>NC_071988.2:15385000-20385000 GCF_028885655.2 Pongo abelii
CGGGGGGAAATGCGCTTTGAGATGGAAGAGCTGTGTATAAAGGTTTGGCACTGAAAGGGTTCATGCCGAACACTGGGTTAGTGCTTTTGTTGTCCAGATTATTTGAATTTGAAAATTCCTTCTTGATAAAAGTCAAGTTCAGAGGTTCATCTGAGTTTTCAGATGAGGAAGAAACACTGTTATGGTCTAAACTGATGAGCCATCTTAAGAACATGTATAGTTGGTACATTTTCTGGTCTCCTATGATAGACATATTCTAGCATCCCTACTTCTCTGAGGCTCAGGATTCCTTCTTCCAGAGTTTTCCATGGCTGCTCTGGCATCTCTCCTTTCTACAAGATGGGCCATAACGTTTCCCAAGTTCTCAAGAGTTACTCCAGCAATTTATTAGAACAATCATGTGAGGTCCTTGCCAGATGTTAAACATTGTGTTATGGATGAATGCCTCATGTTGAAAACATGGTCCAGCGTGCTCAGGATCCACCAATCTGAGTTCCTGACAGTACATGTTAGCACATGGTCCTACAGCTCCTTTGGTAAATCATTCCGTTCTTAGCAGAATTGCCACTTATCTTGTCATTTCTGGCTGAGATTTGTCTCTACTTATGGGTCTGGTGGCCAGTAGGAAAGGAGGAAAGAGATTCTGATGAAAGCAACTATTACACTGTAAAGCACCTGCTTCATTTTATTTTATTTATTTATTTATTATACTTTAAGTTTTAGGTACCTGTGTACAACCTGCAGGTTTGTTACATATGTATACATGTGCCATGTTGGTGTGCTGCACCCATTAACTCGTCATTTACATTAGGTATATCTCCTAATGCTATCCCTCCCCCCTCCACCCACCCTACAACAGGACCCGGTGTGTGATGTTCCCCTCCCTGTGTCCAAGTGTTCCCATTGTTCAGTTCCCACCTATGAGTGAGAACATGCGCACCTGCCTCATTTTAGGTCTCTACATAGTTGTCAGGCAAGAGGTTCTCTATCTTCCAAAAAGAGAGTGGGACACTTCTGTAGGTTCAGAGGGTTCAAAGGAATCTGGATGTGACTCTTCAAATGTGTCTGCCTGGATATCCCTATCCCAAATCTTAGGGTTCTACACTTTGTATCAGGGCCCTGACTTTTTCACTGTATACTTGCATAGGCTGACAATTCAAGATTCTCTTAAATTCCACAATTCTTTAAAAATTCTACAATTCTTAAAATTAGGTCTGGTGCCTAATCTTAAGCAATGTCTGCCTGCTGGCTGTAGGAGATAAAAGTCTTTAAATGCTCCCAAGAATACCCTATGACTCTCTGCTTTAAGATGTTGAATAATAGATCCAAGCCTGTCATTTTTTTCTTTTTAATAAAACAATGCTGCTTAGAAACAGCTACCAGTTGCAGTTCTTATCATTATTTATTCTACGTCTCTCAAGTGTCAAAGATACTGCACCAGCTAGTACACCTCCTTCCAATTGTGTCTCATCTTAGTCCATCAAAAGTAGAAGTCTTAGCAATTACAGTGCTTGAATATGCCAGGGACAATCTGTAATCCAGCTAAGACTAGTAGTGGGATCCTTATTGCCATTCAGCCAGCAAGTGACACAACTTGAAAATCCCATCCTTAGAGCCTCCTAGGACTACTCCACTTTTGGTACCAGTTGTCTTAGGCCAGGGTCCCTAAAAACAAAGTACCCATCCAGAGATGGGTATTGGTAATCAAATGGTTTATTGTTAAATACTTTTCAGAGCAGGTGAAGTGAGGAAAGAATGATAAAGCAGGAGAAAAGCTAAGCAGGGATGTAGCTTCAGAGGAAAACTAGTTTCAGTCTGTTCTCAAAGTGAGTTTTGGAAAACAATTTGTACTACAGAGTTAACCTGACCTCAAGACAGTGGGCTAGCTTTTGTTTGTCATTGGCTATGGTCTGTCTCCTAAGAGAAGTGTAGTTTAGTTATTTTTATTTTTTTAAGCTGAATTTAAAAGAAAGAATGTTTGCTGTTGGGAATGACCTAGTAGAAAGGCTACATTAAAGTTGAAAACTAAAACTAAGGGGAAAATAAAAATGAGAGACAGAGAGAATTGCTGCAGCTAAATGGATAAGTGGATATTTAAACAATGTATGGGTTCACCTAAGATAGAAGCATGGAGTTTCATATGCAATAACAGCAGAGAAGGAGGAGCAAAGGCAGAGGCTACAGTGAAGTGTGTTCAGGTCCCAGGTAGGTGTCCCATGAGGTTACAAAGCAGAAGTATCAACTATGAGCGGTGCTTGCCAGAATGGGAAGAAGTCTTCCTGACAGACATCAAATTGGATCTGCATCTTAAAGAAGAATAGGAAGCATTATTTAGGTGGAAAAGGGGGAAGGGAAGAGTTTATACATTTGTGGTTTTTCCCTTCTGAGGAATTTATATTATTTTCCAAGTTAAAGCAGCTTCTCTAAAAAATATTTCACAAATATCTTTCTGAATTGAGGGAAACAGCATTTACTCAAGATCTACTATATGCAGAATGTAGAGCTCATCCCTATTGGAAATAAAGACAAAAAACAAAACAAAACAGAAAAGCAAGAGATAGAAGCTATCACCCTGCCTTTATGGCTTGAAAAGCCTTCATCAGGCTGCCTACTTGGGAACAAAATCCTCAGGATCCACTTCCTGGCACCTCCTTACAATTTTACTAATTTAAATATCACAGTTCCTTCTCAGCATACCCTTGCAAAGTACATTTGTCCTTGTAGACTTCATGTATTAATTGTGCATTTCTTCACTTTTGTTCAGATGACTGTATCTCCTTTACTCTGCCTTGTAGTGTCTGCCTGTCTTGGTGAGTGTGTGCCATATTGGTGATGAATACACTATCTGGGCCATGTTTTGTAGTCTTAGTCTTATGACACACCACCTAGCCACACATTGCATGTACATAACCAAAGTAATTGGGATAAAAGTGTTGTTGCTGTTGATGATGATTGGTGATGATGCTTGAGGGAGTTATCATGTGAATTCTCAGCACCTGTAACAATGCTCTGCAGAAAATAGACTTTTAATATGCTGATTGGATGGATGGATGAAGGGTGAATATATAAGTTAATGGGTAACATAAAACTAGATTCCTCAGCTACTCTTACCCTCACCTGGATATGCTGTTTTAAATGTGAAAAAACTAAATGTCTATTATTCAGTTATGAAAGTTTCTTTGTGTTTCTTTACGGCTCATTATGCTACCAAGGGCTGAGTTTACTGTTTGCTGTTACAAGAAGGATTGTGCTTCAGTGAAAAGAAGATGGATTTTGAATGTGAGGACTGGTGTTAAAATATAATTCAGTTACCTCCTAGCTGTGTTATCTTGGGCCAGTCACTTAACCTCTGTCAGTCTTACTCCATATCTACAAAAGAATAATAATAGCACACTCCATTGTACAAGATTTTGTAAAGATCACATGAGATAATACATTAGAAAGTGGCTTGTGTGCCAAGAGCAGCACAGAAATGCGAGTTGCTATTATTTTCTTTGATGCAGGCAATCCCAGCCATCCTTTCTTTTGAATTCACAGGAGCTTAGCTTTTCAGATATGCTATTTTTTTTATTTCTGCCTAGAAAACATAAAGATAATGTGAATGCTGCTAATCCACAGGAAAATAGTAGAATAATGACAGCCTTTCACCTCTGTAGAACTCAACAGCATACACAGTGTGTTCCCACACACTCTCTCATTCGGTCCTTACACAGGCTCAGGCAGTGAATGTTGAAGTGTTTTCATTACTGCAGTAGGGCTGTGTTCCTGATAGCATTCCCCTCTGGAAGGAAGGCCACCAACGGAGCAGAGTAGACCCTGCACCTGAGTGGCTAGTGCAAAACGTAGAAAAGGAGATGGGCTCCCAGTTGCCTGGGGTGGAGGCAAAGAGGGTGGAGGTCTGCTGTCTGGATTATTATTGACTCCAACTATGATGTCTAATTTATGCTTCAACTTGACTGGGGTCATGGAGTGCCCAGACATTCAGTCTAACATTATTTCTTGGTATGTCCATGAGGGTGTTTCTGGTGCATTAGTAAACTTTATTTTGTAGAAGAGGATAAAGAATTTTACTAATAAACTTTATTGTTTAGAATAGTTTAAAATTTACAGAAAAATTGCAGAGACAGCACAGAGAGTTCCTATTTATGCCATACTTGGTTTTCCCTATTATTAACATTTTACATTAGTATAGCATATTTGTTACGATTGAAATGTTACAGCCAGTATTGATATACTATTATTAACTAAAGAATGTAATTTATTTATCATTCATTAATTTCTAATCTCCTTCTTATGTTCAAGAATTCCTTTCAGGATCCCACATTCCACTTGGATGTTATGTTTTCTGAGGTTCTCTTGGCTATCGTAATTTCTCAGACTTTCCTGATTTTTGATGACTTTGATGCTTTTGAGAATTGCCAGTCAGGTGTTTTGTAGAATGTTCCTTAATTAGCATTTGTCTGTTGTTTTTCTCATGCTTAGATTGGGGTCAGGGCTTTTGAAAGAAAGACCACAAAGATAAAGTCGTACATGGTATCAAGGGTAAACACTATCAACATGAATTATCAATGTTCATATTGACTTCATTACTTGGTGGGGGTAGTGTTTGTCACGTTTCCTCACTAAAGTTACTCCTTTCTTCTGTACCATATTTTTTGGAAGGAAGTCACTTTGTGTAGCTCACATTTAAGAAATAAGGAGTTATGTTTTGCCTCTTTGAAGGCAGAGTATCTTCATAGACAATTTAGAATTTTCTTTTTTCTTTTTATTTCCGTAGGTTTTTTGGGGAAAGGGTGTTATTTGGTTACGTGAGTAAGTTCTTTGAGGTGATTTGTGAGATTTTGGTGCACCCATCACCTGAGCAGTATACACTGAACCCAAGTTGTAGCCTTTTATCCCTCACTCCCTTCCCACATTTTCTCCATGAGTCCCCAAAGTCCATTATATTCTTCTTATGCCTTTGCATCCTCATATCTTAGCTCCCACTTATAAGTGAGAACATACAATGTTTGGTTTTCCATTCCTGAGTTACTTCACTTAGAATAATAGTCTCCAATCCCATCCAAGTTGCTGTGAATGTCATTAATTCATTCCTTTTTATAGCTGAGTAGTATTTCATCATTTATGTATATATCACAGTTTATTTATCCGGTCATTGGATTGGGTATTTGGGCTGGCTCCACATTTTTGTGGGCAAAATGGGCATTTGGGCATTGGGCAAGTAGGCATTTGGGCTGGTTCCACATTTTTGCAATTGCAAATTGTGCTGCTATAAACATGTATGTGCAAGTATCTTTTTCATATAATGATTTCTTTTTCTCTGGGTAGATACTCGGTAGTGGAATTCCTGGATCAAATGGTAGTTTCACTTTTAGTTTTTAAAGGAATCTCCACGCTGGTTTTCATAGTGGTTGTACTAGTTTGCATTCCTACCAGCAGTGTGGAAGTGTTCCCTTTTCACCACATCCACCCCAACATCTGTTATGTTTTGGTTTTTTGATTATGACCATTCTTGCAGGAGTAAGGTGGTACCACATTGTGATTTTTATTTACATTTCCCTGATCATTAGTATCTTTCTTTTTAAAATTATTTATTTATTTATTGTGTGTGTGTGTGTGTGTTTTATTATTATACTTTAAGTTCTAGGGTACATGTGCACAATGTGCAGGTTTGATACATTGGTATACATGTGCCATGTTGGTTTGCTGCACCGATCAACTCGTCATTTACATTAGGTATTTCTACTAATGCTATACCTTCCCCAGCCCCCACCCCCTGACAGGCCCCAGTGTGTGATGTTTCCCACCCTGAGTCCAAGTGATCTCATTGTTCAGCTCCCACCTGTGAGTGAGAACATGTGGTGTTTGGTTTTCTGTCCTTGTGATAGTTTGCTGAGAATGATGGTTTCCAGCTTCATCCATGTCCCTGCAAAGGACATGAACTCATCATTTTTTATGGCTGCATAGTATTCCATGGTGTATATGTGCGACATTTTCTTAGTCTAGTATATCATTGATGGACATTTGGGTTGGTTCCAAGTCTTTGCTATTGTGAATAGTGCTGCAATAAACATATGTATGCCTGCGTCTTTATAGTAGCATGATTTATAATCCTTTGGGTATATACCCAGTAATGGTATGGCTGGGTCAAATGGTATTTCTAGTTCTAGATCCTTGAAGGATTTCCACACTGTCTTCCACAATGGTTGAACTAATTTACACTCCCACCAACAGTGTAAAAGTGTTCCTATTTCTCCACATCCTGTCCAGCATCTGTTGTTTCCTGACTTTTTAATGATTGCCATTCTAACTGGAGTGAGATGGTATCATATTGTGGTTTTGATTTGCATTTCTGTGATGACCAGTGATGTTGAGCATTTTTTCATGTGTCTGTTGGCTGCATAGATGTCTTCTTTTGAGAAATATCTGTTCATATCCTTTGCCCACTTTTTGACGGGGTTGTTTCTCTTGTAAATTTGAATTCTTTGTAGATTCTGGATATTAGCCCTTTGTCAGATGGGTAGATTGCAAAAATGTTCTCCCATTCTGTAGGTTGCCTGTTCACTCTGATGGTAGTTTCTTTTGCCATGCAGAAGTTCTTTAGTTTAATTAGATCACATTTGCCAAGTTTGGCTTTTGATGCCATTGCTTTTGGTGTTTTAGTCATGAAGTCCTTGCCCATGCCTATGTCCTGAATGGTATTGCCTAGGTTTTCTTCTAGGGTTTTTGTGGTTTTAGGTCTAAAATTTAAGTCTTTAATCCATCTTGAATTAATTTTTGTATAAGGTGTAAGGAAGGGATCCAGTTTCAGCTTTTTACATATGGCCAGCCAGTTTTCCCAGCACCATTTATTAAATAGGGAATCCTTTCCCCATTTCTTGTTTTTGTCAGGTTTGTCAAAGATCAGATGGTTGTAGATGTGTGGTGTTACTTCTGAGGCCTCTGTTCTGTTCCATTGGTCTATGTGTCTGTTTTGGTATCAGTACCATGCTGTTTTGGTTACTGTAGCCTTGTAGTATAGTTTGAAGTCAGATAGCGTGATGCCTCCAGCTTTGTTCTATTTGCTTAGGATTGTCTTGGCAATGCAGCCTCTTTTTTGGTTCCATAAGAACTTTAAAGTAGTTTTTTCCAATTCTGTGAAGAAAGTCATTGGTAGCTTGATGGGGATGGCATTGAATCTATAAATTACCTTGGACAGTATGGCCATTTTCACAATATTGATTTTTCCTATCCTTGAGCATGGAATGTTCTTCCATTTGTTTGTATCCTCTTTTATTTCATTGAGCAGTGGTTTGTAGTTCTCCTTGAAGAGGTCTTTCACATCTCTTGTAAGTTGGATTCCTAGATATTTTATTCTCTTTGTAGCAATTGTGAATGGGAGTTCACTCATAATTTGGCTCTCTGTCTGTTATTGGTGTATAGAAATGCTTGTGATTTTGTGTATCCTGAGACTTTGCTGAAGTTGCTTATCAACTTACGGAGATTTTGGGCTGAGATGATGGGGTTTTCTAAATATACAATCGTGTCATCTGCAAACAGGGACAATTTGACTTCTTTTCCTAATTGAATACCCTTTATTTCCTTCTCTTGCCTGATTGCCCTGGCTAGAACTTCCAACACTATGTTGAATAGGAGTGGTGAGAGAGGGCATCCCTGTCTTGTGCCAGTTTTCAAAGGGAATGCTTCCAGTTTTTGCCCATTCAGTATGATATTGGCTGTGGGTTTGTCATAAATAGCTTTTATTATTTTGAGATACATTCCATCAATACCTAGTTTGTTGAGAGTTTTTAGCATGAAGGGTTGTTGAATTTTGTCGAAGGCCTTTTCTGCATCTATTGAGATAATCATGTGGTTTTTGTCTTTGGTTCTGTTTATGTGATAGATTATGTTTATTGATTTGCATATATTGAACCAGCCTTGCATCCCAGGGATGAAGCCAACCTGCTTGTGGTAGATAAGCTTTTTGATGTGCTGCTGGGGTTTGCCAGTATTTTATTGAGGATTTTTGCATCGATGTTCATCAGGGATATTGGTCTAAAATTCTCTTTTTTTGTTGTGTCTCTGCCAGGCTTTGGAATCAGGATGAAGTTGGCTTCATAAAATGAGTTAGGGAGGATTCCCTCTTTTTCTATTGATTGGAATAGTTTCAGTAGGCATGGTACCAGCTCCTTTTTGTACCTCTGGTAGAATTTGGCTGTGAATCAGTCTGGTCCTGGACTTTTTTTGGTTGGTAGGCTACTAATTATTGCCTCAATTTCTGAGCCGATTATTGGTCTATTCAGAGATTCAACTTCTTCCTGGTTTAGTCTTGGGAGGGTGTATGTGTCCAGGTATTTATCCATTTCTTCTAGATTTTCTAATTTATTTGCATAGAGGTGTTTATAGTATTCTCTGATGGTAGTTTGTATTTCTGTGGGATCGGTGGTGATATCCCCTTTATTATTTTTTATTGCGTCTATTTGATTCTTCTCTCTTTTCTTCTTTATTAGTCTTGCTAGTGGTCTATCAATTTTATCTTTTCGAAAAACCAGCTCCTGGATTCATTGATTTTTTGAAGGGTTTTTTGTGTCTCTATCTCCTGCAGTTCTGCTCTGAGCTTAGTTATTTCTTGTCTTCTGCTAGCTTTTGAATGTGTTTGCTCTTGCTTCTCTAGTTCTTTTAATTGTGATGTTAGGGTGTTGATTTTAGATTTTTCCTGATTTCTCTTGTGGGTATTTAGTGCTGTAAATTTACCTCTACATACTGCTTTAAATGTGTCCCAGAGATTCTGGTATGTTATGTCTTTTTTCTCATTGGTTTCAGAGAACGTCTTCATTTCTGCCTTCATTTCGTTATGTACCCAGTAGTCATTCAGCAGAGGGCTGTTCGGTTTCCCTGTAGTTGTGCAGTTTTGAGTGAGTTTCTTAATCCTGAGTTCTAATTTGATTGCACTGTGATCTGAAAGACAGTCTGTTGTGATTTCTGTTCTTTTACATTTGCTGAGGAGTGCTTTACTTCCAATTATGTGGTCAATTTTGGAATAAGTGTGGTATGGTGCTGAGAAGAATGTATATTCTGTTGATTTGGGGTGGAGAGTACTATAGATGTCTATTAGGTCTGCTTGGTGCAGAGCTGAGTTCAAGTCCTGGATATCCTTGTTAACCTTCTGTCTTCTTGATCTGTCTAATATTGACAGTGGGGTGTTAAAGCCTCACATTATTATTGTGTGGGAGTCTAAGTCTCTTTGTAGTTCTCTAAGGACTTGCTTTATGAATCTGGGTGCTCCTGTGTTGGGTGCATATATATTTAGGATAGTTAGCTCTTCTTGTTGAATTGATCCCTTTACCATTATGTAATGGCCTTCTTTGTCTCTTTTGATCTTTGTTGGTTTAACGTCCGTTTTATCAGAGACTAGGATTGCAAACCCTGCTTTTTTTTTTTCTTTCCATTTGCTTGGTAGATCTTCCTCTATCCCTTTATTTTGAGCCTATGTGTGTCTTTGCACGTGAGATGGGTCACCTGAATAAAGCACACTGGTGGGTCTTGAATCTTTATTCAATTTGCCAGTCTGTGTCTTTTAATTGGGGCATTTAGCCCATTTACATTTAAGGTTAATATTGTTACGTGTGAATTTGATCCTGACGTCATGATGTTAGCTGGTTATTTTGCCCGTTAATTGATGCAGTTTCTTCATAGCATTGATGGTCTTTACAATTTGGCATGTTTTTGCAGTACCTGGTACCAGTTGTTTCTTTCCGTGTTTAGGGCTTCCTTCAGGAACTCTTGTAAGGCAGGCCTGGTGGTGACAAAATCTCTCAGCATTTCCTTGTCTGTAAAGGATTTTATTTATCCTTCACTTATGAAGCTTAGTTTGGCTGGATATGAAATTCTGGGTTGAAAATTCTTTTCTTTAAGAATGTTGAATATTGGCCCCAGCTGTCTTCTGGCTTGCAGGGTTTCTGCCGAGAGATCCGCTGTAGTCTGATGGACTTCCCGTAGTGGGTAACTTGACCTTTCTCTCTGGCTGCCCTTAACATTTTTTCCTTCATTTCAACCTTGGTGAATCTGACAATTATGTGTCTTGGGGTTGCTCTTCTTGAGGAGTATCTTTGTGGTGGTCTCCGTATTTCCTGAATTTGAATGCTGGTCTGACTTGCTAGGTTGGGGAAGTTCTCCTGGATGATATCCCGAAGAGTGTTTTCCAACTTGGTTCCATTCTCCCCGTCACTTTCAGGTACACCAATCAAATGTAGATTTGGTCTTTTCACATAGTCTCTTATTTCTTGAAGGCTTTGTTCATTTCTTTTTACTCTTTTTTCTCTAATCTTGTCTTCTCACTTTATTTCACTAATTTGATCTTCAATCACTGATACCCTTTCTTCCACTTGATCGAATCGGCTATTGAAGCTTGTGCATGTGTCATGAAGTTTTCGTGCCATGGTTTTCAGCTCCATCAGGTCATTTAAGGTCTTCTCTACACTGTTTATTCTAGTTAGCCATTCGTCTAATCTTTTTTCAAGGTTTTTAGCTTCCTTGTGATGGGTTCGAACATGCTCCTTTAGCTTGGAGAAGTTTGTTTTTACCGACCTTCTGAAGCCTACTTCTGTCAACTCATCAAAGTAATTATGCATCCAGCTTTGTTCTGTTGCTAGCAAGGAGCTGCGATCCTTTGAAGGAGAAGAGGCACAATGATTTTTAGAATTTTCAGCTTTTCTGCTCTGGTTTCTCCCCATCTTTGTGATTTTATCTACCTTTGGTCTTTGATGTTGGTGATGTACGGATGGGGTTTTGGTGTAGATGTCCTTTTTGTTGATGTTGATGCTATTCCTTTCTGTTTGTTAGTTTTCCTTCTAACAGTCAGGTCCCTCAGCTGCAGGTCTGTTGGAGTTTGCTGGAGGTCCACTCCAGACCCTGTTTGCCTGGGTATCACCAGCAGAGGCTGCAGAACAGCAAATATTGCTTCCTGATCCTTCCTCCGGAAGCTTCGTCCCAGAGGGGCACCTGCCTATATGGGGTGTCTGCGGCCCCTACTGGGAGATGTCTCCCTGTTAGGCTACACGGGTGTCATGGACTCACTTGAGGAGGCAGTCTGTCCATTCTCATAGCTCAAATGCTGTGTTGGGAGAACCACTGCTCTTTTCAGAGATGTCAGACAGGGACGTTTAAGTCTGCGTAATAGCAGCAGCGTACATGATTTCCAAGCTAATAAAGAAGGGAGAATGGAAAGCATATGGGTAGGGGTGGCGGGGGACGGGGGTGTAGAGAGAGAAAAATTGAATCAATTCAGTAAGTGGGTAGGCAATAAAAAACAGAAAAAGACGATAAATAGTATGTATAAAACATAGTAGCAGAAAGAATTTTAAAATCTTGGTAATCAAACACCACTGTGCAACTAATGCAAGTGTTGCCTAGTTATACTGCACAAGCTGGTTTCTGCAGCAATGTCTGGAGTAAAAGATAGAATTGAATAATAGGAGTCAGGGTACAATGGAGTCTAATGTATCATTCACTATTAAAAAAACCCTCAAAAACTAGCAATAGATTGGAACATTCCTAAACTAATAAAATAATCTATAAAAACCCTGCAGCAAACAATGTACTCAAAGGAAAAAAAATGTAAGGAATTTTCTTAAGTTCAAGAACAAGACCAGGATGTCCCTTTTCCATTCCCCCAGTTGCAACTTCTGTGTAACCTTCTATTGGAAGTCATAGCACATATAATTAGATGAGAATTATAAGTTAGTTTCAAGGATTGGAAAGTAGGAAGCAAAGTTGCCGTAATTCACAGATAATTCTGTTTACAAAGGATACCTAAATGAAGGTAAAAGCAAAGCAAAAGGCTTAATAAGACTGTTTAGTAAGGCTCATGCATCTAGGATACAAAAGTTAAAGTATTTCTTTACATCAGCAACACAACACAACACAAGACAAACAAAAATCAAACAAAAAATCAGCTTAAAAGCCAGAAAATAAAAATCTAAATGTGCAGTTATAATCTTAACCAAAACACAAAGTAGAAAGGAATACGTTTTTGACAATGACATTACATATTATTTTTTGTAACGAAAACTTTGTTGAAGGATATCAAGAAGACTTAATACATAGACATATAGCAGGTATAGGTACAGAAATAATATTGTAAAGAGGTTAATTCTCTCAAAATTGAACAATAGACACAATGCTTTTTCAACCCATATCTCAACATATTTTCTTGTGGAGCATGATTGAGAAGTTCAAAAGTTTTCCTTGGATTGTGCATTGGTTGTGTTCTGTAGAAACCAGATGCCATGATGGAGTTAGAGGTACAAGTGGTTTATTGGGTGAAATGCCTCAGAAAGAAAAAAGGAAGAGGGAGTAGAAGTAAACAGGGAAGGCCTTTAAACTGCCATATTGATCTGATCCCTGTAAAAGGAAAGAGGGAGGAAAGCAGGCACGAAGAGCCTCAGTCTGCAATGCAAATGTGAGAAATTTCCAGTCATCCACACTGGTGAGTGTTGTTAAAATAATCGCCTATATAGGAATCTCAGTCTGGCCCAACACAGCGAGCCCATCCTCAGCCACAATTGTGCTCAGTGCTGGGACTTATCTGTGAGTGCACAGCCTCAGGTTTAAAGCTGAGGCCAATTCTGAAGACATCTGCAGCTTACTGCACTCCCCATTGGATGGTTCTCACTTTGAGGGAAGACCTAAGTAGTATACTTTATGGCTGCTACAAAGGGCAAAGTGCCAAAATCAGACAAGACACTTTTGATGATGAAGTCCCTACCCAGGTGCAGTGGAGACTTGCCCTTCTGAATATCAAGGCTTATTATAATGAAGCTAAAGTAATCAAGATATTGTAATTTTGATACATACATAGTTAGGCAGGGCAATGGGACAAAACAGGGAGCCAGCATCAGATCTATAAATTTCCACATATATGGAAACTTGCTACATAATTGAGCTGGGCCTGAAAATCAGTGAAAAAGGTTGGGAAATTCTATAAGTGATACTTGGACCATTATCAATCCAGATGGTAAGAAATGAAAATGAGTCCTCTATCTCAGGCACAGAAATCAATTCCAGATGGATTAAATAGTTATTGTGAATGATACAACTTTCAAACTTTTAGTAGAGAATATAAGAGATGGCTTTATGATTTTGAGATAGAATTTCTTAAAATACAAAAAGCACAAATCATTAAGAAAAATATTGACAAATTCGACTACATTAAAATTGACAACTTTTGATTATCAAGACCCATTATAAACATGATGAAAAGGTAATCCACAAACCATGAAAAGATATTTTTATTTTATTTAAAAGAAGATATTTTTAATACATATAATTGACAAAATACTATTATGTATAATATCTTTTTTTAACTCTTGATAATCAGCAAGAAAAAAGCCAAATGATTCCCAATGGATAAATGGACTAAAGACACAAATAGGAATTTAGATTAACTTCACTCTTTTATTTCCCCCGCATGAAAGTCTTCATGATTATCACATTATCTAGGATGGAATATTAAATACACTCTTTTAAAGTGTAAAGGAAAAGAAAACAAGCTACACAAAAAAGAAAACAAACTTAACCAATTAAATTGTTGTAACTCACAAATCACCCTTGTATAGGAAATTTTATAATCCTACTAATTTTTATTTTTGCTTTTCTGCCTATAAAAGCAAGACCTTAACCTTTACCTTTGAAGTACTGACCCCAGTTCTCTGGAATCCAGCTTCCCAGGATGGCCATTCCCAGCTTGTAGCCTCAATAAACTATTTAAAACTGGATTTCTGATTGAACTCAGGAGGTGGAGGTTGCAGCAAGCCAAGATTATGCCACTGCACTCCAGCCTGGGTGACAGAAAGAGACTCAGTCTCAAAAAAACCGAAAAACAAACAAACAAACAAAAGCAAAAAACCACCTGGATTCCAATTCTTTTGATTATTTCAGGTTGGCAGATACTATACACAGATTGAATTAGCATTATCTTTATTTCTTAGGTTTGGATGAAAATATTTTAATACATGATAAGTACATGATATGATAAAAGCACTTTATCAAAAATATATCAGCAAAATTTGATGAAAATAAATAACATTTTCTTGTCACAACTCCTTCCAAGTGCATCAGGTTAAGCAAGATGCCTCTAAGGAAAAAGTTACAGGTACAATGAATAGTTATTTGTTAAATCTTCCTGAAATGGATATATAATAAAGTGTCTTTGCTGTCTTTCCCAGAAACTGAAAAAAGTGAATAATTCAAATGACTGAAAATATTATTGCAAGTCAAACAGTTTCCAATTCTTTACTTTCAAACGAGTTGACAAAAGACCTTATTAAATTGTTAGTTGATGGGCCGTTGAAAACAATTTTTCAGATGCTATATTACTAAGTAAATTTTTGTGTAAAACAGAGAATTCAAAGAATTGAGCAATTTTTATTTTTCAAAAAAAATTTTTTCACTTCCAGGTTTAATAGCAAAGGAAATGTTTCTGAGTCCTGTGACTTTCTGGAATGCCCAGAACAATGGTAGCATTGTTCTAGGCATCTCTGTTAGGTGAGGTCCATCTTCTCAGCCTGATCTAGGGAGCCTGGGCTCTGTTGGCCAAAAAAGCCAAACTCTGTAAAATACTTGAAGAGATGTATTCTGAGCCAAATGTGAGGACTATAACCTGTGACACAGCCTCAAGAGGTCCTGAGAACATGTGCCCAACATGATTGGGTTGAAGTTCGGTTTTATATGTTTTAGGGCACATAAGATATTAATCAATACATGTGAAATATACAACGGTTTGGTCCAGAAAGGCAGAACAAACTCAAAGTGGGGGCTTACAAGTCATAGGTGGCTTCAAAGATTTTCTGATAGGCAATTGGTTGAAAGAGTTACATTATTATCAAAAGACCTGGAATTTAATATTCAGGAATGTCTAGATTAAGATAAGGGATTATGGAGACCAAGGTTGTTGTTATGTAGATGAAGTCTCATAGGTAGCTTCCCTTAGAGGCAATAGATGGCAGATGTTTCCTACTCAGACCATTAAAAGGTGCTACACTCTTAGCTAGTCTCTTTCAGGATCAGAAAAGGACCCGGAAAGAAAAGAAAATTATCTACAGAATGTAAATTTCCCTCACAATAGACAGCTTTGCAGGACCATTTCAGAATATGACAAAGAAATATATTTTGGGTTAAAATACTTTCAAGGCCTACTATCTGTCATGTGATGCTATATTAGAGTCAGGTTGGAATTTGGCATCTTATTGCTACAAAGAGTCTGTTTTGTCAGTCTTGAGATCTCTGTTTTAACGTTAATGCTGGTCAGTTTTGCCTGAGTTCCAAAGGGAGAAAGGTACAATGAGTCATGTCTGACCCTCCTTTCCATCATGGCCTGAATTAATTTTTCAGGTTTCTTTGGAATCTTCTTGACTGAGAGGAGGGATCTTTTTAGTGGGTTGAGGGATTTAGAATTTTATTTTTGGTTTACAGCCCAGTGATTTCTGAAGATACAGGAACCCACTTTCCACCTTCTGTGTTGCTTGCTGTTTTCTCACCCAGCTCTATCCTCTCCTTTACCTCCGCTCTCAGCCCCCAGGCCCATAGATTAAAGCTCATTTGAGAACAGAAATTGGTCGAAGAAACTGACAATTACTAAAGGTTTTATGTTGGAATTTGCCTTATCACCAAGTTTTACCATATTTGCAGCATAACAAATATTATGGTCTTTGCAACAATGTAAATTTCTGTTGATTAATTTTAGATGTCCACTTAGAAATATTTAAAAATATTTGAGGGAATTTTCAAAAAGTCTGTAGCAGATGCTCAGGCAAAACAAAAAAAAATTGAGAAGCTTCACCCTATGAAGTTTTTGTGCATATGCAATAGGGCCCATATACAAGAATAAAAATGCTGAAAACATTCGAATGTCACTTTACAATAGAGTTGAGAAAAAAGTTTGCTGCATTCAAACAATGAAATACCGTACAGCAATGGCATTCAAGAAATTAGAGTTGTATTTATCCTTATGGTTCTCAAAGTTGAGTTTGAAGAGCAAGTTATAAAAGAATATATCCAATATGATTTATTTTATCCAAAGTTCGAAAACTGGCAAAACTAAACATTACATTGTTTGGGAATAACCATGGCAAAATCCTCAGGACAGATAGAGAATGATGAGCATAAAATTTATGATAGTAGTTTTTTTTTAATGAGAGAGATTAAGACGGTGATGTAATCCATTAGACACACACAGAGGGCTTCACCTGTGCTGACAATGTTCTACTTGTTAAACTGCAAGGCGAATACTGGGCTTTTTATATTGTTTTTGTTTTTAAATTATAAGTATGCATTCTATTGTTAACAGTAGGTAGCTAGTCAGACATGAGCAGGGCAGGAGAGGGCTTCCCACCACCAGGAATGTCAGGCGGAGTGTGAATCTTGTTTTGGAGTGAGGGGATGCCATTTGCCCTGATCACTTAACAGGCTTAGCCCCGTCCTTCTTATTCTGCTCTCAGTTATAAAAGACTGAAGATGCTAACCTGAGGACCTCCTGCACAGGGGCACTGGGTTCCAAGGCTGATTTTTGTAATTTCCTCCCAGTTCATTTTAAAGCCAAACACTATTACATAGGAAAACTAGTTTTTTGTTTTAAGGTTTAAGAGAATCAAACTTTTCTCAATTGTGGGGGATGCATCCATGGGGCATGTCCTGTGGTATGGAGACGCGATTACCCATCTGTGAAGAGAGAATAAAGGAGAAAAAAAGAAAAAAGATAAAAGAAGGTGTTCCCTCTACTTTCCTGTTGTCCTGAATGAGGCATCCCCCATCGTCCTCTGGATCCTGGAATGAACCAGTCTTATGGTGTACCCTTGGTCGCATCTCGTCACGATTGCCCACTTGAGAGTAGAGGAGATATGCAATGAACAGTGGGCCCCCTCTTCATCCTTGTGGTTCTGAAATAACCAGTTGTGTCATGTACTCCCTAACCTTTCATCTCTGTTCTAATGGTAATCTGTTAGCCTGGGACCACCCTTCAACTCTGTCCTATGGGTTCCTTGCACCTGAAGCCTTGGGCCAGCCTATATCCTTGTCTCCATGACCTAATAGTGTCGTTCAGAGCATTCCAGCCAAAAAAAAAAAAAAAAAAAAAAAAAAAAAAAGATTATCTCTTTTTACAGATTCCTATTTCCCATGGTCTTTTAAGTGACAAGAAGCCTGTTTTTTAGGTAACTGCCACATGGGGCTGAACTTCCCTCTCCACTACCTTCAAATATAACCTTGAAGGCCTTGATGCATATTGAGAAGGGTGTGGAAGTAATTGGAGAAGTGGAGGCTGTAGGAGGAAGTAGAAGGAAGTGAGAGGAATACTCATGCTCACAAAAATAGCAGCCCTTGGATTCAAGAGGGCTTTATGTGCCCTCTGGACATAAAGGAGGAACCACTGGAGGACTTGGGACTTGGGGTGAGAACTCACAAATGGCAAATGAAGAATTTCTCTCCACCCAAAGGGGTGCTAACTCAAAAAAAGCAAGTAGGTGGAATCCTTAAAGGGCCAGAGTGAGACCCTGTGCCGGCGAACAAACTGCTTCAAAAGCCACTGGAAAACTCGGCCCTGGGGCATAACAGGAATGAAAAACATATGGTAAGTCATAAAGATCTGGCAGAGCTGGAATTCCAATGAGTGTCTGTCTGGGCAATGTGCCAGCAGACAGGGGAAGGGTTGAAGGTCATCTGAGACTTAGGGTAAAAAGAAGTACACATCTCCCCAGAGATTTATACTTGTTACAAGGGAGTCTGTCTCTTTGCTCCAACACAGATGCAGCAAAAGCCACAGGTGCACGAATAACAGGGAGTGTGTGTTTAAGAAGTTATGTGGCATGCGAAGTGAAAGCAATGAAGAGGCAGGGTGCTTAAGGCCATTTCAGAACACACACACAGAAAACAGGAGAATGGGCAGTGCAGGTTTTTGTGAAAGAGTCAACTGTAGTTGAAAAAGCGGAGGAAACCCCAGACATTGCATGGTTTTAGATTTTATCCCTACTATTGCAAGCCTCCTGTCCAGGAGGGCCATTAGTGCCTCAGTTATACTCAGTGCAGACCCTAAGGTCCTTCCCACCCCGATGAGCCACCCATCAGGGTGAGCTGAGAAATCAACTGAAGGGAGCAGAGTCACTTATGGCCAAGAGAAATTGCTCTGGCGATTGGTTAGTAAGCAGGAGAGAGAAAGGGGAGAAGAAAACTGCATACAGGGATTGAATGCCTCCAGCCAAAGAAGGCGAGGCATAGAGGTCTCTTAACACTAGGGGATGTATCAGAGTCACATAGCACCAAAGTATGTTGTTGGTGGTGGATCCATATGGATCTATGGCAACCTCAATTCTTGCCTCCTCAGAAGAAAGAATTAGACTGAGGGGCATAAGGCAGAAGGAAACACTGAGACAAGTTTTAGAGAAGTGAAAGTTTTTTAAAAAGCTTTAGAGCACTTTATGCATGGTAAACTGCTAGTACTTGGGAGGGGAGCATGCGCAGTGTGTTCACTGTAGTTGTACGCATGCTCACTTGAGGTGTTCTTCCCTTACTGGTGGAATGTTCCTGGAAGGTCATGTATCAGTTAAACTCCACCATTTTGCCTCTCAGTTTGCATGCTCGAGCCCACTCACTCAACTCCTGAGATCATATTGGGAAGCTGCTGGTCACCAGTTTCAGGTTTTTTCTATCTATAGGGAGGTTGCCTTTCCGTGGCGCTGGCTGTGAGCAATTATTATTTTAGAGAGACAGTTAACAACTGCTTGACCATCTCCTAATGGTTGCCTGACATTCCTGGTAGTGGGGAGCCCTCGCCTGCCTTGCTCATGTCTGACTAGTTACCTGCTGTAACAATATCAATACATATGTCTATATAGATATATACTATTCTTTAATATGACTATTTTATGACAGTTTTCAGAAGAAGAGGGGATGGAAACCCAGAGTGTCTCAATCCAGGATGAAATACTAGTGTCAAGGGATAAAATAAAAAATGAGATAAGTGAAGGGCAGCTGAAAGCTCAACACAAGGACCCTGCCCATTGTGGTTCTGTGCTTTCTTGATGGGTGTTCTCTTCCTCTCCTCAAGAGTCTCCAAATCGTGTGGAAGGAGAAGCCATGATGGTAGCAGTATTCTTGCTCTGCATGGTCTTTCTGTTTTGATACCAGATTCTTTATGGCAGCTGGGGCTCAGAAGCAAATCATGGTTAGGGAAAGAGTCTGGCAGGGAGAAGGCAGGTTTTCAGCCTACAATCTCAGTGAAAAACTAATGTGCTTATCAGGAGCCAAACTGGAAATTGAGGCAGATGCAATGGTGATCAGGTGTCAGAGGTCTTGTAGGGACAAAAGGCTCACCTCAGACTTGCTGAATTGCATGACTATGATAGTGTTGAAGAAAAAGTGAGTCAGTGATTCTTGTTAAAGCGTGGTGATAAGTTTACTCAAGACCATCACGAGAGGTATAGAGACTGCGGTAATGGGATTTTTGCATTAAAGGAGAGAGGTTGGGCTCAATGCTGAATATAGACAGCATGGGTAGATGGAAATGTATAGCCAGGGAGCAGTGTGGGGGTCAGTGGATGGAAAATGTCTAAAAGGAAACGGCAGGGGCAAGGGGGATTCTGTCTAAACTGACCTAATAGGATTCTTGCTGAAGACAGGCCAGGGTGATCAGATATCACCTGGGGATGGTGGAGGATGAAGAGCCTAACCAGCTATCTATCAGTCATGGATGTCAGGGACTTCCTGACAAATTGACTCAGAAAGTCATTTTTCAAAATTGGATTTTACAGGGAGGTACACAGATGGGCCTAGGAAGTTTTCAGGAGCATAACTAAAGTTTAGGCAAGGAAAAAATCTTTGTCAATAATGAAAGCAATTCCAGATGCCCACCAGCTTGTGAGCCTGGGCTTCCCAACAGACAGTCTGTCTTGTCGAGAACTTGTTTAGGACCTTGACTCTCAGCATGCACCCTGGGCTTTTGAATCAGACTGACCCCCTCGGTCACTGCATCTCCCCAGTCTTATCCATGCCATGAACCCATCTTATTTTTTGTTTCCAGAATTCCTTTTGTTCTTGCCCTTGCTCATCTTTAATGGATATATGGGCTTAGAACCTTTGCATTTTCTACTGTTTCTGCTCCTTGAACTCCATATCTGATGTCTGAGTAAGACACCCTAGTTTAAGCTTGGCCCTGCCTAAAGGTGAGACTTAGGTAATGTCTCACTCCGGTTCTTCTTCTGCCTGGGAGCTCCACCTGGGAAAGGCTGGCATCAACCTACTGCAGTGCCTAAAGGGTCACTTCATGCTGGCTTTGAAGGTCACTGAGGAAGTCAAAGATTGGCAACACACCCACACAGTGTAAGGTTCTTCTTACAATGCCTGAAGTAACTGCTATGAGGATAGTTGCTATGGACTGAACGTTTGTGTCTACCTAAAGTTTATGTGTTGAAACCTAATTCTCCGATGTGATGGCATTTGGAGATGAGGCCTTTGGAAGGTGATTCGGCCACAAGTGCAGAGCATCCTTATAACAGAGGCCCAGAGAGCTGCCTTGCCCCATTTGCCATTTGAAGACACAGCGAAGAGATGGCATCTAAGAACAAGGAAACGGGCACTCATGAGACACTGAATCTGCTGGTACCTTGATCTTAGACTTACCAGTCTCCAGAACTGACAGAAATAAATTTATGTTGTTTATAAGCCATTCAGTTAATGGGACTTTTTTATAGCAGCCCAAACAGACTAAGACAACAATTGAAGGCTTTGCAGGAGCCTCAGCAAAGAACATTGACTTGAGTCATACTCACAAAAAAGAAGAACCAGGGCTACAGTATTTTTTCCAGTATCTTTCTGAGTGATTTTCATGGAGCCTAAGTCCTTTTAATATGCCATGCAAGTAGAGCACTAAACACAGGCTTTCTAATCCTCCACTTAGAAAGTCATAATGCAGAGTTATTTGTAAAAGTTCTGAGAAGTCCTTTAATAAATATTGTTTAATTCTGTGTTTGCCTAACATAAAAGATGGTGGAATTTCTCTTTTCTCTCCCTCCCGACTTGTCCCTCTCTGCCCCACCTACCTTCCTTCCTTCCTTCCTTCCTTCCTTCCTTCCTTCCATCTTCCTCTCTCCCTCCCTCCCTCCCTACCTCTTAAGATCTCAAAGTACTAGACTTGTTTAGAATATACTTTGGGTAATGTGACTTTAGTGACATGAGTCAGCCCACAATAGAAAATGAGAGGTGGATTTCACAGCTGTTGTGCACTGACCAGCCAGCTGACCCTTACCTCTTGGTGCCCTTAAGGGGACACAAATAAACAAGCTCTGTGACATCACTGAAAAGAGCATGTTGGAAGGCCACCCTGCCAGATGTTCCACATTATTAGTTGAGTTGAATGAACTCATTATGCCTAATGAGAATGAATTTATGTCATTTTATTGACATAAATTTACCAGTAAAATGTAGGTCTAAGTAATAGAATGGTCCCTTTGCACATAGTTTTAGAAGCTTTCAACATGTTTCTATAATAAATTACTTAATTGGCACCTTCTGTCATTCTGGTGACATTTTGCGTACTGAACATATAACTAGTTTTGATTGTTGATGCTCTATCATTGAATCATAAGGTAGACATTCCAAAACACTGTACCACGTGTAAGTCATTTTTATATAATCTTAGAGCATATTCATTCTTTCTACAAACATTGGGAGCATACTGTGTTAATTCAGAGAAACAGAGAATGGAACAAAACCAATTTCACTTCCCTAACAGAAATTTTAACAAGTGTGAGCCTCCTGCATGCAAAGTAGTGCACTCAGCCTTCTTCCATTCCTTGGGCATTTATTCAGTAGGTATTATTATCTCCATTTTGCAAATGCAGAATCTGAGACTTAGAGACATTAAACTTTTCCAGGGTCATTCATGCTGTGAAATTAAATTTGAGAGAAAAATACAAGATACTTGACACAGGCTGCACACTTAAGCAAGGAAATTTTATACTTCTTCAATCTGCAAACTTAAAAAATAATGGCAATGCCCAAATGGTGACTTTAAGCAAGAGCTACCAAACCTCCCTGCCAGCCAATTTATGAATCATCGACAGTTTTCTGTGTCAGTGGTGCTGTGATTTAAGAATTTTGTTATTCTGGCCAAATTATCTTCATAGCCTAATTTGGTCTTCTTTGGGCAGTCAAGTCGAGAGCAGAGGTTTTCTGTCTTTTAAAAAAATAGGACTTGAACCTTGTCTTCAAATGAAGCAATGCACAGATGTCTAAGAGAGAAGTAGCTCTAGGAGGGTCCTTGGCTCCCCTTTTCTTCAGCCTCTCCTTGCCTTTGGCAGTGGTAGCTCCAGGGTGTCTTCACAAAAGGAGATTAGGGCCATTTATCTGGTTGTAAAGGAGCCAGGGGCCTGATCTGAAACTCTAATTAACTGCCAAAGTTTTATTAGATATAAATTATTTAGGCTTTTATTAGATACAGCTTATTCTTATTATAGGTTATATTATATTACACATAATTCATATTATACTATAGATTATAGGTTATTGTTACCATAGGCTTTCATTAGATATAGGGTATTGTATAGGTTTTATTCAGTATAGGTCAGATACAGGTTTTTGTTAGATGATAGGTTATTTGGGGATCCTTGTGTCTGGGGTAACTGATGTAGAACATAACTGGATTAGGGCTCCCTCTACCAAGGCACTCACTTATTTGCCACTTTTGTCCCGGAGTCCCTCTGCAGAATCAGAGGTAGAGCACAGCTCTCTGCATTTGGAGCACGAGCATCCTGTGACCTCGGCAAGCCTCTTCTCCCTACAGACAGTTTCTGCAGGCACACGAGGATGCAGCATCTTGCCCCAGGATTTCCTGAAGACTAATGAAATCGAGTCTACAAAGCCTTCTCTGCTTCTTGGGGAACAGGGGTATGAGGGGAAGAGAAGAGAAAAGATATCATTAAATTGAATTATCAGGCCTGGCCACACTGGGGCAATCCAGCCTGTTGCATTTGAGGCTTTGGGTCACTTATTTACAAAAGGGCCCAGAGCCTCCCCCTTCTTTCTTTGCATCCGGAAAGAGTTTGGAAGTGGCTGACAGCTGTGTCTTCCTTCTGGCAGCCCTTATATTTTCTCTTTACACAAAATTCAAAAGAAATCCTCTGTCAAGGAAAAAGTAGAGGCAGAGGAGGTGGGATAATGTGACCAACAGCTAAGCTCCCATCCTTGACACACAGGCTTAGGTGGTGATCCGGGCTGAGACAAGGATTGGTGAGTTACCTTAGAGAAGCCTCTTCTAAATGCTCAGACTCACTGCAGACTGGAAGGATTTGACTTTGAATACTTCTGGAATCCTCCCCTCCTTATTCCTGATTAACCATTGAGATGACAGTGTAGATTTGAGGGAGAGGTGGCTCTGATTCTGCTTAAACCAGAGGAAACTGAAAGTGATATTGGCGTTCTCAAATATCAGTCAGTTAATCGATTCGTTCATTGAGTCACTGATTCATTCATTCATGTGTCAGGCATTGTTCCAAGCAGTCGAGGTGCAGAGACAAAATAGCAAAATCAGGACAGTGGATTCTTACTTGGGATTTAGTGGTCTGTGGATCCTCTGATAGGTTAAGTGAAATCGCAGTGTGTTCTTTTCCAGAGAAAAGATGTATCACTCTGGTCAGATTCTCAGAAGTTTAGAAGCTGCTAGTTCTTGGGAAATAAAGGCTTTTGTGGTTAAAATATACAATCTATTAATTCAGTCAGAGTGTAGTGGGGAGGTAGTGGGATGCACAGGTGAACATCTGAAATTCCAAAGGGGGCCAAAGATGACCAAACCTCACAGCAGCCAGGCACAAGCAGCAGCAACAATTTCTCTGGGGTGTTTATGATGGCATTTAAAAAAAAATATTTACCTGATGCCTGAGAATGGAAAGGTGAATGCAAATCTTCTGGGAGACAAGAAGAGGACCAACCTATGGAGAGAGAAGTCTGAAGGGAGAGGATATGCCTTAAGGCTCCTGAGGAGTCTGCAAGTATTTTGGGAAGACAATGTAAATATTCTTTTTTCCCCATCATCATCACACCTTCTTTAGCAGATAGATTTATAGTATTCTTTGCAATCATTGTCTTGACTCCCAAGGCTGAAAATGTTACCCAACCTGTGGATGCTGGTGGCACCTAATTTAATGTTTAGTAATTATCTACTAATCCATTTCCTGTCTGGAGGACAGAAACTGTGTCTCATTCACCAATAAAAGCAATCATAGCAATAGATACTGGGTATTTCCAGTACCCTAAACACTGCCTGGACGTCTTAGGCCTTTCAGGATGGTCCCTACACCCCACCCCTTGGCACCTCCCTTCAGGAGATGGTACGGCATCTTATTTCTTCACTCCTTGAATATGGACTGGCTTTGTGACTTGTTTTGACCAATAGAATGTGGCAGAAGTGACAGGGTGCATGTTTTAGAGCTTAAGTCTCAAGAGGCCTTGCAATTTCTGCCTTTTTCCTCTGGAAAAATGGAGATAACCCTGCCCAGGCTATCCTGCTGTAGAGACCGCATAGGGAGACAGAGCCTGGAGGGCGAGAGAACATGAGGGAAGAGATCCATAGCCACACAGAGGCCTTTCTGGTCACTGGAGCCGGGCCACTAGGCACATGTAGATGTGACGTGATCTTGTGTCCCCTCATTCGGGTTGGTCTGTCCCACCAACACCACGTGGAGCAGACACAAACTGTTCCCACTGAGATTTGCCAAAATTGCAGAATGGTGACCAAACGATGATTATGGATGCTTCAAGCCTCTAAGTTTTGAAGTCATTTGGCATAGAGCAACAGATAATTGATATGGTGGCGGGTAGCTACCACTCAACAAATATGTATAGATGAATAAATGAATGAATCAACCTGGCCTCAGCTCTGAAGAGATACAGATTATCTGCTGAGGATCTCTGGCCTATTACATGTACTTGGTAACCTCTCATATGACCAAGAGGAGCTAATGTAAATACTTGGACCAATTTGCACTGTGCTGATTGTCTTTATATTAGTGATCCCTGGTGGATATTTGGAAAATTCCTTTCTGCTTAACAGACAAGACAGCAAACACACAGTTTTAGGGCAATGAAGTAAGTGCTATGGATGAAAGAGTGTGCGTGGCTCCAGGGGATTGTAGTGGAGGGAGCTTATGGCTGCCTAGAGTGGTCAAGGAAGTCTTCCAAGGGGGAGGAGTTCTGAGTTGAGAGGATGTTCTTCAACATCTGGAGCTGCAGAGGGAGCCTTCCAAGCAGTAGAATGAAATGTACACATCAGCTGGGGAAGTTTTGCAGCGTATGTGGTACCAGGAGTGGCTTCTGGAATGTTTTTCACTAGACCTTATCGACTAGTCTGAGATTTCCCATGTATGTGAGGGGTGGTGGATGGGGCAGCTGGATGGAGGTGATGCTGGGGTGGGGGTGGACAGGGACCTGAGCATAAGCATCGTTGTTGGCCCCTAAGAGTGGAACTTTTCCCTAAAGACTCAGGAAACCATTGAAGGATTTTAAGAAGTTTGATGTGATCTTATAAGGGCAGCCCTCAGCTTTTGAGATTTCAAGGGACCAGAGCAGCTTTCCAAGTCTTGGACTTTGATCCCACATGCCTCTGCTTTCTGTTTGCTGCTGGCTGCCATGCAAAAAGGGCATTATCTTCAGGCAACAGCGTGTCCTCAGTCTATCCTTTTTCCACTGTGCTTAGAAATCTTCAGGGGGTAAGTGCTAAGATGAGAACAACTGCTAATTCATTAAAACATTAACTTGTCCTTCAGTCATTGATATGGGTAACAGACTCCTGAAATAGCATTTTCCTTATGAAACTAGTGACAAAGATGTGTTTCTTGGCCAAACTTTAGTCAGGCTCCTGAACCTTCTCCTAGGCTCACCTATGCACTTTCTAGTAAAATCCATTTTTAGCAAATAACTGCTGAGTCACTTTGGCAAGAATTCCCCAGCCTTGATATCTGATCAGATTCCTCACCGTCTACTGTGTCCTTTGTGATGTCTGATCACCCTGTACCATCTTCAGCAAGAATCCTCTTAGATCAAAATTGAGCCATAATCTTTCTTTCCCCTGATGTCTCCTCTTAGTAATTTTTCATCCACTGGCTCCCCTCCCACTTCTCCCCAGGGCTCCTTGGCTATAGATTCCCACTTGCCCATGCTGTATTTGGAGTTGAGTGCAACCTCTCTGTACTGCAAAATCCCATTGCCATAGTTGCTGTGCCTATTTGTGATGGTCTTGAATAAAGTCTTCTTCACCATGTTTCACAAGTATCATTGAAAATCTTTTTCTTTAACACTAGACAGCCAATGTATAGTGCTTTGAGTCTCTCTGAATATCACTTCACACTGATAATGAACATACAGAAAGTAGAGTCTCAAGTTAAAGGCGTGTTTTCAGAAATAATTGGAAAATGTTTCTGAGTTAGCAAATTGTGATTTTCTGCAATCAGTTTCTGAGGTCACAGAACAAAATATTAGGGAACTTCTCTGAGTGGGATAGATACTATTCTGCTTCAGAAGGTATTAGACTTCAGAAGCCAGAGAAAGTTTGCATATCCCTCTGATACCTGGGATTTATGACATTCTTAATCAGGAAGAAGGATCTGTAAGATTTCTTCCAATTTCAAATGAAGGCAAAATTTATGAGTGGTCAGATGAATAGGCCATCTCTTTCTAGAGACAATTTCATTTCCAGCCTTCATTCAGAGTTAGGATTGATTTATCCCTTTGGTTAGGTGCCAAACGGTCAGCCCTGAGCAAAGGTAGATGTGAGATGTTTATTAGACTGGAGCATGAGCCTGATGGTGTTCTGCTCCCAGTGGGCGCCATGGTCCTGTCCACCCACCAAACCAAGGGCAGGCTGCACAGAGTTGCATTCAGAGCAATGGCAGTCCCAAACTAATAAAAAGTGTAAAGCAGTTTAATCTCAGTCTCACTCACAGCAGAAGTTTTGAATCTGCTTTTTTCATCTTTTGTACATAAATTTTACTGCCATGTGCCACCCCCAACCTCTGCTTTGCTCTAAATTCCTCATAAAACTCTCTCTAAATGGGAGCACAACAGACTGTCACTCTTTTCCCTCTTTCCCCATTTCTCTTTGAGTTTAGCTCTTCATTATATTAATCAAAATTATCCCCCTTCCCTTATTATCTATATTGAGCCAAAAAAGAGGCAGGGATAAATTTGACCGGAATTCCTCCTCCTTCAACAAGAGGATATGGGGATGGTCAGGGGAATGCTGAGTTCTGATCACCCGCCTCATGAAGCCTTGCTTCTCACATGCTGTCTGAAAATCCTGACATGGACACAAGAACTGGCCCACACAAGCCTGCAGGAGATGAAGATGGTGGGAAGCAGAAAGGAGCCATCTCACCAGGGGCATCCTTGACCAGCCAGACCAGCCTCCACGCTAGCTGGCTGCCAACACAGAAGCCCAGGAAAACGTAGCCAAGCCTGGTGCAGATCAGTAGAGCCACCCAGGCTTCCTGAAGAACTGTGAGAATTAATACATGGCTATTGTTTTAAGCTGCTGAGTTTGGGGCGGGTGGTTGCTACAGAGCAATATTGTGGTGGTAGATAGCCAATGCTATCTATCTACTCTCTTAAATCCATCATGATTCAGGCCAATGTCTAACTTGAATCTCACCTCTTTCCAAGTGGATCTTTGACTCCTCCAGGCTACCATGATTCTCCTCTCAGACAAATGTCTTCACCAAACAATCAGGTATCAATCTTAGTTTTTCTCTTACATCGTTTTCTGTTTTTCTCTTGTGTGCCAAAGAGTCACTGTATTATCTCACCACTCTGCCCCCACCAAGATAATGTTCCATTCTAACGTCTCATTTAGCCCACAGGAAAAATAAATTTTGAACTGTCTACATAAAATTAATCATATCAATTTTGAAACCTAACTCAGACATTTTGTTCTGTCACAGTGGAATCTGTCAAAACAAAAACCAATGAAATAATTGAGTGGTATTAAAGGGGAAAGTAGCTGGCAAGGTTAAATGGTACTAATCCACCCTCTATACATTTTAAGCCTTTTTGTCTGGGAAAATCTACCTTTTCTACTGGATTGTAAGCTTCCTGAGGTCAGCATCCATATCCTGCATCCCTCCTAAGCCCTCACTGACCACCAAAAATTGCTAGTTCTTGGTTATAGATGACTGTCAATTACATGCTTGATGGATCCTTTAAAAAAGATAACCAGCTAAGCATTTCTTCTAATTGATGGGTATTTTGCAATCCTTGCCTGCCTCGTCCTCTTCCCCTCATTTCTCCTTGATTACTGCCAGGGAAAATTCCTCCATCCCAACCCCAGGGAGTCTATTTCATTTCCTAATTACTTTCCCTGCTGAGAACTTTCTTGTCTTGCTGTATCTACCCCAAATTCCCCCTTCTGTAGCTTCAGGCCATTGCTCCTTAGTCTAAATCCTCTGGAAGGAAGAGTAATTCCCTTGATTAATTTATATTGTAATCTCAAAGCTGTTTATACATCACAATTTCTGCTTTCCCTGGAGTCTCTTATTGCTAGATTAGAGGAATAAGATTTCTGTTTTCATTTTTCCTCTATACCTAATTTTTTTTGGCTTACAGACCTCTCAGATCTTTCTAGGTGCTGCAGTTAGATATCTTTCTTTCCAGGCTGTTGTATAAGAATTGCTTCTCATTTATTGAATATTTACTCTATATGTTAGGCACTGGGCTAAGCATTTTTACACACATTATGTTGTTTGACTCTCAGAATGAGACAAGTGTTGTTATTAACCCTATTTAATAGATGAAGAAATGGAAGCCTGGGAAGGTTGAGTCACATCCACACAGCGCAATAAATTCATACAGCTGATTGTTGGCAGAATTGGGGCTTGAGCATCTGTCTTTCCATTCTCAGTGTAAATTCTTAACTATTGCTCTATACTTTCTTTAAATATAGTATGTTGTCTTCTCAATGATTCTCACCAGCTTACGTAAATGACACCATGTTCTCCTCTTTGGATATCCCTTTGGTTACAGAAATAAGTGCCTTCAAACAGTTAAAGAATATGGGTTTGAGTACCAGTTTGAGCACCTATTTTCTCTGTGACCTTGGACAGATTATTTTCTAATCTGTGAAATGGGAGGGAAATCTTGTATATTATGATTTCAAATGAGATAACTATGAAGCACTATACCATTAGAATGGATTTTCTTTGTTGGAATTATTTATTTTTGTTACTATTATTTATTTATTTATTTATTTTTATTTATTTTTTATTATTATTATTATTATACTTTACGTTTTATGGTACATGTGCGCAATGTGCAGGTAAGTTACATATGTATACATGTGCCATGCTGGTGCGCTGCACACACTAACTCGTCATTTAGCATTAGGTATATCTCCCAATGCTATCCCTCCCCCCTACCCCCACCCCACAACAGTCCCCGAAGTGTGATGTTCCCCTTCCTGTGTCCATGTGTTCTCATTGTTCAATTCCCACCTATGAGTGAGAATATGTGGTGTTTGGTTTTTTGTTCTTGCGATAGTTTACTGAGAATGATGATTTCCAATTTCATCCATGTCCCTACAAAGGACATGAACTTATCATTTTTTATGGCTGCATAATATTCCATGGTGTATATGTGCCACATTTTCTTAATCCAGTCTATCATTGTTGGACATTTGGGTTGGTTCCAAGTCTTTGCTATTGTGAATAATGCTGCAATAAACATACGTGTGCATGTGTCTTTATAGCAGCATGATTTATAGTCCTTTGGGTATATACCCAGTAATGGGATGGCTGGGTCGAATGGAATTTCTAGTTCTAGATCCCTGAGGAATCGCCACACTGACTTCCACAATGGTTGAACTAGTTTACAGTCCCACCAACAGTGTAAAAGTGTTCCTGTTTCTCCACATCCTCTCCAGCACCTGTTGTTTCCTGACTTTTTAATGATCGCCATTCTAACTGGTGTGAGATGGTAGCTCATTGTGGTTTTGATTTGCATTTCTCTGATGGCCAGTGATGGTGAGCATTTTTTCATGTGTTTTTTGGCTGCATAAATGTCTTCTTTTGAGAAGTGTCTGTTCATGTCCTTCGCCCACTTTCTGATGGGGTTGTTTGTTTTTTTCTTGTAAATTTGTTTGAGTTCATTGTAGATTCTGGATATTAGCCCTTTGTCAGATGAGTAGGTTGTGAAAATTTTCTCCCATTTTGTAGGTTGCCTGTTCACTCTAATGGTAGTTTCCTTTGCTGTGCAGAAGCTCTTTAGTTTAATTAGATCCCATTTGTGAATTTTGGCTTTTGTTGCCATTGCTTTTGGTGTTTTAGACATAAAGTCCTTGCCCATGCCTATGTCCTGAATGGTAATGCCTAGGTTTTCTTCTAGGGTTTTTATGGTTTTAGGTCTAACATTTAAGTCTTTAATCCATCTTGAATTGATCTTTGTATAAGGTGTAAGGAAGGGATCCAGTTTCAGCTTTCTACATATGGCTAGCCAGTTTTCCCAGCACCATTTATTAAATAGGGAATCCTTTCCCCATTTCTTGTTTTTGTCAGGTTTGTCAAAGATCAGATAGTTGTAGATACGTGGCATTATTTCTGACGGCTCTGTTCTGTTCCATTGATCTATATATCTGTTTTGGTACCAGTACCATGCTGTTTTGGTTACTGTAGCCTTGTAGTATAGTTTGAAGTCAGGTAGTGTGATGCCTCCAGCTTTGTTCTTTTGGCTTAGGATTGACTTGGCGATGCGGGCTCTTTTTTGGTTCCATATGAACTTTAAAGTAGTTTTTTCCAATTCTGTGAAGAAAGTCATTGGTAGCTTGATGGGGATGGCATTGAATCTATAAATTATCTTGGGAAGGATGGCCATTTTCACGATATTGATTCTTCCTACCCATGAGCATGGAATGTTCTTCCATTTGTTTGTATCCTCTTTTATTTCCTTGAGCAGTGGTTTGTAGTTCTCCTTGAAGAGGTCCTTCACATCCCTTGTAAGTTGGATTCCTAGGTATTTTATTCTCTTTGAAGCCATTGTGAATGGGAGTTCACTCATGATTTGGCTCTCTGTTTGTCTGTTATTGATGTATAAGAATGCTTGTGATTTTTGTACATTGATTTTGTATCCTGAGACTTTGCTGAAGTTGCTTATCAGCTTAAGGAGATTTTGGGCTGAGACAATGGGGTTTTCTAGATATACAATCATGTCATCTACAAACAGGGAGAATTTGACTTCCTCTTTTCCTAATTGAATACCCTTTATTTCCTTCTCCTGCCTAATTGCCCTGGCCAGAACTTCCAACACTATGTTGAATAGAAGTGGTGAGAGAGGGCATCCCTGTCTTGTGCCAGTTTTCAAAGGGAATGCTTCCAGTTTTTGCCCATTCAGTATGATATTGGCTGTGGGTTTGTCATAGATAGCTCTTATTATTTTGAGATACATCCCATCAATACCTAATTTATTGAGAGTTTTTAGCATGAAGCGTTGTTGAATTTTGTCAAAGGCCTTTTCTGCATCTATTGAGATAATCATGTGGTTTTTGTCTTTGGTTCTGTTTATATGCTGGATTACATTTATTGATTTGTGTATATTGAACCAGCCTTGCATCCCAGGGATGAAGCCCACTTGATCATGGTGGATAAGTTTTTTGATGTGCTGCTGGATTCTGTTTGCCAGTATTTTATTGAGGATTTTTGCATCAATGTTCATCAAGGATATTGGTCTAAAATTCTCTTTTTTGGTTGTGTCTCTGCAAGGCTTTGGTATCAGGATGATGCTGGCCTCATAAAATGAGTTAGGGAGGATTCCCTCTTTTTCTATTGATTGGAATAGGAAGGAATGGTACCAGCTCCTCCTTGTACCTCTGGTAGAATTCGGCTGTGAACCCATCTGGTCCTGGACTTTTTTTGGTTGGTAAACTATTGATTATTGCCACAATTTCAGCTCCTGTTATTGGTCTTTTCAGAGATTCAACTTCTTCCTGGTTTAGTCTTGGGAGGGTGTATGTGTCCAGGAATTTATCCATTTCTTCTAGATTTTCTAGTTTATTTGCGTAGAGGTGTTTGTAATATTCTCTGATGGTAGTTTGTATTTCTGCGGGATCGGTGGTGATATCCCCTTTATCATTTTTTATTGCATCTATTTGATTCTTCTCTCTTTTTTTCTTTATTAATCTTGCTAGCGGTCTATCAATTTTGTTGATCCTTTCAAAAAACCAGCTCCTGGATTCATTTATTTTTTGAAGGGTTTTTTGTGTCTCTATTTCCTTCAGTTCTGCTCTGATTTTAGTTATTTCTTGCCTTCTGCTAGCTTTTGAATGTGTTTGCTCTTGCTTTTCTAGTTCTTTTAATTGTGATGTTAGGGTGTCAATTTTGGATCTTTCCTGCTTTCGCTTGTGGGCATTTAGTGCTATAAATTTCCCTCTACACACTGCTTTGAATGCATCCCAGAGATTCTGGTATGTTGTGTCTTGGTTCTCGTTGGTTTCAAGGAACATCTTTACTTCTGCCTTCATTTCGTTATGTACCCAGTAGTCATTCAGGAGCAGGTTGTTCAGTTTCCACGTAGTTGAGTGGTTTTGAGTGAGATTCTTAATCCTGAGTTCTAGCTTGATTGCACTGTGATCTGAGAGATAGTTTGTTATAATTTCTGTTCTTTTACATTTATTGAGGAGAGCTTTACTTCCAAGTATGTGGTCAATTTTGGAATAGGTGTGGTGTGGTGCTGAAAAAAAAGTATATTCTGTTGATTTGGGGTGGAGAGTTCTGTAGATGTCTATTAGGTCCGCTTGGTGCAGAGCTGAGTTCAATTCCTGGGTATCTTTGTTGACTTTCTGTCTCGTTGATCTGTCTAATGTTGACAGTGGGGTGTTAATGTCTCCCATTATTATTGTGTGGGAGTCTAAGTCTCTTTGTAGGTCACTCAGGACTTGCTTTATGAATCTGGGTGCTCCTGTATTGGATGCATATATATTTAGGATAGTTAGCTCTTCTCATTGAATTAATCCCTTTACCATTATGTAATGGCCTTCTTTGTCTCTTTTGATCTTTGTTGGTTTAAAGTCTGTTTTATCAGAGACTAAGATTGCAACCCCTGCCTTTTTTGTTTTCCATTTGCTTGGTAGATCTTCCTCCATCCTTTTATTTTGAGCCTATGTGTGTCTCTGCACGTGAGATGGGTTTCCTGAATACAGCACACTGATGGGTCTTGAGTCTTTATCCAATTTGCCAGTCTGTGTCTTTTAATTGGAGCATTTAGTCCATTTACATTGAAAGTTAATATTGTTATGTGTGAATTTGATCCTGTCATTATGATGTTAGCTGGTTATTTTGCTCGTTAGTTGATGCAGTTTCTTCCTAGTCTCGATGGTCTTTACATTTTGGCATGATTTTGCAGTGTCTGGTACCGGTTGTACCTTTCCATGTTTAGCGCTTCCTTCAGGAGCTCTTTTAGGGCAGGCCTGGTGGTGACAAAATCTCTCAGCATTTGCTTGTCTGTAAAGTATTTTATTTCTCCTTCACTTATGAAGCTTAGTTTGGCTGGATATGAAATTCTGGGTTGAAAATTCTTTTCTTTAAGAATGTTGAATATTGGCCCCCACTCTCTTCTGGCTTGTAGGGTTTCTGCCGAGAGATCCGCTGTTAGTCTGATGGGCTTCCCTTTGATGGTAACCCGACCTTTCTCTCTGGCTGCCCTTAACATTTTTTCCTTCAACTTTGGTGAATCTGACAATTATGTGTCTTGGGGTTGCTCTTCTTGAGGAGTATCTTTGTGGCGTTCTCTGTATTTCCTGAATCTGAATGTTGGCCTGCCTTGCTAGATTGGGGAAGTTCTCCTGGATAATATCCTGCAGAGTGTTTTCCAACTTGTTTCCATTCTCCCCGTCACTTTCAGGTACACCAATCAGATGTAGATTTGGTCTTTTCACATAGTCCCACATTTCTTGGAGGCTTTGCTCGTTTCTTTTTATTCTTTTTTCTCTAAACTTCCCTTCTCGCTTCATTTCATTCATTTCGTCTTCCAGGGCTGATACCCTTTCTTCCATTTGATCGCATCGGCTCCTGAGGCTTCTGCATTCTTCACGTAGTTCTCGAGCCTTGGTTTTCAGCTCCATCAGCTCCTTTAAGCACTTCTCTGTATTGGTTATTCTAGTTATACATTCTTCTACATTTTTTTTCAAAGTTTTCAACTTCTTTGCCTTTGGTTTGAATATCCTCCCGTAGCTCGGAGTAATTTGATCGTCTGAAGCCTTCTTCTCTCAGCTCGTCAAAATCATTCTCCGTCCAGCTTTGTTCCGTTGCTGGTGAGGAACTGCGTTCCTTTGGAGGAGGAGAGGTACTCTGCTTTTTAGAGTTTCCAGTTTTTCTGCTCTGTTTTTTCCCCATCTTTGTGGTTTTATCTACTTTTGGTCTTTGATGATGGTGATGTACAGATGGGTTTTTGGTGTGGATGTCCTTTCTGTTAGTTTTCCTTCTAACAGACAGGACCCTCAGATGCAGGTCTGTTGGAGTACCTGGTCGGCCGTGTGAGGTGTCAGTCTGCCCCTGCTGGGGGGTTCCTCCCAGTTAGGCTGCTCGGGGGTCAGGGGTGAGGGATCCACTTGAGGAGGCAGTCAGCCCGTTCTCAGATCTCCAGCTGCGTGCTGGGAGAACCACTCCTCTCCTCAAAGCTGTCAGACAGGGACATTTAAGTCTGCAGAAGTTACTGCTGTCTTTTTGTTTGTCTGTGCCCTGCCCCCAGAGGTGGAGCCTACAGAGGCAGGGAGGCCTCCTTGAGCTGTGGTGGGCTCCACCCAGTTCAAGCTTCCCGGCTGCTTTGTTTACCCAAGCGAGCCTGGGCAATGGCGGGCGCCCCTCCCCCAGCCTCGCTGCCGACTTGCTGTTTGATCTCAGACTGCTGTGCTAGCAATCAGCGAGACTCCGTGGGCGTAGGACTCTCTCAGCCAGGTGCGGGCTATACTCTCCTGGGGCACCGTTTCCTAAGCCCGTCGGAAAAGCACAGTATTCGGGTGGGAGTGGCCCGATTTTCCAGGTGCCGTCTGTCACCCCTGGAAAGGGAACTCCCTGACCCCTTGCGCTTCCCGAGTGAGGCAATGCCTCGCCCCTGCTTCGGCTGGTGCACGGTGCACTCACCCACTGACCTGCGCCCACTGTCTGGCACTCCCTAGTGAGATGAACACGGTACCTCAGATGGAAATGCAGAAATCACCCGTCTTCTGCGTCGCTCACGCTGGGAGCTGTAGACCGGAGCTGTTCCTATTCGGCCATCTTCAATTATTTATTTTTATCACTAATTTTGAGAGTGAGAAATAGAGTAGTGAGGAACTTGATAAATCCAGAAATATAAAAATAGCCAGTAATTATATGGTGTGGCAGCCTAGTCTGGATTTGGAATTTGGAATTCTACCCTTGACTTTTATCTCTGGTACTTATATGAGTCTGGGTGTTATGGACTGAACTGTGTCTTTCAAAAATTCTTATGTTGAAGCCCTAGCAGTGAGTGTGATTGTATTTGGAGATAGGGCTTTTAGGAGGTAGTAAAGGATAAATGAAGCCATAAGGTAAAGTCCTAATCCTATAGGACTGGCGACTTTATAAGAAGAGGAAGAGAGAGTGATCTTCATGTGCACACACAGAGGGCCAGGCCACGTGAGGACACAGAGGGGGGCAGGTGGCCATCTAAAACCCGAGGAGAGAGCCCTCACCAGGTAGTGACCCTGCTGACACTTTGATGTGGTACTTCTGGCTTCCTGAACTGTGGGAAAATGGATTTATGTTGTTTAAGCCAAACACTCCATGGTATTTGGTAATGGAAGTCTGATCAGCCTAATACACTGAGTCAGTCACTGATTGCATTATGGTCAATTCATGGTATCCCACTAGAATCTTCCCTTGTTGTCAGTGAAGGTATAAACTCCATTTGCAGAGGCGTTTTCTCTGCTTCCCGAGACTTCCTTTCCCATAAGGAATGGTGAAATGATCTTGAGTGAATCATCAAGGGAAGGACCATCTCTCAAGATGGGTCTTCACATGTGGTGCAGCCCTGCAGGGAATCTTCAGCCTTCCTACCCCATAGGGAGATTCTCCCTTCCTTTTCAGTGTTGGGAAATCAGGGTATTTTTGTTGTTTATTTCTTTATTGATTTTAAAGGAGCCAGTGAGTTCTTTAAAAACACTTCAGTTCTCTCATCTTCAAGGTAACAATGAAGTCACTTACCTATTACTTAGACAGGATAGTAGAAGTGAATGAGCATTGTACTAGCTGTGATTCTTTAGCCGAGATGCTTAACCCTTTTAAGCCTGTTTTCTTTTTCTGTAAAATGAGTTCTGTCAGACCAGATGACAGGTTGGAAAGAAAATGCCTATCTAGACAGGTATCAAGGGTGACTGCAGAAACTGGAGCTTACCTGCCCCAAGGGGAGCCACTGCTCACCTCCTGTCAGTTGGTGACCTGTGGAATGCACACACTTGGGATTGCCAGATTTCAGATTTTTCAAAACAAAGTTAGGGATCGGATTTCTTTGTGACATTCCTTGTTTTTTAAATATGGGAAACAGAATTACATTTTATGAAGACTCTGAGCAAGATGAAGCTGGATAGTCTAAACAGAAGACCTAGGATGTTACTGCCAGGTGAATGGGGTGAAGCAGGGCTTTAAGACGTGCACACGAATTCTCCCTTGTTGACAGGCGGGATTGTGAATGAGCTCCCAGGTGATGCAATGCTGCTACTTAGAGTAGCAAGACAGCTAGATGATCTCTGGAGTAGGTTTCCTTCACCCCTAACAGCTGGCGATGATATTGGAATTCTTAAACTTCATAAGACTAACCTACATTGGACATGCATCTTAAAGTCTGTTCTTCACCCACCTAGACCTGCATTCCTCTTGTCTCTGTCCCTCTGTGTCACACCTCTGTCACACTAACATCCTGAATTCCATTTGACCTTAAAGTAATTATAGTCTCTTTGGGTCATTTTGGATGCTGGGCATTGCTGGATGTTACAGATGACATATATGATGTAGAGGCATCCCAGGTTTTTCCAGGATGATTGCATGGGAGCTATCATAGGATGATATGAGAAGAGCAGCGATTGCAAAATGGGAAAACTGAACATAGAATAAGAAATGATGGTCACAATTTCAGACTCAGGTTTTAGGTTTTTCCTGATAAGACTCTCATAAATTAGGTTGTTCTGGTGATAGGGGCAGGAATGTATTCACTCAGCCACTCAATAAGAATTTATTCTTTGCCTGTGATGTGCCAGGTAGTATTCTTCTGGGTAGGGATGTAACAGAAAGCAAGACAAAATTCCCTTCTCTAATGGAGCTACATTCTAGTGAGAGAAACAGATAAGAAACCAGGAAACAAACAAATAAGTAATATAATGTCAGGCAGTAATAAATGCTGTGAAGAAAAAAAAACATCAGGGTTAGGGGATAGAGTTTGCTGTTGGAGGAGTGGGAGCTTCTCTGAGTGGTCACAGAAGGTGTCACCAGGCAGTGTGAAATTCCACTTCATGGTATCCAGATTTTTCATGGTCTGGCTCTAGCCTCACCTTCCACTATCTGCCTTATAGTTCATGACTCAGAAAAGCTGAGCCTCGATCTGTTTTTCCTTCCTGTGCTGCTTCTGTCTGGCTGTTCCTTCTATCTGAACTGTCTTCCTTCCCTCATCTGGTTAGCTCCTAATCATCCCTGTAGGCTCCACTTGGGTGTCTCTTCTGCTTAAAGCATGCCCTGAGCTGCCTATTACACCGTGTCCCTCACCGGGACTGCAGTGGTTATCCTTTAACCACAGCAATCCATTAATGCCTTCTGCACTACTTTTCGTTGCATTCTCAGTTTCTATTCAGTTGTCTCTATCAATTGGAACAGACCAACTCAAGGGGGTTTAAATAATGGGCAAAAAATATAGACTCTTGCTGCTGGGATTGCACAGGTTGATTGGGCTGCAGGGCTGACCTAATCTGGGCACTTCTGCTGAGTTTCTCTGTGATTCTCTTGCCCTGCCATCCTCTAGGTGCTGGCTTCATCTCCAAGTTGGAAACGAGATGGCTGTAATGATTTTACTACATCCAGTGGCCAGAGAAAGAGACAGCAGACTTTCCCTCTTTGTCTCATTGAACTCTTAGAGGTCATGTGGCTGCTTCTGAGTCAGTCTTTTAATTTGGAAGGCTGGGTGCTGACCCTCTTAGGCCTGGGTTCCTGCACTAATCCCTGGCAAGGCTAAGGGGTTCCCCTTAGAACCATCATGCACAGTCTTCAAGCCAGAAATGGGGTCACCTTGTCCTTGGACCCATAAGTAGCAGAGGGCAGACAACTGAACAAGAGCAGGGGTCTGTTAAGGAGGAGAAAGGGGCTACAGATGCTGAGTAAGCTGTCAACTCTCTTTGCTATGTTTGAGTCTACCATTAGATGAATCTCCTTGAGGACAATAATACTGCCTTTTTCATCTCTGTACTCCCAATACTTGGCACAATGTCTAACATATAGCAGGCATTCAAGAAAAACCTGTTGAATGACTAAGTTATAAGGACATTAAAATATAAGTTAGTTAGAAGGAGGACAACCTTAAGACAAAAGCCACATTTTGGCCAAATGAAGAAAATCCATGTACATTTCGCAGCACTTTATTCCCTACCTCATGGCTAACCCTGCCTTTCGTTATTCCAGATGATGCATGTCCTTTTAACTGTAGAAATGTCCTTGTCAATCATTAAAATTAAGTAAGTATCTAGTGGACAAAGGTTTGAAGGACAATAAGTCATTGAAAAATGTAGACTGATTGGCAAATAGTGGACAGCATATGAAGCTGTGGCCTCCACCTCCTGGCGGGTGCTGTTGATGGCCGTAGATCAAACTAAATGCTGAAGGCAGAGATTCACTGAGTTCAGATACTGTCCAAATGTTCTGAAACCATTGGGTGAATGATCCCTGGAAATTTTAATCACCATATTGAAAGTCCTTCAGGGGACAACAACATTTAGACTTAATATGACTTCTGGCACTCTGCCACATTACGCAGGTCTGCAGGATCATGGTGGGAATCTGCACTGACCTCTTCTAGTCAGTCACCTTCCTGTAGGTGCAACTTTTGGTGACAAGATGCATGAACCCAACTGGAACCAGCTGAAGATTCTGGAGTTGCTCTCAGCGTCCACTAAAAGCCGAAATCCAGGCTTTGGGAAGGAAAGGCAAATCCAGCACTACAAAAACTAGACTGAGAGATCCAAACTCCACCAAGATTTACTCACTGTAACTCTTGGCTTTTCTCTGTTTTGGAGCGCTGATCTCTCCCAGTTTCTACAGATGATGTTGCAGCTCTTTGCTTTGCTTCTTCTGAACTTGGTCTCCAGAGGCAAACACTCACAGGAAATATTGTGATTGGCACAAACTTGGGTGACATCCACACAATTTGGACCAATTAGTGGCCATGAGCTCAGGTCCAGTTATTGGGCCAGCTTGGGTTAGAGATCTTCTCTCAGACCAGTGACACACCGGTGTTTAATGTGCTAAGTTCACGCACCTCTCATTTGCAGCAAGTGTGCACAGACCTTGGAATCTCTTAGCTGTGTGATCTTGGACAAGTTATTTAACTCTTTGTGCCCAAGGTCGCTTATCTGCAAGTGAAAATAATAATATTATATGGGCATTGTGTGTGTGTGTGTGTGTGTGTGTGTGTGTGTGTGTGTATATATATAATATGTATGAATGGATAATGTTCATTAGCTCTCACAATGTCACAATGTCCATATCATTATTATTCCCATTGTTTAGAACAGTGCCTGAGACATAGTAAGTGCTGTACAAGTTGTAGCTTACCAATTAGCTATCAGCTGGGTCAGACCCGGAAAGAGTGTTTCACCAAAAGAAGCGTGGGCCTTAGGTTGCTGCTTGACCTTGCCTGTTTCTCCTAATGATAATGTTGAAATTGTGGCACAGATGAGTGGCCCTGTCTATTAGACTCAGCTACTTGCTACTGGATTCCCCTGATGCTGGCCATATTTAAATGCAGAAAGACCCAATCCTGGGTCATCTAAACCACTCTGAAAGGACATTGCCAATCCTTCTGACCAAGGTCAAGGTCGGCATGTGGGGCCTGTGCCTGCATGGGGGGCCAAATACCCTCTTGATTCTTCATGTCATTGCATTCGTGGGCTCAAAAATGCAAGCCTGGGCTTGAATGCAGTTCCTCATTCTCCAGAATGATGCATCAGTGTGTACTCTGAAAGGCCTTGTTGCCACCTGTCCCTGGCCTGAAGGGTCAAGATTAAGGACACCGTGAAAAATATCTTGTTATGTTTGGTTTGTGTTTGACTTGGGAATAACTATAATTAGGATCACCTAGCATTATCCAGAAGACTTATTCATGCCTTATAAACACTACCAACAGAATTAGAAGAACAAGTTTGGTCAGCAAGCACACATTAAAACATGATGTCTTTGGTTGATTGAAAAATCTGACAAATCCTATTTCTGTTTTCCAAAAGAGTGAGCAGCCTTATGAGAGAGTCTTTTGGATCAGAAGACTGTGTGTCTTTAAAAACGTATATGGAACTGTGGCACCCCTGGCACCCCTGAGCTTAACAAATCTCCAGTGGTTCCCACAGCTCTTAGAATACAATTTGCAGTCCTTATCAGGGGTTATAAGACCCCTGATCTGCATTCTTTAATATGGTGGCCTCTGAACACAAGTCACTATTTAAATTAAATGCAGTTACAATTAAAAGTTTAGTTCGTTATTTTCATTGGCCTCATTTTAGGTGCTGAATAGATGCATCCATGTTAGACAGCACAGATACAGAGCATCACTATAATTCCAGAAGTTTAACCATCTTTCATTTTCTCCAGCACACAAAACTTTTTCCCACCATTACACATTTCTCCCTTCTTCCCTCTTCGCCTCTCTAACTCATCAGGTTTCAGGTTAAATGTTACCTTCTCAGAAAGGCTTTCCTCGATCCCTCCTTCTAAATTAGGTCCCCCAATTAGTCTTTCTCATAGCAGCCTGTCCTTTACTTTCATGCTACTTAAGATTTATAGTTATGTAGGTATTTTTGTGGGGAATGCCTGACTTCCCCTCTAAGTTGTAAGCTCATGAGGACAGTCATATGTCAGTACTTTAACCTCACTCTTCAACATATAGCAGGTGCTCAATCAATATTTGTTAAATGAACTCATGATTGCATGGGTTCTCATATGTGCCACCCCCACATGACACATTCTTTTTGGTTTTCAGAGGAGACAGAAACCTTAATTTTCTCTTTCCACATATATTTTCTTCCTCTGCTATAAGTCACACTTAAAATTCCCTTACTCTGCTATAGGTCACACTTAAAATTCCCTTGCAATCTGCTCTTCCAAGCTAGCCCATTAGAGCCTCTCTCTATGCCATGTCTGTGCCATAACCACGTTAATGGGATGTACAGTTTCCCTGGAAAAAAGGAAGGTATGTTGGCAGAGTAAACTAAACTTTCTTGTTCAAGGCCTATGGTTTGTTTATTTTTCATAATACTGATTGACAGGGTAAGCTATTTTATTTTTCCTATATCTATGTAATTAATATGTCCACTTTAGAAATCAATTATCCTTGATAATTACCATTGGTGCTATGGCTATAAACTGAATGCCAGCCTTGCTAACAAACTGAATAAGACATAATTTCTTGTTGTTCAAAGAGATGATAAACTCTAATCAGCAGCAAATTCAATCAAAACTTACAGACATCAATTGAAATCACATTAGACTTTGTAAAAAATAGGATAATTATGCTCATCTTGTAAGTTGCAGGTATTGTAACAACTCTAAAACGTGGGCCTATTTGAATAAATGCTTATGTTTGCTGGCTCTACGCAAGCAGATGCAGGAACGTATAATCTGCATAAATAAATCAGGAGACTATTTTTCCCCCTCATAGCTCTTTAGTTCTATGAGATTCTATTAATTCAATTTTTTTTTTTTTAAATGGGCTCAGGGTAACGAGGTAAGCAGGTGTTAGTATGCTGGCCACTGAAGCAGGACAGCCCCTGGTACAGATTTGTCACATGGGTTTACTTTTTAAAATCCCCCTTGATTATTTAGAGATAAACTTAATAGTGGTTAAGATAATGACTCCTGGAGCTATGCTGGCTGGGGTCAAGTCCCAGCTCCACTGCTCGGAACTGTGCGTCTCAGCCAAGTGTAGGGAGGATGTAGGTGCTCTGGCCCGATCCTTCTGAGTCCCTCTTAGTGGATTCACTGGGATGACCATTATCCAATGACTGAAGAGCACAGGAATACAAAGGGCTCAGTTCTGTCATATTGTGATGTCGTAAGAAATACATATTTGGTTTCTGTCACTGGTTCCTGGCACAAAGCTCATAAAACCCTTGGAATCTCCAGAATGATGAGGGTCCTATGTATGCTGATGAGACGACTGATGGCTGGGGGTCTCTAGGTAGCTTCAGGATGCGGGCTGGTCACACGAAAGACCCGGGCATGATTAGAGTGATGGGACTTTCAGCCCCATCCCTTTCCCAAACCTCCAGGGAAGGGAGGGGGTTTGAAGGTTCAGCTGATCACCTTTAATCGATCATGCCAATGTCATGAGGCCTCCATGAAAACCCCAAAGGCCCAGGTTCAGAGAGCTGCCGGTTGCGGAACATGTAGAGGTTCTGTGTTCCTTCCCACGTGCTTTGCCGTATCTCTTCATCTGGTTTTTCATCTGTATTGTGTGTGTGTGTGTGTGTGTGTGTGTGTGTGTGTGTGTGTGTTCGTGAGAGAGAGAAAGTGAGAGAGAGAGAGAGAGAGAGAGAGATGGAGGGAGACGGTCTCCCTGTGTTGCCCAGGCTAGAGTGCAGTGGTACAATCAAAACTCACTGCAGCCTTGAGCTCCTAGAATCAAGTGATCCTCCCACCTCAGCCTCCTGAGTAGCTAGAACTACAAGCATGCACCACCATGCCTGGAAAAGTTTTTTTTTCTCTTTTTTGTAGAGATGAGGTTCTTGCTATGTTGCCTAAGCTGGTCTTGAACTTCTGGCCTCAAGAAATTCTCCTCCCGATCCTCCTGCCTCAGCCTCCCAAAGTGTTGGGATTACAGGTATGAGCCACCACACCTGACATCATCTGTATCATTTGTAATATACTTTACAATAAATAGGTAAACATGTAAGCTATTTCTGTGAGTTCTGTGAGTCCCTCTAGGAAACTGCTGCTTTGGCTGGTTGATCAGAAGCACAGCTCACATCCTGAGGCTTGGAATTAGCATCTGAAGTCAGGGGAAGTCTGTGGGGCTGGGCCCTTAACCCATGGGATCTGTTGCTAACTCCAGGTAGACAGTGTCAGATTTAAATCGAACTTCATGATGCCTGGCTGGTGTCTGCTGGAGAACTGCTTGGTTGGTATGTGGGGAAAAATCTACACACACATTTAGGTAACCAAAGGTGAACTGTTTTGTGTTGTGTTGACTGTGTGAAAATAGGAAAAACAATTTGTATTTTCCTTCAGAATTCTCCTGTCTTGAGTTGGCACAACTGTGAGAGCATTTATACTCCAGAGCTCCCCGAAGGATCAGGCGAATGCTACCCCATGCAAAACTTTGGCTAATTTCTTACCTTTTGCTTATCTTCCTCCCTTTTCCTGTCCAACTCACCCCAACACCTGTGCTGCCTGTGCTGGCTCTCCCAGAGGCATTTCCTTAAGAAACCATTTGCACACAATCTTTTTTTTTTTTTTTTTTTGAGATGGAGTCTCACTCTTTTGCCCAGACTGGAGTGCAGTGGCGCGATCTCGGCTCACTGCAACCTCCACTTCCAGGGTTCAAGCAATTCTCCTGTCTCAGCCTCCTGAGTAGCTGGGACTATAGGTGCACGCCATCACTCCCAGCTAATTTTTTTCTATTTTTAGTAGAGACGGAGTTTCACCATGTTAGTCAGGCTGGTTCAAACTCCTGACCTCAGGTGATCCACCCACCTCGGCCTCCCCAAATGCTGGGATTACAGATGTGAGCCACCACGCCTGGTCTTGCATACGAATCTTCATCTCAGGGTCTTTTGTTGAGGAGTCTGAATAAATACAACAAGTTTCTTAAATGTCTGCACTTCATTTTTCTTTTCTGTCATTTGGGAATAATGATAAGACTTTAGTCATGGGATTGGTATGGGTTAATTCATGAAAAGCACATGAAGCTGTGTGTGGTGGGCCCTACATAGAAGGTAGATATTATTAGTAGTATGATTACAGCTTTATGAACTGACTATAAAGTCCTAATTGATTATTGGACGTTAATGTCCTAATACATATTATTCTATTGTATGGAATACTGTATTGTAATGCAATATTGCAATATGTAATACTGTATTGTATTATGTATCATACAATGGTATGTACACTTCGCTAATGCAATACAGTACAGTGTGGTTTAGTGAAATGAACTGAGGTGACACATTTGGATTTAAATTTTGGCTCTGCTATTGACTCCGTGCCCTTTAGAAAGCTTTTCCTAACTTCTCTGAATCTCCATTTTGTCATCTGTGAAACTGGGGCTATAAACATGCTACGTACACCTGATTTGGTGGTTGTGAGGATTTGAAGAGAGAATGATGGTCATAGGAGCGTCATCATGCCTGGCTCACAGTAGGCACTTCATCAATGGCAGCTCCTGTGATTACTCTTATTATTAATATGCCTTGCAAAGCAACTAACATCAGATTCAATGCAACTAACAGTTATTAATAGCAATAATAGCTAGGAATATTTGCCAGCATGCCCTCACTGACTCTGATCCATGTAACTACTGTGAGTGTTGGGCAGGGCAGGGATCGTGTGCCAAAAAGATAACACAACTGAGGCTCATGATGAGTTAATTACTCAGGAGAATTAAAGCAGCTGATTTGGCACAAAAGCAAAACAAAAACCCAGAGTTAGTCTGTATTCTGTTCTGTGTCTGCTGTACCATGCTTCCCTGTGTGTGAAAACATTGGGAAAGTTTATGGAGAGGAGGGAGTGAAGACAGAAGAGCTATCCCCAGACATTTGAAAGACAGGGGTGCTGTGGCATGGTAGTTATGAATGACAAGGGCCTCAGTGGTCAGGTGACCTGTATTTGAATTCAGCTGTACCCCTTACTGTGTGATTTGGGGCAGGTCACAACCTCTCTGTGCTCTGCTTCCTCACCTATAAAATGAGACGTTGCTGGAACTTTCCATATAGTGTTGTGAAGATTAAACAGATGTGTCTGAGGCAGGACTGATTTATCCATTAGACATTGTAGGCACATGCCTAGGGGTCACAAAACTTGTAGGATCCCAGGAAATGTTTTTTTTTTTTTTTTTTGAGACGGTGTCTCGCTCTGTTGCCCAGGCTGGAGTGCAGTGGTGCGATCTTGGCACACTGCAGCCTCTGCCTCCTGGTTCAAGCGATTCTCCTCTCTCCCCCTCCCAAGTAGCTGGGACTACAGGCGCCAACCACAACGCTTGGCTAATTTTTTGTATTTTTAGTAGAGATGGGGGTTTCACCACTTTAGCCAGGATGGTCTCTATCTCCTGACCTCATGATTCGCCCGCCTTGGCCTCCCAAAGTGTTGGGATTACAGGCGTGAGCCACCGTGCCCGGTGTTTTAATTTCTTTTAAAAATCAGAAGGGAAAAAAATGAACCTTTCAATATAATATTTTATTACATACTATTAATATAGTCATCTTTATACCAATGCAATCATAAAATAGAATTTGTTATTTAATAATATTATTTTTTTAATGGAGGAAGGGGACCACGAAGGCAAAGTATCTAGAATTCCCGGCAGTCATAATGTGGCTCTGGTGAGAGGTATTTAGTGCACAGGCTGGCACTGCACAGGGTGAGTATTAGGCATTCTCTCTCTGTAGGGGGTGCTGCAGAGTTAACTCAGAGCCGCTGGGTTCACGGAGGCTCAGTGTACCCACACATTCCGCCCTCTTTTCCTTTCTTCACAAGAGCTCCTCTGCTGTACCTGCACCAGATAGAGAATACACCGCTGACCAGACTTTCTCTTAGGAAGGACTTCAGCGAAGTCCATGGGTTAGAGAGGCAGACCTCACAGTGGGGCCGGACGTGGGTGCAGCTTTTTTGGCTAAGATCAGGGAAAACTCATCCGTGACTCTGGGGTCTGTGTCTGGGATTGGGAGGCAGCCAAGCAGGTGGTAGAGAAAGCTGCAAGCTGGGCCTGTGGGATGACGGTGTTCTATGCATGTGACCTCCAGCTGTGACCCACCCAAGTCTTCAGCAAAGTCACCCAACCTACAGACTTTCTCCAAACTTAGACTGAGGAGAACTGCGCTGAGAAGTTCAAGGCCACAGTCACAACTGCATCATGGCTGAAGAAGAGGAGCTTTAGGAGATTAGAAAGAGAAAGGAGATTAGAAATTCCTTATTCCGGCTGGGCGCGGTGGCTCACGCCTCTAATTCCAGCACTTTGGGACGCCGAGGAGGGTGGATCACCTGAGGTCAGGAGTTCGAGACCATCCTGGCCAACATGGCAAAACCCTGTCTCTAGTAAACATACAAAAAATTAGCTAGGAATGGTAGCGGGCACTTGTAATCCCAGCAACTTGGGAAGCTGAGGCAAGAGAATAGCTTGAACCCAGGAGGCGGAGGTTCTGGTGAGCTGGGATTGCGCCATTGCACTCCAGCCTGGGCAACAAGAACAAAACTCTGTCTCAAAAAAAAAAAAAAAAAAAGAAAAAATTCCTTATTCTGTGGGAGGCACTTGAGTGCCTTTCTACTCCAAATGCGGCCCAGCAACCCCAACCTCTGCTAGGACATTGTTAGAAATGTACAATCTTGTGTCCACCTCAGGCTGGCTGCATTTTTGCAGGACATGTAGTCTTTGTGTACATTAAAATTTGAGATGCACTGCTCTAGTTCCTAGGCCACTTGGCCGCTGCTGTAAAATGGACCTGGAACTCCATCCATCTAGAAGGGATTGCCTCCTTTTCTTAGCAAGGGGAGCAGGAACTAGAAGATAAGGAACTTCCACTTTTTGGTTTAGGTCAGCATTTCTCTCAGCATTTAGGCTGAGAAATGGTCACTCATTAAAATCACCCGAAGACCAACTCAAGCACAAACTCTGATAGTGGGAATGAGGACTGGTAGATGTTAAACGTTTCCCATGTGATTGTACTGTGTGGCCAGATGTGAAAACCACTAATCTAGGCCTTCGGCAGCAGGGGTAAAGGGGAAGGAATTTCGATGGAGAATTTCCTACAAGGCCATAGGACCAGATCTCTGGCTAAAATGGAAGAACAGTTTTGTCTGAAGTCTTCTCTCTACGTAGATGTGATAACCACGATCGATAGGTGGCTGTGGAGGTGTAGGGAATCCAAGACCAGGGCTGTTCCTTTTTAACTCTTTGAGGATTGCTTGCTCTGTGGCTAGTCCAACTCTCCTCGTCTTGTGTGAGATGAAAGCCGTGTAAAGAATATGGAGACTTTAAAGGAAAGACCTCTGAGCGATAGGTGTCCTTATTTATTTATTTATTTATTTATTTATTTGTTTGAGATGGTTGCTCGCTCTGTTGCCCAGGCTGGAGTGCAATGGCAAAATCTAAGCTCGCTGCAACCTTCGCCTCCCAGATTCAATCAATTCTCCTGCCTCAGCCTCCCGAGTAGCTGGGATTACGGGCACCCACCACCACACCTGGCTAATTTTTGTATTTTTAGTAGAGACGGGAGTTTCACCATATTGGTTTGGCTGGTCTTGAACTCCTGACCTCAGACAATCCACCCGCCTCGGCCTCCCAAAGTGTTGGAATTATAGGTGTGAGCCACCACGCCCGGCCTGATATTTTTGGTAGCTAGACAAATCTGAGGCAAAGGTTTCCTGAGGGAAGGCAGGGCACAAACAGAAGTGGGTATCAGAGAGCAGTGAGCCTCTGTGCATCTTATTCCTGGATCTGTTTCAACATCAAGCTTCTTGTTTTGTGGATTAAAAAAATATATATGTGACAAAGGACTTTAGGACCGATACAACAGGTATAAATTACTCTGTAAGTTTTGAGGGGGAGAAGGTGTCACATTTCTAGATTTGTCTAAATCACGTAAACCCTGGCTCCGGGTCTCTGCTCACCAAGGTTCCTGAGAAGCCCAATGACAGCCACATGACGGGCCTGCTTCGCAGTCCCAGGGCTTCCACACACTATAATAATATAGGGAGAGAGGAGGCTGCGAGGCATCTGTCCCCGCTGATCACACCACTCTGCTACAAATGCAGAGGTCAGGTCCTGTTCCTTCAATGTCCTTTCTAGCATCTCTGCTTCCAGTGACACCAGAGACATGCCTCACAACACATCTTTCCCTCACTTGGATCAGCACTGTGTCCCAAGGCCCCTCCCTTGGCCCCCTGAAGTCACTGAATTTAGTGTCCAGGCTCTCCGTAGTCACCCCCACACAACCTCTCCAAGGTCCTGCAGTCCTGGAGTGATGTCTGAGAGTTGACTGCAGCCTCCATCCCTGCTGCAGCCTAAAGTCTTTGCCCTCACCTTGCAGCATGGGATCCAGCCCACTGGTAACAGGTCAGTCCTTCTCCTTTGCCCTCAGAGGACAAAAGCCTCCATTCTCTTTCCCACTAAACGCGCTGTCCAATAGGGTGACCATAAGTGCCATGTGACTATTCCTGGAGCAGCTGACATGTATCTAGTTCAAATTGCAACATGCTGCAAGTGTGAGATCTACACCATATTCTGGGGACTTGGTACAAAGGAAACGTAAAATATTTCAATAATAGTTTTTATATCATGAACATGTTGAAATAATATTTTTAAACTATTGGGTTGAATAAATATATTATGAAAATTAATTTCACCGATTTCATTTTACTCTTTCAAGTGCTTACTAGAAAATTTAAAGTTCACACGTGGTTCACATTATATTTATTTTGGACAGCAGCGCTCTCTGCCCAGTGCCTTTCTCCCGACCTCAGAATGAAAAGCTAGGGGAACAGGAGGGAGCATGTGCAGGGAAGCCCCCTCCCATCTATCAGGCCTGAAGTGCAAGTAGGTCTGTCCCTGTTCCTGCATCACTCTTCCTGGAAAGCCTGGATCTCTGCATCTGAGCGCCTTGCTGCCCTGGTCTGTTGTGAGCATGTCAAGGAGGGAAACAGGGTTACTACATTGTGAGCCAATGTCTTGGTCTTATTTATTCTTAATGTTCTCTCTGGTTTTACAGATGAGGGGGCCAAGCCCAGAGAGGACAAGCAACTTACTTCTTTATTTTATTTTATTTTATTATTATTATACTTTAAGTTTTAGGGTACATGTGTACAATGTGCAGGTTTGTTACATATGTATACATGTGCCATGTTGGTGTGCTGCACCCATTAACTCGTCATTTAGGATTAGGTATATCTCCTAATGCTATCCCTCCCCCCTCCCCCGACCCCACAACAGTCCCCGGAGTATGATGTTCCCCTTCCTGTGTCCATGTGTTCTCATTGTTCAATTCCCACCTATGAGTGAGAACATGCGGTGTTTGGTTTTTTGTCCTTGCGGTAGTTTGCTGAGAATGATGGTTTCCAGTTTCATCCATGTCCCTACAAAGGACATGAACTCTTCATTTTTTATGGCTGTGTAGTATTCCATGGTGTATATGTGCCACATTTTCTTAATCCAGTCTATCATTGTTGGACATTTGGGTTGGTTCCAAGTCTTTGCTATTGTGAATAGTGCCGCAATAAACATACATGTATATGTGTCTTTATAGCAGCATGATTTATAGTCCTTTGGGTATATACCCAGTAATGGGATGGCTGGGTCAAATGGTATTTCTAGTTCTAGATCACTGAGGAATCGACACACTGACTTCCACAATGGTTGAACTAGTTTACAGTCCCACCAACAGTGTAAAAGTGTTCCTATTTCTCCACATCCTCTCCAGCACCTGTTGTTTCCTGACTTTTTAGTGATCGCCATTCTAACTGGTGTGAGATGGTATCTCATTGTGGTTTTGCTTTGCATTTCTCTGATGGCCAGTGATGATGAGCATTTTTTCATGTGTTTTTTGGCTGCATGAATGTCTTCTTTTGAGAAGTGTCTGTTCATATCCTTTGCCCACTTTTTGATGGGGTATGTTTTTTTCTTGTAAATTTGTTTGAATTCATTGTAGATTCTGGATATTAGCCCTTTGTCAGATGAGTAGGTTGCGAAAATTTTCTCCCATTTTGTAGGTTGCCTGTTCACTCTGATGATAGTTTCCTTTGCTGTGCAGAAGCTCTTTAGTTTAATTAGATCCCATTTGTGAATTTTGGCTTTTGTTGCCATTGCTTTTGGTGTTTTAGACATGAAGTCCTTGCCCATGCCTGTGTCCTGAATGGTATTGCCTAGGTTTTCTTCTAGGGTTTTTATGGTTTTAGGTCTAACATGTAAGTCTTTAATCCATCTTGAATTAATTTTTGTATAAGGTGTAAGGAAGGGATCCAGTTTCAGCTTTCTACATATGGCTAGCCAGTTTTCCCAGCACCATTTATTAAATAGGGAATCCTTTCCCCATTTCTTGTTTTTCTCAGGTTTGTCAAAGATCAGATGGTTGTAGATATGCGGCATTATTTCTGAGGGCTCTGTTCTGTTCCATTGATCTATATCTCTGTTTTGGTACCAGTACCATGCTATTTTGGTTACTGTAGCCTTGTAGTATAGTTTGAAGTCAGGTAGCGTGATGCCTCCAGCTTTGTTCTTTTGGCTTAGGATTGACTTGGCGATGCGGGCTCTTTTTTGGTTCCATATGAACTTTAAAGTAGTTTTTTCCAATTCTGTGAAGAAAGTCATTGGTAGCTTGATGGGGATGGCATTGAATCTATAAATTACCTTGGGCAGTATGGCCATTTTCACGATATTGATTCTTCCTACCCATGAGCATGGAATGTTCTTCCATTTGTTTGTATCCTCTTTTATTTCCTTGAGCAGTGGTTTGTAGTTCTCCTTGAAGAGGTCCTTCACATCCCTTGTAAGTTGGATTCCTAGGTATTTTATTCTCTTTGAAGCAATTGTGAATGGGAGTTCACGCATGATTTTGCTTTCTTTTTGTCTGTTATTGGTGTATAAGAATGCCTGTGATTTTTGTACATTGATTTTGTATCCTGAGACTTTGCTGAAGTTGCTTATCAACTTAAGGAGATTTTGGGCTGAGACAATGGGGTTTTCTAGATATACAATCATGTCATCTGCAAACAGGGACAATTTGACTTCCTCTTTTCCTAATTGAATGCCCTTTATTTCCTTCTCCTGCCTAATTGCCCTGGCCAGAACTTCCAATACTATGTTGAATAGTAGTGGTGAGAGAGGGCATCCCTGTCTTGTGCCAGTTTTCAAAGGGAATGCTTCCAGTTTTTGCCTATTCAGTATGATATTGGCTGTGGGTTTGTCATACATAGCTCTTATTATTTTGAGATACATCCCATCAATACCTAATTTATTGAGAGTTTTTAGCATGAAGGGTTGTTGAATTTTGTCAAAGGCCTTTTCTGCATCTATTGAGATAATCATGTGGTTTTTGTCTTTGGTTCTGTTTATATGCTGGATTACATTTACTGATTTGCGTTATGTTGAACCAGCCTTGCATCCCAGGGATGAAGCCCACTTGATGATGGTGGATAAACTTTTTGATGTGCTGCTGGATTCGGTTTGCCAGTATTTTATTGAGGATTTTTGCATCAATGTTCATCAAGGATATTGGTCTAAAATTCTCTTTTTTGGTTGTGTCTCTGCAAGGCTTTGGTATCAGGATGATGCTGGCCTCATAAAATGAGTTAGGGAGGATTCCCTCTTTTTCTATTGATTGGAATAGTTTCAGAAGGAATGGTACCAGCTCCTCCTTGTACGTCTGGTAGAATTCAGCTGTGAATCCATCTGGTTCTGGACTTTTTTTGGTTGGTAGTCTGTTGATTATTGCCACAATTTCAGAGCCTGTTATTGGTCTATTCAGAGATTCAACTTCTTCCTGGTTTAGTCTTGGGAGGGTGTATATGTCGAGGAACGTATCCATTTCTTCTAGATTTTCTAGTTTATTTGCGTAGAGGTGTTTGTAGTATTCTCTGATGGTAGTTTGTATTTCTGTGGGATCGGTGGTGATCCCGTTTATAATTTTTTATTGCGTCTATTTGATTCTTCTCTCTTTTCTTATTAGTCTTGCTAGCGGTCTATCGATTTTGTTGATCTTTTAAAAAAACCAGCTCCTGGATTCATTAATTTTTTGTGTCTCTATCTCCTTCAGTTCTGCTCTGATTTTAGTTATTTCTTGCCTTCTGCTAGCTTTTGAATGTGTTTGTTCTTGCTTTTCTAGTTCTTTTAATTGTGACGTTAGGGTGTCAATTTTGGATCTTTCCTGCTTCCTGTTGTGGGCATTTTAGTGCTATAAATTTCCCTCTACACACTGCTTTGAATGTGTCCCAGAGATTCTGGTATGTTGTGTCTTTGTTCTTGTTGGTTTCAAAGAACATCTTTATTTCTGCCTTCATTTCGTTATATACCCAGTAGTCATTCAGGAGCAGGTTGTTCAGTTTCCATGTAGTTGAGCAGTTTTGAGTGAGTTTCTTAATCCTGAGTTCTAGTTTGATTGCACTGTGGTCTGAGAGACAGTTTGTTATAATTTCTGTTCTTTTACATTTGCTGAAGGAGTGCTTTACTTCCAACTATGTGGTCAATTTTGGAATAGGTGTGTGGTGCTGAAAAAAATGTATATTCTGTTGATTTGGGGTGCAGAGTTCTGTAGATGTCTATTAGGTCCGCTTGGTGCAGAGCTGAGTTCAATTGCTGGGTATCCTTGTTAACTTTCTGTCTTGTTGATCTGTCTAATGTTGACAGTGGGGTGTTAAAGTCTCCCATTATTATTGTGTGGGAGTCTAAGTCTCTTTGTAGTCACTCAGGACTTGCTTTGTGAATCTGGGTGCTCCTGTATTGCGTGCATGTACATTTAGGATAGTTAGCTCTTCTTGTTGAATTGATCCCTTTACCATTATGTAATGGCCTTCTTTGTCTCTTTTGATCTTTGTTGGTTTAAAGTCTGTTTTATCAGAGACTAGGATTGCAACCCCTGCCTTTTTTTGTTTTCCATTTGCTTGGTAGATCTTCCTCTATCCCTTTATTTTGAGCCTATGTGTGTCTCTGCACGTGAGATGGGTTTCCTGAATACAGCACACTAATGAGTCTTGAGTCTTTATCCAATTTGCCAGTCTGTGTCTTTTAATTGGAGCATTTAGCCCATTTACATTTAAAGTTAATATTGTTATGTGTGTATTTGGTCCTGTCATTATGATGTTAGCTGGTTATTTTGCTCATTAGTTGATGCAGTTTCTTCCTGGCCTCGATGGTCTTTACAATTTGGCATGATTTTGCAGTGGCTGGTACCGGTTGTTCCTTTCCATGTTTAGTGCTTCCTTCAGGAGCTCTTTTAGGGCAGGCCTGGTGGTGACAAAATCTCTCAGCATTTGCTTGTCTGTAAAGTATTTTATTTCTCCTTCACTTATGAAGCTTAGTTTGGCTGGATATGAAATTCTGGGTTGAAAATTCTTTTCTTTAAGAATGTTGAATATTGGCCCCCACTCTCTTCTGGCTTGTAGAGTTTCTGCTGAGAGATCCGCTGTTAGTCTGATGGGCTTCCCTTTGTGGGTAACCTGACCTTTGTCTCTGCTGCCCTTAACATTTTTTCCTTTATTTTAACTTTGGTGAATCTGACAATTATGTGTCTTGGGGTTGCTCTTCTCGAGGAGTATCTTTGTGGTGGTCTCCGTATTTCCTGAATCTCAATGTTGGCCTGCCTTGCTAGATTGGGGAAGTTCTCCTGGATAATATGCCAAAGAGTGTCTTCCAACTTGGTTCCATTCTCCCCATCATTTTCAGGTACACCAATCAGATGTAGATTTGGTCTTTTCACATAGTCCCATATTTCTTGGAGGCTTTGTTTGTTTTTATTTTTTTTTCTCTAAAGTTCCCTTCTCGCTTCATTTCATTCATTTCGCCTTCCGTCACTGATACCCTTTCTTCCAGTTGATCGCATTGGCTCCTGAGGCTTCTGCATTCTTCACGTAGTTCTCGAGCCTTGGCTTTCAGCTCCATCAGCTCCTTTAAGGACTTCTGTGCATTGGTTATTCTAGTTATCCATTTGTCTAATTTTTTTTCAAAGTTTTTAACTTCTTTGCCATTGGTTTGAATTTCCTCCTGCAGCTTGGAGTAGTTTGATCGTCTGAAGCCTTCTTCTCTCAGCTCCTCAATGTCATTTTCCGTCCAGCTTTGTTCTGTTGCTGTTGAGGAGCTGCGTTCCTTTGGAGGAGGAGAGGTGCTCTGCTTTTTAGAGTTTCCAGTTTTTCTGCTCTGTTTTTTCCCCATCTTTGTGGTTTTATCTACTTTTGGTCTTTGATGATGGTGACGTACAGAAGGGTTTTTGGTGTGGATGTCCTTTCTGTTTGTTAGTTTTCCTTCTAACAGACAGGACCCTCAGCTGCAAGTCTGTTGGAGTTTGCTAGAGGTCCACACCAGACTCTGTTTGCCTGGGTATCAGCAGCGGTGGCTGTAGAACAGCGGATCTTGTTGAACGGCAAATGCTGCTGCCTGATCGTTCCCCTGGAAGTTTTGTCTCAGAGGAGTACTCGGCCGTGTGAGGTGTCAGTCTGCCCCTACTAGGGGGTGCCTCCCAGTTACGCTGCTTGGGGGTCAAGGACCCACTTGAGGAGGCAGTCTGCCCGTTCTCAGATCTCCAGCTGCATGCTGGGAGAACCACTGCTCTCTTCAAAGCTGTCAGACAGGAACATTTAAGTCTGCAGAGGTTACTGCTATCTTTTTGTTTGTCTGTGCCCTGCCTCCAGAGGTGGAGCCTACAGAGGCAGGCAGGCCTCCTTGAGCTGTGGTGGGCTCCACCCAGTTCTAGCTTCCCGGCTGCTTTGTTTACCTAATTAAGTCTGGGCAATGGCAGGCGCCCCTCCCCCAGCCTCGCTGCCGCCTTGCTGTTTGATCTCAGACTGCTGTGCTAGCAATCAGCGAGACTCCGTGGGTGTAGGAACCTCTGAGCCAGGTGCGGGATATAATCTCCTGGTGTGCCGTTTTTTAAGCCCGTTGGAAAAGCGCAGTATTAGGGTGGGAGTGACCCGATTTTCCAGGTGCCGTCTGTCACCCCTTTCTTTGACTAGGAAAGGGAACTCCCTGACCCCTTGCGCTTCCTGAGTGAGGCAATGCCTCGCCCTGCTTTGGCTTGCGCACGGTGCATTGCACCCATTTTCGTGCACCCACTGTCTGGCACTCCCTAGTGAGATGATCCCGGTACCTCAGATGGAAATGCAGAAATCACCCGTCTTCTGCGTCGCTCATGTTGGGAGCTGTAGACCCGAGCTGTTCCTATTCGGCCATCTTGGCTCCACCGCGACTTACTTCAAGTCACACAGATTGAGTTACAAGAAGGTGGCACATCGACGGCTCTTGCCATCACACTACAGTATCCACTGCAGTCCCAACGGCAAGAGAAAGTGGCAGGCAGAGTCAGACAGGAAAGAAGTGCTGACGACAAGGGTTGACCACACAACCCTGACTTTTGAGAATGCTACTGGGATGACTGGAGGTATCTGTGGCTCATGATGTGAGTTTAACACCACAGCTCCATCCTAATCTTGAAGTCTTTGTCCTTCACTTACATTTTTCAGACCCTCAATATTTAAGTCTTATTTCTATAAAAGATATTTTGGTGATGGTAGCGTGGGTTTTTGTTTGTTTATTTAATTTATTATATATATATGCGTATGTGTGTGCGTATATATATGTGTATACATATTTCAACTATATATATGTACATATATATATATCAAGTGTCTGATCCTCATGCACTTGCAAATGCTTTTTGTGAGCTGTTTTGCTGTCATTTTGACTGTACATATATAGTTGAAAACTGCTTCAAATCCCTTGTGAAACAAGGCAGAGTAAAACCAAACCAGTGCACACAAATTTCAATAATTTCTGTGCTGTCCCCTTTGGTGTCATCTCATGAGGTGCCCCAGAAAGAAGGCTGAGGAAGGAGTGCAGTCTCTCACACAGCACACAGCAGCACACAGCCGGCGAATGGTTCTTCCCCAGGAGGTTGGATACCTGTCTTTTAATAAAATACAGACCAGCCTCAGGGGGCAAGGTGGTGAAAGCCCTTGGTCGGCCTGCAGAGATGTGGAAAGACACAGGATCAGTTAAAATCCCTGCAAGCTCCCATTACCACTTAAGTTTCTTCCCACACTTTCTTCCTCCTTGGGGGATAACATTGCTTTTCTGCATCAGAAACTCTAGGAGAAGAGGATTGTATTTCTTGGTGGAATTTCATGAAGACTTCGGTCTACCTTTACCCTCGTTCTTATCTGCATCCAACAATAGAGATTTTTGCAAACAGCCAAGGATGTCTTTTAAGACTGTGATGGAGATCCATGGAAGCTCCCGCTTGCTTCCTTCCTTCCTCACTACCACCACAGCACAGGACACGCAGGAGGCCATAGACCCCAGACCCCTCTTGTGTTCACTGGAGTAGAGAACCCTATCATGGAACAGTCCATGATGTTTGATTAGAGAGAGCTGGTTTTTGCTGTATTTGCCCTTCATTAAGAATTTTCCAGGACAATGGGTTGAATGGATGTTCATGGAAGGCAGATAAATGATCTAATGAAAACTTAGTTGTCTCATCTTTTAAAAGTCCACAGAGTCATGCTCATGATGGCCATTTTTTTGAGCATCTACTTTGTGCCAGGAATTGGGCTAAGCCATTGTCTTGCATGGCAGCTTTCTTTGTTGGAGTGTGTCTTTCATGTGTGGCTTGCCTCGCTCTGCTGAGACCAGATGTCAGCCAGCCAGGGTAGACCCCTCACTTGACAGGAATGAGCATCATGTTTTGTGGAATAGCTGCCCTCCAGGGAAGCCAGGTCTGCGTCTTATATTATGGGTTTGTGTGTGTGAAATTTGCCAGGTGTTGATTTTGGAAGTCAGGGATGAAAGTCAGGGATGGAGAGGGCAGGACTGCCACTCACAAGAGTGAAAGAATAATTCAAAAATCTAAATGTGGGAAGGAAGAGGGTGAGAAGGGAGAAAAAAATAGAGAAGTCAACAAGAGCCTTGGTAGGGGGTGAAGTCTGCAGTGAAAATCCCATGGTGCCAGAATGGCTAAAGGATGCTTTAAAGACAAAAATGTTCTAATGTTCAATTTCAAATGGTTTGTTTTTCCATGATGCAAACCCATTCTTCATCTCCCTTAGGCTCCCCTCCAAATATTCAATCAAGTGTCTGATCCTCATGCACTTGCAAATGCTTTTTGTGAGCTGTTTTGCTGTCATTATCATCATGTGGGAATTGAAGAAGGGTTTGAATTCCACATCTGGATCTAGATGAGGCAGAACCCTGTTTCAGCAGAAGCAGCACCTTAGAAGTAGATTTGGCTGCAATGATGTAATTGTCCCCCAGTTTTGAAAATAATAATGGTAGAAAGCTCTGGATCTTTATAGATAGTGAAATACAGATTCCAATCTTATCAAGATTTCAAGAGTCTGGAAGATTCCGGCAGACATTTCTATCTACATGTTATTAATTTAGGCTTTCTTTTTCTCTCTTTCTCTTTCTCTCTCCCTTCCCCCCCGCCCCCCCATCTTAAGCTTGTATACAGGAATGCACATGTAAAGCTACGGGTAGGTTGAGAAAGATTTTATAAAAACTCCCTCCAGGAATTTTGCCCACCAAGAGGCCAGGGAACGGGTGGCATAAGACAGGAGTAGGTGGGGAACACACTCTCCGTTCCTTTAATAAGACAAAGAGTGAAGCTGGACACGGTGGCTCACACCTGTAATCCCAGCACTTTGGGAGGCCGAGGTGGGCAGATCACCTGAGGTCAGGAGTTCGAGACCAGGCTGGCCAACATGGCGAAACCTTGTCTCTACAAAAACACAAAAATTAGCCGGGCGCAGTGGCACATGTCTGTAGTCCCAGCTACTCCAGAGGCTGAGGCAGGAGAATCCTTTGAACCCAGGAGGGAGAGGTTGCAGTGAGCCAAGATCACACCACTGCATTCCAGTCTGGGCGACAGAGCAAGACTCCATCTCAAAAAAACTAAAACAAAACAAATAAAAAAAGAACAAACAAGACAAAGAGTGAGTTTTCTATTATATACTCAATTTCTGGTAGGAAGCCCCTACAGGAGATGTAGCAACAAATAAGTTAGTATGTATGCGCAATGTGTATACATACTTTATCTGAAATTCACAAAAAAAAAAATTGTATTCAATATTAAGTAGACCATGAACAGCAAAGTATTAGACTTCAGCTCAGGATTAGTCATGTAAATCTTTCAACAATTCCATCTATTACATCTCATGCCAGGGGTTATTCAGTGTCTTTTACTACTCATATAAATTGTCTTTATCAATATGTTCCTTTGCATTCAGCTCTGTTAACCCCTGGGTTCCCGTCGCATTTTACTGTGTCCCAGCCTTAGAAATACACCGTTATCTTTATGCCTGTGTTAGCATCTAATCTGGCCATATATATTTCAGGCTTTCCTGGCTATGCTTGAGTGATCGGTGTGTCTACCAGAAGCTTCCTGATAAAATACTGCCTTCTCTGCTATAGCAGACTTACAGTTTACTTTTAAAATAACTCACTTGAAATTTAATAGGTGGTTTTAAAGCTACATCTGATTTAAGCCCCATAAGTTCTAGCTTTTAAGAACACGCTTGACGTGCCAACCTGGGGTTTTCTGAGCTGTTGAGTGGAAACACAGGCTTGCCATTGTATTGTGCATTGTGGCTGTGTTCACTGTGGATATAAAAACAAAACCAAAAAAGCAAACCTGGGCTGGCCTGTTAATAAACTTGGTGACATTGGATAAACAACCAGAGAATGCCTAAAACTAGGGATGAAATCTTTCAGTTTATAGATGAGGTGTTTAAGTGGTGCTCTCGGTAAAGAAGGGGAAGAAAATGCAAATCCTTTAAGATATAAGCATATTATAGCCAGTGATTTTTTTTTTTTTTTTTTTTTGAGATGGAGTCTTGCCCTGTTGCCTAGGCTTGTGTGCAATGGTGCAATCTCGGCTCACTGCAACCTCTGCCTCCCAAGTTCAAGCAATTCCCCTGCACCAGTCTCCTGAGTAGCTGGGATTACAGGCATGCGCCACCACGCCCAGCTAATTTTTTGTATCTTTAGTAGAGATGGGGTTTCACCATGTTGGCTAGGCTGGTCTCAAAATCCTGACCTCGTGTTCCTCCCGTCTCAGCCTCCCAAAGTGCTGGGATTACAGATATAAGCCACCATGCCCAGCCTATAGTCAGTGATTTTTAAAAATCAAAGAAATAGTCTGGTGAGGTGGCTCATGACTGTAATCCCAGTACTTTGGGAGGCCAAGGTGGGCAGGTCACAAGGTCAGGAGATCGAGACCATCCTGGCCAACATGGTGAAACCCTGTCTCTACTAAAGATACAAAAAATTAGCTGGGCGTGGTGGCGGGCGCCTGTAGTCCCAGCTACTCGGGAGACTGAAGCAGGAGAATTGCTTGAACCTGGGAGGCGGAGGTTGCAGTGAGCTGAGATTGCACCGTGGCACTCCAGCCTGGTGACACGGTGAGACTCTGTCTCAAAAAAAAAAAAAAAAAAAATCAAAGAAATCACTGGATCAATAATATTTATTGTCTTGGCAAATCGTAGCATCCTCGTGGAGGGAAAGGAAAGGGGCTAGACAATCTTCAGCCTCACAAGCAAAGCCCTGAGCAAGAAACCTTCACGAATTCTTTCCCATGTTTCATAACAAGTCTGTGCCGAAGGCATCAAGATCTCCATTTTACAGATGAGGACACTGGGACTTAGGAGGCACAGGTGGAGTACGTTGCAATCCACCTAAATCCCTGGATCCCAAGCCCATCCTCCTGCTGTGTGGCCACTCCCCCACGCTTGCCTGGTACTTATGGTTTAGTCTTTGTAGACTCCCGTGGACACCCCTTGCAAACTCAGGAAACCCCCAAGCCATGCACACACATTCCTAAAAGTGTCTCATAATTTAGCCTTTTATCCTTCATCAGGACTTGTCAAATGCTGGTCTTAAGAAACAAAGCAGAACTGGCTTTCTGCTAGGTCATTTTTGCAGAGCAGCATTTGTTTTCTGTATATCACTGGTTTTCTAGCACTTCCTGGCTGCTCACAGCATTCTTTCTGTCATTCCTCTTTAAGATTCCACTTTGATTTCTCCCATGGAGAAAAATCTTGCTTTTAAAAGTCACAGGAAAAAAAAAACCCTATTCGGATATGGCCTTGATTTAAAATTAGAGGAATAATTTGCAAAGCTCCTGTTGGAAAGAGATGCATGCTCTCATGCTCTACTTGTGGTTCTGTTCCTTGAAACAACTATTTTGCAGAGGAATTATGAAACCCCTTTAAACTTTGTCATTAATTATACTTTCAGAAATCTATCTTAAAAATAATAGTTTCAAAGGCAGAAAGAATTTCATGAGTGAAGAGACTCACTACTGTGTTGTTTTTGGTGGAGGTGAAAAAGGGGAAACATTTAACCGTCTAAAAACTAGATATAATGTATCTACTAATGAATATTATGAACTATTAAAAATGATTTTTATGGAAGTTTCAACTTTCATGTGAAAAACTGAATATATCTATTTACATAATTTCTTCTCCAAATCTCACAAAAATGATAGTAATGGGATTTAAACAAGCATAAGACCATATAGTCCAAGAGAATGAGAGAAGAGACTAAAGCAGATGAGAGATGGCAGCACAGCTTAAAAAGCTGGACAGCAAGTTGACTTTTGGTAATGAGTTATGTGGCTGAGAAAGCTGAGCCCTAAGTGCCCACTGGGATGAAGATAAGAAGGAAACAGATCCAATTCAGAGAGCCCTGGAAGGCCTCAGAGACTCGAGGCATCAGGCAGCATTGGGGGGAAAGAATGTGTGGAGCTGAAGGCAAGGAGTGCAGGTGAGTTTTCATGGAAGCAGTAAGCCTGGATCTTTTCCCCAAATAGGCAATTCTCCCGAATCACCTCTGCAGAAGATCGGAGGTTTACTCTCAGCAAAAATTAAACCAGACAAATTCCAGATTTGGGGACCTGAGACATAAAATAGGAACAGAGAGGAGCCTCATCAGAAAGAAAAAAACAGAGACTGAGTGGGAGTTAACTAACATACTGTACTGTGAAAATCTCAGCCTCCTCTTCCCAACTGTGCGAAGAATGCTAGCAGGCCAGCTCATAGCGCCTGACAGTACACTGAAGAATTCTCTAGGTAGCAACTAGGAAGTCCCTCTCTTCCCCCAAATCTGCAGATTCTGATAGTTGGGGGAATCTTACATAATGACCAGGTCCAAGTCCTGTCACTGTATGGTGAAGTTCACTACTTGCTAAGCCTGGCCCATATGCAGAAGGCCCAGATGGCTTTTTAATGGCCCATCCTCAAATAAGAACAGATGGGTGAGGATCACCTGACATTTGCAGAAATCATATAATATGAAAGGTAGGCGCCAAAACGAGCTGTCAACAAAAAGAAACAGAAAACAGTGCGGCAAATGAAGAAATTTAAAAAAGCCCCCAAATTAATAATAGTTACTTAGGAAGGTAAAACAAGATATTATACTTATGAAAAAATTTAAAGGAATATTTATAAAATTTTAAAAAGAACTTCTTAAAGTCAAAAATATGAGAGTAGAAATATTAAAAATTCAACAAAACTGTTGGAAAGTAAAATTGAAGTAATCTCCCAGAAAGTAGAACAAAGAGAGAAAGATGTATAAAAAACACAGGCAAGCTCCAAAAAGAAGGGACAGAGAAAAAAAGGAGGGATCTATGGAAATAGGGTAAGAAAATTTCCCAGATTTTAAAGGGCACACTATGAAGGTTTTTTAAAATGACCTTTATCAAGTCATATTTGAATGAAATTTCAAAACACTGGAGATAAAGAAAGAATACTGAAATCTCCCAAAGACGAAAGCAGTGCTCAGGCAGAGGATTAGGGATCAGAATGACATCAGACTTCTCAATAGCAACACTTGAAGTTAGGGGACAAAAGAGTAACTTTAAGTTCAGAGTGGAAATGAATTTCATTCCAGAATTCCGTATCTAGAAAATAATTATTAAAATGTGGTGCTGGAATAAAGACATTTTCAGGTGTGCAAGTTCTCAATAATCTTACTTCTCCTACTCCCTTTCTGAGAAGAAAGTGATTCACAACAAAAAAGGAATAAGACAAGAAGTTGGGGGATGTGAAATTCTGAAAAGGCTCAGTTACACAGAAGACCAATGATATAGTTTGGATATTTGTCCCTGCCCAAATTTCATGTTGAATGTCATCCCCGATATTGGAGGTGGGGCCTGGTGGGAGGTGATTGGCTCATGACGGTGGATTTCTCATGAATGGTTTAGCACCATCCCCTCAGTGCTGTCCTCTGGATAGTGAGTTCTTGTGAGATCTGGCCATTTAAAAGTACGTGCCCCCTCTCTCTTGCTCCTGCTCTGGCCATGTGACATGCCTTTTCCCCCTTCACCTTCTGCCATGATTGTAAGCTTTCTGAGTCCTCCCTAGAAGCCGAGTAGATGCCAGTACCATGCTTCCTGTAAAGCCTGCAGAACCATGAGCCAATTAAATCTCTTTTATTTACATATTATCCAGTCTCAGATATCTCTATATAACAATGCAAGAATGGCCTAATACAAGCAGGGAGAGGATTCACAGGGTGATGGAGAAGAGACATTCAGGGAAGACAGTTTTGCAGCCACCTTAGCCAGCTCCTGGTCTAGACTGGGACCAAAGGTCAGAGAGCTGCAGAGGAGGGTCACCAACATAAATACAACTGACAGCTGTGTGGTATTCAGAGGGTTTGAAAGAGCATTTGTGATGGGCGCATAGGAAATTAAGCAAATTAAATACAAGGTAACTATTAACTTGAAGGAGAACAAAAAGTTTCAGAAAGGAGAACTAAGGAGTTACAAATAATAGTTATGCAGAATCCATCAGATAAACACTAACACATAGTAGAACAAATATCTCTCTATATCTACATTGGAGAGATGGAGGGAAGGGAGGGTGTGTGTGTGTGTGTTTGTGTGTGTGTAAAGAGAATGAGAGCTAAATTTCTAGAAGGAAGGTAATGTCTAAACCTGCGAAATTAAGAAATAGCAGGTAAGCATTATGAGAGGCTGCTGTTTGTCCTCCAATATCTGTTTCCCTCTGAAGATTTATCAAATGTACATCTGCAAAGGCCTGGAGCTCCAAACTGGTGCAGAAGCTGCAGAATCTTACCTATTGTGGCCTCAGATGACAAACATATCACAAAAGATTAAAAGAAATTTTGTGACTGTCTACACAGCTGAAGATCTCCTGTGGATTGAAGGAGAAGGTGTCCCATTGATGACTACAGTGTTGAGAAATCAACACTATGTACGAGGAATTCCAAGATATATTTTTATTTGATATGGCAAAATGAGATAATGTGATCTTTCATGAATTTCAGTATTATGATGGAAATCAGACTCACTAACAAAAGTAATCACAGCACTCAGACTGAGAGCTGTAGTAGAATAAAACAAGGAGCACTGTAGAGGCAAAGAGGAAGAGCCCAGCCCATCCTTGGAGTCCAGTGATTTATACACAATACTTTAAGCCCCAGCTTGGAAAATGCCAATCTTCAAATTCCAGGGAATGCCATTGTTATACTGTGAAGTAATGGGGTGAAAATAAATAGCCTCAGGAAAAGTTCAGATAAATGAATGGGTGGTCACGCTAGAGATGAGCATTTTGAGAGGATATTGAAGATGTTTAGAACACCCTTTGTTGGGATAGGTTCAGAAAAGTTAACTTCTTAGGTATGTGCTCCTGTCTTTTAAGTTAGGCAGTCAAACGGAAACCAGTGCTTCCAACCTTCCAACAAATTAGCCCTTGTTGCTACTATGAGTTGAAAATACAGAATGTCACCCACTGTGTGCCCCAGAATTGCAGACTTAGGGTTACAAGAGGCCTTAGGTGTTCCTTCCAGACTGGCCGGGCTCCAATGAGTTGGTAGCTTCACTTTGGACTAATCTAATCATATTATTATATGTGTGTGTGTATTAGTTTATTCTCATGCTGCTATGAAAAAATAAATGAGACTGGGTCATTTATAAAGGAAAGAGGTTTAATTGACTCACAGTTCCACAGGGCTGGTGAGGCCTCAGGAAACTTACAATCAGGGTGAAAGCGGAAGCAAACACTTCCTTCCTCACATGGTCACAGGAAGGAGAAATGCAGAGCGAGGTGGGGAAAACCCCTTATAAAACAATCAGATCTCATAAGAACTCACTCACTATCATGAGAACAGCATGGGAGAACTGCCCCCATAACCTAATCATCTCCCACGAGGTTCATCCCACCATACGTGGGTATTATGGGAACTACAATTCAAGATGAGATTTGGGTGGGGCACAGCCAAACCATATCAGTGTGTATGTATGTATATATAATACATGATATTACACTACCTGTGTTACACTAAAATATGGCATTACATATTACACTAGGAGTCTCTCCTACTGGAACCCCTTGTGGGCAGGAATGTTCTTATCATCTGGTTTATTAGTTCCAGATTGTCAAGCAGAAACATGAACTGTACAAATGGGTCTTTGGTAACCTCACTCTGACATACTCTGCTGTCTCTCCTAGCCCAGACACGAGGAATCTAGGTGTTTAGAAATGCCCCTCTGGAGAATAGATGTGTTGAAGGGAAAAGCTTCAGTAATGAAAATAAAGCTGAAGATGAGTAAACTATATTCTGTAAAATGGATTATCTAGATCCATACTACTTTTTGTGTGGATATCTCTTGGCCATACCCTGACCTGTGGTGATGTCTCCTTAATGGTTTCTATTTAGTATCAGCTGTGCTAGGGTCATCAAGAAAAGTACTGAACGACTCTGATGAAACCTCTAACATTGCCAGTAAGAAAAGTAAGGAATAGAAGGATTAAGTGTTTTTCATGGTCACCCAGAGCTGACAGGAACAAAGTCTTTTTCCTGCCTGTTCAATCTTCAAATTATGAAGTTTCTTATAGTTGGAGATAAATAGATCTTTTACCATGAAGCTCTAGTGCCTCTGAAGCTATAGTCTGAGAACATTCTCCATCATAGCCACTTCATTCAGTCAATGGTTGCCTTGGTTAATACTGTAGTCTATTTGATTGTCATAATTTACATAAAATATTAAACCAACCAAAAACCCCAGATCATTTATGTTGTGGTCTAGTCACATGCATGAACATAAAACTCAATCTCGTGACCATGAGTATGAATAAAGACAATTTTCCTTTTGGAGTGGTATCCTAGCATCAGAGGATGTCCATTTGCCTGGAACACCTCCAAAAGCACCTGCCGTTAAAGTAGGGGTTAGCAAACTATGGCCCATGGAACAAATTCATCCCACTGCCTGGTTTTGTAAATAAAGTTTTATTGGAACACAACCACTCCCACCCATTCTTTTACATATAGCTCCTTTCACAAATGACAGAGTTGAGTAGTTATGGCAGGGACTAAAATATTTATTACCTGGCCTTTACAGAAGGTGTTTGCCAAACTCTGTATTAGAGCATGCTTTCTTGTTAGGAAGCCTGGGTGCCCCTCTAATGTTGACTGATTTTAAATTGGCTACAGTCTCTTTTCAATGTTACCTCTCTGACTACAGAAACATCAAGGGGAAAGAAAAGCCATCATGAACAGAAGTTTTCAAGTATGACTGAGCAGAATTACCTGGGGAACATTTACAATAGAAATTTCTGGACCCATTCCCAGAGATCATGATTCAGTAGGTCTGGAGTAGGGCCTTGGAAACTTACTTTGATACAAATGATTCTGGTGCACAGCCAGGAGTGAGAAACTTGAGGAAAGCACATGGAAGCTGGAAATGAAACAAGCAGGAAGTGAATTCTGATTCAGTCTTGCTGTGTAAACTTGGGTGAAGTGCTTCACTGAGCCTCAGTTACCTCATCTGTAAAGTGGAAATAACAATTTTTCCTTCACAGGGCTGTTCTGAGGACCAAAGAAGACAATAGTTATAAAATGTCCAGCACTGTGTTTGCACAGAGTAGACACTTGGTTAATGGTCCCTTCTTTTCCTCCACTGGAGAATCCAGTGCCTTGGAAAGCACACCAGTTTGATTTTCTTCATTTTGTCTTGTGTATTACGTTTCCACTTCTGTTTATGTTAATTTTGCTCTTGTCAAACTATTCCCCAATCCACAAGTCCTTCTCCATGTATATTAAAGCTAGAAGTGTTTAATTTTTTTTTTTTTTAACAAATTTGTTTCTCTGAGAGACACCCAGAGAACTGAATGACCCTAAATGGCTTGTTAGCCATGTGACTGCCAATGGTCTTGATTAATTCTGCAAAACATAATTAAGGCCAAGTTTTTAAGTACCTTTAGTGATTTTCTTAAAAACCTTGACATAAGATGATAGACTTTACACATTGAGAAGAAAATCCATTGGACAAATTGAGATAAGTTTTGTGAGAATCTCTTTCTTTAGAAATGGAAAGACATGGTATTAGTTTTTCTTTCAACGTCTGGTAGAATTAAGCAGTGAATCCATCAAGTTCTGGGCTTTTCTTTGATGAGAGACTGTTTATTACACTTCAATCTCATTGCTCATTATTAGTTTGTTGAAGTTTTCTGTTTCTTCATGTTCGATCTTGGAGTTTGCATGTGTCCAGGAATTTATCCATTTCTTCTAGGTTTTCCAACTTGTTGGTATATAGTTGTTCCTAATAGTTTCTAAGGATTCTTTGTGTTTCAGTAGTCTCAGTTGTTAGTCTCCTTATTTATTTCTAATTTCATTTAGGTCTGTGCTCTGTTTTTCTTAATCTACCTAATGGCTTGTCAATTTTATTTATCTTTTCAAAAAACCAACTTTTAATTTTGCTGATCTTCTGTATTTTTTGTCTCAATTTCATGTATTTCCACTCTGATTCTTATTATTTATTTTCCTTTACTAATTTTGAGTCGGTTTGTTCTTGCTTTTCTAGTTCCTTGAGGTGCAACATTAGATTATTCAGTTGAAGTCTTTCTACTTTTTTGGTATGAGTGTTTATTGCTATAAATTTCCCTCTTAGTGCTGCTTTTGCCGTATCCCACAGATTTTAGGATGTTGCATTTCCATTTTTATTTGTTTCAGAAATTTAAAAAATTTCTTTCTTAATTTCTTTACTGACCCATTGATCATTCAGGAACATGTTGTTTGATTTCCATGTGTTTGTATGTTTTCTGGTGTTCCTCTTGTTATTGATTTCTAGTTTTATTCCACTGTGGTCAGAAAAGAAATTGATATGATTTTGGGATTTGTTGAGGCTCATTTTGTGGCTTAAGATATGGTCTGTTCTGGACAATGTTCCATGTGTGGATAAAAATAATGTGTACTGTTCAGCAGTTGGGTGATTTGTTCTGTAAATGTCAGTTGGGCCTATTTGGTCTAGTGTATAGTTTAACTCCTATGTTGCTTTGTTGATTTTCTGTCTTGGTCTCTTTGTCTTAGCATCCTGACTAATTGAGAGTAAGCCATCTGTGAGTAACGGACACTGTCGATGTTTTGCTCACCTGTCCTCCTGTCCCCTCTAAGTTAACTGGCAGTCCCAGTAGACTTCTCAGCGTGCTAACATCTTCCCACTTCAAGCAGCAGATTGTTCATCTGCTTCACCTGAGACCTTTCTCAGCCCCTTAGGAGCTTTCTCTCCAGGAGTCAAACACAACCTGGCAGTATGGGGTAGTGGATAATAACCCAAAGTCACCTGTCTGCAGTGGGACAATGCTGTGGGGTGTTCTACTTGATGCCTCAGAGGGTCACCACAGGGATTGAGTCTCAGTTGCCCAACATGTTTATCTGCTCTTTGACGTACTCTTTACTGGCTTTTCTTTCTTCCCTGTCTCAGATTTCTCACTTCCTCACAGGACGTGTGGGATCATCTCCCAGGTGAACTACCAGTTCCTAAGTATTTGTCTGAAGGTACGCTCTTGTGAAAATCAAAACTAAGATCAGTTTGGACCCAGGACATAACACAGGCCATGGTCTGGCTTTAAACAGGCCGCTTTAAATTTGCCTGTGCATTTCTAGCTTTAGCTTCTTTTTTGCAAGGGGAGCTTAATTATTAGGATCACAGCTGAGGCCCAAGATATAAGAGAAATAGCCTCTGAGCTCCAAGTTACGTCTATTCTGAATCTCTTGCACTTTGTTCACAGGTGAGCATCTTTAGGCCTCTCTTAGGACCCGCTTATTTTTTTCTTTGCATTGATGTAACAAACTTGTCTAAATAATTCCCAAATTTATAAATGTTAAAAGCAGCAAATTATAGAAAATTCAGAGGTTGCTATTAGTACTGCTGCAAATATGGTTGTTACTAGCCTGCTGGTAAACAAGAAGACGTAAATTGCTCACAGTAAAAAGCACAGTAGTTTATGACCATTAAGTGAAGGGATGTGTAATCCTACATACATACAGACTCCAAGGGTTTTTTTTCTATTTTAGCCTAGTACAATAACTGATTGTGATGGTTAATTTTATGTGTCAACCTGTCTGGGTCATGGTGCCCAGATACGTGGTCAAACATTATTCTAGATGTTTCTGTGATGTGTTTTTGAATTACATTTAAATCAGTAGATTTCAAGTAAAGCAGATTTCCCTCTATGATGTGAGTGGGCCTCATCCAATCAATTGAAGGCCTGAGCAGAAAAAAAAAACAACTGATCTCCTCTGAGCAAGAGAGAATTCTGCAGCACGTGGCCTTTGGTCTTGATCTATATCGGCTTTTTTTCTGGGTCTTCAGCCTGCTGGCCCTCTCTGCAGATTTTGGACTTGCTAGCCTCTGTAATTGTGTGAGCAAATTCTTTAAAATAAGTATCTTTCTCTACATACACATATACATTCTGTTGATTCTGTTTCCCTGGAGAACCCTAATACACTGATATTTATAATAATTTACCTCTTTGTTCAACACCTATTTATTGAGCACTTATTATGTGCCAAGTACCATTCTAGGAACTTGGAATGGATTATTAAACAATACAGGGTCTTACAGATTAAGACCCGACCCTGGTGTGCTTTTATTCTAGTGGGGGAAGATAAATGGTAAAAAGTAAACATGAAGCATTAAATTATGTTCTAACATGCTAGAAGTGATAAGTGCTATAGAAAACAAAAGTAAAAGGAAGACAGTGTGAGGAGACATTTGGTCATTAGAGAAGGTTAAAATATAATCAATATATTGGGAAAGTAGATAACTATGAAAGACTCACAAATGTGCAAATTGCTTAATTAAGCTTTTAATTTTGAGGTAATTATAGATAAATGTGCAGTTTTAAGAAATAATATAAAAAGATCCTATGTACCCTTTATCCAGTTCCCCACTGTGGTAACATCTTACAAATCTATACTAAAGATCACAACTGGCTATTAACACAGATGCAGTCAAGATACACAACAGGTGCATCACTACAGGTATTTCTCCTCCTGCCTTTTTATGACCACACACCCATTCATTTCTTTCTTAACCATTACTATAATTTTATCATTTTGAGGATGTTATATAAAAGGGCCTTATGGTGTGCAAGCTTCCAGAATTGGCTTTTTTCATTTGGCATAGATCCTTGACAATTCATTCATGTCATTGTGTATATCAATAACTCATTCCTTTTTATTGCTGAGTAGTATTCATGGTATTGATATACCACAGTTTGTCTCCCATTCACCCATTGAAGGGCATCTGAGTTGTTTCCTGTTTGGGGCTATTATGAATCAATTCGCTATAATTGTCCATGTACACATTTTTATGTGAACATATATTTTTATTACTTCATAATGAATGCCTAGCAGGTGCAGTTCGATGATCCTATGGTAGTTACGTGTTTAGTTTTGTAAGAAACTGTCAAACTCTTCCAGAGTAGCTGTGCCATTTAAAATTCCCATCAGCAATGTATGAGTTATTCAGTTTCACTGCTTCCTCACCAGCATTTGGTATTATAACTATTTTTAATTTCAATCATTCTGATAAGTGTGTAATGATATCTCATCGTGGTTTTCATCTGTACTTGACTAATGGTTAATGACCTTCCATATCTTTTCATGTGCTTATTTGCCACCTGTATATCCTCTATAGTGAAATGTTTCTTCATGTCCTTTGCCCATTTTCTAACTAGATTGTTTAGGTTTTTTTTTTTAACTTCAGAGTTTGGAGAAATATCTGCATATATATATACTTACCAGTCCTTTACTAGCTATGTGGTTTACAAATATTCTCTCACAGTCTGTAGCTTGTTTTTTCATCCTTTTAACAGGATCTTTTGCAGAACAAAAGCTTTTACTTTTGATGGAATTCAGTTTACCAATTTCTCCTTTTATGATTCATGCTTTTGCTGTCAAGTATAAGATCTCCTTGCCTAACCCTAAATCCTGAAGATTCTTATCCTCTGTTTTTTCTTATAAGTTTTGTAGCTTTATGTTTTACATTTAAGTTTATAATTTTGAATTAATATTTGTATTAGGTATGAAGCTTAGGTCAAGTTTCATTGTTTTTCCTATGGATTCAATTGCTTCAACACCATTTGTGAAAAGTCTCCATTTCTTTCGTTGAATTGCTTTTGTATAACTTTGTCGAAGATCAGATAGGGATATATTTGTGGACCTATTTCTGGATTTTTATTCTCTTCTATTGATCTATGTATCTATCCCTCCACCAAGACCACACAATCTTAACTACTGTAGCTATATAATATGTCTTGAAATCAGGAGGACTGATTCCTTCCACTTTATTATTTTGCAAAATGGTTTTAGCTATTCTAGTTCCTTTACTTTTTCATTTAAATTTTAGAATGAACCTATCCATGCTTACAAAAAATCTTGCTGGAGTTTTTATGGGAATTGCATTAAATGTGTGTATCAATTTGAAGAGAATTGATGTATTTATTGTGTCGCTTTTTTCAAATCATGAACTCAGCATGTCTCTCCATTTATTTTGATCTGTAATTTATTTCATCAGTGTTTTGTAATTTTTAGCATACAAGCCCTGTGTATGTTTTGTTAGATTTAAAACTAAGCATTTTTATTTTTCAATTGCAAATGGTATTTATTGCCTTTTAATTTTCAGTGTCTGTTGGGACAATTTTAATTTCTTTATTTCCATTCTCATTTGTATGTCTTTTATTTCCATTGTTGTTGTTTGTTTTCACCTTACAGCACTGGCTAGAACTTCCATCCCTGTGGTGAATAAGAGTGATGAAAGTGGACACCATCGTATTATTGAATTGAAGGGATGAGTGCCACCTTATTACTGTCAGGTGTGGGAAGAAGTTCCACTTCCCCACTCGGCCTCCATTGACACCCAATGCTGGGAAGGTCCTCATTACTGGTGAGTAAGGTGAGAGCTCCAGATCTTCACTGAGCTTCCACTGATACCTCCTTGGCTGGAAGAGGTAGGAATACCTTCTTACTTCTCCCCACATAACCCCCACCAACATCATGGTGGAGAGGTGGAGGGCCAGCCCCACTACCACTGGGTTGTATTGGAAATCCTAACTTTCCACTAAGCCTCCTTGGACACCAGCTTAGTGTGGAGTGGGAGGTGCACCCAGTTACTTCCATGTGGGGTGCTACTACTGCCCAGCAAAGATGAAGGTCCTATTTTTATATTCAGCCTCCTTTGTTATCCTCTGTCTCCCAGTGGGGAACTGGGGAGCCTCATTACATCTCAATTAGGGTAGAAATCTAGGCTTTCTACTGGACCTTTGCAAACATGAGTGGAGCACAGAATTTTCTGCTGGGTTTGGCTGGAGATGAGCTGCTATTTTCTGGAAGTTTTCTGACTTGAAAGATGGAAGCTTGGTTCGCTTGTTGGGTTGCCCTGTTCCTGGTCCTTTGGTGGAGGAAGCAAGCTTCTGTTGGGCTTTATTTTGTCTGTGCTTGCTCACATCTATGGGCTGCTGGCTTCCTGAGGAACAGTTTGGGATATATAAGGGAAGGAGCTTGGGCCCTGAGTTCCCTAGCTGACCTATCTTCTTCTCTCTACTTTTCATAGCTTTCTCATATTTATTTTACCTATAACATCCAAGGTTTTAAGTGTACTTAACAGAAGGAATAGGAAAAAGCACATTCACTTCATCTTCTCCAAAGTTGAAGTCCTTCATAAGTTTTTTAAATTTTCTATAGCTAAAATAACTAAATTTTTAGTTATCTAGAAAACTTTCCTATCCAAAGTGACTCATCAAGGACAGCTGTAAAATTTCGTTTCACCGCCTATGTTATTAAACTGGAGATTTCCCCCAGAGTAACATTTACTTTGCTTGGTATTCAGTTATAACTATCAGATATTTAAGGCTGAGTCACCTATTTCTAATAACCAAGGTGATTGCACCAAATAATTACATATACAACATATGAAAGGCAGTCCTCCAGCTGAGGGATCTATGGAACCACAGGTCTGTAGAACTAGAGAGAATGTGAAAATCATTAAATCCTTCTGCACCAAGGGGTGGATATCTGAGTTAGCAGAGCAGGAGTTGAAAGTGCAGGTTTTGACATTTTGGCATGGAGTTGGCTGAGCTCAAATTTCTACCCTGTGTTTATAAGCTGGGTGACTTTAGGCAACTTATTTGATCTTATTTTTCCTCAGTTTCTATTATTTTAAAATGGAGATTATAATCATACATATTTCAGGGGATTGAGGTATGCAGTAAATAAGTGAGTGTATGTGAAACACTTATAACAATTATTGGCACATATAACCATTCAATGAATATTACCTACCATAATTACTCATACAGTGTGATTTAGAGAGATTAGGAAGACTGCTTTCCACCTACTTTCCTGCCTATTTTTCATCAGTAGCTGGGTTTCAACCACTGAGTAATTATGTAGGTGAAGGTATGGGCCCTATTAAATGCAAATGTCACAAGGCCTAATGTATTATTCTGAAGGCATCTATACCTTGTATTAGAGAGGTCTAGCTATTGCCTCAGCCGTTGATGGCAGAGGCCCAAGATGACAGTGGCTTAAAGAAAGATGGAAGCTTGGTTTGCTCTCATCTAAAAGTTCAGGTGGTCTGGAAGTTCTGGTCTGCAAAATTACCAGGGCCCAGGCAGCTTCTGTCTCATTGCTCTGCCATTTCTAACACGTTGTCCTTGTCTCCATGGTGCTAGATGGCTCATCCTGTATCCATCCACCAAGCATCAGGATGGAGCAGAGACTAAGCGGGAAAGGATCTGCCTTCCTTTTAAGCACATGTCTCCAAAGAAGCCAGCATCACTCCCACTCACATCCCATTGGCCAGATATATGTCACCTGGCCACATGTAGCTGCAAGTCAGGCTGGGCATGGATTTCTTCAATGCAGTTGACTATGAGACTATCTAAAAATGCAGTTAATATGGAAGGAGAGTTTGCCCCACACTACAAGGTGGATTAGTGTATCTTCTACTGTCTACCTTAAAACCTGTGAAGAATCTTCCTGATTCAAGCCCTGTATCCTCACTCTGTCTTCTTATTTGCCTTGCGTATAAATAGTACCTCCTTCTGCTCTCATCAAAAGCCAGCATTACCAGGGCAACAGGGAGAAAAGTCAGTTGTCTCTGTTTTAGGGCAAAAGCTCACCTTCTTTATCATTCTTGGCTAACAATACTCACATAGGTTTTGAAAACCTTGGTTATGCTGGCTTTGTGATGTTGGAATAATAACTAATAAATCTCCTTAAACCGGTGGTTTTCAACTGGGGTAATTTTGCTCCCCAGGAGACATTTGGCAATGTCTATAAGCATTTTTGGTTGTCCCAGTTGAGGGAGAGGGCTGTTTTAGTGGGTAGAGGCCAGGAATATGGCTAAATATCCTACAATGCACAGAACAGCACCAACTTATAAAAACATTATCTGGTCTGAAAATATTAATGGTGTTGTGGCAGATAAGTTCTGCTCTAAGCTTTAGTTTCTTTCCAGAAAACTGGGATAAAATAGCACCTGCTTCACAGGTTATACATGAGGAGGCTCTGAACCAGCACTTGCAAAGGATTTAGCCGAGTGCCTAGCCCGTGGTGGGTTCCAGACAACCTCTGTCCTCAGGGACTCTTAATCTTCTCCTTGTTTTATCTGACTTCTCTGCACTCATCTTCTTGCAATCTTTATTATTATTATTTTTAATTTTAGATTCAGAGGGTACATGTGGAAGTTTGCCACCTGGGTATATTGCATAATGCTGATGTTTGGGCTTCTAATGATCTTGTCACCCAGGTAGTGAACACAGTACTCCCAATTGGCAGTTTTTCAGTCCTTTTCCACTCCCTGCCTCCCTCTCTTTGGAATCTCTAGTGCTTATTTTCCTATCTTTGTGTCTGTGTGTATCCAGAGTTTAGCTCCCACTTACAAGTGACAACACATGGTATTTGGTTTTGTTTCTGCATTACCTGGCTTAGTATAAATGGCCTCCAGCTGCATCCATGTTGCTGCAAAGGACATGATTTCATTCTTTTTATGGCTGCATAGTATTCCATGGTGTGTATGTACCACATTTTCTTTATCCAGCTGCCACTTATGAGCACCTAGATTATTCCATGTCTTTGCTATTGTGTTAGTGCTGGGATGAACATGTGAGTGCATGTGTCTTTTTGGAAGAACAATTTATTTTCCTTTGAGTAAATACCCAGTAATGGAGTTGCTGGGTCAAATGGTAGTTCTATTTTTAGTTATTTGAAAAATGTCCAAACTGCTTTCCATGGTGGCTGAACTATTTGCGTTTTAACCAGCAGTGTATAACGTCTTCTTGTAATCTTTAATTCATAGTATGTATGTCTCTTGGGAAGGGGAAATGAGGGAAATTACATTTTACTGTGGAACTGGTGGACACCAGAATTTTAACATAAATTACTTTATGTAAACATCTCCAAACCACGTGAAGTTGGCATTACTCTCCCCAACTTGGAAATGGGCCAATGAGGCTCAGGGAGATCTCCCAACACCCCGTGAAAACAGAGTTAATCAGTGGCTGAGCAGGGATTCAACGTCATATATGTTTGACCCCAATATGTGTGTTTTGGTTGCAAATTGGCTTTTCCCAGTCCTGTAACTTGGAAATTCTAAAAGGGTAAAGAGGGCCGGGTGTGGTGGCTCATGCCTATAATCCCAGCACTTTGGGAGGCTGAGGCAGGTGGATCACCTGAGGTCGGTGGATCACCTGAGGTCAGGAGTCCGAGACCAGCCTGGCCAACATGGTGAAACCCCCCTCTCTACTAAAAATACAAAAATTAGCTAGGTGGGTGGTGGGTACCTGTAATCTCAGCTACTCGGGAGGCTGAGTCAGGAGACTCGCTTGAACCCTGGAGGTGGAGGTTGCAGTGAGCCGAGGTCATGCCTTTGCACTCCAGCCTGGGCGACAAGAGCAAAACTCAGTCTCAAAAAATAATAAAATAAAACAAAATAAAATGGCAAAGAGAATCTGAAGCACCAGAATGCTCTGGAGGAAGTCAGGAGAGACAGTTGCAGGGAACAAGGATGCAGTCACACTTTTTCCTCAGGTTCGGCTTGTAAAAGCAGCATGTACTTCAACCTGTTTAGGAGACTTGGCCATGTTATTTTGTTCCCACAAAATGGTAGGCAGTGTTATCTTCTTTTTTCCTTGTTGAATCCTAGGAATTGGGTTTATATTAGTATCCTAAGGATGTTTTAAGAAATTACCACAAACTGAGTGAACTAATGCAATAGAAATTTACTCTCTTACAGTTCTGGATGCCAAAATTCTGAAATCAAGGTGTCAGTGGGGCCATGCTCCCTCTAGCCGCTCTAGAGAAGAATCCCTCTTTACCTCTTCCAGCAATTGACGATTGCTGGCAATTCTTGGCATCCCTTGGCTTGTGGCTGCATCACTCCCATGTCTGCCTTTGTCTTCACTGGCTTTCTTCCCTGTGCATCTGCATCTCTGCATCTCTGTATCTCTACATGGACTTCTCATAAGGACAGCAGTCATTGGATTTTTGCTGATTGTAATCCAGCATGACTTCCTCTTAATTTGATTACATCTGCAAAGACTATTTGCAAATGAAGGCACATTCACTGGATTCACTGGTGCTGGGGGTTAGGACTTAATAATAGCTCTTGGAAGGACACAATTCAACCCATGATGGGTCTAAACAATGTTTTATAATTGATATAAAAGCTAAACCATGTTTTCTTAAAACAATTAGAAACTTCTAACTCAGTGGCAACTTTGGGCGTGCAAGAGAGCTCAAAGCAAACTCTCAGTTTCCTGGCAAGAGAGGAGGCCTTCACTATGTCACCCCGTGGAGACTCCTCCTTGATAGTGACATTATTGCAATACATGCAAAACACACAGAAAATCACCTTAGAGTTTGGGAAGGATGAGGATATTTAATGGCAGCAATATAAGTAATTTTTTTTTTGCCTCTGCATATACTCTTTTTTAATTAAAAAATAAAAATGGAAAAACAGATTGGGGTAAAAGCTCTTTAGTTTTTAGAGGTGATATGAAAGGAGAAAACCTGTATGGCTTCTGGTCTTTATACAGTGTATTGGAACAGAAAGTCTTAATTATACCAATCAAGGCGACATCCTTTTCCACCGAACTGTGCATTATATTTTCCCTTCAAGACAAAGACAAACATTTATGCAATTAAAATAGGCTGATTGAAAAAATCCGTGTCAGGCATAAGCTCAGATTTATACTTTCGGGCTCAAATGACTGGGGGACATTAAAAAAACTGCACAACTGAGCAAAAATGGTCTTTTTTCCGCACATATTTTGAACAGGAAAGAGGAGTTTGCTTTCCCCTGCATTCAGCAACCCAGCTCCCCTCCTCATTAGTCCAGTGCAGAGCTGGGGCTGCTCCCTCAGGTCCTCATCAGCTTACTCAAACATGCTGTAAAATTGATCTGACAGCCCATGAAAGGGAGTTTAGAGGCAGGGAGGGAAGCACATGAGAGAGCTAAGATTTTGGTGACATGGAACTCTGTATTTTCAAGGCTATCGCCATGTTTGCCTAGCAGTAAGGGCTGTGACATTAGCAAGGCCCTCTGATCTTTGGGCTACGAAATTGTTGTGACAGGGGCCCTGTGTGTGTGTGTGTGTGTGTGTGTGTGTGTGTGTGTTGAGGGGTATCTTATGAGTCTTGAGTTTGAAAATACTTATTTGTAATAATGGGAAAGAAAGTTCTCTGTAATTGAAGGCTGAGTCCTTTTGACATGAAGAGCAAAGACAATTAGCATTTGTTGATCATTTGTTAAATGTCAGATGCTTTCATTTTTTTTCTTTTAATCACCATGATAATCCTTGAGGTTTGTATGATTATTATCCCATTATACAGATTAGGGCACAGAGACCAAGAAAGATATTTGACGTATTTAGCAATCGGAAAAACACAGGCAGAGACGATTTGGAAGTACTCTGGCCATAGGTCCTGGAGTTCCCCAGGAGCGAGTTAGGATGGCTGGGGCCATGGGAAGGTACACCAAGGAATCTTGGGGCAACAACTATTTATAATCACAAAAATATTTCAACTGCCACCAGAGCAAACCAGGTAAGTTAGCTCTGTTTGGGAGAAATGTTTGCTTTCCCTAAGATAAGCAGTTAGTCACATGGTCTGACTTGGGGTTTGAACTCAGCTCGTTTTGCTGCAAATATAATACTCTTTCCAATATGCCACACTGTTTTCTGCTCACTCTATCCTTTCTGTGAGGTCAGAGCCTGCAAATGTGTCTGGAGGAGGAACAGTGGCAGATATTATTGGGGGTGAATGAGGTCAGAGGCTTTCCTGTGAATATCTTTGTCAAGGTGATGGAAAAAGTTTCCAGCAACCTTTAGAATGTGTGTCGTGTATCATGAAGATTGGAGACTACAAAAGAGGAAAAGGTGTTCAGATTCAAAGTTGGATAATTAAAAACAAATATTGTCAACATCAATAATTTTCCCCAGAGTTGTTCCTCCCTTTATGGTATGGAAAGTTTCGAGACCTGTGACCTAGATGGTCTTCTGGGGAGAAGGTAGATATACATGGAGAAAATGCCAACATATTTTATGGTTATGCCAAGCATATTTTGAAAACTTCCGTTAAGATTTTGGTTCGGCCTGGTGCAGTGGCTCACGCCTGTAATCCCAGCACTTTGGGAGGCTGAGGCAGGTGGATCATCAGAGGTCAGGAGTTTGAGACCAGCCTGGCCAACATGCTGAAATCCTGTCTCTAATAAAAATACAAAAAATTAGCCAGGCATGGTGGCGGGCGCCTGTAATCCCAGCTACTCGGGAGGCTGAAGCAGGAGAATCGTTTGAACCTGGGAGGTGGAGGTTGCAGTGAGCCAAGATGGCGCCATTGCACTCCAGCCTGGGCAACAAGAGCAAAACTCTATCTCAAAAAACAAAAAAAACAAAACAAAAACCAAGATTTTGGTTCCACCACACACAAAAAATAGAGTTTGAAATTTAGCGAATTAGTAGTATTCCATGGCTTTTTCTTTACAGATAGATTCAGGTCTCATAAAAAACTATGCCATCTGTACACATTCTGATATGTACAGCGAAATGCTGTCATTTTCTTTCAACTGGCAACCCCAAGCTACAAACAAAAACATGTTGGTGGAAATTAAAGGAAATGCCCTCTCTATCCAATTGAAACAGAGAGATGTGTAAAATCCTTTCTTTTCTTTTCAAGTAAGGGCACAAAACAACATTCCCTTCTCTAAACACAATTTACTCACTGGCTTGGAAAAAACAGGCCAAGAATGGACACTTTTTCCTCTCCAGAGATCAGCCTAGCTCTTATCTCTATTTAAAAACCTTTGAATCTGTGCTTCCTGCTGTTATCTTACATTTTTTAATTTCATGTATTTCACTATGCTGTTTTCCTCAGTGAACTAGTACCACCTCTCCCTTCCTTCTTGCAGATTCAAACCTCTTCTGTGATAATCATAGAACTGTAGCATCAGAAGGCAATTCCCTAAGTGTGGTCTGCCCACATCCCTGGTGGTAAGCCAAATGATCATAAGTGGTAGAGCGGCAATTACTTTTAAAAAATTTGACAGTCATATATCTATTTCAATGTATAGCAAATATAGAATTGGAACATCAAACTATGATTTTATAGATATTATTGCCTAGGACCATGCTAAGTTTCAGAAGTGAATCTATTTAGATCAATTAAAATATATTAAGAAAGTAGTGGCATAGGTGGTATGTGACTCTAACAGAGCATAAACCAGTTGGGAGACAATCCTTCCAAGGTCTGAAGTGGCATTCTCACACATGGACTGTGTTCTCAGCAGCTGGGCAGCTAGCTTCTGCTCATGAGGAGCAGAGGTAACTGGAGTAGCATAATCTGCATGAGGATTGAGCAGACCCAAACACAAGTTGAGAGAGGCTGGGCATTAGAAGAGCAAATATCTCTGTTTAAGATTGTTCAGCCTGGCAGCCTGTTCTCAATGTGAACTCAAGAGACTGCTTCCTCTACTTGCCCATGCAAAGCACAAATCTGAGATCTTACCATTCCAATGAGGAAGAGCCACCTGCACCTTGGAGAAATGGAAGCGCATGCAAAAGCCTGAGAACCAGCTGGCTGCAGGCCTGTGCCAGGCCTTTCTGCACTGGGTGTGCCTGGGTTGGGGCAAAAGTCCATGGGGCTGAGCTCAGGCAGGCCAGTGCTCCGTGGTGGTAACAAGAAGGTAAAGGAACAAGAAAAGCTGTTGAACCAGCCATACATTGGCTGTCTTCTGTGGTATTCAGTGCCCTGTTTATGACTGTAAATTGGGTATATCTTTATCACAGCTCTGCTTTTGGGGAAAACAGGAAATATTTCTCCTAAGGAATGGGTTTACACTGAATATTTGGTGTATTCATTCTCACAGTGCTATAAAGAACTACCTGAGCTTGGGGAATTTATGAAGAAAAGAGGTTTAATTGACTCACAGCTCTGCAGGCTTAACAGGAAGCATGGCTGGGGAGGCCTCAGGAAACTTACAATCATGGTGGAAGGCGAAGGAGAAGCAAGCATGTCTTACCATGGCAGAATAGGAGAGGGGATTGGGGAAGTGCCACACACTTTTAAACTATCAGATCTCATGAGAACTCACTCTCACGAGAACAGCATGGAAGAAATCCACCCCCATGATCTAGTCATCTTCCACCAGGTCCCTTCCCCAAAATTGGGAATTACAATTCAACATGAGATTTGGGTGGGGACACAGAGCCAAACCATATCACTTGGTATGTTAGTGAGGGTTCTCAAGATAAACAGAACTAACAGGATAAATCTATATATTTATCTATACATAGGAGATTATAAGGTATTGGCTCACTCAATTATGAAGACTGAGAAGTGTCACAATCTGCTTGTCTGCAAGCTGGAGACCCAGAAAAGCTGGTGGTGTAGTTTAATGGACTGAGAGCCAGTTCTGCAGATTGAAGTCGAAGCCCGAAGGCCTGAGAACCAGGAGCTCCAAGGATAGAAAAAGATTTACTTAGTAGCTCATGCAGTCAGACAAAGAACAAATTCAACCTTTTTCCACCTTTTAGTTCTATTTAAGCCTTCAACAGATTAGATGATGCCCCTTCACATTGTGGAGGGCCACCTGCTTTACTCAGTCTACCAATTCAAATCCTAACCTCTTCTAGAAATAACCTCACAGAAATATCCAGAACTAATGTGTAATCAGCTATCTGGCCATCCTGTGGCCCAGTCAAATTGATATATAAAATTAACCATCACACTTGGTATCCTCAACATTGTGCTAATTAAGACTGAGTTATTTAGACTTTGGAAAATGTACAGTGGACTGTTGTGCTCATTTGAGGATGTCCATGAAGTCAGCCTTTAGTACTAAATAAAAAACAGATAGATATGAAGAATGGATTGTTTAGGCAGATTCTGGCACAGAACATGGCTGATGTTAGAACCTTCCCTCCCCCAGGGTCATGACCTTGGGAAGAAGAGATGGGTAAGTAAACCCTTAGACCCATCTCAATATTACCTCCTCTGTAAGTTCTTTCCTATAATAATTGTACGTTACTCTTCCTTGTTCTTCCATCTTCTGTATCACTTTATCTGGACAACTGTTAGGGTAAGCACACTGCTAATTATGTTTTTGTTTAATCCACTTTGGTAACATGTTAAGTGCCCAGAGTGTAGAGATCTCTTCGTGATTATCTCTGCACTCTGCTCAGAGTCCAGCTCAGTGCTTTGTGGAGAATAATAACTCAGAACAATAGAAATGGAACTGAAGGAGGGGTATAAGTGGGGAGATGTAGCCACACTCAGCAAGACAGGGCCATGTGGTCACAGAACTACCCAGAAGACTTTGTGCCTGGCCAGCGCCTAGATGACATTTGCTGGACACTTGGCACTGCTTGCTGCTAGCTGAGTGAGGAAAGGAAAAAAAAAAAAAAAAAAAATCCCAAAATACATTCAGCTGTTCTAGATTTAAGGTTTGCCTGGCTGCTTCACGGTCGCAATTGAACATGCTGGTTACTCTGGGTAAATTAAATTAGCTCTAAAGATATGCCCAATTTCACCCTAAGTTCTAGGTGTTGACAGTCCTTGCCTCTGAAACAGGATCATTGGTGACAATAAATTTCACATCTTTGGCTTTTGTAAAATCTAAAGGGTTTGTTCATATGGTTATAAATGGCTAAAGAAAACAGGTAAAGCAGCAGGTGCTAAGATATGTGTTGTTCGGTGGCTTAGACAGGCAGATAAGACCCTTAAATGTTGTAGCCTTTGAACCTGTGATGGGGCAGAGTGATATCTGATGCCATGGTAAGGAGCGTAACAGGCTGGGGAAACATTGTCGTTGCATCAACAGGTAGGGGTTTGAGTTCTACCTCTGCTGCTTAGTGCCTGTGTCACCTTGGACAAGGTTATGTAATTTCTCTGAGGTTCAGTGTTTTTCTTTGGAAAACAGATTTTGAAACACTTGGCTCAGTGCTCAATAAATAGTAACTTTTTTATTATTTTAATGTAGGACCTCATATAATCCTTACAATAACTTCACAAGTGCTCTATCAATATCCCCACTTTATAGATGAGGAAACCAAGGCAATGGAGGCTTGGAGAATGTATTAGCCAGGGTTCTGTAGAGGGACAGAACTAATAGGATAGACATACATATAAAGGGGAGTTTATTAAGGAGTATTAACTCACACAATTACAAGGTAAGGTCCCACAATAGGCCATCTGCAAGCTGAGGGGCAAGAAAGCCAGTCCAAGTCCCAAAACCTCAAAAGTAGGGAAGCCTACAGTGCAGCCTTCAGTCTGTGGTTGAAGGTCCAAGAGTCCCAAAGCTGAAGAACTTGGAGTCCAATGTTCGAGGGCAGGAAGCATCCAGCATGGGAGAAAGATGTAGGCCAGAAGACTAAACCAATCTAGTCTTTTCATATTCTTCTGCCTGCTTTTATTCTGGCCTTGATGGCTGCTGATTAGATGGTGCCCACCCAGATTGAGGATGGGTCTGTCTTTCCCGGTCCACTGACTCAAATGTTAATCTCCTTTGGTGACACCCTCACAAACACACCCAGGAACAATACTTTGTATCCTTCAATCCAATCAAACTGACACTCAGTATTAACCTTCACAGAGAGCATGAGCAAATTGCCCATGGCATTAGAAGTAGAGATGAATTTTGAATGTGTTACCAGACCAACAGGTTTGTATGCCCACTGTGCAGTAACGTACCAATACATCGAGACAGCAAGGTTTGCATCAGAGAAAGAGTTTAATTATCACAGGATGGCTGAGTGAGATGAGAGGGATACTTAAATTCAGCTCTTTGAGAAGTTCTGGGCTGGAGTTTTTAAGGGGATTGTGGAGAGTGAGGGGCTGGGAAATTGAGCTCATCGGCTACTTGGATTAAGGGTGATGAAATCATTAGAATGTAGGAACAACATTCTTCAATGAGTCAGCCTCTTCTTAGTAGTTTCACTGGTATGCAGGATCTGAAAGAACATCTCCAAATAGAAAATTTAAGTTTCACAGTGCCTAAGTTGTTATCTATAGAGCAGTTAAGGGGAATTTTAATCTTGTGACAGGGTCTGCAAGATTCTGGGGCAATAGGCACCAACAACTATGAGGAAGCAGGTCAGAGAGCCAGCTCCCCTCATAGTTAATGCTGAATGTGCTACAAGCTGGATTTATTTTTGTTTCTTCCCCTCCTTTCTTCTTGACTTAAATTCAGTTTTCTTCTCCTTTACTTTTATGAAGTTTATAGGGATGGTTACAAATCCGTGTCTCCAGGCCAGCGACTGATCCCACTAACCCACACTGGTAACTTATAGCTATTAGTAATTTATATTCCACAACCAGCATAAACATGCTGGATGGATTCACTTGAAGTTGTCAACTCTCCTTTTCTTCCAAGATGACTCAGAGACTTGCAAACTGAATACTTGTATAAAATGCAGCTCTGTCCTCTTTGGCAGCTTGGCATACTGGGTCCCAGTCTAATGATTACTTTCATGGTCATCCAGGAACAGACAAATCCCTTCTTTCCTCATGCCTTCAGTGTCTTGCCTGAGAAGCAAGAGGGCTGGAGTTTGAGAGATGATCTCCCAGCTCTCACATGTGTGGGAACGCAAAAGGCAGGCATGGTCCATTGGAAAAGGAAAAAAAAAACCTGTTTGGATCAATAAAAAGGGACAGGCACAGGAAAACAGTCAGAGCTTGATAGATGAGGGAACATGTCGTTATGTAGGTGGGGAATAAGAGGAAGACAAGGGTGTATAGAGGAAATGGGAGAGATCTGTGGTTCTTGGGGACTTTACTTAGAAAATTCTTCACAATTCTCAGAAAGCTTAAATAGTTTTTGAAGAAATAGGAGTGAAATCCTTTGGCTAGAAAGTGTGGACAGGAGACCACTGGGTCTGTGTGCCTGTGTTTGTGAGAGTGTGAAAGTAGATGGATAAAATTTGCAAGCAGGAATGAGTCAGACAGCCAGCTTCTGGTACCCTTGCTGTAACTATCCAGAAGCATGAGTCCATTCTGGTTTTAGGACTCAGGAATATAAGTGGAATTTGTATTGCCGTCCAAGGGTGGGTGTGAGAACTGGTGAGAATATAATAGATTACTTGTGTTTATGAGGTCTGATATGAGTAGTTTAAGCTGTAAAAGCAAGATATGAGTGAGTCTCATTTTCTGTGGTTCTTCCAGTTGCCCCAGAGAGAAAAAGTGATGACTGGGTACATTCAATCCAATAAATAAATAAACACATACACATTTTGCAATGATTGCTTTCTGCCGATATTAAATATACCTCCCAAGTTGGGAAAATGGCTTATATGTTCTACTGTCCCTCCTGCTTTCTGTCTCCCCAGCCCCTCTCTTCCTTCAAGGCTAAAGGCTTCCATAGTCAGTTGAGACTCTGCTTCCCACATTATAATGAAGGTACTTGCTCTCTAAATGACTCTCTAGTTCTGATTGTGCTAAATAGGGTTTCTGTGGTTTCAGATGAGGACATTTTTTGTTGTTGTTTAAATGCTGATGGCCTCCCAGACATTGTAGAATCAGTGGGCTGCTGAGGAGTGAGGGAGAGGAAGCTTCTTTGCCAGTCTACAAAGAATTGGGGTAGGAAGCAGTGAAAAGAACCCCCTGAGTTTCTAAAACCCTCAACTGGAGTGGAAGAGGAGGGGTGTCCTTTGTAAATTATCCAAACACATTTCCATAAAAGTTGAGCATTTGTACTAAAATGGGATCTTGGCTTCATTTTCCATGCAAATGGCCAGGGAGAAGGAAGCACTCTCTCATTGAGTGCAGAGAAAGAAAAATATGGCACCCTGCCTAGAATGGAGATTTTATGTTTTACAGAAATGACTTAGGGAGGACATCCCGCAAGAAGCTGTTGATCAGTGAAATGTGTATTTGCTCAAAACACGCTTTCCCAGCTGAGCCCCACCCCTTCGTTCCAAGTCTTCCTGGCTGGGCCCTGCACATTTGGCTCCCCCATAACCTTGTTTAGGACTGTTTCTGTTGAGGATCACACTGTGCAGAGTTTCAAAGTCATTCTGCTAATGTGAGTGCTTCTCCTATTTTATGCATCAGAAGGCATTCAAAATCTCCACAGTTGAGAGCATCAGAAAAACAAAACAAAACAGGTGTTTATAAAAGCTAACTTACTATATGCCAGACCAATTCTAAGTACTTTACAAATATTAACTCATTTAATACTCACAACAAACAGTTGTTGCACTTGTTATTGCCCATTTAAAGAAGATTTAGGCATAAACATGTTAGTTTGCCAACGGTCACAAAATTCACAAGTGATAGAGCCCATATTTCGTTCCGAGCTGTCTCACAGCACAGCTCACACTTTAAAGCACAATACTATAATAAAAACAATACCTGCTTCATGGGGTTGTTCTGAAGATCAAATGAGATTATCAATAAGGAAAAGCTGTAATTATCCAATGTGGGAGAAGCAGAAGTATTTGAGCTGTGTTTCTGTTAGATGCTTCTGATAGAAAAATCACAATTGCCAGGATCCATCCTTCCTTCCTTCCTTCCTTCCTTCCTTCCTTCCTTCCTTCCTTCCTTCCTTCCTTCCTTCCTTCCTTCCTTCCTTCCTTCCTTCCTTCCTTCCCTCCCTCCCTCCCTCCCTCCCTCCCTCCCTCCCTCCCTCCCTCCCTTCCCTCCCTTCCTTCCTTCCTTCCTTCCATTTCCATTTTCCATTGGCTGCCACAGGTGACTGGATACTTGATCTAATTGAGAAGAATTTTGAAATGTGGAAGGGAGGAAGGAAGGAACAAAGAAGGAAGAAAGGAAGGAAGTGAGGGAGGGAAGGAAATGACTCTTTTCTTTCTTGTTTCACTTCCTGTTCCCTCACTTCTGTGTCCTGAACTCACACTTCCAAATAAACTTCCCATCCATGAACCACTGCCGTCTGCTTTCAGAAGGATCCAGGCTGAGATTCTCTCTCTCTTCCTCCTACCCTTCCTTTCTTTCTTTTTTCCCTTAGCCTTTCCTTTTTTTTTTTGAAGTGATATTAACTTGTTTTCTTAGATTAGCGGATATTTTGATCTTATTAGAGTCATCTGACTGGAAGACCTAGTTCAAATACAGCAGATTTGGGCAGGTAAAATGTCAGCACTGCTTACCACTCTATCCCAGCGTCCAACCCAGTTCTGGAACATGACTAGAGTTCAGTAAATGTCTATCCAAAGTGTTGTGGGGTGGGGGGAGGGGGGAGGGATAGCATTGGGAGATATACCTAATGCTAGATGACGAGTTGGTGGGTGCAGCGCACCAGCATGGCACATGTATACGTATGTAACTTACCTGCACATTGCGCACATGTACCATAAAACCTAAAGTATAATAATAATAATATAATAATAATAATAATAATAATAATAAAAGAAAAAAAAAAAGATTTTGGAAGGTGTGGGCTAACCATTATTGCCCAGTCTACCAAAAACACAAGTGTAAAATGTATTTTTACATTAGCAAAGCTGGAAAGTTGTATTTTCTTTTTTCTTGTCTTTCCCAGAAAAATCATTAACTTAGGTCTGCTGTTTTCTGTATTTCAGTTCACATGTGGAATTTCAATAGTTCGAGAAGACAGGAAGGGGTGGAGAAACACTAAATATATATATATACTTACAGACACACACACACATATATATACACGCTCATATATATATGTGAGAGTGTGAAAGTAGGTGGGTAATAGCACTGAAAAAAGGAAAAGGCTCAGGAAGGAAGGAAAGGTAGGAGGAAAAGAGAGAGAATTTTAGCCTGGGTTCTTCTGAAAGGAGACTGTGACAGTGGTTCATGGATGGGAAGTTTATTTGGAAGTGTAAGTTCAGGACACAGAAGTGAGGGAAGGGGAAGTGAAACAGGAAAGAAAATACACACACGCACACATATATATGTGTGTGTATATATGTATACATATATACATATGGGTGGGTCAGTCAGCTATTGCTGTGTAAAAAACCTTAAAAATATCAGTGGCATATAGCATACAAATTTATTTTTCATTTATGAGTCTAAAGTGGTATGTGTCACACTAATGTGTACGTATATATATACACATATATGTGTGTATACAATATATGTATATATATACACATATATGTGTGTATACAATATATGTATATATACACACATATATACACAATATATGTGTATATATGTATATATACACACATACATATGTGTACATATATACACACGTGTGTGTGTGTGTGTGTATGTTGTTTCTCCACCCTTTCTTGTCTCCTTGAACTATTGAAATTATAGGAAAAAGCTTTTGGCATCCCAAAATGGAGATATATTTGTACCTTTCAAGTTACAGTTTTGAGGATCACTGGCCCACTGATGCCTCTATCTCTTTAAATTCTTGATTCAGACCAACTACCTGGAATGAACCTTTTCCAGGAGAGACTGTTACCCAGTGGACGAGGAGATGGTAAGGCATAAGTAGGTACAGCTGGCATGGTCTGACAAGCGTGTACTGTAAAATGAAATCATCGCACCAGAAGATTAGAGGTGATAAAGAAAGTAAAATATGGAAATTTGAACCAAAAAACAAAGCAATTCATTGGAGAATTAAAGGCAAGACTAAAAGTCTGGAATAAAGGGGTAATTGTGCTTCATTTTATGGCAGTGGTTTGTGGTTTTATTGAGTGATTGACTGATTTGTCATTTGTTGAATGCCTGCTATGTGACAGATGCCCAAACAAGGGCATCTGTGTGTGTTATCTTGATGAACTGTAATTGAGAACTGTAGTCTTGATTTCTTAAGTGTATAGACTTGTCTTATTTGTTTATTTTTAATTTTTTTTCACCTCCAACGTAACCAAGTAGTGATTATAAGGCATCCCTGTAAACCTTTTAAGCTGCTTTTCTATGTTTAAGGACGTTGCTATCTTATGAGTTTGCTTCTTTCCAAGGTGAAAGCCAGAAACTCACCTTCCAACTTTCCTTGCTCTGTGTCAGACACAATGGTGTGAGATGTCCATGTGGAAACTAGTGTAATGGATATCCAGGTGCTGGGCAGTGACAGGCACGTGTTGCAGAGGTAGCAGTGTTGGCAGAGGTTCTAGTGGTGCCCCCAGCATCAGAGGAACAATCCATGTTATCTCTGCCCAGAAGTGGCAGTGGTTGTGTGCCACTCCTGAAGCAGTCCTTTGTTGTAATTTGAAAGTTATTCCTGAATTTGTAGCCTTCAGTCTTACTTCAGTCTTTCCTTAAATTCCTAGAGCTTTTGTGATTAAACCAGTTGAAATAATCTCATAACTGATTCAATGTCATACTCATAATCATGTTTCAAATTTCAAAATGATAGCCTGAGAGCTATTTGAAATATCTTCCTTCCACATCAAACACCTGAGAATGATAGAATTTAAAAAAAATAAAATGAAATATATATTTTAGAAATAATAAATAAATAAGAAACAGTAGCTTTTAAAAATTAGAGAAAATGGGCCAGGAGCAGTGGCTTACGCCTGTAATCTCAGCACTTTGGGAGGCTGGGGTGGGTGGATCACCTGAGGTCAGGAGTTCAAGACCAGCCTGGCCAACATGGCGAAACCCTGTCTCTACTAAAAATACAAAAATTAGCCAGGCATGGTGGCAAGCACCTGTAATCCCAACTACTTGGGAGGCTGAGGCAGGAGAATCGCTTGAACCTAGGAGGCAGAGGTTGCAGTGAGCCAAGATTGCGCTATTGCACTCCAGCCTGGGTGACAGAGTGAAACTCCGTCCCAAAAAAAAAAAAAAAAAAAAAAAGAGAGAGAGAGAACATTTCCTGGACCATAAGCTGCAAACAATTCCTAAAAGAAGGGAAGGCCGTGGGTCAGTCAGCTATTGCTGTGTAACAAACCTTAAAAATATCAGTGGCATATAGCATACACATTTATTTTTCATTCATGAGTCTTAAGTGATATGTGTCACACTAATGTTGAGTTTTATCAGTGAATTAATGGTCGTCTCAGTAGTGACACCTGCTGGTCAGGAAGTAAACTCCATTAGTGGCTTTCCATTACACTCCGGATTAAGCCCCAAATCTGTAACATTGTCTACAGGGCTCTGTGTGCACTCCCAGACTCATCTCTCACTACTTCCGACCTGGCTTATTCCATGCCAATTACGCTGCCTTCATTTAGCCCCTCAAATCAACTGGAATATTTCTAGACTTGAAAACTTTGCACAAGCTGTTCCTGCTATTCAGAGCACTAACATCACTCTCCTTCTCCAATTTGCTTGGCAAATTCCTTTCTCTTCAGAAATCAGTTTAACCTTATCTTACCTATACCTTCCCTGTCTTTCCAAGCTAGAATAGTTTTCCTTATTATCTACTCTTATGATGGCACCTGTTGCTTTCTGTTTGTGTCACTTAGTCACAATATAGTTTTCTATTATATGCCATACTTTGTTTAATGTCTGTTTCTCCAGTGTGGCTAGAAGATACTTGAGGGTTGGAATCGTGATGTTTTTGTTCAGTGTTGTATTATGAATTATTGATCCAGTGTTGGGTTTTTGGTAGGTTTTCAAGAAATATGAATGAATGCCTGTTTAAATAAACTGATACGTCAGGGTACGCACAACTAAATTGTGAATATATACCAGTGAATTTTGTGAATGTAACTTTTGTGGTTGATTGAGTAAAACATGCACCTCTGTGAAAGAAAGAGCTGTAGGGAATTTGATAGTGTTTGGTTTCACAAAAATACTGAAAGTTAGTTTGTCTATTATCCTAAGATTGGCTGTTAGGTAATCAACATGTGTCACATTAAGTTGAGCTTTACCAATGAACTAATGGTCACTCAGTAGTAACATCTGCTCTTCAGGAAGGACACTCTTCCTTCTCGCCATTAGCTATAATATTTTTATTGTCCTCTTCTTCACAGCTTCTATCAAAGCTTGAAGGAGACAAGGACCTGATATGCAATGGACTGAATGTTTGTGTTACCCCAAAATTCATTCGTTGAAATCCTAACCTCTAAAGTGATGGCATTAGGAAGTAGGGACTTTGGGAGGAGAGTAGATCCTGAAGGGAGAGCCCTCATAAATGGAATTAGTGCTCATGGAAAAGAGGCTCCTTCTACCATGTGAGGTTATAATGAGAAGACAGCTGGCTGTGAGGAAGAGAGCCCTCACCAGACAGTGAATCTGCTGGAGCCTTGATCTTGGACTTCCCAGTCTCCAGAAGTATGAGAAATAAATTCCTGTTGTTTATAAGCCACCCAGTCTATAGTATTCTGTTACAGCAATCCCAATGGACCAAGATGTTTTTGCAACTTGTACATATTGTTTTACAGTCTTGTACATTGTACAACAGTGTACAAGAAGTTTTTAGTTGCCTACCTAACCATCCTATGCTCTTTCTTGTTAATTAGAACCAATTTTGTTCAGACCTATCAACTTCAAGTCCAAGGATTTTGTAAGAGACAGTCCAGCCCTAGTCCTAGGTATGAGTCTTGATTAGTTTCAGCCAACTATGATGATTATGAATAGATTTTCATTAAAGAAAATTGAGAACTCCAAAAAAGTAGAAAACATACTGATATTTCACTATGCAAATGCAACCACTTTCCATATTTTCTTGAAATTCCTTCCAGTCTTTTTTTCTATGCACCAGTGAATTGTTTTAGCATATAGTATTCATAACCTCATATGCTATTGTACCCTACCTGTTTACATATAATACGTTGTGATCCTTTTTCTAAGTCTAATTCATTCTAATTTATTTTTGTTGACTGCATATTTCATTAAGAAATTGTTTCTCAACTAACATAAAGATGTTACTGTGTGTATTAGTTTCCTAGAGCTGTGGTAACCAATTACCACAAACTGAGTGGCTTAAAACAACAGAAATTTATTCTGTCTCATTTCTGGAGGCTAAAAGTCTAAAGTCGGGATGCTAGCTGGCCATACTGTCTGTGAAGGCTCTAGGGGAGAAGCTTATCCAGGCCTCTCTCCTGAATTCTGGTGTTGTAGGCAGTCTCTTGCCATGTAGATGCATTGCTTCAATCTGTGTCTCCATCCTCATATGGCCTATCATTGTGTGACTCCGTATGTCTCCTCTTTTTCTTATAAGAACACTAGTCATGTTGGATTAGCGTGGATCTTAACTTGAACACATCTGCAAAGACCCAATTTCCAAATAAGGTACTATTCAAAGGTGCTAGAAATTAGGACTTCAACATATCTTTTTGGAGGATATAATTCAATTCATTATACCGTTAGTCTGAAGTTGAAGAATTATAATTTTTTCTATTATATGTACCACAGCATTTAACATCTTCATTTAGTGTTTTCTACATCTAGAATTATTTACTTAGAATAGATTTCCCAGAGAGGAATTCCTGGGTAAAAGTATGAAAATGAGCATTTTAAAGTTCTACAAATTGCTAAGCTCCTTTCCAAAATTACCAATTGCTAATTGCCATTAGCAATACACAAGGGTGTCTCTTTCACCTCGTTCTTGTGAGTATTTGGATTTTTTAGTTTAAAAAATACACACACATAAAATGATTGATCAGGAAAAAATGTATCTTGTAATGTGCATTGAGATCAAGCATTTTCCCATATTTGATTTGCTAATTGCATTTCCCTTTTTGGTGAATTTGGTGAATTTGGTGAATTTTCTATTGCTTTCCTTTGTTGACTTAACCTATAGGAGTCTTCATGCTTTTCTTTTTTTTTTTTTGAAGCCTAGTTCATATAATGACCTACTTTTCGATTGCCCCAGCCTAAAGAGCTTGCCTTTTCTACACTTTGTTTTTAGTTTAATATTTTTTATTATACTTTTAAGTTCTAGGGTACATGTGCACAACGTGCAGTTTTGTTACATATGTATACATGTGCCATGTTGGTGTGCTGCACCCATTAACTCGTCATTTACATTAGGTATATCTCCTAATGCTTTCCCTCCGCCCTCCCCTCACCCCACAGGCCCCGGTGTGTGATATTCCCCTTCCTGTGTCCATGTGTTCTCATTGTTCAGTTGCCACCTATGAGTGAGAACATGCGGTGTTTGGTTTTTTGTTCTTGCGATAGTTTGCTGAGAATGGTGGTTTCCAGCTTCTATGGATGAAGCTGGAAACCGTCTTCATGCTTTTCTTATCTGTTTTTCAAATGTATTGCATTATTTTTCCTAGTCTGCTGGTTCTCCTTTTTTTTTTGTTTTTGTCCTGCAAAAATTCTAATTGGTATGTTCTTGCTTGCAAGAGTGATTTTGAAAATGTAAACAAGTATAGTGCAAACACAAATCCATCAAAATGGGTGCTGTCTGTGCACTGTACTAGGATCTGTCTGCCAGTCTTTTCTTTTATGAAGTATTTTATTATTCTTGAAAATAGAAAGTCTTTCTCCCTTCAAAAAAGGGAATTAAATTGAGTAGTCTTTTAATTTTTATTTATATACATTATATTTTTAATTAATCAAGATATCTTTTAGTATGTGGAATAAGGTAATTATTTAAATATATTGTGTTCCAAATTGTTAGCTGATTGATCCAACCTCATTTATTAAATAACTCGAGCTTTTCTGGGAATTGACTTGTGATGAATTCTTTATCGTATATTAGAATATGATAGATGATAGGATCATTTTCTGGGCTATTGTCCCTGGTGCTATTTTTGCACATATGTCACATTATTTAAATCTTTATAGCTTTATAAAATGCAGTGTACTTCTCCTTTAAAATTTTCTTCAATATTCTGTTTCTTTTTATAGGTGAATCTTAGAATCATTTTGTCAAAGTCAGGTTGGGATTTTTGTTAAAATTGTAGCAAGCCACACATTAATTTAAGAAGAATTTATACTTTAGCAATATCCAGCCTCACCATATGGTATCTCTCTCTCCTTCTATGCAAGACTTCGTTTATATCTCTTCGTAAAGTCTTTCAGCTTTCTATGTAGGTCACACAGTTTTCATTAGAATTGTCTCATGATATATTATCATTTTTGTTGTTGCTGGAAATAGGAATTTTTAAATTATTTTATACATTATTTTTGGTACTCTTTATTTGTTTATCTTGCATTCAAATTGCTAAGTTACATTAAATTTTGATAGTTTATACCACATGCCTTTGGAGCTTTTAGACTGATAAGTACATGATCTATAAGGAATAATATTTTCTATTTTAAATATTTTTCGGTCAGAATTTCTCAAACAATGTAAAATATGATGATAAAAATAATTTGCTTTTTTGACTCTTGATTTTGATATGAAGTGACTGCCAGCTATCAGTGTGAAATACATTTTCTTTTTCTGGTAAGTAGCTCCTCTTATATTCCTACTTGAATATTAAAAACAGACTGGTCATAAATTTTATAAAGTGCCTTTGCACCATTTTGATATAATTTTTGTTGGCTTTGATCTGTTGCCGTGATATGTGATAATAATAGCTTTTTATTTGCAAACCATTATTAAAATCCTACATTATATCCTGTGTGACCCTGGTCCTGGCAGACTTAAAAAATATATAGTTGAATTACACTTAATATTTCACTTTATTAATTATTAACAATGGGTTTTAAAATCATTAATTGCTAATAAAACAACAACGATAATTTGTTTTTGTCATCACATAGATCTTACCTCATAAAAAGAAAAGAATTTTACAACCTAGAGACTTGGTCTAGTACCAGAACCTGGGGCTACTCCAAGATAAAGATATTGTTCATTTATTTATTCATCCATTTGGGCATTGTTTGTCTTTCCACTGTAAATTCTCAAACATTTTCTGAGCAGCCCCTGTGCTGGGCAGAGGTAGAATTTCCAAGGTCATCAGTCCCTGAGGTCAAGAAGACTTAAGTTTATATCCTGACTCTTGTTATTTATTTACCGGCTATATGAACTTGGGCAAGTTTTCTAACTCTGAAGTCTCAAGTTTCCTCACTGGCAAAATAGGCATAGTAAGTAGCACCTGCTTGATGGTGCATATACAAATAGTGTCTATCAAGCTCTTAATGGCGTCTGCACGCCGATACTCAATCCATGTTATTATGATGTTATTACTACGTCCCGGGATATAAAGATGGGTAGGTCTGTGCCCTGTGCTGGACAGCAGAGGTTATGTAGTAACTGCATATCATCCGGTCCTTCTCAAGCCTCCACTAAAGGTTTGAAGGTTTTCCCAATTTGTATATTATTCAGGGTCCCTGGGATTCTAGCCCATTTCCCTTCATCATCTGGAAATCCACAGATACACTCCTCATCACCCAATCTTCATTTCTACCCCTATATAAGGGATAAGAACTGCTGGATAAGAACTAGAACAGTTCAACAATTACAGGAGAAACATAAGCTACATAACCAAGTCACCTGTACCATAATAACCGATGAATTCTTGTTGGGGTAAGATGAGTTGAATATACTTACGGCAGGTTTCTGTTAAAGCTAGCTTCAGACCATAACCTTGAGAACTCGCACTTCCAAGGATGGTCTCTCTTTGCTTTGTCAGCATGAATCAGTAGCCTCAGCTGCAGAAAAGATTCAGAACATGCAGATGGCTTCATTACCCCAGCGCTGCCCTGATCTCTCCTGACACAAGCTAAGTGTCAGAGGTCTTGGCCTTGATCGCCTTTTAACAAGTGGCCTCTGGATTGAACATGCTTCATCTGTATCAAGGTTGGCCGCCTGTTACTTTCCTGGTGATTGTGATGATTTATTTTATTTTGCAAAAATGATTTATTTTCTAGGTCTCCCCTCCTTTGAAGAAACTTAGCTAAGTTGTCTTGTCTCTTTGCCCTCTGCCCAGGACTCTTTAAAATAAGTCGCATTTCAGAACACTGCCCCTCCTTCCCATGGGTAATGGGGTTTCTGCAAAGGAAGCCTCTTTGAACCTTTCGGGCTGCTGAATTGTGTCAGCATGGGAGACAAGAAGTTTGTTATGCTCATTGTGTCAGCTGCAGACATAATTCATGAAACCATCCCAGACACAGGATGTCACCAAGTGATGCTTCAATGTTACAATCTCCCAGAGCTCCTGTTGCCAAATAGTGTTGGGTGAAAGCTGGGAGGTTTTCAAAGGCCATGGGCCTTCTTTTCCTGCCCCTTGGTTCCCCTTTACTTTGCCTCCTCCATCTTTGCCTTTCTGTATGGGTCATGCTGTGTGCCCCTAAGATTTTTAAGGCCAATTAGCAGGTTAGAGACTGTCGAGGCATATTGACCTGTGAGATCACAGTATTTACTGTCACCGTAATTTCTCATAATGTTGAAGCTTATACTGGCCCTCTCCATGGCTTTGTTCAAAGCCTGGTGCGGAGAAGGCTGTTTAGATACTGTAATCAGAATTCTTGAGCTGAACCATTTTTTAATTACAGCTTCGATAGGGAGCTGTGCAGTTTGGGAAAGGAGTCCAGCTGGGAGTTAGCATCTCTTTGATCACAAGGCTGAACGATTCGCTTTGATCACAGAGACAACAGTTCATAAAAGAGCCTGGTCTCTTTCTGAAATTTGCAGGTAAACAGAGGGATCACTTGAACCGATTGTGGAATGAGCAATTCAGATCCAAGACAATGGTCTTCTTTGAACTGGATTTAGAGGTCTATTGATTAGCATAGCAAAGGGGATTGATGGGTGAAAAAAGGTGGCTTTAGTCCCTAGACAGGTGCATCAAGAGGTCACTGGCTAGGTACTCTGTGGTTGGGCTCCCAGGTTTGGGATGAATCCCTCTTTGAGGACTGCATGATGTTCAGGCAAATCTGTATACAAATAACCATTGCAGGTAACCTCAGAGGGAAAACCTTGATCTAAAGAAGTTGGTTAGAACAATAGGAAGCTTGCAGGCTTTGGAGTCAGGGAACCCCGAGATAAGATCCTTACCTCTCCATTTGTTTTTTTAATATGCAGGATGAGGATCTAGATGCCTAAACCCTTCTGTGCCTAAAGTCTTTTATCTGTACAAATTGGACATATTTGGGTTGGTGCAAAAGTCGTTGGGCTTCAAGGGTTATTTTAAAGGTTTAGTGATGTGCATTTTGAGAAAGAAGCCCTGCTAGGTGCCAGACATGTTGGGAAAGAAAAAAATACCAAGATATCCTAAAACTACTGAAATATTGTCCTGCCTAGGCTACTGAAAGGAAGCTATACTTGATTTTCCTGAGCAAATTGTTCTAAAGTGCTATTTGATTTATATTCTAATGGGATTTGTTTGAACATTTTATATATGAGAAGTTCCATTTGGCTAAATTATAGTGCTTGAGTTTTGGGGGGTTATGGGGGTACTGCCACATGCCACATGGGGGAACCATATAACCACAGTTGCTGAGTTTTAGGAATATTAGTTGGGCAGGGATTATTTAGCATTTAGTTGTGAATGTGACATGTGTGATTTGGTTGGTTCCTCTTGTATTACCCCGTAACACTGATCACTTGCCATCTGGTTGGGACATACAGATAAATCGCCAAGATCTGACAGTCACTGCAAAAAGACATTGGCCCTGAATAAATAAGCCAGTCGCTTTGAACAGAAAACAAAAGGCCCAGGGTTGTCGATGCCTAAGACTTGGCTCCTAGGAAGGAAACACATCATCTGCAGAATGGCTCCATCAGACTTTCTTTCCCTTTCCTCTCCTATAGCTGCCTACAGCTCTGCTGTCGGCTACTTGCATTTCTGTGTCATGGCCAGTGCTCTTTTATGGGGAGCAAGTGGGGTTGGAGAAGGGAGGGAAAGGTGGCTCTGTGTGGAGGGTCCACCTAAAAATTCCTGCTATGTCTTAATCAAGGGATGCCAGGAAAGTGAGGTATGGGACGCCCTAGTCATCAAAAACACCAGGTCGGCAACACTACTTCATGCCATTTTAATGAGCTATTGTTGAGCACCTACTGTGTTGTTTTGCTTCGGCTTCCATGACAAAGTGCCACACAGGGTGGCTTAAACAACAGAAATGTATTTGCTCACAGTTCTGGAGGCTAGAAATCCAAAATTTTAGGTGTCAACAGGCTTGGTTTCTTCCTCTTTTTTTTTTTTTTGAGATGAAGTCTCACTCTGTCACCCAGGCTGAGTGCAGTGGCACGATATCAGTCCACTGAAACCTCCACCTCCTGGGTTCAAGCGATTCTCCTACCTCAACCTCCCAACTAGATGGGATTACAGGTGTGCACCACTACACCTGGCTCATTTTTGCATTTTTAATAGGGTTTCGCCACATTGGCCAGGCTGGTCTCAAATTCCTGACCTCAAGTGATCCTCCCACCTCTGACTCTCAAAGTGCTGGGGTTACAGGTGTGAGCCACTGTGCCCGGCCAGGCTTGGTTTCTTCTAAGGCCTTTCTCCTTGGCTTGATGATGGCCCCTTTCCTGCTGTGTCTTCATCTGGTTCTTCCTTTGTGTGTCCACAGGTCTGTGTGCAAATTTCGCTTCTTATAAGGATACCAGTGATATTGAGCTTGGGTCCATCCTAATGACCTCATTGTACTGTAATTATCTTTTTGAAGATCCTGTCTCCAAATACAGTCACATTCTGAGGCACCAGGGGTTAGGACTTCCAACATACGAACTTTGGAGGAACACGATTCAGCCCGAAGCACCTGGTCTCCATCCCCATCCCCAGGAATCCTTTTCTCTGTTTCCTAGTAACTCTGTGCCTCAGTGTCTTCATCTGTGAAATGGCATGAATAGAAATATTTTAAGGAATACATGAGTTGAGCTCACGGAGCAGTACCTGACACAGAGTAAACGTTCAGTAGGTATTAGCTATTATGGTGGCAATCATTTCAACTTTCTGACAAGTGCTCTTGAAATTTCCTTTTCGTCTCCCTACACCAAGATTGTTTTGTTTTTTCTGTCTTTTTTTTTTTTTTTTTTTGAGACAGAGTCTTACTCTGTTACCAGGCTGGAGTGCCGTACCACCTTTGCCTCCCAGGTTCAAGCGATTCTCCCACCTCAGCCTCCCGAGTAGCTGGGATTACAGGCACCCGCCCCCATGCCCAGCTAATTTTTGTAGTTTTAGTAGAGACGGGGTTTCGCCATGTTGGCCAGGCTGGTCTCGAACTCCTGACCTCAGGTGATCTACCCGACTTGGCCTCCCAAAGTGCTGGGATTACAGGTGTGAGCCACTGTGCCCTGTCCCTACACCAGGATTGTTAAAGTGTGATCAGGTGACCACCAGCATGAAAATTCTCAATGGTGGGATGAATCTCAGATGGCCTCAGGTCTAAGAAGCCCAGCCCTGGGGTGGGTGCGGCAATTTCTTAAGACAACAACCTCTTGAGAGCAGGGACTATGTCTGAGACATCCGTGAATCCTGGACCTCTCCCACTTGGGGCTTGGGGCCCGTGCTCATCCAGTGCTTACTGCACCAGCTGACAGCTGGACGTTTTAGATGGGAGAGGAGGGAGACATCATCCAGGGTACAGTATGATGAAACAAAATACAAGGTACGAATGACGTTTTGGACATTTCCTAAATGAGGAAGCTGAGGAGGAGAGTGCTGTCAGCCTGACCAATTTATAGTTTTGAATTTGTGCCCAGAAGCTGTTTTCAGAGAGGATATTTTTAGAAATATGAAAATAAATACAATTAAATTAGAGAGATATGTCAAGTATTTTTTTTTTCTTGTTTTAAGACTGTCCTCTGACCATTACAGCTTAGGTAATGACAACTCTTTGAATAATGGTGCCGTATTTTCTAATTAAACAATCAAGGCTCTCCAATCATTACATTAATGAAGATAAGGGTCAGAAGGCTAGAACCTAACGGGAAAGGAATTTTAAATGGACAGAAATGGCAATAAAAATGGAAAAATTTTTTCTGACTCTTTTCTGTATTTTATTAACACTTTGTGGCCTGAATATATTTAAATAGCTCTTTGCCACTTAATGTAAAAGTCAGCCTTTGGGGATGAGAACACACACACAGACACACACACACACACACACACACTTTAGAATCAGGCAGACCTAGGGTTGCACACTGGCTTACTAGCTGTGTGGCCTCAAGAAGGTTCCTTAACCTCTCAGAATCTCAGTTTGCTCTACTAAAGAATGGGGAGATTTAATACCAACACCATAGTTTGGCTGTGGGAATTAAATTAAATAATATATATAAGATGAATATGCATTTGACCCATCATAGTCAAGAGGTAGCGAATGTTGCTTAAATTATTTTTTTTCTCAACCAAGTCAAATGCGGCTCAACTGGCAGATACTAGAGTTGGCTAACAACAACAACAAAAATAACTTCTTAGTGACTCCTTCTTAGGGTTGTTACAAGAGTTGGAAGATATTTATAGGGGTTTCCAAGGCTGAGGACACCATTCTGAGGTTTTGCCTTGCCTAGGACCACATGGTATAGAGCCCTACTGGTAGCATCTGCTTCACTCTTATGGGCACACTTAGCCACAATGCTATTTGCCTCAGCTCCCAAAGATCTGGAAATAACAGCAAAATCTCAGGCAACCATGCAGATCAAGTCAATCTGAGATTTTGATACTATTAATGACAACATCTGGAATTTGCAGGCATACTTTATAGATATTGCAAGTTCAGTTTGTCTCAAACTACAATAACATGAATATCATAATAAAGTAAGTCATACAAATGTTTTATTTCCCAGTGCATATAAAAGTCATGTTTTCACTATACTGTAGTCTACTGAGTGTGAGATAGCAGTATGTCAACAGAAACAATGTACATACCTTAATTTTAAAATACTTAATTGCTAAAAAAATGCTATCATCTGAGTCTTCAGTGAGTCATAGTCTTTTTGCTGATAGAGGATCTTGCCTCAATGTTAATGACTGCTGACTGATCGTAGTGGTGATTGTTAAAGGCTGGGGTAGCTGTGACAATTTCTTAGGACAACAATGATGTTTGCCACATCGATTGACTCTTCCTTTCACAAAAGATTTCTCTGTAGCATATGAGACTGTTTGATAGCATTTTACCCACAATATAACTTCTTTCACAATTGGAGACAATCCTTTCAAATCCTGCTGCTGCTTTCAGGTAAGTTCATGTCATATTCTAAATCATTTGTTGTCATTTTAACAATGTTCACAGTGCCTTCACCAGTAGTACATTCCATTGTAGGGAACCACTGTCTTTGCTCATCCATAAGAAGCAACTCCTCATCTGTGAAAGTTTTATCACGAGATCACAGCAATTCAGCACACCTTCAGGCTCCACTTCTCATTCTAGTTCTCATGCTATTTTCACCACATGTGTAGTGATTTCCTCCAAGAAGTCTTGAACTCCTCAAAGTCATCCATGAGGATTGGAATAAACTTCTTCCAAATTCCTGTTAATGTTGTCATTTTGACTTCCCATGAATCAAAAATGTTCTTAATGATGTTTAAAATGGTGAATCCTTTCCAGAAGGTTTTCAATTGACCTTGCCAAGATCCAGCAAAGGAATCACAATCTATGGCAGCTACAGCCTTACCAAAAGCATTTTCTAAGTAATAAGACTTGAAAGTTAAGATTACTCATTGATCCATGAGCTGCAGAATGGATGCTGTGTTAGCAGACATGAAAACAACATTAATTTCCTTGTACGTCTCCATCAGGGCTCTTGGGTAATGAGGTGCATTGTCAATGAGTAGTAATATTTTGAAAGGAACCTATTTTTCTGAGCAGTAGGTCTCAGTAGTGGGCTTAAAATATTCAATTAACCATGATGTATATGGATGTGCTGTCATCCAGGGTTTGTTCTTCCATTTCTGGAGCATAGGCAGAGTAGATTTAGCATCATTCTTAAGGATTCTAGGCTTTTCAGAATGGTAAATGAGCATTGGCTTCAACTTAAAGTCACCAGCTATATCAGCCCCTAACAAGAGCATCAACCTGTCCTTTGAAACTTTGAAGCCAGACATTGACTTCTCTCTTACTGTGAAAGACCTATATGGCATCTTCTTCCACTAGAAGGCTGTTTCACCTAGATTGAAAATATGTTGCTTAGTGTAGCCGACTTTATCAATGATCTTAGCTAGGATAACTTTCTACAACCTCTCCATCAGCACTTGCTGCTTCACCTTGCACTTTTATGTTATGAAGATGGCTAATTTTCTTAAACCTCATGATCCTCCTTCTGCTAGCTTCCAACCTTTCTTCAGCTTCCTCACCTCTGTCAGTCTTCATGGAATTGAAGAGAATTAGGGGCCTTGTTCTGGATTACACTTCGACTTCAGGAAATGTTGTAGCTGGTTTGATCTTCTATCCAGACCCCTACAACTTTTTCCATGTCAATATTAAGACTCTTTTGCTTTATTAGTCATGGGTTCACTGGAGGTAACACTTTTAATTTCCTTCAAGAACTTTTGCTTTGCATTCACAACTTGGCTAATTGTTTGGCACACGAGGTCTCGCTTTTGCTCTTAGCTTTTGACATGCCTTCCTCACTGAGCTAAATCATTTCCAAGTTTTGCTTTAAAGGCAGACATGTATGATTCTTCCTTTTACTTGAACACTTAAGAACCATTGAGATATTATTAATTGGCCTAACATCAATATTGTTGTGTATTAGAGTATAGGGAGGCCCCAGGAGAAGGAGAGAGACAAGGGAATGGCCAGACCATGGATTAGTCAAAAAACACAAAATATTTATCAATTAAATTTGCTGTCTTATATGAGCACAGTTTCTGGTGACCTTGAACAATTACAATAGTAATATTAAAGGTCATTGATTACAGATCACCATACCAGAGATAATAATAAAGTTTGAAATATTGTGAAAATTAGCAAAATGTGATACAGAGACACTAACTGAGCACATGCTGTTGGAAAAATGATGTCAACAGATTTGTTCAGTGCAGGGTTGTCCCAAACCTTCAATTTGTAAAAAAAAAAAAAAAAAAACAAAAAAAACACTAAAGCTGCAAAGCACAATAAAGGTATGCCTGTGTTAAACATACTTCAGTACAAAAGAGTGATGGTGTGTTTGTGTGTGTGTAGTTCAGCTATCATTCACATGCTACACACATTCTAATGAGGAGAGCACAATTCCAATGTGCTTCATTAACACCAAACAGGAAGCCCACATTCTGAAGGACACAGGACAAAGGTGAAGCAGACATCCATATTTGCTATCCATATTGGATCAGTAACTCAGGCTTTCTTGAATAACCTAGTGAATGTCTGAAATAGTTTTTCAGTGATGAAATTGGCCTGCTAACTAGGATGATGCCAATTAGAAATGGACCCTCTGTGGATAGTGACATTAAAGGTATATGGATGACTAGAATATTTTGGAGACACTTTCCACAATGGCATGATTCCTGCAAGGCCTCAGGCCTGTGCTCCCAGCCATGATGTCCTAGGCTAGCATTTGCTCACTCTCTGACCTTGTTTGTGTCACCTTCTTTTCACCTCTCTTCCCTTCCTCCCTCCCTCCCTCTCTCTTTCCTTCCTCCCTCTCTCTTTCCCTCCCTCCCTCTTTCCTTCTTCCTTCCCTCCTCTCCCCGTCTCTCCCCTCCCCTCCCCTCCCCTTCCCTTCTTTGTCTTGCTCTGTCATCCAGGCTGGAGTGCAGTGGCACCATCTGGGCTCACTGCAGCCTCTGTCTCCCAGGTTCAAGTGATTCTCCTGCTTAGCCTCCTAAGTATCTGGGACTACAGGTGTGTGCCACCACACCTGCCTAACTTTTGTATTTTTTTAGTGGAGATGGGGTTTCACCATGTCAGCCAAGCTGGTCTCAAATTCCTGACCTCATGTGATCCCGCCATCTCAGCTTCCCAAAGTGTTGGGATTATAGGTATGAGCCACTGCACCCAGCAAACACCTCTCTTTCTTAAGAGCTAGCTCAAATCTTCCTCCTCAGGGAACAATCATGCTTCTGACTATTTCATTGTTCTGCCTTTGCGTGCACAGCTCATGGGTATGGAATGTGTTAGACATGACCGTGTCAAGCATACAACTATTATTCTTGAAATGGGAGAGTTCCCTGAACCCCTCTCAGGACTTGTGACAGGAGTGTGGCTCATTTACTCAGCCACTGTGCAATCAAATCCCTTACAGGAAGGGGAGCATGCAGACAGGCAGGTGCAGGAGCCGAGGCAAGTGCTTTTGGGCTCTGGCCCCATGGTAGCATCTAGGAGTATGTTACAATTAATGCCCTTTTAGCAGCTGCCATCTGTGGAGGGCTGAATGTTAAACCAGCTCAGTGGAAGGTCAGGGTGACAGCTTTTTACACTCCGCCCTCTTGGTACCTGGGTCCTTGTCCAGCATCCAGGAAGAACCAGGTCACATGGACTTGAAGGATGGTGAATTTGGGGATTTTATTGAGTGATGAAGGTGACTCTCAGTGGGATGGGGAGCTGGAGAGGAGATGGAGTGGGAAGATGATCTTCCCCTGGAGTTCAGCCATCCTGTGGCTGATCTCTCCAGTTGCCCCCAACTAAACCCCTCTCCATGTTCAGATTCTTCTGTTCTCTCCTTCTTTGCCACATTGCTCTGCCACTCTGCTGCTCTTCTGCTCTTCTGTTCCTCTGCTCGTCTGTTCTTGAGCCTGGGATTTATATGGGTACAGGATAGTGGGGTGTGGCAGCCCAAAAGGAAACATTTGGGCACAAAAACAGGAAGGCCTGTTCCATTTAGGGCTGCAGGTCTCTAGGCTTGAGGGTGGGGCCTTTGCCAGGGAACTACCCTCTTCTATCCAGTATTTCCCTGCCTCCTGTCCCTATCACTCTCACCTCCTTTGGCTCCTGTTGCTGGACTAACAGATGGAGCAACTACTGGGTGTCTCTGTGTTCTTTCTCCACAGGTCTCCTTAGCTGCTGAGTAGTGTGGAGAGTTTGCTGTTCATCCCTACTGTAAGTTATGGCAGGACTGCCTCCTGTTGGCCCAGACCATGGGGTATGGGCTCTGGTTCAACCTTTGATGTGCCCCTGTTCTCTGTGAGTTGAGGGCTCATTTTTGACTCAGAATCTAGCTGGTCCACAACACTCCCTTCTTCCTCAGGATGAGATCTTTTTTCTTTGCTCATCCTACTCATTCTCTCACCTCCTCACACAGCCTGTAGGCAGGGGTTAGGAAGGATTTTTCATATGAGTTGAGTTCCTGGAAAAATACCCTTGGAGGTTCTACTTGTTTCTATTCTCTTTCTATTATCATCTGTCCATCTACCATCCACCTGTCCATAGTCATGGCAAACATTTACTGGACATCAGTTGGATATCCCATTTTTGCTAGTGAAAGGGAAGAATAATACTTTTAAAATTCAACACTCATACTTTCTCAGATTGAATGCACCCCTGCAACAAAAGACAGATGAACAAAAGAAAAACAGGCACAAATTAACATGAATATTTCATGTGTACATGAGAGACACCCAGGGAATGAGTAATTCTCCAAGAGGTAGCTTTGAATTCCAACTTGTATAGCGTCTTCAATTAAAAGAACAGTACATTTTTAGAGAAATGACAAGACAAAGGAAAGGGCTATGAGTCTCTCAGCGCAGCAACTTGTAGGAAGGCAAATACATAGCAGAGAAAGGTGAGTTAGTAGAGCTTGTTCATATGGATTTCTTTGGTGCCATCTCCAGATGACAGGGTCTAAATTTATCTTCAGTGGCACTCTCTGATAGAAGGAGGGAAAGATACCTTTTGACTTTGTAAATCTGGGTCCTGCTTTTAGGTAAATAGAGGGAAGGTGGAGAGCTTTCCTGCATTTGCTTCTTCTTAATTGCCTTTACCTAAACAATGCTTCATCTTTGGGGATGGCATATTCTGATCCCCCATACTGGTAAGACAGGATTCCTGCCCTTGACGAGCACTTTTAGTGGCTTGGGTTGGAGGGAGATATCTGTGGCTGAATAAATAGTTAAAATATTTTGTTTAAGAAATAAAAACAATTAAAACACAAAAGTTTAAAATATTCATACACATGTATAAATGTGGTAAGTGTAGTTGGTGGAAGAGATATGCACAAGGTATTATGGGCTCTCAGAGGAGAGTCCCTACCCTACCTGTAAGTGACCTGACCTTACTCTCTTGGCTACTGCATTAAAATTCCTGGACCCCAGTGTAGTCAGAATCCTGCCTGAACTTGCTATTACTTTTGGGCACCCTTCTGAGGAGATTCACCCCCTACCCCAGCCTGCCTGTGGAGCTCAGGGACAGCTGGGGTCAGCAGTGAGGCTTCTGGAGGCAGATAGTCTGACTTTGATACCCAACTCCACTAGCTCCCTAGCTGTAGCACATCCAAAAACCATGTAACCTACTTTATTCCTTTTTCAGTTCTTTATCTGTGGAAGGGTGGTAATAATGACCCCTATCTTACACACATTGCCTTTAAGGCACCTTTCACTGAGTTTATCGCCTTAGAAACTCTTTATCACATTTAGTTTTTGTTATTTGTATCACATCAATGCACCACCTCCTAGTCCAGCCTCCCAACCCTTCGGGCCATATTCCAGTTCCTGGGATTCCATTGAATTCTAGATCTCTTGCCCACACACTTGCTTCATGTCCCAGTCACTAAATTTCTCTGTTGGCAGATCAGAAAGGGGAGGATTTTTTATACATTTGAAATTACTTTGCTAAAAAAAAAAGTAAGTTTATTCCCAAAGTGCTCAGTTAATACACTTAAAATATATTTTAATTTATAAATATTTAACTCACATGCAATTCTTTATCCCATTCATTCTCTGAACAAACATTTTTTTAATGAACACTTACTATGTAGTAGGTGCTGGGAAGATAGTGGTGACTCAGATACATGGTTCCAGACCTTAAAAAGCTGAGGATATTGCAGAGTATGTAGGTAAGTAAACCAACAGCACCACTTAATGTCTTAAGTGCCCCAAAGGGAAGTGGAGGGCATGTGGGAATATGAGGAGGGGCTCCAGATTCAAATGGGGCACCTATAAATTGTACCACTAAAAAGCTCCTTCATACTTATTTCCTCAAATAGGATTGAGTCCTCCAGAGGTTCTGTAAACTTAAGTTAGGTTTCAAATCTTCTGTTTCATTATCTTCAGGACAAGGTGTAGTTGTAGGTGATGTACACTGTAGGTGTTAAGCAATTCATTGTTCTCAAAATGTGGCCACGTAAGTTTCATCCTATGGATAAGTATAACACAGTATTATTTTTAACCCTAAAGTTGAAATTAGCAGGAAAGAGTTTGAAATGGGACTGCCTAAAAATAATAAAAAACCATTATTAAGACATCATGACAACTGCAATTAAAGGTTCAAGGAAGAGTCTCCTTTCTACTGCCCTGGTTTGGAGAATCTGCAGAAGCCGCTAAAGCTTCAGAGAGGGGATGACTCAGAGGGACAAGTACCCACAGGCGTATGCCTGCTGCATGGGAACAGAAGGAGGAAATCCAAGTGTTCTAGCCATGGTAATGGTTTTCCTGGATTTTAAAGCAGATATCAAGATACCTCAGGAGAGTGAGTGTGTTTTCTTTGAAGATAGATTAATCAACGTATCTAGTCCCTTGATTTCTTGAGGAAGGCTGTTTATGCTCCAAAGCACCTTTCTCTGTGTTGGTGACTCAAATCTATGAGAAATTTACACTGATTTTTCTCCATGTACAAGAGTTTGATTTCCTTGAGTGCCTATGGGGTCTTCCATGTTTCAATTTGGAAAGTGCAATGAGCAGAGCTTCAGAAGAGAGTGTTTGCTTTCTGTGAAGCTCTCTCTCGTTCATTGGCTTAGACACTGCAGGGAGGGCTCCATGATCACAGACAAATCTTACATGGCTGGCTGGAAATCCCAGTCTTTCTAATTAATGAGTATCACCAATTTCACCCCCTAGTTGGAGTGGGTCTGCAAATGACAGACACTGGGCTGGTGGGAAGCATATGAACTGCGAGACCTGTGCACTGTGCTGCCCCTGCCTCCAGCCATCTGTGTGGTTCTTGTCAAGTTCCTTAACCTCTCTGACTTTCTGTTTCTTTATCTGAGAAATACAGATAATGTTAGCTTTCTTTGGTTTATAGTAGAAATTAAATGTTAAAAAATGGAAGGCAGGCTGGGTGCAGTGGCTCACACCTATAATCCCAGTACTTTGCGAGGTCGAGGCAGGCGGATTACCTGAGGTCAGGATATCGAGACCAGCCTGACCAACATGGAGAAACCCCGTCTTTACTAAAAATACAAAATTAGCTGGGCGTGGTGGTGGGCACCTGTAATCCCAGCTACTTGGGAGGCTAAGGCAGGAGAATCTCTTGGACCCTGGGAGGTGGAGGTTGTGGTGAGCCGAGATTGCACCATTGCACTCCAGTGTGGGCAACAAGAGCAAAACTCTGTCTCAAAAAAAAAAAAAAAAAAAAAAAAGAAAAAAAGAAAGAAAGAAAAGGAGAAAAAAAGGAAGAGAAAATGGTACATATCAAGTACTGGAAAACTGCTGATTTCTTTCCCTCCCTCCCTTCCCCACTGAAAGTATCAATGAAAGCAGACAAGAGCTATATTTGCATGTGTATAATCAAGTTCACTAAATTGGAGAAAAATATATAGACTGAAGTTAGTGAAATGGTTGAGATAGTTTTGTGAATTAACGTGATAGCAATATAGAAACTGGGCAGAATTTTCCACTTTCCAGACACTGGTTAGCCTACTTAGTGAACATAAATCTTAAATGAAGGATTAGGTCAATAAACTCTTCAGTAGACAGACAATGCTACTGCTCTCAGCCCTGCCTCTCACCCTGCAGACAAGAACAATATCTTACCTTTGTCAGATCCGTACACATTTCTACACATTATTTCATGCAGTCAGCAAAGAGGGTTTCTGAATTAGATCGGGGAGGAATTATTGTCTCCATTTTGCAGATGATGAAACTGAGACATAGACATTTGGGTACAAGAAGAGAGGCAGCAGAAAGTAGAATTCAGGTCTCGGTTTGCTGGCTCCTTGACTCTGCTGTTTTCAGGCACTGTTGCTTGACTGTCTAATGTCCACACACTCTGCTTTGTCCCTCTTGACAGTCTACAAATTTTGTTCACTCACTCATCTTCCTATACTTATCCATGAGTCCGACAAGGTGGGTCCTACTCCCCCACATCTAAAGCCAGTTTTGGAAAATGTTGGAGGAAATGGGATGCTAAGTAAATCTGTCTAAGTAGTGGCTCTTGGAAGCATTCAGGTGTAGTGCTCTGGGCTTCCTGTGGCTGTGTCAGCAGCGACCCTGACCAAGAACCTAGGGGGGCACATAGAAGACTTGCGTCTTGGTCTAGGGCAAGGGTTCTTAAATTTGAATGGGCATCAGAATCACCCAGAGGGTTTACTAAAACATGGATTTCTGGGCCCCACATCCAGAATTCCTGATTTCATAGGCTTGGTGTGGGCCTGAGAATTTGCATTTCTAACAAGTTTCTAGGTGATGCTGATGCTGGTGGTCTAGAAAACACACATTGAGAACCATTGGTCCTAAGGAGGAGTGGGTCTTAACTTTGAGGATTAACTGAGGAGTTTTAAAAATTCCAAAGCATAGCCGAGTGTGGTGTGCACCTCTGTAGTCCCAGCTACTCAGGGGGCTGAGGCAGGAGGATTGCTTGATTGAGCCCAGGAGGTTGAGGCTGCAGTAAGTCATGCCAGTGCCACTGAACTCCAGCCTGGACAACAGAGTAAGACTCTGTTCCCCCCCTCAAAAAACAAAAAAAAATTCCAAAGCCAAGGCTGCACTCCAGATCAATTTCATCTGAATCTCAGAAGGGGACCCAGGACTAGTAGTTTCTAAAGCTTCGTAGGTGATCATGGTGTATACAGAACTAACTCTAGGGAGTTTAGAAGGCCTGAGTTTAAGGCCCGCCTGTGACTGAGGGGTTGTGGTTGGTGCATCAGATCAGTGATTCTGAAATATGTAAGGGTAAGTGTTGTCACATTGTACAACTCTTTGTGAGCAGACATCAAACTTGCTCTCAGTATAGTCCTACTATTTTATCCATTGTGAAATTTCCAAAACTAAATAAGCATGTGGGATATTTACATTTGTTCCAAGAAAGCATGAATGATGGCGTGCAGGAAAGAGTGTACATAGCAGGCTTGATGTGGCTGGTTCGATGGGCTTGCTTTGGGGTAGACCATTGGCTGGCCTCTGGGAACTTCGCTTTGGAGTATTCCCTATGTTATTAACTGATAAGACTGGTTTGTGTGCCTAGGGCACTGTACCAGCTTGCTAGACTTTGTATTCTGCTTTCTTTAGTGATCAGATGCCTGGGTGACCAGCCCCCAGTGAAAACCCTGGACACTGGGTCTTAAGTGTGCTTTGTTAGGCAGAAACACTTTACATGCATGCTGCATTTCATTGCTGGAGGAAGGAGCACATTCTATATGATTGTCCCCTTGAGAGAGAGAACACATAAAGCACACTAAAGCAAGGATGCAGGTACAACTGCCTCCAAGTCCCATGAGTCCTTGCGGCCAAGTCACCAAATGGGTGGGTGTTTGTGAAATGTCCAAAATAGATGGGTGAAGTTTTTGTGTAAAATTAGAGATAACTTTTTGCACAGAATGTAGACAAAAATAAGATTTCAGGGGTCTCTAAATTTATTATGCTAAGGAGAATTAAGCCCTGGAGATTGAGTCACAGAGCAGTTTTGCAATTCTGTGTCTTAGATTATAGATTAACTCACTTATTCATTGTTCTTATTCTGTAACTGAGTAGGGGAGACCGGAGACCAGGCCCTCCCTATTCCGGTCAGTGATCTTTGTTATAGATTAACTGCCTCCTTTATTGTCCCATTCCTAACTCCCGACTAGACACTGCAAAAGACCCCATGACTGCTACACCTTCAGTGTGAAATGTTACATATACGTTTCCTGAAAGAAAAAGACTATTTAAACTATTTAGATCATTGTAACTATACATTAAGCCTTATATAGGAAGATGTTAAACTTTGTCTACATAAACAGTCTCAAACTTCTACCCTTTGAAACATCAACTTCCATTTTTTGGAATCTGCCTTTCCTGGGTGGCTATCCTTAAACAATTGTGCTTGAATAACTCTCTTTAAACCAGATTCTGACCCTTTTGATTATTTTAAGTTGATATAAACATATACTAAGGAGACTTTATATGTAGCCATGCATGTTGAAAGATCTTCTGTGTGTGAAATAGAATCCAGTTAACAGAATTAGAAAGAGGATATTAAGCAAATTTGACATTCCTAAAATCACAAGAAGAATGAAGATGGAACCTGAAAACGTTTGCGCAGACAGTGGAGAATAACATCATCTTCAGGGAGACTCAGTGATGGATAGATGGCTTTACTGAGCCTGGGAACTCATACCTCCTGCTGGCGTGGCCATGAACACAGTGGATCAACTGAAAGCTCCTGAATTCTTACTGCTATCCTGTGCTGTTTCTCACCATTCCTGCATCTATATGTGATTGCAGAGCCCACTTTGTAACTCATCAGCTACCATAGCAGCTGACTTTTTCTGCCACACTCTCAGAGTCAACAAAGAGGGGCCAAGAATTCTCCCCCACTCCCCACTGAGAGAGTAGGATTGAAGGAGAGAGTGTGAACAAAGGGTCTCAGAAGGTTGAGAATCACTGAACTAACATTCTCTAAGGATCATGATGACCCTGAGATTCTATGATTCTGAGTCCAAGCATTCTGAGTTCGGTCTCCGCATCTGTAAGATGGGCACACGCCTGTTGACTCACAGCATTGTTGGGAAGATTGGCAGAAAGTTCTAAAGAATAATGGTGGCTGGGCACGGTGGCTCACGCCTGTAATCCCTGCACTTTGGGAGGCTGAGGAGGGCAGATCACAAGGTCAGGAGGTCGAGACCATCCTGGCTGACTCGGTGAAACCCTGTCTCTACTAAAAATACAAAAAATTACCCAGGCGTGGTGGCGGGCACCTGTAGTCCCAGCTACTCTGGAGGCTGAGGCAGGAGAATGGTGTGAACCTGGGAGGCAGAGCTTGCAGTGAGCTGAGATTGCACCACTGCACTCCAGCCTAGGCAACAGAGCAAGACTCCGTCTCAAAAAAAACAAAAAACAAAGAAAAAAAAACAACAGCAACAAGAAGAATAGCTCGTCAGAACGAGGAAGGAAGCATGGGCTCCAAATCATCCATTTTACAGAGGAGGAAAAGGAAACACAAGCCATAACTTGGCTCTTTTGTTCAGTTAAAGTCAGAGTCAGGACTAGAATGCAAGTCTCTGGACCCCTCTGTTTGGCCGTTTGCATGCATGTTAAAGTTCTTTATTAACTTTCTGCTGCTAGGCAAATATAGTCAAGTGTGCTATGTTATATTGAGTGTCTACTGTGTGCTAGATGCTTTATGTATATCATCTCTTTTACTCCTTACAGAAATTAAAGATGGGAACACTCAGAGACATACAGGACTACTTAAGGTCTATATCAGTCCTGAGTTTAAATCTCAGATAAGTTCTCGATCATTTTCTCTCATGTAATCTTTGCTGCAGTAATAATAAAATAAATAGCATTTCCTGAGTGTTGACTGTATTCCAGGCACCATAGCAAGCTCTTCATGAATTATCTTATTTAATCCCTGCAAGAATGTTAGCATGAATCGTGATCTCATCAGCTGATTTCATCCATTCCTAAGGCAGCAGAGTCTCTGTTAAATCAGTGCTGAATGTGTGGTAAATTATTAAATCTCAATGCCAGTCCTAGGATTCTGAGACCAAGCCAAATGCTAGTGATTAAGATTATAGCTCTGATTTAGGACAGTGTTGAGGCTAAAACCATTTCTAACTGGACAGTCAAGTCTACGCTGATCAAAATCAGCCTCTGCCCCAAGTACTCTTGGAAATGATGGTTTTCATTTCATTCCCAAACTGCTAAGGTGTAAGAGTTTGGTAGTAACATTGATTTGAGTTGGAATCCTAGCATTGATTCTACCAGGATTCATGCAAGTTGTTTAATCTTTCTGAGCCAGCTTCCTCATTTACATAATGGGGATATATACAACAGAAACTGCCTTCTTAAATATTCAAAGTATTTAATAACTAGCCCAGCAAAGACACCAAGCTATTAGTGTGAAAACCCCATGGAAGTTCCCTGCTGAGCTGAATAACCAGAGCAGGGCAGTTCAGGGGGTCTCTGGGGAAGGTTCAGGGTAGTGCTGCTGGTCTAGCCTTTCCTCTCCATTTGTCATGTTCTCCACAGATGGATGTGGCAGTGAACTTGGAGTGGGTGGGGAGGATTTTGGAGACTGAGACAAGAAAAAAAGAAAGCTAGGAAGTTGGTGAGAGGATCTCATATGGTTTGGCTCTGTCCCAACCCAAATCTCATCTTGAATTATAGCTCCCATAATTCCCATGTGTTGTGGGAGGGACCTGGTGGGAGGTAATTGAATCCTGGGGGTGGTTCTTTCCCATGCCGTTCTTGTAATAGTAAACAAATTTCATGAAATCTGATGGTTTTATAAAGAGTTTTCCTGCACAAGCTCTCCTGCCTGATGCCATGTAAGACATGACTTTGCTCCTCCTTTGTCTTCCACCACGATTGTGAGGTCTCCTCAGCCATGTGGAACTGTGAGTCAATTAAACCTCTTTCCTTTATAAATTACCCAGTCTCAGGTATGTGTTTATTAGCAGTGTGAGAATAGACTAATACAGGAGCGCAGGAGGCCCACAAATGTGGAAGTTCTTCCCTCAAATCACCAAGAGGAGGTTGCAGCTGAAACTAAGAAACTAGAGGAAGTGGAGGACAGTGACTCTGTTGAGTTACTACTACGTGCTAAACATGTTTTAGAGGGTAGTTCTAAAAGAGAGAGTGATTTCTAGAGGTAGATGTCCTAAGTGTAATGTTTGTTCCATCACTTACACACTGTGTGGCGTAGAAAAGTTTCCTAGCCTCTGTGTGATTCACTTTCTCCATCTGTAAAATGGGAATAATAATAGTACATGTCACATTTAGAAGTGAGAATTAAATGCTGAGTAAAATGCTAAGAACAGTATCTGGCAAAAACAGGGCACTTATATGTGCTGACTATTAATATTATAGTTATTATTATATCTGAACATTTTATTTCTTTGATTATATCACACATTTTATATTATGGTCTCCATTTCATAGATGAAAAACTCGAGGTTCAGAAAGATAAGGCAAGATAAGGCCTGATTCAGGGTTAGAATCCAAATCTTTCTGATTCCAAATTCAAACTCTCTCCCCAAGTCTTAGGAAAAAGTGGCAAATCATGCTACATAATATGAGATATTAATGAAAGTGTTCTGATGATATATATGACAACCAGTTCATAGTATCTGACCAAGTGCTATTAAGTGAAAACACAGGACAAAAACAAAGGCTCAGTGCAGCTTACTAATTCTTGTGTAAAGGGGGCATGGCAAGACAGGTAGACGTGTTCTGGAGGAAGTTTGTACCAGCTTGTAAGGACTGATTGTTCAATTTTCAGGATTTGTTCCAGCTAGTTGGCATACCCATGGTATTTTGAAATTGACATGGTAAGGAATATTTACACTACCGAAACAGGCAAACACTATGTTGGAAAGATAAAAACCACTACAGAATGGTAAACTACGAAAGAGGGCAGATGGGGTAGAATAAGGGGTAGAAACAAGATTTTTCTGGGTAGAACTTTCTATATAGTGCAAATGTTATTACCATTAATAAAATCTAAAAATAAAAATACCTCTTAAGTCAAACACAAACAAAATAACCCAACCGTATGTCAAGTCAACATAGCCTCACAAAGAACAAATTTATTTTGTGGGGCTTTAGGACACTGTAATTGTCAATGAAAAATATACAAAGGATGAAAAGAAGTGAAAATAAAATTTAAACTTTTATAAATGTTTTTATTTAGTAATTTCAGTACTGATATTTTGAAACGATTTCTTAATACTATTAATTAGAGCAAATGAATAATTATATTAATGCTCTTAGAAATCAGCATTTATCTTACACTATTTAGTGTAAGATAAAATACCTTGAAGTGAAAGAAATTAAGTGAAGCCACTATAATTGAATAGAAATATCGTTGAGTACATGATTCTTTGTTGTTGGGGAGGAGGCCAAGATGGCTGATTAGAAGCAACTGCAGTCTGTGGCACTCATGGACAGGAACGAAAGAGGCAAGTGAATACAGCACCTTCAACTCAGATACCCAGGTACTCGCAATGGGACTGATCAGGGAAACAACTCGACCCACAGAGAATGAAGAAAAGCAGGATGGAGCGTCGGCTCACTGGGAGCCACAAGGAGCCACGGGTACCCCCTACTCCCAGCCAAGGGAAATGGTGAGTGAATGTGTCACCCCAGGAATACCACGCTTCTCTAACGGATCTTTGCAACCTGCGGACCAGGAGATCCCTTCGTGAACCTACGCCACCAGGGCCTTGGGTCCAACACACAGAGCTGTGTGGAGTCTTGGCCGAACAGCTGCTCAGGCACATACCGAGACCCTGGAGCTTATATACTCCAGCCTCAGGATCTCTAACAAAGGTGTCTGCAACTCAGACAAGGTGGGAGGCTCCTATGTACCCCTAGTAAGGAGGCTGAATCCAGTGGCGGTCTGTGGGCTCCACTTCTATGCACCTCATGAGATAAGACCCACTGGCTTGAAGCTGCAGCTAGCGACCAGCAGCAACAAGGTGGAGCCTGCCTGAGACAGGAAGCAGTCCCTGGGGAAATGGGCGGGCTGCCATCTCTGCTGTTTAGTCAGCCATTCCAGCTTGTAGGCTTTGGGGAGTCCAAATGGCCCTGACAAGAAAGGGTCTGCCACGTGCTGCACAGCTTCTTTGCCAGCATGTGGCCAGACTGCTTCTTTAAGTGGGACACCAATTCATTTCTCCTCACTGGGCTGACCTCCCAGCCAGGGCCTTCAGCTACCCCCACCTATATGTTTTCTACAGACAGAGCTCTGATCTCTCCCTGGGATGAAGTCCCTGTGGGGAGAGGAGAGTCACCAACTTGGTTGTTTGGATGACTCAGCTATTCCAGCCTGCAGGCTTTAGAGAGCCCAAGCCAACAGTGCCAGAGGTGGTTCCCCAGCATGACATAGATCCTTTGTCTAGGCATGGCCAGAACGCTTCTTTAAGTGGAACCCCAATCCACTCCTCTTCATGGAGCAGGTTCTCCCAGCTGGAGCCTCTGGCCACCCCCGACCATGTTCTATGGCCAACAGAATTCTAATTTCTCCCTGGGACAAAATGTCCATGGGGTGGGGCAGGCCACCACCTTGGCTGTTTGGGCATCTCAGCTGGTCCAGCCTGTGGTCCTTGGAGAGCCCAAAGCAATCGCGGGCAGAAGGGATCTTCAACACAGCACAGCTGCTCTACCAAAAAGCAGCCAGACTGCTTCTTTAAGCAGGTCTCTGATCCCATTGCTCTTGACTGGGTGAGACTTCCCAAGCGGGGTCTCCAGCCACTGCCTACAGGTGTGTTCAGGCCAGCAACAGGTCAGTACCCCCCTGGGATAAAGCTTCCAGAGAAAGGAGCAGGCTACCATCTTTGCTGTTTTGCAGGCTTCACTGGTGATACCTCCAGGTGTAGGAAAAACCAAAGTGACTAGGGTCTGGAGTGGACCCCCAGCAAACCATAACAGCCCCACAAAAGAGTGGCCAGACTATTAAAAGAAAATCAAACAAACAAAAACCACTAATAACAACGAAAACAACAAACCACAAAAACACCATCCAAAGGTCAGCAACCTCAAAGATTGAAGGTAGATAAGTCCACAAAGATGAGAAAGAATCAGCACAAAAACACTGAGAACTCAAAAAGCCAGAGTGCCTTCTTTCCTCCAAATGACTACAACACTTCCAGAGCAAGGGCTCAGAAGTGGGATGAGGCTGAGGTGGCTGAAATTACAGAAGTAGCCTTCAGAATGTGGGTGAAAGTGAACTTCACTGAGCTAAAAGGGCATGTTGTAACCCAATGCAAAGAAGCTAAGAATCGTGATAAAACAATGCAGAAGCTGACAGCCAAAATAGGCAGTATAGAGAGTAACATAATCGACCTGATAAACACTGCAAGAACTTCACAATGCAGTCAGCAGTATTAATAGCAGAATAGACCAAGTGGAGTAAGGAATCTCAGAGCTTGAAGACCATGTTTCTGCAATAAGACAGGCTGACAAGAATAGAGAAAAAACAAGAAAAGGAATGAAAAAAAACCTCTGAGAAATATGGAATTATGTAAAGCGGCCAAATCTGTGACTGATTGGGGTGCCTGAAAGAGATAAGGAGAATAGAACCAATTTGGAAAACATACTTTAGGATGTCATCCAGGAGAACTTTCCCAGCCTAACAAGACAGGTCAACATTCAAATTTAGGAAATGCAGAGAACCCCAGTAAGATACTTCTTGAGAAGATCATCCCCTTAGACACATAATCATCAGACTCTCCAAGGTCAAAATAAAATAAAAAAGTTAAAGGCAGCCAGAGAGAAAGGCAAGGTCACCTACAAAGGGAAGCCCATCAGACTAACAGCAGGTCTCTCAGAGGAAACCCAACAAGCCGGAAGAGATAGAGAACCAATATTCAGCATTCTTAAAGAAAAGACCTCCAAACTAGAATTTTATAACTGGCCAAACTAAGCATAAGTGAAGGAGAAATAAGATTCTTTTCAGACGAGCAAACGCTGAGGGAATTCCTTACCACTAGGAATTCCTCTGCCTTACGAGAGCTTCTGAAGGAAGCACTGAAAGAAAAAACCATTATCAGAAAAAACTGTTAAAACAGAAAACCCATTAAAAGAAAACCCACTAAAAGAAAAAAAAAATTAAAAGAAAAAAACCATTATCAGCCACTACAAAAACACACTGAAGTACACAGACCAGTGACACTATGAAGCAACCACATAAACAAGTCTGTAAAATAACCAGCTAGCATCATGTTGGCAGGATCAAATCCACAAGTAACAATACTAACTTTAATGTCACTGGGCTAAATGCCCCAATTAAAAGACATGGAATGGCAGTCTGGACAAAGAACCGAAACCCATAGGTATGCTATCTTCAAAAGGCCCTTCTCACATGCAAAGACATACATAAGCTCAAAGTAAAGGAATGAAGGAAAATCTACCAACAAAATTGAAAACAAATAAAAGCATGGTTTGCATTTCTAGTTTCTGACAAAACACACTTTAAACCAACAAAGATCAAAAAGACAAAGAAGGGCATTACATAGTGGTAAAGGGTTCAATTCAACAAGAGGAGCTAACTATCCTAAATATATATGCACCCAGTACTGGAGCACTCAGATTCATAAAGCAAGTTCTTAGAGACCTTCAAAGAGACAGACTCCCATACAATAATAATGGGAGACTTTAACACTCCACTGACAATATTAGATAGGTCATTGAGACAGAAAATTAACAAAGATATTCAGGACCTAAACTTATCTTTGGATCAAGTGGAACTGATAGATATTTACAGAACTCTCCACACAAAAACAACAGAATATACATTCTTCTAATCACCACACAGCACTTACTCTAGAATTGATCATATAAACAGAAGTAAGACACTCCTCAGCAAATGCAAAAGAACTGAAATAATAACAGTCTCTCAGACTACAGCACAATTAAATTGGAACTCAAGATTAAGAAATAAACTCAAAACCGTACAACTACATGGAAATTGAACAAACTGTTCCTGAATGACTTTGTGTAAATAATGAAATTAAGGTAGAAATCAAGAAGTTCTTTGAAACTAATGATACAGCATACCAGAATCTCTGGGACACAGGTAAAGTAACGTTAAGAGGGAAATTTTATAGCACCAAATGCCCACATCAAAAAGCTAGAAAGATCTCAAGTTAACAATCTAACATCACAACTAAAAGAACTAGAGAACCAAGAGCAAACAAACCACAAAGCTAGCAGAAGTCAAGAAATAACCAAATCAGAGCTGAACTAAAGAAGGTAGAGACACAAAAACCCTTCAAAAAAAATCAACAAATCCAGGAGCTGGATTAAAAAAAAAAGAATAAAATACATAGATCTCCAGTTAGACTAATGAAGAAGAAAAGAGAGAAGATTCAAATAAACACAATCAGAAATGATAAGGGAGATATCACCACTGACCCCACAGAAATACAAACAACCCTCAGAAAATACTATAAACACCTTTATGCACAAAAACTAGAAAATCTAGGAAAAAAATGAACAAATTCCTGGACACATACACTTTCCCATGACTGAACCAGGAAGAAATTGAATTCCTGAATAGAGCAATGATAAGTTCTGAAATTGAGGTAGTAATAAGTAGCCTACCAACTCCAAAAAGCCCAGGACCAGACAAATTTACAGCTGAATTCTACCAGTGGTACAAAGAAGAGCCGATATGATTTCTATTGAAACTATTCCAAAAAATTGAAAAGGAGGGACTCCTCTCCTAACTCATTTTATGAGGCCAGCATCATCCTGATACCAAAACCTAGCAGAGATACAACAGCAACAAAAACGCTTCAGGTCAATATTTCTGATGAACACTGATGCAAAAATTCTTAACAAAATACTGGAAAACCAAATCCAGAAGCACATCAAAAAGCTTATCCACCACGATCAAGTTGGCTTCATCCCTGGGATGCAAGGTTAGTTTAACATATGCAGATCAATAAGTGTAATTCATCACATAAACAGAACTAAAGACAAAAACCACATGATTATCTCAATTGACACAGGAAAGGCCTTCGATAAAACTATTCAACATCCTTTCATGTTAAAAACTCTCGATAAACTAGATATTGAAGGAACATACTTCAAAATAATGAGAGCTATATATGACAGACACACAGCCAATATCATACTGAATGGGCAAAAGCTGAAAGCATTCCCCTTGAAAACTGGCACAAGACAAGGATGTCCTCTCTCTCTACTCCTGTTCAATATGGTATGGGAAGTTCTGGCCAGGGCAATCAGGCAGGACAAAGAAATAAAGCGAATTCAAATTTGAAGAGAGGCAGTCAAATTATCTTCATTTGCAGATGACATGATCTTATACCTAGAAAACCCCGTCAGCCCAAAAGTTTCTTAAGCTGATGAGCAACTTCAGCAAATTCTCAGTATACAAAATCAATGTGCAAAAATCACTAGCATTACTACACACCAACAACAGGTAAGCAGAGAGCCAAATCACAAATGAACTCTCATTCACAATTGCTATAAAAAGAACAAAATACCTAGAAATACAGCTAAGAAGTTAAGTGAAGGACCTCTTCAAGGAGAACTACAAACCACTGCTCAAAGAATCAGGACATAAACAAATGGGGCAACATTCCTTGCTCATAAATAGGAAGAATCAATACTGTGAAAGTGGCCATAATGCCCAAAATAATTTATAGTTTCAATGCTGTTCCCATTGACATTCTTCACAGTATTAGAAAAAGACTATTTTAAAGTTCATATGAAACCAAAAAAGAGCTCATATAGCCAGTACAATCCTCAGCAAAAAGAACAAAGCTGGAGGCATCACGCTACTCAACTTCAAACTACACTACAGGGCTAGAGTAACCAAAACAGCATGGTGCTGATACAAGAACAGCTGCATAGACCAATGGAGCAGAATTGAGAGCTAATAAATAAGACCACACACCTACAACCATCTGATCTTCTACAAACCTGACAAAAAACAAGCAATGAGGAAAGGATTCTCTATTTAATAAATGGTGCTGGGAGAACTGGCTAGCCATATGCAGAAAATTGAAACTGGACCCATTCCGTACACCATATATGAAAATTAACTGACGATGGGTTAAAGACTTAAATGTAAAATCCAAAACTATAAAAAGCCTAGAAGAAAATCCAGGCAATATGATTCAGGACATAGGCACAAGCAAAGATTTCATGACAAAAATGCCAAAAGCAACAAAATAAAAAATTGACAAATGGGATCTAGTTCAACTAAAAAGCTTCTGTACAGCAAAAGAAACTGTCATCAGAGTGAACAGACAATCTACAGAATGGGAGAAGATTTTTGCAATCTATCCATCTGACAAAGGTCTAATATTCAGAGTCTACCAGGAACTTAAACAAATTTACCAGAAAAAAAATAAACAACCTTATTAAAAAATGGGCAAAGGGCATGAACAGACACTTCTCAAAAGAAGACATTTATTCAATAAACAAACATATGAAAAAAAGCTCAACATCACTGATCATTAGAGAAATACAAATCAAAACCACAATGAGATTACATCTCACATCAGAAAGAATGGTGATTATTAAAAAGTCCAGAAATAACAGATGCTGATGAGGTTGTGGAGAAAAAGGAACACTTTCACTCTGTTGATGGGAGAGTAAACTAGTTCAACTATTGTGAAAGACAGTGTGGTGATTCCTGAAAGATCTAAAGGCAGAAATACCATTTGACCCAGCAATCCTGTTACTGGGTATATGCCCAGACAAATATAAATCATCCTATTGCAAAGATACATGCACACATATGTTCACTGCAGCACTCTTCACAATAGCAAAGAGATGGAATCAACCCAAATGCCCATCAAGGATAGACTGGATAGAGATAATGTGGTACATATACACCATGGAATACTATGCAACCATAAAAAGGAATGAGATAATGTCCTTTGCAGGGACATGGATGGAGCTGGAGGCCATTATTAGCAAACTAATGCAGGAACAGAAAACTAAATATCACATGTTCTTACTCATAAGTGGGAGCTGAATGATGAGAACACGTGGACTCGTTGTGGGTGGGGAGGAAAAACACACACTGGAGCCTGACAGAGGGTTGGGGATGGGAGGAGGGAGAGCATCAGGAAGAACAGACAGTGGATGCTAGGCTTAATACCTGGGTGATGGGATGGTCTGTGCAGCAAACCACCATTGCACACATTTACCTGTGTAACAAACTGGCACATTCTGTACATGTACCCCTGAACTTAAAATAAAAGTTGGATATTTTAAAAAAGAATACATGATTAGAGAGAGAGAGACAGAGAGAGTTCATACACACATTCACACATGCATCCACACGTGTACATGCATTGTTTACTGTAGCTCTTACCATGGAAATAGTAGCAATGAGCACCTCTAGAATCCATATTATGAGCACTAATTCAATTCCACAGTAAAAGGAACTAGAGATTCCTAGAAAAATGGCAAATTTCAGGTCTGAGGCAATCACCACCCCCCCCAAAAAAATGATACAAGATGAACTAAAGGCCTTTCATTGTGCTAAAAAGCAAAGAAACTTTCAAAGTTTACTACTGTAACATAAAAAAGACCCAGGAGCCAACCTACAAGGAAAGTGTCATAAAATGTTATGAGAATTTGAACATAAAAACAGTAATAATTGTAATAGATTTAAACATTCAGTCAATAAAAATCCACAAGTCTATAGTAATATTTAGAAAATGAAAAGAAAACCCCTATTTCTTATCATTTTAGGCAGCTTAAAACAATTGATTACAGTCTGCTCTTCATATTCACGGGTTCTGCATCTGTGGGTTCAACCAACTGCAGATTGAAACTACTTGGAAAGAAAATTCACAGAGTTTTAAAAAGCAACACATTGTTTGCTGCATGATGAGTACTACATTGAATTCATGTAAATTAAGTGATGTGGCAGCATTATATCAGGTATTATAATATTCTAGAGATGATTTGAAGTATATGGGAAGATGTGTGTAGGTTACATGCAAATACTATGTCGTTTTAAGGGACTTGAACATCCAGTGATTTTGTTTTATCAGGGGTCTTGGAACCAGTCCCCCATAGAGAATGAGAGAGAACTGTACTTTGAAAATTGGTAATTATATGGATAGAGTTAAGCAAGTATCTTTCTTTTCCAGTAGAATCTATGCTTTGGTGTTACTAAATAGCCCTAGTTAAGATATAAATCTCCAGTGTATAAAAGAACATCAGGTTAAGATATAAATATCCAATGTATAGGTAAATAGGGAAGGAGTGATTGAATTTTTAAAAACTTTAATTTATAAACCCTCTTGACAATATTGTTTGGAGCGAAAAGTTTCCATAGATGTTAAAGTCATGAGATGAACATTTGACGGACAACTGGATGTTTGAATAATGTCAAAAAACACCACATAGGTTGCTTTCTGGATGCAGGTGAAAAATGACAACTAAAATTGAGTTCAGTAGTATTCAATCTTAGCTTCCATAGTGGTGTTTATGAGTTTGCTTGGGCTGCCTAACAAACTACAACAAAATGGTTGGCTTAAACAACAGAAATTTATTTTCTCACAGTTCTGGAGGTTAGAAGTCTGAGATCAAGGTGTCTGCAGTTGTTTCCTCCTGGGGCCTCTTTCCTTGGCTTCTGGATGTCCACCTTCTCGTGTCCTCACATGGTCTTTACTCTATGTGTCCAGGTAACTGTGTTCATATTTCTTCTTCTTTTAAAGACATCAGCTACATTGAATTAGGGCCTAATGACCTCATTTTAACTCAATTATTTCTGTAAAGACCTTATCTCCAAATATTCCAAGTATTCTGAAATACTAAGGGTTAGGACTTTAACACACGAATTGTAGGGGTTCACGCTTCAGCCCATAATGGTGAGTTAAACAAAGAGTGTGTAGTTTTGAATATGATGTGATGCAACATGCAGTATACTACGATATCCATGATGTGTTCTAGTCAAAATTACCTAAATTAATTACATCAAGTTTACAGGAAATACAAAGAATAAAGGAACAAGCTAAATAATACCCCTAGGAGACAACCAAACAAAATCACCAGCTGGGATAATCTGCAGGACAACGTGTCCAGTCTTTTCAACAAGTAAGATGTTTTGAAGTAATAGGAAATGCTTACAAATAAAAGAGACTTAAAGGAATAAACAGCATGAACTCTGCTGTATTGGATTGGATATTGTTCGCAATGATTTAGGTGTAAAGATTGGGGGTTAATTGAGGATATTTGAATATTGCTTGGTTAGTGGAGAAAAAGGAATTTACCAAATGGAAAGGTAATAATTATGGACCCAAAACATTAAGTACCGTATAATTTTACATTGATTTTAAAAAGGGCTCTTTGGTTCTGACCAAGACAGGAAAAAAGAGATCAAATTTACCCTGTAGCCTGAAACAACCAAAAAAAATAACAAAATATATGAAACAATGGTTTTTGGAACACTGGACATTAGAAAAATAATGACAGTGATCTTCAAGAAACAGTAAACACAATAAAGTGAGCCCAGCTTCTCCAGCTTATTGAATTGAGGGGGTTTCCAGGCTGTAACATAGGGAGAGAGAACCCAGGTAGAGCCTGGCAAACTTCATGAGTTGAGGAGATGAATAAATGAGGTAATGAAGCTTAGAGTCTAAGAAGATCAAAGCAGGTAGAGTTCACAAGATAGCGTACCAGAGAGGAGACAGCTGCACATGGAGAGAAAACCAGAGAACTGCAGAGGGACCCCCACTTAAGTATTCAACAGAATTCTGATCAATGCATGTTTGTGAGGAAAGTACCTGAGGCCTCTGGGGGGGGCGGGGGGGAACAAACACTGGAAAGGTTTAAGGCAGGGATGTCCAATCTTTTGGCTTCCCTAGGCCATATTGGAAGAAGAATTGTCTTGGGCTACACATAAAATATGCTAACACAAATGAAAGCTGATGGGCTAAAAAAAAGTTGCAAAAAAAAAACTCATAATGTTTTAAGAAAGTTTACAAATTTGTATTGGGCTGCATTAAAAGCCATCCTGGGCTGCATGTGGCCCATGGGCTGTGGGTTGAACAAGCTTGGTTTAGGGAAATCAATGCCTGGAGCTCAGAGAGTGTCAGAATACTGTATGTTCCCACAAGTCAAACTGGAAAAACCTCATGATTCATAGGCCACTGGGTGGAGTACATTGAAGGATTTTGCCTTAGTAGTGGCTAACAAATAAGCCTAGACTGAGCATTGTTCTTGTCATATATTAGTAAACATTAAAAGCAATACTGGGGAAAAAAAGCAATACTGGAAAGGATCAAACTATTTTAAGTAAATTAACTGTGTCCTGCAACAAAGTTCACATATATTTATATAACTACAAAAACATATATTTATATACCACCACACAGGGTAAAATTGACAATGTCTGGCATCTAATCAAAACTTATGAGACATGCAAAGAAACAGAAAAATATGATCCATAGTAAGGAGGAAAGACAATCAATAAAAACCAATAGAACTGACAGAGATGTCAAATTAGTAGAAAAGAACATCAAAACAGTTGTAACAGCATTCTATGGGTTCAAAAAAAAATTAACTACAGACATAAAATATATTAAAAAGACCCAACATAATATTCTAGAAATAAAAACTACAATGTCTGAGATAAAAAATACACTTGACAGAATTAATGGCAAATTAGATGTTGCAGAATTAAAGATTAATGAACTTGAGGACACAGTGATAGAAACTATTTAAAAATAAAACATGGAGTAAAGGCTGAATGATAGTAATAAAAAAGATGAACAGAGCATCATTAAACCATGCTACAACTCCCGTGGCCTAATATATGTGTAATTAGTCCTAAAGAAAAGAAGAGAAAGATAAATAGATCAAATAGTTAAAGAAATAATGGCTGGAAAATATACAAATTTGAGTGAAAACTGTAAATCCACAGATCCAAGAACCTCAATGAACCCAAAGCACAAAAATTATGAAGAAAACAGCATAAAGATGTACCATTATCAAATTGCTCAAAGCCACAGGTAAAGGGAAAATCTTAAAAATATCCATACAAAAAAGATAATTTATATTTAGAGGAACAAAGTGAAGAATGACAGAATTCTGAAGAAAGAATGCAAGTAAGAAGACAGTGAAGCAACAATTTGTCAATACTGTTAACCTAGAATTTTACATTCAGAAAAAATTGTAGAAAACAAAGGCAAAGTAAAGGCTTTTTCAGATATTCAAATGCTAAAAGAAGTTGTCACCAGCATACCTATACTATGGGAAATATTTAAAGGAAGTCCCTTAGGCAGTGGAAAAATGATAACAATTTACAAATGGGAAACTTGTTTTAAGAAAGGATGAGACAATGTTGAAGATAAAGTCCACAGTGGACAAGACAATGTTGAAGATGAACTCTACAGTGGCAGATCACCCACATCAATTTGCAAGAAAAAAATTCATCTTTTTTGTGTTCTAACTGAAGAGGACCAGAAATCAACAGCAGAAACAAGAGCCAGCATCATAGACATCTCAATTGGTTCAGCTTACACTATTCTGACTGAAAAATTAAAGTTGAGTGATCTTTCCACCCAGTGGGTACCAAAACCACTGTGTCCAAGTAAGCTGTAGACAACAGCAGAGCTTTCAATGGAAATTTTGGGAATTGTAAACAAGTGGGATTAAGATTCTGAAACCTTTCTTTGAAGAATTGTAACAAGAGATGAAACAAAATTGTAACAAGAGATGAAACTTGGCTTTACCAGTACAATCCTGAAGACAAAGCACAATCAAAGCATTGGCTACCAAGAGGCAGAAGTAGCCCAGTCAATGCAAACGCTAACTGGGCAAGAGCAAAGGCCATGACAATAGTTTTTTGGAATGTTCAATGTACTTTGCTTGTTGGCTTTCTGAAAGGCCAAAGAATGATAATATTTGCTTGTTATGAGAGTGTTTTGAGAGTTAGTCAAAGCTTTAGCAGAAGCAGGGAACCTTCACCAAAGAGTTCTTCTCCACCACGACAATGTTCCTGCTCATTCCTTTCATCAAACTAGGGCAATTTTGTGAGAGTTTCAATGGAAAATCATTAGGCGCTCACCTTACAGGTGAATGATTTGGGTTATTTTATTTTTTCATTTCCTAGTCTTAAAAAATTTTTAAAGGACACCCATTTTTCAGCTAATAATTTAAACAAAGATGGCATTGACATGGTTGAATTCCCAGGACCCTCAGTTCTTTAGGGCTATACTAAATGGCTGATATCATTGCTTACAAAAGTGTATTGAACTTGATGGATCTTATATTGAGAAATAAAGTTTATATTTTTTATTTTATCTTTTAATTCAAGTTTTCCATGAATTTTTTGAAATCCTCTCATATAAATGTCTATATTACAGTGGTGACATTTTACTGTAGTTTTGCAAAATATTACCACTAGGGGGAACTGGGTAAAAGTACATGGAATCTCTGTATTATTTCTTACAATCTACTATGATCTAAAAATAAAAACTTTAAGAAAACAAAATTTATTGTTCAAACAAACATAGTAACAAGGCAGTGTATAATTTCTGACACTGTGTAAAAGTAAAATGTAAAAAATCCACAGCATAAAGGTTGTCAGAAAGATAGAGGTACACTAGTGTAAGTTTCTCATGTTATAAATGAACCTTTATAATATTATTTAAAGTAGACTGTGGTAATTTAAAGATGCATACTGTAAACCCTAAGGCAACCACTATACTAACACAACAAAGAGCTATAGCTAATGAGCCAAGAAGGAGAAACAATGGAATCATAAAAATGTTTAATCTGAAAGCAGGCAACAAGAAAGAAAAATGAGGCAAAGGAAAGATAGGACCAATAGACAAGGAGTAGGAGGTAGATTTAAACCTAGTCAGGTCAAGAATCATTTTAGCAGAGATTGTCAGTTTATACCAAAAAGGTAAGATCCATCTATATTCTGAGTACAGTAAACTCACTTTAGATAAACTCACTTTAAAGACACATATAGGTTAAAAGCAAAGGCATGGAAAAATATGAAAGTCTAACACTGATTTCAAAAAAGCTGAGTGTCTACATTAACATCAGACAAAGTAGATTTTAGAGCAAAGAATCTTACCAGAGATGAAGAAGGACATTTTATACTAGCAAACAGGTAAATTGATCAAGACAAAACAACAATTTGAGACTTTTATGCCACTAATTATGGAGCGTCAAAATATATAGAGAAACACCTGACAGAATGGCTAAAGATAAAAACAATCCATAAATATAGTTGAAGATTTTAATACCTCTCTTTCTATAGTTGATAGAACAGCTAGGAAGAAAAACCGATAAGGTTATAGAAGATTTTAAGAACACATAGAGGTGGCAGAGGCAGGACTCAAACCTAGGTCGTGTAGCTCCAGAACCCTTGCTCTTAGCCTATAGGCATGCTGATCTGTATGTTGTAGCCATCAGGATATTTTGCTGTGTCAGTGATTACCCATTTACAATGGATAAATGAATTCACTAAGTTCTGAGTATTAGCCTTCCCTGATTTTCAAAGATCCTTTTTATCTTTATTAGGTAGAAGACTTGAAGGAGATGCCATTTATGTGGGAGCTTGAAGGGATCCTGCAACAGGCACTGAAGTTGATTTGGTTTCAGATTTTGTCAGTCTCTGTATGAATTATTTTCTTGAATGAAACACTCTAACCTCAAAAGAGCACCTCACAGTAGTTCACAAAGCATATAGAGCTGGTCTTACATGCAGCCTAGGTAGTAGGTTGCCTATGCCCTACCTGTAGGCCAACACGCTCAGAGGAGACCCCTTTGCATCTGATCCCACCTTTTACTTTATCTCTTTGTGCTTACAAGAATTTTCATCCTTCAGTTTCTAAGTGCAGATGTCTTTCAGTTGCATTGATATGTCTGGGCTCAGAACCACATGGTCTAATACAATGAACACTGCACTAGAAGTTCCAGTCTCAAATCTGCTTTTCACTAGTCCTAGTCATTTAATGACTATGATCCTCAGCTTCATCCCCTTTCAATAGGGTCCATAATGGTCATTGTGAAAATTGAGATTATGTTTCCTACTCAATACCACTCAGTGTGGACACTCACTTGGCCCTTACTATTGTTAGCTTTCTTCCTTCCTAATGAACAAAAAATAGCAAGGAGCAAACTCAAAACCAGGGCACACAGAAGAGAAGAAGGGGCTGGCAGTCCATGGAAAAGAGTCAGTTTTCTTCATGTAAATGCCTTTTGGGGAGAAACAGCCTTGCACAGAAGTCTATCAATACAAATTATCCAGATTGTAAACTTTGTATCTCACTTTCCGTTTTCTGCTGACATCTACCCTACATCAATAAAATCAGCTGAAATAATTTTAAATGATGCAACAGAAAACTTTCTCTAAATTATAATCTTCCAGCATATTTCAGAATTCACTCCACCTGTATTCTGGGTATTTGATCTTGGAACAGAAGATTAGCAAAGTGGAATTGATAATACTTCCTATCTTTGAAAGGTGCTGAAGAGTTAATTCACTAAGCAACAATTTAAAAATAACACCTGAGTTATCTCAGAGCCATTTTCCTAAAGAAGCTGGTGGAACTACTGAAACAATGTTCTTAAAAGCTTTTTTAGTCCTTCAATCCCCTGGAGATCATTCAAGGAGAATATAATTTTATGTGATGAAATGAGAACTGGAGGAGAATATAATAAGTGTTAAGTGATTGAATCAAATTGAGTGTTTGCTAGATGTTTCCTAAATGGGTTGACAAAAAAAAAGGCCATGAGATTCCATGTAGCCCTTCAGGACTGATGGTCCTGACTGGGTCAGATATCTGAGAAGTTGTGGGGACCACATTTTTTATTCAAGCAGTGCTAAAGAAATAATGTCTCTTAGAAGAACTGTTGATCAGCATTTCATGATTTGATCATTATTCATTCTTAACCTCTCCATGCTGCAGTGTCTTGATCTGTACAGTGGGAACGAAAATAGCATCTACCTCAAAGGTTTGTGGTGAAGATTGAATAAAAAATTAATTAAGATATATTTGAGAATGGCATCTGGTGTACAGTAAGTGCTTGAATAAGTTAGTGATTTTCAATCATATTAATTACTTTCTTCCAGCAAACCTATAGCACCTACTCTGTACTGGGCATTGTGGTAAGACCTAGTGTATCAGTCAGGCTCATAGTTGCAAACAGCAGAACCTATTGTAGATAATTTAGGCAGAAAATGAATTTTTCAAGAGATATTTGCTAGCTGATAGAATCTCTGGTGGGACAGCTACTGGCCAATAGTGGTAGCCACAGTGCCAGTTTCTACTGCAGGATTGCTCTAATGAACCTTCTGCGGCAACCGCTGGAAAGAAGCTCCCTAGCCTGCAGCTGTTGCTGAAAGTCAGACATCCATATTGTTGGAAATGGATTCAGCATGGTTCTCTGCTTTGGGACACAATATCTGAACATAAGGCTCCCACGAGTTCATCTGACTAGGGGAGACCAGGTCACGTGCCTAGGTATTCTAGCTGCAAGGGAACCTGGTAAAGTGAGTTTTAGGATTTTAACTTGGAGTAAGACTCTTTGAAAGCCATGAGAAATGTCCACTAGACCTAGTCTCTGCCATGGAAGAGCACAGTCTAGTGATGAGACAGGGGTACAAATAATTATAACATTGGGAGTAGGGAGGTTTGTATTATTATCCAGCACGTACCTACTCTCACACCCCACAAAGAGGGAGCCTGCTTGACTTTAGACTTGGTGATGTGACCTGGTTTAGTCTATGCAATTGTGGGTGAAAAAGATAGTTTGGTAGCTCCAAGCACAGGTTTTAAGAGGTATTTCAAATTTTCTCTTAGATTTCTGCCCTCTACCACGAGAACTTCACATTTATGATTGCAGGTGGAAAGTAAAGACTCTCCTTCAGCCTTGACACTTAAATTGAGAAAAGTTGTGGGTCAGACCCCAAACTCAACCACAGTCTGGCAGGGCTGTAGCATCAAATCCACAGGTATAACATGAGTGAGAAATAGTTATTTGTATTTGTACGCCTTTAAGCTCTGGAGATTGTATGTGATAAAGCATTATTATAGACAGTGCTGACTTATACAGGGAGATAAAGGCAGATACAGGTATATATACCAAATGCTGGAGGAAACTTAGAGGAGGTGATAATTAACTGGAGACCTTTAGGAATGCATCACAAACGAAGTGACCTTTAGGAAGAGTTTTGCAGGCATTTAGGATTTGTCCAGGAAGAAAAGCCCAGGGAAGGTAATTTCAGAATGACATATGCATATGCAAAGGCACAGAGAATTAAAGTGGTCAAACATGTTTTCAGAAATACAATGGGTTAATCCCAGCATATCCCAAATTGTAGTGATTTAAGTATCTTGTGTTATCTTTTCAAACCAGAAGTACAATTTTACTTATCATCTTATTGAAATCAATTTACCTTCTTGCTCTGCTCCCAACCTTAATATCGTTCTAGACAAAAATATTTGTAAAATCTCAAGCCTGATATCTTAATCATTTTTTGAATACATATTAAAATACATGCTTAACTATTATAAGTGTAAAAAATAGTTTTCTATGTGTCACCAATTTTATGTGCCCTGTGTTGTCTCTGACTCTGCTAGTAGACTATGAAATATTTCTTCTTCCCTGCTTTATACTAATAGAAATACATTTTGTTTGAGGAAGCACTGTGACCAATTTAAAAATGCTCACCTCTCCAAACTCCTTTGCAGACATCCCTTGAGTTGCCTGTGTGACCAAATTCTGGCCAATAAAATCTAAGTTTACTGGATGGTACTGGATAAAATTTAGTTGGCAGGTGCCTTTTGCATTTTCATCATCCTATCCCTTTCTCCCTTTTCTTCTTTTCTGGAGCATGGATTCAGTCCCTGGAAGTGTGGTAGCCACCTCTGTGAGGATGAAAGGAATATGCTGAGTGGCAGAGCAGAAAGCTAGACGAAGCCTGGTCCCTGTTGCCTTCATTTTGCAGGAACTGTAGCCCTGCCTGCAGTTGAGCCGTTATAGACGAGTGTTCGTTACATGCAGCATAATACAATCTTACCTGATACATATGTTCTGGCAAACCCTAGGCTAGAGTATAGCGTTCAAGTCGGGGAGGCAAGGAGGTAATTCTGGGAAGGCTGGCAAGGGCCACATCTCAAAGATGCTTGCAGAGCAGACAAACAAGTTTTATCTTTGTTTGTCTTTTGGCAGACAATGGAGTGAAACAATTTGGAAACCAGGGTGTCTTAGATTTAGGGCCCCGTCCAGTCACCTGGACTATTTTTAGTTCTTTTCCCATTATCGTGAAACTCTTATGGGAGCCAGAAGATCTTATTATTTCTGGACCTAATTACATTAACTACAAGCTGGGAAAATCACAGAAGGTCTAGACTTCAGTTTGTTCAACTGAAAAATGCCATAGATCCCTATATTAGTTTCCTAGGGCTCTCATAACAAAGTACCACCACCTGGGTGGCTTAAATAGAAGAAGTGTATTGTCCCACAGTTTCAGAGGCCAGAAGTCCAAATTCAAGATATTGGTTCCAAAGCAGGATTGGATCCTTCTGAGGGCTCTGAGGCGGGATCTGTTCCAGGCCTCTCCGAGCTTCTGGTAGCTGCAGGCATTCCTTGACTCTGTCTTCACATCATCTTTCTTCTGTATGTGCCTGGCTCTGTGCCCAAACTCCTTTTCATAAGGATGCAGTCTTATTGAATTAGGACCCACCCTAATGACCTCATTGTAATGCAATCATCCACAAAGGACCTGTGACATAACAAGAAATACAGATTTGATCCCTGCCCTTGTTTTTTGACACAGAGCTCCTAAAATTCTTGTAATTTCCTGAGTGATAGCAGTGATAGGAGCATCTTTGTTATATTTGGTCTTGGAGCTGTAAACTGAAAATCAAATCCTAAGCCCCTCCACCAACTGAACAGACCCCCTCTTGGCCAATGGGACCCCAGAGAAACCTTAAAAACTGAGTTCCTGGCCATGACGGGATTAGGAGGTCAGACACGCCTTGTTACAGTTCCTTCTTTTTGCAGCTTAGGCACAACTGATTAGCGTTAATTTTAAAATAGAGATCATAAGACCAGTAGAACAAACCCTGTGACACTAAGATACCAAATTATAAATAGGACCTATGGTCATGCCAGGCAAGGGTTAAGTCATGACCCAGAGCAGTGGCTCATGCCTGTAATCCCAGCATTTTGGGAGGCCAAGTGGATGGATCACCTAAGCCCAGGAGTTCTAGACCAGCCTGGGCAATATGGCAAAACCTCACCTCTACAAAAAATACAAAAAAAAAAAGAGCCAGGTGTGGTGGTGAGTGCTTGGGGTCCCACCCACTCAGGAGGCTGAGGCGGGAGGATCGCTTGAGCCCAGGAGGTTGAGGCTGCAGTGAGTCACGATCATGCCTCCACACTGCAGTGTGGGTGTCAGAGGGAGACCTTGTCTCAAAGAAAAAAAGTCATGCACCTCTATACTTAAGGAATAAACTATATTCTAATTGGCACGACGTTTTCTTTTTCTCTAGCAGTGAAACAAACATTGGCTTCAAGATAAGCAATATTAAAACAATTTGTGGCTCACCACGAGATGACTGACTCCCCTGTTCCACAAGCCATAACTACAGCTTTGATTAGACAAGAGACTGATTTCAATCACTTTCTCCTGGTAAGAAGACCACTGGCCAAGACCTGGCTGTGGCCGATTTACAGAGGCTGAGAACTGAAGTGCCATCACTTCCTGAAAACACCTCTTAACTTACAGGGCCTAATTGCAGTACATTTAAATGTTAAGTCTCCACCTCAAAGTGAACACAGGTTGTATGTAACATGCATGTTTGTTCAATACTCATGCCTCAGGACCACCTTCATGAATATTCACAGCTGTTCCTGTAACCCATTGAGCATGTGTGTTTAGCACCTGTTCAGCTAAAGCTCCAACCTCAACCTTCTCCTTCAATGCCTGTCTCTGACTTTTGCCTGCAGCACGTTTCCCAGCCTGTGGGATGGCCACCTTACAGGCTGTAACTATTTACAATAAATAAAGTTTCCTTTTCCAAATGTATAAATTTTGTTATTTTTAAAGTTAACAGCCCTAGAGGATGGGGTTCAAAGAGCTTCTGGGTTGGTAAACACATCTCTGTGCCAGCAGGTGGCTCACCCAAAACTCCACAGGAACAGAAGCCCCCCTGTGCTTGGAACCCCTCAGAACCCTGCCCTATGTACTTCTTCATCTGACCGCTAATTTGTATTCTTTATGATTACCTTCATAATAAACCCGTAATAGTAAGCAAAGTATTTCTGTGAATTTTGTGAGTTGTTATGACAAATTATTATACCTGAGGTGGAGGGATCTTGGGAGCCCCTGATTTGCAGCCAAGTCATATAGAAGTGTGGGTAAACCGGGAGCCCACTATTTGCAGTTAGTGTCTAAAGTGAGGAGCAGTCTTGTGGGGCAGAGCCCTTAACCTGTGAGGTCTGGGCTGACTCTGGGTAGTTGGTGTCAGAGTGGAATTAAATTAGAGGGCACCCAGTTGGTGTCTTCATAGAATTAGAGAATGTCTTGGTGGGAAAACCACACAGATTTTGTGTCAGAAGTGTTGTGAGTGCTCTATTTCAAAATAAGGTCACATTCACAGGTACTGGGGATTAGAAGTGGAACAGCTTTTTGGAGGACACCATTGAACCCATAGCAATGCCCATCTCTCAGAGTTGTGAATATCACGTGGCATGCATCGGCATGGGTTGGAAAACAAGGCACTGTGGGAGGGTGGAGAATTGCGCATCATGTGTGCTGGTGCATTGATGGAACAGAACACAACAGCCCGAACAAGTAGAATGTGAAAGAGGGACACTGGGTCCTGATTCTGTTATGGACATTGTCACCAGCTGGTGACTGGGCAGCCACTTTCTCGCTTTCGTCTCAATCACTGTGAAACTATAATAACCTCAACTGGCCTCTCTCTGCCTAGTTTCTGATACTGTTGGATGTTCTGGTCCAGCCATTCGAACTTTCACAGAAACTTTCCTTCCCCAAGGCTTTCTGACTTTAGGCCCGACTTTAGCCGAGTGGGCTGTTGCTGAGGTCTGAGTATCAAAATGTACAATGGTGGTAATGAAAGTAACAAGCTTATAACAATAAAGCCAATTGGACCACTTTTAGAAAGGTCTAAGATATTATTTATCTAGCTTATGAGAGGAGTAGCTTGAGCAGAAAAGGTTTCTGTGGAGCAAAGCAGTTGATTAACTTGGATGCTAGAGAATTCTCTGTAGTGTGAACTCTGTTTGTTGTGGGAAAAACCTTGAGTAAACAAGTAGTGAAAATGTAGGACAAGCAATTTTATCTTTTATTCCTAGAGAAGGGGTCCTAGTTCTTGTTCAGTTTCTTTAATTGCTTTATGAGGAAGATTGTTTCTTGAGAGTGAAATGTTTTAAATATTGCCTGGATTTAAAATTGGTTAAGGAGGTCAGCACTGCCTGACCCAGCTTAAATTTCCAAAGGGCCAATCACAAGTATATTGCACATAGACTCAGCTGGCTGCAAGGCGGAGATTTTATTTTCAAGATGACAGTTTCATTTCAGTTCATTTCACCCACACTTGGAAGGGGAGAGAGCTTCCTATGAAATTAACTGAGCACCATTTCTTATTTCATCTTTGCTTTTCTAATTAAGGATTCAGGTTTGAGCTGCCTTTCCAGCCAGGTTCATGTTGAACTGGCAGACTCAGCTGTTTAGAAATAGAACTTGAGCTTTGAAGTTCAATATTTCTTGGTTCATGTCCAGGTTCTGCTGCTTACAAGTGCTGTGGCTTTGGGTACTTAATCTCTGGATTCAACTGTAAGAATAGGAAAAATAATTACTTAAAATAGCAAGTTCTAATTGACCTGTGGGGTAAGGTGCCCAATAAATTTGTAGTTTCTGTTTTTCCCATTGTGGAACCTTCCTCCCAGGATTCTGTTCTTCCAGTTGAAACTTGAACCTGCTAATTTAGCCATTTAGCTATGTATCTATCCATATATTTATGTGTGTATGTATCTATGATCTATGTATGTATGTATGTATGTATGTATGTATCTATCTATCTATCTGTCTGTCTATCTATGTATCTATCTCTGTCCTTCCATGCATCTATTCATATTTTGATCATTCCTTCTTCCTTTTTCCTATCACCCAAACTTTTTCTTCCTGTATTCTGTCCCATTAGAGGCTCTTTGTATATCTGAAACTTAGCTAATAAACTAATTCATGGGAATGTTTAAAGGCTTAGAGAATAAAACATTTTAAAGCTAGAAAGAGCTTTAGAATTTTAGTTCCAATATCTTAATTTACTTATGAAGACGGTGGAGTAATTTGGGCAATGGTTCGTGGTTTAGAGGGAATATCATACTAATTTGTGTAGGTTTCCCAGACCTCAAATGCAGTGAAACTAAACAGATGAAACATTTTCCCATACTTGTATTTTACCATGAGGAAAGATGATGGTGATTATGATGATGGTTGTGATTATGTTGATGACAACAACAGGCATTCTTTTTAGCCTTTCTCCTGTGCCCAATACTACACTCATGTAGTACTTCATTTAATCCTCCAAAAATCCTCTTTGAGGCATATATTGTGATTTTATAGATGACGAAACTGAGATTTAGAGAGGTTAAGTAATTTGCCTAAGGTAATACAGCTGGGAAGTGGAGGAGCCAAGATTTGGACATTACTTTGAATTTAAAAATTCAAATTTAAGCTCTTAATCTCTATCCTCTTCTGCTGGCATAATCAGGCCAGAAAGTGGTGGCGGTGATGATGATGATGATGACAATGATATCACTGAATGTGTATTGAGAATTTACTGTATTCTAAGCACACAGTAAATTAACACATATGATCGTGCATTAACACACTTAATCATCACACAACCCAATAAGGTCAATGCCCATTGTCCCATATTTTGAATACGGATATGGAGGCAGAGAGAGGAAGTTAAGGATCTTGCCCCACAGCTAGAGATGGTAGATTTGAATTACAGCCCAGGTATTGTGTTCTAAGAGTCCTTACTCCAAACCACTGCTCAGGGCAGTTTGTTTTGCAAAGGAAGGGAGTGTGGCAGACTGGGGTATGAAGTGGGCAGCAAGATTGTCTACATTTCGGGTTGCACACAGGAATGCACCATGCATATATCCAGCTAATGAAATTGTGTACACAAAGGTATTTTGTAAAGTCTAAATCACAATCATGGTTCCCATTACCTATTCTTAGCCTTGCCTAGGACATGACCAACAACCGCTCAGTTTTACCAGTGAGGTCTGAGTCAGGAGGACTTAGTGTTTGTCCCTGGGATGAGAATCCCATCCTCTGAGAGCTCCTAACCAGAACAGTTTCGAACGAGGGCAATCTCTGTGGCCCAAGTGTCCATAGAGAGCCAGGGAGACAATGTGATTGGGTGAAGATTAAACTATAGGAATAGTCTTGACTTCTTGCAAAAACAATATGGCCACTCACATTATTTTTGATACACAATCAGTTCTTTTCTAACTTTTTCAGTGTTTCAAAGCAAGGATATTGGGATAATCACTTTCTTCATAATTCTACCAGAAGCCGAGTGGCACATAACAACCCATTTGCTCTCTAGCCTCAGAACTGGGGAGTCATGGAATCTGGTGTTAAAGGGTGAGCTCTGGACACATCAGAGGAGCCAATTACTATTCAGCAATTATTAGTACAGACTGTATTGATCAGGATCTATTGGGAAAACTGAAACATCAATCATTTCAAAGTGGAGAATTATTACAAGGAATAATTAAACAGGTTGACGGACGGAAAGGCTTAAGGAGCACACTAAGATAACACTCAGCTGGTAACTGCAGGATGCTGCTACACTGCTAGTGGTTGGAGCAACAAGAAAGAGAGAATGTGGTTCTGGGAGCCTAGTGCTGCCAATTCCAATACAGAGGCCACCAGCCCCACGTGGCCGTTGAGAACCTGAAAAGCAGCCAGACTGAATAGGGAAGTGCTGCTATAAGTGTGAAATGCACACTGGATTTCAAAGTCCTCGTGTGTAAAAAAGCAATGTAAAATATTTCATTAAAAGTTTTAAATATTAATTCCATGTTGGAATAATAATATTTTGGATGAGTTGAATTAAGTAAAATTTATGGTTAAAATTAATTTCCTCTGTTTCTTTGTGCCTTTTGAAGAATGGCTACTAGAAAACTTAAAATTACATAGGTGACTTTCATTTGTAGCTCTCATTATACTTCTGTTGGACAGCACTAACTTAAATGCTTGGAGCAGAGGCCCATGTTGCAGAAACCCAGACCTCCAGGGAGGTGAGTGGGATGGCTGGTGCTTGAATCTCAGTGAAGGGGAGTAACTACGCTAATTTGGGGGCATGTTGAAAAACCACAAATTGGAATCACTACTCTATCAGGGTCAAGAACTTTTGCTTGGGTGACAGTGATGAAGAGGAAAGACACAGGAAGGTATGTGTCCTTTCTTTCTCCTCTACATTTCAGACTGTCTCTGCAATGCTTCTTAGCAGAACCCAACAGGGAATCAGATGGCACAAGAGAAATGTTTGCAGAGTTCCAGCATCTGCCTCACAACCAGTGTAAGAAAGGGTGGGCTTGGCATCAAGAGTCAGTGGTTTAATAACCAGCATGACTGGCATTGCAAAAACTACTTATTTCTCAAGAAAGCAGGAATTCTAGATTGTTTTTTAATGTGAAATTTTCCTAGTTCTAACTGACAACTAAATATTTTCTTAAAAATTATACAGTCTAAAGGAAGTACATCTGTAGGTTCCGTTTCTTGTTGGTAATGATCTGGGGACCATGGTCTAGATGTCTCAAGATCCCATCCAGCTCTGACTTCTATGTTTCTATGAACATTTGATATGTGGGTAATAAAAAAATTGAAGTTCCCTGGGGAGAGACCACTGTGGGCTGTAGTCTAGGAAGACTTCCTGGAGGAGGGGAGGCCTGGAGTGAGTTCTTGGATATTCTTTCCAGTAAGCATGCCCTTATACAATGCCCTTAGTCCATCACTGGCAGCTTTTTCCTTTGCTTGCCCCCATGTGTCTGTAAATACTGGTCGGAGAGTGCCAGCATTGTTTATAATCAAGGGTGGAGTTTGCCTGGGCCAAAAGCTGAGTTTGTTTAGACACAAATAAGGCATCCCATTGACAGCCTCTCCAGAGTAACTTGGAGGCAAGTCATGACTTTCAGATGCGGGTGGTGTTGGGGGGATCTTGAAACTGCTCAGAAAGATGGCTCTTTGTTGAGTTTTTTGTTGTTGTTCATATGAAACGGGGGTGAATCTCAAAAGTATACTGTTTCCATTTCTAAATGTTGATGTTTGTTTAGTGATAAGGAAAGAATAAGATCATGTAATAAGTCTTTCAGAAATTAAAATGCTAATGCCAGTCTTTAAAGTTTGATAAGGAAGAACCTTTAAGTATGCTTGTGAAAATCTAATATGGAATTATTACTGGCGTGGGACTGTAAACTAGTTCAACCATTGTGGAAGTCAGTGTGGCGATTCCTCAGGGATCTAGAACTAGAACTACCATTTGACCCAGCCATCCCATTACTGGGTATATACCCAAAGGACTATAAATCATGCTGCTATAAAGACACACGCACACGGATGTTTATTGCGGCATTATTCACAATAGCAAAGACTTGGAACCAACCCAAATGTCCAACAATGATAGACTGGATTAAGAAAATGTGGCACATATACACCATGGAATACTATGCAGCCATAAAAAATGATGAGTTCATGTCCTTTGTAGGGACATGGATGAAATTGGAAATCATCATTCTCAGTAAACTATCGCAAGAACAAAAAACCAAACACCGCATATTCTCACTCATAGGTGGGAATTGAACAATGAGAACACATGGACACAGGAAGGGGAACATCACACTCTGGGGACTGTTGTGGGGTGGGGGGAGGGGGGAGGGATAGCATTGGGAGATATACCTAATGCTAGATGACGAGTTAGTGGGTGCAGCACACCAGCATGGCACATGTATACATATGTAACTAACCTGCACATTGCGCACATGTACCCTAAAACCTAAAGTATAATAATAATAAAAAAAAAAAAATTCAGCCTGGATTGCAATGTATTCCAGGCCAAGCCCTTCTCTAGGGAAAAAACAATGGGTATGCAACTGTTTACAGGAGAAAGTTGGTGCAGATACACTGATGAATTCCCATCTGACTTTAGTTCTTGAGTCTTGCAGGAGCCCTTCTCTTGGCTGTTCACTCCATCCAGCCATCTCCACTGGAGCCCACTTAAGGAACTTTTCCAACTTCAGAACTTACAGTTTACAAAATCACTGCAGCCCCTAATGTCCTGGGACTTTCAAACTTCTGTTTGTGTTTTAGTTTGTGCCCTGTGGCTACATAGCTCATTGGAGGCTACTTCTAGGAAGAGCTCACAATGGAGTCTGTACAGGCTTGATGTTCACTAGACCTTGCACTATTAGACACTTTGCTTTGGAATCAGGTGCTAAGACTGGTGATATGGAGATGCAATCAGGCCTATTGCCTGAGCTCCAGCTGTGGGCAGTGCATCAGCATAGGAGCCAAAGGTGACTGACCCTGAAGAGTGGCTGTGGGATGGCCAGCCACCTGCTGGGTGGCCTGGAGTGAACTCTAGCTAACAGAGGTGCTCCATGCTGAGTGGTGGCAATGTCAACCATCCAGTTCCTATCTTAGCAGAAATATAAATTTATGATGAATAAAGAGAAGGTATCTCATTCCAGATTTCTTTCTGTAGCAATGATGAGTTATTTCTTTGATTTTTCTGTTGACCTACTGTGTACTCCAGTGTCAAAAGAGCTGAAACTCAATGGTATAGTTGGTTTGTTCTTTCATTCAAGTGTTTATTAAGATGCCTAATATGGGGCAGTCACTTTACTGGAGTCTAGAGATACAGCTATCCACAAAACAGTCTTTGCTATCATGGAACATACTCACTACCACTGGGAAATGAAGATAGTAAAAACACAACTACAAGGTAGTATGTAAGTTCTGTGATGGAGATAAGTACATGGTAATATGGAAGCACAGAGAAGGGGTCACTAGCCTGGTGTAAGGGTATTAGGGAAGCTTCCAGAGGAAGTGTGGTACAAACCAAGAACTGAGCGATGTATAGAAGTTAGCCACAGAAAGGGGGGGCTTTCTATGCTACCCAGACATCTTTGCAAGAAGCCTCCAATTCCAAAGGTCATCTGTGCATGACTTTGGATCCCTGAGCAGTTTTACTCTAATTGACCAGCTCAGAGTTTGTAGCTTAGTGGCCTTAGGAGATAAGTCCTTGGTCTAAGGAAACTGATCCAGGCTTCTCAGCATATCTCCAGCCCACACGTTAGACGTGACTGAAACATGTAATGAAGCATCCAGGGGCAGTCACCATACAGAAGTCAGAAAAAAACAATGGATAGTTTGGGCCCCTCACTGTCCCCTGTGAATGGAAGTTCTGAGCAGAATTAGATAGCCCAGTATAGAAAATAATGTGGCATGCTCTCTGAAATGTAACAGCTCTATTTCTATGCTAACCCTACCCTTAACTAGCCAACAATTTTTCTCTAAGGGACGAGATAAATCACAAACTTAATTCTGTTCAAATCCTCATCTTATATCAAGAGTTAGTATAAAACTCATCTCTTCTCCAGCCAGAAGAACTATCTCTTTCTCTCTGTGTTTCCATAGCACACATTCTGTGTTATTTAATATCATAGCCTTTAATCTCTGTTCTGCTTGGGAAGTGGGGAAGTGACTTATGGATGGCTTTGAAACTCTCAGTAGATTGAGTGCTTCTGGAAGGCAAGACCTATTTTTTTTTCTTAAGGTCTTGCACTTAGTAGGGGTTCTAAAAATAATTTTTGAAATGAATTGCTGAGAGACTTGAAGTATAGTCACCATCTTCTGGACAGATAACTTGGCTTAGGAGCACTTTTCATGCTTACTTGTGTTTGGTTTGGAATGTATCTGCAGGTGAAGAGAATACTGGAAAGAATGGAAACTTTTAAAGGGTTCAACACATATTTTTTCTCAAAACTTTTCTGGAAACCTGCATGACATCTATTGCAAAAAACATTGGGATTCTAGAGAGTTAAACTCTATGCTGTTACCTGTGTCTCGTGCTGTGATGCTGTCAAAGGGCTACTTTCCTGGGTCAGCGTCTTAGGTGACTCTTATAAGAAGAGGACAAGAGCTATTACAGTGGAGCCTACAAAAGAGCATGCACTCAATACTCAATGTTAGTTAAGTCCTCATTCTCATATCCGAAGTCTGGAGAATTAGACTTTTATAGGTGAACTCCCTTTACAAAATACACACGCTTTCCAGGCTCTCTGGCTGCTCCTGTTCTCCATTCGTCCCCAACACCACAGGCTCTGAAACTTCACCATTAATTACTGATTCCTTTGTAATTAACAGAGCCCTGTATTAAGAGACAGGTTCCCTCTCCTGCAAGGAGCAATAATTCAGCTCCGATGAATGAATCTCAACAATCATTTTTGTTGTTGTTGTCAATATGAGGGCTTTGGCCTTAGAGGACACAGAAGGAGTATATTGCCTTGAAATACATCATGGTATTGGAAATTCAAGTCTCAGTACAAAGAAAGTTGGCTTTCCTGGGAAGCTGATTTGTTTTTATTTTTGGGCCCCACTGTTGGTTGGGGGGGTGGGTAATAGAACCCACTAAGATAGTGCTCCTGACCTCAGTCTACCCTCCTGGATTAGTCTGTTCTCATGCTGCTAATAAAGACATACCCAAGGCTGGGTAATTTACAAAGGAAAGAGGTTTAATGGACTCACAGTTCCACATGGCTGGGGAGGCCTCACCATCATGGTGGAAGGTGAAGGAGAAGCAAAGTCATGTCTTACAAGGCAGCAGGCAAGAGAGAGCTAGTGCAGGGGCACTCTCATTTATAAAAGCATCAGATTTCCTGAGAGTTATTCATTATCATGAGAACAGCATGGGAAAAACCCTTATGATTCAATCACCTCCCACCAGGTCCCTCCCATGACAAGTGGGAATTATGGGAGCTACAATTCGAAATTTGGGTGGGGACACAGCCAAACCATGTCACTTCCTGTCTGGGCAGTGGAGTGACTTACTGGATCAATGAACTTGAGAAGGGAAAGTGAGTGCAGCCTCTTCCCAACTCATTGCTCTTATGAAGGCAGCATGGGTTCCGTTTGGTTTGCTGTCATATGGCAAAGTAGGCCTCTCTGACAAGTCTTCAGGGCTGCAGGGCCACCTCTGACTGGCTGGCTAAGTCTCTCCAATTCAGTTTAGGAAGGCTTCCTTCCTGCATACATCAGCCATATTTTCCATATCAGCATTGTCAGTAGCACTATGATATTTGAATATTTACGTAACTCAACTCATATTCAACTTAAATTGATACAAAATTTTGTCAGGAAAGTGGCTCCTTTTATTGATTAGACTCCCTCTCACTCTAACACATAAAAATCACAATTCATGATTCACTCTTTGCCTTGATCATCAGGAAAATTTCAACCCAAAACATAAGATGGTTAACAAGTGTAATGCTACACAGCAAAATATAAACAAAATACAAAGGGACTTTGTTATAATTTTTCTTTTCTTTTCTTTTTCTTTTTCTTTTTTTTTAGATAGAGCCAGTGAAGTCCTTTGGCCAGGCATGAATAAAAGAACTGTCTTTATTTGTTCTTGTCCCAATTTCTCTTCATTTGTCGCTCAGGTTCTGCTGAGTCTCACAGGTCTATCTCTTATTACTTTTATCCCGGGTTAGCCACCAGCATATGTGCTTTTCTTTGATGATTGACATAATGTGAAATTACAGACAAAACTCTTGATTTCTGCATACTATTGTTTAAAAATCCAACTTTAAATACAGATACTCAATGAAAACCATTTCTGAAAAGGTGTTGCTCTAGGCAAGGGTTCCCTCTGTTTTGTGATAGTACTGTTCGTCTCTGTCTCTGTGAAGGTTCTACCTCTGCCGTTCTTCCTTTTGAGTCTAGTTAACACTGTGTTTATTTTCCACTCCTCCACAATAAGAGCTGAGGAGTGGGAAAGCAACCCGTTGATTGGGGTGTGATCTGAAAATGGATTCCTCCTTTGAACAGAAACTCAGAAGTGATTACAACAGCTGTACAAATGATTAAACATGCTTTTCCCTCTCCCAAACACAGCAGCTGGAGTTTTATTGTTTAACCAATTCATGCCCATTGTTAGAGAGTTTACAGTTTCACCTCCCCAAGCCTCAGGTTTTTCCTCCATGAGGGACCAAATATAGATTCTCTGGCCTCTGAGTCCTTTATTTTTCATTGCTTCCTTTCTAAGTGAATCAGGTATCCATGGAAACAACTGAAGATTAATACTCAAAATAGACAATCATTCATTTCTCTCTGAACCATACAGCAAAAATAAAGATTGCTTTAGCCACGATTTGAATTCTTGCAACAAATTATGAAGTTCAGTTGCACAATATAGGTAGAAAGGAAGAGGCTATCCCTCTAAACTTTTTTTTTAAAAAATATCTGAATGTAAAAATCACAGAAGGCCAGAAACAGTATGTTTATCATAGGTAGAAGCATCAGCTTTCATGAACACTGGACCTGGTCACTTAATGAAACCTTTTAAAATTAGGTCCTGTTTGACTTCAGTGGAACTGAGGTGCCAACTGTATTTTTGTGCTAGTGGTGACCCAGCTTGCCAAAGCTGCCCTACTGTGACCTGGGCCCTGTACCTACAGCAGCTGTAGGTAGGTCCTAGCCTGCTGTCTTGTTTGCATTCTTTGTGAACCAGCTCATCATCTAATATGAGGTGATCTAATAAATCACTTATTTATCTTCTTTTTCCCCCAACTACATTCCCTGGGAGCAATATTCTGAATGGTCTGTCTGGATCACAAGCTATATTTTTGGCTATAGGAGAGCAGAACAGCTTGATCTCTGCAAAGGAAATCTTTGCAGAAATCTACTAGACTGTTGTCTAGTAGAAGAATAGGGAATGGATACTGCAAGGTTGGAAGACAATCCATGTCAGTGACCAGGTTCACATGAGATAGCATGTGCAGATGTGGAAAGACAACACAGAGCCATGAGACAGGGAGGTATATGGTTGGCAGAAGTAGTGGGGACTGCATTAGAATTCCTCAGGCTGTAAAACTGGGAGTTTGAGCCTAGGTAGATGACTGCACCTGACATTTAAGAATTGGTAGATGGCTGTTGTTAGACATTGTATTGTTTTGACTACCAGTGGGGCTGAACATTTGTCATCTATTTATTCATGATTTACAGTTCTATAATTTTTTAATGTTCCTTGTCTACTTTCTCTTATAATTTTTTCCAGTAAAGCAATGTTCTTTATTTTAATAACAATGATAACTATTTGCTTTGTAGATTTGTGATAATTCTCTCAGTTAATAATTTTCTTTTAGTTTTGATGTTACAAACAAGCTTTATATTTTTACAAAATAAAATCGTATTAGTCCGTTCTCATACTGCTAATAAAGACATACCCGAGACTGGGTAATTTATAAAGGAAAGAGGTTTAATTGGCTCACAGTTTAGCATGGCTAGGGAGGCCTCAGGAAAGTTACAGTCATGGCAGAAGCGGAAGCAAACACGTCCTTCTTCACGTGGCAGCAGGATAGAGAAGTGCCAATTGAAGTGAGGGAAAGAACAGTATGAGGGTAACCACCTTCATGATTCAATTACCTCCCACCAGGTCCTTCCCATGACATGTGGGGATTATGGGAACTAAAATTCAAAATCAGATTTGGGTGGAGACACAGACAAACCATATCAAAAGTTAAATAATCTTTCATGAAATTTTAATCTATTGCTTTTATACTTGACAAATCAGTCTACAATCTGAGACAAGAAAGCTAATACAACTATATTTTCTTCTTATTTTATACTTCTGTTTTACACATTTAGCTCTGTGTTCTAGCTGAAATTTATTTATTTTCTCTTCTGAGTGCTGAGAATTTACAATTATGTCCTCCTCCCATAGTTAGCTAATTGTGTAGATATCATTAATCAAATAATTCTTTCTCTCTTTTAGATTTGTGATGCCATTATATCATAAACAAAATCTTTACACATACTAGAGTTTGTTTTTAAGCTATCTATTCTGATTCAACAATCTGTCAGTTGTCATAAGTACAATATTTTTTGAATTACTGATGCTTTATAATGCATTTAAAGAGAGAAAAACTGCTCTTCACCAATTGCTCTTATTTTTTAAAAGACTCCTTAGCAATTCTGCTTGATTGTATTTCTTAAAGAAATGTCAAATGATATTTGGGACAAAATAATTTTGGGATTTTGATTGAATATTTATGTTAATTCAACATAAATATACATCTTTGTAGAAACATAATCATAATAGTACTTGGTGTTTATTGAATACTTTTGATGTCTCAAAAGTGCAACATAAATAATATCTCATTTAATTTCCTAAATAACCTTATGGAATAGGTTCTTTTATGATATTCACTTAAAAAATGAGGCCAAGAGGAATAATTTCCAAAATCCACATCGCTGATTAGAGGCATAAACTCAGGTCTGACTCTACTGCTTATGAGAGATCCTTCCAATTGTTTTCTTTTTCTCCATGATAGTAGATTTTTATCGTTTTGCTTACATAGATTTTATACTTTTAAAATTAAAATTATTCCTATGTATTTTATATACGCTCTTGCTTTCATTCATTTTACTTCTCTGCAGTTATTTTTGACAAACATGAAAGGTGCTAATTTGTATATCGATAGTGTACCAGGCCAACTTGGGGACCTATTGAAAATGCTCTCAGTTGACTGTCTTGGATGTTCACCAGCAAAAAAATGTTGTGTTAATATTGCCAAGGTGGCAAGTCTCCCCAAATTGATCTACAGATTCAATATAATCCTCATCAAAATTCTACTCTGAATACAGATGCATGAAGGAAACGAAATAATAGAAGATAAAATGTAACAGTATATCATGGAAATAATTTACCACGATCAAGTAGAGTTTAACCTAGTAAAGTTAGGAAATAAATCAACAAAATAATTCTTGTGAATAGTACAACAGGCAAAAGTAAACTTCATCATCTCCTTAGTCGGAAAATGGCATTTGCTAAAGTTTAACTTCTGTCAGTGATTAAATAAAAAACATTAATTAGAACATTTAATTAATTCATTTTTATTTACTTATTTAATTAGAGATGGAGGTCTTCCTTCCTTATGTTGCCCAGGCTGGTCTCAAACTCTTGGACTCAAGTGATCTCCCAGGCTAGACCCAGCCCTGGCCTCCCAAAGTGTCGGGATTACAGACGTGAGCCACCATGCCCAGCCAGAACTTTTTAGAAGATAGTTTTCTTTACATATGATAAGATTGACAACATCATATTAAATGAATAAACACACTAGAGTCAATTTTATTAAAACCAAGAATAACACAAAGATGCCTGTTACCACTGTCACTATTTAGCATAGTTTAACTTTTAGCCAGTGGATTAAATAAAGAAATAAAAACAAAAGATAAGTCTATTGAAAAGGGAGAGAGAAAATCCTCAATATTTACAAATGAATTAATTATATTTTTAAAAAAATTCTATAGAATGGAATGAGAATTACAGAGAAAATTAATTATTAGAATTAATAAGAAAATTCAGTAAAGTTGTTCAATTAAGACATCAGTGTACAGAAATGTAGCAATTACTAGAGCATAGATTGGAAAAAAATTCCATTGGTTGGTCACCTGATTATGAGGAAACAATTGTAATGAATCTCATAGGCCCCTGCTTTTGGAATCCTTGTGATTTAGTGTGGAGATGGCAAATGGAAGAAACCCCCGCTCACAAGCTCTGCTGCTTTGCCATGGCAGGCGCTGCTGAGTTCACAGCTTTCTTCCCTCTGAGTGAGTTGCTACCTCAGAAACTTTCCCAATGCAAGTTCCCGAGAGGCTACTCACCATCTTAGATGGCGAGGAAAACAAAACTTGTTTGATCCCTTATAGGGCCTACGTTTTCCCAAATTCCCTTTTTCTGCAAAATGAAAATTTTCATTTTTGTGACAATGGATTTCAGCTATGTCTCAGAAGCCCATGCTATTAAAACAATTTCATGCTCATTTGTGAATTTTTGAAGATCTCTCTTACGGCATTAATGCTTTCACTAGAACATGACAGAGGAGTTTGTAAACCCCAAAAGAGTAAACTACTTGTAACAAATAATTGAAAGAGAGAGAATGACTTATTATTACTGGATTGACCTAAATTTGGAATCAGAAAACAGGGCTCAAGATACAGCATGTCAGCTCTGGAAGGCATCAAAAGGAGAACCAGTTTGCTTATCTGAGGAATTTTTTTTTTTTTTTTCTTTTTTTAGACAGTCTCTATCTGTCACCCATGCTGCAGTGCAGTGTCACAATCTCAGCTCACTGCAACCTCTGCCTCCCGGGTTCAAGCGATTCTGCTGTCTCAGCCTCCTGAGTAGCTGGGATTACCGTATGCACCACCACACCCGGCTAATTTTTGTATTTTAGTAGAGACAGAGTTTCGCCATGTTAGCCAGGCTGGCCTCAAATTCCTGATTTCCAGTGATCTGCCTGCCTTGGCCTCCCAAAGTGTTGGGATTACAGGCGTGAGCCACTGCTCCTGGCCAGGAATGGATATTTTCAGGAGATTATTTGAAGGCTACTGGAAAGTGAGAAATGTTTCATTTGTCTAGAATGGTAAAGTTTTAAAGTGAATAGAAACTGAGAAAAAAGGTAGGGTTGGGTGGGGCTTTTGATGTTGCTTCACCAATTTCCTTAATGTATAGTTTTTTTTTTTTTTTTTTCTCCCGATATGGAGTCTTACTCTATCGCCCGGGTTGGAGTGCAGTGGCACGATCTGGGCTCACTGCAACCTTTGCCTCCTGGATTCAAGCAATTCTTCTGCCTTAGCCTCCCGAGTAGCTGGGACTACAGGCACGCACCACTACACCTGGCTAATTTTTGTACTTTTAGTAGAGATGGGGTTTCACCATATTGGCCAGGCTGGTCTCGACCTCCTGACCTCATGATCCACCTGCCTTGGCCTCCCAAAGTGCTGGGATTACAGGCGTGAGCCACTGTGCCTGGCCAATGTATAGTTTTAAAAACCTTTCAGTGTCTTTTTCAGCTCAGTGGCTTCAAGTGAAAAACATCTTTATATAAACACCAACAGTTCAAATGCATTAGGTTTTGTTTAAAACCGAAACTTCCCAATACTCCCAATGATCAGAGACACCATCTTAACTTTTCTGATGAATAAAAGGAGGTGGCCAGAGAGGAGCTTTGTGGAAACAACCAGATACCCAAATATGTGTATGTGTATTAATGTGTTACCATCCACCCTCTCTCTTAGTCTTTCCTGACAATACACAATCACAGCATTTGCCTTTTCCCCAGAAATCTGAGGCTTAACAGAGAAAAAACAGATTTTGGAGTCCTTCACTGATTCAAACTTTACCTTGCTATTTTCTATCTGTGCTACCTTGGCAAATATATTCACCCTGTCTGAGTTTTATACACAAAACACTTGCATCCCCAGGTTGCAGTGAAGGATAAATTAAATGCAAAGTGCTATATGATAAGTGCACAATACATTTGAGCTCCATACCTCTAAACTCCTAGAGCTTTTATCTTCTGTGCTTTGTTGACACCTTGAGTTTATTCAGTCTTATGTACGTGGTTAGCATTTTATGCACTGTCCCTTATCCCAAGTCAATTGAGAGCACCTTGAAGGTGGAAGCTAGGTACAGGAATCTCTAGTAATGCTTCACATGGTGTTAGGCATATGTCAGATACCCAATAAATGAAGTTTGATTTAACAAACTCTTACGAACCTTCAACAAGCCTATTAATGATAAATAAATTCTAATAGGATGAAAAAAGGGAATGGACCAGTCATAAATAAGCGGGCTAATACATTACAGGATCTTCCATTAGTGGACCATTATATAGAAACTAAGATTATGTTTTTAAAGAATACTTAATGAGGTAGCTCATGATATATTATTTAATGAAAGGGGTAGAATTTGTAATTGTCTACTCTGAATATGATCATGTTGTAATGTATGTGAGACAAGAAGAGAAGACTTGCAGGATATGTATCAAAGTATTAGTATTGATCACATTAGAGCAATGAGATTACTTTCTTATTGTTCCTCTTTGTTCAAATGATGTACAATGAGCATGTATTACTGTATAATCAGGGGGAAAAAGCCTAGCAATTTTTTCTTATGGAGGATGGAGGGGATATTCCATTATAAAATGAATTTCCTAAGGATGCTGCAAATCCTGCTTTAGGGAAATTGATCTTGATGGCCTTGTTCTCACAGCACCCCACCCCACATAGCACCAGTGTGAGTTGTGTTATCCTATTGCATTAAATGTTCACCCCAAGGTTAAAGAGAAATAGAGAAAGAAAGGATTTCCTGCAGGACTGGGCCACTTATTTATAAGTCCCTTGTCAGATGCCCTTGAGATTTCAAGGTCCTAAAAAGGGGCCTCCCTGCTTGTCCCATTACCAGGTAAGCAGAGTCTTGACCTGTGATGTACTCTTTGACAATCCCTCAAAATACACAGTGAATGGCAGCAGGGTGGATATCAGGACCCCTCTCCCAGGCCAGAGGATGCTGACCTGCAGACTGTGTACCTGACATGACAGCAAGTCTAATAAAGTGGCTCAGAGTCAAGATGGCATGTTGTCATTTGTGAGTTCTGCAACTTTGAGAAAACTGTTTAATTGTTCTTAGTTGCAAAATGGGGGATAATAACTTCACCTCACTGTTAAAGACTGAATGTTTATGTCCTCCCCAAATTCATATGGTAAAATCCTGATCCGCAAAGTGATTATATTAAAAAGTGGGGCCTTTGGGAAGTGACTAGGTCATGAGGGTGGAGCCCTTATGAATGGGATTACTGCCCTTATAAAAGGGACCACTGCTGCTCTCTCCTTTTGGCCATGTGAAGATACACTGAGAAGTTGACAGTTTGCAGGGAAAAGACCCTCAGCAGAAGATGACTATACTGGCACCCTGATCTCAGACCTCAACCTCTAGAACTGTGAGAATAAATTTATGTTGTTTATAAGCCACCCAGTCTATGGTATTTTGTTATAGTAACCCAAACTGACCAAGATACCCACCAGGACATTGCAGATTCAGTGTCATCATGCTTGTCAAGCTCCTAATTTAACCCATGGAAGATGACCATTACTGTGACTCTTATTAGACCAGCATGGTTTCATGAAAGGAGCACAGGCTTTGACCTTGAGGACCCACGTTCAAAGCTCACTTCACCACTTATTAGCTGTGTGACAAAGGGTGTCACTTAACCTGCGTAAGCATCAGTCTTCATATCTGCAAATGCGGCTTATGATACCTACTTCCAAATGTGGCTATAAGGAGTAATGACCATGCATAGAGTGAATGCAATAGCCAACAGCAGCCAGGCAGGTAGCAAGAGTGAGTGAAACAGGCTGAATGTTACAAGCTGGAGAGCAGCCAACCAGGGCAACTGTGACTCAACACCAGGCAACTGTTACCATCCAGCAATTCAGAAGTATGAGGCTGTTGTTGTCTGATCTGATTTTTTAAGAAAAATAAGATACTTCCATTTTTGTAGGAAATTCATCAGTTTTCAAGTGCTGGCAAATAATAATAAACTGTTCAGGCAACATTATGTAGGCCACCAGTGGTAGATTGGATTCCTAATTGTTTACTTATAGCCTTTGCCATTTGACTTTGCAAGAGGCAGTGTATTTCCCCACCCTACAGATTCTAGGCTTGTCCTTTTGACTTGCTTTGGCCAATGGCAGTGTGAGAAGGTGTGTGCATGTGTGTGTGTGATTTGATATGGTCTCTATCACTTCTGCCCTGTGCCAAGAGAAGAGCATTCCATGGAGGGCCACTGTTTCTGAAAGAAACATGAGGGACAGACCCAAAGCAGAGTTGCCCCAGCTGACGAACAGTTAGTTCCATGAGTGAGAAAAAAGAAAATGTTGCTTGTCATCAGCCACTGAAATTTTGAAATTATTACAAAGCAAAATCCAAGTCATGCATTACACTTAAGTTCCCAGTTTAAGACCACCGAGGTAAAACATCTGGCAAGTGACTGGTAGATAAAATGTTCCTGACGAATGGTTATCATTACACTTATTTTGGTCCAGACAAATCTCATGGGGTTTCTATACTAAAAGGCAGGCTTGGTCCAATCCCTTGCAAAATGTTTGTTTTGTGCTAATTTGAGTTCTGAGAAACTTAAACACACTCATCTCTGTCTATCTCTTGCCACCTTATATACTTACAGGGATAAATGTTACTGCTAATCTTGGAATTAACTAACTTGCTTTTGATTTTACAGGCTCCTAGGTGGAAAAGACTTGTCTCAGATGAGACTTTGGGCTATGGACTTTTGAGTTAATGCTGAAATGAGTTAACACTTTGGGAAGTGTTGAGAAGGCATGACTGGTTTTGAACTGTGAAAAGACATGAAATTTGTGTGGGGGTGGGAGGGGCAGAGTGATATGTTTTGGCTCTGTGTCCCCACACAAATCTCATCTTGAATTGTAGCTCCCATAATTCCCACATGTTGATGGCAGGACTTGGTGGGAAGTGATTGCATCATGGCGGTGGCTTCCTCCATGCTGTTCTTGTGATAGTGAGCTCTCACAAGATCTAATGGTTTTATAAGGAGCTCTTTCCCCTTTGCTCACTCACTACCTCTTATCTGCTGCCATATAAGACATGCCTTTGTTTCTCTCTCACCTTCCGCCATGACTGTAAATTTCCTGAGGCCTCCACAGCCATGAGGAACTGTGAATCAATTAGACCTCTTTCCTTCATAAATTCCTCAGTCTTGAGTATGTCTTTATAGCAGGGTGACAATGGACTAATACAATGGCAAAAAGTGGTTTCATGATTTCTTACTTGGAATTTCTTCACTAATTCAATCCAACCATTATGTATGATAGAGGTTAGATATTAAGGATACAGATTACAATGATTAAACTTCTCAGAGCCAAAGAAGTCTAATGGGACAGTGAGGGGTATTCAACAACAACAGAATTTGAAAGGAAATGCTGAAATGAAGCAAGAATCAGGTGCTTTTGGACCCAAGAGGGGGCAATCAAGCCTAACCAGAGATGGGGCGATGTCTCAGAGGACAAGAGAATCAAGCAGAGTTTTTAAAGATGAGTAGCTTTGGTTACATAAGAAGGTGGAGAATGGCATTCTAAGAGGATAAATATTTAAAGACACATGAGGTATAAACATTTGGTGTATTCAGAAAAGTGTAATCTAGGGTAGAGAGTTAATCAGGTCTAAGTGGGGAGGGAGTGAAAATAAAACTGTAAGGTAAGCTGAGGCTGGGTTGTAAATTGCCTTGGTTGTTGTAGATGTTTTTTTCCCAAAGGTGACAGCTGTCAATTTCTTCCCTCCTGGTATGCACATGCCATTTACCCATCATAAGTGTAGTCTGTCCTTTAGTGCCTTGAACCTGGGCTGGCTTGTGGCTGCTTTGGTGGATAGCATACAGAAGAGGTGCTTCAGTGCCAGTTCTAGGCACTGGCAATTTCTATTCCCTATGTTTTGGGATGCTGTCTCTTGCAACACCCCCTCTTAGAACCCAACCATTATATTATGATAACCTCATAGAGAGGCTATCAAAATGCACTTCAGTCAACAGCACTGGTTAAGCTCCTACCCAATAGCTAGCATAGTGAGGGCACCATCTACAATGTCCAGCCTAGTCAAGGCTCTGATGACTTCTCCCCCAGCTGCCATCTGACATTCTAAGGTATAAATCACCTGGCAAAGAGCAGTGAACTCTTAGAAGGGTAACAAATAATAATGAAGTGTTCTCTTGAGTTAATAAGTTTTGGATTGTTATACTATGCAACAACAAATAACTGGAATAGGTGTTAGATAAATTGTTCTATGCATCATCTGTAATGATTGTGCAATAGTTTGAATATGTCCCCCAAATTTCATGTATTGAAAACTGAACTCCCAAGTTTATGCATTGATGGCATCTTGAGGTGGGGACATTGGGAGGTAATTAGTGTTAAATAAGGTCATCAGGGTGGGGTCCCTATGTTGAAACTGATGGCTTTATAAGAAGAGAAGAAGTGATTGAGCTGGCAAGCTTTTGCCCTCTTGCCATGTGGTGCCCTCCGTCATGTCACAATGCAGCAAGAAGCCCCTCACCAAATGCTGGTACCATTCAATTGGACTTGCCAGCCTCCAGAACTGTGAGCTAAATAAGCTTATTTTATTTATAAATTACTCAGTCTGTGGTATTCTGATATAACAGAAAATGGACTAAGATTGTATATATAAACGACTTTAAAGAATTGATAAAAGAAAACCTAAAATGGTGAGGTGAGGGTGAGGGATGCACTGGAAGTTATCTTAAAAGTACACAGTGGGAAAGCAATAAAGTATCTGTTTCCCTATATTATCATTAGTTCTGTTGCTATTACAGTATACATGTGTAACAAACCCACACATTGTGCACATGTACAATAGAACTTAAAGTATAATTAAAAAAAAAGAAAAAATAAATAAAATAAAACATTAAAACAGAAAAATTAAAAGTAAGAATGTTCTAGGAAGGCAATGTAATATTCTAGGAAAAAACAAAACCAGGCTTTATAGTCAAGGAAGATCCAGGTTAAAATCCCAACTGTTGCATTCCTGATGTAGGAGACCAGGGACAACTTACTTAATGGAGTAAGCAAATTTGTGCCCACATAGATGTCCTTTATTAAGCCAGAACACTGGTCCCAAGATACTGTTACTGTTGCATCTAGTTGGTTTCTTTTCTGTAGAATTCCCCTCGGTTGATGAAGCCATCTTGCTCTGAAGGTCACAAATCCCTCATACATTCTGGGGATGGTTCCCAATCAATGAAGGGTTGATATTGATACAGGTGCCGAAAGGCTGGGCTGTAGCACAAGCAGGGATAACTCTTCAGTGAGGTCTACAAAGCCCTCACCTCGTGGATTAGGCCCAGGAAGCTGATTGTGGAGGCCCATAGCTTTCCTTAGTTCTTTCTCCTTCCCTATCCTGCTTCTCCCACTCTCATATATATATATGATTTTATATATAATATAAATATATATATAATTTTTTTTTTCTGTAGAACATACCCTTAATAAACCTCATGTCCCTGAATCCCAGCTTTAGGCTCTGCTTCTAGAGATCTCAACCTAAGACACTTAACCTTTCTTTAGCTTCCCCTTTTCAAATCCCCTTCCCAGAATTCACTGAGATGATAAATTGAAATTGCCAGGCACTTAATAAACACTCAATAAATAATAAAAGATTTCCTCTCATCTTTATCATTAGCGCAAAGTGAAAAATATGAGTAATGTTCTTTAAACATAAAAGATCCTCCAGTGAATTTTCCTTACTCTGTATAGAAAAATAGGCAGGTGAGACATTGATTTTTAAAATGGTAATAATCATGCTTACGCTATGGAGTTATCATGAGGATTAATTCAAATAATGAGCCTTAAGTAGAGTTCTTTAGTGCAGAGCAAGCACTCAGTGACTAGAAGCTACTGCCTTTCTACTTGACTACAACCTCCAAGAACACCATCCAGTCTATCTTTTCATGTTGTATCCTCGGCTAGCACAGGGCTCAGCACAGAGAAGGCATTTCTGTGTTTGCTCAAGAAGCTGCAGTGAACAAAGAAAGAAACAATACTTCATAAAAGATGGCACAGGTTGTTGGACAGTGCTTCTGTGGCCTCGAACTGACCCAATTCTCTCCTCTTTCTTGCTTAGTTCTCAAGAATAACTGTAGCATGAACTGGGAATGAAACATCCTGAGGTAAGGGGTGCCTGGCTGAAACAGCCTGAGCTCTGGTCCCAACCCATCCCCTCATAGAAACAGGATGCCCTTCAGTGCTTTAGTCCAGCATGTCACATGACCCTACGATATAAAACCCAGGTCCGGCTGCTTTCCAGGGTCCCTCAGCTGTGGTGCAAATGGGGCTTTGCATCACAGCTGAGACTCCATCTGCCCTGGGCAGCTTTTCTGAGTCTTGGGGACTAGGTCCCATGAATTCTAGGCTTCTGTTGTTTCTTGCTGCCTGTCTGTAAGTAATAAACCTGCTCCATGTAATTTGTTGCACGTGTCTTCTGGCTCACTGGACTCAGACGAGTTGGTAACCAGTGCACAGTGAACTTACTTCACACAGGTTTTATGGTTCCACTTCATTTGGAGTCTGGACCATGAATCTAAGCTCAATACTTCTCATAATTGTGAGCAGATTGCTACACACGTACTCACACAAATAGCCAGATTCACTTGCTGTGGTCATTAACACAGTTTATTATTGGCACACTTATCAGTAAAGCATACATAAAATACAGCTGTTTTTTAACACACGGAGCCACTGTGTCTTTACATGTGTGGAGGAACATATTAATATGCAAATGGAAAAATTAGTTCTCTTATAAAGTTTCACATAAATACACTGGAGTTGCCCAAAAACAAAAAGTCCCCATAAAAGAACCAGGTGAGAGCTTTACAAAATATCATACAAGAAATATACTATAAAAAGAAAGGATGGTCAACTCAGGTACAATTAAAAAACACACAAAGGTTCAGGTTTATTAAACTGCCCACAAAACCAATGGATTACATGGCTTGAAAATATTTGGATCAACAGCAACTTTACAAATGCATAAATTCTTAAGGGTCCAATTGTCTTTCTTTACTTAAAAATCTGCCCTGGTGTCTTTGATGAAAAAAATGACATTTCTTGTTTCAGCACTTGGGCTAAATTGAGTCAACTCAAGACAAGAACCAATTGACATCAGCTCAACCATAAATTACCTTGCTGGGCCCTCTTAGCTGTTGCCCAATGAAAGAAAACATAAAGAAAAAAAAATAAGGTACATTTAAATTACTTTCCAAAGCTGATTTTTTTGTCTTTTCTTTTTTTACTGAAACAAGAAACTCTCAGATGCAAGTCAAAAAGCAGAAAATATTTTACAATATTAAAAAGTCATCTGTAGTTAGGTTCGGCATATTAATGAGATCCTGAGCACTGAGCATTTATGGACAATATGGCCTTCGTTTGATGCATAAAAAGGAAATTCAACACAAACACATTGTTAAAACCGTGCCAGAAGATGCGCTAGAGTTTTCTCTCATTTTAATTACAATCAGTGCCAGTATCTGTATTACCTGTGAAGGCCTCCAAGAAAGGGTCATGGAAGCTTATTTGGAATAATCCTCTCAATTAGAAAAAAAGAAAGAAGAAAGAAAATCAGATCATTGTGGTTTAGAAATAGATATTTGCATGGAAAAGTTTTTTATCTCTTCTGTTTCCTCTCCTGTAAGTAAAGATCTGCAATTGTAATGATCACCCACGGGCCTATTGACAGTGGATTCTGGTGCCGATCATCTTATTGGGAAGCCTGGGGTGGGGGGTTTTCTGATTTGGTCTCTTGAGTGGCGGGAGGTTTACTGTTCCACGGGCTGTTGTTCCCCAGCGCGGGTGAATTGTTGAAGTCCTCCTCGTCGTCCATGCCGTTGGCCGCATCATATTGCGTGTTTTCTAATCTAGTGATTAGCCTTTCGTCCTCGTCCCCAAACTCACCTCCCATCAGAGTTGGCTCTCCTACCACCATCACATCCTGTGAACAGCAGCTGACATTATTACAGGGAAACCTTGGGAGAGAGAAGCTCAGCTTAAAATAACAGTGGGAGGAGTCGGGGAATCTAGGACAGACACACTCGTGTACTGTACAACGGGGTCAAGTCTCAATGTCGGGGGCCGAGACGCATATTTGATTTCTACAGGAAATAAACATCGCCTCCTGATGTGTAACAACCACGCGAGTTTATGTCCTTAGTGCGCAGCCTGACACTGGAGAACGAGCAATGCTAGCAATCTGCAGAAATAAAAAAATGTATTTTTCAAAATTAAAAAAATCCATGCTTTCAACTTGCCGACATTGGGGACTTTTGAGAGGGCTGTGGAACCTTCTCCTGGGTGCTTCTCAATACCTCCAAAAATCTGCCACTTTTATTTAGGGCCTGTGAGTGGCTTTGGAAACTAGCAGTGACCAGAGACACACGTAAGGTGCAATTCTGCAATATTCACACAACTCATTCCAAACGGTATTTTCTCTGTCCCAGGGATGATATACATTTTAATTGAAGACAGAATCTCTCTTTTCTCTACTCAGCCAGGCCCTTTTATGCAGCCAATATCCTTGACATTCTGCTACTTAATTATGGTAATTAATTTAGGTAAAGTTTTCGATAAAAACAATGTTCACACTGATTTGACAATTTGCATAGCTAATTAAGTCATTAGCAAAAACCTGCTGATTGCCAACAAGCCTTGAATTTACCATCTGTTATTTCATGGTGCCTGTCACCTATCACCACACAGGCAACCCTGCCACCCATCTGGGCAGTAAAGAGAACCAGTCTGCCCAGCTGGTGCCATAAAGGGAAGATGAAGAACGCTAATTATAATTACATTGATGAAGCTGGTAGTCATCAGAGATGGAAGCGTGCAAGAAGAATCCATCTAATCACTCTTCTAAGTACAAATTGTCCTTCCATGCAAATAAGTAAGCCACCTACTGTAGCTGGGAGCATGGGGAGGCCACAGCTGGAGAGGCCAGGGATGGGGAAGAAGAATGCACACACAGGGCAGAGCTCCAGTTTCTTTGTTCAGAGGGGACCATATGGGGTTGATGAGTGACCTTGGCATGGGACAGGACATCTGTCAGGTGGATTCTTCTGGGCAGGCTCTGAGCAATACTCCACTTAAAAGTGCAGTAACTTCAGGAAAGTGACCAACTGTGATCAGCCTCCACTGAGGCCAGAGAAAGTAGGGCTAGCCAGATGCTTTTGGAGATGAGAGGGTGGGGTTTCCAGTAGAAAGGCTAATTCAATAAAATATTTTGACAACTGGGCAGAAATTCATTTTACCAGAGCTTTGCCCAGAGAAGGCTTTCCTGGGACAGTAGAATGGAATACTGCCTACCGTCAGGAGCAGGACCAGTGGGATTTTGAAAGTGTCCATTGAACAAATTCCTTAGTTACCCCCTAGTCTTTTATAATGGAAAACCTTGTTTTATTTATTTCTGCTCCCCACCATTCTTGAGTTCGGGGAGATAATTAATAGGTTTCCAGACTATGTTTTCTGACTAATCATTCTTGTGAATAGATAAAAATGATTTTAAAAAGAAATGTCCCAAATGGAGTAAGTGCCTAAAATGTGAGCTTGGTAAACCCAGCAATAAAAATGCCAGGGGATATTCAGCTCTGTGCTTCCAAGATTTATGTATTTATTATGCAGTGAAGAACCAGAAATGACAGTGACATGGAACGAGACTCATAAAGACTGTTAAGGTGAGATGCAAAGCAGATACCGTCCTTCTGACTGGCAGAAAGGATGACAGGATTTTAGATGGAATGTGGCCGCTGCAGAGGCATGAATGGTATTCAGTTAGCTGGGCAGCTGCAATGTTACCTGTTGGGGGATGTTCAGGATGAAAGAGTGCCACTGAGTTATAGGCAATTAGGAGATGACACTTATGATCAAGAACAAAGGGAGATGGAAAGAATAGGGCTAGGTTGTACAGAGCATGACCTGAGGGTTAATGTCGTTTCATGACTTTTGTCCAGCACACTTGAAGGGCTTGGAAAACACATGCATAAGGCGTCACAGGGCAGGAGAAGGATGTTAACCAACCATGTGGGTCTGCATTAGTATTGTGACTCCAAAGTCATTGAGAGAGGATGGGAGAGTATGAGGAAGCATAATTTGAAAGAGGAGGAGGAAAATGAAAAGCAGCCAACTTAAGCATGATATTAAAAGAAAAGCTCTCAACACTCCAAATGCATTCATTGAATTAGAAAACAACAATCATTCAAGAGAAGTACTATGAACCTAGCGGTCTGAATCATTTCCAGTGGAGCCGACAGGCTTGTAATCTGTTCGGTGAATCTTTGTTCTAGGAGCAGCTGGAAAAGATGTCTAGGCATAGGTGTTTTTAAATGTACTAAATTTCAAAGGGATGCCACATATGTTTTACTTATTATATAAAATATCCCTAGCTAGATACGTAGTTGTGTGTGTGTGTGTGTGTGTGTGTGAGAGAGAGAGAGAGAGAAAGCGTGTGTGTGTGTGTGTGTATGTGTTTGTGTGCGTGCATAATTGACAAATGGCAAGTTAAGGGCTTCATATGCACATAGACAGTTAAGGCCACTTAAAAATATATGTGCATATTTCTATTGGTTCTTCTAAGCCTCTAGACTAGGATAGTGATTATCTGCTCTGGCAGTCTTGATTTGTTATTCTCACACAAAATAAAGCATGATGCACATTCTAGGCTGCCTCTGATTAGGGGTTGTTAGCAACATTTCCCCCCCATTTTGTTAAAAATCCCCCCAACATTGGCAGTGAGAGTACATTTCCTTCCCATCTCTATCCTGTGTGTCCACGAGAGACAACAGCGAGCCATCTGAGAGAGGTCCATATGCCCTCAGCTCCCCACAAGGCCAACTTCTGCTCCTCGCTGGAAGCCCGGAGGTGCCACCAGCTCTCACCCATTTCACATCTTCTCACTAATCCCCCGTGCAAAGACCACCAACCTCTGAGGAGGACTGGAAGTGACTCCTTTCAGGGCCCCTCAATGCTTCTCCTTAAATTGGCCAGAAGGGGTCACTGCTGTTGAATGACACAGGTCTCCATCCCTCCCAGGGTTGAGGCTGCAGTTCGGGATCGCTCCTAGCCCCTGCTCATGGAGTGAGAAGCAGAATCCAAGGATTAAACCCTAGCCCTCGCCAGACACACACATCGCTGCCGCAGCAGCTACACAGACCACAGCTGTGGTCATAGTGGCACATGCCTTTGGACCAGACAGTGGATGCCTGCAGGTAGCATCTCTAGTTAACCAGTAGAATAGTGTTGATAACTCAGTAGACAGGGTTAAAAGATGTCATCACCACAAGTCATCCAGCGCTTATCATTTAATGTCCATTCAACTCCAGGACACATACGAATTTGTACATTTTCCTAATCTGGTTGTCCTTTCTGCCTCTCTGTGACATCTGACAATTTTACTTTATTAAAACATCTTTAACTGCATAGTGTGGAGATAGTGATGAAATCCAACTCTCCTTTCCTAACGGTGCCTTGCTCTTAATCACACAAAATCCAAAGGGTCTCTACTTGTTATAAACCCTCTGGATACAGGTAACCTCCAGTAAAATACAGTTGTTGATTTGGAAGACAGGAGCATAACAGAGTACAGAAGCTATATCCTCTTTCAAATGAAATTGAAATGATTCTGACTAGACCATATGTGTCAAAACATATGACACGTAAGCTGCTACTCTCAACTTCTACAACCATGTCAGGCATCACTAATGGATGGCCCACCAAACCCAGACTAGACCTTAGAATCCTCCTCAATACCATACTCTGAGGGCTGGCAGGAGAGAGAAAATGTCCTTGCCATCCCTAGATTAGACAGTGAGCTCTTCAATGACAGGGCTTTGTTGTTGTTGTTGTTTTTCACCTTGGTATTGGTGGTACCTGGCACAGCGTGGGCACATAGTAGGAGCTCAGAAAACATTTGTTGAACTGATTGGGATTCTTGAAGCTACAGTGCCTTTAAGTAGCTATGTCACCATTTCGGAATCCTCTGAGATGCACTTTTTCTTATTTGCTAGAGGAAACTAATGAATGTTACTGCCTTTAACTCCAGGATTGGATAAAGAAATGGGCTCCTGTGTACACTTTTTCAGTTGATTTATCTAAATCAGGCCATTTTCTCTATTCAAAATTTCACCAGGAGTGGCCATAACTTGATATTTTTTTAATAAAGAGACTCTTTATTTTCCTCTTTTGGCTTTTTTCCCCTGATCTTCAGAGGTAATATGTATAAAGCCTAGCTCAGAAAGTGGAGGACCACCTGGAGACTATTTTCATTATTTGAAGACTGCCATTTGTAACCTTGTAAAATGTAACATGGTACCTTCCATTTTAGGCTGGTCATTCTCCCCATGACCCCTTCTTTCTAATGCAATGGGAATGAAAAGTATACCCCCTGTCTGTGGGAGACAGGAGAAGAGAAACAATGGCCCAAGGAATCCTCAGGGTACTGATGGGGTTGGTTTTGGCCAAAGAGAACTGATCAGTGGAAAGTAGATACAAGTAGGTGGGGGCAGATTTGAAAGGCACACTTGGAAGTAAGTGGGGAATCCCTGTGCGAAGGTCCACTCGCACATGGAAGCGATGGAGCAGGATCAGAACAATAAGGGTAAGGATGAGAGCAAGAAGGGTGAGGGGGAAAAACGTGGGAAAGACGGAAAAGGTAAAATTGTACTGGTTGAGGGATGTAACAAGAAATAGGGCAACTTTGGAAAACAGAGTATCTAAAGGGTATCCATGAAGCACTAAGAAAATCTCAGGATTTGAATGATGGCCAAACACCTGGTGACAGGGTGGTATGACAGGGACAGCAGAGAAGGAACAGAAGCACTTTAAAGGAGCAAAGGACTTATAAGGAGATAGTCTAATAAGGGGCTGGGGAGTTAGGAGATGGGAGGGAATTAGGCAGAAGGGACAGAATTCAAGAAGAATGAATAAAAGATGAAGAAAGTTCCTGTGCAGTTTTCACTATATGGGACTACCCTCAGCTGTTAGCTTTGGAATTCAAAGAAGTCCCCTTCCTAATGGTCTTTGTCAAGATCAGGAAATGAAAGAAAGGGGCCAAGGGTTCGAGAGAGTTGAGACCAAACGAGAGGCTGATCCTCCCCCTTAGCTAATGAAATGGGCTAAGCGAGAGCTTCACTGAGCTGCATTTTTAGTGGCTGCTGGTTAATTACCTGAGTCTTAAAATAAGAGGGGACGCCCATGTTGGGAAGGCCCAGTCAAATTACAATATGGGACTGAGCTGCTGGGAGCTAGTTTCCAGTGGAGCACAGGGTCTCCAATGATGGTGCTGAGAGGCCTTAATACGCCACCACGCATGCTGCTAAGTGATATTTTAATTAAACCTTAAGTGACATATCTCCTGTCTGTGACTCTGATGGCTTTTTAATTCAGGTCCCATTGCAGCACGACTCTTAATATTCCTTTCTAATTCCCAGTTTGCAGGGGAAGGTTTCCATGGCAGAGTTCCTCCCTCCCATCCCAACCTCTGTCCCTGTCTTTTATCCCTCCCCCACCTCCAACCTGCCCAGGATTTTTTTTTTTTCTAATGAAAAGAGACTTTAATTTGGGCCCTTTGAGTAGGAAGCAGACAGTTAGGATTTTGGGCCTAAGAGGAAAGCGAGACTTACAGGTACCTGACTGGACAGACTCAGGTTTGCGGCTGTGGTCTTCTTCTTGCTGCCGGTGCTGTTTGCGTTGTTCCCAGCACTGCTGTTGGAAGTGCTGCTGGTAGAATTTTTCCTTTTTCTCCGTTTGGTTGTTGGTTGCCTTGTGGGTTCTGCTGCAATATGGAAAAGGGAAGACGGATCAGTTCTAGGGCAAAAGCAACAAGGCAATCATCAGTATGGTTACTCTAAGGAAGCTGTCTTGGTAAACTGAAGAGTAGACTATTTAAACATTTTCCATTTCTTATAGCTTTAGAAAGAATAAAAGGAGAAAACTGTAGATGTATTTTTAGCACAAAATATGGGACACTGTTTTCTTTGTATGTAGACCAAATAATTTTTATTTAATCGTTCTCTCTAATATGTATTTAATTTTGTAAAAATATTTTTTAGGTGTGTAACTACAAGTACCACTTTCATAATTGGATTTAAAACATTTTACCATTAGAAAATTTGGGAAACTTTTTTCCTCTGGTGTATCTTCTCTTTAAAACAAAGAGAGGACTCCTGGGATCCCTAGGGTACCTCCAAGGTACGAGTGAAGTATGAACTATAAATAGCCAAATTCGTAAGCCAGTGTGCAACAGCAGCATCTACTGGTGAAATGTCATATTGCAACCCACCTCTATTATACCTTGATAGAATTCTCAAGTAAAGTCAGTTCCATCAGCTGTGGATGTCGAGCTTAGGGATTCCCAAGTTCAGAAGGAATACCCATGGTTTGGGCCCTGCTGTTTAATGAATGCTACTAATTCCAAAATTGCTAGAAAAAAATATGTCTGAGTATGTGGTATAGCCAGCATATTACTGAGGGGAAATTAGACCTCTTAAAGAAAGGCCTATTCAGAAACAGAGAAAAATATTTTGGACTTGAAGGATGGGGCAACCCTTTAATGGAAATATAGAGACCCAAGGTAAAGTGTGGTAAGAGAAATATTCTTTATTTATTTGTTTGTTTACTTATGAGGTATAGAACATTATGCAATGCTTGTCACTATTCTTAATGTTTCCAATGCACTATTTTATATTCAAAAAATCCTATTAGTTAGGAACTATTATTTTAATCTTTGTTTCATAAATGAGAAAGTTTCAGAAGCCTTCTCCTGCCAATTACTGAATAAGTTGGAAATGGCAAGTAAGAGTATCCTTTTTGCCAGCTCTATTTTAGACCTGACTGTGATGGAGAGAAGGCAACTCAGGGCTACACTGGAACCAAATAAGAGGGCCTTGTAACATTTTCTTAAAACACCTATGCTGGCCGGGTGCCATGGCTCATGCCAATAATCCTAGCATTTTGGGAGGACAAGGCGAGTGGATTGTTTGAGCCCAGGAATTCGAGACCAACTTGGGCAACATGGTGAACCCCATCTGTACAAAATATACACAAATTAGCCAGGTGTGGTGATACACACCAGGGGTCCCAGATACTCTTGAGGCTGAGGTGTGAGAATCACCTGAGCCCGGAAGTCGAGGCTGCAGTAAGCTATGATTGTGCCACTGCAGTCCAGCCTGGGTGACAGAGCAAGACCATGTCTTAAAAACAAAGCAAAGCAAGACAAAATCAAACCAAAAAAACACCTATGCCACTTCTGGTAGACAATGGGAAGGATCTTCCTCTAAGGCTCATTTCAAAGACGACTTAGTCCAATGAGTATCCCTGACTTCTTTTTGACTTTTCTACTCATCTACTATTTTTTTTATCCTCCATAAATATTTTGTCTCTTATGCTTAAAGATTTTCATCAAATGGTCTATCATTTCCTTCCATTGAGTTCAGGGTGCTTGTTCTGAAGGATGAGAGGAGCAGGATATAGAACTGTTCCAGGTCATGGAGTTGAATAAAGGGTTGAGGAGGACATTCTAAAGTCCAGCAGATACTTAGGCCCACTCCCGACAAGTATCTTCTTTCTTTGACCTTAAGAGTATAAATTTGGTGCTTTTTTTATTTGTACTTTGACCATGAAATTGGGGCAAGTGTACCTAAAATGCATACTCTGGACTATTCCCATTACCAGTAGGTGGCTGTGGTAGTAAAGTAATGGACTTTGGAGACATAAAAACCTTTTGGTGACACAGTCTTCCTTCGTTTGTTAGCCATGAGACTGGCTGTGTCAAATTACTACCCTAAGTCTCAGAGTGCACTATATAAAATGGAGATAATATATTTAAAGGTTATGGTAAGGATTCAATATTTTTGCATGTTTTATTCAGTTTTATAACTCCCAGTGGCTAGAACCACGTCTGGGGCCTAGTAAAACTCAATAAGTAATTATTGAATGAATGAAGTAATTAATGAATAATATATCAATTATATATGCCTATGTTAGAAAATATAGCATTTGCTGAGTGGATTACTTTTTTTCCATAAAGTCTTATTAGCATTAAAAGAAAAAATAAAGCCAATTTAAGCACATTTAATATATTTGAAAAATAATATTCCAAAAGTATAAAATTCCCATAAGATGGGGATGTAACTATTCTACATAAAATAACACTTATTTTCTCAGCTTTCTAAATATGTACTTGATTAAATTTGCTATATTCATTTTATATAAAATCCCTGGCCAATTACCAGCCGAAGGTGACCATTATATTTTGTGATTCAGAAAGCTATGTGCCTCGTGTTAATAATTACTCTTTATAAAAATAATTTTTAGCGAATGGATACGTTTTGCTTTTATGATGAATGAGGCTCAACACACGCCTGGGAGTGAAAGTGTATTAGATAGGAAGACAATTAATGATGACTTGAAGCGGTAATTTCAGAACCCCAGCAGGAGACTATAGTATCTAAACTGCATTCTAGGGAAGTGAGGGAAATGGAATCACTTATGTATTCTCTTCATGATCAGAACTTTTCATACAATATATCTTTAAATATAGAGCAAATTTCATTTTCCCTTATCCTTTCCTCCTTTCTTCCTTCATTCCTTTGTTCCTTTTTTCCTTCCTTCTTTCCATCCCTTCTTTTTTCTCCTTTCCTTCCTCCTTATATTCCCTGTCTTCCTTCCTTTTCATAATTTCTGTCATTCTTAAAAAACAAAAACCTAAAACATTAGGCCGTGAGAAGCCAGCAGTCTGGCTCAGTGGAAGAACCACTAGACTGGAAGACAGGAACCCCTGGCTCTGATCTCAGCTTTGCCAATGACCTTCTTGATGACCTTGAACACGTCATTTTACCTCTCTGAGTTGCAGGTCCTAATCTGGTAAGTGAGGAGACTGTAGATAATTCTTAAGGATGTTTGCCTGTCACAAATTCATTGTCTTTATGTCCACAACCATGATCAGAATATCCCTAATAAGCTACTTGTCCTGATACATTAATGATCACTTTCTTCTTTTTCACATCACTTCATCCCGGAAGACACCTCTGAAAACGTGTTTAGAGAGAGAGTGAAGAATGAGGGTGTACCTGGCGGAGCCACCATCCGCTGCCACTTCTGAAACAAGCAGGTCTTCAGGCAGTCTCGGGGACTGAGGTTGTAAGTTTTATGTCTTGACATCAGTTCCTGCATTGGCTCCAGTATTACACACAACTGCAAGAAGTTCAAAGACATTGGCATTTCACTACTTTATAACACTGATTACAGTAAATAATGCTAACAGCTGGAATCAAGTAGACAGCTTTGAGGATACTTTTATTTTCCTGGTTTTAATTTTCTTTATATAAATGTGAGGAAAAAGAAATATTACAAAAACTTGATTATATCTACTTAATTATCATTTATAATATGATATTACAGCTGAATGTGATTCACACAGATACACACACAGACACACATAAATGCGCACACACAGACCTGTACAGACAATGGGATGGATATATGTAGCTCTATTCTGAATTCAAATAACTCTTTCTGGTTAAAACAAAACAAAAACACACAAAACCCTCTTCTTTCAGCATGCTTTGATTTCTACTCTGGTTTCTGTTCTTGTTTGTATAACCACATGCTGTGAGTTACAATGCTAGTTTATGCAGATTGGTAGTGAAAACCATCTTTTTTCTTTTCTTTTTTTTTTTTGAGACGGAGTTTTGCTCTTGTTGCCCAGACTGGAGTGCAATGGCGTGATCTCAGCTCACTGCAACCTCCGCTTCCCAGGTTCAAGCGATTATCCTGCCCCAATCTCCCGAGTAGCTGGGATTACAGGCACGTACCACCACGCCCGGCAAATTTTGTATTTTTAGTAGAGACGGGGGTTTCTCCATGTTGGTCAGGCTGGCCTAGTACTCCTGACCTCAGGTGATCCCTCTGCCTCGGCCTCCCAATGTGCTGGGATTACAGGTGTGAGCCCCTGTGCCCGGCTGAAATCCATCTTTTAAACTGGAGAACAGAGTGGCAACTACAGGCACTTTTTGATCTTAACTCTTAGAAAGGTGGATGGTGAATGCTGTTTTATTTTTATTCATGTACTCATCTGTATTTTATACATGATGATACTGTAAATAACATATGTCAACATTCATTCAATGTGGGAGGTTTTTTGTGGTTCTGCATACAGCCATCTTGTTCCTTCCTTTGGTTAGATTTTTTTCAGCCTTACTTTGGTCTAAGACATCTGATGACAAAGATTAATGAGGGAAACAAGAAGATAAAACCATTTAGGATTGCCTTGGACTTTTGTGAATTGCTTCTCAATTGGAAGCTTATCAGAATACCACTGCATTGAGAGTACTGTACTTACGAGGACAGAGACCACAGTTTGGAATTGTACATTAATCACTATTGCAATTACAATGATATAAATATTGGCCATGCACCTTCTTCTGTGAAAAAGCATCACCTTATTATGAAAGACAGATGTGCAGTCTTCAGCCTCATCAGCCTACCTTCCTTATTAGCCCCTCTTCTTATGCCATCCCTCATCTTGAACATGTCCCTAGAGGCCACTCTGCTTTTGGTCCTCTAAGCTCTCTCTACCTGGAATTCTTCTCTCCCCTCCTCTTGGAGAATGCCCACTCATCCTTGAAGACATAGTTACTTCTTCTGTTAAGCCTTCCTCCCAGATGTGTACCTCTCCCCACACAGGCTGAGCTGTGTGCCTCTCTTCAGTTCTCCATAGCACCCAGCTCCTTCTGCTGTATGGACTCACTCATTCATGCTATGAAACCATCTGCTTCTAAGTCTGCCTCTACCACTAGGCCATGAATTCTTCCAAGGCTGAGACTACGCCTTTTATCTCTGTGTTCCTAGTTTAACTCAAATGAATAGATGCATTTAAAGAGTGATTCTTAGAAAGTCTGGAAGATCTTCCTATGCTGACGTTTCTCGAAGTGTGATCTAAGAAACACTTCCATCAGAATCAAATGGGCTGACTGTTAAAAATTCAGATTTCAGGGCTATGCCACTTCTGTTTCATTGGGTCTTGAGGTGGGGTTCCAAATCTGCATACCCCTGTTGTGGCTCAGAAAATGATACCCCCAAGTGAAGGCCTCTGTATAAAGCAAAGTTTGTCTTTTACTTTCTCCTGCCCTACTCTGCCATCCCTCATTCTCCCCCACAGCAAGCCATAGAAACTAGAATGCCTCTTCCCCAAGGAAGGTCATAGAAACCGGAACCCATCCCCGCCAAAGGTAGATGTAAAATCTAAACATATTATTCTAACTTTTCCCTGCCTTTCTGTGTAAGAGCTGGCCATAAAGAAATTCTGTGATCTGCTTTGGAAATAGGTCATAAGACCCACATTCCAGCAAGGATCCTGTCCCATACCCAGGAGGAAGGAGTGCTGAGCGGAGAGACAAAGAAGAATCTGAACAGACAGGCCTTGCTACGTTTCCCTACTCAGTTATTCCCATTAGGTCATACTCTCTTTGTCCAATCACAGTCCAACACAGTTTTGCATTCCTCATTGAGCCTAAACATAAAAATGAATCATTTTTTCCTGTATCTTTGGGTCTTCATTCTCAAGGCTCCTGTGTCATGTAAAACTTTGATTCAATAAATGTTATACTTTTTTCCTGTTAACTTGTCTTTTGTTATAGGAGTGACCCTTATAATAGGTAAGAAAAGGAATCACACTTTTGTATCCCTATGCCCTCACATGATTCCGACAAACACGACTAGAATTTGAGGTCCACTAACCTATATATCCATGGCTTTCGAATAGATGATAGAGACAGCAAGACTTGCACAAACCCCCAGTGGTGTCCAGTTCTAAATCCATCCTCTTCTCACTTCCTCCAACTGTCTCATGTTCTCTTCCTTCCTTCTTAAGTCTAAGCATGATAATTATGTTTACCTAGAAAGGTTCTTCAGTTGTTTGTACCTATTACTGACCTAAGCTTGCTTAAACGGCTAGCTGCACTTTTCTTTCATTTGTAATTTCTCTGGAAGACAGTAAGATTCAAAGCCTGAACAACGCAGGAATATGTGCATCACAGGGGCCAAAACATCAACCCTAGTAAATCAGGCTGTAAAGTAATGAGACCTGGGTTAGTAACGCTGGATCTTCAGTCTTGCTTACTTTGATGTCCTTTTTGAAATCTAAAGTGTTAATATGGAAAAACCTGTGAAAAAGGCAAGATTACTATACAGTTAACTCCATATTCCAACATTATGAAGACTCTGTGTGTATTACTCTGTTAAGAATTCCTTGCTGATCCCACTATAGGGTATATCCCCAAATGAAGATAAATCCTTCTCCCAAAAGGACACCTTCACTCATATGTTCATTGCAGTACCACTCACAATAGCGAAGATGTGGAATCAACCCAAGTGCCGGTCAATGGTGGATTGGATAAAGAAAATGTGGTACACATTCACCATAGAATACTACACAGCCATAAAAAAGTACAAAATCATGTTCTTTGTAGTAACTTGTATGCAGCTGGAGTCCATTATCCTAAGTGACTTAACACAAAAACAGAAAACCAAATACTGCATATTCTCACTTATAAAAGAGAGCTAAACATTGGGTACATATGGGCACAAAGATGGGAACAGTGACACTGGGCACCTCAAAAGCAGGAGGGAGGGTTGAAAAACTACCTATCAGGTACTATGTTCACTGTTTGAGTGACAGTGTCAATAGAAGCCCAAACCTCAGCATCACATAACATGCATGTGTAACAAACCTGCACATGTACCTCCTGAATCTAAAATAAAAATTGTAAAAAAGATGCTTTGCTCAAATCAAAGTGAAAGTTACAGACTACTTCATTGCCTTTCCAAGCCATCAATGCTCACCAGACCAAAAGGAGTGAAAGATTCCACAATCATCTATGCAAATAGATTTAAGAGTGGGTTATCCCTCAAAGAAGTACCACTGCATCTGTTATTAAGCAAGAATGGTAAGAAAAGCTTCAGAGAAATCCGAAAGACTAGGAAACATTTTAGAGTATTTTTTTTTTAGTATTTAAAACAGTTAAAAATCTTTTCAACATTTTCAAATTATTTTCATTTGGTTCATTTACCACTCATTGTAAATGAGCTTACGCTGGAGATAAAATACATGGGTGGAGTGGAACAAACATGGATTTACAAGCTAAGAAGTCTAGGTAAGGATTATTTATTTATTTATTTATTTTATTTTATTTTTTGAGACAGAGTCTTGCTCTGTCGCCCAGGCTGGAGTGCCGTGGTGTGATCTTGGCTTGGCTCGGTGCAAGCTCTGCCTCCTGGGTTCACACCATTCTCCTGCCTCAGCCTCCTGAGTAGCTGAGACTACAGGCGCCCGCCACCACGCCCAGCTAATTTTTTGTATTTTTTTTTAGTAGAGACAGGGTTTCATCGTGTTGTCTAGGATGGTCTCAATCTCCTGACCTCATGATCTGCCCGCCTCGGCCTCCCAAAGTGCTGGGATTACAGGCGTGAGCCACCACGCCCAGCCTAGGTATGGATTTTGACTGTCACTAGATATTCATCCTTGGGTAAGTTATTTAAAAACACTGGGTTTCCGTTTCACCTGCAAAACAATACCCATCTTATATACTGTTGTGAGAATTTGAGTTAATATGTCTAATGCATGACTATTTAATAATCTGTAGATATTATTAATTATATATTAGCAAGCATGCATAGGTTGCAATACAAACTACATTTCTATTACTTTACATCAACAAACACTTATTGAGCTTCCTCCTAAGTATCAAGCATTCTGCTTGGTGCTGGGGACACAAAAATGAGAATAACACAATCTCTGCCCTTAGAGGGAATCCTTAAAAATGCTTTAAGTATATTAATAAAACTATCCTGTCTTAGGAAATCACATTCTTCCAAAGCAAGTATTTTTCACTGTATGACAAGGTAGATGGTGGGGGTGACCTGTCTGGACCTAGAAAGGACCATCAGCATTGGGCATGCTATGAAATGGGAGAGTTACACTCATTGTGGGGACCCATGAGCTCATTGTCTTTTCCTTTTTTTGCAGTGACTTTCCTCTCTGGGTTTTCAGTAACATTTCTTTTTCAGGTGCTAATCTTCAAAATTTATCCCTTTCCCTTTAATGTAAAAATATCTTCCCATCGCTGTAACCCACCCCAAAGGAGCTTGCATCTCTGAATGCTAATCAAGAATCCCCAAAGTCATTTTTCTTCCAGTGGAGAGTCCGGGCTGGAGAGGCAGCCCTCCCCTTATTCATGTATGCAAATGAGGCTTCTTTGCTGCAAAGATGCGATGGCTGTGCTGGGCTCTGTGCTGTAGGTGGCAGAACTAACTCAGATAAGAGCCTGTCTTCTTTGGCAGTAAGCCAGTGCATCTTGGCAACAGCAAAGGCCTGGGGCATTATGAAATGAAATCAGGAAGCAGGTTTGGGGAGTGGGTTCCCTTAGTCGCTAGTCAAATCCGTTGGGAGCTGCCGTTCCTACTCTCCCTGAGGTCTGAGACCCTCATGAGAATCTGGTGAAGGCTATGCAGCCTGTCTTTCAAATTCTGTACAAAATTTCCGGTGGTTGTTGAATCCTCTATAGCCCCATCCATCGACTCTAGGAAGAGTCCCCTGTTTGTAATAAGTATGAGCCAGGTTACAAGATATATGCCTTTTCCTCATTACCCCACTCCACATACACATAAAAAAACACCAGTCAAATGCACATTATAGAACTGAGCATAATAACACAAGGTCCTTTGATGTTGAAAAAATTAATCTGCACAGTCAGGACAGCTACAAAGTGCCCACTGGACTTCTTCCCTTTGCCTAAAAAGAAAGGGCACAGACATGTTTGCAACATCTGCAGCAGCCTGCATGCATGCTTGCACTTTTGTTTGGTCTCTTCCTGGGGTAGTACCGGAGTGAAGAATACCATGAGGAATCCCAGGACACTGTGGAAAGGGAAGTGATCAGCAAGGCCCGAGATCACTCTTTGAATATAAAACCCATAAACATGGTGTCCCTGTCAAGTCCGGATAGGATCCCTAAGAAAGCCATTGTTCATCCTGGCAAAGTTCCAAGGACACCTTTTTGCAGACTTAATGAATGTTTTAGGCTGAGCTTGCTCTCCTATGCTTCTGACCTCTTTTTTTCTGAGATTCTGGCCCCAACACTGACCCTTTGGTATGAAATTTTGTAATCACAACAGGAACTTGATGAATGAGTGGGTGGATGGATGGATGGATGGATGGATGGATGGATAATAGATAGCTTGGCCAGATTTATAGCAAGGAGTCATTTGTTAATGGCAGACAAATCAGGCATGGTCCTGTGTGCTCTGAAGTGATGAATTTGTTCATTTGATGAATAAATGATTGTCTCCTGCATGCAAAATGCTTTGCACAATGTGTATGTATGTCCTGGCCAGGCAGGAAGCTCTTAGCTCAGTCCCAGGATTTCTGCCTTTTCATATTAACAGAGGGCCTAACAAATGTAGACAGTGCAGTGTTTTGCTCTTGTTTTGCTTTTCATCTGACAGCTCTCCTGGAGAAATTTGATGCTTTTCACTGCACACTCATACCCATTCTTCTGGGGCATCTCATTGCCCGAATCTCAGAAACAGGTGGTGCTTGTCAGAATTGGCTGTGAACTACAAAGCAGTATTTGATTGTCTCCCAATCTAGGCTCCATCTACTATCAACATTTTAATTCCATCTTTTTTGTGTGACATCCTATGGCCTCGAACCCTCTACTCTTTGTATGTAGGTCTCTTCAGAGTTGCTAGGTCAACGCGTTGCTCAGACCTTTGCTTGTGTTTTTTTTTTTTTTTTTTTTTTTTTGCTTAAAAGACCTTCTCTCCTCTTTCCCAGTCATCTTAACTAGGATTTGGCAAACTATGACCTGTGGACTAAATATCCATGCTCACTTACTGTCTATAGCTGCTTTTGTGCTACAGCAAAGCTCAGTAGTTGGACAGCCCACAAATTAAAAAATACTCACTATCTTGTCCTTCACAGAAAGTTTGTTGACCCTTGAACTAAATCGGTACTATTCCAAGGAGGTGGCTGCAAATGACTTGTTACGTCTCCATAATAGGATAAAGAGCTTGAGGCAGAGCATGTTCAATTCATTGCTTCCTTTATTGAGAAAGTTTTGCATTAAAAAGGTATCAGATCAACTAAACAATATGCCCAGTGACATAGTTGAGTTATACCCTGGAGAGAGCTCCTTTACATGTTGCGAACCAGTCGCCCACACTAAGTCACACTATCTGAACCATTTAAGGTCCTCCAAGGTCCAGCTCAAATCCCACCTCTGTCTCCGACCATCCTATCCTGCAAGGGACTCTTTTGCTTCTGTGGCACTTATCATGAATCTTTGCACATCTCAGTGTTTATATTTGCATTAGAAATTTTCCTTTCTTGTGGCCTTGTTCACCTCTTATCTACGGCAAGCTATATTTTACTTTTCTTTTTATTTAACACGGTATTAGGTATACTCAAATATTTGTTGAGTCATAACTTAATAATATCTACAGAATGCCTAGTCTATGTCTATCCCTGGAGTATGCACCTTAAATTATTATATCATTAACCCTCACCCCCACCTTTTGGCCCACTTTTACAGTGAGAAAACTCATACCCAAACCCATTAAATCATCCAGAACTAGTGATAAAGAATGTGGTTCCTACAGTGTATCCAAGGCAATATGGCTATTTGAAGGGCAGAGAAGAGGTTCAGTCAAGTTTCTCTGACTTCAACCCTGTACTATTAACTCGTAACTGCTATGTTGTTTACCTCTCTGAATATCAGTGGCCTAAATGACTTCTAAGATACCAAGTTCAAAGCCTTTCACTGTTTTTGTGTTTCTCTTTGCAAATGGTATTGATCGACAGAGCTAATACATGGCAAACTTGGGGGTTTGAACCCAGATGAATCTGGTTCCAAAACCTACACAGAGAGGTAGGTGATGCAGAAGGGTGTAGGTTTTGGAACCAGATTCATCTGGGTTCAAGCCCTCCAACTCAGCCATTGTCTAGCTATGTGTTCTTGGCCAAGAATTTTAGCCTCTCTGAATCTCAGTTTCTTCATCTAGAAAATGGTGATAATACTACTTATCTCTGACAGTTTGAAACAAAATAAGTAAGCCCTTAATACAAAAGCCTGGAACTAGGTCAGCACTCAAAAGATGAACACTGCTGTGATGAGAAATGATATCTGAGCCCCAATGAGCCAGGAGCTCTATGTATTATGGGACTGAGAAGCTGCTTTGGGAAGTAAGTCACATGGTCTCTGGAAGTCTTAGGGTCACTAGATACAATGAATGCCCCAAAGAGTAGTAATCAGGCCAGTGGTACATGGCATTTTAGTAGCTAACGTCTCCGATAATAACCCATATTTAGAATTCGTGATAAATACCAAATGTTCAATTCCACAGCCAGGTTTTTTCGCCCTCCCCTCCCCGCCGCCCCACCACCAGTAATTTACTCCTCTGGCTAAATCCGTACTAGAAAGACATCAGATGATGGGGGCAGGGGGAGATTGAAAAACAAAACTCTTATCTAAGAGTGAAGGAGTCTCTCCTAATTAAGAAACACATAATGAAAAGATAATATATGGAATCTAAAAGAGAAAAAAAAACAAAAAAGCAAATAATCCCCACTAAGAATCAGATAAGAATGAAAAACAAGCATCTACATGACTAAACTCACTCTGCTCTGAAGAGGAAGAACAAGGGATAGAGGAAACACTTTCCCTTAGAAGCGATACAATTCCAAAACATCAGATTATGATTCAGGTTTATTTCCTGATAGGATTAAAGGTAGATTGGTTGTCAAATTCAAAACATACTCCTTTTTATCTGAAGATTCAACTGGGGGATGTGTTGCCTTTTCTGTTTGTTTGCAAATTGATTACTCATGAAAGTTATCGCATCCAACCCTGGAGACAGGGAGTCCCTCTGTTCTCAGGCAGAGGTGAGTGGCGGCAGCTGTCACTCCAGTCTTGAAGGGACCATCCTTCTTCCAGAGTGATCTTCCTTGATTTCACTTTTGAGGCTGTTGGGAAGGAGGCCATTGACTGCTTTTCTGACCCACCCAGGGGAGAAGTGCTTGGACTGTTTTCCTACCCTGGGGCAGCCCTGTCAGACTAGCCAAGTTCACGATTTCTGCTGTACCCGTTAGGCCCCTGAAGAGACCATTCAAGGCCCCTTCTGTTCTGTTCTTTACCTCTGATTCTACAGCCATAATTTCTCTGCCATATCTTCCTGCATGGGCACCCCCTTCCACAATGCTCGGGTTATTTGCCTCTTTGCTCTTAGCCCTGCCCCTTCCTTCCAGCTCTGCATGGCAGGAGACAAGCCCCTGCACATTATTTCCCAGCTGTCTTTGCCAGCTGGCTTCAGGCGAGGTTTGGCCAGTTGGAGGTACTCAGGGAGATTAGAGAGAAGCAGGTTGTGTTCGTTTCTTAGGACTGCCATATCCTGGTACCACAGACTGGGTGGCTTAAAACAACAGGAATGTATGCTGTCTGTTCTGGAGGCTGGAAATCTGAAATCAAGGAGTAGGCAGGGCCGAGCTCCCTCTGAAGGCTCCCATGAAGAATCCTGCCATATCTCGTCCTAGCTGCTGGTGGCACCTGCAATCCTTGGGGCTCATTGGCTCGTAGCTGCATCACTCCAATCTCTGCCTCCATCTGCACATGGCCTTTCCCCTATGTGTCTGTGTCCTCTCCTCTTCTTATAAGGACACCAGTAATTAGATTTAGGGTGCACCCTAAATCCAGAATGATTTCATACTGAGATCTTTAACTGATAACATCTGCAAAGAGTACTCCCAAATAAGGTCACATTCTAAGTTTCCAGGGGAATATGAATTCTGAGGGAGCCTATTCAACCTACTCTGTGGTTAAGGAAATAAGGAGGGGTATTTCTTGCCTTCTCTGTAGTTCAGGTAGCCTTTTCAGCAGCTGTCATCAGACACATCCACTGCAGTTCCAGCTGATACCAGGTGACCCTATACCTTCTGCCTTTGTTCTTCTAGCCCTAGGAGTGGCAATTGCTAATCTTAGTGCTTCCTCATCGTCCTGTGATTGTTTGTCCAGCTCCAGCATCTTTATAAGCATATGCTATATTAAATTTCCTCTATTAAATTATCAGGTGTGGATTTTGTTTTCCTGGGTGGACTCTGATTGACATACATGGTTTATAAGATATTAGACAATATGTGCAAGATGAAGGACTTTGGGTGTCTGGGAGCCTCGTGTGTTGTGGCTAGATATGCAAATTCAGCTTCAGTTCAAACTCCAGCTACTTAATAAGGGGTTGACCTTGGGCAAGTGACTTAATCTCTTGGTGTTTCAGTCTCCCCATCAGCAAGATTGGTATAACAATAGTAACTAACTAGTGGGGTAACTAGCAGAAACAAGCAAATTTATTTGAGGTATTTACCTAGGTTCTGGCTTATGGAAAGTGCTCTATACATGTTTAATATGATTGGACTATTACCAAGAGGGGGGCAGGGGTTTCACAGAAGACACTTTAAAACTTGGCACGACCTACTTGTTAAAATTGTATAGATATTCCCCGCCGTGTGTGTTTGTGTGTGTGCGTGTGTGTGTGTGTGTGTGTGTGTGTGTATATATGTACAGTTGGCCCTTCTTATCTGGGGGTTCCACATCTGTGGATTCAACCAACCACAGGTCAAAAATATTTAAAAAATAATGGATGGTTGTGTCAATACTGAATATGTACAGACTTTTTTTCTTGTCATTAGTTCCTAAACAATGCAGTATAACAACTACTTATTTAGCATTTACATTGTATTAGGTATTATAAGTAATCTAGAGATGATTTAAAATATATGAGCAGAAGTACAAAGGTTATGTGCAAATACACGATTTTATATGGGGGATTATGGTGTGTCTGTGGGTCCTGCAACCAATCCCCTATGGATACTGAGGAACAACTCTATGTATCTCTGTATATATAGAGAGAAATGTAAATATACACACACACATAACCTGAAAGTTAGATTTTGATGATACAATGGATGTCTAAAAAATATTGGTCACTCTGTCTATGGTATATATAACTTGTTCTGACCATTGGGCTGTTGCCTCAAATATCCCATCTGTGGGTTCTAGCAGCATCTCTAAATTCTAGGGCACAGTAGTTAGATGTTTACAAAAGAAAGAGGAATCATCTGCCTGGAAATACACCACAATCATTAACAAACATCTACGGAGTGCTGTGTGTCACCTAGAGAGGTACAAGCAAATTAATGGTAAGTTTTAAAGATTCTTATTGACGAATTATTGTCCTTCAGTTCAGCCAAGGCACTAAAAATGAAGGCCAGTGGCTCAGAATTACTCTAAATGGCCTCAGACATTGACTCTCTATTGTTTGTCACTATATTAGTCAGGATTCTTTAGAGAAACAGAACCAATAGGGTATGTATATGTATGTATGCATGTGTGTACATATTTATTTTAAGGAATTGGCTCATGTGATTTTATGGGTTACCAAGTCCCAAAGTCCATAGTTTCCACAGGCTGGAAGCTGTCAATAGCACCAAATTCTATATATACTGTTTTTTTTTAACCTATATGTAGATACCTATAATAAAGTTTAAGGTACAACAGCAAAAATAGCAAGAATTTCTTTATCTTTCTTCACAATTTCACGGGTAGAAGATTCATTCTTACTGTAGATCTTAGTCACTTCAGGACTCTTTTTCTTCATTAAGTCGAGAACTTTTATCTTTCACTTAAAAGAAACACTTCATGGCCTCTCTCTGACATATCTGAATGGCCAGCATCACTACTCTTACATTTTGGGACCATTATTAATTAAAGTAATGGTTACTTGAACACATGAACTGCCATACTGCAACAGTCAATCTGATAACCAAGCAGGCTACTTAGGGACTAATGGGTGGGTAGTGTAGATAGTGTGTATCCATTGGACAAAGGGATGATTCATGTTCCAGGCAGGACAAAGGACAGTGTGGGGTTTCATCACGCTACTCAGAATGGCAATTTAAAACTTATGAATAGTTTATTTCTAGAATTTTCTCTTTAATATTTTCTGACTGTAGTTGACCATAGGTAATTGAAACTGCAGGAAACAAAACCATAGGTAAGAAAGGCCTACAGCAACTAATACTACACCTTAGCTAAGTTGACAATTAAAATTAACTATTGGTGTGCCCCCCACTAGACTATAAACAATTAGAGGGCTGGGCTGTATCCTGTGAGTTTATTTTATTTATCTTTCAAGTTACCAAGCAATAGGTCTGATGTTTGTGGAAGGAATGAATGCTTGAAAATAGGGATGCGGTAGGATGGAAAACAAATGGACCAGATCTTGCTTTATCCACTTCATAACTGTAGTAACCTGGGGCACATTATTCAAGCATGTATCACATAGTATTTATCAGGCACCTTCTATATGCTCAGGAAGGAGAGTGGCACTCGGGATGCAATGGTGAATGCAGCAGTTGCAGCTCCCTCCCCTGAGGCTCCCTGTTGGAGGGAGAGACAGGTGATAAACAAGGATTCCAAACTGGATGCACATAATAAAGAAGGGCAAAGCGTGTCAGGAAGGGCTGCCTGAGGAATCGATATTTAAGTTGAGACATACAAAGATGAATTAGGAGTCAGCCAGGTGAAAGAGAAGATTCCTAAGATAGAGGTAGGGAGGGTATCTCAGGCAGAGGAAATATACGTGTGAATGCAAGAGAACAGGGCATTGGAAACCACCACATCGTGGAAAGAGAGTATGAGGGAGGGGCTGAGAGCCTGAGCTGCAGTGCACAGGCAGGCAGGGATTCGGTTAAATCAAAGCCTCACTTTCTGCCCCATAGAGGAGCTGAGAGGCACAGATGACGTAGGCAAAAACATTCTGTATGTGATAAACCCTCTGCAAATACCATTAGGGTTTACATTAAACTGAAATGTGTCAAACGCAATATTGCTCTTTCATCCATGTTTCCTGAACATAAGACAAGCATCAGCATTTTGATGTGTTTGGTGAAACAAAGCACCAAATATCCCAAAAGGCAAACAATTGCTGCTTGGAGACTGACCCCCAGCATAGGAACCCTTTGCAATTATCCATCCTTGCCTCACTGGAAATATGCAGCTTTTATAGCATATTGGTTATTCTTCCCAGGGACCTGAGAGACTAGGTACTTACTGTAAGGTAACATTTAAACACTAACATTTATAAATGCAGCTTTATAATTGCAATACTGCAAATAAGGGAATTTGGATATGTTCCTTGAGAGCTGTCAGTGACAGTTTCCAAGGAACATGACTATCTTGTTCATGCAGTTATAATCCCTTCTGAACATTAACTGAGTGGTTACGCCTGCCTCCTGCCCTGGGATAAGTACCCGCAAGACTGTTAAAGACAGCTTTGTGCTGGGGTTTGGGGCTGTGTCCCTAAGGCTGCTGTTTGGGAGGATTTTGGGGCTGCTGATCAGTGTGGGGATGTGGTCTTCTCTCTCTTGGTTCTGGGCACGCAAAGTGTGGCTGCATTTAGAACAGCTGTCTTCTTGGCTGCCTTCTTGGGAGCTTCTACCGGGCAACAGCTCTCCAGCTCTGCTCTGACACAAAGGAAAGGAACGATTTCTCAATAATGCAGCACTCAGCTGCTCAATTGCTCCCCAGCCATTCCATCACTGTGCACTTGTATCTGCAGCCTTCTCCCCTCCCAGGGATAGAAGGGAGTTTGGTGAAAAGTAAGATTCATGTTGATGATGTTAGCACTGTATGAAAATGGAGTTGGCAGAGGTCGTGGTTCATTCATTCATTCACTAATTCATTCATTCAACACCTATTTACTGAATGTGTACTACGTGCTCTTTATTTGTTCTAGGTGCTGGGGGTGCTGTAAGCAGGTAAAAAGAAAATCACTGCTCTTAAGGGAACTGCATTTTAATGAAGGAGTCAGATAATAAATAAATTAAATAAACAAAAGATATACTATGTCAGGTAGTGATAAGTACCAAAGAGAAAAGGTAACGTAGGGAAGAGAGATATGAAATGTTGGAAATGGGAGGGTTGAAAATGTGGATACCTTGGCTAACGCCACTGAGATAGAAAGAATAGTGGCTCCGCAGAGATATCCACATTCTAATGGTTCGAAATTGTGACTACAGCTGGTTCCATGGCATAGGGAATTACAGCCGCTAATCAACTGCCCTTGAGATCCAGAGATGAGCCTTAATTATCCAGGTGGTCCCAATATAATGACAAGGGTACTGTTATCGTTAATTTTTGGTGTCAACTTGACTGGATTAAGGGATACCTAAAAACCTGGTAAAGTGGTATCTCTGGGTATGTCCGTGAGGATGTTTCCAGAGGAGAATGGTGTGTGAGTTAGTGGACTCAGTGGGGAAGATCTGCTGTCAATGTGAGCAGACACCACACAATCAGCTGGGGGCCCAGATAGAACAAAAAGGCAGAGAAAGGTGAATTCTCTCTCGCTTTTCTGGAGCTGGGGAACCCTTCTTCTCCGGCCTTTGGACATCAGAACTTCAGGTTCTCTGGCCTTTGGATTCTAGCACTAGGCAGTGCTCCCCCGACCCCCACCTCTCAGGTTCTCAGACCTTCGGCCTGGGAGTGAGAATTACCCCCTTGGCTTCCCTGGCTCTGTAGCTTTGAGACTTGCCATGAGTCACATTACCAGCTTCCCTGGGGCTGCAGATTGCAGATATCTACTGCAGAACTCCTCAGCCTCTGTCATCACATGAGCCAATGCACCTAATGAATTCTCTGTCATCTATCTGTCTATCATCTATCATCTATATATCCATCCATCCTATTGGTGAACCCTGACTAACATGGGTATTTGTAAGTGGAAGAAGGATTCAGAAGGTAGAATCAGAAAGATGGCAGCATGAGAAGGACTTGGCCTGACATTGTGTCTTTGAAAATAAAAGGGTGCCAGGAGCCAAGGAATGTTTACAGCTCTAGAAGCTGGGAAAGACAGGCAAACAGATTCTCTCTGAGAGCCTCCAGAGAGGAATGTAATCCTGCCAACACCTTGACTTTAGTGCAATGAGATCTGTATCAGACTTCTGATCTACCGGAAGATCAATTGTGTTGTTCCCAGCCACTAAGTTTGTAGTAATGTGCCTTAGCAGCAATAGAAAACCAATATAAGCATCCAAAAGGCAACTTCTAAGTGAAGAACTCTGATGTAGTTGCCATATTTAGCAAATAAAACTACAAGATGTCCAGTTAAATCTGAATTTCAGATAATAAATAATAATTTATTAAAGTAATACATTATTAATAACTTATTTATTATTTATCTGTTCTCAAATGTAACTGGGCATCTTGTATTTTATCTGGCACCCCAAATCTCGGAGAAAGTTAGACAGCGAGATATTTGGGGAACACATTCCAGGCAGAGGGATGGCATTTCTGCTGGGGCAGAATTCTCAGGAGCAGAGGGAAGAGCAAGAGTGAAGACTTGAGTTCTTTGAGAAACTTCTAGGAGGGAAGTGCAGCTGGAGTGAAGAGAATGAGGGAAACAGCAGGAGAAGATGAGTTCAGAGAGACTGTGGGGAACTATTAGGTTAGTGCAAAAGTAATTGAGGTTTTTACAGTGCGATGCCACCTTACTCCCAGAAGAATGGCCATAATCAAAAAAATAAAAAATAAAATAAAAAATAGATGTTGGCGTGGATGTGGTTGAAAAGGGAACACTTTTACACTCCTGGTGGGAATGTAAACTACTACAACCACCATGGAAGACAGTATGGAAATTCCTTAAAGAACTAAAAGTAGAACCACCATTTGATCTAGCAGTCCCATGTACCCAGAGGAAAATAAGTCATTATATGAAAAAGACACTTGCACACGCATGTTTAGAGCAGCACAATTTGCAATTGCGATAATATGGAACCAGCCCACATGCCCATCAATCAGAGTGGATAAAGAACTGGTATATAGTCAAACTCATAAAAGCAGAAATGGTGACTATATTTAATAATACTGTATTGTATACTTTAAATTTACAAGAGGGTAGATCTTAAGTCTTATTACCTCACACACACAAAATGATTAACTGTGAGGTAATGAATATGTTAATTATCTTTATTTCAGTAATCATTTCACTATAAATATATCAAAGCATCAAGTTGTGTACTTAAACATATCCAATTTTTATTTGTCATGTATACCTTAATAAAGCTGGGAGGAAAAGTGAAAAAAAAAACTGTGGTGTATATATATATACATGTACCATATATATATATATATATACATGTACCATATATACATATATATATACACATGTACCATATATATATGTACCATATATATATACATGTACCATATATATATACATGTACCATATATATATACATGTACCATATATATATACATACCATATATATATACGTACCATATATATATAATGTACCATATATATATACACATGTACCATATATATATATACATGTACCATATATATACGTACCATATATATATACATGTACCATATATATATACATGTACCATATATATATACATGTACCATATATATAGACATGTACCATATATATACACATGTACCATATATATATACATGTACCATATATACATGTACCATATATATATACATGTACCATATATATACATGTACCACATATATACCATATATATATATATACACACACACACACATGTACCATATATATACACTACTTAGCCATAAAAAAGAATGAGTTAATGGCATTAGCAACAACCTGGATGGGACTGGAGACTATTATTCTAAGTTAAGTAACTTGGGAATGGAAAACCAAATATTGTATGTTCTCACTCAGAAGTGGGAGCTAAGCTATGAGGATGCAAAGGCATAAGAATGATACAATGGACTTTGGGGACTCAGGGCGAAAGGGAGGGAAGGGGGTGAGAGGTAAAAGACTACAGATTGGGTTCAGTGTATACTGCTTGGGTGTAGGTACACCAAAATCTCACAAATCACCACTAAAAATTTTACTCATGTAACCAAATACCACCCATTCTTCAAAAACCTATGGAAATAAAAAATATTTTAAATAAGGTAATCGAGGTTTTTGTCATTAAAGGCAATGGCAAAAACCGCAATCATTTTTGCACCAACCTAATGGATTACAAATGTGATAATGAGGATGTTGGCCTTTGGTCTGAGCGAGTTGGCTGACATTGGACGATTTTGAGTAGAGGTAGACCAGTGTTTGGGGCCTCCTAAGAATGGAGAGAGGCTGACAGTAAGCAACTTGAGGGCAGGGCCTTCGGCCAGCCTTGCTGAAGAGGCGCACACAAGCTGGGAGGGCAGCAGACCTTCAAATTGGTAGACTTGTGCGGTGCCAGCTACCACCAGAACCAGTAAGGTATAGAGAAGTGCCTGGTGGGAGAGCAGAAGACGTTAAGAGGAAAAAAGTGATTCATGAGAAGAAATCTGGTTTGTGAGCCAATTGTAAGGGACATGGGCGAAGAACAGATGTATAGGGGCTTCATGAGGCTGAAGACATTATGTTCAAAGCCCAGTTTTATCACTCTGGAACTCAGCAAGAGAGACACGTGTCATGACACTTGTCTACTCAGTTAGTTCAGAGCAGCAGAGTCTACACCAAGATCCCGAGAAGCCACACACATTTCAATCTTCAAACGTACCTGGATTTTCTTGGAACAGTTGCCAGAAGAGAAAAAATGATGACTATAAAACTCTTTTAGAAGCTTAATAAATCACTACCTCTAATCATTACCAGTACTTGGTGTTTACTGGGTACCAGGCACTGGGCTCAGTGCCTTACCCCCAGCACCATTAACTATACAGATGAGGAAGGGGAAACCAGAGGGAATGAGTAACGGGCCCAAGGACGCAGCTTTTTGGGACTCATTAGATTTGTCCTCCTTGAACTTGGCCCCCAGACCGAATCAATTACCCCCATCTTAATTTTTATGCCCATACTTGGGAATGTATCTCTATCATCCTATGGTATAATGAGCTGAATAGGTGTCTGCCTCCCTAATGAGCCTGGGATCCTAGGAGGTAAGCAGAGAAACAAATTAATGTTGAATGAATGAATGAGGCAAACCACTGACAGGCCAGGTTGCAGGTGCAGCAGAGCCCATGTCCCTTCATCCTCAGCGGAAATGGGTCAGAGCTCAGGACCCTGCCTTCTGCCACCACTTCTCCAGTGTCATTTCAATGTGCATCACTTCTAATTTCATTGTGTGTTTTCCCACAGAGAGTATTCAAAGCTTTGAGAGGGATCAGAGATTGAAGCTTGTTTTTATTTTTCCTCCACCTATGCATTTAATCACATAGGGAGCTTCTCCTCCTTGTCTTCTTCCTCGTGTTCTATCTCATTGTTTCCCTTTCATTCTTCCATGCTTTGAGAGCATCCTTGTCCCCTGGGTCCTTTACGGAAGATCTGTATATGGTGTTTGAAAATCTGTTTCTGTTCTAGCCCATAAATTGATGTAATATATTGCGGCTTCAGCCTCCACTTTTTTTGGTTTCTGTGTGTGTATGTGTAAAGTTTCATGATTGACATCTGTCTGATCCTGCCCATTCTGGCACTGAGTCTCTAGATGTGAGAAAGAATGTGTTCTTTATGCCCTCTGGAGCAGTGAGAAGCTTGGGGTGAGCATATTCATTGGAAATGGCTGGTCTAATTGACAGAAATAACCCGGGTGCCTTCCAGTAAGAAAGGCAAGAAAACACAACCACAAGTTCACTCTGGGTTACTACATTTGATGGAGTCTCAGTTTCCCAAATTATTTATAAACCAGCAAGCAGATATCATAAGACTTCTAATATTATAGAGTTTTGAAAGCTAGCATACTCTTGGACATTTTTACAGTAGTGACAGCTGAAGTTCACTGAGTTTAAGAGGGGCTGCCTGACCTCACACTGCTGCCTTGGTGTCAGCCTTGAAATTGTGGCTGCTCTCCTTGTTCAAGATCTTGTCCTTTTCACCATGCCATGACACATGGTAACACTTTCCCCTTTTCAAATAGGACATTTGCTTTCAGTTGGGTCTAGTCTCAAACTTCCTTGCTAGCTCTTGGAAAATTCTTGAAACCCATAACTGTCCTATGACATTCAGGACTTTCTGTTTTCCAATGCTGTTACATATGGGCAAATATCAGTTTGCCCAGCAGCAGAAAGTAAGCTCCCCAAGGGCACACTGAAAGCAAAGTCTGTCACTATGTCGCTCATGATCTGAGGCAGAACCTATTACCTTAAGTCCTGAAAAAGGACCTAGTTTATTTCTGATTCAAAATACATATTCCTTTGGTCTGAAAACATAAAATAAGGGTTAACATATACCTCCTTTCTTCTGGAATCTTTTGCACGATACAGGCTTTCTTTGAGGTACAGAACCTTCCCAAAATGACAGTTTCCCATCTATCCTCACAGAGACTCTCCTGAAGTTTGTTCTTTCTTAAATTGATTCACCGGAGCCAACACACGGACTCCTAAAATGCCATCTACTATTTTAGGGGGCTGGTACACAACTAGTTGCTCTGTTACTCCATCTATGACAGCATCATAGCTCTACGACTTGGGTAATTTTGTCCTCATTTTACAGATGAGCAACCTAAGGCTTACAGAGATTTAAGTGACTCACCATTCATAAATGATCTCATTTTGTCCTCCCAACAAGATGAGGACTTAGAATCCTTATTTTCAGAGACCATCATTGGTGTTTTCTAGAGGGGTTAAGCGATTTGCCCCAGACCCATAGCTAGAAAGTAGTGGAACCAGGTTTCAGTGTAACTTCTTTTGACCCATACCCAGGAAGGTGCTCAGCAAACAGCAGGTGCTCCATAAACACCTGTTGAACAAATGGACGATTCTGCAGCCCAAGTTCTTCCCACTACGCTCTACTATTACAAAGCTGTTATCCCTCCGCCTGGCACACAGTTCTGACACCATGGCTGATTAAAAAGCATGTTGCCAAGTCCTCTTTTCTCAGGCCACTTTGGGCTGTCCCAGTTCCTCTGGTACTTCCCTGTCACCCTTGCTCCCAGCAGTATCTTTCAGAAACAGGAAACGACAATTTCTCATTCTACCATCTGTCTTCACAATCGTGTGAAGGTGAAGAATGACATTTCCTTCCTCTTCATTCCTCCAAAAGGCAAACAACGTATTATTCAGGAGTTCTGCGTCAAATCCCAACACCTGATATGCCTGATATGCAAACCATTCACTTTCTCTATTTGTGCAGCCATGGGATCTTATCACTATTGCTGTTCTTCCTTTTGATGATGAAACACATCCTCTGTCACTCTTCACCTGTGTCCCTGGCAACTCCCTCAGGTTCACATGGCTTCTCAAACCTTATTTGTCTTGTTCAAGTTCTTGTGGGTCCAAAATAAATCATGGATTTAGAGAAATCATCACTGTGTCATTCATGCTTGAGTGCTGGCATGGCTAAATAGATAGACACCTTCAAACCAGGGATATGGTTTAGGAAAACCTTACAGTTAGAATAAATTTTGTCTAGGAATGTTCTGTCCAAAAGCACCCAAAGTAATATATTTTTTCCAGACATCATGTAAGGAAATATGCCCACCCATAGTTTTTCCATGGACCCTTTGGAGTTCAAACAGATGGAGGAAGGTAGGAGAGGACCTGAGATGAGGGAACACAGTTTCATTTAAAGATAAAACCCTCTAATAAAAGGCTTTTTCTGAGGTTTCATTCTAGCTTAGCATGATCATTTTGTGTACTAAAAATAAACAGAGATTATGCATAGCTAGGATTTGGGGGTGGGGGGAAATCAGCCTCTCTCTCTTCACCCTTCTCTTTCCACTTACTCCCTTTGAATTTCTTTCAATTTTAGGTATGCCAAAAAATAAGGTTTTCAGGAGTGTAACAATTATGGATTTTAGGCATCATAATGTTTTCTTCAGGTCCACACAAACACACACACATATACCCTTCCATATTTCCTTACCGTGGCTAAAGCACAAATGCAGTATTTTTCACAGAACTGATGCTATTTTTAGACTGAATTGTAGGAAGTCTGCAGCATTAATAAATAGACAAGAAGCACAGAGCCATTGCGCATGGTAATATGCCAATGCAAAAGCTAGCTTGGCCTTTAGCCAATGAACTGTGGTTAGATGTTGCAACAACGAAAGTAAAAGCGCCGCTTACAAAGGAATGATTAATAAGCTGACAAACTTCAGGCATTTATTTCCTATTCTTTCGTGCCAGCTATATTAACACTAGCATATTTTCAACTTTATTAGTAAAGTCTTAGAGTCTGGTACTCTTACGTGTGTTCACCAAGAGCTTCTTAAATCAGCTGCAAATTATTTGGAGAGGTGAATACTTGATAAATGTTGCTTTTTCCCCCCATTACCCTAATAGACCATGTCTGTTTATTTGTCTGCATGACACCTTGCTCCGAATAATAACCATTATGGTTCCCCAAACCCAATGCTGCAGGAAATCTTCTACGTGGTATTAGCATCTTGTGGTAACTGATCCATGCGCCTTGTTGTGGGACTTCTTCAGTCACATTTGCTTCAAGGAATTTCTATCCCTCCCTGTGGCAAATGTTCTCTGTGTGCCAGTTTGACATTCCTAGCATAGCAACCACTTTCTAGAAAGGGAGGCAGTCAACAGACTCCAATATCCTGTCTGTAATAAACTCAAGATTTCAATCAGCTGAAAAGATGGAGTAAAATGAGGAGTTATGGGATGGAATTAGGGTGACCCACTTGCTTCAGTTTGCTTGGGACTGTCCCAGATTTTAAAACTAGAAGTTCCAGATCCCAGGAAACCTCTCAGTCCCATTCAGTGGGTTGGCTTGTTACCCTAGATGGAAGAGTCACTGGCCTGAGCCTGAAGGAAACTAGGAAGGGACTTGGCTTTAGAGACAGACCCAGGTTCAAATCCCAGCCAGGTCCTACCAGCTGTGTGACTCTCCTCAAGCCTCGGTGCTATCAACATGTGATTAACCTCTAGTCTGAGGTTAAGGATCCCACTTCTAAAGTTAAAAAACCATTCATTTCTGCAAAAATGGAAATAATAATAGCTACCTCATGGATCTGAGGATACAAAGCAAACTCACATCTGCAAGTATCTACACATATAAGAAATTGCAAACTTCAGAGCCCTGGTTGCTGAGTTCCAAAGTGGATTAAGGTGGACTTAAGTGGGTCCTAAAAAAGCAATGACAAATGACACAATGAAATTGTATCCTGGATGGCGTGTCCCTGCATTTGACTCTGAACATGGTTTTATTTTTGTCTATAAAGCTGAGACTTCTCTCAATAAAGCAAGACCGTGACAGAGAAGGGCAGCTCCTTCACCATGTCCCTAACGTTACCAGACACCTTGTCTGAGGGGCGTCACCCTGGCTGAATGAATGAGTGCTTATGTAAAAGACCTGCCCTCCAGTAAAATTCCATTTTGGGGTTGCATAAAAACAACAATTCCTGGAAAGGTGAAATTTTTAATTAAATGTATTCAAAGGGAATACAGATTAATGCCTCTAAGCAAGAGAGTATTTAATGCTTCCAGGCCAGCTCATGCCTGCCAAAGTAAAAATCTTCATGCCGGTGAGGCTTTTAAGTATTGATATTTCCTGTATTAATAATACTCTAAACCACATTCATAATAATATAATTAGCAGCACAATTCATACCATACAGCATGTGAGGACTCTGCATTATTAATTACAGCAGCATAGCCTTTGTATGGAATGCCACGATCTGATTTTAGCTCTCAAGGTAAATGATCATAAACTTGGGGGGCAGGGGAGTCCAGCAGCATGATGCACCTTGCACAACTCACGTTCCTCTGATGATCACAAAATAACAATAAATATTCTGTGCACAGTGCCTGCAGGGAGGAAACCCATTTTAAAGTCCAAGCTTGAGTGAATTTGGCTGTGCTTCCAAATTTTGTATGTAGCAAAATGTGATTAATATCCTTGATGTTCTCATTTTATCTCAGCCTCCATCCTAAACCCATGGAGTATTGTGATACTTTTATGTTGATGAACAAGATGCCTTAGTAGGAGTTTTATAAACGAAGTTTTGCCCCAATGGGACTTGCCTCATAATTTCCATTCCCCTCCTAAACACCCCAAGCTGGCCTTGCAGGAATTCTCGTCTCCAGCACTGGGGTAAGGGAAGTGTGTGTTTTATCATTGATGATTTTGCTAAAGGCTTATGCTAGTTCTGAGTAATGAAAAAATGTATTGGAACACATAGCTGTGCTAATTTATATTTCTCAAGTAGCTTAAAAGGGCTTCTGCTTTTTCCGTATCTTTACAAACACTATGTATTATCATTTAAAAAAATAGCTTTGCCCATGTGGTAGACAAAAAGTGACATGAAATTGTTATTTGCACTTTCTAAGATGAATTGGAAGAGCAAAACTCAGTTGAGAGGCCAAGAAAGAAGAGGATATCCGACCCAGAAGTATTAGGACAGATTCAGATGAACTTCTGTAGGGTCTCCCTTGCTATCCATCTACCTGGACCCTACGCTTTTTCCATCATAAAGACCTTCCCAAAGCCCTTATGTACCCTGAGGTCTCTCAGCTCAGGACGTCACACCAGCATGGCCACCCCATCCTAGTGTCCAGACCCAAACTACATACTAAGAGGTGTAATAAAGCCAGAAATGTAATTATGACACATCAGGGGATGAGTTTTGTGCCAGTCTTAACTCTCCCCAAAGTGATACACAGCTGTCATTTTTGACAGGTTGAAAGAAAGTAAGAATTTCTCCAGCCTAGCAGGCTTTTCCATGCATCTGGGGCAAGGGGCTTCGGGTCAACCAGCTGCTGTGATTGCGTGAGAGAAGGACAGAAGTAATTGCTAGTTCTCGAAAGAAAACCATTTGGATGACCATGGAAGGGGAGCTAACCACTCTCACAGGCAGGAGAGACCCTCATCTAACATGATACAATATAAAAGGCACAGATGCGATTTAGGGGTAGGAAGACATGCGTAATGGTCCTGCCACCCCTTCTCATCACGGTGCTGCCACTGTACTCTCAGTTTCCTTTAATAGAGCCTTTGGTGCCTGATTGTTTCTTGGGTTCTTCAATATGGTGGGGACCTCAAGCTTTCCTTATAGTCGTTCATTTATTCATCCAACAAATATGTTTTGAGTGTCCACATTCTGTGTGCCAGGTTCTCTGTCAGATACAATAAACAAAGCAGACATAGTCCCTTCCTTCAAGCCTGGGTGATTTTCACTATTATGGGGGAAGAACACAGGCTGTGGAACACACCAAGGAAGAATACTCAATCCAGACTAGGGTGGGAGGGCTGTGTTGGCAAAGGCTTACTGGGAGAAAAACATATCAGAACTGGGACCAGATGGTTTAGTTATTGATTCTAGTAAATGCTGGACAATAATAGTAAATAATAGTAGTAGCACTTACTGAATTCTTTCATTATGCTAAGCCCTATGGCTGGGTGTTTCCATAGAGCATCTCCTCTATGAAGCAGGTTTTATTATTATCACCATATGTAAACAAAGATACTGATGTGTAGAAAGCTCAAATGCTTTTTCTATGGTCCCAAGTAAGAAGCAACAGAGCTGGGAATTGAACTTGTGTAAAAGGAATAATAAAAAACGTGCATTTCTAACCACTGCAGTATGCTGCTATCCTTTGTGACTTGGGAAAGATCCTTGCAAATAAGCCTGAAGGTATTATTTGCCCAAGTAGATGAAGCTGCATAGCACAAAAACCCAATCCCAACTATGCTTACTTTGTAAGAAAGTTGGACGGAGCACTAGGCCACAAAGGGTAAGGGGAATGCATTTGTCCCTACAGGATGGTCGGCCCTCTCCCCAGTCACCGGCTTTGTTTTCTATACTGGACCAGGAGAAGAACAGCCCATATGAAGGATGCCTATGTAGCTCATTTGTGTAGGAGCAGATAGCAAGCATCAGCCTTTTATCTCCCTGGCTGGGTGTGACCGTGGTGATAGAGCTGCCTTGGGAAGATGAGTAGCTAGGAAAGAGGTTCTCAATCACTCCTGCTTTATAGTAAATGTCTGAGGGCTGTGGCTTTTCAAATTGATTGTGGTCCACCCCAGCCATGTCGCCTTCCTACACCTCGCTGAGTGCTCCAGCATGCTGTGCTGCTGGTCAGATATCCAGAAGAAGACCTCTGCTACTGTCCAGAGAGGTTGGTGCCTCCATTGGAAGCTGATGATTTTCCTTCAGGGGAAACACACAAAGGACCTGGCAGCTGGTGAGAAAAGGAGCCAGAATGTGATGAACAGGCATTGTGTTAACTCAAATAGCTAGAGGACTATGGAATGAGCACATTTTTTCTCACTCAACAGGAAGTCATCCCAGGGTAGAGGGAATCCCAGTTCTGCCACCGTTGGGAATCACATGACTCAGGTGGGTCAGGGGATGGAGAATGGCTCAAGCGGGGAGTGTCAGGGCTGCTGAACACCTTCCCAAAGATTTTGCAGGGCTGGGAGGAAGGCCTAGAAGGATGAGCACAGGTTAGGAGTCAAACAAGTGGGTGTTAATCCCATTTCCCTATTTTTGACTGTGTGGCCTTAGGCCAGTTACTCAGTCTCTGTGTTCAAAATAAAGCCCTTTTTAGGGCTGCTCTAAAAATGAAACAGGATGACATAAATGAAGTGCTGGGCCCACTCCAGTGCTGGTGCTTTGTCAATCATAATGTTACTCATATTTCTAAACTCATATTTCAGTATTGCCTTTTTGAGGTTTTTACAGTTTATGTTTTTATGATTGGTATAAGCCTGTGTGTGTGGCTGAGTGTCTAGGTTTCTTTTGTGAAAGAGGGACTTCCTTTCTTTTTAGAGTTTTCCTTACTCATGTGGAGAGACTGTTTCAAGAACTAAGGCTCTTAGAAACACCAAGACTTCTAAAACGCTTTTATTCTTTGTGACAAAGCAAGCAAACTATGGGAGAGTTTGACAGGGAAAAGGAAAACACAATGTGGTTTTTACTAAGAAACCAATGATTTCCTTTATTCTCCCTTCTTCTAGAAGGAAATGTGAAGATTTCCTTAGTTTCTTCCTTCTGGGTGAAGACCCAAGTACAGATCTACTGCTCTCTTGGAAAGAATAATTCAGGAAAAAACAAAGTATGTGTGAAACATATTTAAAACAAAAGCACTTTTAAAATCCTTAACAGTCTCATGAGTTCTCCATTCTTCTCTTCTTTACAGAGGAGACCTTCGTTTTGGAAAGAAAGCCCAGTGGGGCATTGGGAACTAGGTACAGCACGATGTCTGAAGTCAATGCTTGCCTATCTTCTACAGTTATCTGTGGGCACAAATTACAACAGTTTACAAAGAACTTCATGGAGGGCAATTTAGTGCTCCTAATGTCCTGCTGACAATCCTGAGAGGAAGGTCAATGAAGGATCCTCTACTTCCTTTTAGAGGCATTGAAACTGAGGTGTAGAACTTATGTGCAATACCCCTGCTCCCCAGCTGGTCAATACTGGAGCAGCACTAGATCTGGTTCCTCTGCCATCTGTCCTTAACTGCCACTGGTTTCTGAAGCTCCGGTTCCACTCAGATGCCTAAGGTATCTAAGGCAGAGGTATAGGACAGGGCACTGGCAAGAAGATCTGCTTATTACTTATAGGAGTTGCCTCCCGGGGAAAGAAAGTGAGCCTAACTAACTGTCAAGGGTGTTTTATATTTATATTGTGCTGCTTTATCCCTTTTGGCATCAGAGCTTAAGCCAAGGTACTTGGGCATGGCTGATCTGGCATTCAGGTGCCTGAGGAGGCTGGCTTGTCAAAGTGGCTCTCAGAGTGCCCAGTGTTTGAGTCACACCCAACCCATGGACTGTTTGGCTTGTGTCCTGGGACTTCTTGCCTCCCCTCTTAAAGCAGCAAAAGACAGAAGTGTAATCACTCTCCAGTGAGCCTGGACCAAAGGCCCAGAGCAGAACAACAAGCCCTGTTTTGCTTTCTCCCGGCATTAAGAATCAAGACTGACTTTGTGCGCTGTGCTGCTGAGTGTGGTGTGTGACCTGTGAAATGAAAAATCTCTGCTCTGTGCCCAGAGGCTTCCAATCGTGCTGCCCAGGCTGTTTTCTTTTTATATCTGCTGGAAGGGAATCAGAAAAGTCCAACAAGCAAAAAAACAAAAACAAAAACAAAACAAAACACATTGATCAAGATTCAGCAGAAGCTAGGAAGTGTTCTTAAGAGGTTTCTACAGCTTTTCCCCTTCCCACCATGCTTGTCTTGGTTCATCAGTTCTGATGTTTATTTCACTCACTTGCTGAGCACCTGCTAGAGGCCACCTATAGCAGCTAGAGGACAAGTTTTAGAGTCAGTCAATATAAACTAGCTGTGTGAACTTGAGCAGATGATCTTCCCCCAAAGCCTTAGTTAGTTAGCTTATTTGTTTAAGTAATACCATCATAAGACTGAGTCAATTGATCACTCACTCATTCATTCATTTATTCCTTCATTTGCCAAATATTTATTGAGCTTCTATTATGTGTTTGGCACTATTATTAAGTAGTCTGCGTGTATTTTTAATTTAATCATCACGACAACCCCAAGTCAGTACCTTTTGCTTTCCTCATGTTACAGATGAGGAAACTGTGGCAAAAACAGATGAAATACGTCATCTGAAGCCATACAACCAGTAAGTGTTTGATTTGGGATTGGAATTAATGCATCCTCAAGTCCTGATCCTGTACTAGTGAACCAAAAGTAAGACTCAGTCCCCGATCTTAAGATGCTTGTAAGCTAATCAGGGAGACAGACGTGTAAATGGTTAAGTGATATGTAGCCAAAGTTTCACACAAGAGATATGTATGTAGGGAGGTACCCAAGCTGTCTTACAGTTGGGGATCAAGGAAAACCTTTACAGATTGAGTCATCTTGGATTAGACTTTGGGAGACACATGAGTACCTTCTGGGATTAAGCTTTGGGAGACAGGTGGGTATTATCTGGGTAAAGAGAGGAGAAAAGGAGAGAAAAGGCATTATAAGCAGAGGGAGAAGGATGTAAAAAGGTATAGGAAAGATCAGGCATGTTTGGGAAATCATCAAAAATTCAGCAAGTTTGGAGTTCATGGTACTTCAAGGAAAAAGGAGAGACATGGAACTAGAAGGATAAGCAGGGACTTTACCTCCCTCTGGTCACATACACAGACAAGGGCAGTTTCTGCCCCTTTCACTTAGGTGACCATGGTGATGATAGTGGTGATAATGATACTAGAATAGATTTTCACCACACCTAGCAGCTTATGAAACACATCCACATACACCAGGGCAAATTGCTTGATCCCATGAAGCAGGCAAGGCACACAAATATAGTTTAGCTTCCAAGTGATTACATAAATTTGTGCCAAATTTATTCAATTACTCCCCAGAAGAGGTCAAACAATGGTCTTTTCATCTAGAGTCCAAAACTCCACTGCGATTTCTCTTATTTAGTAAGACACAATTAATCAAATTCACTAAAAGTCCACCACTACTGTGGCAGAAGTGGTGTTCACCAAATATCCATGTGTTCCCCTACATTTCCCAGCCATCCTTGCAATAAAGTTGGGGTCATGTGACTAATTCTGGACAATGGGTGTATTAGTCCATTCTCACACTGCTATAAAGGACTACCTGAGACTGGGTAATTTATGAAGAAAAGAGGTTTAATTGATTAACAGTTCTTCAGGCTTACTAGGAAGCATGAATAGGAGGCCTCAGGAAACTTATAATCATGGCGGAAGGCGAAGGGGAAGCAAGCATGTCTTACGATGGCAGAGCAGGAGTGGTGGGGGAGATGGTGCCATACACTTTTAAACAATCAGATCTCATGAGAACTCACTCACTGCCAGGAGAACAGCAAGGGGGAAATATGCCTCCATGATCCAATCACCTTCCACCAGGCCCCTCCTCCAAATCAACATGAGATTTGGGTGGGGACACAAATCCAAACCATATCAATGGGCTTGGGAGTGGACATTAAGTGCCAGGTTAGGGTCAAGCCTAACTGCTTTACCCCTGATACTGCAACCTTGGACATCATTTTGCCATATGGGGTGTAGTTTCAAGATGAAAGAGGGTGGCCAACCTAAGCCTGACTTTACAAAGCAAAAATGTCTTTATTAAATTAAGCCAATGGAAATTTGGGGTCTTATCTTTACTCCAGCATCCTATCTACTATAGTTCTCAAAAGGTTGGCATTTTTTCTACCTGTCTTTGTATTTTATTTCCCAACAACTGTCCCTTTCCAATTCATTTGTAAGCCTCATTGGACCACTTAGAGTCGCTGGCTATGTCCTTTGAGAATCATTTATTGAATGTCTCTTCTTCTCCTACTTGATTGCAAGTTCCTCAAGGGCAGAGCTGTGACAATCATTTCGAAAAAGAAATTATTTACAGGAAGAGTCTGGCACAAAAGGAATATGCATAACTGGATATTATTTTTTAAAAATCTATACTTTGAGGCCCCCAAGTCAGGTTGATTAATTTTAGAAATGATATCATTTCATGTCAGATGATTCTCTGACTTGGGCTTTCAGTCTTTGACAACTTTTTTATCTTTATCCCAAATTAAGAAAATGCAAAATTTACAGAGAAGCATCTTATCTGTGTTCAACAAGAGTTCTTTGCTTTCCATGAAATGCTGGATAAGCTATAGAATGAAAAATAGTGATGTCTACCAAATTAGTAGTATAAGGATTGGTTACAAAATGATTACCTGTTAAACTTCAAAATTGTGCTTATTGTATAAAGAACCTGAGTATTTTCAGAGTTATGTGGGGGCATGGAGCAGGTGAAATCCAGGTGATCACCATGTGAAATGGTTTGGATATATGTCCCCACCAAATCTCATGTTTCATTATAATCCCCGGTATTGGAGGTGGGGCATGGTGGGAGGTGACTGAATCATGGCAGTGGGTTTCTCATGAATGCTTTAGTGCCATCCACTTGGTGCTATCCATAGTGAGTTCTTATGAGATCTGGTTGTTGTAAAGTGTAAAGTGTGGCACCCTCCCTGCCTCCTTGCTCCTGCATTCTCCATGTGATGTTCCTGTTCTAGTTTCACCTTTTGCCACGAGTAAAAGCTCCCTGAGGCCTCCTCAGAAGCCAAGCAGATGCCAACACTATGTTGGCATCTCTACAGCCTGCCTAACCATGAGCTGACTGGACCTGTTTTCTTTGTAAATTACCCAGTGTCAGGTATTTCTTCACAGCAATGCAAGAATGGCCTAATACACCATGATTGGGGTTCCTGAATCTGTGGATGACAGTCAAGTTTGTGTCTCCCTGCCTGGGGCATCCCAGGTAAGGGCTGAGCAGCATCAAGAAAATCTGTGCAACATTTGCAACTCATAACATACCACTTATCACTTCACCCCTCAGACCCACAAGAACACATCATAGAACCAGTGCAAGAGAAGGATGCCACAAGGGTGACCTTAAATCTCACCTCATCTATCACATAAAACATAAATGACAAAGTTTGGTAATTTGGCTGCCATGCATGACAGCATTCACAACTGATGGGGTGATGCATAGGAGTTGAGAATTGCTGCTCTGGGGAATGTGTGGGGAGTCTCTATTGAAAAGGTTTTTTTTCTAGAGGAATGAAAATGCACCTAGTTAGGTTTGCTGTACATGTTTTGTTTCCCAATTATTTTATGCCTCCTTCTTTTTTTACTTCCTGGAGAAATTTCTGGCAAGAACTTCTGGCAGTCTCCTGTTTCCCAGATGCCCGGCTCCTCACTGCCGTGCACATAACAGCAAATCCATAACAATCCTCCTTCACGATTACATCAGGTGGTGGGGGGGGGGGCGCGGGCAGGAGGGCATAAGAAGGTCAGTACCCTAGAAGGCAGCCTCATTTACTCATCCACTGAGAAAGTATTGACTGAACACCTACCAGGTTCCAGGCACTTGGGAAAAGGCAGTGAGCAAGACTGATGAAGGCCCCAGCCTGCAAAGCCTCATATTCAAAAGCTGGGACAGAGATGAGAGAAAAGTAAAGAAATAAACAAGACATCTTGGATGACGATAAACGCCATGAAGATAATAAAACAGGGTTATGTGATAGAAAATGGCCAGAAATGAGAATAGCAGGTTTGATGAAGGTCTTTTCAAGAGGACATCCAGTCAGGACCCAATCGTGATGATGTGTGGGAAGAACCTTCCCATAGGCTGGAGGGAGGGATGGGCTTGGTTTATGTGACAAAGGCCAAGTGGCTGTAGCAGAGGGAACTAAGGGAAGAGAAGCAGAGGCTAGATGATGGTGAGCCTTATAATCCATTCAAAGACATTCCAAGTGCAAAAGGAGGCCATCAGAGGGGCCCTTGTGGTCATTACAATACATTGTTGAAGTCCAAAAACAATAGTCTATTCATTGACCTACCCTTATTTCCTAAACTCTAAATAATGCTCAATAATTTTTTTTTTTTACCAATTTACAAATGGTTTTTTTACTTGTGCCTTCACTTTGTTTTTGTTTTTTGTGTTGTTTTGGTGTTATATTTTAAGTTCTAGGGTACATGTGCACAATGTGCAGGTTTGTTACATACGTATACATGTGCCATGTTGGTGTGCTGCACCCATTAACTCATGATTTACATTAGGTATATCTCCTAATGCTATCCTTCCCCCCTCCCCCAACCCCACGACAGGCCCCAGAGTGTGATGCTCCCCACCCCGTGTCCAAGTGCTCTCGTTGTTCAGCTCCCACCTGTGAGTGAGAACATGCGGTGTTTGGTTTTCTGCCCTTGTGATAGTTTGCTCAGAATGATGGTTTCCAGCTTCATCCATGTCCCTACAAAGGACATGAATTCATCCTTTCTTATGGCTGCATAGTATTCCATAGTGTATATGTGCCACATTTCCTTAATCCAGTCTATCATTGATGGACATTTGGGTTGGTTCCCAGTCTTTGCTATTGTGAATAGTGCTGCAATAAACATACTTGTGCATGTGTCTTTATAGCAGCATGATTTATAATCCTTTGGGTATATACCCAGTAATGGGATGGGTGGGTCAAATGGTATTTCTAGTTCTAGATCCTTGAGGAATCGCCACACTGTCTTCCACAATGGTTGAACTAGTTTACAGTCCCACCAACAGTGTAAAAGCATTCCTATTTCTCCACATCCTCTCCAGCACCTGTTGTTTCCTGACTTTTTAATGATCGCCATTCTAACTGGTGTGAGATGGTATCTCATTGTGGTTTTGCTTTGCATTTCTCTGATGGCCAGTGATGATGAGCATTTTTTCATGTGTCTGTTGGCTGCATGAATGTCTTGAGAAGTGTCTGTTCATATCCTTAAACAAAAATTAATTCAAGATGGATTAAAGACTTAAATGTTAGACCTAAAACCATAAAAACCCTAGAAGAAAACCTAGGCAATACCATTCAGGACACAGGCATGGGCAAGGACTTCATGACTAAAACACCAAAAGCAATGGCAACAAAAGCCAAAATTGACAAATGGGATCTAATTAAACTAAAGAGCTTCTGCACAGCAAAAGAAACTACCATCAGAGTGAACAGGCAACCTACAGAATGGGAGAAAATTTTTACAATCTACCCACCTGACAAAGGGCTAATATCCAGAATCTACAAAGAACTTAAACAAATTTACAAGAAAAAAATCAAATAATTGTTTTTTTCTCCCTCTCTCTTTTTTTCTTTCCTAATAATTACTCCATACCCAGTCTATTGCAGGTATTGTGCTAGACTTTGGAGACATGGCAACACACAAAAATTAAATTCCTGCTTTTATGTGGAGACAAACAATAAACAAACACATGTAGAATGTGTTTGGAAATATTACACTTTATGAAGGAAAAACAGGATCATAAGCAGTGTCATGCATGTGTGTAGGCACAGTCTGGCTATTTTTGGTAGAAGGTCTTTGAGGAGCAATTGGAGAAAAGATGGGAAAGGAGAGAACCCTGTGAACCCTGTGAACAACCAGGGGAAAAGCAGCCGAGGATGTGGGGACTGCAAGTCCAAAGCCAGCGGCAGGGAGCATGCTTGGTGTGTCTGAGAAAGAGCAGCTGGCTTGGGGGAGTGATGGAGGAAGATACGGGGGTGGCTGACGGTGACCAGGCCAAGTGGGCTTCATGGGTCTAGGGGAGGACTTTGGATTTCACTCTGAGATGACAAAACCCTGGAGTTGTTGGCAGAGGTGCTATAACGTTATTCCATTTAAGCATAAAAGGCTCAATCTGCCTGCTCCACGCAGTGGTGGAGAACAACTGAGTGGAAACAGCTGGAGGAGCCATGTTCCTGGGGGAAGGGGAGAGGTTTTGGATTCAGAGCATGGTGTGAAGATGAACCAGCAGGATTTCCCAACAGGGTAGATGGGGCTGAGAGATAAGAGGGGAGTGAGAGAAAACACCAGGGACATCGGCCTGAGGGTGTGCAGGAAAAGCCAGTTTGGGAAACCTTGGAGGAACCAGTTTGGTTCTGACCAAGATGAATTTGACATGTCTGTTAGACTTCCAAGTGAAAACATTGAAGAGGCAGTTGGTTGTATCACTCTTGACTTTACAGGAGAAGTGGAGGCTGGGAATATATTAATAAATGAAGGAGTTGTCAGCTTAGAGATTGTATGTATTAAAATGCATAGGACTCAATGAGATGTTCTAGGAAATAGGTATGAAAAGAGATAAGAAGAAATGTGTGCACCAAATCCTGGGGCAAGAGATGGAGAGAGAACAGCTAGTGAGGATAGGGAGGAGAACCAAGAAAGCGTGATGCCCATACACAAAGGGAAGAAGGATTTCATGGAGAAACACCAGCTGTAGCAAAGAAAAGGATGTTTGGATCTGCCTACTCTCCTTCCTCCCTCCCTCCCGCTCCTTTTCTCCCTCTCTCCCTCCCTGCTTCCTTCCTCCTCACTTCCCTCCCTCCCTCTTTTCTTCCCTCCCTTCCTTCTGTTTTTCTCCCCCCTCCCTCCCTTCCTTCTGTTTTTTCCCCCCTCCCTCCCTTCCTTCTGTCTTTCAGTTTCCCGTTAGTCTGAGATCCTGCAGGATAGATATTTCTGGTGCTCTTCACAGAATGAAGGGCCTTGGGTTTCTTCCTGATACCCCACAATGCATGCAGAGACATAGCAGATAAAGAGATAATCATAATCTAACTGCAAAATGCATCCCTTGCACTCTGTTATTATATTAATAGCGCTGCTGGTACTTTCCTCCCAACTTTTACCCGTGGAGAATTGAAAAGACACTCGGAGTGAAGGTTCAGAATCTTCAAAACGTGTACACCATCAGCATAAATGTCTCATTCTGGATAAATCCGCTTCAATTATATATTTAACTCAGCTGAGAACTCCCCAAAGAAGGGTTATTCTGTATTCACCAGCAAAGTATTTTTGATACCCTCATGGGGACAATGATTTGCCAAAAATTCATGCAACCTTTTTTATATTAATGCAGAAAAACTTGAAGATTATTAAGTCCATGCTTCTGACAGCCCCTGCAGTTACAAATAAAATAGCTAATGAGAAGAAAAACTGCCCCTACCGGCTTATTCCCAAAGCCCCAGCCATCTTTACGCAAGAATGCTGTGACAAATGGTACTTTTCACCTTTCTAACATGCCCCTTCTCCGATTATAGATTTAGATGGATAACATGACCACAAGAGTTAGGCCCCGAAGCAGATGATTGCCTCTGGCACCCGCCGTATGCAGTTCGAGGTGAAATTTCCAAGAGCGAAATGAAATAATTGCAACAGGGTAAGTCTAACTCTGCCAGTGAATTTATAAAAATTAAAAGGTCTGAGAGGTAATGCTCATGAACCCATTTGTCTCATTTTTCCTCATTAAGATTTAATTGAAATGAACTCTGGTAACTGTAAGAAAAGTTACATTCTTATTTCAGGCTAGCATTTTTTAAGCACCAGACTCTCCTTGGGATCAGTTTGATGCACTGCTATTTCACCATTGATATTAGTGCAAACATACTAGTGAAATTAAAAAAAAAAAAGGCCATTTAATCCTATCAAAAGATAGCCGTTTTGCATTTAAGGAGCACAGGTATCTACGTTTGAAGGCACAATTAAAACAACTTCTGGATGAATTCTAAAATGTGAATTGGCCCCCTACCACGTAAAACTAATTGAAAGGAAATGGAAAGTCAAAATATTGTCATCTGAAATAATTACCATATATAGATAGATATAGTCACTCACTTACCTGCCACTTCAACATATTGTATGTAAGAAATTAATGTGAAGTGCACTTTTACGTAAGCATCAGAGAATCTGGGGACATAAAAGTATGACAGTGGGGTCTTCATTTGGGTTTTTCGAGGCTGCTGTCGTGCATACGGCCACTTACAGCTTGCACATGGTATGACAGCACTGGCCACCAGGATCTCCAGCTCCTTGCCACCCCCTTCCCATCCACACTGCCAAACTGAAAAAATGGTTCTTGCCAAAGTCACTAAAAGTCCCCTCTTTGCCCACCACTGTGTATGTTCCACACTTCTCAGTGGTATTTAACCTTGCTGTCCATGTCATCCTTTTCATATATAAAACTCCTTCTTGACTTTCTAGCTCTCTCTTCTCCTGGCAACCTCCTTCAACTTCTGATAGCTTCTTATTGGCCTCGTCCCAGGGTTCTTTAGCTGTCTTTCCCCCAGTGTCGGTCTTGCCCCACTCTTCTGCTCTAGGTCGACTTGCCTCCTCACTCAAGACCTTCTCAGGACAAGCTTGTCCATTGTGGTGGGTTGAATAATGTCTTCCCAAAAGATACACCCAAGTCCTAACTCTGAGTGCACACTATTTGAAAACAGGGCCTTTGCAGATATAATTAAGGTAGGGATCTCTAGATGATATAATACTGGATTTAGGATGGACCTTCAATCCAATGACAGATGCTCTTATAGGAAGGGGAGAGGACAAAGAGAGACACAGAGGAGAGACAGCCGTGTGAAGAGACCCAAGGCAGAAATTGGAGTTAGGCTCGCACAAGTTCAGGAATGCCCTCAGTCATTCTGGAATGACTGGAAAACAGCAAGGTAAGAGGATTTCTTAGACCTTCAGAGGGAGCACAGCCATTGCGACACCTTGACTTGAGACTTTTGGCCTCCAGAACTTTGAAAGGATACGTTTCTGTTGATTTAAACCATGAGGTGTGGTAATTTGTTACAGTGGCTGTAGGAAATGGATATATTCACCCAAGTGAGACCTCCACTCCTACCTTTAAGCCCAAAGACTCCCAGTTTTAGAGCTTCAGCCAAAATCTTGCTCCTGAGTTTCAGATGCTTGGTATCTTGACTGGGATGTCTTACAGACAGCTCCTTCTCAAGACACGCATCCAATCTAGGGCTCCTGCCTGCTCCTTGTTGATTCAGCTGCCAATGCTGCAGACTGGGGATTCATACTACTACTCAAGAACTACTTACACAACCAACCTAGACCCTAATTATAGAGGCAGCAGTGGGAGGGAGGGGCCCAGCACCTGGACTCTGAAGCCTAGATGTTTGGGCTTGAATCCTCATTTAGGCTTAACTTATTATTTAAACTTGGGCAAGTTTTCTGTCTTGTTACCTCAGTTTTCTCACCTGTAATACAGGCCAATAATAATACTCACAAAGGGCTGAGGATACTGCTTGGCATGTAGAAAGTATGTTTTCTTTATTTTTAAATAAATTAAAAAATTTACAAACATTCATTTGGAAATCTCCTGGTTTTTTTTTTTTTTTTTCCAGACAGAGTCTTGCTCTTTCACTCAGGCTGGAGTGCAGTGGTGTCATCTTGGCTCACTGCAACCTCCGCCTCCCAGGTTCAAGGGATTCTCCTGCCTCGGCCTCCCAAAGTGCTGGGATTACAGGTGTGAGCCACTGCGCCTGGCCTGAACTTTCCTGGTTCTTTACCCCCAACTCAAGGTTAGCGAGTCCTTGTCCTCATCTGGGGATAAAGACACAGGCATGGAGCAGGTGGCTCTGAAGAGTATCTCTGTGCCCATCTGTGCAGTACCTTAGGAGCCCATGTTCCATAGTTAGTTCACCCTTTGACTCTGATGAGACTGCTTTCCTCCAGGTAGTCCCATAATAAGATTCGCCCAAGGCTTCTGATCCCAAGTCTTTCCCTCATCTGCAATGCTTTTCCTCTTTCCACTTATTCTTTCTCCTCCTCCCACCTTTCTCCTCAAGTTGGACTCAGCTTTGATGCAGCCTCTTCCAGACACTCTCCACTGCCCTGCAGGCTGAAGGGTAACAATCTGTTTATTATCTGCCTCTTCTATTAGATTGTCAGCTCTTCCAAAGCAGGAATTACGTTTTATTCCTATATGCACCTTGAAGACTTGGAATGCAGCCTGCATAAAGTGGCGGTACAGGGAATCTTTGTGAAATAAATAACCATTTGTTTACCAGTTTCTGCGTCCCTCTGGGTGATGAATGACAGGGTGAGCCAGAAAAAGGATCTGGCTACCAAATTATAGTCCTGAAGTTCTCCATTTTAACAATTAGCTGAAAGCCTTTTGGGAAATGTAATAGTCACTCACTATTTATATTCCAACAAAGCACAACAACCTACAGTCTGCTGACTGACTATATGCAGAACGCATTTCACAAGGAAAACAGCAAAGTGTGCTAGTGGCAGAGATGTGATCTTAGGGAGGTAAAGGACAAGGAATAGGATTTCTAGAAGATTAAGAGCATAGAACAAGACCCCAAGACCTATGCCTGGAAGCAAATGAAAATATAGAAGCATGGTATCTTATATGATTGGGAGGTATTGGAGTACAAAGACTTTATGGGTTCTGAAACTTATAGGTCAGTTATGACCTAGAATTATTGAAGGAATCTGGTGTAGGCCATTCTCCTGTTCAGAGCTTTTTCTAGATATCATAGAGCTAACAAGTACACAATTTCTAAGAGACTCTTGCAACCTTAGTGCCGTTTCAAAGTTTTTCCTGGTTTCATCTGAATGCCCAGCACACAGCTTTTAGGAGCACTCTGGTTTAGTGTTGATGACAGGTTGACAGAGAAAGCCAAGTGTCTTCCATATAGGAGACAGTTAACATGGGAAGTTGTAACTGCATTAGGGGTCTACTCTTAACAAGACCAACTTCACTGCTCTGGTTAGCAATTTTCTGAGGAATGAGTAGGAAAATAGGAAGCGACTCAATCTCTCCTTTCAAGCCCCACATTCAGTCTATCAGCAAATACTATTGATTCAATCTTTAAAATACATCCAGGAGAACCATCTCCACTGCAGTTACTCTGGTCTAAGCCCTCATCATCTTCTGTCTGGATTTTTCCAATAGTCTCCTGACTGGCCTTCCTATTTCTTCCCTTATTCAGCTTCTATCTATTCTCAACACAGCAGCGGGGCCTTCCTGCTCAAACTAGGACAGACCAAGGCGCACCTCTGTTGAAAGACCTACAATGTTACCCAGATTAAAAACCCAAGTACTCTCAGTGTATACTGTCTGCCCCTGGAAAGGATTAGAAAAGTTACTTCCTCATAAAATTGGTGCCATTAAGCTCAGATCAGAAGTATGAATACAGTAGACTCCCAGGAACATACCAGTTCTTCTCTGTAAGAGTTACAAAATATTTTGCTAAAGGGCAGCAAAAAAATCAAGAATACAAAAATTAATAAAAATATTAATGGGTCTAGTAGAAGGGCTGAAGGCAACCAAAAATTCAAGTGGTGTGCAAGTCACCTAGACACGTGGGTGATCACCAGTGTTAGATGTGTCCTTCTGAGCTTGCCCAGTCTGTATTCACGGGACTTTGGTACAAATTGAGTCTTCAGGAATTCTTAAACAATGTGATGTCCTGGGGTGTATACTGGCTTTGGAATCAAAGTAAGTTAAATAAACACATTAGGCCTCATTCTCCTTATCTGTAAGATGGGATATTAATATCTACTTTGAAGGATTGTATTTATTCAACCCTCTTCATTCTGAATTCTGTTAGTATATCACTTTCTGTAGGAAGCCTTCGTAGGTCCTACTAGAATTAATCTCTCCATCTCTGCAGTTTCCTTCTCTATACCCAATAAATCATTGTGTTTTCTAGCCCATCATCTTATTTGTTTTGCATGTCTGCCTTCTCAAGACCCTGGGTTCTTGGGTAGCAAAGAGCAGGTCTTATTCATCTCTGTATTCCCAGTATCTAAAATGGTGACATTTGTTAGATAAATGAAAGAATGAGCTCTCAGAAGCAAATGGAGAGTATATTTCCTGTGTGAAAGTCATAATTTTGTATTTCCAAGACATTTTCCCTTATTACATTGGTAAGTTATATCAGTAAACTAGAAGAAAAAGAGTAAAGAAGGAAACCAATAATGAGAAACCATTTGATATTAATAAGATTGGTGAAAATTCCAATACCAAATGTTGACAAGAATGGGCATGATGAGGATCCACATGTGCTTTTGGTGGGAGTGCAAATTGGCACAAGCCTTTTGGAAAACAAAGCTTCAGATGCACATGGCATTTTGGCAAATAATTCTACTCATGGATGTGCCTTTGAGAAATTTGGCACACATAAACAAGGAGACTTGTACAAGGGTGTTTATAGTAGCACAGTTTATAATAGCAATAAAATTGGAAACTACCTGTATGTCCACCAGTCGGAAAACAAATACATAAATGTTTGCATATTCCTATAATACAACTCCTTGCTGTACTTAAATCAATAAAAGCAACAGGGATTTATGTAAATAAACCTTAAAATCATACTGCTGAAGAAAAGACGAAAGTTGCAAAAGGACTTCAACTTTTTTGTATACCATTTACATTAAGTTAAAAATCAGAAAATAGAAATTCATATATTATTTCTGAATGTATACATGCATAATTATGCACCAAATAATGCAAGTAATGGTAATTATAAGATTCTGAATGGTGGTTACTCTGGGGAATGAGAAGAGTAAAATGGAATTTAGGAGGGTCGATTGAGGTTGTAATGTGGTTATTTCACAAATAAAAAGATTCAAATAAAGTATTCCAAAATGCTAAGGTTTTTTAAAGTTGTATTATGGATACATTATTGTTCATTCTGTTCATCTTAAAACATTTCATACAATTTTTTAAAAGTTAAGGAAAACTGTATCTTAACTATGGAAATTGCATGTTAGCTAACTCTATTTTCAAGGAACCTGTGTGTTTGAGACAGATTTCATAAATTTCTTTAGTATGTAACCAAATGGACCAACTCCATGAAAAAGTCCTCTGTAAATATTTGTTCCCTTACTTCAACTATCTATTTATTTTTATTTTTATTTTTTATTTATTTATTTTTGAGACGGAGTCTCACTCTGTTGCCCAGGCTTTAGTTCAATGGCGCGATCTCGGCTCACTGCAACCTCCGCCTTCTGGGTTCAGGCAACTCTCCTGCCTCAGCCTCCCAAGTAGCTGGGATTATAGGCGCCTGCCACCACGCCCAAATAATTTTTGTATTTTTAGTAGAGAGGAGTTTCACCATGTTGGCCAGACTGGTCTCAAACTCCTGACCTCAGGTGATGCGCCTGTCTTGGCCTCCCAAAGTGCTGGGATTACAGGTGTGAGCTGCCGCACCTGGCCAACTATTTATTTTTTCATGTTTTTGCAATGGAAATATTTTGAGGGAACACAGTACATTTGAGTTTCTTAAAGATATTACAGAGTATGTGGTATGCAAATATCCTCTCTTCGTTCTTTTTACATAATTTTTTTTCCTTCCTACTTTGTAAGTCTTAGGTGTATAATTCATTCATTCTTCCAACTATCCAACAAATATCTGCTGAGCCTCTACTATTTATAGGCTGTCTTCCAGGTCCTGGGGGTAGATTGTGGAAAAATAAATCTTCCATTTGATTTGGCCTTTATCCTTGTTAGTTTGTATTACATTTTGTGTACCTGCTTTAGTTCCCTGAAGGCAAGGAAGAAGAACATTTTACTGTTGTTTGTGCCTGATACATCATAAATGCTTACACACAAATATTGGTTGAACATATCAATGAATTAATGAATATATTTCAGATGGCAGTGACCCAGGAGTGTGTACAAAGCACTAAAAAATCCACTTTTCATTATTCAAATTTTTTTGAATTTTATCTTATTGAGAATGTTCCCATTTTTAAACTAATGCTCTGAATTATAATTTTATTAATAAAAGTTTGCTCTTAAAAAACTAACTAAAAATATCCAAGTTTTTCTCTTTCTAAGCATTCAACCATTGCAACTACCTAGGATTCCACCTTTTTTCTTGTTTGTAATGTGGCATATCTGTAAAACAAAGGCTACCATAGGACTGAACACAGACTCCCTCAGAGATAGTTCTAAAATGATGCTTATTAGTCTTCTCTTTTTTATCCCATCCCCTCTTGCCTAAATATCATAATTTTCTGTTTTTAAGATGATGATTTCTGAAGCACAAAGTTCCCGGAAGCTGACTGCTTTAATATCAAATCCAAGCAATAGCTCCTTTCTCAAGGAAAGCAAAGTTGTAGGCTACTCTCAACAAATACCTTGCTACCACAGATCCATAAACATTTCTTCAAAGGTTTCTTTTTGACACTTTCTGACTTGGATGACTGAAAACAAACAAGCTGAAGTGAAAAAAATGAACAATCACAAGGACAGTGTCTCTACTGGCAAGTGATGTTCATCAGTCAGAGAAGGGACCTATCTAAGTAAACACAGCCTGGGACTCACTCAGGATGGGCTTGGGCAGGTTGCAGCCAGGAGGTGGAAAGCACTGACTCCACCACAGGGCAGGCCTGAAGTGTAGTCAGCCCCCAGATTACCAATCACTCTCACACATCCAGTGTAGACAACACAGCTCCAAATCTCCATGCATTCTGAGGAGCCATGTCAAAGAAAGAAATAATAGCCCTTCTCCGTGCTAGGTAGGCAAAGAAGGATTTTCTGTGGCAGATTTAGTATCCTCAGTAACCTGAAAACAGGATTTTATTATTATTATTTTTTGAGACAGGGTACCTTGCTCTATCACCTAGGCTGGAGTGCAGTAGCAATCATAGCTCATTGCAGCCTTGAACTCCTAGGCCCAAGTGATCTTCCCACTTCGGCCTCCTTAGTAGCTGGAACTACAGGTACACGCCGCCATGCCCAATTAATTTTTTTTTTGAATTTTTTGTAGAGATAGGATCTTGCTATGTTGCTCAAGTTCTTGTCTTGAACTCCTGGCCTCAAGCAATCCTCCCACCTCGGCCTTCCAAAGCACTGGGATTACAGGCATGAGCCACTGCACCTGGCCTGAAAATAGGATATTTTTATTGTCTCCATTTTACAGGTGAGAAAACTGAGGCATGGAGAGGTTTTGTTGTTGTTTGTTTGTTTTCTGTTTTTCTACCTCAACCAAGAATCCTTAACCCATAGGTACTAATGGAATTGGTACTCTTGAACCTGACCAGGTAAGAAAGCTTCTTTTCCTATCAGTTACCTTAGGCTTAAGTTCTTTCTTAGGAAATGTCCTGCCTTGTCCCTGCCTCAGCAGTTCTTAACAGTGAAGAACGAACCTTTTATAAAGAGTTTTGTTCTAAGCTCTTTGTGTGAAGTAGCTTAAATATTCCTCATCACAAGATAGGTATCACTAGTATCCCCATTTTATACCTGAGCACACTGAGGCCTGCGGGATTAAGTGATTTGCCTAAGGTCACCCACACAGCTAGTGACTGGCCAAGTAGGAATTCATGCCCCCACCCTCAAACTCTTAGCCACCACTCTGTCTGGATATGACACCACCACTAGAAACTAAGAATCCATCCTCTGGATCTCTCTCCCCTCCCCCTGACATCCCATTAGACATCTATCATTATTGTAATTCGATGGCCTGAATTTTTTTTTTGAGATGGAATTTCACTCTTCTGGCCCAGGCTGGAGTGCAATGGCGCAATCTCAGCTCACCACAACCTCTGCCTCCCAGGTTCAAGCAATTCTCCTGCCTCAGCCTCACGAGCAGCTGGGATTACAGGCATGTGCCACCATGCCCGGCTAATTTTGTATTTTTAGTAGAGATAGGGTTTCTACATGTTGGTCAGGCTGGTCTCGAACTCCCAACCTCAGGTGATCCGCCAGCCTCGGCCTCCCAAAGTGCTGGGATTACAAGTTTGAGCCACCGCGCCCTGCCAGCCGAAATGGTTTTTGAAACTCATCTTTTGTTTCCCATTGCCACTGGGTGCCGCCATTTTAAGACTTTTAATCTACTGTGGAAGTCAGGAAGACTCCTGATCTCCTTCCTGGTCCCTAAACTTTCCCATGAAGCTGGAGTGTTTTTTAAACCATTAGCTCTCAAGCTTGGCTACGTGTTGGAATCACCTGGGAAGCTTTAAAATGCACTGATGCATTCAAAAAATAGAACACCATTCAGCACTGAAAAGAAATGAGTGATCAAGCCATGGAAGGACACGGAGGAACTGTAAATGCATATTGCTAAGTGAGAAAATGCCTGAAAAGGCAACTGCATGATTACAACCATATAACATTCTGGAAAAGGCAAAACTATGGAGATAGTAAAAAGATCAGTGGTGGCCAGAGGTTAAATGAGGAGAGAGAGATGAACAGGCAGAGCACAGAAGATTTTTAGGGCAGTGAAATTGCTCTCTATGATACCATAATGATGGATTCATGTCATTATAAATTTGTCCAAACCTCTAGAATGTACAACACCAAGAGTGAGCCCTAATGGAAACTATGGACTTTGGGTGATTATGACATGTCAATGTTGGTTGATTGATGTGACAAATGTGCCACACTGGTGGGGGATGCTGATTGATAGGGAGAGAGGCCATGCATGTGATGCAGCCACTGCTGTATGAGAAATCTCTGTACCTGCACAATTTTGCTGTGAACCTAAAACTGCTCTGAAAATATGGAGTTTTTTTTTTTTTAAGTTAATATGGGCAAGGCAACTAGAAAAAAAAATACTGATATCTGCATTCCCTCACAGAGATTCTGATTTAATTGGTCTGGGATGTGGTCTGAGTACCAGGAGTTTTAAAAGCTCCCCAAGTGATTCTCATATTCAGTAGAGTTAAGAGAAACGTTGTTCTCAACCAAAAATACAAGTTTATAAGAGGTGTCACATCTATTTAAAGAACCGCGTTACTACGGGAAATTCCTTAGCATGGCAGATGGTACTGCCTTGCGAATGCCTCAACCTGAAATTTCTAAGTGGGTCTTTTAAGAATTTTTACCTCAACCATCCTGCACATGTGTGTACACACACATACATACACATACACACACCAACAAACATGCTTGCATGCACATACTAAATACATGCTAATCACATGAAGTATGTCATGCCTCCGGAATACACCATGTTCCTTGATCTTTCTAAGCCTTTGCACATTCTGTTCCTCTGGCCTGGAATACCCTTTCTCTCATTCCTTGAATGCGAAACTTCCATGCACTGTGAAAAACCTCCTTAAATGTTCCTTTCCTCTGCCTGGAAGCTTTCTCTGCTCCTCTAAGGTAGAGGCTGTCCTCTCTGAGCACACATGACGGACGTATCTGCTCTCACTGCCTCAACTGATGCATAGGCAGGTGTTTAGATTATGTCTCCTCCTTTATTGTCAAATTGTTCTGAAGCATGGAATACAGGCTCTGTGTCATCTGCCACCAACCACTCCACCCTCACTCACCCCTGTCCAATTCAATCTCGCGTCACTCTCCCTATGACCCCATGCTCCAGCCATGGCCCTTCTTCTTCTTCTTTCTGCAATGGAACCTCTGTCGGGATTGATTCCTGAGTCAGGATTGATTCTCTAGCATGGCAGAGGAGTATTATGTTCTTCCCCTGTTTCTCCTCTAGCTAAAACCAACTCATCCTTAAAACAGTCCAACTATCACCTTCTCAGAGAAGCCTTCTGAGATGTCTCCCAGACTGGAGGCAAATTTCCTTTGTTATATTCACTCATAGACTTATTATGTTCCTTTTCTCTAAATTTGGAATTATACACATATTTTTGTGACATCATTTCACCCAACCATAAGCATGTAAGAGCAGGAATGTATTTGTTTTTGCTTATGTTTATATTTCTAGCACCTAGCACCAAGTCTGGCATCCAGTAGGCATCCTTTAAACAGTTGATATGAGAATGAATAAATGCCTGGCACATAGTAAGTACTCAATTATTTCAGTTATTATGGATAAGCTTGGTGAGAGCAAGCAATAAATCTTCCTTGTTAGAACCCCCAGGCTTTGGAATATAGTGGGCACTCAGTAGGAGACTGCTTTGTGCATTATCAAAGCTAATGATATTCCTTGGACTTCATCTAATAATCAGCATGTTAAGTATGTCAAAGGTATTTTTCTCCATCTTAAAACCACAAACAATAAAGACTGTTTATTCACATAGTCATTGCTGCAGCTAGAAATTGCCTGAAGCCACTGGGAAATTAATAAGGAAGTAATGGTTTAAAGAGGGGTGAGAGACCTCTAATAAGAGAAAACCTAAGTGAACCTATGCAGTTAAAAGTTGAATTGACTCCATGTGAATAAATATAGCAACAGAAAACATGGTTTTAACTACGCTTATTTAAATGAGTCAGTCTCGTTACCAGTTTGTAGTTGTACATAGTGAAATCAGTCCATCATACATTTTTAAGAAGGGAAGAAATAACAGAAGAACATTACTTAGGTTCAAATTTGGGGAAGGCAGATTCTAAAATTTTCCAGAAAACTTTATGGTCAGAAAACCTAAGTTAATCTTTTTTCAAGTAGATTTTTAAACAGTAACTCTATGTGTTAATATTATCATATCCAGAGATTATTCCAGAGAGTCATATTAAAACTGTGGCCATACTTTCCTTCCATGAAGACTTTGCAGAATTTTCATAAGAAGATAGATCTCCCTCAGGATTCCAGGATCTCGTGTCTATCTGTGATTTTTTCTTTTTTTTTGTATTAAAAACCTCCATGTCATGTTTCAAGAGTCTCTTTGGGTTCATGGACCAAATTACAAACCACAGTATTATCAAAAACATTCAAAACCATCTCATCAGACATTCTTTTTTTTTTTTTTTTTTTTTTTTTGAGATGGAGTCTCACTCTGTCACCCAGGCTGGAGTGCAGTGATGCAATCTCGGCTCACTGCAAACTCTGCCTCCTGAGTTCACACCATTCTCCTGCCTCAGCCTCCCGAGTAGCTGGGACTACAGGTGCCCGCCACCACGCCTGGCTAATTTTTTTTTTTGTATTGTTAGTAGAGATGGGGTTTCACCGTGTTAGCCAGGATGGTCTCGATCTCCTGACCTCGTGATCTGCCCGCCTCGGGCTCCCAAAGTGCTGGGATTACAGGCATGAGCCTCTGCGTGCCCAGTCTCATCAGATGTTCTAAACCGGCAGAGCAGAAAGACTGGAAGGCAATCACACCATGGTGGACCTGATCATGGACACACATGGAGGCTCTGCAGTCCCCAATTCATGGCTGTTCTTTTAGAGGATCCACAGATTATTCCACAGATCTCCAGATCAGACTCCACAGAAGCCCTGACATCAAAGATTCTCAATGGGTAGTAAAATAGAACAAATACTCAATTACAGTGATCGTCCAAGGCTGAATGTTAGTTAACACCCTTGCAGGGTTACGGCTGGGTCCCAGGCTCTCTTCCCCTCCCTCATTCTCCTTTCTTTTTGGGCTTCCCCCTTCTTACTGGTCTTCAAGATTTTAATTACCAGATACTCAAAAGACTCACAGCTTATATCTAACTGCCTTTTTGACAACCCTCAGTGTCTCAAATGCCCTGAAATCCAACACATAAAAAAATAAACAGGCTGGGCGCCATGGCTCATGCCTATAGTCCCAGCCTCAGTCTCCAGGAGGCTGAGACAGGAGAATCACTTGAACCTGGGAGGTGGAGGTTGTGCAGTGAGCCGAGATCTCGTCACAGCACTCCAGCCAGGGTGACAGAGCTAGATTCTATCTCAGAAAAAAGAAAAAATAACAAACAATAAAAAAATACAGCTCAGTGCCTCCTTCCATTTAACCACCCATGCAAAAGCCAACTGAAATATTCTTCCTGTCCCTACTCAGTGAAGGGGGCCAGCATCCAGCCTGCTCTACAAGCTAAAACGCAGAAGGCATCATTGTCACCCCCATCTCTTGCGAGGTGTCCTTATTCAATTTAATCATCAAAGTGTGCTAATTTTTCTTTCCTAAAATCTTTCAAATGCATTCACTTTTCTAAGGGATCTTTCTTTCAACAGCTTCCATTGCTTTAGGTAAGCTTTATAATATTATAAGTTTTATTTATTCACTGTGTATGTTAAAATATATTAAAGGCAGGGTCTTCAAATAAAAAAAAATTACCAGAAAGAAACTCTCCACAAAAAAGCCCTAGGCCCAGATGGTTTCACAGGGGAATTAGGGCCATATAAGTCTCATAGGAGAATTCTACACAACCTTTAAAAGTGAAATAACTTCAATGCCATCCAAATTGCTTTGGAGAAAGAAAAAAAAGAATATTACCCAAATGGTCATGAGGCTCGGATATTAATAACACTCAACACTGACAATGACATCATATAAGAGGGAATATCAACTGAATTTCTCGTTTGAATCCAATTCTCTTTTACGATTACAAGAAATTGTAAATAAATATCAGCAGTAATTAATGTGGCCCAGTAAAAGGAGTGGATTTTTTTCTAGAAATGAAATAATGATTAATTAACAAGAAATCTATCATGACGAAATTAGTTTTACAGACAAGAAAATCAGCATGAAGTCAAAGCTCAGACCTGCCACTTACTATCTGGTCTTGCCCAAGTTACATAGCCTGTGAATGTGGGTGTTCTTAACTTTGGAGTGAGAACAGTAATGATACCTAGTTCTAAGCTGGGCAAAGATTAAATGAGTTGATGCATGTAAAGAAATTAAAATACTGCCTTGAGCATCAATTGCACTGAATAAGCATCAATTATTCTTATTAATATACTTACTCATAATAACAAAAAGAGATGAGTAACACCATCTCCTTGGACATCAGAGATACATTTGATAAAATTCGACATCCATTTTTTTTTTTACTTTAAATAGCTCTTAATAGAATAAGAATAGATATTACCTTAACATGAGAAATATGTCTATCTCAAATCACAGATAATCACCTTGCTTAATGAAAATATCTAGAAGCATTCCTATTAAAGTCAGACACAAGAGAAGGATGTTAATTATCCTTACTATTATTTAACATTTTTTCTGATGGTACTAGCCAATATAATTAGACAAAAGAAAGAAATAAGATATAAAAATTTTAAAAGACTTAGTAAAATCATTGTTATTTGCAAATGATATAAAAATTTAGCTAGAACATCCAAGAGGGTAAACTAAAAAAAATTATAAATATTAAGAATATTTTAAAGGTGTCTGGGAATAAAATTAACATATAGAAGTCAATAACTTTCATAAGTACAAACCAAATCAATTAAACTACAAAATGGAAGAAAAGGCCCAATTTGTGATCATGAAAGTTAATAAGAAATGGAAAATATATACATATATCTGTCTAAATATATGCATATGACCACACACACACATATCTATACATACATACACACACATATCTATACATACATACACACACACACACAAGAAACTCTCAAAATGTTACCAAGAGACACAAAAAAGATCTCAAAAAGGAGTTCATTGGAGAAGCTATCCAAGATTTTGAACAGAAAGATGAAACATCAACATAATAGCAATTTTCCCAACATAAATTTGTAAATTTAACCAGATTTCAATAAATACCAACTAATTTATGTTCAAATTAGATAATCTGATTCCAAAGTTCAAATGAAAAAAAAAGCCACAAAGATTTACAAATCCTGAAAAGAAGAATGATGAGGTTATACAAATTCTAACAGATGCTAACATATATTATAAAGAAATAATAATTTAGCAAGTGTTATATTGGATTAAGGACACAAAGCCAAAAAATACAAAGAATAGAGAACAGGAATTGGAATACAGAAATGGGCTCGAATACTTAAGGTAATTTAGAAATATGCTAAAAATAATATTTCAAATCAGTGAGAAAAGGATGTATCAGTCAATGAATAGTGTTTGGGCAACTGAGTAACTAAACGCTTTCCTCTCATTTTGTAACCCCTAAAATTTCAGGTGGATCAATTATTTAAACATAAAGAGAAAAATCACCCCATTTTAAAGGTGGCATTAGAAAACATAGAAGAATATATCATTATTATTATTAGCTCAGAGGCCTGTTACTAATTACAAAACATAAACCAGATGACATAGGGAAAATACCACATCATCTCACACAAACAAAAACAAAAATATTCAATGGAAAGCAAACTTAAAAAGAACTTATGAACTTGTAATGCAATTTTAGTATATCACAGCAAAGTTGTTTCTTTAAAATATAACATCCTACATATCTGAAAGGAAAAATAACCCAATTAAAAAATGGATTAAGTATACGAACAAACAATTCACAGGAAAGAAAGTAAAGTGGCTCTTAAGTATATGAGAAGATAATAAATATCTCCTGTCATAAGAGACATACATATTAAAATGAAAATGAGATGCTATTTTTTACTGATAATAGTGAAAAAAATTTTAATTTAATAACTTCTAGTTCTTGAAAAGTGGGAAAATAGTCATTTTCATATGCTGCTGGTGTAACTGAAACTTGGTACAACTGCTATGTTGAATAACTTGAAAATATCTATCAAAATTACAATGTATATATCTTTTCATCTGGCAATTCTACTTCTAGAAATTTCTCCTACATATTTAGTTTTTTAGTTGCTCCTGTGCAAAATCAAATATGAAAAGATATTTGTACATCATTGTGAATAGTGGAAAAATATTAGAAACAACCTAAATGTCCATCAATAAAATACAGGCAAAATGAATTATGGTATATCTTTAGAGTGATAACCTTCTCTAGGATATATTTCTATTGCTTTTATAAAGAATGCCACTGCTCAACAGTTAGCACTGCAGACATGGAGTGTTTGTGTGTGTGTGTGTTTAAAGCAATATATGCTTGTATATTCATGGACTATCTCTGGAAGAAAATGCAAGAAACTGGCAATGTTAACTGCCTCTCTCTAGAGAGGGGAACTGAGTGTTTGGGAGGCCGAGGCAGGCAGATCACGAGGTCAGGAGATCGAGACCATCCTGGCTAACGCGGTGAAACCCCGTCTCTACTAAAAATACAAAAAATTAGCCGGGCGTGGTGGCGGGCGCCTGTAGTCCCAGCTACTCAGAAGGCTGAGGCAGGAGAATGGCGTGAACCCAGGAGGCAGAGCTTGCAGTGAGCCGAGATCATGCCACTGCACTCCAGCCTGGGCAACAGAGCGAGACAACGTCTCAAAAAAAAAAAAAAAAAAAATTACATTTTAAGCGTTTTTACACACTGGATTTTGTGCTATATGAATAAATTACAGTACAAATACTTTTTTTTTTTAACAAAATGAGATAGTGAGGGTTAGTTAAATGGCTTGCAGTGTTTGGCACAGAGTCATCCAGCAATAAATGGCTGTTATATTCACTATTATAATACTGATTAGGAATTGGAAAGTGACGGTGAGAAATGGAAAATCATAGAACCAAGTGGTGGCCTGTTTTGGATAGAGGGTCCCTGTCCCTTAAATATTAAAATGAACCATATCAAATAGTGAATATTTAACAATTTTTGACCTGAAAAAAATAGCAATTTCATATAATTCAATCCAATATTATTTTTGTCTGTGTAAATTAGACTGTAAGGTGATGATGACAATAATGGTGGCTGTTAGTTTAATTATTTCTCACCATCCGAACCTACTTCTAGATTTAGAGAGTAAGGAATCAGAGAATTAATTAAACTAATGGGTATACTGGGCTGTATAAATCAATTTTGTTCCTTAGTTTCGGATACTGAGTAGCTTAAACGGGAGTACAAAGGATTCATTTGAAATATTATTGAAAACTCATTGATTCCTGAAATAGGATAGAAAGAGAATGGACATTGAGGGTAAGTGAGAGATGTCTGTTTTTGCAAGAGAACCTTACAGCTTACAAAGCATTTCAATATAAGTGGCGTCATTTATTCTTTAACCTGTGCGGGTAGGTATTAGCCCACTAACCCATCCCAAAACCCATTTTACAGAAGAGTAACTGTTCCTGTTCTTAATTGCAAGCCAGAGTTAGCAGATGCAATGTACTCATCCCTCAGCATACTCAGGAGATTGGTTCCAGGACCCCCACGAACACCCAAATCTGTGCATACTCACAGCCTTCCCTGCAGAACCTACAGATAAGAAAAATTGGCCCTTTGTATATGTGGCTTTCACATCCTGTGATTACTGTATTTTTGAACAGTCTGTAGTTTTAAAAAATCCACATATAGGTGGACCCTCGCAGTTGAAACTGATGTTCAAGGGTGAACTGTGCAATTAATGTTGAAGTAATTGACAAAGGATAAGACCCACTGTCGAGGCCTGACCCCTCTTCAACAGTCAGAAGAATTTCGCAGTCTCTCCAAAGCAAGGTCTTATCTTTCCTGCCTTCTGTTAGCAAGATACCAAGAATTCCAAAACTTATGAAGTTACACGTAACAGGGTTCCTGCCATTTTGTGTATATGTGTAAATTCTGCTAATCAGTGTTAATCAACATCATGTAGACCTCTGTTTTTCTACTGAAGGTTTCTACTCATGGTAAGACTGTTCAAGAATTTGGTAGGTGGCCACATATTTTTTTCTTTCGGTAAAGCACAGACAGAATCGAAGGCGAAAGTTGGAAGAGGAAGGATAAAAAACAACTTCTTCCATTCCTAAGGCTACAAATACTTTCGAAAAATAAAATCCACATTGTCAGTCCTCCAGAGTTGACTTCTGCTCTTAAGTCAAAAGTTTCCATAATGATCCATGGCATGATTGAACGGAAAAGGGGTTGCTCCATCCCTACCTTCTTTCACAAAGTTTAGAAATTAGGCTTGAAGAGAAGAGAGAGGAATTAGCTGCCTTCTTGAGTAGACTTTGAGTCTTATGCTGTGATTGGCCAAGAAAAAATTTTAAGGAGATCAGAGCAATATGTATGAGACTCTGAGGAGCATAGACATAAGTAGTATCAAATAGGGAGACCAGAGTAGACTCAGACATACAGCAGATGCTTAGTAAATGTGGGCTGAATGGAAGTGAATGAGTCCTTCAAATGGAATACCAAGAAAAGACCGCCCCAAACCATCCTATACCAGTAGGCAGATAAACCTGGGTCAGCCTCTATCCCTCCATCCATCCATCCATCCGTCCATCCACCCATCTGTCCATCCATCCATCCAGCTGCTTGGCATCAGTTTCCTCATTTGCAGCATGGTATTTATTATTTTATATGTGGTAGTTGTTAATATTTCTATTCTGTGTTCTTTCTTTTCAGAATGCTTAAGTTGGAAAAGGGCTTAGAAGCCATGTTTAGCTGTCTTATTTTACAGATAAGGAAGGCTTATCAAATAATGACACCTCACACCTACCCTCACATACAGGGCTATTTATGAATTGCAAATAAGAACATCAAGTCTCTGGAGGAAGAGTGCTGCAGGCATTCAGTCCATGATGTCAAGGACAGTTAACAGCCTTCGCAGAAGTGCTCTCAAGTGTTCCAAGGCAACCCTAAGTATTTGCTTTTTAACACTCCCGACTTTTCAAAGAGCACATCTCAAGTTGAGTAGAATGAAAATGATTGACCCTCTATTCACTGCATATCAGGTCCTTGTTTTAGGCATTGGGGAAAAAGAAACACAATGCCTGCTTTCAAAAAATTTACATCGGCTGGACACAGTGACTCATGCCTATAATCCCAGCACTTTGGGAGGCCGAGGCGGGCGGATCACGAGGTCAGGAGATCGAGACCACCCTGGCTAACACGGTGAAACTCCATCTCTACTAAAAATACAAAAAATTGGCTGGGTGTGGTGGCGGGCATCTGTAGTCCCAGCTACTGGGGAGGCTGAGGCAGGAGAATGGCGTGAACCCGGGAGGCAGAGCTTGCAGTGAGCCGAGATGGCGCCACCACACTCCAGCCTGGGTGACAGAGCAAGACTCCGTCTCAAAAAAAAAAAAAAAAAAAAAAAAAAAAAAAATGTTTACATCTGAGTGATAGCCACGGGAGGCAGAGAAACAACAGAAGGGTAAACTGATGATTATGTAAGATAATTCAACTGATGAAAAATACTACAAAAAAACCAAAACAAATGATGAGGTGTGAGAGAAAATAACTAAGGTAGAAAGGTTGCCTAAGATAAGGTAATCAGGAAAGACTTCTTGGAGGAAGTCACATTTGTTTTGCAATCTGAATAATAGGCAGCCAGTCATAAAAAAATTTGGTTAGAGTATTCCAGGCGGTGGGATGATGACGATGATGATGATAATTATAAAATAGCAAATATTTATTGTACGCTTACTATGTGCCAGCTTTATCGTGAACACTTTTCTGGTACTATTTTATTTAATCCTCTCAACTCTCATTGAGATAAGAGACTATTATTATCCCTGTTTTATTGGTGAGGAAATTGAGGCACAGAAATGGTAGGCAACTGCCCAAGGCTCTACAGCTAGTTAAGGGTCCTGATGCAGCAAGTACAAGGTTCCTGGCATGATAAGAAACTTGGTATGTTGGAAAAGCAAAAATTAGGTCAGAAGTTGGGGGCAGGGAACACTGGAGCTTCAAGGAGATGAAGTTGGAGAGGCTAGATCCCGTAAGGTCTTGCAGGCCAAGCTAAGTATTTTGGATTTTATTTGGAGTGCAGTGGGCTGTCACCAGATGATTTTAAGCAAATGAATGGTTTTAAGGTTCTCCTTCGAGGAGTGACACAGCTTGATCTACGTTTTTTAAATATATGTGCTGACACTAGCATAGGGATAAGAGCCTGGGTGATAAAGGGTGGCCTTGAAACCTGGGATTTTGAAGTCTCAGATCAACAGCGATGGGAGGTATCATGGAATGAGTCCAGGAGGGTTTTTGATCCCATTATGCTGAAGCCCTGAGTAGTTTTTGGTGTTCTCGATCCATTGCATCTGTGGGCAATTTGGCAAAAAAAAAAAGCCTGGTCATCTCAGTAGAAATGACTTCAATCCAGGTCTTTGATCCAGATCTCTTAGGAGGTAACATTTCTGCAGCATGATAGTGAGGAGGACACTAGGTCAACACAGGATGTAATCCCAGCCTAGCGGTTTACCTTCTGCATGAAGTTAGATGAGTCCCAGGACCTTTCTGAGCCTCAGTTTCTTTTTCTGTAAAACTAGGCCATTAACACCTCCCTCTCAAATGTCTATTTAGGATTAAATGAGGCCAACTTTGTGCCTTGCCCTGGTAGGACTCCAAGATACTAGTTCACTGCCCTTTCTTCTCCTTTGAGAGGTATGTGGTGGACACTTTTTAAATTATATTTGTTTTCTCTTAATTATGGTAAACACTTATAGCTGTTCCCAAATTCATTATCTAGATCAAGACCAGGGACATGAGGTTCATATGCCTTCTCCTCTTTCACATATTTGCTTATTACTACCTATAGTGTGCCTCAGACTCTGCTAGGGACAGACGATGAGGCCATAGAATCTATAGTAACAGTTGCTGTCTTTAAAGAACTTGGGTTTTCTGTATTCAGCAAGATGGTGCCTGGGCAAAGTGGAAGAGTGATCAGAGACCAGCCACAGAGAAGGGTGTTGACTGAGTTCACTAAGCAGTGAAGCCCGCCAGTTCCTTTTCTGATTTCAGGCTACTTCCCTGCCTATGCCTTAAATCAAAAATAAATTCAAACAACTCCCTTCATGCTTCGCCCTCCCCATTTTCCTGATATACTGTTTCTTTGTTTTTGTTTTTGTTTTTTAACCATTCTAGACAATTGGGAAGACTCTTTCCTGGGAGCAACGGATCTGAGCTCCATCTTGCACTTAACTTGCAATCCCTCGGCTTTCCCATAGACTGACTGCCAATTTCCCACCTTACCGTCTCTCTTGACTTTCAGTGTCTTGTTAAACAAGTTCTTTCTCTTTCTCTAGTTCCTGAGACTGGGAAATTACTTTCTTTAATCCAGGCCCTATTTGTATACTTAAGGCCAAAAATTTTGGCGGCATCTGTGGCTCTGAAATTGTTTTCAGTTAGAATTGCTCTGCTGAAATTCTGTTTTTGTTTGTTATTTTGTATATATATGTATTTGTTGTTTTGTGTATATATATATATGTGTGTGTATTTTTTTTTAATGTGCTGATAGTCATTTTCTTTGGCCTGACTTCAGAAATCACTGATTTCTAGACACTGACATGTCTGTAACTTACGGTTATTCACTTCTTTAAGAGTTAACTGCTTTAATTCCCTTATCATGTAGTCATATGTACTACTTTTCTGTCTCCAAATGCAATTAAAAGTGCCCTTCGGGTGTTCCGAGTTTTAATCATTCTCTGTGTGCAGCATTCCCATGGCTCCAAAGGGCTTTCTTTGCCTCCTCTCAGATGGGGCCTTTCTCCAAGAAAGAGGAGGCGGAGAGGAAAAGAAGGAGGAGGAGGAGAAGGTGAAGGAGGAGGAAGGGAGAAGTCAGAATGAGATCTGACAGCTTTGTTTCAGAGGCCAAATCCCTCACCTTCTCTAAAGCACTGTCTCTCATTTATGGACCCATGTCAAGTTCCCAGTTCTCAACCCTACGGTGGAGTGGTGTAGCAGGTTCTAAGAACAAGCCAGGCCTGAGCCCAGGAAAACATTGCTGCGGGATCAGCTTTGTGGCCTTAGGCATTGATGGATTTGTATGTGTAAAATGGGGATAATGATACTTATCATTTCATTAGGCGCATATAGTTCTTAATATATATATAGAAGGAACTAATGGTATTATGATAATTGTTATTCTGGTGGGTCCTTGGGGACAGCGGAACTGGTTTCTGAATCAGACTCATGTTACAGAGCTCAATGCCGGTCCTTTCCAAACTGCCTGTGACACGTACTCCTCCAGCCTTTGACTAGTGGCCACTTGCTATATGAGCTCGATAACCCTCCAATTGGTCTATATCCCAGTCAATGAGATGAGTCATGCACTCCCAGTCAATGAGGTGAGTCCACTGGTCATGCACTATCAGTCTACCTGACAATGCCAAATAGTTACAGTAGTCTTAAAGTTCTTATTCTCATTTTCTGAACTCATGACAGATTGGTACCAGACAGTTTGCAAGCCTGCAGTGACCCATGGGCCACACTTTGAATAGCACCTTTTATGCTTAAGTCTTTTGAGGATTTATAATATGCTGTGCATTGAGTGAGGCATAGGAGATTTTCTGGTGTGGCTTCTGCCTCCTCAGAACGTCAGGGCTTAATGCGGGTTTCTTGCAGCTCTGTCAGAATGCATGAGTGGTGAATGGTATACCTGGATTCCAGCCTACTGTGACCACCAGTAACTATGGGTCATCTCAATCTCTGAGCAGGGATTCCTGTTTCATCCTCAGGCTCGGCTTGCCATTTAGGTGGAAAAGGGGGTTGAATTGTAATCCCTTCTCCTGTCATGTAACCAAGGGAAGTACCCTGGCTGGGAGTCAAAACCTCACAAAAATAAGAAACAAAAAACCTCGGCCGGATTCCAAATGCTGACTTCAGCCACACTCATTCTGCTGCAGGCCACTTTATGTCATTCTGATGGAGGTCATTTTCCAAAGCTAATTGCCCAATTCTTTTAGACACTGGACTATACTCCTGTTGCTATCAGCGGAAGGTTACATGCAGGGACCAATGTTCTTTAAAGTATAACAATAACAACAACAAAAATCTTCATTCACTTGGGAAATTAAAGGTACAGGATCAAAAACCACTACTGTGAAACCTAAGTGCTTTCACACTCAGTTGATGATACTGCTTATTTGAAGATTTAGACTTACTTAACAATAACAACAACAAATAGCCTATAGATAATATCAAAAATATCCCAGTGATAATGATTATACATTTGTGATAACACTTGTATTGGGGAGAGGTGCCAAATACAGGCACATGTTCCAGCTCCCTCAGGCCACACTTCTTGGCAGACATCATCAATCAGTCAGTCCTTCTCTTCTTTCTGATCTTGCCTGCAGCATCAGAATCTCAGCATAGAATTCAAAGCCTCAACCAATGTATGGACTTGGCTTCCTGGAGTAGTAATTTACAGTTTAGGAAGTGCTTGTCACATGCATTATATTTTCACCCTCACCTGTAGTTACTGTGATTCAGAATGGACATAATTATTCACACATGAGAAAACTGGGGTTCTGAGAAATTAAGGCACTTGATCAATATAACGTAAAAAATAAACGGCAGCAGTACAAGTTGAGTCCTGATCTGCTGCACTCAGAAAGTACAGGAGGAGACTGGCATTTATTATGCTTCTTCTGTTTGCCAGGCTCCTTCAAACTGTGGTCCATCTAATCTTCATGCCAACCTTGTGAGACATATTATTCTTTCCAAGTTTCAGATGAAAAAAATTGGATTCAGGGAGCTTAGGAAACTTGTTCAAGGTTATGTCGGTAGTAAGGGGAAGCATTAGGATTTGAACCTACATTTTGCTGACTCCAAAACACATTTATTTGTCTTATTATTATTATTATTCCTATTATTAATGCCTCTGCCATTCAGCCTTCTACTTGCAGAAAACATTGTTAAGAGCAGGATATAACGAAGGTGTTTAGGGGAGTGGTATTAATGACGCCAACAATTTGAACATGACTTCTTTGCTCAACATTAGAGAAATGATTAAACACATCATAGCACCACACAGGCATATTTGTAGCTATTTTATGGTTAATGATGACTATGTAGAAACATGCAAGTGTTTACTAAATAACATTAAGAAATTGTATGTAACCTGATTGCATTTGTGCAGAAATTATGCATCTGAATGGATAAAGAGTAAGAGAACACACAAAGAAAATATCTTTTGGCTGAGATACAGGATAAAATGTTTTAAAGTCATGTAAAACATAATGCTTAAAAAAATAACACCCCACTTTCAGCATTGGACCAATCTTCCAGACAGAAAGTCAGTAAAGAAACGTTGAACTTAATCTGCACTAGAGACCAGATGGACCTAATAGATATTTATAGATCATTCCATCCAAAGGCTGTAGAATGCACATTCTTTTCCTTGGCACAGGATGATTCTCAAGGATCGGCCATACGTTAGGTCACAAAACAAGTATTAAAACATTCAAAAAATTGAAATAATATGAAGCATCTTTTCTGACCACAATGGAATAAAACTGAAAATCAATCACAAGAGGAATTTTGGAAACTATACAAATACATGAAAATGAGACAATATGCTCCTGAATGACCAGTGGATCAATGAGGGAATTAAGAAGGAAATTGAAACTTTTTTTTTTTTTGAGACGGAGTCTTGCTCTGTTGCCCAGGTTGGAGTGCAGTGGCACAATCTCAGCTCACTGCAACCTCCGCCTCCTGGGTTCAAGCAATTCTCTGCCTCAGTCTCCTGAGTAGCTGGGATTACAGGCACCCGCCATCATGCCTGGCTACATTTTGTATTTTTTTAAGTAGAGACGGGGTTTCACCATCTTGGCCAGGCTGGTCTTGAACTCCTGACCTCGTGATTTCCACCTGCTTTGGCCTCCCAAAGTGCTGAGATTACAGGCGTGAGCCAGAAACATTTTTTTAAAACATGATAATAGAAACATAACATACAAAACCTATGGATACAACAAAAGCAGTACTAAGAGAGAAGTTTATACCTGAAAGTGCCCACATCAACGAAGAACAACTTCAAATAAATAACCTAGCAATGCATCTTAAAGTACTAGAAAAACAAGAGCAAACCAAATCCAAAATTACTAGAAGAAATAACAAAGATCAGAGCAGGAATCAATGAAATTAAAATGAAGAAAACAATGCAAAAGATCAATGAATTGAAGGTTGGTTTTTTGAAAAGTTAAACAAATTAGACAAACCTTAAGCCAGATTTAAAAAAAAAAGAAGAACCAAATAAATAAAATCATAGTTGAAAAAGGAGACATTACAACTAATACTGCAAAAATCCAAAAGGTCCTTAATAGCTACTATGAGCAAGTATGCCAATAAATTGGAAAACCTAGAAGAAATGGACAAATTCCCAGACACAGACAACCTACCAAGATTGAAACATGAAGAAATCCAAAACCTGAACACATCGACAATGAGTAACAAGATTGAAGCTATAATAAAAAGTCTTTCAGCAAAGAAAAGCCCAGGAGCTGGTGGCTTTACTGCTGAATTTTACCAAACATTTAAAGAATTAATACCAATCCTACTGAAACCATTCCAACAAATAGATGAGGAGGGACTACTTTCAAGCTCATTCTCAGAGGCCAGTATTGCCCTGATCCCAAAACCAGACAAAGACACATCATAAAAAGAGAAAACTACAGGCCAATATCACTGATAAATATTGATGCAAAAATCCTCAATAAAATACTATCAAACCAAACTCAACAACACATTAAAAAGATCATTTATCATGACCAAGTGGTAGTTATCTCAGGGATGCAAGAATAGTTCAACATATGCAAATCAATCAGTATGATACATCATATCAACAGAATGAAGGACGAAAGCCTTCATTTCAATTTCAACGATCATTTCAACTGATGCTGAAAAAGCATTTGATAAAACAACATCTCTTTATAACAAAAACCCTAAAAAACTGGGTATAGAAGGAACATGCTTCCACATAATAAAACCCACACATGACAGACCTACAGCTGGTATCATACTGAATGGGGAAAAGTTTTAGTCTTTTCTTTAAGGTATGGAACATGACAAGGATGCCCACTATTATCACTGTTATTCAACATAATACAGGAAGTCCTACCTAGAGTAATCAAACGAGAAAGAAATAAGGGGCATCCAAACTGGAAAGAAAAAAGTCAAATTATCCTTGTTTGTCAATAACATCTTATATTTGGAAAAACTTAAAGACTCCACCAAAAAACTATTAGAACTGATAAACAAATTCAGTAAAGTTGCACAATACAAAATCAATATAAAAGTCAGTTGCATTTTTCTGTGCCAACACTGAACAAACTGAAAAGGAAACCAAGAAAGTAATCCCAATTACAATAGCTACAAATTAAATAAAGTACCTAGGAATTAACCAAGTAAGTGAAAGATCTCTAAAATGAAAACTACAATGTATTGATGAAAGAAATTGAAGAGGATATACAAAAATGGAAAGATATTCCATTTTCACTGATTGAAAGAATCAATATTGTTACAATGTCCATACTACCCAAAGCAATCTACAGATTTAATGCAATCCGTATCAAAATACCAATGACATTCTTCACAAAAACACAGAAAACAATCCTAAAATTTATATGGAACCACAAAACACCCAGAATAGCCAAAGTTATCCTGAACAAAAGGAGCAAAACAAGAGGAACCACACTGTCTGACTTACACTACAGAGATATAGTAACTAAAACAGCATGGTACTGTCATAAAAACAGACACATAAACCAGTGGAACAGAATAGAGAGCATATAAATAAATCCACAGTCTACAGTAAACTCATTTTCAAAAAAATTTCCTACATTCAGGAAAGGACAGCCTATTCAATACATAGTGCTGGGAAAACTGGATATCCATATGCAGAAGAATGAAATTAGACCCCTATTTCTCACTATATACAAAAATCAAATAAAAATGTATCACAAAATTAAGTCTAAGCCCTCAAACTATGAAACTACTAAAAGAAAACATTGGGGAAACTCTCCACGACTTTGGACTGAGCAAAGACTTGAGCAATACCCCACAGGCACCCCAAAAATGGACAAAAGGGGTCACATCAAGTTAAAAACCTTCTGCACAGCAAAGGAAACAATGAACAAAGTGAAGAGATAATCCACAGAGTGGGAGAAAATAGTTGCAAGCTACCCATTTGACAACGAGTTAATAACCATAATACACGAGAAGCTCAAAAAACTCTATAGGAAAAGATCTGATAATCTGATTAAAAATAGGCAAAATATCTTAATAGACATTTCACAAAAAGAGACATACAAATGGCAAACAGGTATATGAAAAGGTGCTCAACATCACTGATCATCAGAGAAATGCAAATCAAAACTATAATGAAATATCATCTCATCCCAGTCAAAATGGCTTTTAGCCAAAAGACAGTCAATAACAAATGCTGGTGAGGATGTGGAGAAAGGGAACTTCTGCACACTATAGGTAGGAATGTAAATTAGTACAACCACTATGGAGAATAGTTTGGAGGTTCTTCAAAAAACTAAATATAGTATGATCCAGCAATCCAACTCCATTCCTGTGTACCCAGAAGAAAGGAAATCAGTACGTCAAAGAGATAGCTGCGCTCCTGTGTTTATTGTAGCACTATTAACAATAGCCAAGATTTTGAAGCAACTTAACTGTCTGTCAACAGACAAATGAATAAAGAAAATATGGCACATATATACAGTGGAGTACTATTCAGCCATATAAAAGATGAGATTCTGTCATTTACAACAAAATGGATGGAAATGAAGGTCATTATATTAAGTGAAATAAGCCAGGCACAGAAAGACATATATATTGCATGTTCTCATTTATCTGTGGGAGCTAAAAATTAAAACAAATGAACTGGAGATAGAGAGTAGGGATGGTCACCACAGATTAGGAAGGGTCAGGATGGGGGAGAAGGAGGATGGTTCATTGGTACACAAACAGAGTTAGAAAGAATTTTAAAAATCTAGCATAACAGGGTGACTATAGTAGAAAATAATTTAATTGTTCTTTTTAAAATAATTAAAATAATTTGGATTGTTTGAAACACAAAGGATAAATGCTTGAGGTGATGGATACCGTATTTACCCTGATGTGATTATGGTGTATTACATGCCTGTATCAAAATACCTCATGTAACTTATAAATATATACACCTACTATGTACCCTGAAAATGTTAAAAATTTAACAAAAAACAAAAGAAGCATTTGTAACCTAGCATTAAGAAAATGTCGCCAAAGGAAATAGAAAAAGATAATCATTCATTAAAAAATTTGTTTTCAATACTTAAAAGAACGCTTTTCCAATATAATGAAAATACCATAATGACATTTAGAGTAAGGATTAAATACTGATTTAGAGCAAGTAGAAGAAATAATATTAGAATAAAAATTTAACATTGGGAGCTCTGAGTATTTAAGTGGGAATCTGCACCCTAGAGAGATGTGAGGGCCTCGTACCATGTTGCCTTTTATTTTCTCAATGCATTCAACTCTTTTGCTTCTCAGATTTCATGGTGAAGTTCTAGGTAGTGATTTTAGAAATGAATCACATTTTTTTTCTAGATGCTGTAGGGCAAGTGAATTCAACTGAGTTTTATTTGTGTGGTTTTTATTGTTGTCATTTGAAATTTTGCCTTCCATTTACCAAACTATCTATCTGCCAAGCATACACTCAAGAGATATCTACTGGGTACTTATGTGTCTTCACATTGCTCAGAGTCTAGTTCAGGAGACAAATGAGTGGGGAGACAATTCTTATATGGGACCTGCCAAGAGTTAATCCTGAGACTATGTGCACAGAACTCCCAGAGCACCGGGGAGAGGCTCCTACCCCAGCTGAGAGTCAGAGAGATATTCTCACAGGAGTTGATAGATGAAGGAATCCTGAAGGATGAGAAGGATTTAGCCTGGGAAAACTGGATGGTGAGAGAAGGGTAGCAACAGTGTTCCAGGCAGTGGCAGTGAGTCATACTGTGCAAAGGCGTGGAGGCAAGAGAGCATGACCAATTTGGATCAACTGTAGGTGGTTCTTGTGGTCCAGGATGGAGTACAAGCTGGGGAAGGGGCATGGAATGAGGCTGGGAGGCGGCAGAGGCAGGATCATAGAGGGCTTTGTGTACAAATGAAAGAAGGTGTGGTGAAGCAGAGCAATTGATTAATACCCTGAAAAGTGTAAACAAGTCAAATTTAAGCCTCCTGCTGAGACTGAGAGGATCATGATATCCTTAGGAAAATTAGGAGAGGATAAAAATTCTGGAATGACCTGAAGTCCCCATGTGAGACTGACAATATGAACTGGAAGCAGACTTACTTGTAACAGTATCTTAAATTCCTTTAAAAAAGAGAATGTGCCTTAGGCATTCTTGTAAACATCCCACTCCATCCCTTTTGTGACTAAAATATAGTAAGTAGATGCCACCAAACTCTTGGTTAGCTAATTGATGGGAAATTTATGAATGAAAGCAGACTACCCCAAATCATCAGAGACGTAGATAACTGTATAAACCAATGCCATTCCTACTGTTTCTTGCATTCTGTTCAGAGAATGCAAGGAATGCCTACTCTATTGTTACAGGAGATAAATGAACATGAAAATGGCACATTTCACTCATTGCCAGCCTGGAAGTTTGTGGCGGCTTCCTTTAAATGTTTAAGGATATGATTTCTGCATTGCCCACGCCTCTTTTCTTTATATTGTTGGAGATAAAATAGACATCAATTACTTCTTCAATTTTAAAATCTTATTCTTTAAAGCTATTTAAAGAAAACATGTTTATTGCATACAGTAAACATTCACATGCAAGAATTTCATATTATAAATTTGAAATGATGGCAATTTCAAACTGAGTTAGAAGAAGCTTTCATTTTGATGAAATGAAAGCCAAGAATTAAGGGAGAAGGATCAACTCCTGTGTGTGTTGACCCATGGAGTCCTTCTCATGAGCTCTGCATACAGGGGAATTCAATGAAAGATTCTGATGTGCTCTACCCAGAAAAGAGGACAAGAAGCATTTACAAAGGTACTTTGGTGAATGAGTAATGAAAGCTCTGCGTGCATTTATCCTGCTAGAACCTAGCGAGACAGATGGTGTAGCCCATTTCACAGATGAGAAAATGAAGGCTCAGAGAGGTCAAGCAACTTGCCCAGGGTCACACAGCTAGTAAGAAGATGATGTTCTCAGATACATACTGTTTAACTTACTGCCAAGCCCATGTCACAGTGAGAGGGTGCTTGTCTTGACCATGCTGTTACTGGAAAAAAAAATCTCTTGAATTATATCACTCAGCCAGAGTGTATTGTTTTGGCTCAAAACACCTACCTGTGTTCATACCTAAAACAAACTTGAAACTTATATTTTAACTATGTGAAACTTCCTAGAGCTCCCCAAGCCACTAACACTCTCCATCCTTCTCTGACCCCTCTCACAATGGCCCTCTGTTTGGACTGTCCTCTGTCTTGTCTGCCTGATGATCACCTACTTATCTTTTAGAATCAATCCAAGGGCCATCTCCTCTATGAAGACTTTGCAGCCTCCCTCTTCTACCTTCTAACAACCTCTCTGTCTTTTGTGCCTGGAATCAGATCATGGGTCCAGATCCCTGATCTGCCACTTACCAGTTCTGTGACCTTGGGAAGTTACTTCTCTGTGCCTCAGTTTTCTCTCCCGCAAAATAGGACTAAAAATAGTTCCTACCCCATATGGATGCTGTGAGTATTTAAAGAAAAAAAAAGAAAGACAAAGGAAGGAAAGAAGAAAGAAAAGAAAAGAAAAGAAAGAGGGAGGGAAAGAAAAGAAGGAAGGAAGGAAGGAAAGAAAGAAAGAAAGTCCCTGCAAAGCACATAGCAGCAATGCCTGGTACATAGTAAGTGCCCCAGAAATGTTAGCTAGTGCTATGTTTCCCACTGCACCCGGGAGCAATTTCTCTCCAAGGGTGTATTTGTTTTTCTTTCTTACATTCTAGGCAGTGATCTCCTTGAGGGCAGAAACCTGGCACAAAGAAAGTGTGTTAGAAATGCTTGTGAAATGAACAATGAATCAATGGGCAAACAGGATCTGGTGGAAACTGACAAGGCTTCACAGCCAGGTCTCACTGACCCGGATGGCCCAATGCCCACTAAACTGCACTGCCTTCTCATGGTTGCTGAATTGGATCCCTTCTTAAAATGCCAGGCGGACAACAGGACTTCTGCTTCCCAGCAAACAAGGCAAAGGACACATTTCCGAGTTCCTGGCTTGCTTCTCCCATTCTAGTGCTCAAGTTCTAGCACCAGAGAGTGCTGCTTACTGAAAGGTGCCATCTCCCCATGTCACGGAACAATTTTCCCCAGTACACTGAGGACGTGCTTCGTGAAACCCACCACCCGGTATCGGAATACCCAACAGCCACAAAATAATGACTTCCCCATCCTGCAGGTCCCTTCCCAGCTCTGGCTTGGGTAACTACTGCAGGGACACTCAGTCAGCAAGCCACAGACCCCTCCAGAGGTCACAGAGGCAGCCTGTAGAGGAAGTGAGACTGCACTGTGACAGAGCACCATCTCTGCAGGCTCAGCGACTTCCAGCCACAGCTCCACTGGGACCACCGAGTCAGCCATCATCGTACCTCTTAGCTCAGGGCACCTCTAACCTTGTCATGCCGGGATGCGACAGGAGGGAACGACAAGAGGGAACGGCAGGTGATTTGACAACCCAAATCAAATGACAACAGTTGTTCTTGTTGTCGCTTCAAAAGCACCAGGTCACCAGAGCCCCCTCCAAAGCGCTGCTGGCGAGCGTCTGTGTTCAGCCCCATCATCTGCATTCACAATGTCCACAGCTCGGCCATCCTCAGGGTCTCGCCTGCTCCTCCCTCCAAGGGTGAGAGCTGCCTTCGGTCAGCTCTGTGTATTTCCTGACTGCAGGTCTCCGTGAGAATGATTAGAATTTCATTGGAATAAATGAACTTGTTTTGACGAAGCTAGATGGCTGTAATTGCCTGCTTTCTGCTCTGCTTAATTTTGTTATGTTAGACACTGCATATTGAAATTTCAATGTCTGGAGCCTTTAAAATCTCCATCCATCCTTTCCAAAGCAGGACGCATCAGTTTTTTAAAGTTCTTCAACTGCATAGAAGGCTTTGGATTCATATTTACCAACGTATCCATCTGACCTCTTTTTCTGATACTGGGAGTGGCATTGAAGCTTCTTGTTACCTTATTTGCACAATACTTCAGATGACCTTCTGGGGCCTGAGGCAAAGGCCGGGCTCCTCAGATGGATGTGGAGGCTTCAGATCTTAAGGCAACTTTATAAATGAATGTATTTTGTGACTGCTCCGCTGTCTTAAAAAAATTAGATGATAAGTCTACTAGAAGAATCTTAAATCCCAGTTCTAAATGGAAGAAATGACCTTTGTCTGTCATTCTCAGTGACCTACCCCATATGGATAACCACCATGGAAGCCCATGTTCACTGCTTTTGGGCAGTGAGTTTGATATTCTGCTCAGCCATGACCTGTCAAGTGGCCCACATCAGCCCGAAGGATTTGTGACTAGGAAGCATGGCTTCTATCCTGAGCTGCTCCTTAAGACCTGAGGATCATTCCCTGGGCTATCTCTGGCTTTGCATCTCCCTCTTTTTCAGCACTCTTCACTGGAACCACAGCTGACCACATCCCACCAGCCTGTGACTACCAACTGAGGACGGAGGCCATAGCTCCACCATGAAGCCCAGCAACTGGAAAACTGCCAGGAGTAACGAGTGAGTGAAAAAGAACGGAATGAAGGCAGGGAAGGTAAATAGCTACTGAATCACGATGCACAACTCAGGAAATAAAGTAGCATTAGACACCCCCAGAGTCAGAGTAGAGAGTCGGCGCTGTGTTTCTCTACGTGGCTCCAGCACATCAAACAACGATGGGTACACAGAAGGTGCTCAATACATGATGAGAGTGAACACAAACCAGGCACTTTCTGTCCCCAGGCCCTGTGCTAAGCCCTTTACATGGATTGTCTGACCCAGTCCTGGAACTAAACCCTACAAGGAGCTGATATTATTTTTGGCAAAGTGAATGAAGGCTTACTGATAGATGCTGACTCTCTAGCAAAGACAAGAAAGACGTGACCCAATTCCTATCCATAACATCAGTCTCCCGTGCTCACTAGCAAGAGAGCAGCATTCTGCAGTGAAGCTCATGGATTCTTGGGTCAGGCTGCCTGAGTTCAAGTCCCAGTTCTGCCACTTGTGTGTAAAGCTGGGCAACTTACTTCACCTACTGAAACCCTCGGCGCCTCACTTTGCTACAGGGATGGTAATGGGGCACAGGGTCCGTTATGAGACTACTTCAGTCACAAGATACATGGCAAAGAACCTGACATGCAGCAAGCACTGTGTTCATGTGGTAGCCTCAAAACACTACTCCCTATTGCCCAAACCCATACATGATTTCCTTGCTATCACTGTCAGGAGAGGGGTAAAAGGGTCTGTAAAAGGGTCTTTTTACTGTAAAAGGGTCTTTCCCTTTTACAGGTCTGACCTCAGTCTTCGTGGGCCACAGGATGTGGGGACCTGGTGGGCCTCGACCACAGGGTGAAAGTCAAGCATTTACAGATGACAATAAGAGGAGTGGGGAGAAGAAGGAAGGAAATTTGGTGTTTATTAATCTGTGTTAAATGCAGCTAAAAGATGTAACTAAGAATCTGTCCAAGATCTTGCTATAGGGTGAGTGACCAAGTCTAGGATAGACTTCAAAGTCCCAGCTTCCTATGTGGGGTCAGCTGAGGACACACAGTGTGGAACTTCTTTATCTGCAGGAGGAAAAGCATCTTCTCTGTTTTAAACGAAAACTCTCCTGTTCCCTGACAAGACGATATGCCCAGCAGTACACAGCAGCCTTCTGGATTGTGGAGAGAACAACTTCATAGACCATCATGCCCCAGGCCACCCACCCGCACTATGTCTGCCCCGCAAGAGAGCCATTCTGACTGCGGAGACCAGAGGTTTGGGAAGATGTAGCCCCAGCTACCCTGGCTGGGAGCACCCGCCGTCCACCCACACTCCTGGGCTGACTTTGGTTTCCCTCTGAGCAGAAACCAGTGGGCTCTTTAGTGGTTCAGGGCCACCACAATGGCAGGGCTGTTAGGATGGGCAGGTGGGGAGCACAGCTGATTCTGGCTCTTGTCAGGCCTGGATTTGGCTCTGGGACATCTAGGCTGTAGGGAGAAAGAATCTCCTTTTACCCACCACCAAATCTGTTACATGTTGTGCAGAGAGTGCTTATGAAGCCTTAGAAATATCTGTGTTTCAGCACGGGATTGGATTTCTTCAGGAGACTCTATGGGGCAGTATATTGATTCTCCTAAGGGGTGACCAGTGCCTGGATGGAGGCATTGGAGTAATGAACTCACCAATAACCCATTTGAACTTGAGACAACCACAAGGGAAGCAGCCACAAAGCATTTTGCAACAATGGGACATTGCTAGCCTTTAAATAATTAATTCCAAGAGACATAGAGATATAGGACTCAACCCTGACAAATTCCAGGTTTGATGCTTTGTTAATTAAACCCTGTCCTCCATTGAAAACACACACACACACATACATCTGGTACAGAACATAGACACTGCTATATCACCAGTACCTCATTTTAACTTCTTGGTTCAGGATGCATATAAACCTCTGGAGTACTTTTCAAACTCACCAAAAAATAAAATCGTTCGATTGATCTTACCCTGAGGTAGTTGAGGGTGAAGTTTGTTAGCCCCATCCTGGTGATGTTTTTGGACAGCTGATCCAGGACCTGAGGATCTTGTGCCTAAATGGAAAAAAAAAACCCCACATGTATTTTATCACTACAGGATGGTCCTGAGAAAATCTCAGACTGTGCTACAGCTGCTAAGAAATGCAATCTCGACATTGTTGATTTTATTTGGCGGGCAGGCTGCTGGAGGTAATTTAATTTACATTTCAAAGACACTTGCATATAACACTCAAGGACATTTTCAGATCAATTGTGCAAGACTGGGGAAAAACCAAACTGCTCAGATGTGCTTTCAGTCCTTGGGAGAAATGACGTTACTTCCTCTTGGAGAGGCCTTGGCACTCGGGTCTCCAGCCTTAGTTACAGAACTCTGCCAGGAGAGCTCCAGGTCTAACGCCCTCATTAGAGAAGCCAGTCCCCCTGGGCTGGGCAGATCCATGCTTCAGGACTGGCCTTTGTTTCCTGCTGTGATAGTGGTGGTGTTTTTACAGCTTGGGGTTGAGGGCTGTATTGGAAAACTTTGCCACTGTCTTGAAACACACACACACACACACACACACACACACACACACACACACACACACACACACACACACACACACACACACACACACACACACACACACACACACACACACACACACACACACACACAGAGACAGAGAATTCTAACTCTCCTCCCCATTAAGCTGAGTCTGGAAATAGATATCCCCAACAATTTTTATCCTGCAGGACTGTAAGAGTAAGTATCACATTTTCCAAAATGTCAGCCACATTTTAAGAAGGGATATAAAGTACCATGGGCCACACCAAATGTTCTGTTTGGCTAGAAGAAAATGAAAATTCTTTCAGGGATCCATTTTAAAATGAGTCTCTTGGTTGATATTCTTTCTTTCTGTTTGCCTTTCTTTCTTCCTTAATTGATAGAAACAAATTGGCACTAAACAGAGGGAGATGGAAGTAAACATCCCCTTGTCTCCACGTCTGCCTTCATGAGACTAGATTATACTAATGTGACTTATTCTTTTCTGTACATACCTTTTCTCATAGTGATACTACCAATTGGATTTGTGTATATAAATAAAAAATGCAGGAGAAAACAGAGCATGTCAGTTTCATGTCAATTTCCTAAAAGAGGTCTTCCCTGACATTGAGCCTATATTTATTAAACCACTCTCATGTGCTAGGAAGAGTTTGTTCTATCAAGTATCCAGGGTCAACCTCAAGGAACTTACATTTCAGGCAGAAGACACGAAAGATAATAATAAAAGAATGCAAAAATGTTGTTCCTGCTGCTGTGGCTACCGATGACGATGATAAGAGCCAATCGCCCAAACCGGTAGAGGACACACTATGTGCCAGGCATTGTTCTAAGTGCTTTACGGTCATTAACTCTTAATTTGATGATCTGAAACATGCTTTATTACTGTACCCATCTTATAGAAGAGGGACTAGAGGCACAGAGATGTCACATCATTTGCCCAAAGTCACACAAGAGCAAGGGTCCAACCCTATGTGGTCTCAATCCAGGGCCCAGGTTCCCAACTGTTATCCTTTGCTGCCTTTTAGTCTATTTTGAGAATAATAGATGCGAATATTCCAGACTTCCTCAAAGAGAGTGGAGAATGTAAACTAAGCTTTAAAAACCAAGGGCTTGGAGCATAAACAGCCAGAAATCATGGAGCAAGAGAGTGGGGTGCCACAACAAAAAGCATAAGGCTAATGGGAAGGGCAGAGCTTGTGTTAACTAGTCAGAAAGAGGTGGCTGACAACTAATGCGTGGAGAAATAGCCGGGAATGGGACAGCTGGGAGACAAAGTCAGAACCACCTTGGGCAAACTCTTGATTTTGCTACTTTTGGGCTAAAAACATGGGGCAACTTATTGATTCTCTGAACCTCAGTTTCCTCGCTTTTAAAATAGGAACAATACTAACTAAACTCTCTGCCTGACTGTGAGGATTCAATATCATGAGATATACAAAATGTTTAGCTCAAGGCCTGGCAGAGTAAAAAATCAGTAAATGGTAGTTACTGTTATGCTATTTTCTTTTGATTGTTCAGGGTCTTTAAAATTAGGCTTATGAAGTTTGATTTTGCTCCAAAGATTTTCATGGAAGCATCATGTATTATAGAGGAGAGACTTAAATTTAAGTTGATGCCTTTGACGACTTCTTAAGAGATTGCACCTGACTAGCTCCTACTTACATTTAAAATACATCTCTAGCTCGGCATAGAACCCACCCTTGCACCTAATTTGTGCTCAATAAATTTGATGTGATTTATGGTCAAACAAAACCAAGAGAAGCCCAAATATTCCACTTCAGATTTAGCACTGTGATCAGGGAAGACCAACTTCTGACACAAATCTGAAGATATAGGAGTCCCATATCTTGTCAGATGGTTCTAATCAAAACTGGAAACTGTTTTTCTAACTTCTTATTTCATTCCCCAGTTATACATAACAGGTTTATTAGCCCCAAGCAAAGCAGTACTTGATAATGACTGGATGGAATTTAAGAAAAGTACAAACTGTTTATTGAAGTAACCTCAATTTGGAGTTCAAAATAATAAAATATAAAAACTAGTCTCACAATGTACCAATCTTGGAAACAAAAAGGGGAGAAAAGGGCCTGTGGATTAAAACGGTTGAGAACAAAACTCAATATTTAGAGTTAATTACCTAAAGCGTGACAACTACTGGAATTCTTTCACAGAGAGAGGACTAGGTTTTTCCCCTTGAATGAAATGAAGGAGGAAAAAAAAGAAAAGAAAGCAAAACAAATTAAATTACTTACATGCATGGCTAGGATGCTTCTCGGGACTAACTCTCGGTATTGTCTAATGGTAAAGTGCCATGTTTTTATTCTCATGAGATCATCAAAGGTGAACTCCAAGATCAGTCTGCCTTCTGTACATACCTAGAAGTGACAAACCACACATTCATTCATTACGCACTTTGTGAAAACCACATTTTGTAACTCACATATCAGCCACTCAGCGTGGTCTCCCTTTCTGTCCTTGGGCAGTGCTAGCTCTTGGTAAAGACGTGACACAAGTGGTGTGTCCACTGCACACGGTACAAATGTCAGCTCTAAAATCAGTGGGTTCAAGAGACTGTGCAGCTGCTTATTGGCCATGATGTGCTAGTAATTCTACTAGTTACTCCTGAAACTCTATGACCCTCAGTTTCTTCATCTGTAAATATGGAGATAAAACCCATCTTGTAGTGACATTGGGTCAAAAAGTTTTCCTCCACTTTCATCATCCTTCAACCATAGAGGCTTGAGCTCTTATTCTAATCTTGGTTATCCTACTCTGGGACAAAGTACCCAATAAACTCATTCATGGTTAAGTGTGAGTTACTACAACTTGATCTGACTGGAGGAAGTTTTTATTTCCAAAACGAAATTCCGGAGGACAATGTTTAACCCAAGGCAGTTATTATCAGTTACTGACATGTAGAAAATAGAAGCATGGTCGAGAGTATATTCCTTGAATCTCAGCACATCAGCAATGATAAATTCTGCTTGCATAAAAGGCCAGTCTTAGGGGGATGGGACACTTTATCTTTCTAAGAAAAATATATATTATTAATGAAACATAATAGAATTTTGAAGGGTCTCTTCCTTGATAGAGTAATCAGTGACAGAGTAGCATTTTAATCTTTTTTTGATATTCATAGCATTTTTAGCATGTAGTTCCTATTTTATTTACCATTCCTTTCACTATTAACAACTTTGAAATGAAGGAAAGTGCTATGCAATCACAAACCACTGAGCCTATTTCAACCATGAGCTAGGAAGTGGTGGTAGTGTATTGGTTCAATTTAAATAGTTACAACTCATTAATCAGACAATTTCTGCCTTAGGAAAGCAGTACAAAATAGTGGGCGGATACTTTGGCATCAGAGGGTACTGGATTTGAATCCCTGTTCTACCTTTTACTCATTACTCATTCTGGAAATTTGAGGAAAATCTAATAAATTCCCCAAATTCCAGTTTTTCTCACTGTAAAATGGAAATAGAAATATCCTTGGGTAAGAATGTTAGGAAAATTCATTAAATAAATTTATGTATGTAGGCTACCTGGAATTGTGCCTGGCATGTAGTAGGATAGCAGTAAATGATAGCGCTACAGATAAAAAGAATGCTACCCAAGAAAACACAAAGCGCTAGACCAGTAATGGTCATCATGTGCCACCTGAGACCTAGGGCTTCACTAGCGGCGGCATCTCAGGGGCTCTGCTGGGAGGAGCTGGGCCTCCATCTCGGCTTTGAGATCCTCATTGACTTTCTGGATTTCACCAAGCAGCTTTGATTTTTGTCTGTTTTTTACTGCATTGGGCTTCCAATCAAGCTTTTTGGAGAAAGATTTCCTAGGCTAAAAACAAACATACAACACTCCAGACACTTGAAAAAACACACTTAAAAACAAATAAGCAAAAATTAATTAACTGAAGAGAGAATGTAAGTATTTGTAAAACTATAGTCCATGAAGTTAGTGAACAATTTATATCAGCCTTTTACGAAATATTAATAATCACTTTCCTCTTTGGAAATGTAACACAAAACACCACCACTTATTGAGTTGCAACTTGGTCCACAGCACTGGGATGGGTGCATTCCATGCCCTCTAATTGAAGGTAACATGTTCTTTAAGCAAGTCAAATGCCAGTACAGGAGAATTACTAACAAGTGTTGATGGGACACTACTCAAGAAAGATGCTGTTAATGTGTGCCATCTTTGTCTTATCAAAGATCTCAGAGACACTGTGGGATAATTATTGATAATCTGGGTGAAGACCTTTGCCTCAGATCCAATTAGCAGGATCTGTGGGTAATTTCAGGCATGTGGGCACATTGCCTCGAAACCCCTTGGCTGTGTAGTCTTCAGTGCCTTGTTTCTGGTGTCTCAGCCATGAGAGTTGAGTGCATAGAAAAGGGAGAAGACTTCAGTGCCCCCAAACCTCTCCCCTTGAGCATCATCAACTTTGGAATTAATTTACCAAGACATTAAAAAGAGTTGCATGGAGATTGAGCCACACAATTCCCCCTGGGGTGTCGGCATGACAGAAGCCACCTGTGGTGACAGCTTTCACAAAAGGGAGGTAGCTATGGGGAGCCATCAACAGTGAAATGTCTTGACAAAAACACGACAGGGATTTTGGATGCTATAATCCTTTTTAAAGGGGGAGATTATTGGATATTTAAACAAATATTAGCTTAGTTAAATGTCAGTGTTTAAAAAATTATCCAATATATTTGTTTTGCATTTATGAACCACAAACACAGGGCAGGTGAAGGGTCTGGTTTACTTCTATTGGGAGAGAATTTCATAATGAGAAGGCATGTATGTAGTCCTCTGACAGATTACTCAATTGGAGCATCTGTAAGGTCAACTTAAATTGTGTCCTTTGTTCACGGTAACAGAGTGAGCTAGTTGGGGACCTTTCTTACAGTCAAATTGTCATGGGCCTACAAATGGAAAATTGCAGCAGGCCTTGGGCTCCTCCTATTTTCAGTCAAAACCAAGGGTTTAACTGGGGTATACCATGTGCAAGGCAGGAATCCTTAGAATCAAATCTGAGTTGGCTAAGCTGGATGTTTTCTTTAAGGAAAAATAAATGACTTCTTTGAATGAAAGGACAGAGGAGGATTTTGGTCACTGCTGGTCTTCCCCACGTAATTACACCCACACCTTCCAGGCCCTAGACAGCCACTCCACACCCTGTACCCATCATAGAAATTAAAGGAAACCAAAGGCTTTGTGATTTGTTTTACATGCAACAGCCAGCAAATGGAATGGAGGCAAATAAGAAAAAATATATATGTATTTCGTATTCAGAAATGATAAAAAACAAGCATAGCCTATAAAAGGGAATTAACATCTTCTCTCTTCAGAAAAATTCTGTGCATTCCTCTGAATCAATACAATTAATGAAGCTTTTATCTGAAGTCGGCCTTTTTTTTTAAAAAACTGCCTTTCACTTGGAATCCAAAATCAAAAGGGTCCCCAATTAAGAAAACATTTTCTGTTGTGCTGAATTCATGTTACCGTACTGTGAGCTCTGACATTTTGTTTCTGTGGTAACCAAAATCAGCTGATTAGTTGGCATGGCAACAGAAAAGATGTAATCCCAGCAGACACACTCTAATCAATGCCCCCAGTACAGATGGTCTCCGGAGGATCAACAAGAAAGAGGCTGGCAGGCATTCAGCCGATCACGTGCTAGCTTGAGACTAGGCCAGGAACAAGAGAACTAAAAAAGAACATTTCTCAAACTAACCAGTAGCTTTTTAACCCTTTTCTTTCTTTGGCTAATTGTAACGCAATATTGACTGTGTATATAGCTGTATAATACAATGATTCTGATATAGCTTTGATGAGATCAAGTGTGCTTGTTAAGTGGGAGTGTTTATGTAATTTTCTGAGTTTGTATGCTTGGAACAGCATGCATGGAGTAGTGCTTTTAGATTAACAGTTGTGCAAAGCTCATTGTATTTTCCTTAGTGGTATTGCATATGTAAACGCATTCATATGCATTATACATACATACATATATATACACAAACACAAAAACACACACATGATCTGATCATTGATATTATAATTTGGTTAGAGTCAGGAGAAGAGTAGAAATTCTGAAATATAATGTAGTATACAGGCTAAGGTAAGAAGGATGAACTGTCAAAGACATAAGTGAGTATTCATATAGGAAAACTGGTGGGTGCATTTCCATGGTACTTCTCTGTAGCAGTAAAAAAATTCATAATAAACAATTGAGAACAGAGAAAACATAAACCAATCTTTATAGAGATGATAAGGGTGTCCAATAATGGCCATAACTTTGTTCCAGTGTGTAAAATCTAAAATTAACCCCAAGAATGTACCCTAGAGAGTGTTCCTCCTGGAATCCACCAATGTTCACATCCTCAAATATAAATATTACTCAGTCTTTAATTCTGAAAACCTTGATGTCTGCTCTTCTGATTATTAAACCTTGTTTTCTATTTGATTAAAAAACTGAAAACATAAAAGAAAGGCTTTATAATGTGTGTTTTAAAATTCTAATTACACATTTATCCATAATCAATAATGTTCCTGGTATCAGGAAATTGCAAAATGCTCATGATACTCTTGAGGAATAGTTAATATTTCTGTTGATTAGGATTGCGACTGATTTTTGATTCACCAGTTGACCAAATTTTCATAAAAGCAACTCAGAACCACTGGGTCAAATGCTATTTGGGGACTGAGAGTTTATTGATAGCCTAAATTAGAACACTACGATGCTGCCTGCACATAATATGCTAAGTACTAGTAGCAGGCTTCCCTTTAAAAATAAGCATTGGCTTCTGGACCCTTTTTCTTTGTAAAAAGGTCTGAAAGGTCATTAGTTACTACAAAACAGCCATAATATTTTATTACATGTAAATGAGTTATTTTTAATTAATATAAGAACAATAACATTGGAAAGTTTTTTGAGTATTATAATAATCACCAAGGAGCAAAAAAACAAAAAACAAAAAATTGAGAGAGGAAAAAAAGAAAAAAAAAATGGATCCTTTCAAATTTCCTAAAAATAAATGTGCATAATTAGCATCTGGACTAAGTCCATGAAACTGAGCTCCATTTCCCAGAAAGTGATATTTTTCATCACGGTATGGAAATATTCATTTCAAGAGTCGGCAAATATACTTCCTTGGAGTCGTGTCAGATGGGTGGTCCAAACAATTGCTGCTTGGGGCAAGGGAGCTGTGTTCAGGGGAGTGCTCAGGTGTTTCTGGTGACCACCTTAGATACCTGAACAAATCACTCAACCATCTGAGAGGAAAATTTCAGGATAAGAAAGAATGCAACACAGGAAAACCTTAGTTTCTGCATTTGAATGAAAATAACACTTTATCGATTCGTCTGAAGAATGGGACTCTTTTCAATCTAAAACAAGTCCCAGATGTTCAGCACTAAACTTTCAGAGAGCAGCTATGTTCATTTATGAATCAGTTTTGGCCTGAGAAAGAAAGAAATTGAGTAAATATATAAAAGGACTACTACAAAATGCATTTTTATTTTCAATGGCTACTGGCTTTGGAAGCAGCTCATTAATTACAGCAAAGTTTTTAATTTAATTATCATGGATTTTTTTTCCACTTACAGCATAAGGAGTTGGTATGTTTCTCTTGAATTACCTAAAAATAACATTAAGCCTAGAGGAAAAAAGACAAAAAAAAAAAAAAAAACCCAATAATGAAGGAGCAGAGAAAGGCTTTCTCTGCAATGCTAAGACTTTGTAACACTAGAAATGAATGGCTTGCAAAATGAATGGCTTACATGTCCATCTGATCTACAAGATTATGTAAATGTTCTGCATCTCCAGAATGAAGTGAGACATGGGCAGATTAAACCATCATTCAGGTGATCATTACTTTCCATGTAGCAAAAGTCTCTTGTCAGCCAGGACTTCTGCGTCCAGTGTGAAGCTTCTTTGTCTCTGAATGACAACTCTCCTCTCTGCCTGTTAGAACAGGAAGAAAGAAAAACCCTACCCTTTCCTACATTTAAAAAAGTCTATGGACAAAATTAAGATGCCATAGAATCAATGGTATTTGATGATTTGTTTTTGCATTTTATAACCATTTCCTTTGCCTTTGGTTTTATACACCAGCATGGGCACTGGAGAGATGAAACTATACCAGAAAGATCAATGAATAAATAAGAAACATTATATTTTTATTCTTGCAGCAAAATTGCATAAGTAATAAACACATCTTCAGTTTTATACATTGGGCTTCTGCAATTAACCCTGATGATTCAGCCTCTCCTAAGTATAAAGAGAACGTTGTCATTTGTGTTTTGAACTAAAAGAGATAGCTATCATTAATATCACAAATTAGTTTCATGTTGAGTCTTAGTCAAAATGCAGTGAACTAGTGTTCATTAAAATAAGCTTCTGTTTGTCAGATTCTGTGATTAAATATTTGTTCTTACTAATTTTTCTACCTGCAAAAGGACATAAAGAGATTATCTGTAGTGTTCCAGAAAGGTCTTTGGTGAGAGGGAATATTCCATATGTCAGTTTTCTATGTAGGGCAAGGATCATAGATCTAAAATGTATAGAAGATGAGGTTAAATCTCCATCTCTTCTATTTTTCATTTCACAGCCTTCATGGGGCTTTGAATTCAGCCTCAAACATCGTGATAATCTGATCCTGATACTTGCCCTCCCCTCATTCACTCTTTTGTAAGTATACTTGTTCAGCTGCTTGTTGAATTCCCTAATTTCATTGACATTTTAAAGTTTTTGTGTTCCTTACAGATTACAGTTGGGTCATGGTTAGAGGATTCTTCCCTTATTCAAATTTGAATCCAGCTCCAAAAAGTTATTTCAGTAACAAAGCTCCAATACAGGGCTGACCACGCAAAAATAGGATATGTTCTTTCAGCTATAGTAGATCTTTTGTATAAAACAACAATTCTAATCTAGTAACTAAAATTTAAAAGGCAGTAGAACCTCTCTTCCTCTTAGTTTTGGGCTCCCTCCTCTTTGATTTTCATGTGCTCAGAATCTCGTGCACACATCTTAGAACAGTGTTCACCCCAAGAGTCAAGCCATGTCACAAACAAGAAAGATTCTCTCATGGTGTTGAAAGTGTCTCGGAGATGAGCAATCAGCCCTAGGTTCCATAGGAAAACCATAATTATTATTATTTAATGCACTCAGAGTAGGAAAAGCCGGGCATGTGACAGAGCCTGTCCTGTACCTTGGTAAACATGGGCTTCCCGTGCTGGGTGACCATGGTACACTGGTCGCAGTCCACCGTGATGGATGAGTTGTGGTATGACTCTTTCGAGTGTTTGAGAATGTAATACAGGTCGGTCACCCCTCCTTCAAACACAGTGCTAAAGTAACGGGGGATGAGGGTCCTGCCGATAGCTGGGAGAGAAACAGAGAAACAAACCATTAACGAAAATATCCCACCAGCCCCACACACCCAACACCATTGCCAAACCTCCTAAAACCGGATACTGATCATCTCAAGAAACCATACCAGGAGGCAAATTTCTCTTTAAAAACAGCCATGACCCTTCTGGGTTGCAGTTAATAAAATATAATCCCCAACTATTCAGGAAAAATGTGTCCAGTCATCTCTCTAGATTTTGTGTCCACTGCAAGTCAATAAAATAATGGTTAGTACTTTAAAAATAATAGGGGGGAAATGCATGAACTACTTTGGACCTTGTATACTTTTGGAGTGAACATGTTTATGAAAATAAGACACTTCCAATCTACTTGGATTTTTTTAATGCATCATGTATGTATGGGCCAGTTACCCAGTCATGTTTTATTTTTATTGTTACTGGTGATAATATAAATTTTAATAACATAATGCTTTGTAGTGTGTAAAGTATTTTGGTATTCTCTCACTGGATCTTCAGAACAACCCCAAGAGAGTGCAGGACTGAGATCCAAAAATGTTATCATGGAAGGGAAATAAAGGTTATTTTGAATGTTTCAAGGTCACGTGACTTGTAAGTAAATATTTGGGGTCTCTAACTGCATGTCTATAAACACCCAAATAACTGCTCTTCCCAACACTATGTCTCCAACTGCTTTAAACAATGGAAATCTTTACAAAATAATTCCCATCTCCATATACAAAGAGATCCATAATTATGTAAATTTTGATTATTCTATTTGCTTTTGGAGCTGTATAAGATATCTCTCTAGAATAAAAGGCTAATTTTAAGAGAAGTTGGTACCTTTCACTTGGTCTAAATTGGTCTCTTTCATTCCATGTGTCTGGTCCTGCCCCATTTTAGTTTCAGCGATTGTGTAAGTAGCTGGGCCTTTCTGATATAGGATGCTTAGAAATCTGTAACAAGCCCTTTTTTCAGCAGTGATTTGAAATCCTCTTACACTGGAAATCCCAACTCATAATATCAGGAATTTTGCGTATGTGCAAATTTTAAGGCAAAGTTCTAAAGCACTCTCAAGCAATCCAAGGTTTTTAATAAATCTCTTACATTCACTATATAATACCCTTTGAAAGACAAAAATAATATTTAAGATAAATAAACTACCAAAGAAAGCTTTAGCTAGGAAAGATCACCCAATCATCACTTGAATGTTTTAAAATATTTAATTTCATTTTAAAAGAATCAGTGATAATCCATTTTGTATGGATCCATATCTCTTTTGTACATGAACTTGGAAAAAATAAGTGTAAAGAAAATACCCTGCCAAATTGTTTTCTGAAATGATTTTAAGGAATCCCCATATGGATGACTAGTCTCTAAATAATTTACACAGTTGTTATTGCCTCATATTTGCTGCAGGTAAAATCAATCAACAAGTGTGTGCTAAATATTCCAGGATTTTTGGTGATTCCATCCTAGATAATCTTTCTACATACATTTTCTAAATACTGCCTAATCCCCAATACTGCATGCTCATTTTCTAAATATAAAATTCAAATGAGAGTAATTTGAGTCCACCATGTCCTTTAACAAATGCATACCCAATATTATAAAGAAAACTTTGTAATGCTAAAATCCGTATTGTACTTCACTAAACAGATAAAATTAATTGAATGCATTTCAAATATTCTAACTTAAAGCTAATTATCATAAATCAGCCTAAGTAATTTGACAATTTGGGATTCATACCATTGAGAATAAATGCAAACCATAAAAATGCAGAGGTAGGCCAAAGAATTGTCACATTAAAAAGGTTATGGCAAATAACCACCATTGGATTAGTAACATTATACTTTATTTATCATGAATCCTGCACAAGTTAATTCCTTTAGAGCACTGTTTGCTATATATCACCATCGTTTTCATTCATAGTATAAGAAAAGTTGAATGGGAAAAAGGTTTGAGAGTCTTTAACTTTAAACCTAAGTTTTTAATTACTTCCCCAAATCCAGAAAATGTACAAATTATATAGTAAATACACTTAAAGAGAAACACAGCTTTGCTTTATTGAATAATTTCTAGCACTCTAGGAAATGGTTGCCATGGATACTGGAGGTTTGTTTTCAGCCCTGTTTCCTTTGTGAACCTGCCCTTCCATTTTCCCGTGGTCCTGTTTAGACCATTAGTCACAAAGGTTCATTATCCACCGTAGTAGACTAAACCCACAGTCCGGTGGCCCCAGTAGACCATGACAATGGTATTGACACCCTTGTGTATGTAGTCCCCTCTCCATAAATCTGAGCTTGGCCCTGTGATCTGCTTTAATCAATTGAATGTGGCATGAGTATCCCTGTATCAGTTTTGGGCTACACCTTTAAAAGAACTGGAAGCTTTCACTTTGTTCTCAGGAAGAAGTCAGTTGCTACGTACAAAGTCCTACTACTCTAAGACTGCCATACCACGAGAAGCCCAACCTAGCCATGTGGAGAGGTCATGTGAAGGAGGACTGAGTCTTCCAGCCAGCAACCCCAGCTGAGCTTCCAGCCAACAAACAGCACTAACTTACATGGGAGAAGCTGTCCAGGAAGTGAATCCTTGAGCTCCAATTGAGCTGCCTGAAGCTGGTGTCACATGGAGCAGAGATGAGCTGTCCCTGACATGCCTTGCACAAATTTCAGAATCATAAGTACATAAAAGAAATGTTTGTATTTTAAGTCAACATGTGTTGAGGTGTTTTTTTAATGTGTCAATAGATAACCGTAGCCCCTTTCAACCACACTAGCCACAAGGTAGTCAAATAAGAATTCTTCCCTGAAAGAAAGAGGGAAGTTTTGCCAGGAAAAACTTGCAAGTCATGGAAATATAGGAGCCTGAATACAGAAGAAAAGCAAAGCAAATTGACAGAGAGTCTTCATGGGCTGATTTGGGCCCTAGTCTCAGCTGGGAATAAAGCCAATGCCATCCCTCAGAGGTCACACTTATGCGAGGTGTGCGCCTCCTTTTCTTTCTTTCTTTCTTTTTTTAAATTGGCTCAAGCTAGCTCGTGTCAGATTTCTGTCATTTGCAAATAGAGAAATCCTTACCACTGCAGTCCTTTTCCGGCATGGCCAGGGTAGTAAACACTGAGAGAATAAAGAGGAAGTGATGAGAGCGATCAGCTACAAGAGATATCTGACTCTCTGTGCAACACACTGTGTTAGAAGCTGCAGGAGATTAAAAAGGTGTCAGAGATTGTATTAGTTTCCTGTTGTTGCTGTAACAAATTACCACCGACATAGTGGCCTACACCACCACAAACTTATTATTTCATAGTCCCAGCAACCAGACATAGGGCTTGCTGGGCTGAAGTCAGGTTGTCAGCAGGGCTGAATTCCTTTCTGGAGGCTCTCAGGGAGAATCTGTTTTCTTGTTTGTTTCATCATCTAGGGGATGTTCACACACCTTTCATGTGGCCCCCTTCCTCCATCTTCAAAACTCACAGTGGGAAGTTGAGGCCTGGCGAGGCATCATTCTCACTCCCTCTTCTGCCTCCCTCTTGACTTTCAGGATCCTTGTGATTGCCCTGAATCCACCCAAAGAATTCAGGATAATCTCCCATCTCAAGATCCTTAACTCATCAGATCTGCAAAGCCCCTTTTGCCATGTAAGGTCACATTCACAGATACCAGGAATTCAAACACGGATATCTTGCAGGGGGCATTATTCTGCTTCCCACAGAGACTACACTTGCCAAGAGCTTCTGTTCTACAAGGGAGAGCAATCAAAAATACAAGAAACACACGCATACACCATGCACATACGCATGCAATGTGCAATATATAAATAATGCGCAGTGAATGGGACAGACAGCCAGAACAAAATCCCATGTGTGAAGAAATCATTCTATTGATCATTCACCAATTTCTTCTGTAAACATTCACTGAACCTGGAGTAGGTATACAGCTCCATGGTCGACGATCGATGCTGCAAACACAAATTTTTGTCCTTCTCTTTCAAATTCATTTTTGAATTTGAATTAGATTTTTGTCCCTGTCTTTCAAATTCATTTCTATCAGGAGAGGTAGCAAGTATTTAAGTATCTATAACACAATGTGATCGCTGACAAAGCATAAAAATGGATTTATGATTTCGAACTCTTTATCAGTATCTCCTGTATCCTGAATTCAATGTAGGATTTTATTATTTCTGAAGCTCTGAGATGAGCATGTTCTTTTAATGCAGTCAACCATGCCACTGCATTGCACAGTCAGATATAAATGACTAAATCAGCAAACATTTCAGATTTAGGTTCAGCGGTCACCTAACTCGACAGCCACACCAGTTCCAAATCTATTTAGATTTTATACTGTTACAATCATATGTCAAAGTTACACTTTACATTTATACTTTAATCCCTGGAATTAAAATAATTTAAATATTGATATACATAAATCTACATTGTGCTCCTATGAAAAGGATTACGTCTTCTGAATATTGTCGGAGTGAGATTAAGATTATAGTAGATTATAAAAGCGATGATATTTTTCTAACACATTTAGATCAAAGGTCCAAAAGTTGGGAAGTGTGGAGAGCCAGAGAACACAGGAAGATTTTCTGTGATGTTAGGTGAGTAAAATATACCATACATTATTTATCTGTGTATTCATGAAAGATAAAAGAAAATCACACATTACATTATTCAGGTGTTGAAATGTGTATAAAGAATGTTATACTTTATAGGTAAATATGATTAGTCCAGAAATAGCTAAGATTTAATTCATAGCTAATTGAGCTGTGGATCCCTGCTTTCAAGCTCCTTAGGGAGATTTTCATTGTTGTTCTGTTTTGTTTACATCCATGCCTACTCCCCAGAAATTCTTGCTATGGAAGTTGATAGGGTGACGGTGTGGTGGAGGCAGGATCTAACTTCCATCTTTTCTTGTAGGTATTACTTGTAGATATTAGGATATCTACAGGATATTCATTGATGTTAACTAACTTTTTTCCTTGTTTAGAAACAAAATGGTGTAATACAAGCTGAGAGCTCATAAAGAAGACATAAACTACTGTGCATCCTCCCCAAAGCAGAAGGTCTGCCTTTTAGAGCATTTTATCTCTTTTAGTAATTATGAAATGCATTAAAAAAAACTTAAGGATGTTTATAAGTAATTCACATGAAAGAAACTGCATGTAGAAAATAACCACATATGAAAATATTCGAACTAGTTATTGAAGTACAAAGTTAAAATAATAACAAAAGGATTAAAACATGAACCTGGTGAGGTTGTGGTAAAACAGATATACACAGATACTTTTAGGGAAATCAATGTAGTGATTACTTCTTATTTTGAGAATTTCTAACTCTCTGGAAGTCTGTTAGGTGGGACTCTAAGCTCTTGGTAAATACCCTCACCAAACTGCAATTCTCAAGTTTATGTTTAAGTGCTCTGAAGTTCTACAAGTCTTTCGAGAAACCATCATCTAATGTAAGACTTTTTAATTTCAGGGCATAAATTACAATTTTAAATGCCTGCAATTTCTATGTTTCAAAGACAATTCACTTCCAAGAAACAAAAGGGGTTGAGAGTCTGATTTTAATAAAATGTGGAGTAAGAGGAAAATTTGTAACTAACAATATATTAATGCCATTTAACATATGATCACTATTTAGCTGATGATTTTGCAACTCTGAAAAGAGAGAACCATATAACCAAGCACATGTTTTTAATTAGGCAAACTTAATTATATTAAAATTATTTACTATACTAGGATTTAAAAAAATTTTATCTAAACATGAAAATAGATAAATTCGTTGGCTAAATCTGGGTAATTTTATGTGGTTCTGCTAAAGCTACTGTAGTTCTGCTATATCTCAAAAATCCAAATGGAAATTCTATTATTCAGATACATAATAAACACCAAGAGTCATTAAACTTTAAACTTATCTGTATTCAGAAATCAGTAAATGCATTAAGCTGACATACAAATGAATATGCTCCTAGGAGTGAGATAAACAAGACTGATGATTTTATTTATGGTAAATAACCATTATATATAGCCAAAACAATAGAAGTAAAATATGCTTGACCTGTGATGGGGATGATACTAGTTCAAGGTAGATCTCGTTGTTCTTGGTGAAGGGAATGCAAGTTGAATTAATTAATTAATTTTACTTTTATAAATTGGCATGACTTTCATTCTAATATGCCTTTTACTTATTTTCTCAAACTAATTTACTTGAATATTTTCTCTCTGATGACCTGTCTTGTGATTTCAAAGATTCATTTATTTCACATATACTTATTAAGTAACTACTACAGGCCAGAGATTGTTCTAGGTGCTAGAAATAGACAAGTGAGGAGACAGAGAATAAACTTGATGGCTCGGGAAGGCCAACTAGTTTAGATTGGCCAGCCTGGAAGGCTGCCGTGAAGAAGTGATGATGGAGGTGAGTCCCAGTTGGACAAAGCCATGTGAAGATCTGGAATTAAAGAGGTCCAGGTCCAGGAACCACAGGGGCAAAAGCCCTAAGACAGGAATGAATTTTGATTGAATGAGTTTAGTGTGCTACAGTATCAGAAAGAAGGCTTTGTGGCAGGAGGGTGGTCAAAGAGAACAAGATGATAGAGATGAGGTCACAGAAAGAGGCAGGGTGAGATTATGTGGGACTTTCTAAACCGTAGCAAATGGCTTCCATTTTATCCTTAGTGCAATGTCAAGACATTGAAAGATTTTAGCCAATGATATAATTTATTCTGTTTTTCCTAAATGCATTTTCCAGCTGCCAACATGGTCTCAAAACAGCATAAAAATTTTTGATCCTCTTATAAATAGGCATTTTTTCTTCCACTTCTACCTAACAAATAATTTTTAATAACTTGACCAAGACTTCAGTCACCCTACCTTGCAGTAGGTGCTAAGTGCTAGAGAAATAAGGATGACCAAGACAGACCCCACTCCTGCTGTTACAGAGCTTTGGATCAAGCAATTCTTAGCATCATTAATTCACCAATTAAAGGCAAGCAAGATGTGTGTCATGGCTCCATCTCGTCTCTCCTGTTTCCCCATTGTCTGACACACAATAATGAATGAGTCAATGCAATAAATGTGTGAATTTATAGGTCTCAAGTCATAGGAGCTTACATGTTAACCTGATAGAATTCATCTCATTTAATTGAACCCAGTACTTCCACATATTCAGGTTATTTTGGATCTTGATTCTGTCAGTGATACTATGGGCTATTTCTTCTAGATGTGTGCCTTTCATGGTGACAAAACTCTTTCGACCTTGATCCAAAGTACTGACAATAACATTGTACAGGAGAAGTCCACAGCAATGGAGACCTCCTTCTAACTGGACTTCTTAATATGAATCAAACACCCTGTAAGTATGAAATTGAAATCCTTTAATGACTTCCATAATAAGTCCATGCTGTGTTACTAATGGCTTGCAAAGATAGTACAGAGTCCATGTGGAGAGAGTGAGGTGTCAGAGAAAGACCTGAGCTAAGGTATGCAGAGATGTTAATCGGGCACGGAGGGCGCAGCAAGAGAGTGGTCCCAGCAGAAGCAACAGCATTAGTTAGAGAAGGTGGTATATTCCCAAGATCTAGGCTGCTGCCTTGGTCAGATGTTATATATTTATACCTTGGAGGATCTCGTCTGGATGAGCTACTCCATTCCATAGAGCTCTTGCTCTCTCCTTATGATGATATAATATTCTTTCAGTTATTAAAACTTTAGGATGTAGTTTACATCTGACAGATTTATTTTTGCCCTCTGTAGTACTCTTTTATGTCAGCATTTTCATAACTGTACTCTGTTTTTTATTCTTCATATGAACCTTAAAATAATTATGTTAAATTCAAAAAAGAAATAGGGAGAGAGATTGATTCAAATTAAATTAAATGTACTCAGAAAAAGTTGGCATCTTTAAAATATCCAATCTTCCTATAAAGGAATATGAAATGTATGTCCAGTTGTTTAAATCTTTATTTTTATCTTTAAAAAATTTCATAGTTTTTCTTTGTTCTTTCTTTCAGAGAAAGGGTCTCACTCTGTCACCTGGGCTAGAGTGCAGTGGTGCAATCATAGCTCACTGTAACCTCAAACTCCTGGGCTCAAAGAATCTTCCTGCCTCGGATATCCAAGTGGGCTGAGAACACAGGTGCCACCATGACAGGCTAAATTTTTTACTTCTTTATAGAGACGGGGTCCAGCTGGTCTTGAACTCCTGGCCTCAACAGATCCTCCTGCCTTGGCTTCCCAAAGGGCTGGGATTACAGGCATGAGCCATAGTGCCTGGCCAACAAATATGTTGCACCGTCTGAGGTTTGTAGTTTTCTATATTTGGATACTTAACATGTCTTAAGATCCTTGAATATTTTAGTTATGCTAAATGGTTAATGGAATTTTAAGACTTGTATTTCCATTTGTAACACAGGCATTTAACAGAATATTTATTAATATTAATAGTTTTTTGGGAAGGTTTAAAAAAGTTTTCTAGGCAAAATAATCCATTATTCCCAAATATTGATATTTTTGTTCCCTTTCTCCTTACCTATATATAGATTCTCCTTTCCTATATATAGTCCTCTTCTAACCATTGCAATAACATGAGAATATATATATTCTTATATATATATTGCAATAATTTTGCAATAACATGAGAAAATATGTATTTATATATATATATATATATATGCATAACAGAACTTTCAGAAAAAATTTTAAATAATGAGGGAAGTAGTGAGCATTCTTTTTTCCCCTTGACAGTTTTAGGCAATGTATCTAGGACTAGGGGAAGTACTAAATGTTGATTTGAGATCTTGTTACTTGCTATGGAAAGAAAAATAAACTATTATTCTATTCCTTGGTTTTATGACTTTTTTCTTTTTAATCCTGATAAATGTCTAATTTGACTGTATGCCTTTTCAGTAATAAAGTAATTTTCCTTTAGAAAACTATTCATTAATATATTTTCAATTATTGAACACCTTTTGTGCTCTTAGTATAAACCTTACTTTCTCTTATGCACACATATACCACATTTTTGGATAAATTTAACTTATGAATTAATTCATCCCTTTCACAAATGTCAGTGAAAGCAGTGCTCTATTTGAGCCACTTGCTGGATGCTAAGTTAGAAAGATAAGGCCAGCAAAAGGTTTAGTCCAGTAATTCCCAGCAGCATTTCCTAATCCCAATGGATTCCTGAAGGTCTTAAAATGCAACTTTAGCTAGTTCCATAATTTTTTAAAAAAACATTAAAAAGGATCATACTTAACATGTTTCTCTGATTCAAGCAGGATGATCTTAGCTATGGTAATACTGATTAGCTCTTGATTAGTGATCATGAATGGCACTTAACAGATGTGGAAAAAAAAAATAAAATGCTGACAATTATTTAATAAAAGTAATTAGGTTATCCATGATTATATTCCACACCTTCCTTTTAATAGGAGAGAAATTCCATGATCAGAGAAGTAAAACTACATAGCTTACTTGGAGTTAGGGTGGAATAAAATGGAACACTTGTTGTTTTTGACCAAACAATGTTGGTTAATTTCTATGTCTTGATTTAATTATAATTAGTTTTTAAGTCACATTAGTAACACATGTGCAAAAAAAAAAAAAAAAAGGCCATATTACTCTCACAGGTACTCACTAGCTCGTCACAATAAATTTGATTCTTTTCTCCAGGTGTTGAGCTAGACCTTACAGAATTATCAAACTCCCTTTTAGCTCAGTGCTGTCTTATGACAGAGTTGTGGCCAGTGCCTAACGGACACTTCCATTGTTTTCATTTTGTTCAACAGAATAGACGTCAAGAAGGGAAATCCCACTTCCAGACAGGCCAGTAAAATCATTCTGTGTGTAACTGGTGCACTGTCTCCCTATCTCTGACATCCAGACACTGAAGACGCAGTGGGCAGATTCCAGAGGCCTCCCTGCCCTGCTCACTGCCCTAAGGTTGGAGAAGTCAGGAAATGGAGGAGCCTCTGGTTTCCTAAATTACCACCAGGAGGGGGAGCTGCCACATTTGGGGAGAACTCATTTGGACTTCGGAGCAGAAAACACCTTTCTATGGTGTTAAGACATTGGAATATCAAACTTTATTTGTTTAAACTGCTCGGGTTAAGTAAAACAGTTATCAGTAAGTGTAGGTTCCCTGACCACCCTATACCCACCAATCTCAGTGCCTTCACCACTTCCTAGGTCACCTTTTTATCAATGTTCCCTAGCCTTTAGATTTTTAAATTATTTTGTTTCATTGTATTTTGTGTTTATTTACACAAAGTTATATTAAATGTATCTATATAGTAGGATTTTTATTTTATTAGTCAATAATACGTTTTCAGCTTTAAATATGTTAGTGTACATAAGAAGACTCATTTGTTGATTTTAAATGCAGCATTGTATTCTACAGTATGGCTCTATCAAAATTATCTAGATATTCCCATGTTGAGGGACATCAGAGATTGTTTTACATTCTTTTCTCAACAGGGTAGACCCTGAGAAAAGGAAATATATATTTTATTTTACTAGGTACCAGAAATTGTCCTTCAAAATGCTGTTACCAATTTACTTCCTTATCAGCCCTGATAGTACCTGTTTCACCCACAACCTTCACCAACACTTAATATTGTCAAGTTTTTAATTTTTTGCTGTTTAGATCATAAAGCATGTCCCTCACAAAGTGACAGTCCTCAAGTACTCAAAAGTTTATCTGCATGTAAATGATAAAGGTAAATAATTAATGACAGACATCCAGCCCATGTGGTTATTGCTCCAAGTGACTAATTTACATTTGACCTTTTCAAATGGTTTGCAGTTTTCTACTCAAAATCCATTCACTTGGCTACATGGAAAAATTACTCCAGACTAGAAAAGTAGAAAAGAAAATCTACTCCTTTATTTTTCAAAGTTGCCAAACTCTAAGAATTCTTATAAAATTATTTCAATATGTTTTTTCAGGACTTCTCCAACTCAAACCAATGGGGACACCCTAAGTCATTGAATTTTATGTTTTAGTATCAACACGATTCATCTGGGTTAGAGAAATGTTGCCAGAGAAACAGACATATGTGTGTAATTTCCAGTTTAACCTAAACCAGGAATCATCAACCTTTAGCAATTCTAAGAGTGGTGAGAGAGGTGATTTCCTTTCTGTAGAGAGACGGCAGACTTGGGTAAAACTGGTCCTTTCCTCAGGGTTGGATATTATACAAGACGTTCGTTCTAAAGTGTTAAGCAGTTACTAAGAAGCTAATAAAACATGACCCTTGAAAGGGGATTTTGAAGTCAAAAGAAAGGTTTGTAGAATTAAAATACTAAACTGGCTCTCCCCCACACCCTTTTCTCAATGCCATTTCAATCTCATCTACTTCCTTAGTGCTGCCATGCACTTGCATTCTTTGAAACCTTTGCTCACTCAGCATCCACCACCCAGGGGGGCCTTGCTTCATCTCTTCTGTTTTATCCAAACTCCTAGGCATCCTCAAGTCTCAAGCTCCAGAACCATGCTCCTTGCCCTTTTGTCTCTCATTCTCTCCTTTGTATTCTTAAAGTGTTCATAAACTTGAGCACTGCCTTGAAAGTTTCTGATTCACACACTGGCTGTGCTACTTACTCATACTGTGACCTTGAAGAAATGATTTATGCTCTCTAAACCCTAGTTTCTTCAGCTGCAAAATGGCAATACAACAGTAACTGCTTCAGTGGGCAGTTGCAAATATTAATAACACCATTCACATGACGTGCTTAGCACAATGCCTGACACATGTTAGCTCTACTTATCACTCCCATAGTACCCTGTTTATGCACAGATTTGGGACTCATCACACTGCATTGTAATCATCAATTTTATTGTCTTTCCTTCAGTGACTGTAGTTCCCTGAAGGCAGAGAACATTTCTTGATCATTTCAGTATCATGGCACATTTGTGATGTAAATAGCTACTTATGAGATGTTTGGCAAGTGGATAAATGTGGACTTGGCACGCCTATTTGGACAGTCTGCCAATCTCAAACCTGTTATGCATACTCATGGGTTTCTAACACAGAGGTAAGGCCACTTTCATTTCAGGTTCAAGAGAATCAAGACCACAAAAAAGGGGAAATAAGGTTTTAGGGCCCTGCATCTGGAATTTTAATATCTCAATGTTCTAGTCCAGAACATGGTTTCTGGTTTAGAGTAATCACTTTAAAAGATTCATTTTTGAAGTAAATTTTGAGTTCTGCTAGTAAAAAATAAAGTCTGCTATCTAAAACAACTTAGTTTTGATGGGGTTTCTACCTTATCATACTGTATGTGCGCGATTCACAAACATCCGACTCCATACAGAAAATCACACTTCTTTAAAAAACAACAACAACAAAAACAAAAGACTCTATTTGCATGCCAGGTCAGAATTCCAGGGGCATTTTACAGGAAGTAAAAGTCCTTGGAAATGAGAAGCAGTAAAAAAGGGTCAGATTCACATTCCACAGGAGTCCACAGGGGGCTGTGCTTCTGACCCTCAGATTGTCGACAAGAAAAGGAACAACCTTTCCGACAAAGAATTAATGTTGCATAGGCTCTCAGGCAGCAGGACGGAACAGCCCAATTATACCCACCCAAATCTGAAACATTGCCTGGGCACCAGCTGTGGGGTCTGACATTCTGTGTGCAGGTTTTCGGCAAAACCTTAGGATTTAGGCAAGAGAAAGCAGCCTCTGGGCATTCTATGGGTTCTGAAATGGCCCTGGTCAACCTGATCCTTGGACCTAGGTGCCGATGATTACAGCACGTCACTAATGTCTCTCATAGGTTAAACATACACAACCAGCGCACCGGACATTCCGCCACTATCCCATCATTCTTCCTTGAAGCTGTCCCATCACCTTTCAGTGGGGGACGGGGGCTCCATTCCTAAAGATGAATGACATCTCTGAACGGTCTGCACTCCATCACCTCCAGGAGGAGGGGAGGCCTTCTCACAGGGAGAGAGGAACACCAGACATCTGCTGGACCACACGAGTCAGGAGGAGGGCTGCTCCACTGTAGGTCACAGCTCAGGCTTCTCTCTCTGGCTTCGTTCTCTCTCTTCTGTCATTATTAAAAACTAATGATTGATCCAGGAGCCAAGATGGCCGAATAGGAACAGCTCTGGTCTACAGCTCCCAGTGTGAGCGACACAGAAGACGGGTGATTTCTGCATTTCCATCTGAGGTACTGGGTTCATCTTACTAGGGAGAGCCAGACAGTGGGCACAGGACAGTGGGTGCAGCGCACTGTGCACAAGCCGAAGCAGGGCGAGGCATTGCCTCACTCAGGAAGTGCAAGGGGTCAGGGAGTTCCCTTTCCTAGTCAAAGAAAGCGGTGACAGACGGCACCTGGAAATTCGGGTCACTCCCACCCCAATACTGCACTTTTCCCATGGGCTTAAAAAATGGTGCACCAGGAGATTATATCCCGCACCTGGCTCGGAGGGTCCTATGCCCACAGAGTCTTGCTGATTTCTAGCACAGCAGTCTGAGATCTAACTGCAAGGCGGCAGCAAGGCTGGGTAAGGGGCGCCTGCCATTGCCCAGGCTTGCTTGGGTAAACAAAGCAGCCTGGAAGCTTGAACTGGGTGGAGCCCACCACAGCTCAAGGAGGCCTGCCTGCCTCTGTAGGCTCCACCTCTGGGGGCAGGGCACAGACAAACAAAAAGACAGCAGTAACCTCTGCAGACTTAAATGTCCCTGTCTGACAGCTTTGAAGAGAGCAGTAGTTCTCCCAGCATGCAGCTGGAGATGTGAGAACGGGCAGACTGCCTCCTCAAGTGGGTCCCTGACCCCTGACCCCCGAGCAGCCTAACTGGGAGGCACCCCCCAGTAGGGGCAGGCTGACACCTCACACGGCCGGGTACTCCTCTGAGACAAAACTTCCAGAGGAACGATCAGACAGCAGCATTCACGGTTCAGGAAAATCCGCTGTTCTGCAGCCACCGCTGCTGGTACCCAGGCAAACAGGGTCTGGAGTGGACCTCTAGCAAACTCCAACAGACCTGCAGCTGAGGGTCCTGTCTGTTAGAAGGAAAACTAACAAACAGAAAGGACATCCACACCAAAAACCCATCTGTACATCACCATCATCGAAAACCAAAAGTAGATAAAACCACAAAGATGGGGAAAAAACAGAGCAGAAAAACCGGAAGCTCTAAAAAGCAGAGCGCCTCTCCTCCTCCAAAGGAATGCAGTTCCTCACCAGCAACGGAACAAAGCTGGACGGAGAATGACTTTGACAAGTTGAGAGAAGAAGGCTTCAGACGATCAAACTAGTCTGAGCTACAGGAGGAAATTCAAACCAAAGGCAAAGAAGTTGAAAACTTTGAAAAAAATTTAGATGAATGTATAACTAGAATAACCAATACAGAGAAGTGCTTAAAGGAGCTGATGGAGCTGAAAGCCAAGGCTCAAGAACTACATGAAGAATGCAAAAGCCTCAGGAGCTGATGCAATCAACTGGAAGAAAGGGTATCACTGATGGAAGATGAAATGAATGAAATGAAGTGAGAATGGAAGTTTAGAGAAAAAAGAATAAAAAGAAACGAACAAAGCCTCCAAGAAATATGGGACTATGTGAAAAGACCAAATCTACATCTGATTGGTGTACCTGAAAGTGACGGGGAGAATGGAACCAAGTTGGAAAACACTCTGCAGGATATTATCCAGGAGAACTTCCCCAATCTAGCAAGGCAGGCCAACATTCAGATTCAGGAAATACAGAGAACACCACAAAGATACTCCTCGAGAAGAGCAACCCCAAGACACATAATTGTCAGATTCACCAAAGTTGAAATGAAGGAAAAAATGTTAAGAGCAGCCAGAGAGAAAGGTCAGGTTACCCACAAAGGGAAGCCCATCAGACTAACAGTGGATCTCTCAGCAGAAACTCTACAAGCCAGAAGAGAGTGGGGGCCAATATTCAACATTCTTAAAGAAAAGAATTTTCAACCCAGAATTTCATATCCAGCCAAACTAAGCTTCATAAGTGAAGGAGAAATAAAATCCTTTACAGACAAGCAAATGCTGAGAGATTTTGTCACCACCAGGCCTGCCCTAAAAGAGCTCCTGAAGGAAGCACTAAACATGGAAAGGAACAACTGGTACCAGCCACTGCAAAATCATGCCAAATTGTAAAGACCATCGAGGCCAGGAAGAAACTGCATCAACTAATGAGCAAAATAACCAGCTAACATCATAATGACAGGATCAAATTCACACATAACAATATTAACTTTAAATGTAAATGGACTAAATGCTCCAATTAAAAGACACAGACTGGCAAATTGGATAAAGACTCAAGACCCATCAGTGTGCTGTATTCAGGAAATCCATCTCACGTGCAGAGACACACATAGGCTCAAAATAAAAGGATGGAGGAAGATCTACCAAGCAAATGGAAAACAAAAAAAAGGCAGGGGTTGCAATCCTAGTCTCTGATAAAACAGACTTTAAACCAACAAAGATCAAAAGAGGGCAAAGAAGGCCATTACATAATGGTAAAGGGATCAATTCAACAAGAAGAGCTAACTATCCTAAATATATATGCACCCAATACAGGAGCACCCAGATTCATAAAGCAAGTCCTGAGTGACCTGCAAAGAGACTTAGACTCCCACACAATAATAATGGGAGACTTTAACACCCCACTGTCAACATTAGACAGATCAACAAGACAGAAAGTTAACAAGGATACCCAGGAATTGGACTCAGCTCTGCAACAAGCGGACCTAATAGACATCTACAGAACTCTCCACCCCAAATCAACAGAATATACATTTTTTTCCAGCACCACACCACACCTATTCCAAAATTGACCACATACTTGGAAGTAAAGCTCTCCTCAGCAAATGTAAAAGAACAGAAATTATAACAAACTGTCTCTCAGACCACTGAAATCAAACTAGAACTCAGGATTAAGAAACTCTCTCAAAACCGCTCAACTACATGGAAACTGAACAACCTGCTCCTGAATGACTACTGGGTACATAACGAAATGAAGGCAGAAATAAAGGGGTTATTTGAAACCAACGAGGACAAAGACACAACATACCAGAATCTCTGGGACACATTCAAAACAGTGTGTAGAGGGAAATTTATAGCACTAAATGTCCACAAGAGAAAGCAGGAAAGATCCAAAATCCACACCCTAATGTCACAATTAAAAGAACTAGAGAAGCAAGAGCAAACACATTCAAAAGCTAGCAGAAGGCAAGAAATAACTAAAATCAGAGCAGAACTGAAGGAAATAGAGACACAAAAAACCCTTCAAAAAATTAATGAAGCCAGGAGCTGGTTTTTTGAAAGGATCAACAAAATCGATAGACCACTAGCAAGACTAATAAAGAAGAAAAGAGAGAAGAATCAAATAGACGCAATAAAAAAGATAAAGGGGATATCACCACCGATCCCACAGAAATACAAACTACCATCAGAGAATACTACAAACACCTCTATGCAAATAAACTAGAAAATCTAGAAGAAATGGATAAATTCCTGCACACATACACTCTCCCAAGACTAAACCAGGAAGAAGTTGAATCTCTGAATAGACCAATAACAGGAGCTGAAATTGTGGCAATAATCAATAGCTTACCAACCAAAAAGAGTCCAGGACCAGATGGATTCACAGCCGAATTCTACCAGAGTTACAAGGAGGAACTGGTACCATTCCTTCTGAAACTATTCCAATCAATAGAAAAAGAGGGAATCCTCCCTAACTCATTTTATGAGGCCAGCATCATCCTGATACCAAAGCCCGGCAGAGACACAACCAAAAAAGAGAATTTTAGACCAATATCCCTGATGAACATTGATGCAAAAATCCTCAACAAAATACTGGCAAACTGAATCCAGCAGCACATCAAAAAGCTTATCCACCATCATCAAGTGGGCTTCATCCCTGGGATGCAAGGCTGGTTCAATATACGCAAATCAATAAATGTAATCCAGCATATAAACAGAACCAAAGACAAAAACCACATGATTATCTCAATAGATGCAGAAAAGGCCTTCGACAAAATTCAACAACCCTTCATGCTAAAAACTCTCAATAAATTAGGTATTGATGGGACGTATCTCAAAATAATAAGAGCTATCTATGACAAACCCACAGCCAATATCATACTGAATGGGCAAAAACTGGAAGCATTCCCTTTGAAAACTGGCACAAGACAGGGATGCCCTCTCTCACCACTCCTATTCAACATAGTATTGGAAGTTCTGGCCAGGGCAATTAGTCAGGAGAAGGAAATAAAGGGTATTCAATTAGGAAAAGAGGAAGTCAAATTGTCCCTGTTTGCAGATGACATGACTGTATATCTAGAAAACCCCATTGTCTCAGCCCAAAATCTCCTTAAGCTGATAAGCAACTTCAGCAAAGTCTCAGGATATAAAATCAATGCACAAAAATCACAAGCATTCTTATACACCAATAACAGACAAACAGAGAGCCAAATCATGAGTGAACTCCCATTCACAATGGCTTCAAAGAGAATAAAATACCTAGGAATCCAACTTACAAGGGACGTGAAGGACCTCTTCAAGGAGAACTACAAACCACTGCTCAATGAAATAAAAGAGGATACAAACAAATGGAAGAACATTCCATGCTCATGGGTAGGAAGAATGAATATCATGAAAATGGCCATACTGCCCAAGGTAATTTACAGATTCAATGCCATCCCCATCAAGCTACCAATGACTTTCTTCACAGAATTGGAAAAAACTACTTTAAAGTTCATATGGAACCAAAAAAGAGCCTGCATCGCCAAGTCAATCCTAAGCCAAAAGAACAAAGCTGGAGGCATCACGCTACCTGACTTCAAACTATACTACAAGGCTACAGTAACCAAAACAGCATGGTACTGGTACCAAAACAGAGACATAGATCAATGGAACAGAACAGAGCCCTCAGAAATAACGCTGCATATCTACAACTATCTGATCTTTGACAAACCTGAGAAAAACAAGCAATGGGGAAAGGATTCCCTATTTAATAAATGGTACTGGGAAAACTGGCTAGCCATTTGTAGAAAGCTGAAACTGGATCCCTTCCTTACACCTTATACAAAACTTAATTCAAGATGGATTAAAGACTTAAACGTTAGACCTAAAACCATAAAAACCCTAGAAGAAAACCTAGGCATTACCATTCAGGACATAGGCATGGGCAAGGACTTCATGTCTAAAACACCAAAAGCAGTGGCAACACAAGCCAAAATTGACAAATGTGATCTAATTAAACTAAAGAGCTTCTGCACAGCAAAAGAAACTACCATCAGAGTGAACAGGCAACCTACAGAATGGGAGAAAAGCAACCTACTCATCTGACAAAGGGCTAATATCCAGAATCTACAATGAACTCCAACAAATTTACAAGAAAAAAACAAACAACCCCATCAAAAAGTGGGCGAAGGACATGAACAGACACTTCTCAAAAGAAGACATTTATGCAGCCAAAAAACACATGAAAAAATGTTCACCATCAGTGGCCATCAGAGAAATGCAAATCAAAACCACAATGAGATACCATCTCACACCAGTTAGAATGGCAATCATTAAAAAGTCAGGAAACAACAGGTGCTGGAGAGGATGTGGAGAAATAGGAACACTTTTACACTGTTGGTGGGACTGTAAACTAGTTCAACCCTTGTGGAAGTCAGTGTGGCGATTCCTCAGGGATCTAGAACTAGAAATACCATTTGACCCAGCCATCCCATTACTGGGTATATACCCAAAGGACTATAAATCTTGCTGCTATAAAGACACATGCACACGTATGTTTATTGTGGCACTATTCACAATAGCAAAGACTTGGAACCAACCCAAATGTCCAACAATGATAGACTGGATTAAGAAAATGTGGCACATATACACCATGGAATACTATGCAGCCATAAAAAATGATGAGTTCATGTCCTTTGTAGGGACATGGATGAAATTGGAAATCATCATTCTCAGTCAACTATCACAAGAACAAAAAACAAAACACCGCATATTCTCACTCATAGGTGGGAACTGAACAATGAGAACACATGGACACAGGAAGGGGAACATCACACTCTGGGGACTCTTGTGGGGTGGGGGGGGGGAGGGATAGCTTTAGGAGATATACCTAATGCTAAATGACGAGTTAATGGGTGCAGCACACCAGCATGGCACATGTATACATATGTAACTAACCTGCACATTGTGCACATGTACCCTAAAACTTAAAGTATAATAATAATAAAATAAAATAAAATAAAAATGGGTACCAAAAAAAAATAGAAACAATGAATAAGACCTAGTATTTCATAGGACAACAGGGTGACTATAGTCAATAAAAATTTAAATGTACATTTTAAAATAACCAAAACAGTATATTTGGATTCTTTGTAACACAAAGGATAAATGCTTGAGGGGATAGATACCCCATTTTACATGACGTGATTGTTACGCAGGCATTGCTGGCCTGTATCAAAACATCTCATGTCTCCAATTTATATATGCACCTGCCATGTACCCACAAAAATTAAAATAAAATTTTTTTTTCAAACCAGAAAAAAAATAAAATAAAATAAATTAAAAACAAAAACTAATAAGAAGGTCTGGGGGGTGGGGCCAAGATGGCCGACTAGAAACAGCGGCGTTCGGAGGCTCCCGTAGAAAAAACCATAATAAGGTAGTGAATCCTTCACTAGCAATCAAGGTAACCATGTTCTCTCATCAAAATTGACTAGAAGACTGGTGTGACCCATGGAGAGAAGGAAGAACAGTGCGGGGCAGTGGCCTCCCTGAGAGCCACACAGGGAAGGGGAACCCCCTCCTCCCAGCCAAGGGAGACGGTAAATGAGCATGCTACCCAGCCAAGGAAACTGTGCTTTTTCCACAGAACTGTGCAACCCACAGATCAGAAGATCCCACTTGCAAACCCACGCCACCGGGGTATAGTGTACCAACCCTGGAACCAGCAGATTCTTAGAGCCTCTCAGCTGGAATCTGCTTAAGCCTACTGAACTCCTGGGGGGAGGGGCAACCAGCACCTGCTGCAGCTGCCTGCTGTCTAAGCCATTTGAGCTTCTTGGGGGAGGGGCAGCAGCCAGCACTGGGACTCACATCTGCCTAAGCTCCCTAGGTAGGGGAAGAGTGGCACCCATTTCTATGGCTCCAGGCTGTGCTTTTCCCCTGCTGGAGCCAGGGAGGCTGGACAGCTTGGTCCCAAGATGTGTCCCCACAACCCAACACATCGGCTGTGGCAGTCTGCGGCCAGAGTGCCTCTTCAGGCCCAACCCTGACCCATCCTCCCTCAGGCAGTACTTCCCTGCAGGCTCTTCAATAACTCCAGCCAGAGGCTCAGGGGCAGAATTCAGATCTCCCTGGGCCTGAGCCCCTAGGCAGAGGGGGAGGGGTGGCTACAGTCTCTGCTGACCAGCAGACTTAGCCTCTCCTCCTAGTAGTTCTGAGGAATCTGGATAGCACAGATGAGAGGGTTTCCCCCGTCAGTGATACACACTCTCCCCAGCAAGGGACAACGTGCTTCGTTAAATGGGTCCTGCTACCTGTGCCACCCAACTGGGTGAGATCCTCCAACAGGGGTTGTCAGACACCCTACTGGCATCCTAATGGCATCAGGTTGGTGTCCCTTGGGGTAAGAGATCCTGGAAGAAGGAGCAGACACCCATCTTTGCTGCTCTCCAGCCTCCCTGAGTGACATCTCCAGGCATGGGAACGAATCAGATGAATATGGCCTGAAGTGAACCTCCAGCAAACTGCAGCACCCCTACAGAAGAGGGAGTTGACTACTGAAAGAAAAACAAACAAGCAGAAAGTGGCAACAGCATCAACAACAAAAAGGCCCCCACAGAAACTCCATCCAAAGGTCAGCAGCCTCAAAGACCGAAACTAGACAAACTCACCAAGATGAGAAAGTATCAATGAAAAAATGCTGAAAACCCAAAAGGCCAGAGTGCCTTGTCTCCTCCAAATGATCACAACGTCTCTCCATCAAGAGTGCAGAACTGGGCAGAGGATCAGATGGATGAATTGACAGAAGTAGGCTTCAGAAGATGGGTAATAAAAAACTATGATGAACTAAAGGAGCATCTTCTAACCCAAAGCAAAGAAGCTAAGAACTTTGATAAAAGGTTAGAGGAATTGCTAACTAGAATAACCAGTTTAGAGAGAAACATAAACGACCTGATGGAGCTGAAACACACAGCATGAGAACATTATGAAGCATACACAAGTATCAACAGCCAAATCGACCAAATGGAAGAAAGAATATCAGTTTGGAGACCACCTTACTGAAATAAGACATGCAGACAAGAATAGTGAAAAAAGAATGAAAGGAATGAACAAAGCCTCCAAGAAATATGGGACTTCATAAAAAGACCGAACCTACGATTGATTGGAGTACCAGAATGAGATGGGGAGAATGGAAACAAGCTGGAAAATACCCTTCACAATATTATCCAGGAGAATTTCCCCAACCTAGCAAGACAGGCCAACATGCAAATTCAGGAAATACAGAGAACACCATTAAGATACTCCACAAGAAGATCAACCCCAAGACACATAATAATCAGATTCTCCAAGGTTGAAATGAAGAAGAAACTGTTAAGGGCAGCCAGAGAGAAAGGCCAGGTCACCTACAAAGGGAAGCCCATCAGACTAACAGAGGACGTCTCAGCAGAAACTCTACAAGCCAGAAGAGATTGGAGGCCAATATTCAACATTATTAAAGAATTTCCAACCCAGAATTTCATATCCAGCCAAACTAAACTTCATAAGTGAAGGAGAACTAAAATCCTTTCCAGACAAGCAAATGCTGAGGGATTTCGTTACCACCAGGCCTGCCCTGCAAGAGCTCCTGAAAGAAGCACTAAATATGGAAAGGAAAAACCAGTACCAGCCACTGCAAAAACACACCAAAATATAAAGACCAATGACACTACAAAGAAACTGCATCAACTAGTGTGCAAAATAACCAAATGGCAGCAGATGACAGGATCAAATTCACACATAACAACACTAATTTTAAATGTAAATAGGCTAAATGCCTCAAGTAAAAGACTGGCAAATTGGATATGGAGTCAAGACCAATTAGTGCGCTGTATTCAGGAGACCCATCTTACATGCAAAGAAACACACAGGCTCAGAATGAAGGGAGGGAGGAAACTTTACCAAGCAAATGGAAAGCAAAAAAAAAAAAAAAAAAAAAAAAAAAAACAAGCAGGGATTGCAATCCTAGTCTCTCACAAAACAGACTTTAAACCAACAAAGGTCAAAAAAGACAAAGAAGGGCATTACATAGTGGTAAACGGAGCAATTCAACAAGAAGAGCTAACTATCTTAAATATATATGCACCCAATACAGGAGCACCCAGATTCATAAAACAAGTTCTTAGAGATCTACAATGAGACTTAGACTCCCACACAATAATAGTGGGAGACTTTAACACCCCACTGTCAGTATTAGACAGATCAACAAGACAAAAAATTAACAAGGATATCCAGGACTTTTACTCAGCTCTGTATCAAGCAGACCTAGTAGGCGTCTACAGAACTCTCTACCCCAAATCAATAGAATATACATTCCTCTCAATACCACATGGCACTTATCCTAAAATTGACCACATAATTGGAAGTAAAACACTCCTCAGCAAATGCAAAAGAATGGAAATAATAACAAACAGTCTCTCAGACCACAGTGCAATCAAATTTGAATTGAGGATTAAGAAACTCACTAAAAACCACACAATTTCATGGAAATTGAACAACCTGCTTCTGAATGACTCCTGGGTAAATAATGAAATTAAGGCAGAAATCAAGAAGTTCTTTGAAACCAGTGAGAACAAACAGACAATGTACCAGAATCTCTGGGACACAGCTAAAGCAGTGTTAAGAGGGAAATTTATAATACTAAATGCCCACATCAGAAAGCTAGAAAGATCTCAAATCGACACCCTAACATCACAATTAAAAGAGCTAGAGAGGCAAGGGCAAACTAATCCAACAGCTAGCAGAAGACAAGAAATAACTAAGATCAGAGAAGAATTGAAGGAGACAGAGACATGAAAAATCCTCCAAACAATCAACGAATCCAGGAGCAGGTTTTTTGAGAAAAATTAACAAAACAGATTGACCACTAACTAGACTAAGAAGAAGAGAAAAAAGAATAAAATAGACACAGTAAAAAGAGATAAAAGGTATATCAGCACTGACACCACAGAAATACAAACTACCATCAGAGAATACTATAAACACCTCTAAACAAATAAACTAGAAGAAATTGATAAATTCCTGGATGCATACACCCTACCAAGACTAAACCAGGAAGAAGTTGAATCCCCGAATAGACCAATAACAAGCTCCGAAATTTAGGCAGTAATTAATAGCCTACCAAACAAAAAAGCCCAGGACCAGACGGATTCACAGCTGAATTGTACCAGAAATACAAAGAGGAGCTGTTACCATTCCTTCTGAAACTATTCCAAACGACTGAAAAGGAGGGATTCCTCCCTAACTCATTTTATGAAGCTGGCATCATCCTGATACCCAAACCGGAAAGAGACAGAATAAAAAACAAAAACTTTAGGCCAATAACCCTGATGAATATTGATGCGAAAATCCTCAATAAAATACTGGTAAACTGAATCCAGCAGCACATTGAAAACCTTATCCACTACGATCAAGTCGGCTTCATCCCTGAGATGCAAGGCTGATTCAACATATGCCAATCAATAAGTGTAACCCATCACATAAACAGAACCAAAGACAAAAACCACATGATTATTTCAATAGATGCAGAAAAGGCCTTTGGTAAAATTCAACATCTCTTCATGTTAAAAACTCTCAATAAACTTAGGTATTGATAGAACACATCTCAAAATAATAAGAGCTATTTATAACAAACCCACAGCCAATATCATATTGAATGGGCAAAAGCTGGAAGCATTCCCTTTGAAAACCGGTACAAGACAAGGATGCCGTCTCTCACCACTCTTATTCAACGTAGTATTGGAAGTTCTGGCCAGGGCAATCAGGCAAGGGAAAGAAATAAAGGGTATTCAAATAGGAAGAGATGAAGTCAAGTTGTCTCTGTTTGCAGGTGACATGTGCCAATGCAAAGTTCAGTCATCCAACAGCTGTTTATTTATGAAATGCCTACTATGCATTTATATTCAAAAAATCCCATCATCTCAGCCCCCAAATTTCTTGAACTGATAAGCAACTTCAGCAAAGTCTCAGGATACAAAATCTATGTGCAAACATCACAAGCATTCCTTTACACCAACAATAGGCATGCAGAGAGCCAAATCATGAATGAACTCCCAGTCATAATCACTACAAAGAGAAAAAAATACCTAGATATACAGCTAACAAGTGATGTGAAGGACCTTTTCAAGGAGAACTACAAACCACTGCTCAAGGAAATAAGAGAGGACACAAACAAATGGAAAAACCTTCCATCCTCATGGATAGGAAGAATCGATATTGAGAAAATGACCATACTGCCCGAAGTAATTTATAGATTCAATGCTATTCCCATCAAACTACCATTGACATTCTTCACAGAATTAGAAAAAAAAACTATTTTAAATTTCACATGGAATGAAAGAAGACCTTGTATAGCCAAGACAGTCTTAAATGAAAAGAACAAACTGGAGGCAACACACTACCTTTGACTTCAAACTATACTACAAGGCTACAGTAACCAAAACAGCATGATACTTGTACCAAAACAGACATACAGACCAATGGAGCAGAACAGAGACCTCAGAAATAACACCACACATATACAATCATCTGATCTTTGAAAAGCCTGCCAAAAACAAGCAATGGGGAAAGGATCTCCTATTCAGTAAATGGTGCTGGGAAAGCTGGCTAGCCCTATATAGAAAACTGAAACCAGACCCCTTCCTTACACCTTATACAAAAATTAACTCAAGATTGATTAAAGACTTAAATGTAAAACCCAAAACCATAAACACTCTAGAAGAACACCTAGGCAATACCATTCAGGACATAAGCATGGGCAAAGACTTCATGACAAAAATGCCAAAAGCAATTGCAACAAAAGCCAAGATTGACAAGTGGGAGCTAATCAAACTAAAGAGCTTCTGCACAGCAAAGGAAACTATCATCAAAGTGAACAGTCAACCTACAAAATGGGAGAGAATTTTTGTAATCTATCCATCTGACAAAGGTCTAATATCCAGAATTTACAAGGAACTTAAACACAATTACAAGAAAAAAAAAAAAAAAAAAAAAAAAAAAAAAAACAAGCAACCCCATCAAAAAAAGTGGGCAAAGGATATGAACAGATACTTCTTAAAAAAAGATATTTATGTAGCCAACAAACGTGATAAAAAGCTCAACATCACTGATCATCAGAGAAATGCAAATGAAAATCACAATGAGATACTATCTCATGCCAGTCAGAATGGTGATTAGTAAAAAGTCAAGAAACAATAGATGCTGGTGAGGCTTTGGAGAAATAGGAACGATTTTACACTGTTGTTGGGAGCGTAAATTAGTTCAACCATTGTGGAAGACAGTTTGGCAATTCCTCAAGGATCTAGAACCAGAAATACCGTTTGACCCAGCAATCTCATTACTGGATATATAACCTAATGGAATATAAATCATTCTACTATAAAGACACATGTACACATATGTTTATTGCAGCACTATTTACAATGGCAAAGACATGGAACCAACCCAAATGCTCACTGATGATAGACTGGATAAAGAAAATGTGGTACATATATACCATGGAATGCTATGCAGCCATAAAAAAGAATGGGATCATGTCCTTTGCAGGGACATGGAAGAAGCTAGAAGCCATCAACCTCAGGAAACTAACACAGGAACAGAAAACCAAACACCACATGTTCTCACTCATAAGTGAGAGTTGAACACTGAGAACACATGGACACAGAGAAGGGAACAACACACACCAGGGCCTGTTGAGGGGTGGGGGGTGAAGGAGGGAACTTAGAGGATGGGTCAATAGGTGCAGCAAATCACCATGGTACACGTATACCTATGTAACAAACCTGCACATTCTGCACATGTATCCCATTTTTTTAGAAGAAATAAAAAAAAGTAAATGAATAAAATTTAAAAAAAAGAAGGTCTAGGGAACCCTCCTGGGATTTGTCCTCCCAAGGCTCCTTAGGCCTGAGCCTCTGCCAGGAGTGGGCCATGGGGTCAAGAGTGGGGACCTGGAGCAGCCCTGCCTAGGACTTGACTCCGTGCTCTGCCTTATGGTAGCTGTGTAACCTTGGGCAAGTTCCTTAATCACCCTGGTCTCAGGTTTCTTGTTGGATAAATGGGAATTAGAACAGAAGCAACCTCATGGGGATGTTGTACAGATGGTATAAAACCATCCATGAAATGCTCTTGCCTCAGGTGAACTCTACCCCCTTACCCTAATTAACTTTTCTTCCTAACATTCATGGATACTCACATTATATCATACTTGTTACTGTATCAACCATTCCCCCACAAGAATACAAGCTCCAGAAAGGGAAGAACCATGTCTTTTTGTTACTGGTTACCCTCTCAGAATGCATAGTAGGCATTTCATAAATAAACATCTGTTGGATGACTGAATTTTGCATTGGCACATATCAAGATAATAGGTTGACTATTGTTAGTTATTTTATAATTTTATTATTATTAACTTGCCATAAAGATTAAATAACATGGAAAACACCTGATTCCCAGTGTGTGTTCAATACATAGGGAATAGATGCTAGCAAAAGAGAAAGGGAGAGATGGAGGATGAATGGAAAGAAGGAAGGAAGGGTCAATGCATTCCCAAGCAGAGGTGCTGAGAATAAAATCAACTTGATGTCCAGGTAGGCAGTGAGGCAAAGGGGTGGTTGGTGTCAGAAGAGTGAGGAGATGGAACCAGCCACCTTAGTCTCTGGCCAATAACCCATTTTGAGTGAATTGTAGGTTGGGGAGACAAGGCCACCAAGAGAAACCGTGTTTCCTAAGAGTGACTTGAGGCTGCCCTGGTGCTGTATGACTCTGCATTTGGGATCTGGAGACATCTTCTGTATCAGAACCTACTCCTTTTGCTATTTCCCAGAGCTAGGAGACCAGGGACATAGAGCTTGACTGCCTCCTCGAGTAAAAGTCCCCTGACACCACCCCATGTCAATATAAATGTATTATGTACCTAGGCAGGTCAGGGTAATATAGATCGAGTTATCCTGTCTGTTATTATTTTCTCAAATCTTTGGAAACTCTTGGTATTATTTTTGTAGTTTGCATTCAAATGACTGTTAGTATGTACCTTGCTACATAATAACATCTCTTCAATTATCCTACTCTTCATCCCTCAATTTTTCCCCTCCTCCCCTTTCCTCTCCCCCAAGGATTCTGTTATTAGAATTTCACCCTCTCCTCAGAGAGAACATTTTAACAGCATGGGTTTATGGCAACCGTAAAGAAGGAAGTTGGAAAGGCAAAGCCGGACGTGATCCCCAGTTTTATAACAAACTCCTGTCAAAACATAACAAACCCCAGCCAGACATGAGCTGCAGTGACAGAATGCAAGACCATAAAGATGATGGAGATCAGATGGGACAGGCACTTTATAGAAACAAACACCTTCCTTGCAAACAGATAGGGCGAGTGGAATACTGAAAACCCTCCCCGGGAAAAAAAAATGGTAGAAAGAAATAAGAACAAAAACATAAAATTCAAATGACAGCCCAGCCCAAGGGGATAAACTCGAGGCAGACAATCCAATTTTAGTAAATCAAGTCGACATCTCCTCCTGGACTTAATTGACTACAGTAAGCCGGATCCTGAACAAATATACAATTAAGAAGTGAGTAACACCCAGTGGAGAAATGGACCATTCAAGTGTAGGTGTTGGAAGTTTCACTCTCGGAACATACTCGGTGTTGTATAGGAAACGTGAAATCATCCATTCCCTTGGGGATGGCCGCCAAGGAGCCATAGCACCGCAAGAGGTCAGAGATTCAGTGTTCCTAAGAGCTACACATGGAAGGTTTTGTATCTGTTAGATCCTGCACTGTGTCCAAACATGAATTCAGGTTTCTATGGTATTGTCATTATCAGAAAGAAGTATGTAGAAGAAGTGAAACTAATATATGCAGCTTACTGGGATGCCAAGATGCATAGGAAGATTTTTTTCTACTATTAAATTGGAAGCATAATAAATGGAGAGAAGGAGGAACACTAAGCTGGCCTGTATTGATGGAGTCCTTTAGATGTTAGGGGTGGGTGTGTTGAGAAGTCTTCCTATAGTCTCTCTGGCTTTCCTCTGATGAGCATTCTTTCTGACTGCTTTTCTGTCTTATATTTTTCTGGATAATTCTTTCTCTTTTTGAACTCCCAACTTGGGAACTACTTCCTCCAGGGTGCCTTCTCTAATTTCCACAGGCCAAATCTGTTAGGCGCACCTCCTGCAAATTCCATTGACTACGTACACTTGTCTATTACAGCATTTTTCACATTACAGTGATCCTCACACGTAGACTACACCTGGGGAGGAGCAGGTTAAGATAACAATTCCCAGGCCTCAGCCCCAGCAGCTTCCATTTTCACTGGACTGGGATGAGCCTAGGGTCTGACACTTTTAACAAGTGTCCCAGGTGCTTTGGAGGCAGGTGATCCCCGGGTCAGATTCAGAGACACTCTGCTTTATTTGAATTGCCTTCATGGCCTATTAGTGTGTGGGTTCCATGAGGACAGACACCTTATCTGCCTTGTTCGCATTCATGCTCATAGGACTTGTCAGAGCACCCAGCACCTAATAAGAGTGACGCCTTGTATATATGTATATATGTATGAATGTATATGTGTGTACATATGTGCATGTGTATATGTTTGTGTATGTGTGTATATACACATATGTGTACATACATACACATATCCACATGCACATATATAGTTATTGACTGAACGTGACATGGAGTTGTGTTTGGTAGGTGACAGAATCTGCTCTGCTCTGTTCAACAGAGAGGACAATGCGGCCGATCCAGGTATGGAATACTGGAAGGAGGTGCAGTGTTCCATTGCCTCCAGTTGCTGTCACAGATTTTCTCTGTGAGGGATTCCAGGTGATATGGTTTGGCTCTGTGTCCCCACCCAAATCTCATGTTGAATTGTAATCGTCAGTGCTGGAAGAGGGGCCTGGTGGGAGGTAAAGGAATCACAGGGGTGGATTTCCCCCTTGCTGTTCTCATGATAGTCAGTTCTCACGAGAGATCTGGTTAAGAGTGTGTAGCACCTCCCCCATCACTCTCTTCCTCCTGCTCCAGCCGTGTAGGACATGCTGGCTTCCCCTTCGACTTTCGCCGTGATTGTAAGTTTCCTGAGGCTTCCTCAGTCATGCTTCCTGTATAGCCTGCTGAACCATGAGCCAATTAAACCTCTTTTCTCTATAAGTTACCCAGTCTCAGGTAGTTCTTTATAGCAGTGAGAGCGGACTAATAACCAGTAGAACCAATGGGATCCTTAGAAAACAAAAACAAAAGCAAAAATTTTTTGCTGTGATTGACAACTAGGTAACACGCTGGCTGCCTTTGTCCTGCCAGAAACTCTTCAAGGCTTACCCTACTGCAGACCACACCAGGCTACAGACCCTGATCAGGAGAACTCCATCCCACCAGGTGAGAACCTTCCCTAGTGGCCCTTCTGCTGAGAGGATAAATATTTCAGTTTTCAAACCACCAAGACTGCATTGATGCCATGTGGTAAGATAATTTTGGAAAAGAAATTGGAAAGATGAAGTTTCTTTTCTAACATTCCCAAACTGTTATGTTTCTGAGATGGGCCACACTCCACTTAACATGTTAAAATACGTTGGAGCGCTGAGCTTTACCCAAGGTTCATTATAGTGCAGACTTTGCATGATGAATTTGTTGAAGATGAGGGATTTGCAGCAATCCAAGGAGGTAATTCCCAGAGCCACCAGGCCATCGTAAGCATGTATGAATTGATAACCAGGGTGATCATTCGTGCAATTTCAGGCTGTGGAGATATGAACAATATCTCACCAGTGGATAATATCAGTTGTCAAGTGTATGTTTTATTACCCCTAGAACTCCCTTTTGTTTTTACAGGTTGCTAGTGGATATCTCTGGTTTTTGTTTTTTTTTTCTCCTGGCTGCACAGAAATTTGGAAGGGGTTTATTTTATTTTTCTTCTTTTACCAGAGAAGTTAATATTAATAGTAGGGAAAATTAAAAAAGAATAAAATGAAGATAGCAGATAAAACATTATGAATAACCATTTCATCAGCACTTTAAATACTATGGAAAGGATTCTAAATGCATATTTTATTATCTGTAGCTAGTGTAGGAGGATCTTGTATAATATGTCAGAAGCATGCTTTCTCTGTCTGAGTTATTATCAGAGTTGGGATAAAATTTTCTGCTACATGTCTCTAGCCTCCCTTTGTCCAAAAGTTCCATGAAGGAAAAGAGCATATCTATCTTGATCGCCTCCATATCTTGAATGTCCAAAACGGTGCCTGGCAGAGTTGCCAAATAATTAATGTGTTCATCCATCACAGTGAGTCTCTAACTGCTGGATGACTGAGCTCACTGGATAGGCTCATATCAAGTCAGGCAGATAGGATCCAGGAAAAAGGATGATCCTAAATGTAAGGTGCAGGCAAGAAAAACCAGGCATAAGTAAGTTCTGAGTTGTTAGAATTAAATGACTCCTTAGAGTCTTAGATGCTTAGATGCGGGAAACCAATAACAAGCTAAGACGAACATGAAGAACCCAGCCAGGAAATAGGTAAGGATCATCTTCCAAATCAATAGAGAAACGAGTGTTGCCAGCAAATGTTTTTCTTGATTCCTAAGTTTTCTTCTCTGTGGACGAATTCCCATTAAGGTGATACTTCTTGCCTCTCTCTGCCTTCTCATTCACTCCATCTGGGGAATGTGGGGAGGTGAGAAGGGTGATGAAATCTTATCAGAGAGCTTGAAATTTAGAAGGTGAAACTTGGGCATGTGTAGCCAGCCCCTTCCCTTCCTCTTCCTGTTCTTTAATACAAGCTCTACAGGGAATGTGCATTCTACTCAGCTTCTCCAAGGGGAGGCTCTGTCCTATAGGCTGACCAAGTGCTGGTGACTAGGTGGGTAAGTCTACTTGTTCCTGTATTTGATAGTAGAAAAGTTATTTCCCTGAAGACATAAGCCATGTTCTCCAGTAACTGTTTATACCAGAATTATAGATGGCATCTTTTACATCTACCTTTGTCTTATTTCTCAATTGGTTTAGAACTTAAACCGTTTATCACGGTGTCCTTTATTGGAATCTAGATTCACTGACTAATAGTTGGCGGGTAGCAAATGAACATCAACCCAATTCAACTCAACAAATTGTTTTCACACATCTACTACGTGTACAGCACTGTGTTGTGTTTCAGAGAGATTACAGCAATAACCAAGAAAAAATTTCAAGCCAGGCCAGGGGTACCTATATAACATTCTAGACTCATAACAGGGGAGCATATCTCTGAGGTCATGGCAACTGATTCACAAACAAAAGCCAACTGCCCAGTTTCAGGTTTATATATCCAGACTCTTTAGTTGACCTGGGACTTTGGCAGCCCCAGATGCATCTTGTAACATGAGCTCTGTAAGGGCAAGAACTCTGCCTTAGACTCTGTCTTTGTCCCAGAGGGTAGAGCAAGGCATAGCCTATAGCATGATAATGGATGGTTGCACAGAGGGATGGATGGCTGAATTCTGCAGGATAGAAGATGTGTGTCAAGAAGATAAAAATCGCCTCCACCTCACGTGATCATAAAGGCAAGTTAGAAAGAGTTTGGGTTCTCCCAAAAATTATGCTTCTAAATCAATTCTATAAACTTATTTATTTTAATTTAATTTTACTTTTTTTCAGAGACAGGGTCTTGCTCTGTTACCCTGACCAGAATGCAGAGGTGCGATCATAGTTCACTGCAACCTTGAACTCCTGGGCTCAAACAATCCTCCCATCTCAGCTTCCCAAGTAGCTAGGACAACAGACCTGCACTACCACCTCGGCTAATTTTTTTTATTTTTATTTTTTGTAGAGACAAGATATTGTTATTTTGCCCAGGCTAGTCAATAACTCTAGGCCTCAAGCAATCTTTCCACCTCAGCCTCCCAAAGTGCTAGGATTACAGGTGTAAGCCACTGTGCCCTGACCAATTATGTAAATCAAGAAAGAGGTTGTCAAAAATAATATAGTGGGAATTTTTATCAGATTAAAAACCATATTTCAACACTAGAAGTAAAGATGCTTTGAAATATTATGTTGGTGCAAAAGTAATTGTGATTTTTGCAATTAAAAAGTAACCGCAATTACTTTTGCACCAATCTAATAAAAGCAGATGTCTGCTAAGTAGGTGGATAACAAATCTATACAAAGAGGCTACTGCCACTTCCTTCTACTGTAAATCTTTTGTTTTGCCTTTATGGCCAATGAATAATCAGTGGAATAGTAAAGCTGTTTGATAGGGAAAGCTACTCTGATATTCTAGATGAGTGGGCCGGATACCAGTTGGAAAAGCAACACTGAGTGCTTAGAGAAACTACAGAGTAGATGATATATTTCAAGAGGAACAAATAAAGAGAAAAACAAAAACTATAAATTTCTGGCACACAGAAGATCTTCAATAATTATTGGTTGAATGACATAAATGAACCAGATACTTGCTTACAAAAAGAAAGCCAGGATAGATACAAATCATAAAGATGAGGCTGTGTTTAGAGTTATGGGAAATAGCGATAGCAAAATTTTCCTTCTTCATCCAAGGTCTCTTGAGACTTCAGGATGCCTTGGGGATTAAAGACAAGATATCAAGAAGAACAACAGCTATTGGCTGGTTTTGTATGGAGGTTCTGAATGAAAAGCTTTAAAGTTCAGCTTTTTCTCTGCAGATAGAAACTATTAAGGGGTTTGAGCAAGGCAGGAGCAGATCTGGATTTAAATATTTCACAGCTTTACATGTCTATTATTTTAATAGTCCAGTAGTGCTTAATTTTCCCTGTTAATATTCATGTTGAATTGCTGAGAAACTAAGATGGGATTTTATGGCTCTAGTGTAGAGTGAAAACATTTGCTAATGGGGGAAACACTCCAATCTCTACGTGCCAAAAATAGTTGCCTGTAATTTTAGAGACTTTGTCTGCAAAAACAGTGTCTCCAAAAGCTATTGTCCCAAAGTTTGTGATCCTGTATAATGATCTCAACTCTGATTAACTTAACATTCTGTCAGTGTTCAATTTTACCACGTTTATTTTTCTATATATACCACTAGACACTTTGAACCAACTCCCAAAAGATGATCACTATTCTATTCCAAAGCCAAACCTATGACTAGAATGTATGCTTCAAGAGGGAGGCCCTTGTCTTTTTGTTTATTCCTGTCTCAGTATCCAGCCAATTTCCTGGAATGCAGCAGGCATTCAATAAATATTCTTTGAATAAAAAAGTAAATGATGACTGCTGCGAATTTAGTAAAATAACACACATTGAGAGTAAGTAGAGAAAACTAGAGGAGAAAAAGAACATATAAAGTAAATAAAAAAGACAAAATGTTCTGCAAAGAAATGCCATTTAATTGCTTTTAAACATATTCTTTAAAATAAATGACTATCGGCCGGACGCAGTGCCTCATGCCTGTAATCCCAGCACTTTGGGAGACCGAGGTGGGCGGATTACCTGAGGTCAGCAGTTCAAGGCCAGCCTGGCCAACATGGTGAAACCCCATCTCTACTGAAAATACAAAATTAGCCAGGCGTGGTGCCACACACCTGTAATCCCAGCTACTCAGGAGGCTGAGGCAGGAGAATTGCTTGAGCCCGGGAGGCGGAGGTTGCAGTGAGCCAAGATCATGCCACTGCACTCTAGCCTGGCCAACAGAGCAAGACTCTGTCTCAAAAATAAATAAATAAATAAATAAAAATAAAATAAATGACTATCAATGTGCTGTCAATTAAGTGATACTTGAAGATACTTGAATAAGTCAGTATGGTCACATTGATACTCAGCTTATTTCATGTAACATGCATGGCTTGAAAGCTGCTTAAAGTGCTTGAAATATACATATATACACACACACACACACACGTTATATTTATATATTTAAAGAGTTTAACAGCCCCTTACCTCTACTGCTACCATATTTTCCATTATTCATTTGTAAGCAAACTGTTTTTGGCCCCACAGAGAAAATAATTTCATACCAAATCGGATTCCTATAATTCTGAATTTGAGGTGTTCAAAAAGCAGAGATCTTACCACAACTACAATATGCTGTTCGCAACAGCCTCTCCTTGCCACCTCCCTCCAAACTCTTTTTTGCCAGTTCTAGCTTCACAAAGGTACCAGTACCATTATTGTTATTACAAATTATGTTAATAAAATTGTATTGCATTAGGGATTTTTGTTAAATATGTAGATTTTAGCTGCACTTGTCATACACAAGAAAAAAGTAACTATGTGAGATGAACATTAATCTGCTTCACTATAGTAATCATTGTTACACAGTGTAGCATCCCGTAACACCATCTTAAACCTCAAAACTGCACACTGAAATGTGTGTTTTGTTTTGGTTTTTATAGAGGCAGGGTCTCACTATGTTGCCCAGGCTAGTCTCGAACTCCTGGGCTCAAGCAATACACCTGCCTCAGTCTCCCAAAGTGCCAGGATTACAGGCATGAGACACCATGCACAGTTACACAGTAAAATTTTTAAAATAAATAAACAAAAAATAAAAAATATATAAAATGTTGGTAACTACATTTTTTATTATGTGCTCGTCATTGGATTAAGTGTTTTGCCTACACTATCTCCAATAATCTCAATGACTTTACACAGAAGATAGTATTATTATCCCAATTTTATATAAAAAAGACTGAGGCTTAGATAAAGGTTGCACATGTAGAACATCTGACTCCAAAATCAATCATCGGTCAATAATATATCTAATGCCATGTCTCTTATTGTGCAGGACGATTATGTGTCTCTTGAAATCTGATTTAACTTTATTCACAATTGAACCACCACCACACCTATCCAGCATGGTCTCTTCCACATTATAAATGAGCAATGAAAGTTTTGCTAGATTGACACCATTTTATGAATAAAGGCTAAAAAACTACAATGTACTCTATTTAAAGTATTAAAAGAATTTGTTTCTCTGGGTAGAATTTCAAAGAAAATACAATATTATCTGTTTAGGATGGTTAAAATACTCAGAGCTTAAAGATCACCTAGTCTAACCACCTACTAAAGGTATCTGGCCAAGTTCTCTCATCTTTGAAACCTTTCAGTGGCTCCCCATTGTGCTCAAGATGAGGTCCGGACTCCTTAATGTGACTTGCAAGGATCTTTCATGACCTGATCCCTGCTTACCTCTTTTGCCCCATCACCTGCTAGCCCCCTGCATCCTCATGCTATTTTCTCTGCATCATCTCATACCTCTCTCTAAGTCCCTGCAGCCCACCCCACATCACAATCAGTCTTGCTCCAGCAGCACAGAACTTCTTATAGCCCCTTTGAATCAGATATCTCTCCCTTGCTTTTGAGTTTTAGTTCATAAAGTTCCATCTGCTTGAAGTGTTTTCTCTGATTAATTTATACTTTAATAACCTCTTCCAGGAAATTTGGAGAAAGGATCACTCAGCAGAGCTTCTGCTATTCCTTCTCCTCAGTAGTGACAGAGCACTTCTCCCACCGGATTGAACCATTGACATGATTGTTCTTCATGAGACTGTAAGCTCTTTGAAGATAAGGACTTCAAACTGTCTGACTCATTGCTGTATCTCCACAGTACCAGGGATGGAGTAGCCTTGATACATATTTGGTGAATAAATGAGTTAGACCTAAAAGCCAGGATGGCCACTCAGTACTCTTCCATGAATATATCAGCTTCTCAACTGCAAAAAACACAAATGCAATAAAGTCTTTAGGCAGTACAGTTTTCTGAATACTGGGAACGGTTCTTGCATGGAAAGCAGTTTAAGACACCCTGAAAACTTACGGAAGTTTAAGCATACTCCCAAAGCCTGCTAATTTCCATGGCTTCTCTTAGTGATGGAAAAGCAATTCTTGATTTCAGCATGCTGTTTCATCATCATTGTAAAGAGTGTCTCCAATGTCTCCTACTCCTCACAGCCTCTACATAAAACCACTGGTCCCTGCTGTTCTGTTCCAGAATTGCAGAATGGTCCAGTAAGAATGGTCTTCTTACTAAGACCATTCTTACTGGACCACCCTGTCCAACACTGGTTTGCGTTGGACACAGCCTATCTCACTGATTTGTGATATAGGTTGATACAGGACAGGGAACCAAAATCCTTAAAGGCCACTAGGTAGAGGGCAGCACATGGCATATTTTATTGAACTAAGGCTTTGTGTATCATCTTATTCTATTGATAGCACAACCTTATGAGGTTGGCAGTCATTAACCCCTTTGTATAAATGAGGGAAATGAGAATTAAAGATGATAAGTTGTGCAATGTCACACACTGGCTAGTACATCTAATGTTCTCTTTCCATCTGCCTCATTTTAATTAGACATCCAAACCACCTCATTTTAATCAGAATACACGTTAGTTACTAGACTACTTGGAGAACACGAGATTTTTACCTTTATCACCAATTGAAGCCCCTGGTTCTTGTTTGCACTTATCTTATTCTTTCTCTCACTGTTTTGCAGTGGCAGAATGTCACATGTCAAAAAAGCACTGCCATGGCAGACACATCATCATAAAGCCTAAAGTTTGAAATTGGTCATGAATGACCAGCATATGTCAACAACTTTGAAAATACCTTATTCCCAAATCACACTAGCTAGACACTTCACTTCAGTGCTTGAAATCTAGCCAGGTTCTCGTGGGGAAATTAGGCAAATACAACTTGCACTTACTTCCAGTTCCTAACTCTGGCTAAGCTTCATTTTATTGTAAATCATCACAGATATTTTTTTTTCATTTACTAGCTCTGTGACCTTGGACAAGTTGCTTTACCTTGCTGTGTCTTGGTTTTCTCATCAATAAATAGGAATAATAGTCCCTACCTCAAGTGGCTACTGATTAGATGTGGTAACATGTAATGTCCTCATCAGAGTGACTCTCAATGAAGGTCAGCTAGTCTTGTTTTTGACATATATAAGCCTTGGCAGCAAGCCTCTCCTACTGCTTACTGTGAAAGGATGCCAACACCTGGATGGAAATGCTGCAGAAGACAGATCCATCAGATAGTATAGACAAAGGATTCTCCAGAAACTGCAAGGAGACAGAACACAGAGAACTGCACCTTAGCTATCTTAAAGGTTACTGCTGCTGTGTTAAAAAAAAATCCTTCTGGTGGGGCCCTATGAAGTACCCACTCTCAATGCCTCCTTCCCCAACGGCTGCATATTCATAGTCAGGGCTTCTTGGCAGTGAGACACACACCATGAGTCACACTGGGAGGTCAGTGACGAAACCATTATTCCCTTCAGTGTCATCCCCGCCCCACCACAATTCCACTTTTGATTTGACACTTTATATGCTTAAAACATCTGGAAGTAAATCATCATTGAAGGTACTATAAATGTGTGTGGTAATTATTGATGTGGCCCATACTACTGGGAGCACTGTGCTTCTGTTCTTTTCCAGTTCAGTGAAAAAGGGGTTATAAATGTTAAAAACATTAGACTCCCCCAGTCCACTCTTCTATACAAATGACTATTCTCCCAGGTGCTTGTGGGGAGCTCACTCTACCTTCTGGAAAGAAGGAAGGGAAAACTAACATTTATCATTATCATCATCATCATCATCATCATTATTTTTTGGCTGCTATCTGTTATGTGTCGGGTCTTTTACATCAACTATCTCCATTTTATGGGTAGAAAACCCAAGCCTCAGAAAGATTAGATTACTTTCCCTAGTTTACACAGACACTAAGTGACAAAGTCAGGGTTCCTGGTGTGGTAGGCAGCCTCCAAGATGGCCCCAGGGACCCCTGCCTCCTGGTATTCACCACCCTTGTGAAATCCCTTCTCTTTGTGTGTTGGCTGAATTTAGTGACATGCTTCTAGCAATAAAATAGAACATGACAGAAGCGATGGGATATCATTTCCAAAATTAGGTTACAAGAAGACTGTGGCTTCCATCATAGGTGACTTAGCACATATTCCACTGAAGGGTGGGATAAACTGACTTGTGAGGACCGGCCTGAACACCCGGCCACTGCAAAGACAGATGGCCAAGCTACTGGAGTCAAATCAACATGCACATGGGGTTTATGAGTCAAATTCTGCCCCTTTTCACCATGCCTGCACCGTTAAAGAAACCCACTCTGATTCCCTGTGGCCAATTCCAACCACTCATCAATGAGCTAGGATGTCCCCAGGTTCAATATAAGGAAAGAGAAATGAGACTGCGTTTCAAATGGTTTGGGTGCGGTGAAACTGGATGGCACATCATGCCTAGTACCTCTTCTTTTAACTTCTAAACCCTTGTAAACTCTGTGTGAATCAGAAACATACGGGTTGCATTACTCTGATTCAATTCATCAGAATGTTGTTTTGTGAGGATTACATGAATTCCAGGAAGGCCTTGAAAAACAGCATTCTTTCATCTCATGCCCCAAAAGCTCCCAATAGGATGGATCCCCAAAACCCAAGATGTTGCCATTTGACTTAGAACCTCTCCAGGAGAAGCTCATCATCTATTCAGCTCCCACAGAGGGCCCTGGACTGAAGGTACTGATTTTCCAAATTGATAGTGCATTTGCATCAGATCCATCTTCCTATGATTTGGGGAAGAGAAAGGTAAGTTTTGGGAAAGACCCTTCTCAACTTTTTTACCTGACAAAACACTACTCATCCTCTGGTGAGTTAAATCTTTTTTTTTTTTTTTGTCCTGCACCATTCGAGAAAGCCTCTCTTAAATTTGAGTCACCCCGGGTCACTTCCAAGATGGCCAAATAGGAACAGCTCCGGTCTACAGCTCCCAGCGAGATAGACGCAGAAGATGGGTGATTTCTGTATTTCCAACTGAGGTACCTGGTTCATCTCACTGGGACTGGTTGGACAGTGGGTGCAGCCCATGGAGGGTGAGCCAAAGAAGGGTTGGGTGTCACCTAACCCAGGAAGTGCAAGGGGTCAGGGGATTTCCCTTTCCTATCCAAGGGAAGCCATGAGTGACTATACCTGGAGAAGCGGTACACTTCTGCCCAAATACTGCACTTTTCCCATGGTCTTCACAACCAGTAGACCAGGAGATCCGCCCCCGTGCCTCGCTCAGTGGGTCCCACGCCCATGGAGCTTTGCTTGCTGCTAGTGCAGCAGTCTGAGATGGACCTGGGATGCTGAAGCTTGGTTGAGGGAGGGGCATCTGCCATTGCTGAGGCTTGAGTAGGTGGTTCTATGCTCACGGTGTAAACAAAGTGGCAGGGAAGCTCAAACTGGGCAGAGCCCACCACAGCTCAGCAAGGCCTACTGCCTCTCTAGATTTCACCTCTGGGGGCAGGGCATATCAGAACAAAAGGCAGCAGACAGCTTCTTCAGGCTTAAACGTCCCTGCCTGACAGCTCTGAAGAGAGCAGTGTTTCTCCCAGCATGGGGTTCAAGCTCTGAAAATGGACAGACTGCCTCCTCAAGTGGGTTCCTGATCCCCATGTAGCCTGACTGGGAGACATCTCCCAGTAGGGGCTGACAGACACCTAATACAGACGGGTATCCCTCTGGGATGAAGCTTCCAGAGGAAGGATCAGGTAGCAATATTTGCTGTTCTGCAGCCTCCGCTGGTGATACCCAGGCAAACAGGGCCTGGAGTGGACCTCCGGCAAACTCCAACAGACCTGCACCTGAGGGGCCTGTCTGTTAGAAGGAAAACTAACAAACAGAAAGGAATAGCATCAACATCAACAAAAAGGACATCCACACCCAAACCCCATCTGTAGGTCACCAATATCAAAGACCAAAGGTAGATAAAACCACAAAGATGGGGAGAAACCAGAGCAGAAAAGCTGAAAATTCCAAAAACCAGAACGCCTCTTCTCCTCCAAAGGAACACAACTCCTTGACAGCAAGGGAACAAAACTGGATGGAGAATGAGTTTGATGAGTTGACAGAAGTAGGCTTCAGAAGGCTGGTAATAACAAATTTCTCCAAGCTGAAGGAGCATGTTCTAACCCATTGCAGGGAAGCTAAAAACCGTGAAAAAAGGTTAGAAGAATGGCTAACTAGAATAACCAGTGCACAGAAGAGTTTCAATGACCTGATGGAGCTGAAAACCACAGAACAAGAACTCCATGAAGCATACACAAGCTTCAATAGCCGACTTGATCAAGCAGAAGAAAGGATATCAGTGATTGAAGATCAAATTAATGAAATAAAGCAAGAAGACAAGATTAGAGAAAAAGGAGTAAAAAGAAATGAACAAAACCTCCAAGAAATATGGGACTATGTGAAAAGACCAAATCTATGTTTGACTGGTGTACCTGAAAGTGATGGGGAGAATGGAACCAAGTTAGAAAACACTCTTCAGGATATTATCCAGGAGAACTTCCCCAACCTAGCAAGGCAGGCCAACATTCAAATTCAGAAAATACAGAGAACACCACAAAGATACTCCTTAAGAAGAGCAACCCCAAGACACATAATTGTCAGATTCACCAAGGTTGAAATGAAGGAAAAAATGTTAAGGGCAGCCAGAGAGAAGGGTCGGGTTACCCACAAAAGGAAGCCCAACAGACTAACAGCGATGTCTCTGCAGAAACCCTACAAGCCAGAAGAGAGTGGGGGCCAATATTCAACATTCTCAAAGAAAAGAATTTTCAACCCAGAATTTCATATCCAGCCAAACTAAGCTTCATAAGTGAAGGAGAAATAAAATCCTTTACAGACAAGCAAATGCTGAGAGATTTTGTCACCATCAGGCCTACCTTACAAGAGCTCCTGAAGGAAGCACTAAACATGGAAAGAAACAACCGGTACCAGCCACTGCAAAAACATGCCAAATTGTAAAGACCATCGACGCTATAAAGAAACTGCATAAATTAACAGGTGAAAACACCAGCTAGCATCATAAGGACAGGATCAAATTCACACGTAACAATATTAACCTTAAATGTAAACACGCAAATGCCCCAATTAAAAGACACACACTGGCAAATTGGATAAAGAGTCGAGAACCATTGGTGTGCTGTATTCAGGAGATCCATCTCACATTCAAAGACGCACATAGGCTCAAAGTAAAGGGATGGAGGAAGAGCTACCAAGCAAATGGAAAGCAGAAAAAAAGCAGGGGTTGCAGTCCTGGTCTCTGATAAAACAGACTTTAAACCAATAAAGATCAAAAGAGACAAAGAAGGCCATTACGTAATGGTAAAGGGATCAATTCAACAAAAAGAGCTAACTATCCTAAATATATATGCACCCAATATGGGAGCACCCAGATTCATAAAGCAAGTTCTTAGAGACCTACAAAGACACTTAGACCCCTACACAATAATAATGGGATACTTTAACACCCCACTGTCAATATTAGATCAACGAGACACAAAATGAACAAGGATATCCAGGACTTGAACTCAACTCTGGACCAAGTGGACATAGTAGACATCTACAGAATTCTCCACCCCAAATCAACAGAATACACATTATTCTCAGCACCACATCGCACTTATTCTAAAATTGACCACATAATTGGAAATAAAACACTCCTCAGCAAATGTAAAAGAACAGAAATCACAACAAACTGTCTCTCAGACCACAGTGCAATCAAATTAGAACTCAGGATTAAGAAACTCACTCAAAACCGTACAACTACATGGAAACTGAACAACCTGCTCCTGAATGACTACTGGGTAAATAATGAAATGAAGGCAGAAATAAAGATGTTCTTTGAAACCAACGAGAACAAAGACACAACGTACCAGCATCTCTGGGACTCATTTAAAGCAGTGTGTAGAGGGAAATTTATAGCACCAAATGCCCACAAGAGAAAGCAGAAGAGATCTAAAATCGACACTCTAACATCACAATTAAAAGAACCAGAGAAGCAAGAGCAAACAAATTCAAAAGCTAGCAGAAGACAAGAAATAACTAAGATCAGAGCAGAACTGAAGGAGATAAAAACTTAAAAAACCCTTCAAAAAGAAACAATAAATCCAGGAGCTGGTTTTTTGAAAAGATAACAAAATATATAGACCGCTAGCAAGACTGATAAAGAAGAAAAGAGAGAAGAATCAAATAGATGCAATAAAAAATGATAAAGGGGATATCACTACCAATCCCACAGAAATACAAACTACCATCAGATAATACTATAAACACCTCTACGCAAATGAACTAGAAAATCTAGAAGAAATGGATAAATTCCTAGACACATACAGCTTCCCAAGACTAAACCAGCAAGAAGTTGAATCTCTGAATAGACCAATAACAAGTTCTGAAATTGAGGCAATAATTAATAGCCTACCAACCATACAAAGTCCAGGACCAGACTGATTCACAGCCAAATTCTACCAGAGGTACAAAGAGGAGCTGGTACCATTTCTTCTGAAACTACTCCAATCAATAGAAAAAGAGGGAATCCTCCCTAACTCATTTTATGAGGCCAGCATCATCCTGATACCAAAGCCTGGCAGAGACACAACAAAAAAAGAGAATTTTAGGCCAGTATCCCTGAAGAACATCATTGCAAAAATTCTCAATAAAATACTGGGAAGCTGAATCCAGCAGCACATCAAAAAGCTTATCCACCATGATCAAGTTGGCTTCATTCCTGGGATGCAAGGCTGGTTCAACATAAGCAAATCAATAAATGTAATCCACTGCATAAACAGAACCAATGACAAAAAATACAATTATCTCAATAGATGCAGAAAAGGGCTTCAACAAAATTCAACAGCCTTTCATGCTAAAAACTCTCAATAAATTAGGTATTGATGGAACCTATCTCAAAATAATAAGAGCTATTTATGTCAAGCCCACAGCCAATATCATACTGAATGGGCCAAAACTGGAAGCATTCCTTTTGAAAACCGGCACAAGACAAAGATGCTGTCTCTCACCACTCTTATTCAGCATAGTATTGGAAATTCTGGCTAGGGCAATCCGGCAAGAGAAAGCAATAAAGGGTATTCAAATAGGAAGAGAGGAAGTCATTGTCTCTGTTTGCAGATAACACGATTGTATATTTAGAAAACCCCACTGTCTCAGCCCAAAATCTCCTTAAGCTGATAAGCAACTTCAGCAAAGTCTCTGGATACAAAATCAATCTGCAAAAATCAAGCATTCAAAAAGTCAGGAAACAACAGGTGCTGGAAAGGATGTGGAGAAATAGGAACATTTTACACTGTTGGTGGGAGTGTAAATGAGTTCAACCATTGTGGAAGAGAGTGTGGCAATTCCTCAAGGATTTAGAACTAGAAATACCATTTGACCCAGCCATCCCATTATTGGGTATATACCCAAAGGATTATAAATCATGCTGCTATAAAGACCCATGCACATGTATGTTTACTGCAGCACTATTTACAATAGCAAAGACTTGGAACCAACCCATATGTCCATCAACGATAGACTAGATTAGAAAAATGTGGCACATATACACCATGGAATACTATGCAGCCATAAAAAAGATGAGTTCATGTCCTTTGTAGGGACATGGTTGAAGCTGGAAACCATCATTCTCAGCAAACTATCCCAAGGACAGAAAACCAAACACTCCATGTTCTCACTCACAGGTGGGAATTGAACAATGAGAACACTTGCACACAGGAAGGGGAACATCACACACTGGGGCCTGTCATGGGGTGGGGAGAAGGGGGAGGGATAGCATTAGGAGATATACCTAATGTAAATGATGAGTTAATGGGTGCAGCACACCAACATGGCACATGTATACATATGTAACAAACCTGCACATTGTGCATATGTACCCTAGAACTTAAAGTATAATAAAAAAAATCACAAGCATTCCTATACACCAATAACAGACAAACAGAGAGCCAAATCATGAGTGAACTCCAATTCATAATTGCTACTAAGAGAAAAAACTACCTAGGAATACAACTTACAAGTGGTGTGAAGGACCTCTTCAAGGAGAACTACAAACCACTGCTCAAGGAAATAAGAGAGGACACAAACAAATGGAAAAACATTCCATGCTCATGGCTAGGAAGAATCAATATCATGAAAATGGCCTTACTGCCCAAAGTAATTTATAGATTCAATGCTATCCTCATCAAACTACCACTGACTTTCTTCACAAAATTGGAAAAGTCTATTTTAAACTTCATATGGAACCAAAAAAGAGCCCACATAGCCAAGACAATCCTGGTCAAGAAGAACAAAGCTGGAGGCATCATGCTACCTGATTTCAAACTATACTAAAAGGCTACAGTAACCAAAACAGCATGGTGCTGGTAACAAAACAGATATATAGACCAATGGAACAAAACGAAGTCCCCAGAAATAACACCACACATCTACTGCCATCTGATCTTTGACAAACTTGACACACACAAGCAATGGGGAAAACATTCCCTGTTTAACAAATGGTGTTGGGAAAACTGGCTAGACATATGCAGGAAACAAACTGGACCCGTTTCTTACACCTAATATAAAAATCAACTCAAGATGGATCGAAGACTTAAATGTAAGACTTAAGACCATGAAAATCCTACAGGAAAACCTGGGTAATACCATTCAGGACATAGGCATGGGCAAAGACTTCATGTCTAAAACACCAAAAGCAGTGGCAACAAAAGCCAAAATTGACAAATGGGATCTAATTAAACTAGTCTTCTTCACGGCCAAAAAAAAAAAAAAAAAAAAACTATCATCGGAGTGAAGAGGCAACCCACAGAATGGGAGAAAATTTTTGCAATCTATCCATCTGACAAAGGGCTAATATCCAGAATCTACAAAGAACTTAAATAAATTTACAAGAAAAAAGCAAACAACCCCATCAAAAAATGGGCAAAGGATATGAACAGACACTTCTCAAAAGAAGACATTTATGCAGCCAACAGACACATGAAAAAATGCTCATCATAACTGGTCATTAGAGAAATGCAAACCAAAACCACCATGAGATACCATCTCATGCCAGTTAGAATGGCGATCATTAAAAAGTCAGGTAACAACAGATGCTAGAGAGGTTGTAGAAAAATAAGAACGCTTTTACACTGTTGGCAGGAGTGTAAATTAGTTCAACCATTGTGGAAGACAGTGTGGCAATTCCTCAAAGATCTAGAACTAGAAATACCATTTGAACCAGCAATCCCATTACAGGGCATATACCCAAAGGATTATAAATCATTCTATGATAAAGACACATGCACACACATGTTTATTGCAGCACTATTCACAATAGCAAAGACTTGGAACCAACCCAAATGTCCATCAATGATAGACTGGATTAAGAAAATGTGGCATATGTACACCATGGAATACTATGCAGCCATAAAAAAGGATGAGTTCTTGTCCTTTGCAGGGACATGGATGAAGCTGAAACCATCATTCTCAGCAAACTATCACAAGATCAGAAAACCAAACACCGTATATTCTCACTTATAAGTGGGAGTTGAACAATGAGAACACATGGACACAGGGAGAGGAACATCACACACCACAGCCTGTCAGGGGGTGGGGAGCAAGGGGAGGGATAACATTAGGAGAAATACCTAAAGTAGGTGACGGGTTGATGGGTGTAGCAAACCACCATGGCACATGTATACCTATGTAACAAAACTGCACGTTCTGCACATGTAACCCGGAACTTAAAGTATATATTAAAAAAATTGAGTCACCCATATCCCTGTCCTTTCAATAGTTGTCACTTACTCCAAGATAGTAAATGGATTCCAGCTCATGAATTAAATTCAAATGATTGGGAGTCAGAGCTTGAGTCCCACGTTGAGAAGGATTCTGGAGCCAAGACAAGGATACCTTGTATTATCATCAGTTAAAAGAGTTTAAAGATTGACTTTGGGTGTTTGCTTTAGACACAGGTGAAGGGAGTTATCCATGCACACCCTATATTTGCTGTTCTTTGTTTGTGCTATAATGCAGTCATGCACTTAAGGACTGTTGAAAGATGTGTGGGGATGTTTTGTCTATAGCAAACCATTACAGAGTTTATGTTTTGAATTCTCATGCTGGGGGAGAAGGAAAAGAAAAAAAATAATAAAAATAGATCCCGTACCTCTCTTTTTGTTACGCCATCACCTCACTCTTTTTGTGCAGGTTTGCCCTTGGTAGCTACTCCACCCTCCTATATGTGCTGTTTCTAATCTTCTATCAGTTAGCAAACCATGTAATCAAGCCCTTTGGAAAGAGTCAATATGATTCCAGGTGAGGGCTCACGGGCTATATATAGGTGAAATGTAAGAGCTTTGCCTCGCCGGATTTGTTGTTTCTATTTTGGAGGCTCTGGTCTTCATTTTTAATGTCCTAGTTTCTCAGGTGTCTTCTAGACAAGTGGAGGCTCTCACTGAGAAGTGGCCCCTAGAGACTGATTATATAAGTGATGGGCCATGTGGAACATTTGCAGAATGAAGGATTGTTTTATTTGAAGGCATATGCAGTATAAAACACCACCACAAATTACTAAAGACCCAGTTGAGTTACATTGAGGGGCAAATCCTAAAAGTCATCATCATGTTATCCCAATTTTACAGAAGAAACTGCTAAGGCTCAGGGAGCTGCAGTGGCCTGCTTAGGACCACACCACGACGTCAGTGACAGAGCTGAGTTTCCAGTCCACTTGGGTGCATAAGGAAAACCACACAAATGTGGGGGGAAAAAAGCCTTTATCATTCTCTGCTGCTCCAGCCACAGCCAGGATGTACTTTCTCCTCTCCTCCCAAATTACGAGACCAAAGAAACCAGAAATGGAGAGCTGCAAAGATGACACCTAACAGGCAGTAGGCCCATGGTATCATACCTCGATGCCAGTCTGTCGAGTAGATTAAATGCCTTATGGTTCTGATGGCACTCTAGTTACTTAGGAGATAAGTTGATCCCTAGACAATAAGATTGTCATTTACCTGAAGAGCCTTCAGGCTGTATGACAACTTATATTTATGTATTTTGTTTTCAACTCTGCATCTTTATTCTTTGAGGTTCATAATAGGAATAATTTTATTACAGCAAATCCTCTTACATTTGGACTAGGGGAATGTGGGGGTAGGGGACAAGAGGGGCAGTTTGAATTGGTGAGAAACCTAAACCAATTCAAGAGATGACATGTTTTTTAAATTTATAATTTATCTGCCAGCAAAAACAAAAAGAATGAAAAGCTCCGAAGCAGCTGGGCGTCAAAGCAGTTCAAATAGGATTTGCAAAAAGAAGCGCTGAGAAGCCATTGAGAAGGAAAAGCAATATAATTGCCCAAGATTTTAAGAAGCACTATCTGTGTTGTATTAAAGTTTACTCTGCAATTTCTACTCCCTGATAACAAAAATTTTCCAGATAGGACTCCAGTTGGATCTACCTTCATTGAAATCAGAAATCCCCATCTGATCACAAACAATTTAGGTGCAGAAATTCCTCAAAGCCATTTTGATCTAGGAAAAACAAAGGCTCCTACTGTCTTGTTGCTGTAAATCACTGGCTTTGGAAACACTTTCTTTAGTCCGGCCCAGCCCAGGGAAAATATTTAAAAATTCTACTTTTGTGGAGTCTAAAGGAAGGAGGTTTAAGTTACAAAACTGGGTTGTTTTTCTCCACTTAACATAAGGAATCCCAATTCTTTGTGAGAAAGGCTTGAATGCTCTATGGAAGTTCTTGCCTAGGCTGATTTTTTTTTTTTTTTTTTTTGCATTTCCTCTCCTCATAGAGCAGGTATCTTTTTCTCTAAGTGGTTGAAAGAGAGCTGTTTTTCATAAGCAATTATGTGGGTGTTTAAATGATATGATGTGGCCACATAGTAAAGTCAGTGATGACTCATTCATTAATTCCACAAGTCTTTATGGAGTACCCACTCTGAGCCAAGTGCAGGGCTGGCTATGTGGTCAACCAGTGCTCCCCATCTGTCCTCTTGGGGTTTAAAACTGACTCAACAACAAGCAGATGTTGCGCAAATTAATATATAGTAATTAATTGTAACAAAAACTACCAAGAGAAGCCCTGGATGCTCAGAGAACATAATGGGGAGACTTAATTAAGGTAGGGGTGTCAGGACAGACTACAGAAAGAAGAATGGAAATAATGTGGCAGGGACAACAGCAGGAGAATAAACTATTCTTTAATATCTTAATTATGAAGATTTCTTCTTCCATTCTTCTATTAGAGTCCACCAAGAAAGGGTCATAGCAGATGCATGGCAGATGCTTGAGATTAGAAGTTGAACAAAGCACATCCTCTGTCAAAAGAGAGGGGGCACAGGGTACTGCATTCTGGAGCCAGATGCCAGGCTCCACATCCTGGCTCTGCCACTTGCCAGCAGGACAGCTTGAGCAAGTGGCTTCACCTCTCTGTGCTTCATTTATTTATTTTTAAAGCACGATATTAACTGTAGAATTAAAGGGCCTTAAGGATTAAACAAATGAAAAACATAAAATGCTTACTAGAGTAGTCCTTGGCACATGAGAAGGGCTCCATGATTGCAAATTACTGAAGAGTCATGAGAATGCAAAGAAGGGAACTATGGATTTTGCTAGAAAATGTATTAGAAAGGGGTTCAGCATTGCAGGAAATAAAAAGCAGGATACCACGCAAAGACAGCCCCACACTTGCACTTGGTACTTCCTGGCTTCCTACTCTTTGTGGTGTTGAATGGGCACAGTGACCTCCTCAAGTTCTGTAACTGATGCATGTTTCTTACAAATGAGCATTCACTGTTCAGTAGCACAAGGGGGTCTGGAGAAAAGGCTCTGGAAGTATTTGTTGAATGAACATACGAATAGAGCTCAGAAGTCACCTCGTCCAACGCAGCCCGATCCAGCTCGGACTGCTTGGAGAGCAGAGAATCTCTGGGAAAGGAAGAATTAATATCTTAAGCAAAAACCAAAGAACTTCAAAAATGAAACGGAGATAGGCACACTTTAATGGGATCCAATGTGTCAACACTTTATTTTCTAATTAATTTGTATTGCTTCTGTATTTTGCAACCCTTTTTATACCGTAGATTTACAGTCTGCATCTCCTTTCACTGATGTATTCATTCAGCAAAAACATGTATCCAGTGAATAACTTCTACCTGCCAAGCACTGTGCTGGGTACTAGGACATAAAGGTAGGCACCTCACTCTTCCTGCTTTCGGGGAGTTTATCATCTGGTACTTGGCACAAACAAGGGCACAGATTGATACACTAAGACAAGAGCAATGCATCCTGTGATAGAAACAAACACAGGGGTTTTGTGGGAGCACAGAGATGCAATCTCCAATTTGGAATCGGTAAGATCCTTTTTTAATGCTCTGTTAAAATTAATTAAATATTAAGAGGGAAATTGAACATTTCCCTATTAAAAATAGAGAAATATTCCCTCATGTTGCAAAAAGAGCAGTTGCAAAAAGAACTCAGGCTTGGATCTTTCAACTTTTGAATCAAATTTCAGAGCAAAGTTTGAGAGCTTTTATAAAGTTTACCAAAGGAGAAGAATAAACTAAGTAAGTATTATAATCCATACTTGGTTTCACATTTTCCCCCCTGAATGATTATATGTAGAATTCACTCTAGGTAAAATGTTTTTAATGTTGTCTGGAAGGAAAAAATGGTTGCCCAATTTTTGTTGCCATGTAAAATAATTTAAAGGTTAAAAAGCTAATTGTGCTAACAATTGGGTCTATAGAAATTTAGCATGGGCATGACTTGGCTTCAGAGAGCACTATGAAATAAAACCCAAAGACAGGCGTAATATCTAAATACAAAACTGGCAAAAACAGATCTTTTAGTGAGAAAAGAATAGTAAGTTTGATGAAAGAAAACAGGGGAATCTGAAACCAAAAGAATTATTATTATTGTTATTATTATTTTTGAGATGGAGTTTTGATCTTGTTGCTCAGGCTGGAGTGCGATGGCACAATCTCGGCTCACTGCAACTTCCACCTACCAGGTTCAAGCAGTTCTATAGTCTTGGCCTGCCAAGTAGCTGGGATTAAAGGCATGGGCCACCACACTTGGCTGATTTTGTATTTTTAGTAGAGATGGGATTTCATTATGTTTGGTCAGGCTGGTCTCAAACTCCTGACCTCAGGTGATCCACCCACCTCAGCCTCCCAAAGTGCTGGGATTACAGGCGTGAGCCATCGTATCCAGCCTTATTTTGTAATTATTGAAATGTAGCCCCTGCTTTGCATTAAATTCATTCCTTCAATAAACACATAACCAGGGACCTAGCACTGACCTAAGGGCAGGAGACCCAGAGGCAATGGGCAGATGTGCTCTGCCTTCACAGTGCTCACACTTGTGCAAAACACCTGCAGAAGATAAAGATGACAAATAGCATATATTGTCCGTTTCCAACAACTTTACAATATTCTCACACCAATGAAGTTAGCTAATTCCCAAATTTTCAACCATCCATCTGTCCATCCTTTTGTTAATTATTTGCTAAACATCTACTCTATGCCACTTTCTATACGTTTGAAGCACCCTAGATTTCTCCTTTGTAGTAGTTATGTCAGTTGGAATGCATTACCTAATCAACTGTTTAGTGTCTTATAACCCTTCTATTCTACAAGGGATAAGAGGACAAGTATTCTACCTTGTGGGTGTACAAAAAAGATATATTTAATATTTGCAGATTGAACAAACAGATGAACTAATAGTTTTTTGGTGGAGGTGGGTAATAGAGAACTGTAATATAGGCTAGTCAGTGCAATAATGGAAATTCCTTAGATGGTTAGTGGATTATAGATCATTAACTGAAATATGAAGGGCCTCCTAAGTTGCTGGGTTATTAGAGAGGCTTCAGGAACAATCCTGACTTTTTAGGAGGAGGAATATGTCACAAGGACAATATTAGGGATGAATGCTCAGTCTTCCTTCTTCCTCATTATTTCTCAGATCCATGGGGTGAAGGGAAAGAATAGTAACTGCTAGCATTTTGTGACCATTTACTACCAGCCAGACACTATTAAAACTACTTGTTATATGTTAAGTAATGTAATCCTCACAGCAAAATCTACGAAGTGGGCATTATTTTTATCTTCAATCTCTGTATAAGGAAACTTACTTACAAAGAGGTGAAGTGACTTGGCCCAGGTTTCACAGCTGGTAATTGACAGATACGGGATCAAACTCAGACACTCTTGCTCTACCTTTTCCTCTGAAAATAGTAGATTCTATGCCAGAAGGCTGTCAATGAACTACGTATTTGATATCTTAGATCTAAGATTTCTATTTGAAATAGGTCCTTATTAGGAAATATTGCCATTTTTAGTTCAAATTCAACAATTTCAAGACAATTTTGTTTTCATTAAATTGAGTCAAATTTCACTCTAGGCTTGGAGTCCTTGTCCCCATGATGATTACCCATTTAAGACAAAGAGGACACCAGTTTGAAATGATGGTGGGAAGTTGAAAACTATAAGGAAGAAAAGAACAAAGCCAAGGAGATGGACATAGATGGAAACTGGAAGCATTTTGGATTTGACTAGGGAGTTTGGCGGTAGAGGAGAAGGAGAGGATATCTCTGTGATGTATGGACAATATTTTAAGAGAAAGAAATGAAAAGGCCATTTTAGGAGAAGCTGACTTTATTTCAGGAGATGGCAGGTAGGAAACTGGTATTTCACATAAAGGAGCTCACCTTTTAGTATCTACAAGAGGAACAGGAAATGAGCCTATGTGGAAAACAAGGCATGTTCAATGAGAAAGAAAGCAAAGGGGAAGTTTCTAGAGTGAGAGCTCAGGGGCATGGTAACTGTTAGTCTGTTTTGCTTTGCTATAAAGGGAGACTTGAGAGGTTTAATTGGCTCATGCCTCTGCAGGCTGTACAGAAAGCATGGCTTGGGTATCTTCTCTGCTTCTAGTAAGGACCTCGGGGGGCTTTTACTCGTGGCAGAAGGTGAAGCGGAAACAGGTGCATCACATGGCAAGAGAAAGGGTGCAGGAGAGAGAGATGAGAGGTCCCAGACTCTTTTTAACAACCAGATCTCCTGTGAACTCAGAGCAAGAACTCGCTCATTACCATGGGGATGGCACTAAGCCATTCATGAGGGACCTGCCCCCAAGATCCAATCACCTCCCACAAAGCCCCACCTCCAACACTGGAAGTCACATTTCAACTTGAGATTGGAGGGGGGACACATATACAAACTATGTCAGTAACTGTGTTGAGAAAGCAAGTACTTGAGAAGCAAAAAGGACACACAGAGTCACATTGAAAACAAGGCAGAGAGCTGGGACCAGGGGCCAGGGTGCCAGCCTTAATATGAAAGAACATTAACAAAGGAAAGAAAATAGTAGCAAGAAACAATTACTAAAACTAACTAAAGTTGGGGGGCATGACTTAGTATATATTAAGTATACTTAATATAAAATTAAGTATCCCAAAGTATGTAGAATTATTTATTATTATTATTATTATTATTATACTTTAAGTTTTAGGGTACATGTGCACAACGTGCAGGTTTGTTACATATGTATACATGTGCCATGTTGGTGTGCTGCACCCATTAACTCGTCATTTAGCAAGGTATGTAGAATTATTGCCTGTCAACTAAAAATAAAAGGGAAAAAATTAACAACTCATAGCCAAAAATAGAAATAAGATAATTCTGAAGTGGAAAGGAGAGTTGCAACACAGTACAACTTCAAAACTTGGTCTCATCTCCCAGAAACCAAATTGCCTCAGAAAGCAAAGTGCTTGGAGGGAAATTCATAGCAGTCCTAGATAATATGGGAGAGAGGAATGAGGTCATGCCTACATTATTGAGCCAACTAGTAAGTCTGAACCTTCTAGCATGATTAATATGACAAAGAACTATATAGTAACTATGAGAATATACTACAGGAAAAGGAAATGTTAAGAAAAGGAGAGAACATAGCAGGTAAATGCACAAAAACCCACTCCTAATGGAAAAAAATGTGAAAAAAAACAGGAAATACCCATAAAAACTTCATGATACAGAACTTGATAAAAACATGAATTTAGTAAACTTAGAGCTCAGAGACAAGATGATCAAATACCAGTAGACAAATTGAAAATAAAAAGAAAGAAAATCTCACAAAAAAGCATGAAGGAACAAGATAACATTATCACTGAACTAATAATAATTCACTGGGCTTCCTTTCCATGGACCCAGCTTCAGGACCCTGTTCCTTCTCAATGACAGTGGCTGTCCTCCAGGTGACCATATCAATCATTTGGAGGTGGCTCTTGAAAGGAAGCCCATGGACCTTTCTCTTAAGGATATGTTTAATTATTGCCCCGCTTAGACTATGAGCTCCTGGAAAGCAGACATTATCTCTGCCTACTTGGCAGATGACCATGGGTAACTGCCACCCTCAGCGGTGAATAGACATTGGACAAATAGATCATTCACATCAAGATCAACATAGCGTTTCATTCAGGCTTAAGTTTGAATAAAAAAGAAAATTGTAGAGGGGTGGCAAGAAGATAGTCTTTTTAATTCTTTTCTTTTTAGGGAATGAGAATGTTCTTCCACCTGAATAGCGGGATTGGTTAAACACCTTAACCTCCATGTACAGTGCCTGTCAGAGCCACCTCTAAAGAACATCTTTCATATCATAGACTTGTATGTATATTTATTACAACAATTTCCCGGTAGATGGCAGTAAGCTGTCTTCGTCTACTACAAAATCGGTTTATTACAACAATTCTCTAACAGATGGAGATAAAAGTATCTTTGTGGGGTGGGCTGGGGTCGGGGGGCACTTTTTCCTAATTCCAGTGGAGGCTCCATATGTGCTAACTGCAGCACCCAGAGCATGACATACCTATGTTCAAATCCTAATGCCACACTCAGTTACTAGCTGTATGTTCTTCAAAAAGCAATGTAACTGCTCTGAGCTTCCTATTTTCAGATTCCTTATCCATATCAAAGGATTGATAATAGTTCTTCTCTCATAGAGAGGTATCAAGAAGTCATTAAGACAATGCAAGTAACACATTTAGCATGCCTAATTGGCACAAAATAAGGCCTAAATGTTCTTTGCTATCATCATTATCATTATTATTTACTATTGTTAAATGGCACTAAAACTCTGATTCCTTTGTATTTTGCAAACCAAGAAGGCAAATTATTCTCAAAATAAATAGAGTATGCAGATCATGCCTAAAAATATAGTAATTATTTCAAGCTAATAAAATACATTTTGTATCTAAGCACTTCAAAATATTTTGTCTATTCGAAGTATTATTTGCCATAGAAACATCTTAAAACAACCTCTTCATTTTGGTCTTTGGTAGAGAGTAATTAACATTGTTTAATTTAAAAAAAAACCCTGCCCAGTAATTAAATGCATGTCACAAATAAAGTGTCACGAATGAACTTGGTGTATTGTAATGCATCATTTTATTTGCTGGCTTTTTTCTTACAGAGTCTTGAGATGCACTCTGAGAAATAATTTTTGTATGTGTGCAATGGCAAATATAGCACCTAACCATGCTTTCTCATTGTTTCTTTGGTCTCTCCTAAACAACAAACAGCCGTTCCAAGTGCTGCTTCTTGAGTAATTGTTTTTTGTCAATGTTTTGTCAACTTGTCAATTGCTCACACACAGTTTATGAACACTCTCACAGCACAGCTGTCTACGGTCTGACAGAGAAACCCATCCATTTGGAATGCCATTAAGTATGGTACTCCCGTTTGAAGAAGCTCTGTTTACACCTTGGAAGAGCGGGAAAGCGTGTGTGAGATTTATTGCTGCCACTCTGGTAAATTCTGGTTTTGACAGAATATTTTTGAATATAGAATGCCAACCAGTGTAGAGACACAAATGATGGGACTTGCACTTCAATATTTCATCCCAAGCTCCAGGTGCTTTCTTAAAAAAGGGCTGATCTAATGCCATTAGACCCTAAATCCAGTAACGTGTCCATTTCTTTTTTTCATGACCAACTTCATAATTAGGTATTTCACATGAATCAATTTCTTTTTCTTTCTTTCTTTCTTTTTTTTTTTTTTTTGACATGGAGTCTCACTCTATGGCCCAGGCTGGAGTGCAGTGGCACAATCTTGGCTCACTGCAACCTCTGCCTCCTGGGTTCAAGGGATTTTCCTGTCTCAGCCACCGGAGTAGCTGGGATTACAGGAATGCGCCACCATGCCCAGCTAATTTTTTTGTGTTTTTAGTAGAGACGGGGTTTCACCATGTTGGCCAGGCTAGTCTTGAGCTTCTGACCTCAAGTCGTCCACCTGCCTTGGCCTCCCAAAGTGCTGGGATTATAGGCATGAGTCACTGCACTTGGCCATGAACCAGTTTTTTGTCTTACACTTTCTGATAAGGTTTCTCTTTCATAATTTCACATTTTAGCTTCCATTATCCTCTTCTATTAAACTAGTTCTTTTCTGATCAACTTCCATATCAGATATTCAGGTCAAGTAGCTTTCAGGCATCCTTATATTTTCCCTCTTCCACTCTCATCCTCATCCTGTTACTATTCTAGGTATCTTTAGGTAACCTCATTTGCTCTTAGTGGCCCACCTGATATATAGACATAAGCATAAACACTTAAGTTGGAAAAAGAAAAACTCTTACTATTGTTGAAACAAAATAAAATCACTCCCCACTCTATATTACCTGTGTTTAATTTAGGCTTTGGCAAAAAGGAGCACAGACAAATAAGCGCATTGATAGCGATGACACCTTTTAGGCAAAAGACTAAGTCCCAAGGATTCTGAGTCCACTAATTCAGAGTCTAAACTAATTCATACAGTGGCTGAGGTTTCCTTTTATAATAGTTGTAGTAATTTTAAAAAAGGATTGGTTAGGTAGATTCAAATATAAGCAAGACTGACAGAGTAATGTTTTACCTACTTACACTCAAAGAAAACCCGAGAGAAATAAGCAACAGGAGGTAAATTCAGGTTAAGATAGGTATATTCAGAATCAACAGAAGCAGGGATTTTTTTATCTATTTGACACATCCAGGATTGTGGCTGATCACATGAGCTTTGGGTCAGAGTTTAAATTTCAGACCTGTTGCTTGGTAGCTGTGACTTTACCTTCATCTTTCTAAGTCTCAATGTTTTTCGTTGTATAATGAAATGATAACAGCATCTACCTCAAGAGCTGTCTTGAAAATCAGTAGAATGTAAGTAATTAGTCTAAGAGCCATTCTGGGTGGCTGGCAGACATCCGAGTGGCCTCAGAAAGTGGAGAGCACCCACTCTGGGGCTAGAATCTCTTTTAGCACTTTGCATTGATTCTTTAGATAGAATGAGACATCCTTTGAAGCTCTTTCTACCCCCAAATTTTGTTATTCTACGAAGTAACCAAGCATTTGAGGACTCTTTAAGCATTGAAATGAAATGTGTAAAACCAATAGACTATCTACAAATTCCTTCACCCTTTCATTAAAGCACATCTCCAAAGAATGGCTTCTAAGTTTCCATGACTTTTTCACAGTTCAATTTTTTAAAATACGCTGTAATTTAGAAATCTCTCTTTCCTCTTTCTCTTTTTGTCTATTTCTCTGCTTATTATCTTGATCTAGAACAAGTCAGTTTCAGAGTACTGTAAATTCTATATTAACTGTGGAATATTAGATCCTTCTTCCCAACTCTTTACTCCATTCTTTTAATAGGCTTATATAAAAACACTTTGCCATGTGACATTGCAAACATTTTCAGAAAAACAGGTAGAGCAGACTTTCCCATGCATTCAACTTTGAGCTTAGCTGTGTGACTTGCTTTGGCCAAAGGAATGTTACCGGTTCAACATGGCCTCTTGCACACCTGCCATAATAAGAATATGGCCTGGGGAGCCACTGGCCCCTGAATGAATCTGATCTGCAGCCTGGAGTCAAGCCCTACCAGTCCTAGCAGGGCCCGGGGGAGTTACAGCTGACTTGCAGATTTAAGAGGAAGAAATCAATATTTGTCCTTGTAGGTACTGAGATTTGGTGCTTGTTATGCAGTATTATCACAACAAATGCTAACCCCTGTCCGGAACCATCAAACAGCAAAAAGGAGCTGTAACTCCTTCCTCTGGTTCTCTTCCACAAAGTTCACATAGTTACAAACAATGGTCAATATATCAGATATTAATAGAAAAGGGGAAAAGCATGCAGCCACTTTGGAAAACAGTCTGATGGTCCCTCAAAATGTTGAATGCACACTTACCATATGATTCAGCAATACCACTACTAGCAATACCACTACACAAGAGAAATGCAAACATATATCCATGTAAAAACTTGTATATGAGTGGTCATAGCAGCATTATTCATATAGCCAAAAAATGGAAACAACCCATGTATTCATCAATTGAGGAATAGTTAAATGAAATTTGTCACATCCATATAAAGGACTATTTGGTCAGAAAAAGGAATGAAGTACTGATATATAGTACAACCTGGAGGAAACCTGAAGACATTATGCTCAGTGAAAGAAGCCAGTCACAAAATACCCCATGCAGGATGATTCCGTTTATATGAAATGTCCAGAATAGGCAAATCTATAAAGCTTGGGGAAGAAAGTAAGGAAGGTGACTGCTAATGAGTATGGAGTTCCTTCTTAGAGTGATGAAAATGTTCTAAAATTGATTATGATGATGGTTGTACAGCTCAACGAATATAGCAAAAATTATTGAGTTGCATACTTTAAATAGGTGAATTGTATAGCACATGAATTATGTCTCAATAAAGCTGACATATAGGAAGAAAAATGAAAAATTATTTCTGAATAGTGTGCATAAGAGTATACCATAATAATATGCAGCCCCTAGTGAATGATCACTTTTGCAAGGCAGTGGGTCTCAAGTTCCATGCTGTGATGCCTCTGGTAACTGCATTCGATCTGACCCTACTTTTCCCCTCCTGAGGTTCTCAGGATGAAATCCAAGCTCCCGAGAAAGGCGATCATGTTTCCCCTCAATCTTGCCCTGTGCTTCAGCTCAGCAACACCAGTCATTTTATTCCCACTGACTCCATGTCTTTGCCATGTCACTCCCTCTTTCCGACACCATGTAGGTGAATTCCTATTCAAATACCAATACTTGTGTTATAAGGTTCTCTCTGTGAGACCTTACCTGACTCTCAGGTCCTCCTTGAAAGAGAAAGAATGCATTTCCCCAATTTTTAGAGTATTTATAACCAAAGTTAGTACACCTTACAGGCTTATTCAGCTTTCTCCTATGCTAACCTACACTCTGAACATATTTTTACTATTTTCTTTCCCACAATGCATCTCTAATCATTGCTCACTAGTCTGTCTTCCCCAGTAGAAGAATTCCTTGAGAAAAGTAACTTTTCTTGTATCCCAAACACATCACATAGCATCATAGCACATAGTAGGTATTCAGTACATGTCTGTAAATAAAGCAGCTGATCTCAATTGCTCTCCAGAGCTCTCTTAAATGGCAGATGTTCTCTTCTCATTTTATACACAAGGAAGTTGAGTCTTGGAGAGGGTTAGGTAGCTTGCTGGGCTCCCCTAGGTAGTAGTTGCTACAACTACAACTTTAGCCCAGAGCTCCAAACTTAAATTCCAGCTCCTTTGCACTCTGTCATCATAAAGGAAGACTGTGTCAACCAGATCTGATAAGAAACACCATTGTAGATGAAAGTGTTTTCTAGCCATTTCTGCCACAGATTTTCTGAGGAAAGAACATAGTCTAAGGTGTGTGCCCTTGGTCAGGCAGGCAGGCATTGTGTATTCATTTTCATCCCTACCTGTCTCATTTTCTCAGCTCTCTAGCTTGAGGAACCTTCTGGCCAACTTGGCACCAGGCAGTAACTATGTAACACATCATGTGGTCATTCCTCACGTTGATTAATTTCTGCAGGTCAAGTGAGAAAGATACTCTGGAGTTTGGTAAACTCTATTCTTTTCACCTTGACATAGAGCTTATAAGCTGATTTGCAGAGTCTTAGGAACTAAGCAGATATACAACACAAGCCCAACATTTTAATGCAAAAAGACTCTATTATATTTAATTGCTCCTCTTGACTTAACTTTTTTTTGCTTCCTTAAAATTTCTGTATTTTTTTTTTAACTGAAAACTCCAAGTCACTCTAGTTTTTTTGAACCCAGCCATGGCTAGAGCAATTTCATTTATATTTATAGCTAAATTCTAACTGCACATACTCCACACATGATTAATTCACAGATGAAGGGCTCTGAAATTTGAATGTTCTAAGTAAGTACAAAGCAGGGCAGAGTTTAAAAATGGAAGCTGAAGCCAATAATTTGATTTTTTTTAAAAAGTCAGAAATTATAGACAGTCACCGGTTTAAAAATTTATGGATCCCTTAGAAAACTACTTTCTTATGTAGTAAAGAAAAATATTAATTCTATTTTAACTAGACAGTGGCAAGAAGCCATGTCTCAGCTTAAAACTTCACTTCTTTATATCTGCTCTTGGTAGAACCCTAGTGGGAATGTTACCCTGAATTCTTTTCTGTCAAGAGGTAACTACAATATTTGGCTTTCAGGGTAAGCTGAAGTAAGAACTGCAGGTCTTGCTAGGTTTATACTGGGAATGAAATGCTTCCATTTCTCATGATGATGTGCATATGTTTGCCCCGAGTGTTGCCTGTAAAATGTATGACCAAAGTCTAATTGCTCTACTATATTGTAAACATTTCACTTTCCTTAGGTTTCTGAACACATAGGCATACTGGTGTATGAGAGAGAGAGAGATGAGAGAGAGAGAGAATTAAAGTGCTTACCAGATTTTTCTTACACAAAGCCGCATAGCCATTACATACCTTCTACATTTGAGTAGATTAAGTTAGTACACAGAGGGCATTATTTTACTCTTTCTCCATTACATATGCATTAAGACATACCAGAAATCTTGGGAACTACCGCAGATCCAGACTGCTTAGATTCCAGCTCTACCACTCACTAGCCCTTAACTTCTGTACCTCAGTTCCCTCATTTGTAAAATGGGGATGCCAATAACTGTGCCTACGATATACATCTGTATAAAGGGCTTAGAATGGCCTGGCAAATAGAAAACACTAAATCCATTTGAACTCTTCTTATTATCCTTATTGACAGAACTTAGAGACTAGCACAAAACACTGAAAAGTAAACTGATGATGCCATGCTATTAAAGTTCCTCCGAAGTCAGAGCTACTCGAAACAGGGTTTTAAGGAATTCATAGAGCTGGTGGCTGAAACTGGCTGAGAAAATATCTGCAAGTAATATTCATATTTTCCTCCTACCTGTCAATAACTGGTGAGTGGAGAGTGCCTCCCTTTGCTCCCAATTCTGCTCCCAAGGGCGGCTCCTGGATCTTTTTGACATTGTTCTTTAACAGAGGAGAAAACATTCTCCTTTTGAGATAAAACTTTTCTGCTGTTTAATCAAGCAAGGAATGTTAGAAGAAGAATCTCTGGAATCAACACGCCTAATTTCCAATCCTGGCACCACCACTTCCAAGCTGTGTGACCTTGAGCAAATTTTTTAACCTCTCTGTGTTGGGTTTTCCCAACTGTAAAATGGAGATAATGATAAAACTTGTCTGATGGGACTGTGTGAATGCTCAATGAGTTAATACATGCCAAATACTTAACATTGGGTCAGTAGCACAGTAATTGCCAATAGCACGTTTTTGATTATTATTATTATCTACCTTCTTCAGGTTTTGTTGGTTTGCTTGGTGTAATTTTTTCATTCACCCAGTAAACATTTTTGAGAGTTGACTGTGTTTTGGGTTCCATGTTGTGTGTTGGGGTTACAAAGAATCTGAATTCAGGACAATTTTTATAAGAGAACAATCATTCCAGTCCTTTTCTGTAGTCATTTATACAACTTAAAAACAACTGTGTTCTGGAACTCTACTTATAACATTTAATAACTGAAAACACATTTGTGTTTATGTTTTCAAATACCAAATCTGCAGTGTATAGCAGCAGTTGGTATCTTCCTTGTAGCACTGGACTACGACATGTCTCTGCAAGTGAACACATTGAGAGACACCCCCAAGACTACCAGAGCCATCTCAAATGAGGCTCCTGCTGCCATTTCAGTTCATATGTCAACTGCCACAAAGTAGCCCCATTCCCTTAAAAAATGGGAGTCACTGAAGACTGTCATATCAACAGTCACTCTCCTTTCTCCTAAGACAGATAACACTTCTCTCTCAAGTCAAGGGTCTACTTCCCAAATCCAAATGTGAAAACCCTTCTAGAATCTTGATTTCTCTCTCCCTAGTATCTGTGGGTTATCATGTGTGGGGGAAATTCAGTATTAGCAACTTTCCTCCTTCTTTCACCCTATATTTCCCAAAATGTCACATATTCCTTTTGTCAGTGAAATTAAAACAAAATGAAATTTTGCCTAGGGACTTTGGGAGGATTTTTCTATCTGTATTGTTAGGCAATTTTGAGAATGACTATGTAGTCTAGGTTTGAGGAGAACACACACTTTCTTTTTAACTTCTCACCTGGGATCACTCATCCATTCACTCCTTAGACTCCATTATGTCCAAGACACCTGCCTTCCAGTGGTTGCAGGGGGTAAAAGGAGGCTAGTGTTAGAAGCAGCAGCAACAGAGATCAGGTTCAGCAGGGCTTTGTTGCAACTCCAAAGTCCAGGCTAATCAGATGCATATTTTAAGCATTATTATTTGGTTTTACTTAATTCATTAGTGCCCATGAATAAATTCAAATGACTTTGATTTTCCATAAATATTTTCATAAATATTTTCACATGGCCCTCCAGGAAACAAATTCCAGTCAATGTTCCCCTTGCAAGTAAATATCTGGAGAAGAGCTCTGTCAATGTCTGGAGTTAACACAGGAACAGCTAGACTGAGCTGCCTCACTCCCTCAGTTGATTTTCTTGGACCCTGGGGTGATTTTCATCTTTTTTTTTAATGTCTAGGCTTATAATAAAATTTGGAAGCTATAGAGTTTTACCCCAAATCATGGTATTTACAATAAATGTGCAGTCTTTCCTTGGCTAGACTTTCCTAGACTCCTGTGCAGTCTTTCCTTCCCATGACTAGGTCTAACTATGACCCTGTCTTCTTTGTTGGAAAAGGGATCAACATATTCCCTTCCAATAGACTTGGTCACTCAATCCTGATTAAAAAATATAAGCAAAATACATGCTTTTAACCAGGTTGGAGGTGGTGTGCCATAGCAAAACAGGTGTCATCAGAACATGTTACTATAGAGACCTCTTACTTAGGTACTATATCCCAAGAATTCTACAAAACTAGGACTTTCCTTTCATGTCTTTATTTCAGACAGGATTTCACTCTGCCGTCCAGGCTGAGTGCAGTGGCATGATCATAGTGCACTGTAACCTCGAACCCTTGGACTCAGATGATTCTTCCCCCTCAACCTCCCAAGAAGCTGGGACTACAGAGATGCGCCACCACACCCAGGTAATTTTTTATTTGTAGAGATGAGGTCTCTTCATGTTGCCCAGGCTGGTCTTGAAATCCTGGCCTCAAGTGACCCTCCCACCTTGCCCTCCCAAAGTGTTCTGTTTACAGGTGTGAGCCACCATGCCAACCTGTACTTTACTTTTTAAAGTAAAAAAGAGGAATATATTTTGCATGTTAAGGATACCCACGCAGTGCACATGAAACTAAAACATCTTGATGAAACAAAATACAATCCACTCTTCAGAACTGAAAGGCTACTTAAACAGATTGGTTTATTTTGGGACCAAAAAACGGAATGTGAAGTTTGAGTCCAAAGACAATGCTTAGTTGCCGAGTGAGAAGCCCTGGACAATTCTGAATTTATGTTCACCACGCTGATAGATATTTAGCCCACCCTGGTCCTAAGGGACTTCTGCCACCCCATTTGTGGGGTAAAGGCGGGGCTGTCCTGCACAGAAACAGCTCTGGAAGCAGATGCAAAGATGCTGCCATCATTCCAGCTAGACATCGGGTACCACTTTAGGAGCAGATCAAAAGCTGTCTGTCTGTGGGCTTTGGAAAAGAAGAGACCACTTTAATAAAGTCATCTCCAAAATACACCAGGTGTGAAGCCGCAAGCCTCAGTGACTTCTACTTTTTAAGGGAATGTGGCTACTTCACGGCAGTTGATTACACTCAGTCATTCACGCAGCTCCCCCGAGGACAGGATTTTTATTTTTAGAGAAGCCTCCATTTGCTGACTGTCGTGAAGAGAACACTCAGGAGGAGCTATTAGCAGTCACTTGTTTCAGTAAACACTGAATATAACATATGCCTCTCAAGTAATGTGTATCCAAACATACAATTTACAAATAATTAACATCATGTTAATTAGTCACATTAATTTATGCCACTTTGTGGAATTATTTCCTCAGAGTGTTTAGGAACGCTGCCAGGAGCTTGAGCCAAACAGTGTGAAAATGTGCTTGAAGTTAACTGTTGTGAGTGGCTGTGAAACACAGCTTGAGCAAGTTGTTGCAGGGGCCCTGCAGCTGATTAGAGCCACCGGGTCTTCCAGCTGCCCTGCCTGGAGAGAACTAAGTCACATCAGCTGCTGTCTCACCTTTCCTGACTTGCACCCTGTTTTTCATTTTTTGGCTTCTGCTAATTGTTGCTGAGTGGCCATTCTCCCCACCGCCAGCCCTGCACAAGCAGGTATACACCAGGGTGGACAGCAGGTGAACTGGGATGAGTTTTACATGCGGCAATATCGTGCTGACAATTGGGATTTGGTGATTTAAAAACAACGATGACAACAATGTCAACAATAACAAAGCAACAACTAGGGATCATTTCCTGTAAACGAAGTTCTGAAAAAGTAAAAATGGCAAAAGTAAGGTGTTAATGTCACCAAAGAATGGGGGGTCCTCAGGAAGGCCTCCTCTGTCTTGAAAACATTGGCATCTGCACAAAGGTCAAACCCCACTCTTCTCCAAAGTGTTTAAAGCAGACAACAACACAGCCGAGTAGTTCAGGAACAGAAAAGAAACATCTTCAGAGGAAACAGACTTCGTAGACAAGTGCAAATTCAGTGGGGAGAACAAATAAAAGCAAACTATAAAATTAAGTGGAAGTAAGAGTGCCTACCTCGAGGGACTTGAGCTCATTCCAGTGGACAAGAATGGGAGCCAGACAGCTTTGTTGCTTTGCTGGGTGCACCACGATTTAGGAAATAAATCTGAAATACGCCAGGATTGTTCCTTCCCAAATTCACTCACTGTCCTCAAGGAGCCTAGATGTGATTGTATCTAAGGTTTCTTTGATTGGGGTAACAAATTTGGTAGGAAGAGATGAAATTCAGAGGCATTTTCTAAACCTCACATTAAAAATTCTGGAGAGCTCTGGACAAGCTGTGGAACTTGGTCGCCACTCTGTTTTAGGCATTCCAAAGGTGTTCATGATTCCAAATTAATCACAGATATCAAGACTCAAATGTCTATAAACAAGTTATATTACCAAGGCCCAAATATTGGTGCAAAGGACTTGCATGAAAATTTAGTGTAGACAAATATTTGAGTGTGAGAACCTTGAACAATATAAGGAAATTATGAACACAGAGGAAACAGTCACCCAGGAACTTCGCTGACACTCTGTATGTTTGTGAAAATAAGGAGATTGGAGTTGATTTTTCCCTCCCTCCAAATCCCTGTTTTGTCTGTTGATTCTTGCAGAATAGGTCACTGCAAGCTGTGCTACCCCATCCAAAGCATGGGAAATTTAGAGTAAGGCAGGGGAAAAATGATAAAGAGTGTGGAACGGCACTGGAGAGGCAACTATGAGACAGTAACACCCAGCATCAGCCCCATCCTTATGGAGTTGAGTAATCCAGTAGGAGAAGCAGGTCAGTGCATGAAGAAAAGCAAGATAAAATTTGATATAAATGCCAACAAAGCATGCCAAGAAGGAGTTCCAGAAAATGTGTTGTGGGACTCAAAGGAAGCCCTGGTCCATTCAGAAAGTTAGGAAAATTTAGCCAACCAAAGTTTCTTTCCTGATATCTGTCCCTTGCTATCTTAAGAGATAAATGTAGAACTCTGTTTCCATGTGGACACATTGATATGTGAAAGAAAAGGGCATTTTTCCCTATAAGAAACCCTTGACTTATTAGTATGAGACTCATGTTAAGTCTATAACTTCCTCAAAAGTCTTGGTTAATAACAATATATTTTTAAGGGTTGCTTTTAAAATTTTATTTAGGCACTATTTGATTCACGTTAACTTCCCTTCAATTTGGTTCTCTTTAATATTTATCCAATAATGTTTCAGAATCCCAAAGATGTGAATACATGAAAGCTCTTCCCTAATGTCCAGGAAACCATTGAGAATATAAAAGCAGAAAAAAAAAATTATCCTAGGGTTTAAGGACGTTTTGAAACTTCAAAGAGATTCAAACGAAATCTGCACCTATTTTGCCCCATCTGAAATTGCACTCGGCAGGAAGAAGCACTTCTCCCCATGCAGAAATCTGAAAATGCATTTGAAAAAATAGATCCATATTTTAATTAAAAGGGGCCATTCTGAGCCCAGCATGTGGAAGCACCGCATTAATATTTGTGACACTAGCCATGGGGGACAGAGAGGCCAAGAGGGTCTTCCATCAGCAGCAGGAGGTCAAGGTTGATCTTTCTTGAAATCCAGATTCTCACAGACATGAAGGGGTCTGTTTATGCTTCAAAGCACTACCCAAGGACAAGGCACGCTGATGGCAGGTCTGGAGACCTGCCAGGGGAGCTGTGGCAGGATCAGAGTTTAATCAGGGGAGTGTTTCTGATGAAGAGAAATGCTCATGGGTGTAGATGAGTGCAGCAGTGTGTGTGAGAGACAGCCAGGGATGACCCCACCCATCACAAACACATTAATAACCCACAATCGTCCGTTACACAAATTTTAAAATGAGTGTCATTTGCTCCACAGACTCCAGAAAGACTTATGGACTACTGAATATCAATGACATTTATTGGCATTATCTGTTTGATGGAGTGCAACAGTCATCAAACAGCCCCATATTTGGCATTTAACAAAAATGAACACATGGAGCTAGCTTGTGGCAGCCCCTCCTCGATGCCACAAAGTGGACACCAGCTTATGGCCGGTAGCCAGTCTTGGCATGCTCAATACTGCCAGGTTGATAGACATGTGTATTTAAAACATAGCAGGTGAAAAAAATCACATGTGTGTGCAAGTCACTTTTTCTATGTCAAATGGATTATTTCCTTCTCATAAAGAAAACGTTGGTTGTTCTGCAAGAAAACTTTTTTTTTTTTGAGGCGGAGTCTCGCTCTGTCACCCAGGCTGGAGAGCAGTGGCGCAATCTCAGCTCACTGCAAGCTCCACCTCCCGGGTTCACGCCATTCTCCTGCCTCAGCCTCCCGAGTAGCTGGGACTACAGGCGCCTGCCACCACGCCCGGCTAATTTTTTGTATTTTTTAGTAGAGACGGGGTTTTACCGTGTTAGCCAGGATGGTCCCGATCTCCGGACCTCTTGATCCACCAGCCTCAGCCTCCCAAAGTGCTGGGATTACAGGCGTGAGCCACCGCACCCGGCCCAAGAAAACGTCCTTTAAAAATGTAATCTTGTTCCTAAAGGTTGGGTTTCACATTGCCTTAATTTGTTTCTCAACTGAATGCCATAAGCAAGCCCTGATATTTGGGTTCTGAGTACCACAGAGTTAGAAAAGCAGGGAGTCAGAAGGAGAGCACAGTATTTAGTGGGTCCTGTAGTGCAGCCCCTTCTCTGGCAAGTGCAGGACAACTCAGTCTAAGTTGCACTGGAGCTGTGCTGTCCAATATGCCAGCCACCAGCCACACGTGGTCATGAACACTTGAAATGTGACTAGTGCCACTGAGCAACTGAATTTAAAGTTTTAGTTCATTTTAACTCTTGTAAAGTTAAATTTAAAAACGGAAGCAGCTCAAAATACTTTTCCACCAAGCATGACTTTATGGTGTCGGCAAAATGACATTTCCATTTAACTATTTCATCACATAAGACGTTATTGTCATTTTGCAGTGAGTGTGTTGAATACACACATGCTTTGTATTATTAGACATAAACACATCATGCAAATGTAAGTTTAGTCCCCATAAACAGATGGATTCAGTGTGATTTTTTTTCTTTGTACTATATAACATTGTAATGTGCTTCCTTTAATATATGATGAAAACAGCGTAACTTATGAGGATACCTATGTAAATCATAATTGATAATTAAATTAAAATTATTGTTTTAATTATAAATTATTAACTTAAGTTCTAACAAGTAAGTATAGGCATGTTTTGAAATTTAGTGCTGTTGAAAAATTGAGGTGAGAATCACAAGCCTATTCTAGAACTGAGAAAATTGAGGTAAAACAGATTAGAGGAAGGAATATCACAAAACTCAGTAGGAATGTCAACTGTGATTTCCTGCAGAAGAACACAACAAAGCTGTTTGTTGGGTTGAAACATTTAAAGGTAATGAAGTGGACAATATAAAGAGATATTTTCAGCAAAAACAGTACATTTGAAAAGACATTTCTTCTCAACACTCAACACAAAAAGTTGTTACTGGGAAATGTGGTTCCTAGAATGTGGTTACTAAAAAATTTAAAATTATACATGTGGTTGGCATTATCTGTCTGCTGGATAGTGCCATGATGCCAATCAATACTCAAGCTTCGAATATGTCCAGAATCAGTCCCATCATCATCATTATTACCCTATGGTCATTACCTATCACCTCTCACTTGCGCTGTCACCACCTAATTGGTCGTGATGAACTAAAATTTAAAATTCACCAGTCACCACCTAATTGGTCTCCTGGATTTGATCCTGCCTCCTTGTCATCCATTCTCTATGCAGCAGCCAGCATGATCTTTTAGAAATGGAAATCAGATCTTAGTTTCATCAAACTTGGGAAATACACAAGTCTGCCACAAAGCCTACAAGGCCCTGCGTTATCTGACCACTGTTGTCATATCTAATCACTTTTTTCACTCTCTCCCCACAACTGCCCTGGCTTGCCTTCTGTTTCTTGGACCATATCAAGCTTATTCCCACCTCAGGGCCTTCGGCTTTGCTGTCCCCTGGGTCTGGAACATCTTTCCCCAGTTCCTTATATATTTGTTGATTAAACGAATGAATGGATGTAGACGGAGGGGTGAATTAGATTAGACATTTGAGTGTCATCCAACATTCATCCATTCATCCATTTATCTCAGTGAACACACTTTACTTAGTCCCCACTATGTGGGAGTTGAGAAGCCACATATTTTAAAAACCTTCTCTCTACAGAAAATAAGAAAGATGTTTCTGTGTGTGTTCTCTTCTCCAAAATTTTAAGAAGACTAAATTTATCTACAAATAAGTCACTGTCGCAATTTTATGTTACAAGTATATTGAAAACAAAACAAAACAAAAACTAGGGCTCAACTTGATGATGTTGTAAGCATAATATAAAAAGTTAATGATATTAGGAATTTCAACCTGGGTTGGAAACAGAAAGATAGAAATTCCAATTCAATCAATAGGATGGAAGAGGTCAGTATGGCAGATTCCTCTTGGGCAGGGGCTGTATCTTATTAAGTTTTCTATTCTCAGTGCCAAGTCCACAGTAAGAATTCAATAAATTCCTGCTAAATTGAAATCATCGCTTACAATAAGCGCTTAATAAGACTGTGAATTCCTTGAAGGCAGATCTACACTGGTAGATCTCTGCATCCTTGAGGCCTCTCTTATGCCAGTGTCTCCGTAAGAGTTTATGTGCATCGTGGCTAAAACCTTAAGCCTTAAACCTATCAGGAAAGTAACATAAGTAAGTGAAGTAGACCAGATGCAGACATCAGGGAGTGATGGAGTTTGGAGGACTCAGGAGAACACACTCCATCTACAGGGACACAATGTTTCTAGATCTGATTTTTTTTTCCCTAAAGCCTGAAATTTTAGATTTTTATTTGAAGCCTCCTGATTTTTAAACATTGGCAATTAATTTAGAATGTTCAAAAACACATTTCAGGACAAACAAATATGCAGGCCACATTTGGCCCACAGGGTGGTCTGATTGTGACCTCAGTGTTAAAAAAAAGGAAGCAGGAATAAACACTTTTTAAGCATCTACCCATGTAGCCCACAGTGTCTAGGTGTTTTCCATGTTCCATGTCCTTGCATTGGCCTAACCTCCCTGAGGGCTGTATCTTTAGCTCTGTTTACAGAGGAGGACAATAGGGCTCAGAAGGGTTAAGTAGTTTGCCCAAGGTCTCAAAACCTAAGGACTGAAAGTCAAAGCAGGAGATCTTTTTACTATATTGTGCTGTCTTTTAATTACAGATACGAGGCCAAGTCTTAAGCAAGAAATATACAATCAAACAAATAAGCAAACAAACAAAACAATTTCTTTACTAAGAGACCCACCAAATGAGCCTGATTTTAAGGTTGGGGTCCTCTTTGAAACACGAATACGAGCACCACCTGGGGAATGTTTTCCAAAGACAGACACATTCTTACATATACGAAGGTTCTGCTCCACTTTCCTGGAGTGTATAAAGATCAAGACTGTCCTTAAATATGAAATTGCATGTGTGGAAAAGGCCTGAGATGTACTTGGCAGCTTGATCTTTCTGTATTTCGCTTGCAAAGGCTCATTTTCCAGACATGTGTTTTTGCTTAGAAACACACAGAGGTGGATAAATCCTCGGGTCGGCGTCCCCGGAGCCGCTCCATTAACTTTCTTGGCATAGCCTCACCACTGAAGTCAACATGACTTAAGAGTTTATATAACATTTTATTAGGCTTTAATTCCATACTTTTCCTGAAGTTCAGTGTTCATGTGTTGGGTAGAAAATAAATGTTGCTCATAACTCAAAGACCAAAGTTTTCTAACTTTTAATTTGTTTTAAATTAACTTATTCAGCTAATTGTGATTTTAAGTAGGCAGGAGGGAGTTTTGAACACTCCTAAAAGAAAAAAAAATCTAATATATATGAATCACACACACACACATACATAGTTGGTATATATACACACACACATATGTGAGTATATCTATGTATAATATATATGTATGTATATATGTAACAAGGTAATCGGCCTTCTGAGAAAAGTGAGTGAACAGATTTCCAAAGTTCAATAAGACAAAGAAAACAGAATTATTTTACCACAATAGGAGTCATGTGACTCTGGAGATCACATTTGACTGGCTTTGTCTTCTGATAAATCTCTCGCTTTGTAATCCTTACAAAGGCTTTTGTAACTGTGGAGCTTTGTGTTCCCCTTAAAGAAAAAGAAGAGTCCTACCAAAACACAATTATTTGAAAATGTACTATTCAGACAAAATCTTTAGACCAGTGGATGTCAGCAAGAGACTATTTTGCTCCCCAGGGTACAGTTAGCAATGTCTGGAGACATTTTTGGTTGTCATGACTTGGGGGACTGCTACTGGCATCTCAGGGGTAAATGTATACCACAACACACAGAGAAAGAATGACATAGAGATACCCTAAAGATAAAGAGATAGTGCCTACATTTTTCATCTCAGAGGGAAAAGAAGGTACACATTTCTTCTGGTTCTCTGATGCAGAATCCTATTTTGCAGTTAGATATTGGCAATGCCTCTTACAATTGTAGAGAAGGCACAGAATTTGGGAAGGCTGAACACAAAACTCAAATTTTTTACTGGCCATCAAGTGGTCTTAGGCAAGGTTCACAGGCTCATTGAAACTCAATGTCCATACTTAGAAATAAGGGTAAAGAGGATGGTGATACCTGCTCGTCTGACCTCAAGAGATATTGAGAAAATCAAATCAGTTAATGACTAACAAGGTACATATAGATAACCACAACCACCACCCCCATCATCACCATCCAGGAGAACTGAAAATGTCCATATGGAAGTGGCATGGTTTCCTTTCTCATTCATTCATTTCTTCAGCAAACATTTACTGTGCGCCTACTACATGCCAGGCACCTTGCTAGGTTCTGGGGTCATAAAGATGAGGTAGACATCAAGACTTTATCTCCTTACTGCATTAATTTCTACTTTTCATCATCTTACTGTTACTGCTGTACAGAACAAGAGAAACAGGTTTGGGGATAAATGACATCAACAATCCCTGGAATCCTTGTTTCAGAGTCTCTCTCATAGTCAGTGACCCCAGTGAAGAAGAACACTGTAAGATTAGGAGTGTCTGAGTACATATATTGGTCAGTGTTAGGAAAAGGATTGCATAAATCAGTTGGGGTATGGCCCAGTCTAATTCAGCCTCAGGCCCACCCACTCCTAGAAATACCAGGAATATAGGCATCGTCCTATGTGGACTAACGAGGAATACGTTCGCATGAGAGCAAAACTACCAAAGATTTAAATTTACTTCCCTGAGTATTTGTCAATAGACTTCTGATTATAAGCCAAATTATACCCTGTTCTTTCCAATCTTTTTTCCAATACCCCAGAAATAATTACTTTCCCCCACCTCCCTACACTCACCCTGTCCCCTCATAGTACACTGTACAAGATTCATTACTGTGTGCATGGTATATGTGTCTACAAATGTAGGTATATTTAATATATCTGTCCCCACTGCTAGACAGTGAAATCAAGGAATGAAAAGAAAGAAGCAAACAGTTTTGGCACAAAAAGACAGTCAAGCACTATGTACCAAGACGTGGCAAGTACTATTACTTTGGCCCATGGCTTTCAACTTCAGAAATACAGCAGAACTTTCTGGGAAACTTTACAGAAGTACAGAGGACATATAACTGGTTGAGAAATGGACTGAGAGGGTTAAATCCCATATCAGCCACTTACTAGATATGGACCTTGAGGAAGTTACTTAATCCTACCATGCTGCAGTTTCCTCGTCTTCAATGGGGATGATACAATTACCTACTTCATAGGGCTGTTGTGAGAATTTAATGGGGTCATTTATGCAGTACAGAACAGTGTTTGGTACCTAATGAGTGTTTGCTGTGGCTATTAGTATGGCTATAACTATTTTTTTTAACATTGTCCTCTTCATCAATATCATTACAGACATCTTTGGCCCAAGTTCAGATGTGTTCTACCAGTTTCAAGGACTTAGGTCCCAGGCATCAGTATTTTGAATGACGGAATGAATTGAAAATCACATGCAACAGAAGAGATCCAGAGGAAAAAGAGAGTAAAGAAGGAATGAGAGCCAGAAGCATTTAATTAAACCTGAGGAATTTCTTACCAGTAAGAGCAGTCAGACTCTCTAGGACATTAGTGAGAGAGCACATGGAATCTTGTTCCCTGGGAACTTTAATTACTGGGGCAGGTAGCCTCGCTCTTGGAAGATCTCAGCACAGATTCTAGTCTTGAGCCAAAGGAAGTCTTTAATGACCACTTGGTCTCATTCTAGCATTCCAAGTATGTCTTTTCCCTTTCTATAGGGCACAGGTGAAAGAAAAGAGGGCAACTGATTGCCAGAAAAGTCAGCATTAATTCTATGCAAATTCTCTTTGTAAATACCTTTCTGTTTACATTTTGCCTTTGAATAGCTTGGTTTCTACCCCACTCATCCCATTCCTCACCACAGTGCCCATTCCTTCAGTCCCTACTGGCCCTTCCTCACATCCTACCTTGCCCTGGGAATTGGTATCTTATTGACTTTTACTCCAAACCCAACACAGAAGACACTCAGTAATCATTTGTTGAAAGATGAAAACAACTCAAACAAAGCTTAGTGCAGAAAGTAGCTAAAAAATAAATATTGGACATCAGCTTCTGAAATCCCTGTTCTCCCATTCCTAATTTTTGTAAAGTGCACCCTCTCCCACACAGGGCCTTGCAAAAATTAGTATTTGGTAAAAATATATCATCCAATCATAACAAACTGTGAGGAAGATTTTAAAGTTAAACTCATATATTGATATGGTTTGGCTGTGTCCCCACCCAAATATCACCTTGAATTGTAGCTTCCATAATCCTCATGTGTCATGGGAGGGACCCAGTGGGACGTAATTGAATCATGAGGCAAGTTTTGTGTGTGTGTGTGTGTGTGTGTGTGTGTGTGCTGTTCTCGTGATAGTGAATAAGTCTCATGTGATCTGATGGTTTCATAAAGGGCAGTTCCCCTGAACATGCTCTCTTGCCTGCTGCCATGTAAGACGCGTCTTTGTTCCTCCTTTGGCTTCCACCATGATTGTGAGGCCTCCCAAGCCATGTGGAAATGTGAGTCCATTAAACTTCTTTTTCCTTATAAATTACCCAGTCTCAGGGACTTCTTCATTGCAGTATGAAAATGGACTAATACATATATGTTATATAGTTTTATTTTCCTTGAAACATAGAATCATTTGGAACATTATAATAACAAATGAATGAGAACACTCCTTCCCCGAAAATCTGCTACTGACTCTTGCAGGATCCTGAAAGAATCAGGGGACCACTCCAAGTATTTGTTTCCTGGGGTCAAAGAATAAAGAAAATAAAGCTTTTCTTCTAGGGAGCTCAAAGCACTTCCTTTTGAATACTTTCTTTGGTTCTCACAGCTTTCCTAAAAGCATATGGGATTTTTCTGGGCACCAAGATGCTAAATGGTTCACTCTAAGGTGAACTGGCAGTCAAAATGAAAGTCAGAAGAAGAAAGCCCTACCCTGACTTTTGTGGTGTGCTGGTAAATGTTTAACATTTGGTTCTCTAGAAACAAAAAGAAGCCCTGATTTATAGCACTTACCATTTCTGTGGTGTAAATTCTCCCACCATGGCTGATTTCAAGCTATAAATTGGGACGTAACTGAGTACAGAGTTGGGAAGAGAGGCTCATAATTGGCGGTCATAAACAATCATGAAAGTTGGCTCCAGCACACCACTGCCTGACTTTTTCAACCCAAGAGTTCATCAGTTTCATAGATGTAAATGGTTGGTGACTCAGCCTCCTCTACATCACCTTTATGACATGTGCAAATATAATTTGGATGGTTTTGTTTCAAAGCACAATGAATGTTTCCATGAAGCTCCTTGAAGGCAAGATGATAGTCTGTTTACCTTTGTGTCCTTGGTGTTGAGCACAGGGTAGCTAGTAAATAAACAGCTGCTTCTAAGGAAAATATCTATCTGTAATCTAAGATCTTTTAGAACGAAACTTGCCTTGCTAGTTTCTCATTATCATAACTACATAGATAGATTCTAATTTATCCCATTTTGACCTGATACACAATCTAACCCTCCAAGACTGTCAAGTTGAAGGGAATAAATTCTCAGGCAATTCCAATGAGTAGAATCTGTCTTTTAGGATTGCACAATTTCCTCCAGTGACAGCTATCACCCTGGAAAAGACAGTCCAAGTAATGACCACACATTAACACAGCCTGATATAAGCTATTCACAATTTCCTCCCAGCATACTTGGCAGACAGCTAGAGGGTGGAAGGGCAAAGCAATGTTAAGTTTCAGTAAAAGACAGAGAGAATAAAAGGGAATTGGAAAAGATGTCTTCTACAGTCTGAAAGTCTGTGTCTCCCAAAATTCATATCCTAACTCCCAAGATGATGGTATTAGGAGGCTAGGTCTTTGGGAGGTGATTAGGTCATGAAGCTAGAGTCTTCAGGAATGAGACTAGAGCCCTCATTAAAGAAGCTTCACAAAGCTGCATTGCCTCTTCCACCATGTAGAGACACAGAGAGAAGATACTGTCTGAACCAGGAAGCTGGCCCTCACTAGACACCTAATCTGCAGGTGCCTCGATCTTGGACTTCGCAGCCTCCAGAACTATAAGCAATAAAGTTCTGTTGTTTATAAGCCACCCAGTTTATGGTATTTTGTTATAGTAGCCTGAAGGGACTAAGACAATATGGAACACAAAATTTGCACAGGGCAGGATGGCAGGGGTAGTAGGACACTTGACAGAGTCGGGAACACCAAAATGAAGACGTGGGTGGGAACTAAGACCCCAGTATTGATCTGAACTGTGAAAGGGTTCTTGATTCTCCATTTAATTAGTTATCACGAGTCTGTTTGTTTTTAAATCAAAAAAGACCATCCAATAGCTTCATTACTTTTGTAAATGTGATTACTAAAAAAAGTCCCTATTTAAGTTTACATTCCTGGGGGACAAGCCTTCCCACAAGGCATAAAACAATGGATCAATCTGAATTACCTTCCATTCTTTCCCCACCTTTCAGGTGCCTGCATTGTAATGAACGTGGAATAGGTGCACACTTGTACTCTCTGCATGTTTGGGGTGTCGGCTGGATGCCAAGCCTTAGGAACTAGATGCATCAACGTTGGGTCAAAAGAACTGCAAGAGGGAGAGAGCAGATGAACAGAAAACACACAGGAACCTCCAAAGCTCCTATGGAAGGACAAATGTACTTTCTGCATTGGCTAGGCCTAACTAGGGTCTCCACTTTAAATATCTGCCAGGCCCAGATAATACAAAGCCACTCAGCCAAGTATGAACTACCCCATCATTTGCACCTCACCTACCTTAGACTCTGGCAAAGAGTGAAACAGCAGCTGTATGGGAGAGGGGGAAAAGAAGGTGAGCAGAAAAGAGTAAAAAGAACAGTGCTTTCCTTCCCCACTGCAGCCTCCAGTTTGGATCGGGTCTGAGCCACAGACGAGGGAAGATCAAACTCCAAAAGATCAAGCTTCATCAGTTCCCCAGAAGTAGATATTCTTTTTTTTTTTTTCTTTTTTTTGAGACAGAGTCTTACTCTGTTGCCCAGGCTGGAGTGCAGTGGTGCGATCTTGGCTCATTGCAACCTCCGCCTCTCAGGTTCAAATGATTCTCCTGCCTCCGCCTCCTGAGTAATTGGGACTACAGGTGTGTCCCACCACGCCCGACTAAGTTTTTGTATTTTTAGTAGAGACGGGGTTTCACCATGTTCGCCAGGATGGTCTCGATCTCCTGACCTCGTGATCTGCCCGCCTCGGCCTCCCAAAGTGCTGGGATTACAGGCGTAAGCCACTGCACCCAGCCCAGAAGTAGATATTCTAGTTACTAAATTGAGACCTTGTTGGTAACTTAAAGTGGCTGAATCCAACCTGAGCATGAGCAGAAAAGTTATGGCTAGCATTCTCCAGGACAGGGGGAAGAAAAATAGTTATAACAGGTTTCAATAGTAGCCCCTAAAAGATATGTCCATTTGGAACGTGTAAATGTAACCTTAAATGGAAAAAAAGGGGTGTCTGCAGATGTAATTTAGAATCAACATGAGATCATCCTGGACTGGGGCAGGCCCTAAATCTAATGACAAGTCCTTATAGGTGAAGAGAAGGGAAAACAGATAAAGACACAGGGAAGGACGCCATGTGAAGAAGGAGGCAGAGATTGAAGTGATGCAGCTACAAGCCCCGGAATGTTGAAGATTGCCTACAACACAAGAAGCCAGGAGGGGGACCTGGAACAATCTCCCTCAGAGCCCTCAGAAAGAAACAACCAATGCTGACGACACCTTGATTTTAGTCTTCTGGCCTGCAGAATTGTGAGAGAGTACACTTCTGCGGTTTTAAGCAGCCTGGATTGTGGTACTTTGTTATAGCTGCGACATGAAACAGAAACTACCCCATAGAAACCTAAAGAGATGATGGAAAGCACAGTAGGGCTGTGTTTTATCAAAATCCGCAGGACAAGCTTGCACTGTTATGCAGGTTACAGGTGTTTTTATTTTCCCTTCTCTGGCTCACATGGGAGCAATAATCAAGGGATGAAGCCTCACCAAGCTAGATGTTGTCCCAGAGTGCTGCTCAAGGCAGAATCAGAAGGCAAAAAAAAAAAGGCTACGCTGAGAAGAAAGGGAGCCTCATCAGACTGCAGCTGTCCTCCAAACTGCAACCTCACAACGGTAGTGACTCTTCCTTCATGCTCCATTTTCTGCCTCTGGAAGGAACCAGGCTGCTGCTGCATGTGGAATAAACATGAGCTTCCTGCCATCTAAACCAGTTACTTCTTTGCTGGTTCTTCGTGTCTTGCTACATGTTAAAGAGAACCAGGGTTCCACCAGGCCTCTACTGCATGGGTGTCCATAGAAGCTTGGGTTTTATGCTGTTTGTGGCCTCACCCCAGTTACCTGCTGCGAGGTAGCGGTTTTGTGGAGACAGGCCCTTGGAAAGAAAATTCAAAATATTTTGCAGAATCTAAAAAATGAAGAGAATCGTGGTATATGAATGACAACAAATTGGACGTGTGCCAGTCCAAAAGCGACAGTGCAGTTTTTCCCACTTGATTAGATTTGGACAGAACAGGCAACAGTTGTTTTCTGACAGTGCTTCATTGTATTTTTTAAAAATGGAGGAAAACAGACAAAGAAAAAGACCTTATTCCCTCCACATTGGTTGGCTCGAGGAATTCCCTTTTGAACAGGGTGGGGGAATGGAAAGGTGAGGGTATGCAGAGGGTGATTAGTTAACCTCCTGAACACTGTGTCTATCTGCTGGATTAAGTTCATCACTGCAGAGCACCTGGGACTGTCAAGGGCCACCTGAACCTTATATATTTATTTAAGAGGATAAAGGGATGCATAGAGAGTGTGTGTGATTTGCCAAATGACACACAGAGACAGGGAGAAGACTGCTCTTCCATCTCTAGGCCTGGCACTGCTGACTGTTCTCAAAAGATCTTGAACTAGTATCTTCCAGAACCAAGGAAAGATATTTTCATCACACCATGGGGTCTCTCCATGTTTCCTGAGCTTTAGACAGTGAGAAGGGGAAGGAAGTTAGTGTGTGCAGAGTCCTTGCCGTGCACGGAGCCCAGGGTGACATTCTTTACCTGGGATGTTCTACACCATCCCCCTGATAAGCCCATGGGGCAATGTGCCATTATCATTTTCACTTTAGGGTTGAGGAAACTGAGGGCTAGAGGTGGGACAATTTGGCTAGTTTCTAGCAGACCTGGGATCTCCTGATTCTTCATTTGATGCTCCTGCTACGCCTGTTGCTTCCACCGACTGCAACACAGGAGAAGGCAGGAGTCAAAGAAAAACACAAAAAATTAGGCAGAGCTCCAAACTCCAAATGCATGCAACCCACAGAATCTCAGTTTTGCTCATCTGCAAGGCTGACTCATGGATGGCAATAGGTTTACTCAAGGGGAGCAACTGCATAGACAGGTTTAGAAGGATTCAGAGGCACGCTCAGGCCTGGAGAAAAGGATTGCTGGGATCAATTAGCAACTTCTGCCTGAATAGGGTTGAGGGACCAGATGTGCCTGCACCTCACACAGCTGTCCCTGGACTGGCCTCAGGCTTGGCATGCTCTGTGCACTTGTATGTTATGGAAGGCCATGGCATGGCATGTGTGGCCAATCACCTTCCCTCTCACCATGGTCCTCTGCTCACCTTCCAGGATCACCACAACCTCTCATCCTAGACAAGAATATCCTATATAACAGAGTTCTTTAAATACAGGCTGGGACCCAATAGAGTTCATGAATCCAAATTACTGGGTCAAGACCAACATCTTTAAAAAAATGAAACGCACAGTTTAAATAGAATAGAATAGAAAGTTAAAATGCATTTCATATGATAAAAGGATAGTTTCATAAATTTTTAATCAGATATATATGATAAATATATATATATATACATGTACTGAGTCACTTGTAAAATATGTTTATTACTGTGGGTCGTGGTCAAAATGGCTTGAAAAACACTTTGGTAAAGTGTTGGTTCCAGGAGAACCCAGACCCTGGATGAACACAATCACTGCTCTGAAATTGCCTGTTCCCCTCCTGGTTGAGGAGCTCAGCCTAAAGAAACTCCTGATTTGGCTGGAGTTCTGCCCTCTGGGGTGACATAGCACAAGGTGAATCCCTCTCCATGATAGCTCTCAGTCTCTTCAAATCCTGCTGTCTCCCAAGCTAAGCCTCTTCTCTTCTTTTACATTTCTCTCCTCTGTGCAGGGACATTTCTAGACCACCAAGTTTCTGTTCACATGCCATGAAGGCCACTACACTTTGGTTTTCTAACATCCCTCCAGCATTATTTTAATGAAATACTTTCACAAATAAGAAGCATAAAAGCTATATTATCCTGAGCCCTCACTACATGCCAGGCACTGTACTAATTACATTGCATGTTCTATGACTCCAGATTCTTTAGAGCAAGTGATAGCAGCATAAATCAAAACAGCCTCAGCAGAGATGTATTTTCTCATGCAACTGAAAACACAAGAGATTTAGGTGCAGTTAGATGCAAAGAGAGTCATTACAGCTCTGTCTTCTTTGTTCCCTGTCTCACCTCTGCCTTAGTTCATTTTGGCCTCCTCTAAGGGTGACTCCCCCAGTGCTCAAGACCTACATTCTGGCTCCCCATTTGGAGCGGAAAAAGAGCTTCTCTTTTCCAATAGTTCCTGCTACAGTGTGGATATTGTTCCCACTGGTCTGGCTTGGGTCACATGCTCATCTCTATACTAGGAAATGGGGTCAATCCTCCTGAGCTTCACAGACTGAGCATAAGCTTAGGTGGTACTCAGAGGAAAACTAAGAGCGGGGAGCTGTTACCAGAAAGAGGAGAATGAATATTGAGCAACTAAAGCAAGAATCATTTACCAGGGACCTCACAATATTGTAAGCAAGATATTATTCTTAAATGTGGAACTGAAGGTCAGAATGATTATGTAATTTGACATGACCTCATAGTCAAGAGGTGATAGAAGTGGGACTCCAGCCCAGAATTCCCAGTTCTTGTTCCTTGCCCTATACTATGCTGTTCTGCCTGGACTACCCTCCTGGCTGCTCATCGGTTTGGGCTATGAGCTATCAGTTCCCTTCATCTCAGCTCCACAGAGACAGGTACAGCTGCCTCTGGAGAAGCCAGGCCACATGGCTGATTCAGTCCACTAAAATCTGGACCCTGATTTTTAATCAAGTTCTTCTAGCCTATACCCTTGTTGATTATTTTCTAAAAGATAAATGGAGGAGTCTACCTTTATCCTTTTATACTTAAAAAGCATCTCATATATGTTGACAAATATAGTAATATATTTTGATCTTTACATGGATCCACAGAGGAAGGTTAAGAATAGTCTCTATTTTATGGAAAACACATGTGAGTCAGAAAGGTGAAGTTACTTGAGTAATTTGTCTAAGGTCACATACTAATTAGTGACAGAGCCAGAATTCTAATCCAGCTAGTCACACAATTTCTAATATTTAAAACCTGAGCTTGTCCTGTTCCATGGAGAGCTTAATGAACCTTCACTTTCCTCATTCACATTTCATCCAGCCCTCTTTCCCAAATTTTTGTCACTGCCAGTGTAATCGCTCTGCCTGTGTCTTGATCTAAATCAGAGATCAGCAAACTCATTGGAGGTCTATCTCATTGGACTGGTCCCTTGCCTGATTTTACAAATAAAGTTTTATTGGAACACAGCCATGCACATTTATCGAAAAATAATCCATGGCTGCTTTCATGCTACAATGCTAGAGTTGGGTAATTTTGAGAGAAATCTAAGGGTCTCCAAACCTAAAATATTTTCTGTCTGGTCCTTCATAGAAAAGTTTGCCAACTTCTGATCTAAATCATTGATGAAGAGCTGAACCAAACGTAGAGATCTACTCTGCTGCCCAACACTTGAAACCTTTGTCAGGTGGCCAGTGATCAGCACTCCTTGTAGTCAGTCCTCATGTAGAACCAGTATGCAAGGACAGTCTACTGGTACAAGCCAATCTAAGTAGGTTGCTTAGATATTTGGTACCTACCTTTGGTAGATATAGGTATCAAATATCTATCACTTTCTTCTGCTTCTGAAGACGTCTCTTTCCTCCTTTCTATGAATGTCCTACTTCAGAGGCTGAGTGCTGCGTTTATTCACAAACAAATATTAAGTCCCCACCATTGGGGTCATTGCTGGGCACTAGGCAACACTTCTCAAGGATGATGCCCTAACACTTTGGCCACAAAGTGATCTGTGAAGCATCTATAGTCAACACACTAATAACAATAGTTAAGTTCCAAAGTTTAGAACTAGTTATTAAATAAATAAAAAAAAAACAGAGTCAATTCAAGTTCACAATAAAACATGACATAATGCATAGAAACAGTTAAGGACCACAGGATTAAACCAAATCTGCCTCAGTTTATTCTGCCTGCATGGCCTTGGGCAAATTACTTAACTATCCTATGCTTTAATATCCTCATCTATAAAATAGGGATAATAATAGAACTTGTCTGAAAAAGGTTTTGTGGTGGTTGAATTAGTTAAAATATATGTTGCTCATAAGAGAAGGCTTGACATGTAATAAGGGGTATATGAATTAGCTATTGTTATTTATTGAGTGTTTACAATATGCAGTTGTATGCTAAGAGCCTTGCATGGATTATCTTGAACCTGTAACCCTGCCACTCCCACCTGATTTATGATCTGCTTCTACATGAGAAAGAAGGAATTAGTTACAGCTGGTGTGTGGGGAACTGTAGAACCCACAGCCTGTCTTATCTGTGCCATATTCAGAAATAGATCTTTAACTGGATGATATTATTACTCAAGTGCTTGGAAGAAAATTCTTTTTAAAATAGCACATACAAAAAACAACAAAAAAAAAAAAACCAAGGGCTTAGAGCTTAAACCCAATTTGTTTAACTCCCTCTTAAAATTTGGAAGTGGGGGGGTATCAAAATCTAGGTATACCCTTGAGAGTACTTCAACCATGTGAGCATCATTCGTCAAGTGTATCCTAGAAGAATAATCCTTACAAATCTGTATTCTGGGGTACTTAGAATCACATTTCCCTTTCAGTCCGTCATGAGTTTCTTCATGTGTAAAAAGCTAGTCTCCCAGGTTTGTTGTGAGGGGGAAATAAGATACTCCATGTAAAAAACAGTTTCATGCAGCCTCTGGCTCCTGATGTGCAGGCTACTGTCACCCCCAGAAACCTCAGCTCACCTGCCTTTGTCCCTCCAGGTCCCTACTGTCTCAGCAGTCAGAGCCCAAGCCTGGTCCAGTCCAGCAGCTCAGCCAATTCCCCAGAGAGTGAAATAAACCAACAATTAGAATCCTGGGCTTAGAATGTGCAAATGAATGAGCCTCTGATGCCAACATTGATGGGAACTTGGACATAGAACTCAGACCCTTCAGACTCAGAAGGGGCCAGGTAGGTGGATCATGGAGTCCCTTACTCTGGGCTGGGTCCATGCCATTGCAAAGTCTGCAATAGCTTGGGGGTCCTGACAAAGCCAAACAATGCCACCACATCTCATTAACCATCCACTGAGAGCTCCTCCACAAGCAGCTGAGTGACTGGGACTGTAATGAAATTACACTGTCCAGGCAAAAGAAGTAATAGTTGCTTTCCACACAGAATGAAAGTGGGCTGCAGCTGAATTGGCTTCATTTTAATGATTCACCAATTTATTTATTTCAGCAGGAAAAATGCTGCCTGGAGTCCACTGGGATGCAATTTCCAGAGCTGCCTCCTAGCTCCCTGGAGAGGTGCATGGAGAAGATTTAGACTCCAATGACAGAACACACCTGGTAATAACAACAGCAACCATGACCCTTTACTGAGCACTTACCAGGTGCCTTAAAGATGTTTCCTCATTCATTACTTGGAGCAACACCCTGTGAGGGAGGTATGACTGTCATCCCCATTTTCATTGCTGAGAAAACCAAGTCTCAGAGATACTAACCAACTCACTGAAGGTCACACAGCGTGTGAGTGGCAGAAATCTATTAGAAGCCAATCCATCTTGGATTCAGAGCCTCCAATTCTAACCCCTAACTCTATTGATTCCCAGGATGCAGATGTCTCCAACACCCACATTCTCTTATGGCTAGGTTGCAAGAAGGGAACAGATGGGAAAAAAGCTGGAGAGGAGCTGCTGAAAGTTCATTGGCACCATCTGAGCCAAGGATGGGTTCAGGAAACCAAGCCCTAGCTCAACCCTTGCCCAGAGAGGCAAGAGTTAAATGGGAACTGAGCCCTTACTTTCTTGTGTTCTAGTTTCTTTTTTAAACTATACTACTGGGAAAGACTACAAGACTTTCTTGCTCCTTATTAAAAACAGAAAATCTGTTTAGGCAGCAGCTACAGCACAAAGGCAGATAGATATATTATGGGCAAAAAAGAGCCAAACTACAAGCAGGCCAACATCAATGGAAACAGGGCCTGCGGATCTCTAATTAAACACAGTGCCTCTCTCAGGTCAAGAAAATCACAAACAATAGCAATCCTCTTTCCCTGCAGTAACACTGAGAGAATGTTTTCTTCAAGGGAAGAGAAGAACTACTTGTGTGCCTGCCTGCCTGCCTGCCTGCCTGCCTGCCTTCCTTCCTTCCTTTCCTTCCTTCCTTCTTTTTTTTCCTTCCCCCTCTCCTTCCTTTTTTCTCTTCTCACTTATCTGCCTCCTTCTCTCTCTTTCCTTTCTCCCTCCCTCCATCCTTTCCTTCTTTCCCTTCCTTTCTTTCTTCTTTCTCTCTCGTTCCTTCTCTCTTTCTTTCCCCCTTACTCCCTCCATCCTTCTTTTCTTTCACCAGCTCATTGAAGATTCTGGTTTGTGACCAATGGGATTGTAATTCTGAAAGAGAGTAGTAATTATTGTGCTTTTTCTTTTCAGGGAAAGGGGCATGAATCCACTTCACAAGAGATATCTCTACTAAAAATCTAGGAATAGGAAGTTGTTTATATTGATCTGACTATAACATCAGCCGGACATCTTACCTTCGAGGGTTTCCAGGTCTCCAGATTGTCAATATGCACACACTAAACTGAGACTATGTTCAAAACACTGTGGAACTGAATCCCTAATTGTTGACTAAATGAATAATTATTAGAAGTAGTAGAACTCCAAAGTCAAGGTTATTTCTGTTGCTTCAGTGTTTGATCTTGGAGGTGGGATTGTGTGTCACTTTTAAAATGGGTCACAATGGGGAAAAGGCTTAGGTCTTCTCACAGTGCTTCATATAGGCCCTCTGTCTAAGAACACATTTTCGCTAGCTCTGAAAATTGTTCCATCAGATTTGAGGAACTGTCAAAGTTTGGAACAGGGCTTCAAGTTAGGAGAGCACCCTTCTTCATGCTATTATAATAAGTGTCTCCTGGAATTTCTTTTGCCTCCCAGAGAACAACTGGCAATGTCTAGAGACATTTTTGGTTGCCAAAATTGATGGGGTGCTACTGGCATATAGTACGTAGAGGCCAGGGATGCTGCTAAACATCCTACAAGGCACAGGACAGCACCTACCCCAACAAAAAACTATCCGGTCCAGAATGCTACATGCCAGGGTTGGGAAAGCATGGGCTACCCTGCTCTGAGATGCTTGTTGAAAAGGTGGGGATATAAATATCAAAATGAGAACATTTCTCCCTCTTTTACATTTCTTCTCCACTATCAAAAGACCCATTAAATTTTGTGGGATATCCGTGCCCAGAGTACTGAGAGAGCCCATGGGGAAATTTGAGCAAAGATCAATAATAATCATAATGGGAACAACTCGCATTTGTATATCGCCTTAGTGTTTACCAAGTGCTCTCTTATATATTAAGACAACTGAAGCTGTGCTGGGCAAGGAAGTTGGAAAGATTTCCCTGAGAATATTTCCCATTTTACGCGTTTCCAGAATTAACGCCTTAAAACAAATTAGAAATAGATTAAATGAGGTACCTTTGGTCAAACAGAAAAGCAATTACATGATAGGAAATTGTAATAATCCATCACAGGCATCTGGTTCCGAATTCCAGAGCTGGTTGCAGTTTCCTCTGGCATCTGCCGCTAAATGCACAACTGCAGAAAGACAGTGCTCTTTGTCTCTGAGATGCAAAGATAAGAGCAGTTGCCCTGGAGGAGGTGTTAGAAGCAGGGACCCAAGCTCTCTCAGTGATAATTCAGGAGCACCCATCATTCATTGAGTGTCCACGTATTGGGCTCTATGTGGCCTATAGGGTGGATGCTTCCATGCTTATTATAAGCTCATTCCTGAGCATCATATTTTTGAAAGGTGAGGATTATTAATTACTTGCGAGTGGTGGCTAAGGAAACTGAGAAGTTATACAACTGCCTCAGAGAAGACAGCTAAGGACAACTGGTAAGCCAGGATTCAAACACTGGTCTGTCTGCTCCCCAATTTATGCATTTTCTATTACATCAGTTGGGATCTATGAATACATGGTGCCTGGCACCCAGAAGGCACTAAGTAAACTCGTTAATGTCATTTTTAGAGAAAAAATTGAAGAAAGAAAAATCTACCGACAGCACACACACACACCCCTCTCTTCTTCGGTGAATTTCCCACCAATGTTAAGGGAGTATACTTGGCTTCTGTTCTTATTCAAAACTATTATACCAAAATAGCTGCTTTATTATCTAGGAACCTGAAAGTGAATTCCCTATTTGCTCATGTTTACACACATGGAAGCTCTGTGAACACAGGGATATTCAAATTTTTACCTCATGTATGCAAATCTAAATATTTTCACTGCACCTTCGCAGTATCTTAAATGCAATCATTTATTTTTTAAAAACTTTAATTTTGAGATAATGGTAGGTTTATATGTGGCTGCAAAAAATGGTGCAGAAGGGTCTCAAACACCTTCCACTCAGCTTTCCCCAATGGCAACACCTTTCATGACTATAGTACCAGACGACAACCAAGGAATTACCATTGGCATCCATCACACCTGACTCAATTCAGATTTCACCAGTTTTCTGTCCACTCGTTTGAGTATGTGTTTAATTCTATGCAATTTTATCACATGTGCACTTATTTTATGGCATGATATGTCCTCATGTGACTTCAATATAAATCAAAATACAAAACAGTAATAAAATGCATCTCTAATGTAGACACAGTACTTTAATTGATTCATTGAGGGTCATCTTTATGCCAGCCACTTTTATTAAAAAAAGAAAGAAAGAAACAGAAAGAATACACAGCCCCTGCTCTCATAGAACTTGTAATCTCATGGGAAAGGCAGGGATATAGATAATTATAGGACCAAAATGGGTACAAAATGAAAAAAAAAAAAAACCCTTAATTAGTTGCAAAAATAATCAAGATAAATAAAATTATACATTTTGGTGCTTATTATGTTGGCCTTGATCCCAAAGTCACTCGTACCTTTAACACTATCTATGTCTTAATATATTAATAGCACTCATGTAACATATGTTTAACATTTTAAAATATTAGCTTTAATGATCTATCAATATGCTGTCTGTGTATCTTTTCCCATTGCAACAATTCAGTTCAATGTGTTGAAACATAAAAATAAATCAACTTCAGTGTTGATTTATTCATGCATAGATTTCCCCATTTCTTTGTTATAAGATTACATGGAATTCCACTAAATGACATATATCTGTTTGTGCTTGATTAAACAAAAGTACTTGTCAGAGGAAGAGGGAATATTTGGCATATTGGCAGGTGCCCTTTAAGCTTTTATAAATAATAATAACAGTATTTTATACCCACATGAAGGCCTCTACTGGGAGAAGCCAGAGAAAAAATGTTTTGTAACTGGCTAATGTCATGTCTGAACACCTGACACACTTAATTTCCCACCGCAGGGCGTGGAGGAGAGGTTGTGTGTGTGTGTGCGTTTGTGTGTTAAACCACTTCACATACAGCTGAATCTAAATGAGTTTCTTCTTTGTTGCTACATCTAGCCCACTTTGTCCTGGAGTATGTTTCTAACTTAGTGTTCAGGAACCATGTGAAAATTCTGGAAGATGTTGATGGAAAAAGAATAAGACAGCAAAGTACTCTGTCTCTGTGTCTACTCCAGCTCCATTATTGCTAGAAAGTGGAAAGCTAATCCAATGCAGCTGTGACTGTGAAGGCTCTGAGGTATCTTAAGGGGAAGCCCCTTCGCCAAGATCGTGGCACGCCCTGGGGACCTGGCCTGGATTAAGGCATCCATTATTGAGTTCCCACTCTGTGCAAGGCACAATGTCAAGTGCTGTGGGGAATTACACAGAAGAGGAAAAAAAATCTATTAACCAGTAAGCAATATTCACCACTGACTACAAACAGGGCAATGTACTAACTTCTGACAATACAAACAGGTCTATGAAATCATCTCTACCTTTGAGAAAAGTACAGTCCAAATGAGAACTCAGGAATGAGACAGGTTTCAAGGGTGTTATAGGAATGGCACACTTGCTTTCAGAAACAAAACAAACCAAAACATATGGTATGAGCTATAAATACTGTAGGAATACCAAAAAGAAAGGAGGAAGATGAGATCCAAGTCAAGGAAGAGTTCTTGGACAAGGTGGAGTGTGAGTGTAGGCATTGAAGATGAGTACGATTTACATGCATGGGACAGTAGTGCAAAGGGCAGAGGTGGGTACAGTCAGGTGCCAGATGGTGAGCCCAGAACAGAGACCCTGCTTTTTGGTATTTGAGTCAAACAAGTTGAGATTGGATTCTTGGCCCCTCATTTAATAGCAGTGAATTTGAGAAAGTCCCTTAACCTCTTTGAACCTCAGTTCCCTTAAGTGGGGAGAGGATAGTTAAGTGGGGAGAGAATAGCGCCTATGTGTTAGAGTTATAGTGTGAATATCTGTGAAGTTCTCAACAAGGCCAATCAGCACTGAAGGAAAATAGTCATGGGGCACTGGGGAGGAAGAGAATGAATGGATAACAGAAGGATGAACAGAGTTCAGGGTGGCCTGAAGCCAGCCAGAGTTGAGCTTCTTTCCCAAGCTGCCAAGGGTCTTCTGAGCTTATCTAACAAAAGCAAAACAAATAAGCATATGTGCATAAAATATGTTAACAAATAAAAATGTATTCACAATCAACAAAACAGAAGGGAGAAAAGCTCTGAAGTATGTGGTTAAGAATTGCAAAGGATAAATGGCAAGAGGGATGACTGGACTGGGCGGGAAAGGTGACCAGAGGTAGGTAACACTCATCAGGCAGAACTGGATTACAATCCACATCCCCCACATTCAGAGCTTCAACCTAGCAGCATGGCTCTGCTGATCTCCTATTAGACAAGGCCCCTCCTTGGGAAAGGATCCAATAGCTTACTAATCTGAGATTCTAGTCAATTCCATATAACTCCAGAACATATATTGTTTTTAGATCAAATATCTTGTTCCATGTAATTAAGGCACTCATGTAATTTATTGTCTTAACTGGGAGAGTTTTGTTCTGACAAATGCTAAACCAGATGGGCTGCCAGGAAAATGGAGATAAACTGAAACTGTTCAGCCAAGCCAGGACATGTGTTTCCATTTCATACAACCCACACAAATAATATTCAATTTCTGTATGTTAGTCTATTAAGAAACACTGGGAAATGGCTAGGCCTATTTTTGCCAAATTTGGAACTGCCTGAATTAGAATATCGGTTTCGGCAAAATTTACACTGAAGGGTCTGAGAGACACCTAAGTGTGTAGACCGTCTTTCTCTGCAGCATCTGAAACTTGATTATGAGCGGTATTGGTGACTTCCATTTGAAAGGAAGTTCCCATTGTCTTAGGACCAGCAGTAGATAGAGAAAGCAAACAACGATTTCAAAGATCAACTGCAAATCAGAAGCACCAAGGACAGACTGGCCAACCCTACCAAGCAATGGCAGTGGGAGGCATAGCAAGCTGTTTCTTGATTATGAAGCATTTAGGACAAATAGTTGTAGGACTTATCTTCTTCACAGTAACACAGTAAAGGTAAAGGTCAACTCAAGAGTTATTAGTTGTTAAACAATTATTTTGTACCAGGCCCACTGATAAATTCTTTTCTTTTTTATCAGCCATATTGAAGTACAATTGACATACATTAGACTGGACATACTGATTTTTGAGTATTCTTACTCCTAGTTGTTCATCAAGTGTCTGATTGATGTGTGTCCCAATCATGGGACAGGCAAAAGTAGTGTTGGGGACTAGTGTGGTTTCAGGGGTGCAGGGGAGACCTTGCCCAGAGCCTCGGGATTCTAAGTGGAGTGAGCTTTCCTAGTAACACTCTGGGCTACTCTTGGGCCCCCTTCACACTTTACCCCAAGAAATGTGGAATCAGCTATTTGATAAATTCTAGAGGAGTTACTAAGAAAATCCAGCTTGGTTTTATTCTCTCTTCTTTGGGAGATAACTGTCTGCAGAAAGGATTCATTCTCTTCTACATACATCTTGATATGTGGTATACAAGGGCAGGGCCTGGAGGCAGATGCAAGGTGTGTTACTCCAGCTCATGACAGGGTAAGAAAATGGTCTTCTCTGCAGCCCCATAAGGGAAATCTCACTTAATCCACCCATCTAACAACCTATTTTCCCACCTAGACTTCACCTCTATAAAGAAAATTTTCTATTTCTACCTGATTGAGTCCTTTTATTTTCAAACAAATATAGGGATGAAGGGTGATATTTATCATGCTTTCTCAAGTCTCAACAATAGAGAACCTAAGAAGTACAAAACAAAGTCCCTGACCTCATCGTTAGGTAACAGACAAATCATATATACACAAATTAACTGAGAATATGTAAAATATGAAATTGTTTGTTATTAATGCCTTCTAGTAGTATAAATGGTGCAAATGTAATCTTTTGAGTCTTCAATTTTCATCCTTTTTCTTCATATGTGCAAGAACTAAAGGATAGTGTATAAAAATAAAACAATTTTATCAGAGTGACTGTGAATGAATGATTCTTTTAATTTTTGATGTGATTTCAGTGTATAAAGAAGGGAATAACAAAAAGAGAGAAGAAAGGAGGAGGAGAGGGAGGGAGGAAGGAAGGAGGAAGGGAGAAAGGAAGGAAGGCAGGAAGGCAGGAAGGAAGGGAGGAAACCTTTTCTGAGTTGACAGTAAAATAATAAATGACAATGATAGTGATGAGTGCTAACATTTTTCTAGCATTTACTATGGGCCAGGCACCAATCCTTTACCTATATTAACTCACTGAATCCTCACAACAACCCTATGAAGTGGGTACTACTGTTGTTACTCTCATTTCAAAGGTCAGGAAAATGAGGCAAAGTTAAGTGACCTGGTCACAATGGCATGATCTACAAGAAACAGGAGCAGACGTGGGATTTGAATGTCTGTGAGACGCCTTCAGCATTTAACGTTACACTCCATAGCCGCTGGTGATGGGCACTGAGAGTGGGTGGTCAGGGAAGGCCATGAGGAGAAAATGGTGGGGGCGGGGAAGAGAGTGTTCGTAAAGGAGGAGCTGATGTGAGTAAAGGCCAGAGGTGAGGGTGGGCAAGGGGCCTTCATCAGGAATGCCAGGTGCCAGCCCGGCCAGAGCAGAGGGTCAATGCAGGGAGACTGGATGTAGCCCAGGCACTTAAGTCTCTGCATTTCTGCAAGAATGATTGTCCCTTTCTGCTCAGAACATCTTTCTCTTGTCCCTTTTCCTAAATGAAACTAATTTCAACTCTCACTGTCTGCTATAGATGGAATCTTTATATGCCCCCCAAATTCCTGTGTTGAAGCCCTAATCCCCAGTGCAATGGTATTTGGAGATGGGACCTTTGGGAGGTGATTAGATCATGAAGGCAGAGCCGTCATGACTAGGATTAGTGCCCACATAAGAAGACAGGCAAGAGAAATGATCTCTGTCTGTCATGCCGGGATATAGCAAGAAGGCATCCTTCTGAAAATCCTTGCCAGGAACCAAATGAGCGAGCATCTTCATGCTGGACTTCCCCGCTTTCAGAACTTTGAAGAATATTTTTCAGTTGTTTACATCACCCAGTTTACGGTGTTCTTGCACAGCAGTGCAAACGAAGACATCTTTCTCTAGACTCAGTGAAATGGAAGCAGGGAAACACCATCTGCTTCAGCCTGCTCTTTGTTTTACCAACTGCATCTCAAGACCACCTCTGGCAATGAGCATAAGTGCTTGTCTTCTTAAAACTCACTATGTGAGCTATTAATAGTAAAATAATCACCATTTACAGGGTCCTTATGGTATGCAGGAAACTGCACTGAGGACTTACTTACCTCATTTACTCCCCTTACAAAGATCCCCTGGAAAAACATTCCCTCTAGTTTAAAGATGAGAATATTGAGGCTCAGAAAAGCTAAGTGGCATGCCCAGTGCCAAGCAGCAAGTAAGTATAGAAGCATGGGTTTCAGTCCTGGTCTGTCCAACTCCAAAGCCATGCTCATATTCATTGTTGTATTCAGAGCCTTTCTCTACTTTTTAAATAACCTGCACAGTACATAGAACTGGGGAAAAGAAAAATGCAAATGAGAGCAAAACCAAACAACAAACAAGAACCCTCCTACAATGCAACATGTCTGAATTCTCTTAACTCTTCAGAATTAATTGTCTGTGATACTTACACAACCAAAGAAAGAAACACCCACCCACAAGTCAATTAAGTAGTAAATCTGGAAATTTACCATTAAGATGAAAAGTCACAAGAAAATAGGATTGCGGTAGGCAAAATTCAAAGATGCACCTCAGGACTACTGGCCCTTTGTTATTCAATATAATACAAATCTAGGTACTGCTATAAAGAGATTTTACAGATGTAAATGAAATCCCAAATCAGCAGTCCTCAAAATATGGAAATTTTTGCAGTGGGAAATTTAAAGTGACCAATTACATGAACCCTTTAAAAACAGAGTTTTCTCTGGCTGGTTGTAGAAGAGGAAATCAGAGAGATTTTAAGTGTTCAAGGGATTCAATTTGAAATAGGTTTTCCCTGACTGGATAAAGGGGATGTGGGTGACCCCCAAAAGCTGAGAGGTGTCCCTGGCCAACAACCAGCAAGAAATTGGGGATTTAGCTCTATAACCATAGGAAATTGAATTCTTCAAACAATCTGAATGAGCTGGGAAGTAAGATATCACCAAGACCCTACAGATAAGAGCCCAACCCAGCTGAAACCATGACGGGCCTTGTGAGAACCTAAACTGAGAACACAGTTGAGCCCATTTAGACTTCCGACCTATAAAACTGAAAGATAATACATAGGTGTTACATCAAATCATTAGGCTTGTTATAATTTGTTACATAGCAATAAGAATGAATTCAATAATTTTGCTGTAGGATAAAGCAAATTATTGGATTGTATTCTATTCTTCTTCTTCTTTTTTTTGGATTGTATTCTATTCTTCTTCTTCTTTTTTTTTTTTTTTTTTTTTTTTCGAGACAGCCTCGCTGTCGCCCAGGCTGGAATGCAATGATGCGATCTCGGCTCACTGCAACCTCCGCCTCCTGGGTTCACGCCATTCTCCTGCCTCAGCCTCCCGAGTAGCTGGGACTACAGACTCCTGCCACCAGGCCTGGCTCATTTTTTGTATTTTTAGTAGAGACAGGGTTTCACCGTGTTAGCCAGGATGGTCTGGATCTTCTGACCTCATGATCCGCCTGCCTTGGCCTCCCAAAGTCCTGGGATTACAGGCGTGAGCCACCGCACCCGGCCTCTATTCTTCATTTTAACAACATACATTGATTCCAGTTCTGCAACTTGAGAGCTGGAGAAATCTCTTCTACTTTTAGTGGCATTAAGTTAAACCATCAAGAGACAGAAGATGGGTGCCTATTTATAAATGAAGATTTACAGTAAAATGCAGAACTGACTGATTTTCCAGGTGGCTATGCACCTTTAAAAATTAATATCATTTTGAACATTGCTCATCATCATGTTTATTTTATATAGACACAGAGAAGATAATTGTTCAAGATAGTTGATGGATTTCAGTCTTAAATAAGTAAAAAGCACATGTTCTCACACTGTAATAATTTTAATCTGTCAGGAAAAAAGCAAAGCCTTAGAAACAAGTCAAAAAGTAACTAGTTAAAATAAAAAAATTCCAATTTAGATTCTGTCAGCCATAAAAAGTAGTTTATTTTATTTCTCTGAGGACAAGGATTATTAGAGATGGAAAAATAAGTACAATAATGCCTGTAGGAAGTGGAGAGACCAGGCATCATCAGCTGGCTCCTCCCTCATTTACAAACTGAATGCTCTGCCTCCTCACAGACCACTGAGCCTCAACACAAGGTGGCTGTGACAATGACCAATGTTATTTCATAAAGCACTTAGAATAATGACAAATATTGTTAGATACCCAGTAAATGTTTATTCTCACCCTTCTGAACTATTCACCAGTTAGTTGGGAATGCTGCCTCCCTACACCTGATGTTTCTTTCCTATGATAGCAGCTCAGTTAATTTCAGAGCCCTAAGCACTTCCCTTCTTCCTCTCCCAGAGGTCAACTTAGCTCCTGGGGGGAAAAGACTTACCCCAGTGCAGCTTTGCCTACACCTGGTTCTGAGGCTCAGAATTAGGACAGACTTCAGTTGAGTCCTCCAACCAAAGGTAATATTTCAGACTAATTTTTAATGCTGTATTTTATGTCATTACTTGTTCAGAACCAAGATGGGAAACAGCGTGCTAGCTATTGAGGCTTGTCTTCTGAGCCCCCAGTAACAATCCTCAAGAAACTCTGATTCATCTCACTTTCATTTTGACATACAGGATTTAGCTACCAAAAACATGTGACTCTGGGACATGTCCTTTAATGAATGCCCTTCCTATTTACAAATCTCTCTGGTAAATGGCACTAACGCAGTTTTTCAGCCTGACAAACTCAACCCACTTGGGAGCTTTCTATCTCAGAGATAAATGAGTGGTAAACTTAATTAAATGTTTATGGAGTACCGTGCCCCCCCAAAAAAGTGTCACTTTAAACAATCCATTACAAAACCAACAACTGTATTTATCTCTAAATACATTCATGTTCGGAAAATTCCCCTTGTAGATAACTGTACAGCTGGAAGATGTCACATAGGCGTACTTCCTGCCTTAATACTAATATTATGCTTTCTCAATCCCAAGAGCTAACATAATTTCAATTATAAACTCACATAGTCTAAAAATGTATACCATGGTGAAATTTTTTTTTAAATGGAATTTCAGGAGAATCAAAACACTTGCAACCTAGAGCTAGTGCTACCATTAATTACAAATAGTACCTTTACCACTTGATATCATTTATAAAACTTATCTGTAAAGTAAGTTAGTTGGACTGCAATCTCCAAAGTTTCTTTCAGCTCTAAAATTGTGTCATTTTTCAGGACCAGTTAACAAAGAACACAGGAGTAAAACTGCCCAGAAATGTGGAGAAGTATTCTTCCAGAAGAGGGTAAACTTCTATTGGTGAAGACCATTGCCACTAGAAATTGTTCACCTTAGGAAGGTGCCATGATAGATAAAAGTAGAATGATGGATTAGCATATTCATTAATGTTAGATTCCATAATAGATGAACCTTCAAGCCTCAGCAGCTTAGCACAACAGAAATTTGTTTCTTGTTCATCTACTTTCTGACAGGGAGGTTCAATAGGGAGCTTACTTTGCAGTGATTCAAAGACCCAGCTCTTTCTTCCTGTGGCCCCATCACCTGCAGAGCTTCTAATCCTCCTAATCTATCCAGATGGGAAAATAGAGAAGGCTCACCTGCTTCTTAACCACCCAGCTGGAAAGCAACACACATCATTTATCTCACTTTCTATTAGCAGTAATGGGTCAGAAGACCTGCCTAGATATAAGGGAACACAAAATAGGATATTGGCATTATAGTTCCTGAATGGGCAGCCAGTTGGCAGCAACTACTTTCCTCCATGGAAAATGGGAACTGATCTTTGAAGAGCAATGCCACGTCTATCACAGTTAATGTGTTGGGCTCCTCACAGATACAAACTTTCTCTTTTCTACAGCAACTTTTACATCAGCAACTAACTTCTGCTCTATCTGTTTTTAGTGACGTGATAAAAGTCTGCTAAATAAACAGCAACAGTCATAACTTGAAGCAAGCTAATCTCAGCTGAAATTTTGTGTGAGTTTTGCTCTGTGTGCCTTTTGTTTTCAATGTGTACAAGCAGAAATGCAAGCCAGATGACTCTAAGAGAAGAAAACATGGCTGCAGTTATTTCTGTCCAATCGTAATGAGAACAAACAAATGAAGAATGGCTGGATTTAGGTAGAATTCCAATCATCAAGAATATTCTACAAAATATGTATATATTCCCTGGTTACTCATTCATCATATTTTGGCTTATTGAGCTGCTGACAGAGTATATTTCTTGTTTTGTGGGAGAAAAACACTTTGAAAAGGTGGTGTGTTATTATCTAGATAACGAAACCTTGTTTTTAATTTGCTCTCTAAGATGAAGAAAAGTCTAGATCTAATATATTCAGGTTTTAGCCCAGTAGAAACATTTGGACCTTTGGATTTTGGATTTGATAACATCGCCACCACACATTATCATCTACGAGGGAAAGCAAAACTTATTAAAGAATATAAATTCAGAACTCTAGGCCAAAAACAAGTATTAACTAAAGCAGGGGCTGGAAAACTTTCTCTGTGAGGGACCATATAGTAAATATTTTAGGTTTTATGAGCCATATTGTCTCTTTTACAGATACTCTACTTTGTATTTATAGCTATGAAATGTAAATAAATGGGCATGGCTGTGTTCCAATAAAACTTTACTTACAAAAGCAGGCGATGAGCTGCATTTGACCCACAAGCTGTAATTTACTGATTCCTAAATTAGAGATGAAATAGCAGAAAACCCAAAATGGAAAATTTTGTCATGTATAGCTTGGAAAGGGCCTCAGTTTTCCTCTTCTATTTTGGAGCTATGTCTTTCAGGTTTGTTTGGAACTTTCTGTATAAAATAAATAACACTTCTATCATAAATAGTTGATGAAAGGAAAGGATATTTACCAGCTGCTAATGAACAGAGCTTGAGTCCCAGGAGACCAGGTTCTAATTTTGGCTCTGCCAGTATGGAGGATGTGATCCTCACTCGCCCCATTTAACTTCAATAGGTCTTTGTTTCTGCCTCCCTAAAATCAAGGAGTTAGCTGAGGTTACCTCAGATACCTTTTACATCTTGTTTTGTTTTGTTTTGTTTGCTGGAAAGCTAACTGCTGTAGAAAAAACCTTTGACTTGACTCAGAGGACACGGTAAGATGAGTTACATAAACTCTATAAGGCTCCATTTTCTCACCTGTTGAATGGACCTAATATTCTCTACCTGAAAGGATTAAATGAAGTCATGTATGTGAAATTAAGTAGCAGGGGGAAGGAAGCAGATTCGATGTCCCAATGTGAATGGAATCCAGATAATGTGATTTCATGACTAGTTTAAAGGAATCTTCTTCACTATTATCCTAACATCACAAGCAAAGCTGCCCACCCTCCCTTAGAATCCGGAAGCATTCTCTACCAAGTGGTCATCAAAACACAGGCAAAAGAGGCCAGGCGCAGTGGTTCATGCCTGTAATCCCAACACTTTGGGAGGCTGAGTCAGGTGAATCATTTGAGGTCAGGAGTTCGCGACCAGCCTAGCCAACACAGCAAAATCCCGTCTCTACTAAAAATCCAAAAAAATGAGTTGGGCGTGGTGGTATGTGCCTGTAGTCCTAGCTACTCTGGAGGCTGAGGCAAGAGAATCACTTGAACTTGGGAGGTGGAGGTTTCAGTGAGCTGAGATTATGCCACTGCGCTCCAGCATGGGCGACAGAGAGAGACTCCGTCTAAAAAAAAAAAAAAGAAAAAAGAAAAAAAAAAAGGCAAAAGTCAAAATATGTAAACATGGCAGATCAAAGCTAATCACAATATTAAGAATTCAGTTTTCCTGGCCAGAGAGCCACTCCAAGCAGAGAGTAACCATAAATGAGGATTTCTTGACCCCCTTAACTAGATCCTCACAAAGCAATAGCCCAAATTCTCCCTTCCGTGTGACTATTTATCCCATACTAAGCCAATAACCCACATCCTAAGAGATGGCTGCAGAATGCACAATTAGGAAGAAGTTTTATAATTTTTATTGTGCCAGTCATCACATTGGAATCTTATATAATCAGGATCCAAAGTGGGTGGTATTATTCTCATTCTTACTGACGCAGAGGCTGAGGTTCCAATGGCTTAAGCAACTTCCCCAAAGACAAAACATGCAGGGAAAGACTATGTGACCTCACAGATTGTGCTCTTGCTCTTGTGTGTGACTCTCAAGAAATGGTAAGAATCTTTGGGCAGAAATGCTGACAACTGAGGCAGAGAATCTGAAAACAACCTTCCCTTCAAACCTAAAAATCAGAGACTGCTTCTTCCAAACCACTGAGCTGTCAGAAGATGAATAAGGCAGAGAGACCATCAGAATCCAAGTCAGGAGTACTAGCTTGTTCTTGACATTGTTACAGAGCCTAGGATACTGCAGGTGAATTCCACCTGGTTCTGAATGAATGAATGAATCAATCAATCAATGAGGAATTGCTCAAATTCAGGTTGCCAGTAGCATATAGGTCCATGAGTACAAAAAACTGTCATTCTGATTTTTTCTTTGTTTTTAATGCATATACTTGCTCTTACCACAAATCATAATTTTGGTGGGGTTGGGGGGATCCTTATTCCTCCAGCTTTCACTCTTTCAAAGTCTGACTTCCCACTCTCTTTGGCCTCTTATTCCTCTTCCCTACTTTCCGCTTTCCACCTCTCCTTTTTCTTCATCCTAATGTTTCAGAAGGAATGCTTGAGAATATATATTTTTCTTTTTACCAGTGAAATATGGGGTGAAAAATACTGTATATACATTTAGATTGCCTGACTTTCCTCTATAAACTTGAAAAAAAAACCCATTAACTTCCATTAATGTAATGCCATGTGTTTCTCGTTATGAATTGTTATGGTCGACATGTTTATGTTTTCTGCAAATTCCTATTTTGAAATCCTATCCTCCAATTTAATAGTATTAGGAAGTAAGGGCTTTGGAAGGTAATAAGGTTATGAGAGTGAAGCCCTCATGAATGGGATTAGTGCCCTTATAAAAAGAGACTTGAGAGCTTGCTTTCTCTCTCGCTCTCTCTCTCGCTCTCTGCTCTCTGCCATTTGAGGACACAGCAGGTAAATTGCTGCCTATGAAACAGGAAGCAGGCTCTCACTAGACACCAGATCTTCTGGCACCTTGATCTTGGACTTCCTGCCTCCAAAACGGTAGAAAATAAATATCTGTCGTTTAAGCCACTCAGTCTATACAGCAGCAGAAACTAAGATAAGGATCATATTTTTAATGATGGAAATAATAATAAAGAAGAGGAATAAGTAAACTAAGTCTGGACTTCTCTAGAAACCAAACACTATCAGACCCAACTGAGAGATGTACTTACCCATATCAACTAATGTGCTATACTCATCCAATGTAAGGAACTCTGCACCCTCCCACACCCACCCTGCCTTTTCTCTTTACAAGGTACCATGCTAGGCCTGGACCAAAAAGGAGACCAGGAAAAAAGCTAACATGTAAGAATATGTGATTCTAGGAACTGTCTTGTAAATTCTCAGGAAGAGAGGTTAGCACGTTTTGGAACTGAAATTAACTTTATTCATCATAAGCAAAAATATGGGGGCAAAACTGGTAGAGAAGGAGCTCTTATCCAGTTCAACACACATTGCCTATAGTGATTCTGAAAAGTAGTATCACACTTTTTCAGCACCTAATAAATGGCAGGCATTGGGCTAGATTTTTTACATTGAACATTAGCTTCTGAACCACATTATGAGTCAGATAAAGAAAACAAGATACAAAGACTTATGTGAATTATTCCAAGTTACAAGGTATAGAAATGCACGAATGGGAATTTGAACTTGAAAAACCTGTTGGACCTTAAAGTTCGCATTGTTTTTGCAACTACTCTGCATACATGAGTGGCCTCCCCACAGCAGGAATACAGAAGTTCAACAGCAAATGGATTCAGGAACTTGGAATAAGACAAAGGAATCCCTCATGAAATAAAAAATTTTTTAATAAAGTGGATATGGTTTTGGGGATCCTTCATCCCATCAAATTCAAGCAGGTGCTTAAGCAGCCTCCCAGGCCCTCATGTCAGAGGAGGCAAGGCCTGGGCATTGATGGCAGCTGCCTGAGTCTTGCAGCACTGAGAGGCCAGCTTCAGCCAATGTCCATGCACTGGACAGATAAGAAACGATAGATTCTTCCTATTTTATTCCATTTTCTTAAAAAAGCACAAAATGGCATTTTGTTTTATGGCAGTAATTACTGTTACAGCATTAGATTATAGTATGGGACCTGATAATAATAAATTATAATAAAGTTTTGCTTCTCTCACAGTCTTGAATGACTTGTCCAGGAGACCTAGTTTGGAGCTTTTTCAATTCAGCTGTGTTCAAAACAGAGAATGGGCTGAATTTCAACGAGGTGCTGATACTTTGTAATGTTCTCCACACCAAATACCAAATCTACAGGCTCAATGTCAAGAACATACAAAGTCTTGTAAACTAAATTCAAAATCTCTAGCTTCTATTCTTGCTCCTAGCAGTCCTTCATCTCTCCTAATACGTATGTTCTTTTCAATGTGGTTTTTCAAAATAGAAAATGAGTATTAGTTTTATAGTTGTGGATTCTGCATCAGGCAAAGTCTATCCAAATAAACAACAACAACAACATACACTTTATTTATTTCAAACAGAGGGAATATAATACAGGGAATTAAACAGATGTCAGAGGAGCTGAGACCATCGCTAGGGGGACTGTGAACACTCTGGAAATTACTAACAGCAGGATGCTGCTACATGCCCTGGTGATGGAAGGGAAAGACAAAAATTTAGATCCAAGGTCACTCGGTGGTAGGTGGAACCTTTAATGAGCTGGGATATGGAAGGAAGAGCTGTCCTACAAGAGCTGGATCACCGAGGGTACAAAGCTGATGTTGGAGACAGCACCCAAACCCACAACACAGGGTGGGGGAATATGCTAGCTTTTCCCTTCCTCTGCTCCCCAATTTTCTGCCAGTTCCTACCCTTGCCTAGTAGCCAGAAGGAAACAAAGCTGAAAAGTTCCTACCAATTCCTTAAGATTTGACTGGCACACTACTTCCTCCATGAACCCTCCCTTTAGACTTCCAAATCTCTTTATGTAAACTTTTCATGATGTTACATTTGGCTATCCAATATAGTTATGCATATTTAACAGCCTGTGAGCTTTTCAAAGATAAGCTCTATGGTGGAGTCTTTGTGGTATCTCCAGGCCTTACACAAAAGAGATAAAATTTTGGTAGCCCTGGGTTCAAATCCTAACTCTTCCACTTAGAAGCTGTCTGACTCCTGTTAAATTCTTCAATCTACTTCAGTTTCCTCATCTATAATTTGAGGGAAATAAATTCCTCCATGTAGGGCCAGTCTGAAGATTTAAAAATATGGGACCTAGGCCCCTGAGCATAGTAAATGAGTAGCTTCTTATTGGAATGTGGTCTTGCTTGGATTGCAAGTGAATGATGATGTATTCTGGAGAGCTAATGGCTTCTATTTGCTCGTTTCTGTAAATCACTTACTAAATATTATACAACCTAATGGAATTGACCGTGTCTGGTTAGAAACTTCTAAGAATAGTTAGGCCTTGAAGCTGTAAATGTGAAAATCTATTTGCAGAGCTCTGCCTTCCTTAACACTATCTCTAATGAGAAAATCCCAGTAGAAAGCAGCCTCAGAAGGAGGCTTCAGAAAGGGTCAACCCAAATTGGGTGATACCCATGTGTGCACTTAGTCAACTTCAGCTAGCCAATCAAATAAATAAAGATGGTTGGGCTAATTTTTATTGTTCATGATCTTAGAAAAGGAACACACTGTCCTCAGTTTCTAACTCATGGGGAAGTTTATCACAAGGATTTGTGGTATAAACAATGCTACACCAGCTATTGCCAAGATTTTCCAATGAAGAACCATCAGGCACTTGAAAGGTCTATGGTTTCTTTCAGGACCTTAAGACTAGCCTGGTCAACATGATGAAACACCGTCTCTACTAAAAATACAAAAAAATTAGCTGAGAATGGTGGTGCACACTTATAATCCAGCTACTCAGGAGGTTGAGGTGGGAGAATCACCTGAGCCCGGGAGGTTGAGGTTTCAGTAAGCTGAGATCACACCACTGCACTCCAGCCTGGGCAACCGGAGTGAGACCCTGCAGGAAGGAAGGAAGGAAGGAAGGAAGGAAGGAGGAAGGAAGGAAGGTAGGAGAAAGGAAGGAATGAAGGAAGGAAGGAAGGAAGCAAAGGAAGACAGGAAAGGAAGGAAAGGAAAGAAAGGGAAGAAAGATATATGGTTTTTTATACCTGCTCTGATCATCTAGGAGCTGAGGTTGGTCTTTCTAAACCAAAGGACAACTCTCAGGCTCAACAGAGCAAACCAAAAATGTAAATCCTATCAGTTAAGTTTGATTAGAACTTCTACCTTGAGAGTTGAAGTATGAGGTGGGAAAGAGACAAAGTTATGCTTCAGTACTTAAGTCAAACTGTGGTAAACTTCTTAAACCTTAAACTCCATTGTTGACTGAATTCTGGAAATATTTTTAATACAGTTAAAATGACTCTGCAATTATCTAGAAATAAGCTTGAGTCAGATAGACCATTTCCCCTATGTCTCAACGAAGCCATCTCTGATGTCCTGTTATATCTCTTAAAAATGAGCACCCCACCAGCAGCATTTATTAATCATCTACTATAGTCCAGGCAATTTATGTTCTTTAATGATATCTAAGACTTGTTGCATAACTACAAGGTGTGCTTCATTATCCAAATCTTAAGAGGTGAGGAAACCATGATGAGATACATTAGATAGGTCACCAACGTCAAATAGCTTCTTGGTGGCAGGGCTGTCATTCTAATCCAGGGCTGCTTGCCTCTAAGGCTCTGAGGTCTTTTCTCTTTCAGCTGGACTATGCTACCTCTTTTATGTGAAAAGGTAGTACTTACCCTTTCATTATTCATTCAACAAAGAGTTAATTAGAGCTTACCATGTTCATGGAACTGTACGAGGTACTGAAGTTACAAGAATAACCATGACATGGAACAGCTTTGCAAATATGAAAATTCACTGCAACTATAATATTCTTTGCCCGAAGAGAAATAGGCTATTCTGTAAATAAGGATTATGCACTATTAGAGGCATTTATATAATGCTACTCATTAAGCAGAGGTAAAGAACAGTGTAGACTAATTAACCACAGGGCAAGAACCCAGGACAGAGAGAAGGAGATGGAAGCAGTGTTGGAAGAGCAAACACCGTTGTTTCGTGCATGGAGGAACAGTTCAGTATCTAATTTCAAGAATGAGAACTCTGGCCAACACATCTGAGATTAATCTCAACTTGGACTATTAGCTTTGGCAGCTTCAGTTTCAGGCCATCTTTGGGGGAATAGAGGCAGTTCCACATCTTCTAAATTCTGATTCTACCATGTTCTCACTCTAAAATGAAAGGGAGAAGTTAACTCATTTTCTTCTCATGATGACCATCATCAAAAGGAGTGTAGGTGTCTGACACATACAGGTTTTCATTCCTGCTGTTAAGGACTCCCTCTCTGCTTAAATTAATAATCCCTTGAGAAGCTGCTTCCTGTCCTGAATTTTATTTACATCTTTTCTCTGCAGCCTAATTACTGATGCTATTTGCGATTACACAAAGTTGAGTGCCTGACCTTTCCTCTTTGATATTCCAGTGACTTTATTGTGCTGAATCTGTGGCATTGGTGACATCCTGAGAACCACAGTACAGTACTGAATTATCGTAAACACAGATCGAAAGTAGCAGCCTTTGATTCATCATGAGGCAAAAAAAAAAGTGTTCTTAGAGAGAGAAATTCTACATGGAAAGGAGAATCATGTGAGTATTAGGACATCAAAATGCAGATGCATACATAAACTTATGAGTTATACATCAGAATCTGGATGAAGTACAAGTTAGATATACATACATTGACTCATGCCCAGAGGCTATAAAGCAGAAAATGATCTTTGATTAATTGCTGAGACATTCAGAATAAGCATATCTGACGTCTTCTTAAGTCCCTCGGCAAAATACACAAACAAAAAGTTAGGTATGACCTTGCCCTTAGGGATGTATCTAGTCTAAAATCTGACAGCAGCAGCAAAAGGGTTACTTCCAACTTCACCTTGGAAAGTAGCGATGTACAGGTACTGGTGCCCTGAACATGTAATATTTATAACAGTCATACAAGTTTAATTTTTTTCTTTTCTGTGGAAAGAAAAAATACTTTTTTTCCTCTTCTTTTTTGGTAAAGCTCTGCACTGCAGGGGGAAGAAATAAAAAGAACCTCTTCAAGTTTGGAATTTTCCACTCCCCACACCCCCTCAAGCTGGTCAGAGGAGCACAGCAGGAGAGACAGGGCCAGGAAGGAAAATGCAGATATGATGATTTGTCTTGGTGAGTTTCAGAAGCCATTCACAGTCCATGAGGCTGATTTGACCTGTGCTAAGTTGGTGATTATGCCTCATTCGCTTTTGTGTTTCTCACAGATGCATATACTGGCCTATACGTACACATGCAAAGCATGAAGCTGATGTCAGCTATAGAAATCCAAGGCAATTTATTCCTCTGCTGTGAGTGTTTGCATTAACTCCTAGTTTCCTTGAGGTAGAGATTATTATAAAAGTGTTTTCTCCTAATATTTTCTTCCCTGCCCCCCAAAGCTAGCTATTTTTAGAGTGGGAATTAGGTAATTATCTGGACCAGGTCCCCTGTAATTCTCATAAAAGGCAAGCAAATAAAATGAGTTTTGAGGGCCTTGGCTTGGCTTCAGGCAGGATATTGGCAGTGGAGACACCATGTCCTGAGATACACAAGGAGTGAGTCTCTAAGAATACAGTGTGAATCAAAGGCCTTTATATTTATGAATCATGATTTTTATTTGAGCCTCCAGAATCTTGGTACCTAAGAATCCATAGGGAGAAGAGCCAGGCAACTGTTGTAGTCTCAGAATCTTCTGACAGGGTTATGCCCTTGAACTATGGGCTACTTCTTCCCTAGAGCAATAGGTTTTTTTGTTTTTTGTTTTTTTGTTTGTTTTGTTTTTTTGTTTGTTTGTTTGTTTTTTGAGATGAAGTCTTGCCCTGTTGCCCAGGCTGGAATGCAGTGACGCCATCGCGGCTCACTGCAACCTCCACCTCCCGGGTTCAAACGATTCTTCTGCCTCAGCCTCCTGAGTAGCCGGGACCACAGGTGTGTGCCACCACATCCGGCTAATTTTTGTAGTTTTTAGTAGAGATGGGGTTTCACCATGTTGGGACACGCTGGTCTTGAACTCCTGACCTCGTGATCCGGCCTTGTTTATTCTTTTCTTGCTGAATCTGATCACCTTTCGTGGTGTGTTTCTAGTTCTGTGACAAACCTGAAGCACTGCAGAGAGGTTAAAGAGGGACACAGTGATGCAGAGGCCAACAAACTGTGCCATGAGGCATCCATGCCACTGTGCAATGCGAATGCAGCACTTCCCGGCAAATACACATCTTTTTCTTTCTGCTGAGGCACACGTTCCAATGCTGACACTAGCCAGAATGGGGAAGAATTCCAGGAATTCCAGGGGAGATCTGACATACCATCCTTTCTCTCCCTCTCAGCGAAGGAAAGTGAGATGCAAATTTATGGCAATAACCTTAAGTCCACTTCATTATATACACAAATCATTCAAACTTTCAACAGTGTAGGTTACCTGTTGTCGCTCCTCCTGGTTGATCTCATGATAGCACTGAGTCGAGTAGAAGCAGAAAAGTGGGGCTGCAACGGACCGCTTCTGGGGCTGCCAGTGTAATTTGTGGCTGGTTTTATTTCATTCTGCCTGAAAGCTGCAGAGCTTAGCTGAGAATGCCCACACTGAGAGAAAGCTTCTTCAGTTGGGATTTGGTCCGCACATTTGGGATAACTTACTGGAAAGATTTTAATGGATTCCTGACCCCGATAGTTGCTTGTGAAAACAGCATTTTACAAACACGTTGCCATATTTACTTGCGCATTCACACTTTCCTCCAATTTGGAGAAGAAACTCAGAAGAGAGGCTTTCTTTGCATCCTCCTCCCCCTTCTCTCCACGCTTCTCTCTCCTCTGTTTTAAGAACATTGACCGATCACAGCTGGTGCCAGAACATAAGGCTGAGGGAATAATCGCTGCATTAAATGGAGGTATCATTGTAGTTCATGTTTATTTTAATGGAGGATGTTTCTACAAAGCACAACAGACTAAATTAGGCATCTGAATTCTCCCTGTCTGGGGAATGTCTACCAAGGTGGCTCATGCCCACCTCCTGCAAGGCATTCTTCCCTCCCAGCCCTTCCAAATCTTAGCTGGACAGAGCCGGCTTGAAACTTATGATGGGGTGTGTGCTGCGGGCTCTGGCAAGGAGATGAAATCCATTCGTTGTTATTCATCATGCAGTATCTAGCATCACATGGCCAAGAGTCATAGCTTTATTCTCTCTGCCACCATGTACTCGTCGGCTACATGTGTAGCAAGCACCTACCTTCCAGAGTTGTGGAGAGGATTTAAAGTGCAGACGCAGGTAACACACAGGACAGTGCCAGGAGGGTAATTAACATCGAATGAATCCTAGAGTTATGATTACAATGCTGATGTTCTATCTATCAATGCAAGGAGTTCATGGTGTCTTGGCCCCAGTTTGCCAGGGAAACAACAACTCTTTGTAGAGGAATTTGTGTACTTACCTTTCCTTCTTATCTGTCTATCCTTTCTCATCCTGCCTATTGTTTCGTTAGTTAGTTAGTTTTGCAAGTTGCGTTTCACAGATTTCTCTAGCATGGACTTGTAACTTGAGATCCAAGGAACCTCAAGAGGGGGCTTCAGCAATTAGTCACTGCCCTGAAATGCACGCAAATTTTTGAATATGTTTGTGTGTTTTTCTAGGTACGGTACCTACAGTTTTTTTGTCAGAGCTCCAAATAGATGCAGGCCACAAAAAGTATAATTATTGCTCTAGGCTGGGCGCAGTGGCTCATGCTTGTAATCCCAGCACTTTGGGAGGTGGGCGGATCACCTGAGGTCAGGAGTTCGAGACCAGCCTGGCCAACATAGTGAAACCCTGTCTCTACTAAAAATACAAAATTAGCCAGGTAAGAGGCTGCAGTGAGCTGAGATCACACCACTGCACTCCAGCCTTGGCAAGACAGAGTGAGACTCTGTCAAAAAAAAAAGAAGAAAAAGAAAGCCTTATAAAACATTGTAAAAAGAAGTTATACAAAAACATAGTGCTTTAAAATATATCTAAATATTTTTTAGCACAAGCACCATCTAATGAGAACGGATTGAACTAGGGATTGTCAATTTTTTTCTGTAAAGGATTGAATACTAAATATTTTAGAGTCTGTGGGCCATAAGACCTCTGTAAAGACTATTCAAATCTGCCCTTATAAAGCAAAAGCAGCCCTAGATGACACAACACATACATGAATGGGTGTGGTTGTGTTTCCAATAAAACTTTATTTATAGACACTGAAACTGGAGTATCATATAACTTCTACATGTCATAAAAAATTATTCTTCTTTTGATTTTTTTTGAAGCATCTAAAATGTAAACATCATTCTTAGCCTGCAGACCATACATAAAGAGAAGTTAAGCCTGATTTAGCTTCGGGCTATAGTTTCCCGGTTCCAGGATTAAATCACCAAAATGGCAGTATCTGTGTCTTCTGTGTCTCATGGTTGCATATCATCATTGCACTGCTCTGAAGAAGCTGAAAATGCAGAGCAATGGGATCCCTGACTTGACTGTGGGCAGAGACAGAGTAGGCAATGAAAGTGCTGCAAAGGTCTTGGGGAGAGGAAAGTAGGCTAGGACAATGGGACTAGTCTTGGGGAAAAAGACTTCTCTGTGCTTTTTAGCTCTGGAGGAGGAATATAAAGCAATTTTTCACACCATCGTCTGGGCTGTAGCAGAACAGTGAGTATCTCTGATGAATGATGGGCTCTATACATGGTGGGCTGCTCTTCCAGCTGGATCAGGTGCTGCAGAGCCTAGAGACAGGCTGACCCATCGTCCTTTAACCAGCACAGCTCAAACTGTGAGTAGACAATTTTTCAGTAATGCGCTAATGATGATTCTGTTAGCCAAAATTAAGAAAAAATAATCCAAGTTGCCATTTACATTCAGAACATTTTTTTCAAAGGAGTTAGTATATATAAAAGAAAAGGTCAGCTCTAAGAATCAAAATTAGTTGTCTCTCCACAGCCTAATTTGGGTCTTTTAGGAAGCAGAGCTATGATTTCTGTGGGGAGTGGGCTGGAGACATTTGAACCCACCATCATAACAACAGACCCTGTCAGCAAAGGGCCTGTACTCTCTCTATTGTAAACTGGTCGCAGCAGAAGATATATTTATTACCTGTTTTTGCACATTAGGGTGTCATTTTGTGCAACTTATGGTTGTGAGCAAGAGTTTTTCTTAGAGGAGTGGTCATGCTCATTCCATGATGGGTCTAAATGCTGTCACAGTGCTGCCAATGGGCGGTTTCTGCAAGCCCAGAATCTGCATTAGGCTCCCTTGCAGAGGTTTGTAAAATACAGATTTCCAAGCTCTGCCCAGATTGCTTCAATTTAGTAGGTCTGGAGTGGTGTTGGAAGATATATATTTTAGGGAAAAAGTCACCCAGGTGATTCTAGTATCAGCCAGGTCCAATGCTGACTTCTCCAGTAAACAGGATAAGCTGTTTGGGGAGGGGACAGAGTATGGAAATGGTAACTTGGAGTCTCCACAGACATCAGAGTGGCCTAAGCACAAAAGGAGCCTCAAGGACTGCCAAGCACTATATTTCCATCTTTAGTAAGAACAAATTACAAGTTCTTCAAAAATCCTGTCTTTGGCCTAGGAATGGTGGCTCACACCTGTAATCTCAGCACTTCAGGAGGCTGAGGCGGGCAGATCACAAGATCAGGAGATCGAGACCATCCTGGATAACACGGTGAAACCCTGTCTCTACTAAAAATACACACACACACACACACACACACAAATTAGCCAGGCGTGGTGGTGGGCGCCTGTAGTCCCAGCTACTAGGGAGGCTAAGGCAGGAGAATGTCATGAATCTGGGAGGCAGAGCTTGCAGTGAGCAGTGAGCTGAGATCGCACCACTGCACTCGAGCCTGGGGGAGAGAACAAGACTCTGTCTCAAAAACAAAACAAACAAACAAACAAAAAAACTCTCCTAAGGGTCCCTGTGAAACTCCCCACCACAGCTTCTTCCCACCTGTCTGCCACCTCCCTGTGTCTCCTTGGCCTTCTCTACTCTACCTTTCCTGGATCCCAGCTCTTCAATTCACCCCTGTTTCCTGCAACTGCTTCCAGCCTTCCTTTGCTCTTGCCTTCTCTTTGCCTCAGCCCTCTTCTTCTAATCCAGATGGTGTTGCATTTCCATCACTGGTTCTCTCTGCTCTACAGGGAGGCTCCTCAATTCCCTTCCCCAGTGTTGGAGGAAAAGTGGTGGGCGAGACAGACAAAGTTCCTGCTCTGATCAAGTTGACACTCCAGTAGGGAAAGACTGATGGAAAACAAGAAATATATATATGTAAGTCAGATTGATTTAGGTAGTAGTAAGTTAAAGCAAATTAGAACAAGATGAAGTGGTAGAAATTTGTTCACCTTGGCAGTGCTAGCAACTATAAAAATGCTTGGAACATTGTAGGCATTGGATAAGTTATATTTTTTAAAAAATGAATTCCATTTCGTGTGTGTATTCTTTATATAAACAAAATGATAATTTGTGCCCTGTTCAACATTCTACTTTTTCCAGTTAATAATATGTCTTGGAGAGTTTTCCACATAAGCATTTGCAGAACTACCCCATTACTGTTTTCGTCCCTTTGCATTGTACAGTTCATTTTTATTTACCCAGTTTCCTGTGGACAATCATTTTCCAGTTTTGTTTTTTATTTAATTACAAACACTTCACCGAACATTCTTGAACATGTGTCTTGATACACTCAATACTGCATTAGTAAAAAATATTCCTGGGGGTAGAATTATTGTATCAAAAGAATATCAGCAATTATTGTATCAGAAGAATGATAGATATTGCCAAATTATCCTCAAAAACGATGTCACCATTTGCACACCCAGCAGTAGTGTATGATAATACTCTTTCCACACACCTCACAGGTCCCCATTATGATCAAACTTCTAATTTGTCAGTTTGAAAGTTTTCTCCTTGCTTTATTTGATTTGCATTTCTTTCATTATGAATGAGGTTGAGCATCTTTTCATATGTTTATTGACTATTTGCATTTCTTTCTGAATTTTTTTTATATCCTTTGCCCTTTATTCTACTGGATTTGTGAATTTTTTTATTTCTTTCTATAGGTTCTTTGTAAATTATGAAAATTTGTTTTATAATTCACATTACAGATATTTCTTCCTGATTTGTCATTCTTTTCATGTATTTATGACATACTTATTTATTAGTGTATTTTATTTGCCATACAGAGAAGTTTGTAATTTATATAAATGCAAACATTATTTTTCTTCATGGTTCCTATGCAATGGTTTATTGTTTATGTATGTTTATGTAACAAGCATCTTAGTGATCTTCTCATGAGCAAAGTTATATAAAATACAAAATTCCTAAAGTCTCAGCAATCAAAGGTCTTTTGAAGAAAACAAGGAAAAGTTCTGAATCAATGACCAGATCTCTTCCATATTATCTCTGATGATAGCTCAGCTAGCTTTTTTCCTTCAGCCTGTCAGGAATTGGGCATCTTATTTTAAGAGGCAGCTCTTTATATTGTTACACAGCTTTTTTACTCATTTGTTCAAATAAGCGGTAGAGGAATTGTGGTTTAAGCAGACAGCAAAACAAACAGAGGTCAAGAGCAGGAGATGATGGCATCTTCAGGGGACTGCACATTCTTCACCTTTAATTGTAAGATAACTCCTCCTAATACAGAGCCAAAATTGTCTCCTAGTGTTTTCTCATGACGTTCTGATAAAGCAAACACATTGGAAATAAAAGATTCTGCCATTCCTTTTTGATCCATGTTGCAAAAATCCAACCAACGCTACGTGATAAGGATCGTCACTAACTAATTGCATAGTAAATCCTGCTACAGACTTCATTCCCTGATGATATTATCAAGTAATAAGTATTTCTTTCCGGTTAATGGAGGTAGGATGTTACTTCTGTGAGTTTGTCTATGAAACAAGTTCTGTATACCAATACCATTTTCCACTGACTTTTATTGTGTAATTAGGAATATGATGGCCTTGTATCCATATCCATTATGCAAATAGATATATATTCCCATGGAGAATATGTGAGGTGGAGAAGTATATAGAGTATTTAGAAATATAAAGAAACTACACTGAGAATTGTGAGAGGAATAAGGCAATAATTGCAACTTTCAGAAATAAAAACTATAGAGAAAAAGAAGGAAGAAAATGCCAAAGATAGATTTATAGCTCTAAATGATCATTTATAGCTCAAAGAAAAACTTCAGATTTTCATTGCTCAGTTCTCTCCTCTCTGAGAAGGGAACACAGACATGTGCGTCAGAGGGACGAGAATTCCCGTAATGCACTCCGTTCCCAATATGGCGAACGCTGCATCCACTTAGAACGCATGTACAGGAGGGGGCCAGATTTAGCAAATAAAAATCCAGAACACTCAGCTAAATTTGAATTTCAGATAAACAATGAATACAGGTCAAGTATCCCTTATCTGAAATGTTTGGGGCCAGATGTGTTTAGGATGTCAGATTTTTTTCGGATTTTGGAAGGTTTGTGCTGTACACTGAACTGTAGTTCAGCATCCCTAATTTAAAAATCCAAAATCCAAAATGCTCCAATGAACATTTCCTTCGACCCTCACATCAATACTCAAAACATTTCAAATTCTGAAGCATTTCACATTTCAGATTTTCAGATTAGCGCTACTTAACCTGTAATAATTAGTAGTGTAAATATGTTTCCAACATTACTCAAGTGCCCTGTATTCTATTTGGCAATTCTAATGAATGGTCAACTTCTCATTTTTTCATTTGGAATTTCCAAACTCCATGAAAGTGACTCTTGAAGCAACCCAAAAATATAAATGTTTTAAAAATATTATACGTTAGATACATTTGGTTGCTATGTAAGAAGATATTCTTATCCTGAGAGGTTTCAAATATCTTAGTAAAAAACCCAGCCCCCCCATTTCACTTACACATAAACACATTCACAATTATCACTTGTTTTCTTGCTAAAAACTTCCAGTGTGTTTATTTTATTTTATGTTATATTTATTCTGTTTTGCCTGGCACTTCATATTCAGTCACATTACACCTGCAAAGCTGGGCTTGAATTGAGTCAAGACAAGATACGCTGGGCAGAAGCCAGACCCTGTGGTGAGAAAGCCATGGGATTCTCTGACCAGTGTCCGCTTGTAAATATACAACGTGGGAGGACTTGAGGTGAGAACAAAATCTCACTGAATTGTGAGTGAAAGTGATCACCGCTGACACCTCCTGGGCCAGTTTGAATATAAAAACAATTTAGGTAATGACTTCATAAAAAAGTTAAAGCCCCCTATTGAATAGATCAGAATAAATGTTCTCATCAGCTAAGGCAAGTAAATATACAAATGAGTGAGCAAATCACAGCTTATATTGAACAATACTTATATAAATAGCTCTCATTTTGCATTGAGTGTGTGTTTTACATATATGAACTCATTTGTTACTCAAAGCAGTCCTGTGAGAGAGGAACTTTAATTATCTCCATTTTACTGCTGAAGAACCCTGAAGCACAGAAGGGTTAAATAATGATCCAAGGCTACACTGCAAGGAAGTGACTGAAATAGAATTCAAACCTTCTTCTTAAGATGTCACTTGCCCTTCAGATTATCTGGCAAGCAAAGGGCAAAATAACTTTTTTCTTGATTGTGATTCTAATTCTACCTGATTCCTTAGAAGGCAGCCTCAGCCTTCATAACAAAGATATCAATGCTCAATAGATACCCCTTGAGTAGACCATCATGTTCTTACTCTACTGACCAACCTCAACCCCCATTTTGCTCCCAGAAGTGAAGCAAAGTGGATCACAAAAGAGTAGAGTAGATTGAGTGTCCAAGACCTGCCTGGCACCACGCAACTTTGGATAGGTCATGGGCCTCAACATCGTAGTTGTTTCCTTATCAGAACAAGTAATGATGAAATGATAATGGTAGCCATCCTAGAGTGAGCTTCTACTCTTCATTAGGCACAAGGCTAGGCACTTAGCATATATGGCACCAAGAACACTGTGATCGTAACCCGCATTCTTGCCTCCACTTTATAAATGAGGAAATTAAAATACAGAGGAGTTAAGTAACCTTTGGAAAGTCACACAGGTAAAAAGAAGCAAAGCAAAGGGTTGTACCAGTTCTAGTTAACTTCTGGGGGCAGCTGCAGCCCGTGGGCTAGGTGCATAGCTTGTGGTGTTCAGGCTGGCTGGGATCTAGTCCTGTTCTAACACTGAGTAATATTGTTCACATTACTTAAACTTTCCATTTCCATGCCATGTTTTCCTCTTCTGTAAGTTGGGGATATAGAACTAATAGTGTTTATGTTAGAATTCAAGAAGACAAGGTATATAATGACCAGAACATTGCCTGGCAGAGAGTAAACACCCACACAAGCTAGCTGTTATCGTCACTATTACTATTGTTATTGCTATTAACTATTACTGTGGCTATTACTATTGCTATCGTTATTGCCATTGCTATTTCTATTACTATGAATGCCTTTCCTATTTCAGCACAATGTTCTTGTCTTAAAAAAGAAAGAATTTATGGCTCAAAAGTTCCATAATTCTTGAAACTCTAGAAATCTATAAATGAGAGGAGGGGAAAAAAAGAAAATGAAACAAAGACCAAAGTTCCTTGAGGAGAAAAGAAGTCCTTGAAGGGCTGCTGGAAAAAGATCAGAAGGAAAAAAGATCTGAAATATCCAATGCTTTGAGTTTCAGATATTTTATTCCATCGGTTTGCAATATTCAAGTTCCAACACTTCCCATGAACTTGGAAAGTTCTCTTATTGGTTGTCAATATATTTCCTAAGAAGTACCCATGAAATGAAAAGTCTGAACTCCATGCCCTGCACACTCCCGTTCCCCTCCCCCTCCCCTAACAGGGACACCAGCCTGAATCACCTGAACATGTATCATTTTAGGCCTCAGCCCTGAAGCATCTCCCTGTCCCTCTCACTCAATGTACTCTTCCAAGGCCAGTTTCAAGAAGTAGGTAAGGAGAAATGAAGGTGAAAGAAGCTGCTTCTGTGTTTCAGGCTTTGATGGACTTTATTTTCCTTGTCCAAGTGCCTCTCCCTTTCAGGCCCTGTGATGTGGGTCATCTTCCTCTTATTTACTTCATTCAGGGAACGTGAACACAATGGCTGTCAAGGTCCATGCATCCTGTTGGTCTGCATGGGGATGCATGAGTGAAGCTCAGTCCCACCAGCCTTTGCAGACACAAGCCCAAGCAGGAAGACTGCCCACACGGCTGGGGCATCATTCCTCACCACAACTTATGGGCCACTCATGACCTTTCCATGATGGACTTCCAGCCCTATCCTTCCCACTCTGCCATATTGAATTGCTCACAGCCCTTGAACGCCTACGTACTCTCCCTCCCCTCATTCATGTCCCATGCACCCTCCTCACCTGTACTTATGCTGAATGTCTAAGTTTAAATGTGGATCCTCTAGGAAGCTGTTTCTGACCACACAGACTGGGTTCATTGTCCTTCCTGTGTATGTCTATACGCAATCAACCCTCATTTATCCAGCGTCTTCTGTGTGCCAATCCTCGCTCTAAGAAATGGAGAAAATCAATGTCGAACAAGTCAACATGGAGAGAGAAATGGCAACACAAACAAGATTCCAGAAAGTGATATGGGCCATAACAGCCGAAACAGGATGACCTGGTAAAAGGTAAGGGGAGGTAGCTATATGAAATTGGGAAACCAGGTATTTTTTCTGAAAAAGGAACTAATATTTAAGCAGAGTCATGAAGGCAGAGAAGCAGCCAGTAGTGGAAGGAGTTGTGGCAGAATGTTCCAGGTAGAAGAAATTATGCAAAGATAATTATGCAAAGATGTGAAGGCAGGAATGGATGTAGTGTGTAAGATAGACAGAGAGCTTCCTGGGGGAGAATGATGTGGTTTATGGACATGCCAATAAAGTCATTGTCATGGCCAGTTTATATCCAAGGGTAATCTGCTGGGTAGAGAGCAGTTGGACACGTGACAAAAAGGCTTTAGAATAAGACAGCTGTGTCTACCGCTGACTGGCTGTATGGCCCTAAGCAAGATTTTTTAACCACTCTGATCGTTATCTTTCTCAACACATGATAATGCTTAAAAGCAGTCCTTAGAGTTATTCAGACGACTTCTCTTTTGCTAATTGTGTGGCAATATAATTACCTTTTCTGAAGCTAATTTTTCCTACATGCAAAGTGGGTCACATACGGAAAGCCTAGCATTTAGTGTATGGCCAATATTTTGGGTGCATTATCAATGTTATTGTTACTCATTTGGGTGCAAGTAATAATACCACCAATTGCAGACTGTTTGAAAATTAGATATAATTTATGTGCAGTATTCCAAATTTAGTAAGTTTACCACATTAGTATAGTGGATGTTTCTTGTTTTGCATTTACTTAGCAACCATTTCTCTATCTAACAGCGACTTATTTCCTTTAGGGAAAGATTTCTTTCAATTGTATATACCTGATGGGACTGTTATCAGGTGCCCCTCTTTTCCCCAACTGGGTGACCCATGCTAAGCCAAGCAGATACTTCTTCCCTGGAATCTGCATCTTGAGTAGAGTCAACAAGACTGAAAAAAAGGCGCTCATTCATTCTAGCACTGATACCTGAGAGAGTCTCTTCCTGTACAAGACCATTATTGTGATTTCCGTTTCCTTTGGCCTCCAGAACTGCAAAAACCCCTGTCCCTTTCTAAGACCTGGTCTTTTTCTACCAATTCTAGAAGTTCCTGATAGCCTTCCACTAGATTCCCTTTTGTTTAAATTAACCAGGGTTATTTTATTTCTCTTGCAACTAAAAATTGTAACCAATCCAGATAGCTATATTATTGTTACTTCTATTGTTATTAGGAAGGAAGGTTTAACTACTAACATTATTGTTAATTATTATTTTTTGATGGTATGGGAAGAATAAACTGCCCTCAAATTTTCTGCCTTAATTGGGAGTAGATAATAAAATCAAAAGCAAGCCCCATAAATCTCTCTTGTTTTCCCATTCACACCCACACCTGCTCTGTATACGTATCTATTCCCATAGCTTGTATAATTTGTAGTTCAAGACTAAATCCTGGCTACAGCTCAAAGCAAGAAAAAATTTACAAATGATAGACTGGGCTGTTGGTTTAATGTCTGTTTTCAAGGCCAATGACGTAGTCACATAAAAAAGCCTCTGGTAAAATATTAATAGACAATGATGCATGCTATGTGTGTTCTCTATGGTGAGGACAAGGACACAGATTCAAAACTCATAGATGATACTTAACTTCCCTGCATGTGGAAGCCGCAGGCTGCTTGCTCACTTACAATTGATTCTAATGCAGCAGTGAGGGAGGCAGGTAGAAAATAAAGATGAATGAAGTAACATACCTGAAAACCTAGTGAGGTCCTGTCTGCTTCCTCTAGGTCTATGATTACATGATTCTGTCTGTGAAGTTATTAATTTTTTTAATGCATGAGGATCTTTGGCTTAAGAGGAAATTTCACCTGCCTTCACTACAATCTTTAACTTGCTCAAGTTCCCCATGTCTCTAATCAGAATAAAATGTTTTCTGTTATGAATTATGAAATAATAATTGTACATAATCCCTTCAGAGTTTACATAAATGTCATATATAATTTACAAAGTTGTTGTAAAGACTGAAAACAGTCATGTGCCCTTCCTACTTCACTTCATAGAAGAAGTGTGCTCAGCCCAATCAGTGACCACACTTCTTCAACCCCTCTTTGGAATAGAGTTCACATCCATGCCCTATGGCTTCTGACTTAGTTTAGCTCCTGTAAAAATAGGCAAGGTCTATTTTTTCACCTATTGAAGTTCGGTGTGACCATGTGACATTTTTTGGCTAATGGAAAGTGGATAGAATTGACCAGGTGCCTGTTCTAAGCTGATGTCTCAGGAGGCATAGTGAGATTCCACTCTCTCTGCCCCCTCTAGTAATTTGCTATGAGAACATGACCTAAAGCTGCTATTCCAAGGAGAATGAGTGGCAGGAAACTCAATCTGTGGCCTGAGGCCAAGCCCAGCCTGCCTGTAGCTTAGTACAGGGCTGCCCTAGCCTACCACAGTCCCATGAAGAAAAATATAAATGCTTTTTGTTTTAAGCCACTCTGTTTTAATGTTAGGCAGCAATATTGGGACAACAGCTGAGCAACATGCTAGTCCTTTTTACAAATTTCATTGTCCTCTGCATGATTTTAAACTCTGTAAAGTTAGGGTCTGGGTCTATTTGGTCCATTGTTATTTTCCCACTTCCTAGGACAGTTTATAGTGAGTAATATTTAATGGTCTATCATGAGTTCCTTATGTTAGTCTAGTCCCCTCTCTCCAATCAGATATAAATTTAAGATAAAGAAACGATCCTACTTAAGAATGATATCCACAAAACACATATGAGATTACCTTTCACTTTTCTCAGTCACTACATAATCTTTTTTTTTAAGTGAACAAAATAAATAGGCAAATCTTGTGGATAACAGCACAGAGGCTAGTTTTAAAACTATTAGAGACAATATTTACTATTTCTTTGTATAGCGAAGGGGCCAAAATTGCTAGTAAAAATAATTCTGAATTCTTGTGTTCCTTTGTTTACTCAGCAAGCCTTTTGATGGCATTTCATGCTAAGCCCCATGTTAAGTCCTTGAGATATGGTGCAATGGATTCAATGTTTATTCCACTACTTCCACCCCCAAATTCATATGAGGAAATCCTAACCTTCAAGGTAACGGTATTAGGAGATGGGGCCCTTGGTAGGTGATTAGGTCATGAAGGTGGAGCCCCCATGAATAAGATTAGTGCCATTATAAAAGAAGCCCGAGAGAGGTCCCTTGCCCCTTCTGCCACCTAAGGACACATCAAGAAAGTGGCCATTTGCAAGCCAGGAAGAGAGCCCTCCTCGGATATTTAACCTGTCAGTGACTTGGTCTGGGACTTCCCAATTCTAGAACTGCGAGAAATAAATGTCTGTTGTTTATAAGCCACCCAGTCTATGGTATTTTGTCATAGCAGTCCAAATGGACTAAGACATAAAGAGCAAGATCATGATTCTGGGTGTTAAGTCATTTATGTGATAGTGGCAAACACAATTCCATAGACATCAGAAGTTTAGTGTGTTAAGTGTTTGCATTGATAGAAAGAGAATTCTTCCTAGGGGGACATAAGAGAAGGAGTATTTAACTCAAACCTGGAAGAAATCTGGGGAGACTTTGAGCAGGTGATAGCTGGCTGTATTTTAAATTATGTGTAGGAGCCAGCTGTGTGAAGAAAACATTCAGAAAAATAAAATAGCAAGTACTGCAGCTCTCAGATACCTCATGGCAGATAGGGTGACAGGGATCAGTCATTTAGGAAGTAGCTCATTATTGCTAAGTAGTGTATGAGCATAGCCTTTGTTCAATCTACCTTTACTGACCACAATTCTGTACCCTCAACATCCCCATCTCTCCAGGCAAATGATTAATTTCACTTTGGCAAACAATCCAGGGTGAGGCAAAGTCTGCAAAACTTTTAAACAAAATATTCATAATTTTAATTCCTTTGCCCTTCTCAATAAAATTAATAATAATCCCATTTACTTAATTTGGGAACAGAAGCTACGCATGAAAGCCTTAAAAAAATTGATGAAATAAAATCTGCTAATTCATGTGATTATCTCAGAACCCAAAAGACAACGTTTTGGGCCATTTTATACCACTGAGAACTTCACCTGAACACTTGTGACAAATAACAAGACTATTATCTTTCTATTATATATATTTTGGCAAATAACTGAGCATAATAATGAAATACAATTCTAATGCTGTGCTCTAACCTTTAGAGCACAAAATTAAAGGAAGAAAAACCTCTATAATTAAAATACTACAGAAAATGGCCAAATGGACGTGGGAGTAATGTAAAATAAATCCTGGAATTTAATCAGCTTTTTAATCATCACTAGTTAAGACAATTGGTTGGGCCTGTTATTGTCAATAGCAAACTAAAACCATTTCACGCGATAATTTCGAGGGTTAATTGTTGCAGTTTATTCAATGCAATCTTCTCTACCGGCTTCATTTTTATTTGCCAGTACACCAATACACCATGATTAGCATAAATTAAACTAAGTCAATTCTGTGGGTTACTAAATTATTTTACACCTGTCTTTTTTTTTCTTTTCCTCCCCAAACATTTAAAGGTTAGAGATGGGTGAATGGTTTGATGGCAAATTCCAACATCCAGCTGCTCAGCCTCAGCTCAAAGAAGAAATGCTTAAAATCTGGGTGACTGATTTTCAGAAATCTTGGGTAGAAAAATACATCGTGAAAAAATGTCATCACGAAAGATGTTGTATCATTATACACTGACCTTTTACAGAGGCCCATGCGAGTCACAGCTGGGAAGCAAGGAGCTCTACATGCAAACTTAGATAATACAGAATGGGAAAGATTTGCGTGTGTGCCTCAAATGAGCCATTTCCCGTGTTCAAACTGACACACAGTGACCTTGGATGGCTCAGGTAACATTTGTTCTTAACAAAGTGAGTTTTATCTAATTTGGAAACTCCATTCTTTTAACCATGGCTCACTGGTGGTAATTCATCTTTCACTGAGAAGCTCACCACAGGAATCCTTGACTTACACCCAACTTTGGGGAAAAAAAAGTCACTTATACAAAATGGTCAGCCCAGCAGGGCGTGGTGGTACACACACCTATAAACTCAGCTACTCAGGGAGATGAAGTGGGAGAATTGTTTGAGCCCAGCAGTTTGAGGCCAGTATGGGCAACAGAGCGAGACCCTGTCTTAAAAAAAAAATTTAATAAATAAATTTTGAAAATTAAAACACACACACACACGCAGAGAACCCCAAATGGTCAGCCCATTCCAAGACCTGCTTCCCATCTACTTCATTACCATCCAGGACACTTAACTCCTCCTGTCTACCCATATTGCCCCCGAACATGTCCTCTTCCCCTCTCCTCCTCATTACTTCACTCTTGTGGGAATTTACCCACTACTTACCACCTACCACCTACCACCTTCCTCTGCAAATATGGCCTGAGAGAAACTTCTTCTTCAGCCAACAACAGTCATGGTGCATCTATTACAAACTAGACTGTTAGCATGGAGCTGAGGATACATTCTTGGGACCAGGTAGACATGATTCCCTCATCACACAACTTAGAGTCAAAAGGAAAGACAATTATGATATAGTGGATAGACATAATTATATTAGGGAAGTACAGAGACCTATAAGAACAGGGAGCCTCTCTTCTCCCTCTTCAAGCTTCCTGTGCTCTCACATTGGCTTTTATTGAAAGGGAAAATGACTACAATCTTCTCCTCACTCTGCAGGTCTCTACCCCTGCAAGCCACCTCATCCTGCCCTGGGGCCTCTAACACTTTGGATGCAGAAGGTGTCCACTCCCTTCTTTACTCCCAAGCTGGGGTTTGAATTCAATGACAGCTCGTGCCTGAACCATCTGCTCAGCATCAGGCTTGGGTAGAAGTCTCTCTATGCTAGAGAAGCTGTCTATTCTGTCTATCACCGAATTCTCATTTCTTTGCCCAGTGCCTAGCTCAGAATAGTTGCTCAATAAATATTTCTTGAATAAGTTAAATTTTAAAAATGTGTTTAATTAATGAGCAATTTTAAGATAATGATATATTCAAATATGGTAGATGATATTTGAGTAGAAATGGTGATAACACAAAAATTATTCTGCAGGTTATAGTATAATATGCAGAGAGAGGTTCAAAACTACTGCGAGTCTGCCTCAAGACCCAATGGGAAACTCCATCTTTTATTTATAAACCAAGTGACTATGACCTAAGGGCCTCACTTCCCAAAGACCTGACTTAGAATATCATTCACATGAACACATGGGGTCTGTCTTGTCTAGCACTGAGTCCATATGATTTGACACACAGCACACAAAGGTACTCAATTAATATTCATTGAACACACTCAATGAATTAGCTAAGATAAACTTTTAACTCACAAGACATTTGTTTGGTAAGAACCTTCTGTACGAGAATTTATCAGTGGATGGCTTGCAAAAGTGTTTTGTTTGATTTGCACATTGTTTTTCTAAATATTGAGTTTTTTGCCAAAATAAAACATTTTAAGATAATACCATTTTACATTAAAAGATTTCAACTTCTACTGAATTGAAGAATTCAGAAGAATTTTCAATTTCTTCTGAAATATCAGAGGATCTTGAAATACAATAAGTGAGAATAATCCCAGAGGGAATGTCACCTGCAGCTTTTTGGGACTGACTCATTTAAATGGGGCATGAACTCTCCAGTTCACCAGGTTCTCTACCTGGCCAATTTTATGCATCCATACACCCCTAGAGATATTTGGCCGTGTGACCTTGATCTATACAAGCATATTAAGGAAGAAGTAAGAGAGGCCATTTGAGATTAGGAGCCCTAAGCCTCTTTTAAATTCTTAATAATTTATAGCTTAAATCCTTCGGCACATATACTACCAAGTTTGCCATATATAATGTGTGATATGTAGCTTAAATCCTTTGGGATATATTCATACATATAAACAGAGAGTTTAAAGTGGAGACCGATGGGATGGGAAGAAGAATAATTTTTAAAAACATTTCTGCCTTTATAAATAAAACTCAAGACACTCCCACACTTGCCATAACAGCTGAAAACAGCAGGATGGGATTAGATATTTTGTTCTACACATGTTCTCTCCTGGCCTGTGAGGAAAAGAAGGGATGGCAATGAATACATACAGTCTGAAAAATACTAGAAAAATGCCTTGTTTGACAGTCAAATCAACCGACAGCTTTAAAACGTGGAGTGTTTTCATTCAGATTCTGGCATCTGACAGTCAAATCATTCTTCCTGGAGTTGGCCTTGTCAGTAACATAATGATGTGAAAATTACTGAGAGTTTGTGGAGGATCCAGGCTTCCCGAGGAATCTGAAGCTATTTATTTGTGGGCAGGACCCCAGAAGGTAGAATAAAAGACAAATAATAGCTATTGAGATGGAATAAAATAGACTCCCGAAGTAGAAAGCAACTTGAGAAACCACCCCTGTGTAGTCAACAGGAAGGTTTTAGTTAAGAAAATGCAAAAAAAAAGTGTGTCTCTAAGGATATGAATTTGATTTTCACAGGGGCATCCAATTCAGAAACATATCCCTAAACAATATTTAGACTGAGCTTTATTGTTAGGCCAAGGGTTGTCCTTTTTTAACTTTTCCACTCTTCTCAATTCTAGCCCACTGTTTACTGCCCTGAACCATCTCCCAATAATACACTGAGTCAACAGGGAAAGATGCAAAGCTGTGGGTGGAGATGATGGGCTCAAGTACCAAAAGGCAATTGGCTCTGCCCTTATTGTCTATGGCTGGGAAACAATTTTACTGCAATCAGCAATGATCTACATCCCACAAATCTAAAGCATTCTTGGCTTTTTATGAAATTTCAAAACATACATTAATCTGTCCATTCATTCAACAATGCTATTGAGTATCAGGCATCATAATGGCCAATGCTGACACTCTTACAATCTAGGGGAATGGATAATCATGTAAACCTATCACTCTGATGTAATACAGCAAAAGTATTTCTAGGGCACCTAAAGTGTGTGATAACAGGGAAGGATTTGGTCAGAGAAAACAGATAGGAGTTAACCAGTTTAAAAAGAAGAGCAAAATGGTGTTTAGGGAAGAATCACGGCATTATGGTTTGTTCAGCCTTACATGGTGGAGATCTACTTTGTGCCAGGCACTGAGCTTGGCCCCAGGACACTGTGCTGGGCTCTCTGGTGTGCTCGAAGAAGGTAAAGCATGTGCACCATTGGGCAACTTGGGTAGCTCAGTCATGCTGGGATGAATGAAGAAAGAAGTGAAGATGGGAAAAAATGAGGATGATTGTGTTGGCAGGGAGAAGATTTCTAAGGTAAAATTAGACTTTTTATTAAGGCTGGGGCAAATGAAAGGCTTTACACAGGGGTGACAAGTCTGATCTGGGTTTTAACAAGGTCTCCCTGTTATGCTGTGCATAGAAGGAACTGCAAAGGGCAAAGAGTGGAGGCAGGGGACCAGTTAGGATGATGGGCTAGTAATCCAGGAGACCAGTTAAGGACCTGATTTCAAAAATTACTACAAAGCAACAGTAATAAAGACAGTATGGTTCCAACATAAAGATAGACATATAGATCAATGGAATAGAATTCAAAGTACAGAAACAAACCCTTTCATTTACAACCAATTGATTTTAGACAAAGGTGTCAAGACAAGTCAATAGGAAAAGAATAGTCTTTTTAACAAATGGTGCTGAGATAACTGACTGTCCACATGCAAAAGAACAAATTTGAATCCCTATCTTACATCAAACATAATAATAAATTTAAAGTGGATCAGAAACCTAAAATAATAGAACTTTTAGAAGATAACATAGGCCTTAGGTTATGCAAAGATTTCATAGATACGATCACAGAAGCAGAGTCCATAAGAGAAAAAAATTAACAATTTGGACCTCATCAAAATTTTAAAAAATTGTGCTTCAAAAGAGAACCTGAAGGAAATGAAAAGACAGTGCACACACTTGGAGAAAATATTTTAGAATCATATATCCAGTAAGGGAATTGTATCCAGAATACATAAAGAACTCTAACTCAACAATAAAAAGGCAACTCAATTTACAAATGGGCAAAGGATTCACTATACATTTCTCCAATGAAGAAAGCTATACAAGGTTCAAGCCTGTAATCCCAGCACTTTGGGAGGCTGAGGCAGGTGGATCACGAGGTCAGGAGTTCAAGACCTGCCTGGCCAACGTGGTGAAACCCCGTCTCTACTAAAAATTCGAAAATTAGCTGGGCATGGTGGCAAACGCCTGTAGTCCCGGCTACTTGGGAGGCTGAGGCAGGAGAATAGCTTGAGCCCAGGAGTCGGAGGTTGTAGTGAGCCAAGATTGCACCACTGCACTCCAGCCTGGGTGACACAGTGAGACTCTGTCTCAAAAAAAAAACTGAAAGAAAAGAAAAGAAAAGAAATTTCTACAAATGGCCAAAAAGCACCTGAAAAAATGCTCAACATCATTAGTCACTAGGAAACTGCAAATCAAAACGTCAATGAGATACTACTTCATACACACTAGAATGGCTATAATCATACAATCACAACTATTGGGGTGAATGTGGAGAAAATGGAACCCTCATACATTGCTAGTGGGAATGTAAAATGGTGCAGCTGCTTTGGAAAACATTTTGGAAGCTCCTCAAAATGTTATGCATCAAACTATCATATGATCCAATAATTCTACTCTTAGATATTTCTTCAAGAACAATAAAAACATACTTCTATAAAGACTTATACACTGATGTTTATAGCAATTGTTTATAATCGCCAAAAAGTGGACATAACTCAAATGTTCATAATTGCTGAACAAATAAATAAATTGTGGTATAATCACGCAATGGAATACTATTTGGCAATAGAAAGGAATGAAGTAATGATACATGCTACAACATGGACGAACCTCAAATATATTAGTCAAGTAAAAGAAGCCAGAAACACAATATGATTTCATTCATAGAAAATGTCCAGAAGAAAGAAAATCTATAGATATAGAAAGTACACTAATAGTTGACTTGGGCTAGAAGTAGAAAGTAAGAATGCAAATGTGCAGTCTGGGTCTTACTGGAGTGATGGAAGTATTCTAAAACTGAAATGTGGTGCTAGTGACACAACTCTGTAAATATGCTAAAAAAATTTATTTAATTGTACACTTAATGGCAATTGGTGAATTTTACAATATGCATAAAATAAATACTAAAGCTTTTTTTTTTCTTTTTTTAAAGAACAGATAAGAAATGAAAGGAAGTGATGAGGGGAACTAACAATAGGAAGTAGCATCAGCAGAACTTTGGAACCTAAAGGATTTGAGGGTGGGTGGCCAAAAGGATTCTAGGCTTACAAGTAAGGACAATGGAGATTGCTAACCTCAAGTGAGTAACAATTATGTGCCAGATGCTATTATGTACCTACTGTGAATCACTGTATAGTCTTCATTTTAAAAGCTTTATTAGGTTGGGATAATTATTTTCTATGTTTTATGTAGTAGAAAACCCTAATGGGGGCACAGAGAGGTTAAGACATTTTCTGAAGGGCACACAGTAGAAGCCATTTCTAGAGTTAGTGGGACAAGAGGAGCGATGGATTTCATAGGCTGCCCTGGAAATTCTTTCTAATGTTAGACAATCCTCTACTCCCTGACATTCTCATAGCCCATCTTGATCTGCCTGAGAGAAAATGTTCACATTGCTTCTTTTCTAGCAATAGACTCTGGCTAGAGCAAGTTGATTCCAGCTTTGCCATTGCATTCTGTGTGGATATCCATTGATAGATTATTTCTGTCTGAGATCATCAGAAATGACAAATGTTAGGTCAAGGACACTAGCCAGAGAGATATTAAGAGCAGGTAGGGCTCATTCACTGGGAAGAAGATATTTAAAAAGCATTAACAGCTTCCTTCTGACAAGTAGCCAGAAATAGCCACAAAAAAAGTCATTGGGTGGAAACTGGCCTCCTCTGAGCAGGAACCAAAAAGGCATCTAATAACAGTTCCATGCTAAGAAGTTTATCCTAAGAAACTGGAGGGGTTTTTTAAATCTTCATTCGAATGAGGGTACTGTTTTGCTTGGAAGATGACATTGGAAAGTAGTATGTGTTTGCTGTGCTTCTTCAGCAAGAATTTTACTTGTTCAAGAAAAGCACAGGTGAGCAGTACATACCTGCTCAACTCAGCTAGCTGGATGTGAGGAATCCCACTCCACTGGCTTTAGCTGGCCGGGGCAGCCACAGCTTTCTTGGGGACAGTGGCCTGGCATGGTTCCCTGGAGGCCTTTTTTGCACTTGAGGTGCTTTTGCTGCCAGGACTACTCTCTGTGTAGCTTTGGGCAAGCTCTATCACCCCTCTGGGAAAAAAATAAGAACACTAGAACAGGTGGCTTCCAAGGTCTCTTCTATCTTTAAAGTCCTTCTCTTCTACTTGAGTCTATGAAACAGCCCAGCCTGGTAGTTTCCTGTCTGCTATCACATATTATTACAAATGGGGTGACTTAACAGAAATATATTCTCTTACAGTTGTAGAGGACAGAAATCAAAATTTTGGCTAGATTGATTTCATCTGGAAGCTCTGAGACAGCATCTGTTCCATGCCATTCTCCAAACTTCTGTTGGCTGCTGGTAACCCTTGGTGTTCCTGCACTTATAGACACATCACCCTAATCCCTGTCTCTGTCTTCACTTGGATTTTTCGTGGTCTTCCCCTTCATGCCACACAACATCCTCTCCTTTCTCTTCTGGGGACATCAGTCATTGGATTTAGGGCCACCTTAAATCCAGGATGATCTCATCAAGAACTTTACACCTGCAAAGACCCTATTTTTCAAATACTATGGGTTAGGACTTGGGCATATCTTTTTTGGGGGGCACAGTCAACTTATTAACAAATAGATAATATTTAATGAGATGTAATATGTGATCAGCTTGTTTCTAAGTGCTTCATGTGCATTATCATGCTTAACCCACACAATAGCCCGATGTGATAGAGGCTTGTATTGTATGCATTTTACCAATGAGGAAAGTGAGAGGTTGACTAACTGGCCCACATTACCCAGGTATTAAACCAGGAAGCAGAAGGCCTCTAGTACACACTCAAACAAGGATTCCATGCTGCCTCCCATACAATTACAACCATACAAAGTGCCAACCTTATGCAGATTATAGGTACTATCAGATTTCAATCATTAATTCATTAGCAAACAGCACAGTAGGCACTCAACACAGCTTTTTGAATGAATAAATGCTTGAAATGTCTCAGGTTCTATACTAGTCACTGGAGTATAGATGTCAACATGATTCTACTATGCTTTTCTTCCTAAAATTAGCAATGACTCTTCTCTATATTAGGCCTAATTTGGGCTTTGATTAAAACTAGCAATAAGGCAGAGAAATTCAAGACACTAACGGTCAGAGATATGGAACAAGACTGAGAGTTATTCTCTTATCCATTTTTCCTCTATTAATATAACAACATCAGAAACACAAATAAGTGAAAACATTACATGACTTTCACATATTGCCACATGGATTCCAGCCATCTGCTTGTGAACTCTCTCTTTCATTTTCATACACTCTCTTTTGCTCTCTCTTTCTCATACTAAGAGGATCTCCTCAACTTAATTTTTTTGGTGTGTGGGGAAGTTACTAGTATTCAACCCATAAGAAGGAGTCAACCACAAGGAATACGTGTGCATGGAAGTGGTGGTGCTGCTGCTGTAGACCTTTTTTATAATCTCTTCTAGGCAGACTGAGTGGCAACTATGATATCCTTAGTTCACTTAAGGCAGAGTTTATAGCTGGGTCCCTCTTGTTCTTTAGTAGTAGCATTTAAAAGCAAGCTAACATAATTTCTAAACACAGATTTCTCCCGGAACTTCTTAGGCTTATATGTCCCATTTACTGGAATATGCAAAGTTTATCTTTCTAAGTAAGGCTCATGCAGATCTTGGTGTGACTTTCTTGAGAGTAACAATCATAAAGAAGTGTTTCTATCTTTTTCTCAAAGGAAAGAAGGAACAAACCTTTCTGATGTACAGCAAATTTCTGGAGCTTTAAGCTTTCAAAGAGGAATATGGCTCAGGCTGTCCTGCAACAATGGTTCTTGCTTCTCAGTATAGTGGGCCTTCAGCAAACCCAGGAGTGGGAGATTCTAAGAGCTGGAGGGAATTATACAGTGAGCAAAGGTCAGGCTCAAAGCCCACATTCACGGAACAATACATAGAATATTTGGGATGAAGTGGAGAATTTGTTTAGGGAACTGTGTATTTTAAGCCTGGAGAAGGAGGTTTGTAGAAGGCTCTGAAAGCCAGGCTCTGATGTGGGAGCTATTTACAAAATGTGGGATTTGTGACACCTGAAGTAGCAATGCTTTAGTATATGAGGCCTTAGGGAATAAAATAAACTTTCGTCACCAATGATCAGTGGTTTTTAAATCTAGAATTTGGGGGTGAGCATTTGAACTCTTTTCCTCAAATGAAATTTTATCCATATAAACTCCAAATTACAAAATATGAAAACTGGCTTGAAGACTAACCAAAGCCACTTGGCCTCTTCTTAAAGCATTTCTCCCTGTCCCATCCCATACCGTACCCTAGAATTTCTCAGAACATGGATTGAATCCTTTCACCTTCGCCCCATGGAACAGAGCTTTACAAAGCATGGCACTTGTGCCATTATAGTACATGCAGTAATTTAGTATAGGTACAGATAAATATTTATACTAAATTTTAATATTCATGTATTTATTTTAATGTGTATTATTCTATCAAGGCCATGATTTAGTGGATATGGTTGTTTAAAATGAAGTTAAACATAAAAGGGGATTTAATTTAAAATTAATTTGAAAAAATGCTAATAAGTAATGGTGCAGATAAAGTTTTTAAAAGACTTTAATATATTAGCTGTTTCTCAGTTATTCAAAGTAATAGATGGTTAGGTTAGCACAGAAAAAGGGAAGTCTGAAGATAAAATCTATCCATAGTAGCTTTAGTTTCTTCACTTTTTGCCAAAGCTGATAGCAAATAATAATGATAATAATGATGATGAGGAGGACTATATTTATTTCACTCTCTTTTCCTGTTTCCTTTTTAATGGAACTAGAAATAGTTGAACAGAAGATGACTCCGCAGGGGAAACAATAACTCTAGTTATTCTGCAAGTCAGAAAAAGCAGGCCTGGTTAATTGGGTAGTAGCTGGAGAAAACTGGATTGTTACTTTGAACACAAAACATATTCTGCCTCCAACCCCAATCATACCCCCTCCTGCATATTAGATGCATTCCAGAAAAGTCGTGGGTAATGAAAATAGCTGCTATTGAGTCATTATTCATTGACTTGCTTACACTAGCTGAGAAGTTTTCCCAGAGGAGAAGAAAATGATCCCAAACTATGATTAAAACTTATACTTTAAGAATCTTAATAATCATATAAAAAGTTTTCTGTATGTTTCAAAGCATCAGCATTTAGCTGCCACACAGACCAGCAAGTGAACAATGAATCCATATGATAACTTTATATGCAATTATTATGTCTCCTTATACACAAATCTGATAAACACCCCCCCTTGGCTGGACTGATTGTATCACTTGGTATTTTGCCCAAATTTCTCCCACGCATTTATGCCCTTTAAGTCTTCCTGAAAGTGGTAATGGGGGCTTCCCAGGCTCAAATCTCCTTAAACACATCAGTTTTCCTCAAAATATGGCTGCCAATGTTAACTGAAATAGCAAGTTTCTTTGCTTTAGGCAGGAATTTTAGAAACTCAGTATGATAGCAATACTTATCTCTTGTAATCAGAAACTCTATTTTTCAATAGCAAATAATGGAAATACAAGTTAATTGTTATGTAATAAACACAGTATGGTAGACAAAAATCTTTCAAAATGCGGATCCCAGGGTGAAATTAATAAAAGGTACCCATGTACATTAAAAATGCATATAAAAGTGAATTTTATTGGTGGGGGGTAGAGTATTGATAGTGTTACATCTTTACTCACTCAACCCACCAAAGAATGGTCTATTCAGCTTCTAATGGGTGCTGGGTATTGTACAAGCTACTGGGGAAATAGAGACAAATAAAACTTGAGTTCTGTCCTAAAGGAATTGCCAGCCTAAAAGGGAAAATATTATAATATATAATTATATATGCAACCTAAGTAACTTCACAGATACGTATGTATGTGTATATATTTTTCAATCCATTGAATATGTTGAGTCTAATGCAACGAAAGAGAAAAATGAAAACAATTTAAAGAATTTTTCAAGATGAGACTGAGTTTGAGTTTTTAATGGCTTTAAAAACTTCTGATGACTTTTACTCTTGCTGCTATCTTTAACCCACATGGGCAAAAATGAGATCTACAAATTGAGTCAGCCAACCTGTATATGTGTAGTCATTGACCTAAGGATTGCTCTGTCATTTCTCCAAGTTTGCCCTGAAGATCATCATTCCTTGAGATATTTCTCCAAAAATCAGAAGAGAGTGTCATGGTCAACAATTTGAGAATCACGGAGTACTTCCTACCCTAGAGATTCATGACAAACCCTCACATAAGAGCTGTATGAAATATTGTATCAAATAACCCAGTTTAATTTAGAGAAATCAGTCTTTCCCAATCTTACTTGATCATGGAGGGTATTTTTATCTATTGACATCCCATGGAAATAATACTGACAGAATGTTCTTTTGGAAATGCTGCAGTAATAAATGACAAACACGTATCTATTGTTCTTAAAAGAATATCTGTAGACCACTTGTACTATTTTCCCCAGTGACATTTTACAGGGATTAAACTTTCTTGACCTGTTCTACATATTTCCAGAATCTAATGTTTATATGTTCTAGCAAATTGTACAAATTGAAACTCAAAATAAATAGGCATATAAGAAGAAACAACCTGTAACATGAAAAGTTATGGCCAAATGTAAAAGAAGAAAAAAAAAACCTATTTTCTACTCAGTGGGCAAACTGCTGTTAAACAACTTTTATAAATTGCTTGATTTTCCATATTTTTTATTCTTCACATAAATATGATTCAAGCGTTTGAATCAATTCTTATGTGAACACTTTGTTAGCTTCAAGTTGTAGATTACTCCTTCAGTAAAGGCTAAAATAATTTAGCAAAAAACATAATCAACTATAGAGAGATTTTTTTTGTTTTAAAGAAAGTGTGTACATAGAGCCATGATAAGCTCATTAGCCTGACAGAATATATTCATAAGATCAATGTAGTCAGTCAAAATAATTTTATTTTTACTATGTCCATTCCACAGAGGATGACCATCCCTTTGACGCTTGTTCTTTGAGAAGGCCTTCTGTAGCATCAAAAATCACTTGAAAATATTCGTCATGGTCCATTGTTCTTCCCATTCATCCTTTTGAACATGCTAAAGTGTCCTAGAATCCTATCTTTCTTGTTCCTGGCCCACAGTAATTTTAGCTAAATTTTAGGAAGTAATATGGTTGAAATATGTCCCCCAAAGTTCATGTGTTGGAAATTTAACCAATCCCTAATGCAGCAGTGTTGAGAGGGTGCAGCTCTTAAGGTAACCCAGGTAATGTATTTATAAGTGTCTGACCCACAGTAAGTGTTCCTAAGTGTTGTTTTTTATTCCATAATTATGCATTATTTGTTATCATATATTATATGACTTACCAGTAATTTTAAATTCAATCTCTCCTTCACTTCTCACAACAACACTATTGGCTAGATATTATTATTCTGCTCATTTTACAGACGAGGAAACTGAAATCTAATGACACTAAACAACTTGAAGCAAAAACCAACCAGATACAGATTCTAGAGATTATTTTAAGTAAAATCAAAGCTAATTTAAATATTTATCTTCCTTTAATTTATTAAACTTCAACTATTATAATCTCTCTTAAGCCAAGAGAGACTCAATAACTCATTCATGGTCATATAATGTCCACGGTGGAGCCTGATGTGATGGTTGATTTTATGTGCGAATTGGCTAGTTTCTAATGTCTAGTAATGCAATCAAACACTAATCCAGGTATATGTTGAAAAGTATTTTGTAGATGTGATTCAGTTCATAATCAGTTGACTTTAAGAAAGATTATCCTAGATAATGAGAGTGGCGCGGGGGGGTGGGGGTGGGTAGTGTTAAATCAGTTGAAAGGCCTTAAGAGCAGAGCTGAGGCTTTCCTGAGGAACAGGAAATTCCACCTGTGGACTGCAATGTCAGCTCATACCTGAAAGTTCTAGCTCGCTCATCCCCATTGGCCTGCCAAATAATTTTCAGATTGCTAAGCCATCCCCAACAATCACATAAACCAATTCCTTGCAATAATTCCCCTAATATATGTCTCCTACCGGTTTTGCTTCTCTGGTTGAACCTTGACTGACACACCTGAGTTCAAACACAAATCTCCATGTCCAGAGACAGAGGCCAGCTCTGATCTTCTGGCATCATGGCAACCATCAATGTTCAACTCATCAAGGTTAATTGGTTCAACTGGCTTTGTCAGTTCCCCATTAACTTAATTAGGAAGCTTTAACCATATGCACTATAAATAAGCAATATGGATGTTCGTATATTTATGTAACACTACTTCTACTATTTCTAAGACAATAATAGTAATATTAATAGCACTAACATTTACTAAGGAATTCCCATGTTGCAGTAAAGGACCGAGATCTTTAAAATCATTATCTTATTTCATGGATAGAAGCTATAAAGCGGTAGGATCCTTCTCAATACAAGGAAGATTTTCTAAGCACAAGAGCAGTCTAAAGATAGACTAGGCTGATCCAAGAGATGGAAAGCTCTCCATCTGTCATGGAATGCAAGCCCAAGTTCAAGTCACTTGACAGAGAAGTTAGAGAAAAAATTCAGCATTGGATGTTAGCTGAAGTTGACAAACCATAAACTCCCTTATTCCAAAACTATGTCCTCTGGCAATTTACATATTTAATCTCCATCATATTTTTAAACTGTTGATAAAACTGTCCTTAAATGACTGAGTAAGTGTATGCTTGGACTGTTTGTAAAATTGGAAATAAATCAATGAACCTTATCTTTCCTTTTATAGCCTCCCATGAGGGTATAAAGATCTATAAACAGGCACACAATACATGCAAGTTAAATCAGGGTCAATTCTTAATTATCCACATTGATAACTGAAGCAAATTGACAGATAACCCAAAATATAAGGGACAGCATGTTTTGTCTCTGGTCTTTAAATTCTGTGTCCCCACCTTCTCTACGATCAGGAAGAGGTAGCTCTTCGCTTAAAAAGTATTCACTTCCTAGATAGAATTCCGGTTCTCCCTTTCACTTTTAATATCTATGTTAATTTTTTAGAATTATTGATTACACTGAGTTCATTAAAATTAGCACCATTTTTTTTAACAAAAATTTCCCCGGGCTCTCTAAAATTCAGACCATCCAACAAAAAAACTGAGGGATAAATGGCAACCTTATTGCACACAAATATATCCATAAGACATGGAGCAACAAACCTAAATTGTGAAGTGTCAGCAGATGAAAAGTACTTTGCTTCTTAAAGGAAACTCACACTGATCTGATCCTAACCACAGAGGAAGGCTCTTTGTCTCGTCTTGACACTAAAACTACCCAGTTACTCTCTCGATAGGGTTGGGCACAGGCCAGTTAGTCTAGATAATCTAAAGCCGAAAGAGAGTGAAAGTATAGTGATGTTTGTGAAATGCTTCTAAGAATTTTAGAGGACTAGAGATAAGGTATGAATCATTCACTTTCTAAGCCACAATCCGTGGCTCGGCAAAGTAAATAAAAGTTTCAAATTCATTTTCATTTTGTTTAAATAAAAAATTAAAATACCATAAACTAATTTAAGACAGAATGAAATGTGTCCATGAGAGGCTGCTGGATTAGAAAGTAGAACAATCTGGGTTCCAGATTCAGGTCTGTCAATAATTACCTAAGAGACAGCAGGCAAATTATGGAACTTCTCTGGGCCTCAGTGTTTTTATCATAGTAGCAGCTACTACTTCATGAAAGCTTTCTTCCATGTCTTTTGGTTGTTTTTCTAAAAGCACTTTGCATTTTAGTTCAGAGAATCCTTCCAACAACCTTCTAAACTAAGTACCATTAGTAAACCCACTTTACAGAGGACAAAAGTGAGGCACAGAAAATAGCTTGCCCAGTGGCGGTCATATTAGTGGGATCAAATGAAATTCCAACCCACATTTAACCACCTGCTACACCGCCTCTCAGCTGGAAAACATGAGAGATGAACTAGGTGCCCTCTCAGGACACTTCTCAGGACCCTTTAGCTCCTTTTTTCTGTGATCCTACAATATAGCAAAATATCTATTAAGCAGATATTTTTAAAGGGCTAGCCTCAGAAGGAAATTCCATTTGAATACATTCATCCTTTAAGATGTGTAGCAACTGTCACTTCCTTTGTGCCCTAGGCAAAGATGCCATCATATCCTAAGTGAGGTGAGTATGGTTTAAATTCTTCTCTCGGCACTCACCATACTGTCTTTATCCTGTCTTTCTTATCTAGTTGATTGCCAACTTTCCTACGTCAGGACCATGGTTGGTTCATCTCTGTGTGACCCAAGAAGCTGTAACATGATAGGTAATCAATAAATACTGTATCTGTTTATAAGAGGACAGAAAACTCAAGGTTCTGACGGTAGGGTCTGTTTGGCATGATGAGAAACAGTAAGAAGGCCCAGACAGTCCTCACCTTATGATGGTTCCACTTATGATTTTTTGACTTCACAATGGTGTGAAAGCAATACATATTTAGCATGCTCCTCAATTTCTGATAGGGTTATATACAGATAAACTCTCATAAGTTGAAAATATTATAAATTGAAAGTGTATTTTTGGCTTACAATATATTCAACTGATGATGGTTTTTCCAGATGTAACTCCACAGTAAGTTAAGGAGCATCTGTACTGTGTTTAATATAGCATGTAAGCTGCACAGAAGGTGAGACACTTCCTGATTATGACAAAGTTTTTGAGAAAGAATGTTTAAGAATAAGGTATTAGGATAACCTAGCTCTCTGTCTGACTTTGGTTTTTGTTGCTGTAACAGAATACCACAGACTGAGTAATTAATAAAGAAAAGACTATTATTCAGCTCACAATTCTGGAGGTTGGGAAGTCCAAGGACGTGGTGCCAGCACCTGGTGGGAGTCATCCCATGGCGGAAGATGGAAGGGCAACAGGGACAGGAGAGCAAGCATGAGAGAGCTCGCTTTTAGAACAAAGCCACTCCCAGGATAACAGACCCACTCTCATGATAACAGCATTAATCCATTGGTGAGGGTACAGCCCCTGTGACCTAATTACCTCTAAAAGGTCTCACCCTCTCAACATGGCTACACTGGGGATTGATTAAATTTCCAATACATGAACATTGGGGAACATATTTAAATCATATCACTTCCTTCCCTGCCACACATGAACTCACCCCATCTTATACCTCCAAACTGTCGTCTCTTGATTTTAACCTTATTATCTCCTGCCATAGTCCCCTGGAGCCACGCGGACCTTCTGGATGTTTCTTGTCATGCCAAGCAGACCCCACTTTCAGAAACCTGAGTTTTCTGCCCTCTTGCCTGAAATGTCCTTCAGATCCACATGACTCATTTTCACACTTGCTTTAGATCCCTGCTAAAATGCCTGTGAATGAGAGAGCCCTTCACTGACCACCTACAGTAAGAATCAATACCCTCCACCCCGAGATTCCTCCTCCTGCTGCCACCTCTTCTTGTCAATGACACTTGCTACCACCTGGAATAGGACAAATATGTTTGAATAGAGCCAATTTTTCATCCATTCAAACGACAGTGCCATAAAGTTAGAACCTTTCATCAATTCATCTCCTGCCATCTCCTCAATGCCTACAGCAGTGCCTAGCACAGTGCAGCCAATCAAAAACTGTGTAGGCAAATGAATGAAAAAAGGAAAAAGCTTCTTGTTGTACAAATATAGAAAATGCTTTTTAAGGGGTTTGTTATGACAACAATAAATGTAAATGTGATGCATTAGTTTAACAACCCAAAGTCCATCTCTGGTCAGCTTTCTGTCCCAAGGTCTGTTATATTTGTGAAAACTACCAAGAGAATGTGAAGTTCATGTCTTTGCTGTAATATTTGGGTATTTATGTTCTATTACCAAGAGGGAGAATGGGTAACAGGAGTGTGTTGGATGCAGGGAGATTTGTGGGCACCTGGGTACAGGGAAAATCACCTTAGTGTGGCAACTAGATAGTTGTGTTATTAAACATTTGCTTCTCTCTGCACTTCTCAAAGTCATGAATCCTGTCTCATTCACCTGTGCCTCCAGGGCTGGGACCTGGCAGGCAGAAACATGCTTGTTGAGTGAATGAAGCCAGCACTAAACTCAGGCTTCTCTCTAGCCCGTTCAAGTTGCCCTTAACTGGGCCATGGTAAATCTATAGTATCAAGTTCAGATGCCCTGTGAGATTCTCCTTCCAGAACAATGTTCACAGCCTGTACCTTCTGAGCCATGTCAATACTTTTCAGGTACCCTCATCTCATTGATTAGCAAGCCCAAATTACAATGAGAAGATATTGTGTCCAAATCTGAATCCAAACCCTATGCAAACTTTGGCATTTACTCAAGACTCAATAAATGTTAAATAAATGAATAATTAAACAATTCAGAGAGAAGTTTTCACAAAAGGACGATGAGTGCTTAGGAGGTACTCCCCAGTGCTCATACACATTATTCTAGTCATTTAGTTAACTGATAGGTATTATAATTTTTATTTTAGAAGCATAGGAATGTTAAGTACAGAAATATAAAATGATTTGCAGATGGAGATACCATGTCATTGGTAGAAACAGGAAAAGACTGAGATCTATTTACTCTGTGTCAGAAACTAGTAACTCCAATTTTAATAAGGATTTATCCACTTCTCTCTTTTGCAACTGCTTGTCCACATATAGAAGAAGCAGAGCAGTTCTCTTGCATAAATATATTAAAGCTAGGCTCACCTATTCACTGACATGAACCTGACTTATTAATCATGCTAAGCCATTAGTATATAAAATATCTAAATAGCTGTCTACCTCTTGTATGCATACACAAGTTCACACAAACACACACACACACACACACGCACATATATATATCTGGAGAGAAAGAGAGAGAAAGACAGAGAGAGAGAGATTGAATATGCCAATAGACAATGGCCAGACCATACATAAAAGTAGAACTCTGACCTACAGCATGCAGCTACCTGTCCAGGAAACCAACTCCTTATCTGTAATAAACAACCCAGGAAGGCAACCTGCCATAAGTCAGACTTGCAGGAATCCAGATCCCACTATCTCTATTAACAATCCAGGAAGCTAAACAACAGCTTCTGTAACAATCAGCCCAAATTGGCCAGGCTTTAATCAATAACTCACAGCTTCCCCAATCTTTGTCCCCACTTTCTACTTAGAACCGACCAGAGGATGCCAAATACATACCACTAACCAATCACATTGCATACCTGCTCCTAATCAGCCCCTCTAAAGAGTCCCCAGATCAAAGACCTCTCTCAGGGACACACCTGAAGCCTTCCCTTTTTCCCACTATGAAGTTTTCCCACTCCTCTGCCTGCCTTTGAGTCTCTACCAAAAGCAAGTGACAGTGGCTGACTCCCTTGCTACAGCAAGCTCTAAATAAATAGCCATTGCTTGTTCTCATTTGGTTGGTCTTCATTTATGTGCATGTATATATATATTTATGTGTATATATGTATTATGTATATATATTATAGGTATATATAATGTATAAATATACATTATATGTATATATCATATATTTATGATATTAGTACATAAAATATCCATTATATACTTACATATAATTTTTATGTACATGTAACCACTGAATTGTTTAATGTTTTCTTTAAATATACATTTCATATAAAATTTTTATTTTAACATTAATTATAATACTTTTATCTTAAACAGAAAAATAGTAATTTCCTAATAAGTACTAAAGTAAGTACCTATTAAATCTATTTACTCAATTGCCACCTAAAAACATGTCACATGCTACTAATAATGCATGTAGCTTAGTTAAGGCAAATGCTCAGTTTACAGTAAAAACCTGTTCCTGAATTCAGCTTCATCCCCTCACCTGCTGTGTGGCATAAGACAAATGATCCAACGTTTCTGAGTCTTGGGTTCTTACCTCTGAATACCAATGATAAATCCAAACTTGTAGAATTACTGTGAAGATGAAATTCAATGGTATTTATGCATGCACCAGACCCAGGCAGGTGCTCAATCTTTAATAAATACATTTATATTTTAGTACATGCAAAATAACAGGAGGCAAGGAATATGAGAAGAAAACTGTAGCACCAGAATCAGGTTCCTTGAATTTGTTCAAACCCAAATGAGAATGTGGAGTTCACCATTGGCCAACTATACAACAGCCAGAAAACGTTCATGTGCGTTAAGTAAAATGCTGACAATGAAAAGCTGTTTAAGCCACCTTAGCCGAATCACAATATATTATTTATAAGGAAGACTTTAAAGGGGAGGGAGGACCAGCCTGTGGCCATTTCCAATCAAACAGAATCATTACCAATAACATGTTTTCAATGGCTGCATAGGGGGTCTTTGAACGTTGGTTAGAATTAAAGCTCAGAAAGAGAAAAATATTCAGCAGATGACAAAACAGTCCCAAATCTATTCTCACACATTTTCCAGAAAAGACTGAGTCTCTTTCAAAAGCTTTAAATAGACACTAACAGTAAGAAATCTGGAATGCAAAAAATTACATATGTACATTATGTGTGTGTGTGTGTATAATTATTTCTTAACAATTTTCACATTAACATGGGTCGGGTTGCTTTAGAAAAATGGTATAATTAAGGTGGCTTGATGGTAAGTTAGTTCCTAAATAACTGCACAGATTAAGAAATTGATGAAATGCATTTAAAAGATGGGTGAGAGAGATCAGTTTCCTCTCAGGGTGGCTTAGAAGTAGAACTAGTAAGTTCGGTAGAGGCTGCCAGGGGCACGATTCCTGATTCATCAACTCAAAGAGCATGCAAAATCCCAGGACATTAGAAGATGGATCAGAAAGTGTAGCGTTCTTAGGTTTTTCTCCTAGGAGAAGAGCAGGGGAGGTTCTTTTCTGCAGAAAGGAAGAAACAACCTCAGCAATTTCCAAACGAAACGGCTGGTGTCCCAGGGATGATAAAAAGCAGAGGTTGTGTGTCTGTCAAGCCCACATGCAGGTCTAGGTGCACTCTGCACCCCGCTCCAGGAACTGGGAAGACTTGGGCATGGGGAATACAGTTGAAATGCATCTCTGAACCCCTTTTTGAGGTATTTCTTACCTGGCTTTTCCCCTCCTGTCTCCTGAATGATTCCTCAACCACAAGAGACGACATTTTGCTTTTGAAGAGAGGTACTTTATAGCTACTTCTGAAATATTTGTTTTGCCCTATCAATAGCCAGTGTTTATTTTCTTATATCTCCCAAAAGCTAATTTTTATCTAGCATCCCACTCTTTCTGTCCTACCATTAAAACCTCTAATTTCCGAAGTTTGATTAAGTCTTTATTTTTCATTTCTTTGTTTTGCTTTTTTAAGATGGAGGCAAGTTCTATTGAGTTAAATGAATTGACATAATGAAATGTTAATGCGGGAAGGAGCACGGGTCATTATCTAGCCCAAGTTTTACAGATAAATAAACTGAAGGAAGCTCAGGAAGGTTTACAGTCTAACCATTCTCAAGGCCCCATAGGAGCAGCCATTTAAAAATGGAGCCAAGGTTTTACGACTCATCTTACTACAACCTGCTGGAGATCTAAACAAAGATTTACCATGGGGGAACTGGAGGAATTTCTAGAAGTTGCATTTGTTACTTAATTTTGCATATAAAAATGAGGATGCTTAAAGAAAAAGTAAGGAGGTGGCACAAGGCAGGGTGTGGAAAGAAGGATAAGAAGCATGGTATCAGATAGAAAAAGAAGGGATAAACAATAAAATTTACTTGAAGAGAAAAGCGGTAGAAAAGCTTGGGGAGGGAAGAGCAAATCCTTCTTGAAACAAGATCTCTTAAACAAGGAGCTGTCCCTCAAAAGGCTCAAAGATGTCGGCTTGCCCAGAAACTGTGCATTTTAATATATCAGAGTAAAGTGAAAGAAATAGAAAGAGAGATGAGATAGCCAGATTAGCGAGCTAGATGGATGGATAGATAATTAAACAGTATAGTATCAAGTATCAGGCAAAGCATTAATATTAACTCCAAATATTTTTTAAGTACTTCAAACCTAAGGAGGCAAGAAGGATTATTTTTTGCTTATATAAACATATTAATTACAGAAATAGTGATTGTATTTACAATTTAAGCTTCATTATCACATGGCACAGAAACTCACACCGTAACTCACACAATGCATCTATTCTTTATATTGGTGTAATTTCTAGCCAACTGCAACATGAAAATATTCTGGTACATCAGGCTTGACAGATGATCTAGAGCATCCTCTTTTTGAGGGCAGGATCATATCACGTATATCTTTCTATCCTTCAAGGAGCACAGCAAAGGACTTGTGTGAGACGATGGCACAATAAATGTTGGTTAAAAGGCTAAATAACAGACAGTAATAATCTCACTAAAAATAAAATAGAGAAGTAAAAGGTTCTAAAATGAGACTCCACAAGACTTTTTGCCCAGGCAGCTTGCATGCATATAAAGTGCTAAACCCTGTCAAGAAATTAAAGCCACATTTAAAAATCAAATGAGATCTCTTTTTCATTGGAAGGACTTGGGTATAGATCTATGGTCTGCTAATGCATGAAAGACGGTTCATGTCATTACCAGCCAGATCCTGAAAATATGGATGACAAGCTCCTGAATTACACAGAAAAAGGCAAGTCTTTGCCTTGCAGAAAACTTGAGTGCTTCCCTTTTTCCTCATTGTACTGCAGATTATTTCAGACTTCAAAACAAACTTCATCATTTTTCACTTTAAAAACAAAAACACAAACCCTCCAGCCCTTTCTCCTCATGCTGTGAATGAAGCTTGTGATTTTAAAAAAGGCTTTATAAGCTCAGCCTTTATTCATCCTATTATTTATCATAAGGCTACACTATTTAAGGGTAACGCACATTTGCTTACAGGGGATCGGCCACGGTAACAGCTGGGCCACGTGAAATTCAGTCGGAAATTCACATTTAAAACTTAGATTTTTCTCTTTGAATGGCAACTGAAAAGAAAAAAAAGTACAAAACACACCGGCTCAGCCAGAGAGCAGGAGAGGGAGGAGGGGAATTAACAAATCTTTGAAAAATAAAGCTGCATAATCTGCTATATTTCAGGCCGCTTTTATCCTCCAAATCCCCCATCTTTGTTTAAGCTACAAACAGACTCTATAAAAATCAGCTCACTGGCCTCCTCCTATTATACACCTCCCTGCACAAATCAAATGAAGCTTTGGCTGAAAAGCTGATAAAGAAAAAATACACCGACACATGAGCAAGCTGATGTATTTTAAAAGTGGTTATCATTTCTGATCCTTCCCTTTCTCTCCAGGGAATAGATCATCTTTCTAAGGAGCACACAAAACTCTGGCACTGAGCACACTTCACCCCTTGCATTTGTTTTGATTAGGGGTTTTCTAAAATAATGACCGCATGAAGTGTTCCATCATTAGCATTGATTTTTAACACCTTGGGTGTGAGTCATTGTCGTGTAACTGTTTAATATTAGGGCATAACCAAGACCCCCTCCTAGTATTTGCTCTCACCATACAGTTTTTCCCTGGGAAACACATTTTTCTCATGCTAAAAACAACAGGCTCTGCATTATCCAGATACTTCAGGTCTGTTCTGTTCTATTCTGTTTTCATTTCTGTTGTTTGTAATAAATTCTAGATTCTGGCCTGCAATGTCAGAAAGTAATACATCCTTCTTAGCCTTTTTGTCTTGGCTTTTCTCGTGATTTCTGGCATAATAGGGGGATCTTGAGTTTCCCAGAGTCCGTCCCTTTTGTAGCTCTGTTCAGCCAGCTGCCAGCCCAAATATGAGTGTCCCTTTTACACAATCCCATAGCACCAGGAATTTTGCTTCACAGTCATTATCATAGTTACGACTTTGTATTGTCTGGTCTTTGATTAATGCCTGTCTCATCTGTACACTATAAATTCCACAGGGCAGATCTTGTTCTTAATCTCTGAATCTTCCATGTCCAGCTCAGTGAGTTAATTAGGCATGATAAAGACTCAAAAACTATATTGCTTACCAGATTACAGATTTTTAAAAAATAATATTACCTAAAATTTGCAGAGTATATGCTACAAACCAAGCACTTCCCACACATCATCTCATTTATTCCTCGCCCAGTCTCTATAAGGTGGCAACTGGTGTCTCCATTCTATTTTATACATGAGAAATGGAGGCTTAGAGAGCTAAAGTCATTTGCCCAGTTAGAAAAGCATGTGACGGACTCAGGTCATAAACTCACAGACTTGTGCTGACTTAGGAACACAAGGGCTGACCCAATAGTTTCATCTTCTCTCATAGCTGCTTCCCACACTGGGCCAAGACCATCAGAATAAGACCTATTCATTGTCATGATACCTGGTGCCATTTATCAAGCTCCTACACCCTAATTCTGAGACATTCTGCCTAACACGTACAACAATCCTGTTCCATTAAATATTATTATTATCCCCCTTGACTGTCAAGAATATTGCTACTTAGAGTTCAAGTTACTTCCCCCAGGCATTATGACAAGGAAAAAACAGAGTTAGGACAAAGCTTTCCCACACTTTCCTCAAGGGACTTATCACTGGAGACAGAAAAAGCAGGAAGAAAACAAATAAACGAACTGCTCTTGACCACCAAAAAGAATCAGACTTAGGGGAAGGATGTACATAGGAGAAAGAAGGAGTCGATGACAATGGTGTGCTGGCTGCACAGGTAGAATTCAGGGAGGTAGTTGTTACAACTGGAATGGAATGGAATGAAATGGGCTGGAATGGACTGGACTGGAATGAAATGGATTGGATTGGATTGAAATTAAAACACACGGCCAACTTCCCACTTCGTACAAACTTATTCCGAAATACGTGTTCACTTATTGCTATGAACTGAATTGTGTCCTTCAAAATTTGTATGTTGAAGCTCTAACCCTTGATGTGATGGTATTTGGAAACGGGGCCTTTGGGATGTTATAAGAGGCCATGTGATGTTAGACGAGTCCCACCTGATGGATCAGTACCCTTATAAGGGACCCAGACAGCATGCACGTGTGTGTGTGCTCTCTTGCGTTCTCCCTCTCTCTCTCTCCACACACATGCACAAAGACACAAAAAAAGTCAAGGGAGCACGCCAAGATGGAAGTCAGAAAGAGAGCCCTCAACAGGAATTGAATTAGCCAGAATTTTGATCTTGACTTTCCAGGCTTCAACACTGAGAAAATAAATGTCTATTGTTTAAGCCACCCAGTATATGAAATTTTATTATGGTGGCCCAAGCTGTCTAAGACACTTGTAGTTTCCTGAAAGGTCATAGAGACCTCCTCAGCCTGCTTTAGTCTCCACATCCCTTGGTCTGGCCAAGGCTGTCTTCAGCTGGTAACATTTGGTGAGAATTTTTTTGCTCATCTAGGTCTATGTGCTTCCCTTTTCAAGCAGTAACTACAAAAAAGCAAACCAATGTAAATCCAAAGATATCTGAGGCAAATCCACCACCTTTGAAAAAAACCCATCCAGTTCCTTGCCAGCTGTGGGTGAAATTCTAAGAATGTCCCAACAGGAATTCAGAGGCCTTGCCTTGAAAAGTAGATCCTTTCCTTCAAAGCAGCTTTGTGTAAACAATTTAACCTATCAATCTCAAATTGCTTAGATTCTAATCTGTTTTATTATGGATTTGAACCTGCTGCACAGAGAAAAGGACAGTCCCCCTCCCTAATGAACTGTTGTTTCAAGACACCCAGCTTTATGATTTTCACACCCCACCCTCAGCCTTGCCTTTTCAAAGGGGCTTGGGACTTGGTTGGAGCTTTCTTTTATAAATGCAAATACAATTAATAGTTATGCATTTCAATACACCCTAAAATGGTAAAGGACAATGCTCCAGCACTCACAATAACAATGCATTCCTTTTCATCCCCTGCAGAGCTCCAAATGTTACTTCATTAGTGTGTATTTGATCACAGTGCTCTTTGCCACCATAGCTTCACTTTCGGAGCCCAAGGAAGCTGCAAATGCTATATAATGTATGATTATTAACTTACATCAAACAAATCACAGTGGCTCAGTCTACTGTTTTTCTACTAATTCAATTCCTCATTAATAACCTTTATTATTATGCAAGAATAGAATAGGATTTTATAGTACAGATAGCCTGAAATTGCCGTGGCAAACTCATTACCATCCACAGCTATAGTTCTATATAGAAGTCAAATTGGAAAACGAGAGAAATTGCCTAATACAGAAAGTTTTATTTTGATGAGAGATAACTGAGATGATTTCTCATCTGTTTGGACAAACAAACATGTACATCTGAAGGATCGGCTGTTAGGGACCAAGAAGAGGGAAAAAAAATTGTGGGAGGCATTCTTTTCTGAAAAGAGGTTTAGCAACAAAGTGAAGCCAATGTAAGTTAAAAATGAACACTCTACACTTAGAAAACCAAATTATGCAAATCCACCCACTTCCTACCTAGCTACTGTTTCTCTGCATCGGCTGACTCTTTAAGGTCGGGGCAAAGGCATAGGGGATGTTCACAACCTGCTGGGCCAGCTGCTGAGGTTACACACTCAAATAACAGTTGGGAGAACTAGCCTTGACTGGAACCAGATACACATTTTTATAAACCACCAGAACAAAAAGAATAAAGCTATGAAGTAGAACAAGCTCCGCACTCAGGCGCCTTCTTACTTAGGCTGAGTGTTCAGATCAAATAGCAACAAAATCAGGTGAGGCTGCTTACTACCTTGATGAAGCCTACTTTTCTACCTCTAATTACAACGCAAGATAGGAATAAATAAGATCCAACCTAGCCACTCATGATTATAAGGTGAATCGGAGTCATTTAAAATTTAACCCTGGAGAAGATGCTGTGAGCAGGATAATTGGAATAAATTTGAACAGATACCCAATGATTAAGAATTTGAAAAAAAAAAAGAAAAAAAAAAAAGAAGGTGGGGGCTCTTTAGGGCTAGTATCCAGCTGGAATAGTTGTCTTGACCTCTGATTCCTGAGTTGGTCTGGAAGCTCTTGACCAAAAAGTGTGCACAAATACAGTCTAGAAATTGGCCTGTGAATCAGGATCTGGCTGCTGACATAGCAGGCAAGGGACCCTGGGTTACAAAACCAAACATCTACAACTTGGGGGTTCATGTCTGTGCCTCAAAGGGAAGCTACAGGGATATCACAAAATAGTAAAGAGAAAGCCTTGTGGAAATAGCAGCCCTGGGTAAAAAGTCTTTGTGTGGCACCAGCGAATTCAGGTTTGCTCTCTTTCCAGCAATCCCGATAGGCTGAGCACAGCCTTGTGATACGGCAGGGATGTGGGAGTACCACTTTCTGATATGACGCCTTTCCCCGTCTCAACGACTGTACACAAACCACCCTAGTCATCAAGGCAATAATTAACTTCATTTTGATGTTGCCTAATTACCATGTTTACTTTTCACACTATCATCACATATTGGCTTATTTTTAAAAATATTGTTATTAGTGGTAACAGATATAATAAATAAAATCTGAATACTTGGGAGAGACGGAGCTGCAGGAGACAATGCCTATTTTTAGAGAGGCAGCCTGGCACAGGGAAAAGAGAACAGAGTTTGGATTCAACAATAAAATCTGAGTTCAAATTTTGACTTGGCCATCATTTTCTCATCTGATAAATAAGAATAATGATACTCACCTTTTACAGTTGTTGGCTGGATTAAATAAGATGCTTTGTGTAATTTTCTCAACCTAGTTTGCAGCACATAGTAGGTTCTCCTTAAATGGCAACTGTAGTGACAGTGATGATGGCTAATAAAAAAATGGCTAGTTAAGTCAGTTTTTGGAGCAAGGTGTTTGAAAACCCACTCACTAGGGTAATGCATCCAACAACTATGTATTTAATCCTGTTGATTAAGTAAGTGAGCAAATGAGAGAACGAATAAATGAATGAATGAATGGAAATGATTTGAGGAACATGCCAACTTTACTAATCACTAGGAATTTCAGAAGTGGAATCTCTGTTCCCTGGAACAGTGCCTGGTACTCAGAATTTGTTGTCATGAATGAAATGAGACTTCATTAAAACAAAAAAAGGTTCTCCAACAAACATAGTTGCACTGCTGATCCCTATTTCCTGGCTTTCACCTTCCCCCCAATCCTACACAGAGATGTCCATCTGCAGACACTTTCCTTCCATCCAGAGTCCTTCCCACCCTCTGAAGCACCTTCTTGCCTTCCTCTGCCCTGGCCCCCTGGCTGAGGCCCTGTCTTGCTCATGATTTCTCACCAAAGATGAGGAAGAGCTGCTGCTGCTTCCCATCTTCTTTTTTTTTTTTTGAGATGGAGTTTTGCTCTCGTTGCCCAGGCTGGACTGCAGTGGCACGATCTCGGCTCACTGCAACCTCCGCCTCCTGGGTTCAAGTGATTCTCCTGCCTCAGCCTCCAGAGTAGCTGGGACAACAGGCGCCCGCCACCATGCCTGGCTAATTTTTGTATCTTTAGTAACGACAGGGTTTCACTATGTTGGCCAGGCTGGTCTCAAACTCCTGACCTCAGGTGATCCACCTGCCTCTGCCTCCCAAAGTGCTGGGATTACAGGCGTGAGCAACCAGGCCTGGCCAGCTGCTTCCCATCTTCTAAGGGCTCGGGTTGTGAAATGCCATCACATGGGTACTAAAGAAAGAAAACAGTCATCAGTCCTCCATGACACTGTTTGACGCTGAGGGTGATGATGAATGATGTATGTAGTGGGGACATCAAATTACGAGTGCCTGTCCACACTGGGGCCTCCTGCCACTCGCGTTTCACATCAGTCTCCCCAGTGCTGCCCGCAGTCCCCTGATGTGGTGGGAGACAGGAAGGGAGATGGAAGCATCCCGGAGAATCTGTAAGAAGAGAGGCTCAAACCACCTGTCCAAATGAAGAGCTGCTTTCTCCCTGGGGCCGGCTGGGTTCTCCTCCCTTCTGCTTGTCTGTTTTCAAATCAATGACTATATAAATAAATGAGTAAGAAAGAAACTAACCTGCACATTATGCACATGTACCCTAAAACAAAGTATAATAATAATAAAATAAAATAAAAAAAGAGAATACTAAAAAAAAAAAAAGAACTTGAGAAATTTCCAAATGCACTTACCAACTATGTTCATATAAACTCCCAAGTTGGCAATTTCTAAACTTGTTTTTACAACTGCGCCAAAAATTGTTTTACACAATTCTACAAAAAAAAAAAATCCTCAAAAAAAAAAAAAAGGAAAAAATTCACATTTTAATGTGTAGTTAGTGCCCACTGTGGGAGATGGGGCTTAACTTCTGCCTTCCTCCCATGCAGGTGGCTAGATTTAGTGACTGGCATCCAATGAATAGAGTCAATGAATATTCATTTCAATAAATGGAGAAGGGACAGAAAAAAAAACAGCAATTCTACAGGAGAGAAACCTGGCAAACACTACCTTAACCTAGAGATGAAAGTTAACATCAGCAGCGATGGCATGTGGATATCATGTGACAAAAGAGTATTTCACCTCTGGTGTATTGTTTCAAAACCTACAACCTCAGTGTAATCACAAGTCTAATCACAAGAAAAACTATGAAAGCTACACATTCAGATTGGTAAGCCTACAGGATATTTGCCTGAACAGTACTTTTCAACATGGACGAGATAGTGAAAAACAAAGACTGAGAAACTGTCATAGACCGGAAGTCGCTGTTGGAGATGTGATAGTCAATGCAATGTGGTACCCCGGATGGAAAAACTGGTGAAATCCAAGGAAAGTGTGGAGTTCAGTTAATTAAAAAGAGAGAGAGAGAGACAGAACAGCAATTATCCAGGGAGCTGGACTTACAGATGCCACAGTCTCTGGGCAGCAGTCTATGTGTACCCAGCAGCACCAGCCATCACTGGCCAGCCCAGCCTCGTGGTTTTCCTCCTCCATTCCTTCCCATTTCCAGCTCTCTCATGCTCCTGAAGCTCAGCTCTGGGCAAGAAGGGTCCTCTCTCCACATTCTCTATCTGCCTCCTTTGGATCACAGGCACATGTACCCTAGACTTCAACTCACCTGCTTCATTCAAGCGCATGCCTTTACTTCTAAACCCTCCATCACTCCCAGATGATTACCAAAACAAAGTCAATGAAACGTCTTCCCAAATAGGGAAATTAGACTCAACACACAACACTCCTGAGTTTCTGTCCCCAAAAAGCAACAATCCAATCTTTACATTGTCTATTTGCCTGTATTTTTAAAAAGGCTGTTTCCGCCTCCAACTTAGACTCTTTCGTCTAATACCTAATCTAATGTAACATTTCGGGAGCACTTTGAATTACATAAATGTGACACTGAACAGGAGGGGATGTTAATGGCTTTAGAAGAAAACAATGGAGAAACATACTAAATTTAGTACAGGAAATCCAGGGTTCAAACCCTGCCCTTGCCACACAAGTGGTTGTGTGGGCAAGTCACAGAATCTTCTTGAACACATGATATCAAACTGTGCAGGTTTGGAAATATAATCTATATCATACCTTCAAATTCTTGGGTGTTGACAGTCTATTTTTCAATTTCTTTAAAAATAAATCTAGAATTTGACTTCTTTTGTTTATAGGAGGTAACATAAAATGTGACAGAAATTCATATCGACAGGGACCTCTTCATAAAAAGATTTAATACCAAACATTTAAATTAATAATGTTTTTAAAACCCTAACTAGAAACACAAAAATTGTTAAGCGTCTTCCCTGAGGTATTAGTTCTGATTAAATCCCCCAAAATCAGAATAACAAAAAAACTATTAATAAATTTATGCTTGTAGTTAGTTTTAAACATAAATGTTAAAAAGATATGGATATTTTTGTATAAGTAAGTAAAGAGTGAGACTAGAAAGTTAAAATGTATTTTTTTTGGTAACAATAACTACTGCTGCTAAGAGCAAAGTGGACTTTCTTATGTATTGCTGGTAGGAGTTTAAATTGATACCAATTTTAAGAATCAAAATTTGACCATGTCTATGAAAAATCTTTAAATGTAAAACCTATATTTTATTTATTTTTCTTCACTTATTTAATTTTATTTATTTATTTTTGAGACAGGATCTGGCTCTATTGCCCTGGCTGAAGTGCCGTGGTGTGATCATAGCTCACTGCAGCCTCAAGCTCCTGGGCTCAAGCAATCCTCCCACCTCAGCCTCCTGAGTAGCTGAGGCTATAGGCATGAGCCCCCACTCCTGTCTTAAAACAATAATTTAAATTTTTATTTTAATTTAGCATTTTTTCTTTTGTGAATTTATTCTAAGAAAGAAAATTCGATGTGTACACAAAAAATTAATGACAGGATGTTCATTATGGCAAAATTAACTATAGTATAAAAAACTAAGGCAAATAATATTCAATGACAGGAAGTAAGTTAATTAGATGAAGCTAATTCATAAAACAGAACATTTCACAGGCATTAAAAGGGACATAAAAGAAAACTTTATGACAAAAAGGTGGTTGTTATATATTGAGCAAAGATAAAAACACGTTGCACAGTGTATACAGAATGTTTCTGATTCTGTAAAGAAAACATATAAACTTGGAAAACAAAGAAAAATCAGAAGGATATAAACAAAAATGCTGAATGATTTGTCTCTGAACTATGCAATTATGGATAATTTTTACTATCCTTCTTTCTTTTGCTTTTCTGTGTTTTAAGAATTATCTTCAATGAACATATGTATGTCCCTTGCATTTCTTCTCCAACAATTTCTATTTCTCAGTGGAGGGACTTTAGCACAAGGACTTACCTGATTCCAAATGACTGGAACTAGTTGTCTACAGGTATTATTGAGTTAATATAATACCTGTCTATAGGTGTTATTGAATTTAATAGTCATTTATGTGAGTTTGCTCTAATCCCAAATCACATTCTGTTTAGTAAATAAGGTGACAGGTATAGAAGCATCTATGTAAAAGCACATGATTTAGGGGATCTATTTAGAATATCCAACCAATGGTATCAACACCTGATGTGGTCAGCAGTTTGAGAGGAACCTAAAAATGGGACGTCTCAGGCAGGATTTCAGTAAACATCACAAGCCCTGTTATTGGATACACCGCTGCTCCTCACCCACCTCCCCAACACCAAAAGGGATGGCACAACTTTGTCATCCTGAGACCTAAATAATGAAGAGTATTTTCTTTTCTTTTATAGGAAGAAGAAAAAGGAAACAGAGAAAGAGGAAGAGGAGGAGGAGGAGGAAGGTGAGGAGAAAATCAGCTACTGATAAAACATACAAGGAACTTTGAACTCTGGAAATTATTTTTCTATAGCCTTCATATGAGGCCAACCACAGCCTAAAAGCTACCGCTTAGCCTTTACAACTTTGAAAGTTAACCCTTCGGTACATAAAATTAACTTTTACTTTGCTATACAAAATCCAGATTTATGTATGTCAAATGTGAAGAGACACTTTTGCTTTCACATTTTCTATGAAGACTCTTAAGGCTACCACAGGCATCCATAGAGGGAAGTGAAAATCTGGTTCACATGTATTAAGTACAAGGAGACAGAGAACATTTGGCAAATTAATGAACAAATGTTAGCAGTGTTAAGTGTAGAATGAATGAATATGCGAATGGATGAAATAACATTTGCAGTCCCATATTGAATAAATTCTTATCAGGGATTGTTTACTCATACTTTATGCAAATCTTCTGAATTCAGGCTGGCTGATATTTCTAGTAATTTGGGGTCCTTAGATGAGGGGGGCAGTTTAAAACTATGGGCCCAATTCTTCTAACTTGGGAAACTCCCTATCATTCTGGAATATGTCTCAAAATCTTTGTGATAGAAGAAGAAAATAATTAGGAAAGAAAGAGAGAAACTGAGAGAGATTGAAAGAGAAGGCTTTTTCCAGTTCTTCCAGATGACACTTCCAAGTGGGCTTCTCTTTAATTAAACCAATCTAAGGCACCCCCCAAATCATCTTCCTTTAAAATCTTGAATTTTGACCACCCTGTCAGTTTCTGAAACTCCTTTTGATGATATAAGTATTTAAAATTTTTTGGAGACAATTTTTGGAGGCATGGACAGCAAGTAAAAAGCAAAAAAAGAAAGAAGGTTAAGTCATTATGATTTCAAAATATGTTAAAGTAGGCCAGGAATGGTGGCTCATGACTGTAATCCCACCACTTTGGGAGGCCGAGGCAGGCAGATCACTTGAGGTCAGGAGTTCAAAACCAGCCTGGCCAAATGGTGAAATCCCGTCTCTACTAAAAATACAAAAATTAGCCAGATGCGCTGGTGCATGCCTGTAGTCCCAGCCACTTAGGCGGCTGGGGCACAAGAATCACTTGAACTCAGGAGGCGGAGGTTGCAATGAGCCAAGATTGCACCACTGCACTCCAGCCTCAGTGACAGAGGAAAAAAAAAAAAAAAATATATATATATATATATATATATATATAAAACTATTCTTAATGAAATAGATTGCATTTTATACCTGAATTTAGATGTTCATATTTTTAAAAATTATAATCGCAATATAAAAATATCAGTTCATTTGTTGGTTTATATGAAGGTTTTTTTTAACATAAAATAAAGGTACCAAGTATATTAAAGCAACTATTTTTAATGAAATACACTGCCTTTTACACTTGAATTCAGATGTTCATACTTTTAAAATTTATAATCACAACATAAAAGTATCTGTTCATTTGTTGCGTTACATGAGGGACGTTTTTTGAACATAAAGGAATCATACAATCACATGGTACAATTAATATGATTAATGGAAGAAAAATAAAAATTAAACTTGGAATTGGAGATGGGAAACAGTCACCAGATATTTGACTGTGAGAGCTCCATAAATATTCCTTGGTTTTGTCTTTTTAGCACTAAACTGTGACATCTTCCATTTGAAAGAAATCAGCTTTGTTTTCAATGCTAAGAGACGGTTTCCATCATTTTTTCTTCTGGCAGACACTCGGCTATTTAAACTCTTCTTTTGTCTTTTTGCATTCAGTTATATTCCTGGCGCATACTGCCCTAAACATGCCACATGCGAGCCTTGGAGGTTTATAGGTGTCTATCATGATGCATCCTCTGTAACAGTTGCTTAGCTACATCGCACATCTTTTGTTCTTTGCCCATGGATCTATCCCACCAGGCCTCCAATCGTGCGAGCTGTTCTTTTGATTGTCCCTCCATATCCTTTGCCCTTCCTGCTGCTAAAAGCAGCATGGCAGGTACTACCTCATGAACTTTCTGCATCGGTTTGATTTTTGTCTCATGCTAATGTGATACTTGTCTAATAGAACTCATGGACTTCTGGGATATAACCACTTATGCTTCTCTCTTCCATTGGAGAACTGTGTTCAGGATGAGATCTAATTCATGTATATGAATATACATTTTTTTCTATACTAAGTGACAATTATTCTGTCTGTCTTGATGCCTTACTCTATTGCACAGGCATATTTTCATTCATAGTTTGACAGGCTTTTCAGCCCTAATAGTTACTTGGAATATCTCTTTAATGCAATGCGTGTATTTTATTTATAATAGAAAAAATCTTAACCTCCTTTTAAATACAACTTTCAGTAAGGAGACCAAAATGCAAAGCCCAACTCAGAAGTGTATGGCTAGGAAAGACTCTCTCAATCAGTAATGCAACTTGTGGACATAAATCTAGCCTGTGAAAAAAATGCATTCACTTTCTCAAGTAATAGAATCAAAGACATAATTTGATAATTGAGAGTAGTTATAATTGAGTTTTTCAAATTCTGCTTTGCTTCTGATTCATATACACAGAATTCTGGGATGTTTGTCAGCTCCAGGGATGGTGAGCTCTGCCTGTCATTCTGGGGCAGATCGTCGTATTTTGGAAAACTGTTGTTTTGAAAGATCTTCCTTTTAAAGAACTACAGTTTGTCAACATGTGACTTCTCTCATTTCCAACTAGTTGTGATATATTCATTCAACAAATATCACTCAGTAGCAAATATAGTGACAGGTGAAATATTAGATATTGGAGATTAAGGGGTGAAAAGGCTGCGATTACTGTCCAAGGATATCTCCAGAGAGGTCCCAGCTGAGCACATATAAACAGATGACCACGCGCTATGAAAGCTGTAACATAACAGATATGTGTGCCACATGCCACTGGCACAGACAGAAGGGACAATTAATCCTACAGAGGGAACTAGGGAATGAGGTGGGCTGTGATGCATAAGAACCTGTAGATCAGGAAGAAAACGCAAGACAGGAGTTCAGTCAGATCCAGTCCATCCCAAATCTACAGTCTCTTCACTCTGTCAGCTCAACAGATATATGCAAACACTCCAAGATATATTTCTTTACTTAGATTTTTTTCAACCTTTATTATAACTTCTCAGAGAGGTTTAGCTTGACTCCCCTCTACATACCCCATGCCAACTTTCACTGCTGCCCCCTGGAGAGACTGGTTAAAGCATCACATATAGTTTGCTCATGGCACTTATCAAAACTAAAATTCATTAATAATTAGTGTAAGCTTTACTTTATAAGCTCCTTATTCTTCAAGAATCTAAAGTCTAAATTATCTGTGATCTAAAGTCTATATTATAAACCTTATGAGGTCAGGGGCCCTTGCTATCTTGTTTAATGGATCCCCAGAGGAAAAGTAGATTGAGCAACACAGCAGGAACATGGTATGTATTAGCTGAATGAACACATGAATGAATCCATGCCCCATTTCTTGTTTTCTTTTTTCTTTTTTTTTTTTTTTTGAGACAGAGTCTCACTCTGTTGCCAGGCTGGAGTTCAGTGGCACAATCTCGGCTCACTGCAATCTCCGCCTTTCGGGTTCGAGCGATTGTCCTGCCTCAGCCTCCCAAGTAGCTGGGACTACAGCCATGTGCCACCACACCCAGTTAATTTTTGTGTTTTTATTAGAGACGGGGCTTCACCATGTTGGCCAGGATGGTCTTGAACTCCTGACCTTGTGATCCGCCCACCTCGGCCTCCCAAAGTGCTGGGATTACGGGCCTTAGCCACCGCGCCCAGCCAACACATTTCTTATACAACATGGTTTTGAGTTATTTCACCTACAACGAACTCCAGCTGGTTTAATGTGTAGCTTACAGAATTGAACCCACTTTTTTCATATTTGTCCACATTTTCTACGAGGGAGAAAGGCATTTTACAAGCCATAGAAGCCCCTAAGTTTGGAATTCTCTGTCAGAAATGGTGGAGAAGCAAGACTTTTTCTCTCTTTTTTTTTTTTATTATACTTTAAGTTTTAGGGTACATGTGCACAATGTGCAGGTTAGTTACATATGTATACATGTGCCATGCTGGTGTGCTGCACCCATTAACTCGTCATTTAGCATTAGGCATATCTCCTAATGCTATCCCTCCCCCCTCCCCCCACCCCACAACAGTCCCCAGAGTGTGATGTTCCCCTTCATGTGTCCATGTGTTCTCATTGTTTAATTCCCATCTATGAGTGAGAACATGCGGTGTTTGGTTTTTTGTCTTTGCAATAGTTTACTGAGAATGATGATTTCCAATTTCATCCATGTCCCTACAAAGGACATGAACTCATCATTTTTTATGGCTGCATAGTATTCCATGGTGTATATGTGCCATATTTTCTTAATCCAGTCTATCATTGTTGGACATTTGAGTTGGTTCCAAGTCTTTGCTATTCTGAAAAGTGCCGCAATAAACATACGTGTGCATGACTTTTTCAAGGTCCTGAAGGGTGACTACGGTGACAGGATTCAAGGCACCACACACAACAGACATGTGGCCAAGTTCTCCTCTTCTTCATTAGCCAGTATATGAAAAAAGCAGAGGACGCTCATGGAATCAGGTATACCCAAGAGTGTCCCCATCACCTTTTCTATAGATTTCAATAGGTTCAAAACACAAGTCTCTTAAAAACCACAGAGTAGCAAGTTCTAGCCAACCAAAAGCATTCGCCATTTTCCCAAAATACCTTCTTTGCCTCCCTTGGGATGTGCTTCTTTCACTCCATTTCTACCTCACTGCCCCTCACCTCTATCTCTGCCTACTTGAATTATACTCATTGCGTCTGCCATGCCTCCCAACCCCTATAGCAGGAAATGACCTCTGTTTTCTGGCTTCACAGGGCAGTTTTCCCTTGTTTGAAGACGCTTGTCAGGGCCAGGTGCGGTGGCTCACACCTGTAATCCCAGCACTTTGGGAGCCCAAGGTGGGTGGATCACTTGAGGTCAGGAGTTCGAGACCAGCCTGGCCAACCTGGTGAAACCCCCATCTCTACTAAAATACAAAAATTAGCCAGGCATGGTGATGCAAGCCTGTAATCCCAGCTACTCAGGAGGCTGAGGCATGAGAATTGCTTGAACCCAGGAGGCAGAGGTTGCAGTGAGCCGGGATCACGCTACTGCACTCCAGCCTGGGCGATAGAGTGCGACTTCGTCTCAAAAAAAAAAAAATGCTTGTCAGGATGTCTCATATTATAAGTATAATATAATTATGTATATGCCTCATGCCCTGGTGGTAGAAAGAATTCTGAGTGGCCTCCAAGATTCCCACCCCTGGTATATGCACCCTGCATAATCCCTCTCCTTGATCATGAGTGGCTCTTGTGACTATGATGGGATATTATCCCATGATTCATTTTACAGATGCAATTAAAGTCCCTAATCAGATGATTTTGGGTTCATGAAAAGAGAGATTTTCCTGGGCAGGTCTGATATAATGAGGCAAGCACTTAATGTTGGAGAGTTGAAGGGAGAGGGATTCTCCTGCCTTAAAAAGACAAGCTGCTGTTGTAGAGGGGACCCCCATGCCAGGGAGCAGTAGAAGACCTCCAGGGATGAAAGCAGCCCCCAGTTAATAGCCAGAAAAAAAAAAATAGAAACCTCCATTGTACTACTGCAAAAAAACGAATTCTGCCAACAAGCGTCAGCCCCAAATGACACCTCAGTTTCTGCCTTGTGAGACCCTAGGCAGAGCACCCAGCAACCTAACCTGGACTCCTGACCCAGGGAAACTGTGAGATAACACATGTGTGTTATTTCGATTCACTAAGTTTTTGGTAATTTGATATTCTGCAATCAAAAACTAAAATACCTATCAAATAGATTGTCTCCAATTTTTTACACATCACTAAAATCAAGGCAGTTAGTAACACTTCCCCCTATACTTGGCTCTAAAATATTTTGAGGATGATTCAAAGAACAAAATACGATATGTGGTCCTTGTAAACTAGGTTTCTTCTAGACTGTTTAAAATGAAAATGAGAGTATGGAACTTTTAGCAAGTTACTAATAAATAGACTCATGTGGTTTGTTTGTTTGTTTGTTTTAGACACAGTCTCGCTCTGTCACCCAGGCTGGAGTACAGTGGCTGGATCTCGGCTCACTACAACCTCTGCCTCCTGGGTTCAAGTGATTCTCATGCCTCAGCCTCTCGAGTAGTTGGGATTACAGGCACCTGCCATCATGCCCAGCTAATTTTTGTATTTTTAGTGGAAACAGGGTTTCACCATGTTGACCAGGCTGGTCTTGAACTCCTGACCTCAAGTGATCCACTCGTCTCTGCCTCCCAAAGTTCTGGGATTACAGGTGTGAGCCATCGCACCTGGCCAAGTCACGTGATTTTTTTTGTTTGTTTTTTGTTTTTTGTTTTGAGATGGAGTCTCGCTCTGTCGCCCAGGCTGGAGTGCAGTGGCTTGATCTCAGCTGACAGCAAGCTCCGCCTTCTGGGTTCACACCATTCTCCTGCCTCAGCCTCCCAAGTAGCTGGGACTACAGGTGCCCACCACCACGCCCAGCTAATTTTTTTTTTGTATTTTTAATAGAGACGGGGTTTCACCGTGTTAGCCAGGATGGTCTCGATCTCCTGACCTCGTGATCTGCCCGCCTCGGCCTCCCAAAGGGCTGGGATTACAGGCGTGAGCCACCGTGCCCAGCCAAGTCGCGTGTTTTACGAAGAATTAGGAAACATTAATTTGAATCCTGACTTTATTACCAGCTAGCTGGGTTGCCTTGAGCAAGTCAAAGCCAAGTCAATTTCTTGGTATGTTAGCTGTACATATAAATACAGATTATAATAGCTATTACTTATTGAAAAACTCCTGTGTATCAGGGATTGTATGTATGTTACTCACAAATACTATAATAACAGTGTCAGATAGACATTATTTTCATTATACAGATCAAAATGGTGAGGCTCAGAGAAATTAGGTGTAACACCCGAGGTCATATGGTAACTGCAGGACAGGGTCGTGATTTGAAGCCAAGCTTGTCTGACTCACAGGCCTGGGCTATTTGCCTTTAAAGTGAGGGGTTATGTAAGGCATTCTCTAATTGGGTCATCCTGGAAATACAGACTGAGTATGTGATTTCCACAGAACAAGGCAGGGCCCTCCTTCTGTACACCTCAGAGGTAAGTCACATCTCAGTTCCTGTTGGTCCAAATGAATGCAGGCTGAGGCAATGGCAGAGACCCAGAGCCCAGGCAGGGAGACTGCAGGGATTTAAGAACTCGTTTACTTAGAACAGTGAAAAGGAAGTCAAGCGTGAACTTTCTGAGCTCCAAAGATATTCTCAGGGCCCATTTGCGAATAAGCATAAATCTTCAAATTTATCCAAAGTTGAGCAAATTCACAATGACAAATGTAACAGTTCCTCTAAATTGAAGTTCATCTCTTGGCAGTTTTGGAGGCTTGGAGAAAATGCCAGCAACAAGGACTTGGAAGGAAATAAATCTTTAGATTCCCTGAAAACACAGAGAGTTATTGTGGAAGACATATGGAGGACCCCATACTGCGTTAAGAAAGAAAATTTATAAATGTCAGCTTCGTAGCAGCAATGTCGAAGGGATTTCAGCAATCCACACTTAACTACAATAAGAAAAACAGGCTGCAGGTACACATTTGCCACGAAGAACTAATTATGCTTAACCTGTGCTCTTTCTTGGAGGAGCAAATGAGGAGAGAAGGAGGTAAGTGTCCAGGATCCAGAGTAAGAGATTAGAATTTTTTTTTAATCCAAATAGGTCATGTTTAAAGATCCTCTACTGTTAAAAAAAAAAAAAAAAAAGTTCTGAATAGTGGGATGGTAAAGGGTACACAGTATGGGCTTAGATGGCAGAAGAGTTGAATTCTGCATCTTTGAAGGCCTTGCTTTTGTCGTCTCTTCAACACTAATGGTCAATCTGACACCTGCTCCCAGGTTTGTAGTGATGATGGAATGACACATGGTCACCAGGTATACTCAGCAAATATTGACCATGGGCCTTTCTCTATCACAGAAACAGGCACAGTGACTACAAAGGTGAATGACACACAGTCCTCACCCTCAGTAAGCTTACAGATGGTCCTGATTTATGAAAGCATTTCATAAACTGTAAAGCATTATTAGAATGTTTATCATTTTAACTTATTAACTAATCCAGTAAGTCATTATTCAACATATTTGAAAAACACCAAGATAAGAACCAACTAAGTGTCTGACTCCATTTTTTTTGGCAAATTATAATATCATAGCAAGAAGTACTTACCTGGGACTAAAAATTCAAATCTGTATCTGTCTCTTTTTAGCCAAAGCCATGGCTAATATTGGAGAGTCTTGATTTTTTTTTCTTTTCCAAAGGGAAAAAGGTAATAAATGAAACTGCAATTTTAAAAATGGGAAAACAGGTGGCTGGGCGCAGTGGATCATGCTTGTAATCCCAGCACTTTGGGAGGCCAAGGCGGGCCACTCACTGGAGGTCAGGAGTTTGAGACCAGCCTGGCCAGCATGGTGAAACCCCGTCTCTACTAAACATACAAAAATTAGCTGGGCATGGTGGCACGCGCCTGTAGTCCTGGCTAGTCAGGAGGCTGAGGCAGGAGAATCACTTGAACCCGGGAGGCAGAGGTTGCAGTGAGTCTAGATTGTGCCACTGCATGCCAACCTGGGCAACAGAGTGAGGCTCGGTCTCAATAAATAAATAATTAATTTAAAAAATGGGAAAATAGGAAGTGAAATGTAATCATATGCATTCCTAATTTCCGGGGAATGGGTCATCTTCTCCTCAGGGTTCTGAATGAAGATTGTGCCAATTAAAAGGTGCCCTGGTTGGCCACAAAGCCCGGAACTAGAAATAGAAGGAACACAATGGAAACACCAGCTGTCGGAAGCTGCAGCAGGACCTCAAGAACGATGCTGCAAACATCTAATGAGAAATAGAAAACTTCTTACAAGTCCCATAACTAATGTCGATGAGGCAATGCTGAAGACGAGCCTGGATTTAATAAATCTTTCAATATTTCCACAGCTGGGCCTGCTTACTCGGGGCTGGTGGACCATTTTCTTAAATAAGGCATGGCGCTGGTCTGACATTAGTTTAACAAGGTAATTATCAAGTGAAAAATAGCTGCTGCACTGCTGTGAACCTGAATAATAACTCTCATAATTACTGATTTTGGGCCCATCTTTTAAAAAAATAATAGAGCTCTAAGTACTAAAGCCTTTTATAAGAAATACATTCTGGTACAGTGTCTAGAAGTGTGGAGAACTATTAAGGATATAATTAGCGGTTTATTTACATAATCAGTCAGACACTGTTTATCATTTCTCTTATGGTCCTATTGAAGGAAAGCAAATAAGCATGAGAAGTAAGTTATTTTATGCAGGCAAATTTGAGAAAGAGAATTATTATTAATTGTTTTAAAGCTTGAAAGTTGAACTTTCTAAATGCCTCAAGTGAACACTGAGTAAGTATAGTTGAGTTTAACAAATGCTAGTACTTCTTATATATGACATGACAAACATTTCCAAAGGAAATTTTACATGGACAAATACATCTCTCAGCTAGCTAACTTTAATCTTTGGGATATTTTCAAAGCTTGAATTAATTCTGAAAACACAGACACAAATAATTATCCTTTACCTGAGAACCATCTCAGGTGGTTGATTTTTATCTGGAATATCGGAATATGAGAGTAACATGGAGATACCATGTGTGTCTGTGAGGAAATACCCTCCCAAGCATTACTGACTGGGACAAGCTCATAATTAGATTTCGAAAGAACTCTTGTTTTTTCATTGTTTTCAGTGTAACAACCTCATCCTGACATAGCAAATGATGCATTTTTCAAACTAAAACAAAGACAAACAATCAAACTGCAAATAAGATTATTCAAAGGGAAGAATAAGTCAGACATAATGTATTTTTTAAGGAAAGATTGTAAAAATAATGTAATATTGCTTTCGATAAAATGGAGAACAAATTTTGATGTGTAAGGGAGTAATGGTGCTGTGCTTCATTAAATGGGAGGGGCTTTATTACCAGGCTCCCAGGTGACCTTATGTCCTCCTTTTTCAGATCTTCAGAATGATAATTCGTGTCATCATTGTCAATTTCAAGTTCTCCTGACTTGTTGAAAAGCCAAAAATACATATTGTGACAGGGAAGTTCCCATCGAAGAGTATTAAGGAGAATACCAATTGGGAAAGGACAACTTCATAAAAATAAACAAGCATGGCATAATGGTTGTGTGAAGCTGATTCTCCTGGAATGAATAATAAAAGCAAAATACATGAAGGCACCCAGTTCTGTAAGCTCCTGAATTCAAATACTCCAATATGATTACCTTGATTAAACAATAAATAATAAAACATACCCTGATGGGTAATTTTGTCATGGAGCCTCTACATTCTTAATGAAATCCATCTGAACATTGCTTAATATAGTCGTAGAAGAGTGCTAATTTAACCTGACTTAAACAAATGCTTTATTTTACCTCATCTGCATGAAAAAGGTGTGTTCACAGTTCTAAAACATGACATGAATGTGAAGATTAAGCTATACATTGGCTTGTGGGGGAGGATACCTGGAATTGGCTCACACCACTAAACCAAAATATCACCAACCATTATTATCTAAAAGAAATACTGCACACATCTCAGCTGAACACTGATTTTTCCAAATGCTTTACGTTTAAAAAATAGTAATAATGTAGCATTTGGAAATAATGTGTAAAAATAGAGTGTGAAGCATTATTAGGAACAGATTTATAAACAGAGGTAGAGGGTATCTATATGAAAAAACATGGCTAAGCTCTGCTAATAATCAAGTCTTTGAAACAAAAGCTCGCTGGATATTTAGCTCCTCCAAAGCAAGAGTTTTTGTTCATTCATCTTCTTATCCCCAGGGCACAGAAAGATAACACATGGGAAGTCATTGAGGAAGGTTAAATAAATAAATAGGTGTTTCCGCTGAAATTATACCCAGTAAGATGCATTCAATAAGATTCAAGTACCTAGTTAACCATTGCTGAGAATTACTTATTCTGTAAAATTTGATGCTATAATTGGATTTACTAGGAGGTTTTGAGACTATGTGGTGAAATACTCTAGCAATCTCATGGTCCAAAGCACCAAAGACAAAAAAATCAGTCTTAGCATTGTAGGTTGGGTAGGCATAATTTTATTTCGAAGTTTAAAATATGAGTCTCGGCGGTGTGTGGTGGCTCATACTTTGGGAGGCCGAGGTGGGTGGACCACAAGGTCAGGAGTTCAAGACCAGTCTCGCCAATGTGGTGAAACCTCATCTCTACTAAAAATACAAAAATTAGCCAGATGTGGTGGTGAGCGCCTATAGTCCCAGCTACTCGGGAGGCTGAGGCAGGAGAATTGCTTGAACCTGGGAGGCGGAGGTTGCAGTGGAGCCGAGATCACACCACTGCACTCCAGCCTGGGCGACAGAGCAAAACTCCATCTCAAAAATATATATATAAATATATATATATATATATATATATATGAGTCTCAAGTCCTCGTTCTTTTTGTGGACAAATTTCTAGATTGCTCTATAATACAAAACAGGCTGCAGTCACTTGAGATTGTGATGGTGGAAACTTATTAAAATATGGGAAAAACTGTAGGTTTAGTAATGTGCCTGTGGGCTACATAATCAGACATCATGGGTCACATTTGTACTGTTTACCAGCATTGCATCATCTGTTCAAGTTACAAATATCTATTGAAAGCTTTGTATTTGAAGGACATTGTGGTAGAGTGTTTTCTCTCATAAGTTTAAGAACTAAGGGTTTTAGAAGGTTAGAAAGAAGTCTTTGCCAGGCTCAATCTTTTTCCATTAGGAGCAGACTTGATCAATACCTGCTTCTCCATGCCTCATTGTACTTTTTATATTTTTTAATTCTATTTTTGTCATAAAAATTCTATGTATTTGAGATGTACAATATGTTTGGATATACATATACTTAGTGAAATTATTACCACAATTAAGCAAACTAATATAGCCACATCCTTCTACAATTTTCCATTGTTGTGAGAGCACCTGAAATCATCTCTTAGAAAATTCCTGGTATATAATACAGTATTATTGACTATAGCATAATGACATTATGCTGTACATTAGGTCTCTAGTGCACCACAGAACTTTGCTTGCACTACTCTTACAGGGTGGATGCTATTGCATTAGAGTTCATCGTTTATGGGTCTGTCTCTCTTGTTATACTGCAAGTTCCCTTGGGCAAGCCATATATATCACAATCCTATGCGTGTGCTCAGCACCTGCCCAGATGCCTGGCACAGTCAACTGTAGAAGGCCTGCAATGCAGACTTTGGACTTAAATTCAGGCAGACTTTGACCCGCATCCTCACTCCCAACCTCTGCTGGGGCATTTCTTTCTTTAACTGGGGCTCATGAGTACAGTGTCTGGAAATAAATAGAAGCAACACTTATGAATAAGAAGTCCAGGTAGATCTCTTAAGTCTTTTTTGTATCATGTGTCATGCTCACACCACATTGTAGCTGCTCTGGAATTGTCAAGATTTCACATTTGAACATGAACTGCGGTCCTTGAAGTAGGGATGCCATATTTAACAAAGAAAACACAGGATGCTCAGTTAAACTTGAGTTTCAGATAAATATCAAATAATGTTGTAGTAGAAGTATGTCTCAAGTATTGCATTTGTATACTTACGTTTTATCTGGCAACCCTAACTTCAAAAAGATAATAAGTTGGAGGTAAGAAGAGTCAGATAACGTGTTTCTCAACAATTTTTTATCGTGTAGAACAGTTGTCTTCTCCAGTCCCCAAACAATAAATTCTGGTAGCAACACCTGTCATTGTGACAATGAAAAGATTTGACACACTTTGTTTTACCCACTATGGGGTAGTGTTATTTCAGTTTGAAAACCATAGGCAATATATTCCATAAAACCGAAAGTCAGGAAATGCATGTGCCAGGACTGCATAGATAACATAGTCACACAGAGTCAGGCAAGGAGCATATCATGTCCATTTTCTGGTTAGTACCTCATTCAGACCTCCAAAAAAAGCTCGTGAGGGCAGTCATAGATCTGACTTGCATTTAAGCCTGTACATTTGACAATTGTAACCCCCTAAGAGAAGAGCTAACCACCACCTCAGATTTCATAACAGCCTGACTTATAACATATTAGGGGATAATAAAAACATACCATATCTGAAACGTTAATTATAAATATGATAATAATTATACCTTCAACTTGTACCGCACTTTAAATTCATTCAAAGCACTTTTCTGTCCATTATCTCATGTGATCATTAGTGTGGTATTTACCAGACATTAGAGAATGGAATGTCTGTTCAAGCCATTGTTATGGCCAATTTGCAACTTCTGATACTATCAATTTGAAACCACAAATGGGAAGAGATGGGTCTCCTTTTTCTCTTTCAGAAATCTGTCAGTTCATCTATCAATTGCGGGCTTTCTCTCAAGTATTTTTATGACTAGTCCTAGATTTTCCATTAATGTCAGAAGAATATTCTCTTTCTGAGCAACTTAGGTAATTATGCTAATTTAAGGTAAGAGTTTTAAATAAAATCAAATCAAAAGTAAATTTAAAAATTTGTGAGGAACTGTCTTTCTCCCAAGAACTGTCTGGTCTGGGAAGGCAATGTCTGACAAACAGCAAGAGTTCAGTGAGTTCTGAATGAATGAATCCATGAATGAGTGAAGGAACAAATCAACTTCAAATGACAATCTGCTCTACTTCTAACTGAATTTGCTACAAATCTCACCATCCTAATGAAGACTGCTACTGAAATGGACAGTCATTAATCACAATATCAGTTCCCACTGCACTCCAGTTTGGGTGACAGAGTGAGAACTCATCTTTAAAATAAAAATAAAATAAAATCACAATATCAGAGGCTAGAGCCATCTGGAAACCATTTAATGGAACCCCATGCGAATAAATACATGGTCCAGGGTCATCTGAGACAACGACATTTATGTTTTTAAGCAACTAAGATGCCACAGTCAGAGGCAAGAATCCATTCCCGTAATTAACCATCAAGGACTACTCTGAGGAAGTGCATTCTTTCCTTGAAAATAAATTTTTGAATGCAATCAAAATCAATTTCCTTTCCTCTGGTCCTCAGTGAACAAGATACAGAGCCCACTCTTTACATATAACTTGCCCAAATAAATTACCAGCACTTGATAAATGTTTAGCAGTTCCTTGCTCTCTGAGCAAAATGGGGGATGAAAATCTCACCCTCTGTTGGACAGATGTGGTAATTGTAATTGTTGGGAACTTGTTTGTTTAACTCCCCATTTGCCATTAATATTCATTTTTTCCCCAATTGGTCTTACATTCTTGGTTCCTATACAGAAAGAAGACAAGTCTGTTTTGGCTCTGCCCAAAACCAGAGTTCTTCCCGCTATGTGCCAAATACATAATGGGAACTCCATGGTAATCTGAAGTGGCTGTCGTCTCATAGGTTTAACTCACTCACTTATTCTGTCATACATCCATTCATTAATTCATGCAGTAAATATTTATTTACTGTGTGCTTTTCAAGAGTGGCACTAAGCTAAAGTTACAGGTGCATCTCATTTAACCCTAAAATGTTGGCATTATTGTTACCCGGATATTACAGATGAAGAAACTGGTGTTAAAGTAGTTTAAGCAACATGTCTAATGTCATCTCACATGCCTAACATCCGGCAGTTATGGAGGAGCAAAGACTCAAAATGAATCTGTGTGGATCCAAAATCTGTGAATGTTATCTCTGTCTCAATGGATGGAAAAAAAAAAGAATGAGGAATGTTTAAGGAAGCAAAATTACTTTATGGAAGACCTAGTCTGCAGGGCCAGCTGGCCATGCCTTCTGAGAAGGCTCAAGAGCTTTAAGCAGTGGCCAGAGGAACCTGTGCCTTTCTAGGTTTCAGGTGGACACCACAAAGGCATTATTCCTAGAAAAAACACACACGCGTCTTAAATTCTTGCGCTTGAAATCCCTTTCCCCAGGTGCTGCAGAGCACACTCTTTGCATGTAACTTTTTCAAGTGGCCACATTCCTGCCATAGTAGTTATTAAGTGTGGTGTCAAAATGCCTTATGCATATTACCAAGGAGTGATTTTCCCAGAAACATGTTTTAAATCATGTAATGGGATATTCGAGAAAGAGAAAGAAAAAATAGAGAAAAAATGCTTTCAGAATTCCTATATAGCAAGCACAGTAAAAATACAGCTGGGTGAGGTCGAACCAATAAAAAGCAGTAGAAAAATAGAAACCAGAGATAGTGAACCTACCTGGGCCCCTTGCAGAGTTTCTCTATCTTAGGGGAACATGTCCACATACACAACACATAAAACCACATATTACAAGACAAAATTGAAGAACTTAGCCAATACTGCAAAGCTATTGGAGCTTTCAGGAAAAATAAAGGAGGTAAGGAACGACAATGTAAAAGAGAACCAGCAAGTGTAGAAATGGCTCCACAGAGGTGTGGATTTGCGGTTCCTCAGACTATCTAATGAGCCTTGGTGACTGAGGAAAAGAAAAGCACAGAGAGTGATGACATTTCTTAAAATAATTTTTCTCTTTTTGGAGAGCGAAATGTCCCTCCAGCAGCCATGGAATAGCTTTTGGCTAGTGTGGCCATGAATGTGTGTGGTCCTGCTGGAAATCCTCATTCCAGACAGGGTACTAAGGTCAAGATGAAATAACAAGTGTGTGATAGAGAATTACTGGGATCCCTAGCCCTAAACCACAAATAGTAGTTAAAAGTTAATGAAAATTGTATCTGCATTGTCCTAGATCTCAATCTAGAGAAAACAATGTGCTTACTGGAATCCAATCTAATAAGAACGCCCATCAATGTGTTATGGAGCATTTTCAAAGGGATGAAAACACTGCCAAAAACTTTTACATGCACCATCCCATCAAACCCTTACATTTCAAATGAGGCCACTTAGAAAAGAATTAGGCTTTTCTGTAAGAAACAGGCCAACAGAAAGTGCTCTGAAACAAGGTAGCGTTTTAGTAGTTACACTATTTCCCCACTAACCTGCAAAGCCATGCGCACTTACACATAGTTTAACCAAGTGTTCTGGAGTCTTTAGCCCCACACATTCTTAATCACTGTTCCCTTCTCTACTCCCTTCTCCTGCTCACCACTTACTAGAAGCGAGAGTGGGTTTCTGCACTTGAATGTTGGGAGCAGAGCCTAATCTCCTCAGTCCTGCATTTCAGCAGGAACTGCCCATTAAAGAGGTCGTATGGACTCCCACCTGGCCACGGAGCCTCGGCATCAGGCTGTCCACATTGTGCACTTGATAAGTCCTGCCCAATGGGAAGCCTTTTCAATGCATTGAAGCTATGGTGAGGCCAAGGACATGCATATCAATGATAATAAATATCCATCATTCTATGCTTCAAACGGTCCTCGGCTCTTTGATTATAACATCTCATTTAATTTTCACAAGCCAGTGATGGCAGTATTTTTTTTTTTTTTTTTTTTTTTTGGAAACAGAGTCTCGCTCTGTCATCCAGGCTGGAGTGCAGTGGCGTGATCTTCGTTCACTGCAACCTCCATCCGCCTCCTGGGTTCATGTAATTCTCCTATCTCAGCCTCCCAAGTGGCTGGAACTACAGACGCATGCCACCATGCCCGGCTAATTTTTGTATTTTTAATAGAGATGGGGTTTCGCCATATTGGTCAGGCTGGTCTTGAACTCCTGACCTCAGGTGATTCACCTGCCTCGGCCTCCTAAAGTGCTGGGATTACAGGCGTGAGCCACAGCACCAGCCCACTAATGGTAGTATTATACTCATTTGCACATAAGAAGATGAAGTCTCTGTTTATCAAGCAAAGCATGGATTAAAGCCCAAGAATGTTTGCATTGAACCCCTGTGCCCTTTCTCCTACACCATCCAGCCTCTCAGCCCTGCACCGCCTGCTGAGATGGGCCTCAGGAGATCCTTCTCCATGTATCTCTCCCAGCAAGGATATATTTTCCAAATGAGATGTGAACCACCTATTTCCTAAGAATGTGGCCAATGTAGACCTGGACACAGGCTAGGTCGGCTGAGAAGCATATTACCCAAATGGTGGTTGTGACTGTCATGAGGCAGAAGAATCGTGTGGGGCACAGTTCTGCTACATGCCTAAAAGGAGCAAAGGGAAATTAATATTGTGCTTGAAACTGATAGCAAGTGATCAGCCTAACCCAAGACAGGGAAGGAAACAGGAACACTTTATGCTGGACTTAGAACTGCAGAGCAGGTGCACAGAGGGCTTTGAGGAACCTGATCCTTGGCTTCCTTTGCCTTCTGTTTCAGATAAAGGACAGTAATTATTTGGGACTCTTACTTCTGTTACCAGAAATGTGTGTGTTGATAAAAGCATTTACTTTCCTTTAGCTATGGCATGATGTAGGAATAGGGTGTGTGTGTGTGTGTGTGTGTGTGTGTGTGTGTGTGTGTAAGAGAGAGAGACAGACAGAGAGAGAGAAAGACAGACAGAGAGAGAGAGAGAGCAAGCTGACTTAGGAATCAGCAAACTTGAGGCTCAGCCTCACCTGTGGGCTCACCTAACCTCTCTAGCCCAAGTTTCCATTTTTAGAAAGGACCGTTTTTAGCCCTAATGTTCTTTATTCTACTGACCTACTGCCAGGGAATTGTCTACCTCTGATACTCTTCTTTCCTAGAGTCCACCTTATCCAACGGATAGAACTTCCTCCATGGAACTGCCCACTTCTCCAGCTGTCAGAGTAGCACCTTCCTGGTGTTGTCCAGGGCGGGGGCAGGCAAGTGGCCTTGGGGATGCAAAGGCCAGTTTCTCACATAGTCTAATAACCTGGCCCATCCTGAAGCTCTCCCCACCAATTACCACCTGTCCCCTAAGAAAACATCAGTGGCTTCCACTTGCCCAATCATATCTCACCTGGGCGGACACACCCCCATCAGGGGAGTGAAGGGCTTAAGAGATGGGGCACGTGGAGGAAGAGGGTCAATACTGAGGGGCTTTCTGCTTTCTGAATGAAAGGAACAATATATCACCCAGAACATCATCATCTCTTGAATTATTATAATGCTGGGACTTTTGTTCCTATTAAAATCTATCAGAACAGCCAGATGTGGTGGCTCATGCCTGTAATCCCAGCAATTTGGGAGGCCGAGGCTGGGCTGGTGGATCACTTGGGGCCAGGAGTTACAGACCAGCCTGGCCAACATGGTGAAACCCTGTCTCTACTAAAAATGCGAAAATTAGCTGGGCGTGGCGGTGGGCACCTGCAATCCCTGATACTCGGGAGGGAGGCTGAGGCAGGAGGATCACTTGAACCCAGAGGCAGAGGTTGCAGTGAGCCGAGATCACACCACTGCACCCCAGCCTGGGTGACAGAGTGAGACTCCATCTCAAAAAAAGAAAAAAAGATCAGATCGTAACCCAGAGTTTGTCTGAGTACGCCAGCAGACCACTGTGAGTTAATTTCTTCCTATTCAAAAAAATCCAAAGATCTCAGTAAAGGATTGCTTTGCCAACATTTTACTTGATGATATAAACTTTTCTACAAAAGTCTATGCATTTGTGTACTCATTTATTCCTTCATTCAACAAATATTTATTGAGCTACCTATTATGTATGAGTTCCTGTATTAATCTGAGAATTCAGCAATTAACAAAACAGAGCCCTCATCCACATGGAAATAACATTCTAATAAGGGATGACATACAATAAATAAATAATCAGACGCCTATTACAGAATTTATGGCAACTTAGAGATAAAGTATCATAGACCCAAAAGGACCCCCCTAGACACCAGTGATGGGGAGGAAGAAGGAAAAGTTTTTTCTAGTAAAGCTAAAAAAAAAACCCTCAGCTAAAATATCTCTTATTTTTTCATATGTGTGTAATTGGGGATTCTTTTTTTAACAAATACTAATGCAACAGACAAATCTTACTTTCCTCATCAGAAAAACAAAGCTTTCAGCTTCCCAGGAAGCGTGAAGGAAGAGCTGAAGCTTCCAGCCCCAGGACAGCCAGGCGTCTGCCCAGCCCGGCACAGCATGCCTGGACCTCGAACGGGTTAAGGTGGCAGCGCCTGAGCTCAGAGCGCTGCATAAACAGTGCATGTCAGGCGTTCTAAGCAAGCTTCATCTTCCTTGTCTCTCAGTCTTGGGCTGTCAATCAGCTGTCACCAGCCCGCACATCAGCAGCGTGTGCACATCACCAGGCTGTCAGCAAGGCAGCTGATGAGACTCGGCTCAAGACCGTCAATCATCTTTGTTTCTCTTCTCTACTCGGGAAATATTTTGGCTCAGAGAAACAAAGAAACCTGGGCAACAATGGCTGGTAGTCAGGCATTTACTCCTGTTCATGGAGATAAGATCTTAAACAGGCGATGATCGTGATTCACTCCCAAATGATGCTGGGGTGGGATGGACAGAGGGAAGAGCCAGAATCTGTTGTATTAGGACATATTTTAAAACTGTAATTCTAGTTCCCTGAGTAGTCCCTGATGGATTCCCAAACCAACAAAGCACAAGAACATAAAACAATGATAACTTGAAGTTATCTGAGCTTATGCCTCAGAAAAAAATAAGGTGGCTCAGGATGGATGACTGCTTGGTTAGAAATTAAACGCCATTGATCAGGCAGCTTTTTGAGGAGGGAGTAATTGTTGGACTGCTGAGATCATTTATCTCCTAGGGACTTCTGAAACACCTCTTTAGGGCATGAGGCTGCTTGGGGGCACCCACACACCGGAGAGCAACTTAACTCAGGAGGACCGCTGTGAAGTAGGCTTATCAGTGCTTGCACCAGGAGTCACTTTGTTGAATAAGGTGCTCTAAACAGCCCATTTTCTGATATACTACCTTCCCCTCCTCTGGCCCAAAATATTGATTAGAAATGTCCCACATCCTTAAAAGTCCATGAGACACAAACATAAAGAGATGCGCCTGGCAACCAGTTTCAGTTGGGCAGCAAGTCCACTCCAGGCTGCTCCTCCAGTGTTTAACACTATTGCAGAATCGCCATGTGCATATATTAGCATAATTAATCAGTTAATTATGCAATTGATGCTACTAGTATAGTTGCTAATAGTATGCAAATAGCACCAAGTTGCCTAAAGCCTCCCCCAATTTTTTGTTTAATTGTTGTTCCCTAGTGGCTTTGAAATAGATTAGCAACAATCAGAGCTTTCAATCATACGTATCAAGAACGCTATTACCTGTAAATGTTTCAAGTGTTCTGGATTGACTCATTCATACCATGACTGGTTCATCATTCCATGTCTGGTTCCCTCATCATTTCAGTGTTTGTGACAGTGGGGATGTTTTCCCTCTGATGGATTCTTTCCTAGGTGCAACACTGATTTCTGAAAACACATCTCTCTCTGATCTAACTGGACATTAATTGCTTTTGTGCTGATGCATCTATGCCTCCTGGTCTGATAGCACAACTAGCAAATCTGATCTCTGACAAGTTGGCTGAACCTAATCAGGACAGATCAGCTGTTACCCAAGGTGCCACAGGCTGTAATTTGAGGATCTTTACAGAGTTATCACTCGCCTGAAAGACAAGGAACTATAATTCTGTCAACACTAATCCCAAACTGTATGTTCAAAGCAACTGTGGCCTCCCCACACCCCCGAAAGAGACAGCACTTGTCAAATAAATACCTGAGATAATTGATAAGAGGGGATTAGAAGGATGTGGCCGATACAGTGACAGTAGGAATTATTATTTTTTTTAAGAACCTTCAGAAGCAGAACATTGGATGTCAAGTGTGAACCGTCAAGGATAAAAGAGGGTGGCGGAAAGAGATGCATGGAAATTGTCCATCATTCCGCTCCCATTCATCACTGGGTGACTTGGTTCATATTTGCCTCACTCTCTAAACAGGCAAATACCCAAACATTCTAAGCCTCGAAGGAAATCTCTCAGAGCCAACCCGGGCTGCCACCCAGTGACAATGACTTGATGAGAAGCAAGAACATTGTCAGGAGTGGAGGTATTATTGTCAGGCTGTCAGCTCTGTGCTATTCTCTGAAGACCCCTGCGGTTTTCTTACAGGCACAAAACGAGGAAATATTAGAAAAATAAACTTCTTTCTTACTGTATCGCTTTGGTCCATCTTCCAAACAAAATGAAAGGGTTAATGTGGCGTCATCTTCAAAAAATTCAGTGGCAAAGGCATCCCACCAGAGGTTGTCACTATCCTGCAAAGAGACAGATCATTTATTTAACAGGGGAAAGTGGGAAATATCTCAAAGAGGAAAAGAAAAGGGAAGAGAAAGAAAAACTCAGTTGCTCCTTGCTCGTTACTTTGCGTATGTGTGTGGCTGTTCTAGGAAACGGTAGGTGGGTGGTCACTCATCAAATTAATTGCCTCAAATAGGAACCAAATTCCAATTTAATAAGTGAGCTCAAACCAATCGAATAAAAATTAATTCTCCAGGATATATTTGGGGAGGTTTAATAAATGTGCTATAAAACACAATGTGATGGTTTTTGACAAAAGGGTTTGCATTTAATGTAAAATACACTTGACCTTTTTTTCTCTTTCTCTCTCTGCTCTTTTAAGAGTTCATTTTTATAAATAGAAACCACAATATTACAACCAGGTTAAACATGATTTTCAAACATAATTTAATCAACAGAGATGCTCCTAGCTCTACTGTACGCAAATATCCCTATAAAAGATACAGGTACGGATACATGGATGGATAGATTGACAGAGAAGTTCACGCACAAGTGATTGTCACATATATATGGACTGTTCTTGATTGTTTTAAGAGGATAGGCAACCATTAGCTTGTTGTTAAAAAGAGTATTAAAAATAGAGCAGTTCAGCAGAATGCAGGCCATCCATATGAATTCTGTTTGTTTGTCCTGGGTTGAATGTTTCTCTTGCTCATGCAGAAAACACTTTGGAAGCGGCCCAGTTTAAGGCAGTTAGAATCACTGTTAATCTCCAAGGGGAGAAGAGGGCCCCCTATCACAGTGAATTAAGAAGGTTATACAGAGTGTCATATTTACAGGAGGAATCACATCCCAGTCAAATTCTCGGTATAGGACCTGATTTATCCCAAAATTCTTAAGCACCATGTTTTTCCAGAGAATTGGAAGTTGAAGACAAGATGCATCCCAGCTGCCTGTCAGATGGAAGGGGAGATAGAAGGGGAATTGCCACTCCCCATGTGATAGTCCCACTGCTGAGTCCTGGCAGAGATACCACAAACCTCTCTTCTTCCCATTAAGTTGTTCTGCTTATGACAACATTAAGTTGTTGTCACTGGCAGGCCTCAGGAATGAACCCTCAGTCGCAGCAAGAATAATTAAGGAGCCACGGAAGATCGATGCCGTCCTCTCCTTCAGAAAAGAAGAAGCTCAGACAAATGAATTTTTGCATCTCTCTTTGGCTTCCTTCCAATCACCGTAGCAAAAGCCAATCCTTTTCTCAGTAAAACAGGGTAGATAGGAAACCACCGAAGAGCAATACATGGATCCACGTACAAACTACTCTGCTTTTTCTCCTTTCAGAAACAAATATGTATTGGGCACTTAACTACGTGTAGGCCTTCAGAATGCACAGCTGAATAAGAGATTGGTCCCTACCCTCAAAGGGCTTAAAGCCCACTAGCAGAAGACAATCACATGAGCAACTAAACAGGCAGTTTCACTCCACATCTGAGACCATGGCACACGTCCTCAATGCTCTGGAAGCTTGTGGAGCTTTTAGAAAACTCAGTGGGCTTGGAAGTGGAGGAATCTGCCAGGGAAAGAAACCCTATTCGGAAGACTGGATACATTGGTTTATTTGACTTTAAATCACTACACAGATGGAAAAAGAGTCACAGTTAACATTTATTGAGTGTTTACCACATGCCAAGCACTAGTCTAATGACTTTATGTGTATTTTCCTACTTAATTCACACTACGAATCCATTTCTTCTGTGTGTGTGGTTTTTTTTTTCTCTTCAATACAAATATAAGCTTCTTGTACACAGGGGCTTTGTTTTGCTTGCTACTTTATCTCCCAACCCCCAGAACAGTGTCTAGCCCAGGATATTACTCATAAAAGCAGCTCAATGAATGAATGAAGCTGCTCATATTATCTCTACTTTGCAACTGTAGAAACCAAAGCTTAGGCAGTAAATGTCACTTGCTCCAGAACACTCAGCAAATAAGTGTCAGAGATGGAATTTAAACTCAGACCACTGGACACCCCTGACCTACCCATCCTTTGCTCTGTAGAGCAAGCTGCTACATTTCCCTGACAGTCTTTGAGAGGCTGGGGTTAGGATTCAGCAAGAGGGGAGAAAGAGTTGAAAGGTAATATTTAGTCTCAGGTTGATTTCTTCTTTGAGCTCCTTGCCTTATGCAGACCTGTAGCCAGGACTCACACTCAGGAGACTGCCTGGCGCTTCACAGTAAAGCAGTTGGTAATACATCATGGCGGAATTCAGTCCTGCAGGTAACACTGCCTCTTCCCAGCTTTGTGAACTTAGCAATTTATTCTACCTTCCCCAGCCTGTCTACTTATTTAGAAGCTGAGGATAACAATAACAACAACAATAATTACGATCTGGCAGCACAGATCTGAGGACTAAATAAATTAGTAGGTATAAAGTGCTCCTCAAAGGGAGTGAAGATCAATAAAATCTTCAGGAGATAAAATCTGCAGGAGAGCACCCCAAAGACAGTGAAGATCAATAAAATGCCCTTTCCCTGCCTCTGTCTACCATCTTTAATATCATATTTAGGGCAGGAGGCATTCCACTTTATAAAGAACTGCACTGAAAATGAACTTTATGGCCAGACGTGGTGGTTCATGCCTGTAGTCCCAGCACTTTGGGAGGCTTAGGTGGATGGATCACCTGAGGGTCAGGAGTTCGAGACCAGCCTGACCAACATGGTGAAACCCAAACTCTGCTAAAAATAGAAAACTCAGTGAAATAGAAAATAGAAAACTAAATGGAATAGAAAATGGAAAAATTGGCCAGCCAGGCGTGGTGGTGGGCACCTGTAATCCCAGTTACTCAGGAGACTGAGGCAGGAGAATTAACTTGAACCTGCGAGGCAGAGGTAGCAGTGAGCCAAGATCACCCCACTGCACTCCAGCCTGGGTGACAGAGTGAGACCTGGTCTCAAAAACAAAATGAACTTTATAAAATAGTCTGTTTATAAATCAGCACTTTTCCCTATCACTTCAACCATTAGCAACCCCTTTCCCTGGCAACAGCATCTGTCCATAACACTGTTAAAAATCTGAATGAAAATGTACTACTTCTCATTCGCTTTGCTCATTATTCAGAGGCCCAGTGACTGGATCCCCTCTGTATTAATTCATTCTCACACTGCTTTGAAGATATACCCAAGACTGGGTAAGTTATAAAGGAAAGAGGTTTAATTGACTCACAGTTCAGCATGGCTGGGGAGGCCTCAGGAAATTTACAATCATGGTGGAAGGGGAGGAGAGGAATGAATGCCCAGTGAAGGGGGAAACCCCTTATAAAACCATCAGATCTCGTGAGAACTCACTCACTATCACGAGAACAAGATAAGGGAAACCACCCCCATGATTCAATTATCTCCACCTTGTCCCTCCCATGACACGTGGGGATTATGGGAACTATAACTCAAGATGAGATTTGGGTGGGGACACAGCCAAACCATATCATCCTCTATTTTCTGATAATCTAACTCTTGGTCTCTGACACTTCTGCTGGAAAATGAACCAGTGAAAGGCAAAAGTCAATAGAAATGCCACTGCTCTGAGGTCACTGGGAGAAAAGAAAGTACTCAAGTTACAATGAGGTTCAAGGAATGTCTATGAGCAGTGTTACAGGTTCCACAGGGCCTACATACGTACGCGAGTTTTGGCAGAAGTTGAAAGAGACATAATGATCCAAGAATGAGAAATGTCATATGACTCAAACTAGCTTCAGTGGAACATGGGATGAGTCAACATCTCAGGAAATTTCAGAAGAGGTCTGCTGGGAGAATGGGCACATTAGGTAACACCACACACACACACACACACACACACACACACACACACACAATTGGTTTTGGTCACAAATCTTGAAAGAACATCCTTGAAATAAAAATGTAACATTTAAGTTCATAGTGCCAGGCACATAATAGGTAGATAATATTTTTGTTTGGCTGACAGAACACATTAATAGATAGATGGATGGAAGAAATTTCTTATTGTGGCATCACAAACTCAGCTCGGGAAGTCACTCTACAAAGTTGTCCGGAGATCTTGATTGTGGACCCTACTTTGTCTGTTGGTCAATAATTTTAAACTGGCATAAAAATGACGTTCTGTGTATTTAAATTGTAATTTTCAATCTCCCCCCATGTGTAAACACGTACACACACACACACACACACACACACAGCTTTTGAATTAGTCTTTAGTTATGACAGAACAAATGTTTATTTAGGAAAGGAATAAAAGTAGTAGAGATTTAAGACAAAAATTACTAAGTGTTGGGTATAGGCCATTCTTGTGTTGGCTGTATATGAAGGAAGCTTATTATGGAAACAGCACATGTTTGGGGGCCCTGGGTTAACTTTAGTATCGTAATCCAGAATTTTCTAAGTGCTGTACATGTATTGAACCATTTTATATTCACAACTACCCTAATTGCTATTAAGAGGCAGAGCAGGCAGCCTTATACAGAACTTATGTCCTTAACTTCTATGTTATACTGACTTACACATATGATTTCTGCCTCTTAATAGCTGGATGACCTCAGTCAACACACCTAATTTCTTTGCGTCTGTTTGCTTGTTGGGTAAGTGGGAATAATAATCTCGGTGTGCTGTGAGGACTAAACAGAAACTGCCCGGCATATAGTAGTTGTTCAATTATGTGTCAACTATTATTATTTATCATTATCTCATTTAACCCTTAAGATATTCATAAAGAATCTAAAATTCAAAAAAGGTAAGCTACTCAATAAAGTTCAGAAAGCAAGAAAGTGATGAAGCTAAAGTTCACGTAACAAGTCTGCCTAACTCCAACACATGCTTTTTTGTAAATAATTTTACTTAAAAAGTTATTTCCCACTTTGGGTTGAAGACCAAAAATGCTTTACGAGAGTTAGAGGAAAAGGTCAGCATTGACTAGAGGAAATTTCCTCCTCCAACCTTTCGGAGTTCATACCCTTTTTCCCACCTTCACATGGTTTTCCTGATAATAAATCTCCTTTTGGAACACTTCTTGCTTCCATTCTGTTGTCTGGTATAGTTCCTGGGATCAGTTAGGCAATTTTTGTAGAAGTAATGTGGATAATAAAGAGATTAGGAGTTTAGGGAGTGGCTGAAATACAGCTAAGACTTCTGCTGAGACAAATAGAAGTCTCTGGCAGAAGATCTAACAACTCTACTGGTAGAAACTCAGTCCTTGGTGACACAGCTACCTCATGAGTTGTGGACAATCACTACAAAAAAAACAATCATTCCCTCCATTTTCCAAGTTTTAATTGTCAGTCATCTAGAATGGTATGGACCCTGCAACACAGACTCTAGCTTGGCCACATGTGAGGAAGAAAAAGAGACCATGGTCATTTGAAAGAAAAGATACTAATTAAAATTCTTCAGCTTTATGTACAGGCTAGCAGTTCCACCTGCTGACCGTAAACTTAGAGCAAACATCATGGGAGAAATGATGCGGAAGTACCACAAAAATGGCCCATTCTCCTTTTGGACCTGGCAATGTGGCCAAGTTCAGCAAGACGGCCAGTAGGAGGCTGTGTGAGTTAAGTTATAAGGCCGTTTTGATGAAGGCTTCCATAGAGCAGCTCACTAAATCTGGTTTCCGCTAAAGTTTAGAGGCAAAGCAGGGTGCAGCTGATCACTCTTACTCCACACACATAATCATCACAAGTTAAACTAACTTGGAGATTAACCAGGAGGTGCATTGAGACTGACCGGTCTCATCTTTGCTCAAAAGATAAAGATCAACATTTTGGGACTTCCAAGTAAAGGGTATAATAGCACACGCTCTTAAAACACAACCACAAGTCTGACATCTTGTTCCCAGGTGTATTGGGTGGCACACACATCTGGGACTGGCAGATATAAGAGATACAACATTTTGTGCATCTAAGCTAAAAGAGAGTCTATCCAGAGAAAAAACATTCTTACCACACCAGAAAGGAGCCAGCATATGCAGGACCCTGGAGTTGGCCTCCCAGCAATGTGTTGAGCCAAGGGATCTCCAGCAGCTCACCTGTCAGGGTTAAGGGCTCCTTGTCAACTCTTTGTGCCTCCCTGCCTTTGCATATGTCATTCTTTTGACCTACAATGTCCAGCAAATGCCAAGATGCAGTTTGTGGACCCCTCTTTCACTGTCTCCTGTATAGGAAATCTTGACAACTATAATCCCAATAGAGTGTATATGAAATTATCATGGAATCATCCATCACCTTGTAATACACATTTTCCTAAAGTGGGCTTTAATACACCTTGTCATACACAGTTTCCTAAAGTATGTTCCAACAGACTACGTTACTTAAGGATAGGGAATGGGCATTACGTATCTACACATCCTCAGCAGGATTCTTCTATAAATTAGTATCCAATAATGGAGTAGAAAAATGGACTAAACAGATGATAAGGCCCTACCCACATGGCGAGTAAGATTCTTTCTCTAAAATTGTAGGAATCTTAAAATCTAACCTCAGTGGCTAGGGGCCAAGACAGTGTTTGAGAGAAGTCTTCTCTCTGTCACATCACTGTTATCTCATCTCACAATGACGGAATGCCCCAGGAATGCATGTCAGAAGTTCATATGGAGGCAGAAATTTTAAAAAATTATCTCACACCTACACTGCCATGCTTTTGAGCCACCTTTGGAGTATTATACGTCTCAGTGGAATGTTGGTTAAGGTTGCTTGTAGTACATGAATGCACTTGATTGGCTGTCATTAAACAAGCCAAATTTTACTTTATTAATTTTAAAAATAGAGAACAGAAGAGAATATGATGAAGACTCATGGGCCCATTACCCAGAATTAACAATTATTGCAATATTATTGCATTTTCCTTTTCTAAAGTAATTAAATGTTACAAATATAAATAAATGTTCTGGGTCACCATATCCTACTCTTTTTCTCTCTCCTCTCTCAGACCCCCATAAACAACTGTCTCATGAAAACCATATGGATCTTCCTAGCCCATCTTTTATATTAATATACATGCATGATTCCACTCATATACAGTCCTATTTTGTTTTTGTATTTTATTTACATGATAGGATACATTATGTTTTCTTCCTTAACTGTGATTTGTTTAAATTTAACATTGTGTTTGAAGACCTATCCAATTTATATATATACATATATAGTGTGCATTTATATATGTACACATATGTCTATATATAAATGTATATATGCATGTGTGTGTATATATATATACATTTTTTTTTTTTTTTTTTTTTTGAGACAGAGTCTCGCTCTGTCACCGAGGCTGGAGTGCAATGGCGCGATCTTGGCTTTCGCTGCAACCTCCACCTTCTGTGCTCAAGCGATTCTCCTGCCTCAGCCACTCGAGTAGCTGAGACTACAGGCACCCACCACCATGCCCAGCTAATTTTTGTATTTTTAGTAGAGACAGGGTTTCACCATGTTGGTCAAGCTGGTCCTGAATTCCTGACTTCAGGTGATCCACTTGCCTCGGCCTCCCAAAGTGCTGGGATTACAGGCACGAGCGCGCTTGGCCCCAATTTATATATTGGGGTCTCTCTTTCCTTATATAAGCTACATACTAATGCACTGAATAAATATATGGTAATACATTTTATTTAAACATTTTGCTACTAATAATCTCCAGATAGTTCATAATTTTTTGGTCATCACAACAATGCTGCCATAAATGTCTCTGTAGTTTACCTTTGTGTTTATATGTAAGAATTTCTCTCAGGCATATGCCTAAAGTGGATATGCCTAGACATAGGGTTTGTACCTGTCTATATTTTGGTCCTTTCATTAGGAGGTCCCTGTACTTTCATATTAAAAACATCTGGTCTGATTGATGCATGGGTAGAGATTCAGAGTACTGTTAAGTAATATATTTCCAAGTGGGATCTAGTAGCAGGAGCAGCTTAATGATAAAAACAGAGACTAGCTCTGCTGAGAGAAGGATGAATATCTAGAAGTCCAAAAAAGATGCAAAAATGGAGTAACACTACTAATAATACTCCAACTTTGCCGATCATTCTCTTAAAAGAGGAGTGTATATTAAGGGCTTCATTAACCAAAAGGAGGATTATTTCTTGACACAAGCATAGGAAAGAAAGCAAGCGTAGGTTTTCCATGCCACTCCACAATGACTCATGGATCAGGAGGACTGAGTACCAAATGCCCGAACTCATGTGTAGATTGAGCTCTATGCACACTGCCACAAGTCTTCTGATCTGGGACACGTGTTTTCCCAACAGACAGGTACTTCCAATTGTTGCTGTTGTTTAGTATCTGAACTGTGTGCGGTGAGTGTTTAGTGAATATTAATAAGTAAAAAGTGAATTCTTTTCCCCAAAGCTAGAAAGTAACAATAGCATACGGCAGCCTCCAGGTAAATAAAGATGAAATTAACTCAGCCTGAACACAGACAGGGGAAGTGGTTGTTGACAATTCTTCTATATTTTAATTAGGAAAAAATATCATCAAATCTTCTTTATTCTAAACAATCCCCTATATGCATTTGTGCTATTACAATCCTTAGTCCTTTTGTCCCATCTCACAGGTGAGGCCAAATTTCACCAGCAGCCTAATCATATATCAGGATGAGACACACAGTCATGTCAAATAGCAGAAGAGAGTCTTAATTATGTTTAAAAATCTACAGAAACATTTTGCTTCCATCCTGGATTCTCTCCTGTTCCCAACTCTATCCCTCTTCACCAAAAACAGGATCCTGGTGCCAGGCTGCCCCTTGGCATCTTTAACTTAAGCACTGACAGGTTATGTGGGATTTTTGCCAGAGTAATTATTTTTCAGTTCAACAATAATGAGAAATTACCATGGCAACCACTTGTCACATGGTACACATACACCCCCTCCAAAGAATGAACCATACTTAAGGCATCTATTCCTTGAAAATGTGTTTTTTTTCTTTATTAAAATAAACTTAAACAGGTCAAAGTGGAGAGTATTCTGAAGGGGTCTGAAAGATGGGAGATGGGAGGGCATTGACTTTCTTCAGTATCTTGTGGTCCTAGAGAAAATGAGAATGTCTCATCTTATAACCCTATTCTCTTGCACACACACACTTAAATAACACTATTAATTTGTATCTTACTATTTTAGTCACTCCTGTTTTACATGCATCAGCTAACCTTTCTCAGAAGATACTGAAGGATAAATTTGCCTGAAATGACCGAGCAGTAACACACTTGCTACACTTGCTCACCCTACATTTCTTTTTCTGCCATATCCAGATATTAAGAAAGAAGACAAAAAAAAAATCCCAAATCTCATGCCTTCTGCCTTTCTGTTACCTAGAGTCCCTCTCACACTGTAGGAAGCTCAGGTCATTTGTTTTCCAAGACTGTAACTGTGTTTTTGATTCCTTAATCACAAGCCACCCTTTCTTCAAAACCAAGGGTCTATCTCAAACCATGTTTATTTTGAATCAGCCTCCCTTAATAAAAATAGTCAACAGTTACAAGGGACTTATCGTATGCCAGCCACCCTTCTGAACTCATTGCACATTATAAACTCCTTAAAACCTCACCATGACCCTACAATATAAGTAGCATTATTAACCCCATCTTATAGATGAGAAATTGAGGCACTGAGGAGTTAGATATTTGCTTAACATTACACAGCTATCAAGTTGCCAAGAAAGAGTTCAACCCCAAGGACTCTGGCTAGCAAGTTTAGACTCATGACTGCTCCATCATGATGTTCCTTTATTCAAAACAATATTCTCTAAAATATCTGTCTTCTTAGTTGTTTCAACATCCAGTCAAGGCCAAGTGCACTGAACGTTCAGGTCTCTCTCTGGAACAGGCAGCCCAAAGCAAGGATTTCCATCACACCTATGGAATTTGGCTTGAAAACACACGGATAAAAGTAACAAGCTAAGACCATTTGCCCTTGCCAGCTGGTAGCCACGCAATCATGAAAAGGATGCAGAGAGGGAATTTTGAGTCTCCCCTTTTTTTACTTATCTTTATGGGATTCTTTTTTTTTTGAGATGGAGTTTCCATCTTGTTGTCCAGGCTGGAGTGCAGTAGCACAGTCTTGGCTCACTGCAACCTCCGCCTCTTGGGTTCAAGCGATTCTCCTGCCTCAGCCTCCCGAGTAGCTGGGATTACAGGCACCCACCACCATGCCCAGATAATTTTTGTATTTTTAGTAGAGACAGGTTTCACCATGTTGACTAGGAGGGTTTTGAACTCCTGACCTCAGGTGATCCACCCGCCTTGGCCTCCCAAAGTGCTGGGATTACAGGTGTGAGCCACTGTGCCCAGCCCTATGGAATTTTTTTTTTTTTTTTAAACAACTCATGTTCTAGAGACTGAATTTTTCTTCTCTAATTCTCAACTGTGATTTGTTCATTCTCAGCTAAATTGCATTTTATTTAACAGTAAGCATTAGTTATTATTTTAACTGAATTATAAAACGGCATGTTACCAACATAGCAAACTGTGTGTTTTGAGAGAGCATCTCAGTGTTTCACTCACAAATCAAGCCCTCCCTTTTAGAAGGTGCTCACTATAGTTCCCTGTCTAGTGCACGTGGATGCTGCCTTGAGAAAGTGGCATATTAAAATGTGCAGAAAGACAAGACTTGGTATCCGGTAGACACAGCTCTTCAGTAGAAGTTACATCAGTGGTTTTCCCCCCAAAGACCTGAGAAATTCATGTATTTGAATCTCCAGCTTTGATCCACAAAATCAGTAATTAATTCTGAGCAGTCCAAACAGAAATGTTAGTTAAAATAACTAAAAGCAATGCCTCAAATGCCTCGGTGTGTATATGTCAACAATTGAGCTTTTTTTGCTACCAGACTTATTACAAGTGTGACGAAATAATTTTTTTTGAAGTTGGGATTCCTGTCAGCTTTTTGAGGGCAATATCTTACCCATGTCTGGTGTGTTTTACATGCACAGTATCTAACACATGGCAGGGAGGCAACAAATAATTGCTCCATTATTTAATTATTTAAATCACTTAATTCAACAAATAAATATTTATTTAACTAAAACCCAGCATATTCTCAAAACCCAGAAGAAAACCAGCACTTTTAATTTTATGATAATTGAACACTGCCACTCTCTGCTCTATTTACATGTTTGTGAAATGGGGGCTTTGATTCTTTGATGACTGAATCAGTGAAAATGAACAGAGTTTCCAAATGTAGTATTTTCTAGTCCTCACACGCTCTCTATCAAGTTGGTAATTTTATTATCCCAATGTCAGTGGGGAAACTGAGGCCCCACGTGGTTAAGAAATTTACCCAAGGTTACAAATCAAATAAGTGGCAATATTGGAATTTGCATCCTCTCTGACTCATAAATTTTTGTTTCCATCCACAAAGCTTTACTCGCTGCCTGTTCCAATCTCTATACTATTCTAGTATGAAAGAGGAATGGTCGTTTTTTAATAATTAAATTTCCTATTTTATACTCAAACATGGAGACATGTACTCTCACAATCAAAAAGAATATACTGGGAACCCTATGCAAAGCCACTTTGAAAATGATGTGGAAAGGCATTACTCTAGAAGCACAGGTTTTGTTCATGACAGCTCTGTGGCAATGAGCACCACGCATCGTATTACATCACACCATCTAGGTGTGAGAGGTCCCGAGATGCAGGATAATGTGATGAGGCAGCAACTCGTATATCTTGAGAAAAGCTCACTGTAAAATCAGGCACAAATTTTCCATTTCAACATAAACACAGCAGACAAGGGAATGTTTCTGAAAAAGCTGGCAAGATTCAAAATCTTGTTTTTGTGACCCACCCTATTGCATTTGAATAGTTGATCAAATGACAAGAATAATTCTTGAAGTCACCACTAAACATTGGAGGACTGTGCCAGGACCAAGGCCATAGGAAACCACTAGATAAGAAAACTCAAGATTTTCTCTCTTCCTACTTGGAAAAAATGAAAAAAATATTTTTGTTCACAAAGATAAATATAAGAAACCCAGAATATTCTTGAAACCTAGAAAAAAATAATGTTTTTCTTGATGACGGTCAATCATTTCTATTCTCTTCTCTGTTTAGAAATCTGTTTACCAGGGGACTTGAATTCTCTCTAATATGTCAGTGACACCCAAGTAGATATTACAGCTCCCAACTTCTCCATGGGACTTCAGAATTATGACTCTAACTGCCTCACTCACCTCTCCACTTCTTAACCAAAGAGGCATCTCAGGCTTAACATGGCCAAAGCCAGATATCTCCTCCAACTCCATCCCCCACAAGCCAATTCTTCTCATTCTCTTCCATCTCCATAATGTAATTCCAGTTTCTCAGTCACTTAGGCCAGCATTTGAGAACATACTCTTGATTCCTGTCTTACCCCAACTCCACACCTCCAATCTGTCAGCAAATCCCATGAATTTACCTCCAACGCATGAATGGAAATCCACCCATGTTTCTTTCCTTCCACTGCCACCCCTTCTCTGTGCCTCCAGTAACTTCGGCCTGGACAACAGTGACTTTTTCCTAACTCATCTCTCAGCCCCTACTCCTGTTCCCCTGTAACCTGTGCTCTGCAAAGAAGCCTGGAGGATCTTTTAACAATGCCCGTTAGATTGTGTCCCTCCCAGCTAAAACTTTTCTATGGCTCGTCATTGCTGTGTAGGGAACTCACTCTCCTGTGTGGCTGGGACTTTCTCTTCTTCTTTGCTGTTGGTTCACTGCACTCTCAGCACAGCCCGCAGATCTAGGTTCTTACCTTGGGGACCTTCCTTCGGGCCCAGGGCTGCACTCCACTACCCCACAGGGCCCTTTGAACCAGCTGTGTCCACCACCAGTGGATGCCTTTCCCCTCTTTGGTGTGGTTTTCTCTTTCTCCTCATTCAAATCTCAGCATCCTTGTCATCTTTGGGTCATCCAATCTACAGAAGCCTACTTGCTATCACATCAGTCTATGTTTTTCCTTGATCATTCCATTTTGTTTGTTTGTCTTCTTACATACAAGAAATTGTGTTCATTGGGAATATAAGATCCTATTGCCTGCTTTCCTCTGAAGCCTGGCATATAATAGGTGGTTAAAAATGATGGCCTGAATAAATGAATATAAAAAATGTGTTAGACAAACTACCAAAGACAAAAGATAAATCTATCAAGGAGACACATTAATCTCCCTCTTGAACTCCCACAGGGCAGCCATACCAAGGTTCAGAGTTGCACAGCCCAGCTGATTACAACCACATCATAGAGTACCAGGAACTTTCCAGAATCTTTATTCACTTTAATGTTTTAAATAAATATATGCTGTGAATCAAAAGCATTAAGAAATATTCATGCCCTTTGACTCAGTAATTCTATTTCTGGGAATCCGTCCAAAGAACATAATCCAAAAATATGTAAATGCTTTATACAAAAAATTACTCACCATAGGAGCACTCATAATAGAAAAAAAACAAACACAAAAAACTAGGAACAATGTGTTTGCCCTACAACAGAGAAATGATTCAAGAAACTGATATGTCCACCGGAAAGAAAACAGAAATCTTTAAAATATAATGTTCACACATGGTTTAAAATAGCACAAGCACATTCTTACATGATAATATAAAGTGAAGAAAATAGGCAGACAAACAGAACAGTGGGACAGAATGGAGAACCAACACACGACAGAAGCCTGTGTGGAAAATGAGTATCTGGTAGATACAGCATTGCCGGGTAGTGAGGCTGAGAAGAAATATTTGATGAGGAGCGTAGAGACAATTGGCTTTTCACCCGCAAATAATAAATAAATTAGGTTATAGCTCACATAACCAAACATAAGTTCCGGAGGAATTAAACATGTAAATAAAGAAAACCAAAACCTACTAGAAGAAAAGGTAGGAGGATATCTGTCTTTATGACGTCTGAAGAGGAGAAAATGCTATAAGCTGGCAGTCCCCAACCTTTTTGGCACCAGGGACTGGTTTCGTGGAAGACAGGTTTTTCACGGACACTCTGGGGGACGGTTTCAGGATGATTCAAGTGCATTCCATTCACTGTGCACTTTATTTCTATTATTATCACATTCTAATATATAATTAAATAATTATACAACTCACCATAATGTAGAATCAGTGGGAGCCCCGAGCTTGTTTTCCTGCAATTAGACAATCCCATCGGCATACGAGGGGAGACAGTGACGGATCATCAGGCATTAGATTCTCATGAGGAGCGTGCAACCTAGATCCCTCACATGCACAGTTCACAATAGGGTTTGTGCTCCTATGGGAATCTAATGCCACCGATGATCTGACAGCAGGTGCAGCTCAGACAGTAATGTGAGTGATGGGCAGCGGCTGTAAATACAGATGAAGTTTCCTTCACTGACCTGTCACACCTCCTGCTGCACAGCCCAGTTCCTGTTAGGAACCCGTACTCCCCTCCATTTCTACAGTTGCAATATTTCTTTTTTTATATTCCTTTCTTTTTTTAGAGAGACAGGGTCTTACTCTGTCACCCAGGCTAGAGTGCAGTGGTGTGGTCATAGCTCTCTATAGCCTCGAACTCCTGGACGCAAAGGATTCTCCCATCTCAGCCTCAAGAGTAACTAGTCAGGCCAGGCGTGGTGGCTCATGCCTGTAATCCCAGCACTTTGGGAGGCCGAGGCGGGCGGATCACGAGGTCAGGAGTTCAAGACCATCCTGGCCAACACGGTGAAACCCCGCCTCTACTAAAAATACAAAAAAAAAAAAAAAAAAATAGCTGGGCGTGCTGGCTCATGCCTATAATCCCAGCTACTCGGGGCGCTGAGGCAGGAGAATTGCTTGAACCAGGGAGGCAGAGGTTGCAGTGAGCCAAGATCACGCCATTGCACTCCAGCCTGGCAACAGAGTGAGACTCCATCCCAAAAAAAAAAAAAAAAAAAAAAAAAAAGTGTAACTGGTCAGATGCAATGCCCTCATTCCACGCATTCTCCCACACTTTCTCAACCATCCCTTGTTCATTCCTCAAGGCTTCCACCCTGTTCTGCCTTGATCCTAAGGCCTCTCACACCTTCCAACCTGCAGAAAAGTCTTTATTTTCTAGACTGAGATATGCGTTTTAAAAAAAAATTAATGGGAACCTCATGGTGACTATTCCTGTAATATTATGTTTTTATTTTATTTTACATTATGTCCAGTTCTTATATTTTTATGCCCCAGCAATTAGACTGTGCACTGCATGGGTGGAGACACCATCTTCTTTGGGTTGTTTTCTGTATTATTGTTGCTTACCTGCCACTTATTGATTGTGTAATTATGAGCCAAACAATGTGCATTATCTAAGTCAAGCCTTTGAATGACACGATCAGAGAGGTGAATTATTATCCTTATTTTACAGGTGAAGAAAACCAAAGCCCAGAAAGGTTACTTAATTTTCTCAGAGTCACACAGCTGGTACAGTTTGGAGTCAGTGATCAAAGTCATATAATCTGGCCTCAGAACTCTTCTCTATGAACTCCTCCTTGTGTTTGTGTGTGCATGTGTGGGTGTGAGCGAGAGACAGGGGACTGTGGGAAAATACCTAGTAATAAAAGGTTATACACATGCGTGCATAAATGCTCATGGCTTCATTGTTCACTACAGCCAAGAAATGGAAACACTCCAAATGTCTATTGACTAATGAACAGATAAACAAAATGTGTTATCTTCAGACAACGGTACACTAGAAGTAATAAACGAAAGAAAATTCAGATGCATGCTGTGTATAACATGTGCCTCAAAACGTTATGGCAATGAGAGAAGCTAGACACAAAAGGCCACATATTGGGTGATTTCATTTACACAAAATGTCCAGAATCCTGCTTTTATTACCTGTGTGATCTCAGACAAATTACCGAAGCTCTCTGTCCCTCTGTTTCATTATTTATAAAATGGACATCATTGTATCTCATTCTTAATTGTGAGGATTAAGCTATATAATACATGGACCAGTGACTGGAACAGAGTAAATGCCCAACAAAGGACACTGTTATTAAGTGGCAGAGAAGGTCCCAAAGCCCGAGTTGCTGTGGATATTAAATAATATATATCCATAATGCATCTTACAAATACAGCCTACACACCTTGCTGCCAGGGGACCTGGGTCTAGACATCAGTGACATTATTCTTTGCTCTGTTGCTTTGGAAAAGTTACTCAGTCTCATTCGCCTTCACTGTAAAAAATGGTAACAATAACGGTAGCTACCTCATAGTGTTATTATGAGAATTAAATTAACTGATAAACTAAAGTGCTTAGAACAGTGCCTGGAATGCAGTAAGCATCAATAATTGTTATCCATCATTATTATTATTATGGTTGTCGGTGACATTCAAGATGGGTTTCCCTATTCTCAGGAAATGCATGATCCAATTAGCCGGGTCCTGACACACAGTTGACACAGCACGGACACTCACAGTATCAGTGCCTCTTTGTTGGATTAAAAACAGCATGCCCTCCACTGTCTGTCTCCCTCACGAGAACTGAGACTGCAAACTCCTCAAGGGCAGGATCGGTGTTTAATTTTTCCTGTACCCCTCGTGCCTGGCATAGTGTCTGGCTGCGAAAGAGCAAGGACCTATCAGAGTGAGTTTTTCAAGCAGACTGACTGAAGCGAAGCCTCTATTTTGCACACCAACCTCAAATCCACAGTTGCACATTGTTCAGGCTAATTTGCATCTTAGCATCTCAGAAAGCTCTCCATTTAGCTATTCAATTTGCTTCCTTGTCAACTAGAGATCACAACTTGCAAGAGAAAAGAGAGCTTTAGAAAATTGTGGCTTGCCTGCCAGCATCCATATTTAGATCAGCAGAACTTTTCGCTTTCCCCCTTCCATCTCCCTGGGAGTCAGGAAACTGGGTTCTAATTCTGATCCTGATACTTCTTTGATGGGTGACCTTAAGTAAGTCCAAATCAAAAAATCATCAGTGTTCAAAATGTCCTTAGAGGGTGTGCTTGGACCTTGGTTTCCCCATCTGTCAAATATAAGGACAATTCCAAGGGTCCTTCCAAAGACATCCTACCGGAACACTCACTTCTTTAGGAATTTGTTGTTTACTGAGAGAACCTGCCCACTTGCCCCACTCTTGCCTTCAGTGAAAATATTTTTGGGGGATCTTAGTGAGGGCTAAAGTGGAGACAACATCACAACCAAAGGATATAAAAGAAGAAATTTCTAAATTCCATCTCTTCCGAAGTCCAAGGAGAGTCTCCATAGGGATGGCAAATGGATTTCAACCCCAAGAGGCCTCTTTGATTGAATGGGGGTAGTTACCTAGGACTCTCAATTCATTCGTGCATTCAGAAATATGTAGTGAGCGCCTACTTTGTGCAAGACACTGTTCTAGGATTTAGCGATAATGTAGTGAACGAAAAAGACACAAATCCATGTCCTCGTAGACCTTGTATACCAGCGGATGACAAATAATGAAAAAGATGAATGAAATATGTCATTTATCAGATAGCATTAAGTGTACAGGAGAAAAGCAGTAAAGCAGAAAATGAGGACATGAAATACGGGAGTGGGGAAGGAGAAGTAAAATTTAGATGGGATAACCACAGAAGGCCTTGCAGGCAACGTCTCTTTAGAGAGGGGCTTCTCAACCTCAGCATCACAAACATTTAGAGCTATCCAGGTCTTCACTGCGGGGTGTCCTGTGCCTTCTAGGCACATGATGTTCAGCAGCATCTCTGCCCTCTGCCCACTAGAGGCCAATAACACCCCCTTCAGTTGTGACAACCAAAAATGTCTCCAGACATTGCCAGATGTCCTTGGGTCAGGCGGACAAAATTGTCCCAGTTTGAGCAACACACATTTAGAATAAAATCCTGAAGAATGGGAGGGAGGGAGCCAGACAGAAGGATTCTGTGCAGGCACTGGAAGTAGAGGGTGAACAGGAATAGCCTAGCCCCCTCCCATAGGCAACTGACATCAAATGTCCTCTCGACGATGATCAAATTACACCTGGGATGAATGACATGAGGGAGGAGCATACAGTGTTAGGGGAGAGAGGATGGGCACCCACATGGTCTGGGAGGTGAGAAACGGTTTCCTGTTAGTGTGACATTTCAACGGAGAGCTGAGGCATGAGAGGATTTGGTCAGCCAACATGAGGAAACAGCAAGTACAATGGCCCTGAGATTGAAGAACTGTGATGCATTTAAGGGACTGAAAGGAAGATGTTCATCCAAGCATTGGAAGCTGGCGGTGGGAGGCTGAAGATGAAGCTGGGGAAGCGCCAGGGCTTGAACCCCCATGCAGGACCTGGCAAAGCCAAACAAAATGTGGATTCTCTTCCTACAAGCAATGGGATATCATAGAAAGGCTTTAAGCAGGCATGTGTCATGATCAATTTAGAGTTCTAGGTCCCTCCTATGATGAGACCAAGTAATCTCCACTCCTTAATAGCTGTGTGACTTTGAGTAAATTCCTTCTCTCTTCTGGCCTCGGTTTCCCCATCTGTAAAATGGGGACAGCAATCACATCTGCCTGGGTTTATTGTCAAGATCAAATGAGATCATATGTGCAGAGTGCTTAGAACAGGGCTGTGACACAGAGCATGATCAGTAACTCTGTTAGTCTTGATTCATAGCACTCTTAAACAAATATTAGCTATCACTTTCTTTTCTTTCTCTTGGAAGCTTACCGACGCCTGACTGGGATTTATTGCTGGTGTAGCTTTCCTTTTCAATCTTGTCCCTGCCCTGCCTTCCTCCCCCATCCCTCTCCACCCCAGAACAGTTCACACCTTTGCTCCCAGAGCCCTGCATTTCTACTTCTATGACACTGCCTGGTTGTCAGCTCTCAGCATACCTCAACTTTATATTCTCCATCAGTAGTCCTTATTGGGCACACATATTTGATCTGAAAACTGACGGCAAAGAGGCCTTCTCCATGCATGAATGCTTTAAGGTCTGACATTTGAATGTTAGCTCTCAGGCTTGTCTTGGGAATGTCTCCAAGAACAATCAACTGTTCCCTTTGAGGACCATCAAACCCCTCCTCACGCAACACACACACACAGACACACACACACACACGCAAGACAAATATGCTGCTTCCTCATGAGCTATATCATGTCTACGAAACTCCTCTCTATATAAAACTTGCTGCATAATTCCCAGTCTGGTTCATTTCTACTAGTCAACACCTGCAGAGGCTCCCTGCCCGCCCTACCTTGTCCTCACCTTACCTCCCCACTACCACTGCCACCATCTCTCTGCTTATCACAACTACCATCAAGAGTGTTTGTGAGTTTGTGTTTTTATGTCTGTCTTCCCCCTCGGCCTTCAAGAAGACAAGGTCAGTGTTCATTTCTTGTTGTATCCTCATTATTTGGAGCAGAGTTTGATACACAGCAGAAGCCCAATTACTATCGTTGACAGAAAAATAATATTAGCTCGCTATTTTGAAGTGTTTTCTCTCTCTCAGGCACATGACATGCATTATCCCATATGGTTTAATCATCACAACTATTTAAGGGTAGATAATATTATCATCATCTCCATTTTACAGATTGGGAACTGAGGCTAGAAAAGCTTAGCAACTTGCCAAAAAAAAAAAAAAAAAGCTTAGCAACTTGCTCAAGATCACACAGACAAATATATAACAAAGTTAACCTAAGTTTCAATATCCTTGGATGTAAAGTTAGAGAACTGAACTAGCTCTGGTTTAAGGGCCCTTCCAGTTCTAATATTAGACCAAGAACATCTGATTCCCAGGCCAATGTTCTTTCATTCCTATCTCATTGTCTCCCTATAACTTAGAAGAGGACAATTTCCAGACAAATGCATTGTTTTCACAAACCTCACTTTACTTCTCTCTTGTGTTCTTTTGTTCTAGGAAACATGGGGGAATGAATGACTTAGCCTGGCCATATAGCTGTGGGGGGCACTGAGCTGGAGGGGAGCCTCCGCAGAACTTGGCTTTGGGAGCCTGGGATTTGAACTTGTGCCACCACCACTGGCAGGACGCCTCACCGCTGCTCAGATGAGCAATGTTTATGCAATTTGCTTTCCACCGCTAAGTGCACCACAGGATGTCTGATCTCCTTGAAATTGCCCTCATTTAAGAATCTGTCTTTTTTGAAGCAAAATGTCATCTAAGACCTTTTATGGCTTTATGGGAAACTAAGTGCGCTTTCGAAGCATGCATGGCCTGGGTCTGTCTGCAGATCTTTTCCGTTCACACTTGGTATTCACTTCAGAATGAGACTGGGTGGCAAGTTAAGTGGCTCTGCTGTTAGCCCCACCTGCCACCTTGGCCAATGAGAAGACCTGAAACATACAACTCTGCCTCTTGGGAAGGAGTGGGAAGACATGGGGTGAGTAACCTGGAGAAAATGAAGGGTCATAGGAGACATGGCTGCGTCCTCATATATTTGAAGGACATTTTTTAAAAGAGACTAATGTTTAGGGCTCTCAAGTGGTAAACCAGCCCTAATGCTGAGTAGTCAAAGGAAATGGGTGAATAGGGCAAGTTAGGTTTCCCCTTCCCCACAGTCAGTTCAGTCAACTGAACGCAGTGCTGCTGTCCAAGTGTTCCAGGCATCAGCTGGTGCCCACTGGAGATGACATGCAAGGTCTCGCCATTCTTAACTTGCTATTATAATTGCGAGTAGAAATATAATTTGAAATTATTTTTGACTTTTTTCATTTGCTTCTCCAAAATGCAAAATCTTCTTTCTTTTCTGTATTTGTTTTTTTGAAACTGTTAAAATGTGAAAATATGGCAGCATCTCTATTTGCTCTAACTGGGTTTATTTACTTACTTGTTCACTCATTTAACAACTTTTGTCAAGTAGACTTCCCTGTCACACATGCTGGGAATAGAGTTTAGAGAAAAACCTCATGCAGCTCAAAATTTAGAGCAGGTGACAAACAATAAACACACAAGTGAATAAAACCAAAAAAATTATTACTAGTAAGAAGTGGTATGAGGAAAATGGACTGAGACTACACAGAAGAGAGATGATTTCATATATATATACATATATATATACAAATCAGAGATGATTTCATATACATATATATATATAATTTTTTTTTTTTTTTTTTTTTGAGATGGAGTCTCACTCTGTCGCCCAGGCTGGAGTGCAGTGGTGTGTTCTCAGTTCACTGCAACCTCCGCCTCCCAGGTTCAAGCAATTATCTGGCCTTAGCCTCCCGAGTAGCTGGGATTATAGGCGCCTGCCACCACACCCGGCTAATTTTTGTATTTTTGGTACTGATGGGGTTTCACCATGTTGGCCAGACTGGTCTCAAACTCCTGACCTCAAGTGATCCAGCTGCCTCAGCCTCCCAAAGTGATGAGGTTACAGGTGTGATCCATCGCACCTGGCCAAGATGATTCCTTTTAGATAAAAGTGGCTCCACAAGGCCACCAGAGGAGGTAACATTAAGGTTACTTGAAGAATGCAAGCCATGGAGAAGCTGTATTTGTGTATCAGTGGAAATGATTGCCTTTCTCTCCAGACCCCAATCCAGTATTTTCTCTCAATTTCACAAGTTTATTAGCTCTGTGTTGGGCATTTCAATTTTTTTTTTTTTTTTGTACAACTCAAAAAACATTTCGTGAACACACATTCCATATGTCTCAAATTGGGCTAAATGCTTTATTACTTTTTAAAATTTAATGAGTACATTAACTAAATGGTAAGAATTGATATCAGCGAGGCAATAGCCGCTTGGAAGGTTAAGCAATGTATCCGCAGTGAGATGTCTAATAAAATTTAGGGCTTAGACTTGGACTCGGGGCTGTTGGATTCTCATGTTTGTCATCTTTCCACTGAACCCCATTTTTTGAATCCTTCTGGGCATCTCTGGGGTTTAGGGTTGCCTGGAGGTGGCTAAGCACCTCTCTCTCAAATAGACTAATTGACTCTTTCCATGGCTCTGGTCCTCTATTTGGACTTCAGGGACTTTGGTTCCCATTACTAAGAGAAGCTAAGACTGTGGCCCAACTGTGATTTGGAAGGAAGCCTCAGAAGAATGAAATAGAATAGGGATGCCACAGATCAAAAGCCAGGCTGGGGCATAAGAGTGGGCAGCAAAGGATGTGGGGCTAAGACCTTAAGGGCCACACAGAAGTGAAGGCAGCTGTCATGTGTGGCAGTTTCTTTAGCTGCTCTGTTGTACTTGAGAATGAGTCTTCACAGAGTAACTCCAAGGAGGAACACTTAACTGGGCATATGCTTTGGTGGGACACAGATCAGACTTTGAGTTAGAAAATAAAGTCAGAGCAGATGAGTACGAGCCCTCAGCTGAGGGAGTCTGGAGGACAGAAGGCACGAACAGTGAGAAGGATCACCAGCCAGCCACTGACCTACTTTGCTCCTCTTCCCCCAGTAGATGGAGTAGATCACGGGGAGAACTATGTGGGTCACTCCTCATACTCTGATGCACCCAAATGCTCAGTGGAGAGTCACACTAAATCCAGAACACTGATGCTCGTCAAAGTTAAGTATCTTTTTCAGAATAAGAGTAAGGTGTAGCCAACTGTACCGGATTGAATGGTGTCACCTGCCCCCTCCCCTATAATTCACATCTGCCTGGAATCTCAGAATGTGACCTAATTTGAAAATAGGGTCCTTGCAGATTAATAGGTTAAGATAAGGGTGGTCCCTAATTCAATGACTGGTGTCCTTAAAATAAGAAGCAGAGACAGACACACAAGCACACCAGGTAAAGATGGAGGTAGAGGTTGGAGTGTCGCATCTACAAGCCAAGGGGTGTCAAGGGTTGCCACCAAAATCCATGAGAAACACATGGGACAGATTCTTCCTCAAAGTTCTCAGAAGGAACCAAGGCTGCTGATGCTTTTCTTTCAGCTTTCTAGACTCCAGAACTGTGAGAGAGTGAATTTCTGTTATTCTCAAGCCACCAGTGTGTGGTGACTTGTTAGGGCAGCCTAGGAAATGATTTACCCACTTACTTAACTGTGAGGACTATTCCAAACCGCAGGCCAGGTATCATTACTATGTCAAGCGCTGGCTAAGCCTTCGTACCGTGATGCGCTCCTCATCTCACATCAGGCCGCAATGCTGCTTCCTTCTCTTTCTCTTCATCTCCACTCTGAATTCCTTGTGGGCAGAAATCAGATCTAATTCACTGCTCTTTCTCCAGCTCCTGGAATATACTTGGTGCTCAACAAATGTTGAAAGAAGGAATGAATAAAATAAATAGATTTTTTTTTTTTTTTTTTTTTTTTTTGAGACGGAGCCTTGCTCCGTCTCCCAGGCTGCAATGCAGTGGCATGATCTTGGTTCACTGCAACATCCACCTCCCAGGTTCAAGTGATTCTCCCGCCTCAGCCTCCCAAGTAGCTGGTATTACCGGTGTGTGCCACCACGCCCGGCTAAGTTTTTGTATTATTAGTAGAGACGGGGTTTCACCATGTTAGCCACGATCGTCTCAATCTCCTGACCTTGTGATCCTCCCGCCTCGGCCTCCCAAAGTGTTGGCATTACAGGCGTAAGCCACCGCACCCAGCAAAAGAAATACTTCTTGACCAACACAATCTTTCCAAAGACTCACAAACCCCAAGCAAGTTAGCATTTTATTTATTCATCCTACTGATATTATTAAGTGCCTACTCTATGCTAGGAACCGTGCTAGGAGTTGGGAACACAGTGATAAATAAGAAGACAAAATTCTGTTTTCTTGAACCTTGTTATCTAGAGGGGGAGTAGAGGAAGGGGCAGATAAGTCCAGTAGACAAATATGTGGGTGTATTATTGGTGTAGATAACTTTAGACAATGAGAAGTACTTGAAAAAAAATAAAACAGAATAATACTTAGAGTAACTGGATTTACTTTAGTTAAATGGTGCTGGGAAAGACCTCTCTCTCTCCAGGAGATGATATTTGAGCTGAGACCCAAACAATAGGACTCACGTCTTCAAAGATGTGAAGGATGAGGCGTACAGGCAGCGGGACAGCTAGTGCCAAGACCCGAAGCATAAGTTAGTACAAAGTGCTTGGAAAACAGAAAGAAGGCTTGTGAACGAGAAGCAGGGGCCTAGGGGTATGGGATGATGTCAGCAGGACAGATTGACCCTGCTTCATTGTCTGAGGCCGGAAGAGCTCCAAGTCATAGAAGAGTGATTTATACTTTACTGTTGCAAGGAACGTTGTTTACAGTTAAAATTACAGTAGATGTTTATGGTCAGGAAGGGGGAGCCCCATGGATGGCCAAATCCTGCATAAGGAAGGATGCATGTTCTCACCAAGGCCCAAGAGAGCAAAGCCAGACCTTGCATTTTCTCCTCATTAAATCACAGAAGGCCTGAATGGCCACCCACGGAGGTTGTCCTCACTTGATGCCATTCATGCCTGGCTCTTGCTTTGTTTAAAGCATCATTTTCTTTGCATTCTAGCAAAAAGACAAGGCAGAGCTGGCTTATGGAGATCATTTCTCTGGCTGATATTAGCCATCAGTGGTATAAGCCTTGCAGCTGTACTGTGTCCTGCAGTTTGGTGGCAGGGATATGAGAAGTAGACTCTTGTTACATGGTTGTTTTCTTTGCCGTTGGTTTTTTACATTTTCATTAAATCATAGATGTTCTTAATTGCTTCCTCACGGCCAAAGTGCCCCTTGATTGGAATTCTATGGAAAAGAGAGTTTGCATTATTAAATAGTGTTTCTAAAGGGATTTGAGTGGTTTTTGGTTTCCTTTTCCCCCGTTTTGCCTTTTTTAAAAAGTTTTTAATTTGTTGCAACGTATAATTGCTTGTTTCGTGCTAGAATTGCTCTCCAAGCTTCTACAGTCGTGTAGGAATTGTAATTCCCTTTATTACTGAAGAATCACTTTTAGCCTTCATTTAAGATGACTGGACAAGAATCAGGTTATACAGAATTAGTATCTGTTTCGCATAGTGCATTGACCCTGCTGCCAGTGGTTCCCTTTGTTTGCTAACTTTTTGTGTGATTTTAAAAAGAATTTTTAAAGAATTTTTAAAATAATCAGCGTTTCATCTCATGTAAGCCTCATGGCACCCTGGGGCACACAGGCAAAAGTGATCCACATAGGAAACAAATTCTCCTCTTCAGAGAGGTGAACTGACTTGTCCAAGGACATCCATGCGGAGCTTGTCAGAGCCACAAGGCCAACCAAGCTCCTGGAAATCCAAAGCCACTCTCTGCACCTCGTTCTGCTTCTGTAGTCTGAACCTCTACACCTCTGTTTCCTCCTCATCTGTAGACTGGGACTGGTAATTCCACCTTGAAAATTTAGTATAAAAGTTAAATAAGAATGTGCACATTTCCTTAGCAGGCAATAGGAAACACCATCTCTTTCCAGGGGCTCAGAGGCTGGTCCTAAGCATGAGAGTCTCTGTGAAGAACCTCAGATATTTTTCCTCTTCCCCTCCATAAAGAGCAATGGCTCAGGACCTAGAAGTAGCTTCAGAGGCAGAGGTGGCCAAAGCCGTGTGAACCAAGAATGCTATGAATTTCCTTAAGTCTACCTCTGCTCACTTTATCAAGTCATCAAAGTCTAGAGTGGAATCTTTTATCCGGAGAAGAAAGTTCGAATTCCTCAGCATGCCATTCAGGCCTTTCTGGGGTCTAATCCTAGCCTGCCATGGTAGCCCACCACTCTCTCCTTCTTCCGTCTCCCAACAACTCTATCCTCTCTCTATTATATACCCTATGCACTCTGCATCTGGTTTTATTCTCCCTAAAAATAACCATAATGTCAGAAAACAATCGTTTCCTAGCTCATTGGTGCCGTGGCTCCCTGGGTGTAGACTGTCAACACCCCTTTGCTCTGCCACCCTTAAATACCTTCCATTCTCCCACAGCACCTAGATTACTACAATGAGTGGGTGTTGCTCTACAATCGAAGAACAGTTATTTTTTTCATTGTCATTAATGGCATGCTTATAATAGTGAATGAAAGAAAAATAATATCAAATTATTTATATAGGTATGTGTGTATGTATGTATATTTAATAATCCCAATTTTGTAAAAACAAATCCTTTTTCTTAAAAGCCTGGAAGAAATTCTCTGGGAAATTCTCTCGATGACCCAAGGAACTAAAGGTGACACAAAGAAAATGTCTGTCAGCATGATAAACGTGCCTCCATCCAACAGTTAGGAACACCCCAGGCCACAACTGCACCCTAGCAGAGACTGAAGCAGGCACCAACCAATGCCATCCTTTTCTCAATCACTTCCTGGGCCCAAGTTCAACTTCAGGCCAGTCTAGAACAAAGGAGGAAAGGGCCATATTCCCTGGGAGACGTGGTCATGCTCTGCTGAGAAACATAAGGCTTCATGGTGAGGACGATGCATCACTGTAATGAGCAGTTGCAAGTACCCATTCCGACTCCGCAAACAGGCCAAAATGTAATGTGGCAGCATCGCCTACTGTGGCTGCAATGGCCGGGCAGCCGCCGCATCGGGTGAAAGCAGAGAAAACAATGTTCTGTAACGTTTCTGTGATAATAAGCTCTAGTCAAGCACGAGAAGTGGTTCCTGAGAAATGCATGGTAGATAGACAGGGCGGCATGGACAACATATTTGCTGGCTGGCTTGCAGGCTCACACTCTTAAGTCTGCCTGCTCCCCTCGACCCACATCCACACCAATCAGAGAATCACCCAGCCTTCCTACTTAGAAGGCTTAGCTTCTCTACCACTTCTCACGAAATTCACATTTCAGGGTCCGTTCCTGGAATCATATTAGGTATTTTTGCTTATCCAGAAAGGTTAAAAACTCTTATGACTCTCAAACCAGCTTCATTTTCCTCTTTAAGTTTTGAAAGCAAAACTCAAGAGACTCTCCCCAAAATGAATTATGCAGAAGATACGATGAGTTGAGACTCTGCCTGCTGCTAAGGGACTCGCCTTAGAAAAATGTAATCAGATATTCATTTCCTGATATTAACAACCACTAAAAGGGAGCTCTGATTTCTGGAACAAATACCTTAAGAAGAAAGTTTAAACATATATATTTTAATGGAATTTCTTCTCAGCCAGAATATAATTGATAGAATCCTATATCCACCATGATCCACAGGCTCTGTAACTCATAAGTCAGCTGATCTACCAGTAAGATTTTTCTAGGTTCTTAATCCTCTTATCAACCACTCAAGTTTCCAGGGAGACTCATTAGCAGAGCTGGCAAATGCTGTAGTCGGCATCGTTATCAACCACAAAACTTTTGAGCATCTGCTGTCTGTTTGTTTATTGTCTGTCTCATTTCAACTAGAATGTGCACGCAAGGAAGCAGAAGATTTCAGCTGTTGTGCTCACTGCTGCAGCCCTGTACCTAGAACTCTGCCTGGCACTTTGGGATCTCCCAGTACATCTTTACTAACTGTGACTCTCTTGTGTACTGAGAAACTGAGCCTGGGAATGCAAACTGGTCCTGCCCTGCATAGTTTTTTAGTTTTCCTGTATCTGAGTGGATACACACACATAAACACATATTCAAACAGAGAAACTAGCAAGAGTATATTCTAAGAGTCACATAGTTGGCACAGACATTCGGGGCTAGGAAAGGGAGTGGGATTGGGCTACCAGGGTCCCCTTATTGTTTTCTCTTTTGCCAACCTCTCAGTGTCAACATAAGAGACTCAGAACAACTGGGAACTCTTAAAATGCCTAAACTTTATTGTTTGGGGAAAAATACATATGCCTTATCAGAAACCAGAGGCACCTGTCTCTCTTCCCTCACCAAACCAGACCCTAAGTCCTGCACACTCTATTCCCGAATCTTTTGTGAACACTGCCACTGGTGGAGTTAGACACAGTACACTTCTGGCCTCCTCAGGGTCGCTATCCTATCTGTCAGATGATTTCCATCTCCCCTGAAGTTTTAGGGCACTGGAAGGGGGAATCTATTGTTGATATCTAAATAAAGTCAGTCACAAAATGGAAATAAAAAGCTTCCCTCTGAAATAATTTGAGAGGTTTTTTTTTTTGTTTTTGGTTGCAAAAGAGGGAAAAAGTAGCAGGTGCTGAAGAGGCATTTATTCAGGTATTCTCTTTTCCACTCAATAAACACGTATTGAACAGCTATGCTGTGTCAAAGATAATGCTACCAGTTGAGGATCTACAGAGAACCATCAAGATGCAATCCTGCCTCAAAAAGTCTACAGCCTACGGAGGAATGCCAATAATAAATAGGTAACAAAAATAGGGTGCGATTGACTGGGCACGGTGGCTCACTCCTGCAATCCCAGCATTTTGGGAGGCCAAGGTGGGCATATCACCCGAGGTCAGGAGTTCGAGACCAGCCTGGTCAACATGGTGAAACTTCATCTCTACTAAAAATACAAAAAATTCGTCAGGCGTGGTGGCACGCGCCTGTAATCCCAGCTACTCGGGAGACTGAGGCAAGAGAATCACTTGAACCCAGGAGGCTAAGGTTGCAGTGAGCTGTGATCACGCCACTGCACTCCAGTCTGGGTGACTGAGTGAAACTCTGTCTCAGAAAAAAAAGAATGGGGGTGCAAGAAGATGTACTATAAGCAAAACACAGGGTGTTACAACAGCATATCAGGGGGCAAAACTTCCTTCAAACCCCAGTTCTACCACTTAGAAGGCATATGGTGCACTTCCTATTGATTTTGTTACTCAGAAAGTGGGAACACTTTATTATCTTGCAGGACTGCCCTAAGGATTTGGCAGGATTTCATAGCTAGTGAGCTTAACAAAGCACATGGACACTGCAGACACTCAAAATATTGTAAATATTGTTACTAGAAAGGGAAGTCAGGACCCAAATTCAGATTTGCTTCCCATTACTTAAGAATAAATGAAACCAAGCTTGGAGTACATGTGCCTGACCACTCTCTTTCTTCCTATAGGAATAAATGAAACCAAGCTTGGGGTGCATGTGCCTGGTCACTCTCTTTCTTCCTGGATGCAGAAGTCGATCCTTCCCCTCCTCTGTGCCAGATGGGCATTTCCCTGTATAGGGCTGAGGGCTGGGCATTGGGCTGGGAGTTGGCGATCAAGATATCTGGCTTTAAGAAAATCCCGAGAGCTTTCTCAATAGCCTTTCACCTATGGCAAGAGTAGCTAAGAAGCTCCAGACCATTCTATTAACAGGAGCCTCCGCTCTCCACAGGGCAAGGTATGCTTTGCTCACTGCCAGTGCAGGATGCCAAGGGGTAGCTCAAGAGGGACTCTGGGGGTGGTGATGGGAAGGGGATGCCCTGTGTCATCTGCATCAAGCTTCCCCACCTCAAGCAACCCTTGGCAACATAAAATTGAAGTGAAAAGAAAACACTTGCTATGCTAATTCTTCAAATGCTAATCCCTCCTGTTCCTGGGAGAGTAATGGGATAGAATCCATTCAAGTGTCTGAGTGAAACCAAGAGAAACTGAGAGACACTTCAGATCCTAGACTGGTCTTCTAAAAGGTGCGGGCCCCAAGCCATCCCAACCCCTATGGGGATGCCCTGGACCAGCTTCTGCCCTCTGCAGTGATTCTAATACTCAGCACAGTACCCAGCATGATAGCAGAAGGGTGAGCACTGGTAGATGAAAAAACAAACTAACCAATGAATGAATGAAGACAAGAAGGAAGGTAGGAAAGAAGTGAGTTGGGTTTTGGAACTGCCTTGCGTCGAATGACATTAATAGTGAGCCCCAAGAACAGGCAAGTTTATAAGATGGGTGTTACCCTGCCTCCTTATACTCCTGGCAGCAAAAGGGTACTACTGTGCAATTAACTCCTTCCTGTCCAGCCTGCTGGGGAAGCCAGCAGCCCACCGCAGCAGGGCCATTACACTAACAGTAGGGGCTCCCCAAAGCCCCCAGACCGGATTTCATTTTGGAATGCACGCTATGGGTTTTTTTTCCTGCTGCTCTAGCAGCAGCAGTAGCAGCAGATTTACTCTCCTAATTATGTTTGGCTTTGGTTAAATTAGTTTGCATTCCCTGAGCACACACTGGCTGGGGGAGGGGAAGCAGGCAGCGGAAAGAGGTGGCCTGAGAAGATGCCAGGAGGTGGAGAGAATCTACTGGAAGGATGATGCATACGGCAGAGCCATCAATCAGACACCAGGCAGATGCTGGAGAGCTACTCCACAGTGATCCACGGACCCAAGTGGGAGAGAGAAAATGGGGTTTTGCCTAAAGTGTCTACTCATTCATTCATTTCCATGACAAATATTTATCAAAGGCCTACGATGAGTCAGATGTTGAACTAGGAGATGGAGGAAAATGCAGTGAACCAGACAAACAAGGTTCCCTGACCTCATGAACCTACATTCTAGAAGGAGAGTGAGAGAAGAAATAAAGAAAGAGGCTCAAACTTTGGATGCTCTGAAACCAATGTAATGAGTAAAGTGAACGGGACCATCTAGAAGAAGTTCATGATTTAGTTTTTCATTGGCAGCTGTAGCCGCAAACAACAATAATGAAAACAACACAACTACCATTTGTCCATTTACTCACTGCTTACTATGTTCCAGACACTCACCGAATACTTCATTTAATCTTTCTCAAAACCCTATATGGCCAGGTGCAGTGGCTCATGCCTGTAATCCCAGCACTTTCGGAGGCCAAGGTGAGCAGATCACTTAAGGTCAGGAATTTGAAACCATCCTGGCCAATATGGTGAAACCCCATCTCTACTAAAAAATAAAAAAAATTAGCTGGGTGTGATGGCACACGCCTGTAGCCCCAGCTACTCGAGAGGCTGAGGCAGGAGAATCACTTGAACCTGGGAGGCAGAGGTTGCACTTAGCAGAGATAGCACCACTGCACTCTAGCCTGGGCGACACGCCACTGCACTCTAGCCTGGGCGACACAGCGAGACTCCATCTCAAAACAAAAACAAAAACAAAAACAAACAAACAAAAACCCCATGAGATGGGTGTGGCTATCCTCATTCTATAGACAAGAAAGTCAAGGCTCAGAGAGTTTTAGTTATCTGCTCAAGGACACACAGTAGGTGACTTTTAATGCCATGTTGTCCCTGTATACCCTTTTGAAAGGTCTACAATGAATAACAGTAGCCTGTGATTAAACCACCCACTAAATACCAGACACTGAGTGCTTATAGGAAGGAAGTCTTTCCTGACAGCATTTACTAGTCGCATTTTACAAACCGAGACTCAGAGAGGCTGATGAGTTCAGCCAGCATGGAAAAACTCTTAAGGCAGGAAGGCAGGATTCAAACTCAGGTCTGCATGCCCTTGAAGTTTTGTTTCTACCACAGAACATAATACGGTCATGCACCATATAAGGACATTTCAGTCAAAAACAGACTGCATATGTGACAGTGGTCCTATAAGGTTCTATTGAAGCAAGTACAGAAACCTGATACATGGCACTAGATATCAGCATTGCAGAATAAGTAGAGGAAATGATTGATATTCAGTAATAGTGCTGGAACATTTCATTTTCCATAGAAAAAAATATATAAATAAAAATGTACATACCGCCTAGGTCTGTGTACGTACACTCCATGACATTTGCATAACAATAAGATCACCTAAGGATCCATTTTTCAGAACGTATCCTTGTCGTTAATCAATGCATGACTATTCAAAGCAGTCTGATGGAGCTAACATATTATTTCCTCAATAACCGGGATGAAAGTGTCAGATGTTTGAAAATCCTGGAGTTACAACACAGGAAATGTGAGTCCTCTGAGATTTCCAGTTCTTCTTCCAGGTAACCCAGAGTTAAGTGTAATGCTCTTGCAAAAAGTTACTTTCAGGTATGAACCAGAAAAAAAAAAAAAAAAAAAAAAAGCCTAAAACCCAAAGCAATGTGTGAAACTGTTAAATTGCGGTATCCTGAGTAGAGACTTCAGTAGGCAATCCAGGACTTAGGCTGTGTGGATGAGAGCTATACAAACAGGCACACCAGGCCCTTTCTTCACACCCTTTTTGCTCAGCAACTTCTATTTTCTAGGAAAGCCCAACTGCCTGGCTCAGAAAATCTATTTACATAACTACTTGTCATTAACAACTACCGGGTTAGCTTTCTCTACTGATGCCTAAGCCAACATCTCACACTCCTGCAACAGCTAAGGGCATTTTAGGATTTCCATGACAAAGCCTGTTCTTTGTGCTTTAATGCTTTGCTTAGTTTTCATATTTGTTGTGAACTCAAACCTAAAAGGGCATTGTCAAATCAGGCTTACAAAAACAAAACAACAACAACAACAACAACAAAAATGGCTAGGCAGGGTGACTCACACCTGTAATCCCAGCACTTTGAGAGGCCAAGGTGGGTGGACCAAGAGGTCAGGAGTTCGAGACCAGCCTGGCCAACATGGTGAAACCCCGACTCTACTAAAAATACAAAAATTAGCTGGGCATAGTGGTGAGTGCCTGTAATCCCAGCTACTCGGGAGGCTGAGGCAGGAGAATTGCTTGAAAGGGGGAGGCGGAGGTTGCAGTGAGCTGAGGTCATGCCTTAGCACTCCAGCCTGGACAACAAAGCGAGACTCTGTCTCAGGAAAAAAAAAAAAAAGAAAGAAAGAAGCCATTACAAATAGAAGCAGCTGCTTTTGATTTACAAACACTGTAATCTTCCCCAGGCTTTAGATATTTTTTTGACAACATCCAGATCAGAACCAATTTAATTCTGAAAGATAGCTAATCAGGTAATTTGTTGTAGTACCTCTCTTGTTTTTGATTTTGTAAAGGAGGCTGGGAGCCTTGCACGAAGAAACCAGCACTTTATTGAAGATTACGAATTGCCCCTTCAGGTATCATAAAGTGTTTACCTATAATCTCCAGAAACAAGATAACTTCTGTACATTCATTTCAGCAACTTGAGCACTTCAGAGAGTTGTGTGAAATGGTACCTATTTACATGGGGAAAGCTTGAAGCGCCAAACATTTTTTTATTATGTGATACTTCCTGATCCCCTTAATGTTTTTAGTGACTTACGTAGATAAATTCTCAATTTTGAAGGAGAGGAATTATGAGAACAGTCTCATAATCTTGATTTTGCAGTGTTTTATACTTTCAATACCCTAACATGTATACACTTGATGAGAAACAAAATGGGTGTGGATTTGAGGATTTCACATATTGTGAGATCATTAGTGTTAACCTAAGTTTTTTATCCACTAAACTTTGTTGAGCACTTACTATGCAATAGGAATATGAGCTCTCTATCCTTAGATTCATATTTTAGTCTGGACAACAGGGTGACCCATGAAATGTTACTTTCTGAATACTTGTATTCTTACTGTGTGCCAGACTGTGTTTAAAGTGTTTTACAAATATTCAATCCTCATGACAAGCCTATAAGATAGATACTGATTTGTCTCTTTGATTACCTGTGCTTTAAATTTGATCTGACTTCAGTCTCAGCCCTGAGATTTTATTTCTCTCACCATGTAATTGTATCACACAGGATAGTTTTTTAAGACCTATTTCACCTTCTAATGTAGATGAAAGTGTCACGGAGTTGAAACCTGTTGCTGTCTGCTAAGTCCTCCTCTCCACAACCAATTATCTAATTGCTCCTTCTGAGCAACTTCTCTTCCTTTTCGAAAGATGCATCATGGTTATGGGGAGAGCACAGAGCCCATAGACATTACCCTGCCAATCTGGGCAGATAAATGTGAAAAGCTGCTGTTCCTCCCAGTTATCCATGTCCCTGGCCTCTCCTCGGCTCCTCTCTGCAGTTAAACAGTCCTTTTTGCTCAGTGACTTACAGGCAAGAATCATGAAAATTCTTACAGGACGCTTTAACAAGAGGAAGGAGGAAGGAACATCATGATACATTTTATAAAGGCACTTTTGAAAATGTTTTCAGCATACTGTTGTAGAAATAAACATCAATTTGGGGGTTCAAATCCCAGCTCTGCTCCATTCTTGCAAGTTCAACAATCTCAAGCCCTCTTCAAACCCAAAAGAAAATAGCAGGGCCCCAAAGAAATGGCCCCCCTTGGGTTGGAGTATATTGTACAGGATTTCAGGTTATATAAGTAGAGGTTGAAGGTGGCTATTTTCTTTGTACAGCTTAAACGTTTGATTTTCCAAATCAGGAAACTTCATTTCTAAGTGTGCTAAATAGAATCTATAGGCTTCCTTCAGCTGACAAAAGGGAAGCAGCTGAAAATTGGTATACGCGTTGCCTTTAATTCAAGCTTTTGTGCCCTTTTTTTGGTCCTTATGGTTTAGGAGATTATATGCAGCTCCTGACCCCCAGGGAGAGAACAGCATCAAAGCACCGTCTAACCAGGGCAGAATGAGGCTGGTGACCTGAATTTTCTGGCTTCTGTGGGTTTATGTCAAATCTCCAGTGTTCCTTCAGGTGGTATTTTGTGCTTAATTATACTTAAAGGTTTGGAGGGTTCCATAGGTGGAATTCCATCTGAAGCCCAAACCATCAAACCATCAGCTCCCAGGTTGCCATTTCAAGCTTCTTATTTTTAATCGTGCAGGTCTTTACCCAAGATGTGTTTTTTCTCATGTTAAAGGGTTTTTTTGTCTTTTAAGCAGCCATTTATACATACAAAAAGCAGTGTTTTGTTCAGGAATAAAATCATCTGAATAAATCTAAATCCGTCATGTAAGTATTTCACCAATTATTACTAAGGGCTTTTTAATGATTCCTCTTTGTAACCTCTCCTTGCAGTCTAAGTCACTCCACTGGGGTAGGAAATATAAAACCCAAAATGTATTTGGAGCACAGCTGTATAGAACATCAATCTGAACCATGATGTGGTAAGAATCATAAGTGAACATGAAAGTTAAGAGGGACCAAAATATAATGAGACAGGCAGGCTCTATCCCCATTTCACAGATATTGAAACTGAGGCCTTGGAAAACTACATGGGGTTATTGGTGCAATTAAAGCACTTATCTGGGACCTGCAGCTCCTTTCCTACCCCTCTCAGTAATGTCTTAGATTTACCAGCTAAAGGTCATTAAGCCATACTGCCTCTTTCAGTTAGTATTACATATTCAAAATCCATTTGCATCCTTCCAGGGGAAGGGCCATACCCAAGGGGGACAGCACTGCTCTCTCTTATCAAAACAGGGCCTTCTTGGAGCTTACTAACGACCTTAAAGCCCACAGCAAGCAGCTCAAATATATGGGTTAGGCAGCATGGGGCTGACACCCTGGGGCAGGCTGAGATGATTTGGCTTATACCCCCTAAAATGCCAGGCTATATTCTATATCCTGAAGGTACCTTAGTTGACAGGAGGTGGAAGTCAGGGGGTATCTTGGCTAAGGGAACAGGTGGCTAAAAGAAACCATGTAATGATATTAGGATGACCACCTCAAGATGACTGCAGCTTCTCCTAAGCTATCACTGTACCTTCGACCTGTACAACAGATCTCTATGAAAAATGCACGTCTCATCTTCTTATACCTTCCCTGTCCTTGCTTTCATGATGCAGGCCAAGGGTTCTGAGTTCCAAAGTGGATGACCTAGGCTGGAGCTCTGGCTTTGTTATTGAGCTGTGTGACTTTGGGTCTGTTACTCACCTTCTCTGTGCCTCAATTTCTTCATTTTTCAAATGTAAATAATGGAAGTATTTATCCCATGGGGTTAATAGCGTCAATAATGAATTGATACATTTAAAGAGCATAACACACTAAATATTCAATGATGTTACCTATTATTAGGTTGATGCTTATGAATACTCAACCATTTGTTGTTTACATAAATGACGATTTTGGATGGGGTTCAACCTATTATTAAAGTTCTCAGCCTTACTGAAGCTTCATCTTTCCTTTTTGATTTAACTTAAGCATCACCTGCTCCTGGAAGACTTTCCTGATGTTCAGTCTGAGTTCATTCCCACATACAATCATGTGTTCATTTACTCAACCTGACAGTATTGAGCACTCATGGCCATGTGCCAGGCAGTGGAAATTAAACAGTGAGCGAAAATCCAGACAGGAAAGACACAAACCTAGTAGGCAATCAATAGAATCAGTGCCTCTCTAGGCCAGTAGAGGGCGCTGGGGGGGAAGACATGCTTGAAAATAGGATCTGGATGGAGAGCCTGAGTTGAGGACAAGGAAATCTTCCCGGAGCACATAACCTTTACCCAAGACTGGCAGAAAGAGTAGGAATTGGTCAGATGAAGAGGAGAAGATTCTTCCAGAAACACCTGGACTTTGCTGTGAAGAGACAGCCTGGGGAAGAGAAGCATGTCAGATGTGGCTGCAGAGAGACAGCCTGTGGTGGAGAGGGCAGTTAAAGAGTCCATATTACAGAGACCCAATCATAAAAGGCCTTGTAAGTCACCAAAAGAAATCTGGGCACAATCTAAGGATGCACTCACTGCCAGGGATGTGCAAGTGCAAGGTTGCATCTGAGCAAGCCGTTCCTAACATTTGTCCTGAGGTGTCTTGCTGGTTTCCCTCTAGTCCTAGCCCTGCAGGGCTTTATCTTGAGGTCAACAAGAAACCCTTGAAGGGTTTCGAAAGGAGAGAGATACTTCCTTAACAGCATTTGAGGTGGTTCAGTCTAGCTCACCTTGGATAATGTACCAGAGAGAGGCAAGACGAAGGCAGAAAGACAGGCTGTTATTCAGGCATGAACAGTACCATGAATGGAGGCCTTTAGCTCCAGCAAATCACTTATGACACTGATCTGTAATTTGTTTGTCTTTCACTAGACTCCGAATCCCTTGAGAATGAGGACTCAGGCTTCTCTCCCACCACCCTAACCTGTAGGACCAGTACATAATAGATAGTCGCTAAACGGTACCTATTACAATTGTAGCTACTGTTACTAATACTTTCTATTGTTAAAATTGAGATAGACAAATGCTATTGCTATAGTCCCACTTAGCAAATTGGATCCCATGGAATATTAACCTTCTGAGGTGTGTTAAGCAATGTTTGGGGTATTGAGAGGGAAGGAGGTCCCCGAAGTCACAGCAATTTGGGAAACATTTGCTTCTAAACATTAAATGAGCCGGCGCGGTGGTTCACGCCTATAATCCCAGCACTTTGGGAGGCTGAGGTGGGCAGATCTTTTGAGCCCAGGAGTGTGAGACCAGTCTGGGCAACATGGTGAAATCCCATCTCTACAAAAAACAAAAAGTTACCCCGTCGTGGTGGTGTCATGTGGTCCTAGCTACTGGGGAGGTTAAGGTGGGAGGATTGCTTGGGCCAAGGAGATGAAGGTTGTGGTGAGCCAAGATCGTGCCACTGCACTCCAGCCTGGGCAACAAAATGAGCACTCTGTCTCAAACAAAACAAAACAAAACATTAAATGGCATTAGTATACACACATATATTTCTAAACTCTCACTGCTGAGAGAGCATGAAAGCAACAACAGCTCAGTAGCAATGAGTGACCAAAAGTGGAAAAATATGACTAACGAGATAAATAACATAGTACTGGATTATAACTCAATGTACAATATAGACATCCATGAATCCGTGCTGATATACATACATGGTTGAATAAATAAATGGAAGAGATGAGACACATTTCCCATGCAGAAGAACCACAAGTGATTTATGTAGACACCCCCCTTGCAAGGAGATGGAGCCTCCCTACCCCTTAAGCTTGGGCTTGGGCTTTGCGACTTCCTTCCAAATAGTGTAGTAAGGAAACGTGAAAAAAAGAGTAATCATGTGGTGGAGAACCCTGAAAAACACTGTTAGCCAGGTGATCAAGCTTAACATCGTCACTAATAAGCCATGTTGGTAACATATGCCTTTCATAGGATGTGATGAGAATGGCACTGTACTTTGGTAGTCTTCGTCCCCAAAACCCATCACCCCTGTCTAATCATGAAAAGAACAGCAGACACACCCAAATGGAGGGACATTCTGCCAAATACCTAACTAGCACTTCTTAAAACATTCATGGTTAACAAACATAAGAAAAGTCTGAGAAATTGTTCCAAGCAAAAAGACCCTATAGAGACATGATGACCAAATGTGATGTGGTATTCTGCAGGGAAGCCTGAAAACATTATAAGAAAACTGAAGAAATCTGAATGAAGTGTGGAGTTTAGCTAATAATACAGTGGTTCCTTGGTATATGCAGAGAATTGGTTTCAAGACCCCTGCATTGACCAAAATCCTCAAGTCCTGAAGTCAACCCTGAGGAACCACATAAACGAAAAGGTCAGCCTGCCCTGTATGAGGACTTTTCATCTCACACATGCTGTATTTTTGATCCGCCTTTGGCTGAAAAAAATGCAGATATAAGTAAACCCATGCAGTTCAAACCCGTTGCTCAAGGGTCAACTGTAATGTATTAATAATGGTTCATTAGTTTTGACAAACTAAGGATCATACTAAGATCAAACTAAGATCATACTAACGTAAGATCTTGACAGCTGGGGAAAATGGACACAGCGTACATGAGAATTCTCTCTACTGTCATTGCAATTCTTATGTAAATCTGTAAGTGTTCTAAAGTAAAAAGTCTACTTAAAAAAAAAAGATGTCTTTACTATCTGACTTCTCAAATACTTCAATATGATGAGACATTTTGAGTATTCCCAAATTAATATGACTAAAGAACTAAATAGCTGTTACATTCTCGGGTCCTAGGTTTCTCTAGAATAGTTAGGAATAATGATAATGATAGCTAACATTTATTAGAGAGGCTCTGAGGTTCGTGGTTAATAACGTTATCCCGTGAGCCAGACTGCCTGCTCACCTATGAACATCACCACTTAAGAGCTGTACAATCTAGGCTGGGCATGGTGGCTCACCCCTATAATCCCAGCACTTTGGGAGGCCGAGGTGGGCGGATCACAAGGTCAGGAGTTTGACACCAGCCTGGCCAACATGGTGAAACTCTGTCTCTATTAAAAATACAAAAATTAGCCAAAAATTAGCCAGGCATGGTGGCATGAGCCTGTAGTCCCAGCTATTCGGGAGGCTGAGGCAGGAGAATCGCTTGAACCCGGAAGGCAGAGGTTGCAGTGAGCCGAGATCGTGCCACTGCACTCCAGCCTGGGCAACAGAGCAAGACTCTGTCTCAAAAAAAAAAAAAAACAAAAAACGATGTGTAATCTTAGGCAAATTATTTTATTTAATTGTGCTTTGGTTTCCTTAGCTGAAAAATGGGATTAATGATGCTACTTAGTTCACAGGGTTATTGTGAGGGTTATTGTGAGAATTCAATGAGTTTATATAAATGAATATTCCTCAATCTAATGACCCTAATAATGACTTTTTGAGGGCTTTCCATGTGTCCTTTCTCTGCATTGTGAATATTATTATATGAAGTAGTTCCCAGCTATCACGTTATAGAGTTCAAGTAACTTGCTCCAGGTCACACAACTGGATAACTACGGGATCAAGTCCATCTGGGAGGAAGCCTAAAGCTGAGGACATGACTTAGGATCTTGGAAGGAAGCAATAGGACCCTGAGAATCCAGGAGAGAGAAGACTTCCCAAGAAATAAGAGAAAAAATAAATGCATGGAAACACACCAACAAAATTAATTGTGATCTACTTTGCAATTTGATGAGCACCTTCCTGGCTAGTGATTGCCACCTCCCAGAAAGTCTTGGTAGACAGGCCACCTGTGCTAAAGCTGAAAATGCCCCCCACCTCCCTCTTCCCTCACACATCTCCTAAAGGCCAGTAACCAGTGGAACTTTCTCTACTTGGCCTTCTCTGTAAGAACAGAATTTGCCCCTGAAATCTTCAGTTCGCCTCCCTACAATATGGAAGACTTCCTACAACTTTTCTTTCTTTGGCTCTGGCTTGGAAAGCTGGACTCTGTAATTTTAAGTCACCTCAGGTCAAGTGACAGAGATTCAGCAGTGCTTATTCAGCATGACTGGGGTTTTCCTGTTTTTTTTTTTTTTTGAGACGGAGTCTTGCTTTGTTGCCCAGGCTGGAGTGCAGTGGCGTGATCTTGGCTCACTGCACACTCCACCTCCTGGGTTCATGCCATTCTCCTGCCTCAGCCTCCCAAGTAGCTGGGACTACAGACGTCCGCCACCACGCCTGGCTAATTTTTTTGTATTTTTAGTAGAGACCGGGTTTCACCACGTTAGCCAGGATGGTCTTGATCTCCTGACCTCGTGATCCGCCCTCCTCGGCCTCCCAAAGTGCTGGGATTACAGGTATGAGCCACCGCGTCCAGTTCATGACTGGGGTTTTCATCTGTCAGCTACCTACACAGTTAAGAAAAAAAAGAACATGCAAAGCTCTCCAACATGAATGATGCAATCCTATAAAAGTCTGGAGGATCCAGAAAGAAGTCTCCCCAATTCACAATGTGCTGTGAACCCCCAAACACTGAACATAGTGCCTGAGGCACCTGCTGGCCTCAAACAGACACATACTAGTTAACCCACTTAGAGATGGAACTATTTAGAGATGGAACTATTATTTTCTAGGGCCAAAGGAGTCACTCACAGGATATAAGCCCCATGCCCAGTTTCCTCTGCCAGTGACAAATACTTGTCAGAGCCTATCACCTGCAAACATTGAATAGGAAGAAGGAAAGGATTCTCTCCACTGGCTCTTGCCCCATCCTTTCCTTTCCTTCAGGAACTTAGGTTCCTGCCAACCTGTAATCTCTGCCCCAGTTTTGTATTGAACTTGATTTCTCCCCTCACATGTATAGAGGATTTATGACTGAACAAGAACAAAGGCAAAAGCATGGGAAATGCAGTCTCAGGGTTCCTGAGTCTTCTCGAATTGACCTTTCTGGATTCTTGTAATACACAGCTACACCTTTTGCTTAACACTTGGCATATAGTTAGGGTTTACCAGATGAAATACAGGATGCTCAGTTAAATTGGAATTTCAGAAAAAAACTTATAATACTTTTCCAGTATAAGTATGTCCGACGCAATATTTTTGACATACTTATACTAAAAAAAGTATTTGATATTTATCTGAAATTCCAATTTCCCCAGGCATCTCATGTTTTTATTTGGGAAACCTGGCAACCCTACATATAGTGTAAGTTATTTTTTCAATAGTTATTTTTTGCTTTGTTCAAATGGTGTTATACACCGAGGCCCAGTATATGAGTAGATAAAAAGGAAAAGACTGAGGTCCGGGACGGGAAAGCTCAAACGAGAGTGGCAGAGCTGGGAAACAAATATAGATTTCCAGAACCCAAGACACATATTTCTTTACCTTACTGTCAGGAAAAAAAAAAAAAAAATGTGAAAAGCTTTGAAATGGGCAAAAAAGATTCAAGGGTGTCCTGTCCATCTGGGTTATCTCCACCATATATTGTCTTTGAGCTATTCAGCAACTCCATAAAACTGATAATAATGTAAATAATTCTTGTGTGTAGACATGCATTATTTGTATCGAGCTGATTATTGCCCTGTGAACAGATCAGTCTCTGCATCTGTTTATAAACCTATTTCACCATTCTTTTAGTGCATATAAACTTAGGGTCCTTTGAATTCTCCTTTCAATTGCTTGTAACATCTTACCAGTTCTTTCATTAGCTACTGGGTTAAAAAATAATTGACGTGTTCATTTTAGAAGATTTGTTAATTTACCTTTTATAAACAATCATCCGTTGACAGTTTGTCATTCTTCTCTGCACAGTGACCCTGAAAGGAAGTCAAAGATGAAGACTGTGCCTAAGTGGTTGTGGGGTGACAGGGAGTCATATAAAATGAACTGGATAGAGAGGAATAGAAGACGTTTCTTTGTTTTTGTTTTGTTTTGTTTTTTTGAGACGGAGTCTCACTCCGTAACCCAGGCTGGAATGCAGTGGCGCGATCTCGGCTCACTGCAAGCTCCGCCTCCCGGGTTCACGCCCGCCACCACGCCCAGCTAATTTTTTATATTTTTACTAGAGACGGGGTTTCACCATGTTAGCCAGGATGGTCTCGATCTCCTGACCTCATGATCCACCCGCCTCGGCCTCCCAATGTGGTGGGATTACAGGCATGAGCCACCGCGCCCGGCCCGCCCGAAGACGTTTCTAAACCATAAATCTGATCTTCTCACTCCCCGTAGGACACTGTCCCCATACTTTGGATGCATGACCCTGAGGATGAAGTCAAAGCTCCCCATCTTGGTTGGCAAGCCTGCCTTGGGCAGTCTGTTTTACCACCCAGGTCTTTGGCATTTCAGGAACTTTCTCACCCCTTCAGACTGGGGCTCCCTCCAACCCCTCTTCAGTTCTGTTTGCTTTAGATGGAAGCCCATCCTGTAAGCTCTTAAGCCCCTGGGCTTCATGAACCACAGCACTTTTCTCATTGTGTTGCAATTATTGTTTAATTGTCTGTAGCCTGCATTAGACTGCCACTTCGTTAGGGCAGGGATCGAAATTTGCTTTAGTTTATTTACTTATGCATTTCCATCTCCATCAGAGGGTGTGGTACACAGTGAAACTCAAAAAAAACTTGCTGAATGAATAAATGAAACTGGAAGTATAATAGGACCACTTATACCCAAAGGAGAAGGAAATTGAAGGGATAAGAAATACGGGAAAGAGGGCAAGCAGACTCATACTATCGATATATTCTTAGGAAAACACTTTGGGGAACAAGTCACTGAGTCACCCATCTCCCCCAAGTACTGATTCACTATCATCGAATGATTTCCTTTCATTTAACCACACAGACTTAATGATTAGATTATTCAAGAGTGCAACATAATAATGTTCATCACTCTTCCTATGAAATCGAATTGTAAAATTGGACAGATCTACCAAAAATTTCAGTGTTTTATAGTCTTTCCAAAAATAATAGACAATATTTAAAAGGAAGAAAGAATAAATATATGCTTGAACCCCACCCACCCACACCTGGAGAAAAGCCAATGAGTTTGGAAAAGGTGCTTTCAGGAAAGAGGCAAACTAGTGAATCATTTTTGAATGGACTGTCCCATCTCTACCTTTAGTTATCATTTGAAAACTCCCATGGAATTCCAGGATCCTCTAACTCCTGAGGATTCCCCAAAGGACAAGCTGAGTTTTAGCTCTGTCTTTCCAAAGTGTGCTTACTCTGGAAGCTGTGGTTTCCATTTGTCAAAGTCATTCACTTGATAGCCTTGCACAGGTGAATTAGCCAAACAGTGTGTAGGGAAGGGCTCCAAGTGTCAGTAAGCATTAGCCCCACCCACCCCTATCGCCAACCGCCCCATCTCCACAGTGAGTGCAGGCCCATCCTCTTTGTGGTGAAAGTGAACTAAGACAAATGTCTGCAGGCTCCATCCCTCCTGGACTCTTCTAACAAGACCCACCCCGCCTCAGGGGCAGCAGTCACCACTGATTGTCTATTGCTCCTTTGTTGTTCACCAGCTATTATTTCCTTTCCCTGTTCCTCATGTGAATGAACAAAATCTGCCAGCAAAAGCAATCCCAGAAAAAGAGGCCAAACAAGCAGGCTGGAGTGAGGATGTAGGTGTGTTCCTTCCTGGGAAGGACTCCTATGGATGGGGCTGGGGCGCATGTCCCATCAGAACATCTTGCCAGAGAGCTGCATCTCATTGCTGACTCTCATGTTCACCTTTCAGGAAACAAGTTAGGTCTGTTTGAAGAGACACAAAAGGGATTAAAAGAAACACCAGAAGAGAACCAGAGCTAAATGCTAAGTGTTTTATGTGGATTCTCTTATTTCCTCCTCCACAGGCCTATGTGACTGATATGGTTTGACTGTGTCCCCACCCAAATCTCATCTTGAATTGTAGCTCCCATAATTCCCACGTGTTGTGGGAGGGACCCAGTGGGAGATAATTGAATCATGGGGGCCAATGGAACTGAGGCAGGCTTGGGACGCCAACTGTGGAGTTTATGTGAGAGGCTCTAAGGGCTCGTATTAGCTCCTGACGACCAGGATCATTAATTTCAGACCAAGTTTTAAGAGAAAAATCCTCTAGGCTGGAAGAGTGTGAAATAGGACCCACTCTTGTGTCCTTCCCTGAGATTCAAGCTGAACCTCAGGACATTCAAGGTGCTGTCACTGGAGCCAGAGACCCCTTGACCACTGTCTCTTGAGAGCATTTTTTAACTCATGGCTTAGAAGAAAGGCTACAGAGTTGCCATCCTAGGGAGATTGTTTGATGCAGTAATATTCTACTGTAAGGACCCTCCCTGTTGGACTACATTAAGGATGGCATAGCTTATTTGCGCATTGGGCAGATATCACTAAATTTAGATTTAGAACTCACTGGCCCTAGTTTGTTGGTTTCTTTTTACCGCTAACTCATCTCCTACCATTTTTTTCAGTTTAAAAGTCTTTAAGCCTATATCAAGTCATTGACTCAAATTACTGAAGTCATCAGTTTTTGGGGAATCAGATAGAAAACATTGCTGCTGTTAAGAAATTAGAAGGATGCTGACTTCCTACGAGAATTGCAACTTCATAAAAACTTTGTAGGAGTATTTGCTTGGGAATTGGAGAAAAACAAGTATAAATTTATATCATTTAAGAAAAATGGTCCAGAGTTCAATTTATAAAGGAGGACTTGACCACAGGGCAGAGTTTGTTCTTATTTTAAAATTAAATCAAAGCAGCACAAATTTTATTAAGCCTGTGCACTCGCCAAATTGCTAACAATTGATGAGAAAAAAATGCATTTATTGCAGCTTCACACATGACCAACAATTTTTCAACCATATATCATGAGAAATATAACAAAAATGGAATAAGAATTGGGCTAGTGGAAAAAAATCTGAGTTACAATTCTGTGCTTTATTTTTATTGTTGCTGAATCTCAGTGTGTCTTGGTTTTCTCATCTGTAAAATGGAAATAGTCATACTTATTTTAGGTTTGTTCATAAGATGAAGAGAACAACTTAGCACAATGTCAAGCACAGAGGAATTGCTTAAGTAACGCTTATTGCTGTTATTTTACTTTTTTAAAACATACAACTAATATGGAACTGAAATAGCTTTCAAATCAGCCAGCTTTTGAGAATAATGGGCCTACAGGTTTTTACCTTTAAGAATTGTTGACGTTACTGCAGGAATCAGATTCCTGAAGAGTGTAATTTTATTTCATCACTTGATTGAGTACTCTTAGAATATAATTATTGATTGCATGCTGAAGAAAGTTTAGAGAAAGTTTTTTTAATTGATCCATGTAAATGTGTAAATTGAAAAAACAGATACTTTTTTTCTTTAAGAGAGTGTCTCACTCTATGTCCCAGGCTGGAGTGCAGTGGCACAATCATGGCTCACTGCAACCTCAAACTCGTGGGCTCAGCCTCCCAAGTAGCTGGGACTCCTGGCTAGATACATATTTTTATAAAATTAGATTTTGTGTTTATATTACATATACACATATATATTAATACATAGAAAGAGGGGGTAAAACAGAGAGAAAAAGACAGAAATAAACAAAATTTGGAAGGGCCTCTGCCTAGGGGTAAACGAGAAGCAAAATGACAATTAAGGGGAAATTAACTCTTCAAAATTGTCCCCTGTATCTTACTGTTGACATAATTTTGTTTGATTATAAATACATATATGCTACTTTATTGTGTTTGATTTGTGCAACACAGCAATGGTTGGTCTTCAATGAAGTTTTGTTCCCAAGAAAGAAAGGGTGACTCTAAAGCAGAATATAAAGCTCAAATGACTACACTTGTCTTTCAGGCAACGCACAGACACAGCTTACCAAGTATAGCAGAGAGAGGCAACAGGAGCTGGTGAGGACTGTGGCAAACTGGAGCTTTCAATGGAAAAAGGGCAGCTTCTACTCATCTTGAGGTAACTGTTGCCATTTGGGAAGAGAGCTAGGTATTTGCTAGGTTTAATTATTTATTATTTGCTGTTTTCTCATTTTTTTCTTTTTGTTTTTAGTTAAAAGCTATGAAGTTGAATATATGTCTGCTTTGGCCACCATAACAAAGTGCAATAGACTGGGTAGTATTCTGGCTTAAGCAAAAGAAATCTATTTCTCATAGTTCTGGATGCTGGAAATCCAAAATTAGGGTGCCAGCGTGGTTAGGTTCCAGTGAGGGCTCTCTTCCTGGCTTGTAGACATCCACCTTCTCTCTGTGTATTCATATGGCAGAGAGAGAGGAGGGAGGAGAGATGGAGACAGAGGGAAAGAGAGAGAGAGGAAGAGAAAGGAGAGAGGGGGAGACAGAGAGAGAGAGAGAAGGGTAGAGAGAGCTCTGGCGTCTCTTCTTCTAAAGACACTAATGCTATCATGAAGGCCGCACTCCCATGTTATCTAACCCTAATTACCTCCCAGAGGCCCCAACTTCAAGTACCATTCACATTAGGGATTGGGACATCAACCTATGAATTTGGAGGGGATGAAGGCATTCAGTCCATAATGTGGACTTCAAATATTTTTAAATGCTGGGTAAGTCAACAAACTCATTTCTATATCAGCAAGTGTTTATCTGGGCCAAATTCGTTGGTTTATGAACAGATAAATTCTACCTAATAGGCTTCAACACATTTATCACTTTAAAATCACAGCACACACACCCACTTTAGAACTGTTGTCAAATGCTTATTCAGGGTGTCCAGAGTCTCCTGGGCAAGAAGGGGTGGAGAATAATGCACAGGCTCATGGTCCACTTTCTTGATTGGAGTAGAGAGAAAATCCAGGGTATGGCAAGAGATGAGAGATGAGGTGAGGCTGCTGGGTATGAGGGAAGGCTTGAAGCCTGTGATCAATTTGATTCCAGCTGATTCAAGAGGCAATTGGGAACCACTACCTTGTTCTCAGGAGGGAAAATGCCAGGATAGCAATTACAGCGACGAAAGATGATTCCTCTGACTGCATGTAGAATCAACTAGAGTAGGAAAAACCTGCAGAGAGAAAAAGCAGGTGGAGCCTATTGCCTGACGATATTCTCAGGACTGTGCCATGGGAAGAAATTATCCTGTGGCTTTGAACATGCTGATTTCTGGCATGGGAATTTTCTTCTCTCCACTCTCAGGCACCCTCTCTTCTCTGACTGACAACCATAGGCTGTCCTGAAGTGTCACAGCCTCTATTAAGCTGTCAGGATGGTTATCACTGCTATCATTACCTTTACCAAACACTTACTATGTGATTGGTTTCATATGGAGATCTCTCATGTAATTCTCACCATATTTCCTCCCAGGGAAACGGAATTAGCATCTTCATGTGCTTGGATAGGAAACTGAGTAACAGTGAAGGAAAGTAAGTTTCCTAACATCTCCCAGGTACCAACTGATGGCCATGACTTGAACCCAAATCTGTTTGATTTCAGTTCCTGAGCAGCCAATTAATTCTCTACCTTCTTTGACTCCGCACAGCTAGCACTGCATATTCCTCTGCTCTAGCACTTACTGTGGATCTTGTAATTACCTGATTACACCTCTTTCTTTCCCCATGAAACTCTGATTTTCTTAAGAATGAAGAGTGGGGTGTATCTTTCTTTGTGTTCTCCAGAGATCCAGCTCAGTGACTGGCCCATGGTGGGCACTCAGCACACAGCAGATGAATGTTACCAAAAATGCTCATGGGGCTGGTCTGAATCCAGTGCACTGAAAGGGACAAGTGGACAGCAGCAATCAATGAAGCTGGAGGTAGAAGAAGCCCTGCCATTAAGTGAGCAGGCAGTTGCAGAGGAGCTGCTTTGTGGGCAATTTTTTTCCACATATCTGAAAAACTACTTTTGCAGGAGTTCATTCAGGACTCGGAAAGGAAGGCTAACATGTTTCTGATCTGAATCCCAGATCTTCAAGGCCATGGGACAACTTCAAGAAACTTCCCCAAATATTGGGATGTATGGCTGTTTAGGGTTGAGTGGAAACATTGCATGGAACTTAGGAGTAAGCTCTGTGGACAGACTGCCTGGGTTGTATTCCCAGCTCCTCATCTTCACAGCTGTGTCACTGAGGGCAAGCTACTTCACCTCTTTTTGTTCTCATTTTCTCATCTACACAACAGTGCTAATAACACAGCCTATCTCACAGCACTGTTTGGAAAATCAAGTGAGATAATACACAAAAAGTACTTAGAAAAATGCTATATACACGTTACTCATTATTAGTATTTTTGCATTTCAAATCTCCTTAATAGAAAAAGCCATGGTTTGGGAACCAAGAAAACTGGTTTTTGGAGCTGATCAGTCCCATCCTGGGGCACATTGACAAGTCCCTCTTACATGTGTTTGTGGCCCTGTTTCAAGTTGTTGCCTCTGAAAGCCAATCCTAAGATATATGTATAATTTCATCGCCATCTCATCTGGAGAATGGGTTGTAAATTCCTGCCTTGTGTACTTCACAGGGTTAGAACTGAATGTGATCATGACTTGAAAGATGTTAACAGTAATGATCTTATTGTAATTATTATTATATTCATAAGTAGAATATTTCAAGAGCCATATGGCCTTAATTAATTATGGATAATAACCAAAGTCATTCTTCTAACCAGGAATAATGCTGGATGCTAAAAATAGCCTATAAACAAGGATGGAATACAGTGAAAAACCTGTGTGTGTGAGAAACAGAACTGTGTTTTCTGTAAGGCTGTGAAGCATGTTTTCACTCATTCTTTCCTTGTTTTATATGTCCCCTTTCTTCTTGCTCTCTTACTATTCCAGCCTTGCCTGGCATAAATTTCCCTGAGGAATAGTAGCTGTTGGTGAATCACAAAAGATTATTGGCTGCTTATAGCTAATGAGCTATTTCATTTGCTATACTGCAGAAAACCCACCAGATCTTTCATGGCCAAGTCAGTTGTAGAGAAACACAAGCCCTTCCTGCCCTGGTGTACCCTTTAAACATTGTATATGGAGAAACTGTGATGGCTAAAAGCTAAGACACAAAAGATCAACTTTCTCTAGCCCTAAACCCAGTCTTGATTTGCGTCTATCCTTCCAAATATTCATTCCTCTTCCAGTCTTGGCACATGAGAAATTGTCAAAGATTTCTAAACAGGGCAAAAAAACTAAAGAGTACTTAGGAAGTGTATCTCTTACCAATGGGGAATTTTCTGTCAGAATTTAAATATTTAAATAAGGAGAAAGTACAACAGGTGAAGGTAGGCTTTCCCCAAAGAATTTCTTTCTTTTCCCAATTTCATATGTCAAAGGAGCTTCTATGCTAGGAAAAAAAAGTATGAGAGAATATACACCTTTACACACTCAATGTAGTGTGTTGAATCATTAAAAAGGAAAAAAAGATGGAAAAAAAGAAAAAAAAGTCTTATAGTGGACGTCTCTCTTCCAATATGCCCCTCTGGAAAACTCTGGAATCTTTAATTACAGCAACATGCCAGGAGGAGCTTCTCGTTGTCTTTGTATCTCAAATGCAACTCTAGACAGAGCTCCCCAAGAGAGTGATAGATATGATTTTATTAGTTTCAGCAAGACACAGACATGGCTGTTCAGCAGAGACTTTCTTATAAGTTAGAAAGAAGGAAGATAGCAAAAACGCCCTGAGACAAACAGAGCTTCAGGCAGATTTTATTAATGACCAGTGGAGGCTGGGGAGCCTGAAAGTTTAGTGCAGTTGACTCCTTTGAGGTTTTTGTTGTGTTTTGAGGGATTTTTTTAAAGAGAAAACATGAGATGATTATGAACACTTTATCTTTCAGTATCACCTTAAAACTGCTTAACTGCTGCTGCTAACGGAAAATTCAAAGGAGAGACTTGAGACAGTTTTGATTTAGCAGCTTACTTTTCTACCAAAAGCCGAGGTCCATGGATGCCCAGAGAAATAAAGGTTATCATTTTGTAGTGTGCTTACCAGAAACACTAGTGACAGAAAGAAAACCTGTCCAAGTTCTGCTAGTTTGGGACAGATGGACTGTTTTCCCCGTTTGCTAGAAAACTTGGTGAAGTATCAGAACAGTGTGTTTTGCATATCTGTATTACAAGCATTAGTACAGCAGTAAATAGCAGGTCCTCGTGTACATTTATGGCTAGCTCTCCACTGAAAATCTGTGGTCCCCTTGCATGAATGGGATTGTCACTGACAGGTAGCTGCCCTTCTAAAGGAACTACTCTGAAAGTCCCTTTTGCATTTTGTGGCCCTGTTTTAAGTTCTTACCAAAGGAATATAAGCCTAAGAGTTATATGTCATTTCTAGATCTGAATTTTTAAACATGGGCATGTATCTCTATTCTCTTTTTCTACTCCCTCAGGCTGAAAGTCTAAGATCCCCTAAATCTTAGGAGATGTTAGAGCTACAATTGAAAAAGAGCCTGGGCCCCTGAATCATTATGTAGAGGAAAATCACTCACTGTCCAGAAACAGCTACATTGACCAGATGCTACATAACAGATATTGACATTGTGAGGTTTGTTTGTTACAGCAGCTATCACTATCCTAATACATTACTTTTGTATATAAGCTCAATTATGGGTATTTTTGCCTAACACAAGTGTTCAATTAAGCTCATATAGTAGAAAAATGTAAAGCAAATCAGTTCAATAAACAGGTGCCAATTCTAAAGGCTGTCCAGGACTGAGGGTGAGAATCTGCTGGTATGGTCTTCAGCTTTCTTGAGATAGAGAAGAGTTAAAGATTGGGCAGATGCAGGCACAATTACTATACACTAAGACCTTTGACTGCGCACTTCACTCTTAAAGGTGGCTGCAGTTACCACTATGTATCAGGGAGTGGGTTTCTGTCCCTTATAGGATTTACGAAGATTCTTTGAGCAAAGGACTTTAATCAATGTCAGTGCTTCTAGGCATATAGTGGCTACAAGTTTTGTACCTAAACCATGTTGGTTCCCTTCCTTTGGGAAAATGATCTTAAACTTCTGCTGGCCTGTACAAAAAAAACAAAAAACAAAACAAAAAAAAACACGGAACTACATGGGACTCGCTGATAAACTGGTATTGATTTTCACAGATCATCCTTGTCAAAAGGATTTATTGATGTGTCAATGCATGTTTTTGAGAGGATCATAGCAGGATGGCTTTGAAGGATTTATAAGAAATCTACAGGCTTTAATACACTCGGTGGTAAATAACTAACAAGTACTGCACATATTGATTCTTTTCATGTGGTCAATGCAATCTTTAGCCCACTAATTGTCAGTATTGACAAACAGTTCATGATCTAAATGAGCAGCTGGACATCCGTTCTGAGTGGAATGCTTCCAAATGGCATTTTCCTTGCTGTTCTCAGCCTAATGTTCATGGAGCAGCCTTGCAGGTAATCAGCTCTAGGCAGAGGGAAATGTGCGGTAATTAATTCTTCCTTGCTGTCAAATGCTACTATAAAGGGAGAGGGGAGGGAGGAAGAGTCCAGTCACGGTGCACAAGTCTGGCACCCAGTTCCATGACACATGTACAGCAATATCCTTCAACATGACTCATCTCAAATGCATCTTCCTAAGAGAAACCCTCCAAAATCATCCTACCCACGGGGGTCCCTACAATCTCAAACTCTACCTCATTCCAGACACCTAATCACACATTATCTATGTTGAACTTTATTAATTTATCTGTTTATGTTTTCTATTTTGTTATGGCTAAATCTTAGTTTTTCAATTGTATATGAGCTTCTTAAATTTGAGGGAAGATAAGGGTCGTCGTGACGGATCTATTTGAAAAGATGATGAAAAAGCTATTAATACTGTCCTTAGAAAGATGAACAGCTATCGAATCAGTAAAAGGTTTTCAGAGAGGTTCGTGGAAGATCCAGGGGTTCTATGAACACCCCAAACAGGAATTGAACTGAGGTTCAAATTCATCGTTATGGATCTTATTTGAAAAGTTGATGAAAGCTACTAATACCGCCCTTAGAAAGACGAACAGCTATCAAATCAGAAAAAGGTTTTCAGGGGGGTTCACAGAAGATCCAGGGGGTCTATGAACACCCCAAACAGGAATTGAGCTGGGGTTCAAATTCCAATATTATTATCCTCCATTAAGAGTGTAACCTCTCAGTCTTAAACTTTTCAGTCTACTCATTCTTAGTGTAAGAATAATCAGTTATAGCAACAGTCCCCAACCTTTTTGGCACCAGGGACCGGTTTTGTGGAAGACAATTTTTCCATAGACTGGTGGGGGGCGGTGGATGGTTTCTGGGTGAAACTGTTCCACCTCAGATCATCAGACATTAGGTTCTCATAAGGAGCACACAACCTAGATTCCTTGCATGTGCAGTCCATAATAGCGTTTGTGCTCCTTTGACAATCTAATGCCGGTATCAGTCTATGGCCCGGGGGTTGAGGACCCCTGAGTTACAGCACAGATTTGTTAAAAGGATTAAGTGAACTGATTCATGGGATGTGCTTTGCACACTGTACCTTCAGGATATCTGGGTTTATATTTCCCTTCATTCTGCAAACACTTATTGAGCACTAATCAGGAGTCACATGTGGTATCATTGCTATGTCCCATGGTTAATTTACCCAAAATACCAAGCAGATACCTCACTTAGCATATTTACTCAGTTGATGCTTTCTGTCAGATTGATTAGGATTCTTACACTGGATAGAACCACCTTTGAATTATTCTACTATATTGGTTTTAATCAAGTATTCACATATTGCTATGACTAAACTTGGACTAAACTCCAATTCTCTGTGGTATACTCATTCAACTTGAAATAAACCTTTTAGGGAAAGGGCATTTACTAGACCTGATTTTCTACAATGATCATTTAATCTCTCATTTCTGTGGAATTGTGTTACATTGTAAATGTAGTTTATCTAACCCCAAATGTATATCTGCTCCCCCTTAAACATATTAACTGAATTTAGTAGAATAACTATTTTGTTCCTATTACAATACAGACACACATGTCAACTTATCTCTATCTCTGCTGTAAAACACTACGTTCTCCATTGGGGAAGACTACTATAAAAATGCAGTTAGTAAATGCTGCTAAAAAGAGTGAAGCCAGGACATGCACATGTCTATTTGATACTAGAAAGCGCTTTCTTAGACTTGGAAGACTGACTATACAGACAGAAGGACTATTGTTCTGGTTAACAAAATTATCAGAGCTCATTTATAGGATTGTGGACATTTTTCCAAATATTTTTTTCCATTATTTGTCTTCTAAGCCTTCAATCCTGCCCCATCAAATCTTTATCTTTATTTGGCTAACAGGGAAATTTACATTTATCACAAATAAGATATCTTGCACTCTATTACCTGGATGAAGTCTTCTATCCCGTCCTTTATAATTTCTCACTGTATTTTCTGATAATTGAGGTTTAGCACATTGACATTAGCAAAGCATAGAGCTTCGGTGTCTGGAGACAATGACTGACACTCCATTGTCAGAGATGTAGCTTCTTAAGGAAGTGACATCCTGTCTGATCTTACAAATGTCTCCAATGTCCAATTATCACCAGCCATTTGGGTGAGTGACAAGATATCAAGGGGAAATTCTTTCTAGATCACTTTCTCCCTCCTTTCCTTTTTCTCTTAACATAGGAAGGGCTCATTATGATCTAAGAAGCACAGATATTAATTCTGTAGTAGTAGTTAAAGTTTTAACATACGGTTGTTTGTTTTGTTCCCCCAAATTCAAATCTGATCAGGTCATCTGTCCACCAGGGGAGATACCACTCTTCTCTGACACAGGGTTGAATATCTTGCAGCCCTACAGCTCCGACCCGCAGTGAAAACAAAAGCAAAAATGATAAATACTTGAGGCTAGAATCAATGAAATTATATACATATATATATCTGTGTATTAAATATGTGTGTGTGTGTGTGTGTGTGTGTGTGTGTGGATTTAACTTAGGAGAAAACAGAAAGGTTAATTACTCCGAAGTCTTTGGCTTTAGAAAATAAGTTGATTGTGATAGGACTGGAAAGATTAATTAAAGAGAACAAGAATATAAAAATAGTGTGATATTTCATTATTATGAAAATGCACAACGATAATTGTATTCACCAGAAGCTTGCCTCCAAGGAACGCTAAATATTATGCCAACATTTCCTCATTAGTCTTCTAAGATGGCGAAAAAACAAAAATTAACATTTAAATATTACCAATGGGACACAGAGCTAGAGAAAGATGTTGATGACAGACACTTTTGAAGCAGCGTGCCTCAGTTTACTCTTTTTTTTTTTGAGACAGGGTCTTGCTCTGTCACCCAGGCTGGAGTGCAGTGGCACGATCTTAGCTCACTGCAACCTTTGCCTGCCAGGTTTAAGCAATTCTCGTGCGTCAACCTCCCTAGTAGCTGAGACTACCATGCCTGGCTAATTTTTGTAATTTCAGTAGAGACGGGATTTCGCCATGTTGGTCAGTCTGGTCTAGAACTCCTGGCATCAGGAGATCCGCCTGCCTCAGCCTCCCAAAGTGCTGGAATTACAGGTGTGAGCCGCTGTGCCCAGCCTCAGTTTACTCATTTGTATGATAAGACTATTCATAGCATTTAACAATAGGGTTTTTGTGGGGATTAAGTGAGTAGGACATAGAAGAAGTCTTTAATGAGAGCCCAATGCATAGTGAATACTCAGTAAATGTGAGACAATATTATTATTATCTTTAGAATACTTGATGCAAATGAGAGAAAGTCACCTTTATATGTTTTCTGGAGCTTCAACGCTCAAGAGAGGAGTCAACCTCTCAATTCCATTCATCAAACACCTCCTGCACAAAAATCTGTAAGAGTATTCTGCATTTATATGATATTTTTCATTTACAAAACACTCTTAGATACGTTATCTTCTACAGTCCCCCCAACTGTCTGGTGAGGTAGAGAACTCAAAGTTACAAAGTTTAATAAGCAAGACAGTGAGGAGACCGAGACGATGACAAACCCAAGCTCACCAGCAAGTTAGAGGACAAAATAAACTCAAAATCAATTTCATTAATTATGGAGTTATTTCCATCTGCAATAGACATATCTGTTTGTTTTGTTTGTTTGGGCTTTGGCGGGTAAAGGGGCTACCCACAGGGATACTGTTTTTTTCTTTTCTTTCTTTTTTTTTTTTTTTTTTTTTTTTTAGAGGAGTCTCGCTCTGTCACCCAGGCTGGAGTGCAGTGGCGCGATCTCGACTCACCGCAAGCTCTGCCTCCCGGGTTCAGGCCATTCTCCTGCCTCAGCCTCCTGAGTAGCTGGGACTACAGGCGCCCGCCACCGCGCCAGGCTAATTTTTTGTATTTTTACTAGAGACGGGGTTTCACCGTGTTAGCCAGGATGATCTCGATCTCCTGACCTCATGATCCACCCGCCTCGGCCTTCCAAAGTGCTGGGATTACAGGCGTGAGCCACTGCTCCCGGCCAGGGATACTGTTTTTCTAACAGCCCTGTGATTTTGCTTCAGGAAAATTACCTTTGCTTAGTGTGCACAGGTCAGGTTGGGAAATGAACCAAGCTACCCGCGGAAGCTGAGGGAGTCCTGTGGCTACTCGTCTGTTCCAGGGCAGCCATGTGTCAATAGCAGAACCTAGATTCAGACAGTTGGATTCTCTTTCCTGTGACTTTGAATCTTGAATAGCAGGACACAAGTTCAGAAGAAAAGAATGGTTTCCATCTAGAGATTGCAATTAGATAAAACCATGAAGTCATTTTTGCTGCTAAATCCTATCTGCTGGTTCCCAACTCCCCCAAGCCTGATTCTTCAGCCTCCCTGCCCATTATATGAGCAACCCCTGTAATCCTCCAATAATTTACGTTCTGGCTCAAGTTAACAGGAGTCACATTCTGTTTTCTGCAACTTAAGAGCCCTAGCTGATGCAACAATATAGACAATGTGTCCATCAACAGAGATATTGAGAGCTTTTCAAGTGCTAGCTGCTATGCTAGAAATTATGGTTTGGAATATGAACAGGATGAAAAAATTATAAGCACCTAAGAGAGTTTTTAAAAAGGGGATATGATAAAGTGCTACAATCAGGGGGTACAAAGTGATAGGCATCAGAAAACAGGCAAATCAGAGATATTTGGAGAAACAACAAAAGCTTCCTGGGTCCTGAAAATGAAGTGAGATTTGCAACCTATCTTTTTCAAACTTGCAGAAATCGGAAGAAAAAAAAATTAGTGCTCTATTCAAAAACAAAAGTATCTTCCTTTTAATAAACAATGCCCGATTTATGGAGAAGAGCATTCGGGGAAACACAATTCTATGTATTCACATCATTCAAATGCAGTAATTTATTATTTGTTCACATCAACTCTGAAAATAATCACAAAGCAGGAGAGCATGAACTTTAATAAACATTTTTAATTGCAAGTCCAAGGCAAAGTATTGTGTTTTTCATTGCATTAATCAGGTTTGCCATTGGGAAGACAGTGTAAAATCCCACTGGGTTTAGAACCAGGTTTTCCAGCTGAAAGCTATAATAATACTGTGTTGATCACAATTTTAACCAGGCCAAATACTTCAGATTAAAAGTCTACCTCTAAACTATCCCTGAAACTAGTGACATCGTCAGCGTATGGGGAGGTGTGTGTGGAGGACATAGAAGAGCCTCTTTTAGTTGTTTCTCCTAGATCCAAGGTTTACACAATCCAAATTTCACTGGAGTCTTAATTACCCCTGAGTTTCTGTTGAAGCTAGAGTAAATCCAAGACACTTCCATCTAAGGTTATGTGGTGTTTATTGAAATCTAGTACAATTTCCAGTGAATCCTCTATTTTTCACAAGCACTGATTTGTAAGATCCTCTGACTACAGGACCTTTGAATAGGCTGTAGACTGTCTTACAGCCTTTTCCTCCTCTCCTCTTCCTACCTACAGAACCCACTCTTCAAGTCTCAAGACAAAGTCACTGAATTAGGGAAGAATCCCTTTAAGAAGCTCTCAGTACTAGATTCCAGTTACCCCTCTCATAGCTCCCCTAGGTTTCTCCTCGTAAGATGACAAAGTTGTGACTGTATGCTGTCATGATTATGTTATTAATGATTGTTGCTCAGCTGAACTGTCAGCTCTGAAAGAACAGTGACATGTGGTCCTTCCATTGTATCATCTTCACTGAAAGGAAATAAATAAACAAATGAAGAGTTCTAATATATTTGGCTTAAAATCCTATTACTTCAGGCTGGGCACGGTGGCTCACGCCTATAATCCCAGCACTTTGGGAGGCCGAGGCGAGTGGATCGTCTGAGGTCAGAAGTTCGAGACCAGCCTGGCCAACATGGTGAAACCCTGTCTCTATTAAAAACACAAAAATTAGCCAGGTGTGGTGGTGGGCACCTGTAATCCTAGCTACTTGGGAGGCTGAGGCAGGAGAATCACTTGAACCCTGGAAGTGGACGTTGCAGTGAGCCGAGATCGCGCCATGGCACTCCAGCCTGGGTGACAGAGCAAGACTCTGTCTCCAAAAAATAAAAAATAAAAAAATCCTATTACTTCCAAAGGCTATGCGAATGCTGTATGTGTGGATATCCATGGTAATAATACATATTACTTATCAATATATAAACACATAGCAATGCATTTCCCAAGTTCAAAAATGCCTTTGTCATGAATCACTTTTCTTCAATTATATCTTCATTTTTAGTTCTTATTTTCTTTTTCTTTTTCTTTCTTTCTTTTTTTTTTTTTTGAGATGGAGTTTTTCTCTGTCGCCCAGGCTAGAGTGCAATTACACAATCTCAGCTCACTGCAACCTCCGCCTCCAGGGTTCAAGCGATTCTCCCACCTCAGCCTCCCAAGTAGCTGAGACTACAGGCGCCTGCCACCATATCCAACTAATTTTTTTGTATTTTTAGTAGAGACAGGGTTTCACCATGTTTGCCAGGATGGTCTCAAACTCCTGATCTCAAGTGATCTGCCTGCCTCAGCTTCCCAAAGTGCTGGGATTACAGGTGTGAGCCACTACACCTGGCTTTAGTTCTTATTTTCTCTGACAACAGCGTCTAACTCATCCTGTTTTCTTTTTTGTACTCCACAACAAGAAGGGCACAGCCAAATCTCATTCTCTTGCAGTCTTTTATTTCCTTTCTCTTTATATATATAGTCCCAATTTCCCATTTCTCTCTCTAGTTTTTCAAACTTTTTCTCTACATATCCTTTGTGGTGCATACCATCTTAAGTAGAAACATTCAGTCAGTCCCTTATCTTTATGTCATCTGCACCCTGTACTTATATCTGTTCTTGCATCCCCCACCCCGTATTATTTTTATTGGCTTCAGTATTGCATCGCCAACAAGACCATGAGCTCTTCATGGGGGGAACAGGCCTTGTGAAGGAGTTGCTAGAAGCTGCCATTTTTGAGCACAATACCAGGCATGTAACGCACTCTTAGTAAATATTTGTTCAACTAAAATGCTTCAAAACATATTTTTGTAAAGGATCGATGTATCAATGGCTCTAATTCTAAATCTTGAACTTTACGACACTTAATCTTACTGTTTCATTTTCCCAGCTCGACTTCCTACTCTCTCCTGATAGAGAGATATAATTCCTGTTCTCCCCAGTCTTCCGCATGATTCGATGTCACAAATATGATTAATGTGCTACTCAACCTCTTGTCCACCTCACTAATAACAATGTTAAAGAACAGTGGCCCTGCTACTAAATGCCATTCTGACAAATGTCCTGTCTCTTTGCCCTTTGTTTACAATTCTTTATCTCTTTTAAGCCCCATGGAGATATTCATTCCTAAGGCCAATTTGAATTAATTTTGCAAGTCAGATTTCAAGAGACCTGGAATGTAGAGCAAAGCCCTGTTCACAATCCAACAGCAGTTAAAACCCAATCCTCTGAGCTGTAATCTAAGTCAGTGTTCAAATATATATTTCTTTGCTCTAGAATAATAATAATTGCATAGTGCTTTCTATGTGCAAGGTCCTGTTGTAAGTACTTTCTGTGTACCAGTATCGACTTTCTTTAATCCTCAAAGTAATCATATAAGGTGGGTATAATCATTATCCCCACTTTAAAGATGAGGAAACTGAGGTATAAATCAATTAAGTATCCAGCCCAAGGAGTCAATCAAGTGAGTCTTGCTCCAGAATGTGTATCATGCCATACTGCCTCTAGGAAACTGCTTACTTGAAGTATTTGTAGCAACTTGAGTGTTTCTGGTTATCTATTATTACATAAAAAAATAAAAAAAAAAAACTACCCCAAAATTTTGGTAGCCTAAAACAATAATCATATTCCTAAATTTTATAATTAGGTGGGTCAATGGGTTGGCTAGGTGATTCTCTGCTTCATGTAACATCAAATGGGTTTAAACTAGGTGACGTTCAGCCTGATGGGAGGAGGGTGGCTGGGCTGACCTAGACAGTGCTTGAGACTCTCCACATGCCTGGTCCCTCAAAGGAGATAACTGGAAGGCTGGGCCTCTACTGAACCTCTCTCTTTCTGCATGTAGTACCACAATCTCCCCACATGGTTCCTTAGCAGGGTGGTTGCACTTCTCACAAGGCTCAGTACTCCAGTGGATCAAGGTGAAAACTATCAGTCTACTTAAAGACTAGAGCTAGAGCTGGCAATGTGTCACTTCCACAGCCTGCAGCACATTCTTACCCAACACAGCCCCACTCCAGGCAGAATGCAAAGAGAGGGGAAGTAGACCACATTCTCAATGGGAGAACTGCCAATGAATCTGTGATCATCCTACTCTGCCACACCAGGTATTATAGAGAAAGTTAACATTCTGGCAATTGAGTCAAAATACAATATTTTGAATTTCTTGATCATTTGTTGTTCTGTATTTTCCTTCATTGACTTCTTTTATAAGTAAAATAGAAGAACGTGAGCCAGGAATTATGTCAGGCATTTCATTCCTGTTGTCTCAATGATCACCTACCAGGGCTATGGTGAGGCTCGTTATGATGAGGGTTTAAATCCCTCTATAAAAAATGAGTACAATAAGGCTTAAATAGGTTAGGGAATCTACCCACTGAAGCACCTGGACTCAGCTCCAAGAAGGATGTTGTATATTTTTTCTCTTTGACTAAACTGTAGTTTCTTCTTATTGTATAGGACTGTTGATGGGGATAAATACAGTTTGTTAACTACCACACTCAATTTCAAGACAGGGTTACTTGAATCTAGTATGAGCTAGGGTGTGTTCCTGCTCTCTCTGGATTTTGGTCTTCCAATCTATAGAGTAAATGGTTTGGGCCAGATTATTGTTTTCTGAATGTTACTTGAAATCAGTGTATTGTATAAAGGCAAAGCCAACATTTTTTAAACAAAGTAATAGAAAGTAAAGTACACCTCATGCAGAAAGAATGAGTACTGCTTGTGAATCTTTTGTTTCAGTTGTGGTTGCTTGTGTGTGTGTGTGTACAGGTCTATGTCATACAAGTGCATTTCTTGCTATAGATTACAGATAGAAAAGTTTGAAGGCCACTGGGCTAGGTGACCTTTTATGATTCTTTCTAAATGAAAAGAAAGAATTCTGGGAACATTCATAATTTCTATCATAATTTTATATAAAACAGAGGCTATATCTAATTCATTTCGAACAAGACCCTGAATAAAATGGCCATTTGTTAGGTTATATTTGACATATTTATCAGTTCATATTTTATGATTCGAACCCCAAAAACATTCAGTACTTTAGGTCAGATTTTGGTCAAAGAAGAACCCTCCCTGAACCTCACTTTCCAGCACTCAGGAAAAAAAAAAAAAAAGAAATTTCTGCACAGCAAATATTCCCAAGACCCAGGTCATGCATTTTGTATTCATTTCAAGCAGTTTTTTTTTTTAAATGAAATTGTACTCTCTCAAAAGCATTAGAACCATCCTTCCAATTTGAGATGTAACACTCACAATTCAATTTTTATTAAATACAATGATGTCTAGAAATTAAACCTCAAGGGAATATTTTAAAACACAAGTGTGAGCAATATCATACATTGCTAAATTAACTCAGAGGATACCATCTGCAAAATTAAAGCAGCGATCTAGGGATTCAAGTGTTGGAATTGGGGACTGAAGGAGGTGAATGAATCAGTTTCCTTTTGCACTGAAATTCCATGATTCAGCAGTTCTACAAATGTTGACAAGCACCTATTTGGAAGCATTAAGAGTCAACATAAATTGCGGATGACCTTGTTTCTCTGATCCTCTGGATTCTGTTGGTCAGAATGTGGGACCAAGTAATTTTTCTCCTCTCAAATCTAAAATAATGCAGACTCTTTCCTGTGTAGTCAGCCAACAAGCATGATATATTTTTTGCTCTACGTGCAGAAGTACTTTGTACTGCAAAATATTAATTTCTAAAATTGTGAGAAATTGGCACTCAAGTAAATAGTACATGAGGAATAAAGTTCAAACGGACTTTTGGGGAAAATGTAAGATATTGTTTACTCAAAAAATTTAGAAACGATGTGACCAAATATCGTCTTAGACTTCTAAATTTTTTTTCTGATTTCAATTTTTGCATGATAATACATTCATGGGGGGGTAGTTTAGTATTTTTAAAGCACTTTTTATTATTCATTTATTCAAAAATATTTATCGGGGATCTGCTTTCTGTTGGGCACTGCTCACTGCTCTTGCTATTGGTGAACAAGACCAGGTTCCCTGGAGTTTACAGCTTAGCTGAGGGGGAAGACAAGGGAGGAACAAGAAAACAAAGGAACATGATCACTGCAGATTGTGATAAGTGTTATAGAGGGGGAAAAACCGTCAGTGATGACTTCAGCAGTGCAGGTCAAGGGAACATCTAAGGAAGTGACATTTGGGCTGAGATCTGAATGGCAGGAAGGAGTCAGCCCCATACCAGGCAGAGTTTTCCTGGCAGTGAACTTGTTAGGGCAGAGGCTCCAGAGGAAATACGCCTGGCAAGTTCTCTGTAAAGAAGCTCATGTGTACCATGCTTTCTCTTCATGTGAATATGCAGCATTTAAAGAGCTTGTTCTTCATGCTTTTAACTCTAATCCCTTTTGTTCCAAATTTTGAGAGAAAAAAAAACAGAGAACAGAAGGAAAATAGAGTAAAATTTTTCTGCACAGTACATACTCAAAATAGTCCGACAATATTTCAATCTTATTTTTAAAGTCACTTTAGGACAAAGATCAGAATGATAATGTTTAATGGTATAAGGGATGTTTCCCCCACCGCCCCCCAAAAGCCTAATTTCTCTAAATGGCAAATTTCCATTGGCAATGGTCTTATCACATACTAAATGTTTACAGTTTTTTTTAACTTTTTATTATGAGTTGATAATTTTTAAATGGATTGACCACTCATCAATTGCTTTACAGCTATAAAAGAAAAATATGCATTATTTTTTGACAGTAAAGAATGTGCAAAGTTGGAGCTAATTTTCCGCAAAATATTTTACCCATTTGGCACCTTCTTCCGTGTTAAATTGTTTCCCTTTCTCGCTCCGTCATCATTCCCACTCAGTCTAAAGACAGGGAAGGTTTGGAAGCAATTAACAGAAAGGAAGCATTGATTTAGCGATCCTGAGAGTTTCAGTGCAACGTTTTGGTATCACGAGTGCTATTTTTGTTTTTCAAAAAGATAGAAAAGAGCTCATAGCCTCTTAAGCCACTAGCCATCTACATGGAATATTTGAATTTTTTTGTTTGTTTGTTTTTGTTTTTGAGACGGAGTCTCGCTCTGTCCCCCAGGCTGGAGTGCAGTGGCACAATCTCGGCTCACTGCAAGCTCCGCCTCCCGGGTTCACGCTATTCTCCTGCCTCAGCCTCCCGAGTAGCTGGGACCACAGGCACCCGCCACCACGCCCGGCTAATTTTTTTTTTTGTATTTTTAGTAGAGACGGGGTTTCACCGTGTTAGCCAGGATGGTCTCGATCTCCTGACCTCGTGATCTGCCCACCTCGGCCTCCCAAAGTGCTGGGATTACAGGCGTGAGCCACCGCGCCCGGCCGGAATATTTGAATTTTATCCTTGGTACCTGAAAATGGAGACCATTCCAACATTAAAGCAAAAAAAAAAAAAAAAAAAAATCATCAGGAATTTATAAGGTAAAGCCACTGGGCAAATCGCCCAGGTTCTCTAAGCCTCATTTTCTACAGTGAAACTAGTGGCCTCTATGATTAAATAATGAAAGTGAGAGCTGGAAGGAAGGACTCCTGGAACCCATCTCAGTTCAGAGGTTTTGAACAGTTTTCTTTTTCTGGAATGTTCACACTCACTTTTTCCACCTAACAAATTTCTCAAGAGCTTTCAGCTGAGCAGGCTTAGCCCCAGAGAAACCTAGACTCAAATCTTAGCTCTGCTACTTAGTAGCTTATCACCTCAAGGCCTCATTTGTAAAATGGACATCAAAAGAAGGCTTATTAGGATTGTTAAAAAAAAAAAAAAAAGTTGACTGAGATAATTCATATATACTTGCCTATGTATAGCTCAGCTGCTATCTGTGTCTAGGGTCTGCCACCATGAATATTAACTATTATTTTTAGGGTAGATATTCTTTTATCTGATATAAAATGGCCTGGTAGTAGGTAGGCTAATAGGACATTGGGTAAAGCAGAGATACCATGACTAATGACCATAAGCTTAGGGCACGAACAATGTTTTACAGAGGAAAGAAAGCATGTCAGCTAACCTAGAGAGTATGTCAAGTGGAGGATGTCTTTAAGAGTGTCCACGGAATTTTTTTTAGGTCTGAGTTTAAATATTTCCTCTCAGGGGTCTGGTCTTCCCATAATCTCTACATAATCTTAGTTTTCTCTGTCATGTGCTGTTGTATTATTATTATTATTATTATTATTATTATTATTGTTCTTTTTGAGACAGAGTCTTGCTCTATTGCCCTGGCTGGAGTGCTACAGTGGCACGATCTCGGCTCACTGCAACCTCTGCCTCCTGGTGTGATTCTCGTGCCTCAGCCTCCCAAGTAGCTGGAATTACAGGCATGTGCCATCACGCCCGGCTAATTTTTTGTATTTTTAGTAGACACAGGGTTTCACCATGTTGGCCAGGCTGGTCTTGAACTCCTGACCTCAAGTGATCTACCCGCCTCAGCCTCCCAAAGTGCTGAGATTACAGGCATGCACCACCGTGCCTGACCATGTGCTTTTATGTTAACAACCAGTATTTACTGAGCACATACTATGTGCCAGGAGATAGTCTACATATTCCATGTCTATTAGTATTCTTAATACTTGCAGGAGCCCAATTAAGCAAGTGTTGGTGTTTTCCTCAAGTTCACATAGCTGATCAAATCAGTGAGGGCTGTGACCCTAGATAGCCTAGCTACAGAGTCAGAGAAGAGAATAACCACACAGCCCTGCTAACTCATCGTGTCTGGCACTCCTTCTGCCAGGATTCACAGCACACTTGATATAAGCACAATTTGTCTGTCTTCCTGGGCAGCTGAGCTCCACGAGGTAAGAATCACATCAGTACTGTCACCATAGAATTTGATTCACAACAGGCAGTCAATACATCTGGGGATGATTTACAAAGCCTCATTTTACAGATCAGAGTATGAAGTCAAGTGAGGAGGTTTAGTGACCTGCCCAATGGCCAAAGCCAATGTTTGAATGTTGGTTTTCTTATCCCGAGATAAGAAGTCACTTTCTTTTGACTTCATCAAGTTAGTTGTGTTGGTTTTCCTGCTCAACATCTTCTTACCCATTTAACAATATCTTGTCTCTGAAGTCACAGCACCCAATCCCATCCCTGGCCAGGTCTTAAATTCAATTTCCCTGAACCTGATTTAAGTCTTCAATGAGAGTTTTAAGTACTTTTTTTTTTTTTTAAAAAAAGGAGAAAGCACTAAATGCGAAAACATCCAGATAGAAAATAAAACACAAAGCTTAACCACAGCCAAGCTGCTTTCTGTGCCAGTGATGATGCCTGCACACATAGTACCAGGCTTCATAATTACCTCTCTGCCTGAGGTTCCACAAAGCCATACCTTTGAACTGAAACAGAAAAAGAAAGAAAGAAATAACTAGCTCTGATGATTAGCAAGGTACTGCAGCTGCAGGAAAAATCTCCCACATCTAACTTACCATCATATCATCACCCCTGATGTTTGTTTCTTCTTCCAGCCAAGATGAAGAGAAAACTGAATTGTGCTTCTAGTGTACAATCTTACCTAATTATGCCAGCTGATCACTTAAAAGTAATGTTTGCACACAGACCGGGAAGATGCTTACAAGAACCAGCTGGTTGATAAAGGCTATAAGTGAGGATTTGATTCGTTTTCAAAGAAGTGTTAACTATTTACATCTATTTATAAACACCACATCACAACACAAGTTACTGTGCAGCACTGCAAAGTGATACTATACTCAAATTCCACACAGGCAGGCAAATTTAGGAATAAAAGTACTGCTAAACGTGTAGAACGTAAGATACTACCATTCGCCACTTTGGGATGTCCATTTGAGGGAGGGCAGACCACCGTCCTTTGGTTTTCAGACACAAATGAAAAATTAATAAGAGTTATTAGGGGAGAGATTGTGTGTGTGTATGTGTGTGTGTCTGTGCGTGCACACAAATGTGCTTTCATACAAAGCAGAATAGTACAAGTTAAATACCACTAGCTTTTGGACTTAGAAGTCTTGAGTTAGAAAATTAATCATACCACATGCCACCCACACACCTCGGCCAAGTTGCTTGACGAGCTGTTGGGATGAGTACATGAGATACTGCAAATGAAAGTCAGGGCACGAATGCTTGTACAACCCAGTAAAGCTGTAAATAATGAATGCCACATATTCAGTAGTACTATGTGCTAAGACCTGTCCAAACATTGTCTTATCTAATCCACATAACAATCTTATGTAGTAGGTTTTATCATCCTCATTTTGCTTTTCACTTAAGTGTCTTTGTCCAAGAGGCAAAGTGGAATTTGAACCTAAACCTATGTGGTCCCAACTTTGTTTGAGTTCCAAAGTCCATGTTCATAACTGTTAAACTCCCTGGTTCTACACACTCTCCTCACTGGCAAAGTTTAGGCATCTTTAATCCATCCAATTTCTGAAGAATTTACCCACATTACGGGTGTTCACCCATGCTTTTAAGACTGAACGGGGATTTCCTTAACTCACCACATGGTTATTGAGTGCCAGCCATGTCCTGGCATGAGCCTGGTTGCTGGGGATAGGAAAGTGAATAAGACAGTGAGCATCTCAGCCTGCTTAGAGCCACATGAGGGAGAGATAAAACAAGGAAAGCATTACACTGTGATGTCATACATGCTAACGGTACCTAAATGGTACCTGGTGTATGGTAGATGCAGAGTGAATACATGTGGGATAACAGGGAAGTATTTGCAATGCAGTGGTAGCTGAGATATTGCTTAGGAAATTTGAGGAAGGCAGCCTTCCTGGAGGAGGTGGCTGGAAAGAGAGACCCTGAAGGATGACTAGCTCACCTAGCAGATATAATGTGGGAAGGACACCACAGGCAAAAGAGACCTGTTTCATAGTATAATGAGACCTGTTAACAACCTGGAATAAACAGCTCCAATTATTTCTAATATGAATCCTCAGTGTGTCTAAATCTATAGGCCGTTTACTGAGTGAAGAGATTAACCAGAAATAACAAATAATAGCCAAAATGGCAATTCTAAGACAGAAGCTAGGGTTTTCCAGGTTAATGACCCAGAGAATGAGGAATACTTGAAGACCCTAACCTTTCTGAGTGCACTGAATCCCCAAGGCAAGCAGGGTACCTTGAATATCTATTGGCCACATCCAGTCTGTAATAATTCATGTGGGTCTTTGCAAGGCCACATAATGCGGGAAAAGAAGAAAAGTGCTCCTTTTCTTCTAATTCCAGACTCTAATTCTATTCATATAGGGAGATGGAGGGAACCACAATCATTGCATGTAAGTGAGGCCACTCTTTTTTTTTTTTTTTAAACTGAGCCCAGGTTTCCAATGTTTCCAGTAGCCAAACCAGTCAATAGGTGGGACTTCATGAAATGACATCATTTGGCCTTGCTAGTGAAACAGAAAAACATCCAGAGCACGGCCTGGGAATTCTGGGCAATGGGCTTCACTCTCTGCTTCATGAGGTTGTTACTGAACATAGGAATTAAATGATATATGAGATACAATACATAGGCAAATTCTTTCCCATAATGGTTAATAAACAGCAATTTTCATTTTCTCTAGGAAGGCTTAATACAATTAAAGCACCAAAATATAGTTTATTTATAAATCACCTATGAAACTAATTTTATATATACGTGTCTATGTATGTATAATACGTCATATATATTCATTATATATTATTATATATTCTATTATTTATGTATAAATTAACATCACTAATATTGATTTAGTTTAGCCCTAATGTTATATATATCTATCTAATCTACTAATGGATTATAGACTAGATAGAGAAATATTAATCTATCTAATATGTAGATAGGAGATAAAGATAATAGATATAGATAGATACATAGATCCAGAGATAGATCAGATAGATGAGATAGCTATAACATTGAGACCAAAGCAATATTCAAATCATAATTGGACAGGCTGATTTTAAATCACATAATTATCACAGAATGAAAGTCTTCAAAGCACATCTAGTCCCAATAGTTCAGCATCTATAACCTTCCAAGTCATATTTATTTCAGTGTAAACAAAAGCAAAAGGACAAAAATGAAATTCAGTTGAAGAGATCCTGGCCATTTAAAACAAAAACATAAATATTACTTTACCTACCTGGGGCTCATCTACATTTCCTATTTCCACCAATGTGTAAATACTGAAATTTCTACCTCCAGAATATGAATAGTCACCAGTAAATGAATGGACGGATTACATTGTTATGCAAAAGACATTGTCTTTCTAGTGCATTGAAATTCTTTCTGCCTCACTCTGGTGAGCCAGGCTCCTCCCGCAAAAGGTTTTATAAGATAGAGTTCTTCAACAAGCGTTTCCAACAACTGCTAAACCTTAGCTTTAATGTACATCGTGAAAAAAGAAAATCCTCTAAGCCCATTTATGATTTATTAGCTTATTCATTTGACTGCAAATGCTTAAGAAAATCTGCTCTTTTCAACAAGCTTAAACATTTGGGAAAGGCCAGAATAAAAAAAAAAAACAAATGGAAAATAAAGGAGAAAAAGAATTGAAAAGGTATATTAAATGCAAATGGAAGGAGCTTAGTGAGGCATCAAGACTGACATTTGAACTGCAACAACTCGGTGGGTAATTTGAGATTGATTAAATACTAAACTAGGCTTGATTGGTGTAGAGGCTCAATCATAATCATGATTCAGAGACAGGAACATAAAGGAAGATTCCCTCGTGAGAACCTGAAGTCTGAAGAAAGTGCAAACCAGTTGCACAGAAAATTCTTATTTGCTATTCATCATTACATCCTGCCACACTTAAAGGAGTGCTGGCAAAACAAAAAAACAACCCCATCACCAAGAAACAAGAATCCAGATCATAAGTTGCGCTTCATGGATATCTCCTTGAAGGCACTACCCGTCTCTCTTATCAGCAGAGAAGGCAGCTCCACTCGGGGCAGCATTGCAGAGACAGCAGGAGGACAGTGTCAGAATGAGAGGCAATTCAGAAGGGCTGGATACAGGTTGAGATTTTCAAAAGGAGTGTAGAGCTATGCAAGATGAAAGAAATAAGTGCTAAGATGCATCTAAAAAGACGCTACTCATTTTTTGCTCTTAAACGTATTCAGAATTTTCCTACCATACTTGGAAAAGCTAAAAAACCAAACCAAAACAAAACAGGATGAGAACAAGGATAACTGGTTAAGCAAAGACTACAATTCTGACTTGCTCGGCAATAGGCTTTGCAAGGCTTTCAATTTAGTTCATAAGATTTGCTAGGCAAATTAGTGTCAAAAAGGCCTTATTTTGGAAAAACAGAAATATACATACCTGTGTGTGTGTGTAATGTGGAATGTGAATAGATCAAGAAAATTCTCTTGTCTACACACAGTTCAATATTCACATTTTGCCAGAACTTTTGCTTTTCTTATTTCAAAATTTTGCACATATGTCTATGCTTTGACAACTGGAGGGGTGAAAAGAAACAAGGAGGATCACAAAGATTCATGGAAAAGCCTCAGAGTGGCCAGTACCTGGGCCCTGGCCAGATGACACACTGGTTGGGCCAGACCTCTCGACTCTTTCAGGATTTTGTATCCTCTTATCTCCTAACTGCCATCAGGCAGAAAGGAGCAGCTGGTTTTCTCCTCTTTGACTTCTGGTTGTTGCCACTTTTGTACTTCCTGTCTCTTTCTGGAATCTTTCTCTCATTCCACCTCCCACTTCCACCAAACCATTTCCTTCCCTTCCAGTCCCAAAGTTGCATTTCCTCCCTTTCCCCAGGATGCTTCCATCTGCTCTCCTCGCTCTCCAATCCTCTCGTTCTAGAAGCTCCACCTCAGTTCTTACAGACGCTCTTTATGCCATCTGTTAGTAGGATGTAAGTGGCAAACCATCGTCTTAGGATAAAATAATGCTCAAACTTCTAATCAAACATTCAAGGCTCGCCTCCACCTGGTGCCCAGCCAGATTCATGTATCAATACATTCCTGCATTCCTTTACTCAAGTCAAGCTGATGGACTCTGTTTTTTCTCTGGCCCCTACACTTCTCTGCCTTTAGGATTTTGCTTACACTGTTCCCCTAATCTTAAATACATTTCCTTCCACCTCCTCCAGTGTGCTTTTCTGGATACTTCTAGTTAGGAAAGTTACCTCCTTTTAGCCCATAATCTGTAACCTCTCCTCTTGGATGTGTGATTGTGTGTCTGTGTTGGAGGTACACAGTCCATGAGCACAGTTTCATCAGTGCTAGATTACAAAATATTTAACAGCAGAATCCCCTGTAAGTTTTTGTTGTATCTCTCTCAGAGTTTGGACACCTGTCATGTGATGGATATTGGGAGATAGTATAGTGATAAAGGAAAGAGCAAGCCTAGAAACTTCCATTTTAGAATTATAGCAAGACCACGTGCACTTAAAAAAATCCTATCTGAAATGATAGAGAAGTAACAGAAAAAGTGTGACTTAAGGAGCCAAAGGGAATGGAAGAGGTAAGATGAGTGAGATCATTCAATGAATTCTTGGAAGATGGAAATTGAACAGAGAAATACTCCTATCTTTATTAAAAGTGGAGACACCCGCAACATGGCACCCTGCAGCAAAGAATACCAAAGAAAAGGGAGCCAGTTTATACTACAGAACCCCCAAAAGGCTCAGAACTTGAATGCGTGGCTGAAGAAGATGGGTGAAGCACGGAACTGATAATTGGGGTTCTGTTAAGAACACTTACTTTCCCAGGTGAGAGGACTTACATGCCCTGCCTACTCCCCTCCTCCATCACTGGAACTCCTCATTGCTTCCTTATTCATGCTAAGCAGGGTGTTAGTAAGTTCTTCTCTGGAGAAATGAAAAGGATCCAGGAAAAAAGAACTCTAGGAACTGTCACAGGGGTGATTCCAGTGAACATGCTCACTGGCTACCCAGTCAATCGGTGGTGAGAACCACTAAGCAAAAGCTTCATCACACTCAGAGCTTGTAAGTAGCTGTTAGCACCATATGTTTAAGGGGACCACCAGAAATCCCCAGAATTAGGCAAAGTTCCCAATACAAAACAGAGAAACTGACACAAACAGGGAGAAAATAACAAATGAACAAAAGAAAGAGACAATGCAGAAAGCAGAAGAAAACTTTTCTTTGAAAACACAATTTATTTTTTAAAACCATGCGTCTATATGCTGCTTTGATAAAATATATATTAATAGAAAAATAGGGCACATTCTTAAGAGTACAATAGATCTGGGTTTGAAGCATGATTCCCCTGGTTAAATCTTGTGTGTGTTATATAAAAGTAATTGAATCTCCCTGACCTCAAATTTCACATCTATGAAATTACCATAGTAATATACTAACTCATGGGGTTGTTTTCATAAGTAAAAGGAGGTGATGTCACATAGTCTGTATGTTCTGTGCTAAATAAATGACTTAGGAATTTTTTATGACCAGTACTTCTCATCATTTTTTGGAGTGGCAGATGCCTTGGAGAACTAGATGAAGGCTGTGTATCCTCTCACTAGAAAAACACAGACACAGGCCAGGCGCGGTGGCTCACGCCTGTAATCCCAGCACTTTGGGAGGCCGAGGCGAGCGATCACGAGGTCAAGAGATTGAGACCATCCTGACCAACATGGTGAAACCCTGTCTCTACTAAAAACACAAAAATTAGCTGGGCGTGGCGCCACGCGCCTGTAATCTCAGCTACTCGGGAGGCTGAGGCAGGAGAATCCCTTGAACCCGGGAGGTGGAGGTTGCAGTGGGCTGAGATCGAGATCTCACCACTGCACTTCAGCCTGGCGACAGAGCAAGACTCCATCTCAAAAAAAAAAAAAAAAAAAAAGAAAGAAAGAAAAGAAAAACACATACACATATTGGTATGGTCTGGCTCTGTCTCCCCATCCAAATCTCATCTCCAATTGTAATTCCCAGGTGTTGAGGGAGGGACCTGGTGGGAGGTGATTGGATCATGCGGGTGGTTTCCCCCATGCTGTTCTCATGATAGTGAGTGAGTTCTCAGGAAATCAGATGGTTTTTCGAAAGGGCTCTTCCCCCTTCACTCACTCACACTCTCTCCTTCTGCCTTGTGAAGAAGGTGCCTATTACTCCTTCTGTCATGATTGTAAGTTCCCCAAGGCCTCCCCAGCCATGCGGAACTGTGAGTCAATTAAACCTCCCTTTGTTTATAAATTACCCAGTCTCAGGTAGTATCTTTATAGCAGTGTAAGAACAGACTAATCCACATATGTATGGAGGAGAGATCTCACATAATTCCCAAGGCATGTCAGACTCTCTGAAGCCAAGTGAAACTTGTCCAGGTAAAATAATTGATCTACATGAAGGAGTCATTAAGAGCAAGCATATTCCTTTTTGTTTCTTTTAAATCAACTGCAATGATCAGCAAAAAAGGCAACTCAGTGAATGGGGTAAGAACTCTATCTAATTCTGCCTGTGCCAAATGGAGGTGATTCTGCATGAATAACAGCAGAAGTTATTGGACCCGAGGAGGTCCAAGGAATGTCATTTAATTTGGTTCATGAAAGGAAGATGGCTGATCCAATTAGCCTGTGCCGGCCTCAGGCCTGATGATGCTTTTAATTTTCTAAGGCTGCAGGCTTGAGAATAGGGGCTCCTGATGGTTCCAGCAGAGATAGAACCTAGAAGACATTGTTTTCTTCTGCAAAAGGATGTGTGGATCTCATGGAAATGCTGAGCTGCCTTTTCTCAGAAAGAGCTGACTGTGTCCATGGAATCTATTATTGAGCAATGAAGCACCTCTAGGCAATCGGATTGAATAGAAAGGTGCAGAACTCATAGTCAGACTGACCTGGATTTAGATCCCAGCTCCATGACTTCTAACCTGCATGACCTTGGACAACTCAGGCTCTCTGAGCTTTTTCTTTTTTTTTTTTTTCTATTTTAAGTGCAAATATCATAAGGGAAGACTGAACTTCTTTTAGGAGTATAGGACAAGCAGCAAGGAGGTGGGATGGCTGGAGTAGAGTGAGGAAGAGCAACACAGAGATAAAGTAAGAGGAAGAGTGAGCCGGGTCACATAGATCTCACAGCAAAGTTTTAGGTTTTCTTTTCAGTAATATGAAAAGCCATCGGAGGGTTTTGAAGAGAAGAGAGAGACATGATCTGACCTACATTTTCAAAAGCTTACTCTGGCTATTGTGTGGAAGTAGAAGAAAAGTCCCTATGGTGGTTGTTGCAACCATCCTGGGACAGAACGTGGTGGCTTTGAAGAAGGCAGTGGTAGTGACGGTGCTGATGACAAGAGAAGTCAGATTCAGGATGTCCAAGGAGCATTTCTAAATGAAAGGACAACTGGGGCATCCAAGTAACTGAGGACAACTTCATAAAAAGAATGTGGCTTATGCTAAGAAGAATGCAACAGAGCAAAGGTGCTAGTTTCTTTTTTTCTCAGTAATTGGACACTTGGATATTAACTGAGCACATGACTGTTCAGACATGTCTCCCTAGAAACTAAGTGTGACCATGTAACCAAGCATTAGCTAATGGGGTATCAGCAGAAGTAGTGGGTGCATCTAGTGGGAGCTATGATTAAAGAGAAGAGGCACATCTCTTTCTCTTTCTTTCTGTGTGCTAATATGGGCATAACCAGGGCTGGAACTGCTATCCTGGACTCTGGATTGCAACCCATGCATTGAGACTGGCAGAAATCAGGAAAGATGCCTTTGTATCTGCTGATCCTGGTGCATCTATAAAAGCCCTGGATTGTCTGAATTCATAACAAAACTTCACAACAAAACTTTAATTTGTTTAAAACAGTTATTTTGGGTATTCTGTTACTCACAGCTAAACACAGTCCCAACTGAATCAAAAGAAAATAAAATAATTACTATTACTACATTCATTACCTGTTTGCTATGTTCTGGGTATTGTGGAAGGCACTTTACACATATGTCCTCTCATCTTCATTACCCCAAGAAGGAGGTATTGGTATTATCATTATTTTACAGATAACAAAGCTGGTGCAGTGAGAGATAAATAACTTCTCCAAGATCACTTTCCTAGCTTATAATTAGCAGAGTTAGGGTTGCTAAAATTTGACAAATAGGAGAAAAGGGAGAGGACATACTGATGAAATTATAGAGAAAGGAAAATACCTTTGATATTGTTATCTGGCAGCATTACATTTTGACTTCTTACATTGAGATTCAAATATAAAATAATTTGGTTTATATTCCTTAAACTGAATTAACTTTTTAAGCTTAATACTTTTTAGAGAAAATGTTTATGAATTTGGTATATTCTAAACACATTGACACTAACTCTACTTCGACAGTGTAACTTCAAATTTCATAATGAAGCAAAATTGCACAGCCTAAGTCTTGAAGTTGATTAGAAGAGAGAAAAGTAACTGGCTTAGAATTTTTTGAGCTGCATGTTAACAATCTACCCACAAGGCTCTGAGAAAGACTACTGCCCAGATGAGGATCATTAGACTTAAGGGACCTCTGTAAGTACTAAGTACTATCAGTACTACTGATACTTGGGGAAATAGGACACAGGACACAGTAGTTAGCTGGGGTTGAAATTAGGAACCTCTCACATTCCTAGAAAGCAAAACTGCAAGACCATCTGAACAATTTTGAAAAATCCTATAAATTGAGGGACTCAAAATAACTTAATATTTACTGAGTGCCTAACATACAATCACACAAGTTCATTTGAATATTCCTATTTTACTCATAAGGAAACAAACAGCGATGAAATCCTTGCTCCTTCCAATGCCCCGCTGTTGGACAAAAATAAATATTTATTCACTTAAAAAACACACTTTTATCTTAATCTTGGGGCATAATAAAGTCTGAAAGAAAAGAAATCAAATATGCTTACTCAATTATAACTAGAAAAGCTAGGTCTGTCTAATGTTCAGGCCAATAAGATATTCTAGAAAATTCACTGAAATTCATAAAAGGAAATATGTCTGATTAGTCAATAAAGGACTTTAAGATGAGATCTTTCTTATAACTTATTTTCAATAGACATTTCTTAATATTGGTGTCCTTGAGAAGTATGTACAAATGTGATATTATGGCACAAAAGAGAAGAAACAATCAATTTTCCTTTGCCTTTTATTCCTTCATTCTTTGTATACTTATTCAGTGTCAGTTGTCTTTTCTTGCGATATCTCCTTTCATACTAACAATATGATCCGGTCCCACCAGCTTCACTTTCCACCAATCTTTTCCTCTTTTTTTTTTTTTTTTTTTTTTTTTGAGACGGAGTCTCTCTCTGTCGCCAGTCTGGACTGCAGTGGTGCGATCTCTGCTCACTGCAACCTCTGCCTCCCGGGTTCAAACGATTTTCCTGCCTCAGCCTCCCGAGTAGCTGGGACTACCGGCGCATGCCACCACGCCCAGCTAATTTTTGTATTTTTAGTAGAGATGGGGTTTCAGCATGTTGTCCAGGATGGTCTCTATCTCTTGACCTTGTGATCCACCCACTTTAGCCCCGCAAAGTGCTGGGATTACAGGCGTGAGCCACCGCGCCCAACCCTCCTCATTTTCTATTACTCAGTCTATTCCAGCTTCGCAGCCCTTTGCTGCTCCCCTGAGCACACCTCCGCCCCTGGATCTTTGTACTTGCTCTCTCACAGCCTGTAAGTCTCTTATCCAATGTCCGTGGTTCACTTTCTTACTTCATTCAAGTCTCTGCTCAAATGCCATCTTTCCAGAGAAATCATTTCTGGCCATTCTCTCTATAGTAGTAGCCCCTTAATATATTTCTCACCATGGCTCTTAGTTCTTCTTGATACTCTATTATGTGTTGCTTGTTTATTTACTAATGTTCTGCCTCCTCTACAAGGGAGGGCTTATTGTCTGTTTTGTTCACTAATGTCCAGGGCTTGCCTCAATGCCTGATCCACCTTAGGGACTTATTAATGAATTGCGTATAAATGAATAAACTTTGCAAGGGGTCACAAGCTTAAGCATTTGGTCTGCAATATGCTTTGGGAAAAATGAATGAACTGCCAAACTTTCACAATCAGGATTTCCAGATTCTCTTGAAAAATCAGATCTGACATCGGCGTGCCAGCACACCTATGTGGCGTGATTGAGTGAGAGTAGAATAGGGGTTGTGCCCTTTACATAGGGCATATGTTCTGCAGTTTGGGACAGAATTCCATCAGTGATAGTCTTCACCCCTACGAGCACGTGACTCCTATAGGTGTAAGCTTTAGAAGGTAGGAGTCAAGGCCAGGCATGGTGGCTCAAGCCTGTAATCCCAGCACTTTGGGAGGTCGAGGCGGGCAGATCACAAGTTCAGGAGTTTGAGACCAGCCTGGCCAACATGCTGAAACCCCGTCTCTACTAAAAGCACAAAAATTAGCTGGGCATGGTGGTGTGTGCCTGTAATCCCAGCTACTGGGGAGGCTGAGGCAGAAGAATGGCTTGAACCCAGGAGGTGGAGTTTGCAGTAAGCTGAGATCGTGCCACTGTACTCCAGCCTCGGTGACAGAGCAAGATTTCATCTCAAAAAAAAAAAAAAAAAAAAAGCAGGAGTCAAGAAGGAAAGGAAGGCTCTGTCTTGTTCACTATTGTACTCCCAGCATCATTTACATAGTAATTGGCACATGGAATTATTGGTTGAACAACAGATTAATATACTATCCCTACATTCCAGATGAGGAAACTGAAATTCATAGAGGGAATACCTTGTCCCAAATCACAGAGCTGTACATGGTGCAGACTGCTTGATCCCAGTGGCTTAGTTATTATGCCACATAGACAATGAAGGAATTGCTAATTACAGACATATCTTACATTCAAGAATAGAGGCCTTAATTTCATAAATCAAGGTAATATGTATGTGGCATAAAATGCATAAATCTCATGTTTACAATTTGAGTTTTGAAATATGTGTTTGCCCGTATAACCACTAATCTTACAGAAATGTGAATATTTCCTAGAACATTCTCTCAGGCTCCTTGCCAGTCAATGCCATCCCCACACCCCAGACAGAGGTAGCCAACACTGTGGTCAATTGCCATACATTAGATGGACTTGCCTGTTCTTGAAATCATGTAAATGGAACCATCACTATTTACTCTTTGAGCATCTTTTGTGTAACAATATTTTTGAGTCTTCCATGGTGTTGCATGCATCAGTCATTCATTCCTTTTTACTGTTGAGTGGTATGTTATTGTATGTACAGATCCAAATTGTTCATCCATTTCCCTGCCATGGTTTCTGACTATTTTTTAAGGCTGTTATAAATATTTTTGTATAAGTGTTCCTGTAGCTATAAGTTTTAATTTCTCTTAGGTAAATACCTAAAAATCTAATTGCTAGGTCATTGGGATAGGTGTAAGTTTTACTTTACAAGGAACAGGCAAAGAGTTTTAAAAGTGGTTTTACTATTTTATATTCTCATCACCAATTAATGAGAGTCCTAGTTGCTCTACATCCTCAGCAATATTTGCTGTTGTCAGTCTCTACAATTTTAGCCATTTGATAGGTGTGATGTTTTGTTTTGAGGTAACTCAAACACTCATATTTCCAAGGTGGGAACTCTCCTTCCAGCTCTACCAGATAGAGCTCAACTTCACATTTATATTATCTGTGCTCTAGTGATGTGCTGGTAAATGTTTAACAACAGAACATTCAGGAAGGGTGGAGTGAAGGTCCTGACTTGTAGTATTTGCTAATTTCTTTGGGGTAAGTACTGCCAGTAAGGATGATTTTAAGCTAACAACACAATAGAGATGCACAAACTGGTTGGCTTTAACACACCACTGTCTGTCCATTACTTCGCTGTAAGATTCAATCAATAGAAAAGAACATTCATTTTCCAAAGATAATGACTGTATGTATAAGAGTATCCATGGTGTGAACCAAAGGTTGGTCATTCACAAAGAAGAGAGAGGTGGCTTTCCATTCCACTATTGGCCTCATCCTCAACATTTGAAGAATCTTAAATTATTGAGCTTGTGGGACTCAAATCTAGAACTTCATTTGCACTGATTAAAAGTTTGGGGCTGGGAGGATAAACTTGGATAATGGGAGAACAAACTGGGTTCTGAGGATGGCTAGATTTGAAATCATATGAACATCTTAGTTACACCCAGGTGCTCAGGAAGTCCATAGGTTTCCATTTTCCAACTGGACAAATTTACCTCCTCTACCTAGATGCCCAGATGTCAAAGCTCTCCAAGTTTGGGCTTTATCTTGTGTAACTGTTGCTATTTTCTATTGATCTCTGCTGCAAACTGGCAGCTCTCACTGCTCAGACAGAGGCTGATGTCTTCCCTACTATCAGAGCCTTCCCTCCTTCCAGCATTGCTCCCTTTGTCTAAAATATCCTCCCTTTTACCTCTGCTATTTTTTCCTTCCAAATCATTCATGCCTACCATTTATTGATTTCATCTAGTTACCAATGCTGTGCTCAGAGTTTAACACACATGGAATTATTGAATCCTTAAAACAGTATTTCTGCTTTAAAGATGAGGTCACTGAGGCTCATAAAATTTAAATAATCACACACTAAAAGTGGCATTGCCAGATTTTGAACTTTAGCACTTTTTATAACCAAAGCCCAGATGCTTTCCACTTTGTAGGAAGGTCTAATTAAAATCTCTAGAATTTAATTCTGGAGATTTTAAATGGTCATTCATATTACACACACTGAACTGCTACATAACCATTATCTGCCTGACACAATTTCATACTTCATCTTCTGTTCCCAAAATGGTTGCTAGACCAGGTCTGTGTAGACCCTGAATGCAAAGTAGAGAGAAAAACAGTTCATGGAGTTATTCAGTTCAGTGTTGATATGAGCAGCTAAGATATTTAGACATTTTGATCTTGAGCCATGAGTTTTCTCACAACACAGAATTTTTCTGACATGGACATACTCTGACATGACTCTTTACTCTCTGTATGACCTTAGGCAACTTAACTAACTTCAGAATATCTAGAATAATAACATCTACCTTGGAGAACTACCATATATATTTAATGAAATAGCATATGTGAAGCATCAACTTCCATACCAGACACATATTAGGGACTAAATAAATAAAATAATAACTTATTATTTAGGTCAGGGTCAATGGTCGTTACAGTAACAGTCACCAAAGAGTCATGCCTCCTATATTCATACCTTGGCATAGTCTCTTCCCACGTTGACTCTAGACCTGGCTACGTAACTTGATCTATTGTTCAGAGTCTATTGAACGTTAGAAAACAGGATGAAAATAGAGACTTGGAAGTCACTTGCACACTAGGATTGCTTTCTGGCTCTGCATGAAAAAGCCTGGGCTAACCTGTCAGAGACACATGGCCCAACCAACACCCAACACTAACTGGCAAACATGTGCATAAGGCCACGTTCAATCATCCAGCCCAAGTTGCCAAGTTGTATGAGTGATCCCAGGTGAGACTGAGACTGACAGAAGGGCTACTCACGTCAGTGCAGTCAAATTTACTAACGCACAGTACTACAAATAAATAAAATGGTGGTTGTTTCAAGCACTAAACTTTGGTATGATATGTTAGGCAGGAAAGTATCATTTATATTTGAACTTTACAGCACTTAGCATGCTAGCTCACACATGGAAGGCACTTGGTGCACATTCACTGAATTCTGTAAAAAGTATAAAACTTGTACATGAGATTGTGATATTGCTGAAGGCAGGGACTAGGCTTTATATTTTCATGGCATCTCACACAGTTTGAATACAGAGAAGGTGCAAAATAAGGCTTTTGGCAGTCATGAAAGCTTGACTTGATTTGCATTTAAAGAAAATCGGAGCCCTGTTTGTAGGAACAGCAAAGATATTTAGGCATCTTCTTGAGCCACGAGTTTTTCCACAACATGGAATTTTTCTGACATGGAAATATATGAGCTAAACTTTTCATCGAAAGGCACATTCCGGCTCCTACGCTAGGAGAGGCTGACCGTCTCCCTAATTAGAAGAAATTAAAAACGGAGATCAGCAAGCAACAGATGCAGAGACTCAAACTAATCTGCCTTTCATTCTTCCAGGCTTGCTACCTCAAATCCCTTGGCATGTGACTGTGAGGGCACCTTTCACCATAGTTGTGTTAACATTTCTGTGGCTCCACATCTGGAAAGGTGACTTTTCAACTTTATTCACAAGCTCACTGTGGCTCCCTCTTGGCCTTTAAAGACACAAATACATGTCTGTGAAACCTACAGCTAAGAGTTTTGGGCCAAGATTTAGGAAGTGCTATTGGGATGTTAGTATGCTTCTTCTTGTCATATACTTAAAGAAGGACACCCAGAGTGCACTGTCACTCTCTGGAGAACACATTGGAAGAAGTATCTTGCTTTGGAGCTCCCAACACACAACGAGGTCACAAACTTGGCTCAACCATTTCTCTGCCTGGCAGAGTAGGCAACTTCCAGTGTGAGGAAAAGGACATTAATCTGTTATCCATTAATACTAATAAATGATTCAGCCTTCCATGCACTGAGTAAAGAATAAAAAGCAAAAAGCATAGTTCCATGCATTTTGGAAGAACTTACTCTAACATGCACGATAGGCATAGTCATATCAGTGACTTAACTTCAAGATACTTCATTTGCCTTTGTTTTTTAAGCTTCCTTCCCTAGGATTAACGAGAAATTAAAATGTTGCTCTGTGTTAGTGAGAAAGCCTCACAAAAGAGCAGACCAGCTTCCCCAAGCATATTCTGCAGAAGCAGGACTGCAAAAATGCTGCACCAACAATGAAAGACAAAGAAATGAGAGGGGAATGAGACTATTTTTTATTCTTTATATGCTAGACACTTAATATACAAGCTTATATTTAAGCAAAACCATGAGCAAGCATAGTAGTTCATTTAGTGCTGCTATAAAAGAATACCTGAGACTGAGTTATTTATAAAGAAAAAGGTTTACTTGGCTCATAATTCTGCTGGCTAGAAGATTGGGCATCTGGTGAAAACCTCAGGCTGCTTCCATTCATGGCAGAAGGCAAGGGGAGCCGATGTGTGCAGAGATCACTTAGTAAGAGAGGAAGCAAGAGCAAGGAGTAGGACATGCCAGGCTTCTTCAACAACCAACTCTTGTGGGAACTAACAGAGTGACAACTCACTAACTCCCCAGCCCTCAGGGAGGGCACTAATCTGTTCATGAGGGATCCACCTCCATGGCTCAAACACTTTCCATTAGGCCTCACCTCCAACACTGGGGAGCAAATTTCAACTTGAGATTTGGAGGATACAAACCCAGACCATAACACCCAGTTTGGTGGTGATGATCCTCATTCTACGTGAGCAAACTGAGGCTCAAAAAGTTAAGTAATTTTCCCAAGTTAAGTAATCTGTCAAGAGTTAAGGAATTTGCCCAAGCTAAGTAGGGATGGGCAGCTAATTAATGGTAGAACAATAATATGAAGCTACTCCAGCCTGTGTTCCATGTAGGAAGTCTTAAACTAAAAAAGATACTATTATTTAGAGATACCAACATGTCAGGCACTGTGCCATGAGCCTCATATCCATTTTCTTATATAAGCTATGAGGAAATTATAGCCTTTGATTTGTAGATGAGGAAACTGCTCTGAGTCTGAATCCAAGTCTTTATAAACAGGTCTATGAATAATACGTACACACACACACATACACATACACATGCGCATTTTGGGCCTACCTAAAGTGGCCAACATTTTCATGAAGTGCACTAAGTCTTTTTGGCTGAAAACAGCCTAAAGGTCTTCTAAATCCTTTGCATGCTAGTAGTAAATACACACTATGTCTACAGCCCTCCTCACTTTATAAAGCACTTGCAGAATCACCTGTTTTAACTTTCCCAACAATCCTATCAGGAAGGAAATATAATCACAAAGAGCTAAGGACCTAAGAAGTTGAGTAACTTACTCAACTATCAACTCTGATAGATTTATCAGACAAAAATGACAAGCTCAGGCACTGAGCCCAGCAGTCAGCACCAGTGACATACTTGACGCTCATGTTTAGAGAAGTTCAGATGAAAATGACTTTGAGTGACAAATAGTAATATAAATGTATGCATGTGCTACTACCACAACTATGTAAAAAGATACATATATACACATATATATCTTACAGTCTTTTATCAATGAACCTAATCACAAATACACATCAATAATTTCCATGTCCTCTTTTCCAGCCACTGGCCATTTATTCAAGAAGCCACGACAGAGGAAAACTCACAGAAAGTCAGCAATGGGAAGAGGAAAAGGTGAAAGAGGGAAGGCCATATCCACTATGTGGCTTTAGTAGTATATCTACAGTACAGAGGTTGTTTGGGATCATTTGAGTGACAGGACAGCTCAGTGGTTAGCTGTGAACTCTAAGGTCCAATAGACTTGGTTTAAATTCTGGCTCAGTCCCTTGTCAACAAGTTGTGACCTTGGACGACTTATTTTGCATCTCTCAGTCTCAAACAAAGATGCTCAACTCACAAAGACTGTCAAATGTATTATAGCACTTGATGCAGTATGCATAACACACAAAGTGTCCAGAAAACTATAGCTCTCAATATGATATATTGCTCAGTCTTTTGTCCAAGAATGATCAGAGACATCTCTTTCTCTGCCTGCAATAACAGGGGTGATGCCTCATTCCTGGCTCATGGCTGCCTGGTCCAACCTAGACGAGACCCTGCAAGGAAAGAATTGCCGCCAGTAACACAGACTCGATTAGGAACATCAAAGAGGATTTGCTTGGTTGCAGCAGTGTTTCCCCCGTCTCTGCATGCACATTCAAACCCAAGTTTCATGAGATAGACCGCATCTCATGCAAACTCATAACCTGTGAAATTGTGTTTTGATTGGGTACACCACATATGCCCGGCCTTATCTACCCAAGTCCTTAAGGAAAATTATAGAATACCATTTTTTTTTCTTAGCCCCTGTAGAAAAAGATTCAGTTATTACATTTTTTAAAATTCAGTGCAGGCATAACCATAGCTAGCCTTAACATTTCTGAACAGACCTGAATTTCCAGGAAAAGCATAGGTAACATAGCCAGTATACTAAGGTCTATTTTAGCACATAGAAAATGGGAGTGGATTCACAATATCCCAGAACAATCAATATTTTCTTTTGCATATCTGAAACAGATGAACCAAATATTTAATTAGATTATGACATGGTTTATTCAACATTTCCCACCTGGTAAAACCACTTTTTGAATGGCATTATATATTATATGTGCACCTAGTAAACAGGTGTTTGATAATCCTTTAGAAGACATCACATGTGAATAAGATTCCAATTCTCACAGTTGCCTTCAAATGAGAACATTACTTTTCATCTCAAAGGCAACCAACACACACAAAAATAGCAGACACGTTGTGCATTTTTTTCTAACCTAGATTTATCAAGGGCTTCTTCCCCCTTTTCTCCTTCTTTGAGATAGGATGGAGTATGTGCAAAATGTTTTGTAAACTATAAGCTGTACACAAATATCAGTTGTGCTGGAAAATAAATTTTACATTTACCTTGGAATCGAACAACTACAATACTTTACAGTTGGGAGGAAACCAGGAGGTCATAGAGTCCAACCTACCATTTTCAAGTAGGCCCCTACAAATGAAAAACAGATGACATTTTAAACAGACCACTTTCAAATTAAATGTCAAATGCATATGATGCAACCTAACACACCGTAAACTCTTAGAACACAAAGCTCCTCCCCAGTTTCTTCAAGAGGCCATATTCCTCATGGAATTTATATATTCATTCTAGAAGTCTATAAAGGTGTATTGCTGGGTACCTCTTGGGGAACTCATCTATTTTCATGGCTTTGGTGAGCACATTTTAAAGTTATCATCCTTAAACATGCTTTTAAGAGTCACCTTTGTAATTCTACTCCACACATTATTTTTTACTCAGAGTCAACAGATATAAAGCATAATAAAGCAACCCAAGCCCGGACTCCCAATTGCTGGTTGGGAATTTAAACCTTTGGCTGCTAAGTACCTCCAAAGTGCAAATTATAGTGGTTTTCCGACCTTGAAGGGGCTGTTCCATGAAACGAGAAAGTCAAGAAAAATCATACAATGGTGGGACTGAGAATGTCAGAGAGAAAGGGAGAAAGAGCAAAGGGAAGTCAACCTAGCAGAAGAAACTAATTTACAAAATAAACCTTATTCAGTATATTTTCTGTAAATTAAAAAAAAAATCCAAGTTCTAAACAGTTATTTAAAATATATAAACTAGCTAATTTACCTGTGTATACTTCAACAAAAGTGTGCTTTAAATTATTTAATATACACATTTATTAAGGCACTGATATTTTGAATACACCCCATGAGTGATCTTTGAATGGAAATTTAAAATTTACAAAACACTTTCACAAGCATCATCACATGTGCTTCGTTCCATAGCAGCCTTTGAGTAGTGGATATTGTTAAGATGTCTATCTTACCAACAAGGCAGAAGAGCTTGAGCTCTGGAGACCAGTGTTTGGATTCACATTTTTAAAGCCGGAACAATTTTTCTCTCTAAAGGAGCGATTTGCGTAGTAGTTAAGAGGTCAGGTTCTGGAACTGGTATTTTTGGGTTTGAAACCAATTCTACAACCCTCATTGCCCCATTTTCCTAACTTGTGATATAGGGCTATTGTGAGGATTAAATGAGTAAATGTATATTAAGCTCATAAAGCCTAACACAAAGTAAGTTTATGAAAGAGGACAGTTATTATTTTACTTAAACAAAAAGAAAATATTGCAAAGAGCAATATTGTCAAGAGAAAAAAGAAAGTCTTACCACCCAGCCACTTTTTTTGTACTTTTTCCTTTCCTTACTGTCAGTCTAATTGCAATCATTCAGTATATACAAATCTGTACTCCGTGGTGTTTACTTAATACAGCATAAACACTTTTCTTACAAACACCTTGTTCAATGTCTATATCCAGTGAATTTATTATAAGTAATCATTTCCTTAGTTTTTAAACAGTAAGATTATTTTCAATTTTAGTGTTAAAAATAACATTATAATACATGTCTTTGGAAAGTTAGCATTTTCCACATACTGGATTATTTCCTAAGAAGGCATTTTCTCTGTGTATGCTTCTTAAGGGGAAAAAGCATGTCGTTTTCTTCACTGTTCAGTCTCCAAAGACTAGAGCCAGGTCTGACAAGAAACAGTTGTAAATGAGTGAATGAGTGAATGAATGAATGAACCACTTCAACAGATTCTTAAATGTTAAATATTGAATGCAAGTGTATACATAGTTCATCACCAAGTGCTAAAATATGAGATATTTTAAACCTATACATTATTAAAGGAATTATCAAACAGCATGAAAACAGGGTGCCATTTAAAAAGAAATATTCTGCTTTATAAATTTGTATTTCTTTAAAAACCAAGGAGTTTGCTTTTTCCCTATTAAGATCAATCAGCCAGGTGTGGTGGCTGACTCTGGTAATCCCAACAGTTTGGGAGGCTAAAATGGGAGGACGGGTTGAGCCCAGCAGTTTGAGACCAGCCTGGGCAACATAGCAAGACCCCATCTCTACAAAAAATAAAAATAAAAAATTAGCTGGGCATGGTGGCACACACCTATAGTCTCAGCTACTTGGGAGTCTAAGGTGGGAGAATTGCGTAAGCCTAGAATGTGAAGGCCGGAGGCCCCGCCACTGCACTGTAGCCTGGGAGACTGAGACACACGCTGTCTCCAAAAAAAAAAAAGGGGCAATCAATGGTGAGTCACCAAGCAACAGCTGTAGAAGTAAAAACTAAATACCTCACTTCTCCTCCCACTTCCCTGGGTGCCTCATTTCAAATTCCTTGGCCAATGACCTCCCTTTACTAAAGCTTTATTTACATTTCTGCAGTTCCACATCTGGAAAAGGAACTTCTAAACTTTATTTCACAAGAACACTTGGGGCTCTCTCGTGTCCCTTTTTATGGTAAAGATATTAAGGATTTGTCTGTTATTTTTCTGTTAAGACTTTTTTTTTCTAATTCTGCTTTTTGATGGGGTAACTGGGATACATCCTTAAAGCACAAAGTGTTTTAATGTTAAGAAATCAAATTGATTGACTCTGCATTTACAAGAACAATCCCCATGTCTTCTCTCATCTTGTTTTGTTTGTTTTGTTTTTGTTTTTTTGTCCATGACTTTTTAAGACATTGGTTTCGAGTGCTACTTCCCTGATCTTATTGTTGATTTTCCTTACAACATTAGCACATTTTGAAGAAGCCCTGAAAACATTGCTTTTCCCTGACCTAAACCACCTAATGTTTTCCTCCACCTGCACTCATTTGATTTCAGGCTTGATACTGTATTAAATGTTCAGAGCAAATGGATTGTGGTCTGTGGTTAAAAGGTACAAGAGGGAAAACTACATCATGTCACGTCTCTGCTAATGGTAGGTCAAGAGTAAACATCCATAAGCAGATGCAGCGGAATCTACCACCCACTGGGGGAAAGTTCACTCTGGCTCTTTAAGAGTCAACAGCTTAGACTCATGCAATGCATGTTTCAGCCCAGTCCCAGATTAGAGATGTGGGGTCTCAATTTCACCGTACTAAAGCTAGCAGGTGGAGGCTGCACAAGGTCAGTGGCCTTTGTTCTGTGGTCCCTGAAGATCTAGAGGGCGTTCCAGGGGAGAAGTGGAATGCAAGAGTGTAAGCAGATCCCCTGCTCCCAAATTTATACATTAAGCCTCCTTATTAAAGAGCAGTTTTGGTAACTACAACCACAACTGCAATGCATGTCATCAAGATCCCCTCTCAGCTCTTTCTGTGACTATTCCATGGCCACCCCTGTTTCCTTTGAGCATTGGTGGGTGTTTTAGCTCTCTCAGTAACGGCTTTTTCTATCAAAGAAACCCAGATGGCAATAGGCAAAGCTTACTTTTCTCTCTTGCCTTCCTACGGCAGGCACAAAGACCTGACACATGTTAAGTGTTCCATAAATATTTGTTATGGTTGTTAATACCATTTATCATATGGGCTACTACAAAATACATGATTACCTATTATCCCAACATCTACTGTTTCTTGCAGCAACATCCTATGACAGCAACAGTGACAGGCATAAGACCAGAAGCAATACTAATCACATAGGACTTATGAAATACCTACCATGGGTAGGTCCTCTACTAGCTGGTTTATGTGTACTATGTCATTCAACCCCTTAATTTTCAAGTACTACTAGTCCTAATTTATGGTGATATTAATTAGGAAACAGTGCAAGAGAAGTCAAATAGTTTGCCCAAAAGAAATGAGCTAATAAGCCTGGGCGCGGTGGCTCCTGCCTGTAATCCCAGCACTTTGGGAGGCCGAGGTGGGTGGATCACCTGAGGTCAGGAGTTCAAGACCAGCCTGGCTAACATGGAGAAACCCCATCTCTACCAAAAATACAAAAAATTAGCCAGGCATGGCGGTGTGTGCCTGTAGTCCCAGCTACTCAGGAGGCTGAGGCAGGAGGATGGGATGGCATGAATCCAGGAGGCAGAGCTTGCAGTGAGCTGAGATTGCGCCCCTGCACTCCAGCCTGAGCGACAGAGCGAGACTCTGTCTCAAAAAAAAGGAGTTAATAAGTAGCTAGGCTTGATTATAAGGTCAGGTTCGTCTGATCTCAACTCTCATACTTTTTCTATGCAACGCACTCTCTAAGACCTCCGCCCATTCTTAACATGTTTTTACATTGTCTAATACACTTGGTTTAACAGATAAGAAGCCTCAGCTGTAACATGTAAACCTATCAAGATGGCTAACTAAGCTTTAATAATTTCAAATAACAAATAGCCCAGTGAATCCAGGTTTTAAAAATAGAAAGCAAAGTATATTCTATCTTGTCTACCCCTATGCTGTTGTTAAGCAAAAGATCAAACTCTTTAGCAGAACAAGTTGCATTTTAACTTATTGGAAGTGAGTCCAAAAATTCTATCTATATATTTTTTATGGCCTAAATGCATGGAAATCAGACTTTTGCAGGATGTTTTGTTACCTTCTGTAGTAGTTTGAGAGAGTATTTCTAGAGCTATAAAAACACTGAATATGTAAATTTTGGAAACATTTATATGTTAAAAATACTGAAAAGCAACTACGTGTAAGCACTGCTAAAAGCAGGTAGGGGAGATGCCACATTTGCAGTTTGTAGACTCCCTAGAGCTCTCCATTAATTCTATCATGTCATTTACATGAAAATGGGGCTCTCCTTTGTATTAAGATGCCAAAGCCAAATCACATGGACAATGCAAATGAGCAGGCAAAGAGTGCTTTGTCACAAAAATATATAATTTATTTCAACAATTTCTGTGGATTTTTGATATCAAAGTCTCTTTATGACACTGACAGTCATCAAGCCGATGTTTGTCAAAGTACGTTTCCCAGATGTCTAAATAAAACAGTTTTGCCTTGATGAGTTTTATACTCAGAGCTGGAGAAGACTCCACTCTATTTTAATTTCTCTCCTTTTTCAGTATGTGTCATTTCATTCTCTTTTCAATTTGACTCTCACCCCAAAATTTGAATAGTTGAGGCTCTAGTTAGTTGGACCCCAATTAATGAAAAATCTCCCGTAATTGTTTTTATGGCAAGATAAAAACATTTCTATATGTTGTAATAACATGTAGAAAAATATTTATCCTCATTAGTAAGCCACAAAATACAAATGAGACTATCAACACCAAATAATTTTTGACTATCAAATCAGCATAATATTTTTTTTCATGATACCATTTAACAGAGACCGGAATGTGGTCAGAAGCTCACTTATATCCATACTAATGGAAGGGTCAATTATGCAATATTGTTGGAAACTCAGTGTTAACATTCTATAGGAAGATTTTAGGAAATGTCTAAACTCTTATTTTGTGACACCTCCTCCTTAAGGATGTTACCCAAATTTTGAAAAAATTCTTACATCAAAGATGTTTACCATAGTGGTAGAAAATAACAATCGTTAAAAACACCTAAACCTCTTGCAATAACTTATCATCTTATTAAATGAAAGAAATACTTGGCAATCATTGGTAAAAGTTCTTTAACACATTTTTTTTTTTTTTTTTTTTTTTTTTTTTTTTTTTTTTGAGACGGAGTCTCGCTCTGTCGCCCGGGCTGGAGTGCAGTGGCGGATCTCGGCTCACTGCAAGCTCTGCCTCCAGGGTTCACGCCATTCTCCTGCCTCAGCCTCCCGAGTAGCTGGGACTACAGGCGCCCGCCACAGCGCCCAGCTAATTTTTTGTATTTTTAGTACAGACGGGGTTTTACCGTGTTAGCCAGGATGGTCTCGATTTCCTGACCTAGTGATCTGCCCGCCTTGGCCTCCCAGAGTGCTGGGATTACAGGCGTGAGCCACCGCGCCCGGCCTAACACATTTTTTAAAGTAATATTTTTAAATCTCTGCTATAATGCAAATGAAAAAGCAAAATATAAATGTAAAATACATAGAGTCTTGTGAAAAAATAAATAAAAATAAGTACTGAGAAAAATAAGCCAAATACTTAACTGTCAGGGTCTTTGATGAATGCTGAAAGGTATTTATTTTTGAAATCCAGCTACTTGTCTTTGTTTTTCTTACACTCTATAATAAGTATGTATTATATTGAAAGTAGGGACAAAGTGAATTTTAAAATGCAAAAAAGAACTATGTAAAGGGTCTTGGCAACAAGACGTTAATAAAAGCTTAGTGTTCATTCTAAATTAAGGCCATGTAACATGGTTCTGTACAGAGATGAAAAGCTCAATTTGGAGAAGCCCACATATATACACTATAATCTAATTAATGGCATTCGTACCCAAACTAATTTGAAATTTTAATGTTTTAAAACAATGTCAAAAATCTTGAGTATTCACATATTTGGCACACATTTCTAAGAAGACAACAGATGTATTCCTTGTGTTTCCAGAGAAACATGAATGTACACATGAATAGAAGTTGCAGGAAGGCAGAGTCTAGTTAGCATGTGGAAGAATATTTGGCCTTCAGAGACATCCAACAATGGAGTGGGCAGCCTAAGGACATATTAACCCTCTTCAGCTTGAACAGGATTTTAGCAGAAGCTGCAGCATCACACACTAAAACAAAAGAAATAACCTTCTCCCCATACATTCTTTTAACTCCATCTGGGTAACCCCCATCTCAGTAAATAATAGCAATATCCGCATACTTGCTGAAGACAAATATTTTAATCTTCCGTTTCCTTTGTCAGCCATATCTGATATATCAGCAAACAACATCTCAAATCCATCCACTTTTCCCCAACCCCACAGCCACCATCCTGGCCCAAGTCAGAATCATGTCTCCTGTTGACCACTGAAAGAGCCTCCTCAATCATCCACGCTCTTTCCTGTAATTCACTCTCTGCGTGGCCGCCTGAAAGCTACATCTACTGACGTATCTGATTAAAGCCTAAATCAAATCACACCACTCCCTTACTGGTAGTTCTTCAAAGATTTCTCAAAGCACTAAAATGAAATCCCAAATTGAAAACTGAAATTCCTTTCCCCGATCTACAAAGACCAAAAAATCTGGCCCCTACTATGCCTTCAATTTAATCCCAGGCCATTTGCTTCATCCATATTCATTTTTTTCCCTCTGTCTTTCTTTTGCTCTACTTGCCATTGGCTCCTGCCTGTTAGTTCTCTCCCAAGATGCTCACAGGCCTGGCTTCTTCTCAAATATGTCTTTGTTTAAATATCACTTCCCCTGGGAGGACTTCTGTGACCACCGCAACTAAAGTAGCCCTAAACATACTGTCTTTCATCTTCCTCTTTTGCTTCTTGCTATCATATTTCTTTTTCTTTTAAAAATTGATTTCTTCTAATGCAAGATCAAGGAGAGAAGGACCTTGTTCATCTTGTCCATTGTTTCATTCAAAATGCCTGGCATCAAGCAATTGTTTAATTAATACCGATAGAACGAATGTCAGTTACACTTTATCATGACCACATTCCATGCAACAAGAACCCAAAGGCAACGTCTAAAGGGCCTGGTGGCTCACTGAGGAGCCTTCTTAGAGAGTTGTGCTGCCTCCTTCAAATCCCTCTGGTCCAACTGATGTACTAACTCTTTGGGAGCCATTTAATACAGTGACACTTCATGGCATGACTGTTTCCTGTTTGTCAAAAAATAACACATTCTTTGAAGTGTAGCTATTGAAAAAATAGCTATCAAGAACACATGGGCATTTGCTCTTAATTCCCTCTTATCACTCTCTGGCCATTCCCGGGGTGGACGGTTCTGCCCACTTCTGGAGGGTCAGCACCTTGAAGGCAGACACCAGCTCTTAGCCTTATACCTGGTCCCTCTTACATTTCATCTCTTCCAGCACACATGCTAGTCATGTGGTAGGCTTTTGCATACTGGTGAGTGATTTAAAAACAAAACTGTGAAAACCAGGCATACTTTTAACAATCCCTAGGAAGGTGAAGTGCTTTCATCTTCAAAACTCCAACATATATTAATAAACTTTGCACTTATGCATTCAGGTATGTCAAAGAGGTGATATGCTATATACATCTTTGGAGGGGAGGCAAACGCTGGCTTTGGGAGACTATGAAGGTAGCACTAGAAAGAGGGCCTCTGGAGCTCTTGTGTAGGGAGAAAGTAGGCGGCACTTTCTGTGAGTCTGTTATGGGAGCCGCCAAAGAACTGCCAGCTTCCCTCCACATGGACACCTCTAGCCAGAGGAAGCTTGGGATAAGCGAACGATCACAGGCTTTGGATAGGGCCTGGACAAATCCTAGCCCCACCACCTACTAGCTGAACCTCCTTGAACAAGCCATTGAGCTTAGCTGAGGCTCAATTTCCCTTGCATGCAAAAAAAAAATTTGCTGGTTATATCTATATTATAGAAATATTCAGAAGATTAAGTAAATGTATGTATGGAAAAGCTCCTGAAAGTCTTGGCACCAAGTAGATAGATATTTAATTTACATAAGCTTATTTCCTCCCTTTCCTGAGAACAGAGGAGAACACAAGGATGTCAGGTTTCCCACATTGTAGAAATTTGAACAGTCTAAGAATTAAAAAGTAACCACACCATCATCCAAAGTCACCATTTCCCTCATATCATTACTAACCAAGAACTAACCCCCTAGAATGATATCCCTTTTAACAATATTTTCTTGATCCTAGCATGGCTAAGGAGAGAGAGGGCACATCAAATTCTGGATTGGGTAGAAGGCAGATGGTAGAGTCACTCACTGAAACATGAGACACAGGAAAAGAACAAGATGGTGAGTTTGGTTTGGGACTTGGTGAATCTACAGTACCTGTTCAGCATCCAAATGGGAATTTCCAGGAAGTGTTTGGACATACAGGTCTGAAACTCTGAAATGAGTTCAAGATGGAGATAGATACTTAGGAGAAATGATATAGGTAATAGTTAAAACCATAAGAGAGAGAGAGAGAGAGTGTGTGTGTGTGTGTGTGTGTGTGTGTGTGTGTGTGTATTGGGGAGCGGGAGATGACACCCAGGGAGAATGTGTTAAGTGAGGGGAAAACTTGTTCAGAAGGGCTATCCTAGAAAATATCCACAATTATGAGGGTCAGTGGAAGCAGTGGGGTGCTAGTGAATAGTAAACAGCCTGCTCTTGGAGTGAGGAGAAGCTGATTTTAAACCATTGCCAATTTCTATGGTGTAAATACTCTACCATAACCAACTTCAAGCTGGATATCAACAGGCTTACAAAAGTTATGAAAAATTAACATATGCTCTCACAAGCAGGTATGAGTTAGGAGGGTGGCAGGAAAGAGAGAATGCAAAGGATTAGGCAAAACCAACCAAATAGTATGGGGAGTAAATGGAAAAAAAAGAAACAAGGACAATAGTGTTATGAAAACCAAGGGACTTGAGTTTCTTAGTAGGGATTGTGGCAATCACAATGGAAAGTCTCTACTAAAAGTATAAAAATCAGCCGGGCATGGTGGTGGGCACCTGTAATCCCAGCTACTTGGGAGACTGAGGTGAGAGAATCACTTGAAACCAGGAGGTGGAGGTTGCAGTGAGCCAAGATTGCACCACTGCATTCCAGTCTGGGTGAAACAGTGAGATGCTTGTCTCAAAAAAAAAAAAACAAAGAAAAAGAAAAAAAAGAAAGTTCCAGTAGGTGAACAGGTGAACAAAAAAGATGTCATTAGGATTTGCCAATGTGTAGGTGAGTGAGGCCTCAGAGGCAGATTCAGAGAAAGGGTAAGAAGCTAGTCAAACTGTCTTAAGAGCAAACAAATGAGAAGGAAGTGAAGACACATACAGACAGTCTTTTCTAAACAATGGTTTAGGAAGGCAGGAGAGAAATAAAGCAATGTCTCCAGTAGGAGGGAGGATCAAAGTAAGGTAGAGTTTGAGCACAATCTGAGAAACATGAGCCACAAGGTGGACAAGGGCGTAGCAGCCAAAACATGGTGGAGATCAATGGCTGCACAATGTTCTTCTGCCTACTCTGTTAGTATTACTTTTACCATAAAAGAAACAGTAGTAACCCAGCTTGATTTCTGAGATCACAAGCAGTTGGGAGAAATCCTGATCCTCTCATGTTCCAGCTTTGTGATCTCAGACAAGAATCATTTCCTCAACTGTAAAATGGAGATAACAATAACCCCACCTTTTGGGGTTTTTATGAAGGTGCAATTATCTAAAACATGCAAAGCACCTATCAGAGTACCTGGCATATAGTAGGTCCTAGATACATTTTAGTCTCCATCTCTTACCCAGAACATTAGAGCATTAAAACTAAAATTACCAAGGTATCCTGTGTTCTACCCATGACTGGGGAGGAAGGAAATGTTCCTTCTGCTGTGTAAATCACACAGCTTCAGACACATGAAAAGACAAACAGGATGGATCTTTCTTTTCCCTTCATACACATCTGCAGTGCAATGAAGTGGTGAACTTCCACACACATGGGATGAACTAGGAGCTGCCACATGAAGGAAAATCCATTCATAAAGTACTTGGAGGATCATCTGGACAAAAGATGTTATATGAATACCTGTGATCATTACCAATTACATATTCCATTGGTATGAATCATCAGAAGATATAGCATGAATAACTTCAGAAGATAATATCTAGGAAATTAACTCGTTTCAGCTTTTCCTAATTTGACATTAGCTATTTTTAGGATTTTATTAGTTTGTTTTTTGTATGAATTAAATACAAGAGTAATATTTGTTTTAAATCCCTTAAATTATTCTCTCGGGACTAAAAACTTTATTTTCCTATGGTAAATATAAGAAAGGCAGTTACAGGAGTGTAAAAGTCAGTCACTAATATGTAAATTAAACAAACTGATCCACATATTTTAAGTAATAGTGGTTATTGTACCCTGGATCTCATGTAAATATTGAAGTAAGTTTATTTATATTAGTTGGCCAGAATTTGAAGATAAAAAAAGAAAGATCACTTTAAGTTTAGAAAAATCTTTGGCCCAAATCTCTGTAACAGTTTAGGTAGGCATCACTTCTCATTAGAAAGCAACCAAAAGAAAGCCCTCTCTTCCAGAAAATACCATCACATTTTCAAATATGCGTGTACTATAATTCTTCCTATTGAATAAGCAATACAAATGTCTCTTCATGTGCTATTATGCTACAAGAATTAAGAAGGTATGTTTTTTAATTTTTAAATTATCTATTTTAATTACTAAATCAACAAAATGAAACAGCAGCCTATGGATTGAGAAAAAATATTTGCAAACCATGTATCTCATAAAGGGTTAATATCCCAAATTTGCAAATAGCTCATACAACTCAATAGTGAAAAAACAAATAATCCAGTTAGAAAATGGGCAGAAGACCTGAATAGACATTTTTCTAAAAGAGACATAAAAATGGTCAATATGTGTATGGAAAGGTGTTCAACATTATTAATAGCAGAGAAATGCAGATCAAAACCATTATGAGATACCACCTCACATCTGTTAGGGTGGCTGTTACCAAAAAGTCAAAAGATAAATGGTGAGGATGTGGAGAAAAATGAATTCTTGTACACTGTTAGTGGAAATATAGATTGGTACAGCCATTACGGAAAACAGTATGGAGGTTTCTAAAGACATTAAACATAGAACTAACATGTGACTTAGTAATCCCTCTTCTGGACATATACCCAAAGGAAATAAAATCACTACCTAATAAAAATATTTGCGCTCCCATGTTCATTGCAGCATTTTCCACAATAGTCAAGATTTGGGCACAACCAGTGTCCACCAGTGGATGACAGGGAAAAGAAACTGTGGTACATATATGCAATGGAATATTATTTGGCACCACCAAAAGAATGAGATCTTGCCATTTGCTACAGCATGGATGAGACTGGAGAACATTATGCAAAGTGTAATAAGCCAGATACAGAAATAAAAATATTACACAATCTCACTTATATCTGAAATCTTTTTTAAAAAATTTAAATATACAGAGATGAGATACATAATAAAACAGTAGTTACCAAGGATAGCAGGGGTGAGGGGGGAGGAAATGGGAAAAGGTAGATTGAAGAATGTAAAATAACAGATGTAGGATGAATCAGTCTAGAGATTAAATGTTTGTACATGAGGACTATAGGTAATATAACTGTATGGTATATGTGATTCTTACTAAATGAGTAGATTTTAGCTGCTCTTGCCAGAAAAAAACAAAACAAAACAAATGGATAAGTATGTGAGATTACAGACATGTTATTTGCTTTACTATAGTAGCCTTTATACTATCTATATGTATTCAATACTACCATATTGTATACCTTAAATATACACAATAAAGTTTGCTTTTAAAAATTAATTCATAAACATATTCTATTTGTAAAAAATAAAAATACCAAATAAACTTGAAGTCACAGTTATATAATTCTATTGTGGGTTCTTCCCCTCAATCCGAAATAACAGTGGTTATTTTGCTTTCTTCCCCTCAATCCAAAATAACAGTGGTTATTTTGCTATGTGTCCTTCCAGATATTTTTTATTTTCCTGTGCATTTAAATATAAATATACATATACACACACAGACACACACACACACACACACATACACAGGTGAAATATATACTATGTATTGTGTATTGTTGAAAAAAGCAATAATATAGAGTATATTACTTACCAATTCCCTTTCCCTAGGGGAGGAACTATGGAGAAGAATTTATAAGTAATATACTTTACATCTACCTATATGTTATATATAACTATTACCTATAACATTATATATGTGTATATTATGTGTGTATATATATATAACTGTTTCATGTAGAGGAGGAGAATTAAAGAGTGATATATGCTATATTAATGAACAACACATTTTAAGTCTTTCTATGTTAGTACATTTCATACAATGTGGCATTTTACTATGTATGGATGCACATGATTATTTAAGCTTTGCCCTATTGGTGGAGATATAGTTGCAAGATTCAGAAAAAGGGTAGGAAGCAAGATTTATCAAAGATCATTTATTAAAGATCGTTTATATATAAATATAATTTCACTTCTAAAAATCAGTAAGAAAAAGACAAACAATCCAATAGAAAAAATGGGCAAAAAATATGGACAGCCAGTACACAGAAGGAAATGCCTAAAAAATAATGCTCAACCTCAGTATTATCTAAGGTAACTGTTCTCAAGTAGTCTCCGAGATCATTTCCAGGGATACGCATGATTAAAACTATTTTCATCAAATTTCTACACTCACTATTTGCCTTTTGCTTTGTGTTGACACTGCACTGAGAGTGCACAGCAATAGTGAGAAAAACTGGGGTTCCTTAGCACAAATCACAAATCCTTAACAATGGTACCAAGCTATAAAGAAGTAATCATATTTGTCACCACCGTGCACTCAGAGTTTTACAAAATTCCCTGATGAAGCAGTACAAATTATACATTATATCTCTACCATGGAGTACATGAGTTTTTAATTTTCTGAGGGACAGACAGAATGAGAATAAAGACCATCCTAGGAAAAACACTTGTATGATTGTTGCAAGCTCAACTAATGGCTTATTTTGTGCAATACCATTTTAGTTGAAAAGCAACCCACAAATTATAGTTATTCAGATGTATATTTGGCAGATATTTTCTCAAAAATGAACAAAGTGAGCCAATCACATCGAGGAAGACAATTCACAGTATTTATTGTCAATAATAAACTTTGAGCTTTCTTGAAAAAAATAAACGTTAGGAAAGTTATATCTGCCTATGTGAGTGTGACAGCTTCTTAATACTTAAAGCCTTTTCTGATGAGATTGATGATGATATTAATGAGTGTGTTTTTTTATTGTTGTTGCATAATGAAATGTGTCAAATTTGGAAGATACGCAAAACTAAGTGAACTAATATTCTCCAAATAACCAATGCATGTTATTATAAATTCATGAGTGGGTAAAATATCCATTCAAAGTGCAAGATGGACTAATGGATTTTAATATTACAGAGCATGAAAAGTTCACTGATATGGTTTCAGATTCCACACTAAAGCTAACACTTAAGAAAATACCACTTACAGAGTTTGGATGTAGCAACAAAGAATATTTATATTTATCTCAAGAGATTTCTAGAGTACTCCTTTCTTTTCCAATCCCAAATCTATGTGAGGCCAATTTTCTTCAAACAAAACAAATCAGCGGAGTGAATGCAGAAACTAATATGAAAATCCATCCACCCTTTATTAAACAAATATTAAAGAGATTTGCAAACATTTGAAACAATGCCGAAACAAAACTTTGGAGTTCTCAAAATTTTTAAAGAGTGTCAGATGAGCTTGAGATCAAAATCTTTGATATTCCTGGTCAGGGAAATGGAAGTTAAATTTAGATATCATTTTACATTCATCAGCTTGACTAAAATTTTCAAAATTAATAATATCAAGTGTTAGCAAGAGTAGACAGAAGTGGATATTCTCACACTCTGAATCCTAAAGGGAATGTAAATTGGTAGTCACTTTTAAGTACAATTAAGCTGTGTCCATTACAGAGGTTAGCCAACTTTTCCAACGAAATCCGCACGGTAAATATCAATATCTTAGATTTTGCAGGTCAAAGTTTTAACTACTCAACTCTGCCACTGCAGCACAATAGCACCCACAGAGGGTATGCATAGCTGTGTTACAATAAAACTTTATTTATATTTAAAATGTGTATGTTCTGTAACTCTGTAATTCTGTCCTTAAGTACTTACTCTAAAGAAATGCTCACACCTGTATAATGTTTAATAGACTTTGGGCACCGTTCTAATCACTACTACCGATTTAATCCTCACAATAGCCCTGTGAGTGAGATAAACATTATTGGTTTCTTTATTTGATAGAGGAAGAAATTGAGTCCAGCGTGGTTAAGTCACTTGTCCAAAGTTATACAGCTAATGCATGTCATTGTAGCATTATTTTGTACAGCAAAATTATAGAAGTAACCTAAATGTTCAGAGACATTAAATATTATATTTGATCTGGTTTGTGTCTTTCCTTATATAGATCGCTCAAAATTAAGTAGTTTCCTGCCTTTATTTCTTGCTATTCAAATTTTCTGAAGTAGGTTTGAAGTCCCACTTTCTTCTTAGAGCTTTTGTTGACTATGGAAGCCCATCGTGACCCCGTTACTAATTCTCATAGAACATTCTCTCTGGAGCTTATGGAATACCTATGGAGTTTATGTCCTCAATGATAGTATGTTGTCAGGTGGCAGCAGGGGCAGGTCGGGGGAAGCCCTTTGTTTCTTTGACATGTCTCTGTCCCTTGGTAGACCAACAGTTCCTCAAGGGTTGGGAATGAATGGAATCTTACGTGCCCTATTTATTCCTCACTGTCTGTGGCCATCTCTACCACCTCCACTTCTACTACTCACATCCAACCCACCATCCTTGCTAGTCTGAACTGAAAAAGTCTCCAGACGGATAGCCCTGCTTCCATTTTTGCCTACCTACCATACATGATCTTCATAGCATCCAGGGTGAGCATTACACAAAGTTTAATTCAGATCAAAAGCTCAACTCAGAAGCCTCCTGTGGCTTCCCACTGGACAAAATCACAAGTGTTCACCACAGCCTTCAAAGCCTGGCTTCCTTTAATCCAACCTCCTGTCCCCAGACTGCCCTGGCTCACTCTGCTCCGAGCACAAAGAGGTCTTTGCCATTTCCCATCACACGCTGAGACCCTCCTGCTGCATGGCCTTGGCAGTGGCTCTTCCTTCTGCCTGGATGCTCTTCCTCGAAATGTTGGCAAGCCTCATTCTCTCACTTTATGAAGGTCTCTGCTCAAATGTACCCTCAGCAGTGAGGCTTTCTCTGACTACCCTGTCTAAACAAGCAAACCTCCCGACCCAACTTCTTTACTCTCTCTTCCCTTACTCACTGGTAGGCTCTTCATATCACATACCAGAATGCAGTACATCTTGTGTTCATGTTTATTTGTTTACCGTCCCTCCCTCCCTCCCCTCAGCCCAACCTAAATTAATGCCTGGGACTTGGTTGTTCATTAAATATATTGACTGAATGAGCCTCAGTTTCCTCACTTCTAAAATGGCAATAATATTGTCCCTCACAAGATTGATATTAATAATAATTACTGATTATTTGATTATTAAAATACAGCAAGTAATGCCTGGTATATTGCTAAATTCTTTGCCTGCGTTATCTCACACAATTCTAGTAACAGCCCAGTGAGATAGATAAGATCATTTTTCCCCACTTTACAGATGAGGAAACTGAGGCATAGAAAGGATGAGTCACTTCCCAGGTTCACAGCTGTGCCAATAACACTCAAAGCAAGGAGTTGCTCCTAGAGCTAAGTAGAATAAAGAATGGGCAGGCATGGTGAAAGCATAGAGCGCTTTAAAAATGCAAGGAATTCCTGTTTACATTATTGCTGCAAGGAGGGCTTCATGCATGATGCAATAATTCCCCCCTGCAACTAGAAGAACCAGTGGTTGGGCTTCAAGAGAACTGGGTCTCAGTGAGTCACTGTGACTAAGAGGGACTGCTCAGGTGAAAAGAAGACCTTTCCCCCACAACGAACTTTTCTTAAACGCTGCTTGGGAAGGGTGTTTGCTAAGTCCGTTTTCTGATCAGATAACAGTTTGACACTAATTCTTCTATTTTCAGCTGGCACCAGACCCGGTCCTCGACTTTATCACCCATCGGTTATCTGTGTCGCCTGAAGGAACTCCGGGTAAGGTACAGGAAAAAGGTGGGAGTATTGTTGGAGCTTCCTGCTGGCCAGTACACTGGCCTATTGTTGGATTTATTTTTTTAAACTATCACATCACAATTATTTCGGCAACATCCTTTTTCCATCCTGGACCTGATACAATATTTATTGAACTACACAAACTGCGTCAATACACAATTCTTTCCATATTGTTGCCCAAGTTCTTTAGGATATCTTTTAAAAAATTAATATCCATTAAAATATTTTGCTAATTGACACATGATCAGCCAACTCTCCATGCTTCAAATTATGACTTTTTTTAAAATAAAGAGTCTTCAGATAGAACTTTGCTCAACTGCTACATTTTTAAAAAACAAATGACAACAAAATGACATTTCTTGAGATTACTAAGTGCCAGGCACTATACTATGCTTCATTTTGTTAAAGCACTACCACCACCCCATGACTGTTAATATTCCCATCTTACAGATGAGGAAACTGAGCTAAGAAACGTGGTACAATCACACTACCTATAAGTCATGAATGCTTACTCTGATCCCTGGGAGTCCTCTCCAGATCTCTGACTACGTTCCAAAAAAAGAAAAAGAAAAATGACTTGTCCTTGAATCATTTTGCTGCTTTAACTTGTGTTCAGCTGAATTCTGTGAGTAGTGAATATACAGAGCTAGGCCCCCATCACCATCAAGGCTGGTGGTATGCCCTGGTGATTCAATCATGTGCACCTTAATAAGAGCCATTTGACTAGCTATTAAACCGCATTTTGAAAGCCATAACAGTATGGCAATACTGAAGCTGCTACAATACCCCATTTCTGTTTTCCCCTCCTAATTACATCTATTGGATTATAGGAGCAAACCTTCACAACCAAATCAGCATCTTGAGACCTGCTCTTTGCATCCTCATTAGGTGTGCGTTACTTTTCCCTACAACTATGCTTTTGGATTCTTTAACTGTGGTGTGACCAGAATCATCGACTCAGAGACTCAGCACAGAGAACTTGTAAAGCTGGGAGGGGCCGTCTTTGTTTTATTGAAACTAGGATGCCCAAAGAGGAAGGTGACTTTTCAAGGGCCACACTGTCACAGTACCAGAGGGGTTACTGAAAAGAAAAAGAAGCAATGTTCATTGACAATCTGCTATGTGCCAGACACATTTCGTAATGAAATAACAGCAGTGATAAAGATAATTCTAAAAAGTGACATATATTGAACATTTAAAAGTTGTCAGGCACTCTGCAAAACGCTTAATGTGAATTTTTTCAAGTTTTTAATCTTCTCCAATTTAGAGACAAGTACTATTATTACTCCTGTTGGACAGATGAGAAAACCTCTCAGAAAACCATGCCAGTTATGGAGATAGAATTCAAAGACCCAAAGCTACCCAGCAACATGGCCCTGGCTTTATTTCAAACATGGGAAAATGCACTCAAAGTGCAGCCCTAACTGGCCAAAAGAGTATCTTCCTAACTATGGATTTCTGCTGAGACAAACACGGAAGAAGACAGGTGGATTTGGGTAGCCAAGGAAGTAATGTTACCTGCCAGTCCCACTGGCTCTTTTCATAATGCGCAATTTATCTGCACTTTCCTGTACCATTTAAATACTAATGAGACCTTTAAGAAATGCACCATAAAAGCATTTTCAGCCTAATAATTCAGAAGCCTTGATCTTTCAGGTAAAAGAAACACCACTGTCACACACACACACACACACACACACACACACACACAGTGGTTCCTGTATCAGAGCAGATGTACAATCTTCTCAGGTTATCTCTGTGTTAAACCCACAGGTCTCTATCTCACTGATTCACCTCTGATCAAACTTGAAGAAAATGACACCAGCCATCTGCCTATACTTTTATAAGTGAGTGCCACCTAAGGCTACCACCCATCATCTCTGTGACCTCAGGTAAGTCACTCAATATCTCTGGTCCAGGTTTGTTCATCTGTCAGAGTAGAGGTGGACTGAACAAAATTGGTGGTTTCTCACAGCCAAATGCTCTAGGATTTCTTGACAAAGCATTCTAAGATGATCTCATTCAATGAACACTTGCTTCATGACCAGACTATTCAATGAGAGACTCTATAATGCTGAAGCAATATTGGCAGTGGTCCACATTTGTGGACTAAGTCATGGCTGGTGAATGTATTTTATATCCAGCAATACTGTGACCTTGGCTACACTGTAATTCTTTACCACATGGGTCCAAATCTGCTTAGTGAAAAAACTGAATACCCCAGGGGCATTCCTACAGCTACAAAAAAAATCTATCTAAAATAATTTGCCAAAAAAGCAGCATTCGTCTTGACACAAGGATTCTGTAGCTTAAATATACTAGGCATGGTAACTCAAAAGACCTCCCCCAAAGCCGTGGGCTTCATTAGGGTATGGAGGACTTCTCTGCTGGACTCTGAGTCTATGAAGAACATATATATCAAATATGATCATTGGAATGTTCATAAAAATGCTTGTCCTACCACTGGATTCTTGTCTTCTTATATATGCTGTACAGGTGAGGAAAGTCAAGCACAGGCTTACCAAACTGATCAAAAGAGATGAAAAAGAATGTGATTTTCAGTCAGAACCCAGCCAGTTATAGCCCTGAATCGCTGCAGGTCAGGGTTTCTCCACCTTGGCAACATTGACCTTGAGGCTGGATGGTTCATGCTGTAGGGGACTGTCCCATGAATTGTCTGCTGCTTGGCAGTATCTCTGTCTTCTACCCATTAGATGCCAATAGTGTCCCCCACCCCAAGTTGTGACAGCCAAAAATGTCTCCAGACTTTGACAAGTGTTGCCTACGGGACCATCACTATAGTGCTACAGTTGCTCAAAGAACACAGTAGGAATAACAATTCTTCAGCTTCCCTGATGACCAAAGCCTGGCTTAGACCTTCTCCCTTCCCCACAGCTGACTCCATTCCATCTAACCTTCTCGCCAATCCCAGGCCTCCTTCTAATCACAGGGATTATCACGCCAGTCCGTGCTTTCAAATTCTCAAGCCTTGTCCACATGGGCTGCAGAATCTCAAATATGGCTTTCTGTGGCCTCCAGCCATGAGTCAGCTTGGTCCTGCTGCCCTAGCCATATGGTAGCAACAGACAGCCGCAGACACACTACATCTTGCCACTCCTCCCTTGCACATGCTGTTCCCCCTGCCTGCAATGCCATTCCTGTCTTCTCAAATAGAAACTGGGCAGATTCGTCCTCCCGAACCCATACACCTGTGGGGATACTCCCTAGGTGCTCAAGAGCTATTAGTGGAACTAAACTGACTCTTTGCTCAGATGTCCCAGCCCTTGACCTCAGTCAAGTTACCCAACCCCCTCAGATCTCAGTTTCTTCCTCTGGAAAATGGGTGCAATGATTCCTCCCATACAAAGTTGTGAGAAATAAAGGACATTGAGGCTGCCACACAGTGAGTTCTCATCCAAAAGTTATTTTATCTTCCTGTTCCATGGAGATTATTTTACAAGAATGGGCACAATCTACGGGCTATATCTTCACATGCTTAGTATACAGAAATAGAACTAAAATCCATTAAATCTCTTTCTTTTGAATCCTGAGTAATACATCATTTTTTCTCAAATTTTTTTTTTAATTTTTCTCCTAAATATTTGGAAGGAGAAGCCCAAGTTTGATACCAGTGTAAGGATGGAAGCCGTTCTAATCTTATGTGAATCAAAGAGCCCTGGCCGGGCATGGTGGCTCACACCTGTAATCCCAGCACTTTGGGAGGCCAAGGCAGGTGGATCACCCGAGGTCGGGAGTTCAAGACCAGCCTGACCAACATAGAGAAACCCTGTCTCTACTAAAAATACAAAATTAGCTGGGCATGATGGTGGATGCCTGTAATCCCAGCTACTCGGGGGGCTGAGATAGGAGAATTGCTTGAACCCCGGAGGTGGAGGTTGCAGTGAGCCGAGATCGCACCTTTACACTCCAGCCTGGGCAACAAGAATGAAATTCCATCTCAGAAAAGAAAAAAAAAAAAAAGGAGCCCTATGGCTCCGGCCCTTGGTGAATTCTCTCTAAATAGCTCTATCTGCGACCCACAATGTTTGCAACCATCAGTAGTTTTTAGAAGGTGTCCAGTTTCCCACGGGAATATAAGGAAATTGGAATTATTAAACCAAACGTTAAGAGAGATGGGAACAAAGCCACAGTCCTCCGCCCCCGAAGTCCAGCAAATTTGAACTTCTTTGTGCAACTGTTATAAAGATGCCAAGCCCCTCAGAGATTGGCGACCAGGAAAAGGAAGAGGACGAGGAAAGGAAAGAGCGTCCAGCGAGTCAGTCAGCTGAGTAAGGGAGCCATCCATCACCAGTGCTTCCTGGGCAGCCCGCATAGTTCGAGTCACAGAGGGCACGGGCTCCAGCCAGCCAAGGACAGAGGAAAAAAACAACCTTGGCTTTGCTTTATTAGTTAAGTGAACGAGTCCTTAAGAGTATTGATGTATTGACTAATGATTCCAACATCCAGCGTGCTGAGTGCTCGCATGTTTAAAGGGCAAGAGTTACAAATCAACAACTTATTAATTTAATTCCTCTTTGAAAAGGTGCCAAAGATAGAGAAAGCAGAAAGAGAGGAGAGTTTATCATGTTTTCTGCAATATCACCTCCCCCTTCTCCTCTCTTAGCTAGTGAATAATCATAAACACCAGTTTATTTAAGTGCAGATTCCTGGGCCCCACATTCAGCTATTTGATTGTATTAGGTGATGGTTTAAGCCAGGGAATTTGTATTTCTTTACTTATCACCTCCAACACCAAGGGATTGTGGTGCAAGTGGGGAGCAAACCATTTTGAGCAACACTATTTGTAAGAGCTGATATCTGTGCTTTATCCCACTTGACAGTTACACCCTGCTACATTTCCCAACCCCTCTGCAAGGAGCTGGAGCCAGGTGACTGAGTTTTATACAACAGAGGTGGGTTGGATGTGCACCACTTCCAGGCCTGACTCTAAGACCTCCTCCACCAGACTCACATTCTTTTTTTTTTTTTTTTTTTCTGAGATGGAGTCTCACTCTGTTACCCAGGCTAGAGCGCAGTGGCGCGATCTCAGCTCACTGCAAGCTCTGCCTCCCGGGTTCACGCCATTCTCCTGCCTCAGCCTCCTGAATAGCTGGGACTACAGGCGCCCACCACCACGCCCGGCTAATTTTTTGTATTTTTAGTAGAGACGGGGTTTCTCCGTGTTAGCCAGGATGGTCTCGATCTCCTGACCTCGTGATCCGCCCGCCTCAGCCTCCCAAAGTGCTGGGATTACAGGCATGAGCCACCGCGCCTGGCACATTCTCTTTTTGCTTGTTGCCTGGTTGGATGAAGAGGCTTCAAAGGAAGCCCAGCTGCTAATGAGGAGTTCCCTGAATGATTCAGTGATGCAGAATCTCATCCCTACTCCCACCTACCTGTACTCTACTGTCATTTACATGAGAGAGGGAGAGAGAGAAAAACCACCACCACCACCACCACCACCACACCTACAGCAAAAACCCTTTATTTTATTAAGGCACTGAGATTCAACAGATTTTTTTTCAGTTGCTAGTCTAACCTGGCAAATATACATTACTCTTTTCTATTCTACAATTTTATTAGATCTTCATTCTAAAGATCCAGGGTAAATGTTTTAAGGACAAAACTAGGAAACAAACACAGGGGAAAATCAAAGAGTGATTCATCACATCAAAATCTAACCCTGCTTTCAGATATGGTAATAAAAACCCCTTAAAATAGAATAGGTCTCTTGGACTTTCTTCGCACAGACAAGATGACACCATAGATCTCTGCGTGCCGTGGTGCCAAACTAATACAATACAGTAAGTGTAAGACTCGGGTAAAATTTAAAGTAAACACTAAAGATGGGTAGGTCAATTACCCCCAGAGTATTAATTAAAGGCCCTTCTCAGGCCACTAGAAATACAAAGGAATCTGTCACAGAGACAAGAAAAGGCAACTGCAACCAACTCTTAAGAAATAGCCCATACCGGTTGGGCGCAGTGGCTCACCCCTGTAATCTTGGCAATTTCGGCGGCCGAGGTGGATGGAACACCTGAGGTCAGGAGTTTGAGACCAGCCTGGCCAATATGGTGAAACCCCATCTCTACTAAAAATACAAAAATTAGCTGGGCGTAGTGGCGGCCGCCTGTAATCCCGGCCACTTGGGAGGCTGAGGCAGGAGAATCACTTGAACCCAGGGGGCAGAGGATGCAGTGAGCAAAGATCATGCCACTTCACTCCAGCCTGGCCAAAAGATAGAAAAATCCATCTGAAAAGAAAAGAAAAAAAATAGTCCATACTGTATACTGGCCAGGTACGGTGTGGCTCACACCTAAAATCCCAGCACTTTGGGAGGCTGAAGTGGGCAGATCACTTGAGGTCAGGAGTTAAGAGACCCACCCACCTGGCCAAGATGGTGAAACCCCGTCTCTTCTAAAAATACAAAAAATTAACTGGGCTTGGTGGTGTGAGCCTGTAGTCCCAGCTCCTAGGGAGGCTGAGGCAAGAGAATCACTTGAAGCTGGGGGGTGGAGGTTGCAGTGAGCAGAGATAGCACCACTGCACTCTACCCTGGGTGACAGAGTGAGGCTGCATCTCAAAAAAAGAAAGAAAGAAAGAGCCCATACCTAGAGTTTACATGGTCATCTTGACACCTCCCTGGGCTCCAGTGACCAGTATTCAGAAACCACTGCCCTCAGCCCTATTGCAGGAAGCCTCTGCATTCTTCACGGGAAGGAAAAATAAGCATGGGAACGTTCCCTGTGACCAGCTTGATGCACAGGGGCTCGGGCTGGGCTGGCAGCAGTCTCAGCTCCACAAGCCCTGCTGGAGACGGCATTAAGGGCACCGCCTCACACCAGCTCCTGTGATCACGAGGATGCCCCAGCCTCCAAGAGAAGGGCCATTTTCCATCTGGTAAAATGTGTCCATGTCCCTTTCCATGGAGAAAAAAGCATCTCCAACTCTCTTCTTTCTCTGTAAGCTAAATCAGCTTCACACCAGCAGAGAGCAGTTGACAACCGACTCTAGGGTTCAGCTCTTTGCACGTGGCTGTCTACAGTCACTCTGGGGATAATCCAATTTGACTTTGGAGAAACAAAGAGAAGGGGCATTCATCTGAGAGAGCTCAGGAATAGAATCTCTCATTCACCCTTCCAGCCACACTGGCCTTGCTGCCCCATGGACACTCCAAACACGTTCCCACCTTTGTGCTTGCCAGTTTCTCCATCTAGAATATTCTTCCCCAAACCTTCACAGGGTTCCTGCCTCAGCTTCCTGCACGCCCCTGCTCCAGTGTTCCCCCAGAGAAACTTCCTCTCTAAATCAGCTACCCCCATTCAGGCACTCTCTAACCCCTTGTCCCATTTTATTTTTCTTCAAAGCCCTTATCTCCACATGGAAGTCTAATAATTGTTGTTCCTGCCTAACAGGATATCTACAGAGGACTTTGTGATAAGAGCTGGGACCTAGAGAATAGGAAGGTGATTGTGCAGATTTTCTTTCCGCTAAGTGCCATTTAAAAACAATCAATACACAAAAAGGCATCAATATGGAAAATACACATGATACTAAGTTAATAAAGATGTGAGTTACAAAGTAGCACACCTCACTTATAAACTACATTGGAAAGGACTGGGAAGAAGTAGAGGAATATCGAATTTAAATAAAGGAAAAATAAGTAATAGTTTTTTACTTTTCAAAATATAAAATGCTACTTTATATTACTTTATTAACTTTAAGAATGCATAAGAAAATAAATACATAATTTATAAGCCAACCAAATCAAATAAATAAATCAAAGAATTTTGTAACAATCTGTAAAGAAAAGAGAATGTGTGGTCTAATACCCTCATTTGCCAGAAGAAGAAATTGAGCCTCAAAGGGAAGTGAGTGGCCCAACGTTATACTCTAGGTTAGTCAATGAAAAGACAGGATGAAAAGAAGTTGGACCCCAGGCCGGTGCTTTTCCCACTGCATTATGTTCCATATTCAGTCAAAGAAAGGAGTCATAAAGGGAGCTGGACATAGGGAAAAAAATCTGACATATTCCACTGACATGTCAACTGATACAACATACAAAAATGTCCTGTCTTGGTAACAGCACCAAGACTATTATCTCATTCCCTGTATTAATCACATCTTAAAATCTTGAACCAAAAATGGGCCTGTGTTGTTTGCAGAGTATGGCAAATTGTATTTTCCAAACATGGCCACATTAATACACATAATATCCCACACGCTTTTCTTATAAGGTGGTGTAGATATTCCCACGTCAATGGGTATAGGAGGCTCTGTTCCTTCTCCCTAAACCTGGCTGGACTTTTGTGACAAACTCGCCAAACAGAATCTGAAAGAAGTGATACCTTCTGGGACTAGGTGCTAAAAGATAATACGACTGCTGTCTGGCACAGCGTCTCTCAGAGGCTTAGCCCTTGGAACCCAGCCTCCATGCTGTGGGGAAGTCCAGGGCACAGTCATGAGCCAACATCAACTGCCAGACATGGGAATGAGCAAGCCCTCATTGCATTCCAATGCTCAGCCTTGGAAACACCTGCAGGTAACACTGAGGGGAGAAGAGATGAGCTAACCTGCGGAGCCCTGCCCAGATCACAGATTAATACTCATCACAGATTAATACACAATCTAATACAATACAGTAAGTGTAAGACTCGGGTAAAATTTAAAGTAAACACTAAAGATGGGTAGGTCAATTACCCCCAGAGTATTAATTAAAGGCCCTGCTCAGGGCACTAGAAATACAAAGGAATCTGTCACAGAGACAAGAAAAGGGAACTGCAATCAACTCTTAAGAAATAGCCCATACTGGTTATAGAACATTATAAATGTTCTTTCATGCCAATAGAAAACAGAAACAACTAGAGAACCACTAAGGTACAGGATAGCAGTGCCCAGGTTTGTAGTGTTTTCTAGGTAGAGAAGGATTCCAGGAGATACAGCTACTTAAAGAATCATTAACTTGAGTTGGTAAAGAGGGCTCTTTAAAATGTAGAAATAAGAACCAGTAATTCATCGGCAAAAGATGATAATAGCACCAAGATTTCAAGGTGGTAGTTGGGGGCAATGGTGAAGAGGTGATCTATAATCAAATAGCTGCACTCCAAGACACTTCAAGACAATGAAGTCCAAGGGTGAAAAATATCGGGCATTCATATCCAAGTGGATATGAATATCCTCCTATGCACATAGAAGGTATCAACCATCCATGACAACATTCTATCCCTAACCTAACCTGACCACTTCAAAAACAATCCACTAGCATCTGTTGGAGCTGTCACATAAAATGAAATCCATTTGCTATCCCTGATAAAGTCCAGACCTCTTAAATTACCAAAGCCCAGAAAGATTGTCATTATAAAGCCCTACAGTAGTTACATATGCATTTTCCACACCTTTCTTTTAATCACATTAGACTCGTTTATCTTAGTGATTTAAGTGGACCTTAATAGAGTATCTATTCTAGTTGTATCTTCAAGAGAGTAGGTATCACCCATTTTATTTTACTTTTGGGTCAATTGAGCCTGAGTAATGATAAGAGGCTTACCCATAGTTTCTGTGCTTTAATATCTCAGGCAAGAACAGGGACCAGACCTCTAAATTTGGGGACTCCTGATAGGACAAAGGTATTATTACTCAAAAATTTTTTATTGTTCCAACATCACATTCTCAGGTTCCAGGGGCACCATTGTTAGAATGCAAATTAACATCTGCTGACGGGGGTGTATTTTGCTGATTAAAATGCACAGCAAATACTATTCTCTGTATAAATTCTTAATATCAGAGAGGTCAGAGTCATCACCCCCACCCAACCCCTACTGCCACCCCAGACAGTCATTCAGCACTGGAATCAAAGTCTGGTGGCAGAATCTTAAGGCAAAGCAAAACGAATATTCACTCAGGCAGATGGGAAAAGTTGCAGATTGTGTGAATGGATTTGTCTCTCCTCCTCTTTCACCCACAATTCTCCTTTCAAAGGATGAAGACTGAAGTGATTGCAACCATGCAGAGTGTAACACAGAAGCACTTGTTATTCACATAGGACACTGATTGCCAAAGACCTTCATCTCAGTGCCTTTCGTTAGCCCAGTCTTTTAACTGTTTTGAGGATCTGTTTCTTCTCATAGGATGATGATGATGATAATGGTGATCATGGTGTTGGTACTGATGTTGGTGATAACAATGATGATGCTGTTGACAATGATATTGGTGATGATGATGATGTTGATGGAGATGATAACGAAGAGGAGGACGTTACTGGTGATGATGATGCCGGTGATGAGAATGATTTTAATGAAGATTATCATGAAGATGATGACATTATTGGTGGTGATGATGCTGGTAGATGATGTTGATGATGACGAAGGGTGCTGCCATTTGCCAGACACCATGCTAAGTGCCTCAGTGCTTCATAAAGTTTCCTTCAGTTAATTCTCAACAATGCTATGAGGTGGGCATCATTATTGTTATTATTATTTTAATTATCCCCGTTCATCAGGTGAGGAAGCTGGGGCCTAGAGAAGCTAAGTAACTGCCCAAAGACACACAGTAGTAAAATGTTTTAAATTAGAAATCAAGCTCAGGCAGGCCAGTTCTAGGGGCAGGATTCTAGTACACAAATGCAAAAGTCATAAAAAAAAATAGCTCAGAAATGCTTGAAGTTTTGGGAAAGGTGCTATGCTGACCCGTCAGACATGGAGGTGATAATATCAGACAACTTTCTTCAGAAATGAGGATTGTTTTGAAGAGAAAATTAAATCATGGGTGTGAAGGTGCTTCTAAAACAACTATGTTATATGAACACTATGTAACAGTATTAATTCATCTAATTCCAATAACACCAATACAAGGCAGTTACTATTACTATCAACTTGCATTTAAAAAGGAGGCAATGGACTCATCTTCAGTTAGATGACTTGGCTGAGGCATGGTTGACCTGAAATCCAAGCACAGAGAGTTCAGTACTTGGGCCTGAAATTGAAACCACTGCACCATGGGTGTTTCTAAAATTATGACTATTATTGAGTTTCGAGCTTCTTACGTCATGAAAATACAGTTCACGTGCTTCATTTTTTGAGTTTGAAGCTGGTCATACCAATATGTAGATGTTCACTTTACCCAGTGATATTTTTGGTCGCCTTCCATCTTAAGTATTTGAGGAACATCCTGCTGTTTTAGGTTGCAAATTTGGAAGTGATCTAGAAAGTCAATGTGGTGATGATCCAAGAACAACACTCAGGATGTTCCTTGAGCCTGTTTTCCTACTTGCAGTATTTTCTTAGCCATGTATCTCAGTCTTTGGGGACTTGTTCTTTCAGCGTGATGGTGACATGAGCCTATGTGAGTGGGTGGCCGTGTTGGGATGCCAGCCAGCAGCAACCCCAAATGCTTTATCGGAAGAAGCAGCCATTGTGTTTTGTACAAGGCAGCTGCAGAGGCAATCCACGACATTCAGAGGTGAAGGAAGGAAACGCAGAAGATGCCGTGGATTCAGTGTTTGGAAGACTAACCATAACCATATCAATATGAGGGAATAGTGAGAAAGCCCAAGAGCCTGCCACATGGACGGATTCAGTAGGCAGCAGGACTCGCTGCATTCATTACACAAAAAGGAGTGAAGTCTTATCCAGATCCGGAGATGGTTAGAATTGGAAGGAAGTTTAAATGTCATATTAGTCCAACTTTCGTATCTTACAGATAAGAAAAGTGGTGGCCAGAAGGGGAAGTGGCTCTTAAAAATCACAAAGCTAATTAGGGGCTCTGCAATCCTGCTGAAGGGGTGTATGTGTGGCCTTACCTGGAGCATATGGGGACCTGCGGTCACCCCCACTCCCCTTAACATCCCTCTTTACCAGGTATAAAAGCCCTCTCTGATCTGGCCTCACCATCTCTGCAGCCTCCCTCCCTTCTCGTGTCCACTCCATACCCACAACACTCACTTCCTTGCATTCTCTTTATTTATTTATTAATTTTTTTATTTTTATTTTTTTTAGATGGAGTCTTGCTCTTATCACCCAGGCTGGAGTGCAGTGGTGCAATCTCTGCTCACTACAACCTCCACCTCCCAGTTCAAGCGATTCTCCTGCCTCAGCCTCCCAAGTAGCTGGGATTACAGGCGCCCGCCACCACGCCTGGCTAGTTTTTGTAGTTTTTAGTAGAGACAGGTTTTCACGATGTTGGCCAGGCTGGTCTCGAACTCCTGATCTCAGGTGATCCGCCCACCTCGGCCTCCCAAAGTGCTAGGATTACAGGCATGAGCCACCATGCCCTGCCTCCTTGCATTCTTTAAACCCAAAAAGCCTATCTCTGATTTAGACCTGCACATACTGCTTCCTCTGACAAATGAGTGAGACCCATATGTTGCACTCAGCAGTGTGTTGGAGCTCTCCTATTGCTAAATTTTCAGAAATTTTGTGAGACAGCCTCTAACTTCCAATTAAACAAATCATACTGAAAGCAAAGGTAATAAATAGTCCAAAATTCCTAATTATTTTGCTACATGTTATTATTATTGGTGCCCTTGGGGTTATTTATGTCTGTTGCATGATGGAAGTACTGTATAACGGGGTGCGTCTTTTCTCAACCCCACACTCTGAATATATGTAGCTCCAAATGAGGCACAGTGGGAGTATTTACTACAGAAATTGGCAAATGCTACAACGCAGGGCTTGAGTTTTTATTTTGTTGACTGTGTAGATTTAAGAAAGTGATGCAAAAATGTTAATAATATGAATTAAGCATAAGAGTTTGCATGCCTGAAGCTGTACCATAATGAGTGGCAGAAAATTTGAGGAAATATTCTTCCAGTATTCGAGAAGTATTATCCAATTCAGGAGAGCAGTGACTCGTGTCACTGATGAATGAATGAAGTTCAAATATTCATCTCTGTTGTTTCATTGTCTTCTTAATCATTAATGTAAAAGAAAATATCAGCCAACATTCATGTCAAAACCACTCTTTCTTTCTTTTTTTTTTTTTTGAGACAGACTCTCGCTCTGTCACCTAGGCTGGAGTGCAGTGGCACGATCTCAGCTCACTGCAACCTCCGCCTCCCGGGTTCAAGCAATTTCCCCTGCCTCAGCCTCCCAAGTAGCTGGGATTACAGGCACCTGCCACCACGCCCAGCTAATTTTTGTATTTTTTAGTAGAGAAGGGGTTTTGCCATGTTGGCTAGGCTGGTCTTGAACTCCTGACCATAGATGATCCACCCACCTCGGCCTCCCAAAGTGCTGGGATTACAGGTGTGAGCTACCGCGCCCAGCCCACATCAGAACTACTCTTATTCATCAACGAAAATTACATTTGGGCTATGACTATAAGAGTTCAGCAGAAATCAACGAAAGCATTTTGGGAGAATTAATTGGCTATATAGAATTTATAATAAAGAATATTGTATATTTTATTATTAACCATAAACTGTAAACTATATATCTTTCTATTAGTAAAACTTAGAATAAGCATATGTATGTATATACACGCTCTTTTTTTTTTAAAGACCCAATTGTTAAACATTTATCCACAGAGCTCTCATTTCTGTACTTTGCATGGGTCTCTACTCAGGGAAGTCTTCTTTGACCACATTATCTAAAGTAGTATCCATCATATGTCTCTATCCTGTGACTGTATTTTTCTTCATATTATTTTTATTCTTTTATCTTTATTTTTTATTTTTTATCTTTATTTTTCTTCACCACAAATGAATACCTGAACTTCAATCATTCATCCATGACATGAGTTACTGCTCCTCTGAATTGGATAAAACTTTTCGAATACTACTTAATGCTATGGCATATATATATTTGTTTACTTATTTATTGTATGGTTCCTTCAACTGAATTGTAAGTTCTATTCTGGCTAAAAGAATCTTTGTTGTTATCACTGCTTCTTTTTCCCTTGCCCTGAGAATGGATGACTGGCATAAAGCAGATACTTAACAACAAAAAAAAAGTTTTTAAGGAATGAGAGCAATAGACCGTCTCAGATTCTCAGGTAAATTCACGGCATCTTTTATTATAAGTCAGTGTAGGCAGGACTCTCAATCCCTTTCATACTGTTACAATCAAAAATAATATTTGCAAATAGTTTAGAAATCAGTATAAGGCAGAAACAAACCAGAGAAAAGATTTCACAACCGTGACTATTAATTAACTTCCACTATGTTTTAGCAAAAGATGACAAGATCAGAAAATATGTTTCCTTGAGTTCTGCAAACAAAGCAAGAAAAGCAAAACATCCACTATATTCGAAGCAAGGCTGTCCAGATCATTGTGGCGGAGCTGACGTGCTTCTAAGGCCAATTCTAAGAGTCCCATTGACAGCCCAGTGACAGGGGAAAGCAATCAGATAAGGAAAATGCTCACCATCTAATGGGGGTTCAAAAAGGCCAAGTGGCAGGGTGGTAAAGATGCTGTGAAGGAGAATGGTGTATTGGGCATTTCCTCTGCATTTGAGAAACAGCTGAGCACCCTGGGAATATTTAGCCCAGGGTGCTATATTTAGCAGTGAGAAGACCTGGAGGCTTGGGATAATAAGCTCCTCATATTTGGATAGTGGAGGGCTCTCTTGTAGAAGAGAGAATGAACTTATTTTGTACAAGTTCAGAAAAGGGCTGGTGAATGATAGTGACTAAGAGACAAATTTGAGTTTAATTTTTTTACATTTCTTTTAACTAGAACCCTAAGTCAATAAGATGGATTGCCTCAAAATGGAGTGGGCTGCCTATCACTGAAAGTGCTGGAGCACAGGACAGGGTTGAGCTGGAACCTGGAAAAGAGAACCTGGCATTCGGCCTGGGGTTAACCTTGGCGGTGTTAATGGTCTCTATTCACCAGTTGATCTTATGACAAAAAAAAAAAAAATGTTCTTTGTCCTTAGGCTTTCTATACTTCTACTTTATTCCTTAAAAATTTAACAAAGAAAAACCAAATTATTCCAATTCCTAAAGAGTTTTCTAAAACAAGAAGTATTTTGGCATTTCTTAATATTATTTTCATATTTTATATTATTCTGCATATTTTTAGTCTTAAAACTCAGTATTTGAGAAAACAGCATTGGTGGCAAAGTTTTTTTTCATGATCCTATTGATGTATAATGTGTAAATCATAAAATTCATGTGTTTTAATTTTTAGTAATTTGACCAAGTCATAACAATCATCACCACAACCAGTTTCAGCAGGTTTTCATGATCCCAACACGATCTCTCATGTCAATTGCAGGAATTACTGTTTCCATCCACGTAATCTACAATATGTTTTGTTTTGTGAAAGGCTTCTTCTATTTAGCATAATGTTTTTGAGGCTCGTCCACGCTGTAGCAATGGATCCTAATTTCATCCTTTTATGGTCCCTATTGTACAGATATATCACATTTTGTTCATCCAGTCATCGCTTAACAGACATTTGGGGTTACTTCTGCTTTTTGACTGTTATGAACAATGATAGCATCATTTAAAAATATCTCCAACTCCCTACACAAACCCCAAACTAAAAACTCATGGAAAACATTTATAACAAAATTAGATGATAAGATCATCATGGCAATGCATAGGCTGGAAAATATGCAGATCTTAATAAATATATTTTAAAGTGAGAAAGAAGGTTACAAGACAAGAAGTACATAAAAATCCCGTGTCTATATTTATCTATAAGTTCATTAATTCTAAAATGCACATTTTTTCCAATATCAATCTGATGTTTCAATGCATGTTTTACAATTAGACTATGATTTACCCTCTCTGTCAAGCCATCATTGTCATTGTACATGTGCAAATATTCAAAGCAGAAGCATCATAATTTGCAGAATGGGTGTGAATGGCTTGGAAGAAAAGGGGAGACAAAGATAGATAAATCTTTCTCCTCTCAATCAAATAGTTGAGGGTAAGAGTCAGGGAGAGTGTGCATCCAACAAGATTTGCTACATTCCTGAAAATCAAATTCAAAATTAAGCAAGCTCTACCTAATGCAAAGCCTACTCAGAGACCTGCATCATGTCTGTTTTTTAAAAGTGTTATTTTGAAGAATGCCATCTCACCAACATCCTTGGCAGCACAAAAGTTATACTACATGGAAAATCATGGACAACCATGAGTCGAAGAACAATTCTAAACCATTAGACCCTGAGTGTAAGTCTTAGTAATACCTAACCAATGTATTTCATTTATAGCCTTGTTTATGTATGCACAAGAGTGGCACTTGACAAAAATCGGTCCAATTATGTTTTAAAAAAGCTCTTTCAATTTTTTCAATAAAACAAAGATTATATTTGAAAAGAAAAGGGGACATGACATCCCAAAATACAAGCCAGTGGAACAAACCACTACAGCCATAGACATGCATGTTATCAGGGTCTAGGCAGGAAGGAAGCTAGAGAACATCTGATAGACCAGAAAATCAGGGAATCAAAAACAGCCAACAAGTATTCGCTGGACAGTAAGGTAGGCCAGTCTGAGAATCAATAGCAGCTGAAAGTGTCTGGGGAAACATAAGAGAATTAATACCAAAAAAGTCAATTAAGACTATACAAGGAAAGGGATTATAATCAGGGTAGGGTTTCTGGGGCTGGCAAAATCTGATCTGGGTGGTAATCAGATAACCTCATTTGATGCCTTAAGCTATACAAAATTAATTTATCAATTGAAAAATAAATTTTTAAAGATTACCATGCTACTGGATAAAAAGCAGATCCTGGGGCCTACTCCGGACCAACTGAATCAAAGAGTTTAGAGTGAAGCCAAGGAATACTAAAGAACATTAAAGCTCATGGAGAGGAAAAAAGAAAAAAAAAACTTATGATCAATTTTACTTAAAATTATTTTTAAAAATCAACTGCATTTTAGAGTGAATCATCTGTTTAGTCACTAGAAAAATTTCTTCCAATTTTATAAAAGAAAGTTTTGACCAATAGAAGAGTCTCTATCTAGAGTTATCTGATGTAGACTGAGCTGGAGGAGGCATGACGGTTATTCTCAGCAATGACTCAGAGCCCTCCACCAGAAGAGCTGCCGCAGAGCGAAGAGACATTCCTTTATGTAAGCAGACGGCCAAGGATAGGCCGTCTCCAGGGACCACCAGCCAAAGGCACGGTATAACTGCTGGGGATGATATTTGCCTTATGAAAGCCGCATTCACAATAGCAACACCATTGTCCATATAGAGAGCTTTAGTTTCCACAAAATACCCTGTATCCTTCTCCTTCCATTCCTATTTGATTCTTAGAACCCTGGATAGCAGGCATTATAGGAAGTAGGAATGCATTATAGGAAGAAACTGAAATTCAACAAGGGAGGCCATATGTGCAGAGTGATGGGCTGGGGCCATGACCCATGTCCCTGGCTCCAATCCTGCTACCCTCCTATTGGGCCATTCCGCAACCAACTCAAAGTCACAAAATCATCTTGTATTAGCATGTTTCAGAAGCGCTGAAGGTTTGGATAAACCGACCACGCTAGACAGAAATTCTTCTTAAGTACCCTACGTGCAACAATTTCATAAACATTTAGTATTCTACGTCTATTTCTTTCTCTGAAACACCTACTGAGTTGATTGATAATTTATGCAATAGTAATATTCCACTGCATTTCAATCTAGGGGCGCACACCTCTGCTCTAACGCTGCCTCTAATTTTCCTACCTCACTTTCCCTAAAGGAGTCAAAACTTGGTAGATATAAAAGAGTTACAGCAGCTAGAGCCTGGAGTTTAAAAGATAAAGAGTTGCTAGGGTCACCCTAATGTATTCATATTGCACCTGTTCTATATAGGACTTTTCTCCACTAATAGGCGATTAAATGTAAATCCTAATGTACATTTCATTTTATGTGCAATATGGGTGAGTTACTGTTGCTATGGAAACCTTCACTTTTGCATTTACTGATTTTAATTCTGTGACATTTGCTGACTTTAGTACAATGTAAAGTTTATAAATATAACATACAGGTTTGTGGAGGGCTTTTTTTTTAAGGATTCAATTTGCATAGCTAATTCTATCACAAATCTCTAGGTACATTAGGGGAAAAAGCATTAAACTGATCCCTACCAACAGTAATCAGCAAAAACCAGGCTATTTCTAGAAATAAGCATTGCCATCGATCCTCAAAAATCTCTCCTCACTAACCAAATACTCCTTCCATTGTATAAGCCTTTAACCATTGATTCAGTGAAAATTTCCCAATGTGGAATTTGTATAGTGCTTTTTTTTTTTTTTTTTCCTTAGAGACAAGGTCTCGCTCTGTCACACAGACTGGAGTGCAGTGAGTGGTGCCATCATAGCTCACTACAACCTTGAACTCCTGGGCTGAAACAATCATCGAGTCTCAGACTCTCCAGTAGCTGGGATGGTAGGCATGTGCCACCACACCTAACTAGAGCTTTTACTTATTCCAAACATTTTCAAATCTGTTACCTTTAATATGAATCTGGTAAGAGAGACAGGCCAGATATGGTTCGAAAAAGAAAATGATGTCAGTTTGGAGACTACTTCCAATGCAGGGCAATCCTCTGACTTTCAACTGGAGCTTCAAGGGGATCATTGCAACAAATCATTCTCTTTTCCTTCTTATTCTAAGTTGTCTTAGTTGTCTTTGTGTCTTTGGAATCTAGCATAGTTCCCACTATGTGGAATAAACACATGCTTTCTAGGGATCCTTCATGCTTTCCAGGTGTCCTTAAATTTTTTAAAATTCTCTGATTATTGCCATTTAACAGATATAGAAACTGAGACCCATTATGCAAATCATCTGAAGTCATCTAGCAACTAACTGGGAAAGTCAATGCATCCATAACAGTTTGTTAAACTGATGTATGTTTATGATGAGCACCCAATACTTTTGAAGGTATTCTCGCAGGCATAGGTGAAAATTCTTGTCACTGTTAGCGATCCACGGAGAAATCACTTACTTTCTGAATATTCCTAGAAGCCCCTGGATTCAGGTAACCATAAACATACATATATCGGTTGAAAACAGGGTGTGTACAAGAAACATTTTAAGTGATGTCATCAAAGCCTGAACAATCAATAGAAGAAATAAATTTAACCAATATTTATTGAGCTTCTACATTGTGTCAGACACTGCTTAGTAACCTTGGAAGAGCAAAGTATCTGCAGTTGTACCTAAAGAAGAAGAAAGGGGATAAAACTATAACACCATATTTAAAGCTTATAGGGAAAAGGAAGACAGACCAACCAAATGGCAAATGGCCCTAAAAGAATCACAAGAGCTTCTCAAAGACAAGAGGCAATTGAAGGAAAACAGAGCCACTGATAACCAAGGAGAAACAGAGAAATAATGAGACTCACAAATGGCAAAGAGAATAAACTAAATCAATCTATGATTTAAAAAAATAAAAAGGATGTTGAACAAAGTTGGAGTAATGAAGATATTGTAAAAGTTAAAGCCAATCAAAAGCAGGTAGGGGACGGGGCTTGGGAAGTCCACAGATCAGCAGAGGCAGAGGAGGCCATGGAGAAGTTGTACATGGAGAATTGATGGGCATTGAGGATATGCTGTTACAGCAATTTCCAATGGATTCTGGGAACTGTATAGAGTGAACATCATTAAACTGTACAGTTATTTGGGGCTGGGAGACACATGTACATACTGTTGACAAGAATAGATAAAGATAAAGCCTGAGAAGGGTTCCTACTCTCTTATTCCAGTAACCATAGAGTTTGGCTGGAGACCACTTCTACTCAACACCTTCCATGGCTAATCCATCGCCATACAATTCACTGTCATCTTTTATCAGAAAACTATACAATCCTTCTCTAATATGTCCTTCTGCTTCTGCTTTTAAATCCTTTGAAGCCATTCTCTACTAAGCAGCCTGAGTGTTGTTTTCAAAATGTCATTCTAATGATGTACCTTCTCTCAGACCACCACCAAAAGGAGTACATTTTCCATTACTTTCAGAATTAAAACAAAAACCTAAAAAGCCAAAACCCTTAACATCCTATCTGTAGTCAAACACGGTCTGACCCCAACCTGTGTCATCAGCTTCTTTGCTCTCTGAACTATGGACTATCAGCTCCCTCCTGCTACAGGGCCTTTAGCGCTTACTATTATTCTTTTAAAATGCCATCTTGGCATCGCATGTCCTATTTTTCTAGCTAAATCTCATTTGTTCTTTAAGTCTCAGCTAAAAATTCACTTCCTCAAAGGAGCCTTCCCTGACCACTATTGCCACCAATATAGGTCAGCTTTCCTTATTTATTTTATGCTTTCACAGAAACATGCTTGATTCCTCTAGTGCACTGATCACCTTGTGATAAATACTGCACTTTTTATCCATTACAACTATACTTTAGTTAGTATGAGTTTTTAATTGCTGTACAGCTCCCTTGATTGTAAATTTCCTGCAAGAAATGCCAATGTCTGTTTTTATGCGGTATTGTATGCTAAACACCTGGCCCTGCTCAATATAGATGTACCAAATGAGGGAATGAATAAGATGTTAATGGATATGGATCTGCTGAAGAACATATAATATTCCCTATTGCAATAAAGTCAGATCCAAAGTCCTCAGACAAACATTCAAAGACCTCTGACACCAGCCTCTATTATATCTGAGAAGGCAGCATTTTGGCAAGAGAGGATGTGATGGTTAATGTGTCAACTTGACTGAGCCAAAGGATGCCCAGATACCTGGTTAAGCATTATCTCTGGGTAAGTCTGTGAAGGTGTTTTCTCTGAGATTAGGGTTAGAATTCGCTGTTAGAATTGTTGTCTGGGTAAAGCATACAGCCCTCCCCAATGGGGGTGGGCACCATTCTTTCTATAGAAGGCTTGAATAGAACAAAATGGCAGAGGAAAGTTGGCTTAACTCTGCCTGGCTGTTTAAGAGCTGGAATATTGATCTTTTCCTACTTTCAGTGCTTCTAGTTTCAGAGCTTCAGACTTGAACTGGAATTTATACCATCAGCTCTCTGGCCCTCAGGACTTTAAACTATATCACCGGCTTTCTTGGGTCTCCAGCTTGCAAACAGCAGATCATGGGACTTCTCAGCCTCCATAACATGAGTCTATAGCTTACAATGAATCTCTTCCTGGATATATACCCTATATCTGCTTTTCTGGAGAATTCTAACTAACACAGAGGGAGTAGAGAAGGAAGGGTGTCTACCCTAGAAACAGCAAGCCAATTTAATATCTCCATGAAGCCTCATTCACACTGCATTCTATGGACACGGTACGCAAGCACGGAACACAGAGACAATGATATCTCCTCTTGGTGTCCAACTCTCTTTACACCTGCAGAGACTTTCCTGCAGAGACTTTGGTTGCAGAAGTCAGCCAATCACATCCTATTCCTATGCCAGACGTGTTTGCTTTATGGCATCTAGACCTTTATTTCCCCAAACCAGATGCCCTTCTTCTTTCCCAACAAATCCAAATCCTACAATCCCTTATCAAACCGATCCCAGCCTCCTCCATGTCACATGGCCTAAACATTCTTCTTTATGCACTGTATCTTAATGACAGAAGAGAATTTAGCACCATCTTAAAAATTCTTCATGGGTCCAATCAAGATTTAGTGAAGATCAATTAGAATTCAGGTTCTGGGTGACTAAATTAAATCAAAACAGGCCCTCCATTTCCTGTTGGGCAGTTTCCACACTGCAAAAAGGCAGCTGACCAAGGGGAGAAGGAACGGCTGAAATCCAGAGCACTTTGCTAAGCCCTGTGGAGCTAATGTCTGCCAGGAAGACCAGGAAGCTTTTCATTTTCATGAAAGGGCCATAGGCTCACTCAGAAGGAGCACGTTTTTCTAGTTTGCATAGACATGTCCCATAGCCTTCTGTGCCTGAAAAGAGAGGAACAGCGCTTGTCTGCGTGGTGCTTATAGTTAGTTGCCTCTCCTACTCTGTGTAAACTTCGGAGCCTACTACTTCTTTCATATCCCTCATTCATTCAAGCTTTATTTAGATTATCATTTCTGCCCTTGGAAATTATCATTTCTGCTGCTGATACAAAGATGAGGCAGGCGTCGGATCACGAGGTCAGGAGATTGAGACCATCCTGGCTAACACAGTGAAATCTGTCTCTACTAAAAATACAAAAAATTAGCAGGGTGTGGTGGCGGGAGCCTGTAGTCCCAGCTGCTCGGGAGGCTGAGGCAGGAGAATATTGTGAACCCGGGAGGCGGAGCTTGCAGTGAGCCGAGATCACGCCACTGCACTCCAGCCTGGGTGACAAAGCAAGACTCCGTCTCAAAAAAAAAAAAAAAAAAAAAAGATGAGCCAGGCGAGGTCCCCAACCTCAAGAAGTCCTTGGTGGTATGACTCTCACAGTGGTGTGACCCTCACAGTGGATTCTCAGTAAACAGTAAACAGATACTGGTCCCACAGTTGAATGTGGGGATCACTGAGGAACCAAAATCGAAGTCATCAGCCAATGAGAAGGCTTTGAATGTGTCTCACAGTGAGACTCAAGACCTTCTGTAACCCACCTGGGCCTCAGTGTCTTCATCTGTAAAGTGGGCGCTGTCTGGAGAGGCAGCAGAGCTGACAAGTGAAGTTCAGCTCTGACTTGGGAACACCCAGGTTTAAGTCGCAGAGATAGATAGCTCTTGCTACCTCTGAAGCCCTGGGCTAATTACTAAGCCTCTCTCGGCCTCATTTGTCTTATCTGAAAAATGGAGTGGATACCACTACGTACCACAGTAGTGTGTGGCTTAATTGAGGCCATGACGTAAAGCACTTAGCTGTGGGACTAGCGATTGGTAAGTACTCAGTAGATATTCAGCCTGATTAGCATGGCTCCTGCTCCTGGATTTTCGAGATTTTCTTTCTTTTTTCATCCAGGCTCCTGCCTTCAGCTTTATGGATTTCTAACCATTCAAGTCTTTGAATGATTTGCTTTATTCCTAAAGTTCTCTCGATACTGTCATTCAGGGAGGGGAATTTGGGCCTTTTTTTTTTTTTTTAAGATTGACTAAGTAACCACCTGGAAGTTCCACATAAATTACTATGATTAACTTCCTGATAAGGATGAAATTTTCCACCCTCTACTCAGACAATTTCTCATGGCCAGAAAAAAAATGATTATTTTTGCCACATCTTAAGTCTTCAGCGGACTTTAAAAAGCTGCTTTTTTTTTTTCTTTCTCCCTCACCCAAGGTTTAGATTACAATAAGTTAAGAGACCTAGTTGCAGCCATCACTGGGGCATTTATGCTTCCTAGCTTCACCTCCCTGTTTTGAGATGTTTACACAGTCTAATTCCTCCTAAAATCATCAGAGATGTAGCCTTGTTAAGAAGTTAACAGTGCCTTCAATTAAACATAGGAATATGTGGGTCAAAATTTCCCACATAGCACAAGCAACTGAGGGTGTGAGTGTGCATGTCTGTGCATGTGTATGCACGTGTGTTCATGTCTCAGTACCGCAATCCTGGCTGGGAAAACCTCTGTCCTCGCTGCTCTCAACAGCTCACTCTTGGCACCCTCAGTTATAACTGGAGGTTCAGCTGGCTATCTTCCCCACTAGGCTGTGAGCATCCTGAGGACAGGGTTTATATATGGTCCTTTCACTGAGCACATAATAAAAAAAAACTCAATAAGGTATTAGGGAATGAATGAGCCAATGCAATTCCATCCTAGACGCCACAGGGTGCCACCATGAATGCTACTTCTTAAATGGTTTCAAAATCAAAGCTGTAATAAAACTAACAGCAGAGTTCTTTCTTCTCTCCTTTTCAGCAGAGTTCTTTCTTCTCTCCTTTTCCCCTGCCCCCGTAAAAAAAGTCACAGGAAATATAGAATTAGGACTGGAAACCATTCCCCCTCCATTCTCTCCCCACCTCCCCCATTCTTTAGTTATCCTAAGGGTATCTGGTATCCCTTCAAGGAGGTCTCCAGAGACCAGGTAATATTATATAGGGTTGAGCTCCTTGGAAATACAATGGAGTGAATTAAGGCTGAGATTTCAGCTTCTAACGAAAAATGTCTTGACATATTTTCCTTTCAGACAAACACCTGGAAATATAATAAACTATATTTTAATGTTTATTTGTTTCAAATACAGTATTTTTTTTCAACAGACAAATGTGAAGTTTTGAGTCCAGAAAAAATAGGTTTAAATCACCATCCCAGCAAGCAGTTTTTAAAATAGTACACACAAGTGATCATTTCCATGCAGTTTAATGCACTTAGCCAACAGGCATTAACAGTCTTTTCAGAATAACCTAACACCTGAAGCTTATTTTCTAGTCTTAGTTCAGATGAATTTTAACCTTTCTAAAAAAAACTGGTGATGCAGGGCACCCACTGAACTCAGTAATTTTAGTAGATTCTGCATTTGCATTTCGAGCTTATTTTATGAGGATGGAAAAAAAACAACCATCGAGCCTTCCTTTATGTGCGGGTTTTAAGACAATGGTGCCCAGAGCATTTTGAGGCAAAACATGGTCCTCTCCAGCCAGTTTGTGCCAAAAGGCAAGACACTGTGACTCAGCAAGATCCCTCACCAAAGAAAGTGGGAGTAAAAGAGCTGAAGGAGGCTCAACAGAGGGCCAAAAATACGTTATTTACCTTGATTTTGTGTTGGATGTGACAGATTAAAAACAGAAATCAGCAGTCCATCTAATCGGGATCGTAGACTGCGGCTGAAGAGAGAACCTTGGTGTTCATAGCTCATCTAATCCAAGGAAGTCGGAAGAGGAAATAGACTCAGGGAAAGAAAATATTTCTCCGAGGCTTAAGTTTACAGAGGGAAGAAGGTACAAGAAAGATTCAAGAAAAACACGCATTCAATGCACAAAGCATATGGGCCTGCAATGGGGCATGAACTACCATGCAGTAGAGGGAAGAGCCACACCAGATACCCGCCCATTTAGGGCTTGGGATGTTCCTCTGATGTTGACAGATTATTTTTCCCATTCTACCAGTGTGGAAACTAAGTGTCAGAGACTCATGTCCCATGTGCTGGGTGGGGTCAGGTTTCGCCGCTTCTTGCCTTTTTCTCTTCCCCAGGCAGCCTTCTCCCTTGCCTCCCTGCCACATCACTGTGGGGTCCTCCTGCCAGGCTGATGGCCAGGACATCACTTCTGGTTTCCCACACAGGTCCCAACTGTGTCAAGGCAGGAAGAAAACTCAAGACTAGAGGCCCCAGGCCGCTAAACGTTTCATGGCCAACATTGTGGACCTCAAGGATGGGCAAATAAAATGTCACAAGGCAAGTTACATCACCTTGGCTTACGGGAACTTTGCATCTTTAAAAAAAATACCATGAAAATCTATCCTTTGCTTCAGACACACTAGGCTAAAAATAGCTCAGTCAGCCAGTAAGTGTGTGTAATTTTTCCTTTGTGCATCTCCCTATCCACTGATTTCTTCCTCTCAGCAGACAGATGTGCTCCAAGACAGACCACCAGTCCACCCTCCACAAAGGGATCAGAGTGTTCTTGCTCAAAGGCATAGCAGATTGCTTCACTCCCCAGCCAGCACAAAACAAAATAAAACAAAACACTTTATTAGCTCCCTTGGCCCGATAGTAGAAGCTAGTACTGACTGAATCCGTACTATGTACCAGGTGTTGGTCTGAGGGCTTTCATGCCTTACCTCATTAAATTCCCTAAAACAACTCTGTGAGGTGGGGACTACTGTTGTCTCATTTTGCAGATGAGAAAACCAAGGCATGGAGAAGTTAAATAATCATGCTATCGTCCAAAGTATAGTCTCTAAAAGGTAAAGAACGCTGGCTTGGTATTTAAATACCTCCACAATTTGGCCCCAACTTCTTCTCCAGGCCTACACACACAATCATATACACACTAACACATACACCCCAGACCTTAAGCCTCAGCAATGTCAAAATCTTCACTCTTCCTAAAATATAATATCACTTTATTTGCATTTGCTGTTCTTTCTGCCTTAAACACCCTTTCCACCACCCTTCTCTAATTGGCAAATTCCCATTTATCCCTCAAGACCTTCCTTCCCTGTAAATCCTTACTGTGTCCTCAGTAAGCTCTTTTAAGACAAGGATACTGCCCTCTTCGTCTCTAGACTAGTAATATCATGTATAGTAGATGTTCAATATCCATTAAACAAATAAGCCACAATAATAATTGTTAACCCTTATAGGGTGCAGGCATTATGCTAAGCACTGTACAAGAATTAACTCACTCTATCTTATGAGAACACAAACACATAGATTCTGTTATTCCCCACATTACCCATAGGGGCATCCCAGGCACAGATGGATAAATTATCCAAGGTCACACAGCCACTAAGTAAAGAAAAAAATTTGCATGACTCCGGAAGTTAAGCACTTAATGCCAATGCTATTGGAGAGGACATAATCTTATTGCACAACCCATGTTGTACTAGAAGCATACGTGTATGAGGCTTATTTTTAAAAAGCATATTACCCATGTAAAAACAGTGATCTGAGGCAGGAGGATTGCTCGAGCTCAGGAGTTTGAGACCAGCCTGGGCAACACAGTGAGATACCACTTCTAACAAAAAAAAAAAAAAAAAAAAAAAAACTTTTTTAATTAGTCAAACGTCGTGGTGCATGCCTGTGGTCCCAGCTACACAGGAAGCTGAGGTGTGAGAAATTCGAGTCTTGGAGGTCGAGGCTGCAGTGAGCCTGTGATCACACCACTGCACTCCAGCCCGGGGAGCAAGATGCTGTCTCAAAAAATAAAAAAAGAAAGTGATAACAAAATGGCTGCCTCAGTGAAATGTGCCTTTAGAAGAAGATTGATATTGGTCACAGAGAATATCAGTTGTTATGACTGATACAAATATGAGTAGGATAGTGCCCAATCCCAAAGACCTCTTTGATCCAGTAAGGAAAACAGGATAACATTACATACAAGTCATGACATAACCCACTTTTTGAGGTATCCTTTTTCTTTTTGAATTAAAGATGTGTCCTTCAGAGGTGTCATAAATTAACTTGCTATATCCCAACCCTCTGGTTCTAGATCAACACTCTTAACATTAATTCAAGCTTCCTCTTCCCAGTATGAATTGTGCTAAAATATTTTGATTTATGGACCTTCTGAACGATTACGTGCTCGCTGCCTTTTGACTCAGAAATAATACAAGAGAAAGAAAAGCAGAAATAAAAAAGGATCTGGCTTCAAGTTGGAGATAGGGAGTGAGAGACAGGTCTGGATTCAAGACTTCTGACTAGTACTAAATGCTAATGGTCATCATAATAGTCATCATAGTTAACTCCTTCATACCAGTAATCTTCTACCGCATTGGGAGACAAAATTGATTGTTAAGAATACTTAACTCTGGCCTAAACTTGTAATCCCAGCACTTTGGGAGGCCGAAGCAGGAAGATCACCGTGAGCCAGGAGTTTGAGACCAGCCTGGGTAGAAAGACAAATTCTATCTCTACAAAATTTTTTTTTTAATTAGCCTAGTGCAGTGTCATGTGCCTGTAGTCCCAGATACTCAGGAGGCTGAAGTTCAAGGATCACTTGAGCTCAGGAGGTCAAGTCTGCAGTGAGCTCTGATGGAGCCACCGCACTCCAGCCTGGGCAACAGAGCAAGACCCTGTCTCAAAAACAAAACAAACCAACAAACAAAAGCTGATCTCAAATCATGGTACAATGGAGCCAAATAATTTTTAAAATATCTATATGGTGTTAATTTTTGAAACATAAACAGATGTATGAATAATTCAGGCAACTCAAAATTATATTTTAAGAAGATTTAAGGACACGGTAAAATACTCATAATTTTACTTAAAAGAGCTGGATTCAAAAGGATGCTCAATATGCTTGTAAGCAAGTAAAGATTTATGTATATGTATGTGTGCATTAAATTTATATACTAACATGTTCACAGCAATTTTGTTGCACGGTAAAATTAAAGACGATTTTCTTTACCTCTTTGAACATTTTTGTATTTCACAAATACTCTATATTAATAATGTACTGTTTTTAAAACCAAAAAAGGAGACATGTATTTTAAAGCACATGCAACTTTATTCTAAATAAACTGGCAAAGGAAATCATAAATTCAAAAGCAATGAAGGTTAGTGATGTGTTTTTCAACATCAATAGCATGACACTAAAGATCAACACTGTTTTGGCTGGGTGCGGTGGCTCACGCCTGTAATCCCAGCACTTTGGGAGGCTGAGGTGGGCAGATCACAAGGTCAGGCGATCAAGACCATCCTGGCTAACACGGTGAAATCTCGTCTCTACTAAAAATACAAAAAAATAAGCCGGGTGTGGTGGCAGGCGCCTATAGTCCCAGCTACTTGGGAGGCTGAGGCAGGAGAATGGCATGAACCCAGGAGGCAGAGGTTGCAGTGAGCTGAGATTGCGCCACTGCACTCCAGCCTGGGCGACAGAGCAAAACTCCGTCTCAAAAAAAAAAAAAAAAAAAAAAAAAAATCAACACTGTTTTAAGACAATTGGAAAACTGAAAAAGGAGATATGGGCTTGGAATACAAAAGTTTTTGTAGTGCTGAGGTGCAGATTAATGGTTGGTAAGGTGTTTGGATTTGGCCAGTTCCTGGTAATTACATAGTGACAGGAGAGTGCTAAGACTTGAAAAAAAAAAAAAAAGAAAACCTGAGATGGCTTATGAATTGACAGCACTGCTTTGTCCAAGTTAGCCTTGCTTGGGTTTGACTTCTGCACTTCCATAATCAGGAGCTTGGGCTAGATGATCTCATAACCATTCCAGTCCTGAAATTCTACGATTCATCTAACTTGGGACTAGTAGGTTCCACCAAATCAGAACCTTTCAAAGCAGGTAATATGCACCAACTGTTTAATTTTAATTTCAAGTAATAAATTTCAGCCAACTACATGGTAATCATGTTAAACTTGTAAGGTCTAAAAAAGGTTGTTTTTTGTGTGTATTGCCAATTGGTCAGTTTTATGTATTGGTTTAGCTTTTGCTTCTCTACACAGATTTTCAATATCGAGATCAAATCTTCATGAGTCCTAAGAAATGACCTACGTTGGGAAGAGGAGTTTAACACACCCTAACTCCTACCAAATGGAAAAGAAAAAAAAAAAGGGCTACAAATAATTTAATGTTTGAGCTACACAAGATCTTACTTTATAAAGGTTGATAAAAATTATTATTAATATAAGTCTATAAAAATCATAGGTGCCCTGGTCAGAGAAATGAAGTGTAGGACAATGTATGTAATTTGAAGAATTCAACAGGAATTCTTCAAATCAGCACAGTGTAATGCCCAGTTGCATCTGTAAAAAAAAAAAAAAAAAAAAGAGACAGGTAGCGTTACTACCCATCTACCTGATCCCTGTGGCCAGAAAGATACCGTATGGTACTGTTCAACACATCACTACTTCCACCAGTGTGTGCATTAAGCCACAAGGTGTCACAGTGAATCAATTGGAAGGGCTGTTATCAGTCCAGACACGCAGGTGGTGCTTCAGGCTTCTGACCAGTGCTGACCCAGCTCCCTTGGAGAAGTCTGTGCTGGGCTGCATATTGAGAAGCATGCGTCCTTAGAAGAAATGGCCAGTCAAGGCCAGTGGGTGTGTGCTCTCCAGCCCTCTCCTGGGGACCCCATTCAAACAGCCCTGCAAAGGCACTGGTGAAAGGGAACCTTTTAATGTTTTGTTGTCTCCACTGAGTTCTTAAATGGAGAAAACCCCAATCACAGCTTTTTCCCAACAAAACGGAGTACACATGGTCTCATACATTGGTCAACCCTTACTACTTAACCATAGCTATGCCTAAGAAATAATTCTGGCCTTGAATTTGCAGGAGATTGTGACTACTCTGCCATTACTCTCACATAACAAGGTATATGATTATTACGTCATCCCTGCCATATAACAGTGAAAAGCCCCTTTGGCATTATCATACGAGAACAACCAAACTCAAGAGTCCTAGATCATGTTATTGCAAGTTTTGTTTATTAAATTGAAATACGCTAGTGCAGGCATGTAAAAAGTATTTTTAAAGATACTTTTAAGAAATGAAGCAATGTTTGGCATTACTTACACTACTTAATTTGCTGATAGAATCCACAATAAGTGTATCGTCGTCATCATCATCATCATCATCATCATAGTTCCCAATGATGTGGCACCTATCATATACCAGGCATTATACATGCATTTATTCTTTACTTCGCAATGTAACTCTCAGGCTAAGGAAACTGAGGCTCAGAAAATTTAAGAAACTTCCTTAATATTACACAGCAAGTAGAAGACAAACTCAAGAGTTTGGACCCAAATCTGTCTTACTATAAGTCATACTGAGGTTGAAGCCTTTATGTTCAAGGCTGGTCACTCTTTTCATTCCAGAAGAAAAAACTATTGGTGAAAAAAAATGTTCATATTCCCTAACCAAAAGCTGCACACATACACAAACACAATCTGATTAGGACAAATGTCTCTCTCTCTCTCACACACACACACACACACACACTCACACACACACACCAGTTAGCAAACACAAAGTTATTATAGACCACAGCATCATATACTGATAGAACTTCCCATATTTTCTGTTGTGCAAATCACTTCAAATAAGCTAATTAATGGCGCCAAAAGCACTTACCTAAAATGCAAAGTGCTCCAGGAAATGTAACATATTATCATGATTCATACCGTAATTCATGGCTGTGGGCTCCCAGGTAGATATATAGAGAGAGAAGTAGCAGAAATATCAAATGAGAAAAGAAACACTAGGATAAGTATAAATATTTTTAATCAGAAGTCAGGAGAGTCCCAACAGATTTGCGCTATCCAGAGGGCAAAATAGTCAGGTCAACACTCCCTTCATAGAAGAAATTTTGTTTTCTCAGGGCTTCTTTTTCCTTTGGGCTGGATGTGCATTCTAGCAGTGAATGCTCACTGGGCTATTAGGCTCACAGATTCTTCTCCTACTGGAACTGTAGGCAATTGTTGGTAAGACTCGGGGAAAATTTTAGCGTCAGGATGGCCAGTGCTGGAACAACTTAATTTTCTTTATTCAATAGATATATTTTGCACATCAGCCATGTGCTATATAGGGCACTGGGGATGCAGTGATGTATAAGACAATCAGGTCCCTGCCCTCATGGGGCTTATATTCTATCAAGGACAAGCAAATACTTAAGAAATAAACAAGAAGCAAGAAAATATAGGCTTCCGATAATTCCTATGAAGAAGGCATGTGACAGAAAGTGATTGGGGTTTAATTTTAATTGTTTGAGGAGGGGCTCTCTAGGAAGAGAACATTTAAGTTGCTCAGTACAGGACCTCCTAATTGCTGGGACTCTTTTCCTTTATTGTCCTTCTTTTCTTTTTCTAATTGATTACCTGCAAATAAAGCCAGCACTATGCCAAATCCTAACTCAACTGAGGTCTCCTAATACTTAGCTGAGTTATTACAGAGAAAGCCATATATTTGGTGTTCCCCGACCGAGGGCAAAGGTCCTGCAGTGTGAATCAGCTTGGCAAGCTAATGGATACCAGGGAAGCCCTCTGTGGCTCCAGTCCAGTGAACACTTGGTAGGAGATAAGAATGGACCATCAGGAAGGAAGAGATCAATAGATTCTTAAAACCAGAGTAAGGAGTTTAGAGCTTGTTCTAGGTTTGAGAGGAAGCAGGAGAGTCACATGATCTGATTTATGCTTTAAAAATATCACCTTGGCTGTTTGTGGGGATCAGATTATAAGATGGAAAGAGGGGGCAGGGAGTGCTGTTAAGAGGCCGTCCTGATTCCAAAAAGAGAGGCTGGGGGCTTGTAATGTCACCAGAACAGGACAGATTCCTCTTCTTCAGAGGGGTCTGCCAAATCCTTAACACTAAGCCTCCTATTTTGAACTGGAAGACTAAAACTTCCAATTAGGCTGGTCCAATGTGGTCCTAATGTGAGAGAAGGGTGTGGCCACCAGGGCCTTCAGGAGGAAGTGGGCAGCTGGGAGGCAACATCCCTTTACCAATATGCTCCAGGACAGCCCATACAGTGAAAAGTTAGATGATCCAGCCCCTGAGCTCTCAAATCTCAGGATGGCCACGCATGAACTGAGGCCTCGGTTACTTGTCTGGTAAAGGAGAACCAGAATGCGTGCATCTCAGGCTTTGGCGGTGGATCAAATGAGGAGATCTATCTTATCTTCAACAACTGGCAGGCATTTACTCTAACGACAATGGCTTTGCAGGTAGCTAAAGTGGTCTGCAAGGGTAGGAAGGAAATATCACCTCCCATAAAGAACTTCTGCAGACAGACAGGATGTGGGGAGACTGACTTCCTCTCAGGAGTAGATTAAACTAAGATCCTGAGAAGCCAAACATGTTGGAAGTTCTTTCCCCTTTATGTCTTTATTTTTCCTAAGATTCCTAATTGATTACCTGAAAAGGGAGCCAATACTATGCCCAATTGGAATTGTAATTTAATTTCCTAACATTTATTATGGTTATTGTTTCCACCAAAAAATGAGATAGCTTTTATACTCATTCACTACTGTTTAAAACAATAAAAACACCATCTTTCCCAGCGCACAACTAAGAAGAAGTACTGAATGGAAATTTAAATATTTTTAAGTAAAAAAAACCTTTTAGATGACTATGCATTATATTCTATAACAGTTTCAATCACTCTTCAGATAAAGTGGGAATCTTAAGTATTCTTTTTTTTTTTTTTTTTTTTTTGAAATGGAGTCTCGCTCTGTTGCCCAGGCTGGAGTGCAGTGGGACAATCTCGGTTCACTGCAGCCTCCGTCTCCCGGGTTCAAACAATTCTCCTGCCTCAGTCTCCCGAGTAGCTGAGACTACAGGTGTGTGCCACCATGCCTAGTTAATTTTTGTACTTTTAGTAGAGGCAGGGTTTCATCATGTTGATCAGGCTGGTCTTGAACTTCTGACCTCATGATCCGCCCACCCCAGCTTCCCAAAGTGCTGGGATTACAGGCTTGAGCCACCGCGCCCGGCCTTAAGTATTCTTTAATAAGGAGTGTAATTTGGGTTTTTTTGTTCAGTAACCAGGGTGTATTTTCCATCCCTGTATCCATCCCTTGGAATTTCACTTGGTCTCTTTGGAAATTAAGTCAGGCAGTTGAGACACATCTAGCAGAATCAAGTTAGTGAATGGGATCAATTTCCAAGCCACCTCCAAAGTCAATTTGTCTTAGAAAACAAAAATGAATATATTCACATTAAAAATTTCTATAGGTAAAACTAGGTTCCTAGCTCGTGTTTCCTATTTCCAGAGAGGTGCTATGGCAGAGTAGTTACAACCTCTGAAGCTAAACTACCGTCCATTTGACCTTGGACAATTTATGTAACCTGTCAGTTTCCAGTTTCCTCATTAGTAAAAGTGCAGATGTTAGTAGATATTAGTATCATATGATGTGATCATGAGGGTTACTTGAGCCGACATACAAAAAGCACCTAGTATTAATACTTGCCCAACAGACACTGAAAACTCCATAGACGCTATTCTATGACTGCCTTTCAGAAAGGTGTATATACCTTTCACTACAGGAATATGCCCACGATACACCGTGTATTAACCCATCATGGCTCTCTATTGTAAGTGTGGTTTGTATGTCTCCCCTCATTATCAAACTGTAAGCTTCTAGAAGACAGAAAATATCTTAATCATGTTTATATTTCCAGACCCTGAGACTGTCATTGCCTGAAGTATGGAAATTCTTGAAGGAATGCCTGAATTTTGTTTTAAGCATTAATAGTTGCCTAGGTTCAAATGCATGCTGCCAGAATTTAAATTTAAAAAAAAATCTAGGCTCATATTGATTTTTAAAAATTTAAAAAGAAGGAAAACGCCTTGTCAGAAAATGATGAAGGTATTTGTAGTATCTACATCCTTTGGACATTTTTTTAAATGCTATGTTCTGACACTTCAAAAAGACATTGTTTTCCCAGGTCAGTTATATTTTGAGGCCCACCAACCAAATCCAAATAAGTAAGTTTATGAATTTTGGTCTTGATCATTTATAAAGTTGGATGTTTGGGGTTGTTTTACGTTTTGTTTGCTTGTTCAGAAAGCGGGTGCTCTGTGTTCCTCATGAAAAATGAGTTAATGTGGACAATTGTAATAAAAAGAGATTTATGGCCCTGTTCTCCATATACTTTAAATTAATTTCTTTCTGAACCCCAAACAAAAAGCTAAATGTTTAAAAAATGCATAGCGTTTAAATCCTACATCATAATTTACACATCAAAAAGAGAGAAATGTAAATGTGCATTGATTTTAGGCTGATAAGAATCTGTGTTGAATGTGAGTTGAAAGTTCTTTTTTTTTTTTTTTCTTCTTGGCCTCCTATGAATAGTTAGTTTGCAGCAATTTTTAATTAAAAACAGTTCCCATAGTAAGAAAATGGGGGGAAAAAAAGCCTTCAAGAAAATAAAATCAGTATAAGAGTCCTGCAATTTGTTTTCTGAGGCCATGTAGAGATCTTGAAAAATAAGAGAGTTTGGAAGTTCTCATTTTTAAAACTGCACTTTTGGTTTCATTTAACATTTTCAAAATAGCTTTCCTTTCCACCACCCAGCCCCCTCCCCCACCTCACCAACCCTCTTCAAACAACTTGCAAAGTTCTGTTTTTAACACTGAAAATCATTCATATATCTCAGAGTAGCAGCAACATTTTTCTTTCTAAATTTCTAGGGGGGAGAAACCTCCAAGTTATCACAAAGCATTTTTTCTTTTTCTCCACCTATCCAAAATAACTAATCTCATTTTAACTAGATTCCATCTGAACATCAATGATACCAAGCTATTCCATGAATAAACATGATGTTACAACGTGAAACCCTGTGACTAAAGTATATAAAAATGTAGCTGAAAGAAAAGAGGACTAAGAATCCCCCTCCTCCCCACCCCCTCCCCAGGGAGTTTTAGAGTTGAGCTGAGAAGGGGTGAAAACCAGCAGATTTAAATTTCCAGGTCTTCGAACATTTGTAACCTTCATATTAAATCCTGTAAAACTAAAAACTGTAATTCTAATAAAATCCTTGTGCGTACGGCTTCCGATTGTAATCACAGTTTTCTCTTTTGGAAGAGGATGTGTAATATTGATAAAAGAAAAAACCTCAAAACAGGAAAAATATATAACGGAACTCACACTTTTCTGGTGTTTATGGTATTTTTTTTTAAATTATCATGGTGCCAACATGAAGAACTATATATACTTAAAAATATCTTCACTTAAATGCAGACATTTTTGGTCATTTGAATGAGAAAACAAGGTATAGAAAAGTTATCTCCTCTAACAAAGATTTGTGAACTTTACTTGATAAACTTTCTTAAATTTTATAATAATCGAACATTAGTTAAATCCCTTCACTTACAATGATGTCCACTATAATGCTTCTCATGTATTTTACCTATATTTTCATCTCACGGCTGAGACCTAAAAATGAAAAAATACATAGTTTTTGCTTTTATTGAAGCTTTTCACAGAACAAATTCCGAAGTCTTCAGAACATATTTTTATATCCTATCTGACTGTATTGTGTGTGCAATGTTAAAACTATATAATTGTGCGGTTGTATTCTTCCAAAATACATTTGGCACTGCCAAACCATTCAAATACATGAATTTTGGAACACATTGGGTCAATTTTTGACAGTATACACAACAGAAAATGTAAACTCCTTTCTGCTGCCTCGGAATTACAGTGAACAACAGTGATGCCAACCTCAGAATTTTTCTTAATTTCATTTTAAAGGGTAGGAAGAGCACCCACACATTTCTTTATTAAATTCCACTGAGATTCTAATGTTGAAAAAAAAATTTATTTCCCAGAACAGCTAGCAGCATTTAAAATATACTTTTGTTGCTGTTTGCTTTTTAATGCATGCCTATTCCTTTACAGAGAGGTGAGGTCCTGTTAGTACTTAGTCACTTGCTTTCCTTTGCCACAAAGATTATGGAGCTAAATGACCTCACACAAAATAAATGTGGGGGTGTGAGATGAGCACTTTAGGGAGAGTGAGAGGCAGAGGCCCAAAGCTGCTTCAGCTCAATAGGAGATACCAGGCCCCAAAAAACTTCAGAATTGTATTTCTCAGGGAAGGTGCTAATTTAAATGCAATGGTTTTCAAATTCTCTCTTTTTGTCTACTGATTCATTGATTGGCTAGTCAGCAAATGTTTAATGAGTACCTACTTGGTCCAGGAACTACTTGCTCTAAGTGCTAGCTTTAAAACCAGACCGGACCTTCAAATTTTCTTCACCATTACCCAATTATTTTATTATTGGATGTGTAATATTGATAAAAGAAAAAAAACCTCAAAACAGGAAAAGTACATAACGGAACTCACACTTTTCTGGTGTTTATGGTATTTTTTTTTAATTAGCATGGTGCCAACATGAAGAACTATTTGTGATTTTGTGATTTTGAATTAAATAGCATGAGCAAAGAAATAATGTCTGCACTCTTTACTTCATAATACTTTCTCATGCTAAAAAAAAAAAAAAAAAGAAAATCTGAATTTTCAATTAAAGGGACACTGTTGGTAATTTGCAAATGAGGAACCAAGACCCATGCTAACTAGTTTGTAAGAGTTAGAAATAATATTAACTCCCAATGCCATCCTCTTTAAACTAAAACTTGCCAGCTTCTGAAGAACTTCGATTTAATTTAATTGGAAGAAACGCATCGATCCCCATGAGAAAATGCCCTGGGATCAGCCATGGAAGGAGAGTAGGTAAACATCATGGTTCTTTACTAATTTCTTTCCATATAAAAAAGGAGGTTTCTAGGAAATTTCCAGAAACTTGATAACAATTTCTTCATCACATACTGATTTGCTATATATTTTTTTTCTAGCCAGGTCCATGTTCCAAAAGGGGTGAAGACTTGAGAGTATTACCCGGTGGGGTGTGTTTGTGTGTGTGTGTGTGTATGTGTGTGTGTGTGTGAGAGATATTAGGACTTAATGAAATAATACTATATACTATAGGAGTGGGACCAGAAGAGAGAGAGGAAGAGAGAGATGGAAGAGGGATGGGTGAGTCAGTCTTGCCCAAAATGGTGGTATGCTTTGGCTAAATTCTCAAAGTAGTCACTCAAAGGCATATTTGATTTTGCATGTGAATAAACTAATAACTCTTGCTGAGTATCAGTGTATTTTATCCCAACCAATCCCTCTCCAGAACTCAGAGCAGCTTTATCATAAATAACAATTATTGGTAAAGGTATAGTGTAACTTTACATGAAAGTTGTTTTTTTCAAAGTACTTACATCATGATCAAAATTCAATATTTAATGTAAATATTTAAATATCTTAGCAATTATTTGATTCTCTCCCCTTTTCATATGAAATAAAAAAAATGTATGGCATTGCGTTCATGACAGTATTTACTGCTTAGCAAAGAAAAAAAGAAGTACTGAGGCAATTATTTGAATAATTATTTGAAAAATTATCTAATTAAGGAGGGAAAAATGTAAACGGTTAGCTGTAGGACACACCAGAAAATAGTTCATAGCACTTTACTGTTACAGGCAGGGAGGTTTAAAAAAATCTTTAAGATTTGTCATAGCAAGCTTTCTTTTCTTGGTTCTTGAGCTATGAAGTAGTCTTTTTCTACTCAGAGCTAAATCTTTAAAAGTAATAGCCCATAATCCAAAAGTTAGGAATTCCTGAGTTTAGCTCTCACAAAAAATAATGTGCCATCTTTGCAAAGCATACTGCGAAAGGAGGTCTTTTCGAATGTCTTGTCTCAAATGGGAAACAAACCTGGGACCATATTGAATCCTGCAGTTTTGTTTTTTTTTTTTTTATGAGGGCAAGAGTAGGGAAATCTTGCAGATAAGTGTCATAGCTCAGACCTGGCCAAGTGCTCAGTAATGGGCAGGAGGGCAGGCAGATATCAGAGAAAGCTGCCTGTGTTCCTAACACAGGAGGATGGAGAAGAATCTCTGCAATTCCTCAAAAACTTTCTAAAATGTAAGGTGAACAGGTCATTTTTAAATATTGTTGCTGTTCAAGAATTGAGCCATAATGGTCCCTGGCCTCTTTTTTATAACTAATCATACTTTTAAAAGACTATTTTTTCCAAATTTGTATTGCAATTAATGTGTGCCTGAACTATAAGACATTTTCTATCCTCCTAATTCTGAAAGCAGCCTGTGTCAACCAATAGTTGATGCAGAGATTTAAGATTCCAACACGCAGTTGCAAAGATCTGAAGGAAATATACAAACTGTAACACACACAAAGCAACATACACAAAACAGCAAGCACAAATATCAGTCACTGCCAACAGTTCACCATCCTAAGCAAAACATAGTTTGCACTTCAATAGAAGCTACTGGCTTCTAGAAAGAGCAAGAGTACCAGCAGTCATATTTAGCATCTATGGTATATTAACATATAAAGAAAACAGCAGTCATGAAAGACAACCCAGCTTTTAAAATACATATAAGTCCTTGTCCAGCAGTTAGCCAATCAGAAAGCAGGTCACATCTTGTTAGCTGCATTAAATACACGAAACGTCATGAATTCTCTATGGCTCTGTTGACAATTCAAGCAAGTGTGTTTTATCCTATAATACAAACTTAATGGAGTCCCTTCCTAGAGTTAAAAGTCAATCTTCAGTCTAAAACTCCACCAAAGCTATTCCCTAAAAGCTCTTTGGCATAAATCTTCTGGTATTTGTACTCTGCAGAGAAGACTAAATTCCTAGCAATTTCCACTTCCTAAAGTGACTTTGGTGCACCTATAACAAACTCCTTTTCCGAACACTTCCACACAAAGCCCCAACTTACAGGCAGATGGACAATCCAGCAGCAAGACCTGCCAGCTGAGCTAGCACAGAGAAAAAGTCAACTGACATAAAATATTTAAATTGCAGGAGGCGAGTCTGGAGTTTTGCATTTAAAAAGTTCTGAAAGTCCTGTTCTCTCTGCTCCCAGAGTTGCTGGCTGCCTAGGAGGCTGAGTCTCCCTCTCTCAGGCACAAGATCTCAAATACGCAAAAACTTGAGCTGACTTGAAAGCTGAACCAGCTCCTGTCCTAAGGTAGAGTGATCGGGGGCACGGCCGACAGCAATAGGAGAAAGTCTAGAGTCCCCTTGCCCCAAGCAACTGGTTTCTGATTTTAACACTGAAATATACAAACATGTGTCCCTCCAGGGCTAGTTCTGAGAAGTAGGCACGGTTACTCTTCTGCCCCTTTTTACCTCGATTTTGGTGACTTTGAAAAGCAAATACAGGTCAAAGCAGACTTCCTCTAGGATTTGTAAAAAAAAAAAAAAAAATACATATGTACACACATATAGCCAGATGCAAACAATCACAAAATTCCTTGGAATTATATCTCAAGAAACACCAACAAGACTGACTCAGAGCCTGTAAAACACCAGAGTTCTGGAAGAGCAACATTTCTGGAAACCCGGCATGTGAATCAAGTGCTGCGTTGTCTCAAGATTCCGGCAGAAACTGTCCTCTGCTACAAGAGTTGCTGTGCCTGGAAACCCAGCGTCCAAACTCGTGGATTCATCCTGGCGCTCATTTCCACGTACGTGGTAGTATCAAGTGGGACACTTCCCATACAATTCAGCCAGAAACCCTAGGAAAAGCTCATGCATAGCTTAACAAAAATACACAAACACATCCCCAAGGTTGAAGTACTTACCTCTGTGCGAGACTGCAGTCTCTTGTTCATCTCATAGATTCGGTACTCTGGCTGTACCATGTATGGTGTATGCCTCCTATAAAATGGGCCGAAAGGAGAAGAATAGAAGGGGTCATGTGGTGTGCTGGACATCTTGCCTGCTTTTCGAAAATCAAGCTAAACAGAGTATCAGTAACGTCCATGCAGAGCACATGGGCTGTGTTCTTCCCAGTACAAAGTAGACGCACGCACACACGCTCACACACACACAGAGGCAGGCAGGCAGGCAGGCTGAACACGCTAGCTGGGAACTGCTGTCGGAGCCCTCTATAGCAGGAGAGGAGAGGGAGAGGAGAGGAGGGAGGGAAAGAGGGAGGGAGGGAGGGAGCACGGGAGAGGAGGGAGAGGGAGAGAGCAGGAGCTCCAGAGAGGGAGGGAGGTTGGTATGGAGGAAGGGAGGGAAGAAGGGAGGGAGGAGGGAGGGAGGGAGAGAGAGAGAGGGAGGGAGGAGAGAGAGAGAGAGAGAGAGAGAGAGAGAGAGAGAGAGAGAGAGAGAGAGAGAGAGGAGCTGGATAGCTTTAGGCACCACTGCTTGTTTTTAAAGAAGCAGTTTGTGGAGAGGTCATTTCCTGTCCACACTGTAGACTAGTTCACAAATATAATTCTCCTCACAGTCTGACAAGAGGTCTAAGGTTTGGTTTTAATTTTTTTCCTCCAGCCAGGACCCTTCACAACCTGATTGCTAAGCTTGTTAGCATAGAGGTGGTCTAACCGCTACGTGAGCCGCTCACCCCTGACAACCACACTGTTGTAATGTATCAGAAATGTTGATTACTACAAAACACAGAAACATGGGCACTGTGGTGCCCCGAATTGGGACCGGTGATTCACTCACATGCAGAGATTTATTTCAGCACTAATCTCCCTATGTAGTTTTGCTTTACTTGCTGTTGTTCCAAGGGTTGTTAGAGTCTTTGCCCTCCACTCCACCTCACCCCCATCTCTCCCCACTCACCCCTCTTCCCAGCCGCCTCCCTCTTCTCCCAAGACTTCATTCAGGCCCTTAAGGTGCCTGGGCATTTTCAGGTAAAAACAATCGTTCTGAATGTGGAATGTATAAAATACACTTAAGGAGAGCAATGGTCTTTTTTCCTAGGAAGGAAAAAAAACAAAAAACAAAACAAAACAAAACCCAAAGCAGACCTCCCAATAAGACAGGAAAAGCAAAGAAGGAGAAAACTGCCACAAAAATGACCATGGAAAATTTGGTTGAAAAGGAAATTGCAAATAATTGAATGGATCATCCCCAGATAACATGTCCAACTCTTATGGAGACAAAGTCTGTATTTTCCAAGATGGGTCAAGTAAACAAATATTTTCCCAACTGTGATATATGATAACCAAAAGAAACCCCAACAGCCCATGGAAGAGGAAAATCTCTATAGAGAATTAAACAATCTATAAAATAATCAAATTCTGCTAGAACCAACTATAACCAGAGATACAACACTTAAACAAAGCCCAGCCACAAAAAATTTAAATGTATTGAGCTAACACCTAGGTAGGTCAGTGGTATTAAGGAAATAAAACAAACGACCACCAAAAAGCATGATGAATTCAAGACCCGAATGCAAACGCATGCAAATGAGACATTTCTTCTTTTTAATAAGCAGATTAATTAACTTTCTGCCCTAGTCATGGCTTGGGTATCTCCAAGTCACTAGCCAACAGGGGATAAGGTATTGCTAATTCTACAATTTGCACTCTTAAAAATACTCAGACACAGAAAAGTGTATTGCTGTCTTCATCAGTCCTTCTTCATAACTGCATAAAATATTTGCTGAGTCCACCCCAAACTTCCAGCAGCGCAGCCCAACACACTAATGTCGCTTGCCAGGATGAGATTAGGTAGGTATTACACTAAGGCTGCTTGGAACTTGCGCTAGGAGACCCCAAGGCAGGCGAGAATGCTTGGTTTCAGGTTTCATTACAAATCCAAAAGCTGGACCAAATTTGCTGCAAGGTTTGTCAAAACACACAACTTTCTAAAGACAGGATTTCAAACAATTTTGGCATGATTTACGTTTTGGTATGGCAGCCACTGCAAAACCTAATGGTTCCTTATGTTTAAACTCTCAAACTAAAGACATTCTGAAAGTTTAGTGTCTGCCTGAGTTTGTGTTAATGTGACCATTTCAGTGCAAGAATGAAAGTAACACCTAGGCAGGCGTGTGCAGGCCAATAGTAATAAAAAAAATGAAACAGTTCAAAAATCCATTTAGGAAGGGAATCCCTCTCTGACTAAGATTCCGGTTTGCTCTCATTTGTTTCTGCAGACCATTGCAAATTATAATTGGAAATATTTCTTGCCGTTAATAGCGAAAGACTCTCATTTCAGAACTATCTGAAACTTGATAATGCTGATCCATATCCCTGATTTTCATCCCCGCTATTTCAGGAGTCTCCGAACTGGTCCCCCTGCCCACAGATTCACAGTTCTCTTCTAACTTGTGGTCTGTCCTTATTCAAATCAGAATGTGGATTTCAGATAAGTGAAAGCGATCATGTCCCATGTTTTTCCCCTCAGTGTTTCCCTGCTGCCAGTAGGAAAATGTGCAAGTTCCTTAGGAACATGGCATACAGGGCTTGGTAAGACCCGCACTTCTGTGCTCTCTCTTCCTCCCTCTGTCACACACACACACACTCATTTACTCATTTGTGTGTTCATTCATTTATTTGCTATATTTGATCTTTCTAAACTTGCAATCTTTCTTATGCATGGCCACATTTGTACTTCTGTCCCTAGTTTACCTACAAACTGCTATTTATCCTTTTATTAAATTAAATTGTCTCCTCCATAAACCTTTTTAAATTACACATTCATTGGTTTATTTATTCAACAAATATTCCATTCACAGTGGATAGAGGCAGAGCCAACAGCATGGCCAGAGCACATTTCAACCCTAGCTCCACCACCTAGCTGTCGCGTGAACCTGAGCAAATGACTCAGTCTCTCTGCGCCTCAGTTATCTCATTGCAAGATGAGGACAATAATAGAAACTAGTCTATAAGATTGTTGCTAAGGATTAGCAAATACATCCAAATGCATTAGAACCCTGTCATCTAAATGCTCAAATAATAACATGATAGGTCGGGTGCAGTGGCTCACGCCTGTAATCCCAGCACTTTGGGAGGCCGAGGCGGGCAGATCATGAGATCAGGAGTTTGAGACCAGCCGGACCAACATGGTGAAACCCAGTCTCTACTAAAAATACAAAAATTAGCCGGGTGTGGTGGCACGCACCTGCCCAGCTACTCAGGAGGCTGAGGCAGGAGAATTGCTTGAACCTGGGAGGCGGAGGTTGCATTGAGCCGAGATCGTGCAATTGCACTCCAGCCTGGGTGACAGGGTGACAGACCGAGACTCCGTCTCCAAAAAAAAAGAAAAGAAAAAAATAGCTGGACATGGTGGCGGGTGCCTGTAATCCCAGCTACTCAGGAGGCTGAGGCAGGAGAATCGCTTGAACCTGGGAAGTGGCGGCTGCAGTGAGCCGAGATCGCACCACTGCACTCCATCCTGGGCAACAGAGCAAGACTCCGTCTCAAATAATAATAAAAATGATAATAATAACATGATTATTAGGTACCTGATATCTGCTTAGGTCCTAGGGATCATTGGGAGGCCAAGGTGACATAGCACACAGGCTACCTGCCTTCCTGCCCCTTGCCATCTAGTGAGTGCAAGGGAAAGACAGTGTAGAAGAGCTAGTAAATATTTGGGAACATAATTTTAAACTATAGTGCATGCTCTGTGCGGTGGCTCACACCTGTAATCCCAGCACTTTGGGAGGCCAAGGCAGGTGAATCAGGAGGTCAGGAGTTTGAGACCAGCCTGGCCAACATAGTGAAACCTCATCTCTACTAAAAACACAAAATATTAACCACGCGTAGTGGCAGGTGCCTGTAATCCCAGCTACTCAGGAGCTGAGGTAGGAGAATCACGTGAACCCGGGAGGTGGAGATTGCAGTGAGCTGAGATCGCGCCACTGCGCTCCAGCCTGGGCAACAGAATGAGACTCCGTCTCAAAAAAAAAAAAAAAAAAAAAATTCCCCCCTTGGTGTCGTCAATGTAGTTTCTATATTCTTCTATCAGAGGACTTATATTAATACATAAAAGGAACAAATACTGTCACTTGTTCAGTACTTGCTATGTGCCGGCCACTGTGCTGAGTGGTCTATACAATTACTCTTAGTTTATCTCACAATAAATCTATGGAATTGATTTGATTACTATTCCCATTTTACCTAACGGGAAACTGAGGCTATGAGAGACTAAGAGAGTTCTTTGAAGTCATGCAATGAATAAGTGACAGAGACAAGATTCACATCCAGTTTGCCTGACTGCTTGTGACTTAAGCATTTTGCTGCTCAGATGTCAGGTCCATCCTCATCTCGAGGGCATTTCTGTTCTTTGTCCCCCATGGCCAGCGTGGTGCTGAGCCCATAGTAGATGCTCAGGACACATGGACCTGACTAAATGGGAGAAGAAGCAAAGGATAAAGTGGCTCCCCTCACTTGGATTTTATTCTTCGTTGTCTTGCTTAGTTTCAGACACTCAATGCCCCCTGCCTCATTCCGACCCCTGCCCCTGAAGCCCTGCCCTGCAAATCACCACTCCCATCTTTGTTATTGTCCTAGATCTCCCAGCATAGATTCCTAAATCCACAAGCTAGGAGTTGAATCCTTTGCACCGCCAGGTTACCTGGTTGTCTTTGTCATTCATCTGTTTGTCTTCTTTCTTGCTTCTTGAAGGATCAGCTATGACTGGTCTTCTTCTGGGTCAAGGATGAACTAAGAAGTGAAGAAAACAAAGTGCTTATTTTAAGACTGTAAATCAACTCCTTCAGAAAACCACAGAGAATTGCAAGTATGCAGTATTTGTACCCTAGCAAAGAATAAACAAGTCTAACTCCCAACACAACAGTTCTATTACCCCCAAAGATTAAGCCATGCTCATTTACGCATCATTTTGTGTGTTGAGTATGAATGAGTTCCCAAAGTCCTCATGCAGATGTTCAGGGTGCTCTAAAAGCTGGCCTGCCCTTTACACTCGGGACCTCATTTAGCTGCATTCACCTCAGGTTTAACTCACAGAATGATTACTGTTCCTTTAAGTGGCAATACTTACCCACAGTTTAAAAAGTGAAGAATTTCACATACAATCCAGATTTTCATCTTCTCTGAAAAATTATAAGCTCTGACCACCCTTGGCCCCATCCCTGCTGCATGGCAGTGTGCAGTGGGGCCGGCCTCTTTGTGCTTGTCCGTTCACCATGGTCTCTGTCACTCTACAGCTGTCCCCTCCAACGTCCCTAATTTCCATTATTTGAAACATTTGCCCTTTTTCTTAATCTATCAATTGTATCCTTTCCAAATCCTTCAACCAAGCACTGTTTGCTTCAGACAGCCAGCTTTCTTACCACTCTTCAATTCCCCTTCTCTACCCTTCCTTACCTATTTCTTCCTTTTTTTTTTTTTTTTTGATGGAGTTTTTGCTCTGTTGCCCAGGCTGGAGTGCAGTGGTGCAATCTTGGCTCACTGCAACCTCTACCTCCTGGGTTCAAGCGATTCTCCTGCCTCGGCCTCCTGGGTAGCTGGGATTATAGGCACCCACAACCATGCCTGGCTAATTTTTGTATTTTTAGTAGAGATAGGGTTTCACCATGTTGGCCAGACTGGTCTTGAACTCCTGACCTCAGGTGATCTACCCACCTTGGCCTCCCAAAAAGCTAGGATTACAGGCATGAGCCACCTCACCCAACCCTTCCTTACCTATTTCTGTGCCCTATACAACCTGCTTCTTTGGTCAATAAGCATTTCACTAATAGGTAAAGGCAAGGTAGAGCTGAGATGTGGTGAGGAATACAGATAAATGAAAACATAGAAGGTGTTGCAGATTTCAACCCTGGTGCCGCCACTTAGTTGTCACATGAACCTGAGCAAGTGACTCAGTCTCTCTGCACCTCAGTCATCTCATTGCAAGGTGGGGACAATGATAAAAACTAGTCTATAAGATTGTTGCTAAGGATTAGCAAATACATCTGACAGCATTAGAACCCTCACATCTAAATGCTCAAATAATAACATGATTATTGGGTACAGGGATCATTGGGAGGCCAAGGTGATGTGGCACACAGGCTACCTGGCTTCCTGCCCCTTGCCATCTAGTGTCTGCTTTCAGGCAACTTAGCAGACATGCAAAACTATGCTTCCTTCATTCAACAACGTATATATTGAGCCCCTACTATGTACTAAGCACCATGCCAAGTGCTGGGAATATTGCTCCAACAACCAAACCAAAGGAAACACAGAACTAATCCCCTACTCCAGGAGAGAGGTGGTCTAGAATAATGTTGTCAACGATGGACTTTGGAGCCTCACCGCCTTGGCTTGAATCGTGACTCCTGCATTAAGCTGTATGACGTTGGCATTTCATCTGTCTCTGCCTCAGTTTTCTCATCTCATCTGCAAAGTGGAACTAATAGCAATCCTATGATTCTTATGAGGATGAAATAAGCTAATGCATATATGTTGATTAGAACAGTGCCTGGCGTTTAGTAAGTCCTCATAATTATTAGTTATTATTAGAAGAGGCAACAGGCATTAACCAATATCAGAAGCACATGTAAAGTGACACTGTAAAGTGTAGAAGACAGGCTGGGATAAGGAGGAGGCATAAGCAGTAGAGATGAAGCCAAAAAAAAAAAAAAAAAGTCTAAGGCATAATATGATAGGCATCTCCATACTAATAAACAAAACACTAATTTACAAAGAGTCTTGAAATAAGGAGGGATTCATTCAAACTAGTGAAATCAAGGAAGGCTTCACAGAGGAGTTGGCATTTGTATTTAGCCTCATAGGATCAGTCACAAGACTAAGATGAAAGTTTGAGAAAGTTCATGCCAAGCAAAGCGGACACCATGGAAATGAACATATTTGACATCAAGCAAAGTCAAGCAACTTGGTGAAGGCAGAGAGAGTAAAAAGATGATGAAGTTCAATTCCAGGAGACCTGAAAGTGCCATCTGAAGGAATTTGCAGTTTATCGCCTGGGCACTGGGAAGCCAATAAGTGGTTTGCTCAAGCAAGATGACTTGCTAATACAAGGAGGATAAATTAGATTCAGAGTGACTCAAGAACTGAACCATGCTTTGGGAAGTTGATTTTGGTCAACAAAGTCCCCAGCATACATCTGTTCAGAAAACTCTCTCAGAGCACATGAAACAGAAGACCCAGAACAGATATCGAAAAAGCTCTCATTGTTCTTGGCTACCATCTAGAATTAAAATCTTTTATGACTTTGTGGAATTCTTCAAGGTCATCTTCTAAACAGAACCAGTAGTCATTGTCCAGGCTTTTAAAGTTTATAAATTGAATTCAGAGTTGAGAAGGACATTGCTGAGTACATCAAAGAGCTTGGAAATCTGTCTCTATCCTGCAGTCTTAGAATTGTCTTGGATTTCCTTTATTGAGGTGTTTGCTGTCATTCTCTAATGTCTTTTTTCCTTTCTTTTTTTTTTTTTTTTGAGGTGGGGTCTCACTCTGTTGCCCAGGCTGGAGTGCAATGGTGAGCTCTTGGCTCACTGCAACCTCTGCTTCTTAGATTCAAGTGATTCTCTTGCCTCAGCCTCCCAAGTAGCTGGGATTACAGGTGTGCACCACCATGCCCAGCTAATTTTTGTATTTTTAGTGGAGACGGGGTTTCACCATGTTGGCCGGGCTGGTCTCGAACTCGTGACCTCAGGCGATCCGCCTGCCTTGGCCTCACAAAATGCTGGGATTACTGGCGTGAGCCACCACGCCCGGCTCTAATGTCTTCTTGACTAAGCCAAATGTAATAAGAAATTACAATGACTAAGAAAGGCCATCACCATTGAGAACAGCTTATTTCAAAAGTATCAACAGTGAAATCCAACCTCATAGCATGGACCACTTAATGTTCATTTAATTATTAAACAGGTCATCCCTGAGTACCTGCAATGTGCTGGGCCCTCCTCTTTTGGACTCTGTGGGATCAGATCCTCTCTGACCTCCTGCCTTTCCAACCACATCTGTGCCTGTATTCACCCAGCCAACACCACCTGCCATGACACTTCTACTTCATTCCTAGTATATGTCAGATTCTTTCTTCTAGATTGTAGAACACTCCTCTCTTGGCCTTGGCATGGCTAGCTCCTTCTCAGCTCAAGATGTTACCTGTTCAAAGAGGCCATCCATGACCAAGTTATATAAATAATTTATCCATGCTCCATTACTTTCTCTCATTGAATTCTGTTTGTTAGGTCTCTGACACAGATCACCATCTGTAGTTACATCTGTATTTGTTATTTACTTGTATATTGCCTGTGCCTGTGTTTCCTATGAGATTATAAATTCCACAAGGGCTGACGATGTGCTGGTTTTATACACCAATGTATAAAAAATTCTGTACACTCAGAATTTCGCATAAGGTCTGGCACATGCAGGAACTCAGTATATTTTCTGAAAATAAATAGGTGAAATATCTGAATGCATCCCCGGAGCTGTCCTGGCAAATTATATCCCTTAATTCCAGGCTGAGCTATTCATATAACAGTGATGCATAAAGGCTATTTTTGTTCATTTATTAATGCAATTGGGTACTTACTACAAGTCAGGTACTGGGAAAACTAAACTGGGCAAATTTGATAACTTGAGAGGCTCCCTTTCCGGGAACCAATTCCCTAGAAAGCCTTTTGTTATCGTTAATTATTTCATATCCAGAAGACCTCAGAGCTGCTATTGAGACTTCTGTGATCCACTTCTGACCTATGGAAGACCATGCAGCCAAGTGTCAAGGATGCTGTATTCTCTATCCAGCTTTGAACCTTTCTCACTGTGACAACTGGGTAAATCATATCACTGCAGTTAGCTTGAGTTTCCGTATTTGCAAGATGCAGATAATAGCACTAACTTCACAGGGCCGTTATGGGAATTGAGGAATATTTTCTGACCCTAATAGCCAATAGCTGTTACGAAGTGTCAAGCATTCTTCCAAGCATTTTATAAATACTGATTCATTGAATCTTTGCCACAATTCCATAGGAAAAAGACTATTTTGTTCCCACTCTCTAGGTGAGGAAACAGACGCTCAGAGAGGCTGAGCAACTTGCCATGGGTCGCACAGGTAGTAGCTGGTGAGATGGGAGTGGAATGAGGGGCGTCTGGCTCCCCTTGTTGATGCTCTCAGAGGGTCCACAGTCTCTGTTCATCTCCACACTCAACTGTAAGCTGCTTGAGGGCAGGTGACACATGTTTTTCATGAAAGAAAAAAAATAGAAATGAGAGAATGAAGACAGAGTATCATTCAAGATACTTCTGCTTGTAGAAAAAAAAAACACTCCAAATGTCTTAAGCAAAAAAGAAAAAAAAGTGAATTTATTTGCTTATCTAATTGGAAAAGTCAGAAGCATTTGAGTTCAGGTTCAGTAGGATCCAGGGGCCCAAATTACATCACCAGGACTTGGAACCTGTGGCTGCCCCTGTAGGCAGGTTTTCTTCACTTGCTGGTAGGCTGTGCCCGTGTGGTGACCATGGGTAAGGCTGGGTTCATCTTCTCCCAGTTTAGCCCAGCAGAAAGAGAGGTTTCTTTTCCAAGAGTTCCAACAAAAATCCCAGCTTTGTGTCTCATTGCCTGATTCGGACATAAAAACCAATCTCTGCAGCCAAGAGAGTGGCCAGTCCTGGGTCACATGCCCACTCCCCCAGCCCGGGGCAGGTTGGCCCTCCTAAATCCAGGGACCCAACAAAACGGCAGGGTTCTGTTACCAGAAGGTGAGTGCATTTAGGGGTATAGCCACCCACAAAATATACATTCAAGTCCTAACCCTTAGTACCTGTGAATGTGAGATTATTTGTAAATAGGGTCTTTGTGGATGTAATCAAATTAAGACAAAGTCATACTGGATTAGGGCGAGCCCTAAATCTGATGACTAACGTTCTTACAAGGAGAGACACAGACACACAGACACACACATGAAGAGAGAGGCAGAAGCTAGAGCGATGCAGCTACAAGCCAAGGAACACCAAGGACAGCCAAAAACCACCCGAAGCTGGGAAGAGGCAGGAAGGGAGTCTACCTTAGAGCCTTCAGAGGGGGCATGGGCTGCCAAGACCTTGATCTTGGACCTCTAGCCTCTAGAACTGTAAGCGAATATATTTCTGATTATTTAAGCCACTCAGTTTGTGGTACTTTGTTACAGCAACCTTAGCAAACTAATAGAGAATGGATATGGGTTCTGCAGGCAAAGCCTCTGCTATCCAACCACAAAGAGGCTGACTTGGCTCAAAACAGAAGAGACTGCAAGGAGACCCTACCTGTTGTCTCTTCCTGTACTAACAAGGGTAATAACAATAACAATAATAATGTCATTTACTGATTGCCTACTAATTGTCATGCAAATGTAAGGTCTGGTAATTCACATAAAATTATATCATTGGATCCTCACACCACCCCTGCTGAGTTAGCTATGTTTTCCTCTAAGCACAGGGAGCTATCAAACAGGAATAGGGTCCTCCTTCTTCTATTTAGGTAAATATTAATCTTTATATGAACCCTCCCTCCAAATCTCTCTCTCTCTCTCTATTTCTCTGTCTCTCTCTCTCTCTCTCACACACACACACACACACACACACAGCCATACCACTAAACTGTGCTTGTCCCAAAATGGGTGGCAAATATTTACAAATGAATAAATGACAGCCTTTTAAAAATTTTGTTCTAACTTACTAAAAATTATTATCTGTGGTATCATGATTTTCTCCTCGTGCTCTGTTTTATCAGAACTAACTTTGAGCCATTCCTCTGCCCGATCTGCCAGAACTGCTGTCACTCATCCTGATTTCAGCCATGCGCCTCCTGCCTCTTTCCCTCCCCTAGAGCTTTGCAAGCTGACTTTTGGATCGGCGGCTGACACCAGGATGCCTCCGGACACCCTGGAGGCTAGAGAAAGACAGCGTGCTGCACAAAGTCTCACACAGCCTGCCAAGGACAAACTTCCTCTGCGCGACTTGGACCTAGACAATCGTTCTCTGACAAAGGAATCCCCAAGCCTGCGCCTTCGTGGAATTGACTTTTGAGTCCCTTTATTACTGAGACTGACATCTGAAGCACATGTATGTTTTTCTTTCATAAAAGCTCTACCCTAATCCAAGATCAAACAATTTATTTTGAAAATAACTGTACAGAATGGTACATTTTCCAGAACCAAACAGGTTTCCCCTGTCATTTGCCATCGCCTTTGAAGTATTTAATAGCTGAGGTAACTTGGAGAAACGACTGTGTTCCTGAAAACTGCACTTACTGTCGCTCCTGTTTGCAAGGGACTTATCATTTACTCACTGCTTTTATCAGTCCACTTTTTGCTTTTATCTGCTTTGTTTCCCAAAGTGAATTGTCATTCATAGTTTTCTACACATCATTTCTGAGAGCCATGGAGGATTTCCTTCTGGGAATGGACCTTAACTGATCTCAATGTCCCCTGCTGTTGATATTTGCATTATTTCCAATTTTTCTCTGATACAGCAATCCTTGATAAATATCCTTATATCTCTTTGTATATCCATATGTGTCCACATCAAAATTCTAAAAGTAAAATCATTTTAAGGCAAGGGGCATGTGCTTTGTAAACCTTTTGTTACATATTGCCAAATTGCCCTATAAATGAGTTCTGTGGATATAGTCCCACCAGTAATTTTTAATTTTGATTTCATTTTTATGTTGATGAGCATGATACACATTCATGAAGAAAACTCACGCAATACTTCAAAGTGTGAAGAAAAATGTGAAATGCACCTGATTTTCTCCACTGTAGAGGTTGTACAGAAGGATCTAGCAGCTCATCTCTTTGTGCATGGGCAGAGTTCTCCAGCCACCATGCCTCCACTGGGAGCTAGTGGAAAGAAACCCACCGTATGGATGCAAAGCACTGTAGCTGACAAATCTTTGAGTGTTTTTTAATTTTTCACAATCATAAACAACAGGGCAAAGAATTCCCTGGCATTCATCCTTCAGCACTGGACATAAATGCCACTTCTATTTTTTTTTTTTTTTTTGAGACAGTCTCACTCTGTCGCCCAGGCTGGAGTGCAATGGTGCTATTTCGGCTCACTGCAACCTCCGCCTCCCGGGTTCAAGAGATTCCCAAGTAGCTTGGACTATAGGCCAACCATGCCTAGCTAATTTTTGTATTTTTAGTAGAGACCGTGTTTCACTGTGTTGGCCTGGCTGGTCTCGAACTCCTGACCTCAGGTGATATGCTCACCTTGGCCTCTCAAAGTGCTGGGATTACAGGCATGAGCCACCCTACACGGTCCATAAATGCCACTTCTTGAGCATGCTTTCCTTGACTCCCTAACCTATAATTCAACCTTTTCTTTGATTCATTAACTGGAGTAAGAGGTTCTGAGCCCTATGCCTGGAAACTTGCACCCACAGAGTATTGTATACTTAGCACATCTTGACAAACTAGGTCTGGATGCACTTATTGATATGTAGCAAACTTTTCAAAACATGCAACATGCTGCAAGATATATTATCAGTGACAAGTTAATATCAAAACCAATCAATATTCTATGGACACAATGGCACGTATGTTCAATTGAAATGGGTAAACATTTGTTGTCACCACAACGCATCAGATCTGCTAGGCAAGTGTTGGAAATGGTGATGGTTAATATGTGTCAACCTGACTGGGCCACTGGGTGCCCAGACGGTTGATCAAACATTATTCTGAATGTGTCTGTGCAGTGCAGGTGTTTCTGGATGACACTACCATTTGAATTGGTAGACTGGGTCAGCAGGTTGAAGGGCCTCACCCCACATTCCTGAGGAAACTGGATGGCCTCTCTGAGGCAGGTGCTGTGCAGGACTATGCTGAGTCTCCTTAGGACCCATCCCGTAGTTCCTGTTTGCTTCTAGACCTGTAACCCAGCCCCACAGGTGAGGGACACAGTGTGACCCCTGAGGAGGTGCACTGCACTCCAAAAGACTTGAGTTTTCTAATGACAAGGACAGAAATCCAGAACATGTGTGGGAATGCACAGCAAGGGATGGAATAATGGTGGAAGAAACTTAAAGTTGGATTGGGCTGAATTTATTGGTATGGACTCACTGAGAGATTCTGCATTTAATGCTGCAGCTCACGGAGTTAGAAAGGGCTCTAGCAGTTTGGCTGTTTGGTTGGTTGGTTGGAACATGGACCAAAGGGTGGGCCATGGTAACTGAGCTGGAAATGTCAAAACAGTTTTGATTTAAAGTAGAAAAAGGGGCCGGGTGTGGTGGCTCACTCCTGTAATCCCAGCACTTTGGGAGGCTGAGGCGGGCAGATCAAGATGTCAAGAGATCGAGACCATCCTGGCTAACACAGTGAAACCCCGTCTCTACTAAAATTATAAAATAATTAGCCGGGCGTGGTGGCGGGTGCCTGTAATCCCAGCTACTGGGGAGGCTGAGGCAGGAGAATGGCGTCAACCTGGGAGGCAGAGCTTGCAGTGAACCGAGATCGCACCACTGCACTCCAGCCTGGGCGACAGTGAGACTCCATCTCAAAAAAAAAAAAAAATAAAAATAAATAAATAAAGTAGAAAAAGGGATTCAAAGCTTAGGGAGATGGAATGTTAGGGTGGATTCACCATTTAAAACCGACTCACTCACACTGGAAGGGTCCTAAGACCCTTTCACCACAACTGTGAGAAATAAACTTATGTGAGGAGCCCCAGCATCCTTGGAAAATCATCCCACAGTTGCTTTTCTATATAGCGCAGGCCTTACAGTGGAACTTCAGTTACTGAACTGGGAAACCTAAATGCAGTGGATGTAATTGGATCCTGGGGTGGCAGGGGCCACATGGCAGCATCAGCCACCCGAGGCCAGGTGAACGTGGCCACTGTCTGGCACAGCAGAGTCAAAGCAGCCCTCAGAGCAGCCTGACTCACACTGACCTGTGGGGCTGACTAATTGATCATGCTGTTCCTAGAAGTGAAATAGACAGGAAGCCCACTGAATTCTTACGTGATGTGTATAAGCAAATTCTAGGACGAGGGAACAAAAGTCTAACTCAAGTCATAAAATCAGACAGTCATGGCTCTTCTGTTCACTCAAGGGGAGGCCGGTGTTGTGGGGCACATGGAGATTTCCCTTCTAAGGCAGAGAACACATTGATGCATCTGGCCCCACGCCTGCAAGTGAAAAGGAGACACAATGCCTGATAGGCCTCTATGGAGTTTGGAGGCAGTATATTTCTCATTTGGGTGCATTAGTCCAACTCATTTACTGGGTGAACCAAAAAGCTGCTAATTTGAGGGGCACAGAACAAGAGAAGGCTCTGCAGCAGGTCTTGGCTGCTGTGCAACCTGCTCTGCCACTTGGACCATACGATCCAGCAGATTCAATAGCGCTTGGCGTCTCCGTGGCAGATAGGCAAGGAATGCTGTCTGGAGTTTTAGCAGGCCCATTAGGTGCATCACAGCACAGGCCCTCAGGATTTTGAAGCAAGCCCTGCCATCCACTGTGGTTAACTACACTTGTTTTGAGAAATAGCCCTTGGCCTGCTACCAGGCCTTAGTAGAGACTGAACCATGAGCCAGCAAGTTACCATGGGGCCTGAGTTGACCATAAAGAATTGAGTGTTAGCTGGCCTATCAAGCTATAAATGGAGGCGTGCAGGGCAACACTCCATTATCCAATGGAAGTGGTGTATACATGATGGGGTCTGAGCAGGTCGTGAAGGCACAAATAATTTACATGAAGTGCCCCAAATGCCATGGTCCCCAGTTCTGCTACACTGCCTTCTCTTTTCCATTTTGGACCTATGACATCATGGGGAGTCCCCTACAATCAGTTGACAGAGAAAGAAAAGGCTTGGAACAGGTTTACCGATGGTTCTGCATCATGTGCAGGCACCACTGAATGTGGACAGCTGCAGCACCACAGCTCTTTCCTGGGGCATCCTGAAGGACAGTGGTGGACAGAAATCCTTCCAGTGGGCAGAATTTTAAGCAACGCATCTGGTTGTTTACTTTCCCAGGAAAAAGTAACAGCCAGATGTGCGATTATATAAAATTCATGGGCTGCATCCATTGGTTTGGCTGGATGATCAGGGACTTAAAGAGATCACGGTTGGAAAACTGGTGACAAGGAAATCTGGGAAAGAGATAAGTGGATACACCTCTTTGGGCATGAAACATGAAGATATGTTAGTTCCATGTGAATTCTCATCAAAGGGTGACCCCAGCAGAAGGAGGGTTTTAATAATCAAGTGGATAGGGTGATCCAGTCTGTGAGTACCAGTCAGCCTCTCTTCCCAGGCAACCCTATCTTCACCCAATAGGCTCATGTACAAAGTGACCATGGTGTCAGGGATGGAGGCTACGCATGGACTCAGTAACATGGACTTCCATTCACCAAGGCCAATCTGATTATGGCCTCTGCTGGGAGCCCAATCTGCCAGCAGTAGAGACCAACACTGAATCCTCAATATGGCACCATTCCTTGAGGTGATCAGCTTATCCCCTTGCGGCAGGTTGATTACATTGGACAATTTCCACCATGGAAGGGGCAGTGTTTCATTCTTAATAGAATAGATGCTTACTCTGGAGATGACTATGTCTTTTCTGCATGCAATGTTGCTGCCAAAATTACCATCCATGGACTTACAGAATGCCTTATCCATCGTCATGGCATTCTATAGAGTATTTCTTCTGATCAAGGAACTCACTTCAGAAGAAAGTGTGGTAGTGGGTGCATGTTCATGGAATTCACTGGTCTTACCATGTTTCCCCACCATCCTCTAGCAGCTGCATTGATAGATCAGTGAAATGGCTTGTAGAAAACTCAGTAACAATGTCAGCTAGGTGGCAGTACCAGGCAGGGCTGGGGCAAGGCTTTCTAAAAGACTATATAAGTCTCTCAGTCAGCATCCAGTATATAGCACTGTTCCTCCCATAGCCAGGATTCATGGGTCCAGGAATCAAAGGGTAGAAATGAGAGTGTCATCATTCACTATTACCTTTAGTAACCCACTAGCAAAATTTTTGCTTCCTGTTCCGAAACCTCTTCTCTACTGGCCTAGAGTCTTAGTTCCAAAGGGAGAAGTTCTTCCATCAGGAGACACAAAAATGATTCTTTTGAACTGGAAGTTAAGACTTCCAGCAATTTAGGGCTCCTCATGACTCCATATCAATCAACAGGCAAAGAAAGGAGTTTTTGTACTGCTTGGGGTGAGTGATCCTGACTTCCAAGGGGAAATTGAACTGCTACTCCACTATGGATGTATGGAATGTAGGAGATTCCTTACCATGTCTCTTAGTATCACCATGCCCTGTGATTAATGTCCATGAAGAGTGACCCAATCCAGGGAGGACTACAAATAGCTCAGGACCTTCATAAATGAAAGTTTGGGCCACCCCAACAGGTAAAGAACCACAGCCAGCTGAGGTGTTTGCTGAAGGCAAGAGGAATACAGAATGGGTAGTGGGAAAACGTCATTATAAATCACTGGCTACAGCCATGTGACCAGTTACAGAAATGAAGACTGTCGTTGTCATGAGTATTTCTTCCTTATTTTGTTACGAGTATGTCTGTGTGTGTGTATGTGTGCATTAAGCAAACATTGTTTTCTTCCCTTTCTTATTTTCTTATCATGTATTACAAGATGTGTTGACATTATAACATAGTATTTAATATTATTAACTACATCATAATTTATAAGTCATACAATATCAAGGAGAAGAGTCAACATCACTCAAGGACTTTACTTCCTCTTCTGTGGAAGGGGTTAGTGTATTTATGCTTGTACACATGACAGTTGTATAATATTTGGTGGAATTTTGATCTTTTAATTCTGTCTATTTGGAGAATAAGTATGATTTAAGAGGATGTGTGTGAGTGCCAAGTTGACAAGGGGTAGACTTGTGATTGTTAATTCTATGTCAGCTTGACTGGGCCATGGAATGCCCATGTATCTGATTAAGCATTACTGTTGGGTGTGTTGGTGAGAGTGTTTCTGGAAGAAATTAGCATTCGAGTTAGTGGACTGAGTAGAGCAGATGGCCTTTCCCAATGTGGGTGGGCATTATCCAGTCACTGAAGGCTTGTATAGAATAAATGGTGAGCATTAACTAAATCATGTGTCATGACTGTGTAAGATGTTAACATTAGGTGAAGCTTGGTGAAGAGCATACAGCAACTCTCTGTACTATTTTTGCGACTTTTTTGTAAGTCCAAAATTTACACAAATGTAAATTCTAAGTCACACAACATGGTGCCATAAAAGATAAGTGTGTGTATATATCCTATACACATACTTATTTTTTATGTGTGGCACAAACATTTCTAGCAATGTTTAACAGAAAAATACTCATTTATATTTGCTTTATTTAAAGATAAAACTTGTGGTTGTCATTTACTTTTCTAGTTCAGGGAGTAAGTGGGTTACCACCTCTCTCTCAGTCGCTGAATGACATTAATTTTGCCTTTGGAGTATTTATTACAGCAGTGTGTTTCCTCAAACAAGTTAAAAATTTTGGAATCCCTTTTATTCACCATGTAAATGGCAACACGGTTGTCTTAGAATTCCACAATGTGTCAAGCTTCAATAGTCAACATGGTCAGTGACCCAGATCTTAGACCACATCCCCCTGTGAGGAAGATATTCTTCTGAGCCTAAAATGTTGAAGACGTTTCTCTTTTGCTGCTGAGGTCTTCATACCAGCTTGTTTGCTTCAACCCCTGCTATGCTAAACTCTAAGGCACAATCCCAATTATTTTGCTATATGTGAATTTCAATGTGTTAGTTTCCCTAGTTTAAAAAATAAGCTCCTCATCTACTGGAACTTGGTTTGACTGCACATTTTTCTTTCCAATGTATTTACCGCAGAAGAATTTGAGCCATACATTTTAGTTATTTATAGGACTCTGCTTAAGGTTATGGTGAAATTGAACAATTTCCCAAGATTCAGGCCGTGGGTTTTGGGGAGGGGGCTGCAAGAGTGGTCCGGAGAATCCTGCTTTGGGAACTAGATCATCACTCAATGGGGAGGGGACAATGGCCCTACAGATTGGTGTGGTCAGTATATGGACAGCAGAAAGTGGCACGCCGACCCTCATATCTGGAGCATGATTGCTTATTTAGAATAAAACAATGAAAACAAACAAGATCAAAGAGATGACATGAGCAGATCCATTGATGACCCGCCTTTTTAAAAATGACACAAAGTTCCGGCCCTCTTTCCCCAGTCAGAACAGCCGGTTTCCCTCCTGCACATTCCCCGCCCTTGAAGCAGGTAATGACCTGACTGCACAGTGATTTCCCTTGAGCAGGTGCGGTACCTGGGGAGCTTGCGGTGTGACTGCCTCAGCGCCTCCTGTCTCCCTCTAGTGGCAGCCTCAGGGAGGGCAAGCACACGAATGTAAATTCTAAATCACACCACAGGGTGCCCTTGTTTAAAGTTCTCCAATGTCTCCTTATCACTTAGAATAAACCCTAGCTATTTACCAGGCTCTGTGAGGCCACTCACTATTGGACCCTGTGTACATCTCTGAGCACGTCCATGTCTTTCCTCTTCCCAGTTTTTCCGCCTTCCTTCTGACTTCAAATACGCCAAACTAGAGTTCCCTTTAAGGTCTTTGTATTTGCTTTTTACTCTCTGGGATTCTCTTTTCCCCAGACTCTAAGCCTACCTTCTGATCATTATTCAGGTTTCAGCTTAAACACCACCTCTTCATCGGAGTCTTCCCTAATGACCCAATCTACAGAAATCCACTTTATTCATTGCACAGCCATATTTTATTAGTTCTTCATGGAATTCACCAACATGGTGAAACTCTGTCTCTACTAAAAATACAAAATTAGCCGAGGGTGGTAGTGCACGCCTGAAATCCCATCTTCTTGGGAGGGTGAGGCAGGAGAATCGCTTGAATCTGGGAGGCAGAGGTTGCAGTGAGCCAAGATCACACCATTGCACTCCAGCCTGGACAATAAGAGGGAAACTGTCAAAAAAAAAAAAAAAAAAAAAAAAAAGGCGGGGAGGATATTTAAAGAAGGATATTCTTTTTTTTTTTTTTTTTTTTTTTTTTTTTTTTTGAGACAGAGTCTCGCTCTGTCACTCAGGCTGGAGTGCTGGAGTGCAGTGGCGCGATCTCAGCTCACTGCAAGCTCCACCTCCTGGGTTCACGCCATTCTCCTGCCTCAGCCTCCCGAGTAGCTGGGATTACAGGTGCCCGCCACCTTGCCCGGCTAATTTTTTATATTTTTAGTAGAGATGGGGTTTCACCGTGGTCTCGATCTCCTAACCTCGTGATCCGCCCGCCTCGGCCTCCCAAAGTGCTGGGAAGCCACCGCGCCCAGCCAAAGAAGGATATTCTTATAATATTGCAATGGGAAAAAAAACCTCTAAAGTCAAGCATAAGACCTGGAAGTCAATGGAGAAAGAATTGATAGTTATGGCAATAAAATCGTCGTTTGTATAACACAGTGAGCCAAGTTAAGAGATAAATAAAACATTTGGTGGCAATATTTGCAAAATAAATGAATAAAGATTAATAGCCTTAATTTTTAAAAATGTATATCTCAATAGGAAAATGAAAACAATCCTATAGAAAATGAACATTAGATATAAACCAACAATTCACACAGTACAAATCACCACTGAGAATATGGAAAGACATTCAACCTCACTTTATAATCAAGAAAATGAAAATCAACATAAAATACTGGTTCCTGTTAGATTAATAACAGAAAAAATTCACGTCTGTCGGAGAAGTAGAGGAATGGCCATAGTAATCACTGGGGAAGAGTGTGAACGGGTCCTGTCCTTTTGGAAGACAATTTGTCAGCGTCCACCAAAATGTATAATGCACATATACAATAATTTCACAGTTATGTGTTTTGTAATAACTGACATTTCTTTGACTATAAGTGAGATTAAGTATTTTCATGACAATCATTCATCTGTATATTTTTCTATTCTGAACTTGCCTGCTTATGGCCTTAGCCTGCTTTCCTACCATTAGATCATTAGCTGAGTAAGAGGTGGGGAGGAAAGGAAACAGAAAAAGGCCCCTAAAATTTACTTCCTCATACGTGAGCTGTTGAACTCCTTCATCATTTCACTTTCAATAGTGGAGCCAGTGGAGGCAATAATATAATTACAATCATTTCTTAGTAGTGGCCGTCAGGCCTCTGAGCCCAAGCTAAGCCATCATATCTCCTGTGACCTGCACGTACACATCCAGATGGCCTGAAGTAACTGAAGAATGACAAAAGAAGTGAAAATGGCCTGTTCCTGCCTTAACTGATGACATTACCTTGTGAAATTCCTTCTCCTGGCTCATCCTGGCTCAAAAGCTCCCCCGCTGAGCACCTTGTGACACCCCCTCCCCACCTTGCCCTGCCCGCCAGAGAACAACCCCCTTTGACTGTAATTTTCCTTTACCTGCCCAAATCCTATAGAACAGCCCCACCCCATCTCCCTTCGCTGACTCTCTTTTCGGACTCAGCCCGCCTGCACCCAGGTGAAATCAACAGCCTTGTTGCTCACACAAAGCCTGTTTGGTGGTCTCTTCACAGGGACAGGAGTGAAAGTGGCCCCACCCCCAGAAACTTGCAATCCCTCATTACTTGCTACAAAGATGAAATGATTGCATTTAAATATAAGAAGATCGAACTTATCATGCATTCTTTAATTAGCAAACATTTATTGACTACCTACATTTGCCAGGTACTGTTTCCTTTATCCTTCCGCAACCCTTTTTTGTCCACTCTTACTTATAAAATATATACAACCTCTTTTTTTTTTTTTTTTCTTTTTTTGAGACGAGTCTTGCCCTGTAGCCCAGGCTGGAGGGCAATGGCACAATCTCGGCTCACTGCAACCTCTGCCTCCCGGGTTCAAGCGATTCTCCTGCCTCAGCCTCCCGTACTGCTGGGATTACAGGTGCACGCCACCACACCTGGCTAATTTTTTTTTCTGTCTTTAGTAGAGACGGGGTTTCACCATGTTGGCCAGGCTGGTCTCGAACTCCTGACCTCATGATCCTCCCGCCTCAGCCTCCCAAAGTACTGGGATTACAGGCGTGAGCCACTGCGCCTGGGGTGTACAACCTCTTAAGAAGCAGTGGCATGGCAGAGGACTCAAAGCCAGCTATCAGAGTCCACAAAAAAGGTGATAAAGTTTTCCTTCCAAGCAAGAAGGGAAATTGTGTTATTAAAATTTAAAAAGCAGAATCTTGAAAACTTGAAAATTCTCCATTTTTTAAAAAAAGCTAACAAAATGCTACTTGTAATAGCTTTTTTGCCCACCTTTGCTAAAATATGTGTGTGTGTGTATATATATATATATATATATATATGTGTGTGTGTGTATATATATATATATATATATATACACACACACACATAAACATTCATATGTGCATATTTATATGAATGAATTTAGACAAGAAATGTCCTGGAAGAAGGCATTTGAAACATTTTCTCAAAAGGTGAAATTTCATACTATTTTCATTTCTTTTTGTCTTATTTTTATTTTTTAAATTTTTTGCTACTAATGTATACTACCTCTAATAAACTCAGAAAAGAAAAAATTCCTTGTGTAGTAGTTAAAAGTAGGTTCTGTAAACAACAGTCCCAGTTTCTTTTTGGTTTCCTTTCTGTCATTTTCTTATCTCATGAATTTGACAATTACTTTTAAAAAGTTACTTAAAACTATGCTAAGCTTTAGTTTCTTCACCTGAATCTAGTGATAATAACTAATAACTACTCTTAAGGGTTCTTAGTTTGGATTAAATAAGATCAAGGGAGAAAAGCCCTTAGCATATTCACACATAGTAAATACTCTCAGGGTTAGTTCATTTCTTTCCTCCTCTCTTCTTATGTGGACAAATGGTTAACGTCAATTAAACATTAGGGAGTCTATAGGAGCCATAACTGTACACCTGGGTGTTTCTGGGATAGTCCCAGTTTCAAATATTGTATCCTGTTGCCAGACCACATGTACTGATTTTAATTTAGGATTCATGATTTTCATCAGGCTTATGTTCCTTTTGTCATCTTATCATAATATCGAACATCTTTGAGCACGTGCTATGTGCTATCCAATCTTCTGTAATGAGGAAAAATAGCTCTGAGAGTCTGACCAGTTGTCTGCAGCATCAAGCCTCATTCATAGACAAAGTCTTTATTTTTCTTTCTTTATTTATTTTTTTGAAACGGAGTCTTGCTCTATCGACGAGGCTGGAGTGCAATGGCGTCATCTCTGCTCACTGCAAGCTCTGCCTCCCGGGTTCACGCCATTCTCCTGCCTCAGCCTCCCTAGTAGCTGGGACTACAGGCACTTGCCACCACGCCCGGCTAATTTTTTGTATTTTTAGTAAAAATGGGGTTTCACTGTGTTAGCCAGGATGGTCTCGATCTCCTGACCTCGTGATCTGTCCGCCTTGGCCTCCCAGTGTTGGGATTACAGGCATGAGCCACCGCACCCAGCGACAGTCTCTTTTATACAGTTAACTGAGATGTTACCTGCCTTCCTTAGTAGATAGGCAACCTCAGTTCATTGGAATGCTAAAAGTGCTTCTCAATGAATATGGATTTTTCATATGATATTAAAGAATAAATGATAAAAATAAGGAGAGATTCTAAATGGATTTATAAAGTGAATATAACATTGGTGTAAGTTGACAAAATTGTGTCAAAAAAGAAAACTACATACAGACCATTCACACTACTGAATATTTATGCAAAAATCTTTAATAAAATATTAGCAAACATAACCCAATAGCGCATTAAAGAAATAAACAATCCTAACCTTAAAAGAAAAGTATTAAAAAAACTAAAATAGGCCGGGCGCGGTGGCTCACGCCTGTAATCCCAGCACTTTGGGAGGCGGAGGCGGGCAGATCATGAGGTCGGAAGATCGAGACCATCCTGGCTAACACGGTGAAACCCTGTCTCTACTAAAAATACAAAAAAGATTAGCCGGGTGTGGTGGCAGGCACCTGTGGTCCCAGCTACTCGGGAGGCTGAGGCAGGAGAATGGCGTGAACCCGGGAGGCGGAGCTTGCAGTGAGCCGAGATAGCGCCGTTGCACTCCCTCCAGCCTGAGCGACAGAGTGAGACTCCGTCTCAAAAATAAAAAAAAAGAAAAAAAACTAAAATAAACATTGTAACCATGGATACTTTTTTTTTTTGAGGAATGCAAAGGTGGTTCAATATCAGAGGTTGTATTTGTATAAGCCATCATATTAATAAACCAAAAGAGAAAAATTATATGATTACTTTTGTAGACATGCTCAACTTAATTTATAATTAAAGGAATCTACTTCAGATTAAGATACCATTTCTCATTCATTAAGTAGCAAAATCCAAGCTTTCTTATTAATTTGGCAAAAATTCTGTAGGTGTGACTTTAGGCGAATAGACACTTTCATATATTGCTGCCAGAAATGCAAAGTTGTAAAACTCTTACAGAAGAGAATTTGTCAATATCAATATATAAATATAGGTAGATAGGTAGATATGTGCATTTAAATTTTGATTTTGATCCAATTTCTAGGAATATATTTTACAAATACCCTAGCTGGAAGGAAGGAAGGAAGGAAGGAAGGAAGGAAGGGAGGAAGGGAGGGAAAAGAATAGTATCAAAGCTATTTATTGCAGGATTACTTATAAAGGAAGGAAGGAAGTGAGGGAGGGAGGGAGGGAGGGAGGGAAAGGAATAGCATCAAGGCTGTTTATTGCAGCATTACTTATAATAGCAAAAACATGGAAATGACCTAAGTGTCCATCAGAAGAAGATTGGTCAAATAAACCCTGGCACATTCACACAATGTAATCACATGCAGATTTATATAAAAAATAAGGAATAGCTCTATCAATATATACTATAGAGTAATAGGATCAACTGTTATATTTAAAAAGAAAGGTAAGAAAAGTGTGAATACTGTGTTTTCTTAAATAAAGGGAGTATGATATATGCATATACTTGCTTATATTAATAAAAAGCAAATAATTAAAGAATAAGCCCTACAATAAAAAGAAAATAGTCACCTATTTGGGGGCTATTTTTTAAGATTTGGCTTTGTTTTTTGATTGTCTTGGGAACTATGCCAAAAATTTACATATGTTTAAAACAAATTAAATTTAAAAATCAGTTACTACTAATAAAAAGTAAAATGAAACAGATGAATTTCACTGTATATATAGTTTGTGTCAAATCCACAAAAAGAAAAATAATTCCGAATGACTGTAAATCACAATAATTTGACTATTTATCCCTGGTGGGTAGGATACACCCTAAGGACAAAAAGAACTGCCCCTCAAATATGTAAACTTTCAAAAATCTTCCTATTGTTTACGGCAAAGTTGAGGCTGTCATTCAGAGACTATCGTGTGTGTACTGTGAAATAATGCAATTAAATAATTATGCAAAACATAAATTTTATTATTCCTGTAAAGAAAGGACTGTGGACAAATAACCCATTTTCTTCAATAAACAAATTGTAGCAAAGAGAGATAGAGAGAGAGAAGAAACAACCTATAGATTAAAATAAATTTAAAATATCTATTAAACAATCACAATATATGGATCTTATTTTAATTCTCATTCAAACAAATAAAATGTTTTTACAAGAGTGATATTTACGAAACAATTGAAAAATTGAGTAACACTGTAAACTTGATATTGAGAATTGACTGCTATTTTATGTAAAGTAATAAAATAGGGGCTATGTTTTTATAAGAGTTCTTGTCTTTCTTACATACATATTAAAGTATTTATGGGTGAAATGATAGGATAATGCAAATTAGCTTTCTAATAATAAGAGAAAGGGAAGTGACTAGAAGTATGGATGGAAGAGACTGATTACCATCCAACATTAGTTGACTGGTAATCACTGAAACTGAATGATGGATATATGTGGGTTTATTATGTTATTCATTCTATTTTGTGTATGTCCGAAATTTTTCAAAATAAAATAATAAAAAATGTCAACTTTTTGATCAACAAAAAGAATGCTAACAAAAATAAACAAAAAATTGCTAACATTTGCTAGATTTATAAGTAAAGCAAAAACTTAAAAATGAAGCTAAAATCCTTGGAAAGAGCTAGGTTTCATGAATCTGTAACTTTGATGCAATGAATACTAGTTGTTTAGACCCAAATACAACTTTTAAATAGTGTTTTCTATGCATAAAAACCAATCTCAGGGACACTAAAATACAACTTTAACAAAAAAGAGTCTTGACTCTGAACACAGACAGGCTGGATTCAAATTCCTTCTCCCCACAAACTTGAAATATAAGGTATTTGGAACTGGCTGCTACAAAGACAACACTCAGAAAATTCCAGCCATTCTGATGATTATTACCCTCCTGGACAGTGGAAAGGGAATGAACTTGGTTTCAAATCTTGACCCTTCTATTTATAAACTGGGGGCAAGTTATGAGATTTGTCTTGACAACTGTATATGGAAGTGCCCTCTGTGTGGTAGGCCTCCCGAAAATGGGTCTCTGCTGTTGAGGAGGTTACAGTCTTAATGGGATTTAGGATGCTACCCCAAAATATGGCACCTTGGCATTTGAGAAAACAGCAGAAGCAGGAAGGTCCTCTCTGGCCTTCCCCTGCCTGTGTCTTCTGCTACAGATTATAAAAGAATTCTCTGACCTTCCTCCAAAGCAGATCACAGGACCCTCATCTCAGAGGTACCCTCCCTATACCCAGAGGAAAGAAATGTCTTTATCTCTAAGATACAGGGACACAGAGAAAAGTCTGTATAAACAAGCTTTGTTAAGTTTCCCCTGGTTTATTACCATTAGATTATACCCCTGTTGTCCAATCACACTTCTCTACAACTATCCACTTCATCAAACTTAGCATAAAAACATAAAGATTTCCTGTTCCTTGGGTCTTTATTTCTGAAGGCTTCCATGTCATGTAAAACTTACATTAAATAAATGTATATGATTTTCTCTTGCTAATCTGTCTTTTGTTATAGGGACCCCAGCCATGAACCCTGTGATAGTAAAGAAAGATATTTCTTCTGCCTTCCCCGAGTTTGTTTCTCACACCCCAGGTAGAACAGCTGAGACTTTCTGGTCACTTTTAATCCAGCAGATGAGATCCTGGGACAATGAACAAAATGCCAAAAAAAGGTAAGAATTCTTCCCAAGGTCAGCACTCCTGGATACTACCGACACTCCCCACTGTCTGTAGTTCCCAGTGGGGACAGGAAGGTTAAAAACTCCTGGATACTACAGACACTCCCCACTGTCTGCAGTTTCCAGTGGGGAAAGGAAGGTTAAAAGCTCCTTGTCTTTTCTTTCCAGATTCAGAGTAGCAAAGGAAAACTATTTGTTTGCATTGTGAAATAAATTTATATGTTTTTCTCTTGTTCATCTGTCTTTTGTTATAGGTGCCTCAGCCGTGAACCTACACATGGGTGAGGAAAGAAATCTTTCCTCCCTACAATCTACAGTCTAAAGTCAATCTCTGTGTCTCTGATTCTAAAATTGTTATCCTAATGGTCACAGATCACAACACCTTCACTCAGTTGGTTTGCAAATGAAGTAAAATGATTCCAATGATCTAAACAGAAAAATCCCAAAGTGGAAAAAAAAAAGTTTGCAGCATCCCAACATCTCTACTAGATGAAAATAGCCTTCAAGAGCATCGGACTAGTTTGCTTTCTTTTTTAACCATGCTGACTGCTGATGTTCACTTGCTCCCTGACAGGACCTACCAACCACCCAATGTTCAGCTAACTTCTGGTGTTTCCTGTTAATACACAAGGGGTTGCATTAAGCCAGAAATTATAATTTGGATTTATAAATCAAGCCTTAGCTCATTTTGTTCATGGAAATCCAGAACCTGAAATCCAGAACCTGTTTATCTTTTATTCATGAATTCATCCAATAAGTAGTTCTGAGTGACTACACACAAGGCACTGAGCTAGGACTTGGGACAATCTTCAACACGCAAACAAGCCTATGTCCTAGCTCAAGAGGAGAAAGACAAACAATATGCTTAATAAATGAGTAAATTATTAGTAAGTTAGATAGTGAAATTTGCCATGGGGGAAAAAGTAGAAAAATATACACTGGGTGTTTAATAATATTTGCTGATTGATTGTTTTGCATTTGAATTTTACTAGCCTTTATAATCGTTATCTACAACTCTTTATATTTCACAAGCAATTGCTTTTGCAGACACTCAGTTAGTTTATCAATCAACATAGAAGCTTGGACTCAAATGTGTACCAAGAGCTCCACAAGAAGGAATTAAGGCTATGGGTGCCTGTGATTTGGAGCAAAAGAAGCTAAATTGTGTTTATGTCTTCATTTCCACAAGTCAATTATTTGAAGCTTCAGGTGTTGAGTGATAAACAGTTGGTAAGAGTTTACAGGAAAAAAAAAGTTGGAGTTCATATTAGGACATGGTGTCATCCGTCTTTTAGGAAAGCAACACACCTATCGCTTCAGTAGGGTCCAACAGAACTCCCATGTTACACTGAGTGCCCTAGAAACCTGGTAGATTGCAGCTTGGATTGTTTTTTTGTTATTTAATAATTTGCTTTCACCCACAGTACATGGTCTTTGTTGCCTGCTAAAATTCCCAAGCAACTTCTGAATGTATACTCAGAGCTGTCCCCTAAAGACTACAGGAGAATAGGTAGCAGAGGGCTTACAGGTGTGGATGCCTCCCTCTCCAGCAAGGTGCAGCTGGGTGCTACCCCTTCCTTCTGTTCTACACACCAGTGCTGGGCAACACTGTGAATTTAATCTGTTCTTTCTCAGCAGCTTTGCTGTGTAGGATCTCTTTACCGTTGAAGCAGTGGTATCTCTCTAATCATGTATTAGACACATCAAAGGGATTCTTCAAAGTAGGGAGGTCTCCTCTGTGCACCCTTGCTAGGCTGCTGAGAAGTTTAGTGCCTGGTCTTAGATTTAGCTCATCCCCTTCCTGCCTATCTGGATTGACTTGGTTGACTTTTCCTTTGCTTGGGTTAACTCAGTTGTTTGCAAACCCAATTGTGTTTGAATCACCTGGGGGTTTTGAAAAATAGTGCTAAAGTCCCCCACTCCACCTGACGGGATTGGACATGAGATGGGCTGGAAATCAGTGTTTTGTGATGATCTCACACCTGGCCTCCAGCCTCTGAGTGCAGCCACGAAGAGTAAATCGGGGGGCCTTTGGCTTTGCAGTGACAGTTTTCTTGTCCCTGCTCTAGCACTTCCACCTACTTAGTTTCTTTCTTTCTTTCTTTCTTTCTTTCTGTCTCACTCTCTCTCTCTCCCTCCCTTTCTTCCTTCCTGCTTGCTTTCTCTTTCTTCTTTCTTTCTTTCTGAGTAAAGTGGAAGCAAGTTTATTAGAGAAGCAGAGAAACAAAAGAATGGCTACTCCATAGGCAGAGCAGCCCAACTAGTTTATTTATTTGAGTCATTTTTACAGTTTTCCAGAACTGGGAACCTGCCATCTATTCACTGATTCCTCTGAGCAGGTGCCATGATGCCTCCTCCTATCATTAACATTATATACAGGCTGCAGAAGTCAGCTACTGGGTGGACATCAGGTGGCAGGACTATCCCTTGGCTGCTGCCACTACAACTTGCTTAGCATCATCGAGCAGTCTAGGAAAAGGGAGTTAATGTTGTCTGCATAGTCCGCTCAACAGTATATGCCCGTTCTTTATCTTCTGCTAGATTGAAAACCTGAACTGTTTCCATGGTTACAAAGGTCACTTGATGGGGCAAGGGGCACAATAAACATGGCATGAGGCATTTAACATGCTAAATGTCAGCTTTTGTCTGGGGCCACATCCTAAGAAATTAAAACAGGACTTGTGGAGTCTGCCTCGAGATGAGAGGGCAATTCTTGGTAAATCTATTCACACTGAGGTGCTGAACACTGCACTCAAGGCTGACAATCCCACCCAGCGCCCACCCTCAGATAAAATTCTTCCCATACTTGCCAGTGCTCAAAAGATAAAGTCCAAATTCTTCCACTTTTCTGTAAGACCTCAACAATCTGTTCTGGTGAAATTATGCATCTCCTCCTGTAGACACACAGGTCCTTGGCTTAGCAAATTCCCCACTCTCTCTCCTTCCACTGGCAAACCTTAACTGTTTTCTCCAGAGCCGGTTCATTTATCACTTTCTTATGTAGCCTTGATGCCCCTATCATAATTTATATCCCCCACCCAAATCCTCCATGGCATTTATATTATGATATTGATTGGCTTACATGCCTTTCTCACCAACTGGGCTATAACATCTTTAACAACAAGGCTTTGATATATGGAATTTACCTTTGTAACTCTCAGCACTGAAAACATGGTAGACACTCAAAAAATACCCATCAAAATACATGAAACCACCTATGAAGTATTCTTGCTCTAAAAACAAGAACCTGAATCTTTTAGATCTATCTTCTCGTTTAAATAAAAGATGACATCAACACATAGAGGGAAACAACACACACTGGGGCTTATCAGAGGGTGGAGGTTGGGAGGAGGGGGAGGATCGGGAGAAATAACTAATGGGTACTAGGCTTAATACCTAGGTGATGAAATAATCTGTACAACAAACCCCCATGACACAAGTTTACGTATGTAACAAGCCTGCACATGTACCTCTAAATTTAAAATAAAAGTTAAAATTTTTTTTCTAAAAAAAGAAAAGACATTAATGAAGACACCAGAGAAATTATACTACTAGGAGACAATCATAGCATGGATTTTATGGACAGTTGATGTGATTTCTCTAATAATTCAATGGCATGGGAATAAACGAAGGGGATAGGATAGGGACCCTTCTAGATAAAAGAGAAAAACATATGTTACAACCAAATGCAATGTGTCAATCAATTATAAAGACATTTTTGAGATGATTTGGGAAATCTAAGTATGGAGAGGGTATTAGATGATATTATTGTTCATTAAGTACAAAATAGTGTTTTGGTTATATATGAAATGTCCTTATTTAAGCATAAAACAACCTGATATAGAAGTTTTTCTTTAAAATACACTATAGCAGGCCAGGGAGGATAACTCACATCTGTAATCCCAGAGCTTGGGAGGCTGAGGTGGGAGGATCACTTGAGGCCTGAAGTTTCAGATTATAGTGATGATCAGCCACTGCACTCCAGCTTGGGCAACAGAGACCCTGATTCTAAATTAATTAATTAAGTTAAATTAAATACTACTGCAAAATTTTAAAAACTGATAAATATGCAAATAAGACATAACTGGGATATGTGGTGTAACAAAAAAATAAATATTTGGTCTTTGTTGCTCCCACCTCCGTTTCTGGCACAGAGCTCCTAAAACACTTGGAATTTCCTGAGTGATAGGGGACTATCTTTTGTTATTCATAACAAGTCCCTTTCAACCTCACCTAAGTTTATCTGATGAAGTGACTTATGGGGTGCCCTAGGTAGCATCTGGATGGGGGTTAGCCACCAGCACAGAAACCAACCTTGTGATTCAAGGGTTAGAACTTTCAGCCCCATGTCAGGACCTCTGAGGAGGGGAGAGGAGGTGGAAGTTGAGGTCAGTCACTAATGGCCAATGATTAAATCAATCACATCATGTAATGAAACCTCCGCACAAAACCTCTAAGTTGTGGGGTTCAGGGAGCTTCCAGGTTAAGGAACACATCGAAGTGCTGGGAAGGTGGCAAACCTGGGGAGGGGGGAGAAGCCCCCCACCAACCATGACCCCCACATTTTGTTCCATGCATCTCTTCCATTTGGCTGTTCCTGAGCTGTATTTGTTATAATAAAATGGTAATTATAAGTAAGGCACTTTTGCTGAGCTCTGTGAGTCATTCTAGATAATTACCAAATTTGATAGGGACAGTAGCCTCAGAATTCCCAATTTTGTAGTTGGCCAGGCAGAAATGCAGAGGTCCTGAGGACCCCCTTTCAGGCTGGCATGTGAAGTGGGGGCAGGCTTATGGGACTGAGCCCTTGATTTGTGGGGTCTGTACTAATGCCTGGTAATTAGTGGCAGAATGGAATTGAACTGTAGGACATCCAACCAGTTCGTGTCAGAGAATGGGATAATTGATTATTGTTGAAAAATGACACAAGGTAATTATGGCAAAATGTTGTTAATTGTTGAATCTATGAAATGAATATATGAGGGTTCATTAAACTATTCTTCTATTTTTGTGTGTTTGTTTCCTAACAAAAACATTAAAAACTTAAAAAAATATTATTTCCAGATTCATTTGCCTGTTCAAAGAGAATATTTGTAAACTTTAGCCACCCTAGTGGGATTCAGTGGTATCTCATAGTGGTTTAAATTTACATCTCTTACATGATTAATGGTGGTGAACATTTTTACAGGTGTTTGTTGGGCATTTGTATACCTTCTTTTGTAGAGCATTATTCCAAGATATTTTGCTGAAGGGAATGAAATCTTTGTCCACAAAAGGACTTTTACAAGAAGGTTCATGTCAATTTTATTCGTAATAGCATAAAATAGAATAAAATAAAGAAAATAACCCAAATGTTCATCACCAGGAAAACAGATAAGCAAATGGTGGTATACTATGCAATGGAATATCACCCAACAATAACAAGGGAGAAACTACTGTTATACACAACAACATAAATGAATCTTAAAATTATTGTGTTGAGCAAAAGATGCAAGACACAAAAGAATGCATATTTTATTATTTTTAATAAGAATTTTGTGATCAGGCAAAATTGGTCTGTGGGGATAAAACTAAAAAGAATGGCTATCAGGGGAAGGTGAATGATAAAAGGCAGTAGAGACCTTTCTGGGGTGACAGAAATGTTCTGTTATCTTGGTAGAGCTATTGGTTACACAGGTGTATACATTTTTCAAAACTCACCAAATTCCATGCTTAAGATCTGTGCATTTCACCGTATATAATTATAGTTCAATTTAGAGAGAGAGAGAGCAATACCTAACACACAAAACATGTGTTGCTAGTAGTGGGATTTCAGACATTGGCAAGGGAGGTATTTTAAGATGGAAGAGCATGCCTTCCTGGTCTTTCCTCCAGGTATGAATCTGTAATTCAGGACTCTCTGTGTTCACCCTGAAAAATCTCAATTCCCCTTTGATTAGGTATCAATGCAGAGCAGCTGGCCACCCCTGCGATCTGAACTTCTCTTGCTGCAGACACAATCCAGAATTCTTAGTATGACACCATGGAAACAGCACTAGCTTTCTCTACGGGCCCACACAAGTGACCCCACTACTGACATCCTCCTTGGATGAAGAAGAAGAAATATTATTAACAATAAGTGGGCTGTATTTGACTGAAAGGAACACCGTAGAGAGGCATATATTACTTTTCAATTCTAAGAGCTTATCTCATGGAGTTCAAGGTTATCAGTTCACAGGACTTACCTGTTGGACTTCTCTGGGAGTAGGAATGAAGGCTCAGCAAGGAGAAGGTCTAGAAGAAAAGAAAAGTTGTTTTGTAAATGTTGAGACTGCTATTTGTTTTGGTGTTAATGCACTAGAAATATATTACCTTAGTAGTATTTTAACAATATGTTAATCCTCCCCAGGTGAAGGTATTGTGGTCCCCATTTTGGTAGTACAAAAATGAGCCTCAAAGGCATTACGGAACTAGGTCAAGGCCATTTAGCTGGCAAGTCATAGAGATGGGTGTGGGGGATCATATCCCTCAGTCCTCATCATTGTATTGCACCCCGGCTGACTTCTAACAGGAGTATATAAACCCAATTAATAGGGGGTGGAAGGACTTTCTTTGGAGCTCTGAAGGCCACTATGCCTGTCCTTAGCAGCAGCTCTTATCCAGTTACTAATGGAAGTTACTATGCAAATATCCCAGCCCCCTCCCCTTGGGTGGGCTGCCTCTGAGATGCATGTCTACATTGAATTCCACATCTGCCCAGTGAGAGTAAGTTTCCACTGCCATTGGCTTCTGTTGTGGCTGGCTGGATAGCACGCCCTTTGTGGGCTGCATTTTCTTCTCTGTGTCTCTTCCTCAACTGGCATGTCCTGCCAGAAACTCCTTCGCCTTGAGTCCTTGTGTCAGTCTGATTCTGTGGAACTCAAGCTAAAACGTGAAATTCATACCTAGGGTTTTCGACTTCACAATCTATTCTTCTACCATACTATAAATTACAGGTCAAACTGTTGGAAATAGTGATATTTGACCATTTTTTAACCAATAGAAATGGCAGTATCATACAGTTCAACTGACTCACAGTAGGAGTATGTGTACATCAATATAAACACTCAAAAATGCATGTACACACAAAATGCACATATGTGCATGTAATAGAAACATATATGCTTTTTATAACGTAAGGAGGCCAGCCACGTGGCCTTTCTAAAGCAAAAGTCTTTGTATCTCTTCCTTTACTAAATCCTTCAGTAATTATATCATCCCCTTGGCAAAATCCAGGCTCTCTAGCATGATATAGATATCCCATTATCTTCTGGCTCCAGCCCTTTTCTTTGGCTTGTACTCTGCCCTCTTTGTTTTGTTTGACATTACTAAACTGCTTAGAATTAAATAATAAAAGAAAAAAGAAAAACACTGGGCTATTTCATCATCTTTTCCTGCTCAATAGCCAGAAGTTTTTCTTGTGGCTCCCTTTTCCCAAAGCAAATGAGTCCAGCCCTCCTAGGACCAGCTCTTTACCTTGGAAGTAAATCCATGAGTGTATCAATCACATTGAACTATAATATTTTCATTTGCTTGACTCTTTCCCTTATCAGAATGTGAGCTCCTAAGTCCAAGACCTGGTTTGATCATCTCTGCATGCCTACTGTCTACCACAGAACCTGATGCATAAGAGGTGCTCTAAATGATGTTGAATGAAGATGAAGTCAGATTTGAATTTTGTCATCTAGGCTCCAGTAAAGCATTGTGCAGAAGGTATGTGAGCAATGCCAATTTCTTTACAGTGCATAGGGACTTTATACTCAGAAACAAAAATAAAGATGCATGACTTTCTGATACCTGGCCCCAAACCAGGAAACCAGGTCTGAATATTTGACACAAACTATCCAGGGAAAATGGAGCTATGCTGCAACTGTGACATCTGAAGTCAGGCTGCGTGGGCTCAATCTCCAGCTCTACCACTAACTAGGAGTATGACCTTAGGCAAGTCTCTCTCCCTTTGTGCCTAAGTTGCTTCTTCTGGAAAGGAGGATAGTAAAAGATCCCACGTCAAAGAGTTGTTGCAAAGATAGTTCAGTTTTGGCAATAAATACAGGCTATGGATAGCAATGATGCTAGCAAGTCCACAGCCTTTAATCTGGATTTCATGTAAACACTAAGCCTCAGTCTCTGTATCTATACTCAAGGGATAATTTATGAGTTACTGCAACCAATGTTCATATATCTGACATGCTCAGCACAGTACCATGTCTAAGGAAATCACAGTGATGAAGACAGACACAGGACTTTTCCTCATGAGGTTTCTTGTCTGATGAAGGAATACAGGGAAGTGGAAATGTCATGAAAGCTAAGAACTGAGGGTAAGCTAAGTTAGAAGAAAGGGGGCCTGGCGCGGTGGCTCACACCTGTAACCCCAGCACTTTGGGAGGCCGAGAGGGGTGGATCACGAGGTCAGGAGATCGAGACCATCCTGGCTAACACGGCAAAACCCCGTCTCTACTAAAAATACAAAAAATTAGCTGGGCGTAGTGGCGGGCGCCTGTGGTCCCAGCTACTCGGGAGGCTGAGGCAGGAGAATGGCGTGAACCCGGGAGGCGGAGCTTGCAGCGAGTCCAGATAGCGCCACTGCACTCCAGCCTGGGTGAAAGAGCGAGACTCCGTCTCAAAAAAAAAAAAAAAAAAAAAGAAGAAAGGTATAGTTAGAGAAGATGAGAAGCTATGTTAAGAAAAATGGAGACTTTATCCTAAGAGCAATGAATCAGGAAAGTAACTAGATCTGAGTGAATTTTAGTTGAGATCACTCAGTCTGCCACGTGCAAAATGGAATTTAACGGGGAAGGCGGGAGCAGAATGATCTCACAGGCAGCATTTACAGCCAGTCATCCCTGCAAGAACCAGGAAAATGACAGTGAGTATGTGTATTAGATTCCTAGGGCTGCCATAACTAGGTATTCAAAGTTGGTGGCTTCAAACAACAGAAATAGATTCTCTTATATCTTTGGAGTCTAGGATCCCAAGTCAAGGTTTTGTGGGGGTCGAGCTCTCTCTGAATGTTTTAGGCAAGGATCCTTCCTCACTTCTTGCTAGTTTTTCATGATTGCAGCAATCTGCACCTTCTTCCTGTATGTCTTTTTCTCTATGTCCAAATTCCTCCCCCCCCCTTTTTTTTTTAAATAATAATACCAGTCATTGAATTAGGGTCAACCCTACTCCAGTCTGACTTTAACTTGATTGCGTCTGTAAAGACCCTTTTTCCAAATAAGGTCACATTCATAGGTACTGGGGGTTTAGGACCCAAACTTATCTTTTTAGTGGGGCAAAATTCAACCTACAAAAGGCTGGCATTAAATAAGTAAACTCGGGAGATATTACTAATTTACTGATTTGCTGGGAATGGTGAAGGATATGGAAGAATAAAAGATATTATCCAAAAAGCAGACATGAGAAAATACTAGGTGAAATATGAATAGTAGGTGAACAATGGTTCAATTCACTTTTAAGTGGGAGAAGTAACGTGGGAGAAGTCCAGATTTCATGGAACAGATGACATGGAGTTTTAAAGCTGCTGCTGGAGACACCATCTTTTGAAGCTTTGAAACTCTTGAGGAACAGCTGTCGGGGTAGAATTTGAGAACTAGGGATTGGATTTCTAGATGGTAGAGCTTCCACAGTAAACACTAAGAAGCAAAACTTGAGATGAGGTGGAGGTGAATGTTTCAGCAGGTTTGAAAAAGCATGAAATTTGGAATCATAAGCCTTACGTTCTGAATGTTTAGAAATTACATGTGAGGCCCGGTGCAGTGGCTCACGCCTGTAATCCGAGCACTTTGGGAGGCCAAGGCGGGTGGATCACAAGGTCAAGAGATCGAGACCATCCTGGCCAACATGGTGAAACCCCATCTCTACTAAAAATACCAAAAATTAGCCAAGTGTGGTGGTGGGCCCCTGTAATTCCAGCTACTCGAGAGGCTGAGGCAGGAGAATCGCTTGAACCTGGGAGGCGGAGGTTGCAGTGAGCCAAGATCACACCACTACACCCCAGCCTGGTGACAGAGTGAGACTCCGTCTAAAAAAAAAAAAAAAAGAAAAAGAAAAAGAACCTCATCTTCTATATGTCCATCTAGATCAAACTTGCCCAACTTGCAGCCATGAGGCCCAGGACAGCTTTCAATGTGGTCCAACACAAATTTATAGACTTTCTTAAAACATTATGAGATTTTTTTGCAATTTTTTTAGCTTGTGAGCGATCATTAGTGTTAGTGTATTTTATGTGTGGCCCAAAACAATTCTTCTTCCAATGTGGCCCACGTAAGCCAAAAGATTGGACGTCCCTGTTCTAGATGAATGTAATGATGCTCATTATAATATTTAGGTAATATTTTATAGAATACTACTACATGCATTAAATGATTTGGACCTTACAATAACCCTAAGATGAGATGAAGTAACTTGTCCTAGGTCCCATAGCGAACAAGGGGCAAACATAGCAGGCAAGCCCAGGTCTCTGATTCCAAGGCTACTGCTCATTTCATGGCACCTCACTGCCTCTAAGAGGTTCCTTGATTGGAACTCCTCATTACTATGCTTGCTTTCTTGGCAACAGCCACTGTCACACAGTGCCTTTTAGATTTCTCATACATATCAGCGTGGTGGAATCCATTTTCCTCAGCTCAAAAGACCACCCTCCTTAAAAAGTAGACACTCCCCAAAATATATGGATTTAAATCCTTTTCAACATGGTATAATATTATTTTTCCAGAGAAAAAGAGCAATATATCTTTGAAAGCAACTAGAGGTCCCCTAGATTATAAAGAGCCAGATGAAAAGCAGAAAATGACTGCAAAATAGCACTAAACAAATTTTTGAACCTAAAAATAAAATTCCAAATATTGCTTTTAAAATTCTGATCAAAATAAAATAAATTAGAATCACAGATTTTTCTACAAGTATTTAAGAGGCCAAGGGCAGTCTCGCATTTATGTCATAACATATAAATATCATTATAACAATAAACAGGACCTTTGGGAGTTATTTAATACATTTTCCTTTCTCGAGAATAGTTGTACCTAATTCAGTGCTTCTCAAAGTTTACTCCATAGATGTTAATAAATATTATTTGTTTTAAAAGAATGGGTGATGGTGGGAAACCTTAGATGAAGTTAAATAGATTTACTTTTTGCAGGACTTTTCAGGGCCTTTGATATGCTAACATGTTTACTGAATCCCTAAGGAGAGGGATGGCATGAATGGATATTTGCTAAACTTATTTGATCGTAAAACCCTTTTATCACATAAGAGCATGAAGACTAGCATATCATAAAATATACTTTAGGAAACAATCATTTAAGCAATCAAAAGGATAAATTTTTACCTAATTTTAAAAATCAGAATCAGAGATTTCTGTGTTTCTTTCCATGTCTTATTTCTATATTTAACTTTAATATCAACCACATTCTCCTTTAATATGGGACTGAAGTTTTAGCGCCTGCAATGCAAATCATATGCAGCCAGTAAGTATTTATTGAGAGCTTACTATGTGTTGGACTGCTCTAGGTACCAGCCTCTGAAGATAGATAAGACAGCAAATATATTCTCAAAGTAATGTCTTTTCTAAAGGTGAAGTCTTTGGCTCCCTCATTCTTCTGAAGTCTACATTCAAGAATTGCAATTCTTCTTGCTTCTTGCATAATTGATCTGAACCCCATTTTTAATGCACTTTCCAAGGGGCAGAGATCAGAGGGTCTGTCAGATCAAAGTTCTCATTTTGTAAGTGAGAAGAGTGAAACACAAAGGAAGAAATAACTGGTTCAAAATTACAGAAGATTTAAAGATGGAGGTGAGATCAAACTCAAGATCAGTGAATCAGTGCAAGCAGAAGCTCATGCCTGTAATCTTAGCTGCTAGGGAGGCTGAGGAGGGACGGTCATTTGAGACCAGGAGTTCGAGACCAGCCTGGGCAACATAACGAGACCGCCATATCAAAATAACTAACTACCTCAATGTTTTTTGTTTTGATTTGTTTTGTTTTGTTTTTTGGGACAGAGTCTTGCTCTGTTGCCCAGGCTGGGGTAAGGTAGCACGATCTCGGCTCACTGCAACCTCTGCCTCCTGGGTTCAAGGGATTCTCATGCCTCAGCCTCCCAAGTAGCTGGGATTATAGGTGTGTACCACCATGACTGGCTAATTTTTGCATTATTAGTAGAGATGGATTTTCACCATGTTGGCCAGGCTAGTCTTGAACTCCTGGCCTCAAGTGATCCTCCTGCCTCAGCCTCCCCAAGTGCTGGGATTCCAGGCATGAGCCATTGTGCCCAGCTAACTAAATAATTTTTTTAAAGCAATCAGTCACCTTCTTTTGGCTATACCAACCAGTCTTTCTTCCTTTTGCTCAGTTCTCAAGTCCATAGGTTATAGCGTCTGCACACTTAGAACAATAGTGTGACCGATTCTTGATGAAATGCAAGGAACTGCTTACGGTTCCAACATCCAAAACTTTTATCCACGGAAAGTGACTGAAATGGAGACAAGCATGGACTCAAATTCTATCTCTGTTATTAACCAGCAGTGAAATAGGAAAAAGTTTTTAAAACTCTCCAAGCCTCAGTTTACCCATCTCTTTAAGAAGGGCAACAGTAACAACTACTACTACAACTATAATAAAATTACAGAAATGAAATGCCCAACTTGAAGGTTATGCTCAATAAATATTATTAAAACTAAAAATATATATCCATAAGTTCATTTAACAAGTTCACTAGGCTTAATCTCATTCTCTATGACACTCGTAATCTAAGGCAGTGTTGGCCATTACATACCCTGCATGCTGCTTCACTACCTTGCTCTCTTCAACAGAACCTTTCCCCAGGGCAAGAGAGAATGGGAGGTTCAAGCAACTCTCTGAGACAGGTGGTAAAAAGAGTGAAGACAAGACACAAATGAACATCTCAGTCAGGCACGTTCATCTGTAATCCCAGCACTTTGGGAGGCCAAGGCAGGCGATCACTTGAGTCCAGGAGTTCAAGACCAGCCTGGACAACATGACAAAACCCCCATCTCTACCAAAAATACAGAAAAATTAGCCAGGCATGCATGGTGGTTCATGCCTGTAGTCCCAGCTACTTGGGAGGCTTAGGTGGGAGAATCACTTGAGCCCAGAAGGTCAAGACTGCAGAGAGCAGTGATCTCGCCACTGCACTCCAGCCTGGGAGACAGTGAGATCCTGTCTCAAAAAAAAAACAAAAACAAAATTAAACAAAACCAAAGACGTCCCAACAAGTTGTTGCATTACACATGCATCATATTGTTTCATTTTATAGCTGTATGTACATCTTATACATAAGCCTCTGAGAACAAGGAATTTGTTTTATTCTTTTTTGTATCATTCAGGCACATTACATGAAGCAGTTCTTAACACGGAGCCTCACATACACTAAGCAGCTACTACCTGCAGGCTAGAAGGAATCAACAGAGGAATGAATGGGTCCCCTGTCATTTGCACTCCTGAGGTTCTGGTCCATTTCTCCGTGTGTTCTCCTTAAGCTCATTTCTGAACCAGAGCTGCCCCCTGCCTTTGTATACCCATCTGCTTCCTTTATCTATTGGGTAGTTTTGCTTTTCTCCCTGAATCAAACCACCAGTATTCAATCAAGACTTGTTACAACACAGTCCAGCCAAGGGATGCTCAGGGAAAGAATTACCTACAGCATCTTAGCAGATCCCAGCTAAATAAAGCACATCATACATTTGACATAAAAGCAAGACTGTGACTATATCTCACCTTAGAGCAAACAGCAGGGCTTTGAGACATGAAGAAGGGTGGGAAAAATTACTTACACACTGCAGACCATTAGGCCGGAAACTAGAAAACGAGAGCGATCTGTTAGTGTGGGATTTGACACACCAGAAGTGCCTGCTGTCAATGAAACATCCATCTTCAGATCAAACTGGCAGTCTATGAGGAAGGCTGCCAAGCCCTGCCATCTGAGTTGAGTCTCATCACTGACACTTGGGTGCTGCTTTCTCTATGACAAAGTTTCCAATAAAAAAGCCTCAGGGACTTGGGCTCTGCAGACACGTGTCTGTAATTTCTCTTGACATCTTACAGAAAGTGGAGATAGGCGTGGCCACTGTCAGTTGAACTGAAGCAGTTCAGTCCTTTAGAGAGAGAGTTCAGGGGCAGTCTTCAGTGCTTACAGGCTGGCTGGCAGCACAGAAAGTCTCTTCCTGGAATCTTGCCCTACCTCACTCCATCCATCATTACACATTTGTTTTAGATCCTTGGGTGGTTTCCTAGTTGTTCCATATCCATAGTTAAGACTCAGTAAATCCCACCTTAGCCATCAAGCCTTTTCCCATAGCTGCCTGAAGCCCTGGTCAAGGTAACCTCTCATTCACCTTGGAGGGATGGGATATTGAGCTTTAGAGTCAGGAGAACTGGAATTCAAAGTGCATGTCCAACACTAACCACATGATCCCAGATAACACTGAGCATCCCTTTTGTACCTATGGGGGACAATAATCTTGTCCAGATAAAATAATGTGTGATATAATGGAATGATTGGAAACAAGCCAAATGTCTCATAAGGGCTGGCTGTATAAATTATGGCATATGCATACCTTGGGGGGAGCTTCTGTATTTCTGATGTTTCCTTTGATATGGAGGGAGCTCCACTAGAGTAACCTCTATTCCTCTCTATCCCCTTTCTTACTCTTCCACAGAAAATCAGGGGTGACTTTTCTCATTGATGAGTTTGGGAACAATCAACTGGACGTGCTTAGCCAGTCCCTCCTTCCCATGTCTTGGGAATGAGATGCTTGCAGAGGTTCTTGTTCTCTATGGGAACCACACCTGCCTGTTCAGTGCTGCCTGGGGCTGGGGAGGGAATTCTCTCTAATTCTGGGGTTCAGTATTAGTGAGTCTATCAGTCTTCAGCTAATAGCTGCTGCACCTTCATCATCAGGAATGAAGGTGATATTCATTTCTCAAATAATTCAGAACTCAGGTAAGAAAGATGGTCGCTATTTGGAGGGTCCTTCCAAAGTCCCAACATAATACCATGAAATAATCTAAGTTCAAAATAATTTAATATATGTATGCTTATTGACATAGAAAGATAAAATGATGTTCATTATAAATTGATGGCATAAAGATAATAAAACAGAAAGAATGGTATAATCCTCCTTTAGTTTAAAATATATATACTTATGTATATGCAACATGTAATAATAGGAAAAAATCTGAAATGGCAGCATGAACTTTTAATAGCAAATATCTTGAGGCAGTAGAATGATGGGTGTTTTTTAATATTCTTCTTTTAGATCATGAGCATTTTAAAAGAATCTACAATAAAAGTATATTCCTGAAAATACCACAGTTATTTATTTGCTAAAAAATAAAAGTCATTTTCAAAATTGTCAAAAACACAAATGTCTCCCAATTACCTCTTCAGGAGTTCATTGCTTGGATTGTTAGCTCAAGTCAGAAGTAATTATATATTTGTTGGGGACCATCTGGTGTCACTGGTTTTACATGGACAAGTTTCTACAGGCTATAAATCCCTTTGAGTTTTAGAATACTAAGGATGAAAAAAAAAAGCTTCTTCAAAATTTGAATAATGCTGTATGCTCAGTATGTGTCAGATAAAAGGGAAAAGATACAGCGATTAATAAGCATAGCACATAAAAATGTAGAACTGTCTCTCTAGAAAGCACCTTAGAGTTGCCCTGGCCCTTCCCTCTGCTTGCACCATGGCAGCTACTGATGGGTGGTAATGGCCTTTTTCTTTCCCAGTCCATAGCTCAGTTGCATCCTCTACTCCAAGAAGCCACTACATATTCATCAACTTTGGTAGAACAAGTGACACCTTTTGCCCATCTCTCCTCTATCTGAACCATCTGTTTCAGAGATGACAAAACTGAGACATGTGACAGTTAAGTGGCTTTCAAAAAATCACATGGCTGATGACAGACTCTGATACCAAATCTTTAGTTCCATCCAAGACACTTTTACTGAGCCCCTACCATGAGTAGATCACTGATGTAGGCTTTGTAGAGCTGCTTAGGATAGGACAGGAGAATGTATTCTCATGCCTTCAAGAAGTTTCCGATCTACTCAGAGTTATTCTGATGCGTAAAGGAAGATCATAAAACCACATATAACACAAGAAATTGAGGTACAAGGAGAGATCAGAGAAAAAAGGACTAATCACGATTGGAAAGATTGAGAAACCCAGTGGTCAATCTACTATGCTGGAAAAACTGTATACTACAAATATAAACCTAGCACATAATAGGTGCTCAATAAAGGCTGACCGAAAAAATTAGTGGATAAATATTAAAATAGATATATATAGTCTTCAAATAATTTATATATAAATCACTTACATACAATCAAACCATTTCATTCAAATTATATTATTTTAATAATTTATGAGTATACATACATTTATATGTAATTTATATATAAAAATAAACTTAAAAAGATATACACAGTCTTCAAATCATTTTACATAATGATGACAGTTACCATAAAGTGTATCAGACCCTGCACTGTTTTACATATATGATCTTACTTGATTTCTTCCAATCTTATGAAGTAGTTTATGGGTAATAGAAAATGAAAAAACAATAACAGCTAAAATTTTATTTCATGGGCTAGGTAATCGTCTGAGTGGTTTGCACATTATTATCTGACTTAATTCTTAGAACAGTCTCAGGAATTAGGTCCTATTATCTTTTACAAATGAGAGAATGCAGGCAGAAAGGGACTGATTAGTGGACGCAGAGTCGCCCAGCTTCTAGGCAGAGCAGCTGAGAAAGAAACTGAGGCAAACACAGGCTGTCTGACCCCATAAATTATTGGGCGCATTATACTATGCAGTCTGGGGGTGGATGTACACCCTGCATGGATGTAGAGGGGGCTCTGAGACTCAGGCACAGAGAAGCACAAGCAGGCCCACAGAGGTCAGCAGTAGGGAGACCACTCAGAGACCGCTCATACCTAGGGAATGGTGGGTCCTCTGGATTGTGGTGTTTGACTTAAGACCAGCAAAAAACCTTTTGTGGCTGCCTCGAAGAATAGAGGAGAGGGTATAATTCAGATCGTTTCTAGAAACTGTTTATGTAAAATGTCCTTATGATTCAGTGAACCTATGATATTTCCTTTAAAATTATCCATGAAGGGCAGAAGCAAATGTGCACCCCCTTTTCCAGCTGCACAGTGGGTCTGCTGGGGCTGAGGGCCGACTTGCTTAAGCCAAGCAGCTATGCCCCAAAGGGCCACTCAAGTTAGCTGTGGAAAGAATTGATTTGGAAGTCACCTATGGCAGCTGGACTCTCCTTCTGTCATGTCCAACCTGGCAGACTCCTACATGCTTTTCCAGGGCCAGTGGACAGTGTGAGCCTGGGACAGATAGTGGCACAATGGGCTTATTCCTGAAAGGGCCACAAGTGTGCTTTGGTGTTGGCCTCAGACAACTTCTGCAACTGCCAAACCACTAATCACATGTCCTTCCAATCAATGACCACATTATCATTAAAAGCAAGACTACCAGGCATCACTGCTATTGCATTTACTTTGAAAATATAAGGCTGGCTGTGGAATGTTAAGGCAGGTAGACCATTGGGGGATGGATAGTATTTCCTTAGATGGGGAACTGAAGGAAGGGAAGGTGTTCTGAGGAGAGGGGAAAGCAGAAATAAAAACTAGATAAAGGAAAAGTACGAGATGTAACGAGGAGTTTGTGAGTAACCTGGTATATTAGTTTGATAGGACTCCCATAGCAAAGTACCACAAAGTGGGTGGCTTAGAAATTTATTGTCTTACAGTTGTGGAGGCCAGAAGTTCAAGATCAAGGTGTGGGCAAGACTGGTTCTTTCTGAGAGCTGTGAAGAAGAATCTCTTTGATGCCTCTCCCCTAGTTTCTTGTGGTTTGCTGGCAATTTTGGGCATTCATTGGCTCGTAGATGCATCACATAATTTCTGCCTTCATCTTCACATGGCATTCTCGCTGTCTGCATGTCTGACTCCAAATTTCCCTTTTCTATAAGGACACCAGTAATACTGGATTAGAGGTTCACTCCTCTGGTATGACCTCATCTTAATTATGTCTGCAATGACCCTATTTCCAAATAAGATCACATTCTGAGGTACTGGGGCTTAGGAATTCAGCATATGTATTTTGGGGAGCACAGTTCAGCATGTGACATCTGGCGTGGCTGGAGAATTGAAAATAAGACTTTTTGTTTGTTTGTTTTGTTTTTTTGAGACCGAGTCTCGCTCTGTCATCCAGGCTGGAGTGCAGTGGCTCGATCTTGGCTCACTGCAAGCTCCACCTCCCAGGTTCACGCCATTCTCCTGCCTCAGCCTCCCGAGCAGCTGGGACTACAGGCACCCACCACCACACCCAGCTAATTTTTTGTATTTTTAATAGAGACAGGGTTTCACTGTGTTAGCCAGGATGGTCTTGATCTCCTGACCTCGTGATCCACCCGCCTCAGCCTCCCAAAGTGCTGGGATTACAGGCGTGAGCCACCACGCCCGGCGAAAATAAGACTTAAAAGAACAGAGCAGGCTGGGCACTGTGGCTCATGTCTGTAATCCCAGCACTTTGGGAGGCCGACGCAGGCGGATCACGAGGTCAGGAGATCGAGGCAAACAGATCATCTAAGGCCAGGAATTCAAGACCAGCCTGGCCAACATGGTGAAACCCCGTCTCTACTAAAAATACAAAAATTAGCTGGGTGTGGTGGCACATGCCTATAATCCCAGCTACTCAGGAGGCTGAGGCACAAGAATCACTTGAACCTGGGAGGCGGAGGTTGCAGTGAGCCAAGACCATGCCACTGCACTCTAGCCTGGGTGACGGAGTGAGACTCGGCCTCAAAATAATAATAATAATAATAATAATAATAATAATAATAATGTGGTAAAAACACCATGGTAAAAACATGTGGTGTTTGGTTTTCTGTTCCTGTGTTAGTTTGTTTGCTGATGTTAATGACTTCCAACTCCATGTCCCTGCAAAGGACATGATCTCATTCCTTTTCATGGCTGCATAGTATTCCATGGTGTATATGCACCACATTTTCTTTATCTGATTTATCATTGATGAACACTGAGGTTGATTCCATGTCTTTGCTATTGTGAATAGCGCTGCAATGAACATAGGCATGCATGTATCTTTATAACAGAACGATTTCTATTCCTTTGGGTATATACACAGTAATGAGATTCACAGTAGTTAACTTTAAAGGGAAAGATTATGAGGTCTACTTTATAAAATGTCTGTTATTTTAATTTTACTAATAAGCATGTAATACTATTGGAGATCTCCTGAAAAAGTGCCCCTCTTCTTTACCTGAGACCTAAACCAATGGTGAAATATGACAAAATAGTAATGCAAACAGAGCCCTAAATGACAAAATGAAGTCCTATTAGAGAACATTCACAGGCAAGTGGCTTCCAGCTTCCCCTACCCTGCAACCTGGGACACAGCCTTGAAGGTGTGGGAGGGACTGAGACAAGGATGCATCTTTCTTCTTTCACACTCCTCACTCAAACTGAGTCATTTCTCCACCTCAAAAGCAGGGACAGAAAAAATGATAATGGGCAGAGTAAGATCAGAGTAATATTAGATATGAGGTCAGATGGGAATGAAGTGTTTTCCCTGCCCACAGTTACTTTGTTTATGCTCTGAGCTATCAAAGATGTCCATGTCCTAATCCCTGGACCCTGTGAGTATTTTCTTATATGGCAGAGCCACTTTGCAGATGTAATGAAATTAAGGCTCTTGAGATGAGGAGGTTGTTCTGGACTATCTGGGTGGGCCATAAATGATATCACAAGTGTCCCCATAAGACAGACTCAGAGGGGTTGACTATAGAACAGGAAAAGATGATGGGACAATGGAAGTCATGGGAGAGATGGAGAGAGATTTGAAGATGCTATGCTGCTGGCTTTGAAGATGCAGGAAGGGGCCATGAGCCAACGAATGCAGGCAGCCTCTAGAAGCTGAAAAACGCCAGAAAACAAATTTTTCCCTCAAAGCCTCCAGAAGGAACAAGCCCTGCCAACATCTTGACTTTTGTCCAGTGAAACTGATTTCAGACTTCTGACTTCCAGCACTGGAAGGCGATACATTTGTGCTGTGTTAAGCCACCCAAGTTTGTGTTAATGTGTTACAGCAGTAACAGGAAACTAATATATAATCCTAAATATTCAATAATATGTTTGCATCTTTACTCAAAATATGTAGAGGGTTCTGCTAACTATAATTAGTAGAAAATATAATCCACATGTTTTTTCTACTTTACAGTTATACAATATACTAAACTCTACTTAAGACAATGATCTACTTTTCTCTCAAACACGGTGAAATCTAATTTACCTGGTAATGTGGCTAATGGGAAAAGCATATTCGTAAATTGTCCAAATATTGAAATATACTTTTAAAGTGCCAACACTTGAACATTTGATCATTTTTAAATTTTTCTTAAAAGAATCAAATATTTCCTTATTCTTTTATTAAATAGGCCATTCTGAACACATTTGAGCCTTTTTTTTTTTTTTTTGCAATTAAGAGTCATAAATGTGACTACATAAAATAGGACCTGTGTATTCAAATGTCCTTAACATATTTAGATGTAATATACCTCTGTAGACTTCTATTTCAAATTACCCCAAAACTTCTATGGTATCTGAATTCTTTGGTTAGATTATTCTAATTTTTCTGCCTCCTTCTTTGCTCTCTGGTATAAGAGAGCAAAGCTTCTTACCCTTACAGAGTGGTATACCTCTGTGTCCCTGCTTTTATGACTGCTTTTAGCAAGCTCTAGCTTTTCTTAATTGCTGCTTCTAATGTATAACTAAATAGGAAATCAGAAAAGTAAGCTTGTAACAATAGTTTCTGAAATAAATAAGAGCTAAGCTTTCTAAGAGGCTTTCTTGAGAGTAAACTATATATCTGGCCGTACAAAGCCCCCATCAGTGAATTACCAGTATCTGAAGTGATCTGTTTTTCTGTCTGTCAGGCTATGAGCTTTCTGAAGGCAAGCATTGTATTTACCATGAAAATTTAAAAGACCAATAATTTCCTGTTCACCTACTATGTGCCAGGCATCACCACTCCTTCCCTCTGCAGGGCTATGGCGTGTAGCATACATTCAGCAGAGTACATGGCAATATTTCACAATTCCAATGTTTGTAAAATGCAGAACTTAAATCATGCTTGTCACTGCATGCATCTCCCTCAAACGATACAATGAAAGGGCAGGGCATTCACCGCTGATTCCCAGGAACAGAAACCACTAACAAATGTATCTTGTTAGTCTGCTGTCAGGAGCAAGATTTTTATCAGGAATGTTGTATTTCTGAAGACACCAGAATAATTTCCTCCTAATAAATTTCCATCTTATTCAGAAAAGCTGAGATTCTGCCAGGAGCTCAGAGCCTCCTGGGGGTAGGGCTCCGGCAGCTTTGTACTGCCGGATTAGATGTGTGTGCACGTCTGCGAAAGGCTGGGATGAACCCAGCACACGAAAACACATTGGGGCATTTAAAGCAAGAGCACAGTGGCACTCGTAGCCTGGGTATAGGTTCCAAGTACCCTTTTAAAAGGCCCTAAAATATGATTTAATGGACTTTCTTCCCCTCCCAGTAGAGGAAGAAGTGGGTTTGCCTGCCTATTCATTCTTGCAAAGAGGAAAGTAAATATTTTCCTATATCGATTTTAGACTTAATTCATGGAAGTTTGAAACACTGTTAATGCTGCATGGTTTGTATTTTTGGTTTTGCTATCTCCAGTTTGGGATTTTCTTATAAATGCTCCATTTGCATGAGCACTCATTCCAAATATGTCAAGAAAACACACCCAAGAAGAGAATTTCTGAAGGCCCTAATGGATTACTTCCTGCAAAGGATATAAGATACATTTAACTGTTTAAACATGGATGGCATTTTTAAAAAACAGATAAGAAAAAACTCAGTCTTTCTCTTCTTTCCTTTGCTTACAACTTCTCCCCAATTCTTTAATACACAGAAGAAGAGTCTTGGGATCCTTTTCCTCCTTTTATTGAGGAATGTTCTACTTTTTACTGATCCCAAACTATATTTAAACTCCAAATTCTTTTCTCCTCCCCCAAGAGATTACCAAGCGTGCTATTCCAAACAATAGCTAATGAAATGAAGAGGAATAGTGTGGCTTAAAAAAAAAAAAAAAAAAGAAATGTCATTACAGCCTGCAAACTAATTTCATTTGTGATTTAGCCTGGCACCTTTCCCCCTAGAACTTCCCTGGGGAAAGGATGAATGGCCATCTCAACATTGCATAAAAATTAGTATCAGGCTACAAATTATTGGACCTTATTAGAGATTTCTTTTAAGTAAATTAAGGTTATAGATCACAATCTTCCAAGAGGCTTGAGTGTTTTGAATTCTCCAAACTCAGAGAATATTTACAATTTCCTGAAATCTAATAGTAAATATAATTAGAAGACAGGACCTGGTTGTTACAAACCCAGCTCCTTTTATGTGGCACTCACATTAAAAAAAAAATAAAAATGAGATGATGGATCTTATAATTAAAAGATATTTGGCAAATAAAATTGATCACATGGTTAGCAAATCATACATTAGGAGTGTAATGTACCACCAATTCTCTGTCAGATCACCAGGAAATTTAAAAGATGCTATTGCTTGTGGGCATGTGTGTACACATACTCACATTTGTGTGTATGTATACTTGCATTTGTGTTTGTGCATGTGTATTTCAAGCCACACAAGGGCTGTTCATATTTCCTCCAGCCAGACACATCTATGTTTATGTTCTGTCTTTGTTTCTTCAGTCATCAGTTTTAAGCTAAATTTTATTGTGTTTTCTGCATCTTTCAAGTAGCAAGCTGATATTAAACTCCAATGTTCACATAATATTGAGGAAATCTACACATTACTGCCAAGCACAGTGACTACACATTTCACATTTCATGTTAATTTTACAAAAATGTTAGCCATATCTAGGTGGAAATGCTATTCTCTCAGGGGAAGTGCCTACCTTACGGATAAGTTCCCATACATTCGCAATGACTTCCTTCCCAAATCATCTTTATCTCATTCCCCCACATCCTAGATGTCTTAGTCCATGCGTATTACTATAAAGAAATACCAGAGGCTGGGTAATTTATAAAGAAAAAAAGGTTTATTTGGCTCATGATTCTGCTGGTTGGAAGACTGGGCATCTGGTGAAACCTTCAGGCTGCCTCCACTTGTGGCAGAAGGTGAAGGGGAGTCGATGTGTGCAGAGATCACATGACAGGAAAGGAGGCAAAAGAGGGTGAGAGGAAAGGTGCCAGGCTCTTTTTAAGCACCAGTTCTTGTGGAAACTAATAGTGAGTGAGCAAAAATGATGAGTGAGCAAGAACTCATTCACTGCTGTGAGGAGCACCATGTCATTCATAAGGGATCCTCCCTACGATCCAAACACTTCCCATTAGGCCCCACCTCCAACACTGGGGGTCAAACTTCAACGCGGGGTGTGGGGAGATGAACATCCAAATTATAGCATTCCAGTCCTGGTCCTCCAAAACTCATGTTCTTCTGAGAGTGGAAAATACAATCATCCCTCTCAGTCATCTTCAAAAGTCTTAACTTTTCCAGCATCAACTCAAAAGTCTGAAGTTGAAAGTTTCATCTAAGACTCAAGGCAAGTTTCTTGCAGCTATGAATCCGTAAAAAACTTACAAACAAGTAAAAAAAACCAAGTTATTTACTTCCAAGATACAATGGTGGTACAGGCATTAGGTAAACATTTCCATTCCAAAAGGGAGAAGACTTCTAGAATGACTTCACAGTCTTTTTCACATTGTTTTCATTATTAGCACCTGACTCCCTTTTGGTCACACTAATCTCTCTAGCAAGTGGTTGCTCCACATCACACATGGATTTCTCTTTTGAAAATGCTCTTTCCTTTCCTATCATATGGCAATGCTACAAATTTTCCAAATTTTTACACTCTGCTTTTTTAAAACTATACCTTAGGTAATTTCTTCACTGCCATTATCTTATTGTAAGCTATCAAAAGTAGGCATGCCACTTCTTGAGTGCCTTGCTACTTAGAAATTACTCCCACCAGATATCCTAGGTCATCACTCTTAAGTTTGGGTTTCCACAAATTTTTATGGCATGGACATAATGCACCCAAGTTCTTTGCTTAAATGTAACAAGTGTGACTTTTGCTTCATTTCCCAATGAGTTCTTCATTTCCATCAGACTTCATCAGCATGGCCTTTACTGTCTATATATCTACTTGCGTTTGGGTCACAACTACTTAACCAATCTCTAAGTAGTTCCAAACTTTTCCTAATCTACCTGTCTTTTTCTGTGACCTCTAAACTCTTCCAACTTCTGCCCATTAGCCAGTTCCAAAGCCACTTCCACATTTTCAGGTGTCTCTATAGCAACACCCTAATCCTTGGTACTAATTTTCTTAGCCAATGACCCAAACACCTCCCATTAGGCCCCACATTCAATATTGGTAGTCAAATTTCAGCATTAAGTTTGGGGGAATAAACATCAAACTGTAGAACTAGGGGATGGCCCACCCTCATTGTTCTGAAAGACTATCATTGAGGAACCTCACCTTCTATATATAGTTCAAGTTTCGTGTAATAAAAGAAAGATGGTCTGCACAGCTGCTCACTCTTTGCAGTGATAGTTTTAAAGAAAGAAAAGGAAGAGGCGTATTAGGCCATTTGCATTGCTATAAAGGAATACCTGAAACAGGGTAATTTACAAGGAAAAAAGGTTTGTTTTGCTCAGGATTCTGCAGGCTATGTAGGAAGTATGGTGCCAGCATCTGCTTCTGGTGAAGCTCCAGGAAGATTTCCATCATGGTGGAAGGTGAAGGGGGAGCAGGGGAATCACATGATGAGAGATGAAGCAAGAGAGAAGAGGAGGTGCTGTATTCTTTCAAACAACCAGATCCAGCATAAACTCAGAGTGAGAACTCACTCACTATCACGAGGACAGCACCAAGACATTCATGAAGGATCTACCCCTATGACTCAACCACCTCCTCACAGGCCCCACCTCCAACATTAAGGATCACATTTCAGCATGACATCTGGTGGGGACACACATCCAAACTATATCGGGGGTGAGTATGTTCAAGTTGCTCTAGCCCTGTCTTTGCCCCTTTCCTGCCACCGCACTGTTCTGAAGACTATCCCTCACATACTGCTGTCCCAATCCTCCCTGACTAATGTTGGGGAAGAGCCCTGGCTAAGAGTATAAAGGCCTGAGTCCCACTCCCAGGTCTGACACTAACAGGCAAAACTAAACTTCCTGGGATCTCTCTAACAGCTATGCACAATGCTTCGCTCTCTAAGTGTGCTACCTCATTTCATCCTTATGATGCCCTATGAAGCAGGCACTGGTATTTACTCTAGTTTATGAAACTGAAGCTCAGAAAAGTTAAGTGATTTGCCCAATAAGGGAAACAGGATTTGAACTCAAGTATTAGTACCCACTGTTGCTGAGTTGAATGGGCCACCCACGACTCCCAGTTTCTTCGTCTGTTACACAAGTGGGCCAAATGGATTTCCACATTTCCTTCCAGCTCTAATATTTTAAAATATTTGCTCTTTTTCTAGTTTGTATGTCAAGTTTTAAAGAAGCCAAAAGTCTTGCCCTCATGTTGGGGATATAACCTCATCCTGAGGCTCTGCAGTGGGATTCTCAGGGGTCATACATATATTTTCAAGAAGATTAACAAGAAGTTAACACAAATCCTAAATAAAAGGTAGTATAAAAAAGTATGCCCCATTTCCAACTGCAAAATATTTACAATGAGATTCAAATTTTTTAATCCTTAATTTATGACTGCCTGCTGAAAATACATACCATTTCTGTAAAGTGTTAATTTTCTAAAAGTTCTTCATTACAGAATTTTATGTAGTATTAATTCATTTGGCTAAAAGAATGCCTTTTCTACATGCTTAGAGAAATAAAAATCTGGAAAGATATCTATATATACACACACACACACACATATATATGTATATATATTATATATAGAGAGAAAGAGCATATATATATATAGCAAGCTCATGACATTATTGTTGGGTGGCTGGTGACTTAAAACCCTTTTTGTTGTTGGTGGTGCATCTGATTTTTCCATAAATGTACATGACTTTTGTAAAAAGAAGAATAAATTACAATAAATTAAAAAATAAAAACGCCAAATTCCATTTTCCCCTGTCTAAAATTCCTACCGTTTTAAATTCAGGAAGGAAACACAGGACAGAGGGTAAAGGATGGGGAAGAGATTTCCCCGAGACTGAATCCAAATTGCACAGATTTCCACTGTGCTTAATTGAGGAGGGTGGTGATGGACAGAGAGAGTCTTAGGTCTCTCTGCAAGGAGTTTTCTCCAGAGGACTTTTTTTTTTTTTTTTTTTTTTTTTTGCCAGGGCAGCTGATGGCTTGAAAATGAGATTAGAGAGCCTGTACCTTCTTCTAATTATACACTACAGATCCACAATTCCTTCTTTGGAATTCCAAAATCCAAAATACTCAGAAAATTAAAAATTGGAAGCTTTCTTCAAGACTCATTTGGCTACAAAACCTAACCTTTTACTGACAGCTTTTAGCCCACTTTGTGTGATAATTAATATAATTTTTGAAGAAGTAGTATGGCCGGATTACTGTATACAATGAGTTGCTTTCCTAAAATTTAAATAATCCTAAATTCCAAACTGCATCTTACCCTAGAATCTTGGCTGAGGGCCCAGGGACCTGAACCAAACTGAAGGTTCGGTTCCATTTAAACCTTACAAGGGGTCATGGGTTAATAGTGTACACAAGTGATATCTCTCTCAATTTTCCAGCTAAGGTTATTTCTCATGAAATATATCATGTTGGATTTTTCAAAGGAATGCAGAGTACAATCTTGGAAGGACAAGACTAAGAAGAGAACCTCATGGAGAAAGGAAAATATTGAAACAAATAAAAAATAATTGCGAAATAAATAAATCACTTTTTTCCTCTCTTTGCCTAGAAAATAGCCCTGTATTTCAAATTACAACTGCCTTTGAATGTTCTTCTTTTCTTCTCAACCCCACACATTTTAAAGCATGTTCTTATTTGATATATACGATTCTCTTATTGGCAATATTTTTATGAATAGGATACACATATAAGATGACAGAGTTGAGCATATTTTTAAAGATAGGTATGCTAACCTTCATACACATTCCAGGTGATTACATTCCATAGGATGCCAGAAAACATATCAAGAAGAGAAACTACTTTAGGCATCCTAACTTGGGCAAATGCATCTCTTCTATCAATTTTTTTTTTTTTTTTTACCTTGCAACACAAAGACAGTAGATGAAGAAAGATGTTGTGAGATTATTAATATAGGACAGGCTAGTTCAAGGAGAGGTAGGCACCTTGTAGTGAAAACTTTTAAAGGACTTGAGCTACCAAATTCTGGGGTATTTTGTCCTATCAGGTCACAAACTCATCAAAGCAATTTTCAGTCTCAGTTACAGACTCAGACAGGACTGGCCTTTTCTTCACCCTGATGGCTCGCACTGTTTACAGATCAGGACAGATCTCTGTGAAGTAAGTTAGATCCAGCTTCAGTTAACTTAAGTCAACCAAGGGGGCCATACCTTCAGAAAAAGATTCATGCAATGACTATTTCACAGAGCAAAATTTGGCAATGTAATTTCTTGAAAGTTAATTGCCTTGGTTTTTGTCTTCTATGTGAGTACCAAGCTCAGCAAAGAAAAAACAGACAAAAATGACTTCTTAACTCAACCATGTGTCTACAGGTTTGTTAACGTCGTCTTTTGATTCAGAATCTGTGAGCTGGAGCTTAGCTAAGATGCAAAATACCAGTGCACAGCTTAAGGTTGTGCAAGGGTGAAACTGTGGAAGGAAATAATGTGAGAGACAAGAAGAGACGACTGAGGCATCTTTGGAGAAAGGGAATTTAAGGAGAGAGGGCAACAGCAGGCGCAATGCAGTCAGAAGGGCCCAGACAAATCCTGGCTCTGAGATGGGAAAGCTGTGTGTCCTGGAGTTGGTTATTCCAACAGTCTGAGCAGTTTCTTGGTATTCAAAATGAAGGCATTCAGAACTGTCCTGCTGACATGAGGATTAAATGAAATCACATATGTAAAGAGTTGAACAAAGTGCCAGGCATGTAAGAACTCACTAAATTGTACTTGTGCTAATATCCCAACTTACCCTCTCCACTCCCCCTACTCTCCTTGCACTGTAAATGAAATCAGAGTTTCAGTCTTACCTTTGTGAGTAAACAGAGCTGTCTCTCCTCCATTCTTGCAGAAAGCCTCACAATTAAAAACTACAATAAAATGTTTACTCTTCATGTTTTATTTTAAACAGCCAACAAAAGTTTTTATCCACCTTTGCAATGCAGAAACCCTGCCGCTGATGGCAGGGAAGCAGACAAGAAGCTTTTAGCTGTCCCAGATTCTTGAGTTTTCTGCTGCTTGTTATAATTCTGCCTCACCCATAGCCTAACTCCACATACCCTTGACTGCAAAGCCTACAGGGCAGAGCCTGTTCTGGTTTTATTCATTTATTCATCAAAGACTTATTGAGCATCTTCTACATGCCAGACACTGCACCATATTCCAGAGCAGCTCAGGCGCACACACACACACACACACACACACACACACACGACACAATGAGGAAAATATGATGCTAGAGGATTATCAGGAAGCAGAAAGGAGAGGACATGTCCCCCTCAAGTGGGCATGGGAGGGGCAGCAAGAAAGAAAGTTGCAGAATGGAGTTTCTTTATCATGTGGCTTGGAGGGGCAAGACTTTCCCAAAGCCCTTCCTCTCATTCGAGGAAACTTCCAGCTATGCAACCTATCATTTGCTGTCTTCCTATAATTTATCATTATTAGTACTCACCTCCCCTCTCCCCTGTTTTCATTCATTGCTGTATCTCTAGTATCTTTGAATACTGTGTGGAGCAAGTAACAGGCATACCCCATTTTATGGCACTTCACTTTATTGTACCTCCCAGATAGTGTGCTGTTTAAAAATTGAAGATTGTGGCAACCTTACTTTGAGCAAGTCTATCAGTGCTATTTTTCCAAAAGCATGGGCTCACTTTGTGTCTCTACATCACATTTTGATAATTCTCCCAATATTTTGAACTTTATTATTATTATATCTGCTACAGTGATCTGTGATCAGTGATCTTTGATGTCACTATTGTAATTACTGAAGGCCATGAACTGCACCCATATAAGGCAGTGAACTTAACCAACAAATGCTGTGTGTTCTGACTGCTCCATTATTCAACCATTCTCCCTTTTCTCTCCTTCTCCTCAGGCCTCTATATTCCCTGAGACACAACAATATTGAAATTAGGCCAATTAATAACCTTACAATGGCCTGTAAGTGTTCAAGTGAAAGGAAGAGTCACACATCTCTCACTTTAAATCAAAAGCTAAAAATGATCAAGCTTAGTGAGGAAGGCAGGTCAAAACCTGAGATAAACCAAAAGCTATGCCTTTTGTGCCAGTTAGCCAAATTGTGAATGCAAAGGAATAGTTCTCGAAGGAAATTAAAAGTGCTACTCCAGTGAACAAGTGAATGATAAGACAGTGAAATAACCTTATTTCTGATACGGACAAAGTTTTAGTGGTCTGGATAGAAGACCAAACCAGCCACATTTCCTTAAGCTAAAGCCTAGTCCAGAGAAAGGCTCTAAGAGTCTCTTTAATTCTATGAAGGCTGAGAGAGGTAAGGAAGCTACAGACAAAAAATTTGAAGCTAGCAGAATTTAATTCATGAGGTTTAAGGAAAGAAGCTGTCTTTGTAACATAAAAGTGCAAGATGAAGCAGCAAGTGCTGATGGAAAAGCTGAAGCAAGTTATCCAGAAAATTTAGTTAAAATCATTGATGAAGGTGGCTACACTAAACAACAGATTTTCAATGTAAAGAAAACAGCCTTCAACTGGCAGAAGATGTCATCTAGGACTTTCATAGCAAAAGAGAAGTCAATGCCTGGCTTCAAAGCTTCAAAGGATAGGCTGACTCTCTTCTTAGGGGCTGATGCAGCTGGTGACTTTAAATTGAAGCCAATACTCACTTATCATTCAAAAAAATCTTAAGACCCTTAAGAATTATGCTAAATCTACTATGCTTGTGCTCTACAAATGGAAAAACAAAGCCTGGAGGACAGAACATCTGTTTACAGCATTATTTGCTGAATATTTCAAGCCTCCATTTGAGACCTACTACTCAGAGAAAAAGATTCGTTTCCAAATATTACTACTCACTGACAATGCACCTGGTCACCCAAGAGCTTTGATGGAGACATACTTGGAGGTTAATGCTGTTTTCACACCTGCTAACACAATATTAATTCTATAGCCCATGGATAAAGAAGTAATCTCAACTTTCAAGTCTTATTATTTAAGAAATACATTACATAAGGCTTTAGCTGTCATAGATAGTGATTTCTCTGATGGATCCGGGCAAAGTAAATTGAAAGCCTTCTGAAAAGGATTCACCATTCTAGATACCACTAAGAAGATTTGTAATTCATGGACGAAGGTCAAAATATCAACATTGTATTAGTCCATTCTCATACTGCTATAAAGAACTACCTGAGACAGGATAATTTATGAATAAAAGAGGTTCTATTGGCTCACAGTTCCACAGACTGTAAGGAAGCATGACTGGGAGGCCTCAGGACACTTACAGTCGTGGCAGAAGGCAAAGGGAAAACAATATGTCTTACCATGGTGGCAGGAGACAGAGGGCAAGGAAGGAAGTATAACCATTTAATGAGTTCACCTTGCCTGCTGCATAGACAGAATCGATTTATCAAGACAGGGGAATTGCAATGGATAAAGAGTAATTCACGCAGAGCCAGCTGTGTGGGAGACCAAAGTTTTATAATTACTCAAATCAGTCTCCTGGAGCATTCAGGGATCAGAGTTTTTAAAGATAATTTGGTGGGTAGGGGCTTGGGAAGTGGGGAGTGATGATTGGTCAGGTTGGAGATGGAATCATAGAGGGGGCTCGTAGTTGGGTGTTTTTTTTTGTTTTGTTTTGTTTTTGAGACAGAGTCCCGCTCTGTCGCCCAGGTTGGAGTGCAGTGGCACAATCTCAGCTCACTGCAATCTCCGCCTCCCGGGTTCAAGCAATTCTCCTGTCTCAGCCTCTCAAGTAGCTGGGATTACAGGCGTGTGCCATCATGCCAGGCTAATTTTTTGTATTGTTAGTAGAGATGAGGTTTCACCATGTTGGCCAGGCTGGTCTTGAACTCCTGACCTCAAATGATTCATTCAACTAGGCCTCCCAAAGTGCTGGAATTACAGGCATGAGCCACAGTGCCCAGCCATAGAAATTTGGTTTTCTTAATGTCTTCTGTTTCTGGGTGCAATGGCAGAACTGGTTGGGCCAGATTACCAGTCTGGGTGATGTCAGCTGATCCGTCAAGTACAGGGTCTACAAAATATCTCAAGCACTGATCTTAGGTTTTACAACAGTGATGTTATCCCCAGGAGCAATTTGGGGAGGTTCAGACTCTTGGAGTCAGAGGCTGCCTGACCCCTAAATTGTAATTTCTAATTTTGTAGCTAATTAGTTAGTCCTGCAAAGGCAGACTGGACCCCAGGCAAGAAGGGGGTCTTTTCAGGAAAGGGCTGTTATCAATTTTGTTTCAGAGTCAAACCATGAACAGAATTCCTTCCCAAAGTTAGTTCGGCCTATGCCCAGGAATAAACAAGGACAGCTTAAGGGTTAAAAGCAAGATAGAGTCAGTTAGTTCTGATTTCTTTTATTGTCATAATTTCCTCAGTTATTATTTTGCAAAGTCAGTTTCAGAAGTGCTACACACTTTCAAACAATCAGATCTCATGAGAATTTTATCTATCAGGAGAACAGCAAAGAAGTCTGCCCCCATGATCCAGTGACCTTCCACCAGGCCCCTTCTCCGACACGTGGGTATTACAGTTCAACATGATATTTGGGTAGGGACACAGAGCCAAATCATATCAAAAGTTAACAGAAGTTCAAAAGCAGTTGATTTCAACCTTCATGAATGACTTTGAGGGGTTCAAAACTTCAGTGGAGGAAGTACCTGCTGGTGCAGTTGAGCAAGAGAACAGGAATCAGAAATGGAGCCTGAAGATGTGACTGAATTGCTGCAATCTCATGATAAAACTTTAAGAATGAGGAGTTTTTTCTTATGAATGAACAAAAAAACATGGTTTCTTGAAACGGAATCTACTCCTGGTGAAGATGCTATGAACATTATTGAAATAAAAACAAAGGATTTAGAATATTATATAAACTGAATTGATAATGCAGTGGTAGGGTTTGAGAGGTTGACTCCAATTTTAAAAAAAGTTCCACTGTGGGTAAAATGCTATCAAACAACATTGCATGCTCCAGAGAAATTTTCCATGCAATAAAAAGTTAATTGATTGGGGAAATTTTATTGTTATCTTATTTTAAGAAATTGCCACAAGCACCCCCAACTTTCAGCAGCCACCACCCTGGTCAATCAGCAGCCATCAACATGGAGGCAAGGCTCTCTACCAGCAAAAAGATTATGATTTGCTGAAGGCTCAGGTGATATTAGCATTTTTAGCAATAAATTATTTTTAATTTAAGGTATGTATATTTTTTTTAGACATACTGCACATTAAATAGATTATAGTGCAAACATAACTTTTATAGGCACCAAGAAACAAAAACATTTGTGTGACTCACCTATTGCAATGTTTGTTTTATTGCAGTGGTCTGGAAGTGAACCTGCAATATCTCTAAGGTATACCCACAGATGCTTCTTATGGGCTGCCTTGTACCCCCCAAAATTCATGATGATATCCTAACCCCTAGTGTCTCAAAAGGTGATTATGTTTGGAGACAGGGTATCTAAAGTTAGTAAGTTAAGTTACTAAGCTAATATGAGGTCACGAAAGTGGGTCCTAATCCAATACAACTGTTGTTCTTATAAAAAGAGGAGATTAGGACACAGACACAGAAGGAAGACGATGTAAAGACACAGGGAGAAGACAACAACCATCTGCAAGCCAGGGAGAGATGTCTCAGAATAAACTATCCCTGCGGACACCTTGATCTTGGCCTTCTAACCTCTAGAACTGTGGTATTGAACTTGAGGTCATGGTTGCATCAAGGTAATTTCCCTATATGACATCTACCGTGGTGTATCTGTCCAACTCTAAATCCCTTGTCATCATTATCCTGGGCTCTGTCCTCATGGGTGCCTAGTAGAAAAATGTACCTGCCTGAAAGAAGGGACTCCGCCCTGCCAAAAATCACCCTTGATGGAATTTTTGGTCCCATACAAAGTCTAATTTTGGATCTGCATTTACCTCAAAGATATGCAAAATGGAATCAATACTTAAGTCACAAGTATAAAGTATATTGAAAATTTTTCAGAATAATCTGGGTCCTTTCTAATCTTTTTCCTGAGACTGCCTTTCTACTGCAAGGTGGTAGAATGAGAGCAATACAGAAGATAGCAGAGGGCTAATCGTGGAGCCTAAGGGAAGTTTTTTTTGTTTTTTGTTTTTTTTAATGAACAAATGGATGAATGAGCAAGCAGCACACTGGGCATCCCAAAATCTAGGGGAAAGCAATTGTAATTGCTGGGGTGACCCATGGCGGACTTCATGGAGAAGATGACAACAGAGCATGGTCTTCAAGAATGAACCAAATGAAGGGAGAAAGAATTCTTTTTCTGCAAGGCATAAGATTCCACCACTAACAAGCTCTCCCAGTAAGTGAGCTTCCCTGTCCAACCCACCATGGTTGTGTCCTGTTTCACGGCTCCCTTCCAGATGCCCCACGCCACAAACACAAGATTTGGCATCCAGCTTTATAGGAAAAGTGGGGCTCTCAGATAAGCTATCCCTCAGCTCCTGCTGTATCTTCCAACTTACCTGCTGCTACACTCACTTATTCTTGACTCCACCACAGTGGCAAAAGTGTCCTTCTGCCCACAGTGAATTTCTTTCCTTATGTGCTGAAGTCAATCTCCTTGTCTTCTCCTCAAGGACCCCATGGTGATGATAGCTAAGAGAAAGACCTCTTTCTCTTCTGTCTACAAGCTCTCCTGGCAAGCACTTTAAGTTCCAGCCTTTGACTTCCAGTTAAGTGAAGACTACCTCAAAACCTATGTCTCCATGAATTCCTACCCCTGAGACCCAGATCCATTGAACGTCTATCTAGGTGTGTCATTGTTCTCCCTTTAAATCTGACTTTCCTTGATCTTAGGGAATTATACCAACTTTGTTTTATTGCTATAGAGAAGTGTCTGACACTGATCTTTGACTCTTTCCTTAAACATCCAGTAGTCTTGAAATTTAGAGTCCTAACATATCTTGGATCCGTCCCTTCTTCTATATCAGGGATCTGCAAACTACAGCCCTTGGGCCAAACCCAGCTCACTACCTATTTTGGTAAATAAATGTTTGTTGGAACACAGCAAGCTCATTCATTGACATATCATCTTTGGCAGCTTTGGTGCCACTTGGGCAGAGTTTAATCATTGTGACTGAGACAGTAGGGCCCAGCAAGCTTAAAATATTTACTAACTGCCTATATTTACTATTTTTTAATATATCTTTTACATTTACTTTAATATTTCCTTTAATATTTACTCTAAATATATCTTTTATATTTACTACCCTTTTCCAGACAAAATTTGCCAATTCCTTCCATCTATTTTCCCTGAGATATCCCTTATTTAAGCCCTTGACATTCTTACTCACCTCAATCATTCATCCAAAGAATATTTATTAAGCACCTATTATGTGCCCAGACACTGTTCTACAAGTGTTTACACAGCAACGAACAAATATAAACAAGAAGCATGCACACCGGCACGTTCCTGCTTCAGCGAATGTGCACTTGAGGGGCCTCCTGCCTGAAACTCCCTTCTCCCACCTGACCCCATCTTCAGATCTCTGCTCTGTCACCTCACCAAGCAGCCTTCTCAGCCTAAGCTATCCAGCATGGCACCCTCCAGCCTTACGGTTTCCTTACTTTTCTTATTAGTATTTCCACCACCTGCTGTATTGCACGTATGTGTTTCCTTCTCTTCGTTGCCATTAGAACAAAAGAACTGTTCGTTTTACTGAATTTTTACCTCACCTCCTCCCACTCAGTCCAGCTTGCTGCCCACACTGCTTCCAGCCAGAATAAAGCGCAGTGGAGTAGGTATTAGCAGGGCTGAGAGGCCATCCTAGGACACAGTATGAAGGTTGTTATATGCTTAGCGAAGGAGTTTGCTTTTATAACTCTGGGAGGTGTCCACAAACAAAGTGTACCTAAATTCACAGCTTTACCAAACAGCAAGAGCTCTGGGGACCAAGAGTAGGAAAATTTGAAGTCTAGTCCTAGTCTTGACTTCAACAATTTGAGCCTGCATCATGTAGCCCCAGGTTTCTACATCTCATCTGTCAAGGCTAGCCAGTGTTGTTGAACTAACATTTGTAAGTCCTTCTAGATCTAGCAGATCCTTGAACAGCCCTCCCTGGGAGCAGAGTCCATTTACTGAACTCTTGGGAAGACAGAGGGTGTTATAACACACACACAGTGCAAGTTGATACTGGATCTTTTACAAAATCTGTTCCTCTTGCTAGCTGTGTAATCTTGGGCAAGTTGCTTGACCCCTTTGCCAAGTTTCTACATCTGTACAACAGGGATAAACATTACCCCTAAACATAGGACAGTGATACGAGACAGTCTACCTGAAGCCTGAAGCATCATGTGGCACATAGTAAGTCCCCAGGAAATGTTAGCTGGCACGGTCACCACTGTTAATTGTTAAAAGTGTACCTCAACAGGCCGGGCGTGGTGGCTCACGCCTGTAATCCCAGCACTTTGGGAGGCCGAGGTGGGCAGATCACGAGGTCAGGAGATCGAGACCATCCTAACACGGTGAAACCTCGTTCTCTATTGAAAAATACAAAAAATTAGCCTGGCGTGGTGGCGGGCGCCTGTAGCCCCAGCTACTCAGGAGGCTGAGACAGGAGAATAGCGTGAACTCGGGAGGCGGAGCTTGCAGTGAGCCGAGTTTGCGCCACTGCACTCCAGCCTGGGCGACAAGGCGAGACTCCGTCTCAAAAAAAAAAAAAAAAAAAAAATTTACCTCAACTTGGCCCTGACATCCCACCATATTCATCTTCCTTTTTCTATTTACCACCTCCCTTTCTCCTTCCATTTTAACACTTTCATTCTTTTCCCCACACCCCCCACCCGCACCCTCCACTAATGCCCTCAGGGTTCCACCCCCAAGAGGCTAATCAAAGGAATTTCCTGGAGAAATCAAGTCCCCCTCAAGACAAATTCTAGTGCCAGCTGTTAATGCTTTTGTCCTCACGGCTACATAAGCACTTTTATAACCGCTCTTGTTTTTGTAGACACATATCTGCTTTGTTACATAACATTTGGCTTCAGCTTTAACTCTCAGAAGAGAGATAAAACCTCTTAATCTTGGGGATCTGATCTGAATCACTCCCTCCATTTCTGGAAATACAGAAAGAAGCCTGGGCTCTTGCTGAATCTAGAAGCCCAGCCAGAGCTTCTCTGAGGAGCCAAACTGCCGCCTGCCATGCGTGGAAACCCGGGAAAGAAGTGGGGACTCAAAGGCAGCCGCGGTGTCAAGGGTGGAGGCTTAAAAATAGCAAAAGCTGCCCTTGGAGAATATTCCCACTGGATGTTTGCATTTTTAAAAGTGCCTCCAAGGAAGACTGTTCCCACAAAAGAATGAACAGTAAACAGGAGGTGGTAGCATCTTTGGGGGAGGTCTTCAGAGAAGGGTTCACCTGGACTCTTAAAATCACACCACCAAGCCCTTGATTTCAGGCCAGTTTCTTACAATGGAGCACAATCAAAATTGGAAAAGATGGGAAATATCAAGAATAGACAAGAAAAAAATCCTCTTTACCACACAGTGTGATAAATCCAGATATAATCTCAGACTGAGAGGTTCCTAGTCATTTTCATTCTTTTCTCTGCATTTATGTAATTGTAGATATATATTTTTCTTTCAGAGTTTGAAAGAACCTTAGAAATCTAAGCCAACCATCATATTTTCAGAAGGAAATTAAGCCAGAGAGGTAATGTGACTAAGGGCCCCACAGCCCAGCAAGGACCAGGGCCAGGAACACTGTTGTCCTGACCCAGTCTAGGTCTCTCATGGATTGGGAACTCCAGACCCAGGGTCCTAAAAAGAGCTGCCCCCCCATCTACCACCACATGGGGTTACTATAAATACCCTCTTCCCCAAGATGACAAGATTTATTTTCCTTTGATGCCCACACTAACTTTAAAGCAAATTCTTGCCTTTGCCTACAGAAGAAGAGACCCAGAGGCTCAGAGTTCAGGAGATCTGCGCCAGGTCCCTGGGATGGTAAGTGAAGGATCCAGAAGTCAAATGTAGATAAATTTATTCCCACCCCCAGGCTGAATTCATGTGACCTAAGGCCAGGAAGACCCCCATTTCTGATATTATTTCCAGTCCTGTCCAGCCTGACATCTTATAATCTGCTGTCATTTTTATTTAGCTGGTTTAAATCTTTTGTTTGGGGCACTTGCATAACAGCCCTGAGAGTGGGCGCCTCCTCCAGTGTTGCTTGCTGGGCACTTGACTTGCCTCCCACTAGTCCTGAATGTGTTGTCATAGCCTCTCGCCTTTAAAAGTCAGAATGATCTTTCCAAAATTGAAGTTGAAATCACTGCCTCTGCTTAAACCCTATCACTTCTTTCCCTTGCCCCAGGATAGAGTCCAATTTCCTTCATTCAGCATATGAGTCTGTACAGTATGCAGTGCAAAGATCTCAAACTGCCAGGTGTACAGCATCCAACTCTGACACTAATTTTAATCAGCCTACCAATTTGAATATTTTGATTGAAAGTTGCACATTTCTACTTCTCTTGAGGAAAGAGAAGTTACTTTTCATGCCTTAATTCTTTCCTCAGCAAAATGGGGGCAATAATATAGAAAATAAATTCAACAGTGCTTGACCAGTGAATGCCATCTTTAGCATTACGTCAACTGATGTCCACGGGCCTGGCCCAGATCAGCTGGAGCTGAGGAGTGGTTCCCTGCCTCACAGGAGCAAGAGGTCATAGCTCTGCCCAGTCTTCAGCCCGCCCTTGCTTTGTGTCATTCAAGCTTCCTTTCTAGCCCCTGAAAATGGAGGTCCCACTTCCTGTGTCTCGTTTTTGAGCAACACTAAGCAGCTTGGGTTCCCTCCATGTTTCTTTGGCCTGAACCTGAGTTTTGTTCATTCACAGCACTTAGAACACGTGCATTCCCTGCTACTGACCCTACTGGAGAATCACACCATGCCTCAGCTGGGCCAGGGACGTGTCTTAGTCGTTTCTGTAGCTAACACCAGCATGTGGCCCAGAGCCAAGCACTTAGTACAGCTCAACAAGTGTATTGAGAAATAAACGAAATCGGGAGGCTAACGCAGCAACACGCCAACAGGGATTTAGATCCTCTCTTGGCTTCCAAAGAGCCTGCACTCTCAACCAGTAACACCAGACTGTGCTCAGTTTCAGAAACTGAGTTTGAAGTTGAATTGAATTGAGTTCAAGGCCTTGCCCTGTCAGTTATTTGCAACCTTGGCCTAGTTCCATTATCTCCAAGCCATTCATTTTCCCACCTCTTCAAAAGAACATGAGTCAGCCTAAGTATTATGAAAGCACACATCCACACAATGACTTGTATATACGTAGTCCAAGTAGCTTCATTCACAACAGCCAAAAACTGGGAGAAACAAAAGTGTCCACTAACAGGTGAACGGTCAAGCCAGCTCTAGTGTAACCCATGCCATGGAATATGGCTCAGTGATTTTAAAAAGTATGTACCACTGACACCCAACAACATGAATGAAACGCAAAGGCATCACACTGCGTGAAAGATGCCAGACACATGTATAATTCCATTTATATAAATGTAAACCAATCCATGGTGACAAAAAGCAGTTCAGTGTTTGCCTGAGGCCCGAGGAGGGAGAGAGTGGGGCAGAATGAACTGAAAAGGGGCTTGAGGATTCTTGAGGGATGATAAACATGTTCTGAATCCTGATTGTGGTGGCACTTTTGTGGGTGTATGCCACTGTCAAAACTCATGAATTGCACACACTTTTAAAGATTTACCATAATTATTTTTATTTATTTTATTTACATATAAGATATACATATTTCTGGTGCATGTGGGGTAATCTGATACATTTTAATAATGAAATCAAAGTAATTAGGATATCCAGCACCTTAAATATTTAAATTTTGGAGCCAGGCGTGGTGGCTTATGCCTGTAATCCCAGCACTTTGGGAGGCCTAGGCGGGCGGATCACCTGAGGTCAGGAGTTCGAGACCAGCCTGGCCAACACGGTGAAACCCCATTTCTACTAAAAATACAAAAATTAGCCAGGTGTAGTGGCATGCGCCTGTAATCCTAGCTACTCAGGAGGCTGAGGCAGGAGAATCGCTTGAACCTGGGAGGTGGAGGCTGCAGCGAGCCAAGATTGTGCCACTGCACTCCAGCCCAGGTGACAGAGTGAGGCCCTGTCTCCAAAAAAAAAAAAAAAATTAAGTTTTGGAAAAACTCTCAAACCAGGTTTTTCCTCTGCTCTCATACCACAAGCAATCAACACAGAAGACTCCTGTAGTCCAATGTGTGGAGGTTTTTCTCCACCAACCAGCAGTGGACACCAGCTGAGTACCTCCAATTAAATTCTGATACTATGTACTTGGAGACAGTGTCAGATACCACAGGCCGAGAGCTCAGTCCCCAAGACTATGCCCCCTTAGACACCAGTTGCAAGTCTAGGCCTCAGGAACTTCTGACCCACTGGCTTCAAGTTGGGATTCCCGTGACCTCCTCTTTGAATTGCACGCTTTAAATGCATGTAGTTATTGCACAAGAATAATTATTTAATACATTGCAAAAGAAAAAAATATTAAAATTATAACCCATATGATGTTCACCAGCATTTAACAGCAATGGATGAGATACTTCTGAGGATTTTTTTTGTTGTTGTAGTAATTCTTATTTTAAACATATAAAAGAACCAACATTAAGATCTATTATATTAAGGAAGAACTATATAACCTTATTTTCCATAGCAGTTATTTGACATTTCTCCATGCACTCTTGACAAAGTTCATTGTAATTTTAAATTTAATGCAGCAGTGTTTACACGTATACCACATATGCACTGAAACCATACATGTGAGGGCCTGTTGTAAAAATATTTAATAAATGCCTTAGTTAATGACCAAAAGAAAAAGAAAGGAAAGAAAAAAGTGTTAAGAGAATGCTTGCCTTGTTTGGTGGCTGTGTGGGAGAAACGACCCGACATCCAGAGAGGAGGTCTTTGCAAAAGCAGCCCGTTTTTACTGACCTACAACCCCTGGATCCCAGGGATCCTCACCCAGCCCATCTCTCATTTTCTGTTCCTCACATTTGCGTGGACCTGGAATGATCCCTTCTTTTCTGTGTGCCTGGAAACACTAGCATTATTACTTCCCTCCCGGGCTTTAATTTTTCTCCGAGTGTCTAGTAGACAGGGTTTCCCTAAAAAGGACAATTAGAAAAGACTTCATAGTTGGCGATAAATGGGGAAAGTGGGGGGAAGGTGGGAGTGAGGGCCATCCTTTATCTTAATAGCAAATACCAAATACCTATCTCCCACAGTCCACTCTTGACCTCGCTCAGCAATTTTATTCAGCATTTTGATCATTATCTTCATAGGCATCTACTGACCATTTACCAAAATGCAGCAAGTGAGGTGATCATTTTTCTAAAGATAAAAATGACATCTCTATTCTCTTTGTCTCTCCCTCTTAAATCCGACGCTCGACTGTTTTTTTTAACTCTAGCTCTTTTTGGCTCTCCGGGATGGCTCAGTGCTCTGGGTTTGTCTGTAAAGGTTGGGGAGACAAGGAGTTAAACCATCACCTACAGACTTTGATCCCCGCAGACCTAGACTCCTGGCAGTTCCGTGCAAATGAAAACAGCAAGTTTCTTTTTAGCCTTAATTATCTGCATAATTACTTAGCCAAGATAGATACGGGCTCAGAATCTCAAGAAAGGTGAATTTTTTTCTTCTCAATCCCTCAGTGTCATTGTCAGTAACATTTATTGTGTGCCAACTGCATGGAACAACTCTGTCTTAAATATTGAGAGGTACATAAAAGACTTAATATAGATGCTACTCATGAACCTCTTAATAACCTAACTGCAGAAACAACATCACTGGAATACCTGATGGGTACCAGGCAGTACACCAACAGCAAAGATACAAGGACATATAATCTGTGGATTTAATGAATGTATCGTCTAGTAGGTAAGAACAAGCAAGATAAAAAAGGTTAATCTGTATACACTATTACTTTTGTGACACAAGTGTGGTAAGATTTCAGGGAGGAAACAAGGTATAGGAGCTGTCATCCAACAAACATTTAATGGACAATTACTCTATACTAGGCATTACCTCTTAGACTTTTGTCCACCAATCATCACAGACTTGAAGTGAAAATCTTTAAGTGTCCAAAATGATGCTGCATTCTGAGCTAAGAGCTAAACATTTAATGATTTGAGGACACATAAGAAAAGGAGTTATCCATGCATTGTAGCCAAGTCGCTGCAGGCCAGGTGGGCAGTTTTTCTCCATGTTTTTGAGTCTTTATATTGACCTCTTTTAAAGGAGAAACTAATGATGGGCCTGTGCTGATGTTCAGCCATAAGTCTCCACTGTCATGTTCTACAGGACACAGAAGGACAAGTTTCTTGCATTTCTGTAATAGAAGCATCAAAATCAAGCCAGCAGAGACTGTAAACAAAGAGAGTTTGGGCAAAAATTTTTGCTGGGGTTACCTTTTTTCCTTGTCTTTGATGTAGTCTACCTTCTAGAAAGAAGAATATCAGCTTTCTTTTGCCAATATCACAGTCTGCTAATCCCATTTGCTGCCCATAAGCAGTAATAATCATCACATGGTGTTGTTAAAGGTCTCAGATCTGTAGATTTTTTTCCACCAAGATTCTTCTACAACACAGACACTGATACGTTAATTCACGCAGAAAAGTGTTGTCCGTTGGGCCACAGTGACTTCTTTGGCATGATCAAGGCTTTCCCTTGCTCCAGCCCAACTTGATCAAGGATCCATAATCTAATTAGAAGGTGCTGAGGGAGGACGAATCAGAACAAAATGAGTTTGTCAAAATAGCAGAGTATTTAACTGATTTATTCCAATGCAGACATTTTACGATAAGAATCATTTTCCCACGGAGACCTGAAGATACAAATGTGGGCTTCCCTGAACTGTTTTGAGAAGAGCGCTGTTGTATTTTCCTTGGGATTTCTCTATGCTGCACCATGGGTCTTTTCATTTGGCTGTCCAGTCAATGAAGCCATAGACGTGTAATGACTTAGACATCATCCTTTTTCCTTAAGACCTTGAACATCTCTGTTATGATTTTTATAACTGGTAAATTTTATATTTTAGAAGGCAACTCTATTTTCCTCCTTCCAAATTTGTGAAATATCACATTGAGACCTCAAACTCGAAAAAAATAAGGAATCATTCAGTGTGAAAATGTGTTATTGGAGCTGGAACTTCAACATAGTGATTGCCATGCACAGAGCTGGAGTGGAAGGACATTCCAATAGACAATGGGGAAATGTGAAAAATGGGATATGAACTTGAAAACTTTCTGCCATCCCTGGACTATTGTCTGAACATACTATTACGCCTTTGAGCCTTTGGTCCATATCGGCTATTTTCGGGGCTGGGGGTGGTGGTAGATGGGAACTGAGATGCTCTTTGCCAGCTTTTCCAGTTCCAAACGCCTATTTTTCCTTTAATTTTCTAATATCCGGTACCAAATGGCAGAAAGGACACCAGAAGGAAAAAACAGGTAAGAAGCAAAGAATAAAGGAGGGAGGAAAAAAGAAACAAAGGCTATACTTGCCATCAAAACCCTGCATTCACATCCTGCTCTGCCGCTCACCGCCTATGTTACTTGGATAAAATGTTTTACTTACTTTCTCAAACATCAGGTTCCTCTTTCAGGAGAATGAGGAGAATGTTACCTACATCCCAGGGTATTAAGTTATATGATTGACCAAGAGAATGTGTATACAAAAGCCTGGAACAGAGCAGTAACCAATAAGATGTCAATCAAATCAGATCTGAAAACCTCACTTCATATTACCCCCAGAATAAAGGCTGACATGACTTCTTCAGCAACAAGTGTCCCTCCACCTCCATCCTCCCATACACACGGCATGTGCCACCATTACAACACTCACCATGTCCTGCTATTCTGTTTTAGGTCCCTGTCCCTTACTAAAATAGAAGTTCCTCAATGGCAGGTACCAGTCCATGTCCATTGGTGGACCCCAGACCTGGCACTATCCCTTACACAAATGGGGTTTTTACAAACATTTATAGGATGAATGAATACATGCCATCAAAATTGCCAGACCTAACTCAGAAAACAGAGGTGTCATTATCATTTCTGTTATGAGAAAGCTTTCCCACATTATGTGATCTTTTTACTTTCCGAAGTTCTAGCAGATATGGCATTTTGCGTTTGCTCTCCTTGGTTTCCAGATGCATTTACAATGTACCTCACCAGGTCAGGTCTCATTGATGTAAAATCACAGAAGAAGAGTCTTGTTTACACAGGAACAGCAATATCTACTAGTTCCTTTATGTCTTCCTTTTACAGGTTACTCCTTATTGATGTCAAAAACCAGATTTCCTCCAAACAGTTTTAGTCTTATTACTTTCTGTCATCAGTTATAATTTTACAGCAGAAATTGTTTCATTTTCCTTGTGTTCATGAAGATTTTAAAAGTTCTAAACTGGCTTCTCTTTCATGTGCACAGGAAAAAAAAGTAAACAGCATTTGGGGAGGATAATGTAAGGAAAGAATAATAAAGGTTTCTGAAAAGAATCCAGACCTCTGACTGGCTATAAATGCTTCTTTACCCTGCAGGCTGGAGCAGAATCAGGATTTAATATTAATGGATAATTTGTTGAGAGCCCTTTTCTTTTAGTGTGAAAAAAATACAATGAAACAAGCTCAATGGAGTTTTCCATTAATATTATTAAATAGAATTTTAAATTAATAAAATGTACAGGTTTTAAATGTGGTTTGATAGGTTTACAAATGCATATACCCATCAGCTACCATCCCTATCAAGATATAGAATAATTTATCAGAATTTTCCTTTTATGTCTCTCTTTTTTTAATCTGCTCTCACGCCCTGCCCTGCAATCCATGGGTTTTCATATTTTGAGCTCCATGAATTGTTTCTTAGAATCTGATAAAAGCTAGAGAATTCTCCCCACTCGGGGAGAGAACTTGGGGCAGGGTGGATGGATCCTAGGTTAGGAACTCAAAACAAGTTTTATTAATTCTTTTATTTATTCATTTAAAAATCTTTATTGAGCACTGGCTGGGTGCTTTGGGATAGGTATTGGGCGGACAGTGGTGAAGAAAAAATGATATACTTCCCTCCTTGATCTTACATCAAGGAGAAAGGCCATAATAAGCAAAGAAGCAAGTCACTCAGTATTCTGCTTGAATAAATGGAATGGCAGAAAGTATTAAGTGCTTTGCTATGAAATCTATAACTTTTATATGTTGTATGTAAAGACTTACATGACCTACAGCAGTACAAACCTAGAGAAAAGGTTTGTCTGCTACTTTTCTAGTTCAGGTGTTTTCCCCAAGCTCTTGGTCATACATCCTTTCTGAACATGCATTCTCAATGTATATCTATGTATATGCTACTATGTTAGTATATTGTTTTATGATAAAACATGTACTAAATGGCCAGGTGCAGTGGCTCACCCCTGTAATCCCTGGGAGGCCAAAGCGGGTGGATCACAAGGTCAGGAGATCGAGACCATCCTGGCCAACATGGTGAAACCCCGTCTCTACTAAAAATATAAAAAATTAGCCAGGCATGGTGGTGCATGCCTGTAGTCCCAGCTAATGGGGAGGCTAAGGCAGGGGAATCACTTCAACCCGGGAGGTAGAAATTTCAATATACTAAACTATAAATAAAAAATGAAACAGATAAGTCCATGGGCAGCCATGATACAGAAAGTCAAAAGAGACTATTTTTGAAATCAGTGAATCCACACGTATAGTTGGAGACTTCAACACTAAGCTCTCAACAATTGATAGAACAACACAGACAGAAAGTCAGTAAAGATACAGAAGAATTCAACAACGCTATCAAACAAGACAATCTAATCAACATCTATGAAACACTCCACCCAACAATAGCAGAATACTCATTTTATTCAAGTTCTCAGAGAACATATACCAAGATAGATCACATCTTGGGCCATAAAAGAAACCTCAACAAACTTAAAATATGTGAAATCATATAGTGTGTGTCCTCCAACCACAATAGAATCAGATTAGAAGTCAATAACTAGAAAGAAAAGAGAAAAAAAACTACAAACACTTGAAAAATGTATAACACATTTCTCAATAATCCATGAGTCAAAGAGAAAGTCTCAGTAGAATTTTTAAAAAAGACATAAAGTTAGTGAAAATGAAAATACAACACATCAAAATTTGTGGGATGCAGCTGAAGCAACACTGAAAAGGAAACTTATAGCACTAAATGTAGATACTAGAAAAGACAAACAGTCCCAAATCAATAATCTAAACTCCGACCTCAAAAAAAAAAAAAAAAGTAGAAGAGCAAAATAAACCCAAACCAAGTAGAAAGAAGGAAATAATAACTATAAGAGCAGAAACTATTAAAATTAAAAACAGAAACAATAAAGAAAATAAATTAAACAAATAATTCTCTGAAAAGACCACTAGAATAAGCAAAACTGCAGCAAGATTGACAAAGAAAAAGAGAAAAGACATAAATGACCAAAATCAAGAATGAAACAGGAGGTATTGCAGACTCTGCAAGCATCAAAAGGATCATAATGAAAAATGACAAACAATTGTACACATATACTTTAGATCTGGTTTGAGTGTCACCAGCAAAACTCATGTTGAAATGGAATTGCCAGTGTAATGGTGTTGGGAGGTAGTGAGTTTAAGAGGAGTTTAGGTCGTTAAGACAGATTAATGTCTTTCTTATGCGTCTGGGTTAGTTCTTGCAGGGAATGAATCAGTTCCCAAGAGTGTAAGTGGTTATAATACCAGGTGGCCTCTCATGCTCTGCCCCTCTGGCACGCCTGCTTCCCCATCCACTTCTCTGCCATGCTATGATGTAGCACAAGGCCCTCATCAGCAGCTAAGCAGATGCTAGTGTCATGCTTCTTGGACTTTCCATCCTCTAGAATTGTGACCCAAATAAACCCATATATATATAATATATTATATATATAACCTGTCTCAGGTATTCTTTTATAACAAGATAGACCAAGAGAACATTTGATGACTTAGTTAAAATGAACTGATTCCTTGAAAAACACGAACTATCACAACTTACCCAATGTTAAATCAATAATTTGAATATTCCTATAACTATATTAAAAGTTGAATTTGTAATTTAAAAACTACAAAAAAAAAATCTTCAGGCCTAGATGATTTCACTGTAGAATTCTTCCAGATCTTTTAGGAAGCAGGAATATCAATTCTATACCATCTCCTTCTGACACAGAAAAGGAAGAAATGTTACTCATTTTATCTTACAAAGTTAACATTACCAGAATCAGACAAAGAGATTACAAAAATGAAAACTACAGACTCGCCAAGAAATAAAAAACTACATTCCTCACTAAGATAGACACAAAAATTCTTAACAAAATATTAGCAAATAGAATTCAGCAATATATATTAAGAATTTTACACTATCATCAGGCTGGGTGCGGTGGCTCACACCTGTAATCCCAGCACTCTGGGAGGCCGAGGCAGGCAGATCACGAGGTCAGGAGATCGAGACCATCCTGGCTAACACGGTGAAACTCCGACTCTACTGAAAATACAAAAAATTAGCCGGGCGTGGTGGCCAGCGCCTGTAGTCCCAGCTACTTGGGAGGCTGAGGGAGGAGAATGGCGTGAACCCGGGAGGCGGAGCTTGCAGTGAGCCGAGATCGCGCCACTACACTCCAGCCTGGGTGACAGAGCAAGACACCGTCCCAAAAAAAAAAAAAAAAGAATTTTACACTATCATCAATGCTTCAATAACATAAGGGTGGCTCAATATTTGGAAATTAATAATGTAATGCACCAAATTAATAAGTAGAAAAGTCACATAATCCTATTTATTAGTGCAGCATTAGACAAAGTTCAATACCCATTCATGACAACACTTTCAGAGAAATAGAAATAGAGAGGAACTTCCTCAACTCAATAAAAAGCATTTTTAAAAATGACAACATTATATTAATGTGAAAGACCAAACGCTTTCCTCGTAAGATCAGAAACAAGGCAAGGATACTCTTACTATTCTTATTCAGCATAAGTTAGAAGTTCTAGTCAATGGCATAAGAAAAAATGACATAAAAGGCATACAAATTAGAAAGGAAGAAATATAAATTTTCATGTTTGCAAATGACATTATTTCCTACACAAAAAATCCCAAAAAATATATTTTTAAAAATCCTAGAATAAGTGAGGTCAACCATGTCACAAGATCAAAGATAAACATACGAAAACCAATTATACATCCATGTACTGTCAATGAACACATGAACAACAAAATTTAAAAATGCGATGCCATTTATAATAGATTTTAAAAAGAGGAAATTCTTGGGTCTAAATCAAACAAAGCATGGGTGAGACTTGTATGATCAAAATTACACAATGCTGATGAAAGAAATCAAAGAACTAAATAAAGATACTATGTTCGTGAATTGAAGACTCAACATAATAAAAATGTCACTGTCAATTCTTCCCAAACTGATACAAAGATTTACCACAATTCCTATAAAAACTCTAGCAGGAGGCCGGGCACAGAGGCTCACGCCTGTAATCCCAGCACTTTGGGAGGCCGGGGCACGCAGATCACAAGGTCAGGAGATCGAGACCATCCTGGCTAGCATGGTGAAACCCCATCTCTACTAAAAATACAAAAAATTAGCCGGGGGTGGTGGTGGGCGCCTGTAGTCCCAGCTACTCAGGAGGCTGAGGCAGGAGAATGGTGTGAACCCGGGAGGCGGAGGTTGCCGTGAGCCAAGATCACACCACTGTACTCCAGCCTGGGTGACAGAGACCTCCATCTCAAAACAAAAACAAACAAACAAACAAACAAAAAAATTAGCAGGATATTTGTAGATACAGATTAAAAATTAAATTTTAGGCAAGAATATTCTAAAATTTATAAAGAAAAACAAATAAATTAGAATAGCTAATGCAATTTTGTAAAAAGAATAAAATGGGAGGAATCAGTCTACCAGATTTCAAGACTTACTAGATAGCTACAGTAATCAAGGCTATGTAATAATAGCATAAGGATAGACACATATATCAATGGAACAGACTGGAAAATCCAGAAACAGACTTACACAAACATGTTCAACTCACTTTTGACAAAGGTACAAAAGCAAATCAATGGAGAAAAGATGGCTTTTTCAACAAATGGTGGTGGCACAATTGGACATGCATTGCTATAAAAATTAACTTCAACTTAAGACTCATATCTTATACAAGAATTAACTAAAATTGAATATGAAATTAAACTTGAAACCATCCAACTCAGAAAAAAAAAGCATAGAAGAAAATCTTTGGGATCTAGGAGTAGGAAAGAGTTTTTAGAGATGACACCAAAAACACATCCATAAAAGAAAAATTGATGAATTTGACTTCATCAAAATTTAAAACTTTTGCTCTATGAAAAACTCTGATTAAAGAATGAAAATGTCAGCTAATGATGGGAGAATATATTTGCAAACCACATATTCTAGAGTATAGAATATATAAGGAACTCAAAACTCAATAGTAAAAAAGCATACAATCCAATTAGAACGTGGATGAAATACATGAAGAGATACTTCATTGAAGAAGATATACAAATTGCACATGAAAATATGCTTAATATCATTAGCCATTAGGGCAATACAAATTAAAGTCACAGTGAAATGCATCAAATTAAAATTAAAAAATAGCAACAACACCAAATGCTGGTGAAGATGCAGAGAAACAGGATCATTGACATATTCCTGGTGCATATGGAAAAGTATGTAATTACTTATGAAAATTGTTAAGAAACGAAATACGCAGCTGCCATACTCAGCCATTTACTCCTGAGCATTTTCCCCAGAGAAATGATACTTTCATTCACACAGAAACTTGTTCATGAATGTTTATAGGAGCTTTATTTGTAATACTCCAACTGGAAAAAAAAACCCAGATACCTTCAATTGGTGAATGGTTAAACAGAGTGATGCATTCATATGGTGATAAAATATTACTCAGCAATAAAAAGGCACAAACTACAAATAGACAAAGAATTATGGTGGGTGAAAAAAGCCAATCCCTAAATATTACATACTTTATGATTCCATATATGTAATATCCTTGAAATGATGAAATTATACAAGTGGAGAACAGACTAGTGGTTATCAGGAATTAAGGAGAAGATAGGGTGGGAGGAAAATGAATATGGTTATAAAAGTGAAACATGAAAAATCTTTGTGGTAATGAAACAATATGTAGCTTGACTTTATCAATGTCAAGGTCCTAGTTGTAACATTGTACTATTGTTTTACACAAACGCTACCATTGCAGGCAAATGCATAAAGGGTACACAGGATCTCTCTGTGCTACTTCTTAACAATTGCATGTCAATCTACAATTATCTCAAAATAAAAAGTTTAAGTTAAAAAGTTAGCATACTTCAATCTCCAGATCTAAAAACTGAGTGAACTAAAAGCAGGATAAATACAAAGAAAACCATGCCGCAAATCATAGTCAGCTATTTGATTGAAAACCAGAGATTAAGAATGAAACTTAAAAGCAGCCAGAAGAAAAAAAAATCCATTGAAAACATATTACCACAAATTGAATCACAACTAACTTCTCATCAGAAATATGTAAGCTTAAAGACAATGAAATGATATCTTTTATGTGTTAAAAAAAAATGGGCCAACAGAATTCTGTATCTAGCAAAAACATCTTTTAAAAGGAAAGCAGAATTCTGCCCTTCTAGTAAAGGTGATGTGATAGGCAGAATTCTATCATGAACCCAATAATCTCGGTCCCACGGTGTTACTGTCCATATTGTCTCCTTCCTTTGGGTGCCCAGAGGTGATGCTAGTGGCTAAGGAGTCAGGTGCTTGTGTGTAGATGAGTTCATGGGGTGCTTTCCGAAGGCAGGTTTCTACGTTTACAAACAGTGAGCTACACCCTTGCCTAATCCTCTTGCCTTGAATATGAGTGAAGTCTGTGACTTTTTACTACCTAATAGATATGGCAAAGGTGATGGGATGCCCCTACTGAGATTAGATTACTGTGTATGTGTTTATAAACATACATATATATGTTTGCATACATGCATACACATATATCTCTCAATGGTCTCTCTTTCTCTCTCTCTCTCTCTCCCCTAGTGTGCATGAGAGAGACTCTTCTCTTTGGCCTTAAAGAAGCAAACTGCCACATTGAGAACTGCCTATGGAGAGACCTACATGGCAGCAAACTGCCTATGGCCTCTAGAAAATGGAAACTTCAGTCCTACAAACTCAGGCAACTGAATTCTACCAACAGTTACCTAAGCTTGGAAGAGGATCCTGAGCTCCATTAGAAGACATGAACCAGCCAACACCTCAATTACAGCTTTGTGGGACCCAACTAAGACATGCCCAAACTCCTGATGTACAGAAACTTTGAGATAATAAATGTGTAGGGTTTCTTTCAAGATGGCTGAATAGGAGATAATAGATGTGTGTTGTTTTAATTGGCCAAATTGTGGTATTTGTTATAGAACAATAGGTAACTAACACAGGTGGAGAAATTTGATTGGAATAGCCTTCCTTCATATAACAATTATATTGGGAGGCTAAGGCAGGTGGATCACCTGAGGTCAGGAGTTTGGGACCAACCTGGCCAACATGATGAAACCCTGTCTCTACTAAAAATATAAAAATTAGCCCAGTGTGGTGGTGTGTGCCTGTAATCCCAGCTACTTTGGAGTCTGAGGCAGGGAGAATCCCTTGAACACAGGAGGCGGAGGTTGCCGTGAGCCGAGATCGTACTATTTGCACTCTAGCCTAGGCAACAGAGTGAGACGCCATCTCAAAACAAAAAAAAAAAATTATAAAACCTAGACAAAATATTTTTTTAATCACCATAAAACAAGCTAAGTATACTTCAAAGCATTGATATCTACACAGTATGTTTTCTGACCACAATGACATTTAGTTAGAAATTAATACCAATAAGACAATGAGAAAAAATGCCTTATATTTGGAAATTAAACAATGTATTTCTAAATGATCCATGAGTCAAAAATAAATCAAAAATGAAATAAGAAACTATTTTAAACTGAATGAAGTTAGAATATAACCTATCAAAAATTATAGGAGGCAGTTTGCAATGAAGTTATATCTGATACTCTTGTAGAGGGAGAAAATTTAAAATCAATTATCTAATTTTTAAACTTAAAAAGCTAGAAAAAGAGGACCACAGCACACCCCAAGAAAGAAGAAGAATGGAAAGATCATTGCAGAAATCAGTAAAGTGAAAAACAAACATGCTAGGGAGAACAATTTTAAAAATTTAAAAATCAAAATATATTTCCTTAAAAAGGAATAAAATTGATAAACCGCTAGGAGCAAATCAATAATAAGAAGAAAAATGTACTATAGAGGAGAAGAGATCCCTAAAGATCTCACACACATGGAAAGGATAATAAGGAACTTTTTTGAACAGCATAATGTCAATAAATGCAGCAACACAGATGAAATAGATGAATCCCTTAAAAATACAACTTAACAAAACTGACAAAAGCTAAACTACAAAAAGACTCATATTTATTAAAGTAATTGAATTAGTTATGAAAAACCTTTTCACACAGAAATATCCAGGTGCATGTGAATTCTATCAAACAAAATAAAGCTACTATTCTTTAAAGAAGAAATAATAACAATCCTATGGAAACTCTTTCAAGTGAAAGAAGAGAATGGGACACGTAATCTACTTATTTTATTTTATGATAACAGCATTATGTTGATACCAAACCTGACAAAGGCTTTACAAGAAAATAATATATACACCAATATCCCTTATAAAATAGATTCAAACATACTTAGAAAATATTAGAAAACTGAATGTGGCAATATACTAAAAGAATAATACATCATGACTAAGTAGGATTTAACATTTGAAAATTAATCAAAATAACTCATATTTTTACAGAATAAAGAAAAACCAACTCAACTCAATGGTCAGCTCAATAAATGCATAACATTCTATTCCCATTCATAATAATAACTCTTGGAACACTAGGATCAGAAGGAAAATTCTTCAATCTTATAAAAGGCAACTATGAAAAACCTAGAGCTGGCATCACACTTAGTAGTGAAATATTAAATTATTTTACCATAAGATTAGGAGCAAAGCAAGGTGACTCACTCTTACCACTTTTGTTCAACATTGTACTGGAGGCCCTGACCAGCTTAATAAGGCAAGAAAAAGAAATAAAATGCATGAAGATTTGAAATTAAAAAGTCAAACTTTTCTATGTATAAGCAATATAGAAAATCATAAGGCTCCAACTCCTCTCTCCCTCAAAAAATCTATGGGAACTATTAAGAGAGTTTAGCAGTATCTCAGGATACATCAAGGCCAACATCCAACTATTAATTACAATTTGTGTACTATCAGCCAACAATTAGAAAACAAAACAAAAGAATATATAAAATTCCATTTACAATAGAGTCATAAAGCGTTAAAAAAATTAGGAACAAATTTAACCAAAGATAGGCAAGATTTCTCTTCTCAAAGCTACAAATCTCCAGAGAGAAATTTGAAAAGGCCTAAATATATGAGGAAATATGCTGTCTTTATAGGTAAAAAGACTTAACATTATTAAGATATCAATTCTCCACAATTTAATTCAATACCATTGAAATAATAATCCCACCAGGATTTTTAAATAGAAATTTGTACGCTGTGTCTACAATTCTTATGAAAATGTAAAGAACCTCGAATAATCAAATGAATCTTCAAAAAGAATAAAATTAGAGGACTTACACTATGTGACTTTAAGATTACTGTAGTGCTAAATCATGAAGAGAGTGTGGTATTTGCATAGGTATAGACAAATCAATCAACAGGACAAAATGCAGTCCAGAAATAAGTCCTTTTGTATGATCAATCGTTTGTTTCTTTTTGTTTTTTGGTTTTTATTTGTTCGTTTGTTTCTGAGACAGGGTCTTACTCCAGCACCCAAGCTGGAGTTCAGTGGCATGATCATGGCTCACTAAAGCCTTGACTTCATGGGCTCAGTGACCCTTCCACCTCAGCAGCTGAGACTACAGGTGCACACCACCACGCCCAGCTAATTCTTGTTTTTTTTTGGTAAAGATGGGGTTTCTCCATGTTGTCCAGGCTGTTCTCTCACTCCTGAGCTCAAGCAATCAGCCCACCTCAGCCTCCCAAAGTGCTGAGTTTACAGGCGTGAGCCACCGCACCCAGACTTTATATGATCAATTGATTTTCATTGAAAGTACAAAGCAGTTCAATAGGGAAAGGAAAGTCCATTCAACAAATGATGCTGGAACTAATAGATATCCATAGAAGCCTAGATTCTTACCTCATGCTATACACAAAATTAATGTGAGATAGATTATAGATCCAAACATATTAATAAAAGCCAAAAAGATAAATCTTCTAATAGAAAACATAGAAGAAAATCTTCACAACCTTGTGATAAGCAAAGATTTTCTGGAAAAAGGCAGAAGTCACAAACCATTAAAGAAAAAATAATAATAATTTATACATCATCAGAATAAAAATCTTCTATTTATCAGAAGATACTATTTTAAAAAGTTAAGTCATAGGGAAAAATACTTGGGTGAGTATATATGTGTATATGAGATATATACATACACATATATATACATATATGTATATAGATATACACATATATACACATATATACACCTATATACACATATATGTATACATTTATACATATATGTGTATAAATACGCATTTATGTATATATGTATACATATATACACACATATAGATACATATATACATATATACATATATACACCTATATACACATATATGTATACATATATACATATATGTGTATAAATACACATTTATGTATATATGTATACATATATACACACATATAGATACATATATACATATATACATATTACATATATACATATGTAATATGTATATAGATCTACATATGTATATAGATCTACATACATACACACATATATACATATATGTATATAGATATACACATATATACACATATATACACATGTATATATGTATATGTGTATATATGTGTATATCTATATGTATACATGTATACATATATGTATATAGATATACACATATATACACATATACATATATACATATATACGTATATATACACATATATACACATATACATATATACATGTTTATATATGTGTATATATGTGTATATCTATATACATATATGTATATATGTGTGTATGTATATAGATCTACATATGTAGATCTATACATATTACATATGTATAGATATATGTAGATCTATATACATATTACATATGTATAGATCTACATATGTAGATCTATATACATATTACATATGTATAGATCTACATATGTAGATCTATATACATATTACATATGTATATATGTAATATGTATATATGTATATATGTATCTATATGTATGTATATATGTATACATATATACACACACACACAGTCATCCTTTGGTATTCATGGGGGACTGGTTCCAGGACCCGCTTATGATGCCAAAATTTAAGGATGGTCAAGTCCCTTATATAAAATGGTATAATATATGCATATAATCTGTGTACGTTCTCCTGTATACTTTAAATCATCTCTAGATTACTTGTAATACTTAGTACAATGTAAATTCTCTGTAAATAGTTGTATATTGTATTATTTCAGCAATAATGACAAGAGAAAAAGTCTGTACATGTTCAGTACAGATGCATTTTTTAAATATTTTTGATCCATGAATGGTTGAATTTATGAATGTAGAATTATACGTCTATAAAATATAGATTTGATATAGGAGTCCTATTTAGAATATACAAACTCAATAATGGAAAAAAAATTAACAGGCAAAAGACATGAACAAACATTTCACCATAAAGTATACAGAAATGTCCAATAAGCCTGTGAAAAAATGCTCAACTGATATTAGGAAACACATAAGTGAAAATTAAAATTATAATGAGATACCACTGCACAAGAATGGCTAAAGTTAAATCGACTGATAACATGACAGGATGAGGATGAAGGTGAAGATGAAAAGCAACTGAAACACTCAAACACTCCTGGTGTCAATGTTAAAAGTGACCACTTATAAAAGTTAAAAATTCACTTATTTATTGATCTAGGAATTCCACTCCCTGGTGTTTATATAAGAGAAATAAAGTCAACTGCCCACCAAAACTTACAAAAAAAATATGTCCATAGCAGCCTTATTCTTAATTGCTAAAAACTTGAAACAACCCAAATATTCATCAATGAAAGAATGAATGTAAACTTTGTGGTAAATTTCTACAGTGGCACATGAGTACGCTGTAAAAAGAAACAAACTACTGATAGAAACAACACAGATAAATTTTACACACATTATGTTGAGAAAAAAAAAAGCCAGGTACACACACACACACACACAAGATATACTGCATAATTACATTTATATAAAATACAAGAAAATGACAAAAGGAATCTTTGTGATAGAAGTTTAAAAGTGGTTGAACCAGACATTTAAAATCTGTGTAATTTATTGTCTGTAAATGATACCCCAATTAAAAAAAAGCCAAAATAAGATAAAATTTTCAATGGACTATATTTTATATTTTCTCCAACATGTTTTATGTCATCGTGTTGCTAATAGCTTAAGCATAATCTATTTGAAATCGCTAACAATAATTGATGACAATTTAATTTTCAAATTGTCTTGGTGGTTGCAATTTTATCTTCACCACCCTCCCTTCTTGTCTGATGGGAATAGATTGTTCACTGTTTTGAGGAGGAGGCGAAATGCTGCCTCTGCCTCCTTGGGGGTTTTTTTGTGTGTGCTTGCTTTCATAGTATTGTCTTCAGTACAAGTTAGTTTCTTTACAGGAATTTTTCCAAGGGGCTTGCTCATTTTTGTGAAGTTTAATATAGTTAAAAGCAATTAAAATGACTATAATATTAATACAACTGAGCACAGGAAACCCCCAGTGAGTCAGAATGTGGCAAAAACAACAAATAAGTGAGGGTCTTGTCAAGCTGTTTTGTTGTGAACCCCTGCATCTCCCCATGGGGACACCTCTCCAAGTATTAGTGACAGTGAGAGACCTCTACCTGTCTCACACAGGTACGTACTGAGGACTGTAGTACTAAAGAGTACATTAAAAATGAGCAAAGCTTGTTTCATTCTTAGAAAAATAAATATACATCAGGGGTCTTCCTATACCCAGTGGGCCACCTATGTGTCCACTTTGGTACCCTGCTGTGTCTTCTCACCTGTTCCCTTCTTTATGACTATTTAGCCTTCAGGTCTCAGATGCCACTTCTCTGGCAAATTTCTCTGACCTTTTAGAACTGAGTTAGGTGCCTAAGAGCCTTTGTACATGAAAGCAGGCCATTCTGTGATTCAGACAACAAGGGAAGTATCTCCTTCAAATATTCTTTCCTTATTCAAGAAATTGATATTGCTCATTACGTGCTAGGGACTGCTATAGGCACTGGAGATTCACTAGTGAACCAAAAAACCAATAGTCCTCTGCCCTCATAGAGTTGAAGTTCTGGTGGAGCAGACAATTAAAGAATAGGTGACTTGGTGATAAGTATAAAAGAGAAAAAATAAACAAGAAAAGCGGGTATGAAATACCAGATTGTATGGGGTTGACAGTGAACATTTAGTGGCCAAGGAGCACTCCACTCAGGATGTGACCTTGAGCCAAGAACCGAAGGAGCCCATGAGAATATCTGCAGGAAAATTCCAAGAAGAGGAAGGCTCGGTCTTGCTGAGGGAGAAAGGACAAAAGCAGGAAGAGAAGTGTACAGGTACAAGGTCTTTTCCGGAGTTAGTATCCATGAATCTTTCTTGCTTGGGTTAGCTGTGAGGAATACCAGGATAAGGAAAAGGAGGGCTAAAGGAAGACTCCCGAGTGTCTGCTTTCAGCTAGTAGGTAAACAATGGTGCCACTTACAAAAATAGGAGAGAGTGGCGGAAGAGCAGGTGAAGTGGGGTGGCACCCTCGGTCAAGAGGTCATATTTGATACGATAAATTTGAATTATTATGTATATAGTGCTCACCTATTTTAAATTTGAGGGTATGCAGGCTCAGAGAGCATAATTTACTTGTGAAAGCAGGCTGTGCTTGCTGCCTCTTTGCAATGTGATTTTTCAAAACATCCCATCAAGACCAGTTTATTTTTCTGCCCCTTGAATGTGAGCTTAGATGTGTGACCTGCTTTGGCCACAGAGGACATTAGCAAATGTGACATGAGCTGAGGCATAAAATGGCTGGGCAATCCCACGACCACCACCGTGGAAAACAAGCTGGGGCTAACCGTCTGGGTGATGAGAGTCGCGTGGCCAAGGTCCTCCAGGTGACATCATTCCAACAGCCAGACACATGAGTGAGGCTACCCTGAATAATCCAGCTCCATTAGAGCCATCCCAGAATGTGAGAAATAAAAAAAAAACAATTCATTTGTATTATTAAATCTCATAAGCAAAATCTAACTGATACACTTGCATGAGATTCAGAAAGGATGAGTGGCCATGTCAGGAACTGGCCTTCCGTCTTCTAAGTTAACTACTTTTCCAATACTCCAAGGTAAGTCCATTTATATATTAGTTAGCAGAATCAGAACCAGGAGCACCCTAAGGCTGTGTCCCCTAAGCTGCTGTCTTAAAGCAAGTGTGCTTTAAAACCTACTCTATTTGTTAATGTTCAACATGCCTCTCTCATTCTCTCTCTCTCCCCCCAGCCGCCCCCCACCCCCACCTCCTTGATGAGACAATGTTGCTGTAAAAGCAACCAACAGAAATCCAATTCAGTCTCCGGGGAAATTTATAGAAAAAAAAAAATCTTGCTATGCCAGTGCTTTTTCCATGGCAATATGAAGCATATGGGATCTCAGAAGAAGCATCTATCACAATATGTTGCATTGCAGTGCAGGAATTGGCATTTTCTCCAATTCCTCAAAGCATAGTTAAGAGCAAAATAAATGTAAAGATATGAGGTTCAGGCTACTGCTGACATGCTCTCCTTTTCAAAGCATTGTAGTGGTATAGGAGAATAAAAAGAAAAATCATAAACTAAAGCCCCCCAATGTAGCTAACTTTCAGTCCCACAAGTCTCTGAGCTAAAACTGAAACCCAAAGCATATTCAAAGCTGTAAATAGGATCAAGGAGTTCAGCCACTGCAGCCCAAATCACACACAAGGACTACAGGATAACATTCTGGGGCCCTAGATAGAATGGAAAAGAGGATACAACTACCCAGCCTGGCCTGAAAAATGCAGAGTCCAGAGCTCTACCCCTGCCTTTCTACCATGTTCCTACACGACTCTGGATAAGTCATGTCATAACCAGAGAGGTATGACCCTAAGAGTCATCATTAACCAGGAACACTTTAGCACAGGACTCACTGTTTAAACCTAAGGGTGAGCAGGTTCAGGACTAGGGATGGCGCTCCAGACACAATCCCCAAAGACATGGCACCTTGACATCGGAGAGAACAGCAGAAGCAGGGAGGTCACTCTGACCTTTTCCTGCCTTTCTTCCCTGAAGCGTGCCAGAAAAGGATTCTCTGACCTTCCTCTGAAATAGATCACAAGACCCTCATGTGAGAGGTGCCCTCCCTATACCTAGAGGACAGGAACATCCTTCCCTCTGAAGTCACAGGGACGCAGAGAAAAATCTGAACCAACAGATCTTTCTAAGTTCTCCCCAGTTTGTTACTGTTAGACCATACTCCTTTTGTCCAATTATATTTCTCCACAACTTGTCCACTCTCCGTCAAATCAAAGCATAAAAATACACAGGTTTCGCTGTTTCTTTGATCTTCATTTCTGAAGGCTCCTGTGACTTGTAAGACTTATTAAATACATTTGTGTGATTTTTCTCGTGTTAATCTGTTTTTATTTTTTAATAGGGGCCTCAGCCACAAACCTAGTGATGGGTGAGGAAAGAAATGTTTCCTGCCCTACACTAGGAAGGGTCTCCTGGACTACTGAGAACAGAAGGAACTGGGGCATCCTGAGTTAGCCAGGGAACAAAAGGAGCATGATGTTGGGTGCTTGGAGTTTAGATGCCGAGAAGGAGTAGGGCTGTGGAATATGGAGGGGAGCTTTACTGCAGGTTGCACCACTTAGCAGTGGGTGACTCTCATTATATCCACATCCCCAGTGCCAGGTCCTTTTAACTCATGCCATTTGATTAAACCTGGCCATAACAGTGGGGTTAAGGGTGACTACTGGAGCCCTTGTAGTATCAGTGAGGAAACTGAGATGAAAGGAGTTACGTGACTTATCCCAGTCCCATGGCCAGTAAGTGATGGAGCTTAGACGTAAACCCAGGTCTTTGGGTCTCTGAATCCCATGCTTTTATCATTTTAATCTTCCTGGAATATAAAACTTAAAAATAATGCTTATGCACGAGAATTGCTTGAACCAGGGAGGCAGAGGTTGCAGTGAGCTGAGATTCTGCCACTGCACTCCAGCCTGGGAAGCAGAGCAAGACTCTGTCTCAATAATAACAATAAAAAATAATAATAATAATGCCTATGAACATATTCCAAAATATTATAGAACAGATAACTTCATGCTCACTGGCAGAAAAATAAACTGTAGTCCATTATAAAACACAATTTTAAGTGATGAAATGAATTATTTCTTTTTGCTTCTGTAAATGGATTTAACGTAAGTTTTACATGACACAGGAGCCTACATAAGTGACTAAAGACTCACACAAACAGGAAAACCTGTGTATTTTTATGTTAAGATTGATGAAAAGAAGAAAGTCATGGAGAAATATAACTGGAAAAAGAGGATTCCACCTAGTGGTAATAAACTGGGGCAAAGGAGAGGGCTTAACATGGCCTGTTTGTTCAGATTCTTCTGTGTCCTGTGTCTTCAGAGATAAGGATGTTGCTTGTTTCCAAGTATAGAGGAGGCCCCTCTGGAATGAGGATTTTACGACCTATAGCAGGGCAGGAGAACATCAGGGTTTATGACCTGCTTCGTGGGAGAAAAGTGAGGGGAAGGGGAGAGTGACTGATATGGTTTGGCTGTGACCTCATCAAAATTTCATCTTGAATTGTAGTTTCCATAATCCCCACATGTCATGGGAGGGACCCAATGGGAGGTAATTGAATCAAGGGGGTTGGTTTTTCCCGTGTTCTCGTGATAGCAAATGAGTCTCATGAGATCTGATGGTTTTACAAAGGGCAGTTCCCCTGCACACGCTCTCTTGCCTGCCATCATCTAAGATGTGACTTTGCTCCTCCTTCACCTTCTGCCATGATTGTGCGGCCTCCCCAGCCATGTGGAACTGTGAGTCCATGAAACCTCTTTTTCTTTATAAATTGCCTGGTCTTGGTTATGTCTTTATTAGCAATGTGAGAACAGACTAATACAGTGATCTTCCTGCTTCTGCTGTTTTCTGCAATGCCAAGGTGCTATATTTTGGGGTAATGTGTCCTGAATCTCATTACTTCCTTCAAATGAGTCTCACACGGTTTGCCTTTCCTCTCCTAATCCTGTTATTAAGAGTGGGAGAAGCAAAATAGTAGTGCTTGGGAGTGCAAGGGCCAAGAATATTAGATTCTGCTTGGTCATCGCAGTATTAAACATCTTCACAATGCATGGAACACACCACCTTACTGCATCCCAGTAATCTCCGAGATTCTCTACACTGGGAGAGAAGCAGCAGCCCAGAAATGACTCTGGGATTGGAAATAATTTTACAGAGAAGCCCATCCCTGCCCTTTAAATCACTTAATCAAAGTTATTTTCCTAAAATTGTAATTAATATTTGAAATTAGATTATTTAATTCCACTTGTGTGTGTGTTTTATGTGCCTCAAATTAAATTAAAATCAACAGAAACATTTCTTGAAATGGAAAGGCTAGAAAGCCAAGAATTTTTCCAAGCAAAAATAGTTATTTAATTTGTATCCTCTAGATGGGACCCATATACAAGACGACCAATGAAATAAAAGCACTGATGGTTATTAAAGCCCAATGCAGATATAAACAGCATTCCCTACTATATGTCAGGCATCCTGCTGGATGCTGGCAAGGTAGGCAGGATGGAGGGTTGTTAAACAAGGAAGTGCCTGCCAGGAGTTCTGGAACAGATAAGCATATAAATATCACATGAGTTTCGTGGCGGGTCCTAAGAAATGTTTTACTAGGGAGTTTTTAAAAGGAAAAACATAGCGAACCCCAGCTTCACCACTTACCAGACCTGCAACTTCAGGCAACTTACCCTCCCTCAGGCTCAGTTTCCTCCTCTGAACATAGGGGATAATGTTTCTCACTTGGCAGGGGAATTAGAGGAAATGAGATCACGCTGTTTCCCAAACTCACCTCTTCTTAAGGATCATTTGGAGGAGCCTGTCCAAATATAGATTCTCAGGCCACTTTCTGGAACTTTCTGGGGCCAGGATTCTGCTTTCAACAAGCATCCCAGCAGGGACATAACCAAGGGAAGGGGTTAAGGCTTTGTCCCAATTCCCTTCACCCAGTTCCACCCCGATCACTACAAATCCACATGCATTATTTTACTTATTTTTATTTATTCTTATTTTTAACTCTTCACTATGAAATTATTTTAGACTTGCAAATATTTGTAAAAATAGTACAATGAATTGCCTTATACTCCTCACTCAGCTTCCTCAAATACTAAAAGCTTACATATCCACAATTCAATTATCAAAATCAGGATGTTAACGTTAATACAATATCATTAATTAACAAACCTTATTTAAATATCACCCAATGTTCCACTAATGTCTTTTTCTGGTTGAGGATCCAAGCCAGGCAAATGCAAATAACCTAACTAAGGCATGTTTGCTAGGCAAATGCCTTATCTAGACAAGTTTCCAACTGCTCCCAGCCCCTTCCACCTGGATGCTCCAGAGCTGACATTGCACCCACCGGATCATATGATCCGGATATTGAAATTAATATTGAAGTCATGATTTTTTATGCTTTTGGCACATGTTAGTTTAATCAGTAGAAGCTAATGCAAACCAAAAATTTACATTTATATGTAAGGAATCAAGAAAAGAGTAAAGAAACGTGGACAGAAGCTTTAGTTGAGAAGCCTTTGCACATAAGCCGCTGGCTCTTGTCCTTGCTCTTTCCGTTGAGCGATGCTGTCCCTAGGCATAACCACCTGCCACCACCCTACCTATCAGTCAAGGTCCATTAAATGAGATGATGCATGGAAAGGATTTAGTTCAATGAGCACATACGGAGGACACAATGAGTGCTGGTTATAATTTGATGTCACTCATTCCAAAGCCACTGGCTTCTTGAAACTTCTGATTCAATACATAAAGCATGATAGGCCCATTTTCTAATGCCCATCCTGTTCTTTGAGTCTTATAGCTCCAGTGGAACACATCCTGATTTATACCGTAGTTATCTCTGTGCTTATCTTACACCCCTACTAGATTGTAAATTCTGATCCTTTTATCCCCCGTGGAGGCTTCTCGGGCATCATGCAGATCCCACTGCCAGCAGCTTGCCTCCCAAATGCACTGGGGCATCCAGCCTGCATATCCTCTAATTTAATTTATCACCAGACACTCTAGGCTTTAACTTGTTGTAAGCATCTTCAAATAAAAGCTGCCATTGTGGTCAACAAGGGAAGCTCCTGTTCAAAACTAGGCCTCTTATGAGAGTCAAGTTTTTAACTCCCTCTTCAGGAAAGAAGAAAATGCCTCTATTCAGGTGGGCCACTTACTGATTATGAGGACTTCAGAGCAAGGTCTGTATTTTGGGCACCTCATCATGGTACTGACAAGTTGCCTTTAGGTAAAAGAGAGACAAAGAAAGTTTAAGGAGGTCGAGGATGCTTCTAGCACTCTGGGTCTTCGGATCTTCAAAGCACTTTACACAAATCAACTAATGAACACTTCATCACACAGCATGTAGGCTCCCCCAGGAATTGGAAGGCTCTAGGCTTCCACCCTGCAGCCAGAGACTTGAAAGGGGCTGAGTAATTTGCAGTTAACAATCGCATTTATGATTGTGACTCCTAAAAGAGAGACAATCAAATCTCTTGCCTTTTACTGCCTTTCACTGAGTCCTTGCTAGATGTTTGTTGAATGACAGAATCACACTGAAGGCAGATGTGGCTCTACTTCTGCTGCCCACTTTCCCCAGGTCTAATTAATAGGGGCCAGGCCAACTTCTCCCTAGGAAGTTTTTTTCAATGCCACACTAGGTCATTCAATGTAAAACATTTAGGGTTATGGGTCCCTTACAGAAATCTGATGAAAACCATGACCCTAGCCCCTAGAAAAATCCTAAGTGCACACACGTACACACTGCAAACATTTGTATGACTTTTCAGAGTCCCTCTGAAATCCAAATTAAGACTCTCTGCTGTAGGTATTGTTGGGAGATCAACAATACCTACAAGCTTAAAAGGGATCACCCATGTCCAAGTTTGGGGGCAACAATTTATTCTTCCAAGAATACTTTGTTTCACTGGTTTGAAAGCAACATTTAGAAGTGCAGTTGCCCTTTTTCAGATTAGGCATCAAGAACATATGAATATGTTTCTTTGAAAAATATTAAACAAAATAGGCGCTTTCTGGTTGAGGCCCCTTGCCGTGACTATGGGGACTTGCTTTTCTTCTTCTTAGGCTCATTTAATGACATAGTCTCATATTCGAGAAAGTGGAAAAAGAACTGCCTGTCTCCTCAGCGAGTAGATGTGTGACTAGGGAAAACTTTTTTGAAAACTTGCTTGCCAATGTTGACAGCAATGTTAACTAAATCCTCCATAAATACCCCCCACAATCAGAGCTAAACAAATCACGATAGGAAGCCCTATCACCCAGAAACTAATTTCCACCCTACTGAAAGTCAGCAAGGAAAAGTAGTTTGTGCACAACCAGATGGAAAAGAGCCACTTTCTAGGAAAAGTGAGCATTCCAGAATGATGCCGGGGGAAGGGCCGGGAAGAGATCAAAAGGGAGTTTGTAGTCCATCTGGAAGTGACTCTTTAAAAACAAGAGCTTGCATTTCAATGGCCAGCCTTGAAATGCAGGAATCTCAGGTTCCTTCTGCAAAGACCTGTGGTATTCACAAGTGCCCAAATCTTAAACAAGCTTAGATATATGGACCAATCACTTTCTGGTAATGTTTCTTGATAGAAAAGAAGAAATTAGAAAGTTTGGAGCTAAGGGAGAAGATTCCATAAATAAAAGCCAAGGATAAAATGTTTTCCACACTTCTCACCAATTGACGTGTAAATTTGCATTTCCACCCAGGTGTCCTTAAATGACTGTGTGATTCAACATCTACACCAGAAACCTTGAAGTTCCAGTCCATGATCTTTAGTTAAGATAACCAGCCAGGAGGGCTAATATGCTTCCTGGGTTTCTTGTCAAGTATCCTGGATTTTTTCTCCTGAACCATTCTTTCTTTCCTGGTTGAAAGTTACCTGAATCCCGTCCCTACATCCAGTTCTATCTGCTCTTTGCACAACTAAAATGGTCAAGTGTAAATGTCAGCTCATTCACATTTAAGTGTTCAGCTCATCTGTTTGCCCAGGTCAGCCTTGGGAACCCCCCATCTCTGCAGCACAGTGAGGTTGTAGGTCAAGGTCCTCCCCCATCCTGAATTTGGGAGTCCTGGCATCAGATTTGTGTTTAGATCCTGGCTCTGCCACCTCCTGGCTTTGTGAGGTAGACAGCTTACTTGAACTCCTTGATTCTTCTTTACTTCATCTGTAAAATGGGCCACATGCCCATTTCATCAATTTGTGCTGAGGATTAAATAAAATGTTTAAGTTCATGTAAGTTCATCTGCCTCATTCTATGAAGGGTTTTCAGTGGTACACCCACACAAACACACACTGAAATGAAAGAAAGAAAAGAAGGAGGGACGGAAGGAAGGAAGGAAGGAAGGAGAGAAATAAACCAATTAAAATAAAGAATACTAGAGGTTTAATAAAATATTTATTCTTATTAATAAAAGTTATGTTTGCCAGGTGTGGTGGCTCACGCCTGTAATCCCAGCACTTTGGGAGGCCGAGGCAGGCAGATGATGAGCTCAGGAGTTCAAGACTAGCCTGACCAATATGGTGAAACCCCATCTCTACTAAAAATACAAATATTAGCCGGGGGTGGTAGTGGGTGCCTGTAATCCCGTCTACTCGGGAGGCTGAGGCAGAACAATCGCTTGAACCTGGGAGGCGGAGGTTGCAGTGAGCCGCAATCATGCCACTGAACTCCAGAGTGAGACTCGATCTCAAAAAAAAAAAAAAAAAAAAAAGTGATATGTTCGGTGATATATAGTCATTTTTAAACTTCAGGTTTCTGGAGTGTGTTTTATTTTAAGAACTTTTTTTAACCTTAGAACAAATGTACAGAAGTTGAAGAAAACACAAGATATGAATTTTTCAACCTACTTTTCAATTTCAATTAGTTTCTGTCCCTGGACAGGAATGGCTTTCCTATAACTAGTTGGTGATGTTGCTAGCACTCTATCCCAGGTCCCTTTCCTGGACAGGAAGTTGAGGCATCACCAGTCTGGTTTTACCTCCAGGATGACAACACTCACATCAAGGTGTTAGAGGCATTTGAATCAGAGCAACTCCATCTTGAATAGGAGCTGGGTACTAGGTTTTCCCAGAAGGTGAAGCATTCTAAGTCACAGGATGAGAGGAGGTAAGCACAAGATACAGGTCATAAAGACCTTGCTGATAAGACAGATTGCAGTAAAGAAGCCAGTCAAAACCCACCAAAAGCAAGATGGCAACGAGAGTGACCTTTGGTCATCCTCACTGCTACACTCCCACCCATGACAGTTTACAAATGCCATAGCAACATCAGGAAGATACCCTATATGGCCTAAAAAGGAGGGGCATGAATAATCCATTCCTTGTTCAGCATATCATCAAAAAATAACCATAAAAATGGGAAACCAGCAGCCCTCGGGGATGCTCTGTCTATGGAGTAGCCATTCTTTTATTTCTTTACTTTCTTAATATACTTGCTTTCACTTTAGTTTATGGACTTGCCCTGAATTCTTTCCTGTGCAAGATCCATGAACCCTCTTTTGGAGTCCGGATCTGGGCCCTGTCAGGCCTCTGAGCCCAAGCCAAGCCATCGCATCCCCTGTGACTTGCACGAATATACGCCCAGATGGCCTGAAGTAACTGAAGAATCACAAAAGAAGTGAATATGCCCTGCCCCACCTTAACTGATGACATTCCACCACAAAAGAAGTGTAAATGGCTGGTACTTGCCTTAAGTGATGACATTACCTTGTGAAAGTCCTTTTCCTGGCTCATCCTGGCTCAAAAAGCTCCACCATTGAGCACCTTGCCACCCCCACTCCTGCCCACCAGAGAACAAACCCCCTTTGACTGTAATTTTCCTTTACCTGCACAAATCCTATAAAACGGCCCCACCCTTATCTCCCTTCGCTGACTCTCTTTTCAGACTCAGCCCACCTGCACCCAGGTGAAATAGACAGCCATGTTGCTCACACAAAGCCTGTTTGGTGGTCTCTTCATACGGACGTGTATGAAATTTGGTGCCGTGACTCGGATTGGGGGACCTCCCTTGGGAGATCAATCCCCTGTCCTCCTGTTCTTTGCTCTATGAAAAAGATCCACCTACAACCTCAGGTCCTCAGACCCACCAGCCCAAGGAACATCTCACCAATTTTAAATCGGGTAAGCAGCCTCTTCTTACTCTCTTCTCCAACCTCTCTCACTATCCCTCAACCACTTTCTCCTTTCCACTCTTTAATCTCTCCCTTCTCTTAATTTCAATTCCTTTCATTTTCTGGTAGAGACAAAGGAGACACGTTTTATCCGTGGACCCACAACTCCGGTGCCAGTCACGGACTGGGAAGGCAGTCTTCCCTTGGTGTTTAATCATTGCATGGATGCTTCTCTGATTATTCACCCACGTTTCAGAGGTGTCAGACCACACAGGGACACCCGCCTTGGTCCTCCACCCTTAGCGGCAAGTCCTGCTTTTCTGGGGGAGGGGCAAGTACCCCAAGCTCGTATCTCTGCGGCCTGATCCCTTATTTACGTGCCCCGACCTCTTATATCTCTGTGCCCCGATCCCTTATTTCTGCGCCCCAACCTCATATCTCTGTGCCCCAATCCCTTATTTCTGTGCCCCAACCTCTTATATTTCTGCACCCCGATCCCTTATTTCCATGCCCCAACTTCGTATCTCTGCGCCCCGACCCCTTTCCTGCTTTTCTGGAGGGTAAGAACCCCCGAACCACTTCCCTCTGTGTCTCTACTCTCCCTTTTCTTTAAACTTGCCTCCTTCACTATAGGCAACCTTCCACCCTCCATTCCTCCTCCTTCTCCCTTAGCCTGTGTTCTCAAAAACTTAAAACCTTTTCAACTCACACCTGACCTAAAACCTAAATGCCTTATTTTCTTCTGCAATGCCACTTGACCCCAATACAAACTCGACAGTAGTTCCAAATAGCCAGAAAACCACACTTTCAATTGTTCCATCCTGAAAGATCTAAATAATTCTTGTCGTAAAATAGACAAATGGTCTGAGGTGCCTGACCTCCAGGCATTCTTTTACACATTGGTCCCTTCGTAGTCTCTGTGCCCAATGCAACTCGTCCCAAATCTTCCTCCTTTCCCTCCCACCTGTCCCCTCAGTCCCAACCCCAAGGGTCACTGAGTCTTTCTAATCTTCCTTTTCTACAGACCCATCTGACATCTCCGCTCCTCGCCTGGCTGAGCTAGGTCCCAATTCTTCCTCAGCCTCTGCTCCTCCACCCTATAATCCTTTTATCACCTCCCCTCCTCACACCCGGTCCGGCTTACAGTTTCGTTCTGTGACTAGCCCTCCCCCACCTGCCCAGCAATTTCCTCTTAAAAAGGTGGCTGGAGCTAAAGGCATAGTCAAGGTTGATGCTCCTTTTTCTTTATCCCACCTCTCCCAAATCAGTTAGCGTTTAGGCTCTTTTTCATCAAATATGAAAAACCCAGCCCAGTTCATGGCTCATTTGGCAGCAACCCTGAGACACTTTACAGCCCTAGACCCTAAAAGGTCAAAAGGCTGTCTTATTTTCAGAATACATTTTATTACCCAATCCGCCCCCAACTTTAAATAAAACTCCAAAAATTAAATTCTGGCCCTCAAACTCCACAACAGGACTTAATTAACCTCGCCTTCAAGGGTACAATAATACAAAAAAGGCAATTCCTTGCCTCCACTGTGAGACAAACCCCAGCCATATCTCCAGCACACAAGAATTTCCAAACACCTGAACCGCAGCCGCCAGGCGTTCCTCCAGAGCCGCCTCCCCCAGGAGCTTGCTACAAGTGCCAGAAATCTGGCCACCAGGCCAAGGAATGCCTGCAGCCCGGGATCCCTCCTAAGCCATGTCCCATCTGTGTGGGACCCCACTGAAAACTGGACTGTTCAACTCACCTGGCAGCCACTCCCAGAGCCCCTGGGACTCTGGCCCAAGGCTCTCTGACTGACTCCTTCCCAGATCTTCTCGGCTTAGCAGCTGAAGACTGACACCGCCCAATCGCCTCAGAAGCCTACAGGACCATCACAGAGGCTCTGGGTAACTCTCACAGTGAGGGTAAGTCCGTCCCCTTCTTAATCAATATGGAGGCTACCCACTCCACATTACCTTCTTTTCAAGGGTTTGTTGCCTTGCCTCCATACTGTTGTGGGTATTGACGGCCAGGCTTCTAAACCTCTTAAAACTCCCCAACTCTGGTGACAAATTAGACAATACTCTTTTAAGCACTCCTTTTTAGTTATCCCCACCTGCCCAGTTCCCTTATTAGGCCGAGACACTTTAAATTATCTGCTTCCCTGACTATTCCTGGGCTACAGCCACACCTCATTGCCGCCTTTTCCCCCAGTTCAAAGCCTCCTTCACATCCTCCCTCTTATATCCCCCCACCTTAACCCACAAGTATAGGATACCTCTACTCCCTCCTTGGCGACCGATCATGCACCCCTTACCATCCCATTAAAACCTAATCACCCTTACCCCACTCAACGCCAATATCCCATCCCGCAGCACGCTTTAAAAAGATTAAAGCCTGTTATCACTCGCCTGCTACAGCATGGCCTTTTAAAGCCTATGAACTCTCCTTGCAATTCCCCCATTTTTCCTGTCCTAACACCAGGCAAGCCTTACAAGTTAGTTCAGGATCTGCGCCTTATCAACCAAATTGTTTTGCCTATCCACCCCACGGTGCCAAACCCATATACTCTCCTATCCTCAATACCTGCCTCTACAACCCATTATTCTATTCTGGATCTCAAACATACTTTCTTTACTATTCCTTTGCACCCTTCATCCCAGCCTCTCTTCGCTTTCACTTGGACTGACCCTGACACCCATCAGGCTCAGCAAATTACCTGGGCTGTACTGCCGCAAAGCTTCACAGACAGCCCCCATTACTTCAATCAAGCCCAAATTTCTTCCTCATCTGTTACCTATCTCGGCATAATTCTCATAAAAACACACGTGCTCTCCCTGCCAATCGTGTTCGACTGATCTCTCAAACCCCAGCACCTTCTACAAAACAACAACTCCTTTCCTTCCTAGGCATTGTTAGCACGGTCAGAATTCTTACACAAGAGCCAGGAACACACCCTGTAGCCTTTCTGTCCAAACAACTTGACCTTACTGTTTTAGCCTAGCCCTCATGTCTGCGTGCAGCGGCTGCCGCTGCTTTAATACTTTTAGAGACCCTCAAAATCACAAACTATGCTCAACTCACTCTCTACCGTTCTCATAACTTCCAAAATCTATTTTCTTCCTCATACCTGATGCACATACTTTCTGCTTCCTGGCTCCTTCAGCTATACTCACTCTTTGTTGAGTCTCCCACAATTACCGTTGTTCCTGGCCCAGACTTCAATCCGGCCTCTCACATTATTCCGGATACCACACCTGACCCTCATGACTGCATCTCTCTGATCCACCTGACGTTCACCCCATTTCCCCACATTTCCTTCTTCCCTGTTTCTCACCCTGATCACACTTGGTTTATTGATGGCAGTTCCACCAGGACTAATCGCCACTCACCAGCAAAGGCAGGTTATGCTATAGTATCTTCCACATCTATCATTGAGGCTACCGCTCTGCCCCCCTCCACTACCTCTCAGCAAGCCGAACTAGTTGCCTTAACTCAAGCCCTCACTCTTGCAAAAGGACTACGTGTCAATATCTATACTGATTCTAAATATGCCTTTCATATTCTGCACCACCATGCAGTCATATGGGCTGAAAGAGGTTTTCTCACTACACAAGGGTCCTCCATCATTAAGGCCTATTTAATAAAAACTCTACTCAAGGCCGCTTTACTTGCAAAGGAAGCTGGGGTCATTCACTGCAAGGGGCATCAAAAGGTGTCAGATCCCATTGCCCTAGGCAATGCTTATGCTGATAAGGTGGCTAAACAAGCAGCTAGCTCTCCAACTTCTGTCCCTCACGGCCAGTTTTTCTCCTTCACATCGGTCACTCCCACCTACTCCCCTGCTGAAACTTCCACCTATCAATCTCTTCCCACACAAGGCAAATGGTTCTTAGACCAAGGAAAATATCTCCTTCCAGCCTCACAGGCCCATTCTATTCTGTCGTCATTTCATAACCTCTTACATGTAGGTTACAAGCCGCTAGCCCGTCTCTTAGAACCTCTCATTTCCTTTCCATCGTGGAAATCTATCCTCAAGGAGATCACTTCTCAGTGTTCCAGCTGCTATTCTACTACCCCTCATGGATTGTTCAGGCCTCCTCCCTTTCCTATTCATCAAGCTCGGGGATTTGCCCCTGCCCAGGACTGGCAAATTGACTTTACTCACATGCCTCAAGTCAGAAAACTAAAATATCTCTTAGTCTAGGTAGACACTTTCACCGGATGGGTAGAGGCCTTTCCTACAGGGTCTGAGAAGGCCACCGCAGTCATTTCTTCCCTTCTGTCAGACATAATTCCTCAGTTTAGCCTTCCCACCTCTATACAGTCTGGTAACGGACCAACCTTTATTAGTCAAATCAGCCAAGCATTTTTTCAGGCTCTTAGTATTCAGTGACAGACTAATGGTCTATTAAAAACACACCTCACCCAGCTCAGCCACCAACTTAAAAAGGACTGGACAATACTTTTACCACTTTCGCTTCTCAGAATTCAGGCCTATCCTTGGAATGCTACAAGGTATAGCCCATTTAAGCTCCTGTGTAGACGCTCCTTTTTATTAGGCCCCAGTCTCATTCCAGACACCAGACCAACTTAGACTGTGCCCCAAAAAACTTGTCATCCCTACTATCTTCTGTCTAGTCATACTCCTATTCACCGTTCTCAACTACTCATACATGACCTGCTCTTGTTTACACTGCCAGTTTAGACTGTTTCTCCAAGCCATCACAGCTGATATCTCCTGGTGCTATCCCCAAACCGCCACTCTAAACTCTTGAAGTAAATAAATAATCTTTGCTGGCAGGACTATATTGAATCTCCTTAGGCACTCTCTAATCAGATGTCCTGTGTCCTCCCAATTCTTAGACCTTTTATACCTGTTTTTCTCCTTCTCTTATTCCATTTAGTTTTTTCAATTCATACAAAACTGTATCCAGGCCATCACCAATAATTCTACACGACAAATGTTTCTTCTAACAACCCCACAATATCACCCCTTACCACAAAATCTTCCTTCAGCTTAATCTCTCCCATTCTACGTTCCCAAGCCGCCCCTAACCCCGCTTGAAACAGCCCTGAGAAACATCGCCCATTCTCTCTCTCCATACCACCCCCCAAAAATTTTCGCCACCCCAACACTTCAACACTATTTTGTTTTATTTTTTTATTAATATAAGAAGGCAGGAATGTCAGGCCTCTGAGCCCAAGCCAAGCCATCGCATCCCCTGTGACTTGCATGTATATATGCCCAGATGGCCTGAAGTAACTGAAGAATCACAAAAGAAGTGAATATGCCCTGCCCCGCCTTAACTGATGACATTCCACCACAAAAGAAGTGTAAATGGCTGGTACTTGCCTTAAGTGATGACATTACCTTGTGAAAGTCCTTTTCCTGGCTCATCCTGGCTCAAAAAGCTCCCCCACTGAGCACCTTGCCACCCCCACTCCTGCCCACCAGAGAACAAATCCCCTTTGAGTATAATTTTCCTTCACCTACCCAAATCCTATAAAACAGCCCCACCCTTATCTCCCTTCGCTGACTCTCTTTTCGGACTCAGCCCGCCTGCACCCAGATGAAATAAACAGCCATGTTGCTCACACAAAGCCTGTTTGGTGGTCTCTTCACACGGACGCGCATGAAAGGCCCCTTTACGGTAACAAAGGTGCTACCAAGAAACAGAGAGGGGTTGGTTGATGCTTCTTAACCTTGTTAATATCAAATTTTCTGCATCTGAGTAGTGCTTTGAAAACCCCGGTAAGGTGTAAGACATGGGAACTTTTGTGCCTATTGGAAACCAGAATATGCCACACCAAGGTATACAGGATTATTGAGCCAAAGGCAATGAAGGAGGAGATGCAGGAAAGCACTCTGCCCTCCATGTGCCTAAAAGCAGGATATAAATGTGCAAAGGCAAAGGGTTTCCATGCCCTCACCTACCAGAGAGAAGAAATGTTAACCCTTTAAGACAACATTAGCCGGTGCAGATGGCAGCAGTGGAATCTACATTAACCAGCTTTCCTAACTTGCCGTTAATTGCCCTCAGTTTACCTTTCCGCAAGTTGCTATTCTGCACATTCAACGTTCCTTTCCTTTGTTTTGTCGCTTCTCTAAAATTTTACTGTACTTTGTTAAAGATGCTATATAAGCTGTAATTCAAATTCACCTCTATGAGAATTACTCACTCCCTGGTATCTCCCATGTATATATAAAATATACATGTTAATAAATGTGTGTGTGTGGTTTTTTTTATTAATCTGTCTATTGTTACAGGGGTCCATTCCAACTATGAACCTATGAGAATTGGAGAAAAAATTATTTTTCTTCCCCTACATGCCCGTGAGAAAAAAGGGCTTGGATGGAAAACAAAATGGCTTTCCCATAATTAATTAGTGGTGTTGCCAGCACTCTATCCCATGTCCCTATTGCAGAGCTTACATGGTACCATGAAACTTTTAAATCTCTACTTTGCAAATTTTCCTCCCTTGCTCCATGCTCAGCTGTGGTTCCATTTGTGCTTCTGTTTCTTATGAGTTATATCTTTGTTTTACCCAAGGATCAAGATATTAACCTCCTGTAGTGATTGTACCTAGCAACAAGCTGCAATGGAGATGAGAAAAAACATCCTCATCCATTTCTTGCGGCTTAGCTCTCCTTCATATGGATGGATGGTGGTTGGTGCCTCTTGGAAAGGTTATTTCTAATGATTGCTCCAAATATATGAGCAATATATTTCACCCATTAAGCAAAATTCTTGAATTCTGGCATTTTAACAAAAATGAAAATCTGAAAGCAATTCTAATGCTTTCTTCTTCTGGGACAGAAGTGTGAAAATGGCATATTTAAAAATTCTCTTCATCAATTTCTGCTTAGTGTCCCTACTAGATGACACTGTCAGGCACTGCTCTAGGTGCTTTATGTGCATTAAGCCTCACACTAGGCTATGGAATAAGGGCTCCTATCATCCCCATTTTACCAGTGCAGACACTAAAGTTGAAGGAGGTTGTCATTCAAAGTCATGAACGTAGCAAGTAGCAGAGCTGAGATTCAAATCCAGGAGTTTCTCACTCCAAAGCCTGTTCTCTATCCCATTGCAATTTACTGCTTTCTCTGCTCTATATAAAGAAACTACTTAAGATTCTAGAATAGTTGACAATATATTGGCTTTCAAAATACAAGTTTTCAGTTACAGCAGAAGAAATGGATAACACAGACAACCTTACCATCTTAGCCTTCCACTTGGAAAAACAGGCAGCCACACCCACCCCCCCACCGCCTCCCTCCCCCGCTTCTAAATTTATGCATTATATGACAGGCACCAAGGAATGCCAAAAATGATTAAGATATAATTTTTAAAAAATCACAGCTTGATGGCGGGGGGAAAAAAAGGCAGAAGATTCTACCTTTAGTTAGGAGTATGAAAGAGATACAATTACAAGGTGAGAGGAAATAAGAACTCTTTCTGGTCAGGTGCGGTGGCTCATGCCTGTAATCCCAGCACTTTGGGAGGCCAAAGCGGGCAGATCATGAGGTCAGGGGTTCGAGACCAGCCTGGCTAACATGGTGAAATCCTGTCTCTACTAAAAACGCAAAAAAATTAGCCCGGTGTGGTGGCATTCATCTGTAATCCCAGCTACTCGGGAGCCTGAGGCAGGAGAATTGCTTGAACTCGGGAGGTGGAGGTTGCAGTGAGCTGAGATTGTGTCATTGCACTCCAGCCTGGGCGACAAGAGCAAGCCTTCATTTCAAAACACAAAACAAAACAAAACAAAAAACAAAACAAAACTCTTTCTGAGGATGTCAGTAAAGGTTCCCCTGAAGAGGTACAAGGTATCTTCTTGAGCTGGCTTTGAAGCATGGCATCCTTTAGGAAAAGGGCACTTCACCCCTAAGTCCAGGCAAGGGTAAGGACGTGGTGCAGTGAGTATGTGGCATATAGGACCCTGGGGCTGGAGGGGCAGAGATGAGGCTGTGGAGAGGTTGGTTTGGGTCAGATTATAATAGGGTCTCACCCTGTATTTTGGTGACAGTTCCTCAGTGAGCTCTGCCGGATGATATGTCATAAAATGGTGTCTCAATTTTTGTGCCCAGAAAATATATTCACTAACACAAAGAGCTGTGTCTTAATGTGTTTTAAAAGCAGAGCCTTTATTAAACTACACCATACTATATAAGCATTTTTGTATTAATGTTTGATTCAGCAGAAAGGCAGTGGGTGTGGTAGAAAAACAACCTTTGGAGCCATACACCACTGGGCTCAAATTCTCATTACTTTCCACCCCTCTGATCTTGCGGAAATGCCCTAATGTTTTAGAACCTCAGTTTTCATATCTATAAATTAGGAATGATCAAAAGTGATACTCAAAATATTTAACAACTGGTACATACAGTCACCCAGCAATTAAAAGAGAAACCAGTCCTTCGGGGCTCTACCTGTGAGCACTGTCTGCATATCCATCCTGCAGATGATGAAACCTACTTTGTAGGGAAGAAGTGAGAATTAACTGGTACAGGATCAGGCCTATAGAAATGATCAACAATGGCTAACGAGTCAGAAGCTCATCTCTTTGCTGCAGTTGAAAGGAAGCTCATCCTTTTTAATCAATACAGGCTGTGAAGGATTGCTTTTGATCTATAGAGTCACAGTGAAGTTGGAATGGGGGCCATTTTGGCTATAGAGATCTTAGTTCTACAAAGGCAGCAAAGAAATGTGTGTGTGTGTGTATGTATATATATGTGTGTGTGTGTGTGTATATATATATTAAGAATATTGGCAGGATCTAGCACAATTAAAAATGCACACTCCCTGACATGTGAGAGACTGGAATGCATATCTTTCTCCTCCCAGGGTGCCTCCTTGACAGTGGAAGCCAGGAAGCCACGCATTTCCCAGATTCCCTTGCAGATAAGGTTTCAAGTGTGAATGAGATTCCATCAATCAGAAGTACCATATGAGATTTGGAAGGCAAAAAATGAAGCTGACATTTGCTCCTGCAGTATTTGTGGTCACTAGCTTTGTGGATATCAAAGCTTACGGCATATAACATCCATTTTACTGGCACAGGATAATTCTGGAGCCGCAGTGGCTTCCTGATCATCACTGATTCCTGATCTTGGTGCTTCTTGATCATGGCTCCGTGGTGGTGGGATTCTGGGAGCTGACATCTGCAAGGCAACTTCGCAATTAGCCAGCAGCTCCTTTGGTGGATCAGTCCAATAGTGTAATTTTGACAGACATTCCCAAAAGTTCAAACTTGAGTCTTTACCCCCTGGAAAAGATTTGATTCTCTGTAACTAAATGTATGCTGATTAAATTCTCCAAACCATCTTCTGGGAATTTGGCCAACAGATATACCTATAATCCATATGTATGCAAAAATGCATGTATAAAATTCACTAAAGCATGGCTTTATATCAGGAAAGATTTGGAAATCACCTAAATGTTCATTAGTAAGGAATTGGTTAAATAATATTGTATCTACATACTTTAGCCCTATGCTGACAATTTTATTTTTTCAAAGAAAGTATCTCTAGCTGTACAGCTATGGAGAGATATTCCCAACACGATGTTAAGTACTGGTGCTAAATATTTTATTTTTTGCCTGGATAGCCACACCTACCACTCATAGCCCATATGCTTGGAAAATGATAACTCCACCCCTGGCTCTAAGGTGAGTCCTTCCTTGGCTCAAACCTAATGAATTCATGTAACCCCATCCTTTTCTAAGGAGACTGGTTCTAATGGGGGCACATGACCCAATTCATGCCAATAAGATGTGAAAATTGTTGGCTTGAGCCTCCAAGTGAAAAAACATTAAAATTAATGTATTCTGGCTCTTCTGAGAGAACTTCAAGAAATAACCCTCTCTCTTTCTGCCTACATATGGATATGTAGGTATGTAGCATGGTGATTATAGCTAATAATAATGTATTACCTACTTGAAATTTGTTAGGAGAGTACATCTTAAGTATCATCACCACAAAAAAAGGTAACTGTGTTAATCAGCTTGATTGATGTGGTAATTTCACAACATGTAAGTATATCAAAACATCATGCTGTACACTTTAAATGTATGCAATTTTTATTTGTCAATTATACATCAATAAAGCTGGGGAAGATGTAGAGGATGCTGACTATCTATTGATAACGTGCCGTGAGGTTTCATGGACCTCATGCAATTAAGCTGTCCCTGCAAGAAATCTGGGGGCAATCTAAGAAGACTTGCCCTTGAGGTTTTCCTTTCTCTATGCAGTTGAAGAACCTTTGCCTTTGGTCTTGGAGGCTTCTGGAGAAGGGCCAGTTGAGAAGGCACCATCACTCATTTTTTGGTTGTTGTTGTTTGTTTTGTTTTTGTCGCCCAAGCTGGAGTGCAATAGTGCCATCTTGGCTCACTGCAGTCTCTGCCTCCCAGGTTCAAGCAATTCTCCTGCCTCAGCCTCCAGAGTAGCTGGGACTACAGGCACCCACCACCATGCCTGGCTAATTTTTGTATTTTTTAGTAGAGACAGGATTTCACCATGTTGGCCAGGCTGGTCTTGAACTCCTGACCTCAGGTGATCCACCCCGCTCGCCCTCACAAAGTGCTGGGATTACCGGCATAAGCCACCTTGCTCGGCTCCATCACTTGTTTTTTACAGCATCCTCTTCATCTGCAGCAACTTCAGAGTAGACAGGAAGAGACAACCTCTGGGCTCTATATAAGGCTCTCCCTCCCTCTAAACGCCATGCAATCTTCACAGGAAAGCTTGCCTGGCTTTTTTCTCCCTCACTGCCTGCATTCCGGCTGCTCCCTTTACCTTGAATGCCATCACAGGTCAGCTTTCCTGGGAAGCAGGCTAAGGCACTATTTTAAAAATTATTACAATTATTACAATTTTTAAAAATCAGATGAGCCTATTTGTAAAACTAAAATGTAGAGAAAAGACACATACACACGCCCCCATTCTGTCTCGGTTATAGAGTTCAAGGGACTAAGATTGTGGGACCCACAATTTCTACTCACTGCACTTATTTTTAAAAGGAAGAAAAGAAAAGGAAGCCTAAATGATGCTATTATGGTGGCTAATTAAATTTCTTCTTGCTGTTACAACGCATTCATTTTTGAGGATCATTACTTTTCGTGTAGCTTCTCTCAAGAGCTTGGTTTAAGGTTTAAGTTAAGGAAACTGCAAGACAAGACTTAAAGTCGCAGGCTGTGCACACATCCGCCCATGGCAGTGTGCGCCCTGCGCAGGAGAACTCCTGCAGGTGAAAATGATGACCAAGCTGCCATTTCTTTTGAAGTACGTGAACTGAAAAGGAAGGGGGAACAGCTCTTCTTTTTGTAGAAGGTGATCCACCGAGTTGATAGACAGGGGTGTGTTTGCATATTGCCTTTAGCTAATGTTCAAAATTCAGGGTGTTCATTTCCTATTTAATATTCATTTATTCCACCAAAAGACACGAGTTGCCCTAGATGTGCCAGGAGCTCTGACATATGTAAGGGAAGGAGGGTAGAGAGTAGATGAGGCTCAGAGACAGCTTTGGGGAGAAGGTAGCACTGCGCTGGCCCCAGGGGTGTGTGCTGGAGACAGGTCAGACTGGAGCAAGGCAATGGTGCACACCTCTTCCCAATGCCACATTCACTTCCATTTGGTTCATAATTTGAAATGAGCTACTGTGGGATTATTTCCACCACAGAATTTGGCAAACACTACAATCACAGCTTCTTTTTCTCCCCTTCTGGAGAGCCAGTCTACCAGCTGCACACTGGCTGCACCTCATTTTCCAGATGAGAAACTGAGGCAGAGACAGGAAGGATGTCTTATTCTTTGTCTTCCTTAGTCCACCAGCACAGTGTTTACCACACCACAGATGCCCCTGCATTAACTTGCAGATGATACCTGCAAGTTAGAAAACAAACCTGCCAACATTTGGAAATGTGTGTGGGCAAAAGCAAATAATAACAAATGTATGTTTTTCATTGGAAAATGACAGAAGTTGGATGTGAGCTTTGAATAATTAGGGAAATCCATCCTTAAATAGTCATTTTTATTCTTACCCTTTTCAAAGTACCTAGAAAAAAATAAAGAATTAAAGAAAGCATAAGTGATAAAGAGAGATAACATGCAATAACTACCACCAACACTGTATGCAAATGCCCAGCTGGAATCAAGTTACAAACAAAACTCCATTCTGAACCCTCAATGTATCCCTTACATTCTTCTGTCCACCACCCCCACGCCTCGTTCCTCCCACCCTCCACTCTGGTAGTGATGTGAATGCTGAAAAGTCAAGACTGGGTTAAGAAGGGACCAAAAGAATGTTTTAGATGAAATCAGATGTGACCCCTGAAATCAAGAGCATTTGCAGAGCATGGTTTTAATTATGGGGGCTCAGTGAGCTTCCCAGTACCTGCCCTTGGCTGCAGCTTGGTGCACCTCTAAAAATCTGCACGGCCTGCCAGCCTGCCAGCAGGAAGGGTTTACGGCCTCTCACTCCATTAAAAAATAAATAAATAAATCAGAAGCCCCCGAGGCAGTCACGTGTTTAGAAGCAATGAAATTGCAACCTGTTTACCTCCTCTTAGACATTTAAATTCCCAGCCAAGGTACAGCCCTATAAGCTACCATTAAACGTTATTGTGAAGGAATTAGAATTTTCTGGCTCTGATGCAGTCTGACTTGCGGCATATGGCCCATCACCGAAACCCAGAGGCTCATCCTGTATTTTTCAAGATCTCATAAAATTGTCCAGTTCTAATGGAAGGAAAGAGTTCTGCATCTTAAAAATCTATAGGTACCTCATTACAAGCTCAAGTTCTTTAAATGATACAGTCAGCGGAACTCTAAAGGCGAGGCCACTTCACAATGCAAAGGAAATGAAGTCCATAAATGTGGGAGTTTGGGTCTAATATCACTGGGGAAAAAAAAAAATTGTTAAGTCACTGGAAGGAAAGACATAAGTAAGCTGAGGACTGAAAGCCAAAAAAAGAAATCCAGTCCATGGGGTGGGAAGGAGAATCTGAAAACATTTAGCTTTGAGAGAGAAGAGTGCTAACCATCAAAATTTTCTTCTTCAAATAGTTGAAGTGTTGGGGTAATGATTGATTTTAGGTGTCAACTGGGCTAGGTTATTGCTGTTTGCTCAAATACCAGTCTAAATGCTGCTGCAAAGTATTTTCAAATAGTTATTAACATATAAATTAGTGGACTTTGAGTAAAGCAGATTACCCTTCATCATGAAGATGAGCCTCGTCCAATCAGATGAAGGCCTTAAGAGAAATGACTGAGATTCTCCAAGGAAAAAGGAATTCTACCTTTAGATTGCCTCAGGCTCAAGACTGCAACATCAGCTTTTTCCTGGATCTACACCCTGTTGGCCTGCCCTGAAGATTTCAGACTTGCCAGCTCCCATAACTGCAGGGAGGCAATTCCTTAAATTAACTCTCTCTCTAAATGCACATCCTGTTGGTTTCTCTGCAGAACCTTGACTAATATAGTTGATATGTAAAGAAGAAAGAGAAAAGAGAACTAATGTTTGGTAGCATTTTATGATTTCCCATTCATTTCTTTTGTCCTGACAACAACCTTGTAAAGTAAGCAATTGTCCCATTTTCCAGATTAGAAAACTGAGGCTTTGATCTTGCTGAGGATCATGAAACAAGTAAGCAGTGAATCTTACTTTCACACAGGTCTATCTGTCTCCTATGCCCTTTCCTTTCCAGGACATCACTCAGCCTCCCTACAAGGCTTGTTCTGAGTTATTCCAGAAGGCAGAGCAAGGCCTCGTGCCTCCCATGTGGACAGGCTATCCTCAGAGAGAGAAACTGGTCTGTAGAGAGAAGTCGAGGTGGAAGAAAGTCAGTCTTAACGACATTCAATGCCTTGACTTCAGTGCTTTCTGAGGCCAGCTCCATGCTGCCCCTTCACTGCAGGTTTATGTTTTGATTTGGTTTGGTTTTTATCAGCTTTATTGAGGTATAGTTGACATACCATAAACTGAACATATTCAAAGTAAACAATTTGATAAGCCTTGCATATATACATTTACGAGACCAATATCTGCAATCAAGATAATAATGAGCTTATCCACCTCTCTCAGAAGCATCCTCTGTACTTTTGTGACATCTTTCTCCTGCCTGCTTCCAGCCCTTCTGCCAGCAACGACTGATCTGCTTCCAGCCCCTTTAGATTAGTTTTCATTTTCCTGCATCTTATATAAATTGAATCATACAGTAGGTACTCTTTTTTAAAAATCGGTTTCTTTCATACAGCATAATTATTTGAAGATGCATGTTGTGTATGTATCAGTAAATGATTATTTTTTGTTTCTGAGTTTTATTTCATGGTATGGATATTCCCCAGTCTGTGGATCTGTTCCTCTGCTAGTGAAAATTTGGGTTGTTTCCAGTTTTTGGCTATTATAAATCAAACTGCTTATGACCATTTATGTACAGGCCTTTATATGGATGTCTGCATGGGTTGGCAGACTGTGGCTTGTTGTGTACTGCCTACAGACACAGCCACACGCACTCATTTACACCTTCCTTTGAGATCCGTGGCTGTTTTTGTGCAACAATGGCAGAGTATGTAGCATTTTGGCTGGAAAAGGCTGAAACATTTACTTTACAGTTTCCAAACCCCTGCTTTTCTATATATTCCTAAAAGTAGAGTGACTAGACATGAGATACGTGTTTGTTTAGCTTTTCAGAGAATGGCTAAAATGTTTTCCAAAGTTGTTACAATTTTACATTGCCACCAGCATCATATGAGAGTTCCAGTTGCTCCATATCCTCGCCCAAACTTAACATGCTCATTCTTTTTAATTGCATCCATTCTAATAGGTGTGTAGTGGTATCTCATTGTGACTTTAATGTGCACTTCTGATAACTAATGATATTCAACCTCTTTTCCTGGTTTATTTTCTGTCTCTGTATCTTTTTGGGCGAAGTCTGTTTAAATATTTTTCCTATTTGAGAGAGGGAGTATTTATTTTATTGAGTTTTGAACATTCTTTATATATTCTGAATACAAGTGCTTTATTAGATATGTAATTTAGTAATATTTCCTCCCAGTTTGGGGCTTGTCTTTTCATCTTCTTGTCAGGGTCTTTCACAGAGCAAAAGTTTTTAATATTAATGAAAGCCAATTTATAATTTTTATTTTGTGTATTATGCTTTAGATGTTATGTTTAAGAAGTCTTTACCTTACCCAAGATCATAACACTTTCCTTATGACTTTTATAGTTTGGGATTTTACCCAAAACTATTTTAAGAACTATTGAGAAATGATTAACTTTTAAAATGTGCACATGGATACCCAATTGATTCAGAATCATTTGTTAAAAAGACTATCCTTCCTCTACTAAACTGTTTCTGCACTTTTATTGAAAATATATGCATAGGTCAATTTCTGGATTTCCTCTTCTATATCATTAATCTGTTTGTCTAAACTATCTTGATGCCAATATCACACTGTTGATTACTAATGATTTATAATAAGTTTTGAAGCCAGGTAGTACAAGATTTCCAATTTTGTTCTTTTTCAGAATTATTTTAGCTATTCTGGGTCTTCTGCATTTCTATTTGAATTTTAGAATCAACTTATCGATTTCCACTGAAAATAAAAAAAACATGTTGGGGTTTTTATGGGAACTGTTGAATCTATAGATCAATATGGGAAAAATTTACATCTAAATAATACAAAATACTCAGATTCATGAACATGATATATCTTTCCAATTTCTATTTAGGTATTCTTTAATTTCTCTCCATGATGATTTGTAATTGTCAGTATATAGATCTTACAACCACAGGCTGATTGGGAACAACTGTTCCCTTGCACTATAATGCAGGGTTACAAAATAAACAACACATCTTGTCATTATTTAAAATTTTGATATTTTACTCATAAATTTTTTGCATTAATTTGGATATTTTAAAATAGTGCATGATAATATTATTTATCTTGATTACTGAGTTTTCAGTGCCTTAAATTTTGGGCCTGAAGTGAATGCTTCTTGTAACTCACTCTCATCCCAGCACTGCCTAAGTATTTCATAATTTTTGCACTAATGTTTTTAAATTTGAATTTTCAATTATTCATTGCTAGCACATAGAAATACAATTGATTTTTAAAATATTGATCTTGTATACTGCAGCCTAACTTCTTAGTTCTGGTACATTTGCTATAGATTTCTTTGGATTTTCTACATAGTTGATCACATCATCAATTTTCTGGAAGAGATTGAGTACAATTGGCATTATTTCACTCTTAAATATTTGGTAGGCCAGGCGTGGTGGCTCACACCTGTAATCCCAGCACTTTGGGAGGCCGAGACGGGCAGATCACCTCAGGTCATGAGTTCGAGACCACCCTGACGAACATGGAGAAACCCCATCTCTACTAAAAATACAAAATTAGCTGGGCGTGGTGATGCATGCCTGTAATCCCAGCTACTCGGGTGGCTGAGGCAGGAGAATCGCTTGAACCCGGGAGGCGGAGGTTGCAGTGAGCCAAGATCGCGCCATTGCACTCCACCCTGGGCAACAACAGAAAAACTCCATCTCAAAAAAAAAAAAAAAAAAAAAAATTTGGTAGAATGTGCCCTTGAGCCACATGGGCCTGGCATTTTCTTTGTGGGAAAGTTTTTAACTACAAATTCAATTTTATTAACAAATATCAAGGTATTTGGGTAACTGATACTTCCTTAGCCTGCTTTGGTAGTTTGTCTTTTAAGGAATTTGTCTATTTTATTTATGTTGTTGAATTAATTGGCATAAAGTTATAATATTCCCTTATTATCACTTTAATATGTGTAAAATCTGTTTCTATGTCACCTTTCTCATTTCTAATATTGGCAACTGTTAGTTTGTTTTTATCTCTTTTTGTTCCTGAACAGTCACCTTTCTTCTAGAACAAGAAACCCCAGCTTTTGAATGCATTTTTCTAAATTGTTTTTCTGGTTTCTGTTTCATTCATTTTCACTCCAATCTTTAAATTATTTCCTTTTTTTTCCAACTTACATTGAGTTTCATTTGCTCTTTTCTTTTTATTTTCTTAAGGTGGAAGAATATGAGACTGTCTTCTTTTCTACTATGCATAGGTGTTTAGTATTGTAAATTTCCATCTAAATACTGCTTAAGCTGCATCCCACAAATTTTAATATGCTGTGGTTTCATTTTCATTCAATTCAAAATAATATATAATTTCCCTTTTGATTTTTTTCTCTGACCCAGGAGTGTGTTATTTAATATATAATTATTTTGGAAATTTTTAGGTTTATATTTCTATTATTTATTTCTAATCTAATATCATGTCCAGGGATAAAAGTTTTTATACATTTAATCCAATTTATTGATACCTTTTTATGGCCCAGAGTATAGTCTATTTTGGTAACTATTCCATGTACACTTGAAAACAGTGTTAGTTTTATCATTATTGGGTGGAATGTTCTGTAAAGTCAGTTAGGTCCAATTGGCTGCTAGTGTTGTTCAAGACTTCTATATTTTTATTAATTTTCTGTCTAGTTGTTCTATCAATTACAGAAAGAAGATTGTTGAAAAATCCAATTCTGGATTCTTCCAATTCATCCTTCATTTCTAACAGTTTTTGCCTCGTGTATTCAAAGCTTTGTTGTTATGTGCACACACTCAAGATACTTCAGTATGTTGGCAACTTTAAAAAGCCAGTTAGATAATCTTGTGCCCTCACCTTGCACCTTCAAACATTGACAATCCTGAGATTTTATCCTTTTCCTATATAAGTAGGAATAAACAGTATTTCTCCCAAATCAAATTGCTTCAGAAAACAATAACCAAGCACATTTTTAAAGCAGCATGTTTTTTTCTTTTTAAGGTACTTGAAATCTCATTGGAGAAGCAAAAACCATGACACTATAGCAAACAATGCAAGGCCATTTGTTACTAATAGCTGGGTCTGGCTCTGAAAAATTCTGCAGAATTCCAAAGAGGCTGGAGTTCAATCGGCACTGGGGCCTGTTTTCATGCTTTCATTCTTATGTTTTTGCACCCTCCCTTCTGTCTTCTCTTCCTCTCTCTCTCTCCCTTCCTTCCTTCCTTCCTTTCCTTCATTTTGCATTTACTTTGTACCTAATCCAAGTCCATTTCTTTGTCAGGAAGAGGATACAGAGTTGATTCAAACAAAGTCCCTGACCTCAGAATATGTAAGAAGGAAAATTGGCTTGGAAGAAGTGAGACTTGAGTTGGCCTTGAAAGACAATAGCTGAAGGACATATTATGTATGATGAATAGAGCTGATACATTCATTATGAAATAAATTGTATGGTTGCCTGTAAAACTTGAAGTTTTAAAATCTTATATTTTATTCTTGTTGATTAAAAACTAAAGGTGCTTTTTTGTTTGTTTTTTTTCTGTCGTCATCACATAAGGGGACACTAAATGGCAGGGAAATACATTCCTAATCACAGAACTTATGAATAACCATTTAGAGATATTTTGGTAGTTTTCTAATTGTATTTCTTGTGTATTATAATCATTAAATTTTGTGTGTATCCAGAAAATTTTTTTTCTCTTTCTTTCTTTTTTCCTTCTTTCTTCCTTTTTTTTTTTTTTTTTTTTTGACAGGGTCTTGCTCTGTTGCCCAGGCTGGAGTGTAACAGCACAGCCGTCTCACTTTTGGGCTTAAGGGATCCTCCTGCCTCAGCCTCTTGAGTAGCTGGGACTACAGGCATGTGCCATGACACCCAGCTAATTTTTTAATTTTGTGTAGAGACAGGGGTCTCACTATGTTGCCCAGGCTGGTCTCTAACTCCTGAGCTCAAGTGATCCTCCCGCCTTGGCCTCCCAAAGTGCTGAGATTACAGGCATGAGCTACCATACCTGGCTAGAATTTTCTATTTTCTATAATTTTTATCAGCATAATTGTTAAAATATTCTAACTGAATGTCTAAATAATAGTGTACTTTAAATTTTCCGTTTTTTATATCTGAATTGTTCACTTGCCAATATAAGCTGCCAATAGATTTTTATAAACTCTACATTTATGACTTTAGTGTTTTATAGGTGAAACGAACTTTTAAAGCTTGTCAAGTACAACTGTCTCAATTTTCAGACAAGAAACTGAAGACAGGGGTAATTGACTAAGTTCTCTCAAGCTACACTTCTCAAACTTTAATGAGTATGGAGATCATCTGAGGATTTTATTAGAATGCAGTAGGTCTGGGGTGAAGCCATATTCTGCATTTCTGATAAGCTTCCAGGTGGTGCAGATGATGCTCAAAATAATGCTTTCTGCCCCAGGCAAAGGTCTGGAATCCAAATGTGTCTATTTGCAAAGCCCCAGCATACTGAATACTGCCTCTCTGTTCCAGATTAATGCTACAGTGGCTAACTAGGACCAATGGGTAGAAGCTTTCAAATGGAATTGAAATTTAATTTGATTATCTTAGTTTAGGGTGTCTTTTCTACCAGCCATTGGAGATATGTAAGCTCTGGCTGAACATCCAATAGGTGGAGACGTTTAATGGAAATTCAGCAATGGAGGGGAGCAGCCAGCATCTGCTGACCTTGAAGGTCTTCCCAACTCCAAGGTTAGGGTTTTAGAAGTTATTATTGACTATTTTGAATGTTGACCTTAACAGCTAGTTCCTCATCCGTTAAAGATTCAAGGAGCCCTTTTCTGACAGAATGTGATGGTTAATACTGTGGGTCAATTTGATGGGATTGAAGGATACAAAGTCTTAATCGTGGGTTTGTCTGTGTGGGTGTTGCCAAAAGAGATTAGTATTTGAGTCAATGGGCTGGGGAAGGCAGACCCACCCTTAATTTGGTGGGTACAATCTAATCAGCTTCCACCGAATATAAAGCAGGCAGAAAAACAGACATGAGAGAGACGAGACAGGCTTAGCCTCCAAGCCTGCATCTTTCTCTTGTGCTGGATGCTTCCCACCCTTGAGCATGGGACTCCAAAGTCTTCAGTTTTGGGACTCAGACTGGCTTTCTTTGCTCCTCAGCCTGCAGACAGCCCGTTGTGGGACCTTGTGATCTTGTAAGTTAATCTTAATAAACTTCCCTTTATAGGTAGATAGGTAGGTAGATGATAGATAGATAAATAGAGATAGACAGATAGATAGATAGATAGATAGATAGATAGATAGATAGATAGAGATAGAGATATCCTATTAGTTCTATCCCTCTAAGAGAACCCTGACTAATACACAGAAGTGGCATTGTCAGGCAGAAAAACCAGATTAAATTAGTCCTTTTTTTTTTTTTTTTTTTTTTTTAACCAGAGCGGTGGGGGTTAGAGACCCAGGCAGGAGACGGCCAGAGTTGTCACATGAAAGAAAATCCTCTCTCTTTTGGAAAAATAAAACCTCACATGTGAGAAATTTTCAGTAATATAATTTGCATTTGAAGAAAATGTCAGAATTATTTAACACAAGATGGGAAGCAAAAGTGAAAATGTAAATGATTGGGGTCTCTTTACAAAAGGGAGATAGTGTCACTTAGTACAGACACATTTCTCTCTGCAAGGTTTTCAAATGATAATGTTCTCCTTGAAACATGTTAAAAGTCTGAGTCGTAAATTTCAAATTGTCACTGCATGATGAGCTCTAGCATTAAAGAGAAGGAAAGATCTGCTTGTTTTTCATGCATGCTACATTAAAACTCCTGAAAATTCCCATTTGAGTTGTTGATTTTACTTCAGTTTTCCAAAAACTGGAGACCCTGCTTGGTGATAAGTAGGTGCGTGGACAAGAGACAATGCCTTATAGATCACCTTGGGCAGCCCATGACTCTGATCTGCTTCAGTGTCCTGGGGTCCCATTTCCAGGTACCTGTCAGACTTTTCTCCCCGGGTTGGACACTTGCAGCACAATCTGTCTAAAACCAAGCTCATTGTCCACCTTCTGCTGCCAAACCAGGTCCTCTTCCTGATTCTGAATACATTTGTGTCATCACCTTCTTCTCAAAAGCACAAATCAGACCCCAAACAGATTCTCCAACACCCAGTTCTCCACCCTCACGGCAAGTGCTGTTGATTCTCTTGTTCCAAATGATTTAAAAATTAAATCCTCAGCTAAGGCTCAGTTCAAATTCTTGCAATCTTGGCTTTTCTGATGCATCCTCTACACTGATGCCACAAATCTTCCTCTTAAGTGCCAGGTCACCCACTGATCAGGAATCTTTGACAGACTACAGCCTTCCTCACCTAGAAATCTTCATCTTTCATGAATTGCCCTCTCCTGTTCTGTTCAGCCTCATCCCCATTGAAGCTGCAGTCTAGTCACTCAGAAGAATGCTATTCCCAAAGACACACTTAGAAAGATCATTTTGTAGCCAAGCACGGTGGCTCACGCCTGTAATTCCAGCACTTTGGGAGGCTGAGGTGGGTGGATCACCTGAGGTCAGGAGTTCGAGAGCAACCTGGCCAATATGGTGAAACGCCGTCTCTACTAAAAATATAAAAATTAGCCAGGTGTGGTGGTGTGTGCCTGTAGTCCCAGCTACTCGGGAGGCTGAGACAGGAGAATTGCTTGAACCAAGGAGGTGGAGTGCAGTGAGCTGAGATAGCGCCACTGCACTCCAGCCTGGGCAACAGAGCAAGATTCAGTCTCAAAAAACAAAACAAAACAAAACAAATAATCGTTTTGCAAAGTGGTTACTGGGCTTTGGATTCAAGTCTCAGCTCCACTCTTTTCAAATTGTGTGGGAATTTGAACTCAACTCTGAGCCAGTCTCCTCATTTTTAAAGAGGATACAAATAGTGCCTACCTTCCATAGTCAGTGCGAGGTTTCAAGTAACAACCCAGAGCAGATCTTCTAGTTTCTGCTCAGGATATAAAGAGTTGGGAAAAGCATTGCTCTTGACCTTTTAACAAAAAGAAGCCAAACGAATGGCAAGCTGGTGAACTTTCTCTAATAAGTCAAAGATCTGAGGTCACAGGCCAATGGACTAGCCCAGAATCCTAGGAGAGACAGTCACTTGCAAAAAGAGAGAGGACACAAGCAATTGCTCACCTGGAGCAGAGGCTGCAGGATACCAGGAAGAAGAATTCCGCTAGACTATTTCATGAGTGAAGGCTGGTGAGGGCATAGAGCCCTTAAGGGGTACAGGTATAAGAGAAATTTACAGCCTTTTGTGGGTTTCTTCTCCGTGGACCACACTTGACGAGAGCTACGTAGTGCTACGAAAGCATTCTTCATGGTGCTGGCATGTGGTTGGCAGAAAGCAGTCACTGAAAGATAAACATTAAGTACCACCAGGACCCATCCTACAAATGAAGACTTCATTGATCCATGGCCTAATCTACCTCACACTTGCACAGGGCTTTATTCTTTACATTCAGATTATGTATTTGAAGGCAGGAATTGCCAGTTTTTGTTTTTGAGACAGAGCCTCGCTTTGTCGCCCAGGATGGAGTGCAGTGGTGTGATCTCGGCTCACTGCAACTTCGCATCCTGGGTTCAAGCGATTCTCCTCCCTCAGCTTCCCCAGTAGCTGGAACTACAAGTGTGTGCCACCACGCCTGGCTAATTTTTGTATTTTTAGTAGAGATGGGGTTTCGCCATATTGGCCAGGCTGGTCTCGAATTCCTGACCTCAGGTGATTCACCTGCTTTAGCCTCCCAAAGTGCCAGGATTACAGGTGTGAGCCACCATGCCTGGCCACAGCATTTTTGATAGAGCAGGATAATGGGTGTCAGATAATTAGGCTCTGTTCTCAAGGGCACACAATGAGCTTTTCTAAAGGCAGTCTGAAAATCATAGTCAAGTGCTCTAAGTCTGCTTCCTGGAGTTGGTGGGAAATGTCTAGTCAAACACGAGATGCGAAAGGTTTTACCAGACATGTGGTCATTTTGTATGATTTACGGCTATTCTGTCAGTTAGATTAAAGTAAGGATTAGTAAGCCCATTTTACAGATGATAAACATGTTCAGGGAGATTAAAGTTTGTTCAACGTCAAAGGGAAGTATCATTAAGGAGAGGATGAGGGAAAAAAGCTGGAGAGGGGAGAGAGGAGGAGGGGGACAACCATTCAGGAACCTGGAGCTCTTCTTGAAGATGGTATCCCATGCACAATTTGAAACTGTAGATGTTTTAAGAATACACAAATATGATCTGATGTGGGTTTGGGTGTTAGCCTTTTTTGTTTTTTTTGAGGCAGAGTCTCACTCTGTCACCCAGGCTGGAGTGTAGTGGCACGATCTCAGCTCACTGCAACCTCTGCCCCCCAGGTTCAAGCAATTCTCCTGTCTCAGCCTCCCGAGGAGCTGGGGTTACAGGCACACACCACCATACCCGGCTAATTTTTTGTATTTTTGGTAGACATGGGGTTTCACCATGTTGGCCAGGCTGGTCTTGAATTTCTGACCTCAAATGATCCTCCCACCTCGGCCTCCCAAAGTTCTGGGATTACATCCATAAGCCACCGTGCCCCGCCTAAGGGTGTTAGCTTTCCAAAGGATGCATTTTCTTTATAATATATTAGCGGAAAAAAACAAACTGTTCCTCCTACTATCCTCTCACCACACAGAACACTTTTGTGACTCTAGATGTGTAGGGGCTTTTTTCCCACCAACAACTAACTCTGCAGATGATTCTGCAGCAGACAGCGACTGGTTGTCCTCTAATTCAATTCAACTATGACACCATCTACCTGAAGATAGCATTAGATCCCACAGGTCAAAGGCTCAGTCCCCAACATCGCCCCCATTTTTGATGCCAGTCACAAACACAAGATTGTCACTTGTACTTCTGACTAACCGACTATAAATCCGGAGCTCCCACAACTTTCTCCTCAGGTTTGATTAATTTGCTAGAGTGGTTCACAGAACTCGGGGAACACTCAGACTTACGGATTTATTATAAAGGATATTACAAAGGATACAGATGAAGAGATGCACAGGGCACCATTATGGAGGAATGGGAGTGAAGTTTCTATGCCTTCTCTGGGCATGCACCACCCTCTAGAAACCTCCATGTGTTCAGCTATCCAGAAGCTCTCTAAATCCAGTCCTTTTGAGGTTTTTATGAAAACTTCATTATAAATATGATTGATTAAATCATTGGCCATTGGTGATTAACTCAAACTTCAGCTGCTCTCTCATTCCTGGAAGTCTCGGGTGGAGCTGAAAGTTCCAACCTCTAATCCCGCCTTGGTCTTTCCTGTCACCTGCCCCAATCCTGAAGCTATCTAAGGGCCCCCAGCCAGTGGTAATCTTGTTAACATACAGAATACATTCACTTTTCTCTTTTTAAAACATTTTAACTTTTATTTTAGACATGAAGGATACATATGCAGGTTTGTTACATGGGTATATTGCACCCAGGTAGCAAGCATAGTACCCAGTAGGTAGTTTTTTAATCCACACCCTCTTGCCACCCTCTCCCCCAGCAGTCCACAGTATTGTCTCATGTTCATGTCCATGTAACACTCACTCTTATCCCTGCTGAATTCCAATAATTTCAGAAGCTGTATGTCAGAGAATGGGGATGAAGACCAAATATGTATTTCACAACATCACAGTATACTTTTACATTTAGTCATCCAACATTCTCTCCATTTTCTTGCTGATAGCCATCCCTGCTTTGGCTTTGAGGAAGCTGCCCTCTCCTCACCATAGCCTATAGATCCACAGCACCCTCACTCTGCCCCTGCACCTCAGAGGAGAAGTCTATACCAGGGCCTACTCCACTACCTGGTACACTGTTGGCCACATGCCCTGTGTAGGTCCAGCCTGGGCCACAAGACTCAATTCTCAGGTTTTTATTAGACTCCCCCTTCTCAGGCCTAGATATTGAGACAATGGAGGAGAAACCCAACTCAGAAGATGCCCAGTCTCGAAATGGGTTCCAGCAATGTTTCAAATCTTACTTAAAGTGAGATCTACCCCAGAGACTTGGTGGTTCAGTGAGCAATCAATCTCTCCCTTCCTCCATCCCGACCTCTTTTGCTTAAGCTATTTGAGTCGAGTCTTTAAAAACTGCATGGAAAGATATCTAAATAGCATATACTTTCATGGCTATTAAATGAGCCAAAGTGTAAAAATGAATATGACCGATCTGTTGGCAAGAGCATGGAAAAATAGGCTCTTTCCTACACAACTTACAGAAATATAAATTGACTATATATATAGAATACATTAAATATATATACATAAACTTAAAAATGTGCATGTCCTAACACTCAAAAATCCCACTTTAAAATTTTATCTTAAATAATCAAGAATGTATGAGACAAATTTGTTAGCAAGAGTATCTACAATTTTCATTTGTAACATCCAAATATTGGACATAATCTAAACACACAATGCAAGGTAAACTAGGTAGTGATACATTCATACAACACAAACTAAGCAGAATTTACAGTAAGATTGTGGTAGAATATTGGCATGTTAAACCATTCATAAAATATCCCTGAGTAAAATCTAGACTATAAATTATAGACAGAGTATGATCTCATTCTTGTTTATGAAAATGGAGAGTTGTGTGCATGTAGAGAGAATGGGGAATCTACATGCTACTGTGTTACCAGTGGTGGAAATACCAGTAAATTTTAACTTTTTCCTTTTTGATTACATTTACCTTTAAAAGCATGCTTAATTATCATGAGTTACAAAAGCAACATTTAAACAATGCCTTTAAAAAATTACTTAATTGTTGCATAACAGAAAAATTAGAAAAACAGAGGGAAACACAGCACCCATAATCCCATCACCATAATACAGTCATTCTCATATAACTGGATATTTTTCTCTATAGCCTTTCTTTAGCTGCTGTTTTCTGTTATGTTATAGCTATCAGAATACACCTGCAATTTTGCATCCTGCCTTTGTCACTTAACATTTTGTTGTTTAGAGTTTTCCCAGATCATTATTAGATATTTCTATCCAACATTTGTAACGGTAACATTCCATGGGTTGATCACTCTTCATTTTTTAACCATTCCCATATTGTTGGACATTTAGGCTATGTCCAATTATTCAAAACCAAACTCTGCATTGCTCTGTATTTTGGATGATTTTATTAAGAGAAATCTCCAGAAGAGGATCATTTCATCTCTAAGGAAGAATTCTTCCAAAAGCACTGTGTGAGTGACAGCTAATGGATGAAAGCTGTTGCCCATGCCCCCTGTCTACCTCTCACCAGAACTCCTAATTCCTGCAGAAACTGGAAGCAGCAACCTCTGCGGAAGCCACTGTCAGGTGCAGTGGAATCAGAGAGCTTCTAAAACCAAAAAGAGGGCTGGGACCAGGCTCAAGGTCTGCTGGGGAAAAGCTAAGAGGCAGGAGCAGAGCAAGATTGTTCCAGTTACTCCTAAGTGCAACTTAAGGCTTAGCGGCCATCATTCGAATCAATATCTGACCTGGAGCCCAGTGTACCGAGAAGTTGAGCCATCTCCTTACGTCCAAGGCTACAAAGTGGAGACTCTGTAATGGACAGGGAGGGCCCTTTTGCAGTGAGGGAGGGAGGGTAATGGAGGGAGGCTGGCCTTGGGTCAGGAGGCCTCAGTTCCACCTGCCAGATATGTGAAAATCTTCCCGACAAAACACGGCTGATAATACATGGCCTGCCTGGAAGGCTGAGAGTCTTCAATGAGAAAATGGATGAGAGAGTCCTATAAATGTTAAGAGCGCTGTGTCTTTGTGAGGGATTAACAAAGACCATGTTTGATAAGGGCAAGAAAATCACAGAGTGCTCTGCTCATTACGCTCCTGGCATCTGACAGCAAAGGGGGCTATTTCTTCTTTCATTCCACACTGACTGGGTGCCTGCTGGGTGCCAGGTTGTCTTTTAGGTACTTGGGACACAAAAGTGAACAAAACAGATAAGGCCGTTCATGGAACTTGACATTCTAGTGGGTAGGGACAAAGAACATAAGTAAACCAATAACTAAACAAGATAATTTCAGAGAATGGTATTAAGAAAAAGATAAAATGGGGTGATATGACAGAGAGTACAGGAATGAGGGATGTTGTTTTGTGCTAGCATGTGAGCAGAGAGTTGGGAAAAGGTGATAGTTGGGCTGAGGCCTGGGAGTTGTAAAGGTACAAGCCACCTGAAGATCTCAGGGAAGATGTTCCAGGCAGAAAGAACCGAAAGGGCAAGAGCTTGGAGCAGGAACACACTCTCAAGGTTTAAAGACCAGAGAGATGATGGAGGCGGAGGGGCTAGAACTTCCTGACTGCTCTAGGTAGATGTGTGGGTTCCCCACACAGCACAGGTAGGTGGGTGTTCGACCTGCCTTCCCCAGGAATTCCCATGCCCTACTTGTTTAACAGCAAACTCTTTCATACACGTCCTGAGCACTGTGGTTTGCTCCTCCTCTCCCTGTGAAGTCTTCCCCAGCCACCCTAGGCTGGGTTCATCTCATAATCTTATGGCCTCACGCTATGTTTTTTCTCCACTAAGGCTACATCCAACGCACAGTGACATATCTCTGCTCTCTTTCTGGTCTTCAGCGATTTTAATAGTAAATGGCATACAGTAGTCACTCAACAAACATGTGGAGAGCCCAAAGGGAGTAGATTCCAAAATAGATTTTGGCAGAGTGTGCCAAGTGCTGTAACGGAAGTATGAGCAATATGCTGATGAAACACAAGGTGGGTGGGAAAAGAGGAATGCATCATAGAATTTGAGTCATCATATTGGAAGCACTGGAAATGGGAAAGAGGCATTCAAGGCAGAGCACAGGCCTCCAGGAGTGAATGTAGGAAACCCACTTTGAAAAATGCTGGATAGTTATAAGTGCAGGTTGTAAGAAGCTGTGGTTGGTGCAGGTGGAGCACGGAGGAGGAAAATACATTGGAGATGGATTTCTTTGTGGGGAAGTGGGAGCAGACAAGATTCCAGTCACTCATGTCTAAATGTTCTTTGTGATGCCAAAGGTTTTGGTCAGCAAGAAACAAAGAGCCTGGACTTAGAGGAGATGGATAGGGACTGAGCCTGGAGAGAGTTGGAGTCAACCCCTCTAATCTGGGAAAGAACAAATACAAGAGCTATAGGACACAGGCTGAAGGACTCATTCCAAAAGCACCACTAAAACCCCAACTGTCCTGGGTTGAATATTGTTCCCCACCAAATGCATGTCCACCTGGAACTTCAGAACATGACCTTTGGAAGTAGGATCTTTATAACTGTAACTAGCTCTGTTAAGATGGGTCACATTGGATTAGGATGTGCCCTTTCTAAGAAAAAGAAAAGATGCACAGAGACACACAGGGAAGAAGGCCATATGATGATGAAGGCAGGGACTGGAGTGACACATCCACACACCAAGGAATGCAAAGGACAGCCAGCAACCAGCAGAAGCTACCAGAGGCAAGGAAGGATTCTTCCCTCGAGTCTTCAGAGGGAGTGTGACTCTGCTGACACCTCAATCTTAGGCTTCTGGCCTTCAGAACTATGAAAGAACATAGTTGTGTTGCCTGAGCCACTCAGCCCTAGGAAACTAGTACCCCAGCCCTGGGAGGCTTGGCTCTGTGTGTGTCCCCACAGTTCACCAGTGTATCAGCAAAGGAAAGAAGCCTTTGCAGATCTCCCGGTCCTCAGTGCAGAAACCTGAGTGTGAGAGGTGAACAACTTGACCAAACAAAGAGGGAGAATGTGAAGAGGAAAGAACCCAACTTGCGAATTGTAGGATACACCTCCAACTTCCGATTGAGTGCTCTGGCAACTCAGAAACAAAGGGAAGCATGTCACATGCTCACTTCTGTTGCTATGGCAAATCCATTCTCCCCTCCCTCATAATGCCTCCCCAGACCCTGCCACCCTTGACTAAAACTGTAAATATTTCCATAAATGTTTAGCACATAAAAATCAGGACTGCCCCTAGTCATCCTTATTTACCACTCGTATTTTAGAAACAAAATTAATTTGTACAATGTATCAAAGTGAATATGCCCTGAAGTCTAGAAAGTCAGTGAGCCAGAGAGCAAATGTTACCCAGCGAGCTCCATGGCTGGTTCTGTTGGCTGAGACAAAACTAGGGGGAAAAAGGTTCATGGGCTCAGGAATTTGGAATTGCAGTTCTTGAGCTTTGGTGTCAGGTAGACCTGTACCTAAAGGTTCTCACCTGCAGAATGAAGTGTCAAATTGCCTAAGCTAAGATTCTTTCCAGTTTGAAAATTCTCTGACAGGAGGGCTGGGCTGGGGAAAAAAAAAAAAAAAAAAGCCATTTTTCAAGGCATCGCTGGGCTAGTCAGTTGAAAATTCATATTCCCGCAGTACAATTGCCACTCATTCAACATCACACAGCTTGTCAGTAAACGTGGTAAAACTGCTACTTCCTCCTCCTCCCTCCTCTCTCATTCCTGGCTAAAATTCATTTCCCTGAGGCATGCGAACTCTGGACTTCTGGTCATGTGTCCATGCTGCTTTAGTCAACCAGGAAGGTCTGGAAGAGGGGCTGTGGTCTGCCTCGGTGCTCCCATCATGCATAGCAGGAACTGAGGCGTAGGGAGACGATGTCATTGACCCAATGTCTTGAAGCTCTGACAGAACCAGGATCTGAAACAGCAAAATAAATCACAACTGGAACCCAAGACTGTCTTAACTGCACCTGATGCCACAGGGCCTCTCCTCTGTATTGCTTTGACTTCTCAGTTCCAAAGCACCTTCCTCAGTCCATGTCAAAAATATGGATCACAAGAAGCTTGTCTTGTGTGTGCTCTTCTTTTTCTCCTTTCTGAGGGACTTGCTCCTAGATCTCTGCTGTTCTAGAACAGCTCTGCCCAGCCTGACATCTGCACTGCCCTAAACACCATGCTCATATTGAAAAGTCCCTACTATATTTACACCCTGTGTATTAGTCCATTTTCATGCTGCTATGAAGAAATACCCAAAAAGACTGGGTAACTTAAAATGAAAAGGAGGTTTAATGGACTCCCAGTTCCACATGGCTGGGGAGGCCTCACAATCATGGCAGAAGGCAAGGAGGAGCAAAGGCACGTCCTACCATGGCAGCAGGCAACAGAACATGTGCAGGGGAACTCCCATTTGTAAAACCATCAGATCTTGTGAGACTGATTCACTACGACGAGAACAGTATGAAGGGAACCACCCTCATGATTCAATTATCTCCACCTGGCCCTGCTCTTGACACGTGGGGATTATTACAATTCAAGGTGAGATTTGGCAGGGGACACAGCCAAACTATATCACTGTGCATGGCCACTCCTACTTGATCTGATCAATTTATCTATCCAAACACTTGAGAACCAACTGTATTAAAAAGGCACGATTTGGCATTTTTCAAAGAAGAGCTAAAACAGTCTCTTGCTCCTATGGGCTGCTGGATAATCAGAGATTTCTGTCTCTAAGGAAGTGTAAACATCGTGGGGTACTTGTTAAAATAAACAGCTTTCTGAATCCCTTGGCGAGAGTGGATTCTGCAGGTCTGAGGTGGAAACTAGTTTTAATGCACTCCCAGGGGTTGTGGAGTGGGTACCTCTGCTCTGGATCTACTTGGATCAACAGGCTCAAGTGGGCTCTTTGGACAACTGAGTCACCCAAAGTCATGCCCAGGCTTTTTGATAACTTTTGTCCAGGGAAGGAGTTTTTCTCCTCAGCAGTCTTTGAATTCCCTTCTCTTCCCTTCCTCCTTGGCAAACATGAGCTTTATTTCATAAGAACAGTGACTCAAAACTGACTCATGCTGACTTTGCAGCCCACCTTTCCTATCCTGAACTAATCAGGGCTTTTTTTAATTTCTTCAACCTCCTCTAAAATAGAAAAAGAAAGGTAGAACAGAGAATTTCTGACTGGTGCTCCTACTCTTTAATTTTACATACACACAACAAAATGCTTCTTCTCATCCTTTTTGCCCCTTCAAGTACCTAAGTATAAAACTCAGCCCCATATCCAAGCTTAATACCAATACCATTTCCAGTATTAATATACAAAGTATGCTTCTACAAACTAGTGGGGTCTTTGCCACAGAGGACCATATTGGTTCCCCCAAATAACTACAATATGATGGATAAATCATGATGGGAATAAAGGATCTCTGAATTCTAGGGTTAAATGTTTTTGACTTCTCTTACTATCAAAGTTTTCCAGGGAAAACAGCAGGATTGCTTCCCTGTTATTGTGGACTCCCTTCCCATGATCTTACAAGAACAACTGGCCGGGCGCGGTGGCTCACGCCTGTAATCCCAGCACTTTGGGAGGCCGAGGCGGGTGGATCATGAGGTCAGGAGATCGAGACCATCCTGGCTAACACGGTGAAACCCTGTCTCTACTAAATATACAAAAATAAATCAGCTGGGTGTGGTGGCGGGCGCCTGTAGTCCCAGCTACTCGGGAGGCTGAGGCAGGAGAATGGCGTGAGCCTGGGAGGCGGAGCTAGCAGTGAGCTGAGATGGCGCCACTGCACTCCAGCCTGGGTGACAGAGCGAGATTCCATCAAAAAAAAAAAAAAAAAAAAAGAACAATTTCCTCTCACTTCTCAACTTTCTGTCTGTCTCTCACTTGCACTCCTGCCCTTCATTTGTAATCCAGAGCTGCTGTTGCTTTGGTTCCGGGCTTCTGGCTTTCTTGGTGAACATTTCAGACTCAAATGGAATAGACTAAAGGCTCAGTGGAATGCTACTTACAATGCTTCTTTCACTCCAGCAAAAAACATTCAGAGAGGGGATGCCAGAGCCCAGCAGATTCACACAAGTGCTTCTGGAACACATTCTGCATTTCTCTCTCAGAAGAACCCACATTTCCACACTACCCAAGACCGCCTCACATTCAGAAAATTGTTATTTCTCTTTGGGGAAGCCACCTCCTCATCCATCTGGTTGGATATTTCTGCCTCAGCTCTAATACCAATCATTACCCGTGTCCTGAGCCCTTCCTTTCAAAGGAGACCCTGGCACCTCTCATTCTCCATGTCCCAAATGGAAAGGATCAACTTCTCCCAGAAACCTGCTCCTCTTTCTAATCTACTTGCTGCCATCTAATGTCCAAAGTCCCCTTTTGAACCATGCTGCATTCATTCCCAAATACAAATGAACTAAGATAAGTTATTATGCACTTTTCCTTTAACCCGCACAAGGTAGGAAGCAGGGCACACCAAGCACTCAATAAATACTGAATTAGAAGGAAAGCACTTAAGCAAAAAGTTGATGGAAAGTGTGAAAAAGGCAAGGGATTATACTCTTTTAACCTCCACTACAATGATTACTTTATAGAAAATGCTTTACTGATGGCAATACCTGATCTTTATACACGACTTTCTAACATGTTTTCAAATATAGTCTTATTTAGTTCTCATCCCAGTAGTAGTTTAGGAAGAGTTCTGCAGTCGAAAGATCTGAATCCGAGCGTCAGTTTTACCTCTTAACTTTAGTTTACTGAACAGGAACACATGGCATAGTCTCTCTGAACTGAATCAAGATGATGATGATTATAACTCACAGGGTATTTAAGATTCTAAAAATTATACCCTGAGTGTGAAAGTGCATTGTAAACCAATGACCTCCTCTAAAACTCTACCTCTGTGAAGTCACCTCTTAGAGGCGACATCTTTCTCTTTGTGGTCCTACTATGTGGTCCTACTATGCATAATCTTACTTACGTAGCATTGAAATGACACTACTAACCTTATTAATTCCTGTGGTCTCTGACTCTCACGCAGTGTGGCTCTTTGATAATCATTTGTTGAATGAAAGTGTAAACTTTTAGCAAATGTGATCATTAGGATCATGTTTGCAATCTTATTTTCAGTTAAAATCATTCATTTAAATTGAGGTCTCCATCCCTAATTGTGTTCTGAACTCCGATCGAAATGGAAGAGTGTGTTTAATTTTGTAAGAACACTAAAAAACATTCCCATGTATCTGTTTAGACTTTTGCCCTTAAAAACAACAACAACAAAAATATATACAGTCATATGCTACTTAAAGACAAGGATAGGTTCTGAGAAATGGTATTGTTAGGCAATTTTGTCATGCAAACATTATAGAGCATACTTACAAAAAGGTAGATGGTATATGTATTTTTATATACATATATTTATTTCATATGGAAAACCAAATGTCCCAGCACCATTGTTAAATATGAATCATTTCCCCTACTTGATTTGCAATGCTAATATCAAGCACCATGTATCAGGTTTCTCTATGTGCTCTAATATACTTATAGGACCACCATCATATATGCAGTCCATTATTGACCCAAATGTCATTTTGCAGTATAAAATCATTATCCTGAGAAAAGCTTAGAGGGAGGAACTGAATCAGAGTATGAAAAAATGACCCCTAATTCCTGAACTAACAAAGAGTAAGTAATTAATCAATTTTTCAAGAAGTTACTCATTGTTGGAAGTTAACCTGAAACTTGATCTCCAGTTATAACACTTGAGTGGTAAGATGATGTATGAAGTTTTACTTTTTATTTTTAGGGATCACTGCTGCTGTACTCCTCCTTCCAAGAAGTCCCCTAATTCAGGTCCAGCTTCTTTCACTCATTGAAATTTAGTATTTGAGGTCTGCCTTCAACCCATAAAACCAACCTGTCACTGTGGAATAACTCACACAGGGCTGGGGAACAGGGAGACAACAATTGAGAAGCCAGATAAGAAATGCAACTGGGGTTCAACTTGAGCATCATTTGCAAAGTCCACGGCACACCTTCCTTATCCATGGTGTGTGTGCCCAACTGGAAATCAGGATGCCAGGACCATGCAGCTCCTTCTAGCTCCACAGAGCTGAAAGCTTCACTCACAGCTTACTCACTCCAGTTGCCTGCTGACCTTTTATGGGTTGCAACCTGCATGACAAACTGATTTTTTCCAGCTGTAGCTATATTTTCTACCTTCCTTGTTACTTAATTGATCCTAGCTGTGGTCCTGCAAAGAAGCCCTCCCAGACCTTGCAACATATGCTATATATCCTGTATGTACTCCCGTGTCCTGACAAGGAACATAAAAATCAGAGATGGCAGGAGACAAGGGGAGGGAAAAGTCAGCCAGAACACTATGAATGCAAATAACTTGGCTTGCCTCATTGAGTCTCTCAACCGCCTTCCGCTGCTTTCTGGACAAACTGACTTTCTACAAACAGCACATCTCTAGAGACTCAGATTTTCTTTTCAAATTTTAAAAACTGTAATCACCTACAGACCTTAAAAGGCAAAAGAAAAAACAGAATAATAAATGCTTTCCTTCATTCATTCTTTGTTCTTTTGGCCATGTGGATTAAATTTCTGCTAAGTACTTGGCACAGTGCTAGCCTCCAGGGAAAAAGGTGAATTAGACAAAGTTCCTGCCCTGCTGTAGCTCACTGTCTTATAGGGGTGGAGACACAAAAATCAATAGCTCGATACTACGGGACTCACCTTAACCTAAATCAGCAATTCTCAATATATGGTGAGGAAGCCCTGGGTATTTCTGAAACACTTCCACGGGATCTGCGAGGCCCAACCTCTTTGCATAATAAAACTAACATGTTATTTGCCTTTTTCACCCTCTTTCTCTCATGAGTGTACAGTAGAGTTTTCCAGAGGTGACATATAAAGTCACAACAGATAGAATGCAGAAGCAGATAGGGCAATGCAGCTGTATTCCATTCAGCCAGACATGAAAGAAATTTGCAACGTGGAAAATAATGCCATTCTCCTCACCATTGCTTTGTCTTGGAAAATATAGTCATTTTTTATAAAATGTATTATTTATGTCATTGTACAATTGGTTCACTGTTATTTTAAAATAAATAAATAAATAAATATATAAAGCTGTCTCAGAATTTATGTCTAACATAGTAAATACTGATAAATATAGCACACATAAACAAAAGCTCTTTGATAATACTTAATAATTTTGAAAGAGAAGACTGTCAAGAACTTGCAAAATTAGTACTGAGAGATCCTATGTATCCTTTGCCCAGCTTCCTCCAATAACAGCATCTTATGTAACTATAGTGCATTGTCAAAACCAGAACATTGACCTCGATTCAGTACCATTAACTAGAGATCTTCCTTGTATTTCACCAGTTTTTACATGTATTCGTGTGTGTGTGTGTGTGTGTGAGAGAGAGAGAGAGAGAGAGAGTGGGAGAGAGAGAGAGGAAGTTCCATGAAATTTTATCACACCTATAGATTCACGTCACTATTAATTTGGATGAGCATACAGAACTATTCCATCACTACTAAGTTATTTCCTCATCTTACCTTTTTTACGGTCAGATTCTCCTCCCAACCCTAATTCCTGGGTTCTCTGATCTTCTCTCTATCACTATGATGTTGTCACTTTTTAAGAATATTATACCAGTGGAAGCATACGGTATGAAACCCTCTGAAATGAGTGTTTTTTGCTTAACATAAAGCTTTTACAATCCATCCCAGCAGTTGTATCAATAGTTGGTTCTTTTTTATTGCTAAGTAGTGTTCCATTGAATCGATAGATACCATTCAATGGAATGGTATCCATTGTGGATACAACAGTTTATTTATTCATTCACTCATTAAGCACATTTGCACAGTTTTCAGTGTTACAAATAAAATTACTGTGAACATTTGTGTACAGGTTTTGTACATATATGTGTTTTTATTTCTCTAGTCTAAATACTTAGGACTGTGCTTGCTGGGTCATATGGGGAATGTGTTTAACCATATAAGAAACTGCCTTATGTTTCCACCATGAGTATACTATTTTTTCTTCCCATTCGCAATGTACAAGAGACCCAGGTGCTTCACATCTTCACCAGTACTTTTTTTTAATTTTTTTTTTTTTTTTTTTGAGACGGAGTCTCGCTCTGTCACCCAGGCTGGAATGCAGTGGTACAATCTCCGCTCACTGCAGGCTCTGCCCCCCAGGTTTACGCCATTCTCCTGCCTCAGCCTCCCGAGTAGCTGGGACTACAGGCGCCTGCCACCTTGCCCAGCTAATTTTTTGTATTTTTAGTAGAAACATGGTTTCACCGTGTTAGCCAGGATGGTCTCGATCTCCCGACCTCGTGATCTGCCCGCCTTGGCCTCTCAAAATGCTGGGATTACAGGCGTGAGCCACTGCGCCCGGCCCTAATTTTTAAGACAGCGTTTCACTCTGTCACTAAGACTGAAGCGCACTGGCGTGACAATGGTTCACTACAGCCTCGATCTGTCAGGCTCAAGCAATCCTCCCCCCTCAGCCTCCTAAGTAGCTGGGACTACAGGCATGCACCACCACACTTGGCTAATTTTTTAAAATTTTGTAGAAATGGGGACCCACTATGTGCTCAGGCTGGTCTGGAACTCTTGGGCTCAAGTGATCCTCCCACCTCAGCCTCCCAGTGTGCTGGCATTCCAGGTGTGAGCCAACGTGCCTGGCCACCAATACTTTTTATTGTCAGTATTTTTTATTTTGGCCAGATTAATAGGCATGTAGTAGTAATTCATTTTAGCGTGTATCTGAATTTCTCTAAGAGTTAATGATGTTGAACATCTCTTTATGTACTTATCCATATATTTTTGGTTAAATGTCCCTTCAAGTTTTGTCCATAGATTGGGTAGTCATTAGATTGTATGTTGTCTTACTGTTGAGTTCAAAGGGTTCTTTTATATTCTGGATACAAGTCTTCTGTAAATATATGATTTGCAACTATTTTCTTCTAGTCTGTGATTTTCTTAAATCCTCTTAACAAAAGTTTTAAATTTTGACAAAGTCTAACTTGTTGTTATTTTTCTTTTACAGATTATGCTTTTTGGTGTCAAGTCTAAGAACTCTTTGCCTAGCCCTTGGTCAATAAAGATTTTCTCATAAATAATTTTTAAGCATGCGAAGTGTCCTGAGACCAAAAAGGTTGAGAACTGCAGGCCTAGGTGCATGTACAGTGTTTTCAGAATATAGAAAAAGAATATTTTATTGGCACTTGTTTATAAAGAAGACAGAGAAGGTGATAGGAAGAAGATACAGAACCAGACTCTACAGAGAAGGTGAATGCCCAGTCAGAATGTGGGGTCATGGGGGCAGGAGCTGGGTCTTAGGTCTGTATTTTTCCTTCTTCTTTTTTTACATCCTTAGCACCTGATATTGAGACTGGCACATAGAAGGATGGGACAAAGGCATCTCATAGAATACAAGCAATGAAGCAAAGCTGAGCGGCTGTGGAAATTCACAGCGTGTTTGGAAACAGCAAGCCTTCCAGTGTGGGTGAGACGTAGACACATGCAGAGACTGGGGAGTAGAGGTGAGAGATGAAGGAGGAGAGGTGGGGAAGGGGTAGGCTGTGAACAGGCCTCATGTGCCCTGCTGAAGGGTGTTTCTGTATTCTTCTTGCAATGCTTTTCCATTCTAGACTATAGCTTATTGCAGTAAGTTAATTACAAAACTCTTTGTCAGATAACAAAAACTTTCCAACACTAGCTACAGAGGCAAGATCTCCTGCATTTTATTGAAGTGAAAAAGGAATACAAAGTGGGGCAAGGAATAAACTTACTTTTTTCCTTCCTATGTGCTAGGCATTATAATACGTACTTCATAGCTCCCCCTGAGGATCAGAGACTGGTTAGTTTTTCATCAAAACCCTTTTCCTTTTGGGAGCATACAGGTAGGCTCCATTGCCAGCCTCCCTTGCAAGTAGGTATGGTCAGTGGAATCTGAGCAAAAGTGAAGTCAGGTCTTGCACACAGAAATTGTCAACACAATCTGCCATGCTCATTCTCTTTCCTCAGATTGTCACAAGATGGGTGCAAAAGTGAGTCTGAGCCTCCGCATTGGAGAGCTGCCCACATCAGGAGCACCTGTTTGGGAATTTATATGAGCAAGATATAAACCTCTACTAGGGAAAGCCATTCACGTTAGAAATTTTGTTATAGCAGCAAACATGACTTTAAGTAACACATGCCTCGAGGAGTGTGGTCACTCTTCTGTGCCTCTCCTGCTTCTCACACTCATTAGGGCTTTCTACTCAGCTCTTTGGCCTTACAGGGGAACAAACATCTTTCTGGTTGGCTCTTAAGGCCCCATCCTCTGATTCCATCCAAAATGAGAGGACAAGAGCTTCCTGAACTGCCTGGCAGGTGCCTTCTGGGAGCCCAACTGACTTTAACATCTCAAATTTTCTTCCTATGCTTCCTAATCTGGGTCAATAGCTGGGAGTGGGAGGAATGCCTCAACTCCTTAGAAAAGCACGTAGGCCCTTTGTAATCTGATCCTTCCCTGCTGTTCCCCCTTCACTTCTCGCCTAATCTCCTTGCACAGCCTGGACTTCCTCCTCTGAATTCTCACCACACTCTGTTCATACCTCGATTCGGATCTTTTCCTGCATTGTGCAGCTCTTTAGTGTTCTGCGTCTTTGAGGAAGCTGAGCTCCTTGAGGGAGGAAGAGGACCTTATTCTACTAACACTGCAGAATCCATGACTATGCCTGGAACATCTGTGACTGTCAGACATTTTGAAAGTCACTGAAATATAAGAAACCTATAGACAGAGCATTGCCCCTGCCTGTCCTTTACCTCTCTGATATCAGCTCTTAGAGCTCCTTGGCTCCCTCCTTCCCCTTCTGCCACACTCATTTCCTGTTCCCTCTGCCAGGAATGAGGGTCAGGGTTAGGGCTAGAGCTATGGTCTTCCCCAGATAGCTCCCTGGCCTGCTCCTTCTGCTCCTGCAGGCTGCACTGACCTGCACCTTTGCCGGGGGCTTCGTGTAATAGAAACATTATAATTGCCATGGCTTCCTTCCTTAAAGCGCCCTCCCTCTCCTCTTTACCTGTTTCATTTTCCTTCAATGTGCTTCTTACTGTCTGACATAATTTATGGCAATGGCTCACGCCTGTAATCTCAGCACTTTGAGAGGCCGAGGTGGGTGGATCAACTGAGGCCAGGAGTTCGAGATCAGCCTGGCCAACATAGTGAAACCCCATCTCTACTAAAAATACAAAAATTAGCTGGGCATGGTGGTGTGCGCCTGTAATCCCAGGCACTAGGGAGGCTGAGGCAGGAGAATTGCTTGAACCTGGGAGGCGGAGGTTGCAGTGAGCCAAGATCGCGCCACTGCACTCCAGCCTGGGCGACAAGAGTGAGACTCCATCTCAAAAAATAAAAATAAAAAATAAACTCTATAACACCTAACACTAGAGTATCTAGGGCACTGGGATGACATTGATTTTGTTTTTTACAAATCAAATTAAAAAGTGAAAACTGTGGAGAAATATAGCACTGTTCTCCCTAAGACCAAATCACATTTATTTTTTTACTTAACTATTTAGCATTTACTGAGCACCTGTTATGTACCTGTTCTTGTGATATACTCTGAGAATAAGAATATGAAATATAATGCCTACTCTCAAGGAGTTTCTGTTTGGGGAGAGATAAAAGTTACAGCGACATGGTGTCCTGCATTCAGAGATGACACGTAAATATTTTCAGTGCTGTTTGATGAGTGCTATAGTTACAAGGCCACATCCATTTAAAACTTCTTTTGCATTAGTATCATATCTATTGTAATTTTTGTGTTAGTAAATATGATCCTAGGGTGAAGATTGTGAAACCAAAATACGCTGAGGTCATAAAGGAGAGAGCAACCTCGCCTGTATGGATCAGAAGATAGTGAACAATCAAAACAAGAGGTGATAATCAGGATGGGTTTTGAAGGATGAGCTGAAGTTCACATAGGAGAGGAGAGGATTTCAGTAAAGGTAACACCAAGGAATAGCCTTGAATAAAGCCAAGGAATAGCCTTGGTAAAGCCAAGGAATAGCCGTGAAAATGAAATGATAACCTGGATCTAAACAGTAACTCATGCTATTGCCACAGGGCACTGAATGGCTAATTAGTGACCAAATAAATGCTACCTGGAAGAACAGGAAGGGACGTGGAAAAGGGAAGGATTGCTTTAAGCTCAGAGAAAGCCTCACGGAGAAGGTCAGGTTTGAAGCAAAGACAGAAATAGTTACAAAGGCTGAAGATGTTTGAGGCTTTTCTTTTTAATCCATTGGGATAGAATTCTTTAAACCTGAGTATTAAGAAACTTGTCTTGGAGATAATTTCTTTGCCTGGGAAATGGGATTCCTCTTCTTCTTGGAGAAATAGAAGACAGCTAAAGTATTTTTCTGTATATACCTTGCATCATCTGTATAAAAGCCCTTAGGACAAAGACTTGACAATTTCTTATGGACTCAGTATCCCTGAGAAGGTGTTTCAGACTAATGCTTCCTGTTATGCTGAAAGAGGGTATAAAGAGCAGTCCCTTCGGTTGAATTCATCACAGACCAGTCAGGCCAGGTATAGATCAAGGCTAACTGTCTCTTGCTCCTCCTCATCATAACATGGAGAGAGGAAAAAGATTGAAATTCAGATAAAGCATGGTTAAAAAAAATCTGTATTTCATATAAGCACATAGGTAAATGCCACTTTTTATTTTTTGGTTGTTTTTGGCAGCAGAAACTAAAAGAACAAAGAATACTAATGTATATTTAGTACAAAGAATACTAATGTATATTTGAACAGAAGTAATTTTAAAGCAGATTTGAAAAACCAAATTCTCACCACCCCTTTAGTTTTCTCTTAGTGGTGTTTAGGGCTCCCGGGAGGTAGGTACAGTAAGCACCCTAAAATATTTTAAAACTCAACAGATCAGTCACAGCGTTAGGTTCCATGGCAAAAATATTTCACGGACAGATCATTTTCACTGGAAAATACATAGGAGAATGGGTGAGGGAAAGAAATGATTTTAAAAATAAAAAGATTTTATTTTATTTTTCTAATTAAGATGTCTTTAAAGAAAGACCAGAGCTGAGGTTTGTCATTTGGCAGTCAGCAGACATTGGCACTTGCCTCATTTCAGGTTAAAGCCCAGACTGCCTCCTAACTCCTTGTTCTTTATGGTCAGAAAATGTGATTTTAGACAGTAAATTATGTGTCTGCTTATTTATTGAAGCTTTCTAATTGGCTTCTCTTTCTGTCTTTCCTGGTGTGCCCAAGAAGGAGCTATCCACTGAAAAGTTGGTCAACATGATTTTGTTTCAGTAGGGATGTATTAAGCCCCTGGGATATATGAGCCACCGTAGTGGACGCTGCCATTGCACACACATAAGATACTCTCATTTCTGCCTAGAGGGTGCCATAATTGCAGGATGAGATAGGAGTGTGAAATGTTGTGGAAATGAGATGAAGGGCACCGGCCTAACCTGGGGATACCAGGGAAAATTCCCTGGAGGTGGGGCAGCCTGAACTGAGGCAAGAGAGGCCAGAAAAGTCACCAGGGGCCTGAGAGGGGCACTTCCAGAGAGAAGGAAGTTCCATTTGCAGAAAGCAAGGGACAGCGTAGTGCCTCTAGGCAGCCACAGATAGTTTCCAAAGCCCAGAGCAAAGAGCACCCTGGGGAGGCAGGAGAGAGCACCATGGGGAACTGGAGGCCAGCATACAGGCCTCAGTGAACGATGACCAGGAGGGTCCTGGCAAGAACAGCCTGAAGGGACCACTCGCAGAGCAGAGTCCCAGGAACTAACAAGGGATGTCAAGGCATCCAAGCACCAGGTGAAGCTTGTACTACCTCTAGGCCTGGGGGAGCAAGGGAAGGATAGTGAGCCCTGGAGCTGTGGAGGAGTCACCCACTGGGAGATGTTGTTGAGAAAAGACACAGCCATGGCTGGGATCCTGGCACTGCAGCAGGGATGGGAAGGGAAGCCATCTGTTATTAGTCCATTTTCACACTGCTATAAAGAACAACCTAAGACTGGGTAATTTATAAAGGAAGGAGGTTTAATTGACACAGTTCCGTAAGGCTGGAGAAGCCTCAGGAAACTTACAATCATGGCAGAAGGGGAAGGAGAAACAAGCACCTTCTTCTCAGTGCACTGGGGGGAGGTGAGGTAGTGTCACCCTTTTAAAGCATCAGATCTCATGAGAACTCACTATCACAAGAACAGCATGGGAGAAACTACCCCCATGATCCAATCACCTTCCACCAGATCCCTCCCCTGACACAAGATTACAATTTGAAATGAGATTTGGGTGGGAACACAGAGCCAAACTATATCACCCTAACTTCCACTCTCTCTCCTCCTGCCCTCCGTCTCTTCCCAGAACCTCTCACCATCCAAAGCCAACCAGGAGCCTGGGGGCAAAGGAGCCTTTGGGAGGTGGGGGGTCAGCCCCAAGCACCAGGCTTCCCCTTTATAGGTTGGGCATCCAAACTGCAGCCAGCATCAGTGTGGACCCCACACAGGTACAAGGAACCTTAGTGAAACATTTTAAAAGGACACAAATACCAAGTGACACATGGTGTTTAGATAACTATAACAAACATGGGTAAATTTATTTATGTAACTTTACGTAACAACTGAGTGGTTTTCCATATTTTGTTAAAAGCATACACCCAAAATATCATCCTAGTGTTTCAGGCCTAGATCTATTATTCCTATAAACCCCTGAATATTGGATCCTGTTACTGGTTTATGGGAACGTAGCTGAGCTTTTCTTAGTGGTTTATATGTTTAGGTGAAGGAAATTAAGGGGACAACGTTGGTGGAAGAATAGAAAATGAAGAAGGGAAGCATTTCCTGAACACTTACTAGGAGCCTATATATGGACTTAATCCTCCCAACCACCACCCAATTTTTTTTCACACAATGTACATGGGGTTCCATCAGAAACTCATTAAGTAACTCATGGAGCCAGGATTCAAGCCTGCCTCGCTAACACCAAAGCCCATATTCTTTTCACAAAACCACAATGTCTTTGTGTTAACATTTCATGTTGGTCTTGTAAGCCAAAGGCACCAAAATGGGCAAAAATATCTTTTCTTTTTAATTTTTTTTTTTTTTTTTTGAGACGGAGTCTTGCTCTATCACCCAGGCTGGAGTGCAGTGGCGCCATCTCAGCTCACTGCAAGCTCCGCCTCCCGGGTTCACACCATTCTTCTGCCTCAGCCTCCTGAGTAGCTGGGACTACAGGTGCCCGCCACCATGCCCAGCTAATTTTTTTGTATTTTTAGTAGAGACGGCATTTCACTGTGTTAGCCAGGATGGTCTTGATCTCCTGACCTCATGATCTGCCCACCTCGGCCTCCCAAAGTGCTGGGATTACAGGTGTGAGCCACAGCACCCGGCCTTCTTTTTAATTTTTTTATTTCCATAGGTTTTGGGGGAACAGGTTGTATTTGGTTACGTGAATAAGCTCTTTAGTGGTGATTTGTATACCCTGAGCAGTATACCCTGAACCCAATTTGTAGTCTTTTATCCTTCATCCCCTTCCCACCTTTTTCCTCTGAGTACCCAAAGTTCACTGTGTCATTCTTACGCTTTTCTTTTGTTTTTTCTTTTTCTTTTTTTTTGGCCATTGGTCTCTAAACTTCATGTATTATGGGTAACATCTCATTCATCCTCAATCCCTGATGCTTTCTTTAGAAAATGAATGCTAGATCATAAACATATTTTTAAACAGTTTTTCAATAACTATTAAATGATTGCCACTTGGGGCAGGGGAACATCTTTCTATAGGGACCATCTCTGTGAAGAACTCCTATAACAAGACAACAAAAGCCTGCTTTTATAGGCTTCTATTTTATTATGAAGAGTTATTTCTTCTCAGGGATTATACCCATAAAACATGATCTAAAAAGAATACAAAAAGGAGGTATATGAGTTCTATTTTACCTGTTCTGGTTCAAGGGCTATATGAGTTTCCCACTTCTGGAAAAGATAAAATCTTCTAGAAGTGTAAAACTCATATAGCCCTTGATTCATGCTTTTCTGTGGAATCCAATTTGTCCTCACATGTGTCACCTGAAAAATCATCCACATAACTATTATGGGGGAGAGGAATAATCCCTGTGACTTGACAATTCACACACGCTGAGGGAACTCAGTTTCAAACAGCCAACTTCATGTTAAACAAGTCAGATGGGGAAGACCAGATGTTTCCACAGGCTTTCTCTATTTATTCGTTCATTACAGTTGGTGCTTTAAAACCATCTGAACTTCCAGGTACTCCATGAAGCATGTTCTATTATGCAGACTCCTACTAAGCTTCAAAACAGACTCAAGTCAAGGCCTTGGTCCAATGTTTAATACACATGATAGTACACTTAACAAATCTGAGCCCTTCATACCACTACTGTTCTTAAGCCATTTCTAACAGTTTTGAGTGTCTTCCACCTAACTGGACTCTTAATTTCAAGTCTCTGCATGCTTCATACATTTCTTCTCCCAGCTGGTACACTTGTTCATTCAGTCATCAAACACTCACTCTGTACCTCACAGTCTGTTCCTTCTCTACCCTCATCTCATGCAATTCTCATATCAAACTCCAGCCACCCTAAACCACTGTGGTCCCCAAGAGGTCAGTGGCACTAAGTAAAAACTTTCAATCTTTGAACCATGCATCAAAATACAGTTTTTGTATCCTTTGGTTGGATGAATGGAAATAATCACTTTGATGAAGTTGAGATGGAATTAATGGTGTATGCTGGCATGGCTAGGTCTAATGGGGGAACCATAAAATGCTGTTTAGTTAGTGCCCCATCAAGTGTATGAGCTCCTACAAAGTTCCAGGGTAACTTTCAGGGCCTTGTAAATGCTGGTCCCTCAGGTTGTAATGCCTTCATCTAAACTCTTGCTCCTGGGGAACTCAAAGTCAAGGTTCAGCTAGGACCCAGCTACCTCCAGAAAGCATTTTTCTTTTTCTTTTCTTTTTTTTTTTTAATTTGGAAAAATTTGAACATATACAAAAGTAGAAAGAATAGTAATGAATCCCCATGTCTTACCCATCTACCAGATTCAACAATATCATCTCATGTTCAATGTTGTTTTCTCTATGGACTTGAGGATGAGAAGCAAATGGAGAATAAAGCAAGCAAGGAGGTCAGACCTTATGCAAAAGACAACAGAGACCTTGACAGGTTTTAAACAGGGAAATGGCATGGCCAAATCTGCTTTTTAGCACAAAACCTTCTGATCTTAGAGTGAAAGATAAGTTAAAAAGATGCAAGACTAGGCTGGGCGCAATGGTTCACATCCATAGTCCTAGCACTTTGGGAGGCTGAAGTGGGAGGATTACTTGAGCCCAGGAGTTCAAGACCAGCCTTGGTAACATAATGAGACCTCATCTCTATAAATAATAAGAATAAAAAATTAGCCAGATGTGGTGGCACATGCCTGCGGTTCCAGTTACTTGAGAGGCTGAGGTGGGAGGATCACTTGAGCCTGGGTGGTCGAGGCTTCAGTAAGCCGTGATCACATCACTGCACTCTGCAACAGAGCAAGACCTCATTTCAACAAAAGGGGGTGGAAGCAAGACTAAACTCAAGGATACAAGGGAGGAAGGTATTACTGGAAAGTAGATGGAAACTTAAAATGTATAAATTGATGGGATAGGCTATGGTAGTGCTATGGAAGGCCTGCTTTAACACCAGCAGAATATGGGGAGGAAAAGTTCTGACCCTGAGAGTCTAAGAAGGCTTCTTGCAGAATAGTAAGGTTGGAATTCGTTCTTGAAGCAAAGTTAAGACAAGCAGCTCTAACCGTTTTCCAGTGCAAAGAGAGTTTACCCAGCAAAGAACGTTGTTTATGGTGCATTGATAATTAAACCTGACCCTCCATTCGCCAGGCTCCACCGATCTTCACTAGGAAGAGTCCAGCATATGTGTGTTGTTATTTTAATGAACAGCATTTCCACCTCACCCGCCCAACCATACAAATCCCAGCAAGTCGATATGGTCCTTTAAGAGTCGTTATCGTGGGAGTTCACACTTCCAACATAAAACCTCAAATGAATGTTTCTTGCGACCACTTTGCTTTCTCATTGAGGCTGTTCAAATGTCAGTGGTTTTAGCACTGAGCTTAACCTTTACGCATTTTCACCAGAGTTTCAGAAACACAGCCTGTGCTGGATTTCCCGTCCGGTGGTGAGTGGGAATGTTTTAGACACATAGCTACAAGCCAAGAATTCTGGCAGTGCCATCAAACTGCCTTTGAGACATCATACAAGTCTGAATGCTTGCAGTGATGCTCAATCACAACTAAATGCCAAGCGCATATAGTCATTCATTTCTTCACTCATTCATCAAAATACTTATCAAGGGCATACTATAGGGCAAGCACTCTCAGAGGCAATGGGGTAATAAGATTGAACAAAATGAAGTGCCTATCTTCATGAAGCTTATATTCTAGTGGAAAAGATAGACCACCAAAAAAAACAATGGATCAAGTGGTGATAAGAGCTATTTAGAACAATGAATCATGAGAAGAAGGGTGGAGAACACTGGAATGAATGGAAGCCATATTGCAGTGGATTCTAATGAATGGGGAGATCATATTTTATGTGAGTGATCAGAAAATAGTTATCTGCCTACTTCAGAAATACTGGAGGATAATTGACCTAAATGTTAACAATACACAGTTGCTGTTCATTATTTGTGGATTCCATAGTTGTGAATTTGTCTACTTGCTAAAATGTATTTGTAACTCCCCAATCAATACTCGTGGCTCTTTCACAGTTATTTCAGGACATGTGCAGTGCAGTGAAAAATTTGAGTCACCTGGTGTGCACTTTGCCAGCTGAGGTCCAATGAGGTGATGCTCTGTCTTCTCGTTTCAACCCTCATATTGTAAACAAATGTCTTTTTCGCGGTCTATTCAGTAGCACGTTTTTTGAATCTTTGTGCTTTTTTGGTGATCTGCTATTTAAAATGGCCCCAAGCATGGTGCTAAATTGCTGCCTAGTGTTCCTAAGCTCCAAGGTCTATGATGTACCTTATGGAGAAAATGAGTGTGTTAGATAAGCTTCCTTCACTTGCTGTTGGCTGAATTCCATGTTAAGGAATCAACAACGTGTATTAAAAAGGTATCTTTAAACAAAAGCACACATCACACAGAGTTATGTCTTGATTGGTTGACCAAAACATCATGACCAAAGCCTCACAGGAAACTAACCCTGTATTTTCTCTAGGAGCAATGGTTCAGTATTCCCAGTTAAGTGTTAGCAGTGACTTTATAGAACAAAACTATGGCAAATAATGAGAATCAACTGTATATCTCCCATTTCTTTTATTTCTTCTACTGCATACTAAGAGGCACCTTAGTATTGTTAAAAAATAAATAAATAAATAAAAACCCATGGGCTTTAGAGTTAAATAGATCTAGATGTGGTTTTTTGTTGTTGTTGTTGTTGTTGTCGTTGTTTTTTGACAGAGTCTTGCTCTGTCACCCAGGCTGGAGTGCGGTGGCGCAATCTCAGCTCACTGCAATTTCTGCCTCCCAGGTTCAAGTGATTATCCTGCCTTAGCCTCTTGAGTAGCTGGGACTACAGGTGTGCCACCACACCCAGCTAATTTTTGTATTTTTAGTAGAGACGGGGTTTCACCATGTTGGCCAGGATGGTCTCGATCTCCTGACCTTGTGGTCTACCCGCCTTGGCCTCCCAAAGTGCTGGGATTACAGGCATAAGCCACCACGCCTGGTCTAGATCTAGATGTTAATCCCATGTCTGCTACTTATATCTGTGCCATTTGGGGTAAGATAGCTAATCTCACTGAGTCTCAATTTTATGATCTGTAAGATAGATATATTAGCACTTACCTTGCAGGGCGGTTGTGAAGATTAAATGAAATAACCAATGCAGACCAACTATTTGGCACATCATAGATACTAATGAAATTGAAACCACTTTTAAAATATTATCTAAATTTTCTATGTTGGTTATATGCTGTGAATGGAAATTTTATAGTGGAAAATAATCACTTGAATCTATTTTTTTTAACCAAACCAATTTTTCAATTGAAAAAATATTGTGTACGTATGCTAAAAACCCAAATGATACCAAAAGCCATGCATGAACAGTGAGCCTCTATCTTAACCCCAGAATGCCAGCTTTTTTAGTATAACTTTATTTTAACTACACTCTAACTAAAAGTTAGATTTTCCTTCAATTTATTAAGGTAGCTAATGAGTGTAGTAGTTTTACAGTTGTTGCAGAGATCTTGAAATGGTCCTTACATTCCTTTCATTAAGACTTTGAAATTACAGGCATATCCTGGAGATATTATGGGTTCAGTTCCAGACTATGACAATAAAGTGAATATCACAACTGAGTCACACAAATTTTTTGTTTTCCCAGCGCAAATAAAAAGTTATTTTTATACTATACTATAGTCTGTTAAGTGTGCATTGTGTCTAAAAAATAACGTTGTACCTTAATTTAAAAATACTTTATTGGCTGGGCAAGGTAGCTTATGTCTGTAATCCTAGGATTTTGGGAAGCCAAGGTAGGAGGATCACTTGGGGCCAGTAGTTTGAGACCAGCCTGGGTAACATAGCAAGGACCCTTCTCTACAAAAAATAAAAAAATTAGCCAGGCATGGTGGTGCATGCCTGTAGTCCTCCTAGCTGAATGGGAAGCTGAGGCAGGAGGCTCTTCTGAGCCCAGGAGTTTGAGGTGTCAATGAGCTATGATCACACCACTGTACTCCAGCCTGGGTGATGAAGTGAGACCCCATCTCAAAAGAAAAAAATTACTTTATTTCCAAAAAAATGCTATTACCTCAACTTTTCAAAGAGTCATCTTTTTGCTGGTAGAGGGTCTTGCCTCAATGTTGATGGCTGCTGACTGTTTAGGGTGGGGTGGCTGTGGCAATTTCTTAAAATAAAACAACAATGAAGTTTACACCATCAATTGACTATTTCTTTTACAAAAGATGTCTCTGTAGCATGCAATGCTGTTTGACAGCATTTTACCCACAGTAGAACTTCTCTCAAAATTAGAGTTAATCCTCTCATACCCTGTTGCTGCTGTATCAACTAAATTTATGTAATATTCTAAATCCTTTGTTGTCATTTCAACAATATTCAGTATTTTCACCAGGAGTAGACTCTATCTCAATAAACCACTTTCTTTGCACATTTGTAAGAAGCAACTCCTCATCTGTGAAAATTTTATCATGAGATTACAGCAGTCACATCTTCCAACTCCACTTCTCATTCTAGTTATCTAGCTGTTTCCACTACATCTGCAGTTACTTCCTCCACTGAAGTCTTGACTCCCTCCAAAGTCATCCATAGGGCCTGGAACCAACTTCTTCCAAACTCCTGCTAATGTGGATATTTTGACTGCCTTCCATGAACTACAAATCTTCTTAATGGCATCTAGACTAGTGAATCCTTTGCAGATGGCTTTCAATTTACCCAGATGCATCAGAAGAATTACTATTTATGGCAGTCTTATGAAATCTATTTCTTTTTTTTTTTTTTTGAAATGGAGCTTCACTCTTGTTGCCCAGGCTGGAGTGTAATGGCACGATCTCAGCTCACTGCAACCTCCACCTTCCAGTTTCAAGCGATTCTCCTGTCTCAGCCTCCTGAGTAGCTGGGATTACAGGCATGCACCACCACGCCTGGCTAATTCTGTATTTTTAGTAGAGACAGGGTTTCCATGTTGGTCAGGCTGGTCTTGAACTCCCGACCTCAGGTAATCTGCCCACTTCGGCCTCCCAAAGTGCTGGGATTACAGGCGCGAGCCACTGCGCCCAGCCAAAATGTATTTCTTAAATAATAAGACTTGAAAGTTGAAATTACTTCTTTATCCGTGGCTATAGAATGGATGTTGTGTTAGCAGGCATGAAAACATTAATCTCCTTGCACATCTCTATCAGAGCTCTTGGGTGAGTAGGTATATTGTCAGTGAGCAGCAATATTTTGAAAGGAGCCTTTTTTTTCCTGAACAATAGGTCTCAACTGTGGGCTTAAAATATTCAGTTAACTATGCTATAAGCAGATGCACTGTCATCCAGGATTTGTTCTTCCATTTATAGAGCTCAGGGTAGATTTAGCATGATTTAAGGACCCTAGGATTTTAAGAGTGGTAGATGAGCCTTGGCTTCAACCTAAAGTCACCAGCTGCACTAGCCCCTGACAAAAGAGTCAACCTGTCCTTTGAAGCTCTGAAGCCAGGCATTGACTTCTCCTCTCTAGCTATGAAAGTCCTAGAGGCATCTTCGGCATCTTCTTCTAATACAAGGTTATTTTGTCTATGTGGCAAATCTGTTGTTTAGTGTAGACACCCTCATCAGTTGTCTTGGCTAGATCTTCTGGGTAACAGTGTAGCTTCTCCATCAGCACTTGCTGTGTCACCTTGTACTGCTTCACCTTCTTTTATAAACTAAAAGTAGATAGAAGTGGGTTCTTTTCTTAAACCTCATGAAGCCATCTCTGCTAGCTTCAGACTTTTCTTCTGCAGCTTTCTCACTTCTCTCAGCCTTCATAGATCTAAAGAGAGTTAGGGCTTTGCTTTGGACTAGGGTTTGGCTTCAGGGAATGTTAACAGCCAGTTTGATCTTTCATCTGGATCATTCAAGCTTTCTCCATATCAGCAATAAGGCTGTTTTGCTTTTTTTTTTTTTTTTTAAATCATTTATGGGTTCACTGGAGTAGCACTTTTAATTTCCTTCATAAACTTTTCCTTTGCATTGACAACTTGGCCTAACAGTTTGGCACAAGAGATTTCGTTTTCAGCCTGCCTGGACTTTCAACATGACCTTTCTCACTAAGCTTAATTATTTCTAGGTTTTTACTTAAGTGTGAGATGTGTGACTCTTCCTTTCACTTGAATACTTAGAGGCCATTGTACGGTTATTAATTGCCCTAATTTCAATATATAGATATATATATTTATATATATATTTATATTTATATCTATGTTACGTACATATGTTACACATATATGTGTGTGTGTGTATATATATATATATATATCTCTCTCTCTCTCTCAGGGAATAGCGACTCCTGAGGGGAGAGAGAAGAGGAGGGGGAGGGAGGTGGGGGAAGAGTCAGTGAGCAGAAGTCAGAACACACACGACATTTATCAATTAAGTTCACCATCTTATATGAGTGAGATTTGTGGTACCCCCAAAACAATTATAATAATGACATCAAAGATCACTGATCACAAATGAAAAATTTTGAAATATTGTAATAATTATCAAAATGTGACACAAAGACATAAAATGAGCACATTATTTCTTTTTTTTTTTTTTTTTTTTGACAGAATCTCACTCTGTCGCACAGGCTGGAGTACAGTGGTGCGATCTCAGCTCACTGCAACCTCCGCCTCCCAGGCTCAAGCAATTCTCCTGCCTCAGACTACTGAGTAGCTGGGATTACAGGTGCATGCCACCATGACCATCTAATTTCTGTATTTTAGTAGAGACAGCATTTCACCATGTTGGCCAGACTGGTCTTGAACTCCTGACCTCAGGCAATCCACCCACCTCCACTTCCCAAAGTGCTGGGATCATACGTGTTAGCCACCACACCTAGCAAAATGAGCACATTCTATTGGAAAAATGGCACAATGGACTTGCTCAGCACAGGGTTACTACAAACCTTCAATTTGTAAAAAACGCAATAAAATAAAGCTTAGTAAAACAAAATATGCCTGTGTTAATTATTAAACCTACCATGAGACCCTGATATTTAATGACTTCAAGAGGCCCATATATGAGACACTACACATTTTAAGCATGTTTGAGAACTTACTTTAATTGAATTGCAATCCTGCATCTTTTATGGATTTAAACATTATCCTGTGAAGGGGATCCATGGGCTTTGTCAAATTGCCAAAGGCATCTTTGGCACAAAAATGGTTAAGAATCGTTTTTTCTTTTTAAGTGATGTAACTGGTGAGTTATTAAGAAAAACTGGTGTCAGCATCTCCTTCCTCTTCTATAATATTATATCCAGGTATTCCCTGTATTTCCAAATGAGTCACTCTGGAGGAGCTGGAGCCCAAAGGAAGGGCTTGGATAAGTAGAAACAGAAACAGCTCACTGAGAGAGGGAAGCACAGTATTAGGAAAAGATGGAGTTTGCATCGTTGTTGGCAGTAAAAGATAGCTGCACTCCTTCTTTGCAGTCCCATAGGGAGGTATCACAACCTAATATTCATGGGTAAACAGCAAGCCAGCGGGCCCAGGGGCTGGCAGAGACATGAAGGCTCCCACCTTCAGCACTGACTCCCTTGCAAAGCACATCCTAGAGCAGTGAACCTTCTGAGTTAGGACAGTTCACACTGCAGCAAGGACCTTGCTGTTCTAAAGACCAGAGACCCTGGACACTCCCTAAACCCTGCTCACACACATGTACAAAGAAAAAACAATAGAAATGAAATTTTTTGCCTCCTGGTGAACTGGGACTTAAAGTCCAATTTTCTAAAGTAAATATTGTGCCATTTCTTATCTCCAAGTGTTGTAGCTGAAGAAAATTCACGTCTGCTTTCCTAAGACCTGAGAGTTGAGTAAGAGTTAACTAAGGAAGGTTGGTGGGATCAGGGGTGTACTTGACAGGAAGCAGCATGTACAAAGGCCCAGGAGTGAGAGACAGGATGACACTGGTGGAAGGGGAGGCCGGTGAGCTTCAGGGTAGGACAGGAGAGGGAGATGGAAGCCTGCAACCACACAGCCTTCCTTGAGATGGGCCATGCTCAGGAATGTGGCCTTTCTCATCCCAACACTGGGATGGCTTCAAGTGTGTGTATCGGTTTTAAGGATGTGGTTAGGGTGGTGTGAGCAGAAAAGAAGGGTGTGAAATGATGAAATTTGCATTTTACATAAATCTCTTTGGCTAAAGTGTGGAGAAAACATTGGAGAAGGAAATAAATAGGTGAGCGGAGGCACTTTGAAAATCTACTGCAACTGTCCCATGAGAGGTAATGGTAGCTCGGACCAGTGAGGAGGCAGTGAAGGCAGAGAGGAGTGAGGGCATTCAAGAAAGAGGATATCAACCCAGGCAGGTGTGGGGATGGAGCAGGCCTCTAGGGTGAGAGATGCTAGGGTACTTGGCTCACATGCATGGGGACATGGCACTCCTTAAGGTGGTATCATTCCCTGGCATAGAGCTCCCTGAGGAAGCAACAGGGAAGAAGGGAGAAATCAGGAGTCTGCTTATGACAATACTGTAAACGAGATGCTGGTGAGATATAAATAGTTGGATGTGTGGGTGTAGAGAGCAGTATCCATTAGCTGTACAGGTTCAAGTAGAGATCTTCACATCTTCAAATTTTATGCTACTCTCCATTATCCTTGGCCTTTGCACATGGCAATGATAAAGATGATTACAATGATGATAATGATGACGATGATGATGATGATGAATAATGTTCATTGACAACTACCTTGCTCTAGGCACTTTGGTGCATTTTAAATTTAATTATTATGACTACACTGTATGTTTGATTACTATCCCACTTCATGCTTGAGAAACTGAGGCTTAAGATCACATAGCCAATCAGTAGCAGAGGCATGATCTAGACCCAGACAGTTTGTTCCATAAAATGGAGATACCAATCATATTCACTTTATAGGATTGTTACGAAGATTAAATTTCAAATGATAATAACTGACATTTATGAAGCACCAGACATTCTTTTAAGGGGTTTTAAATTTAATCAGTAAAACAACATTATGAAGTAAATAGTACTTATTATTATCTCCATTTTAGACATGAGAAAACACAAGTACAGGGAGCTTGAATAACTTGCTTGTGGTTAGTAAGTCAAAGCAAAGATTGAGACTCAAGTTGTCTAGCTCCAGAGTCTGTGGTCTTGACCACTATGTTACCATATCAGATTCATAAAGTGTTGAAGACAGTTCCTGCTGCAGGGCAAGCATTCAATGGCACAGTCCAGGAAATTAAAACAAATTTGTCTCAGGACCTACCCAATGACACTGATCCTTTGCAAAAGATAAAGATCTAAGCCTACATTTGCATTAAGGGCTAACAGCTAAAAGGTAAGAACACCTGTCAAGGGAGCACAAAGTAGATGCTCAATAAGTATTTGTTAAATGATAAATAAATGGATAAGCCCTGGATGAGATTAGTAAATGTATCAGAATATAGGACCTGCTCTGCTACTGTCCCTTGGCTATGTCTCTCGGAAATATCACTTCTTTTCTTAGGTCACAGTTCACTCGTTTGTAAATATGTTGGTGGAACCATCCAACAGGGCAAATGATATACAGGCTATGTGTTATCACTCCTTATTCCTGCCCCCTTTGACAGACATTGCTAATCCATCACAGGCCTATTTCCCAGTAAGCCCAAGCCCACTTTCAACACCTTGCTCTCAGAAATCGCCAGGGATGCCACTGAAGGTGCAATCTGTTACCTGATCCTGAATTCCATGGCCTCTGACGTCACTTCCGGCCCCGACATCTCATCACTCCCTGAAATAAAGTCCTGCTTTCTTAAGACCCTCTTCTGCACAAATCTGCTGCCTTTCAATGTCTTTGCTCAACCTCAAACCTAGATCCCTGGCTTGACTGCATTCTGTTCAGGCATGGGGGGAGAATACGAACCACATGCTGAAAGAACTCCAATTATTGACACATCTGACTGGCAATGCTGAAGCTGCCCTGGTGACTGGAGGCCACGTGCTGCTGTCAGCAGCATCCTTCATGAGAGGCCTTCCCATGTTTCCTAGGCATTCCCAGTGTTCTCAGGAGTAATTGGCTTTTGTTTTCTTTTTGCAAGAATTCTGTTCTTCCTAAATTTGTTTCTTGTCTGCCTGTTCACAGCTTCAATCTACTAGGACCAAGCAAACCAAAATGAAAGCACTATTGCTGACGCCCTCAACCTCTCCCCTCATGCCCAGAAAAATGGGCCTCTGTGATGCTCCCAGGATTGTCTAACCTCCTCTTGCTTCCCTCTGTCTTCTCTCTGCGGCTGTGCACTGGGACTTTAGGAAGCACTTTGACCAGACACACATTTTAAACAGCTTTAGAGCTGTTTTTCACCATCTGCCTTTAAGTACTGAAACCAACAAAAAATGTCTTTGAGCATCATTCTGTATTTCCCCCAGCCCTCTCTCAACACTGAATCAAGACCCATCACCAACTCTAATTTAAACTAGGGAATAACAATATTTATAGTATGATTCTATATGTGCAAACATGGAACACTGCAAATGAGCATAGCTGGATGGCCGCCAGCCACCAGTCCCCACCATACTGTGTGGGTTGGCCATGGGTGGAGCCTTGGCAGGATGAGGCTGGACTGGACGTCTGAGTTTCCACTTGGCTGCCTACTCACCGTGTATGACCACAGGCATGTCACTTTCCTACTCTGAGCCTCAGTTTCTTTCTCTGTGAAATGAGGCCATGGAGCCATTTCCTCCACAGCTATGGGGGTGAGACCCAACTTGCTCTGGAGATGGGGAGTGACTGTCAAAGAGAAAGAGGAAGAGAACAGAATTCTTGGGGCCCCCTATCTCAGATGTAGATGAGAAAAGAAGGCGGGAGAAAGGAAGGCAGTAAGACATCAAGTTTTCAATGTTTGACTTTTCCTGTAGCTATGTTGGGTAGTGAGTGGGGGATAGGGTGCTTCCTGTACCTGAGCAGCACACAAACGCTGAGAATAGGTCCTTCCAAATGGGCCCAAAAAAATGATTTGCAAACATAGAATGGTGCGGTGGGCCCCCGCAGTTCCCTGCCTGATGCCCTCCCACAGGCCCTCTGACAACATGGCAGTTTGCCTCTCCAAAGCCAGCAGGAGAATCCCTTGCTGCAGTCTTATGTGATGCAATGCACAAGAGTGAAATCTCATCAGCTTTGCCATTGGCTAGAAGCAAGTCACAGACTTCACTCCTACTCAAGGACAGGAAATTATATAAGGGGGTGACTCATTGAGTGTCAGCTTAGAATCCTGCCTACCATAAGCACCCCATGCTGTCTTCTGCACATAAACACCCTGACTCCTCAGCAGCCAGCATCAACCCCAGTGCAGGGAGCCTAAAGGCACTGTCTGACCTCAGTAGTCCCAATCTTACCCTGCCTTCACATAGCACATTTGCCAGTGAAGACTATCTTAGTCAATAAATCTGCAAATATTTATTGCCAATATATTATATACAGAGGGTATGAAAACACTTTTATTATAACGATTATCATAATAGAAACATTTATGGTGAGTTTGCAATTTGTAAAGGACTTTGATCTGCCCTCTTAATTGATCCTTACAGAAACAGACAGGGGAAATATCCTTGTTCTTTTATTTCATAAGGAAGCTGGACCTCAGGAAGGTTAGACGACATCGTCAAGATCGCACAGCTAGTAAGTAAAGGATCAAGATGAGAACGAAACATCCTAGGTTATTGTTTCCAGGGATATATATCCAGTAGTGTAAGTATAATAAATGTGCACTTTTATGAAAAGACCAGCAACAATAAGTGGGATATCACTTAGAACCATATGAGCAGTATGATGTTAAAGGATTTTGCAAAAAAAGTCTCGTCTGGCCCAGGGGGATCTTACAGAAAACGTAGGACATGAATTGAATCCTACAAAACAAGATTCACCTACCTGGTAGGGTGGATGAAAAGATGGGCACTCAAGTGAGAGGAACAGAATGAATAAAATCAGAAAATTATGAGAGTTTCCAGGGGGCCACAGGAAGACTACCCAGCTAGAGAAAGACTTCTATAACAGACAAGTGGAAAAGACTGGAAAGCCTCTGGAATCCCAGGAGTCTCTTTGCAGATCTAGAAACTGTGGTGCCAATGGGCCCCTAAGCCCTACCAGCTTTCCTTGAATCTCATGCATAAGCAGCAGCCTGCAGACGCGACCATGCCTGGCTACCTGGGGCAGGATGCTAGGGCAATGCTGATGCCAGTGCCTCCTCTGCCGCTGAAACTTAGACACTTGGCTCACCTGGAGAACCAGCAGTGTGAAAACAGCTGGGCAGATCTGGTTCGCTTTTCACTTTCCAGGTAGGTAGCTTTCATCTCTCCAAGTCCCAGTTTCTACCTCTAAAAATCGAGATTAAAAATACCTACCTTGCAGATTGTTTGAGCAGGAAAAAAATGAGATCATACTTGCAAAGTATCTAGCTCAGCACATTCAATAAAGAGGAGCTATTATAATGAAGTTAATTAATCAATCTGTTGGTATGCTATGAATTTGTCTCCCAGGCTTGCACCCATGAGAACTCCCAGGCATATATTCCCCATAGTCTACATGCCTCTTCCTTGGTCATAAGCCCCAAGAATCTCTTCCTTGTTTGTCTTCAGTTAAAGGATAATTGATATTTTAAAAAGTTGCTTCTTTTACAATTGTGTCATTGTAAAAGTGAAAATGCATTCACAAGTAACTTAGCATAGAAGTTGCTTTAGACCAGAGCAGTGGTTCTCAACCAGGAGACAAGCATTTGGTGATGCTTGGAGACACGTTTGGTTGCCACAACTGGAGAGAGCTACTGGCATCTAGTGAGTCGAGGCCAAGGATACTGCCAAACACTCTACAATGTACAAGATAACTCCCCTATCCTCTACAGCAAAGATTTATCCAGCTCCCAATGTCAATAGTGCCACGGTTGAGAAACCTTAGGCTAGAGACAAGAAGAACTGGGTTCTGGTCTTAGCTCTGCCCAGAATAAACTCTGTGATAGTTACCTACTTTATGTGGGCTTCAGTTTCCTTATGTGTAAAATGAAGACTGCAGCTTAGATCTTCTCCCACAGAATGGAAAAAAAAAAAAAAAAAAAGCAAGTTGTAGCAAACTTTGCATAAAGCTAAATGTGTTCACTCTAAAATAATATCCTTTATACTGATGTTATAGTCTGCTTTGTTGAAGCACGATGTTAAATGCCTTTTCTTCTAAAAATGATTGTGATAGTTTACTTGAAAAACATGTAAAAATATTCTCAGCAAAATAATCATTGTGAATCCCAACTCAGTCACATACAATTTAAAAAATTACATTTGTCAATGAAATCCAAATTTTGAGGAACTATCAGCCTACATGATCTCAAAGATCTCCTCCAGCGTCAGCCAACTGTGATTCTGTAAGAAATAACTGAGGGAAATGGCTGGTGAGTTGCTGCTCTGTGAAGTGTTACGCTTTTCTGAAAAATATCCTGCATTAACCAGGTTCCTTCAGTGAACTGGAAGCCAGTCTATGCATTCCACTATTGGAATTAGAGGGCTGTGTAACTGAGGGAAGAGTAGGAAAGTGGAGGCCAGAGAAGCCACCGCTGAAGTCGTCAGCCTGAAGCACTGAAGCAGGTCGTTCTCAAGCAGTTGTCAGGAGGCCTCTGTGAATTGCACCTCTGTGCACATCCCTGCTACAACTGCCTCCAGAGAATCACAGCTTCTCCTGCTCTTCAACCTTCCAAATCTTGTGCAAGTATGTCTCCCTGGCAGGCAAATTTGGGGAAGGAGATTTGGGAATATGTAGTCCCCACTTCTCCTCTGTAATATGGTAGAGACCTTAGAAGGGACAGGGTGGAGGGGGCAAACAGGCTGCCAGATTGACCCAAATTCAACCCACTTAGTAAACAGGGCCAAGATGTCATCCAGTGCCTCCACCCACACCCTTCTGCCCCATCGCTACACAGATGCCTGGAGTAAAGCCAGCCAAGACACAGGCAGCTTGCCCTTGAATACGTGCTGCTCTGTTGCAGAGGAGAGGAGTCTGAAGAAAGGGACTACAATCGGTTAAATAAATCAACATTGCTTACAAAAAGGTCTGATTGTTGAACTAATTCCCGAACTGATTTGTAAAGATCGTTGGGATGCTTTTTGGAGCTTTCAATTCCCCACTAACATTTTGTAAGCCAACAAGTCTCTGAGATTCAGATCCTGTGACCATCACATTAAGCTACAAAACATTGTTCTGCTGATGCAGTAATTGCCTGACAGGGCTACCTGGTTCGAACTCGTGCTTAGTATGCAAATCTGCTCCAAGAATGCATTTGACAATCACTTTTCCGTCCACAGAAACTGCCCGTTGACAGAAAATGTATTCCAAAAACGACTTTCTATTTTTTGCCTTTAAAACGAAAGCTTGCAAGTCCAGTGGTAGCTGAGAGCAACAACATATGCTTATAATTAGGATTACCATCAGGGAATTCAACCTTACTGAGGGAAGGGGAAGAGGCCCGCCAAGGGGGAACACAAAAGCTCTCTGAAAAATAGCAGATGAAACAGCCCAGTCGGTTTGGCTATTCCTGGGTAATGGGAGAAACTTGATTGTGAAAAACAGTGCTGGTTTTACTCCAGATTCTAAAGAAATGTTGCGTGGGCAGAACAAGAAATGCTGACAAACAAAATCAAGCTTTGGGGAATCTGCCTTACAGGGCAGCCTGAAGCAGCCTCACTAAGGGCAGGCAGCCCTATCCCTAGCAGTTGCCCCAGGGTTGGGCCTGGAAATCAGGCAGACCACTTGCTTCAGCCCCATGTGACCCATACACTGCTTTGCTCCCTAGCACAGGAGGGTGTGGGGCCTCTCGCTTCTCTCCTGCTCTGATTCCCTATTGGATTTCTGGATTCCAAGCATGAGTTTGCAATCAAAGAAGCAAGTCTTTGAATCTCAGCCTCTGATAGTGCATGAGTTGGACAGTTCATATAACATCTCTGACCTTCAGCCTTCCAAATGGGAAGGAGAATGCCTACCTCGCAGAACCATTAGGGATTTAAATAACACGATGGAAAGGAATGCCTGGTGTCCACTGGCCACTCGGAAAGCAGGCACTGCTGTTGTTGTTCCTTTGTTTGGTTGGCTCCTAAGCGTCTTGGGATTGGTTACTATTTGTGGCTCCATGGCTCTTAATTAATTTATTCCACAATTATCTGTTCCATGCCTACTATGTACCAAGCATGCTGGAGCAGCAGTGGCATACAGGACAAATGCTGTCTTTGTTGGCTGCCTGGTAAAGGAAACAGGAACAAATAGGATATTACAATAAATGAGATGGGGAAGGCAAGGGATGCTAGAGAAACATCTAAGAGGGAAATTTTACCCAGATTTGGGGACCAGGGAACGTGGAGGAGTAAGCTTCTGAGTTACACTTGAATGGTGAGTCTGATAAAGCCAGATACAGGATGGTGTGGAGTAGAGAGAGGGAAGACCTATAGCTTCAGACCACAGTGAGTGCCAAGGCGCACAGTGAATGACTCCATTTTGTGCCTGTTACTGAAACAAGTTCCATAGGGGTGAAAGGGGCAACAGGGGCCTAAAGAAGGACAGCGAGCAGCCTGTGAGTCACACGGCCAGCTAATGGGCAACCAGGCTTAGACGTTCCTATTCTATCCCAAGTCTGTGTGCCAATTAAGCCCTTTGCTCTTCCGGGAACCTCCTTCTACCTTCCCCTTCATTTCCTGGTATTCTTGCCATGAATCTGGCAGAATCTCACTGTGTGGCTTTGGGCAAGTTGTTTCATTTTGTGAGCCTACACTTTTTAGTCAATCAACTGTCACTCTTGTACTAGTTTGTTTTCATTCTGCTATAAAGAACTGTCCAAGACTGGGTAATTTAAAAAGAAAAGAGGTTTGATTGGCTCACAGTTCCACACGGCTGGAGATGCCTCAGGAAGCTTACAGTCATGGTGGAAGGTGAAGGGGAAGCAAAGCCCTTCTTCACATGGTAGCAGGAAAGAGAGAGCTAGCAAGAGAAGGGAAAACTGCCTTATAAAACCATCAGATCTCATGAGAACTCATTTGCAATCACGAGAGTAGCATGGGGGGAACCACCCCCATGACCCAATCACCTCCCACTGGGTTCCTCCCTCGACATGTGGGGATTATGGGGATTACAATTCAAGAAGAGATTTGGGGGGGACACAACCAAACCATATCAACTCTATTTGTGAAAGTATCCTGAAAATGTTAAAGAAAGTAACTGCATGAGAATTGGGCCCAGGGTCAGTAATGTATTAAAAAGACAGAGAAGGCTGAAAGCAAAATGTCCTGGCAGTGAGCAGATGGACCATGGACTCTGCTATCCACTATATGTGTCCCAAGTTCCAAAAGGATATTTCAACTATTGCAACAGACCCCTATCAGTGTCCAGAGTCACTCAATTAATTCCCATATGCAATAAGAAGCATCAGGGTCTAATGTCTTTGCAATGATACCAACTGGAATTGAAATTCCTTTTATGGAGAGCCAAGGTCAAGTCGTTCAACCTCTATGAAGCTTTTTCGTACGGAAGAGGCAATCAATGTACCTCATAATCTTGTTAAGAAAACTAAATTAAATGCAATAAACTATGTGAAGTGCCCAACACATAGTAAGCACTAAATACATTCTTATACCCTTGTTCTTCTTATTGAGCCAAAAAAACTCACTCAATACTCCACTTACCCTGATGTGATTATTACATATTGTATGTCTGTATCAAAAAATCTCATGTCCCCCATAAGTATATACACCTACTATGTCTTCCCCAAAATAAAAACCAAAGAAACTCACTGAAAGACAGAATGCCATATGTGGTGTCCACTTTAAATTCACTTTCTCCATTACTTCCTCTAATTACTCTTTTCTCCCCCTATCCCAAATCACCGTAACTTCCAGTGTAGATGTTCTGCTTAGCCTTTTGTTTCATAACAGAGTTTGCTCAGTTTAACTTGAGAAATGAAAGGCTTATGAAAAGGGAGCTTGGGGAGATAAAAAAGCAGGAGTCGCAACTGTTTAGCCCGGCACCATGAAAAGACAGTGAGCTTCGTGGACACAGGAACAAACAGGCCTTTCAGAATCCAAAAATGTTTTGGCTCCACCATGTCTCGCCATCAGAGGAGTTCATGGATCACCCCCTGGATCTCCATTATTGTGACTTCGTTTACCTCTTGGTGTCTTCTCTCTGTGTGTCTTTTGTCGTCTTTCATCTTGCCAGCAGTTGGTCAACTCTCTCCAAATTAAGTTCTAATTCCCTCAGACAGAAGATGTAATTGGCCTCATTAGCCATGGTTTTCCCAGTCACATGCAGTTTTCAAGCCAAACCATCTCAAAGGCAACTCTCAGCCCAGAAATTGGCTACTCTTAGGAGCTTTGCCTACACTAAATTACTGGGGTCAGAAGGTGGGGGTCCCATGGTCCTAGGCTAACCAACTCATCACGGTTTGCCTGGAACTTTCCCAATTTTAGCATGGAAAGCCCTGCATCCCAGGAAAGCCTTAAGTGACAGTTTTAAAACTAAAAGTATCTCACCCTATAAAGAAATCAACTTAAGATGGATTAAAGACTTAAATCTAAGACCTGAAACCATAAAGATTCTAGAAGATAACATCAGAAAAACCCTTCTATACATTGGCCTAAGCAAAAACTCCATGTCCAAAAACCCAAAAGCAAATGCAACGAAAACAAAGATAAATAGATGGGACTTCAATTAAACAAAAAAGCTTCTGCACAGCAAAAGAAATAAGCAGCAGAGTTAACAGACAACCCACAGAGTGAGAAAAAAATCCTCATAATCTATACATTCGACAAAGGACTAACATCCAGAATCTACAAACAACTCCAACAAATCAGCAAGAAAAAATCAAACAATCTCATCAAAAAGTGAGCAAAGGACATGAGTAGACAATTCTCAGAAGAAGATATACAAATGGCCAACAGGCTTATGGAAAAATGCCCAATATCACTAAATATCAGGGAAATACAAATCAAAACCACAATGTGATATCATCTCACTCCCGCAAGAATGGCCATAAATAAAAAATCAAGAAATAATAGATGTTGGTGCGGATGCAGTGAAAAGGGAACACTTTTATACTGTTGGTGGGAATGTAAAATAGTACAACCACTATGCAAAACAGCGTAGAGATTCCTTAAGGAACTAAAAGTAGAACTACCATTTGATCCAGCAGTCCCACTACTGGGTATCTACTCAGAGGAAAATAAGTCATTATCCAAAAAAAAAAAAAAAAAAAAAAAAAGAACTTACACATGCATGTTTATAGCAGCACAATTTGCAATTGCAAAAATATGGAACCAGCCCAAATTCCCATCAATCAATAAGTGGATAAAGAAAATGTGGCATATATATATAACATGGAATACTATTCAGCCATAAAAAGGAATGAAATGATGGCATTCACAGCAACCTGGATAGACTTGGAGACTATTATTCTAAGTGAAGTAACTCAGGAATGGAAAATCAAATGTCCTATGTTCTCACTTGTATGTAGGAGCTAAGCTATGAGGACACAAAGGCATAAGAATGACACACTGGACTTTGGGGATTTGTGAGAAAGGGTGGGGGCTGGGGAGAGATAAAAGACTACACATTAGGTAGCGTGTACACTGCTTGGGTGATGGGTGCACCAAAATCTCAGAAATTATGACTAAAGAACTAATTCATGTAACCAAGCACCCCCTGTTCCCCAAAAACCTATTGAAATAAAAAAAATTTAAAAAGAAAACAAAAGATAAAACTAAAAGTCCCATATCCTGGAAACTTCTTCAGTCCCAGGCAAACCAGGACACTTGGTCACCCTTTGTGCCCCCAGAATGAGAATTTCTGCAGTGGAGGTGTGACCGAGGCATGGCCTCTAACACAGTAAGAATTAAGAACTCTGTAGCCTGCCAAAATCATTCTGACATGGTAGAGTCAATCTGTCTCAGAGGATCATCTTGTTGGTATGTGGGATTCAACTGATTTCTATTAAAACAATGTTTAAAATAAACATTCTGGGATAAAAAAATCTCTCTTAACTTGCAATTTGGAAGTTTTAACCTTTTTTATTTTTACTGCATTTCAGCTTTCTAAGCTTGTAACCAAAACAGTGCCACTTGGACCCAAATCAAATATGATAGTCTGGCTCAAAAGGAAACGCTGATAAAGTCAGTAAAACTTGAAAGCAGATTTATGGTATAGGGGACCCACAGACACAACCAGGGATCCCCAGACTGTGAAAGTGGTATGTGTGCTGACTGCCCACTATCATTCTTTTATTCTCTTCTTACATCAACATTCAGTAGGAAAATTTATTGGGCGATCACCACATACCATGCTACCCAGAGTTAGCCAATGTATAAGATTTACGGACATAGTCCTCAGACTGCCAGGTCTGCTCAAGGTGTCTAACACCAACTGCAAGTTTGGGGATATCCCCAAATTACCCTCAGGTTGGAGAGTTTGCTGGAAGGACTCCCTGAACTCACTGAAAGCTATTGTGCTCTGTTATAGTTTATTACAAGGAAAGGATACGTTAAAATCACACAAGGGAGGAGATGCATGGGACAGAATCTGGGAGTGTTCTGAATGTGAAACTCCTCTTGTGCTCAGGATGCATTATCCTCCCAGCATTGGTGTGTGACAATACACACATCTTACTGTAACCTGGGAAGTTCACCTGAGCCATGGGGTCTAGAGCTTTTACTGGCACTGTACTACTTGGGCATGATTAGTTGATTACCCATGTGGTTGAACTCAGGCTCCAGCCACCCCCTCCATGGAGGTCAGGCTGATTTTCTGTGGCTTGAGGGGCCTACCACGAGTCATTTTCTAGAATAATGAATTATCAAGTGTGAGCCAAGGGCAACCTATGAATTTCAAAGACAGTCGTACCAGAAATTTTAAGAGTTTAGAGGTTACCTCCCAGGAGCTGTGGAGAAGGTCCAGAGCTCTTTTTGGGCAAGGTCAAATTCTTTACTACATCCAGCCCAATGATAAACAATCTGTCTTTATCTTCCCATTTAATCCTCAGAGATTTGTGAGTAAGCATTATTATTATTATTTCGATTGTATCTTGAGGAAACAGAGACTTAGAGTACCTGACCCATGATTGCATAATAGTGAAGCTGGGATAAGAACCAATTTTGTCTGACTCCAAAGCCTGAGCTCTTAACCACTGTGCAGTGCAGTTGCCAGGTGTTCAGGATTTGTGATACCACTCAAGATATACCAAGATAAAAATGGCATGGTCCATGTATCTATCAGAGGCCTGGCAGGAAACAGATGGCCTATATATTCTTCCTAATTCAAAAGACTTTGATGAAATGACCATTTTCAAAAGTGCAAACAATAGCACAGGTTGGTGCTCTATACTGGTGCCAGCAATAATGAGGCACTGTTAGCAACCCTAGCCCTGAACATGAGTGGAGTCAGTGATTCCTGGATCTCAGAGACAGTAGGCCCAACTACTGGGTAGAAGCTGCGGCCTCTGGTAAGGAAACACAAATACAGCCAATACACAATCCAGTTAGGAGTGGGGAATTGAGAACTCTGGTAAAAAACACTCCAACCTAAACTTCTTTCCTTCTTCAGATTTCCCCCCAGTGTCTCCCATTGGCTGAAATCTCCAGGAAGCCTGGAGCAAAAGAACTTACGGATATAGTCTATACATAGTCCTGGACACAGATCAGGGTTGAAAGGTGTGGAGAGTTGATCTGGAGGGGTAAATAAAAAAATATTCTGCACTCCTCTGCTCACCACAAACTCAAGTATAATAGGGTAAAGAAACAAATACATACATAATGGCAACTCACAGAATAAACATCATCTTTAACAGAGATAGTAAGAATGGGCTTAGGTGCAGTAGAAGGGCTGAAAAAAATCATCAACCAGCAGAAACACTTGCATCTTTTCTTGACGGACGAATAGATTACTATTTGGGTAGGAGACGGATGGACATGCTCGAAGAATTTTTTTTTTAAATAGGCAAGACAGGGAGGCTTGAAACAGTGAAAAGAACTGTATAATGTTCATCAGGCTTGGTATGGACTGTTGGGGGAAGCAGCTAGTGATGAGGTTGTGAAGTTAGACAGGGCCAGACAGGGAGGGACTTCAAGTACCTGATTAAGTAAAGAGTGTCTTGATCCCTCTAAGGCCATGAGAAACATTCCATAATTTTATGATAATATTTTAATTTAAGAAACTCCTTCTGGCAGTTTGGAAGATAAATTAGAGACATATGATTTGGTGGCAAAAGATCTGTTAGGAGACTATTGCAATAGTTTGGGTAAGAACCACAGAAGATGTAGTATAGGGAAAGGGTCTGATGAGCTTCCTGGATGCAGAGGAAGACAGCATGGAGCACATGCAAATCACTGCATGACGTGGAACCAGGATCACTTGGGAGGCTGATGACACAATGAAAAGGAAGGTCACTGCTAACAGCATGTGACAACAGTACTCAGATATTTAAGTACTAAGCATTTGAAAAGATGAGCATTTGTTCATCAACATCACACCATAAGACACTCTTTCCTTATCTCCTTATCTCCTGATAAAGAAGTCCTGAAGAGAGACTTTTAGTAGATGATGTTGGATATGGGCATCTGAAGTCGAAATGGTCACGGATTTATAAAATTGTAAGATCAGTAGAAAAAGGAAAAGTGATTAGATGATGGACCAATAAATGATGAAAAAAACTTAACAGCAGTGGAAAAACTTTTGAGTTGTATAGAAAACCTTTGTACTCTAAAGAGCGAACCCTCAGTTGTCATGAACATGAAAATGGAAAACTATTTTTAGTGGTTCTATAAGCGCTATTCAGAAGGAAGCTGCAAAACTGACCCACTTTGGGATTTATTTATCTAACAAACTTTGATCCAGCACCTGTTACGTACCAGGCATTATCATACTATATTTTAGGTTAGATCAGATTAGATTCTCTCTCTGATCCTTATAAAGACTTACACTTTACTACCATTATTATATTATCATCTCATAATATAAAAAGATTCTGATTCTATTCCCTATTTCTATCCAGGCAGAGTTACCAGGTACAGTGATGCTGTTTATTCACTGCCAAAATATGCCTGTCTTAGGGAGTGAGTCAGGGCCAAAATCCCCCACTGCATGTGAGACATGACTCAGGTTGACATTTACCTGGAGGAGAGGAAGGATCACATTTCACTATTATTCATCCAGAAAAGTTCATTTTTCCTAATTTACAAAAAGGCTGATGCCTGGCCCAAATTTAAGGTCCCACTGAGAACAGAGACTTGGCCAAGATGCCATCCAGTTTACTGTGCTCCCCACAGCCTGTCTAGCTCTCTCTTGCCAACCAGGATCCTCTTCTCCAAAGTTCCAAGGATGGAGCTCTAGTTCCTTGACTTCTAGTTGATCTTCTGCTCTGAATAGACTGATTATCCCAAAGCTATCCAGGTACCTGTAGTCTCTGCTACACTCTCAGAGCATTTACACCACCATAGGCAGTTCCAACGTGCCTTTGGTATAGGATTTGCTAAGTCGTGAGTGATGTATATTTGAAGTAATCCCTGGCTCAGAGCACCTAGATATGGGTAAAAGAATGGAACTTTCTATCAGATATTGACAACCTGAGATGATTTGAGGGCAAGGGATGGGTGGGGAACTGGTTGCTACAGGTGTGAAATCATTAACTCTGGTCTCACTTTGTCCACCACTTCCTGAGTTTAGAAACTGAAAGCATGGCCATTTAGAACCTCTGTTTCCTGGAAGTTAAGAGCCAGATCACAATTCTTCATAGAAGGCTGATGAGGCTTCCCAGTACCCTCTTCATTAAGCTCCTCTTCCTCCCTACCTCCCTCATTCCCTACCCTTAGTCCCAATGCCAAACCATATTTCCACAGCCCCACTCAGGCAATCTGAACCATTTCTGGCTAATTCCAAAATTGCCAGGAGATTTGTTTCTGATAAAAGAAACTCACTCTCTGATGTTGCTTCTAGGTGCCTTTTCTTAATAAATAGGCAAGATCATGATATGCATCTTAACCACATAAGAAATTAGTAGAAAATGAACAAAATCAAAACAGCATGGGCTTCAGGGTCAGACAGAACTGAATTCAGTGCTAGAATAGCTAATTATTAGCTGTGTGTCCTTGAACAAGTTACTTCACATCTCTGAGTCTCAATTCCAAAATATGTAATATTGAGGGTACCAATAATTATCTCCAAGTGTTGTCGTGAAGATGACAGTAGGGTCCCCTACAAAAAGTGCCTCATGTAGTTGCTGGCAAAGAAGAAGTACTGGATGAGGCACTTGGAGGAATTGGAAAGACTACCTCTGCCTGGCTTGTTTCCTTATCCAAAAGGAGCCCACAGAGCAGCTGATTCCAGAGAGAATTCACTGGTGAATTTGTACCCTGACTTCCCCCATCTGATAGTATGCAATAAAGGAATAATACTTATGTAGATATGTGTTTGAAGCACCATTTGCCATCAACATGAACATAAACAACCTATTAGATTCTAAATACCTCATGTAAGCTAAATTACTCATCTGCATACTGTGGCAAAGACTTGCCTTGGAATTCGGCACTCAACTTCTAAGTCTGGCTCTGCCTGTCATCAATCATGTGTCCTTGGATCAGTCACACCCTTGCAAAATTACAACTTTGCAAACAAATGTTTGCCAAGAAACAGATAAAATCATTGATGTGGGATACAACATAGAGAAGAGGCTCAATATATTAGAATTCTCTACAGTTTTTTTGTAGATCAACACTGCCAAACTTACAAACTGTGAGATGACACCAACTGTACCCTGAACTGTTATTTCAAATCCTTTATTCTTCAGTATGTTTTGGGAAAAGGACTTGTTGATATTTGGACAAGTTAGCAACATGGTTTTGTTTTATGGGCTGCCAGTACTAAATGTTGTCTGTATGCACTTTCATCTTGTTTTTATTTGAGCTTTTGCATAAACTTCTCTTCTATGTTGATTTGACCTTTTCAAAGCCCCATTCTCCAAGTGTTTGAGACAAGATGAGGATATGTAGAGTGATGAAGCTGAACTCACGCCTTTTAGACTGAGAGGGGAGTGAGCCCAGGCAATTGGGTGCCATGCCAGGAAAGCCTATTAAAATATCAAATGAGGAGTTCATGACAGGTTTAACTAGGCTCTTGTGGCATACCTCCAAATCTTAACTTAGTAAGGGTGGGTTTTGGCTGCAACAAACCAGCTGTCACAAGCTGTGTGAGGCCATTAATTATGTACATGAGCATTGATAAATTAATGCCTGATGGCTAAAAAAATTAGGGGTTCTTGTTTTATTTAATGCACCCTCTTCCCACCTTTAATGGAGTTCCATGAGAAAATTACATTGTACAACAAGTTTATGGAGCTACAATGAATAAAATGAACAGTAACAAATGCATGGCATAGATCTCACTGCTAAAGAGTGAATGTTGGACTCATGTTCCTAATAGGTTACTCTTACAGTGGAGCACCTATCCTGGCATTTTAGAAGATTATCCCGGGAGATCGTTCTTAATGGGTCAGGCGGGCTTATAATGAGGCCATTTTTTATATTTTACTAACCAAGAAACTTTGGATCTGTTCCAAAATACAACCTTATTCTGAATATCTGCACTATAATGATAATAGCCTATATTTACTGAGCAGTTATGGAGTACCAGGCAATCGCAAAGCCTGGAGATTATCCTAGTAATTATAATATGATATTAATAACATGTAAGTAATGAGAGAATACACTGAGGCAGGACATCCTATGACCTAGAAGCAAAGAACATGAGAGGAGAGGAGAGGAGAGGAGGGGAGGGGAGGGGAGGGGAGGGGAGGAGAGGGGAGGAGAGGGGAGGAGAGGGGAGGAGAGGGGAGGAGAGGGGAGGAGAGGAGAAGAGAGGAGAGGGGAGGAGAGGGGAGGAGAGGAGAAGAGAGGAGAGGGGAGGGGAGGGGAGGCCTTTGTGTATTTCAGTCTTATGCTCAATATTGCAGGGGGTCAGCTGAGTTTGGGCCAACACTAGCTGGTACAGTACCCCTTGAAATGTCAGAGTTCTCAAGACAAAGAAAAATCATTCCTGATATTTCATTTCCGACATATTACTAGGGATGACAGCCAGCTGATGTGAGTAGACAGTGAGATATGGTTAATAGAATTTGATTTCATGCTAATAATTTAGAATCCATGGTAGACTGATTGTAATAATGGCTCCTTTTCTCATCCCTCAATGTAAATCATTCCCTTTGCCACATAATTTTGCAGTCCTACTCATTAAAGAGAGATAAAGTCTATTTTGCCCAAAATTGAATATGGTTGGCATTGTGACTTGCTAAGGCCAATAGAAGGCAGCAGAAGTGACCATGCCCAGTTTTGAGCTTAAGCCTTAGGAAATCTTGAACTTATGCAACTGCTATGAGAACATGCTTGGGCTAGCCCACTAGAGGAGGAGACACATGGAGCAGAACTGAGTTGGCTCACTTATCTCAGATGGGGCCAACCAAGATCAGCCAACAGCCTTCCAACTCTGGAACTCAGAGTGAGCCCAGCCAAGATCAGCAGAGGCATCTAGCTGACCCGTAACTGTCTGTAGACACATAAGCAAACCCAGCCAAAATCAGCTAAGCCCAGTTCAGATCAGCTGAACTCTGAAAACTCAAAAACCAGAAATTTGTTTACTGTTATTTGCCACAGAGAATCTCTGGTTGTCATACAGCATTATTGTGGCCATTGATAAACTATATAGAGTCTTACAGAAGCTACTGTTTGACTCGAGATTTCTAAGAACAAATTCACTAATGAGAACACCATTTGTAATTCACTTCACAGGGCTTGTGTTACTGAGTCAACAAAAGGAATCTTAAAGCTTATCTTGCCTACCTGTCCAATCTTAAACAGAAGTTTTACCAGATTCAATTCCACTCAAAACACATATGGAACTTGCAAAGCACAATTTTGTTACTGGGAAGGATGATTCTCAATGGAAGTATACATTGAAGAGACAGAGCAGAACTGTGCTGTGTAACTCCCTTTTTCTCTCTACACTGAGATTCAGTGGGTGATATTTCCTTCATCACCTCTGTAAAGCACCTCTGTTGCTAATGGGAGGAAGTTATATCCTTCAACCATGTTGGGTGAAAAAAATGAGAGCCATCAACCTAAAGTCAGAGCTTACTTTCTATTGTCAACTATAGCTATCATTTGTGTGTTATTCATCATAACAATGCCTGACAGGCAGTAAGGAAAAGAAGACAATGTTCACAAGTCCCCATGATTTGCAGGTTCTGTTCCCCAGCAGCCTCCCTCTCAGTCAATGTTTTCACATCATGACAATTTACAGATGGGCACAAGGTCTTCCTGGAACCAACAGATGATTATTGATTCCAAAAGAACCCTAAACAGGGTTCTCATTAATGGATTTGTTCTTTACTCCATAACTTAAACATAACATCAGGTGGTTCATTTATTAAATGTCATGCTTGAAGCCAAGCTTTGTGATGAGATTCGTAACCCAAGTGTGGGTTAGCAGATGAGTAAGTTAGGATCCTGGGTCCACACAAGAATATGAGTAGTTGGGAACCAGAAAACTTGGCTGAAAGACATTCCCTGATTCTAGCATGTATTGCTCAGATCCACAAAATTTATTTTACTTTTAGAAAGACCCTCAATGGTATGCAGAATATTCTATTTGATGGTTAATATTCTGTGTCATCTTGGCCAGGCTATAGTATCCAGTGGTTTAACCAAACACTAATCTAGATGTTTGCCTTGAAGGTACATGGTAGATGTGGTTAACATCTACAATCATTGACCTTAAGTAAAGATAATGTAGCTGAGTCTAATTCAATCAGTTGAAGGCTTTAAGAGCAAAAACTAAGGTTTTCCAGAAAAGAAATTCTGCCTCAAGACTGCAACATCAATTCCTTCCTGTGTTTTCAGCTGCCAGCTTCCTCTACAAATTTGGGATTTGCCAGCCCCCACAATCACATGAGCCAAGTCCTTAAAATAAATCTCTTTCTCTCTCTCCACATATACAATATATTAAAAGATATATATTACATGTATAATATTCATATGTAATATATGTGTATATGTATGTACATATTACATAATACATACTCATATGTAATATGTGCATGTTATAGATATATATATATTTAATATGTATATATCTTACTGGTTCTGTTTCTCTGCAGAATCCTGGCTAATACACTACATCAATTTAAACTTCCATCACTCTCACAAAATTAACTTCTGCAACCCTGAAGGAACTACTTGCACCTATTTTACACTCAGTAGCTGAATTTGCTTTTGATACGTTTGCTTCTAACCATTTTTATGGTCTTAGGATTTGGACGTGAAGTTGCTTTATGTATTATTTGCTATGACTTTTGAGGTGGACACTGTTAGCATTCTGCTCAGGTCCACCTTAGATCCCTTTTAACTTTACTGTGAGTCCTTCCCCAGAATGTTGTGTGTTTTTGCTTCTGCAGCTCTCTTTGTTGGGTCTTCTCTTATGTTACTGAAGCCTTCTTCCCCATGAGCACAGAAAGCCTACGTGTTAATATCTTAGTCAATGACTGACTGGTGTAGGAATATGGAAGCCCAGTATCCTCAGCTTAAGTTGGGGTAAACACTGAAATGTAGTTTACACTCCAGAGGTCCCTGTGGGATCAGATTGAGTCTGGGACTCTGGCTTGGCTTCTGCCCATTTCCTGTCCTGCTTCCTGCCTCTCTTAGTACTATCTCCTAGGAATGCTTCCTTATCTCAGGCCTTGCTTCTGGCAAGCTCAGTCTAAGACACTCTGTTATATCCTACTTTGTCTGGAATCCATATTCTTATTCTAGCTATGCTAGCTTGGAAGAGCCTGGTTAAGAGAACCTGCCTGTAATTCAGCAGACCAGCCCATCAAGAGTGAAATTTTTAGTTAGTTCTGTCTCCCTGTGTAAGATCCAGAGAGATCTGAGAAAATACTAAATACAGAAATGCAAAAGCAAAGGTAGAATTTTAGACTGACACATTCATAGCAGCTCAGAGTTGGAAGAAACCTAAAAGTATTTCATCCAAAATCCTACCTACTCTTGAATTCCTTCTTTAACATCTCTGGAAAGTGGTTGTTGCATTCTTTTTGAATAGTCTACTTTTCAAAGCATCGTGTCCCATTGTTGAAGTGTTATGTCAGAAAGTTTAATCTTACACTGAGTCAATTTATTCTCCTATAAACTTCACCCATTTGAAAGAAGAAGTCTTTGCTGTTTATAAGAATTGCGTTGAAGAAGAGTGATCCCAGGGGCTCATGTGCACCACAGTGCAATTTCTTAATGAAAAATTTTAGAAGTTTCCTTTTACACCTGAGTTTAATCCAATATCCCTCCAATAGTTGCCTTGTTTTCCACAGGAGTGAAAGAGCCTCAAGACACATATGTAGGGAAGATAAGACATTTCATTGTTCAGCACAGGAGAGACCCATGGCTACAAGTTAGCAAACTTCAGAAAGACTTCTCATAAGACTGCTGATAACATATTTGAAAAGGTCCCAGTCCTTATCCAATAAACACTCAGGATCTATAAAAGGGTTTACAATATGTGTTCAGCTGAGTGAGACTCTCAAAATCAATAAAGAGCCCCAGGAGGAGGAGGTGAGCATCAAGGATCTCTTTGTTAGTTAAAAATATTTACTTCTAGAAAAGATGATGTAAAAACCAATTGATTATGTAGGGGCTGATTTCAGTGTGAATATACATACTGGGTCTAATTCCATGTTCATTTAACTGCCATTTAAACATTTGAGTCCTGGCCTAAGGCTCTCTTTGACCATCTTCAAGTGCTCGGGTCACTTTTCAAAAGACACAGCGAAGCTCATTGCTCTCAACCCTTACCTCTCAGCGCCGTGCCCTCTTCTCCTCCCAGGGATTCCGCCTCTATATTCCTTTCTGGACTCCGGGTCCTCCTGATCTTTGCATTTTATTCTCCATCAAACTTTGTTTCTTTTTGAGAGCTGAAACTGGAGTGGAAATGACTATTAACTTAATATCCTTACTCTGGCCTAGAGGCCAACATGATTTCCCCCATCGACATTCTGCTCTGAGCTCCTATCATCCCCATTAGCCTCTCCAGCCCCACTGGTCTCTGCTGTTTCTCAAACACTCCTGGGACTCATGCTTCAGGGCTTTAGCATTTGCTTTCTCTCTGTCTGGAAGGATCTTCGCCACACGGATTCTGATGGCGCCTGGGTTAATCCATTCTCACAGTGCTATAAAGACATGCCTGAGACTGGGTCATTTATAAAGAAAAGAAGTTTAATTGACTCACTGCTCTGCATGGCTGGGGAGGCCTCAGGAAACATAATCATGCCAGAAGGTAAAGGAGAAAGAAGCAAGTACCTTCTTCACAAGGTGGCAGGAGAGAGAGAGTGAAGGAAGCCACACACTTTTAAACCATTAGATCTCATGAGAACTCACTATCACAAGAACAGCATAGGGGAAACTGTCCCCATGATCCAATCACCTCCCACCAGTTCCTTCCCTCGACACATGGAGATTACAATTTGAGATGAGATTTGGATGGGGACACAGAGCCAAACCATATCAGAACCCTAACCTCCTTGAGGCTTTTGCCCTACCTTCTTACTAGAGCGACCTTGTCTGACCACCCTGTATATTTCCTCTCTATTTCCATTCATGGCATTTATTACCTCTTGGTGTTTATAAGCTTCTTCATGTACTGTCTTTCTACCCCTATTAGAATATCATCACTAGAGGGCAGGGAATGTGTCCATTTTGTTTTCTGCTGCCACCTGACACTCAGAACTACATTTAGCATCCAATGTAACTGCTCTATGTCTATATAACCAAAAATCAAATTTTCATATTACCAAGGTTCATGTCTTAGCATATTTCTTTATTTGCAATATGTTTTGCAAAAGTTAGAAGAGTATCTCTGCATCTCTGCTCCCAACTACCTAGATTTCCTTCCTAAAGGCAACCAATATAATAATTTCTTTATGTATCATGCACAGGAAACTTTTTGCATATACAGGAACATATACATGAAGGTATTCTTTTTTATATTTTACTCAGATGAAACCATACTATGCATACTATTTTGCTAACTAAATAATATAACATGGAATCATTTCATACCAGTATAAATGAAAATTATTTACAAAGACGTATCCGCACGGTCTTCCACTGAAAGAATGTACCGTAACATATTTATCTAATCCCCTATTGATGGACACTTTGCTTATTTCTATTGCATGATTTCTTTATACACTCATTACTTTGATCATTTTCAAGTGTTACATTGGACCATACACAAATACAGATATTTAACCATTTTGCATTAAGAGGATAAATTTCTAGAAGTAGAATTGCTGGATTAAAGGAGAGAGACATTTGTGAAGTCAATCAATATTGTCAAATTGCCCTCCAAGGAGAATGTGCAGATGACTTTCCCATTACGGGAGAGTCTCTATTTCCCCACACACCATGCTGGCACAGAATATTATTAAATGTTCTTAACTTTACCAATCTGACAAAAAGTGACACCTTTTGTACTTCTAATACGCATTTATTTTATTATTAGGCTAAGCATCTTTTTATACATGTAAAAACCATTTGTATTTCCTATTTTATAAACTGTTTTGCCTATTTTTCTTTTAGGTGTTTTTATCTTTTTTTATGTTGATTTGTAGATTCTCTCTATTAAATAGATGATTTCTATATTTGCAGTCTGAGTTGCAAATATTTGCTCCTACTTTGTGGTTTGTCTTTGAATTTATGCTTGTTTTTTTCTTTGCGGAATTCTATTTTTACATTTATGTGGTTAAATTTATGTTTCATGTTGGTTTTGTGTTCTAGGAAATGACTTCCTTTCTCCAAGATTAATATTAAAAAATTCTTCCATATTTTCTTCTAGTATTTTATGGTTTCAATTTGTATTGAATCTTTTAAAAATATGGAGCTTATTTTCAAGTGTGGGTGAGGTCAGGAGCCAGCAAGATAGATATTTTTTTCAGATGGCTACCCCATTTTCCCAACTCCATTTTTTGAAGTTGGCTTTATCCCTTTTTCATATATTAAGTTCTCATATGTATTTGCATTTATATTCTGCACTTTCTGGTATATTTCACTGACCCATCTGCGCATGCATATAGCAATACCGCACTGCTTTAATTAGTGTAGATGTATAAAATGTTTTAATAAACAGAAAACCTAGATTCCCTTAATCGTTCTTCTTTTCTAGCATTTTTTAACTCTCTCTGCTTGCCTAATTTCCATATTAATTTTATACTCAACTTACCTAGATCCCTGCAAAACATTCTGTTGAAATTGAATTTAATGAGTCTATTGTTTCTTCATTAGGCATAATGTTGATTTTCAGGTTAAGGTACATTTAAAATATATATTCATATAGTTGTATGTCATATAAATAAGCATTTCTCTTTTTATTAATTAAAGTTTTATTAAGGTGAACTATTGAATTTTATCCAATATCTTTTCAGTAACTTTAGAAATAATTATATCATTTTTTCTTTTGATCTGTTCCTCTGATGAATTACATGGATGGATTACCTAACATTTCAATACCCTGGGATTAAGACCCCTTGATTATAGTATTACTTATTTAATGCATTCTGGATTTGGTTTGTTATCAATACAGGAAAATTAGTTTCTTCTGCAATTTACTTTTTTTTTCTCTTTATATATGGTTTAGGTTTCAATATTATGCTAAGTTCAAACAGGAGAATTTCAAAAACTGCTTTATACTTCTGTGTTCTGGAACAGTTTAAGTCACATTAGATTAGCCTCTTCCTTAAAGGTTTGGTGGAATTATTCTGTGAAACCATCTGGGGTGGTTGCTCTGGGGGATGTAACACTTTGACTATACTCCCAGGTTTAGTGGATGCTAGTGAACTTAAGCTTCAGGGCTCCTTGCATGGGACCCTAATAAGTCCCTGAAAGGGTGCTAAAAATTTGTCCACATGATCATATGCTTTTGTGAAATCTGTAAAGTGAGATGTTTTAGTCACAATTGGCTTAGGCCACTATCTCCATGCTAATTTCTAAGTTAGCCTTCTGTTTCTGTCAGGTGGTGTTGGAGGGACTGCAGACATTTTTGGGGGTCTGGCTAAAGGGAACGTGGTAGACTTGCAACTAGGCCACTCAAATCCCCCTTTAAGAAAGGACTTGCATCTCACCTGCAGAAAGTGTGGTTGGCAGTCTGCAGCTGCTGGCTCCTTTGGGGAGAGCCTCCCTGCTGACCATGTTACCCTTGCCAGGGCAGCCCTCTTACCTGGTGATTGAGCGAGAAGAACATGAATGCCCAGGTGTTTCAGCCCAATGGAGAACAGTCTGACAAATGCTACCCTCTGGAGGGCTCTCTACAGCACCGTTGATGTCTTCCTTTGTGTGATCCTGCGTCCTCTCCTTCCCAACACAGCTGTTGATTCCTAACGAACACCTTGCACCCCAAATAGCCTCCCAGCATCTGCTTCTAGAGAATCCAGCCTGCCATAGGAAAGTTGAGTTCGATGTACATTTAGTTTGATTTTAACAGGATACCACACACACACACACACACACACACACTATGGTTTTCAATCAACCATAGTCAACCAACTTCTGTGTTTTGTTATTTATTGCTGCCAGATTTGGTGTGTAGTCTTGGCTTCCAAAGTACTCGTACTCCCCAGGGTATTTCCTCACCTGGCATTATCACATGAGTGGTGCCTGGCTCTGCAAGTATCCAGGGAGAAGGAGAAACCAAGTTTGAAGTATAGGGAATCAGAATGTAGTCCGTTAAAAAAAAAAAAAAAAAAAAAAAAAATCCAATTGCCATACGTGTAAATGTGTAAGCAAAGAACTTGTTTTCAGTCAATACCAGTCAAAATGGAAGATTACTCCTGAAAGAAAAATCTTCAATAATATAGCATATTCACTTTAAAAAGCATCACACTTTAAAAAATCAAGCTGCACAAAATAGAACTTAAAATTCTCCTATGTATGGCACAAATCTGCAGCAATACTCAAAACAGCAAATACATCTGTATGTGAAGTAGAATGTTGTTTGTTTGCTTTTGTGTCCCTATCTATTGAATTGCACCTTAGCAAAGTTGAGAGATTCCAGACAAATGGCATGCCAAATTACTACCCCACACTGAAAGAGCCTGAATAAACAAGTATTTCAGTGACAAAACCACACATATTTATCAATATGTCAATGCATGCTGCTTATGAGTAATTCGATTACACAGTTATGCAGTTCAATGCAACATAGAAGAAATTTTAAAATGTTTTAAATTGCTCTAGGTAATGAGCGATATAAATTCAAACAGTACTTAAGATTAGTCATTGCATAAGAAAACTTAAAATACCTGAAAATACATATCTCATATAGGAAAAAATACAGTGGTTTTCCCAAACTTGCCAATAATCCTAAAATACTTTTATATTATCAGTAATGAGTTGTGAAACTAAAAAAAAAACTGTAAGAGGCAATAATTAAAAAGTTTTAATTAATATCGCTAGAGGAAAGACCAAATTGCCTTTCTCATCTTTCTATAGAAAATGATGCTCAAAAGGCATTATTATATGAAGAGATAACAAAGTATGCTGCCAAAAACTGTTGCAAAAGTACAGTATGGATGTATTGTTTAATAAAAATACTATGTTATTTACCTGAGTTTTGCAATTTTGCATTTGGGTTTATCATTTTGTTTGTAATTTATCCTTTTTTATATCTTCTTTCCAAACAAACATTAACTTTGCTTTTTTTTTTTTGAGACAGAGTCTTGCTCTGTCACCCAGGCTGGAGTGCAGTGGTGTGATCTTGGCTCATTGCAACCTCCGCCTCCCAGGTTCAAGCAATTCTCCTGCCTCAGCCTCCTGACTAGCTGGGATTACAAGCACAGGCACACACCACCATGCCCGGCTAATTTTTTGTATTTCTAGTAGAGACAGGGTTTCATCATGTTGACCAAGCTGGTTTTGAACTCCTGACCTCAGGTGATCCGCCCACCTTGGCCTCCCAAAGTGCTGGGATTACAAGCATGAGCCACCGCGCCCAGCCTCACTTTGCTATTTTTATTTCAATATTTTTATACTTATTTATGAAGACAGTAACAAAATTTTTTAAGTATTGAGACCCTAAAAACTGGAATCCAGTTCTGCTCTCAATGTGTATGTGTCTGTGTGTGTGAATGCAAACATGAGCAACTTACGGAATTCTACCTTTTCAGATGTTTTATTTCTTATAGGGTCAGTTTTAGTAATCTATGTATTCCTAGATAATCATTCATTATCATTACTCATTTTATTCTGCTCTCCAATCTATTTGCAAAAAGCAAAGTCGTCTCATATTTTCAATTTCTTTTGTCAGTAGGGGTTTGCCTCTTATGATCTAATTTGTATGTTCTCTCTGTTTTTCCTGAGTGGATTATCCAATAGAGTTTATCTATTTATTGTTCCTCCCTTAAAAACAGTTTATTTTGGCTGGCTGCGGTGGCTCACGCCTGTAATCCCAGCACTTTGGGAGGTCGAGGCAGGCAGATCATGAGGTCAGGAGTTCGAGACCAGCCTGGCCAACATGGTGAAACCCTGTCTCTAGTAAAAATACAAAAATTAGCCAGGCATGGTGGTGCACACCTGTAATCCTATCTACTCAGGAGGCTGAGGCAGGAGAATTGCTTGAGCTCGGGAGGTAGAGGTTGCAGTGAGCTGAGATGGCGCCACTGCACTCCAGCCTGAGTGACAGAGTGACACTCTGAGGGAAAAAAAAAAAAAAAAGTTTTTTTTTAGTTCAATGATTGTTTACATGAATTACTTTCTGCTCTTATTTTTTACTTATCCATTTTTTTCCTGGTGTTTCTTTCCTAATTCTTATATTTTCAACAACTCTTTGCTTTAAATGAGTCTTTTTTTCTCAGCATATAATTGGATTTTGCTTTGTAAAATCCAGATTTTTTTTTTTTTTTTGAGATGGAGTCTCGCCCTGTTGCCCACACTGGAGTGCAATGGCACAGTCTCAGCTCACTGGAACCTCCGCCTCCTGGGTTCAAGCGATTCTCCTGCCTCAGCCTCCCAAGTAGCTGGGATTACAGGCACGTGCCACCATGTCCAGCTAATTTTTTTGTATCTTTAGTAGAGACGAGGTTTCACCATGTTGACCAGGCTGGTCTCGAACTCCTGACCTTGTGATCCACCTGCCTTGGCCTCTCAAAGTGCTGAGATTACAGGCATGAGCCACTGTGCCTGGCCAAATCCAGATGTATTTTTAAAATATAGTAGTTAAGCCATTTATAGTTATTGATACATCAGATACATTTAATATTAGCATCATGTTATGCCATTTGTATATATTTTCTTGACTTTAAAAAAAAATTTCACTATACAGTGTGTGTTGTGTTTCTTCTGATCATTTGGAAGATTTATGTATATCTTCTGGATAAGTTCTTTATAATGATAATAACATAATACACTTAATGCTTTCTTTAGACGGTGTCAATTGAATTCCTATAACGGTGATAAAACTGATACATGTCCACATCTCCCCTTACCCTACTCACCAATTTTAGTTGAATGACTTTCCATAAATTATCATGTTTAAATGGTATCTTTTTACTCCTGGTTATAAAGGATAAGAACGTAAGAACACACTTATACTGCCTTCATTTTTTTCTCATCCTTCTCTCTCAACTATTATAATTTATATAGTTTCTACATTGGTCATATATGTAGCATTTGTGTTATGTTTTGTAGCTAAAATACTCTTACTCATTCAGTCTTTATTCTACTCGTATAATCCTAACAGGGTGCTTTTTTTTTCTTTTTTTTTGCTACGGATTCTTCAGTCATCTCTTTGTTGACTAAACATTATATTTCAGTGGTTTCTTCAAGAAAAATTCATAAGATCTACACATTCAAAAATGTTTTTCTGATTTTTTTTTGGTGTCTGAGCAAGATGTAAAATTAATGGGTCTTACTTTATTTTCTTGAAGACATTGTCACTTTTGTGTTTTTATATTGGGGTTTCTGATGTTATTTAGAGGAAATATAGTTGGGTCAATGGAATTCCTAGAGCCCCAGAAATTAAAGCCACTAAATTGGTCACTTGCTCTCTAGATTGGGTGAAACCTGAAGCTTTTTGGGTTCTTTCCCTCTGATATTTTGTAATCTGGGTTTAAGCCAAATGCTCCCCTTTCCAATGATACCAACTGATTTGGGGTGATATAATTGCTTATTCATTAGCAGTTTGTTGCCTTTTAAAAAAATTGTTCATTTTTAACTCTATATTTCCTAATCAAAAGCCTCTGTGGATTTGGGGTCCATGAGAAGCTACTGCTCACCCTTTCTGACAATGAGGATGATGCAACTTTGTCACACTCCTCTTTCTTCTGTGGCTGACAAGAAGCTTGCAGCAAATCTGATCCCTATTCACAGGCACTTTCCTAACTCCAGTGATTTGTGTTTGCCTCTTCATCCCCTCATGGTGCTGACTTTTTGCTTGGCCACCTTGCTCATATGCAGGGTCTTTTGGTTGCTATTCCCTTTCCAGGAAAGCATCCTTTCCACTCTCTTCCCATTGCTAACTCCTAGATACCCTTCAAGGCTCAGCTCACACATCAGCTCTTTCTGCAAGCCTTCATGGGTGCTTCCACAACCTTCTATTATTGCACTCATCCCAATGCATTATAATGTTTTTGTTTATGTGGTTCCTCAACTACACAGAAACTGGGAACTCTCTCAGATCACGTAAGTGTTTTTTGTTTTGTTTTGTTTTTGTGTTTGTGTTTTTCTTTCTGTTTGTTTGTTTGAGACAGAGTCTCACTCTGTCACCCAGGCTGGCGTACAGTGGTGCATTCTCAGCTCACTGCAACCTCTGCTTCCCGGGTTCAAGCCATTCTCCCACCTCGGCCTCCTGAGTAGCTGGGATTACCAGGCACCTGCCACCACGCCCTGCTAATTTTTGTATTTTTAGTAGAGACAGGGTTTCACCATGTTAGCCAGGCTGGTCTCAAACTCCTGACCTCAAGTTAACTGCCCGCCTCAGCCTCCCAAATTGCTGGGATTACAGGTGTGAGCCACCACGCCTGGCTGACGTAAGTGTTTTTTATTTCTGATTTCCCAACATCGAACAGTGGATTTATGTTTATTCAATGAATAACCAAATGAAGGAATGATGCTTGTTCTTATATTTTTTTAAGCTGTAAACCACATAAAATATATTTTATCAAGGGCCCTCCTGCTATCTTTCATGGCCTTTGCTTTCTGTATTCAGTTGTATCATTCATCACTTCCTTTTATACACCATCTGACCCAACCAACCATAAGTCTTTACTCACGCAGTTTGCGTTTCCTCCCTCACCCCATCCCCAGCTGGCTCCGCAAAACCAGACATCCCACATTTAATCTGGTGACATTGCCTTTCCCCTGACTCCACTTACCGTGCAGCCAAAAGATAATTGGATGCTTAGTTAAAATAGAGCCCTCGCAGAAGCCTTGCATTCTTTTCCCCTGACGTGTCCGTATTTTGACACCTGGGTTACTCTTCAGGCTTCTCCAACTGACTCTCTGGTTTTAATTTGCCTCAACATGCCATTTGGTTTCTTCAAGTAGCTGAACTGCTCCCTTCTTTTTGTCCCTGGAAGAGGGGAGCTCATTTAATAATTTCATAATGTAATGCATTTTCTCTTATAAAACTGATTTATGTCTCAACTACATCTAGGGAATGAAAAAACAGATATCCCTGGCAGTTTAGTCAATTACTGATCGGCCATATTTCCTAGGCTCCATTATCAGATAGAAAAAACGAACACTGAATTTGGAGAAAAATGATCTGGAGTTGATCCTAGCTTTATCATTTGCCCATTATGTTTCTTTGGGAATGTACACCTCCTGAGATTTGATTGCCTCCTTGGAACTAATGATTCTTCTGTGCTTCATAAGATTATCATGGGTATGAAGTGAATTTACGAAGTCAAGAGTCATTTTAAAACTCTGATGGATTACACAAGCAATAGTTGTTACTATATAAGAAATTTCAAGTCAAATATGTAACTCCTACCTGATCTTTTCTTTTCAACAATGGTTATATATTTTTTAAACATACAATATAGTTATTATCCTTCTAGCAACAAAATCAATGAGGGCCAGCATGTGAAGTTCTAATAAATCCTGAACTCAATGTGTTCTAATATGCACTGAATTAGTTTTTGACACACCCTCTCCCAATACCATGTGATGTAAGGGTTGTGATCAGTCTTATAAATCTTCATATCATACTCCTAAGTGGTGATAGAAATTCTAAGCCTACCAATTCATTTGTTCAAAAATTCATTTGTTTCTCCAAGTATGAATTTAGAGGTGTGCTTCCTAACTGTGGCCTTTAAGAAGCTGTATATCGGCTGGGCATGGTGGCTCACGCCTGTAATCCCAGCACTTTGGGAGGTCGAGGCGGGTGGATCACGAGGTCAGGAGATCGAGACCATCCTGGCCAACACGGTGAAACCCCGTGTCTACTAAAAAAATACAAAAAATTAGCTGGGCAAGGCGGCGAGCACCTGTAGTCTCAGCTACTCGGGAGGCTGCACCAGGAGAATGGCGTGAACCTGGGAGGCAGAGCTTACAGTGAGCTGAGATCGCATCACTGCACTCCAGCCTGGGTGATAGAGCGACACTCCGTCTCAAAAAAAAAAAAAAAAAAAAAAAAAAAAAGCTGTGTATCTGGCTCTGGAAAAAGTTCTACTCAGTCTCATCACAGTGGGGCTCAAGTAGTGGATGTGATTTATTTTGTGTTGGTTTTCATCATAAAGCCCTGATGTTGAACTTTAGCTTCTTTGATTCAATAATGATAATACTAACGAATGACAATGATTATGTTATTTTTAAGGCTTCTCTGGAGCTATGTATTTTAAGAAATTAAGGCAATTTACATGTTTTATACTTGAAATGATGGTTCATGACCTCACTATATAAGGCATTAGATATAGCTAATTATTTGCCTGTGTTAGAATCACCTTATTTTGATATAGAAAGCAGTCTTTTTTTTACTTTGCTAGATTTTAATTTTTTTCTAAAATTTCAGTAATCTCATTATTAATTTCCAGACAGTAAATATTAATTGCATAACATTAAATACACAAAAAGTATGAAGATATTTAATAATATTTACAACCTTATTTTTGATACTACATGTCAAAATTGTTGTATATGTCCTTGCAAATAAACACACACATTTTTAAAGTGAAATGTATATTAAATATTTCACCTGGGACATTTTACAAATTTTTTCCTGTTTTAAAACAAATGCCTATTTATTATAAAAAATTTGAGAGGACGTTTAAGATGTTTTTACTCATTAAAGACATCTTAAAGAAAGTAAAACAACAAATTACCAATTGCAAGAATTAATTTGTAACACAATTAATTGATAAGTGACTAGAATCAAGAATATATAAAGAGTACATAAAAAGTTCCTTTAGGCCGGGGCAGTGGCTCACTCCTGTAATCCCAGCACTTTGGGAGGCTGAGGCAGGCGGATCACAAGGTCAGGAGATCGAGACCATCCTGGCCAACACGGTGAAACCCCGTCTTTAAAAAAATAAATAAATAGCTCCTTTAGATACAAAACAAAAAGACAAAATACCCCAACGAAAAATGGATTTTAAAAGTATAAACAGGAACAAAATAGGAGCAGAAATACAACAGGCTAAAAAAAAAAAAATACAAACAGATGTTCAATCCCCATAGTAATTAGGAAAATGTAAATCAAGATTAAAATGTAACTTTACAGCCAATTGATTGAAAAATAATGTTTTGGACAAATTTGTGATGGACAATAATTTAAAAAGTTTGAAGAATATCAAATTTTGAAAAAAATGTGGGAAGAAGTTTAAGATGTTTTTACTCATTAAAGACATTTTAAAGAAAGTAATAACAACAAATTCCCAACTGGGAGAAATCATTTGTAACACAATTATTGATAAGTGACTAAAATCAAGAATATGTTGATATTCTTGATATCAATGGCACAAATTTTGGAGACAGAGAGAGGAGAGAGATTTCTGTCCATTATTAATTACCTAGTCTCAGGTATCCTATTATAGCAGCACAAAATAAATTGATATACCCTCTATGGAAAATTGCCTCAATCACAACCCTTGCGAAGGGATGCAGCCAGTGTTTTTGCCTTTATAGCAGGGGCCATATTCCGTACCAAAGAATCACTCCTCAGCCACGATAATTTAACTAGAAATGATCACCTGACTCACAGTAAAATAACAGGTTGATAATTCAGACACTCTGATTTTAAAAATACGGCAGCAAATTCTTTGGCACCCTCCTATAAAGAAGACAGAGGTCGTCTATGCCTCCTCTCCTTGAATCTGTGATTGCCTAGCCAAAAGAATATAGCAGAAATGATACAATATCAGTTTCCAAAGCGAGGCCTTCTGAGGTTGCAACCTCTACTTCCTCTCTTTTGAAATACTAGTCACCATGCTGCAGAGAAGCACAAGTAGCCATGTAAAGAGGCTCATGTGGGAAGGAACCTAGGTCCCTGGCCAGCAGCCTCCACTGAGCTCCCAGCCAACAGCCAGTACCAACTTCCAGGTATGTGAGTGAGTCATCTGGGCTATGGATCCTTCAGCCCCATTTGAATCATTTTGGTTGACACCCCGTGAAGCAGAGATAAGCTGGGCTCACTGAACCCTTCCCAATTGCAGAGTCACAAACAAGTTTTGGGATGGCTTGTTACACCGCAACAGATAACCAGAATTCCTAATTTCTCAGGCCCCACTTCTCAGATTTTTTAATGTGGCCTGGCCCAAAAACGTTTCAGGAACAGGGAGCGACCAGTCCCATTAGATTCCTGTGGCTAGGAATGTAAATTAGAAAAGATGGAGAAATAAGTGTTGGCAAAAAAGAGAAGTTAGAAGTCCACCAGGATGGAAGACAGGCCATGAAGGGAAGAGGAAGCAAGGCAAGAGAAGCCAAGAGAGAACTGACGGAGTCCAGGTTAAACTCCAGCCTATGCTGTCAGGTAACTATTTACATTAAACTTCCTCTGCATACACAAAAACATGGGTTTTGCTGGTAGTCAACACATTAGAACTCTCAAAATAAAACTAATCCTGAGCATCACCTAGTTAAGAGAGAAAATGACATCATTTCCCTCATCTGGGATTTATGAGTATCTCTGGAATTACCAAAAAGTGACTAAAAATTTTTTAAATGAAGACAAAGCGGCTCACACCTGTAATCCTCGCAATTTGGGAGGCCGCGGTGGGTGGATCACCTGAGGTCAGGAGTTCAAGACCAATCTGGCCAACATGGTGAAACACCGACTCTACTAAAAACACAAAAATTAGCCAGGTGTGGTGGCAGCACCTGTAATCCCAGCTACTTGGAAGGCTGAGGCAGAAGAATCACTTGAACCCAGGAGGTGGAGGTTGCAATGAGCCAAGATCATGCCATCGCACTCCAGCCTGGGCAACAGAGCAAGACTCCATCTCAAAAACAAAAAAAAGAAGAAGAAGACAAAGAAATTTGTCTTGATTTACAAAAAGACAAAGAAAAAGACAGACTTTGATGTGTGTATTTGTTTTCCATTGCTGTTTAATAAGTTACCACAAACTCAGAGGCTCAAAACACCACCAATTTATTATCTCAGAGTTTCCAGGGGCATAAGTCAACTGGGCTCTCTTCTGAGGGTCTTACAAGGCTGAAATCAACGTGTTGGTCAGCCTGCATAACTGGAACTACCATTTCTTCCTAGTTGTACCTGGGGACTGCTCTCAGGTGGTAGTCACATGTGCTCCTCCACTGGCTATCTCTCTCCACATGGCTGTCTACTTCTTCAGGACCAGCAGAGGAACTGCTTATACTCTATACATTTTCCTTCAAGAAGAGAACAATGTCTTTGAAAGGCTCACCCAATTAAGCCACACTCAACCAGAATAATCTTCTTTTCGATTAACTCAAAGTCAACCCCTTAGGGACCTGAATTACATTTGCAAAATGTCTTCATTTTTGTCACATAACCTAATTATAGCCACAGTCTTGCCCCACTCAAGGGGAGAGCATCATATAGAGCATATACATAAGGGGTGTGGACAGTTTAGGGGCCACCTTAGAATTCTGCTTACCACAGTAGGGTTATCAGGTATAATTATAGGATGCCAAGTTAGATTTCAATTTCAGATAGACAACAAATAATTTTTTAGTATGCTTGTTTCCCGAACTTAGCCTTCAGAATGTTCTAGTGCCTACAATAGGGTCATGAGCTCAAATGTTCCTAGGGGGCAAGAAGGTGATGTGAGTAGAGAGGCCAGGTAGGAACTGTGGCCGACTTAGAGGCTCATGCCTCAGGTAACGGAGGCCACAGCTCTGCAACTGCAGCTGGCTGTTGCCATGAGGACTCACAGGCCAAGTGGCAGGAACTTCTGATGCTTTTTCAAGAGATAGTACTTCTACTTGAATTTCTACATGAAGTGTCCCAGGGATGACCATTAATCCAAAATTTAAAAACAAAATCATTTTATGAGTTATATAAAACACATTTATGGACTATATTTTGGCCCATGGAAGCCAGTTTGCAGCCCATATCTAAGGTCTGCAATCCTTGAGACTGTGGTTCCTCCAGGATGCCAGGAGGGCTTCCCTTGGTCCTGCTCATGACACTCTCCCGTCTGAAGCCCACAAAATTTATATCTCTTTGTACCCCCATCTCACTTAGCCACCGAGCTTCATCTCTAAAACAAAATTGATTTGCCACATCAGAAAACCGATTTACAAGTCCTCTACAGCAGCCCTAATGCCAACAAATCAAATGCCAGATTTACAAATCCTCCGAAATGCACAATAAATGCCAAATAAAAACTTTGAATTTACCAATCTTTATTTGTAGGAAGCATAAATCAGAAATGGGATGGAATGGCTCCTGGCACTATTATGATTAAGTTTTGAAGTCCTGATTTTTTTTTACTTTGTATTTCCTTTCAAATTTGATCTTCTCTTTATGAGTGGACTTCTGGTTTTAATGATGGTGTAAAAATAATAGCCTTAGTTGCAGCTTAGCTGGGTGTAGTGGCACATGCCTGTGCAGGAGGCTGAGGCAGGAGAATTGCTTGAACCTGGGAGGTGAAGGTTACGGTAAGCTGAGATCATGCCACTGCATTCTAGCCTGGGTGACAGAGTGAGACTCCACCTCAGGGAAGGAAAAAAAAAAACAAAAAAAACTAAAGTGACAAGCAGCCACTATGAATTGAGCATCAGTGCACATTTGCAGTATAGTTATGTATGGCTATAAGGAGTTTAGGCTACAGATCAAGCTTTATGCACATCTTCTTACCTTGTAATATCTCCCCTCCCTTAACCCAACCTACACGCACTCAGTTATTCCACTCACACAATCCAGTGCTGTGTCAGCAATATATGAGTGAAATCATTTAATAAAAATATTTCCCATGCATCTACTATGTTTAAGGCATTGTGCCCAGATGCTGGGAATGTACTTGTGGTGAAAAAAAAAATCTGAGCAAAATACCTGTGTTCCTGGAGCTTGTATTATAGTGGGGAAAAAGTGACTCAGTTGTGAGCTGTTTTACATGTGATTTTTGCTAAAAATTATTATTACAAGAAATGGCAAAACCACAATGACTTTTGCACCAATCTAACAATTTAAAATATTTGCAAATTATTTATTTATTTATTTATTTTATTTTATTTATTTATTTTTTTTTTTGAGACAGAGTTTCGCTCTTCTCACCCAGGCTGGAGTGTTGTGGTGCAATCACGGCTCACTGCAACCTCTACCTCCCACTTTATTTCTTTGGTAACAAAACTCTCACTGCCATTTTGAATTTGCTACCTTGGGTGAGAAAGGAGGAGATGGAGTTATGGTTACCATTTAGGAAAATGTAGATAATAACCCTGTGCTTTTCCAAGATAGAGCATCACATATATGAACATTCTGTATACAACTCTCTGTTATAACTGACCAGAAAAGAAGCAAGGATCACTGCTTTGTGGAATTAATCATAATGGGTGGTTCCGTGGGCAGACATGGTACCCACAGAATGAGCCATGGACCTTCTGCAAATACCTACTGTTGCAGTTTCTGAAAGTAAAATGATCCTCACTGGTATTGAGGAAGGAGAAATTGAACAGATGTGACCAAGCAGGACTCTAGAAAGTACAGCAAACCTTCATGAGGGTGTCTCTGTGCTTGGCTCCAGAATACATATACAAATCACCTCACCCCATACCTGATGGGAGCTTATGACTGAGGGAAAAAAACAAAGTTGGCTGAGTAATCCACAGACACAGTACAATATGTCCAGCTCACAGTTAAATCAACTGTTAGTAGAAGGGACAATAATCACTTTGCAGAGTCTCACTGAGGGGGTAACTACTGTAGAGTAAAAATGGTCTGTCCAGCAAAGAAGGAAGTGAAAGAGCATAATTCCAGTAGAAGGAACCATATATGCAAAGGCACAGAGCCTAAGGGATCATGACCTGTGAAGGGTGCAAAATCCTTGGAGCCCAGAGAACCAACTGGAGTAAGATACAAGGCCAGAAAGGTGATCTGGGGCCAGATCAAGAAGACCTAAGGCTATCTCGTGTTGAGATTTAATCCTGAGGGCTAGTGTTCCCAAAAAAGAGCATGTTACCCTTGTTGGCACACCAGATCATTTTAGAAACATTTAAAAATCATTGTTTACTTATTTTAACTTTCCTTCATGTTCAATGAAGAAAAACCAACACATCAAAACTGAAATTTAACGAAAATTATTGCTTAGGACAAGGGCATGTTTAAAATAAGAGTACATTTAAAGAAAATATTAAAGAAAGCATTGTAAAGATGGTGCATGATACAGCAAAAAATATTGTAAAATGTGGAGGCAAATAGTGAATGTTTGAGAAATAACCCTGCTAGAGTTAGACAGGGGAGCAACCTGAGTGACATGTCTAGGTGTGCAGGGCATTGTTGTGGGCTGTGATTTGCCTTCCAAAGATCACCCAAGCACCAAAGCGGAGGTTGCACTAAGGTAAGTAGAGGACAGTCTGGAACTCTGATTTGGGAGACCAAAGAGTAATCCCAGAAAAAGACCTTGAAGACTGGAACTACAGCAGTGACAGTGTTGATAGTGACGGAAGGACATATTCAAATATGCTCCCCCTGCTTCCTTTCAAAGTAGAGCACAGCCTGGCACACAGGCAGGAAATGAGAAGGAGAGATGGCTTTTCCCCAGATTATTATCATTTACGCTTCCTTTCCCAATGACTGGTATTAGAATTATAACGTCGCGTGATAGTGATGTTTTCTCCTGGTGTCCGGAAGCTGCAATCTAAGTGCTCATAAACATCTTTGGGAATGGATGAACAGAGAGTATGAAAATGGACTTTCTGATTTAGTCATTACAGCATCTGTGCTGAACTGTCAGCCACCTGCAACTGGCCACATGCAAGGAAATGCCACTTTGAAGTTCACAGTCACCATCAAATATAAAAAAGAAGACAATTTATACCAGGTGGGTTGATGGTTGTTTCAATCCCCAAATTTTCCTGCTTGGTATTCATCTTTATTCTCTCTCCTATCAGCACCCCAACTTTCCTCCGAAAGCCACCCTTTCTCCACTTTAATCCCTGAGTTTAGGTGGTCTTAACACCCTCCCTTGCCTTTGAGGTGGACACAAATCTCAGGTTTGGCCTGGTTCACAAATAGGCACTTGGTACAATCTCAGGAAAGAAGACTCAATCAGCACTATGCGCTGGGACTATTTGATAAGGAAGCACTTTGTCCACTCCTGACATTAAGACCTGAAGTTCAGGAGGGCCACTACAGGGAAGCAGAATGACCCTCATCCAGAGAGAAATAGACCTTTGGGAGGTAAAGACTCTATATCCTCATGGTAATTTTTAGCCTTTTGGATATGGTTTTTCTCCCTAGACTTTTCAGTTTTGTGAGAAAATATTCCCCTCTTTTTTCCCCTCACGGCAATTTGAGTTGGGTGTCTATCACCTACAAACTAACTATCATTGCACAGTCAAGCCCAGCTTAGCAAATCAGCATGTAACTGGGATGGGATGGGGGAACAACAGTGAAAAGGAGGCAAGCACTGTCAGGAAGAGGCCAAGGGGCTCATTCTGATTCATCTCTGTAAAAATTTATTGAGGACTTGCTATGTGAAAGGAAGTGTATTGAACAAGGTCGGGTAGGGAGTAGGACTGTAAAGACTTAAGAAAGTGGTCTGTGTCCTTAAAATTATTATCCTCCCTTCAGGCTGGAGTGTTACCAGTGTAAAGCTTACAGGGCATAGGTAAGTTTCTACCCTACCCTAACTCCACTGACCTTTAGGAAACAGGATGCCTGTGGTCAGAAGTTCCCCTTCGTGGCCAAACTAGTCAAGACTTGTGAGATCTAAGACGGCAGCTCACTTGACCTAAGAAGAACCTCTAACTTTGTTATAACCTAATTTCCATGCTAAATGACACTCCCACAGTACCATGACAGCTGACAATCACCATGACACTGACCAGAAGAAAGTATAAAAAGACAAAAAGGAAGGCAGTACTCTGGTTCCCAGAAGTTGTCTGCTCATTCTCAGAAAAGATATGAATATTCCTCCCCTTGTTTTTAATACCCAGTCCTTTCACTAAAGATGTCCTATATTTGTGGCTTCCGGCTCTCACGAGCTGAGAGGTTGATTTGGGAGCCAAGCTCCTGCCTGTCAATTCCATGGCCATGGAATAAAATCTGTATCACTCAACGCTCACTTTCAGTTTCGCGTATTGGCTTCACAGCACTGAAAAGGGAAATATCCCATTTTGGGGAGGATTGGCTTTGTTAGTAACAAGAGCAAGGTAGTGTTACCTCTGGACCTTGCCTCTACCAAAGCACGCTCCACTGCCACCTTCTCTCTTACTCTCTACATGAGATGCTATCTCCAATCTCATTGAGGAAGTCCACACCATCAACCAAAAGCTCCCCCAACATCCTCCACGTTGTATGAAGAATGCATTGTATGGAAGGTTTTAGAGCAGGGAGTGTGGCAATCAGATCTCTGCTTTTTGAAAAGTCACTTTTGAGACTTAATTTTGGCATAAAGCATTGTATGAATTTCCTGATGACTAATTTTGTTCCATTTCTGGGCAAAATTAGCCCTCAGGAAATTATGTTTCTATGTATATGTATAAAATTATTTTTGTGTGACATGTTAAAAACCCTAAAACTGAAAGGGCAACATGCAGATTGAATGAACTATGATGACCATTCTCACAGCCTCTTCTCTCCTTGTATCCCCTTTCCTATTGTGTTTGTCCTTCTGACAATTGCACTTTGAGTGTGGCATGAAACATTTGGAAGGAAAGAAGAAACAAAAAGGAGGTAAAAGGAAGGAAAAGGTGGGAGAGAGAGAAGGAGCAAGGGAAGAAAGGAGAGATGGGAGGGAGGGAGGAAGGGAGGAAGGAAGGAAGGAAGGAAGAAAGGAAGGAAGGAAGGAAGATTGGCTGCCTCTTGGAGTTTGTTGGCATGGAAACACAATGTTTCTCTGAACAAAGCCTCCTGCACAATTGCAATGCTACTATGTATCAATCCCACAAAATAACCACTGGCCAGCAATCACAAAGTATTACCAAAGAAATGCAGGCTGAAGGGGAGCCTCCATAGAAAGGGTGGATATGCCCTGAAAATTCACAGAGAAGTATCTAGGGCTGGAAGTTGAAGTCAGGAAGCTGAGTCCCAGCTCTGCAGAGCTGGGGGAGGCTGCTGTAGTGTTTCTCTCCTCCTGCTTAGCCAGCAGAAATCAGATCATTTGCAGATCTTGCCTGCCCTTCTCTTTTGGAGTAAGAGATGTATGGCCATTTGTTATTTCTGCATGTGCTGAGGACTCTTCTCCCTCCCACCTCCTAAATGGAACGACAGAGTCTGTAAGTGCAGCAAGAATCCAGCATGCAAAACATCAACACTATGGATCCCTTCTTGCTTTTTTGCTGCGCACCCCCTTCTTCCTGCCTTAGGAAACCTTATCTTTAGCCTCCTTTGCCCAGCTGCTGGATTCTTAGTGTGGCTTTTCAAACTGAAGGACACATATTTATGGCTCTTCCTCTGAAATTAAAATCCAGGATAGGTTACGCGTATGGGGAAAGGAGGGGGGTCCTTCAATCTTGAACATGCTGCCAAGCGAGTCAGCACACAGGCTGGCTTGAGGGAAATAGAAATATCTGTAACAAACAAAAGCCAGGAAATAAAATCATGATGCTTGCAATACTTATCAAAATGACGACCACCACAGGAATCTAACATGGGCAACCCCACACTTTGTGCAGGGCAAAGGAGATGTGTTTCCATAAACAACAATATACAGTTGCCACCTTGAATGCTTTCTTTTGGAAGTAGGAATGTATAAGTTGTAAATTAGTATTAAACTCAAATTCACACCTGCCTTTATAAAGACCCTATAGCAAAATTGATATGTGAGCCTAGACAAAAGAAGGTACTGGATCCCTATAGACTCTGGCAACCCCTGGGAATGGAGTGCATTGTCCTCTAAGGATGTGTCAAAGGACAGCTGTGAAGTCCACAGGGACCCACAGCATGATCATTTTGGGATGGAGATAAAAGAGTGTGGCTGAAAAAACACAGAGTCTGTTTGGGAAATGGTGACTGGCCCAGGAACCAGATCAGGAGTATGAGATATGAAGAATGGCATTGAAAACCAAAGAGGTAGTATTGGAGTCAAGGAGCACTATTTTAGGGAATTTGAACTTTATTCATAGGCAGGGAGGTGCCATGGAAAGTTTTGGAGCAGGGAGTGATGCAATCAGATCTATGCTTTTTGAAAAGTCACTTTTGAGACTTAATCTTAGCATGAAACCTACAGCAAGCACTTCAGGAAATTAATCTTTCTATGGTCATGTATTCTAAACTTTTATGATAAACTGGTGATTCCGGGTATGGCAGAAGCAGAGAGGAAGGGTATGGCAGAGAGTAGAGGGGTCCTCTGTTTTAGACCCACCTTTAGAAGCAACCACAGCCTGGCCCTGCAGCCCTTCCAGGCTCCCCGTGTGGAGTGAGTTGTTAGCTCATCACACCAGAAGCCATTTAGAGATACAGCCATTTAAGGGGAATTCCTTCCTCCTCTCCTCTCCTCTCCCCTCCTCTCCCCTCCTCTCCCCTCCTCTCCCCTCCCCTCCCCTTTCCTTTTTTCTTCCTTCCTTCCTTCCTTCCTCCCTCCCTCTCTCCTTCCTTCCTTCCTCCCTCCCTCCTTCCTTCCTTCCTTCCTCACACAGCCTAGACAAGAGGTAGGTCAATCTATAATATCATGAAAAATTTTTAATTAAAGGAAAAATGAAAAATCGGCTGCCTTTGGGTGCTTGTCACATAACAACATGACACAGCATTACTCAGAAACAGATTCTAGTTTTTTTAGCCTCCCTCACTCTCAGGCTCAGATACCAATCAATCCCTGAGCCCTTAATGCCTTAGCATCCTCAGCAACAAGGAACTCCATCTTTAATTCACTAAGGGGGCCTATTAAAATGGCCTGGCTGCAGTACCCAAACATGGTTCTTCTGCTTCCTTCCTTCTCCAGCAGACGCTCCCTGCTCACAGTTCAGAAGCTCCCTTGCTAACCCTCTTTACCCTTGCCTAATGTCAACTATCCTCATCCACCCTTGACCACTCTTCTCAACCTCATGTATCTTCAGTAACCCTCATCTACCCTCGATCACCCTAATCCGTCCTCCATTCTCCTCATCTAATCTTATCTATCCCCAACTATCCCCATCCACCTTTGGCTACCCTTGCCTCCTTTTATGAATCATTAGCTTGCATTACCACCATCATACCTACCCCCAGAATATAGTAACAAGGATTACAATCATGCCCTCTCTGACACGCAGCATGTTTTCCACTTGAGAAATATCTTTGGAATGAAGGATTTGTGTAGCAATCATAACCATTTGTGTTTACTGGCAACTTATATCTTCGACGTCATTTTACATCATTGTTATTTAATCCTCATAAGAATCCTGTAAAGAATGTGAGATTTTCCCCAGATGAAGAAATTTCACAGCTTTATGAAAGTGAGGTTACACCTAAGTACAGGACAAAGACTCAGGGACCTCCTGCTATTCCTGCTCACAATAACAGATATTGTTTAGTGTCACACTGCAGTATGTTCAACCCAACCATGCATGAGGAACTTTATGGATATGGTGTATCATCCTCAGAGTCTCACAAGGAAGGCAAGCATCTTACAAGTGAAGAATCTAGAGCTCAAGAAACCTCAGTGACTGACCCAAAGCTACCAAGCCAGAAAATGGCAGAATAGGGACTGAGAACCAAGGTCCTCTAACTCTGGGTGTTTCTTTTGTATCAGAAATAAACTCATTCACACTCTGATATTATCGAAATCATGTGCATTTCTTTTTCATGAACATGTGCATTTTAAAAGGAAGAAAAAATTCATTTTCATGGTACAGAAAATATTTTTAGTTGGAAAAATTGTCTGAAAAATTATACCAGAATGATTAAAGTTTCCATAGTCCCTCAAATTATACTTTGTACTTCTAAAGTCATTCCTGTGTCAAACACCAAAGAGGAAAATAGGTCAGATATTGAAGTTATCTTCCTTCTACTACATTCCCCTCTGTTTCATGCCTGTTTCTACTGCAGAGCACATTTGACTCTCTTGAGCTAAGGCTCAAGAAATGTGAGATACTCTGTTATGCAAATCACAGGAGGAAAGAGCAAGCAGGAAAAAAGGGGACAATCTGCTATGGTGGAGGTTTTTGAATTATGAAGCTTTAAGGTAAATAGACAGATTAAGCAGTGACCTAGTTTGACCTCACAAGCAGATGGAAGACTCTTAAGAAATTGTGTTATGAAGAAAAACTAGGAAGAAAAAGGGAATTGGTATCGACTGAGGGCAGAATAGCACATTGGCTTGGGTGAGTGTTCTGACCCCAGACTGCCTGCATTTGATTCCTGCTCCACTTCTTAACTGTCTCAGTTTCGTGATCTCTAAAAAGGGAATAATAATAAAAAGAGTACCCAACTCAAATAATCAGAGAGAAGCCAAGGAGCTGTTGGGTATAGCCTATTTCTTTTTTCTTTTTTTTTTTTTTTTTTTTTTTTTTGAGACGGAGTCTCACTCTGTCACCCAGGCTGGAGTGCAGTGGCACGATCTTGGCTCACTGCAACCTCTGCCTCCCGGGTTCAAGCAACTCTCCTGCCTTGGCCTCCCAAGTAGCTGGGACTACAGGCACGTGCCACCACACCTGGCTAATTTTTGTATTTTTAGTAGAGATGGGGCTTCACCATGTTGGCCAGGCTGGTCTTGAACTCCTGACCTCACATGATCCACCTGCCTCGGCCTCCCAAAGTGTTGGGATTACAGGCGTGAGCCACCGTGCCTGGCCGTGTGCAGCCTATTTCAAACAGGCACTGGTGTGTTTATTAAATGCAGCATGAATGATAGAGAGACATCACTAGCAAGCACCCTTCCTGGATGCTCTTGGGCCACTTCCTGTGCTGGGTGAATTAGGCTGCTTCACTTGTACGGTGCAGAACCTCATTCAAGGTGCAGCAAGGAGGAGGAGTTTCCCATAAACTGTGCAGGAAATGAAGAAGAGCAGGAAACAAGTGCTCAGACAGACTACACGGAGACTGGAATGTGCTCAGCACGTGGGAAACTCTGTTCTGAGCCACCGGGTGCCAGCTCGTGACTGAATGGATAGTGCACTCTTCCCCAATCTCTTGCACCACTGTTAGGGCAATGAATTCATTCTCTCTGTAGTAGGCTGCCTTCAAAGGCCACTAGAAATAGGATCTCATTGGTTCAGTGGGGCAACACAGGTCTTGGCAGTTAAAGCCATTATTTAGCCAAGTAACCACACAGGTTCTCACCAACCTATAATTAGCCTCCAATGGGCCAAGAGCCAACCATGATCAATAAACTGAAGTCTAGGGAGAGAGATCCCAGAGCCAGCCTTCCTGAGTGAGGAACAGGGTAGGACAGGTATACAGAGTACAGTAGGTTCCCATCTAATACAGTTATTTCATATGATCTTATACAGCCTGGTGAAATGGGCATTATTAAGTCCTGTGTTTCAAAATGCATTCTTCTAGGCTTTTTTTTTTTTTTATTTTAAGAATGATGTTCAGCCATAGACTTCAGAAGTAACTAGGGCTTAAAATCAAACCTTTAAAAAAATTTAAATTTGAGAAAAGTTAGAGTTCCCTAAGGAATTGTAACTCGAATGTGTTTTTATTTCACCAATCCTCAAATATGAAAAGTTATAAATACTTTATAGAAATGTTATGGCATTTGGATTTTTATCATGTGTTCTTGATTTTATTATCATCTTTCCTAATGAAGGATAAACACTTATTCATTTAAGAAAGGAAGATGGGATTTAGAAAAAAGGGAAGGAATGAAAAAAGCATTTTACAGCCAGTGTTCCCCAAATTAGATACACATCAAAATCATCTGGGAAGTCTGTTTGAGAAAGATATTTATTAAGGTATTATTTACAGCCCATAAAATTCACTCATTTAAGTATAAAACGTAATACTTTTAGTAAATGTATACAGTTGTGCAACTATGCCACAAGTCAGTTGTGACATTTCTGTCATCCCCCAAATACTCCCTCATACCTGAAAGCTTTTAATTTTGATTTTAAATCAATTCATTCTCGAATTACATAGAAAATCAATGTTAAGAGGTTGGTGTTTTTTCCATACTTTTATCAATACATTTAGGCATTTATATACTGTCTTAGTAACTCAGGCTATCATAACAAAAAATGTCATAAACTAGGTGGCTTGTCAACGACAAGCATTTGTTTCTCACAGTTCTGGAAGATGGGAAGTCCAAGATCAAGACATTTGCAGATTTGGTGTCTGGTGAGAGCCCATTCCTCATAGACAGTGCCTTCTCATTACATCCTCATGTGGTAAAAAGGGACAAGGCAGCTCTCTAGAGCTTCTTTTATAAAGGCATTAAACCCAATCAGAGAGCTCTGCCCTCATTACCTAATCACCTCTCAAATACCCGACATCCTATTACCTTGGGGGTTAGGATTTCAACACACACATTTGAGGGGGACACAAACATTTAGAACATAGCACGTACATAAGGAGATAATAGCCACGCGTGTTGAGCCTTTTTTGTTTCATTAGTAAAATTAATGCGGCCAGGCATTGTGTGGCTCATGCCTGTAATCCCAGCACTTTGGGAGGCCAAGGCAGGTAAATCACTTGAGGTTAGGAGTTTGAGACCAGCCTGGCCAACATGGCAAAACACTGTCTCCACCAGAAAATACAAAAATTTGCTGGGTGTAGTGGCACGTACCTGTAGTCCCAGCTACTCAGGAATCTGAGGTGGGAGAACCGCATGAACCCAGGAAGTGGAGGTTGCTGTGAGCCGAGATTGCACCACTGCACTCCAGCCTGGGTGACAAAGTGAGAACCTGTCTCAAAAAAAAATTTAAATATAAATAAATAAATAAATAAATAAATGGAACCATAGCATGTATTATCTTTCATGATCTGCCTTTTTCAGTGAAAAATATGTCTCAGAGATCTTTTCATGTTGGTTCTCTTTTATCGTTCTCTTGTAATATCTTCCTGGCATTCCAGAGAATAAATACAGTGTAATTCACTTGGCCACCGTTTCCCCTTTTGATGAAAATGTAAGCTGTTTTTTTTTTTACTTTTTATCTTAAATAATGTGGCAGTAACATTTGTGTACTATATCCATATGCATCTGTGTGTTATTCCTGGAGGACAGACTCCTAGAAATGCAACCACAGGTGTGAATTTTTTTTAAAACCAGGTATCCTAACACCCTTCCTCTCCATTCTCAGTCCTCTAAGAGTTTATTAGATCTGGGTGGAGCTGTATTTTTACCAAGAACCTGCTCTAGAGATTCAGATACAGCCAGCCTGGCACCAGCTGCAACTGTCATTGTGGAGTCTTTGTTCTAAAGCAAACATCAGTGACTTTGTAGTCAGAAAAGTGTAGGTTCACATCCCAGCTCTGTCCTTGAAACTGGTATAACCCTGGATGCCATTCATTCTTGCCTATGCCCATGCACTCATTCATTCATTCACCATCTAGTAAACAAGCATTGAGCACTTCTTATGTGTTCAATTCTCAGTCAGCAGGTGACACAGATACAAAAACAAATGAATAAATACAGTAAAGTATCACAGATTTTATGAAGAGAAGGCTAGTCCATTGTATGTAGAGAAGGATGACTGGGGAAACTTAAAAAGATGATAGAAGGAACTCTAAGGGTGAGTCTTAAATTAAGGTTTCAGCCAAGCCACCACACATAACCCACTCAGAGGAAACAATGAATGCAATGGCCTGGAGGTAGCATGCATTGTGATTTTGCAAAATACAAGGTGCAAGGGGCAGCAAGGAGGCTGGGAAGGCAGACAGGATTATGGTAGGCTTTTGTAGGGTGTACTAGGGTCCTTTTAAAGGGCTGTACCATGGGACATACCATGGTACAGTTGCATTTAACACAACTTTAATGCTACGGTATGAAGGAAGAAATAAAGGGGCTTTGGCAGGGAGACCCAGGTCATAGAGTGAGTTGGCATGGAGCCTTGTCCCAGGCCAGCACTCTTTGTACAACCCACACCAAACACTAGTGTTAGAACCCATTAGAAAGCCAAGTAGTGCTCCCTAATTATTGTTGTAGTGCTCCCTAATTATTGTTGACTTGCCCAGTTGATAAGCTTATTGTTCTTGGCCTTGCTGCAACCCAGCACTAAGCCTAGTATTGAATGTTCAGCCAGGTACGATTGTTAATTTTATATGTCAGCTTGGTTAAGCCACTGTGTCCAGGTATTTGGTCAAACATTATTTTGGATGTTCCTGTGAGGGTGTTTTTGAATAAGACTGACATTTAAATCCGTGAACGTCAAGTAAAGCAGACTGCCCTTCTTAATGTGGGTGGGCCTCATCCAATCAGCTGAAGGCTGACTAGAACAAATGAATGACTTCCCCAGAGTTAAGTGGGAATTCTGCCAGCAGATGGCCTTTGGACTTGGACTGCAACATCAGCTTTTTTCTGGGTCTCCAGCCTTCTGGCTCACTGTGCAGATTTTGAACTTACCAGCTTCCTTAACTGCATGAGCCAATTCCTTGAAATGAATCTCTCCAGATATATGCACATGAAGGGGGTGGGTCGCCCCTCCAAACCTGTGGGTGTTTCTCGTTAGGTGGAACGAGAGACTTGGAAAAGAAAAAGACACAGAGACAAAGTATAGAGAAAGAAATAAGGGGACCCAGGGGACCAGCGTTCAGCATATGGAGGATCCCCCTGGCTTCTGAGTTCCCTTAGTATTTATTGATTATTTGTCGGTGTTTCTCAGAGAGGGGGATGTGTCATGGTCACAAGACAATAGTGGGGAGAGGGTCAGCAGACAAACACGTGAACAAAGGTCTTTGCATCATAGACAAGGTAAAGAATCAAGTGCTGTGCTTTAGATATGCATACACATAAACATCTCAATGCTTTGCTAAGCAGTATTGCTGCCCGCATGTCTCACCTCCAGCCCTAAGGCGGTTTTTCCCTATCTCAGTAGATGGAACGTACAATCGGGTTTTATACCGAGACATTCCATTGCCCAGGGACGGGCAGGAGACAGATGCCTTCCTCTTGTCTCAACTGCAAGAGGCATGCCTTCCTCTTATACTAATCCTCCTCAGCACAGACCCTTTACGGGTGTCGGGCTGGGGGACGGTCAGGTCTTTCCCTTCCCACGAGGCCATATTTCAGACTATCACATGGGGAGAAACCTTGGACAATACCTGGCTTTCCTAGGCAGAGGTCCCTGTGGCCTTCCGCAGTTTTTGTGTCCCTGGGTACTTGAGATTAGGGAGTGGTGATGACTCTTAAGGAGCATGCTGCCTTCAAACATTTGTTTAACAAAGCACATCTTGCACAACTCTTAATCCATTTAACTCTGAGTTTGACACAGCACATGTTTCAGAGAGCACGGGGTTGGGGGTAAGGTCACAGATTAACAGCATCTCGAGGCAGAAGAATTTTTCTTAGTACAGAACAAAATGGAGTCTCTTATGTCTACTTCTTTCTACACAGACATATTAACAATCTGATCGCTCTTGCTTTTCCCCACATGCACACTCATTTGGTTCTGTTTCTCCAGAGAACCCTGACTAACACACCAGGGAAGACAGTATAAGTCTTTAGCAGTTCTCTCTAGGGCTAGAAGCAGGCCTAATACTATGGTGGGAATGCTTCTCATCACAGGAAGAATATCCAGAAAGGTTGCGGGGGATAGATAGACAATCTGGCGACATAATCTCTCTCTCTACAAATGTCTCCATTATAGCAGTTATTTATAGGTATCTTTTCTCAACTTCTTTTCATTCTCTATCTTAGTTCAGGACCTGGACTGGACCAGGACCAGGATACCTGCCTGAACCTGCACAGAATGCTGCTTTGCCTGTTTTTGTTGTGGTTTGTTTTTTGTTTTGTTTTGTTTTCTTACATTTTCTTCAGTTATTGGCACAAGTCACTGAACTCTCAGAAGGTGGGATCCATATATTGAAAATTTTTCATATTTTCCTTATAAAGTGAAGGTAGTAGTCAGACTGGCACTTTCTATTTAATATTACTTTACAATTTATAGAATAGTGCTTGGTTTAATTAAGCTCTTAGCCTCAGTTATGAAATCTGTAAACTGAGGATAATATAATAATTGGGACTAGTACTACAGTACCTCATAGATTGTTCTAAGGATTAAATGAGAACATGTATGTCAAGTGCTTAGCAATGTACCTGGCATTTAATAAATGCTAGGTCTTTCCCTTATGAGATCATAAGTCTTATATGATTATTTCAATAAGCCTCTAAAGTAGACAAGAAATGATCAATTAACCTTGTTTCATGAATGAAGATGAAGCTTCGAGGTAAAGTATCTTCCTTGGGGCCACACAGCCAAAAAGTAGAAAAGTTAGAACCTGAATTCAGAACTTCTGACTTCAATGCTCTTACTACTGTGCACACTCAGTTTCTGGGGCACACCATAGACCCTGAAAAGATACATACACACAAAAGAGTTTATGCAGATCTTTATGAGTAGGTACAGCCAACAATAAAACAAATATACTGTCTATGTACTTACATGCATATTAGAAACATCCATGCACATTTTCCCAAATCATGTAAATTTTATTATTCTTACTCAAATATTACTGTTTTAATTTCCTCTTAAAATCTTTATGAATGGACTGCTAAAAATGTACACTAAGGCCATTCATTTTTTGGTGGGTCAGGTTTCTCGCAGCTCTTTTAATGTACCAAAGTGGTGGGAGAATGTGAAACTTTTAATACAGCCACTTGAATTGTCTACATATTCTTTTTAAGGGATATGAACCTTAGTTACACATTTTTTTTCTGTATGTTTACATAGACTCCATCAGAAAGGTTTCAGCCGAGTAGCCTCTTTCCAGCTTCCAATGCCACATATTTGCAGAATGAAGAAAACTCAACTGGAGAAGAAATGGAATGTATGTGGCCGACTGGAACAGTGCTTTACTACAGCATCACCATAATATTGCACATCAGTAGAAAACCACATCCAGCATAAACTTCAGAGAAGGCAAATGTGTCATGGTGGAGACCCAGGCTGCGGAGCCAAGTAGGGGTGGGTTTACATCCCTATTTGTCAATGGAGCAAACTTGTGCCCATCTTAATTTCAAGGCCATACATTTTAATAAAATATGTTTGTCTGAGTAGATGTAGAAATACTATATTGGTCAGCATCTGCACAATTGGTATTAATTAATTAGTTGGTAACTAATTATTCAAAACTCAGTGGCTTATAACACTAAGCATGGATTTTCATGTTCATGGATTTTCATGTTAATAATTTTGGCTGATCCAGGCAGGACTCAGCTGGGCATTTCTACTGCAGGGCGCTGAACCTACCTCCAGTGTATGAACTGTGTTTCATTTGGGCTCAAGCCTGCAGGGCAGTGACAACTCAGTACACAACATAACCATGTTAAGTTACAGGACTGAACAAAACCTCAAACCAACATGTACAGTCAAATATTTGATAATGACATTGATAAATAATTATGCTTTTTATCCTTTATAATCTTTCAAATGCTTTCAATTTTAACTTTTCATTAATTAGGAAGTAAAGATAGGTATATATTTTCATGTGGCTTTAAATAGAAATTTCCTTAAATGGCCTCATTTGGGGGGAAAATACCTGAAGTAAATATTCCTTAAAGTATAGCTTCTTAAGCTTTGCATGGATCACTTTTTAGCTTCCTAAAATGTAGATTGTCATTCAGTTCATCTAAGGTGATTCTGCAGTTTTGCATTTCTGACATGTTCTCAGGGATGCTGATGATGCTTTTGAATTCTGGACAAATTTTAAGTAAGAAGGAAAATAATGCTACATCCACTTTTTTATTATTTTTGTAGAGAAAGATTTTGTTTCTCAAATGATAGTTATATGGTTTATGTAATAAAATGAAAAAAGTTTATGCAGATCAATGAATAAAAATGTGTATTTCAACAGTTTCTAGATCATGCCAGATGAATAATAAACACTGAATAATATTCAACAAAAGCAAAACCTCAATCAACAGTTCTTAGCCTTGATACATTTCTCTGTAAAATATTGAGCAGATCATTAATACCTCAAATGCTCAGCAAACAACCTGAAGTTCTAGCATGCACTCCCTTCAGCTCCCAGGGTCACTTCTGTTCCAGAAAGCACAGGCCTATAGCCTCTTCTGTTCTGAAACTCTTAGCTACTTTTGTGTAGCTGCTGCTTCCAATTTCCATTGCCAGGATTCCATTCTCTATCCTTCATCATTTCTTCTAGCATCAGAGATATCTTTCTGAAACTCAAATCTTATCATAATCTTCAGACACTTATCTGCAAATTAAGTTCCCTCCCAGCACCTCTGGGTTAAAGTTCAACTCCCCTCACAAGGCCTACCGGCCATTCTTCATGCATTCAATCAACAAATATTTACTGTGCCATACTAAGTGCCAGACAGAGTTCTACATGCTGGGGAAATCAAAGCCTCGACCTTCATGGAGTTTGCATTCCAGTAGGAAAGATGGATTCACAAGCAAATAAATGTAAATAAATCAGATATTGTCCTAGCACAGTCTTACCCCCTTCTCCTCCTGCCACTCTGCCCTATACAGTGCATACTTGCTCCCCATTTCTCTACACCCCCAGGTACATCATGTTCTTTCCTACCTTTGAGCCTATATGATTGTTGTTTCCTCTATCTAGAATGTCCTTGACTCTTCTCTACTTGGAACAGCATAATTGTCTTTGAAGATACAGTTCACATGACCTGCAATGTGAAGCTTTTACATATACATATATATATATATAAATTTTTTTTTTTTTTTTTTTTTTTTGAGATGTTGTCTCACTCTGCCACCAGGCTGGAGTCCAGTGGCGCAATCTCAGCTCACTGCAACCTTTGCGATTCTCCTGCCTCAGCCTCCTAAGTAGCTGGAACTACAGGCGCGTGCCACCATCCCCAGCTAATTTTTGTATTTTTAGTAGAGACGGGGTTTCACCATGTTGGCCAGGATGGTCTCGATCTCTCGACCTCGTGATCTGCCCACCTTGGCCTCCCAGAGCTTTTCCATCTTAACTCCATGTAGTTATGTCCTGGTATGTGCCTAATTAAATCTGAAATGTCTGTTATGGCCATGTTTTTATTCAACCTTTTTTTAGTAGATGATCCACCCTCACCCAATGTGGGCTTGCACCATCCGATCGGCTGATAGAACCAAAAGGCAGGGAAAAGGCAAATTCTCTCTCTCCATTATGGGGCTGGGACTTTTTTTTTTTTTTTTTTTTTTTTGAGACAGAGTCTTGCTCTGTCGCCCAGGCTGGAATGCAGTGGCACAATCTTGGCTCACTGCAACCTCTGTCCCCCGGCTTCAAGTGATTCTCTTGCCTCAGCCTCCAGGTAGCTGGGATTATAGGCACGTGCCACCACACCCTGCTAATTTTTGTATTTTTAGTAGAGATGGGGTTTCACCATGTTGGCCAGGCTGGTCTTGAATTCCTGAGCTCAGGTGATCCCTGCCTACCTTGGCCTCCCTAAGTGCTGGGATTATAGGTATGAGCCTTCACACCCAACCTGGGACATTCTTCTTGTCCTGCCCTTGGACATCAGAACTCCAGGTCCTTTGTTTGGTCTTCGACTGAAAGTGACACCATTGGCTTCTCCAGTTCTCCAGCTTGCAGACAGCCTATCGGACTTCTAAGCTTCCATAATCACATGAGCCAATTCCTCTAATAAATATGCGTTATATGTCAAATTATCTACATGTGCCATTGGTTCTGGAGAACCCAAATACAACCCCTCCCCTCATTCCAAGCTTTGCAAATATGACTTAACAGCCCCTTTTCATCAAGAAGTACAGTCTATTTCTTTACACCTTGAATCTGGGCTAGACTTACACTTGCTTTGGTCAGTTGAATGTGTGAGAGAGTTGGGGTTCTTGCTGACTTCTGCTCTCTTGGACTCCTGTGTCTGCCATGAGAACAAGCATGGGCTAGCTGGCTGACGGATGAGAGACTTAGTGGAACAGAGTCAAGATAAACCAGTAGTCCCCGCAAGATCCCAAGGCAGAATCAACAAATCCCCCCAGATAACCCACTGATTCATGAAACGAATTCAATATTTATTGCTCTGTGTCCCTAAGGTTTGTGACTGTCTGTTACACAGCATCATTGTGGCCCTTGAACACGGATGCAAATGCTTTAGGGCATCATCAAATCTTACGATTTTTTATATCTGACACATCATTTGCATTGTTTTAGTCATTTATTCACTTATTCATGTATCTGTATTTCAAGGAGGTTTGTCTACTATATGCCAGACACTATTATAGGGCTTAAAGATTAATATGGTATATTTTGTGCCCTAATCAATAAATGTCAATGAGACAATTGACATGTGTCTTTTCCCCTTGAGCAACTCTAGAAACAGAACTTCCCTGACTGCTCCATAGAGCCAATTCCTCTGTTTAATCTCTCCAGCAGTTAAGAAGTTCTTCCTTATGTCCAGCCCCAAACTCTCCAGCTTTAGTCTGAGCTTCTGTCTTTTTGTTCAGTTGCCCATGAACCTGGGGAATAAAGCTCAGCATTTGCCTCATAAAAACCCTTTATGAATTTAAATTCAGTCATTAAGTCAGGGAAATAGTTAAGCCACTTTATATGTGCTGAAGATTTTATTTTGGGATATCTCTGTGGGAAGGGATGTTTGGGATTAATTGAGCTTTCTGGATATCTGCACATGAGCACTGGAGTTTTATATATAGAACCAGAACACCTGATCACAGCACCTGCAAAGGGAAATTACTCATTTAACCTCTTGAACTCCAATCAGAGAGAGGAAGGTGTTGAGGATCTGAAGGGAAACCCTGTGGCAAGGGGTCAGGTCCCACGGATGGGGTGCAGGAGAGACATTCCAAAGATACCATCTTGGTACTCACCTTTGTCTGCATCCCCTCTCCCATTCCTCATGGTCACTCCAGGTCATATTCTGCTTAAAACCCTTTCTCAGGCTAGGTTCTTAATCATTCACTAATGTATATGTCTCTGTCTGATTGCTCCAGATATCATCTTCTATAATATTTTAAGAGGGTGGTTTCACACACTTTTGTAAGTACTGGAAAGGAAAATCTATCTTTTTCATTCTTTCTTCCATCATAGAGTTTAGAAAATCATCATTCTTGCAGAAGGTTTGATATTCACTTTTCTCTTTCCACCATCTTTAAAATACAATGAACTCTATTCAAACTCATGTTCTAAACTCATATGATCAGAGAGAACTTCCCTGACCATTCTATATAAACTTACATGCCCTCTCATTATTTTATTCTGGCTTATTTATCTATTTATTTTATTGCTGTAGTTTATTCCATTGTGTGACTCTATTACATTTATTTATTTATAATGTCTGGGTTTCTTTTTTTTTTTTTTTTTTTTAAGTAAAACAGGTTCAGGGGTACACGTGCAGGCTTGCTATATAGGTAAACTCCTGTCGTGGGGGTTTGTTATACAGATTATTTCATCATCCAGGTACTAAACCTAGTGCCCAAAAGTTATTTTATGCCCCTGTTCCTCTTCCTCCTCCTACCTTCCATCCTGAGGTGGGCCCCAGTGCTTGTTGTTTCCCCACTTTGTGTCCATGTGTTCTCATTCTTTAGCTGTCACTTATAAGTGAGAACATGGAGTATGTGGTTTTCTGTTCCTGCATTAGTTTGTTAAGAATGATGGCTTCCAAGGGCTGGGTGTGGTGGCTCATGCCTGTAATACCAGCACTTTGGGAGACTGAGGTGGGTGGATCATGAGGTCAGGAGATTGAGACCATCCTGGCTAACACAGTGAAACCCCGTCTCTACCAAAAATACAAAAAGTTAGCCGGGCGTGGTGGTGGGCGCCTGTAGTTCCAGCTACTCGGGAGGCTGAGGCAGGAGAATGGTGTGAACCTGGGACGCGGAGTTTGCAGTGAGCCAAGATTGCACCACTGTACTCCAGCCTGGGTGACAGAGCGAGACTCCATCTCAAAAAAAAAAAAAAAAAAAAAAGAATGATGGCTTCCAGCTCCATCCATGTTCCTGCAAAGGACAGGGCATCATTCTTTTTTTATGGCTGTATAGTATTCCATGGTGTGTATATATATATCATATTTTATTTATCCAGTCTACCATTGATGACATGCACTCTCATTCTTGATCTCCTTTTGTTCCTCTATTCTTTCTAGTTCCCAGCATCAGCTGACCTCCATGTATTTATGTGCATATGTTTTTTAATGTGTTTTTCCCCACAAGAAGTGGGAATTTGTTTTGGTGTTTTGCTTCGTTTATTTTTTTTTTTTCATTTTTTATTGAAATGCAATTATATGGTGTAAAATTTACCTTTTTTAGTGTAGAGTTCTATGAATTTTGACAAGATATCTGTTTAAATTCTTTGCCAATATACAACCATATAACCACCACTACAATCAAGATGTAGGACAATTCCATCACCCTCAGAAATTTCCAAATGCCCCTTTGTAACCAGCCCTTCCCCTCATCATTCACCAGCAACTATTAATCTGTTTTCTGTATCTCTAGTTTTACCTTCTCCAGAATGCCATAAAAATTGAATTGTGTATTATATAGCCATTATGGCTTCTTTTACTCATCATAATACATTTGAGATTCATCCTTGTTGCATGTATCAGTAATTTTTCTTCCTTTTTTAAAAAAATTAATATGTTTTATCCATTTTTCAACAACACATTTTGAAAACGGAATAAACAAATTATAACATAAAACAGGGTCTGCTAGATGGATTCCAAGTATTTTTTTGTCAGAGTTTCCAGAAAAGGTCATGTAGTCATGCCTAATGAGAAGCAGCTGACCCTCTAACGGAGATTTCTGGACCAACTGGGTGGATCTTTTGGCATTCCTGGGGAGGCTCTTTCACCATCTTTATACCACGCACTTCAGCATTTGATTGCAAATAGATGTCTGTGATTCTAGGCATCCACTTTGTGACAAAACATCTTGCATATACATTGAGATCCACTGTTGTTTTCTCTACACATGGCATATCAATTCAATGACACATCCTTAATCAGCAATCTCATGAGTCTCTACTTTTTTGTACCTCACTCATGGTCACTTAGACTGATGTTGGTCTATCCCTTTGAGATGTTCCTAAGTTCCAGAGTTACTGCAAAGACTCGTTAGTGCTGCAGAAAATCCCTCTCAAGTGGCCACAAGAAAGATCTCTCCCTGTTTTATCTCAGATTAATTTCCTGGTATTCTACCAGCCTATCTTTTAAACCAGGCCATCCTGAACAAATTCAGATTGGTAAAAATTCATTTAGCCATTTTTTGTATACTTTAATTTCTGGAATACATGTGCAGAACGTGCAGGTCTCTTTCCTTTTTTAATGCTAAGAAGTGTGCCATTGCATGAATTGTACCACAGTCATTTATAAGTTTAAGGACATTTGAGTTATTGCCAGGTTTTGGCTGTTACACACAAAGCCGTTATAAATATTTATATTCACATTGTTTTGTAAATATAAGCTTTCGTGTCTCTTGGGTAAATACCTAGGAGTGGGATTGGCAATTCGTAGATTAAGTGTACGTCTAATCTTACAAGAAAGTGTCAAACTGTTTACCAAAATTACTGTACTATTTTGCATTCTCACCAGCAGTGTGTGCGAGTTCTAGTTGCTCCACATTATTTCCAGAACTTGGTATTATTAGTTGTCAGTTGTCCACTTTTGCTCTGTTTTGTTTTGTTTGGGATTCCAGCAGGCAAGTGGAAGTATTGTGTTGTGTGATTTTGATTTTTCATTTCCTTAGTGATAAATGATGCTCATCTTTTTTTTTTTTTTTTTTTTTTTGAGACTGAGTCTCACTCTGTCACCCAGGCTGGAGTGCAATGGCACGATCTCAGCTCTGCCTCCTGGGTTCAAGCGATTCTCCTGCGTTCAAGCGATTCTCCTGCCTCAGCCTCCTGGGTACTGGGATTACAGGCACCCACCAGCAGACCTGGCTAATTTTTGTATTTTTAGTAGAGACGAGGTTTCACCATGTTGTGCAGGCTTGTCTCGAACTCCTGACCTCAGGTGATCCAACTGCCTCGGCCTCCCAAAGGGCTAGGATTACAGGCATGAGCCACCATGCCCGGCCACTGAGCATCTTTTTATGTGCCTATTTGCCATCCATTCATGTTTGCTGGTGAGGTGTCTATTTAAATTCTTTGCCAGTTTTTAATCAAGGCATTTATTTACTTATGAGTTTTGAGAGTTCTTTATGTATTCTGGATACAAGTGTTTTATCAGATTTATGATTACAAATCTTTTATTCCAGTTTGTGTTTTGTCTCCTATCCTCTTAAAATGGTCTGTTGAGGAGCAGAAGTTCTTAATTTCAATGAAGTCCAATTTCTTAATTTTTTTATGGTTTATGTTTTGGTGTTGATTCTTTCCCTAAACCAAAGTTACAAAGATTCCCTACCTTGATTTCTTCTAAAAGTCTTACAGATTGAGGATTTAATTTCATGAGTATGATTCATTTTGGATTAATTTTTGCATATGGTACAAGACAGGAATTTATTTATTAGTTTGGTGAAGGCTATAGATTCCTTTCTCAGAATAATGTATTTAAATGCACAAAACAAAAGCATAGGATTACAAAGGAAACCAATTATATTGAAATACAGTTTTCAAAATACTTTTATAAAATTGTGACATGGTAATATATGTGTTTCTTTATTTAAACATCATAACATTATCTAGCAGCAAGTCTAATGACTACCATCGTGTCAGAGCAGGGATAAGCTTTAGATACTTTAAGAGGTCTGCAACAACCTGTAATGTGATATAGAAACACCTGGGATTGCTATTGTTGCAAAGTTACAGGCACTGCTCATTCTACTGTGGCTTGTTGCCTATATATCATGATTGAAGGACATGCTAAATTTCTGTTAGAGGTTAGTGAAAATAAAGATGTATTCTTTTCCTATTCAAATTCCCAGCCCCAAGAATTGTAACTCCATTGAAGAACTCCTGAGCTGCAGGGATGCACAGATGAATAAGATAATAAAACGTGGCCCCTATTCCTAAAGAAATTACATTCCAGTGAAAGGCAAAAGACATATGAGCAAGAGAGTCTACAAGATGCCAGATTGTGTTGAATGTGCTAAGACAGTATGGCAAAGGATTTACAAAGATGGAAATAATTTAAGTCATCCCTAGAGGAACATATTAAGCACTGTGGTCACATGAGAGGAAAAGATGACCTCAGTGATCAGTATAATCTCTTTCTCCATCCCACCACTGAATAATCAGACATAGCCGTGTTTTTAAGAGCTTGGCCATTATTAAAAAATTTTTGAAAATGGAAAAAGAAGGTACTGCTGTGTGGGGCAGATGGTGGACATGACAAATAAGTTCTCTTCCAGTGGAAGGGGAGAGCTGCAGTTGTTTGCTCTCCCTGGTATGTGTGCATGTTGTGTGTGTGTGTGTGTGAGAGAGAGAGAGAGAGAAAGAGAGAGAGAGAGAGAGACTCAGTGCATTCAGGGGACAGAAATCACACCAGTTACTTGAAAAGAGTATTTAATATAAAGAATTGTTAACTAGATATAAAGTTGTTACCAAGGTAACTGAAAGAATAAAAGAGAGCTCAAGGGTATGGCAGAGGTAGTAACGCAAGCAGCAGCTATCACCCATAGGGCTGGGGGAACACAGGGAGGAAGCTGGCGTCATTACAACCTAGAACTTGGAGAACAGCCCATGGAGCTGGGACTGAGACCTCTGAGGAAGGGGCACTGCCAGCCTAGGAGTGCCCCTGTGGCGCAGGCAGGGGGAGTATAATGAGGTATATTTTACAAGTGTTCTTTTAAAGATGCAAACTGGATTTAGCCACTTCCATATGAAGGAAACACCACTGCCAGGGTGAGGGGAAGAGGCTAGGTGATGCTCAAAGGAACCCGAAATAGCCAGGAAGCCAACAGTTTCCTCCTTTCCCCTCTGGCCTCCCATACTCTCTCTCTAGTGCCCCCTATTGGCAGATCCTAGCAGGGAGTAGCCAACAAAGCCCAAATGCAGTCCCAATACTGGCATTGCAGAGATGAGTATTAAAGGGTGGATTTGGAGCCAAAATACAATAGTGTAACAATTAGCATAAGGGATGTATGTGTATGTGTGTGTATGTATCAGTATGGTGGGGCATACATGTGTGAAATAGGAGTGGGAGGAAGGAAGTTCACCTCCACTTCTAGTCCAGTTTTATGACTATTAAGGCATTTGATTCTTATGTGACCATTATGTTTATCTTTTAATTGGTTAAAAATGCAAAAGGAAGAATAGTGTGATTCATTACTGCCTCTCACAAACCCTGAGACATTTCTTACCTAATAACTCTGCTGTGAGAATATAATTTTAAAACATAAGTGAAATGGCTAAAACAGTTCCTTGCACGAAGTAGAAAATCAACAAATGCAAATGTTCTCTTTTTTTCTCACTCTTCCTCCCATGTACAACTGAAACACTGGATACAGAAATAAATTTTTCCCAACATAATTACTTATATTTATAAAAAGTAAAGAGTTGATAGAGAATTTATGTTTATAAAAGGTTTTCACATGTATTTTATTCAATTCTCACAATAATCTTACAGGCAAAATATTTATTCCCATTTTGCAGAGAAGAAATCTACAGCTCAGAAAAGTTGGTAGACCGGCCCAAGGTCGAACAGCTGGACTATATACTTAACTGCTCCAGTGTTTCTGCAGTGTGGCCCTTTTACCATTTGACTCAGAAATACTTCTGGCATTTGTTCACATGCATATTTATAAGCCTCACCCAAATCTATGGATTCAGAATCTCTGGACTTCTCAGATTGTGAACTTCACCAGGACTTTGTATTTTTCACAAGCTCCCCAGATAATTGTGATGAACAATGGAGTTTGAGACTCATTGCGCTACTGTGTATGTCTCCCTAATTGGTAATAAAAATGTATTCTGGCAAAAGCCCTTTAATTGATTCCCTCATGGTTAAGATACTACTCCTGACATGATTCTTAAAGATTTCACTATCTTTGTAGCTATTAATTGAAGTAATTCTCAAAGTATCGTCTTGAAACAGCAGCATCAGGAGCCCATAGGAACATGTTGGGAGTGCAAATTCTTGGACTGCAACAGACATGGGGGAGAGGGGCCTCCAGATGATACAGAGCATATGAAGTTTAAGAACTACCTTTGCAGATGACACTTCTAGTAACTATCTTTTCAATTACTTGGCCTACTTTCTTTGGAGGATCAACCGTCCCACCTGCACATACTGTCATCTGTATATAGCATTGGTTATACTTTTATAAACTCTGTTCTTACCAATAACTGTACCCTCTCCATAATCACTATTTCTCTCTCCTATTCTCTAACCAGCACTTTCTACCTTTCCAGATCATTCTCTTTAGTACTGTAAGTCCAACAACTCTTCAATCCCATTGAAATTTCCAATCCATTGACTCTATCTCCTTTTCATTTTCTTTATCCACATACGTAGTTCTCCCTAACTAGATAGTATGGTCCCCCATTACATTCATCTCTTTGCATATACCCTCAATTTCCTTACTTCTGTCCCTTTATTGTGTTATACCTGTCAAATTCCCAATGCTGGCTACATCCAATGCTCTGCCTATTTTGAGCTTTCACATACATAGTGGAACACATCAAGAGAAAAATATAATCATGCTGACATGTCTCACATTGAATTCAGTCCTTGGAACACATCTCAACTGTATCTACATACATTCCTTAGGTAATCTCATTCGATCCTCTAGCTTTCAATACTTTCTACATGCAACCATTCTAAAAATTATATCTCTACCCAGATTCATCCCTCAAACTCCTGAATCATACAAAATCCAAACTCTTCATATGTATACCTACCTGGAATCTCCAACTTCATATCTCCGAAACCCCTGATTCCACCTCCTTCCCTGACCTGCTTCTACTACCAGTCTTTTCCTCCAAGGAAAGTGGCAGGTCTGGCCTTACAACTTTGAGATTATCCTCCATTCTTTTGTTTTCTAAATTCCACATCAAAAAGTCTTATCAGCATCACCTTCAAAGTATATTTTGAACCTGACAACTTTGTCTCATTTCCATCACTATGATATTAGGCCGTGACAACATCATCTTCCACCTGGATTATTTTACAAGAGCTTTCTAAACACTTACCTTGTTCCTACCTTTGCCCTGCTCCCAAACCCAACAGCAGCCTAAGGGATCATTTTCAAAACAGGAAGTCCAATCATGTCAATTATGTGCTCAGAACTTTCCACTGGCTTCTCAACTCAGTACAGAAGACAGATTTCCTACAGTTGCCTGCAAGGCTCCGTATAATCTGCCTCCTCTTCCTCTCAGACTCTACCTCACACCACTTTCCTTCTCCCTCCCTCCCTTCCAGCCACTCTGGGCCTTGTATCTCCACATACCAGACAGGATCTCATCTTAATGTATTTGACTTCACTCTTCCTCTTTCATGTCTCTGTCCATGTGTCCATATCAGTAAGACCTTCCCTGACCATCTGCATACCCAGTAGCCACCTTGGATCAAGTCTTTATTGTTGTCCCTATTTCCCTGCTTTATAGCACATATCACCATTGGGATATTATATTTATGGCCTACTGTTTATTTGTGTATTGACTATCTTTTGACACTAAAAGATAAACTCCTTGAGAACAGATACTTTTTCCCTCCATTGTTATACTCAGCACACATCAAACAGTGCCCAGCACACACCACACATTGTATTTACCTCATTAACCTTGTTGAATAAATAAACTAGTTTTTGAAATTGGGAGATTTTTGCACAAAAACTGATATATCTCTTTTTAAAAAAAAAAAAAATATGTGATGTCTATGAACCCATAGCTCCTCTGCATCTCCTCTACATTGGGCCTAGCAGCTGAGGGTGAAAGGGAGCAGATCCACTTTGGAGGGTGTGAGCCCTCCAGTTTACAAGGTCCTCCCTCCCTCACTTGCCAGCCTAGACTCCGTAGGCACTTGAGTGTGTTTTAAAATCTTGTTTTGTTTTTGTGGGGTTGTTTGCTTTATGGGGTTTTTTTTGGCTTAAACAACAGAAATGTATTATCTCACAGGCACTTGAGTTTTCAAGAATCTGCTGTAAACTTTTAGCCTTTAAAGTCATTAGAGCAAGAAGAAAAACTCAATTGCTTCCTCTCCTCCCCTGCCTGTGTTGCACTGGGTGGAAAGAACTGAGATGGATTAACCACCCTTCAGCCAGATGACAGGAACACACATAGCAATCCACCCAGTGGCAATATAAAGGCTCTGCTCCGTGAAGCCACGGCTGCCTGCAGTAACTTAGTTAGAAAATAAATAAATAAACCGCCCCTATACATTGACCAGCATGCCGGCCCCAAAGGACTTCAGTGTTGTGAAATAAAGGGAGGGGCTCTGAAGTTGTACAGCTGTCATTCAAATCCTGCCTCTGCCATTTATAACTGGTTGACTTTAGGCAAATGTTTTCATTTCTCCATTTCTCAATTTTCTCATCTGTAATATGAAGACGATAATAATATCGACCTCACACAACCCTCTTGAAAGGCCTCACTAATGATCACTCAGTAAGAGTAGCTATTGTATCTATTCAGATTTGTATTCCTTTCTCTCTCCACCATTAGACTGCAAGCTCCTTTCAAAGTCAAGGATGATGTTATCTATTCTTGAATCCTCATGCCCCACAGCTGTGATTCTCAGGGTACTGGGTTGGGAGTGATCCTAAGTTACAGAGAATGGAAGGGGCTGTTTCAAGTTATAAAGGGGGCTTTCTTCCCTGGTTTTCTGAAATCTAGCTAGGACCAGGGGAGTCTATTTTCCAACAACCACATGTTCAATGATTTAGGACTCTGGAGTCAGACTGCTGAGGCCTGAATCCTGACTCTTTCAGCTGTGTGACTTTAGACAATTGTTCTGCCTCCCTTTGCTTCAATTTCCAAAGTGATCATATCAGAAGGTGGAGTCTTTGATATGTGATTAATGTTAGGTCATGAGGGTGAGCCCTCACGAACAGGTTTAGTACCCTTATAAGGGGATAAAGAGACGTTTCCAGAACTGCAAGAAATTTCTGTTGTTTGTAAGCTGTCTAGGCTATGGCATTTTGTTATAGCAGCCAAAAATGAACTTATATATTATATGTACATATGTTTAAGATTATATATATGTTAAGATATGTATATATCATATATATACACATTTAAGATTATATACATTTTAAGATATACATATCTTAACATAAGATATACATATCTTTACATATATATGTTTATGTTTAAGATATATATATACACATCTATGTTATGCTTATGTATAAGTAAAATGAATGACAACAATGATATGAGAGATAAACTAGGATTATTTTGTTATTATAGGATATTCACACTACCTGTGAGGTGGTATAGTATTATTTAAGAAGCTACTTGGATTACTTGTAAGTGTATGTTGCAAACTCTAGGGCAATCACTAAAAAAGGTTAAAAAAGGGTATAACTGATATGCTAAGAAAGAAGAGAAAATGAAATCATATAAAATGCTCAATCAAAACAACAGAAGGCAGAAAAAAAGAAGACAAAAATAGAACAAGGGCAACAAATAGAAAATAGAAACAAATATGGTATATAATAATCTAACTATATCACTAATCACTTTGAACATCAATGAAATAAATGCTTCAATTAAAATACATATATTGTCAGAGGAGATCAGAAAACAAAACCTAACTTTATGTTTTCTACAAGGAACCTACTTTATTTTTTGAGACAGCATCTAGTTCTGTCACCCAGTCTGAAGTGTAGTGGCACAATCACAGCTCACTGAAACCTCAAACTCTTAGGCTCAAGTAATCCTCCCACCTCAGCCTCCCAAAGTGCTGAGATTACAGGTATGAGCCACTGCACCAGGCCAAGAAACCCACTTTAAATATAAAGACACATGTAGGTGAGAAGTAAATAGATGGATAAAGATATACCATGTAACAGTAATCAAAAGAAAGTAGGTGGGGCCGGGCGCAGTGGCTCACGCCTGTAATCCTAGCACTCTGGGAGGTCAAGGTGGGCAGATTGCCGGGGCTCAAGAGTTCAAGACCAGCCTGGGCAACACAGTGAAACCCTGTCTTTACTAAAATACAAAAAATTAGCTGGGAGTGGTGGCGTACTCCTGTAATCCCAGCTACTGGGGAGGCTGAGGCACGAGAATTGCTTGAAACCGGGAGGCGGAGGTTGCAGTGCGCTGAGATGGCGCCACTGCACTCCAGCCTGGGTGACAAAGCAAGTCTCTGTCTTAAAAAAAAAAAAAAGAAAGAAAGAAAGTGGGAGTAGCTATATTTATTTCAGAAAAAGCAAACTTCAGAGCAAGACAAATTATTGAGGATATAGAGGGTCATTACATGCTGAGAAAAGGTTCAATTCTTCAAGAAGACATAATAATCATGAATGTGATTCACCTAACCACAAATCAGCAAATTGTGTGATGCAAAAACTTAGAGAACTTCGAGGGGAAACAGATGAATCCACTATTATGGTTAAAGACTTCAACATTCCTTTATCAGAAATAGACAGATCTTGCAGGGGGAAATCAGAAAATAACATAGCTGAATTCAGCAACACCATCAATCCACTGAATATAACGGACATCTATAGACTATATCATCCAGCAACAGTAGAATACACATTCTTTCCAAGCTCACATGGAAAATTCACCAAAATAGACCACATTCTGGGCCACAAAACACATCTTAACAAACTTAAAGGAACACAAATTATACAACGTCTGCTCTCAGACCACAAAAAAATTAAACTAAAAATTTGTCACAAGAAGATAGTTGAAAAATTCTAAAAAACTTGAAGAGTAAACAACACATTCCAAATAGCACATAGGCTGAGGGTGAAATCTCAAGAGAAATTTAAAAATATTTTGAACTGAATGAAAATGAAAATAGAACTTATCAAAATTTGAGAAATGCATCAAAAGCAGTGCCTACAAATAAATGTATAACACTGAATGTATATATTAGAAAAGAAAAAATCTAAAAATAGTTATCTAAGCTGCCACCTTAGGAAACTAGGAAGGGCAAATTAAATTTAAAGTAAGCAGAGGAAAAAAACAAATAAAAATTGAGCAAAAAAATCAATGAAATTGAAAACAGTAAATCAATAGGAAAATCAACAAAACTAAAAGCTGGTTATTTGAAAAGATGAGTAAAATTTTAAAAAAATGTAGCCAGGATAACTAGAATAAAGGAGAAAGAACAGAAATTACTAATCTCAGAATGAAAGAGGGGATATCACTACAGACTTTATGGACGTTAAAAGAATAATAAAGAAATGATTTTATGCCCACAAATTTGAGAATGTAGGCAAAGTGGAACAATACCTTAAAGCACAATCTGCCAAAACTGTCATAAGAAGAAATAAACAACCTGAATTAGTCTTTACCAATTAAAGAAATTGAATTAATAATTAATAACCTTTCAAAATAGAAATCACCAGGCCCAGATAGGTTCACAAGCGATTTCTACCAAAATTTAAAAAAAAATTATACCAATTATCTACAACCTTTTCAGAGGATAAATGTAGAGGGAATACTTTCTAACTCATTCTGTGAGGTCAGAATTATTTTAATACCAAAACCAGACAAAGTGATTACAAGAAAGGAAAACTACAAACCAATATCTTTCATAAATGTACATGCAAAAATCCTCAACAAAATATTAGCAAATTAAATTTAAAAAAAATAGTAAAAATTACACACTATGACTAAGTGGGATTTATCCCAAGTGTGTGAGTTGGGTTCAACATCTGAGAATTGATTAATGTAACCCATCACATCAACACGCTAAATAACAAAAATCACATGGTCATATCAATACATTCAGAAAAATCATTTGACAAAATCTAGCACCGACTCATAACAAAAACCCTCAGGAAACAAGGAATAGAAAAGAACTTCCTCAACTTTATAAAGTGCAGACTACAACAAACCTGCAGCTAACGTCATATGTAATGATGAGACATCTGAAGCTTTTCCACTAAGATCAGGAGTAAGGCAAAGATGTTCCCTCTCACCATTCCTTTTTGATATTGTACCAGGAGTCCTAGCTAATACAAAAAGAAAAAAAAAAATATATGGATTGAAAAGGAAGAAATAACATTTCTTTGCAGATAACAAAATTGTCTATGTAGAAAACTGAAAAAAATGACCAAAAAAAAAAACCCTTCTGGGACTAAAAAGCAATTATAGCAAGGTTGTAAAATACAAGATTAATATACAAAAGTTCATTGCTTTCCTATATACCACCAATTTAAAAAGTGGAATTCAAACTTAAAAACACATTACCATTTACATTAGCACCCCTAAACATCTATACTTAGGTAGAAATCTAACAAAATATATACAACAAGATCTATATGAGGAAAACTACAAAACTCTGATGAACAAAATCAAAGAATAACTAAATAATACAGATATATTCCATGTTCATGGATAGGAAGACTCAATATTGTCAAGATGTTGAGTCTTCCCACTTGATCTATAGATTCAATGCCATGCCAGTCAACATCTTAGCAGTTATTTTGTGGCTATCCAGAAACTTAATTTTACAGTTTATATGGAGAAGCAAAAGACCCAGAATAACCAACACAATATTAAAGGACAAGAACAAAGTTGAAGTACTGATGTTAGCTGACCTCAAGACTTACTAAAATGTGACAATAATCAAGAGAATATGGTATTGGTGAAAAGAAAATAGACAAACCAGTGGAAGAGAATAGAAAGCCCAGAAACTGACCCAAATAAATTAAATCAACTGATATTTGACAAAGAAGTAAAGGCAATACAATGGCACAAAGACAGTCTTTTTAGCAAATGGTGCTGAAATAACTAGACATCTACACGCAAAAATAAATACACAAATCTAGACACAGATCTTACACTATTCAAAAAAAAATGAACTTGAAATGGATCACAGATCTAAATTTAAAATGCAAAACCATAAAACTCCTAGAAGATAATATAGGAGAAAATCTAGATGACTTTGAGTTTGGAGGTGACTTTTTTTGTAAACACCAAAGACATGACCTATAAAATAAAGAACTGATGAACTCAGTTTCATTAAAATTAAATTTTTCTCTTCTGTGAAAGACACTGTCAGGACAATGAAAAGACAAGCCACAGGCTGGGAGAAAACATTTGCAAAAAAACATATCTGATAAATAACCGTTATTCAGAATATACAAAGAACACTTAGAACTTAAAAATAAGAAAAGAAAAAACCCAACTAAAAAACGGGCAAAAGACTGCAAAGACACCTCAGCAAAGATGATGTACAGATGGCAAATAAACATAAGAGAAGATGCTCTATGATGTATGTCATCAGGGAAACGTAAATTAAAAGGACAAGGAGCTACCACTACTTACCTACTACAATGGCCAAAATCCAGAAAACTGACTACACCAAATGCTGATGAGGATGTGGAGCAACAGGAACGCCAATTCATTGCTGGTAGAAATGGAAAATTATAGAATCACTTTAGAAGACAATTTGGCAGTTTTACAAAAAAAACTAAACATACTCTTACCATACAATCCAGCAATCACACTCTCTGGTATTTACTCAAAGGAACTGTAAACTTGTATTCACACAAAAACATACACAAAGGTGTTTATGGCAGCTTTAGTCATAATTATTAAAACTTGAAAGCAACCAGTATGTCCTTCAGTAGGTGAATCAGTCAGTAAACTGTAGTACATCTAGACATGGAATATTATTCAGGACTAAAAAGAAATAAACCATAAGCTGTGAAAGGACATGGGGAAACTTCAATGCATATTACTAAGTGAGAGAAGCCAATCTAACTGTGCTACATACTGTGTGATTCCAACTATATGACATTCTGGAAAAGGCAAAACTATGGAGACAGTAAAAGGATCAGTGGTTGCCAAGAGTTACAGGGGAAGAGAGGAATGAATAAGCAGAGCACAGCAGATTTTCAGGACAGTGATTCTGTATGCTACTGTAATTGTGGATACATATGATTGCATGTTTGTCCAAACTCATAGCATGTACAACACCAAGAGTGAACCCCAATGTAAATGCTGGACTTCAGGTGATAATAATGTGTCATTGTAAATTTGTCAACTGTAACAAATGTACATTCTGGTGGGGGATGTTAATGGTGGGAGAAGCTGTGTGTGTGTGGAGGAGCAGGGTTATTGGAAATCTCTGTACCTTCCCTCAATTTTACTGTGAACCTAAAACTGCTATTTTTAAAAGTCTATTAAAAGGAAAACCAAACAAAAATATGCCTATGAGCACCACCCTAGATCAATTGAAATGAAATATGTGGGAGACAAGGCCCTGGCACTGCTATTTTTTGAAGTTCCCCTGATGATTCTAATTTGCTGCCAGGATGAAAGCTGCTGTGGTAGACCAGAGGTTCTCAAAGTGTGGTTCCCTGGCAAGCAGCATCAGCATTGCCCAGGGAATTATTAGAGATGCAAAGCATCAAGCCCCAACCCCAGCCTTCTGAAGGAGAAACTCTGGAATTGGGGTCCAGCAATCTGTGTTTCAACAAGCCTTCCAAGGGATTCTGATGCACACTCAAGTCTGAGAACTGGTTGGTACAGCCATGATGTAAAGAGAGGAAGCATGTAGGAGTCTGTGTGGAAAGAGGTACATAGAGGCTCCAAATTTTCATGTCCCCTCGAATCACTACAACCTATCATGTCTGGGCCTCTATGTACTCCTGCTGCTTATTTCAGTCACCTAGAATGCTTTATGCATATGTAGAAACACAGGTACTCACTCTCTAGAGAGGGAAGACAAGGAATGCACTCTCTACCCTCCAGTGCCCCTCAGATGGAGCCTGTCACTCCCTTTGTGCACCTGAACACAGCATCGGGCCTGTATTTGTATAACAGCCTGCTCGTGAGTCTTTCTCAGACCACAAGACCCTGAGCCTCTCGAGGGCAGAGATAGCGTCTTACATATCTTTGTTTTCTCAGCACTTGGCAAGGATCTGGCACAAAACAAAAAGGGGATCAGTAAGTGAATAATAAGTAAAGCTATCTAATATAAACTATTATAACCATTATTTTCTTTTACTGACTACCTTTTCAGAGAGGAACACTTTATTTTTTTTTTTTTTTTTTTTTTTTTTTTTTTCTTTTATTATTATTATTATTATTATCATTATTATACTTTAGGTTTTATGGTACATGTGCGCAATGTGCAGGTAAGTTACATATGTATACATGTGCCATGCTGGTGCGCTGCACCCACCAACTCGTCATCTAGCATTAGGTATATCTCCCAATGCTATCCCTCCCCCCTCCCCCCACCCCACAACAGTCCCCAAAGTGTGATGTTCCCCTTCCTGTGTCCATGTGTTCTCATTGTTCAATTCCCACCTATGAGTGAGAATATGCGGTGTTTGGTTTTTTGTTCTTGCGATAGTTTACTGAGAATGATGATTTCCAGTTTCATCCATGTCCCTACAAAGGACGTGAACTCATCATTTTTTATGGCTGCATAGTATTCCATGGTGTATATGTGCCACATTTTCTTAATCCAGTCTATCATTGTTGGACATTTGGGTTGGTTCCAAGTCTTTGCTATTGTGAATAATGCGGCAATAAACATACGTGTGCATGTGTCTTTATAGCAGCATGATTTATAGTCCTTTGGGTATATACCCAGTAATGGGATGGCTGGGTCGAATGGAATTTCTAGTTCTAGATCCCTGAGGAATCGCCACACTGACTTCCACAAGGGTTGAACTAGTTTACAGTCCCACCAACAGTGTAAAAGGAGAGGAACACTTTAATCACAATAACCTTACATATACAGTGATTCCTTGGTATCTGTGCATGACAGAAACCCCCTCAGATACCAAGCTCTGCAGTTGCCGAGGTTGCTTACATAAAATGCCATAGTATTTGCATATAACCTATGCACATCCTGTTGTATACCTTAAAGCATCTCTTCTCTAGATTACTGATAATACCTAATACAATGCTAACACATCACTTCATTCACCGGGATTCAATGTAGTACTCCGTGCACAGCAAATTCAAGTTTTCTTTTTGAAACTGTGTGAATTTTTTTTCTGAATATTTTTGAGCCACAGTTGGTTGAATCCACAGATGCAGAACCCACAGATAGGAAGGCTGACTATTATTACCTATTTAAACCTCCCAGGTACACTGAGGTACTATTGTCCCCTTTTCACAAAGAGGGAAAGACAGAGATTTAAACAAGTTACTAAAGGCCACATGACAAGTAAGTGGCAGAACTGGGAGTTTGGAGTCAAGTATCTACACTGCCTGTTTTAACCACTGCACTGTACTGTTGTAGGTATTAGAAGAATTAGAATCCAGTCCTGGCTAAGTAACCACTCTCTTGGTGATCTTGGACAAGTCAATTATCTCTGGGTCTCAATTTTGCAATTTGCTAAGTAAGTTTGTCTAACCACACCAATGCCTTTAATCCATGGGCCCCAAATTCTTGGAAGTCATGGAATTACTATAGGAAATCAACAAGTCCATCTGTATACCAAGCACTGTCTAGGACTTACACCTATATGCAGTACTTTTTAAATGTATGTAGAGGATGTTGTAAATCATTCAGTTCTCAACAAATGTTATACTGAGTACCTATATATATATATAATGTATATATACACATTATATATACATATATACGTATATATGTAAACATATATACGTATATATATACACACACACACACATTATATATATATATTTTTTTATACATCTCCCAGGCTGGCACCATCTCGGCTCACTGCAACCTCTGCCTCCTGGGTTCAAGCAATTCTCCTGCCTCAGCCTCCAAGTAGCTGGGACTACAAGCGCCTGCCACCACGCATGGCTAATTTTTTTTGTATTTTTAATAGAGATGGGGTTTCACTATGTTGGCCAGGCTGGTCCTGAACTCCTGACCTTGTGATTCACCCACCTTGGCCTCTCAAAGTGCTGGGATTACAGACGTGAGCCACTGCGCCCGGCCGCCTATCCATATATTTTTCAGGGTAAGTAATATTAGTCCCTGTAATAAAAAAGCCCAAATCTCAGTGGCTTAACACTGAGTTTATTTCTTGCTTCTATCATAGTTCATTGTAAATGGATACAGGGGCCTTGGTTCCATGCAGTAATTCAGGAACCCAGGGTCTTTCCAGCATGCGGCTCCTCCATATTTCAGGACACATCCTTAACCATCTCAACCTGGAAGTGATACACATTTCCTCTGCTCTCATTCAATTGATAAGCAACAGCCACTTGACCCCACTTAGAAGCAAAAGACCTAGAAAATGCAGTCAAGCACACTATTAGAAATGTGTAATCCAGGTATTAGGGAGCATGAGCAGAATCTGCTTCAACATGTAGCTGGCAATTTGCAAACAAAATACAAAGGTCAATGAGTATATGAGAAATGTTTAGCCAAATTAGAAATATGGAAATGTGTATTAAGATAGAAATAACATTATTTTCTCATTTATCAAATGGACCAATTTTTAAAAAATATTAGAAATTGTGAATATATAGGAGCTAAATGTCCATTAATAAGGAGTAATTTTAAAAGATTGTGACACATTTTTTTCTTTAAATACTATGTGATCATTCAAAAGAATCAAGATGAATCATGTCTACACTGACATGAGTAGACTCATCTTGATTCTTTTGAACAAAAGTGGTACTTATTGTCATGGAAAGAAGTTTGTGATATATTTTGAGGTGAAAAAAGAAAAGTGAGCAATATAGTGTGTGTGTGTGTGTATGTGTGTGTGCGTGCATGTGTGTATACATAGTCTGATTCCATTTATGACCAAGTACGTGCAATCTAAATGCATAGAGTTGTTCTAGAAGGATGCTCACCAAATTTTAACAGAGGTCCCTCTTGGTAGAGAAACTGGATGGGAAGATCAGGGAAAGAGATACACAGAAAGAAGGAGATTTTATCCTTTATTTTTCTACATAATTCTTCATTATTGGTTTGTTTTTTGATTTTCTTTTTTAGTACGAGCATTATTGTTTTTGGAATTAAAGGAGAAAGAAAGAAAGAAAGGATAGCCCCAAGTTGAGATCAGTGAAAGGAAATAGGCATTATCATATCCCACTGGTGGACATATCAATTGGCACAAAGTTTCTGGGGGGAAATTTAGAAATGTATGTATCGAAAGCTTTAAAAGTTTGCGTACAACCTCTAGGAATTTAATCTGAGGAAACACTACATATGCATGCACAAGTTGAGCCCCAAAGACTATGGAGCAGTTTTGAAAGATTATGGCACATCCATTTTGTAAAAAACTATGTAACTGTCCAGAAGAATCATCTATACATACTGTCATGAAAGATGTTTGAGATACATTGCTAGGAGCAAAAAGGAAAGTAAGCCATGAAGCATGCTGTTTGTAATACAGGAACATTGGGAATAACTGCAATATCCAACAATAACCTATCAATGGAATCAAATACTATTTAGGTATTTAATGTTGTAGAATTTCTAGTGATATATTGTTTCCATTAACTGAGTAGGTTTTAAATTAAAATCTCATTTTTGTTTAAATATCACTGTATAGAATATACATATAAGGCATATTTAATATACTGTATCTAATGAAACATACATATATGTGTATTTCATATGTACATACATACATATATGCTTTATATGTATATATACATAGATGTATATATGTGTGTGTTTCTGTGTGTATACGTGTGTGTATATATATTACTGTATATGTGTGCATGTATAGATAATCTCCTTTGTCTATACTGACATGAGTAGACTCATGTCAAAAAGACTAGGCAGAGACCAAATATGGAGATTGGTCAAAGATAGGTAATGGGTATAGTAACAGCCACTTCACCTAAAACCAGTTTTCCTAAAGATCACTTCTCCAAATATCTACTAATAATTTGCTAAGATCATCCACCTTTCAAATGTGTCTTATTATTTATAAAACATTGCAATTTTGACAAATCCTAATTTGATAGACAAAAATAAGTTAGAATTGCTTTTAAGTTAGAAGTGCCTTTTTTGTTAGGAATACTTACATGCCAAAAAGATGCAAGGACACAGAGTAAGCTCCAAAAAGATGCACAAGAGGATTTAATTTTAGAAAAATGTAAATTGGCAAATGATTCATAGACAAACTTGTTTTAGCCAAACCAGATTTAGGTAAATTGATCTAGATACAGTAAGCCTATAAATGGCTTTTTCCCCCTTTTAAAAATTCTTCTTTCTACTCTTCTCTTCATTACTTCTTTCTTCTCTTTCGTTCTTTTTGCTAATCTATGACTTTTAATTTTTCTGCAGATCTATAACTCTTATAATAAAAGTTAAAAAAGGAAAGTTATTTTTTAAATAATACTGGGAGATTTTGACACTAATTAAAAGTGGGCAAACCTGCACTGTAAAATCTATTCCAAGTATGACATCCTTTGATGAATTCTACACGCAAGCTCCATCTAGTACCTACTATGTGCTAATGTCCAAGGTGGATGTCATCTAAGCATGCCCTCACTGCCAAGAGCCAACAGTGAATACCAACAAGTATGGAAAATCCCTGTCCCAATTCTGCTGAAGTCAGGCTTGGTGACCAGCCCTGGGGAGTGCTAACTCTGCCCAGAGAATCCATTTGGTTGACAGCAGCTGACTTCTACAGCTTCTATTAGGAATCTGGGAGTCATTATACACCCCTCATTAGCATTGAAAAACCATCTGGTGGTCATTAGGAAGCAAACATTACATATTATGCATTAGGCCCTAAAAACAATTTAATTACCATCAAGGTCTAGTCAAAATCCTTCAAATAAGGGGGATTCCCAGATAAGGGACAACCTTGCTTCCCCCTTTATAACTTGAGTAGATGAAGAATTATGTCAGGCTACAGTCCTGCTGGCTCCAGGCAATGCCTAGTGCAGATTCAATCAGCTCAATTCAGAGGTCACTGGCCAAACCACCATTTCTTTTAGGAGTCTGCAAAGTTGAATTTTTTCAATCTTTGACAGTCTGTTTGTGAGGGGAACAATGCTATTTCCCAGATATTCTGAAAATGCTGCAATAGGGAACAAAACTACATTCCCCCTGCCTGGCACACAACAGTTTTTTGTTTTGTTTTGTTTTTTACTCTGGGATTTGGTGTGTTGTAGTTGAAAGAGCTCTAATTAGGAATCATACAACTGTATTCAGCCCTGTCCAGCTTACTCTCTGTGTGATGTTGGACAAGTTGCTTAACTTCTCAGAGTGTTTCCCCCGCTCTGTTGAATAGGCCATCTCACTGAGGCATTGTTGATTCTACCTAACACAAATCAAGTCAATATTGAATTTATCAATAGGCCAGTTTGGAATTACAGAATCTAAATAGCCCACAATCCCTTTGGCTTCCACAAAGCAGCATCTTGGAGTGTGAGGACCAGTCCTTAGAAAATAGTTTTCACTCTAGTGTTTTTAAGTGACAAAATCCAGAGTGCATTTCCCAATATCCATTTTTCCACAAGATTTGAATGAGGTTAATGCATTCCATTTCAGACCCATGCGCTCCCTCTGGTCACACGTGCCAGTGATCTCTTTAGGGGCATAACATCAAACTAGACTCAAAAATCCTTACCCCAATTCCTTACTCATTCCACACAAAAATCTTTAGTCAACTGGTCTTTAGTTACTGGTCCTGGCTGGTCCTCAAGCACAAATCTGGGCCCCTCTTAACGAATTCTACTCTCTTTTCTTCTCGCCCAAAGGGAATCTTTTGAACACCTAATTTGTGCTGGGCATCCTATTAGTATTGGGAATACAGGTGCTTCGGATACAGTTCCTTTCTTTGGGGAACTCACGGGTTAGTGGGAGAAATCAACACACAGGAAATTACAATCAAGTGCAATGATCACCGAGACAGAGAAAGCAAAGTGTGCCCCAATCCCTTGCCACTCAAAGTATGGTCCTGACACCAGCAGGACCATAGCAGCAACAGCACCCGGGAGCTTGTTACAAATGCAAAATCTCAGGCCTCACTGTCCCTACCAAATCAAAGTCTGCATTTTCAGATCCTTCGTGACTCGAATTCACATTCAAATTTGAGGGACACTACTACAGAAGACTAAAGTAGGGTTAAAAAAAAAATCCTGTTTATGTGAGAGTGAGGCATTTCCTGGACTATGGAGCTTGCAGTGGTAAAACTGGGGCAGACTCAGGCAAACCGGAACAGTTCATCATCCTAAACAGAGAGTTCACTGAGCTGTGACTTGAGGGGTCAGGAGCAACTTCCAGGATCACACGAAGCCTGAGATGGCCATGGAGGAGTTAGACAGTGAGAAAAGTCTGATGAGGGAGGATGGTCTAAAGGTAGCAAATGTGCCTGGAGTGGGTTTCCAGCCTTGTTTCCAAAGATCTAGCTTGGCATGATGAAGCTTCAGAGGCTGTCAAGTCAATATTGGATTTATCAATAGACCAATTTGGAATTACAGAATCCAAATAGCCCAGGATCCATTTAGCTTCCACAAAACAGCATCTTGGAGTGTGAGGACTGGTCCTGAGAAAATAGTTTCACTCTAGTGTTTTTAAATGACACAATCCAGGGTGCATTTCCCAACATCCGTTTTTCCAGAGGATTCTAATGAGGTTAATGCATTCCATTTCAGGGATAGGAGGTGCGCCAAATGACATGTGGCCACCATCCACCCACACTTCAACAAAAATACTGTATTGTTCTACTTCTTAATTTGCATATTGGGAATCTTGTTACTTTTTTTTGTATACCCATCCCAAAGCATTATGCTGCTAAAAAGAAAAAAAAAAGTTTGAAAACCTCTGTTACGGAGATAAAAGTGAGGCTGTATAGCCAGGAAGACGTAGGTTGTTGATCAACCCTAGTTCTTTTGTTTACTGGTTGTGTGATCATAATCTAGTCACATAAATCCTCTGAGCTTTAGTTCATATGTAAAGTGGAGTTCTGTGGGAGGTCTTTAAGACCACCTTCAGATTCAATGATTCACTAGAAGGACTAAAAAAATTCAGAAAAAAACCTTTCATACTCACAGTTATGGTTTGTTACAGTGAAAGGATACAGATCAAAATCACCAAAGGAAAAGGTACATAGGGAAGAGTCCCAGAGAGACAAGTACAAGGTTCCTATTGTCCTCTCCCAGTGGAATCATACTGACAGCACTTAATTCTCCCAGAAACGATGTGTGACAATACACACAAAGCTTTGCCAAAACCAGAGACGCTCAGCCAAGCTTTGGTGACCAGGGTTTTTATTTGGGGTCAGTCATGTCAACATGGAGTGCCCGTGTGACTGATCTTAACTACTCAGTCTTCAGCACCCCCAGAGCTCAAACTTGATGCAAGCTAGGCCTCAGGTGAACAAAAACACGTGTTCACTTTAAATCACATTGTCAGCGAAAGCAACCTAAACTATCTGGTATGGGGCTAAAGCTTCAGTCATATGAAGACACTTTTACTAGGCAGGATATTCCAACAGTGCAGAGGTTACCTCTCCGGAGCTGGTCAAGGGCCAGTCCTTTCTTCGGAATGTACAGGGTTCGAAAACACCAAGTCTGCTAAATTAACCCTTTACTACATATGGGGATAATAGCCTTTACCTTGCAAGAGACAGATACTTGTAGTCTGGCACATAATGGGTGATGAATATAAGGAGGCTTTCTTTACTCCTTCAATAAGAAGTATCTTGGCCCTGGCTTTCCCTATGTGGTTCTATAGCTTCATATATTTTTTCTTTCCTTAGGCCCATCCAGGTATTTCCCACTGGGAAATGCTCTCTTTAAAGCCCCTCTTCCAAAAAGTCTTCCTCAGTAATATTTTTTCTCACTCCTTCTGGGAGCCACCCGCAAGCAATCTCTCATGGTTACTTTTAAATATATATATAAAAAACATTATTTTTGTAAATAAAATATACACTTATTGTGAACTCAAGCAACGCAGAAAAGCATAAACAAAAAAATTCCCAACAAATTAAAAATCACTTCAAATGATCTTACCCAAAACTAACCATCAATATTCTAGATAAACATTGTTCTACATATTTTTCTATCTATATATACAGATAGATAATAGATTGATATATACATTTCTAAAAATAGAATCATGCTATAAGCAGTATTTTTATTGAATGTTTACTTGAATTTACCAAAACAAAAAAAAATTAAAATGAAATGGAAGGAATTGCTAATCTTAAAATGTTTCTTTACTATAATAGATATTTAAAAACACTTCTGATGTTAGGTAATAAGATTATGATGATCATCATTAGAGACATTAGATGTTTTTAAACTAATAAGTTTGAATTTTATGCAGCATTGATTGACTCCGTGAGCAAAGAAGCCATTAGCACTCTCACGTTTCTTCCCTCCAAACCTCCCGCCACCTCCCAATTTTCATTAGCTAGAGCATCATTTTACACTGTCAGGACTGTAGTATTTGCATTCTGCTTCGTAGCAATAATTCTCACAATTTTTTAGTATTAGGTCTATATTTAAATGGATTCAATGTTCACTCTTACCACATCCTCCATTCCTCACTGCTATGCTTTGATTCATCTCTTAAGTGGCCTGATTTCATTTTTAAGTGATTTTTTTCCCTGTAAGAGCTCAAGAGTGCAATATTTCCTGAGTTCTGAGTTATTTAAGAATATCTGCCTGTTGTCCTATTCTTGAACAACATCTTGGTTATAACTGATATTACTGAATCACAATTTCCTCCAAAAAATGTAGACATTGGGCTGGGTATGGTGGCTCACACCTGTAATTCCAGCCCTTTGGGAGGCTGAGATGGGGAGATCACAAGTTCAGGAGATCGAGGCCATCCTGGCTAACTCGGTGAAACCCATCTCTACTAAAAATACAAAAAATTAGCCAGGCGTGGTGGCACTTGCCTGTAGTCCCAGCTACTTGGGAGGCTGAGGCAAGAGAATTGCTTGAACCCAGGAGGCGGAGGTTGCAGTGAGCCAAGATTGTGCCACTGCACTCCAGCCTGGGCAACAGAGCAAGACTCTATCTCAAAAAAAAAAAAAAAAAAAAAAGTAGACATTGGTCTATTACCTTCAACTACTGAATAATGCTGTGATCAGTCTTCTTGTCTCCTGCTTCTGTGACTTACTTATTCTTCCGGGATGCCTGAAGAGCTCATTATTTTTCTTGGAAGTTCAGCAACGAAACCAGGATATGTCTCCACATTGCGTGCCCTCTCTGCTTAGGGGCTCTCCATTAAATGGTTTTGAAGCAGAGCTAGTTCTGTTAATCTGTAGAGTCGTGAATTTTTTATTTCATTATATCTTTGAATATTTTTTCTGTTCTATTTGCTGGGTTCTCCACTTCAAAGACTTCAGTTATGCACTGATAACTCACAAATTTATATCTTTAAGCCAGAGCATTTCTCAAAATTCCAGAATTGTACATCTAACCACCTCCCATATCTTCACTTGAATTATGTGCAAATTTAACACACCAAAATCCAGACTTTGGCTCCCATCGCAAACCTGCTACTACCAGAATCTCCCCAGTTTCATAAATGGGGGCTTTATCCTTCCAAATTCTAAGGCCAAAACCTTTTCAGTTACCCTTGGTTCCTCCCCTTCTTTCAGACTCCATATCTGATCCTACAAATCCTCTGATCTCTCCCTTCAATAGATCCAGAATCTGACTGCTTCTCACCAACCTCCCCTCGGCCCTGCTCTTTCCCACCATCATCTCTTGCTTCATTTACTGCAACAGTCTCCAAACTGCTCGCCACATACCCCCTTCACTTCACAACAGTCTTATCTCAACAATTCATCCACAGTGACCCTGTCCTTTTCCGTTCAAAGCATTCTATGGAATTCATACCCAATCCCTGCCATGGCCTACAAGGCAATGCTCATCTGGCTCTTTCCACTTCTCCGGCCTCATCTCCTAGCACCTTCCCCATTCTCTGTTTCCTTTGCAATGGCCCCCATGAAGCTCCCAAATGTATCAAGCATGTTCTCACCCAGGCCTTTGCATTTGTGTTCCTTTTTCCTGGAACTCACTTTCCCTAAATACCCTCGGGCTGGTTCCCTCACTTCATTCAGGTCTCACCTCCAGAGTTGCCCCATGAGGCCTTCTCTGAACATCCTGTATAAAATAGCTACAGCCCCACCACTGCCCTCTCCAATTTTCCTTTGCTGTTTCTCCTTGATGCTTATCACCATGTGACATGTTGGCCTGTTTATGTTTATTGTCTGTAAACTTATTGATGTCACAGATGGACTCTATAATATTTGCTAAATGAATTGAATAATTGTTAGATTTATCTTTTTCTGCCCTATCAGCAGTTACTTTTCTTGGTCTTTTTAATCCACCTTCATTGGTACTGCTTTCAAGCCTTTTTGTATTTTCAATAATTAAATTTTCAGCAATGTCTCTTCCCTTCTTTAGTTTTTTAATTTTATTTTTTAGTTCTGTACTGAAAGCATGTTATTCTACCATTTTTCTTCCTTAGGGCTGCAACGTCCCTCTGCATCGTGTTCTATTGCTTTAGTAGCTCATCTTTGAGCTTTTGTTTTTATTGAATTCACACTCTTACCCAGTTGCTCAATAACTAGAAACACATGGGGAATTGCCTTTGGTTCCTTGGGTTATGTTTTCTTCTAGACTGAATTCTCTATGTTTTGGATGAAATTTTCTTTTTCTTTACTTTTTCTTGCAGTTTATTTCTATAGTTGTCACACTCTTTTTTTAATTCCTTTCTTTTTTTTTCATCTTGCTCATACTGACTAGTTCTTAACAGTGCTTCTCTTTGTTCCAATGTGACTTTTAAGACTAATAATTTCTTCCTCAACATGCATCTCTGAGGATAGCTACTATGTGTTCCTTTTGGTATATCTTTTCAGGATGGTGATGGCTGGAGGAAAGGGTCAGGGAAGCTCAGCTGACCAAAGTGCAAGGTTCTATTAGATGTGACACCCTTGGGATCCCTGGAGGCTCCTCTCTCTTCTGACACTATGTTAAATGCCTTCTTCCAGTGTTTACTTACTTGGGGGGCCTGGGGGAATTAAGCTATTCCCAGCAGGGAGAGGAATGCCTCTGGCTTCATTGCTTTGATTCAGCATGGAGCCTCAGAGTCCTCACTGCATCAGAGCACATCACTCTTTGGGACCTCTTTGCCTTCCATTTGTCATTAGACTTGCCCTTGCAGCTTTTCTCACTGTTCCAATTGTAAGAAGAAAAATATATTAAGTTTGCTTCTCTCCAGGTTTGGATGGTCTGTGTGAATATTCTTATAAAAGTTGCTAGGGCTGCCATAACAAAATACCACAGACTGGCTGGCTAAAATAACAGAAATGTATTGGTTAACATTTCTGGAGCCTGGAAGTTCAAGATCTCAAGGCCAGCAGGTTGGTTTCTCCTGAAGCCTCTCTTCTTAGCTTGTAGATGGCCGACTTCTTGCCATGTCCTCAGATGGCCTTTCTTCTGTGCTCATATCCCTGGAGTCTGTTCGTCCTCCTCTAAGGATATGAGTCTTATTATATTAGGGATCCCACCCTAATAGCCTCATCTTAACCTAATCATCTCTTTAAATACCTTCTCTCCAAAAATAGTCACATTCTGAGGCACTGAGAGTTGGGGGAGCTTCAACATATGAATGTGAGGGAGGAGGTTACAATTCAGCCTGTAACAATTCTCAACATGTAGTTGACTTCCTGGTTACCATGCCTGGGGTGAGAGCTCCATTAGGGGCCTCCCCAAGGTCCTCCCTGCACCCAGCTATGCTCCTGTGCCTCTCTTTTTATTCTCCTGGATTCATGTCATTGGGCCATGATTGAATTGCTTTGACTATCTGTTCATTTTGTTAGGAACCTATGGTGAGTGCAGAATAAGACTGGGCACAGAGAGTTCTGATTCAACAGATTTGTTTTCTGCTATAAATCCATTTTGAGCACACTCTAAGGACCAGGCATAAGGTTATTCTGCCAGGCTCTGGGCCACCACTTTAAGAGGGTAGCACATCCTGAGCCCTATTGCCCATATTTCCTGCCTGTCTTCTTCTGTCCCCAGCCTGATTATGTCCTACTGGGGGGAAATGTCCTCATCTTTCTTCCTCTGATCTGCCGCTGTCTAGCCCAGCTCTTTGCCTGAAGTTGGGGATATTCAATAAAAATCAATTAGAAAAAAGAAATGGACATGAGAACTCTAAAAGGTACTGTCACTGTGTTATTTGTTCTTAGCCCCAAAGAAAGAAAGAAAAAAACCTGCCCAGTTTTCTTCTGATTTCAAAGGAGGGGTGAAGAAAAGAAAGACTCACATCTGGCCAAGTTTTAACTGTGAACATTTTGCATAATCAATTAGAAACCCTTTGTTAGCAGGCCAGATAGTTGCTACACCCCAAAAGGAAATTAAGTACATAGGCAGTGGCAGTTTACAGGTGGAATTAGAAATTCCTTTCTAAAGAGAAAGGACTTCATCTGGAGTGGGCTGGTAGGTGTGGTTAATAGTGGCCATTGGTTTCCAAGCAACCAAGCCCTTTCCCTTTCAGAAATATTTCAGCACTCAATCTTTAAAGGATTGCCATAGATACTGGAGGATGCACCCACTACCCATAATGCCCTTCAGAAGAACTGGAAAAGCCCAGACCAATAAAGATAGGCCAACCCAGCTTACCTGCTGCCACTGATATCCCCATCAGTGGGATTACCCCTTGCACATTTGGTCATGAGTCCTTTGCCTAGACAGGCTACAGTGTCCAAGATTCAGAACTCTGAAATTATTCTTGACACATAAAGGGTTTCTAAGGCAAATCCAGCGTACTTTTCTGCCCATAATTCAGAGTGTACACTCATCACACTTGTTCAACGTTCAACATCCTGGATTATTGCAGCCACTCCCTGACTGATCTCCTGCCACTAAGCCATTGTCCCTCCAGTCTATCCTGCTCATGCAGCTGGAGTCATCTTTGCAAAAGGAAATTCTACTCATTTCTGTCTCACAAGACCTTTTGTGATATGGCTTTTGCTTAAATTCCCAGCCCTTTCATTCTTCCATATGCAACCTTTGCTTAGGACAGATTATACTATTCATAGTCCCTTGGATACCAGGTGGTTTCCCATCTCTGTGACACAGGACATGCTTTTCCTTCTGCAAATTACACCCTAATTTTCTAAACTTCTAAACTTCTAAATTTGCTGAATTCCTCTGGGAAGTGTCTCCTCACTCTCTTTCTATGCCTACTGTACTTCATGTTTCCCCTCTTTGCTCCTACAGAACTCTGGGTTTACATCTATCTTAACACTAAGAAAGATGTGCTCTTATTTATCTGTGTTCCCAACTTGATGTCACTTTTCCCCAAATTCTCCTTACCCAGCACAGGGTCTAGTACAAATTAGATGCTGAGTAACTCCATTGAATGAATGAGTAAATAGTGAAGTAGTCAGTATGACTTGGCTCCTTCCTAAAGCTTCTCATATATGTTTCTGGGTTTTCTCTAGACTAGAATTCTGCTTTTATGAGAAGTCAGCTGAATGCTATGGAAAGGAGTATAGAGAGTGGCTTAAAAGTTTCAGGCAAGTTCACACCAAAACTTGCATTCTAACCTCCCTGAACCTGTGGTCTAGAAGGGACATATCAGCAAGATGATAACCAAAAACGTCTAGAATCTGAGACTCTTCTAAAAAACCTAAGATATTACATGAAACAATCTCTCATCTAGTAGAAGAGTAGCCTCTTTATAAATGATCCCAGAGATGTGTTTTAACTACCTTCCATATCCTTGAGCACAGGACCCACTCAGGGGACCCATTCTGTTCTTCAGCATGTCTAAAGTCTTAACAAAACAGTTTCTATCTTATTATAAAATCCAGTCAGTTTCTGTGCATTAGTCACAGCTCTTTGCAGGTGAGGTGCATATCTCCTTCCCAGTTGGCTGAAATCTGCTTCCATACGTCTTCCACATATTGGCTTGAACTTTGGCTTTTGTAGCAGCCCAAAGGGCATTCATTTCTTCCATGTTACTCTTAAAAGACTAGAAGGCTGCATTCATGTTCTCTTTTGGGCTGTTGTTCTTTAGGATGAATTCTTTGAGTTCCTTCAACTGCTCCTCATGAGATGTAGCTTTCAGATATTTCCTCATCTTATCACCAGACTTTATATTTTTATCACAGGTATCCTGCCCAATCAACAAGAAATTACCAAACTCCAATTGTCAAGACTATAAAGGTCTGAGATTTTATACTCATTGCAAGTTAACAACTTAACCTGCCAAAGTTTTATGGATGCTAGCAGAAGATACAAGACTCCTGGGTCACAAACAAGGACAAAACAGCCACAGCAATAGCTGAAATATCACCAATGTTTGTGCCAGCTCCCCAAGCCTCAATTCCCACAGAGAGATGTGAAGAGGACCAGATAACACCTGCACGGTGGGTTGCATTATAGAGGAGGGGCCATGAGTTTAAGAAATTCCATCTATTATAAAGATTGGGCAACCTTGCCTAACCTTTCTCCTAAAGGGAGACATTATCTTTATCTTCCAAGGCTCTTTGCTGTACAAACTTACTCAAAAAGATAATTCAGAAAAGGTTTCCAATACCCCTACTCACAGGATGTACGTAAGTGTGAGAGCTCCATGGAGAATACCAGCATTCAGGAGATGAAACAGTTCTTTGGCTGTAAATGCACCATACAAAAGAGACAAATTGGAAACAGCTCTGGTCTCTGGAAACAATAGCATGAGCATCATCTTCAGGTTCATGGAGCAAAAAGACCACCTTAGAAAAGCTGTGGTCTTGAATTATGGAGGACAGTAGACAGTGGACTTATATCCACTCATTTATTATTTATGTGCACTTTTCCTTCCTCTATTTAAGTGTCTATTTAGTAAAACAGGGGTCAGAAACCATGGGATGCCCTTGGGAGAGAATTCTGGGTCCCATGTGGCTAGTGGCACTTTTATTTATTGCTTTAATTATGCTTATTGTATCCAGCCCACAAGATCAAGCAAAGGGCATGTGTCCATGAAAACTGAGTTTATTATGGAAATTTTTAGTGACTTTTTATGAACATAACAGTATAGCGCTAGCTTAATCCTAAGCAGAACAGTCATGAAATATGACAACAGTTTTGTCGGAATTTTCAGGTCCATTCAGTCTGTTGATGGATTTGAGAATAACTTGGGTTTTATTCATTGATTCATTCAACAAATGGATACTGAACTGTATCAGGTACTACGTGAAGTGCTAAAGATAGAGCAATGAAAAAGACAAAGCCCTTAACCACTCACATGGAGATTACATCCTAGTGTAGGAGACATAAAACTAACAGGTAATTACATAGAGAAATAATCTCAGGTAGAACGGGTCCGGAGAGTGATGCCAGCAAGATGGCAGCATAGGAGTTTCTAGTGCTTATCCAATTGCAGAAACATTAATTTGAACAACTATGCATGCATAAAAGCAACTTCATAAGAGCTAAGAAATCCAGGTGAGAGATTATATCATCCAAATGTAGCACAGAAATAAGAAAAACATTGAAGATGATAGGAAGGACAATTTCACATTACCCACTTCACCTCTTCCTTTCCCCAAGCTCACACAGCACAGTGTGGTGAGAGATGCCTTCCAAGCAGGGGAAGGAGAACAAAGTGAGCACCCAACTTCACTGTGGACCCCAGCACCAGCCCTGCCACAGTGACTCATGGTACCAAACTGACCACTGTGAACCAGGCTTCAGGCCCACCCCAGGGCCAAGCTGGCCCCTAAGGCCCCAAGCTCCAAGGCAATCCCTGCAGACCCGGGCACCAGTCTGGCCCCACCAACCCAGACTGTAGGCCCACTCTAGCACCAGGCTGGCCACCATAGTGCGAGGTTCCTGGCCCACCCTATTGCCAGGTCATCCCCTACTGATCCAGACCCCCAGGCCGACCCCATGGACCCAGACAACACACTGACCCTCAGATACCTAGCTTCCAGACCAGCCTCTGCAGACCCAAACTCCAGAACTATTCCAGTACCAGACCAGTCTTGGAATCCCCACATGCCAGAATGGCACCCATAGACCAATGCTCCATGCCCACTCCAGTGGACCTCATCACTAGGTTGACCCCTGAGTACCCAGGCTCTATGCGCACCCTCATGGACTCGGGCACTAAACCAGCTCACCTTAAGAAACATAGCTACAAGCCCACCCACAGACCCTGCCATCCAGCCCACCCAGAGTCTCTGGATGGGCTGGCTGGTGAAGGACTTTTGTTGCCAAAACTAGTCTGTTAAGATTGGAAGAGGTGCCTACTCCTTCAAACACAGAGATACCAATACAAGGCCATAAGAATTACAAATAATCAAGGAAACATGCCACCACCAAAACTAACAAAGAAAAAATAAATAAATAAAGCACTAGTAACCAACCCTAAAGAAATGGAGAATACCTAACAAAGAATTAAATTTGATCAACTTGAAGCTCAGTGAGCTATAGAGAACGCAGATATGCACCTATATGAAGCCAGAGAAACTATATATAAACAAAATGAGAAGTTTAACAAAGAGATAGAAACCATAAAAAAGAACCAAACGGAAATTCTGGAGTTGAAGAACACAATCACTGACCTGAAAATTTCCATAGAGAACTTCAACAGCCTAATAATATATTTGACAGAGTGAATTAATGAATGAATGCATGAATATCCTATGTTTACATATACTATTTATCAGCAATAAGCATTTGAATACATTCCTCTGGACCACTATAGCAGCTGCTCTAATCATACCAAAAATATTTACTTTTAGTCCTCTCAGAATATAATACAATAAATTGTTTTAAAGCTACAATGCATTAATCAACCAGATTTCAAAATTTCACACTGCTACTATCCTCTAATAATTTCAGAATCATTGGAAACAATCTTATTGGCTCCCCTTTTCTTTCTGGGCTCACAAATAGTGATACCAAGAATGATTTTGCATTTTATGGTCTGAAAACCCCACTTAACAGGAGTTAGCAGACCTTGAAATCCCTAAAGAAATATAACCCTTCCTTCGGTATAATTGGTCTTTACAGAGAACTCAAATCTTTGGTGTCTTTATAAGTGTTTAAAATGAAACTCAAAGTCCTTAGCCAATATAGCTCACAGTAGAGTATGTTAAATAGTTGAATGGAATACTCCTGAGTTACTGCTGCTGGAACAATGTGTAATGTTTATTTTAATTTGGGTCTTCTCAGAAACAGAACTAGAGACAAGAATTTGAGTAAGACATTTATTTGGAATGTGCTGGGAACCCCAATAGGGGACCAGGGGAAATCATACAAGGAAGAGAAGGCAGTTGATAAAGGGTGTGCTATTAAGCCAATTACCCTGGTGGGTGACTAGAACTTCATCCCAGGGAAAACTCTGGGAAATGATGCAAAACACACTCTTCACAAATATCCCCCTCAAAAAGTGAGGCATCTGGGGTATGTATACAGCCATACAAGAGTCACTGATTCAAGGTGGCTTAGGAATTGTTAATCTCCAAATACCTCATGCTTGCCTCTTGCTCCTATAGGTACACTTAGAAGGAGAATGGTAAAGGTCCTAGACACAGAGATGCATATACTGGCAGGCAGGATGTATAGATAAGACACTGACAGTGTCTGCTGTAGGCACTTACTCAGCAAGTCTCTTTCTTGCCTCTGAACAATATGGAGGTCCATGTTAAGCTCACATCTCAATGAGCTCTCCTGCCTAACAAATAAGAACAAATGTTCACCCTCCTCAGCCTTACTTGATAGTGGACTCAGATAGGATCCAGCACTCACCCAGGTTACTGTTGCGGGAAGTCAGGGACCCCAAATAGAGGGACCGGCTGGAGCCGTGGCAGAGGAACATAAATTGTCAAGATTTCATGGACATTTATCAGTTCCCAAATAATGCTTTTATAATTTCTTATGCTTGTCTTTAATCTCTTAATCCTGTTATCTTCATAAGCTGAGGATGTACATCACCTCAGGACCACTGTGATGATTGTGTTAACTGTACAAATTGATTGTAAAACATGTTTGTTTGAACAATATGAAATCAGTGCACCTTGAAAAAAAACAGAATAACAGCAATTTTTAGGGAATAAGGGAAGACAACCATAAAGTCTGACTGCCTGTGGGGTCAGGCAAAAAGAGCCATATTTTTCTTCTTGTAGAGAGCCTATAAACAGACGTGCAAGTGGGGAAGATATCGCTAAATTCTTTTCCTAGCAAGGAATATTGATATTAGTACCCTGGGGAAGAAATGCTTTCCTGGGGGGAGGTCTATAAATGGCTGCTCTGGGAATGTCTGTCTTGTGCAGTTGAGGTAAGGACTGAGATATGCCCTGGTCTCCTGCAGTACCCTCAGGCTTACTAGGGTGGAGAAAAACTCCACCCTGGTAAATTTGTGGTCAGAGTGGTTCTCTGCTCTCAAATCCTGTTTTCTGTTGTTTAAGATGTTTATCAAGACAATATGTGCACCACTGAACATAGACCCTTATCAGTGGTTCTGCTTTTGCCCTTTGCCCTGTGATCTTTGTTAGACCCTTATTAGTAGTTCTGCTTTTTGCCCTTTAAGCATGTGATCTTTGTACCTACTCCCTGTTCTTACACCCCCTCCCCTTTTGAAACCCTTAATAAAAACTTGCTGGGCTGAGACTCAGGCAGGCATCACAGTCCTACTGATATGTGATGTCACCCCCAGTGGCCCAGCTATAAAATTTATCTCCTTATACTGTCTCTTTTTATTTCTCAGCCGGCCAACACTTATGGAAAATAGAAAGAACCTATGTTGAAATATTGGGGGTGGGTTCCCCTAATAGGTTACAAAGAGGGCAACAGCATGGAGCAAAAAAACAAAAGCCTTCTTCAGAGTTGGAAAAACAAGCAAACAAACAAAGAGTAGGCACTTATAATTTTACAGAGCATATCAAAAACAAGCAAAACTGAAATAAATAAATAAACTGATGAAGACTGCTTAGCTAAGTGCAGTGGCTCACGCCTGTAATCTCAGCACTTTGAGAGGCCAAGGTGGGAGGACTGCTTCAGGTCAGGAGTTAGAGACCAGCCTGAGTAACATAGTGAGACCCTATTTCTATCAAAAAAATAAATAAATAAATTAGCCAGGCATAGTGGCCCTTGCCTGCAGTCCCAGCTACCCAGGAGGCTGAGGCAGGAGGGTCGCTTGAGCCCAGGAATTCACATTTACGGTGAGTTATGATCATGCCACTGCACTTCAGCCTGGGTGACAGAGCAAAACCCTGTCTCAAAAAAAAAAAGACACTGAATACAGTGAACAGTGATTAATCACCAGAAGTAATGAATGAGAAAAAAAAAATAAGTGGGACAAGGCAATATAGGGCATTCATCTGGAAATCAAATGGAAGGAGAAAAAGGCTGAGAATCCAGGCCTGGATAAGAGATGCTTTCTTAGTCCAGCTGGATCTGGGTTATCTTTATTTCCTTGCAGAAAAGGACCTGGATATTGATATCAGAACATCACTGTGTTCGTGGCTGTTGTAAGCATTTCTGTCTAATCACCTGTATAGTATCTCTTTCCAGAGTAAAGGATTAGTCTTGCTCAACTAATCCTTTTATCATCTTTAAAAAATCCTGGAGTAAAGAACCTATCAAGATATTGCTGTATTCAGATATCAAGCCTGGGAGGGCACTATTTGATTTTTACTAGGTCAAAAGTCTAGCACCCAGAAGGTACAAACCATGAAAGCACCTTTTAAATACACACACACACACACACACACACAAACACACATGGATTTCTGCTGGGCATGCTGGCTACATGTCACAAAATGTCTCCTGAACAGCAGGAATTTTAATTAAATCAGGGGAGATCTAATTTGGCCTAAATTGGCTTGCTACAAAAGGTGTTAAGGAGAACAAAAATTGCTCTGCAATATGGATGTTTGTGAAAGGGATGGGCTGTATCCATTGACAATGGTAATGCAAAGTGATGTGGAAAATATGAAGCCCACTGAAGATGCTAGAAAGCCTGAGAATGCTAATCTGTGATAAGCTGATTACAGAAGAAAATATATTACATGCATGAACTCCTGGAACTAAATTCATCTGAAGGTACAACCAATATTGAAGGCTGATCTCTGGTAGCCCTCAAAGAAAATAAGGGAGAACGATGAGGGAAAGAGAAGCATAAACCACTATTATTGTGTAGACTGGAATAGGAAGTGGAAGAGTATCACCGCTTGGACAGAGATAACGATAAGTATCATATTCCTTCATAGTTTCAAGAGAAGAAGACCTTTGATAGCAGGAATGAAAGAATGACCAAGCAGAACTGGACACGTCTAACAAAAGAATAAGAGGGTGAGAAACTTGAGGATGCCAGCAATAAAGTTGTCGAAGTTGCATGCCGTGGAATTTGGACTGAATGAAGAAAGAAAAGTACTGGAAAGGGTATGGTGGGCCATGTGGCAGAGGAAGTTTGAAAGTATAGCAGTCTTGATGTGGTTAAAAATCAGAAGCATTGTAAGGAAGTGAGTAAGCTGAAAGGAGGGAAATTTAGGTCATTGTGGGGTATGGAAATTTACATTCTTTAGGTGTAGGATTCCTGGCAATAACCATGGGTGTAGGTGGTTGAAGGGGAGTAAGTGTAAGGATCATGGGAGTCACAGAGAAAAAGGAGCCTGGAGGTCTGGCTGTTGGGTGACTCATCTACATAGATGCTGCCCATGATAACTGAAGGAACTGGGGTGGAGACAAAAATAGCTATGCAATTGCCAAAGGCTTCAGTGTGGAAGAGGAAGAAGCCAAGAGTTAAGCAATTAAAGGCAATGAGAAGTAGTAAAGAGTGGTATAGATGAGTGTCATTAGCCTCAAAGGAAGAGGGCTTTTATGCCCACAAAGATGAAAGGGTAATGGTCCGGAAGCATCTGGGAGAACTTCTCCCATGCTTAGGTCTCCATGAGATGTGAAGTCTGGGAGAAAACCCAGGTCCAGCTGCTATTTAGGTAAAGTGATGTTCCCCAGTTGTGTCCTGTACAACAGTAGCTTGCCCAGATGTTACAGATGAACAACCAAATAATGTAAAATAAAGGTTTCATGATTATATACATTTAAGAAATATTGCACAGTAAACCTTCTTCTGGAAGCATCATAATACAAACTAAAAAATTAGAGCAATACTGTGCAGTAGAAGCATATTTTACCATAATCTTTTCATCTATACTTGACTACTAAAGCATTGCTCTGGGGGGATACCTAGTAACACCACAACATAGGTATCCTGTAGAGAATGGGAAAAGCTAAGTTAACATAAGAAAAAGAAAGAGCCTTCCATAAAAGGGTAAAGAGGTTGAAGATAGAGAGGTATAGTGTGGGGTCTAGAGGAGCCTGGCTGGTTTTAAATCCCTGATCAGGTACTTCCCAGCTCTATAACCTTGTGAAAACTGCTTCAGTTTACTTATCTGTAGAAGAAGGAGGAGGAGGATGAGAAGACATCTCACAGGGTGGTGATAAGGATGAAGTTAATTAACACAGGAATGCCTAGAAAAACACCTGGTACATGATATGTGTCCCACAAAGGAAAACTGTTATTATTGCAGAGTTTATTTGCAATGGAAAGAGAGTTCTAAATGACAAACTGTTTTCCAAGCACTGAGAGTTGCTAGAAAGAGCAATCCCGGCTCCAAAGGAAGAGAGTAGGTGAGGTAACTCTCAGATGAACCTGAATCGGGAAGAAATGTGGATACCAGGGGCAATTTTTTGAGAAACATAATTAAACATCCCAATTGTGTTTGTACAGTCTAGGAGATTTTAGTTTAACCACTTCATACCCACCATTGTATGGGCTACCTAAGACAAGATGAACACTTTCTATTGTGTTTATTATTTAACTTTCCTCTGGTGTAAACTTTCATTCATTTCCTTTGCCCATGTACATATCAAGGTCTTAAATGACTTTTCATCCAAACGTAAATGTAGGTAGTTCTTTCCACCCTCTCTTTCTGCCCCTTTCTCTTTACATGACTGTAAGAGCTGCTTCCATGCACACCAGTTGTGTTAATGATCTTCTCATTTTGAATATTAAGAGGCATAATCACTTCATGTTTTAAGGATAATGTGTGAGAAATACAGAGATCTTTCTGATCACAGAATCTGTCTTTAGGTCTTGCAACTATTTTCTTCCTTTCACTTAATATCTTTTCAAATTACTAACCCAAGACTTCAGTCCCCTCTTTTTAGCTGACAGTTTTGAATCAGGAATATTGTACCGTGTCCATGTCTCCAAAATCTAATAAGACAGAACATGCTTTTCCTGCTCTGTGGAAACGAAGGAAAGCAACTGGAGAATGCTCTAGGCCACCGTCAATGAGCCCTAACCCTTTTCAGACATCTACCATACCCCACCCCTCTCCAGGAGATGCCAGAGATATTAGCTGATTATTCAGGGCCCAGCCTGAAAAAGCATGGTGAACCAGATGGGATAGAAAAAGCAAATCCAAATCCTCAAAAAAATTCCTTGCTGGTACCTTACACTCATGCAAAGCTTTACTAGTCACAAAACCCTGTCATGTTCATCATCTTCCCCTTGGATAGTCAAATAATTCTGCCCCAATGGGCAGTTCTAGGCTGGCCAGCCAACACTTATTTTTGGAATTCCTGTAAATATCAAAATATCTTAAATGGAATTATTTATACCTCAAAAAACACACAGGGAATTATACACTGTGTGAAGACAGCTCATCAAAAAGGTGTTCTTGTTTTTTTGGCAATCTGACCTTTAACAACTTCCAAGGCAACTTATTATAGCATTAATTGCCTTTTATTTAACTATACTGAAGTAGAGCATCATTTCTTATGTTTATTAGCCATCTATACTTCCTCTGAGGTACTCAATATGGGCCTTTTTAGAATGAGAGTAGAGGAAAACCACAATCAGAAGAGAAGGAGGGTGAGATAGAGGATCAGGGAAGGAGAGAGGAAGAGAAGGAAGGTTTACAGGTTGTAGGACAGAAAAGATAAATTTCCTCAACCATCACAAGATTCATGGCTGACACCCCTCTAACAAAAGGCAGAGCAACAAGAGAAAAGCACAACACATGTATTTAATATAAGTTTTACATGACATGGGAACCTTCACAAATGAAGACCCGAAGACTCAGGAAAAACTGGATTATTTTTATAAACAGTCATGCAGAAGTATGATAGGAGGACAAAGGTATAATGTAATATTAATAACCTGGGGGGAACTTAGCAAGGCCTATTTGTTCAGATTCTGCTTGGCCTCTCTATGTGACATTCACTCCCTGCTGGTGTAGGGCAGGACACCTGTCAGATGAGTCTCCAGAAAAGAAAGGACAGTAAAAGTCCGAGAGCAACTGTGATGGTTAATATTGAGGGTCAACTTGATTGGATTGACGGAGGCAAAGTATTGTTCCTGGGTGTATCTGTGAGGGTGTTGTCAAAGGAGATTAACATTTCAGTCCATGGACTGGGAGAGGCAGACCCATTCTCAATCTGGCAGGCACCATCTAATCAGCTGCCAGCACAGCTAGGATAAAAGCAGGCAGAGAAACGTGGAAGGACCAGACTGGCTGAGTCTTCTGGACTTCATCTTCCTCCCATACTGGATGCTTCCTGCCCTCGAACATCTGACTCCAACTTCTTCAGCTTTTGGACTCTTGGACATTTGACCACAGACTGAAGGCTGCACTGTTGGCTTTCCTACCTTTGAAGTTTTGGGACTCAGACTGGCTTCCGTGCTCCTCAGCTTGCAGACGGCCTATTGTGGGACTTCACTTTGTGATCATGTGAATCAATACTCCTTAATAAACTCCCCTTCATATATACATCTAGCCTATTAGTTCTGTCCCTCTAGAGAACCCTGACTAATACGGCAACCTTCCTGCTTCTGTGGTTTCCTCAGTTTCCTTCAGATTAAAATCCTTAGCAGACCAAGGTGCCAAATTTGGGGTTATCATGTTTTGAGCTCCAACAAGGTCAGATCTCACACTTCTAGTGAAGACTTTCCCAATCTACTTCTCTCCCCTTTATTACATCTAAGGCCAAATTAGCTCTTTGGGGCCTACACCTCCTCTCAAGGATAATGTGCTTAAAAATCTAAATCCCCTTTGTCAGTTTTTCTTAGAAGACCCTTGGTCCTAGATCCTGGATCTCTCTGATATCTCATGATATTTGAGGACAAAAAGTACAAAACAGTGGAGACCTTGTTTCCCTTTAAAACATAAAACAGCAGTATTAATGCCGGTTTTTCCATATTGTCTGTTTACCTCCACTTTGTAAACAAGTGTATTTTGAGAATGAGCTGGTTGAAGGTCACCAGGTTGAAAGTGACATGACCAAGATCTTTGCTAAGGTTTTGAGAAGGACTCAAAGCCAGTTCTTTTGACTCCTAGACTCCTGTAGCAATGTGGGCATGGGACACAGAGACTAAAAGTGAGGCATTCTGGGTTCCCTTCCCAATTTTAGCCACAGCAGCACAGTTCTGATGTTGAATATCTATTGGGGTTCTGTAATATCTTATTGCCAAAAGGGTACCATTGCTGAAATAGAACTTTGGAAACCATAGCACTACACTGGGCTAGGAAGATGAGAGTAACAATTTCTACCTCTCCAGAAAGTTATGATCAAGAGAAAGCAATTGTCATTATCATCATCAAAATCAGAATATATTTGAGCTCTTCCTCTTTTAGGGCATTATATTTTTCCAGCTGCTAGAGACAAAACGGCTTTAAGACATGGCCTCATTACTTAGGAGCTAATAACTTAGTTGATAATGAGGACATTTCTAAAATGTTAAGGTGTGCACTAAAAACTGGTATTTCCCAAACAGTAACATCCACTCAGAGTTCATTGGAAGAAGAGATCCTCCTAAAAGTTACAATTCAAAGATGGGCTCTCTAGGATTTCAAAAATGGAAATAGTCTACAAGTATTATCCAGGGCAAATTAGAGACTGTCATTCATATGCAAAAGTATACTGGGGATCTCTGACTAACGACCCAGGAAGAGGAAGGATGCTTTAATAATATCCACCTTTATTATGCTAAGTGTTGTATATGAACTGCCTCATTTGATCCTTACCTAAACTCAGTGGTACAGGTATTATTTTTCTCATTTGGAATAAAAGGAAACTGATGCTTAGAGGGTAAAGTGCACAAATCAAACATCAGCACTTCTCAAACCTAAATGTGCTTCAGATTTAAATACCTGTGGATCTTGTTAAATGATAGATTCAATTCAATAGGTCTGGAGTGAGGCCAATATTCCCTATTTCTAACAAGCTCCCAAGGGGATGCCAAAGCTTCTGGCCCAGATTATTCTTTGAGTAGCCAGGTTCTACACTATCATGCTTCTTACTGTGCCATTCCAGAATGAACTGGAGCTAGCTGGCATATGGGCATTGAGGAGCGGAAGGGTCGGCAGGGGATACTGGGGACAAGGGTGATAAAGAATAATGCAGAACTGAAGGGATCTTTGGAAGATGATTTTTAGATACAGAGATAGAGTAGATAATGAAAATTTAAGATGAATATGAAAATTCTGAGTAGAAGACATTCATTTGTTTTGTCAAGAAATATTTATTGAGCATCTGTGATGTGCCAGGTCCTATGTGAGGCACTGGGGCTACAACTCTTCAGGTGGCTTAAAATCTAATGAGAAACGAGTTGACAGTCAATTAGGATAAACATGGGAGTGGTAGAAAGAAGTGAGATGCTATGGAGTTCACAGTAGAAGCAACCCCGTAGGACTGCAGAGTCAGGAAAGACTTCCCAGAAAAGTAATGTCTATGTGAAAACCTAACTTTGAATAACAGGTAGCAAAGTGAAGGTGGCAGGGTGGGAGGGAGGATTTTTCTGACCAAGGGAAGAAAACTCACGAATGCCAGGAGGTAGGCAAAGCATGGCCCTGGAGGAACGGAGGAACATTTAGGATGGCTGGAGTCCAGAGGTCAATGGAGAATCCCCAAGAAGGAAGCAGAGCAGAAAATAGAGAGGATTCATTCTTAGAAGCATGGCCCACACACAGCAGCCAAACCAGTAAGCAAAGATGGGGAAAGAAGGAGGGATGTTGCTTATTCTTTTCCTCTCAGCTCTTTAGCCAACAGAAGATTGCTTGGGGACATACATGCTGAAACATGGAACTATGTCCCCTGCACTTTGTCCTTTTGGTAAGCCTTCATTTTCGAAGATAACATTCCTACCCTCTAAACCCCAAGGAAAAGATTATTAGATGAAGATTTTCAGGCATATTGTCAGGTCATCCCACATCTGCCAGACTTTGTTGATAATGGCTAAACTGTGACTTATAAAGAAAGAACTTGGGAAATAGGAAACTGACCCTGATCTGGGGAAGAAATGGGAAGAAAACTAACAACCAGCTTTTATTGAGCATGTACTATGTGACAGCACTTCTTCCCAGGCATATTACTCACTTTTCTCATTTTACCTTCTCAGCAGTCCTATACATAAGTGCTATTACCATTTCCATTCTGTAAGTAAGGAAATCAAGGTTTTAGAGAGATTAAGCCACTTTCTCATTTTTTTCCATTTTCTTGGCTAGAAATGACTGAGACTAGATTTGTGCCTAAGCTCATCTGAATCTGAAGCCCATTGTCTTAACTACTTTAGATAATAAAGGTTAGGTTGGAGGGAAGAAAGGACCCATCTGAAAAGTGTGGCATGGCAACTGCTTCCTCAGAGCAGTTTACTGGGTCAAGGATCTTAAAGATAGGATCTTGTCCTGTGGTGGATAAGATGGCTTGGAAGACCCAGTGCTAAATAAACAGCTATAGCATGGTCAGCACTCAGCAATGGCCCAAGTTGAGACCAGATCAGAGAGGACATAAAGCCAGACTTGGGTCCAGCCTGAAAATGGATTAGAACCAGTGTACAGAGTAAATTAGTCAGAATAGACTGACTTTTGCCATGGTAACAAATAGCCCCTAAATATGAGTATGTTACCACCACAAAGATGCATTTCTCAGTCATGTAATGTCAGCTACTGGTCCAGGTATCTCTCCAGGGCAACCGTCCTGATATGGTTTGGTTTTGTCCCCACCCAAATCTCATCTGGAACTCCCATGTCTTGTGGGAGAGACCCAGTGGGAGGTAATTGAATCATGGGGCAGGTCTTTCCCATGCTGTTCTCATGATACGGAGTAAGTCTGACAAGATCTGATAGTTTTAAAAAGGGGAGTTTCCCTGCACAAGCTCTCTCTTTGCCTGAGGCCATCCATGTAAGATGTGACTTGGTCCTCCTTGCCTTCCACCATGATTATGAGGCCTCCCCAGCCATGCGGAACTGTAAGTCTATTAAACCTCTTTTTCTTCCCAGTCTCAGGTATGTCTTTATCAGCAGAGTGAAAATGGACTAACACACCTTCACTGTGGGGTAACCTCAAATTCTAAACTGTTGGAGACACCACTGCCATTCTATGCCTCCTCCTTGGCTGATTCAGCAGGAACGAGCAAGACTGGAAAGACATATGCTCCTTTTACTATCTCAGCTCAGAGGTGATATCTTTCACTTCCATTCATCCTTCATTGGCCAGAATAAGTCACATGGCACCCACTTCACTGCAAGGAAGCTAAAGAAGGTAAGTATATTCCTTGCACCACGAATGGGGAAGAAATTGGACATTGATGGACACTGGTATGCCCAACCACGAGAGACTCTTGAGAGTTCTCAACACACCTCTCTTTACAGTGAATTACTGGAAATCCACAATCACCCTTCACCGACCACTGCCTCACACCATCCACTGGGAAGTCATCAGCTAATACAATTTAATTCCTTACATTGTCGCAATGCTGTAACTTATTTGACTTGGGAGTCTTAAATCCCCTAATCCAAGATACACCATTCTGATTATCTTTCCCAGAATTGGAACACAGGTTTTGGGTGTTTCTGCATATATCCTTAAATTTAAGGATACTACTTTTCCGCTTAAGTGAGCTCAAGTTTATTTCTATTCCTTTATGGCCTTCATATTTACATTTACAAATGTAAATAGCCAGCTCAGAATGAAGGACTGACAGGCATAGACATTTCTCAGGTAAATTAAATAGGGTTTGTTTATTTTAAAGATTCAGAAGAAAGTTAATAAAGTCAGAATTCACAGCAAACAGATTAGCAACATTCTCCAGGAGACACTGGGATGCAAACATCTAGATCCTAAAGTCCTCCTTCTGGAGCCTCACATCTGAAGGAGAGTGAGGATCTCATCAGAACTTGTGGAAGTCCAAATACATCTCTCTAAAGACTCTGCTTTATCACACAAGCTGTCCTGTGTGCAGCCTGGTTTGGATGCTTTCTGGAGATCCCCTCATCTAAGGCAGATTCATCTCATTAATCTCAATACCATATAATAGACACCATGCTTACCCAGAGTGCAGTGCAGTTCTTTAAGCTCAGGGAAATGTTTAAGCAGCTTCTGAAGGGACACTGCTCAGATGGAGTCACAGGCTACGGAGGCCTCAGTCAAGCAGGACTTTCGCCTTCACCAATACAGACACTTGAATTCTAAGGGGCAAGAATGAAATAGAAAACAGGGTTAAAATTCAACCTTCAAAGTTTTTTGCTAAGCCAAATGGGGTCGAGTGCTGATATTCAAAATGCACAAGGCTTTTTTTTTCTAAGAACACTTGTGGTCGAGAATAAAAGGTCATATCTTAAATCTCTTTAGTGACAATTGCTTGCATGCCATCAGAATACACTTAACTCCAACTGTCCTTTCATTGTATCTTCCTTGAGAGGAGTAATGCTATTTTAATCATAATTCAGTCACAGGAGTTGAGCACTATCTTATTGAAATGGGATGGAAATTAACAACAATCATCTCAAACAGAAGTTTAACAACAATTTATTCTGCTTAGGGACCTCAGCGAAGTAGTAGAGAGAAGAGATAGAAATAATCAAAAATGGCAAAGGGTAAAATTTAAAGGATTTTACTTTCTTAAAAGACTCATAAAATTTGAATTTCAAACAGTTATAAACATATTATGTACCTTTTTTCTTAATATTATAACTTGATTTCTTATTATAGTAACATTTCCTTATTGCAAAAAGTACTTTAAAAATACAGATAAGAGGCCAGGCATGGTGGCTCACATTTGTAATCCCAGCACTTTGGGAGACCGAGACGGGAGGATCACCTGAGGTCAGGAGTTCAAGACCAACCTGGCCAATATGGCAAAACCCCGTCTCTACTAAATATCCAAAAAAAAAAAAAATTAGCTGGGCATGGCGGCGGGCACCTGTAATTCTAGCTATTCAGGAGGCCGAGGCAGGAGAATCGCTTGAACCTGGGAGGCAGAGGTTGCAGTGAGCCAAGATCGCGCCATTGCACTCCAGCCTAGGTGATAAGAGCGAAACTCTGTCTCAAAAAAAAAAAAAAATAGATAAGAAAAAGGAGGAAATAAAAATCATCTATTGTCCTCCTACCCAGAGAGATTCTGTTGACTCTATATGCACGTATGTATCTGTCCACATCTATCTTATCTATATCTCTATCCAAACAGATACACACAGAGACACACATACAAACACATATATACACACAATTTTTACAAGCTGTATTGTCATTTTAAACTCTTAACAGAACATGTTAATTGTAAGAATACTACTATTCATTGATATCTTGGTTCTCTTCTCCTTGCAAGACTTACTTCCCTGTCCTTTGAGGTGCAATGTAGCCATAGACTTTGTCAAATAAAATTTAAGTTGAAGGGACATATGTCACTTTGAAGTAGAAGCATTTTAGTAGTAGTGACTATCGGATCTGCCTTTTTCCTGCTGTGACATGGAGATGGAAATATAAGAGATTTTCCCATAAGAAGGAGTTATCTTGAAATGCTAAACCAACATGTGGAGGGATGAGAGCTGCCCTTAACAGTCACTCAGTTTTGGGCCATTGTGTAAGGCACCGAGAACTCTGAAATTCTTCTCACACTAGATTATGCCTATCTCCATTTATCTAGTTTATTCTGACCAGTAAAATTTTTAGCATCGTTCTGACATTAAATATTCTACAAAATCACTCAAATGGCTAAATTATACAGCATAATGTGCAAGTGGTATAATTTATTCAGCCAATTTTTTAGTGCTGCATATTTATTTCCATTTTATAAGTTTTTATAAACAATATGGTAAGAAATATATTTTAGTTAAATTTTTGCTCATATTTATGTTATTTTCTTAAGCTGCAATCATAAATTGGAAAGTCGTTGTTCAAAAGATACACAAAGCCATCAGTTTTCTTACGTATAGCGTCAAATCACCCTCAAAAAGACTGTTCACAGCATCATCAATGGCATAAAGAATACATGATTTCTCTGTTCGATATAAATATTCTATTTACCTACCTACCCTACTTTTGCCAAATTTAAAGGTGAAAATGGTGCCTTATTTTTTTTATTGTAATTCCATGAGTCAAATATTTTTTTCATAGTTGTATAAGTTATTTGTATTTCTTCTCTGGTGAATTGTCTTTTCATTATTTTCTCATTGATTTCCTAATATCATTTATTGAATAATACTTTTCTTAAATGCTTATTCATGCCTCGAGTTTGCAAAAAGGCCTGACAGTGGGCTTTAATTCTGCCCTACTGATCAGTCCATCCATGCCCAAATCATCACCAGGCTGCTTTAATTATTGCATCTTTAGACTTGTCAATATCTTATATAATATCTTTTTGACCTTTTTTTGCCTATTTTTAAACATTTATTTTGCAATTTAAACTTTTAAAAATTCTACTGGGATTTTCATCTTTTCCAGGAACATTATTCAAGTCTTATTTAATAACATTTCCTTCATTAATTCATTCAACAAATGTTTATTGAGCACTTAATACGAGTCAGGAATTATTTTAGGTACTGAATATAAAGAACAAATAGAACTCCTTGCCCTTATGGAGCTTATATTCTAGTGAGATAGAGATAAAGACAATGAACAAGATAAGTAAGTACAACAGAGAATGTTAAATAGTAGACAGAGCTAAATAAAAAAAAATGAAGTTGGAAGGGGGCTCATCAAATAGCATTGTTGGTGGGTTTCAATTCAAGTTCTTCAGGAAGCCAAAGTTAGAACAGAATCAGACGTGTAAGAGATGCATTGTGGGGTGTGAAAGTTGTAGACAACAAGATGAAATCACTTTTATCAGACCCAGACAAGATAAGGCTGGGAAGGCATGAAGGAGAGGAAGCACATGCTTACATGCCTGAGATAAAAACCTTTCACAAGGACTTTCTAAAAACCCCCGTAAGAAACCCTTTCACCTTCACGTATCTCCTGCTTTGGTAAGATTTATTACCAGACATTCTTTAGGACTGCAGTAAATCAGGTAAGATTGTCTCAGAACACGTGCCCAGTAAATGGGAAATCCACCAATGAACTGACAGCAATCCTGGCTTTGAATCTCTGGAACCAATAAACTTTGTTTCTAAGCAAATTATTTAAATTCCTTTTTGCTAATGCAAGCTTCCTTTTACCCTTCTCTGCTGGTTTGCCATTCCATGCATTCCAGATTATAATCCTGATTTCTTATTCCTGAGTAAACCCAACATATTTAAAGATAATTTTCTCTAGTGTCTTTTTTAGGTTGCGGGGTAGGTGGCGGGGGAGACTGAGAAAAATATAGGAGAGAACACAGGAAAAGGCAGGAACACCGTCAGCCACTGATGAAATCTGACATTCATAAAGAAGGAAAGGAATAAACCTCAAATGTCTTATTGAGAAAAAGAGGGGATAGGGAAAGGACAAGAAATGGGTTGGGGGAGGAAATGGGTAAAAATAGCCTCACACTGCTGTGCAGCCGAGAAAATCTCACCCAGCTGATGGGGAGCCTAGGCCAAAGATTTCACAATGGAGGATTTCCACCTCTGGTAGAAATAGCCATGTGCTGGTACCCAATCGCTCTTGCTCATTGACTGGGAGCATCCCGGGGAGGGCGTGGCCTTTACATGGTGGGCGGTATTGGAGCCAAGCAGGTTCTCTTTCCATGGCCACCACAATGGGATAAAGTTTTGAAATTTTAAATAGGTTGATTTTGAAATGTAGTACACATATTTGACCATTTATTATTTAATTATAATTATTCTATAATATTGGCTGATGTTATAAAGAGGGTGGGACTTTTCCATGTCATTTGAAAATTAATTATTGCTAGTAGACAGGAAACCTACATTTTGGATATTTATTTTCTTTTCTAACCTGCCACCTTCTCAAACTCTTATTAATTTATTTGCTTCTTTGGTTGAGATTTTCATATTTTTAAGAATACCATCACACATAGTTTTATCTCCCTCTTTTTGAATTATTCTGCTTTACTTCTTATCTTTTTGCCAAATCAGGGTTGATGACTGTGGATATGTTCATGTTCATGGGAATCCCTTTCAGTTTTGCCATTAAAGGATATTACGCTGGATGTCCTATGCCGACACATGAGAAAAATATATATATATATAATATAGGAATATATTCCTATATTATATATATATATTATATATATATTATATAGGAATATATTCCTATATAATATATATATTCCTTGGTCAATTTCCTAAGAAATTCTAAATTACTAAAATTAACTTAGGAAATTGATCTGGGAACATTTTTTCACATCTTGCTATAGAATTGTAATGTATTCATACATTTTCCACCTCCTCTCTAATACATGATATACCTTGTCATTTCTAGTGTTTCTGGTTGTGCTTTTACTTGTTCTTTTTTTTTTTTTTTCATTAGACTTCAATAAGTTTCTTTCTTTCACGGGATTTTTTTTTCTAAGAATCAGCTCTTGAAAGTGTCTATCATTTCTGCATCTTTCTCTTCTATAATTTATTAATTTCTGCTTTTATCTTCAACATTCCTTGATTCATTCTCTGCATAATTGAATTTTATTTTTCACAGGCTTTTAAAAGAGAAAAAGTGAGAACTGTTGTGCCTTTTCTAGCCACATCTCTAATCATAGTTATAATCATCACATATTGCAGGCAACATGGGGTTATGGTCAAGGATGTAGATTCTGTCTGCTATGTATTTCCTGGGTTCATATCCCAGTTATACTTTTGCCAACTGTGGGAAATGGACTAGCAGTTTCCACATGTGTAAAATAAGGATTATTATTGTAATAAAATTTACCTCATAGGGTTACTGTGAAGATTACTTGAGCTAATATTTGTAAAGATTTCAAAACAGGGGTTGGCACACAGTAACTGCTATGTAATACATGCATAATGCAGTACTTTATTCTTTACAAAACATCTTCACATTAATTTTCTCCCTTAGTTATAACAATCCCATGAGACAAACAATACTCATCATTACTTTTCCTATGATAAAACTGGAATGCGTCAACTTAAATTAGTGGATGGAAGAGACAGGTCTTATGATTCTGGGATCAGCATGTGGCTTGAAGCCCAAATGACCTCTTTAGTTTAGGGTTTGTGGGGACACAGACAGAGAAGTCCGTGTTCAGCTCAGCTTTAAGCACTGGCAACAGTCGCAGATTTTGAGACCCTCAGCTGGATGGTCAACCGCTGAAGACTGGGACCAGCGGCTGGAACAACTGTTAAGAAGAGCTTTAAGGTACCAGGCTCCTGGACAAGTGAAGCCAGCCTCGGCAGGAAGGTGAGACAGGACCTGGTTGATGTGCAGGAGATGTGGGTTCTTATCCTGGTCTTGTCTCTGTCTTACTCAGTAAGTGTAAACAAGGCACTTTGCCCTGCCACATCTCCATTTCCTCAAATACGAAAACAGGGAAAATAATTTCTGCCCGGCCTCTTCCACACGGCCCCTATAGGATTCAGAGGATGCTGCTGGCAGTGCAGCACTTTGAAAGTTTATGAAGTTTTCCACATAGGCAAGATGCTGTGCATGTCTAAGATCTCTCCCCTCCCACTTTCTTTGCTTACACAACCAGGAAGTGAAAAGCAGATGTGGAAACCACTCTCAAACTCTGTGCCAGCCCCTCAAATCTTGTGTCTAGGAAGTGTCCTCCAACTTTCCCTCACACCAACAGCATCATTATCTTGGCATAGAAGAAAAAAAATCTATACATCTCTTCAAACAGAAATCTAATTTCCAACTGGCTTCACCTGGACTGTGAACCATAGGAAACAGACCACAACCGAATTTTCCACAAGCACTGTTTTCCATGCACACCCAAAACCAAGTAGGAAAGAGAGGAAATGGAAAACTCCCCTGGGCACTTAGCTCTTCATTACATTGTAAGAGTGTGAACTACCTGGGGAAAATAATCAAATTTAGGGGAGAAGGAGATTAATCCAATTCTGGTTCACATTACCAGAACTGTTTCTGTAACTATATATTTCTCCAGATTTTAGGAACTGTCCACTGAAATCGTTTTACATTTTAAATCCATTGTATTTAGATTTCTTCTTTCCCCAACAAGAACTGAATCTATTAACTAACTACCCAGTCTTTTCTTGGTGAGTAGCCACTTTTATTTTCCTAAAGTGTACAGGATGGAAATTTGAAGGAGATGTGCAAATCACAACTACAAGGCAGGCAAGTGAGTAGGGGAGGCTTCTACCCTTTCTTCTGTTCCTGACAGAACCCCCTTAAAGCTCAAGAAAGAGATGTGAGCAGCTAGACATTAGAGTTCTTCCTTCTTTTGCAAGGAAAAAAGGGGGAGGGGAAGAGAGAGAGAGACTGATTTTCTGAGCACTGACAGGCTCTATCCTTCATGAATTTCATTCTTCCCTTGTTCTATGTGTGTAAGAAGGAGGGAGAGAATTAGAAGAAAGAGTGACAAAGAAATTGATATCCAATGGGTATGCAAAAGAGACCCTGGCTGAACTTACTATTTGAGGGCAGGGCGCCAATGATCTGTGGCCACCCATAGATGCCAGTTATACCCTACTGAGGCTAGGAAAGGACCCACAGAGCAAAAGAACTATCTCCCAAGAGTTCCTGTGAATTAAGGTTGCTCTTAGCCAAATTTAGTACATGTCCCTAACAGAGGAAGGTTATTGTCAGGCCCAGCTGCTCTGCCCTCATCAGACATCGAGAAGTATGTAGAGTTCAGGGCCAGCAAGGGATGAAAGGGAACCAGTGATTAGTGGGTAGCGACTATGTGTCAGATACTTGTTAACAGACACACACAGACACACATAAAATCTCATTTAACCCAGTAGAAAGTTAGTTTCGGGATAGTAAAGGATTTTGCCTATTTTGTTCACTGTTCTAGCCCTAATGCATTGACACATAGCAAGTGCACAAGAAATATTTGTGAAATGAATAAATGGATTGTCACAACCCTATGGATATAAAATAATTACCAATTTTGTTTTAAGATGAGGCAGCTAAGTTTCAGAGATATTGGGGAGTAGATGAGCTAGGATTCAAACCTAGCTATATCTGGAATCCACAGCCAATTCCTCTCAGGACCCCTTGCTGTTCTCACATAAGAAACTGAAATGTATACAGAACAAAGTGTGGCCAGGGTTTTAAAATCACATTCCATAAAGAATCACTGGAGAACTGAAGTGTTTATCTGTGAAAAGGAACATCAGAAACTAACAAGTTATGGAGAGGCCCCTCCCCTTTCTGGAATTTTGTTCCTCATGAGTGAGATGAAGGTTTTGGACTAGATCAGAGAACAAATAATTGACATATGTACCATGACTCTGCCCTCCTATGACAGCCATTACTCATTGATTATAGTACTCTTTCCCACTGAATTTGGATGCAATTTCATAAATATTCTCAACAGCACTCCATGCAACCCCACCCATGATTAAAATTGACATGCATAATAAAGGCTGTTTAATTTCTCTAGACTAGATCATCTCCATGTCCCTCAAATTTATTTATTTTTTAGGAGTTTTTCATTACTTTATTTTTCAAATGGTTTCTAATGTCAGCCTCATGAGTTATTCCATATACAGTCACTCTCTACATAGCAACATTAATGTCAATGACAGACCACATATATAGCAGGGGTCCCATAAGATTATAATACCATATTTTTACTGCACCTTTTCCATGTTTATTTTTTATCTCCATTTACAATTTTTTTTATTTCCATAGGTTATTGGGGAACAGGTGGTGTTGGGTTACATAAGTTCTTTAGTGGTGATTTGTGAGATTTTGGTGCACCCATCACCCGAGCAGTACACATTGCACCCTATTGGTAGGCTTTTATCCCACCCCCCACCCCCACCCTTTTCTCCCAAGTCTCCAAAGTCCATTGTATCATTCTTATGCCTTTGCGTCCTCATAGCTTAGTTCCCACATATCAGTGAGAACACACAATGTTTGGCCTTCCATTTCTGAGTTACTTCACTTAGAATAATAATCTCCAATTTCATCCAGGTCACTGTGAATGCCATTAATTCATTCCTTTTTATGGCTGAGCACTAGTCCTTCATATATATATACACACATACACACAGTATATATACATACATATATATATACACACACATATATATATATACACCATAAGTGTAATATATACATAAATAGTATATATATACTGTTTCTTTATCCACTTGATGGGCATTTGAGTTTGTTCCACGTTTTTGCAATTGCAAATTGTGCTGCTATAGACATGCATGTGAAAGTGTCTTTTTCATATAATGACTTCTTTTCCTCTGGGTAGATACCCAGTAGTGGGATTGCTGGATCAAATGGTAGTTCTACTTCTAGTTCTTTAAGGAATCTCCACACTGTTTTCCATAGAGGTTGCACTAGTTTACATTCCCACCAGCAGTATAGAAGTGTTCCCTGATCACCACATCCATGCCAACATCTACTGTTTTTTTATTTTTTTTAATTACGGCCATTCTTGCAGGAGTTACGTGGTATCACATTGTGGCTTTGATTTGCATTTCCCTGATCATTAGTGATGTTGAACATTTTTTCATATGTTTGATTGGCCATTTGGATATCTTCTTTTGAGAATTGTCTATTCATGTCCTTAGCCCACTTTTTGATGTAATTGTTTGGTTTTTTCTTGCTGATTTGTTTGAGTTCATTGTAGATTCTGGATGTTAGTCCTTTGTCCCATGTATAGATTATGAAGATTTTCTCCCACTCTGTGTGTTGTCTGTTTACTCTGCTGACTGTTCCTTTTACTGTGCAAAAGCTCTTTAGTTTAATTAAGTCCCAGCTATTTTTATTTGTTTTTATTGTATTTGCTTTTGGGTTCTCAGTCAAGAAATCCTTCCCTAAGCCAATTTCTAGAAGGGTTTTTCCAATGTTATCTTCTAGAGTTTTTATAGTTTCAGGTCTTAGATTTAAGTCCGTAATCTATCTTGAGTTGATTTTTATATAAGGTGAGAAATGAGGATCCAGTTTTATTCTCCTACATGCAGCTAGCCAATTATCCCAGCACTATTTGTTGAAAAGAGTGTCCTTTCCCCACTTATGTTTTTGTTTGCTTTGTCAAAGATCATTTGGCTGTAAGTATTTGGGTTTACTTCTGGGTTCTCTACTCTGCTCCATTGGTCGATGTGCATATTTTTATTCCAGTACCATGCTATTTTGTTGACTATGGCCTTATAGTATAGTTTGAAATCAGGAAATGTGATGCGTCCAGATTTGTTCTTTTAGCTTAGTCTTGCTTTGGCTATGCAGGCTCTTTTCAGATTCCATATGAATTTTAGAATTGTTTTTTCTAATTCTGTGAAGAATGATAGTGGTATTTTGATGGGAATTGTGTTGAATTTGTAGATTTCTTTTGGCAGTATGGTCATTTTCACAATATTCATTCTACCTTTCCATGAGCATGGGATGTGTTTCCGTTTGTTTGTTCATCTAGGATTTCTGTCAGCAGTGTTTTGTAGTTTTCCTTGTAGAGGTCTTCCACCTCCTTGGTTAGGTGTATTTCTAAGTATTGTATTTTATTTTATTTTTTGCAGCTATTGTACAAGGGATTGAATTCTTGATTTGATTCTCTGCTTGGTCGTTCTTGTTGTATAGAAGAGGTCCTGATTTGTGCACATTAATTTTGTATCCAGAAACTTTGCTGAATTCTTTTATCAGTTCTAGGGGCTTTCTGGAGGAGTCTTTAGGGTTTTTGAGGTAGAGGATCATATCATCAGCAACCAATGACAATTTGACTTCCTCTTTACCAATTTGGATGCCCTTTATTTCTTTCTCTTGTCTGATTGCTCTGGATAGGACTTCTAGTACTATGTTGAAGAGGAGTGGTGAGAGTGGGCATCCTTATCTTTTTCCAGTTCTTAGAGGGAATGCTTTCAACTTTTCCCCATTCAGTATTATGCTGGCTGTGGGTTTGTCATAGACGGCTTTTATTACATTGAAGTGTGTCCCCTGTATGCCAATTTTGCTGAGAGTTTTAATCATAAAGGGATGCTGAATTTTGTTGAATGCTTTTTCTGCATCTATTGAGGTGATCATGTGATTTTTGTTTTTAATTCTGTTTATGTGGTGTATCACACTTATTGACTTGCATATGTTTAACCATCCCTGGTATGAAACCCACTTGAACATGGTTGATTATCTTTTTGATATGTTGTTGGATTTGGTCAGCTAGTATTTGTTTAAGGAGTTTAGCATCTATGTTCATCAGGAATATTGGTCTGTAGTTTTCTTTTTTTGGTTATGTCCTTTCTTAGTTTTGGTATGGTGTGATACTGGCTTCATAGAATGATTTAGGGAGGGTTCCCTCTTTCTCCATCTCATGAAATAGTGACAATAGCATTGGCATCAATTCTTCTTTGAATGTCTGGTAGAATTCTGCTATGAATCCATCTGGTCCTGGATTTTTTTTTTTTTCGGTTGGTAGTTTTTAAATTACCATTTCAATCTCACTGCATGATCTTTCGTATTTTTGTGGTGTCAGTTGTAATATCTCCTGTTTTGTTTCTTATTGAGCTTATTTGGATTTTCTCTCGTTTTCTTGGTTAATCTTGCTAATGGTATATCGGTTTTATTTATCTTTTCAAAGAACCACCTTTTGTTTCATTTTTTTTTTTGTATTTTTTTGTTTCAATTTCATTTAGTTCTGTTTTGATCTTGGTTATTTCCTTTCTTCTGCTGGGTTTGGGTTTGGTTTGTTCTTGTTTCTCTAGTTCCTTGAGGTGTGACCTTAGATTGTTTGTTTGTGCTCTTTTAGTCTTTTTGATGTAGGTATTTAGGGCTATGAACTTTCCTTTAGCACCACCTTTGCTGTGTCCCAGAGATTTTGATAGGTTTTATCACTATTGTTGTTCAGTTCAAATAATTTTTTAATTTTCATCTTGACTTCATTTTTGACCCAATGCTCACTCAGGAGCAGGTTATTTAATTTTCATGTATTTGCATGGTTTTGAAGGTTCTTTTTGCAGTTGATTTCCTTTTTTATTCCACTGTGGTCTGAGAGAGTGCTTGATATAATTCCAACTATCTTACATTTATTGAGGCTCATTTTGTGGTCTATTATATGGTCTATCTTGGAGAAAGTTCCATGTGCCATTGAATAGAATGTATATTCTGCAGTTGTTTGATGGAATGTTCTGCATATATCTGTTAAGTCCATTTGTTCCAAGGTATAGTTTAAATCTATTGTTTCTTTGTTGACTTTCTGTCTTGATGACCTGTCTAGTGCTGTCAGTGGAGTATTTAAGTCCCCATTATTACTATGTTGCTATCTATCTCATTTCTCAAGTCTATTAGCAATTGTTTTATAAATTTGAGAGCTTCAGTGTAGGTGCAAATATGTTTAGGATTGTGATATTTTCCTGTTGGACAAGGCCTTTTACCAATAATGTCCCTCTTTGTCCTTTTAAACTGGTGTTGCTTTACAGTTTGTTTTGTCTGATATAAAAATAGCTATTCCTGCTCACTTTTGGTGTTCACTTGCATGAAATGTCTTTTTCCACCCCTTTACCTTAGGTTTATGTGAGTCATTATGTATTAGGTGAGTCTCTTGAAGGCAGCAGATAGTTGGTTGGTTAATTCTTATCCATTCTGCAGTTCTGTATCTTTTAAGCAGAGCATTTAGGCCATTTATATTCAACGTTAGTATTGAGATATGAGATACCATTCCACTCATTGTGCTATCTGTTGCCTGTCATTTTTTGTTTTTGTTTTTTAAATTGTATTTTTGTTATAAAAGTCCTGTGAGATTTATGCTTTAAAGAGGTTCTGTTGTGATATGCTTCCAGGATTTGTGTCAAGATATAGGGACCCTTTTAGCAGTCCTTGTAGTGGTGGCTTTGTAGTGGCGAATTCTCTCAGCATTTGTTTGTCTCAAAACGACTGTATGTTTCCTTCATATATGAAGCTTGGTTTTGCTGGATACAAAATTCTTGGCTGATAATTGTTTTGTTTGAGGAAGCTGAAGGTAGGGTCACAATCTCTCTAGTTTGTAGGGCTTCTGCTGAGAAATCTGTGATAATCTGATAGGTTTTCCTTTATAGGTTACCTGGTGCTTTTGCCTCACAGCTCTTAAGATTCTTTCCTTCATCTTAACTTTAGATAACCTGATGACAATGTGCGTAGGTGATGATCTTTTGGCAATGAATTTCCCAGGTGTTCTTTGTGCTTCTGTATTTGCATGCCTAGGTGTCTAGCAAGGCCAAGGAAGTTTTTCTCAATTATTCCCCTAAATATGCTTTCCAAACTTTTAGATTTCTCTTCTTCCTCAGGAACACCAATTATTCCTAGGTTTGGTCATTTAACATAATCCCAGATTCCTTGGAGATTTTGTTCACATTTTCTTTTTCTTTTTTCCTTGTTTTTGTTAGATTGGGTTAATTCAAAGACCTTGTCTTTAAGCTATGAATTTCTTTCTTCTACTTGTTCAATTCTATTGCTGAGACTTTCCAGAGCATTTTCCATTTCTGTGTGTCCGTTATTTCCTGAAGTTTTGATTGTTTTTTATGTTATCTATTTCATTGAATATTTCTCCCTTCACCTCGTATCATTTTCTTGATTTCTTTACATTGGGCTTCACCTTTCTCTGGTGCCTCCCTGATTATGTTAATAACTAACCTCCTGAATTCTTTTTCAGGTAAATCAGGGATTTTTTCTTGGTTAGGATCCATTGATGGTGAGCTAGTGTGATTTTTGGGAGGGGTTAAAAGCCCTGTTTTGTCACATTACCAGAGTTGGTTTTCTGGTTCCTTCTCATTTGGGTAGGCTCTGTCGGAGGGAAGGTCTAGGGCTGAAGGCTGTTGTTGAGATTCTTTTGTCCCATGGGGTGTTCCTTGATGTAGTACTCTCCCCCTTTTCCTATGAATGTGGCTTCCTGGGAGAAGCACTACAGCCTCATTCCTATGAATGAGCTGTAGTGATTGTTATCTTTCTTCTGGATCTAGCCACCCAGGGAGTCTATCAGGCTCTGGGCTACTACTGGGGGCTGTCTGCACAGAGTCCTGTGATGTGAACCATCTGTGGGTCTCTCAGCCATGTATACTAGCACCTGTTCCAGTGGAGGTGGCAGGGTGGTAAAATGCACTCTGTGTGAGTTCTTAGCTTTGGTGGTTTAATGCACTATTTTTGTGCTGGTTGGCCTCCTGCTGGGAGGTGGCGCTTTCCAGAGAGCATCAGCTGTGGTAGTACGGAGAGAAACAGATGGTGGGTGGGGCCCTAGAACTCCCAAGAGTATATGCCCTTTGTCTTAGTTACCAGGATGAGTACAAAAGGACCACTGGGTGGGGGCAGGCCTAGGCATGTCTGAGCTCAGACTCTCCTTGGGTGGGTCTTGCTGCGGCTGCTGTGGGGGATGGGGGTGAGGTTCCCAGATCAACGGAGTTATGTTCCTAGGAGGATTGTGGCTATCTCTACTGTGTCATGCAGGTTGTCAGGGAAGTGGGGGATAGCCAGCAGTCACAGACCTCACCCAGCTCCCATGCAACCCAGAGTGCCAGTCTCACTCCCACTGTTCACCCCCAACAGCACCAAGTCTGTTTCCAGGCAGTGGGTGAGCAGGGCTAAGAACTTGCCCCAGGCTACCTGCTTCCCAGCTGCAAAAGCAAGGATGGATTTCCTTCTTCCCCAGTCAGTGGAATCCGCACACTGGATTCACACCCTTCCCCAAGTTCTGACCAGGAGGCTTCTTGATCAGTTCAAATTGTTACAATGTTCAGCTGGAAATTTCCTTCTCCCTGTGGCCTTTTCCCAGTGCCTCTGGCAGCCTTCCCAAAGGATTCCTGTGAAGCCAGGCAGGAATGACGAGTTTGGGGACCCAGCGAGCTCACAGGGCCTTTTCCACTGCTTCCTCTACTTCAGTACCTCGCTTGGCTCTCTGAATTGACTGAGCTCCAGATAAGGCCAGAATCTTCTCCCGTAATCTAGACCTTCAGTTTCCCCAGTGGGGATGTGTGTTTAGAGGTAGACAATCTCCCTTTCCCACTTCTGCAGTTTGGGCACTCAGCATATTTGGGGTATCTCCTGGGTCCTGCAGAAGCAATCTGCTTCCTTCAGAGGGTCTGTGGGCCCTCTCGGGTTTCCTAGTTTATTCCTGCAGTCGTTCTGGAGCTAAAATTCATGATGTGAGCCTCCATACACTGCTCTGTCCATCTGAGTCAGAGCTGCACTAGTCCTGCCCCTTGTCTGCCATGATTTCCCTTTTCCTCCTCTCAAATTTGTTTGTTTTTGTCCATGAATTCATCACTGTTTCTATCTTGCTCTATATATTGTTTATCACAAAAGAGACCATGAGCAATGAAAGCCTCCAATCTTACCTGAGAGCAGTAGCATAAAAACCATGTAGCCTCTGGACTCTAGGTTTATTCAAATAGAATCTTCTATTAAAATCACATTCCAGATAGGAAAAAAAAAAAGTTTTAACTACAACTGATCTAAATATTGTTGACAGAAGACCCCTCCTCTAAAACTGAGACAATGCCTATTACAAAGACTACATTTCAAAAGTAAAAAGTAAGCTAAAGTAAAAAGTTGGGACAGAGTTTAGATTTAAGGCTTTGGCCCATGGATTGGCTTGTAGTCAATATTTTCTTGAGTTACACATACAGTGAAGATTGCCACAAAATAAGATGACTCATTGACAATAACATTATCTGAGCAGTATCATGTCTGGATTTTAGCCAAGCTCAAGAAATATAAAATAAGGTTATTCTTATATGGTAGCCTCACAGCTGAGTATCTGGCTTTTAATGGTTTAGTGAGAAGATTTCATATTGATTTTTTTTCAAGTTTACTTTTTAATAACACAAATAACCTTCGGTAACTCATAAGGTATTCCATTAATACCATAAAAGTACAAAATTTGAATTTCTGGTTTAGAAGTTCTCACATTTCGTAGAATGCAAATGTTAGATGCATTTATGCAATCACAAATGCAACTAAGGTCATTGGTGGCAAACATCTACAGAAAGCAACTCTGGTTGATTTACACAGGAAGGGAATGAATAAATGGTGTTGAGACATTCAAGGAATGGATCTAAAGGCAGAGGAACTAGGCTCAAGAGTCTGTGGGTAGAGCCAGGATCCTGCCCCATCACTACCGGCCATGTGCTCCCTCCCAACCCATTCCATGCTGCTAGACTTACTTGCCATGGACATTCACTCCACACCAGTGATCTCCTGAGTCCAGCACAGATGCCATGGATAATGTCTAACAGTCCCTATCTCTTCACATCATTCTCTCATTATTCAAAGTCCTAGATAGAAGCTTCTTCTTATTCACACTCAAGTTTTGGCCCTGGGTCTAGCTGTTAGCCGGTAGAGACAGGAAATACTTGCCCCCTCCTTGGGCTTCTGCTCAAATAGGAAAGTATCCAGAAACTGCGGAATCAAAATGACTAAAGTTTGTTAAAATAAACTACCTAAATGAATACAAAGTGAATATTTCATGTCAGTGAAATACCCCAATAACAAAGAACTGTAATTTATTGAGGTGACTTTCTTCCAGGCAATGCACTATGTACAATATATAATATATTGCATACTTCTAGGCAATGCACTATGTATAATATATAATATATATAATTTCCATCTCATTTAATCCCTCATAACACCCCTAATGAGACAGGTATTATCATATTAAGGACAAGGAAAGAGTAACATGCTCAGGGTCACACAGCTATTGAGCATCAGAGCCAGAATTTAAAGGAAAGCCTTTCTGAAACAAACACCAGTTCCTCTAACCACTAAACTACACAGTCTCTCCATGAGTATTGCTACTGTGGGTTGGCTCAGGGTTTGCACTTACAAGGCATATGATGCATGTTTATTTTGACATTTCCTTTCAGTAGACATTCAGTGAGTTCCCACCACCTATAAGCCACCATCTTAAGCACCATGGGTGGATATAAACATGAGCAAAGTACACATCGGTCACCAACTACAATATGGAGAATAACAAAATCCACGCAAGTGACAAATAAAAGATAAGTCATACCCTAAGGGCAAGGATTGTGTCTTTCTTGCTTACTCTCTATCCCTAGTACTTAGCATGGTGCCTTGACACAGCAGACTCTCAGTAAGTATTTAATAAATGAATAAAAATAATTAACATTTATTATGCACTTACCATGAGCCACACATCCTGCCAAACCTCCTGTGAGGTACTTATAATGATTAATCTCCATTGTGTATGCTACCTAGGATCACATGTGAATAAGGGGCATACAAAACCATGCAGACTATACTTTACTAGGGGTGAGAGCTTTAGCTTGATGTCGGCAACCAGACAGCATGCTGGCTATAGCAATCTGGGCTCCACATCTGTACCCCTTGGCTATCATAAGAAGAAAAGGCATCTTCTTCAATGGCTCTGTTAAGAGAAAAGAAATTGCTTTCCCAGAATTTTCCCACAGATCCCCCATTTGCATCTAACTGGCAGGAATTGGTCATATACTTATTCCTAAATTGGGTCCTGTAGCCAAAGTGGAGTCATGAGCTGACTGGCCTTGGCCAACATGGCCAGTCCAATCAGGTCCAGAGAAGTACTAAGAGGACTATTAAGTAGTATTAAGAGGGTTCTGATGATTCTTAATAGGGTCAAACCCTGCAGCTGGAGGTTGGTTCAACTTTCCCTGGAGCATATGGGCTATTGGGAGATGGGTAGCTACCTGAAAATAAGTGGAACTACTCTCAGGAAGGGGAAATGGACAGATGGATGCTCTATCGGTAACTGAATATGTCCACTATGACCTCACTCTTTAAATTCCTACGGGCCCCCACAACTCTCAGAATAAAGTCCGAATGCCTCAGCAAAGCACACAACGTTCTTCACCACTTGCCTTCAGCCTGATTTTCCAGGCTTACTTCCAAACCTTGCAGGTCTCCTCCCCTAGTTTCCTAGAACTATTCACTCTCCTCTGAAAGCATGCCCTGCACTTCCCCTTGCCTTTGCCCATGTGATCTTGTGCCCGGAAAACTTTTCAGCTCTCAGATAACATGGCAGCTCCTCCTCTCAGCACCACATCCTGCCTACTCCTTTTTGGTGAACTGCTACCCAGTGTCTCAGGGGCCCCCAGGAGATAGTCTGCAAGGGCAAGCCTCCCTCACCAGGCTGCAGTGGTGCCTTCCTTGTCTTTGAATAAAGCAAGAAAATGAAAAGTCGTTTGAATGAGTGAATGAATCCTAATGCAATATACTGTCTCAATTTCCTGAGCTTTTCCTTCCCAACCCTTATCACAATTGAAATTACATATTCATTGACATAATTATTTGTTTGGTATCTGTTTCCCCCCATAAAAATATAAGCTGTCTGGGGGCAGGAACCATGTCTCTTGTTCACTCCTGCACCTACCACAGTGTCTGACACATCTCAAGGGTTTAATAAATATCTGTTAAATGAATATAACATCCAGGATATAAAGCTGCCTAAAAACTGCACATACTATTTTTTCCATCGTATCTATTTTCTTCATCAAGGAAATAATATTGCTCAGAGGAATGAAGAAGAAACCTAAGCTTTATTCCAGACAGCTTTTCACGGCTTTGGTTGCTGGAAAGAGGCAAAACCCCAAGTCACATGATTTTGTATTTAGAATATTAATTTTCCCTAGGTCATGCAGAAACAGCGATACTTTCCTTAATGAAATGCTCTTGTACTAGTTTCTATTTGTATGCAAAAGACATCACCGGTTTAACATATTGAGACAATCTCCCCTACCCGTGCACACCCATATCTGCCTAGCCGAAGAAGGGGAAAGGCTTCTGATTTATTACACATAAACAAAATGAATAAGATAACATTTTATTAGTTAGAAACTATTATAAAAACAGCAATAAAATGGGGCAGTACAAGTGGAAGACGCCCTTATCCATAAATCCTCAGAAGTTTAGGACCCTGGTGCATGTTGTAATAATAAAAAAGATAATTAAAAGGATCGAATTGCACAGCTGTATCATTTTATCAAGCAGCAGCCCTCTAACAATAGAAAACATCAGGGCAGTAATAGTCAGTGAGTCTCTAACCTTTTTAAAAAGGAAAGGTATTTGAGATTCAAGTTGTTTCAGCTATTGTGAGAAGAATCCATGTTTACGTTGTGTCTCATTGAAACACGCAAATCCAGGCAAGAAATGGCTTTCCTTTAAAATCAGTATCTTTATGAGTCTTGTTTCTGGTGCTAAGCAGTAACTGGCTTTACTAAATTAGCCATGTCCATCCTATCAATTATGGCTGATATTATAACAACTGTAGGTGAGAAAGACAGTTTCCTTACTTTTTGTCTAAGAAAGTCTTGGGTTTTCTTCCTTTGACTGAGAATCTTCATTTTGTCTTAGAAAATCTTTATGACACATTGCAAATACTTTTTATACAAAGACATCACAAGGAAAAACAGAAACCTCAGAGCTTTTTCATTTCCCAGAGAGCTGTAGTCAGTTTTTAGAAAGTAAATTGTGTCCTCTACCCTCCCCTCACTCCCTCCAGGTCAACGTTTCCCCTCCCCCATCCTGGTCAGTTTAATATGAGTCACTGCCTGGGCTTTGTTGTATGGAATAACATATTCTCCTGGGAGTCAGTTCATGCAAAACACTCCCCACTGAGAGAGTGGAAATTTACCCATAAGACATTCTTCCAGCAGCAAGCCCCTGGAGGAAACCTGACCAGAATGTTTAAAGACTTGAGGAGCTCGGTCTCCTTAACTCCCTCAAAATTTCTCAGAGCAAAAAAAAAAAAAAAACACATATTTAAGGTTTATAACACCTGGTGACAACAGACACAGTGAGATATGATGTTATTTAGAAAGAAAACTGAAAATGAGTAGATTATTTCCAATATTTCGTCTGCCACTCTGTCTTCTACCACGATTTCTATTCTCTCTATTCTCCCTTCCCATTTTGGTTTATGGTCACTCTGCAGTCGTTCCATTGATCAATGTATGAACTCTTTCTTTTAACAACTGCCACATACTCAATAAGTTACTTTAAGCCAAGTAGCTATTATTTTGCAACATATTTATAAGCTCTGATATATTTTCTGTAGTGCAAATGACATCAATTTACCACTAAAATAATACATGTGTTCATAAACGCATAAATCACAAGAAAGCTTAGTTGGGACTTCTTTATAAAAAGTCTTGAAACAAGCCCATCTTTGTAAAACATACACATATACATAATATAATTAATAATGTAATATATACATATACATATAGATACAGATACATTTTTTTTAATAGTAAAGCTAAGGATCATGAAAGAACATGGAAATGGAAGCCCAGCCCAACAACTTGGCTTCTCCTTCATCAACATTTACCAAATGGTGATGCAAACAAATCAGAAGAAATACTAATTTCACCGAAGGCAGCTCCCATCTTACAGAGGGCCTAGACAAAGCTGGTAAGAACCGGCTGTCTTGAAAAGGCATCAAAAGAGATTTACTTGATGGCCCCTGGGCTAGACATTGTGTCATCTTTTCTTTTTATTAAGAACTTGTTATCTAGGTTTTCAAAAGTGCACTTATAATACACTTTACTAAATAGTTTGTAGAGTTGCACAATGTATGCCTGTATAAAAACCCTGTTAAAAATTTCAAAGTTTGCAAACTGGAAGAATAAGTGAGTGGCTCATTTAATTTATTTTAATCAGTTATATCAGGAAAATGCAATTATATTGAAGGGAACCCTTTGCAGAAGCAGAGAGCAATTATGTTTTGCATGCAGAGTACTTTTTTTTAAAGCCCATGTCTGCAGCATTAAAGAAAAGCATAATGTCAATCATCTTGATTTCAAATTCCTTTAGTGCAGTCCTTAAACAGTGCAAAAATTATAGAAAGCTAAAGCTATTTTTCTCAAGATTGTGTGCAGCTGTTTTCTGCAATTCTTGAACATTCTTGATATAAATGTGTTTCCAAAGGTACCCGTTTTTAAAAGTAAAAATTACTGCAGTAATGCTCTTAACCTTATTTTAAATAGATATTTTCACATCATCTCTTAAAGAGAATAACTCACCAAAGAGGCCCCTTGAGTGAGCTAAAGTTTCACTAAATTTAAGCAATGGGATTTCCCTGCTCATTAACATCACCTTATGCAAAAGAGTAGCTTAAAAGTTGACAAGTAGATGGCAACAGTGCAAAATGGCAGCCTATTTAAAGGGAATTTGTTAAATTGTCGAAGATGTGGGTGGGAGACAGGTAAGAAAATTTTATAGCAAGTACTGCACTTCCAAAGACAAGTCTAAAATTCTAACCTCAGGAAGGGCAGGGATCTCTCTCTCTCTCTGCTTTCAGGGCTTTGGGCAGCTTTAAAGTGAAGCCAATGCATTTCACAAGTAAAAACAATCACGTTTCCTTTCTGCCTAATGTAAATAAATCAACTTTGAGCTCAATATTGAGTTGAAATCTCTTAAGATATATAGTGACTTATAACCTGTCCAGATATGATTAACAAAGACCTTTGATTAAAAATGGGAATATAGGTGGCAAGTGACAGGTAGATCCCTGGAGCTCATTGTGCAACTTCTCATTGTTTCATGTATTCTTAGATTTGGGTCATTTTCTGTTCTGTAACATGGGAACTTGTGTAAATTTCATTATTATTAGAAATTCAACCAGTGGCCTGAAACTTTGAGCAAATACTTCAAGTCTCCTGGAAGAAATGAATCACCTAAAAGTACAGTGTCAGCTTCATAACACATGCAACCCCTAGCTTAGAAAGGTACTGCATTTTCCAGAAGTTCATTGGTTAGCTGATAGTTTAGTATTCAGAATGCATTTTTTTGATAGAAACAATTTCATACGTTATGACTGGTTTTCTAAATTAGCAAACAAGCCTATTTAACTCATAATGAACCAGAAGTAGGTGTTAATACTAATGTGGAAGTATTATAAATACATCGTTTGACCACTTATGATACTGTAACTGGGGAGAAATATATTTTAATTTTTAAGTCAGGCTACTGAGAGCAGATATCCTACTCTGCTTCAGAAAGACACTGCAAATACACCTGGACATGAATTTGTTAACTCTTGACAGCTCTATGATTGCAGAAAGAAAGGCATTGTTTCCCATTCTTTGATTCATATAATAAAAAACAATTGTATATCTGACCATGCATTGGCTGTATGACCTTGGGCAATTTACTTATTCTCTCTGTGCCTCACTTATTGTGAAATTAAGTGAGGTCACTTTTCTGCAAGTAGACATTTGCTACTTGCTTTGCCCACCTTCTACCCCTCTCACAGCTGTTCCCCTGGTTTTCACTGGGTGATAGTCTCTCTCTACCCAGCTCTCATCTACATGGTATGACTGGTGCTCCATTCCCATCCCTAGAGTGCAGCACATGGCTTGGGCCTGCCAATCTCAGCTGGCTTCAGGGGTGATTTTAGGGCAACTGCTTTGAGGGTGGTCCACCTTCCTGAGTAGCTCCAATAAGAGTGAATCTCATAATGTTTTTCCCTGAGAATTCTGGGACAGAAGTCTTTCTCTGCTAGGTCTGCATCAGGAAAGATACAGCTTCAAGAGCACCTGGTGCCATGTTAATTGATTCCAGTGGTTCTGGTGGCTCTCAATGACCTGCAGGGGACATTTGGCAATATGTGGGAACATTTTTGGTTGTCATAACTCTGGGAAAGCTGCTCTTCTTATCTAATGGATAGAGGCTGGGGTGCTGCTAAACATTCTACAATGCATAGGATGGCCCCCCACAACAAAGAATTTTCTGTCCCAAAATGTCAATAGTGCTGAGGTTAAGAAACGCTTCTCTGACTGCATGATTACATCTAACAACATAAGGAAACAGCTGAGAAGTGGAGGAACATCAACTCCAGGTGATATTGTTTGAATCCTGGATAGAGTCAATACTTACTTGATTTTTCTGTCACTTACACTCAAAAAAATCTTAACTGACCAAATTGGTAAATATGCAACATACAGTAGACACCCCATAAGTGGTGGACTTTTCATTAAAGGTTATCATCCACATGAGATCCAGGATCAGGGGACTTCGGAATCACAAATGTTAAGGGATCAGATGCTGTCTACATAAGAATTGCATGTTTTAGCTCCCTGCAGCACACATCTGTGCCTTGTACTGTGTCCTCAACACATTCTACATTTCTGATTTGTACTCAGAAAAAACAAAAATTCCAAAGATAATGCCATTTTTGTATGGAATTTGCAATTTTTCTCTAGTTTATAGCTATCATCAAGAATTTAATGCATCTGATAAGAGATTAAAAAGTTAAAGAAAAGGTTGCAAGATTTCCACAAAATTACTAAATCTTTTTCTTAAGTAACTGCCAGGCACTAGTCTCTGGAGAGCTTGATTTACCATAAATGTTTAAAATGAAAATAAAGGAGTTCTGAAAAAAAATGAAAAATGGCTATTTAAAAATTGCTTCATAAATTAACACATAGGAGTGAAAGAATCTCATTTATATTTATATTCTATATTTTCTTTTCAGCTCTTGTGTGTTTGATTATGTCATGGAAGGGGACTGGATGGTATTGTATTCTAAATTGATTGACAAGAAATTTTAAGATCTTTTTATTTATTTTTAAGGTTGCCCATTACCCTAAAGGTGGTTAAAACACATATACAGTATATGCCATTTCACCAACACAAACTAATTATCACATTTTTGATTTCATAATTCTATGGTCTTAAGGTCATAATTTTCACAGTATTCTCACTCTTTTAACAGTTTGTACATTTTCATTCCTTGGTAAGATATGAATATCTTCTACTAAGAGATATGATATAAATAAGACCATTATTCAGAATGAGAATTTTCTCTACTAACATCATCACCATTTGTAGCATAGAAGACTAAATAAATGTCTCCCATGAGTGACTAAATGCAAAATAAAAAGTAACCACTCAACTTTAATAGTTTAAAAAATGCTATTAAACATAATGGCTTCTTGACATTTAAGTGGCATTGTGTTTTAAGTGATCTTCATTTTTGAAGAACTACTTTATTTTCGTCTTAAATACTGATGGCAAATCAAGTTCTCCAGAGTGAGAAACCACAGGAGAAAGCTCTTTGGAGAAAATAAATTACCGTGGACTCTGGAGTTCCAAGGTGCTATTTTTTAATTTTGTTTTTGTTTGGCTTTATTTTTGTTTTCTCCTGAGGCTGTGTAATAAAATCATATAAATGAACAACTTGAAAAACTGACAAAACAATCTCATTTCTCAAGATCTTCAATCCTTGCTGGATGCAGTTTTGACCACATTGCCCTGCTCCTTGCTTTAACCTTCAGGGGGGGCTCTGATGTCTGTCAGGGACACCCGAGGAACAAAATGGCCCAGTGGGACCATCACAGAGTGAAACTCCCTGAAAGGGAGGAGACAGGCAGGGGAGGGAGGAAGTGGGGAAGTGAAGCCTTCAAAGGAAGCAGTGATCCCGTCACTTTCTTATCCCTCTGCAGGAGATTAGCACTAGAGTCGAGTTCTAAGGGAAAAGTAAGCATTAGGGAGGCACCAAGTTGCCCAGGCCTAATTCCAGCCCAGAAGTATGTGAAGGGCACTTTCAAGGTCTGTCTCTTATCGCACTCCAATTCATCAGGTTAAAAGGGAAACTCCCTGGCTATTGCCTGTGTGTAGCTGACATCCCAAGTGCTGTATCACAAGAACATGGTGATACATACATGACCAGCAAGGACTCAGGGTGAGTGAAGACATGAGCATAGCTTTAAAATGAGTAACATGCAGGGCTCCGTCGCTCACGCCTGTAATCCCAGCACTTTGGGAGGCCGAGGTGGGCGGATCACAAGGTCAGGAGATCAAGATCATCCTGGCTAACACGGTGAAACCCTATCTCTACTAAAAATACAAAAACTGAGCTGGGTGTGGTGGCGGGTGCCTGTAGTCCCAGCTACTCGGAAGGCTGAGGCAAGGATAATCACTTGAACCCGGGAGGCAGAGGTTGCAGTGAGCCAAGATGGCACCACTGCACTCCAGCCTGTGCAACAGCGCGAGATTTCATCTCAAAAAAAACAAAACAAAAAACATGTTTAGTTGATTATTGAATGATGCTAAAAGAAAGATTCTAATCTCTGACTTCACACGCTAAGCTCTCTGAGGGCAGGGCCTGGGTCCATCTCATTCTCTACAGTACAAATATAATTCCCAGAGCAGCTACAAAACTCATCAATCACTTATCTCTAGGAAACAAAATGAAACCAATACTTGCTTAAAGGCTTTGAGCAAAGTAATCTAGCCTTCCTAGGTTTTAGTCTCCTTACTCCAAAGAATGTAAGGGATGCAGTAAAGGATTTATCTAGTTCCTAGTAGCCCAGTGGGTCTTTAAACTACGCCCTGCTAAGGTTTAAGCCTGGCAATCACAAAACCTGCAGATGTCTGTCCCATGATACGACAACCAACCACTTGGTATATATGTCACTTGATGTCACAATTAGGAAAAATTTAAAAAATGAAGACATTTGTCAAATTAACTATTCCTGTCATAATCAAGAGGAATGCCAAAGCCCACCCCATACCACCTTTAAAGAGAGCTCCATTCTGGCTACCATTCAGGTGGGGTATTTTCATCTTGCTGTGGTCAACAGTATTACTGGTCCTGAGCTCTCAAAGGTTTCATTCTTGACTCACTGAACAGCCATATTTGATATTAAGCAACGGAAATAAAATTACCAAACCATCAAATTCCCACAGAGGATAGTCTCTGTTGAGTAGCATGACAGCACAGCCAAAAGATTATGGATTTTGGAGGCTCATATACAGAGCCTGAGTCCACTAGAATGTTTGACCTTGGCCTGCCTCACTGAACTGTGAAGATAAAGTGAAATAATATATGTGAAATGTGTGTCCATAGTTAACAATAAACAGTAGCAACTGTTATTGTTTAAGGCCCGTCACTTGCTCTTACACAGAAAGAAAGAAATTATTTAAGGGATTAAAAAAAAGTGTATGATGAGCTCTCTTTGGAAGACAGGAAATAGGAAGATCTGAGAAAAGACTGAATTTAGAATCAGAAAATGTGGAATACCTCCTCTACGTATAGAATATATGATCTTGGGCAAGTCACTTTATCTCTCAGAACAGTTTCCTCTTCTGGAAAACAAGATGGATCATGTGTCCCTAGAAAGCATTCTGTAAATTCTAAAGCACCATTCAAATGTTTGGTACTAATACCATTATTACAGTGGACAAAACTCAAGGCCATACTTACAACACAGGCTTACAAAACTGTGACATTGCTGTTGACAAATGGGAAGGAGTAGCTAAAGATCTGCCACATTGACATTCTGGAACTGGAGAGAGAGTGATCATGTTTTAAATTAAGTCTCTCTTTTGGCAATTAAGAAGCAAAGAATCACAATTAAAATTGCAACCAGTTGTACATTTTCCAGCAGTCCTAGCCTCACCAAGATGGGGTGAAGGGAACTTAACTTGCTTGTATTGTGCTATACGTATTCAGAACCATTTCCTTAGATGCAGCCATCAACATCTTTGACTTCAAAAGAGGCTTTTTTCTGTGATTTCAAAGCATTTTATGTCCATACATGGGTTTAAGAAAATCACATAGCAGAAGACAAAAGAACAAAGCTTCAACAGCAGAAAAATTCATTGTAAGCCCCTTTAAACCGTCACACTGAAATGTTCGGTGGAGGAAAGCAAGCTCTTGTGTATACACTGAGTGCATCAAAGGCCACCTCTGAGGTTAGTCAGGAACCTGTCTTCTTCGGAGATGTCAATATTGCCACAGAGTTTCCAAGAATCCACAAATCACTATTCACAAACCAATCCCCCCCAGCTTTGACAAATACTGACATTCCTTAGCAAACCAGAGGGAGCTGTGTGGTGCTTTTCAGGGGATGAACGACAAGTGGGGAGGAGTTGATTGTCCACAGGAGAAGCAGTCTGGGCCATAAAGCCTAGCCAGTCATTAATCTCCAGGAAATGCCCACAGCCAACGTTGTTATTGCTATTATAAACCAAAAATTAAAAGAAAAAGAGAAAGCATGTCGCTCTTTTTTATGGGTGATACAGTTTCAATTGGCACATATTGAGCATTTCTAGACATTTAATTAAGCAATCAGATTGCTTGAGTGGTCTCAACATTCAGTGCCTTTTATAGAGTTCTTTAATGGCTATGCATAGAATTATTCTGGATACTTTATGGAGCACAGCAAGTGAAGTTTTATGTCTTCCCAAGAATAGAGTGAACCTTTCCACTGCTACTCTAGCTTAAACAAAGACTGTTGTTGTTGTTGTTGTTGTTGTTGTTATTGTTGTTTTGGGGTAGAGTGATTTCAGATTCATGTCTAGAAAAGTATATCCAGAGAATTAGAATAAAGATAATTTACTTAAACCAAAAAGCACTTCACTTTACCTCTCTATAACTTCTTCCACTGAAATGCAATACCAACATCTCGTAAAATAAGGAGAGGGGGCATATTCAATACTGTTTTCATTTATTCACTCATTCATTTCCTGGATCATAAGGATACAAACAATATCCTTTTAGAACCAAAATATGGTAGCGAAAGGAATCCATAAGATCCACATCCACACATCGAGCAGCACAGCACAGTGGTGGCACATATACACCATGGAATACTATGCAGCCATAAAAAATGATGAGTTCACGTCCTTTGTAGGGACATGGATGAAATTGGAAATCATCATTCTCAGTAAACTATCGCAAGAACAAAAAACCAAACACCCCATATTCTCACTCATAGGTGGGAATTGAACAATGAGAACACATGGACACAGGAAGGGGAACATCACACTCTGGGGACTGTTGTGGGGTCGGGGGAGGGGGGAGGGATAGCTTTAGGAGATATACCTAATGCTAAATGACGAGTTAATGGGTGCAGCACACCAGCATGGCACATGTATACATATGTAACTAACCTGCACATTGTGCATATGTACCCTAAAACTTAAAGTATAATAATAATAAAATTAAATTAAATTAAAAAAAGAGGACTGAGACCTTGGACAAATTACTCAACCCCTCTCTACTTCAGATCTTTCCTCATGGGCTCTTGTAAAGACTAAGTGGGCAATACACATGAAAGCACTTAGAACAATGGCCAGCATGTAATGTGAGCTATGTGTTAGCCATCATTATTACATTTTTATACACAGAAATAAGACAATATACAAGGGAATAAATCAATAAACATCTTGTTTATAAATAGTGATAAGTGGCACCAAAAACAATTGGAGTAGGGGTGAATTTATCAGGAATTTCTCCTCTGAGAAGTGGCATTTTTGCTTAGCCCTGAATTATTAGAATGTCTCATGATGCAAACTGAGCAGAGGGAGGCAGGAGGCAACCCAGAGAAAGGGAACACCCAGTGCAAAAGGCCTGACAGGGGGATTGAGTTTGGTGTGTTTGAGATAAAAGAACAGGGTGCTGGAATGTGGTGAGGAAGTGGGGAGTGGCCCAGATAAAGTAACAGAAGTCAGGAACCAAGTCATGTAGGACGTTGTAGATCAAACTAAGGAGGTAAATTTGGTCATGTACAAATTATCACCTGTATTTTCTATAATGCCTTGATAAATATGTCTAGCCATGTACATACAGCTATGAGACTGGCAAAAAGTTTAGATATGAACATTCCTAACTAATAAGGAGTTAGATTTTATTTGAAATATAATAAAACCATTATTAATAGAGGAAGAGAGAGATGTCTGAAAATCAGGTTTTTGTTTTAAAACTGGCTTCAGGGGCTAGGAAGGGAATAAACTGTGTGAGGAGAAGCAGAGAAGGAGGAAGAATGAGAACTGGTCTCACCTGTCAAAACTTGTGGATTGTGTGATAATGGCCAGTCCAATTCATGTCACCTTAACTAATTGAACATGCATTTACTGTGTGCCTACCATATGTGAGGGCCTTGTGCTGGGAAGGTGTCTTAGTCCATTTGAGCTGCTATAACAAAATACCATAGACTTAGCAGCTTGTAAACAGCAGACATTCATTTCTCATTTCTGGAGGCTGGCAAGTCCAAGATCAAGGTGTCAGCCAATTTGATATCTGGTGAGAGCCCATTCTCCATAGATAGTGCCTTCTCACTGTGTCCTCACACTCCAGACAGATAGGCAGCTGTCTGGAGTCTCTTTTAAAAGGGGACTAATCCGAATCATGGGAACTCTACCCTCATGACTGAATCACATCTCAAAAGGCTCCACCTCTAAAAACCATCACCTTGGGGGTTAGGATTTTATCTTATGCACCTTGGGGGAGACACATTTACACCATAGGAATGGGGAAAAAAACAGAGATAAATAAAATAGACACCTGAACTAACAGGGCCTAGATCCAGTGTGGACATTGACACGGAAGAGTAATAAATGGTTTTACAAGTCCTGTCAGTAGAGTCCCCCATAGTAGTCACTACAGAAAATGGTAAAATCTGCTTGAGGGAGAAGAGGACAAGAGGCTTTAGAAAGGAAGTGACACTATAGGTGAACCTTGAAATGCAAACAGGTGGCAATGGAAATTCTCTTCAGAAGTTACAGAGTGAACAGGGAAATGGAGGTGTGAACCCACCTGTTGAGTTGGGAACTGCAGGTTGATGAGTGTAGTCAAGACATAGGCAACTTGATCAGGGTGATAAGAGGTCCTAAAAGAGAGGAGAGCATGAGTTAAATCTGGAAGGGTCTTGAATAACCCATGAAAGCATGTGTTCTCCACCCTGTCTGTCTTACCATGTGCATTGGGAGTTAGTGAAAGGAATCATGTTTAGAAAGATTGTCCTTGGCCAGCTCCATGGTGGATTAGAATAAGGAAGACTGGCAGAGGGATAAAGAAGAGAAGAGTTAATGAGAGCCAGATGAAGGCAGTAGCTGTGGAGACAGAGAGATGGAAAGAGAGCACAGAGATGTTAAGGGAAGAGAACCAGTGGACTTAACTGTAACTGGATTTGCAAGAAATCTCATTGGCTCCTATGTAAACTTATTTCTGAATGAATGAATATCTCCAATTGAATGATTGAGTAGGTGATTCTGCCCATTATCAAGCATTATGAAACCATGGAAAAGTGGGCAATAATATATAGAGGAGACAGCTACAAACAGATATGTGTGAGAGACAGAAAGGGTATATAGGATATATAATCCTTCCCTCAACTGCCACCTGTCATCTTTTGAGGTTCCGGAGGGATCCATATGTATAACAGAGGCATTGATGTTAAAGTTTTAATTAGATCGGCAGACTTTGGAAGGTGAGACAGATGGTGCAGAGTCAGGAAGATTTCTTCAGCCTGGACAAGGCAGAACAACAGCCTCTCTCTGATTTCCTTGCATAGGAAGGAAGGGCTCCTCTCCCCATGCAGGAAGAGGCATCTAGCCACCACCATATGACCTCCCCAGATATTTGGAAAGGACCAATCAGAAAGCAGAGAAGGGTGTGGAGGTCACAGCCAAAGAAAGAGAGATGGCCAGGTCTTCCCCTAAGCAGGAACAGTCCCAGTCCCCCGGCATTGTCTTGGCCGCTGGTAGCAAGAGGATCTAAAATAAAGAGAATCCAAATATGGACACCAAAACAATAACCTCACCCCTTGGAACTATAGAGCATTGAAAAGAACTTTGAGCCAAATATATCTATAATAATATTACTAATATTGCCTAATGATACTATTCTAGGGCATTCCCTGGGGTTAGAAGGGGTGGGACAAAGGACTGGGTAAAATGGCCAAGAGCGATATGTGAGTTTCCTTTAGGTAACAACAAATAACTTGGGCATATTTTGAAGGGAAAATAACCTTTCATCTTCACCTTTTATCAATAAACATGTTTGTAAATAGTGATAAATAGTATCAAAAAATAAAACAGTGTAATGTGATTGGAGTAGTAATTATATTTTAATGTAATCATCTGTGAAATGAATGGGTTTTCCTGCATGACTTCTAAGTTTCTGGGTCTCTACATTTCCATGATTCCAAGGGGCTTTATATTTTACTGGACACAAAATTCACAACAGAGAACTCACAACCAGAGAAATCTGATCACATGCAAAGTTGCGTCTGTGATTTCTACTTTGCCTCAGCCTTTATGAATATGTCTGGCCATGTATGTACAACTATGTAACTATGAAGCTTAGATTTGAACGTTCTCAATGTCTAAAGATGACTACTCATATTTTAAAAAGAGGATAACTATGTTTCCAGGCTCAACAAAAATTATTAAGTGCTCTAGTCTTCTAGGCAATCAAGCCAAGAAATCAGCAGTGAACAATTCTTTGCTACTTCCTGTGAAAACACTTAGTTCAGTGCCCTGCATGAGTAGACGCTCCACACGTGTTAGTAGTGAAAGAATGAACCACTCTTTTGTCTTTGTTCCTGCAGAGACTTGCTTCAATCTGTCTTAAATGCTTATTCCATTCTTCCTGGTAATAAAATGGGTTGTCTCCATGTATCTAATAGATTGTAAGATTCTTGAGGAACAAGGGGTATGCATAAGTAATCTCTGTTCCTTCACAGCATCTTGTAGCAAAATTGACTTTTGAAAAAAATCCTCCTTCTTCAATAAAATAGAAGTGGGTCCTCCTGTGTTGTCCCTGGAATGAGGTGGGGCAGCTGCACACTGAGAGAGACTATGGTCTGCATTCATCACTGAGTCCCTCCAGGAGCCACTTCTCTGTGGCTAAGAGCACTTGGTGTAAGCTCTGAGGTTTCAGAAGGAACTAGAGTTGGGGTCGCTGTTGATCAAAACTCCATATTTGCTAATCTTGGGGAAAAGAGGGTAGAGGAGGAGGAGGGCTGTTGCCATTATCACTGTGGACCTTTGGTCAAATCAGAGGCAGCCATCGTTTTACTCCCGTGTCCCATGTAACAACATTTTGGTCAATGATGGACCACATATAAGACGGTGGTCCCATAAGATTATAATGGAGATAAAAAAATTCTCATTGCCTAGTGACACTGTAGCCACTGTATATCATTACTCATGTGTTTCTGGTGATGTTGATGTAAACAAACCAGTCATATGAAAGGCTAACACGTACAGTTATGTACAGTACATATTACTTGATAATGATAAAAAATGACTATGTTACTGGTTTATGTATTTACTACGTTACTCTTTTTTTTTTTTTTTTTGAGACGGAGTCTCGCTCTGTCACCCAGGCTGGAGTGCTGTGGTGTGATCTCCGCTCACTGCAAGCTCCGCCTCCCGGGTTCACGCCATTCTCTTGCCTCAGCCTCCCGAGTAGCTGGGACTACAGGCGCCTGCCACCACGACCGGCTAATTTTTTGTATTTTTAGTAGAGACGGGGTTTCACCATGTTAGCCAGGATGGCCTCGATCTCCTAACCTCGCGATTCACCCACCTCGGCCTCCCAAAGTGTTGGGATTACAGACTTGAGCCATCGCACCCAGCCTGTTATACTTTTTATTATTATTTTAGAGTGTACTCCTTCTACCTATGAAAAAAAAAGCGAACGGTAAAATAGCCTCAGGTGGTCCATCAGGAGGTCTTCCAGAAGAAGGCATTGTTATCATAGGAGATGACAGCTCCATGTGTGGTACTGCTCTGGAGAACTTTCCATGGGACAAGATGTGGAGGTAGGAGACCTTGATATTGATGATCCTGATCCTGTAGAGGTCTAGGCTAATGTGTGTGTTTGTGTCTTCATTTTTAAAAACTTTTTAGAAATAAAAAATTTAAAAATAGAAAAAAGCTTATAGAATAAGAATATAAAGAAAGAAAATGTATTTGTATATCTATACAACGTGTTTTCAGTTATTTTGTGTATTACCAATAAGTCAAAATGTTTTAAAAAATTATAAGTTTCTAAGGTAAAAAAAGGTAATTTATTATTAAAGAAAATACTTTTATAAATCTAGTGTAGCTTAGGTGTACAGTGTTTATAAAGTCTATAGTACTATCTAGAAATGTCCTAGACTTTACCCTTCACTCAGCACTCACTCACTGACTCACCCAGTGCAACTTCCAGTCCTTCAAGCTCCATTCATGGTAAGTACCCTATAAAGGCATACCGTTTTTTATTAATATCTTTTATATCTGTTTTTACTGTACTTTTATGTTTAGATACGTTTAGATACACACAAACTTATCATTGCATTGCAGTTCCCTGCAGCATTCAGTACAGTGACATACTGAACAGGTTTGTAGCCTATAAGCAACAAATGCTTAGATGAATAGTAGGCTATACCACTTAGGTTTGTGAAAGTACTCTATGATGTTTGCACAATGATGAACTTGCCTAACTATACATTTCTCAGAACATATCCCTATCATTAAGAAGTGTGTAACTATACATGAGAGGTTCTAGAGTTCTGTTTTTTTGTTGTCGTTGTTGTTTTGTCTTTGTTGTCTTTGTTTTTTTTTTTTGAGACAGAGTCTCGATCTGTCGCCCAGGCTGGAGTGCTGTGGCGCAATCTCGGCTCACTGCAAGCTCCACCTCCTGGGTTCACACCATTCTCCTGCCTCAGCCTCCCGAGTAGCTGGGACTACAGGCACCGGCCACCACACCCAGCTAATTTTTTATATTTTTAGTAGAGATGGGGTTTCACCGTGTTAGCCAGGATGGTCTTGATCTCCTGACATTGTGATCTGCCCGCCTCGGCCTCCCAAAGTGCTGGGATTACAGGTGGCTCAGTCTAGAGTTCTGTTTCAACATGAGGACACCAATAAAGTCCAGAGACAAGATGACTTAGTATTAGAGATCCAAAGACTCATTTAAATCCAGCTATGCCAGTAAGTGACCTTGGGAAAGTCACCCCCACCCATCCTGGCCCTGGGCTTTGGTTTGTGCTTCTGTAAAATGAGGGGATTGAATCAGTCAGAGGTTTTCAAATTTCTTCCTGAGCAGCAGAATCCTTGATATACACCATTGACTTTGACTCAAGTGGAGTCTCTCAGGTTGAGTTGATGGGCCCTTAATTCTTCCCCCCAATTAGGCTGCTTTCTCACCTCCAAGGCAATCTGGGGCTCCAAGGAAGGGAGTTTCGGTGCCCCCAGAACCATGGTATTTCCAACATGCCTTCGGGGACACTGATACAATAAGCCCCTTGCTTGCACAGCTGCACACCATTTACAAAGAGCTTTCCCCCAACCCCCTTTCACTTAATCTGACATCCGATCATTTAAAGTAGATCAAAAGTGAGAAGCGGTTACATTTCCAGCTTTTAATGCCACAGAGTGTGGACAGCACAGAAGGTTCAGCAGCCAGCATGTTCTAAAACATTAAGATGAATTTTGGAATCCTCAAGCCAGCCAGGCTGCTGGCACTTTACAAATGTTTAAACAAATTCACTTGTCTGCTCTTGTTTCCTACTAACGTAAGAATAAATGCCATTTTTTTAACATTACTATGCAAATTAGATCAGAGACCATTGTGGCTAGATAACTATAATAATGGCAGCTAATACACATAGTCTAGAAAAAGTTTATTCAATGAGACCACATTTTTCATATTCTAAGATAACTTGCATTTTCATATAAGTAATACATGTTAATGATAGACCAAAGACAAAAATTAGCAAAAAAAAATTACTCCTAATTGCACAAACCAGAGATAATTGCTGTTCACATTGAGCGCACACATCCTTATCTTCATGTAAAATGTAAATGTTTTCACTAAAATGGTGAAATACACAATATTGTGTATATACTTTTTAATCTGCTTTTTTCACTCAGCAGAATATTTATGATCATCACATCAGGTCAAAGAGTACACTGCAGCAACACCAATTGTTTGCTTGTTTTTTGAGAGGAATATGGTTTTCCACCTATTGAAATCATGATAACTGTCACGTAGTCAAGTAATCACCTATTGCTGAAAACATTGGTTATTTCCAGTTTTTTCCTGTTGCTATATGCTTGCAGCCAAATCTTTGCCTTACCTGAGGAATTGCTGGATCACGGTGTATGCAAATTTCTTTTAAAAATTTCAATACATTGAGTATTAAAGTGTTATACCAATTTTATTCTCACCAGCAATAAGAAAGTAACCATTTCCCTTCACTCTCTTAAAAATTGGATACTGTCACTCTCTGTATTTTTTTAAACCAGGCTTTAATGTCAAAGGAAAAAAAAAAACTTCTGCTTTTGCATTCTTCCAAACTCCAAACCAAGTCTGCTTAGTCTTCATGTCTTTTCTTTGGGTTCTATGCTCCTTTCCTAGCCTGTAGCAATGTAAGGAACACTAGGCCAATGGCTCAGGGATTTAACACCAAATCCAGTTGTGCTGATGATCTTATTTGCCTCCTACCATTCTCTACACTTGAGCTATGAGCTTAAGCATTCATCTTAGACCCAATTTTGACCAATGGCTCCCTTAGCTTATTTCCTGGTGGCAAATTCTCTGAGGATCTATGTGGGTTAAATAGTTGTGCCTCAAAACATATGTTTATGCAAAACCATGAATGTGACATTATTTGGAAAACAGTCTTTGCAGATATGATAAAGTTAAGAATCTTGAGATGAGATCATCCTGGATTAGGATGAACCCTAAGTCCAATGACAAGTATAGAGAAAAGAAGGAGAGAAGACACAGAAAGAAGAGGAGAACATGCAGAGCTGAAATCCAGGGAAGACAGGCAGAGATTAGATTTTTGCAGCTAGAAGCCGAGGAACACCTGGAAGCACAGAATCTGGAAGAGGTAAGGAAGGATTTACGAGAAAAAAATTACTATTGTTTTTAGCCACCAAGTTTCTGGTGATTACTGCAGCCCTATGAAAGTAATGTAAGACCCTACAAAAAAGTTCTATTCTGAGTGTTTCTCAGTCACTTAAAAATCCTGGTGACTAGCTCTGTGACACTTGCCTATAAAGTGGATTTTTAAGTGACTAAGAAACACTCAGAATAGAACCTACTTAGACTTTATCCCATTCATTAGGCAAACATTTATTGAGCACCTACAATATAGCAGGCCTTCTTCTGGGTACTGGGTAAAAACAAAACTGAAGAAGACATAATCCTGTAACAGACAAACAAATACCTACTGTTCAACCTACAGGGCAACTGTAGGCAGAGAGAGCGGGTTGTGGCCATGTCATAGAGTACCATATGGACAGAGTTAAAATCTTCGCCTTTATCCTGTAGATAATGGAGTACTTTAGAGGGTTTTAGGCAGGTATTACCTACATCCCCAGGCTCCTCTGATACTAAACTTCTCTGACATCTACTCTAGGGCTAGCCTGGACATCTGCCTGTGACCTGCAGTGGGACTCTCCTGGTTTTACATCTGCCTGCCCTGACTTGCTCTATGACCACACTAAATTCCTGCTACTGTTCATTCTCCAGGCCTCCATAGTCACAGTCACTGCCCCAGAGTAAACAGCTAGTCAGGTTCTGGCCTCACCTGATCTACCAACTGAGCTCAGGTGTGCTACATTATTATTAATTAATTATTTATTTATTTTTGAGATGGAGTCTCGCCCTGTCGCCCAGCCTGAAATGCAGTGCCACAATCTCGGCTCACTGCAACCTCTGCCTCCCAGGTTCAAGCGATTCTCCTGCCTCAGGCTCCTGAGTAGCTGGGATTATAGGTGCATGCCACCACACCCAGCTAATTTTTGTATTTTTAGTAGAGATGGGATTTCACCATATTGGCCAGGCTGCTCTCGAACTCCTGACCTCAAGATCCACCCACCTCGGCCTCCCCAAGTGCTAGGATTATAGGCATGAGCCACCATGCCTGGCCAGTGTGCTACATTATTAATTTATTCATTCATTCAAGAATTATATGCTTACTATCTACTATTTTCCAGTCCCCGGTTGTACAAAAATGAGTAACATGCAGTCTTTGCCCTTAAGATGCTTACCATCAAAATGTCTACATAATAGTCTCCTCAGGCTGCCGTCACAAAATGCCACAAACTTGGTAACCTAAACGACAGTAATTTATCTTTTCACACTTCTGAAAGTCAGAAGTCTAAGATCACAGTGCCAGAAGAGTTAGTGTCTGATGAGGTCTTGAGTTGTAGATGGCTGCCTTCTCCCTGGGCCCCTATATGGCCTTTTTTCTGCACTCAAACTCCAGTTCTCTTCCCCTCCTTATAACGACATTAGTTCTATTGGATTAGGGTTCTACCCTTATGACCTCATTTAACTTCAATTACCACCTTAAAGGCTGTGTCTCCAAACATAATCCCATTGAGGATTAGGGCTTCAGCGTATGAATTTGGGGGTTTGGGAGCATGGGGGGACACAATTCATTCTGTAACACTATCTAAGTGGAAAAGGCAAATATGTACACATAATTGCCATGTGATGAAACAAATACCATAAAGGTATCGGGTATTTCTGTGGTGAAGCATCTAACCTATCTAGATGGATCTTTAAAGAAGACAGAGTTACTTAGGTGGACCAGACGGAGCAGGGAAACCCAGGCAGAGAGAACAGTTTTTGTAAAATGCAAACATGAAACAACATGATCTGTTGAGTAGATGGCAAGTTATTCAGGATGGCTGAGATAGATAGTGGCTTAGGGTATCATGGAGACAAGACTCAAAAAGCATGCCATGTCCTCATGGAAGCCCACCCCACTCTTCTCACCTTCTGCCACAACCTTCTTTCCCATGCTGTAGTCACTGTGTGTTCCTTCCTCACCCCAATCAAAATATTACTATCCTCTGCCTCAGTCCTAGACACATTTAAAATAATAGCCTCTTATATTTTGCATAGTACTTTATAGTTTACAAAACACCTTTACTAAATCATTTGACCCTCATAGCTGCCCACTAGAGAACAAATATTATATCAATATATACAGTGAAACCAATATTCAAATAGTAATCATAATAATAAACTTGCCCAAGATCAGAGGGCTGTGCTACGGTTATTTTATGGGTAGAACCCAGACCTCTGCCTGGTTGACCTAGTGTTCTCTCTTTGACACTACCTGCATTTTTCTCTGCTGTTTGCTTCTTGTGCTGTAATTCTCCAGTAACGCTTCTACATTTTGACAGAGCTTTCTGGAAATAATGTGTTAACCAACAGAAAAAGCTCAGAGTGGGAATGTTGGGCCTGGCAAGATATTTTTTTGGCCTGGCAGGCCTGTCAAAGCCCATCGAATCACACATTTCCCTCACAAAGGGCCAACCCAGAGCAAAGCCCGTGGGGATACTTCGCCGAGAGGAGCAAATTTAAAGCACTTCCAAGTCAGGAAATGCCAAGCTAGACTTTTCTGTGGTGTTAACTTGCTGGCCCAAAGTACACCAAATAGTAATTTACCTACAGCCTAGCTGCAGAAAATTCCTACCCAGCCTAGCTGGAGGTAAATCCTTCTCTGACTGTACTTTTGTCAGTGTTGCCAAGGCAACAACTCTCACCACTCTCTGGTCATTTTTAGTTTCAATGACAAAGTTTGCGTTGACTTAGCTGAAAGTCTGATGCAGCAAAACTTTCACTCACTGGAATGCATGAGGAATGGGTTCCCTAAGTTTTCAACAAATCTGAGACTACATTGTCCCTTAAAAATATTTGTCCACCATTTTGGATAGTAACTTCTCTAAGATTCTTCTCTCATATCTATGTCTTCCTCATACAATCTACAGAGCATAATTTAACTGATTTTTGAGAAGATCCTTTTGAAGAGTGGCCTTTTGAAAACCCAAATTTTATTCCAACGTGAAGTTTAAATTCTTGTAAGTCTGGGAAAGTGCCTTTCACCATTCACCCGTCTACCTTTCCAATCTCATATGTTGTCGGTCTCTTCCCATTCACCAGAGGAACACCGAATTAACCATTATTTTTGGAAGATTCACAGAACACACCACACTCTTTCTTATGTCTGAGTATTTATACACAGGGTAGCCCTTCATTCTTTTCTCTGCTAAGAAAATTCTTATGCAGCCTTGACTGTCCAGCTTGACAACCACCTATGCAAAATCTTCCAAATGCTCCTCCTAACCACAGTCCCAGAGCATTTTGTACATACGACTTTATTGCAAGAATTTATGTGCCTGACTCCCTAACCTCATCTTTGTACCCTAATGTCTAGTTAGCACAGCCCTGGCCTCATGTAGGTGCTAAATACATAGTTAACATTATTACCAAATAAACAAGTACTAAACTCCATCAAAAATACCACTGACTTGGTGTTTACTATGTGCCAGACACTATGATAGGAACTTTCCATGTGTTTCTCACTAGTTCTCCTAACAGCCCAGTAAGTGCAGAGCCTGAAATCAAACTCAGCTCTCCTGTTCCCCAAAGGCAGGCTTTTCCTCTATCCTACGTGGCACAGCACATTCTGAACAAATCAATGTACTCAACTAAAAGCACGGGGGTTGTTAATCAATTGAAGAGTGACTTGTGGCATCCATGCCATGCAGCAGTTAAACAGCCAAGGGTCAGAGCAGGCTGCAGGAGGTCAGGACCCAGGGTTTGAATAGGCAGAGGGTTTGAGCAGGAATCAGAGGCAATATGCAGAGTCAAAGAAGAAGCTGTCGCTGGAAAAGTCAAACAAATCTAAAACACACTTGGAGTCACATATGCAAATGTTTACAGGGCTAGGAAAACAATGGAGAGGATTAAAGCAAGCCACATCACTTCCGCTCAGAAATCTTTTTCCTTTTCACTGAATCCCATGGCCCTCTGGGTCTTTCATTTGACCACTTTGGATAGCAATCTACGTACAAGACGTAATTTTCATTCACTTTCCTTCCACTCCAGGAAAAACAATAACGCCTGCATATGGAAAATGGCAGCTGACACTGGATTGCCATGCGGAGATTATCACTGGGAGATATTGACAGGCTCGATTCCAGGAGGGAGGTGAAGTCTGGACAATTATTTCCAGATGGTGGAATTTTAAAAAAGAAGCTGGAAAGTTGCATTATTATGAAAGACCTAATTTTTAAAAATCAGAGCCATACGCAAAAATGTTTAAAATATTATGTGGGATCCTGCCAAATCTTCAACTTTATTGGACCTAAACATCAATTGGGGAGCTTGTTAAAACACAGATTATGGGGCCCCATGCCAAGAGATTCTGGTTCAGTAAGTCTTGGTGGGGCCTGAAAATGTGCATTTTTAACAGGCTCCCAGGTGAACTGATGCTGCCAGCCCAGAGATCACACCTGGAATAGCACAGGGCTAGACACAAGTAGTACCAGCTTCAGTATTCTGGCAGCCCATTTGGCATCTCTGGTCTCGAAATTTAGAGAAGGAAACTAGGAGCAGGAGACAGCCAAGTAAACCCTGGTCCTGGGATAGAAGTTGTGTTATATACACTTTGATGCTTCTCTTAGAAAAGGTACCTTTCAGTAATATGGGTAAGATAGCAGACCTCCAAAAAACTTTTATACCTTGGTCTTGGACTAGGAAGAATTCAAGGATCCACAAGGTGCATGTAGAAATTTGTTGGGAATCAGACAGCCACGAACATAATTGGTAAATGGGATGGAAGAGGAGAGAGCTAAGGACTCGACATAATTTGGCTTAGAAAAACAAAGACCAAGTGGTGACTCACTAACAATCTTCAAGCACGAGAGGGGAATTTAGGGGAAGACGGTGAACAGCTGTTTCTGCTTCTACTGGGGCTTGGCTAATATAACCGGAGTTTCCAGAACAGCAGGAAGGGCTGAAGTAGAAAAAGAACTCCAGTACCTGACAGCTGTGAAAGATAGTCATTGATTGCCATGGGGGTTCCATCTTTCAGGTCTTTAAAATCAGATAAATGATAGCTTCTTAAAACGTTCAAAGACCCCCCTCCCCCTGTCAGTGTTTCTCAAAGTGCAGGACGCAGGCCACAGCTGGTAGAGAAGACATTTGGGTGCTGCACAGACAATGAATTAAGTGACTTTGGCTCACAAAAGGAAAGAGGTATTCCCTTTTCAATTGCCTTTCATTACTAGAGTGTGTCAAGGAGAAAGTCTACATGAAGTGCTGTCTTTCCTAACTCTCTAACACTTGCTGGTCTCCCTTTTAACAGACAGGGAGGAGGTCTTAGCTGCATCATGTTACACAGGCAACACCATGTGTGAGGACTGACTGTCATTGTTTTGTTTCACGGTATTTAACAGTTTTCTCTCTGCAAAGTAATGCTGGTTTTCCATTTAAGGTAGCAGTAGAAAGTTTCCTCTTTCCAAATCTGTGCACCTTTGCAATGAGACTTTGCAAACTTGCCTACCAAGAAGAGACTCTGAGAGCAATCAATAAATTAGAAAATCAATAAATTTAGGAAGGCAAAGTCCATGAAATTATAGAGAGATATCAAGCCAAGGATACTGTATTCGTTTGTTTTCATGCTGCTGATAAAGATATACCTGAGACTGGGCAATTTACAAAAGAAAGAGGTTTAATTGGACTTACAGTTCCACATGGCTGAGAAAGCTTCACACTTATAGCAGAAAGCGAGAAGGAGCAAGTCATGTCTTACATGGATGGCAACAGGCAAAGAGCTTGTGCAAGAAAACTCCCCCTTATAATAACCATCAGCTCTTATGAGACTGTCACAGGAGTGGCACTGGAAAGATCTGCCCCCATGACTCAGTTACCTCCCACCAGGTCCTTCCTACAACACAGCTTCCTACAGCTGAGAATTCAAGATGAGATTTGGGTGGGGACAAGCCAAACCATATCAGATACTGATGGATGATGGCCATGGCAAAAATTGGCATATGGTAGGTGGAAGAATGATGTTTTAGAAACACTAATCAAATCGAAGCCTCCCTTTTATGAACAAGAAAACTGAAGTTCAGAAAGTCAAAGGACATTCTCAGTTCCATGCAGAATTTGCAGGTGAAGCTGAGACTAGAGACAAGCTTGGTCAGGAGAGAGGAAGAGGAGAGGTGGAGGCTTCCATCACCAGCACCTGCAGCATCCTTCTCTATAGCACAGCGCCTCATCCACTCCACCTGTGGCACATGAAACCCTGAATGAAATGGACCAGTTTTCACTCCAGTGCTGTGGCCATCTCTCTGTGTGACTTCACCTGTGTGAGCATCTCTGTCACTGTCAACAAAGTGAGACCCTAATTCAGGTATCACTTGGGCACAAAGTGAAGTACCACACACTAACATCCCTCAGTAAACTCTAAAAGGTCTCAAAATGGAAAGTGCAAGAAATAGAAAAGCATATTCTACTGCTACTTCTCAAAATCTGATATTAATATGTCCTGATAATGGTAATATGTTAGTGGCTGAATATCAATTTTCTCATTGACTTTATCCTGCTTTGAACAAAAAGAAAAAAATAAACATAGCTTGCAAACATTTTATTTCTTCCTGAATTGACTCTCATGCATAAACTATTATTCAGCAGTGGCCTAAATTATACAATATTTTCACAGAACTGGAGGTTTATTTCTTTCAAGCATATCTCGAGGCTTTCTTCATTCAGAAGGCAAGAACGTTTCATAATTAGCACACAAACATGCGTTTCAACAGAAATAACCTTTAATTATGTTGTCTGGAGTGAAATAGGTGTTTCTAAGGACTTAAGAGCAGATTTTACTGTTTAAAACATATGTATTCTCCTTGAAATTGGGTTCAAACTATTTTATTGTTTATTAATCCATCTTTTAGATATTGCTAATAGATGAACTTTACCCCAGGCCTTCTCCAAATAATCACAGATTCCTAATGAACATGACCAAATTAGCAAGTTTTTACTATAAATATATGTGATGAGATTTGGTTGATTTGAATACAGTTATTTTTAAAAATTAAGATTAACAAACTCTCAATTTCAGTTTAATAAAGAAAAAAATGCATTTAATATCAGCTTGCCAGAGATATTGCAGAAATGAGTGATTTCTAACCTCTGGTAATGCAAATCTGTAACATCCATCCTATTGCACAAATAGATCATTCAGAAAGGTAAAGGTTGCTTCCAGAAATAATAGTTGTATAAAGGTGTTCCAACCCTCAGTAAATTAAAGATGCTGCCTCACTCCTACTCTCCATGCTGAACAGAACACTGGAGGAACCTATTAATAGCATCGTTAGTTTCAATGAGGCAGTTTACATGGAATTTGGCTCTTAATGTACAGAAATGGATACTCATCTACTCTCCCAGCAATGCAACAATCTTAATGGAATAATATTTTCAAAATGAAAACTCTGCCCTAATGAAAGTCCCCTTTTTCATGAAAATAAGGAAGAGATATAACAATGTCAAGGCTCTTCATTTACTTGAATGATCTCATAGCCTCACCAAAAATGTATACTTAAGCCCAAGGATTATTTTTTAGAAATAATAATGCTAAACTAACTGCAGAATATATTTAGCTGTAGATAATACAAACCAATAGACACTCAAACATTTTTTCTAAAAATGAAACATAAATATTTATTTTAAAGGGTCAACAGTGTAAGTTTTTGCAGCTGAAGCAAGTTTAATGCCACCATGTAAAATAGCTGAAGTAAAGAGATTCTGTGTATTTAAACCTGTAATACGTTAACATCATTAGCTGAATTTTAGAATAGCAGACTTTGTTTTCATGTCCCAGAAACCAATTTGGTAGTAGACTAAGCTGCCCTTGGGAAGTGTGTGTGTGTGTGTGTGTGTATGTGTGTGTATATAGTGAGTGAACAGCTCTCTTCAAGTATCTGAAGAGCATCTTAAGAAAGAATGATGGGATTTATTCCTTGTGGAACAGAATTAGAATGTGACTCACGCTCCCTGGAACTATGTAATATGAAGCCTGTACAACTAAATGTGGGGACCCTGGTCCAAGAAATGAAAGGGGTGAAAGCTTGATGGTTCCAAATATGGAAATTGACCTCTCCTCCCAGAATCTGTGCACCTTTGCAATGAGACATTGCAAACTTTCCCACCAACAGGAGGGATCTGTTTCCTTAACCTTTGAACCTGGAATGACCCTGTGACACACTCTCAGAGTCTCAGAGTGATATTGTGCCAGGTCCAAGCCTAAGCCTCAAAAGCCTTTGCACACCTTTCCTCTTGCTCCTAGAACCCTGATGCTGTGACATGAATGAGTTCAAACCACCCTGGTAGAGAGTAAGGGACCACAGCAAGGACAGACCAGCCATTCCAACTGAGGCCATCCCAGACCAGCCAGACCCCAGCCGATCTTCCAGCTGCCCACAGATATGTGACAGAGCCCAGCCACAATCAGCCTATCCTGGCTTGGTTCAGCAGAACCCACCCAGCCCATTGACTCAAGAGCAATAACTAATGGTTGTTATCTTAAGCTAGTAAGAGTTGGGGTGGTTGTTTATGCAGCAAAATCTGTTACCTTCCATGATGAATTCAAAGCTAGAACAAGTGTTGCCGTTTGACTTTTACAACAGGTAGATGGATGGATTTGGGGCATTGAACCTTAGAAACAGGGCTAACTCTGAAAGAACAGAGTGCATCCCTGAGGAAGTAGAGATGCTTTCCTTCAAATGGCCATCTGGCTTGTGCTGGTAGCTGGGCCAGTGAGTAGCAGCAAGCATGAAGGAGACTTTTCTCCGTGTGGTCCAGCTATGTCAGCAGGACAGAGAAAGGCCTGTGCTTGCTGAACAACAGTGAGAAGTCACTGCAGAGAGGAGGTACAGGAAGTGGGCTCTCCTTGCTTTGGGGTTGGAGTTGGATGGACATCCTTTGTAGGCTGCTCAGGCTCTCAATGATCTCAGGAAGGGTCACAAGGGCCCCAATTCCCCAAGAGAGCCCACTGTTCTTCTTGTCAATCAAATAGATGAAATTAAAGAAAGTTCCAAAGTAATTTGGATTCATAGAAATGCTCACATCTCAAATATTAAAGACCTGTCCATATATGCTACATCAAAATTAAACATCCTTTTGTGTCTCATTTAATACACAGACTGTATCTTGAATCTATCTTGAGTAATATTCATATTATTATTCTGCCTTTCTTTTGTTTTGATTTGCCTGATATAAATTCATTAATCTTGTTTAAAAAGTCTGTAATGTAATATGCATTTAAAAAAACATGATAATCAGGCACCACTGCCAGAGTTTAGGTCCAAGGTGGGGCCTGAATGTCAGCACTTAATGTACCACGTAATGTTAATGTACAGCCAGGGCTGAGAACTGCTGATCTAGAACTTTCCCGTTTATCCTACCCAATGGACAAAATCTTTAGCACAGATTTACTTCTCCACTGCACTACCATATCCCCCAAGTTTTCTTGAAAACACCTGGAATTTTATTTCTTCCAGATTTGTTCTTTTTTTTTTTTTTTTTAACATTGTGCTTCTCATGTTCTGGGAATCCTTTCCCTTTAATTTCAGCCTCACTAATAACAATTATTTAGGCCTAATTATGAGTTCAGCTGGCTCCTTTGCTCATCAATGTGTCTTGTATTCAACCTCCCCTTCCATGGAGTTTATGAGTCAATCAAGATACTTTCAGCCACCAGGAACAGACCTCACTGTCCTCCCTCCCCACCTCACCCTACAGCAGTGGTTTGTAGAGTGGGGGCATTTGGTATTTCACAACTAGAAGCCTGGCCATAGTCCCTATTGGTTAATCTAGCAGCTCTACCATGTCATCAAGGCACCAGGTGTTCATCTTTCTGTTCTGCCAGGTTCAGCATACCAATGAGCCCTCTTATGGTTTTAAAATGGTGATAGTGTTTCCCAGTGTTATTTGCAGACAAATAGTATCTGAGACAGAAAAAGATATTTCCTCCCATAGGGCTTAAGGAAAACTTTTTCCAGAAGCACCCAGTGTTTTCTAGAACCTAGAGATAGATTCTCCTCTCCCATCACTGGCAAGGAGAATAAGATCACCATGCCTGGCTTAGTCTAACCACGATTCATTCCTCATGGCTGAAGAGGGGCCAGCCTCTGCTGTACACATGTCTATCTGGTACTTAGACAAAATTCTGAATTCTATTAGCAAGAAAGAAGGAGCTGTTAAAGTAATGATGTTCTTATAATACATGTAAAAAATTGTAAATTTATTTTGTTGTGTTTTCTCAAAAGAGATACATGATGGTAAACTTTTTTTTTTTTTTCTGAGATGGAGTTCCGCTCTGTTGCCCAGGCTGGAGTGCAGTGGCACAATCTCAGCTCACTGCAACTTCTGCCTCCCGGATTCAAGCAATTCTACTGCCTCAGCCCCCCGAATAGCTGGGATTACAGGTGCCTGCCACCACACCTGGCTAATTTTTTAATATTTTTAGTAGAGACAGGGTTTCACCATGTTGGCCAGGCTGGTCTGGAACTCTTGACCTCATGATCCACCCACCTTAGCCGCTCAAAGTGCTGGGATTACAGGGTGAGCCACTGTGCCCGGCCTCATAGATGGTAAACTTATAGGGTTTATTTATTCAAAAAAAAGTCTTAAACCTCAAACTTGAATAATACTTTGGATAGAATGTTAGTCTAGGTTACAAATACTTGCTCATGATATACTTTTAATCATTTATCAAATTTAGCCAGAATTTTAAAATTAGTTTTAAATGATTTTAAAAGTCTACACGAAGGCAAAAATAAGTATGGAATAAAAACATTATAAGCAACATAAAAGACAAATAATAAAGCAAGGAAGAAAGTTGCAACTTAGAGACTAAAGGCTAATTTTCCGAATATATAGTTTAAAAAAAAATAGGAGGGGAAAAACAGTGCATATCGTGGTTTCTAACCACCATTTCCCACTACCAGGAACCCAAAGATGCCTGGAGAAATAGCTCACTGTTAGTCTGGGACAGAAATGTAAAGAATTGGCCTTAAGAATAACTTGAAGAGGTTCCTCCTAGCCAAATATGAAATAATGTGAACATGAAGAACAGTATTTAATGCATTGGCTTAAAACATCAATATATTAAAATCTGTCAGTTTACAATGATACTTCAAAACAAAAAGAAATGAGTGAACACAAACACTTTGGTTAATCCTTGGAAGTAGCTAAGGCACAGATCATTTAGTCTAAAAATTAATTTTTTAAAAAAAGCATTTATTTTGTCTTTTTGGCACAAACTGTACCTCAGGGTAACCAAAAGGCTGATGAGGGGAAGTTTCTATTTACAGAAATATTTTAGCTAGTAAGTGAAGAAAGAATGATCAAGCGGGAGCATCATCATTTTACAACCCCGAGGAAGTAATGCATCTTGACATTGACTGTCAATGGCTGCCTCACATCATGGAATGAGAACCAGACCTAATGCCTCATTATAGAAAGACTTAATGACAGATCACAAGAAGGGTGAAGACAGTAAAAATGAAATATTGAGAAAGAGAGATCACATTCAGATAACTTTTATTACAGTATATTGTTATAATCTATTATTACTGTTATTAATCTATTATTGTGCTTAATTTATAAATTAAACTTTATCATAGCCTGTTTAGGAAAAAACATAGTGTATTCAGTACTTAGTATAGTGAATTCCATACAGTCCACAATTTCAGGCATCCACTGGGGGTCTTGGAATGTATCCCTATGGATACGGGGGACTACTGTATGTGGAAAAGACTTTAAATGAAATGCTCAATAATGATTAGCTTTCAGAGAATCCATTTTATTTTTTATATTTGAAATGCTCTCAAACCTCCGAACATACTAATTCAAATTTTCAAAACTTTATATCTTTTCCATCTCATTAACTCTGCTTCCTTGGATTTTTTCCTCAATTTTTTTCAGACTGATTCGCTATTTCATGTTGTTTTCTTACAAAGTTTAGTGATTCCTGGCTGCCTGTTTATACTTACAAAGAAGACATAGGATTATTAATATTCATAGTAAGCATGGCACCATTATAACTTTCGTGGGCCCCTTTCTCCATACAAAAATATTAAAAATTATATTTGATAGCTGCATTGGTATAAAGATGAATGTATTTCATACTGAAGTATATTCATTTTTTAAAATTCTGATTTCAAAAGAAATTAGAACATTTTATTGGGCCCCTAACAGTGTCATGGGCCCCAGGCACAGGCACTATGCCCATTATGCCTAGTGGAGAGGCCTGGCAGTGGAAGGAGGTTGTTCTCAGTGCATGGGATTGTGGATTATAATTACAGGGAGCCATACAAAAGAGGCACAGGCCTCTTTTCAGGGTTTACAAAGAGTTTGTGTGCCTTTGGGGTGCAGGGACTCCGGCCACCTGGCAGCAGCTAGACCTTCCCTCGGGCATGATCCTATACTTGTTTTCACCTCTAAGGCACAAGTTCAGAAAACTCAGAGGCAAATCAACCATTCTACCAGGAATGTGTTCTCTTGAATTCATGCTAAGGGCAAACCCTAAGCCCATCCACACTGAAGGTGCTGGGCAGGCTCAGTGATTTGGCAGCCTTTTAACTAGAAACACTGCCAACTCTGGCGAGGCCTCTTCCCATTTGCCAGCCATTGCCACATATTGTAATTGTTTTCCCAGAGTCCTTTTGGGAAACTTCACTTTTTCAGGGGCCTCCTTCTTTGCATTGTGTTGTGGATTCCCCCACAACTGCTGTTATCATTGATTTGATCCCCTTTTCTGTTTATGCCCTAGAAATTCCTCAGTGTTGCTGATCAACTGAAGTCTTTGTTCCTGGCTTGCCAGGACTGCCTTGGAATCTTTCTTATTTTTATATTACTTCTGTTATTTCAGTACAATTTGGAGATGGACAAAAATTGTCATATGTGCTTTAATAACCATTTTAGACTGATGTGCAAAATATTAAATTTGTTTGTTGTAGATAATGTCATAAGTATAAATAAAGAAATGTAATAATAACTTATGTCAGCCACCTGGGTATCTCCCAGTCCTCTGGCTTGCACTAGCAAAACATATTTTTGTTGTTCAAAATATGAACGGGAAATTTATCTTTCAGCTCATCGTCTCTTTAACTTAGCTTTCCTGTTTCTTCAGAATATTTAACCTATTTTGCATCTCACTTTAGTGATGCTGATTTCTCTCCACCCCATTACATCCAATGATTATTATAGCTTTGTATTACATCTCAAAATCAGGAAGTATGATTCATCTAACTTTATTCTTCTTTTTCAAAATTGTTTTGGCTATTACAGGTCATTTGTCTTTTTATATAAATTTTTAAATCAGTATGTATATATATTTAAAAGGCTCTTTGGATTTTAATTGGAATTGTATTAAATCTATAGATCACTTTGGGGAGAATTGACATCTTTGCTAAGTTAAGTCTTCCAACTCATGAATATGTCTGTCCATTTATTTAGGTTTTCTTTTATTGCTTTCAGCAGTATTTTGTTGTCAGCACACACATTTTATAAATGTTATATTAAATATTTTCCTAAGTATTTAGTTTTCTTTGAAGCAATTATAAATGGCATTGCCTTTTAAATTCTGGTTTCCATGTGTTCATTGTTAGTTTACAGAAATGAGATTGATTTTTAAATCTTATATTTATGACCTTACTGAACTCATTAATTCTAAAAGTATTTTTGTATATTCCTTGATATTTTCTATGTAGACAGTCATGTCACCTACAAATAAGAAAAGTCAGCCAGGCACGGTGGCTCACACCTGTAATTCCAGCACTTTGGGAGGCCAAGGCAGGTGGATCACGAGGTCAGGAGATCGAGACCATCCTGGCCAACATGGTGAAACCCCATCTCTACTAAAAATACAAAAATTAGCTGGGTGTGGTAGTGTGTGCCTGTAATCCCAGCTACTCAGGAGGCTGAGGCAGGAGAATCGCTTGAACCTGGGAGGCAGAGGTTGCGGTGAGCTGAGATCACTCCACTGCACTTCAGCCTGGCAACAGAGTGAGGCTCTGTCTCAAAAAAAAAAAAAAAAAAAAAAAAAAGAATAGTCATTTCTTTTTTCCTAGCCTATATGAATTTTATGTCTTTTTGCTTGCTTTATTGCTCTGGCTAAGATTTTGAATCTGATGTTGAATAAAAGGGTTTAGTGTGAACAATTCTGCCTGTTCCCCATTTTAGAGAGAAAGTATTCAGTCTTTCACCACTAGTAATAATGTTACCTGTAGGTTTCCTGTAGATGTTTATGATTAGGTTGAAGAAGTTCTATCTGTATTAGTCTGTTCTCACACTGCTAATAAAGACATACCTGAGACTGGGTAACTTATAAAGGAAAGAGATTTAATGGACTCACAGTTAGGCATGGCTGGGGAGGCTTCACAATCATGGCAAAAGGCAGAGGAGGAGCAAAGTCACGTCTTACATGGCAGCAAGCAAGAGAGAGCATGTGCAGGGGAACTCCCCTTTATAAAAACCATTAGATCTTGTGAGACTTATTCACTATCATGAGAATAACATGGGACAAACCTGCCCCCCATGATTCAGTTACTTCCCACCAGGCCCCTCCCTCAACATGTGGGAATTATGGGAGCTACAATTCAAGATGAGATTTGGGTGGTAACACAGCAAAACCATATCAGTCTTCAGTGAGAGATTTTATCTTGGATGGATGTAAACTTTGTCAAATTATTTTTCTGCACCAACAGATATAGTCCTGTGTTTTTTCTTCTATAGACTGTTAATATGGTGGGCTACTGGATGACTCAAAGTTCTTCGGAGAAACAGAATGAATAAAATGTATATGTATATATACATTTTATACATATACATACATATGTGTGTGATATTTATTATAAGGAATTGGTTTGTGTGATTATGGAGGCTGGCAAATCCAAAATCTGCAGAGCTGATGTCCCAGTTTGAATCCAAAGGCTGGCAGGCTACTGTACAACAAGGAAGATCCTATGCCCCAGTGTGAAAGCCATCAGGCAGGAAGAATCTATGTTCTAGCCTGAAGGCCATTGGCAGGAGAATTCTCTCTCTCTCTTGCTGAAGGGTCATTTTGTTCCATTTGAGCTTTCAACCGATTGGATGAGATCCACCCAAGTTAGAGAGGGCAATGTGCTTTACTCATCCTACTGATTTACATGTTAATCTCATCCAAAAACACCCTCATAGAAACAGATGGGATAAATATCTGGGCACTCCATGGCTCAGTCAAGTTGTCATATAAAATTAACTATCACAACTACAGTGGTCGATTTTCAAATATCAAAGCAGCTTTACATTCTCAGGATAAACCCACTTGGTAATGGATTCCATTGTATAATATTTTTGTTGAGGTTTTTGTGTTATGTTCATGAGGGATATTGGTCTGTAGTTTTCTTTTTGTACTGTGTTTCTCTGGTGTTGATGTTAGGGTAATGCTGGCCTTGTAAAATGAATTGGGGTGTACTCTCTCCACTTTTATTTTCCAAGGAGATTGTAAAGCATTGTTATTTCTTCTTTAAATGTTTGTAGAATTAGACAGTGAAACCATCAAAGCAAGTGGATTTAATTTCAGAAGATGTTTAACAATAAATTCAATTTATTTGGTCAACTTTGGGAAATTTTCAGTCATTATTCCTTTACCTATTTTATTAGCACCCTTTATCTTCTCCTTCTTTAACTTGAGAGACACAAATGTTAGGCTTCTTGCTATTGTCCTCCTCTACTGTTCAGGCTGGATAATTTCTATTGTTCAATCTTTAAGTTCATTTACTTTCTCCTCTGTCATATCCATTCTGTTATTTAGTCCATCTAGTTAATTTTTAAATTTTTATTGTATACTTCACAGTTCCAAAATTTCCATTTGCTTATCTTACAGTTTTTACTGTGACTTTCTATTCTTCCATCCACTTTAGCAGTGTTTGCAAACTTTCTTGAAGCATTTTTACAATTGCTGCATTCAAGTCTTTGTCTGATAATACAAACATTTGTGTTGCCACGGCTATAGGGGTCTTTTGATTGTTCTTTTCTACGTGAGTTAAGATTTCCCTGGTCCTCTGAATGCTAAGGAAGTTTGGATTGGATAGGTACCCAGGAATGAAATGTATATTAAAAACACAATTTTGAAGGAAAGAAAAAAACTTTTCTGCTTCAAAATTAATACCTATTTATTATAGAAGAAATGTTTTTAAAACCAATAAACAAAAAAGAAAATAAAATTACCTATAACTATATACAGATGATTTTTTTCCTCCACTTATATATAATCCCTGTCTGTCTCAGAATGCATCTGAAGTTTAATTTCCACATAATCAATTTGATTTACTAAGGTCTACTCTTTACTTCCTCAAATACAGATTTGAATTCTCTGATTGCAATATTAGCTTTCTTTTAATCATCCCTTTCCTCATCCTGATCCCTCCTTATTTCATTTTGTTGCCTTTGTATCTTATCCTTTTGCCTTTTGAATTTATAATGTCATATTATTTCTCAGCCTATTACCTCTCTTCTGCTGAATTTTGAGGTGTTATTAAGTTTGCAACAATATTCATAGGTTGTTGTCACTTTACACTTTTTTCCCACTCAAGTGATAATGACTTTTGTAGAATATTCCTGATTTTCCCAATATAGAAAGAATAAGCGGTATGAGATAGCCTCTAAACGTTTTTCCCACTCTAATGATAATGACCTTTGTAGAATTAATACTCCTGAATTTCCCAATATAGAAAGAATAGGTGATATGAAGTAGCCTCTAAACTATTCCCAGCATCCATTAGACCTTCATATATTTAGGTACATAGTTCTACTGGACTTGTGGAGTGAGGATTACGCCAGCTAGGGTGCTTTGGGTACAAGTAACATAATACCAAAGACAAGGTCAGGTTTCAGGCTTAGTAGGACCAGATCTCTAGACACCTCTGTTTCCACTTTGTTTTCAGTTGGATTTTGTTTGCAGCTGTGGAAGTTCTATGCACTTCACTATCCAGAAAAATCTCTGAGATTTTATTCTATTCTCAAAATCATCAAGCCAGAGTCTCAGGTTGCATGCATATTGGATCAACTTAAGTTATGTGCTCATGCTCTAAGCTACTAGGGGCTGTCATAAGAATCTCCCAGATTTCATTTTTCACATGGTAGTAAGCAGTCTGCATCCCACCAAATCTACACACATCGTGTGAGCTATTCCTAAAGAGGAAGAGGTTGGATATTGAATATCATTCCCCCAACGTACACACACACAATGCCTACTACAAGGAAGATGTCCACACCTAGACCACTAGCACTATGAGTCAATGGAATACATGTTCTCCCAGCCACAGCTCCTACATTCGGCACTTATTTATGGAGACGAATCTCTAAGAATGTGGTAGTGAATTATAATTTATCAGCCAGGCAGAGCCCTGTTGGTTTTATTTAATGATTCATGGGTATGTCTCTAATTTTTTTAACCAACATAATCAATCTTATAGCTGGCAGAAATTTCATCCCAAATTCTAACAGTAAGATATCTGTTAGGATCAATTTCAATTTTGTTCTGCATTTTTTATAAGATAGGCCAGTTGCTAGCCATTTCCACCACAGATACTTACATTTCTCAAAATGTTATTTTATATTCAGCTATCTTAAGTAGCAAGTTAATTTTTTTTGTTCCACAAGTAATTTGAGAAACATTCAATGAAACAATTTAAAAATATCTCCCGTGAATGTGAAATTCCATAGTAGATAAAAGCATAGTTTAAGAAATAAATCAAGACTATGTAATACAAAAGCACAAATACTGCAAACCAAAAAGAATAACCAGATCAATTATCCTTATTGCTTTTGGTGGAAAATTGTATTTTCTCTAATTGAGCCTCAAATTTGACTCTGAGCTTCCCAGCAGCCAAAGGAAAAATGGAGACATAGTTAGATCATTCTCAAATATCAAACTGTAATAGTTCTTTAAAAATTTTAATTTTTTCATGACATTAAATATTTAATGAGTATATAGGGAGTTCTGAGCATCATAGTAGAATATCTTCCTTGTCAACATTCCTTTAAGTAATACATTTGCAAGATCCTTTTAACTGTTTTTATGGTATATTTCAATATACACCAAAATAACTGAAAAGTTATAATTAATAATAGTTTAATTAAAGACATTCTGTAAGAGGCTGAGTAATATGTTGCAAGTATATGGCCTTTCCATGACTCAATTTGATCCTAGGACAAAGTTTTAAATATCTTGATAAATTCTTAGACTATGAATTCTTCAGATAATCTGTTTATTTCTTCTCTCAGGTTTTTGACAGTGTTTCATGGTCTTTCATTCAATTCTTTCAACAACCTGAGGTAATACTCTTATTTTCACTAAGTTACATGTAAGGAAGTAGAAGCTCAGAGGAATTAAATGTTTCATTGATGGTCAAACAGCAAGTAAATGTCTTGGAAGAGACTTAAACACAGATGCTCTGATTCCAGATTTTAAAACTGCATTTATTAAGCACCTATTGTGATTAGGCAGTGCTCTAGCGGATGGGGGTAGTTGACTAAAATATAATTCCTGCTCTCAAAGAACGAGTAGAAAAAAACAGATACACAAAAATATCATTTTATACAATTCAGCAAATGTTCTTTGCTTTCATTATACCAAGGATGCAAAACCAGTACTCATGGAGTAGAAAATTTGGCCATATAAGATTGTTGGATAGGAACAAACATTTCCGAACAACTCTCTCAGATCATGGTCTAAATTCTGTGATACACTATTGCTAAAAACTCCATAAATATTGAAAGAAACACAGATGAAAAGGACTGGAGGAGTGATTGCTTCATGCAGTTACTGAGCCTCTTTTGGAAAAATCAGAAGGAAGAGGGAAAAACATTCCATTTATTCCCAGGATGATCATAACTAATTTGTACGGTTATTCTTGGCCATACTGAGAAAATAGCATTTGGTGACAAAATGTGGTTCTGAGGATGAAAAGCTTTCAAAGTCAGATGAGACTATCTTGGTTCAAATATTTCAAATTCTGAGAAGTAAACCATTTGGTTGGTGGTGGTGCTAGTGGTGACTTTACTTAAAATGACAAATTCATGAATGCCCTACCCTAGAAGTTGCTCAGTAGGACCTGGATTACCATCTGTGAGGAAAGTCAGAAAGGTTGACTTGGCATTAATCATGTTTCACTCATAGATAATGAAATTATCTTGGAAATCAAATCTCACATAAAACTCAACATATAAAATAGATGAAAGGGGAGTTACTCTAGTTGACTGAATCCAGGGTAAGGGAAGGAGGTCCACCCACACCGTGCCTTGTCACTTTCTCACTGACCACACCTCCAGGTGATCACTGGAAGCACTATTTGAAAAAAAAAATGGTGGGACTGGTCCTGCCAGTTCAAAGGGTCACAGATCCTAGGATGTTACAAAATGATAGACAATGGTGACTTTCCCTCAAATGGCTGCTGCAGATGTTAGCAGCCTTTAGGGAAGTAATAATAATTTACATTTCTGGTTCTTTTCTAGCTGGCCACTTCAGTCGTTCAAACTCAGACAAAGTAGACAGACTCTGGGAGCGATGATTAAAAAGAAAATAAAAAACAGCTCACAGTAATGACCCCTCCCAAGAAAATACCTAGCAATCTTTCAGCTACAGTAACAGTAATCCCAAACCCACTACAGCATCTAATTGAAATATTGATTCTTCAGTTAGATCTCTAACTTAAAATTCCAGAGCAGAGAGCTCCCCACCACATACACCCCTTCGCAGAATCACCGCACAGAGCACATAGTGTTTCCTTCACATTAAGCTTCCCCAGGCTTTCATTTCAATTAGTCATTAAAAAAAATCAAGAAGTAAAGTGTTGTCAGAAAGATTCCAGTCAGTATTTTATTGCCTGAAACAGTTCTCAAGATTAACCATTTCATAGCAGAACGGGAGTTCTGCAGAAAGAGCAATGCCTTTGTTTACAGGTAGGATACTAAGGATAAAATAAACAAAGTCTAGTTTCTTGTAAGTGACTTATCCAACATGTTTGCATTACACAATCTCATTTGTGACATTAAAATTTATTTAAACAAGCACCCAATTTGTGCCAAGAAATTACCACAAATCCAACTTTTGCTATCCTTATATTTTCATTTAGATTCTAAGAGCAACAAAACCCCTTGATGTTATTATCTCCTATGAATACTAATTATGTCACTACAACTGTGTGTCTGCTAATCTTCCAGAAATAATTTGAGAATTACTGGGATGCGATAGGAGCAGAATGGAATTAGAAACCTATTTTGTGAATTTGTCAAAACTACCAGCTTTCTAAGAGTGGTAAAAGCACACATCCAGAAATTCTTTCATAAAAGGACAAATTACCACAATGAAGATAAATGATGATTCTTAATGGCTCACTTTGAATACAGACGAGTTGCTAGGTCAGGGCCAGCATTCTGTGAGTTCTTTTATCCTTACAGTAAGTTTATTTCACAGTACCTAGTATTTTCATCTCAGAGCACCAGCTTCAACTCCAGATAAGACCTGGTTTTAATCATGCCTAATGGTTCTGGTTCCTAGGAGAATAAGCATGAAGGTGGAAATCTCCTCTCCAGCAGGGAGGGGAATAAACTTGTTCTGGGGACCAGGACCTAATCTGCCCCTCTAAAAGCAGGAAAATGTTTATCACAGCACAGTGTCTGCCACCTTGTTGGTTGCAAATATTTGTAATTAGAAATCCTGAATGAAGGTGTTATTGTGTTTTGCTTATCCAGAGCTGAAAACAATATACTCATGAACTGTTGTGCTTGAAGGAACCTTTGCTGTCTTCTCCTTAGGTTGCCCCATTTTGCAGTGGTAACTGAGACTGCAGGCAACTAAGAAACTGAGGCATAGTAGGTGAATGGGTCTGCCACAGGAATACATGTGGTCACATAGGGCAAACCAGAATGATAGTGTGTTTATTTCCTGAAACTCTGATCAAGGCTCTTTCTTCTACTGCAAAATCCAAAATCCTACAGCACCTCTGTATTAGTCCATTCTCAGGCTACTATGAAGAAATACACAAGACTGGGTAATTTCTAACAAAAAGAGGTTTAATTGATTCACAGTTCCTCATGGCTGGGAAGGCCTCAGGAAACTTGCAGTCATGGCAGAAAGGGAAGCAAACATGTCCTTCTTCACAAAGCAGCAGGAGAGAGCAGTGCCAATCAAAGGGAGAAAAGCCTCTTATAAAACCATCAGATCTCGTGAGGACTCACTCACTATCATGAGAACAGCATGGGGGTAACTGCCCCATGATTTAATTACCTCCCACCACTTCCCTCCCATGACAAATGGGGATTATGGGAACTACAGTTCAAGATGAGATTTGGGTGGGGACACAGCTGAATCATATCACCTTCAAAACCAAGTGTCAGGCATTTCTCTAAGTCATTTTCTTTCCCTACCCTTGGTTCACTGCAGTGGTCTGGGTACTGTCACCTTTTTCTGGACCCTGGCCGCAGGCTCTGGTTGGTTTCTCTAATCCCAGTCTTGCCCACTCTGATCTCTTCACATGACTCTCAACTTCAACTAGGCTCAAAAGACCATTTTATCTATTTCGTCACCGAAACCTTTCCTCATATTTTTGTTCTACAGCACTGCTGAAATGCTCACGGTGTAAAGGTGTATACATGCACATGTGGTCACACACACACACACACACACACACACACATTCTGTGTCAGTTCACCCATGACTTTATCTTTGTGGTCTCCCTTTCCTGGACCGCCCCCCCCCATCCATCTGACTGGTTCCATTCCGTACCTTTGCAGGCACCTCTCAAGCCTGCTCCTCTTCCTCCACACTCCACACCAGGCTTGGGTGAGGAACCTCTACTCTCTGATCTCATGTTCCCAGGTATCTGTTGGTATCTGCACTAAATTTAGATATATTACATAAAACCCTCACGTGATTTTCCAGATTCAGTTGGGCTTTGTTTCTCCCTATTACTTGAACCAATGAACATGCAGGCATCGCGTGAAAACCATCTCTGTTGACTTATAAATATTGACACGAATAGGTGACAAGTAGTTAGGAAGTGTTTACACAGCCTTCGTGCAATTTCTAGGCATCTATTACTCCATCTCTTTTTCAGTTCAGTAAATTATTTTGAATATAGCACCTATGCTCCTTCTGATTCTCACAGAATTAGAACAGAAACTTTTGACATAATTTTACTTCTGCCTTTCAAAACCTAATATTAGTTGTGAGCAATCATGTGTTTTTCTTTAAAGAGTTCTATCATTGGGCCCATAAAATGCAGTATCTGAGAAGAATGAAATTCTTAATTGTGTTTGTGATGAGATATATGAATAAATAAATAGAATGCATTAATATTTTATTAATAGTTATGGCTATCTTCTAGAATGGTGTGTGCTATGCCAAGTGCAGCTGGTTGTATTTTAAGTATCTTTTTATATGTCTGTTTCCCACACTTAGTTCCAGGCTAATTGCCTGATTCAGATTGTGTGGCCAGAACCCAGCACAGTATCTGGCACATGATAAAAACTCAATACTTTTTGAATGAAACATTTATGTAGTCCTAAATTCTCTGTGGAACCTTGGCTAGCTTTCACCACTTTCCCTAATATTCCTTAAAAAAAAGTCAGTTCATGCTTAAATTCCAGTCATACTATACCATGAAAAGAGGTTTTCCCCCTATAACTTCTACTCATTGCCTATATCTGCCCTCTAATATTAAAACAGACCAACCGTGACCTCTACTTTAGATCTTTTAAAACCGTGATTGCATCTCTGCCAAATTTGCATTTCTCCAAGCTAACATTTACTTGTTCTTCAATCATTTTCAGACACTATCATCAGGGCTTAACTCCTCTAAGTAAACCTTCCAGGTGGTGAATCTCCCACTGAAGATGTGCCATCCAAACTGCCCACAGCATTGCCCAGAACATCTGGCCAGATCACAGTTTAGTGAGGTTGTCACCTCCTTTGACATTGATGGCATACCTTTGTTAATGAGGCCCAAGTGTGTTACTATTACTAATAGCTAAAACTATAATCATGATGACTCCACACCAACTCTTTCTCTGTTCCCTGTTTAAGAAGATGCATCCCTCCTACTCTTAAAAAATTTAGGGTTAATTCCTCCCACTTGGACTCCTAATCCTGTCTCACTGTGCCTTTTTGAGGATCTTACACCATCACCTATAACCCCTCTTACTTTCAATGTAATCTCTCTCTTATCTACAGTTCTTTCCTGGTAGCTTCAAACATGCTTGATATAGTTTGACTGTGTCCCCACCCAAATCTCAGCTTGAACTGTAGCTCTCATAATCCCCACCTGTCATGGGAGGGACCCTGTGGGAGGTAACTGAATAATGGGGGTGGGTGTTTCCCATGTTGTTCTCATGATAGTGAATAAGTCTCATGAGATCTGATGGTTTTATAAAGGGCAGTTCCCCTGCACATGCTCTCTTGCCTGCTGTCATGTAAGATGTGCCTTTGCCCCTCCTTCACCTTCTGCCATAATTCTGAGGCCTCCCCAGCCATGTGGAACTGTAAGTCCATTAAACCTCTTTTTCTTTATAAATTACCCAGTCTTGGATATGTCCTTATAGCAGTGTGAGAATGAACTAATACAGTGCTCAAGTTCCTCTCATCTTAACAAGTACATATAAGCCGTCAATATTGTGTTTCCACCCTCACCACTTCTCTCACAGTCTCATACCAAGGTCATGAATAACTTTACTTTTACCAAATCCAAAGCCTTCAGTTTTTACTTATTTGCTCCATTCGACACTATTCACAACTCCTCCTCTTTAAAGCATTTTCTTTTCCCAGGTCCTGTGACATTTCTCCTTCTGGGTATTCTTCCATCTCTGGCCACACATGCCCATCTTCCAGTATGGGCTGCTCTTCATTCACCCTTCAAATGTCTCCATCTCTCAGGCCTGTATCTTCAGCCTCTTCTCTTCTCACCTACGCATTCTCTCTGAAATTTGCCATCACCTTTCATGATTTCAATTACCATGGAAAATAGAATGTCTCTTTCAAATTCTACCTCCATTGCTAACTTTTCTCCTAAGCTTTAGAGTTAAAGGAGAAAGTGAAAGTGTACTCCCTACTCATCATTTGCGAGTAGGACTATCCCTACTGGTGGATATTCCACACATCCCTCAAACTCAACATTGGCAAACTGAACTCCACTTTCTCTGCTTCTCCCTCCTCCACGTGTCCTTCTTACCTCTCTGAATGCCAAGATCAACCACCTGGTGTGCTGCAGGATGCTTACAGGTGAGATGAGTTGTAGACACATGAACTGATTTGTTGAGTGGGTGGAACTCATGGGCGTTAGGCAAGAGTTTTCTTTTTCCTACATCACTGCCATCAACCGCTCCTGGTTAGGCCTCCCATGCCTGCCCTTGGACCACATTTCATGGCATACTGCATGTATTCCGAATGACTTTTTAGTTAGAAGAGCAATCTCCTGAGTTCTCTGTGGTTCACTTTCACATACTTAAAAGTGTAGTCTTTTTAAAATCAAAACTTTACCATTATCTGTAGCAAACTAACACAGGAACAGAAAACCAAATACCGCATGTTCTCACATATAAGTGGGAGCTGAATGAAGAGAACGCATGGATAAAGAGGGGAACAACACACACGGGACCTTTCAAAGGGTTGGGGGTGGGAGGAGGGAGAGGATCTGTAAAAACAACCTATGAGTAGTAGGCTTAATATCTGGGTGATAAAATAATTGGTACAACAAACCTCCATAACACAAGTTTACCTATGTAATAAACCTGTACTTGTACCCCTGAACTTAATATAAAAGTTAACAATTAAAATTTAAAAAATAAAATGAAAACTCCAACTTCTCACTCAGTGTAAATCTTCTCCCTGCCCTGAATCATGCCTCACATCAGGCCTGACCTGTGGACCACAGACCTATCCCCAGGGAGAGAGACAAGGCATGGTCTTCTCTTTCTTCATTTTGTCGGTCTCTTGCTCTGTGGCTTCTGTGTTTCACTCTCTTCATCTGGAAGAAGTGCCTTTAAGTCACAGAGTGACTCCAAGCCAGTAACTACCATGATTTGGCCTCCCTTTTTTTAAAAAAAATGAAGCAGTTGCAGGAAATTAAATCTAAGCGCCCTTCCAAATCTAATACTGCAAGATTCTAAGATTCTCTTTCTCTGATGAATAACAATTCATTTGTCCACATTGCCTTGATTATTTTTGAATTCCTAGATTTCCTGCTCATCTAAAAGCTGAGTTTAAAAAACTGGGGCTCTATTAGGCATGTTTTTAAGTAAAAGCAATATATGAAGAGGCTGTGTTTCCAAAGAGTAACATCAGCAAAGTGTCTTATTAACATTCTCATCTCTTCCAACGTGGCTGAGGCTAATGCAACATTTTTCATTTCACGTCACAAGTGGGTCATATATATATATTTTAAATCATGATCACACTTCAGGCAAGTAGGTCTACAGCCTTACAATGCCCCAGTAAGTGCTTCATTTACCCCTAAAGTGATAATCCACAGTTGCATCAAAACACTTTTTTTCAAATTTCTTGACTGTCATGTAATAGTCTAGTTGTTTTGAAACCATCCTCTAGTCTATAATATATGTATGCTTTTGGCTTACAAACATGAGAGTGATGTTGTTGATCAAACTTTTGTCAGCAGTTGTATGGTTTCAGATGAAATTCTTGCTATCTTGGTGTTTTCTCTAATACCTTAAATCACAATTTTCTATGTTGGAACATATTTCACTCAAGGTGATAGCAATCACAAATTATAAAATTGTGTATTAATCTGTGTGAGAAATATTTTTAATGTAATTTTCATGGGAATAATGTATGTACATAGTTTAAAAGGACAAATAACTGGTTCCCTATTCTATCCCTCTCTATAAATTTAAGACTTCCCAGTGGCAACATTTTTTTAAGTCTTCTAAGTATTTCTTCTGGTATTTAATGAAATATTTCTAAATAATATCTTATACCACTCATTCTTGATTGTTTGACTTCATACGTTACTTTCTGGCTTCTGACTTAGGATATATGTTGGATACTGTGACAGAGAATAAAATGACAGTGCCTTAAAATAAAGAATGGTTTTTCTTTGTAACTGATGGCAGACCATCAAGTCAGAAGGACCCTTAATCACCTGATCTAAGGCAGGCTATCACCATGACCACAATTCATCCAATGGTATGGGGAGATGAGAGTGGGAGCTTGTTGCTTCCCTTTAAGAATATAACCCAGGTACTTGGGAGGCTGAGGCAGGAGAATGGCGTGAACCCAGGAGGCGGAGCTTGCAGTGAGCCGAGATCGCGCCACTGCACTCCAGCCTGGGCAACAGAGTGAGACTCTGTCTCAAAAAAAATCAAATAAATAAAAAAGAATATAACCCAGGAAATGTATAGATTAATTCCACTTATATCTTATTGTTTAGAACTTAGTGTAATGGCCCCATCTCACTGCAGGTGAGGTTGGGAACTCTGGTCCTTACACTGAGAAGCCATACTATTAGCTAAAATTCTCTTACTATGAAAAAAAAAACCATATATTACTGAGAAACTATTTTTCTTCACAATTTTCTATTTTGAAAGAAGAGTGTTTTACCCTTGTAAATAATCCCCACTAGTGTGCACGCACACACACACACACATACATCAACTCACTTTGCATCCCCGTCCTCCTAACTATTGTATCTCAATTTTGGTTAAATCAGTATTTGATGTTTACATTATAAAATATTATTTACAAGTGGATCACATAATGTATTTCCTCCTTGCACATCAGGAGATGTATAGTATCTCCATCATACCTCTACTTGTATTGGTTAGTTATTTCTTCAGTAAAGCTCAATTGCCTTAAAAGGTTACCATTAATTTCATGGATCTGCAGGCTTGACGCTGCACCATCTGTATCTCATTTTTCTCCCAGGACCAGCCAGCTAGTGGGCTTTACATGGTGATTATAGAAGCAAGAGAAAGAACTAAGAAACACACAAATCCCTTGAGACCTAGAATGAGAGCTGGCAACTCCTACTTCAACCCGCATGCCATGTGCCCAAGGAAGTCACATGGGCAAGCCCAAAGCCAACCTCTCCCACCATAAGAGTGTGCCAAAGATGTGTCTGCGAAAAGGGGAAGAGAATTTGAGACATGTAATTTAATCCATCACACCAAGAAGGTTCGATTCTCCTGCTCAATCCAATGGCTGCTCTTCGGGTCTGCTATGTACTGCTCATGATGAATTTTCCAATACTTACCAAGGAAATGTCTTTACATTCAACCTGTTTCCAGAATCCCATGTCTTCCTTTTCCAAATATTACTCCCTTTTTTATGGGTGCCTATATATCCTTGGCTGTCTTTCATATTTAAAACCGAAGTGAGAAATGCTATTGTCAGCTCTGCGGGTATTGAAGGTTTCACATGAGCGCACAGGGCAAAAGACTCAGCCCTTTGATAGGGGCACTCCCAAATGTCATTATTCATAAGTACTTTTCTCTTAAGTTATCAATTTACCTCAAAGAATAATTTTTCAAACTTTAATCTGGGGGAAGGTGATGGCTGGCAACATTTTCAAAGCTGAGATGGGAAAGTGTGATGTCTTCATTAATTAACTTACTATTTTTGAGACCAATTCTCACTCTGTCATCAAGGCTGGAGTGCAATGGTGCCATCTCAGATCACTGAAACCTCCACCTCCCAGGTTCAAGTGATTATCATGCCTCAGCCTCCCAAGTAGCTGGGATTATAGGTGCGTGCCACCACACCTGGCTAATTTATGCATTTTTTAGTAGAGATGGGGTTTCACCATGGCGACTAGGCTGGTCTCGAATTCCTGGCCTCAAATGGTCCACCTGCCTCGGTCTCCCAAAGTGCTGAGATTACAAGTGTGAGCCACTGTGTCTGGCCTCATTTAGTAACTTCTAAAGGATGATTTAGGGAAAGGAAAATGATTCCAGAAGGGAGGTCTAAGATGCAAAAAAAGAATAGTAGGTAGGCATATCTAAAATGTAAAGATGAAATACAATGGTGAATAGTTTTTGGCAATGCCCCCGTTCTTCTATTCTTAAGTATACATCCTAGATGACATGAATCGATATGGTTTGGCTGTGTGCCCCCCGATATCTCATCTTGAACTGTAATCCCCATAATATCCACATGTTGAGAGAGAAACTGGGTGGGAGGCGATTAGATCATGGGGGTGGTTCCCCCATGCTGTACTCATGATAGTGAGTGAGCTCTCACAAGATCTGATGCTTTTATAAGTGTTTGATGGTTACTCCTTCACATGTTCACACTCTCTCTTGCCACCTTGTGAAGAAGGTGCCTGCTTCCACTTCTGCCATGATTATAACTTTCCTGAGTCCTCCCTAGCCATGTGGAACTGTAAGTCAATTAAGCCTCTTTCCTTCATAAATTACCCAGTCTCTGGCAGTTCTTCATAGCAGTGTGAAAACTAATACATGAATCCTCACAAAAGCATTGTTCATAATAGAAAAACTGGAGAAACTACCTATTGGCAAGAAAATAGATAACAAATTATGATCTCACTCAATGGAATATTATATAGCCATGGATAGGAATAAAATGCAGCTACACAAAGCAATGTGTTTTCTTGAAAATATAACGTTGAGTTTTTTAAAAAGCAAGTCCTAAAACAGTATAACATTATTAAACATATCCACAAAGTTAGTTAACCTTTGTTAAAAATTTTTAAATTTAAAATGTTTCTATTGTTGCTGCAATCCAACACATTTTTCTATTTTTCTATTGTTGCTGCAATTCAACACATTTTTCTAGTTTTCTATTGTTGCTGCAATTCAATGAATTTTTCAGATAAAAACAAGTAACAAACAAAAAACATCAGAAGTGGTTCCCTCTGAGGAGGAAGTAGAGGAGAAGGGGATAGAGAAAAAGTACATAACAATTTACAGGTAATGCATAAGCCATACACTTGATGGTGGGTATATGGATGTTCATCAATTGTCACGTTTTATGACTTGGTGTATTATTCAGTTTTCTTTTTTTTTTTTTTTTTAACTTTTTCAAGTTGGCTTTTTTTATTCAGCATAATTTCCTGGAAATTCATCCAAGTTGCTTTTTTTAATTTTTTTTTTTTTTTTAATTTAATTTAATTTAATTTTTTTATTATTATTATACTTTAGGTTTTATTGCGCACATGTACTATTATTCTGTTTTCATGATGCCGAAAAAGACATATCTGAGACTGGGCAATTTACAAAAGAGGTTTAATGCACTTACAGTTTCACATGGCTGAGAAGGCCTCAGAATCATGGTGGAAGGCAAGGAGGAGCAATTAACATCTTATGTGCATGGCAGCAGGCAAAGAGAGAGCTTGTGCAGGGAACCCCCCATTTTTAAAACCCTCAGATCTTGTGAGACCCATTCACCATCACAAGAATAGCACAGGAAAGACCTGTCCCCATAATTCAGTCATCTCCCACCAGGTCCCTCCCACAACACGTGGGAATTATGGGAGCTACCAGGTGAGATTTGGGTTGGGACACAGAGCCAAACCATATCATTCCACCCTTGGCCCCTCCCAAATCTCATATCTTTACATTTTAAAACCAATTATGCCTTCCCAATAGTCCCCAAAGTCTCAGCTCATTTCAGCATTAACTCAAAAGTCCAGAGTCCAAAGTCTCATCTAAGACAAGGCAAGTCCCTTCTGCCTATAAACCTGTAAAATCAAAAGCAAGTTACTTCCTAGATACAATAGGGGTACAGGAATTGGGTAAATACAGCAATTCCAAATGGGAGAAACTGACAAAAGCAAAGGAGCTACAGGCCCCCAAGGAGGGACAGGCCCTGCAAGTCCAAACTCCAGCAGGGCAGTCAAATCTTAAAGCTCCAAGATGATCTCCTTGAATCCATGTCTCACATCCAGATCACCCTGATGCAAAAGGTGGGTTCCCATGGTCCTGGGCAGCTCTATCCCTATGGCTTTGCAGGGTACAGCCTCCCTTCTGGCTGCCTTCAAGTCCTGGCATTGAGTGTCTGTGACTTTTCCAGGCACATGGTGCAAACTGTTGGTGTATCTACCATTCTGGGGTCTGAAGGATGGTGGCCCTCTTCTCACAGCTCTACTAGGCCGTGCCCCAGCAGGGACTCTGTATGGGGGCTCTGACTCCACAGTTCCCTTCTGAACTGCCCTAGCAAAGGTTCTCCATGAGGGCCCCACCCCTGCAGCAAACTTCTGCCTGGGCATCCACATGTTTCCATACATCTTCTGAAATCTAGGCGGAGGTTCCCAAACCTCAATTCTTGACTTTTGTGCATTCACAGGCTCAACACTACATGGAAGCTGACAAGGGTTGAGGCTTGCACCCTCCAAAGCCACAGCCTGAGTTCTGCATTGGCCCCTTTCAGCCATGGCTGGAGAGGCTAAGATGCAGGGCACCAAGTCCCTAGGCTGAACCCAACTTGGGTACCCTGGGCCCAGCCCATGAAACCACTTTTTCCTCCTAGGCCTCCAGGCCTGTGATGGGAGGAGCTGCTGTGAAGACCTCTGACATGCCATGGAGACATTTTCTCCATTGTCTTGGGGAAGAACATTTGGCTTCTCGTTACTTATGCATATGTCTGCAACGGGCTTGAATTTCTCCTCAGAAAATGGGATTTTTTTTTTCTATCACATTGTTAGGCTGCAAATCTTCTGAACTTTTATGCTCTGCTTCCCTTATAAAACTGAATGCCTTTAACAGCACCAACGTCTTGAATGCTTTGCCACTTAGAAATTTCTTCCACCAGATACCCTAAATCATCTCTCTCAAGTTCAAACTTCCACAAATCTCTGGGACAGGGGCAAAATGTGACCACTCTCTTTGCTAAGACATAACAAGAGTCACCTTTGCTGCAGTTCCCAACAAGTTCCACATTTCCATCTGAGACCACCTCAGCCTGGACTTTGTTGTTCATATCACTATCAGCATTTTGGGCAAAGCCATCCAACAAGTTTCTAGAAAGTTCCAAAATTTCCCACATTTTTCTTTTCTTTTTTTTTTTTTTTGAGACAGAGTCTTGCTCTGTTGCCCAGGCTGGAGTGCAGTGGTGGTGTGATCTTGGCTCACGGCAAGCTCCACCTCCCGAGTTCACGCTATTCTCCTGCCTCAGCCTCCCAAGTAGCTGGGACTACAGGTGCCCGCCATCATGCCTGGCTAATTTTGTTGTATTTTTAGTAGAGATGGGGTTTCACTGTGTTAGCCAGGATGGTCTCGATCTCCTGACCTCGTGATCCACCCACCTTGGCCTCCCAATGTGCTGGGAGCCACCACACCCGGCCTTTTCTGTCTTCTTCTAAGCCCTACAAATTGTTCCAACATCTGCCTGTTACCCATTTCTACTCCAGTCTACTGGTATCACTTTTCTATACTAGTCCATTTTCATGCTACTGATAAAGACATACCTGAGACTGGGCAATTTACAAAAGAAAGAGGTTTAATGCACTTATGGTTCCACATGGCTGGGGAGGCCTCACAATCATGGCAGAAGGCAAGGAGGAGCAAGTCACATCTTATGTGGATGGCAGCAGGCAAAGAGAGAGCTTGTGCAGGGCAATTCCTATTTTTAAAACTACTGGATCTCATGAGACGCATTCACTAACACGAGAACAGCACAGGATGCCTCCAATATTCAGTCATCTCCCACCAGGCCCCTCCCACAACATGTGGGAATTATGGGAGCTACAAGATGAGATTTTGGTGGGGACACACAGCCAAACCATATCACTTCGAAAAATTATTTTATATGTATCAAATATGTTGAATAGATTATAGAAAAGAAAAAGCAAGATAGGAATGAAATACTAGAAAATAATAGCATGTCAGGCCAGAGGCAGGTTATCAGAACTGAGGTGTTTTTAGGTTCCTTGCAATGTTCTGAATGAGTGTGGAAATATTGATAATTTGGGGCTTTAAGCTAGATAGGCATGTTAGAATTTTAAGGGTAACAATTAAGGAGAGGAAAAAAACAGTAAAGAACTTTCAAATCAGAAGAAAATTAGGGGAAAGAGGCATAAAAAGAGAGAAAAAGTTAAAAACACCAAGTAAAAGGTAAAAATAAAACTAAATACATCAGCAACCACAATGAATATAAATGGACTATATTCACCAATCAAAAGACAGAGATGTTTAGGTAAGAATTTTTAAAAATCTAGCCAAATGCTTATATGCAACACACTTAAAAGAACACAGAAAGGTAATAAGTACAGAAAACTATATATCAGGAAAATACCAAATGAAGGAAAGTTGGTTTTATGATATCAGAAAAATACTTTAAGGCTAAAAGCATTATTAGACTTGAAAAGGATCACTATATAATGGCAATTTTTTAAAGTTTACTTCAAAAATGTAACAATTATAAACTACTTCAATATAATAACATAGTTTCAAAATATACCAGGGTAAAAATCTATGATAGACAACTAAGCTGCCTCCCATCTAACCTCCAGAGAAATGTGATTTCAATCCTAGACCCATTTACTTGGAATCTGTCTCCCTCCCCAACTTCACCCCACCACTCCCCACCCTGTGCTGTGCAGGCTGTTTCTGAGGTTCCCATGTCAGCCAGATTTTCACTGTGTTTGGCCAATGGGAAGCCATTTTTCTCTTTCCATACCTAATGTTGCATCTCTAGCAACAGCAGCATCTCCAGCAACAGCAGCATCTCCACACTGGTTCCAAATTTCGCCTATTAATCCTCCCCTTGGTTCCAGTCATCCAAACTCCCCCTTTTGTTCCTAGAGCCTAGGAGTAGTCATTCCCTGCTAGTACCAATCTCTAGGTTTTCCTCTGTTTTCTCTTTGACTTTTCAGCTCATCCACCACCAGGATAACAAAGTGGATGCATTACATTTCCCTTTTTTCAGGTACTAAGATTCACTCCTGTTTCTACTTGAAACCTGTATTGTTTTCCACAGTTTCTATAACAAATTACCACATATTTAGTGGCTTAAGACAACAAAAATCTATTACCTTACAGATTTGTAGGCCAAAAGTCTGGTGGATCTTTCTGGTTTCTATGCTTCAAGTCTCATAAGGCCAAAATCAAGGTGTTGGCTAGGCTGCATTCCTTTCTGGAGACAAGAATTTGTGTCCAGTGACATTCAGGTTACTAGCAGAATTTAGTTCCATGTGGTTGTAGGGCTAAGGTTCCCGATCCCTTGCTGGCCGTCATCTAGGAACTGCTTTCAACTCCTAGATGCTGCCTGCCTTATGGCCTCCATCCTTCATCTTTAAAGCCAGGAAGTGTGTCAAGTCCTCATGATTCTGCATCTTTTCTATCTCTTCTGCCTCCTCCTCTTTTGCCATCTCTCTCTCATTGACTCTTTTGCCTTCCTCTTCTGACTTTACATGCCCATGCAATAATATTGGGCCTATTTGAATAATCCAGAATAATGTCCTGACTTCATGCCAGCTGATTAGCAACCTTAATTCCAACTGCAAAGTGTATTTTCCCATGCAACATCACATATTCACAAGCCTAATACCAGTGAGCAAAAATTATGGGAGACAAAATTATTGTCTCCAATAATTTTGGAGACACTATATTGTTTCTAAGAATTTTTGGTTTCCTCCAGCTTGAGACTGACTTGACCTGTAAGGGATGACTCCCAACAAGATCTGGTATGAAAAGGAAAATTATTCTGAAGGTGTAGGCTTAGGCCTTGCATTGTTCTCCCAGCTCTCTGTGCTTACCCTCAGCACAGAGGGTAAGCTAAGTGATTAGGACTACATGCCTCCTTCCTTTTCTCATCAGCATTTTACATGTAGGAAGCAAAGGCTTAGAGAGACCAAGCCATTGCCTAAGGTCATTAAATTAGTTAATGGCAAAGCAATGAAAATATTTTATATTCATTCATTCATTTATCTATCAAGTAACACTTGCTAAGCTGCAGCATGCTGAGTGCACTGGGGAAACAAACATGAAATAAACCTCGTCCATCCACCTCGCAGAGATTCTTGTTTATCTAGGACACAAATGCAATAAACATGTTTGCATGCTTGATGCTGGTTCCTTGAAATTTCCCACACATTTTTACATAGAAATTTGATTTGCTCTAGGAACATCTGCTTTAGCTCAAATGCAGCTGTCGGAGTGGTGGGACCTGATTCAAATCTAGGCTGTGTGTTCTCAGGCAATTTGCTCAGTAATAGTGCTTACCTAACAAGGTTTTTTGTGTGCAGGTTTGAGTTGCTGCATGTAAATCATTTAAAACTGGCATGTAACAAGCATTTAACACATGATAGCTGTCATCAGCATTATTATTTAACCTCCTTGAGCCTTCGTTTTATTGTTTCTAAAGTGAGAACAATAATAATCATCTCAAAGGGTGATTTAAGAATTAAATGACATAGTATATGTATATATAACATCCAGTTTGCACATGCCCTCACTCCCTCCTCAGCAACCTCACTAACAAACTTATTCATTGTATAGCTTATACCATTAAAAAGCACTTCAGGGAGGGTCTTTGGTGAAGAAGATAAGCATCAGGCTGAGGATTTTAGGATTCTTTAATGGATCTGAAATTAGGCAAAGGGCTTGGCCTTTCCAATCCTGTTTCCTCATTCATGAAGAACAGGTTGCTAAGATGTCAGATCCCAGAACCCAGAATTCTTCTGTTGCATTAGAAATGAAACCAGAATACAGTCTTCTTCTCCTGTTGAGTTTTTAGATTAACCAGAGAATTAAACCATTCTCTGGAAACGTAAACTTCCAAAATGCATTAGATTTGCAAATCTCATTCAACACAAAGTTTTGGAAGTCAGTCTCACTGCTCATCTAGTTCTCCTTTTGTTGATGTGGCTGGTCTTCCTGGGGAGCTCCTGGATAATCCAATAGATGAGACAAAGGGAGAAATCTTGCCAGTTAGGCTCATTCCCTTGTCCTCCATCACTTTTCAGGCTGGGCTTGGCTTCCCTATGGCTCAGTAGCCAGCATAGGAATCAGCTGCCCTCAAGTCCAATATTCACTACTAATTCAGGAATATCAAATAGCAACTCTTCATTCAAGAAAATATCTAGGGTCACTTTTTGTCAATGGGGCTGTTACCCTTTGAAGGGAGTGGTGAATTGGCCGTCTCTGTGATGTGCATGTCTAGTGAATATCCATCTTTATCCATATAACAAACATTAACTAAGAGTCTAGCTAATGGACCTGTGCCTACCGAGCCCCGAGCACTCACGATGGGTCCATTCCTGGCCCACCGGATCCAATCAGTGGCAGTACCTGGAAGGAAGAAGTTCCAACCTAGGAATGGATATCGCAGGGACTTGATATCCTGGCCTTATGTGTGACAGGAGAAGAAGCCAAGGAGGAAGAAGATGGCAGGTCCTAACTAGAGAGAAGGAGCCTGAGCGGGTGCAGTTACAGCAGTTGTCCTGGGTGGATTTTTGCGACAGCCTTATGGGTTGTCCTTGACGTAGTCACTGGTATCACAGCCCTTCCACCCAGGTGCGTTACTTCTTGTCTGTGTTCCAGGTGATAATGCTAAAAATAATGCTCATACCTATAGGTTCATTTTTTGGGAATCAGACAGACTTGGGGTCTATCTCTGGCACTTCTCTGTGTTCTTGATAAAGTCACCGAATGTCTCTAGGCTTCAGTGTCCTCATCTACAAAACTATGCTAAGAAAATCTTCCTCATATATTCCTTATACATGACCGCTGCATTTGGGACATTATTTTATAATTATTGATATGTGATTTGAAATAAGAAAGTTTGACTCTTAAAAGCAGTGTCATTCATTCTGCAATGGGGAACAGATGAGGACTTGGAACAGACAGAAGGAAGGACTTCCAGGGCAGCAATGTAAAGATGGAAGGGGGATGGTTTGAGGGTTCCTGAGGTCATGGGCTCCAGAGCCTGTTTCTTACATAGCACTCCCAGGGGTTGGTTGTTGCCCTGGTATGAAGAAATCAAGAGTTATAATGTCAGAGTCTAGGCCATTGTTGACTCAGGGAATCCTTGGCTGATGTGACTCTGAGAGGGGCAGGAAGGTCCTTCCCCAAAACACCACTGGAAGGCCCTATCCAGTCTCCTGTTAACTTGCTGGGATTTGAGAAGCCCAGAGAACACTGCAGGGAGAGGTCTCTCCTTTCTCCATCCATTTGCCCTGTCAGCAGATGAAATGGTTGAATGCCCAGAGCAGCACCCAGGCATCCAGAAAGAAACATGTGATCCCTGGAGGGCAAACAACTAGGCATATCTTCTGTTTTTAAGACCTAGGCCATGTGACAGTTACAGAAGCAACAACAGAAGAAAATAGAGACTAAAAATGGGTTTACCACATTGCCAAGTTTTTCCTCCAAGAACTATTTTGAGGCAAGACTAGATCTTTTGGACTGAGAAAACCTTGGATAATTCAGAATAGGAGAGGAAGAGATATGGGCTGGTCTGCTAATATGGATACGTGGGTGCTGTAGACAGCTTTAATCTGGAAAATCAAAGTGACACAAATCTTATGCATGTCCACAGTAGGAAAAGGGGTCATACAGGCTATTGTGTTATTATTCTGGGAGTGATACAAGGATGTGGGCCTGGAAGAGATGATCTTTCATGCTTTGTCTGTAGCTCTCCAATGATTGGAGGTCTGTGCAAAGATTCATAGAGGTTCAGGTGTGTTTGGCCCACTTAGAGAGAGAGTGACCAATTAACCTGCTGCACTTCGGCTATGATTACTCTGAAGTAGACTGGCCCAGGTGTCTCAGTACTGTCAGAATCTAGAGTAGAGACTGCAGAGCCAGGTCCATGACTGCCTCTGGAAGCTTGAAGTTAACATGCAGCTTTTGTGTACAACAAAACACAGCAGAGCATGCTCAGAGCAGTAGGGCTGAGAGAGCTGTAAGCAAAAGATGGTTTCCATTCAGTCTGGAAGCTAGCAACTTGCCCCACTTGTTATAATCTTACCTTAATACCTAATTCATCATTTACTCTACATCTAAAGGTTCATCCTTCTCAAATCCTTTGCCCAAACTTAAGATACAATATTCAGTCTCCAAAAAGCAAAGTCATAATGGAGTTAAAGCTCAAATTCTGCTCTCTGCACAGCTGTGCTATTAATTTTGGCATTTAAGCTTTACTCATGAACCACTTAACACCCCACATACCAGGATGTTTTGGGTAACTATAATGAAATTAATATAAAGAAAATAATTTAAATATCAGTCTAATTCACATAGATTAATTTAGCTCAAATATAATTTAGTTTTTTCTGAATTTGCAATGCTGAATGAGTTATTATTTTTTAGTGAAAAGCAAAAAGGGTCTTTTCTCACTCTTCCCTAGCTGTACAGGGAGATGAACAAGATATGGTCATCTAAAACTTCCATTTCCATCAGTGAAAATTCTAGAAGTTGTCAGTTAATGAAATAGTTCCAAGTGAATGGGTTATTGAATAAAGAAGGAATTGTCTTTTGGGGATGTATTTTGGAAGGTAAAGAGTTTAAATCTGAACTGGGAACCTGAGTGACAGAAAACATGACCCTAGAATATTATCTGTGTTAGTGTCTGGTTGAATGCATCATGCTACTGAACAATATATAAAGATATATAAACAATATATAAAGATACAAGAAAAAAAGAACTAACATGCATTTGTATTTAATTATATGCCGGGCACTGTGCTTGGTACTATGAATACATTATTTTATTGAAGATTGTCCTTAAAGTTAACCTCTGTGTTTCCTCGTTTATACACTTCAGCATAATAATAGTACTTGCACCACAGAGTGGTGAGATAATGTGTGTAAAAGCTCAATAAATGTTGCCTGTTGTTTCTGTGGCTACTGCAAGTAATGATAGAGTTAATCCTGCAAGGTAGGTACTGCATGATTTGCACCCAATTAAACAGGCAGAAAGCAACAAACCCTGCCCTTAGACCAGATTTCCTGACTCCAGACCCTCTGGTGTTTCTACCCTGCTTGGTAAGAATGTATAATCACATTTTTACTCTAAATCAACCAGCAAAACATTTTTCTAAGACATAGATGTGAAAGGAAGGAAAACTAGATAGTGATTCTGATACATGCTTTTGAGTAAGAGAATTCTGGTTTTAAAAATGCAGGCATCACCACCTATTAGTTGTGTGACCTTGGACACATTCTTTAACTTATCTGACCCTTATTTATTTTGTCTGTAAAATTTAAAACTCCTCTGAGCTTTAATATTGCATTAGTTAAGGTAATACTGATTTTATAACAAATAAATCCTAAAATTTCATTAGCATGGAGAAAAGAAGTTTATCTCTTATTCATGTGAAGTAGAATCTGCAGCAAGGCAAATGGAGGAGAGTGTTGGGGAACTGTTCCATGCAGTGATTCAGGGGTTTAGGCTGATGGACTCTTCACCATTTTCAACAAAAAGATTGTAAGCTTGTTTTGTTTTGTTTTTATTTGTTTTTTAGAGACAGAGTTTTTCACTGTCACCCAGGCTAGAGTACAGTGTGGTGTGATCATAGCTCATTGCAGCCTCCACCTTCTGTGCTGAAGGGATCCTCTCACCTCAGCCTCCCAAGTAGCTGGGACTACAGGCACGCACCACCACATTCAGTTAATTTTTTTAAAATTTTTTAAAAGTATTTTTAGTAGAGACAGGGTCTTGCTTGTTGCCCAGGCTGGTCTAAAATTCCTGGCCTCAAATGATTGTCCTGCCTCAGCCTCCTAAAGTGCTGGGATTACAAGCATACACACTCAGTTGGCAGAGAAGACAGAGGATGGAGAATTCCTTAGAGGATTTCTATCAGCCAAGCCCAGTGGTGGTATATATCATTTCCACCCACATTCTATTTGCCAGAACTCAGACACACAGGTATACCCAAATGCAAGGGAGGCTGAGAAAGGTAGTCTAGCTGGATGTGCTGAAGGAAGAAAAAACTAACACCCTTAGATTATCTGTGCAATGAAGATATTACATAATTTCAACTTAAATCAAACATACCTCATAAAGTTTGTTGGAATCATTAAATGAAACAACATATATAAAGCATTCAACATGACGCCTACACATGGTAGGTATTCATAATTGGTAGTTATTTTATTAGTATAATTGTTAAATAAAGAGCTAAATAAATTAACTAAGCTTCAGAGACCTATGGGACAATATCAAACAGTCTAACATAAACATCACGTAAGTCCTAGAAGAATAGAAAAGTGAGAATAGGGCAAAATAATTCAAGAAATAATGGTCAAAATTTTCCCAGATTTGATTTTTTAAAAGATTAGCTTATAGATCCAGAAGGCTAGAGAACATCAGGCTAAATAAATATAAAAAACACCATGCCTAGGACATCATAATGAAGCTATCAAAAGTCAAAGATAAAGAGAAAATTTGAAAGCAGCCAGAATAAAAAGACACATTACGTTCAGGGGAACAATAATACAATTATTACTTATCATAAACATAAAAGACCAACAGATAATGGAACTCCTTCCTTAAGGTGTCGGAAGGGTAAATATGTCAAACTAGAATATCAATAGCTAGTATAATTATCATTCAAAAGCAAGGATGAAATATAGATAATTTCAGATAAACAACAGCTGAGAGCATCTGTTGCCAGCCAACATGCATTGCAAGAAAAGAAAAAGGATATTTTTCAGGTTGAAGGAAAATGACACCAGATGGAAACTCTGAAGAAAGTGTTAAAGAGCATGAGAAGTGGTAAGTGTTAAATATAAGGAATATACTTTATATTTTTTTAACTTTTATTTTAGGTTCGGGGTACATGTGCAGGTTTGTCATATATGTAAACTCATGTCATGGGGGTTTGTTGTACAGATTATTTCATCAGGCAGGTACTAGGCCTAATACCCAATAGTTATTTTTTATGCTTCTCTTCCTCCTCTCATCCTCCACCCTTAAAGAGGCCCCAGTGTCTGTTGTTTGCTTCTTTGTGTACGTGTGTTATCATTTAGCTCCCACTTGTAAGTGAGAACATGCGGTATTTGGTTTTCTGTTCCTGTGTTAGTTTCCTAAGGAAAAGACATGACCTTGTCCTTTATAATGGCTGCATAGTATTGCATGTTGTATACGTACTACATTTTCTTTATCCAATCTGTCACTGACAAACATTTAGGTTGATTCCACATCTTTGCTATTGTGAATAGTGTTGCAGTGAACATTCATGTGCATGTGTCTCTGTGGTAGAATGATTTATATTCCTCTGGGTATATACCCAGTAATGGGATTGCTGAGTTGAATGGTAGTTCTGTTTTTAGCTCTTTGAGGAATCGCCACACTGCTTCCCACAATGGTTTAACTAATTTACACTCCCACCAACAGTGTATAAATGTTCCCTTTTCTCCAGAACCTCACCAGCATCTGTTATTTTTTGACTTTTTAATAATAGCAATTCTGACTGGATTGAGACGGTATCTCACTGGAGATCCCAGTTAAGAGATTCCACCCAGTGAAGAGAAACAGGATTCAGGATCCAGGTAAATAAGCAGTCTGACTGGTTCTCTGTAGAGCTACTGGGCTGTGCTGGGGCGCTGCTCCAGTCCCTAGTTTCCTCTGACTCCCTAGAGCCGTAAGGCAACAATGACTAGGGCTGTGAAACAGCAAAGATGGTGGCCCACCCCCTCCTCCTGGGAACCACGTCTCAAGGAGGTGTAATGCTGCTGGTTGGAGCAGCAGCTGTGGCTGCTTGGAGTTCCACACCAGTGGGTCTTATCCTGCAAGGTGCTGTGGAAGTGTGACCTACAGACCGTCACTGCTCAGCCCCCTGGAGTCAGCCCCTTTCCTAGGTATATGTACAGGAATCTAACCTCCCACTTTGCTGGAGTTTCAGTTGGTTTTTCCAGGAAGCCTGAGAATCTAAGGCTCCCAGGACTACACATGTGCGTGGGCAGCTGCTCTGCCGAGACTCCATGTAGGTCTGCATCTCAGACTGAAGGCCCTGGTGGAATGGGTTCATGAGAGGATCTCCTGACCTTAGGGCTGCAAAGATCCATGGGAGAAGCATGGGTTCCCAGGGTCACTCACTCACTTGCTGCTTCCCTGAGCAGGGGAGGTTCCCCTGGCTTCATGTCACTCCTGGGAGGGTAGTCATCCTGCCTTACTTTTCTCCATTCTCTGTGGGCCGAGTTTTCTCCCACGAGTTTAGTCCTGATGTGTGTACCTGAATGTTTCAATTAAAGGTGCTGTATTCACTTACCCCTTCTGTTCCTCTTCCTGAGAATGGTGCATACTACCTGTTACTAGGTGGCATCTTGGCCAACCCCCATATTTCGTATTTTTATTATCCTTAAAAGACAACTTTTAAAACAAATCATTAAAGTAAAAAATTATTTTAAATGTATTTAATTAATATATTATTATTAAGAATATTATTCAAAACATATATATATGCATGGCAGAAGCAAAAATATGGCAACAATAGCACAAAGGGATGGGGAGTAAGTGTTTTAAAGTAATTACAGTTTTGAAGTGGGGAATGGAAAGTGCCAAGTGAAAAGTTTAAAGGGGAATTTTAAGGGTACACTATGGACTCTAAACAGACTTTGATAAATTAAGGATACATAATGTTAGCCCTAGATCAAACACTAAAGCATAATTTTTTTATTATACTTTAAGTTCTGGGATACACGTGCAGAACGTGCAGGTTTGTTCCATAGGTATATACGTGCCATGGTGGTTTGCTGCACCCATCAACCCATCATCTACATTAGGTATTTCTCATAATGCTGTCCCTCCCCTAGCCCCCGACCCCCTGACAGGCCCTGGTGTATAATGTTCCCCTCCCTGTGTCCATGTGTTCTCATTGTTCAACTCCCACTTATGAGTGAGAACATGTGGTGTTTGGTTTTCTGTTCCTTTGTTAGTTTCCTGAGAATGATGGTTTCTAGCTTCATCCATGTCCCTGAAAAGGATATGCATTCAGCCTTTTTTAATGGCTGCATAGTATTCCATGGTGTATATGTGCCACATTTTCTTAATCCAGTCTATCACTGATGGACATTTGGGTTGGTTCCAAGTCTTTGCTATTGTGAATAGTGCCACAACAAACATATGTGTGCATGTGTCTTTATAGTACAATGATTTGTAATCCTTTGAATATATACCCAGTAATGAGATGGCTGGGTCAAATGATATTTCTGGTTCTAGATTCTTGAGGAATTGCCACACTGTCTTCCACAATAGTTGAACTAATTTACACTCCCACCAACAGTGTAAAAGCTTTCCTATTTCTCCACATCCTCTCCAGCACCTGTTGTTTCCTGACCTTGTAATGATTGCCATTCTAACTGGCGTGAGATGGTATCTCATTGTGATTTTGACTTGCATTTCTCTAATGACCAGTGATGATGGGCTTTTTTTTCATATGCTTGTTGGCTGCATAAATGTCTTCTTTTGAGAAGTGTCTGTTCATATCCTTTGCCCACTTTTTGATGAGGTTGTTTTTTTCTTGCAAATTTAAGTTCTTTGTAGATTCTGGATATTAGCCCTTTGTCGGATGGATAGATTGCAAAAATTTTCTCCCATTCTGTAGGTTGCCTGCTCACTCTGATGATAGTTTCTTTTGCTGTGCAGAGGTTCTTTAGCTTAATTAGATCCCATTTGTCAATTTTGGCTTTTGTTGCCATTACTTCTGGTGTTTTACTTGTGAACTCTTTGCCCATGCCTATGTCCTGAATGGTATTGCCTAGGTTTTATTCTAGGGTTTTTATGGTTTTAGGTCTTAAATTTAATTCTTCAATCCATCTTGAGTTAATTTTTGTATAAGGTGTAAGGAAGGGGTCCAGTTTCAAGTCTTCTGCATATGGCTAGCCAGTTTTCCCAACACCATTTATTAAATAGGGAAACTTTTCCCCGTTGCTCGTTTTTGTCAGGTTTGTCAAAGAGCAGATGGTTGTAGATGTGTGGCGTTATTTCTGAGGCCTCTGTTCAGTTCCATTGATCTATGTATCTGTTTTGATACCAGTACCATGCTGTTTTGGTTACTATAGCCTTGTAGTATAGTTTGAAGTCAGGTAGTGTGATGCCTCCAGCTTTGTTCTTTTTGCTTAGGACTCTCTTGGCTCTACGGGCTCTTTTTTGGTTCCATTTGAAATTTAAAGTAGTTTTTTCTAATTCTGTGAAGAAAGTCAATGGTAGCTTGATGGGGATAGCATGGAATCTATAAATTACTTTGGGCAGTATGGCCATATTCACGATATTGAATCTTCCTATCCATGAGCATGGAATGTTTTTCCATTTGTTTGTGTCCTCTCTTATTTTCTTGAGCAGTGGTTTGCAGTTCTCCTTGAAGAAGTCCTTCACATCCCTTGTAAGTTGTATTCCTAGGCATTTTATTCTCTTTGTAGAAATTGTGAATGGGAGCTCACTCATGATTTGGCTCTCTATTTGTCTATTATTGGTGTATAGGAATGCTTGTGATTTTTGCACATTGATTTTGTATCCTGAGACTTTGCTGAAGTTGGTTATCAGCTTAAGGAGGTTTTCAGCTGAGACAATGGGGTTTTCTAAATATACAATCATATAATCTGCGAACAGAGACAATTTGACTTCCTCTCTTCCTATCTGAATACGCTTTATTTCTTTCTCTTTCCTGATTGCCCTGGTGAGAACTTCCAATACTATGTTGAATAGGAGTGGTGAGGGAGGGCATCCTGTCTTGTATCAGTTTTCAAAGGGAATACCTCCAGCTTTTGCCCATTCAGTATGATATTGGCTGTGTGTTTGTCATAAATAGTGCTTATTAAAGCATAATTTTAAAAGATATTAATAAGAAGCCAATACAAAAAACAAAATAGAATTTTTGTTCTAAAAAATAACTGATTAATCCAAAAGAAGGCAGGAAATTAGCATGAGAAACAAACAGAAGGAACAAATGAATAAGAAGGAGCAAAATAATAAGTTTAAACTCTAAGACGTTAGTAGTACATTAAATGTAAATTAACTATCTAATTGAAAGGCAGGTGTATAACTGGATTTTAAAAAGCAAAAAATATATATGCTACATGAGATATAATTTAAATAGTAAGGTAAAAATAAGTTGAAAACTAAAATTACTGTCTGTCCTGAGGTGTCCCCGTAAAATATTAAAATATTAAAATGTTTTTCAAAGAAAATTAAAGTAGGACAAGAACAGAAGTCAATAAAATAGTAAAACAACAGACAATAGGAAAATTAACAAAGTTAAAAGTTGGGTCTTTGAAAATCAATAAAATTGATAAACTGCAGTAAGACTAACCATGAACTAAAAAATACACAAATGACTAATATCAACAAAAAGGGGAATGGGGGAGGAATATCACTACAAACCTTTCAAACATTAAAAGAGTAATAAAGAAATAAAACCAACTGTATTTCCAAAAATTCTGAAGCAGATGAAATGGACAAATTGCTTGAGAACACAACTTACAAAAACTAAAGCAGACTCAAAAAGAAATGGAAAATCTAAATGGTCCTATATCTGTCTAAAAAATTGAATTCAAACACAAATAGCCACATAGAAAACCACAGGTACAGATGATTTTACTAGTCAATTCTATTAAATATTTACAAGGGAATAAATACCAATATTACCCAAAATCTTTCAGAAAATAGAGAAAAGAACACTTCCCAGCTCACTTTTTGAAGTTAATGTAATCCTGCTATCGAAACCAGACAAAGACATTACAAGGGAAAAAAATAACAGCCAATATCTCTCATGTGCATAGACACAAATGTCATTTTAAAAGCAGCAAACCACAGTATATAAAAAGAATAAAAGTTATGACCAAATGAGCTTTTACCCAGGAATGCAAGGTTCATTCAATATTTGAAAATCAGTCCATGTCATTCGCCACATTAACCAAATAAAGGAAAAAGAAATGTGATCTGAATAGATGCAGGAAAAGCATTTAACAAAGTGCAGCACACATTCCTGATAAAACCCTTAAAAAACCAGGAATAGAAGAAAATTTTCTCAATTTGATAAAGAACACCTACAAAAAAACTACACTTAACAAAATAGTTAATAGTGAAATAACATTTTCCTCTTAAGAATGGGAACGAGATATTAAGAATGGGAACGAGATAAATCTGCCTAATTTATTTGAAATTGTAATAGAGGACTTCATGAAATAAAGCAAGATAAAGCAAAAGAAGCATAATGATGGAAAAGAAAGACATAGTGTTCTTTCTATTCGCAGATCACTGAGAATCAAGGACACACCGAATCAACCCTGGACCCCAAACTCCAGGTTCCTTTACATGAGGAAGAAATGTCTTATTTAAAGCCCTGCTAATTGGTTTATTTTTTATTCACAGCTAAACCTAATCCAAGCCAAAACAGAGAAAAGTTTTGCTGTCTATGGGCCTTCTCTCAAGCATGCTGACACAAAGTAAACTCTAAGACCTCTGCTCTCTGTATCTCTGGATTCAATTCCTACATTACCAATAGAGAATTTGTTTAGCCAAGCCTGGGTGAGGTCTTCATTCTTGGTCTAATCAACTGTCACTAGGAAGCAGAACATGTGGCAGAAATCCACTGTTAAAGACCCTACTGTGTGCATGGGGGAGTGAAGGGAAAGCATTCCTAGAGGAAAAATATTGTGATGAACTCTGCAAAACTCCAAAAAATGCCTTCTAGAGTGAATTTGGACATAGCTCTCTAATCCTTACTTTCTTCACTGTAAGATCAGTGTAATAATAATATCTCCTCTTAAGGTCATCATGAGGATTAAGTGAGAAATGTAAATCATTTTAGATAATGCCTATCCATAACAAACTATTCTCAATCCTACTTCTAACAGCTAATTCCTGCACTTCTTTCAAGTTCTATCTGAGCCATCGCTTCTTTTAAAAATCTATCTGCAGCTCCCAAACTCTGGATAAGCGTCTCCAAATAGGCATTACCATTTGAACTCTGTTATTCCCCATTATAGTGCATACCACACTCTAGTATAATTGCTTGTTCAGTTATCCAGCTCCTGGATTAGTGTCTGAGTGCCTTAAAGGCAAGGAATAAGTTTTACACAGTATTTTATCCCCAGTGCCCAGAACAGGGCTTAACTAAGTTCATTTGTTAGTATGAACTTAACAAATATTTGTTTAATAAACAATGTTGACCCCTTTAATAAAAAAAATGAGCATGATTTCCTCATCAACTTATCACATATTGTAAATGAAGAAACTGAGGCTTGAAATGTTAAGTAACTCACTCTAGTTTATCCCTTTGGTAAATGAGGGAGCAGAATTTGCCCCCAGGGCTCATGAAGACAAAAACCATGGTGTTCTCACCATGCCATGATACCTCACTAAACCAACACCTGTTGAGCATCTTCTATGTGCTAGGTGCAGTGCTGTGTAATTCTATATGATCTCATTTAAACTCTACAACAATCTTTTGAGGCAGGTGTATCAGTTTTATATATAAAGAAATTATGACTCAAAGAAGTAAATTCCATGCCCAAAGTCACATGGCAGGTAGAAAGTAGAACAAGGGTCCAGCTCTTCCCCTTTTTACAGGGACACTATCTATGATCATCAATCAAGTACCCAGTAAGCCCCAACAGCTAGATCCAATATGAGAGATCACCAAGACTAAGCAGATCAAACTTCCACACCTGAAATATTCTGACAGCATTGTCAATCTCAGATTTTGTCTTGCTTCCCTGTCTTCCAGCAGCAGTGCTATACTGTGCTGATGAGGTGTTTATAGATCACCTGAAACATGTTTAAAGATAGTTCACATGTGCCTGCTGCAAAGTATTGTAGGAGTAATTCCTTTTCTGATGGCTGGGGAAAATTCAGGGGGCAAAGAAAAAAAATAGCTGAAAAAAAATATATGATTCTTAGGCTGGGCACGGCGGCTCAGGCCTATAATCCCAGCACTTTGGGAGGTCAAAGCGAGCAGGTTGCTTGAAGTCAAGAGTTCAAGAGCAGCCTGGCCAACATGGGAAAACCCCATCTCTACGAAAAATACAAAAATTAGCCAGGTGTGGTGGCACACACCTGTAATTCCAGCTACTCAGGAGGCCAAGGCACGAGAATCGCTTGAACCTGGGAAGCAGAGGTTTCAGTGAGCTGAGATCGTGCCACTGCACTCCAGCCTGGACGACAGAGTGAGACTCTGTTTCAAACATATATATATATGATTCTTAGGGTGCTTCGAGTCTGTTTATAGATTAGCATTCTCCTCTTTCCTCTTCTCTTTTTAACATTAATATATATTAACCGAATGTGCATTAAAAACACTCAGCAAAAGGCAATATCTTATTTAAATAATGGTATTTAAGTAAAGTGCTGTTTTATAAATTAATATACATTTCCGCCCAGCCCTCTCATTTCATGGGTTTTAAAAAAAAAGGAAGATTCACCATCACAGTTTGAAAAATAATAAAGAGCTTGGCAGCATTTCTTCAACAGTTACTTCCTATTATGCCAAACAGTCTCTTTTTAAGCTAGCAAGATGCAACTGAAAGTTGTAAAATAATTGTCCAAAATAAACATAACTATACTATTGTATATCAAAGGACCTCATAGGTTAAGAATAAAATGGTGACTCAAGCTAATAAACCCTAGAAAAGACTAAGTATAAAAGTCTGACCTAGAGTCTAAACATCATTCATTTGGCATCTTGCCAAGCATCATAATAAAATTTTTAAAATCATCAAACATTGCCTTCAAATCATCCTTCCAAAGAAAAGTCAGCTCAGGCTCAAATCAAACTCTTGGAATGCTGTAATTCACCAGTATTGCTGAGCAGAGGGGACTCTAAATCATGGTCAAGGGGAGCTGGGTCTAGAACCATCTCTGATGCCAACTTGCTCTGTCGTGCCTCTCTCTGGGCCCATTTCTTCACCTGCAGATGACTTTGTACATCTCTTGGGCAATGCTAAAGTTCTCAACACTAAGGGAAGATGACTGGCAATATGAAAGAATGTGGAAGCTGAGGAGGACAGAACCAAGCTTCTTGATACAAGCAGGGGAGCTCTCTGGGGGAGATGGGATTTAAGATGAAGGGAAACTCACTCCCCCCAGGGAGGGAGGCCAGGCATGTGTGGAGTGGACCTACGAAGAGTGTGAAGTATAAAGCCTTATCTGAAGAGGAGGATCTGGAAGGAAGTAAAGAAAGGAAATGTCGAAAGAATGTTAAAAGAGAGCAGCAGATTCAGGAGCAGAGTGTAGGACAAAGTCAGAGAATCCCTTGACCCTCTCTTCCAATTCACTCTCTACAAAGGCTACAGATACATTTTTCTGCCACCCAATTAAAATTATATCCTTTTCCTGTGCAGAATCTTTTAATGACCAACTATTACCCTCAGGACTAAAATAAAAATGAAATCCTACTATGCTCCCATAACTCCTTACCCTTACTTTCAAAATTCAACAAGCTCTGAAATCTAAAGTTTCTTTATACGTAGTTGAGCAAAACTGACCTAAACGGACTCGAGGATCATTATGTTCTTTCTTTCTCGGGTGTGACTATTTGGTGTCAGAAATATTAACAGAATTTTTAAAGGATGCTGCCCCAAGCCCCACTGGGATAGGATGTATACAATACAATGAAAATAATTATGTTTCTAAAATCTGAAAAATTCTAATTCTAAAACTACATCTGGCACAAAGGTTTCTGGATCAGGGATTGTGATTTATACTTTCTTTCTCTTTTTTTTTTTTTTTTTTTTTTTGAGACAGAATCTTGCTCTGTCACCCAGGCTGGAGTGCAATGGTGCAATCTCAGCTCACTGCAAGTGATTCACGTGCCTCAGCCTTCTGAGTAGCTGGGATTACAGGAGCCTGCCACCATGCCTGGCTAATTTTTTGTATTTTTAGTAGAGACGAGGTTTTGCCATGTTAGCCAGCCTGGTCTGGAACTCCTGACCTCAGGTAATCCACCTGCCTCGGCCTCCCAAAGTGCTGGCATTACAGGCATGAGCCACCGCACCCGGCCCGTGATTTGTGCTTTCTTATCATAACAAGGATGGTCCCCGGTGGCCAAGTCCTTGCCAACCTCACTCTCTCCTACCTCATACTCATTTATCTCCACCATGCTGTGTTCCAGATATAGAGTCCTCATCACGGCCTTATGCTACAGTTTTGTCCCCAACTATGGCTTTATACAAGCTTTCCCCACTGCATGAAATAGCTCTACTCCATCTTTTCACTTGGAAAAATACCTTGCATATTTCAAAGCCCATTTCAAAGTCTGCTTTTTCTATAAGGCCATCCTTTCCCTGTGCAGAACATTTTAATGCCCCTGTCCCCAGCCCTCTCTGTGGTCTGCACAGGGCTGGCTACTCACTTTTCTGTGCACTTAATCATCTACACACAGTAGCATGGGCCACGTTTATTATACCATCTCTTTACAGGACAGTGTTCCTCCTCTGGTCTGTAGGCTCCTGACAGGCAGAGCCTGCCCTACTTATCTCTGACCTCAGCATCTGGCAGAATTCCTAGTACTAGAGAATGCCTGCTGGATTATGGGAGGCATTCAGCAAAGGGCAGTCCACCAATTCATTACTCCAGGAAGAAATGAACTAAACAGCCACCACCACAGTCATTACTGACCCAAAACAAATAAGGAGACTTAGGAGCAAAGGCAGAGAGCTCTCCAACCTCCTTCTCCCAACAGATGCTCTGGTCCTGCACTATCTCTGTCTCTACTCACACCAACAGGAACAGAGTGTCCTACCAAGGTCTCCTAAAAGCTGCAGAGCTAAAACATTCTCCTTCCCAGGCCCTCCTGAATAAGGACAAAGGCCAAGTTGTCTCCTACCAATTGGTGGCTGAGTATGCAAACAAGACAGTGCATCAGGAGGCCTGGACAGAGAACACTCAGCTACCTTCAGGGCCATAATTCTGATTCAAATATAGACGGAATAAATAATAGTAGTCAGAACAACAATGATATTGGCAAAGAGCTTCAAGCTTCAAGGCTTACAAAGCACTTTTACTTACATTTTCTCACTTAATCAAATTCGCACACTCTGTATAGCAGATATTGTTATTGTGCCCAATTAATAGATTAGAAAACTGAAGCTTAGAGAGAATCAGCATTAGTAATAAAGGCTCAAAAGCTAATAAAAAGGAGCTGGGGTTACAAGCAGATTGATGTGGGCTGGGCATGGTGGTTCACACCTCTAATCCCAGTACTTTGGGAGGCCAAGGCGGGTGGATCACTTGAGGTCAGGAGTTAAAGACCAGCCTGTACAACATGGTGAAACCCCATCTCAATTGAAAACACAAAAATTATCCAGGCATACGGGCGGGTGCCTGGATCCAAGCTACTAGGGAGGCTGGGACATGAGAATCACTTGAACCTGGGAGGTAGAGGTAGCAGTGAACTGAGATCAGGCCACAGCACTCCAGCCTGGACAACAGAGCAAGACTCTGTCTCAAAAAAAAAATAAAAAAAGTAGATTGATGTGGAAGCTCAGACTTGAAGGACAGCATATTGGCCAAAGTGATAGGAAAAAGAGAGGACATAAATTTGGTTGAATAGGCTGACATAGTACTGGTGGGAAAGGCAGAAAAGGAGGTTATGGTTCTATGTGTAGAAAAGTGCAGAGCTTTAATACCAGGGAAAAGAAAATGGTGTGACTACAATGAGAACTGGAATTAGAAGAAAAATCTGCTGGGTAAGGGATCAAGGGTATCACAAAACTGAGATGAGTGGGGCTTAGGATCTACTTCTGATTAAAAGCAATATATAATTATTACAGAGAATTTAGAAAAAAAGAAAGAAAAAATTTTATTTAAGAACATTTTTAAAACATGCTAAGGTTCCATTATATAAAGTAAAGTTCCCAATTGTTTGCTATACCCTATTTTAATTTAATGGAGTATTTTTATTAACATGGATAGTGTCTTGCTTTTACCTTCCTTACCTTACCACTGGATGAGAGTAAATATTTTACTTACCCTCATCAACTTTCAATATTATTATTTCATTTTAAGTATCAGATAATTGTGGGGAAATTTTGGAAGAAGAGCTATAACATCCCATTATTGTTTTAATTTACATTTAATTGGTTAATAAGGAAACTTAAATTTTTTTTCAGTTTTTACCAGTGTATTTCATATTTGTCTTTTGCCAATTTTTGTCCTTTTTCCATTTGTTTACTGAGGTCCTGGTATTACTGAATGTATATGAGTTTTATATTTATTTAAAAGAGTTACCCCTTGTTGAATTCTCTACAACATTATTCCAAGTTTTATTGATTGCTTTTTAATCTGGTGATTTTTCTGATGTATGAAAGTTTTAAATTTTTATGTAGTCAGATCTGTCATTCACATCTTTAGTGATTTATTCTGTCAACTTTAAGCTGAGAAACCCTCCCCCGAGGAGGTTTGATAAATATTCACATCTATTTTCTTCTAGAAATTCTAACAGTTTCGGTTTTTAAATATTTAACTCTTTAAACCATCTGGAATTTATTTTGATGTTCTGGGTGAGGTTAAAAGATGTTCAAAATGCTTTTAAAAAATAATTAAACACTTAGCACCTCATATTTTTAGCTGATTTGGCACGAACCTTAAAGTCTAAGTGGAACCATTAAACGCTACAAAATTCTTAATAGTGTTTATTATTTTCTTTCTAATAGCACAGGATACCAAATACACCTACTTGCCAGTCACTGCTCCAAGTGAGTTTATCAGCAAGCCACACACCCAACACATGGTCTCTCTTTTATTATTAAGAAAAGTAGGTAATAAATAAGAAGCAGGGCTCCCACCAATCATTAACAAATCCTCCAAAGAAAATCCAGCACATATTGGATGAAGTCTTGTCCCTAGTGGACTTGTGAAATTTCTCTGACTGAATCATTTAAGCAAAGAAAACTTTCCTCCCTTCCAATCATAGTCTCTCCTTCATAGTATGTGGTGCTCATTCAAAAGAGTACATGCAGAAGAAACCAGAATATATATGTTTGCTCTCTCTCCACGCGGGATAAACAGTCCTGCCTTTCTCTACCTTCCAACCCAAAGGTGGCCACGCCTGGTGCTGCACTGAAAAAGATTTGTGGCTTATTGTCCTGACGGATGCCAGAGTAATGGAATAGCTCTGTAGTATGTCCTGGAAAGGCAGGCCAACAAAGCATTGTGCTATTGATGGCTCACATTATAATGGAGAAATATTAGGGGGATATTTCAATAGCCACCCAGAGGAGAAACAGCAGCTATAAGAATGCCACAGACTGTTTCCAAGGAGAATTACAGTGACATAAAAAAGGGGGAGGGGGCTGAAAAAGGGGTAAAAATGCTTCAGGGGGAAAAAAGTCCACTCCAAGAATATATGTTAATGCACAGGCTGTTTGCTAGCTTGGCTCTCTAGAGAAGGGGAGTAACAATCCCCAGTATGTGAACTCCACAATTACAGCATTATTAATTTATACAGCACCAGAGACCACACATGAGACCTCATAGTAATTAAGTTACAGATAAAGCCAGGTTAGTTTTCCTCTGAATATAAACAACTGTGTTCTGTTTAACACACACTCAAAGAAAAACTGGTGGATTTTAAACCAAAGAACAGTGTCTGGTAAACCTATATTCAATGAGGATCTGTCAGTAATATAATGTTTAAAAAAAAAAAAAAAAAAAAGAACTGCCTAGCAATAGATTCAGGAGAGAAGTAGAATGATGAAGATTTAGTCAGTAAGCCACTCTCTTTTCCTTAGAAAAGAGAGTAGGCAAATTGGAGGCAGGAGGTTTAATGAGTCTCTCCTATAAGGCCTGAATTAGAAATGTGCAAAGGTTCAAGCAAATGCTGGACACGGGGATAAAATCTATTGCCATGGTCCCCTGGAATGGCAAGAATTAGGCCACGACATAACCTTTACAAGTGGGGTAGACTTTGATCCAGCAATTTTACTTCTAAAAACTCATTCTAAGCAAGTAATCCTGGACATGCGCAACGATTTTGCTCCAAAGATGTTCAACACAGCATTACTTATAACAGCAAAACTCTGCAGTCAATTTTCCCTTTTCATCTCACATTTTACTGTAAACAAATCTCCATGTCTACAGATATATTTGTGGACTCTCATCTTAAATAACTATATAGTCTTCCACTGATGAATACATCACAGTTAGTTTAATCAATATATATAGGGATTTAAGAATGATATTACATTAACCCTTTATCATGTTCACAACATTGAAAAGATGCACTAAATAGACACTATACATTTTAATTTCCTGTTTGCAGAACCTCTCAGGAGTACCCTCACCAGCAATTTCAACAAGATTCTAATAAATTTATTTGTTTTATTTCCAATAAAATTCCTACTTACAAGACATTTTTATTGTATCTAGTTTGCCATTTAAATGACCTAATTTTATGTCAGACTCTCTAATTCATGTCTCTGAGCAATGCACATATCAGATACATGCTCAAGTTACCATTTATTTTCAAGATTGCAAAAACTGTACACAGAAGTAAAGCCATTAGAGGATAGTGGAATTGCATCCAAAGAAAATGTTAAGACAGTGTGTTAGTTATCTATTGCTGCATAGTAAATTACCCAAAAATTTAGTGACTTACAGTGTCAAACATTTATTATCTCATAGTTTCTGAGAGTCAGAAATGCAGGCATGGCTCAGCTGGGGCCTCTGGCTCTGATCTTCTATGAGGCCACAATCAAGGTGTGGGCCAGATCTGCAGTAATCTTAAAACTCAACTGGGAGTCGATCCACTTTTAAGTCCATTCAAGTGGTTGTTGACAGGAGTCAGTTCCTCATGGATTGTTAGAATGAGACCTCCTTTGGTACTTGTTCAACATCTACAGGGCATCTCACAGCATGGCAGCTGGCTTGGCCAGAGTGAGAAAGGAAGAAGGCAAGAGAGGGAGTACAAACAGAACAGAAATCACTATCTTTTAGAGCTAGGGTTGCCATATTTAGCAAATAAAAATACAGGACACTCAAATCAGTGTAAAGAGGGAAATTTACAGCTGCAAATGCATATGGTAAAAAAGAAGAAAGAAATAAAATGAATACAAACTAGAAAAATGAGAACAAACTAAAGCCAAAACTAGCAGAAGGAAGGAAATTAGAGAGAGATAAATGGATTGGAGAACAGAAAAATGGTAGAGAAAATCAACAAAACCTAGAGTTTGTTCTTCGAAAAGCTTAACAAAATTAACAAACCTTTAACTAAATTAACGAAGAAAAGGAGAGAGGACTCAAATGTAATGAAATAGGGGACATTTCAACCAATTTTACAGAAATAAGAAGGATAAGAGAATATTACAAGTAATTATATGCCAACAAATTCAATAACCTAGATGAAACTGATAAGTCCTAGAAACACAAACCCTATCAAGACTGAATCATAAAGAAATACAAAATGGGAACAGACCAATAGCTAGTAAGGAGATATTTGCACACCACTCTTCATAGCAGAACTATTCACAATAGCCAAGAGATGGAAGCAACCCAAGCATCCATCAACAGATCAATGGATAAACAAAATATGGCATATAGATACAATGGAATATTCAGCCTTGAAAAGAAAGGAAATTCTGACACAGGCTACAAGATGAACTCTGAGGATATTATTCTAAGTGAAAAAACCCGTCACACACAGACACAAAAAAATGAAAATGCTGTGTGACTCCACTTTTATAACGTATCTAGAGGAGTCAAATTCATAGAAACAAAAAGTAGAATGGTGGTTGATGGAGCTAGACGCAGGGGAAAATGGTGAGCGGGTTTTTAATAAGTTTGGGGTTTCAACTTTTCGAGATGAGAAAATGTGGTAATTGCACAACAATGTGAATACACTTAACACCACTGAACTGAACACTTTAAAATAGTTAAGATGGTAAATTTTACGTTATGTGTTTTGGTGTTTTCTACTTTTATTAAAAATAAAAGTAAAAAAAAATGTAGACCACCTAATTAAATTCGAATTTCAGATAAACAGTGAATACTTTTTTAGTATAAGTATCTCCGAAATATTGCATGGGACATTCTTACACCAAAAAATTATTCAATGTTTATCTGAAGTTTACATTCAACTTGGCATTTTATATTTTTGCTGGCAGTTTTATTTACAGCCTAATCTCAGAAGTGAAATATCATAAGTTTTACTAAATTTCATTAATTAGAAGCAAGTCACTAGGTTCAACCCCACTCTAAGGGAAGCGATTACACAAAGCCATAAATACAAGGAGACAGAGGTCATTGGGAGCCATTACAGGAGCTGCCTACCAAAGACAGAAAGAGATTAGTGAATATTTCTAAATATTTATATTTTTTCTCTCACCAATGAGTTTGAAAGCCTCTTGAAGGTCTACCACATGTAAGGTGACCGTATAATTTATCATCCAAACCAGAACTCTTTTGAGATCATGAAAAGGGTGGCGGCAGGGGTGCCACAAATAACTACAGCTGGGCAACAAAGACAAACAGAACTGTCCTAGGCAAACCCAGAGGTATGGTCACCTGAGTCAAAGATCGTATTGCTGGGTGTCTTCCTCAACCATTGGCACAATGCCAACATATAAGGAGTATTTAATATATCTTGCTTATGGAATGGCAAAATGATTCCAAGACACACAAAGGTACTTGGGCCACTCGTTGGCTGAGTACAGTCGTTCTCAATAATTTTTCATCAGAGTCTAATTAGGGAGGCCAAAAACCCCTCTTAACCCATTGAATCCTACTTTTCAATCAAGAAGTAAATCCCTAACAACATGGAGACGTCACTCTAGGAAGTCTCTTAAATCCCAACAGAGGGATGAGTTTATTATATAGCCATTGGCTTTAGCATTTGATCTCAACAATCCCAGTGTTATGGTGAAGAGCTCAATGGGTCTCTGGCATTGGAGACTCCTGGACTCTAACCCAGCTCTGAGACTAAATAAGCACAAAATCATGGGAAAATAGCCTGACCCCTTTAAACCTCAGCATGCTCATTTAAAAATGTTTTTTGATTGAATGTGACAATATGCAGAAAGCACTTAGCACATTTATTCAACACATCAACAAATATTTGAGCATTTACTATGTGCCAATACATAATTCCTGGAAAGCTATAGTCCAAGAATATTCTTGATAGAAATGTATATCACTACACAATCTGGGATTTACCAAAGAGTCCTCAACAAACTAAATTAGAATCCCTAAACTTACAGTAATTTATTATTTTAACAGTCAATCATACCAGCACCTATAAACTATAACCAGTTTAGCACAATGCTGATCCCCATGGATAAAGAAATTTGCTCCTTCCAAATCACAAACATTTCAATTATTGACATAAACTCTTTCACTGAAAAAACTTTAAATTTTGTACCCAGACGGTGTGGTAGAATAATGAGTTCAAGTTTTCAGTAAACTAAAAATGCTGCCATTTCTAGTTTATGAAAAACAAATTTTTGTAACCCTTCATAACTCACAGTTACTAATTAGTCCTTCTTTATACACAAAAATGAAATTTTATGTGATTTTGCCTCTTATGCCTGTAAAAATGAAATAAGATATGGTTTTTAGGGATCAGGTTGCAGCCAATCAGGAAAGCCATTCCACCTCACCATAAAGACATGAATATAAATAATATAATTATGAATATGAATTATTCCCAGGCTTGAGTGGGAGCACAGTAAATGTGCAGCTTGTGACATTAGGACTGTTGTATTAATTTTCTATTGCTGCTATAACAAATTACCACAAACCTAGTGGCTTGAAACAACACAAATTTATCAGCCTCTCATTTTAGAGATCAGAAGTGTGACACAGTTTTCACTGGGTTAAAATCAAAGTGTTGGCAGAGCTCCATTCCCTTCTCAAGGCTCTGGGGGAGAATTCACTTCTTAGCCTTTTCCAGCTTCTAAAGGCCATGTGCATACTTTGGCTTATGGCCTCTCCTCCATCTTCAAAGCCAACAGCAGCAGGTTGAGTCTTTCCACGTTGTATCACTCTGACCTCCTCTCCTGCTTCCCCCTTCTACTTTTAAGGGCCTGACCATAGTTGGCTCACCCAGATAGTTCACAATCAACTCTTCATTTAAAGGTCAACTCATTGCCAACCTTAATTCTATCTACAACCTAATTCCCCTGTGCTATGTAACAGAACATAATCACAGATTCTGGAGATGAGGGCTTGGACATCTTTGTGTGGCAAGGATGTGGGGGAATTCTTCTGCATAGCACAACTGTGTTTTCCAAAACCTATTTTGGTGAATATCAGTTCTGTGAGATGGCATACGAGGGAAGGGTTCCATGAAGAAATGTTTGGGAAATGCTGCAGCCTCTATCTCATTCTTAGAACTTCACAAGACAGTTTTACATTAAAGAGATGTGCCCAACTAATTTGAAGATGTAATGTATTTTTTTCTTAAAGTAACTGTTAATATCCAAGCAACTAGTGTTCTGTAGAATGTTACGTCCTTGAACTGGTCCAGGACTTATGAATTCTGGCCTCTGCTTACCGATAGCTCAGAGTATGACCCTGAGCAAGCCTCGTAACCCCCTCTACTAACTGAAGGGAGCGTGTGGCTTGGATGTAATCTGCGCCACTATTCTACATTTCCTAAAGTGAGCAAGTTTCCTTTTAAACCTGAGATTCTATGAATCACTTCGGCAAACATTTATGGAACATTACTGTACAGGCAGGAAATGAGCTAAACTCTGGGCATAAACTGATAGGAAGACCAGGCCCTTTTCTTAAGAATCTAACTCTCCAGGTAGGCACACAAGCGTGAAAACAAAAATCTGCAACATGTCTGGTAAATTCCCTAACAGAAGTAAATGTAGAGTGCAGAGGCAGCATGGAGAATAGGTAGTTGACTCCATCAAATACGGTGGGAGCGGGCGAAGTTTGCATTTAAAGGACAGCTGGAGTCTACCTGGTCAAGTGAGAGGGGGAGAAGGGTGTTTAAGTATTCATTTTGAAATATGGGTCAAAGACGGGAGGATCTAAATAAAGGAATTTTTACTGTATTCATAAACTGTAATGTGCCAGTGGAATCTATTGAATCATTGAAGCATTGCTAGAGAATAACTCCAATGTTTCCATCATAGAAGACAAATATTTAAGGTGATAGATATCCCAGTTACACTGATTTGATCTTTACAAAACTACATGAATGCATTAAATGATCACATGTAACCCCAAACTATGTGCATCTATTATGTATCAATAAAAATAAAAACAGAAAAAACAAGTGACTAGACTGAGATCCGTAAAAAATTATCCTTTCCCACAGTTCATATCTACTGGACAATTTCTGCCTGGCTGTATCACCAAGATATTACTTTCTAACATCATCAAGCCCCTTTGGGGGACAAGATAAAAGACTTTTCCCCATTCCAGAAACAGCCTTGCCTTTCTTTGGCACTAAGGACATAACAGATGTGATTTATTCAGGCTAAAAAATTTACACCAAATTATAGACCTTGCTTTGCATGTCTTAAGGGCTTTTTCATGTTTATTTTCAACAAAGGTGTATTATATTTTTTCTGCAAGCCTTTTGTCAACAGCATGACAAAGAGAGCATGAGTGTTTCTAAATTACCCTTGCCTCTTGCATGACCAGAAGAGAAAGTCATGCAGGTTGGATATCTGTTAACAAGAACACGGGAATATATTTATCCTCTTTATTTGGACACATTTTTTTTTTTACAGTTCCACTTAGAGTTGTGGGATGTTATTGGAAGGCCACCCATGTTCAGTTGTTATTGCCACTGTTGCTAAGAACAGGGGAAAGGAATCAAAATGGCAATAGAGAAATGTTTTCCTATAAAGAAAAGTCAGCAAAATAAATAAACCAATATACATAACAATGTACTACTTACCCAAAGAGTTAGATCTCAGAAGAAGACCTTATATATCTCTATAGAAATGAGGATAAAAATAAAACACAAGGGAGCTAAGGATTGTTAAATTGCTGCATCGTGTCAAGTATTGTGTTCAATGTTTTCTTTATTTAATCTTCAAGAAAACTCTTTGCAGTAGGCCAAACTCCTACAAATCAATCTCCAGAAAGACCACAACAAAAAGTCTATAAATGCAAATAAACCAATACCAGCCTTTGTACCGTAAATCCTGTGGGGCCTGTGTGCTCTTTCTACAGGATCTCTAGGGTGCTGGAGGTATTTTATCTGAGCTCACAGCCACCTTTTTCAAGCTCTGGGCTATCCAGGAGGAGTTGCTCATGAAAACCTTTGAAGTTCGCATCTTACTTCAGCCCCTCTCTACAAATCTCTGGGAGAAAATTGGTATTTTGCCAAGTGTCTCACCAGTGGTGCTCTCAAAGTTATCAGCTTTTAAATTGCCAAAACAGGTCTTGTTTTCTGCCATCCTTGCCACACCACACCATGCTGAGATCCATGCAGAAGTGGAGGGAAAGTCTACCTACTTTGTGTCTCACTTTAACCCCTGGGCACCAAAGGTAAACCTTCAGGACCATTATGAAAACACCTCATTTAGCTTCTAGTTAGCACCCCCTCCAGATTTGACACTGCCTTAAGGCTGATCTTAAAGACCACTGTCTGACACGGACTCCATGTAAGCCTCCCCTTTTCCTCCCCACACTCAGGCATCTGCAAAGACCTCTGATCTCATTTTCCCTGGGCCAAAATTCCTCATGCCAACTGATTTCTAGCAGGACAGACCTATGAATTTATCAGATACACAAAGACATCTCTGGATTCCAACTTTTGCTCAAACAAGACTCCAGCTATAAACAAGTGAGAAAACTGAGCTTTAGAAAAGTTAATAAATTGACCCAGTTGTTAAAGGTCAGAGCCAGAATGGAAACCCCAGATCTGCCTAACTCCAAGTTACACCATCTTGAGAACTCACTACAAAGCTTATGTGGCATTGCTACAAAGAACCTTGATTTTACTTCTGATGTTTAGGGTGCATCGGTTCCATCACAGGGTTTAATTTAGGCTATCCATTTAAGATTTAGAGGTCTAGGTGGGCATGGTGGCTCACGCCTATAATCCCAGCACTTTGGGAGGCCGAGGCGGGTGGATTGCCTGAGGTCAGGAGTTTGAGACCAGCACGGTCAACATGGTGAAACCCCGTCTCTACTAAAAATACAAAAAAAAATTAGCCAGGTGTGGTGGCATGCACCTGTAATCCAACCTACACAGGAGGCTGAGGCAGGGGAATTGCTTGAACCAGGGAGATGGAGGTTGCAGTGAGCCAAGATTGCGCCACTGCACTTCAGTCTGGGCGACAGAGCGAGACTCTGTCTCAAAAAAAAAAAAAAAAAAAAAAAAAAAAAAAAAAAAAAAAGATTTAGCGGCCTAAAGTCAAAATATTCCAGAAACAAATGTTTTCACTGATTTCTTGCTTGCATAATGTCCGTTCAGTGGAATCATCTGCTAAACCAATATCCTGCATGCCCACTATCTCAGGGAGCTTTTTACCTTCTCTCTTAGTTGTCACATGCAAGCTCTGAAACGTTGGAATTCACATCATCATGGACCACAGCCCTATTGTCTATAAATTTTCACATCTGTTGGAGCTTGTCTTCAGAGTGTGGCAAGATACCTTTAACTCATAAGGGGGATACAAGAAGACATCTCCCAGTTAACAGCAAAGGCTACAGCATCTCCTGATAATCTCCTGAGAATGATTTAACCCCTATCTCCTGAGAATGTTGCTAACACACCTGCAATCATATATCAAAGTTAAGAGCTCAATTTGGAGAAGGAAGTTGTTCTAAAGGGAGATAATTTTTTTATCATATTTGTAAGCTTTGTTGAAAACAATGTACACTTTCAAGATATTCTGGAGGCAGTGCACTGCCTGTTTCCCTTTAAGATTCTTTGGCTTTCAAGAGAAAAAGGAAATCTTTCAAATTTCATGAGCTAGCTTACCTTTGTTTTCCTCAGAAGCTGTGGCTTATTGAAAAGAAAAGCTGATGTAACAATGCTGAGAAACACTTTTCTCTAGTCCAAATTAAGGCTGATGTAAGGAAAACCCAGTAAGACCCTGAAAGCAAGAAGCCAGGGTGCCAAACCTTTGGGACTTAGACCATGCCTTTGTCAAGATAAGCCCTCAGAAAATTCTTCTATCTAGAATAATATCAGCTAGTAAATGGAGAAGGATGTATAGAATTAGGAAATTACCATTTTATAGCTACTAATGAAATAAGTGATTGAGGCAGGGATTATCAACAACACCAAGACCCTTAGATGAAAAGTTGATAGGGAACTGGATATTTACATGATGTCCCCTACAGCCAAAGGCCAATCACAGGAGAAATATAAGATCACAGGGCTACAGCCAAGCTGCCAGCGCATTACTTGCCTACTAAAGTAATTAAATATGAAGGACACAGCATCATGCATGAAGAGTTCTACCAAAATGTTTACCCTGGATCTAATCAAATGTTCAGATCCAATGTTTAGTTCATGTGGGAATTAAAGAGGAACCAAAACACTAGCAGCAGGAGGAGGCAATCACGCAATTCAGAAAGAAGGAATTTTTCTAGGACAATTAGCCCCATTCCTTCAAAATCTTCAACAAGTCAATGTCATGAAAAAAAGTATAGTATTAGATGAAAAGAGACTTAACAGACGTAACAACCAAGAGTGATGTTGATTGGATCCTCATTTAAACAACTCAGCTGTAACATTTTGGGGGGCAACTGGGGAAATTTGAGCATGAACTGGTCATTGAGGATTTAAAAAAATATTATTAATTATATTAGGCATGAAAATTGTATGGCTTTCCTGTAAAAAAAAAAATGGCCTTTGCTTTTTAGAGATGTACACTGAAGCTAATTCACAATTGCAAAGATATGGAACCAACCTAAGTGTCCACTGACCAATGAAGTGGATAAAGAAAATGTGGTATATATACACCATGGAATCCTACTCAGCCATAAAAAGAAATGAAATAATATCTTTTGCAGCAACTTGGATGGAGCTGGAGACCATTATTCTAAGTGAAGTAACTCAGGAATGGAAAACCAAATACTGCATGTTCTCACTTACAAGTGGGAGCTAAACTATGTGTACACAAAGGCAAACAGACTGAGATAATGAACTTTGGAGACTCAGAAGCAGGAGGATGAGGTGGGTGTGAAAAAAAAACCTATATATTGGATACGGTGTTTACTACTCAGGTGACAGGTGCACTAAAATCTCAGATTTCACCACTATATATAATAATTCATCCACATAACCAAAACCACTTGTACCACAAAAGCTATCGAAATGAAAATAGTTTTAAAAAGATGGACGCTGAAGGATTCATTGGTGAAATGCCATTATATAAATAATATGCTTTAAATTTCAGCACAAAAATAGATACAACCAATATGGAAAAATGCAAACAATTGTTATATCTACATCATGTGTATATGAGAGTCCATTAAACTGTATACTAGTCTCCCTACTATTTGGCATTTGTCAGAATTATTTTTTTAAATATGAGTGGTCAGCATGGCTTTGGGCTATGACGGGGAGGAAGCATGAGTGTTCCAAAACGACCCTCCCTGCTTCCAGTTGCTTTGAAAGTCTGATGACACTGTCAGGAAATACTGGAATATTGCTGCTGTAAGAGCCTCCAATGTTAAATCTACCTCTCCTTTATTTAACAGAGAATAAATGGAAGTCCAGGGAGACACAGTGAATTTCTCCAAATTACATAGTTAATAAGGAATGTGGTCTAGTGGCAGAAATCAGATTTATTGACTGCACATCCATCCCTTTCCACTGTACCCAGGCCCTCAGCAGCCCTACAGCCTCTACACTTTTGATGAAAGGAAGAAGTGGAGCCAGATCTGGAGAAGCTGTAATTGCTATCAGGATTCAAGGAATGCTGTCAGACCCAGAATGTGTTCCCCTCAGTCTCACTTAGACTTGCTGGTTCAAGGCAGAACTAGGTGCAAGCATTTGCCAAGAAGGTGTATAACAGCACAAAGTGACACACACAACTTAGAGCATATACACGAAAGAAGAAAAGCAATTCCAAAAGCCCCTCTACCCTCGCCTTGGATTTCTTCTCCAAATGACAGAGTGAAAGAAGTAGGCATTGGGGTCAGAGAGAATTTTGTCCTCATTCTACCACTTATAATCCGAGAGTCACTTAACTCACCTGATCCCCAGCTTCTTCACCTGTAAAATGGAAACAGCAATACGAGAAGGGATCCAGGAGAAACTGCCTGTCACAAAAGATGGCACACAGACATAACAGTTTAAAAACTTCCATGTCTGTCCCTTTACCTTTCCCTTAACCAAATGATAATGATTGACTTACAATGAAAAACCACACAGACCACTGCATTATCTATCAGGAGACCATTTAATAACTCCTGCTCTCCTGCTATCAGAGTTTGTTCAGATTTTCTCACATCTTCTTTGCCTAAAGAAACATTTGGTTATCAAAATATGTACCTCATATTAGCTCAGGAAACCAAAAAGGGGGGGAAAAAAGTCTTCATTCTGTTGCTGCAATAAAGGTTTCCTTCTCTAGCGATAATCAACTCTGCATAATTAAAATCGTTCAGACTGCTGAACTAATTTTCAGACTGGAGGTTTCTTCCTGTAGCAACACTTACAAGCAAAGTTTCTACTGTGAATGAATTTAATCATAGTCTAATTACAATTTTAATGAATATCCCCGGCCCTGCATGTAAACTTGCACTCAAAAGCTTTGCTATCTGTTAGGGTATTTTAAGGTCTTTTCATTTTTAATATAAAGGAATGTGTTGGCAAAATGACAGTGTAGAAAAGAAATCTTCCTTCCGGTTTAGTTTGGTTTGGTTTTGATAATCACGTGAGAAAATGTAAACGGTCTGATATTTTAAAGAGCCTTTTCAGTTTGGGCATTTCACCTTTAGATTCTGTTAAGTGCTCTTTCCTTAGGGATTGAGAGCACACTTGCATTCCATTTGCAATTTGGTGTGTGTTATCTGGTTTCATGAATGTCCAAAAAATCAGAGTTCCAATTTACCTTAGAGCCCCATCTATTCTGGAAATTCAAGAACATTTTATAAATGAAGTACAAAAGTGGGCCGGGCACAGTGGCTCACGCCTGTAATCCCAGCACTTTGGGAGGCCAAGGCAGATGGATCAACTGAGGCCAGGAGTTCGAGACCAGCATGGCCAACATGGTGAAACCCCATCTCTACAAAAATTAGCTGGGTGTGATGGCGCGTGCCTGTAATCCCAGCTGCTCGGGAGGCTGAGGCAGGAGAACTGCTTGAACCCAGGAGGTGGAGGGTGCAGTGAGCCAAGATCCCGCCACTGCACCCCAGCCTGGGAGATAGAGCAGGACTCCATCTCAAAAAAAGTACAAAAGAGGAAATGTCAAAACTTTCTTCTTTAAAAATATATTTAAAAGGCAAACACGAAAATAGCCAAACTAAGCCACTCAAGTAACTAAAGATAACTTTCTAACAGAAAACAAATAAAACCTTATTTGATTAATGCCAGCATTTTTATAATAGGGAATATAATATAATAAAACTGGAACCCACCTACTAGCTAACAATAGACAATAGGTGAAGTAAAATTGTCATATGTTTGAAGGCTATTTAGTGACACAATGTTTTTCTCTTTTTTAATATTATTTTTATTATGCAAATAATACACGCTCGGTTAAGAAAAATATATAGGTAAAAAATTTAAGTAATTTTAAGATTTTAAAAAAAAAAACTCACTTGTGATCTCACAACCTGAAATTTCGTACTGTTAAGATTGATGTATGTTCTTAGATTTTCATGTGCGTATGGATATACACATAATACACACATGCATATATACAACATGCATACACATGTCTACAACAAAATGGCGTCATATTGCATTTACTACTCTGTATCCTATTATCACTTAATAATATATTGTAAACAACTTTCCATGTCAATAATTATGTTTACGCCACTTCAAAACAGAGTGCAAATGCAGAAAGGCAAGCGTGCTCCAAGCTCTCTAGCAAGAGCGACTGCATTCCCATTTCTCTCATTTCTCATAGCCAAACAGTTTAGAGCCCTATCTTTTGCTCCCGCAGCTCCCTCTACCTAGAAGTCTCTTCCCTGCCCTTTTCTCCTTACTTCTTAGGCTGGAGGAGACTCTTCATGTCACCATAGAATTGGGGACTCACATTTGGTAGAGTCTTGTCTGGTCAGTTCAGAGCCCTCAAATTCCTAAGACAACTAGTACATGACCCCGGAGGGAGAAATGAAACACAGGGAAAGGAAGGAAGGAAACGGACATTCATTGTAATTGGAGGGACCAAGTGTCTTCACATACATTATCATTTCATCTTCACAGAGATTATGCGAGGCTGGTGTTAGTAACACTGTTTTCACAGATGTGAAAACCAAGAGTAAAGGCAACACAGCCAGGAAAGATCTCAAATCACTTTGTAAAACTGCTGCAGCCAAGATGCTGTTGCTGCCCAGGTGAGCGAGCATTGCAGTTTGCAGCACAGACCTCTAGCCCCAGACACCACTTGAAGGCCCTCTCTCCCACAGCCTCTGGATCCTGGGTATATCTGGCCATCCTTGCACCATGGATTCTCTGGGATCCCACCTTTCTGACATCACTAGCTTCAAACCGAGAGTCAGGCTATCAATAGATCTTGCTCACATACCTGTACCAAAGCTGTTAAGGAGACTAGGAAAGGGACTTCTGGTTTCTACCTTAGGAGTAGTGAACTCTAGAGTGGAATTTTCCAAATGGGTATTCAAAGGCACTGTATGTCTATACAGAGTATAAGCAGACTGGGTGTAGTGGCTCACATCTGTAATCCCAGCTACTCAGAAGGCTAAAGAGGGAGGTTCTCTTGAGGACAGGAGTTCCAGACCACCCTGGGCAACATAGTGAGACCCTGCCTCTACAATAAAAAAAAAAAATTAAATTAGCTGGGCATGGTTACACATGCCTGTAGTTCTAGCTACTCAGGAGACTGAGGAGGGGGGATCATTTAAGCCAAGGAGTTCAAGATCACAGTGAGCTATGATAGCGCCACTGCACTCCAGCCTGGGCAACAGAGTGAGACCTTGTCTCTAAAATAAATAAATAAATAAGCTAATGTCTACCATCACTCACTTAAATAGTTCGTTTTACAGAAAAGACTGCTCTGGGTTTCTGAGACACAGCTGAGTGAACCCCAAATGGTTTACGCTCTCTAAACTGCCTATGTACTTAAAATTCAGGGGAATTTGATTCTAGAAAAATCAAGACTTTTAACTTTAAACTTTATCTACCTCCCTTCTGGACTTCAGGCATACCAAAATCCTGCTCATTGCTTTCTTTGTATAACATGAATATGGGCTGTTGAGACAAATCTTTTCCAAATCTCCCACTTCTTCCTCCTAATGTTTATCTTGACCCCAACTTCCCCTCACCACTCCCCATCATAGCCATATGTGAGAGATTATTCTAAAACATAAGAAATGCAGACCACCCTAAACCCATGGAAAGGGCATGAGAAATTCTTTCCTAGAAAGATCTGTTTTTTTAGGACCCTAAAAATGCACAAGATGAAAAAGGAGATGGGGATTCAAACTGAGGTCTGCTGGCTTCATGCTATAGTTTGAGAGAGAAAAAAACCAAATTCCATCTTGGACAATGGAAAATGGGAACAGAAATTGACAATAGGGAGGAAAATCCCACTTTCAAAAAGAACTCATATTTCATTGAATCAGTTTGCTGCTCTCCTAAAATCATAAATTCTATGAAGATACTAGCAAGTTGTTTCTGCATGAAATTTTGATTGTTTTAAGGGTGAAAATGAGTGTACTAAAATGGGGAAAGGAATAAAGCTAAGCTTTTTAAATTTAGGAAGGCTGAGGAAAGCAAATAATGCAACAATAATTTGACCCCAGCCAACAATGTAGAAACCTAGATGGGATTTATATATATATATATATAATGTCAAGACAAAAGTACCAAACATTACTAAAGGTACAAATTTTCCACTAATTTTGACTAGTCCAAGCTACTGAAATCCTTTTGTATGTATATATTAAAAGGCTGGAATTGTAATATATAGGACAATAAGAGATGCCTAGTAATTTATTTCAGCTGTGGCTAAAAAGACGCAAGAGGCTTCATGGAGAAACTCAACAGAGACCAATCAGGAGGTCCAGATGGCATAAATCTTTGGGTCTTGAGGAGTTAGGTAATAAACTTACTAAATCATTGCCATTATTTTTATAAGTCAAATAGCAGGAGAGTTGCTAAATGCCTTTTATTTGAAGGGTTTTTTTTTTCCTTTCCTCTTATCTTTTAATACAGGTTGAATCAGGTTATGAGGAAAATTTCACCCGAATGAAATACAGTACTTGCCAATAACCAACATCAATCTAAGAGTCAGATCCAGAAAAATTATACAACTTAAAATGCAGTCAGGGTAATGCTTCAAAAAGTGATAATGAGATTCCTCCAAGTTGGACCCGTTTCTAAGTTCTTACAGACAGCTGCTTTACCATGCGGTGTGATGCTGGATCGCACAGAGGTCCATGAAGACTATGCACATAAAAACAGTGGTTGGAAACAACCAGGCTTGATGTCAGGAGAATGGAGTCAGTCCTCTCTCCCCATCATGAGCTGGGTGACCGTGGGTGAGTAAATTAACCTCTCTGAGCCTTGTAATCCTGAACTATCTATAAAACTGGGAAAATGAGGCCTGTTATACCACTCTTGACAAATTTAAAAGCTAAAAATGCATCAAAATATAAGCTAGTGTTATTATTCTGAACTGCTGCTATGCTGAGAAAATTCCTAAAAATTCTGGGAGCATCGACAATGATTTTTAGCCCATGCCAAGCAATCTGAAACTTAGGCTTGAAAAATATTTTGAAATTATAAAAGATGGTGCCAGTTACATTTATGATAAATTTAAGGTATCTCAGTGGGGGAAAACTGTCATTTATTGAGTGTTTATTATGGATCTGACCCTGTGCTCAGGGCTTTACATACATTACTCGAATTTTAATCCAGTGAAGTTGGGTGATATTACAGCCCCATTCTTCTCAAGGGAGAAATCAGGCACAGAGAGGCTGGATTGCACATCCATGATCTTCTTAGTGGGAGATAGAAGAGCTAGGATCTAACCCAGGAAGTCAGGATCCAGAAACTGCTCACTTCACTGACACTAGGCTCTTACATGAAAGACGAAGATAAACAATAGCAACAGAAGATGATGGCTGCAGAAGCCTTATGCAAACCCTCACGATCAGTGTTGATCACGTAAATAAAAAAATCACTTGAGGCAATGAATCATAAACACGATACACATAAACTTTAACTGTTTTATTTAAAATATATAAATATCCACTCATTTAATAGAACCATTATGTGAAAGTTGTTAAGAAAAAGAACACGGTTTTTGAAGTGTACTTTTGAAGCACGTACGTTTGTTATGCTGTAATATAGTTGGCTGCTGATTCAATAAAACAAAACTCTTCCCAGGGCAGCTTTGGCTTCTAAATGTGAAGATTTGGGCTCTGGACTTGGTATATCACACTTCCTTTCCCCTCTTTTCTTTATTTTTTGATTTATGTATTTCTTTTTTTTTCTTTTATTATTATTACACTTTAAGTTTTAGGGTACATGTGCACAATGTGCAGGTTAGTTACATATGTATACATGTGCCATGCCGGTGTGCTGCACCCATGAACTCGCCATTTAGCATTAGGTATATCTCCTAACGCCATCCCTCCCCCCTCCCCCCACCCCAATCATGGCCTTAATGATTATTCCCTGGCCCTTAGTATATATTGCATAAATAGGAATCATTAGTTCATTGTCATATATTATCTTTCTTTAAATCACTGGAAACTCCAATTTTGTCTGGGTTCAGTTACCAAACTGATTTAACTCTTAATTAATCTCTTGTAGTCCAAAATGTTTCCAATGTTGTCAACTTCAGGCAACATTTTTTTTTCTTTAAGACTTAGTAAATATCAAAATGGGAATTTCACTCCCCACTAAACGCTACATGAAAAGAAAATAACCCTTTAATGTTAATTATTTTTAATGTATGGTGCCTATATATTCTTATCTTCTATTTTTTCCTAAAATGAAACTCCAAAATTATTTTTAAAACATTTTATAGCTCATTGATCCATAACTTGGAACAAGGACATTGCATTCTGTTATAAAAACCTGGCATTTATTTAAATCACTTTCTTTACATTATTCATAACCAAAACATGAAGGAGCATTATTTTAGACCAAAGGCCTTCAAAGTTTTTGCCAGAAATACAAGACAAATTTTACATGACAGCTAGGAATTTTATATCATGTATACATACATACATACATGCTCACACACATACACACAAAAATGTATAATAAAACAATTTTCATAAAATGCCTTTACAGCATATAATGCGCACTGACATTTTCTATTCTGTTTTATTCAATTTCATTTCGTTTTTGAAAATCCTTTATCCCAACTCAGTAGATTTATTTCATGACCCACCAAAGAATCAAAATCTACAATTTGAAAAACATTGATAAAGAAAGCATAGGCTTTTCAGACGGCTATTTTCTTCAAGTGCTTCTTCGCAGAATGTATACATTCATGGGAAAGAAATCAACTTATAGAATAACTCAGTGTCTGTCCATGCTGATTTTTACGAAGAATACTTATATTGTAAAAACAAGCAATTCATCTCTCTTAAATCTTGAAGACGTTTTTGTTGGCCAATAATAAAAGTCAAAATTTGAAATTCCACTTGTATTGCTACAGGCAGCTGCTGCACATCTTTGCCTGGATTTTGCGTAAACTGGTAACACTTGCTTTACCTTTGCACCATGCTTTTCTAGAAAATATCTTGTAATTTAGAACTGCTTTCATTCTATTGGAGAGTTATTCCCTAATCAATTTTTTCCTTTTGATAAGTGACTTTAACTCCTCTGTAAATTTTTAAGCAGCAGATTGATTTGAGGGCAGAGGCAACTTCTGCCCTCCAAGACCCAATACCTGGACACCCTGGCTTTTCCTATATTCAAGCCATCCATCAGTTGCTACAGAGCTGTCAGTGCTTCCCATCTTTTGATGCAGGGCCAAGGCCTTTTTTGTAACTATTCATCTACTGATTGGCATTCTGTGTATTCTTTCTTGCATAAGCCACATCAATAATGTATCAGTCCTAGTCATTAGTTTCAGTTTCTTTAAAATAGAGCAAAAATTTAAAGACACTTGGAGCCAGGAAATTATAGAAACTTTCTAGATGATTATATGTTCCCCAAAAACTTTTACAATTATCTTACCGTAGTTCTTCTCTTTTTTTAGCAATATTCCTTTAACTCCAAATTATTCAATGTAGTTTTTTTTTCAACTTTTATTTTAAGTTCCAGGGTACATGTGCAGGATGTGCAGGTGTGTTATGTGGATGATCTGCACAGCAAACCACCATGGCACATGTTTGCCTCTCCCCATCTCTACTAAAAATAAAAGAAATTAGCGTGTGCTAATGTGTGCTGGCACATGCCTATGCCTATACTCCCAGCTACTTGGGAGGCTGAGGCAGGAGAATTGCTTGAACCGAGGAGGCGGAGGTTGCAGTGAGCCGAGATCACACCATTGCACTCCAGCCTGGGCAACAGAAGCGAAACTCCAACTCAGAAAAAAAAAAAAGTCGGGGGAGATAGGTTAAGAGAGCTTCCACTGTCCCATAGCAGAGGTCAAAGCCCAGTGGGAAGCTGTCAGGAAAGTATCACCGCCTGGGGCCTCCTGAAAGTAGACCCCAAGGCAAGAATTACAGTGCTGTCACTTCAATTATTAGGTACAAGCCGGGGGTGCTGAGGGCTAAGGGAAAAGGTGAAATGAGGTAAGGAAAGAGATTGAGCAACACAGTTCAATGCAACAGCTACCACATCACAATTAGCAACAAAGAGATACAGTTGACAATTCAAGAGACATGTTTACTCACCACACAAGATCTCTCTGGGATGTTTGGAAACAGGAACTGCACAATCTCACCACAATCCAAAAGGGGCAAAAGGAGTTGGAATTTATGGACCTAGCTTCCCCTTCCATCTCCTGATTCCTATTGTGAAAAGATCACCCTACAGCGAGTTGATTGCCCCACACTTCAGATTACACCTTCCGGCCTCTTGCAATCCAGTCAAGTACTCAGTTACCATATCCCATGGTGGGACTTTTAAGTTCTAATCTTAAAAGTCTGGAAGCAGAGGGGCTTGCTTGTAGGGCATGGAGACAATGCAGTTCAGAGCTCTAACTGTGAGTGCCAGCCAGCTCAGGGAGTTCATAAGGATGCCAGAAAATGAGGTGACAGCATTCTCCAGAAGGTGTGCAGAAGCATTAGAATAAGAAAGTGGTTGAGATAATCTGAGAAGGTGAACAAGGTTTGTGTTCAACACAGCTTAAAACAGAAAACACTGGGAAAGTAAGGACATTCTAGGAAGAAGGAATGATGCATTTCAAGACTCAGTAGGTGATATCTGCACCCCCATGTCCACTGCAGCATTGTTCACATCAGCCAAGACAGGGAAACTGCCCAAATGCCCACTGGCAAATGAATGGATAAAGAAAATGTAATATACACATGCAATGGAATATTAATCAGCCTTTAAAATAAAGAAGGAAGTTCTACCATCTCTGACAACATGGATGAACCTGGAGGAAGTTATGCGAAGTGAAATAAGCCAGACACAGAAGGACAAATACTGCATCATTCCACTTATATGTAGTATCTAAAATTGTCAGCCTCATAGAAGCAGGAAATAGAATGGTAGTTGCCAGGGGCTGGAAAGAAGGGGAAATGGCGAATTGTTGCTCAGTGGGTATAAACTTTATTCTTGTATAATGAATAACTTATTCATTACACAAGATGAATAAGTTCTAGAGATCTGCTGTACAACGTAATTTAGCCTATAGTTCATCATACGGTATTTTGCACTTTAAAGGATGTTAAGAGGATAGAGCTCATGTTAAATGTTCTTATCACAAAAAATGAAATAACAGTAACAACAAAATTTACAAAAGAACACAAGGAAATTTTTGTAGGTAATGGATATGTTTAGTACATTGATGATGGCAATGGTATCATAGGTGTATGAATATGTCCAAATCCATCAAAATGTATACATTAACTGTGTAAAGTTTTGTACATCAATTATACCTCAATAAAGCTTTAATAAAATACTCAATGAAAGGAAATAGTGTGGTTTTTTCTGCAATGTTAACAGTAACTTGTGGACGGCGTGTGGGGGCATTCTAGAGTAGGACGGGAGCAAGCTCATCTCATTTCACTATGGCAGCCCTGTTACACTACTAACTTACAAAGAACTTAGAGTCAACTAAAACCCCCTACATTGTCTTTTTTACACATTCAGACCAGATTAGCACTCAGGTGTCCTGATTCCTGATTCTCATTCACCACACTGCATGCCCACTAGAAAATATCCTTCTCATGAGAGCGGGATCTTAGGGAAAATATGGAGTACAGACAAGGCTTAAAGAAAGTGAAAGTGAAACTGCTTATTTCTTTCAAATAATGCAGCCTACATATTTCACAGAATTAATGTTGACAGAATTCACAGAGTTTAGGGAAAAGCAAGAGCCAGCGTACACGTGATTTCTTCCAGCCATTTCAGAGCTCACAATTTCTCTGCCATTGGTAACCTACCATGGAGAATTCATTTCATGCCTGTCTACTCTGGTAAAACCTTGGAATGAATTGAATTGTTACAAAAAGGTGAAAATTAAGAATGCCAAGAGTCATTTGATGCAGCTAATAAAGAGTCGTCATCTCTGCAGTTTTGCACGTGTTCCTGACTTGCTTTACTCGTACTTTCTGAAGTTTTATCTGACAAAAGAATTGTGAGAAACCCCTTTGTCTGTTGCCAGAGAGAAGGTCTTATCTCTTTACACTGAGGCATTGGAGAAAAATATTCACTTTCAAGCGATCTTTCTACTATTGGAATTATTTTGATCAAACTAAAAACCTCTGAGCCAAAATGTAGTTCAATTATGTGCTGGGTGTAGGAGATGGGAAAATGAAAGAAATGAAACTGTCCCCTCCAATGACTTGCACTGCATTTAGATGAAAACCCGAGCCCCTTTACCTGGGTTGGCAATACCGTAACCCTCTGACCTCACCTTCATTTATGTTCCCATCACTGCCAGCACCACCATAGCAACCTCTTCTCTTCCTCAAACACATCATGCTTGTTCCCATCTCAGGCCTCTGGACTTGCTGCCCCTAGTGTCTATGGTGCGCTTCCTCCAGTCCCTTGACATACCTTGCCTCCCTCTTGACTTTCTTTTTTTTGAGATGGAGTCTCTCCTTGTTGCCCAGGCTGGAGTGCAGTGGAGCGATCCTGGTTCACTGCAACCTCTGCCTCCAGGGTTCAAGTGATTCTCCTGCCTTGGCCTCCTGAGTAGCTGGGACTACAGGTGCGTGCCACCATGCCCGGCTAATTTTTTTGTATTTTTAGTAGAGACGGGGTTTCACCATGTTAGCCAGGATGGTCTTGATCTCCTGACCTCGTGATCCGCCCGCCTCGGCCTCCCAAATTGTTGGGATTACAGGCGTGAGCCACCGTGCCGGGCCTCCCCCTTAACTTTCACATATCAGTTTGAAAGCCCCACATGTATCAGTTAGGATGCTTTCAGCAAAAGGTAACAAAGAAGACCCAACCAGAAATACCAAAAAAAAAAAAAAAAAAGGCTTCAGCAATGCACACATGTAACATAGAGAGGCAGGGTAGTTCTGAGGGTTGGATGATTCAGCAGTAGGACTCCATCAAAGCCTCAGGTCCTTCCCAGCTTTCCACTCTCCCATCTTCAGTGTATCAGCAATGTTCCCTTCATGGTCACAATGTGACCACAACTGCTCCAGACTTCACATGAGGACACAATGGTGATCAGTGAAAAAAACAGGCACCTCCTTTCATGCAGCTCTTTCTATTAGCAGGAAAAGCATTTACCAGATGTCCTCCAGTCAGTAACCCTCTGATTCCATTGACCAGTAACTGACGTACCTAAACTGATCACTGGCAAGAAGATCACCACGACTGATGTTGGCAAGGGATCTGGGCAAGGGTCACGTTCCCTAAGGTGACCAGAGGGTAAGAAATTTGAAGCCACGCCAAGCCAGTACAAGGAGTGACGCCAGGGTTGGGGCAGGAATGGCTATTAAAAACAAGCAGAAGCGACAACTACAATATCCAATTCAAAATTGCCCCAGTCACTCTCTTCCACAATGTATGTTTACATCTCTGCAAAGAACGGAGTTTAGCCTATTTCTCTTGCTTATTTATTTGTTCATTGTCTGATACCCCAATGCAAATGTAAACTCCATAAGAGCAAGGACCCTATCCATTGCTTCACCAGGGCATTCTCCAGCACCAGAATAGTACCTGGCACATAGTAGCACATAGTGAATATTTTTGGGTAAATGCATGCAGGACTGTGCCTACATATAATGCCCATTCTGACACTGAACCCTTTGTGGGAGCCTGTTATTGAACTTAAAAAGCAGGAAAATTCACCAAAACTAAGCCATGACTTCAATGATCATAGCCTTGGGAGAAGGCCACTGAGTTCATGAACATCTCTCTCATGATTTCAGAAAATGTTTTAGGTAACTCAAAACATAATGCAATACTTTTCCCCAAGTTGTTCTCCTTCTCCAGTGTTTCTGATTCCATGATTACACCATTACCCACCCAGTTGACCAAGACAGAACCTCAGATATTTTCTTCACTCCTCTTTCTTCCTTACCCACCCCACATCCAACAGTCAAGTTTTGAAGAAGTCAAAATCTGTCTTCCCCTCTTGATTTTGACATTACTATTTAGTTAGGTTGTGTTCAATAAACTATTATCTTTGTCAGCTCCAATATTCTATGATACTTTGACGTATATGTCCTTATTTTCCAGGACCCCAGATTAAAACACAGCTATCAGAAAAGGTTCAAATTCACTATTATTTTGTGTTACCAACATACATATCAAGAATATTTCTACTTTTTCCTTCCTCAGCAAAGTTACATTTGAGCGGAAAGGGAGGGAGAAAAGGCAGTTTAAGTTGTTACTTTAAATGGTCATTTCTTAACAGTGGAAGAAACACTAGAGCACTCAGGATTTTTAGTTTGGTACTCAGCCAATTGTGCAGAGTCCAATCTTGTAAAAAACCATCAATATATAAAATAAATGAAATAAAGATAGTCCAACATCTTTTATAATTCTGGGATGTTAGCCATGGAGAACTTTTTGCTTTCGAACACATATCAAACACATATCATAGTTGTTGAGATGACATTAAAGAAAATTTATAGACAACATGTGATGCTTCCTTCCTCCCCCAATCAAAAAAGTCCATCTCTCCTCTGAATTCCCAGAGACCTTTATATGATACATTTATTCTCATCCTTTCTAACATGTTATTTCTGATCTTATTATATCTCCACTACTCACCTATGAGCTCACTGAAGGCAAAACCTAAGTGTATTAGGAAGTCTTAACGCATTGGGGTCATATACGTGAAACGATCATTGTCTTTTCCGATGACTGCTTTCAACCATTCTCTGTTGAATCCCTCTCTTCAATCTCTTGATGACACTTAGGCATAATACATAACTTCATGGCTACCTTGAGGTATTAAAAGTCCCTTTTATTTTAAAACTTCAATTTTATCTGTGATACAAACTTAACCTCTTCTGCCTTGTGGGCTGGACACATAGTTTGGGAAAATCTGAGTGGGAGGGTGTTAGGTCTAATTTTTCACTTCCTCCTCCCCCTTCAGGATAGGCTCTTTGCCTATCAATAGTTGGGCATAGAGAGGATGGATCAGGGAGCAGGGAATTCCCTTACATTTGCTGCAGTGAACCGCTGAGGCCCTCCCTGTGTGGTGGGCATCTAAACACTGCCTCTCCTGCGTGGTTTCCTCCAGGGCCCTGTGCAGTCTTCCCAAAGCACAGATGCCTTCCTTGGGAAATCTTTTTTTTTTTATTATACTTTAAGTTTTAGGGTACATGCGCACAACGTGCAGATTTGTTACATATGTATACATGTGCCATGTTGGTGTGCTGCACCCATTAACTCGTCATTTAGCATTAGGTATATCTCCTAATGCTATCCCTCCCCCCCCCCCACGCCACAACAGTCCCCGGAGTGTGATGTTCCCCTTCCTGTGTCCACTTATGAGTGAGAACATGTGGTGTTTGTTTTTTTGTCCTTGCGATAGTTTGCTGAGAATGATGGCTTCCAGTTTCATTCGTGTCCCTACAAAGGACATGAACTCATCATTTTTTATGGCTGCATGGTATTCCATGGTGTATATGTGCCACATTTTCTTAATCCAGTCTATCATTGTTGACTGTAAACTAGTTCAACCATTGTGGAAGTCAGTGTGGCGATTCCTCAGGGATCTAGAACTAGAAATACCATTTGGCCCAGCCATCCCATTACTGGGTATATACCCAAAGGGAAATCTTAATTGACCTCTGCTGTCTCTCATTTGGCTCCCACGGGTGTTGCAGTTTCCCCAGCTAGTAAACAGCCTGAATTGACCCTGTGACATATTCTTAACCTCTAGAAAAATAATGGTTTCTGACATGCCAAGTGATGAGAGTGCTGACTGCCTGATTGCCAGCCTTTTCTAGGCTTTGCCAACTCACTGTCATTTACTTTTTCTACTCGAGAGGCAGATCTGCTGCCTAAATACAGATGTAACTAATGGCTAAGATGATCATCACTCTTCCTGTGACTGGCTCCAATCTCCCAGGGGTTCTCTGATAGGCCCTATCACTTGACTTTGAAGGGAGAAGGGATAAGGTAATCACTTCTCACCTGAATATTCCCCATCAGCACACCAACCCCAAAGGATCTCTCTTGTCTTCCTCCTTGGTCCTCTCCTTTGTAGAATGAGTGAGGGGGCAAAGAGTGATGATGGCAAGGCTCTCTCTTGCCCCCTTTGGGGAATGTTGGCTGCTCACGTTAGATAGCAGCTCACAGAGTAAGAGGCTTCTCTGCCTCCCACTCTGGACTTTAGTATCTTATTCTGCAGTCACAGAAAAAATTACCATGAACATAGAGCTTAAAACATTATCCACTCATCATCTCAGTTTCCAGGGATCAGGAGTCCAGGCCTGACTCAGCATGGTCCTATTCAGGGTCTCCCAAGACTGTAATTAAGGAGTCGTCTGAGCCAATTTCCTATCTGGAGGCTTGACTGAGAAGAATTCACTTCCAAGCCCACTCATGGTTGTTGGCAGAATTCATTTCCTTGCAGATGCATGGCTGAGGCCCATGTTTTTTTGTTTGCTGTCAGCCAGGGATCACTCTTAGTTCTAAAGCCACCCTCAGTTCCTTGCCATGTGGCCCCCTCCATAGGCCCTCCTACAAATTGGTAGATCATTTCTTCAAAGCCAGCAGGTATATTTCTCACTCCTGTCTGCTAGGGCAGAGTCCAATGTAACGTAACACAACAATGGGAGTGACTGTCATATCTCCTTTGTCATATTCTGTGGTCTAGAAGCTAATCACAGGTTCCAACCACACTCAAGGGGAGGTATGACTCATTGGGGGCAACCTTAGAGTGTGTCCACCACACATGGTTTCTTTCCTTTCTCCCTCCCTCCCTTCCTTCTTTCTTTACTTCCTTTCTTCCACATGTAGATGGTCTGCTATGTGCAAATCATATTACCTTAAGTGAAACAAAAATGATTAAAGCAAGCCCCTTGTCTTAGTGCAGGCTGCTACAACAGACTATCATACCCTGGGTGGCTTAAGCAACAGACATCTATTTCTCACAGTTCTGGAGGCCAGAAATTGAGGTCAGGATGCCTGCATGGTCAGGTTCAGGTGAGGACTCTCTCTGGTGTTCAGACAGCTGTCTTCTCAGTGTATCGTCACATGATAGAGAACGAAGCAGAGAGAATCATTAACATCTCCTGTTTTTCTTCTAAGGGCACTAATCCCATTCACGACGTCTCCACCCTCATGACCTAATTATTTCCTAAAGGCCCCACCTCCTGGTACCATTGCATTGGGTGTTGGGATTTCAACATATGAATTTGGGGGAGACACATTCAGTCCATAGTACCCTTATGTTTCAAAAGCTCACACACTAGTGGAAGAGACAGTCCTATAAACAGCTACAGTGTAGCTTGTAATCAACACTGGCCTATAGTTATGTACAAGCCCCAGCCCAGAACCAGGAGCCCTAATTTTCCATGATAAAGGCAGGAAAATTCATGGAGGAGGTGCCATTTGATAGGCTTTTGAAAGAGGAGTGGAAGCCCCACATGTTTCCACAGTGCTTTACCTCTGTCAGGCATTCAGCAAACGTGTGTGTAATAAAAAGCTCAAGAATGGGATCGAAGAACTAATTTTACAAATGAGCAGAGTAAAGGCTTGGGGAAAACACCTGACATCACAGCAATTTCAACATAATAATTAGTGCATGGTCACATGTTGAGTGGCCAAGAACTTGAAATTCTTCAAAAATCAATCTCTTCATTCCGTACCTAAGAAGCAGCTGAGATGACCAAAAAGGACAGGACAGGAGAATGCAGTCTCAGAGCCAAGAAAAGGTGAGTGGAAGGACGAGAGTTCACTGCAATGGATTGGAGAAGAAGACAGAGCTGTCTGATGGCTGAACTCAGACAAGTGGTCCTGGACCAGTGAAATGCAAACAGTCATCCACTTCCAAAGTTTCTCTCTCTTTTTTTTTTCTTTTTTTTTTTTTTGTTGAGATGGAGTCTTGCTCCATCACCCAGGCTGGAATGCAGTGGTGCAACCTCGGCTCACTGCAACCTCTGCCTCCCAAGTTCAAGTGATTCTCACACCTCAGCCTCCCTAGAGAAGCTGAATTACAGGTGCATGCCACCACGCCTAATTATTTTTTATTTTTAGTAGATATGGGGTTTTACCATGTTGGCCAGGCTGGTCTCAAACTCCTGACTTCAAGTGATCCATCTGTTCAGCCTCCCAAAGTGCTGGGATTACAGGCATGAGTCATTGCGCCAGGCCACTTCCAAAGTTTCTACTTTCAGACAACCTGCCTTTTCACACATCACATACCGACACCATAAAGTGACTTTTCTATACCCAAGAAAGACTTTCCTCTATGAGCTGACAAATGAACATTTTGAACTATTTAATAGTAGTACCCATCAAGTTCCTTTCTGACAGTGTTATCACCTTGGGCTGCATAATAGTGTTCAATGCAGAATATGAATATAATATTGGAAGGGTCTTTAAACAGGGTTCTGGGGGTCCCAGAGAGATGCCTCTAAGACCTTTGTATTCCTGTCTCAATTTTAATCAAAGTTGGTCTACTTATTTTATTTATTATTTGTATAAATTTAAGGGGTACAGGTGCAATTTTGTTATGTGAATATATTGCATAATGGTGAAATCTGGACTTTTAGTGTAACCATCACCTGAATCATGTACATTGTGCCCATTAAATTTCTCATCCTTCACCTATCCCACCCTTCTATACTTCTGAGTCTCTAATGTCTATTATTCCACACTTTATGTCCATGTGTACACATTATTTAGCTCTCACTTATAAGTGAGAACATGTGGCATTTGGTTTTCTGTTACCATATTAATTTATTTAGAATAATGGCCTCTAGCTGCATCCATGTTGCTGCAAAGAAAATGATTTCATTCTTTTTATGGCTGAGTAATATTCCATGGTGAGTATACATACACCATATTTTATATATGTATATATATGCCATATATATATGCCATATATATATACCATATTTTCTTTATCTAATCCTCCATTGATAGACACTTTTATTCCATATCAAGAAACATACAAATGCAGGTATCTTTTTGATATAATGATTTCCTTTGGGTAGATGCCCAGTATTGGGATTGTTGAACTGAATCAGGTTGCTCTATTTCCATGTTTTACATATTAGGATCCCGGTAAGATTCTATTTGAGGAGAACTTCACTGTTCAATTTTTTAACCCACTGTTTTATTATATTTTATCTTTTATTTTATAAAAATGAGAAATTTTTAAAAATAGAAGTCTTGACACATATACCTAGCTTCCCTGTGACAGGAAGCTAGGTATAAACATGTTACAATCAAAATTAAGATACAAATCTTTAAGCACACTTGGCCGGGTGCGGTGGCTCATGCCTGTAATCCCAGCACTTTGGGAGGCCGAGACGGGCAGATCACGAGGTCAGAAGATCGAGACCATCCTGGCTAACACGGTGAAACCCCGCCTCTACTAAAAATACAAAAAAATTAGCCGGGTGTGGTGGTAAGCACCTGTAGTCCCAGCTGCTCGGGAGGCTGAGGCAGGAGAATGGCGTGAACCCGGGAGGCAGAGCTTGCAGTGAGCCAAGATTGTGCCACTGCACTCCAGCCTGGGCGACAGAGCGAGACTGTGTCTCAAAAAAAAAAAAAAAAAAAGAGGAAATCTTTAAGCACACTTAAAGTAGCAAAGCTTTGTTTCAATTCAATGTTTAAGGAACTTAGCATGGGTCAACCACACATGCGATTAACTGTCAAGGACAAGAAACAGAAGATAAACATGTACAAAATATCACTAATGATATATGATTGAAAATTGTGACCAAAAATGAAGAATTACAGGGATTTTCTAGTATTTTAAGCTTTCTGGAACAGAGCCCCCATCATCCCATACATATCTGCATCTTTCACACATTTGAGGTTAGCACATGCATATTTTTTGGAATGTGTATGTATAAAAACAGGAGAACGCCTTCAAAAATGTTTTCATTAAATAAAGTCATGAGCTAATGACTTCCCCCAGGTAGTGCATCTTTAATATCTTATTCTCAGTGTACACAGTATACAACATATCCTTTATTTGAATTTCACTTTCACAATCTGTGTCCATCTCACCTAGATTTAACTCCACTCTAATTTTGCTTTCTTTTGTTCCTAATTGTAGCCTTTGCATTTACTAGGGCTTCTAATCAGTTTGCTCTCATAACAAACCAAGAGAAGAAGCTTAAGAAAATCACAGAAAACATTTCTTAGCCTGATCCTGTTCTCTTTCCTGCCCCTTTCATTTCAGAAAATGTGAAGCTTAGAGAGCTTCTGATAACCACAATAACAAGCCAGAACAAGGCACAGCAGGGCCTTGTTATTAGGACATAAATATAATGGAGATCCACTTTGCCTTGGCAGTGACAAAAACGAATATTAAAGCAAATAAAATCACCATGCAAAAGACCAATTTACCATTTAGAACATCACTAGAATGAGAAATTTAAGAAGCCCTAATGGGCAAATATTTTGATGGACAGTGTCTTAAACCTACTCTTGTAGATTTTTACTGTCTTGCTAGTTACTATCTTGTTGCATTTTTTTGTTTGTTTTCTGAATCAATAGATAGCCTTTGTCGAATACCTATCATGAGCAATACACTGTCTTAAGTTCCATGGAAGATAAACAGTTGAGCTTACCTATGAATTTTTAGCTTACCAGGGAAACTAATTCATGTATTCCAACAAAAAAGAAAAACATACAAGTGCTTGAAGAGAGAACACCTTGCAAAAAGGTTTTGCATGACCGGTCAATGCCATGCCAACCAGTTACTAAATACTTGTAAAATCACTTGTGGAATTCATTCTATAATGCTATCTGGCTAAGAGATGAGGAAACTGAAGCTTAGAGAGGTGAGGTGACATATCCAAGGTCACATGGCTGAAGCAGCACCAGCAAGATTCTAGCCCATCCCCTCACTTCACTCCAAACTTCTCTGAGGCTCGGGTCTACTGCAAAGGTTTTCAAGGTTTTAGGAAAAGGTAGCATTTGAGCTGCTTTTGAAGGTTGGGTACGATTTAGACATGCAAAGATGAAGACAATTGTCTTAGTCTGTTTGGGCTACTCTAACAAGATACCATAGATTGAGTGGCTTAAACAACAAAAAAATTATTTCTCAAAGCTCTGGCAGCTGAGAATTCCAAGATCAAAGTGCTGGCACATTTGGTGTCTGGTGAGGGCCCACTTCCTGGTTCATCTTTTCATTGCATCCTCACAAGGTGGAAGGGGAAAGGAAGTTCTCTGGAGTCTCTTTTATGAGGATGTGAATCTTATTCAAGAGGGTGGAATTCAATCCAATTCCCAAAGGCTTCTCCTCCAAATATTATCGCATTGCAGATTTAGGTTGCAACATATGAATTTGGGGCAGGGAGACAAACATTTAGTCTATTTCAGCATTCCTGGTAAGGGAACTCATGAATAACCATACCAAAATGATAAAGCATAAAATTGTTCAGAAACTAAAACCTAGATCTTGAGCCGTAGATACCGAAAAACTCAATTTCAAATCCTAACTGAATATGCCAGTTCAAACTTCATGGAAGACACAAAGACACTCTTTTCTCTGGGATGCTGAAACATGATGTGGAGATATAGACATTACTTTGGTACATTGAGGCAGCACCTTTTCCCCTGCACTGCCCCATTCTTGTCTCCCTTCCACCACCCATTTCATATTATGTCTATGCTCAGTTACTCAGATGTATTACAGATACTCGGTTATTCAGTATGCTCAGTTACTCAGATATATTCAGCCACCTGCTCCAGGGCACATACGTTTCAGAGCCTGGATTTAAACTGCAATCTTGCTCATTTCAGTGTCCCCACTTAGCCAAGATCAGCTGCCTACACCCCTTTGCCTCCTCCACTAGAATCTGTCTCCTCTAGTTTTAACCATCCAGGGAGCCCAGCACACACACAGCCCACCCACACCTTGCTAGGCAACCAGCAACATTGGAAAAAAGAAGCACAAGCTTAATTCGACCAAATTGATCTTTGTTCTTGTCACTTCTCAGTGCCATTTTAAGTAACAAACAAATTCATAGCCACCATAGGCATTGTCTGGGTCTATGCCTGTCACTGGTGTCAATTTACAATAATTCATAGAAGATGCCAACTGAATACCCAACGTCTTAGGCACAATAAACTAAAGAGAGAAGGACATTTAATATCACAATGATTTACTCTACTATGACACATCAAGATATTTTCAAGCTCCATTTGGGAAATATCTTCCCAGCCATGGTGAGGAGGAGAAAATGAAGATCCCAGTTAGATCAGAGCCCCTTGCAAATGAGCAGTAAGCTACTCCAGAGTGAGAAAAGTCACCTATGAATATGTGGCCCCATGAAGACTGGGCCCTTCCTGGGCATCCTTAACCTGCTCTTTACAACAGCTCTGCAGGAAGGTTGTATTTATCTTGTTTACAAGTGAGGACTTACAGCTCAAAGAGGTTGAGTAAGCGTCTGAAGTCACATCACAAATTAGTAGCCAAGCAGTAAGCCAACATTCAAACCCGGACCTATCAGACTGTAAGTCTTAACTTTTGTGCCTATATGGGGCTTCCCCCAAGTACCAGTCTCCCCTGGGGGGGTTCAGTGGTAGAATTCTCACTTGCTGAGTGCTAACCTATCCCACATTATCTCTCCCATCTGACTCCTACTTTTTAAAGTTTACCCGTGTTCCATCCTAAACTCTCCCATATCTCCAATCACTATTCACTGCAATGACCACACTGTGGTGTCACTGCCTGCCTCCTCCATCAAACTCTGAGCCTCTCTAGAAGTACCGCGCACTGAGTCTCATTAGCAACTGCCTCCTTTGCAATGCTTACAATGGGCTAGGCACTGTTCTCAGTGATTTACATACTCTCACTTAATTTTCTCAAAAGCCTGATGAAGTGGGCAGAGCTGCTCCTCACAGTGACCATCCTGGTTGTTTACAGATAGTCCCCATCATAACTGGTCAATGCCATGCCAACCAGTTACTAAATACTTGTAATATCACCTGTGGAATACACACTATAATGGTGTCTGGCTAAGGGATGAGGAAGCTAAAGCTTAGAGAAGTAAGGTGACACATCCAAGGTTACAGGGCAGCACCAGCAATATTCTAGCCCATCCCCTCACTTCACTCCAAACTTCTCTGAGGCTTGTGTCTACTGCAAAGGGGGCAGATTTCAAATAGTTTGTCTGCCCGTCAATTACCAACTATGTGCACTTGGATGAGTAATTAATCTCTACGCGCCTAGTTTTCCTCATCTATAAAATGGGGCCATAACATCTAACTCAAATATTTGTCATGAGGTCTAAACTAAACAACTGTGGTCACCAGAACTCCTGGCTTGTGGCAGGCACTGAATTATTATTCTTACTAATTTGTTATTGTTATTAAAGAAAAGCCCCTCCAAAAGGTACTTAAAACCCTCTACAACCTATTCCTCTCATTGTTCCTCACACCTAACATGTCTGCCTGCCTGTCCTCTACCCACAATAATCACATAAATATGAAATGCATTTTTATTCTTTAAGCTTTTGTTTACACTGGTCTTGGATTGCCTTTCCCATTTCTTCACCTATTAAAAAAAAGTTTCTAAAACAAGTATCTAGGCTTAGCTCCAGTACCACCTTCCAGAAAAGTCTTCTGCAATCTCTCCACCAGATTCAACCATTTTAAACTACCCATGCACGTTTTTTTTAACCTCTAGTGAGCAATTTATTCTTTACATTTTTTTTCATTATTTATTTATCCATCCATCTCCCTTAAGGGCTAGAACCTCTTTGACTCATGTCTGCACTCCCCACAGTATCTAATCAAATGTATGGAAGGGAGGAAAGAGAAGAGAGGTGGTGAGAAGAAAAAGGGACAGTCCAGAGCTAGTTCAGTAGAGGGTAAGATGGGAGAGCATCTGGGAGAGGTCAGGGAGGAGTTCTGGTTGACCAGGGCTGTTGAATCATCAGTACCCTGGGCATCATGCAACAGGATGAAATGTTCAGGTCCTGGTTTCCCATGTGGGCCCCAATTAGCTGGGTGACTTTTATCAAGCTGATTTACCTCTCTGGGCCTCAGTATTCTTCTTTGTAAAATGAAGGAAGTACACTACGTCTCAAGGAACTCTTCCAACACTGAATTCCATGCTTCTCTCTGCCCCACCTCCAGACACCTTGCCATTGCCCCTAAGACTACAATGACCACGCTGTGGTGTCACCGCCTGCCTCCTCCATCAAACTCTGAGCCCCTCTAGAAGTACCGCGCACTGAGTCTTGTTAGCAACTGCCTCCTTTGCCCTTAGCACGAGACCTGGAACTGTTTTCCCCGAGTGAATGAATAAATAAATGGCCCGAAAGAATGGAGAGTTCTGAAAACTCCAGAGCAGAAGTCTGGGTTCAGGTAGAGCTGGGAATTTTAGTGGCTTCTGAGGTCAGAGTGGGATGTGATCAGGTCCCTCCATATGTCCTAGTCTGCCTGCAACAGTTCCAGTTATTGCTTGTTGTCCCAGTGTAATTATTACAGTCTCCCCTTTGACTCCCAGGTGTCCTCTTTGGACAATAAATTAAATGATCACCATGGAAATGAGGGTGCCTTGTGCTTTAAGTACTAACCATGTACCACATGCTTCAATCAGCTCTTTCCATACATGATCTTTACTAATTCACCCCAACCCCTTAATATAGGTATTATTATCCCCACTTTACAGACAAAAAAAAAACTGAGTCTCAGAAAGTTCATATGAATGACTGAAGACCTGAGTCATTAATAAATAGAGGACTGCCTGAATTCAAAGTCCCGCTCTTTCTACTGGACCATGTGGTTGGATCATGGGGTAGTGGGAACCAGGAAAGGTCACAGTTCTCTGGGCTCAAGGTCAGATTTCTCTCACTCTTACCTCCCTTGTTACATTCTCTCAATTCCTCATTTTTCTTTGCTGGGTCTGTCTCTTCTTCAAACCCCAGAATGGCCACAGTGGGCATTTCTCTCCTCTTTCCATCAGCTTTCCTTTGCTACTTCCAGAAGTAAGTCTGTAAGAGAGGACTGTGCTTTGTAACTCAAACTCTTTGAGCAGAGTGCATAGCAGGAGTTGACCTTCAGTGCCAGGGAGGGTCATGCCCAGTGGACTCAGAGGCAGGCACTGTGGCTTCATGAGACTGCTATCATGGAGAAGGATGTCGGCTTTTTGAGTCTGCCTGTCTGGGTTTGAGTCTACATCAGCCACCTTCAACTATTTGATGTTGCGATAATTGTTTCATCCCTCACAACCTCTGTTTCTTCTTCTGTAACTGTCCATTGCCTCTGGTTGTCACAAGAAGACTTGTTCTCACCAGTTGCTGGTTGAGAAGAACAGTGAAGACTAGGGCTTGGGATTTTACATGTCTTGATGGAAACTCTGCCTCTCCGTAACCTAGATACTTCGGGCAAATCCTTATTTCATCCCCCTAAGCCTCCAAGGCATCACCTAGATAGAACCTAAAATTCCTCCCACCTATGTCCCTCCTCACTCCACACCTACTACCCACTGCAGTCCTCTCAGTCCTGAACTTAAAGCAATAGCCTCCCATTCTGCCCCTTTCACTTCCTTCCACCAATTTATTCTCCACTCTGATTCCAGATGGATTTCTTTTAAAGTGAAAATCTATTCATATCACTTGCCTACTTAAAATTCTTCAATCGTTTCCTCTTGCCCTCAGAATCAAGTTCAACCTCCTCCTCAGAGAGAATTACATGGCCAGGGCACCGTCCTGCCTTCTCCCCCTCGTTTCTTACTCTCTAGCCACAGTGAACTCCTCTTGGTTCCATTAAGAGGCCATATTCCCTCCCACTGCCAGGCTCTCATGATGCTTTTCTCTGTTTCTAGAATGTTCTTCTCCCCTGCCCATTCCCCACTCCACTCACTCACCCACACCTCATCTAGTTAACTCTTCCTTGTCATGTGAATCTCAGTCTGAACCTTGCTTTAAAGGAAATAAGCCTTTCCTTTCCCCACTTGCCAACCTAGTTCACCCATTTACAGGTGTCAGAGCCCCTTGTACTTCTTCCCTTTTAAAATTCAGTCCACTCAAAGTGACTTCGTCAGTGGCTGTCTTCACTACTAGGCTGTAAGCCCCACAGAAGCAGAGAGCACATCTGACTTGCATCCCACTATATCCCCACACGCTGGCAAATCAGAAGCAAGCCAGAAATTTCATATATTCATTCACTCACTCATTCATGTGTGCATTAATTCTTTCCATTGTAGTGGGTGGGCATTTCTTTTTTTCATCACCTTTTCTCTGCAACTTCCAGAGATTAATCTGTAGGAGAGGACTGTGTTTTGTAATTCACAGAGGAGAAAGACTCACAAACTCTTTGAGCATAATACATTGCAGGCATCTTTGCAGTATAAGAGGTTAGGTGTCTTTTAGATCATCTGCCCTGATGCCTGACCCTGGTATGGAACTCTTCCCTTTCTTCTCCTCTAATCTCAAGTTGTGAAGCTCCTCGCTCTGTCTGAAAACCCGTCCCAGCAGCGGGATCAGGTAGAGCAGAGAATGACTGACAAATGAAATTTAAGATAAGACACTGGGAGAAGGAGAAGTTTGAAAAAAGAAGTAACAGGATGAAAAATGGCCAAGAGGTGGTGTGGGATAAGAGAAAAAAAGGGAGCCAGGCACGGTGGCTCACTCCTGTAATCCCAGCACCTTGAGAGGCTGAGGTAGGTGGATCACTTGAGGTCACGAGTTTGAGACCAGCCTGGCCAACACGGTAAAATCCCATCTCTACTAAAAATACAAAATTAGCTGGGCGTGGTGTCACGTGCCTGTAATCCAAGCTACTGGGGAGACTGAGGCAGGAGAATTGCTTGAAACTGGGAGGCAGAGGTTGCAGTGAGCCAAAATCATGCCACTGTACTTCAGCCTGGGTGACAAAGCTAGACTCTGTCTCAAAAAAGAAAAAAAAAAGAGAGAGAGAGGGAGAAAGGGAGAAATTATGAATGAGTCCTGAGAGACTAAGACTAAACTGTCCCACCTAAAATTGGACTAAATAAGCCATCTGAACTTCTACCACCCTGTGGATTCTGGATGATGTAAGCATTTCTTGCTGAAGCCTAAAATAAAGAATTGATCAAATGCTTGCTAAAGTTCCCTGTAAATGCTTATAAATTGCATATCTTTTTGTGTGAATCCTTTTTCAGCAAACACTGATGGCTATCCACTGGAAGCCATTTCTTCCTTCTTCATTAGGAATAGAATCAAAGCTGGGGTACAGTCAGCTTCAATTATGCCTACACTTCCCAGGCTCCCTTACAACTAGCCATGCATACTAAGTGTATGGTTAGGTTAGATCAATGGGAAGTGAGTGGCAATGAAATGTGCAACTTCTGTGCCACCTCCAGGTTGCTTGCCCGGGAGATCCTCTATATCCCTTCACATGAGGTGCATCTCAGAGGGACCATATAGACAGGACAATGCTCTAAGGAATGGTAGAGTCATAAGACGAAAAAACAGGAACTTGGCCCATGAATGGCCATATGAATCTGAGCCAGCACATCAGCCTCAATTGCTCACTTTGGGAATGTTACATGAGGACGAATAAGCTTCTATCTCCCTTAAGTCACGGTATTTGGGGGTATCTTCATTATAGCGGGTTAGCCACTACCCAGATTCATAGAGGGTGTTTCTTTCCACGTCAGAAGGTATAGAGCTGGGTTTTCAATGTTTGGATCTGTGAAACAACAAAGAGCTTCCAGAATGTATGTTGTCTTTTAATAGCATATAGCAATTCTAACAGTACTCCATTGGGACTTATTTGGCCAAGCAAAGCAAAGCATATTAAATATCATGCACATTGAATTGAGATGCATTTAGAGGTTCCTATGAAAATACATGCAAATCTTTTATCTATTATCTATATAGCTCAGTTGGTACGCAAATGCTATTTAGGGTTCGGCTCAATACTGCCTCCCTGAAGAAGGCTTCCCTGAACTCTTCCTACAGATCCAGTCAGTCTCCCCTTTCTTAGGTGTCCCATGTCATTGTACCAGTAAATCTTCTCTACCCAGAGGAGGATCTGTGTGCAATTTCTCTCTTCAATCAAGTTGTAAGCTGCATCACTGCTTTTCATCATTATTTATTTACTTAATAAACATCTATTATGTACCAAGTACCATGCTGGGTGCTGGGGACAGAGAGATGAATGAGACACAGTGATAGTCTGCAGAGTCTGATGGACGCAAAGAGACACGTAGATGAAAAATGACTATTTTTTTTATTGCCACGTGTAGTATGGCATATGCTACTGCAGTATCATGAATCTAGGCAGGCAGCTCCGGAGCTTGGTCTCTCAACCACCACGCTCTCTGATGATCCCCAAATGCTTATCTCTAGGACAGGCTTATCTCCTGAGGGTCAGTCGACTGCAACTCCCTGGGATGATGACACACTCTGACACTTGGGTTTTATCTCTGGGCGTCCCCACAGTCATCACGAAGTGCCCTAGGTCCAAACTCACCAAATTGTTCACATTAAATATGTGCAGTTCATTGTGTATCAATTATACCCCCAAAAAAGATTAAAAAAAAAAACTCCCCAGGAATGAAACCGAACAGAGGGCCACTAAAGAGTGCATGGACTTGTCTCTGTCCCAGAGAACTCTAACTGTGCATTAGGAAGTTTTACACATGGCTGGTTTATAGTGGGCTTGATTCGAGCCTCTGTGGGTATACCTAGAATCTCTGCTATTTGGGCCTCTTCCTTTAGACTGATTAAGATTTTTAAATAAGAGACTTTCTTGCGAAATGTCTTTGATCTAAAAGCAAATTTTTAAATTGCAGGGTCAGAGAAAACCAAAGTCTCAAGAAAGGAAATCAAACCTACAAATTTAATTAAAATATAATAAAGAAAGCAACTGATTATGAAGGTCGTGAAGACAATGGGGCCTAGTTATATAATTGTTTTATCTATTTTCTTATTTACAAAGCCATTTTGGCGAAATACAGGTTTTAAGGCAGGATCTGGGTATCTCTAAGTGAATCTAGCACAGGCAATAAGCATGTGGTAGGGGCTCAACAAATATTTGCTGAATCCAGATTGATTTTTCCTAAGACCCCACTCCCCGCCCTCTTATCCAACTGTAATACATCCTGTATATTTTGAGCTAAAGGCTCAGGCTTAGCCTGAGGCTGCAGAGAGAACAAGGTCAAGGTTAATTAGGAACAGCCAAAATTCCTCTAATGACAGGATTTGGGACTTTTAAGGACAAGCCCTTAGAATTCATATGCTCTGAAGTTTTTACTCAGTGGAAGAAGGAACAAGAGCCTGTAAGGAAACCCAAACTCTTGCACAATGTTTTGGGCAGAGCTGGGTGGGGAGGGAGATAAATCTAATCAGTAAGAAAATCCAAGTTTTTTTTCAGAACTCGAGTTACATTCCAAAGCATAGAATATTTACTTGGATTTTAAGATAAGAGCAAATCAGGGAGTAACAACACAAGTGAAGTTTTAATCAAATGCATTGTATTAGATTGAATAAAGAAAATGTGGTATGATACACCACGGAATCCTATGCAGCCATAAAAAGAATGAAATAATGTCCTTTGCAGCAACATGGATGCAGCTAGAGGCCATTATTCTAAGCAAATCAGCATAAGAACAAAGAACTAAATGTTGCATGTTTTCCCTTATAAGTGGGAGTTAAACATGGGGTACTCATGGACATAAAGATGGGAATGATAGACACCGGGGATTAATAGAGGGGGAAGAGAGGAAGAGAGACAAGGGCTGAAAAACTACCTGTTGGGTACTATGCTCACTACTTGGGTTACAGGTTCATTCATACCTCAAACCTCAGCATCTCACAGCATACCCATGTAACAAAGCTGCACATGTACTCCATGAATCTAAAATAAAAGTTGAAATTATAAAAATAAAATTTAAAAAATTTAAAACGCAACATGCATCCTGCCTCTTAGTTCTGCATTCCCTTCTCCCACTGGTTTGGCAGCAAAGGAACACAAGACATTGACAATAATCACTCGGACAACTAGCAAGGAGATTTGTCCTGGAAGGAGCTAGGACATGGGCTGCAGAGAAGCTGATCCTATCCAGCCAAGATGACTCATTGGATCAATAGCATCATTAACAGCAGTCCCCTGAAGGAAAGTGCCCACCACAAAGCTGACTCCTACTCTATCTCAGATGGCCCTATGGGCACATGTAAAAGAGTCAGATCCAAGGCTAGGTGTGGTGGCTCACACCTGTAATCCCAGCACTTTGGGAGGCCAAGGCAGTCAGATCACTTGAGCCCAGGAGTTTGAGACCAGCCTAGGCAACATGGTGAGACCTCATCTCTACAAAAAATACAAAAATTAGTGGGGTATGGTGGCATGTGCGTATAGTCCCAGCTACTCAGGAGGCTGAGGTGGGAGGATCTCTTGAGCCCAGGAGCACTGAGGCTGCAGTGAGCCGTGATCATGCCACTGCACTCCAGCCTGGGTGACACAGAGCAAAACCCTGTCTCAAAACAAAAAAAAGGGCCAGGAAAAGAGAAGAGGGGATGGCCCAGACTGGGTGAGAGGAAGGGTAAGGCCAAGAAGCAACCAGCAAACTGCATGTGGGAGCTAGTACCTAAGCCTTGAAAAAGGACTCTCAGGGCTGTAAGCTAAAGGGAGAGTCCAGACTCTGCCTTCAATAATGCCCCTGTGATCATCAGCTCTAACCCTATGGTAACAATGGCTACCACGTATTGTGTCCCCAGCACTGAGGAGAAGCTGAGAACCAGCGCAGTCTTGGGGGTGTGAGGGTGGCACTAGGAACAGCTGTGTCCTGGAGAAGCGTAACTTATGAGATAGGATGAGGCGGCAGAGGTAAGCTGTTTTGCACACTAAGTAGTTTGGATTTTCTCCTAGGACAGTGGGGAGCCATGGCCAGATTCAAAGCATGGTAGTTCCCAGGGTTTAGGTGACTTATCTGGAGGCTGTGTAGAGAACAGGTTAGCACAGCGGCTCTCCAAGCACTGTCCCCAATCAGCAGCATCAGCAACACCGGAAGACTTGTTAGAAATGCACATTCTCAGGCCCCATCTCAGACCGAATGAATCAGAATCTGGGTGGGAGCTTAGAATCTGTGTTTTAGTGAGTTTGAGAAGCATCGAGTTAGACACCAGCATAACTGAGAGCACACCAGTTAGGACGCTGCTACTGGTGGCTCTAGAGAATGCTGAGAGAACATTCATGGGGGCAATGGCAGTCCCTGCGAGGGGAGGATGTGAGTAGCATAGATAGGCCAGAAGAGCGATCCTTGGTGACACTCATGAGACAGAAGAAGAGGCCCAAGGAAATTTCACAGATTCCTGGTTAGAAAGAGGTACCATTCGCCAAGAAAGGACACACAGGAGGTTGGGGAGGGGGAGAAACGAGTTTGTGGGGGACAACTGTGCAGCAGTCCTCCCCATCTTTTACTTCCCTCCCTCCGGCCCTCAATCAGCTTCATCCCTGGGCAGTTCTAGAGGACCACAGGGGAGCATGAAGATGGGACCCAATTCAGAATTGTGGTCATCCCAGGGGGTCTGCTGTCAGCTGCTCTCTAGACAAGCCAGTCCTAGAGATAAACATCTGCAAATCACCAGAGTTACTGGTTAGAGCACAGTGGTGAAGAGACCAAGCTCTGGAGCTGCCTGCATGGTGTTCAATAAAATTTACAGGTGGCCATTGATTGGGACTGAGCTCCTCCTGCAGTAGGCTCCCAAAGACCAAATCAAAATGGAGTCACTCATGCTAAAGTTCCACATCACCAAGCCATAACTAAGTTGTTTTTATGAATTTCTGAAGAATTAGAAGAGGGATAAATAGATAACATCATATCCCCAAACAGGCCAGTTTAAACCTGATTAATAAGGAGGTCCCCTCCGCTTTAACCTTTACAAGGAAAGGACTTTGAAACGACCAATTCACTTTCTGTTCCTTGTGTCTACTTTCTTCAGCCTTTTCCTGTCTATAAATACTCACTCTCCACGTTGCAGATCAGAGATCTCTGAACCTCTTCTGCTTCTGTGGGTTGCCTGATTCATGAATCATTCTTCACTCACATAAACTCTTAAACTTACCTTGTCTAAAGGTTTTCTTTTATCACTGGTCTCATGATTTCTGTTCTATGATTTACTTGCTGTGTGACCTTGTGCAAGTTGCTCAGCCTCCATTTCCTCGTCTGTAAAATGGGAATGGTAATAATAAGACACACATTTTAGGATGATTGTGAGAACAAAATGAGTTAGTACCTATAAAGTATTTCAAACAGTTCTGGCAATGCTGTATTCATGCCAATGTATAGCTATTATTATTGTCATTATTACCATTGTTATAACCCATGGAAGTGAAGAGATTTGAGAAATCAACCAGGTCCTCTGAGATGGGAGGTCTAAAGGGCTCCTTTGCTCTGCTTCTATTGTAGTGGCTTGAATTCCAGTCCTGACTGCTGGGATACATGCTTCTCTCTTCCTTCTAGGCCACTGTTCTTCCTTCCAACCTCCTCTCTGCTTATGCCTCCTCCTCATCATTGCTCTTCTCAGCTTTAATCAGTCAACACCACATTAGCTCTCAGGACATATTCAGTGCATGGCCAGGCTGGAAAACAAATTTTCAAGAGGGGTAAGAGATCTTTAATCCATACATTTGTTGAACATCTAATGGGCACTGAGGCCTGGGAGATGGAGTCCCTGGCCTCCAGGAGCACTCTGGCTGAAGGGCAGCAAGGAGGGTGCAGAGACACAGCAAGAGGCTCGAAGTAATAAGCTTTTCTCCCTCACTAGAACCTCCCACCCCCAATCCACTTAACAATTTGTGTTCTCACTCTGGAATCATCAAAGCATAAGAAATCTGCTATTGGAACAGGAAATGCCAAGATAGCACAAGCTCTTTTTTTTTTTTTTTTTTTTTTTCCCAAATGTCCCGTCTTTTCTAATCTGGGCTTTGGAAGCAGAGCCCCTTGGCAGCGGGAGAGAAAGCACAATCCAAGCTCGGAACAGGCAGCGCTCCTGGAGAATGATGGGAAACAGCAGACACCAGCCCACACCCGGAGCAACTCGGGGCAGAGCCGAAGCCTGGGCCTCGGCAGCTGGGACTGATTCAACTTCCTGATTTTAGCTGTGGTCAGCTGGATAGATGGATAGACTCAAATAGAATCCCAGAATGGGTTTTGAGAATGAAATAGAAAGAGAAAGGCCCTGGGGAACAGAAAGAAATCCCCAGAAATACAAAAGTTGGGGAGAGAGAAGGAGAAACACTGAGAGGAGGAGAAAAAGAGACCAAAACTGGAAAAGCTTCAAAGGAAGAAGGACCTAGGAGAGCGACAAAATGATGGAGAGATCTCATAACTTCTTTTCCAGCCAGTCCAAGGGAGCAGGGAAATTTGATCATGAAAACTGGAAGAAGCAGCTCAGAGAAGGGTCAGCAGAAGATAGCATATCTGGTGACCCCGCCTTAGGCTTGGAATTGCATGATGATTCTCCCAAACATAGCGCAGAGGTGAAGTGACCCACTGATTAGGAAAAATGTGTTCTGTCATCTCTGCAGGGCAAATGGCTTTATATTTTTTTCTTTTTCCAGTCTCTGAAAAAGGATCTCTTCTCCCCCACCATTCCCATCATCTTCACAAGTCTCGTTCACTGCACAGAAAGGCTGTTTTTACTGAGACACATCTGGGCAAGCCAGAGTCTTCAACGGTATCTCATAATGGCACCAGTTTTTTATGTGTGAGAAATAATGAAACACCTTATTGGTGAAACAAATATCAAAGTGCAAAAGCATTGCTCATGCAGAAAAAAAACAGAGGAAAATTGCTTCCTTCTGCACCCAACCCATAAGCACAAGTCCCTTCCAAATTGAGGTGTTTGGGGGGTGTGTGTGTGTGTATGTGTCTTTTTTGTTAGTCTGTCTTTTTTGTTAGTATGTCTTTTTTGTTTCTGTTTAGAGTTTAATAAAATCCTAAGACAGTTGTTGCATTTCAAGAGGAACATACGGTCCTGTTATTAATGCAGAGTCGCTAGTGATTATATCCTCAGACCTTCAAAAGGGACCCTCAGCCTTCATTCCACTCATCTGGAAAGATAAAGTGTTTTATCAAAAAAGTAATAAGTGCACAATATAGAAAAAAACACGAAGAAAAAAGGAACCAACCCTAGTTCTACAACTCAAACAAAATTATTTATCTTATTATAATTCTTCCCAGTCTTTTTTGTTCCTATATAGGGACTCTTCCATATTAAATTTCCTTTCTTAAAAAATCGGTAATCATAGTAGAGCTACTTGGAATTTTTTAAAAGACAGACATGATGGACATATGGAATTCTTGGCTTCCCAGCATCTACGTCACCTTCCTTTGGTAATTGTGGCCATATTCTCCTTTGGGTATTACTTTTCCAGTGATATACCTGATGGGAATGTCACCTGGAATGTCCTGTGTTCCCCTAACCCTGGGGAGGGCATGTGACTCACATGAGGCCACTCAGATACTTCTATGTTTGGATGTGCATCTTGAATAAAGTGACAGAAAGAGATGAAAATAAAAAGTTTAAGCTTATAAACCCAGTGCAATTGCCATGTAAGACGATTGCATTGTTCTCGCCACCTTTATACCCCTCCCCCTCCAGAAATGCCTTGGTTCTTAAGCCTGGTTCTCCAAACTTTAGTTAATTTTGTGAACCCTCTCATGCTCTTTCAGGAAGCTTTATTTTTGCTTAAGGCAAAAAGGGTCCATTTTTGTCGCTGGCAACCAAAGAATCCTAAATGAAAATGTGGCTAAAATGACGATACAGATAATAAGAGGTGCTATATTATCCGAACAAAAGAATAAGAGAATATATTCTGGAAAATATTGTTTAATTACTTGTAGGACAAAATATAATCAGTTGAGACTCCCAGAAATGTCGTAAAACACAAGATAGTACTAACACCTCATTAGATTTGGCAGTGTTGATGAGAACATGAGTCCTAGAACCAGAAGGGCTGAGTTAAATCCTCATTTTAACACATACTAGCCTAGCCAGGTGACCTCAAGCAGGTTGCTGAACCTCCCTGTGCCACAGTGTCCTCATCTAAAGAAGATGAAATAAGAGAGCAAAATTCAGGGGTTACATGATAAATACATGCAATGGCTTCAAACAGAAATCATTCAGTGTAATGTTAGTTCTTATAAGAATTTGCTTTTCAGAGTCGGAATGATTGAAAAGAATCACAGTCTTCTAGTTGGATTCTGTTTCTTTCACTTAATTTGGCAATCTTTCCCTTCTAATGGGAATAGTAGGTTTCATTTAATGTACTATTGAGATAGTTGTGGTTAATTTTACCATCTTCTTGTTTAATATTTCTTTTGGATTCCTGACTTCTTTGGGATATATTAAATGTCCCATCTCCTCCTTATAGAGAGATAGATAGATAGATAGATAGATAGATAGATAGATAGATAGATAGATAGATAGAAAATAATAGGTCAATAGATAGTAAATTACAGGTAGATAGGTAGGTAGGTAAGTAAGCAGGTAGATAGATGATACATAGGTAGATAAATAGGTAGATAGAAAATAACAGACAGATAGATAGATAGATAGATAGACAGAGAGATAGACAGATAAAGACAGACAGACAGACAATGTGAGCCCATTCTCATGCTGCTAGTAAAGATATACCCGAGACTAGGTAATTTATAAAGAAAAAGAGGTTTAATTGACTCACAGATTCACATGGCTGGGGAGGCCTCACAATCATGGTGGAAGGCAAAAGGCACGTCTCACGTGGTGATGGACAGAGAGAGAGAGAGCTTGTGCAGGGAAAGTCCCCTTATAAAACCATCAGAGCTTCTGAGATTTATCCACTATCATGAGAACAGCACAGGAAAGACCCATGATTCAATTACCTCCCACCAGATCCCTCCCGTGACAGGTGGGAATTGTGGGAGCTACAGTTCAAGATGAAATTTGGGTGGGGACACAGCCAAACTACATTACTATATGATACATAGGTAGATAAATAAGTAGGTAGGAAAGTAGATAGATAGATAGATAGATAGATAGATAGATAGATAGATAGATAGATAAAATTGCCATTCTTTCAGTGGTTACTCTAAAGACTACAATATACATCCTTAACTTTAATTAAGGTCTAACATAAATTAGCATTTTGCCAGTGAGCCATGTAAGGAACTTAGAATCTTCTGATGTTTGACTCCTTTTATTCCCATCCCACTTATGTGTGATTATTAGTGTACATTTGAGGCTCCCTTAACATTATCCTGCTCCAGGGAGAATTCGGTTTTGCTTCTGTCAGATAGCTAGGCTGAAAAACCAATCAGAGACTTTTAGAGATTTAGATGATTTGAAGCCAGGCTTTGGTCTTTGTGAGGGCTGGTTTATTTCCAGGCTTTTACTCCTAGGAAGGGTTTCTTACTAGACTTTCTCAGCCTCAGCACTATTGACATTTTGGACCAGATATTCCTTGCTACGGGGGAGCTGCCCTATGCATTGCAGACCATTCAGCAGAATACCCTACTTCTCCCCACTAGATGCCAGTAGCACGCCCTCAATTGTGGCAACCAAAAATGTTCCCAGACATTATCAAGTGTCCCTTGAAGGGGCAAAGGTGCCCCATTGAGAACCAGTGTCCCAGGGCGTAGCCCTACAGGATCCCAACCAAAAGTCCCCAGTCCCTGAGACTGTCAAAGCTGCACTTACTTCTCAGCCTCTTTGTTGCCACTTTGGAATGAGGGAAAAAGCTGCTCCCAATAGGGAGCTCACTTCTCTTGATTCCCTCCTCCAGAGGCCTTAAACTTACATTTTCCCTGCCTTGTTAACCTGGCCAGCACCTTTACACAGAGGTGTGTGTGTCTGTGTGTGTGCATGTGTGTGTGTGTGTGCATGCGTGTATTTTGTGTGTTTGCTTTTCTAGTTCTCAACAGAAACATTGATCTGAAATGACCTGGCTCATCATCTGAAATGACTAGCTCATCATTGCAGAACTCAAGAGTGACAGTCACTTGGAAGCAAAATCTTAAATAATTTCTTTTGAATATAGATACAGCAGACTGAATGTTCTCTGCAAAGTTCCTGGGTGCAGGGTACAAAGAGGGAACACGTTACAACTAATAATAGAACTGTTATTAGAGGAGTTTTAGACTGAGTTATTCTTTGTTGTGGGCCATAGCCCTGTGCGTTATAGGATGTTTAGCAGCATCCCTGGCCTCTGCTACAAACAACAAAAACATCCATCCTTAGAGGAATTTACACTCTAGTTAGTGTAAGAGTATATGCACATTTTAAAAGCCAAAATAAAAAGACTTCAGTTGAGCTACAAAGTATATATGTATCTCAAAAAAAAAGGCATACAGTAGAAAACTATGGAAGGAGACGTTTATTACAAGCTAAATTCAACCCCCTACTTTTTACAAGCTGTGTGACCTTGGCCAAGTCGAGGCTCAGGGTCTTCCACAAAATAAGACTGTGGGATGAGAAGATCCACCACCACTGTCGCTTCCAGACCTGACAGACGAGAAGTCTATCAGAAAATAGGTTTGTGATCATTTAGAACACTAAATCCAGCCGAAGAGAAGCCACAAGTTTATGAAAAATCAGTCATATCTGATTGACCTATTCCTATTTTGACTGATGTTTCTAACTGAGAAGGTAAAGGAAACTCATCAGATATGGGATAACTGGTTTCCAGACACATCTGACAAGATGCATCAAAATGTTCTGAGGAAATGGAGAAGTATGGGCTGGGGAAACAGACATCTTGGATGGTTTGTAACTAGTTGATTCCAGAAAGCAAAGAATTCTGATTGGCAGGTGGATATGGATGGATAAAGGCCATCTCTGATGTTACGGTCCCATAAAACAGTAGCCTCTTCAGGCCTGTTGCTCTGGATCAACGATTTGGATCCCAACCAAGAAAGCATTTCATCAAATGCATGGGTTTTTTCAAAGGTGAGATAAAATAAAGGGAACTCTAGACCAGGCGCGGTGGCTCACACCTGTAATCCCAGCACTTTGGGAGACCAAGACGGGTGGATCACTTGAGGTCAGAAGTTCAAGATCAGCCTGGCCAACGTGGTGAAACCCCATCTCTATTAAAAATACACACACACAAAAAAATAGCCAGGCTTGGTGGCAGACCCCTGTAATCCCAGCTACTTGGGAGGCTGAGGCAGGAGAATTGCTTGAACCCAGAAGGTGGAGGTTGTGATGAACTGGGATCACACCATTGCACTCCAACCTGGGCAACAAGAGCGAAACTCCATCTCAAAAAAAAAAAAAAAAAAAAGATAAAGGGAACTCTAAATCATGTTCCTGCCCACTGTCCTTCAAGCGCCGCCTCTGTCTGGTGCAGAAGTACTACACAGGCTTTCTTCATTCTTGTCCGCCTGAGTCAGTACACCCTAATGCCTGCTTTATCACTGCTGCCTAGTGGACCCTCTGGCTCCTAAGGCTGGTGCCCTCTCCTTCCTGGTCACTTCCCCATGCACAACACCCCTCTGCATTTATTCCCCAGAGTACCAACAACACAAGACAATCGTGTGCTGCAGATTTATACTAAAGTTTTGCAGACAGCAGAAGGTATTTAGAGCATAAAGCAGAAGACAGCTTCAAACTAAAAATCAGACATCAAATCCCTAGAAATATATTCTCCACTCCCTGCCACAGAGTGCCCAATTGGCTTTGTCATTTCTCCTGTTGTCTAAGCAGCATGCAAAGTTCCTTGTGTTCTTTCATCTCTTCCTACCCTTGACTCCTGGGTTCTGACAACATTTTGTCTTGCCTGCCATAGATACTCAAACTTTGACCTTATTTTGCTGCACAAGTACATTCCGGACCCTTATTGACCTCATCTTTGCCATCCAATGAACACCCAGGGTGGAGCAAGAAAGGGGAAGACAGGGTTTGTCTTCTTCACCTAAGAGACCTACCAGGGAATGTTCCTATAAATTCATCCACCCAAGAGAAAAATATTGCCTTTTACATACAGGGGAATTTGAAGGTTCTTCTCTAAGCTGAGATCCTATGATTTTGTGGTTTTACTTTTTGTCTTTAAATGGCTAAGTGCTTAAGAAACAATGAGCACTAGCCCCCCACAGTCAAGGATGGGAGGATTAAGGCTCACAAGTTTTGAGGATCAAAGATTCCTAGAATACAGCAAGGATTGCCATGCATTTACAAAGCCCCTTTTTCCTTTGTGCATTCGAACAAACCTGAAAATACTCTCATCCCCATTCAATAAACAGAAGCTTAAAATTCAGTAGAAGCAGGAAGTAGTGACAGAAGATGAAAGAGAGTAAAAATGATTTGGAGGAGAAAAAAAAAAAATACAAGGGAATGAAATGTCCACACCCAAAAAAGGAGTGGACTAAATGAGATGAAGGATTTGGGTCCCCGAAATACCACCCTCTCCTTTTGCCTCCCGGTTTGATGCCGGTGGGGAGCTGCAAGCACTTGGGCAGATATTTGCATGCTCTAAGTGTTCCGCTGGGAAAGTGGCAGATATCGAGACAGATGGCTCTAGGAAGTGTGGGTGAGCCTGACGTCAAGTTTATGAGCCAAATGGTGTTTTCTGAGTTCCACCTCTTCAGATCCCATCCATAACGGACCCACTACCTCAAACCATGCCCCTCCCTGAAGCCTCTCCTGCCCCCTTGATCATAACAGTCTTTCTTTCCTCTAATAATAATAAACGCTGGTTAAACATGTGCTGTTCTGTCAAATATTGTCATTTAGGCCTCATCCGTCAAGGGCCCCCTTGAAGGCCACAACGGGGTCTTCCCTCTGTACCTCACTGGCCTGGAATTCCTCCATTTACTCGACACATCCTTATCAAATACCTACTATGTGCCAGGCGCTGTGCTTCGCATGAGGGAAATCAACAGGGGACCAATGAGAAGGTCCTTATCTTCATAAGGATTTCATTCGAGAAAAAAAGAAACAATAAATACATAAATAAAATGAAGAGTCCAGCTCCTGGTTTAAAAAACCTACGTGTGATTTTTCAGGCCCGACCATAGGCAAGTACAAAGGCTTCACCCGGCTGGCTCCATGGGCAACATCTGCCTTTCCCACAGCAGACTTGGCTCACAGCCACTGCATGGCAGGCTCTGAAGGGAATTGGAAAGGACTCAGGCCCCTCTAGCTGGTCCTGCTCTTCACATATTTGTAATCCTAGCCCCAGAGTCTTCATTCCTGGGTTTCTTTGTCTGAGGCCTTGGGCAGAGGTCCTCTTCAGACATCTCTGCCAAGTCCTACTTATGGTGAAAAGAACGGAAAAACCTGGAAGACCATTTTTCCCACTCTGACTCTCAGTACTCAGTACTTTTCCACTCCTGGCTCTCAGCCCTGGTCCTCCCCAACCCCAGAGGCCATGAACTGCTCCCTCTACCCCACACCTGCTCTGACCCACCTGACCTCAGCCTGTGCACTGCGCCATGGGCAGCAGGGGAAATCTTACTGCGTGGGTTTAGCCCCTTGCTTGTATCATGGCAGTTAGTGAATAAAGGCTGCGCTGGTACTTCCATGTCAACCCCCCTGATGCTTCATCAGCTACTCCTACACCTGATAGCTCAGCCCTCTCTCCAGCTCAGCTGAGCTCCTGAGGAAAAATAACGAATTGTTACATAGAATAAGATCTTAAATGGAATTTTTGGTGTTGTCTTAGAATTTTGGCTGAAGCCCAAAGCTGAGAACAATAGGTGATAAATAAAACCCTCTCATTCCTCCTCCAGCAAACTGTAACTAAAGATGGAAACGTGTAGACCACCCATTCAGGAAGTCCTGTGACCCGCAGCCCACCTCCAATGCCCTAGTCTGTATGTATGAAGGAAGCCCAGAGATGAAGGAAAAGAATCTCAGGCAAGTGGTGAGGGGGGTTCTGTCCCTGGTGCTGCCAGGGGACCAGAACGGAGGGTGACTTTTGGGGGAGCTTTTCAGTCTCCCGGTGCACAGAGACCAGAGAAACAGTCCGCATGCCAGAGGCTGGCTGCAGCAGCCAGTGAAGGGAGCCAAGGGACAGGGCTGCTTTGGGAGTGTCCAGTTCCCCCAGGAGTACACAGCAAAATACCTAATATTTCCAGTGAGCAGAGTGGATGCTGTGCAAAGCTGCCCGGCCTGAATTGTCTTGAAAGAGCTGCCCAGGAGAGTGAGGCCACCCTCACAGACAGAGAGGTTGTGAGGTACAGTGCCTGAGATGGAACTGCAGGGCCAAGATTCATGGAAGCGAGTTGGAGAGTCCCCCCATAGAGGCTGGGTGGGCAGGATGGAGGCCTCCTGTGCGGGGTCTTCTTCCCAAAGAAGAGCCAGCAATTGTGAATCCACCTTGACAGAGGACATTTGACAGTCAGGAGTGAACTGCAAACAGCACCAGCTACCTGGAAAAGATCTTCTTGCCCATTAACCTCTCATTTCTCCCTCATCCCTCCTCTTTCAGCCTGACTCTGAAAATGCCAGGAGGAGTCCAGCAGGGAAGCAGGGGAGGAAAGAAGTGAAGAAGGTGAGAAAAAATGAAAGATGGAACCACAATGCACTTGCAACTGTTGTCAACAGGACCTAAGTCCAGCTTGAGTCTACAAGGCAGGAAAACAAACTGAATGAGGAACTGAAATTATAGCATTAAGTTGGATTAAAACTATTTAATATCTAAAAAACAAGATGATTTTAATACTCAATAATTATCATAAAAGCCATGGGATTTGCTTGCAATATTATTTTTGGCAAATCCTTCCCAAGCAGGTTTGAAGCTGCGGTGGGTGAAAAATAGAGTTATTTCCTTATCTTATCTTACCAAATATAGCTTGTTCAAATGCCAGCCATAAAGGCAAAAAAGAAGCTGAGAAAGAGACAAGCAGAGATGAAATCTACTTTTGAAACTGCCACCTGGGAAGGCTGAGGCGGCAAACAGTAGTGAGACAGGCACCGTCTCTGTGGAGAGGGGAAGATTGTTCCAGGCCAAGGGAAGATATGTGCAAAGGCCCTGAGGCAGGAAAGAGGAAGCCATGAAACTACAAGGTCCAGAGCAGGGCAGAGTGTGAGACATGACGTCAGAGGCAGATTGCATGAGGCAAAGTGATCACAGTGAAAGGTTTGGATTGATTCTGAGGGCGTTCCAGAGTTTAAGCAGCAAATTGACGTCCAATTTATATGTTTAAGATCACTTTTACTGTTGTTTCAAGAAAGGATTGGGAGAAGGAATAAGAGTGGAGGCCCAGTAGAAGGACACAATGTATTTCTTAGAAATGGTGCAATAAATCCTGAGTGGTTGCCTTTCTCAAATTTACAGACTCCAAAAAACCAGAAAAACAGGTGGTGATGGGTACTTCAGGCTCCCTATGACTGACAGAATCTACTGGAATTTAACAAACAAACAAATAAATTTAAAAAACAAACAAAAAAAACAGAAGAAATGGTCTTGCTTGAAAAACAGGCATTCTTCATGAAAGCTACATAGCATGTTATACACATAGACATATATATATTTCCTCCTTAAGCCACCAAAAAGCTCAGAGCTAAATTTTATGTTCTACTACAGTAATTTTCTCACCTCTTCTTCCTCACTATAAATATGGTTTCTAATCTCTCCTTTAACAGAATGTCAACATGAAAATGTACTTGTTCATTGTTCATGAGCCACTACAAATCCATTTTAAAGACTGTTTTGCACAACCTGCCACAAAGGGAAGAATGAGATTTTTTTAACCCGTTTTGAAGACAAGACCAAAAAAAAAAAATACTGCCAATTGTCAAAAAATGTTTTGATTTTTTTTTCTCACCAACAGCTACACTGAGCACTCCCCCTCAGTCCTGACCCTTGGGGACAGTGAACCCCCAACAAACCTAATGCCAGCCCAAGGAGATAAGCTGCGAACACCTCCTAATGTTTGAGACAATTTCTCGGGAAGCCCCACCCCATTCTTATGCCTTCTAGCCTTATTTGAATAGCTACTATACATTGAGTACTTGTTCTGTGCCAGGCACCATGCTGAGCACTTTACATATATTATAATAATCCAGCATCACAAAAACTCTTTAAGGCAAGAACTGTAGCCACACCAGACAAATCTGCTTCAACTTTCATGTAATAAAGCTGTAAGTTGTTTTTCAGTTGCTATGGACCCTCAGGTCATATAGCCTGAACATGCCCAGATGAACCAAGCATGCAACCACAGAGGAACCTAAATGCTTGGACCAAGAAGGAGGCGACTGAATCAAGAAGTGGACACCACATGGCAGGATCCAGAATCCAGTGAGTCTGAGCCCTGGCATCGCCCCACGGCAGAATCCAGTCAGATCATGCCTCCCAACATCACCTTGTCACAAAATCCAATTAGATCATGCCTCATTACCCTATGCTTATAAAACCTGACCCAACCCCCAACTCAAAGAGATAGATTTGAGCACTTCCTCCTGTCTCCTTGCCAGTAGACTTGCAATAAACCTTTCTTGCTGGAAAAAAAAAAAAAAAAAAAAAAAAAAACCTGGTCCTTTGGCGTTTGGCTTCCTGATGCACAGGCAAATGGATCCAGTTCAGTTCAATGACAGAACTATCATTATCTCATTGTATAGCGAAAGCAACTGAAGCATGGAGAGTTTCAGTCACATATCCAAGGTCCCAGATAGTCAGTGGGACCACTAATGTTTCCACTATAAATCTGTCTGCCTCTGGTGATAAACTTTCATATTTGAGGTCAGCATTTTAATCCCCCTACACCTCCACCTCCAGCCCACTGGACGACGGGATATTTGTTTATATCCTCTCTAGCTCAGGTGCCTTGTCAGCTTGATATGCACTGGCTTGGCCCCTTGCTTCTCACCACCTACCATGGTGTCCCATGAGAAATATCAGGCCTAACTCGGGCCCCAACTCAGCCACGCTATTACCCTGTAGGAGGTAATGGGATCCAAACAGACAGCAGTGTGCTGGATCTGCTTACACTAATTTATGAGAGTCAGTCATGTACATTACCTCTCTACAATGTATTCAATGACATCATGTTGCTCACTTGAAATCAGTCACAATGGAAGTATTTATACCATAGAAATTGGCAAACACTGCCAATCAGGGCTTTTTAGGGGGAAAGCCACACTTACCGGCACACTACTTGGGGCAGACAATAGGATAATAACAAAATCATCTCTTAAGTCTTTTCTTTGTAGTCCTTGATAAACAAACCATTCTTAATTCCCAGAACTCCACCAAGAGAAATCCAGCTGAAATTGTACATGTAGGGACCCGTTCTCCTTGCCCAGAGTGCAAATGTCCTTCCTCAACCTGTACTGCTTTCCTTGGTGCATTAAGGGAAACAAGCTAGAAACTTTTTCATGCTTTCCTACATTCTGTTGAGCTTGCAGTCTTGCTGGAAGGAGGAAGCCAATCTCAGGTGCTGAACAACAAATTGCTTATTGGAACAGCTGCTGCTTTTGGCTGAGTAGGCAGGACACTCAAGGGTGGCACTTTCTTGCCATGGTGCTGCAGCCAGTTAAAAATTAGTATTAGGGACAGAAAATAAGAAGCAAAAGGGAAATCATCAGATGATTTGATATGAGCCACAGCCAGAAGCCTCCTTTTAAACACAGCATAGGGTAGAGGAAAGAATGTGAACACAGAAATAAGGCCTGCATCTGAGCCTTTGCTCTATAGCTTGCTACATGTTCTGATGGGACAAAAAGGTAGGAGAAGGGAAGGAGGTGTAATGAAAGGTATGACGAGGGAGAGACGTCAGGGCTGAAGAAACGACTTTTCACCACAACAGCAACTCAGTGATGATTTGGCACATTCCTTGTATATTCAGTATTCACTGGGCACCTACTGTGTGCCATGAGAAATACTAGATATAGTTGTGAACAACAGAGACATAGCTCCTGCCCTCATGAAGCTTACAGTCCAGTGGAGAATAGTAACATTAAATGTGTAGGACTAATGAAGTTTTATTGTTTGTTATGGTAAAGAAAATAAAGGAACCATAGAAACATAACAGGGAGGAGTTGTGGCTGACCTAGTCCAGGGGCCAGAGAGTAAAGTCTCCCCATAAGGCCCTGCTCACAGAGTGAAAGGACAAAGTGGCTAGAGAGTAATAGGACGACAGCATGGCTGGGCTTTTCTCTCTTGTAAGAGCACTAGAGTGAGCCAGATACTATAGATTTGGAAGCCAGAGACCTGGGTTCAAATCCTGGCTCTACCACTGAGAAGCTGAGCAAGTTACCTAACCTCAGTTAGCTCAGTACCTTCATCATATACAGGGACAGTAATAAAACTTATCATCTTCCAGTTTTATTCTTTGAATTAAATTAGTGTGGAGAATAGGTCTTAGCATAGTGCATTACTTACAGCAGGTGCTCATTAAATGATAGCTATATATAAAGATTAACAAAAATTTTATTTTAAAAATTAAAGATCTCTTAAACTGGACATGTTGATCACTACTTACTTATCAGCAGAAACATTTAATGAGGCTTAGTGGTCCTGTCCTGTAAGATAACTTGAGAATTTGCACAGCAAGAGGCTTTGAACGTGCTTGCATTAAACACATCCGGAATAGTCAGCATTTGTTTCTAGCAGCAGTGAGAACACATGCTGCCCCTTCCAACCTAACTTGTCTTGCTTTACCCAAAGTATGATTCCCACCTGCAGTGACTCTATCTATTCCCAGACTGTCCAAGGTGAATTCCTATTTTTTTTCCAATAGCAAGAAGATAAATGTGACTTAATTTGTTCACCTTTACAAAACCTGTATTTTAAAAAAAATCATTGTCCATGACATGTGCCAATTTGACATTAGAGAACATATGGTCATTATAAAGACTGTAACATTCTGAAAATCTGAGTTGGAATAGATTGATTCAATTGCTACCAATAGCTTCCCTGAAACGAACCACCTTGTTTTCCTTCCCTCTAGTGATATATGTAAATTTTAACAATCTGCAATACTTCTTCCTATACACTGCACTTGCAGCAGAGGTGATAGGCTATGATGCTTGTCTCCTTTGCACTTTTGCTCAACTTTAGCATAAATTATCAAAGAAGGTAGCAAACTGCAAGTTGATCAGTTTCCCCACTTTAATTTAACATGACAGATCATAATGGCTTTGTTCCTTGGCCATACAGGCCACGGAGCTGTTTTCACATATTAATGTGACATGACTGGGAGAGTCATTAATAACTATAACAAGATAAAGGGAATTAGTTAAAACTTAATTAAAACCACATGGATAACAAGTAGAACACTGAATGTTTAGTATCTTGAAATCTTTGTTCCTGGTTTGACCAAAAAAAAAAAGATGCTTTGTAGAAAGCACAGGGTCCCCAATTAATCCCTGGTCTAAAATAATCAAATCTAAATCAGAATCAAGAGGAAATGAAATTGGTGACTCTGATACATGTCAGCACCCACCCTGTCCCGCCTTGGGTCATGGTAAAATGACAAAAGTGGAGTTCTCATCAGCTCAAAGACTGGAGGCATGAAGTCAGTAGTTACCACATTTTAACATGCTTAAGAATCATCTTGGGACATTTATTAAAAAGCTGATTCTTGGGATCCAATCTCAGACATTCTGATTTGATGAGTCCAGCCTGGCAGGCCTGAAATCTTTATTTTTAGCCAGCATATTTCAGCTTTAAAGTGACTTCTAGTCAAAATATATTTGGTTACCATAGACAATGAGGGAAGATACTTTGAGATTATGTAAATAACTTGCTCTTCATTAAACTTTAGTCTCTAGTTTTATTACCCATAGATGAAACTTACCTGAGCCAATTATAACTATCACAGTTGCAAAATGGTGATTTTTCTAACTCCTCCATGTATTAATTGGCATTTATTATTTGTTTGTTTTCTTGAGACAGTCTCACTCAGTCACCCAGGCTGGAGTGCAGTGGCATGATCTTGGCTCACTGCAGCCTCTGCCTCCCAAGCTCAAGCAATTCTGGTGCCTCAGCCTCCCAAGTAGCTGGGATTATGCGCATGCACCATGCCCAGCTAATTTTTGTATTTTTAATAGACATGGGGTTTCACTACGATGTTGACCAGGCTGGTCTCGAACTCCTAACCCCAGGTGATCCATCCACCTTGGCCTCCCAAAGTGCTGGGATTACAGGCGTGAGCCACCACACTCACTTGGCATTTATTATTTCTTTCTTCTATGTTTATTAGTTAGGATATATTATTTCTTCCTATTCTTTTCTACATTTATTAGCCAGAATTCTATTATAAGGAAGTGTTCTCTCATTGATTATGAGTATTATGTTATTCAATGGGTAATTGATCCATTACTGTCATTCATTTTTAATACTTGTATTATCCCATATTTGACCACAGATAGCCCCTTCAAGCTGGCTTTCACAACCTTCTAAGTAAATCCTCACTTTCTGGGCAACAAGATGTTCTAGGCTTATCTTATATTTTCCCTGCCCTGCCCTGGTCCTTTTAGCAGGGACTGAGGTTTAAAAGTAAATTTCTGAACTAAGAAAGACCCAATATCATTTCTAAGATAGTCCTGCCAAAAAATGCCTGTCCTAAATCTAACTATGAGCAAACATCAGACAAACTAAAATCTAAGGGTGTTCTACCAAACAAGAAACCTGTACTCTTCAAAAATGTCAATGTCCTGAAAGGCAAAGAAAAGCTAAAAAAGTGTTGCAGATGAAAAGAGAGCCAAGAGACATGAAAACCAATGGCGGTGCCTGAAACTCGTTTGGATCTTAATCAGAATTTGGCAGAATTGGTGAGAATTAGCAGATAAAATGCTATATGAAGAACATGTTTGGAACAACAGGCAAAATTTGAATAAGGACCGTAGATTAGATGATAGTATTGTACTATCACTAACTTTTCTGATTTCGAAGGGGAACATGATACAGCAAACACAGTGACATGATGAAAGGTGTATAGAATTATTTGTGCTCTTCTTGAAACTTTTCTGTCCATTTAAATTTATTTCCAAATATAAAGTTTTAAAAGATTGACAATGTGGCATTAAGGCAAATGGTCAATGTATGAATGAATGACAATTTACTTAAGCAGGTAAATTTTCAGATAATTATAAATCCATTTTAATATGTTTTTAAATATATATAACAAACACATGTAACCCATAATTTCACAGATATTAGTACTTAGTAGAGGGTAAATTTAAAGGAATCAATGTAAAGAAAAATATTCAGTAAATAACAGCAGAGGTGTTGTGCAGATGCAGGAAAAATTTTAAGTATTGAACAAGTATGACTTAGGTTAAGGACCAGGGATATACTGAAGAAAGCACTTACATCAGGGGCCCTGTGCTTCTCTAGATATGGCTTCATACTAAATATCTTGAGTAAATATCTTACTCTTTGTCCATAAAATGGAGATAAGAATATTTGTCCATACCATTTTCTATAATGTTTACCAAAGGTATTACTAGGAAAAGGGTTGTTATTCTATAAAGAATATCACCAGGCCTGGTGCGGTAGCTCACGCCTGTAATCCCAGCACTTTGGGAGGCTGAGGCAGGTGGATCAACTGAGGTCAGGAGTTCAAGACCAGCCTGACCAATATGGTGAAGCCCTGTCTCTACTAAAAATACAAAAAATTAGCCAGGCATGGTAGTGTGTGCCTATAGTCCCAGATACTGGGGAGGCTGAAACAGGACAATTGCTTAAACCCAGGAAGTGGAGGTTGCAGTGACTTGAGATCATGCCACTGCACTCCAGCCTGGGTGACAGAACGAGACTCTGTCTCAAAAAAAAAAAAAAAAAAGAATAACACCAAATCCATGGCCAGGGATGGTGGCTCACACTGGTAATCCTAGCACTTTGGGAGGCCAAGGTGGGTGGATCACATGAACCCAGTGAGACCAGCATGGACAATATAATGAGTCCTTACAAAAAATAAATAATTAACTGAGTGCGGTGGTGTATGCCTGTCACCCCAACTACTCAGGAGGCTGAGGTGGGTGTATCTCTTGAGCCTGCGAATTCAAGACCACCCTGGGAAACATGACAAAAAACCATCTCTACAAAAAAATACAAAAATTAGCTGGGTGTGGTGGCAAGCACCTGAGTTATTCAGGAGGTCGAGGCAGGAGGATTGCTTGAGCCTGCGAGGTTGAGGCTGCAGTGAGGCATGATTGTACCACCACACTTCAGCCTGGGAGACAGAGCAAGACCCTTCCTCTCTAAAACAACAACAAAAAGAACAGCACTGAATCCAAATGAAGCCATTTGATACCATTCTGTATCCAAGAATGCCCTTCCTTTCTCTTTATTTATCACAACACTTGGCAATATGTGTTGTGATAAATACACAGCTGGTGGCCAGCCAGCATCCCTCTTCTTGCCTCCTCCTCCTTCCTTCTTCCTAAGTAGAGGCCTTTCCATTCCTTCTTATCACTTCCTGCAACTGGAAGAGTAGAATGTGAAATTTCAACCTCTGAACATGGCTGTTCTGACAACCATGGCCATAATTTGGTTTTATCCATTTGGCTTCATCCCACTCATTCTTCCCCATCCTTACAATAATCCTGAGCTCTCTGGACCTTTGAGCACATGGAGTGTAATGTTTTGAGGAGATCATCATGATGTAAACATTTATTTTTACTGTTTGATTTTAATAAGCTCTTTATTATGTCTAGGGTTGTAAGAAAAATATAAATAGGTAAAGATAATATTTCACTTTCAGTGCACTGGCATTTTAGAACACAGAAGAATCAGTATGGAAGAGTATAACTTACATCAGTAAAAAACTAGATTTGAATCCTCACTCCTCCACTTTTCAGCTATGTGATGTTAAACTGCAATTTTCAAACTTTCACGTGGACGCAAACAACTTTGGGCAGATTCTGTTTCTGTAGATCTGGGGTGGGGCCTGAGATTCAGCATTTTTTTAAAAAAGCTTCTAAGTGATGGTCTATGGACCATACTCAGAGTACCATGGACTGAAGGCTGAAGGCACAGACAAAAATGGCTAAACCAGAGCACACTCCATGTAAGTTTGCTTCACTCTCTACTACTTTCCACCACTTCATTTTCTAAAGGGGTCTGTTAGCTGAAAGAACTCACTAAGGAAAGTCAATCAAAAAATGACAAAGAGAAAAGCATGAGAAATTCACAGCTCTACAGTAGGGGTTGATTAGGGTCAAATGAAGATATATTTAAACCTAATTAAGATAAAGGATCCCTCGTTAAGTTGAGAGAAAGGCTAAGAGTAAAAACTCTGAGGACCGGTTGATTTCTGTCAGATTTCTGTCAGAAAAATATTGCATCAAGGGAATATAATGACAGCCTTGAAGAATGATGGTCCCAACTGTAATTCTGAAGGCAGTTTTAATATTATAGAACTCAGGACATAATAATAACAACATATACTTAGAAATTGTTTTAAACATTGCAAATCCCTTTGCATGCATTAATACATCCCAGTCCTCACTTCTTAAACCTTTTATCACTCTTATTAAATAGGAGATTGTGAGCTCCTTGAGGTTAGGGATCGACCCTGTTCATATCTGTATTTCTAACATTTGGCAAACATTTACTATCTAGCAGGCATTTGACAAACATTGACTCGAAAAGAGATTTTTTTCCCCAGGTCCTCAAATACATATCATCCCATTTCATTGAATCTAAGTAATCATCAATAATGTGATACACTATTTTATGTATCTCTAAGAAAGAAAAAATGCCCCCATTTAAATCTTGTGTACCATTGACTGTAAGATATATCCCAATTTCAGAGATGTTAAAATGTGGGCAGAAATGTGACTCTTAAAATTGAGAAACTGCAGCTGTTGGGCTCCACTATGGAGTCACTCACTGAGAGCAGACATGAAATGACAAAACAGCCATACATTAGGGTTGCTGAAGATACCGTAGGTAAGCAAGGAGACAAATAGGGACAGGGAGATATTTCTTTTTTAATTTTTTTTAGTTCAATAGTTCTTGGGGTACGGGTGATTTTTGGTTACATGGATAAGTTCTTTAGTGGTGATTTCTGAGATTTAGTGCACCCATCACCTGAGCAGTACACATTGTACCCAACGTGTAGTGTAGTCTTTTATCCCTCATTCCCCTCCCAACCTTCCCCACCCCCGTGAGTCCCCAGAGTCCATTATATCATACTTATGCCTTTGCATCCTCATAGCTTAGTTCCCACTTATAAGTGAGAACATAAAATATTTGGTTTTCCATTCCTGAGTTACTTCACTTAGATTAATGGCCCCCAGCTCCATCCAAGTTGCTGCAAAATACATTATTTCATTCCTTTTTATGGCTGAATAGTATTCCATGGTGTATATATACCACATTATCTTTATCTACACATTGGTTTATGGGCACTTAGGTTGGTTCCATACCTTAGCAATTATGAATTGTGCTGCTATAAACATGTATGTGAATGTATCCTTTTCATATAATGACTCCTTTTCCTTTGGGTAGATACTCAGTAGTGGGATTGCTGGATTGAACGGTAGTTCTACTTTTAGTTCTTAAAGAAAAGAAGATGTTTATTTATTTCTTTATAACATAGAATGTGTCACAGATTCAGTGACTTGGAGGCAAGTGGGGATCTTTCTCAGATTGTGGTCAAAATGGCAGACAGATTTTCTCAGGAAAAGCATCAGTGGACTCCTGCCTTTAAAGACCAGGTGAACAGCAGAATCCATGAGACATTATTCCAAGGCTAATGGTCCTTTAACAGAAAGCATACAGAAGAAAAACGCAGGGGGAAGCAGGAGTGTCGTTATTATCTCAAGTTATACAAATCTGTATAGTAGCTATTAGGGGAACCCAGAGCTACAGAAATTCAGTGAGTGAGGATGCTTGGAGTAGTTGTCTAGAAAGAGACTAATTCTCTGCCTATATTAGTCCATTCTCATGTTGCTAATCAGGACATACCCAAGACTGGATAATTTATAAAGAAAAGAGGTTTAATTGACTCACAGTTCCTCAGTGCTGGGGAGGGCTCAGGAAACTTACAATCACAGCAGAAGGGGAAGCAAACACATCCTTCCTCACACGGTGGCAGCAAGGAGAAGCGCTGAGCAAAAGCAGGGAAAGCCCCTTATAAAACCGTCAGATCTCGTGAGAACTCACTATCATGAGAACAGCATGGAGGTAACTGCCCCCGTGATTCAATTACGGCCCATCGGGTCCCTCCCATGACACATGTGGATTATGGGAACTACAATTCAAGATAAGATTTGGGTGGGAACACAGCCAAACCATATCACTGTCTCTGGTATTAAAGTCTTGGATCAAGGGAGACATCTTTCTGCTATGGATGAATGTGAGCCGAGGAACCATTTTTATGCCCTCTCAAGAGGAGATCAAACTCAACGCCAGACTGTAGACCCATTGAGAAAAATAAACAAATTAGAATTACCTCCAAGTGAGGTTTTTTCCTACCCACGGGAGCTACTGTCACCACAGCTCAGAGTGCAGCTCTGCAGCTGCCTTTACTTGGGTTGAAAAGACACTTGCGGAGATTCTCTCCTCAAGTTAATGACCTTGGGCAGTTATTTAATGACTTTGAGCCTCAGTTTTATTATCTATAAAATGGATGAGTAGTATCCACGTCATCTTGAAATGAGAATTAAATAATACATGAGAATATTTTGAACAGTGTCTTGCATACACCAATCACTCAATAAGCATTACATATTTTTACTATTGTCTGACTTTTTTTTATAGATTAACACAATGACTTCACTCAAGGCTGCATTCATGACAATGCAACAAGTTGCCTATGCCTGCAGCATTCCCAAATTCCTATCCCAAACTTTTTTTTTTAAAGGTGGCTTACATAGGCAATGGCAAAATTAAAATTAAAAATCCACAACTGCAGGAAAGGGTCCAATTCTAGAAACCCAGAAACATGGTCTTCCAAGAACTGGGTCCACAGTACTTCCCCTAAAGCAGGCTGACAGCAACAGCAGCTCCAAGGAACCAAGTCCCCAACCCACCTCACTGCACCTCTGAGTCTCCTTTCAGGATGCAGAGTGTGTGCTGTGTAATCTGTCTTGTGCACAAAAGCATTAACCTCTGGAATCAAATGTGTCTGTTAATAAACCAACACGCCACTCACACCATCAGCCCCCTTGAGGCGTCCCCCCTTCAGAGCCACAGCACAGGCACATCACATTTGTCAGCTGGTTCAACTCCTTAGGCACAACATAATTTGGAAATGTGAAAGATCCCAAATTATCTTACCCAGAAGTGACAAATCAAGTACAGTGCCCACAAGCCCAGACAGTTTACACAAATAAACAAAACACAACAGTAGCGGGGGTATCAATCTCATAACAGTTTAGGAAAAACAAGTTTATTTCTTATCTGTAAGATTAATGAAGTAGGCTGTAACCTCACCTCTCATTGTGGCTGAACAGAAATTAGGTGCTGTTTTTCATCTATTCTGCAGTAACATAATAATGTCATGTCACAAAAGTTCATAAAGAAGGGTTCTATACTTATTTGCAGAATTATTTAAAATACCCAGTGACTAGCCATTGAGGCAGAATTATTAATTTTTTCTCAGATAATACTGTTTTTAAAAAGCCACAAATATTAGGCATAGCCCAACCGCTAAAAATATCTTCCAACTAAGTAAGACTTTGTGTTTTTTTTACTACAGACACAACTATAAAGAATATTTATTTATTTATATAGCACATAATTGGTATATTTAAAAAGCTATTGATATTTCTATATCTTTGTGGCCTTCTGCTGAACTTAGTTGTTCCAATAGCTGCCCGGTTTATTTCTTCCACCTGATTTTAAATGAATGTTTATGTTATCTGGATTTAGTCAGGGCCCATTCTCCCTGCTTCCCCCTCTGAGCTGAGACACAAACGCTTGAAAAGCTTAGGCGAGGAAGAAGGGGAAGCTGGCAGACTGCAATGAGGAAAGAGAACTTGGTTTCCTTTAGGTCAGGTAACTGCTGAGGCCGACTGAATGCTTTCAGAGACTCAGGTACAAAGTACAGCACCTTTCTGTCTCCAAGCTCTGTTGAAAATGGTTGTACATCTAATGAAAATTCACGTGGAACTTCACATGGTTAAAAATAATCATACCCAGTGAGGTTTTTCCCACATGGAATATAAAATGTGCTTTTTCCTCAGAACTTTATTCCATCAACGAGACTGTGAGTAATCATAAGAAGGAATTCATCCTGAGCAAAAATCAATTTTATTAGAAAAGCAAAGAAAGGTAATGCATACAAAAAGGGAAAAGCAACATTTCCCAATAAATTCCCAGGTGGGGAGATAGGCTGAAACCATAGGCCATGTCTACACTACTGATTTGAGCAATGGAATTTGGATGCCAGTTAAACTGGATCATCTGTATTATATTCATGCATACACTGATTTGACAGGAAAATTGTAATGAACCAACACTGAAGTCCAGTCATTAGTCTTGGTAGTAAATTGTGCTCACCTAATAGCCCAGAAATTTCTAGAGTAGACACATCTAGGAGAAGTATTTTCATGGCCTGTGTGTGTGTGCATGTGTCTGTCTGTCTGCATTCTTTTTCAATTGAAGAAATGTTCCATGTCTTCATTATCCAAGCTATGCCTAGTCCACACATAGTAAACGCTCAAGAAATGTTATATTAAAATAGACCTTTTTGCTAAGGGGTGAACTGGCCAAATGACTACCGGACACCCTTATTTAAGAAAGAACTCCACCAGGCATGGTGGCTCATGCCTATAATCCCAGCACTTTGGGAGGCTGAGGCAGGCGGATCACCTGAGGTCAGGAGTTAGAGACCAGCCTGACCAACATGGAGAAACCCCATCTCTACTAAAAATACAAAATTAGCCAGGCATGGTGGCGCATGCCTGTAATCCCAGCTACTCAGGAGGCTGAGGCAGGAGAATCGCTTGAACCCCAGAGGCGGAGGTTACGTAAAAAAAAAAAAAAAAAAAAAAAGAAAAAACACTCAAAAACAAGGGGGAAACAAAATTCCAGAATTCATTATTTCCTTTGTGTGACCACCTCATTTTTGTACTAAAGAAGTCTTCAATAAGTGGAAAGTAACTACAAGCCAGAGATTTCTGACTGCCTCTCTGCAGCCTTTGCCCGGGTGCCCCTGGAATTCCAGGGGGGTTGCTTGCTGGGACACTCTGGTCAACCCTTGATTGGCCTCATGCTTATTGAGGGAGCACACAAGGTCTGATTCTTCTACCAAGAGCAGAGCAAACATTTCAGTACTGAATTACCTTTGTCCATGGCCCTGAAATAGTCCCCAGTAACCAGAAAGACCTAAGAGAAATCTATGGAGCCAGTGTCTTCTTTTCTTCTAACCAATAAGATCAAACCAAACTAATAGCTTAATTCCTCACCAGTAATGACAATGAGGAATTACATTTAGGACCTACATAAGGTCATTGGAATAAGTGCCTTCTTAAAAGAAGAGAAGACTTGCACAGCTTAATGGGGAAAGACAATCTGGAAGCAAGTAATTAAATATACTAGGTTAAGTGTTGAACTCAGATGAACAAAAAATATTATGTAACATGAAGAGGAGATTTAAACCCGTGTACAGAAATCATGGAAACCTTAATGGAAAGGTGTCATTTGACCTGGTTTATCAAGGATACGCAGAAACTGGTAAATTAGAGAAGGAGAGGAAGGGCATCGTGAAATAGAGAAACAGCAGTGCAGAGACATTGAGCTATCCGAGTTCAGGGTCTGCTCTCCATGCCTTTGAATGGTTTGTACTGTGGGAGTGCAAACAGAAGACAAAACCAGGAAAAGAGAAGGACAGATTGTCAAGGGCTTATTTAGCAAGTGCTAAGGTCTGAATGTCCCCCAAAATTCACTTATTGAAACTTAATTCCCATTGTGGTGGTATCAAGAGATGAAGTTTTTTTTGGTTTGTTTGTTTGTTTTTTGAGACTCAGTCTCGCTCTGTCACCCAGGCTGGAGTGCAGTGGCGCAATCTCGGCTCACTGCCAGCTCTGCCTCCTGGGTTCACACCATTCTCCTGCCTCAGCCTCCTGAGTAGCTAGGACTACAGGTGCCTGCCACCACACCCCGCTAATTTTTTTATATTTTTAGTAGAGACGGGGTTTCACTGTGTTAGCCAGGATGGTCTTGATCTCCTGCCCTCATGATCTGCCCGCCTCGGCCTCCCAAAGTGCTGGGATTACAGGCGTGAGCCACCGCGCCCGGCGAAGAGATGAAGTCTCTTAGGAGACAATTAAGTCATAAGAGTTTCACCCTCATGAATGAACTAGTGCCTTATAAAAGGGCTGGAGGGAAGTAACTTAGGCTTTTCTTGCCCTTCCATCTTCCACCATGTAAGGACATAGTGTTCAAGGCACCATCTCAGGAGCAGGGACTGTGCCCTCACCAGACGCCAAATCTGCCTGCACCTTGATCTTGGACTTCTCACCTCCAGAACTTTCTTTATAAATCACCTAGTCTGTAGTATTTTATTACAGCACACAAACAGACTGAGACACCAGGGGAAGGCATATGGATTTATCCTAGGGATAAAGTGGAAAGCCAGTGGAAATATTAAATCAGGGGAGCCATAAAGTAAGACTGGATCTTTAGGAATTATGTGAAGATGAGGGAAAGGAGAGAAAAACATTTTTGGGAGCTTTTGTAGTTGTCTAGGTAAGATATGATGCCGGCCTGAACTAAAAGAGTAACATCAGGAATAAGTTGAAAGGACTAATTCAGAAAAATGACCCTGATTTAGAATTGTAGAAGATGCTGGCCAGGCATGGTGGCTCGCACCTGTAATCCCAACACTTTGGGAGGCCGAGGCAGGTGGATCACCTGAGGTCAGGAGTTTAAGACCAGCCTGGCCAACATGGTGAAACCCCGTCTCTACTAAAAATACAAAAATTAGCTGGGTGTGGTGAGGAGCACCTGTAATCCCACCTACTTGGGAGGCTGAGGCAGGAGAATCACTTGAACCCAGAAGGCAGAGGTTGCGGTGAGCCGAGACTGCACCACTGCACTCCAGCCTAGGCGACAAGAGTGAAACTCCATCTCAAAAAAAAAAAAAAGATACTGCATGATCAAATAGAGAAAATAAAGGAGGAAAGGAGAAATAATGTCAAGATTTTTTATCTTGTATAGTTGGGTGGAAACTAACATCATTAATAAAGAAAAATCAGGTTTGGACAGAATGATTTTGAAATGCCAAAGGGAAGTCAAGCACTGATGCTCAACAGACAGTGGGAAATATTAACCTGCTTAGAAAATTTTATTTGTAGTGGATTCTTATGACTTATTTAATTCCTGCAATGTTCAGAAATGTTGACAAGTATGCAGAGAGAGTAGAAAGCATACTCCATGTCCTCTTAGAACTTATATTTCTTAAGACTTTCAACTACAATTTCTGCTCACTTAAATTCTCTCCAAAGCTCAGTTCCCACATTCAGGAAGCTTTCTTCTATTCCCAAAACTTTAAGTCATCTCTCCTTCTGAATTCTGCTGTCAACATACATGCTGACAATGTTTTTCCTTTGGCATTTATACGATGCCTTGTGCCTAATTGTCAGTTAAGTCTTTATAAATATGTATCTTGTTTTTCCAAGATGAATTGAGAATATTCTCAAAGGCAGAGCCATAGTTCATTCTTTTTTTTTTTTTTTTCAGCCTTAAATAGTTTGCACAATGTCCAATAGAAAGGGGCAGCTTAGTTGAGCCAGATTGCCTGGGCTTGAATCCCAGCTTTGACACTAACTTGTTACATTGGCAAGTTATTTATTCTATGTCTAGTTTCCTTATCTAAAAATGAAAACAATAACAATACCTACTTCACAGAGGTGCTATGAAAACTCAGTGAGATAATAAATGCAAAGCACTTTCTAAGTTCCTAGGGTATAGCAAGAGTCCAATAGATATTTGTAGTAGTCAGGATAAGTCAGGATGTGCTATGTTAACAAACAACCTCAGTGTTCCAGTGGCTTAAAACAATTGAAATGTATTTTTTCTTCATACGACAGACTGAATAGATCAACAAGGGATTTCTGCTCATCAGGTCACTCAAGGACCCAGGGTCACAGCAGCCACTATCTTGAATGCTGTTGTTTGTCATGTCAGAGGGAAAGAGAACCTGGAAGGTCTTGCACCAGCAATTAAATATCCAGAATGAAAGTGCCTCATTCACTCAAAACTCATTGGCCACAGTAGTGACATGACTTCATCCAACCACCGGGCTAAGAAAGTACAATCCTACCGTGTGCCCAGAGGGGAAGAAGAAGCAGATCTCAGTGGAATATCTCTAATGACTATCAAAATATTAGTTGTACTATGGTCATTTTGTTGTTGCCACAATAAATGATTCCATATAAAGTACTTAGCATAAGGTTGGGCTCCTACTAAAGACTCAGTGTTAGCTATTAACAGTATTGGCACCAGTAATAGTTTCACATAAACAAAATTCTTTTAAGTTTACTCAGACCTAAACATTAAAACACATGTGCACATGTATGCACACGCACACGTGGAAACACACACACACACAGAGGTGAGATTGTATTAACCTAATCTGTATACTGGAAGTCAAGTTGGGATATATAATACCAAATACATACTTGATAATAAAAAATAAAAGTCAGGCTTTTAAAAAGTTGGCCAGGCACAGTGGCTTATGTCTGTAGTCCCAGCACTTTGGGAGGCCAAGGCGGGGGGAGCACTTGAGGTCAGGAGTTCGAGACCCGCCTGGCCAACATGGTGAAACCCTGTCTCTACTAAAATTACAAAAATTAGCCAGGTGTGATGGCGGGCACCTATAATCCCAGCTACTCAGGAGGCTGACGCAGGAGAATTACGTGAATCTGGGAGGCAGAGTTTGCAGTGAGCGGAGAACATGCCACTGCACTCCAGTCTGGGCAACAGAGTGAGACTCCATCTCAAAAAAAAAAAAAAATTATCAGTTCCACTACTCAAAAACAAACACATTTAATATTGTTGAGTCCCTTCAGTATTAGTATTAGTACTGGTAATAGTTTCACATAAATAAAATTATTTTAAGTTTACTCAGACCTAAACATTAAAACACATGTACATGTGTGCACACACACACACGTGGACACACACACACACACAGAGTATTTTAACTTAACCAGTCTCTTCTCTATTCATGAGACTTTGTTTTCTTTATGTTTAACATAATAATACATAGAAAACTTTTACCCAAATGTTTTCATTTAGACCTTTCCCTGTGTTATTGGAAAGCTTACCTCTACTTCCCCACTCCAAACATGCTCTTCCTCTAGCATTCCTTTCTTCATAATGGTATCTGCCAGCAAGTTAAGCCAGACACCAGGGAGTCATCTTTGTCATTCATTCCCCCTCCTCCAGCATTTGGTGTATCAGTAAGTCTTAATCAATTCTACCTTCTAAATATATCTCAAACACATTTGCTTTTCTCCTGTTCTATTTTCGTCACCCTAGACAAGCATTTCTCAACATTGGCACCATTGATATTTGAGGCCAGAAAATTCTTCCTTGGAGGGGGCTGTCCTAGATATTATAATCATTTTGAAATACATGCAGTGCATTCTACATAACAAAAACCTTCTCTCCCAAGTAAAAAACTTTGTCAGAGCCTTATCTTATCCAGGGGGACAAAATTACCTAACTCCAGCCCCTTCTAACCTTCCTGTCTCACCTAAGGGAGGTGGGCAGCAGGGGGAGATAAGAAACACTTATGAAGGTCACAGCCCAGAGACACAAGCCCAGAAAAATATTGAGATTTGATTTGAATTATAGAATGCCTCTCCTCCCTCACTTCTTACTAGCCCATCAACAGGACTTCAGTATAATAACAGTGGATTAAAACTCATACAGGTACAAGATTAAAGCGGACACAGGTACAAACTCTATTTAAGAATAACATTTAGAGAACGCCAAAGACAACAGGAAAGATTAAAACAAGGACACTAGAGGAATTTGAAGCCCTTTTGCCTTCAGCTACAGCAAACATTACATAGAGCCAAGATCCCAGCCAGATAAATATAAAACCTAATACTAAAGGCCTGTTTGCCTCAGTGCCTATTACCTGATATATTATATCCAGCTTCCAATAAAAAATTGCAAAGCATGACAAAACACAAGAAAAAACACCATCTGAAGAGACAAAGCAAGCATGAGAAACAGACTCAGATATGACACAGATCTTGGAATTGTCAGACAGGAAATTTAAAATAACTGTAATTAATATGTTAAGGAATCTAATGGAAAAGGTAGGCAGCATACAAGAACAAACAGGTAATATAAACACAACGATAGAATCTCTAAGAAATTATCAAACAGAAAGGCCAGAAATCAAAAACATTGGAACAGAAATGAAGAATGGCTTTTTGATGGCTCATCAATAGACTAGACACAGCCAAGGAATAAATCAGTGACCTTCAAGATATGTCAATAGAAACTTCTTCCCAAACTGAAATTACAAAAAAAAAAAAAAAAGAATTTGAAAACAGAACAGAATATCCAGGAATTGTTGGCAATTTCTAAAGGTGTAACATGCATACGATTGTATACCAGAAAGAAAAGAGAGAAATAGTTAAAATAATAATGGCCAAGAACATTCCAAAATTAACAACAGACAGTAAACCACAGACCCAGGAAGCTCAGAGAACACAAAGTAGGATAAATACTAAAATGTCTACACTTGGGCATATGATAGTAACATTGAAGAAAACCAAAGACAAACAAAACATTTTGAAAGAATACAGAGAGTATAAAAAGGACAAGAATTACAACATGTTTCTTGTCAGAAACCATGCAAGGAAAAAGCGAGTGGATTGAAATACTTAAAATGTTAAAAAAAAAAAAAAAAAAAAACCCTAGAATACTACACCCAGAAAAATTATCCTTCCAAAGTGAAGAAGAAATAAATATTTTCTCAGGCAAGCAAAAATTTGGGAAATTCATTGCCAGCAAACTGGTCCTCCATGAAACACAAAAAGAAGTTCTTAGGGAGAAGGAAAATTATAATAATCTAAACCTCAGCTCTACATAAAGAAAGGAAAGGAGCCAGAAAAGGAATAAATGAAGGTAATGTAAAATCTTTGATTATTTTCTTACTCTTTTTTTAAATAGAATCAGGGCATGTACATGGTGGTTTGTTACATGGATATATTGCATACTGGTGGAGTTTGGGCTTCTAGTGTACCCATCACCTGAATAGTAAACATTGTACCCAATAGGTAATTTCTCAACCCTCAACCACCCCCACCTCTCCCCTTTTGGAGTCTCCAGTGTCTATTATTTCCTTTTGTATGTCCATGTGTATCCACTGTTTAGCTCCCACTTATGAATGAGAACATGCAGTACTTGATTTTCTGTTTCCGAGTTATTTCACCTAGAATAATGAACTCCAGCTTCCTCCACATTGCTGCAAAAGACATGATTTCGTTCTTTTTTATGACTGCATAGCATTCCATTGTCTATATATATTAAAGTTTCTTTAATCCACCATTGGTGGACACTTAGGTGGATTCTATGACTTTGTTATTGTGAATAGTGCTGCAATAAACATATATATATAATATTTTTCCTTTAGGTAGATATTCAATGGTAGAGTTGCTGGATCAAATGTTAACTCTATTTTTAGTTCATTGAAAAATCTCCGTACTGCTTTCCACAGAGGTTGTACTAATTTACATTCCCACCAACAGGGTATAAGCATTCCCTTTCCTCTGCATCTTCGCCAGCATCTGTTGTTTTTTGACTCTGTGGCCATTATTAAAGAGTCAAGAAACAACAGACGCTGGCGAGGCTGTGGAGAAAAGCAATGCTTTTACACTCTTAGTGGGAATGTAAATTAGTTCAATCATTGTGGAAGACAGTGTGGCAATTCCTCAAAGACCTAAAGCCAGAAATACCATTTGGCCTAGCAATTCCATTACCGAACATATACCCAAAGGAATATAAATCATTCTATTATAAAAATACACGCATGCATATGTTCATTACAGCACTATTCACAATAGCAAAGACATGGAGTCAACCCAAATTCCCATCAATGATAGACTGGATAAAGAAAATGTGCTACATATACACCATGGAATATCTATGCAGCCACAAAAAGGAATGAGACCATGTCTTTTGCAGGGACATGGATGGAGCTGGAAGCCATTATCCTCAGCAACTAATGCAGGAACAGAAAACCAAACACTGCATGTTCTCACTTATAAGTGGGAGACGAACAATGAGAAGACATGAGCACAGAGAGGGAAACACATACTGGGGCCTGTAGCGGGTAAGGTGCAACAGGATGGAGAGCATCAGGATAAATAGCTAACGCATGCAGGGCTTAATACCTAGCTGACGGGTTGATAGGTGCAGCAAACCACCATGGCCCACAATTAACTATGTAGCAAACCTGAACATCCTGCATATGTATCCAGGGACTTAAAATAAAATAAAATAAATTATAATAATAGCCAATTCTGGCTGGTATGAGATGGCATCTCATTGTGGTTTTGATTTGCATTTATCTGATAATTGGTGATGTTATTTTTATATATTTTTGACAACTTGTATGCCTTCTTCTGATAAATGTTTGTCATGTCCTTTGCCCACTTTTTAATGGAGTTATTTGTTTTTTTCTCATTGAGTTGAGTTTCTTGTACATTCTGGATGTTTGTCCTTCATCAGATACATAGTTTGGAAGTATTTTCTCCCATTCTGTAGCTAGTGTTTTTACTCTGTTGATTATTTCCTTTGCTGTGCAGTAGCTTTTTAGTTTAATGAAGTCTCATTTGTTTATTTTTGTTTTCGCTGCATTCGCTTTTGAGGTCTTAGTCATAAATTCTTTGCCTAGGCCAATGTCCTGAAGAGTTTTTCCTAGATTTTCTTATAGGACTTTTATAGTTTCCAGTCTAGCCAGAGCAATCAGGCAAGAGAAAGAAATAAAAGGCATCGAAATTGGAAAAGAGAAAGTCAAATTATCTCTGTTCACTGATGACATGATCTTATACATAGACAAACATAAAGACCCCTCCAAAAGACTACCAGACTTGATAAATTACTGAAGTAAAGTTTCAGGATAGAAAATCAACAGGATACAAAAATCAGTAGCGTTTCTATACATCAATAATGTTCAAGCTGAGAACCAAATCAGGATTTCAATCTCATTTACAATAACCACAGAAAAACCAACTAGGAATATATTTAACCACAGAGGTAAGAGATCTCTGCAAAGAGAAGTACAAAAAAAAATGATGAAAGAAATCATAGATGACAGAAACAAACGGAAAAATATATCATGCTCATGGAGTGGAAGAATCAATATTATTTAAAACAACCATATTTCCCAAAGCAATATACAGATTCAATGCAATACCTATCAAACAGCCAATGTATTTTTCACAGAATTAGAAAATATCATTCTAAAGTTCGTACAGAACCAAACAAGAGTCCAAATAGCCAAAGCAATCTTAAGCAAAAAGAAAAAAAGCTAGAGACATCACATTACCTAACTTCAAATTATACTACAAGGCTATAGTAACCAAAACAGCATGGTAGTGGTATAAAAATAGACACATAGATCAATGGAACAGAATATAGAACCCAAAAATAAAGCCACATACTTACCACCAACTGATCCTCAACAAAGTTGACAAAACTATACAATGAGGAAAGGACATATTACTCAATAAACGGTACTGGGAAAATTGGATAGCCATATGCAAAAGAATGAAATTGGAGCCTTATCTCTCACCATATATAAAAATTAATTCAAGATGGATTAAAGACTGAAATGTAAGACCTGGAACTATTTTTTCTTATTCTTAACTGATCAAATAGAAAACTGTTCAAAGTAATAACAATGTGTTGTGTGATTATAGGATATGCATAAGTGAAATGAGTGAAAGCAATGCTATAGGATGGGAGAGAGAAATTGAGAGTGCGCTGTTATATGATACCTATGTTACCTATGAAGCAATATAGTGTTATTTAAAAGAGACTTAGGTGAGTTGTAAATGTGTACTGCAAACACTAGGCCAGCTACTAAAAAAAGTTTTAGTACAATTGAAGTATAATTGATAAGTTATGAGTGGAAAGAAAACGGAATGGCATAAAATGTTCAATTAAAACGAGAGAAGGCAGAAAAAGAGAAGAAAAAAGAAACAAAAAATAAGTACAACAAAAAGAAAACAATGATAAACATGGCAGATAGTAATTCAACTGTATCAATTATCACTTTACATATAAATTGGCTTAAACATGCCAATTAAAGGACAGAGATTGTAATTTGTTTTTTTAAAAAAATGATAAAAAAGACCTTATTGTCTACAAGAAACTCATTTTAAACACAAAGGCACAGACAGGTTAAAAGAAAAGTGGTAGAGAAAAATATACCCTGTTAACATTAGTCAAAGAAAGCTGGAGTTATTAGATTAATTTCAGAAAAAAATGTCTCCATCTATTGTCAAAAGTGTGGGTTGCATACTGAGGGTTAAAACTACCTCTGGCTGAGAGGCACTAGCTTAACCCACCAGCATCTCTTGCCAGAACACCTTCAGTAACTCTTTAATTGGTTCTGTTATGTGTACTCTTGGTCTTTAACAATTCATTCTACACTGCAGCAAGAATGATCTTTTAAAATTCAAATCTCATCTGGGCATGGTGGCTCACACCTGTAATCCCAGCACTTTGGGAGGCAGTGACGGGCAGATCACTTGGGGCCAGGAGTTCGAGACCAGCCTGGCCAACATGACAAAATCCTATCTCCACTAAAAATATATAAATTAGCCAGGCATGGTGGCACATGCCTATAATCCCAACTACTTGAGAGGCTGAGGCACAAGAATTGCTTGAACCCAGAAGGCAGAGGTTGCAGTGAGCCAGGATCTCACCACTGCACTCCAGCCTGGGCAACAGAGCAAGACTGTGTCAGGAAAACAAACAAACAAACAAACAAAACCACTCAAATCTCATGTAATCCTGTTGCTTAAAACCACCAATGTCTTTCCTCTATTTTTAAGACAAAAGTCCAAATTTGGTAATGTGTCCATAAGGCTCCGCATGTTCTGACCCTGGCACCTTCTCCAGGTGCATTTAATGTCATCCCTGCTTTGCTCTGCACACTCCAGCCTCACTGACCCTCTTTCTGTTCCTTGAACTCAGTCCGTTTGTTTCCACACCAGGGTCTTCACAAACGCTGTTCCCTCTGCTGGAATTCGCCCCCACTACCACTTACTGCCTCCTTGCCTAGATAACTGAGCTTCAGACACCACCTTAAAAGTTTACTTTCTCCAGTTCAATTCTGGTTCCCTTCTACAATTTCCTAGCACCTGCTACTGCTCATTATAGCACTTATCAAAACCACACTTTATCAGTTAATGTAAAAATATTAGTTTTATATTTGTTCTCCCTGTTAGATTATAACAGGGATTTTGTCCCTCTTGTTCACATGACCAACATAGCTCTCAAAACATAACAGGCCCTCAGTACACACTTAATAAATGAATAAATGAATTGAAGAATGAATATCTTTGTAAATATAATTTTAGGACTGCATAGTAGTCAATCTAGGTTATGATAAAAATTTATCTAGCCATTCTTCTGCTCATGACCATTTAGATTGTTTTCAAATATTTACTAAAAATAGAGAGGCATAAAAAAATAAAATATTATTCAAACACATAGTGTCAAAATTTCTCTTAGGAGAAAAACTTTCTTTAAGGGGAAATCCCTTATTAAGAGCTTGGGGTTACACTGAGATTCCAAGGGGTATATGGCAACTGGCCCCCAAAACTTCAAGAAAGAGTTTACTGCACTTACTGAAACAAGAAGATGAATTTTCTCATTGTTCTAGAGAGGCAGAGTGAAAGACATAGAATGGAGGAGAGATGAGAGGGAGAGAGAGAAAGAGAGAGAGAGACAGACAGACAGGCAAGGGCAGGATGTGGTGGTACGTGCTGAGTGGGGACAGGTCAGGCAGAGGATCCCTAGTGACATGGTGACCAAACAAATCCAGGAGAACAGAACAGTGTAGGGAACATGTCCCCACAAATCTTGTCTCTTAAATCACACTGTTGTTGGGTTGTTTTTTGTTTTTTGTGGGTTTTTTTTACCCTAGAATAGATGAAGAGGCTAGATCCCATATCTGAAAGACACGTAAGAAACTGAATTAACTCAAGATGGATTAAAGATTTAAATGTAAAACCTCAGACTGAAAATTTTAGAAAAATAAAACAGGAAACACCAATCTGAACAATCAGACTTGAGAAAAAAATTCTGACTGAGTCCTCAAAAGCAATTGCAACAAAAACAAAAAACGACAAGTGAGACCTAATTAAACTAAAGGGCTTCTGAACATCAAAAGAAACTACCAACAGAGTAAATAGACAACCTACAGAATGGGAGAAAATAGTTGCAAACTGTGCAGCTCACAATGGTCTAATATTCAGAATCTATAAGGAATTTAAACAACTCAACAAGTAAAAAAAACAAATAACCTTATTAAAAAGTGGACAAAAGAATAGATACTTCTCAAAAGAAGACATACAAGTAGCCAACAAATATATGAAAAAATGCTCAACATCATTAGTCATCAGAGAAATGCAAATCAAAACCACAATGAGATACCTACCGTCTCATGCCACTCAAAATGGCTATTATTAAAAAGTCAGAAAACAACAGATGCTGGTGAGGCTGCAAGGAAAGGGGAATGCTTATACACTGTTGGTGAAAATGTAAATTAGCTCAGCCACTGTGAAAAACAGTTTGGAGATTATTCAAAGAACTAAAAAGAAAACATTTGACCCAGCAATCCCATTACTGGATATATATATATCCAAAAGAAAATAAATCATGTGAGATATATATATATATATATAAAATGGAATACCACTTAGCCATAAAAAGGAATGAAATAATGGCATTTGCAGCAACCTGGATAGAGCTGGAGACCACTATTCTAAATGAAGTAACTCAGGAATGGAAAACCAAACATCATATGTTCTCACTTATAAGTGAGACCTAAGCTATGAGGACACAAAGGCATAAGAATGATACAGTGGACTTTGGGGGCTCAAGGGGAAGGGCGGGAGGTGGGTGAAGGATAAAAGACTACACATTGGGTAGAGTGTACACTGCTTGGGTGATGGGTGCACCAAAATCTTCGAAATCACCACTAAAGAACTTATCCATGTAACCAAACACCACCTGTTCCCCAAAAACTATCGAAATTTAAAAAAAATAAATCATTCTAACAAAAAGACACATACACACACTTATATGTTTATCACCATACTGTTCACAATAGCAAAGACATGGAATCAACCCAGATGCCCATCAACAGTGGATTGGATAAAGAAAATACAGTCTATATACACTATGGAATACTACTCAGCCATAAAAAGAAATAATGTCTTTTGCAGCAAGTTAGATGGAGCTGGAGGCCATTATCCTCAGTGAACTAATGCAGGAACAGAAAACCAAATATCACATCTCACTTATAAGTGGGAGCTAAACTTTGGGTACTTACGGACACAAAGATGGGAACAATAGACACTGGGGACTACTAAAGGGAGAGAAAGGAAGAGGGGCAAGTGTTGAAAAACAATTGGGTACTACGCTCACTACCTGGGTGATGGGATCAATCATACCCCAAAACTCAGAATCACAAAATATACCCAGGCAACAAAGCTGCACATGTAGCCCCCTGAATCTAAAATTAAAAAGTTGAAATTGAAATTTTTAAAAAAACAGAAGCTGCATGAAAAGAAACAGGAAGCAGGAACCAAACAACAAGACATAAGAGGTTACTCAGATCTCCAAGAGGCAAGGCAAGGGGGATCCACCTTTTCTCTGTCTCTCTCTCTGTCTCTCTCTCTCTCTCTCTCTATATATATATATACACACATACACACACACACACATACATATATATAGATGTATATATGTATATATACTATATATACACACATATAATATGTGTGTGTGCATGTGTGTCTATCTTTGTCTCTTTTTTCCTTTCTGAGGGGAGCGAGGGTATATTCAAGGTTGTCTCCTTTAGGATAAATTGATAAATACGGAATTACTGGGTTAAAGGTTAGCTACACATTTAAGGTAAAAATGATTTTTAGCAATTTATATTTCTTTTTATTCAGTAGGAATTTGAAAGAATAAAACATTCCTTGTCCTTACAAGTAGCTATCTTCAATTACAAGTTCCAGCTCCTTCTGGTTGAAAGTCATCTCTCTTCTACTCTAAAACTGTACATACCATGAGTGCTTAATCAATGAATATTAAAATAAATTCCTAGCACTCCTAGTCCTGAAAACTAGCCATTTTTCTATGGGCATATTCCCCCTATCTCCAAGAACACTGCAATATGTCTTAATTTTTCAGGACCAGTTCCTTCATCCTCTGACTTACAAATATCTTGAGTCTTCAAAATTGTGTTGGGTATTTTGAATCTTGGTTGTGTGAATTTTCCAATTCTGTTGATGTCCTGTTTTTTTTTGTTGTTGTTTGTTTGTCTGTTTGTTTTGAGATGGAGTCTCTCTCTGACCCCAGGCTGGAGTACAATGGCATGATCTCAGCTCACTGCAACCTCTGCCTCCCAGGTTCAAGCTATTCTCCTGCCTCAGCCTCCTGAGTAGCTGGGACTATAGGCACACCCCACCACGCCTGGCTAATTTTTGTATTTTTAGTAGAGACGGGATTTCACCATGTTGACCAGGATGGTCTCCATCTCTTGACCTCGTGATCCAGTCACCTCGGCCTCCCAAAGTGCTGGGATTACAGGCGTGAGCCACCGCGCCTGGCCAATGTCCTGTTTTTTTAAAGGATTTTGATACACATACTCCTGATTAGCATAGTAAACTCAAAATGATTACTAAATCTTTCTGAAATTCAAGCAAGATATTACTTGTGCTTAGTTTTTAATAATGCAAAATTGTTTTGAGCCAGTACTCCTTTTTTAAACTAATTTGATTCTCCTCTTTAATATGCTACATTAAAAATCTAGCCAATATCAAAATTAGCCATATGGCTGATAAAGTAAAACATAATAATAATTAGAATCATAATTTCAGAATTTTTCTAGAAGGCTTTTTCTCTCTTTTCCTTTCTTTTTCCAGATTAATTAAGGTATAATTGAAAAATAAAAATCATACATATTTACAGTATACAATGTGATATTCTGACATACATGTACATTGTAAAATGTTTAAATCAAGCTAACTAATATATGCATCAACTCACATACTTATATTTTGCGCTGAGAACATTTTAGAGCTATTCTCTTAGCAATTTTCAAGTATACAAGACAGTATTATTAAGTACAGTCACCATGCTGTACAATAGATCTCCAGAACTTATTCATCCTGTCTACCTGAAACTTTATAACACTTCACCAATATCTCCTTATCTCCCACTCCAACTCCTGGCAACCACCATTCTGCTGGCAGCTTCTATGAGTTGGACATTTTAGATTCCACATATGTGAGATCATGCAGTATTTGTCTTTCTGTGCCTGGCTTGTTTCATTTAGTATAATGTCCTCAAGTTCATCCATGGTGTCACAATGACAGGACATCCTTTGTTTTTAAGGCTGAATAGTATTCCAGTGTGTATTTATACCTCATTTCCTTTACCCATTCATCCATCAATGGACACTTAGGTTGTTTCCATGTCTTTCCATTGTGAATAATACTGCAATGAACACAAGAGTGCAGATATCTCATCAACATACTAATTCCATTTCCTCTGAATATACATTCAGTAGTGAAATTGCTGGGTCACACGGTAGTTTTATTTTTAATTTTTTGAGGAAGCTCAATGCTCTTTTCCATAGAGGCTGTACTAATTTACATTCCCACTGACAGTATACAAGGGTTCCCTTTTCTCTACATCCTTGCCAATACTTGTTATCTTTTGTCTTTTTGATCATAGCACTTCTAACAGGTGTTAGGTGATATCTCATTGCGGTTTAATTTGCATTTCCCTGATGATTAGTGATGCTGAGCATTTTTTCAAATGCCTATTGGCCATTTGTATGTCTTCTTTTGAAAAATGTCTATTCAGGTCCTTTGCCCATTTTTTAACTGACTTATTTGTTCTCTTGCTTAACAGCCGTTTTCTTTAGACCCCATTGGCCCACATAAAAAAAGAAATAGGCAGATCTAAGACAAAAAATTAATCTGTAATAATCCACCAAATAGCTATTTCATGCACTCTTTATATCTTTAATTTTTTTCTATCAAAGTTATTATCTTTCTGCAATTGGTCACTTCTAATATATTTATGGTTGGATTAGAGTCTGACCATATAACATTTTTAAGGGCATAGCAATGGCACCTTTAAAAAGTTATCCTACAGTTATAATCTCACAAAAATACAGTTTATTGTGGCTTTGTTTCTAATATCAAAAGATGGGAAACTATGTAAATCTCTAACATTAGTGGGCTACTTAAATAAATTATGGAACATGAACAAAATAGAGTATCTTGCAGCGAATAAAAAAGAATGAGATCTATCTATGCATGCCAATATAAAATAAATTCTATGGTACATTTTAAACAGAGTCTCACTCTGTTCCCCAGGCTGGAGTGCAGTGGCGCCATCTTGGCTCACTGGAAGCTCCACCTCCCGGGTTCACACCATTCTCCTGCCCCAGCCTCCCGAGTAGCTGGGACTATAGGCGCCTGCCACCACGCCCGGCTAATTTTTTGTATTTTTAGTAGAGATGGGGTTTCACCGTGTTAGCCAGGATGGTCTCGATCTCCTGACCTCATGATCTGCCCGCTCGGCCTCCCAAAGTGCTGGGATTACAGGCGTGAGCCACCATGTCCGGCCTCTATGGTATATTTTAAATGAACAAAGCAAACTGCAAAACATTGTGTATAATATGCATTTTGTATGTTTAAAGTATCTCTACTTGGCTACAAAATAAAGTCATAGTTGTTGCTTCTAAGGAAGGCAGTGGGAGACATGGTTCTGAGATGTAAGGAAAACTTACTGTTCATTGAACTCTAATTTTTTTGTTTGTTTGTTTTTTGTTTTTTAGACAGAGACTTGTTCTGTCATTCAGGCTGGAGTGCAGTGGCATGCTTATGGCTCACTGCAGCCTCAACCTCCTGGGTTCAAACAATCCTCCCACCTCAGCCTCCCTAGTAGCTGGGACTACAGGGGTACATCACCACACCTGGCTAAATTTTGTATTTTTTGTAGAGACAAGGTAGCCCAGGCTGAAATATTTTAATTTTTTACAATGAGCATATATTAATTTTTAGTTAAACATAGACAATTAAATGGGAAGGGGGAGGGCTTTGGTTCTATATTTCATGAAACCAGTCAAAATCACTATCAATTTTGGCTAATGGTAATCAATTCAAATTGCAAATTAGCAATTAATTTATCTCTGAATCTATCAGCAGCATTTCAACATCTCACCAAATCTTACTAAGAGTTTTAACCATATGCCAAACAGTTATTTCCTCGGTCATTCATTCATTGCACCATTCAATTCATACTAACCGCGGGCATGCACAATGCCAGATGCCATGCTGGGACACAGGAACACAGCAGTGAGCAAGAAAAGGAATTCATTGTTACCTCTTTGAGCTCAGAGTCTAGCAGGAAAGACCAACCTTCCCACTAAGTAACTGGAGAAATGTTGAAGAGCATTGTAAGAGTATTTGAAAGGATGCTTACACAATCTATGTATTGGAAAAACCTCTGAGGAAAGGACATTTAGCTGATACCTCTAGTTAACCAGGTGACTGGTGAGAGAGCATGTTCTAAGAAGAGATGGGCAGATGGTGCCACCTCAAGGGTAAAAGAGAGCTCTACTTGGCAGAATTGAAAGCTGTCAGGACCAATGGAGCCTCAAGTTCAGATAAATGAATGGGGATACCACCAGAGAGCAGATCCTAGGGGACTTGAGCAAGGTTGAGGACCCTGGACCTCACTTTAATGACAGGAAGAATCACAGTGGGATTTTAAGCAGGTGTGTTAGTCTCCTAGGGCCACTGTAAATTACCACAAACCAAGTGGCTTAAAACAACAGAAAAGCTTTTTCTAACAGTCCTGGAGGCCAGAAGTCTGAAACCAAGGTATGATGAGGGCTGTGCTCCCTCTGAAAGCTCGAGGGGAGAATCCCTCCTAGGTTCTTCCTAGCTTCTGGTAGCTGTCAGCAATCTTTGGTGTTCCTTGAGTTACAGACACATCACTCCAAACCCTCCCTCTGTCATCAGATGGCCTTCTCTCTGTAGGTATCTCTGCCCAAATCTCTCTCTTGTAAAACCACCACTCATAGTGAATTTAAGAGCCACCATGATCCACTATGACTTTATATTAAGTTGATTACATCCAAAAAGACCCTATTTCCAAAAAGTCATATTCCCAGGTTCCACATGGAAGTGAATTTTGGAGGGACCCAATTTAACCCAGTACAGCAAGGACACAATATCATCTGATTTGCATTTTTATAAAAACTATTCCAATGATAAAGAGGGAAAAGATAGGGAGGGAGCAAGACTGGAAAGATAAAGATTAACTTCATATACATCTTTATTATTTTTGAATTAGGAGATTCATTTTGAGGCCTGAGCTACACATCAGACGTTGAGCTAAGAGCTGTTTCCATGATATCTCATTCTGTCCTCACACTGCCCTGTGAAGATAGTCAGAGATGTGACTTTACCTGTCCATGGTCACACAGCAGTGCCTCAAACCCAGATCTGGTGGACTCTAGAGCCTGTATGGTTTCCATCCTCCCAGGCTGAAGACTAAACACATTCTCAAGGCAATGATACTCCTTTGACATGGATTTCCAGGAGATGGAAAATACTGCACATTGGCATGGTTTCAAGCACACTTCATATTCTTTATGCAAAGCCAGGGCAAAAGGTGAATAGTTAACATATCCTAAAGAGCAGTCATGTTGTAATGCAAAGGAATCTGAGGGTTCCAATCACATTGTACCATGTTCAGTGATTCAACATTAGGTCAGAAATACTCTTTTAAAAGAGACCTATGTAAAATCCGTGCTTCACAAACACAAGCCCATATTAAAAGAAGCCTGCTTTTTATAAAATGAAGAAACTTGAAGCTATCATCTGAAAAACTCAGATACAGAAATGAATACAGAGGAAAAAAGAGGTAATTGGTGGGAATTATTCGGACTGATAGCTGATATTGATCAGAAACAGACTGTGGGTCTTCTCCCTCTTTCCTGCTTTACCTCCATAGTCCACAATTGTAAAGGTGGGTTGAAATTTTAAGAAACAACAATGAAGACCAAGGTTATTCTCTCTTGTGCTCAGTAGTTTTTAAGGGGTCAAATGAGTATTGTGGGTGTAGGTTACAGCTTCTGTCACTTATCACAATTTTGTCATCTCAAGGTCTGAACAAGGGAGGACCCAACTCTCAATTTCCTCTTTTTTGTTCCATGGCTTTTTCCTGCAATATTAAAATAGAAATGAAAGAAGGAAGAAAGGAGGGAAGGAAGGAATGGAGGAAGAGAGGAAGGAATGGAGGATATGATGAAGGAGAGAATGAAACTTGAAAAAAGTACATGTGAATCCAAAAAGGGAGAAGAAAAAAATGATTATTCTGATGTGTATTACTAGTTTAAAAACCGAACTGTAAATCAGGTTATAATTTATAAACTGGTTCCTAAAAATAAAGAAGAAAATATGTTTAAAAGCAATTAATAAGCAATTTTTATCTAGGAAGTGGGTGATTTTTGCACAAGGGGGAGAGAAATGCTCCAGGCTTTGCCTCATCTCCTAGAAGCATCCCATATTCTTAGATGTGACGTTGCCTTGGTAACCACAACTTGGTGACCTCGTTATTTCAACCTAATCCTGCTTTGAAATTATAGTTGCTCCACCCTTTTGCCTGGCCAGCCTGATAACATAATCATTGTAAATGAGGATGGGGAAAAAAACAGCAGGATATAGTCCCTCCGGTGACACGAGACCAGTCTCACCTTATCATGGAAATAGACGAACAATTAAACGGCATGAATCTAAAACCCTAAAAGTGGATTTTCTTATTTTTATATGGCTTGTTATGCTTATTTTCAAAACCTACTGGTGGATTCAATGTAGCAGGGTATCTTGATATTACTATATGAAAATGGAAAATTCCTATTTTTGTTAAAAAAAAAATAAGAGCTAAACTGTCAAAGGTGAAGTTCTTAATTATGCATTTGTTTTGACCAACAGCTGAATAGAAACCAGAATCAGAAAATAATTTTTTAACAAGTAGACTGGCAGTATCCAGGTTTGTTTGTCCAGCTTAACTTTCTCTGGCTAAAGCCTCGCAGATCAGTTGTCATCTTGAATTCAGGTTCCTTTCATAACAAAAGAATCAGGAGATGACATTGCTTACATTCTGAATGCATCAAGTTGAACTATACTGTAGTTTAAAGGAAATATAATTTACTCATTTGTTTCAATTTGTGTGCTTTGAGATCTCTGCCCGGAAAGGAAGGAAAATCCATTCTCTTTCTCCTTCATTTCCTCCTTTAAAAAAAAAAAAAAAAAAAAAAAATCCAAAATGGCTAGGATACAGTAGTGATAGGTTCAGATCTCAATAAAATGTTCATACTGCTCCCAACTCATACATGGGTAGCTACGTGGCCTGTCTCTTGGGCTCCTGGGCTCCCCTTCCACAACACCCCCCGATTTCTGATTGCCACACACCAGCTCACTCATCGTCTTTCCAAAAGATCCCCATTTGTGGCACGTGGAGGGGAAGGTTACTTGGATGGATTCCCTTCACCCATTCTCCTGCTGGCAATAGTCCTGCTTCCTCTGTCTCCCCACTGGGTGCTTCCCAAAGAATAATTCTTTGCTACTGGTGGATAATGCTGTTGGCCTCACCAGTGGATGTCAATGGCAGCTCACAGGTGACAGGCAAGTTCCCACTCAAGGCCATTATCCAGAGAGAACATGCCCAGGGGATAAGGCCACCCATGCTGGCATCCCCTCCTGATGGCAAAAAGAGAGCCACTGCCATGGGGGGAAGAGGGAATGGCCAGTGGTTGGCTAATAGATCCAAAATGCAGCTAGATAAGATGAACAACTTCTAGTGTACTAGAGCACTGTAGGGTGACTATAATTAAAAACAACAATTTATCATATATTTTTAAATAGCTAGAAGAGCAGGTTTTGAATGTTCCCATCGCAAAGAAATGATAAATGTTGGAGGTGATGATATGCTAATTATCCTAATTTGGATATTCAACATTGTATACATGTATTGAAATATCACACTGTACTCCATAAATATGTACAATTATGTGTCAATTAAAAATAATATAAGAGAGAGCTGCCACCAGTTATACCTTGTATCTACAAACACCATTGTGATATAATCTTAAGAATTTAGGGAAAGACTGTAGCTTCTTGAAGAAAGTATGCTGCATCAATTAAAGCTTCACTATCAGAGTGATAGTATCAAATCTCTTAAGAGTATTTCTTCCCTTTTGCTGAGGTGAGTAAAATTAGCATTTCATAAAGTGTGAGCTCCAGGTACACTACACCGGGCCATTCTAAGACTACTCTTCTCTTGTTCACTACAGCCACAAGGAGTAGTAATAATGACGATGATAACAGCTAACATTCAGTGAGTTTGCATATTTACCATTTGCCTCATTTTACAGAGAAGTGGCTGACACACAGAAAGCAGAGTGTCTTGATAGCCTCCCAAAGCTGGCAGGAAGTGGCAAGCCAAGATTCAGATGAATGTAGCTACTCAGCTATTCTGCCCTCCTGGACCTAACTGCAGAACTAGGACCAATGGTTGGACCCCATGAGCAGACACATCAAAACTCACTCTGAAAAGAAAAATCTAAGTAGTCCAAGCTGTCCAAAGACAGAATAAACCTACACAGTCTCAAAAACAAAGGAAACACACAAAGTATGAAATCTAAGACCAAATATCTTTGACCTCCCAGAACAGATCAAAAGTACAGATCTGAGTATAAATACTGTACCCTACTGGCCTCTCTAAGTATTCATCAGATGGTGTGTTTTTGGCTTAAGGGTTCTTAAATGATATACATAGAGAGAGAAAGGGAAGCAAATTTCTTGGCAGATTCAACCATCTGTGTAGGGAAGAGGAAGGAAGAGTAGTACACTTAAGAGAATCGCAGTGGAATGGGGGTAAGAGGCTGAGAATAGACACGTTTTAGGTTTAGGCTAAGAATTGAGAGAACTCACACAGTTGCTGCGAGGATCAAAGGATAATATGCAAAAATAGACAGAAAAGTATAGATCATGAGATAAATGTAAGAAATTCCAGTCCCAGAGGCAGCTGGCAGTGCTACCGGCTCCTGAGCAAGTGAAGCAATGCAAACTGTCGGAGGAATATGGTTCCACTGAACCTATTCCAGCCAGGAAGAAACAAGGATGAAAAGGAGGCTTTGGGAACAATGAAGGCAACAAAGACAGCTGGTGGGGGGTGGAAAAAGGAACACATGAAGGGAAGTCCAATTCTGCCATAGCTTGGACATCAGGTGCCCAAAATTCATGAAGCTCCTCCCTTCTACCATTTGCACCCAACAGGCCTGAAAATAACCAGATTGCCAGGCCTTTCCTACCTCTCCTTCCCTCTACCTGAAACATCTCTCTTCTCCTTCCTTACTCAGCTCTTTCCTTTGTCTTCTGCTTGGTCATCTCCCAACTATGTTTCAGGTCTCTTAGTTGTCACTTTCTGCAGAAACTCTTTCTGGACTTCCCCTCACCCAATGCTAAATCCTTCTTCTTTTTGGCTCTCCAAACTCCCTGTTCTTTTTGTTTGTTTGTTTTTTCTTCCCAGAAATGTCTCACAAAACAGCCAAATATACCTCTGTAAAGACAGAAAGTAAAATAATGCTAGTTCTGTGAATTCTCTCTTCTCATGCAAATCCATCAACTGCCACCGATGGACAGAAAGGAGCTCAATGAGAAGCCAAGCTCCCTGTTCTTTCTCCGTTTCTATATAGTTACTGCCTCTTGCCCTGTCTTCCCCATCACCCTCCATAAACTTGTTAACCTTGTGAAGGCAAGAACCATGGTGTCTACACAGTGCCTGGCCCATAACAGAAACACAATAAATTCATTCATTCATTTACTCACCTGACACACATTTACTGAATATACATTCTGTGCCGGGCACTGAAGTAAAGCAGCAAACAAGACAGATAAATTCTCTGTCTTCATTCTTGGGGGAAGGAAAGGTTTTTTATTTTATTTTATTTTATTTTTATATCAAGTAAATGAAAACAAACAAGAAGGTTACAGATTGCTAAAAGAGGTATGAAAAAAATGAACAGTTTGATGACATGAAAGAGGAAGACTTTCTTTAAGTCTCATGTCTTTGGATCCTGGGAGAATCTGTCCCCTGCAGCCTAAAGCCATGCTCCTTCTTTCACCGGGATTCACCGAGATCCTCAGGGAGATCACAGGGCAATGAGGGGAACTGAAGAGGAAACCAGGGATTGCAATCATATGGGATAAGGCCTATGACAGATACTCACATGGGGCTGGGTGTGATGGAAGGGCCAAGTGGTATGTTGAAAATTTAGGAGCAGTGTTCCAGAAGGGCTTCTGGTGACGATGACTTCGAGCCTGGTGATTCAGAGTACTATGGTTTCTGGGACTGTAGTACTGGATTTGAATCCAGCCCCCACCTCTCACTAGCTGTGTGGCCTTGGATGAGTTACTTAATTTCTGTGTTTCAGGTTCCTCATCTGAAGGATGAGTTAAATGACAATACTCGCCCTACAGGGCAGTTGTGAGGATAAACTTTATTCATAAACTACTTAGAACAGGGTGAATATATAGTGAGTGCTATACATGTTGACCTCGATTACTGTTTTCAGGATGCAAAAGAGTTAGCTCGATGAAGAAAAGAGTGGTGAAAAAGCATCCCAAGAAGAACAAATACCTGTGGAATGAAGGAAAGAATGGAAAGAACAGCAAATGACTCCAAGATGACAGCTTAGTCAACAGGTGCTGGCTTTGTCCGTGAATAATCATAGGGGAGAATCCATCGTGCTAGAGCTGCCTTGTGGGTTAAGAACAAACCCAGGGAAAATAGACGGGTTCTCTATCCTCACAGGCATATTCAACAAGACTAAACAGACAAGGAAGAGAGACTAAACACATAAGAAGGATGCAAGGCAGCAAAAAACCAGCTCTGAACTAGGTAGCCAGACTCCGATGGTAATCTCAAAAAAAAAAAATGAATCATAATATTTTGTGATGTGCCAGACACTGGACTAAACACTTTATATGCTTTTCCTGCTTAAATTCAGCCCACAAATACACACTATGTGACTGTCTCTCCACGACAAAACCCCTAGGAGATTTTAGGGAAGGGAGAGATTGACCCGAAGGACCCAAAAAGACAGCAAAGCTTGAGCTAGGCCTTAAGAGAAGGGAAGAATTTAAATAGAGGGTGAGTAAAAGAGAAACTACAGAAGCACAGCCCAAGAGAAACATAATGTGAGCCACAAACACAAGCTACATATCTAATTCTGAATTTTCTAGTAGTCACATTTTTTAAAGTTAAAAAAAGGTAAAATTAACTTTTAGAATATATTTTATCCAATATTTGCAACATATTAAAATTTCAGTATGTAATCAGTATAAAACATTATTAATGAGATGTCTTGCTTTTTTTTTTTTTCTCTCTACTAAGTCTTTGATATCTGGTGTGTATTCTCTACTTACAGAACTCGTCAGTTCCAAGTAGCCAGACTTCAAGTGCTCAACAGCTCCATGTGACTACCATGTTGGACAGCACAAGTCAAGAGGTTTTGAAAAAAGAACAGGCAATTCATGGATGTCTTGCTAGGCCTCAGTCACTTTTTCTACAAACACAGCTTTATTTAATCTTCCAGACCACTCCCTTAGGGGAATATTGTTACAGATTGAGTATCCCTTATCCAAAATGCTTGGGCCAATAGTATTTTGGATTTCAGATGTTTTTTCTAATTTTGGAATACTTGCATTATACTTATGGGTTCAGCATCTTTACTCTGAGAATCCAAAATCTGAAATGTTCCAATGAGTATTTCCTTTGAACATTGTGTCAGCACTCAATGACAAAAGTTTGGATGAGAAATCCAACAGTTTTGCATTTTGGAGCATTTCGGGTTTTGGATTTTTGGATGAGGGGTATTCAACCTGTATTATCCCCATTTTACAGAGGAGAACACTGAGACTCTAAGAGGTTAAGTTGACACCTAAATAAGCGGGTTGATCTAGGAATTAAATCCAGCTCTCACCAACTTCAAGCCTGGGCATATTCCTCATGCTGGAATTGTCTTAGGAAACTGCTTCTGAGGACCATGCACCCCAAAACAAGACAACACCCGGGCAGAGAGAACCACAGAGATCCTGGGATCCACTTCTGAGCAGCTTCCTCCCCAGGCTCCACAGCCCACACCAGCTTTGTGCAGCCTCCCATACAGGGAGCAGGGTGGACAAAAAGCAAGCAAACAAACATACACAACTTTTCTCTTTCCAGTTAATTGAAATTGAGACGTACCCTGCTCCATCACAGCAAAATGACGAAAGGAAAGCAAGGAAGGGCACCTGTGTGGGTAAATCTTTTACTTTTGTTGCAGAGATGTACATGATGAACAGACACTTAGTTGGCTGCTTCTCAGCCAGCCAAGCAGGGCTCCCTTACACCCTTTGCGGCTCTATTTTGTTGTCAATTACTGTTTCTAAAACTATTAAGAGAGGAAGGGGGAAGAGTATAAACAGCATTAACGGTAATTTACGATCTGAAAAGGGACAGCAGGAGTTCGAAATCTGTCTCCATTAAGATACTTTCCCCATGCTCCTCTGGGGCCTGGAGCTACAGGATCAGGATCCAGGAGCGTAGGAAAAGGATGTTTACACAACACTTCTGGCAGAAAAGACATTTTTTTTCCTTGCACGCCGAGGGCAAGGTTCAGCTGACTTTCCATAAAGGGTCTGGTCTGTGCCGAGCATGCTGTGGGTACCCTGTCCCTGGTGTGAGAAGATACTGAGCTTTCCAGATTTTTGTTTTATTTTATTTACTTTTTGTTTAATGAACCCTCCCTGATTTCTACAGTCATTCAAGCTTGCTGCCACCCACCCCACCCCACCTCAACCATTAGCAAAGCCCACCAGGAAAACTGCCAAGAGAGACACTCATCAGCTCTTCAGTGAGAATTTTGCCATGCTTCTGCCTTTGGTAACTCCAGATTCTTCCAGACAAAGGTTGACTCCATCACTAAGGCATGTTTTATGCCACCCAGTTTAACTTTGCAGGACCTACTTCTCAAGTCAAGGAATTGCAAGGCCACATTATGTAGCAGCTTGAGTTACAGTCTAAAAGGAGAGCCAGTTGCACCCCAGGATTACCATGTTTTTTTTTCCTTTTTCTTTTCTTTTGAGGTGGGTATGAGATACCACGGTCTGGCTCTGAACACAGTCTCTGGCAGCTGCTTATGATTCTCTCAACACTAATGATGTGATCAAGTCTTCGAGTGAATTTTGGAGCTGAAGGGAGAGACAAAAAGAAAATTTCATAAACCACCCCCGGAATCTGTTCGCTGAAGCACCACACATTTACAGTACCACCTTCGCGAGCCAGTCTCTTAGATCACTAGCGACCCCACGTGGCCAATTTAAAAGAAGAGTAATTTTTTTTCCCCCCTGCAGAAAAGAAACTTAACGCTTCAAGGTTTTACTCCTAAGTCTTCGTAGAATTTAAAACTGAAAAGCTGTAAGGACCGTTAATGTCACCTGACCCAACCACCTCATTTTACAGGAAGCAGAGGTTGAGAGAGGTAAAAAGGGGCTCGAAAGGTCACACAGAATGTTAAGGTCAAGTTAGGAAGCAATACAAGAAATGATTCTAAGAGATTCTATGCTACTGGATTTTAATTTCTTAATCGAAGAAAGGAAAAGAAGGCTTTTGTTCCCCAGACCAGAAAATAAATACTGCTATTACAGAAGAATCACTGTAATAAGACTGCATATTTTAAAGGATCCCAGGTTCCAATAGGTATGTAGGCAATACATATATTTCTTTCCTCTTCTACGCCTAAAACTTACCAGAGTACATTAAATAGAGTCACGGCAAGAATGAGGGCAGCATGGACAAGAGGGAGGAGTCGGCATTTGGCAAATGTGAATTAGATGCTCATTCCCAAAGCCTAGCCGCTGAGCAAAGGAAAAGATTGGGTTTGATTTCCACCCTCATAATGGCACTGCAGAGTGGACACTATTATTCCCATTTTAGAAATGAGAACACTGAGGCTCAGGGAACTAAACTAACTTGCTCAAAATCTGACAGAGACTAAACTGCAAAGCCAGCTCTCTGCAGGACTTTACTTAATGCCTCAACTTATCCATCCATCAAATGGGATAATAAAGTCGGCCTGTTGATCAGAAAATGTTAGTGTTAGAAAGGGTCCTCAGAGGAACTGTCTTTCAAATGAAAATGGACCCCCTGTACATATAACAGTCAGAAATGATTGGTGTCTATCTGCATATATATAATAAAGTCTAGCAAAGAGAACATGGGTGCTGTTGTGACCAGATTAAAGCTGAGAGTTAAACAGAGCATTTGCAGTTTTCGATCTGCTTGAGCATCCGGGCTCTATATTCTGTTTTGTTTACTCTGTAACATAAAGTTTCTGATTCACTTTCCCCAAGATAGAAGTCTATCTTGGTTTGATGGACAATGTTGCTGCTGCTGCAGCTGTTCAAATCACACTGCCCTTCCAGCCTCAGAGCCCTCCTCAATTCAAGAGAGAGATGCTTCATTCAAAGTCTGCTCTAAAACCAGTTAGTGCGTGTCTACCCTCAGGTCCATGTGGTGTTAAAATATGACATTCTATATACATTTATATGTGTATGTGTTGATATTTATTACCACTACTAACACAGTTTTAAATTAGGTGCAGATGACCTTAAAATCATTTACTTAACTCAAGCATCGCCATAGAATCCAAAAGTTCCGGGAGGAGGAAGGAAAATTTGAAAATCACTGATCCAGTCCAGCCTGCTATCAAGAAACCCTACTCTTGTTAAAACAAAAATGAGAACCTCCAAAATTTAGGATCAGCTCAAATCTCCACTCCTCACCACCATCACTACAACCCCATGTGTCACCTTTCCCAAGAAGCATCTCATTTGGTCTCCTTTTGCCATCATAGGTTGGACCCCTTCCCCGCCTCACCCCACCACAGGACACGGTTCCCCATTCTTGGCAGCTCTGTCCAAAGCATGGACCAAACTCCCTTTGCTGTCTGCTCTGAGTACCATGGAAACAGTCTGGAATTTTCCCAATGCCATTTCTAAAATGACTGCAAGAGAATAGAAGGTAAATAAACACAGAAAGTGGGAGAAGCCTAAAATCAATGATTTACAAAGCGTGAAATTCTGATCCAAATCTTACTACAGGTCATTCTCTCTCTAGAGCTAGAAAATCTTTCCCTGTTCCAGGAGGGGGTCCCCAAAATAGAAATACTCCATGTAAATTGGTACAAAGCCTCTGAAAAGCAATCCGGCACCATGCTTCGAGGTCTGTAAAAAATTCCTATGCTCCTGTACTTTCACTTCTCCAACTCACCTGAATGAAATAATCAAACAGCGAGGGCAGTAATTCATTCACAAAGATGTTTGTCACTAACTCACCTATAATTATAAAAAAAAGAAAACCTTAAAACAAACTGTGCAACAGGGTTTATGATGTAGCCATAAAATGGAACATTACATAGCCATTAAAAATGATGTTTTAAAGCATTTTTGATAATACTAAGTGGACAAAAAAGAACTCTTAATGGCATTAAGTGAAAATGGCAAGGTGCAAAACTGGTACACATTATGTAATCAAATATTTCAAACCAAAACAAGAGAAGTATGAGTGTGTAGAGAAAAAAAAGAAGAAGCCTAGCAAAATGTTCACAAAGTGAACTGATAGAGTGGTGAGATTAATGCCGATTTTCTTCTCTACTTGAATTCTGCTGTAGTTTTATGATGAGCTTGCATTAATTTATAATCTGAAAATAAAATAAGTTGGGGTGGTCTCTTTAAAAAATATTTTATTAACTTTGAAGATATTAACTTTTTAAAGATATGAACTCTGTAGCCCAGGAGGCTGACACATTTTCTCAATCTACATCTCCCTACCTCCTCTCTGTCCCCAGAGTGCTCCATCTCCACGCCTCCTGCTCTGCCCACCTCATCTCTGCTTCTCCTTTCTGCTTGTGGATCCAAGAGATCCACATTCATGACAGCCAATGATGTGACCCTCCAAGGGACCTTCCAGAGTCACATTTGTCAGGAGGCTGGTACCTCTTCTGAATTATTTACCCTTAAATAAAACAACCCCATGAAAAATCCACATTCCTCAAATGTCTTGGAAGATTTTTCTTCTCCCCTTGGTTGAAAGGCAGGGTCTATGGAATTCATAATTCATTCAACTAATATTGACTGAGCGTCCACCATGTGCCGGGACCTCTTCTGGAAGAATACATGAGACTAGGCCACCACCCTCTGAGAACTGGCATTCTGGCATGGGCAAAAAATAATAAATAATCACGCAAATGAGGAGAATATCAACTCTGCTAAGTGCTGTTCTCAGAGTGACTCAGTGGCTGCCTGAGACAGTTATTCTTCAGATCTGCGACAGTAAAACCACGAGGGAATGTCCAGGAGGTACCTTGATGCCAAGATGTTTAGAAAAGCTCAATTTCTTCAGGTCTCGTGCACCAGTGGTGAATGCTAGAAGATGCCAAGACCTCTCAAGAAAAGAGTTGCAGGAGGCTTCTAAACACAGACATGCGCACATGAGCTGTGGCCAGCTGGCTCCCATTCTCCTCATAACATTCCCTCCACTCCCTGTCCAGTGATGTTGGTTAGGAGAGAGATTGAAGGATGGTTGTCATGGTATTTTTGAAACTCAAACAACTCTTCTAAAAATTAGACTCTTAAATGGGTTGTAGGGGCCCTGTTGCTTCTCTCTTACATGGATTGCTGTTAGGTTTTGTTTTTGTTTTTTCAAAAGAAAATAAAAGATTTAAAATCACTTGGAGCCATAATGACTTTATCTTTGTTAATTTTCCTCAGCAAATACCTTAGGATCAGAAAGTCCTGGAAGCAGAATGAAAAGTACGACCTAAGACAGAGGGCAGGGGAGATCCCAAGAGAAGAGAAAACCTCCAACTCAGTCTGTTTTCTCAACAGCACTCTGCAAAACACACACAGACACACACACACAGAGTCACTCACTCACACTCATCCTTCCTCCCCAGATAAGCTATGGCAATGCCTGAGCAGCCATTCAGAAAATTTTCCAACCCCTCTATAACTTACAGAGCTCTTCTTTCCGGACACAAATAGGAATTTTAACTGTGCCGAAAGCAGACACTAAATTACCAAAAGATTCATCAAGCATCAAACAAGAGGAAAATGGTTTGAAGCTGATTGTAAAAGATTAAGGCAAAAGGTTCTGTCCTGAGGAATTGCTGTTTGAACAGGAAATCAAATGACCTAAGGTGGTGTTGGGGGGGAAGGGAGGGAAGAGACATAAATCAAGGAAACAGCAAATACCCGATTGCTCTTGTGCCCATGGAAAATTTTTAGAGAGAACTCAAGAAAATGAAAATTGAGCTCGCCCCAAATACATCCCAGATGTCCACTCCCAAGAAATGGGAATGCAAAATGGAAAAAATACTTAAAATGAAAATGAATCCATTGGGATATATCCTCCACTAATCTGGCACCCAGAATTTACCTTCTTTAATTTTGTTAAGCAAGTAGCAAATGTGGTACTTAAGGAAAAGGTGCCTTCTTCTCTAGCTGTGTCTGTGTCTATTTCATTTCTCTCATGGTATTGATGGACCTCAAGGGCAAAAGCCAGAGCCTGTGCTTGTACCAGGCACATTGCTGCTAGTAGGTGCTCAATACATATTTATTCATTGACTGAAACATAAGCTCTGAAAATGTAAGGGTCTCTATATATACATAATACCTGTTAATAAAACGCACACAAGCATCCAGGTTGTGTAGAGAAAGGGTTTATGAAGTTACTGGTAATCATAGTAATAGTAAATAAATAGCTCTTTACAGTTTACAAAGCACTTTCATAAACTTTATCTCTTAACTCCTATAACAGCCATGTGAAATAGGATTGAGGTTAATTCTCCTGTCCCAGCACCTTTCTGAGAATATCACCAGATGGACTAATTACTCAGTTCATAAAAGAATACATCCACTCTAACCCCAGGAATCCCAGATTGAGCTGTGTTAGCAGAAACAAACAGCAGTCAGCTCTGCTGGCACATCCTCAAAAAGACATATAAAGTCTGAGCAACAGCAGCTATAAACAGCAAAGTCAATTCACCGCCAAAGAGAAAATACGGACCTAATTTTTCATATTCCTGCTATTGCGGGTTCAGTTCTGGTTTGTGGGGATGTTTTGTTGTATTTTGTGTTTCTAATATAATTTTTTAACAGTTTGCACCTCTCCCCCAAATATCTGACACTGAAAAAGGAAATACTAAAATGAGCTGGGAAAAGCAGAACTAGAAAATATTTCATGCATCAAACCTATTCTGGCTCAACTTCTTTTGTTTTAACAAACCCACAGTTCGAAGCAAGAAACTCATGAATAAATCTGTTTTTACAGTGTTTCTAGGCTAATTTTTTCACTTTGAAGGCTTTGAAAAATAAGTCTGGGATTGTACCATTTCCTAGATTATTTTAGACTTTTCATTTAAAATAAATGTCAATAATTTAAAGTACATCAGAATAGGAAGTGTAGTGTGTGTGTGTGTGTGTGTGTGTGTGTGTATCTAAATTAGTTTTAATCTACCTTATAGGGTAGGTTAGTTAGCCTTTGAAGAATGCTGATCAGAAAATATACACCTTAGGAATGTTAGTTAACATTTGAAAGATCCTTATCAGAAGTTCCAACTCCAGAAACTCTACGACAATCACTTCAAATAGCAAATTCTTAATCTATACTATGGGATTTATTAATTTTGCATTAGGGATATTTGAAATAATTTCTCACTGTTGAAAGGAGGAGTGATTAAACATGTGGGTTGGTTAGAAATATCACACATGCATCTATCTCCACTAGAGTGTAAATGGAGGATAAGAATCTGAGGAGCCCAATGGTCTACTTCAGTGGGACACCCTAGCCTAGGTCTCATTTTGATACTATATTACACCACTTGACAGATGATTCTATTTCCTGATCCAACTGGAAAGATGACTAATTCTATTTCTAAATGGAACATTGCGATACCTGCCTTCAGTAAGCCTTTCCTGCAAGGTGCTTTTAAGAATGCCAAAGGGCAGGCCAGGCGCAGTGACTCACGTCTGTAATCCCAGCACTTTGGGAGCCTGAGGAGGATGGATCACTTGAGGTCAGGAGTTCAAGACCCGCCTGGTCAACATGGCGAAACCCTGTCTCTACTAAAAATACAAAAATTAGCCAGGCGTGGAGGTGGGCACCTGTAATCCTAGCTAGTTGGGAGGCTGAGGCAGGAGAATTGCTTGAACCCAGGAGGCAGAGGTTGCAGTGAGCCAAGATAAAAAATAAAAATAAAAGAGTGCCAAGAGGCAGAGAGCTAGGGCTTCACTAAGAATACAAGATCAGACCTAGGACTGCTATGGGTTCTGCTTGCTGATAAATGTTGGCACTTGGGCAGCAGAATTCATTAAACTTCATGGTAACATATCAGCTGATAGCAACACCCTGGGGGAGAGAAGCAGCCACGGTTTTCATCTACCTCTAATCCTTGGAGGCAATCAATATCCACCAAGACAACATGGCAATTCCAAACCACCATATTGGCTAGGACAGCAAGCAACAGCTCAGCTTGAATTATACTATCTGGAATTTGTTGGGAGAGTATAATGTCCTCTACCCACACTGCAGCCCACAGGGAAAAGCATTTCACCTTCTCTCCTTGTATGAGGACATTCTGGGGAAGGCAGTTCTGCTCTTTCTCCACCTCCATCTTCCTACTAACTTTTCCCTAATATGGAAGCAGCTGAACATGGCCAGAGCGTGGACATTCACTGGGTCACATTGCACTGTGGTAATGATTAGTGGATATTCTTGACACCCACTATTGTTCTCTTTCCACGTCTTCTTTTACTTCCTTCCTTGGATACAAAAGACTTGCTTGAGCTTTGCAGCTGCCATGTGGCAGGCACACCTGGGAAGACATGGCTGCTGAAGGCAGAGGCTCATCTATCACGTTGGTTTTTCCCACTGGGGCCTTAACTATAGTGCCCATTAATGTGGCCAGTTAGGAAACAGTGTGCTCTCACTCACTCTCTATCTCTCGCTCTCTCTCTCTCTCTCTCTCTCTCTCACACACACACACACACACACACACACCATGAAGGTCTCAAGATTCAGATTCAGGTCTAAGCTATGTTCTCCAATGCATGTTACACCAGGTGATGAAAGATGGGTTGTCTGGAGCCTGCCCAAATATCACTTAATAAAGCAAGTCTTCATTCATCATCGGCTGTTCATATCTAGGTGTACACTCCACTGGTCAAAAACTCAGAGAAGAGAAACGACGTTTGGTACCCTGAAACGGAACCTCTACCAGAATGCTCTGTACCCATCAAAATCATTTTGTGTAACAATATTTAATAACATGGTGAAATATTTACAATACAATTGCAAGTGGAAAAAGCTTCGTGCTCAAGAGGCTATGTAGTGTGTTTGCAGTTTTGTTTTCTACATGAAAGGATAATGAAAGAAAATATCCCCAAAATGCGTATCTGCCTATCTCAGAGAGATGTCACCACTGAAGATTTCTATTTTTGATCATTACACTTTCAAAACGTTTTACAATGAACAAAAACATTTATAACTAGTGGGAAAAAAATGTTACTGTAACAATTTAAATATTTGCTCTTGTCAGGGAAGTCTCTGTAACAGTGATGTCCCACAGGAATAGAAGAATGCAAGCTACGCAGGTAATTTTAAATTGTCTAGCAGTCATACTTTTTAAAGTCTAAAGAAACAGGTGAAGTTAATTTTAATAATGTATTTTATTTAACCCAATATACCAAAATATTATCATTTGAATGTGAGCTCAATATAAAAATTATTCATGAGATATTTTCATTTCTTTTGTACTAAGTCTTTAAAATGTGAGGTACATCCTGGCTGGGCATGATGGCTCAGACCTGTTAATCCCAGCACTTTGGGAGGCTGAGGCGGGCAGATCACTTGAGGTCAGAAGTTCAAGACTAGCCTGGCCAACGTGGCGAAACCCCGTCTCTACTAAAAGTACAAAAATTAGCCAAGTGTGGTGGTGCATGCCTGTAATCCCAGCTACTCAAAAGGCTGAGGCACAAGAATCACTTGAACCTGGGAGGTGGAAGTTGCAGTGAGCTGAGATCAGGCCATTACACTCCAGCCTGGGAGACACAGCAAGACTCCATCTCAAAAAAAAAAAAGTGAGGTACACCTTACACTTAAAAAGAATTAGCTACATTTCAGACTGGCTATGTTTCAAGGGTTTCATAGCCACATGCGGCCAGTGGCTTCTAGAGTAGACAGCACAGTTCTGTACACTAGCACTGAAGAATCAATTTAGAAAGCATGATGCCAGGAAAGTGGAGGGAGATCTCCCCCTAGTGTGCTTTAGACCTTGACATCCTACCATAGTCATATGTTAAAGTTGGGACTGTAAAGGCCCCTGTTAGAAAGTAAATATACACCCTTTTTTCATCCATTGTTCACTGAGTCGTCATCATCATAGGTCAGGCGCTTGGCTGGATGCTAAGCATAATGTCATGAAGGGACCCCTGCCCTCCTGGTAACCCACTGTCCAGTGGGAGCGATGGCCCATAAATAGACTGTGGCTTTGATGGAGCACAGAATTCCTGCAAAACGAGACATTGGAGCCAGTCCTGAAGATGAGTTGAGGGTCTTGGCGGAGGCAACAGAATGGGTAATGGGCACAGGTGTGTAAAGGAGCGCGCCTCTCAGGGAATGAGGTGGGCTGTGGTATCTGCGTCACAGGCTATATTGGGAGTACTGGTGGGAGCTGGGAGTAGAGAGAGGGCAGAAGCCATGGGGTGAAGAATAAACTAGAGAGACAGACTCCTGGTGTTTTAGAAAGGGCATTTTGGCTGCTACATGGAGGATGTATTGGAGCCATAGAGTGACTGGAGGAGTGAGGTCCAGCTAGGAGGAGAGAACTATGTCCACATGAGAGCCAAAGGTGCCAAACCACACAATGCAGTAGGGAATGGGGATGAGTGAACAAAAGTAAAATCAATAAAACTTTGCAAGCAAGAGGTAGGGTGTGAGACAGAAGGGAGAAGGTTTTAGTAACACTTCACTTCTAGTGCCCTAGTCTGGCTAAGTGAGTGAACAGTCATGTCCATAAACAATGGAAGCCTTGCTATCTGCATAGAGGAGACTAAGTAATCACTGGGGACCAGCAATCTCAGCCTGGCACCTTGATCCAGCCCAACGATGAGGCTTGAGCTTGAATGTCTCTTCATAACTGGCCAGCTGCCCTGTCTAGGGCCCTGTGCTTCTCCAGGCTGGGGCCCTACTTTACTCTTTGCTTTGATCTCCTTGGAGATCTCCTGGGGATAGTCACTTTCCTGGTGCCCCTGTCCTATTTGAACAGAACCACAACTGCCACTCTGCTAGTCAGCCTTCCTGCATTTTCTCTCCTACCAGGAGATGGGGCTCATTTTCAGTCATTCTTCTTAAATATTTTTCTTTTCAAATTTAATGTCGGGCTGGCTCAAAAAAGTAATTTTAGCAATACCAAAGCATTCATATTTTCCTTCTAGTGCCAAAATTATATTTCTTGCAAATAATTTCTTTTACTAAGTACAACTGTCCAGCATACAGCAAAAAGTGTTAGTCACATTTATTCACATTTCTAGAATAATTGGTAGTTTTCAAGGCACTTCCATGATTTCTCACTGCTCTAAAGGCAAGGTCCCAATTCCTGCCTTGATATGCCAGGCTCTTGGTGCCTGGGGCCCTCCCTACCTCATTGCCCCATTTCCCTCCACCCTGCCTCAGAATCTGCTTTCCATTCAAACCCATGGCTCCAACCTGCACTGTGCTCTCTTCCCCTTGCCTCTGACTGCACCTGTGCATAGGCTGTATCTTCCATCTGGAAAGCCTCTCCCCACCTTTCACACCTTGTTCTTTTCTTTACTGCCTGCATCTCCTCCAGGAACACTTTCCAGCCCAGCCCAGCCTGACCCCAGGCTAAGATTGGTACCCTCCTAACTTGGGCTCTCATAGCAAATTTACTCATTTTTTCCTGCCTCTGGCCACACTGGACTGTAGGGCCTGCCTGCCTCCCTGCCACTAGACTATGAGCAACTTGTGGGCACATTCTGTGTCTTTTTCATCCTTTTCAGTTTTCTCCTTGCAGAGTCTAGAGCACAAGATGAATAAGTAGTACAGTATCTTATTCTTACTCCTGGCAATAGGGTTTGGTTCTGTGTCCCCAACCAAATCTCATGTTGAATTGTGATCCCAAGTATTGGAGGTGGGGCCTGGTGGGAGATGATTGGATCACAAGGGTGGTTTCTAGTGGTTTAGCACCATCCCCCAGTGCTGTCTTGTGAGTAAGTTCTCATGAGATCTGGTTGTTTGAAAGTATGTAGTACCTCCCTATTCTCTCTCTCTGCCTCCTGCTCCAGCCATGTAGGATACGCTGGCTTATCCTTTGCTTTCTACCATGATTGTAAGTTTCCTGAGGCTTCCCTGGCCCTGCTTCTTGTATAGCCTGTGTAACTGTGAGTCAATTAAACCTCTTTTCTTTATAAATTACCCAGTCTCAGATAGTTCTTTACAGCAATGTGAGAACAGACTAATACACTTGGTAACAGGGGTGAACAGGGGCCTCAAAAAGCTATGTCCAAGTCCTAAGCCTCCCCACCTTCACCCACCCCACCCCCATTCAGTATCTGTGAATGTGACCTTATTTGGAAATAGGATTTTTGCAGATGTAATTAAGTTAAGGATCTCAGCATGTGATCATGCTGGATTTACAATAGGCTCTAAATTCAAGGATGGTGAGAGAAAGGAACAGGGACCTTTCAGACACACAGACACAGACAGACACACAGGGATAAAGCCTTGTGCAGACAAAGGCAGAGACTGGAGTGATCCGTCCAAAAGCCAAGGATCACTAAGGATGGTCAGAGCCGCCGGAAGCTAAGAGAGAGGCAAGGACGGACTCTTCCCCGGAAACGCCTGGGGGACCACCCCTGCTGACTTCTTGCTTTCAGATTTCTGCTCCCCAGAATTGTAAGAGAATAAATTTCTCTTGTTTTCAGCCACCATGTTTGCGGTAATCAGTTACAGCAGCTCTAGGAAACAGAAATAAGGGGATCACTGTGAAGTGTGATATGAACACACATATGATGCCTATATACCTGAGTAAAAGTATTTTCTGTTTATGATTTGGTTTCCTTTTGGAAATTCCCTTAAATGTCTAAGCTGCTTCACCACCACCTGCCATGTAAGTGCCCCCTTCCCAGCCTCACCCCCAGCGGGGTAAATCACCCAATGTGATCTAGTCAGCATTCTACTGGACTAAGCCCGCTCATGCTCTTCACTTGGCTGCCCTGTTTCTCCCACTTTCCCCTTATCTGTTACATCCCACTCCCCAGCATGGAGTCCGGTTGGATTCCATGACTTTGTGTAGCCTCTGCATCTATGACACCTGTTCCTTCACTCCCAGTCCTCTCGACCTGCAAGTTCCTCCTTTCTTCCACATCCAACCCCAGGAGCAGCTCTTGCAAGTTCCAGGACGCCTCCACCCCCAATCCTGATCTCACTGCCCTCCCAAGTAGGTCCTCATCACAGCCCAACTCCCAGCACAGAGCATCTGTGAGCGTGTCATGAGTAAACACATTTTCCTGTACAATCAATACACTGATAATGATGGTGTTGTTAATTTTGAGCAGTAGTAATTAAAGAAGGAGGACCTTTTCTTGTCTATCTACAACACATTTTCAGGTTCAAAATCACACATGTTATCTTTAACCAACCCATTTCTCCTCAAGAAATTTTTTTACTTACTTCATCAGACACTTGAGAGCTATCCAAATAAAAATGAAAATATGCTGGCCTCCAGGAATGGTATCTTTCCTGATACCTAGTTAAAGCAAAATTCAATATCTAATCCCACCATAACTGATTTGCTAATTGTGCTGAAGTAGGTAATATTCTTACTCTTTAAGTCAACTACCACCCATCTCTACCCCGAAAAAAATTATTAGATTTTTTGCAGTGAAAGCAAACCAAATGAAGGGATTTCACATTCCTGGGACACTGCAGGTATTTTTATTATTAGGAATATGTCTATGCAAAATAAGAGGCATGCCAATTAGCAACATGATTAGTTTTCTCCATGATGGGGGGAAAGGCACCATTGAGAACTCCATAGTTTATTGTTGTAATTTTGACACAACTCAGTAGCTTTCCACAAGGTCAGAGGGCCTGAAGCAGATGGTGGGCTTCCTCTGATTCACCACAGTGACGTCCTTCCTGGCCAGGCCCCGAGCCCCAGTTCAGGCCATTTTTATCTTCTCTCCTGCGACTGCCAAAGCCTCACACCCGGCCAGCCTGCCACTTCCCACAGCCTCTCCGTCCATCCACCTGGAGATGCAGAGTCACCTCTCACATAGCTGATGATGTCACTCTCGTGTTTAAAACCTTCCTCTCACCTTTGCCTTGGGGATAAAATCGGAACCCCAAGACCCAGTCTCTCTGAGTCACATCAGCCTCACATGCTCTCTGGCAGCAAGAGACACCTGAACTCAAACCACATCAAAGTAACTTGTTTCCAGCTCATTTCACTTAGAGCCAATTTGCAGCATTTCATAAATGAAGGGGTTTTCTTGTTGTTCATTATGCCTACAGCCCTCTGTTTTATTTACTCTTGAACACTTCAGTCACTTTGCCTTTGCGTTTTGTTATAATGTAACCTACTTGTTTAATTTGTTTTATTGTTTTAAAAATCCTGAAAAGACTAAACAATAATAAGCCCCTGAAAAGTGTGCAAAAACACACACACACAAAGGTGTACTGATGGTATTGTGGTTATGGGGTAGATTGTCCTTGTTCATAGGAGACCTTTGCTGGAATATTGGGCTGAGGTGTCATCACATCTGCAATTTACAAATGTTCAGCTAAAAGAAAAACTGAGTGTGAGAGAGTGAGACAATGTGGAAATTTTTCAAAATAAAAAATTGGGGGGAATGGGGAAAGTGAATTGAATTTTAAGTAAACTCATCATTCAACACTTTGATCCTACATGAGCCAGCCTTCGGGAAGCAATGACTTTCAGCACCCTTGCCTCCTTATTCCACCACTCCCTCTGCCTGAATCCCTTGGTAAATCTGAGGCCCCAGTCCAAATACCTCCATGATCTTTCACTTGCTCTTTGCAGGCCAATCTAATCTCTCCCTTCTTTACAGTAATATTCTATTGTCCATACTCTTCATTCCTACAATGTTAATACTGCATTTTGGGTTGCTGTCAGCTTCCCATGAGCTATTTGAGAGCTCCTAGTGCCTAGGATAGGGCCAGGCATACAAAAGGTGTTCAAATATGTCGTCCTAGAGGAAATCAGTGAGGAAATGAGTAAAACCATGCCATCTATTTTATACAGAATGATATATATTTTTTTGAAACAGACTCTTACTCTTCTGTCCAGGCTGGAGTGCAGTGGTGCAATCTCGGCTCACTGCAACCTCCACCTCCTGGGTTCAAGCAATTCTTGTGTCTCAGCCTCACAACTAGCTGGGATTACAGGTGCATGCCACCATGCCTGGCTAATTTTTGTATTTTTAGCAGAGACAGGGTTTTGCCATGTTGGCCAGGTGGTCTCGAACTCCTGACCTCAGGTGATCCTCCCGCCTTGGCCTCCCAAAGTGCTGGAATTACAGGCGTGAGCCACCATGCCCAGCCTTCTTTTATCCACTAGGGTACTTGAGAAAATGAGGCAATATGAATTGAAACTGGGCCCACAAAAGCTCACACTTAGCCTGAGAATTCAGGGCTCTGCGAGTAAGAGAAATGGGGTGTAGCAACTAAATGAGTTTTTCCAGAGAACTATCCCAGAAAACAGAGACCGGGGAAATGGTCTTTCTTTGGTGGGGGGTGTACTGATGCTGCTAGCTGAGGAAAATCCCTGGGGGCCCCAGCCATGGGACCGTCCTCAGTCTTACTTGTCCAGATGTGCTGGTTTCAGCCTAATCCATCCCAGGCAATTCATTAAGCATCCCTTGAGGAGCTGGCTTCTAGTCTTTTCTTTTCTGTGGATCCACTAGATTTGCAGGGGCTCACGCAAAGTTTCATCCACATGTTATGGCAGATCCATTACAAAGAACAGAGCTTTTGTGGCCAAGAATGTTTGCAGCCCTGAAATGCAAGAAGGTGTGACAATCCAGTGAAGCCCAAGGGAGGGCATTTTATAGCCATCTCACCTTGGACCGTCTACTCAACTACTTTGTTTCACACCATCTTTACACCTATTGCACCTATTATGCCCTTTAATGACATCCTTTCTTGGTTGTTGAACCTCAACACATCATAATTCAAAACACTTTCAATCCTAAATTGGCCTTTACAAAGCATTTCTAAATTCCACAATATCTTTTTTTATTATACAGCATATTAATGTGTATATCATCTCCCATCTCTTCAGAATTATTATCTGACTCCAAACTCTAACACATTTTTTTAAATGCAAGGTTTTTGGAACTGGGTCATCATCTAGATTCCTACTAAGCCTTTTCTTATTTTTTAATTTAATTTTAAGTTCCAGGATACATGTGTAGGACGTGCAGGTTTGCAACAGATAAACGTGTGCCATGGCAGTTTGCGACACCTATCAACCCATCACCTTAGGTATTAAGCCCCACATGCATTAGCTATTTATACCGATGCTCTCCCTTCCCCCACTCCCCACCCCTGACAGGCCCCAGTGTGTGTTGTTCCCCTCCCTGTGTCCATGTGCTCTCATTGTTCAGCTCCTACTTATAAGTGAGAACATGCAGTGTTTGGTTTTCTGTTCCTGCGTTAGACTAAACCCTTCTTCTTGCTACCTCCACCCAGTACCTTGAAGGATGGCATGGAGGAATGGAAAGACCAGAGACTATGTGACCTTTTTAAGTACCCAGCATCTCTCTAAACTTGAGATCCTTCAGCTCTAATTAAGTAACAGCAATTGTGCCAAACTCAGAAGACTGCCTTAAGTAGTAAACAATGTAATAAATACAGTATCTACTGCATGCAGCAATAGATACTGGAAAGATAAATGTATTAGTCAGGGTTCTCCAGAGAAACAGAATCAATCAGACGGAAGAAGAGAAAAAGAAAGAGATGTGTTAGATGCTATTATCCCACATGATTATGAAGGCTGAGAAGTCTTACAACCTGCCATTGGCAAGCTGAAAACTCAGGAAAGCTGATGATGTCATTCAAAGACCTGAGAGCCAGAGAGTCCGTGGTACAGATTCCAGTCCAGGTCCAAAGGCCTCAGAACCAGGAGAACCAAGGGCAGAAGAAAATCAATGTCCAAACTTAACTAGTCAGGCAAAGAAAAAATTTAACCTTCCTCTACCTTTTTGTTCTATTCAGGCTCTCAATGGATTGGATCTTGCCCACTCACACTGGGGAGGGCCATTTACTTTACTGAGTCTGCAAATTTAGATGGTAATCTCTTCCAGAAACACCTCAACCTGACACACCCAGAATAAAGTTTAATCAGCTATCTGGGCATCCCTTGGCCCAGTCAAGTTGGCACAATTAACCATCACAATGCCGGTCCCCTTCCTATTCTAACAATAGTAAGCACTGGTATTTACTGAACCCTTACTCTGTGCTTTATATATGGCAACTCTTTAATCTTAGGAGCAACCCCATGAAATAGGTTTTAATTTACAGGGGAAACTTAGGGGGAAATGAAGTCAAAAGTGGCAAAGCCAAACACTGAAAAGCTACAGGCTGCAGAAACGGCTGAGGTGGTTCCACTGCAAAGGGAAAACTTTTAGCAACTACATGTAAACTCATTTTCAAAAGTTCCTAAGAGATACTGTGAAGTCATGAAAATAGCAATAGATGAGAAGTCCAAAGCCTGGTCTCCTGTCCAGGCTCCATCAATTCCTAGTTTTGTGATTGTCATGGGGTGCCCTCCATGGGCCCAAACAGCATATGAGACTGTATGGTTTTCCTCCTCTTTGGAATAGATGGGTTTGCTAGACAGTTACCACTGATCTTGAAAGCAAAGAATAGGCCGGGTGTGGTGGCTCATGTCTGTAATCCCAGCACTTTGGGAGCCCAAGATGGGCAGACCATTTGAGATCAGGAGTTGGAGACCAGTCTGGCCAATAAAATCAAACCCTGTCTCTACTTAAAAAAAAAAAAAAAAAAAAAAATGAGCCAGGTGTTGTGGCATGCACCTACAATCACAGCTACTTGGGAGGCTGAGGCACAAGAATCACTTGAACCCAGGAGGCGGAGGTGGCAGTGAGCCAAGATCGTGCCACTGCACTCCACCCTGGGTAACAGGGTAACAGAGTGAAACCCTGTCTCAAAAAAAAAAAAAAAAAATCAAGGAATGCCAGTGTCCCTGTGTCCCTTCCTGAAAGATAGCCTACACATCTGTGGTGAGAGAGAAAAATAAATAACATCTGCAAATTTCCTGCCTAAAAAATCCCCTTTGTTTGGAAATTCAGTTTGCTTACATATATCCTCAGAAAGGCAAATTTTAAGTTCCAATCAGTGGTCATGGGTTCACAATTTATGATCCTAGGGAAATTTTTGAAAGGCAGATGTACATCCCCTTCCTTTGTAGGAAAGACATCCCTTCCCTTTGTAGGACCCTTCAAAAGGTCCTGGCTATAAGTTTTAGTCAAGATCCCACTGATGCCCCCTCCCCAACCCTACACTATGGAACAAAACTAAGGCTTCAGATCAATTGAGATGGGAAGATGATATCCCACCTCAAGCAGGAGGTAATAACTAGATATTGTCCAATGTTGTCTGCATAAAGCCCTTTGATCAGCCTCTGTCCAATGGCCATCAAAATAATTAAGATCTAATGCAGAGAAGAAAGATTTGCACTAGGTTTGGCAGGCCCTGGAAGACTGGTCTTAGCTGAGTTGAGTCATTTAAGTTCACCAAGACTTGAATTTCTACCCAAAAACATTACAATAATAACTCCTGACTCTTTCAAGAGCCACTGAGGAGATTAAATTTGGGAGGCAGATCAGCCTCATGGTTAAGAGGTCAGATTCAGAGTTAGACAGCCTGGGTTCAAATCCCATCTCCAATACCTACTAGCTGTATAACCTTGGGCAAGCAATGCATTCATTCATTTAACTTATCTGTGCTTCAGATTCCTTATTTGTAAAGCAGGGAAAAGCAAAGATCCTATGTCATAAGGTTGTTGTGAGGATTAAGTGGGCTAATATATGCAAAGCATTTAAAAGTGTTTGCCATTATGAGTTAGGAGTTGGTGCTCATATAAGTGGTAGCCATCATTATGGGAAAGCATTTTAAAAGCCAGAACTGTCACTCTAAGATACCTCTGTGGAATGAGTCTTACCCAAAAGCTTTCTGTGAATTTTCAAATAATGAGGGCCTGGAAGTTTGCTTTTGACTACTTTGAAATATTCCCTGCCCAATCACCAAGTCAGAGCTGCAGCATCTATAGTTCCTGAAACTTAAAGGAATGGTGTTGAAGTCCTGTAGGGTCCCACCCTGCTTTCTGCCATCCCAAAGCATCAACTTTAATTCAACTAGAGAAGATGGTCATATGGTCATTTCCTGAATGATATGGTTTGGATTTGTGTCCCTGCCCAAATCTCACATGGAATTGGAGGAGGGGCCTGGTGGGAGGTGATTGGATCATGAAGGCAGATTTGCCCGTTGCTGTTCTCATGATAGTGAGTGAGTTCTCATGAGATCTGATGGTTTAGAAATGTGTGGCACTTCCCCATTCTCTCTCTCTTTCTCCCGCTGCCATGAGAAGGTGCTTGCTTCCCCTTCACCTTCCACCATGATTGTAAGTTTTCTGAGGCCTCCCAGTCATGCTTCCTGTTAAGCCTGTGGAACTGTGAGTCAATTAAACCTCTTTTCTTCATAAATCACCCAGTCTCAGGAAGTTCTTCATAGCAGTGTGAGAATGGACTAATACACTGAGGATAGTGATGATTATTGGAACCACGTGCAATAACTGAACAACATTTTCAAGCATAGGAAGCACTTTTTGAACATAAACCCTTCAACCATCACAACCAATTCGCAGATCATCCTTCTCTACTGCCCCCTCTTGGAGGCAGACAAACAAAAGTCCAGGTCACAAAAACAAACAAACAAACAAACAAAAAAAACATATGTTCATGATAACAACTCTCACAATGTTTGAAAAATCACTGTGAAATTCACCCCCAAACCCTCACTGAATCAGTTCCTGGGACTCGGTGTCTAATCAATCTATAAATGTGACCTATCTCAACAAGTCAATGACTTCAACTTCAAAACACACAAATAGACACAAGCCACAGTGCACAAGGTTATCATCTAATGTGACATGGGGAGACACCAGTTGGGACTATTACCGGGTACCCAGAGGACTGTGTAGGATCATTGCATCTGTGGGTCACTTCAATTTTAGCACCTCGCACATTACCTAACACTACCCAACACACACTAGGCACTCCACCAACATTTGTTACAGTTGGGGTTTCCTAAGCATCTTCACACACATTATATGGTTTTTAAACCTCAAACTATCCTTTGCAATAGGCATTTTTTACTTATACTCACTCATTTTAAAGTTTGTGAAACTGATATTTCTACCAGTTCAAGGATTTGCCCAAAATTATAACAAGAGTAATAAATGACACAAATAGAACTCATCTCTCCATCATTCAAGGCTAGTGTGTGTAATGCTGTTACATAAGTATAAAAATTTCAGAAGTAACATGGAACTGGGATTCATTTAGACAGAACGTCATGTCCCTCACAACACTATAGACCTTGCCATGGTATATGCGGTTCTAGCAAAAATGCATTTTTACACTTCGATCAAAATTTAGCAGTGTACCTGAGAAGGTTGACAAGATGTTAGCAGCAAGCCAGCTGAGAATCTTTGTCTCAATAGAAGATATGCCAGAAAGAGAGAAGATAAATTGGGTTTCAGGAGGTGTAAATGCAGTAGGAGTTAGGCTTATAAGCCCTCCTCCCACCCACCTTCTCAAAATCTTACCTCCACCCATGGCTCCACACACATTCTACTAAGATTGTTCCCTCTAGCACAAAAGAGTTTTTCCCCTTCACTGATGAACATTAATGCCGCAGAATATAACTACTTTCGTTTCATTTTGTTATTTTAATCAAATCAGTAATTCAAATTTATTATAAAATGACTGGCAAATATAGATAACAAAAATAAAAATTATTAAATTAAAATCACCCTGAATTCCACAACCAAAAAATAACTACTGCTAACTCCTTAACGTAATCCTTCCAGAATTTTCCTAGCATACCAACTCATATAAACATGTATATATATTTGCAGAACAATACTATAACTATTTTAAAACCTGGCTGTTGTGTTTTTTTCACTCAACAGGAAATCTTGCACAACTTTTCATGTTAATACATAAGAGCATGTAAACATCATAATGACTTCAGTATAAACTAATGAATTTTCTATGGCTGAATATTTAGGTTGTTTCCAAATTTTTGATACTAGAGACAATATTTTATGAGAATTCTTGAATATACATCTTTGGGCACCTGCTTAGCTACTTCTTTAGGATAAATGTGTATTTAGGATAAACAAGTATTTGATTATCTCATTTATAATGGAGAGGTCTTTAATGGCTCCTGCTTCATATTTAGGATAAATTCCAAATGAATTAGCATAGCCCACTTTAGTCTCCCTCTCACCCCAGAACTTCCCTGCATATACTGTTGGTGCCTTAGGCTGTGCTCACTCTCTGTGTCTCTCTCCACTTCATTAATCATCCTTTCTCTTCTTTCTCCAAACTTCAAAATTCAGCTTAAATATCACCTCCTTCTGAAAGTCTTCTATTATCATGATCCTTCACCAATACAACACAAATTATACTACTACTAATAATAATAGTAATAAACACATATATGTAGCACTCCTTTGTGCCAGGAGGTATTCTAAGCATGTTACATAGATATGTCATTCCATTCTTTCAACAAATCTATGAGGTCATCACTGATACCTCAATTTTACAGATAAACTGTATTTAGAAACTTTGAAGTTTGTTAGGATTTATGAATATGTGAGTACTTATACAAACTTAAACTAAATACATATATGCGTATCTGTGCAGCTCGCTCTAGCTAGAAGTATAAAACCTTAGCTACCTGTGTTGATGAATAAATCCTTTTTCAAACACACTTAAAACTAATGTTATTATCTAGAGGAAAGAACTATAAGATGCAATTAAAGAGACCTATGTGATTTAAGGTGAAGCTACTTGGATAAAAATTTGAAATGAAGGTGAATTATTGGTATTCTAGATTAAAACTCAGCCCCAGAATCTGTTAAACACTTTAATTGCCTTTACACATCAATAACAATTGGGGAAAATTTCAACCTATATATACCATTTTAGTTTAAGTATCAAGCCTTTTTGTCAGGTAGTTAGCATCCTATAATAAAAATCAAAGTTATTACTTTATTTTACCCAGTTAGTCAAAAGGGAAATTGGAATTCCTACCTATAAGAAAACAAAACCAAACAGCACATAATAGTTGTTAAGCATTTATATAAACACATTACATTTTTAAAGCACTCAACAAGTAATTAGTGGAACCTAGAATTAGATTTGTTTTTATTGTCACAATGCAGAAGAAAACCTGGTACTGAATAAGTTATTCAACTATTAAACCTTGACCAAAAAGATTTATTGTTAATTGCTTAAACTCCCTGCAATAAAATTAAACAACTTTTTTCCCCTTCCAATCAACTAACATGGCCTGCATGACTTTCACTAATTCACTTAGTGTCTAACAAAGGTAAAATAATAAACACTCAATGAAGAAGTGGCCATGCCTCATCAAACAGAGGTGCAGAGACTCCTGAATTGCCTGGCTCTGTGCCGGGTGGTACGAGCAGACGAGATAGATACAACTGACCCCCTAGAGCATTAATTTTTCTAACAATGAAGATAAACATGTCTATTCTAAAACAAGCATAGTTACGCTATAACATAAAATAGCATAAAATTTTGAAACAAAAAGCTGTCATCTACTTAAATGCCTTTCTATCCACTTTATATTTGTATGCCTTTTGAATTTTGCACCATTTTAATGCATTACCTTTTAGAACAAATTAACTTTTGAAAAGCCGTAAGATGGAAAAAATGATTTGGAGAAACTACAACTATGTTTTGCACATCTGAATTTGTGGAGAATTCATATTTGCTACACATATGTACAGCTGCAAAGATTATCCTTGTCCAAAATATGTGTATTAATCTCTCTCAATCTTCCAAATCTGTGTGTAATACTTCCAAAAGGTTTCCACCAAAAAATCCTAATAGTCTAAGTAAAAATTTGTCCACCCTCCCTCCACTCCAAATTCATGGCAAAAGGGTCACTAAAGATACTAAAATGTTCTACTACATTTTAAAAGTAATATTTTTCTTTATTAATTTTCTTTTAATTTTAATAATTTGGTTGGATAATGATTCCAAATTCAAGAGAAAAAGAATATACATAAAAATTTCCCCTTCCTTGAGCGGTCAAGGCAGGCGGATCACGAGGTTAGGGGTTCAAGACCAGCCTGACCAACACAGTGAAACCCCATCTCTACTAAAAATACGAAAATTAGCCAGGTGTGGTGGCACGCACACCTGTAATCCCAGCTATTCGGGAGGCTGTGGTAGGAGACTCACCTGAACCCAGGAGGCAGAGGTTGCAGTAAGCTGAGATCGTGCCACTGCACTCCAGCCTGGGTGACAGAGTGAGACTTCGTCTCAAAAAAAAAAAAAAATGCCCCTTCCACCTCTGTCCCCAGCCACCCAGTTTCCCTTCCTGAAAGCAACAATCAAAGTTACCAAATTGCTGTGTATCCCTCCAGAGGGCTCCTTAAATCTAACTCTGTGCCCATTGCACCAAGCTAGAGAGAATTTAATCTTAGTCATGTTAAAGGATACATATTTTTAAAAGGTGTAATCAGGACTTTCACACAAATATAAAATGAACATGGGCCCAAAATTGTATTTAACTCATTAAATAATGAGGGAACTAATAAGGTCTTCCCTTATTAGTTCGAGTTCAGACTAGTTGGAACCAGTCTGAAGAGGAGTTCAAAGAACCACACCTATTTATGCAGGTAAGAAATGCAAAGTGAATTTGCAAATAGATGCCAAATTGGCCTGTCCATACGGCAAATAATTGCCTCCCACCTGACATAGCTAATTTGCATTTCTATAGATGAAAATCCTTTTCAGTAGCATCAGTTTTCTATAGCTCAAAGACAGTAAAAGGCAGAGATAAGCAGAAAAGGTGTGTTTAGACAGAACACTTCATTATCTTTTCTTTGTCCACTTTGGTCTTTCTCAATTGTTTCTGACAGTCACTTAGATGGAATCCTTACGCCCTCTGCTACACTCTGCACACACCTGAGGTACATGAAGGCACAGAGATCTATGTCATAACAAAAATTCAGGAAGGGTCCTCCAGTCATTGTTCTACACTGGTCACTGCTAATTGTTCCATGTCCTTGCCATGGTTCTATGGAAGGAGAGGTCCTCTGTTGCTTTCCTGATGCTTTATTTTAGGTTTCCAGAAGCAGACCCTGAGATAAGGATTTGAGAGCAGAGAGGTAGTTTATTTAGAAGGTGAAGGCACCACTGGTAGGGGAGGCAGAAAGTGAGGCAGAAATGGAAAGACAGTAATTAAAGGATTGAGTAACCAGAACTTAATCTCATAGGAAAATTATGGGAAACATTGCAAAGCCCCCTCTTTGGAAGCATACCAACTAAAGGGCAAGGGAACTGGGGTCTTTATACTCCAGCTCCCTGGAGTCATTGGTAGAGGGTTGCTCCCAGGAGTGTTAATTCTGTGGCTCTACTGGCCGCTCTAAAAGAGAGCAGCCTTCCAAAGCTTTAGAGAGACACCTAAGGCAACAAGATGCACCTACTGGCAGTCGGAAGTCCACAGAAACACACAGAAGGAGTGGGATCTAGAGATGTAGACAGAACACCCACAGAATCCACTTCATACCAGGCTTGGATGTGCAAGCCTTGGCTGGGCCTCAAGTTGGAAGCCTGAAACCTAACTCTCATGCCTTGCACATTCTCTTCCCTCTGGGGTCCTGCCACCCCCTGTCTCAGGCACTGTGAAGGAGAGGATATGGGTCCTGCTACTTACAAAATCACCAGCCCCTGTCCCTTTCTAGTCCTGGATCTGTTTCCTCTCCCTGCTAGAGCTTTGACCTTCCTGCTCCCACAGGTGTTCATTTCTTGCTCCAGTTTCACACTAGGAGGGCAGGCTACCTAAGACAAAAGCCAAAATAACAGCCTGCCTTTGATCAACTTTGAAACACATTTCCCTAGAAGCAATAGAAGCTGAAGTCCCAATTACCTTCTTGAAATAGGAAAAACAAGGAGAACAAAACACAAGTCATGTTTCAAACTTTATCCTGCCACACAGAGCAGAAATAGTAAAAACGTGGCATCCTCTTTCCATCTCCGGTGATCTGATGGTTTCTGAAAAAGAGCACTCTCCCCCATTTGTTTCTGGGATTCCTCAAAAAATAGCAAAATGAAGGCCAGGTGCAGTGGCTCATGCCTGTAATCCCAGCACTTTGGGAGGCTGAGGCAGGCCAATCATTTGAGGTCAGGAGTTAGGGACCAGCCTGGCCAACATGGTAAAACTATAAAAATTAGCCAGGTGTGGTGGTGAGCACCTGTAATTCCAGCTACTCGGGAGGCTGAGACAGGAGAATCACTTGAACCTGGGAGGCAGAGGTTGCAGTGAGCTGAGATCACGGCACTGCACTCCAGCCTGGGCAACAGAGCAAAACTCTGTCTCCAAAAAAAAAAAAAAATAGCAGAATGAAAACTCAGCTAAGCTGAGGACTGTTTCAGTCACAGCACAGACACGATGGTCAACCTCCACTCCCCAGTGTTTGGAAGTTGTTTTCCAGATTGTTTGATCCTTATGGGAATCTGTCTTCCTTCTCAAATTAGAGTGCTAGTGTATATTTCTCCTTAATCCTGGACTAGGAAGTGGTAGTTAAAAATCTTGCCTTCTTTGCACATTTCATTTTCTCATTATTTTAAAGTTATTTTACCTTCTATAGTCTCTGATGAGGCATGAAGAAACTGCCATTTTTTGAAAGCCTAGTAAACATCAGCAGCTTCACACCCATAATCTCTCTTAAAAGTCTCCACAACGCTGAAGTGTAAAAAGCATTTTTAAATGGGAATTATGGTCCAGAGAGGTTAAGAAATTTCCTACAGGTCACAAAGCTACAGTTGGAACTAGGATTCAGATGTATTCCCTCTGATATTTTCCACTATACCATGATAGGCATTTTCCTTATTAAATCCTAACTGGACTTTTTATCTTAAAAGTCTCCAAAACACTGAAGTGTAAAAAGCATTTTTATATGAGGATTGTGTTCCAGAGAGGTTAAGAAATTTTCTGTGGGTCACAAAGCTACAGCTGAAACTAGGGCTCAAACTTATTCTATCTGACATTTTCCACTATACCATGATAGGTATTTTCCTTATTAAATCCTAACTGGACTTTGTATCTTCCAAGGCTAAAAAGTTATGAAAGGTTAAAAACAATAGAATTTTCCCTATGCTTTTTTCAAATTCTAGGAGCTGTTTGAGCCCTTTCAATTATTATCATAATAAATAGAAAATAAAACTAAGGAAAATTTATTACATCAATTAGTGGACATCAAAGTCAATTGTCCATGATCCAGGAAGTGAAGTTCTACCAAGTAACTCACATTGTAACTTAACAATCTTGGAAAGAACAGGGCCTCCAATGGCATTTATCAGGCAGCATGATGGTTTCTTCCAAAACGATACTTTACCCATTTCCCTCTTATGCTCATGGGAGGGAGTGACTCAAGTAAAAAGATCAGAGTTTTGCTGACCGACAGACCTGACTTCTCGCAATGCTGCTGGTGCCATGCAGTGTGTATTAGTCCATTCTCACGCTGCTATCAAGAACTACTTGGGACTGGGTAATTTATAAAGAAAAGGAGCTTAATCGACTCACAGTTCCACAAGCTGTACATGAAGCATGGCTGGGGAGGCCTCAGGAAACTTACAATCATGGCAGAAGGCGAAGGGGATGCCAGCACATCTTGCATGGCCAGGGAAGGAGGAAGAGAGAGTGACGAAAGAGATGCTACACACTTTTAAATGATCAGTTCTTGTGAGAACACACTCACTATCAGGAGAACAGCAAGGGGAAAATCCACCCCCATGATCCAATCACCTCCCACCACGCCCCTCCTCCAACACTGGGGATTACAATTTGACATGAGATTTGGGCAGGGACACAAATCCAAACCGTATCATTCTGCCCCTGGCCCCTCCCAAATCTCATGTCCTTCTCACAGTGCAAAATACAATCGTCCCTTCTAGTAGTCCCGTAAGTCTTAATTCATTTCAGCATTAACTAAAAAAGTTCATAGTCCAAAGTCTCATCTGAGACAGGCAAGTCCCAAAAGCAAGTTAATTACTTCCAAGATACAATGGGAATACAGGCATTGGGTAAATACATCCATTTCAAAAGGGAGAAATCAGCCAAAACAAAGGGTTACAGGCCTCATGCAAGTCCGAAACCCAGCAGGGCAGTCATTAAATCTTAAAGCTCCAAATTAATCTCCTTTGACTCCATGTCTCACATCTAGGCCACACTGATGCAAGGGGTGGGCTCCCAAGGCCTTGGGCACAGTGTGATCCTGAACAAGTCATTCATTTATTCAACACAAGGTTATTGAGCACCTGCTAAGTACCAGGTTCCATGTTCCATCCTGTGGCTAGAACTGTACTCAAACCCTGTCCTCAGAGCTGTCTATGTAAGGAGCCAGACAAGAGTCAAGCAAACCTAATGGAATTTGGGTTAAATACTGTGAGCATGTGGCCAATAGACTCTAAGATAGCCCCCAACAATCCTGCCTCTTTGTATTCACACTTTTGTGTAATCTTCTCTGCTTAAGTGTGAGCCAAACCTAGCTACTTGCTTCTACCAACAGAATATGGCAAAGGTTATGGTGTGTTATTTCCATGATTAGGTTACCTAAGATTGTGATTGTACCTTGCTGGAACACTCTGCCTTGCAATCTTTGATGAATCAAGCTGCCATGTTGGAGAGATCCACATGACAAGAAATTTAGGGCAGTCTCTGGCCAACATCTAGCAAGGAACTGAGGTTCTTAGTCCAACAACCCACAATTAACTGAAGCCCACCAATAAGCATGAGAGCTCAGAAGCAAATCCTTCCCCTATCAAGCCTTCAGATAAGACTTTATCCCAGCAAACACCTTGATTATAACCCTGTAAGAGACTGAGTAGAGGACCCCAAAAAGCCATGCTCAACCTCCTAACACACAGAAACTATGAGATAATAAATATGTGTTGCTTTAAGCAAGTTTGTGGGCAATTTGTTACATTATAATAGATAATACCAAGCTCAAGAACAGGCTGCTATGAGAGATCCCAGAGGGAGACTGCTTGAGACTAAGTGGTGAGCACAGGTTTCTCTGAGGAATCACATTTTAGCAGAGTCCTGAGTGATGAGCAGGTGCCCACCAGGAATGTGGGGAAAGAGAATTCCAAGTCTTTGAACCTTAGTGGAGCCTCAATTTCCTCAAATAGAAAATGAGAATTTTCCCTAGGTATTTCCTGCATATAGTTGCCTTGAGGATTAAGTGAGAAAATATTTGTAATATGCTTTACATCATCTATGATGCAAATAACAAGCTTGATTCCAATGATGGATGGTGAGGATGTTATTACCACCAGTATTTTACAAATAAAGTACTAGGACAGAATGGCACCCAATGGCAAAATGTAGTATGTGTTCTAAGAATGGACACTTCCTGTCCATAGATTCTATTACTTTCAGTCTTCTCTGGCTGGCCCATGCCTTTCTCTGGTTAGGCCTTCCTAGGCTTCTTTATGCAGATAGGGGAAGAGGTTGTGTAATCCCTCCTACTAATCACTGTGCAGATACATTTATTTCTCTGTTACAAACCACTGTCACATTACTGACTAGGACTCTCTTATCAGCCAATAGCAAATAATTCTGTACTTAGCTTGGGCAGTCCTGCTTTCTCATTCAGCTCACTCCTGTCTATCCAATTAAAATGCATCTCCCAGGCCGGGCACAGTGGCTCACACCTTAATTTCAGCACTTTGAGAGGCGGAGGCAGGTGGATCACCCGAGGTCAGGAGTTTGAGACCAGTCTGGCCAACATGGTGAAACCCCATGTCTACTAAAAATACAAAAATTAGCCGGGCGTGGTGGTGTGCGCCTGTAATCCCAGCTACTCAGGAGGCTGAGGCAGAAGAATGACTTGAACCTGGGAGATGGAGGTTGCAGTAAGCCAAGATTGTGCCACTGTACTCCAGCCTGGGCGACAGAGTGAGACTCCGTCTCAAAAACATAAATCAAATAAAAAAATAAAAAATAAAATAAAATCCAACTCCAAAAGGCAGAGCTTGTGACATATCCCTCTTTATGTTCCCAATACCATACAAAAAGCTAGAACAGTTACCCCATCCTTACCTCCTCTCCCTTCCCCACACACATGCCTACACACACACACACACACACATACACACACACACAGTCTGATGAACCAGTTTTCTAAACACCCTCCAAAACTCAGCTCAGAAGCCTCAGTCCCTGGAGAAGTATCTTTCCTCTCCCTAGGTGATGGAATTAATAATCACTTCTCTCTGCAACTTGAACTTGCTTCTATCATTGCACTAATCAGACTGTATTACAGTCTATTCACAGGTATTGTCGTCTTGACCAGTAGTTACTTGAGCTCATCCAGCATATTTTGAGAGCATACTGCATGAAGCTGGGAATACAGCAACGAATTTAACACAGACCCTGCCCTGGAGGAAAGGCAGGCTGTAAACAAGTAGTCTGAACTAATGTGGTAAATGCTCCCATCCATGTGTATCCCAGTGGCTCTCAATGTGAAAGGGGAGTAGCTGAGCACTTAGGCCCCTGGAGAATCTGGAAAGACTTCCTGGAGAAAACAACAGAAAGGACTGAACCCTGAAGGATGGGAAAGTTAGATGGTGTTATGGACTGAATTGTGTTTCCCCAGATCCGTATGTTGAATCCCTAATCAACAATGTGATGGTATTTGGAAATGGGGCCTTTGGGAAGTAATCAGGTTTAGGTGACGTCATGACGGTAGGGCCCTCATGATAAGATTAGTGTCATTATAAAAACAGATAGGAGAGAGCTTGCTTTCTCTCTCTCCTTTTACCATGCGAGGCCACAGCAGAAAGGTGGCCATCTGCAAGCCAGAAAGAGGGCCCTTACCAGAAACTAACTATGCTACTTCCCTGATCTTGAACTTCCAGGATTCAGAAATGTGAGAAATAGATGTCTGTTATTCAAGCCACCCAGTCTATGGCATTTTGTTATGGCAGCCCAGACAGACTAAAACATATAAGCAAAGTAAGATGGACCCAGCATTTCTGGCACAGGAAACCAGTGAAGGAAAGGCATGGAAACATGGATCAGCACAGAGTATGACAGAGATATCAGAACTGCATTTGACAAGTGTGCAAAGCTGAGACAGGCAAGAAGGTGTGGCCCATGTGATGATGGCAGTAAATTCCCAGCTCACATAAACCCCCTTTTTCTGAGAAGCAGTATTCACCTGCAGGATTAAGCTCCCAGCAGCCACATTTCTACCCCATGACTCTCCTGGGCATAGTTTATCAGACCATGGTGTCCATGCGACCCAAGCTGGACCAATCAGATCTTCTCTGGTGAATCTGGAATTGGTATGAGAACATACTAATCAGTCTAGGCTGTCCTCCTGAATAGAGATGAAAAAGTAAAAACTATGTGATGTCATGCACAGAGAGAAGCAAGAAAAAGCTGCTCTCAGGATGTGAAGAATAAAGCAAATGGACCCAGCAAAGCAGCAGCTGGAAAGAAGACAGGGATGCCTAGAGTTCATGGGAATTTCTTTCCAGTTCTTGCATAAGTTGCTTGAAATACCCCAGAATCGGGCCGGGTACAGTGGCTTATGCCTGTAATCCCAGCACTTCAGGAGGCCGAGGCAGGCAGATCACGAGGTCAGGAAATCAAGACCATCCTGGCCAACATGCTGAAACCCCGTCTCTACTAAAAATACGAAAAAATTAGCTGGGCATGGTGGCATGTGCCCGTAGTCCCGGCTACTTGGGAGACTGAGGCAGGAGAATCGCTTGAACCCTGGAGGCAGAGGTTGCAGTGAGCTGAGATAGTGCCACTGCACTCTAGCCTGGCAACAGAGTGAGACTCGGTCTCAAAAAAAAAAAAAAGAAGAAAAGAAAAAAAAAATACCCCAGAATCCTTCTAAGTAAATTTTCTTTTTTCCCTATGTGCTTAAATTGGTTTGACTTGGGTTCTGTCACTTGCTACCAAAAATGCTGGTGTGTCCTCAGCTCTGTCCAAGACTCCCCACTTCTGTTATTTATCTTCTTTGTTCTTCCTTAGATTATCATCACCTAGTCCATGAATAAAAATACCATTCATGTTCTCTAAGTCCCAAATGTGTCTTCTCCCCTCATACATCCAACATCCTATTTCCCATCTTCATTCGAATTGGCTAAACACATCTCAAAATTATCATGTCCCCCAGAATTATTTGACTCTGCCTCCTCTTCTAAATATTCTTCACCCCGAGTCTTCCACATCTCAATAAATAACACCAGGATCTCATTCCTCCAGGCAACAACTTGGAATTTTTCTTATTTTTCCTTTCCTTCAGCTCCCTCATGCAGTCCATCAACAAGTCTTACCATCTCCATTTGCAAAATATGTCTCAAATCTATCCATGCCAGTCCACCTCCACCACCCAAATCCATGTCATCAAAATCTGTCACCTGCTCTGCCTCAGTCATCTCCTTATTGCTCTTCCTGACCCCGTCTCCCCTGTCCCGACTCCACCAGCACATACACACAATGATTATCCTCAGAGCTGCAACGATGATTCTCTTAGAACATAAGTCATGACATGTCATATCATGAAACCACGTAAACCCTTAAAATGGCTTCCCACTGAATGATGGAAAAAATTACCTTAGTCAGTAAGCCCTTACATGATCTAGCCCCTGCCCTCCTGTCTGACTTTCCTCATGTTACTCTCCTCCTTGCTTACCAACTTCTGGGAACTGGTTTCCGTTGCTTTATTTTTGTTTTCCTTTTGAACATATCTAGATATTTCCCTCCTCAGCCCTTCACCCCAATGTTCCTATTGTACCCTCCTTCTCCATCTTCTCATCATTCATGTGTCAGTTCAAATGTCAGCTCCCAGAGAGAATGTCCTAATCACATTTGCAAAATAAGACCATCCAAGATTAACTACCTCACATATCACTCTGCTTCTCTCAAGTACTTATCACAATCTGAGATGTTGTTTGATTGTTGTTTAACTGTTTATTACCTGAATTCTTCTGCCAAAAAAGTAAGCACCAACCAAGGAGGCAGGTACCTCATCTGCCTCATTCACTGTGTAGCCCCAATTAAGCCCAACATCTGGCATATAGTAAATGCTCAATAAACATCTGTTGACTGAATGGATGAAACCAAGGACAACGCTGAAGTTCAGATAGGAGAGTGACAGGAGACATCTCGCATGCTTCATCTACATCCATGACAACAGTGTGGAAGATTGACTTCAGGAGGCAGAGTCCACATCCTATTCATCTTTGTACCCCCAATGTCTAACATGGGACAATCTGATCTACTATGTATAATAACAAGATTCCAAAGCAATACCATTTTATCAAAAATCACATTTAAAGTACATTCACTTTGGTGTGTTTGGCTAGAAGGAGAACTAGATATACATAATAGCAAAGGTTATTTTTCCTGTATGAATTTCATGAATAAAGAATTTTAGTTGTGCATGCTTTTAATTACGGAAAAAATAATTTATCAAAATGAACAAAAACAAATACAAACATCCCCTTAACTTACCAATTTGTTTTAATAAATTCTGATGATAACCCTTGAATGCTAGTGTTTGAGTTTGAAGAGCCTTTGAAAAGGATCTAGTTCGATTATCTTAAAGAACAGATGTGGAAACAGGCTGATGGAAATTGAGTGTTCAAGGTCAGAATGCAAGCTATAATCCAAATGTCCGACCTGCTCTCCTGGGTGCTGTACACTCTGTCTTTGTGGGTTGGGAAGATAATGTTGAGGATGGAGTTGGCAAGATGGCAGCAGCCCAAAGCTGACAAAAGGCCATTGATCTATTTGAATCTAAAAATTCAGACTCTGGCTTTTATGATCTGTTATTGAAAGAATATTATTCTTAATCCCAATAAAAGAGGATACTTCCCAAACAAAAAAGGAAAACAAAGTCTCACTTTACATCAGCAGAGCCCGATTTGAGTTCTTTTATAGTCCATAACCAGATGTGCATTTAGAGAAACCATCTGTTCCAATCAGGATGCAAAACAAACCACATAAAAGAGAACTCTCACCCCAACCCCATCTCTCAATGGGAAAGGAAATAATCAGGTGAACCATAAAGCGGAAGTTGAAGAGATAGATAGGTAATTAGATAAATAACACAACAGAAATTGCAATCGATGGCAATAGATATAGGTGTTTGATGGAGATTGGCAGATGGAACAGGTGTTATGACTGTGGCTCCATGTGTTTCAATCAGAAGATGCTCAGGAGCTGAGGCTTTGGGGACAGTCTGGCGGTTCGGACGACTTTGCCCACAGTCATATTCACTCCATAGACACCTACTTCAGTATCATCAATTTTGCCCTTCCGAATTCACATTCTAGCTCTCTCTTCCTTCCCATTACTGCTTAAAAGTTGGTACTCTTTATTTAAATAAAAATTCACCTTGTTTTCGGCTATATTCATTCAGGGAAATAAACACCCAAAAAGCAACATTTGCACATCTTTGAAAACTGCTTCCGGAAATGTTTCACTATACCGGTACCCTGGTTAGAGCTTTAAAATGGATTCTCCTGTTTCAATTTTGTTTTTATGCTGATTGACTGGAGCATAATTCAAGTCATTCATTATCCCCCACATGGAAAGCACTCTTGATACCTGCTGAATTCAATCTAGCCATGAATCCAAATCCAAGAAAGAATTTAGGTCAAATTTACGCTTCTGCTTAAAATCCTATTCCCACAAATATGTCTTATATATCACATGAGAAATTGCCATCTATTGCCATCTATCCTAAAGTCCTATTCCCACAAATATGTCTTACTGTTATCAATAGCCTTGAATCAGAACTATTAATATCAGCAATATTATGACACCTTTACTGGAGACTTACAATAACTTTATGCATTGTTTGAGTGGGTATAAGCAACCATCCATCCATTCTTTCAAACAACATTTACTAAGAACTCATTCTGTACCAGATCCTTTGGTAAATGCTGAAGATACCAAAATGGTTCCTAGATGCTTCTTCAATTGTTCCTGTCTCCAGAATTCATCATCTGGTATAGTTCAGAGTTTGGTGTAATAGATAGACCCTAAGGTGACTCTTCATGATTCCACCTTCTGGTATTCATGCCTTTGTATAATTTCCTCTCCTTGAGTGCAGGCAGGAAATGTGAGCTGCTCCTAATCAATACCTTATGGCAAAGGTGATGGGATATCACTCTCTGGGAATAGGTTACATTGCTTAAGATACCTTGTTGGCTTGATGAAGATGCCATGTTGAGGAAGCCCACATGGCAAGGAACTGCAGGCAGCCTCCAAGCTGGTAGTCAGCCAAAAGTCAGGACGTGAAGTTATACAGACATAAGGAAATGAGTTCGCCAACAACGTAAATGAGCTTAGAATTAGATTCTTCCCTCATCAAGTCCCCAGATTAAAACAAGCCTGGCCAATACCTAAATTATAGCCCTTCAAGACTCTGAGCAGAGGACCCAATGAAGCCATACCTGCACTCTTAACCCACAGACACTGTGAGATAATAAATGTATGCTTTTGTTTTCGGCTGCTACATTTGTGGTAATTTTTGTTTTGCAGCAATAGAAAATTAACATAGTTAGCCAACGATAGCCCACAAGCCAAATCTGGCCTGCTACCTGTTTCCGTATGGCCTACAAGCAAATAATGATTTTTACATTTTTAAGTGGCAAAAAATAAATCAAAAGAATGTTTTGTGACACATGAAAATTATGTGAAATCCACACCACAGTGTCCATAAAGTTTTATTAAAAAACAGCTACATCCATATATTTATGTATTGTCTGTGGCTGCTTATGTGCTATAACTGCACAATTGCGTAGGTGTGACAGAGACTATATGGATGACAAAGCCTAAGATATTCACTATCTGACCCTTTTTAGAAACAAAAAAAAATACACTGGCCTCTGGTCTAAGAAAAGGGACAGATATATCAACAGATAAATTACAAGCCAGCCTGGAAAAAGCTCAGAAGAAGAGGCATGGAAGCTAAGTTCTACTGTTGAGTAGGTATTTTCCAGATGGAAAGAGAAGAAAAGAGATCGCAAGGGAAATTTTTTTTTTTTTTTTTGAGAGGGAGTCTTGCTCTGTCACCAGGCTGGAGTGCAGTGGCGCGATCTCGGCTCACTGCAACCTCCACCTCCCGGGTTCAAGTGATTCCCTGCCTCAGCTTCCCAAGTAGCTGGGACTACAGGCACGCCACCACACCTGGCTAATTTTTTGTATTTTAGTAGAGATGAGGTTTCACCATGTTGGCCAGGATGGTCTCAGTCTCCTGACTTCGTGATCCACCTGCCTCGGCCTCACAAAGTGCTGGGATTACAAGTGTGAGCCCCTGTGCCCAGCTGTGAGGGAGAAATTGAAAGTGGAAAAATCATGGAGATATGTAAGGCCTCAGTCATCAGAAAGTAGTAGAAATGCCCAAAAGGTGGGAGTTCTGGCCATCATTTTAAAACCCCATAAAACTTCTGACCCCCTGATTGAGCGGCACTGGATTGGACTGAAGCTTTGGGGAAATTATTGCACATAATAAGATCTGCAATTTAATCCATATTTCTAAACTGTTCTTGTGGTTTGCCTAGGATTCTTGGCCAAATCATGTCACATGTGCTGCTCCTGCCTAAATGAGTTTGATAATGATGCTGCATTCCATTTCCAAATGCCATAAAACCCACAAATGTATTGTACTGCTGCATTTGGTTGTTTTTGGTTTTTTGAGGATTTTTTTTTTTTTTTTGGAGGCGGGGGGCTTCTCTACAGCTTAGTTGCTGCAGATCATACTCGCTGCTGAGTTACTTAAAAGATTTAGTTTCACCTCATGCTTCTGCTCTGCTTCTATATCTTCCAATACTCAAGTCAGTTCTATTGCAGGTGTCACTGAAGTTTGCAAAAAAAAAATCTGGGGAAGATCAGCTAGCTGCCTCCAAGAGATCTCACAAGGTGAACTTGTCAGGATCTGGCCCTCAGCTTCTCAAGTCTAGAATCTCCGCCTCATTAGAACTTTGTGACTATATCATCCTAAGTGTCATCGTTATTATCACCATGGTACTCTCAGACTTTAACAGGGGGTGTGGTATTGTGGGCCCCTACACAAAATAACCCCAAACCATAGTATATTGTGACTGCATCTGACATTGTGTTTTCTCTCTTTAATGTAATTGGAGTGTGTAAGCATCTCTCCCTTCTCTTGACTGCCTTCCAGTAGAATCCACACTGCCCATTTCTAAATTATGAAGAGCTTTAAGAAAAAAAAAGATAACACAGGTCTTTAAATTATGTGTAAAACAACAATCTGTAGGCAAAGAGTGAGGGTCTAAAGCATTCTTCAATTACTTAAACTATACAAATTTACTATATACAATTGATGCCCTCTCTTTTGACTGCTCAGAAGCCGTTTGTTCTACTGCCTAGATGTCAACTGCATTCCAGGTAGCCGAGTTCAACAGAAGTTAGGAGTTACCACTCTGATCTTGAAATACTTAGGGACAATAGAGATACATGCCAAGAAAAAAACAAAACTCCATCACAAAAATTATTCATATTCAGTCTGTACATATAGGTTTACAGATCAATTTATCTATATTACATATATTGTAAGAATTTCTAATCAATGTTCTATAACTTAAACCTAAGTTTGAGAAATTCAGCAAATTGATGAAACCAATCAATGGCCCCTTTCTGCTGGTGCTCTATGGCATTTCCAAAAGCTCAGCAGTTACTTACAAGCAGAAGAAACCCACAGGCCAAAAATCATGGCTGTCCAGTTGCCAGAGTGTCCACAGATGGTGACCCTCTCACTTTCTCCCCACTCTTCCCCGAGGCCCAGCACAGCTGAACTTCCCTGGCACAGGAAACAGAACTAACAAGATCTTACTAATTAGTTGAAAAATATGTTTAGTAGGAAAGAAAAAGGGGCATGAAATTCTGTTTGAGCAAATATAGAAATAGTGATCAACTGTCCTGGTTTTCCCAGGACTAGGGGGCTTCCAGGAATACAGAACTTTTACTGCCAATGCCAGAAAAGATCCAGGCACACTGGAAAAAGTAGGCAACCCTATGTATTATATTAATTATAGCTACAGTTTTTTTAAAAAATCCATAGTTCCACTAAAAAGGTCAAAGGAAAATGATTTTCTAGAAAAAGTAAAAACAGAAAGACACATTAAGATGCTCCTGATCACTCCACTGATTGAACAGGTTTATCGATAAATATCAGTTACTGCTGCCTGTTTCTTCTATATTTTCCAAGCATTCCTCTCCCCTGAATTTTCTCCCTAAGTCTACGTCTTTCCGATTCTAAAATATGAATCTCCCTTACCAGTGGTGTCTGTAATTTAAAATACTCCAGCATAAAAAGTGTAACACATGCATGTGTTCAGCTAAGTTGCACTCTAGGGCTCACGCTTCTGGGGAAGTTACTACAAGCCCTTCTGTTATTCCTATCGCAACATCTCAGTCCATTTGTGCTGCCCTAACAAAACACCTGAGACTGAGTAATTGTTAAACAATAGAAATTTATTTCTCACAGTTCTGGAGGCTGGGAAGTCCAAAACCAAGGTGCCAGCAGGTTGGATGTCTGGTGAGGGCCTGCTCTGTGCTTCCAAGATGGTACCTTGTTGCTACATCGCATCCTCACATGACAGAAGGGATAAATGTCATGAACGGCATAGTGGAAGGGCAAACAAGGAGCTAGCTAGCACCCTTCAATCTCCTTTTTAGTGGAACTAATCCCATTCATGAGGGCACAGCCATCATGATCTAATCACCTGCTAAAGACCCCACACCTCTTAATACCATCAACTTGGGGTGTAAGTGCCAACGTGTAAATTTAGGAAGGATACATGCATTCAAACAATAGCACTCGGATAACACCAGAAGCTTTGATAATTAACATAATAAGGGTCAGAAATGAGCTGTAACTGATAAAAAATAATGGTTTAATTAGCATCATGGATATTAGAAATGGTTTCTCACCAGTGAAATTTATGGTATTCAAGAAGACGTGAGTTGCCTTACACTTTTCAGCCATCTTAGTTTCCTAGGGTTGCCATAACAAAATATCACAAATTGGTACTTTGGGTGGCTTAAAACAGCAGAAACTTACTCTTTCACAGTTCTGGAGGCTAGAAGCCTGAAATCAAGGTGTTGACAGAGCCATGCTCCCTCTGAAGGCAATTGATAAGACTCCCTAACTTCTTCCTAGTGTCTGGTATTTCCTGGCAATTCGTGTTCGTTGGCATATAGCTGAATCATCCCAATCTCCGCCTCTGTCTTTACATGCCTTCTCTCGTGTCTGTCTTTATGCGCTCTTCTTATAAGGATACCAGTCATTGTGTTTACGTCTCACCCTAATCGAATATAACCTTATCTTATATAATTACTTCTGCAAAACCTATTTCCAAATAAGGTCACATTCTGAGGTTCTGGGTAGATGTGAATTTTGGTGAGGTGTTAGGAGGAGGAGACACTATTCAACCCAGTACACTGTCCATGCTTGAAGAGGGTATAAGGTTATTTAAAAAAATAAAACCCAAATTTTAGAAATGGTACATGAGATCTGATTTCTAACAGTGTCCGGCCATTTGGTTGCCTGATAACAATGAGATGGCAATGTATCTCTGGAATACTTACTGAGTCAGCCTCAAATGAACATGTCATCAAAGTGAAGATCAGATCCCCAAAAAGGTCAGAAAGTTGGGAGTTTGTGATGCTTTTGGAACATTTGAATGTATTGTTTGCCCACTAAATAATGTACATGTGAATACATGTATGTATGTGTGTCAGAATTTGGCCTGAAATTTGCTTTCATTATAACCTGGCAATGAGATTATAAGAGAATGAGATTATAAGAGAACAGTTGTCACCCTCAAACACCCTCAATATTTTCTTGGTTACTGTTATTAATTTAAAAGGGCCAGGGAGTTGGGCATGACCAAATTCCTGAGTTTTCTGCAACACCCTTTAGCCCCACTTCCCTTCCTCTTCTCCCCTCCTCAAACTTCTAGAAATAATAATCTACACTGTCTTCTCTGCACTTTTGCCTTTTCCATTTCACTCCTCAACCCACTGAAATGTGTGCTTTCAATCCTTCTTAGGAACTGCAGCAACACTGGATTGAGGATTCCAATCAGCTAAGGATTTATTTCTTCATGCAACCCTCTCTTTTCTTGGCTTCCCTGACACCCTTTCTCCCTAACCTCTTCTCAGAATATTACTCCTTGGTATCTTTCAACAGTTCTTCTCTCTCCATCTGCCCTGTCTCTGTGTGTATTTCTGAGGGCAAAATTCTAAATTCGCTGCTGTTTCCATTCTCCCTAGATAAACTAATATTTCTCTTCTGATTTTCATCCACTACTCTAACTGATGACTCTAAAATTGTGTTTCTCTAAGCTTCAGAGACACTTAGACAAATGCCTACTGAATGTCTCTACCTGAATAACCCACGGGCAGCTCAAACCATCTTGCTTGACTTGATCTCATCTATTTCTGCCAATATCTCTTATTCCTCTTGGGCGGACCTCAGGTAATGGCTGCACCAGATGCCCCATCATACAAGGCAGAAACTTGACCACTCCCTCTCTTTTCCCACTCACATCCAAATAGCCAGTAAGTCCTCAGCTTCAGCAGTTATTCTCCATCCCACTACAAAGGTTCTAGCCTAGATACTCACCTATCTCACTTTGTGCTACTGCAGAAGTCTATCCTCCTATACCACTCACTTGCTTAAAGCCCTGCAATAACCCAGCTCCCTTCCTGAGAGCACAATTTCTCAACTTCAGTACTGTGACATTTGGAGGCAGAAAATTCTTTGTTGTGGCTATTTTTGGATTGTAAGATGTTTAGCCACACCCCTGGCCTCCACCCACTAAATGCCAGTAATATTCCCTAAGTTGTGACAATCAAAAATGTCTCCTGACATTGCCAGATGTTCCCTAGGGGGGTCAAAATCACCCCCTCTTGAGCATCACCAACCCAGAAAACAAAGACCAAGCTCTGTAATGTAGCCAAAATGGCCCTTCATCAGCTGGTCCCTGGCTACTAGTCCCACACCTTCTCCTCCCTCTACCTGTGGTGTGCTTGATGCTCTATAAAACTCTTTACGATTATGTCTACATATTGCAGCATAATTAATTCTGTATATATCTGCTTTTCCCATGAACCATGAGCTCCTTGAGTGTGGAGGAACCTCAGGTACTCCTCTGTGCATGCAAACTGCGTAACAAGTGTAGTGCCTGCCAATTAGTAGGCATTTAATGTCCGTTGGATAGGTGAACAAATCAATTGAAGAGGACTTGGAAACAAACAAAAAAAAACTCTAGCTTTGGTGTCTATTATTGCCACATCTCTGAAAAATTACAACCATATACTTTCCTTTTCAACTTTTGAGCACTGTTAACCAAGAGAATTTTTCTGTTACTCTCTGTTTCATGATGTACACCTAATTTTCCCAGTTAGAGGGTAAGATCCTCTAAAACAAATATTTTTGTTTTGTACTTCTTTCCTAAATTTCATATCCTTCAATACAGTGCTGACCCCATAATGTAGCTTAACATAGACTTTGAGAAACACAGTGACTCTCTGTAAAAACTTCACCCATGGAAGAAAAGCCTGGGTAGGATGGTAATTAAACACATGGATTCCAGAGTCCCACAACCTAAATTCCAATCCATCCTTTTTCCACCTCTTACTAGCTCTATAATCACTCACTGAATATATCTAAGCTTGTGTTTCCTCATGGGGAAAAATGAATAAAGTAATAGTATTTACTTCATTTATTCAAAATAATTTATTGATTATCTATTACATGCCAAGCAGTGTTTTTAGCATTGGAGGTGCAATCGAGATCAAAACAATTTCTCAGCCGGGCCTGGTGGCTCATGCCTGTAATCCCAGCACTTTGGGAGCCAGAGGCAGGCGGATCACCTGAGGTAAGGAGTTCAAGACCAGCCTGGCCAACATGATGAAACCCCAGCTCTACTAAAAATACAAAAATTAGCTGGGCATGGTGGCACACACCTGTAGTCCCAGCTGAGGCTGAGGCAGGAGGATCACTTGAACCTGGGATGCGGAGGTTGCAGTGAACCAAGACTGCGCCACTGCACTGCAGCCTGGGCAATAAAGCAAGACTGCATCTCAAAACAAACAAACAAAAAGTTTATTTCCTCATTTGAACTAATATTTTAACAGATAGAGACAGAAAATGAATTATGTAGTAGTTATATAATATAACTCCAGAGAATGGTAAGTGCTCCAAAGAAAATATACTAGGGCATTGAGTGGGATAATCTTAGAAAAAAATTTCAAGAAAAATGTCATTGAGGAAATGAAATTTGGTCTCCTAAAGACAGAAGGTTGCCATGAAGATAAAATGAAGTAAATGCATGTAAAATGCTGAATACAGTGAATATTCATAAAATTGGAAATATCCTATAAATATTTAGTATTGCTATTACAGGGAACACTCACTAGAGAGAACTATCATTTGTTGAGTACTTGCTGGGTGCCAGGCATTTGGCCATCATTTTATGTGTAATTTTCACTTAATCCTCCCAACAAAAACAACCTTGAAGAACAGGTATTATTGGCTCCATTTTACAAGACCAAGGATCAGAGAGCAACTGGCCCTGGGGTCACACAGCCTGTGAGTGGTGGAGCCATGCAGGTCCCTCTAACCTCAAATCCATGGGTATTTTTGTCTTTTTTTTTTTTCTGTTACACCATGCTGCCACTTTCTTCATACCGACTTCCCTCAAAGACAAAGAAAGAAGGGCTCAGTAGTTGAAGATCAATAAGTAGGAGGAGGGAAGGAGAAGGATCCATATGAAGTTCGAAGTTCATGGTTCACAATTTGGAGTCAAAAGCACTAGCAGGCTACAGAATGAGCAGGCGCCTCACATCAAGGGGAAATTCTTCAGAACTGTTTTCAGGGACAGCCTGGCTTTCTGCTCCATCGTGGGGATTCCAGCCTCTGAGATTCTCATGAAATTGTGGGGATTCCAGCCTCCGAGATTCCCATGAAATCAAAGCTCAAAGTGACACCTCATAGCCATGAAACAGAACTGGCAGAAACACTTCCTCAAGGTCCCCTCAGGGCAGAAGCAGGTAGAAAAATTCACTCTGTGAACACAACAGAAGATTTTGTTTTCTGTAAACACCATTCTGGTTTCTCCCGCCTGATATCCCAAAGACTCTGCCCAGATAATCAGGTAAAGGATCCCACAAGCCTCTTTCGGGAATCTGGCAAGTGGGAATGCACAGATAATTCAATCAATGTCATATCTTATGGAGCCGGCAGCAATAAAGACCCCCAGGGCAAGAAACCCTGACTGAAAATGGAAATAAAATGGAAGGCGAGCTCTATTCTGAGGATAAATTAACAACCTGCATGGTGAACACAACCAGTCCACACTAACTTTGGAAACCAGAAAACCTGAAGAATGAACTCCAAATGATTCATTCTGTCACCCACCAAACATTCATTAAGCATTAATATTGTGTCAAGATAAGAAGGAAGACATCACACTCAGTATTATTGCTCACACTTTTAACTTACTTATCTCTATTTGCTATGTGGCCAAGAGTAAACACAATTTTATAATATTTATTGTAAGAATACCTGCATATTTCAAATTAAAATAAACAGTGATGTGCTGGTGAAGGTTTACCAGCTCTCTAGGAAGGATTATCGATGGAAGGCCTGATATACAGCATTTGCCAATTTTCATGGTGTAAATATTTCCACCACAGCCAGTTTTGAGCTCCCAGTGTGAAGTCACTAAAATGAGGCGATGGGAAGTGTTACCCACAGTCAGCTTTCAGGAGCCAGTCCAAGTCAGCTCTAGCACATCACTGAAAATAAGTTTTTTACTATTGAAGTGCCCTTCGTACAAGCTTGCAAAGAAGTAAAACTTTGTCAGCAAATTCCAAATTAGGAAGAAAGCATAGTGCAATAGAAAAAGCACAAAATGAAATTTAGGAATCCCTGAGTTGTAGTCTTAGCTCTGCCTCTAATATGATCTTGGGTTAGTCATTTTTCCCACTCCGAGCCCAAGTGTCTCATGTCTAAAAGGAGAGATTTGGCTGGATGCAGTGGCTCATGCCTGTAATCCCAGTGCTTTGGGATGCCAAAGCAGGAGGCTTGCTTAAGACCAGAAATTGGAGACCAGCCTGGGCAATATAGCCCCCATCTCCACTAAAAAACAAAAAATTCTCCAGGTGGTGGTGTAGACCTGAAGTCCCAACTAGTCAAGAGGCTGATATGGAAGGATTGCTTGAGCCCAGGAGGTCAAGACTGCAGTGAGCCATGATTGGACCACTACACAACAGCCTGGGCAAAAGAGTGAGACCCTGTCTTTAAGAAGGGATTTGGACTAGATCAGTAGTTTTCAATCATGGCTATACATCCAAATCACCATGGAATTTTCTTTTTAAACTATAGCTGCCTGGACTCTACCTTCCAGGAGGAATTATTCTGAGGGTTTGGAGCAGACTCAAGCTCCCTTTAAAACAAAAAAAAAAATCCGCAGGTAATTTTTGTGTATAAAGAAAGCTGAAGAAGCACTGAGCCGCTTTAAGGCCCTACCTAAACTTAACCTAGTGCAGCAGACAGACTGTAGGTGACCCCAATGATCCCTAGCTCCTGGTGGTGGAGTCCTTGTATAATCTCCCCTTGGAGGTAGGTGGGACCTGTGACTTGCTTCCAAAGGGTAGAATATGGTAAACATAATATGATTGTCATATCATATGAGACCCCATCTTGCAGGCAGACTTGCTCTACAGATTCACTCTCCTGCCAGCCTTGGAGAAGCAGCTCCCAAGCTGTGAACTGTGGGAGACCCTAGATGCTGACAGCAGCCTTCAGCCAACAGCCAGCAAAAAGCTGGAGTTCCCAGTCCTGCAACCACAAAGAAATGAGCACCGCCAACAACATGAGTGAATTTGGAAGAAGATTCCTCTCTGGCTCAGCCACTGGAAGAGAATGTAGCCCAGCTGACATCTCAAATGCAGTTTCATGAGACCCTGGATTAGAGAACCAGCTCAGTCCCGCCTGGGTTCCTGACCCACAGACACTGGAAGATAAAAATTATGTTTTCATCTGCTAAATGTGTGATAATTTGTCATGCAGCCTGAAAAACCAATACTTTCAGAAACACTAGAACCTAACTCAACTAGAAGTGCTGGGGCACCTGAGGACACAGATTCACAACTCCTTTTTCAGGCTTTCTCCACGGTGTCAGTTCATTGCATGGAATGACTGGCATGATTGCTCACACTTTTTTAATTGTTTTATTTTTTTTTCTTGATCCCTAGGGTCACATTTTATTGAGTTAAATGTGTAGATGATGTGACTTTACTATAAAATTATACTCTAGAGTTCGTAAAGCCTATTTCTTAATGTTTACCATATCCCTGTGTGGTATTATTGTTGTATTAGTTTTCTATTGATAAATAGCAAATTACCACAAAACTTAGAGGCTTAAAAAGACACATTTACTCAAAAGAGCCAAAAGGTGGAAGCAACCCAAATGTCCAAAGATGGATGAATGGGCAAACCAAATGTGGTCTATATACAGTCAATGGAATGTTATTCAGTCCTAAAAAGGAAAGAAATTATGACACATGCTACAGCTTAGATGAATCTTGAAGACATTATGCTCAGTGAAATAAGCCAGTCACAGACAAATACCATATGATTCCACTTTTATGAAGCACCTCAGTTAGTCAAGTTCATAGGAACAGAAAGCAGGATGGTGGTGGCCAGCAGCAATGGGGAGGGACAACGGGAAGTTGTTTAATGGGTACGAAGTTTCAGTTTGGAAAGATAAAAATGCTCCAGAGATTGGTTGCCCAGCAATGTGAAATATTTAACACTATTGAACAGTACACTTAAAAATAGTTAAGGTCGTAATTTTAAAATTATGTGTGTTTACCACTGATATGGTTTGGCTGTGACCCCATCCAAATCTCATCTTGAATTGTAACTCCCACAATTCTCACATGTTGTGGGAGGGACCCAGTGGGAGGTAATTGAGTCATGGGGGCGGGTCTTTCCTGTGCTGTTCTCGTGATAGTGATAAGTCTCAGGAGATCTGATGGTTTTATAAAGGGGAGTTATCCTGCACACACTCTCTTGCCTGCCGCCATGTTAGATGTGACTTTGCTCCTCATTCACCTTCCACCATGATTGTGAAGCCTCCCCAATCATGTGGAACTGTGAATCAATTAAACCTCTTTTCTTTATAAATTACCCAGTCTCAGGCATGTCTTTATTAGCAGCTTGAGAACAGACTAATACAACGACAATTAATTTTTTTAATTTAATTACCAAAACCCCACACATTTACTATTTCATAGCTTCCATGGGTCAGGATTCCAGGCCTAGTTTAGTTCAGAGTCTCACAAGACTGAAATTGAGGTGGGAGTCAAGCTACCTTTTCATCTGGAGGCTCAGCCAGGGAAGTATCTGCCTCCAAGTTCATTCAGGTTGTTGGCAGAATTCATTTACCTGGGGCTCTACCAGTGCGGCCTCTGTTTTCCTGATAGCTGTCGGATGGGCTGCTCTCAGCTCCTAGGGCCTGCCCTCAGGTCCTTGCCATGTGGCCCTCTCCACAGGACTCTCATAACACAGCAGTTTACTTCTTCAAAGCCAGTAAGGACAGCCATCTCTTTTCAAGCTGCTAAGAAACAGTCTTCTATACTGTAACCTCTACAGTCATCTTTGCCAGATTCTGTTGATTAGAAGCAATTCACAGGCTCCTTCCACATTTAAGCAGAGGGAATTATGCAGGGTTGTGACTCACTGGGAGTCACTTTAAGGTGTGTCAGCCACCATTGCCAACCTCATGTTTTAGATGAGAAAACTGATGCTGAGCAAGGTTGTGTGACATATCCAAGGTCACACAGTCAGTAGCAGGCTGAACTAAGACCTCTAGCTATGGAGTTCTGAATGTAATTTTCAGGCTCCATTCATTCCATGTGCTCAGAAACCTTAGATAAACTTAGAGAGAGGACCAAAACACTACCTATTGGGTACTATGCTTATTACCTGAATGACAAAATAATCTGTACACCAAACCCCTGTGACATGCAATTTACCTCTATAACAAACCTGCATGTGTACCCCTGAACCTAAGATAAAAGTTAAAAAAAAAAGACAAACTTAGGCACAATAAAATTTTAATCAGTTTGGCCAGGTGCAGTGGTTCACGCCTATAATCCCAGCACTTTGGGAGGCCAAGGCGGGTGGATCACCTGAGGTTGGGAGTTTGAGATCAGCCTGACCAACATGGAGAAACCCAGTCTCTACTAAAAAAAAAAAAAATTAGCCAGGCATGGTGGCACATGCCTGTAATCCCAGCTACACGGGAGGCTGAGGCAGGGGAATTGTTTGAACCCAGGAGGTGGAGGTTGCAGTAAGCCGAGATCGCACCATTGTACCCCAGCCTGGGCAACAAGAGCAAAATTCTGTCTCAAAAAAAAAAAATTTAATGAGTTTATTTGAGCATTCAGCAATTCATAAATCGGGCAGCTCCAGACCCCAAGTGGTTCAGTGCTCCGAAGGAGAGGGGAAGAGTGAGAGAGAAACTTTTAGAAGGTGTTCATGGAAGCCTGACAAAGAAAATATATTTGATCAGTTAAAGTGGAAAGTTCCTACATAGAGATTAGTTGTCACTTTCTGATTGTTGAAGACTCTAGCTAGAGTTTAGTTAGTGGTTTCTAACTGGTTAAGCTTAAGTTTAGTTTCACTGCTAACATTGGGCTTTGGGTTTGCTTACCCAGAAACCAGAAGCACTAGAGGTGCCTCAGCCTAATGGCTTCTCAATTAAATGTGTTTTACCGGGGTTAATAGGCATGCCTGGAATGGGATTGGAGCAGCCAATCTCCTTTTGCTAATGGGAGCAAAGATGCCCAAACTTTAAGAACTAGCTCTCAAACCTCAGCAGCAAACTGGCTAGATTACATGGTTTCTGTGCTTCTCTTCTTTATCCCTGAGTTCTATGTCGGTAATCAGGACTTCGGGAACCTAAGATGAAGTCCAATCAGCAATCTTATCCATAAAACACACTGAGAAATGTTAAGTTATATTTTACCTCCAAAGAAAAAGATACTCACTTTTAAAATGAATGCATGTTTAGTCAATTTTTTAAAAGGAACCTCTGCACTCTGATGTGTCAAAAATCATTTTTCTTAGACCAAGATCATGCCACTGCACTCCAGCCTGGGCAACAAGAGCAAAACTCCGTCTCAAAAAAAAAAAAAATTATCTTAGAAGTGCAGTTTATATTATATCACAGAATCTTAGGACACACCAAGAATATATAGTACTGACTACCAGCTCAGCCTCCGAGAAAGAAAGGCTTCCAGCAAAGTCAATGAAGTTGAAAACATATACAAAATAAAGTTAGCAAAAGAAGATGAAAACAAATTTTAATGAGGTCAATTTAAAATTTTTTTTTAATTTGCACTCAACACTCATTTCCTAATGTGACAAATCCTATGTAAAGGTCTCCACCTTCCAAACCTGCCTGAGATCACCCCTGAGGGCTGCTGGACAAGATTCAGGTGCCTTTCCTTATCATTGTCATAATGTTGAAATGATAAAAAAGGAAATATATTTCTTACACCTATAAAGCTAAAAATTCGCCTATATTGTTATTTTTCATATTTATTTTCAATAATGATGCCAAGATATTTGAAAGTCATTACTATCTCAGCTAACCTAAAATTAGCTTTCGCCCAAACGTTTTTCAGTAGATAGAAAGTCTAAAAAACAGGAATGAAGAAAAGAGTCGATGGCTAGCACCCTTCCTTAGTAAAAAGAAAAGATCAAATAATGATAGAAAAAGGAAATATATTTCTTATACCTACAAAGCTAAAAATTAGCCCATATTGTTATTCTTCATATTTATTTTCAATAATGATGCCAAGGTATTTGAAAGTCATGAATATCTCAGCTAACCTAAAAGAGATTAGCTTTTTTCCAAACGTTTTTCAGTAGATAGGAAGTCTAAAAACAGGAATGAAGAAAAGAGTGGATGGCTGGCACCCTTCCTTAGTAAAAAGGAAAGATCAAATAATACCTCACAGAGGAAAATGTCACCAGGGAAAATCATGTGCCTTTGTAAATTAGATACAGGATCCTCCCCTCTCAAGTCCATTTCCTATTCACACCTATTGGAACATGCTAGGGTCAATGCAAGTTCATTTTATTGAAGTCAAGATCAAAAAGCAGGCGGCTCCAAGATATATACAGCCCTTTAGCCACAAAGGCCACTGTTGGGGGCAGCTCGTGGGCTAGTATGAGTATCTCCATGTCTTTATTGAAAAGCAGGCTACTTTCTTCACTGCTTTCATTTTGAAGCAGCTTCCATAAGCCTTCATCTCTTGTGAGCATTCCCATCGCAGTAAGAAGAGAGAATTCTAGCCATCTCATCACACCCAGAAAGTAACAAGGGGCACAGCTATGGTAAGTGTTGGAGCTGTCACTTATCATGGGAAAGAATTGCAGAGTGATATCAGGTGGGATGGTTGTAGAGCCAGAATGTGTGGGTTTCAATCCCACTTAGCAGCTGTAGGATTTCAGGCAACTTACTAACCACTCTGCCTCAATTCTCCTATCTAAAAGATGGGATGATAATCCTCACCTGATGGGTTACTGTGAATATTAAAATGGCTTGATTTATCCAAAGCACTTGGAACAGTGTTTGACCCTACAAGAGCATGTACTATCATGATTATTTTTCTCCTATGTAAAAGAGGCTAAATGCTTGCTGATTGACTAATTAACAAGATAAATGACTGAGTAAATTATTAAACTAAAAAATGAAGGTCTTCATGGTCTGTTTCCTTCTTACATCTCTAATTCATATCCCCTTCCATAATTGCACACCTCACAGCCTCCAGGAAGTTTTCCGTGACCCAAGTCTCAGTTAAGCAGGCTTCTATGTGTTCCCACGCACCCCAGAATCACTGTGTCTTGTCACTTCTTATTCTGTGTTGCAATGACTTTTTTGCCTCTCCCATTGTCAAGTGAGATCCTCGAAAGGAGAGCCTGTGCCATGTTTTCCAGCTTCCCTCTGCCTGGAACATAGTAGGTGTTCAATATGCACATTCATTTGTTGAATGAATGAACAAATGAATAAATGGAAGGCCTATTGATATCTGCTGTTTGCAAGGGTCACTACTATGGGCTAAATTGGAAGGCCTGATATAAAGTATCTTACAACCCAATTAGGAGATAATCTTAAATAGATGAAAAGTTAAATAATTATAAAAGATCCAAATACACAGGTAATCACCAAAAATATTAAACCTTCTTGCACATATCACCAGCCATGATGTCAAGGTGCCAAGACAACTAGTAAATAGCATTTACTATGGAAAACACAACCTTTTACATGGGCTCAAAATTATATATCTGTATTTCACTGATTACAACACATTTCTTCAAATTTTAACATCTCAATCTTATGAATAATGGCATGTCATAGTTTAAGCAGAAACATCTTTCTTTCTTAGTAGTACATAAACAATGGTGTATCTTATAATCCATGGTGTTCTAGGTTTGATGAAATAAGGTCAAAAGATCAAAAAAACCTGAATTATTACATATGCATATTTTTCTGTAGAGGAAATAACAGCAAATGTAAGGGCTAGTTGTCTGAGGACTTTGCTAATCTCTTCTGTGGCATGTAATTAAAAATAAAAGGTTGCAAGGATCCTAGAAGGTAACTCTTGCTTCTTAATGCACAAGGTGAACATCCAATAATATCTGAGTGCAGACAGCCTTAGCTTAGCAGCCTGGAGGATATAGCCTAAGAGATTAAGGGGGAAGGATGCAATAGCTACATTCAAACATTTAGTATAATTATTCACTATCACTTTAATGTTCTTCTAAAAGCAGATAATCTTGCACTTCTACTCTGTTTTATGACTTTTATAAAAAATTAGAAGTAATTTGGCTATCTTAAAAAGCCCCTTATAACTAACTCCTTCCTCTGCCCAGTGACCACTCATGTGAGTGTGTGTGTGTGTTTGTGTGTGTGTGTGTGGTGATAAACAGTTTATCATTTCCACTAAAGACAACTACTCACTAAATGAGACTGTTCATTCAAGTGACATGGTTCCTGCTAGAATCATACTTTTTATTACAAGTGACACAGAAATTGAGGAGTTGTAATACTCACCAGCACACTACATCTCACATGGCTATTGTTTAATTTATTTGATTTCTTAACTGATTTCACACTCACAAGAATTTCACACTATAGTCACATTAATTTTTTAATTTCCTAGTAATACCATAACACATAGGGGAAAACAGATTTTTGTCAGAGTGCTTTTTTCAAAATTGCAAAACAGGTATTAACTTATCACACCACTTTTGCCTCCCTCTCTCTGTCTCTCTCTCCCTCTCACACACACACACATAGACACACACACACAGAGAGAGAGCAAAGTAATACTCTCCTGTCAAGCTAAAATCATCTTATTTTGATATATCAACACATATCACATAATTCATATCTTTAATGAACACATCTAATTTGGATAATGCACATGGGGTGATTGGATGTCTATCTGCTAATAACAGGGTCTGAATGCTAATGGCTGAGAAAAGCTAAATGCCCAAGAATAGACATGGATTAACTACGAGCATTTGCCTCTTGGCTTTCCTAGCACTGTTTGATTTCCCCTTCATTTAACCTTGACATTTATAAACCTAATCAAAAGGTTTAATAAATAGGAACCCAACTTAAACACAAAGCAAAATGCCAAAAATCCTATATATATTGCCCTAAGGGGAAAAAAGTTGAAGATGAATGAGAGCCTCTTCTTTTAACACCTTGTACTTTGACCTCATTGAGTAAAGATGACCTAAGAATCAAGTAGCTTATTCTTAAAAAGAATTCTTGGTGAGTAAAGGAAAAAATATAGTTAAGAGTATTTAATTACCCATGAAAATCGAGGACCTCTGCTTTGAAAAAATGATAGTGTTACATTTACATAATTCTGGGTGAGTATAGAACTTTATTTTCAAGTAAGTTTCAATACAGTATACCTCCACCCACCTTAGAGTTTCATATTATGAATCTCTTATCTTAAAGGCTCAAAGAACTCTTGCAATATAGAAACCTATTTAAACTTGGTTAACTCATTGTTGCCTAAATGTATTCGGCCAGGAAATCCTTTTGTGAGCAACGACATTTTGAGAAGATTGTTAAATGAAAAGACAACCAGAGACAAATCAGGAAAGCTAGAGCCCAAAGTTAGCTCTGTTTTAATTAACTGTACAACACAGAGTAAATCATCTCCCTTTAGTTAATGCTTTTAGAAAATGAAAGGGTTGGGCTAGATGAGTTCTGAGGTCTCTTGCAGCTCATAAATTAAATGATCCTGAGAAAATCTAATGACAATGAAGATGAGAAGCTAAAGAAAATATTGGACAGCACCTGAAGGACTTGAATAAATGTGGTGAGAATAATGGCCACTAGGTAAAGGCGTATGAAGATCTGGATAATTCATTCCCAAAAAAAGACATTCCCAAACAGCTTAACTCAGTGGGCCCAGCAGCAGATCCACATCCTTGTCAAGAGAAATCCAATTCAGACTCAGAAAGACAAGACCTTGCAAAAGCAAATAGGCAAGAAAAAGAAACGAAAACGAAGTCAGGAGGTCCCAGGAATAGCTCGTGGTGAGTGGTTCAAGAGTGAGACCAAGAACAGAGACTTGGCAAAATGGCATCCTTTGTACATAGTGTGCAACATTCTGGAAGTTAAGAGTAGACTAGACAAAGGAATCCATGATAGACTGGACAAAGATTAAAATTATGGGTTACCTTTTCTGCAATATTCAGTTGGCTCTTTATATCTTTCAATAAACTTTGAAATTTGCCTTACAACTCAGTAAACAGAAATAAAAACTGATATAGTTGAATAAGACCAAAGCTTTCCAGCCTAGAATCCTTGGGCTGCCAAGGCTTGCACAAGTCATAAAGGGTGTCCAAGACACCCCTCTGTTAAAAGAAGTGGGACTGTTACAGCTGTTTTCTCAAGATGATGGTCAAGAGGCTATTGCCTAGAACTGGAGTCCACAGGGCTACAGGTAGGGCAAAGAGTTAGCATTGCTTAGGAAAAGGCAAAAATGCAAGTGCTAAGACCAGAAGAGGAGAGGGAGAATAGAAGCCAGGGTTCCTGTACCAAGACAAAACTATGAGCAGCAGGCTCCCAATGTTATTTTATTTTGCATCCCATTACAATGTCTTTAGTGCAATATATAACTGCATGGTCTGCAAATTGCATATGTATAGAACCATGTTTGTAAATTATACACATCATGCAATTTGCACAAAAGAAGGACATGTTAACCAATAAGAAAAATAAATACAAAGCTTCTAATACTGCATAACTCCTAGAGTAAAAAGCACTCCATTTTGGAGAGGACTGATACAGAAAATCAGATCAGAGCAAGAAAAGATGGGACACAGCAAGAAGGGAACCAGCCAAAGAGATGTCTGCAAGCAACAGCGGGAGTTCACCTTTTGGGTCACAGTGCATGATCAGCCTGTGTTAAATAACTAGAAAGAGGAAAGGCAGTAAGGATCAAGATTTATAATGGAAAATACACCTTTGCATGTGATAAGGCCACCCAAACCAAAAAATAATAAAATTTTTAAAAAATTTTGGCTATTATCATGTCAGCTCAATGACATCATATCTACTTCCCAGTAGATGGCATTGCAATTGTTCATGCCTGCAATGAACAAGTGGGAGAAGACATCCATTATTTAATAAAAACTTTGCAAGGCAGAACCTTTTTTAACAGGAAAAATACAAACAAGTTCTCAGACGTGAAAATATTAGGAATTACTAAAGAAGGGTATCTCTGACTCTATGATTTGAGGTCACCAGTGTGACCTTCTCCAAAGCTACTCTTCAAACTGGAAAACTTTCTAGATTGGCACAGCCCAGAATAACTTTCTTCAATGATGAAAATATTCCATGTCTGTGCTAGCCAATTGAAATTTGCCTTACAACTCAGTAAACAAAAATAAAAAATAATATAGTTGAATAAGACCAAAGCTTTCCAACGATCTTGCAGACCATGCAGTATGGTAGCCCCTAGCCACATGTGACCATTGAGCACTTGAAATGTGGCTAGTGTGAATGAAAAAAACTGAGTTTTTTATTTTAGTTTAGTTTAGTTTTAAATATACATATGTGGCTACTGGCTACTATATTGGATAGTGCAGTTCTAGAACAAAGTGTCAAGCAAATCTATGACAATAAGTTACTAGTAGTAATCAATATAGCTTATGAAGACTTGGGCAAACATGCTAAAAATACACAATATAATGTGTCAAGTTGACTTTGAATTCAACAAACCACAGAATCAAAGGGTGCAATTTAATAGGCTTTAAGTATAAGCTATTAGACTGTAACCAAAACAGACAAAACCCGCAGATACAAGAGGGTCAATGACCTGCTAAGAAATAAAAAGAGAATAAAAGCCCATGAGAACCACAATGGACAACAAGTAGAACGAGTCAAGAGCTTGTCTAGAATTAAGACAAGGGGGACTAAGCTGAGAGATAAGGATATAAAACTGCCAATGAAAAATCCTTTTTTCTCTAGACTTGGCTTGCATTTTTGGCCTCCACATCTAAAGAGGAATGAGAAGGAATTGGAAAAGGTCCAAAGAAGAACAGAGTGATTTCAATTGTTGAATCACAGAATCACAGTGGGGAAATATTGAATGTGTTGTGGCTTTTTAATCCAGAGAAATAGAATTTGAGGGTAACAATATCTGCCTTCAGGTTCCAGAAGAGGCACAATAAGTGGCATTTGCCAGAGTCTTCAAGCACCTGGGGGAGAAAATGACACTCAATGTACAGTAAGGAAAAGTGTTTCATTCAGCCAGAAGGGAGACTTGCCTATTCACAGGCAATGATTTAACAGGGAAGGAGTTTTATTTAATAAAGCAGAAATGTTGAGCATCAGGAGGTGCCAGGAATGGATCTTAAAAGATAAACAAAGCAGAAACCCTGGGCTTCGTGAGCTTCACCTAGAAAAATGAGAAAAAGACAACTCCACGCTTCCCAACCTACCACCAAACCTGGGATATGCTTGATAGGGAGAGAGGTTTCAGCAATTCTGCACTCACTCCTCCCTCCCTTCCCTACAGAGGAAGCTGTCCACACAAGCTGCAAGGAGGAAGCCAAGGGCCAAATTACAAAGAGAAGAAAAAGCACCTGGAAATACATACCACATGCTTAGGTAAATGCTGGATTTAATATATGGAAAGACTCAAAGTCTAAAGAAGTCAGTTGCCCTGAACCTCATATGGCAGGATCTGTGGGGCATAGCATCCCTCTAACTTGGCGTCTAAGTTAGATGCTAAGTTAAGCGTCTAAGTTAGCATCTAAGTTAGTGTCTAAGTTAGACACTTTGGTGTGGGAACCAAAGCGGAATCAAAAAAGAGGCAGGCCTGCCTAGGTACTCTTGCCACCTGGAAGCCAGATGCACAAAGAGAGCAATTCCACCATGGGATGCTGCTGCCAATGAGTCCTGGCCAAGGGTGACTGTATTAGTCTGTTCTCACACTGCTAATAAAGACACACGCAAGACTGGGTAATTTATAAAGGAAAGAGGTTTAATGGACTCACAGTTCCATATGGCTAGGGAGGCCTCACAATCATGGTAGAAAATGAAGGAAAAGCAAAGGGACATCTTACATGGCAGCAGGCAAGAGAGATTGTGCCAGGAAACTCCCATTTATATAACCATCAGATCTCATAAGACTTATTCATGAGAACAGTATGGGGTAAACTGTCCCCATGATTCAGCTATCTCCCATGGTCCCACCCTTGACATGTGAGGATTATTACAATTCAAGGTGAGATTTGAGTGGGGACACAGCCAAACCATATCAGTGGCCTCATGGTAGACAATGGATCAATCAGAGCTGTCCTCGGAGAGTGGACACAGTCCCCCTTCCTTTCAGGCACTGTACTCTTACCAGTCAGACATTAACTTTGCCCAGTTGAGCACTCAGGCTCTACCCAATTAGAACAGCAAGCAACTCCATTCTTAAGGAAAATGAGTGAAGGTTTCTGCTGCAACTATTGCAATTATTATGACAAATATAATCAAGCACTAATGAGAAATCAGAGGAGGTAGTATAATGAAGGGCAATTACATATTATGCAACATTGAATTAATGTGAAAGTATATGGTATAAAAATATTAATGAAGTCCCCATCTATGCACAAAATTCAAAATTAGGCAATTTCCAAAACATTGTTTAGTTTATCAGGAACTATTTATTTTCAGTGCTGTTATGCAAAGCGAATTGTAAGCAGTGTTGATGTTACTATCACTTGAGCCGGTAAACAGAAACCCACCATCAGAAGTCCTTTTATTGGGTCTGTGAGAAAATTCACCTTCAATTATGTTAGCTTTGAATTATGTAAATTCTTTAAAAATCTACCCTTCACATAAACTGTAATCTCTGTCCATGAGTGCAGGGGAAAGGCATTTCAGAAAAAGGTAAGTATCATTCATAAACACATAGAAGCAAGAAAGAAGGAGGGAAGGAGAAAGGAAAGGAAAACAGAAAGGAAGAAAGGAAGAGGGTTTAAAATAGTCAAGAAACAGTAAGAAGTGGAGGAGCAGGGAATGAAGCTAAAAAACATTGGTTGCAAACCAATAATGCCCAAAAGCCTGGCCTCAATTCAGTATCAGGCCATGATGGAATTTTCATAAATCCACAGTGAAATGAGAAAAACAAGCATGGCATTTTCCACAAAGCTAAATACGTAAGATATTTATATAACTGTTTCAAATGACCTTTTATTATGAGACCACATCCTCTGTAATTTGTTAGCAATAAAATTTCCTATCTGTACACCTACTATGTACCCACAAAAATTAAAAATTTAAAACTTGTTTTAAAAATAAAATACAGTATCTGTTATGAAATGGTGGCAATGGCATATGACAGATGTCATATAGAGTTATTTTTATACATTGTTTTTTGACAAAATTAAAATTGACAATCTTATATAGATCCACAATTTATTTTTTGGAAATATTACTGCTCATAAAATGAAGGCGACTGGGAACCACCGTCCTATGGGAAGAAATTTGCATAACTGAATAAGGCACCAGATTAAGCACCATGGAAATAATTCTAGATGTTATTAAATATGTTTAAATGTACATCAATAATTTAAAAGAAAGCACTACAAGAACATAAATAGTATGCAAGTGTTTCAAACTACTAGAGGGAAAAAAATGTAACAAAAAAGCCTTATAAAATCAACAAAGAGCAAAATAGAAAAACACAAAGAAAACATGAAATAAATAAGATGGCAAGAATAAGTCCAAACATACCATTAATCATGACAAATACATCTGGGTTATATTTTCCACACAGAAACTCCCAGATTGGTCATGAAAACCAAACCAAATCAAACAAATAAAAACTGTCTGCATGATGTTCATAGAAATCACATTAAAATAAGAAATTTAAATAAGGTGACAGTGGAAGATAAATCAGACAAATGTTAGCTACTATTCCCCAATCTGTGCTCCTCAAAGAAAACAGTGACTCAATATTAATTTCAAATGAAATAAAATTCAAAGAAGTGGAACATTAAATGAGATGCAAGAAATTTTTATGTTGACAAAATGTAAAACCTACCAAAAACCTACAACAGCAGTTAACAACATAGCAGTTAACAACATAGTTTCAAAATATACAAGGCAAAAATTGTTAGAAAGCAAACAGAAACTCACTAATCCATAGAAATAGTGGGATGAATTAATAGACACCTGAAAAAATGACTGTATTTCCATATGGAAATAAGAATTTGAATTTCATTATTGACAAGCTTAATCACAGCTATATAAAGAAATTGTACACAACAGAAAACATACTTTTTTGTGTCATTTCAACTTTTATTTTAGATTCAGGGGGCACATGTGCTGATTTGTTACATGGGTATATTGTACGATGCTGAGGTTTGAGGTACACTTGATCCATCACCAAGGTATTAAGCATAATACTCAGTTTTTCAACCTTTGCCTCCCCAGACTCCCTCTCCCTCTAGTGGTCCCCAGTTTCTATTGTTGCCCTCTTTATATCCATGAGTACTCAGTGTTTAGCTCCCACTTATAAATGAGAACATGCAGTATTTGGTTTTCTGTTCCTGCATTAATTTGCTTAGGATAATGGTGTCTAGCTGCACTCATGTTGCTGCAAAGGACATAATTTTGTTCTTTTTTATAGCTGTGTAGTAGTCCATAGAATGTATGTACCACGTTTTCCTTATGCCCTAAAGCTAGTCCCCAGTTCAGTATCAGGCCATCCACCTTTGATGGGTACCAGGTTGATGCCATGTCTTTGCTCTTGTGAATAGTACTGCATTGAACATACGAGTGTATGTATCTTTTGGTAGAATGGTGTATTTCCTGTTGGATATACATACCCAGTAATAGAATTGCCAGGTCAAATGATAATTCTGTTTTAAGTTCTTTGAGAAATCTCCAAATGGCTTTCCACAGTGGCTGAATTTATGTTCCCACCAATAGTGCATAAGTGTTCCCATTTCTCCACAGCCCTGCCAGAGTCTGCTGTTTTTTGACTTTTTAATAACAGCCAAAAAATACATTTTTAAATATTCATGAAAGATTTAAAAATAAAATTTCAGGAAGCTCCAAAAGTAGAAATTATTGCACAATCCAAAGGCATTAGAAATTTACAACAAAAGATAACCAGCATCATCCTATCCCAAAATAACTATTTGGAAATTTTAAAGAGCTATTTTAAATAACATCTAAGTAAAAGCTGAAATTAAAACCAAAATTACAGAACCTGTCAAAATTAATGCTAATGACAGCATTATATAATAAAAACTTTAAGATTCAGCCTCAGTGGTATTCAGAGATCTTTGTTACATTTATTAGGTTAATTATCTAACAATCCAATTCAAGAAATTACAAAGTAAAAAATAAATATAAAGAAAAGAAAGGCACTAATACATAAAATAAGTTAATTAAGTGTAAAATAAACAGTAAATATAAAATAAAATTTTTAAATAATCTTGATCAATAAAATGACAACCAGTCATTTAGATGGAGAAATAACAACAGCAATAAGACTGACAATTCTTTAGTAAGTTTGGCTATGAGGAAAAGAGAGAGAACAAAAATTAACCCAAGATGCCAGGTACGGTGGCTCACACCTGTAATCTCAGCACTTCAGGAAACTGAAGCGGGTGGATCACCTGAGGTCAGGAGTTTGAGACCAGCCTGGCCAACATGGTGAAATGCTGTCTCTACTAAAAATACAAAAATTTAGCTAGGTGTGGTGTTGGGCACCTGTAATCCCAGCTACTGGGGAGGCTGAGGCAGGAAATCGCTTAAACCCGGGAGGCAGAGGTTGCAGTGAGCCAAGATCGTGCCACTGCACTCCATCCTGGGCAACAAGAGTGAAACTCTGTCTCAAAAATTAAAATAATAATAATAAAATTAAGTCAAGGAAAGGAAGACAAAAAAGGGAAAAAGGGGGAAAGAAAAGGAAGACAGGCATAACTACAGATACAGAGGGACTGAAATAATTGTAGTAGTTTCTCCACCTCTTGCTGGAAAAGCTACTAACCCACTCTTCTGTGCCTCAATTTCCACATCTATAAAATGAGTTTAATAATAGTACCCACCTCAAGGAGGATTAACTACTTTATATAAGAAAGTACTTAACACTATTCCTGACACCGTAGTAAGCAAAGTGTACATTTCAGCTATTATTATAAGAGTACAATTTCAACTTTCACCTACATGAAATGTATGATTTCCTAAAAACATGTAAATGAAAAAATTGACTCAAGAAGAACTTTAAAACTGAGTAGGTTAATACTTAAGGAAGAAATTAGAAAAGATGGTGAAAAATTTAGAACTAAAGAAGGCATTGGGCCTACTTTATAAAATTGTTTTATAAGAAGAATGCTAAGTTTTATGTCAACTAAATATTTCAGAGCATGGAAAAGCATGATAAAATGTTTAATTCATTCTCTTGGGCTAGCATAATCCTGATATTAAAATCACATGAAACAATATAGCATGCACATACACACAAACACACACCCTTTGGCTGAGTTTACTTATGAAGATAAACAGAAAAATCCTAAATACAATCTTAGTAAATCAAATCTTGCAATGTCTTTTTTTTTTTTTTTTTTTTAGTAGAGACAGGGTTTCACCACGTGGGCCCAGCTGGTCTCGAACACCAGACCTCAGGTCATCCACCTGCCTTGGCCTCCCAAAGTGCTGGGATTACAGGAGTGAGCCACCATGTCTGGCCACAATGTCTTTTTTTTAATATTAGGAAAAAAATCTTAGGAATGGGTTAACATTAAGGAAAATATATTAATGAAATTTGCTATTCTAATAGTTTAAGAAAAAAGATATATAAATATACATTTAATTACATTGATAGATGCTAAAAAGTATTTTTAAATTCCACACTCAGCTTAATTAAAAAACAAACAAACCAACAAACAAAAATCTTAAGTTAATAGAGAGTATCTATGAACAGTAAACATCACACTTAATGGTGAAACACTAGAAAGATCCCCAGTCATCAGGAACAACACAGGAAAATCTGCAATCTTCCTACAAATCAATATTATGCTAAAGATTCTAATAATCTCAATAACAGAAGACAAAAAAGAAATAACATTTTTTGAAAAGCAAGGGACAAAACATTCCACATTGATAGGTAATACTATAACACATTTAGAAATTCTAAGAAAACCGATTTTACTAACTACTGGAACTAATAGGAAAATTCAGTAACATGAGCAGACATAAGATCAACATGGAAAACACAATAGCTTTCTAAACACCAACAATAACCAATGAATAGTCAAAAAGGATACCATCACATTTAGGACTCCATTGCAGACAACAGAAATCTTTCTACATTTCCATAGCAAGGAATTTTTTTCCCATGTATTACAAAATTACTAGAACGGCTGGAGAAACATGCCTCGCCTAGGCTGCACTTCCAAGAACTATTCTCCAGAATCATACTCCTCTACTACTGGGGCCTATTTCTCCCTTTAGGAATGGAAATGTCTACCCTACATCTGCCCCAACATTGTATCTTGGAAGTAAATAATTTGTGTCTTATTTTACAGGCTAATAGCTGGACTTTGGACTTTTAAATTGGTGCTGGAACAAGTTAAGACTTTGGGACTATTGAGATGGAATGATTGCATTTTGCATGTGAGAAAGACATGAGTCTTAGGGGTGCAGAGATGGAATGCTATGGTTTGAATGTGATTTGTACCCACCAAAATTCATGTTAAAGTCTGATCCTCAATGTGGCAACGCTGGACCCTACTGGAAAGTGTCGGGTCATGGGGGCAGATCCCTCATGAATAGACTGATGCCCTCCTGTGGGGATGAGTGAGTTCTCGCTCTTGCAGTACTGGATTAAATTCTGTAAGAGGGAGTGGTCAATAATAATCTGGCTTAAGGTCAGGCGCGGTGGCTCACGTCTGTAATCCCAGCACTTTGGGAGGCCGAGGACGGCGGATCACGAGGTCAGGAGATCGAGACTATCCTGGCTAACACGGTGAAACCGCGTCTCTACTAAAAATACAAACAAATTAGCCGGGCGTGGTGGCGGGCACCTGTAGTCCCAGTGACTCGGGAGGCTGAGGCAGGGGAACGGCATGAACCCAGGAGGCAGAGCTTGCAGTGAGCCAAGATTGCACCACTGCACTCCAGCCTGGGCGACAGAGCAGGACTCCACCTCAAAAAAAAAAAAAAAAAAAAAAACAAAAAACCACAATCTGACTTCTTTGCTTTCTCTCTTGCTTCCTCTTCCTCTTTTGCCATATGACCTCTCTGCACCCGCCTGCTCCCTTTCTGCCTTCTGCCATAAGTTGAAGTAGCATGAGGCTCTCACCAGATGCAGCTGCCTAATCTTGAACCTTCTAGCCACTAGAATCAGGAGCCAAATAAAACTCTTTTTTTTTTTTTTTTTACATTTTTCTTTTTTTTTATTATTATTATTATACTTTAGGTTTTATGGTACATGTGCGCAATGTGCAGGTAAGTTACATATGTATACATGTGCCATGCTGGTGCGCTACACCCACCAACTCGTCATCTAGCATTAGGTATATCTCCCAATGCTATCCCTCCCCCCTCCCCCCACCCCACAACAGTCCCCAGAGTGTGATGTTCCCCTTCCTGTGTCCATGTGTTCTCATTGTTCAATTCCCACCTATGAGTGAGAATATGCGGTGTTTGGTTTTTTGTTCTTGCGATAGTTTACTGAGAATGATGATTTCCAATTTCATCCATGTCCCTACGAAGGACATGAACTCATCATTTTTTATGGCTGCATAGTATTCCATGGTGTATATGTGCCACATTTTCTTAATCCAGTCTATCATTGTTGGACATTTGGGTTGGTTCCAAGTCTTTGCTATTGTGAATAATGCCGCAATAAACATACGTGTGTATGTGTCTTTATAGCAGCATGATTTATAGTCCTTTGGGTATATACCCAGTAATGGGATGGCTGGGTCGATTGGAATTTCTAGTTCTAGATCCCTGAGGAATCGCCACACTGACTTCCACAAGGGTTGAACTAGTTTACAGTCGCACCAACAGTGTAAAAGTGTTTCTATTTCTCCACATCCTCTCCAGCACCTGTTGTTTCCTGACTTTTTAATGATTGCCATTCTAACTGGTGTGAGATGGTATCTCATTGTGGTTTTGATTTGCATTTCTCTGATGGCCAGTGATGGTGAGCATTTTTTCATGTGTTTTTTGGCTGCATAAATGTCTTCTTTTGAGAAGTGTCTGTTCATGTCCTTCGCCCACTTTTTGATGGGGTTGTTTTTTTTTTCTTGTAAATTTGTTGGAGTTCATTGTAGATTCTGGATATTAGCCCTTTGTCAGATGAGTAGGTTGCAAAAATTTTCTCCCATTTTGTAGGTTGCCTGTTCACTCTGATGGTAGTTTCTTTTGCTGTGCAGAAGCTCTTTAGTTTAATTAGATCCCATTTGTCAATTTTGGCTTTTGTTGCCATTGCTTTTGGTGTTTTAGACATGAAGTCCTTGCCCATGCCTATGTCCTGAATGGTATTGCCTAGGTTTTCTTCTAGGGTTTTTATGGTTTTAGGTCTAACATTTAAGTCTTTAATCCATCTTGAATTGATTTTTGTATAAGGTGTAAGGAAGGGATCCAGTTTCAGCTTTCTACATATGGCTAGCCAGTTTTCCCAGCACCATTTATTAAATAGGGAATCCTTTCCCCATTTCTTGTTTTTCTCAGGTTTGTCAAAGATCAGATAGTTGTAGATATGCGGCATTATTTCTGAGGGCTCTGTTCTGTTCCATTGATCTATATCTCTGTTTTGGTGCCAGTACCATGCTGTTTTGGTTACTGTAGCCTTGTAGTATAGTTTGAAGTCAGGTAGTGTGATGCCTCCAGCTTTGTTCTTTTGGCTTAGGATTGACTTGGTGATGCGGGCTCTTTTTTGGTTCCATATGAACTTTAAAGTAGTTTTTTCCAATTCTGTGAAGAAAGTCATTGGTAGCTTGATGGGGATGGCATTGAATCTGTAAATTACCTTGGGAAGGATGGCCATTTTCATGATATTGATTCTTCCTACCCATGAGCATGGAATGTTCTTCCATTTGTTTGTATCCTCTTTTATTTCCTTGAGCAGTGGTTTGTAGTTCTCCTTGAAGAGGTCCTTCACATCCCTTGTAAGTTGGATTCCTAGGTATTTTTTTCTCTTTGAAGCAATTGTGAATGGGAATTCACTCATGATTTGGCTCTCTGTTTGTCTGTTATTGGTGTATAAGAATGCTTGTGATTTTTGTACATTGATTTTGTATCCTGAGACTTTGCTGAAGTTGCTTATCAGCTTAAGGAGATTTTGGGCTGAGACAATGGGGTTTTCTAGATATACAATCATGTCATCTGCAAACAGGGACAATTTGACTTCCTCTTTTCCTAATTGAATATCATTTATTTCCTTCTCCTGCCTAATTGCCCTGGCCAGAACTTCCAACACTATGTTGAATAGAAGTGGTGAGAGAGGGCATCCCTGTCTTGTGCCAGTTTTCAAAGGGAATGCTTCCAGTTTTTGCCCATTCAGTATGATATTGGCTGTGGGTTTGTCATAGATAGCTCTTATTATATTGAGATACGTCCCATCAATACCTAATTTATTGAGAGTTTTTAGCATGAAGGTTGTTGAATTTTGTCAAAGGCCTTTTCTGCATCTATTGAGATAATCATGTGGTTTTTGTCTTTGGTTCTGTTTATATGCTGGATTACATTTATTGATTTGTGTATATTGAACCAGCCTTGCATCCCAGGGATGAAGCCCACTTGATCACCAGATGCAGCTGCCTAATCTTGAACCTTTCTAGCCACTAGAATCAGGAGCCAAATAAAACTCTTTTCTTGCCGGGTGCGGTGGCTCATGCCTGTAATCTCAGCACTTTGGGAGGCCGAGGCGGGTGGATCACGAGGTCAGGAGATCGAGACTATCCTGGCTAACAGGATGAAACCCCATCTCTACTAAAAATACAAAAAATTAGCCGGGCGAGGTAGCAGGCGCCTGTAGTCCCAGCTACTTGGGAGGCTGAGGCTGGAGAATGGTGTGAACCCCGGGGGGCGGAGCCTGCAGTGAGCCGAGATCGCGCCACTGTACTCCAGCCTGGGAGACAGTGAGACTCCGTCTCAAACAAACAAACAAACAAACAAACAAAACCTCTTTTCTTTGGGTTTTTTTATTTTTTGGGGGGTGGGGGATGAGATTTCACTCTGACACCCAGGCTGGAGTGCAGTGGTGCGATCACGGCTCACTGCAGCCTCAACTTCTAGGGCTCAAGTGATTGCCCCACCTCAGCCTCCTGAGTAGCTGGGACCACATGTGCACTCCACTATGCCCAGTTGATTTTATTTATTTTTTTGTAGAGACAAGGTCTCACTATGTTGCCAAGGCTGGTCTCAAACTCCTGGGCTCAAGCAATCCTCCAACCTCGCTCTCCCAAAGTGCTGGGATTATAGGCTTGAGCCACCGCACCTGGCCTCAAACTCTTTTCTTTATTAAAGTACATACCCTTGGACCCAAAAATTCCACTACAAAATTTATCTACAGAAATGCTCACACAAGGATAGAAAATTTTGGTTAAATTTAAGTATTGATAGAGAGGAGGAATGAGTTAAAGAGCACTATTGTACAACGTAGTGACTATAGTTAATAACAGTATATTGTATTCTTGAAAATTGAGAGGAAAATAGATTTTAAGTGTTTTCACCACAAAAAAATAAGTATGTGAGGTATTGCACATGTTCATTAGCTTGATTTAGCCATTCCATAATGTATACATATTTCCAAACCATACAGTGCATATGATACGTACTTTTTGTCCATTAAAAATAACCCAAAAATGCTCACATATTTAGACAAAGATATATGAACAGTGATGTCCCCTGAAGTGTAATTTTAATGGGAAATACTTGTAGCTGTTATTTGCTGCATACCAAATAAGCCCAAAATTTAATGACTGAAAATAACAGCTATTTAATTAGTTTATAATTCTTCATGTTAAGAATTTTGACTGGGTTAAACTGGACAGTTCTGGCCTTCACTGTGTTCATTCATATAAATGTGGTCAGCTGCTAGGTCAATTGGGTGCTAGCACATGCGGAGGCTGCTTCTGTTCAACATGGTCTTTCCTGTTCTACAAGGAACACTGGGGTTTGTTCACACACTTGACAGCAGCCCCCCAAAAAATAAATTGAAAGCTAGGCCTCAAGAGGTCAAGGCTTAAACTGGTACACATGGCTTCTGCCACAGTCTGTTAGTCAAAGCAAGTCACAAGGCCACTCCTGATTCAGGATTTAAAGAAATAATCTCAACCTCTTGATTCAAGAAGCTACAATATCACATTGCAAGGGTACATGCACATAGGGTCAAGTAAAGAATTATGGCCATTTTTTCAATCTACCATATTACCTAAATACTCACCAGTAAAAAAAAATGATAAACTTAAGGGAATAGTTGAATTTTGGCATCTATACAATAGAATATTATGCAGTTTTTAAATAGGATGAGGTCAATTTATACATTGACATAAAAAGTTTCCCAAGTCAAATTGTTGAAGCAAAAAATAATAATAATGTAAGTTGTATAAGAATACATGTTTCTTTATCTATTAAAGGATTAAATATAATAACTGAAGTGCCTGGAACACAGAGTAGAATGCTGTGTTAGTCAGTTATCACACTGCTATAAGGAACTACCTGAGACTGTGTAATTTATGAAGAACAGAGGTTTAATTGACTCACAGTTCCACAGGCTGTAGAGGAAGCAGGGCTGGGGAGCCCTCAGGAAACTTAAAATCACGGCAGAAGGGGAAGGAGGCACATCTCACATGGCCAGAGAAGGAGGAAGAAAGAGCAAAGGTGGAGGTACTACACACTTTTAAACAACCAGACCTCATGAGAACTCACTCACTATCACGGGAACAGCAAGGGGGAAGTCCGCTCGCATGATCCAATCACCTCCCACGAGGCCTCCTCCTCCAACATTGAGGATTACAATTTGACATGAGATTTAGGTGGGGACACAGAGCCAAACCATATCAAATGTAATAAATAGTGGCTACCTATTTTTGAACTTTTAAAAACATGTCTATAATGATATTCTATAGGTTCTGGGAGCTGTTGAAGTTTTTTAAACAGGAAAGCAATCAGATTGGATTTATGTTTGAGAAAGATTGCTCCAATGTCCAAAAGGAAGATGAATGATAATAAAAGCTAGCACTTACTGAGTGCTTACTGTATCCTTAACATTGTTCTAAGTGCATTACACATATTATTTCCTTTAATGTTTACAATAATCCAAGAAGGCTGTTACTGTTATTTTCCCTCATTTAACAGAGGAAGACCTTAAGGCAAGGAAGTCTGTCCAGGGAAATTTGTCTAGAGAGTCTAGTCAGTTACTGGTAAAAACATGACATAAATACCAAGCAGTCTGTCTTAGACTCCACAACTTGACATTACTCCTTCGTATTGAAAGAGAATACAGACCAAGGACACCTAACTCTATATAGGTGAGAGAACTACTGAATTAATATTAGTCTATATGACACATGATCATCATCTGGACAGAGTAACAGTAAGGCTTGATAAGTATTTTGGTACAAGAAAAAAATGAAGTTTCAAATAGAGGGAGGAGGGGCTGGGCATGGTGGCTCACACCTGTAATCCTAGCACTTCGGGAGGCTGAGGCAGGTGGATCACCTTAGGTCAGGAGTTCGAGACCAGCCTGACTAACATGGTGAAATCTCTACTAAAAGTAGAAAAAAAAAAAATTGGCCGGGCATGGTGGTACATGCCTGTAGTCCCAGCTACTTGGGAGGCTGAGGCAGGAGAATCACTTGAACCCGGGAGGCAGAGGTTTCAGTGAGCTGTGTCACGCCACTACACTCCAGCCTGAGCAACAGAGCAAGACTTTGTCTCCAAAAACTAAATAAATAAATAAGTAAATAAATAGAGGGAGGAGGAAGTAAGGATGCCAGTAGAAAGGTAAGAAAGATTCAAGAATGTTTGGGGTTTCCAGCTTAGATAATTGAATGAACATTTGCATAATTAACTCAGATGAGGGAAACAGAATGAACATCAGATCTGGTTTTGGACACGCTGATAAGTTCTAGATGAAGATGCTTTTGTTGATCAGCAACAATAGCTTGATTGAACATTGTACAGGATGGCTCATAAAGAATATTCAGTTGACCACATCACCTCCCAGCAGTTAGGAGGTGTGAGACAAGGGATTAGTTTTTGAGTGTGGACGCTTCTCTAGCTGTGGAGGGGCACTTTAATCTTTCTGAGTCCCAGTTTCCTTGTCTATAAAATAGGAATACTAAAACCCACCTGCCAGTTTTGGGTGACTCTCAAGTGAGATAATAAATAGAAAAATATGTTTGTATTAATCCCTTCTCACACTGCTAATAAAGACATATCTAAGACTGGGTAATCTATAAAGAAAAAGAGGTTTAATGGACTCACAGTTCCATGTGTCTGAGGAGGCCTCACAATCACCGCAGAAGGTGAAGGAGAGGCAAAGGCACGTCTTACATGGCAGTAGGCAAGAGAGCATGTGCAGGGGAACTGCCCTTTATAAAACCATCAGATCTCATGAGACTTATTCACTATCATGAGAACAGCATGGGAAAAAAATACCCCCATGATTCAATTACCTCCCACCAGGTCCCTCCCATGACAGTGGGGATTATGGGAGCAACAATCCAAGATGAGATTTGGGTGGGGACACAGACAAACCATATCAATGTTGTTGGCTATTAAATACATATATAGAAGATGGCATTTAAACAAACTTCATTTTTAAAAACTTCAGTGCTTTTAGTAAGAGAATTCAACCTCATGTAGATAAAGTATTTCAATAATATCACCCCTTCCTAAACTTAGTTAACATTTGGTCTTCAATGGGATTCAGCAGTTAGAATACAATCATAAGAAATCAAAATGACTTTAAGGATTTTAGTTTTTTAACAAAATCTATATTTTCATAGTGTTAAAAAAATTGACTTAGATTTTCTTTCTGGAATCAATATCTGCACTTAAGAGACACTTTAGGAAAAAAGAACAGTGGCTTTTTTAGGATCAATAGTAAATGACTTGATTCTTTCCCAGGCAATGAACACATCCAGATTAATAAGTGACAGAAGTCATCCTCAAAACCCAGGCTTACCCAAGACTTGGTCAGACTTCAAGCCCCAGCGTACTTACCACCTCTGAGTAGGATAGCATAGGGTAATATTTAAGATAACATGCTTTAAAGTCAGTGAGAAATGAGTTCATGTCCCAGTTTCATTGTTTACTAGCTCACAAGTCAGTCAGCCTCATCATGTCTTATGTCAGTGCTATGGTTTGAATATGTTCCCCAAAAAACATATGTTGGAAATTTCATCCCCAATGCAATAGCGTTGGGAGATGGGGCCTAAGGAAAGGTGATTAGGCCACATAGTCTCTCCCTTCATTAATAAATTGATGTCATTATCATGGAAATGAGTCCATTATTGCTGGAGTAGATTCCTCAAAAAAGGACAAGTTTGGCCTTCTCTCTCTTTCTCTTTCGCCCTTTCACCTTCTTCCATGAAATGACACACTAAGAAGGCTTTTGCCGAGGCATCCCCTTGACCTTAGACTTCTCAGCCTCCAGAACCATGAGCCAACAAATTTCTGTTCCTTATAAATTACCCCGTCTCAGAAATTCCGTTCTAGCAGCACAAAACGAAGACAGTCAGGTTTACCAGGAAATAGGCTCTGAGATAAAGATTGTACCCAGAAAGTTTCTTGCAGAGTATGATTCAAAACGCCACTTTTGGCGTAGGGAGGAACACAGGATTGGGCAGGGGTATATGTTGCAACATGATACAGTCACAAGAAGGACTAAGGGGCTCTTGTGAATACAGCCACAAGAGGGACTCAGAAAAAGGAGTTTGTAGGCAGCAAAATCGTCCATGCAGTGAAAGAACACGGTATGTAATGAAGCATTCAGCTAGGGAATGTTTCCTTACTTTTCAGGGCTGTTTATCTCCTATAACCTATAGGAGCATCAGCATTTAAGAATCTTTGCCAGACACAGTGACTCATGACTAAAATCTCAGCACTTTGGGAGGCCAAGGCGGATGGATCATCTGAGGTCAGGAGTTCAAGACCAGCCTGGCCAACATGGTGAAACACCGTCTCTACTAAAAATACAAAAAAAAAAAAAAAAAATAGCCGGGCATGGTGGCGCATGTCTGTAGTCCCAGCTACTCAGGAGGCTGAGGCAGGAGAATCGCTTGAACCCAGGAGGCAGAGGTTGCAGTAAGCCAAGATCATGCCACTGCACTCCAGCCTGGGCAACAGAGCGAGACTTTGTCTCAAACAAAAACAAAAACGAAGACAAAAACAAAAAAATCTCTTTCTCCCACCATCTTTTCAATATCAGCCTACAAATTCTTTTTTCTGCTAAAATGTTTCATGCAGTAAAAAAGCACTGTATATAATGAACCATTCAGTCAGGAATGGTTCCTCAGCCACCAGTCGCCCAGTCACCAAGGCTAGCCAAGGCCAACAGAAAGAGGAATGAGTGCCTGCTTCCTAAATGGGGATCTAGGTGGGGCAAGGCAGTAGCCACTATAATGTGCAAAAGTAGTTTTGTTAGACTTTAAAAACCATAAAAGTGACCACCTTCCCTGCTATTTGATGTCTATTCTCAATGTCTAGAATAGTTTCCAGCACACAATATGTCCTTAATAAATATTGGTTGAATGAAGAGAAGATGCTCAATAAATGTTAGCTACTGTTATGATCGATAAGATTTCCCTGATACTTCCAAATAGAAGGTATCTATGTATCCTCATGACTTTGGTTCTGTCATTTTTTTCTCTTCTTCAGCTTTTAAGTTCAGGGGTGCATGTGCAGGATGTGCAGGTTTGTTACACATGTACACATGTGCCATGGTGGTTTACTGCACAGATTATCCTATCACCTAGGTATTAAGCCCAGCATCCATTAGCTATTCTTCCTGATGCTCTCCCTCCTCCTCACTCCCCTCAGACTGGCCCCAGCGTGTGTTGTTGCCCCTGCCCCCCACTGTGTCCATGTGTTCTCATCATTCAACTCCCACTTATAAGTGAGAACACGCATTGCTTGGTTTTCTGTTCCTGCACTAGTTTGCTGAGGATAATGGCTTCCAGCTCCATTCATGTCCCTGCAAAGAACATGATCTCATTCCTTTTTATGACTTCATAGTATTCCATGGTGTATATGTACTACATTTTCTTTATCCAGTCTATCATTGATGGGCATTTGGGTTGATTCCATGTATTTGCTATTGTAAATAGTGCTGCAATGAACATACGCATGCATGTATCTTTATAATAGAATGATTTGTATTCCTTTGGGTATATATGCAGTAATGGGATTGCTGGGTCAAATGGTATTTCTGCCTCTCGGTCTTTGAGGAATTGCCACACTGTCTTCCACAATGGTTGAACTAATTTACACTCCCACCAAGGGTGTAAAAGCATTCCTTTTTCTCCACAACCTTGCCAGTATCTGTCATTTTTTTTCTTTTTTTTTTCACTTTTTAATAATAGCCAGTCTGACTAGTGTGAGATGCTATTTCATTGTGGTTTTGATTTGCATTTCTCTAATGATCAGTGATGTTGAGCTTTTTTACATATGTTTGTTGGCTGCATGTATGTCTTCTTTTGAGAAGTGTCTGTTCATGTCCTTTGTCCACTTTTTAATGGGGTTTCTTCTTTTTACCTTGTAAATTTGCTGAAGTTCCTTGTAGACTCTGAATATTAGACCTTTGTCAGATGGATAGATTGCCAAAATTTCCCCCCATTCTGTAGGCTATCTGTTCACTCTGAGGATAGTTTCTTTTGCTGGGCAAAAGCTCTTTAGTTTAATTAGATCGCATTTGTCATTGCATGCTTTTGTTCCAGTTGCTTTTGGTGTTTCTATCATTAAATCTTTGCCCATGCCTATGTCTTAAATGGTATTGCCTAGATTTGCTTCCAAGGTTTTTATACTTTTGGGTTTTATATTTAAGTCTTTAATCCATCTTGAGTTAACTTTTGTATGTGGTGTAAGGAAGGGGTCCAGTTTCAATTTTCAGCCAGTTCTCTCAGCACCATTTATTAAATAGGGAATCCTTTCCCCATGGTCCCGTCATTCTTATTGCCTTGTCTTATTCCACCTTGCTATACCACCATTTGCTTATTTGTTAATATCCCATGTAGTCCACAAAACATAAGAGAATCCCCAAATTCAATCTTCCCAGGTAATATCTCTCATTCTTCAGCTGAAGGATTGAAAAGGTTTTATGGGCTGAATGGTAAAATTCATTTGCTGAAGCTCTAACCCCCAGCAGCTCAGAAGATAAGTGTGTTTGCAGATACGGCCTTTAAAGAGGTGATTAGGTTAAAGTGACTTCAGTAGGGTGGACTCTAATCTAACCTTACTGTTGTTACTATGAGAAGAGGAGATTAGGACACAAGAAGAGACACCGGGGATGTTTGCACATAGAGGAAAGGCCACATGAAGATACTACAAGTAGGAAGCCATCTGCAAGCCAAGGAGAGAGGCCTCAGAAGAAACCAAACCTGCTGGCACCTTGATCTTGGACTTCCAGAACGGTACAAAATAAATTTCTGTTGCTGAAGCCTCCAAATCTGTAGTATTTTGCTATGGCAGCCCTAGAAAATGAATACAAGGGCTGGGTGCAGTGGCTCACTAACCCTTTGGAAGCTCAAGGTGGGAGGACTGCTTGAAACCAGGAGTTTGAGATCAGCCTGAGAAACAAACTAAGACTATGTCTCTACCCCAAATTTTTAAAATTAGCTAGGTGTGATGGCACACATCTGTAGTCTCAGCTACTCAAGAAGCTAAGGTGGGAGGATTGCTGGAGCTGAGGAGTTTGAGGCAGTAGAGAGGTATGATCATGCCACTGCACTCCAGCCTGAGTGGCAGAGTGAGACAGACAGACAGACAAATAGAGAGACAAGGGAAGGAAGGGAGGGAGGGAGGGAGAGAGAGAGAGAAAGAAAAGAAAGAGAGAAAGAGAGAGAAAGAAAGAAAAAGAGCCGGGTGTGGTGGCTCATGCCTGTAATCCCAGCACTTTGGGAGGCCAAGGCGGGCAGATCACGAGGTCAGGAGATTGAGACCATCCTGGCTAACAGGGTGAAACCCCATCTCTATTAAAAATACAAAAATTAGCCAGGCGTGGTGGTGCACGCCTGTAATCCCAGCTACTCGGGAGGCTGAGGCAGGAGAATCACTTGAACCTGGGAGGCAGAGGTTGCAGTGAGCAGAGATTGCGCCACTGCACTCCAGCTTGGGCAACAAGAGGGAAACGCTGTCTCAAAAAAAAAAAAAAAGAAAGAAAGAAAGAAAAAAGAAAGAAAGAAGGAATGGAAGGAAGGAAGGAGAGGGTGGAAGGAAAAAAAAGAGAAAGAAAAAGAAACAGGAAAAATAGAAGAAAGGGAGGAAAGGAAGGGAGGAAGGGAAAGAAAGAAAGAGAAGAAAGGGAAGAAAAGGAAGGGAGGGAGGAAGGGAAAGGAAGGAAGAAAAGAAGGCCAGGCTCAGTGGCTCACGCCTGTAATCGCAGCACTTTGGGAGGCTGAGGCAGGTGGACCATGAGGTCACGAGATCCAGATCATCCTAGCCAGTATCATGAAACCTGTCTCTACTAAAAATACAAAAATTAGCTGGACGTAGTGGCACATGCCTGTAATCCTGGCTACTCAGGAGGCTAAGGCAGGAGAATCGCTTGAACCAGGGAGTCGGAGGTTGCAGTGAGTTAAGATAAATCATGCTGCTATAAAGACACAGGCACACGTATGTTTATTGCAGCACTATTCACAATAGCAAAGACTTGGAACCAACCCAAATGTCCAACAATGATAGACTGGATTAAGAAAATGTGGCACATATACACCACGGAATACTATGCAGCCATAAAAAATGATGAGTTCATGTCCTTTGTAGGGACATGGATGAAATCGGAAATCATCATTCTCAGTAAACTATCGCAAGAACAAACAACCAAGCACCGCATATTCTCACTCATAGGTGGGAACTGAACAATGAGAACACATGGACACAGGAAGGGGAACATCACACTCTGGGGACTGTTGTGGGGTGGGGCGACGGGGGAGGGATAGCTTTAGGAGATATACCTAATGCTAAATGACGAGTTAATAGGTGAAGCACACCAGCATGGCACATGTATACATATATAACTAACCTGCATATTGTGCACATGTACCCTAAAACTTAAAGTATAATAGTAATAAAATAAAATAAAATAAGATCACACCATTGCACTCCAGCCTGGTGACATAGCAAGACTTCGCCTCAAAAAAAAAAAAAAAAAAAAAAAAAAAGAGAGGGGAAGGGAACTTAAGAGTCTTTAGGTCACTATGGCAAAGTACAAACCGAAGTTGCAATCCCTTCCTTCCAGAGAGGAGGGGAGATAATACCTGTGCCAATATAGGAGGCCTTGGGGATGACAACTTTGGCCAGGAGTAGAAGCATTTTCTCAGAGAATGGCTCCCTACCCTGACCCTCACAAATACTCACCAGGTTAAGCCTCCCATTATACCTCCAAAGCAACCTAACTCAATCCTTCCAACATCGACACACTTAGAATTACTCATTCATTGTTAGGTCTCTCACTGAACTACAAATTCCACGAGGCCTGGGAACAAAAAATCCTGTGTCTGGGGCCAAGATTAAGCCATTATGCACACGCACACACACACACGCACGCAAGCACATATACACCAATTATTTACAACAGGCATCCTTTCCGATTGGTCCAGGTCAGTCCTGCATGATCACTATCCATGCCATACTATTTGTGAAGAATTTTGAAAGACTTTCAGAAACTAGCACAGGTCCCAAAAAACAGTAGGTGTCTGATAAATATCTGCTGATTGATGGATTTGTTGCTTAGGTCTCAGGATGGTAAAGGGAAGAATAGATTATTCGCCAATTGACTATTAACCAACTGCTGCAATATGCCAGGCCCTGGGCTAGGTGCTAGGTAACAAGCATGAGTAAAATGCGGCCCCATGACCTCAATGAACTGATAGCAATAGTCCAAAAGGAGTAAACGGAGGATGTAAAACCTCTGGGACCCAGGGCAAGAGCAGGAAGCGAGCTGAGGAAAGATATGGTTGCATTAAGAATCTCATGCTGCTGGGACAGAGACAAGATATTAGATACAGGCCACATGATGCCTGAGGTCAGGTGCATTTTCTCCAGGCCGTGAGAGACAAAGGGAAGTTGCCCTTGCTCAAATCTGTTTCTTTGGACTCCCTTGTCCTTGGGCTTGCAGTGACTGATCATCCTGGAAATAATGAAAATATCTGTCATGTTCTGGCTCATTTAAAGCTTAAAAAGGGTCACATAGCACAGAAACAACGCCCCACAAAGAATCAAGCAAATTGAGCAGAGATCCAGTGGACACTGAAAGAACACAGGCCACAAATCCAGTTGCCTTAGTAAAAAAGCCCTTCCTCAGCCTATGATACGATCATTTTTTAAAAGCCACAGAAAAATGAAGGCAATTGGACAAGAAAGCAACATTTAGCTTAATTAGCTCCATCTTAGGAAAGGGTCTTGGAAAAAACTGGGGAGAAAACGTGCAGGGGCAAAAGATGGGATCATGAGGAGACCATCCTGGATCATACGTAGGGATTGTATCTAAACCCAGGAGGTTGAGAATTTCTTGGTTCTGCAGTGTCTCATCCATGAACTGTTTGAGGTCTATGTAAATAATGTAAATGCCTGTAAACCCTGCGTGCCTCATCTATTTCACTCCACCGCAGGACAGAAAATCCTGGAGCCAGAGACAGGAGAGCACCTGATCCCTTGGACTATTCAAAACATTGGCTTGAGTGGCTGGGCACGGTGGCTCACACCTGTAATCCCAGCACTTTGGAAGGCCGAGGAGGGTGGATCACCTGAGGTCGAGAGTTCAAGACCAGCCTGACCAACATCGAGAAATCCCGTCTCTACTAAAAGCACAAAATTAGCCGGGCGTGGTGGCACATGCCTGTGATCCCAGACACTCAGGAGGCTGAGGCAGGAGAATCGCTTGAATCTGGGAGGCAGAGGTTGCAGTGAGCCGAGATTGAGCCATTGTTCTCCAGCCTGGGCAACAAGAGCGAAACTCTGTCTCATTAAAAAAAAAAAAAAAAAATGGCTTCAGTCACTAGCTTTCTGCATTTATTAAATTCCTACCGCCTTGTACCCATCCAAAAGAGCTGAGATCACCAAAAGGACTTAGAGTATATATGAGAATCTAACAGCTCTCTCAACTTAGAAAACATATTGCCCCGACTTCATTGGAATCAAGAGACGCTTACAGCTAAGATTTCCATTCCAATTTTAAATAATTCTTTCTTCTCTCATCAGAGAAGTATTTTATTTTAATGTAATGTTTGTTAAAAAATAAGAACTAAAACCAGAGCAAACACTAGTTTATGTGTTCCCCTCAAACATTTTTCTGATTGACTCTCCCCTTCTCTTTTCAGCCTGTGACAGAATGACATTTTCCTTATACCTTAATCGAATGTTTGTTATAAAGCCAATGAATGTGAACAGGCCAAGCTCCTGAACATGTCAAGCAGCAATGAGAACTCAGTGGAAAATAGCCCATAGAAAAGTTTTATGAGCTGCAAATGTAACATTTCATCCTACAATGGAATCTGCCTCCCTTCATAATCCTCCAGGGTTCCAGCCCACCCCCAGGCACCTTTATTTCCCACAGAACCCCTGACGCTCAGTAACCCAGCAAAAGAGTTAAAACAAAGAAACCATGAGCACTTTCTTGAGGTTCTTGGTGTGTTTTGATTTGGGTTATTTTGCCTTGTTTTGTTTTACTTTCCTGGTCATTGATTCTTGTGAAGTCTTAGGAACCTAAAATCTCCCCAACCCCTCCCTTTCTTGAAGTCAAGAAAATTAATGAGGGGGGAGGAGCCAAGATGGCCGAATAGGAACAGCTCCGGTCTACGGCTCCCAGCGCGAGCGACGCAGAAGACGGGTGATTTCTGCATTTCCATCTGAGGTACCGTGTTCATCTCACTAGGGAGTGCCAGACAGTGGGCGCAGGTCAGTGGGTGAGTGCACCATGCGCCAGCCGAAGCAGGGGCGAGGCATTGCCTCACTCGGGAAGCGCAAGGGGTCAGGGAGTTCCCCTTCCAGGGGTGACAGACTGCACCTGGAAAATCGGGCCACTCCCACCCGAATACTGTGCTTTTCCGACGGGCTTAGGAAACGGTGCCCCAGGAGAGTATAGCCCGCACCTGGCTCAGAGGGTCCTACGCCCACGGAGTCTCGCTGATTGCTAGCACAGCAGTCTGAGATCAAACAGCAAGTCGGCAGCGAGGCTGGGGGAGGGGCGCCCGCCATTGCCCAGGCTCGCTTAGGTAAACAAAGCAGCCTGGAAGCTTGAACTGGGTGGAGCCCACCACAGCTCAAGGAGGCCTGCCTGCCTCTGTAGGCTCCACCTCTGGGGGCAGGACACAGACAAACAAAAAGACAGCAGTAACCTCTGCAGACTTAAATGTCCCTGTCTGACAGCTTTGAGGAGAGCAGTGGTTCTCCCAGCACGCAGCTGGAGATCTGAGAACGGGCTGACTGCCTCCTCAAGTGGGTCCCTGACCCCGACCCCCGAGCAGCCTAACTGGGAGGCACCCCCCAGCAGGGGCAGACTGACACCTCACACGGCCGGCCAGGTACTCCAACAGACCTGCAGCTGAGGGTTCTGTCTGTTAGAAGGAAAGCTAACAGAAAGGACATCCACACCAAAAACCCATCAGTACATCACCATCATCAAAGACCAAAAGTAGATAAAACCACAAAGATGGGGAAAAAACAGAGCAGAAAAACTGGAAACTCTAAAAACCAGAGTACCTCTCCTCCTCCAAAGGAACGCAGTTCCTCACCAGCAACGGAACAAAGCTGGACAGAGAATGACTTTGACGAGCTGAGAGAAGAAGGCTTCAGACGATCAAATTACTCCGAGCTACGGGAGGATATTCAAACCAAAGGCAAAGAAGTTGAAAACTTTGAAAAAAATTTAGAAGAATGTATAACTAGAATAACCAATACAGAGAAGTGCTTAAAGGAGCTGATGGAGCTGAAAACCAAGGCTCGAGAACTACGTGAAGAATGCAGAAGCCTCAGGAGCCGATGCGATCAAATGGAAGAAAGGGTATCAGCCCTGGAAGATGAAATGAATGAAATGAAGCGAGAAGGGAAGTTTAGAGAAAAAAGAATAAAAAGAAACGAGCAAAGCCTCCAAGAAATGTGGGACTATGTGAAAAGACCAAATCTACGTCTGATTGGTGTACCTGAAAGTGACGGGGAGAATGGAAACAAGTTGGAAAACACTCTGCAGGATATTATCCAGGAGAACTTCCCCAATCTAGCAAGGCAGGCCAACATTCAGATTCAGGAAATACAGAGAACGCCACAAAGATACTCCTCGAGAAGAGCAACTCCAAGACACATAATTGTCAGATTCACCAAAGTTGAAATGAAGGAAAAAATGTTAAGGGCAGCCAGAGAGAAAGGTCGGGTTACCATCAAAGGGAAGCCCATCAGACTAACAGCGGATCTCTCGGCAGAAACCCTACAAGCCAGAAGAGAGTGGGGGCCAATATTCAACATTCTTAAAGAAAAGAATTTTCAACCCAGAATTTCATATCCTGCCAAACTAAGCTTCATAAGTGAAGGAGAAATAAAATACTTTACAGACAAGCAAATGCTGAGAGATTTTGTCACCACCAGGCCTGCCCTAAAAGAGCTCCTGAAGGAATCGCTAAACATGGAAAGGCACAACCGGTACCAGCCACTGCAAAATCATACCGAAATGTAAAGAACATCGAGACTAGGAAGAGACTGCATCAACTAACGAGCAAAATATCCAGCTAACATCATAATGACAGGATCAAATTCACACATAACAATATTAACTTTAAATGTAAATGGACTAAATGCTCCAATTAAAAGACACAGACTGGCAAACTGGATAAAGACTCAAGACCCATCAGTGTGCTGTATTCAGGAAACCCATCTCACGTGCAGAGACACACATAGGCTCAAAATAAAAGGATGGAGGAAGATCTACCAAGCAAATGGAAAACAAAAAAAGGCAGGGGTTGCAATCCTAGTCTCTGATAAAACAGACTTTAAACCAACAAAGATCAAAAGAGACAAAGAAGGCCATTACATAATGGTAAAGGGATTAATTCAACAAGAAGAGCTAACTATCCTAAATATATATGCACCCAATACAGGAGCACCCAGATTCATAAAGCAAGTCCTGAGTGACCTACAAAGAGACTTAGACTCCCACACATTAATAATGGGAGACTTTAACACCCCACTATCAACATTAGACAGATCAACGAGACAGAAAGTCAACAAGGATACCCAGGAATTGAACTCAGCTCTGCACCAAGCGGACCTAATAGACATCTACAGAACTCTCCACCCCAAATCAACAGAATATACATTTTTTTCAGCACCACACCTCACCTATTCCAAAATTGACCATATACTTGGAAGTAAAGCTCTCCTCAATAAATGTAAAAGAACAGAAATTGTAACAAACTGTCTCTCAGATCACAGTGCAATCAAGCTAGAACTCAGGATTAAGAATCTCACTCAAAACCGCTCAACTACGTGGAAACTGAACAACCTGCTCCTGAATGACTACTGGGTACATAACGAAATGAAGGCAGAAATAAAGATGTTCTTTGAAACCAACGAGAACCAAGACACAACATACCAGAATCTCTGGGATGCATTCAAAGCAGTGTGTAGAGGGAAATTTATAGCACTAAATGCCCACAAGAGAAAGCAGGAAAGATCCAAAATTGACACCCTAACATCACAATTAAAAGAACTAGAAAAGCAAGAGCAAACACATTCAAAAGCTAGCAGAAGGCAAGAAATAACTAAAATCAGAGCAGAACTGAAGGAAATAGAGACACAAAAAACCCTTCAAAAAATCAATGAATCCAGGAGCTGGTTTTTTGAAAGGATCAACAAAATTGATAGACCGCTAGCAAGATTAATAAAGAAAAAAAGAGAGAAGAATCAAATAGATGCAATAAAAAATGATAAAGGGGATATCACCACCGATCCCACAGAAATACAAACTACCATCAGAGAATATTACAAACACCTCTATGCAAATAAACTAGAAAATCTAGAAGAAATGGATAAATTCCTCAACACATACACTCTCCCAAGATTAAACCAGGAAGAAGTTGAATCTCTGAATAGACCAATAACAGGAGCTGAAATTGTGGCAATAATCAATAGCTTACCAACCAAAAAAAGTCCAGGTCCAGATGGATTCACAGCCGAATTCTACCAGAGGTACAAGGAGGAGCTGGTACCATTCCTTCTGAAACTATTCCAATCAATAGAAAAAGAGGGAAGCCTCCCTAACTCATTTTATGAGGCCAGCATCATCCTGATACCAAAGCCTGGCAGAGACACAACAAAAAAAGAGAATTTTAGACCAATATCCTTGATGAACATTGATGCAAAAATCCTCAATAAAATACTGGCAAACAGAATCCAGCAGCACATCAAAAAGCTTATCCACCATGATCAAGTGGGCTTCATCCCTGGGATGCAAGGCTGGTTCAATATACGCAAATCAATAAATGTAATCCAGCATATAAACAGAACCAAAGACAAAAACCACATGATTATCTCAATAGATGCAGAAAAGGCCTTTGACAAAATTCAACAACCCTTCATGCTAAAAACTCTCAATAAATTAGGAATTGATGGGACGTATCTCAAAATAATAAGAGCTATTTATGACAAACCCACAGCCAATATCATACTGAATGGGCAAAAACTGGAAGCATTCCCTTTGAAAACTGGCACAAGACAGGGATGCCCTCTCTCACCACTTCTATTCAACATAGTGTTGGAAGTTCTGGCCAGGGCAATTAGGCAGGAGAAGGAAATCAAGGGTATTCAATTAGGAAAAGAGGAAGTCAAATTGTCCCTGTTTGCAGATGACATGATTGTATATCTAGAAAACCCCATTGTCTCAGCCCAAAATCTCCTTAAGCTGATAAGCAACTTCAGCAAAGTCTCAGGATACAAAATCAATGTGCAAAAATCACAAGCATTCTTATACATCAATAACAGACAAACAGAGAGCCAAATCATGAGTGAACTCCCATTCACAATTGCTTCAAAGAGAATAAAATACCTAGGAATCCAACTTACAAGGGATGTGAAAGACCTCTTCAAGGAGAACTACAAACCACTGCTCAAGGAAATAAAAGAGGATACAAACAAATGGAAGAACATTCCATGCTCATGGGTAGGAAGAATCAATATCATGAAAATGGCCATCCTTCCCAAGGTAATTTACAGATTCAATGCCATCCCCATCAAGCTACCAATGACTTTCTTCACAGAACTGGAAAAAACTACTTTAAAGTTCATATGGAACCAAAAAAGAGCCCGCATCGCCAAGTCAATCCTAAGCCAAAAGAACAAAGGTGGAGGCATCACACTACCTGACTTCAAACTATACTACAAGGCTACAGTAACCAAAACAGCATGGTACTGGTACCAAAACAGAGATATAGATCAATGGAACAGAACAGAGCCATCAGAAATAATGCCACATATCTACAAGTATCTGATCTTTGACAAACCTGACAAAAACAAGAAATGGGGAAAGGATTCCCTATTTAATAAATGGTGCTGGGAAAACTGGCTAGCCATATGTAGAAAGCTGAAACTGGATCCCTTCCTTACACCTTATACAAAAATCAATTCAAGATGGATTAAAGACTTAAACGTTAGACCTGAAACCATAAAAACCCTAGAAGAAAACCTAGGCATTACCATTCAGGACATAGGCATGGGCAAGGACTTCATGTCTAAAACACCAAAAGCAATGGCAACAAAAGCCAAAATTGACAAATGGGATCTAATTAAACTAAAGAGCTTCTGCACAGCAAAAGAAACTACCATCAGAGTGAACAGGCAACCTACAAAATGGGAGAAAATTTTCGCAACCTACTCATCTGACAAAGGGCTAATATCCAGAATCTACAATGAACTCCAACAAATTTACAAGAAAAAAACAAACAACCCCATCAAAAAGTGGGCGAAGGACATGAACAGACACTTCTCAAAAGAAGACATTTATGCAGCCAAAAAACACATGAAAAAATGCTCAACATCACTGGCCATCAGAGAAATGCAAATCAAAACCACAATGAGATACCATCTCACACCAGTTAGAATGGCAATCATTAAAAAGTCAGGAAACAACAGGTGCTGGAGAGGATGTGGAGAAATAGGAACACTTTTACACTGTTGGTGGGACTGTAAACTAGTTCAACCCTTGTGGAAGTCAGTGTGGCGATTCCTCAGGGATCTAGAACTAGAAATTCCATTCGACCCAGCCATCCCATTACTGGGTATATACCCAAAGGACTATAAATCATGCTGCTATAAAGACACATGCACACGTATGTTTATTGCGGCATTATTCACAATAGCAAAGACTTGGAACCAACCCAAATGTCCAACAATGATAGACTGGATTAAGAAAATGTGGCACATATACACCATGGAATACTATGCAGCCATAAAAAATGATGAGTTCACGTCCTTTGTAGGGACATGGATGAAATTGGAAATCATCATTCTCAGTAAACTATCGCAAGAACAAAAAACCAAACACCGCATATTCTCACTCATAGGTGGGAATTGAACAATGAGAACACATGGACACAGGAAGGGGAACATCACACTCTGGGGACTGTTGTGGGGTGGGGGGAGGGGGGAGGGGGGAGGGATAGCGTTGGGAGATATACCTAATGCTAGCTGACGAGTTGGTGGGTGCAGCGCACCAGTATGGCACATGTATACATATGTAACTTACCTGCACATTGCGCACATGTACCATAAAACCTAAAGTATAATAATAATAATAATAATAATAATAATAAACGAAAAAAAAAAAAAAAGATAAAAAAAAAAAAAAAAAAAAAGAAAATTAATGAAAAACAGTCATGCATGGGAATACTCCATTATGAAGAAGGAAAACTCAGTGCAAACATATCATTTGAAGGGGCTTGCAGGTGGACCTGCAAGGGTCAAAGCCACACAAAACCAAACAGTAAGGTCAAGTTCTAAAATATTTGTATTCCACTGACTGCAATGAAGGCTAATGTGTGCCCTAATTAAATTGCTAAATACTTCATATCTGTAATGAGCTTAGAGAAAGGAATCTATTGTTTCATTTTAGCATTCAGTTTTTAAAAAGTTTTTATTTAATCCAGCTTTACCAATTCTACTGATTTGGGGCACGACAAAACCTCTATTTAGAAAAATGGTTAGTTAAATCTTTACGAAAGGCAGCATCATACGGTATTGAGGACATACACTTTAAAATCAAACAGCTCTATATGCACATCTTGTGGCCTGTCACCCATTTTGTAACCTGGTGTAAGACGCTTAGTCACTCTGAGCCACAGGTGCCTTGCTACCAGATGGGAATAGTAATATCTAATTTGCAGTGTTGTTATAAGAGTCAAATAGTACTTCTGAGATGTACAGCACTGGACAGAGAAGACTCTTGATTAATGTTAGGAATGATGGTCATCGACGATGACAATGTTGATGAAGGTGGTGATGTTGAGGATGAAGATGAGGATGGTGATGTTGATGGAAGAGGATCAAGGCCAACACTGCCGTCTCCACAAGCTACTGATTTCCATCTTTGAGTGTTGAGCACTGATCAGCTATTACTCATCTGTAGACTACCACTCTGCAGACCATCCTCAGCCCATAGAGTTAAAAAATAACACCTGAGTGCCAAACATCCACCAATTCTAGGCCAGAGACAGGATAGAACAAAGGTTCAAAGGTAGAGATTTGACACACATGTATACACGCACACATACATGAGAACCCCACCTCCAATAAATCCATCTTCTCAGGGCAATGACTCCCCAGCATGATGCATTCATCAATCAAAGCGTCTATCATGGGTTCGCGCCACAGACCTGTCTACACCACAGAGGTGGCATTACAGACTTGGGCTCCCATCTTGCTTTAGCCCAGATGCTTACTGGGACCTGATACTGTCTGTGATTTCTCACAAGCCTGAGACATGGAAAACTGACACAATACAGTATCGTAAAAATGAATCTTTGTCACCTGATCAAATTCATGTTAACAATTGGAAACAAGACTGGGGCTCTTTTTAAACATGAGATTTAGTAGGGGATGGGAGACTGAAGACGGGGTGAGCTTTGCTATGAGGCGTGGTGGTAATAAATGTCACCTAGTGGGAAATATTCTAGCCCTATTTCCAGGAACCAGAGGCAGCAGCTCAAGGCAGAAAAATGACAATAATTATATTACTCAGAAGCCAACAGCATGTATAAATCCGATGTATTAAGCCCAGCTTGTGGATTTGCTTTCCAAATCTTATTCTGGCAGTTCCTTCCTGGGAGCTGAAGTCCCCTATTTCTGCCTAGAGACCTAAGGTAAATTCTGCCTTTGCAAAGAGTAATTACTATTAGAATTTTTCTTTCTTTATCTTTTGTTTAGGCAGTGCGAAGTCCCACAATCTTTTCATTTCTACCTGGTGAATTACCAGTCACAGGAAGGAGGAGGGCAGACGAGTGCTTGGGTCAGAGTCCCTCTGCTTCACATGGCCATTGTATGGGGGATTTCTCCCAGCTCCCTCCCAGACGAGTCAGACTTGAACCTGAGCTTATGTAATAAACCTCTGAAAACCACTGCTCAAGCAGTTTCCAAGTGACTAGACTGCCGTCCTCAGTCAAGCTGGATTTAAGACTTCATCAGGAGATCATGCTGGTATATATGTGTGTCTAGAAAAATACATTCAAAATTCATCACACTGAAGGAAGGGATTGGATGTGTCAGGGCAAAGCTCAATTTTAGGGTGCAAATGCTGGAGAGAGATGAAGGACTTTTAAAGCCACATGCTTTCCAAATACAAAGGCAAATTAGAAACATTCCTTTTAGTGGCAAATTTTACACTTTGGAGTGAATTTTGAACTTCTGGATCTGGCATCAATCAAAGCATTAGAATATAATATTCTATATTTGAAGGGTCTCAGTGTTTGCAAGTCTTAAGCCTTAACAACTAAAAAAAAAAATTATTAACAGGGACCTTCTCTGCTCAGAGGAATGCTCTGAGAATTACCACCATCTGCCTTTCCAAGCTGAAAGCCAGTAACTGGGCAGGCAGGGGCTGGTAGGGGGAAGAGCAGTGGAGAGCCCAGACAGAAGAGAGGCCTGGGATGCGCAAGTGGGGGCAGGCCCATCCCTCCCCACTTGAGGATCTGCCCCTCTCAAAGACCTGGTACAACTCACCAACATCCCAAAAAGGTATGAAAACACTCATAAACCTGAGAGAACAGACTAGAATAAGTGAATCAAGATGGGTAAATTGTGGAATAGGTCTGGGTTAGGCCATTCTTTTCTGGCCATAAAGGAATACCTGAGACTGGATAATTTATTCTGGGGAGGCCTCAGCGAAATTTTACTCATGGCAAAAAGCAAAATAGGAGCGGGCAAGTCACATGGTAAAAGCAGGAGCAAGGGGACATGTCACAGATCTCATGAGAACTCACTCACTAACACAAGGACAGCACCAATCCATAAGGGATCCACCCCATGACCCAGACCCCTCTCACCAGGTCCCACCTCCAACACTGGGGATTGCATCTCAACATGAGATTTGGAGCGGACATGCAAACTACGTCAATGTCCAATTCCATTTATTCTGAAGTGGTGGTAATATCACAACTCCCACAAAATTGAGATCAAAAATAAACATAAAGCATGTTATAGAGAGATCTATCTCCATAAGTACACACGTGTACTTAACATACATGTGAGGGAGGCATATTTAATTTCCACCCCTTATGTCTCCATAGAGGGGAGAGAACTTCCACTGTTCCTACCCAATGTGGAAATTGCGGGAGGGTTATTGTGACCTTCTTTCTCCTCCCTCACTATCTGGTCCAGAAGATAAGGAGAAATGACTCATCTGATGGGAGTTTCGAGACAGAGGGAGGACTGAGTATGTCCAGCAGGGCCTCTGTGAAGGGGCTGTGCCTAAGATACAAGAGGACTCTCACATTCTCTGCTCATCCAATGAGGGTGAGCTTCTGAGACCCGCTCTTCTCTTGCAAGCAGGAGGCCAGATGTTGAGCAGGCTGCAGACAGGTCATTCAGTTCAAGAAAGAGTACTGGGAGGCTGAGGCCGGCCGATCAACTGAGCCCAGGAGTTTGAGACCAGCCTGGGCAACATGGTGAAACCCCATTTCTACAAAATATACAAAAATTAGCCAGGCATGGTGGCACATACCTGTAGACCCAGCTACTCAGGAAGCTAAGGTAGGAGAATCACCTGAGCCCAGGGAAGGTTGAGGCTGCAGTGAGCCATGATCATGCCACTGCACTCCACCCTGGGTGACAGAGTGAGACTCTGTCTCAAAAGAAAAAAAAGAAGGGGTGGTGCAAAGTTCTTTGTGGCCACACATCTAGGTATCATTACCTAATCTAACTTATACTGAAATAAAGCAGAAATGTTTGCCAGCTTTCCTTTTCTTTCCTCATGCTATGTAATTGTGGTAAAATATACATAAAATAAAATTTTCTATTTCAACCACTTCTAACTGTAGAGTTCAGTGGCATTAAGTATCTTCATGTTATTGTGCAGCTGTCACCACCATCCACCTCCAGAGCTTCTCATCTTGCCAGCTGAAACTCCACACCCATCAAACAATCACTCCCCATTCTGCCCTCTCCCACCCTCTGGTAGCCACCATCCTACTTTCTGTCTCTATAAATTTAACTACTCTAGATGCCTCCTATAAGCGGACATATGTGTCCTTTTGTGTGTCCGTTTGTGACTGGCTTATTTCATTTAGCATAATGTCCTCAAGGTTCATCCATGTTGTAGCACATGTCGGAATTTCCTTCCTTTTTAAGGCTGAATGATATTCCATTATACATATAGACCACATTGTGTTTGTTTATTTACTCATCTGTCAATGGACACTCAAATAGCCTCCACCTTTTGGCTACTATGAATAATGCTGCTGTCTGCAAATATCTACTTGAGTCCCTGTTTTCAATTCTTTGGGGTGAATACTCAGAAGTGGAATTTCTAGCTCTATCTTTCTGACTCCTCCATTCATCTCTCAAACGATCCTTATCTCAGGACTGAAGAAGAGTGTTATTTATGACTTTCTGAACCCCCAAGAGACAGAGCCGACATGTCTAATTCTGCATGTTGGGCCCTACCCAAAGGCTCCCTGGGGCCAGAAGTGGAGAGACTAAAACTACCCATGTTCCTTCCCTCCACGCACCTGGCCCAAAGGTGCCCTGGCTGCGGCCCTGCCCACAGAACTCATGTCCTTCCATGTTTCTAACGCACATCTCAGACCAATCATCTCTATTCCCAAAGGCCTTTCTCCTTTACTCCAGGGTTTCTTTGAAAGAATTCTATGTCTTCCGCCTCTCTTGATCCTAGTTTCTTCCAAGGGTTCCCGTGGTCATTTGTGCACAGACAAGTAAGACTATACCTTCTCAAACAAGATCTTCCCCTTCCTATGTGAAATTACCCATCTAGCCCAGGCAATCTGCCTTTGAGAAAAATGCTGAACTACTCCAATCACACAAAAACATGGTGCTAAAATCCCATAAGCAGGGAATGTGAGTATTCTACAGGAATTATTATCCCTTAATACTTTTTTAGGATCAAAAGGGTCATTTGCCTGTGTAGCTGAAAGTCCTTTAAAAATACCAACACATGTGCTTCCCATCAGAGACAGCAAGGATTCTTCTTGGTCTGCATTTTCCAGCAGGGAAGCCAGGGAGCTTCTGCAACTCTGTTGGGCTTTGCGTGTTTGCCAAGATGACTAAGTACATCAATAGAATTACATTAAAAACATGAAGATTAATAACAGGCAAAAATACTCTTATCCTATAGGAATAAAGAAGTGTAATAGTTTTTATTGCTGCTATAACAAGTTACCACAAATTTCATGATTTAAACAACAAATGTATGACGTTACGGTTCTGTAGGTTAGAAGTCCAATACAGGTCCCACTGAATGAAAATCAAGATGTTGGCAGCGTTGCATCTCCACTAGGGGGTAAAGGGGAGAGTCCATTTCTTTGCCTTTTCCAGCTTCTAGAGGACACAAGCATGTTGTGGTTTATGGTCCCTTCCTCCATCTTTGAAGCCAGCAATGTTGCATCTCTCTCATCATTCTTCCCTAAGCAACTTCCCTCTGACTCTCTTCTTCTTCCCCCATCTTCTACTGATAAAGACCTTTGTGATTACAGTGGGCCCACCCAGAAAATCCAGGATAATCTATTTTAAGGTCAGATGAATAGCAACCTTAATTCCATCTACAACCTTAATTTTCCTCTGTCATATAACCTAAGAGATTCACACCTTTCAGGAATTAGGACATGGACATCTTCAGGGGATCATTATTCTGCCTACCACAGACAGGTAACATAAAAGAATAAAACAGGCCAGACCCAAGCCTAGAAGGAAATGCTAATTTTTATGTGAAATCAGCTGGTTCTTAAACGCTGCAACTAAATCAAGTTGAAAACAAAATAAATACTGTCCAAGTCAAACAAAACTCCTCTGGAGGCCACGTTTATAGTTTAAAATCTCTACATTATGGTACAGGAAGGTAATTTCCTTTTTCACCACCAAAATCCCCAGTGTGATTTCTCCTACTTAGACCCCAGGTTTTGATGGATTCAAACTGATAAATAAATGCTATTTATTAAGTAATAATTCATTTCCCAAACTTTTATTTTAAAAGGCATAGGTTAGCATCTATTCCCCCAGAAATAGCATCAAATAGAGCTTATTAATAATAAAAGCCAAGATACATACAACTTATATTAATAACTAATAATAAAAGCCAGTGTGAATTGAGCACTTATTAAATGCCAGATTCTATGTTAAGTGTTTTCTATGCACTAATTCATTCAATTGTCACAACAGTTCTATGAGATCAGAACCATCATTTCTCCCATTTTATAGATGAGAAAACTCAGGCTCAAAGAGCTATGTCCCCAATGTTGCACAGACAGCGAATGGCCAAGCTATAATGCAAACCTAGGCCTGATATGAGAAGCCAATTTTTTTTTCTTTTATTATTATTATTATTATTATTATTATTATACTTTAGGTTTTATGGTACATGTGTGCAATGTGCAGGTAAGTTACATATGTATACATGTGCCATGCTGGTGCGCTGCACCCACCAACTCGTCATCTAGCATTAGGTATATCTCCCAATGCTATCCCTCCCCCCTCCCCCCACCCCACAACAGTCCCCAGAGTGTGATGTTCCCCTTCCTGTGTCCATGTGTTCTCATTGTTCAATTCCCACCTATGAGTGAGAATATGCGGTGTTTGGTTTTTTGTTCTTGCGATAGTTTACTGAGAATGATGATTTCCAATTTCATCCATGTCCCTACAAAGGACGTGAACTCATCATTTTTTATGGCTGCATAGTATTCCATGGTGTATATGTGCCACATTTTCTTAATCCAGTCTATCATTGTTGGACATTTGGGTTCGTTCCAAGACTTTGCTATTGTGAATAATGCCGCAATAAACATACGTGTGCATGTGTCTTTATAGCAGCATGATTTATAGTCCTTTGGGTATATACCCAGTAATGGGATGGCTGGGTCGAATGGAATTTCTAGTTCTAGATCCCTGAGGAATCGCCACACTGACTTCCACAAGGGTTGAACTAGTTTACAGTCCCACCAACAGTGTCAAAGTGTTCCTATTTCTCCACATCCTCTCCAGCACCTGTTGTTTCCTGACTTTTTAATGATTGCCATTCTAACTGGTGTGAGATGGTATCTCATTGTGGTTTTGATTTGCATTTCTCTGATGGCCAGTGATGGTGAGCATTTTTTCATGTGTTTTTTGGCTGCATAAATGTCTTCTTTTGAGAAGTGTCTGTTCATGTCCTTCGCCCACTTTTTGATGGGGTTGTTTGTTTTTTTCTTGTAAATTTGTTGGAGTTCATTGTAGATTCTGGATATTAGCCCTTTGTCAGATGAGTAGGTTGCGAAAATTTTCTCCCATTTTGTAGGTTGCCTGTTCACTCTGATGGTAGTTTCTTTTGCTGTGCAGAAGCTCTTTAGTTTAATTAGATCCCATTTGTCAATTTTGGCTTTTGTTGCCATTGCTTTTGGTGTTTTAGACATGAAGTCCTTGCCCATGCCTATGTCCTGAATGGTAATGCCTAGGTTTTCTTCTAGGGTTTTTATGGTTTTAGGTCTAACATTTAAGTCTTTAATCCATCTTGAATTGATTTTTGTGTAAGGTGTAAGGAAGGGATCCAGTTTCAGCTTTCTACATATGGCTAGCCAGTTTTCCCAGCACCATTTATTAAATAGGGAATCCTTTCCCCATTTCTTGTTTTTGTCAGGTTTGTCAAAGATCAGATACTTGTAGACATGTGGCATTATTTCTGACGGCTCTGTTCTGTTCCATTGATCTATATCTCTGTTTTGGTACCAGTACCATGCTGTTTTGGTTACTGTAGCCTTGTAGTATAGTTTGAAGTCAGGTAGTGTGATGCCTCCAGCTTTGTTCTTTTGGCTTAGGATTGACTTGGCGATGCGGGCTCTTTTTTGGTTCCATATGAACTTTAAAGTAGTTTTTTCCAATTCTGTGAAGAAAGTCATTGGTAGCTTGATGGGGATGGCATTGAATCTGTAAATTACCTTGGGAAGGATGGCCATTTTCATGATATTGATTCTTCCTACCCATGAGCATGGAATGTTCTTCCATTTGTTTGTATCCTCTTTTATTTCCTTGAGCAGTGGTTTGTAGTTCTCCTTGAAGAGATCTTTCACATCCCTTGTAAGTTGGATTCCTAGGTATTTTATTCTCTTTGAAGCCATTGTGAATGGGAGTTCACTCATGATTTGGCTCTCTGTTTGTCTGTTATTGATGTATAAGAATGCTTGTGATTTTTGCACATTGATTTTGTATCCTGAGACTTTGCTGAAGTTGCTTATCAGCTTAAGGAGATTTTGGGCTGAGACAATGGGGTTTTCTAGATATACTATCATGTCATCTGCAAACAGGGACAATTTGATTTCCTCTTTTCCTAATTGAATACCCTTTATTTCCTTCTCCTGCCTAATTGCCCTGGCCAGAACTTCCAACACTATGTTGAATAGAAGTGGTGAGAGAGGGTGCCAGTTTTCAAAGGGAATGCTTCCAGTTTTTGCCCATTCAGTATGATATTGGCTGTGGGTTTGTCATAAATAGCTCTTATTATTTTGAGATACGTCCCATCAATTCCTAATTTATTGAGAGTTTTTAGCATGAAGGGTTGTTGAATTTTGTCAAAGGCCTTTTCTGCATCTATTGAGATAATCATGTGGTTTTTGTCTTTGGTTCTGTTTATATGCTGGATTACATTTATTGATTTGCGTATATTGAACCAGCCTTGCATCCCAGGGATGAAGCCCACTTGATCATGGTGGATAAGCTTTTTGATGTGCTGCTGGATTCTGTTTGCCAGTATTTGATTGAGGATTTTTGCATCAATGTTCATCAAGGATATTGGTCTAAAATTCTCTTTTTTTGTTGTGTCTCTGCCAGGCTTTGGTATCAGGATGATGCTGGCCTCATAAAATGAGTTAGGGAGGATTCTCTCTTTTTCTATTGATTGGAATAGTTTCAGAAGGAATGGTACCAGCTCCTCCTTGTACCTCTGGTAGAATTCGGCTGTGAATCCATCTGGACCTGGACTTTTTTTGGTTGGTAAGCTATTGATTATTGCCACAATTTCAGCTCCTGTTATTGGTCTATTCAGAGATTCAACTTCTTCCTGGTTTAGTCTTGGGAGGGTGTATGTGTTGAGGAATTTATCCATTTCTTCTAGATTTTCTAGTTTATTTGCATAGAGGTGTTTGTAATATTCTCTGATGGTAGTTTGTATTTCTGTGGGATCGGTGGTGATATCCCCTTTATCATTTTTTATTGCATCTATTTGATTCTTCTCTCTTTTTTTCTTTATTAATCTTGCTAGCGGTCTATCAATTTTGTTGATCCTTTCAAAAAACCAGCTCCTGGATTCATTAATTTTTTGAAGAGTTTTTTGTGTCTCTATTTCCTTCAGTTCTGCTCTGATTTTAGTTATTTCTTGCCTTCTGCTAGCTTTTGAATGTGTTTGCTCTTGCTTTTCTAGTTCTTTTAATTGTGATGTTAGGGTGTCAATTTTGGATCTTTCCTGCTTTCTCTTGTGGGCATTTAGTGCTATAAATTTCCCTCTACACACTGCTTTGAATGCATTCCAGAGATTCTGGTATGTTGTGTCTTGGTTCTCGTTGGTTTCAAAGAACATCTTTATTTCTGCCTTCATTTCGTTATGTACCCAGTAGTCATTCAGGAGCAGGTTGTTCAGTTTCCACGTAGTTGAGCGGTTTTGAGTGAGATTCTTAATCCTGAGTTCTAGCTTGATTGCACTGTGATCTGAGAGACAGTTTGTTACAATTTCTGTTCTTTTACATTTATTGAGGAGAGCTTTACTTCCAAGTATATGGTCAATTTTGGAATAGGTGTGGTGTGGTGCTGAAAAAAATGTATATTCTGTTGATTTGGGGTGGAGAGTTCTGTAGATGTCTATTAGGTCCGCTTGGTGCAGAGCTGAGTTCAATTCCTGGGTATCCTTGTTGACTTTCTGTCTCGTTGATCTGTCTAATGTTGATAGTGGGGTGTTAAAGTCTCCCATTATTAATGTGTGGGAGTCTAAGTCTCTTTGTAGGTCACTCAGGACTTGCTTTATGAATCTGGGTGCTCCTGTATTGGGTGCATATATATTTAGGATAGTTAGCTCTTCTTGTTGAATTAATCCCTTTACCATTATGTAATGGCCTTCTTTGTCTCTTTTGATCTTTGTTGGTTTAAAGTCTGTTTTATCAGAGACTAGGATTGCAACCCCTGCCTTTTTTTGTTTTCCATTTGCTTGGTAGATCTTCCTCCATCCTTTTATTTTGAGCCTATGTGTGTCTCTGCATGTGAGATGGGTTTCCTGAATACAGCACACTGATGGGTCTTGAGTCTTTATCCAGTTTGCCAGTCTGTGTCTTTTAATTGGAGCATTTAGTCCATTTACATTTAAAGTTAATATTGTTATGTGTGAATTTGATCCTGTCATTATGATGTTAGCTGGATATTTTGCTCGTTAGTTGATGCAGTCTCTTCCTAGTCTCGATGGTCTTTACATTTCGGTATGATTTTGCAGTGGCTGGTACCGGTTGTGCCTTTCCATGTTTAGCGCTTCCTTCAGGAGCTCTTTTAGGGCAGGCCTGGTGGTGACAAAATCTCTCAGCATTTGCTTGTCTGTAAAGTATTTTATTTCTCCTTCACTTATGAAGCTTAGTTTGGCAGGATATGAAATTCTGGGTTGAAAATTCTTTTCTTTAAGAATGTTGAATATTGGCCCCCACTCTCTTCTGGCTTGTAGGGTTTCTGCCGAGAGATCCGCTGTTAGTCTAATGGGCTTCCCTTTGATGGTAACCCGACCTTTCTCTCTGGCTGCCCTTAACATTTTTTCCTTCATTTCAACTTTGGTGAATCTGACAATTATGTGTCTTGGAGTTGCTCTTCTCGAGGAGTATCTTTGTGGCGTTCTCTGTATTTCCTGAATCTGAATGTTGGCCTGCCTTGCTAGATTGGGGAAGTTCTCCTGGATAATATCCTGCAGAGTGTTTTCCAACTTGTTTCCATTCTCTCCGTCACTTTCAGGTACACCAATCAGACGCAGATTTGGTCTTTTCACATAGTCCCACGTTTCTTGGAGGCTTTGCTCGTTTCTTTTTATTCTTTTTTCTCTAAACTTCCCTTCTCGCTTCATTTCATTCATTTCATCTTCCAGGGCTGATACCCTTTCTTCCATTTGATCGCATCGGCTCCTGAGGCTTCTGCATTCTTCACGTAGTTCTCGAGCCTTGGTTTTCAGCTCCATCAGCTCCTTTAAGCACTTCTCTGTATTGGTTATTCTAGTTATACATTCTTCTAAATTTTTTTCAAAGTTTTCAACTTCTTTGCCTTTGGTTTGAATATCCTCCCGTAGCTCGGAGTAATTTGATCGTCTGAAGCCTTCTTCTCTCAGCTCGTCAAAGTCATTCTCTGTCCAGCTTTGTTCCGTTGCTGGTGAGGAACTGCGTTCCTTTGGAGGAGGAGAGGTACTCTGGTTTTTAGAGTTTCCAGTTTTTCTGCTCTGTTTTTTCCCCATCTTTGTGGTTTTATCTACTTTTGGTCTTTGATGATGGTGATGTACAGATGGGTTTTTGGTGTGGATGTCCTTTCTGTTAGTTTTCCTTCTAACAGACAGAACCTCAGCTGCAGGTCTGTTGGAGTACCTGGCCGGCCGTGTGAGGTGTCAGTCTGCCCCTGCTGGGGGGTGCCTCCCAGTTAGGCTGCTCGGGGGTCAGGGGTCAGGGACCCACTTGAGGAGGCAGTCAGCCCGGAGAAGCCAATTTTTTAACCATTATGTTATCCTGCCAATACATTCCTATCAAAATAAAATAGATGTCATGTTTTCACATGTCTGTGCCACCTAATGGTGGGTGATGAGGGATGTGAATCTCTACGGTGTTTAGAAAAACATGGTTTTGTGCTTCCTTTGATGACCCCAGATGGCCATCCAGGAGTGGGATTTGAAATAATTCAAGCAATTGAGGAGTGATACAGAAATCCTCTTTTATCGGATGAAGAAGTCATCATGATACTCTAGAAAATTATTATTTCAAAGCATCAAAATGCATAGTTGATTGGGAATTACACACAGGAGACCCCAACCATGCAAAAAGTCCTGGAAAAACAATTCTATTTTCCAGCCAGGTGCGGTGGCTCAACCTTGTAATCTCAGCACTTTGGGAGGCTGAGGTGAATGGATCACCTGAGGTCAGGAGTTCGAGACCAGCCTGGCCAACATGGTGAAACATCGTCTCTACTAAAAATGCAAAATTATCTGGGTGTGTAGTCCCAGCTACTCCAGAGCTGAGACAGGGGAATGGCTTGAACCCAGGAGGTGGAGGTTGCAGTGAGCCAAGATCGTGCCACTGCACTCCAGCCTGGGCAAGATAGAGGGAGACTACATCTAAAGAGCTTCTGCACAGCAAAAGAAACTATCATCAGAGTGAACAGGCAACCTAAAGAATGGAAGAAAATTTTTGCAATCTATCCATCTGACAAAGGGTTAATATCCAGAATCTACAAAGAACTTAAGCAAATTTACAAGAGAAAACAAACAACCCCATCAAAAAGTGGGTGAAGGATACGAACAGACACTTCTCAAAAGAAGACATTTATGCGACCAACAAACATATGAAAAAAAGCTCATCATCACTGGTCATTAGAAAAATGCAAATCAAAACCACAATGAGATACCATCTCACTCCAGTTAGAATGGTGATCATTAAAAAGTCAGGAAACAACAGATGCTGGAGAGGATGTAGAGAAATAGGAATGCTTTTACACTGTTGGTGGGAGCGTAAATTAGTTCAACCATGGTGGAAGACAGTGTGGTTATTCTAGAACAAGATCTAGGATCTAGAACCAGAAATACCATTTGACCCAGCAATCCCACTACTGGGTATATACCCAAAGGATTATAAATCATTCTACTATAAAGACACATGCAGACATATGTTTATGGTGGCACTATTCACAATAACAAAGACTTGGAACCAACCCAAATGCCCATCAATGATAGACTGGATAAAGAAAATGTGGCATATATACATCATGGAATACTAATACTATGTAGCCATAAAAAAGGATGAGTTCGTGTCCTTTACAGGGACATGGATGAAGCTGGAAACCATCTTTCTCAGCAAACACAAGAACAGAAAACCAAATACTGCATGTTCTCACTCATAAGAGGGAGGCGAACAATGAGAACACATGGACACAGGGAGAGGAACATCACACACTGTGGCCTGTCAGGGGGTGAGGGTCTAGGGGAGGGATAGCATTAGGAGAAATACCTAATGTAGATGATGGGTTGATGGGTGCAGCAAACCACCATGGCATGTGTATACCTATGTAACAAACCTGCATGTTCTGCACATGTACCCCAGAACTTAAAGTATAATAATTTAAGAAAAAAAATCTGTTTTCTGGGATACTTTCCACACAACTTGAACTTCATAATGGAACAATGGCTACTGTACCCCGATGCAACAAGGGTACCTCCCCTTGTTGGGGTGAGATCCTGAAAGCCTGTTATTGTCATTTCCTAGAGCCACTGCTCTCCCACTCTCAATCAGTCTTCCTTATCAGACTATCATTCCATTTCAGTTTTCCTTCTTGTTCATGGGCAGGTGATCTTAGGCCTCTGGCCATTGTGACTTTTCATACAACCCTTGGTTTGCCTCCATTATTCAATGAGAAAATAGGTTTTCTTTTAACAATGGGCAAGCATCTGGAGTACCAAAAACCTGTCTGCAGAAAAGCAGCAGCAGTATGAGGTCTCCTAACCTCACATAACATGTTTAAGGCAGGTAAATATATCCCATTTATCTTCAAGTCTCATCACCTAGCATGGTGTCCACAATTTAGTGCTTTAAACAGGGAAGGAAGAAAAAGAAAGGGAGAGAAAGAGGAGAGAGAGAGTATAAAAAACCACTATATTAACAGGTGCATCATAAGCTCAGAGTGGCAGAATAAATGCACATAGACACTACTTGGGTAAACCAAATAAAATTTCTTATCTCAAAGGTACAGGGCTGGGAGTGGTCATTCACGCTTGTAATCCCAGTACTTTGGGAGGCCAAGGCAGGAGGATCGCTTGAGTCCAGGAGTTTGAGACCAGTCTGGGCAACATAGCACGACCCCATTTTTACAAAAAATAAAACTACTAGCAGGGTATAGTGGGATGTGCCTGTGGTTCCAGCTACTTGGGAGGCTGAGATAGGAGGATGGCTTGAGCCCAGGAGGTTGAAGCTGCAGTGAGCCATAATTGCACCACTGCCCTCAGCCTGGGCAACAGAGTGAGACCCTGTCTCAACCAATAATGTTAAAAATTAAAGGTAGAGAGGAAAGGCAGCTGCATCAGTACTCACTAAAAAGATATCACCAACACTGTTCAGGAAGATGCCCTTGTCCTAGAACCCAGGCCTTAACCAGCCAGCTCCCTGTTACTAAGTCATCCATTGCTAGGGAAGTCTGACCTGGCCATGCAGCTGCCCCTGCCCCAGACTGGAGCAGTTCTGGATGTCTCCTCACTGCACCAGGAGCAGGTGCACCTCATCAATCTTAAAGCACATTGTGATAAAGCAATACACATTATGATTGAAAATATGGTACGATGTTGTATAGTCAAACATGAGCATGGTCATTAATCATCCTCGGTCCCCCAGGCTAATGCGGCCTGGCCTAGTTGTTAGACTTTCCGAATTTACAGCTGCGGAACTAAAAGTTCAGCCACACAGATGTCTCTGGAAGTCATGTTCAAGGCTGAACACATGAGCCAACCCTGAAAACAAATGACAGGGAAAAAAGAAGAAAGAAATGAAGGGAGGGAGGGAGAGAAGGAGGAAGAGGAAGAGGAAGAGGGAGGGAGGGAGGGAGGAAGGGAGGAAGGAAGAAAGGATAACCAGGTATCTCAAGTATCTTACCCCAGAAATAAGATGGAGAATGTAGTATGCACTCATACCCAAGTTTCCTCTCGTTCAAGCTTACAGAAGGACTACCCTTCCTTACTGTCTTTGTAATTAGGTGGGATCATGTGACAAGTTTGGTTTAAACCCTTCATTTTCTCTTCCCCTGCTGAGATGATCACATGGGACTCAGAGGCTTTGTGATGAGATGGACATGCCATGATTTTGACAATCTGTCCTGGAGAGGCGCTCAGAATCTCAACTCCCAGAATTCAATGAGCAGGAAATAAACTTTAGTTAATTATGCCACTGAGATTTTGGGGGTGTTATATTAATGCAGCATCACTCACGTTAACCTGATTCGTATAGGAAATTAAAGGCAAAGCTTGCCAAAACCAATTTACAAGAGAATTATTTAAAATTTTATAAAGCAAAGTTGCACAGTGGCTGAGATCTAATCATGGGCTCAATAAATACTTGCTCAATGTTGTAAGAATGCACCAGGCGTGGTGGCTCATGCCTGTAATCCCAGCACTTGGGGAGGCCGAGGCAGGCAGATCACCTGAGGTCAGGAGTTCATCACCAGCCTGGGCAACATGGAGAAACCCCATCCTTACTAAATACAAAAATTAGTCGGGCATGGTGGCACATGCTTGTAATCCCAGCTACTCGGGAGGCTAAGGCACAAGAATTGCTTGAATCTGAGAGGCAGAGGTTGCAGAGAGCCAAGATCATGCCACTACACACCAGCCTGGATGACAGTGCAAGATTCCGTCTCAAAAAAAAAAAAGTTTTAAGATGGTTTTTCTCAATGACTAATTAATAGCATGCCTCAGCTCCTATGCAAAATATGTTTCCCTCAGCTCTCCAATGTGCACCTTCCATCTTCCTTTGTCTCAGAGAGTGTTTGGGAGGACCCTGTGAGATGATACAATCTTCCAACAGTATCAGTCAGTAAATGCTAGCTGTTGGTGTTTCTTTTGTTTTTGTTAGTGCTTTCTTATTCCTCTGAACTCCACTCTTAAATTTTACCAACTTCTCTCCCTTGCCCAAAGCCCTGTTTCTTCTCCTCTCTACATCCAAATCTCATCCCCCTTTGCAACCAGCTCAAGTTTTACCCCTCAAAATTTGACTATTTCATTTAGCTTGATCTCTCCAATCAAAATAACTAATACACTGAGTCAATACCACCCAACTCAATCAACTGGGTGTTTTTTTATTTTTTAATGTGTAAAGTGAGCAGCGGTTCTCCCCATCAACATTTCTCTATCATCTGGGAAATATTCTACTTTTCTTTCAGTGAACAGTTACTGGCCCCAATGCCAACCCCTTCGGTCAGTGGCTCATAGAAGCTTGAGCCCCCAGCCACAAAGATGGGTACTGTATCCATTCTGAGCAGGTCTTAGTACTTTAACCTGATCGAGCACAGTGATTGGTCCAGAACTAGCCACATGACCCATGCCTAGCCAACTAGAATTCTTATCGTGGTTTTCTCAAATTGGAGTTGGGGTAAGAGTCCTTTCTTCTCAGGCTACTCGGAAGATGTGAGTCTGGAAGCTACAAATCATCGCTGTCTCTCCTCCAGAGAAGGCCAGACGCCATAAGGACACTGAGGCTGACATTCAGAAAGAAGTCAAGCCCAAGAAAGACAAGTCCCTGGCTTCAGTTTTCCCAAGTCATACCCTCTCTTCCCACTTCCCCAAGAAAATTAATTTCCCCTTTTACCTAAACTAGTTTAAGCAGAATTTCATCATTTGCAAATAACAATCCGAAATAATTCAAAAGGTAAGCCCTTTGAGGAAAATTCAATTCACAAATCTGACCAACCTGTCTGAGCACCCACTATGTGCAGTTATAACTTCCATTATCAATAGTATAATTTTAAATACACAATAGATGAGAAACAAATGTGATGAATGTGAAATTTCTTCATTTATTAAAAAATATCTATCACCTAGGAGGCATTCTAAGATCCTCATATTTCTGTTTGGAAGCTAGATCTTGCAACCAAAACCTGCTAGGCAAGAATACAGAACCTAGCTAGACATAGACACGTGGCCTGCAGCCTTCCTCTGAATCTGGCCTGCCAGTCTAATGAGCCCCCAACTCCCAATTGCACCTCATATATGCACCCAGCGTCCCAAACCATGCAGATAAAAACAGCTTTTGCAACGGAATGCTCGTCACCTCATATGTTGACCATAAGGACAGATTTGGGCTCCTAGTAGGCTTGGGGTAAGTAGGATAAACTGGGGGTGATATTCTAAATATTGAACAACAAGACCTGCATGGGCACAGAGCAGTCAGAACAGAGGCTAGCTATCAACAGCTCTATATTTGAATATAAGCCTCAAGATGGAGTGGGTAAAAAGCTAGGACTTCAGATTCCAGAGCAAGCTTAGGTTTGGGTATTGAGAGAACCCCAAAGGTTGACACTGAGAGGCCTCCAAAGAGACTTACATCACTCATTCATCTGCCAGTTGTGAGAACAGAGGACATGGGGGTAAATGAAACACGGGCCTCTCTGTCTCTATTTTTATAGTTTTCTGATTACTGCCACTTCAAGCTAACACATTGCTTTGTTACATGTGCTAATTCCTTCAGTAGGGTGGTAGCCAAGGTCCCCGCCATAGGTACCTTCCTATCTTCTTTTGGTCACTATGCAAGAGTATTTCAAACACAATTAAAGGCTGTGTACATTATAACTTCTATGTTTCAAATAATCAGAGTTCAGTAACCCAAAAAAAGCATCCTAAGCCAATTTAAATCTTTACTCAGATTCTTGAGAAAAATCGCAAAGGACACTGCATTCCCAATGCACCGTAAAACATTTTAAATATCCTTTGGGGACAGTTTTATTACTGCCATTCTCTCTCTCCATGCCATCTCTCTCCTTCACCCAGCAGTAGACTCCAGGAAAACTTTCTGACAGTGACTCCTAAAAAATCTCCTCTCCAGCTTTAAATTTTCCCCCAAACTCTCCCTATTAATATTCTTTTGCCCGAGTTTCCCAATCATCATAGAGGCTCCCAGACCTTTCTTGTCTTTTCCTCCCATCACAATGCCCTTCTGTTTTTACCTGCTCCCATCTGCCAGCCTCCCAGTAAGCAGAAGCCATTGCTGGAAGGCTGCTTCTTCCAGCAAGGAGAAACGGTGACTCAATACTGCCCAACTCACTCTCGCTCCCCACAGAAGGGAGCTTGTGAAGCCCTTGCTTTCCGCAAAAGAAAATTCTACTGGAGACTTTCTGGAGTATGGAATGCTCCATCTGCTTACATGTGTCTCCAGTTCACATGCGTTTTCATTGTTTTCCTAGCTTTCCCATTCCCAGTTCTTGGAGGTGTCCTATTCATACTGTGGAAGAACCCTTAAAACAGCCCGTCAGGAGGCTGCCTCCCCACAACACTGACCAGGGATTGCTATATGGCCCTTAACTAAATCACACTCCCTGCTCAGTTAGGAAGAAATCATCAAGGTGCCAGATGAATCTCCTTCTTCTTTTTCCTTGTCTGAGCTCTAGAAGAACAAAAGGCCCCAGAATAGCAGACCATGTCTTGTCTGGATTAAGGAACCTTGACCAAATAATTGGAAAATGTGAGTTCTGGCCCCATCCCCACCCTAGCACAAGCTATGTGACTCTCAATACATCAGTTCCTTTCTCTTGGCCTTAGTTTTAGAATGTTGGACTAGACAGAGGGTTTCTTAGCAGAAGGAAGAGAGAAGTTTAAGCAGATTTTTTTTATTTTGATTTACTTATTGGGATTGATCATATGATTAATTGCACTTGGATGAAAAAAATCCAGTTACTAAAACAGTCTGAAAAACACCAACCTAGATGATATCACTAAGGTCCTTCCAGATCTAATAGTCCAATAGTCAATGATTTTCTCCACTAACATCCCTTTACAGAAGAAGTCTACTATGAGCAATTTTTTTTTCATTTTTGAAATCAATCAGAGAATAGAGAGCAGTCACAATTGAACTTCCTTATATGACACTAATAGGGAGATGTCTTCAAGAAAATTCATTGCTCTCCATCATGGGTTACATAATGAATGCCATTTCCTCTCTGGAAATGCTGATCTTCCTGCTCAGCAGCTCAAGGAGTGACTACTATTGAGTGGCCTTGGTCCTCTGGGATCCAACGAAACCAATGGCACCACTCAGATGACCAATGGCCTGCACTATGGCCATAAAATAATCATGAGAGACTAAAACTTCAAAACCACCAGCAAATCAGGGATGGGCAGTAACAAAAGGAGAAAGCTGAGGAATAGGAAGAGACATGGCTCTCACCAAATGATATCAAAGAGACTTAGAGACATGCAGCCAACCCATAACACCTTCCCCCTCCATCCCTCTGCTCACCATCGGACCTTCCTGGTCTCTGATCCTCCTGCTTTCCTCAACTGAGCCACATTGACTCCCCAGAAGCTCAGCTGTTAGAAAACACCAAAATTCAGGCAATGTTGGTGGACTTTTAAAATAATATTTTAAAGCCAAAAATAGACAAGCACCTTGGAGATCCAAAATTAAACAACTTTAAAGATAACTTTGGCTCCTCCTTTAAAACTATGAAGTGTTTAAAATAATTTTGAGATTAAAATAATATACACTTCATATAAAAATTAACCCAAAATGGATCAAAAACATTAATATAAGAACTAAAACTATAAAACTCTTAGAAGAAAATGTAGGGCAAAAGCTTCATGACATTGAATTTGGGAATGATTTCTTGAATATGGGAACAAAAGTAAATGTAGAGCAATTGGACTTCATTAAAATTAAAAACTTTTATGCATCAGAGGACACTACCACCAGAGTAAACAGACAACCCACAGAATGGGAATAAATATTTGAAAATTATAAATATCACAAGGGATTAATATACAGAATATATAAAGAACTACCACAACTCAATAACCAAAAAAAGCCTGATTTTTAAAAATGATCGAAACTTGTATGATATTTTCACACAGAAAATATACAAATAGCCAATAAACACATGAAAATTTGCTTGACATCACTAATCATTTGGGAAATGCAAATAAAAACAAAAATGAAATACCACTTTACTCTGATTAGGATAGCTATTACCAAAATAAATAAATAACAAGTGTTAACAATGATGAGGAACAATTGGAACCCTTGTGTATAAATAGGAATTTAGACTGATGCATACACTATGGAAAACTGCAAGACAATTTCTCAAAATATTAAAAATAGAATTATCATATGATCTAGCAATTCCCCTTCTAGATATAAATCCAACAGACTCGAAAAATAGAGACTCAGATATTTCTGTGCCAATATTCATGCAGCATTACTCATAATAGGCAAAAGGTAAAGCAACCAAAACATAAACAAAATGTGGTATGTACATACAATTAAATATTATTTAGCTTTAAAAAGGAATAAACTTCTGGTACATGCTACAACATAGACGCAGCTTGAAAACATTATGCTAAATAAAATAAGCCAGACATAAAAGGAAAAATATTGCATACTTATATGAGGTAACTAATCAAATACATAGGGGCAGAAAGTAAAATGGTGAATACCAGGAGTCGTGGAGAGGAAACAATGAGGAGTTATCATTTAATGGGTACAGAGTTTCACTTTGTGATGATTAAAACTTCTGGAGATGGATGGTGGTGATGGTTGCATAACAATATGAATGTACTTAAAGTCGCTGAATTATATACTTAAAATGGTTAAAATGATAAATTTTACCTTATGTATATTTACTACAATGAAAAAGTTATAGATATAAAAAATAATAATTATACAGGAGTGACAGTGTTCATAGGTGGGGTCAGCACAGGTGGTGCCACAGATGGGTGTCCGAGCCCAGGATAACTGAGGAAGGCTTCTATGCAGGGTGGGGACAGAAGCAGCAGCAGCCTGATGCAGGTGTCTGGGCTCCTCTAGAGCAAAGAAGGCACCCACACAGCAGAAGGATCAGCCATAGCAGTGGAGGTTGGTTACATATTGGGTGATTGATCCCATCAGTAAACATACTAAAGATAATGAGCAGCAGGTTTCTCACTGCCACAGAAGAAAATTAAAAATGTTAGAAAAGAGGAAATAAGAATGAACTTCGTGTTATTACATTGTAACTGGAGGCATCAATGTGAACTCATGGCTTGCGATAGGTAAGTAAGTAGACGATAGATTAAGAAAGGAAAAAGAGAGAAAGAGGAAGGGGAGGGGAGGGAAGGAGGGAAGAAAAGGGGAGGGAAGGAGGGAAAGAGGGAAGGGCAAGGGAGGGGATAGATGTGAAACGGGAGGAGTTTTCCCTTATCCCCGTTGCAGGGCATGCAATGGGGGTGTAGCTCACTTCTTCAGTGCCCCACAGCTCAAACCAAACTCTTAGTGGGAGCACGCAGACAGGCAGGTTGTGGGGAGCGTGGGCTCCAACCCCATGGCAGCATCTAGAGTTGAGTGTTTACAGCTCCCAAAGCCCCAATGGGCATGTGTCACAGTGTGCTCTTTCAGCTTAGCCGTCCGCAGGCGGCTTGTGTTAGCTCAATTAGACCCTCTGCCTTTTTGCAAGAACAGAGAGCTTTCTGCATCCTGGGGTTCTTGCCCTTATGTACCGGAAAAATCAGATCACACATGAGCTTGGAGAATGAGTGCAAGGTTTCACTGAGTGGTGATGTCACTGGATGGGGAGCCAGGAGATGGATGAGTGGTTGGGCCACTCAGCAGCCAGACTCTCCTCTAACCACTCTCGGCCAAATTGCCCTTGGCGTCCACGTCGTTCCACCATCAATGGACTGCCAGTGTCTTCTGGTGTGTTCTTCTCCTGGTGTGTTCTTCTGCCGGTGTGTTACTCTTCATGTCCAGCTGCTTGTGTATATGCCTGCTAGTGTCTTAGGACTTTTATAGGCACAGGATGGGGACATGAAAGGCCAGGGTGGTCTTGGAAAATGCAATATTTGGGTGCAAAAACAGAAGTGCCTGTCCTCACTTAGATCCATGGGCACCAGCGTGAGGGTTGAGCCCTTGCCAGGGACCCTACCCTTCTCTATCCTGCATTTCCCTGTCCCCCTCCCATATCAGATGGATGATACATACATTCATACACACATACATACACAGGATGTAAATATAACTATCTGAGAGAGAGAATGTGTATACATATTTCACCTTGCTCTCTCCACTGAGAGTACCTGAGAACAGCACTATCCCAAGAGCAATAAGAACACCTACCATCCGTATGTAGTTTGTAAATGTCATTTTCCAGTCAAAGGAATCAACATTCCTTGAAGAAGTATCTGATTTCAGGACTGAAACAAGAAAAGTACAAGATAAGATAGCAATATCTTGTTCTAAAAAGTAAGAAAATGCTCAAACAATAATGGGGGCATGTCAAAGGATACAGGGGCCAGCTTTAAGGAGTGTCACTTGGGGAAATTTGACCATCAAAAACATAGTGATAGTAACAGAATATAGCCATTAAATACATAGGAAAACAAGAGTCCATCTGACATAAATAGATATAAAACTGGTCGAATAGTCCCATAGACAGTTGTTTTTGGATAAACATAGAATAGAAATTGACCCTTCTGCTGTTAAAGCCTGAAACCTGTGTTTGTTTTATCCTAGTTCCTTCCTCAGGAAAGGACTTTCAGGCCTCTCAAGAAAAAGTACTGAAGAACTGAAACTCACCAGATCACAGCACCTGATGCCTCCTTGCCCCCTCCCTAGTTCCTATTTTCTTACACATTGTTACATTTCTTCCCTGCTATCTAAACCCCTAGCTTTAGTGAACAGGGAGATGGACTTGAGACTGAGTGCCCATCCTCTCAGATGCAGCACCCGATTAAAGTCTTCTTCTTTGGCAATATCTGTCATCTCAGTGATTGGCTTTCTGTGCACCAAGCAACAGGATCTAGACTGAAACCCTGGTGTTTGGGTAACAAAGCTCTAGACAAAGACTTTGGTGATGAATGAACTTATATGGATTCAAAGTACCTCTCCATCAAATGCTTATTAAATACAAAGGAAAATGGGTAGTGTGATTGTGGAAAAGCCCTGCAGACACCATTGTGTCTGGAATTGGTGGGTTCTTGGTCTCGCTGACTTCAAGAATGAAGCCGCAGACCCTCATAGTCAGTGTTACAGTTCTTACAGGCGGTGCCTCTGGAGTTGTTTGTTCCTTCTGATATTGACTTGTTCAGAGTTTCTTCCCTCTCTCCCAGTGGGTTCATGGTCTCGCTGGAATCAGGAGTGAAGCTGCAAACCTCTGTAGTAAGTGTTACAGCTCTCAAAGGCAGTGCAGACCCAAAGAGTGCCCAGCAGCAAGATTTATTGCAAAGAGGAAGGAACAAAGCTTCCCCCAGGTGGAAAGTGACCCAAGCAGGTTGCCGCTAATAGCTCAGGCAGCCTGCTTTTATTCCCTTATCTGACCCCACCCATATCCTGCTGATTGGCCCATTTTACAGAGAGCTGATTGGCCCATTTTACAGAGAGCTAATTGGCCCATTTTACAGAGAGCTGATTGGTCCATTTTGACAGGGTGCTGACTGGTGCATTTACAAACCTTGAGCTAGACACAGAGTGTAGACTGGTGCATTTACAATCCTTTAGCTAGGCACAAAAGTTATCCAAGTCCCCACTAGAGTAGCTAGACACAGAGCACTGATTGGTGCGTTTACAAACCCTGAGCTAGATACAGAGTGCTGATTGGTGCATTTACAATCCTCCAGCTAGACATAAAAGTTCTCTAAGTCCCCACTAGATTAGCTAAACACAGAAGACTGATTAGTGTGCTTACAAACCTTGAGCTAGACACAGGGTGCTGACTGGTGCATTTACAATCCTTTAGCTAGACATAAAAGTTCTCCAAGTGTCTACCCGACTCAGGAGCCCAGCTGGCTTTGCCTAGTGGAACCCGCACCAGGTCCGCCTGGGGAGCTGCCCGCCAGTCGTGCACCGCGCACTCCTCAGCCCTTGGGCAGTCCATGGGACCAGGTGCCGCGGAGCAGGGGGTGGCGCCCGTCAGGGAGGCTCGGGCATGGTGGGCTGCAGGTCCCGAGCCCGGCCCCGCGGGGAGGCGGCTGAGGCCCGGCGAGAATTCGAGTGCGGTGCGGGCAGGCCGGCAGTGCTGGGGCACCCGGCGCACCCTCTGCCGCTGCTGGCCCGGGTGCTAAGCCCCTCACTGCCCAGGGCTGGCGGTGCCAGCAGGCCGCTCCGAGTGCGGAGCCCGCCGAGCCCCCGCCCACCCAGAACTGGCGCTGGCCCGCAAGCGCCGCGCGCAGCCCGGGTTCCTGCCTGTGCCTCTCCCTCCACACCTCCCTGCAAGCATAGGGAGCCGGCTCCGGCCTCGGCCAGCCCAGCGAGGGGCTCCCACAGTGCAGCAGCGGGCTGAAGGGTTCCTCAAGTGCAGCCAGAGTGGACGCTGAGGAGGCGCCCACAGGGAGCAAGGGCTGCTAGCATGTTGTTGACTCCCAACATTAATGAAGTGGTCGAAGTGAGCAACCTCAGTTATTAGACAAAATGAAATGCTAGAGTGCAATCACAACATCATATCACTTTTGTGATATTACTGCCAAAAAATTATAACTTGAATCTAATGAGGATGAAATATCAGGAAAATCCAACCGGAGGGATATCATTGCCTCGAATCTTCAAAAGTATAAAGGTCATGAAAGCCAAGACAAGACGGAGCACTGTCACAGACTAAGGAAACATGGCAACAAAATACGATGCATGATTCTGTACTAGATCCATTTGCTATAAAGGACATTATTGGAATGATTGTCAAAACTTGTCGGGTCTGTGGATTAAACATAATACATTAATATTGACTTTCTGCCTTTCATTATTATGTTGTCGTTATGTGAGAAAATGCCTTTATTTGTAGGAAATAAACACTGAAGTATTTAGAAGCAATGGAGCATTAGTGACAAGTTTGTCAAATATCTCAGCGGGGGTATTCTTTTTACCATACTTGCAATATTTCTGTAAGTTTGAAATTTTTCTATATTAAAAATTATTTTTAAAAATAATACAGGACATCCCATTACACATTGTTAAAAGGACATGAAATTGTGCAAACCTAAAGAGCTAAACTTTCTTAAAAAGACATACATATCCCCAAAAAAGTACATCAAAATATAGTCATTAACTATAATTGAATTATGTGCAAGTTTTCTTTACATTATATTTTATTTTTCAAATTTTCTATAAAAAGTACACATTATTATTAGTGATTATGTCTTTTTTCTTTTTAGAATTTAATATTATTCTACCTCTTTGATGTTCTGCAATTTTTCTGTTATGGCTACAAATTAATTTGTTTTTATTAATTTTTTCTAAACTATGCACTCCTTTAATTAGACCTTATAGCTTTCTTTAAAAATGAAAAATTTTCCACCATTTTACCTTGAAGTGGTTCCTTTTCTCCATTATATCCAAGCTAATTTTCAGATGTTCTCATTAGATATTTTTAATCCTCTTTATCTTTCTTTTCTTATAATTTCTCTTTTATATTCGTGGTTCATTTACTTTGCTTTGTTTCCACATTATTAATTCTCTCTTCAACTATTTCTAGTCTGCCATTTCATGAGTAGCTTTTTTTTTTTTTTAAAAAAACTTCAATTACTTCATGGTTTTTTATTTCTTGAATGTCTACTTGGTCTTTGTCAAATCCACCTTTTCTTTTCCCATAACTTTCCCTTCTTACCTAATGATTTCTATTTCTTTCTTTATCTCTTTGAGTATTATAAATATACTTATTTGAAAATCTTTCTTAGATTATTGTATTACCTAGTTATTAGAGTCTAACGTTTAACATTTCTTGCATCTCTGACTCTTACACAGAATTCATTTGTAATTGTTCATTTGCAAGTGTGATTCATCACATTTCTTTGTGATGCCATTTTCATTGTAGAGTCTTGTCTTTCCCAGCCCTAGCTTCCTTCCCAAAACAGTGCTTTCTCCCCATATGCACCTGGCCCAGAGGATCACCTGCTGCTTGGATTCCTGCCCTACACTCCTGGAGAGCCACTTCTGGCCTCTGCCATGACTCCACCACTGAACACTGTACAGATCCCACCTGGGACTCCCATGACCTTTAATCAACGTATCTGAAGCTCCCAGCTACTCCTCTCTGGATCCTACAGTAGAACAAGAGTCTCACAGCCAATTCCTGGCACCATCTTCTCCCTACCATAAGAGAGCATTTATACCTTCTCTTGAACCTCTTCTTGAGTGCTGAGTTTTTCCTGCATGCCTGTTTGTGCTTCCTTTCTTGCCTGAAAACTACACCTAGGAAGGTGGAAGAGCTAGAGTCAGGTGTGGCCCCCTCCCACTCTGCCAGTGCCTCTACAGCAAGCCCCCCTATCTCTGCAGCATCAGGCATGGGGCTCATGGCTGCAGCTGTCTGGCCACAGTTATCTATATAAGCAGTGCCCTTCATCCTGTATACCAGGCCACCCTCATTTCCCTCTCTTGGCTCCAATTTACTTGAGGTTAAAAACTTTGTGTCAAAGGCACTAGGCTAAGCACTTTATATACTTCCCCTCTGTCACTGTTTACAGTTCTAGAAGGTCAATATTATTATACCCCTTTTGCAGATAAGGAAAATAAGACTTAGAGAGGTGAAGCCCTTCAAGAGAGGTCACATAGCCCAAAAGTGGGAAAGCTTGAACTCCAACCCAGGCCAGTGACTCTAAGTCCTTCACTGCTCTTTGCCCACATGGCCTTCTCCTTTGAAACATAAGCCAGGCACATCTCCCTCTCTAGAAAATGGCAAGTAAATCTCTAGCTTTCTTCTAAACTACTCTGCCGAGCATTTCAGGCACTGACTTCTCAAATTTCTTTCAGCCACCAGGAATATGCAATCTTTATTAAATTAGCAAATGGCCCACTGAATAAAGACTGCATTAAAGTAGATCACGATGGGGCTTCAGCTTTTCCTAATGAAGTTTCACGTGTCCCTTCCTGAAGAAGCCAGTGTCAGGGTAAGAGGTGGCCAGATTCACTTGCATTTTTCCCAGGAAGAGCCACTTAATACAATAAAATCTCAGACCTGTCAGAGAGTTTGAGCACTGTTTCCTGGAAGGATGATTTTAAAGTTCTATTTACATTAAAATAACCTCCATCCCAACTCTCAGGGCCGCTTTCTATTGCAATTGACCAGGGAGGTAGAGATGCATTCCAACAGAAAGAAATGAAATCAGAATGAATTTGGCTGATGCTTAATCTCCTACTTTTACCCTTTCCCACAAGGGAGAAAAAAACACAAAACTGCTTTTTAAATTCTGCCAGGACCAAGTTTGAATATGCGCACTGTCATCTCAGCCTCATGCATATGAACTAAGAATCCTGGAAGACACATCTCAGACCCTCTGTGCCCACCATCTTCCTGGCATAAAGATAAACCCACTTAAACTTAGTAGTATTAATTGGATGTTAGAACCATCTCACACATTGAAAACATAAAACCCCCATGCTCAAACACTTCTCACTCCTCCTCCTCATCCAATTTCCTAGTTTCGCTGCATATTTTACCACTTAGACTTGAATAAAGGCATATATTACTTTTTCAACTCCACCTCTGTCTTTGGTCCGTGAGAAAGTTCAGGACAGGTCCATGTGTGACCAGAAGTCAACCCATCAATGGTCCCGCTCATTGGAGCCAGGCTGAATCTCATGCAGGTCCTCAGATGTGTTAGGCTTTCTCTTGCCTGTGGTCTTCATCTCTGCTACCCCTCTGCCTAAAGCAGGACTTCCTGCTTTCCTCCCCCTAATTGTAGTAGGCTCGTTAGCTAATGCCTACTCACCATGCAAATTTCAACTCAAGAAGCCCTTCCAGAGCCTCCTCTCTGCTCCAGGGTAGGTCAATTGTATTCCCATACCACCTGTGCTTTCCACCCTGCTGGCACCATGAGGACACAGCACGTAAGCCTACAGCCTCTAAGATGGCCGCTTTGGGTTCAACAAATATAAATTATCTTCTATCTGATTCTCTGGTTGGAAAAGTGGCCTTGGATGAAACCATGGTCTGCAGGACAGTTACAAATGGGGCTTACAAAGGATAGAAAGGAGGTGAGTCTCTCACCCAGGTCTAAGACTACATTACGGAGCACTTGCTGCGTGTCTTAAGCATGTGCTAATGCTTACAACAGTACTTATTAAATCATCAAACAGTTATAGAGGGTAGGTGAGGTTATGTCCTTTCTAGATGGGAAAACTGAGGGTCAGAGAGGTTGGGAACCTGTCCCCAGATGTCAGCAGTGGAGCTGGGTTCAAACTCAGGACTGACTCCAAACTCTCACATACCCCTCACATACTGACTGTCTCTGAGTGAGTATCCGTTAGTCCAGAAGTTTCCCACCACTCTGGTCAACCCAGCTACTCTTGCACAGAGTCCCTGACAGAGTTCCCCTTTTGGAATGTGTTTGTTATATTATTTAAGATATTCAATTCTACAGAAAATCAGAAATAACAAGAAGAATAAATGAAACAAGTATAGAAGCAAATTGCTTATGAGACAGAATTAAGCTTATGAGGCAGAATTCATTAGATGGGTTAAGTGTACATAAAGTAGTAATATAGGGTGACATGTTAGCATAGATTAAACAGAGCATGTGTCTGCTGAGCTTAGAAAGAGATCGAAAGACCAAGAGGTAGCAAATATTTGAGACTCACCAAATATACATGAGGCACAGGAGTTTCCAAATAGTCATCATATATTCAATATACATGCGGCACTCAATATTTATGAGATCTGAAATCAGCCATCCATTGCTGACACCCATTCCAGCCCCACAAGCCCTCTGCGAAATGAAATCCAGGGCTGCTGGCAGGGTAAAGGGTGAGTTACCACCATGGGCCAGGTGTGACTGCCCCTGCATCTCCCAATAGAACAGGTTCACTGTGTTGGCCCAGGCACTTTTCATCTGCCAAGCTCCTTGTTCAACCTCAACTCTGATCTTGTAACCTAACCCTCAGCAGGGAAGGCTGATGTAGCAAATAGAGGTGAGGCTCTGCATTGCCCACTGCACTTTCTCTCTCTGAGCCCACACAGCAGCTCATGGTCCTTCTCTTACTACTCAATTAATTGGAGTTAGCATCTGAAATGACATTTATTTGCCCTCCTAAAATCTAAATTTTTGGTTCTCACACCTCTGGCTATAAATCAGAATCATTGAAGAGCTTTTACAAAATACAGGTGTCTGAACTCTACCCATATGGATTCTGATTTCATTGTTCTGGGATAAGAACGAGGTATTGATGTATTTTAAAAGCTCTCCAGATGATTCTAATGCGTAGGCAGGATTGAGGGCCACTGGATGAGATGATCACTATAGGGGCCTAATAGGGACCAGCTATTGACATGAAGATGGAAGAAATGATTGGGCCGGTTGAGCCAAGCTCTGGTGGCAAGAATATTAGATGGACTTCTGCATAATCCAGGGTTCAGGAAGCGTGGCCATTCTTCCATGTTTGCACCCTCTCCTATGTCCATTAACTACCCACCTCACTCTTCTGCCTTCAAACTGTGTGTTTTAAGTTAATATGCTAAACTACGTGATTCAAGCATCTTAACTTGGTCCTTGAGCCTTTCGGTTACATGAGCTTTATGATAGCTGGTCTTGGAGTTAGCATTGTATGAAGATAATTTCCCATGGGATACCTTTGAGCAATTCTTTTCCCCTCAGAGGATGCCCTCGACACCAGATTTAGGAAAGCAAGCAACAGATTTGCAGTCAAGTCTCCTGTATTTCAGAATTATCTCAGCTACTAACCTCTTCAAGCTTTCATTGGCTCTAGATCTGTCGAATAAGAATGCTACTCCTTCACTCACAGGATTGTTGTCAAGGTTAAATAATGACAGAGATAAAAAGTATTTTGCAAAACCATTGTCACTTGTATGACTTTTGTTGTGACACGCAGACATAATATTTTTCTTAATTTATATCTCAGCATTGAAAAGAATCCTAATTCCAGTCTTTTGGTGACAGGCTTACTCTGACTTGGAAAAATGAAAGTCCCAAGGATTTAGCAGGACTGGGGATGTGCCGCAGGTCCTCATTCCCTCAGGGAGGCCACAGAGATGCGATTCACAGCATTGGCACCACTGGGAGGAAAGCCCACTCAGATCAAGGTACAGACCATTTCCATCTCTCTGGAAAGTTCCCTGGAGAGACTCCCATTCCCAGCCAACACTCCACCCACCCAGATAACACTATGCTGACTTGTATCAGCACACATTCATTTTGCCTCTTCCTCAATTCAACATCAGTAGGACTAGAAGGGATCCCACTCTTTTCTCCAGACTTGCTTGCTCGTGGCTCAGCCAGGCAGGACCAGAATGGACTCAGAAGCTGCAGCACAGCTGAGCTGCAGTGGCTGAGAGACAACTGCTTGAACCCCAGCTGTGATCAATAATTGATTGCAAGGATGATGTGCAGACACGAATCCCAGTGCCCTTCATCAGGCCAGGCAGCCTCAGGCAGTGGACCTAGTGCAAACTGTTAATAATTTTAACACATTTCACGTGCAGTTTGTTTCGCCTCTCAAATAAATTAATTATGGAGACTTTAAAGAATTTACAGAGGGAATCTCATTACTAACTGCACATTCTGCCCTCCCAATCAATAGTTTTTTCATTTTTACATAGCAAGTGGAAGAGAAAAAGGGGCTTAAAAAAAAATTCTTCCATTTCATCATCTCCATCTCCAGCCTTGGCATTTAATAAGTGCTCTGAAACATGCTCAAACTCTCAATTCCCACTGTGTGAGACTCGGCAAATTAATTAACCTCTCTGAGCATTACTTTTAGAATACTTCCACCTTGAATGTCCATCACCGTTATTGTCCACATGAGAAACTCCTATTCATTCTACAAAATCCTACTGCATGCATAAAAGGCAGAAGTTTGACAGGGTTATATCACACTTTAGAGTCAGACAGTCCTCCCTAGATTCAAATGTTGCTTCAACTTACTATTTAAGGTGACTATGGCCAAGTTACTTAAGCCTCAGTCTCCTCATCTACAAAATGGTATCAATATACATGAGTCACATGTAGTTATGAGGAATAAGTGATAGAATGCATGGGAAGCCACTTAGCACAGGCAGGGCTGGACATATAATATGTGCTCAATACCTATTGGTTATTATTATTATTCATTTATTCCACAACTATGTAAGACAGACACCATGCTTAGGTAGAAGCCTTCCATGACCCATTAACCCAATCCAAACCACCTCTCTTGACTGCATTACCTCTCTGTGCTTTGTGCTCCTTCTAATAACATTTGGGTCACATTCTGTTTTATATTTAGTGGAGTGGACTGTCTCCCTCTGTAAATGCTGAGCTTAGAGCGGGCAGGTACCAGTCTCATTTGGTTTTGCATCCACAGAGCTTAGTAGGGTATGTGGCCCACAGCAGACACTGATGTTGGTTGAACTGTTGGCATTTAAAGCCTCATAATACAGGCTGGTGCAAGATACTACAGGAGCATGGAAGAAAAAGAGCCTAGTGTATATCAGGGAGTCATGCAAAAGTGCTAGAGAAGGTGTCATCTAAGCCAAACCTTGAAGGGTGAGTTGGAATTAGCCAAGATACAGAAGGGGAACTGCATGGCTGGAGAGGTCCCTGAAAAATGCTGCCACAGGTCCCGAGTCCCAGCTCTCAGTGCCTGGGAGAGCAAAGCTGCAGAAGAGGCCTCCAACATGCAGGTGCCTGTAGTCACAGCACCTAGGAGTGCCCCTGGCAGCAGACACTCCATGAGCCTTCAGACTAGAGATGAAGGTGGGAGCCAGATCTTAGGGAATCTTGGTGTATACTAAGGAGCAATGAGGATACAGATGCTCCTCAACTTACAGTGGGATTACATCTCAATAAACTCATCACCAAGTGAAAATATCCAACATTATAGCTTAACCTAGCCTACCTAAAACATGCTTAGAACACTTATGGTAGCCTACAGCTGGGCAAAATCATGAAACACAAAGCCCATTTTTATAATAAATTGTTGGATAGCTCATATAATTGACTAAATACTACACTGAAAGGGAAAAACAGAATGATTGTATGGGTACTCCAAGTATGGTTTCTACTGAATGCATATTGCTTTCACACCAACATAAAGACAAAACAATTTAAGTTAAACCATCACAAGTCGGGGACCATCTATATTTTGTGGGGGCAAAGGTGCTCCTGGAGGATTCCTGTGCTCCAGGTGCTCCTGGAGAAACACATTCAGACTTGTATTTTAAAACAAATCCCTCAGGAAACTAGTAGACTATGGCCTGTAGGGGAGGTGTTGAGGCTGGAGACCAGGAACAGTGAGGGTGGCCCCTGCCTGCTCTGCCCATTGTCGTGTCTCCCAATGGCTGACATGTAGCAGATGTGCAGTAAATATCTACGGAATGACCAAAGAAGGCATATCTAAGAGCCTGGCCTGGAGATCACTTAGGAAAAGCCCCTGTCACTGAGAAGCAATAAGAACCTGGACCAGGGCTGTCCAAAAGAACTTTCTGTGATAATGGAAATGATCTGTGTCTGAGCCAATTAATGTGGTAGCCACTAGCCACATGTGGTTACTGAGCTCTTGAAATGGGACTAGTGCCACTGAGGAACTGAATTTAATTTAATTTATAGCAATGCCCCACTTCTCTGATATGAATTTTCTGTATTAGTTCAATTTTCATACTGCTTTAAAGAACTACCTGAGACTGGGAAATCCATGAAGAAAAGAGGTTTAATTGACTCAGTTCCACAGGCTGTCCAGGAAGCATGGCTGGGGAGGGGTCAGGAAACTTACAATCATGGCAGAAGGTGAAGGGAAAGTCAGCATGTCTTACATGACCAGAGCAGGAGGGAGAGAGCAAAGGGGGAAGTGCTACACACTTTTTAACAAGCAGATCTCATGAGAACTCACTCACAATAATGAGAACAACAAGGGGGAAGTACACCTCCATGATCCAATCACCTCCCATCAGGCCCCTCCTCCAACATTGAGGATTAAATTTAAGTACTGATTTCCCCCTCTTGGAATGGGTCTATTTACCCAGTATCTGTACCCCATTGTATCTCAAAAGTAATTAACTTGTTTTTTATTTTACAGGCTCATAGGCAGACGGGACTTGCCTTGTCTCAGATGAGACTTTGGACTTGGACTTTTGAGTTAAGGCTGAATGAGTTAAGACTTTGTGGGACTGCTGAGAAGCCATGATTGTGTTTTGAAATGTGAGAAAGACATGAGATTTGGAAAGGGACAAGGGCAAAATGATATGGTTTGGCTCTCTGTCCCCACCCAAATCTCATGTCAACTGTAATTCCCAATGTTGAGAAAGAGACCTGGTAGGAGGTGATTGGATCATGGGGGCAGATTTCCCCCTTGCTGTTCTCATGATAGCGAGTGAATTCTCATGAGATCTGATTGTTTAAAGTGTGTAGCACCTCCCCCTTCACTCTCTCTCCTGCCACAATGTGAAGAAGGTGCTTGCTTCCCTTTCACTTTCTGCCATGATTGTAAGTTTCTTGAGGCCTCCCACCCATGCTTCCTGTACAGCCTGCAGAATTGTGAGTCATTTACAGCTCTTTTCTTCATAAATTACCCAGCCTCAGGTAGTTCGTTTTCTTTTTTTTTTTTTTTTTTTTTTGAGATGGAGTCTTGCTCTGTCACCACACTGGAGTGCAGTGGTGCGATCTTGGCTCACACCAACCTCCACTTCCCAGGTTCAAGCAATTCTCCTGCCTCAGCCTCCTGAGTAGCTGGGATCATAGGCACATGCCACCATGCCCAGCTAATTTTTTTGTATTTTTATTAGAGATGGGGTTTCATCATGTTGGCCAGGCTGGTTTCGAACTCCTGACCTTAAGTGATCCGCCCATCTCAGCCTCCCAAAGTGCTAGGATTACAGGTGTGAGCCACTGCACCTGGCCAGTTCTTTATAGCAATGTGAAAACGAACTAATACACTAACCATTCATCATTTTATTTTAAAGAGCTTTTTAGACTCATCTAAATACTTTCATGTATCATTCTTGTGCATAAAAAGTAATATATATGTAAAATAAATTATTTACGGTATTAATTAAAACACTTTAAATCAGTGTTAAACTCTGCTAAACCTCTTTTTGACTCAGACTGGGTAATGTCTATTTTTCCTTTCTCATATGATATCATACTCTGTGCCATCAAATGCAGTGATATTACAGCAATTTTTGAAAGAGTGTTGCGCTATCGTCTCTGAAGGTATTCTTTGGAACCACTGACACCCATCCTGCAAGTCCTGGCACTGAAACCACCTTTATCAAAAGGTATCAATGGAAAGTTTTCAAACACAAACCTGGATTTATATTCATTCCTTGAAAGACCTTGGAATAAAGACCAAGTCCACTGCTTTATGAGCAATGACAACTACATCTCAACAGCCATTTGGCTGACATCTATTGTAACATTCCATTGACTGTGAGACATATATCCCAAAGTTAAAATACGAAAAAGTGTTCTCAGAGTCAGTGAAATTTAGTATGTGCCAGGCAGTTTTCATTCACATTCAACTGATATCCATTATACTCCTGTGATGTAACAGACACTACATTAGGCACCAAATTACATCAAGAAATAAGTTGTAGAATGCCCCGAAGAGACTACAGTATCTTATAACCCTCACAAGAACCCTGCAAAGTTGACAGAGATATCCCCACTTTGCTGATGATTTTTTACCACCTTTTACTATAATCCCCATTGTACAAACAATTCCAAGTACAATTTTGCTTTGTAGGTTTTATAATTTAGTGGTGGAGCTTAGATAGCAAACCTGGTATTCCCTACTTTTAAATATACATGAAACCCACTAAAAAAGTAAAAGTAGTAATAACACAATCCAGAACTGAACTGAACAGAGATTTAGCTGTTTCTACATAAAGGTTTTTACCAATTCTTTTAAAAATAAATTGTAGATAAATATCAAAGGCCCACTGTATCATATCTCTTGCACGAAAGTATGCTTATACTAGCTGTATCCAGTTATTATTCCAATGTGTGAGTATAAACATTATCAACTGAACTATTTTATAGTCACCAAAGGACGCCTTACATGTTACTGCAGACAGAAAAAAATATTTTTAATAGCCGCACTATAGAGTAGCAGTTAGGAGCACAGACTCTAAAGCTAGGTTGCCTGGGTCCAAATCTTGTGCTGCTTACCAGATGAGCAACATGGGCAAGTTATTTATCTTGTCTATACCTCAGTTTCCTCTTCTGTAAAGTGGAGATGATGATTGTATCTCTCTAATAATCTGTTGAGTATTAAATGAGTTAATGTGTATAAAGCATTCCAAACAATATATTGTACATAGTCAGCACTATATGAGCATTAGCCAAAATTATTCTTATACCCAGATAATTTTTAGATCTCAATTGGTGCCCTACCAGTATTACAATCAAGATTTCAGTGCCCAAGAGTGATTGAATCAATCAATAAATGAATGAATGGAGGTTGCTTTTACAAGGGGCATTTCTGGGTAAGGGAGCAGCACATTATCTTTGCACCAATTGGACAAATACTCTGACCACCCCAGACATGCACATCAGCCAGTGAGTTATTGAACCATGAAATCTAAAGAGAACTCAGAAATCATTTTGTCACTTACATAAAATCCAGTTCCAATTTTAAAATATCCTGTTTATAAGAGCTCGACTCTGAGTTCACTTAACTCTGAATGAATATTTTAAACATTATTTTCTATAGTGCCTCCAAAGAATTAAGTGTCTTCAGAAGAATAACTTCCAATTAATACTAAACAAGTAAAAGGGAACTAGTTAAAGATCAATACCCATTTTCTCTCTTACTTTATAATTAATGGAGTGATTGCTTTGCTTTGACAACTACAACTTACTATGAAAAAAAAACCACAAGCTTCAGGGTTGGAGACTGGGAGAAGTGTGTGAAATATACAGTTCTACTTACATATTCAGTATTCTACAGTCTCTTCTCATTTTTCCTGAGGCTTTGTTTGAAAGCTTCTGCCTTTGCTCTGTTTTCACCCAATTTGCTGAGAACAATGATTTCAGCCTTCTGAATTTGTTTTGCAGGGAATTGAGACATGAGCATGTTGCAGCTTTTAGAAATGTTTAAAAAAGAACTGTCTCTCAGCTGCTATCAGGGGATTAAGGGAAGCTGGGAAGCTGTGCTGTTCAGAGCTGCATGGAGGAGCTGGTGAACCAAGGGGCAAGGGGAAGGAATGTTATAACTTAAAAGATCAGGGAGAATGGAAAATGAAATTCGGTATTGGATTCACGGGTAGGTCAGAAAACCCCAGTTCTGATCAGGTACTTGGGTACCAGTAGACACAGTTGGTCTTGCCTGCCCAGCATCCATTCCATCATCTTTCCTTCCCTTTGCAGAGTTCCTCATCCCTCACTATCAGCTTGTAGATATCCAGTGGAACTGATCACTCTCATCCCTAGAATGACCACATAATTTATCTTCAAAATTATGGCATTGTGAGAATAAAAGTTTTAAAAATTGTAATTATGTAGTTTTTGAACTATGTATTTAGTGACCAACAAATTTATTTTATTAAATGGGTGGGCCTACGAAATAGTCCTATTCAAAAATTGTTTTCAAAAATACATTTTTTCCAAAAAATACAACATATGCACAACCATTAGAGCAAAATATGAGGTGGGGAAGAGGGACATCGAATTTTATTTATATTGATTTTCTGAACATTAAAATAACAAGCAAAATAATTATTCTTCATACATCATTAGGTATTTCAATCAATTTCAATTTCTTTCTTTTTTTTTGATACAGGATCTCACTCTGTCACCCAGGCTGGACTGCAAGGGCCTGATCATGACTCACTGCAGCCTCAATCTCAGTCTGAAGCATTCCTTCCACCTCAGCCTCCTGAAGAGCTGAGACTGCAGGTGCATGCCACCACACTCGGCTAACTTTGCGTTTGTATGTAGAGATGGGATCTCACTATGTTTCCCAGGCTGGTCTAGAGCTCCTCAACTCAAGCAATCCTCCCATCTCGGACTCCCAAAGTGCTGGGATTACAGATGTGAACCACCATGCCCGGCCCAATCATTTTCTTAACCATATCTGTCTCTAATACAAACTTGTATTTTCTGAAGAATTAATGATCATTTTTAATATTTTCATAAAACTGCATGCACTATGACACTGGTTGAAAGCTTCAACTGACTCTCTTGTCTGTAGATTCAAACATTTCCCATATCTAATTGTTGATAAGTAGTAAGGAAAAAAGTATGCCAGGCTGAAGAGGAGCTTTTTTTGGTTGGTTGTTTGTTTACTGTGGATATACTTTAGTCTTTTTTGTTTAAAACTGAAACTCTTGGAATTCAAAATTAACATCCTTGCCAGTGAGCTTCTTATAGACATCAGAAAAAGTCTCAACCCCGTGTTCCACATTGTTCTGCTGTGCTTTGTCTGAATGAACTTTCATCAGCCGGCTGCCATCCAGTTTCATGCATATTCTCTCGTGCATAATTTCACTTGGGAAAAGCAAGTCCTCAAGGATGGTACCATGCATGGCTGTCAGAGTACGGCTCCTGGGACACTTTTGCTTATTGTTTGTATGGCTTTTTTGAGTTGCCTTAGGCAGAATTCTCCTCTGAACAATGAAAACAACATTCTTCCCCACTGAACTTTTTCTCCAATTCATGTACTAGCCAGATGTGGATTTTCTGGAAAGATTCAGTTGAGGAACAGGAACAAAGATGATGATAGCTTTCTGACCACCACCAACTTCAATTTCCTTGGCTGCCATAATTTTCAGCTCCCTGAGCTGAGCCTGAGGTCCAAGTTCATCTCCAGCTTCAGAAGTGCCTGGAAGAGCTACACTCGAACATACTCAGCTTCCCGCAGCTGGGCTTCACGATCTTGGCGCTCTAACTGAGCGTGGCCTCCTTTCTGAGCTCTGGCTTAAGAAGGGGCCCAAGTATTACAAAAGCCTCTCAAATTCCAGCAGCCTGAAGAGATTTCTTTAAATTCAATATCAGCTTAATCATAAAAATTTTGCGGTTTTGTCATTCAAACTGCATGTTTAAAAATTATATAAAATTGACAGGAAAGCTCTATTTTGATTCATAGAATATCACAGCCTATTCAGATGCATTTCTGAATTATGTGTACAGTACAACCAATTCCATGTACAATTTTCCTTGATAGGTTTCAAATTTAGTTTTAAAAAGTTGTTTTACCTTGACGTCATGTTGTTCCAAAAATTGTAAACGTATTTATTACCTTAAATAATTTTATCTTCAATGTTGATCTTTCTAACTTAATCTACAACATCCATTAGTCAGATGTTTCACCATTAATAGAACAAATTTCCAAATTTAGTTTGTTTTCAATAATTGGGTGAAAAATGCAAACCCTTATAGATATTAATTCTAGAAGTTAACTTTTCTATTTGAACCATCTCAGAACATGGATATAAAGCTGGCACCCCTTTAACTGTCTGCAAATTTCTTTTTAATGGAGACAACACACTAACAGCTATCGTATTACTTTTTGTATTGCACAAGAAAACGTGGTATAAAAAATGAGCAAACTGAATTTAGAAGAGCAGTCACTTGATCTAAAAGAAGAGTCATGATTTGGCTGGGCGCAGTGGCTCACTTCACACCTGTAATCCTAGCACTTTGGGAAGCTGAGGCGGGCGGATCACGAGGTCAGGAGATCAAGACCATCCTGGCTAACACGGTGAAACCCCATCTCTACTAAAAATACAAAAACAAAATTAGCCGGGTGTGGTGGCAGGCGCCTGTAGTCTCAGCTACTTGGGAGGCTGAGGCGGGAGAATGGCATGAACCCGGGAGGCGGAGTTTGCAGTGAGCCGAGATCACACCACTGCACTGTAGCCTGGGTGACAGAGCAAGACTCTGTCTCAAAAAAAAGAGTCATGATTCACAGAGGGATAGGCAAAAGCACCTAAGGCCATGGCACATGTTAATTTATCATTATAAGTCACAATCTTAAAATAACTACCAACACTGGAGGTAGATCCTGATGCTCCCATACACTTGTGCCTTCTGGTTTTCAAGTGGTCAGTGATAATATTATGCCTTCTCCCACACCTATAATAAAGTCAATAAATATCTTCTACAAGTTAACCTTTATCATCAACTTTCTTGTGGGTTTTTTTTTTGGTTTTTTTGTTTGTTTGCTGTTTTGTTTTGTTTTTTTTTTTTTTTGAGACTGAGTTTCACTCGGTTCCCCAGGCTGGAGTGCAGTGGCACGATCTCGGCCCACTGCAAACTCTGCCTTCCACGTTCAAGCAATTCCAGTGCCTCACCCTCCTGAGTAGCTGGGTTTACAGGCACGCGTCACCACGCCCACCTAATTTTTGTATTTTTAGTGGAGACAGGATTTCACCACGTTGGCCAAGCTGATCTTGAACTCCTGATCTCAAGTGATCCACCCACCTCGGCCTCCCAAAATGCTAGGATTACAGGCATGAGCCACTGCACCCGGCCTATCATCAACTTTCTTGAGAAATTAACATTCATTCACTAATTTTTCAACAACAAGCACATTTTTTAACTCATTGATGTTAAAATAATATTAAAAGTCACTGCAAAATAGAAAAAATATTACTAAACAATGAAACAAATAGTTGCAGATTTCACCACACAGTAATTGACAAAACCACTGTGGCAAGAACATTCAGATTATTTTCTATTATAATGTGAGCGATATGGAGGAAATGATGCACAGCATAGAGAATATAATGTGTACATTACAGTGTACACTCATTTCCTCCACATGCCTCATATACACCTGACTAGTTTCCATTTTTCCAAGTGATCCTGCCAGCTGGAGACCTGGCAGTCCCAGGAGTCACATAGGCCTTGGCACAAGCCACAGCCCTCTTTCAGGTACCCTCTGTGGCCAGCCCGGGCAGCAGCATCAAATACCCCACTACCACCCGAGACCAAAAGAATTTGCAAGCCCAAGCTGCTCTTCCCTAAGCATCCAGCTTACTGCCCTTGAGGACAAGGTATTAAGTTATTTCATGCCAGGGTCCAGACAAGGGAGTCATCATGGCTGGATGGACTTTTAGATTTAACTACGGACTAAACTCAAGTGTCTTCACTACATATGTTTCTCTCATTCGACCAGAGGAGTCTATGGCAAAAGGTGGAAATACAAAGTAGAGGTTTACCAAAATACCTTTCCGTGTATTTTTAATGTCACTATTAATAACATTTTATTAAAAATAAAGAAATCAGGGTAAATGCTAAACTATCCAGGAAAGACAACAGGCACAAACTTAGACCTTCTCCCACAAACCAGAGCACATGGTCATCAGAGAGACAGGCACCTCCTAGCCTGGCCTATCAAAGCTTTGCAGCCTCCTGGCCACAATGATTGGTTCCAAGTTGAACACACATGACTCTTCTTGAACCAATGAGAATCAAGCTCCAGATCTTTTGCTGGGAATCTTTTTTTTTTTTTTTTTTTAGACGGAGTCTAGCTCAGTTGCTCAGGCTGCAGTGCAATGGCACGATCTCAGCTCACTGCAACCTCCACCTCCCGGGTTCATACAATTCTCCTGCCTCAGCCTCCCAAGTAGCTGGGATTACACTCAACTGGGATTACAGCCTGAGCAAGGCCCAAGACAGGAATGAAAACGTTTGTTAAGCCATCTTAGGATGTACACAGTGCTTTTCATAGTGCAGCTATCACTCCAAGCCCATTTTAAAGGCTTGAGCAGTTGAAAAGGACAAAGAGATGATCTGCTGGTCAACAAATCTCAAATATTTATCTAGCAGGGATGGTTTAACATACACAAGTCAATAAATATAACACATCACATAAACATGTGATCTAAATAGATGCAGAGGAAGCATTTGAAATCCAGCATCCCTTTATGATAAAAACTCTCAACAAGCTAGACATAGAAGGGACCAACCTCAAAATATTATAAAAGCCATATGTAACAAACCCACAGCCAACATCATCCTGAATGGGGAAAAGCTGAAAGCATTCCCCATGAGAACAGAAGCAAGATAAGGATTCCCACTTTCACCACTCCTGTTCAACATAGTTCTGGAAGTTCTAGCCAGAGTTAATTAGGCAAAAGAAAAATAAAGGGCATCCAAATTGGAAAGGAGGAAGTCAAACTATCACTGTTTGCAGATGAGATGATTGTATATCTAGAAAATCCTACAGACTCCCCCAAATAATCTTAGATTTGATGAATGAATTCAGTAAAGGATCAGGTTACAAAATCACGTATACAAATCAGTATCACTGCTATACACCAACAACCACCAAGCTGAGAATTAAAAATCAAGAGCTCAATCCCTTTTTACAACAGCTGAAAAATAAAATAAAAAAGTAATGTAGGCCTGGCGCAGTGGCTCACACTTGTAATCCCAACACTTTGGGAGGCCAAGGTGGGTGGATCACGAGGTCAAGAGATTGAGACCATCCTGGCCAACATGGTGAAACCCCGTCTCTACTAAAAATACAAAAATTAGCCGGGCGTGGTGGCATGCACCTGTAGTCCCAGCTACTTGGGAGGCTGAGGCAGGAGAATTGCTTGAACCTGGGAGGCAGAGGTTGCAGTGAGCTGAGATCTCGCCACTGCACTCCAGCCTGGTGACAGAGCGAAACTCCATGTCAAAAAAAAGAAGTAAAGTAAAATACCTGGGAATATACTTAGCCAGGGAGGTGAAAGATCTCTGCATGGAAAACTACAAAACACTGCTGAAAAAAATCATAGATGACACAAACAAATGGAAATGCATCCCACGCTCATAGATTGGAAGAATCAATATTATGAAAATGACCATACTGCCCAAAGCAGTCTACAGATTCAATGCAATTCCCATCAAAATACCAACAGCATTTTTCACAGAACTAGAAAAAACAATTCTAAAATTTATATGGAATCAAAAAATAACCCAAATAGCCATGGCAATACTAAGCAAAAAGAACAAATCTGGAGGCATCACATTACTAAACTTCAAATTATACTACAATGCTATCATTATCAAAATAGCATGGTACTGGTATAAAAGTGAGCACATAGACTAATGGAACAGAATAGAGAACCCAGATATAAAGCCAAATATGTCCAACCAACTGATCTTTGACAATGCATACAAAAACAGAAATTGGGGAATTGACACCTTATTTAATAAATGGTGCTGGAAAAACTGACAAGCCACAAGAATTAAACTGGATCCTCATCTCTCACCTTACATAAAAATCAGCTCAAGATGGATCAGAGACTTAAATGTAAGACCTGAAACTATAAAAATTCTACAAGATGAAATTGAAAAAACTCTTCTAGACATCAGGCTAGGCAAAGAATTCATGACTAAGACACCCATAAGCAAATGCAACAAAACCGAAAATATATAAAGGGGACCTAATTAACTAAAAAGTGTCTGCACAGCAAAAGAAACAACCAGCAGAGTAAACAAACAAGCCACAGGGAAAATATTTGCAAAGTACACATCCAGCCAAGGACTAGTATCCAGAATCTACAAGAAACTCAAACAAATCAGCAAGAAAAAAATAATAATAATCCCATTAAAAAGTGGGCAAGGGACATGAATAGACAATTATCAAAAGAAGATAAATAAATGCCCAACAAACAATGAAAAAATGTTCAACATTTCTAATCATCAGGGAAATGCAAATCAAAACCACAATGAGATACCACCTTACTCCTGCAAGAATGACCACTATTAGAAATTCAGAAAACAACAGATGTTGGTGTGGATGCAGGAAAAGGGGAATGCTTATACACTGCTTGTGGGACTGTAAATTAGTACAACCTCTATGTAAAGCAGTATGGAGATTCCTCAAAGAGCAAAAAGTAGATCTACCATTTGATCCAGCAGTCCTGCTACTGGGGATCTACCCAGAGGAAAAGAAATCATTATATGAAAAAGACACTTGCACACACATGTTTATGGCAGCACAACTCACAATTGCACAGGTGTGGAACCAACCTAAGTGGCCATCAACTATTAAATGGATAAAGAAAATGTGGTATAGATCACCAAGGAATACTACTCAGCCAGTAAAAAGAATGAAATAATGTCTTATGCAGCAACTTAGATGGAGCTAGAAGACATTGTTCTAAGTGAAATAACAGAGGAGTGGAAAACCAAAAACTGTATGTTCTCACTTATAAGCGGAAGCTAAGCTGTGAATATGAAAAGGCATACAGAGTGACATAATGGACGTTAGGGACTCAGAAGGGGGAAGGTGGGAGTGGGAGGAATAAAAAACTACGTATTAGGTACAATGTACACTACTTGGGTGATAGGTGCACTAAAATCTCAGAATTCGCCACTAGATAATCCATCCATGTAACCAAAAACCACTTGTACCCCACAAGCTATTGAAATATAAATAAATGAGGTAATGAGGAGAAATAAACTAAATAAAATATTCAGAACTTTGAATCGTGTGTGTGTGTGTGTGTGTGTGTGTGTGTATAGCACTTGAGCCCAAAAAATTCTCCACTGTCCTGGATGCCATGAGAAAAAAAAAACAAAGAAGAATAAAAGATCTTTGGCTTTTAAGGAATTTAAAGGCAGAGGTGAGTGCATGAGACAGACACAGAAAGCATGGGGGTTCGACTTGCTTTATAACAACTCGCTCATGCGATAACTAACCAGCCTCTGCAAGAAGGACATTAATACATTCATGAGGGCTCCACCCTCATGACCCAATCACTGCTGATTAGGCCCCACCTCCCAACAATGTTGCACTGGGGATTAAGTTTCCAACATATGAAATTTTTGGAGACACAGTCAAACCATAGCAGTGTGATTCTGGCTGTAACTGCAGTTTCCCTCATTAGAGAACTACTGGATCTTTAGGGAATTAAATGTTTCAGTCCTGATCCAGTTGTGTATGTTCTTTTGAAGTCTCCTGTTTACTGACATGTCAGGCTACCTTGCACCACGTTTCACTGGCTAATTGAGGAGAGTTATCTGTTTCTCTGCCACCGCTCAAAGGCTTCATCGTCATCTACACTTCTAAGCTGTAGTTTTCATTACCCCTCATTTGATACCTCATAGATCTGTGCCTTGGTGGAACTTATGGAGGCTCATATTTCTCCAATTATACTCTGTAAAATTTCCTGCTGCTACAGCCTCTTATTCTCAGCTGTGAGGTCAACGACTACATCAACAATAGGTTTTGGTAAAAAGAGAACAATTTCCAAACTGTTCTTAAAAGTTTCCTAACATTATGAAAGGAAAAAAAAAAACCCAAATCTATTCTTACTGGGTTGTGCTAACAAATATCCCTTCACCATCTGCAAAGGTCAGGGTTTTGTTTTCTAACAACATATTGCCCACTTATAAGGATGATAGCAATCAAGTGTAAATGTCACTGAAATAGTATAGACAATAAATGCCATAGAAATCCACTAAAGAGAACTCTCACTTCCCAAGCAGACTTCCATTCATTTGCTCACTTATCCATTCAATGAATATTTATTGATAATCTACACACACCAGGCACTGAGCTAGGCACAGACATAGCCTCTGCCATCGCGGAGCTTTTAGAGACATACAGAAAATAGTCACACAGATATGGAGATAATTACAAAGTGTGGTAAGTGCGATGCAAAAAAAAAAAAAAAAGTGCAGAGAGCTATGAGAAAAAAATAGCCAGCATGCGAATGAAATTTAATTTAGATTTAGACGGAAAGTAAGATTTAATTGGGCTATAGGCAATAAACGAGATTTATTATGATCAGAGTCTAAACAACAAAGAAAATGACTGAGTGTTGAGGCCTCTCAAGAAAGTCCCAAATAATTGAAGACAATTATGATGACTTCTAGGTACCAGCAGGTGGTGACCTCTAACAGGTCAGGGGACAATGCTGTCCCAACATGAGCCCCTCTCAGAAACTTGGGACCTCTTCTGACACAGGTTTGATACTCACCTCCTGCTGAGATTCACTCCCACCAGTGGCGTTCCCCAAACTGTGACGCTGGTGAATCTGTGTTTTGGTGTTGAAACGGGAAAAATTCCCTTATCCCCCTCGTAGGGCATGTGATGAGTCGCTCACTTCTTCGGTGCCCCACTGCTCAAACCCCTAGGGGGAGCATGCAGACGGGCTGGTTGTGGGGCTCCGACCCCACAGCAGTGTCCAGAGATAAATGTTTTACAGCTCCTGGGGCCCCAACGGGCATGTTACAGGGTGGTCTTTTAGTTTAGCCATTTGTAGGCGGCTTGTGTTAGCTCAGTTAGACCCCCTGCCTGATCACAAGAACAGAGGACTTTCTGTATCCCGGGATTTCTTGCCTTGGTGTGTCCGGAATTGGCGGGTTCTTGGTCTCACTGACTTCAAGAATGAAGCCGAGGACCGTCGAGGTGACTGTTACAGTTCTTAAAGGTGACATGTCCGGAGTTTGTCCCTTCTGATGCTCAGTTGTGTTCGGAGTTTCTTCCTTCTGGTGGGTTCGTGGTCTCACTGGCTTCAGGAGTGAAACTGCAGACCTTCGCGCTGAGTGTTACAGCTCTGTGTCCGGAATTGGTGGGTTCTTGGTCTCACTTCAAGAATGAAGCCGGGGACCCTCGTGGTGCGTGCTACAGCTTTTAAAGTCTGCGTGTCCGGAATTTGTTCCTCCTGATGTTTGGATGTGTTTGCAGTTTTTTCCTTCTGGTGGGTTCGCCGTCTTGCTGGCTTCAGGAGTGAAGCTGCAGATCCTCGCGATGAGTGTTATAGCTTAAAAACGCAGTGTGGACCCAAAGACTGAGCAACAGCAACATTTACTGCAAAGAGCGAAAGAATAAACTCTCCACAACGTGGAAATGAACTCCAACAGGTTGCCACTACCAGAGCGGGCAGCCTGCTTTTATTCTCTTATCTGGCCCCACCCACATCCTGCTGATTGGTCCATTTTACGGATAGCTGATTGGTCCGTTTTGACAGAGTGCTGATTGGTGCCTTTACAGTCCCTCAGCTAGACACAAAAGTTCTTCAAGTCCCGGCTAGATTAGTTAGATACAGAGACCTGATTGGTATATTTACAAACCCTGAGCTAGACACAGAGTGCTGATTGGTGCATTCACAATCCCTTAGCTAGACATAAAGGTTCTCCAAGTCCCCACTACACTTAGGAGCCCAGCTGGCTTCACCCAGTGGACCCTCACCGGGGCATGCCGCAGGTGGAGCTGCCTGCCAGTCCCGCGCCTTGCGCCTGCACTCCTCAGCCCTTGGGCGGTCGATGGGACTGGGCGCTGTGGAGCAGGTGGCGGCGCTCGTGGTGGAGGCTCGGCCCACGCAGGAGCCCTTTGCGGGGGTGGAGAGAGGCTCAGGCATGGCGGGCTGCAGGTCCCCAGCCGTGCCCCACGGGGAGGCAGCTAAGGCTGGGCGAGAAATCAAGCGCAAAGCCGGTGGGCCGGCACTGCTGGGGGACCCGGCGCACCCTCCGCAGCTGCTGGCCCGGGTGCTAAGCCCCTCACTGCCGCGGGCCGCTCTGAGTGCGGGGCCCGCCAAGCCCACCTCATCTGGAACTCTGGCCCGTAAGCGCTGCGTGCAGCCCAGGTGCAGCCCAGGCGTGCAGCCAGCATGCTGTCACCTCTCATTGGTGTACTGGAAGAACTGGAGGGCACATGGGCTTGGAGAATGAGTGCAAGGTTTTATTGAGTGGAAGTAGCTCTCAGCAGATGGGGGACCCAGAAGGCTGATGGAGTGGGAAAGTGGTTTTATTCCGGGAGTAAGGCAGCTCAGCGGCCCAGGCTTTCCTCCAACTATCCCATCCAAACTCTGAGCCATTGCACCCGTGGATAGCCAGCTGGTGTGCTCTTCCTTAGGTGTGCTCCCCTCAACGTTCTCTCAACCTCCAGCCACTTGTGTGTTTTTCCGCCAATGTGTTCCTTTTTACTTCCAGCCACATGTGTGTCTGCCTGCTGGTGGCGGGGGGTGTTGGGGGGTTTATAGGCACTGGATGGGGGTGTGGCGGCCCGGGGTTGTCTTGGGAAATGCAACATTTGGGCAGGAAAACAGAAGCCTGTCGTCATCTAGGTCCTAGGGCACAGGCCCAGGAGTGAAGCCCTAGCCAGGACCACGCCTTTGCTTTCCCAGCACTTCCCTTCCCCGCTTCTGTATCAGTAACAGTCTCTGAGTACACAAGCGGTTCCATCCAGCGTCCTTGTGCACCAGCACAGGAGCGGGTAATAATAAGGGAAGTATGGAAGAGAGCCTCATTTGGTCAGTCACTGAGCCCAATTGGCCAGTTACTAAGTAATGATCCCAGTGTTCTTTTCTGTTGTTGAGTACATGGGAAAGGATTGGTCAAGGCTGCCTTTTTCTCTGCCCAGGACCAGCAAAGGGTCAAACAGGAAGAGGACAATGAGCATCAGATCTTAAATCTAAATTTCCTCTCAGTAACCCTACCCTCAATTAAACCAAGTGCACAGTGTTTCCTTACTGCGGGATTTCTCCATGTCTTTTTATGCCTTTGTGTATTGTGAATTTCTAGGAAAGGAGTGTTTTATGCAGTGTTTTCTATTTTTTTTTTTTTTTTTTTTTTTTTTTTTTTGAGACAGAGTCTCGCTCTGTCACCCAGGCTGGAGTGCAATGGCGCAATCTCGGCTCACTGCAACTTCCCTCTCCTGGGGTCAAGCGATTCTCCTGCCTCAGCCTCCTGAGTAGCTGGGATTACAGGTGTGCATCACCGCACCCGGCTAATTTTTGTATTTTTGGTAGAAACAGGGTTTCTCCATGTTGGTCAGGCTGGTCTCGAACTCCTGACCTCATGATCCACCCGCCTCAGCCTCCCAAAGTGCTGGGATTACAGGCATGAGCCACCGCGCCTGGCCGTTTTCTAATCTTTTATGACCACTGCATTAGGTCGTAAACTGTTTGCCATGCTTCCGGTTTCTCTCACTACAAGAATATACATCTCTACACTGATGAACTCAAGCGAAACGGGCAGAAGTGATACATATCACTTCCTGTTGTCAGTTCTGGGCAAAGCTTTAGCCAGCTCACGTCTTCTCTACTCTCTTTCCTCTCCCATGGCAGAGGAAGCAGCCTAGTCCACATACAGAGTCCTGGAGTAAAGATGATGTAGAACAAACTTGCAGTCATGGCACCATGGACAGGTTGTATGCACAAGAAATAGGTCCTTGTAGTTTAAGCCGTTGAAGTTCCACAGTCATTTGTCATCACAGCATAACTAGCCTGGCAGTTCTCAAAGTGCAGTCTTCAAACTCCTGTGGGTCCTCAGACCCTTTCATGGTATCCATTAGGTCAAAACTGGTTGTTGTTTTGTTTGACATGGAATCTCACTCTGTGGCCCAGGCTGGAGTGCAATGGTGCAATCTCTGCTCACTGCAACCTCTGCCTCTTGGGTTCAAGCGATTCCCCTGCCTCAGCCTCCCAAGTAACTGGAATTACAGGTACACACCACCACACCCGGCTAATTTTTCTATTTTCAGTTTTTGTATCTTTAGTTTTGCATTTTAGTTTCACCGTGTTGACCAGGCTGGTCTTGAACTACTGACCTCAGTTGATCCACCCACCTTGGCCTCCCAAAGTGCTGGGATTATAGGCATGAGCCACTGTGCCCAGCCAAAACTATTTTTGCAATAATACTGAGATATCGTTTGCCTTTTTCATCATGTTGACATTTACATTAATGGTGTAAAAGTAATGGTGGGTCTCCATCCATTTGTGTTACTATAAAAGAATATGAGACTGGGTAATTTATAAAAAAAAAAAGGTATATTTGGCTTATGGTTCTTCAGGCTGTACAAGAAGCATGACACCAGCATCTGCTTCTGGTGAGGGTCTCAGGCTGCTTCTACTCATGGTGGAAGGAGAAGGGGAGCTGGCTTGTGCAGAGATCACGTGGCAAGGGAGCAAAAGAGAGGGGAGGTCCCAAGCTTTTTATAAATAACCAGCTCTCTCAGGAGCTAACAGAGTGAGAACTCATTCATCTCCCACCCAAGGAAGGCCTTAACTTATTCATGAGGGATCCACCCTTGTGACCCAGACACCTCGACTGCACCCCACCTCCGACACTGGGGATCGAATTTCATTATGAGGGTTGGAGGGTCAAATATCCAAACTATAGCAATGGGTAAAATGGCTGATCCTTATCACAAATCACAGTAGAATACCAAACTGTACTTAGTAGCCATTGTAGTTTTCACCCCATGCAGTCACAGTTTTTTTAAATGCAAGTTCTTGCCAGGAACTGTGGTTCATGCCTGTAATCCCAGCACTTTGGAAGGCCACGGCAGAAAGATAGCTTGAGCCCAGGAGTTTGAGACCAGCCTGGGCAACATAGCAAGACCCCGTCTCTTCAATAAAGAAAACATTAGGCATGGTGGTGCATGACTGCAGTCACAGCTACTTGGAACACTGAGGTGGGAGGATCACTTGGGCCTGGGAGGTTGAGGCTGCAGTGAAACATGATTATGCCACTGTGCTCCAGTCTGGATGACAGAGCAAAACCTTGTCTCCAAAAATTAAAAAATAAAATCAATAATAAATAAATAAAATATAAGTTTTGCCTTATCACTTAATGCAACAGAAAAAAAGACATTTTTAAAATCTCACTTTTGAGTACACATCTTAATATTCTTTGTGATGAAATATAATGTAGACATAAAGCTCTTTCACTGCATACCAAAATACTGTGGTTTGTCATGAGAAAAAATACTTATGATTGTTTGAGCTACAAACTGAATTAGCTACTTTTCCATTTTTAAAAAATTTCATATTTATGAGGATGACTGACAGACAAATTACAGTTATTCAGACTTAATTATTTGGCAAACATATTCTTGCCAATGATAAACTTCAGATTTTCAAGTGAATCTTAGCATTTTGGAAAACTTTTATCTGACATCGTGAGCTTGATAGCTGCTAATACTTAAATACTTTTTTCCTAATGAGATCAGTGGTAATGTGAATGAATGTGGATTTTTTCATATTATATAAGAAAATGTGCGTCAAGCATGGTGGCTCAAACATGCAATCCCAGAACTTTGGGAGGCCGAGGTGGATGGATCACTTGAGGTCAGGAGTTCGAGACCAGCCTGGCCAACATGGCAAAACCCTGTCTCTACTAAAAATACAAAAATTAGCTTGGTGTGATAGCACACACATGTAATCCCAGCTACAGGGAAGCTGAGGTAGGGAAATCACTTGAACCTGGGAGGCAGAGGTTGCACTAAGCCAAGATTGTGCCACTGCACTCCAGCCTCCAGCCTGGGCAACAGAGCGAGACTCCATCTCAAAAAAAAAAATGGAAAAGAAAAGAACATGTGCCGCAACAAATTAGGCTTCAAAGAAGCATACCTCAAAATAATAACAGCCATCTATGACAAACTGACAGCCAACATCATACTGAATGGGCAAAAGCTGGAAGCATTCCCCTTAAGAACAGGAATAAGACAAGAATGCCCACTCTCACCACTCCTATTCAGCATAGTACTGAAAATCTTAGCAAGAGCAATCAGGCAAAAAAAGGAAAGAAAAAGCATCCAAATAGAAAAAGAAGCAGTCACATTATCTTTCTTCTCCAACAATATGATTCTATACCCAGAAAACCTAAGAGCTCCACAAAAAGGCCCCTAGAACGGAAAAAGAGATTTCAGTAAAGTTTCAGGATACAAAATCAGTGTACAAAAATCAGTAGCATTTCTATACACCAATAATGTTCAAGCTGAGAGCCAAACAAGAACACAATCTCATTTACAATAGTCACAAATAAAATAATAAAATAAAAAAAAATACCCAGGAATACATCCAACCAAGGAGATGAAAGATCTCCACAAGGAGAAATACAAAACACTGCAGAAAGAAATTATAGATGATACAAACAAATGGGAAAACATTCCATACTCATGCATTGGAAGACTCAGTATCATTAAAATGGTAATACTATCCAAAGCAATCTATAGATTCAACACTATCCCTATCAAACTACCAACATCATTTTTCACAGAATTAGAAAAAAAAACTATTCTAAAATTCATGTAGTACCAGAAAAGAGTCCAAACAGCCAAACAAAAAAAAATAAAGCTGGAGACCTCACATTACCTGTTGTTAAACTATGCTATACAACTACAGTAACCAAAAGAGCATGGTACTGCAGTGTACAAAAACAGACACATAAACCAATGGAGCAGAATAGAGAACCCAGAAATAAAGCCACATGCCTACAACCATCTGATCTTCTACAAAGTCAACAAAAATAAACAATGGGGAAATGACTCCCTGTTCAATAAGTGATGCTGAGATAACTAGGTAGCCATATTCAGAAAAATGAAATTGAACCCCTACCTTTCACCACATACAAAAAAATTAAGAAGAATTAAAAATTTAAATATAAGACCTCAAACTATAAAAATCCCAGACAAAAACCTGGGAAATATTCTTCTCAACATTAGCCTTGGCAAAGAATTTACAGCTAAGTCCTCAAAAGCAACTGCAACAAAAACAAAAATTGACAAGTGGGACTTAATTAGACTAAAGAGCTTCTGCACAGCAAGAGAAACTATCAACAGAGTAAACAGACAACCTACAGAATGGGAGAAAATGTTTGCAAACTATGTACCCAACAAAGGTTTAATGTCCAGGATCTGTAAAGAGCTTAAACAATTCAACAAGGAAAAAAAAAAAAAAACAAATAGGCAGATTAAAAAGTGGGCAAAATCAGCCTGGGCAATATAGTGAGACCTTATCTCTACAAAAAAAAAAAGAAAAGAAAGAAAAATTTTTTAATTAGTCAGGTATGGTGGCATGTGCCTGTACTTTCAGCTACTTAGGAGGCTGAGGTGGGAGAATTGCTTCAGCCCAGGAGGCTGAAGCTGCAGTGAGCCCTGATCACACCACTGCACTGCAGCCTGGGTGACAGTGTGAGACCCTATGTCAAAAAGAAAAACAGTGGACAAAGGACCTGACAGACTCTTCTCAAAAGAAGACATACAAGCAGCCAACTAGCATACAAAAATTGCTCAACATCATTAATCATCAGAGAAATGCAAATCAAAACCACAATGGGATACCATTTCACACCAGTCAGAATGGCTATTATTAAAAAGTCAAAAAAATAACAGATGCTGGCAAAGCTGCAGAGAAAAGGAAATGCTTATATACTGTTGGTGGTAATATAACTTAGTTCAGCCACTTGGAAAGCAGTTTGGAGATTTCTCAAAGGACTTAAAACAGAATTACCATTTGACCCAGACATCTCATTATATAACCACACAAAAATAAACTGTTCTACAAAAAAGATACACGCAAAAAAGGTACATGTTCATTGCAGCACTGTTCACTATAGCAAAGACATGGGATCGACTTAGGTGCCCATCAGTGGTGAATTGGGTAAAGAAAATGTAGTACATAGACACTGGACTACTACACACTCATAAAAAAGGATAAAATCATATCCTTTGCAGTAACATGAATGCAGCTAGAGGCCATTACCCTAAGTGAATTAACACAGGAAGAGAAAACCAAATACCACACGGTCTCATAAGTGGGAGCTAAACATCAGGTACTCATGGACATAATAGAAATGGAATAATAGACTACATTAGTCAGTTTTCATACTGCTATAAAGAACTGCCTGAGACTGGGTAACTTATAAAGGAAGAGGTTTCATTGACTCACAGTTCAGCATGGCTGGGAAAGCCTCAGGAAACTTACAATCATGGCAGAAGGCAAAGGGGAAGCAAGGCACCTTCTTCACAAGGTGGCAAGAAGGAAAAGTGATGAGTAAAGGGGGAAGAGCCTCTTATAAAACCATTAGATCTCATGAGAACTCACTCATTATCATAAGAACAGCATGGGAGAAACCGCCCCCATGATTCAGTTACCTCCACCTGGTCTGTCCCTTGACACGTGGGTATAATAGGGATTACAATTCAAGATGAGATTTGGGTGGGGACACAAAGCCTAACCATATCATTTCATGCCTGGTCCCTCCCAAATCTCATGTCCTCACATTTCAAAATACAATCATGCCTTTTCAACAGTCCCCCAAAGTCTTAACTCATTCTAGCATTAATCCAAAAGTCCAAGTTCAAAGTATCATCTGAGACAAGACAAGTAAGTTCCTTCCACCTATGAGCCTGCAAAATTAAAAGCAAGTTAGTTACTTCCTAGACACAATGGGGGTACAGGCATTGGGTAAATACACCCATTCCAAGTGGGAGAAATTGGCCCAAATGAAGGACTACAGGCCCCACGCAAATCCAAAATCCAGTAGGGCAGTCAAATCTTAAAGCTCCAAAATGATCTCCTTTGACTCCATGTCTCACATCCAGGTCACACTGATACAAGAGGTGGCCTCCCACAGCCTTAGGCAGCTCTGCCCCTGTTGCTTTGCAGGGCGCAGCCCCCTCCCAGCTGTCTTCATGGGCTGGCATTGAGTGTTTGTGGCTTTTCCAGGCACACTGTGCAAGCTGTCAGCGGAACTATCATTCTGGGGTCTTGAGGATGATGGCCTTCTTCTCACAGCTCCACTAGGCAGTGCCCCAGTGGGGACTCTGTGTGGGGACCCCAACCCCACATTTCTCTTCCACACTACTCTAGGAGAGGTTCTCCATGAGGGCTCTGCTCCTGCAGCAAATTTCTGCCTGGACATCCAGGCATTTCCATACATCCTCTGAAATCTAGATGCAAGTTTCCAAACCTCAATTCTTGACTTTTATGTACCTGCAGGCTCAACACCACATGTAGGCCTCCAAGACTTGGGGCTTTTCCCCTCTGAAGCAACAGCCTGAGCTGTATATTGGCCCCTTTTAGCCACAACTGGGTTGCAGGGCACCAAGTTCTGAGACTGCACAAAGCAGCAAGGCCCTGGACCCACCCCACAAAACCATTTTCCCTTCTAGGCCACTGGGCCTGTGATGGAAGGGGCTGCCATGAAGACCTCTGACATGCCCTGGAGAAATTTTCCCCATTGTCTTGGCGATTAATATTTGGCTCCTCATTACTTATGCAAATTTCTGCAGCTGGCTTGAATTTCTCTTCAGAAAATGGGTTTTTATTTTCTAACACATTGTTAGCCTGCAAGTTTTTTAAACTTTTATGCCCTGCTTCCCTTTTAAACAGATGTTCTAATTTCAAATCATCTCTTTGTGAATGCATAAAACTGAATGCTTTTACAAGCATCCAAGTCACCTCTGGAACACTTTGCTGCTTAGAAATTTCTTCTCCCAGATACTCTAAATCATCTCTCTTAAGTTCAAAGTTCTGCAGATCTCTAGGGCAGGGGCAAAATGCCACCAGTCTCTTTGCTAAAGCACAGCAAGAATCACCTTTATTACAGTTCCCAACAAGTTCCTCATTTTCATCTGAAACCACCTCAGCCTGGACTTCATTGTCCATATCACTATCAGCATTTTGGTCAAAGCCATTTAACAAGTCTCTAGGGAGTTCCAAACCTTCCCACATCTTCCTCTCTTCTTCTCAGCCCTCTAAACTGTTCCAACCTCTGCCTATTACCCAGTTCCAAAGTTGCTTCCACATTTTGGGGTATCTTTATAGCAGTACCCCACTCTCTGCAGTACCAATTTACTGTATTAGTCTGTTTTCATATGGCTATAAAGAACTGCCCAAGACTAGGTAATATATAAAGGGAAGAGGTTTAATTGGCTCACAGTTCAGCATGGCCAGGGAGGCCTCAGGAAACTTACAATCATGGCAGAACTTGAGAAGCAAGGCACCTTCTTCACAAGGCAGTAGGAAGGAAAAGTGCTGAATAAAGGGGAAGGAGCCTCTTATAAAACCATCAGATCTCATGAGAACTCACTCACTCGTTTAATATAAAGCCTTATTAAACATAACAGGGGGCCAGGCGCAGTGGTTCACGCTTGTAATGCCAGCACTTTGGGAGGCCAAGGTGGGCAGATCACCTGAAGTCAGAAATTCGAGACCAAGCTGGCCAACATGGCCAAACCTTGTCTCTACTAAAAATATAAAAATTAGCTGGGCATGGTTGTGGGTGCCTGTAATCCCAGCTACTCAGGAGGCTGAGGCAGGAGAATTGCTTGAACCCGGGAGGCAGAGGTTGCAGTGAGCCGAGATCACACCACTGCACTCCAGCCTGGGTGACAGAGCGAGACTCCATCTCAAACAGAAAAAATAAATAAATAAAATAAAATAAAATAAAAACAACAGGGGAGTAGCTATAGAGATGTGAAGAGTACACTGAAGAATACTCCAGGGCCAAGGAAGAGCATCCAAGGAGAAGCAAACTTGGAAGTTGGGGCCTCCCCAAGGCTGGGATTCAGACCTTGTTGGAAAAGGTGTGGTTGCAGCCGACAGGAAGAGAATCCCCCTCCTCCTGCAATGTTTCTCCAGTGTTCCTCTACTGACAAAGCTTAACACCATGCTTGCTACAAAAGAGCAATGCTTAAGGCTTCACTGTGGAGCTGGTAACAAAAGGGTGAATTTGGAGCTGAGAGGTAATAAATTGATAGTTGGCACACTGACAAAAAACACACCACATAATCCTTTTTTATACCATATTCATTAATTCATCCAAAAATAGTGTTCTAGTGATCACTTTTTTTTTTTTTTTCTTAGTTGAAGTCTTGCTCTGTCACCCACGCTGGAGTGCAGTGACGTGATCTTGGCTCACTGCAAACTCTACCTCCCGGGTTCAAGCGATTCTCCTCCCTCAGCCTCCAGAGTAACTGGGACTACAAGTGTGCCACTGCGTCCGGCTAATTTTTTTTCTTTTCTTTTTTTTTTTTTTTTTTTTGTATTTTTAGTAGAGACAGGGTTTCACTATGTTGGCCAGGCTGGTCTGAAACTCCTGACCTCACATGATCTGCCCAGCTCAGCCTCCTAAAGTGCTGGGATTACAGGCATGAGCCACCACACCCGGCCGGGACCACGTTGTAAAAAACACTGATCTTTGCCTGTCATGGACAATACATTCTCAGTCTCCTCTCCCTCTTATATGTATCCATTGTTTTTGAATTTCAAAATCTACATGTCAACAACCACATGTGGAAAATACTCTCCACTTAGGAAGGCTGCCAAGGGCCGAAAACTAGGTGTGTATAGTTTGGGCAAAATTCTGCAGCAAGATTTTTTTAGTGCGGGAAGCAAAAAAAGATTGATGAATCATTAATAAGGGCAATTGAGCAAAATATATCAACAAGTTATTGCATTTAGTGGCAATGTTATGACTATTTCCCCATTAGCCCAGATCTCTGGTTATATGGGCTTTGAAAAGCTTAAATTACACATCTCCCGAGCTGGATTTTTCTGCAGCATACGAATAAAACTCCTAAAGCTAGAGATACAACACTGGCAGTTTTTTATACCTCACAGAAAACCATCAAGGTCTTTGTCATCCTTCAAGTACTAACTTAAAATACAGCCTTCCCAGACCCCTCCCCAACAAACAGAACAGATCTCTCTCCCTCTGGACCCTGACTTTTTCTGTTTATGCCTCTGCTGAAGCCCTTCCCCAGGCTAACTTGTTCTGTAGCCAGTTATGTCTGCATTGTTCCCTCCCACTAGACTGTGAGCTCCTCGAGGGCAGGAGCATTCCTTCTTCATCTTGGTATCCCCACAGCCAAGCACAGTCATTTGATGTAAGCTCCTATCCTTATTTGTTGACTCAAATTTGTTCATTTCAAGTGAAGGAAGAATGATAGTTTAAAGTCATATGATTATCATTCCTTACTTGCAGAGAAACTTTGCAACAGACGGGTGCTTAGCTGGTTTCTGCTGTGAGCAATCTTCAAGGCATTTCAAAAACAATGGTCTTCGAGGAGATTCCTTTGAGATAGGCAAAGGTATAGAATTTATTTGAGAATCCTGGAATGCAAGAAGGTTACAGGCTAACTCAAAACCCAGAAAAAGCAATTGATTTTAGACAGTAATTCTGTTGCAGCTTCTCCAGATTCATTGCTTTCCTTCCCCTCATTTCCCACCTCCAGTCTTGATTCCCCATCATTTACCAGTAGACTATTTGGCATAGTTTTAGGATATTTTGTTGGTAGCACAGAATACTTTCTACCCCATTTCAAACCTTCCCCGTGAGGCTCAATTGGTCAGAATAAACTAGATTATGAGGCAGTAACAGATAGCCCTCAAATTTAAGTGCCTTCATACCATAATAGTTTACTCTTCATGTTTGCTACATCTACTGTATGTCTGGGCAGCTCTCCAGGACAACTAAGGTCAATGCAGTAACTCAGCAAACTACATGTCCCTTGCCTTGTGGCTCTAACATCTCAAGACAAGCTTGAAGAGAGAGTGTGGCAGTCCCAACATCTATATGTTCTATGCTTGGGCTCTGAAGTGAAACTGGACACATAGCTCCACCTACTGGCAAGGGAGCTAGGAAATGTAATCCTCTGTGGACCCAGGAAGAAAAGAAAAACCAGATACTGATAAGCTCTCGTACTGTCTCATCTAAGGGTTTCACAATAACTTTTTTGTTGTTGTTTTTTAGACACAGGGTCTCTCTCTGTTGCCCAGACTTTGATGCCCAGTGGTACGATCATAACCAACTTTACTGAAGCCTCAACCTCTTAGGTTTGAGCAATTCACCAACCTCAGCCTCTTGAGTAGCTAACACTCCAGGTGTGTGCCACCACCCAGCTATTTTTTTTCTTTTTTTTTTTTTTTTTTTTTTTTGGTAGAAACAGAGTCTCACTATATTGCCCAGGCTGGTCTCCAACTCCTGGCCTCAAGTGATCCTCCCACTTGAGCTTTCCAGTGTTCTGGGATTACAGGCGTGAGGCACTGTGCCTGGCTCACAAGGACTTTATAAGTTAAAAATGTACAAGTGCTCCACCCATCAAACCCATCCCCTTTGTAAAGCAGTGCCATGAACCACTACATGCACTTGGAAGGCAGATTAGAAGAGGCAGCTTGCTGCTTCTGCCGAAGATTAACCTAAGAAGACTAAGCCAGGACCAGTCTCCTCCACATCCCCTGAAGCAGAAACCTCCCCTGCACAGATCAGAAGGGAAAGTGCAGACTCCCTGCCTTTCTCACCTACAATCTTTTTTATGGGGTGGTGAGGGTGGGGGGGGCCTGTATGCCTATTTGTTTATCAGAGGTGTTTTAGCCTAATTGGTTAGGAAAGAAACAAAGCAATTAGACAAATAATTGGCCATTCCAGGACATCCACCCTTGAAGAGTTCCCTGACCAGGAAAAGAAGATTCAAGAGTAAAGTTTGAAAGGTTTCAGCTTTCTTTCCAATGTTAGAAGAAAAACCTTAGCCAAAGTAAATGTAACAGTTTAATTGAGCAAAGAATGATTCATGAATCAGCCAGCCTCCAGAGCGAGAGTAGGCTCAGAGAGTTCAGAGCAGCCTCAGGGTGGAAGATTTATGAACAGAAAAAGGAAAGTGACACACAGGAAACAGAAGTGAGCTATAGAAACAGCTGGACTGGTGACAGCTCAGGCATCTACCTTATTTGAACACGGTTTGAACAGTTGGCACCCTTTGATTGGCCAAAACTCGGTGATTGGCACAAGAGTAGGTTACAGTCTGTTTACACCTCTGTTTAGGTTATAGTTCATGATGTACAGAGAAATCTTTAGGCTGAACTTAAAATATGTAAAGCGGTAGCTCTAGACTAAACTATTTAACACCAAATTCAATAACTAATTTTATTTTAATATAATACTTCTCTTTGCTTATCGATATTAGAATTCAACACCTCCAACAAATATTCATTGAATACTTACAATATACCTGACTGCAGGAAATAGAAACCCAAATATTTTTCAAACAACTATGATGTTCCAAGTTCCAAACTGTATGTTCTTTTATTTATTAAACTTTATTTTATCCTTTATTAAAGGATAAATTACTTTATCCTTTTCGCATCCTTTGATGTTCTTATGATTGCTCCCATTTTGCAGAAAAATAAACTGAGGCTCAAAGAGTTGAGCAGTTTAGCCAAGGTCAGGGATAGGAATAGTGGGAAAATGGGCATCTCAACTACATTGGTCTGGCTTATGATAATGGAGGTCCACATATTCATTCCAAATCAATTAAAACTTAGAAGTCATTGGTTTAACAACCATTTTTAGACTTGGTATTACTTGAAAGTATAATCAAGGGATCATTTATTCATTAGAGTAACTACAGTTCTATTTGAATAAGCTGAATTTTTTCCCTGCTAATTACGTCTTTTGTGTACTATTCATTATGGCATGATGATCTTTTCAACTTCATCAACTTCCCTGTCTCTGTAATAACTCATTGAACAGAATGCAGTTCTATAAATGGTCCAGGGATGTACTCCTATCCCAGGATTTAAAAAGATAATATTCATAAGGCACTTAACGAAATGCCCATAACTAATCGGTGTATAAAGATTATTTATTTTCTTTAGTAAAGTTGCAGAGTATTGGTCCTTATGTCATATAGTAAGTGAAAACCTAAAAAATAAAACCCCTAATACCTGATAAGAACTGTAAATATCACAAACCTATTAGAACTGAGATAGAGATGGAGACCATTATATGTGTCTAAAGTGACGCATCTTTAGCTTCAAACACACACTTATGGGGCTTAACAAGAGCAATTCTGTGTTCACTGATAGAAAGACAAAAATCAAAACAAATTTAGAAATATTTTGAAAAGTTGGGAATCTGTTGTCAAAGTTATGACTAAAAGGCAAGATATAAATAGAAGTTTTATAATATTTCTTGGCTTTTTTTCAAAGAACACTCCCTTATACTAGATAAGCCTAATGTTTAGATTTTCTTACATTTTATTTTATGCACATTTTCAGGAGCCATTTACACAAAATTAGGATACTGCCAGTGTGTACTTTTTTTACACAATAAGTCTACTTTGTTCACTGTCTCCCCAGTATCCAAAGCAGTGTCTGGCGCACAGCAGGCTCTCAGGAGGTCCTTGATGAATAAATGAATGACCAGATCTACATAGGATAATACATGTGACAAAGAGGAAAAAAAAACTTCAAAAGCTAGAGCTGAATTCCCCTTAGGGAGATAGCTGCCCTTTTATGGATAATCCATTGTGATGATTAATTTTACGTGTCAGTTTGCCTGAGCCATTAGATGCCCAGATATGTGGTCAAACGTTATACTGGGTGTGTCTGTGAGGATGTTTCTGGATGAGATTAACATTTGAATCAGTACACTAAGAAAAGAAGATTGCCTTCCCTGATGTGGGAGGACCCCATCCAATCAAATGAAGACCTTAACAGGACAAAAAGGCTGAATAAAGGGAAACTCCTCCTGCTTAACTGCCTTGAGCCAGGACGTTGGTCTTTTCAGGCCTTAAGACTCATACTGAAACATCAGCTCTTTTTCTTTTTAGTTATTTATTTTTAATTTTTTTAATTGACACATAATTGTACATATGTATGGCATACTTAGTGATATTGCAATACATATATAAGGTATAGTGATCAGATCAGGGCAATTAACATAACCATCATGGCAAACATTTATCTTTTTTTGTGTTGGGACTGAGATGGGATTGTTTCCTTGACCTTGACCCCCTTTGTGGGCAGGAACTGGAGTGGCTCATTTCACTCAGCCTGCAGTCCATGGATGGCTAACTGTTAGAGCTCAGTGAAGGGTCAGAGTGATAGCCTCCTGCACCTGCCCTTTTTGACACCTGAGTTCTTGTTCGGTATCCAGGAAGAATCAGGTCACATGAACTATTTGAAGGGTAGTGTATGTGGAGGATTTTACTGGGTGATAAAAGTGGCTCTCAGTGGGATGGGGAATTGGAAAGGGGATGGTATGGGAAGAAGATGATCTTTCCCTGAAGCTGAACCATCTGAAGTTAACTGCATCTCCGTAGTCTCTGATGCTCAGCTGCTTGTATCCCCAAAGTTCAGCAACTTGTATCCCTGAGGCTCAGCAGCTTGCATCCCCAACCACTTGCACCAGCCGCTTGTGTTGCTCTGCCAGATTAAGTCTTTTTATGGGCACAGGATGGGGGTGGGGAGGGCCAAAAAGGCAATTATTTGAGCAGAAAAATGAGGTCAGCTGCTTTCACTTAGGGCCCAGGTTCCAGGCTTGAGAGTGGAGTTTAGCCAGGAGCTCAGCCATTCTGTATCAGGAACATTCAATGCTCTCTTTCTAGCTATTTGAAACTATATAAATTATTGTTAACTATAATCATTCTACAGTGCTGTAGTAAACTAGAACTTATGCCTCCTATCTAACTGCAATTTTATAACCTTAACCAATCTCTTGCTATCCCCCTTTCTCCTTACCCTTCCCGCCTTCTAGTCTCTTCTATTTCTTACTTCTATGAGATCAACTATTTTTTAGCTTCCACATATGACTGAGAATATGTGGTGTTTAACTTTCTGTTTCTGGCTTGTTTTATTTAACAACATAATTTCCTCCAGTTCCATCCATGTTGCCACAAATGACAGGATTTCATTCCTTTTTATGGCTGAATAGTATTCCATTGTGTATATATGCCACATTTTCTTTATCCATTTATCTGTTATTGGACACCTAGATTCATTACATAACTTGGCTATTGTGAAAAGGGCTGCAATAAACATGGGACTGCAGACGTCTCTTCAATACACTGATTTTCTTTCCTTTGGATAAATGGGACTGCTGGATCATATGACAGTTTTATCTGTAGCTTTTTGATGACCCTTCATACTCTTCTCCACAGTGGCTGTGCTAGTTTACATTCCCACCGAGAGTATGTAAGAGTTCCCATTTCTCCACATCCTTGCCAGCAATTTTTTTTTTATCTTCTTGATAATAACCATCCTAACCGGGGTGAGATGATACCTCACTGTGGTTTTGACATGCAGTTCTCTGATGATATGGTTTGGCTGTGTCTCCACCCAAATCTCATCTTGAATTGTAGCTCCCATAATTCCCATGTGTCATGGGAGGGACCCAGTCGGAGGTAATTGAATCACGGGGGTGGATCTTTCCCACACTGTTCTTGTGATAGTGGATAAGTCTCATGAGATCTGATGGTTTTATAAACGGGAGTTTCCCTACACAAGTTCTCTCCTTCCTGCCACCAGGTAAGATGTGACCTTGCTCTTCCTTTGCCTTCTGCCATGATTGTGAGGCCTCCACAGCCATGTGGAACTGTGAGTCCATTAAACCTCTTTTTCTTTGTAAATTACCCAGTCTCGGTTGGGTGTGATGACTCTCGCCTGTAATCCCAGCAAGCACTTTGGGAGGCTGAGGCGGGCGGATCACCTGAGGTCGAGAGTTCGAGACTAGCCTGACCAACATGGAGAAAACCCGTCTCTACTAAAAATACAAAGTTAGCCAGGCATGGTGGGGCACGCCTATAATCCCAGCTACTCAGGAGCCTGAGGCAGGAGAATAGCTTGAACCCAGGAGGTGGAGGTTGCAGTGAGCTGAGATCATGCCACAGTCACCTGAGGTCAGGAGATCAAGACCATCCTGGCCAACATGGTGAAACCCCATCTCTACTAAAATACAAAAAAAAAAAAAAAAAAAAAAAAATTAGCCGGGTGTGGTGATGCACGCCTGTAGTCCCAGCTACTCAGGAGGCTGAGGCAGGGGAATCGAACCCGGGAGGCGGAGGTTGCAGTGACCCAAGATCGTGCCACTGTACTCCAGCCTGGTGACAGAGCGAGACTCCATCTAATAAAAAAAAAAAAAAAATTCTCCCATCCTGTAGGCTTTTTACTCTGTTGATTGTTTCCTTTGCTGTGCAGAAGTTTTTTAGTTTGATATAACAAAAGCAAAAATAAACAAATGGGATTGTATCAGGTATCAGCTTTTCTGGGGTCTTGAGCCTGTCAGCTCTCATACTGAAACCCCACCATTGGCTCTCCTAGGCCTCCAGCTTGCTGATTGCACATCTCAGGACTTTTCATCCTCCACAGTCACACGAACCAATTCCTTATAATAAATCTCTTTCTTTAAATATGTATATAAATATGTAGTTTTATATACTGTTCTGTTTCACTGGAGAACCCTGACTAGTACAGGCATTAAAGGGATTTTTATTTCCAGCAGGATGGAAGACCAGGTACTTCGAACTACCTTTCTAATGGAAAATCACTAAAATACGAAATGAAATCTTTTTTTAAACTATCTTTGAAATGCATCACTAATTAAGCCGGCACAAATGTAAGGAATTTGCAGAGACAAAAACAAAGCAAAAGAATTAGGTCACCAAACTCTAAAACTAACTTTGACTATGAAGTTTTCTGCTGCACCCTAGAGACCCTGAAATTTGCTAGGTCATGCATTGCAGTGTGGGAAGGACTGGAAGACAAAACTGAAGGTCTGCACAAAGTGATCAACCCTTCTTGTTTTTACCCCTTTATAAGCTTGACTTCCAGTTTTTACTGAAGGCATACCTGCTTTTATTTCACTTTGCTTTATTGCATATTTTTGAAATTTAAGGTTTGTGGCAATCCTGTGTCAACTAAGTCTATTGGCATCATCATTTTTTCAACAGCATATGTTTGCTTCATGTCTGTGTGTCACATTTTAGTAGTTCTTGCAATATTTCAAGCTTTTTCATTATTATTATATCTGTTATTGTGATCTGTGACCCATAGTCTTCGATGCTACTATTATAATTGTTTTCGGGCACCACTAACCATGCCCATATAAGATAGTGAATTTAACTGATACATGTTGTATGTGTTCTGACTACTCCACTTCCCTTTTGGGCTCCCTATTCCCTGAGACACAACAATATTGAAATTAGGACAATTAATAACCCTGCAATGGATTCCAAGTGTTGAAAAAAAAGGAAGAGTCACAGGTCTCTCACTTTAAATCAAAGGCTAGAAATGATTAAGCTTAGGGAAGAAGGCAGGTCAAAAGCCCAGCTAGGCCAAAGCTAGGCCTCTTGCACTAAACTGTTAATCAAGTTGTAAATGCAAAGGAAAAGTTTTTGAAGGAAATTAAAAGTGCTACTCCAGTGAACACACGAATGGTAAGAAAGTGAAACACTCCTATTGCTAATATGGAGAAAGTTTCAGTGATCTGAATAGAAGATCAAGTCAGCCACAATATTCCCTTCAGCCAAAGTCTAATACAGAGCAAAGCCCTAACTCTCTTCAATTCTACGAAGGCTGAGAGAAGTGAGGAAGCTGCAGAGGAAAAGTTGGGGCCAGCAGAGATTGGTTCATGAGGTTTAAGAAAAGAAACCATCTCTGTAACAAAAATGCAAGATGAAGCAGCAAGTGCTGATGAAGAAGCTGCAGCAAGTTGTTCACAAGATCTAGCTAAGATCATTGATGAAGGTGATTACACTAAACAACAGATTTTCTTTTTTTTATTATTATTATACTTTAAGTTCTAGGGTACATGTGCACAATGTGCAGGTTTGTTACATAGGTATACATGTGCCATGTTGGTTTGCTAAACCCATCAGCTTGTCATTTACATTAGGTATTTCTCCTAATGCTATCCCTCCCCCAGCTCCCCACCTGCCAACAGGCCCCAGTATGTGATGTTCCCCACCCTGTGTCCATGTGTTCTCGTAAACAACAGATTTTCAATGCAAATAAAACAATCTTATTTTGGAAGAAGATGCCAAAATAGGACTTTCACAGCTAGAGAGGAGATGTCAATGCCTGTCTTCAAAGTTTCAAAGGACAGGCTGACTCTCTTGTCAGGAGCTAATGCAGCTGGTGACTTTAAGTTGAAACCAGTGCTCATTTACCATTCCAAAAATCCTGGGGTCCTTAAGAATTATGCTAAATCTACTTTGTCTGTGCTCCATAAGTAGGGGAAAAAAGCCTGGATGACAGCACGTCTGTTTACACATAATTTACTGAATATTTTAAGCCCACTGTTGAGATCTACTGATCAGAAGAAAATATTCCTTTCAAAATATTACTGCTCATTGACAATGCACCTGGTCATCCAAGAGCTCTGATAGAGATGTACAAAGTGATTAATGCTCTTTTTATGCCTGCTGACACAACATCCATTCTGTAGTACATGGGTCAAGAATTCATTTCATAAGGCTCTAGCTGCCATTGATAGTGATTCCTCTGATGGATCTCGGCAAAGTAAACTGAAAACCTTCTGGAAAGGATTCATCTATCTAGATGGAATTAAAGACATTCACAATACATGGAAGGAGGTCAAAATATCAACAATAACAGGAATTTGAAAGAAGTTGATTCCAACCCTTATGGATGACTTTGAGGGATTCAAGACTTCATTGTAGGAAGTAACTGCAAAAGTGGTGGAAATAGCAAGAGACTACAATTTGAAATGGAACCTGCGGATGTAACTGAACTGCTGCAATCTCATGGTAAAACTTGAATATATGAGGAGGTACTTCTTATAGATGAGCAAAGAATGTGGTTTCCTGAGATGGAATCTACTCCTAGTGAAGATGCTGTGAACATTGTTGAAATGACAAGAAAGGATTTAGAATATTACATCAACTTAATTGATAAAGCAGTGGCAGAGTTTGAGACGATTGACTGCAATTCTGAAAGAAGTTCGACTGTGGTAAAATGCTATCAGGCAGCATCACATGCTATAGAGAAATATTTTGTAAAAAGGAGTCAATTGATGCAGCAACCTTCATTGTTGTCTTATTCTAAGAAATTGCCAGAGCAACCCCAACCTTTGGCAACCACCACCCTGATCAGTCAACAGCCATCAACATCAAGACAAGACTCTCTGCCAGCAAAAAGATTATGACTCTCTGAAAGCTCAGATAATCATTAGCATTTTTAGCAATAAAGTATTTGTATGTAATGCATGTACCTTGTTTGTGAGATGTAATGCTATTGTATACTTGATACACTACAGTATAGTATAAAAATAACTTTTATATGTAATGGGAAACCAAAACATTGTTGGCTCACTTTATTGTGAATTGGCTTTATTGCAGTGGTCTAGAACCAAGCCCACAATATATCTGAGTTATGCCTAAATTAGTTTTACCTAGACTTAAAGCTGGTACCCTCAAAGAACTATAACTCATTTTTAAAGGAGGACTAGACACCAATTTGTTGTTCAGAAGTAAAGTGTCTGAAAGAGGGGAGGAAAAGATGAGTGGAGGGAAGCCAAGCTCTCTGACCTCTCTTTCCACTGGACAACAAAGCCTCCTCACTTTCAGATTTATCCAGAGCACCTTAAAATTCTCAGTTCAAATAAGGCTCTTCCTGATTTATTGCTTTAGCTCAAGGATTACAAAGTAGAGCAGTGCGTTCATTTTAAGGAAACAGCTAAACTTTATTAAAATTTTCTTTTCTTCATTAGATCATATACATACAGAAAATTATTACCTGCTTAGGATTCTCTCCACTTTATAGAAATCTGCTGCCCTTGATTTCGGTGTAAAGAGCATGTTGCTTGGAGAAGCCACTAAAGTGGCAGTGAGTGAGCATTAGGACATCATCCATGGATTTCACATTGTGTTCAAGGAGTGTTTGGAAACTCAACCCCGAGTTCGGCAGAGAGTTTAATCACAATACTGGAGAAATGACATCTCTTTAAAAGCAAACATTATATTGATACCTCTAAAGGACAAGGTGTGCAATTAAGGTTTCTTTTTAAATAATCAACTTGGTATAAACAACAGAGGAAAGAATTGATATGGCAACGGGTCTCTGAGTGGGAATAAAAGAAGAAAAAATATATTTTCAAGAGGCACCATGAAAAGCAGAACTTTCCATTCAATTAGATTCTACATATATCTGTTAAGTATCTCCTATGTATAGGGAACAGAACTAGGCCAGAGCATTTAAAAAAAAAAAAAAGGGCCAGATAATGTCTGGATGCACGTACTCCATTCTAGTGCTATAATCAGTGATTATAATGTCCAATTCTCTTTTTTTAGTAAATTTTCTTACCGAAGTAAAACATACACACAGAAAAGTTTATGAGTGTACAGCTCAATCAATCTAAACAACGTGAAAAAATTTATGAAATCACTACTCAGATCAAGAAATAAAACATCAAAATTCATTGCTGGTTTGGCTGTTCTCTGAGGTCTTCAAGTGCCTGTTTTTCATAATTTTTCTAGTTTGTATACTTCTGTCAAGGGTTAATCCATCACCAACTGCTCCCTCATCCTCAAGCAAAAGTTCATTATACACTATTGAATTCTCACAAAACCTTGTGGGGTGGTATTATTATCCTAATGTTCAAATTTAGGAAATTGAGTTCCTTTGCTCAAGAACACCAGCTGATAAGGTTGGTAATCTGGAGCTAAGGTTTAAACTCCAGACTTGACTCCAGAGCTCCCACTTAACCATGATACCATATTGCTTTCCAAATAAGACACAGTCTTGTGCATAAGGAGTTTAGAGGTTTTAAGATATTGCTATAATTTGAATGTTTGTGTTCTCTCCAAAATTCATCTTGAAAATTATTCCCCAATGCTACAGTATTAATAGGTGGGGCCTTTATGAGGTGATCAGGCCATGAGCTTCACCCTCCTGAATTGGATTAGCACACTTATAAAAGGGCTGGAAGGAGCTAGCAAGGTCCTTTTTGCCCTCTGCCCTCTGCCATCTGAGGACACAGCTAGAAGGTGCCATCTTGGAAACAAAGAGCAGGCCTCACCAGACATTGAATCTGCTGGCACCTTGATCTTGGACTTCCCAGCCTCCAGAACTGTAAGGAATAAATTTCTATTGTTTATAAATTACCCAATCTCAGGTATTTTTTTTTTAGACCAGCATGAACAAACTAATGAAATGGGAGAGTTCCCTGATTCCCCTTGCAGGACATGCAACAGGGGTGTGGTCACCCTGTTTGGTCCCCCCACAGCTCAAACCCTCTACAGAAGGGAGAGCATGCAGATGGGCAGGTGCAAGAACTGGAGTAAGCACTTTTGGGCTCTGGCCCCACGGCAGCATCTAGGGGTGGGTGTCTGAGACTCCCAAAACCCAAGTGGGCATGTGCTACAGTGTACTCCTTTAGCTTTGCTGTCTGCAGATAGCTTGTGTATTAATTAGCTCAATGGACTCTCTGCCTTATAGCAAGGGCAGGGGGCAGTGTGACAACCTTCTGTATCCCAAGCTCTTGCCCAGTGTCCCAAAAGAATTGGATCACACGCAGGCTTGAAAGATGACAGCAAGGTTTTATTGAGTGGTGGAGGTGACTCTCAGCAAGATGGATGGGGAGCCAGAAAGGGGGATGGAGTGGGAATGTGGTCTTCCCCTGGAGTTGGGCCCAGTGAGCGGACTCTTCTCCAACCACCCCAGGCCGAACTCCCCCTCGGCGTCCAGACGTCTCTCCTCTTCTCTCTTTCTCTGCCACATTGTTCCACCATCACTGGTCTGTTGGTCTGCTAGTCTGCTGGTCCGCTGGTCTGCTGGTCTCAATGTTCAGCCACTTGTGGGTGTGCCTTCTAAGGTCTCAGGTTTGTATGGACATATGATGGGGAGTGTGGCATGCCACAGTGGTCTTGGAAAATGCAACATTCAGGCTTGAAAACAGGAGCACCTCTTCTCACTTAGGTCTGTGGGCACAGGCCTGAGGTTGGAGCTTTTGCCGAGGACCCTGCCCTTCTCTATCCAGCACTTCCCTACCTCACTCCCGTAACAGAGATATAATATTATATAGAGATTTGGGTACCAATCCCTTTATATATACACGGATTATATACGTGTATATTGTATATACACATGATTATATACGTGTATATTGTATATACACATGATTATATACGTGTATATTATATACATATGGATTATATATAATATATACACATGTATTATATCTAGGGGAATTGTATTTTTAAATATATTATCTCATTTAAGCATTACAATAATATCTCATTTAATAATTACAACAATTCTATGAGGTAGAAATTAATTTCCATATATTACAGATGTGGAAACTGAGGTTGAGAATGGTGAAACAACTTTCCTGAGCAGGCAGCCAGAAAGTAATCCCACTCCAGAGCACTGGCTCTTCCCACTCCACCGTCAGGACCACCTATCTCTTGCCCATACTACCCACATAGCCAATGAAGGTCTGTAGAATAAGAGAATAAATGACATCAACATCCATTTGTGAGTTAAAATTGATAGCACAAGAGGACAATACCATAGTCCTGAGATCATCCCAGACATACAGTGACATCTAATCAGAGGTGCTTAGAGTCAGTCCCAATGAGAAGAGACAGAATCCTTCCAGTATGTTACTTCCTCATTCCTTATCATGGTCTTGGACGGGCATGACTATTTCCCTTGATATAATCTGTTTCTTGCTGGTTTTATCCAAGTTGTTCTTTAGTCTACTAAGGGAGGTATTATAACCACCCAATGGATTCACCTTGCCAGCTGCCTAGATAGAGCCATTTTATCAAGACAGGGGAATTGCAATAGAGAGGGTAATTCACACAAAGCCAGCTGTGCAGGTGACTTGAGTTTTATTATTACTCAGATTGGTTTCCCCAAGCATTCGGGGATCAAAGTTTTTAAGGACAACTTGGTGGGTAGGGGGAAGCCAGTGAGTCAACAGCTCTGATTGGTTGGGTCTGAGATGAAATCATAGGGAATTGGAGCTGTCCTCTTGCAGCTGAGTCAGTTCCCAGATGGGGACCACAAGACCAGATTAGCCAGTTTATCAATCTGGGTGGTGCCAGGTGATCCATCAAGTGCAGGGTCTGCAAAATGTCTCAAGCACTGATCTTAGGAGCAGTTTAGGGAGGGTCAGAATCCTGTAGCCTCCAGCTGCCTGACTCCTGAACTATTTCTTTTTCTTTTTTTTTTTGAGAGAGTCTCAGGCTGGAGTACAGTGGTGCAATCTCAGCCGACTGCAACCTCGGCCTCCCAGGTTCAAGCGATTGTCCTGCCTCAGCCTCCAGAGTAGCTGGGATTATAGGCACACAACAATGCCTGTCTAATTTTTTTTTTCTTTTTTTTTTTTAGTAGAGACGAGGTTTCCCTGTGTTGACCATCCTAGTCTCAAACTTCTGAATTCAAGTGATCCGCCCACCTCAGCCTCCCAGAATGCTAGGATTACAGGCGTAAGCCACCATGCCTGGCCCTAAACTATAATTTCTAATCTTGTGGCTAACTTGTTAGTCCTACAAAGGCAGTCTAGTCCCCAGGCAAGAAGGAGGTTTGCTTTGGGAAAGGGCTGTTATTGTCTTTGTTTTAAACCGTAAACTAAGTTCTTCTCAAAGTTAGTTCAGCTTACACCCCAGAATGAACAAGGACAGCTTGGAGGTTAGAAGCAAGATGGAGTTGGTTAGGTCAAATCTCTTTCTCTGTCTCAGTTATTTCAGTATTAAGACAAAGGTGGTTTCAGTATTAAGACAAAGGACACTAGCAGGTTACTGAGGGCTATGTGTATTCAAGACACTATACTAGATCTTTTAATGTAGTATTTCACTTCATTCTCACAATAAATCTGTGAGGTTGAGGCTAGTGCCCCCATTTTACAAATGAAAAACATGATAATCAGACAGGTGAAATAATTTGTCCAAGATCACATAGGTAGAAACTAAAAGATTTGAGATTTGGACTATGCTGTCCACTCCACAATCCCATTGCAATTGTAGGTCTTCCTCATAGTTCTGAAATCTAAGATCCTCAAAGGCAGTGACTGCCAGGGTCTGGCACATAGGAGAACTTAATCAATAACTAGTCAATCAGTCTGTCTGGTTCTCAATGCCCACCACCGTGCCACCTCCCTACCAGCTTTATATGTGCGCAACTCTGCCTTAAATTTACTTTCTATCCTAACAAGTTCTTGGTACATTCATTCTCAGTACACATTTTCTTAAAACTCAAAGTTTTCTTTCCTCTTTTATCCTTCTGCCCCTTGGGAAAGGCCACTCATTTCCCTGCTCAGACAGCTGCTCAGACAGCTGGTCATTTCCCAGTTGCACGCAGCAAAAGGGAACAGCTTGCCCACTGAACCACCATGCAGGAACAGGAGCTACATTTGGAATTCACAGCCCAGAAAAATGTCCAGCCTGCTTACAAAGCACTGGTAGAGGCTCAAAGGAAAACAGATACAACATAATCCTTTTCTTTTGCTAAATGACGTCCTCATTTACATCCTCACCATATTAATTCTCTTTGTTTCAACTTAACTAAAGTCAAAGACGGCTTATCAGGAAGTGTTATTCACATGTATTAGACAGCCTAAAATGACAAAATGTTCTAATTCCATTCGTGGATAAAAGTCAATTTGACACCAACACTAAGCTGTTATTTTTCAAATAATAATGGTAATGTTTAATTAGAATTTAACCTGGCTGCTTGCTTTCACTTAACAACGTACAGTACGTTGCTGGTTTCCTGACGAAAGCAAAGATTGATGTCCAATGTAAATGCTGCATTTCAAAAAAAGCTGCACACTAGTAGTGTCTAATTATGCATAACACTCTGCATAATTAATTACTAATTAATTACTAATATTTCAAGTGGCTTGGAGGGTTAGCTGGTCTTTTTAGTCCTTCCTATTATGACCACAGGTAAGCTTAAGTCTTTGTCAGATTATCACAATTGCTTTTAGTGATTACTTCTATAAACCAAGCCTACAAAAACCCTCCTAAATGATTAATTATATTTCTTGATCTGTTTTAACTAAAAAAGATAATAGAAGAAAGCATCTAGCATCATGCCCAGCACATAGTAGTTGCTTAATAAATAGTAGCTATTAACATAGTAAATAATCGGCTGGGTGCAGTGGCTCATGCCTATAATCCCAGCACTTTGGGAGGCCAAGGTAGGCGGATCATCTGAGGTCAAGAGTTTGAGACCAGCCTGGCCAACATGGTGAAACCCCATCTCTACTAAAAATACAAAAATTAGCCAGGCATGATGGCAGGCAGCTGTAATCCCAGCTACTCAGGAGGCTGAGGCAGGAGAATTGCTTGAACCCAGGAGGCGGAGGTTGCAATGAGCTGAGATCGTACCATTGTACTCCAGCTTGGGCGACAAAAGCAAAACTCTGTCTAAAAAAAAAAAAAAAAAAAGTAAATATTCATACTTTTTTATTTGATCATTCATTACCAGAGTCCCAAGCTACTCACTGATGCGGTAGGTTTTCTTTCCTTCTTTCCTCTCTTAGACTCCTGCAGTCCATCATCTCTAATATCCACTCACTGCGTCATTCATTCATGCCACACACAGTCACAGAGCACTTGTTCTGTGCCGGGCACACATTTTCTCTAGATACTGATTCCCAAGGAAATCTCCCTCTTGGAGATCCCCAATGCATATATTAGAGGCTCTGAGAAGTTTTATCTATCTATCTATCTATCTATCTATCTATCTATCTATCAAATAGAGGATGGATAGATAGATGATAGATAGATAGATAGATAGATAGATAGATAGATAGATAGATAGATAGACAATGGATTAACTTTCAATATTTTCCTTACTTATGGACCTCTTTTTCCATGGACACCTATTACCATCCCAGCACAATGGTATTCTAAGGAACACACTTTGGGAACAGTGCAGGACCACACCTGACACACTGTAGCACACTCCTGACCAAGATTCTGTCCTTGACCAAACTCTAGCCAGGGCCCTCTGAGCCCTTTCTCTACTAGGCCTCAAGGCATGGCCTAGAAAGACTTGAGCAAACACCAACATAGTTTCTAACAGCTCAGCCATATCCCTAGGACAACTCCAGCTTCCTTAAAGTGCCTGCCTGAGAAAACTCCAGGTTGCCAAAAGAATGTACTGTTTGTTCCAGCAACCTGAGGACAGGGCCCGTCTCCCAGTCTCTGTGGGAGGGTAGGAGCCTACCTTCAAAAAGAGCCAGGCAACAAACCCAGATGGGTTTCACATGGACCAACCTCTTCTTCCTACTTTTTGTAATTTGTCATTTCTCTGACTCAAATAAGCCCCCAGTCGCCCCCACCCTACTCTAGTCTCCCTTTAAAATGCCCGGTCACCTCCGTACAAACCAAAGTTGAGTTTACACCTGACCTTCTTCCCTATTTCAATAGTATACAGTAGTTAACCCCTTTCTGAGGTTTTATGCTTTGTGGTTTCAGTTACCAGCAACTGTGATCTGAAAATATAAAAAGAAAAATTCCAGAAATAAACAATTCACAAGTTGTAAATTCCATGTCTGTTCTGGGCATCATGATGAAATGTCACACAATCCCGCTCTTTCCTGACCTGGACGTAAATCATGTCTTTGTCCAGGATATTCACGTTGCCTGTGCCACCCGCCCACTAGTCACTCAGTAGCAACTGGGTTATCAGATCAAAAAAACAGTATATAGGTGATATGGTTTGGCTGTGTCCCCACCCAAATCTCATCTTGAATTCCCACATGTTGTGGGAGGGACACAGTGGGAGGTAATTGAATCATGGGGGCAGGTCTTTCCCGTACTGTTCTCATGATAGTGAATAAGTCTCATGAGATCTGATGGTTTTAAAAAGGAGAGTTTCCCTGCAGAAGCTCTGTTCTCTCTTCGCCTGCCACCATCCATTTCAGATGTGACTTGCCCCTCCTTACCTTCCGCCATGATTGTGAGGCCTCCCCAGCCACGTGGAACTGTAAGTCCATTAAACCTCTTTCCTTTGTAAATTGCCCAGCCTCTAGTATGTCATTATCAGCAGCATGAAAACTAATACAATAGGGTTTGGTACTATCTGTGGTTTCAGGCATCCACTGGAGGTCTTGGAAGATATCCCCTCAGATAAGAGAAGACCACTGTATTACCGATTAAAATCTGTCCATACTACATTAATGGTGTCTGACTTTGTTTATCTTTGCCACTCCACCTAGTTCTCCACACATGAAAAGCCCTCAGGCAAGACTCATTAAAATTGATACAGGAGGATCTAGTTAATGCAATGAGGTCTAGGTGAGATTTGAGACTATTCTGTTTCCAAAAAGCAGGAAACAGGTATGTTTGTCCATGACAACAAATTCCAGAACTGGCCTTAGAGTCCCACAGATGTAACTAAAATCCCAATTGGTCCGCTGTGAAACCAACTTATCTGGGTCTCAGAGGTCCCAGTGAGGATTAACTGAGATAATGCTGAGGAAGACCAAAGCCTCCCCTGAGATATTTGCAGATGCTTCACTCTCACAGTTGCCTTTGCCTGTGCCTACCTACTCAGCCTGTGCATCACAGTCTGTCCCTCAAGCCACAGATAAGGAAATCAGCCTTTCCTTTAATAGGAGGGAGCAAGGAGGCAGGGATAAAAATTTTAACCAGTGGGCCAGGCACGGTGGCTCACACCTATAATCTCAGCACTTTGGGAGGCTGAGGCAGGAGGATCGCTTGAGTTCAGGAGTTCAAGACCAGCCTAGGCAACATAGACAGACCTCCTCTCTACTAAAAATCAAGAAAATTAGCTGGGCATGGTGATGCCTAACTGTAGTCCCAGCTACTTGGGTGTATGAGGCAGGAGGATCACTTGAGACCAGGAGGTCGAGGCTGCAGTCTGCCTCACTGCACTCCAGTCTGGGCAACAGAGTGAGACTCTGTCTCAAAAAAAAAAAAAAAAAAATTTTAACCAGGCCAGGCACGGTGGCTCACACCTGTAATCCCAGCACTTTAGGAGGCTGAGGTGTGCAGATCACTTGAACTCAGGAGTTCAAGACGAGCCTGGCCAACATGGTGAAACCTCGTCTCTACTGAAAACACAAAAATTAGCTGGATGTGTAATCCCAGCTACTCAGGAGGCTGAGGCATGAGAACTGTTTGAACCCGGGAGGCGGAGGTTGCAGTGAGCCAAGATCGTGTCACTGTACTCCAGCCTGGGCAACAGAAAGCCTGCCTCTCAGGGAAAAAAAAAATTAACCAGTGGAGGCCAGTAATTTTTTCAACCCATGCATGCACAGACACACACACACACACACACACACACACACACACACACACACACAGCATTTTTATAGATTTTTTTCCAAGCATGAGATGAAACAAAGGAGCAGTTACACGGCAAGAATGAAAATAACTCCAGATTAACTATCAGACACCCTGTTCTTTAAGAGTTCCTCTGCCTCCCACCACCTCAGCAAAGCTGTGCATTCTCCTTTGCTCTCTCCTCACACTTTTAGGCAGAGCCAGTCAGCTCTTTGTGGCCTCAACCCCTGAATTTGATTCCAGGTCTACCAGCTCTCCAAAGGACATTCCCATAGAAGCCCTCATTAACAGGCAAGTATGCTCTCAAATAGCGAAGTTTTCCTCTGCCTAAGCCTGCACCTACACAGATCCCAAGAAAGCCAACTTCAAGTCCAAAAATGGCCCATAAGGAGGCAGCTGGAGTGTAAAGCAGAACTCCCCAATCTCCAGTCATTCAAACATGAGCTGCCTGAGTTTCCCCATACACCACACATTCATATCATGTCTACTAGAACGACACCCACCTAAAGATGCTTGTGTCCTAATTCCCGGAACCTGTGAATACGGCACCTTACATGGCAAAAGGGACTTCGCAGATGTGATTAAAAGGATCTTGAAAAGGAGAGATTATTCTGGATTTCCTAGGAGGGCCCAATGTACTTGTAAGGCTCCTTATAAGAGGGAGGCAGGAGGGTCAAACTCAGAAAAACCAGGTGTGTTGTGAGGATGGGGCCCTAAGCTAAGGAAGGCAGGCAGCTTCTAAAAGCTAGAGAAAGCAAGGACTCAAATTCTTCCCTAGAGCCCTCAGAAGAAATGCAGCCCTGGCAACACCTTGATTTTAAGACTTCTGTTTTTGTTTTTTGGGGTTTAGTTTTTTGAGATGGAGTCTCGCTCTGTTGCCCAGGCTGGAATGCAGTGACATGATCTTGGCTCACTGCAACCTCCACCTCCCAGGTCCATGCAATTCTCCTGCCTCGGCCTCCAAGTAGCTGGGACTGTAGGCACAAGCCACCATGCCTGGCTAATTTTTTGTATTTTCAGTAGAGACAGAATTTCACCATGTTGGCCAGGCTGGTCTCAAACTCCTGAGCTCAAGTGATCTGCCCGCCTTGGCCTCCCAAAGTGCTGGAATTACAGGTGTGAGCCACTGTGTCCAGCCACCATGATTTTAAGACTTCTGGCCTCTGTAAGTATAAGATGATAAATTTGTATTGTTTTAAACCGATAAGTTGGTGGTAATTTGTTACAGCAGCAATAGGAAGCTAATACACTATGTACATTACATTATGTAGTGTATTCTTCAGGTAATGTTTACTTTTTATGCACTGTCTACTTATCCTCATCCTCACAATAATATCCATGTATTTGTGGTTTTGATGTGGTTGCTATGTATTTTCCTAATACACATCAAAGTAAACAAATGATTGTCAATTAAGAAGTGTTTTCCTGTGTCCCTCCCCATACCTCCAGTACAGCTGCCCCGAGAGCACAGTGTGGATCCCACTTTGGGAAATTCTGGTGCAAAGGGATGCTCAAGGCCTTCAAGACGGGAAACCAGAGTTCCACGCCTGGCTCTTCCACTGATGGCCTTGAACAGATCACTCTGAAACTCCTGCTCCCTAGCACTCTCCTCTGTACAGGGGTTCCACAGAATCTCTTGTTGGACCCCAGCCCTCTGCTGTGCACCAGGATTAGCCAGGACAGTCGGTAGCTGAGCAGAAAGTCAGCCAAGGGTTTCCATTCCCTGGGCCCTTAAACCCATTCCTCTTACCTGAATTCTCCAGCTTGAACCCCCTACGCCGCCCCACGCGGTATGTAGAGTCAGAAAGCTGAAGTTTAGAGCAATGACAACCTCTCTCTCCACTCCTCTTTTTCCCTCCAGAGCATCTATGCATTGAGCCTAGATGACATCAAAGAAAAAAAGCTGCTTCACATCTCCCTCCACCCTCCGTTGTTCACTCTGAATCACACTCACGTAGAGAGATGATCAGCCAACCACTCCAGTGTGGTTTAAAGGCAGGAACACTACAGCAAAAGTTCAATAATCTGGTTTAAATATGGCTTCATGACCTGCCAATCCTGTGATCTTAGCCTCTCTGATACTCAGTTTCCTCTTTCGTAAACAGGGAAAAATCTTACTTAGCTCAAACTATGAGTATGAAGATTCAATGCAATAACATAGGCTCAGTCTCACAGCACCAAGCCTGATACATGGTAGGTATTCAGCAAATGTCACCTGAGCCTAAATTGGAATCAATAACTATTTCCAAAGTGTGCAGAGGGGATGAACACTGTACAGGGACTCCTGATATGTGACGGCAGGGCACAGACCTTTTTCCATGGCTGGCGGACACACTGAGGTATACACTGCTGTTGCGATGACCGTTGCTGTTTGTGTGCTGTTGTTTGAAGGTGGATTGGGCTTTCACGATGTTGCAAACTTGGCGATGTTTAGGAAGCCGCTACTATTACATTGGTGCAAAAGTAATAGCGGTTTTTGCTATTGCTTTTAATGGCAAAAACCGCTATTACTTTTGCACCAACTTACACATTTTTGAACCTATTTCCACTTCTGTGAAGTAACCCAGAGAAATGAGGGAAGACAGGGTGAGGGGAAGAAGACAGGAAGGCAGGGAAGGAGCGAAAGGCAAAGTGAACAGCAGCAGCTCTCCAGTGCTTGAGGTGACTTATCGATCTCAGATCCACTCACAGGGCTGAGCAGAGGCCCCACTAGGAAAAGAAAACTGAACCAAGTTTCCCACACTAGTTTTCCAAGACAAATCGTCTCATCGGCTGCCAATGCCTGCCCCCTTGTGGAAGTTCTTCAAACTGCTTGTATTTTTATTTATCTATTTATTTATTTTTAATGCCGGGACACTCGGAAAACCTCACAATGAGAAAATGTTTTAAGCTTCCAGAGGTTCCCCGTTGCCTGAAAGATAAAAACCACCTGACGGAGATCTTTCATGATGCAGACCCTGCCCACGAAGACACCTCTCCTCCATGCACTCCCCACCAGCACTTTATTCTGTAATAATAACAAGTGCCATAGTTCCCCAATAATTAATTGAGTTGATAAGAGGCCAACTTGGGAATGAGATAGACCAGAGTTCAAAATTCTGATGCTTTTTCCTCTAGCTGTGTGGCTCTGGGTAAGTTATCTAACTCACAGCTGGGCACCGTGTCTCACGCCTGTAATCCCAACACTTTGGGAGGCCGAGGCAGGTAGATCACCTGAGGTCAGGAGTTTGAGACCAGCCTGGCCAACATGGTGAAACCTTGTCTCTACTAAAAATACAAAATTAGCCAGGTGTGGTGGCACACACCTGTAGTCCCAGCTACTCGGGAGGCTGAGACAGGAGAATCACTTGAACCTGGGAGGCAGAGGCTGCAGTGAGCCAAGATCATGTCACTGCACTCCAGCCTGGGCAAGACAGAGTGAGACTCCATCTCAAAAAAAAAAAAGAAAGATATCTAACTCTCTCAACTTGTTCCTCGTCTGTAAAATGGGAATAATAACAGCACCTACCTCCTAGGGTTGCTCTAGAATTAGATTAGAATTAAACGAGGTAACGCATGAAAAGCATCTTCCAAGGGTGCTTTATGCCCCATGAGCTTTAGCTGCCATGGTAAATGCAGCCTGTTCTTTCTTCCTTTTTTTTTTTTTTTTTTAAATTATACTTTAAGTTTTAGGGTACATGTGCACAATGTGCAGGTTAGTTACATATATATACATGTGCCATGTTGGTGTGCTGCACCCATCAACTCATCATTTAACATTAGGTATATCTCCTAATGCTATCCCTCCCCCCTCCCCCCACCCCACAACAGTCCCCAGAGTGTGATGTTCCCCTTCCTGTGTCCAAGTGTTCTCATTGTTCAATTCCCACCTATGAGTGAGAACATGCGGTGTTTGGTTTTTTGTCCTTGCGACAGTTTGCTGAGAATGATGGTTTCCAGCTTCATCCAGCAGCCTGTTCTTTCTACCCCTGAGCCATTCACTTAACAAGCGCTTATTATGCATTACTTGGATGACAAAGGAGGCATAGTCCCTGCTTTAAAGAACTTGTAGTTGAGTGAAGAGACAGAAATATAAACAAGTAACTATTGTACTCTTAATTTGACAAAGGCAGTGGTTGAGTTAAATATAGCTTGTGTCCCTCTCAAGTAAAGCAAAACCTAAGATAAGGGGTTGCATGCACTAATTTATTTAAGGAAGTGGTCCTTGGAAGCAGAGTTGGGGACCAGGGGCATAGGAAGAGTGAAACAGGGCAAGAGGGAAAGCCAATACACATTTTATTATGTTGGTGCAAAAGTGATTGTCGTTTCTGGTATTACTCTGAATGGTAAAAACCGCAATGACTTTTGCACCAACCTCATATCAAGCTGCATCACGTTCTAAGTAACTGGGGATGATGCCACTAGAGGCTGTCTAAGGAGTGGTGAGGAGTGATGTGCCTCATTGTGACACACTGTCAGAAGGACAGGAGGGGAACATTCGTCCACCAGCCCGTCTCCCAGTGGTCAAGTGTGTTGCCCCTTGGAGCATTAACTCTCCACCCTCCCAGGTTTGTGCATGTGCAAGTGCCCGGCACATTTCTGCAGACATCCCATCCCTCAATGTCAGGCAAGCCCAGAGGAAGAAAGCGAGGTAGGCAGGACAGCCAGGGAAATGCAGTCAGCTTGCACTTGCTCAAAGCTGGTGGCCCCAGCCACGACTGGAATAAAATGTGGGCAGAGAGGATGCAAGGCTAGGCACAAGAGGTGGCCAATGACGACATAGGAAACTGCGTCGGTAGGAGGGGCACCTGACCCAGCCCAGCCTTTGGGCAAAGGGATGGGATTTTATCAGATAAGGGTTCCCGGAACGGATGACTATGCCAGGTCTAGGAGGAGTTAGCTGAATCAAGGTGGAGAAGAGCAGAGAAAGGGCTGGGCTAAAGCAATGGAGGAAGGTGGAGTGCAGAGACAGGAGGAGGGCAGTTTCAAGGAATAATTAGGGGGTACAATTGTCAGGGCGAGATGAGTGACGGGATGATGAGTGGGGAGTAAGAGTGGTTGTGGATAACATAGTTTCTGACCCCTGTGTCTCCATTCAAGACAGAAAGGGAAGGAGGAGCATGTGGCTCCCAGGATGGATACTGAGCTCTGATGCACTATGTTCAACTTAACTCTGTGATACCCAAGTGGAGAAGGTCAAGAAGCTCCCTGGTGCTGGAGTCAGACGCTTAGGAAGGCTTTAAAGTTGGAGTATGGAGAAATGGAACAGGATCTTGAAAAGGACTTGCTGTATCAGGTTTTCATTAATGCACAAAGGCCAAGAACAGAACAGGTACCAAGCCCCCACATTCCCAGGCAAAGTGTTAGGTCACTGGTGCAGGACCCATCAAGAGACTAGGAAGCCACTGTCAGATCCCACGCATATCCACCACCAGCCTTTGATGCTGGAGAGGTGGAAGAGGTAGAGAGACAATGTCTCCAGAGAGCTGTTGGAATCTTGCACCATTTCTCCTCTCCCTGCCCCTCTCTGGGGAGTGAAGAAGGAGGGCAAATGCTCATGTTTTCCCAAGGCCAGAAGTGGGCCACATGGGAAGGAGCCAACCTCAAGCCATGTTGAAAGGAACACTTCTCAGGAGTTAGCCTGGAAAGACAAAGAGACCCTGCAGGGATGGGGACCATGGAAGCCTAGAGGCTGAGGGGACCATGGAAGCCTAGAGGCTGAGGAGACCTGCTGGGAGAGAAGACTGTGTGCTTCAGGGTTGCTGTGGTCAGAGGATGCAACAGGGTGCACCCAGTCAAAGAACCAACATTTAATAATCTGCCATGCCCAGACAGCACCTACGTCTGGATATATCTGAGCCAGTCCAGCACATCCTCCCTGTCCTATACTGTTCCTGGATCCAGCTTGCCCCCTCAGAAGTGGATCCCTCAGCCCCAGTCAAGCCTTCAGATGAAGGCAGCCCCAGCTGACATCTAACAGCAGCCTCATGAGAGACCCTGAGCCATAACCCCAAAATAAATCACTCCTAAATTCCTGACCTGCAGAAACTATGAAAGATAATAAGTACTATTCTTTTAAGCTTCTAAGTTTTGGGGTGATTTGTTTACACACCAATAGATAACTACCACATGGCTCCACCCCACTACTACTAAATCAGGATTGGGAAAGATTCCAGGAATCCATTTTTAATAAGCTCCCAAAATGATTCCTTTGATAACCAACTAAATTTAGAGGAAGAAGACCAAAGTGGCATCTCTGGGAATCCTGACTTTCAGGGTTTCCATGAACTTTACAGTCTTGTGAGTGAAACTGACTATAATCCCACCAATGTTACTTAGTTGTAATTTTGATCTGGGTTTGAAGGAAGTAGGAAAGGGTTTGGGCACCAATTTTAAGAGTCACTGAAACATCACTGGTGTAACTTGCAGCTAAGTAAGCCAATCATGCTTCCAGCTAAACTGACAGCTCCACCCAGTGGACATTTTGAAAACTTTTCTCATCTGAGTTTTTTTTTTCTTTTATACACTTGGATTCACTGGCAGCTGAAAGCCCACTATCACTATCAGCTAAGATGCTGATTCAGATCATGTTTGCATCTTTGCTGCTTACCAGCTGTTAACTACCTAAATTGCAAGCCATTTCATGCACCTCCGAAGGAGTCTGGTTTAGAAGATCAGAGAGCGAAACTAGTTAAGGAACAAACACTACAAAAAAAGTCGTGGTACAAGCAGGGCACAGTGACTCACACCTGTAATCCCAGCACTTTGGGAGTCCGAGGTGGGCGGATCACGAGGTCAGGCGATCGAGACCATCCTGGCTAACATGGTGAAACCCCGTCTCTACTAAAAATACAAAAAAAATTAGCCAGGTGTGGTGGTGGACGCCTGTAGTCCCAGCTACTCGGGAGGCTGAGGCAGGAGAATGGAGTGAAACTGGGAGGCGGAGCTTGCGGTGAGCAGAGATCGCACCACTGCACTCCAGCCTGGGCAACAGGCAAGACTCTGTCTCAAAAAAAAAAAAAAAAGGCGTGGTACAAATATATTTTCAAAATGTTGGGTCTGCTTCTACCCATGGAAATAAATCAGATTTTTAAAAAGGAAGGGTGTAGTGACTCCTGCCTATAGTCCCAGCCCCTTGGGAGGCTAAGGCAAAAGGGTCACTTGAGCTCAGGGGTTCAAGACCAGCCTGAGCAACATAATAAGACTCTGTCTCTACAAAAAATACAAAAATTAGCCAGGTGTGGTGGCACATGCCCATAGTCCCAGCTACTTGGGAGACTGAGGTGGGAGGATCACCAGAGCCTGGAAGTCAAGGCTGCAGTGAGCTGCAATTGCACCACTGCACTCCAGCCTGGGTGACAGAACGAGGGCCTGTCAAGGAAGAAAGAAAGAAAAGAAAGAAAAGAAAGAAGGAAGAGAATTCTGCATGAAATTTTTATTAACCAAAAATTCACTTCTCCACAGTAGATATTTTTAATATTTATTCAAAGAATCACCAAATTATTAGCCTTGCCCAGTGGCTTGCACACCGCAGTGAGGCTTGTCAGAGCCTCTTTGAGGCACAGCAGAGCTGCCAGACCATTGCAGGGATGAGGTGACAATGTGCTGATGGGAACCCGAGTGGGATATGGGAAAGTCCAAGGGATAAAAAGACTTCAACATCACATTTACTGATCCTGATTTCTGTGCTGTTTCCCTGAAAGCAAACAGGCACTGGGCCCACCTGTAAGTGTTGCTTCACATGAAATGGACAAGGTCACGACAGAGAGATGGGCTGCAATTCACTCAGTCAACAGCAAGGCCATCTTTGCTTGGCCTGAGTACCTGTGTTCCTGTGCCACACCAGTTTCAGTCCCTTACATGGCTCTGGCACAACCCAAAAAAAGAGAGATGGCAAGAGGAGCTGGGCAGGGAACTGAATCCCCCAGGCCATTACAATGGATTCAGTTCAAGCCGACCCCACACAGGTTCACAGCAGCCCATATTGCCCAGGGAAGACCATGACCTCCTTCCCTCCCCAGGGCTCCTTAACATTGACTGAACACTTACTATGCTGTAGGCCTTGCTTTACAAGCATTGATTCACCTTCACAACTTTAATGAGGAAACTTCTATTATTATGTTCATTTCACGATTGAGAAGAGCGACGCACAGAGAGAAGTCTGCCTGTTCAGCAGTTACTCTATGGCCTTACTATGTGCCTGGCACTGAGCTACATACTGGGAGTTGCAAGGATGAGTTTAAAAAACAGACAAGTTGGTCAGGCGCGGTGGCTCACACCTGTAATCCTAGCACTTTGGGAGGCCAAGGCGGGTGAATTGCCTGAGCTCAAGAGTTCGAGACCACCCTGGGCAATAAGGTGAAACCCCATCTCCACTAAAATACAAAAAATTAGCCAGGCATGGTGGCACACACTTGTAGTCCCAGCTACTCGGGAGACTGAGGCACAAGAATCGCTTGAGTCCAGGAGGCAGAGGTTGCACTGAGCTGAGATCATGCTACTGCATTCCACCCTGGGTGGACAGAGCTAGACGCTGTCTCCAAAAAATACATAAATAACAGACAAGTAAATGGCACTGCTCCTGTCTCATGAATTTATTTCTTTTTCCTGTTTCATTAAGTCATACAGCAAAACTTGCATTTATTTTATTTTATTTTAGAGATAGGATCTTGCTCTGGGACCCAGGCTGGAGTGCAGTGGCATAATCATGGCTCAAGGGATCCTCTCACCTCAGCCTCCCAAGTAGCTGGGACTAAAGGCACACACCACCATGCCCAGCTAATTTTTGTATTTTGGGTAGAGATGGGGTTTCGCCATGATGCCTAGACTGCTCTCGAACTCCTGGCCTCAAGCGATTCTCCCACTTTGGCCTCCCAAGGTGCTAGAATTACAGGCGTGAGCTGCTGCATCTGGCTCACATCTTACCACATCATAACATATATCATGCATGCTGTCTTTCGCTTGACGCTGTACCATGAGAATTTTCTCATATCACTAAAAATTATTTGAAGATGTGATTTTTAATAATTCTTAGCACAACTAGGTTATGCTAATTAACTGTACAGCTTATTTGCAGTCTGGTATAATGTAGTAGCTAAGAGCGGTCTGAATGCGTGCTCAAATCCTGACATTTGCTGCTTCCTAACTGTGTGACGTTGGGCAAGTAACTTCTCTCTATGCCACACTCTTCTCAACTGTGAAATGGACATAATAATAGAAGTGTCCTCGTTAAAGTCATGAAGATGGGTCAATGCTTGTAAAGCAAGGCCTACAGCATAGTAGGGATTCATTTAGTCAATGTTAAGGAAGAGAGATGGCAAGAGGAGCTGGGCAGGGGACTGAAGCCCCTAGGCCATTGCAGCAGATGCAGTTCAATGTCAAGTAGACCCCACATGGGTTCACAGCAGCCCATACCCCCGCAGAAAAGATCTGGACCTCCTTCCCTGCCCAGGGCACGCCTCCCATTCAGCAGTTATTCTACAGCACAAATCATATTATATCATAATGTATGGTGATTATTTAACAATTCTGTGCTGCTAGTCTTTTGGATTGTTTCCAAGATTTCAGTAATGATGCAGGAATTTCATTTGTTATATTTTTCTGTCCTTGTTGCTGACTATTACATAACACTTAAGATACGGAATTATTAGATCAAATGGTATAAAGTTGTAAGACCCTCAAATTACTTGCCAGAAAAGTTCTGCTACTTGGCTGGCCACCAGCAGGGTTTGAAATTCCACTTTACCAATTACCACCTGCATTAAAAATCATTGCTAGTTTGGTAACTATTATTAATGCTATCTCACTGTTTCCATTTGCAGTTCTTAGATAACCATTGAGATGGGATATCTTAATTCTTCTCTTACTCAGATTTTCAGTCCAAATTACTTTATCCAGAGCTAAAAAATAATCTGCAAAATCGCAGTAGGAAATTCTGCCAGGAAATAGAAAACTGAGGCAGAGGCCAGAAAGGGACTTGCTTAGTCCAGGAGTATCTCCAGACTATATAGAGGCTCGCTCAATGCTAAGAACATTCTAGAAAAACATTAAGTTTCAGGCCTGGCATGGTGGCTCACGCCTGTAATCCCAGCACTTTGGGAGGCCGAGAGAGATGGATCACCTGAGGTCAGGAGTTCAAGAGCAGCCTGGCCAACATGGAGAAACCCTGTCTCTACTAAAAATATAAAAATTAGCCGGGCATGGTGGCAGGCACCTGTAATCCCAGCTACTTGGGAGGCTGAGGCAGGAGAATCGCTTGAACCCGGGAGGCGGAGGTTGCATTGGGCTGAGATTGCGCCACTGCACTCCAGCCTGGGCGACAGAGCAAGACTCTGTCAAAAAAAAAAAAAAAGAAAAGAAAAGAAAAGAAGGAAGGAAGGAAGAAAGGAGGGAGAAGAGAAAAACATTAAGTTTCTTCCAATAATCCCCTGCACGGAGCTCTAGGACAGCAGAAGCCCCTGGCACAGTAGGATTTTCTCTCTAATGTGCTTTCTTTATCCCCCAGGGAGCTTTGCTTCCCCTGTCTCTGTCTCTAAAATGCCCCCCAGTGGCCTTTATTTTACATCTAAGTGATGGTATTACAATAGAAATTGACCTGAAGGGGAAAAAACTTGGACTCAGCACCAGTTTCCTCCCATGGACAGAGCCTCCGAAACTGACCCTTCCCAATTCTTTTGCCAAGCCCCCAGGAGAGGCTGTCCGTCGCACTTTGAAAGGCAGCATGCGGCCACACCGTTCACTTCACTTAGACACTTTCCATTTTCTGGGATTTTAAGCAGCTGTGACTTGAAAACACTCATAGGTGACAGCAGCATATTGCCCAAGTCCCCAGCTAGACACGATCTGCTACAGAATGTGACCACACTGGGAGCACCTCTCCCCAGGCCCCAGGCTATTCCAGAAGGGTGAGTGGCGACATTGCTACCACCCTACCATTCCAACAAGTAGAAATTGAAATTAAGGACTAATGGCTTTGGGGCAAATTAAAAATGCAGAAGTCAGAGGCACTGTTTCCCAGAGAGGCCCACTCTTCCCTCTAAAGTACAGAAAAAAACAGTAAATACTAACCAGCTGCCATCTCATTGACTACCCATAGCCACACCATAAGGGACATGGTAACACTCCCATTTTACTGATGAGGACACTGCATCGGTCAGGGACCAGCCAGAAAACAGGACCACTCCAACAGAGGAAATTTAATAAAGGGGATGGGTCATATCAGAGATGGAAAAATCCAGAATCCAAACAGGGGACAATGAAGCGACCCAGAGATGAGCAACAGTGAGAAGCCACTGCAATTCAAGGGCTGAGAATCAAAGGAAGAGCCGTGGGCAGGCCCTGGGGGGCTGTTTCCACCGAGGAAGGAGCCAGTCAGTGGGAGCGGGGAAAACAGAGGAGACGCAGCCACAGCTGAAGACGTCACCACTGCCCCTGAGATGCCACTGAGGCAGGAGGGGTAATGGGGATACTATGCTTCTCCCCTCTCCCCATCCTCCCTTTCTCTACCAGGCCCCCAGCTGCCTGACCCTACAGGAAGCCAGGGACAGGGGAGCCTGGAAAATGTGGTGCCTGACATGCAGACTGGGACTGAGAAGGGCTAGGAATAAATGTGAGAAAAGAGGCCAAAGGCTGGCCCATTGCTCGTGGTCCCATAACTACGGTGTGGCAGGGCCAGGTAGTGAACAAACTGCACCTGAGTCCACTAACCTGCTGCATGGAAGAAGCCTCCAGGGAGATGAGAGGCGGACAAAGCAGCAGATGGCAGGAATAAACAGGAGGAGATGTTACCGTCATGCCTCCCTAACCACAGAATCATACAAACCACCAAGGGTGGCGCTTGGGTGTGGACCCCGGCTCCCTGACTCACTTGCATCACTTAGTAGGGATGTGCGGGATCGTAAATTTCTCCAAGGCTGTTTCCCCGTCCACTCATTCAACACTTACTCAACACTGAACAGGTGGAGAGGCAATGTGAAAAATAATGCTTCAGGGGGTAAGAGAAACAAATCTTCATCCCTTCTCTCCTCTACGTTCCTAAACCACCAGGAACAGACAAGAAGGTAGAGGTGAGAAATCAGTTCTGCATAGGCAAGAAAAGGGCAGGAGAGTAAGCAACCCACACAGCCCAAAGTCCATGCAGCAGACCCGCCCCTGGTCCATATGTTCCAGTCAGTCTTTATTTACAGTCTCTCCAATCAGATAAATCCGTCCTTCCTCCTATGGTGAGGAGCAAGTGAGGACCTCAAGAGAGGAAAAGATACATTCCTGCAAAAACCTTCCCATCCTGGAGGCTAAAGAGGTGAATGCCTTAAGGATATACGAGGAAGGATGTATGTAGAACCCCACGCACACAGCAGATGGCCCACGAATGCCACATATCATTAGCACATTCAGGGACCAAGTGTCAATGTGCAATCTCTTTTTTTTTTTTTTTTTTGAGAGAGGGTCTGTATTAGTCCGTTTTCACGCTGCTGATTAAGATATACCCAAGACTGGGAAGAAAAAGAGGCTTCATTGGACTTACAGTTTCACATGGCTGGGGAGGCCTCAGAATCATGGCGGGAGGCAAAAGGCACTTCTTACATGGGGACGGCAAGAGAAAAATGAGAAAGAAACAAAAGCAGAAACCCCTGATAAACCCATCAGATCTCGTGAGACTTATTCACTATCACGAGAATAGCATGGGAAAGACCGGCCCCATGATTCAATTACCTCCCCCTGGTTCCCTTCCATTCCCACAACATGGTAATTCTGGGAGCCACAATTCAAATTGACATCTGGGTGGGGACACGGCCAAACCAAATCAGGGTCTCACTCCATGATGGCTGGAGTACAATGGCATGATCACAGCTCACTGCAGCCTCAACCTCCCAGGCTCAAGTGATTCTCCCACCTCAGCATCCCGAGTAGCTGGGGCTACAGGCATGTGCCACCATGCCGGGCTGATTTTTGTATTTTTTTGTAGAGAGGGGGTGTTACTATGTTGCTCAGGCTGGTCTCTAACTCCTGGGCTCAAGTGATCCACCCACCTAGGCCTCCCATAGTGGCTGGGAGCCACCATGCCCAGCCTTCCAATGTGCAAGCTCAACTCACACTTAGTATGTCCCGCACCCTGTCCATAAGGGATCTCACAGACTTCAGTGCAAATTCTGGCTTCTTTCTACACCGGCTATGTGGTTTGGGAAAATTACTTAAACTCTATGATCCTTAGTTCCCTCACCAGATATGGAACTAATATCTACCTCACTCAGGTGCTTAGTCCAGGTTCCCTAGAAAACAGCGAGAAACAAAAGCTTATGTGCAACTGGAAATCATCAAAGTTAAAAATTATGTTCTTCAAAGGGCACCATCAATAAAGTGAAAAGACAACCCACTGATGAAAGAAATGTGTGGCAAATCACTTATCTGATAAGGGAATTATATCTAGAGTATATAGAGAATTTAAGAATTCAGTAATAAAAGGATATTATTAAAAACTGAGCAAAGGATCTGAACAAACATTTCACCATATGCAAATGGCCAACAAGTACATGAGAAGATGCTCAACATCATCAGCTATGAGCGAAATACAAATCAAAATCATAATGAGATGCCACTCCACACCCACTAGGATGGCTATAATAAAAAAGAGACAACCTATAATCAAGCAACCAGTGCTGATTTTAAGAAAACCAAAGTTTTAGAGTCTAAGATAGCAACTGAATTAAAAATTATGTAATACTTGTGGCACTTTGACAAATGAGACCTTGAGGTCCTTACTTGCTCCTCACCATAGGAGGAAGAGGATGGACCTACCTGACTGGAGAGATGTAAGTCAAGACTGATTGGACTGGACATGTGGAAAAACTAAAACCATCATACACTACCAGTGGAAATGTAAAATGGTGCAGCTGCTTTGGAAAACAGTCTAGAAATTGCTAAAATGGTTGAATATAGAGTCACCATCTGATATTCAACAACTCTACTTGTAGGCATGTACCAAGAGAAATGAAAATATATGTTCACACAAAGGGTGAGTTTTGCAAATGTTCACAGCATCATAATTGATTATGGCCAAAAAGCAGAAACAATTCACATGTCTAACAACTGATGAGTGGACAAATAAAATGTGGCATAACCATACAATGGAATATTATTTGGCAATAAAAACTGAAGTATTGCCACATGCTGTGTAACATGGATGAACTTTACTTTCTCATCATACTTCCATATAAAATTAGAAACAGATAATAAGAATAACAACCAATACTTTCTGAGTACTTCTATATGCCAGTCCTTTTGCATGCATTCATTTGTTTAATCCCTGGAGATCATGATAATGTTCCCATTTCTCGTATGACTGAGATATGGAGATATAAGAAATATTCTTAAGGTTCTACAGCAAGTAAGTGGAAGAACTATGCTCAAATGCATGTGACCTGACTCAGGGTCCCTCTATAACTCTATATTGCTTCTAGGTGTAGGTTATACTCACACTGAAAGTTCCAAAGAAAAAGTCACAATTGTTTAATGGAACAGACCACAGTGGGTTCCTCCCCAGTACTCTGGAGCCCCATGGCATGCTGCTCTATTCCTAGAAGCTGTGAATGCTCTCGGCTTCCAGGAACATGCAGGCTGACCTCCAAGCTGGTGACAGCCCATTTGGAAGGGGGCAGAAGCCACAATCTGGAATGTAGCAGGAAATTAGCACCTAGAGGCAAGCTGTCTTCAGGCAAGTTCGGGCTGAGGGAAGCTAAAATTCAATAAGCCAGGCTTCAAATTACATGTATCTGATCAATTCACCAAGAAATGATTTCAGCTATAAAGCATATCTGTGAGAACAAACAGATTCAAAAACCTGGTGGAGTTTTCCGGATTCTGTTCAAGGATAAAGTTTAGAAGGTTCCAACAAAATATCTAACCTAAGTTAAAGTTGGCTGTACACCATTTCTTCTCCTCTCATGCTTTCATAACCCCACTCAAATCTTCCCTACTCCCCATTACTCTACTGGAACTGTTTGTCAGGATCGCAAGGACCTCCCCACTGCTGAGTCCAATGGTCAGTTTTTATAGCCCTTATCTTACTTGACTTCTCACAGCATTCAACACTGCTGCTCATTCCTTCCCTTCTTGATACTTTCTTCACTTTATTCCTGAGACACCACATTCTTACTTTTTCTCCTACTTTATTGGTTGTTACCTATCAGTGCCCTTTTGTTGATTTTTTTTCTCCCTATTATCAGAGAAATTATCTTCTTCTCTTCTCACATATTTAGTGTATTGCCAGTTTCCAAAGTATTTCCTCTCTGCTCCAAAGCCACCCTTCATTGCCTGTTCTGCAATAATGGAACTGGACTCTGTAAACATTTCTCCTGCACAGCTGATACAATGTTCAGTTTTGCCAACAGAGAGTGTTGGAGGAGGGGGCTTCCTTTCCTGGTTCTGGTGTGCTTCCATATGGTTCCTGCCACACGGCTACCATATACATGTGAGGGACATCCAGCAGCACTTCATGCACCCTGGCAGGGTGCTTCCTGCTTCCCCAGTGGCTGTAGACCAACACAGGCCCACGGAACCCAACAAACTGTGCTGTCCAGTGCCATACCTTCTCCATATCCACCTTTCTATGTCCTACTCTATGTCCACCGCCATACGTCCTCCAATGAAGCTCAGGTCCCAGCCTTGGGGAGGGATTTGTCTTCCAAATTTGTTCCTCAAGTGCTGTCCCTCAGTGCAAGAATATTCTTCAGAGTTCTCATTAGCCTTTTAGAATTAATCCTTGCTACTCGATAATTCTTTATATTACACTGACCTCATTCACAATACTGTGCGGCTTCTGTCTTCTGGACCCTGGCCAATACATTCCCTTAGTGATCTCACCTAGTCTCATAGCGTTAACTGCTTAGGACCCCCAGATCTCTCAGGACCCCTAGATCTCTCTCTCTCTCGAACACCAGACTTAATACAACTGCCCACTTGACATCTCCACTGGGGTATTAATAGAGCAAACCTCTATGTCCAAAACAACACTCCAGATACTCCCAATACTTGCTCTATCCACAGCCTTCTCTATCACACTTGCTAACTTAATCCCTCCATTTGCTCATGTCAGAAACTTTGGGAGACATCACTGACTCTTTTCTCTCTTACCCTCACGTTAAATCCACCAGGAAATCCTCTTGAATCTATCTTCAAAATATCCGCCATTTCCCAATTCTCCTCTCACAACCTCCACTGCTACCACCCTAACCACTGTCATTTCTTGCCTGGATTCTTGCAAAAACCTCAGTACTATCCTCAACACAACAGCCAGAGCAATCTTTTAAAACATATCATGCCACTCTTTTGCTGAAAATCCTTGCGGTAGTTCCCAAAATCCAAAACCAAATCCTTACAATGCCCAACACTCCCTTACATTTGCTATTCCCAAACCGTGCACCAAGGCACTCCAAGGCAGCATTCACAGGGACTCTACAGGGTACTTTCCATATTCTAGGTTATACAGCAACATCAGTCATATTACTACTATAAAATTGTTAGAATCCAACCACTTGTAAATCCAAATCATTAGTTATTTTCTTTGATGTAGGGGCATTGTAAAAAATTACTAAGACACTAAGGGCACTATGGACCTAGAAAGTTGAGGAACCCCTATCCTACACAGTCATCTGTCTGATCTTATCTCCTGAAACTGCCCCTCTGTTTGCTCTACTCTCTGCCCCAGCCAACCCAGCCTCCCTGTGTTCCTCACCCCACCTGGTACACTCCTGCCTCAGGCTCTTTGCAATGACTGGTTCCTCTGTCTTAAAATGTCCTTACCTCAGATGCCCTTCTACACTTTCTTTCAGATGTGTTCAAATGTCACTTCCTCACATGAGATATTCCATCACTGCCTGTATTAGTGTGGGCTGCCATAACAAAACACCACAGAGTGGGTGGCTTAACAACACACATTTATTTTCTCTGTTCTGGAGGCTGAAAGTCCAAGACTGAGGCTCCAGCCAATTCCATCTCGTGAGGGCTCTCTTCTCAGCTTGTGGACGGCAGCCTCCTTGCTGTGTCCTCACACAGACTTTCCTCAGTGCGTCCGTGTGGGAAGAAAGTGAGAGGGAGAACTCTGGTGTCTCTCCTTATAAGAACACTAATCCTGTTGAATCAGTGCCCATCCTTACGAACTCATTTCATCTTAGTTACTTCCTTAGAGGCCCCATCTCCAAATACAGCCACATTAGAGGGCGGGCTTGAACATACAAATTTGAGGGAGACACCCACATTCAGTTCATAACACTACCATTTCTGAAATTGCAATCCCATTCTCCCCAACACTCCTTCACCCCCTTACCTTGCTCTCTTCCCCCCACAGTTCACCTTTCTCATACTCTCCAATGAATTCATATTATGAATTCTATTGTTTATTATCTGTCACCCTCTCCCCCAACTAGAATAAAACTCAATGATTAAGGGTAGGAGCCTTTGTCTACTTGTTCATTATGTGTCCCAGGCATCTAGGTTAGTGCCTTGTACACAGTTGGTACTCAGATTAGCTGTTGAATGAATGAAGGAGAAAAAACATCTCCTTCCTGGCCCCTTTTCCCTTTTCATTCTCTTTGCACATCACCAGGGAAGGAAAAGGAACACACCTCAATAATCGATTAGTTTCAGTAGAGCTGGTAGTCTTCATTCCATTTAGAAACAGATCTGGTATTCAATAATTAAAAATAATTAATAATTAATAAGCAGCCCAAATTTCTACCAACGGATGAGTAGGTAAACACCAGATTAAAAGGCTTCCAAGCAGTCCATGATTCTAGCATACTCATCTATGACTGCTGGATATGAGACGTGATTTGATTAAAGAAGACAGGCCAGGCGCGGCAGCTCACGCCTGTAAATCCCAGCACTTTGGGAGGCCAAGGCAGGCGGATCACAAGGTCAAGAGATTGAGACCATCCTGGCCAAAGTGGTGAAACTTCATCTCTACTAAAAATACAAAAATTAGCTGGGTGTAGTGGTGCACGCCTGTAGTCCCAGCTACTCGGGAGGCTGAGGCAGAAGAATTGCTTGAACCAGGGAGGCGGAGGTTGCAGTGAGCCAAGGTCATGCCACTGCACTCCAGCCTGGGTGACAGAGCGAGACTCTGTCTCAAAATAAAAAGACAACACGATAAATAAAGTGTATTTATTAGGATAATCAATAATTACCAGGTCCGGTTCTAAACGGAATGAAAACTACCAGCTCTCCTGAAACTAACTGTACCCTCGTTAAGTCTCTTAGTGTGTGGAACTGTTTCTTCATCTGAAAACTGGAAACAACAAGACATGCAAGGTACAGCATGAGGTAATGTGCTCAGGGTGCTCTCAACAGCTAGACTTGTATACTAGTTTCACGTGCGCAGCTCTCTAGCTAGGTGACTTTGAATAAGCAGTCCAACCTTCTGAGCTCCTATTTTCTTTCCTGTAATAGTTGGATAAAATCACCTCATAGTGGCAAGAATCAAGACTTCTCAAAAGTTAAACATAGAGGCCAGGCGCAGTGGTTCACAGCTGTAATTCTAAGCACTTTGGGAGGCCGAGGCAGGTGGATCACTTGAGGTCAGGAGTTTGAAACCTGCCTGGCCAACATGGTGAAATCCCGTCTCTACTAAAAATACAAAAAATAAATAAATAAATAAAAATAGCCAGGTGTGGTGGTGGACACCTGTAGTCCTAGCTACTTGGGAGGCTGAGGCAGGAGAATCACTTGAACCTGGGAGGTAGAGGTTACACTGTGCTGAGATCGCACCACTGCACTCCAGCCTGGGCAACAAAGCAAGACTCCATCTCAAAAAAAAAAAAACAAAGATAAACACAGAAATTACCATATGGTCGAACAATCCTGCTCCTAGGTATATATCCAAAATCATTGAAAACAGATACACACACACTTATACATGAATGTTCACAGCGGCAATGCTCACAACAGCCAAAAAGTGGAAGCAGCCCAAATGTCTATCAACAGATCAGTAAACAATATTGCAGTGGATACATATAATGGAATATTACGCCACAAAAAGAAATAAAGTACTGATACATGATGCAATGGGGAAGAACATGGAAAACATAAAGCTAAGTAGAAGGAGCCAGATACGAAAGATCACATACTGATTCCATTTATACAAAATACCCAGAAGAGGCCAGGTGCAATGGCTCACGCCTGTAATACCAGCACTTTGGGAAGACAAGGCAGGAGGATTGCTTGAGTCCAGGAGTTTGAGACCAGCCCAGGCAACATAGCCAAGACCTGTCTCTACAAAACTTTAAAAAATATCTGGGCATGGCAACACGTGCCTGTAGTCTCAGCTCCTCGAGAGGCCAAGGTGGGAAGATTGCTTGAGCCCAGGAAATCAAGGCTGCAGTGAGCCATGTTCATGCCACTGTACTTCAGCCTGGGTAAGAAAGAGCAAGACTGTCGCAAAAAAATAATAATACCCAGAATTAATTCACAGAAACAAAATGCAGATTGGTGGTTGCAGGGGTTAGGGAGCAGGAATGGGGAGGAACTGCTTGAAGAGCTCTGGTTTTTCTTTTGGGGTGATAGAAACGTTTGGGAACTAGACAGAGGTGGTGATTATGCACTACTGTAAATGTGTTAAATGCCACTGAACTGCTCACCTACTTAACTTTTAGTACTTAAAATTAGCCTTAAAATGGCTAATTTTGGACGGGTGCACTGGCTCACGCCTGTAATCCCAGCACTTTGGGAGGCTGAGGTGGGCAGAGCACAGGGTCAGGAGATCAAGACCATCCTGGCTAACACGGTGAAACCCCGTCTCTACTAAAAATACAAAAAAACTTAGCCGGGCATGGTGGCAGGCGCCTGTAGTCCCAGCTACTCGGGAGGCTGAGGCAGGAGAATGGTGTGAACCCAGGAGGCGGAGCTTGCAGTGAACCGAGATGGCGCCACTGCACTCCATCCTGGGCAACAGGGCAAGACTCCGTCTCAACAACAAAAAAAGGCTAATTTTATGTGAATTTCACCTCACTAAAAAAAGAAAGAAAATACGTGGTAAAGGCGTTTAAAAACAGCAACTGTCTGGTGACTAGAGATCTGGACTTAGCTCTGCCAGTTACCGGCAACAAGGTAATGTCTCTCTGGGCTTCAGTTTCCTCACCTGTAAAATGATCGGGTTGGATTAAATCACTACTAGTTCTCCACCAGGACAGTCTACATTGGCCATATGTGGAGAGCTGCTTCTAAATGCACAGGGCCATCCCATCACCCCCAGATTTTGACATGTCCAAGGCAGAATCAGGCCTGTGTTCTTGTGTTGAAATATTTATTTCAGGATTTAAACCCACGCCCTTCTGAGAACACCAGATTAAAAAACCTCCAGCAATCCATGATTCTAGTGTACTCATCTCTGACTGCTGTATATAAGATGTGATTTGATTAAAGAAGACAGAAAACAAGTACATTTATTAGGAACAACATTCTGAATACTCACAAGTAGTTATCTTGCACACTTAACCCTAGGCCAGAGGACACGGGGCAACCACACAGGAAAAGGATACCAGGACAGAGTCCACGGAGTTTTGCTTATACCACAAAAGGAGTTTTAAGGCAGTTTAATTCAAGGCTGCAAAAACTACATCTATGACATAAACACGACATTCAAAAATAACTCAGCCTTTAAAATGTCCCCAATACCAACAAATCAATAAAGTAGTCAAGATGACAGCCACTGTCAAGGACAGATAAACATTCTCAAAAGTGATCCAACATGACACCACTATAGCAGGTGCTATGCAGAGCCCTCCCTATGCAGTTAACACAGACTGACGGATGCTATTTGCTGGCCGCCAGTCTCGCATGTTTTTACTTCACATAAATGTATTACACTGTCCTAGGAGAGCAAATGCACGTTACATGAGAGAAAAATAGGACTCATTATCTCGTACCACAAACAGGGGTTACAGAAAACACAAGGCTGGACAAGGCCACACTGAGATAGGTTAGTGACTTTTCTGGCAGGCCCCTCACAGGCACAGAGATGAGGCCTAAAAATATGCTGGGGTGAGTTCCGTCCTTCCTTCTGTGGTTACCACCTGGATTAGGCTTCCTGAGCTCGGTCGGTTTTTCCCTGTGATCCAGTCATGGAAGGTTCTGGAACAGAAAAGAAAAGTTTTTTGTATATTCTCAAAGCAAAAATCTGGGCACATGGTGACCTTCACAGTGACGGCTTGTGGGGTGGGGGGAAGGGGTGGCACAGCAGCGACTGTTTAAAAGCCACTAAGGGCTGAGTGCCATGGCTCACTCCATGATTCCAGCACTTTGGGAGGCCGAGGCGGGCAGATCGCTTGAGGTCAGGAGTTTGAGACCAGCCTTGCCAATATGATGAAACCCCATCTCTACTAAAAATACAAAAATTGGCCATGGTAGCACGTGCCTGTAATCCTAGCTACTCAAGAGGCTGAGGAAGTAGAATCACTTGAACCCGGGAAGCAGAGGTTGCAGTAAGCCAAGGTCGCACCATTGCACTCCAGCCTGGGCATCACAATGAGACTCCGTCTCACAAAAAATAATAAATAAATAAATAAAAGCCACTAAAGGTCAGGCATTATGGCTCACCCCTATGATCCCAGTACTTTGGGATGCCAAGGCGGGCGGATCACTTGAGCCCAGGTGTTTGAGGCCAGCCTGGACACAATGGCAAGACTCCATCTCCAAAAAATAATAAAAAATAAATAAAAGCCACTAGGCATGATGGACACATACCCAGGCCCCCAGTGAGTTCAGTGGTGTACTCGTTCTAATCTCTGAGTGGCAGGATTTGGCGTAAGTTTAACTTTCATTTTGGTATGTTTCTACATTGTTGGAATTCTTTTGTGATTTTTAAAAGATTTTAATTTGGCCAGGGGTGGTGGCTCACACCTGTAATCTCAGCAATTTGGGAGGCTGAGGCAGGTGGATCACTTGAGCCCAGGAGTTTGAGACCAGCCTGGGCAACTGGGTGAAACCCTACCTCTAAAAAAACACAAAAAATAGCTGGGCATGGCACATGCCTGTAGTCCCAGCTACTCAGGAGGCTGTGGTGGGATGACTGCTTGAGCCCCGGAGATCAAGGCTAGGGTAAGCTGTGATCGTGACACTGCACTCCAGCCTGGGTGACAGAGTGAGACCCTGTCTCAAAAAATTAAAAAAAAAAATTGTTTTTAAAGATTTTAATTAGTTCATTCAAAGAGAGAGACATATGCACAATACTTTGCTATATTACCTTCTCATAAATTTATGAGAGAAACAGACGGAATTCACTTATTTGGCATTTTTTTAATCAAACATTTATAGAGTACCCACAGCTGTGCCAAACCATGGAAAAAGAGATAGGAAAAAAACAGACTATTACAATAAAATGTTAAATACAGTAACAGGGCCTTTCACAAATCTGAGGAGAGGAGCAACTGACCCCACTTGCGGCAGTCAAAAAGACCCTCTAAGAAGACGGGAATGAAAAAGGGCAAAAGAAATTCACAAGAAACAAGAAGTAGATGATAATTCTTTAACACAAAACATTTACATTTGAGTACATCATCCATTTTGACAATTCACCAGCTGAGACTTCAGACCTTCATTAACTGGAAAGCGCTTAGCAGTTCCTTCCTGGCAGACTCCCAGTACCGATCTGTAACCTTCTGGGCCAGCGCTGATGTGTAAAGGTCCAGTCATTCAGGCCCCCACTCTGGGGTTTGAACGAGCTCATTTGAGCACATGGGCTTAAAAAACAAAGCGTTGCTAAAATTCTCTAAAGTACTGTCATGTCATGGCCTCATCTCTGGGGACAGGGCAGGTCTCGGTGAGGGAAGGCTCTGAAAGAGACCAGTGCCGTTTGGATGTGTAGGGTTTTGTGTGTTGGTTACACATGTTTTTTTGTTTGTTTTTTTATACTTTAAGTTCTAGGCTACATGTGCACAGCGTGCAGGTTTGCTACACAGGTATACATGTGCCATGTTGGTTTGCTGCAATGCATGTTTTAAATGGTCTTACTTCTCCTTCACCCTCATCTGCAGCGTGGATAGGTGAGCGAGAACGCCATTCTAACCAGGGATAGTAGAGGAAGGATGTGCTCGCAGACTTTATGCCAAAGCAAAACTTTATGCCAAAGCAAACTTTATGCCAACTTTTCTGAGAGTTTTCAAATACCACAAATGGGTGGATGTGATCTCTAGAACAAAAGGGGGCCTGTGACAGCCCGTCCTCTGTGGGTCTGTAGCTCAGCACGAGTTCAGACACAAGATCCCAGATGTTCCATCAAGAGTCTAGGTCTTAGATGAATATCTCAAGTGTGGTTGGGAGTGTTGGCCTTTAAAAAGAAATTCAAACACAAACACAATTCAAAGCTTGATTTCCTCTACAACTTCAATTTTTTTTCCTGCAAATCAAGCATTAAGCATGATTCCTGGCATAGATAGAAATAACTGTCAGCACACCAGTTAAGACCATAGGCTCTGCAGCCACACCACTTATGTCAGATCCTGGCTGTGCTGTGTGAGCTTAGGCGAGTGACTTAGCCCCTGCCATCCCTCCAAGTCTCTAAGCCTCAAACAAAAATGACAGCTCCTCCCTCAGAGTTTGCTATGAGCATTAAATAAGAGTTATGAAGTGCTTAGAATGGTGACTGGGACATAAAAAGTGTTCTGTAAGTATACGTTTCAAACATAAAACGCAAGTCCCAAATTTCTCCCGATTTAATTTAAATGAGATTGTGACATCAGGCCAGAAGCACACTGCTAACTTCACAAACATCTCTTATAAACAGTCGTCAAAGCAGTTTACACAGAGGCACTGCTGGGTCAGGCTGTCACCTTGACCCTCTCGGCACCCCTGCTCCACGTGGGCAGGGATCCCATCTTTGTCCTCACTGTGACCCCGGAGCCGAGGGCAGCACCTGGCCCATAGTGGGTGCTCGATGAACACATGCTTACTAACTAGAGAGGCTTGGGGAACTGACACCTAAACAAACACAAAGGAGGAATTCAGCTCTCTGTCCCATGAGCGTTCAAATGCCACCCATATTCACAAACGGGCAAAAAGGATTTCGGAAATTAAAGGGCACTTTCTGTGGGTCTGTGGCTTGACACAGATTCAGACATGTGCCCCCAGGCCATCTACCTGGTGTCCCCCTCCCCCATGGAGTCTCCTCATCACAGCAGTAACGACGCAAACTGCAGCTGGGGATCACTGAGCACTTGCTATGGCCAGACACTGTGTCGAGTGCTTGGCGCACACTATCACATTTAATCCTCCTAACAAGCATGATGGACTTCACGATACAGGTGGGGAAACTGAGGCCTCGGCAGGTCAATAATGTGCTCAGCATGGCCGGAGGTGAGGGAGGGAGCCAGGATTCATGTTGGCACTACCCATTCCACCACTCTGCTGCCTGTCTCCAAGTCCAGCTACCCTGAGATTCCGTCTGATGTGCAATGCATCCTCAGAGTCCCAGAGACCTCCCAAGACCACCCGGATTGACGATCTCAGGGAACACAGACTTGTCCTCTGGACCAGAGCAGGCAGAGAATAGGGGCTGGAAGCTGCTCAGTCATGGACATGACTATAATACTCACTCAACTAGGAATTCTAAGGGTGTCCAGGAGCTGAAGTCAGCCTCAGGCATTGATTTCCTGTTCATCGGGGTATCCAGGGTAACCCTGCAATGGACACAGATAAACATGTCATTCATGTCGCTCCTTCCTAACAACAGGTGCCCAGTCCCCCTTGGCCAGGAAAACGCAAACATACAGCATGACAACCTAGAGCCTCTGGCACTGAGGGTGCTATTTACATGGAAAGATCAGACAGAGAGATAAGCAGAGAGAGAGCAGGAAGCTGTCCCCGCTAGCAAAGGCCAGATCTGAGCATAATTCAATAAGGTGTGCCGTGGCTCACCACTTAGGCAAATAAGAACAAAACAGAAGGAGCCACATTTTGCCATTTTTAAAAACAGTCTTCACTGAATTAAACTGCTTTGTTGCTGTGTCTTTATTCACTCCCTAACATGCAGCACATTCATTTCTAAGGATTTAAGATAGTAATATGCCTTTAAATATGAGAATACTGAAATACTAAAATTTTAAATATGTGGCTATTTTCCACAAAACCTTAAGATTTTTGGCAGAAGAATACAGAATTCAGATATGCATGAATCTCCCAAGAACATTCAGGCCTCGGGAATCATTCGAATCATTCAAAACAGCTGTGGGAATCATGTCACAGAATCACAGAGCCTCACAACTAAAAGGGAACCAGAAAGTCAATCGGTGCACTCCCTACAGTCTCAGCATCCCTTTATAGGACCACAGGCAAGAGGCAAGCCTGCTGGCGCTGGAAGCCTTCCAGCGAGAAGGAGTAGCCTCCCTCCAAAGCAGCTGCCTCTGCCTGGGACGGCTGATGGGGGACTGTCCCCCGATGACCAACAGAAACACCTCCAACAGTTTCCCATATTCTCTCTCTCTCACACACACACACACCCCATATAATGACTTGAAAGACAGAACTACGTATAAAAAAGTAAAATGTGCAGTCTAATTTCAAAGGAAGAAATGATGAAGGGAGAAAAGAAAGGGAGAGGAAAAAAAGAAGCAAAAAAGACAGACCCATCCAACCAGCCAATCAAACATTCTGGACAGCCCAGGAGAACCCAAAACTTGAAATATTGCTATGGTCTGAATGTATCCCCCTCAAACTCACATACAAAACGCAATCTGCAATGTAATAGTATTAAGAGGTGAGGTCTGCAGGAGACAACTGGGGGCCTTTAGGAGGGGATTAGCATACTTATAAAGGAAGCTAGAGGGAGCCCATTTGCCCCTTCCACCATGTGAGCACATATAGAAGGCGCCATCTATGAGGAATGAGCCCTCACCAGGCACCAAATCTGCTGGTGCCTTCATCTTGGACTTCCCAGCCTCCAGAACTGTGAGCAATACATTTCTGCTGTTTATAAATCACCCAGTCTAAGGTACTTTGTTAGAGCAATTCAAACAGATTAAGATAGTAAGTATCTTAAGAGACTTTGGTGTGTTTCAGAGCCAGAGGTGAGAGCACACACAGCCTGTGGAAAGCTACAGTCAGACAAACGGTCACCCGCAGCAGTGGGGCAGAGGTGGGCAGCAGCCAGGGAACCCCAAGCACTTACGGGAGCACAGCGATGGCGGCTGCCCCGGGCGGCATGCCGCTGTTCTTCCCAGCCAGGCTCTGGCAGAGCTGGTGAACAGCACCCTTGGCCATGCCGTACCCGATCATACCTGGGAAATGGTGAGAAGATGGCTCAGTGACCACTGGCAGCCAGGGGGACAGCAAGGACATGCAATCTTCTCTTGAGATCTCTATTCCCTGAAAACTTTATAAATAGCTGCGTCTGGCCTCCTCCTTCAGGCCGGACGCCCTCACCAACCCCCACCAAAAAATGGCAGAGAGCCATGAGAAATAGGGGATGGGAACAGGTGGGTTGGGAGTTATGGCCTCTGGCCAGTTTCCAAGAATACAGGCTTTACACAGGCCACCGGTGCATCCAAGGTGCGGCATTCCAGGGCCCAGAAGAGGCCAGGAAGAAAAGATAAATGAATATTTATGGAGAGAAAAGTGGAGGAGACATGACATTTCAGGTGTACCTACTATTCATCTAACACTTAACATTTATTACAAAAGCCAGAAGGTTGATCTTATTTTTATTCTTAGGAAGCCAAGACTCAAGACAGGTTGAGTACATGCCAGGCTCACACACAGACTTGTGCCAAAGCTGATGGAGAGGTTAAAGCCCAGGCAAGAAATGGGTTCTGAACCTTTTGATCACTAAATGCTTGTGAGCACCTGGCACACAGTGGTACTCAATGGGACAGCAAAATCAAGCAGTCATTTGGAGTACAGGCCTTAAAGTTAAATTACACACATTCAAATCCCAGTTCCTCCACTTACCACTAAAGAAATTCTGGGAAAGTTCCCAAAACCTCTCTAATCCTCAGTTGCTGCATCTGTAAAATGGGTTTGAGGTGTTTTCTAACACAATCAATTCTCTAAGTCTCCAGACACCAACTGGGTGTCTGACAATTCAATTAGAACTCCCGGCTAGGTGCAGTGCCTCATGCCTTTAATCCCGGCACTTTGGGAGGCTGAGGCAGGAGAATTCCTTGAGCCCAAGAGTTCCAAGACCAGCCTGGGCAACATAGTGAGACCCCATCTCTACAAAAATTAGCCATGCCTGCTGGTACATGCCTGTGGTCCCGGCTACTCGGGAGGCTGAGGTGGGAGGTTCACTTGAGCCTGGGGGAGGTCAAGGCTGCGATTAGCTATGATCACATCACCGTACTCCCGTCTGATTTAAGGGCTCAGTCTCATAAGACCTACCCTACTTCAGATGCCAGTCACAAGTCCTGGGCCACTTAGACTTCTGACCGACAGGCTAAATCAGGGGTTTGCACAACCTCCTCTTCAGGTGCAATAATTTGCTAGAATGGCTTGAAGAACTCAGGCAAACCCTTTTTTTTTTATAGTTACTGATTTATTATAAAGGATACACTCAGGAACAGCCAGGTGGGATGACACAGAGGCAGGGTAGGAGAGGGGATGGGCGTGGAACTTCCACACCTGCTCCAGCCACGCCATCCTCCCAGCGCAGACGCCTATCACATCTGGAAGTTTTTATAGAGCTTAATCTCCAGCCTACTTCCTTCCAGGAGGTCAGTAGGTGGAGCTGAAAGTTCTAACCTCCTAATTGCTTGGTCATTCTAAGAAGTAGCTCCATCCTGAGACTGTCTAGGGGCCCCAATCTACTAATCACCTTATCAGTATAAACTCAGGTGTGATCCAGAGGGGCTCACAACAACACACAGGAATAGAGTAGTTAATTGTGAGCATACCCTTAGCACAGGACAGGCACTCAATGAAGGTTTCCCATCAAATCAATAGAAGTAATGTGCCCTGGAACCCAACCACCTGGCTTCGTGTCTAGGCTCTGCTGCTTGCTAGTGACTGACACTGGGAGAGGCTACTAAACCTTGGAATCCTCTGTTTCCCATTCCGTGAAATGGGAATGACAATCCCAAATGCTAAGGATAATACAACAATCAAATAAAATACCATGTACAAATGTAGCAGACAGGGAGGGTCTCCAGGGACTATAGGAGTTTCATCAGCTTGAACAATTAGCCTGTTTCACAGCCTCCTGCCCTTCAGCCTGGTTTTTCCCACAACTTGCATGGAATGCAGTCACCAGGTCAGGTGAAACCAGCAACTTATAGAGATGATCCCAAGTGGACTTTCCTCATTACCGTGCTACAGTCTGCACCCGGGAGGAGCTATAGCTACATCACCAGAACATGTGACTATGTGCTGGCGTGATGACTCACTGCATCTGTGCCACTGGGACCCCTCCTCCATATGCAATGACACACCCTCTCCACTCTCCATCACCCCGTGAAACCCTCCTGGGAGAGACGCTGCTTTGGAGAATACTTCCAGCATCCTCCTTAATTATGTCAAGTAACAAAACTCCACTGATTGTTTTTTTTTCCAGGTTAACAAATCCCCTTTGTACAGTACCAAGCACAGAGGAACACTCAATCCTGGCCATTATTGTCATTCATGACTCTCAGCAGGTCACTGGCAACTCCTTTTCCTCGGACAGCAATAGGAATTGCAAAAAGGGTCATCAACTTGGAATTCAAAGAGTGCAGCCCTAACTCCTGCCTTTCCAGCCACCAAAAAAAAAAAATCACAGGTTCTGTGGGCCTGCTTTTCCATCTGTAAATGGGAGTGGTATCTCAGATCACAATTTATTCCCAAGGCCGTGCTGAGGATGGGAGGAGACCGCATCCAAAAAGGGACTTGGAAACCATGGAGGCCATGCACAGAACCCGACCGACCAGGGCGGAGGGAGCCCAGCCTGGTGTAGGAGGGGCTTTGCTCAGCACCTTGCCAGGGAGATGTTCTCCCAGTGACTGCGACAGGGAGGGGGTGATGCTTCTCCCACTCTCCCAGCTCATCATTATTCATATTATAATACATGATTCCTCTCCAGATCAAGCAGTCATCTGCGGCCCATCCGGGGCATTTCCTTCCTTATCAGCGATGGAAGGACAGTGGCATGACTGGGATGGTGACAACTCTGGCCTTAACACCATCAAACCGACCTGCCATCACTCTGCTGCCTGTAAAGCCAGAGCCTGGAAAGGGGCTGCCAGGGTCTGCCTGCTCCCGGGCATCAAAACCCACTTACCCCACCCCATGTCATGGAGCCTCTTCTATGTGGGAATCCCTAGGCTCAGTGTTAGAAAGATGAAGAAGCACAAGGCAGCTCCCTGGCTCCCAGGAATGGCACAGCACACCAGAAAGAACCCAGAATCTGGACTTCAAGGCCAGGGCTTGGAACCCAGGTGATTCCGCACCACTGTGACTTCGGCGAGCAGCTCTTTCAGCCTCTGGTTCTTCCCTGCTAAATGGGATCCAATGCCCAGGTCATAGGCTTTCCTGAAAGCGACGTGAAACGTGACACGCCTCATAAACTCGAAAGGGCTCTTTCATTCCCAGAAGAAAGTAAGTTCCACAGAGGCAGGGATTTTTGTTCACCAATGTATCCCAAACCAAAAGGTGACATTCAATAAATACTTTATTTGGCCAGGTGAGGTAGTTCAGGCTTGTAATTCCAGCAGTTTAGGAGGCTGAGACAAGTGGATCTCTTGAGCCCAGGAGTTTGAGACCAACCTGGGCAACATGGTGAAACCCTGTATTCACAAAAAATACAAAAATTAGCCAGGTGATGGCGCGCGCCTGTAGTCTCAGCAACCCGGTAGGCGGAGGTGGAAGGATGGCTGGAGCCCAGGAGGTTGAGGCTGCAGTGAGCCAAGATCACGCCACTGCACTCCAGCCTGGGTGACAGAGCCAGACCACGTCTCCAAAAAAACAAGTAAAATAAATAAATAAATAAATAAATAAATAAATAAATAAATATTCATTGCTTTCAGAAAAGAGCAATAGGTGGGTTTCTCAAAGGAGGATAATGGGGCTTAATCAAATGGTGGGCACTCAAAAACTGTGGGAATGAGAAAACAAACTGGGGCCAGGTGCGGTGGCTCACGCCTGTAATCCCAGCACTTTGGGAGGCCAAGGCAGGTGGATCACCTGAGGTCGGGAGTTCGAGACCAGCCTGACCAACATGGGGAAACTCCATCTCTACTAAAAATACAAAATTAGCTGGGGGTGGTGATGCATGCCTGTAATCCCAGCTGCTCCAGAGGCTGAGGCAGCAGAATTGCTTGAACCCAGGAGTCAGAGGTTGCGGTGAGCCAAGATTGCGCCATTGCACTCCAGCCTGGGCTACAAGGGCAAAACTGTCTCAAAAAAAAAAAAAAAAAAAAGAACAAACTGGTAGCTCTGTTCATTAAAACTATGGCAGGTGATTCTCAGTAACTCATGAGTTTCTCAATATTCCAGACAAACTAACTTTTAAATTATTTAATCTATGATGAAGTGAAAAGAATAAGGCACAGAAAAGCCTCTACTGAGTCATCAAATTATGGTGCTTTTCTTTCTTTTTTTTTTTGAGACAAGCTTACTCTGTTGCCCAGGCTGGAGTGCAATGGTGCAATCTCAGCTCACTGCATCCTTGACTTCCAGGGCTCCAGCAATCCTCCCACCTCAGCCTCTTTTTTTGTTTGTTTGTTTGGAGACAGAGTCTCACTCTGTCACCCAGGCTGGAGTGCAGTGGTGCAATCTCAGCTCACTGCAACCACCGCCTCCCAGGTTCAAGCGATTCTCCTGCCTCAGCCTCCTGAGTAGCTGGGATTACAGGTGCCTGCTACGATGCCTGGTTATTTTTGTATTTTTTAGTAGAGATGGGGTTTCACCATGTTGGCCAGGCTGGTCTCGAACTCAGGTGAACCACCCGCTGTGGCCTCCCAAAGTGCTGGGATGACAGGCATGAGCCATTGCGCCCTGCCAAATTATGGTGCTTTTTAAAAAGTATGTGAATGTGACATGCGCGCACAGTAGAATGGGCGCAGAATGCTTCCCGAAGGACACCCGAGAAGCCATCACTGTAGTTGGGCCTGGGAGGGAGTGCCATAGAGATCAGGGGTGTGAGTAGGAGAGAGTCTTCCTATTCACTGTGTTTCTTTTAGTGCCATGTGAATTCTTACTACATGATTGGTTAGTTTTCCAGTTTAAAAACTGGTTAAATTATTTAAATAAAAACTAATACAGTGCCTTCTTGTCTTTTCCCATAAGCTCTATTTGTCAAAGCAAGTCCTTTTCCAAGACCCTATTTGAATCAGCTCCTTCAACAAAACCTTTTCACAGGTGGACTCACCCCCCCAGGAGCACTCTGCTTAGACCGTAATGTAGCCCAGTCTCACACTCACACCACCAGCACCCCTGCTGCCAGAGGAGGCTCTCAATATAATTATATTATCTCAATATAACTATATAATTATCTCTATATAATTATATTATCAGTAATTGCTATAATTACTGACTATAATTATATATTAATTACTGATCAATGTATTACTCAGACCAATCTGCTACTAACTAGCCAGGTTGTCTTAGACAAGGCACCTAAAATCACTGAACATTTTTTCCTCCATAATCAAGGGAAAATAATAGGACCTACCTCTAGTGATGAAATAAGATCAAGCTTAGCCCAACAAGCCAAGCACCCAGAAGACAGATGCCTAAAAATATTTCTTTTTCACCAAGTCTATTGAGGTATAACTGAAACACAATAAACTTAAAGAAGTTTAGGGTGTACCATTTGAGCAAATTGTGACATTGTGTATACCTGCTACCTATTGGTCTCCCTTTCCTCCACTATTCGATGGATATTTGCTGACAGAAGCAAGGGACGTCTTTTATTAAGGTAGGTTTCCCTCTGCGCCGCAGGCATGTGGCAGGAATGGGGTCTCTTTCCTCTTTATGTTCCCTCACTGTGCCCAACTGTAGCTGCTCACTAAATACTGCTATCACAGCAACAAGAAGGAATGATGAGTCACTGTAAACCTCTCCACCTTCTGAAAACCACTATTTCTTCTAGAGGTCATCAGGCTCCCTAAAATCCTCGGCACACACACTGTTTAAAATGTAATCGCTGTGGAGGCATCACAAGTCCAGCGGGAGGTGGGGGGATGACAGCCCAGCCAAGGGATCAATCACAAAACTGCTTCAACAACAACCTCAAATTGCAAAAGAGGGTCAAGGTCTCAAAGAGCTATTGGGAAGCACAAGAAGAATATTTCACCATCCTTAGCTTCTCTGTTTAATCAGGGGGCATAACAAACTCTTCAGTGACTAAAATAAACCAGGGCATAAGTGCTCATTAACCCAGCCCTGGTCCTCAAAATCCCAGAGCTCTCTCTTCACTCCATTCAAACAACACAACACAAGAGCAGGGACTCGGACGAAGGAAAGAAACAAGCAAATAGCAAACGTAATGGCTTAATTCTACAGAATGACCTTTCCTTGGGCACACAAAAGGGGTTATTTGCAAGATATGAAAAAAAAGGCATTTCACTAAGAAGGTCAACACTTCCAAATTATTAAATGATCAATGTTGTCCCCCAAAACTGATTTCCAATCACAGCACAGATCCTGTAATGGTAAACAAAAGTGAACACCATTTTAATACAGTTTGTCCTACAGAAGACAGTCTAGAAATATAATCTTGGAAAGAGGAGGGTGAGGTTTTCTCAGTATCCTTCCAAGTGAAAAACTTCTCATGTGCAAACAAATCTTCTTGAGTTTGAGGGACTACTAAGCCTGATTCATCATTTACTTCCAAACTGTAGATCTATTTCCCCAGATTTTTCTGAGGTCTGCAGCATACTTAAAAGATATCATGACTCCAATTATTAATAGCTAACAAAATCTAACTTAAGAGGTTAAAGATGAACAAATTCATTAACATCTGAGGCAGAACAGCTGGGCAGAAATAAGCCTAGAGTAAATAATAATAATGGCTCACACTTACTATTGACTCTCTGTAATACTTTTCTCATCCATTTAGATCCACTGAGACATTTACAAGGTACAACCACCATATATATAAAGGAGACACTATTTAACCTTATTTTACAGATGACAAAACGCAGACTCAGAAAGGCGAAGTAACTTGCCAAATGTGTCACAGAGCCTTAACAGAAGACCAACATGCACAGTTCCAGAGCCTACAGTCTTAACCACTACCCAAAATGTAATCAAAGGATACTTGCAAACCAAAGGAAAGTAGGAGACTCTTCTGTCATTTAGAAAAATCAGTCTTTTGGTCCTAGGGTTTTGTTTTTTAAAATGTCAAGCTAAGACTCATTTCTCTGTTTACTTTCTACTGCCTCTGTTCCATGTCATCTTAAATAAAAATCAGATCTCAACCAACCAGACAGCTAACATTTACACAGCATCAATGATTGCTATAGCCATTGACTTGTAACATCACATGCTCTAAGAAATGGAAGAAGAAAATGAGAGGCAAGGTATTGCTAGTAGTCACGGCCTCACAGTTCAGTGAGTTGTATTAAAATTGAGAAGGGGCCTGGTGTAGTGGCTTGTGCCAGTAGTCTCAGTGCTCTCGGAGGCCAAGGCAGGAGCATCACTTGAAGCCAGGAATTTGAGACCAGCCTGGGCATCATAGCGAGACCCTGTTTCTACCAAAAATACAAAAATTAGCCAGGCATGGCAGTGTGTGTCTGCAGTCCCAGCTATTCAAGACGCTGAGGCAAAGGACTGCTTGAGCCCAGGGTTCCAAGCTGTAGTGAGCTAGGATCGTACCACTACATTCCAGCCTGGGTGAGAGACCCTGTCCCTAAAAAAATAAATAATTGAGAAGGGTCCCAAGGTCTCTACCACTCAATAGAGAGTCAAAAAAAGCTCCCGCTTTTTTTTTTTCCTTTTTTTTTTTTGAGACGGAGTCTCGCTCTGTCGCCCAGGCTGGAGTGCAGTGGCGTGATCTCAGCTCACTGCAAGCTCCACCTCCTGGGTTCATGCCTGCTTCAGCCTCCCGAGTAGCTGGGACTACAGGCGCCCACCGCCATACCTGGCTAATTTTTTGTATTTTTAGTAGAGACAGGGTTTCATCATGTTAGCCAGGATGGTCTTGATCTCCTGACCTCATGATCCACCCGCCTTGGCCTCCCAAAGTTCTGGGATTACAGGTGTGAGCCACCGCGCCCAGCCAAAAGCTCTCATTTTTTTAAAAGAAGAGCTCAACTTAGGTAGTTGAGGTAGACACTTCCTGCCTCCCTATGCTGCCCCTTTCTACCCCTGCTTAAATTCCTTTAGCCCTATCCCACAGGGAGTGTTATGGGCTGAAATGGATTCCCCCCAACATTCATCTATTGAAATCCTAATTCCCAGTACCTCAGAATGTGACTGTATTCGAAGATCTTTAAAGAGGCAACGAAGTTAAAATGAGCCCATTAAGGTGGGCCCTAGTCCAATATGCCTGGTGTCCTTAGAAGAGGAGGAAACAAGGACACAGACACACAGAGGGAAGACCACGTGCAGACAAAAGGAGAAGGCAGCCATCTATAAGAAAAGAGGATGCAGAAGGAGCCAGTCCTGCAGATACCTTGATCTCCAGACTTTTAGCCTCCTGAGTTACGAGAAAATAAATCTCTGTTGTTTAAGCCACCCAGTCTGTGGCTACCTAAACAAACTAATACAGGTCATAAAAAATGCAAAAGAAATGACATAATGGAAAAAACACACAGTTGGTAGATGATTAGGGTTTTGGTTCAAGTAAGTCTGCAACTTACTTACTGCACAAACCCAGACAAGTTACTTAACTCTCCAAGTTTTAGTTTCCTAACCTGTAAACTGAAAAAGATAATATTGATGAGATTAAAGTGAGAATATATGTGAAATGAAAAGAGTGAATATAAGACCTACCATTTATTTTGAATAACAGTAAGACTTACCATTTACGGGTGCCTACCATGTGCACTTTCTACATAGCTACACCTCTACAGTTTTACAGCACTCTTCAAGTTAGATGTCATTGTCACTATTTTACAATTAAGGAAACTACAGTAGACATCTGGTCAGAGACCAAAGAACTGGTTCAGGGTCACACATCTAGGGTAAAGAATCCACCCCCAACCCTCTCATTCTCTTTTTTTTTTCTAATGTAGAGACACAGTCTCACTATGTTGCCCAGGCTGGTCTTGAACTCCTGGGCTCAAGCAATCCTCCTGCTTCGGCCTCCCAAAAGTGCTGGGATTACAGGTGTGAGCCACTGTGCTGGCCAAATGAACCTCTCCCATTCTAAAACTTATGCTATTTCCAGCTGCTAAGCTGCTTCCCTGGAACACATGGATCCAATGTGATAATAATAATCCATGTTTATTAATTAATTAATATCCACTAAACCATTCATTCCAGTGTAGATCACAGATAAATAAACTAAATGGGGGTTGCCAGATCAGTGTTCCTTACCACCACCATAAACCTAAGGACAGGCAAACAAAAGATCAGAACTCTTCTCCCTAAAATGATTCAGGCCCAAAAGAAGACAAAATCCATCCATCTGTGAAGCAGCTTAGAGAGTAAAGGCTTTAACAGTCCTCATCCCATGAAAGTGCCCAGCAGCCCCAGCAAGCAAGGTAAGCACCCCCACTTCACAGATGGGGAAATAAAGGCTTACCAGGAGTCCCATCCAGGGCAGCCTTTGCACCAGCCAAGGTCAGGAGGCCTCCTTCCTTGAGATGCTTGGTAGCCAGATGGCTGGAGATGGTCGATGTCCATATGCTCTGCTTCCACATCAGGTCACAGTTCTTAAAGAGAGCTGAGTGAAAAAAACATGTGGGCTCAGCATTCCCAGGAAAGAAACCAAAAGGTGAGCTCAACTCACACAGCCCCACACTCAGGGAAGCCCTCCCTCCTGGTCCCCGGGTCCCTGTCTACAGCAAGGTCTAACACAAACAGCACAGGGCTCAGTGGTCAGAGACACAGGTTCAAATCCAGGCCATGGGATCACCCGAGGTTCAGCTTCCTTACCTATACGCTGGTAAAACGTTGCCAATAAATTTTAGCAAATAAACCTAGAGTTTACTGATTTGCTGGACTGGCTTTAATTCAAAGATTGTTTTATTTTATGAATGGTATCAGATTTGTAATAAGAACCTATATGTCTACGTCAGGTTTTCTCTGTGATAAAAATCCAAGGGCCTATTACTGTACAGCTATAAGGAGCGCTTTTACTGAGCTACATATTTTATGTCTGAAAGTTTAATGTTAACTTTAAAGACTCTTTAAAAGAAAGCTAAAATAACAGCCATTTTACACTTGTTTTAACTCCCCGGCCTCGCCAGAGACATAAGGAAGAACAAATGGTAACATATGTCACACCACCAACTGGGCAACTCGAAGGGCATGTGGTACCTGGTGATCAAAAAAGGATGTCCTCCTGATATAGGAGGGGTTGGTAGGTGATAAACAAGAAATTGCATTTCCCCACTAAAAAAGACTAGGAAAAAAACCTGATGGATCCACATTTATCATTTCTTGCTCCCAAAACATACAAAAAGGTTATCAAGCTGTTTTGCTAACCTGATCACCTCACAAAGCACCACTCTCACATTGACATGTGGGTCACATAATGTCAATGTCTTTTTAAATGGCTTTGGCTAATAATGTAGAAGGGATGACAGAATTAGAAAACTACCATTTTCCAACCCCTGAATAAGTGCTTCAGGCAAAGATTATCAACGAATGCCTAAAACCACTGGGTGAAAAGTATAATACTTGGGAAACAGGACATTCACACACAATACCACAGTACCACACATCCCACAGATGACTGACTTACCACAAATAGAAAAAAAGTACCTTTATAATGGAAGTCTGGCAGTTGCCATCTCAACCAAGCATCAAATTTGGCATCCCTAAGGGTAGGGCAAGCTGCCATGCTGAGCTTCCCAGGTGATGTCATATGAGGTACACACCATCACTCAGGAAGAATTCGCACCTCAAGAATGTTTATGCTAAATCTAACTGAGTCTCTAGACCCAAATTCCAGTTCACGGGGAATACCAAGGATAGAGGAACAAGTCAAACAACACCTTAAAGAAAAGTTCAGACAAGTTCAGAATGTGAGACATGCTATATGAAAACTCCCAAGGACTTGACAAAAAGTCTTATCACAGGGGATTTTTTAAAAAATTCTAGATTTTCTAGATTAAGAGACTAAAAACAACATAACGCAGTACATAAACCTTGAGTGGAATATGTTTAGGGAAAAAGAACTATAACAGACATGGAATAAACTGGGGAAATTTGAATATGGGCTCAATATCATTAATCTTAGATAATCACCGTTAATTTTCTTAGGTACAATGGTACCATAATAATGTAGGACGGGCTTATTCTTTGGAGAAACATGCTGAAATACAGTGAGGTGTAAACTTACTTTCAAACAGTTAACAAAAAAAAAATGCACAAAGTACACAGGCACAAGAAAACAAGCTCAACTCAAGTACAGCAAATGTTAACAGTTACTGAATCTAGATGGAGCATATAAGGGTGTTCACTGAACTGTTCTTTCAACTTTTCTGGTATGCTTAGAAATGTCCATAATGAAAAGTTGAAAAATGGGCCAGGCGCAGTGGCTCACGCCTGTAACCCCAGCACTTTGGGAGGCTGAAGGGGGTGGATCACCTGAGGTCAGGAGTTCAAGACCAGCCTGGCCAACATGGTGAAACCCCGTCTCTACTAAAAATACAAAAAATTAGCTGCGCTTGGTGGTGGGCACCTGTAATCTCAGCTATTCGGGAAGCTGAGGCAGGAGAATCGCTTGAACCTGGGAGGCGGAGGTTGCATTGAGCCGAGATTGCACCATTGCACTCCAGCCTGGTGACAGAGCAAGACTCTGTCTTAAGAAAAAGGGGAGGGGAGAAGAGGGGAGGGGAGGGAAGGGAAGGGAAGGGAAGGGAAAAGAAAAGATGAAAAAAGGAATCAGCTTTAGTAAAATCTCAAGTTTGACTTCTTCTGACTTTCTAAATGATCTCTGCACTTCCTACACATCCTCCAATGCCTGAATAGCAGCACATGGCCTGGGGCACAGGCCATGCTGATTTCATTCTGCCTCTACTTTAAACTCAAACTTAATGCCCCCGTCCCCTCACATCCTCCAGGGGAAGTTTCTTCTTTATCCGTAAAATGGATTAAGTGCATTAATCACTCTCTCCCCGAGCAACTCTAAAGATTCTGGGATATATACAAAAAACAGCTGGCCTGTCACCTAGTGCAAACCCAATCCTTGTCAGCTGGACAAAGAGCAGAGCAGAACAAATGAGTGACTCAGGAAAGGACTCACACTTGGATTTGGCATTGCCCCCGGCCCATCCTCCAGCAACGCAAAGAATTGCATCCACCTTCTCTTCACCCAAGAGCTTTCCAACCTCAGCAGTCACCTTCAACACAAGAACAAAAACATGTATCAACTGTAAGGTAAGCCAACACAGGCTAGCATCTTTACAGATACTCAGTTTCTTTTTCTCTTCTTTTTAAGCCAGTTTACAGTACCTGGCAATTAACACTTTGAGAATTAGAGGGAAGACTAAGCTCTGATGAGCATTTTAGACATCAAAGCCCAAGTACACTTCAGTGTGATTTTTAAAAAACAATCTAGAGTCTCTCTGTGTACATTCTGAAAGGTAAAGACATGAGCATCCCTTGAAATGAAACAATTAATAAATAAAAGTAGGGAAAGGTTAAAAAAAAAAAAAAAAAAGCACCTACAGCTTCACTGCCTGCCCATAGTTAACATCCTGGTGTATTTCTTTCCAGACTTTCTTCACAAATCACAGAATTATAATCCAAAAAGAAAATCAACCTTATTTTCCCTACCCCCATCCAAAAATCCCTTTAACCGCAACTCTGAAAAAAATGCCAACAAAAAATTGTAAGAAAAATCATGAGCAAGAAAAAATACAGTCAATAGCAATATGTTGGTAATATTAAGTACATGGGGGTTCACTTTAATGATCTCTCTACTTCTGTTTGTTTGAGATTTTAAAGCATTGAAAATATATGCATGCCCTCTTGTTATAATTTATTAAAAGAACAGTCCGTCAGGACAGGCAATTCTGGCCATCCACCATGACTCTTCCACATTTCTCTGGAATGGCTGAGACGACACATCCCAATTGCTTCATTAAGATCAATCTTCTTAAGATTTTTTTTTTTTGAAATGGAGTTTTGCTTGTCTCCCAGGCTGGAGTGTGATGGCGCAATCTCGGCTCACTGCAACCTCCACCTCTCCGGTTCAAGCGATTCTCCTGCCTCAGCTTCCTGAGTAGCTGGGATTACAGGCACCTGCCACCATGCCCGGCTAATTTTTTTGTATTTTTAGTAGAGATGGGGTTTCGCCATGTTGGCCAGGCTTGTCTCGAACTCCTGACCTCAGGTGATTCGCCTGCCTCGGCCTCTCAAAGTGCTGGGATGACAGGATTGAGCTACCACACCTAGCCCAATCTTCGTAAGATTTAAATCAGGCTTGGCACAGTGGCTCATGCCTGTAGTCCCAGCACTTTGGGAGGCAGAGGCAGAAGGATCACTTGAGCCCAGGAGTTCAAGACCAGCCCGGGCAACAAAACAAGACCTCATCTCTACATTTAGTTTTTTTTAAAAAAGACTTAAATCAACACCCTGTGTCTCTCCCAGCAGGAACATTTCAGTTGATTACCTCTTTCCCCAGTTTCATGACAAAACTGAATGTTATGCTGTTTGTTCAGAAATTCTTAAGGTTGGGGGTATGGTGGAAAAGATAATTGCCTCCCTTTGGTGGAGTAGTAGAAGAGGGAAGAGATTTTCAAAGCTAAGTTTATAAGCACAAACGCATCTCTCAATCTCTGTCTTAGAGATGCACTCTACTGTCAAGCCTTGGGTGGAGACAACCTCCACATTCAATCTACAGGGACATTAGAAACCTATAATTAATCAGAGCAGAAGAGACACTGAAGAGACACCAATTACAGAGACCCACACCTGGCAGGGCTGCTGCTCTCCAAGCCCAGACACTGCCCTTCCATTTAGTTTTGGCTTTTATTACTTTATTTTTTGTTTGTTTTTCAGAGAAGGCTGGGCTCTGTCACCCAGACTGGAGTGCAGTGGCATGATCTCGGCTCACTGCAACCTCTGCCTCCCAGCCTCAAATCACCCTCCCACCTCAGGCTCCCGAGTAGCTGGGACTACAGTTGCATGCCACCACATTCAGCTAATTTTTGTATTTTTTTGTAGAGATGGGGTTTCGCCATGTTGCACAGGCTGGTCTCAAACTCCTGGGCTCAAGTGATCCTCCTGCCTCAGCCTCCCAAAGTGCTAGGATTACAGGTGTGAGCCGCTGCACCCAGCCATTTTGGCCTTTATTACTTTATTCACATGGAACTATTTTGCTTTAAGGCAGCTTAGCATAGCAGTTAAGAGGACAGCCGTCAGACCCCCACTGCCCATGTCCAAATACTGGCTATGCAACCTTTTTTCTGTTTGACCTTGGACAAATACCATGGCCTTTCTGTGCTTCAGTTACCCCCATTTAAAAGGAGGATAAAATTAGAAGCTTTGTTTTGGGATGTAATGAAGACTACATGTGTTAATGAAAATAAAGCACTGAGAATGGTGCCTGGCAACTAACAATGATGCCATGTCAACTTTCACTATTAAATTCACTAAGGCCAATCTATATGACTTAGGTATGGGAACACTGAGACCACACTAAGAAAAATAAGAACAACAAAAATGAAGTGCTAAAATAAGTCATCTGGCTTTTACATTCCAATCTATGTCAAACTGACACTTTAGAAAGAGCAAATGAGTAGCAGAGTTGTGCTCACAGTTTTATGTTCAAAATGTGTAGATTTATACATGTATATTTTGGAGAGACAGACTAGAAGGAAATATAAATAAATGATTAACTATATGTTAGAACTATAAATGATTTCCCTTTTCTTTTTGCTTATTTGTATTTTCTATATCATACATGCATCACTTCTAAAATTTTAAAAATTTGTTATAAAAAACAGATAAGGATCATAAAACATCAGTATTGAGATTACTAGGGAGAGTGTAACTAAATGAAAAGCAGACCCACGTACAGACCAAGCGGCACCTGAACTTATTAAAGTTCGTATCTGGAGACCTATGATCCTGACTCCACCACTGAGTAGCTTGTTGGCCTTGTCACTTAGTCGCTGCAAACTTGTCTTCACAACTGTAAAATGGCCTGCCTGCCTGCCACACTGAGTGGTTGGGAAAATATGGCGCTTCACACAGTGATGTGAAGTTATCCTTGGGAATGTGGGCTGCAGCACTAAAAACCATTAAACACAGAGTCAGCTGGGCACAGTGGCTACTCGGGAAGTCCCAGCTATTTGGGAGAATGAAGCAGAAGGATCCTTTGAGCCCAGGAGTTCCAGTCCAGCCTGGGCAACACAGTGAGAACCTGACTCAAAAGTCATCCAGGCAGCTCACCAGAAGAGCTTCTCAAGAAAGTTAAGCACTGCTTAAGAGCATCTAAGATTTTTTTTTTTTTTTTTTTTTGAGACAGAGTCTCACTCTGTCACCCAGGATGGAGTGCAGTGGCACAATCTTGGCTCACTGCAACCTCTGCCTCCCGGGTTCAAGTGATTCTCCTGCCTCAGCCTCCCGAATAGCTGGGACTACAGGCGTGCACCACCATGCCCAGCTAATTTTTGTATTTTTAGTAGAGACGGGGTTTCACCATGTTGGCCAGGATGGTCTTGATCTCCTGACCTCGTGATCTGCCCATCTCAGCCTTCCAAAGTGCTAGGATTACAGGTGTGAGCCACTGAACCCAGCCTAGAGCATCTAAGATATTTATACCAGGATATCCATCAAACTGTTAATAGTGCGTCCTTCTGGGAAATGATACTATGATGGGGAGAAAAGGGACAGTTTAACAGTTTATTTCTATATTTACATAGTTTTGTTGGACTTTTGTTTTATAATATGCATATCATTTTATAATTTAAAATAACCTGTTTTGTTAGTGTTCTTGCTGTGAACTGGGTAATTCCACTTTTTAGAATGTATCCTAAATAATCAGATATGTGGGCCAGGTGCAGTGGCTCACGCCTATAATCCCATTACTTTGGGAGGCCGAGGTGGGTGGGTAACTTGAGGTCAGAAGTTCGAGACCAGCCTGGCCAACATGGCAAAACCCTGTCTCCACTAAAAATACAAAAAAGTTAGCTGGGCATTGGGGTGCATGCCTGTAATCCCAGCTACTCAGGAGACTGAGGCACAAGAATTGTTTGAATCCGGGAGGCAGAGGTTGCAGTGAGCTGAGATTGTGCCACTGCACTCCAGTGTCAACAATAGAGCAAGACTCTCTTAAAACAAGAAACAATAATAATCAGATATGTAGACAAAGATGTTCATCACAACATTCTTGACAATAGTAAAACAAAAATCCTGCAAAAAACTCAAATGTACAATAAACAGAAACTAAGTAAATTGTGGCCATTCCATAAAATGGAATATCAGGCATCTACAAAGAGGTTTTTTCAGTAATCTGGAGAATTATTTAAGTATAAAAAAAAAAAAACAAAGCTGACCGTAAACTATAAAATACAAAATTACCTAAACTTTTAAAAGGAGTAACATACAATATGCATAGAAAAAGACAAGAAAATAGGCCAAAACATTAACAATGAACTAACTCAAAATGATTATATAATTTATCTTTTTATCATTTTTCACTTTTTCCAAATTTTCCTCAATGAACACAAATGGCTTTCCTAGTTAGAGAAATAACAGCTTTAAAAAAAAGGAAGAACAGGCCAGGCATGGTGGCTCATGCCTGTAATCCCAGCACTTTGGGAGGCCAAGGCGGGCGGATCACAAGGTCAGGAGTTCAAGATCAGCCTGGCCAACATGGTGAAACCCCGTCTCTACTAAAAATACAAAAAATTAGCCGGGGGTGGTGGCAGGCGCCTGTAATCCCAGCTACTCAGGAGTCTGAGGCAGGAGAATTGCTTCGACCCGGGAGGCAAAGGTTGCAGTGAACAGAGATCATGCCACTGCACTCCAGCCTGGGTGACAGAGCAAGACTCCGTCTCGGGGAAAAAACGAAATAAAAGGAAGAACATACAGCCAAAGAAGAACATATAGCCAGTGGTCACCTCTCCCCAGGGTTCCCCTCACAACGTTTGGGGGCCTTTTTGAAATTACCTGGTCAGCCTGCTCAGTGAACGAATCTGTCATAACAACAACAACACTAGCACTGGCCTCTTCATTCTCCACCACATCAATGCTGGCAACCCACTGGAAGGAGAAAACAGCTTTGGTTAAGAGGCGGTGAGTTGTTATTCCAGGAAAGAGTCACACATAGAAATGAGAGGAGTTGGCCAGGTGTAGTGGTTCACGTCTGTAATGCCAGCACTTTGGGAGCCGATGTGGGAGGATCTCTTGAGGCCAAGAGTTTGAGACCAGCCTGGGCAACATAGCAAGACCCAGTTTACAAAAAATTTTAAAATTAGCCAGGTGTGGTGGCACATGCCTGTAGTCCCAGCTACCCAGGAGGTTGAGGCTGGAGGATCACTTGAGCCCTGGAGTTGAAGAGTGCAGTGAGTTATGATCACACCACTGTACTCCAAGCTGGGCGACAGAAGGAGGCCTTATCTCCATTTAAAAAAAAAAGAAAAAGGAGGAGAGTGGAGACAGGCAAGAGGCTTAAATGAAAACTCACCAGAGAAAGGAACTAGCAACTGACCTCTCACACATGTTCCAGGGGCACCTGTCTTTGGCCAGCCTACTCTATATTGGGCTCCATCCCAGCCCCTCCTACCTCCAAACACTCCCCTCCTCCTCCACATTCACCTCTAAACACAAACCCTGCACTTCTAGAGACATCAAGGGCCAGCAAATTTTCTGTAAAGGGCCAGATCATAATTACCTTAGGCTTTGCTGGCCATATGGTATCTGTTGTTACTCAAATCTGCAATTATAACAGAACACAGCAATAAATAGAGGAAAAAAATAAATGCAGCTGTGTTCCAATAAACCTTCAGAGCTGAAATGTGAATTTCATATAATTTTCACATGTAACAAAATATCATTCTTCATTTGATTTTATTTTCAACCACCTGAAAATGTAAAATCATTCTTAACTCTTGGGCTGTACAAAAACAGGTGGCAGACCAGATTCAGCCCATAGAGGATCCCTGCCCTATGGCAGAGAGGGATGGGTTTTAGGATTGGAAATCAGACAGATCAGGTTGGAATCCCAGCTCTGCCAGAGTGGCTTTCTCACTCCGATGCTGGGCAGAGGTTCCCAACAAAAGAGGTTGTTTGTTAATGATTAACAGGGTCAGTGTAAGAATTAAATGAAATGGAAGATGCTAAAGCTCCTGGCACAGGTGATGCTCAGTCCTTACTCAGGGTCTCTTGGTCTGAAGTCCCCAGAGATAATTATCTCTACCTTAAGCTGTAAACACAGCATCTATTAATTAACTTGTTATCCCATGGGGGATACTGAAACAATGGAAAATCTCCATTATCCTAGCCCTCCCTAAGATGGCAGGAAGAAGTTCGGAGGGGAAAGACCAAGAGCCAGAGGTAAATCAGCTCTCCAGATTCTGCCAAGACCAAAGTGCCACCACCAGGAGAACGCACAGCCTTCACCCTCTAACACATGACACTAAGAAGATCTACTGTCTTAAAGATACTGGGAGCATTAAAAGTCTATGGGAACTCTGGTACTGGGAGCACAGTGCCTGGCCCTTGGCAGAAGTGCTGCCTCTGTCACCACCATGCATCTCTGAAGACCTGGGAAAGCACCCTCCTCAGTGACCCCAGGGATTGAGCAGATGGGTGGCAGGAAGTGAGCGGTGTGATTGAATTCTTCAGAAGCATATTCCTGTACCAGATTCTGAGCAAGAAGAAAACCTTGGTAAATGTACACTATTTGGGTGATGGTTACACTAAAAGCCCAGACTTCACCACTACACAACATATGCATGTAACTAAACTGTACTTTTGCCCCCTTCATCTATAAAAATTAAATAGTTTTTTTTTTTTTTTTTTTTTAAGAAAATCCTGAGATCCTTTTTCTGGTCCCAGGGGTACTCTTGCCCAGGCTGCCGCGCTGCTGCTGCTAACTAAGCTCCCAGAACGCTGCCCCTGGCAGGGTCTCCATCGGGAAAGTGCTGAGGCCTGCTGAGCGGCTGAGGTCAAGGGTCTTTGGCCATGGATCAGCTCTGCTCCGACTTGCCGCCTCCTGGAAATTGACACCTGACTATGCAAAGTAGTTGAAATAGTCTTTGCAGAGCAAAGAAGCCGTCAGCGTTTTTCCGTGCTGAGCCTTCAAACTGTCAGATCCAATGGGGCTAAAAGAACAGGGGTGGGTAGTAATAGTAACATTAATAGCCAGCATTTAAACAGTTTTTACCAGGCGTCAGGTAATTTATGTGCAACGACACCAATTATCTCATCTAATCCTCACAACTCTCACTGTCAGAATCTCCATTGTACAAATGGGGAAACCGAGGTCCTACGGCGTTAAGTAATCAATACGCGGTCTCACGACTAGTAACCGAGACTGGGCTGTCTCGTTCCAGAGCCTTCCTTCTACGCTCTCTCTCCGTCCTCTCACCCCCGCTCCCGTTCCTCCCCTTTGGAATTCTCTCCCGAGTCACGCCGGGCTTTTTGGGTCTGGCGGAGGCCCACGGAGCACCCCCTTGCAGTGCAAAGGCCCAGCGCCCTGGGACTGGCGTGCGCACACACTCGGAAGCAGGAATAGACGCGTAGACCAGTGCGCGCACGTGCAAGCAACACGGGTCGGGGGTGCATAGGGGCCCCCACCTTCCTTTAGACTGCCCCCAGTCGGGCTCCACACGAAAGCCCCCGGCCACCCCCGCGAAGACCCAGCAGCCCCCCGCCCGCAGCATTACCCAGTTGCGGGCCCGAAAAGCCTGCACGCATCGAGAACCCAGCGCGCCCCTGCCGCCGTACACCAGCACCCTGCGCGCCTCGCCTGCAGCCGCCGCCGCCATCCTGCTCCTGCCGGCTCGGCTCCCGCAGCTCCGAATGCCTCGAGCCAGAGCGCCGCGCCGCGCCCCGCCCCGGCCGGCCAACCCCGCCAAGAGGGAACGCGCGGCGGCCGCGCCCCGCTCCGCGCCCGCTGCTGCCGCCTAGCGCACTGCAAGCTCGGGACGCCCGGACAGCCGGAGCGACTGTAACCTCGGCCAGGCCTTACCCCGGGTACGGGGACATCAGCGATGCCCCGCCTCCCACCTGCAGGCAAGTGCTGGGCCCCGGGGTGTGCAGCGAGCGGCGCTACGGGCGAGGATAGTGGAGAGCGGGTGTTTTACGAGCATTAATTTGTGAAGTGTAAGCATGTAAAATATAGTATAGTACAATTTTCGACCACTGTTTTGGCAATTTTTTATTTTTAATTGTGCATCAAAATAGAGATTTAAATATCCCCACCTGCCAAAAAAACGGAAGAGGTCGCTACGCTCAAGGAGCTGAAAGTCCACTGCGGAGACGAGACAAACCACACTAGGTCTTATTTCTTCTACCTAACCGTAAATTTATACCCATTAATCCAGATGGCCCTTTTACCACATGCCACCCATCGCCAGACACAGATCCTGGCATTTTCTCCCTTGTATATTAGTTATTTCTGCCCATGGCCTGTATCTTTAACACAGAGCTTCTCATCTACAGCACTACTGACATTTTGGGCCAGATAATTATTTGTGACAGGTGCTGCCCTGGGTATTGTAGGATATTTGCAGCATTCCTGGCCTGCATATACTAGAAATCAATAGCAAACCCCTACCCCTCACTTATAACAATCAAAAATATCTCCAGATTTAACAATTGTCTCCTAGGGGCAGATTCATCACTGATAGAGAACCAGAGCTCTAACACTCTGATAACCTTCTTGATAGCAGAACCCTGTATTATGTACATCTTTGTGCCACTTCCCACCCACACATAGCCTTGTACACAGCAGACACAGATGTTTATTCAGTAAACTTGTGCCAGGTAAAGCACGCAGAAATATGTCACTAGAGAAGAGGATGCAGCCAGCAGCACATTTTGTTGTCAGAAGCTTCGTTATCAGAAATAGAACTACTAGGAGGCTGGATGGAGAGGAGAGCACCATCTATTTAGTGCCCATTATATCCAAGGCACTGCGCTAAGTGATCTGCCTGTGCTATTTCACTTTACTCCACACGATAATCCTATGCAGATTAGAAAGCGGAGGCATGAGAGTCACAGACACTTGTCTAGAAGAGTGGGAATTTGAACACAGGTCTTCAATAGCTAGAGTTCCACTTAACCACACCTTTGTTCAGCAAGACAAAGGCTTGTTGGGAATCAAGTGTTTCCCTTAGAGTTTTTCTGAAAACAATTGCTTAACCCTCAAAACACCAAAAGTTGACACAGGTCCCTCACTGACGGCAGAAATATGACTCAATGATATTTACGCAAGTCCTGACTTGTCAAAGCATGCTTAATGTTAAAATAAGAACGTGAACTAACATTATTGATCACTTAATGTGCCAAGCAGTCTTCTGAGCCTTTTATATGTATTCTGTTATTTTTTACCAGAAAAACATTTGCTGTTTCAAAGTCACTGGGATGAAGATGAGCTGTTGTAATTCAAAGACCTGAATTTCAGCCCCAGCACCGACATCCAGTTTCCCATGAGAGAAATGGCTGAAATCGTACATCTCCTGTTTACCATAAAGGGTTGCTGGAGCATCAGAGGTGAGTAAGCATATGGTCAAAGCATTTTGTACATGGTAAAGTGCCACTCATCTTTATATATAGTAAGAGACAGGATCGCGCTCTGTTACTCAGAGTGGCATGATCATAGCTCACTACAGCCTTGAGCTCCTGGGCTCAAGCAGTCTTCCAGCCTCAGCCTCCTGTAGCTGGGACTACAAATACACGCCATCAGGCCCAACTATTTTTTTTTTAATTTTTTGTAGAGATAAGGTCTCACTACATTGCCCAGGCTCAGAAATTCTCATGTTTATTTTCATTGTGGAGTGGCCACTGAAGTGAGCCCCAGTTATGAGGAAGGAAACTGACATTTCCATTAATATGTCCCTCTGCTTCCTTGCCATTCTCCAAGTGAGATTCCTGGGACCGCTATTGGTTAACAGTGCAACTTCCTGAACCCCCCTTCAGGTTTCTGTGACCAACTAAGAAATTTTACTGCTCCACTTCTGCCCAACTTTGCTCCCCAGAGATATGCATAGAGTGGCTGTTGCCAGTCTCACATGATGTTAAGTTGATATTCAGGAATAAGGTAAAAGTCAAAATGTCAGAGTCCACAGTATAAGATAGAAAGGAAAGAATATTTCATTCCTAGTGTCTACAGATTAAAAGGAAAACCTAGATCTTCCACCATTAGAAGGGATGAATACCCCAGCAGTGTGACTACTATTTGCTAATACACTAGAAAAACACTTTTCTCTCCCATTTCAGATAATGTAGAAGGAGGGATGGGTGAGAGCAATGTTAAGTGTTGGATTCCAGGCTGCTCCAACAGCCGCAAAGTAATTCTAGTCACAGTTTACCCCCAGCAGATTCACACAGTGAGAAATTCATAAGGTCCTGTTTGCACATTTCAATATTAAAGCCCCAAGAACCGGGGTCATTTGATGGTATTAATAACAGTCCTAAAGATTCTGATAGCAGTGACATTTCCGAGAAAGAAATGCCAGGGCACCCACGCATCAGAGAGATCAACATTTGATACTGCGCATTGTTGGCAGTATTCAAGTGCTAATCATTCCGTTTTTGTTTTCCTTCTACCATATGCCTTTTTTGAGATTGGTTTGCGTCTCTTTATCGTGAGAGCTACCTGGTTTTGCTTATTACTAACTCCTTTATCATTACGAGGTCCACTCCAGGGCTATTTAAATACTTGAAACGAGGAACAATTAAGCAGTCTGCTGAAACTTTAGTCTAGGAGGAGATATAAGGTTACTTCCTTCAGTAACACACTCCGCTACATAGTCAGGTGAAGATTGTCTCTGTAGAGGCTTCTGGATGTGGTTGTAGGAAGCATGAACTGTGCAAGCTCGCGCTGAAGGAGGACGAGAGGATGGACTTACAATCTTGAAATAGAGTGTTTGGAAGAGCTGACCTTGGAGCAGAGCATTGCCGAATATCTGAAAGATGTCAACGACCCTCGCTGCTGCTCGGAGACCTTGGGGATGACCAGCACCCACGAGCATGCCTGGATGGTTCAAAAAGGCGTGGTATGGGCTGGCGTCTTTACTCAGCTTCTCCTCCTTCATCCTGATCATCGTTGCCCTGGTAGTGCCCCACTGGCTGAGTGGGAAAATCCTTTGTCAGACTGGAGTGGATCTGGTCAACGCCACAGACAGAGAGCTGGTCAAGTTCATTGGGGACATTTACTACGGGCTCTTCCGAGGGTGTAAGGTGCGGCAGTGTGGGCTTGGGGGCCGCCAGTCCCAATTCACGAGTGAGTATATTGGAGGCATGAAAGCTGATTCTAGGCACTCATTTTTATTAATGTGTAAGGGTGCTTATGTCTCGTTGTGGAATTTGGCTGCTGCCTCAATGTCAGGCATAATGTCAAAGTCCACAGTGAGCCAAGGGTTCTGGATCCACATCAAAAAGATCTTTCCTTCCTTCCTTGCTTGCTTCCTTTTCTTTTTCTGTAGAGGTGTATAGAAACATTAGAAATAAGGATTTGTGCATTTTTGCAGTTTACCTCTATTAATAATGACTATTAAAATATTGAGGGTTTACACATGTCAGACATTGTAAGCACCTAACACCACCTGTCTCCTTAAAGCCTTACAACAAAGTTATACGGAAGGAATTGTTAATGATCCCATTTTCCAGAGGAGTACACTGAGGCTTGGAGAGGTTACATAACTTACCTGAGGTCACCCAGCCAGGAAACAGTAGAGCTGGACTCCAGACCCATGCCACGTGACCACAACAAGTAGGTGGAGGCTGCCTGCAGAACTGAACCTTTGGGAAGCATGATGACCACTTCCACATCTACTTTTGTAAAAGTTTCATAGTCTGAGAAAATGCAAAGGGGCACTGTGCTTGGGTTCTGGAACCAGACTACCCCGGCTGGAACCCCTACTGGAAAGTTTACTGGTGGGGAGACCTCAAGCAAGGCACTTGCTTGCTCTCTGTGAACGTGAGCGGGCACGGACTTTGACTGGCGTTCAGTGTGGCATCAGAGCTGCCCAGGATGTAAGCAGAGCAGTCTGTGCAAACAGGAATCCAAGCGGGACTTAGAAATGGGCTTCTGGAAAGGCAAAAACAAAACAGGCAATATTCTGCAAGCTTTTTGAATCGATGAGATCACTGGTGAAAACAGTGTCCACCCAAAACCGTAATTAATCAATACCATGCCAATGCAAGGTGATACAGAATTGTATTCATTCCTTTATTTCTATATTTCAGAATTATAGTAGTTTATAGAAATCTGGCCAAGGTAAATGTCGTATTAAATTTATAAGGACAAAAAGCTGGAACCGTTGACAAATATAATACAAATTGTCATCATTTAAATACACAAAAATTTAGGTTTGTTATGTATATTCAAGATCAGTATGTCTGGGCATATTTATATTTACCTAGCAATTAGATTAGACCCTGGATATTGAAAAAATAGCTCCATCAAAATTATAACATAAAACTTGAAAATACACACACATAAACAAATAAAAAAAAGAAATGCTAAAAGCTAACCATGACAAGTACATGGACTACTTGATTCTGAACTAGATGCTTTGCTATAAAGGATGTCATCAGGACTGTAGGGGCCAGGAAAACTTCCCCTTTGCACTCTGAAGGTTCTCTGAACAATCTACTGACAAAAGGCAGATTAATAGGGAATATGGCATACACATTTATTAGCATGCATAGGGGAAAAATCACAGAGTGATTGTCCGCTATCTCAATGGGGTACAGATGGTTGTATCCTCTTCATCTTAGGGGAAAGGGAGATGGGGAAGTGTGGATGATTTTAGGGGACTAGTAATTTATTTTTAGGGAAACTCAATGGGCTTAAAGAACATACAGTGAGCTGGGACAAAGTCTGTTGGGCCCACAGAGCAGACATTGATTTGTGACAAAAGTCTGTCCAGCTGTGTTAACAGACTTTAGTCTTTCTTCCTGTGATATGGGTACAATTAATGAACACTCAGGGAAGGGACCAGAGGTCTTTTTCTTTGGTAAGTCTGGATGTAGGCAGGTAAGGGAACGTCAGAGAACGACCTCATCCTGTGCTTATGAGACAGACAAAGAATGGAGAGACACGAGGGAGAGGGGGGGCCAGAGAGACCTTGAGGCTTCTTCACAAAGCTTCATATTTTAGGGGTGTTGGTTTCTGAACCCCAACAGGACAATTGTTGAAACTGGAATGGGGTGAGAAGATTAAACAGCAGTCACATGCCAGCATTAACCTAATGACCAGACCCCTGCCATTCCCAGCTCACAGAAATGTAAACTGCTTCGAGTGGGAAGCTGCAAACAAATGCATATTTTGTTTGAGTCTTGGAGAAAGTCAGAAAATACTTCTTGCCTTCCTCCTTCTTCCTTCTTAGAAGGACACCCATGGGAAACATTCCCCTGGGTTCATCTAACATGGTCTGGTCTGGAAAGCATCAGAACCCTGTGAGAAGCATAAAGGACATTTTATTCTTGTCCCTGAGTAGGAGCGTATTTGAGAAGGTTTTGTTTCCTGCTGCCCCGGGGTTGTCTCAGAGGAGGGTCTATAAACATCCATGCACAGTACCTTGGATGTGATTCTCTTTCAAAACATTCACAAGGAACCTGGGGCCAAGTTCCTCCTGTGCTTGGCTGGCTTTACCCCAATACAGCTCGGGGACACTGATATTACAAGGTTCTCTAGTGCCAGTCTAGTCTTCTTTAGATTTACAGCTTTTAATTCTAGCACAATGTAACCTTGAGGCAGCTACGGGGTATATCAGAGCCTCCCACAACCAGGAGTCTGTTTCTCCTGGAGTCTCTTTCTGACATTCACTATCCATCTGTAGAAAAAAAAAATCCCCGCAGTTGCAGATCAGTGTAGATGGGGACATAAGTGAAAGTGCTTTGTAAACTGTGGGATGGGGAGGTTTTATTGGGTCTTGTTCACAAACAGCCACTTTCTCATCACAGAGGTCTCCCCAAAAAATCACCCAGGGGAATGAATTCCCATGCCAATGATGGAGAAAACCAAAGAACTATTCATCACAAAGATTAAGGTCCTTTTTTTATACCCAGGCCCTATGAAATAAAAACAAGCCAACATGGCTGTTTGGGTGGCTAGAGAAAGAAAGAGACAAACATTACTTTAGCATTGTCCACACATTCAATTGTACTATGGAGTATTTACAGACCAGGCTCTTAGGAAAACAGGGATGAACAAAACAGACAAGTACCTGCCCTAGAAAAGCTTACCATCTGGCCAGGTATAGTGGCTCATGCCTATAATCCCAGCACTTTGGGAGGCCAAGGTGGGTGGATCACCTGAGGTCAGGAGTTTGAGACCAGCCTGGCCAACATGGTGAAACCACATCTCTACTAAAAATACAAAAATTAGCCAGGCGTGGTGGGAGGTGCCTGTAATCCCAGCTACTCAGGAAGCTGAGGCAGGAGAATCACTTGAACTTGGGAGGTGGAGGTTGCAGTGAGCCAAGATTGTGCCATGGCACTCCAGCCTGGGTGAAAAGAGTGAAAATCCGTCTCAAACAAAAAAAAAAAAAAGAAAGTAAAAGAAAAGTTTACCATCTGATAAAGGAGAGGCAGGTAAATATATACTAGGCACAGAACACAGTATCTGAAGCCACTGCCTTGTAGTTCATTTCCTTCCATTTTTACTATGCTAGAGAAGAGATTTTATTACGCCCATTTTACTGATGAGGAAATTAGAGATCAGAGAAATCAATACATAAAATAATTTATTTAAAAGCACCTAATATAATAGATTGCTTTGCAGCTTTTAGTTCTCTGGTTCCTCTCTACTTCGTGCCTCACAGGTATTCCACTAGTGGCCAGGACCTGGGTTTGACTTCAGATGTCCTGCTTTTCTTATTTGCCCTGCTGGGGCAAAAAGGACTGCCAGACCTCCCTGGGATTCGGAGCAAACAAATTATCTAATAGTTTTAGACGCTGATAGAATGATTAATCAATTCTGGTATTCAAGTGAGTTGCCTCTAATGCGTAGGAAACAACTATATCTATTCAAATTCAAAATGAGACCTCCAGAATTCAAAAGACTCTATGTTTAGAATTTTAAACCTCTACTTATCTATGCTTTCTGATTTTTCTGCTCTAGCCCTGTAATAGAGTAGTTAAGCTGACACTTTCTTGCTGTGGGAGCGTGGCTAAGCTATTTCACTTCTCCGAGCCTCAGTTTCCTCATTTGTAAGCGTGAGAGAGGGTGTCCATGAGCAACAAAACAAAGAATATGTATAAAGCCACCAGCACATAGTCTGCACCCCATATAGGTGGCTGTTGTCATTTATCACCATGAATCATGTGTTGTCATTTATCACCATTAATCGTGTGTAGAGTCATGGATTTCAAGCTGGAAACTTAAATTTAATTCCTAGTGGGAGACATCTAAAACTCTTGGAACCTGGGTTTCAAATATGAAAGGCAAGTGAGCAACAGCTTTCCTAGGGCAGCACTGGGTGTCAGGCTAAGGCAGTCACCCCTCAGAAAGAAAGTAGAAAGAACTGGTGCATTAACACTCCTGAGAAATGATTTGAATTTCTACTTTCTTCTTCTTTTTTTAAAATAATTTAGAGACAGAGCCTTGCTATGTTGCCCAGACTTATCTCCAACTCCTAGCCTCAAGCAATCCCCCCATCTCGGCCCCTAGAAGTGCTGGGATTACAGGCATGAGCCACTGCCCCAGCCTAGAATTTCTAAATAATGACATATATTAAAAAATAATGAATCTCAATTAACCATGAGGTCCTGAGCCCTGAGTTATGGCACAAGAATGTGGGGGTTGAGTGAGATTTGCCCTTTGCCAATAAATATTTTTTAATTATAGTTAATGCACTTCCTACTATGAAGGCCGAGGACTGGGCACTCTTTACCACCCTCTCCACATCACTCCATATGCCCCAAATTCCCTCTCCCCCATCATCCTAATATGATTATTTCTCAATTTTTAAAAATCAAATCTGGATATGGGTTCAATCATTATGTGGATATAATTCTTTCTTTTTAAAAGATGAATTATATACATTATGGACATTATGGATACCTTAATTTATTAAATCAGTCTATTCACATATTGTTTTTTCTCCAATCTTTTGCTATTGTAATGAATATCCAATATTTGATCCACGCTTTGAGCACATGTGGGAGTGCTTCTGGAAAATAAATTCCTAGAAGTGAATTTGCTTTAGTAGATGTTGCCAAACTGCCCTCTAACAAGGTTACATGAATTAATATTTCTACGAGACTTGAGAGTGCCTCTTCCTTACACCATTGTCAACACGGTGTGTTAGCAAACATTTTGATTTTTGCCATTCACATAGGTGACTGTTTTCTATTGTAAGAGTTTTGGTGAGCATTACTATGTTAGTCATGTGTCCTAAGGATTGCCTGGTCAAGAAAGGGGATAATGAAACAATTTAAAAATCAGGCACAAGTGGCAGGGTCTGGTGGCTCATGCCTGTAATCCCAGCACTTTGGGAGGCCAAGGCAGGCAGATCACTTGAGGCCAGGAGTTTGAGACCAGCCTGGTCAACGTGGTGAAACCCCTATCTCTGCTAAAAATGCAAAAATTAGCCAGGCATGGTGGTGGGTGCCCATAATCCCAGCTATTGGAAAGGCTGAGGCACGAGAATTGCTTGAATCAGAGAGGAGGAGGTTGCGCCAAGCTGAGATGGTGCCACTGCACTCCAGCCTGGGTGACAGAACAAGATTCTGTCTCAAAAAATAAAAATAAATAAAAATCAGGCACAAGCTACTGTGTCTGAGACAAAAAGGGGCTGAGGGTTTGAAAAGAGAAAAAAAAGTCTAAGGGACATTAAGATGGGATAGAGGCACAGGGAAGAAAGACGCTTTACAAAGACAAACTCACTGGAAAGGAGCTCATCTTCCAGGGTAAAATTTCCAATGCTGATTAGATAACCATAGAGAGATAAAAATAAATGGAAATTCAGAACTGGAAAGAAACATCAGAACTCACAGTGTAAACGTGGAGTGCCTGAAAATGTGTGGGTGGAAAGGACACCTAACGGGAAAAACAAAAACTCTAGTTCTCAGGATTGGGAGACGCCAACCTTCAGTGACTAAGAGAGGCAGGTGAACCAGCAAAGGAACTAGTTCTATCAGGGCGGGTATTCATCAGGGCAGGAACCTTGGAGCAATTGCAGAGGAATGAGTATGCTCAGAAGTTCTGTAGCTTTCATAATGTTCAATTCTTCATTTAAAACTACTAAAGATCATGATTTGACACTGTTGATACCATACAGTTGTGAACAACAGTTCTCAGAAAAGGAATTTGGAGGAAAGAATTTATTCCAGTTAACAGTTTGCAAACCAGGGAAACACAGCCGCTGGTGTAAAAGGAAGATGTATTCCAGAGAAGAAAGGGAAGGCTCAGATTTTATAGCAAAATTTCCCGCCCAGGTTTCCAATCAGGTCTGTTTATGTAAATAAAGGATTCAAATTCACTTAGTTCTGATTGGTCGATACAGCTGAACACTGATTAGCTGATACAGCTGAGCCCTGATTGGTCATTACAGCTGAGCCCTGATTGGCTGAGACAGATCTCAAAGATTAAAAAGGTGTGGGTTTTCAAGGAACTCAGAAGATGTGTATGACTCCCTAGTCAGTAAATGGCCACTTGACCCTATTTTAAATTTAGACCCAGTTAACCATCTTGAAGGACTGGCTCTTTCAGGGTCACATTTGTCCTCGTAGTATATTGAACTATAATCTTTAATATAGAGTTTAGAGCTGCCTTGCCCAAACACAAGCAATTTAATGTCTCCAAGCCTGTGGGTGAAGGGAGTTTATAAAATCTACCTCATGTCTTTGTCATGCGCATTGAACAAGATGACGATGTAAAATGTTTGGCCCATGACTGCACTTAGTAAATGTTGATTATCCTCAATTCATATGCAGAGATTACTATCCCTATTGTACTGATGAAGAAACTGAGGCTTGAGAAGTCACATGACTTTCCCAAGACCGTCAAAATATAACAGCAACAACCACAGCTGCCATTTTTGAGAACTGACTTTCCCAGGCACTATTTGAGCTACTCTATTATGTTATGCCATTTCATCTTCACGGCTGGTACTGGTGGCAAACATAGAGAAAACAAATACAAATTAAGATTTCACTAACTTATTTTGCCATATTCATAAGGCAAATTAATATTTTAATAAAATGTTGTGCAACGTGAGAATTGTGTATCCTTCATACATGGGGGTGAGCAAGGGTCTACTTTGCTGAGTCACTGGGGTCTGTTTGCATCAGTTCACATCAGACCCCAGAGCTTCAAGCTCAGTGCAACTTAAATTGACAGCCAGGGCACATTTTGATTTTGTGTCCACTCTAAGGAAGAGAGGCTTGTTGGTCAACTGACAAGCATGAATCTGGGGGCCATGAGTTCATCTCAGAAAGTCTCCCACTGTTTGAAATCCCCATGCTTGCTGTCTTGCCCTCACCCCTGTCTGTCGAAGCCTTCGTGGTAAGCAAGCTTGGACTTTATGAAAGTGAGTCTAACTCTGACGTTGAAATGGTGGCTGTGTCTTGTCTCCCCAGTCTTCCCACACCTGGTGAAGGAGCTCAACGCAGGCCTTCATGTGATGATTTTGCTGCTCCTCTTCCTGGCCTTGGCCCTGGCTCTGGTCAGCATGGGCTTTGCCATTCTTAACATGATCCAGGTCCCGTACCGGGCAGTCAACGGTCCTGGGGGCATCTGCCTATGGAATGTCCTGGCAGGTAAGAAGTCCCTTAGGGAGAGAAAATTATGTCCACACCGTCACAGGGCTGGGTTGCAAGTAGTTGGGCAGAAGGTGTGAAGGAACTAAAATGCCCCACTGGAGCCTTGACTTTCCTGGGTCTAAGACCTTCTTGATGGGCATGGAATGAATGTCCTCTTTTTCTTTTTTTTTTTTTTTTTTTGAGACAGGGTCTCACTTTCTCACCCAGACTGGAGTGCAGTGGTGCGATCTCAGTTCACTGCAGCCTTGACCTCCTGGGCTCAAGTGATCTTCCCACCTCAGGCCCCCAAGTAGCTGGGAGTACAGGCATGCGCCACCATGCCCAGCTAATTTTTTGTATTTTTTGTAGAAACAGGGTTTCACCATGTTGCCCAGGCTAGTCTCAAACTCCTAATCTCAAGGGATCCGCCTGCCTTAGCCTCCCAAAGTGCTCATGAATTTCCTCTTTAAGTTGCAGAGTCTGTCACAACAAAGAACCATCTTATTAGAGTACGTGAATGGCTGAGGGCTTAGAGCAGTGAAGAGAGATCGAGGTGAAAGGAGGAGCCAGAAGACAGAGAGCTGGAACTAGGGAGAGGTCGGGGCCCGGAGACGGGAAAGAGATGGAGCTGGTGCTGCAGCTAAGGCTGGGAGGAACTCCACAAATGACAGAAGAGAAGGGTAGTGTGAGCAAGAGGCCATTCGTGAAAGGCTCCTCCATTCGGGCTTTGGGTTGAGAAGGGGAAGTAAGTGCCATCTAGTTGCCAAGGTCTTTGGTGTTCCCCCCCGCCCCCCACACACACACTTGGACATATTAATGCAGACATGGCTCACTGGCTGTCTCAACTCTCCCTCCTCTCACCTCCCCAACACCTTGACTGCACCATGCCCTTAAACTAGATGCAACTTACTGAGCAACCACTAAGGGCTGGGCAGGGACCTGGAGATTTTGCATGCATTGCTTCATTTAAATCTCACCACATCCCTGTGGGAGGTATTATTAGACCCACAATTACAGATGAAGAGCCTGAGGCTCAGAAAAGTTAAACAGTCGCACCACAATGAGTGGCAGAGGTGGTATTCCAACCTAGGCATAACTGATTCTAAGCTCTTTATTTTTCCACAGATCCATGCTCTCATTTATGACCATCATGACCTATTTTCCAAGCCAAAAACTAAAAGGTGTGTGTGTGTGTGTGTGTGTGTGTGTGCATGCATGTTGATTTGGGAGTATACTGATGCACAGAAATTAATTCACATTTAATTATGCACTTAACACATCATCTGTAATGAAAATAACAGAATCTTGTGAGATGAGGGCTGTCACAGAAAACTCAGGTCAAATATTCAAGGTACCATTAGAACAATAATCCCTCACTATGATTACCTTATACAAGAATAATATAAAAACAGGTAATTTATTTTATTATGTATTATAATGTATATCAGTCAATCAATTATTATGTATTTGCCTTTGTTTGCAGACGGTAGCCACCTTGTAGAATTGTTTATATACATGGCTTACCCTCATCAAGACTACAGGTGTCTTCCTCATCTGCATGAATCCTCACAGAGGCTGTCATGTAAAAAGTGCTCAACCCTGCTTATTAAATAAATACTTATCTCTGTCCATTCCTTTCCTCAGAGAGATAGTGCTCTCAGACTCTGCTGATGAGAGTATTAGCAACAGGCAAAAAAATCCTGGACAACATAGCAAGACCCCATTTCTACAAAAATAAAAAATAAAAAATAATTAGCTGTCTGTGGTGTCAGGTGCCTGTAGTCTCAGCTGCTTGAGAGCTGTAATCCCAACACTTAGGGAGGCTGAGGTGGGAGGATTGCTTGAGCCTGGGAGGTCCAGGCTGCAGTGAACCGTGATCATGCCACTGCACTCCACCCTCAGCCATCAGAGCGAAACCTTGTCTCAAAAAATAAAAAGTAAAAACAGGCAAAGCTTTATGTCTTTTGACAAAACTTTATTTCTTGCCACTGAGCTTAAAAAAACAACACTGTAGTGTCAAAAGTTAGAAAAAGGTGAATAGCCTTTGAATATCTTTTGACTAAACAATTCCATGTTTGGATTTATGCTAAGGAAATACTGGACAAGAGAACAAGGATGTACATAAAATGGTATTTGCTGTAGCACTTTATAATATCAAAAAATTAGAAGTAATCTAGACATGCAGAAATAAGGTCAAACTTACATAAATTATAGTGTGTGACCTTATTTCTGTAATTTAGTAGAGACTGTTTAGTCTCTACTAAAAATACTTACATAAATTATAGTGTGTAGTGCATAAAATACTATTCACTCATTTATAGTCATGCTGTAAGCCTGGCATGGTGGCTCACGCCTGTAATCCCAGCACTGGGGGATGCTGAGGCGGGAGGATTGCTTGAGCTCAGGAGTTCAAGACCAGCCTGGGCAACATAGTAAGACCTCATCTTCACAAACCAACCAACCAACAAAAGTCAAAAATTAGCCAAGCATGGTGGCATGCACCCATGAGCCCAGCTACTCAGGAGGCTGAGGCAAGAGGATTGCTTGAACCCAGGAGGTCAAGGCTGCAGTGAGCCATGATCATGCCACTGCACTCCAGCCTGGGTCACAGAGCAAGATCCTGTCTCAAAAACAAAAATAAAAACAGACAATAAAGTCATTCTGTAACAGAATATGTAACAACACGTAAAAATGTCCAAGTGAGGGAAAAAAATCAAATTTAAAATCAAAGTAAGAACACCATAATACTAATTTTGTTAAAGAGAAAGAAACGTAAAGAAAAACACTAAAATGTTCAAAGTGTTCAAGCTGGCTTTTAGGATAAAAGTAAATTTGTTTATGATTTTCTCCGGTGTCCAAATTTTTCTTCGATGAAGATATACTAATCTTTTAAGAAGCATCATAAATGTGTTATTAAAAATATTAATTAAAATTGAGAGAGAGAGAGAGAGAGAGAGAGAGAGAGCCCAGAAAGTCAAAGTTTCAAGCAAAACATAGGGAAGTACTTTGGAATTCTTCCAGTTTTCCCGTCCCTCCTTTCCTTTTTCTATGAATGGTCATCCTTATCCTTAAGCATGGAAGGAGGATAATTAAACAGGAGAGCAACAGTTTTTCTTACGTCTTGCCACATAGCCTTCACGGTCTTCATAGAAATCCTAGGATATTTTAGCCAATGAACTTCTCCAAATGTGGATCCCTAGAAAGCATGGTACTGGGTAAGGGGAAAAATTGGAAGAGTGGGCCGGGCACGGTGGCTCACACTTGTAATTCCAGCACTTTGGGAGGCCAAGGCGAATGGATCACTTGAGGTCAGGAGTTCGAGACCAGCCTGGGCAACATCATGAAACTCCGTCTCTAATAAAAATACAAAAATTAGCCAGGTGTGGTGACAGGCACCTGTAGTCCCAGCTACTCAGGAGGCTGAGGCAGGAGAATGGCTTGAACCCGGGAGGCAGAGGTTGCAGTGAACTGAGATGGCGCCACTGCACTCCAGCCTTGTCAGTAGAGCAAGACTCCATCTCAAAATAAACAAACAAAAAAAATTGGAGGGGTGGAAATTCAAAGCTGATAAAGCAGATTCTCTCTTTCCCCACACAATCCTGCCTTTCTCCTTCATACTGTGTGGGTTATCTCGTACTTTTAAAAGCAAATTAAAACTTATGTCTTCCTCATAATTTTTTTAACCCAAAACAAGTTTGTCACATGTGGCACAGAAATGCCACCTCTCATAGAGTTGCAAAACAGAGCCGTGAATGAGGGTGATCTTTTTGGGTTTTAGGCGGCGTCGTGGCGTTAGCCATTGCCAGCTTCGTGGCTGCGGTGAAATTTCACGACCTGACGGAACGAATCGCCAACTTTCAGGAGAAGCTCTTCCAGTTTGTGGTGGTGGAAGAACAGTATGAAGAGTCGTTTTGGATCTGCGTGGCCAGCGCGTCGGCCCACACCGCAAACTTGGTCGTGGTGGCGATCAGTCAAATTCCCCTCCCCGAGATTAAGACCAAAATCGAAGAGGCCACGGTCACGGCTGAGGATATCTTGTATTAATAGCCTTCCCATGTTCACACCCTGTCCTAAGTCAGTTCTGTGTGTGAATGGAGTCCTCGTGTTTTTGCAGCCTTCCCACTCCATCATGGCCGTGTTCTCAGCAGTAAGAAAAAGGATGTGAAGGACCAAGGCTGTTGCCTGGGCCAGAAAAGAAAAACTTGCCTGGAATCCCCAGCATCCTTGCATTCCTCTCTCATAACCTTGGAGTTCAAGTTGCAGCTGGAGACTCTGCCGTTTGCCAGCTGTGTGTGACATTAGACAATTCACTTAATGTCTACATCTCTGTTTCTTCATCTGTAAACTAAGCACAGTAACAACTTCGCAAGGCTGTTGTGAAGTTTAAATGGGTGATGATATTGCCAGATTCTGCATTCTGTAGAGCACTTGACAAATATAAGATACTACATACTCCAATAAGTGTCTGTAGATCCCTGGTCAATTCCATACAATATTGGGCTGGTGAGTGGGGAAGAATTCTAAGAGGAATATGATACTGTTCCTGTTCCTGCCTTCCAGAAACACCTGTCTTTCCACATGACACAGGACTTAGCAACGGTAACACTAAGAATGTAAGTAACTGCCATTTTTTGAGTGGTTACTATGTGCTAGACACTGTTCTAACTCATTTATTAACTCATTAGGTCCTAATGGCAAAAACAGCAATTACTTTTGCACCAACCTAATAATAGAACAGCCATAAGGGACCGAGGAGGGAATTAAATCTTGGGGATGGGACGTGGTATTAAAGAAAGTATCACAGCATGAATATTTGATCTGAGCTTTGAAAGGTGAGTAGACTTTTTCCAGTGGTGAAGGAAGCAAGGTTAGAGAAGGGCACTCCAGGATGCATCAGTAAAAAGGCTGGGCACGGGGCGTGAAATTACAAGGAGGGACTGGGCACAGTGGCTCACACCTGTAATTTCAGCACTTTGGGAGGCTGAGGTGGGCAAATCATGAGGTCAGGAGTTCGAGACCAGCCTGACCAATATGGTGAAACCCTGTCTCTACTAAAAATACAAAAATTAGCCTGCTGTGGCGGTGCGCACCGGTAGTCCCAGCTACTCGGGAGGCTGAGGCAGAAGAATCGCTTGAACCTGGGAGGCAGAGTTTGCAGTGAGCTGACATCACGCCACTACACTCCAGCCTGGGCGACAGAGTGACACTCTGTCTCAAAAAAAAAAGAAATTTCAAGGAGGGCTTAGAAGCATGTGAGTACTCAATGGGATTAGAATGTCGCTTTAATCACCTGTTGGAGAAATTAGGCTGTTTTGTGTTGGGTTTTCCTAAGTGCCACTGGAATGATTAATTTTGTGTGTCACCTTGGATGGACCACAGTACCCAGATATTTGGTCAAACACTTCTAGATGCTTTTTCAAAGGTATTTTTTGATGAGATTAACATTTAAATTTGTGTATTTTGAGTAAAACAGATTACCATCTGTAATTGGATGGAATTCCCTCATCCAATCAGTTGAAGGCCCTAATAGAAAAAAGGCCTAGCTCCCCTGAGGGAGAGAGAATTCTGCCAGTAGACTTTTTGGACTCAAACTGCAACTGTCACTGGATCTTTAGCCTGCCCACCTAGCCTCAGGATTCTGGAATTGCTGGCCTCCTGAGTCATGTGAGACAATTCCTTAAAATATCCCCCTCTTTCTCTCTGTCACTCTACACACACACACACACAGCCTGTTGGCTCTGTTCCTCTGGAGAACCCTGACTAACAGAGGTACACAACTCTATGAACTCATTTTCCCATGGTGCTAGCTTGGATGAATCTTTTCCCAGGTCTCCTATCTTCATGTCATGCAAAAGTTATCTAATGCAATCCTTTTGTAGTTCATGAGGATGACGATTGGGTTTTCATGCACGTGTGTGAGATGTGCTACCCTGGAACCTTGTTATGACATCTGCACATTACACATCTGACCTGAAGGAAAAAAAAGGAAAAGGAATTTTTTTTTAAAAAACAGAGCTTTGCTCTTGTTGTCCAGGCTGGAGTGCAATGGCATGATCTCAGCTCACTGCAACCTCCGCCTCTCGGGTTCAAGCAATTCTCCTGCCTCAGCCTCCCAAGTAGCTGGAATTACAGGTGTGCGCCACCACGCCCAGCTAATTTTGTATTTTTAGTAGAGATGGGTTTTCACCATGTTGGTCAGGCTGGTCTCAAACTCCTGACTTCAAGTGATCCACCCGCCTCAGCCTCCCAAAGGGCCGGGATTGCAGGCGTGAGCCACCGCGCCCAACCTGGGAATTTCTTTTTTTTTTTTTAAGTGATCTAATTCCCCAGATTAGCTCCATCTAAAATGACACCTGATTTGGTGACTTCAGGAAGTGCTCATGTCATCTCTCTCTTCTTTATAATTCCTTGCTGGGCTCACCTGCCCCTTTCAGCCCTCTTTCCACATCCCAGGCATAGCTTCAGCACTATTTAGTGGACTGATGTCACTCACCAAAGATGCAGATGGCACATGGCTAGAAGAGACAGTTATGTGATAGGAGAGGGATCCAAAAGATAGTGACAGACTGCCAAGCTGTCTTGAAAACCAGAGGAAATGTCAATATCGTATCAAGTTTGAACACAAAGTCCTGCTGACTGGTTTTTTAAAATCAACATAAATACAGAAAATCTGACAACAGTTTATATGACAAGTATCTGAGGATCTTGGTACATTTATTCATTCAGCAGTATTGACACTGATCTAGGTGCTGGGACTAAAGCAGTGAACTGACAAAAATCTCTGCCCTCCAGACATGTCATTCTCCCAGCAGCTGGGGATGATTCATACTGAGAAGGCTTGTGATGGAGCTATGCAAAAAGTTAGCACAGTGGACAGACGTGGTGGCTCATGCCTGTAATCCCAGCACTTTGGGAGGCCAAGGAGGGAGGGCTGCTTGAGTCTAGGAGTTCAGCCTGGACAACATAGTGAAACCCTCTCTCTCTATTTCCAAAAATAAAAATAAAAAGTCATCAGGGCCATAGCCTTTGAACTGATCACTGCCTTCAGTCATACACAGACCATCATGCCAAGAAGGGAGCAGAGTGGGCTGGGCACAGTGGCTCATGCCTGTAATCCCAGCACTTTGGGAGGCTGAGGCAGGCAGATCACCTGAGGTCAGGAGTTCAAGACCAGCCTAGCCAACGTGGTGAAACCCCGTCTCTACTGAAAATACAAAAGTTAGCCAGGTATGGTGGTGGGTGCCTGTAATCCCAGCTACTCGGGAGGCTGAAGCAGGAGAATTGCTTGAACCCAGGCGAAGGTTGCAGTGAGCCAAGATCACGCCATTGAACTCTAGCCTGGACGCCAAGAGTGAAACTCTGTCTCAAAAAAAAAAAAAGGGGGAGGGGGCAGAATTCAGTTTTGCTTCTAAGTGTAAATTAGGATTGACTTTAATCAAGACAGGTGTGTTTCTTTTCTTTTTGAGACAGAGTCTTGCTCTGTCGCCCAGGCTGGAATGCAATGGTAGGATTTTGGCTTACTGCAACCTCTGCCTCCTGGGTTCAAGCGATTCTCCTGCTTCGGCTTCCCGAGTAGCTGGGATTACAGGTGCTCGCCATCATGCCCAGCTAATTTTTTGCATTTTTAGTAGAGACAGGGTTTCACTATGTTGGCCAGGCTGGTCTCGAACTCTTGACCTCAGGCAATCTACCCGCCTCGGCCTCCCAAAGTGCTGAAATTACAGGCATGAGCCACTGCACCCAGCCGGATGTGTTTCAAGAAGTCAAAGTGCAGGCTTTTGTATGCATGTGCATTTTTTCTGTGACAGAGTCCGTAGCTTTTGAAAGTGTTCAGAAGTATCTATAACATGTTTAAACCATGATCCATCAGGTGGCAACCACATTACTGGCAATAATCAGGCTTAGTCTGAAAGACTATCTCTCAGGAATACTGTAAATGAGATTCCTGTATGGCATTTAGCAGGGTGACAGTGGGGGTGGGAAGAAGGGAGATTAAATATCTGGGTAACAAAATTCACTTGCATTATTTTTCAAATGCACAGAGGAAAATGTAGCTCCTTTATCTTGACTACAGTTAATTTGGTCATTCTATGAGTAAATAAATAGTAGCTTCAGGAAGGCGGCTGGTCACAGGAAAAGACCAAGGCAGGATTAGAGGGTTGGGACTTCCAGCCTCACCCACACCCATGACTTCTGGGAGGAAAGAGGGGCTGAAGGTTAAGTTGATCACCAATGGCCAATGCTTAATTAATCATGCCTACATAATGAAGCCTTGGCAGAAAACCAAAAGAACTGGGTTTGGAGAGCTTCCAGATGGCTGAGTATGTGGAGGTTCCTGGAGGGAGGTGCACCCAGGGAGAGCATGCAAGCTCCGCACTCCTTCTCCCATACCTTGCTCCATGCATCTCTTCATCTGTATCCTTTGTGATATCCTTTGTAATAAACCAGTAAATAGAAGTGTTTCCCTGAGTTCTGTGAGCTGCCCCAGCAAATTAGCCAAACCCAAAGACGAAGTTGTGGGTTTGGCTAATTTGAGGCCAATCAGTCAGAAGTTCCAGAAACCCAGACTTGCGAGTAGTGTCTGAGGGAGGAGGGACAGCTTTGGGGACTGAGCCCTCAGCCTGTGGGACCTGATGCTATCTCCAGGTGGATAGTGTCAGAACTGACTTAGAGCACACCCAGCTGGTGTCTGCTGCAGAACTGATTGCTTATTTGTTGATGGAAGGAAATTCCCCACATTTGGTCATAGAAGTCTTCTGTATTAATTGTTCTTGAGAGTAGTTTGAGAGCTCAGAAAAACACTGAGTTCTTTCCTCTCAGAGGTCACCATCTTGTGTGGGCCAGGCACTGTACACTTTCTCCTTAATTCTGACAACAATTATTCAAGATAAATATTGTTATCTTTTTTTTAACAGATGGGCAATTTTAGGTTTGGAGAATTTAAGGAACTTGCTCAGCCCCATTGCTAATAAGTAATGGAGAAAGACTTCAGCCCTGATTTATATGACGTCAAGGCCACCACTTTTCCAATACACCAAGATTATTGCCTTGAATCACTCTTGAGGCTCCTTCTTAGGATTTCTGCAAGTGGCTGTGCAGGTTGCACCCCGCCCAAGGGAGGTGCAAGTATAGGGGGTGAGGGACTAGCCCATGAGCCCCTGGCTTGTCCTGGCCTCATCCACAAAGGTGCTTTCTCCTAAAGGGGATGCCTTTTCCTAAGGCTCACAAAGGTGTTCAATGGCCTGCAGTGCACTGTCCCTTCCAGCCGACCAGTCCATGCAAAGTCAAAATGTTAGTCATAACATTATTTTATGACATTAATTAGAATGTGATGATGATTAATTTGCATATGCCCTTTAAAAATAATTATGCATACATTTGTATGCTTGCTAATGAGATGATATTACTAATACTAACTGCAGGGACCAAAGCCAATAAAATTTAGCTGCAATTAAGAAAAGTAATTTGTTACTGGTGAAAAGAAGTTCTACTCTATGTTCACAGCATAAAAAATGAGTAATTGCCAGGGCAGGTGGCTCAAGCCTGTAATCCCAGCACTTTGAGAGGCCGAGTCGGGTGGATCACCTGAGGTTAGGAGTTCAAGACCAGCCTGGCCAACATGGTGAAACTCTGTCTCTACTAAAAATACAAAAAATTAGCCAGGCATGGTGATGTGCGCCTGTAATCCCAGCTACTTGAGAGGCTGAGTCAGGAGAATCGCTTGAACCTGGCTGGGAGGCAGAGGTTGCAGTGAGCCGAGATCATGCCATTGCACTTCAGCCTGGGCAAAAAGAGCGAAGCTCCATCCAAAAAAAAAATGAGTAATACATGGTTTTCATTAATGAAAATATAACTAATAACATATACAATTTATCAAGACCTTTGGATAGCAAGGATCTTTCCATGTCAAATCAGAGCAGAGTTATATGTTACAAATATACTTCTCTCTCTTTCAGGAAAAATGTGAAACTATGAAGAGTAAGTTAAACAACTCCTCACACTTCCAAAAGCATATAATAAAAATGCTAACTCCTTCAATTTAAAAAATCCTATTTTCTATATCATAAATAAGGTCACTGCAAAGAGGTCGATGATTAATGAGAACTAACACATGCTTTAGCAAAAATGTGCAACATAATCCAAAAAGACAATTGTATTGTTTTCCTAGGGTTCCTGAAACAAATTACCACACACTTCGTGGTTCAGAACAACACACATTTATTATCTTAAGAGTTTCAGAGGTCAGAAAACCAAAATGGGTCTTACTGGGTGCTATGGTTTTGATGTGTCACCCAAAGTTCATATGTTAGACATGGCCCCTAATTCAAAAGTGTTGAGAAGTAAGACCTTTAAAAGGTGATTAGGTCATGAGGGCTCTGCCCTGGTGAATGGATTAATTCACACTCTCTCATTGTGTAATGCCTCCCACCATGTTATGATGCAGCAAGAAGGCCCTCGTCAGATGCCAGCATCTTGATATAGGACTCCCCTGCCTTCAGATCTATGAGAAATAAATTTATTTTCCTTACAAATTACTCAGTTTTTGGTATTCAACACAAAATGGACTAAGACACGGGTAAGTCAAGGTGATGGCAGAGGTCAAGCACAGTGTCTCATGCCTGAAATCCCAGCGCTTTGGGAAGCCAAGGTAAGAGGATTAATGGAGGCAAGCCTGGGCAACATAGTAGTGACCCACATCTCTACTAAAAATTTAAAAATTAGCCAGTCATGGTGGCATGCATCTATAGTCCTAGCTGCCCAGGAGGCTAAGGCAGGAGGATCACTTGAGCCTAGGAGTTCCAGGTTACAGTGAGTTATGATCATGCCACTCCCCCCCGGCCTGGGTAACAGAATGAGACCCCCTCTCAAAAAAAAAAGAAAAGAGAAAAGGTGTTGGCAGAATTGTGTTTCTTCTATAAGCTCTATGACAAAGTTTGTTTCTCTGCCTTTTTTAGCTTCCCGAGGCCACCTACATTTGCTGAGTCATGGTCCCTTCCAGCAATTATATATTTCCAGACTCTGCTTCCATCATACAGGTGACGATGGCTCTGACCCTTCTGCCTCTCTCTTAAAAGAACCCTTGTGATTATACTTGGTCCACCCAGGTAATCCAGGACGACTTTGGGGAACAGATTGCCACCTACCACAACAATGTTACTCAATGCCAGTATTTCTTGTTCTAACAATATTCATGAAAAGAACATAATGTTTAGATATAAAACTCATGAACAAAAAAGGTATTAATTATTAATCATTACTAATACATTAGCATCACAATTTAGAAAATACTTGCTGGGGCTGGGCGCTGTGGCTCACGCCTGTAATCCAGGACTTTGGGAAGCTGAGGTGGGTGGATCACGAGGTCAAGAGATCAAGACCATCCTGGCCAAGATGGTGAAACCCCATCTCTACTAAAAATACAAAAATTAGCTGGGCATGGTGGCGCACGCCTGTAATCCCAGCTACTCGGGAGGCTGAGATAGGAGAATCGTTTGAACCCGGGAGATGGAGGTTGCAGTGAGCCGAGATTACACCCCTGCACTCCAGCCTGGTGACAGAGAAAGACTCTGTCTCAAAAAAAAAGAAAAAAAATACTTGCTGGGAATGAGGTGCTAACCTACTTCCAGTACTTAAATATTAAGCCAGGTTCATCACTGGAAGTCATAGAGGGGAAGGAGGCTACGCAAGGCACAGGGAATCTCAAAGGTGAAATGTGAAATGTGATGTCATGATGTGTTACTGGAGAGGCACACAGCAACTCAGAGAAGTTCCTGAGCCCATTTTATTTGTTTATTTATTTTGTTTTGTTTTATTTTATTTTATTTTATTTTTTTCTTTTCGAGATGGAGTCTTACTCTGTCACCCAGGCTGGAGTGCAGTGGCTTGATCTTGGCTCACTGCAACCTCCATCTCCCGAATTCAAGCAATCCTCTTGCCTCAGCCTCCCAAGTAGCTGGGACTACAGGCATGCACCACCGTGCCCAGCTAATTTTTTTTTTTCTGTATTTCTTTGTAGAGACAGGATTTCACCATGTTGGCCAGGCTGGTCTCGAACTCCTGACCTCAAATGATCCGCCCACCTCAGCCTACCAAATTGCTGGGATTACAGGCGTGAGCTACCATGCCCGGCTTCCTGAGATGAATTTCTACAGGTGAAAGATTTCTCCTATTCATTTCCTCATGATTCTTCGTTTCCTTTTAGTTTTGGTAGTTTGGGTTGGAAACCAAGAGTAGAGCTTCTTAACAAACCTATGCAACTAGGACACACATGAAATCCTTGCCAAATAAATTAGGTTGTATGCTCTCTGTTTCTTTCTTTTCTACAGCAATGTCAATCATGAGTCAGCAGTAGTCACAGCTTGACAAAAATAAGGCCAATCAATAACGGAGCGTTTGCCATATGCTAGGCTTTCTGCTAAGTACCCCACATGCATTGTTTCATCTTCATTATCATAAAAATTCTGAGACGTAGTTGCTCTTATTACCAGTTTTTGGGTTTTTGAACAAAAGTTCTCTGAAAAGAAATATGGAGGAAAGAGACTTTATTCCAATGAACAGTTTGAAAACCAGAGAGATGCAGCCTCCTTCTACCCCTCTATGATTTTCAAGGATGTACCTAGCCTAACATGTAAGTATTTGAAGTAAGTGCGTACCCCATTCCCAGCCTTGCAAACCAAGGAGACACAGTTTGCAAACTGAGGAGATGCAGCCTTCAGTTTGTGAACAAAAGTTTTCTGAAAAGGAATCTGGAGGAAAGAGACTTTATTCCAGTGAACAGTTTGCAAACTGGGGAAACAGCTTCAGTGTAAAACAAAAGTGCATTCCAGAGAACAGAGAGGTTCAGGTTTATAGCAAAACGTCCACCCCAGCTTCCCAATCAGGTCTGTTTATGAAAATAAAGGATTCAAACTTTCTTAGCTCTGATTGACCAACACAGCTGAGTTCTGATTGGTTGGTAGAGCTGTACCCTGATTGGTTTATATAGCTGAGTCCTGATTGGCCAAGACAGGTGAGCTCTGATTGGTTGGTTCAGGTGAGACCTGAAAGTCTCAAAGTTAAAAGGGTGTGGGTTTTGGGGGAACTCAGAGTGCATGTTTGACCTCTAACAAGCAAATGGCTCCTTGGCTCTATTCAAAATTTAGGCCCAGTTAGCCACTCAGGAGCCATCTTGAAGGATTGACTCTTTCAGGTTCACATTTATTCATTACATTTATTCACAAGTTAAAGAATTAGACACACGGCTTTCTCATTTGTAAAATAACCAAGTCACGTAAGATAATTTCTAATTTTCTCTCCCTCTCTAAAATTTTATGACTTTTAGTGCTATGTAATATATCCAGATTTATAGTGAATAGAGCACCTAACTATATGCCAGGCACTAAGCTAGGCGTTTTCACGAATGCTATTTGGTAATAGTTGACTACCAATGTGATTGGAGAGGCTGTTACCTACACTGACAATTCAATATTGTGAGGATTTCAACCACCAATTCAACTATATTCGGAATATACTGTATATGCATTTCTCTGATGTTCACGGCTGAGTTCTTGGTTAAATAAAACAAATGTAAAAACATGGCATGTAATTGTTTGCTTTATGTTTTGGAAAAAATAATAAACAACACTAACAACTTTGGAACCACAGTGATTTTTCTTTTGTCATTGACCTCTTGCAGAACAATGAATTGGACGTAATTCGTTTTTTTATTCTAACGTAACAATTCTCTCAACCTTATAGATTTCAGGGGAGTAGGAGGCAGGAGGGAGTGAATAGGACAAAAAGAATTCTTTCTATTGAAAAGGAGATGTGGCCGGGCGCAGTGGTTCACGCCTGTAATCCTAGCACTTTGGGAGGGTGAGTCTCAGGATTTCGAGACCAGCCTGGCCAACATGGTGAAACCCCGTCTCTACTAAAAATACAAAAATTAGCCGGACGTGGTGGTTCGTGCCTGTAATCCCAGCTACCCGGGAGGCTGAGGCAGGAGAATCACTGGAACCTGGGAGGCAGAGGTTGCAGTGAGCTGAGATCGCGCCCCTGCACTCCAGCCTGGGCGACAGAGTGAGACTCTACCTCAAAAAAAAAAGAGATGTTTGTAAGAGGCCCACAGAAGTTCTCAGCACCAGACCAGGTGTGGTGGCTTACGCCACCCTGGGGTAGGAGGCAGGAGGGAGTGAAAAGGACAAAAGAATTCTTTCTATTGAAAAGGAGATGTTTGTCTATTGATACAATCCCAGCACTTTGGGAGGCAGAGGCAGGAGGATCAGTTGAGCCCAGGAGTTCGGGACCAGCCTGGGCAACATAGGGAGACCGTGTCTCTATAAAAATGTATTTTAAAAAAAGGAAGAAAGGAAAAAAGAAGTTCTCAGCACTGTTGAAGAGAGAAACGAGCCATCCTCAAGTCATCCTGTGGCCTACCTGAGAGGCAGCTCCTGATATACCTGCTGTTTATTAACTATGTCATTAAGGGTGATTTCTGTCTCCAAAACAAACCACTCAAAGTTTTACTTTAGTTTTGAAAAGTAGTGTTCCTATGGTAAGTAGTCAGCTGAACCATTTTAAAAGCCCACCTTTCAGGGTTTTGCTGTAGTAGGTTATTCCTTGTAATGAAAAAAATTTTCTTGAAAATTAATGAATCATTATTTTTTAAATTTTGTTTTGTAAGTATGCCTTTGTTTCTTTAAAGCTCTCATCATGAAGGCCTCGTCTCTTTTCTCAGTCATCACTACGGCAAACTTTAACAACTTAGTTAGAATTTACAAAACTGTGGCAAAAATACTGTTATGTACTTCAGAAAGTAAAGAATGGGAATGCATGACTTTTTCAAGTTCCCTTTACATAGCAGGTTGTGTGCCTTTCAGCCAAAATGAAAATAATAATAATAATAATAATACATTGAAATAGGTAATATTTTATTTATTAAAGTTATACATTCACAAAATTTGTTCCTCCTTAAATTGAAGTTCAGCTTATAAATCTTATTATTCTGTTTTTAAGGTTAGCAAATTTTAATGATCACTTTTTAAAAGTTTTTGTTTACTATTTGGTCCCCTTTATGAAAGTACTAAATAAACATATTGAACCAGCTTATATAACTTAATTTCTTTTCCATGCACTTCAATTAACTGACCAAATTTAATAATTCTTCTAAGTCTAATGAATTAAAGTCAAAATGCTGTGAACCTTAAGTTATCTTAAAAATTCTGGCTGGGCGCGGTGGCTCAAGCCTGTAATCCCAGCACTTCAGGAGGCCAAGGAGGGCGGATCACAAGGTTAGGAGTTCGAGACCAGCATAGCCAACATGGTGAAACCCCGTCTCTACTAAAAATACAAAAAACAGCTGGGTGTGGTGGCAGGCACCTGTAATCCCAGCTACTTGGGAGGCTGAGGCAGGAGAATTGTTTGAACCCGGAAGGTGGAGGTTGCAGCGAGCTGAGATCGTGCCATTGCACTCCAGCCCAGGCAACAGGGTAAGACTCGGTCTCCAAAAAAAAAAAAAAAAAATTCCAACTCTGTATATAAGCAATACATGATTCCAAATCCAAATCATTGGAAATACAAGGCTGTCCTGTTTCGCCAGCAGACCAGCTTCTCTTTCATCACCAATACGTAAAATAATAAGGAAGTACAAATTTTAAAGTAAAAAATATCAATACCTTGATTTTGCTCCTTTTAAACATTTTTGTACATAATTCTAAGCTTTGTCAGGGCAAAAAGAAGCTTACTCACCAAGTAAATGATTACATAATCTTTCACAACTTTAGAAATTGCCTTCCTATCTATTTTGGGAATTGACTTCTCAGGAGGTTTGAGGTTGCATTGTGACCTTGAGTCTTGCCTCAAATTAAACCCAGTTTAATACTGAAGCCTGCCTTGTACCTTACCACTATTGTTCATCTTTACTACCCTGCTCAACGTTTTCTTTTTGCTTATCTTTAACATGCTAGATAATTGATATTTGTGTTATACTTACTGTATATTGCCTGTCTTTCTCCATGAGAATGTCATCTCTATGAGGACAGGAATTTTTCTTTTTCTTTTTCTTTTTTTTTTTTAACGGAGTTTCACTCTTGTTGCCCAGGCTGGAGTGCAATGGCATGATCTCGGCTCACTGCAACCTCCACCCCCTGGGTTCAAGTGATTCTCCTGCCTCAGCCTCCCGAGTAGCTGGGATTACAGGCATGAGCCACCACGCCTGGCTAATTTTGTATTTTTAATAGAGATGGGGTTTCTCTATGTTGGTCAGGCTGGTCTCGAACTCCCAACCTCAGGTGATCCGCCCACCTCAACCTCCCAAAGTGCTGGGATTACAGGGATGAGCCACCGCACCTGGCCAGGACAGGAATCTTTCTAGGGCTTTTTGCTCTTTGACAGATGTTAAGCACCCAGAACTGTTCCTAAATTATTTAGAAAATAGGCCAGGTGTGGTGGCTCATGCCTGTAATGTGCCAGTTGGAATTCTGCAATATCTACATATATGTAGGTACAGTATGTGTGTATGTACATATGTATGTATCTATACAGTATATAGCCTTTTCAGACTGGCTTCCTTCATTTAGTAAAATGTATTTACGTTTCTTCCATGTCTTAGTACCTTGATAGCTCATTTCTTTTTAGCACTGAATAATATTCCATTGTCTGTGTGTACCAAAGTTTATTTATCTATTTATCTACTGAAGAACATATTGGCTGCCTCCAAGCTTTAGTAATTATGAATAAAGCTGCTATAAACATCCTTGTGCAGGTTTTTTTGTGGTCATAAGTTTTCAACTTCTTTGTATAAATGTCAAGAAGTGTGATTGCTAGACGATATGGTAAAAGGATCTTAGTTTTTTTGTTGCTGTCGTTGTTTTTGTTGTTGTTGTTGTTGTTTTGAGATGGAGTCTTGCTCTGTGTCCCAGGCTGAAGTGCAGTGGCACGATCTTGGCTCACTGTGAGCTCACGCCATTCTCCTGCCTCAGCCTCCTGAGTAGCGGGGACTACAGGCGCCCGCCACCATGCCTGGCTAATTTTTTGTATTTTTAGTAGAGACGGGGTTTCACCGTGTTAGCCAGGATGGTCTCGATCTCCTGACCTTGTGATCCACCTGCTTCGGCCTCCCAAAATGCTGGGATTACAGGCATAAGCCACGGCGCCCGGCCAAAGGATCTTAGTTTTGTAAGAAACTGCCAAACTGTCTTTCAAAGTGGCTGTACCATTTTGCATTTCCGCCAGCAATGAATGAGAGTTCCTATTGCTCCACATCCTCACCAGCGTTTGGTGTCATCCGTGTTCTGGATTTTGGCCATTCTAATGGGTGTGTATGGTATTTCACCATTTTCTTCTTACAAAGAAAAAAAAATCACCTATGATAGATAATAAGCCAATGCTTACTTTTTATTTATTTATTTTTATTTTATTTTTTTGAGATGGAGTTTCGCTCTTTTTGCCCAGGCTGGAGTGCAATGGCACGATCTCAGCTCACCACAACCTCAGCCTCCCAGGTTCAAGCGATTTTCCTGCCTCAGCCTCCCTAATAGCTGGAATTACAGGCATGTGCCACCACGCCCGGCTAATTTTGTATATTTAGTAGAGATGGGGTTTCTCCATGTTGGTCAGGCTGGTCTCGAACTCCTGACCTCAGGTGATCCGCCTGCCTTGGCCTCCCAAAGTGCTGGGATTACAGGTGTGAGCCACCGCATCCGGCCTAATGCTTAACTTTTTAGATTAGTAATTGGATTTATAGAAGTTCAGGAAAGAGGTTGGTATAGGGATTAGTGAATAAAGTTTCTTGGGAAAGGAACTAGAGCTCAACTAAAAATGTTTCATGCTGGTCAGGAGGGTTACAGGGTGCATGCCGGGCAAAGACAGAAATGCAGGTAAACAGAGTGTGGAAGGAGAGATGAAGCCCGTGTGTTCTTTAGACCAGTGGTCCCCAGCCTTTTTGGCACCAGGGACTGGTTTCCAACACACAATTGGAAAAATTGTGTGTTGGGGGTTGGGGGTTGGGGGATAGATGGTTTCAGGATGAAACTTTTCCATCTCAGATCAGGCATTAGTTAGATTCTTAAAAAGAGTGTGCAACCTAGGTCCCTCAGATGCACAACTCACAATAGGGTTGGCGCTCCTGCAAGACTAATGTCGCCGCTAATCTGACAGGAGGTGGAGTTCAGGCAGTAATGCTAGCTGGCCCACAGCTCATCTCCTGCAGTGCAGTCTGGTTGGTTCCTAACAGGCCACGGACCAGTGACATCTGCTATAGACAATGGACAGATGTACCGAAAAGAGTAGAAGGTTGTATATTGGCCGATAAATTTTGTAATACCAGCTATCTTGCAGAAAGTATTTCCCATGTGCCAGCTACTGTGCTAAACACTTTATCTGTTTTACCTGTATTATCACATTTAATTCCCATGGCATTTTTTTAACTTTTTACTTTTACACAGCCTTAGACTTAGAGGAAGTTGCAAAAAGAGTACAAAAATTTCCTAAATATCCTTTAGCTAGATTCTCCAAATGTTAAAATTTTATCACATTTGGGCCAGGTGCAGTGGCTCATGCCTATAATCCCAGCACTTTGTGAGGCTGAGGCAGGAGGATCACTTGAGTCCAGGAGTTCGAGACCAGCCTGGGCAACAAAATGAGACCCTGTCTCCACAAAAAAATGGAGAAATTTAAAATTTTTTTTAATTAAAATTTTTATCACATATGCTTTATCTTAGTCTCCCTCCTTTTTCTTTCTCTGTGTGTGTGCAAACATCTGTGTGCACAAATTTTTGCTGAACCATTTGAGAGTAAGTAGCCAAGGACATCTTACCACTTTACCCTAAGTATGTCCATGTATATTTTCTAAAACAAAATGTACAGCAACCACTGTACAATGATGAAAATCAAGAAATCAACACTGGCATAGTTCTGTTATCTAATCTACAGATTTTATTCCAGTTTTGTCAGTGGTTCCCCTTATGTGCTTTATAGTTCTTGTTGTTTTAATATTTTCTACTGCTACAAGGTCCAGGTTGCACTTGGTCTTCACTTCTTTTTAGTCTCCTCTATATCAGTACAATCCCTCAGTGCTTGTCATTTATGACATTGACATTTTTGAATGACATGGGACATTCTTTTTTGGATGTCCCTTAATTTGAGTTTGCCTGATGCTTTTTTTTTTTTTTTTTTTTTTTTTGAGACGGAGTCTCACTCCGTCGCCCAGGCTGGAGTGCAGTGGCGCCATCTCGGCTCACTGCAAGTTCCGCCTCCCGGGTTCACGCCATTCTCCTGCCTCAGCCTCCCAAGTAGCTGGGACTACAGGCGCCCTCCACCACGCCCAGCTAATTTTTTGTATTTTGAGTAGAGACGGGGTTTCACCGTGTTAGCCAGGATGGTCTCCATCACCTGACCTCGTGATCCGCCTGCCTCAGCCTCCCAAAGTGCTGGGATTACAGGCGTGAGCCACCACGCCAAGCCCCCTGCCTGATGCTTCTTTATAATTAGATTCAGGCGTGTGCTTTCTCAGCAGGAATACCTGCAAGATGACATTTTGCCCATCTCAGCGCATCTCAATAGAAAGCGTGATTTTTTTTCTCCCATTGCTGATAGTGTTCACTTTAATCATCTAAGAAGTAGTACTGACAGATTTCTCCACTGTAGTTCCTACTTTTCCCATTTTAATTAGTTGGTATCTTGTTGAGAGATATTTCTCATCATATTCTCACCGTTCAAACCATGATTTTAGCATCCATTGATGATTTTCTGCCTGAATCAATTGTTACTGTGGTGATTGCCAAATGGTTCCTTTTCTAATCCCATTATTTCTTTTAAGTTGATTGGTTGGCATTCTACTGTAGGAAAGAGCTTTCCCTTCTCTCCCACTGATTCATACATTTATATCACTATAGACTCATGAATTCCCATTTTGTTCCATTGTTTACTCTCCATTACCATCATCATTTATTTTGATACTCAAATTCTCCCAAATTTGGCTGGTGAGAGCTCTTTCCAGCCAGCTCCTGTTCCTTTTGACATGCCCACGCCATTATCTGAGCACTTCCTCGCCTATGGCATGGCAAGAGTCTAGGCTCATTTAGTACTTTTGCCATCCCAGCCTTGAAATCAACCTGGGAGAGCTACTGTTTTGTTGTTGTTGTTGTTTTAACATGGTAGAGTTTTAAGGCAGGTACTATCATCGTTGCTATTTTATAAATGAAAAAGAGAAGCTCAGGAAGTTGGATATGTGGTTAGAGATAACAGAAGAATGAAGGCAACTCAATAACAGTTTGCTACCATGCCACACAAAACCATGAGGAAAACACCATTAAAATAACAACTGGGCCATGGTGGTGATTTGAGAAGACCAATTTAACTCCCATTTGGGATTAGGGACCACTACTCCCTCACCCTGGAGCACTGGCTAGCATGCGAACTCTTGCCAACTTCATCCTTGACAAAGAAACAGACAAAAAAGAGAAGAGGCCATCAGCAGCTGCTGCAGTACCTGCTAGAAAACCAAATGCACTCCACACTGGTGTTTAATTGTCAAACACTCAATGGAAATGTGATTGCACTGAATTTTGAACATCTTCAATTTTAAGAATTATCAGAAATACGCTGTCTGGGTTTTCAAAAATAAATATTTATTATCATTGGTGAATGTGATGTATCCTTGCTGGATTTTTACTATGTGAGAATACATTTTGTATTGTTTATTGAAAATGTAATAAATTGATGCAATAAGACAATTTTTAAAAAAGAATCCTCTTTTCCCAATACCCGCAGCATTTTTGACAGCTTTATTGAGCTAAAATTTTTACAGCATAAATTTCAGCTATTTAAAATGTACAACTCAAGTGGTTTTCAGTATATTTACAGAATTGTGCAACGTCACCACATTTTTAGAACATTTTTATTACCCAAAAAAAGAAACCTTCTGCCCATTGGTAATCACTCTTCATTCTCTTCCCTATGCAGCCCTAGGCAACCACTAATCTACTTTCTGTCTCTATGAATTTGCCTGTGCTAGATATTTCATAGAAGTGAAATTATACCAGATATGATTATTGTATAACCAATGACTGGTTTCTTTTACTCAGCCTAGTGTTTTCAAGGTTCATCCATGTTGTGGCATAATATCTCAACATTTTAACTTTTGTTTTTTTTTGAGACGGAGTCTAGCTCTGTTGCCCAGCCTGGAGCGCAGTGGTTCCATCTCGGCTCACTGCAAGCTCCGCCTCCCGGGTTCACGCCATTCTCCTGCCTCAGCCTCCCAAGTAGCTGGGACGACAGGCACCCCCCACCACGCCTGGCTAATTTTTTTTTTGTATTTTTAGTAGAGAAGGAGTTTCACTGTGTTAGCCAGGACGGTCTCGATCTCCTGACCCCGTGATCCACCCGCCTCGGCCTCCCAAAGTGCTGGGATTATAGGCGTGAGCCACTGCGCCTGGCCCATTTTAACTTTTTAATGCTGTCATAATGTCCCTCTTCCCATGCGGCACACATCAGACTTATTTTCCTTCTGCTTTCTTCAAATAAATATATTAAGCATGTTTTTATTTCGACAGAATTTTCTTCTTTCTAAGTTTTAATGGCTATACCAGTACTGAATCCCATGACATCCCCCTACAGTGGAAATTTCCAGGCTTGTCGTTTCAGACAATGCAGTCGTTCCTGTAATCCCTATTCATGCAGTCGTTCAAGAGGAATCTGTTTACAAAATCTGAGCCAAAGGATGACCCGCAACAATAATCACTTTACTACTCAACTGTTCCCTCTTGCAGCTAAATGAAGGTTTTGTCCTCGGGAGACTGTGACATCACCTCTAGGGCTGACAGGCCACAGCAACTGACCTCCTCATCTGGGCTTCTCCCCGGAAGAGGTGGAAGTCATTGTCATTGTTCCTCACAAAGGGCCGCTGTGCCGAAATGCAAAGTAAACAAGCAGAAATGACAGCCTGCTTCATTATAGTACTGGCACTTCTTTCTCACACTCGTTTCTTAGTAAACAGACATGGGTTTGTTTTCGCTTTTTACTTTTTATTGGTGAATATGTATTTAATATGCCTAATTTATATATATATTATGCATAACATATATAATATGCATATAATATATATAATGCATAATATATATAATATGCATATAATATATATTATGCATAATATAATATGCATAATATATATAATATGCATAATATATATATGCATAGAAACTACAGTATTGCAGTTCTAGGTAACTATTATCCAGCTTCAATAATTATCAGCCCATGGCTAATTTTGTTTCCCCTGGACGTTTACCTCCACTCTCCACCTCCATTAACAAAAGCTTCTTACTGAAAATTATTCCAAATAGTTACTTCATTGTCCCTGCCCTGTCATCCCATAGATCCAATTATTTTCATTTTGTTTTCAACAGATTATTTTGGGAACATTACTATGTGTTTGGCACAATGCCAGGTCCTGGGGATACAAAGATGAAGATGACATTGTTTGGGCAGTTTACAGACCAGGAACTAGAAACACAAACATTGTGTTTTATGATAACATGAGGTTGGAGGATGGACAGAGCTGATCCTGACACAGCCTGGATCAGGAAGCGGTGGGGTTTAGAAACAAAACCATTAATAGTAATTACATGGCCAGGCGCGGTGGCTCACACCTGTGATCCCAGCACTTTGGGAGGCCAAGGTGGGTGGATCACCTGAGGTTGGGAGTTTGAGACCAGCCTGATCAACATGGAGAAACGAAAAATACAAAATTAGTCGGGCATGGTGGCGCATACCTGTAATCCCAGCTACTCGGCAGGCTGAGGCAGGAGAATAGCTTGAACCCGGGAGGAGGAGGTTGCGGTGAGCCGAGATCACGCCATTACACTACAGCCTAGGCAACAAGAGCAAAACTCCGTCTCAAAAAAAAAAAAAAAAAAATGGTAATTACATGCTGGGGTGAGGGTAAGTTTACAGTAAAGTTGCTAGTATGGAAGTGCTTATGTGCTATTATTTTAAAGTTTAGCCGGGGTTAAAGTAATGAGGTTGGTGTTGGCTAAGCTGTGAAAGCAAGTTCGATGGAACCCTGGGTCCACTGTACTGGGCATGAATCACAATCTAGAAAACCCAGAGTACTTATTGCAAAGTCACGGTGATAGCTCTTCTGTTTCCCACATTACCGCAAATTTCCCCTAAGGTGAGGCCTGCAACTAGCTTGAATGGGGAAAGTCAGGGGGTAGGTATAAATTAATATCTTCATAAATTTGTATCAGCCTCACAGGTATGAATCTAAGTTAAATGTGTATAAACATATAAAATATATATGTATCTATATATAGCCAGTCAAAAATGGGAAGAAATTGAATTGCCTCTATATTAAGAGAGACATAATAAAACCAGAAAGAAGCTTTGCCTGATGAAAGGAGGTGGCTTCTACAGGCCACCTGGTCTAGACAGCTGACACCCCCTGGGGTACGGGGACAGTTCTTTGGTGCAGTGATCAGCATGTCCTTAACAGACTGTTCCTGAGGTAATGCCTACTGCGATCTGCTCACCTGTGATCTGTCCACATGCCGTCTGCCTGCCCTGGGATCTGTGCGTGCATGCAGGTCTCTCTGGTCCGGAAGCCAGAGCTGGGATGGAATTCAATGAACCACAAAAGTCTCCCTCTCACTATCAATTTTGAAGAATGAAGAAGAGGTAGGCAGGCAAAGACAAAAAACTCAGGGTGAGGGCATAAATATAAGCAGAGGTATCGAGGCAGGAAACAGCACAGCCAGGTCACAGCAGTTCAGCACCCACTGGGACGAGTGCAAGACAAGAAGCATCGAAGGAACACAGGCAGGTGAGAAAGGTAGGGCCAGGTTCGAGAGGGATTCCTGCATCCTGTGAAGGAACTGGGCTTCACTGAGGGCTGAGAAGCAGGATAGGTGGTGCATTAGAAGGAGTCCTCGAGCAGCATGTGGACAGCACATGGGAGCAGAGGATCCAGGCAGGAAGGTGGTGCAGCGTCAAGGGCAGAGGGAGGCAGCCTTCAACCAGTTCAGAAATGAACCCAGGGTGTCATGGGCAGGGTTATGCCCTGCACCACTCCCCCAACTCATGTTGAAGTCTTGACCCCCGGTACCTCACAATGTGACATATTTGGAGACAGGGCTTTTATTTATTTTATGAGATGGAGTCTCGCTCTGTTGCCCAGGCTGGAGTGCAGTGGCGTGATCTCGGCTCACTGCAAGCTGCGCCTCCCGGGTTCAAGAGATTCTCATGCCTCAGCCTCCCCAGCAGCTGGGATTACAGGCTCGCTACCACAGGGCAGATCCCTCACGAGAGTAGATCCCTCAAGAATAGCTTGGGGCATCCCCGTGGTAACAAGTGAATTCTCGCTCTATTAGTTCACAGGAGAGCTGGTTGTTTAAAAGAGCCTGGCAGCTCCTCCTCCCTGCTTGCTTTCTCTCTCACCATGTGACAGGCCTGCTCCCACTCTGCCTTTCACCATGAATAAAAACTTCCAGGCTGGGCGTGGTGGCTCAAGCCTGTAATCCCAGCACTTTGGGAGGCCGAGGTGGGAGAATCACGAGGTTAGGAGATCGAGACCATCTTGGCTAACATGGTGAAAACCTGTCTCTACTAAAATACAAAAAATTAGCCAGGTGTAGTGATGCATGCCTGTAATCCCACCTACCCTGGAGGCTGAGGCAGGGGAATCGCTTGAACCCGGGAGGCAGAGGTTGCAGTGAGCTGAGATCACTCCACTGCACTCCAGCCTGGCAACAGAGCAAGACTCTGTCTCACATTAAAAAAAAAAAAAAAAAAAAAAAAAGCTTCCTGAGGCCTCACCAGAAGCAGAGGCAAGCACTATGCTTTTTTTTTTTTTTTTTGAGATGGAGTCTGGGCTGCTGCCCAGCCTGGAATGCAGTGGCACAATCTCAGCTAACTGCAGCCTCTGCCTCCAAGGTTCAAGCGATTCTCCTGCCTCAGCCTCCCAAGTAGCTGGGATCACAGGTGTGCGCCACCACACTCAGCTAATTTTTGTATTTTTAGTAGAGATGCAGTTTCCGCATGTTGACCAGGCTGCTCTGGAACTCTGGACCTCAAGTGATCCACCCATCTTGGTCTCCCAAAGTGCTGGGATTACAGGCATGAGCCACCACCCCTGTCCTACTATGCTTCTTATACAGAAGCATAGTATAAGATTCTGCAGCATTCTGTCTGCAGAATTGTAAGCTAAAATAAACCTCTTTTATTTATAAATTACCCAGCCTCAGGTATTCTTTAATAGCAATGTAAAATAGACTAACACAACAGCCATCTACATGCCAAGGAGAGAGTCCTCAGAAGAAACCAACCTTTCTGACATTTTGATCTTGGACTTCTAGCTCCAAAATTATGAGAAAATAAATTTCTGTTGTTGAAGCCACCCAGTCTGTGGCAGCCCTAGCACACAAATACAAGGGTACAATACGAAGTGCAAGAGGGTCAGGAAAATCAGCAAGACATCAGTTGCAAGAGAGGATAGAGGAGAAAGGATCGGGGAGGTCTCCCAGACCTCTTGCTTGACGACTGAGTAGAAGGCAATGTCGCTACCTGTAACGGGATCCAGGGATGAGTTGGATCTCAGGGCCTGTGGATGAGACATCCCAGTAAAAATGCATAGCAGACAGTTGGATGTAAAAGTCTGAAGCATTTCAAGAAGAGTGAAGCAACTATGATTTTTGTCCCATTTCTGGGACCCTATTGCTCTGTGATATCTCTGAGCTTCAGTTTCTTCAACCGTAAAAAAGGTATATTGGTGGGGCGTGGTGGCTCATGCTTGTAATCCCAACACTTTGGGAGGCCGAGATAGATGGATCACTTGAGGGCAGGAGTTTGAGGCCAGCCTGGTCAACATGGTGAAACCCCCTCTCCAATAAAAATACAAAAATTAGCCAGGGGTGGTGGTGCATGCCTGTAATCCCAGCTACTGGGGAAGCTGAGGCAGGAGAGTCGCGTGAACCCAGGAGGCAGAGGTTGCAGTAGCCGAGATTGTGTGACTGCACTCCATCTCAAAAAAAAGAAAAAAACAAAAAGGTATACTAATACCTTTCCTGTCTACCAAGGAGAGTAGTTGAAGGGGCAAATGATAATAATACCGTACATGTGAAAATTCCCTGAAAACTGAATAAGGCAGCATTTAAAAAAAATAAATTATAATTATATATAAGCTTTTCTGGGACACCAAAAGATGATTTTAAAGTTTTGCTGAGTTCAGTTGAGGCTTTAAGAACAATTTGCCTCAAAATGACAAAGTTCTTTCTGGGCGTGATCATTTTATCAAATCCTGGATCTGGTAGTTAAAAGTGTCAATTTTTTCTTTTTTGTTTTGTTCTGTTTGTTACCAAAGGCTATAATTATTTGGGGGCAATTTGCCATTTCTAGAATCTTAATCATACTGGCTTATAATGCTGTCTGCTCTGAACAGAGCTTATTTATAACTACACAATTACATGCATTTCTTTAAGACTTAGGAGGAATATTATAAATCAGGGATAAATTCTTTCATAAGTGAAATCAGAAAGAAATTAGAGAAGTAATGAGCCTTGACCGCCTTAGGTACTGTTGCTGTGATTGTTAAATGCATTAGCTAATAGTTTTACCATGGATACTATATAATACTATCACACGGTATATGTTTTAATAATCATATCAAAGCAATCCGTGGTGCAACATAATTTCTAAACTATGATTCTAAGGTTAAACATGTCTAAAAATGAAAGTGGTATGACCACCGTTTGCCACTAGGGGGAAGCAATCGATTGACCATAAACTCATCAAGTCCCAGCGGGCGCGAGGCTGCCGGTTGGATCAAGGAATCTTGAATGATTCTTTCAGCTCAGAGTCACTCTGTGGTTCAACCACTGTGCTTGCAGTTTCAAGTTCCAATTGAACAAGGAAATACCTTTTAATATTTTAGATAACGTTGCTAAGTATAAAGAGGGTTATTTCTCAGGGGGGTGTTGCAGGACCCTAGGAAACAAAAACTGTTAGAACTTTAGAGGTCTTGACTGGTCGCGGTGGCTCACACCTGTAATCCCAGCACTGTGGGAGGCTGAGGCAGGCGGATCACGAGGTCAGGAGATCGAGACCATCCTGGCTAACACGGTGAAACCCCGTCTCTATCAAAAATACAAAAAGTTAACCGGGCGTGGTGGCGGGCGCCTGTAGTCCCAGCTACTCGGGAGGCTGAGGCAGGAGAATGGCGTGAACCCTGGAGGCGGAGTTTGCAGTGAGCCGAGATCGCACCACTGCACTCCAGCCTGGGCGACAGAGCGAGACTCCGTCTCAAAAAAAAAAGAACTTTAGAGGTCTTACATCCTACCAGTAACCTGTAAGGTCACAGCCATAAAGGTTTTCTCTCTGGTCCTCTGTGGCAACGCAGGATTGTAAAAATCAAATTACTATACTTGATTAATAACTCATCAAGGATAAAATAGTATAATACATAGGCCCAGCAACTCTAACAAGTGACTGGAATTTTTTTTTTTTTTTTTTTTTGAGACAGGGTCTCACTTCTCACCCAGGGTGGAGTGCAGTGGCGTGATCTCAGTTCACTGCAACCTCCACTTCCCAGGCTCAAGCAATCCTCCCACGTCAGCCTCTCGAGTCTCTGGGACTGCAGGCGTGCGCCACCACACCTGACTAATTTTTGTAGAGATGGGGTTTTGCCATGTTCGACAGGCTGGTCTTGAGCTCCTGAACAAAAGTGATCCGCCTGCTTTGGCCTCTCAAAATGCTGGGATTAGAAGCGGGAGCCACCACACCCTGCCCAAACTCAATTTTATATCTATAAAGTTTCACTCTTTTAAAAAATTATCATTGTAATAATATATATCAAAAAACTTGAAAAAAATACAAAATTATGAGAGTGAAGATAAAGATTAAACCGCTGTTTACATTTTATTTTCTTAAATGGTTTCCCAAATTACTGTATTTAATTAAGTCAACACCTTAAATCTCTTCTGGAATAAGGAAAGCAGGATGGGTAGATAGACCGACACAGATGTGAGGAATTATCTCAATAGTTTCCAAACCTGGCTGATGGTCAGAATTACCTGGTGAGCTTTTTAAAACTAAATCAGAATCTCTTTGGGGGAGGGAGGAGAGGAAAGAAGGAAGGTAGACTCCAGAGAGAGAGAGCGAGAGAGCGAGAGAGGAGTGTGTGTGTGGTGTGTGTGTTTGGAGTTACCCAGTTGATAGTTTAGAGTTGGCGTTTGCGAACTGCTGAGGTAAACAAGTTTGCAGGTGTTGCCACAGAAAATATACAGAGCTTCCTTAGTGTTCATGGGGATGTAAAAACAAAAAAAAAGAAAGAAAATATAAGGCACCAGAATGGTTAAGAACTTAAATTTAACCCCAATAGTGGAGACCAAATTAGAATTAAATTATTTTACCAAAAAGGAAAAATTACCTTGTCATATAAAAACTCGTGGCAAGCATGCATTTGACATATTGATAACTGTAATGATACGTGTGGGTTTTTTTTTCAGTCAGCGATCTTTTATTAGAGAAAGGAGTTTATTCTAATCCTCAATACTGAGAACAGTTTGTCTCTGAAAGTATATATAGATGAACAAACTGCTAAACAAGAAAACGGTCCAGGAGCAGTGGCTCATGCCTATAATCCCAGCAGTTTGGGAGGCCGAAGCAGGTGGATCATGAGGTCAGGAGATCGAAATCATCCTGGCCAACGTAGTGAAACCCCGTCTCTACTAAAAAATACAAAAATTAGCCGGGCGTGGTGGCGCATGCCTGTAATCCCAGCTACTCGGGAGGCTGAGGCAGGAGAATTGCTTGAACCGGAGAGTGGGAGGTTGCAGTGAGCCGAGATCATGCCACTGCACTCCAGCATGGTGACAGAGCAAGACTCCGTCTCAAAAAAAAAAAAAAGAAAGAAAGGAAAGAAAACAAGAGTTCTCATTCACAAAGGACCTTTGCAGTTTAAAAAAAAAAAAAAAGGCATCAGCATTTCTCAGGATAGTCACTTACATCACTTACGTTTCAGGGACACTAGATTATTCTCTCTTTTTAATTCTGAGACAGAATCTCGCTCTGTCACCCAGGCTAGAGTACAGTGGTGCCATCACCGCTCACTGCAGCCTCAACTATGGGCTTGTGCCACCACACTCGGCTAATTTTTGTAGTTTTTGTAGAGATAGGAGTCTCACTATGTTATCCAGGCTGGTCTCCAAGTCCTGGGCTCAAGTGATACTACTGCCTCTATTTCCCAAAATGCTGGGATTACAGGTGTGAGCCACTGCTCTTGGCCCAGGGTAGTATTAAAGGAAGATCCCAGACCTGACAGAGATGAAAATAAGAGAAAAGATGATTAGTCTCCTTTATTTTGGAAGCAGAGGAATGCCAAGAAATTCTTTAAAAGGCAAGTGGTTGGCCATTAATAATCGCCTGGGCTGGGAGTGCAGTGATTGTGGGACTTTGCATAATTTGAATGTTTATTTTATTCTAATATTTTTCCAAGAAGAAGCCATAATTTTATTTATGATAGAAACAGGTACAAATTTCAAACCAAGTTGCAGTTATTCTTTTCAAACCCGTGAAAAAAGTCATTTTCAGGTGGTCACATTGTTAATTCCATAATAGCAGTTACAATGTCATTACTCTTGTTCTTCAAGGCTGGGACTGCCTTTGCTCTCAATACATTTGCTTGTGACATGACCAATTCTACGTCCTTAACTTCCACACCTGTATCATCAACCTCTGCCTCTCCAGTCTCCTCTTGTATAGTTGGAGTCTGTGTGTTTTCTTGAATGTTTGAGACAGCTCACTCTGTGTCTCAGCAGGTGCTACCCATGCTTGTTAAGATAAATCCTTGATCTTGGCTTCCCCAAAAACACACACATAGGTGTCTGAAGCAGGGTTCTTGTAGACATCTGGTTTTGTGATGACAAAGAAGATATTCTTAGATTTCCAGTAGTGACTGTAGTAACCCCTGTTATCTATGGAAGACCGAGTTTGGACATAGCCTTACGTGCCTTCTTTTCACTCTAACTCTGTTTTGCTTTACCGATTGACACTCATTGATTTCAGCTACTGCTGCCAGCTGGGCTGATTGTGTGGTGTCTCTGTGGAATCCTGTTCCTCAAGCTCTGGTACTGATTTATCACTGTCAGCTTCTGTTCCAGACCCGGTCTCCACCTGGGGCTGTGGCAACTTCCGCTCTGTAGCAAAAATGGTTTCTGTGGCTTCACCAGGCATTTAATGCAGGGAACATGAGACCAGGATGGTGGCAGAAAGACAGCCAGCAAGAAGGCAACAGTTTGTTTTTTTAAAACTAAACGGGGCTGGGCGCGATGGCTCACACCTGTAATCTCAGCACTTTGGGAGGCCCAGGCAGGCAGATCACTTCAGGTCAGGAGTTCAAGACCAGCCTGGCCAATATGGTGAAATCCCATCTCTCCTAAAAATACAAAGATTAGCCAGGTGTGGTGGTGTGCACCTGTAATCCCAGTTACTTAGGAGCCTGAGGCAGGAGAATTGCTTGAGGCCAGGAGGCGGATGTTGCAGTGAGCCAAGATTGAGCCACTGCACTCTAGCCTGGGCGACAGAGCAAGACTCCCTCTCAAAAAAAAAAAGAAAAGAAAAGAAAAAAGAAAAAAATAATAAATGTACATCATATGACCCAGCATTTATATTCCTGGGCATTTATCCCAGAAAAATGAAAACTTATTTCCAGACGAAAGCTTGTACACAAATGTTCATAGCAGCTTCACTGGGAATTACCAAAAACTGGAAGCAACCAAAATGTCCTTCAATAGGTAAATGACAGAAAAATAAAACAAAACAAAACTGTGATACATCCATTCCATGGAATAATACTCTGCAACAAAAAGGAGTGAATTACTGGTATACATGAGAGTTTGAATGGATCTCAAGAGCGAATACTGAGTGACAAAGTCAATCTCAAAAGTTCACATACATCCCAGCTACTTGGGAGGCTGAGGCAGGAGAATCAATTGAACCTGGGAGACGGAGGTTGCAGTGAGTCGAGATCACGCCACTGCACTCCAGCCTGGGCAACAGTGCAAGACTCCGACAAGTTCATATATGTTATGATTCCACTTATATAGCATTCTAGAGATAATACAATTATAGAGCTAGAGAACAAATTTGAGGTTGCCAAGGGTTAGGGATGTGAGGTGGTAAGTTTGACTACAGAGGGGTAGCTCGAGAAGGATCTTTGTGGTGATGGAATAGGTTGGTATCTTGATGCCAGTGGTGGTTACAAAAATCTACACAAATGATAAAAGAACATTGAACTGTATGAACACCTTAGACCAATGCACCTTCCTGGTTTTGATATTACACTAATTATCTAGATGTAGAAGTAACCACTGAGGAAAACAAGTGAAGGGTAAATGGAATCTCTCCATACTTTCTTTCCAACCTCCTGTGAATCTCTCTCTCTCTCTCTCTCTATATATATATATATTTTTTTTTGAGACAGAGTCTTGTTCTGTTGCCCAGGCTGGAGTGCAGTGGCATGATCTCGGCTTACTGCAACCTCCACCTCCCTGCAACCTCTGCCTACCGGGTTCAAGAGATTCTCCTGCTTCAGCCTCCTGAGTAGCTGGGATTACAGGTACATGCCACCACACCCAGCTAATTTTTGTATTTTTAGTAAAGACTGGGTTTCACCATGTTGGTTAGGCTGGTCTTGAACTCCTGACCTCATGATCCTCCTGCCTCGGCCTCCCAAACTGCTGGGATTACAGGCATGAGCCACTGCACCCGGCCACCAATAATTTTTTGGAAATAAAAAAAAATGTTTTTAAAGTAAGCATATCACTGTGCACCAAACAATAACACATCAGCTGGTCAGGCACAGAGGCTCATGCCTGTAATCCCAGCACTTTGGGAAGTCGAGACGAGTGGATTACTTGAGGTCAGGAGTTCGAGACCAGCTGGGCCAACATGGTGAAACCTCGTCTCTACTGAAAATACAAAAATTAGCTGGGCAGGATGGCTCATGCCTGTAATCCCAGCTACTCAGGATGCTGAAGAGAATCGCTTGAACCCAGGAGATGGAGGTTGCAGTGAGCTGAGATCGTGCCACTGCACTGCAGCCTGGGTGATAGAGTGAGACCCTGTCTCAAAACAAAAACCAAAGCGAAACAGAAACAAAAACACATCTCCTTCCCTAGACTCCACATTCTACTCTAGCTATATGCTAATACTTCCAAAATTGGCATCACTAGCCAGCATGACTCGCCTGCTCTCCAGACCCATATACCCAGCTGCCTATTGCATCTTTCCACTTGGATATCCCCAGGTTCCTCAAACTCAATTTGTGCAAAATGGAGCTGTCTTCCTTGCTGCCTCCTTCATTACCCTCACCACAATTGCTTCTCCTCCTGGGTCTTCAGTCTCAGTTGAAAGCAGGATACCCACCTTGTTGCTTAAGCTAGAAATTTAGGAGTCATCTTTAAATTTCCCCTTCCCCTCACTTCAGATCCAGTCCGTCATGAAGTCATCTTGATCCTACCCTCCAAGCAGCATGGCAATTTTCCACCTCTCTCCTCTGCTTCAGCCACCATATAGGACAAGCCACCATCAGCTCTATCCCATGGCCCACAAAAGAGTTCAACCACTGGACCCTGCTCACCTGTCCAGTTCCATTTTCTCTTCACTGTCTATACTGCAGCCACATCCACCTTCTTCCAGTTCCATGAAAGACCAGCCACATTCTTTTGCCTTTCCTCAAGCCCTTCACTCACCTTCTCTCCTCACCTGTATCAGTCTTGCTTGTCGTTCAGGTCGCAGCTTTAGTGCTAATTTTTATGGGAGAACTTTCCTGACTCATGAATTAGGTAAGAGCCTTCTGTTCTGTGCTCTTGGAGCACCATGTACTCCTGTCTCACAAGCTTTGCTCAGCTCACACTGGTGAATTGTCTTTCTTCGTTTCTGCACGATGTGCTAAGTAAAGGCGGAGATTGTGTCTCTTGTTTATCTTATACCCCTGTGTGCCTATCTCATTACCTGCCATATAGTGGGTCCTCAATGTATTTATTGTGAAGGAATGAAGCAAATAGATCAATGCTGGGGCTCATGAGTAAGTAAAGGAATTAAGCAAATAGATAAAATGCTAGCTAGGCTCAGGAGTAAGTGAAGGAATGAAGTGAATAGATCAATGCTGGGGCCCTTGTACCTCAGGACACTCTTGCTCATCTTGCTCACCTGCTGTATCCTCAAGTTTCTAGAGTGCTGCCTGAAACAAAGCAGGCATTCAATAAATATTTGCTGAATAAATGAATGGCCGCACATGCCGAATTTCCATCCCAGTAATCTGAGGAGGAATACATTATGCAGTCTGTGATACAGTTACACTGAGAACATCCTCTTAATTCTTAATTGACAAAGCAATCCTGAGATCAGATTACACATGAAGGAAGAAAATATAAACAGAAACACGAAATAATATCTCAGGTCCTTACCCATGTTTTATTTACCTTCCCCCAAGTAAATGCATTTTTCGCAACTTATTAGAAGACTAGATTTTCTTTCTAAAGGGGTTGAATCAGAGATGCTCCAGATTTGGGGGCCCCAGACTCAGGTCAGGGAGGGGGAGACACCTAACAGAAAATAGGGAAATTAAGTGAAAAGCTACAGACTGGATTATATGACCCCAGATATATTTCTCCTGATTTGCTCCCAAAAACACTAGCAGTCAGGCTATTAAGACAGATGGGCAATTGAAGGATCCCCTTTAGGGGAAAGGGGAAGCCCAAGAGAAAAGGCTTGCGGAGTTTGACATTGGTGATGTCCCAATGAAATGATGGAGTCCCACCTAATCATGAGAAAGTAATACCTACCAATTATCAAGTCCTTCCCATGAGCACAAAGAGGTTTCATTAGGCCTTTCAGTCCTCACTTTGTGTTTGTTTGCTCTCTTGTTTTTGTTTTTTAATACTTTCAACTTGGCCGGGCGCGGTGGCTCAAGCCTGTAATCCCAGCACTTTGGGAGGCCGAGGCAGGCGGATCACGAGGTCAGGAGATCGAGACCATCCTGGCTAACATGGTGAAACCCCGTCTCTACTAAAAATACAAAAAAATTAGCCGGGCATGGTGGCAGGCGCCTGTAGTCCCAGCTACTCGGGAGGCTGAGGCAGGAGAATGGCATGAACCCGGGAGGCGGAGCTTGCAGTGAGCCGAGATCGCGCCACTGCACTGCAGCCTGGGCGACAGAGCGAGACTCCGTCTCAAAAAAAAAAAATACTTTCAACTTTTATTTTAGATTTGGGGGTACAGGTGCAGGTTTTTACATGGGTATATTGAATGATGTTGAGGTTTGGGGTGCAATTGATCTCATCACCTGGAAAACTATTAAGTGAACATAGTACTAACATAGTTACTTTTTCAACCCTTCCCCCATCCCCTCCCCCAGTCCCTCACTTATTCAACAGCCAAAGATCACCAGGCATTGGAAGAAATCCTGCCAACATCAAAGTGAGAGACCAAAACAAATAAGAAATCAGAACTCAGAACAAACAGGGCCAATTCAGAGAGCAGAAAAAAAAAACTTCAGAGAAAGTGTAATTAATATCCACAAAAAGACAATAGTAAGTATTGCATCAATGAGAAAAGAAAGCTCTGGGAAATTAAATTTTTGGTACCAGAAATAAGAAATTCATAAACAAAAAGACAAAGAGATGAGAAATAGATCAATGTTTTTTAAAAAAACATATGTTAAACAGATGTTCAGGCTCACACCTGTAATCCCAGCACTTTGGGAGACCGAGGCAGGGGCAGGTGGATCACTTAAGGTCTGGAGTTCTAGACCAACCTGACCAAAATGGTGAAACACCGTTTCTACTAAAATACAAAACTTAGTTGGGCATGGTGGCGGGTGCCTGTAATCTCAGCTACTCAGGAGGCTGAGGCAGGAGAATCACTTGAACCCAGGAGGTAGAGGTTGCAGTGAGCCAAGATTGCACCACTACACTCCAGCCTGGGCGAAACAGCGAGACTCCCTCTAAAAAAAAAAAAAAAAAAAAAAATTGATACAAATAATTAAAAAAAAAGATGTTCAGTCTTTATTTGTGCTTAGCAGATGCCTACTATATAGTAGTAGCTGTTATCATCTCACTCAGAAGATAAATTTGCTAATGATCTTTGCACATGAGATTCCTTCTTTTTTTTCTTTTCTTCCTTTTTTTCTTTTCTTTTTTTTGTTTTGAGAGACAAGGTCTCACTCTGTCACCCAAGCTGGAGTGCAGTAGTATGGTCATGGCTCAGTGCAGCCTAGATCTCCTGGGCTCAAGGGATCCTCCCATCTCAACCTCCTGAGTAGCTGGATCTGTAGGCACACACCATACCCGGCTAATTTTTTTATTTTTATTTTTGTAGAGATGGGGGCCTCACTATGTTGCCCAGGCTGGTCTCAAACTCCTGGACTCAAGAAACCCCCCTTCCTAGGCCTCTTGAAGTGTTGGAATTACAGGTGTGAGCCACCACACCCAGCCTGAGATTCCTTCTAATTGAAATACATCTTCTAGGACTGTTTTATTAAAACAAATTTCAAAGTTTCACATATATTATTTTAGAACATTAAACTTAGATTTGTACATAGCCATGAATTTATTCAGTATTTGTAATATACAGTGCAATCATATTGATTTAAACAGCATTAACAAATGCTGATATTTGTTACTGGCAATAAATTAGACTAGGAAGTGGCATTAAAACAAGGATGAGGGAAAAATATGTAATAGATGCTCCTTGGCCAGTGATGATGAAGGCATGTTCAACAGGTTGGCCTCTGGTTCATATAAGTAAGAAGGTCCACTACTAAAATTCAAAATACGTGTTGACTCAGCATTGGCTCAGATTTCAACCCCTCCTGAAAGTCTTAAAGGGGTATTAAGATAAGCTAGTGTAAACAAGAACAAATGGGTACTAGAAGGCCAACAACAGACACTGGGGCCTACTTGAGGATGAAGGATGGGAGGAGGGAGAGGATCAGAAAAACTACATACGCTTATTCCCCAGGTGACAAAAATTATCTGTACACCAAACTCATGTGTCACACAGTTTACCTATATAACAAATCTGCACATGTACCCCTGAAACTAAAAGTTTAAAAAATAATAATAAGCTAGTTTTAACATCTAAATATTGTACCAGGCACAGGTTATATTTAGGAGTTAAGTTTCTAAAAAGTCCAGACTATTTCTTTCCAGCTTTATACTTATCTAAAAAGACCAAATATACTAAACCAAAGATGAAATTCAAATTTTTAAAAAACTGATTTTCCTCATATGGAATAGAAAAAGTTGCAAAGTTAAATAATTCTTGAGTTTCTTTTCACTTCTAAGTCCATTCTACCAATAGTAAAATCATAAAATTAATCCTCATATTTAAATTAAAAAATTCACAAAACTAACTGAATTTATACAGGAAATCAGGCACATGTGCTTTATAGATAGTTTAATTGTCCAGGAATTGAAGTGTTCTCTACTTCCTCCATAGATAGTTCTATTACCTGATCACTGCCCTGCTGGAGAACAAATCAGTTGCCTTCATAGGCCCCCACATTGATCCATATTCTAACACTCAATTTGCTTTGGATAGAGTTTAGAATTTCTCCCCCTGGGGAAAAGAACTAATACTCTAGTGCAAGACTGAAATTCAAAATACCAACAGTTATTAGAAAACAAACATGGTTAGGTAATTGTATTTGCTTATGTTGCTTTTCCACTGACTAATGTGTTAGAGCTGAAGAAGCCCTCCATTTGTTTCAGTGAAATCTATCATTCACTGATTAAACATATATTGAGCCAGACACCATACTTTGCTCTACACTTGATCTTAGCTAAAAGGCCGAGAAGCAATGGTATTTGGCTCTAATAGTAACACGATGAAAAGAAAGTAAGACCATCAAGTAGTTGATGGTCAACCCCCTTTAATGTAGGCATAGACAGAACCTCAGGTTGTTCAAAGCTTTATTTAAATAAAAAAGAATGTGAACAATTGTTCTTTCTGAGCCTTGCTATGAAGTGGTGTGGAAAAGTCCAGTGAGTAATCCCTACTACTCATGACAAGTGCAAAGTTCTATTTGCTCTTTAATGTCAACACTGTTTTTTCTGAGATTTCTGGAAGTTCTGTAACTTAAGGGTTAAAGGTACAGACCCTAGGGTTCAACAGGCCAGGGTCCAAATCCCTGCTCTGAGAACTGTAGCTTGGCCTTGGGGAAGACGCTTTGTACCTCTGAACCTCACTAATTTATGAAGGTTAGATTTGGCAACATGTGACAGCCAGCCGAAATCAACAGTGACTGAAATGCACCAGGACTTACACATTCGCATTAAAGAAGTGTGGACTTGCTGTCCTGTACTTGTATAGAATGTCCGTGAAGCCACTATGGACCCAGGCTCCCTCCCCTGTCTACTCCACCATCCCTAGGGTGTGGCTTTGTCTTCACAGCCCAGGATGGCTCTGGAAGCTCCATCCACTGCATCTACATTCTATTACATCTGCATTCTACAGGTGGCAGGATAATGAAAAGGCCTGAAACATTGGTTCTGACCCCTTCCTTATAGTAAAATGCCAGGTACTAAATGCAAACCCTTTTGGTCATTCATTCAACAAATATTTGTTGAGCACCTACTATGTGCCAGTGGCAATAGTAGGCACTAGAAATACAATGGTGAATAAGATAGACAGGGTTCCTGTCCTCATGGGCCACAGGGTATTGGAAGAGTCATAAGAATGATTTAATTGGCATGGCAATAAGCCCTGTGGAAAAAAAAAAAAAAGGGCATGAGAGGTTAAAAAAAATCATAGACACAGAGGACCTGATCTAGGTGCAGGCATCAAGAAAATGTTTCTTTGGGGAACTAAATTTGTGTTTGGACCTGTGAGATGAGTAGTAATTACTACATGGGCAGAAATTGCTTGTTGCCTAGCCAGTATCCACACATACTCTCTCTCTCTGTCCTCCCACCACTCTCCCCCACATCCTAGACAAAGTCTTGCTCTTGTTGCCCATGCTGGAGTTCAGTGATACAACCATAGCTCACTGCATCCTTGAACTCCTGGGCTCAAGTGATCCTCCCACCTCGGCCTCCCAAAGTGCTGGGATTACAGGCATGAGCCACTGCACCTAGCCGAGACTTTCTTTGCATTTTAGAACCCAGATTTCATTCAGGATAGCAGCCCTCCTTCCAGACAGGGATGGCCAGTGGAATGTAGGTGGAAGTTGTTGTAAAGTGTCCTTGAAAGGGAGTGACTCAACTAGGTGGGTGCCATTAGTCTTTCCCCTTCCTCCTGCCTAGCTGACACTGCAGCAACCACAGACCTTGAGGATGGAAACTATACACTGAATGTTGGGAAAGGCAGCCTCATTCAACAGCCCTTTGACCCCCTCCTTAGCCACATAAGAATGAACCTGGGGCCAGCTCAACTGTGTTGTGTTTTGCTTGGTGACTCAGACACCAGGATGCAGTGGGCGGAAGGGCTAGGACTTCTGTTCCTGATAATAGGCAACAGATGCCACTTGCTTGACAGTTTGGCTCAGTGAGCAAGTCTCTATGAGACGCATCATGATGGGGTAGAAACGCAAGGGCTTGTCAGCAACATTGCCCCAGGGTGTTGCTGACTCTCTGGGGTGTAGAGGGGTGGGGGAGGCTGGCCTCCCTCTGATCACAGAGTGATATTCCCATGGTATCCCAGGGGCCACAGACAATGTCAGAGGGAAGTTGGAGGAGCCCCTAGTGCAGAGAGTTTTACCTATCCCAGTCACTTGCAGGCCTCAAATAAGATCTGGTTGCACTCAACACAGAACCACCAATGGCATTGCTGAAAACAGAACTGTGGAAATGAGGTCCTTCTCTGAGAATGAAACACAAAAATTGAAGGACAAATATGGACGAATGCCAGGGAAGTCTCACGCAGCCTGGCTGGCACATCTGTTCGATAAGGGGACAATATAGACCCAAATGTCTCAGGCCAAATGGCGCAGTTAAGGATGAGGCCAGTTGAAACAGGGTCCTTTGCAGCAGTAGCCTTGGAAGTTGTTCAATAAGCCATGGACCAAATACTGCCTTTGCAACCTTTGGAGCCTGCTGGCCCCATGGAACTGCTGGTAACCCCAAAATCCATACATGCCAATTGGAGTCTGTGGCAGCAGGAAACTTCCGCTAGAGGACACCAGCCTCTCCAATCTTGGACACATAAGTTGCCTGAGGCAGCCGCCAGATACACCCCTTTCAAACAGCAGCTCCTTGCTTGCTATTGGGCACTGGTGGAGACTGAGCATCTTATAGCTGAAGCGCTGCATGTGATGCTATGACCTAAACTGCCCATTCTCACTTGTGTGTTTATGAATCCTATCAATAAAATTGGACAGGCTCAATAGAGCTTAATCAGCAAATGGAAATGGGACATCCAAGATCAGGCCCAGCCAGGACCACAGGAACTAAAAGCCTCCATAAACAAATAGCCAGCTTAGCAAAAGGGACCAAGAGACCCACTCTGTATGCTTTGCCCCTCCAGTGGCGACCTGGGGTCCAAGATTCAAAGATGTACCTGCCAGTGGCATGACATGGTTTACTGATGAGTCTTCGAAACAAAGCAAATGGGGTCCCCTGGCTTGTGACTACCATCTGGCCAGCAGATGATCATCTTTTGACTTAGACTGGATATAAATCTTCTCCCCAATGGGCCAAATTGTGTGCAGTGGTGACGACCTACTGCTATACCTTGCTACTTTTCACCAACCCATGGGCTGTTACCAAGAGTCTAGCAACGTGATTGGGGAATGGCAGCTGAATGACTGGACTATTGAGAGATCCCTCATGTGAGGACAAGAACTATGGAAGCAGCTTGCTGACTGGAAAGGATGAATATATGTCACTCATGTGGATGCTCATGGAAAAGGGCCTTTTGAGATGGATCATGAATGAAACTCATGCCGATCAAGCTTATGCCCTATCAGTGACAACCGCCTGCTTGATACATCAACCCACTAGACATGGAAGTCCACCACAGATACAAGAATGGGCCAAGGCCTGAGGGATGATCCTGAAAGATGAGACTAAGGATGCAGTACAATCTTGCGATTCTTGCCAATGGGCCTAAATTGTTTCAAGAGGAAAATTAGGGCACATAAACTGAGGACTAGGACACACCTAGGTCTGGTAGGTTGACCTCACTGGACCCTTGACCCCTAGCCATGGGCCCCATTGGTGCCTCACTGCCATTGACACCTACTCAGGCTATGGTGTTGCCATTCCAGTCTGTCCTATGGATGCTATAGCTACCATAGGTGCCCTTGAAAAGAACTTATGTTTTTGGATACTCCAAAAGACTTCACTCTGACCAAGGAACCTCTTTCACTGTCCAAGCAACACAACAATGGGTGGACCCTTTTTTATTTTGAAATGGAGTTTCACTCTTGTCACCCAGGCTGGAGTGCAATGGCACGATCTTGGCTCACTGCAACCTCCATCTCCCGGGTTAAAGCGATTCTCCTGCCTCAGCCTCCCAAGTAGCTGGGATTACAGGTGTGCGCCACTGACTTCCATGGAATATGATGGACTTTCCATGCACCCTATCATCCACAGGAACATGGAGCCATTGAACAATGGAACATCCCACTCACACAATCACTGATGAAAGGAAAGAACACATGGCCTGCGAATGGTGTGGCATCCCTGTCTCACGAGGGCAATGTAGACAGTGAACATTCCATTCTAGCACAACAGAAACATGACACTGCAGCACGTATTGGAAAATACTGAGCTTGGCGGGAGTTGAGGTGGACCAGGGAACTGCCTGCTTACCTGCTTAGGCTGTGCCTCTGATATCCCAATCTCAGTATATCCAACAGTTGTGTGTTTTTTGTTTTTTGTTTTTTTAGAGCACACATCTTTAGGATGGTTTGCAGTTTGGGCCACCATAGTACTCACACAGGGCCTCCTGACTCTAATCTGGAGCTGATGTTTCCCTGGATGCCTTCCTTTTATGGGAATCCCACAGGGCTACAGGATGGGACCAAGGAGTACAAAGGTGCTAGGTTACCTCCAGTGGCTCTAGGGGAATCTGATTCTTCCCTTCTTGTGGGTGATGCTGCTGAACATGTCAAGTTCGTACAGGACATGACCTTCCCTCCTGGACTGGATGAATAAGACCAAAAGGTCTGGCTCAAGCAACAAGGGCAATGGGTGCCCTGAGAGGTAGTAGCTTCAGTACTGGGACAGACAGCCTGGTTGGTGATATCTGGGCAGTGGTACTCCAAGTAATAGAAAAGAACACCTCTGACCACAGGAAGCATGAGAAGTGGGTGCCTAATCTCTCCTCCTCTTGTTCCTTCACAGTACATGGATTGAGAACATATCAGTGAAGATCATCCCAGGAGGAGCAGCAGTGAAAGATTGGAAGCATTGCCGGGTCTTCCACTTGAGTATTGGAAACATATCCCTCCAGATTAATAGTTCACATATGGCCTATTGCAAATCTGACAGGGGTCCCAGTGGCCATCAGTGGGTTCTGATCAGACAGTGCCACCCTCAGTCTGGGTTCAGATACACAGAATACATAATATAACCCACGAACGAAGCTTACCTTAACCATAGATATAAAATAAGAGGTGGACTTTATTTTTATTTATTTTTATTTTTTGAAACACAGTTTCACTCTGTCGCCCAAGCTGGAGTGCAGTGGCACAATCTGAGCTCGCTGCCACCTCTGCCTCCCGGGTTCAAGTGGTTCTCGTGCCTCAGCCTCCCAAGGAGCTGGGATTACAGGCACACACCACATTGCCCAGCTAATTTTTGTATTTTTAGTAGAGACAGGGGTCTCACCGTGTTTGCCAGGCTGGTCTCGAACTCCTGACCTCAAGTGATCTGCCTGCCTCGGCCTCCCAAAGTACTGGAATTACAGGCATGAGCCACCACACCCTACCTGACTTTCTTTTTTAAAAATACATTTCAGAGTGAGGTTTAATTCTACGCTCACTAAAACATCCCAGCTGTTCTCAGAAACATGAAAAGTCCTAAGTTGCACTGTGACTTTTCTTGGTGTCCATCCTGAGGACTTAGTCTGTTCCAGATGCCACAGGAGGAGCCAGCACCACTAGACATCAGAGGGGTTTGTGGAGGGTTGCTTTAATTAATCACCCTCCTTAAACTTGTCATTAACATAATGCACAATCCAGAATCAGCTGCCAGTCAGACCCACAGCAGCCCCACCATGCCCACCATGAGAATCCAGTTCTTGGCCAGCTCCTGGTAGCGTGAACCCAGGGAACCTCACTCAGCATCGCTGCACCATCCACACCCTCAGGGTGAGCCTGTCTGCCAGCCTGGCCACAGTCCAGTGGTATCCTGCCACCTGAATCATGGTTAAGCCAGACACAAATTTTGTACAATTGGACTAGAGACTCTTAGAACAACTGCTTCTTGGCCAGAGTTACATATGTGCTCTCTTGGGTTATATATACCTCTGTGGGGTGTAGTAGCTTGCAGAATGCCTGTCCTCCTTAGATGGGGCATGTCATTTGAGAATTTGGGGTCCTTCAGTGTTTGTGCAAAATGACACTCTAAATTGGAAGGGCCACAAACTTCTGGTGCATCACAGGGTTGCCTGAGTCAATTTGCCAGGAAAACAAATATGCCTGGTTCCACTCTGCTGCCCATGTCCTCATGCACAGTGTAGGCACACAGGTCCTGGATAAAGATGATACACATCTTGTCATTGACTGTGTGGAGATAGCAAATGCTACTGCCTGTGCTATTCAGGACCAGCTGGATGCATTAAACTCACTAGCCAAGGTGGTGATGGACAACCGAAGTCCTCAATTATCTGCTGGCAAAATGGGATGGCATTTGTATGACTGCCAACACCTCTTGCTGGGTATAAATCAATAATCCAGGCAAGGTAGAAAGTGAGCTGGAGAAGATTCCTGCTGAAGTGGAGTGCTGGTCAGCTGTACACACGCAGTGCCCCCAAGACTCATTCTTTCACCTCTTTAGCACACTCAACCCTGGCCCTTGGGGTCTCCCGGTTGAGGACCATCCTCCAAGGGCTGATCATCCTATGGGTCTGGTTCTCCTAGTCACCCTGATGAAGGGCTGCCTCGAAATGACAAGGAGTCTCTACAAACAGACTGCATCCATATCAGTGGTTCACACCACTAAACCCATTTCTTCCTCTAGATTTAGGGTGGGCGATGATCCTACTGGATTTGATGTGCTTTATCTGCTGTTTCAGTGGCTAAGTGAGGGTCAGGGTGGACTGTTGGGAAAGGAAGACTCAGGTATGAAGTCTTTTTATACCCCCACCTCCCTGGACATGGCCACATAAGAATTGGCCATGGGCCTGGAACACGTCTTTACTAAGAGCCCACACAGCCTGGGCCAGGCTTGTTGCCTTGTGTGGGTAAACCTTTCCCCGTTTCAGGCTCAAAGTGTTCAGTGTGTGCATCAACGACCTTCAGACACGCTCCCCAGCTCTCAGTGTTTCAGACTCTGTGGTGGTGGGGGTGGGTGTAGGTATTCGGGGCGTGGGGGGTGGGTGTCAAAGGGTCATGCTCCTACAGCACAAGAGAGATGCATGGAGGCCAATTGCCCTGTGTCTGCTGCAGGGGGACCCATTGGCCATGGAGGACCAACACCCACTATTGAAGCTGCTTCTGCTCTGTCTCTTCTGTATGTGAGTAAATCATTGTTCCGTCCCATTCTTGACTGCACTTGAAGTTCTGCTCCTGATAATAGGTGTCAACCGTAAATAATGAGATTCAGAAAATATGATTGAATATAGAGCTTATTTGAATGCAAATCTTGAGGATAGCCACCTGGGAAACACAGACTCCAAACGAATAGGGTTAGCATTCCAAAGTGAAGTTAAGGTTTCACTTATATAGGCAAACAGAGAAGTTTCAGCAGGATTACATTTTTGATACAAGACCAGCGCATGTGTTATAGTGATTTGCTACAATAATTTGTTACAGTGATTTGGTTACAGATTGCTACATGGCAAGAAAGATTTCTGTGTTAACCCCTTAGGAATGATAATGATCTGAGGGTGTCTTCTCTCTGGTCCCACTTGTTCTTCCTAATTACTTACAGGGAAAAAAATGCAGAAGATGCAGCTAAATGCCACATGACTAAGGTCACATAGCCACATTCCTCTTAAGGCTCAGAATAATTTAAAATTCAAATAGCTTTAAGTTTGAATTACCTACTTTCACATAGGCAATGGTGCCACTTGCTCAACACTAAATATGGGAGAGCAGAGAGAAAGAAGCCTGAGCCTCTGATAACTTTGTGGAGCCACGGCTTTGGCTGTCTCTTCCAGCCAACATGCTTAAGCCTCTGCTTAAGAATTTCTTTTTCTTTTTCTTTTTCTTTTTTTTGAGACAGAGACTCCCTGTCACCCAGGCTGGAGTGCAGTGGCGTGATCTCGGCTCACTGTAACCTCCACCTCCCGGGTTCAAGTGATTCTCCTGCTTCAGCCTCCTGAGTAGCTGTGATTACAGGCACCTGCCACTATGCCTGGCTAATTTTTTGTATTTTTAGTAGAGACGGGGTTTCACCATGTTGGCCAGGCTGGTCTCGAACTCCTGACCTCAGGTGATCCACCCAACTTGGCCTCCCAACGTGTTGGGATTACATGCTTGAGCCACCTCACCTGGCCTTGTTTAAGAAATTCTTAAACGGTGTACAAAAAGCTACATAACAGTAAAAAATTAATGCATTGGACCATATTAAAATTAAGAACTTCTAGCTGGGCATGGTGGCTCATGCCTGCAATCTCAGCACTTTGGGAGGCTGAGGTGGGTGAATTGCTTGAACTCAGGAGTCCCAAGATCACACTGGGCAACATGCTGAGACCCCGTCTCTCAAAAAAAATGCAAAAATTAGTCAGGTGTGGTGGTGCACGCTTGTAGTCCCAGCTACTTAGGAGGCTGAGGTGGGAAGATTGCTTGAGCCTGGGAGGTCAATGCTGCAGTAGAGCCATGATCATGCCACTGCACTCCAGCCTAAGTGACTGGGCAGCGAGCAACTGGGATTACAGGTGCACACCACCACACCCAGCTAATTTTTTGTATTTTTAGTAGAGACGGGGTTTCTCCATGTTGGTCAGGCTGGCCTCGAACTCCTGACCTCAGGTGATCCACCCGCCTCAGCCTCCCAAAGTGCTGGGATTACAGGCGTGAGCCACCACACCTGGCCCCAGTCTCCTGACTGTTGAATTCTCCCAGTGAATGTTGGTATCTTCATCTTAAGCTCCTGCTGGACATTTTTTTTTCTCTGCTTGTCCCCTGTTACTTCCAAGTCAACGTTTATCATTAAACTCCCTGTCATTGCCCAAATAACTTGCCTTCACAGCTTCTCTCTTTCTAAGCAAGAAGGGAGCATTTAGGGCCCCAAACAAGGCACTGGTTTATGTTCTCTCACACTCATAAGGCTGTATCCAGCTGATTCTGCATTTCATTTCCTAAATGGGGTCATCTAGCAAGTTCCATCAGAAATTCATGCCTTCAGCTAGCTTATCTGCTGTTCCAAGATAAGTTTCAAAAAAAGGTAAAACCATGACTCTCAAAGAGGTATAAAAATGGGTCTGGGCACGTGGCTCACACCTTAAATCCCAGCACTTTGCCAGGCCAAGGCGGGAGGATCAATTGAGCCCAGGAGTTTGAGACCAGCCTGGCCAACATGGTGAAACCACATCTCTACTGAAAATACAAAAATTAGCCAGGTATGGTGGCAGGCACCTGTAATCCCAGCTACTCAGGAGGCTAAGGCAGGAGAACCACTTGAACCCAGAAGGTGAAGGTTGCAGTGAGCTGAGATCGCACCACCGCACTCCAGCCTGGGTGACAGAGTGAGACTCCATCTCAAAAAAAAAAAAAAAAAAAAAAAGGAGATATATAAATATGAACACATATTAAAGATTTTATGTAACTCATGAAGAAACCAGAAAATTGTTATATCTGCCTCAAAACAGAATTTTAAGATTGGATATGTGTGCCAGGTGTGGTGGCTCATGCCTGTAATCCCAACACTTTGGGAGGCAGAGGTAGGAGGATTGCTTGAGCTCAGGAATTTGAGACCAGCCTGGGCAATATGGTTGATATGACTCTGATGACTAGAGGGACACCAGGGTTCTTGGTCTCACGCCTATAGGATTAACAACACAGAAACACGTGGAGTGGTTTTAAGGAGCAAAAAGGCAAGAAAGAAGGAAGGAAGAAGAAAACAGCTCCCATGAACAGAGACAGAGGGGGGGGGATTCAAACAAAGAGAAAATTCCATGGGCTGCGGAAAAGTGGCTGCTTATATTGGGATGCTGGAGGAAGCAGTGTCTGGTTTCCATAGGGCCCAGGAGATTGGTTTGACCAGGTGTGTCATCACGTAGTTCGCAGAAAAACCGGCCCTCCTATCCTAGCCGTTTAATATGCAAATGTAGAGTGCCATGATGTTCTACACACTTGGGGATATGTGGGGGTGGCCATGTTGTCAGGCGCATGCGAGCACAAGGGCAAGAAAAAGATGGCGGGAATCACCAAGTTTGGGTGGACCCAGTTTCTAATGGCCTTCCTTTGCATCTCAAAACTTGCCAGCTGGCTCTAAGAGCCAGGGCCTTCCTGCTAGAAAAGAAATATTTCTGGAACTGCTTTAAAAGAAACAAAAACTTCCCAAGGACCCCTTTTCCTCTCTATCTGCAGAAAATAATTTCTTAATAACTCCTATAACATGGTGGAACCCCATTTCTACAAAAAAATACAGGAATTAGCTGGGTGTGGCAGCATGTGCCTGTAGTCCCAGCTACTCAGGAGGCTGAGGTGAGAAGACTGCTTAAGCTGGGGAGGTCAAGGATGCAGCGAGCTGAGATCATGCCACTGTACTCCAGCCTGGGCAAAGAGCAAGACCCTGTCTCAAAAAAAAAAAAAAAAAGGATATATTTATAGATCAGGAATATTGAAATGAATGTGCAAATGGAGATAAAACTGGTTTTTCTACATGGGATGATGGGCTGTCAACTGAATGCCCATCAATCGGACAGGGTAGCACATAGCACTTATATATCTATAGACAAGAGTTGACTGCATCTCATAACTGTCTGCAATTTACAGAGTTGTGAAAAAGCTTCCATAGAATCTTAATAAGATAACCCAAAGGAATTCCCTCAACAGTTTCTCTGGGCCGGGCATGGTGGCGTGCACTTGTAATCCCAGTGCTTTGGAAGGCCGTGGTGGGAGGATCACTTCAGCCCAGGAGTTTGAGACCAGCCTGGGCAACATAGAGAGGCCCCATCTCTACTAAAAGCAAGCAAACAAACAAAAGCCAGGCCTAGTGGCACAAGCTTGTAGTCTTCGCTACTCGGGAGGTTCAGGTGGGAGGATCACTTGAGCCCAATAGTTCAAGTTTACAGTGAGCTATGATCGTGCCATTGTACTCCAGCCTGGGCAATAGAGCCAGATCCTGTCTCTAAAAAAAGGGTTTCTCTGGATGATGCATTGGTTTTCACTAAGGCACCACTCTTCCCAACACTACTCAGTCTTTCTCCACCCTTGACTCCAGTGTCTGCCAATCATAGTAAAATATAGCTTTCACCACCCCACCAGCTTCTACAAAGACTGTCTATTGACTCCCACATCCACAACAAACATCTCTTCCTGCCTTTCAAGATTCCCTTTAATCCAGCATCACTGTCTTTGTATAACCACCTCTTATTCCAGGCAGGCCTGATCTCTCCACCCCAAGCCAAACCAATGCCCTCCCACACATTCTCCTGACCCAGATATCCCCCTCAGTCATCTATAGCATTCGCATTCTGCTGGCTTCTTTCAAGCTTTCTTTTTGTTTTTGCTTCTATTACCTGAAAGCCACACATAGCACCTATCCTGTTCTTTAATTATAGATGCTGCCTGCACTAGACCTTGATCATGAATTCATTCAAACATATTATGAGCACCTTGTATTGGTTCCAGGGACAGTCTAAATGCTAGATCTAGGCACTGGCTATGCAGAGATGAAAAAGGCATGGCTCCCTAGATGACTGGGGGGGAAAAGACAATGAGAATGAAACCACCTTTGCAAATATTATAACTAAGAATATTATGACAGCAGGCCGGGAGCGGTGGCTCACGCCTGTAATCCCAGCACGTTGGGAGGCCAAAGCAGGCGGATCACGAAGTCAGGAGATCGAGATCATCGTGGCTAACATGGTGAAACCCTGTCTCTACTAAAAATACAGAAAATTAGCCGGGCGTGGTGGCACATGCCTGTAGTCCAGCTATCTGGGGGAGGCTGAGGCAGGAGAAGCGCTTGAATCCGGGAGGTGGAGGCTGCAGTGAGCCAAGATCGTGCCACTGCACTGCAGCCTGGGTGACAGAGTGACGCTCTGTCTCAAAAAAAATGAAAAAAAAATAAAGAAAAATAAAATTACGACAGCAAAAGAGATCTGACATAACTGATTCCATCTTGCTGCCCTAGCTGATTCCATCTTGCTGCCCTAGCTGATTCCATCTTGCTGCCCTAGCTGATTCCATCTTGCTGCTGCTGCTGCTGCTTTTTTTTTTTTTTTTTTTGAGATAGAGTCTCGCTCTGTTGCCCAGGCTGGAGTGCAGTGGTGCAATCTCGGCTCACTGCAATCTCTGCCTCCTGGGTTCAAGCGATTCTCCTGCCTCAGCTGCCCCTAGTAGCTGGGATTACAGGCGTGAGCCACCACAGCCCGCTAATTTTTCTATTTTGTTTTGTTTTGTTTTGTTTTGAGATGGAGTCTCGCTTGTTGCCCAGGCTGGAGTGCAGTGGCGCAATCTCAGCTCACTGCAAGCTCTGCCTCCCGGGTTCACGTCATTCTCCTGCCTCAGCTTCCCTGAGTAGCTGGGACTACAGGCGCCCGCCACCATGCCCGGCTAATTTTTTTTTGTACTTTTAGTAGAGACGGGGTTTCACCGTGTTAGCCAGGATAGTCTCAATCTTCTGACCTTGTGATCCACCTGCCTCGGCCTCCCAAAGTGCCAGGATTACAGGCGTGAGCCACTGCACCTGGCAATTTTTGTATTTTTAGTACAGACAAGGTTTCACCATATTGAACCAGGCCGGTCTTGAACTCCTGACCTCAGGTGATCCGCCCACCTTGGCCTCCCAAAGTGCTAGGATTACAGGCGTCAGCCACGGCACCCAGCTCAGCACTTCTCACTTTGTGACCCACTACCCACCAAATTATCCTTAAAAACTCTGAACCCCAAATTTTCATGGAGATTGACTTGAGTAATAATAAAACTGTGGTTTCCCATACAGTCAGCTCTGTGTGAATTAAACTCTTTTTCTGTTGCAAATTCCTTGTCTTGATAAATTGGCTCTGTCTAGGCAGCAGGCAGGGAGAACCCATTGAACAGTTACAAGAATACAGGTGATTGGCACTTTGAGACAGGCCGCTTTGGGAGCAGAGGGAGGGCACATAACCCAGACAGGGAAGGTCAGCAAGTATTTCTTGGAAGAAGTGGCACTGGTCAAGCAAAGAAGGGAGCAGAAGGAACAGGAGCATATGCACATATAACTCTGTGAAACACTGCCTTTTCTTTTTTTATAACAATATTTTTACAATCACCGTATCTCTTGCCTCTACTAGATAATAGAGGACAGCAGAATATGCCACTTTGGCATAAAGATTTTTTTTGAGCTAAAGGCACTTAAAATACAGCAGATGCAAGAACAGTACTCTGGCCTCTCTTTACTTCCTGAAAGCAGGAGATCAGCTCTCATGTGAATGCTGCCCTCCCTGCACCAGAAAGAAAGGAACATTATCACCAGAGAGGGAGAGTCAAGGCTGAGAGAAATCTGTACAAACAACTCTTGTTAGACTAACCTTTATTTCCTTTAGCTTTCCCATATAAATATAGTTACTTTTTCAAAATTACTATTTTTGTTCAACCTAGTATATGAGCACTTAGGCCTAACCATTTTGGGGGTCTTGATTTTCCTGTAAGGGCTCCCAAGTACATGCAAAACTATTAAATAAAATTTATATGTGTGTATATATATATAATTATTATTATTTTTTGAGACAGGGTCTCATTCTGTTACCCAGGCTGGAGTGCAGTGGCACAATCACGCCTCACTGAAGGCTCAACCTCCCAGGTTCAAGTGATCCTCCTACCTCAGTCTCCCGAGTAGCTGGCACTACAAGCATGCACCACCACACATGGCTATTTTTTTGTATTTTTTGTACAGACAGGGTTTTGCCATGTTGCCCAGGCTGGTCTTGAACTCCTGAGCTCAAGCAATCCACCTGCCTTGGCCTCTCAAAGTGCTGGGATCACAGGTGTGAGCCACTGTGCCCAGCCAATTAATATGTTTTTCTCTTGTTAATCTGTCTTATGTCAACTTAATTTTCAGGCCCAGCTGGAGACCCTAAGAGGGTAGAGGTTAAGTTTTGCCTCCCCTACAATAATAAAATCCTTGAAGACAGGGACACTGTTTTAGATTCTTTTTTATTCCCTGATTTCTAACAGAAAAACATCTTAAGCACCTTGTAAACTTAGGGTTTGATGGATGACTAAATCTTTCATCCCAAAGTGATCCATAATCCTGATTATTTGTAGACTGTGAAATGTATTTTTCTTCTGTACCATTAGGCATGTGAAAATGTAAATGGTGTGGTCCTTGAAGCAAAGAGAAAAGTAAATGATACACCAGAGTCTCAGGCTGGCCCGGCAAGTGAATAAAACAGGTAATAAATTCAGCTGAGCAGATACAGACAAGGGTAACCTACAGCTCTGAGGCTTGGATGCCTCTGAAGCTCAGAGACCCTCTACTCACATACCAAGGAGGGGACAGGTTTTCGCACTCCACTTTTTAGTTTCAGAAACTGCGGCCTGATCTATCATGTTGGAAGGAGGGAAGAGCTGTAAAGTGAATGTAAAGATTTCGCTGTCTTTGGAGCAAACATAGATAAAATTTGGTGAGTTTATTGAGTTTATGATGCAACTGCATTTTAACTATCTAGAGAAGGTGGAAGCCAGAGTGGACCTACCAGTCCAACCCACTCAGCCTTCAAGAGAGGAAGATCAAATCTCTCCTCTGGAGTGTCTAGCTCTTGGAGAGTGAAATAGACATTCTTTCTTTCCTGCAACTGAGCTCGAGGTGAAGACTTTGCTCACTGCAGCTGGTGTGAGCCTCCCCACACCCCTGCACCTCAGCTAAAATTGCAATCAGATCAATAGTGGTGTAATTTTTTTAAAAAGAGATGGGGTCTTGCTCTGTGACCTAGGCTGGAGTGCAGTAGTGCAATTATGGCTCACTGCAGACTCAACCTCCCAGGCTCAAGCAAACCTCCTACCTCAGTCTCCCCATTAGCTGGACTACAGGCACACATCTGGCTAATTTTTTAACTTTTTGTAGAGATGGGTATCTCACTATCTTGCCCAGGGTGGTCTTGAACTCCTGGGTTGAGTCGATCCTCCCACTTTGGCCTCCCAAAGTCCTGGGATTACAAGTGTGAGTCACTGCACCCAGCTGGCTGGTGTCATTATTAAGAATGATTTTTGTATCCCTCCTTGTGCTCCCCATATTCTCTGAGTTGCATTCAGCTGTGTACTTTTTTACAATGAGAAACTTAAAACCAGCTGGGCGTGGTGGTTCACGCCTGTAATCCCAGCACTTTGGGAGGCCAGGGCGGGTGGATCACTTGAGGTCAGTAGTTCAAGACCCACCTGGCCAACATGGTGAAACTCCATCTCTACTGAAAATACAAAAATTAGCCAGGCGTGGTGGCGGGCGCCTGTAATCCCAACTACTCGGAAGGCTGAGGCAGGAGAATCGCTGGAACCCAGGGGTGGAGGTTGCAGTAAGCTGAGATCACACCACTGCACTCCAGCCTGGGTGACAGAGCAAGACTCCGTTAAAAAAAAAAAAAAAAAAAAAAAAAAAAAAGTAAAAAATAAGGAATTAAAAAAAATCAAAACGCTTTACAGAAAATAAAAATATATAAAAATATTGAGCACTACTTGAAAACTTTCTATTGAAACCATCCCCACAGGGTTGATAAGAATTTCATGCCAAGTTCTAGGCAGAAATACAGTTATAATTAAGCATTAATCAGGCTGTACTTTGGCCCACTTCCTTGTTGCTAAAAGTCACCTAGCACTACATACTGACCATTTGCATTTCCATTGTTCCTACAGGCAGGATCTCTGACATTAGAATCATAAGCTTTCTGTTTAAGGATCGCTTAGGATGTTTTTCAGACCTTGAATTCCAGCTACCAGTTTGAAGATCCCCAGAGAGGAATGGGGTCAGCTTAAGAATACAGGTTCTTCAACGCCCTGTCTCATGACTTCACCCTGCACTCTTCAAACAACGATCTCCACACTATAGCCCTCTCCAAAACCCTTAAAAACCTTGACCCCAAATTCCTCAGGGAGATGCATTTGAGGTTTCCTCCCATCTCCTCCTTTGGCGACTCCATGATTACACCTCTTTCTCTGCTGCAACCCTGGTGTCTGGGCATATTGACTTGCTATGTGCATGAGTCAACGAACCTAATAGTGTTACATCATTTTCAAAAACAGTATTTACACCGTTGCACCCGTGGAACAGATGAAAGGACACGAATAAAAATAACTCAGGCCGGGCGCGGTGGCTCACGCCTGTAATCCCAGCACTTTTGGGAGGCGGAGGCAAGTGGATCACAAGGTCAGGATTTCGACACCAGCCTGGCCAACATGGTGAAACCGCGTCTTTACTGAAAGTACAAAGATTTGCCGGGCACAGTGGCTCATGCCTGTAAGTGATCCCAGCACTTTGGAAGGCTGAGGCAAGTGGATCTCCGGAGGTCAGGAGTTCAAGACCAGCCTGGCTAACATGGCCAAACGCTGTCTCTACTAAAAATACAAAAATTAGCCCGGCGTGATGGTGGGCGCCTGTAGTCCCTGCTACTAGGGAGGCTGAAGCAGGAGAATCTCTTGAACCCAGGAGGTGGAGGTTGCAGTGAGCAGAGATCGCGCCACTGCACTCCAGCCAGGACTACAAGAGCGAGACTCCGCCTCAAAAAAAAAAAAAAACCCAAAACAACAAAAAAAACACAAAGATTAGCTGGGCATGGTGGCGGGCGCCCGTAATCCCAGCTACTCGGGAGGATGGGGCAGGAGAATCGTTAGAACTAGGGAGCCGGAGATTGCAGTGAGCCGAGATCGCTCCATTGCACTCCAACCTGGGCGACAGAGCGAGACTCCGACTCAAAAAAACAAAACAAACAAACAAACGAAAACTCAGTAGGAGTGTCTTCACTATGCAGTCGTCTATTCAGCAACCTTGACAGCAAGCTCTGGCACTCAGTTCTTATTTCCCGTGAGTTGCCCAGCGCTCCGCCCACGCCCTCTTGCAGAGCTCGCCCCGCCTCCTCCCCACCCATCATGTGACGTCACCCATCGGTCCCGCCCCTCTACCTCGCGTTTGTCTGGGGATTGTAAACCGCGTCCGGAAGCCCCGCCTTTTCGCCCCCGCCCGCATGCGCACGCGCACACGAATGCGGGCACACCCCTGAGTCCCCTCCACAGCCGCGGGTTGGTCCCAAGGGTCCAGTCGGCCTGTGCTGCCCACCCGCCCCGCCCCCTAGACGCACGTCCGCTCGCCCGGCGCCCGAGCCAGTCCGCGCGCGCGCCGTCGGCGCCCCGAAAGCCCCGCCCCCAGGCGCGCGCCCGCCCACCGCTCTCCACGTGCTCGCTGGAGGGCGGTGCGAGGGGCCGAGCCGACAAGATGTTCTTGCTGCCTCTTCCGGCTGCGGGGCTAGTCGTCGTCCGACGTCTGGCCGTGAGACGTTTCGGGAGCTGGAGTCTCTCCACCGCAGACATGACGAAGGTGAGAGGCGGCGGCTCACTCCCGGTCCGCCGCTGGGGCCCTGCCCGTGGGTGACTGGGGCTGCGGGGCTGGTCGAAGTCGGGGTGTGCGGGGCGCCCAAGCCAAGTTGCAAAAATCAGTTTAAAAGAAAAATTCTCTCCTTGCGGGGATCGGCCTAGGCCGCTGAGGACCCCAGCGGTCGTATTGAGGGCGCGATTCCCCTGCTCGGGGCTAGGGGGTGATGGCTGTAGCCGCCCTTTACCCGGCTCCGCTCGGCCGCGCACTTGCTCCAGTCGTCACCCGCGGTCCTGGCAATAACCTGGGGAAAGACGCGGCGGTGGGGCTCCCACCCGAGCTTGGAGGAAGCCCGAGTTTGCCAAGGTGAAAGGGTTTCTGAGGTCCCAGAGTCACAGGGCTCCTTCCCTCGCGGAAGTGAAAGGTCAGGGAGTTAAGTGGCTTGGAAGGGTTTCTAGAGGAAAAGCATGCCTCTCTAGAGAAAAGGGCTTTGCGGAGAGACCCACGTTTCCCAGCATTAAGAGCATCTTCCAGAAGAAAAGTGAACTCCAAAAAATTACGAAGGTCGCTCTTCAGATGTGAAGGATCTGCAAAGGGAATGGCTCTCGGAACCAGCACAAGCTTGGGAGTCATGCCTGAGCACCAGAAAGAGATGACTGTCCCTGCAGAAGAACGTTCTAGGTGGAGCTTAAGCTCCAGTCTCCTGCAGGTATCTCAGTGGCCGAGGGACCAGTCGCCTAACCAGTGCTGTCTCCAGTACTGTGCCACAGCCTACCCAGATAACAGTTGCCCAGTTGGCTCCATTGATTCCCGGGGAGTGAACAATCTTAGGAAAGTTAGAACCTGGCAGAGTTACCAACGCCAAGGAAGACTGTTTTCTTTGGTGGAAAAGTGTCTGTGTGGTTTTGTGGAAAGACCAACTGCTGGGCGGGAAGACATCTGGATTCTCACTTAGTCCTACCACACAGGAGCTCCTGTGTCAAACTAGGTTTCAGTTTCCCTATTGGTCAAGGGGGATAAGACTACTTGTTCTTTCCACCTCACAGAGTTGCCATTAGGCAGACAAAACATTTTTAAAGTCATACATTGCCGTGCAAAAGTAAATACTAAGTATTACTAGGTTTGCTTCCTCACTTCTGGTATTTGAGACCTGAGACTTGTGAAGGAGATGAAGGGAGTGAGCCGCTCAGTGCTTAGCAGAATGCTTCTACCCTCCCTAGGAAGTTGGTGCTTCTCTTACAGCCTCTGTGTTGACCACAGTCCTTACGTGGCACCAGTCCTTATGATGGGAGGCACAGCCATTGGCTTGACTGGAACGGCATCCTAGAATATCTGGGATTTGCACTTGAGGATTGTAGGGGAGGAAAATCTTCTTTCTATCCTCCTAGGTTCTGTGGCTGGGCCTAAGAAAACTGACATAAGATGTATTAATAAGAGAAAAGGATACAGATTTTATTTACTATTTTTACGTGTACACAGGAGTCTGCAAGAGGAAAATGAAGACCTGAAGAAGTGTTGGGCCCAAAAGCTTGTATACCTTTTTAAACAAAGAACAATGCATTGTGGGGGTGTGACAAGACAAAGGGGCTTGGGTTAGTAAATTGTAGAATAATGACTAGGAAATCATATGGGGGTAACTAATAGAAGATAAGGGTGAGTTCAGTAGGTTTATTTGTGCAGGTCCATTTTGGTGTTGACTTGCAGTTTCTGGTGATAAGAATGTTCTCCTTTTCCTGGTACAGGGAGATCACCTTTCTCATGGGAATTTGTATGACCTGCTTTTAGGGAGAAAGGGAGGTCAGAGAGTACTTCTGCACCTGCTGTTTCTCAAGCGCCTTTAGCTCAAAATAACCAATGTGCCAAAGCAGTATATTTTGGAGTGGCATGTTCTGAATCCTTTCAGGGTCTAACTTGGTGACAAATGGATTTTTCTTAAACAAAACATCTTTCTGCTTTATTTGAAAGTGAAGCTGTCTCCTGGGAGTGAGCACAAAAACCCAGGGCAATGTCCAGGACGGGCAGTGATGGGTCTTGCTTTGGCAGGAATCTGAAACACTTGGGCAGGTGCACATGTAGCTGACCCCAGCACCTGCTTCTTTTTTTGCTTTCTTCTCTCTGTGGGGAGGACACGGTTTGGGTGGAATTATTTGTTGCTTCTAGAATGTGGGGACTCCTGAGCCTCTCTAAGGGATCTATTCTAATTCTATTATATTTATATTTTTGGCTTATTTCCAGGGCCTTGTTTTAGGAATCTATTCCAAAGAAAAAGAAGATGATGTGCCACAGTTCACAAGTGCAGGAGAGAATTTTGATAAATTGTTAGCTGGAAAGCTGAGAGAGACTTTGAACATGTAAGTGTTGCTTGTGGGCTCTAGTTCTTAAAGTGCCCCCAAATCAAAACAGTATTTTTTCTTTCTTTTCTTTTTTGAAACAGAGTCTTGCTCTGTTGCCCAGGCTGGAGTGCAGTGGTACCATCTTGACTCACTTCAACCTCTGCCTCCTGGGTTCAAGTGGTTCTTGTGCCTCAGACACCTAAGTATCTGGGATCACAGGCATGCCCCACCACTCCCGGCTTTTATATATATATATATATATTTTTTTTTTTTTTTTTTTTTTTTTTTTGTAGTAGAGATGGGTTTCACCGTTGTTGGCCAGGCTGGTGTTGAACCCCTGGCCTCAAGTGATCTGCCTGCCTCGGCCTCCCAAAGTGCTGGGATTACAGGTGTGAGCCACTGTGCCAGGCCAAGAATATTTTTCTATGCCTTTTTGTCAGAAGAGACAATGCCAGGAAGTGCTCTGGCCAGAAGCAGAAGTGAAAGCATGTGTCTTTGGAATGCACTTTGCTACTTTTTGTTTCAGTATGGATGGGTCTGCAGTTCTGGGAAGTTAGGCCATTTCCAGCCCAATCACAAATCTATTGTGAAAGACTGATCCAGAATAATCTGGAAAGTACCAGATTTCCTCAGCCCACCCTCCTGGCTCAAATTCACTTTCCCCACCCTCTTCCTCTCAGCTGCCTTCCCACCAGCCTCTCTACTTCTTTTAACTGTCCTTTTCTTGTGAGAGACAGCAGGATCCCTAGGATAGTTAATAGCAGCCTAAGGGTTTTGCTCTTTTATTGCATGCCTGAAGTTTCAAGGGCTTCTCAAAATTTAAAATATCTGTGAATCACCTGGGGATATAGTTAAAATACAAAAAGTCTCCATGGGGCTGGAGATCCTGACAGTAGGGAAACATTGTAACTGCACGCTATATTTGGCAGACATAGAAGTATCCATGTAAACCACTGCAACTATGTATTATTCAGATTATAGATAGCCTATTAGAACCTAATAGATGCAGTCTAATAATTATAGTAACTAATCATCAGTTAAGACAATTTGTATCTCCTCTCAATTTTTTATCAGTTCTTGTAGTACACAGAGCATTCTCAAGTGCATTGATTAATTCATTAATCCAAAAGCTAACCTGTGAGTACAGAACGCCTGCCTTCCTAATGGATGGCTGTCAGCTGCATTCCAGAGCATCTGTGCTACGGGCCTCTTATAGTCATGGATCTGTTTTGTTTGGAAATTGCCCAGGATAGTCAGTATCCGGTTCGGGTATCCAGTCTGTGGAGAAACCACATAGATATACAACCTCCAAGCCAAATACCACTTAGATTACTGCAGTGTTTTTGGTGTCTTTTGTCTTTTATTGAAAAAGGTTTGAGATTCATTCGGTTCAGCGTCAATCAGTGCTCAGATGCCTTGTGCAGCTGTAGCATTGCTTTCCATTGTTTTTAAATATGTTTGTGTTCGATCTAATCTGAAAGTTTGTATAATAGTTTTTGAGCTAGAATTAGAAAGGCTACACCTAAGAAATCTGGGCTGGGTGCGGTAGATCAGCAGTGTAATCTGTATTACACCTGTAATCCCAGCATCTTGGGAGGCTGAGGTGGGAGGATTGCTTGAGCCTAGGAGTTTGCGACCAGCCTAGGCAACATAATGAGACCCTGTCTCTATTAAAAAAAGAAAGAAAGAAAGAAATCTGGCTTGAGAGCATTCTGTATTTGGATAAAAACATAAGTGAAAAAGACCATGGAAGCAGTTAGCAGAATAGTGTGATAATGCTGAGTATGTAAGTGTGCCTTCCCAAGTGAGCCGAGCAAACTGCTTGTTTTAAAAAGACTATTTCCTCTTGTTTTAGATCTGGACCACCTCTGAAGGCAGGCAAGACTCGAACCTTTTATGGTCTGCATCAGGTATGAGAAGAACATGATCATTTGGTAAACCTTCAGTGAGCACCTACTGTATACCAAGTATTGGGGCTGTCTAGTCATACTAAACATTTTGTGTTGGATTGTATGATTTTATTCCAGTATTAAGCAGAAACATTTAAGATTAAGAGGTGAATTGCTGTCAAAAAGTACTGCCTATCTTATATTCCTCAATCTGAAGGCTTTCTTTATCCGGTCGTGGCTCTGGCTTACATAGAATTATTTGCAAGAGTATCCTCACTCTGCCTCTCAAACATAGAAGTTATAAAATTTTGCCAGGACACAAAGGTTTAAAGAAAAAAAAGCCACAACCAAATTTCACCATGAGTTTAGCCCTGTTGCTGCAGTTAAGGTAATTGTGTGGGAGCTCAGTGAGTCTCCACACGTAGAATTCCTTGCTGGAAATGAATGCTTGAAAGAAATAAAGTGGTTGATTTGGTGTATCTGTGGGACAGGACTTCCCCAGCGTGGTGCTAGTTGGCCTCGGCAAAAAGGCAGCTGGAATCGACGAACAGGAAAACTGGCATGAAGGCAAAGAAAACATCAGAGCTGCTGTTGCAGGTTATTTCACTTTTTAAGTTTAAAGAATCCTACGGATCCACTCTTTATGATGACCTCTCTTTCCCCCTTTTTGTCCTTTTACCAGTCGCCACCCCTTACCACGTTCACGCAGAAATAATTCATCTTAACAAAAATTGAGTTCCTCTTGCTGAATATGGTTGGCCTTATGATAAATACAGAAGGTTAGCTAATGGAATTTTATTTTTAATATATCTATATCTTGTTTGGGTGTTTTACTACCATTTGTTCGCTCTTGTCATATTAGAGCTGTGTTTTCCCAGAACCTGTAGTGTATAGATTTTTTGTAATGCCACCCTGATGCTTCCTGACTTTTAAATAACACAGAGTCATCAGATTTTACAAATAAAGAGACCAAGGAAGCAAAGCGTGGCGTGCTTGTTTATCACTAGCCAAAGGTGTTTGCCTGTCCCAGTATGTCCCAGGCAGAGGCCATTGAGTCACTTAGCGTTAAGCAGCAGGACGGGCCTAATACTGTCAAGAGCCGTGATTAAAGATGCTTTGGAAAACATTTCTGAAACAGTGATAATTGGCTTGATTACTCTTTAGGCCTGCGTATATTATAAATGCTCATTAACTTTACTTCAGATATCATTGAAGTGGTTATTTAATAACTTTTGAGAGTTTTTGCTGACCTGATCTTAATAAAATGCTGTGTTAATAATGGAGTTTGCTCAGTTGCTTGGATATAATTTCAGCGTCATCATTTCCCTGTCATTTTTAATCAGAGAAGCTCTTGGCAATTGGGAAGCTTCATCAGGAAATCACAGTGTTTCAGAAATAATCCTAGGAATAATTGCCACTTCCTGAGAGCCTGTACTGCTCCAGGAGGAGCTGTTCATTCTCTCCATCAGCCTGTCCTCACCACCACCTGGGAGTGAGGTGCTTGCTATAAAATGCACTCATGTCTTCATTTTACAGAAGAGGAAATGAGGCTCAGAACATTTGGGTATCAGGGCTGGGATTTGAACCCCAGGGCTGTTTTCTCAGCACATCACACCATGCCTCTGCTGTCTGCTCTTTGAGTTGTCTTGGACTGACTCCAGTTTTCTGATTCCTCTGTCCTTTCAAGCGGGGTGCAGGCAGATTCAAGACCTGGAGCTCTCTTCTGTGGAGGTGGATCCCTGTGGAGACGCTCAGGCTGCTGCGGAGGGAGCGGTGCTTGGTCTCTATGAATACGATGACCTAAAGCAAAAAAAGAAGGTGGCCGTGTCGGCAAAGCTCTATGGAAGGTGATGGAAACAAATTAGGAGGAGGGTGGTGGTCCCTGGCATTCTGACAGCCTGGCTTTTGGGATATGAGCTGCCTGCTTTTCAGCGCCACCCACAGCTGCATGGCTTGGCTGTGACCTCCCCATTGCCTCAGCCATTTTAATAATGTGGTCAAAATTAAGCCCAAGCTCTGCTCCTGGCTCTCGGCATATGTCTGATTCCCCCATGACTCCCTGACCCCTCCCTGCTCTGATTACAAGGAAGCCATAACCAGGTAGCTCTTACCTGAGAGAGAGGAAAGACATGACAGACATATCCCACAGGTTTCAACACAGATGATATTCATTCATTTACCTGGCACCTGCTGGACTTGTGCTAAACGCAAGCACCACACAGATGAAGAGATCCTCTGGATGCTTGGTCCTTGCCCTTGTGGGCTAGTGGGGGTCCCTGCCATCAGGAATAAATAAGATGAGACCTTCAGCAAATGGTGCCAAGCACAGTGGGGGCCCTGGCACTGGCCAAGGGTTGGCAGCTGTGGGGAGTTGGGGGAGTGTGGGCTCTGCAGCCAGTCAGCATGGGCTTAAGTCCTGGCTCCACCACTTGACTCACTGGGGGACTTTGCTGGTTACGTGACTGAAATCTCTGTGCTTCATTTTCTGCATTTGTTTAGTAGAGTTGTAATACCGATTTCATGGGGTTTGTGTCATCATCCAAAAGAGCACATCAAGTAGGGGGCACGTGGCAGGCCTTCTAGGCTATCTACTGTTACTCACCCACCTCTGTGCTGCCACAGGAAGAGCCAGGGTTGTGAAACACGTGCCTGTATCCTTTCTCTTCTAAAGCTGGTCCTGCTTATGGATGGGTTGGAATTTGGAGCCCCGACTTAGGTAAAAGAAAGCAAAAAGGTCTTCAGTTGCCACGTTAGAGCCATTGCCATACGCTTCCTTTGCAGTTAGCACTTGGGGCTGCAGCATTCCTGATACAGTGAAGGAGAACAAAACGGGCCTTTCTGTGGAAGCCTCTTCTCTTCATTTATGTGGTAGATTTAGAGCTTCAAAGACCCCACAGCACAGGCCCTTTTTCATGTAGCTGAGGATTCCGAAGGGAAGTGCCTGACCGGATACCCTCTGGTTCTGCTCTGCGTGGCCATGTTTTCTAGCTCTTTGCACCATACCATCTGCTGCCCTGGGTCAGATCACAAAAAATGAATCCAGGTCCTGTGTGCCAATCGCTTTTAATTTGTAGTCTTCCTCTTTTGTTTTCTGTAAGGTAAGAGTGTCTCCTAGTTGGCAGGCAGTCAGCGTTCTTGAGAGGTTGTTTGACAGTCACTTTATCTTTCTTCTGCCAGTGGGGATCAGGAGGCCTGGCAGAAAGGAGTCCTGTTTGCTTCTGGGCAGAACTTGGCACGCCAATTGATGGAGACGCCAGCCAATGAGATGACGCCAACCAGATTTGCCGAAATTATTGAGAAGAATCTCAAAAGTGCTAGTAGTAAAACCGAGGTCCATATCAGGTAATTCAGGATTGTGTCACAGACTCGAGATGTTATAGCCAGAAGGAGCCCTTGAGATCCTAAAATCCAGCTCCCTCACTTTTTAGAGGAATAACTTGAGACCAGAGATTTGAGATGACCCACTTGGGTCCACATGGGGAGCTGGAATAGAGCTGAGTTTGAGGTTCTTTCTATCTTTCCTTGCCTTTGAGAGAGATAGTGCCATGATATACTATGTACGTGTATATTTCATAACCGTGTTATTCAGACACAATTAACATACCATACAATTCACCAATGCAAAGTGTGCAATTCAATGATTTTTTTTTTTTTTTTTTTTTTTTTTTTTGAGACAAGGTTTTGCTCTGTTGCCCAGGCTGGAGGGCAGAGGCGTGAACATGGGCTCAAATTCCTGGGCTCAGGCCTCCCAACCCAGCCTCCTGAATAGCTGGGATTACAGGTGTGTGCCACCATGCCCAGCTAATTTCTTAATTTTTTGTAGAGATGGGTCTCCCGCTGTGTTGCCCAGGCTGGTCTTAAACTCCTGGGCTGAAGCAATCTCGCCTTTTCCTCCTCAAGTGCTGAGATTACAGCCATTACCCCCCCATGCGGCCTAATATTTAGAATATTCACAGAGTTGTGCTACCATGACCACAATCAATTTTAGAACATTTTCATAATCCCCAAAAGAAACCCTATACCATTAGCAGTTACTCCCTGTTTCCCATTCCCTAAAGCCATCAGGGGATGGACACTTTGGTTGTTTTTACCTTTTATTTCTTTTTGGTATATGCCTAGGAGTTGAATTGCTGAATCAAATGGTAGCTCTGTTTAATTTTTTGAGGAACTTAACATGGTTTATTTTGGTGAATTATTCCTATCTTCACTTTTGGACACAAATGAAGAACACAGCATGCCTAACTAGACATGGGATGAGAATTTCTGCCGCATAGATTCCCTTAGCCTAGACTCCAGCATTGGTGCTCCCAGGTGTCTCTGAGTGCTGTGTCAGTGGGAGGCTGTTGGAGCTGAAAGCCTGCTCGTCCAGTTCCGTTGCTCTCTTGGGATCTCCAGCCCTTTAAGCAAACCAACTCTGAGCATTTGGGAATTTATAATTAAAACAAATCAACAGATATTTGTTTGTCCTAAAGAATTCTTTATTGTCAAAGTTGTTTCCCAAGGGTACTTCCATTTAAAAGAATTCTTTAGTACTTAATTGTGATTAGAGTTCGTGTTTTTCAGGAAAGCATCTGTGGTTTAGACAGAGTGAAGAAAAATTAATAGTCTATAGAAAGCACAGTACTTAGAGCTTGATAAAATTTCTGGAATGGTGAGTATATGTTTAATCTATAGCAATGTTTAGGTTCTATAAAAGTATCTTTTTGGTCACCAAATAGTGGTTATGACAGCCCCTCTGGTGTGCCTGGAATTTGTCATACAAAGATGCATGACAGTGGTCCTTGGCCTTGCAGAAAGTGAGGATGTTGTAAGAAGGAATAGGGAGGTAAATGGGGTTTACAGAGGGTGCTGCAGGATCAGAGGGACGAGGGGGACTGCCAAAGAATATGGAGCTGCTGGTGCGATTGTGCACGCCTCTATTTGCAGCTACTCAAGAGGCAGGCAGGAGGGTCAGTCAAGTCCAGAAGTTCAAGGCTAGCCTAGGGAACATAGCAAGACCTATCTCTAAAATAAAAATTTTAATAAGAATATGGAGTCTAGGCCAGGCATGGTGGCTCATGACTGTAATCCCAGCACTTTGGGAGGCTGAGGCAGGTGGATCACTTGAGGTCAGGAGTTCGAGACCAGCCTGGCCAACATGGTGAAACACCATCTCTACTAAAAGTACAAAACTTAGCTGGGAGTGGTGGTGTGTGCCTGTGATCCCAGCTACTTAGGAAGCTGAGGCACAAGAATCGCTTGAATCTGGGAGATAGAGGTTGCAGTGAGCTGAGATCGCACCACTGCACTCCAGCCTGGGCGACAGAGAGACACTGTGTCTCAAAAAAAGACTGGAGCCTAAGGAGAGTCCTGCAGGTTGCTTAGAAGTTACAGTACAAGAGAGTGGGGCAGGACAGTTCAGGTGAGGAAGCTGCAAGACTTGTAGCCGAGCAAAGGGAAAAGAGTTCAGCAGAGACCAGGCAGGACGCATGGGGTGGGGTATGACTCATTAAACTGAGACATAGCTGCGCTAAGCACTCTCCATTGTAGGTTGGTGTATATCAAAGAAACACAGGCAGTTCTTCCACAAGGGCAGGACTTTAATCAGACATCAAGTACTGAGTTAATGATTTAAAATGCCCACATTGCACAGCCTTGTTTTTTTGTTTTTTTGAAGTGGTTTTTAAAACTGTTTTATCTTCCGATTTAAGATTTTTTTCCCTTTGAAGTGTGCTGGTCATCCCACCATGATGCAGTCCTAGTTTAATCATTTTAACAAGTGGATGGCAAATGCCGGAGGAGCATTCCTTGGCTGTGGTTGTTGCTGGTCTGCAGGAGGATAGGATTTCTTTCTTGGCCTAGTTACTGTGGCCAGAAATCAATACAAAGCCCTTTTGTGCTTCCAGCCTAGAAAGAAGAGCAATATGGCATCAGTTTTCTAGTTTGAACTAAGGACTGTTTCCATTCTGCTACCACACTGATCCCATGTTTATTAGGTAAGAACTAACTAGTTTTCTCACTTAAATCAAAGATGCATCAAGCTACAGTTGAAACTGAGAAACAGTGTGTGACAACATTAAAAAGATAGAATTCAACAGTTCTTAAAAAGCAAATAAATAGGATTTTTTTTTCCAGTCATCGGAATATAGTTTTGGTTTGCTGTTTGTTGGTTGATTTTTTTTTTTTCATTTTTAGAAATAAAGCAATGGATCCCTTACCTATCTTTAAGCACTCTTTGTGGTCTCAGAGCCTATTGCTAATTTTATTTTTTTAAGAGACAGGGTGTTGCTATGTTGCCCAGGTTGAGTGCTGTGGTGAGATCGTGGCTCACTGCAGCCTTGACCTCTAGGGCTCAAGCAAGTCTCCTGTCTTAGCCTCTGCAGTAGCTAGGACAACAGGCATGCACCGATATGCCTGGCTAATTTTTTCTTTTTTTTTTTTTCTGTAGAGACCAGGTCTCAACTTGTTGCCTAGGCTGGTCTCAAATTTCTATCCTCAAGTGATCCTCCTTCATTGTTCTCTAAGTTCATCTTTATTGTATCTTACCTTATTTGTTTTAGAGACAGTTTCACTTTTTTGCCCAGGCTGGTTTCAGACTCCTCAGCTGAAGCAATTCTCTCACCTCAGCCTCCCAAAGTGCTGGGATTACAGGCATGAGCCACCGCACCTGGCCTTCTAACTTCATCTTTAAATTAAAATTGTAGAAATATCTGAGTAGATTGGAGGGAGGAAATTAATTATATAGACTGTAGACTATTAGTTGACATTGTATTAGGTACCACACATGACTTCTCTTAGTAACTCAATAATCTTTTGATGAAAGAGTTACAGACCTCATTTTATAGATGAGGAAATAGGCTTAGAATCAAGTGACTTGCCCAGGAATATACAGAAAGCAAATAATAGGACTTGATAATTGAAACCTTAATGTGTGTATACTTTAAGAGTTTGTATATTATACTTTTTCACACACTGTGATGAGCTTTTTCTGTTATTTTGAAATAAAGGTAACAGTATATTTACTTTTTCCCTCTTTCTACCCTATAGACCCAAGTCTTGGATTGAGGAACAGGCAATGGGATCATTCCTCAGTGTGGCCAAAGGATCTGACGAGCCCCCAGTCTTCTTGGAAATTCACTACAAAGGCAGCCCCAATGCAAACGAACCACCCCTGGTGTTTGTTGGGAAAGGAATTACCTTTGACAGGTATTTTTTATGGTGTCCATGCTTTGTATTTTGGTGAATTATTTGTATGCAGTTAAATTACTTGGTTATAGGGTTTTTTGGTTTGATTTTTTTTTTTTTTTTTGAGGCAGTCTCACCCTGTCTCCCAGGCTAGAGTACAGTGGCGTGATCTTGGCTCACTGCAGCCTCTGCCTCCCAGGCTCAAGCAATCCTTGTGCCTCAGCCTCCCAAGTAGCTGGGATTACAGGCGTGCACCACCACACCCAGCTAATTTTTGCATTTTTAGTGGAGATGGTGTTTCGCCGTGTTGGCCAGGATGGTTTTGAACTCTTGGCCTCAAGTGATCCGCCCACCTCAGCCTCCCAAAATGCTGGGATTACAGACATGAGCCACTGTGCCTGGCCGGTTTATAGTTTGATTCAAAAGCATAGTGTTTGGTTGAAGGTTTGCATTACTTTAAATTTATTATGCTACCACCTCTAAAATGCTTAGAATATGTCAGAGACTATCAGGTATTTTGCATGTGTTAGCCCTAACCATACCCCTGTGGGCTAGGTATTGTAGACATTCTCCAGGTAAAGAAACCATGACTCAGAGTTTAAATAATTTGTTCGAAGTCCTATAACTAGTAAGTGGAGTCCAAAGTCAAACTCAGGTGTGTCGTGTCCTTTTTTAAAAAAAAATATAGAGATGAGTTCTCACTGTGTTGCCCAAACTGGTCTTAAACTGCTGTCTCAAGCAATCCTCCCACCTCAGCCTCCCAAAGTGCTGGGGTTATAGTTGTGAGCCATTGTGCTCTGCCTAAAGTGTCTTCAGATTTTTCTGCCATGCACTTTGCTTGTCCTCTGTGACTGTTAAAGATTCTCCACGAGGTTAGTGGTGATGCCCCTGTTTGGATTATGCTGTCTTCCCTTTACTTGCTTCAGATGATTACTTCTTTTAGCTGACCAGTCTAGCTCCCATTAATCTTATTCAACCATAAGTGTTTCTTAGAGTTGGAAACTGTATCTGGTTATTTCAACCACGGAGAGGCTGAACTGAGAAAGACAGTGGAGTTTGGTATTTCCCATGGGAAGCATTTGCCACCAAACACAAGTTTCAGGGATGCCAGCGAGTATGAGGCGTAAAAAGGGCTACTTAGCAAAAAAACTAGGTTAGAGAAACACATGAGGGGTTTCATTTTCATTTTATTTGCTTAACTACAGGACTTCTCAGGGTATAGAATATAGCATTTTCTGTATTTCCTTTTGAGGGAACCCTGATTCCTGGGAATCATATTACCTGGAAACTGCTTTGGAAAATGCTGCTAGAGAACCATACGATGTTGATGTCCCCTTGTACATTTTTGTGCCCTTTCTGGAACACTTCTAGACATAGGAAGCCCCTGTCATTGGCATAGCTTGCTGCCAGTGTGGTCTCCTTGTGTGAGCAGGTCAAAGTGCCTCCTTGTGTCTCCCACCCACTAGTTCACATTTTCTCCTTTAAAGCATTGATCTCCAAATGGTTTTCCTGGTATAGCCCGTCAGTAAAAGATCTTGAGCACGTCCCTTTCAAAGTATGCATGCTTTTTAATAAGTTACATGCATTATACTATTGTACTAAAGTGTATATCATAAAAACAATATTAACAAATACAATTTAGAAAGTTAAACTTTTTTTTTAGTAGAGACGAGGTCTCACTATGTTGCCCAGGCTGGTTTTGAACTTCTGAGCTCAAGCAATCTGCCTGCCTTGGCCTCCCAAAGTGCTGGGATTATAGGTGTGAGCCACCACACCCAGCCTAAACTTTTTTTTTTTTTTTTTTTTTTGAGACGGAATCACACTCTGTTGCCCAGGCTGGAGTGCATTGGTGCAGTCTCGGCTTACTGCAACCTCCACCTCCTTGGTTCAAGTGATTCTCCTGCCTGAGCCTCCCAAGTAGCTGGCATTACAGGTGCCTGCTACCATGCCCGGCTAATTTTTTTTGTATTTTTAGTCCCGAGTAGCTGGGATTACAGGTGTCTGCCACCACGCCTGGCTAATTTTTTTCTATTTTTAGTAGAGATGGGGTTTCACCATGTTGGCCAGGCTGGTCTCAAACTCCTGATCTCATGATCCACCCACCTTGGCCTCCCAAAGTGCTGGGATTACAGGTGTGAGCCACCACACCTGGCCCTAAACTGTTTTTAAATGTTTTGCCAATTGTGACACAAATATTTTTATGCTAAGGGTGAAGTTTATTGTTAATTTAAGTTCACATTTGTACTTTTTGCTGAGAATAAAAAGAAAGAGGCCTAAACCCAAAGGCCTAAACCCAAAGCCTTCTTTGGGTTTAGAGAAGGCTTCCTTGCAGGAGTGTCAGTTTTAGCTGAAGATGTGAAGGATCGGGAGGAATTAGCTCAGGAGAGACTAGGGACAGGCATTCTAGTGCAGGGAAGCATGGTGAAGGCTGCAAGGTGGGAAGAAGCAGGGTAAATTCCTGGTATGGCAAGAGTACTGGTGTGCCTGCACACAGAACGTGATGGAGAGAAGGGGCAAGATATGGCTAGAGAGGTACAAAGAAGCTTGGTTGCTGCGGGCCTGCTTAGATTTTGCACTCTGCTCTAAGAACAGTTGGCCGTAGCTGAAGGGTTTCCACCAAACGGAATGACATGAGATTTATACATACAGTGAAATTCACCCTCTAAGTGGCCAGCTCAATGAGTTTTAACAAATGCATGCACCCGGGTGGGTGCACTGGCATACACCTGTAATCTCAGCTACTTGGGAAGCTGAGGTAGGAGGATTACATGAGCCCAGGAGTTCAAGAGCAGCCTGTGCAACATAGTAAAACACCATCTTTAAATAAATAAACAGATAGATTAGATAGGTAGATAGATTGATTTTAAAAACCAAAGAACAAATGTATACACCTATGCACCGTTCACCACTGTCAAGAAAATACAACATTTTTATCATCCCCCAGAAGTTCCCTTCTACCTTTTTGTAGTCACTCCCCCCTGCCCCTGCTCCAGACAGCCGATCATCTTTCTGTTACTGCAGATTAGTTTTGCCTATTCCGGAAAGTCATATAAATGCAGTCTTTGATGTCTAGCTTCTTTCTTTCAGCATAGTATCTGGGGTTTATCTATGTTGTTGGTCACGTCAGTCATTCTTCCTTTTTATTGCTGAGTAGTGTTCCATTGTATGGAAATGCCAAATTTTGTTTACCCATTCATCTATTGGTGGAAATTTGTGTTGTTTCCAGTTTTAGGCTATTAGGAATAAAGTTAAGAGCATCTGTAAGCCTTTTTGTGGACGTGTTTTCCTTACTCTTGCATAAATACCTAGGAAAACAGCCACTGTGTTGTATAATAACTGTGTGTTTAACTTTTAAGAAACTACCAAATTTTTCCAAAGCGGGTACATTTTCACTTCTACCATCAATGTACAAAGATTCTAATTGTTCTACACCTTCCTCAGTATTTGATATTGTCAGTCTTTATAATTCTAGCTGTACCAGTGAATATACAGTGATCTCTGTTTGTGGTTTAATTTGCATTTCTCTAGTGACTAATGAAGTTGGTCATTTTTTATTTTTATTTTTTGAGACGGAGTCTCGCTCTGTCACCCAGGCTGGAGTGCACCTCGGCTCACTGCACCTCCGCCTCCTGGGTTCAAGCGATTCTCCTGCCTCAGCCTCCCAAGTAGCCGGGACTACAGGCATGCGCCACCATGCCTGGCTAATTTTTGTATCTTTAGTAGAGATGGGTTTTCACCATGTTGGCCAGGCTGGTCTCAAACTCCTGATCTCAAGTGATCTGCCTGCCCCAGCCTCCCAGAGTGCTGGGATACAGGCACGAGCCATCACGCCCAGCCAAAGCTGGGCATTTTTTAATGTGCTTATTGGACATTGGTATATCTTCTGTAGTAAGGTATTCAAATCTTTTGCCCTTTTTTATAGGAGTGTTGGCTTTACAGAATTGTAAGGTTTTTTTTAAAATATATTTCGTTTTAAGTGAGTTTTAGATTTTGAGGCTATGCTTCACTTTGAATCTTTGTGTATGGTGTGAAAAGACCTGGTTTGTTTTTTGTCTTTTTTTTTCCTATGTGGCTATTCATTTACTTCTGCACTGTTTGTTGAAAAGACTGTCCTTTCTCCACTGGACTACCTTGGCACCTCAGGTGGAAATCAGTTGTCCATATAATTGTAGGTCTGCCTCTGGGTTCTGTATCCTTTCACCAGTGCCTGAAGACCAAATATCTTGATTACTGCAGCTTTGAGTAGGCTTGAAATCTAGTCACATGAGTCCTCCAGCTTTGCTCTTCTTTTTCAGAATGACTTTGGCTACATCCTTTGCATTTTCATATACATTTTAGAATCTGCTTGGGTTTTTTTTTTTGAGACAGTGTCTTACTCTGTCGCCCAGGCTGGAGTGCAGTGGTGCAATCTTGGCCCACTGCAGCCTCGACCTCCCTGGGCTCAGGTGATCCTCTCACCTCAACCTCCCGAGTAGCTGGGACTACAGATGCGAATCACTATGCCCAGCTAATTTTTGTATTTTTTATAGAGATGGGGTTTTGCCATGTTGCCCAAGCTGGTCTCGAACTCCTGGGCTCAAGTGATTTGCCTGCCTCAGCCTCCCTAAGTGCTGGGATTACAGGCGTGAGCTACCACACTCAGTGAATCTGCTTGTTTTTTCACACAACAAAACCTACTGAGATTTTGATTGAGATAGATTTTGTGTGTGTGTAAAAGTGTGCTGTCTTTATGGTTAATGAAATAACAGTGGTGAGACTGATACAGAAAGACCCGTTAAGGAGACCTGAGAAACATCCAAATGACAGAGGGTAGTAGCATCAATGAGGGTGGCTGAGTAGAAATGTGGGTGGATTTGAGAGAGACTGAAAAAGTGAGCCAAAGCTGATTGCTGATCTTTAACTGGTGGCTACCTTAGAACCATAGTCATAGGAATTAGAGAGCAGAACTTCCAGAAGAGGCCTGCAGATAAATGTGGCAGGTGGACAGAAGAAAAACTTCAAATGCAACAGCGTGTTCCCTTTGTCCATGGGGTTTTCCCATGTATTTTTCTTGTTTGAGCCAGGGGATCATCTTTAATTCTTAGTGAACATGCCAACCATCTAAGTAACAAGTGCTTCTGAGGTAAGTGAGAATTAGGACTTAATTTGGAAGGAAAGCAGACTTCAGAACAGCAGGCAGACCTCTCTCCAGTGAGCCACCAGGGTACATGAGCAGCAGAGCTCAATTAGAACTCAGAGTCGAAGCCCCTGGCTCTGTGCTTGGCCTGTGAAGCATGTTGCTTCTGGACTCCTGTGGACTGAAAGCAGAAAAACCACTAGCTAGTTAGAAGCCTCTTGGGGTCAGGTAGTTTGGTTTCTTGCTAATTGCAGCCTTATTCAGTTCTCATGTTGAAGTACTGTCTCTCAGCCGTTGAGCCTGTGCCTCATTTAGGTTGTATTTTGCCATCAGCAGGATATAGCACACCTTGTGCAGTGTTGGAAGGAAATGTTAGCCCTCTGTCCTGTCCGTTTCAGAGAAATGCCTCCAGTCATCTCTATGAGCTTATCAGCTTTTCTTAACAGCTCATGACCTTCACGTTCCATAAGTTGATCAATTCATAAAATTTGCTGAATAGACTATGTGGGTGTCAGGAGATAATGAGACAATACAGAGATGGAATTTGCACAGTCTTGATTTTATGATATAGTAATGTTTCCAGTGGCACTGTTTAAATTTCATTCAAGTAGAAATAAAATGAGCTAAAGGCCGGGCCTGATGGCTCAACGCCTGTAATCCCAGCACTTTGGGAGGCCGAGGCTGGCGGATCACGAGGTCAGGAGATCGAGACCATCCTGGCTAACACGGTGAAATCCCGTGTCTACTAAAATCATAAAAAAATTAGCCAGGCATGGTGGCAGCTGGGACTACAGGCACCCGCCACCATGCCCGGCTAATTTTTTTGTATTTTTAGTAGAGACGGGGTTGCACCGTGTTAGCCAGGATGGTTTCGATCTCTCCTGACCTCGTGATCTGCCCGCCTCGGCCTCCCAAAGTGCTGGGATTACAGGCGTGAGCCACCGCGCCCGGATGTACTTTTTAAATAAAGTGATTTTGGGCATCTTCTTTGCTATTAATATTGCACATTGTCCATTTCCCCATAGTGGTGGTATCTCCATCAAGGCTTCTGCAAATATGGACCTCATGAGGGCTGACATGGGAGGAGCTGCAACTATATGCTCAGCCATTGTGTCTGCTGCAAAGCTTAATTTGCCCATTAACATTATAGGTAAGTGGGGCAACGGATTACATCTCATAGAGCTTCTGGATTCCAGCCAGGTGGGAGAACAGAGACAACAGATATGATTTCCCCTAATCTGAAAAGATAAGAAATGATTTTTAAATAGTCATCAAGCAGAAGCTATTTAGCTCAGATAAGTGTTTTACTGTCTGAGCTGATTGAGCTAAATGTATCTTGCAACCAGTGGGCTGTAACTGGAATTGATTGTTTTACTTCTGCAAAAAGTGTTTAGCAGTCAAGGGCGCGTAATGTCAAGTTTGTAGTTGACGTTATGAAATTTGCTCGCTACTTGGGGTGGCAGGATGTTGCTGGCTCATTGACTGATTGCCTCGTAGGATTGTGGCCGGTGAAATGGCACAACACACAGCGCCTAGGACAGAAAAAGTGCTCATTATGTGGCAGTTCTTAGTAATGGAAGATACAAACTCCCAGGCACAGTACTGGGAGTTTGTATAATGGCATTGCTCATACTCATTTCAGAGAGACAGGGAAGGAGGAGAGAGTCTTAGGTTAAATAATAATGCCCTGAGTCACGTCCATTGCACAAGGCAGGTAGAATTGGAATCCGGGTCTCTCAGACATGACCCCCTCCTTCACTATCATAGTCCTTTTTTTTCCTGAACTATTTAAAAGTCAGTTGCAGACATCATGACACGTCCTCTAAGAAAAAGGACATTCTGTGTAATGACAAAACCATTAACTTTTCTGAGGATTAATACAGTAACCTAATTCAAGTTTCCAGTTGTGTATAAAATGTCCATTTTATTTATTTATATTTAGGTTTTTTTGGTTTTTTGGTTTTTTTTGAGATGGAGTTTCGCTCTTGTTGCCCGGGCTGGAGTGCAATGGTGCGATCTTGGCTTACCACAACCTCCACCTCCCGGGTTCAAGTGATTCTTCTGCCTCAGCCTCTCGAGTAGCTGGGATTACAGGCATGCACCACCATGCCTGGTTAATTTTGTATTTTTAGTAGAGACAGGGTTTCTCCATGTTGATCAGGCTGGTCTCGAACTCCTGACCTCAGGCAATCCGCCTGCCTTGGCCTCTCAAAATGCTGGGATTACAGGCATGAGCCACCGTGCCTGGCCTATATTTAGCTTTTAAATCCAGAAACTAATCAAGGACCACACATTGCCGTTGGTGCCCCTTTAGATTTCTTGAGTCTAGACCCTGTTTCTGTTTTCTTCCATGGCATTAGCAGTTTTGAAGGGTCTAGGCTTGTTTCATGATATTCTGCAATTTGTATTTATTTGAATTGCTTCTTGATTAGAATCAAGTTAGACTTCTTTGGGAAGAATGCTACATGGGTGATGTGTACTTCTTGTTGCTGACACATCATGTCAGTTGTGTCATTGGTGATGTTAAATTTGATCAGTTCGTTAAGGTGGCCTTTGTGTCTTGCTTCTCATGGCTCACAGGTGGCCTCTTGTCCCATGGGTGGCATGTTTGGACCCAGCATATACTGTGTGCCTTCATATATTCTTTCCAATAGGTCTGGCCCCTCTTTGTGAAAATATGCCCAGCGGCAAGGCCAACAAGCCGGGGGATGTTGTTAGAGCCAAAAACGGGAAGACCATCCAGGTTTGTAAATGCGAGACACAGCACTCCCCATCCGGCGTTCCTCGGGAATCCCGTCGTGGCCACATAACCACAGCTTGGATGGGTGCAGAGCCCCAGAACCATATTAGGGGAGGGTGCTGTCTTTAGTGCTGGGTAGTCTTTCTTTTCCTTCCCTTTCCTGAAATGGGGTCTCACTGCGTCGCCCAGGCTGTAGTGCAGTGGCATGATCATGTCTCACTGCAGCCTTGACCTCCCCAGGCTCAGGTGGTCCTCACACCTCGGCGACCTGAGTAGCTGGGACCACAGGTGTGTGCCACCATGCCTGGCTAGCTTTTTGTAGACACAGGGTTTTGCCATGTTTCCCAGGCTGGTTCCAAACTCCTAGACTCAAGTGATCTGCCCACCTTGGTCTCCCAAAGTGCTAGGATTACAGGCTTGAGCCACCATTCCCGGCCCCTGAGTAGCTTTTTTTGCAAAGGCAGAAGTATCTTTTTTGGGGGATTTTGAAGAATGTTTTTCTGGACTTATTGTTCCTCCCACTTCCTGTATGCTATACACACACGTTTCCATGAATTTGCTGCCAGCCCTGGAGAGTGCGGCAAAGCAGTAAAATTGTGGGCTATCTTCTGGATATACCTGTGCTATGAGTGACTTTTTTCCATTGTAGGTGTTGAGGTAGAAAACACTGTTCTACATCAGGGGCCCTGCACTCAAGGGGATGTGGCAGCAGGTCCTCTGGGTGGCACGTGCATGCATTTGTGTACAAGCCACTCAGAAAACGACTGGACCTCTATTTAAAAGAAAGGAATATAGTTAGGAAGTGTTACTGAAGTTGCAAGAGTTTTCATTTCTAGGATTGAGACTGCCATGTAGCTGTAGCTTTCTTAAGCTCTTTAACCTCATTTTCGGAAATCTTTACATTTTTCCCCTTCTTGTTACAAAGTTACAGGTAAAATGGACTAGACATTTTTCTATTTATTTTGGCTTCCAAAGTCATCAATGTTAGGTCATCAGCTCTGGTACAGTGATTATTATATTATTTTTTTAAATTTTTAATTAGAAATGGGGTTTCACCATCTTGCCCAGGCTGGTGTCGAGCTCCTGGGCTCAAGCTATCTGCCCACCTCTACCTCCCAAGGTGCTGGGGGATTATTAAATCATATTTGCTCTCCAGATTAGATATGTTCCTATTCTCATTGAAGTATGAGTGGTTTGATAATGACACACGTCACAGTAGATTTTTCCAACTTTTCCGTTGAACACCGTTGCAAGTGTCTAGTTTTCATATTCTTTACTTGCGCTTTCACCCTTTCTGTTTTTGACCCTCTGCAGGTTGATAACACTGATGCTGAGGGGAGGCTCATACTGGCTGATGCGCTCTGTTACGCACACACGTTTAACCCGAAGGTCATCCTCAATGCCGCCACCTTAACAGGTCAGACTGTGCACTTGCCTTGATTTTGTTTGAAGGAAGTCTTGTTTGTTGCATGGATTTCACACACTATACTTGCGGCATTATTTTGCTAAAATTTGGCTTGGTCCATTGGCATTGAAAGATCTTTCACCAGAGGAATTGTTCTGCAGTTGTAAAATGTTTTGAATATTAGGTTCATTGTTTTAAAACATTCCAAGCTATACTTTTTTTTTTGAGACGGGTTTCACTCTGTCGCCGAGGCTGGAGTGCAGTGGCGTGATCTTGGCTCACTGCAACCTCTGCCTCCTGAGTTCAAGTGATTCTCCTGCCTCAGCCTCCCAAGTAGCTGGGGTTACAGGTATGCACCACCAGTCCTGGCGAATTTTTGTATTTTTAGTAGAGATGGGGTTTTTGCTATGTTAGCCAGGCTGGTTTCGCACTCCTGAACTCAGGTGATCCACCCGTCTCGGCCTCCCAAAGTGCTGGGGTTACAGGTATGAGTCACTGTGCCTGGCCTAATTTTTATATTTTAGTAGAGATGGGGTTTAACTATGTTGGCCAGGCTGGTCTCAAACTCCTGACCCAGGTGATCCACCTGTCTCAGCCTCCCAAAGTGCTGAGATTACAAGATTACAGAAGTGAGCCACTGTGCCCAGCCTGGGCTGTACCTTTAAACAAAGAAATAACAAGTGGGCCAGATCAGCTCATCTAGAGTGACGTCTAAAAATGATGTTAAGAGCCAGGAGCGGTGGCTCACGCCTGTAATCCCAGCACTTTGGGAGGCCGAGGCAGGCGGATCATGAGGTCAGGAGATCGAGACCATCCTGGCCAACATGGTGAAACCTTGTCTCTACTAAAAATACAAAAAATTAGTTGGGTGTGGCACATGCCTGTAATTCCAGCTACTCAGGAGGCTGAGGCAGGAGAATCGCTTGAACCCCAGAGGTGGAGGTTGCAGTGAGCCGAGATCACGCCACTGCACTCCACCTTGGTGACAGAGCGAGACTCCCTCTCAAAAAATAAAATAAAATAAAATAAAATAAATGATGTTAAGAGATGGTTTCTGTTACAATTACCGTTTGATACAGATCTGAAAAGATTAGTGATAAATCCCCAAGTCAATAGCTTTCTTTTACTTTTTAAAACTAATTGTAATGTATCTGATACCCTCTGAGCTTTCAGAGCTTTACTTTTTTTTTTTTTTTTTTTTTTCCGGAACTTTTTATACTTGATGTCATAAGGAAAAAACATTTTACCAGGGCGGCAGGATCCTCATTTAACAAGTGACACAGTGTGAAGCCTGCGCTTTAAGGCCAGGCTCAGGTGGAACTCCCAGCCGTGCCACTGACTAGTCAGTTAGCCGTGGGCAAGTTCCTTGGCCCTTTTGAGCATCGGTACTTGGGGACAATTCCATTTGCCTGGAAGAGCTGTAAAGGCTGGAGGGAGTTTCTTGAAAGCCTCTTTAATACAGGCTGTGACACCACCAGCCCTGGAGGGCTGGGAATAGATTCCTAAAGGGATGACAAACAAGTGTTGTCTTATTGCCAAATCCCATTGTTCATAATCTTTCATCCAAATGTTCTCCTCATAGTCATTCATCCTGACTGTACCCCTTTTTTAAAAAAATTAATTTCTGAATCTTAACGTCAGACTCTACCTCTTTTAAGATGAAAATTTAGATCATTTTTTATCCTTTGGTTTTATTCTTGCCCTGGTCATGCTGAGCCTTTACTTTGGCAGAAGTCATGTTCCTTTTTATATGTAGGTCTAAAAATAGTCCATAGGTCTATTGCTAAGAGTTCTTTTTCAAAGCTGGCATTATAGTGTTTTCATGGTTTTTGGTCTACCTATTCAGTTTAGCAAACACTTTAAGCTGAAAAGCAGAGCTTCTAGGGTGGGGGGTTGGGGGAGGCAGTGGCAGTGAAGCGGGTACCCCCTTACTGTAAATGAGGAATCACAGAGGATAGATACATCAGATACATCAAGTTCTACAACTTAAACATAACTTTCATAATTACCACTTGGGAAATACTTTTCCTAGATGCTTAATAGCAGCATTCTACCCCACTTTTTTCTCAGTCTGAGGGGTTGAGAAGGTGGGAAAGTTGGCCCTACACAACCAAGGGTGACCTTCTGGGTGAGCTTTCAGACCCCACTGGGTGATGGTTCCCCAGATACTACTGAGCCCCTTCTGAGTTCCAGAAGCTACGGTTCCAAGAGGAGAATAAGAACCAGTTTCTAAGCTCAGGCTCTTGATAGGAGGAAGTACACAGTCTTCAGAAATAGAAGACCTGATTTTAAAACTTGTCCTAACTTTTAATAGCACGTGACTTTGGACTAGGCTTTAGTTGTCTCATCCATAAAAGGGGTATAATAGCACCTTGTTCACAGGAAGGATGCCTGCGAAGATTAAATGAGACGATACAGGTTGATGTCCATGGCCCAGTACATCATAGACACTGAAACAGATGTTACTGTCCTTTGAAAGGCAGGGCGTACCCCCAGATTGTAGAAACAGTGACATATTCGGGGATGGCCATCCAATCATGGTGTTTCTTTTCATTTTCTTAATGCTTGGGCATAATTCAGGATTGAATGAGTGTAGTGCTATCCTCACTTTCCTTGGGGCTTTGATGTTTCTTCCAGACTATGAGCAATTCTGGTAACATTGATCAGTGAGCATCACAACACAGGGCTCCAAATGTGCCTTGTAAATGAAAATGGGAAGTATGCCTCTGCTACTAGTAGCTGTGATAATAATTCTGGAATTATAGAGAATAAACTGTTTAAATATATAATGAAATCATCTTTAGAGCCATGGTCCCAACTGGACCACCTTAAATACTTATGTCTGCCATTTTTTATTACTTTAAGGGAAGATAGCATGTTCTTGTTTGAGGGGATTGTTCATCTTTTCTATGACAAATTTTAAAACTGATAGATGACTCTTAGGGGGTTGATTGAAATGTTTTGAGGACAAGTGAATAATTATATAAAAACCTACTATCTTGAAAAGTAAAGTATTAATGGGTATGTATATATTGTCCCTCAGTATGCTTGGGGATAGGTTCTAGGATCCCCCCTCAGATACCAAACCCATGATGCTCATATCCCTTATGTAAAATGGCATAGTATTTGTATGTAACCTATGTACATCCTCCAGTATACTTAAGTCATCTCTAGATTACTTATACTGCCTAATACAATGTAAGTGCTATGTAAATATTCATTACACTCCTTTGTTTAGGGAATAACGACAAGAAAAAAAGTCTATGTGTGTTCAGTACCGATGCAACCATCTCCCCCACTTCAAAATATTTTCTGTCTGCATTTGGTTGACTCCATAGATGCAGAACACACGGATACGGAGGGCTGACTAGTTAGTACTGTCTTCAAGTTTCAGTTTTCCTTGGGAGAGATGCTAATGAGCAGTTTCATGTAAAGACATGGTTAAGAATTTAAGGAACAATTTGGACATACTTTGCATTATAGGGAGCAAATGCCACCTTGAGAACGCTATAGATTTCCCCCAGTTTCAGTGCTGTCTCCTCTGACATTCCATATGCGTGTCCTGGTACTGATGGTGGTGGGTTCAGTGCTTATCCTGGTACTGAAGGATAGTAAGGTTAGCTTTTCCTTTCAATAAATACTTAGCTCCTTTATGCCAGGCAGTGTGCTTTCTGGGCCCTAAGGATATGCGTAGGAAGCAGACGTGTTCCTTGACTCAGCGCTTACAGATGGGCCAGGCAAATAACAAATGAGATTACCGGGAGCTAATACCACAACTAAAGGAGGCAGCACTAAGTGGCTGTACCTGATTGTCTCTTCTCAAGAGGACCTGCAAATCTGGATTTTTAAGTTGATTTTTTTAAAATATGCTAATTAATGTAAAAATAGAAGTCAGCCAATGGGACACAACTTTGTTGGAGAAAAAACCTAAAGATGAAACAAGTAAATATGGTACAGTAATAACAGATATCAAAATCTTATAGCAATACTTAGATGTGATTAAAATTGCTGAAAAATTGGATTCCTCAATGCCAGTAGTATGTAAATTATGATACCTCCATCCAGTGGACTATTTTTAAATCATTAAAAATACTTCCAAATATTTGTTTATAAAAGAGGAATAATTTTTTCTTTTTTTTTTGAGACAGAGTCTCACTCTGTTGCCCAGGCTGCAGTGGCACGATCTCAGCTCACTGCAACCTCTGCATCCTGGGTTCAAGCCATTCTCCTGCCTCAGCCATCTGAGTAGCTGGGATTACAGGCGTGTGCCACCACACTCGGATTTTTGTATTTTTAGTAGAGACGGGGTTTCACCATGTTGGTCAGGCTGGTCTCGAACTCCTGACCTCAAGTGATCCACCCATCTCGGCCTCCCAAAATGCTGGGATTACAGGTGTGAGCTACCGCACCCAGCCAAAGAGGAATAGAATAAATTTTTAAAGCATAAAAGGAAGAACATGGCCAGGCGTGATGGCTCAGACCTGTAATCCCAGCACTTTGGGAGGCCGAGATGGGCGGATCACGAGGTCAGGAGATCAAGACCATCCTGGCTAACACGGTGAAACCCCCTCTCCACTAAAAATACAAAAAAAATTAGCCAGGTGTGGTGGCACGCGCCTGTAGTCCCAGCTACTCGGGATGCTGAGGGAGAGAGTGGCATGAACCCGGGAGGTGGAGGTTGCAGTGAGCTGAGATCGCACGTCTGGGCAACAGAGCAAGACTCTGTCTCAAAAAAGGAGGAACACATGCTTGAGCACATACAGGATGGTCTTGTTTTTTATGAAAGTTTAGAAGTTGGGCTGGGCATGATAGCTCATGCTTGTAATCCTGGTGCCTTGGGAGGCTGACATGGGAGGATTGCTTGAGCCCAGGAGTTCAAGACCAGCCTGAGCAACATAATGAGACCCCATCTCTACAACAAGAAATCGTTTTTTTTTTTTTTTTTTTTTTTTTGAGACAGAGTTTCGCTCTTGTTGCTCAGGCTGGAGTGCAATGGTGCGATCTCGGCTCACCACAACCTCTGCCTCCCAGGTTCAGGCGGTTCAAACGATTCTCCTGCCTCAGCCTCCTGAGTAGCTGGGATTATAGGCATGCACCCCACGCCCGACTAATTTTGTATTTTTAGTAGAGACAGGGTTTCTCCATGTTGGTCAGGCTGGTCTCAAACTCCCAACCTCAGGTGATCTGCCCGCCTCAGCCTCCCAAAGTGCTGGGATTACAGGCGTGAGGCATTGCGCCTGGCCTTTTTTTTTTTTTTTCTTTTTTTTTTTGAGACAGAATCTCGCTCTATCGCCCAGGCTGGAGTGCAATGAATGGCATGATCTCGGCTCACTGCAACCTCCGCCTCCTGGGTTCAAGCGATTCTGCCTACCTCAGCCTCCTGAGTAGCTGGGATTACAGGCGCCTACCACCACGCCCAGCTAATTTTTGTATTTTTAGTAGAGACGGGGTTTCTCCATGTTGGCCAGGCTGGTCTTGAACTCCTGACCTCAGGTGATCCCGCCCGTGATGGGATTACAGGCGTGAGCCACCATGCCCGGCCCAAAAAGAAATTTTTAATTAGCTGGGTGTGGTGGCATGTACCTGTAATTCCAGCTACTCAGGAGGCTGAGGCAGAAGGATCACTTGAGCCCAGGAGTTTGAGGCTGCATGCAGTGAGCTCTGATCACACCACTACACTGCAGCCTGGGTGACAGTGAGACCTTTCTCAAAAAAAAAAAAAGTTTAGATGTCTGGAAGGAAATTTCAAAAATAGGTTAACAGTTATCCCTAAAATGAAATTATTGGTCAAATTCAGTAGGTTCCTTTTTTGCATTTCCTAATAACTTAAGTGAATTCTGGCCTGAAAAACATAAAAACATGTTAACTATGTACAGGAAAGATTTTCTAAGCTTATCTATTTTTGAAAATGAGGAAGCCATTAAATAGGGTACATGCTAAGGTTTCCATATGCATGGCAGAGGAGCCCATTTTGCCTGGAGAGACTGCACTTGACCTGAGGGCTTGTGTCTTACAGGTGCCATGGATGTAGCTTTGGGATCAGGTGCCACTGGGGTCTTTACCAATTCATCCTGGCTCTGGAACAAACTCTTCGAGGTAGGAATAATATTTATATATCTAAATTGTAGAGATGGTGAATAAATTATTCTAGCCTTAGAAGGATAGACTTCTTCAACCCTGTGTTAAAGTGATTTTTATGCCGCAGGTTTGCCTTTGAATTGAAAATGAACCACAGCAATAGATTGAGTTCAGTGGCATTGGGTTTTCCACAAATGCTCCTAAAGGAGGGGATGATGCCCCCTGCTCCCCTCCGGTAGCCTCAGCGTCCTGTGAAAATATCTCACTAACACTGTGGTCATAGTTTTAGAATCCCTGAGGTAGAAATGGTTTTGAAGATGGCTTTGTGGAGCAGCGTTTGTGACTGCGTGTTGTGAGTCATGTAAGGGAGTTCACCCTGCATCGATGAGGATGTCTTCAGACCGCTGTGCTCTGTGTCTCCCTCCATGCCCTTCACAGCCAGCCTCTTCCCAGCAGTCACCCTCATTTCCACACACACACTCTCTCTTACTGCCATTGGTTTTCGAATGCCCACACCACTGTTAGCCTAACTCAGCCTGTCTTGAGGCAACAGGTGACTCTGTGGCCTCCTGACACCTGGTTCAGCTTCTGTGATAATCCTTTCTTGGGCTGCCTCCTCCTGTGATTATCCTGCTCCTGTCTCCTGATCTGTTTGTTCCCTTTGGCCGCCCTTTGGCTGGTGTTCAATTCAAGGCCATAGGCTCTTCCTACTCTACACAGTCCTCACATGAAAGCTCCAGCGAGCACATGTTGCCTGATGGCTCCCATCTCTCTCCTGAATCCCAGCCTCTATGTACCCACGTGGCTGCTAGACAGCTCCAGCTGGCTGCTTACTCATTCATTCAACTAGTAATTAATGGGAGCTTACTCTGTGCCAGTGGGAGACAAACATAAAATGTCCCCAAATATAATCTTGAGGGTGGTTTAAGGTCTAAACTTATTTTCACTCTAAACTGCTTCTCCTTCATATATGTCATCATTCATGAAGCCCAATTTTCCCCATTCTGCAATACTCAGCCCCATCATCTCCTTCCAGGCCAGGCCAGGAACCTCTCCTCTGGTATCCCACATAACCGTTATCCCTCTCTTTCATGGCACCCACAATATTGTTGTTTTGACTTTTAAAAAACATTTAAGCTTTAAAAAAAAAAATCTCAGTTATATGTGCATAAATCGACAATCAGCAGCCCACAGTCTGTTTTCGAGAAGGCAGCCACTTTCAACCCTTGGCTGATTCATCTGGTATTTACTTATGTCTTAAAATAACAGCTTATATTGCTGCTTCTTGATTTTTCACTTTTAGGTCTTTGGTTTTTTACCAGTGAGTTAAATAATCTGTTTATGTATCTGTTTCTCCTACTAGCCTGTAGGCCCTTGGGTGGCTCAGATAGTAGTATTTCAGCACACCTGATGGTGTTCAGTAGTTCAGTAAACGATGAATGAGTGAGTGGGTAAATGATGAATGAATGAATGTGGTCACCCTGTCTCAGGATTTCAGTGATACAGGTCCAGTCATGTGTTTCTGTCACATAGAAGTGACCCGCCACATAAGAACTCTTTCACCCTAATCAACCCACAAAGCCTGTAATTGTAGTTTGATGATTTTAGCAAAATTCCCTACAGATTTGTGAAATTGCTTCACAGCATTCCTGGTTCCTTTTTATTTTTTATTTATTTATTTTTGAGACGGAGTCTCACTCTGTCGCCAGGCTGGAGTGCCGTGGCACTCCGTTGGCTCCCTGCAACTTCCCGCTCCTGGGTTCAAGCAATTCTCCTGCCTCAGCCTCTGGAGTAGCTGGGACTACAGGCGTGCACCACCACGCCCAGCTAATTTTTTGTATTTTTAGTAGAGACAGCGTTTCACCATGTTGGCCAGGATGGTCTCGATTTCTTGACCTTGTGATCCACCCGCCTCGGCCTCCCAAAGTGCTGGGATTATAGGCATGAGCCACCGTCCCCAGCCTCCTTGTTTCTTTTATAGTTCTAAAATAAATCTTTTAATGAGTGGACACAATTCTGAAACCTATTTTCTAGTTTCATGTTCTAGAGTAACAGGTTAGAACAACTCTTCCTTCATGCATTGAGCATGTTAATGCCATGAATTTCCCAGAACCTGCCTCATCCACTCTTCCACCTGTCATACCTGTTCTCTAGGCCAGCATTGAAACAGGGGACCGTGTCTGGAGGATGCCTCTCTTCGAACATTATACAAGACAGGTTGTAGATTGCCAGCTTGCTGATGTTAACAACATTGGAAAATACAGGTATGTAAGCTAAGCTAAATGTACATTTATACAATCATCTTTGATTGCCAAAATAGCTATTTTCAATTTTATCCCCTTATATAAAAGGTTTAACTATTTAATTTCCTTTTGGTGTAGTGCTTGTAAGCTTTTTAATGTCTTGAATTTTCAAATATTTCTTCAACCAGATTTCAAAATTTGCATGTTTCTAATCTAACGGTAATTTTAAGTAAATGGTAAGGGAAAGAGATGGAAGATATGGGAATTCATTACCATAGCAAAAAGGAATATAGAATTTATCCTTTACTGCTTAAAGCAATATCCGAAAATAAATATTCTGAAAGTGATATGTGGGTTAGCATCTTAATAGGTCTTATAAGCTTGACTGTTTTTCTCTGGTTATAGAATGTACTTAGCAAAAATGTGGGATCTTAGTGCACATTTACATGGGGTTGTAAAGTGCTTTTTGTCTTTCTCTTCAGATCTGCGGGAGCATGTACAGCTGCAGCATTCCTGAAAGAATTCGTAACTCATCCTAAGTGGGCACATTTAGACATAGCAGGCGTGATGACCAACAAAGATGAGGTTCCCTATCTACGGAAAGGCATGACAGGGAGGCCCACAAGGACTCTCATTGAGTTCTTACTTCGTTTCAGTCAAGACAATGCTTAGTTCAGATACTCAAAAATGTCTTCACTCTGTCTTAAATTGGACAGTTGAACTTCAAAGGTTTTTGAATAAATGGATGAAAATCTTTTAACGGAGACAAAGGATGGTATTTAAAAATGTAGAACACAATGAAATTTGTATGCCTTGATTTTTTTTCATTTTACACAAAGATTTATAAAGGTAAAGTTAATATCTTACTTGATAAGGATTTTTAAGATACTCTATAAATGATTAAAATTTTTAGAACTTCCTAATCACTTTTCAGAGTATATGTTTTTAATTGAGAAGCAAAATTGTACCTCAGATTTGTGATGCTAGGAACATGAGCAAACTGAAAATTACTATGCACTTGTCAGAAACAATAAATCCAACTTGTTGTGCTCTCTGGTGTGGCTCTGATATTTACTTACATATTGCTACAAGCCCAGTAACTTATTACTAGAATATCATTCGTCTCTGTAGCCATGTTGTATGAACTACGTAATTAAATTGGGGCACAGTGGTTTATGTATTTTCTCAGTGTTCCTCATTACTTAAAGGTACTCGGGGATTGAGCTCATCAGTTTGGGTAATAGTGGCTTGGCACATGATTTCCAAAATGAATCAGTCAGAATAATACTAACCATTGTTGACTTACCATCTGCCAGGCACTGTCCTCAGTGTTTTCAGGTGTTAAATTATTGAGTCCTACCCAATGAGACAGGTACTGTTATTACCCTCATATGACAGATGAGGGAAACGAGGCACAAGAGAGGTTTAGTAACATGCCACTGATGTCACAGAGCAAGTAACTGGTAGCTCAAAGTTCAAGCCAGGTGATCTGGCTGCTGCACTGGTACACCGCAGTGCTCTTTTTCAGTTCAGTGACTTGAATGGATGCAGAATTTATTTGAAGTACTGAAGTAAGAAACATGACCACAGGCCAAGCACAGTGGCTCATGCCTGTAATCCCAGCATTCCGAGAGGCGAAGGCAGTAGGATTGCTTGAGGCTAGGAGTTTGAGACCAGTTTGGGTAACATAGTTAGACCCTTGTCTCTACTTTATTAAATTTTAAAAAGAATTCAAGCCAGCAACAGTGTGCTGAAAAAAGAAACGATCATAAAAGGGACTGTCGGCTGAGCCCAGCTACTGGGGAGGCTGATGTGGGAAGATTGCTTGAGCCTGGAGGTCAAGGCTGCAGTGAGCCCTCTGATCATGCCACAGCACTCCACCCTGGGTGAAAGAGCAAGAACCTGTCTCAGGCCAGGCACGGTGGCTCACACCTGTAATCCCACCACTTTGGGAAGCCGAGGCAGGCGGATCACAAGGTCAGGAGTTCGAGACCAGCCTGGCCAATATGGTGAAACCCCGTTGCTACTAAAAATACAAAAAAATTAGCCAGGCTTGGTGGCGCATGCTTGTAATCCCAGCTACTTGGGAGGCTGAGGCAGGAGAATTGCTTGAACCCGGGAGGCGGACGTTGCAGTGAGCCAAGATCACACCACTGCACTCCAGCCTGGGCGACAGAGCTAGACTCGGTCTCAAAAAAAAAAAAAAAAAAAAAAAAAGCGGGTTGGGGGGCAGCGGATACAGTGGCTCATGCCTGTAATCTCAGCACTTTGGGAGGCCATGGTGGGAGGATAACTTGGAGCCCAGGAGTTTGAGACTAGCCTGGGCAACATAGTAAGACCCTGTCTCTATAAAAAATTTTTTAAGGCCGGGTGCAGTGGCTCACGCCTGTAATCCCAGCACTTTGGGAGACTGAGGAGGGTGGATCATGAGGTCAGGAGATCGAGACCATCCTGGCCAACATGGTGAAACTCTGTCTTTACTAAAAATACAAAAATTAGCTGGGCATGGTGGCATATGCCTGTAATCCCAGCTACTCGGGAGGCTGAGGCAGGAGAATCGCTGGAGGCGGAGGTTGCAGTGAGCCAAGATCATGCCACGGCACTCCAGCCTGGCAACAGTGAGACTCTGTCTCAAAAAATAAATAAATAAATAAATAAATAAATAAAATTTTAAATAAACTGGGTGTTGTGGTGGTGCAACGGTAGTCCCAGCTACTCAGAAGGCTGGGGCAGGAGGATTGCTTGAGCCCAGGAGTTTGAGGCTGCAGTGATCTATGAGTGAGCTATGAGCCACTGCACTCTAGCTGGGGCAACAAACCAAGACCCCATCTCTTTAAAAAAAGGGGGGGGACTGTCAACGGGTAAAACTGCTCACCTCCTGAAACTATAACCAATCAACATAATTCCATTGGTGCAGACTTAGAACAAAGCTCTCCTCTTTTTTACTTTTGTATCCTATGAATCAAATTAATCCATCAATGGGATGTGTGCCCTTTTTTTAACTTTGAAAATGTTTGACAGGAAAAGCTCTTTGTTACTGTTAATTTTAACATTTAAGAAATTTGACATGCAAAAATATTGTATATCTAAACTGGTTTATAGAGGGAATGGAAATGGGCATGCTTGTTTGTGGTATTTATTGGAATTAAAACCCGGTGAGTGTAGTGAGCAAACACAGGTTTCCCTGGTTATTGATGTTGAGAAGTCACTTCAGCAGGAAAGATGGAATTGGAGGGTTGGAATTACAGGCTTATGAAGGAAACTGAAAACAGATTTATTCTGGGTGATACAGAGCCTCAGTCAGGCTTTGATAGAAGGCTTCTGTCAAAGGCTTTTTATGGATAAAGGAACAATGGAACTCTTGTGTTTACTAGTGTGTGGTATACAAGAAGCATAGCACAGGCCCTGGTTTCATGTGGCTTACCTAATCTGGTTGAGATGAAATTTTTTTTTTTTTTTTTTTTTTGAGACAGTCTCATTCTGTCTCCCAGGCTGGAGTGCAGTAGTGTGATCTCAACTGACTGCAACCTCTGCCTCCCGGGTTCAAGCGATTCTCATGCCTCAGCCTCCCAGGTAGCTGGGACTATAGGTGCACACCACCACGCCCAGCTAGTTTCTGTATTTTTAGTAGAGACGGGTTTTGCCATGTTGCCCAGGCTGGTCTTGAACTCCTGGCCTCAAGTGATCCACCCATACAGGCCTCCCAAACTGCTGGGATTACAGATGTGAGCCACCGTGCCTGGCTGAGATGAAATTTAATAGTTGTCACTGAATGTGCATCTAGCTGCTAGGAACTTCATGAACCCTGTCTCTCCTAAAAATACAAAAACTAGCCGGGTGTGGTGGCATGTGCCTGTAGTCGCAGCTACTTGGGAGGCTGAGGCAGGAGAAATCACTTGAACCCGGGAGGCAGAGGTTGTAGTGAGCCAACACTGCACCACTGCACTCCAATACCAACCTGGGTGACAAGGCGTGACTCCCTCTCAAAACAAAAAAAGTTACATTCAAATCATACTAACATTCCATTCCCAACCAGTTGGTTGTTAAACAAATCATGTTTATTTGACCCAAGTCTCACCACTGCTCTCTCAACTGCCCTGGTACAAGTCACCATCCTCTCTGCACTCCTAGATTACTCTCTTTCACTGGTCTCCCTGCCTTCTCCACTTGTTTTCCTGTTATCTGTATGACTAGAAGGATTATTTTAAAACATAAATCAGGCCGGGCCCAGTGGTTCATGCCTGTAATCTCAGAATTTTGGGAGGCCAAGGTGGGAGGATCACTTGAGGCCAGGAACTCAGGACTAGCCTGGAGAACATAGTGAGACCTTATCTCTAAAAATTAAAAATAGGAGTTACATAGTGTCACTCCTTAGCAACTTAGTCTATGCGAGGCACTGTATTAAACCTCTACATAGATTATCTTGTTCTTAGTAATTTTTCTAAGGCAGTGTTCCCTCATCTTATAAATGAAGTGATTTCAGCAAAATCCAAAAAATGTTAGTGCTTTTTTGTGCAGTACTCTAGGAGGACTGCAAGAGAAATACCACTGACCATGCTCTCAGGAAATTTACATTGAAGTTAGGTAAACTGGATATTAATGAGACTTGAAAGGCTGGGCACAGTGGCTCACTCCTGTAATTCCAGCACTTTGGGAGGCTGAGGTAGGTGGATTGCTTGAGCCCAGGAGTTCGAGACCAGCCTGGGCAACATGGCAAGACCCCATCTCTACAAAAAATTAGCCAGGTGTGGTGGCACATGCCTGTAGTTCCAGCTACCTGGGAGGCTGGTTGGGAGAATTGCTGGAGCCTGGGAGGCAGAAGTTACAGTGAGCTGTAATTGTGAAACTGCACTGCAGCCTGGGCGACAGAGTAAGACCCTGTCTCAAAATATATATATATATATATAAAGAGACTTGCAAAAAAGTAAAATGATGCCATAATTTTTACTTATTCCTTATTTTAGAAAATAGAGTATTAGTTTTAATAAAGATTGTTTTTGTTAACATGTAATGAATTTATTATTTTTTAATGAATTGATTCTTTAAATTCTCAGTTTTTTTTTGAGATGGAGTCTCGCTCTCAACCAGGCTGGAGTGTAGTGGCACGATCTCGGCTCACTGCAAGCTCTGCCTCCTGGGTTCACGCCATTCTCCTGCCTCAGCCTCCCAAGTAGCTGGGACTACAGGCGCCTACCACCACGCCCGGCTAATTTTTTGTATTTGTAGTAGAGATGGGGTTTCACCGTGTTAGCCAGGATGGTCTTGATCTCCTGATCTCGTGATCCGGCTGCCTTGGCCTCCCGAAGTGCTGGGATTACAATCGTGAGCCACTGCCCCCAGCCTAAAATTCTCAGTTTTAATTTATCAGATAAATATTAGCAGACTTAACCCACATAAACAAAAACTTTGGGATCCTCAATAATTTTTAGGAGTATAAAGGTGTCTTGAGACCAAAACTGTCTGAAAACTGCTGGAGTAGACTTGTTTCCTCCTGGCAGTCTCTTCTGGTTCTTTCAGTCATCACATATTTATTATGTCTATCTACGCCAGGCACCATTCTAGATTCCGGGGATACAGGTGAATAAGATGGGCAGGGTCTGATGTATGGAACTTATTTTCTAGTTGGCATGTGTATGACAGAGAGAGGAGGAGGAGGAGGGTAGGTGATTTAGTTATGAAGAAATGAACAAGATAATTTCAGATTACATAAATGCTGTGAAGAAAATTAAACAGGGGCAAGTACTTAGGAGTGGGGATCTAAGTGAAACTGAGGCTGGGAAGATGACTTGATCTGAGCCTGACTGGCAAAGGGAAGCTCCTGCTTTTTCTCTGAACATTTCTGCCCTGGCTCACTCCTCTGGCACTGAGCTTCCTGTGGTTCCTTAAACATCCCAGGCAGGCTTCTTCTTCAGGGATCCCTCGCTGTAGAAAGCACTCCTAGTTAAATTTTCATGCCAGTCACGGCAGTCCAGATCTCCTTGGAGAGGCCTCCTCCAATCACTTATCTCAAAGAACACCCCTCTCACTAGCCATCCCCTTACTGGGTTTCATTTTCCTTCCCAGCTCTTCTCTCTACACAATATTGCTAAGTATTTATGTGTCTCTCGCCTTCCAGAGATTTGGGGTGATTGCTATAACCTCCAGATCATTAAATAGTGCCTGGGAAATGGAGGGCTCAGTAAACGTGCTGGGTGATAACTGTAAAATCAGATATAATGGAAAAAAGTTATTTGGTTTCTAAAGAGATAAATAAGAAGGCTGGGCGCGGTGGCTCACGCCTGTAATCCTAGCACTTTGGGAGACCGAGGCGGGCGGATTGTCTGAGCTCAGGAATTCGAGACCAGCCTGGGCAACAAGGTGAAACCCTGGCGCTACTAAAATACAGAAAAACTAGCCGAGCGTGGTGGTGGGCGCCTGTAGTCCCAGCTACTCGGGAGGCTGAGGCAGGAGAATTGCTTGACCCCGGGAGGCGGAGGTTTCAGTGAGCCGAGATCGCGCCACTGCATTCCAGCCTGGGCGACAGAGCGAGACTCCGTCACCAAAAAAAAAAAAAAAAAAAAAAAAAAAGGGAGATAAGCAAATGTTAAAAGCAGGTTATTAAAAGATTAGCAGCCTGGTGCCGGGCGCGGTGGCTCATGCCTGTAATCTCAGCACTTTGGGAGGCGGAGGCGGGCGGATCACGAGGTCCGGAAATCGAGACCATCCTGGCTAACACGGTGAAACCCCGTCTTTACTAAATATACAAAAAATTAGCCGGGCGTGGTGGCGGGCGCCTGCAGTCCCAGACTTGGGAGGCTGAGGCAGGAGAATGGCGTGAACCCGGGAGGCTGAGCTTGCAGTGAGCCAAGATCGCGCCACTGCACTCCAGCCTGGGCGACAAAGCGAGACTCCGTCTCAAAAAAAAAAAAAAAAAAAAGATTAGCAGCCTGGCGCGTTGGCTCATGCCTGTATTCCCAACACTTTGGGAGGCCGCGGCGGTAAAATCACTTGAGCTCAGTAGAACACCTGACTCAACTGGGGAACAACAACAAAAAAAAAAGCCCGGCGACGGCACGCACCTGTGGTCCTAGCTACTTGGGTGACTGAAGTGGGGGGATTGTTTGAGCCCGGGAGGTCAAGCCCTGATCATGACACTGCACTCCAGCCTGGGCGACAGAGCGAGACCCTGAGAAAAAAGAAAAGAAAGAAAAAAAAAGGTTAGCATAGTGACTTTCTCTCTGTTGAGAACAGTGCCGGGCACATTGGGAACCTCAACAAAGTTGTTTCCGTTATCCATCTCCGACCAGAATTCAGGAAGAACTTTGCCTGTCTTGTTCCCGCTATCACCAATGACTCAACAAATGTTTGTGGAGTGAGTGGGAGACCCTCTCCTTTTACCAACGGTAAACAGCTCGGGGAAAGAAAAAGTGACTTAGCCAAAGTCTCTCCAGGCATTTGGGGCAGAGTCGGGACTAGCATAGTAGTATCCTGACCCTCGCGGAAGGGCTCGCTCCACTGTAGTTATTAATTCTCCTCTCCACACAACCAGGTCTAATCTGGCCAAAGTCTTCAATTCTTAAGCTAAGAAAAAAGGAAAATACATGTAAACTCTGTTTTGCGATAGACAAGAAAACAGAAGAATCAAAAATCGTCCTTCCAGGGGCGCAACAGAACCCTCCAATCGCGCGGTCCTGTCACGTGACCACACCTACTGCACCAGACTCGTGGCCTTCTGAGCCGGCTTCCGCGCAGGCGCAGTAGATCTCTCTTGCGCCACTCCAGACATGGCGGCTCCGCTAGGGGGTATGTTTTCTGGGCAGCCCCCCGGGCCCCCTCAGGCCCCGCCGGGCCTTCCGGGCCAAGCTTCGCTTCTTCAGGCAGCTCCAGGCGCTCCTAGACCTTCCAGCAGCACTTTGGTGGACGAGTTGGAGTCATCTTTCGAGGTAATATAAGTCTTTGTCCCCAGCCTTACCTTTTTTCTGAAACACGAACTGCGCGTACGCGTATCTCCTCCAGGGATCCGAGCAACTAATTTACAAATGGGGAAACTGAGGCTTAAAGAAAGTAAATCACTTGCTTTAGGCTTCCCCGTGGCCCGTATTCAATTCAGGTCTGCTGGCGGAGGCGCGTAAACTCGACGTTTCTGGAAACGTGGACCCGAAGTTTGCCTAAACCCCAAACTTGGAACCCTTCCAGATTCCCAGCCGGTCCTTGGTCTCATCCCTGAGCACCGTTTCTTGCATTCCTGCATGTTTAGTAAGAGGCTCAAGCCTTTTCGGAGCTCGGAGTTTCACTACTGTGTCCTGTATCCTTTCCGCTGGGCTTCACCCTTAAACGATCCTAAAGTAAAGGGACTCTTAAGAGCGGAAATTGACTTATTTAAGTTACCAGGCGCAGCGTGGTACTAGGGGCTGAGGAAAGAGGAATGCTGGAGGTTAGGGAGGGAGGGAGGCACAGATGACCCAATCTCAGTTCTGCCCAAGGAGTTTACCTTGTAGCAAGAAAGGTGAACTGTGTATTGAGGGAAGATAGACAGCTGAAAATAAGTGCTCTGGTGATTTCCAGTGGTCTTTAAAGTGGAAGATGAGCTATTCCTGTGTAGTAATAAAGTAATATAACTTCAAATTGGAGTTAACTTTTCCACATTTTAAATCCCAATTTTGCCGGGCGCCGTGGCTCACGCCTGTAATCCCAGCACTTTGGGAGGCTGAGGCGGGCAGATCACGAGGTCAGGAGTTCGAGACTAGCTTGACCAACATGGGAAACCCCGACTCTACTAAAAATACAAAAATTAGCCAGGCGTGGTGGCGTGCGCCTGTAATCCCAGCTACTCGAGAGGCTGAGGCAGGAGAATCGTTTGAACCCGGGAGGCGGAGGTTGCAGTGAGCCGAGATCGCGCCATTACACTCCAGCGTGGGTGACAAGCTAGACTCCGTCTCAAAAAATAAAATAAAATATGAATAAATGTCCCAATTTTGTGACTTTTATATTGTATCTGATAGCACAGTAGTACATGAATATAATTTGTAAGCGATTATATTACTCAGACTGCATGGACAAAATGCTTTTACCACACGGATGTACAGAGATTTAGAAATAAATAATTTGAGATGGAGTCTCTCTCACTCGCCCAGGCTGGAGTGCAGTGGTGCAATTTCAGCTCACTACAACCTCCGCCTCCCGGGTTCAAGCGATTCTCCTGCCTCAGCCTCCCGAGTTGCTGGGATTACAGGCACCTGCCACCATGCTAATTTTTTTATTTTTAGTAGAGACGGGGTTTCACCATCTTGGCCAGGCTGGTCTCGAACTCCTGACCTCGTGATCCACCCGCCTGGGCCTCCCAAAGTGCTGGGATTACAGGCGTGAGCCACCGCACCTAGCCAGAAATAAATGATTTGAAGGACAGAGATGGAGGGAGGGGGGGAGGTGGTGGTGGTGGTGGTGGTGGTGGTGGAGGTGGAGGTGGAGGTGGAGGTGGAGGTGGAGGTGGAGGTGGAGGAGGAGGAGGAGGAGGAGGAGGAGGAGGAGGAGGAGGAGGAGGAGGAGGAGGAGGCGGCGGCGGAGGGGGAGGGGGAGGGGGAGGGGGAGGGGGAGGAGGGAGGACGACGACTAAGTGGTAAAGGAAGGGTCTGATGAACTTTAGAACAGCATGTAGCATTGTGCTTGAGGGGAGCTGGCTCTCAGTCATGGGCACTTGCTGAAAGACTGGCACTGTACAAGGCACTGTACGAGTCTTAGCCTGGCACTGTACAAGTCTTAGCCAAAGTTGACTCCCAGCACCCTGCTGCTTAAAAACGTACAGTGGCTGCTTGTTGCTCTTGAGATAAGATGAAGATGTTTAGTGTGGTCTCCCAGGCTTTGCATGTTGAGTTCTCTCCTTCAGACTCGTTTCCTTACTTCAGCCACACAAGACTTTCCCACGTATACCATTTGTTTTCTCTTTGGGCTTCCAGGCCCCTCCTCAGCTCATTGCATCACTTCCTCAGTGGACCCTTCCCTGGCCTTCTTTTTAATACTTACCATTAAACCAGGCTCCATGAAGTTAGAGACTACCTGTTTTGTACCCCTACTCCTCACATTGTATCTCGTAGTGCTAATACAGTGGTAGTAGATAGCAAGTGCTAGATGAATATTTGTCAGACATTGAAGGAACCTGTAGTGTGGAGCCTGTAGTGTAGTTGCCTGTGCACAGAACTCCTTGCCCAATTCACATATATGTCTGTAGGTGCCCTTGAGAGAGAACTCCCTCTGGGACTCGATTATCCTTACAGAGAATACAGAGAAAACCAGTCCCTGCCTTCAGGAAGCTTATGATAAATGGCAGGCAGTTGCCTTGTTGTAGGATCGCTGCTCTGATAGAAGAAAGCTAGGATACTGTGGGAGCACATACAGGTGTGTACATCGAAGAAGGCTTCCCAGAGAGCAGGAAAGCCAAAGAAGCATTTTGACTTAGCCAGGTGAAGGGGAGTGAGAGAGGTGCAAACTGGATCCTCTCTCTGCTGCTGGGTGATCACGATCTGTCTAGTCTTGTCTCAAGATTCAATTCAAAGGTCACATTTTCTTTGGAACTTTTCCGGTTTCCTTCCTTGTGTTCTGTGTGGACCTCAATTTTCACAGCCTCCAGTGGCACATAGCAGAACCTGCTTACCTGCTTCTCATTCGTATTGGGGTGCCACCCCTTGAGGTCTCTGTCTGCTCATTCTAGCTGCTCAGCACATGCTCTTTGATGGAAGGAATTTATTGAGCTGATGCAACTCTTGATTTTGGAGGGAACGTTGGAGACCATCTAGTTCCATTTCCTCCATTCATGGGTAGAGAAACTGAGGCTCAGTGAGGGCAAGTTACTTGCTCAAAGCCAGCCGTTGGGTTTGTGGAAATGAGGACTAGCACTTACTTTCCAGGCAAAGGCTCTGTTTTAGCCATGCTTTTAAAAAGCTGTTCTCTTTCTAGGCAGATGCCGTGGCTCACACCTGTAATCCCAGCACTTTGGGAGGCCAAGGTGGCTGGATCACTTGAGGTCAGGAGTTCGAGACCATCCTGGCCAACATGGTGAAACCCCATCTCTAACTAAAAATACAAAAATTAGTGGTCTATGGTGGCACACGCCTTAATCCCAGCTACTTGGGAGGCTGAGGCAGGAGAATCACTGAAACCTGGGAGGCAGAGGTTGCAGTGAGCCAAGATCATGCCACTACACTCTAGCCTGGGCAACAGAGTGAGACTATGTCTCAAAAAAAAAAAAAAAAGTTTATTCTCTTTCTAGACTACCACACATTTTCTTCTTAATACAGCTGTCCAACTGTTTATAAAGGCCTGTGTATCTTTTTTTTCTCTTCTTTTTTTTTTTTTTTTTTGAGACAGAGTCTCACTCTGTCACCCAGGCCAGAGTGCAATGGCATGATGTTGGGTCACTGCAACCTCCACTTTCTGGGCTCAGGTGGTCCTCTTGCCTCAGCCTTCCAAGTGGCTGGGATTACAAGTGCGCACCACTACGCCTGACTGATTTTTGTTTTTGTAGAGACAGGGTTTCACCACATTGCCCATGCTGGTCTTGAACTCCTGGGCTGAAGCGATCCACCCATCTTGGTCTCCAAAAGTGTTGATTACAGGCGTGAGCCACCATGTCTGACCCCGAATTTTTTTCTTAAGGGGGTGGAGGAGAGTAAAATTCTTGAGATTTCCTGCCACCCTGTCTGGTACGCCTCCTGGCTCTGGGGAGCTGGCCCAGCTCTTTTGGCCAGTTTGTGACTGGTTGGCCTCTTGATGGGATGTTTTCCAGTAGCCATAGGTCTCACAAAGGAAGTACATCCTACCCACATCCCTGTCACCCAGGCTGCAGTGCAGTGCTGCGATCTTGGCTTACTGCAATCTCTGCCTCCCAGGTTCAAGCGATTCTCCTGCCTCAGCCTCCCGAGTAGTAGCTGGGACTACAGGCACGTGCCACCATGCCTGGCTAATTTTTTGTATTTTATTAGAGACGGGGTTTCACCGTCTTAGTTAGGATGGTCTTGATCTCCTGACCTTGTGATCCGCCTGCCTCAGCCTCCCAAAAGTGTTGGGATTACAGACGTGAGCCACCGTGCCTGGCCAGGAGTCATCGTTCAGAGTAATCCCAAGAATGGGCAATCTGTTTTACTGATTTACTTTCTCTGTAAGTCAGGTGCGGGAGCTGCAGGCAGGCAGAATTTTTGTCAAAGGTCCCTCCCATGTAGCTAATGTTCTAAATTTGAGCTCAGATCTGTCTGCCTCACACCAAGTGTAGTTTGCTGATTGCTGGCAGAGCTCTGCTTTCCTGTGTTTGAGGCTTCCTTTCTAACTCCTGCTCTTCCAGCTGCCATGCTGTTCTCTTTCTGTGCCTCCCCAATCTCCCTGCCCACTTCCTGCAGTGGGCCTGCTTTGGTTCATTTCCTTAGAGTTGCTTGTGCACTGAACTCCTTGGCTGATTCACATTTGCATCTGTATAGGTGCCCTTTAGAGATAACTCTCTCTGGGACTTGATTATCCATGTGACACCAACCTTGTCCTCTTAGGCCGTCCAGTCAGTCAGTAATATGTGTTATTAAACACTTCCCTTGTGCCAAGGCAGTGTGCCAGGCACTAGGAGGAGAGTGGTGAATAAGACAGACAAAATTCTCACCTACTAGTAGGGGACAAATAATAATGGATTAAAATAATGGATATGATGTCAGTTAATTATGTGAAAAACAATAAAACTGTGCTTGGGTGTGGAGCATGAGCAGGAGGGGCACAGTTTAGAAAGGGTAGACCGGCTGGTCTCTGAGGGGGCGAAGATTGGCCTGAGTCCTGAATGGGTGGTGATGTGAGTTGTGTAAGCACCAGCAAGAGACCACAGTGGGGCTGGAAGAGTGTCTGGGCCTGGTGTGGAGTAAGATACGGGGAAGGGGCACGTGGTAGGACAGAGACCAGATGTGGTGCCGGCTCATTTGCCTGGCGCTTCCTCCATAGGCCTAATTAATTGGTAAACTCAGTTTACCACATGTTTCCATTGGCATGATGTCTTGCCATCTCATGTGCAAACACAGATGCTGCCACCTCATCAGATGACTTCAGGAGAAGCTATTTCTTCCTCTGGAGTGAGATTTTTGATGTGTGAATGACATTTTTTTCTTTCCTATGTTGTGATTACACAGGCTTGCTTTGCGTCTCTGGTGAGTCAGGACTATGTCAATGGCACCGATCAGGAAGAAATTCGAACCGGTAAGCATTCCCTCTGTGTACACAATGTTCTTGGCTTCAGCAATATTTCCTAGTTGCTAATTTTGTACTTCATGTGTTTCAGTCCTGCTTTTATCCTAAGAGAACATTTCAGGGACTAAAATGTGTGCACATAATCTCTATGAGCTTCTGATTGTTGGTTCAGTTTATTAATTGACGTCTTGTATCACCCATAACGAATCATTTATAATGAACTTTTCGTATTAGTACTAGGTAAAGAAGAAGACCAATAGTGTGTACTGCTTTTTAAAAAAAATTTTATTATTTTTGGAATAGGTCTTACAGAGAAAAGTCTCCTGTGCTTCTTTTTATTCCCCAAGTTCTGTCCCCAAAGGTAACCAGAGCTTCTGATTTCTTCATACCGTATTTTACATGTTTTTTTTTTTTTTGAGACGGAGTTTCACTTTTGTCACCCAGGCTGGAGTGCTCACTGCAACCACCACCTCACGGGTTCAGGCAATTCTCCTGTCTCAGCCTCCCGAGTAGCTGGGACTACAGGCATGCACTTCCATACTCAGCTAATTTTGTATTTTTGTATTTTAGTTTCGCCATGTTGATCAGGCTGGTCTCGAACTCCTGACCTCTGGTGATCCACCCGCCTCAGCCTCCCAAAGTGTTGGGATTACAGGCGTGAGCCACCGCGCCCGGCCTTATATTTGCCATTTTAACTGGAAATTATGATGCTAATTGCTGGATCTCTGCATTGTCTCTTTTTTTTTTTTTTTTTTTGGAGACAGAGTTCTTGCTTTCCCTTTTAAGAAAAGTGCAGTGGCACGATCTCTGCTCACTGCAACCTCTGCCTCCTGGTCTGAAGCAATCCTTCCATTTCAGCCCCCCAGTAGCTGGGACCACAGTGTGAGCCACCACATTTGGCTAATTTATTTTATTTTATTTTTTTGTGGAGATGGGATCTTGCTGTATTGCCCAGGCTGGTCTTGAACTCCTAGGCTCAAGCAATCTTACTGCCTCAGCCTCCCAAAGTGCTGGGATTACAGGTGTGAGCCACCATGCTTGGCCTCTGCCTTGTCTTTTTTTTTTTGAGACGGAGTCTTGCTCTGTCACCAGTCTGGAGTGCAGTGGCGCGATCTCGGCTCACTGCAACCTTTGACTCCCTGGTTCAAGTGATTCTTCTGCCGCAGCCTCTTGAGTAGCTGGATTACAGGCGTGTGCCACCACACCCAGCTAATTTTTGTATTTTTAATAGAGACGGGGTTTCACCATGTTGGCCAGGATAGGCTCAATCTCCTGACCTCATGATCCGCCCACCTCGGCCTCCCAGAGTGCTGTGATTACAGGCTTGAGCCACCATGCCCAGCTGCATTGTCTTTTTAAAAAAGATCTCATGGCTTTTATGCTGTATTAAGGTCTCTCTCTTTTTTTTAACCTGAGAAAAAAGCACAAATTATCTGCTGTTTAATGTTGGTTAACACATGAGAAATGGGGGGTTATTATTACCGCTGTGGCCAAGATTAAAATCCCTGAGTTGTCCATGAGAAGGCTTTGTTTTTACATTCTGATTATTCATTTATGAGGGAGATAAATGAGTCTATTGTTTTTCTTATTTTAATAATTTTGGTGCTTTTTTTTTTTAAGGTGTTGATCAGTGTATCCAGAAGTTTCTGGATATTGCAAGACAGACAGAATGTTTTTTCTTACAAAAAAGATTGCAGTTATCTGTCCAGAAACCAGAGCAAGTTATCAAAGAGGTATGAACTCAGTTTTCTCCTCAGCTCTATAGGAAGAACTAAGTGGTGCCAGGATTCCTTTTATGCTTTAAATGAGATGTACCCATTTCCTGCGAGTTTCATTCAGGCTTTATAGGTCAGTGTGAAATGTGGCTGGTCATCCATGTTTGGGACAACCTGAACAAGAAGTAAAGCCAAGGAGTGGGGTCCGAAAGCAGAGTGTCAGACAGAACAGCTCTGATGTGACTTGTATCATACATTGGCCCTCAGGAAAGATTTTTCTTAAAAGATTCGGCCATGTGAAAAAAGGATAAAAAGCCACTAACATATATAGGCTTGTTCTGGACAAAAACTGAGATCTGTGTCCCCAGTTGCCTTACCCATTGCCTTGCACACAGGAATCCAAGGAATCAAAACGTAATGTTCGACCCAGGCTCCTAGAAACTCAGGATTTCGTTGATCTCAGTTGTTCTAATCTGGGGCATTTGGAATGAGTTGGGGTTGCCATGATGACTTGGGAAGCTTTAATGGCATTGAATGGGTTGGGCCAGGACCTGCCCCATGCGATGTGGAAAAGTGAAGAATCGTCCTGCCCAAAAAGCCAGCGATGCCCTCAGTGAGAAACACTGAATTGAGATTATTGGTTGGGGGCAATTTTTGAAGTCCCAATTAATCAAAAAGTCTCTTTTCATTCATGATACCAGCTGTTGGGGGTAGCTATTCTTACAGTTTATCATGTCAGATCATTTCCTGATGTGAATACTTGAATAACAGTGCGGGTATGTCCAAGACTGGGTTGTTAGTAAAGGATGTAATGCTGTTGTTCTTAAAAAGCTCTTGAAAATGTAATTTTAACAGTTCATAATCTGAAGTGATAGATCAGTGGTGTGGATTTTTTTGTAAACAGTTGTTAACAAATGTTTCAGATTTTCAGTGTTTTAGGTTCTCAGCAGTAGCCTTTGGAGAGAGGTACTGGATGGCTGGGGACCAGGATGGGATAGAGTCTCTGTATTAGTCTGTTTTCACACTGCTGATAAAGACATATCTGAGACTGGGCAATTCACAAAAGAAAAAGGTTTAATGGACTTACAGTTCGACGTGGCTGGGGAGGCCTCACAATCATGGCAGAAGGTGAAAGACACATCTCACATGGCGGCAGACAAGAGAAGAGAGTTTGTGCAAGGAAACTCCCATTTTTAAAACCATCAGATCTCGTGAGATTTATTCACTACCAGGAGAACAGCATGGGAAAGACTTGCCCCCATGATTCAATTACCTCTCACCAGGTTGCTCCCTCAACACATGGGAATTGTAGGAGTTACAATTCAAGATGAGATTGGGTGGGGACACAGCCAAACCCTATCAATCTGATTTCTTTTTGGCTGCCTTTTGAATTTTGTAACTTGCATATTACTTTCTATAAGAAAAATAAACATAGGCCGGGTGTGGTGGCTTACGCCTGTAATCCCAGCACTTTGGGAGGCTGAGGCAGGTGGATAACTTGAGGTCAGGAGTTCGAGATTAGCCTGGCCAACATGGCAAAACCACCTCTCTACTAAAAATATAAAAATTAGCTGGGTGTGGTGGCATGTGCCTGTGATCCCAGCTACTCAGGAGGTTGAGGCAGGAGAATCACTTGAACCTGGGAGGTGGAGGCTGCAGTGAGGCAAGACCACACCACTGCACTCTAGCCTGGGTGACAGAGCAAGACTTCGTCTCAAAACAAACAAACAAACAAAAAAACCCCATAAAAACTTATGTTAGAATCTGTCATTTGGGTTAATCAAATAATGAGGCCAAGCAGAGTAATGGGCTTAATATGGTTTAATGGGTTCTCTGTTTTGAATTGTTAGCCTCTTAACTAACCAGAACCGTATGTGTTTTTCCCGCGTTTGCTCTGACTTACTCCATTGCTTTCATCTGCAGGATGTGTCGGAACTAAGGAATGAATTACAGCGGAAAGATGCGCTAGTCCAGAAGCACTTGACAAAGCTGAGGCATTGGCAGCAGGTGCTGGAGGACATCAACGTGCAGCACAAAAAGCCCGCCGACATCCCTCAGGGCTCCTTGGCCTACCTGGAGCAGGCATCTGCCAACATCCCTGCACCTCTGAAGCCAACGTGAGCAAAGGGCAGAGGCAGTTGGCCTGTGAGTGGGCTGGTGCATGAGGTTGGCCACACATCCCTTCCTGTGGACTTGACATTTTGGAAGAACTCTTTTCCAGATAATGAGTTCATTTTAGTTTTATGCTCCCATTGAAAAATTTTCCACTATTTTTATAAGCTGTTAATTTCTTGAGTACTTTATAACATGTCTGTAGCTTGGATAAACCAAGTAATTTTTTTTTTTTTTTTTTGTCTTTAGCAAAGTTTAGTCTGTGAATGTGATGACACAGATTCTTTTTTATGGCGGCTTTGCTTGTTTTTAAATTTTTGCATGACTTTTCATCTTTTTATGTGTGTTTCCTGTAGTTTGATCCGAAGGAAAAGAGTATAGTAGCCTGAGAATCAGGAGATGGGAGTTTTAGTCGTAGGCCTTATGATAATTACCCCTCAGTGGTGTGCAGAAAAGTATGTAAATTTGCTCTGTTTTAAGACTTTGAACTACCTCAAGAAGAGGAATCTAATACAATATTTGTAATGTTTCCAGAGCTCTCGGAATGAGGATTTTTTTGTAAATAGGTTGGAAGAGGACGGAACTGTCCTGGGTTAGTGTAGTAATCTTACAGTAGGATCCTTAGGTTGATGCTGACTTCTATTTGGGGTATGTTTATATTTTATGTGGTGTTTGTTTGCTTTTTTTTTTTTTTTTTTGACAGAAAAGGATATAGTGGGAGCAGTGATACGCTAACATTCATTACGTTATGCAGTAATGAATCTGTTTAATGGGGTAGACACTGTTTTCAGTAGCATGACAGTGGGGGCATAGGAGAGCTATGAGGGGCTAAATCTTGCTCTGATTGTCTCTTTCTGTTTTGAGTTTTGTTTGTGTGTATCATTTTTGTTTTACATTTTGGGAGGGGAAACATTTTCCCTTAAGTAAGGTTGTTGCCAGTGGATTTGACTCCAAGGGACTAGAGTGTCGTGGTGGGGGTGAGGAGGGGCTGCAGGGTGATCATTGGCTACTGAGCCTCCACAAAGAGTATGTGGCGCCCTGCCTTTGGGAGGATATTTTGCTCTCGTTAGTTTTGTAGGCAGCCTCAGATTCCCTGTTGAGTTGCTGTTAAGAAATGGAGATTTCTGGCTCTCATTGGGTAAGGTTTTCTGAGTTTTATGGTCTCTTATTAGATCACATCCGTTTACCCAGAACAAATGCTTCACTGTCTTCTGATTGGCAGTACTCCTGTGGTTCTGTGCCTTGACTCATTTTGTTTTCTTCAGCCTTGAAGGCCCCTTGCCACATGGACTGACATCCACTCATGTGCCTGGTCCCTGAAGCCTCCCAGCACCTATTCAGTTGCATCCCCAGGGCACAGTACTTTGATCTCTTCTGCTGCCCTTGCTAGGTTCTCCCTGGTGGGTTAGTGCTTTGTATCTGTCTCTCTGTCCCTCACTAATTGTACACCCATGAGAATTAGACATTCTTCTTCTTAAATATATAAGGACCATATAGTCTGTTTCTTTTTGTTGTGTGTGTATATGGTATCTGGCACATGGATCTCTGATTACCAGCCTGACATCAACAAATCCCCTCAGTTACGATGTATAGGTTAAACAAAGCCTTTAAAAGGTCATATGGTATGACCTCAAGGTTGCTAACCTGGTCATCTCATGGTAATTAGAAACTCTGATTGGCAGCTTTGTATTTATTGATTAAAAACCTAAGTAAACTGATTAGGTTTTAGGCATTCTTTCAAAGAGGTTCTTGAGAAGATTGAGAACTATCCTATTTGGTGCTTAGTGAAAAGATTTTGAATTACTGTACGTACCAGGTATTGCCATTTCTTTATTAAATTCAGAAGTTTTTTTGCCAAATAACAATTTTTCAGTCTTGTCTGTTTGTAAACATTACCCTCTAAGAAACCCTCTGAGCTGCTAACTCTTTCAGGGAGAACATTACAAGCCATCCTCTGAAGTTCCCCTAGAAACCTGTGGAATGCCCTCGGCCGAGCACTGCCTTGGTACTGGGGAGTGGAGTATTATGTCTTGGAAGAGACTCCTGCTCTGATTGTCGAGGGGTGGGTTCTGGTCTGTCTTGGTGCTTGACCTTAGGTCTGCCCATAGGCTTCAGGCTTTCAACTTTCAAACAATCATCTGTGCCACACACATTCCGTAAATGATTCCATTCAGTCTTCAAGAAGCCTTATAACAGAATCAATATTGTTGTTCCCATTTTCACAGGTGGATAATCTGTAAAATACGGATAAGACTAGGACCTATCCCCCAGGATTATTTTTGCAGATTAAAGGAGATGTTGAGGCCGGGTGTGGTGGCTCACGCCTGTAATCCCAGCACCTTGGGAGGCTGAGGCAGGAGAATCGCTTGAACCCGGGAGGCAGAGGTTGTGGTGAGCCGAAATCGTGCCGTTGCACTCTAGCCTGGGCTACAAGAATGAAACTCCGTCTCAAAAAAGAAAAAGGAGATGTTGAATGGGAAGTCAGTAGCAAGGGTGCTAGAATGTAGCAAGTAATCTTCGGGTGTTAGTGATTTCTGTTGTTCCAGGAAGAGGAGGGTTATGGAGGAAGAGTATGGGATTTAGGTGGGTTAAGTGATTTGCCCAAAGTCAAAGAGGTTAGTCTTTAACCTTTGGCAGAAGCAGGATTTGAAGTGAGTTTTCACACCCCACTTCCCTGGTCAGTGTGTTGATAACAGCCCACCCACCTGTGGTTCCAGGGTGTTCTTAAGCAGCCAAGGTTGTCTTGGGTGTGGTAGCTCTTTGAAAGGTAGAAAGTTCCACCAAGAAGGCCTTTTTTCTTGAATACTACTTAGCTTCCTTGTCAGGCTCCAAGATGCAGATTGCCTGTGGGCTGTCACTCTCCACAGATAAACCTACTCACATCTTCAGGACAGCCTTTTTTTTTTTTTTTTTTTGAGACAGAGTCTTGCTCTGTCGCCCAGGCTGTAGTGCAGTGGCACAACGGGGTCCCACAGGCAGGTGCTGGGGAAAGGCCCACCCAGCCATCAGGTAGCCTGTGTGTTCTACAAACAGCAGCTGGCAGCACTGTCTCCTGCTGGACATTCCTGCCACCCGACATCAAAGCTGGTGGGTGACCTTTTTAGCCATTTGACATTCCTCCCAGAAGAACCTCTGCCTCCCAGAGGTTTAAGCAGTTCTCCTGCCTCAGCCTCCCAAGTAGCTGGGCTAATTTTTTTTTATTTTATTTTATTTTTTTTTTTGAGATTGGGTCTCTCTGTGTCTCCAGGCTAGAGTGCAGTGGTGTGATCTCGGCTCACTGCAACCTCTGCCTCCCGGGTTCAAGCAGTTTTCCTACATCAGCCTCCCGAGTAGCTGTCAGGTGCGCACCACCACACCCAGATAATTTTGTATTTTTAGTAGAGATGGGGTTTCACCATGTTGGCCAGGATGGTCTCGATCTGACCTCGTGATCCGCCTGCCTCTGCCTCCCAAAGGGCTGGGATTACAGGCGTGAGCCACTGCGCCCGGCCTTAATTTTTGTATTTTTAATGGAGACAGGGTTTCGCCATGTTGGCCAGGCTGGTCTTGAACTCCTGACCTCAGGTGATCTGCCTGCCTCAGCCTCCCAAAGTGCTGGGATTACAGGCATGAGCCACCGTGCCCAGCCCATCTTCATCTTCTTTACTTAAACTTAATTCTTTTTCATGCATCTTCCCTTCTTTCCTCTTTTCTCCTCTACCCAAATGTCTTAACGTTGACATTCCCAAGTGTTTGGTCTTGGGCCTCTGGAGGTTATGAAGGAGCACTGCTCAGTCCTCCCTTCAAGAAAGCAGCTTCAAGGAGTTCAATTACAAAAGCTCCTGGCATTGGGGAACTGCTGCCATGTTCCTGCCCAGGCATGCTGGTCCTGGCTGTCACCAAGCACAGTGGAGGTCCAGGTGCTAGGCCATTTCTGCCCGACACAGGACTCTTTTAATGAGCAGTCTGTGGCCGGGTGCGGGAGGCTGAGGCAGGAGAATTGCTTGAACCCAGGAGGTGGACGTTGCAGTGAGTCGAGATCGAGCCACTGCACTCAAGCCTGGGTGACAGAGTAAGACTCCGTCCCAAAAAAAAAAAAAAAAAAAAATACGGAGCAGTCTTCTTGGGTGCTTCCATCAGCCTGGCCATGACATCTTTGGAGCTGTCCTGCCCTCTTTTGCCCCGGTGTTCCTTGGCCCACCTGTCAGACCTACATCATAGGCTCTTCCTGTCTTCTGTTTCCTCTCCCCTTTCTCTAACATAGGTGTTTCTCCTGAGAAAGAAAAAAAACACCTGTCCCTGACATTCAGAAGCTGACAACACTGTTTGGTTATGTCATTCTCCTGTTGGACATAAACAGTCTCTGAATGCCAACCCCAAAGTTGCTCTCAGGCCATGATAAAATAAACCACTTAATAATTTTGTCTAAGCACGTATAAAGAAAATTCAAGGTCAGTTTACCACTCACAAAATACCAAACATCCTCCTGCTGGTTAAAACGAGTGAGAGCTGGTGTGTGTGTGTGTGTGCGTGCATGCGTGCGTGCGTGCGCGCTGGTGTGTGTGTGTGCGCGTGCGCGCGCTGGTGTGTGTGTGTGTGTGCTGGTGTGTGTGTGTGTGTGCTGGTGTGTGTGTGTGCTGGTGTGTGTGTGTGTAATTATACCATTATCCCTACTGTGTGTGTGTGCGCAATTATACCATTATCCCTACTGTAGTCCACCTTCCTATAAATAAGATGTATTGAGATGTTCAGTCCTACAGCTGCCCCCACTCTGACAGCATCCAATCGAGTGAATCCTCACTTCCTTGAAATCACCCAACCAGGGCCAAAATCCTAAAAGAGGTTCTTTGTGACACCCTCTGTCTGAGAAGCCCTATGGTTGGTTCTCTGTGACGAATAGACCCAACTTGTTCAAATACAGGCATTTCTGGTGGGCTTTGGCTAAAGGCATTCACACCCCCCAGTGAATGTCTTGTACTTCTAATTGTGTTTCGGGGCATGGCTGGTGGAGGACCTGACTGAGACAATTGTGACTGGATGTGGTCTGAGAGCAGGCAGTAGGATGGGGCTTGGGGACTGGCTCACTCACTGCCCAGCTGGTAGCAAAACCCATCTGGAACAGCGTGTGAGGTATGGACAGTCACTTGCATGAGGGGGTGGCCCAGTTGCTGAGGATTCCACCAGTGGTATCCTGGGAAAATATCCCTGTGGAGGGGAATGTGAGGAGTCAAACTGTGGGAGATCAGAGGAGTACTGCACACAAGGACAGTAGAGTGTCAGTTCCCTGCAGAGGGACAGTGAGGAACTGATAAGGTGACTGTGAGTGCCCGGGGCCTCTGTTGTTATCTTGGAGGCACTGGTAGAAATAATCAAAAACAATACTGAGGCCAGACGCAGTGACTCACGCCTGTAATCCCAGCACTTTGGGAGGCTGAGGCAGGTGGATCACTTCGAGGTCAGGAGTTCATGACCAGCCTGGTCAATATGGCGAAACCCTGTCTTTACTAAAAATACAATAATTAGCGTGGTGGCAGGTGCCTGTAGTCCCAGCTACTCAGGAGGCTGAGGCAGGAGAATCGCTTGAACCCCGGAGGCTGAGGTTGCAGTGAGCTGAGATGGCGCCACTGCACCCCAGCTTGGGTGACAGCAACACTCCATCTCAAACACACACACACAATACTGCATCCTGGGGGTGGAGGTGAGGTGACGGTAAAGATCAGTGCTACCCTTGGAAATCTGACAGATGCAGTAAGATGGTCCCTATCATAGTTCCATTTAATTTGCCAGCCTCATCTGCAGAATCCAGATGGATCCTGGAGAAAAATTAACCAAGTAGCCTCAATCACAAATGTTGGGTTGGATATTACATCAGTGTTAGAGCAGTTAAGGGCTCAGGTATGTGGTATGCAGCCATTGATGGGGTGAATCCATTCTTACCTACCCCAATTACAAAACAGTTTGCTTTCATGTGGAACAGATAGTATTCCTTTCAGTTTTGCTGCAGGAACATAACTCTTCCACCCCTGTCATAATACAGCCTGAAGAGATTTACTATCAAATACTCCTAACTTAATCCCGAATTGGATAATTTCTCTTCATCTCCACTGTCACCTCTACGCCATCACTGTCATCTCTAGACCGCTCTGCTCTTGAGAGATTGGAGTCATTATGCAAACTAAAATAGAATGTTTTATCTATCAAATTGTATTTCTTTGTCAATAGTGTTAGGGCACAGCAGGTTCATTTACTGCTGGTAAGGGTGTAAATTGTTAGAAACTTTGTGAATGGCAGTTTGGTAATATCAAACAAAAAGCTTAAGTTTGTGTCCTTAAATGCCTTACTTCAATACTCAAGGCATATGGCCTCAAGAAAAAATTATGGAAGCATGCAAAGATTTTAACAGAGATATAACCATTGTAGGGTAGAATTTAGAAATTGAAGACCAAAAGATCTTTTCAGTCACCTGCAGCAAGAAAGGAGTCAAAACCGATGTACAATCTCAACTAGTAAAATTCTCTCCTTGCCCAGGGATCATGCTGAGTTTAAGGACAGAAATGCAAAGTGCAGCCTGGGAAAGTGTTTCAACACACAAAAATAGAACCACCCGTATGTAGTCTTTTTGAAAGCACAAAATAAAGAGCAGTCCTACAGTATTCACTGCTATGTCCTGAATGTTGATGTCCCTCCCAAAATTCATGTGTTAGAACCTAATGTCAATGTAATAGTATTAAGAGGAGGGGCTTTTGGGAAGCAATGGAGTCATGAGGGCTTCACGCTCATGAGTAGGATAAGTACCCTTACAAAAGAGGCTCAGGGAGGCGCTCTTGCCTCTTCCACCATGTAAGGACACGTAGCAGGCACCCATCTCCGAGGAATGGGCCCTCCCCAGACTCTAGATCTGCTGGTTCCTTGATCTTGGACTTAGCCTCTAGGACTGTGAGTGACATATTTCTATTGTTTATAAATTATCCAGTATAAGTAAGATGTTTTGTTAGAGCAGCCTGAATGAACTAAGACACTCTAAGCGGGAAACTCACAAAAAATATTTGGTAATGAGAAACAATATGGTGTGTTAATGTATGGTGACAAGTGTTTGCATTTAAAAATGTATTGGAGCCTCATTTTGATTAGGCAGTAAATTTACCTTTAATACGTAAGTTTGTTTACAGTTATAATATGTAATCAGCTTTTTTTTGAAGATGATGTGATTGACGTTAATGTGAACTGAACTTTTATTTCTAAGCTGTCTTCATCTAATTTTACCTTTCTGTGGAAAATCAATACAAGTCAACCATTTTTATTGCCCAGTTGTTCAAAGTTTTATTCAAAGAGCAAAGATTTGACAATGCATAGAATTAACATTGGTTTGTGGGCCACCTTCTGGGCCAGCACCAAAGACTGAAAAAATATTTTGCCCCCTAAAAGTTGTATTGAGTCTTGTCAAATCACATTGCTCTGTCAGAAGGTAAGACAAATCATTGTGGACTGAGAGCAAGGTCAGCACCATGAACAGCCATTCCGGTTCCTTTAATCCACTGGGAATTCATGCAGTGAAGAAGCAACACACCATGAGGCAATATGGCTCAAACCCAAAGACCAGAGGTTCAGGAGATTTTTTTTTTTAATCTGTAGAGATGGGATCTCACTATCTTGCCCAGGCTGGTCTCGAACTCTTGGGCTCATGCTGTCCTTCTACCTCAGCCTTCCGAGTAGCTGGGTTTTGTTTGGGCTAATTATTTTTTTTTTGTAGAGATGGAGGTCTCGCTGTGTTGCCCAGGCTGGTCTCAAATTCCTGGCCTCAAGCTCTCGTCCCATCTCAGCCTCCCAAAGTGTTGGGATTACAGGCATGAGCCATGTGCCCAGTCTAGAAGATCTTTGACTTCAAAGAACAGATAGTCTAGACACCTTCACAAATGATCATGTTGGCACTACGGCCATTACACTGAGACCTATAACTGGGCTAGGATTGGTTATTTACAGAAAAACCTTGTGGTACTTAATTCCGATTCATGTTAATTTATGTTATCTTGCTTAATCCTTGCAAAGCCCTTTTAGAGGTAGGTGTTATCCCATCTATAATCTGCTGCTTGTCTTAGACCAAGAAAGTGAAAGTATTCAGTCCAAGCATGCTACCATCCATTTCTGGTAGGTTTGGTTTGTTTTTAGTTGGCTTTCCTGTTTAACTGTTATTTGTCTTCCTATTGAGGTTAGATGTGCATTTTGGAATTGCATCATTTTACATAGAAACAGCTTTCCAGTGGAGTTGACTAGCATCCTAAGGACAAGTACAACCACTTTTAAAGTAGATCATGGAAGTCACAAAGTCTGATATTCCACAAAATGGAGTATGATGTTATGGACACTAGAAATACAAGGTATAGGTCATTAGTAACGCTAATAACATTTTCCTATAGATGATTTTTAATAACACTGGTTTAATGTCAAGATATTTGTAATGAACTGTCACCATGGAACAATTTTTTTTTTTTTTTTTTTTTTTGGAGACAGGGTCTCCCTCTGTCACCCAGGCTGGTTGGAGTGCAGGAGTTCGAACTTGGCTCACTGCAACCTCTGCCTCCCAGGTTCAAGTGATCCTCCCGCCTCAGTCCCCCAAGTACCTGGGACCACAGGCACATGCCACCATGCCTGGCTAATTTTTGTATATTTTGTAGAGATGGGGTTTCACCATATTGCCCAGGCTGGTCTCAAATTCCTGGACTCAAGCGATCCGTCTGCCTCAGCCTCCCAAAGTGCTGGGATTACAGGCGTGAGCCACTGTGCCTGGCAGAACAGTATGAAGTGTTGATGCCAAAATTTGTTTTAGCTATCACATGTAAATCATATTATAAGCATATTATTTGGTTGGTTGGTGTTAGTTCATTCCTTCAGTCAGATGATTTAAAAGAAATGTTTTTCAAGTGTCCTCTGTGATGTATCCCAAAGGTTAGCTTAGAAAGAAAAGTACTTGGTGAACCATTCCTGGTGTGGAGAGCCCTGTTTCTGCTGGGCTTCTTTGGCTTGGGCCGTTTCACCATCTGGGGTCCTAAAAACAAAAAAAGGTTTTTTATATGGTTTTGAAAATTATGCAAGAAACAGCTTAATATCCACCATCTTTTCAAGGAAAGATAACTGCTTGTTTACTCTTCAAAAACACCCAAATGGGACCGGCCAACATTAGTAGTGGGAAACAAATTGTAAAGGATGGGGGTGGGGAGGGAGTACCTAATCCTCATTTTGAAAACAGAAGGTTCACCATTGTTTGGTTCTCCATTGTTCCTTTGAGACTTAGTGGTTGTAGCTCTGATAATGCAGGATTAACCAAACCTACAGATTAAGAGACTTTATTTTTATTTTTTGAGACAGAGTCTCCGTCACCCAGGCTGGAGTGCGGTGGCATGATCTCGGCTCACTGCAAGCTGCAGCCTCCTGGGTTCAAGCGATCATTGTGCCTCAGCCTCCCGGGGAGCTGGAATTACAGGCGCACACCACCACACCCAGCTCATTTTTGTATTTTTTGTAGAGATGGGTTTCACCATGTTGCCCAGGCTGGTCTCGAACTCCTGACCTTAGGTGATCCACCCACCTCCACTTCCCAAAGTGCTGGGATTACAGGTGTGAGCCACCGAGCCCGGCCTGATTAAGGGACTTTAGAATTCCAAGGTGATACAGTAAATCTTGAGGAATAATGTTAGTAATAATACTGAAACGATATTGAAGATTTTTGTGCCAAGTCCTGTGCTAAGCACATCCTATGGATTAGTTCCTTTAGTCTCATGTCAGTCTAATGAGACAGGTGCTGTATTATCTTAATTTTAGAGGCAAGGTATATGGAGACCTGGAGAGGTCAAGTGACCTGTCCAAGGCCACACAGCTAAGAATGAGGAAGACTGTAATTTGAATTCAGACCTCCAGGCCAGATGGAGTCCACCTTTTGTGTAACCCATGCTGAAGTTTTCAGGTAAGTGATTCAGTGTCCCTTGTCTAATCATCCATGAAAAAAGGCCTTCTGGAATTTGGTACCAGGAATAGTACCCCTTCCAAAGAATGACATAATTCCCTTCTCTTACACAGTCTTCCCTTTTGGCTAAACTACCACTTTTCCAAGGCAGGGCTTGTTTTGCTACTCTTTATATGGCCCAAATGCCAGGTACTTAGCAGGTGCCAGGAAGAATCCTACTTCCCCTCTTATCTACAGGGAAATAGAATAAGAGCCTCTGTCCCCAACATCCCCCAAACCTTGTGGCAGTTTTTGCATCTATAGACTGGTTGGGTTTGTAGGTCCGGCCACAGCTGGGGCTTGGGTCCAAGCTGGGTGATTTAGTTATTGGAGGGGCATTAATCCTGGAACTCAGATCGCCACTCAGAAAGTTCTTTGCATAGGAGGCGAGGTTCGGCACGCTGACCACGCGGCTGGGCACGTCCTCCACCTTCTTTTTCTGTTTGTATTAATGGACAGGTTAGTGCAATGCAATGCAAAAAACAAAATAAAGCATTATTGTGAAAGCAAATAATGCTCACCCAATCAAAATTGTATCGGAGAAGAAGCAACAATTTCATTTATACACTTACATGCTATTTTTTAAAGCACTTTTCCCTCCAGTCTTCATTTTGTATTATAAATAAATATGTATGTTCACAACCTCTTAACCAAAACTTCTGGAGATGGATGTGTTTTGCAACTCAATTTCATTTAAGATTTTAGAAGGTCATATAACACCCCCAGTAGGGGATGGGCCCATGCTAGCCTCAAATGCATTCACATTTCTGGAGTGAAACTTACTTGTATTTTGTCACACTGAGGGTAAAAACTACACATGAGATCACATTAGTTAAGTCACAAGCGTATTGTCCAGTGAACTATTTTTAAAAATACTATTTTTGTTTTTAAGATGTGGTCTTGCTCTGTCGCCCAAGCTGGAGTGCAGTGGTGCGATCTCAGCTCACTGCAACCTCTGCCTCCTGGGTTCAAGCGATTCTCCTACCTCAGCCCCCTGAGTAGCTGGGATTACAGGCATCTGCCACCATGCCCAGCTTATTTTTATATTTTTAATAGAGTTGGGGTTTCACCATGTTGGCCAGGCTGGTCTTGAAATCCTGACCTCAAGTGATCCACCCACCTCGGCCTCCCAAAGTGCTGGGATTACAGGTGTGAGCCATTGCACCCAGCCAAAAATACTATTTTTTAAGAGCCTTTAGGATTTTGTGGTAGTAGATAAGAGAATTGGATGTGAATATGCTCATTGTGAAAACTTCCAAAAATATGTACAGAAATAGTTAAGAAGTGGAAGATTCTTACTCTTCTTCTCCCTCCCATCACCTAGATAGAGCTATTCTTAATACTGACACACATTTATTCTAGAAAATTTGGAAAATACAAAATCCCATAAAAAATAAAAATCACACATAATCCACCCAGCCAGATATAAACACGTGGGTTTTTTCAGCAAATATTTTTCTGAGCATACACCAGCCCATAAATAACCTGTGGTTACCTTTAAGAAAAATGAAACTAATGGAATTGTGTAATGCATTAAAACCATTAGAACCAATTTACCTTCATGGAAGGGGTCAAATATCCCGGGTGAGGATTGAAAGAGAAAGACCGATTCCGGTGGGACATGGCACTGGGGAATGCTGCGTAGTGAAATCTTCTCTCTTCCTAGAAAACCAATACAACTGAGTCTAAATGAGCCTAACCACACAGCACTGGGTTTGACTTGAAGGAAGATGGCTGTGTGGGCAAAATAGAGAGAGAAGGAAAGTCCAGGGGAGGAAGGGGAAGTCAGTGGGAATCAAGCTGCCAGGCACTGAAGCTTTTGAGGAAGCACCTTTGCTCTTTTTCTTGTATGTCCCCAGCCCCTCTTGTAAAGAAAAGGCCAAGCTGATGCCTTAGGAAATTGGAAATTCAACTGTTCTTAGCATGTGAGGGTAACCTAATGCAGAAAGTTAGAAATTAAGGCAAAGAAAGAAAACCCCCAGGTATGCAAAGGATTTTGCCTTCTTTCTTCCTCTTTCGTTTGACATTTGTGTTGTCTAACATATACAAACGTAGGGAGAGTAATGAAATCCATCCCCACTTTACCTATAATAACTATATGGCCAATCTTGTTTGTGTATATCATTTTCCACTTTTTTCTCTCCTGCTGTATTATTACTAAATTCCAGTTATTACATAATTTTTCTCTGTGAAAACATCAATATGTGTTTCTAAGAAGTAAGGATTACTTAAAAAAAAAAAACCCATGATACCTTTGTTCACACGTAGCAAATTAGCAATAATTCCTTATCAGTGTCACCTAATTTTCAAAGCACAGGGAGACACAGAAGTGAGGCAGGTGGGCGGGAGCAGAAATGACCAGCAGGCCTTGGTTGGATACTGAATCAGAGGGAGCTGGGTTCTTTTCAAGGGGCCTAGGGAGTGGCTTTGCTAAGTAGAAAACAGGTGGTCATTTTTACAAAAAGAAGATCAACAATAAAAACACTTACTGATTCTACTACAATTCAAACTTAAGCCATTCTAGATTTTCTCAAATTCTGTAAGTTAAAAAACCAATATTAACATGGGGCAAATGCTGTTGGACTTAGGAGTAAAGTGATTTTTTTTGCCTTCTATTTTTCTGTATTAATTTTTTAGTGAGTATGTCTTCTTTAATAATAGAAAAGAAAGGATTTTTTTTTTCTTTGAGACAGAGTCTTACTCTGTCTCCCAGACTGGAGTGCAGTGGCGCTATGTTGGCTCACTGCAACCTCTGCCTCTCAGGTTCAAGTGATTCTCCTGCCTCAGCCTTCCTAGAAGCTGGAATTACAGGTGCCCACAACCACACCCAGCTAATTTGTGTATTTTTAGTAGAGACGGGGTTTCAACATGTTGGCCAGGCTGGTCCCGAACTCCTCACCTCAAGTGATCCACCCACCTCCGCCTCCCAAAGTGCTGGGATTACAGGCTTGAGCCACCGCGCCCAGCAAGAAAGGATTCTTTATAAGACATTAGGGCACCTAGAGAAATGCTGGGTGCAAGTGAACGCCCCTCCCGGGGGAGCCAGCAGTGCCCGGCCAGGTGCATGGGTGAGGAGGCGCCCCCTGACTGCCTCACCGTGAGCTGCTTGATGATGTCCTCTCTCTCCTTCAGGCGGGTCTGCAGGCGGCCAATGAGCTGAAGGTCCTCGGGCCTGGACGCTCCCTTCCCTGGCTTCTCTCGGGAATCTTTCAGTCTGTTCCAAGCAGGCATGCAGTCAAGTCCCCCTTACAGCAATTACTCAACAAAGAGGGAGAACAAGTGCACACGATGGGAATGCCATCCTGTGTTCAGCCAAGCCAGGGAGGCCCAGATAGCAGCAGAGGCTTGCCCAGGGCCCCCCGGGGAGATGGCTTGCCGAACCCAGGATCCCAGCTCTGTCAGGTCCCCTGAGGCTGCAGGGCCAGGAAGCAAAGGCCCGTGTGTGCACATAGATGCTGCACTCAGCGGGGCTTCAAGAGCCAGGGATGCTGCTGGGAGAACAGCCCAGGGCAGGAAAATGCCCCGTAGGTTCTCTTAATGCTCTGGCGCCATCTGCTGGCGGACACAGAGCGCGGCCAGTGGCCGGTACCCATGGCTTTTTATTTTTTACTTGTTTTTTATTTTTGGAGACGGAGTTCCCTCTGTCGCCCAGGCAGTGCGCTGGCGCTATCTCGGCTCTCTGCAACCTCCGCCTCCCTGGTTCAAGCGATTCTTGTGCCTCACAGCCTCCTGAGCAGCTGGGACTACAGGCGCGCGCCACCGTGCCAGGGAAATTTTTGTATTTTTAGAAGAGACAGGGTTTCACTATGTTGGCCAGGCTGGTCTGGAATTCCTGACCTCGTAATCCGCCCTCCTGGGCCTCCCAAAGTGCTGGGATTACAGGCGTGAGCCACCGCGCCCAGCCCCCACTGCTTTTTCAGCGTGAAGCCAGAGAAGAGTAACTGGGTGGTGAGGAGAGGAGGGCTGGGGCTGCAGATAATCTACTGACTGGAATTGATAAGAGCCCAGGGCTTTGGGTGAGATGACCCGGCTCTAATACTGGCTCTTCTTTTTTCTAGATATGTGACCTTGGGCATCATTTCACCTGTGTGTGGGCCTCAGTTCCCTCTCCTTTAAAATGGGCATGAAACTGGGTGGTTGTGAGAATTCAATGTGACAATGGGAGCCTGGCATATAGTAAGTGCCCCTTAGACTGTAGCTGGTAAAACCTTTCCTGCTGGCTTTTGGATGATTTGCTTTGTATTGGAGACAGTGGAGAAGTTTTTAAGAGCTCAGGCTAAAGGTCAGACAGGTGACATTTAAACTGCATTAATGCTGCCTGACCTTGGGCAAGTGGCTTCACCTGTTTGGACCTGGCTTGCTGCCATCACGTCCTAAATGGTCTTCTTGCTAGTCACCCCCTCCCCGTTTCTTCTCAGCAGTCAGAAGTGACCCTGTGAAAAGGCAAGTCAGGCCATGTCACTCCTGCCCAGTGCCTCATGATGGCTTCCCAGGGCATTCTGAACACATCCAAACTCCTTCCCATCAGGGCAGAGGTCCCTTCACCCAGCTCCTCTCCTCCCTCTCACTCTGTTCAGCCACACAAGCCTTTGGGCTGTTTTCAGGAGCATGAAGCAGGCCCAGGGCCCTTACACCTGCTGTTCCATCTGCTTCGAATGCTCTTCCTCCAGATGCCTCAGGAGTGCCCTCACCTCCTTGTACTTAAACATCACCTCCTCACAGAGGCCTTCTTTTACCCACCCTTGCCACTCCCAATCCTGTCTTCCAGCACTTTCACCGCCTGGTATGATGTTAACTGTTTGCTTTTTTTTTCTTTTTTTTTTTTGAGATAGGGTCTATTTCGTTTTGTTTTGTTTTGTTTTGAGACAGTCTCTCTCTCTCTCTGTAGCCCAGGCTGGAGTGCAGGGATGCAATCACAGATCACTGCAACCTCACCCTCCTGAGCTCAGACAATCCTCCCACCTCAGCCTCCCAAGTAGCTGGGACTATAGGCACACACCACCATGCCCAGCAATTCTTTTTTTTTTTTGGTATTCTTTGTAGAGACGGAGTTTCACAATGTTGCCCAGGCTGGTCTCGAACTCCTGGGCTTAAGCAATCCACCCTGGGCTCAAGCCTCAGCCATGCAAAGTGCTAGGATTACAGGCATGAGCCACCAAGCACAGCCTGTTTGCTTATTTCTTATCCGAATTCTCAGCAGAATTTGTGAGCCTATGAGAGCATTGTCTTTGTTCTGTTCCCTGCTATAACTCCAGAGCCTAAAGCAGTGCTGGGCATACAATGGGTCCTTAACAAATATTTGTTGAATGAATAAATGCAATATGTATGCATGAGGGACCAGTGGGAATAACAATTCTGATTTAGCAGCCCTGATCCTTCTGATTTCTTCCAAGTGTGAGGGTTAAACCAATGCTCATCCTCACAGATTCCCACTGCCCTGCAGAAAAGGGGAACATAGCCTCATAAAATGAAGGGAGACTGATGAGCCACTGGCTAGTTCCCCCCACCACACCCCCCACCCCCCGCCCTGAACTTGTTCTGTTGCTGAAGCTGGAGTGCAGGGGCCTGATCTCCGTTCACTGAAAGCTCTGCCTCCTGGGTTCAAGTGATCCTCCTGCCTCAGCCTCCAGAGTAGCTGAGATTACAGGCGTGTGCCACCACACCTGGCTAATTTTGTATTTTCAGTAGAGATGGGATTTCACCATGTTGGCCAGGCTGGTCTCCAACTCCTGAGCTCAAGTGATCCACCTGCCTCAGCCTCCCAAAGTGCTGGGATTCCAGGCATGAGCCACTGTGCCTGGCCAGAACCCAGGACTTTGAATTTGAAAACCAGGAAATCCCAGGGTCACTGAGGTGAGTTGGCCACCCTACTGAATGGTACATTTGCAAGACCCTCCCTGGGGCCCGAGGCCTCACTTACTCGGATTCCAGGGCAGCCAGCCGGGCCTGGAGCTGGGCCTGGGCACTACTGAAATCTGCCACCATGGCCTGCATCTCCTTCCGGTGTTCCTGGCGGAGTGTCTCTACCTCCCTGGCCCGCTGGGCTTGCTGAGTCTCCTCCAGCAACCTGTGGTGGATGAAAGCACAGCCAGGCTTGCCCAGCTCCGGGGACGGCACCCCTTGGGCTCTGGAGTTTATTTCCCTCGTCGCTGCCCAGTTTGGGAGATCTGGGTGGGGAGAAATTGTGATCTGAGGACACCTGTGGGAAGAAGAGCTGAAGTCTCTGAGTTGTGGGGTCCAGGACAAACCCCCACTATGGGACCCCTTCTCAGCACCCTCCCATCTCAGAAGGAGAAACCTGAGCATGGGGACAGACTTCAGGTGGAAGCGATGGAGAGCAGCCCTGCAGGGGAGCCCCAGAAAACACACTCTTCACTTGGGGCAGGTGGGGAGGCGGGAGGCTGAGATTCTCTATCAGTATGGCCTGAACACTGGGACTCTGAGACCTGGGAGACCAGGTCTTCCCTAACAACTACAGTGCAGTGGAAAGCCTCCTTGAACTTTTTTTTTTTTTTTTTTGAGACGGAGTCTTGCTCTTGTTGCTCAGGGTGGAGTGCAATGGCACGATCTTGGCTCACTGCAACCTTCGCCTCTCGGGTTCAAGCAGTTCTCCTGCCTCAGCCTCCCAAGTGGTTGGGATTACAGGCGCCCACCACCAGGCCCAGCCAATTTTTTGTATTTTTAGTAAAGACGGAGGGGGTTTCACCATGTTGGCCAGGCTAGTCTTGAACTCCTGACCTCGGGTGATCCACACACCTCAGCCTCCCAAAGTGCTGGGATTACAGGCATGAGCCACCACGCCTGGCCACTCCCTGAATCTTTATCCCTCACACCTTTATCAAAAGAAGTGGTTATGAAAATTAAATTGGGCTGGGTGCGGTGGCTCACGCCTGTAATCCCAGCACTCTGGGAGGCCGAGGCGGGAGAATCACGAGGACAGGAGTTCGAGACCAGCCTGACCAACATGGTGAAACCCCGTCTCTACTAAAAATACAAAAAAAAATTAGCTGGGCGTGGTGGTGCCCGCCTGTAATCCCAGCTACTCAGGAGGCTGAGGCAGAAGAATCACTTGAACCCAGGAGGTGGAGGTTGCAGTGAGCCGAGATCGCACCACTGCGCTCCAGTCTGGGCAAAAGAGCGAGACGCTGTCTCAAAGAAAAAAAAAGAAAGAAAAGAAAAAAAATTAAATGAACAAGTACAGTCAAGGCTCAGAGCAATTTTGGGCCAACACAGCAGGGTTCAATGTGCACAGCTGACAAATATTAAGAAAAAAGGAATCCTCCAGACATTAAAATGACAAAATTATGAGCAATTTTATGATTGGCATTAGGACATTCAAAAACTTAGATGAAATAGATGAATTCTTTGAAAGATACTGCTAAAGCTCACTTAAGAAATAGATAATATGAAATATCCTATGTCTTTAAAGAAATTGAATTTGTATTAAAAGCTTTCCAACAAGAGGAAAAAAGGCTCTTGAGTTCAGGATTGATGATAGGTTTTTCACTTCTACAATTAACCAAGCGTTTCATTCATGCTAGGGACATGCCAAGCCTCCTGCACACATTCCACTGCACTCTACAACAGCCCTGATAGGCCAGGTTTTTTGTTTTGTTTGTTTTGTTTTTTGAGAGATTGTGGCTCTGCCGCCCAGGCTGAAGTGCAGTGGCCGGATCTCAACTCACTGCAACCTCCACCTCCCAGGCTCAAGCAATCCCCCCTCCCCAACCTCCCGAGTAGCCGGGACTACAGGCATGCACCACCACGCTTGGCTAATTTTTCTATTTTTAGTAGAGAGGGGGTTTCACTATGTTGCCCAGGCTGGTCTTGAACTCCTGACCTCAGGTGATCTGCCTGCCTCGGCCTCCCAAAGTACTGGTATTACAGGCGTCAGCTACCATGCCAGCCGAGGCTGGAATCTTATCCCCATTTTACAGAGGACTCGGTCTGGGAGAGGTCAGCTAACTCACCCAACCTCACACAGCTTATTAAGAGCGCACAGCTAGTTAAGAAGACACTGCATGGTCTGAACTATTCCACCACACTGTCTCCGTAAGGTTGGATTTGATGACACTTTTGGTCCAGTTCTCAGCTCATAAATGCCCTGATTTGCAGGGAAACAAACAGGACTCCCTCTTTTTTTTTTTTTTTTTTGAGACGGAGTCTTGCATTGTCGCCCAGGAGGGAGTGCAATGGCGCGATCTCGGCTCACTGCAACCTCCTCCTCCCGAGTTCATGCGATTTTCCTGCCTCAGCCTCCGGAATAACTGGGATTACAGGCACACACCACCACGCCCGGCCTTTTTTTTTTTTTTTTTTTGTATTTTTAGTGGAGACAGGGTTTCACCATATTGTCCAGGCTGGTCTGGAATTCCTGACCTCGTGATCCGCCCGCCTCTGCAAACCAAAGTGCTGGGATTACAGGCGTGAGCCACCGTGCCCAGCCAGACTCCCTCTTATTTCAAGGCACTTCCTCTGCGGTTTTGAGATATAGAATTTCTGGAGCTCTGGGACTTTTCATGGGTCAGAGGAGTTAACATCTGTGAAATGTTGGCGCATTAAGTGTCTAGTGTCTTGTGGGGCAGGATGCCGAGGCAGTGACCCATTTCAGGTCTCAGGCTCAGCGAGCCGCAGTAGGGGGAGGGAAGGAGGGTGGCGGGGGGTGGAGTGGCGGGGGGGTGGCGGGGGGGTGGGGGGTGGGGTGCCGGGCCACCCACCTGCGCTGGTCGCGGAGCTTCTGCGCCTCCTGCTGTTGCTGCTCCACCTCCGCGCGCAGCCGCCGCACCGCGTCCTGGAGCTGCGCGTTCTCCTCCCAGAGCCCGCATCCCTCGCCGGAACCCTGCCCAGCAGCGCCCGGTGGGGAGCCGGCCTGGCCCGGGCCGCCCCACTCCTGAGGAAGGCAACCAGGAGAGGTGTTTTCAGGAGGCGCAGGGGCGGACAAGGCAGAAAGGGCCAGAGATGTGCTGCGGCGAGATGGAGACCCACTGGCGCCCCGCCCAGGCTGGAGCCTGAGGCAGGCTCCTGGGTCCCCTGCAGGGACTCCCATCTAGTCTCTTAAAAATTTCCTGCTTTGGGAGTTGGCCAAATCTGGCCCTTAGAGTTTAATAAAACTGCTGAGCCAAGAATGGGGCTTGCATCCAAATGAACACCAACCAAACTCCACACTCCACCTGCCGGGGTGCCCTCCATGCCTGCCTCAGTGAAGTCTTCCCTCCGTGAAGTTAAGTGTTCAGTGAAGTGACACTGCCTCAGTGTAGTCTTCCCTACCTCTCGGGGAACTGATAAGCTTTCTCTAATACCACCAAATCTTGCTAACTCTGGCTCTAAGGGGTGACACTGAAGAGAATATGTGTCCATGCTGGTTTCCTTGGCTAGATTGGGAGCTATTCCTCTCTTCATCTTTCCAACCCTGTAGCACCTAGCCTAGTGTATTCTATAGGTGCCACGTGAATGCTTGCTAAACAAAATTGTGCTAGAGTGTCAATAGTTAGGTAGAAACACAAAGATTGCTGTCCAACAGCAGATGGAGTCAGATTTAATCTGTGATTAGTGAATGTTCCAGTCTTCAAATTCACTCAAACATGCCCGACCACTTGTGCATGTATCAGTTCACTGCACACAGTAATTGCACAGCTGTGCACGGGGAGAATCTGTGGTCCAGGCCCCATGTCTCTGCCTTCCTGCCCTGGGGTTGGCATGGTGTGGGATGCCCGTGGGCACCCACTTGGCACTCTCACATGCATAGCCTGGAAGAGCAAGAGCAGGGGGATTACTGCTCTGTGGGGACAATCCTTGACCAATGGAGGACAGAAACAGATGGAAAAATGCATTCCCCTCTTGGGTCTCTGGGTGGGAGAGATGAGAATTAGATCCCAGTAGGACAGACTCCACCTAGCTCAGCGGTGGCCAGCTTGGGCCTGCAGCCTGGCATTGTGTCCCCTCCCCTTTCCGACTCCTGCTGCCTGGGCTCTTCCTCTTTGCTGACACCCCTGCATCTGCTCTCTGTGTGGGGTATCACCTGACACCACATTTTCCTTCTAGAGGGTTCAGGGCTTCCCTCCTATGGGGCAAAGGTGAGGGCTGGTGCATGGGTGGCCAGGTATTGGCTCATGTACTCAGTGCTCCTTGGCTTCTATCCAGAGCCCTCAGGTGAACACTGACTCCCTCCATGGCCCAGTCCCCAGCTGTCTCCATCTCACATTTCCCGTCCCCTCCCATTGGTACCAGTGTCTCCCACCCATCTAAACACTTAATGGAACACGTTCTGTCTTCCCTCTGCTAGACCTAACCACTGGGCTAACCTGTGATTCATCATTTGTTAATATTTTTCACATAAACACAGAAATCGCCTTCTTATGCTCAGCAACAGCTAAATCTGGCACACATGATTCCCATGTCCCCTGGACCTTCAGCAGGACTGGCCACCAATGAATCCTCACCACCCACAGGCACTGGTGGAGACCCTGCTGAGGGCTGGGAGTGGGGGTGGGGAGGCGATGTGGCAGAACAGACAGGTTATCCTCAAAAGACTCCTGATCCAGTCTAGGCAACAAGGACATCTATGAAATGGCATGTCCCCAACAGGACCGGGCGGTAGATCCTAGAGCCAGCTGAGTGTCTTGACAGCAAGTGCTCCAGGATCTCAGAGCCAGAGGGGGCCACTGTGTGCCAGGGAAGGCCCCCAGCATGAGATATGCTGGGCAGCATCTCAGGCAGGAGGAGTGGCACAGGCGAAGGCCAAAGGGAGGGTGCAGATGCCAGGTTTATGAGCCACAGGGAATATGGCAGGACATACAGGTCATAGTCAGTGGTGGAAGCTTTTCAATGCCAAGTTGAAGCATTTGGAGCTTTCTCCTGTGGGAACCACCAAAGGCTTTATGAAAAGTGATGCCGGTCATCCTAATACCAAAGCCTGGCAGAGACACAACAAAAAAAAGAGAATTTTAGACCAATATCCCTGATGAACATCGATGTAAAAATCCTCAATAAAATACTGGCAAACCAAATCCAGCAGCACATCAAAAAGCTTATTCACCACGATCAAGTGGGCTTCATCCCTGGGATGCAAGGCTGGTTCTACATACGCAAATCAATAAACATAATCCAGCATATAAACAGAACCAATGACAAAAACCACGTGATTATCTCAATAGATGCAGAAAAGGCCTTTGACAAAATTCAACAGCCCTTCATGCTAAAAACTCTCAATAAATTAGGTATTGATGGGACGTATCTCAAAATAATAAGAGCTATTTATGACAAACCCACAGCCAATATCATACTGAATGGGCAAAAACTGGAAGCATTCCCTTTGAAAACTGGCACAAGACAGGGATGCCCTCTCTCACCACTCCTATTCAACATAGTATTGGAAGTTCTGGCCATGGTAATCAGGCAGGAGAATGAAATAAAGGGTATTCAATTAGGAAAAGGGGAAGTCAAATTGTCCCTGTTTGCAGATGACATGATTGTATTTCTAGAAGACCCCACTGTCTCAGTCCAAAATCTCCTTAAGCTGATAAGCAACTTCAGCAAAGTCTCAGGATACAAAATCAATGTGCAAAAATCACAAGCATTCTTATACACCAATAACAGACAAACAGAGAGCCAAATCATGAGTGAATTCCCATTCACAATTGCTTCAAAGAGAATAAAATACCTAGGAATCCAACTTACAAGGGATGTGTAGGACCTCTTCAAGGAGAACTAGAAACCACTGCTCAACAAAATAAAAGAGGATACAAACAAATGGAAGAACATTCCATGCTCATGGATAGGAAGAATCAATATTGTGAAAATGGCTATACTGCCCAAGGTAATTTACAGATTCAATGCCATCCCCATCAAGCTACCAATGACTTTCTTCACAGAATTGGAAAAAACTACTTTAAAGTTCATATGGAACCAAAAAAGAGCCCGCATTGCCAAGTCAATCCTAAGCCAAAAGAACAAAGCTGGAGGCATCATGCTACCTGACTTCAAACTATACTACAAGCCCACAGTAACCAAAACAGCATGGTACTGGTACCAAAACAGAGATATAGACCAATGGAACAGAACAGAGCCCTCAGAAATAATACCACACATCTACAACTATCTTATCTTTGACAAACCTGACAAAAACAAGCAATGGGGAAAGGATTCCCTATTTAACAAATGGTGCTGGGAAAACTGTCTAGCCATATAAAGAAAGATGAAACTGGATCCCTTCCTTATACCTTATACAAAAATTAATTCAAGATGGATTAAAGACTTAAATGTTAGACCTAAAACCATAAAAACCCTAGAAGAAAACCTAGGCAATACCATTCAGGACATAGGCATGGGCAAGGACTTCATGTCTAAAACACCAAAAGCAATGGCAACAAAAGCCAAAATTGACAAATGGGATCTAATTAAACTAAAGAGCTTCTGCACAGCAAAAGAAACTACCATCAGAGTGAACAGGCAACCTACAGAATGGGAGAAAATTTTTGCAGTCTACTCATCTGACAAAGGGCTAATATCCAGAATCTACAAAGAACTCCAACAAATTTACAAGAAAAAAACAAGCAACCCCATCAACAAGTGGGTGAAGGATATGAACAAACACTTCTCAAAAGAAGACATTTATGCAGCCAACAGACACATGAAAAAATGTTCATCATCACTGGCCTTCAGAGAAATGCAAATCAAAACCACAATGAGATACCATCTCACACCAGTTAGAATGGCAATCATTAAAAAGTCAGGAAACAACAGGTGCTGGAGAGGATGTGGAGAAACAGGAACACTTTTACACTGTTGGTGGGACTCTAAACTGGTTCAACCATTGTGGAAGACAGTGTGGTGATTCCTCAAGGATCTAGAACTATAAATACCATTTGACCCAGCCATCCCATTACTGGGTATATACCCAAAAGATTATAAATCATGCTGCTATAAAGACACATGCACACGTATGTTTACTGCAACACTATTCACAATAGCAAAGACCTGGAACCAACCCAAACGTCCAACAATGATAGACTGGATTAAGAAAATGTGGCACATATACACCATGGAATACTATGCAGCCATAAAAAAGAATGAGTTCATGTCCTTTGCAGGGACATGGATGAAGCTGGAAACCATCATTCTCAGCAAAATATCACAAGGACAAAACCAAACACCACATGTTCTCACTCACAGGTGGGAACGGAACAATGAGAACACTTGGACACAGGAAGGGTGACATCACACACCGGAGCCTGTTGTGGGGTGGGGGTAGGGGGGAGGGGTAGCATTAGGAGATATACCTAATGTAAATGACGAGTTAATGGGTGCAGCACACCAACATGGCACATGTACACATATGTAACAAACCTGCACGTTGTGCACATGTACCCTAGAACTTATAATAATAAAAAAAATAAAGAAAAGTGATGTTGGGCTTTGGGAGAATAGCTGAAGCTGTACATTATGGACTGGAGGGAGAGAGGGCTGGGCTGCTAGGAGGTGACTGCCACCCAGCTAGACCAGGAATGATGGATGTGCAGGGAAGGGGCTGATGGGCAAAGTCTGAGCAAGAAGAGGAAAGAAAGTCGGCACTGAGCCTGGGTGACAACAAAGCTGCTCCACTTAGGGGAACAGCAAGGTCTAGATGGAGCCTATCTGGTAAAATGTTCTGAGAAATTCAAAATGTTCTGCAGATCCAGAGGAGTAGCCCAGACCAGCTGCATTGAGGGCCTATGTAGCCCCAACATCCTGAGATACCATTGCGTCTGAATTATAAATAACATACAGCACTTAAAACCTTTTTTTTTTTTCTTTTCAAAGACCCTGCAGGCCCACCAAGTATCCCACAGCCCTGTGGAGAAGGGTCTTCCCCACTTCGGGCAGGGGGGAGGGGAATGACCGAGTACCCAGAGCCCATCCTTTTTTTTTTTTTTTTTTTTTTTGAGACAGGGTCTTGCTATGTTGCCCAGGCTGGAGTACGGTGGCACAATCATAGCTCACTACAGCCTGGAACTCCTGGGCTCAAGTGATCCTCCTGCCTCAGACTCCCGAGCCAGGATTACAGGCATATGCCACCACGCCCAGCTAATTTTCAATTTTTTTGTAGAGATATAGTCTTGCTATGTTGCCCTGGCTGGTCTTGAAATCCTGGCCTCAAGTAGTCCTCTGGCTTTGGCCTCCCAAAGTGCTAGATTCCAAGTGTGAGCCACTGCACTCACAGCCTCAGAGCCCATCCTTTATGGGGCTTCTTACTGCGGCCCTGATGCTGTTCTGGGAGGGGTATGGCTGGTGCAAGGGCAGGGGAGCTGACCTCTGTGGCGATTATGTGATCCTTGCTGTCTCCTGGACACTGGCTGCTGGCTTCCTGTCTGCCCAGAGCCCTCAGCTCGGCCTGCAGTGCCTCCAAGTCCTTCTGGTGCCCAGAACAGGCAGCTCGCTGCTCCGACAGCTCCTGTCTGAGCGACTCTGGAAAAGGAAGAGCAGTAGTGAGTTAGGCACTGGGTCTAGGCTGAAGCCTGTGTCGTGGGGACAACAGTCTCTGGGGCGGGGGTGGATGATGTGGGTGGCTGCTGAAGGCTTGTGGTGGGTTGAGTTCCCCAAACCTTTTCCAAGATAACAGTAACAACAGGGCCATGTGTGAAAACTGTTCTCATTTAAGTCCCACCACCATCTTTTCTGGTATGAATTATGCCCCCCTCCCCACCCCTGCTCCATTTTAGGATGAGGGACCTGAGCATCAAAGAGGGTGAGCACAATGCCCAAAGCCACACAGCTATTAAATGGTGGAGTTGGGATGCAAAATTTCAAGTGGTTCTTCACTCTGAACCCCCTGCTTGCCCTCTACTGGTTGGTTAGGATGGGTGGCAGGTGAGGGCAGCATGGCCTGAGCCCAGGGCCAAACCTGTGACAATGCTTGGCCTCAGCATCAAGTTAGGAGGCCAGGCAAAGAACAGGCAATTATCAAATGAGTGAAAGGCCTCTTCTGGGGGTGATGGTCTCAAGTTGGAAATTTTGAAATTTATGTCAACTCTTTTTTATTTTTTTTTTGAGATGGAGTTTCGGTTTGTTTCCCAGGCTGGAGTGCAGTGACACAATCTCGGCTCACTGCAGCCTCCACCTCCCGGGTTCAAGTGATTCTCCTGCCTCAGCCTCCGGAGTAGCTGGGACCAGGCACGCACCACCACACCTGGCTAATTTTTGTATTTTTTTTTTAGTAGAGATGCGGTTTCTCCATTTTGGCCAGGCTGGTCTCAAACTCCTGACCTCAGTGATCCACCCACATTAGCCTCCCAAAGTGCTGGGATTATAGGCGTGAGCCACAGTACCCGGCCAATGTCAACTCTTAAGACAAAAATGTTCACAGGTTCTTCTTTCCACTGGTGTGGGGTCTTGGTTGGATCATGGAGGCAGGAGATGGCATGTCATCCCAGCAGGATAGGCACTAAAATGGAATCATCCAGGAGAAATGTGTACGTTCTCTTAAACTCAGGGGAGAGTAAGGCCAGAAACTCGAGCTTCCCCTCTGAGGATGGAGACTGATTTCTAGTACACTAGACACTTCCCAGCATGATTGAAACAATTATTTCAAAATGAATATTTTCTGATAGAGCAGATGCTATTTAGTGAGATATTCCTTTTATAAAAGATACTTTTTAAGTGCTTGTAAATTTGATACTTCACTTTTCTGTAATGAGCTTTTGAGACTCTGTAGTTATTGAAAATAACCTTTGAAACATTGTTCTGATCATTCCATAACACCTAGCACAGGTTTTAGTACAGAGCAAGTGCTCAACATGTATTTGTAAAATAAATGATCTTTAGAGTGAAAATGGATGAGGTGATAAAAGTGTGTTAGTTATAAAAGCTTTCCTATAAGCTTACTAACCTTCCCTCAAAGGTTAACTATATTAAACACATGTAAAAGCATAGTGTATTTGGATGGTATTAAGACGAAAAATTGGCCAGGCGTGGTGGCTCATGCCTGTAATCCCAGCACTTTGGGAGGCCGACGCGGTGGATCACGAGGTCAGGAGATCGAGACCATACTGGCTAACATGGTGAAACCCCATCTCTACTAAAAATACAAAAAATTAGCCGGGCGTGGTGGCAGGTGCCTGTAGTTCCAGCTACTTGGGAGGCTGAGGCAGGAGAATGGTGTGAACCCAGGTGGTGGGGCTTGCAGTGAGCTGAGATCACGCCACTGCACTCCAGCTTGGGTGACAGAGCGAGACTCCATCTCAAAAAAAAAAAAAAAAAAAAAGAAAAGAAAAATTTACTTGGTAATCTTTCCAGCAGAATTTTGATAAAGTGATTTCTATAGCTTATTTTCTTAAAAAAAATCCAAACACAACCCCATTTTTTTGAAAACTATTATCACAAGATATATGCAATAAAACTCTTTACCAAATCATAAATTATAGGGTATTCATTCTTTACCCTTCTCCTTCTCTCATACCTTCCCACCATTCGTCTATCCATCTACCTATCCATCCTTCTATCCACCGGTCCATCCCTCCACCTGTCCATCCCTCCACCTGTCCATCCATCCATCCATCCATTCATCTACCTGTCTGTCTGTCTACCCATCTGTCCATCCATTCAACTACCGATCCACCCATCGGTTGCCCACCCAATCATCCATCCATCCATCTGTGTGTCCACCCATTGGTCTGCCCACCCATCTGCCCATCCACACATCTCCATCTGTCTGTCTCTCCATCCATCCATCCATCCATCCACTCATCTTTCTGTCCATCCACCCATCCACCCACAGCCCCATCCACTTGTCCATCCATCCATCCATCCATCCATCCATCCAGTCTAGGTTCCAACACTCTAGTGAACACCCACCCTCCCTGCCCTCTCACAGGGATCTATAGCATTGCAGGTCAGTTGTGTCTCACACAGATATTAGAAGAAGAATAATCAGCATCAGGAATATCTCATATCAACCTGCCATTACTGTAGGTGCTTGCACCTTCCCTTGAAGCGTATGATTTGTTGTCATCACAGAGTCCACAAAGCCCCTTCTTCTTGGGACTGGTGCTGAGAAGCCCAGCCTTTCCCCAAGGTCTTTCCAGGGATCTCTCTTTTCTTTGGGGAAGAACGGGGCTGCTGGGGAATCAGAAAAGCCAGGGAAGGGGTGGCAGGGACATCTGCACTGGCAGCTGCTGCTGGGTGTTGGAATCACCAGGGTGTCCAGCCTGACCTGTACATGGGGAGCCTTGGACCTGAGCCATGTGGCACAGCCTGGGTTCTATCTTTACATGCTGCTAACTTCAGCATTTCCCATGTGGGCACCTCCATTCCAGGGTAGCTGCTAACTGGGAAGTTTACGAAACTCCTTCCTGCTCCTCACACCACTTCCTCAGAAACAGGCGGTCAGTGGGACACACTTTCTAATGAGAACTCAACCAAGCAGCAAGGTAGAACCTAACTCACTTATGGAGGTAAAGAAAATGCTGTCCTCCAGAATTCTCTTTTTACTTTTTTTCCTAAGTTTTTAAGAGATGGGGTCTTGCTATGTTGTCCAGGCTGGTCTTGAACTACTGACCTCAAGTGATCATCTCTCACCTTGGCCTCCCAAAGTGCTGAGACTACAGACATGAGCCACCTCACTCAGCACCCAGAAATCTCTTAAGGAGAGCCCTGTCTAGGTTTGGAAGAAATATTTAATAAAGCCAACATGATCTTTCGTGCTCAGCATGAAATGGTGAGAGGTTATTTGTCTTGCTCTTAAGAGTAAGAAAGATGACAGTAAAGGAGAAAATGAGGGACAGGGATGATCTACAAAAATGAGAGAGGTTTCCAGAATCAGGCATACAACATTGAAATATTCAGTCATGGCCGGGCGCGGTGGCTCACGCCTGTAATCCCAGCACTTTAGGAGGCTGAGGTGGGTGGATCACGAGGTCAGGAGATCGAGACCATCCTGGCTAACACGGTGAAACCTCGTCTCTACTAAAAATACAGAAAAATTAGCCGGGCGTGGTGGCAGGTGCCTGTAGTCCCAGCTACTCAGGAGGCTGAGGCAGGAGAATGGTGTGAACCTGGGAGGCGGAGCTTGCAGTGAGCTGAGATCGCGCCACTGCATTCCAGCCTGGGCGACAGAGCGAGACTCTGTCTCAAAAAAAAAAAAAAAAAAAAAAAAAAATTCAGTCATAATATAACAGGGAACACTTAGATAGACTTACTGCATACCAGGCTCTATTCGAAGCACTTCTCATGCATTTACTCATGTAATCGTCATTACAGCCCAGTGAAGTGAATGCTATTATTATCCTCATTTTATAGATGGGAGACTGAGGTACAGAGCAGTTAAGCAAATTCCTACCCAAAGTCACACAGCTAGTGAATGTTAGAGCCGGGCTTCACACCCAGGCAGTTTGGCTCTAGAGATCTTTACCTCTGTTAACTTCGAAGATGCTTTGTGTGAGTGGTTTTATTGTTGTGGCAACTGAAAAGGGGCAGAGTTTTGTGCTAGGGATGATGTGGGGGCAGGCAGAGGAAGCAGAGCCTGGAGGCCTAAGATCCTCCAATTTGCCAAAATCTTCAGAACAGAAATGAGAGGTTGAGGCAATGCCATGAAACTCATATGAAGGCTCAGAGATCTGGGTTACAAGCAATAATAATGATGATGATAGTATCTACATGCACTGGGCTCCTGTTATTTGCTAGACACTTTATATTTAATATCTTTTTTTTTTTTTTTTTTTGAGTCTCGCACTGTTGCCCAGGCTGGAGTGCAGTGGCACCATCTCTGCTCACTACAAGCTCCGCCTCCTGGGTTCACACCATTCTCCTGCCTCAGCCTCCCGAGTAGCTGGGACTACAGGTGCCCGCCACCACGCCCGGCTAATTTTTTGTATTTTTAGTAGAGACAGGGTTTCACTGTGTTAGCCAGGATGGTTTCTATCTCCTGACCTTGTGATCCACCTGCCTCAGCCTCCCAAAGTGCTGGGATTACAGGCGTGAGCCACCACACCTGGCCTTTATATTTAATATCTCATTTAATCCACACAGTGAGCCTATGAAGTAGGGACAATTATAATTCAATTTTATACAGAAGGAAAATGAGGCTCACAGTAAGCCATCCCAGGTTTCACAGCTAGTTGGTGGCAACAGTTGGAGCCCTGGCCTGTGTGCCTGAGAGCCTGGAGCCCTGGCCTGTGAATCCGAGAGCCTGGAGCCCTACCTGTGAATCCGAGAGCCCTGAAGCCCTGGCCTGTGTGCCTAAGACCCCTGGAGCCCTGGCCTGTGAGCCCGAGACTCCTGGAGCCCTGGCCTGTGAGCCCGAGAACCCTGGAGCCCTGGGGCCTGTGAGCCCGAGAACCCTGGAGCCCTGGGGCCTGTGAGCCCGAGAACCCTGGAGCCCTGGGGCCTGTGAGCCCGAGAACCCTGGAGCCCTGGGGCCTGTGAGCCCGAGAACCCTGGAGCCCTGGGGCCTGTGAGCCCGAGAACCCTGGAGCCCTGGGGCCTGTGAGCCCGAGAACCCTGGAGCCCTGGGGCCTGTGAGCCCGAGAACCCTGGAGCCCTGGGGCCTGTGAGCCTGAGAACCCTGGAGCCCTGTCCCTCAGCTTGTCTCTGGTTTCTACATGCAGACCCTGCAGTTGGCCAGGCCCTCCTCGGTACACTATTGGGTGTATACCTAGCAGCAGGGCCTGCTGTGCCTGCATCCTCTCACGCTCCTCCTGCAGCTCTTGCCTGCCCTTTTCCTCCAAGGCCTGGAGCTCCAGCCGGTGTGCCTGGTGTTGGATCTGGAGGCTGTGGCTGGATTCCTTCTTCAAGCGTTCCTCTGTGGCCTGTGAGAAAAAGTGGGGACAAGAAGGCATGAAAGTGGGCACAAGGGTGGGAGACCTGACTCCTTTGCCAAGCTCTTCTGAGCCAGGATGCTCTGAATGCTTGCACTCTCCCATGGAGGGCTTATCAGGCTACAGAGAATGCTGTAGCAATGGCCTGGCGACAGCAGCCATTTTGCACCAGGTGAACCACCCGCTTCCACAGCTGACTGGGCCAGAGTGGACACTTGTTCTAACCTGGGCCAATCAGAGTTCTTTTAATGTAAATTTGGTATGAAGAGGTGGGAGATAGAGCAAAAGAGACTGACAGACAGATACTGACTCTGTGGCTCCAAATCTACCATTCTCAGGAGCACTAAGGTAACTATCTGACATCTGCCCCAGGACTAGTGGGGTGATGGCTGCTGTCTATGGAGGAAGCCCAGGGCTGGTGTACACAGCAGAGCAGAATGACATAGGGAGGGGTGAGGGGTCCCTACAGCTTTTCAGTCCCTGCTCTTGTTTGGTCCTGAGAACTGTCTGTGTCTCTGTCCTTGGGTTCATATTCATTCATTCTTTTTTTCCCTACTTTTTATTTTTGGTTCATTCATGCTTTCACTCAACAAACATTTATTTACTGAAGTCCCACTGTGTGTCAAACACTCAAAGCAAATTCTGTGAGCAGCTGGGTAAACTTTAATAAGTGTCTCTTCACTGCCTGCCTAACTTCACTCAAGCTGGTTTCTGTGAGAGGCACCAAAACAACCCCTAAGATGTCCATGTCTGAAAACTGAGTATGTTACCTTACATGGTCAAAGGGACTTTGCACATGTGATTAAGGATCTTAGATGGGAGATTATCCTGAAATATCTGGGTGGGCCTCGATCACAAGGGTCCTTATAAGAGGGCTGTAGGAGGCTCAGTGAGAAAAGAGTTGATGATGGAAGCAGAGGTCAGAGAGAGAGAGAGAGAGAGAGGGAGGGAGGGAGGGGGAGGGTAGGAGGAGGGAGAGAGGGGGGAGGGAGAGGAGGAGGGGGAGGGGGTAGGGGGAGGGAGAGGGGAGGGGGAGGGGGGAGGGAGAGGGAGAGGGGAGGGGGAGGGGGGAGGGAGAGGGGAGGGGGAGGGGGAGGGATGGGGGAGGGGGAGGGATGGGGGAGGGGGAGGGAGCAGGAGGGAGGGGGAGGGAGGGGGAGAGATTTGAAGCTGCTATACTTTTGGCTTTGATAATGCAGGAAGGGACCAGGAGCCAAGGAACTCAGGTGGCCTCTAGAAGGTGGAAAAGGCAAGGACACAGATTCTCTTCTGGAGTCTTTAGAAGGAACCAGCTGTGCCAATTCCTTGATTTTTGGATTTCTGACCTCTAGAATTGTCAGATAATAAATCCGTGTTGTTTTAAGCCACTAGGCTTGTGCTGATTTGTTACAGCAGCAATAGGAAACTAATATAGCTTCTGCTTTTTTTTTTTTTTTTTTTCCAGTTAGCAGAGTTCCAGTTAATATATATCCCCAGGTTTTAGATGAGGAAGTGAGAGATGGGCATTGGAGAGATGAATTTGGTTTCCCAGGGTCACACAGAAAAAGATATGGAAATTATTATCCCCCCATCTTTTATACCTCTTTTTTTATTTATATAGAGGGAGAGTCTCACTATGTTACCCAGCTGGTCTCAAACTCCCGAGCTCAAGCAATCCTCCTGCCTCAGCCTCCTGAACTGTTGGGATTACAGGCATGAGCCACCACACCCCGGCACCCGCCCCTGCTGCCATATTTAACAGAGCAGGAAACTGGGGCTAGAAAGGCGGGGAACCTGCCTGCAGAGAGGTGATGGAAGAGGCAGGATTGTGACCCATGAATGGTGGAGTCCAGGGCCCAAGCCCTTTCCACTCACTCATGCAGTGGGCATTTCACCAGATTTCCTCTGGGATTTTACCAAATGCATGAGGCTCCTGTGAGGGAAGAATTCAACCACCTTTGAGCCCAAGTTGGCCTCCCGAACCCAGCGGGTCATGTGGAGGCTTTCCTCAGCCTGTCTCTGCCACCTGTCACTGGGGATAGCAATAGGGAACTGGTCTCACTCCTCCCAGGGGAAACGCAGTCATTCTATGCCAAATTTCTTTTTCTTTTTTCGAGACAAGGTCTCACTCTGTTGCCCAGCTGGAGTGCAGTGGCACAATCATGGCTCACCTCAGCCTTGACCTCCCGGGCCCAAGTGATCCTCCCACCTCAGCCTCTTGAGTAGCTGAGAACACAGATGCTCACTACTCCACCTGGCTAATTTTTTTTTTGTAGTGCTTAGTTCTCCCTATGTTGCCCAGGCTAACCTCAAACTCCTGGCCTCAAGCGATCCTCCCGCCTTGGCCTCCCCAAGTTCTGGGATTACAGGCGTGAGCCACCATGCCTGACTGCGAGTTTATTTAATAAAACAGAAAAGGCTCATATTTTTCAAATTCTCTGATACCTTCCTCCTCTTTCCCTTGCTACAAGGCTCAGAGAACACCAATTGGTGACATTTTTATCCCTAGGGAAATGGGGACGGAGAGGTTGAAGCCTGGCTTTGCAAGAGGGAGCCAAACTCTCTCACTCTGACCCAGCCTCTCTCCATCCCTGGGGGCAAGCAAAGGTTCAGGTCAGCACTGCCCACTCACTTGCTCAGGAGCCCTTGGCAGTAAGGATCACACAGGGTGCAGCACTCAGGGCAAGTTGGAGACTCATTCCTGGTGAATTTCTCCAGCTGCTATGGGAGGGTTACCCTGCTCTTGTTATGGCCAGTTTGGGGCCTCCTGAGGGACCTAGTTTCACCCTGTCTTTCCGAAAGTCCTATATTATATAAAGTCTCCATTCCCAGTGCTTCCAAATACCTTAGACAACTCCCTCATGGCTTCCACCCACTGATCCCAGCAACCTGTTTGAGAGGGCTGCCTTTTCCCCTAGAGGTGAGCTACGTAAGGACAGAGTGTAGTGATCATCTGGTATCTCTGCAGCTCTGCATGATGGCAGCTCGTGGTACCTACTCAATGAATACCTGCAGAATAGATGAGTGAATAATAAAAGTGAACCTTTTAAAAACCAAGCTGTTACTCAGCCATGCACTGTTCTAAGTACTTTACATGCAGTATCCCTTTTGATCTTCATAACCATCTCATAAGATTCATACTACCATCTATCATTTTATAAATGAGGAAACTGAGGCACAAAGAAGCTAAATGACCTATCCGAGCTCCCACACTTTGTAAATGGCAGATCCAGGACCTGAACCCAGGCAGCCCATTCCTATTCGCTGACACAGGAACTGGGGCTTATACCCGATGGGCAGAGTGTCCTTTCACTTTCCTTTGGCCGGGACTCAGACCTCATGGGTCCAACCCCCTAGAGCCCCTGGAACTCCCCGCCTCAGCTGAGTGAAGCCTCCTGCCTCTCACCTCATGTGAGAAATTGGGGTCCACAGCATGGAGGAATAAAGCTCAGGGACACACAAAGGTCAATGTCACCCAGCAGTGAATACACCTGGGGATCTCCCCAACCTGAGCTCTTGCAGATTGTAAGCCAAAGTGAAAAAAGATTTAGAAGAATTGAAGAAATAAGGAAACTGACATCTTTTTTGAACACCTAGTTTGTGCCCGGCAGTCCATGTGCGTTATTTCCTTTCTTCTTTCTTTTGTTGCTTTGTTTTGAGACGGAGTCTTGCCGTGTTGCCCAGGCTGGAGAGCAATGGTGTGATCTCAGCTCACAGCAACCTCTGCCTCCCGGGTTCAAGCAATTCTCCTGCCTCAGCCTCCTGAGTAGCTGGGACTACAGGCGCGCACCATGATGCCTGGCTAATTTTTGTATTTTTAGTAGCGATGGGATTTCACCATGTTGGCCAGGCTGGTCTCAAACGCCTGGCCTCAAGTGGTCTGCTCATGTTGGCCTCCCAAAGTGCTGGGATTACAGGCGTGAGCCACCATGCTCGACTTTCTTTTTTTAAAGCTTCTCTTATATTCTTATCAGGGGAATATGTGCATATAGTATAAAGAGCCAAATAGTATTAAAAGAAAGGAAAATAAGCAGCCTCCTAGTCATTTCCTCCTCCCTCTCTGTCTGTCCTCTGAGGCAGCCATTGTCAACTCCCTGTTTCTTGTTGTATTTACCAGCATTAAAAAGACAATGTTTCCATTCTACTGTATCTTGATTATTTTTGAGGCTATGAATTGTCTTTCTACTATAGTAGATCAGGATTTTAGGTCTCACTCACTCTATGTCTTCCATTCCTTTTATATAGTACACAATATGTATTTTTAATATATTGAAGTATACTTCATATTTTCCTTATGGAGAATATGTAAATATTATTCACTGTTGAGGTAAATGAATTATGATTGAACTTCTGCCTCATGCAGCTTTTTGTTTTTCCTTGCATTCATAAATGCTGCATTTTTTATTTGTTTAGTTTCCTTTGGCTATCTGGCAAAGTCTTCCTACAACTTCTAAATGCTTTGTAAAACACACAGTGCAATTTTCCACATGGCCAAATCTATCAGAGAATCCATCAGTTTTGCTTTCCCCTGGAGACAGCTCTTCCACAGCCCTCAGTTCCTTGCTGCAGCCTGGACTGAGCTGTTGGCCAGCAGCAAAACCAGACTCCTCAAACCTTCCTTCTTGCTCCTGCATTGAATCCCCGGTATCCCAGCTCTCTTTTATTCCCTCTCCCTTGGTTTGCTCCCTTGTTTTTGTGGGACACCTCTTCAAGGAACTGCTTAAGAGGGCAGGAAGGGAACACCCTCTGAGAAAGGAGTGTTTAAGCCAGGCCACAAGATAGAAGGCGCTGGATGAAACATGCCTGAACCACCCCACCAGATTATCCATAGTTGTTTAACACACTACAATTTCCCAAACCCTTGGAAAGGTCTTTGTGGCTGAGTTGTTCTTTTTTTTTTTTTTCTGAGACAGAGTCTTGCTCTGTCACCCAGGATGGAGTGCAATGGCATAGCCTCGGCTCACTGCAACCTCCACCTTCCAGGTTCAAGCGATTTTCATGCCTCAGCCTCCCAAGTAGCTGGGATTACAGGCACCTGCCACCATGCCCAGCTAATTTTTGTATTTTTAGTAGAGACAGGGTTTCACCATGTTGGTCAGGCTGGTCTTGAACTCCTGACCTCAGGTGATCCACCCACCTCCACCTCCCAAAGTGCTGGGATTACAGGCGTGAGCCACTGCGCCCGGCCTGAGCTGTTCTTTCTCAACTCTGTGCTGCTCTGTTTTTAGCTGCAGGACTGAGGCTGACTTCCTGGCGTGTTCATGCACGCCACTGCTCTAGTCATGAAAGCAAGTCGTTCTTATGCCACCAAGGTCGCAAGCAGGTGGGGAAACGTAGCACAAGAAGCCCAGCAGACCTAGCCCGCTTCCTTTGCCACTTACTAGCTGTGTGACCCTGAGCAAGTTACAAAATCTCTCTGAGCCTCTTTCCTCATCTGGAAAAAGGGAATACAATAATAACAATCTGGAAAGATGCTCGGGGGATTGGATGTTATGTAGAAAAGGGACGGCTTTGTGCATGGCAGTTCTCACCTAGCAGGTGCCCGGTACAGAGTAGACGGCACAGTCATTCCCTCACCTTGAGTTCCTGATGTCTGGCCTTCTCCAGCATGCGCAGGGCTCTCTGGTGGGAAGCCTCGAGCTGGGCTTTCACGGCGTGGTTCTGCTGAGTGGTCTCCTGGAGCTCACGCTGCAGCTTCTCCCTCTCCAGGTCCGAGAGCTGCTTGAGCGCCTGCAGGTCCTCCCTGTAGTTGCTGGTGCACTGCTCCAGAGCCTGCTGCATCTGTGAGACCTGCGCACAAGGCATCTTGCCCTCAGTCTAAGCCCCTTGCTTTTCCTGGGATGTTTTCTTTAAATAAAAGCTTTCTAAATGTCACCTCCATGCAGCTGAGCCTCCTCTGTCTGTAGGGACTCTGAGGGGATGGAAGGTGCAAGCTTTAAGGACCTGGGGGTGGCCAGTCCTTCCATGGGCCCCTCTGCTAGAGCCACGAATGCCAGGGAAGAGGAAAAGAGGGGTGGGGACACCAACCTTTCAAGAGAAATCAAGAAGGGACTGGAATGCCTTCCAGGGACCCACGTGGCAGCCCCCCTCCTCCCTCAGGTGCTTCCTTGAATCTGGCTTCCTCACTGAGGCTTCTCCTGACAGCCCCACGTAGTACTACCTCCCCCAACCCCACGTCCCCCATCACAGGACAGCCTCCTAGAAACCTCTGCCCTGCTCTAGTTTTCTTTTTCCTGAGCCATCATTATCTTAGAACGAACTACGTGATTTACTAACTTCGTATGTCAACCATTTATTGTCTGTTCCCACCTCCATTGCTAAAATATACATATCTTTATATATAAAATATCTATTTTTTTTTTTGAGACAGGGTCTTGCTTTGTTGCCCAGGCTGGAGTGCAGTGGTGCGATCACGACTCACGGCAGCCTCAAACTCCTGAGCTCATGCGACCCTCCCACCTCAGCCTCCCGAATAGCTGAGAGTACAGGCACATGTCACCATGCCCAGTAATTTTTTTTTGTTTTTTGTAGAGACAGAGTCTTGCTATGTTGGCCTGGTTGGTCTTGAACTCCCAGGCTCAAGCGTTCCTCCTGCCTCAGCCTCCCAGATTGCTGGGATTACAGGTGTGAACCACCACACCTGGCCATAAAATGTAAGGTATTTTGTCTGGTTTGTGCATTGATGAATCATCAGTGGCTCATAGTGAGTGCTCATTAGCACAACAGGTTTTTTATTTTCTTTTTGAGACAGAGTCTCGCTCTGTCACCCAGGCTGGAGTGCAGTGGCGCGATCTCGGCTCACTATAACCTCTGCCTCCCTGGTTCAAGCGATTCTCCTGCCTCAGCCTCCCAAATAGCTGGGATTACAGGCGCCCGCCACATACCCAGCTAATTTTTGTAATTTTAGTAGACACGGGGTTTCACCATGTTGGCCAGGCTGGTCTCGAACTCCTGACCTCAAGTGATCTGCCCCCACTCGGCCTCCCAAAGTGCTGGGATTACAGGTGTGAGCCACCGTGCCTGGCTGCAACAGGTTTGGAATGAATGAATAAATAAAACCAAGAATCCCACTTTGCCCTGGTCCTGTAATGCCTTCCCAGCTTGGATGTGAATCAGGCCCTGCATGCATTTCCAAGTTTGTAAAAAGGAGGGGGCAGGATCTCAGGAAGGGGGCACATCCCCACCAGGGTTGTCCTACCTGGGCTTGCAATTTGGCCTTCTGGCTTTGCCAGTCCTCCTCTAGACGCTGGATTTCGGATGTTTTCTCCTTTAACAAAGAGCCCAGTGGAGGTTGTGGGTCACTTCCCTCCTTGAGAAGCACTTTGGTCCTTTGAAGATAAGGATGCCACAATCACAAAAGATCCTAGGGCTAGGAATGACACTGCCACTCTGATAACGTGCCAGCCACTGTGCCTGGGAGGAGGAAGCTCCGATAGCAGTTAGTGGGGATTAGAAACATCTTGCTTGACTTTCAAAAAGCAACCTGCCATATAAAGTGTATTATTGCACTTAGGATACAATCAGGAACCACCTGATATCTGTTTAGCAGGAACCACCTGATATCTGTTCAGCAGGAATCACCTGATATCTGTTTTAGTGGGTTCTTAATAAATGATGATCAACTGTCAGAATGACTGAGAGCTTAGAGTTACTGATATGAGGTCTTTGGGGGCTCCAAAAAAGAGATCTCTACGGTCTTAATTTTGCAGCTCTTTCTGCATCTATAAAAACGACAACAACACTTCACTTTAATACAGTGTTTTGCACTCGTCAAAGCATGCTCACACATTTTACTGGCGTCTCCAAGTACAAATAGGGGGATTATAAATAGGCCTCCACATATGCAACATGAACAAGGAAATGCTAGTTTAAAGCTGCAAAAGTTTCTGCATTCTAGATAAGATGCTGACAAATGTCTTTAGAAGAGACCAGAGCTCCCTTCCTTAATTTGGAACTTTTGAACCAGCTGAGAATTTCAAGTTTGATTGGTTTAGATTGGGATGTGAAGTATTTATCTTGTTTGACAACGTAAAAGGATGCCACATGGTGGGGTTCTCTGGAGAGATTGCCAGGTGATGAGCAGCATCTGCTTCCCTTGATAAGGACATCAGGCCAGAGATCCAGGGGTGGGGTTTAGGGTCTTGGGCTGTGAGAAAAGGCCATGAGAAGGGGCACTGTGCTTGGCAGAGGTGAGAAGGCCCAGGCTGGGGCGGTTAAGGAAGAGAAAGACAATGGGGACCCCGAAAGGAAGGGTCTGATGCTAGAAGCAGCATAGGAAGGTGGCCAAGAGGATGGTGCAAAAACCAGACTACCCAGCTCCAAATTCCAGCTCTACAACCCACTCACTATGGGAGAGAGTTTAAAGATCTTGGTGAGATCTTTAAACTCTCTTGGCTTGAGTTTCCTCCTCTATAACATAAGGTTAATAATGCTACCTTTTCCATAAGGATTAGTAGAGTCAATATCTATACTTAAAACAGTGTCTGGCGCATAGTAAGAATTACATAAAGAACTAACTATGGGCTGGGCGCAGTGGCTCACGCCTGTAATCCCAGCACTTTGGGAGGCAGAGGCGGGTGGATGACCTGAGGTCAGGAGTTCGAGACCAGCCTGGCCAACGTGGTAAAACCCCGTCTCTACTAAAAATACAAAAAATTAGCTGAGTGTGGTGGCGGGCACCTGTAATCCCAGCTACTCAGGAGCCTGCGGCAGGAGAACCGCTTGGACTCAGGAGGCAGAGGTTGCAGTGAGCCGAGATCACACCTTTGCACTCCAGCCTGGGCAATAAGAACAAAACTCCATCTCAAACAAACAAACAAAATTACACATATTTAAAGAGAGAAGTTTTCTTTCTCTGCATCATTCTGATTCTCTTAGATTATCCTCAAGCCTTTCGAAGGTGTGCAAAACATAGCCACCTTTAAGAAGCAATGAAGCAGGGATACCCGGGTCTGAACTCTGGGTATGAAACCAGCCCAAGGGTTAGGAGGCCAGAGAAACCGGAAGAGCAGCCTCGGGCAAGAGTGACAGGTGGCACCGCTAGGTAAGCACTCCCAGTGAGTCCTGGGAGAGGGGAGGGGGCTGAACTTCTCTCAGGATAGGGCTCAGTTATTATTATTCTTTTTAATGTTTTATTCAAGTAAAATTTACATATAGTGAAGTGCACAGATCTTAAGTGTATAATTCAGTGAGTTTTGACAAATATATACAACGATGAAACCAACATCTTAATCAAAATACAAAACATTTTCATTACCCAAAAACTTCCCTCGCAGCCAAAGCTTTGATTTCCATCACCATAGATCACTTTTGCCTGAGCTTAAGCATCAGCCAAACAGAATCATGTGGGATGCATTCTCTTGTTTCCAGATTATGTTGCTCCCCATCATGACTTTTGGCCTCATCCATGTTGTTGTGTGTGTCAGCAATTCATTCTTTTTGTTGCTGTGTAGTATTCCATTACATGAATACGTTGTAGTTTGTTTATCCATTTTTCTACTGATAGACATTTAGATTGTTTACACTTCTGGGCTGTTATAAATAAAGCTGCTAGAAATAAACGTGTCCAAGGATTTTTTGTGGATACGTGTTTTTCTTTTCTTTTTATTTTTGAAACGGAGTCTCATTCCGTCACACAGGCTGGAGTGCAGTGGAACAATCTCGGCTCGTTGCAACCTCCGCCTCCCAGGTTCAAGTGATTGTCCCGCCTCAGCCTCCTGAGTGGCTGGGACTACAGGTGTGTGCCACCACGCCCAGCTAATTTTTGTATTTTTAGTAGAGATGAGGTTTCACCATGTTGGCCAGGCTGGTCTTGAACTCCTGTCCTCAGGTGATGATCCACCTGCCTCGGCCTCCCAAAGTTCTGGGATTACTGACGTGAGCCACTGTGCCCGGCAATGTTTTTCATTTCTTTTGCTTAAATACCTAAAAGTGGAACTGCTGGTAGGTATGTGCTTAATGTTTCAAGAAACAATCGAATAGTTTTCTAAAGTGATTTACCATTTTAGACCCTACCAGCAATGTATGAGAGTTTCAGTTGCCCTGGATTGTTGCTAACATTTTGTGCTGTCAGACTTCTTAATTTTAGCCATTCCAGTGGGTGGGAAATGGTGTCTCACTGTGGTGGTAAGTTGCATCTCCTGATGACTAATGATGTTAACCACATGTCCATGTGCTTACGAGCCACTCACATATTTTTGTTTTTCTTTTTTGGGACAGGGTCTTGCTCTGTTGTCCAGGCTGCAGTACAGTGGTGTGACCACGGCTTGCTGCTGCCTCAACCTTCCAGGCTCAAGCAATCCTCCGACCTCAGCCTCTTGAGTAGCTGGGACTACAGGCATGTGCCACCACGCTCAGCTAATTTTTGTATTTTTTTTGTAGAGACAGGGTTTTGCCATGTTGCCCAAGCTGGTCTTGAACTCTTGGGCTCAAGCAGTCCACCTGCCTTGGCCTTCCAAAGTGCCAAGATTACAGACATGAGCCACCATGCCCGGCCTCATGTATATCTTTTTTAGGGAAGTGCTTGTTCGAGTATTTTGTCCATTTAAAAAATAGGTTTGCAGCACATGACAAAGATGCCCTCTCTCACTCCTTTTCAACATAGTATTGGAAGTTCTGGCCATGGTAATCAGGCAAGAGAAAGAAATAAAGGGGATCCAAATAGGAAGAGAGGAAGTCAAACTATCCCTGTTTGCAGATGACATGATCCTATATCTAGAAAACCCATAGTCTCAGCCCAAAACTCCTTATGCTGATAAACAACTTCAGCAAAGCCTCAAGATACAAAATTGACGTGCAAAAATCACTAACATTGCTATACACCAACAACATTCAAGTTGAGAGCCAAATCAGGAACACAATCCCATTCACAACACACACACACACACACACACACACAAACTGTAGTTTGTGGCAGAGCAATAACACCTGACCCTCACCCAGGAGCCAAGCTCATATAAGTCCTGCTGATATGGTTAGGTTTTTCCCCACCCAAATCTCATTTTGAGTTGTAATCCCCATAATCCCCATGTGTTGAGGGTGGGACTTTGTGGGAGGTGATTGGATCATGGGGGCAGTTTCCCCCATGCTGTTCTCGTGATAGTGAGTGAGTTTTCATGAAATCTGATGGTTTTATAAGTGTTTGTCATTTCCTCCTACACACACTTTTCTCTCACCTGCCGCCATGTAAGATGTGCCTGCTTCTCCTTCTGGCGTGATTGTAAGTTTCCTGAGGCCTCCCCAGCCAAGCAGAATTGTGAGTCAATTAAACCTCTTTCCTTTATAAATTACCCAGTCTTGGGGGGTTCTTTATAGCAGTGTGGAAATGACCTAATATACCCGCAGAGCCTGATAGAGCCAATCATAAGGGTAGCTCATCTATGAGCTAAAAATCTTTGATATTTGGGGGTGTTTGTTAGAGCAGCAATAGCTGACTGACATAGGTGATATAGGTAGGGATTTCCTCAGGATCACAAAGCTTCCTTATATCCCCTAATTAAAGAACACTTGGAAACAAAGGGGCAGAGGTTTTGGGCCAGTGCAGGTCTGAATCTTGGACAGGTTTGCTAACTTCTTTGAGCTCCAGGTTCTTAAGCTAAAAAATGGCTTCTCTGGGTTGTTGTAACAATTAAGTAAGATAGTTCATGTGAAGCCCATAGCTGTGCTGAAGACATACAAGATATGCTTGTTGCCTCCCCAAGCATGCTGCAAGGAGCAGTGATAAATACTTGAGGACAGAATGAATGAATGGATGAATCCTTCCACATCTGAGTCGTCATTCAATGGAGCACTCAGAAGTCTACATGTCCTCCTGTACCTTTCTTCTTCATCACTGCTGGTTCCTTCTTCAGCTGCTAACTTATCTTGATACTCCTCTCCTCTCGGCGAAGTTTCATCCAGCTTCAAGCATGGATCCTAAGGCAAAAAAAAAAAAAAAAAAAAAAGGCAAGATGAGCTTAAGTACAGCTTCGTGATTCAACCTGTGGCTTATTCAAATCAGAGAGCAGAGAAGAGGGAGCCCCCAGCAACCCTCTATCGGTGCCCTGCTTGCAGGGGATGCCAAGGCTTGTGTTGATGATGTGACTAGAACAGTGCCTGGCTTACTATGATCAATGCCAGCCCTGATCCCTGTATCCTGTTTTTCAGTCTATGAAGCATTTCACACTGCTGACAAAACTAAAGCATAAAGAGGGGAAGTAACCTGGCTAGGGTGCCACCATCAGTGAGGAGTGGAAATGAAATATGCAACTGGACAATAGGACCCTGGGGACTGAACTCTTGATCACTTCCTGGTATGGTTCCATGCATAACCTGCAGAGAGAGGTCCTTGTTTCCTTGTTAAGCCTGCTGCACGGGGCTGTTGTGAGGACCTGAGAACAATGCTGGCTCATGGCTAGTGGTCAGTAACTGTGAGTGACTGGTGTTACTATTATATCCGTTTAAGCGTTTGTAGTCTGCTGTGTCCCATCATGTAGAATCAGAAAACACGGAACTTGCTGAATGACCAGAAATGGAGTATGGGAGAAGAATATGGAAATGATTAGTTAACAATGAGGCTTTTGAATATTTTATGAGTTGAATTTGCTCATGTTATCATTCTCTCCTTCCCACAGAGATACACAGGTGAAAAAGACCTTGTTGTTTTGATTTTTCTATTTGTCATAACCACACTGTCCATGAAAACAGTATAAGACAGGGTAGGAACAGATTTGTCTCATGAAATAGTGATAATTGTAACCTGTGCTTTTTACTAACTAGTCGTATGGCCTTGAGCCAGCTTCTTCCCTTTTTTGGACCTGAGTTTCATCAACTGTGAAACAAAGGGTCTGGCTTACATGTGTAGTCAAACTGTGTTCCAGGGATCCTGGGAGGTGTTTCAGGGATAGGAAGGGGCAGAGCTGAGGCTGGAGGGTAGGGCATTGGGCTCCCATCCACTCTTGATCTGGAACAAAACTGCTTTGGTTGCCTTTCCACATACTGTATTATCTACAAAAGGCCATCAATGTCAAGACCAATGAAGACCTCCACATTGCCAAATCCAATAGTCGATTCTTGGGTCTGCACTAATGGGGCCTCCCAGCAGAATTGGAAATATTGATGATTCCTTCCTTTATGCAGCCTTCTTTTCTGGGCTTTCTCCTCCCCCCGCCCCCAGTTGCTGCTTCTCAGTCTTCTCTGCTGAAGCCTCCTCCTCTCCTGCTTCTCAAACTACCACATGTCCAGAACCAAACTCTTGGTTTTACTCCTCCAAACAACAAGCATGCACCTGGCTCAGGGCTTTGCACTGGCTCTTCCCTCTTCCCTCTGATATGTGCATTCCTTCCTCCGTCACTTCACTCACTGCAACCAGGAGATCGTCCCTGGCTTAAAGCTTAGGCTCTGCTACCAGACGACCTGTGTTTAAATGCCAGATCTTTTACTTATTAATGATGTGACCCTGGGAAAATTACTTAGGTTTTTGTGAGGATTAAATGAGCTGATACAATGTAAAATCCTTAGAACAGTATTAGGTACCTAAGGAACACTCAACACTCAAGTTTATTCCCTGGAATTCTTTTTTTTGAGATGGAGTCTCACTCTGTCACCCAGGCTGGTGTGCAGTGGCGCAATTTCAGCTCACTGCAACCTCTGTCTCCCGAGTTCAAGCAATTCTCCTGTCTCAGTCTCCCAAGTAGTTGAGACTGCAGGTGCATGTCACCGTGCCTGGTTCTTTTTTTTTTTTTTTTTTTTTTTTTGGTATTTTTAGTAGAGACGGGGTTTCACCATGTTGCCCAGGCTGGTCTTGAACTCCTGAGCTCAGGTGATCTGCCCACCTCTGTCTCCCAAAGTGCTGGGATTACAGACACAAGTCACCATGCCTGGACTCCCTGGGATTTTTGTTCCCTGGACACCTTCTCTAAAATCTCACCCCCTCTCACTCTCTTTTCCTTACCTTGCTCTATGTTTTTCTCACAGTACATATCATGGCCTGATGTTGACTTGTCTACTTTTTAATTATCTGTTTCCCTCACTGGAAGGTAAGCTCCATGAGGGCAGGGGCTTTGCTCACCTGTTTCCCTGATGCCTAGAACAATGTGTGGCACATGCGAGTCATTACTAAATAAATAAACACAAGTATGTCACGGGCCACTCCAGATAGCAGGGAGACCACTCTCCCCCATACTTGCCCTACTCCCACTTTTTTTGTTTTTTGTTTTGTTTTGTTTTATGATATAAGATTTTGCTCTGTCACCCAGGGTAGAGTACGGTTGCAAAATCATGGCTCACTGGAGCCTCAACTTCCGAGGCTCAAGTGATCCTCCCACCTCAGCCTCCCGAATAGCTGGGACTACAGGTATATACCCACCATGCCTGGGTACTTTTTACATTCCCTGTAGGCACAGGGTCTTGCTGTGTTGCAAGACCTGGTCTCAAACTCCTGGGCTCAAGTTAACCTCCTGCCTCAGCCTCCCAAAGTTCTCATATTACAGGTGTAAGCCACAGCACCCACCCTTCCCCCGCTTTACATCCTATGGAGAGAAGGGCCTGGGATTGCTGCATTGTCATGAAAATCCCCTGGGCATGTGGCTGGAGGGTGGCGTGTGGAGATGGCTGTTGCCCAAACTTTGAGTGTTTTCCTGTTCTGCTTTAGAAGCCCTTTGTGCCTTTATGATTCATAAGTTCAAGTTCTGTTTAAGTCATTTGCATTGCCTCTAAATGTAGCAGAATACCATGTGATGCCCACTTCCAGAGAATCAGCACGGAGATGGCACTTGGGAACCCACTGCCCACTGTGCCCAGGAGGACCTCTCCTGGGGCACTCCAAAGTGATGGCCTGAGAGAGAGTAAACATCCGCTCTGCCTCCCGCAGCTTTTCTCCCTAAGCCCTTATCTTCCCCCTGGGGTATGTTCTGAGTTAACTCTGCTAAGCCGGAACTACACTTCCCAGGACTGTCTTCCCTACATACTCTGGACCATGTGACTTTGCATAAAATATAGAAGATGGAAGTGAAGCAGCAGTCATTTCCTTGTTACGCTTGGATGCTTGAATGCAGAGCACCTGGTGCTGTTGCAGCTCACACATGTCATTGTTGATCTGCTCGCTCACCTTATTGGCCAGGGCAGGTGTTGGGCTCTCAGCTCCTTTAGCTCTTGCTGGTTTCTCTTTTCGTTCTCTCTATCCTGGGCCTGTGTGTACAGCTCCTGGGGCAGCAGCCAGGCCTGAAGCTCCTCCCACACCTGCCAGATCCTCCTCAGGGTTCTCCCTATCCCCAGTCAGGTGCATGTCTAGCTCTGTGATGAAGGATGCCTGATTCTCCTACAGGTCACCTGCATTAGCAAAGGTGGAGCCTTGTTGGCTTTAGATACTGACACGGTTCAAGCCCAGCCTTGTAGGCTGCAGTTCGTTCTTGATCTTCCTCACTTCACTTTTGTCCTTTCCTTCCAGCAGCCTGCCCTGCTGACTTTAGGCCCAGCACCAGGTAAAGAAGCAACACTTGAATGTAAAGTGTTTAGCTGGCTCCTTAAATTATGCTAGGTCAGTTCCTAAATTTAATCTCATATCCTATATCATTCTTAGTAGCTTGTTTCTGTGATCAAATCCTAATTGATGCACCCTTTAATCTCCAGATCCTACTTATTCTTCAAGGCCCTATTCAAATGTTACTTCCTCATGAAGCCTTCACAATCTCTTTTGTTGCAATTACACCTTCTCCTCTTGAAGTTCCCATAGCAATTTTTTTGCTACCACAATTTTTTGTTGTTGTTGTTTTTTGTTTTGTTTTTGAGATGGAGTCTTGCTCTGTCACCCAGGCTGGAGTGCAGTGGTGTGATCTAGGCTCACTGCAACTTCCACCTCCTGGGTTCAAGTGAGTCTCCTGCCTCAGCCTCCCAAGTAGCTGGGACTACAGGTGTGTGACACCACGCTCGGCTAATTTTTGTATTTTTTTTTTAGTAGAGATGGGGTTTCACCGTATTGGCCAGGCTGGTCTCGAACTCCTGACCTCAAGTGATCCACCTGCCTTGGCCCCCCAAAGTGCTGGGATTACAGGCGTGAGCCACCGCACCCGGCCTTGCTACCACAATTTTCTTACAAATACTTATTGATCATTTACTATGTGCCAGGCATTGTTCTAGGAACACATGAATAAACAAAACAACAAAAGTTTTTCTGCCTTGTACTGTTATAGGAGCATTTTCTTTCTCTCTTCCTAAACATAAGTGAATGTAAAAGTAATCCCAGATATAGTTTTTAAAATGTTATAAACCCTATAGCCAGGGACTGAGAACCTGCTGCACAGCTATTTTTCCTAGCCTGAGTCCTCCCTCTTTACTCTATGTAACTAGAAACTAAAGTCAAGCTGTTTGACATGAACTGGTCACAGGGCCCAGTGAGGTTGGTTCATTGTCGTGTATTTTCAAACATGTTGTGACTAAGCAGATTATAACCTACATGTGAACCAGAGGCTAAAAGGTCCTCCTGTGCCTCCTAGTTTCAGGTATTTTGGCATAAAAAATATCTCAGAGATCTCTAATTCCCACAAAGCCCAGCAGCAAATATCATAGTCTAGAAGCAAAACAGCTTTGTGAGTTACCTGCCGTAAATTCAGGTTCTGTATAAACCTGGGGAAATTGCATGGCGAACATGGAAGAAAAATAGATAATCAGATGAGCATATGTACTATTATGATATAAATACATAAATGATGCATGATTAATTAGGTCCAGGTCTCAAAAGGAAAACTCAAGGCTACAAAGAAATTTTGTTCAATAGAAAGCACAAAATATGTTGGCAAAACAATTCTAATGAGACCAGTAGCCAGGACAAACATGAAGTGGCTAAGCTCTACACGGAGAGCTCTTCTGATAAAAGGAATTGTTCACTAAAAGGCTATAATAAAGAAGCTATAGCCCTCTAACGACAGAGCCTGAAAACATAAGGCAAAATGTGTATAACTGTAGTGAGAAATGGGGAAATTTATAATGGGAGATTTTAATATACATCTCCCAGAAACTGATGCATTAAGCAGACAAAATGAGCTAGGATGAGGAAGATTCGAACAAGATCAGCAAGCTAAACCTAATAGCTAAAAAAATAAACCAATACCTACTAACATTTATGTTAGGTCATATAGTGAATATATCCCAGAGCCAGGATTCAAATATACATGTTTTACTACCACATCAAGAATATATGTTTTTTTCCCTATCTATAGGAACTATTTAAAATTGACCCTGAATTGGTCTACAAAGCAAATCTCAACCCAGTTCAAAGTGCTCACATTTTACAGACTGTGTTATCTGATGACATTGCAAGAACATTAGAAAGCAATAAGAAGGTAGGTTTAAAAGAATAAGATAAACTTTAAAACTCTGGGACACAGATAAGACATACACTTAGAGGGAAATTTATAGCTTTAAATGTATTCATTAGTATTTAAATGTATTCATTAGAAAACATTCAATAATTTAGAAAATGAACAAAAGAATAAATCCAAAGTAAGTAGAAGAAAAGAGAAATAAAAGACAAAACAAATGAAATAGAAAAAACACATCTGACCAACACATCTAATAGCTGGCTTTTGAAAAGATGCATCAAACTTCTGGCAAGCCTGATCAGGGAAAAGGGGAGAAAAAACTTAAAGCAACATAAATAATGGACAAGGATCTCATGACAGTCATTAGAGATTAAAAAGAATTCCAAATGTACTCTGAGACAACAGACAACACAGAGCCTGTGAAAGGGAATCTGCAGGATGTAATTTCTGGGCCACTTTATTGACCATGGCTATATTTAAAAGAGTCCTGGGCAGGAGTCCAGAAAGAGGAGAGGACTAAAAACACTAAAAGGGCTGATGCACCCAGATAACAACACTGGCTCCCAGCTACACTGCATTTGTCTGTTTCTATACATTATCTCATGGATGCATATGGCTCTATGACGTAGCCAGGAAAGGCACTGCCATCTTTGATTTACAGATGGGGAATTAAATTGGAGAAGTCCAGCCATTTGCCTCAGGTCTCATGGCCACTGGAGGGTGGCACAAAATCTAGAACCCTGTATTTTCTGACTCCCATCCACATAATTCCATGTCACCACACTGACACTCAGCTGTGCTGTGTTGACCTGATTGTCACCTACCAGCATCAAGGCCTAACTGGATGTGAGTTCAAACCATGTTGTGCAAATACCAAGGATCTGAAAAACTGCAACTCAAAAATCAACCTGAGAGGAGTAATGTCAGCAACATGGCAGAAGGAAGTCCTGATCCCTTTTTTCTCCAATGAGCATATCAATTCAGCAATAATTCATGTACATATTCCCTTTGTAAAAAATCAGAAACTAATCAAAAGGCTCCTGCACCCCAGGAGAATGCAAAACCAGACTCACCAAAGCTGGTAGGGAGATTCAGAACACACTCTTGCCAAAGACGCTGCCCCTGGTGAATGATCATGAAGAGATCCCCTACACTAGCTTCAACCAGAGGAGGAAAGGAGTTAATTGGCATGTCTAGCACCCCAACTTTTCTAAGGGGGATGTCCCTAGAGGGCTAGCTTTTGTCTTGCTGCTGTTGGAGCTCTATAGGGTCTATCACAGTCTAGCCACTTGGAAGAGAATAGAGGTGGAAACTTGGGCTGGTAGATACCATAGCTCCTCCTTGGCTCAGTGCAGAGTGAGCAAACGAAAACCACAGCTTCCTTCTTCTTACTGGGAGGAAATGAGTTGGTAGAGACCCCCGTTACCTGGCCAGGCTCATTAATGGGGGACTCTCTTGTGCAAGATCAGCCTGGGAAGACTAGGAGAGGTGATTGCTTTGTCTAATGCATGGACACTAACACAGAGAGTCAAAGAAAATAAAAATCAGGCAAAGATGTTCCAAACAAAAGAACAAGATAAATCTCCATAAATTGACCCTAATGAAATAGTTATATGATTTACCTGATGGAGAATAAAATTAACTCTGATAGAGTTGCTTACCAAGATAAAGAGAATATTGAATGAACAAAGTGAGAATTTCAACAAAGAGAGGAAATATTTTTAAAGTACCAGAAGAAATCATGGACCTGAAAACACAATAACACAATAACTGAAATGAAAATTCACTAGAAGAATTTAATAGAAAACTATATCAAGCAGAAGAAAGGATTAGTGAACTCAAAGACAGGTCACTGGAAATAATTCAGTCAAAGACGCAAAAAGAAAAAAGAAGAGAGAAAGGACAAGAAGGCTTATTTAAAGATAATGACTAAGAAGTTCCCAAATCTGGAAAAGGAAATAAGCATGCAGATCCAAGAAGCCCTAAATACATCAGATAAGATGAACTCAAAGAAGCATACTGAGACAGATAATCAAATTGTCAAAGGTCAAAGACATAAAATTTTGAAAGCAGCAAGAGAAAAGCTATTTGTCACATATAAGAGAACCCCCTCATAAGACAATGAACATTTTCCAGCAGAAACCTTGCAGGCCAGAAGGGAATGGGATGATATGTTCAAAGTGCCAAAAAAAAAAAAAAAATGCCAACTAAGAATACTATACCTGGGAAAACCCTCCTTCAAAAATAAAAGAAAGTTTGACTTCCTCTTAACTGATTTGGATGCCCTTTATTTCTTTCTCTTATCTGATTGCTCTGGTTAGGACTTCTAGCAGTACGTTGATGAGGAGTGATGATAGTGGGCTTTCTTGTCTTGTTCTAGCTCTCAGAGGGAATACTTTCAACTTTTTCCCATTCTACTGGATTTTTTCCATTCAGTAGAATGTGGGTTTGTCATAGATGGCTTTTATTGCATTGAGGTATGTCCTTCGTATGCCAGTTTTGCTGAGACTTTCAATCACAAAGTGATGCTGGATTTTGTCAAATGTTTTTTCTGCATTTATTGAGATGATCATGTGATTTTTGGTTTTAATTCTGTTTATGTGGTGTATCACATTTATTTACTTGCATAGGTTAAACCATCCCTGCATCCTTGGTATGAAACCCACTTGATCATGGCGAATCATCTTTTTGATACGTTGTTGGATTTGGTTAGCTAGTATTTTGTTAAGGATTTTTAGCATCTATGTTCAACAGGGATATTGGTCTGTAGTTTTCTTTTTTTGTTATATCCTTTCCTGGTTTTGGTATTAGGGTGATACTGGCTTCATAGAATGATTTAGGGAGGGCTCCCTCTTCCTCTATCTTGCAGAATAGTGTCAATAGGATTGGTACCAATAAGGAACAGTCAGCAGAGTAAACAGACAACCCACAGAATGGGAGAAAATCTTCACAATCTATACATCTGACAAAGGACTAATACCCAGAATCTATAATGAACTTGAACAAATTAGCAAGAAAAAAAAAAACAGTCCCACCAAAAAGTGGGCTAAGGACAGGAATAGACAATTCTTAAAAGAAGATATACAAGTGGCCAACAAACCTATGAAAAAATGCTCAAAATCACTAATGATCAGGGAAATGCTAATCAAAACCACAATGTGATACCACCTTATTCCTGCAAGAATGGCCATTAAAAAAAAATAGATAATTGGTGTAGATGCAATGAACAGTGAACACTTCTACCCTGCTGGTAGGAATGTAAACTAGTACAACCACTATGGAAAACAGTGTGGAGATTCCTTAAGGAACTAAAACTAGGAACTACCGTTTGATCAGCAATCCCACTATTGGGTATCTACCCCGAGGAAAAGAAGTCATTACATGAAAAAGGTACTTGCACAGGCATGTTTATAGCAGCACAGTTTGCAATTGCAAAAATGTGAAACCAACCCAAATGCTCATCGATCAACGAGCAGATAAAGAAACTGTGGTATATATATACAATGGAATATTACTCAGCCATAGAAAGGATGAATTAATGGCATTCCCAGTGACCTGGATGAGACTGGAGATATTATTCTAAGTGAAATAACTCAGGAATGGAAAACCAAACATCATATGTTCTCACTCATAAGTGGGAGCTAAGCTATGATGACGCAAAGGCATAAGAATGGCACAATGGACTTTGGAGACTCAGGAGGAAAGGGTGGGAAGGGGGTAAGGGATAAAAGACTACAAACTGAGTGCAGTGTATATTGCTCAGGTGATCGGTGTACCAAAATCTCATAAATCACTGCTAAAGAACTTACTCATGTAACCAAACACCACCTGTTCACCAATAACCTATGGAAATAAAAAAAAATTTAAAACAACAACAACAAACAAAAATAAATGAAAGATTTTCCCAGACAAACAAAAGTGGAGGGAGTTCTTCATCACTAGACCTGCCTTACAAGAAATGCTAAAGGGATTTCTTCAAGTTGAAATGAAAGGATGCTAAACAGCAACAGGGTAGCCTAAAAGTATGAAACTCATTAGAAAAGGTAAATATATAGGCAAATATAGAACTATATTACTGTAATGGTAGTGTGCAAATCACTTTTAATTGTAGCATAAAAGTTAAAAGACAAAAGTATTAATAATTACAAGCATACCTCAGAGATATTGTAGGTTCAGTTCCAGACTACCACAATAAAGCAAATATTGCAATAAAGCAAAGACACACAACTTTTTTTGTTTCCCTATACACATAAAAGTTATGTTTACACTATACTATAGTTTATTAAGTGTGCAATAACCTTATGTCTAAAAATACATACCTAAATTTAAAAATACTATTTTGCTAAAAAATGCTAACAATCACCTGAGCCTTCAGTGAGTTGTAATCTTTTTGCTGTGAAGGGTCTTGCTTCAATGTTGATGGCTGCTGACTGATCAGAATGGTCATTGCTGAAGGCTGGGGCAGCTGTAGCAATTTCTTAAAATAAGATAACAATGAAGTTTGCCACATAGGTTGACTCTGTCTTTCACAAAAGATTTCTCTGTAGCATACAATACTGTTTGATACCATTTTGCTCACAGTAGAACTTCTTTAAAAATTGGAGGCAATCCTCTCAAACTGTCACTGATCTATTAACTAAGTTCATGTAATATTCTAAATCCTTTCTTGTTATTTTAACAATGCTCACAGAAGTCTCATCAGGAGTAAATTTCAAATGAAGAGACCACTTTCTTTGATCGTTTCTAAGAAGCAACTCCTCATCCATTGAAGTTCTATCATGAGATTGCAGCAATTCAGTCACATCATCAGGCTTTACATTTCATTCTTAGTTCTCTGTCTCTACATAGTTACTTCCTCATCTGAAATCTTGAACCCCTCCAAGTCATCCATGAGGGTTGGAATCAATTTCTTTCAAACTCTTATTGTTGTTTTTTATCTCCTCCCATAAATCATGAATCATGAATATTCTTAATGGTTTCTAGAATGGTGAATGCTTTCCAGAAGGTTTTCAATGGGCTTTGCCCAGATCCATCAGGAGAACCACTATCTGTGGCAGCTATAACCTTATGAAATGAAACTTATTTCTTTTTTTTTCACCCTGTCCTATTGTGCTAAGAAATCTACTTCCTAAATAATAAGACTTCAAAGGAGAAATTATTCCTTGATCTATGAGCTACAGAATGAGTATTGTGTCAGCAGGCATGAAAACAACATTACTCTCCTTGTACCTCTTCATCAGTGCTCTTGGGTGACCAGGTGGTCAGTGAGCAATAATATTTTTAAAGGAATCTTTTTTTTCTGAGCAGTAAGTCTCAACACTGGGCTTGAAAAAACAGATGTGCTATCATACAGGCTTTATTGCTCTACTTATAAAGCACAAGTAGAGTAGACTTCACACAATTCTTAAGGCCTCTAGAAATTTTGAAATGATAAATGGTCATTGGCTTTAACTTAAAGTCACTAGCTTTATTATCTCCTAACAAGAGAGTCAACCTGTCCTTTGAAGCTTTGGAGCCAGGCATTGACTTTTCCTCTCTAGCTACGAAAGTCCTAGATGTCATCTTCTAATATAAGGCTGTTTTGTCTACATTGAAAACCTGTTGTTTAAGTTAGCCGTTTTCATCAATGATCTTAGCTAGATCTTCTGGATAACTTGCTGCAGTTTCTCCATCAGCGCTTGCTGCTTGTTATGTTATAGAGATGGCTTGTTTCCTTAAACCTCATGAAACAACCTCTGCTAGCTTCCAACTTTTCTTCTGCAGCTTCCTCGACTCTCTCTGGCTTCATAGAATTGAAGAGAATTAGGGCCTTGCTCTGGATTAGGCTTTAGGTTAAGGGAACGTTGTGGCTGGTTTGATCTTCTATCTAGACAACTAAAACTTTCCCCATATCAGCAGTAGGGTTATTTTGCTTTCTTATTACTCATGTGTCACTGGAGTAGCACTATTCATTTCTTTCAATAACTTTTCCTTTGCATTCACAACTTGGCTAACTGTTCAGCACAAGATGCCTAGCTTAGGCCTGTCTCAAAGTTTTTGACATGCCTCCTCGCTATGCTGAATCATTTCTAGTTTTTGATTTAACATGAGATATGCAACTCTTCCTTTCACATGAACACTTAGAGGCCATTCTAGTATTGTTAATTGGCCTAACTGCAATATTGTTGTGTTTCAGCGAATAGGGAGGTCCAAGGATAGAGAGGGAAAGAGGGGAACAGCTAGTTCTGGAACACAACCAGAACACATACAACATTTATTAAGTTCACCATCTTTTGTGGGCATGGTTTGTGGTGCCCCAAAACAATTACAATAGCAACATGAAAGATCACTGATCACAGATCACCTTATCAGATATAATAAGAATAATAAATTTTGAAATATTATGAGAATTACCAAAATGTGACACAGAGACACAAAGTGTATTTTTTGATTAAGGTACACATATTTTTATAAATAATGCTATTACACACTTAATAGACTGTAGCATAGTGTAAACATAACTTTTACATGTATTGGGAAACCAATAAATTTGTGCAACTTGCTTTATTCAATATTTACTTTATTGTGGTGGTCTGGAACTGAATTTGCAATATCTCCAAGGTATGCCTTCATAATGGAGCTGAAAAATTCCTATTGCTTAATGATGACATAGCCATTGTAAAGATGTAGTGTTAAACATTATCTTTTCTATGTTTAGCTACTTTAGGATACATAAATATTTACCCTTGTGTTACAACTGCCCACATATTTTGTACAATAATATGCTGTACAGGCTTGTAGCCTAACAGCAAAAAGCTGCAGCATATAGCCAAGGTGTGTAGTGGGCTACGCAATCTAGGTTTGTGTAAGTACACTCTATAATGTTCTCACAATGACAAAATCGCCTAACAACCCATTTCTCAGAATGTATCATCGTCATTAAGTGACACACAACTGTATTTCACAATTGAACTTGACGTGGAGATCAATAAATAGATGACTGAATGAGTGCTTTTTTTTTTAAGAAAAGGTCTGTGGCTCTGTTGCCCAGGCTGGAGTACAGTGGGACAATCTCTGCCTCCTGGGTTCAAGCTATCTTCCCACCTCAGCCTCCTAAGTAGCTGGGACTACAGGTACATACCACCACGCCCTTCTAATTTTTGTATTTTTTGTAGAGATGGGGTTTTGCCATGTTGCCCAGGCTAGTCTCAAACTCCTGACCTCAAGTGATCTGCCCACATTGACGTCCCAAAGTGTTAGGATTACAGGCGTAAGCCACTGCACCCAGCCTGAATGAGCTCTTTCAAGCCCAGCAATACTTGTTTCAATTGCTATTATGAACAGCTTTACATGCATAAACTAGAAAACCTAGAGGAGATGGATAAATTCCTGGAAATATACAACTCTTCTAGATTAAATCAGGAAGAAATAGAAACTCTGAACAGGCCAATAACAAGCGGCCAGACTGAAATGGTAAAAAAATTGCCAAAAAAAGTCAAGGACCAGATGGATTCACAGCTGAATTCTATCAGACATTCAAAGAAGAATCATATTAATCCTATTGACACTGTTCTATGAGATAGAGAAAGAGGGAACCCTCCCTAAATCATTCTATGAAGCCAATATCACCCTAATACCAAAATCAGGAAAGGACATAACAAAAAAAGGAAACTACAAACCAATATCCCTGATGAACATAGATGCAAAAATCCTTAACGAAATACTAGCTAATGAAATCCAACAGCATATCAAAAAAATAATCCACCATGATCAAGTGGGTTTCATACCAGGGATGCAGGGATGGTTTAACATATGCAAGTCAATAAATGTGATATACCACATAAACAGAATTAAAACAAAAAAAATCACATGATCATCTCAATAGATGCAGAAAAAGCATCTGACAAAATCCAGCATCCCTTTATGGTTAAAACCCTCAGCAAAATCGGTATAGAAGGAACATAACTTAATGCAATAAAAGCCATCTATGGCAAACTTTCAGCCCACATTCTACTGAATGGGGAAAAGTGGAAAGCATTCCCCCTAAGAACTGGAATAAAACAAGGTTGCCCACTCTCACCACTTCTATTCAACATAGTATTGGAAGTCCTAGCCAGAGCAATCAGACAAGAGAAAGAAATAAAGGGCATCCAAATCAGTAAAGAGGAAGTCAAACTATCACTGTTTGCTGATGATATGATCGTATACCTAGAAAACCCTAAAGCCTCCTCCAAAAAGCTCCTAGAACTGATACATGAATTCAGCAAAGTTTCAGGATACAAAATTAATGTATACAAATCAGTAGCTCTGCTATACACCAACATCGACCAAGCTGAGAATCAAACCAAGAACTCAACCCCTTTTACAATAGCTGCAAAACAACCAAACAAAAAAAACCTTAGGAATATACCTAACCAAGGAGGTGAAAGACCACTACAAGGAAAACTACAAAATGCTGCTGAAAAAAATCATAGGCGACACAAACAAATGGAAACACATCCCATACTCAGGAATGGGTAGAATCAATATTGTGAAAATGATCATACTGCCAAAAGCAATCTGCAAATTCAATGCAATTCCCATCAAAATATTGCCATCATTCTTCCCAGAACTAGGAAAAAACAAACCTAAAATTCATATGGTAAAAAAAGGAACCCACGCAGCCAAAGCAAGGCTAAGCAAAAAGAATGAATCTGGAGGCATCACATTACCTGACTTCAAACTATACTATAAGGCCATAGTCACTAAAACAGCATGGTACTGGTATAAAAACAGACACATAGGCCAATGGAACACACTAGAAAATCCAGAATTAAAGCCAAATACAGCCAACTGATCTTTGACAAAGCAAAAAACAAAAAAACAAAGAAACAAAAAACCAAAAAACATAAAGTGGGGAAAGGACACCCTATTCAACAAGTGGTGCTGGGATAATTGGCAAGCCACATGTAGAAGAATGAAACTGGATCCTAATCTCTCACCTTATACAAAAATCAACTCAAGATGGTTCAAAGACTTAAATCTAAGACCCAAAACCATAAAAATTCTAGAAGATAACATTGGGAAAACTCCTCTAGACATTGGCTTAGGCAAAGAGTTCATGACCAAGAAAACAAAAGCAAATGCAACAAAAACAAAGATAGATAGATTGGACTTAATTAAACTAAAAAGCTCTGCACAGAAAAAGAAACAATCAGCAGAGTAAACAGACAACCTACAGAGTGGGAGAAAATATTTGCAATCTATACATCTGACAAAGGACTAATATCCAGAATCTATAAAGAACTCAGATCAGCAAGATAAAACAATCCCATCAAAAAGTGGGCTAAGGACATGGATAGACAATCCTCAAAAGAAGATATGCAAATGGTTAACAAACATGTGAAAAAATGCTCAACATCACTAATGATCAGGGAAATCCAAATCAAAACCACACTGTGATACCACCTTACTCTGCAAGAATGGCCATAGTCAAAAAATAAAAAAAAAATATATGTTGACATGGATGTCATGAAAAGAGAACATTTTTACACTGCTGGTGAAAATGTAAACCAGTACAACCACTATGAAAAACAGTATGTAAAGTTCTTTAAGGAATCTCCATATTGTTTTCTATAGTGGTTGAACTACCAGCAATCCCATTACTGGGTATCTACCCTGAGGAAAATAAGTCATTATACAAAAAATATACTTGCACACGCATGTTTATAGCAACAAAATTTGCAACTGCAAAAATATGGAACCAGCCCACATGCCCATCAGTCAATGAGTGGATAAAAAAAAATTGTGGTATATACATACCATGGAATACTACTCAGCCATAAAAAGGAAGAAAATAACGGCATTTGCAGCAACCTGGATGGAATTGGAGACCATTATTCTAAGTGAAGTAACTCAGGAATGGAAAACCAAACATGGTATGTTCCCACTCATAAGTGGGGGCTAAGCTATGAGGATGCAAAAGCATAAGAAAGAATGATACAATGGACTTTGGGGACTAGGGGCAAAGGGTGAGAAGGGGTGAGGGATAAAAGACTGCATATTGGGTACACTGTATACTGCACAGGTGATGGGTGCACCAACATCTCAGAAATCAGCACTAAAGAACTTATTCAAGCATATAAGGTAACACATATGTTAATTAGCTATATTGAGCCATTCCACAATGTATAGATATTTCAAAACATGTTACACATAATAAATTAGTTTTTGACGTCATTAAAAATTATATTTAAGTTTTGTTATTTTGAAAGCTTTTTCACAGATCTTTTTCAGTTTTGTTTGTTTTTGAGCCTGTCTTGTACCTGGTTGCACTAAATATATAATAGTTCTCTCTTGTGAAAACCTTAAAAGCCTAGATTTGCACATGCATTCAATGATAATAATGATATAACAGAAAAAAGAACTTATTTCATGTAACCAGACACCACCTCTTCCCCAAAACCCTACTGAAATAAACAAAACAAAACAAAAAAAAATTGTCCACTTCTCTGAACTCTAAATAAAACAGACTCAGAACATGGCTTCTGAGAATATCCCTGAGCCACTCCTGGTGTATCCTGAGTTGTTCAACCCAATTCCTACTCTTGGGTTTTTCCCATCAGGCGTTTTTCTCAGGTTCAGTCCAGTGCTCTCTCAGTGCTAAAGTGTCCTGGGTATGAATAGTGTGCACGGAAAAATAAATAGATCTGCTTCTCCTCCAAACCATCTACTGCAAATGCTTCCTCCCACTTCCTCCCAGGCAAATGGCTGGTTATTTTAATCTGTGTTCACATTTAGGTCCTCATCTTTCGTCTTCCAGTTATTTAACCTTTTCTGGATTATTTCTATTTTAAAGAAACACCCACGCCCAGGAAATCTCCTAGAAGGGAATATTCAAAGTCATTCTCAAGTTCATTTGACAATCTTTCAAAGGTAGCATTATGTACATCTTAAAATAGAACACCGAATGTAATGGAGTTTTGCTGAAATGATTACAGGGGACTGTAATAGATACTATAAAGTCAACTTACATTGACAGAATCTTTAACGGTTCTGAAAAGTGCCTTCATATGCTTTCTCCTGTTCATTACCGCAAGTCTCTGGGGGTATGAAGTGCAGGGATTATTGCCGCTGTTTTACTAACAAGAAGTAGTGCAGCATTGCAGCTTACAGCACAGGCCCTGGTGCCACCCTTTGGCCTTGGTTTCTCTATAAGAGTCTCATAGGGTGTTTGTGGACTGTGTGAAGTCCTATGGGTTTGCCATTATGAGCAATGAAGAAACTGATCTCAGGGATGGTTTCTGACCTGTCTGAGGCTCCTAAGCAGGTCTTGGGTAGAGCTCGGTGGAACCCATGTCCTAAGCCTTAGGCAGGTGGCCCTGCCCTACACTGTCTTCCCAGGCTCTACTGAATCTCAGCCAATGCCCAGAACCTCTCCATGGAGTGAAGGGCAGCCTGCCTTGTTCCATGTCAGGTGGAACCAGACCCCTCAATTCACGCCAACTAAGGGTGCTGGCTCCCAATTGGCCTGAGGGACACTCAGGATGTCACAGTTGTTTAAGAGCCTAGTGGTTATCTGCCTGCCAATGGCCAGGACAGGTGATGCCTCGAATTCCTATGGTCCTCCAAAATATGGCGTGGGGTGACTGTTGCCCAGCAAACCATTCAGGGCCTCCAAGGAGCAGGGGACACTTTCAGGCCTGGAGAGCTTTGGAGTGTCCCTGGATCCTTCCCAAACACCTCAGGGAGCTTGCCTTGGGCTGCTTCCCCACGGCATCCCATTTCCTGGTGAAGTCATGTTCAGATTTCAGTGTCAAGCAGATGTCCGCAGACGTCATTCTTTTGGAACAGTTTCCTGGACTCCCCTGAACAGAAAGCTTCCTCTCCCATATGGGCTTGCCATTAATATATCTTCTTGCCATCATCATAGCAGTCATGGCAACAGGTTAATATTTAAGGAAATAGTTATTTCTCCCATTTGAAATATGAGCCCTCCAAGGATCAAGATTGGGCCTCATTCTCCTGGACATGCAGCCCTATGGCTTGTATAGTGATGGTACTCAGACATATTTATAGAGACGAGATGACTTAAGTGGCAGTTACCACAAATGACTCCCTTTTCCTTCTGGAGAGGGTGTAGGCAGGGGTATGTATGAAAACTTCCACCCTTCTCCGCCACCCGTTCAGTGTAGCCCAGGCACCCAAGGAATCTTCTGGAAAAAAATTTTCCCTCAGAATGATTATGACTAAAATGGCTTTCTGGAAACCAATTAGTAAAACTTTGAGTCTACGAGAATCAAGGAGACTGGCAGGGAGAGACCAGGATTAAAGGCTTGGTGAGGTCCCAGCTAAGTTTAGTGGGGACAGAGTCACACCCACGTTTGGCAGCCCCCTCCCTGCATGTTCTGGGAATGGAGTGGAAAGCCTGCTCTCAGTTGACATTATTATTTTTATCTCTCTCTCTCTTTTTTAGATTTCTTTTTATTGTTTGTTTGTTTATTTATTTATTTATTTATTTATTTATTTATTTATGTTTGAGACAGTCTCACTCTGTTCCCCAGGCTGGAGTACAGCGGCACAATCTTGGCTCACTGCAACCTCCACCTCCCAGGTCCTAGCGGTTCTTGTGCCTCAGTCTCCCACATAGCTGGGACTACAGGCATGTGCCACCATGCCCAGCTAATTTTTGTATTTTTAGTAGAGATGAGGTTTTGCCGTGTTGCTCAGGCTGGTCTTGAACTCCTGGCCTCAAGTGATCCACCCGCCTCTGTCTCTCGAAGTGCTGGGATCATAAGCGTGAGCCACCGCGCCTGGACTGTTTTTATTTCTCTTGACTCACTGAAATGCTTTGGCAGAACAGCTACTGGCCTAAACTAAAACCCCTGAGTCTTGAACAAACTTAAATTTTATAGCCCCAATCCAGCAGGAACATGGGGAAGTTGTCATTTAATATCCTGTTCTGACGCCCCTATTTCCACCAGCAGATCTGCCATCAGATTGTTCAAGCCCCTGCCCAGGCCTCCCTGGCTTTACCTCTGCCGCTTGTACCATTCTGTGTGGTTGCACGTATGGCAGTACTGAAGTATGCTGCTCACACCTCATCTAGACCTAGGCAGAGCTTCGGCTCACCAGGCTGGCACACAGCTGGCTTGGCAAAACTATTTGAACTACATTACATTTTTTTTCTAATTGGCAAAGTTCAGAAAGTTTTGTAACTTGCTGTGTTAGCAAGGCACACATGTTGCTGGTGGGGGCACAGAGCAGAACAACCTCAGTGGGTGGCAAGTAGTGGTATCTATTGAAGTTAGACACATACACACCACTGAACCCAGCAAATTCCACGGGAGCAAGAGTTAGTACCTAGGGAGCATTTGCACACACTAGGTGCTGTTTCCAACACCATACAGATAGGAATTCATTTAGACCTCACAAAGACCCTCTGGAGTAGATACTATCATCATCCTTGGTGTATAAACAAGAAAGGTGAAGCAAGGAGACATTAAATTATTTGTCCAAGATTATCCATCCAGTAAGAACCCAGGTGTCTGGTTCAGGGGTGAGCTTGCTTAACTACTATACTATATTATATCCCTCTATGGTGCTATCCATTGAAGTATTATCTATAATAGAGAAATATTAAAACAATCTAAATGTCAATCATTAGGGAATGGTTAAACATAATATGGTTTTTCTGTACAAGGGAGAACTAGGTGGTTGGTTTGTTTTTTAAAAAATGAAGCTAAAAGGGAAGTATGCTGATATATTACAATCTCTAAGCTATAAAATTTAAGTTAAGAAAAGCAGAATTGGCCAGACGCAGTGGTTCATGTCTGTAATCCCAGCACTTTGGGAGGTGGAGGTGGGTGGATGGTTTGAGCCCAGGAGTTTGAGACTAGCCTGGACAGCATGATGAAGGCTTGTCTCTACAAAAAATACAAAAATTAGCTGGGCGTGGTTGTGGGCACCTGTAGTCCCAGCCACTCAGGAGGCTAGGCAGGAGGATTGCTTGAGCCCAGGAAATTGAGGATTGCAGTGAGCCAGGACTGCACTCCACCCTGGGTAGCAGAACAAGACCCAGTCTCAAGAATAATAATAATAATAATAATTCATGAGAGTATCCTATCATTTATAGAAAAAAATCCATAATTATGCCTGTATATACACTATCCCTCTGAAAGGATACATAAGAAGAGAGAAAATAAAACACAACAAGTAGTTTTCCCTGGGATAGGGAACTCAGCAGGAAGGAGGAAGATGCTTTCCTATGTATACCTTTATATACCATTTGAGTTCTGTACCATATATGTGGATTGCTTATTTGAAAAGAGGTTTTAATCTGAAAGAACAATATCTGCAAAATGTCTAATAGAAAACAGCACCAGATATTTAAGCTGTTACTAAATATCCACATTGTTTTCCAGCAATTTGTTTATGCACACTTCTCCCTCTAGCATCCAGCTCAGAGGCTGGCACATGCCAGGTATTGCACACATGACTGCAGAATGAATGAATAACGTGCATATTGAGTTGAATCAAATGAAACTGATATTTGTCGAGGTTCTTGCTGCAGTTCTATAGAGGAGGCATCTGCACTTCCCTCTAGAAACCGAACTCATTCACTATTCACAACAGCAAAGACATGAAATCAACCCAAATGCCCATCAATGATAGACTGAATAAAGAAAATGTGGTACATATACACCACCATGGAATACTATGCAGCCATAAAAAGGAATGAGATATGTCCTTTGCAGGGACATGGATGAAGCTGGAAGCCATTATCCTCAGCAAACTAACACAGTAACAGAAAACCAAACACCGTGTGTTCTCACTTATAAGTGGGAGCTGAACAATGAGAACACATGGATACAGGGAGGGGGAAAAACACTCACTGGGGCCTGTTGAGGGAGGGTGGTGGGTTGAGGAGAGCATTAGGGAAAAGAGGTAATGCATGCTGGGCTTAAGACCTAGGTAATGGGTTGATAGGTACAGCAAACCACCATGGCACATGTTTACCTTTGTAATAAACCTGTTCGTCCTGCACATGTACCCTGGAACTTAAAAAAAAAAAAAAAAAAAGAAACCGAGCTCATTGAAAGACAACATTCTAGATTAAGAAGGCTGAGGAGGGCTGGGCGGGTTGGCTCACGCCTGTAATCCCAGCACTTTGGGAGGCCGAGGCGGGCGGATCATGAGGTCAGGAGTTCGAGACTAGCCTGACCAATATGGTGAAACCTCATCTCTACTAAAAATACAAAAATTAGCCGGGCGTGGTGGTGTGCGCCTATAGTCCCAGCTACTCAGGAGGCTGAGGCAGAAGAATCGCTTGAATCCGGGAGGCAGAGGTTGCAGTGAGCCGAGATCACGCCATTGCACTCCAGCCTCGGTGACACTGGGTGTCAAAGTGAGACTCTGTCTCAAAAAAAAAAAAAAAAAAAAAAAAAAAATTAAACAAAATAAAGACTGAGGAGTTTCCTGGTGGACCAACCCATGGTTCCCAACAGACACTTATATTCTGGACTTCTTCAGGACTTGCTTTTTTAGCTACAGAGGTGGTTCTCAACTGGGGATAATTTTGCCCCCAGGAGACATTTTTGGTTGGAAAGGTAGTACTGGCATCTCGTGGGTAAAGGCCAAGGATGCTGCTATACATCCTGCAGCACACAGCACAGCTCCACACACCCTGCCAAAACAAAGAATTATCCAACCCCAAAGTCAAGTGCTGAAGTTGAGCTGTGGTGATAGCACCGACTCATGGACATCGTGACCATGACTGGTAGACTCGGGTCATCAGCCCTGGAACATACTTAGAATTTCTATGTGTTTATTTCCCTAAAACACAGCCTGCTCTACAATCTTCCTGAACTGCATTTTTTTTTTTTTTTTTTTCTTTTATTATTATTATTATTATACTTTAGGTTTTATGGTACATGTGCACAATGTGCAGGTAAGTTACATATGTATACATGTGCCATGCTGGTGCGCTGCACCCACCAACTCGTCATCTAGCATTAGGTATATCTCCCAATGCTATCCCTCCCCCCTCCCCCCACCCCACAACAGTCCCCAGAGTGTGATGTTCCCCTTCCTGTGTCCATGTGTTCTCATTTGAACTGCATTTTTTTATTCAGTCTCCAGCTTACCACCTTATTTCAGATTTAATCTCATCAAGAAGGATACCAGCCAACTCCAGTCCGTCTCCCTGCCACGGTCACTTTGAGGAGCTAAGAAATCTTTGACTATCTCAGGACAACCTTTCTGGGAAACCCCACAGGGTGCTGGTGAAAGGTGCAGCTGTCCCTGGGGCCAAAAGTTCTCTGGAATGCTAGCTCATGAGACTGATTCTTGAGAAACTGAGGGAGAATGAAAATGTCTGCACATCCCTCAGGCAGAAATCTTCCGAAAGGAGAGGGACAGCCTCAGATCAGGAAAGGGCAAGCCCTGTGGATGAGGGTGCCTCTGCTCCTTTAGGCTTCTCCTCCAGGCTTACATGGGGGCAACAGGGCTGCTCAAGGATTCTCCCTTAATCTGGGTGTCAGAGGAGGAAGGAGGAAACCCAGGGAGTCCTGGCTGCTCCCCTTAACCCAATGACAGCTTGGGCCTGTTTTATCTGGAAGGCATCCTGGGCATGTGCTGCTCTTACGGAGAGAGGAGGGGATCAGAACCAGTGATTCCATCCTGTCTTGGCTATTTACCTGCCTGTGACTGTGGGCAGGTCACCTGCCCTCACCTTCAGTTTTCTCTTCTATAACATGAGTGCCTTACAGGGTTGTTGGAAAATTCCAATGAAGCTGAGCATGCTGGCTCATGCCTGTAATCCCAGCACTTTGGGAGGCCAAGGTAGGAGGATCACCTGAGGTCAGGAGTTTGAGACTAGCCTGGCCAACATGGTGAAACACTGTTTCTACAAAAAATAGAAAAATTAGCCGGGCCTGGTGGCACGCACATGAGGTCCCAGCTACTCGGGAGGCTGAGGTGGGAGGATCACTTAAGGCCAGGAGGTTGAGGCTGCAGTGAGCTGTGACTGCACCACTGGACTGCAGCCTGGGTAACAGAGAAAGACCCTGTCTCAAAAACAAAAAACTCCAATGAAGTCAAAGATGAGAACAGTGCTCTATGACTGACCAGTTCACATACAAATATTAATAATTATTTAAATCCACAGTCACTAGATTTTGGCTCATTTTTGCCCTGGTGAATATGTGGTTGAGTGGGGGTTATCTCAGAGGAGTATGCCATGGGGGCTGTTGGCAGGACCAGGGCCTGAGCCCTGGAAGGTGGGGGTTGTGGGAGAGAAACTACAGTTCCTGAGGACACTCGTGTACACAGAAATGGGTAAACAAGAGACTGGTGAGACTGATGTGGTAAGATTCAGACTCACCCATGTAGTGTTTTCCCTCCTGGAGTTTGAAATGGCCTGAAAATTGTAGGCAACAATCAAATAAGTGAAATTGAAGGCCGTGGGTTTTTTATGGCTCTCTTGCTGCCGAAACAGGAATTAAGAGGGTTATTCAAGCCAGGGTACTCAAGCGCCCACTTCACGGAGATTATTTATATTCCTGACATGGTACAACAAATGTTCACTGAGTGCCTATCTTGTGGGTTAGGCTGTGTCCCTAAGAAGATATGCTGAAGTCTTAAGCCCCGGTACCTATGAATGTGACCTTATTTGGAAACAGGATCTTTGCGATGCAATTAGTTATGATGAGGTCATGCTGTAGTACAGTGGGCCCTAAATCCAATGACTGGTGTCTTTATAAGAAGGCTGTGTGAAGACACAAAGACTCAGATACAAGGGGAAGGAGTCCGTGTGATGACAGAGGCAGAGATAGGAGTGATGTGTCTACAAGGAAGACTTGGCCAAGGAACAAAAGGACTGCCCAGCAACCACCAGAGGCGAGGGGAGCGGCACAGACCAGGTTCTCCCTCGCAGCCTCCAAAATAAGCCAACACCTTGATTTCAGACCTCTGGCCTCCAGAACTGTGAGAGAGTACATTTCCATGGCTGAAGCCACCAAGTATATGGTCATTCATTCTGGTGATCCTAGAGAACAACACAACCCACCGTGAGCCAGACAGAGAGACAAAGAGGAACCAGTTTCTACTCTCAAGCGGCGTCCCTGAAAGGGCAGGTTCACGGACAAGGGCTGTTGTGAGAGTAAATGAGATCATGGCTGTGGAGGGAGACAGCCGGGGCAAGAGAGGGGCTTTTATGACTACTATTGGGGTTCATGCTGGGCAGAATCAAAGGCCCTGCTCTAGTTGAGTGCACCCTTTATCCTCCAGGCAGGCTGCTCTGAGAGAGAGAGCGGAGACTCATCTGACAGGCCTTATTCTTTTTCAAACCATGCAGATAATTAGACTTCTATTTCCTTCTTGGTTTCTGTGAATGGATTTTGTGGTGATTTTTTTTCTGGGCATTTTGGCAGTGTCGAGGGGAGATATAAAAGAGCCCATTAACATCAGCATGTGTCACTGGGGACACTGAAAGGCTGAGACTGAGAAAAGAAATATCTTTAATTAAATCTGACAAAGCTGGAGCTTACCTGGGTCTCCAGAATGCTGCAGTGCTGACGGCCTAATTCCTGGGGCCTTTCCTCAGCTCTTGTGGGGTGTGTCTTATTTTGTTGGATAAATTCTTCCAGCCTTAAAACCTAAAACAGGAGATAAGAAACACTACGCAATGAAACCAAGTTCTACCTCCTTGATACAGTCATTCATCCGGGAATCAATTCTCCTGGGTCAGTCTGTTCTGGGGAGAGTGCCCCATTAGACAAATTCTACACACACTTCTAGAAATGACTTTTTTTTTTTTTGAGCCAGGGTCTTGCTCTGTCACCCAGGCTGGAGTGCAGTGGCGCGATCTTGGCTAACTGCAACCTCCACTTCCCGAGTTCAAGTGATTCTCCTGCCTCAGCCTCCTGAGTAGCTGGGACTACAGGTATGCACCACCACGCCCAGCTAATTTTTTGTATTTTTAGTAGAGATGGGGTTTCACCATGTTGCCCAGCCTGGTCTCGAACTCCTGACCTTAAGTGATCCGCCTGCCTCAGCCTCCAAAAGTGCTGGGATTACAGGCATAAGTCACTAATCTGGCATCTCTAATCTGGCTCTCTGTTACCTACAGCTAAATGCATGCCCCCTGAGACAGCCTGCCTGTCTGGCTGAGTGTCCTTTTCTGTCTTCCAAAATTCTTGGCTTCTCAGTTAGGCAGAAGCTCCCAGGGACCAGAAACAGCACCCCAAGGCTTGCATTTGTTTGGGGCTCACCTCGAGCAGAGAATTCTGGAGCTTCACATTGAGGGCTGCTTTCTCTTCTTCCAGCTGCTTTATCTCCTTTTCTGATTTCTTCCTCACTTCCTCCAGCTGTGCTTCTACTTCCTAAATGATGATTGGAAGAGTTAACCATACAAGGCACGAAAACAGGACAGTTAACATTTTCACACCCTGTCTTATTCCCAGAGATCAAAGAAGCTTATGAGTGTCATACAATACTGCAAATAAACATAAATTAGACATACACGAGAAGGTCAAAAGAAAACATGTGTTAACATCACACCACAAAGCCTGATATATATAGGGGTGGGGTGGGACTAATTGTTGTCTTTAAGTTTTCTAGTGTCAAATAAAAAAATGCTCATTACTAACAAAATTCTCAGTGTCACATTCATTACTAACAAACTTGTCAGTGTCACATAAGTAAAAAAGCCAACTACATTTTTGGATGCAGGGAAATAGGAAAAGCAGTACGAAATTTCTTCTCAACAGCATCCATACATGAGTCAAAATGATGTGGTTGGCTGGGTATGGTGGCTCACGCCTATAATCCCAGCACTTTGGGAGGTCGAGGCAAGTGGATTGCTTGAGCCCGGGAGTTTGAGACCAGCCCGGGCAACACAGTGAGACGGTGTCTCTATTTTAAAAATAAATAAATAAAATAAATAAATGATGGGATTCCCAGGGCCCATTGCTCCATGGTCCCTCACCACAGCCCATGAGCCTCAGTGCAAAGGAGATCCAGGTGAAGGAACATTATGGGGACCACATGAGTGGTGCAGTCACGTTCCAGTTGTGTCATCTCGAGCACATTTCCTAACCTCTCAGTGACTCACTGTGCTACTCACATGCTCCCTGCCACTCCAGGTACATAGTAAGGGATTGGTAGATGACAAGCACTAATATTATTCTCATAGAGGGGCCGGGCGCGGTGGCTCACGCCTGTAATCCCAGCACTTTGGGAGGCCAAGGCGGGTGGATCACGAGGTCAGGAGATTGAGACCATCCTGACTAACACGGTGAAACCCCGTCTTCACTAAAAATACAAAAAGTTAGCTGGGCGTGGTGGCGGGTGCCTGTAGTCCCAGCTACTCGGGAGGCTGAGGCAGGAGAATGGCGTGAACCCGGGAGGCGGAGCTTGCAGTGAGCCGAGATCGCACCACTGCACTCCAGCCTGGGTGACAGAGCAAGACTCCATCTCAAAAAAAAAAAATTGTCATAGAGACCTAGGCTTTCTGTTCTAGCTTAATTTCTATGGAAATTGTGCAAGTATCTAGAGGAGTGAATGAGATAGTCTGTTCCTCTTAGCTGAACTTTAGGTAGACATTGTGTCACTCATTCATTCAACAAATATTTCTTGAGATCTACTATGTGCCAGGCACTGTTCTCAGAGCTGGGGAGATAAAAGGGAGAATTCCTACACACCAGGAGCTGACATTTGAGTGAAAAAGACAGGCAGCAATCAAAGTCCATGAGCAAACAAGATGGCAAACACTGGGTTGGATGGAGAAATAATAAAGCCGGGAGGGGGCTCTGCAGTGTTGGGGAGGGGCTGAATGTTAGATAACTTGGCCAGAGGAGTGCTCCAGAAAGTGACTTTGGAGTAAAATCCTGTAATAAGTGAGGGAGTTCACCAACGAGATGTCTGGGTGTGAGGTTTCCAGGACCTGCAAAGGCCCTGGCATGTTCTAAGGACAGAGAGGAGCTGCCGTGGCTGGACTAGATGAGGTTTGAGGAACACCATCTGAGGCCTCAAGCATCAAAGTAAGACTTACCAGTGAGGTGAAGGCCACTTAACTGTTGGTCAGAGGAGTGATGTGGTTGCAATTATATTTGGATGAGCTGGCTACTGTTTTTCTGTTTTTTTTTTTTTGAGACAGGGTCTTGCTCTTGTCACCCAGACTGGAGTACAACAGCACAATCACGGCTCACTGCAGCCTTGACCACCCAGGCTCAAGCAATCCTCCTACCTCAGCCTCCGAAGTAGCTGAGACTACAGGGGCATGCCACCATGCCCAGCTAATTTTTAAAATTTTTTTTGTAGAGATGGGGTCTTGCTATGTTGCCCAGGCTGGTCTCGAACTCCTAAACTCCAGCGATCCTCCCACTTCCACCTCTCAAAGTGCTGGGATTACATGCATGAGCCACCATGCCCAGCTTCACTACTGGTTTCCGTCTTGAGTACAGACTGACGTGGGTGGAGGGGTGGGGTGAGAGCAGTGGCAGGCAGGCCTGGGAGGAGGCTGTGGTGGTAACTGAGGTAAGAGTGATGGTGGCTGGGCCTGTGGTGGCAGTGCAGCTGGGAGGAGGGGTAGAACTTGGGATATATGTGGAATGTTGACTGACAGGACTCACTGAAAGGAGAGGTCAGGATGACACCAGGAGAAAATGGTGCCACCATGAACTGAGGTGGGGAAGACAGGAGTGGATTCAGGGACCACCTGAGGAGCTTGTCTGCACGTGTCAAGTTTGATACATCTGTTAGATGTCTAATTAGGTAGATAGAGGGTCTGGAATTCAGGGGAGGGTTCTGGGTTGGAGTATGCATTTGGGAGCCATCAGCATACAGAATGTATTGAGGCATGCATTTGAATGAGAAAAGCTAGGGAGAGAACATGAAGGAAAATATAAGACATTAAAGAACCAAGCCCTTGGACACTCCAAAATTTCCCATGAATTACAGGTTACAATATCCAGCAGGTATTTGTAGAGCAGCTCTCCTAGGCTGTCAGTTGATTATAGACCTGTAGATCTAATGGATAAGATAACTGTAGCTGACATTTGCCAAGTACACGCCATTTGCTGGCACTTTACACAGACCATCTCTCCGGTCTTTGTGAAAGCACTATGACTTAGGTACTACCACTAAGGCTTATTGTAAAGATAAAGAAATGAAACTTAAAGAGGTTAAATGCCTTGCCCAGGGTCAAGATTTGAACTCAGGAAAGCCTGACTGGTTGACTGTGTTTCTTCCCCGCCTTCTTAAGGAAAATTTAGTTCCTAGTACAGAAAAACGCTTGACTGTGTGAGTACAGAGGTTGTCATGTATCAGACAACAGCATCACTAGGCTGGGCAGAGAAGACTTGTAGGAAAACCCATGTTTAAGCTGGACTGGAAGGATCATTAAGAACCGGACGGTACTAGGCAGGTAAATGTGGGAGCAGAGAGAAAGTACTCTTCATCAAAGTAAAGAACATGGGATGAAAGATGAACTAAAAGGCTGGAACCATTGAGTGTGGCTCATGCCTATAATCCCAACACTTTGGGAGAATGAGGCAGGAGAATTGTTTGAAGCAAGGAGTTTGAGATTAGCCTTGGCAACACAGTGAGATGCTATCTCTATGAAATTTTTAAAAAATTAGCTGGGCTTGTTGGCATGTACCTGTAGTCTTAGCTACCCAGGGGGCCGAGGCAGGAGGATCACTTGAGCCCAGGAGTTCGAGGCTGCAGTGATCCATGATAGCATCACTGTATTCCAGCCTGGGTGTCAAAGCAAGACCTTGTCTCTAAATGAATGAATGAATGAATGAATAAATAAATAAATAGTAAAAGGCTGGAGGGCAGAGTTGGACAGGGGAGAGGTGTGGGATGAGGTAGGAGAGAGCAATCAGGAGTCTGCCTCTGTAGGGTCTTAAACACCATGTTAAGGAATTGGAACTATTTAATACATTATAACGATGATAGGGAGTGATTGGAGAGTTTGAAACCAAGGTTGAATTTCCAGAAGGTTCCACTGCAATGAAGATTAGATTACATGAAGTGGGGAGACTGGAGGCAGGGAAATCATCACACAGTCCATCATGAAATGGAGGTTGACTGGATCAGCACGGTACCACTGAGGAGAGAGGGAAGTGGAGGAATTCCACAGTCATTGAAGAAGCAGAATTAATACATTTGATGGATGATTGAATGTGAGGGGTGAGAAAGGGATCATGTTTGACTCCTGGGTTTCCAAGTTGAACATCTGAAAAGATACTGCTGCTGATCACCTGCATGACACCTTTATACTTCTTGTGGGGCTAAGCCCAGCCTAGGCCAGTGACTCTGGGGAGGCCCTTAGCATTTTTCCTGGGATCAGTCACTTAAAAGAGAAGAAAAAAAACCCTGGATATTTAGCATGTGTATAGTCTCTGTTCAGTAAATCTAGGATCCCCTTTTGCAGGGCTTGTTGTTTTTGAGAGCTCATTTTCTAAACACAGTATGTAAATTATCCTTTGGTTTCAAACAAGTTCAGGTAACTTAAGCAATCATCAGCAGCAAGGCAATCCCTTCAACAAAAATTCATTATTTTTACTTCATTAATTAGCTTCTCATCCATAGAAGCTTTTATTGAACAGAAGTTTTGTTTAACATGCTTTAATAAAGAAGACACTCACTAACACTGCCAAGATGTGTTCACTGTAACAGCACAGTGACAATCACCTGTGATAATAATTTTTATCATAAAGGAATGACTATTTCTAATTTTACATAGCTTAACTTCCCAGTCTACAAGTGATTAATCATGGCTTCAGCTGTAACCTTGACAAATGAACCTAATGTGAAAAAAAATTCCCCCACAGATGGAAATACTCAATTTCAGCAGTAATTTTTGGCATTAGTAAGCTTCATGTTAGGTGCAAAATAATGTGGTTTACTTTCAGAAAACAAAATTTCTGGGTCACTGGAGAACACAGATTTGAAAGAAGCATGCCCAGTCCAGCTCAGCCCAAAGTGACATTGAAGATTTCAACAGGAAAATTTCCTTAACTCAGGTAAAGAGAAAAAAAAATAAATAAATAACAAAGACAAGGACATTGAGAAAAAAGGAGACTAATGCTCTCAGATATTTAAACTGCTTCATCCCAAACCTGGAAGACTGTTTCATGGGCCATTAATTTATAGAATTCACAGAGCATTTTCATAAACTCTATTCTCACTGAACTTTCAGATACCCAGGAAAACAGGTTTTATGGCACCCATTTTACACAGAGGAAATCCCACAGCTGATAAGACGTAGATACAGGACTCACACTCATTTTCTGTTTCTTTGTCCAGATTGTCTACAATTACAGGTAATTAAGGAAAAGAGATGTAAAAGTGCCACTGTAAGGGAACACCAACTGAGCAATCACAGAAAATTACCATGTAGAGATTTCAGTTGGCGTTTTAAGAGAAAACTTGTTAACTTTTTTCAAAAAGAAAAGTTAATTATTTGGTATATATTTAAAGTTCGTGATGCAGCTGAAAGAGTCAACCAGTACAAGGCCTTAAATAATCACTCAGAACCAGTCATTAGCAATAATATCAACACTGATACTAATCAATACATGGGAGACCCCATGAAGTGTCCCAACTGTGTAGTAGGGCTTAACTAGAACTAGAGAAAATTCTACTCTAGACTTATCCTAACAAAGCTTAAAAATAAATCTGGAAAATTGAACATGTTATATTATGTATGATTTATTGTAATAAAAATGTCTCACACAATGAAGCTGCTTCACAAGTAATTTAACTGCCTGTCAAAACAAAATTTAGCAAAAAGGACAATAAAATCCAGATGTTTAACAACTTAACATTCTCAATGTCCAGCATTCAATAAAAAATTACTAAATAGGCAAAGAAGCAGAAAAATGTGTCTCATAAAGAGCAGAACCACCAGTCAATAAAAAAGACCCAAAAGTGACAGAGATGACAATGTTAAAGGAACAATTATAAATTTATTCAATAATTTAAAGGAAAACATGAAAATAATGAGGATGGAGAAGAAAACTGTAAAGAAGAACAGAATGGAATTTCTAAGGCTAAAAATTATAATATCTAAAGTGAAAAATGTACTGAATGGGTTTTTAAAAAGATTAGATGGTACAGAAAGAAAGATGAGTAAACTTGAAGATACAGCAAGAGAAATTATCCAAACAGAAACAGAGAGACAAGGAATCTGAAAATGAAGAGAACCTCAATGACTTGTGGGACAATATTAGAAGAGAAGCAAGAGCAGGAAAAAAAATGGAAGAAATAATAGCTGTAAAATTTCCAAATTTCATGAAAACTGTAAACCCATAGATTCAATGAGCCTATAACAAAAACACAAAGAAAATCACATCATGGCATATCATAATCAAATTGTTGAAAACTAGTGATAAAGAGAAAATCTTGAAAGCAGTCGATAAGAAGAAATATACTATGCACAAGGAAAAGAAGATAAATGTGGCTGTTAACTTTTCATTAGAAGAAAGTGCAAACCAAAAGATACTGAATGACATCTTTAAAGTGTTGAAAGAAAAAACAACTGTCAACCTAGAATTCTATATCCAGTAAAAATATCCAACAAAAATGAAGGCAAAATAGAGGCAGAAAATATGTTGTGAGTAGGAGTTGACACATGCTACAAGAAATGTTACGGGAAGTTCTTTAGGCTAAAGAAAAATGATACTATACAGGCACTTGAAGCCACCAAAGGAATGAAGACTGCAGAAATGGCAAACAAATGGGAAAATGACCCTTTTTTCTCATTAAATTTTTTTCTCTAAAATATGGTTGTCCGTTTAAGCAAATATAAAAGCAATGTACTGTGGGATTTATAGCATGTGTAAAATAAAATACAATATATAGCAACCATTGTACAAAGAACACAAAGGGTGAAATGAAAATGTATCATCATGAGGTTTGTATGTGTGAAGTAATGTATTTCGACAGACCAATAAATTTAAAGGTGCATATTCCAAATCCTAGAGTAACCACTAGCTCTCCACTTTGCCAAAAGATAGCATACCTAATAAGTCAAAGGTGGAGCTAGAAAATGGAATACCCCCAAAATACTCAATGTATCCAAATTAAACGGAAAAAGGGGGTGGGGAACAGATGTGACAAGTAGGAAAAACAAGATGGTACACTTAATGATAATTACATTAAATGTGAATGGTCTGAATGTCCCATAAAAGGTGGAGATTGTCAATCTGTATAAAAAAGGATCCAAGTATACCACAAAAGCACTTTTAATAGAAAGACACAGGTTAAAGTAAAAGGACAGATTAAAATAGAACAAGATACACTAACCATAAACATGCTGGAATATACATATATTATCAGACAAAGTAGACTTCAGGACAAACAATATTTCATAAATAATAACAGTCAATTCTTCAAGAAGACACAAGAATCCTAAATGTATATGCACAAATAAAAACGTTTCAATTTACATGAAACAAAAACTGAGAACCAAAAGGAGAAATAGACAAATCTACAATTTTAATTTGAGATTTCAATCTTCCTCTCTCAATGATCAACAGAACAAGTAGAGAAAAATCAGTAAGGACATAATAGACTTGAACAATACTATCAACAAGCTTGACCTAATTAGCGTTTATAGAACACTCCACCCAACAGCAGCAAATCCAGATTCTTTTCAAGTACACATGAATCATTCATCTAGACAGACCACGTTTGGGCCAAAAACAAGCTGAACAAATTTCAAAGGAATGAAATGACAGAATCTATTATCTAACCACAGGGGAACCAAATTAGAAATCAATAATAAAATGATACCTAGAAATGTGCCAAATAGTTGGACATTGAACAATATACTTCTAAATAACCAGGGGTATTTTGGGAATTGATAGAAATATGAAAAAAAAATCTGAGATTTTGGTGGTAGTAGCAAATAAAGAAAAAAATTTGAGAAAATATCATTAATATTTGTTATTTAAAATTAGAAAACAGAGGCCATAATGGTTCGAGGTGACATATTTAAGATTTGACAGTGAGACTGCTTTCCCCAGGCACAGTGCTTATTACACATTGACTTGACTCTGGTTGTTTGACTAGATCTTGTCCTCCCTACCAGACTGTTTGTTCCCTGAAGACATGGCCAATTCCTGTATTCCTACATTGCTCAAAACATAAATATGCATTTAGTCAATGGTAATAAACAGTAGATGGATAATGGCAGAGCTAGGACCCGAATGTTACGATCTACGGCCCAGGGCAATGTATATTCTTTTATACACATAGACTGATAGAGAGCAAGAATTACTGGCTATGGAGTCAGACAAGCCTGATTCATATCCAACTTCAGTTGCGTTCTACTCAAGTTACTTAATTTCCCAAGTTCCTTGTCTATGAAATGGAAAAACAACGACAGAGCTGAGGTCAGGATCTGAATGCTGAGTGGAGAGTTTCATTCATTTTGGCTGCCAAAGATCTAGCCTCCCTTCCATTTGGATGTTTGAGAACCCTCCATCTGATGGATCAGAGCCCTCCTCTTATTATAGACCTGGAAAACACCAGACTGCCTGCAACTTGAGCATGGGTACATGACTGAAGCTCCCCAGTCAGGCGCACCTATCCTGGATTTCAAATCACAGGCCATGATGTGGACAGTGGGAGGCACACAGAACTTGGCACCTGCAGCATCCAGGGGCAGCAGGGCCAGCTGTTCTAGAGCTGTACTGACCAAGCGAACTTTCTGTGATGATGGAATGTTCCACAGTGTGACGTAGCTAATGTGCAGAAATCACATTTCTGTGTGATTTCTCAGACACTGTGCTCAGACCTGTGCTGGCCAATAGGGTAGCCACTGGCCACATATGAATAGGGAGCACTTGAAATGCGGCTAGTGCCACCGAGGAACTGAAATTTAAATTTTATTTGATTGTAATTAATTCAAATTTAAGTAACCACACATGTCTAGTGGCTTCCATATTAGATAGCTCAGTCAGTTCTCCAGGCAATGCCCAGGGCCCAGTGTTGGTGGTGTTGGCTGTGTAAGCTGCAGGTCCAAGTTCAGAGGTGGCAGCATAGGTGTTCTAATCTGTTTTGCAGTAGATTTGGGACATTATTCCTGGCTGGGTAGCTGCCAAGCCCAGTTCCTTGGTCTTCCATTACGCTTGTTAAATTCCTTTTCTGCCTAAACTCCCAGTTTGGTTTGTGATTCTTGTCACCAAGAATCCTAAGTGATACAAATGAGAATTGCAGAAGTGATTAGCACAGCTCAGGAGGTGCTGAATACATCATCTGCATCCCTTCCCTAGGAGTCAGTGTACGCAAATGCTAATTACAGGATGTGTACTGTGCTGTCCGTCAAGTTTCGGTGACAGTATCATCTAATCTGGGGTCAAGGAAGGCATCAAGTCCTCCAGGTCAGCTCCAGCCCACCTCCTATAGTGTGTTCTTTAGGTTAGGGTAGCACTCAGGATACACAGTATACCTGCAGACAAGGGCTCAGAGAAATAGTGCACTCCTAACTCTACAGGGGAAAATGATATCTATTTTTAGTCCATAAACCCTAGATTGGAGGCCTCTTTAAGGTTTCACCTTTCCCAATCTGCATGGCCTAATTTAAATTCTCAGTTCTTGGAAATGAACAAAATGTAAAACCAAAAAAACAAGTAAGTGCAATTTGTTGCGACATGATTCATATCCCAGATGGACTCATGCCCCCTATTAAGGCTGAAGTGAGATTTATACATTCAGGGTCAGGTGTGGCTGACAGGTTACCAGGGCAACCTGTAGTTCTGCGAGAGCACGCCGCGGTCCCTCCTGCTGCTTGTGGCTGGGGATGGAAAGAGTGTCCATCTGTTTGTCTGAGGATTAGATTTGTGCAACCAGTTGCAGCTCATGGTGAGAAAAAATGCTTTCAATACAGCTGTCTACCCAGTGTGAAGGTGGGGAAGCCACGGGCCTTGGAGTCAGGATATCAGATTTGAATTGCAGCTCTACCGCTTAGCTGTGTGTCTTGATATATAACATCTTTGAGCTTCAGTTTCCTCAACTCTAAGTGGGGATATGAACATTTTGTAATATTGTTGGAAAGATTAAATGTGTTCTAAAGTATGAGGTACTTTATAAAGTATAGTGGGCATGAAATGATGTTATCACACATTATGTTACCCGATGCACATGGAAATTAACAATGAGAGCTGGGCATGGTGGTGCACGCCTATAATCCCAGCACTTTGGGAGGCTAAGGTGGGAGGATCCCTTGAGTCCAGGAGTTCAAGACCAGCTGGGCAACATTGTAGGATCCCCATCTCTACAGAAAAATTAAAAAATTAGCCAGGCATGGTAGCATGCACCTGCAGCCCCAGTTACTCAGGAGACTGAGGTGGGAGGATCCCTTGAGCCCAGGAGGTTGAGGCTGCAGTGAGCCATGATCACACCAATGCACTCCAGCCTGGGCAAGAGAGAGAGACCCTGTCTCAAAAAAAAAAAAACAAAAAAAGAAATTAACAATACCTACCATATCTTGAACTTTCATTACATGCTTTGCACTAAGGGTTTATATATACTATAATACCATATTTAATTTACATAATAAGCCCTTGAAGTATTTAGCCCTATTTTAGAAATCAGGCTTTAGGCCAGGCACAGTGGCTTACGCCTGTAATCCCAGGACTTTGGGAGGCCAAGGAGGGTGGATCACGAGGTCAAGAGATCGAGACCAACCTGGCCAACATGGTGAAACCCCGTCTCTACTAAAAATACAAAAATTAGCTGGGTGTGGTGGCACATGCCTGTGGTCCCAGCTACTTGGGAGGCTGAGGCGGGAGAATTGCTTGAACCCGGCAGGTGGAGTTTGCAGTGAGCCGAGATCGCGCCACTGCACTCCAGCCTGGTGACAGACCAAGACTCCATTTCAAGAAAAAAAAAAAAAAAATAGAAAAAAGAAAAAAAGAAATCAGGCTGCAGAGAGGTTATATGACCTGTCTACAGTCACACAGCTTGTGTCAGGGTTAAGACTTAGATCCAAGACTAGTCTTGATCTTTCACGAGTTCATTTAACACATAATCTTGAGTATTTACTACTCGTAACCCCCACACAACAGTGCATGCCCCAGTGATACAGGATTATCTTTCAGTGGACACTCAAAGCTGGTACTCCAGAATCTTGGGCTATAAAGAGGCCTCCTTGTAATAATTAAACAAAGCATTCCACCTACGTTCACAACGATATTGCTTCATATTTCATTCTTTTCTGAAATCTTCACATATGTTACTTACTTATTCCAGCAAACACAAGAGATGAGGCTTTGCATGCCTTGCCAGCAGAAAGCCACCCTGTATGGAGGGAGAGTGGAACAGCACACACAGACAGAATTTTCCCTCACTTTGGCACGCTGCTGATTAATCACCTGAACCGACCTGCCGCCCACGTGTCCTAGGTACCAGGATACGCCTTGTGTCTTCACGTGGTTCCTCATTAAATCCTTGCAGCTACTCTACAAGGTGCTATTATTATCATCCTCCATTTTACAAATTAGGATCTTGAGGCACGTGGAATTTCCCTCTGTGGGGGCCCAGGTTAAATCACTTGCAGTGTGGTGATAGAGTGGGGAATTGGATCCAGGAAGTCCTCCAGGCATGAATTTTTGGTTCATGTTATTTCTCTGTGTGTTTTTGCAGAGTAAGTAGAGTTGAATTTCCCTAAGTTCACCACTCATGACACAATTCCACCCCATGTCAATGACTCCAGGCCTATAGGAGTGTCCCCCTGTCTCCTCCAAAAGACCCTGAACTCCCTTTGGGGAAGGCGTAGGGAGCTTTGCTATCTATCATAACTGTACTTTTCATCTGTGTGTATTTAGAGAATAAGCTTACATTTGTACAGAGCAGGAGCTCAGTAAATGTTTGAGGAAGAAAAGAAGGAACAAAAAAGGAAAGAAAGGAGGTGGGAGAAAGAAAAAAGAACCAGAACAGTTTCTATGGAAGTAGGTCTCACCTTCTGCAGTTTCTTTCTTTCAGCCTCCACGGACGAGCGAACGGATTTGATTTCCACGGTGTGCTTCTTTACCAAGTCTTCCAGTCGCTTCACTAGCTGGTCTTTGAGATGTTTCTTCTCCTCTTCTGTCTGATGTTTGATTTTACGAAGGTCTTCTTCATATTGTTGCTTCATATATTCTGTCTCAGCACTTGCCTCTTTCTTGGTCTATAAAAAGAAAAAGGACCTTGTAAAACCACTGGGGAGGGGTGAGGAGCAGGGAATCACCATTTCCTTCCATACAACTTTTACAACGTTTATATACTGTAACACAGTATATAAACACAGCATGTAGCACAAGGTGCAATCAATTTTACAAGACTATATATTTGATGTTAGTAAAAGTCTCCACCACTGGAAAAGGGCTTTTTGGAATGGTGTATCTATTATCATGAGATCAGATATTTCAGCCCATACTATGGTAGATTTTAAATACTGCTTTGCTTCTTTTGACTGGGAACATGCATTGAGATCCTAAGCCAGTTTCCAGTTTCCCAGAAGCCGATGATATAGCACTGGGAGGATTCTGCTACATTCTCAGTCTCCTGGTTTCTGGTGGCATGGAGTAGGCAGTAAGCTGGCTGGAATTCTACTCCAGGAACTACGGGTTCTGCTGATTCCAAGTGGATCCACTATGTTTGGGGACTGGCCTCTACCTGATGCTTATAATAGATAGCAAAGCTCTCTGTGCCTTCTCCATCCCCAGGGCTGGGTCAGACACTACCTGCATATCTGTGCCTCCTTTCATGCAAGGGCACTCCTTGAGACAGCTTTGATTCTGCTGAGGATGAAGATTGCCGGCTTCCAAGTCATTCTCTTCCCCCAGGACTTCGTTCTCTGAAACTAGCTCAGTCTTCACGGCATCTGCAAGCATACATTTCAGCATTATTTGGAATGCTCTTGGCCATGGCCTCTTGTTCAAGGCTTTCTGCTGTCAGGCCCCTGTTCCGCTTTTCAACCACTTTATCCAACATCCCCTGTGTAATTCCTGCCCTGTGGTCTGCTGGCCCTGAAGCATGGTCAAGGTAGCAATTCTCATCTCTTCTCAAGAAGCCCCGTGAGCTTAAATAACTGCCCTGCTCTCCCTTCCTAAATAACCTCCAAATCTTTTTGACTGCAGTTTCTATCGGTTAAAAAAATTGAGCATGTTTCAAATATATGTTCTTTTAATAGGAATTTAAAGGATGAAACAAAAACAAATATTTAATATAAGCAGAATGGCTAAGTTTTCCTCCTATATTCTCTGAAGTACTCATGTCCCACTTTTGAGACCTCTGCTCGAAACCCACAACACCTTTCTGGTTCCTGCAGAACCAGTACCTCCCCTTCTCTGCACCTTTCTGCCCCACGGTGGCTTCTTTCCCATGCACGTTATTCGTCTGCTGCCTGGGCTATGTCTATGATACCAAAGCACGCTGTGGGCTGTAAGGTACAGGCCCATGAGCTCCCTGAAGGCAGCTCCCAGGTTTTGTGCCTTTGTTATATCTCCCAGTGTCAAGAGCTTTCTGTTGAGGGGCCTAGGGGAAGGCACTTAGAATCATGTATTTTTGGATACAAGCAAGAGCTCTGTCACCAACCAGTTGGCTGACCTTGAGCCAGCCACTTATCCTTTCTTGGTCTCATTTCTTCATCTGTAACATGAAAGATTGGCAATACTTTTTGGTCTAGGCATGGTGGCTAACGCCTGTAATCCCAGCACTTTGGGAGGCCAAGGTGGGAAGATCACTTGAGCCCCAAATGTCAAGACGATACTTTGTATTTAATTTAATTTTTTTTTTTTTTTGAGAGGGAGTTTTGTTGTTATTGCCCAGGCTGGAGTGCAATGGCCCAGTCTCGGCTCACTGCAACCTCTGCCTCCAGGGCTCAAGTGAGTCCCCTGCCTCAGCCTCCCAAGTAGCTGGGATTACAGGCACCCATCACTGTGCTTGGCTAATTTTCTTGTATTTTTAGTAGAGACAGGTTTATACCATGTTTGCTAGGCTGGTCTCGAACTCCTGATCTCAGGTTATCCACCTGCCTTGGCCTCCCGAAGTGCTGGGATTTTAAGCATGAGCCACCATGCCTGGCCTGTATTTAATTTTTTATTTTTATTTTTTCATAGAGATGGAGTCTCACTATGTTGCCCAGGCTGGTCTCAAAGTCCTGGGCTGAAGTAGCCCTCCCTCCTCAGCCTCCTAAAGTGTTGGGATTATAGGCATGAGCCACCATCAATCTGCCCAACCAGATTGACAATACTTATCACATAAGATTATTGGAAAGACTCAATAGCATAATTGTGTTAAATGATGTTAAAAGCATAAAGCATTGTGTAAGTGGTGGGGGGTGAAGCGAGTCAGTGCTAAGAATTTCAGGCACTGTGGTAAGCCTGGTGGGGAAATATTTGGGGGCAAGGGGTCCTTTCACATCACACCTTTTAGATGTCCAACCTGAGCCAGCTCCAGGTGAGGCAGCTGTAGGTGTCAGCTCATCTGTAACCTGCAGGGATAGGTCTCAACCACCAGGTAGGTCAGATCAAGCAGCCCTGCCCCTCCTCTCTGCTCCCTTAGCAGGCTTAAGGCTGCCAGTAGCACCAGACCAACCTGGCAGCTAACCTTGGGTCTTTTAAGGAAATCATTCCAGGGCATCTCACCTGTCTGCTGTGTCCCACGACACTCTTGCAGCATCATTCTGTCTTTGGCAACAGCCAGCTTCTCCCCAAGTTTTTTTGCAGTGCCTTTCAAGTCTGAATTCTCCTGTCGAGCCTCCTTAAGCTGCACATCCAGGTCCTAAACAGACAGGAAGGGTCCCATTTCTCTGGTTATAGCTCTGTATAGAGACATCCTGTGTACACAGAATAGCCATCAGACCTGAAAGGCAGGTATATGCACAGCAGAAGCCCTGAATCAGTGGAATTCAGTGGCCCAGAGCTCATCAAATCCCTCCTCATCCTCTGGCCTTCCTTTACTGAGGATTAAATGAGATAAAGTGGTTAAAAAAAAAAAAAACGCTCAGGGAGTGTTAGAAATGTTAACTGCTGCTACTTGTAGAGATGGGGCTCTGTGGTTTTGTGGGGCTCACATAACTGAATCATCCATGATCCTGCTCTCTATAAACACAAAGTCCTGGGAATTTTAGGTTGCTATGAAACTAACAGGGGCTTTAGAATCAGGCTGACCTGAGTTCGAACACTTATTAGCCACGTGCCAATGTAGGCTAGTCCTTATGCCTCTCAATTTCAGTCTTAGCTTCTCATCTGTAGACTGTAGGTTTCCAGGTTCTCCAACGTTAGGGACCAAGTCTAACTCACCACGTGTCCCTTGCCCATAGCCCTGGGCCTGGCAGATAGTCAGTGTTCAATAAATATCTGTGGGCGGGGCGCAGTGGCTCAAGTCTGTGATCCCAGCACTTTGGGAGGCTGAAGCAGGCGGATCACCTGAGGTCAGGAGTTGGAGACCAGCCTGGCCAACATGGCGAGACCCCGTCTGTACTAAAAATACAAAAATTAGCTGGGTGTGGTGGTGGGCGCCTGTATTCCCAGCTACTAGTGAGGCTGAGGCAGGAGAATTGCTTGAACCTGGGCCATGGAGATTGCAGTGAGCTGAGATCGCAACACTGCACTCCTGCCTGGGTGACAGAGTGAGGCTCCGTCTCAAAAATAAGCAAACAAAATAGTGTCTGTGTGTGGTGTGTGTGGAATGAATGTAGGTGAATTCAGTGGAGATAATAGGGCTCACCTCCGTAGAAGGCAAGTGCTTAGCACAATGGCTGATCTATAGCAGGTTCACAATAAGCCGCCCTGCTGATTTATCCCTTTGGGGTTGTAAGAAGAGATGCTGCTTTACCTGAATCCTCTCCTTCAGCTTCTGGGCGTACTTCTTCAGGTCACTTATCTTGCGGCCTCTGTGCTCCAGGTCTCCTTCCAGCTTCCGGACCTGAGCCTGCAGGGCCGACTCCTGGACCTGGAAGTTCTTGCGGAGGTCCGACTCCTTCTCCTGCCACTGCCACAGGGCCTGGCTCACCGACTGCTGCATGGCCTGCCGGATGGCCTCGTTTTCCCTCTCGTAGGTGGCCTGCAGCTCCTCGGCCTTGCGGGCGTAGTCCTTGCTCAGCTGCTGGTTCTCCACTCGCAGCCGCTGCACCTCTAGCAGGACCTCCTGCATCTCCGGGCCCTGGCCTGGCTCTGACTTGGTTTCAGGGCTCTCCTGGGGCAGCCGGCCCCGCGGGGTAGCCTCGTGGCTCGTCAGGTGCTGAAGCCTCCTCTCGTAGTCAGCCTTGAGCTCCAGCATTTCCCTGGAGAGCGTGAGTACTCGCTCGGCGTGCTCCGCCTCCACCCTCAGCTCTCTCTCCTTCGTCTCCAGCCTGCATGAGGCCGACTCAGCCAGCGCCTCCTGCGTCAGCCTCTTCTGCAGCTCCAGGGCGCTCTCCAGGGCCTGGATGCGTTGGAGAAGGGCCTCCTCCTCTGCGCAGCCCTGTTCCTGCAGGAGCCTGGCCTTGGTCTCTGCCACCGCATTCTGGAGCTCCTCCTGGTGCGCTTCCCGCAGCGCCTCCATGCTGGCCTCAGCCTCATCCTGGCGGGTGTTCAGGGCATAAATCACCTGCAGGAAAATCAACAGAGCCCAGTTAGGGTGAGGGGGCTGGGGTGTGGGAGGGCTGAGCGGACAGAGCAATATTCTCCTGCATGGCGGTTGATCTGCACAAGTGGCACCTGTGCAGAAGAGGATTTGTGTGCAGGGAATTTATTAGAAACTGTTCCCAGGAGAAGCCAGTGAGAGAGCTGGAAAGTGCGACAGGGAAGGACTTGGATTGGGGGCAAAGGGGTGACATTGCATAAAGGCCCCAGAGAGGGCAGCTTTGGCCGAATTCCGAAGGGGACCTCTGCAGTATGGTGAGAATCCACGGAAGAGTTTTAAAGCAGAGCAGTGATGTCATCTCATATGTTCAGAAGGAACACTTTGGAATGCAAACCCATGAACAAAACATTTAGAAAACTGGACAGAGGCCAGGCATGGTGGCTTACGGCTGTAATCCCAGCACTTCGAGAGGCAGAGGCAGGCGGATCACCTGAGGTCAGGAGTTCAAGACCAGCCTAGCCAACATGGCGATCTGGTCTCTACTGAAAGTACAAAAATTAGCTGAGTGTGGTGGCGCGCCCCTGTAATCCCAGCTACTCGGGAGGCTGAGGCAGGAGACTCACTTGAACCCAGCAGGCAGAGGTTGCAGCGAGCTGAGATCACACCATTGCACTCCAGCCTGGGCAAAAAAGAGTGAAACTCCATCACAAAACAAAACAAAACAAAACAAAAAAACAAAACCTGGACAGAGCAATATATAAAAAGGCCAGTATAACTTGAAAATCAGCTAATGTAATACCCCACATCAACAGAGTAAAGGACAAAAACCACAGGATTGTCTCAATAGACACAGAAAAAAATATTTGACAAAATTAAACATCTTTGCATGATAAAAAACACTCAACAAGCAAGGCACAGAAGGGACTCTTCTCAGCCTCATAAGGCACATCTAGGAAAAGTCCCCAGTTAACACCATACTCAATAGTCTAAGACTAAATGCTTCCCTTGTAGGATCAGGAACAAGACAAAGATGTCTGTTCTCCCACTTTTAACACAAAAGAAAAAAAAAGAATGCTTTCTTTGCTGTGTGAAGAACTGAATGAAGTAAGACAGTAGCACAGTGAGAAGCCCGGGAATGAAGAATGACTCCTAGGATGCTGGCCTGAGCCACAGGTCGGTGTTTCCTGAAATGGGAAAAACTGTAGGTAGAACAGGTAAGCAGAAGAAAATCGGGAAGTCTAATTTGGACATGGTAAGTTTGATGTGCCTCCGGACATACTAGTGGAGACGGCACCAAGGCATAAGCAGAGATAAATGTCCAGTGCTCAGAGGAGGGAACCTGAGCTACAGATGAAGGGGGTGGAATCAGGAGAGTTTTGTTGCTGTTTGCTTGATGAGAGATTCCAGAACATATTTGTAGGATGATGGGAATGACCCCATGGAGAATCCAGAAGTTGAAGCCAGGCACGGTGGCTTATGCCTGTAATCCCAGCACTTTGGAGGCTGAGGCGGGCGGATCACATGGTCAGGAGTTCGAGACCAGCCTGGCCAATATGGTGAAACCCCGCCTCTACTAAAAGTACAAAAATTAGCTGGGCGTGGGGCAGGCGCTTGTACTTCCAGTTACTGGGGAGGCTGAGGGAGGAGAATCGCTTGAACCCGGGAGGTGGAGGTTGCAGTGAGCAGAGATTGCGCCACTGCACTCCAGCCTGGGCGATAGAGCTAGACTCGGTCTCAAAAAAAAAAAAAAAAAAAAAAAATCTGGGCATGGTGGCACATGCCTGTGATCTCAGTTACTTGGGAGGCTGAGGTGGGAGGATCACTTGGGCCCGGGGGGATTGAGGCTACAGTGAGCCGTGATCCTGCCACTGCACTCCAGCCTGGGTGACGGAGTGAGACCCTGCTTCAAAAACAAAACAAACAGAAGTTGAAGCCCCAGGGATAACAATAGATAATAAAGGGCCAAAATCCCTGAGAACGGTACCACAGAGATTGGTTTTAAGAGCCATGAGAACACATCCTCATGGGGATAGGATGGAAGGAAGAGGTGGAGACAGGTGTGTGGCACTTGGGACAGGTGAATGAGGGAGCTCTCATCTTGTAGACATGAGAAGGTGGCTTCTACATTCTCAATGGAATGAGACAAGGTCACTAACAGTGAGCTGAGATGGAGGACAGGAAGAAAGCATAGAGGTGTGAGGTGTGAGAAGTTGTGAACTCATTTTTAGGAAGGCGGAAGCCAGTGGTCTAGTTTACAGTGTGGCATCAGAAGTTGTGTTGAGTTACAGTTCTCTCTGCTTCGCTGTGAGATTTTCCTCAGGTCATCTGAATGAGTTCAGAGAAGGACAGGAAGGATGGATGGGTTATCTGGAGTTGGACTTTTATTTGGTGGGTGTGACAGAAAGAGAAGACAAAGTATTTTCAAGGGCCAGCAAGCTGGAAAGATGGAGCAGAAGTAGTTTTTAGGTGATGACAAGGCCAAGTGGTAAAGGGAGCGTGTGACTGAGGCCAAGTAGAGGAAAAGATAACTGGAGATAAGGGGGTCAAAGACAGAAATCCAGGGCAGGGTGAACCCCACATGAGACGTCCTCACTGAGAACAATGCAAGAGAAGCTGGTCTGGTGTAGACGCCGTGGAGTCAGATGCCAAACACGACACTGGCTGCCTCGGGCATTTACAATCAGAAAAGTTTTCCTGAAGACTCCCCACCACACCCTTTCACACGGATTTACTTTTAGCCTTTGTGGGTTGTTGGTTTTTCCTTATCCATGAGGCTGTCTATTGAACTAGACTCTAACTTCATTGCCAAATTCCTATTGCTGATTCACCCATGGTTTTCAAACTGCACTCCTTGTAGTCTTGAGTTCTCTGATGGAGGTCAGGGCAACGTCGGGGATCCTGGGGGAGGTTGAGCAAGTGGGGACCCCCCCATCAACCAGTGAAGAGCTTTCACACTCAGCCTTCCCTAGCATAGAGTTTAGAAAACAAAAAAAAGCTTTGTGTGGCTTTAAAAAAAAGTCAAAAACTAGAGGCTTAGAAAATTATGAAATGGAAAATAGACCACTTGGGAATAGTATATGAGAAGAAGTTTTGGGTATCACTGTATGCCTGTGTGTCCGTGCATGTGTGCGTTAATTACAAAATCATCATTGAAGGCCAGATGGTACCACTAGAGGTGACATGTGTAATAGATTTAACAACGGTTTACCTGGAGGCTGCAGATGTTGAAGAAAGCGTGAACGTATATCCAGGACACAGCCTAAGATCTTATTTTGCATTGTCTCTGTCTGATATAGCCATCAGTTTTTTGTCTGTCTTCCTTGCCAGAATGTAAGCTCCAGGAGAGAGAAGCTTGGTCTTCCTTGTTCATTACTCTCCATCCCCAGTGCCTGGCTCAGTGGATACTCTAAAAATTATTATGTGAATGAGTGAATAAAGGAGTCAGAACTCAATCTTGAAGAATGTAACTCAAGGTGTGAGATGAGTTTGACATCTTGTGAAGTCCTGGGAGAATAAGCACTACCTTGAGAACCATGAAGCCAACACTCTGTCATGGACAGGAGAAGGAAGTCCCCTGGTCCTTCCAGGAAGATCCCACAATGAAATGAAGTGCTGTCTCCAAAACTCCTCCCTCTCATCACTTGGTGCACAGGATTTGGCCACTTCTGTTAATTTCTGTGACCTCCTAATGACTTCCATCCAAGAATACATCTGGAAGCTGAAATTGGTTTCCCATTGGCTATAATTTATGTTAATAACAAATACCATTTTAATCAAATTTACTATGTGCCTAGCACAGGGATAGGTGCTATATACACATTCATAATCTCAGAGGATCCTAATGGCAACCCTGCAATTTGGTATCTTTCTGAGCAATTGAGGTTCAGAGAAGTTCAGTAACTTTTGCGAAGTCCCAGAGATAAGAAGGTTTGAGTAACACTGAAGCACACATTCCACGCATGGTGCCACACTGCATCTCACCATCTCACTCAGTCATTTATTCATTCGCGGATTCACTGCACATCTCGGATGTGGCAGGCTCTGTGCTGGGCACTGGGGTTACATGCTGGCCAATAAGACAACTGAATTTGCAGCCTCAGAAATATTATAATTCAGTAGGAGAGTCAGACAAGAAAATGGAAAGTTTCAATGCACTGCGATGAGTGCTACGAGAGGATTCATCACCAGTTACTATGGAAACACAGAGGAAGTGGTCTGGGAGGAAAGAAGACTTCCCAGAAAAAGTGGGCCTTGCCTCCTCATCCTTGGGGTGGCCAATCCCCTTTTCCATGTCAAGCTGCACATGGACAAGAACAATATCACTTCTTTGGGCTGCTTGATAGCACTTGGCATACAGTTGAGTACACAGTAGGTTCACAGTAAGTATTTGCTATGGGGCTGCTGTAGGTCATCAAGGATTCACGCTTTCCTTCCACAGCGAAGAGCTGCTGCAGAACAGCCATTGAGCAGAGGCCCCATTTCCTAGCTCTTTTCATTTAGGTGAGGTCCTATGACTGGTGATTGCCAATGGAATTTGGGTAGACGGGGTGATGTGTGTCATCCTGGGGCCGATGTGGGGACATTAAGAAGGGCTTATGTCCTCTCCACAGTTTCTTTTTTCATCTGCAAACTTAATGCAGAGGAGTCAGAGGCCTTAGAGGAAGGCAGAGTTCAAGATGGAAGGCATCCGAGCCCTGAAGGACTAGGGAGAAGGCCCCCTACTCCCTCAGGAACACTGTGTGTCATCAATCTTTACATCAATAACTACCGTGTTGAGCCTCTGACATCTTGGCATTTATCTGTAACTGCATCTATTAGTACCTGTTTGGGGTCCCTGAGACTAACTCCAGGTTTAACCACTGATTAGAGGACTCAGAGGACTCAGTATATAGCCATGCTTGGGGCTATGATTTATGACAGTAAAAGGTACAAAGCAAAATCAGCTGAAAGGAAACATGCATGGGATGAAATCTGGAGGAAATCTAGTGGCAAGCTTCCAAGATGCCCACCCAAAATTAACAGAAAATCAGATTCAGGGTGAGGGTAGCAGAGAGGGTACCACACGGTGGGCTCACAATATCTAAGGGCACTTTGGCATGTTCACATGGAGCTACAGTGTCTGGCAACCAAAGTCCCCAAATCCAACAAAACATGGTATCCCTTGGGGACACCAAGGATCTGCCTGAACTGTTCTGTTAGGCTGAGATCTGGTAAATGGTTTCTCCCCTCCCCTTCCCCTCACCTCCCTGCACAGAAGGTTACTCATATATCCTTTCAGGGATAGTGTGTGCATAAACAAGAATGTTATGTTACGTACTCCATATCACATATTTTCACCGTCTTTTATACACATACACATTCATCTGTACCTTGATTTTTTTTTAAATTCATAATAGATTTTAGAGACCATGCTATTTCTGTACATAAAGAAATTAATGTTGGGGCCAGGCGCAGTGGCTCACACCTGTAATCCCAGCACTTTGGGATGCCAAAGTGGGCAGATTGCTTGAGGTCAGGAGTTCAAGACCAGCCTGGCCAACATGGTGAAACCCCATCTCCATTAAAAATTTAAAAATTAGCTGTGCATGGTGGTGTGCACCTGTAATCCCAGCTACCTGGGAGGCTGAGGCAGGAGAATCACTTGAACCTGGGAGGTGGAGGTTGCAGTGAGCCGAGACTGCACCACTGTCACTCCAGCCCGGGTGAGAGAGTGATACTCTGTCTCAAAAAAAAAAAATAAAAACAAAAAAATGAAATTAATGTGGTCAAAAGACACAAAATTTCAGTTAAAGGAATAAGTTTAAGAGATCTTTCATATAGCACAGTGACTGCAGTTAATAACAATATACTGTATATTTGAAAATTGCTAAGAGAGCAGATTTTAAGTGTTCTCACCACAAAAACTGATAAGCTTGTGGGGTAATGCGTATGTTAAATGGCCTGATTTAGCCACTCCATCACATATGCATACATCAAAACATCATGCTGGAAACCATAAATGTACACAATTTTTACTTGTCAGTTTAAAAAAAAGAGATTTCTCATTTTAATTTTTGGCTGCTTCATGTGCCATTGTGTAAGCTATAATTTATTTCTCTGCCTCCTTCTGAGAGCTGTTAAGTAGTTTCTGTGGGAGATTATCGACATGTTTCTCATTTCACTGTTATTAAGTAAAATTTTCTTTACTCTTTTTTCCATTTCTGCCAGTAAGCCTGAAGTCTGCTTTTTGCTTATAAATGCAACTAATAAAATTCCAATGCCTGGCCTTAAAAAACTCATCTTCATAATTAATACAGGAGCCTCAGGAAGAGATGAAAGAGGAAGGAGGACAACATACCTGCCATCTTGTGTCATAAAACTAGCTCAAAGAATGTTGAGAATGCTTGCAAGCATCCAGTGTGTCTTCCTGTGCAATGTGGAGACGTGTGCAAGTGTTCACCACTGACCATGCAAGGGCACTCCTGGGACTGCTCCCCAGGGCATGTGCTTGCTCTTACCACATCCTCTCTTTTCTCCACCCTCTCCACTCCCTTCCCCTCATTCTATACTTGTTCCCTGAGCTTCACCCTTTTTCCTCTCCTAGGTTTTTTCATTTGTTTGTTTTTTGAGAGACAGGGTCTCTCTCTATGTCCCAGGCTGGAGTGCAGTGGTGTTATTATGGCTCACTGCAGCCTTGACATCCTGGGCTCAAGTGCTCCTCCCACCTCAGCCTCCTGAGTACCTGGGATGACAGGTGCACACCACCATGCCTGGATGATTATTTCATTTTATTTTTTAGAGACAGGGTCTCATTATGTTGCCCAGGTTGGTCTCGAACTCCTGGGCTCAAGTGATCTGCCCGCCTTAGCCTCCAAGAGTGCTGGGATTATAGGTGTGAGACACTGTGCCCAGCCCTCTCCTAGTTTAACAGTCTCTTTTCATCTTAACATCTGTCCTTTTTCAGCCTGTCCCTCATGGTCAATCATTTCAATTACATTCTTGTTGACAACTCCAATCCCCTGCTCAGCTCATTTTTAGCCTTGCATTCTTGGCATTCTCAATACCAGAGCTTACCCCTTTTTTATTTTATTTTATCTACTCTACTCTACTCTACTCTACTCTACTCTACTCTACTCCTCCACTCCACTCCACTCCACTCCACTCCACTCCACTCCCACTCCCACTCCACTCCACTCCACTCCACTCCACTCCACTCCACTCCACTCCACTCCACTCCACTCCACTCCACTCCACTCCATTCTATTCTATTCTATTCTATTCTTGTCTCCCTCTGTCTTCCAGGCTGAAGTGCAGTGGTGTGATCTTGGCTGACTGCAACCTCTGTCTCCTGAGTCCAAGCGAGTCTCCTGCCTCAGTCTGAGTAGCTGGGACTAAAGGCACATGCCACCATACCTGGCTAGTTTTTTGTATTTTTTAGTAAAGATGGGGTTTCACCATGTTGGCCAGGCTGGTCTAGATCTCCTGACCTCAGGTGATCCACCTGCCTCAGCCTCCCAAAGTGCTAGGATTATCAGTGAGAGACACCGCACCCTGCCCAGAACTTATCTTTTAAAATGTGCTCAAGTTATTTCACCTCTCTGAAGCTCAGTTTTCTTGCCTGTAAAATCAAGAGAATCCAGGCCTGGTTTTTGCGAGGATCAAATAGGATAATATATCTTAGGTGTCTGGCACATAGTAAATACTTATTAAACATTTCTTCCTTCCCTCCTCTCTCACCCCATCTCCTCCAAAGGAAAGGTCCCATGTTTTCGAGACACAATCTCCTCCAGCTTGTTCTGAGTGTCTGAAATCATTGAGCAGATTTTGAGCAGCCCGCTCTTCTCCTGGGCTTCATGCCTCACAGGTCGCTTGGCAACTCTTCTGCCATCTGCTTGCTTGCTTTCACTCACCACCTTCTACACCGGAACATCAGACTGCTCCAGGCCTCATTTATAAACCCACCTCCTACGGGGGAGGCTGACTTCAGAATCCATCAAGGCACATAAATAATTCAGCAGCCAAGAGAAATTCTGAGCAAGTCAAAACGACTTCCTAAGAGTTTTAGAAATCCACTGCTGATGGGTTGACTTCAGAGGAGATTTCAGCAGAGACCTGTTAGGGTCGCAGAGATTGAGTGTTGTAGGTTTAACAAGGCTCTAATTAACGGCTTTTAAGCATCAGATCCTGATGAAAGTTTTCATCAAGTTTGGCAGCAGGAATCAGAATTGAAATGAAAAAGAAAAAAAAAGGACGTAATATCTGTTGAGGGCCCAGAGCATGACATTCACTGGGCCAGATAATTTACATGTGTCTTTTCAATTAATCTATTTAGGTTAATTGAAATTCGCAAAAAGTAATAGCAAAAACCATGATTACTTTTAAACCAATCTAATAACAGTTCTACAAAGTGAATGTTTTTATGCTTAGCCTTATTCTACAGATGGGGCTAACTTCATAAATAGGGGTACTATAATAGAACTCCACCTTTTTCTAGATGTGTGACCTTCAGTAAGTTGCTGAACCTGAGTCTCAGTTACCTTATCCATGATATGGGGAGAGTTTTGTTTGGAGATCAAATCACATCATGAACCAAAAACCCTTCACAGCACTCTTGAGCACTTAACCCTTCTTAAGCACTTAAGAAATGTCATTAGTTATGATTTTTACTATTATCGGTATTACTGCCAGAAGTCATTGAGCTAAAAAGTGAGAGTGCTGGGATTCAAATCCAAATCCTTCTGGGTCCAAAGTTAAAAGAGTAGAATCATACCTTGTTTAGAAAAAAAAGCTGATAATATGCTTTTACTTAATGTTTTTGCAGCATTTCCTATATGCCTGGCATGATACTAGGCACTGGAAAAACAGAATGAATAAGACCATTCTGTTGAGGTGCTTATAGGCTAGTTAAGTGTGGCAGACTACATTATTTGTCCATATAATAATGTTCCCCCTTTCTTTCCCCTTCCTTGCCATGGTCTGTGGATGGCATTTATTTGTCTTCCCTATTGATGTTGAACTTGGCTGTGTGACTTGCTTTGGCCAAGGGAATGCGAGTGGACTTGTTGCAAGCAAAGGCTTTTGATATGTTTATGTGCTTTGGCTTGCCCTCTTGCACTTCTATCACTTGCTACAAGAAAAGCCTGTGCTGGGTACCCACAGGTCCCAGAATGAGAGACACGGAGCAGGCTGGACCCCACCCCAGAGTGTGGAATGCAACTGGCTCAGCCAAATCCAGCTGAAAGCAGCTGAACAGCAGCGAAACTGAGCAGGAAATAACTCACTGCTGTAGCCATTGAGATTTAGAGTTGTTTGTTACACAGCATTACTGCAGGAATATCTGCCTAATACACAAAGTAAGATAGAAAAGAAAGCCAATTAGTATGTACAGTAGTCGTCCCTTATCTGAGGGGGATACCTTCCAAGATGCCCACTGGATGTCTGAAACCTTGGCTAGTACAACCTGTATAGACACTATGTTTTTTCCTATACATATGTACATACCTGTGATAAGGCTTAATTTATAAATTAGGCACAATAAGAGGTTAACAACAATCACTAGTAATAAAATAGAACAATTATAACAATGTACTAGCATCACTGCTTTTGAGCTTTGGGGCCATTATGAGGTAAGAATAAGGCTTACGTACTTGAAAACAAGCACTGTGACAGTTGATCTGATAATCGAGACAGCTACTAGTGACTAATGGGCAGGTAGGGACTACAGAGCCGATACTCTGGACAAGGGGATGATTCACATCCCAGGAGGGACAGAGGAGGATGGCACAAGATTTCATCATGCTACTCACAGCAACAAACAATTTAAAACTTATGAATTGCTTATTTCTGGAATTTTCCATTTAATATTTTCAGGCCTTCCTTGGTTCACCTTGGGTAACTAAAACCTTGGAAAGCAAAACCACAGAAAAAAAGGGACTACTGTCTAGGGGTATTTCAAGTACTTTGCTAAAAGTCAGCAGAGGTGCAGAGAAAGGCACAGGGGAAGAAAGGATCACATTGTTCCAGTAATCCCCCCTTTTCTCCTTCATTACCATTAGTGGATCACTCCTATCAACACATGAATGTGCTGTAATTTTTATCATGAACAAAAATCTTTATTTTAACCCCACATTCTCCATTTTTCTACACCCCTTTATAGCAAACTCCTCAAACACTCTATAACCATTGTTACTAATTTCTCAACTTCCCTATTCCTCTTGAATTCTCTGCAATCAGGCTTTTAAACCAACTAATCCACTCAAACAGCTGATCAGAGTCACTAGTGATCTCCATGTTACTAAAACAATAGCCAGTTCTCAGTCTTCATCTGTTCAACTTTTCAGCAGCATTAGAGCTAATGAATCACTCCCTCTTCTTGAAACATTGTCTTCTCTTGGCTTCCGCAACAGGACACACTCCTACTGACCGCTGACTACTCCTTCTCATCTCTTCGGCTAGTTACATCCTCCTCAACTTCCATCCTTCACATAGGAATGCCCCAGAGCGTTAGCCTCAGTCTGTTTCTATTCTTTTGCAAAAATTCCCTTGGGATCTCACTCAATTCCATGATTTAATGCATTCTCTATTTGCTAACGACTCCCAAATTTACAGGACCAGGCTGGACCTGCCACCTGAACGTCATACTCATGTATTCTGTTGCTTACCAATATCTCTACTTGGATATTGAATCTGCAGCTCAAATTTAATTCTGGATTTTTCATTTAATACCTGCTCTTCCCACAATATTCCTCATCTCATTTCAGAGGAACTCCTTTCTTTCAATTGCTAACGTCAAAAATTTTAGAATCAACAAATAAGCACGTGAAAGGATGCTCAACATCTTTAATCATTAGGGAAATGCAACTCAAAACCACAATGAGATAGCACTTCATGCTCATTAGAATGGCTATCATCACAAAAAGAGAAATGTTGGTGAGGATGTGGAAAAATTGGAGCCCCTGTACATTGCTGGTGGGAATGTAAAATGGTGTAGCCACTGTGGAAAACAGTATGCTGGTTTCTCAAAAAATTAAACATAAGGCCGGGCGCGGTGGCTCATGTCTGTAATCCCAGCGCTTTGGGAGGCTGAGGCGGGCAGATCATTAGGTCAGGAGTTCAAGACCATCCTGGCCAACATGGTGAAACCCTGTCTCTACTAAAAATGCAAAAATTAGCTGGGTGTGGTGGTGCACCCCTGTGTTCCCAGCTGCTCGAGAGGCTGAGGCAGAGGAATCACTTGAACCAGGGAGTTGGAGGTTGCAATGAGCTGAGATCAAGCCACTGCACTCCAGCCTGGTGACAGAGCAACACTTCATCAAAAAAAAAAAAAAAAAAAAGAAAAAGAAATTAAACATAGAATTTCATATGATCCAGTAATTCCATTTGCTTGTCTTTCTCTCTAAAATATAAATTACATGCAGGTGAAAAAGTTCATCTGCAGAGTTCACTACCAGATCCCCAAAGAGTGGCTGGCTCATGGAAAGGACCCTAATTTTTGTTGAACGAGTAAAAAATCTTGGCCGGGCGCAGTGGCTTACGCCTGTAATCCCAGCACTTTGGGAGGCCGAGGCAGGAGGATCACGAGGTCAGGAGATCGAGACCATCCTGGCTAACACTGTGAAACCCCGTCTCTACTAAAAATACAAAAAAATTAGCCAGGTGTAGTGGCGGGCGCCTGTAGTCCCAGCTACTCAGGAGGCTGAGGCAGGAGAATGGCGTGAACCTGGGAGGAGGAGCTTGCAGTGAGCCGAGATTGCGCCACTGCACTCCAGCCTGGGCGACAGAGAAAGACTGTCTCAAAAAAAAAAAAAAAAAAAAAAAAAAAAACCCAAAAAACTCTTTGCTCTAGCAGAAAGGGCATCTGAGTGCAGAGGATACCCAAGTTGGGTTTGGAAAGGTGAGCAAATGTCACCCAGGTGGACAGGAAGGGGAAGAAAATACTGGTAAGAGAAGTACCATGAGCAGGAAGTAGCACAAAGGCATGACATAGAGTAGACTATAAAGACATGCGAGGGGCGTCCTCCAGGGCAGAGCCGGGTGAAGAGCATTGGCAGGGGAGAGGAGCACACCATGACACGATGCTGGACAGGTGGGCAGGGGTCAGACCCTCACAAGTCCAGCATCCATGTTAGCGAGTGCTGACTTTGTCCTGTTTGCTAGCACGTGGTGATCATGCAGACTTCCAGGCCCTGCCCCAGACAGCCTGATGTGGAGAGTCTGGGGGAGGTCCCGAGATATGCATTTTTAACATTCCCTCGCAATGGGCCTAAGATCTGAAAGCCAGATGGATGCATACTTTGGAGACCTGTGGTATGTGTTCCATGCAGAAAGTTTCTCTCACAAGATTCGGCCTCTTGGGAGCTAGGGGGAATAACACTGCATCTCATAACTGCATCTCTGGAATCGTTACAGAGAGCAGTCTGGATGAGATGCGGGCAGGAAGAAGAGTTAAGGAAGGGGCCAGGGAAGGGAGTTTGGGCTAGAGAGTTGTCCAGGAGGAGGAGTGGTAGGGCCAGTGACTCGCTGGGTGTGGAGAGGGGGAGACAGAAGAGTCCAGAAGATTCTGCAGCTTGTGTGACTGAGGGTATGGCTATCCCACTTCGACTGGGAAGCAGAGCTTCCTGGGATCGCGGGACATCAAAAGGCCACAGTCACTGCTCTTGACTCACATCCCTGCACACAGAGCGGAGCTTCAGTGTTCTGGGGACCAAGTCAGAAAAGAGGACTAACTAAACCGCCAGAAGGAAGCCCTGGATTCGGGTGCTGAGAGGTCTGGAGCGAGCAGAGGTTGTGTGGTTGTCGTCCCTTCCTTTAAGAAAACAGGCTCAAACAGGTCCCCAACAAAGCTCGGCTCCTTCCAGCAAATGAGCTTGGAATGGATTTCTAGATAGATCCAAAACGCTAATTAAAATCTCATCATTGCTCATCAGAGAGCTGTTGCTAGGCGCCTCGCTGCACATGGCATTGAGCTGTGAGACATCAGCTTCTGAGTAATTGAAACCCAACTGTTCTCCAAACCAATTTAGTCTGAGACTTAGCTGAAAGATGAGGGTGGGCTCCCAGGAAGGTTCTTAATGAGAGCCCCACCGTCTACAGGCCCAGTCCAACCCTCACACAGAACACAGGCCTGGACTCTTTCCCAGGGAGTCTCCCCACTGCATAAGATGGGGGTCTGGAAAGGGATCATCTTGTTTATTTCAAATCTCGAATGACTTGCTTAGAGTTTTTTGGAAAGCGCCCTTGGTTGGCCAACCTGGTTAATAAACATGTGTATGTGTGAATGATTTTTTTTATGAATAAAAACAATACAAAGAAATCTTAACACTTTTCATAGGAAATATTATGAGAGAGAATTAATCCAAGCGGGAGCATCAAACCCTATAACCATGCATACAAATGGAATTGCGAAAATTCAAACGCAGACAGAGCAGCTCTTCAAGTTCACCTCTTTGTATGCCGATTTTACATATTTAAATCCTGAAAGCAGCTTTTGTGTGCAGATCTAAATAGACACGCATATCCATTTTTCCATATGAATGGTATAACAATGTGTGCTACCATTATTTTTACATAGCACTTTCCAGTTCACCAAGCAACTTTACAAGGTAAACCCTGCAGCATGATAAATATAAATATATTGAATGCTCGTTCTAAATGAATTTTTACTTTTGCCACTATTCTCAGCAGAGAAAAATCTCTTTAACTATTTTCTAGTTCATTTATTGTAGCTTCTGCAAAATCCTCAAATAAGCAGTATGCTTCAAGTTATGTATTATTGTCCAAACAACACCATCACAAAACCCAAACATCCATTTATGATACTCAGGTCACCTTTGCCAATTGTCTTCCCAGCAATGGCTGAATTTCTGTGCTCTGACTGCATGTGGCCTAGAGTGTAGCAGCAAGTAGTTCTGCTAACGATTCTGTTGAATTCTCAGTTTATGGGTTATGGGTCAGATGCTGCTCACTTAACCTGCACATCAGAAATGGAAGGGCCACACTGGGTCAAGTCCATGGCCAGCCCTTCTCTTGTCTCTGACTTATGCTCTTAGTAGCGTCTGTATACAGTCCGTGACAGTCTGCCAGGCCAGAGAGAAAAGGGACATACAATAAAGGAGTCCTAGGAAGGGTGGTCTGGAGGAAATGATTCCAGAAATGTCTAGGCAGGACAGGGAGCAAGCTTGCCCTCCACTTTACACAGCCAAATGTTCTTACTGTTGCTGTGATGTTCATTCCCAGCATTCCCAGAAGAACTTTATGCAAGGTCGAATTCAAGAGCTCATTTCTGAAAGGGTAGAGTGCCTGCCACCACATGACCTCTTTTGTTCGTGCCCTGTGGTTCCCTGTCTGCTGGATGGAAGCTTCCGGTAGCACGTCATCACATCCAGGGGCAGCAAGACTCTCTTAAACAAGGTACAATCTTGTTCCAAGTTTGTTTCAGGATCACACATGCCACCACTATACAATTTATCCATGTAATCAAAAACCACTTGTACCCCTGAAGCTAATGAAAGTTTTTAAAAAGAGGGAGGCAAAAAAACAAACAAAATCACACACACACACACACACTCACACACACACTCTTACATACACATGCATATGTATCGACAAAGGAAAGGGTCAAGAATACACCAAAACGTGACAGTGGTTATCTTTAGATGGTAAGATTATGGGTGATCAATTTTTCTTCTTCTTTTTGTTTTTATGCATTCCCTAATTTTTCTATGATGCACATGCACTTCAATTATCATCGAGTTGTATTTTTTAAGGCTAAGGGTATACCATCAAAATACTCCCCATTAGTTAATCCACAAGTACATAAGCCCGGGATACAGCCCTGGGAGGAGAAACAGATCCTGACAAGGAAGGGCCAAGTCCTGAGGCCTCCCTTGAGGGATTTGGCTCTGGCTGTGCTGTGTCCACCCGGCTGGTGAGAAACCAAAATTGGTCTGTTTTAGTCTGAGCAGCCCAATTACAGTAAATGTGTTGTCTCTTCCACCAAGAAACTTGGTTCCATGGAGGAAAAGAGTTTAAGAGAGTCTTGCTGCTGCTGATGTAACGAGGTACTACCATCCAGCAGGCAGGGAACCACACGGCACAAACAACAGAGGCCATGTGGTTGCAGGCACTCTGCGCTTGCAGAAATGAGCTCCTGAATTCAACCTCGCATAAAGCTCTTCTGAGAATGAATGTCACAACAACAGTAAGAAGATCTGGCTTTGTAAAGTGGAGGGCAAGCTTGCTCTCTGTCCTGCCTAAATATTTCTGTAATCATTTCCTCCAGACCACCCTTCCTAGGACTCCTATATTCTATGTGCATTCTCTCCCTGGCCTGGCTAGAGTGTTCTTTCTAAATCGAAGGGCTGACTACAAGACAGTCTTGCTTAATACTCCGTGGAGGCTCCTCATCCACCCCAGGAGTGGCTCTCAATCTCTATCTGCTCCCACATACCTGAGGGTAAGGCCTGGTCTCTGGGGGACTCACTGCTGCAGAGCCTGCTGGCTTTGTGAGGCAGGGTCATGACTTAGTCACCTTTGTGTCCCAATGGCAAACATAGGGTCAGGCAATGTGCAGGCACACGGCAGGTCCTCAGGGACAGGAACTAGCAGGGACTGTTTGTTACTCAGTATTGTATCCTCACTACCAAGCAGAACCCTGGTCCAGGATTCAACAGATGGTAAGTGAATGAGTGAATAAATGGTGAAAAAATGAATGAAGAATTCTGTATGACAGAGAGGGGACACCAGTTAGATGTGTTATGTGCAAGTGGATTTACGCAGTGCTGCCTGGGAAAAAGAGGCATGTAATTATTATCCCCACTTAGCCGATTTAAGAAATGCGATTTCTCTCATCCCAGATACCAACGTCAAAAAGTAATAGAAACTACTCTTTCACAAACATCTAGTAGCACCAAATATGTGTCAGATCCTGAATCCAGGGCTGTTTTCATTCAGTTCAAATCTGGTAGCTGTCTTTAGGGTCATGCACACTCCTATTAGCACATTTGAAGGTGAGGGTCTGGGAAGTTGCCAGTGTGGGTTGGATAACAGGGTTAAGTGTAAAGGCATCTCCATTTTCACTAACGGTGACAGTCTCCCTTTTTCTTGGCTGTGTTCCCTGAGCCAGTCGTATAATGTCTGTCAGTACTGGAAGGCAGAAAGTGGCATTTAGTACATATTCCTGAAAGTATTTCCTTGCCTTTTTAAAAAGAAAGGCCCAGGGGTTGTGGCATAATGCCCTCTCAGGATGGCTTGGTCAGATCCTTCTTGTCCAGTGAAAATCTGTGAGATTCCTTTTAAAATCATTATGTTTCAGCAACCAAATCCCATATATGTACGGATTTACTAATCAAAACTCTTCTTTTTTTTTTTCGTGACAGAGTCTTGCTCTGTCACCCAGGCTGGAGTGCAGTGGCACGATCTCTGCTTACTGTAAGCTCCGCCTCCCAGGTTCATGCCATTCTCCTGCCTCAGCCTCCTGAGTAGCTGGGACTGCAGGCACCTGCCACCACGCCCGGCTAATTTTTTTGTATTTTCAGTAGAGACGGGGTTTCACTGTGTTAGCCAGGATGGTCTCAATCTCCTGACCTCGTGATCTGCCTGCCTCAGCGTCCCAAAGTGCTGGGATTACAGGTGTGAGCCACCACGCCCGGCCCGCTAATCAAAACTCTTCTATATACAAAACCAGATTCCCAAATCCACTAGCTTGGGTTAAAGGAAATTTATTGGCTCATATACCTGAAAAGCCCAAAGCCAGGGCTAGCTCCAGACATGAGCTCTTAAATGATGTCTTTTTGTTTTCTTTTGTTTTGGTTTTTTTGGGACAGAGTTTCGCCCTTGTTGCCCAGGCTGGAGTGCCATGGCGTGATCTCAGCTCACTGCAACCTCTGCTTCCCAGGTTCAAGTGACTCTTGTGCCTCAGCCTCCTGAGTAGCTGGGATTACAGGCATGCGCCACCACGCTTGGCTAATTTTTGTATTTTTAGTAGAGATGGGGTTTCACCATGTTGGTCAGGCTGGTCTCAAACTCCTGACCTCAGGTAAGCCACCCGCCTCAGCCTCCCAAAATGTTGGGATTACAGGTGTGAGCCACTGTGTCTGGCCAAATGATGTCATTTTGACTCTACCTTTCCCCATTCCATAGTTTTGCTTTCCTCTGAGTTGGCTTTATTCCTTGGTAGGCTCTTGACAAAGCAGCCGCAGGCAGCTTCAGGATTTTATTTTCCCAGCTCAGCCTGCCCCAGGAAAGAGAGCTCCTCTTTGTCAATAGTCCCAACAAAAGCTCCAAAGCTAACTCTATTGATCTGGCTAGTGTCATGGATCTAATGCTGATGGATCCCTGTGGCCAATGTGATAGAATATTCTGACTGGCTAATTTCAGGTTGCATGGGATCCAGGAGAATGGGGTTGACCTGCCTCAATCACACGGAATGAAGACTGAATCAGGGTACCTGCTCAGTATCTCAGAGGAAATTAGAAACCTGGTGCCAGGACACACATAGATTCTGTGTCAGTAAGAACAGATACATGCTACAGCCAGCACTCCTGACCCTTCTAAGTAAACTCAGTATGACTCACTGAACACTAACTTCAGAACTGGAGGAGACAGAACAAAAGATTAGGACTCGGTCCCTACTCTCACACAGGACATGAGAAGGATGTGTACACACACACGGTCATGTGAAACCTCCAGGCAGAAAGATGGCACAGGATGAAGGCTCTGCAGGACACCAGAGGAGGCACCAGGACAGCTGACAAGAGACCTGAGTCCCAAGACCCAGCTCTGTCCCTCTCAAGCAGTGTGAACTTAGGTAAGTCCTACAGTCTCTCTGAGAAAACTAAGTTTCATTTCCTAATGTATTAGTCTGTTCTCACACTGCTATAAAGATACTAGCTGAGACTGGGTAATTTGTAAACAAAAGGGGTTTAATTGACTCACAGTTCCACATGGCTGGGGAGGCCTCAGGAAACTTAAAATCATGGCAGAAGGTGAAGGGGAAGCAGGCACCTTCTTCACAAGGTGGCAGGGGAGAGAGTGAGTTCAGGGGAAATTGCCACTTTTAAATCATCAGATCTTGTGAGAACTCCTTCATTTTCAGATAAACAGAACTCATGAGAACTCACAATCATGAGAACAGCATGGGAAACACCACCCCCAAGATCGAACCACTTCCCACCAAGTCCTTCCCTTGACATATTGGGATTACAATTCAAGATAAGATTTCGGTGGGGACACAGAGCCAAACCATATCGCCTAATAAATGAAATGGTCAAACTAACCTGATATTTCCCAAAGGGAATTAAAGTGACAAAGGGTCAAATAAGCTTGGGGAGAGTTTGGTTAGCTCTGTTATAAAGACATTCACTTAACTGTCTTTAACCCAGCAGTTGGCCATTGAGTTCTTATTTAAAAAAAAAAAAATTACAATGAGTCCAGGCGTGATGGCTCATACTTGTAATCCCAGCACTTTCAAAGGCGGAGGTGGGAGGATCACTTAAATCTAGGAGTTTGAGACCAGCCTGAGTAATAAAGTGAGACCCTGTCTCTACAAAATTAAAAAAAAAATTAGCCAGGAATTATGGTCATAATTGCGATGACAATCATGACGAAGGTGGTGATGATGAGGATGAAGATGAGGATAGTGTTGCTGATGGAAGAGGATCAGGGCCAACACTGCATATCCATCCACAAGCATACCTGTAGTCCCAGCTACTCAGGAGGCTGAGATGGGAGGATTGCTAGAGCCTAGGAGGTTGAGGCTGCAGTGAGGTATGATCATGCCAGTGCACTCCAGCCCAGGTGACAGAGCGAGACCTTGTCTCTTAAAAAAAAAATTACAATGAAAATTAACATGCCTCAGAACATATTTTGGATAGTGCTGGACAAGGAGATCTTTACGTTTTGACTGCTATGAGTTAAAGTATCAACAGCACATGAGAACAAATCCTAGGAGAGCTTAGGGTTTGCAGACTCCGTCTCTCAGGGCAGTCAGTGTAGGTGCTGCAGTGAAAGCAGGTGTCCTGAAGCGTGGAGAGGATGGGAACTGAAGGGCAGTAGGAAGGAAGAGTGCTGTGGAAATTGAGCCCAGGTATGGAGCAGAGGCAAATGCTGCCCTTGGAGAGTTGAGAGAAATGCTGGTGTCAGACTCAGAGGTGGTATCTCAGCATGTTAGTAGTAACCTCTGGGTGATGGGATTACAGTGGATTTAAATTTTTTAAAAAAAATTTTTGAGAGCCAAGATGGCCGAATAGGAACAGCTCCGGTCTACAGCTCCCAGCGTGAGCGACACAGAAGATGGGTGATTTCTGCATTTCCATCTGAGGTACCAGGTTCATCTCACTAGGGAGTGCCAGACAGTGGGTGCAGGACAGTGGGTGCAGCACACCGTGTGTGAGCCAAAGCAGGGCGAGGCATTGCCTCACTTGGGAAGCGCAAGGGGTCGGGGAGTTCCCTTTCCTAGTCAAAGAAAGGAATGACAGATGGCACCTGGAAAATCGGGTCACTCCCACCCTAATACTGTGCTTTTCCAACGGGCTTAAAAAAACGGCACACCAGGAGATTATATCTCGCACCTGGCTCGGAGGGTCCTACGCCCACGGAGTCTCGCTGATTGCTAGCACAGCAGTCTGAGATCAAACTGCAAGGCGGCAGCGAGGCTGGGGCGGGGGCGCCTGCCATTGCCCAGGCTTGATAAGATAAACAAAGCATCCGGGAAGCTCGAACTGGGTGGAGCCCACCACAGCTCAAGGAGGCCTGCCTGCCTCTGTAGGCTCCACCTCTGGGGGCAGGACACAGACAAACAAAAAGACAGCAGTAACCTCTGCAGACTTAAGTGTCCCTGTCTGACAGCTTTGAAGAGAGTAGTGGTTCTCCCAGCATGCAGCTGGAGATCTGAGAACGGGCAGACTGCCTCCTCAAGTGGGTCCTTGACCCCCGAGCAGCCTAACTGGGAGGCACCCCCCAGTAGGGGCAGAATGACACCTCACACGGCCGGGTACTCCTCTGAGACAAAACTTCCAGAGGAAGGATCAGGCAGCAGCATTGGCGGTTCACCAAGATCTGCTGTTCTACAGCCACCGCTGTTCTGCAGCCACCGCTGCTGATACCCAGGCAAACAGGATCTGGAGTGGACCTCTAGCAAACTCCAACAGACCTGCAGCTGAGGGTCCTGTCTGTTAGAAGGAAAACTAACAAACAGAAAGGACATCCACACCAAAAACCCTTCTGTACGTCACCATCATCAAAGACCAAAAGTAGACAAAGCCACAAAGATGGGGAAAAAAATAGAGCAGAAAAACTGGAAACTGTAAAAAGCAGAGCGCCTATCCTCCTCCAAAGGAATGCAGCTCCTCACCAGCAACGGAACAAAGCTGGACGGAGAATGACTTTGACGAGTTGAGAGAAGAAGGCTTCAGATGATCAAACTACTCCGAGCTACAGGAGGAAATTCAAACCAACGGCAAAGAAGTTAAAAACTTTGAAAAAAATTAGACAATTGGGTAACTAGAATAACCAACGCAGAGAAGTCCTTAAAGGAGCTAATGGAGCTGAAAGCGAAGGCTCAAGAACTACGTGAAGAATGCAGAAGCCTCAGGAGCCGATGTGATCAACTGGAAGAAAGGGTATCAGTGATGGAAGACAAAAAGAATGAAATGAAGCGAGAGGGGAAGTTTAGAGAAAAAAGAATAAAAAGAAATGAACAAAGCCTCCAAGAAATATGGGACTATGTGAAAAGGCCAAATCTACGTCTGATTGCTGTACCTGAAAGTGACGGGGAGAATGGAAACAAGTTGGAAAACACTCTGCAGGATATTATACAGGAGAACTTCCCCAATCTAGCAAGGCAGGCCAACATTCAGATTCAGGAAATACAGAGAACGCCACAAAGATACTCCTCGAGAAGAGCAACTCCAAGACACATAATTGTCAGATTCACCAAAGTTGACATGAAGGAAAAAATGTTAAGGGCAGCCAGAGAGAAAGGTCGGGTTACCCACAAAGGGAAGCCCATTAGACTAACGGTGGATCTCTTGGCAGAAACTCTACAAGCCAGAAGAGAGTGGGGGCCAATATTCAACATTCTTAAAGAAAAGAATTTTCAACCCAGAATTTCATATCCAGCCAAACTAAGCTTCATAAGTGAAGGAGAAATAAAATACTTTACAGACAAGCAAATGCTGAGAGATTTTGTCACCACCAGGTCTGCCCTAAAAGAGCTCCTGAAGGAAGCACTAAACATGGAAGGGAACAACTGGTACCAGCCACTGCAAAAACATGCCAAAATGTAAAGACCATCAAGACTAGGAAGAAAACTGCATCAACTAATGAGCAAAATAACCAGCTAACATCATAATGACTGAACCAAATACACACATAACAATATTAACTTTAAATGTAAATGTGCTAAATGCTCCAACTAAAAGACACAGACTGGCAAATTGGATAAAGAGTCAAGACCCATCAGTGTGCTGTATTCAGGAAACCCATCTCACGTGCAGAGACACACATAGGCTCAAAATAAAGGGACGGAGGAAGATCTACCAAGCAAACGGAAAACAAAAAAAGGCAGAGGTTGCAATCCTAGTCTCTGATAAAACAGACTTTAAACCAACAAAGATCAAAAGAGACAAAGAAGGCCATTTCATAATGGTAAAGGGATCAATTCAACAAGAAGAGCTAACTATCCTAAATATATATGCACCCAATACAGGAGCACCCAGATTCATAAAGCAAGTCCTGAGTGACCTACAAAGAGACTTAGACTCCCACACAATAATAATCAGAGACTTTAACACCCCACTGTCAACATTAGACAGATCAACGAGACAGAAAGTTAACAAGGATACCCAGGAATCGAACTCAGCTCTGCAGCAAGTGGACCTAATAGACATCTACAGAACTCTCCACCCCAAATCAACAGAATATACATTTTTTTCAGCACCACACCACGCCTATTCCAAAACTGACCACATACTTGGAAGTAAAGCACTCCTCAGCAAATGTAAAAGAACAGAAATTATAACAAACTGTCTCTCAGACCACAGTGCAATCAAACTAGAACTCAGGACTAAGAAACTCACTCAAAACCGCTCAACTACATGGAAACTGAACAACCTGCTCCTGAATGACTACTGGGTACATAACGAAATGAAGGCAGAAATAAAGATGTTCTTTGAAACCAACGAGAACAAAGACACAACATACCAGAATCTCTGGGACACATTCAAAGCAGTGTGTAGAGGGAAATTTATAGCACTAAATGCCCACAAAAGAAAGCAGGAAAGATCCAAAATCGACACCCTAATGTCACAATTAAAAGAACTAGAAAAACAAGAGCATACACATTCAAAAGCTAGCAGAAGGCAAGAAATAACTAAAATCAGAGCAGAACTGAAGGAAATAGAGACACAAAAAATCCTTCAAAAAATTAGTGAATCCAGGAGCTGGTTTTTTGAAAGGATCAACAAAATCGATAGACCACTAGCAAGACTAATAAAGAAGAAAAGAGAGAAGAATCAAATAGACACAATAAAAAATGATAAAGGGGATATCACCACCGATCCCACAGAAATACAAACTACCATCAGAGAATACTATAAACACCTCTACGCAAATAAACTAGAAAATCTAGAAGAAATGGATAAATTCCTCGGCACATACACCCTCCCAAGACTAAACCAGGAAGAAGTTGAATCTCTGAATAGACCAATAACAGGCTCTGAAATTGTGGCAATAATCAATAGCTTACCAACCAAAAAATGTCCAGGACCAGATGGATTCACAGCCGAATTCTACCAGAGGTACAAGGAGGAGCTGGTACCATTCCTTCTGAAACTATTCCAATCAATAGAAAAAGAGGGAATCCTCCCTAACTCATTTTATGAGGCCAGCATCATCCTGATACCAAAGGCTGGCAGAGATACAACCAAAAAAGAGAATTTTAGACCAATATCCTTGATGAACATTGATGCAAAAATCCTCAATAAAATACTGGCAAACCAAATCCAGCAGCACATCAAAAAGCTTATCCACCATGATCAAGTGGGCTTCATTCCTGCGATGCAAGCCTGGTTCAACATACAAAAATCAAAAAATGTAATCCAGCATATAAACAGAACCAAAGACAAAAACCACATGATTATCTCAATAGATGCAGAAAAGGCCTTTGACAAAATTTAACAACGCTTCATGCTAAAAACTCTCAATAAATTAGATATTGATGGGACGTATCTCAAAATAATAAGAGCTATCTATGACAAACCCACAGCCAATATCAGACTGAATGGGCAACAACTGGAAGCATTCCCTTTGAAAACTGGCACAAGACAGGGATGCCCTCTCTCACCACTCCTATTCAACATAGTGTTGGAAGTTCTGGTCAGGGCAATTAGGCAGGAGAAGGAAATAAAGGGTATTCAATTAGGAAAAGAGGAAGTCAAATTGTCCCTGTTTGCAGATGACATGATTGTATATCTAGAAAACCCCATCGTCTCAGTCCAAAATCTCCTTAAGCTGATAAGCAACTTCAGCAAAGTCTCAGGATAGAAAATCAATGTACAAAAATCACAAGCATTCTTATACACCAGTAACAGACAAACAGAGAGCAAAATCATGAGTGAACTCCCAGTCACAATTGCTTCAAAGAGAATAAAATACCTAGGAATCCAACTTACAAGGGACATGAAGGACCTCTTCAAGGAGAACTACAAACCACTGCTCAATGAAATAAAAGAGGATACAAACAAATGGAAGAACATTCCACGCTCATGGGTAGGAAGAATCAATATCATGAAAATGGCCATACTGCCCAAGGTAATTTATAGATTCAATGCCATCCCCATCAAGTTACCAATGACTTTCTTCACAGAATTGGAAAAAACTACTTTAAAGTTCATATGGAACCAAAAAAGAGCCCGCATTGCCAAGTCAATCCTAAGCCAAAAGAACAAAGCTGGAGGCATCATGCTACCTGACTTCAAACTATACTACAAGGCTACCGTAACCAAAACAGCATGGTACTGGTTCCAAAACAGAGATATAGATCAATGGAACAGAACAGAGCCATCAGAAATAATGCCACATATCTACAACCATCTGATCTTTGACAAACCTGACAAAAACAAGCAATGGGGAAAGGATTCCCTATTTAATAAATGGTGCTAGGAAAACTGACTGGCCACATGTAGAAAGCTGAAACTGGATCCCTTCCTTACACCTTATACAAAAATTAATTCAAGATGGATTAAAGACTTACATGTTAGACATAAAACCATAAAAACCCTAGAAGAAAACCTAGACAGTACCATTCAGGACATAGGCATGGGCAAGGACTTCATGTCTAAAACACCAAAAGCAATGGCAACGAAAGCCAAAATTGACAAGTGGGATCTAATTAAACTGATTAAATTAAACTAATTAAATTTCTTTTGCTTCTGCACAGCAAAAGAAACTACCATCAGAGTGAACAGGCAACCTACAAAATAGGAGAACATTTTTGCAACCTACTCATCTGACAAAGGCCTAATATCTGGAATCTGCAATGAACTCAAACAAATTTACAAGAAAAAAAACAAACAACCCCATCAAAAAGTGGGTGAAGGATATGAACAGACACTACTCAAAAGAAGACATTTATGCAGCCAAAAAACACATGAAAAAATGCTCACCATCACTGGCCATCAGAGAAATGCAAATCAAAACCACAATGAGATACCATCTCACACCGGTTAGAATGGCGATCATTAAAAAGTCAGGAAACAACAGGTGCTGGAGGGGATGTGGAGAAATAGGAACAGTTTTACATTGTTGGTGGGACTGTAAACTAGTTCAACCATTGTGGAAGTTAGTGTGGCGATTCCTCAGGGATCTAGAACTAGAAATACCATTTGACCCAGCCATCCCATTACTAGGTATATACCCGAAGGATTATAAATCATGCTGCTATAAAGACACATGCACACGTATGTTTATTGCGGTACTATTCACAATAGCAAAGACTTGGAACCAACCCAAATGTCCAACAATGATAGACTGGATTAAGAAAATGTGGCACACATACACCATGGAATATTATGCAGCCATAAAAAATGAAGAGTTCATGTCCTTTGTAGGGACATGGATGAAACTGGAAACCATCATTCTCAGTAAACTATCACAAGGACAAAAAACCAAACACCGCATGTTCTCACTCATAGGTGGGAATTAAACAATGAGAACACATGGACACAGGAAGGGGAACATCACACTCCAGGGACTGTTGTGGGGTGGGGGGCTGGGGGAGGGATAGCATTAGGAGATATACCTAATGCTAAATGACAAGTTAATGGATGCAGCACACCAACATGGCACATGTATACATATGTAACAAACCTGCACATTGTGCACGTGTACCCTAAAACTTAAAGTATAATAATAATAAAATAAAAAATTTTAAAAAGAGTTTGATTATAAAAAAAATTTTCATTTTTTTCATTTTCTTATTTCCCACAATGAATTATTACTGGTTCAATTAAAATGCTCAAAGGAAATTTTAAAAATATTTTTTAAACCCAGACAGGATATGAACCAACATGTAGCTTTTTCTATGTCCAATGTTGTATTTTATTAACAGGGAAAGATTTTCATGTTAATGGTAACTTTCAAGGCTTCTTCCTTAGACCCCTGTCATTGGCATTTTTTTTCATAGTCAAAAAGCAAATCTAAGAATGACAAATATGAAAAAGAAACCCTTCTCTATCCAATCTTTCATTTTTCCTCATTGCTCCCTATCTCATTTCAGGTGTTCTGGCTCCTGAGAGGATGCTGAATGTGCAAGACCACAAGTGCAAAGAACACCATGCTCAATCACTCTGCAAACGACATTAGAACCGGAATAAATGCAAAGGCTGCAGGTCTGTTTAGGACATATACCTACACACAGTGCCAAACTCATCCTGTGGCCAACAGATGTACAGAGAATCCCAGAGTGCTTTATTAAGGATGGGTGACTGTTCATAGTTGGTTTCCTAAACCTGGGAAGCTCAGCAAACCAGTTTTACAAAAACATCAGTAGATGATGGTGGTGATGATCTTGATAACAGTGTTAATGATTATTTCAGAAACTAATACTTCTGAGGGTTTACAAGGTGGCAGGCACTGAGGCAACATCTTTCTATACCTTCTCTCATGTGATTCTTCCAAGCATCCCATCAGGTAAGTCTCATTATTGCCCCAGTTTTACAGATAGACAAACCAAAGTATGGTGAAGCTGGGTAATATGCCTGAGGTTACGGGGCTGGAAAACAACAGAACTAGGATTCTGTTCCGTCTGACTCCACAGCCTGTGTTCTTAACCACTGTGTAAGCCATTTAAAGAAAATAGGAGTGCCACTTAAGTAAAAGTGAATCCTAATTCTGTGATTGGTAGGGACTTAATTAAATAATGAATCTTAATCGTTACTCAATCTTAAGTAAAAATGAATTTCAATTATGTGATTCGTAAGGTTCAGGTTAAGCTGTTATTAAAAAAAACTCTCCAAAAGTACAGAGGGTTAAATAAGGTGGAAATGTATGCTTCTCTTGGGACAACAGTCTCAAGGTCAGTGGTGGTCAGAAATGGATGGAAGGCTCTAGTCTGTGACCATTCAGCCTTCATCAGTTCTCAACCTACAACTTCTGTTATCTGGGCCCAAGTCAGCTGTCCTGGTTGTCACCATTCTCATGTGGTAAGAAGGGGAAATACAGGCGATACAGGTAAGTAGCTTGTGCTTAGGTTGGGGATGAACTAGAGGGTGCATTCATCCCCTCATCTCACCTCTCTCTTGCCTGCACTTACTCCCATAGCCACACAGGGCCACACGGAGGCAGGGAAATGAAGTCTCTAGCTGGGCTGCCATGTGCCCAGAAAACTCATGGATGGTTCAATTATTGAAGGGAAAAAGGGGAGGTCGAGCGCAGTGGCTCATGCCTGTAATCCCAGCACTTTGGGAGGCTGAGGTGGGCAGATCGGCTGAGGTCAGGAGTTCGAGACCAGCCTGGCCAACATGGTGAAACCCCATCTCTACTAAAAATACAAAAATTAGCTGGGTGTGGTGGCAGGCACCTGTAATCCCAGCTACTTGGGAAGCTGAGGCAGGAGACTCGCTTGAACCCGGGGGCAGAGGTTGCAGCGAGCCACGATCATGCCATTGCACTCCAGCCTGGGTGACAAGAGGGAGACTTCGTCTCAAAAAAAAAAAAAAAAAAAGAAAAAGAAAAAAAAAAGAAAGGAAAAAGGGGAGATGGCTGTTTCCTCCATGCCAGTACCTCAGGACATTAAAACTAGAGCTTGCCTTTTACCAAATTTATACCAGCTGTGTTATGTACAAACAAGGCAGATGAGGCTCAGAGAGTTTAGGAGATCTTGTCAATGTCCTTCATCTCATTAGGCAGAACTGAATCTAGAGCCTGTTCCATGATTTTCAGTACTGTGTTCTTTTTTTTTTTTTTCTAAATTGAGTCTTCATATTAAATTGGAAAGGAAAGTATGAAATTTTAAGTTGTGCCAGATAAACACAATGACTTTTAAAAAATGATTTTAACATTGCTCAGATGTTAAAAAGATGTTCAAAAGGAGCCAATAAATGTCAAAAAGAAAGATAAACATATTCATAGAATTTTAAGGTTGTAAGCAAGATATCACCAGGATCACCTTCCTCATTCTATAATAAGGCAGCTTTGGCTCCAGAAGTTGAGTTGACTGATTTATCTTTCAATTTTCTCTGTTCCTCCCCCGAACCTCAAAGTCCCTCATGAGAAGGACAAAGTATCTCCCAACACCCTAACATCGGAGCCCATGAGACACCCAGGAAACCCCAGTCTATCTTCTTGAGCATTATCTCAAATCTGTTACTCTCTGATTTGGCTAACATTCAGAAAACAGTGAGTTTCAACCAACCAACTTCCATTTATAGAGGTACCATGCTAGGTGCTGAGGAACGCAAAGATACAAGGGCCATGGTTCCTGCCTCTGGGAGCTTACAATTTAGCAACAAACAGACAAAACAACCATGAAATGATACAAAATGGCATAACAGCTGGATATAGAGTGTCAGCTATTTTATTTATTTTCCCAGAGAGCATAATATTCCACATATCATCAGGGATGAGCAGGTATCTTAGGCTGGGCTGATGATAGAACTCCATCCCTCTGACCAAAGTGATTGGCATAGGATGGGCATGTGACTCAAGCCAAGCCAAGCAGTCCTTCTTGGGAATTTATTCATTGGGATGGGAGAGAATCTCTCTCTTGCTTGTTAGGTCTGAGGGTTGGAAGGGTATGAATTCAGAGTGACCAGTGGCCCTGCTCTCCATCACATGGAAAAAGCTTATTATTAGTAGGAAAGGGTGACCCTGCCAAGCAGATCAATACAGAGATATGAGTTGCAGAGAGAGTTAAAGATATCTGGCTAACAGCAACAAATATCCAGATCACGTATCATCATCATTATCACCAGAATAAACATTTTGAATGTTTATGCCAGGAATGGTACCTACATACAATGTAGGCACTTAATAGCATCTCATTGAAGGATGATAAAAACAGTAATATTCATAAAAGTATAACATCATTATCCTCCTTTTTTCTTTGGAGAACAAGGAGGACCAATAATTTGCCACACAGCTAATGAGAGAACTGGGCCATGAACCCAAATCTGTCTGATTCTAAAAAAAAAATCTTAGTTCTTTCTACTGCCACAGATAGTCTTGTGCTATAGTTTGGATGCTTGTCCCCTCCAAATCTCATGTTGAAATTTGGCCCCAATGTTAGAGGTGGGGCCTAATGGGGGGTGTTTGGGTTATGGGGGTGGATCACTCATGAATGGATTAATACCCCAGGTGGCAGGTGCAGTGAGTGAGTTCTCACTGTATTATTATAGTTTCTGTGATGGGTCCTTGTTAAAAAGCGTCAGCCCCTCCCTTCTCACTCTAGTTTCCTCTCTCACCATGTGATCTCTGCACACGCCAGCTCCCTTCAGCCTCCACCATGAGTAGAAGCAGCCTGAGGCTTTTACCAGATGCCCAGTCTTCCATCTAGCAGAATCATGAGCCAAATAAACCTTTTTTCTTTATAAATTATCCAGTCTCAGATATTCCTTTATAGAAGTACAAAATGAATTAACACCCTGTGCCTGCAAGTCACCATCCTCTGAATGAAGGTAGCAGCTTGACTCTCCTGCATAGAATTAGGATTCATGTATTTGCCTCACTTGACCCACAAGGTGGATTTGATTCTGGACAGCTTCTTCTCTGTGTTGATTCCTGGCAGGCTCCTTCCCCAGTCTGACCTCCCCTCCTCAACCACCATGGGGGGATCCCCTTCCAGGCAGAGGAATCTCAAGTCTTGTCCCCAGTACAACTGTCCCAGAGTGGACATCAGAATCTGCCTCTGCTGTTCCCACCTCTGTCCAGAGTAGAAAACTTCCACTTGTGACACCTACACAACATCTCCACAGGTGTTCGTTTTTCGAGGTTCTTGGGAGAAGTGACGTTAGCCAGGCAGAATCTGGGTGAAGAGTTCTAAGCCAGGGCAGCGTGGCAGAGCAGAAAAATAACAAGAGCCTGGCTGGCTCCCTACACCATATGTCATACTGACTTTTTTTTTTTTTTTTTGAGATGGGGTTTCACTGTGTCTCCCAGGCTGGAGTGCAGCGGTGCCATCTTGGCTCACCGGCAACCTCTGCCTCCCAGGTTCAAGTGATTCTCCTGCCTCAGCCTCCTGACTAGCTGGGACTACAGGCACCCGCCACGATGTTCAACTAATTTTTGTATTTTTAGTAGAGATGGGGTTCCACCATGTTGGCCAGGCTGGTCTCGAACTCCTGACCTCAAGTGATCCACCTGCCTCAGCCTCCCAAAGTGCTGGGATTACAGGCGCAAGCCCTCACACCCAGGCTGTCATACCAACTTTTAACTGTCTACATCTGGACTTCTTTTATCTAAGAGGGGAATACACTTCTAATTTGTTTAAATGGCTATTATTTTGGATTTTCTGTTAAATGTTAAACCTAACCCTAAGTAATAAAAAGTCCCTCCTTGTTCACTTTTGCATCTTTTGCACCTTGCATAGTGTCTGGCACAAAACAGGCACTCATAAAAAATGTCTGGCAGCTGGGCATCATGGTTCACGCCTATAATTCTAGCACTTTGGGAGGCCGAGATGGGCGGATCACATGAGGCCAGGAGTTGGAGACCAGCCTGGCCAATATAGCAAAGCCGCATCTCTACTAAAAATACAAAAATTAGCTGAGTGTGGTAGCGGGCGCCTGTAATCCCACCTACTCGGGAGGCTGAGGCACAAGAATTGCTTGAACTGGGGAGGCAGAGGTTGCAGTGAGCTGAGATCACGCCACTGCACTCCAGCCTGGGCGACAGAGTAAGATCCTGTCTCAAAAAAAAAAAAAAAAAGTCTGTGGAGTCATAAGCAAATGGGTGTATGTTAAATGGTTCACATCACAACAACAATGTAAAATAAATATTTTGCATACATATGTCAAACATATGTAGATATTTGTAATTCAGGAAGTACTTTGGGGAAAGCTAGGGATGTTTCACTATAGCTTTTAAGACCTAGTTGAGCCGCTGTTTACACTTTTCATTTCTTGAAATAAGATACATAATCTTGCCCTTGGAAGAGAGCTGCTGTCAGGTGGGCCTCACCGTTCAGGTCACGACAGACAGAAAAGGAAGAGTGGCAGTTGCCCAGTTGGAAGCTGGCTGGGAGAGATGATTGAGTGGTTTTGGGATTATACTTATCTAATACTTATAAAAGCTAACCATCATCAGAAGCCAACCTCCAGGCCTCCAGGTGCTTTGTATCATAAAGCCTCATGGGAGACTTATGTTTTATGTCGTGTCTTTCTTTTTCCATCACAACAGGCTTCACTGTCGGCTCTGCTTGCAAAGCAAGCTGCACAACCTTACTGTCTCTTTGTTCTGTACTTTTGTAGCCAAGGGGAATGAATAGCCAACTCATTACTTCTCTTAAAAAATATACCCACCACCAGTTTCTCAGTAAGGAGAAAGCAGTTACCCTTAGGAAATGGAATATATTTCTGCTTATGCACACATCTCTCTTTTGTTCAATCATTTAGCAAATATTTATTGAGTGCCTACCATGTGCCAGGCACCGTTCTCGGTATTAGGAATATAACATGCTTTAAACACACCTGGGTTCTTGAGGGCATCAAGCTAACATTCTAGTGGGAGGATCTGACAAACATATTAAATGAGTAGAATAAACAATTTGTTAGTGATATGTGCTCAAAGAAAAGAATAAAGCAAGGAGGGGATATTGGGGGATGGAGTTACAATTTTACACAAGGTGGTCAAGAAAGGCTTCACTGAGAAAGTGACATTTGAGTGAAGATTTGACAAAAATGAAAGAGTAAGCAATGATGTATCACAGGAAAGTGCACTCCCGCCCAGGGTTCAAGAGCAAAGTCCTGGCCGGGTGTGGTGGCTCACGCCTGTAATCCCAGCACTTTGGGAGGCCGAGGCAGGTGGATCACCTGAGGTCAGGAGTTCGAGACCAGCCTGGCCAACATGATGAAACCCCATCTCTACTAAAAATACAAAAATTAGCTGGGCATGGTGGCACATGCCTGTAATTCCAGCTACTCGGGAGGCTGAGACATGAGAATCGCTTGAACTCAGGAGGCGGAGTTTGCAGTGAGCCGAGATTGCACCACTGCACTCCAGCCTGGGCAACAGAGCAAGACTCCATCTCAAAAACAAAACAAGAAAACACGAAGTCCTAGGCAACATGGACTGGACATGGACATAAACCCAGAGGACACTGTCCTGGGTTAAATAGCCCACTCACAGAAAGACAAAGACCACATTATGTCACTTCTATGAAGTATCTAAAATAGTGTGTTCATATAATTAAAGAGTGAAATGGTAGTTACCAGAGGCTGGGGCAAGAGGGAGATGGGGAGTTTCTAATCAATAGGTTTACTATCAATAGAAGTTACTAACAGTTACAATAAGAGTTACTAATCAATAGGAGTTTCAGCCAACAAACATAATTAACTTCTAGAGATCTGCTGTACCACATTGTACCTATAGTCAGCAATAATATATTGGACATTTAAAAATTTACCAAGAGAGTAGATCTCATGTTAAGTGTTCTTACTACAATAAAAAAAAAAATATATATATATATATATTTAAAGAGGCCAGCCAAGGTGGTTCATGTGTGTAATCGCAGCACTTTGGGAGGTCAAGACAAGAGGATCACTTGAAGTCAGGAGTTTGAGACAAGCCCAGGCAACACAGCAAGACCCCCATCTCTACAAAAAATTTAAAAAATCAGCCAGGAGGCTGAGGTGAGAGGATTGCTTGAGCTCCGGAGGTTGAGGCTGCAGGGATCCACAATCACACCACTGCACTCCAATCTGAGTGGCAGAGCAATGATAACAGAAGGGCTGGGGTCCCAGCTAAACCCCACCATTAAGCCTGGAACCACGGCCCTGAGTGAAAATGGCTGACCCCATTTTTCCACACAAATGTTGCCTTTTTGGCCTGCCTTGCCCTTCCCCTATCCTGTGCCTATAAAAGATTTCAGCTGGTAGAGCAACACAGGCGGCTGAGCATTGAGGTTACATACAAGCAGCTAAGCCGCGAGCAGAGCAGCAACTGAGCGTCAAAGACTACGGATAGATGCAGCTAACTTCAGACACTGCGGCTTCAGGGAAAGATCACCTTCCCACCCCGTTGGCAGCTGAGGGCTACCCATCACTCAATAAAGTCTTCCACATGCATCACCTTTCAAACAGTTCATGTGACCTGATTCTTCCTGGACACCAGACAAGAACCCGGGTGCCAAGAGGGCAAGAACCCGGGTGCCAAGAGGGCAAGAACCCGGGTGCCAAGAGGGCAAGAACCTGGGTGCCAAGAGGACAGGGGCTGCCACTCTGACCCTCCACTGTACTGGTTGGCACTTGACCATCCCTGGATAGCAGAGCTGAAAAAGCATTGGTTATACATGCTTGGAGCTGCTGTGGAGCCCCACAGAGCTTGCTCCTGCCAGAGAGGAGTGACCGGCCATTCCAGCATCCATTTACTCCAGTTCCTGCACTCGCTGTCTTGCATGCTTCCTCCTGTGATGAGTGGCCAGCAGCAGGCTGAGTGAAACAGGCCACTCCAGTTCCTGCCCGCAAAGGAGGTCAAGAGAACTATCCTGTCTCATTGAGACCCTGTCCACCCCCACCAAAAAAAGAGCAAAGTATGAGAGGTGTAAGGATCTATGCGGGTTGATGGATCCACGAGGCCAGAGTGGCTGGGATGGGGGTGGGGAGAGAGCTCGTGGAAAGAGGAGCTCCACCAGTGGTGGAGGCCCCTGTCAGCCACCAAAGAATTTTGGTTCACTCCTAATGAAATGAGAAGACCTGGAGAGTTTTGAGCAGGGTGCCCGAGATGATTCACCTTTTATAAAGGTCACTCCGGCTGCTGTGTTGAGAGCAGGTGGAAGCAGGGAGACTAGTCAGGGAGACCAGTGAGGAGACATTTATTTTCCAGGTCTCCAGGCACCATCTCTCACCAGCCATTTTCCTCTCTCCCTCTTCACTCCTGTGGTGGGTGATCTTCCTCCCCAGCCACTTCAGAACCAAGAATCATCTTGTGCTCCCTCTGTCCTCATCCAAATGTGTTTTTAAATTCTTTCATCACACTAGTCAACAACAGATACTCCTGTAAGCAGATTCATACCTAAGAAAAGCCAAGTGAAGAACAGCAATTTCTAGAGTCTGCTGGGGCGGTAGAAGAGGACTATTTTCTCCTCACTGGTTTAGTCAACACTTCTTCAGGTCTTACCCAAGTGTACTAGTTTTCTATTGCTGATAAACAACCACTAACTTGACCACTTAAAACACATACTGTATGTCAGCAGTCTAGGTACGGCAGGGCTGGGGTCTTCACTCAGGGTCTCAAGGACCAAAGGAAATCGTGGTGTTGGCGCAGCTGAGTTCTCATCTGAAGGCTCTGGGGAAAAGTCCGTTTCCAAGCTAATTCAGGTTGTGGGCCTAATTCAGTTCCCTGTGGTTATTAGACTGCTGTCAGGGGACTGCTCTCAGCTCCAGAGGCCACCTGCTTTGACTCCCTCACTAATATTTGGTCACATTTCACATCTTTCTGATTTTTCTATGCCTAATCTCTAGACTCAGTTTGAAGGCCTTGTGTAATTAAGCCAGATCGGCGTGGCTCGTCTCCCTATCTTAAAGTCAATTTATTTGGGGTCTTAATTACAACTGCAAAGTCCCTTCGCAGCAATACCTAGATTAGTGCTTGACTGAATAACTGGGAGAAGGTGCAATAGACCAGGGGCTGCGAATTATGAGCCATCCTAGAAATCTGCCTACTACACCAAGAAAAAGGGAGCACATTGACCCATGTGGGGAAGTGCCTGGAGTAGAAGAGCTGAAGGCGCCAGGCAGGCCTTGGGGACTGGGACTAGGATTCAGTGTGCCATGAGTCACTCATTCTCTCTCTTTCTCTCTCTGTCACACACACACAGACACCACACACATGCACACATGCACACACCACACACACACACACACACCTTTCTCCATTCACCCCTCATCTCTGCTGGTCTTCATTCTGCAGAGTTGCTCCTCCCATGTAACAAGAAAGCCACGTGCCTGTGGTCCCAGCTACTCAGGAGGCTGAGGCAGGAGAATCGCTTGAATCCAGGAGGCAGAAGTTGCAGTGAGCCAAGATCATGCCATTGCACTCCAGCCTGGGGGACAGAGCGAGACTCCATCTCAAAAAAAAAAAAAAAAAAAGCCACCAACTGCCCTAGTTCCTGCTATCACAGTTTTGCTTTTCCAGTAAAAAGATAATGTCTTTCTCCGAATGCTTGAATATAAACCTAGAGAAAGAGTATGATAGAGCCAGCTTGGGTCTGGCATGGGAAGTAGAGTGCCGAGATTGAGAGGCAGCTGGAAGAGGCGAAGAGTTGTCTAAAGGAGGTGGTAGGATGCATGTCAGGTAAGCAGATGCACAGAGCCACTGGGACCTCTTCAGCCAGAGGTGCTGCTCTTTCCTCAAAGAACTTATAGACCTTCTGCATCGCTCTCCTTCCTCTTCTGACCTGCTTAGTGGTCCTGCCTTCTCTAACCCTCAGGGGGCTGACATCTAGCTCTAGCATCCACAAGATTAAGTCCAAACCTATAAACTTGGGGCCACGGGATGGGGCCAGGCATTGGAGAGAGAATGCCTTGCAGAATAATCTAGAAAGAATTCTGGACTAGATTTTAGTCCTTGCTCTGCTACTAACCGTGATCATGAACATGTTGTGGTGGCCATGGAGGTTGGCCGCTCAGACCTCCCTTAGAGAGAACCTGATCTGGGGAGTATAGTTGGGTGACAGCTTCTACCTTTCACACCTTTGGATTTGCTGTGATATTCACAACAAAGCTTGATTTCCCCCTGCCGCTCACCAAGCTGCTTCTAGCCAACTACTAAGTCCATTGTAGGTACTGCGGCCGGGCTATTTCTGCCCAACACAAGACTCCTTGAATGTTTGATCTTTGCTCAGGGATACCTTACTGGCCTGGCCAAGACCTTTCGTGGCTGTATCGCAGTCTGAGGGTTCTCCTATTCACCCACTTCCTTCCATCTCCTTTCATATATGCAGACCTGCACCTCCGTCAATAGATGCATCCTGCCTACTCCTGTTCTCTCCCCCATTACCTTTCACAGACATTTCTCCCAATAAATCTCTTGTACATCTAAATTCTTCTTGGTTTCTGATTTTCAGAGGACCCAAACTGACACACAGGTTAATCCTCTTTCTCTTATCTGTAGCATCAGTGACATTCAACTGGATTTCTGGGGTCCCTTCTAGCTCAAAGATCCTACCTGCTTTTGTGATTTTAGAGAGTTATCCCTGTTTGATGAAAGAAGAAAAAGATGATTGCATACTTAGATGTCTGATCCACAACTATTTGGGCCTATGATCTTTGGTTATCTTTAATTTTTGTCACTACAAAGAACTTTTTTTTAGTTTGAGACAGATTCTCACTCTGTCACCCAGACTGGAGTGCATTGGTACAATCTCAGCTCATTGCAATCTCTGCCTTCAGGGTTCAAGCGATTCTCTTGCCTCAGTCTCCTGAGTAGCTGGGATTACAGGCGGCTGCCACCACACCTGGCTAATTTTTGTATTTTCAGTAGAGATGGGGTTTCACTATGTTTGCCAGGCTGGTCTTGAACTCCTAACCCCAGGTGATCTGCCCGCCTTGGCCTCCCAAAGTGCTGGGATTACAGGCATGAGCCACTGCACCTGACTGCTACAAAAAACTTGCTTGTTGGTAATATCTTATCAGGCAAGGTAAAGGATTCTGGGCAAGATTTTCTTAAGGACTGGCTGAAAACTCTACACATTATGTGAATGAACCATCACTGTTTTAGCCAGTGGTTCTTCTATTTCAGCATACAGAAGAGTCCCCTGGGAATGGCTTAAAAAAGTAGATTCCTTTGGCCGGGTGCGGTGGCTCACGCCTGTAATCCCAGCACTTTGGGAGGCCGAGGCAGGTGGATCACCTGGGGTCAGGAGGTCGAGACCATCCTGGCTAACACGGTGAAACCCCATCTCTACTAAAAATACAAAAAATTAGCCAGGCGTGGTGGCAGGTGCCTGTAGTCCCAGCTACTCAGGAGGCTGAGGCAGGAGAATGGTGTGGACTCGGGAGGTGGAGCTTGCAGTGAGCTGAGATCGCGCCACTGTGCTGCAGCCTGGGCAACAGAGCAAGACTCTGTCTCAAAAAAAAAAAAAAAAAAAAAAAAGATTCTTGGCTAGGCACGATGGCTCACACCTGTAATCCCAGCACTTTGGGAGGCTGAGGCGGGTGGATCACCTGAGGTCAGGAGTTCGAGACCAGCCTGACCAACATGGAGAAACCCCATCTCTACTAAAAATATAAAAATTAGCTGGGTATGGTGGTGCACACCTGTAATCCCAGCTACTCAGGAAGCTGAGGCAGGAGAATCGCTTGAGCCCTGGAGGCGGAGGTTGCAGTGAGCTGAGATCACGCCACTGTACTCCATACTCCAGCCTGAGTGACAGAATGAGACTCCATCTCTAAAAAAAAAAAAAAAAAAAAAAAAAGTAGATTCCTGGATTTGACCCATCGAGAGCTTCTTAAGTTTTACAAAAATTATTTCCTGGGTATCTATAATGTGCTGTGGGGCACCATAGGAAGTCATTGATGCTGCATGGTGGGGGGCGATGTGAGCCAAGGTGATCTCTTTAGGTGGTGACATTTCAGCAGGTAATAAAGAATGAGAAGGAACTTGTCCCCCAGGTGGCAATGTGGTAAAGACATTCCCAGTATGTTGCGACAACAGCTGGGCAGTTGAGGGGGTGTAGGGTTGGCCAGCGAGGGAAGAGAAGAACATGGGAAACAGTGTGGACCTTTGGTTTAGCTCTGTTTCTGGCATGGACGTTATTTTAGAGATCTGTGATATGGGTAGAGATTGGTACTTCCGAAGTCTGGAGAAAAGCTCTCTTATCTAAACAAAATACAAAGTAAACAAAAAGATAAGAAAGAGTCAGCATCAGTGGCTCACACCTGTAATCCTAGCACTTTGGGAGGCCAAGGTGGGTGAATCACTTGAGGTCAGGAGTTTGAGACCAGCCCGGCCATCATGGTGAAATCCCGCCTCTATTAAAAATACAAAAATTAGCCGGGCGTGGTGGCGCATGCCTGTAATCCCAGCTGCTCCAGGCTGAGGCAGGAGAATCACTTAAACCTGGGAGGCAGAGGTTGCAGTTAGTGGAGATTGCGCCACTCCACTCCAGCCTGGATGACAGAGAAAGACTCCATCTGGAAAAAAAAAAAAAAAAAGAAAGAGTCAGAAGTAGCAAATGCCATTTGTTTTTTTCTTCAATACCCAATACTTAGAATGCTGCTCCACGGGAACCTCTCTGTGACACAGTGGGGTATCCACTCTTGTTTTTTGAGGTGCATGCTATATTCCAGGGCATTTCCTAGTCCCAGGAGGGAGCATCTAACTGACTTTTGGTAACCCCCCACCTGCCTCGAAAGGCTAAATTGGCCCCAAAGATCCGGGTATCAGTTGGGGCATCCTCAGTTGATAGGGTTGATTCTGTCAGAAGTGCGAATCAAGACTCTTTGGTCCACTGATATACCTCAGAGTTGGTCAATTGTTGTCCTTGGATTTGACACATGACTTTGTCCCTTACTTTAATCCTCCTGTGTAATTTTTTTTTTTTTTTTTAGACAGCGTCTCGCTCTGCCGCCCAGTCTGGAGTGCAGTGTTGTGGTGATCTCGGCCCATTGTAGCCTTGACCTCTGGGGCTCAAGCGATCCTCCGGCCTCAGCCTCCCAAGTATCTGGGTTCACAGATTGGTACCACCACGCCCAGCGAATTCTTTAATTTCTTGTAGAGACGAGGACTTATTATATTGCCCAGGCTTGTCTTGAATTCCCTGGCCCAAGTGATCCTTCTGCCTTGGCCTCCCAAAGTGCTGGGATTACAGACATGAGCCACTGTGCCTGGCCTTCCTGTATAATTTTTTGTTTTATGTCTTAGGGATGGGGTTTCACTCATCACCCAGACATGAGTGTATTGGGTGCAATCATAGCCCACTGCAGGCAAAGTCCTGGGCTCAAGTGATTTTCCCAGTTTAGCCTCTGGAGTAGCTGAGACTACAGGTGCATGCCACCACACCCAGCTAATTTTTTTTTTTTTTTTTTTTAAGAGACAGGGGCTCGCTATGTTGTCCAGGCTGGTCTCAAACTCCTGGCTTCAAGCGATTCTCCTGCTTCAAACTCCTGAGTAGCTGGGATTACAGGCAGAAACCACTATGCTCAGCTTAAAATATCCTTATTTCTTTTTTAAAGAGTATATATGTTTTACAATTTTAAGGTATTAAGGATCCTCTGAAGTGCATCTATTAGCCTCTTAATGTCTATGGATTCTAGTTCAGGAACCCATGGAATTATAAAAAAGGAGGCCAGAAAAGATCAGAAACAAAAGAACCAGCTGGGCACAGTGGCTCACACCTATAATCCCAGCACTTCGGGAGGCTAGGGCAGGAGAATCGCTTGAGGCCAGGAGTTCAAAACCAGCCAGGGCAGCCTAGTGAGATCTCATCCCTATTAAAAAAAGATGCTTCAGGAAAGAATTCTAGGAAAAAATTAAAGAAAGAAAAGAAAAAACTATCAATGGAAACAGATCTAAAAATTGAATCATTAAAAACTATCAATGGAAACAGATCTAAAAATTGAATTATTAAAAACTATCAATGGAAACAGATCTAAAAATTGAATTATTAAAACTATCAATGGAAACAGATATAAAAATTAAATTATTAAAAACTATCAATGGAAACAGATCTAAAAATTGAATTATTAGTACCATCTATATGGCCTGCATTTGTTGCCATGTTACATAATGATATGGTGGTTGCATTACATTAAAAAACAAGGTTGTATTACCTTAAAAATAAACATGGCTGTATCATCTTAAAAAAATCAAAGCTAGAAGAATAAAATTCACCTCAATCCCCTTCAGTACAAAGGAATAGTCATACTAACACTCTGGTGTTTCTTGCCAGGTTACTTTTGTGCATATGTATTTTAAAGTATTTATTTCATAGTTAAGATCATGGTATGTATTCTATTTTATTTCCTCACGTTTAGTATTTACCGTTATAATGTAAGTGTCTTTTTCCTTCATATGAATCATGCTTAATACCAATATAAAATTCCATCATGTACCTCAATCATATTTTATTGCTGTTTACACCTATGTTGGGAGTTTATTTTCAATGTTGTCTTATAAATAATGGTGTTTAGAATAAAGATCTGCATTAAAGCTTTTTTCGTATTTTGGATTTTTCCCTTAGGACAGATTCTCAGAAGTGGAATTTGAGGATGAAAGGGCATGAACATTTTTAAGAGTCATCATACATATTGTAAAACTGCTTTTGAAAATAGTCATGAGATTTCCTATCACCACCAGCTTAAAATAGTGTCTGCTTCACTATAGTCTCACCATTATTGTGTATTGTTATTCTTTAATCTTTACTGTTGGCAAAAATCATTGACTTAATTCCCATGATTCTGCTTTAATCCTATGAACTTTAATTCCCAGAGATGCCAGTAAGATATTACAAACCAGTATCACAGATATGCAAAAAATGAACTAAAACATTTTACAAACATTTATAAAAGCAGTTTCAGTCTTTCCATTCATGCTGCTTCATATTGTTGTATTTTAACGCAGTGTTTCACCCTCAGTGACACTGGCATTTTGGGCTAGATAATTCTTTGTCATGAGGGGCTGTCCTGGGCATTAAATGGTATTTCACAGCATTCTTGGTGTTGACCCAGTGGATGTCAGAAGCTCCCCTAGGTTGTGACAACCAAAAATGTCTCCAGACATTGCCAAATGTCCCCAGGGGGAAAATAGCCCCTGTCTAAGAATTACCGTTCTAATGAAAACCATATAGCTCTATTAGTTCACATTTCATTCCAATGTTAAAATTTTATTCTTTAGTATCTTAGACCTGATACAGCCTACCCAGCACCCTTTCCTTCCTTCTTCCTTGCCAACAAAGCCCCAGTTTTGTTCAGCTGTTCCCCCTGCTTAAACCCAGGGAATGAATTCTGTCTCATTATGCCTGGTCTAAGCTGGCCTGATAGCCTTATTCTCCTTATCAGTGACTGGCTTTGGTTAGGACATGGAATTCAGTCCTGACGCATAGGACCCAAGGAGACATCTGCCGAAGGACTTCTGAGAAAGATTCGCTTTACTGATAAAAAGCAGCACATAGGGCCAGGCGCGGTGGTTCACACCTGTAATCCCAGCACTTTGGGAGGCCGAGGCGGGTGGATCACCTGAGGTCAGGAGTTCAGAACCAGCCTGGTCAACATGATGAAACCCTGGCTTTACTAAAAATACAAAATTTAGCCAGGTGTGGTGGCGGTCGCCTGTAATCCCAGCTACTCAGGAGGCTGAGGCAAGAGAATCACTTGAACCCGGGAGGTGGAGGTTTCAGTAAGAGGAGATCCCACCACTGCCTCCAGCCTGGGTGACAGAGCAAGACTCTGTCTCAAAAAAAAAAAAAAAAAAAAAAAAGGCAGCACATAGGAGAAAGTACCCTTCTTCTTTAGTAGATGCTGTCAATGTTTCCATGTGTTGCCTGGAAGTGCTGTGGGGAAAAACCACTGACATGCTGAGGAGTAGGAATACAGAAGGCATGTGGCTGTAGTAACATCCCTGAGACACTGAAGTACCTCCCCATGGAGAGGCTCTACCTCCAGACTCCTTGCTATGGGAGGTAACACACTTCCAAACTTTCAAACAACCTTTTGTTGTTACTGTTGTGTCTTCCACGATTAGCATCCTAACAGGTTTTCTGGGAGCCCCTAAATAGTGCCAGGGAGAAGTGGTGGAGCCTGGTCCTATCTGAGCCTGTTTCAACATCCACGTTTGAGCAATAGGCAGGCCCACAGTCATAAGGACCAACTTCTGAGAAGGGATGTTGCTCCAGGGAGGTCCAGCTAGTTGAAGAAGGAGCTCAACCAAGGGGCTGGAGGTCAAGAAGGCTGATTCTGGCCCTAAAGAACAAGGCATGCACACACACACACACACACACACACACACACACAAAAGAACCAAGAACACAAGTTCGGACAGGTAGAGGTGTGGCGGGATGCAAACTCTAGTTCAGGAACCCATGGAATAAGAAAAAAGGAGAACAGGAAAGATCAGGAAAAAAAAAAAAAAAAAAAAGAACTGGCTGGGCCGCTGAGTGGGCTTCCCTACTGAGTGGCCAGAATCCCAGGGAAGCAGATGAATTCCAAGCCTACCATGGACAGTAACAGGAGCTCTTGGTACACAATGACTGGCTCTGTTTTCACTAGGCTGTACCAAGCTTGGAAGTCTTCAGTACTAGTAGTCTGGGGGAGCTAAAACAGGTAGGAACTGATGGACTTAGTGCCAACATACCTTGAGGAAAGTACTACCATACAAGAGAATGAATGAGGGTTTTGGAAACTCTCTTGCAGTTTCAAGAGAGATTTTGATCCTGTGTCTGACATGGGTAGATGGGTGAGTAAATGAGTAGGGAAATGGGTGGATGGGTAGGAGGGCAGATAGGCGGAGGTGAGGCTGGGCAGAAGGCTGGATGGGAGGAGCAGGCAATGAAAAGAATGAATGGTTGAGTGGGTGGATGAGTGGGTGGGATAGCTTACTAGAGGAACAATGGGTAACTATATAGATGAACAAATAAATAATAGCGACTCTTTTAGGTTTTGCTTTGATCACAGAGAACCATGTTCTTAAGGTGGGAAGGAACCTCGGGAGATCTCAGCAGGCCACATTCCCTTCTTGCTGCATTTCATGGACTGTGAGGGCAGAAGTGCATCCCAAAATCAGACCACAGGAGGATGCCCAGGGCATCACAAGAGTCTACTGCACAAAATTTGTATATGTCATATATCTTTTAAAAAGACACAAAGATACTTCCTTCAAGTCAGATATGTAAACGAGAACTGCAAATGAACTATCAAACCGATACATATAACAGCACTCAGAAATCTAATATCATCACTGAAAAAGCTTTGACCTGTACTGAATCCAGGATAGCTGCATTTGTTAAAATTAGCAGAACACCAGAGATTAAAGCAATGAATGTCTTTTCCAATTGGAACACAGTTTGATTGACACCCAAGTTTCTCTCTTAACCTCCACTATTTGCCCTTGAAGGTAGCAGCTACTTCTAACTTGTTTGCAGTGTTTTAATTTGCTTGTACTTTCTTCAGTTAGCAATGTTGCAAGGTCTTTTCAATTTGGTAGCTGGGCTTTTGATTCCTCTTTGCCTAAGTTTCCTCTCACATCTATTTGACCCCTGCCCTGACCTTTTGTCATCCTCCATCTGCTCCATTGGGGTTCCCTCCTTTTTGCTCCACTGCACCCCAAGTGGACCTCCATTACCTCACACCCATCAGAATCTATGTGTAATTGTTTATTTACATATCTGTCCTCTAATTTATCGTGAGTCTCCTTAGGGCAGGGAGCATGTCTTATTCTTGACCCAGTACCTAACACATGAAGGATCTCAAAAATGTTTTGGGTATAAAGGAATAAGCTTGAACTTGTAAGACCAAATTTTATTAAAACAAGGCTTTAGAAACGTCTCTGTATGTATATTTTATTGAACAAAATGTTTTAAATGTATTTAAATAGAACCCAGCATTATTTTAAAGATAACCATAAGACAATTTTCCCACACACTTAAATTAGTTCTCCTGCTGTCAATAATTTTCACAATGAAGTAATCTAGAGAAAACACTTACTAAGTACTAGAATAGGGTGCTGTGAGATTGTTGGTGGTCACTTTCCACAGGGCTTTAAAAATGGACTAGGGTAAAAGTATGTGGTTCAGTAGCTTTCCCAATGTTTGCTGAGAGGGCTGTATATGCAAACACAGAAGGAGCCAAGAAACCAAAGAACAAAGCATGTGAATCCAGTTTGTCCATAGAGGGTGATTTATTAGGGAACTTAGGGACAGAAGCACAGTCTTAGGTGACCATAAGAGAGGGAGATCTCTGCACTGTGAACTTCCAGGCCTGGGGTTTATATACCATAGGGAAAGGGTATGCGAGCTTTGGAAGAAATATGTAGGACAATTGATTGAAGTTGACCTCTTAGGGAAAGCCAAGAGGACTAGTGTATTATAGCCTAAGGGTAGAATTTATGGTAAGTACAGTTTACATAACATCAAGGTTGTCTTGGCCTAAGGGCAAGATTTACAGTAAGCATGGCTCTTACACAAGATATAAAAAATAAAGTAGAATTCTTAGAGGCGTTACTGGAACTGGGGGTGAACCAGAAGTCAACACAGCAGATTTTCATCTAAAATGGTTACTTTAGCCTCCATACCCAATTATAAAAAATAACCAGCTGAAACATGTTAAGGAAGTATATATTCTACTTACAATAGCAGCAAACACACACACATGCACGCACGCATACACACCCATGCACACATTTAGGAAAAAGCTTAAGAAGAAGAGAATTTAGGCCAGGCACAGTGACCCATGCCTGTAATCCCAGAACTTTGGGAGGCCAAGGCAGGTGGATCACCTGAGGTAGGGAGTCCGAGACTAGCCTGACCAACATGGAGAAACCCTGTCTCTACTAAAAATACAAAATTAGCCAGGCGTGGTAGCGCATGATTGTAACCCCAGCTACTCAGGAAGCTGAGACAAGAAAATCGCTTGAACCAGGGAGGTGGAGGTTGCAGTGAGCCAAGGTCACGCCATTGCACTCCAGCCTGGGCAACAAGAGTGAAACTCTGTCTGAGAAAAAAAAAAAAAAAAGTAAAAGAAAAAAAGAGAGAAAATTTAGATCTATAGCATAAAATTTTACTGACACATCCCTGGTGGAATAGAACCTAAAGATCAAAGAACTGTACACATGCACACACCCACAAACACATAAGCCCCTAGATATATGTTAAACCATTTTCAATAATCACATCATTGTTGGTAGTGTTATTATTGTTATTCTGAGACTTTTCCATATATATTATGAAATAAACAAATAATTAGGGCCTTAGAAACAAAAATGTTTAAAGTGGGAAAAAGGAGATACAGATAGGAAATCAATAAAATAAAATACAATTAAAACTTTTTTTTTTTTTTTTTTTGAGATAAGTTCTGGCTCTGTCACCCAGGCTGCAGTGCAGTGGCACAATCATAGTTCACTGCAGCCTCAACCTCCTGGGTCAGCTTCAGCCTCCCTAGTAGCAAGGACTACAGGTGTGAACCACCATACCTGGCTAATTTTTAATTTTTTTGTAAGAATGGGGTGTTGCTGTGTTTCTCAGGCTGAGTTCAAACTATTGGCCTCAAGCAATCCTCCTGCCTCAGCCTCTCAAAGTATTGGAATTACAAGTGTAAGCTACCTTGCCCAGTCTAAAATTCTTTTATACCTCAATTTGAATGAAAGCATCAATATGAATTCACGATGTAATTTATCTTTAAAAAACACCTATTTTCTAGGTCTTCATAAAGAAGCCTAGAAACAAAAGAAGACATTCATACAGCCAACAAACATGGAAAAAAAAGCTCATCATCACTGATCATTAGAAAAATGTACATCAAAACCACAGTGAGATACCATCTCAAGCCAGTCAGAATGGTGATTATTAAAAAGTCAGAAACAACAGGTGCTGGTGAGGTTGTGGAGAAAAAGGAACGCTTTTACACTGTTGGTAGGACTGTAAATTAGTTCAACCATTGTGGAAGACAGTGTGGCGATTCCTTAAAGATCTAGAGGCAGAAATACCATTTGATCCAGCAATCCCATTAATGTATATATACCTAAAGGAATATAAGTCATTTTATTATAAAGATATGTACATGCATATGTTCATCGCAGCACTAGTCACAATAGCAAAGACATGGAATCAACCCAAATGCCCATCAATAATAGATTGGATAAAGAAAATGTGGTACATATACACCATGAAATACTATGCAGCCATAAAAGGGAATGAGATCAAGTCCTTTGCAGGGACATGGATGGAGCTGGAAGCCGTTATCCTTAACAAACGAATGTAGGAACAGAAAACCAAACACCACATGTTCTCACATATAAATGGGAACCGAATGATGAAAACACATGGACACATGGGGTAAACAACACACACTGGGGCCTGTTGAGGAGAGTGGAGAAGAGGGAGAACATCAGGAAGAATAGCTAATGAATGCTGGACTTAATACCTAGGTGATGGGTTGATCTGTGCAGCAAATCACCATGGCACATGTTTACCTATGTAACAAACCTGCACATCCTGCACATGTAGCCTGGAACTTAAAAGTTGAAAAAAAGCCTGGAGACAATGAATGACCTAGTAGCAATGAACACCTTCAGTGTATAAATTGGGGTCTCTAAATACCATTTCCTACTAAAAAGAAACAGAGTTTCTTGGGGCAATGACTGAATCCAGATCTAGAGCAGGAAACACGCAAGATGATCCTCAAATGTCTGGTGAGAGCAAGGAAATAAAAAGCAAGGAACCTGTTAAAGATTACTGCGACCATGTCAAAAGGACTCAGGAGCCAACACTGAAGGGTTTCTCTAACCAAAAATTAGTCAATTTGAACATCAAAAAGACTAATAACTGCAATGGATTGAAACATATGAAATATTATGTCATTTATATATAAATAATTATCTAAATTTACAATGATATCCTCCTCTAATAAAAAACCTCGTTGGTCATCTTTGGAGGATGTTAGGAAAATAAACCATAATTTTTAAGGCAGGTAATCAACAAAATACAATCAAGCATTTGTTTTGCTTTTCCAATATGAACCGTACCACCAGCTAACCAAATAGTTGATGAGCAGAAGTTTCTCTTGATAGAAGTGTTTTAGCTATTAAATGAAGATGGAGTTGGGGACAGTGACTCACACCTGTAATCCCAGCACTTTGGAAGGCTGAGGTGGGCAGATCACCTGAGGTCAGGAGTTTGAGATCGGCCTAGATGACATGGCAAAAATCCGTCTCTACTAAAAATACAAAAATTAGCTGGGCATGGTGGTGCACACTTGTAATCCCAGCTATTCGGGAGGCTGAAACAGGAGAATTGCTTGAACTTGGGAGGTGGAGGTTGCAGTGAGCCAAGATCACGTCATTGCACCCAGCCTGGGTGATAGAGCGAGACTCCATCTCAAAATAGGAAAAAAAAAAAAGATGGAATGGAATTAGGAAGTCATTATTTTGCAACCTCTAGTGAAATGATGGTCAGCAGTCTTTCCAGTGACTGATAACATCACAAAAAGAGAAAATCAGACAGTATGTTCCTTCTGATAGAAATTCATGGCACTTGCTATGAAGTGTTCTTGCCAAAAACATTGAATCTGAATCGAATCAATCTTCAAGACATAACTACAAATTTATAGGAAATATAAGTGACAGAAGAACAGGTTACAGAGCATCATAAGTAATATCAGCAAAACCCAAATTGTTGGAAACTCTATAGATCAAATAACCCAGTTTCTTAAATAAGCAAAGAAAAAACAATGTGTGTGTGTATGTGTGTGTACGAAACCACAGATTTAAAAAATCTAAAAGACATATCAACCTATTGCAAAATATAAATCCCTATTTGAATCCTGATTTTTAAAAACTGTAAAAATTTTATGAGACAGAACTACAAAACAATGTAAGGACTAGAAGAAAATTTGGGTTAAATATGAACACTGACCAGATATTTTGTGATATTAGTAGGATTTAGTGTTAATTTTTTTTTCAGCGTGATAATGACATTGTGGGAATGTTATAAAAAAGAATGCTTATTTTTCAGAGACATACACTGAAATGTTTATGGATGAAATACTTCTGAGATTGATATAAAATGATCCAGGTGTAGGGAATAGATATGGATATAAATAAAGCAAGATTCACATGTGTTGGTAATTTTTGAGGCTGAGCAACAGAGGTACATTTTACCGTATACTTTCTAATGTTATACATACTAGAAATTTTCATAGCAAAATGTTATATAAACAATAACAAATGCCTTCTTTTAGAGTACAGAATTTGTATAACTGGAACCACATCAAGAAATTTAGCTGCCAAGAGTTCTGAGAAATATGGTTTCAAGCTTTCCAGTCTCTGCAGCAGTTTAGAATCAGGCTTGAAATATATGTGAGTGAGATAATCAATAGTGTCTGCTCCTAAATTTATAACTCAAACCCTGACCTCTCTCTTGAAGGACCATTAAAAATATCCAACTGCCTCTTTGAAATCTTGACTTGGATGTCTCCCAGAGTCCCCAAACTCAAAGTGCCAAAAGCAAAACTAATACTATATCCTCACCAAACCTGCTCAGCTGCTAACTAGCTGTGTGACCTCAGAGAAGCCTCTAAGGTTCTCTAGTCTCCAGTTTGTGAACTGGGGGAATGACTAAATTATCTCTAGCATATTCCTAGCTCAAGGAATATAAAGGGCTCAAATTTACCCCTTTTGTCAGTACTAATTTCATTATATATTGTTTTTTACAGCAAGCCCCCTTAAAGAGAATTAGCCCATAATCTTTTTAGAAACGGCAATGCTTCATGATAAATCTTAGTATCCGTTTAGCCATCAGTGATCATTTATTCAATATTGGCAGAAAGTTCAAATAGCCCATAACTGCTTTCAGTGGGGACTCATGCATCCTAGAACCAACCAGCCAAGTAACTAACTGCCTGCCTACCTGTAGCAGCAGCTGTCTGCTGTTGTGGAGATAATTTAGATGGCTGGCTTTTTCAGACACTGGCTTTTGTATCTGTTTTAGAAATGTGACAGGTGTGATTTTTTTCCAAGGCAAGAGGAAGAGAAGGTTTGACCTCTAGTGCCCATTGAAACATCTACAGAGGGGTAGCTTGTCATTTTTATTGCACAAGTGAGGGTCCTCCTACGGTGAAGAAAAAGAGGTGATAAATAACATTCTTGGAGGCCATTAAACGGCACTTAGCAGGAGAAAGCCTGAATGACAGCTGCACACTGCTCAGGGATCACAACAACAATATGTTCCCCCTTCCCACAGCACTCTGCAGTTGCAAAGCACTGGCACATCAATCGTGGTGTTGGACTGCATTTTCTCTCTCTGCTCAGATGGCTTACCCAATTTAGGTGGTTAAAAAAACCAAGTAAGCTTAACACAAATGGGAATAAAAGATGATTGGGAAAGGTGAGGAAAGGTGGACCAGCCTCTTTTGGCCAATTCAGAACTTAATCCAGGTATAAAGATAATGTCTGTTAAATCCAGTTTATCTTTCCTCAGAGAGACAGTATACGTCTGATGTTGGCTTGGCGATCCTGTCCTTTGAGATTCTAAAGAAGTGGGACTTGAACTTCCATCAAGTGTAGAGTTAGAAGCCCGGTACCATACATCTTGCTGGTTCTCAGGGGGCTGGCTTCTGTTTCTCCCAGTCTCCTTGATATGGTTTGGATTTGTGTCCCCACCAAAATCGTATGTCGAATTGTAATCCCCAATGTTGGAAGATTGGTTGTTCTCATGATAGTGAGTGAGTTCTCATGAGATCTGGATGTTTAAAAGTGTGTAGCACCTCCCACTTCATTCTCTTCCTCCTGCTCTGGCTGTGAAAGACACATTGACTTCCCCTTTGCCTTCTGCCATGACTGAAAGTTTCCTGAGGCCTTGCCAGCCATGCTTCTAGTACAGCCTGCAGAATCAGAACCATGAGCCAATTAAATCTCTTTTCTTTATACATTACCCAGTTGCAGGTATGTCTTCTTTTCTTTTCTTTTTTTTTTTTTTTTTTTGAGACGGAGTTTAGCTCTGTCGCCCAGGCTGGAATGCAGTGGCACAATCTTGGCTCACTGCATCCTCTCGCCTTCCAGGTTCAAGTGATTCTCCTGTCTCAGCCTCCTGAGTAGTTGAGATTACAGGCATCCACCACCACATCCAGCTAACTTTTTTTGTATTTTTAGTAGAGAGGGTGTTTCACCATGTTGGCCAGGCTGGTCTCGAACTCCTGATCTCAGGTGATCCACCCACCTTGGCCTCCCAAAGTGCTGGGATTACAGGTGTGAGCCACCACACCCGGTCTAAGCACCTAAGTACTTAAAGCTCATTCAAAAAAGTCTTCAGCCATCTTCTGTGGTGTTTTATACATTCATTTGCTAGGTCATTTACTTACCCTATCTACAGGCCAAGGTGGGTACTGGTTTCAATAGTCATCAGATGAGGAATCTGTTAGGTATCTTTCAGAGACTCCAAGCAGACTGTGGCAACCCCTGATGTGATTCATGCTTGGCTGACCGCACACCTGGGCTCTTTTCCCTGCCTCATGCTGTGTCCCCTAAACATCTCAGCATTTCATGACATACAAATTATCACCTGAGCCTACCCAACAGCCCCATGGAGGACATGGGAGACTAATATAATCATTAGTAAGTTAATAAATTCATCAATCTTGTAGATTAAGAACTGAAATCCGCCGGGCATGGTGGCTCACGCCTGTAATCCCAGCACTTTGGGAGGCCAAGGTGGGCGGATCACAAGGTCAGGAGTTCAAGACCAGCCTGGCCAACATGGTGAAAACCCATCTCTACTAAAAATACAAAAATTAGCTGGGCATGGTGGCGTGTGCCTGTAGTTCCAGCTACTCAGGTTGCTGAGGCATGAGAATTGCTTGAACTGAGACCTGGGAGGCGGAGGTTGCAGTGAGCCGAGATCGCACCATTGCACTCCAGCCTGGGCTACAGAGCAAGACTCCACCTCAAAAAAAAAAACCAAAAACAAAACCAAAAAAAACCCAAAAAAACTGAAATTCTACAGAAGTGAAGGCTCATGATCAACCTGATACTGAATGGCCCTATTCTCTCTCTCACCAAAGAAATAAATAAACAAGCAAAAAGGACACAGGCTATCCATAAGACATTCTTAGGTATCACTAGCTTTGTGTGAATCGTCCTTTTAATTTTCAGAGCACTTAGAATCCTAAAAGATCTCTGGGAAAATGGGAGTCTGATTCCTAAGTCCTCCTTGGAAACTCTGGCTTACCAGTAAAAGCCCCAGGGGGTTGCATAATTGCATAAGAGCCTGTTGAGTTTCTCGGAAGAAATGCCCTTTCTCCAAGGCACTTCGGGATTTTCAGTTGAGTCGTGCTGTAGAGAACTGAAGCCTCTTCAAAGTCAATGTCAAAGGCTGCTTCCACCTTGAGTGGACAAGGACCTCACCCTAAGTCAGTAGTTCTCAACAGTTGATTTGCACAGTCCCCTCCCCACTAGCCAGGGAGAATTTGGCAGTGTCGGAGACATTTTTAGTTGAGGCCAGGGATACTGCTGAACAACTTACAATGCACAGGACAGCTCATACAGCAAAGAATTATTTGGCCTAAAACGTCAGTAGTGTCCAGGGTGAGAAGCCTGCCCTAAGCCTAAGGTAGAGCCTAGGCTCTGTCCTGGTCCTCAGCTCACTGTCAGCACAAAGGGAGTTCCCTCACATATCCTTATTAGAAGAGGAAGAGACAGCAGGGCTCTCTCTCTCTCTCTCTCACTGTGTGCACAGAGGAAAGGCCATATGAGGACAAGGCCATAAGCCTACAAGTCAGGAATAGAGAAGAACCCTTACCAGAAATCAGCCCTGCCAGTACCTTGAGCTTGGACTTTCAGGCTCCAGAACTGTGAGAAATAAATATCTGTTGTTTAAGCTATCCACTCTGTGGCATTCTGTTATCATAGCCCAAGCAGATCTATACAGATACCAACACCTAGCTCTCTGCACCAGGCTCTCCAACCTGGCCCATCAGTCTTGGAATACCCAGGCCACCAATGGCCAACTATAATGACATAATGTTGCCCAGCCTAGAGTGCAGTGGCACGATCTCGGCTTACTGCAACCTCCACCTCCCAGGTTCAAGTAATTATCCTGCCTCAGCCTCCCAAGTAGCTGGGATTACAGGCCACCATGCCCAGCTAATTTTTGTATTTTTATTGGAGAAGGGGTTTCGCCATGTTGGTCAGGCTGGTCTCGAACTCCTGACCTCATGTGATCCACCTGCCTCAACCTCCCAAAGTGCTGGGATTACAGGCATGAGTCACCGCAGCTGACTTTTTGTTTTGTTTTGTTTTTCAGGCCTCAACCCGCCTTACCTCTCTGTACTATCTACCACCAGTCAATACTCTCCCTCTCTTAAAAGGCTCTCCTCCTTTGCTTTCTAAAATACCACCTTCTCCTGCATTTCCTGTTACCTCTCTGAAGGATCTCAGGCACTCTCTCTTTCAGGGGCTAGTTCATTTTGTTTTGTTTTGTTTTGATATGTCCTTCTCTTCTCCCTCTGCAAATTCTCTCTGGGAAAGCTGCCAAGAGACCTCTTTCCATAAGAATCTTGGACAGTGTCCTCCATACCAATGAATGGAAGTATCCAGCACAGAATAAGCTTGTACTAAATATTTACTGAGTGAATGAGTAAATGAACAAATCAACAAAGTATCCCCTATGAGATGATAATTCCTAAACCAGAATCTCTGGTCTAGACATCTTTTTTGAGTTTCAGACTCAGAAAAGATGCTCACAAGAATGCCAGGTAACAAACTACCCCTTAAATTCAGTGACTTACAATAAGACACATATGTTCTCCTTTAGGTTAACAGTGGTCGAGCTGATCTAGGCTGGGCATGGCTAAGGGGATCTGCCCTAAGCTTCAGATTGTGTGGGCTAGGCTTCAGGCTGTGAGCTGGATTCAGATCCGGCTTCATTAGGGCCAGGCTACAGAGCAGTGGCCACCAACACATGATGTTTTCATGGCAATCACTAAACCACACAAGTACACTTAAGGCCTCTGCCTGTGTTTGCATCCTCTAACATTCGATCGACCAAAGCAAGTTGCAAAGAGAAGCCCATTATCAATGGGATGAGGAAGTAATCTCTGCTCATAGAGTTGGAGAGAGGGACAGGAGTGAGTGGCTATTTGGTGAACAATAATACAAGCATCCAAACTAGCACAACTATACATCAAAATGCCTATAAGACACCTCTTTTTTGAATGTCTCAAAAGCTCTCTAAACCCTCCAAGTTGTTTGCTAAGAGCTTGGTACTCTGCTAACTCCTTCCTGTAGAGCTGGGTCTTCTCATCCATATCCTCCTAGCAGGGGATGCTGCTGAATTTGGACAGAACACCTACTTCCAACTGCCAACTGCCCTGACTTCTGAATCACTGCACCTTCCGGATCTCCTCACTGCCCCGGCCTACACAGCTGAACAGCTCTGCTACTACAGACATGTTCCTGACTCACTCCTGTGTTTTCTATGGTTTTTGGACACTGCATCCCTGGCTGCTGTCAATGGGATGTTCATTTCTTAGTTCCCATTTTGTTCAGTGCTAGTTCTTTCTTTGCAAGGTCCAATCGTGCCTTGTGCATCAGCTTGCGTAAGTCACAATGAGGAGACTGGATACTGGACAGTCCTTTTGAGCCCTGGCCTCCAACACTGAAAATGAGATTCTCTAAATTGGATCTTCCTGGGACAGCACCTCATAGTCTCAGCAGTGAGCCACCTCCCATAGAATTGACATTAGAGTCCACCAAAGGGGAGAGAGATCAGCAAATGAGCTATTGATTAGGTCTGCTTTCCTGGCTTAGCTTTCAGAGGGTGCACACACACACACACACACACACACACACACACAGGCACATGCACCTGTACTCAGTTCTAATCTTCTCCCTCATATTTATTTAGGCTGTTACCAGATAATTTGATAGGCTTCCTTGGGACAAACAGGCCCCGCTCCAGGGGCCGAGGACAGGAATAGTAAGTCTGGACGGACGCATTTTGGCAGCGTGAAGAGAAGAGGCTTTGCAAGATGAATGTCATCACTGTTGCTGGCTCTTGTCTGCTATATTAATTTCTCCCTTAAAAGAAAGCTGACCCATTTTTTCCAGCCCACAGCCCTAATGGACTCTTATTCAGAGGCCATCTTTCTCCCACATAAAGAGCTGTATTGTATTTAATGATAAGCCTTTTAATGGAATTTGCTATTTCTAGGTCTCTGGGAAAATGCCATTAATGAGCTAGCAAGTGCAAGGAACAGCACATGTTTGAGGGGCATGCTTTTTCAAGGGCAGACTACCCTGGCAGGAAAGTGAACAAAAACAAGGCACATCTACTTTTTTTGTTGTTACCTTTTTGGATCTAGCTTGGCCTTACTAAAAATATCATCTAGACAAACGTTGTCTTCAAAATGTGAAGATATCACTCTTCATGCTCTCCACCCACCCCCAACACCTACCTACATGTTTTTTACTCTGTCATCACCCACAAATATTTGTCATCCTAATCATAACAAAATCAGCAGCACGCAAAACTAGACCAAGACCCATGGGTAAACTAAACAAGCTAACATATGTCACTCGTTTTCAAATCTGTATTGGGTCAATGCCAAGAGACTGAACACACCACGGAAAACGGAAGAGGGGAAAGATTAATCTTCTTTTTACTGCCTAGAACAATTCAGCTCTGGCCCCAAACCTGCATATTTGCTCATTAAAACAGAAGCTTGTGTTTAACCAAAGGTGCTCTCTTTCACAAAGCAGTTTATCGATCACCTCTTTTTACTCCACAAGACCCCTCCAAATTGCACCTCTAACCTGGAAGGGCTCATCGAAGCACATGCATACATCCCTTAAGGGGGTTCTCATATGTTTTGCATCTCTTAGTATTTCCACTGGCACCCAGAGGCGCCTCAGCATACCTTATTGGTAAGAGTTTTGCTGGCACACCCACCCTTTAATCTGTCTCTTACTAGCACCCACTGTTTCCTGGCATTAATGGAGGTTCTAAAGATGTAAAAAACATAAGACAAGTTCTTGTCCTCAAAAGCTTAACAGTGAAAAGTCCAACTCATTTTATTGAATATTTTTGAGAGCAGGGCAGTATGCTAGAAGCTGTTGGGAGTTCAAAGATGAGAAAAGCAAAGTAAAGATCCTTGATCATCCTAAAGATTTGTTGTAGTCTGCAGCATCACCTGGGAGCTTGCATTAAAATGCAAATTCTCGGCCAGGTGCGGTGGCTCACGCCTGTAATCCCAGCACTTTGGGAGGCCAAGGCGGGCGGATCATGAGGTCAGGAGATCGAGACCATCCTGGCTAACACAGTGAAACTCTGTCTCTACTAAAAATACAAAAAATTAGCCAGGTGTGGTGGCAGGCACCTGTAGTCCCAGCTACTCGGGAGGCTGAGGCAGGAGAATGGCGTGAACCTGGGAGGCAGAGCTTACAGGGAGCCGAGATCGTGCCACTGCACTCCAGCCTGGGTGACAGAGCGAGGCTGCGTCTCAAAAAACAAAAACAAAACAAAAAAACATCCTATGTAACGCTCCTTCTGCTTCAGAAGACTGGAAGCAACATTATTCCTGATGATATCAAAGATTCACAAGTAGATCTTTCTGCTTCATCTCCTAAAGGTCCTACAGCTATACCTCCTAAAGTTTCCATAGCTAAGAAAAAGCCTTCCTCAGGAGATCAGGGACAATGTCTTGTCCCTGTGAGAACTGCTAGTATGCTATTGATTCTACTGGACCGCTGGGCTATGAGAGAGCACTTGTTTCTCTGATGCCTTGAGCAACCTGGGAGCATTTTCTAGATATATCTTCTTTTCCTGGAGGCTCAGCATATAGGGAGTAACTTCAAACAGATCCATTAGACAGTCAAAATACAAACTGACCGTCTGAACTGTGATTATGTTAATGTAATGTGAAAGTAATTCCAGGGTCAGGAGTGGTGGCTCATGCCTATAATCCCAGCACTTTGAGAGGCCAAGGCAGGAGGATCACTTGAGTCCAGGAGATCGAGACCAGGCTGGACAACATAGCAAGAGCTTGTTTCTACAAAAAATAAAATTAGCTGGGTGTGGTGGCACACATCTGTAATCCCAGCTACTCAGGAGGCTAAGGTGGGAGGATCACTTGCGCCCAAGAGGTCAAGGCTGCAGTGAGCTATAATCATACCACTACACTCTAGTCAGGGTAACAGAAGAAGACCCTCTCTACAAAAAAGAAAAAAAGAAAGTAATTCTGCCATTGTCCCTGAAACTACGAGTGTGGCTCCCATGGAGTTCTAGTATTTGGATGGTGGGAGGAGAAAGTGTAATAAGTGGCTTTTAAAATGGCAATCTTTGTAGTTACCAAGTCAGGACCTCAGCACATCTTGTCTATCAGATTGTCTTTTTAATCACTACATATTTCTTTTTCTGGGCTGGTCTCCTCAAATCTTCCTGATATTCTTTCACGGGCATTACCTGTAACAAACGTGAATTCTGCTCATAGGAATCTACCTCAAGGAAACATCTAGCAAATAGAATCAAACGAGAGGCCACAATATTGATAATATTGATATTAATATTGATTATAATATATAACGACAAACTGGGATCAACCAGAGTGGTTCGCAATGAGGAATTATCTCAACGTAACTTTCACGATTCCTCGTATTGACAATATTTTCACAATTCTTAGCAGCATATCAAAATAATAATTCAGTTTTTGTATAAAAAACAGTAGAAGCTCTTTGGCTAGTCTGCCTTCAACCAACATGTGGATAAACTCTTCAGCCTCTCTCTGCTCACACTGGCACCTGTTTACTCTGGTTGTATCTGTTGTTGAAATTATGTAATTTAACACTGTGGTAATGTGTCCACAATTGGTGGGTTCTTGGTCTCTCTGACTTCAAGAATAAAACCACAGACCCTCCCCGTGAGTGTTACAGTACTTAAAGGTGGTGCGTCCGGAGTTTGTTCCTTCTGATGTTTAAACGTGTTCGGAGTTTCTTCTTTCTGGTGGGCTCGTGGTCTCGCTGGCTTCAGCAGTAAAGCTGTAGACCTTGGCGGTGAGTGTTACAGCTCTTAAGGCGGGGAATCTGGAGTTGCTCCTTCTACCTGGCCGGAGTTGTTCATTCCCCCCGCTCCCCTGGCAGGTTCGTGATCTCGCTGGCCTCAACAGTGATGCTGCAGACTTTCCCTGTGAGTGTTACAGCTCATAAAGGCAGTGCAGACCCGAAGAGGGAGCAGCATCAAAATTTATTGTGAAGAGCAAGGAACAACGCTTCCACAGTCGGCAAAGCGACCTGAGCAGGTTGCCACTGCTGGCTCAGGCAGCCTGCTTTTATTCCCTTATCTGGCCCCACCCACATCCTGCTGATTGATCCATTTTACAGAGAGCTGATTGGTCTGTTTTACAGAGAGCTGATTGGTCCGTTTTGACAGGGTGCTGATTGGTGCGTTTACAATCCCCGAGCTAGACACAAAAGTTGTCCAAGTCCTCACTGGATTAGCTACACACAGAGCACTGACTGGTGCATTTACAAACCTTGAGCTAGACTCAGGGTGCTGATTGGTGTAGTTACAATCCCTTAGCTAGACATAAAGGTTCTCCAAGTCCCCACCAGATTAGCTAGATACAGAGTGCTGATTGGTGTATTTACAATCCCTTAGCTAGACATAATGGTTCTCCAAGTCCCCACCAGATTAGCTAGATACAGAGTGCTGATTGGTGTGTTTACAAACCTTGAGCTAGACACAGGGTGCTGATTGGTGTAGTTACAATCCCTTAGCTAGACATAAACGTTCTCCAAGTCCCCACCAGATTAGCTAGATACAGAGTGCTGATTGGTGTATTTACAATCCCTTAGCTAGACATAAAGGTTCTCCAAGTCCCTACTAGACTCAGGAGCCCAGCCGGCTTCACCTAGTGGATGCTGCACAGGGGCAGCAGGCGGAGGTGCCCGCCAGTCTCCCGCAGACCACCGGCACTCCTCAGCCCCTGGGTGGTCATGGGACCAGGCGCCACTGAGCAGGGGGCGGCGCTCGTTGGGGAGGCTCGGGCGTGGCAGGAGCTTATGGTGCGGGGGAGGCTCGGGCGTGGTGGGCTGCAGGTCCCCAGCCCTGCCCCACGGGAAGGCAGCTGAGGCCCGGTCAGAATTCCAGTGCAGCACCAGCCGGCCAGCACTGCTGGGGGACCCCGCGCACCCTCCGCAGCTGCTGGCCCGGGTGCTAAGCTCCTCACTGCCAGGGCCAGCGGCGCCAGCCGGCCCCTCTGAGTGCGAGCCCAGAGAGCCAACGCCCACCCAGAACTCGCGCTGGCCCAGGTTCTCGCCCGCGCGTCTACCTCCACACCTTCCGGCAAGCAGAGGGAGCCAGCTCCAGCCTCGGCCAGCCCAGAGAGGGTCTCCTGCAGTGCAGTGGCGGGCTGAAGGTCTCCTCAAGTGCGGCCAGAGTCAGCTCCGAGGCCGACGAGGCACTGAGCCAGTGAGGGCTGCCAGGGCTGCCAGCACACTGTCACCTCTCAGTAAGTCAATTATAAATGGATGTGAAAAGAAAGTTTTTGTTCCTATGAAAACAGGCTTCACTGCTTTGGAAAAACTCAACAAAGGCAAATTGCTAAAGGAAGAAAACCTGGTATCAAATTATGTGTGACAGAGAAGTGAAAAAGACTGGGAAACAAGTTTTAAAGGTTTAGGAGAATTCTGAACTAGATTGTTTTACGTGTGTTTTAGATTTTCATTTTTCACTTGAGCCAAAATGGGAAAAAGTACAAATGCATTATGGGCAAGGTGACCTTACACTTGGATCAGGCTGGAACAGTCCCTGTTTACATATGTTGTTTCAGCGCTCTCTCTGGATTAGTACCCTCCCCCCCCCCCCCCCCCCCCGTCCCCTTTGGGTCTCAGAAGAGTCCCAGTCTGGATGAGAAATTAAAAGATCACCCTAACTATGGATGTACTTTAAACAAGACTAATAAGGTAGAGTGCCAATCAAGAAGCCATTCCCAAAGAACTGAAACTTTGAGTCTTCAATTAAGATTAGTGATTCAGTGTTTATTTGCATGCTTTAATTTAGGGGTTTCAAACTTTTTCTATAAAGGTAGTAGTTCTTCTAGGCTTTATTCAATCTCTGTCATAACTATTCAGATTTGCTATTTTAACACAAAAGCTACTCTAGAAAACCTGTATATGAATGGGCATGGCTGTGTTTCAATAAAACTTTATTCATGGATACTAAATTAGAATTACATATAATTTTCCAAGCGTCACAGAAGTTCTTCTTTTGATTTTGTTAAAGAATTTACAATTTCTTTTTCTTTTTTTTCTGTTTTCAAATTATTTCTTCAAAGACATCAAGCAATTAAAAATGTAAAAATCATCTTTGACTTGGAACTCATATAAAAATGGGCAGTGGGCCAGATTTGGCCTGTGGGCCATAGTTTTCTGACCCCTGCCCCCCCCTTTTATTTGAGACGAAGTCTCTTGTCACCCAGAGTGGGGTGCTGTGTTGCGATTTCAGCTCACCGCAACCTCTGCCTCCCATGTTCAAGCAATTATCCTGCTTCAGCCTCCAGAGTAGCTGGGACTACAGGCGCACCCCACCACGCCCAGCTAATTTTTGTATTTTTAGTAGAGACGGGGTGTCACCATATTGGTCAGGCTGGTCTTGAACTCTTAACCTCAGGTGATCCACCTGCCTCGGCCTCCCAAAGTGCTGGGATTACAGGCATGAGCCATCACGCCTGCCTTCTGCCCCCTTTATAAGTTTTAAAATAATATTGTGTATGTGTTAGTTTTTTTCTTTTATGGTTGTCAGTTTTCAATTTTCCAAAATGTCCAAATGATGTCGAATAAGAGGATCTCTATTATTATATTTGTTCACATTTTTCCTACTTTTCTTGCCTATGAGGTCCACAAGATAAGGGATTTTATCTGATACATAACAGGTGCTCAGTAAATCACTAAATGTTTCTTTCTTCTTTTTTCTTTTTTTTTTTTTTTTGAGATGGAGTTTCGCTCTTGTTGCCCAGGCTAGAGTGCAATGGCATTATCTCAGCTCACTGCAACCTCCGCTCCTGGGTTCAAGCGATTCTCCTGCCTCAGCCTCCCGAATAGCTGAGATTACAGGCATGTGCCACCACACCTGGTTAATTTTGTGTTTTTAGTAGAGATGGGGTTTCTCCATGTTGGTCAGGCTGGTCTTGAACTCCCAACGTCAGGTGATCCGCCCACCTCGGCCTCCCAAAGTGCTGGGATTACAAGCATGAGCCACCATGCCCAGCCAGTAAATGTTTCTTAAATGAATGAAGTTAAATTATGCAATCTCCATACGACAGAATACTAACACAACCATTAAAAATTATGTTGAAGAGTTCAAGATTTATTGGGAAGGGGGAAAACAAAACAGGTTACACAATAGTTACATATAATATAACTATTTTAAAAAAATATGTGTCTCCCTTTGCAGGGGAAATCATCTAGTAGGATATGCATAAATGTGTTAATAATTATATGACTATACTTATAGACTTAGGTTGCTTTAAACACTTTTTCTTTTCGCTTATCTATATTTTTGAGTTTTTTCAAGAATGGGTGTGTTTTCTGTCTGTGATTGATTTCTCATTATTGTTTTTGTTTTACAACTCTGGTTCCCTGAAGGAATTTGGATCTGATCAAATGGAGGCACCATGTCTGAATAGATCCTGTCATTGTGGTCAGGGGCTGGGAGTGACTAAGTTAGATATTAGCTTGGGAGGGAGTGGGTAGAGACTACTTGTCAGCGCTGGCCAGTTTCCTAGTGCACTTAAAACACTTGAAATGAGATGCTAGACCTCTTGAGTTCAAGGCCAGAACCTTGAATGAGGCCTCCCCACTCCCTCATAAGATGACCGTAGTTCCTGGCGAAATTTAATATATTATTTTAAGAGCAATGGGAGGTCTAAGAAGAATTTGGTTCACTTAGTCTATCAGCAAATACTTGATGGGTGCCCACCACTTGCCAGGCACTGTTCTGGGCACTGGGGATATAGGAGAGGACAGAAATAGACAGAAATCCCTACCCTCAGGCAATAAACCAATAAAGGAAAAAAGGCAGATGGAGCTGAGATAGTCTCAGAGGGCGCCAGGGCAGCCGCATTAGTCTGAAGAGACATCTGAGCCAAGTTGGCTAAGTCTGGATCAGGCAGAGGAAACCAAGAGGACAAAGGCCCGCAGTGGCACAAGCTTGGCACAGGAGAAGATCTGAGAGAAGGGTGGTGTGGCAGAGGAAATGAGACTGAGAGGCGGACAGGAGCTACCTCAAGTGACCACGATAAAAAAATTTATTATAAGGTGAATACATGTTCTTCTAAGTGAAATTGGAATTGAAATTTCATCCCAAGGGAAGCCAGTGGTAGATTTTAAACAGACGAATGACATGTTCTGGTTTATATTTAAAAGATAATTCTTGCCTTTGTGTGAGTGGGCAAGAGTGGATCACAAGGCCAGTGTGGGCGTCATAGCAGGGGTTGGTGGCCAGAGGTGAAGGTGGCTCTGACCATGGTGGAGGTGGAAACGGAGAATGGAGGTGGACTTACTCATTTTGTTTATGAGGTAAAGTCACCAGGACTTGACTCTGAACTAGTTTTTGTTGTTGTTGTTTTTTCTGAGATGGAGTCCCACTGTGCCACGCAGGCTGGAGTGCAGTGGCGAAATCTTGGCTCACTGCAACCTCCGTCTCCCGGGTTCAAGTGATTCTCCTGCCTCAGTCTCCCGAGTAGCTGAGATTACAGGTGCACATGACCATGCCCAGCTAATTTTTTTGTACTTTCACTAGAGACGGGGTTTCACTATGTTGGCCAGGCTGGTCTTGAACTCCTGACCTCAGGTGATCTGCCTGCCTCGGCCTCCCAAAGTGCTGGGATTACAGGCGTGAGCCACCGCGCCTGGCCAGAACTAGATTTTAACAGGAGACAGACCTGATTCAAGTTTTGTTTGTTTTCATTTTAGCAGCTTTATTGAGATATAATTCTCATACCAGGAGATCCACCCAAAAAGTTTACAATTCAATGGCTTTCAGTATCTTCAGAGTTGCGGAACCATCACCACAACCAACTTCAGAACATTCTCATTACTCCATAAAGAAACCTTTCATCTGTGAGTCACACTCCTCTTTGTCTAAGGGATGAAAGGTTTCTTTTTGTACTTATCTATTCCTCCGTTGATGGACATTTAGTTGGTTTCCACTTTTTGGCTATTTTGAATAACATTTCTATAAACATTCTTGCATCATTTCTCTCGGGTATATACCTAGGAGTGGAAAGATAAGCATGTCCAAGCATTTGAGGAACTGCCAGACCATTTTCCACAGCAGCTGCATCATTTTATATTCCCACTGGCAGTGTATGGGAATGCTGATGCAGTTTTAAGATCACTCGGGCTGCTGTGTGGAGAAAGGATAGGAGGAAGGCTGGGGCGAGGCAGGGGAGTTTTGGGGGCACTGTGGAAAGTGGAGAGACCAGAATGGTTATGCAGAAGTTCAGGGATCTGAGCAGGGTTCAAGGACATTCAACTTAAGGTGCACTTCATACCGTTTATGGTATGGTGCAAAGATTCGTGAGAGCTGTTTACACAACGAATCACATCATTAAATTAAAAGATTCCAACAGAGAGGGCTTGTTAAAACAGATCTGCCGTTTTCAAGTCTAGAGTCCTAAAGCAAACTGGCATGGAACTGCTTAAACATCTGTCCCCAAACAAGCTCCTGCAAGCAAGAGGATATTTTCAGAAAAGCGAGAGGAGCCAGGGGGTGCCATAAGATTTCCACACCTTTAAGCCATGAAAACACAGGGCTCAAGTGACAGCCTGTTGCTGAGGACTCTCATGGCAACAGGCATTACTCCTCCTGCCCTACAGCACTGCCCTGGCCTCTCAGCCCGGAGAAGAGCTGGCTTGTTTCCAAGTTTGACAACTGGGCAGCAGTCCTTGACTCTCTGAAGTTCCTCCAGTTCAGAAAGGGATGGGAAATGAACATCTGTCAAGCTTCAGATGTGCCCCACGTTGGGTTATAAATGACTTTTCATTTACATCCCTTATAATGGTGAAGCCTCACAACATATCACCAAGGTGGAAAATTTTCCCCCAATTAAAGATGAGGACAGTTGGCCCCTTTGCATGGAGGTCAGAAAAGGCCACTTTGAAGAGGTGGTAATTTAGCTGATACCAGCTACACAGGGATCCAGAGCAAGAACATTCCAAGTTTAACCCCAAAATTATTCATTTGCTCTCTAGATGTCTTCATTTTTATTCTGATTTAATTCTAATTTATATTCATTAGTATAAATAAGGGTGAAAAGTTGCCCTCTAGAAACAAATCAAATTTAAATTCATTTAACATATAACTTTGAATAGAAATGATAATTAAAATCAGAAATAATAAGGAAAAATAAACTCAGAGACTGTTCTCCACTACATCTCCCAATCCTACACCCATCACCTCCCATCCCCCACCCCCAAAACAGAGACAATATTATTGTCTCTATTAATGTGTCTTAATAGATGGGTAAGGTTCTGGGACATGTGGAGACACAGTCCTCATGGTCTGGCTGTGCCACTGTGCAGGAAGCGGTGACTTTGACCTCTTGAACTTCCCATTGAAGATGTATCTACAGATAAATACCACACTGCCACTCAAAAGTTTTCCACTCTCAGGTTAATATGCTTCCCAAATAAAGGAATTAGTTTTCACTGTAACTCTGTACCAAATTCCTCAAAGCTAGACTCATCTTAAGATCTGTCTGTTGCATCTTTAGGATGGCCCAATAAATAACATTCCTCTTCCCCACTGATGTAATTGAAATGCAAGACCAAGGTGTGAGTCTGCTTTGAGACCAAACTATCACCGTTTTATCAACTAAAGTTAATACTGGAGATTGTGGCGTATATCCACTGGCAAGCTGAATTCCTGATGCTTATCCATCCGGTCACAATGCTACGCCAGGGCAGCTCTGCCTGCCAGGTGCACCTACCCCTGTAAAATTGATGTGTAGAAGACAATGTGTGCTTCTATAGGCAGATCACTCTAGGAGCAAGAAGGGAGGAAGAGGCAAGAGCTCTTTAGGCCCAGTCCCTGCTCCAAACCTCACTAATTAACTATATATTCCCCCTTGCAGTGGAAAAAATAGTAAAAGTAATTGAGAGAGGCTATGGAAACATCAGGATGAACAGGGAAGAAACTTCCCCACCTCCCTCTCTTCAACACACACACATCCAGTGCTGGATTCTGGATGTCCTAGCTCTGTCAATATATATTAATATGATGTTGGACAAGAACACTGACACCCTCCTGGGTCTCAGATTCCCACCTTCTCAATTAGAGATGGTTCTTCCCACCCAGCCATGCAGAATTGCTGTGCACACAAAGGATGAGTAAGTATGTCAAAGGCTCTGCAAAGTATGCAAAACTAAAGAATCGTAAGGTATCACTAACATGGAGAAATTGCAGCCACTTGACTCAGCATTTGCTCTTGCAGGGTCTTCTGACAAACTGGCAGAGATCCAAAACGAGAATGAGTGAGAGGGTCCCATGAGGTTATTCGACTCCTTATACTTGAGCTTGAGCTTGGCAGCTTTTGGCACTAAGACGCCTGCTCATTTCCTCCTGGGTACATTTCCTCTAGTTGGTCCAGATGAGATGTATGTGGTCTGGGTTCTCCAGAGTCAGTCTTCAGTATTTTTTCTTTTTTTCTTTTTTCTTTTTGAGACGGAGTTTCACTCTTGTTGCCCAGGCTAGAGTGCAGTGGCACAATCTCGGGTCACTGCAACCTCCGCCTCCTGGGTTCAAACAATTCTCCTGCCTCAGCCTCCTGAGTAGCTGGGATTACAGGCATGTGCCACCATGCCTGGCTAATTTTGTATTTTTAGTAGAGATGGGGTTTCTCCATGTTAGTCGGGCTGGTCTTGAACTCCCGACCTCAGGTGATCTGCCTGCCTTGGCCCCCCGAAGTGCTGGGATTGCAGGTGTGAGCCACTGTGCACAGCCCAGCCTTCAGTTTGAGAGATGGTTCTTGTAGAGGAATACATGCTATCCCATTCATTTTCTTGTTCTAATACAAAAGAGTCTTCATTAACACTTGTATTTGGGGTAAGACATTCTATTATTCCTTGAAAATGGGAACTGGAGAATCCCTAGGTAGGAGGGATTCCGACCCTGCTGGGGATGAGGTTGTGGAGAGAGCTGCAAAATGAAAAACCAGCTGAGGCCGAGAGTGGTGGCTCACGCCTGCAACCCTAGCATTCTGGAAGGCCGAGGTGGGAGGATTGTTTGAGCCCAAGGCTATGAGGCCAGCCTGAGCAACATAATGAAACCTTGTCTCTACCAAAAAAGTCGGACGTGGCAGTGCACGCCTGTAGTCCCAGCTACTTGGGAGGCTGAGGTGGGAAGATGGTTTGAGTCCAGGAGGCAGAGGTTGCAGTGAGCCCAGATCGTACCACTGCACTGCATCCTGGGCAACAGAGCCAGACCCTATCTCAAAGACAAACAAACAAACAAACAAACAAACCGCAGCTGGAGAGTGCTAGGAGGGTACAAAAACAGAGAGAGGTGGACACAGGCCCACAGGCAGGGTAGGGCTGGGGAAACCTGCCTGATGCTTTCAAGAACAAAAGCTTCCCAAAGGGTTTATTTAATGGGGAATGGATCTGGAACCTCTTCTTCCAAATACCTCCTCTGGGTGCATTTTACGGTTCCATCCTTCAATTACTGCAAACCAGTGGTTCTCAACCCTGTCAGCATATTGGATGCTCTTGAAAGGATTTGAAAAAAATACTAATACCTGTCACCATTCTCTCTTCTCCTTATAAGATGGGCCTGGGCCCTGTATGCTGTTTGGTTTGCTTGTTTTAAACTTTGACTTACAAATAATCTCAAACTTAGGAAATAACCGACAGAAAAAGAACAGTACAAAGAACATCCACATACTCTTTTACTCAGAATCGCCTATTTTACCCCATTTTGTCTCATGTATCTTTTATTCTATTTCCATATTATGTTTTCTATATTATGAAATGAAATGCTTTGAGAGTAAGGCATCATACTTCCTTAAATGTAAGATCAGCTTTGATGTGCATTTCCTAAGAATAAGATTTTTTTTTTTTTTTTTTTTTTTGAGATGGAGTCTCGCTCTGTCACCAGGCTGGAGTGCAGTGGCATGATTTCAGCTCACTGCAACCTCCGTCTCCCGGGTTCAAGCGATTCTCCTGCCTCAGCCTCCTGGGTAGCTGGAACTACAGGTGCGTGCCACCATGCCCAGCTAATTTTTGTATTTTAATTTTAATTTATTTTATTTTTGAAATGGAGTCTTGCTCTTGTTGCCCAGGCTGGAGTGCAGTGGTGCAGTCTTGGCTCACTGCAACCTCTGCCTCTTCAGTTCAATCAATTCTCCTGCCTCAGCCTCTCAAGTTGCTGGGACTACTGGTGCGTGCCACCACACCTAGCTAATTTTTTGTATTTTTAGTAGAGTCAGGGTTTCACCATGTTAGCCAGGATGGTCTCTATCTCCTGACCTCATGATCTGCCTGCCTCGGCCTCCTAAAGTGCTGGGATTACAGGTGTGAGCCACTGTGCCCAGCCTTTTTTGTATTTTTAGTAGAGACGGGGTTTCACATGTTGGCCAGGATGGTCTCGATCTCTTGACCTTGTGATCCGCCTGCCTCAGCCTCCCAAACTGCTGGGATTACAGGCATGAGCCACTGCGCCCAGCTAGAATAAGATATTTTCTTGCATAGCCATAGTACAGTCAACTCCAGTAAACTTAACATCAATACAAACACTTTTATCTTCTTTACCCAACATCTGTATTCCAGTTTTGTCAACTGACCCAATCATCTCTTGTAGCAATTTTTCTGGTCAGTATAGAATTCAATCTAGGACAAGCACTGCATTTAGTTGTCAAGTCTTTAACTGGTGTGTTTTTCAAAGTTCTCCGAGTGGAGGCTATTATCTTAAGTTAAATAACTCAGGAACAGAAAGTCAAATATCACATGTTCTCACTTGTAAGTGGGAACTAAATAATGTGTAAACAGGAACACAGAATGTGGAATAATAGACACTAGAGACTCCAAGGGTGGGAGGCTGGAGGGCGGATGAGGGATGATAAATAGCTCCTGGGTACAATGTACCCTATTAGTGTGATGGTTGCACTAAAAGTACAGACTTCACTACCATGCGTTGTATCCATGTAAAAAGCACATTTGTATCCCCTAAATCTATATAAATTAAAAATAAATAGATATTTTAGAATCTTTTGGATACATTGATACAGTAAAAAAATAAATAAGGGCTCTGTAGGTGATTTTAATGTACATCTTGCACCTTGGGTCATTGTGTAAATGAATATTCATTTACTACACTACCACATATTGAGTACCTACCAGGTGTAAAGTATTATGAATAAAATTAAGGAGCTTATTACTTTAAGGACATACTATCCACAAGTCAACTATAATATCAGAGGGATAAGTATCATGAAAGAAATATTAACAAACCTATGGGAGGAAACTATAATTAAATTGAACAAGCTTACTGAGGATCTACTATGTGTCAGACTTTACAGAAACTGCTGGAGAAATAGATGGATACGTAAATGTAATTAATACACAGTTAAAAATTAATTAACAATTTTTTATTTTTTGGAATGGAATATCACTGTTGTTGCCCAGGCTGGAGTGCGATGGCATGATCTCAGCTAACTGCAACCTCTGCCTCTCAGGTTCAAGCGAGTCTCCTGCCTCAGCCTCCGGAGTAGCTGGGATTACAGGCATGCACCACCATGCCCAGCTAATTCTTTTCATATTTTTAGTAGAGATGCGGTTTCTCCATGTTGGTCAGGCTGGTCTCGAACTCCCGACCTCAGGTGATCCACCTGACTCGGCCTCCCAAAGCGCTGGGATTACAGGTGTGAGCCACTGTGCCCAGTCAATTAACAGTCTTAATCACAAAAGTGAGGTTTTAAAAGGTTTTTTTTTTTAGAGGAGGTGGGGCTCAAAAGATAAGCAGGATTTTACTTTTAGAGATGAAGACATTTCAGGCAAGGAAACTTCAAGAGGAAAGCTAGGTGAGTGCACAGTGGAGTAAGGAAAGAATCGTACTTCCCTGTGATCTGACAACTGGGTGCATAGGGATGTGCTAGGAGATTGTGCTGAAGAAGTAGGATGGAGAATGTATGGTGGTACAGTCACTTCGCAAAACAATTTGGCGGTTTCTTAAAAAAGTAGAAGTTATCATACAACTTAACAATTCTGCTCCTAGGTATCTACCCAAGAACACATAAAGACTTGCACATGAATGTAATGTTCATAGCAGCATTATTCATAAAAGCCAAAAAGTAGAAACTCAAAATATCCATCAACTGGTGAATGGATAAATAAAACACAGCATACCCATACAACAAGATAAATAAGTGAGTAATAAAAAGGAACGAATTAATGATATGTGTTACAATGTGGATGAATCTAAAAGAATTAGATGGAAAGAATAATTTATTATATGGTTTCATTTAGAGATAATTTAAAGAGATAGGAAGTAGATGAATGGTTGCCTGGGGCTGGTGGTGGGAACAGAAACTGACTACAAATGGCCACAATGGAAGATTTCTTTGGGGTGATGAAAATGTCCCTAAAACTGGATTATGGTTATGGCTTAATGACTAAAACAACGTTGAACTGAACAATTAAAACAGGTGAATTTTATGGTATGTAAATTATACCTCAATAAAGCTGTAAAAATTAAAAAAAAACCTGTTAATCAAAATTAGGCAGAAAGAAAATAGGAAGCGCAATCTTAGAAATAAAAAATATAATTATTGAAATTCAAAAAACTTAATAGATGGGAAAAACTCTGGACTGGACAAATTATTTAGAAGACTGGCAAATTGGAAGGCAAGGAATTCACCAGGATGCAACACAAAGACAAAATATTTTTTTAAAAAAATAACATCTCAGGATATAGATAGTGAGGCTTCCTCACTTACCTAATGGTAGTGCCAGAAAAGATAATGGAGGTAATGGCTAGGAAGCAATATTGCAAGAGAAAATCAGTAATAATTTTCCAGAATTAAAGAAAGCACATGCACCCCTGTAATCCCAGCACTTTGGGAAGCCAAGGCGGGAGGATTGCTTGAGCTCAGGAGTTTGAGATCAGCCTGGGCAACATAGTGAGACCCTGTCTCTACAAATAAAGTTTTTTAAATTAGCTGGGCATGGTGGCTCATGCTTGTAGTCCAGCTTGAATATGGGAGGTCAAGGTTGCAGTGAGCTTTGATCACACCACTGCACTCCAGCCTGGGTGACAGAGTGAGACACTGTCTCAAAAAAAAAAAAAAAAGTACCTCCTTCTTTTGCAGAGGATAAACTAACACCAAGACAGTTCTAGAAAACCTGGCGGACAGTAAAAATAAACAAAACAAATCTGAAATGTTATCAAAGAGAAAAGGCAGCTTATTTATAAGGGAATGAAAATTAGATTGGCAGTAAAATTTTTAACCAGCAACACTTAGTACCAGAAGACAATGGAGTACTATCATCAATGTGGTATGGGAAAATAACTGTTCACTAGAATTTTATATCCAAATAAATCATCATACAACAGTGAGGGCAAAATTAAGACATTTCCAACAATGAATTCCCTCCCATACCAAGGTGCCTACAGAAAGAACTATTAAAGGATGGACTTCAGCCAGAAGAAAAGTGAACCCAAAGGGAACACTGTAGATTCAAGAAAAAGAAATAGCAGAAAAATTGATAAAATGTCATAAATTTAATTAACTTTTAACTATAAAAACTATTTTTAAATTTAAGAAGTAAAAACAGATTGAATGCGGTGGCACATGCCTGAGCTTTGGAAGGTTGAGGCAGGAGGATTGCCTGAAGCCAGGAGTTTGAGACCAGCTTGGGCAGTGAGACTCTATTTCTACAAAAAATTTTTGAAAAAGAAAATATTAGCTGGGGGTGGTGGTGTGGACCTGTTCCTAGCTACTTGGGAGTCTAAGGTGGGAGGATCGCTTGAGACCAGGAGCTTGAGGCTGCAGTCAGCCATGACTGTGCCACTATACTCCAGCCTGGGTAACAGAGCAAGACCCTGTCTCTTAAACAAACAAACAAAAAAGTAAAAATAAAACTCTAGGCAGCAATAACAAGATGGGAAGGAAGGGGCTGTTAAATGAGTAAAATATACAAAGTTCTTTCATGGGAAGAAACAATTACATACTAACTTTGTTAGAAAAAAAATCAGAGTTAAGTATGTATGTTGAAAAAACAAAAAACGATTCTGAGAAAAATAGAAATAAAACCTAAAGCTCTCAAACCAGCAGTGGAATATGGATCACTTTACTAATCTGATAGAAGGCAAGAATGGAAGAAAAAGAAGCAAGGAGAAAGAATGGTAAATGAAAAACACAAGATCTGATGGAAGAAGAGCCCAAATATATTAGTAATTGCAATAAATGCCTGTGGATTAAATTCACCTGTCAGAGACACAACCAAAATAAAACTCATAGAAAGATTAAATATGAAGATATGGAAAATAGTTCACATACAAATAGTAGTCAAAAGAAGGGTGGCCTATTAATAACAAAAACTTCTAATTTAAGCAATTAGCATAAAGTGGTGAACAGAGGCACTACATAAGGATCAACTGTGATTTCTAATGCAGAATATACTTTAAGAAACACTGCCTACTGTGTGCCAAGAATCATGTATGCCTCCTATACTGCTGTGTTTTCAGTGCTTGGCACATAATAGGTGTGCCATAAATATTAATGAGTGGAATGATTGCTATTTTATATTGAAATGATCTGTTTATGTGTTTGTCATACCACAAGGGCAAGACCATATCTTACTAATTGTTATGCCATCAACATTCAGCATAGCAGCTGGCACATAGTAGGAATTCCATAAGTCCACACTGAATTCAAGGATCATCTCTTCCGTAAAATCTCCCCTCACTGTTCCTCCCATACTGATTTGTCCTTTGTTTCTACTTCTATAGCACTCGTAACTGGAAACACCCAATTTAGCACCCAAGACATAATCTTCTAGCTTTCACTCAGTATTTCAAATCTGGTTTCTCTAAAACTATTTTAGATTCTTTGAAGATAGAGAAGATGCCTTGCACTGTGCCAAGTGTCTTTTCAGGTACTTGAATAAATACATGTTTTGGTTGATGTCACTATTTAGATGAATGTAGGTTAGATCAATAGTACCAGCTATACATGCCAAGGACGCTAAGGGCTATCTCCAGTCTCTTTTTTCATCCCTTGACCAAAGAGAGCCCTGTTTGGAGACAGGCTCATGTGCAAAGAATGTGAAGTTAATGAGACAGGTGGGAGAAGGCAGCTAGTGTTCAATTCCAAACCTCTGTGCTCTATTCCTCCTGGCAAAATAGTGAGGTTGGTGGGACACGGGGAGGGGAATGTCTGTGATCCCACAAAAAAATCTGTGGGAAGTGAGAGGGAGATGGTGAGGAAAGACAGCATGTTCCAGACGCTACAGGACAGACCTGGACCTGACCTTTCCCTGGCAGGCATGACACCAGGAGTTTATTATGAGACCAAAAGGAAACCCCAAGGCAAACAGCTAAATTCATCCACTTGAAACCTTGTATGGGAGACAGTGAGGGATGTTGTTCTCCATTTAGGCAAGGCACAGAGGGGAGTCTGTGACAAGGAGCTCCTAATTGGGGAGCTGCAGAGGGTTAACAAAGAGCACTGGTGGCATCTTTTTGCTGGTCTTCTTGAAAAAGACATAGTCTGAGAAGTTCAATCAGGGCCCTGCATGAGGTAGGGAGGTGGGCTGGCTGACCTCCCAAGGTCCTTCCTAATCCCATAATTATTTCGTGAATCGTGAATCGTGCTCTTCCCCATTTATGCTCCTACACACGTCTGCACCCAGTTTGATAGTAAGTACCCTAGGCTGCATTCCAAGTTTAGTACGGTGCCACGCAAGCTGCTGGCACTCAACAAATGACGCAAATATTTGTTGAATGAAGGAATAAATGGATCAAGTGTTTAAATAGAGCCCACATGACCTCCCCAGCTGTAAAGTATGGCAGTTGAATGAAATCACAACATTCTAGGCACTTGAGCAAAGCCGGCGGGGACACACACACACACACACACACACACACGATTCACATTCCCACCTTGGAAAAGCACAGACCACCTGCTCAGCAAGCAGGCTGTGGGAATTTCCTTGGCAAGGATCCTCTTTCTGTGCTGCTTTAGGATGGTGCCTCTAGAAGGTCAAGTCACCCAGATTTAGGACCGCTTCCCTTCCCGGTTGGCCTCCAAGACAAAGTTTCTGTCTGGATTCGGCCCGGGCCTCCCGGAAGGCGCATCCGCACTCGCTCCCGGCTCCGGCGCCCCGGGCGTGCAGCTCGCTGGCCCGCTGCGCCCCACCTTACCTTGGTGAGCTGGGCGATCTTCTTGCACATTTTCACGTGCATCTCGGGATCAGAGTCCATTCTCCAGCCGGCGCCACCGTCGGCTTTGGAGCCGTGGCAAGTCCCGGGCGGGTTAATTTTGCTATTGAGAGCAGAATCCATCGCTAAAACGCGCCCAGCACTCAGATTCTCGCTAGTTTTCTCCCTGCCCACCGTGTGCACGTGCGTGCGCGCGCGGGCGTGCGAGCGTATGGGTTTCTCGGGAGATGTGGCACTGCAGTCCCGTCGCCTGCACCGCCGCGTGGCCCCAGCTTCCCGAAGGTCTCCGCCTCGCGGGCCCACCAGCGCGCCCACCCTTTCTCCTCTCCCGCTGGCTCTCTGGCTGGCTGGCTCTGCGGGCACCCGCACCCTGCGGCGAGGCATAGGCGCCCCGCACGTGGCGATCAGTCTGCAGTTCCCCAGCCAGTGCAGGTTTCGTGTGCAAGGGGAGAGCTTCCGCGGCTAGGAGCTGCCGGCCTTGGGGGGTTTGCGCTGGGCGGGCACTGCGCTCTTGGACACGTGGGTGGCGCGCAGCCCTGGACTTGGTGGCGACGGACCCTGCCCGAGGTGGGGATCCCAGGCTAAGGAGGAAGAAGAGCCTCCGGAGAGGGACAGGGCACAGTGACTCGTGGCTCCCGAGTCTCCGAGCTGATAGCGGAGATGGCGGTGGGGGACGAGATGCTAAGAGAGGGGCGGGTAGGTGAGGGCGAGCCACCGGGACTCGAGGAGGTGTGGGATCCGGGGCGCACGGTGTGGGCCAGCGCCTGAGTTGCGCGAGTGCACAGTGGGGCTGGGGATGGTAGCCTTCCTTTTTGGATCTTGGAGAGGAGCCAGGACATTGCGGGAGGATTGCCGGAGATGCCGAAACAAAGAGGAGAAGCCAAGGGGATGGCAGGGTGCGGGGTGACCGAAATCTGAGATGAGAAACTGCAAAACGGGTAATGCGGGAAGCGGTAGGAACGCAAAGGCAAAGTCATTAGGGAGGTAGAAAGGATGGTGGCAGGTGCGGGAAATGAAGAAACAAAGAGGAATGGAGCAGTTAGATGAGTAACAGATGGAACTGAAAATCAAAGTAAACCGAGCCCGTTGAAAGGAAAGTGAGTCGTCCAAATCCACACTACTGGCCTTGGGCAGACTGGAGCCAGACTGTCAAGTTTTCGGATTCTGAGCTGGTGTCTGTTTAGTGTTTGGTGAGGGGAGAGGTTAGCGGGCCAAATTTCTTTCTGGCGTGTTCTGTGGTTTCAGACAGTGGGCTTTAAGGGAAAGTGACAGCACCGTGATCAGCTTTTCCTAAAGCTCGAATAATAGGTCTTCATGATAGTTTGCATGGTGAATGTATATCATTTATACATGGCCTTATATCAGAAATTTTAATAATCTTCATAAACCAAGCAAGTTTCAAAGGGTCTCAGAAACCACAGTTCCACCCATCCATACTGAAGGTAACAATACCCATTTTTGTCAATGAGGAAAATTGACCCAGAAAATTTGTACCAAGTTAGGCAATTACAAGTAGAACTGTTTCTGAAACAGACATTCCTATTCTAGATTCTGTATCAAATGACCAACCTCGGTTTTTAATTTCTAATTTACCATCTTAAGTTCTCTTTTTAGCACAACCCTTCCCTCCCCCAGTTCCTTTAGAAAACAGAAACAAAGCCTCTGAGGATGGGGGTCAGGAATCCACATTAAACAGCTCTCTGCTTAATTCCAAATTGTGTATTTAGAATATTTTCTGCAGGATCTTAATATACACTAAATTTTACAGGAATTCAACCACTGTGTAAACTAGAGGAAAATTAGCCTTTTTGGTCAAGAACTTTACCAAAAGTTGTTCACCATTTTGGAAAATCACATCAAGGGCCAGGTGGCTCATGATATTTGGTTGCCAATACAACACACTTTATTTATTTATTTTTTATTTTTTTTGAGACAGAGTCTTGCTCTGTCACCCAGGCTGGAGTGCAGTAGCATGATCTCGGATTACTGCAACCTCTACTTCCTGGGTTTAAGCCATTCTTGTGCCTCAGCCTCCGAAGTAGCTGGGATAACAGGCATGCACCACCATGCCTGACTAATTTTTGCATTTTTAGTAGAGATGGGGTTTCTCCATGTTGGCCAAGTTGGTCTCAAATTCCTGGCCTCGAGTGATCCTCCCACCTAGGCCTCCAGTGATCCTCCCACCTAGGCCTCCCAAAGTACTGGAATTACAGGTGTGAGCCACCGTGCCTGGCCACAACACACTTCTAACTGCCACATTCATGGTGAGTCTACCTATATATGCAAGCATCTGATTACTACACTCTGTCCCTCAGTATCAATAGGGGATTGGTTCCAGGACCCCTTCAGATACCAAAATCCATGGATGTTCAAGTCACTTACATAAAATGGTGTAGCATTTGCATATAACCTACTCACATCCTCTCGTATGCATTAAATCATCTCTATATTACTTGTAATACCTAATACAATGTAAATGTTATGTAATTAGTTGTTACACTGTATTGTTTAGGGAATAAAAAAATAGGCTGTATACGTACAGTACAGATCCAACCATCAATTTTTTTTCTTCAAATATTTTTGACTTGTGGTTAGTTGACTTTGAGGATGTGGAACACATTGATATGGAGGGCCAACTGTACATATTATTTAATTATAATGAAATATCAAGAATCAGTTGTCAAAAATATCAAAGTCAAGAAATTATGCAGATTTAAAAAGGTGTGTATTATCTATGAATTTCAAGATAGTAACATGGATGTTATAAAAAGGGTGATGTTGGGTCTGAAAAGAATTGAAAGTCATTGCTCTAGATGATCTTATACACACTAAAGTTTAGAAAAACTGCGTCTAACCCCAAGTTTTAGTTTTTTAATAATGATTTCATTAGGTCTTGGGGCTAAAAAATGTTCCAGTAGGAAATATTATACTTTCAACTTTACAATGGAAGACAACGGGAAAATCAGATTCCTTTATCAGCTTTGTTGGCCCACAGCTGCTGTAATCAAGGCACCATGAGCCGACCTGTTTTGGAGAGTCCTCTGCAGCTCCTAGGATTTTCCAGCACTGGGATTAGTAGGTCCCTTTACACCCTCAGGAATGAAATTGAGGGCAGAAGAGAATTAAGTACTGTATCAAATGTGGAGGTGGAAGTACATTTATCAGGCCACTAATGTCATATTGGCACTGTGCTAAGCCCATAGCACATGTTCTGACCTTCTCTGAGGTGCTTATTGTCATTCTCATTCTACAGACTAGGAAAGTGAAGCTAAGGCAGGTTGAGTCCCCAACTGTATACACCTAGTGACTGGATCTGGGTCTATCTGACCTCAAAGGTGATATTCTTTCCAATTGATTTGTCTTTAGATTATAAATATAAGTTTCCCAGAGCACAATGCTGGCAATATGATATTTTTAAAAATTCTTATTTTTTAAAATAGAAACAAGGTTTCACTATGATGTCCAGGCTGGTCTTGAACTCCTAGCTTCAAGTGATCTTCCCACCTCGGCCTCCCAAAAGTGCTGGGATTACAGGTGTGAGCCACTGTGCTTGGTCAGAAAAATTTAAAATCATAATTGATTTGTCTTTTCTTTAGATTATAAACTTCTCGTAGTGTCCCCCCCAAAATCCTCACCCATGATAATACAAACAGCAACAACAAAAAAAGAGTAGAAGCAAGCAAAAATAACCCCACATCCCAAACTCAGAGAAAATTATTGTTAATATTTTGGAGAAGATACTTCTAGACATTTCTGTGTACACATATAGAAAATGTAACAAACATATATGTATTTCAGAAATGTTTACACACTTCTGTGTAAACTATAAACAAATACTATAATAATTTTTTTTTTTGAAGTCTCACTCTTGTTGCCCAGGATGGAGTGCAGTGGCGCAATCTTGGCTCACTGCAATGTCCACCTCCCAGATTCAAGAGATTCTCTTGCTTCATTCAGCCTCCTGAGTAGCTGGGATTTCAGGCATGCACCACCATGCCTGGCTAATTTTTGTATTTTTAGTAGAGATGGGGTTTCGCCATGTTGGCCAGGCTGGTCTCGAACTCCTGACCTCAGCTTCAGCCTCCCAAAGTGTTGGGATTACAGGCATGAGCCACTGCACTCGGCCAATAATGTTTTTTTGTTTTGTTTTGTTTTTGATGAGTCTCGCTCTGTCACCCAGGCTGGAGTGCAGTAGTGCTCACTACAACCTTTGCTTACTGGGTTCAAGTGATTCTCCTGCCTCAGCTGGGATTACAGGTGCCTGCCACTATGCATGTCTAATTTTTCTATTTTTAGTAGAGACAGGGTTTCACCATATTGGCCAGGCTGGTCTCGAATTCCTGACCTCAAGTGATCCGCCCACCTTGGCCTCCCAAAATGCTAGGATTACAGGCATAAGCCACCATGCCTGGCCTATAATGATGCTTTTGAACCCTACTTACTCAGTAATATAAAGTGGATATCTTTTTGTCAGTGAAGATCTAGCTTCCCATTCCTAACAACCAGTCTTCCATTACATACAATACCATTTACTCTATCTTCTACTGGACAATTTTTAAAATATTTTAAACCAAAATGTTTAATGTGTATTTGTAATGTATGCTTGCTGTATTATGAGGATATTAAATTCCGTCCTAAGGGATAGAGAAAAAAAGAATATATGAAACTCATGTGTTAAGTATAATGGGCAAGGAAATATCTTGTGAAATAGGCAGGATTAAGATGTTAAGTATAGATAGTGTAGAGCAAGACATGATAGAGAATAAATGGAATATATGTAAAAAGGATGGAAGAAACAAGAGTGTTCCTAACGGACAGAAAAAGGTGGGAAAGGCCAAGTTGCAATGTACAGACGATGCCACCTTCAGGCTGATAGTTCATTCCTAAAATGGCCATTCATTAATGACACCCGTTCTGGCCCTATTTCTTTTTTATTTATTTATTTATTTATTAATTATTATTATTATTATCTGTTCTGCCACAGAAACACAGATTAAGAATGTAGCTTTCAGTCGGGAGCAGTGGCTCATGTCTGTAATCCCAGCACTTTGGGAGGCTAATGTGGGAGGATTGCTTGAGCCCAGGAGTTCGAGGCTGTAGTGAGCTATGATGCTGCCAGTGCACTCTAGCCTGGGTGACAGAGTGAGATCCTGTCTCTAAAAATAAAAACAAACAAGCAAACAAACAAACAAAAACCATGGCTCTCAGCAGGCCATTAGCTAGGTATCCTTGCTCCTGAGTTTCTGACAGAGCAAGTGTGCTCTGGCTGTAAGCACTGCTGAGCTCCCATTTTCAGTTTTGGCTGTGGTCCTCATAACCTAATTATCAGAGGTAAAGGTTAATGTAGCAGACAAGACGCTACAACACTGCGTAGCATGAAATTCAGGTAATTTTTCCTCCCACCTCTCTTGGACCCTATCCTAAATGTGTTAAACTTCACTATATCTTTCCAACTACATTTTGTTTAAAAGCGATAAACCATGTGATTTGAGCCTCTTAATTTGCGGTGTGAGGTTTCCTGTCCATGACACCTGGGACAGCCTGCCTGATCATGTATTTGAAGGTTACTATTGCATCAAGGGAACTGCCTACATGACATTGTTGTAAGTGGGTTTTTGCACAGATGTGCAAGTGTTCCCACAGAAATATTCCCCCGCACCATTTGTTTGCTGGTAGAACTGAATACCTTCCCACAACTTGATTAGTCATTGTTTTTGCCTGGCTTTCTTGCTGCTTACAAAGAGCTCTTCCTTAATAGGGGCTTTTAGCACTTTGCCTATCATATATATTGCAAACATTTCCCGCAGTTAGCGGATTTTTTTTCTAGCTTTCTCATGCTCTATAAACATTTTGAATTTTTATGTAGGAAAATCTGTTGATCTTTTCCCTCACATTTTTTGGCTTTTTCCTCTGCTTAGAAAAGCCTTCTCTACCCCAGATTATGAGGAAAAGGGAATCCATAGTCTATCCTAGTACTTTTATGACTTCATTTAAAATATGGTTTATCTACCTGGGATTTATGCTGATATATGGAATGAGGTTAGACTCCAGACTTATGCTTTTCCATATGGCTAAATGGTTGTCCCAACAGGTATTAAATAATTCATCTTTACCACGCTGATAATCTAAGTGTTGCTTTAGGTGATTTCTTTGGTAAAAATTTACTTAGGTAGATTTACTTAGACTAAAGCTTTTAATTAGTATTTTTCTTTCCTAATCAGTTAAGTGGCATGGGTAACTCGATTGTTGTTATTACTCCCAATGTATTACTCATCTAAAACCAAGTTCACATTCTTGAGTATCTAGAAGGCTTTTTCCCCTACTATGCCTGACTCATTCCTACTCATCTTTCAGATCTCAGCCTGAATGTCAGTTCCACAGGAAGGCTGTCTCTGTAGTTGCAGATCAGTCTGCATGTCCTTAAAATATGTTCTCGTAGCTCTGCATTTCCGTATAGCACCTATACTATATTTTATTTTTAAAAGCTGATTTTTCTGTCAAACATCTTCCCTTTTTTGAGTGAATGTAAGAACACACGTGTAAATTAGCATCATGCTTTTTTTTTTTTTTTAACTGTAATCCTAACACACATTAACTAGTATTCAGGGTTTCATTAAACGTAGCATGGTATCAAATCTTCCATTTCATCTCCCAGGGAGTAAAATGAAAACCTCTTTTACACAATGGTGATGTTTGTACTGAGATTTCAGTATATTGACATGACAGCATGGAACATGACATTTTGGAATAAAATGTTTTGTAGCAAAGTCATAGTCAGATTGTGTTAAATATTAATATGATCATTTGAGCTGTGTACTAAGTGGCAACTCAAATTTTTTAATGGACTAAAGTATTGGTAATATGTCTGATCTATGGTTGAATATTGCATTGTAGTTGTTTCTCAATTTCTCTTTTTGGAATTGACTCCTGCTCTTTTTGGTGGTGGTTATCCTCCACAGTGTCTTTGCAGACAAGTATTATCCAGAGTATTTACATGGGGTTAGGAATTCTCAAATATTAGTAAACATAAAATTTGTTTATATTTACTAAACAAGGAGTTTTATAAAAATGAGTATTTCTGCTTCCCCATCTCAGAAATTTTGATTCATCGGTCTGGGGTCAGGCATTTAAAACAATCTCTTCAGTGATGCTGTTGTAGATGCTACCAGACACCATGTAGAGAATTGCTTAATGGCCCAACCAACCCTTGCTAGTTCCCTCTAATTGCTTTATGATGTTCTTCTTGTCCTGTCTGCTATTCACATCCCAAAAGCCTTCAAATCTCGGTTCAAATCACACCCATGAGGTAGCCCTGGACTGGCTACTCCAGTCAGAGGTGCTGTCTTTGAGCTCCCATAGCAGTGAGTTATTTCATGAAATGTTAGAAATATTGTATACTATTAACATATTATGACACAGTATTGCAACATTTTAAATAAAGCAACATAATTGAATTTATCATTTTGAGATACTGTGATTCAGAGGTCTAGTTTTAAGTTCAGAGGTCTAGTGTTAAGTTCAGTTTATTTCAACACTGACTTTAATAGCTGTTATAACCGAAAACCTATGAAATTTCATTGATTCAAGCAAAGAATATCACTACGTGTACTTACTAAGTTATGTTATAAGTTTCGCAATCTCATCCACCAATTTTCAAAAAGCACTTTGGTGAAATTCAGTAAAGTTATTATCTTCCCTGACCAATCAATTCTCACAAGCTAATCATAAAATGATGATTTTTGAACACATAATATATACTTATGGTACAATATTCAAAAGTGAAAAAATGAAAAGGTTCCCTCCCACCTTTGTTCCTGGTCACTGGTTCCACTCCCCCAGGGGCAACCAGTTCTATTAATACAGGAGCATTATGAGCATGTAGATATTATTTTCTGACCCATTTTGTGCTTACTACCATAATGAATGCAGAAGGACATGGTTCTCCCACACCATACCTCCTCCACATTCCTCAGCCTTATTTGCTTAGAATTTCACTAACCACTTAATATAACTACAGTTGTAGTAACTTTATGGTTCATGGTCAAAGAATGATCACAGTTACTCGTACTTTCTTATACAACACCTGCCTCCCATACTGTTTTTTTTTTTTAAGTCACTACCTGATGGGGATGCATTGGAGTCTGCACTGGCCTCAATGTTCAGCAAAAATCTGCTCTTAGGCACTGGCCTTTGCCTTTGGGAGGCTACATAGCTAACTTCCACCTTCAATATTGTCTTTGTTATTCCAGAAATTGTACCTGATCAATAATAATGGTTTGGTTTCCAGACAAACATCATATCTGGTCAGATTAACAGCATCTGCAGTATTAATGAAGGAAGCATATTATTAAGGTGATGCTAATTGCTAAACTACACAAGTAGCTTGACATGGTTTTTTTGGTCACATTAAAGTGACTTAGTTACTGGTCTTTGGACCTCTTTCCTGTCTAAAGTGAATCAAGGATCAGCTCCTTCTATCTTGCAGGTCCACTATTCCCTAGAGCCTGACAGTCATCTGCATCCAGCCAGCAAAATGCAAAAAAGAACACAGAGAAGGTATATTCACTTCTAAAACACCTTGGCCTTGAAGTAACACACCAATTCTGTTATCACTCCATCGGCAAAAACTGATATGCACTATCTAGATATAAGGGGATCAGGGAAATGTAATTTCTGACTGGTTAGCAATTTTTCACAACTGTACACTATGAAAAGGGAGCACACCTTTTGTTTTTTGAGGCGGAGTCTCACTCGCCAGACTGGAGAGCAGTGGCACGATCTTGGCTCACTGCAGCCTCCACCTTCCGGGTTCAAGCGAGTCTCCTGCTTCAGCCACCTGAGTAGCTGGGATTACAGGTGTGTGCTGCCATGCTTGGCTAATTTTTTTGTATTTTTAGTAGAGAAGGGGTTTCACCATGTTGGCCAGGATGGTCTTGATCTCCTGACCTCGGGGAGCACTCATTTGTAATGGACATAAAATTAACTAGTGCAAATAATTTAGACTTATTGCAGATTATCTTTTTATTTATTTATTTATTTTTAAACAAGGTCTCTTACTCTGTCACCCAGGCTGGAGTATAGTGGTATGGACTCAAGTGATCCTTCCATCTCCGCCTCCTGAGTAGCTGGGACCACAGGTGCATGCCACCACCATACCTGGCTAATTTAAAAAAATTTTTGGTAGAGATGAGGTCTCCTTATGTTGCCCAGGCTGGTCTCACACTTCTGAACTCAAGCGATCCTCTCACCTTGACCTCCCAAAATGCTGGGATTATAGGCTTGAGCCACCGCACCTGGCCTGAACGTTCATTTTAAAATAAAGGTAAACAAAAACATTCCAGTTATAAACTGAAGTGAAAAAAAAATCTCACTGCAATGTAAGCTTTATGAAGGCGGGAATTTTTGTCTGTTTTGTTTATTGCTAAATTCTTAGCACTTGGCACTGTGTAGGTGCTCAATAAATATTTGCTGAGTGACTGAATGTGCTTCTATTAATAAGCAAAAACATTAATGTGTATGTACTACAAAAGTAAAGTGCTACAAATAATAATTGTAGAAAGTGTCAATGTTTTGTACAGAAGCTGATACTGAGAACTTTCTGGTAGTTGAATAACAGGGAAGTAGAAGGATAATATTTAAAATAGTAAGACTAGATAATGTCTAAAAGAATAACTCAAAAATGTAAAAAAATTTTAAATAATAATATATGGTAGAATAATACAGATTTGGTTATTTTTCATTCATTCTAATGCAGAATTGGTGTGCCAACATTCAAAATTTTAAACAAAATAAGTGTTAAGAACTGTTTGATTTTTAGTTAATTTATGCCACTTAGATAATTAGTTTTTAGGAAGAAGTCCAATTTGGGAATTCTTCAGTCTTTTGGGATAACTTAAAAACAGTATGTCAACTTTCCTACCCAAATTTCATGAAAACAAAAAAAACAAAAAAAACTCCAAAGACATAAATGTCATATGTGATAAATCCCCTTGAATTTGGATAAAGAATGTGAAGAAAAGGAGAAAGTATTAGAGAAAAATGAGATACCCACAAATATTCTCTTCTCAGTAATCAAATTTGAAAATGTATCTTAAATGTGAAAGCTAAAACTATAAATCTTCTAAAAAAATAGAAGACTATCTTCATAATATTCAAGTTAACAAAGATTTGTTAAAGCACTAACCATAATACAAAAAGAAATCTGATAAATTAGATTTCATCAAAGTTGAAAACTTCTGCTAATCAAAATATACCATTAAGAAAACAAACAATGGCTGGGTGTGGTGGCTCACGCCTGTAATTCCAGCACTTTGGGAGGCCAAGGCAGGCAGATCAATTGAGGTCAGAGTTCGAGACCAGCCTGGCCAACATGGAGAAACTCTGTCTCTATTAACAACAACAACAAAAAAAACCTACAAAAATTAGCTGGGTGTGGTGGCACACACCTGTAATCCCAGTTACTTTGGGAGGCTGAGGCACAAGAATTGCTTGAGCCTGGGAGGCAGAGGTTGCAGTGAGCTGAGATCCTGCCACTGCACTCGTGCCTGGGCATCAGAGTGGGACTCTGTCTTAAAAAAAAGAAAATAGGCAAGGCATAGAATGGCAGAAGAAATTCATTATATAAATAAACAACTTGTATACAGTGTATATAAAAACTCCTATAGGCTGGGCATGGTGGCTCATGCCTGTAATTTCAGCTGGGGGATTTTGGGAGGTTGAGAGGGTAAGATTGTCTGAGGTCAGGATTTCAAGACAAGCCTGGGCAACAGTGTGAGCCCATTTCTAAAAAATAAAAAAAAACAGAACTACAAATTAATAAGAACAAGATAATCTATTTTACAAGTGGTCAAAACCTTGGACAAGTACTTGCAAAGAGGTATCCGAATGTCTCATAAGCATATAAAAAGGTGTTTAACAACACTGATCAAAGAAAATTAAATTAAATTAAATCAAAATTAAATTAAATCAAAGTAAATTAAAGTCACACTGGGATACCATTAAACAACCACCAGAATGAGTAAAATTAAAAGGACTGACAATCACAAGTGTTTGTAAAGATATGGAGCAACTGGAACTTCCATACATTGTTGGTGAGAGTGTAAAATGATACAGTCACATTAAAAAGTATTTGGCATTGACAAATGGGATATAATTAAACTAAAGAGCTTCTGTACAGCAAAAGAAACTACCATCAGAGTGAACAGGCAACCTACAAAATGAGAGAAAATTTTTGCAACCTACTCGTCTGACAAAGGGCTAATATCCAGAATCTACAAAGAACTCAAACAAATTTACAAGAAAAAAACAAACAACCCCATCACCAAGTGGGTAAAGGATACGAGCAGACACTTCTCAAAAGAAGACATTTATGCAGCCAAAAGACACATGAAAAAAATGCTCATCATCACTGGCCATCAGAGAAATGCAAATCAAAACCACAATGAGACACCATCTCACACCAGTTAGAATGGCGATCATTAAAAAGTCAGGAAACAGGTGCTGGAGAGGATGTGGAGAAATAGGAACACTTTTACACTGTTGGTGGGACTGTAAACTAGTTCAACCATTGTGGAATGTCAGTGTGGCGATTCCTCAGGGATCTAGAACTAGAAATTCCATTTGACCCAGCCATCCCATTACTGGGTATATACCCAAAGGATTATAAATCATGCTGCTATAAAGACACATGCACATGTATGTTTATTTTGGCACTATTCACAATAGCAAAGACTTGGAACCAACCCAAGTGTCCAACAATGATAGACTGGATTAAGGAAATGTGGCACATATACACCATGGAATACTATGTAGCCATAAAAATGATGAGTTCATGTCCTTTGTAGGGACATGGATGAAGCTAGAAACCATCATTCTCAGCAAACTATCGCAAGGACAAAAAAACAAACACTGCATATTCTCACTCATAGGTGGGAATTGAACAATGAGAACACATGGACACAGGAAGGGGAACATCACACATCGGGGCCTGTTGTGGGGTGGGGGGAGGGGGGAGGGATAGCATTAGGACATATACCTAATGTTAAATGACGAGTTAATGGGTGCAGCACACCAACATGGCACATGTATACATATGTAACAAACCTGCACGTTGTGCACATGTACCCTAAAACTTAAATTAAAAAAAAAAGTGTTTGGCAGTTTTATTAAAAATAAATACACAACTACTCTGATATAGCAATTTGATGCCTAGGTATATACCTAAAGGAATGAATACACATATCCACAAAAAACCAAACCAAAACAAAACAATACACACAGAATGTTTATTATAGCTTTATTCATAACAACAAAAAATTGGAAATAACTTAAATGTCAACAGGTAAAAGGATAAATGAATTATGATATATTCATATAATCAAATAGTCTATAACAATAAAAAAAGAAGAAGTACATTGCTGAAAGAAGCCAGGCATAAAACAGTATACAGTATGATTCCATTCACATGAAATCTGAGAACAACCAAAACTAATAGATCTTTAGAAAAGAGGAGTTATTTCTGGGAGATGTATAGACTAGGAAAGGGCACAAGAGAATTTGAAATTTTTAATACTTTGATCTGAGTGTGTACATTTTTATATGATCTTGATATGAATGTATACATATATAAAAAAATCAAGTACACTTATGATTAGTGCACTCTATTTACTGTATATATGTGATTTCTTACTTAGAAAAAAGGAGATGGACAAATTGGCCTGGCATGGTTTACTCAACAGATTTGATGACAGAGAGAAAAACCTATCAGCATACATATCACTTGCAAGTAAATAAAAATTCATTCTGAGGTTATGTAATATTAATATAAACAAAGCATAGAAAAAAACCATGAATCATGACTCATAAGGAAACATCTAAAATATTATATAGGAATATATTATGGACCAGCCACTGTATGCAACCATATCTTGATAGCAAAAATAGCGTGGAAGATGAAAAACAGTATCGAATTTCAGAATATTATTTTTAAAAAGTAGATACAGGTTGAGTATCCCTTATCTGAAATGTGTGGGAACAGAAGTACTTCAGATTTAACTTTTTCAGATTTTGGAATATTTAGGTATACATAATGAGATATCTTTGGGATGGTAAGTCTAAACATGAAATTCATTCATGTTTCATATATACATAGCTTGAAGGTAACTTTATACAATAGTTTTAATAAACTATGTATTGTGTGCCTTTGTGTTTTGACTGACCTGTCACATGAGGTCAGGTGTGAAATTCTCCACTTCTGCTGTCATGTTGGCACTCAAAAAGTTTTGGATTTTGGAGCATTTCAGATTTCGAATTTTCGGATTAGGAATGCTCAACCTGTAATTCTTTATGCTTTTGATTCTACAGGGGCTAAAATTTAAACAAAAAGCTTGCTGAAATTACTGCTATAGACTATGCATTATTTCTGTAAATAAATACAAAATTGAGATTTTCCTAAGCAAATCAAATACAAAAACAAATTGAAAAACTTTATTTTCTAAAAATATCTTCTGTGGCACACATCTTATTGAAGGTCAGCATCTAATGCCATTGTGGAGTATTATGCCATAAGGACCTAAGGACCAATCTAATTATAGCTGACAAGACTCCAATTTGACTATACTTTTAATGTCAAATTTAAAAAATCTGATTACTAAGTAACATACTTTCTAAAAAATAAAATTTCAAATTTCCTGCTCATTTATACACTTTCCATTGTACTCAAATACTTTGTTCCCAGTTTTCCTAGAGACCTACTTCCTGGAACCACCATCCTACTTACTTGGCACAGTAGTCATCCCCAGACTTTCCTCGTTTTCCTTTATGACATCTTTTAATTTCAGGATCCCATGCCTTCTCAGATTACTCCCTCATTTTGGTGAAGCACATCCTCCAGTGGCTTCCTAAGAAAGGATAGATGGTGAGATAAAATTCTGAGACCATGCAAGTCTTAAGGTATCTTTATTTTAGCCCCACTCTTGATTGGATTATTTGAGTACAAAATTCTAGGTTGGAAATCATTTCTTTTTAAATTTAAAGACCTTGCTTTCATAGTCTTCCGGCATCCAGTGTTGCTACCAAGAAGTCTAAATGCCATTTTGAAAATGTATCCTTTTTATGTAACTTCCCCTGCTACCTTTTTTGGGAAGCTTTTAGGTTCCTCCAGAACTCTAGCATTCTGAAATATCCTAACAATGTGCGTTGTTATTTTTTAATTCATTTCACAGGGCACTTAGTGGACCCTTTTAATTTAGGAGACTCTTATATTTTCGGGAAATGTTCTTTATTTTTTTTCTCTCTTCACCTTCTTTCTCTGTTCTCTCATTTTGGAACTCTATTAGATGTTGCATCTTATTCAGGTTTAAGTTTCTTTTTTGTTCTTGCCTACTTTTCATTTCTTTGTTCTACTTTTTAAAATTTCTTCAAGTTATTTTCTAATACATCTACTGAATGTTTAATTTTAGTTTCCTGTTTTTCCAATAGCTTTTGTTTTTGGATTGGTCATTTTTAAAAATAGCATCCTGATCTCATTTCATGGAAGCAGGATATTCGTTTCTGAGAATATCACAGCTTCTTTATGTTCATCTTTCATGTTGAAGGTTTCCTCAAATATCTAGTGATCCTTGGCTATCTGTGTATAGTGATTTCAAGTGACTGAAAGCTGTATATGAATGAGTAGGGCTTGTGGACTCTCAGTTTCACTGTAACAAATAATCGAGTGTCAAGCTGTTTTTTTTTACTGCTCGTCTTTTTGGGTCAGGTGAGCAGGGCTGGGTATAAGCCCCATTGCCAGATTCTGTAGCCAGGTGGAGAAAGGGGACTGGAGGCTCGCAATATTCAGAATACTCACATTCTGTCAATCATTTTGTCTTCCATATAGCACACCACTACCACTACCATCCTCCCTCGTCCTCAGTGCTAAGTCTATTTGGTTAATTTCTCCAGACAATAAGGCTTCAGTCATCTGCTAGAGAGATAGCTGCCTGCCTACAAAGGAAGAGCAAAAATTCAACTTTCTTTATTACTCCCACCTTCCAGGGTACCTTGTGCCTTTAAATCTTTGAGTCTTTTGGAGTTTCTGGAAGGCAAAGATAGGTGTTCCAAATTTGTGAACCTCTTCTGTGATGAAGAATGGCTATCATAACTGTGCTACCTATCAAGTATTTTTTTTTTTTAAAGAGTGATATACTTTCCCTTCATGATAAAGAAGAGTGAGAAAGTAACTGTTTAAAACACACACAGACGGCCAGGTGTGGTGGCTCACACCTGTAATCCCAGCACTTTGGGAGGCTGAGGTGGGCGGATCATGAGGTCAGGAGATCGAGACCATCCTGGCCAACATGGTGAAACCGTCTCTACTAAAATACAAAAAATTAGCTGGGCGTGCCTGTAGTCCCAGCTACTCAGGAGGCCAAGACAGGGAAATAGCTTGAACACAGGAGGTGGAGATTGCAGTGAGCCGACATCACACCACTGCACTCCAGCCTGGCGACAGAGTGAGTCTCTATCTCACAACAAACCACAAACCCAAACTACCTGCTGTTGAGACAGCATTTAAAAAATTTGTGTTTGCAAATATTGTAATGGTTATGTGGTTATTTTAGCTAAATACCACGTGTCTCCTATAAAAAGTCTTATATCTGCAATTGGGCCTCCTCTTCTGACACTCTACAACAGTTCTAAGAAATAAATAAATAAATATATAAGAAATACAACTTGGGTAAACTATGTGTGAGCCTTCCTTACCCCCAGTCTCTTATTATTAAATATTATTATTTTAGAGATGGGCACTTGCTCTGATGCCCATGTTGGGGTGCAGTGGCATGATCATAACCCACTGCAACCTCAAACTCCTCAGCTCAAGCAATCCTCCCAATTTAGCCTCCTGAGTAGCTGGGACTACGGATGTGCACCAGCACTGCTCCTGGCTACTAGTCAATTACTTAGACATAAGAAAATAACACATACTGGAAAGAGTCAAGACAGTTCCTGGGAACAACTATATAGACTAAAACCCAAGCTTAATCCATGCCACTAGCATATTTATAGGGTTGCAGATAAAATGCAAGAAACTAAATTTGAATTTCAGATAAATAACATAACTTTTTTTCTGGTATATGTGCCATAGTTCATTATTTTTCTGAAGTTCAAATGTATTTGGGTGTCCTGTATTTCTTTTTGCTGAATCAGGCAACCCAACCCATTTAAAGAAACGTGTCCCAAGTAGGATGTGACAACATAGAAAAACTGCATTCAAAGAAGGAAACTGGGGTCTGGTCCAAAGCTTTCAAGCCAAGGGGGTCTACTTAAGTACCAAGTAGGTAGACAGGGACCAATATCACATAACACACTTCGCACTAAATCTACATGGAATGCATTGTCTGTGGCTAACATTAATGCCAGCTTTCAGTTGATTCAGAAATTAGAATTCTTCAGGTAGTGGCTGTACCCTTCTTTCACCAGAGCTCTGCCACTCTATCAGGCCATTCTGGTTACTCAGGGTGCAACCAGAAAGCCCACCTAGGGTCTTTTTTGATGGAAGATGGCCATACCCTTGGGCTATTCCACTTGTTTGGGTACCTCTCAAAGAAGTTGCCCCTACTGGTCCATTGCTTAATTTATTGTAAACCAAAACCATCAGCTGACACACTGGAGTGTCAGGTGCCACAGCTGATACCATAGATGGAAGGGTAATATTAGGCATAGGCTGAGCAGTTAACCCAAACTTAACAATTTCTCCCCAAATAAAACTATAGTACCAGCCCCTTATTAACTGCAACACTCATTTCAGGAGTTTCATCTGGTTTCTGTTGCTAATTTGATAAACTAGCTTGGTTTATGGGTATACTAGGAAGTCAGTTTTAATCTTGTTAAGCTAACCAGTATCCCGAGTCCCTTCTGAATGATTATTGTTATATAGAGCCTAACTCCCCTAATGATCCCAGGAATTTTCATATCACGTGTCAGAATCATCTTCCTAAATAAACCGCCCAAATTCCAGTCAACTTCCTGTTTTATGATTCAACTTGAAACTCTTGCTAATATTTTTAACTGACGCCACAGTTTAGAAGCAATAACCCTATAGCTGTCTTCCTGTTACACTGTTGTTTTCCTTTTTTTTTTTTTAAACCAGGTACCAGTGTAACACCAACACTTTGGGAGGCTGATGTGGGAGGATTGCTTGAGCTCAGGAGTTCCTGACCAGCCTGAGTGAAACTGCCTCTACAAAGAAATACAAAAATTGGCCTGTGTGGTGGTGTGCACCTGTAGTCCACAGCTACTGATGAGGCTGAGGTGGGAGGATGGCTTGAGCCTGGGAGGTCGAGGCTGTGGTGAGCCAAGATCATGCCCCTGCACTCCAGCCTGGGCAAGAGTGAAACCCTGTGTCAAAAAAATAAATAAAAAAAAAAAAAAAGAAGAAAACCAGGCATTCATTTTCCACAGCTCATTGAGAATAGCTGGTCATAGCTCTCACAGAAGATGGGAAGCCAGCAAGTGTCAGGTCACTGTGGTATATCCTCATCCTTTCCATTTCTTGGTCTCAGTTGCAAACTTTTATAATAAGTCTCACTGCTGCTGCTAATTGAAAGGAAGAGCTTGGCAAACTGCATGAAATTAGCAGACTCAAATATGTAGTCATTAACTCAACTTTATTTAACATTATTTGAGACACATCATAGAGATTTTTCTTTTAGCAACAGCAAGTTGACATAGAAGTACTGGTGGTTGGTCCAGCTAATGTAACTCTCTCAGTCCAATGGGTATCAGTGGTGGACAGATATGTTACCAGCTTGCACAGTTATCTCATGAAGTCTGAGAAGTTATCCAGACTTCTCAGGCTGTTCTATATATCCTAGCTACCTGAGCAAAACACTTTTGGCCCTGATCTTTGTGCCACTACCTTGTGATTAGCAGATTTAATTTAAATCTGTATACAAAATATCTATATATTTTCTCCATTTCCTTGGCTGAGTATCCGTTGTGGGGGTTTAATTGAAGTCTGCCCTCCATATGAATCTTCATTACACTTGGATGGCTGCTCCATTCAATTCTTTCATATGATTCTCCAGTATAAGCTATTTTCAATATGTGAAGGGCCAACATATGGATTAGGGTTTAGGTTTATTTCATATGACCCTAGATAGCAGAAATGGCTTGGGGTAATATATAGGTTCATATATTTTAAAATTGATTTCCTATGTGTAGTAATCTTATTTAGTTTTGCATTCCCAGTGTCTGCACTAGAGTAGGCACTTCTCCATAGCAATATTGGATGAATGGCTAAATTTCTAACAAGAGATATTTAAAACTAACAGGCTGCTCCAAAAGACATGTTCTCTAACACTGGAGCCAAAAGTAGAAAGCCAGATGCAAGCCAACTTACGCATCAGAAAATAACCCAAGTGACTTCTAAAGTCTTTAAATGCTTTAGCTATTTACACTAATATCAAAACATTTTCATCAGAGACTTTTTTTTTTTTTTAAATATGGACAGGTGTGATAGAAGGCCCAGCAGGAAGGGCTTCTGTCCCCTAGAGGGGACCTATCATATGCCCTCCTGCCATGCATGTATGGATTTTTTCCTTTTTTTAGGAAGCAGATGGGATTAAAAGACATGATTATGGTCTTTGAGGCTCAAGGTATCTGGACTGTTTTAATAAACATGTTGCCTATGGCTGGGCGTGGTGGCTCACGCCTGTAATCCCAGCACTTTGGGAGGCTGAGGCAGGTGTATCACCTGAAGTCAGGAGTTAGAGACCAGCCTGACCAATTGAGAAACCCTGTCTCTACTAAAAATACAAAATTAGCTGGGTGTGGTGGCACATGCCTGTAATTCCAGCTACTCGGGAGGCTGAGGCAGAATTGCTTGAACCCGGGAGGTGGAGGTTGCAGTGAGCCAAGATTGCACCATTGCACTCCAGCCTGGGCAACGAGCGAAACTACATCTCAAAAAAAAAAGTTGCCTATCTGCACTGAGAAAGTAAAACAGTTAATGTCCACTGGTTTAGAAAGTTTCCTTACTCCTTTGATAAATATTTCCATAAATAGAGGATAAATTCATCTTTTTATCCTAATTATGGTGACTGCATTTAACCAGAAGCCAACATAGGGAGTGCAAAGGTAGTAAATTCATTCCCAAACCCAGTGTTTATGCCACACACAAAGTTAACTTAAGGCTTATTTAGGTACCTGTTATTTGTGCAACCTGGAATTACTTAAAATATATAAACAAATAAGCTCACTTTGAATCTTGACTGAATATCAGACATTTTCTTCTTCAAGTGTTTCTTCTCTAGAGACGCCAAGTCATCTCCTGTCAGACATACTATATAGATTCAGGTACTGTATCTATTAACTCTATTCAGTACTTAGTGAATGTAGAATATGCCTTAAGCAAAGTAGGATCTATTTCATTTGTTGAGGACAAATGACCATACTCTGTTCAGCATGTACAAAGCTATTGGTTTATTCAGCTGCCAAGCTGGGGAAAGGCTTCCTTTCGAAGTGAATAGCAAAAATGCATTCATGAGCAAGGCACTTTTATACACACACACACAGAGAAAAAGGAACATATTATGAACACATAAACATCAACATATTTTAATATTCAGACCTCTTCCCTACCTCCTCCCACCTCCACTTAAACAAACAAACAAAAAAAAAAAAAGGAAAGTTTCCTGTAACATTTTAGAAACCAGTTTCACAGAATACCTACATAGGAACAATTTCTGATACATTCAGTTACACTAACAATATGATATGGTTTCAGGTCAATAATTTCCACTAACAAATACTTTTATTCTACAATTCCCTCTTTTTTTCCTTTAGACAAGACAACTAAGGCTCAGCAGAAATATTCACTAAGTTATAAGCATTCTTTTCTTAAAGTTGCTATATATTTACACAATTTGTGATTCCTAACTGCCTTTTTTTTTTTTTTTTGAGACGGTGTCTCACTGTTGCCCAGGCTGGAGTGCAGTGGTGCGATCTCGGCTCATTGCAACCTCCACCTCCCAGGCTCAAGCAATTCTCCTGTCTCAGCCTCCCAAGTAGCTTCGATTACAGGCACACCCCACCACGCCCGGCTAATTTTTATATTTTTAGTAGAGACGGGCTTTCACCATGTTGGCCAGGCTGGTCACGAACTCCTGATCTCAAGTGATCCACCTGCCTCAGCCTCCCAGACTGTTGGGATTACAGGCATGAGCCACCGTGCCTGGCCTGCTTCAATTTTTTGATGCCACTTTGTAAACGGCACTTAATTATGGAAAATAGGAAAAAGCAAAACTAAAATAAGGAAGAGGATATATATATATATATACTTTTCACAATCTCTTTTCTGATTCCCTTTAGATGCCCAGTCAACCAGGACCACACACAGATTTCATTTTATTTGTGGAGTATATGAAAAGATTTAATAGTCTCATGCATTTTATTTTACGTATACTGATTTCTATGTTTTGACTGATTATTTAAATAAACAAAACAAGACTCATTTACAAGGGCATATACTCTTCCTTGTTTGGCCAGAAGAAAATCTATAGCTAAATCTACTTAGAAAAACAATGCTGCTAAAACTCTTAACTTCAGATTGTATTAGGATGAGATTTTCTGATAAGAAGGTTCTTTAAAATTAGAAGGGTTCAATCTCAGCACTTTGGGAGGCCGAGGCAGGTGGATCACGAGGTCAGGAGATCAAGACCATCCTGGCTAACACGGTGAAACCCCGTCTCTACTAAAAATACAAAAAATTAGCCGGGCGTGGTGGATGCCTATAGTCCCCAGCTATTCGGGAGGGAGAGGCAGGAGAATGGCGTGAACCCGGGAGGCAGAGCTTGCAGTGAGCTGAGATTGTGCCACTGAACTCCAGCCTGGGCGACAGAGCGAGATTCCGTCTCAACAAAAAAAAAAAAAAAAAAAAAAAATTAGAAGGGTTCCTGAAAAGTTTGCAATGGATGTGGAAAGTACTTGAACTTTTACTCCAGGAAATGCTATACAGATTAAAATTTTAATCCATTAGCAGTTAATACTGAAAGCAGAAATGCTCTCTTAATCATTTTTCCATTCATCTTTTGAAACGTTATTTTATTTACTCTTGACAAAAGTCTGAGTACCAAGATTCAGGAAACACATTCCCTACAGAACAGGTGTTTGTTTAATCCCAAGGGATGATCTTATAGGCTGATTTAGCCAGAGACAGCCTGGTGGGAGACTCTGATATAGAACGTTCATGCTGTAATTTTAAGTACCATAATAAGTTTGTAGTAGTATAGGCTAGGCTTAAAACTGCACTCCTCCTGCCTCCCCTCCCCGCCAAATAAAAGAAAAAATGAAAGGAACTCTGAAGAGTGTCATATGCAGACACATCTATATAAAATCTGGGAAAGAAATTCATATCCCTGCCATTTTCCTTTGTGTAGTTACTCAATTTAACTACCTCAAAAAAAAAGAAAAAAAAAAGGAACCCTAAACAGTGTCATATGTAGGCACATCTATATAAAAGCTGGGAAAGAAATTCATAGTCCTGCCATTTTCCTTTGTGTAGTTACTCAATTTAATTCAACTACTTCCATAGAAATGCATGTTAGAGAAGAGTATGCTCAGAAAGGTATTATTGTGGGTAGCTAACTTCTTGCTTTCAACAATGGCTGTTCTGAAGTCTGGATAACAAAAGGGTGGTGGTCTACTTTTCTTCATTAATAATCAGATATCTCATTAAAGCCATTCAGAAAGGCAGAATAAACTGGGGTGGGGTGAGAAGTGAGTGTGAAGAATATTCAACTATCTTTTGTAATACGGTCCCCTTAACTAATTCTCCGTTGTTTTTTTTTTTTTGAGACAGTCTCGCTCTGTCACCCAGGCTGGAGTACAGTGGCACAATCTCGACTCACCGCAACCTCTGCCTCCTGGGTTCAAGTGATTCTCCTGTTTCAGCCTCCCGAGTAGCTGGGATTACAGGCATGCACTGCTGCGCCCGGCTAATTGTTTTATTTTTAGTAGACACGGGGTTTCACTGTGTTGGCAAGGCTAGTCTCAAACTTCCGACCTCAGCAGATCTACCCGCCTCAGCCTCCCAAAGTGCTGGGATTACAAGTGTGAGCCACCATGCCTGACCTTGATATTATCATTTTATCTACAGGGTTTGTCAAAGGGTATCCTCATTGGCCTGCCAGGGCATAAGAGAGTTTGACTGAGAAGGCATTAGTGGGCTGTGTAATGACTAACTTTGTACCCCTTTCTCAATTAGCAACATCAGAGATATCAGAATAAATGGTAGATCTTTACAGTGATGCAGTTAGGAGTTTGTTAACTGCCTTTTGGAAGTCAGTGTAAGAATAAGTAGTGTTGATGGGTTCAGTACGAGTTGTTTCCTTAACTGTTTTAGTCAGCCAGCCACAGCAACACCCAGAAACACATGAATTAGGGATCTGTTTTAGGTATTCAGGTATGGGAGTGGCTCTACTCAATGTTCGGCTTAGCTGTTTGGTGGCAAATTGCAGTGCTCCATTTAGAGTGGCATGATCTCTAGAGAGCCGGCTGGGACTTGTAAGAGGCTTTTGAAAAGGTGGGACTCCACAAGAGGCCAGAGGGGGCCATTCAGGAATTGGTTCCAGTTTGGGGACACAATGGGAACAATGGGAGAGTCTTAGACCTATCTCTCGAAGTATATGGACTGGTGTGCTTGGATCCAAGAGTTTAGCATGATACAACCAGGAATTAGGATTTAAAGGTTTCCAAGTTGTGGAATATTTTAAAAGGCACTTAACCTGCCAGGCAAGACTCTCAAGAGGCGATAAGTTGGGCACCATAGAGTCCTCTTCTTCAGAGGAATCCCACTCTTCCCCAGAACTCTCATTTAGGTAGCTAATATTTTCTTCTTCCTCACTTTCTGATTCTGACAAGTGGTCAGGAGAGGGATTTCTAGGACCCATCAGAATAAAAAAGAGTAAGGAACCAGAAAAAGGTAATAATCTAAGCCAGCAAAACACTGACTAACACTGGCAAATAGAAATAAGAGATGAAAAATCCTTTCGCCAAGATTAATTTGTCTTTCAGTCCATTACACACATAAAGTATGCTTGCGGCCCACACCACTGTGCCGTTCTTCAAGATTATGTTGTATATTCTTCACTTACAAGGAAGACATCTCAGTTTCCAGGACCAGTTCAGTGTGTAAAAGTGTTAGTCACTTACCAGTGGCACAGGTCAGAGTATCTCCTTCAAATTCTGGCTACCCAAGAATAGAAGGGGTCCTCATCTAGGCAAGCTGATTTACTTAGCATAATCCCAATTGGTAGTGATACTGTGAAGAGACACTTTTTGTGCTGTTTTGCTGGCAGTGATATTATATCTACTTGACAATCAAAAGAAGCTCAGTAGTTGTCTTGGTTGTCCGCTGGTATAGCAACTTTTGTGCAGGGGGAATGATGGGATGAGCTGTCAAGAACATCTGGTGTATAAGGATCCGATGCTTTCCATAGGTGATGCAAATGCCCTTGGAAACTGGTGATTTAGCTGTTGGACTATCTGGAAAGGTAGCCTTAACCTGTGAATGAGAAGACTAGAGACATGATATTAAAGCCTGAAAGCACTGGATAACATTATTGCCTACCTAACTTTAAGATATCTAAAATCAGAACAAATGCTGAGCAAGAAGTCTTACAGACTCTTCCCTCTCTATCTCACAGGCTTAGGCCAATTTACCTGTTGGTAATAGCTCTTACAATCACAATATTGGGGAGCAAAGTCTGGGGCCATTTTAATTCTTTGTTGGTACATAACTAGGCCAGTTTGTATGCAGTTTTAGCCTAGAAAATTACTTTTGCAAAAGCTGATCCTTTATGCCCCAAACTCCAAATAGAGAGCTATGAAAGTTTTTTTTTTTTTTTTTACCTTCAGAGGTGCTTGTTGGAATTAGTTTTAGGGGGCCTGTCCTGGTGGTAGAGCTGCTAGATGTTAGGACTCTTGCTGGGACCTCAGAAGTTGTGATCCTATCACCAATTCTATATAAGCTGTTCCACAAAAAAAGAAAAAAGCATGAAAACTGACCAGCTACTTTTATAAAGATAACAAAAATAAATCCCAAACTTAGAGATGAACCAAACAAGGAAAGTATAGGCTCACTTCACTTGCAAAATCCTAAATATCACTTAACAGAATCCAACAGTACATTAAAAAGAATGTTATTATCAAATATGGCCTATCCCGGGAAAGAAAGAATAGCTCAAATTTAAAAAAATGTATACATTACCAGAACTAAAGGAAAAAAAGAATTTTATTGAATGTGGATAACTTTTGTTAGTTCCTGACCAACATGTATTTATTCTTTAAAAGACAAAACAAAACATTTTTACCAAAAAGAAAGAGAATGTAACTTTCTCAACTTGGTAAAGGTTATCTACCAAAATCTTTAAGCAAACATTATCCTGAATAAGATGAGATACATTTCCTTTAAAAGTGAAGTCAGGGGCAGGACACAGTGGCTCATGCTTGTAATCCTAGCATTTTGGGAGGCCAAGGGTGGAGGATCACTTGAGGTCAGGAGTTCAAGACCAGCCTGGGCAATATAGCAAGACCCTGTCTCTACAAAAAAATTTAAAAAATTTAGCCAGGCGTGGTGGTGTGTGCCTTTAGTTCTAGCTACTTGGGAGGCTGAGGCAGGAGGATTGCTTGAGCCCAGGAGTTGGAGGCTGCGTGGTGAGCTATGATCATACTGCTGTACTCCAATCTGGGTGACAGAATAAGACTCTTTTCTACAACAACAAAAGGTGAAATTAGCTAAAGATGACCATGTTGACTGAGACTGATACTGTCTGACACAGTACTGAAAGTCCTAATCAACATTTTTCTCTTTTTGGAAAAAGATATGTTAAGAATTGGAAGAGATAAAACTATTAGCTTACAGATGATATCATCCAATTTAAAAAAACCATACAAACTATTAGAATTCAACAAGGTTCCTGATCTGAGATTAACCTATGAATATTCATTAATTACTTATATAACACTATTTGCCATGTACTACTCTAGTAACTGCACAAATGTTAACTATTTTAAAATTCTTCTAACAACCCTAAAAGTTGGTACTTTTGTTGTCCGCATCTTACCTGTGGATTAAGTTACGTGACCAAAGCCATTCATCTAGTAAGTCACAGGGCCAGTGTTTCAACTCAGGCACTGTTAACTTTTATACCAGCAATACTAACTAGACCATATATAAAGACATTTCACAGAAGGAAAAACAAACAACAAAAACCTAATCCTATAAAGAACCTAGGAACTAATCATTAATATATAAGACCTAATAAACAATATAGACGATAATTTAAAATACAGACATTCCATGCTCTTGGATGGAACAAATATCATAAAGATATCAACTTTCTCCCTATTAATTTATACAATTCCAATCAAATTTTTAAGGAAGTCTATAAACAAACCTTAAAGTTTATATAGAAAGAATAAAATTCCACATATAGCCAAATGAACCGTTTAAACAGAAGAGTAAGGGAGTTCCTATTCTTCAAGGTATGTCCTATGACTAAAGTCACAGAAATTAAAATAGGGTGGGATTAGCGTAAGAACAGACAATATCCAATAGAGCTGAACAGAGCTTAGAAACAGAGCTATATATAATTTGGGAATGTAATATAAAATAAGGTTGGCACAAAAACTAAGGGTGAATGGATATGTTTAGTACATATTATTGGTACAACGGGCTCATTATATGAAAAAAAAGTAAAACTGTATTGGAATAAGAATTAAGAAAAAATTAAGAACAAGGTTAAGAAAAAAATGAAAAGTAAAACCATTTAATACATATACATATAATGACATGTATAAGGGAGGATTCATGATGGATTAAAGACCTAAATGTGGATGGTAAAACTATATAGTTAGTTAAATATAATACAGAATATCTTTGTGAAATGAGGCCAAGGAAAGACTTCTTAAACAAAAAAGCATAAAGCACCAGACCAAAGAATGAATTTAATCACATCACAATTAATCACTTCTGGACTGAACTAAAGATACCAAGGACAAAGTTAAATCAATTTTTAAGAAAGATAGCAACTTCATTAAAGAAATGAGCAAAGGACAAAGATATCCAAATTATATAAAGAGAAAATCCCAAGACACGAACAATATGATCACATTATGCTATCAGTTTGGTAGAATAAGAAAGCTGGATAACACCAAGTGTCAGTAAGTTCTTTTTTGGAACTGGCACCGCTGGTGGGATTGCAGAGTGGAGTAACTGTTCCGAAGAACAGTCCGGCAGCACTACTTAGGCAAACTATTTGCACATCTCATGATCTAGCAATCCTACTTTTGGGCATAGATAGCAAAGAAATTCCCGTAAGAACAACATGTATGAAGATATACCCTGAAGCTACATCTGTGATGACAGGAATTAGAAGCATTCTAGGTTCCTATCGCTGGAGAAGCGGACTGGTAAAATCTGGTGGAAACACATTCCAAGTATATATACACTAACATGGGTGGCCTTTAAAGGCATAGCTTTAAATGAGAAAAGAAACAATACCAATGTCTCGTTTATGCTACTCTGTAGGGGGGATTTCCAAAATCAAAGTCAGTGAACATTTTCATTATCGAATACACTGAGTTGTGCTAATAAGGTCATATGGTATGGCTTCAGGTCAGCAATTTTCCTCTAATGAGTATTTCTCTGGCTTTCACACACTCCTAGCACGGTGTCTGGCATATATGAGTGGCTCAGTAAATGTATCTGAAAGAATCAGAGAATGGCAAAGGCCTGCAGTAAGTAACTACCACAAGCATGTTCTATTTTACTCCAGGGAGAGAACAGTTCCAAGTTATATCTTGGTGATTTGGTAATGTTAGACAAAGACAAATGAGATAATTTTTTAAGGCAGGATCAACATATATGATGCTACTACAGCAATATAAAGGAAACTGCTTATAACTTTATCTTTAGGAAGAAACAATGTAATACTTCTAAGTTTAGTTTATAGTACTATTACCTTGTTCAATCTGAAAAAGAGTATTCATTCTTTGTCGTGGACCCGTAGTCTTTATTAACTGAGACAGCAGAAGCTATTGGCTTTAATTGTGCTGTCCTCTAATATTTTTACTATTTTCACTTCAGCCAGATTGCACCTGTGAGATTACTAATTGGCTATACTTCAGTTATTATGTTACTCAGAAAATTTTTAAAAAGGCTCTTACTCTCCCATAATTGTTTTTGTTCTGTTTCACAGTACAAAAGTCAGGAAAAATGTAAGCTTTAAGGCAGTATACTATGTTGTTTAAATTTAATTTAGCACCTTTTAAAAAATATTTTCAGATTATAATATCAAAAAATACTGAACTCCTACCCCCATGGCTTTAACCATTAAAAAAAAAACAAAAAACAACAACCTAACCAAAATATAGTTAGGCTGACCTCTGGCGGCCAGATGTCTCATTCTTCTGTAACTGACAAAATGGTGTGATGTCTCTGTTGGCGAGACAGCCAAATAGAATAAAGAAATACTAGCCGGGTGCGGTGGCTCACGCCTGTAATCTCAGCACTTTGGGAGGCAAACGCGGGTGGATCACCCGAGGTCAGGAGTTCGAGACCAGCCTGGCCAACATGGCGAAACCCCATCTTTATTAAAAATACAAAAGATTAGCCAGGTGTGGTGGTGCATGCCTGTAACCCAGCTACTTGGGAGACTGAGGTGGGAGAATCGCTTGAACCTGGGAGGCAGAGGTTGCAGTGGGCCGAGATTGCGCCATTGCACTCCAGCCTGGGCGACACAGCAAGACTCTGTCTCAAAATAAAAATAAAAAAAAATATTATAAACGTCACAAAGCAAAATTATGGGCAACACAAATGTTACCACATTCTTATCTTAACTAGCAGTTGAATATCTACAAAGTTTGAGGAATTAAGCAGGAGAATGGATAAGGTATGGCATATTAATACAATGGAGTACTATAGCAACCTGTCTGTGCTGTAGTTTCCTCATCTTAAAAGAAGATCAAAGTTATCCCACAGGGTTTGTAAGCAGTAAACGAAGTAAAGTGCTTAGAATGGTGTCTGGCACATGATAAAGGTTAATTAAGTGCAAGTTACTATTATTAACATATCAATATGAACCACAGCAATATTGATTGAAAAAAGCCAGATGCACATATATAATTATTCATTTAATGGTTAAAACGTGCAAAATAGTACAATATCCTCATTCAGGGATTTATTCATGTCATTAATATATAAAAATCTGCATGGTAAAAGTTAACAGTATATTCAGAAAATCCATTACTTCTTCGGAGGGCAGGTAATTCAAAAGGAGAAAGATGTACAGGTGGCTTTAGTAATGTTCTATTTCTTTAGCTGGCAGTAGGTTACTGAGGTGTAGGAGAGGGAAAAACGGCTTCCCTCCATCCTCCTAGGTTCTTTGGCTGGGTTACAAATTAACCTGACATAGACATTAACAAGAAAAAAACCCCGTACTTAAATTACATACGCAGAGGAGCCCCACCATGGTCAGAGGATTGAAGATTACACAGCATCCTACGCTACTCAAGAAATGGGGGCTTGCGGCTTTCTGGGGGATGGTGGCCACAAAGTTGTGGAAAGGTGAAGGGAGGAAATATACGGTGAATAAAAGTTGTCTTGGTATGCAGATAAGATCTCCCAGGTAACAAAAATTATCGCAGAGCTGCCCTCTTCCTGATACAGATCCTTTACTGACGTATATTTCCTCTGTAGATGTAAATTTCTTTTACAACAGGACAGATTTTCAGAGCGACTCCTGTGTCTGCATTTTATCAGAATACCAGCTCAAAATATACCCTAGAAGTATATTGTAGGGTGGCATATTTTGGTCTCCTACAGTCCTATTTTTAGATGGTGCATCCTGAGATCCAACAGAAGTTCTGTCTGATATAATTTCATTTAAAATTTAAAAACCTAGTTCCTACTCTTCTTTATTTTAACCACTACCCGAAAGACCTTTCCATTCTCTTGAGTTCTCCCTTAATACACTGTCCTTGTGCACACTTGTAAACAGGGCCTCCACAGCTGCACATCTAGAAACGGCAGCAGCTAAGTTAGCCCGCACCCCCCGCTTCGCAGCGATCCCCGGGCTGCCTGCACGCCCTGCGGAACCTCGCAGTCGGCTTCACCAGGGCAGGGACTAAGGCCTTCACAAGACAGCATCCGTCTCCACTAACCTCGGGTCGCCCCGCTCAGCGGACCCAGCAGCATCTCCCTTCTCAGAGGTGGCCGGGCCTCCGGAACGCGCTACGAACTTTCCTCTGTCGCCGTCTCTCGAAACGGAGCCCTCGTGTGGGGATTCCCCGCCCTTAGGCCACAAGGGAGGTTGTTATCCTCGGCAGATCTCCCGTTCTCACCCTTGGAGGATCGCTTTTTCTTTCTAGCCTCACGCTCAGCCGCACGACCCAGGTAGGCCTAACGCCAGCAGCCCTTCCCCTCCGGTGGCAAGGCCACTCCGCTCAGCTTCCGCGCCGACGCTACTTCCGGTCGAGTCAAGGCCCCTCCCCCTTAGAAACGCCACTACCCTCCGTGAAAACGGTTGGACAAGGTTGAACCTGGAGGCATGCGCCCAAAGCGCGGGGTGTGAGGTGGGTGGACCTATCGCTTCCCGCTCTCTCATCCCAAAGCGCTTGAGGCAGTCTCGCGGGATTTCCCCCTCTCGCGGGAATTATTTGAACGTTCGGGCGGTAAATACTCCCGGGGGCTGTCAGAGAAGACTCCGCGGAGAACTCTGCCTCTGGGTTGGCGGGCGGGCAGGCTGTAGCCGAGCGCGGGCAGGACTCGTCCCGGCAGGGTTCCAGAGCCATGGGAGCGGAAAGGAGGCTGCTGTCGATTAAGGAGGTCTTTCGGCTGGCGCAGCAGCCGCACCAGAACCAGGCGAAGCTGGTGGTGGCGCTGAGCCGCACCTACCGCACGGTAAGCGCGCCCGGCCCCGGCCGCCGCCTCTCGCCCGCCCCGGCCCACCCTACCTCAGGGGCCCTCCGTGGTCCTCGGGCTCGGCGCACCGTGACTCCAGCTTTGTTCACCTTCGCGACTCACTTCATAGGGACCTGAGGTTCGGAGAAGTCAGGGACTTACCCGAGGTCACCTGGGCCCAGGCCAGAAAGCCTCCGAAGCCTGGGCGTCGTTCACACGGGCCCCGCCTTGGCTTTTCTGAGCCGACACCCCCAGCTTCTGGGCGGCGTGGACCGTTATTCCTTAGTCCGATCGTGAACGTGGAGAGAAACACTTACGACCACCGAGGCGATCAGACATCAAATATTGAACCACAGAGTGGATCCCGAATGCGGGGGTTAAGTGGTCGTTGCCCCTGGGGTCATCGCTCCCCGCCGAACGTCAAATGGTTCTACCCTTGTCCCACGGTTACATTGAATCCAACCACCAAATACCAAATTATTCGTTAGGGCCTGGCCATTGTTATTTATGTACATACTATTTGTTTGTTTTGAGTGGAACCTTGAGAAGAATAGAACAGTTAATTTGGGGAAGACGAATTATCTTGAGGTCCAAGAAAAATTGTGAGTAAACATCACAGGGCTTTGAGGATATGAGATAGGATGTGCAAGTTATCTCATAAAGAAACTGCTGGTGATAGGAAGGCCTGAATATGAGAAATATAAAAGCCAGTATTGATTTTGGATTGTTGAAGAAGCGTATTTGTAACGTACTGGTACTAAAGGCTTATTGAGAATTCAAAGATATTGAAAAAAATATATCAAAGGAGTCTTTTCACTGTCAAAAGTCAAGCTTGTGTACTCCCATTATAGCCTGGAGAGAAATTCATGCAAATTGGTTGCCCTTTTGCCGGTTTGGATAATTAAGAGTTTACTAAATAAAGATTTTAATTTGTCTGCGTTATTATGGCTAGTGCTTTCATCAGTCTTAGGGTGATGTTGGGAATAAAGGATTTTTATCGGTGCAGTTTATGAAGGGTTTCTTTTGTCTTTCAGATGGATGATAAAACAGTTTTTCATGAGGAGTTCATTCATTACCTTAAATATGTTATGGTGGTCTATAAACGTGAACCAGCTGTGGAGAGGGTAATAGAATTTGCAGCAAAGTTTGTTACCTCATTTCACCAATCAGATACGGAAGAGGATGAGGAAGAGGAAGATGGTGGCCTTTTAAATTATTTGTTTGCTTTTCTCTTAAAGGTACTATGAAAATGATAGATTTGGGGAGGGATTTTAGAAAATTTTGCCACTTTAAAAGAGTCGTGGGAGTTTGTATGTTTTTGACAATGAAATATCTAGTGATTGAAAAAATCTGAATGAGTCTACCTTTCATAGGAAATGTTAGAATTATCATTATGATTAAAAAGTGGACTTTAACTCCAGCATTAAACTTTTAATGACTTCTTTAAACCAGTTCTCCTATGTTTATTTTAAATGAGTTCTGTATTTTAGAAGCCTCTACAAAGAGGACTATGTAACTTAGCAAAGACTTCTTTCAGACTGTTTATTTTGAGACTGTATAAAATATATATTTGCTATACATATGGACCAAGGTAGCATTATAGGTTCTCTTCAGGAAATGAATTGTTGTTGTAACTTGTTGCATTCCGAATGAGTTCAGATAATATTGATTATTTGGGAGTGGTATGTGACTGTGAATAAATTTTGATTTGTTTCTGTTTTAGTCTCATGAAGCAAACAGCAATGCAGTGAGATTTAGAGTGTGCCAGCTCATAAACAAGCTTTTGGGAAGTATGCCAGAAAATGCTCAGATTGATGATGATGTGTTTGATAAAATTAATAAAGCCATGCTTATTAGATTGAAAGATAAGATTCCAAATGTGAGAATACAGGCAGTTCTGGCGCTTTCACGACTTCAGGATCCCAAGGATGATGAATGCCCAGTGGTTAATGGTGTGTGTAGTTTCCTAAATCTTTTTTCAGATTTGTTGATTTTGTTAAATTCTCAGTATTTGAAATTTTTTATTATGGTCTATACATTTGAAGAGTATAGGTAATTAATATATGATTCAGATAAAAAAAAAAAAAAAAACCTAAGTAGCAACCACCCAGCTTAAAAAAAAAAGTCAGTACTTGCATCCTATCCCAGTTGCATCCCTGTCCCTCAGAAGTAACTATTAAATCCTCAGTTTTGGGTTAATTAGTCTCTTGCTTAAATTAAAAAAATTTTTTACATAAATCACATATGTCTATCTTAATGTTTTCCTGTCATTTTGTGTAAATCATGCTGTATGTATATATTTAGCAGCCAATTATATTTCTATATAATACCTGTTACTGTGTTTTGCCCATTTTTTCATTGGGTTTTTAATTTAAAATACTATTTTAAAAAATTCATTTGCGTTCTTTAAATATTTTGAAAAGAAATCCTTGGGTTATATGAATTGCAGATCTCTTCCTGTTTTAGGTGGCTTATTGGGGTATCATTGTTTCACTCCCTTTGGGGTATCTTTTTCTGAACAGAAATTCTTATGTCAAAAATATAAATCTCTGCCATTATGATTTGTATTTTTTGATCTCTTTTTTAAGGAATTTTTTCTTACCTCTGGGGTCATAAAGATAGTTGTATTTCATTTTTCCAAATATGCCTAGGTATGTTTTAGGCACTCTTCTGTCCTCTTTGTCCCTGTTACCAGTTTTATAATCACTGGTATATTTATCACTATAGTAGTTGGTATTTTTTTTGGTGTTAAAAGATACCCATAATAATATTGTGTAAAACATAGGTATTTGATAGTCAACCTGTACTTAATAATTGAGGTGGGAAAGATGTGAGAAGTACAGATAAATATATTTAAATATAAGAAATGGGTTTGTTTCAATGAATAAAACCTAAAATAAAAATATTTCCTTTTAGGTCTCATTAAAAAACCAAAATAATGGGGCCCTTATAAAGGAATATCAGTTTAAAATAAACTGTCTGCTATATTAAGCTTTCTCTTAAATATTGAGGAGTAGCACAGACATAATCTTAATGATGAATTTTCCATGACTTTTAGGGCTATTTGTTTTCACTTTTGGCCTTAGAGCCAGTCTGTTGACTAATTCCCCCTTGTGTCTTTAGAAGGGAAGTTGGTGGCCTGCGCAGCAGTGACTCAGGCCTATAATCTCAGCACTTTGGCTCCAACCTGGGCAACATAGTGAGACCTTGTCTCCAAAAAAAACAAAAAGAAGGAAGTTGGTGGGAAAAAAAACTTCAACTAAAATGTGTAAGACTAAAAAATGACATTACTTTCTATTACAGATGGGTTCTCACTCAGGCTGTATTGCAGAGGTGTGGCCTCAAACTCCTGAGCTTAAGTGATCCTTCCACCTCAGCCTCCTAAATAACTGGAAGCGCCACTACCGTGCCTAGCTAATTTTTTATTTTAAAATTATTTTGTAGAGACAGGGGTCTTGCTATATTGCTCAGGCTGGTCTTGAACTCTTGGCTTCAAGCTCTCCACCTACCTTGGCCTCCCGAAGTGCTGGTTATAGGCATTAGTCATCGTGCCCAGCCTATCTTTATCATATTAAAGGCATTTTAAAATATCAAAATGTGTGTTATTTTATGACTAAAGTTAAATAAATAATTTCTTCAGTACTAAAATGTATTGCTTTATTTTTAGCATATGCTACTTTGATTGAAAATGATTCAAATCCAGAAGTTAGACGGGCAGTGTTATCATGTATTGCACCATCAGCAAAGACTTTGCCAAAAATTGTAGGGCGCACTAAGGATGTGAAAGAGGCTGTCAGAAAGCTGGCTTATCAGGTAAATAAGTTCAATGTCTTGTGTTGGCATATTCTTAAAGGACAAGAAGCCATTTTCTTAAAGTGCCTTTGAAAAATACTTGGCATGTAATAATTTCTTCAATTGAGGTTTCATGGAGAACACAGGTAATTTAGGTAGAATCTTACTGTATTAAGTGTGTTACCAGGTATTAATTTCTTTTGGAGATTCTGGGTAATTTTCTAAGATGGTGACATTCTTATGAAATCTATAAATTGTGTTGAGGTTAATGACCATCTTTATAAATTATTTTTAAGGTTTTAGCTGAAAAGGTTCATATGAGAGCTATGTCCATTGCTCAGAGAGTAATGCTCCTTCAACAAGGTCTTAATGACAGATCAGGTAAGATAAACAACTTTATATATACAAAACTTTAGTAGATTTTGAGGTCAGACTTAAGGTTTAAGAAACAAGTGTCAAATCAGGTCAAGTAAGCCTGCCAGTTCCATGAACCTGGTGAAATTTATCTTGATGTATTATATAGAAAACAAAGGGCTAAAGATTTTGATATATATATATTTTTGAGACGGAGTCTCGCTCTATCACCCAGACTGGAGTGCTGTGGTGCAAGCTTGGCTCACTGCAACCTCTGCCTTCTAGTTTCAAGCGATTCTCCTGCCTCAGCCTCCTGAGCAGCTGGGATTACGGGTGAACATGACCATGTCTGGTTAATTTTTATATTTTTATAGAGATGGGATTTCACCATGTTGGCCAGACTGGTCTCGAACTCCTGACCTTAAGTGATCCACCTGCTTCGGCCTCCCAAAGTGTTGGGATTACAGGCGTGAGCCACCGCGTCTGGCCAAGATCTTGGTATTTTGAAGGAGCAGAGCTTATTTCTTTCACCCTTTCTGTATTTTACAGATGGGGAAACAATACTTAAGTCTGTAGAGCTAATTCATGTCAGAAGTAGGAAAAGATCTATTTGCCCTCTCTCTCTTCCTTAAAAAAGAAAAATGCTGTTCCTTATGTGTATACTTTGGTATGAATGTGTTCTGTGTATCAGAAACAACAATTAGGAATGGTCAGACCAGTATAATTTTCCTATTTTTTTTTCTGTTAGAGTAGTGTTCCCCAACATTTTTGACACCAAGGATCGATTTCATGGAAGACAGTTTTTCCACAGAGGGCGGGTTGGATGGTTTCCAGATGAAACTGTTCCACCTCAAATCATCAGGCATTACTTAGATTCTCATAAGGGATGTGCAACCTGGATATCTCATGTGTGCAGTTCACAATAGAGTTCCTGCGCCTAAGATGCATCTGCTGATCTGACAGTAGGAAGAGCTCAGGTGGTAATGCTCGTTAGACCACGGCTTACCTCCTCCTGTGCGGCGCGGTTCCTAACAGGCCACAGACTGGTACTAGTCCGTGGCCCAGGGGTTGGGGAGCCTGAGAGAATCTGCTTATAGGAATGATATTTTTTTGAAATTTTTAACTCTCATGAGAAGGCCAAGATGGCTCTATTGTGCTGTAGTGAGAAAACCGACTTGAGTTTGAAAACATTGTCAGAGGACTAATTACTAGGATGACCTTAAAAGCTAAGACTAAGGTTCGTTCAGTGACGTGTGCTTGTATAGTTCACTACTGCAAATAGCAATCGTGTAATCGATGAAATCAGATAACAAGTGAGATAATAGCTATTACATATTCTGGGCTAACACCTGAAGCCTGCTGAACCCAGGGGAGAAGGAATGTAAAGATATTTCTGTAGGCTGTGGTATTTGGTGCTGAGCCTTTTCCATTTTTATTTGTAAGTGACCATCACAGTGACTTTTGCAGTATCACGGTACTTCTTTTTTTTTTTCCTTTAATATGCTTAGTTGGCTGGGCACTATGGCTCACACCTGTAATCCCAGCACTTTGGGAGGCCGAGGCGGGCGGATCATGAGGTCAAGAGATTGAGACCATCCTGGCCAACATGGTGAAACAAAAATTAGCTGGGCATGGTGGCGCTTGCCTGTAGTCCCAGCTACTTGGGAGGCTGAGGCAGGAGAATCGCTTGAATCTGGTAGGCGGAGGTTGCAGTGAACCAAGATCGCGCCACTGCACTCCAGCCTGGTGACAGAGCGAGATTCTGTCTCAAAAAAAATATATGTATGCTTAGTTGTGCATCTTAACCTCTACTATTTCTATTGTAAATACTGACTTTGTTAATTAAAACAGACAAAATACAAGAGATGGAAGCTAGAGGGAGCCTTTGTTCACCTATGTTTCAAATGACTCAATAGATGCTGTGAAACAAGCTATGCAGAAGCATCTTCTTCAAGGCTGGTTACGGTTCTCTGAAGGAAATATCTTAGAGTTGCTTCATCGGTTGGATGTAGAAAATTCTTCTGAAGTGGCCGTCTCTGTTCTCAATGCCTTGTTTTCAATAACTCCTCTCAGTGAACTGGTGGGACTCTGTAAAAACAATGATGGCAGGTACATAAAGGATTCATTCTTTGAAATGTAATACTGATTAACTTATGCAATTAATTTGTTTTTTTCCTTCCCACAGCTTAAGATTATATTAATACCTTTAATCTTACCTCTCTCTTGTTTTCTTTTAGTCTGATGAATATCTTTTTATCCTTCCTTTTTCCCCTCCTGGTGTAAGAACTCATAACTTTATTGTAGACTATCTACTTTAGCTATGCTTTTCCCCCCTTCAGTTTCTTACTTTGATTTTTGAATTAGCCTACCATGAGAAAATCCAGCAACATGCACCCCCAGTATATGTTTGCTTACTTGGTTCTTTTTTGTTGTAAGTTTCTTCATTCCTTTTTGTGTGGATACATATAATGACTGTAATTAAAAGGATAGTGTAGTGGTTTTAAAGCAAATCTTATTATTCTCATTTTTGTACTCTTCAATTTTTAATGATAAAAAGATCATGCTTTCTCTTACACTCTTTCTTTTAAATGAAGGAAATTGATTCCAGTGGAAACATTAACTCCTGAAATTGCTTTGTATTGGTGTGCCCTTTGTGAATATTTGAAATCAAAAGGAGATGAAGGTGAAGAATTTTTAGAGCAGATTTTGCCAGAGCCTGTAGTATATGCAGACTATTTACTGAGGTAAATTTTTTTTCTTTTAGTTTGGAGAGTGATTGTGTTGCTGCATGTGTCAACCTCCCAGTCCCCTTCCTCAAAGTCATGTTTAATTGTGAATATGTTAAAAATCCTTTTTTTGTACATGTAGGGATAGTTATATACATCGAGTCTTTTTGAATATCTTGTGCTGGTCTGTATACTGAAAGAGCAAGTCACTGTGTTTAGGATCATTTCTTCAAAACTGTTAAGATATGATTATGACCATTTCTGCATAAAGTTCATAATGATGATATATTATTTCTGAAATTGGTTGGCACATTTTCTGTTAAGTGTCAGATAATAAATATCTTAGGGTCCTGTGGTCCGTATATACCGTCTGTCACAATGACTCAACTCTGCCATGGTATTGTAAAAGCAGCCAAAGACAATGTAAGTAACTGTTTTTCAATAAAACTTTTGTTGACTTTTATGGCCACTAAATAGTTGAACTTTAATATTCATGTATTAACAAAATAAGAAATTTTAAAAAATGATCAGTTAAAAATTTAAAATAGTCTTAGCTTGCAAGCTATATAACAGGTAATAGGCTGCATTTGATGCACAGACCATTGTTTTCCAATTCACAGCGTGGATCTTTGTGGCCAGTTTTATTTATTAAAAACTTACTATCTGGCTTCATGTTTTAAAGTTTTTTCAAAATATACCTTTTTAAAAAACAATTTGGATTACCATAATTATACCTCTTAAGAAATTATTTGGATTACTTTATTTCACTTTAAAATTATACAAGAAAAACATGAATGCATTCTTGTCAAAATTCAAATACAGAGGTATAAGGAATAAAAATGTGGAATTCCCCCTTTTATTTCCTACTTCCTCAATCCCATTGATTAGCAACTAAGTGTATATTCTAGCAACCCTTAGAATTAGCAACTAAACAATATAGGGTGTATATTCAAACCTCTTTCTCTGCATTTATATACATTTTTTGAGTACAGGTTTCTTTAAAAATATACCAGTGTATATATACTTTTTTTTTTTAACTGATACCTGAGATCATTATATATTGGTGCATATATAATGTAATAGATACTGTTACAGTCTTAACAGCATATCATTCCATAGTATGGTGGTAACATTTAATTTATTCCTCTGTTGATGGACATTTAGGATGTTTCCATTTTTCACTGATAAAAGCAAAAGTATGTTAAATTTCCTTTACATTTTTGGGTACCTTTGGGATTTTTGGGAGTTAATTCCAAGAAATAAGTTGCTACACCAAAGGATAATATATGTATATTTTGATAGATGTTGGTATGTAGGTTTTTAACTTTAACTTTATGCTTTTTTTTTTTTTTTTTGAGACAGAGTCTTGCTCTGTCACCAGGCTGGAGTGCAATAGTGCGATCTCGGCTCACTGCATCCTCTGCCTCCCGGGTTCAAGCGATTCTCTTGCCTCAGCCTCCTGAGTAGCTGGGACTGCAGGCACGCGCCACCATGCCCAGCTAATTTTTGTATTTTTAGTAGAGATGGGGTTTCACCATGTTGGCCAGGATAGTCTCGATCTCTTGACCTCGTGATCTGCCTGCCTTGGCCTCCCAAAGTGCTGGGATTACAGGCGTGAGCCACAGCGCCCAGCCTGATGTATTTTTTTTTTAAAAAGCTTCCATATAATATGAATTATGGACCTGAATTATCTGTATGAAATAACAGTTCTCTGCTTTTGTTTAAAATGATCTCACATAAAAGTTAGGCAGCAAAGCTGTGCATGCCTCTAAATTTCCCCTGCAAAAATCCTAAATCTAGGATAAGTATCTCAAATGTGAGCCAATAGGGAAACTATAGCTCAAGCCCATGTTAACATCATGAAGAACCTGTGTGAGTCTAATGAGCGTTTTAATGTTAATTATTTCAGACTTTGACATTTAATTAGGGAATTCATTATAATGCTGTTTGGGCCATGTTGAAATGTTTCCAAAAGGAAAGTTTAATAATATATATTAATATAAAAGATGTTTATAGAAGGTAGTGAAAATACAAGAAAATATGAGGAAATGTTAAATATTTAAATAGCATAAAGGGGGAGGAGTTTTCCTCAAGGACAGCATCAGAAGGTGACTTGTAAAAAGCTTGATTCCTCCCTTCTGAAAGGTCAGGGATTAACATTTCCTTTGTCACTCTGTCTTTGAGTTTTGAAATAAGTAACTTTAACCTCATCGGCTTATTTTCTTCACCTTTAAAGAGGAAAATTTTCGGCTGGGTGCGGTGGCTCACGTCTGTAATCCCAGCACTTTGGGAGGCTGAGGCCGGTGGATCACGAGGTCAGGAGATCGAGACCATCCTAGCCGACATAATGAAACCCCATCTCTACTAAAAATACAAAAAAATTAGTGGGACGTGGTGGCAGGCGCCTGTAATCCTAGCTACTCAGGAGGCTGAGGTAGGAGAATAGCGTGAACCTGGGAGGTGGAACTTGCAGTGAGCCGAGATCACGCCACTGCACTCCAGCCTGGGCGACAGAGCGAGACTCCGTCTCAAAAAAAACAAAAAAAAGAAGAAAAGTTTCAGAAATTTATTTTAGTGATTGTTGAAAGAATACCTAAAAAGTAGAATGACTGTCTTTTTGGAGCAACATGGCTAGATGGGATTAGTATACTTGAGTACAGAAACAAAATTAAATTGAAAAATTGTTTCCTGATAATCTCAGGAATATATTTTCAGGCATGTTGTATATTTTAGGCAGTAGATTCAATGACTGAGAACTCTGATGTGAAACAATTTCGGTTAACCGAGGTGCTCACTTAAAGAGCAAACGCAGAAATGAGGATTATCAAATTAGAGTAAGTAAAAGGGACAACAATAAAATTTGTTGAAAGCCGTCTTAAATATAAATTCTTAGACTTTAAAATACTTTCTTGAGTGGTTTCTTCATTATAATAAATGTCTTTACAAATGGTTAGGATTTCATGGTAACTAAAATTGGTGGGTCAGTTTTAAGTTGTATTTATGCAGTTGAGGATTTTTAATCTATTAATTAAACAACTGTTTGAATTTACTTAAAAAAAAAAACTCAGTCAAGATGCTATGCATTTTGCTAAAGCTGGGCTGGAGAAGTGGGGAGAGATACAAAGATGAGTATAAATGAAGGTTTTCTTTTAGCCCGTCAGAAAAGAGTAACTCTACTGATTGGTTGATTTTGATAGTTATTGGTAGTGTAGTTTTCCTTAGTTTCCTACTAGAACCCAAAGGGTGGCTGATGTCTTAAAAGTCCTAATCTTGTGGCCAGAAATTTATGAGCTTTTGTTTACTCTTCGTCATCACTGTGTAATACGTGAGAGTATACTCATTCATTATACATTATACCACAATTTCTGTAACTTGGTTTTTGTCCACTTTTTTTTTTTTTTGGAGATGTAGTCTTGCTTTGTTGCCCAGGCTGGAGTGCAGTAGCGTGATCTTGGCTTACTGCAGCCTCTGCCTCCCAGGTTCATGCAATTCTCCTGCCTCAGCCTCCTGAGTAGCTGGGATTACAGGTGCCTGCTACCACATTTGGCTAGTTTTTATATTTTTAGTAGAGATGGGGTTTCACCATATTGGTTAGGCTCTTCTTGAACTCCTGATGTCAAGTGATCCTCCCGCCTCGGCCTCCCAAAGTGTTGGGATTACAGGTGTGAGCCACTGTGCCCGGCGACATTTTTTAAACGACATTTTTGATCGGGCTTGTTTTTCATGTTACTTCCATCTTAAAGGCACTTCGCTGTCTAAGCTTAAACTCTTAGTTCTGCTTTTAAGTAGCTTTTTTTATTCCACACAAAAAGCAGAGGCTACTGAATATACAGCCTTCTTGGTGAGGATTATAAAGGGCTTTAGTCTGGGTGGTGATGTCTGTAGTAAGAATAAAAAGTTAAAATAAAAGGTAGCTGATGGTGGTGGTGTATACAGAGATTAGTAGGTTCCTAAGAAAGAATAATAAAAATTTGTGAAATTGTTTCTATTTTTCTGATTTTTTTCAAAAAAGATAATTGTGTTCATGGATTACTTGTGTTAATTATTGTTACAATTTTTTAAAATAAAAGAATGATAATTAGGCATGGTGAAGATTAGATCTTTTTTTTTTTTTTTTTTTTTGAGATGGAGTTTTGCTCTGTCACCCAGGCTAGAGTGCAGTGGTGCGATCTTGGCTCACTGCAACCTCCGCCTCCTGGATTCAAGCAATTCTGCCTCAGCCTCCTGAGTAGCTGGGATTACAGTAGCCACCATGCCTGGCTAATTTTTTTTGTATTTTTAGTAGAGACGGGGTTTCACCATCTTGGCCAGGCTGGTCTCGAACTCCTGATCTTGTGATGCACCTGCCTCGGCCTCCCAAAGTGTTGGGATTACAGGTGTGAGCCACTGTGCCCGGCTGAAGATTAGATCTTTATGACTAATTGGATTTTTGGGCAAGGGATTCAGAACTTGATAGATGCTTCTTGACTTACAGTGGGGCTACGTCGTAAGTCAAATGAGTTTAATTCTCAGATAAACTCATCCTAAAGTTGAAAAATTGTAAGTTGGACCACCTGTAATTGGGGACCATCTGTAATTGGAAGAATGCTAGTGACATTGAAATAATAAGTTAGCAGTTAGACATAAATATGTACCTTTTGAAAATTTCCCATAGAAAATTTGAGTCATTATTGAAAATACATTTTCAAATTCTTTTGATTCATCAATAAGTTTGTTTGCAAAAGTTAATGACGGTGGCATAGAACTGAGTTTGTAGACCAAATTACATGGCATAGATATGTATTTCGACGAATATGACCTGAAAATGGCCCTTTTCTGACCTAATGGTGGGAATCAACTCTTGTTTGATGTTTCTTAACAGATTCTACTTTATTAATTCTGCTTGTTTTAGTTACATCCAGAGCATTCCAGTTGTTAATGAAGAACACAGAGGTGATTTTTCCTATATTGGAAATTTGATGACAAAAGAATTCGTAGGTCAACAACTGATTCTAATTATTAAGTCTTTGGATACCAGTGAAGAAGGAGGAAGGTATGTCTAAATGTTAACACTCATTCTAATTTGCCCTTCTAATTTCTTATATTGAAATATAGTCCTTTTACAATGTAACTAAACATATTTACCCTAGCTCTCTAAAGTGGTATAAAAAGTTGTCTTTTCCCTTCTACATATTTCCATATATACACATACATTTATATTTCTAGTTCAATTTCCTCAGAATAAATCAATGAAATTGCAGTTTTTGGTTAAAAGTTTCTGTTTAGATTTATTAAGGCTAGTAGCATTTTCTAAAAGGTTTAATCATTTCTGGTATTTTGTCATTTTATCATGTTGATTTATTAAAAATCATAGGGTGTTTTATAAAAAATTTTTTTTTGTGTGGAATGAGAATATTTGACCTAAAGTCTGTACATACAGATTTTTGTACCTATTATAGTGATAAACCTAAGTGAAAGAACTGAGGCAAATGTAATTAAGTTTGCAGAGTAGGTGAATGTTAGAGATAAAACATGTTTTGTCATAATGATATTTAAATTAGTTCTTTTTGACTGCAGAAAAAAACTGCTGGCTGTTTTACAGGAGATTCTTATTTTACCCACAATCCCAATATCCCTGGTTTCTTTTCTTGTTGAAAGACTACTCCACATCATTATAGATGATAATAAGAGGACACAAATTGTAAGTAATTTTCCTCATTGTTGATAAAGAGGTTTTGGTCAATGACACTGAATACTGTCTTATTTTCTCTTTAGAACTTTTTGTTTGTCTCTTTAATGAGTTTCAAAATTTCTTAAAACCATTATCTATCTTTTACGTACACAGAATATTTGAAAAATATCACCTTCTTCCTCTTAGTGTAACTGTTATTGTTGAATCAGTTTGAAATGGAGCAGGTTTGGTAGGAAGTTACAAGTGGGGATATGGTTTTGTCCATGAGGCACTGGGTGCTAGTGTTTTTGAGAGCTTACTCAAATTGTACATACTAGGGTTTAGAATCTCATCTGACACTTTCTGGCTTTGTGGCTTTGGACAAGTTATTCTGCTGTTTTACTTGTCTGCAAATAAGAATAGCAATGAAATCTACCTTTCATTGTTCAATAAGGTATTGTTCATAAAGGTATTGTTCTGCATTGCTTGACAAATACAGAAATAATTGTTTACTATAATACTATTTCAGTGTTATTTTTTTCTGGCATAGCCAAAAAAGACAGATCTGTATCACTTATTTCATAAAAATCATATAATTTCAGTTGCAGGTTAATTCACAGGTCATCTCTTCCATCCTCTCCTTATATATACACCCCTTCTACAACATACTTAGTTGTTACTCAGCATCTGCTTAAATACTTTCATTTGGGAGGCAGCCTTTTCCTAATCAGCCAATTCCGATATACAAGTGGTTCTGAAAGGAAAGTCCTTCCTTATGCTATTATTATTTATGCATTGTCTACCCAAAGGAAGAATAAAAGGATATTCCATTTTTTTGTGTTTAACTCCTACAGAGCTGAACAAGAGAAGGGTTGAGGATTTTAGGCAGAGAATTTAATAGCATCTCATCTTAAGCACCATAATTCGTTTTTCTGTTTTTCAAACATTATATGAGGGATAATTTACTTTCAATGTCTGTGTGCCTATTTCCCTTCCATTCAAATAATTTCATTTTGTAGTCAGATGTATTGTTTTGTTTTGTTTTTTTCTAAAATTGTCTAGCAAACAGAATGTGTGCTATTTCTATCTGTATGTTTTTGCTCTATTATTCAATATATGGTGGATACTACTTGGAGTTTTATATAGAATTTTGATACTATTTGCTGATATATCAAACATATATTAAAGCATGTACTCTGAATCTTAACTTACAGGTTACAGAAATTATCTCAGAGATTCGGGCGCCCATTGTTACTGTTGGTGTTAATAATGATCCAGCTGATGTAAGAAAGAAAGAACTCAAGGTAAGTCTCTTTTAAATGAAAGAAGTGCTTGAGTGTAATGTAGCTGGGCAAGTCTATTCTTTCCTCTTGCTGTGCAGTTCTGAAATGTTTCTCACATAATCAAATTATTGTTTAATTGTTAAACTATAAGAATATTTAAAATGTTACCACATATGTCAGTCTCAGAGATATGCCCATCTCTGTGTCAGGAAAACTACAAGTTTGCATATGCCTGACTTATTAAATTCTGGACAGTTGAGATATTAAATAATACTCCTGAGTTGCTACAGATATTCATATTAACAGTTTTTGTTCAGTGTTGAAACAATTTATATTTTCCCTTAGATGGCTGAAATAAAAGTTAAGCTTATCGAAGCCAAAGAAGCTTTGGAAAATTGCATTACCTTACAGGATTTTAATCGGGCATCAGAATTAAAAGAAGAAATAAAAGCATTAGAAGATGCCAGAATAAACCTTTTGAAAGAGACAGAGCAGCTTGAAATTAAAGAAGTCCACACAGAGAAGGTACAGGTAACTTTTTTCATACTAAATCTCAGGTGTTATTAATCATCTCAACTAAATCTTATTTTCTCTAACTTCTAGAATTGCCAAAATATATTTACTTTGAGCACTTTATAACAGTGACATGAATTAAAATGAAAAAAGTTTTTCCCTGTTTCTATTTTTGGACTTTGAAAGGCCTTAATTAACTTTAATTATTGGAGGTAGGACTTTATTTGCTTCCTTGTCATGCTAATCTCTAGAATCCAAAGTCTTTCTTACCAGGGAAGCCAGCTTTCCAGTGGTTCACATCTGAGTTTTCTGTTTTTTTGTCTTGAATGGTTTAAAAAAGGAAAATACATCCATTTTCCTCTTATTTGTGGAAGATCCATGACCTTTTTTATTGCTAGCAAAATAATTTCTATGGTAACGTGCATTTTTTTAAAGCTAAATTACTTTTGTGTTTTTAGAAAAAGCTAAGCAGCTTTGTTATTTTTAATGAAATACTAAACTTATATATCTAGTAACATTTAAAGCTTGCTTTTCAGTAGTTCCTTTTTTTGAAAGAAATTTTTTGTTAATGGTATTGATACCATTCTATCTTACAACAAATGATAAATATGTAAACATAAGGTAGGTATCAATTAATATTTGATATTAACTTTATTTTGGGATCTTGTCTTTTGTAATGAACATAATTTATTGTTGTACTTTTGGGACGTGCTGATTATTCTCATAAAAAGAATCCTAAATAGGAGACTCTTTTATATAGAGAGTTTCATGAGTTATGTTTCTGATCTCTTTAGCCATAATCATCCCAACTCCAACACCCACCTTCCCAGAGAGTATGTCTGAATTTTATTTTGATAGCTGGTGGCTTCTTTTATTTGACGAAGTCTGTGGGCCATTATAGGCTATTAAATTTGGAAAGTAAATTTAAAGCAAAAACTGAAAATATCATCTGAAAAATGACAAACTTTAGGTCAAGATTATAAAATTAGCAAAAGTAGTCTATCATGGTTAATATCATCTGTTTAACTTGACTTCCTTTGACCATTTATGTGTCTATTTGTCCTGTTCGAGGGCTACAAATCTGTTAAAATGCAACTACAACAGAGCATAATAAATGCTATGGTCAGGGAAGTATAGAGGTTTTATGGAGAAGTATCTAATGCTGGTAGAGTATTGTTGGCTTCCCCAGAGGAAGACATGTTTTATCCTAAGATTAGAATAAAAATAATTATATAATCTAACAGTCAGAGGATACTTTTTCTGTGGTAGTCACAGCATTAATTACTTCACAAATGTGAATTCATTCTTTTCTTCCTATAGGCCTATGAGATTGGTACTATTATCATCTTCACTTTACAAAGGGCAAGTAACTTGCCCAAAATCACACAGATAGTAAATGGTGGAGGCAGGATTTAAACCCAAAAAGTGGCTCTAGACTTGTGCTTTTAACTCACTCTGTGCTGTCTCTCCTCAATGAATTATGGAGGGAATGTTGTAGACAGATGGAGCAACATCTGTGATGGTTCAGAAGTTAATGCCTGTTATGTTTTAAAACTTCAGGTCCGTGTGACTAGAGAATTGATGGGGAGAGGCAGGAGAAAAATCTGGGGAAAAATTAAGGGCTAGGTCATGTAAGGCTTTGCGTAAGCAATATTAAAAATTTTGTATTCTAAGGATTGTGGTGAACCACTAGTATTTTAAGTGGTTAGGTAAGTCTTACGTCTCAGATCACTGTTGTTTAGGAAATGGATTGGAGAGTAGTAAAAGCTTAGACAGGCATAATAGTTGGGAGACTTACAGTAGGGTTGGGAGACTTACAGATGATGGTAGTCTGAACAAGATAATGATAGTGGATTTGGAAAGTAGTGATGAACTTGAGAGGTATTTAGAAATTAGTAACAGGGAGAAAAGGGAGTCAGGAATGTATCTTAGGTCTTTTGGTTTAGACAACTGGGTAGATGGTGATGACAGTATGAAGATAGAGAACAAGAAAGAGGAGAGATTTGTGTAATGATGAGTTCCCTTTTGGATATGTTGAGTTTGAGAAGACTGTGGAACATCCAAGAGGAAATGTCTTTTAGCAGTTGTATATATGAATCTGAAACTTAGAAAATAGCTGGGCTAGCTCATAGATGATAAACGAGGTTGTCAGGTTTTTTTTTTTTGAAGTGATAATTAGGCATGATGATGATTAGACTTTTTTTTTTTTTTGAGACAGCGTCTCCCTCTGTCACCCAGGCTGGAGTGCAGTGCCATGATCTCAGCTCACTGCAACCTCCGCCACCCGTGTTCAAGCCATTCTTGTGCCTCGGCCTCCCAAGTAGCTGGGACCACAGGTGTGCACCACCACACTAATTTTTGTGTTTTTAGTAGAGATGAAGTTTTGCCATGTTGACCAGGCTGGTCCCAAATTCCTGGCCTCAAGTGATCTACCTGCCTTGGCCTTCCAAAGTGCTAGGATTACAGGCGTGAGTCGTTGCGCCTGGCTGAAGTTGTCAATTTTAAAATCCTGCCTCCACTATTTACTATCTGTGTGATAGCTGTAAGATCACCTACAGAGTCTATAGAAAGTGACAATATGCCCTACACAAAGCCCTGAGAAAGCAAACATTTAAGGGATGGGGAGAAGATATTACTAATGCTGAATATTTTGTCTTCATTTTAGAATGATGCTGAAACATTGCAGAAATGTCTTATTTTATGCTATGAACTGTTGAAGCAGATGTCCATTTCAACAGGCTTAAGTGCAACCATGAATGGAATCATTGAATCTTTGGTATGTTGATGGCCTCTTGGGCTTTATTTTAGTCCCCTCCTTTCTTATTTTGTAAGTGATGTGTTCTTTAGAAATCAAAATAATGAAAAGATTACTGTCTTAAATATCTGATAAGTATAAATGATAAAATATATATATATAGCAGCTACTTCATATTGTGAGGATTAAATAAGATAATGTCTGTAAAGGACCTGATATATAAGTTACAGTCTTTTAAATATTTGAAAAAATGATTTTATACTGGAAAGAGATACAGAATATCTTCATTTTTTGAATAGTAAGAGAGGAGATACTGAAACATACCAGGAATATTTAAGTACTGGAATCGTGCTGTGTAATGAGACTGAGACAATCACATTTTATGCCCTGGGAAAGGAATTTATTTATTATATTTAGAGGGCTTTTAAAATAACCCTTTGTAGGTAATTCCCATAGGCACACAAGTACTGTAAGACTAGAACATTACTTTCTGATAAGGAATATAGTGCAAACCATATGTAACTTTACATTTTTTAGTAGCCACATTAAAAAAAGTGGCTTTTTTTTTTAAAGCCACTTTAAAAAAAAAAAGGATAATTTTAGTATATTGAATATATCCAACTGTATTATTTGGATATATCCAATATATCCAAAATATTAATCATTTCATTATTTACTCACTATTAAAACTGTTGCAATGTTTTACATTCTGTTTTGCATACTAAGTCTTATAGCACATCTTAAACTGGACTAGTCACATTTCAGGTGTTCAGTAGCCACATGAGGCTAATGGCTACAGTATTAGTGCACTGTTTTGTTGTTGTTGTTTTTGATAGTACTACTCACTCAAAGCAAATTCTGTATGTAGCCAGGTTCTTAAAGAAGTCTCTCAAAACTATATTTACTTGGTATTAGTGAGAAATAGCCAATGAATGTAATCTGAAGTCTAATTCCTTGGGTTGTCATGAGTTCCTGAATGTAGTAAAGAAAACCAATTTTAATAGTTTAGAGCTTCTGGAGAAATACTGTTTTGTACTCAACCATTAGAATTTAGCTTTATTTTTAGAAAAGCAGTTATCTTTAGTGAAAAGTGATGCTTAATTTGTGCTTGGGTATTTTATGTCTGGTCCTACAAAATTGAAGTAGTAAATACGAAGACTGTATATATGTGGGAAAGGATATACTGTGTTATGTGAAGAATAAGCACAAAATTGAATGATCATAATGATTTTAAATGTATAAAAATCTGGTTAAAGATTTAGAGAGATTAGTAGAGGAATATAAAAGATATTTGGATAACAGTTATATTTTTATGAAGTTACTGTGTTTTAAATAAAAGATTTAATAAATTATTCATTGGGAAAATACAAATTATTCATTGAGCAAATATTTACTGAACATCTATTACATACTAAGTGCTGGGATGGTACATGGTATACAAAATAGATATAGATTGCCCACGTTGATCTGGTCAAGTGAGAGGAGCATCAATTAAGTAAAGAAATAAGTGAAATTTTGTGCTATTAGTGCTTGCTATGAAGAAGAGCTATATGGCCGTATGTGAACTTATAATAGCAGGATTTGACCTATTCATGGAAGGTGACCCTGGTCTGATATTTGAGTAGACATTAACTATATGAAAAAGGGAGAGAAGATTGTTTAATATGGTAGCTGTCAGCCACACATGGTTTTTAAAAACTAGTCCAAAATGAGATATGCTGTAAGGATTAAAAACATGTTGGGAGTTGGGCATGGTGGTTCACACCTATAATCCTGGTACACTGGGAGGCCAAGGCGGGATGGCTTGAGCTCAGGAGTTTGAGACCAGCCTGGGCAACATGGTGAAACCCCATCTCTACAAAAAAATAGAAAAATTAGCCAAGGGTGGTGACTTGGGCCTGTGCTGTCAGCTGCTTGGGAGGCTGAGGTGGGAGGATCACTTGAGCTTAGGAGGCTGAGGTTGCAGTGAGCCGAGATTGCGCCACTGCACTCCAGCCTGGGTGACAGCGTGAGACTCTGTCTCAAAAAAAAGAAAAGAAAAAACCATGTTGAGTTTCAAAGACTAGTGCAAAGAACAGAAGGTAACTTATCTTGTTAATAGTATTTATATTGATTAAATACTACAGATACAATGTTTTGGTTATATTGAGTTAAATATATTAAAACTAGTTTCACTTTTTTTTTTTTTTTTACTTCAATGTGGCTACTAGAAAATTTAACATGACATATGTGGTTCCCATTTGTGGCTTCTATTATATTTCTGTTGGATAGCATTGAATCCAAACCAGACTAGTTGAACAAACTGAGCAAGAGGTAGCATGGTATAAGAAGATTGAGAAAGAAACTACACAATAGGGAATAGTATATATCATGTTAAGAGTTTTATCTTGTTCTGTGAGCATTGGGAAGCCATTGAGTCCCTTTTAGCAAGTGGAGGGGAGGTACCATGATCAGACCCTATTTCAGGAAGGTCACTCTGGCTATATTGTTCTGTTTTAAAAATTTAATACTTACCTTTTCTTTAAAAGTGAAAAATGACATCTTTGAGGTAATAGACAATAGGGAAATGAAGTAGATCTATGAAATCATATGGAAAATTCTGATTCATTTTAGATTCTTCCTGGAATAATAAGTATTCATCCTGTTGTAAGAAACCTGGCTGTTTTATGCTTGGGATGCTGTGGACTACAGAATCAGGATTTTGCAAGCAAACACTTCGTATTACTATTGCAGGTAGGATTTATCTTGTGAAAACCTCAACTGTATTTTCTGAAATACTCTATGGTGATAATGCTAATACTCTGAATTTATCTATTCTGATGCTTATTGATGATGATGATTATTATGGATAATCTTTGGAGATGCAATACTTTTATCTTTTGATTTCTTATTAAAATGTGTTTGTAGAAAAAGATGAAACGCCAATTATGTAAGATATTCTTTTAATTATTCACATAGCAAATACTTATTGAGTGCATATTATGTGCCAGCAACTGTTCTAGACTTAGAAAAAATAAAGTAGGTAGGTAGTGAATGAAACAAGATAAAATGTGTTGTCTTAATGGAGCTTACATTCTAGAAGGGGAAACACACAGTGAAAAATAAGTATACAATATATCAGATAGAGAAAAATAAAGCAGAGAAGGAGACTAAGCAGTGGGAAGGAGGAGAGGGAACTGTTTGGTTGAGAAAGACCTCACTAATAAGTTGACATTTGAGCAAATACCAGAAGGAAGCACAAGAGTGAACCACGTGGTTATTTGGGTTTCCAAGGAGAGGCAAGAACAAGGGAGTAGGCACTGGGGTGTAGGACTTTGGGTGTGTTCAAGGAACAAGAGAACATATGGCTAGGAAAGATTGAGCAAAGGGAAGAATAATAGGAAAAAGGGTTTGCTGGCAGCAGGATGTCCATGTCTTCTAGGACCTTATAGACTGTAAGTAAAGACGTCAGCTTTCACTATAAATGAGATGGAAAGGAATTCGAGGGCTTTGAGTAGAAGATTGTTATGATCTGACTGGGCATAAAGTGATGTAGACCAGGGAGGGGTTGGCAAACCTTTTGTGTACAGGGCCAGAGAGTAAATATTTTTAGATTTTTGTGGGCCATATGGTCTGTCTGAACTCCTCAGCTCTGCTTTTGTAGTGTGAAGACAACTGTAGATAATACATAAATCAATTAGTATGGCTGTAGTCCAGTAAAACTTTATGGACACTGAAATTTGAATTTCATATAATTTTCACATGTAATACATTTTTTTAAACCATTTGTAAATGCAAAACTTCCTAACTTGCAGGCTATGCAAAAACAGGTGGTTGAATGGATTTGAGCTGTTTGCCGATCCTAGTATTAAGTAGGGGTACAAGTATGGAAGCAGGGATACTAATAAGGAGGGTATTTGATAATCTAGGAAAGCGATGGTGATGGTTTGAACGAGGGTTATGGTTACTGAGGTTGTGAGCAGGATGGTAATCTAGGTTTGAAGATAAAGTCTAAGATTTGCTAATGAATCTGATGTGGTATGTGAGAGAAAGGTGGAGGATAATTTAAAGATTTGCGCCAGAATAACTGGATGGATGAATTTGCCTTTTCCTATGATGGGGAAAGCAGAGGAGCAGGTTTTATAGCAGATAGGATGAAATAAGGAGTTCAGTATTGGTCATGGTAAGTTTACAGTTTAAGGTACAAGTGGATATATTGAATAGGCATTTATATGTGAGTTTGGAGTATAGGGGAGAGGTCCAAGATGGTGAGATGGAAGTCTTTATTCTTTTGGTAGTATCTGATAGTATGCAACGCTTACAGATAGGATGTTGCCTGAGGAATGAGTATAGACTGAATGAGTGTAGGGTCAACTTTATAGGACCCTAAGCCTCAGATAAAGGTAGGGGCGATGAAGAGGAACCAGTAGGGGCTAATGTGAATTGGACAGTAAAAGAGGAATGGTGTGATTTCCTGGAAAGCAAGTGAAGATAGTATTTTAAAGATGATAGAATGACCCAACTGTCCCGTGTTGCTTCATAATGGACCATTCTGGATTCATAATGGACCATTTCTGGCAATCATGAAGTGTTCTTGAAATTTCTTTAAAAGTTTTGAAAAATTGAGCCATTTTTCTCAATTCATTATTTACAGGTGATTTTTATTTGTTCTAAAAGCCAGTTATAGAGCCAAGTTATTTTACCAATTACCTAAATTTAATTACATTAAATAATTTAGTAAATTGGCACACACCCATAATCTCAGCACTTTGGGAGGCTGAGGCAGTTTGATCATGAGGTCAGGAGTTTGAGACCAGCTTGACCAATGTGGTGAAACCCCCATCTCTACTAAAAATACAAAAATTAGCCAGGCGTGGTGGTATGTGCCTGTAATCCCAGCTACTCAGGAGGCTGAGGCAGGAGAATCGCTTGAACCTGGGAGGTGGAGATTGCAGTGAGCTGAGATTGCGCCATTACACTCCAGGCTGGGCAATAGAGTGAGACTCCGTCTCAAAAATATGTATATATATATATATATATATTTTTTATATCTTATTTTTCCTACAGGATTTTAAATTTGGATAGATATTTTTTATTTTACTTTTTAAATATCTTAAATCCTAACTGTCACTATCATACCTAATTTCTCACTATATATATATTTTTTTTTTGTAATATAAATACTGAGCTCTGTATTTTTTTCATGGCTTTGAAATTTGGTGGGCGTTTTTAAACTTAAGATAGACTCATACGAAGTGCTGTGTTTCATGGTTTACCTCTTTTCATAAAGGAGTCTAGTTGAAAACTGAATTTACTGTAAAGGAATTCTAAATTCATTGAGCTAATGAGAGAAAAATGAAACTTGATAACCTAGAAGAATACTGTTCTAATGAATGCCTTTCATTGCTTAGAATATAATGTTTTTCTCTTGACAGATGGGCTAGAACACTTTCAACATAATTGAACAGTTTTTCTGGATCTTAAAAAAATAAAATCATAGTTGAAGGCATTGTTGATTCTTTTTTAAATAAAAGGAACAAATAATATAATTCAGCCTGACTCCAACTCCAGAAATTTTTATTGACTGTGAAGATTAACTTTTTCTTAAAGTATATAGCTCTATTATATGTTATGGTTCAAATAAATAAAAATAATGTGTTTTTTTAAAATTGAAATTTTAACTGTATTTTTGAAAAGTGATGTTTTCTTTAGACTTGACACTGTCATTGAAATTTGACTAAGAAAAAAACAAGATACATATTAATTTTATGTAAACAAACAATTAAAACAGTTTACTGAATTTACTTTTTTTGGTGGGGAATATCTTGATTTAGGTTTTGCAAATTGATGATGTCACAATAAAAATAAGTGCTTTAAAGGCAATCTTTGACCAACTGATGACGTTCGGGATTGAACCATTTAAAACTAAAAAAATCAAAACACTTCATTGTGAAGGTACAGAAATAAACAGTGATGATGAGCAAGAATCAAAAGAAGTTGAAGAGACTGCTACAGCTAAGAATGTTCTGAAACTCCTTTCTGATTTCTTAGATAGTGAGGTAAGAACTAATCCAGTCCTGTGATTATGAAATGTCATTTTCAGTATGTATTTGTTTATTATTATTATTTTTTAAATTTATTATACTTTAAATCCTGTGATACATGTGCAGAACATGCAGGTTTGTTACATAGGTATACATGTGCCATGGTGGTTTGCTGTACCCATCAACCCATCTACATTAGATATTTCTCCTAATGCTATCCCTCCCCTAGCCCCCTATCCCCTGCCAGGTCCCAGTGTGTGATGTTCATCTCCCCTATGCTCTTTATATCTTATTTTTCCTACTGGATTTTAAATTTGGATAGACATTTTTTATTTTACTTTTTTAATATCTTAATTAAATCCTAACTTTCACTATCATACCTAATTTCTCACTATCAAATTGTATATGCAAAGAAATGAAGTATAAATAAAAATGAAGTGATTAAAGGGGGTTGTTATTAATTTTTTATTTCTTTATGTTGTATTTGTGATATAGAGACTTCTAAGATTTATCCCCAAGACTTTTAAGAAATAGTTTAGAATAATTTTATATTGGGTGGGTAGAAGATGTAAGATAGGGTATGGGATTGGATCTCTTTTAAGTACTCTTGAACTACTATTTTTGTAGCACACATGTAAACCAACTGATTAAAATTTTTTTATACTGATTGTAGTTTTTCATTGAGTTGGAAGTGATATAACAAAACTTAACAATTTTATTTTTTTGAGATAGGGTCTTGCTCTGTCATCAGGCTGGAGTGCAGTGGCGTGATCATAGTTCACTGACCCCTCACTTGCTGGGTTCAAGCAATCCTCCTGAATAGCTGGAATGACAGGCATGTGCCACCATGCCCGCTGATTTTTAAATTTTTTGTAGAGACAGGGTCTCGCTCTGTTGCCCAGGCTGGTCTTGAACTCCTGGCCTCAAGTGATCCTCCTGCCTCAGCCTCCCAGAGTGCTGGGATTACAAGTGTGAGCCCTCGTGCCTGGCCCAAACTAACACTGTTAATGTGAACAATTCATTGGCATTTAATACATTCAAAATGAAAGGCAACTACCACCTTTATCATCTAATTTAAAACATTGTCATCATCCCAAAAGGAAACTACTCATTAAGCAGTTGCTCCTCATTCCCACTTCTGCCAGCCCTGACAGCAACCAATCCGTAGTCTGTTTCTATGGATTTAACTATTCTGGATATTTCGTATAAATGGAATCATACAGTATGTGACCTCTGTTTAGCTTTTTAAATTTAGCATAACATTTTCGAGATTCATCCACATGGTATCTTGTATCAGTACTTCATTCCTTTTTGTAGCTGAATGCTCCATTTTATGTATATATGGTGATTTGTTTATGCATTCATCCATTGAAGGACAGTTGGGCTGTTTCTACCTTTTGGCTATTGTGAATAGTGCTGCTTACTATGAACATGGCGTGTATATGTATTTGTTTGAGTATCTATTTCAATTCTTTTGGGTATCTGTATACCTAGGAATTGTGTTGCTGAGTCATTTAACTTTTTGGGAACTTGACAAACTGTTTTCCACAGTGATTGAACCATTTTAAATTTCCATCTTCAGTGTAGAAGGTTTTCCATTTCTCCACATCCTTATTGACACCTAGGTTCCATTTTTTAAAACATTATAGCTATCCTAGTATATATGAAGTGCTACTTCATTGTGGTTTTGATTTGCATTTCCTTAATGACTAGTGATGTTGAGTATCTTTTCATCTGCTTCTTGGCCATTTGTATATTTTGTTTGGATAAGTGTCTGTTCAAGTCCTTTGCCCATTTTTAAGTTGGTTTGGTTGTCTTTATAGAGTTCTTTATGTAGTTTGGGTAGTAGATCCTTATCAGGTATAATTTGTAACTTTTATTTAACAGGTTGTCTTTTTACTTTCTTGTTAATATACTTAGATGTATTAAACATTTTTAATTTTGGAGATACACTCATTTTTTTCTTTTGTTGCTTTTGCTTTTGGTGTCCTATCTAAGAATCCAGTGCTAAGTCCAAGTCATGAAGATTTATCCCTGTTTTCTTCTGAGAGTTTTCTGGCTTTAGCTTTTATATTTAGGCTGTTGATGCATTTTCAGGTAATATTTGTATATGGTCTAAGGTCCAGCTTCATTGTTTTGCCTGTGTACATCCAGTTGTCTTTTCCTTTGTCTTCTCTAGACTTTTGTTTACTCTTTCTAGGAATGCCTTCCTGTTCACATTCTACACCATGTGAACACCACCTGTTCACATTCTGTTCACATTCTATCCATTATTGAGACAAATTGCACTCCTACCTATGGAGCTTTTGCTTATAGATAGGCACCTTCCTCTAATATCAGGGGCCAGGGTTTTTTCTGTGTCTTAGAAATGCTAAGCATTTAAATATATGTTTTGCTTTTTTTTTTTCCAACAGTTATAAAAGGCCTTTTGGTTCTTCCAAAAAATTTTAAGATAATTGAATTTTTCATGGCTAGACTAAGCATTTGTCTAGTCTCCTAGTCTTTTAGATTTGTCTAAAATTGTTATTCTAGCTTTGAAGAAAGTCTTTTTATTTGCCTTTAAAGAATTTGTAATAACTCAAATGGTTTTTGGACGGTTTGTGTAAAAATACTGTAGGACACGCTACATTGAGAGGCTTAAAAAGGAGATACAAATAAATTTCTTCTAATGAATGTCATCTTTGTTAGGTATGTGAACTTAGGACTGGAGCTGCAGAAGGACTAGCCAAGCTGATGTTCTCTGGGCTTTTGGTCAGCAGCAGGATTCTTTCTCGTCTTATTTTGTTATGGTACAATCCTGTGACTGAAGAGGATGTTCGACTTCGACATTGCCTAGGCGTGTTCTTCCCTGTGTTTGCTTATGCAAGCAGGTATTGAGTCATACTGATAAATCAAAAATCTGACTTGACATCAAATTCAGGTCCCCCATGAATTATATCTATAATGATATTTTGTTGTTGATACTTTTTCTGTCTTTAGTAGATAAATGATGAAATGACAAGAACGATACAGATTTTATATGTCTGAATTTTTGGCTCTTTCCTAGATGAAAATGCACTTAATGAGTGAATTTCATACATAGTAGTTTTGAATTTCATACATAATAGTTTTTAGAGTCATGCTTTTTCTCTCATCAAATAATGTTCTGCCAACACACTTTGAATTTGTTTCTCAATAGGACTAATCAGGAATGCTTTGAAGAAGCTTTTCTTCCAACCCTGCAAACACTGGCCAATGCCCCTGCATCTTCTCCTTTAGCTGAAATTGATATCACAAATGTTGCTGAGTTACTTGTAGATTTGACAAGACCAAGTGGATTAAATCCTCAGGCCAAGACTTCCCAAGATTATCAGGTGAGTGACTGTGGTAACTGCATGCAGATCACTGTTTTGGTAAAATAATCTCCCTCAAAGATCCCTTGAAATACTGAGGAACTGCATTTTGGTCTTTAGACTTCCGTCTCAAGCATATACCACAAAGCATGAAAAAAACAAGACCTTGGGAAATGTGGAGAAATCATATGAAAACAGAAGTAATCAATGCTAACATTTTTGCTACTGAAAAGAAATTACTAAAAATTCACCACCCACACACCATGCCCACCTAGTACTGACTGTTAATCTGAAGTAATAACCTGCGTTATCTAGGACTCACAGAGTCTTCAAATGTTGGCTTACCTGCTATGCTTCTGGCACAAGGATGGAGAATTCAAAGACTAGAACTCACCTCAAGCTTTTTTGGCTTTTAATTCAAAGAAGATGAATCAATTGCACACTGACTCACAGACTGAACTTAAGCTGGGTTGTTTTAATCCTTTAATGGCATTTGGTCAAACTTGTTACCATTTTTGAAATTTAATGTATTAGTGATTTCAGATGCTAACAGATTAAGTTGAAAGTATTATTCTCTTTTATTTGATATTTAGTGATAAGCTACTCTGTTCAATTCATATGTTGTATATTATTGTATAAAGATAAGATTACAAAGGATATTAGGCAAAATTAGGTAAGGGTCAGTAATAGAGCTATTAAGCACTTCATGACTTGAGACAAGGGCAAGAGTCATGTGGTAGGAATGATGAGTACAGCATTAGTTTTAAAACTTATTGACCAAAATTCAGTTAGGCCTTGTTGGTATTTGGGGAGTGGTTTGGGTAGAGGAAGGATGTTTTAGTAAAGGTGATATATGTAGATGGTTATGCAAATGTTGGGGAACTGTAGAAAGATGACTTTGGCTAAGGATCCTGAATAGGACTGTTAGGGGTAGAACACTGGGGGTAGATTATAGATTGCTTTAAAGGCCAATGTAGGGAATTTGGAGTTGGCCTTATTTGCAATGGGTAATTATGCAGGGCTTATGATGAAAGGGTTAATGTCATGAAAACCACTTATTAGAAAGATTAATTTGGTGGTCAGTGATGGTTATATGAGATGAATTGGTGAGCAGAAAGAAAAGAATATTAATAAAGAAAGCAGCTGAAAATCTGTATAATTCGCTTGTAGAAAAAGTACTAGAAAGTAATAGTAGAAAGTAGAAAGAATAGAAATTGACCTAATAAAGAATTATGGGTACAAGAATCTAAAAGAAAGAGCTTGAGAGGCAAGGGAGATGGAGGAGTCCAGGAAAACTCTAAGTATGTGTAACAGCAGACTTCAAAGGAGCTGTTGACATAGTTTAATTGGGGAGTACTCTCATGATCAGCATCTTGGAAGAGTAAGGGAAAAGTAGATTGGGGCATAGCCTTAAGTTCAACTACTGCTATGCAAGCAAAGGCCCCAGCCAATCCCATAGGGAGTTCCAGAACTGGGATGTTCCTTTGAGTTGTCCAGAATGGAGACAAGCTGAGACATCGTACCTGTGCACTGGCCAGCCATTGGATTTGGACAACTCTTTGGGAGAAGAGGTATGATCTTGGACAAGGTCCACCAAAGTCCACCATCGTCAGCCTGGATCAGTACTGCAGCTGGGAACTTTTACCCTCCAAAACATGCAGCAACTGCATGAGTTGCTCTTTCCTAAAGGGAATGAGTGCTTCTTTCCTAAAGGGAGTGGAACTGGGCCCTATATCACAACATCCACTACAAGAAGTCAAGAAGGGGAGCTTATTTTGGGCGTAGGGGCATGTTAAATTTGGTTTTAGACATTTTATATTTGGGATTATGGCAAGAAAATTAGTTGGAAATATTTGTTAGATGTGTAAGACTATATAATAATCATAATCATCTTCAATTTACAGAGAATTTTCTCTTAACTTTTTAGGCCTTAACAGTACATGACAATTTGGCTATGAAAATTTGCAATGAGATCTTAACAAGTCCGTGCTCCCCAGAAATTCGAGTCTATACAAAAGCCTTGAGTTCTTTAGAACTCAGTAGCCATCTTGCAAAAGATCTTCTGGTTCTATTGAATGAGATTCTGGAGGTAAAGTAGTTTCTCATTATTCTGAATTAGTTTGTGTTTATATTTATACATGTAGAATTTACACGGTTGTATTAGATTATACATGTTAGCATATTGTGACTTATTACGGTTGTATTAGATTATACATGTTAGCATATTGTGACTTATTTGAAGTATTTTCTTCATAAATTTCATATAATTTAGTGTTTTTAAACAACTTGGTATGTATTGGTACTATTTTCAAAGAAGATTAGGGAATGCGGTGTCTACAAAATGTTAATAATGTTTTCTTTTATAGCAAGTAAAAGATAGGACATGTCTGAGAGCTTTGGAGAAAATCAAGATTCAGTTAGAAAAAGGAAATAAAGAATTTGGTGACCAAGCTGAAGCAGCGCAGGATGCCAGCTTGACTACAACTACTTTTCAAAATGAAGATGGTAATGACATACTGACCAGAATATTTATAAGATTCTATTTTTTTTTTCATCTTTACTGAGACATATTTTTTTCTACTCTAACATGTTTGGTTGGACATCAGAAATGAATGAAAATTTTTTTCTAATTAATCCTCTTGGGAAAGAGCATTACTGATAAATGTTTATTCTACTTTTCAAGTGTTTTTTGGCATGGATTTCTCAACATATGACCATCTTTTTAAGAGTTTTGCCTCTTTTCCAATATTCAGATTTTCGAAAGGGTGATTTATAACTTTTCACTAGCTGCTAGAAGGACTTTGTCATTTCAGTTTTATAAAAACTGGACTTAAAAAGACAATTTAAAATATTTCATGAGGTTATCTTATTTATATTGTTTATTCCCTTTAATAGAAAAGAATAAAGAAGTATATATGACTCCACTCAGGGGTGTAAAAGCAACCCAAGCATCAAAATCTACTCAGCTAAAGACTAACAGAGGTAGTGTATGGATTGACCATCTTTATGATAAAAGTTTTAAATTTTATCTTCCAATGAAAAATACTTGTTTTGCAAGTTTTCTTATCTTTGTTTCCTTAGGGATAAAGATTTTTTTTTAAATGTCTTTGGTATCCTTTCTTTTTAATTCTTTCAGTGGATGTCAGTTTTTGCCTTGTGTCTAAAGATTATAAAATCAGTGTTGCTCTAGGTGCTCTTGATTGAAAGAAGTATGTTGCAAAAGATCGTATTACAAAAGACAATTTGGGTTAAATTAAGATTTGGTTAAATGATGGTTTTATATTAGTTATTTGTGTTCTATCCTTCATATAACTAAGCATTTTAAAAAAATCCCTGTAGTATTTTTCTGGGCTTTGTTTTCCTTCTATTCCCATCTTATTTCATATTTTCCCAACTTATTTCCCAAGGGCTATCCAACAATAGGGGATCTGTTGGCAAAGTAAATGCTGACTATTAGGGGATCACTTGGAAAAAAATCTGAAATTCAAGATCTTTTTATTGTTTTATTATTTCCTCATTACAAAAGCAATGCATGCTTATTACAGAAGAATCAGAAAGTACATCCAGGCAAACTACTATAAGGAACACTAATAATCCCACCCATGAGCCAACCATGATTTTAATTTTAGAAATCTATTTTTTAAGGCCCTTTTCGATGCAGACTTAATTTTTTCTAAAATGGAGTCTGGTCATAATATTGTTTTGTAACCAGTAAATTATTTAAATACCAATTGCTGGATATTGTTCCAAATTAGTCCCATATTGTTGGATGTTTTCTTGGGGATAAATGCATTAGTAAAAGCAGGTAAGGAGTAGAAAAAAGTGTAACATGAATGAAGTAGAGTATATAATTTTCAAACAGACTGTCACATTGAACAGTTTGGTTTTGATCAGATTTTTTTTGTGGTATATCACACCATGAGAACACCATCCTTTTTAATAGACCAAACTTCATGTATTCATATTGTTTTATTTCTTATAAATGAGAACCATCACAAGCCAAACTTTGTCTTACTCCTTAACCTTGTAAATTTCTAGTAAGTAGAATCTTATAATCCCCAGTATATAAAGGTTCTAGTTTTTACATTGAAATATATTTTAGAACACATTTGAATTGGTCACGTATATGTTATTTTACAAGAAGCCATTATTACCTTACTGATTGTTTTATCACCTTCCAAGAAAAAAAAAAAGTTTCTTTAGCACCTGTTTATGCACCTAACCTACCTTTCTAACCCTTAATTTTCATGAGTCTCTCCAGACTTTGTGCTATAGCAATAATAGAGGTACTTCATTATAACACATTTTTCATATACTGTCCTCAAATACATTGAATTAAAATTTGCCTTCTTGTAACTTGCTTGAAATTTTCTTATTTTCCCTTACTCATTATTAGTGCTTACAAAATAAATTAAGTTTTAATCTTGCTTGGGTTCCTTTTTCTGTGGTAGTGATAACTGGTACCAAGATGGCTAGAACAAGTAGGGGATACACGTGTTGAAAGGATTGTTGTGTTGAAAACAAAGGATTTAGTTAGCCTAGAAACTAGATTAAAAACAAAAAGCAACTGATAATAAATTCTGATAATGAATTATACTGTCTTCAAGGACAGAGAAAAGTGACAGTTTCAGCTAGGACGAACAGGAGGCATCAGACTGCTGAGGCCGACTCTGAAAGGTATGTCATGCATGTCTAGAATATAGAGGCCTATCTTCACTTTTTATTTCTAGAAGTAGAAAAAAACTAATTTTCTTGTGAATGAGAGAAAATATATAACGAGATAGTGAAAACTATAAATAGCTGTCTTGGGTATATAGTCTAAAATTCCATCATCAAGAGCATTTGACTTCTTACAGTGTGTTTGCTTTTGCCTATTAGTTGGCATGGTCTTTAGTGCTATCTTTAATATGTTGTTTCAATTTCTAATTACATGATGTGACTCCTCTTTGATCTTCAGTTAGCAAACTCTTGATTTTGATATTTGGGTTCTCTACACTTAGATAATGATAGAATAATTCTGTCTATAATTTGGGTATATTGTGTGGTAGAGTGTTTATTTTTGGCTTCTGTCGTCAATTAAGCCACTGTTAGAGCTGAAAGTTGGTAGCTGTCTTGTATTCATTTGCAAAATTGTATTGTGTATATTTTCAGTACATAGTTTCACACTGTTGATTAAATTTGTCTTTTTGGGGGGGGAAACTTGTTTTTTACTATGTTTTTGGAATTTATTGCTTAAATCAAGAGAACTTAATTTTTTTGTCACTTCTTGAGTTTCAAAGAAATCTTTTTTGGACAGTTATGGTCCTCGTTTAATTACAAGCTTCATTACAAGTTTGTGGCTTTTTTCCTTTATAACACCAAGTTCCGTTATAGTATATAAAATCATTAGCTAGGTTTTCCCTGATTCCCTTTGCTAGATAGCCAAGTCTGTGTTTTTTTGACATTGTTTGAGATTTTAGTTTTAAGCTAAGTCAGTGGAATCAGGCTATCAATCAATTAAACACTGATAGAATGTGAGTCAGAAACAAAAAAGTTTTATTTATAAATAAACTGGTTTTAAAGCTTGTATCTAAATTTGTGTATTTTCAACATCATCTATTTAGTGATCATGAAGTTCCAGAACCAGAATCAGAAATGAAGATGAGACTACCAAGACGAGCCAAAACCGCAGCACTAGAAAAAAGTAAACTTAACCTTGCACAATTTCTCAATGAAGATCTAAGTTAGGAAAGACGATGGAGGTGGAATCCTGTAAGATTATGTCCAGTTATTTGCTTTAATAAAGTTACCCTTGTCAAAATCAGAACAAACCTGATGTCTTTCTGAAGATTTTCTGCTGTGCGCTTCCACGTTACTTTGGCCTGTATTAAAGCATTAGGACAGCATCAGTTATTATAGTCCAGAAAAAATCTGCATCAGTCACACAGATTTATCAGAATCTGAGGTGGGCCTAGGAATCTCGTTTTTAAATAGTCTCACCAAGTGATTCTTATGAACTCTTTTTGTTTAAAATCATGTCATTATGGAAAACTTACTTACAAGTGTAACTAGCTAGTAGCTTGCATTTGAGAAGCTTATGACTTAGATGGGCAGAATCAACAAAGATGAAACCACCTGAGGACATATTTAACAAGTAACATTTCAAGGGAAAATGAAGGAAGAAGTACCACAAACTGGCTAGAAAGGAGCTTATCATCATCACCAGTGAGGAAGACCAGTATAACGTTCAACAGTTATTTTGACAAACTTATTTTGTGATTCCTACAGTGAAAACATTTTTGGTGATATTATCTGCCTGGGAAATCTCTCTTCCTAAAGTATTTGCATATGGGAGTCCTTGTTTGTGAATGTTTCCTGGGTTAGGGAGGTCAACATAAATGTATTATTAACCATGAAGCTGCTCGCTATATTTTTGGCATAACAAAATAATATTTTATTTACTGTGGATAATAATTCTAGTGGGAAAATAACGTGACAGGAACTTCTCTTTATATACGCTACCAATTTATGAGCACTATTCACTGTCAATTTCATTTCTTGTCTTTTGAAATTGACACTTGGCCTGACTTATGAAACTTGTACTATATGAAATTGGTCCTCTTTTCTGCAATACCCAATAAAACACCTTTTCTCTTTATTATTCAGAAATGTCCTAACATGGATCTGTTTTAATAATTGTGCTTTTTTAGGCTTATTTACTAGAGGCCATTTACTTAAGGTGAAATTTTAAGATGGAGCTAAAGTAAGATCACTGGTTTTTAGAACCAAATTGCTATACATATGTGCCTCATAGAACTTATACAAGGAGTCAAAGTTACAAAGCAACATAGTTATTAAGCAAAAGGAAAAATGGTAATGATAGAAAGTCAGTTAAAAATAGATGATTGTTCTTCATTCTGTTTGTTGGCTCTGTGTTCTCCTGTGCTTCAAATTCCTTATGTGTTGTTGTTTTAAAGATAATTTGCAGGGGGTTGGGAGAAGAACTGAAAAGGTACGTTAAGTGTGCTGTAAGGAAAAGTCTTAGAAACATAATAAACTAAAATCCCATTCATACATGACCAGGCTATCCAAAAAGAAAGGAGCCATGTTCTCATGTGGTTTACCATACCAAAGCTTGCTTTCTCTGGCATGGGAAAAATAAATTTAAGCACCAAACCTTTAGTATTCTGAGTATTCAGTTTTTAGACACAGTCATGTAGCCATTGCTGAAACTGTGCTTTGCACTATTACGAGTTAAAGGTAGGTAGGGAATGTCCTGCTTTTAAAAGTCATCCCTTTAACTTTAAAATAAAAGGCTAAGGTACAATAAAACAGATGTAAATCCATTTACCATTTTTCATTCAAAACTGGTAACTTACAGAAACCACATAGTATTCTTCTCTACCAAGAGGCACAGATTTGCTGAACAGTAAACATGCAATAGTGCCATTGCTCTTAAACCCCACAGACTTAGATTTAAAATACAGAGAAAGAACTGATCAGTTCACATTCTCCTGTGAATGGAAACATGCTACTTGACAAAAAGCTATGATCAACTTTTTTTCTTCTGTACATATATAACGTTGAAGGAGATTTACTTCTAAGAGATCCATTTGCCTTTTCTTTCACCAATTTGCTTCGAGGTAGTTGGTATCCACCTGTTTTACAACTGCTCATGGGTCAGGTTATCATCACAAATCTTTACAATACTAGCTTTATAAATCACAATGTGTTATATATTAAAACTTTGTGCACAGAAATAAAACTAGGGACAATTACGTATTTAAACTTAGGGCATAAAAAATTCACATAATACCATTAAAAGAGAAACATCAAAATCCGTTTACAAAATTCCACAATGATCTGATGTAAAACATGTAAAAAAAATATAAAGAATATAATCAAAATGATTAATGCTAATGATTTAATATAAAGATAAATCACAGGACTAGAAATACTTCAAGATCAATTGATAAATGCTTATTGTTCAGAAGGAATACTGACATACAAAATAAAGATAGTGCAAGAAGAAGTGTAATCTATTTCTCTTCACTTTTGAGATTTTGGTTATGAACTGTACAGCTCGTTAGAGATGCTGTTGTCAAATTCAGATTCCATTCAATGGGACGATTAAGGCACATCTTAATGGGGCTCAAAGGGCAACTTGCTGTATTCTCATCAGACACATTCAGTTTCTCATCAGTTTTCATTTGTAGCATGCTGGAAGAAAAAGTGTAAGGCATTTTAGTTTTACTTTAATTTCAAAGTAATTATCAACCTTGTAAAAGAACATTTAGTTGTAGTAGTGTTTGGACCTCTAAATTTTAGCATACATAAAGCATTTATCCTGAAAATACAACAGTTTTCTCTCCCGCCTACTTATTGAACTAAATACAACGAATAATGCCATGTAACCTGTGTAACTTGAGAAGTTACATATGACTGAAAAAGTAACATTGCATATATGGATTACATCAGTATACATCAGAAATTATTTAACCTTGTGAGCCTGGCAGGATTCAACCCTTTTAACTTGCCCTTTTGTGGACCAGGATGAGAGCCACTTTGAGGAAAAAAAGGGATCAACATTTATTGAATGCCTATTATGTTCTAGCCACCTTCACATGTATTGTCTCATCTGAATTTTGCAAAAGCCAAGTAAGGTTGGTATGCTTCTCCTCATAGTAAACAGTAAAATCAAGACTCTGAGAGTTAAGTACAAATATGCCTGAGGTCATACAGTCACCTGCCTGGAAGTGGAATACAGCCCTTTCTGTTTTCCTTATGCTTGTCTACTAGCTCTCTGATGAGGCTGGAAAATCATCAGGAATTAAACTTATGGCCAGCTCATCAGAGGAGCATGCGGCATCCACAGGATACTCTGGTTGTTTTTTCTGTTGAAAAAATTACGAAGAGTTTTTTACATTGATGGGAAAGTTGGCTTATTTGGATTTATATTAGGTTGGTCAGATCTCTTCAACATTATTCTTTAATACACACCCTCTGCTCTGGACTGGTGTCTTATTCCACAAGTTCATGTGCACAGTCCTGTCTGTTCCTAAATGTTGTTCCCACATAGGGAACCCTTGCTCACCACTCTGCTTAACCAAACCTTTACCCATGCCTAATCCAATCTCACATCTCTCAACTTGATCTCAGTAAAACATTGCATTGGATTGTAAACTATTTGGGGTTCTCCACTATTGTTTCATGTCTAATGGTCTGATAACCCCCTCTAGATCAGAAGGAAAGGATGCTAACATTCTTTTCTCTGTGAAGATACGCACAGTGCTAAATACACAGTAATTACTCAAAAATTCAATAAACATTTATAAAAAGCCTGTTGTGAAACATCTGGAGCAGAGTGCTACTCTTCAGAATCACAAAAACATGACAGTCAAAAGGGAAGCTAGTCCACTCTGTGTAATGAATACGCCATCCCTAGTTTTAAGTATTACTTATAGTCCACATATTCAGATGTGAATCCTTATGTTTATAAACTATGCAACAGCTCTCTAATTCACTTGACATTTAACTATGGTTAGTTCATTTGAACTACATTACTCCTAAGCTTTCTCCAACTGTAGCTCTACAAGTCTTCCTATTAGCAATGAGGTTCAGGGTCTCATATTTAAGTGACTTGGTAGAGTTGGGAAATTGGAGCGTCCAGACTCCAGTAGATCTGTCCTTGCAACCTCAACCAACCAACTCATATGCCATTCAATAAGCCAAATCCGTTATATTCTGTTTTACCACCACTAACATCTAACTGCGTTCTCCCCAGAGTCCCAGTCCCACAGAATACAGTTTCAATTTGTATAAACAGATACTAGACAAAATGACAAACTACCAGGTAGCTTAGTAAGCATCAAAAGTAGTAAACCACTTTTTTGAAAAGTTAAAACAGATCTGACTAAAAAATAATATATTTAAACTATATGTGACAAAGAGATCCAAAATACAGTATTTTCTTACATATTAGAAATCATAACTGAATTTTGAAAAAATGTACATTAATTATTATTAAAATGTCCTCAGAGCCCTCATTTTTGTTTTTCAAGTTAGCAAAACTCAGATAAAGCCATTTCCTTCCTCCAAGGACTGCTAGTCTTCATATTTGTATTGCTTGTATTTTCAAAGCAAAAGTTTGATGTACACCTTTTTGAGAAACTCTAAAGCAAGCTATAAAAACACAATTATATTAATCAAGATAGCTTGGTAGGCAAGTATAGTAAGTATTAAACTCCAAAAAAGAAAATGAAGGCATAGAACAAATAATCATGGTCATAAATAAAAACAAATTTTGTTTTGTTATTTGACTAAGGTGTTTTCACCAGAGAAGAATACTTTAATAACTACATGATTTTCCTTTTCAAAAACATAACACGATTTTCTTAAGTAACTTTTCTAGAATGGTATACTATAAATTTGGGTACACAGATCCTACAGGTGCACAAAACTATACTTATGTATGGGAAGAAAATGTCAGTTTTGAAAAAAACCTGAATTTACTAATATACAGCTTGACATTTAATTCATATATACTTAAAAAACAGTGGATATGCAAAGTTTGGGCAGTACTGCTCTACAGAATTCTTAGAATACAGCTATCTTAGGAAGTGCTGGAACCAGGGGCATTAGAACATTACAGCTAGAAAGTACCTTTCTAGATATTTGCTTTTCGAGACAGCGTCTTGCTCTGTGGCCCAGGTTGGAGTGCAGTGGCACCATCATGGCTCACCGCAGCCTCCAACTCCTGTGCTCAAGCAATCCTTCTGCCTCAGCCTTCTGAGTAGCTGAGACTACAAGTGTGTGCCACCACACCCAAATAATTTTTAAATTTTTTTGAAGAGACAAGGTCTTGCTGTTTCCCAGGCTAGTCTCAAATTCCTGGCCTCAAGCAATCCTCCTGCCTCAGCCTCCCAAAACACTGGCATTACAGGCGTGAGCCATAACACTTGGCCAGATTTTATTTTTTTAAGAGAATAGGAAAACAAACTGCCCCTTTTTCGGGTCTTCTAAAACCAGATGTATGTGGACTAACATAAGAACCTGGTTCTCTGATTAGTACTTCAAGACTCTTCAATTTCATTTTCAACACCAGAGTCAATGAAATTATTTAACATTTACTGAATACCCATTAGAAAATGCTTTTGTGATATAAAGATGAGGAAGACACAGTCAGTGCTTTCAAAGAGTATGCAATATAGAGGATTTTCAAAAAATACTCCTTTATATTTGGAAATTAAAATTTTGACTAGTTAGGTTTAATGTCAGGAATTTGCCGTATAATCATACACATTTGTACGAAGTGAAAAGTAAATGTTCTCAACTTTTGATGCCATTTTTACACAGTTTGTCTTTTGCATTTTTAAAATAGATAATACATTTGCAAAATTAAAAACATCAATCAGCATGTAATCCCAGCACTACGGGAGGCTGAGGTAGGTGGATTGGTTGAGCCCAGGAGTTGGAGACCAGCCTGGCCAACATGGCAAAACCCTATCTCTACAAACAATACAAATATTGGTCCCAGCTACTTGGGAGGCTGAGGTGGGAGGATTGCTTGAGCCTGGGAGGTTAAGGCTGCAGTGCGCTGAGATTGTGCCATTGCACTCCAGCCTGGGCAACAGAGTGAGACCCTGTCTCAAAAAAAAAAAAAAAAAATCAGTGAAATATGTCATATAATGGAAAGAAGTCTGTCAGTGCTCCAAGCCCCTCTTCTGGGGCAACTATTGTTACCATTTTATTGTCTATTCTTCAGATAGTCCCCTCACATTGAAATATGTAGGTATCTGTGTTTCAACCCTCTCCTTGTGCACAATTCTACCGTTCTATATACTGTTCTGTATCTTGCTTTAAAATACGTATTTTGGATACTGTTTCATATGTGTACAATGAATACTCAATTCTTTTAACAGCTAAATAGAATTCTACTTTATGGATAAATCATAATTGATTTTATCAGTCCTCAATTGACAGAATTTTTGGCTGTTTTAATCTATTGCATAAAATAGCAATGATGCATTGAATATTCTTGCATGTGTTCAAGTATATCTATAGAGCTGACGAGGAGTAGAAAAGCTGGGTCAAAGGGTGCTTTTACATTTTTGATATTATCAAAGTGCCCTTCGGAGACTGTACCATTTTACACTTTGACCAACAATGTGTGAAAACGTCTTTCATTCCTCTTACTCTAACCAATAATGTATAATAAAACTTACAGATCTTTGAAAATCTGATGTTAAAAAGTGGCATACCATTGTTTTAATTTGCATTCCTCTTATGAATAAGGTTAAGCATATTTTAATGTTTTAGAAGCCATTTGTGTTCCCTTTTTATGTGTTCTTTGCCAATTAGTATAATCTTTTTCTTGTAGTTATGAAAATTAATCCTTTGTTCTATAGTGATTTGTGATCCCACTCTCCTCTCACCCTATCCAGTTTATTAGTTTATATCTGCTTATGGTGATTTTCTCAGGAATCCATTCTAAATTCTATGTCATCAGATTTATCACTCTTATGTCACGGCTTCTCTGTTTCATAAAATGATTAGAAAGCTGACAGCAGCAGCAGTTAAGTCATCTGAGAAGGTGACTTTATATATCTATATCCTGGATTCTAATGAAAGCTCAGCAATAGTATGTATACAGTGGTACCCTTGAGAGTAGAGTTGGGGAAAAAAATGTAAAGACCTGGGCTCAATTTCTGACAATAATCACAATAATAATGACCCTGGACAAGTAATCTTAACTTCCTGCCTCATTTTCTTCATAAAAAAAAAAAAGGCACTTTTGCTGCTTATCTTATAGAGTTGTTGTGACAATTTAATGAGAGCCAATTAGCATGCTTTAAAAACCATAAGGAGCTCTATACAAATACAAAGGCTTAGTTTTGCCGCATGTTTTGGTGAAAAGAGAAAGAAGTGGGAGAAGTGCTTATCATAAGTAAGGCCTCTTCTCTATCAAACTAGGAAACTAATGCAGGTGAGGGGTGAACAAGGGCAAGAGGAATCTGAAATGGTTATGTAGGCATCTAAGCCTATTTTTGATACTTTGGTAATCCCATGGACCCAAAGATAGATTCCATCTCCACCATCTGAATGGAAGTTTATAGAGTATGTGCATTTGCAAAGTGTGAAAGATTGAAATCTTTTTGGAATCATAGAAATCCAAAGAATTATTTGTGATTTAAATTAATGATTATTGATAAGTCTAATCTTCACAAAAGTAAAATTGTATCTAGCTCTAATAAGTTAAACTTGCATTACTGGAGATATGCAATGTTCATTTCTGTCATAGGGACAATAAACTTGAATGTTACCTAGCCGACTCTTGCAGGAAACAAATTTTGGTGCAACCAAGACAGGTCTGAAAATATCACTTACAGAACAGTAGCTACGTACCAGGGAGTGTGCTAAAAGCGTGATTTAAAAAATTTTTTTTTTAAACAATACATTCAGTCCTAACAACTATTCATTGAAGCTCACAGAAGTAAAATGACTTATCCAAGCCACATAACTAGTAAATGGAAGTCTCCAGGGCCTATGATCTATTACCTTGTACTGCATACTAACTCTTGGATTGTTCTAATTCTGTTATGATTCTCCATGTTAATACCCATTTTGCTATTCTTCAGAATGCTTAACATGTGAGATTAGTGGACAAGTGTATGGTTTATAGGTTTCAAACAGAAAGATATGCCTAAGGCTATAGTTGTAACCCTATCCAGGAGAGTTAAATATTTAATGCATGAAGTTTCCTCATGGCATTAACTAAATAAGTAGCAGCTACTCATATCCTTCAATTCCTGAAAGAGGAGAATAATGTTAGGGCATAGACTGACATGTTTTTGAGCGCTAACAGAGTATTCTTTAGGTCAAGAGTTTCAGGGAACACAAGTTCATCTTCTCAAAGGGAGAAGTCAGCTGTATCACAGATAAACTGGGCTCTGGTACAGGATTTGGACTTGGAATAGTTAATGTACTTGACACCGTCAAATCTGAACTCATCTATTTAACTCCAAATTCTGGATGACGGCTTACTTTCTTCTGGAATGGTGTCTTCTAAATGTTACTAGAGTAAAAATTTACTGACTAGCTATTATGGCTCAGCTCTGTCCTACAGATTGATGTCTCCACAAATCTATCCAAATATCACGATAGGTTTGTTAAGTGCCGAACCTAGATGAGAGAACCTTCGTGAAGGTCACTTATCCTTTCTTCTAACCCTCAAGCAGTACTTACTTAACATATTAGGAGTATTTAAAAAAGTGATGGTATCTATCTTTAAGGGTTTTGCAGCTTGGTAAGGAGGCAGAGTGAGAAAGTATTCATAAATTACCAGAATAAAACAGCAGCACGCAATAAATATACAGGAGTAACTAAGGACTAAGGGATTACAGAGAAGGGAAAGATTAATCCCAGCACAGCGGGGAGACAAGGGGAAGAAACATTCGATAACGGTCTTTAGGGATAAGGATGTTGGTAAGCTGGGGCAGAAGGAAGATTTGTAGAGCTCGAGTTCTGATCCTGAGTCCAATCACTGGCCAGCTAAATGCACATTTCTTAAACTTTCTAAGCTTCAATGAAGATAATGAAAGTCACTACCTTTTATAGGTAATGGGATTGTTAAATGAATTTGTGTAAAGCACTTGGCATAGAGAATAGAATGCACATAAAATGCCTGGCATTTCGACTGGACACATAATAAGGACACAATAAATGTGAGTTAATGTTAGTACTATTAACAAAACATAAGACAATCAAAGATACCCGTGCTTTCACTGGGGATAAAATATGGCAAATATGTGTATGATTTGTTTCTGCACTGTACCGTATTAGGTTATTCCTGTAATTCTCATAATCAGATATAATGATTAAATTTGTGTAGACAGATAATACAATAGTTTAATTTTGAGTCCCTGGGCTTAAGGGAGATCAAAATATCTAGCCAGGTAAACACAGTTTGTAAGGGTGACCATGAGGTCTAAAATTTGAATAAATCCTTTCTTTTGGTTGGTAAACAGGTAAGTTTAGATTGCAATTGCTTTTTTAAAAAAAAAACAACTTAGTTTTTCTCAAAAATCTTCCTCTGGTAGGATACTGATGAATTTAAAGGCTTTGGTAGATTAAGTAGAAGATTTTATAGACTTTTTCTCTACTTGCTTGTGATTACTGTGAGTATTTGGAGTAGAAGAACATGATGGTTAAGAACCAGACTCTGAAGACCAACGGTCTTGGGTTATAATCCTAGATTTGCAATTTGATACAGCCTATTTTAGGAAAATTATTTATATTAACTTTGTTTTGAATATAAAAGTGACACAAAGATTGGCACTCTGGTGCATAGTGTGTGCTTAATAACTAGTAAGTGTTATGACCATTAGAGCAAACTATGGCAGTCAATAATTCACAAGAAAACATTTAGAATAAAAAAATAGTTTTCTCCTGAGAAATAGGAGAGCCACCTGAATTTTTAATTGAATGGAAATGAAGGAAATTATAGTCGGATTAAGAGCAGAGAACCAACAGTCTTCAGAAATTAATGAACACTGTTTGCACTGTTACGCAATTTACAAATGACCCTTGGCCACGTAGGAACAAAAAAAGACTCCCTGAATTTCTATAATAAGGTATTCAAATACCCAATAAATATATAAATATGATTCAGCTACATTTATACAAAGAATAAAAATAGGAAATTTTAGTAATGTGAAATTAAAAACAATTAACAAGTTGTTGATCTAAAACACTGCCAACCAACTGTAAAAGACTGCAGAAACTGACATGGTTTATAACGTTCTGAAACCCTGTTTGCATCTATCTGCCTTCTCAAGAACTTATCAATGATCATAATCCTTTTTTTGATATACTATCAATATCAAATTGATTGCATTAATAGTCCCAACTCTTTACTCATCCTTAAATTTACTTTCTTTGCCCTATAATTTTGCAGTGTCTTCCCATTCTGCCTTACCCACGTGATTTGCTCTGGCCAACAGGATCTTAGCAAATATGATGGAAGCTGAAGCTTGAGAAAAATTGCTTGGGCAAACCTGCTGAGTTAGTGTGAGGGACACATGGAGCAGAGATAAATGTCTCACCTGACAGTCAGCTAACACCAGGACATATGAGGGAGCCCAGCCAAGATCAGAAGAACATCCTAGCCTATCTGCCAACCACAGACTCATGAATGAAATAAAAACTGCTTATTTATTTAAGCTAATAAATGTTGGGGTAGTTTGTAATATAGCATTATTGTGGCAATACATAAACCACCTCTTCTCAATTGGATCCTCACCATGATGCTTAAAAAAGTACAAGGTCTCTCATTCTTTATAAAATAAACAACTTTACTCAATCTTTCATTTTCCTCAAGATAACAGTTTTATAAGTAGATTACTTTAAGCAGTTATCTTATACTTGCTATCACGATTTCCTTAGCTCCTCATTCCTTAAGCGATTCCAGTATGGCTTCCAGTGCTTTTACTCCATTAAAATAGCACTTAGTAAAGCCATGAATGACACTCACATTGATAATACCAATGAATTTTAGTTTTTACCTCCTTGGCAGCATTCAATATTGTTGACCATTTATTCTGCAATGGACTTGTGTTTCTCCTAAATTCGTATGTCAAAGCTCTAACCCTGAAGGTGACTGTATTTGGGGACAGGACCTTTAGGAGGTAAGTAAGGTCATAAGAGTGAAGCTCTAATCTGATGACACTGGTGTTCCTGTAAGAGGAGGAAGGGATACCAGAGGGTCCTCTCTGCCATGTGAGGAAACAGCAAGAAGGTGGTTATCTGCAAGCTATCTATCAGCTTGCAAACCAAACCTGCTGGACCTTGATCTTGGACTTTCCAGCCTCCAAAACTTTGAGAAAATAATTTTCTGTGGTTTAAGCCATGCAGTCTATGTTATTTTGTTGTGGTAGCCCAAGGAGACTAAAGCACCCTCTTTCATGAAACTAACTTCTTTTGGCTTTTGAGACAAAACACACTTTCCTTTCGCCTCTTCCATCCCAAGTCATCCTACTTTACTTGGGTAATAAAAGTTGGAATTTCTCAAGGATGAGTCCTAGTCTTTCTTTTCTCCTTTATTCTACACAGTCTCTTTGGGGGTTCTTCATCCCTACTCACAGTTTCAGTCATCAATGATATCCTAGATGTCTCAATTCCATTCACAGGTTATGCATTACTTATTCAGAAAGGATTTCCCTGACAACTCAACCTAAAGTAGCTCCCCCTAGAAACTCCTATCATGCAATTTCATTAACACAATTTATCACTGCTTTGTTTTCTATGATTGTTTTCCTCTCTTACTAAAATACAGACTGGTGAGAATAGAGATCCTTGTTAGTCTTGTTCAGCATTTTATCTGCAGTACTTGGCACATAGAAACTGGACAAATATTTGCTGAAAGAAAAAATACGATTTCTGCTTCTGGCCATGATGAAGTAACAGGGTAGCAGGGACCAGATATGTGGCTTACTGCCTGGAGAGTTTTCAGGCTGCATGATACGGAGAGAACCCCAACAGGCTTGGAAATATTACTGAGTTGGGGAGACAGTGACTGGAGTTCACGAAGTCCCAGGTGACTAGAATCTGTGGGTTAGAGTATACGAGAGACATGGGGGTGGGGGGAGAAAGGAGAGAGAAGGAGACAGAGAGATCTGCAGAGGATTTTCCTTGGGTTAAAGATGAATGCTGATCAGTGGATAAGTATTTCCCAAGTCTGTGAAAAGAATCAATGAAAAGGACCAGGTAATAATTTTCTGGAGGCTATATACAACTGGATATAACTGACCTTCTGACACATGGAGCATTTGGTAAAGTCCTCAGGTGGGTATTGGATTGCCTCTATAGTGAGGTCAACTTAGCCCTACAGCAGGGCTTCTTAACATCAGCTTCACTAACATTTGGGACCAGATAATTCTTTGTTTTGGGGGGGCTGTGCTAGACATTGTAGAATTTTTAGTAGCATCCCTAGGCTTTATCCATTAGATGCCAATAGCACCTTCTAAATGTAACAGTACAAAATGTCTCTGTATATGACCAAATATCCTCTATGAGGCAAAATCATCCCTGGTTGTAAAACTACTGTCTGAGATTAAAGGGTGTTCTGGCTCTGCCCAACAATGCTTAAGACATGAAAGAATCAAAATATTTCTCACTAAGTTAACAGTGTCCCAGAACAGAGCCCAAGAACATTTAACATTACAAAAATTCCAGCTCATAATAATATAAAATTCACAATGTCTGGTATCCCACTGAAAATTACCATGCATGCATGCATACATGCAAAAAAATATATGATCCATAATGAGGGGAAAAATCATTAAAGAAATAGATAAATAAATAACACAGATTGTGAAATTGGTACATGAGGATGTTAATGGAGATATTTTAAATACACTTCATGAGTTCAAGAAGTTGAAAGCATGAGCACGACGTGGACAAATATGGTAGATATAAAGAATACTGAATTTGAACTTCCAGAGTTGACAAACCATTTATAAAATAAAAAATATCCTAGATGGTATTAATAGCAGATTAAACAATGCCAAAGAAATGATTAGTGAACTTAAAAACGTAGGAATAGTAATATGCAGAATTAAAATAAGGAGAGAAAAAAAAAAACTAAACGAAAGTGAATTGAGTATCAGTGACCTGTGGGATAAATACATGTGATTTATATTCCAGAAGGAGAGGAGAGTGGAGAGGGACAGAAATATATTTAAAGAAACTGGCCAGGCGCAGTGGCTTACGCCTGTAATCCCAGCTCTTTGGGAGGCCGAGGCAGGCGGATCACCTGAGGTCAGGAGTTCGAGACCAGCCTGACGTGGAGAAACCCTGTCTTTACTAAAAAAAAAGAAAATACAAAATTAGCCAGGCATGGTGGGGCATGCCTGTAATCCCAGCTACTTGGGAGACTGAGGCAGGAGAATTGCTTGAACCAGGGAGGCGGAGGTTGCGGTGAGCCAAGATCGCGCCATTGCCCTCCAGCCTAGGCAGCAAGAGCGAAATTCCATCTCAAAAAAATAATAATAATAATAAAAATGGCTAAAAAATGTCTAAATGTGATTAAAAATATAAACTGACATATTCAAGGAGTTCAACAAACTCCAAGCAGAGAAAACATAAAGGCAACCATGCCAAGCCCTTTCATAATCAACCTGTTGATAACCAGTGATAAAGAGAAAATCTTAAAAGCATCTGGTGGAAAAAAGAACATACAGAGGAGCAAATATAAGAATGCCATACCCATCTTCTGAAACAATACAAGAAGCAAGTAGAACAATATCTGTAAAGTACAGTCTCTGGCTTAGGATAATTTAACTTAGAATTTTTCAACTTTACAGTGGTGTGAAAGTGATAGGCATTTAGCAGAAACCATGCTTTGAGTACCCATACAACCATTCTGTTTTTCAATGTCAGTATTCCGTAAGTTACATGAGATAGTCAACATTTTATTGTACAACAGGCTTTGTGTTTAATGGTTTTGCCTAGCTGTAGGCTAATGTAAATGTTCTGAGGACATTTAGGGTAGATGAGGCTAGGCTACGATGTTAGATAGGTTAAGTGTGTTAAATGAACTTTTGACCTACAGTATTTTCAACTTACAAGGGTTTATCGGGAAGTAGCCCCATCATAAGTTGAGAAGCATCAGTACTAAGAGAAAAATATGGTCAAATCTGATATCCATATTCAGGAAAAACATATTTTAAAAAATGTGATATACAGACTTTTATAGACACACAAAGGCAGAGTGAATTAATCAACAGCAGACCTGCACTACAAGAAATGCTAAAGGAGTTCATTCAGGTAGAAGGAAAGATATCGGATAGAAATCTGGATCTGTACACAAGAATGAGGAGCACTAGAAATGATAAATTCATGGGGAAAATACTTATTTTCCTATTTAAAAAATCTCTGAATGATAACTGTGTAAAGAAAAAATAGGAACAATGTACTATGAGGTTTATAACATTTACAGAAGTAAAAGCACAAAGACTTGAAAAAGAAATGCAAATGTATGGTTGTAACAACTTCAGTAAAGTTTCAGGATACAAAATCAATGTACAAAAATCAGCAGCATTTCTATACACCAAGAACCGTCCAAGCTGAGAACCAAATCAAGAAAGCAATCCCATTCACAATAGCCACAAAAGAATAAAATTTGTAGGAATTTATTCTTCATTCTTAGGTACGGCTAACTGGAGAGGTGAAAGATCTCTACAAGGAGAATTACAAAACACTGTTCAAAGAAATCAGAGATGACACAAACAAATGGGAAAACATTCCATGATTATGGGTAAGAAAAATCAATATTGGGATAAGAAAAATCAATATTGGGCCATATTGCCAAAAGAATTTTAGAGATTCAATGCTATTCCTATCAGACTGCCAATGACATTCATATGGAACCAACAAAGAACGTGAATAGCCAAGGCAATCCTAAATAAAAAGAACAAAGCTGGAGGCATCACATTACCTGAGTTCGAATCACACTACGAGGCTACTGTATTAGTCCATTTTCACACTGTTGATAGAGACATACCCGAGACTGGGCAATTTACAAAGGAAAGAGGCTTAATGGAGAACCTACAGTTTCACATGGCTGCGGAAGCCTCACAATCATGGCGAAAGGTGAAAGGCACGTCTCACATGGTGGCAGACAAGAGAGCTTGTGCCGGAAAACTTCCCCTTGTAATAACCATCAGATTTTGTGAGACTTACTATCACAAGAAGAGCATGTGAAAGACCTGCCCCCATGATTCAATTACCTCCCAGCAGGTCCCTCCCACAACACATGGGAATTCAAGATAAGATTTGAATGGGGACACAGCTAAACCATATCATTCTGCTCCTGGTCCCTCCCAAATCTCATATCCTCACATTTCAAAACCAATCATGCCTTCCCAACAGTCCCCCACAGTCTTAACTCATTTCAGCATTAATTCAAAAGTCCACAGTCCAAAGTCTCATCTGAGACAAGGCAAGTCACTTCTGCCTATGAGCCTGTAAAATCAAAAGCAAGTTAGTTACTTCCTAGATACAATGAGGGTAGAGGCATTGAGTAAATACAGCCATTCCAAATTGGAGTCATTGGCCAAAACACAGGGGCTACAGGCCCGATGCAATTCCAAAATCCAGCAGGGCAGTAAAATCTTAAAGCTCTAAAATGATCTCCTTTGACTCCATGTCTCACATCCAGGTCACGTTGATGTAAGAGGTGGGTTATCATGGTCTTGGGCAGCTCCGCCCCCATAGCTTTGCAGGGTATAGCACCACCGCCGGTTGCTTTCATGGGATGGCTTTGAGTGTCTGAGGCTTTTCCAGGTGTATGGTGCAAGCTTTTGGTGGATCTACCATTCTGGGGTCTGGAGGACGATGGCCCTCTTCTCACAGCTCCACTAGGCAGTGCCCCAGTAGGGACTCTGTGTGGGGGCTCTGACTCCACATTTCCCTTCTGCACTGCCCTAGCAAAGGTTCTCCATGAGGGCCCTGCCCTTGCAGCAATCTTTTGCCTGGGCATCCAGGCGTTTCCACATATCTTCTGAAATCTAGGCAGAGGTTCCCAATCCTCAATTCTTGACTTCTGTGCACCCGCAGTGTCAACAGCATGTGGTAGCCGCCAAGGCATTGGGGCTTCCACCCTCTGAAACAACAGCCTGAGCTGTACCTTGGCCCCTTTTAGTCACAGCTGGAGTGGCTGGGACACAGGGCACCAAGTCTCTAGACTGCACACAGCACGGGGACCCTGGGCCTGGCTCACGAAATCACTTTCTCCTAGGCCTCTGGGCCTGTGATGGGAGGGGCTGCTGTGAAGACCTCTGCCATGCCTTGGAGACATTTTCCCCGTTGGCTTGGAGATTAACATGTGGCTCCTCATTAGTTATGCAAATTTCTGTAGCCGGCTTGAATTTCTCCTCAGAAAATGGGTCTTTCTTTTCTATCAAATTGTCGGGCTGCAAATTTTCCAAACTTTAATGCTCTGCTTCCTTTATAAAACTGAATGCCTTTAACAGCACCCGTTTCCTCTTGAATGCTTTGCTGCTTAGAAATTTCTTCCGCCATATACCCTAAATCATCTCTCTCAAGTTCAAAGTTCCATAAATCTCTAGGGCAGGGGCAAAATGTTGCCAGTCTCTTTGCTAAAACATAACAAGAGTCACCTTTGCTCCAGTTTCCAACAAGTTCCTCATCTCCATCTGAGACCACCTCAGCCTCGACCTTATTGTCCCTATTGCTATCAGGCTTTTGGTCAAAGCCATTCAACAAGTCTCTAGGAAGTTCCAGACTTTCCCACGTTTTTCTGTCTTCTTCTGAGCACTCCAAACTGTTCCAACCTCTGCCTGTTACCCAGTTCCAAGGTTGCTTCCAGATTTTTGGGTATCTTTTCAGCAGCACCCTGCTCTTGGTACCAATTTATGGTATTATTCCATTTTCATGCTGCTGGTAAAGACATACCTGAGACTGGGCAATTTACAAAGGAAAGAAGCTTAATGGAGAACCCACAGTTTCACACGGCTGGGGAAGCCCCACAATCATGGCAAAAGGTGAAAGGCACGTCTCACATGGTGGCAGACGAGAAGAGAGCATGTGCAGGAAAACTTGCCCTGATAATAACCATCAGATTTTGTGAGACTTACTCACTATCACAAGAAGAGCATGTGAAAGACCTGCCCCCATGATTCAATTACCTCCCACCAGGTCCCTCCCACAACATGTGGGAATTCAAGATGAAATCTGAGTGGGGACAAAGCAAAACCATATCAGCTACAGTAACCAAAACAGCATGGTACTGGTACAAAAGCAGACACATAGACCAATGGAACAGAAAAGAAGGCTGAGAAATAAAGCTGCACATCTACAACCATCTGATCCTTGACAAAAGTGACAAAAACAAGCAATAGACAAAGAAGTCCCTATTCAGTATATGGTGCTGGGCTAACTGGTTAGCCATATACAGAAGATTGAAACTGCACTCCTTCCTTATACCATATACAAAAATCAACTCAAGATGGATTAAAGACTTCAATGTAAAACCTCAAACTATAAAAACCCTGGAGGATAACCAACAAAATACCATTCTAGACACAGGCCCTGGCAAAGATGTCATGATGAAGATGCCAAAAGCAACCGCAACAAAACCAAAAACTGACACATAGGATCTAATTAAACTAAATTATCAATAGAGTAAACAGACAACTGACAGAATGGGAGAATATTTGTCAACCATGCATCTGGCAAAGGTCTAATATCCAGAGTTTATAAGATGAACTTATCACAATTAACAAGAAAAAACCAACCACATTAAAAAGTGGGCAAAGGGGTTGGGCATGGTGGCTCACACCTGTAATCCCAGCACTTTGGGAGGCTGAGGTCAGGAGTTTGAGACCAGCCTGGTCAACATGGTGAAAACCCATCTCTACTAAAGATACAATAATTAGCCAAGCGTGGTTGTGGGTGCCTGTAATCCCAGCTCCTTGGGAGACTGAGGCAGGAGAATCACTTGAACATGGGAGGTGGAGGTTGCAGTGAGCTGAGATTGTGCCACTGCACTCCAGCCTGGGGAACAGAGTGAGACTCTGTCTCAAAAAAAAAAAAAAAAAAAATGTGAGCAAAGGACATGAACAGACACTTTTCAAAAGAAGACATTCACGCAGCATATGAAAAAATGCTCAATATCACTAATCATTAGAGAAATGCAAATCAAAACCACAATGAGATACCATTTCTTATTAGTCAGAATGGCTATTATTAAAAAGTCAAAAAAATAACAGATGCTGGCAAGGTTGTGGAGAAAAGGGAATGCTTATACACTGCTGGTGGGAATGTAAATTAGTTCAGCCATTTTGGAAAGCAATGTGGTGATTTATCAAAGAGCTAAAAATAGAACTACCATTTGATCCAGCAATCCCATTACTGGATATATACTCAAAGAAATATAAATCATTCTACCAGAAAAGACACATGCACATGTACATTTATCACAGCATTATTCATAATAGCAAAGACATGGAATCAACCTAAATCCCATCAATGGTAGAATAGATAAAGAAAATGTGGTACATATAGACAACAGAACACTATGCAGCCATAAAAAGCAATGCGATCATGTCCTCTGCAGCAACATGGATGGAGCTGGAGCCCATAATCCTAAGCAAACTAATGCAGGAACGGAAAACAAAACATTTATAAGCATTCTCACTTGTAAGTGGAAGTTAAATACTGAGTACACATCGACCAAAGAAGAGAACAACAGAAAGCGGGGCCTACTTGAGGGCAGAGGGTGGGAGGAGGGAGAGGATTGAAAAACTACCTATTGGGTAGTATGCTTATTACCTGGGTGATGAAATAATCTATACAACAAATCCCTGTGCCATGCTGCATATGTACCCCTGAACTGAAAATAAAGATTAAAAAAAATTTTTGGCTGCCCATGAAGTACTATATTATTATTTGAAGGTAGAACTCTGATAAGTTAATGATGTATACTGTAAACCCTACAGAAACCACTTTTTTTTTTTTTTAAACAGTGTCTCATTCTGTTGCCCAGCCTGGAGTACCATGGAATGATCTTGGCTCACTGCAACCTCCACCTGCCAGACTCAAGTGATCCTCCTGCCCCAGCCTCCCCAGTAGCTGGGGCCACAGGTACATGCCACTACACCTGGCTGATTTTTGTAGAGACAGAGTTTCACCATGTTGCCCAAGCTGGTCTTGAACTCCAGGGCTCAAGTGACCTTCCACAGTGGTGGGATTACAGGCATGAGCCACCTCACCTGGCCAGCAACCACTTTTTAAAAAGCAAATCAGGAGATTAAAAAAATAATAAAACACACTGTATTGATCCAAAAGAAGGCTGGAAAAGAAAAAAAAGGGTGGAACAAAGAGTAGGTGGGACAAATAGAAAGATGGCTGATTTAAACCCAACCATATTAATGGTGACATTAAATGTAAGTGGTCTACTGAAAAGGCAGAGATTGTCACACTGGATACAAAGGCAAGCCTTGATTCTATGTTGTTTAATAAAAGAGATCATCTTTAAACATAAAGACACAAATAGGTTAAAAATAAAAGTATTGTGAAAAGATACACTATGATAACAGTAGTGAAAAGCAAGCTGGAACAACTCTAGTAGTTATCAGATAAATTAGATTTCAGAGTAAGGAACATTTTCAGGATTAAAGAGGAGGTTAATTTCATAATGATAAAAAAGCCAATTAATAGAAAGTACCTAACAATTCTAAATGCATATGCAACTATTTACAGAGCTTCAAAATACATGAAGCAAAACCTAACAGATCTGAAAGAATAAAAAGGAAAATCCACAATCATAGTCACAGATTTTGATACCCTCTCAAAAATAGATAGAACAAGTAGACTGAAATTCACCAAGATGGAAAAATCTTGAACAGCACTAGCAACCATCTTGCTTAACTAACATTTATAGAACATTTCACTCAACAGCAGTAGAATATACATTATTTTCAAGAACACACAGAACATTTACTTAGATTTGCATAGATTCTCGGCCATATAAAACATCACAAAAAATTCAAAAAGACTCAAATCACAAACTGTATATTAGAATTAAATTAGAAATCAGTACCAGAAATAGATCTGAAAAATTCCTAAATATTTGGAAACTAAACAACACATCTCTAGGCAGGGTCTTGCCATGTTGCCCAGGCTGGTCTTGAATTCCTGGGCTCAAGTAATCCTCCTGCCCCAGCCTCCCAAAGTGTTGGAATTACAGGCGTGAGTACTGCGCCCAGCCAACATGTCTCTAAATAATCCATAGGCTAAAGAAAAAATCACAAGAGAAATTAGAAAATATTTTGAATTTAATTAAAATGAAAACACAGCAGAGCAAAATTTGTGATATAGCTGAAGAAGTGTTTAAAGGGAACTTATAACATTATGTTCATATTAGTAAATAATCTTTCTTCTACCACTATAACACTTACACTCTATTACCAATGGTTCTCAAAGTGTACTTCCTGGTCCAGAAGCATAAGCGTAAGTATCACTTGGGCCCCACCCCATACTCAATCAAACTCTGTGGGTGGATCTGAACAATCATTTTAACAAGACTTGCTGGTGATTCTGATGCACACTAAAGTTTGTGAATCACAATGGTCTAAGTGTGGTTAGGTGTCTTGCCCTACACCCTTCCTTCTTCACAATGCAACCAGCGAGATCTTCTAGAAAGCAAAATCTGATTATGTCATATCTTCCCCGTCCACTTCCAATTTAAATCTCCACTCTAAGTGCAATGGGGAGCCACTGAAAGTAGACAAACTTCTTGGCATGGCTCATAAGAACTTGTATAGTCTGTTCCTTTGCTTCCTTCTCAATCCTCCCTACATCTGACATCATCTCCTTCTTTCTTGACTAGACACACTGGCCATGACTTACACCTCTAACCTGCCAAGAATCCCACACCTCAACATTTTTTCCACATCCAAATCCTTCTTCCTACCCTACTGGTTCTCTACCACTTGGCCTAGTTAATTCCTCCTCACCCTTCACAGCTTAGCTTAATGGCCATTTGCTCAGGGAACTCTTCCTTCACTTGGTAAAACCTCCCAAAATTAAATTCCCATAGCACCACATACTAAGAATGTAGCAGATCTGTGTATTTACTCAATGTCTGCCTCTCCAAATAAACTTGAACTGTGAGGGTAGGGACCACATCTGGTTTTGCCCCCACTATTTCGCATATGTCTAACATACTGCCTAGCACGCAGAAGACAAACACTTTTGAATAAATAAAAAGAGTGTATAGGTACAGGCTTTTAAAATCTAGCTTTCTATGTTTGCATAACACAGAAAAAAAGTAGCAAATAAATGCATTTTCCAGGTTGCCTGGAACTGGGAGAAGGAAAAATAAGCCAAGGTCCGTTTTAAATAAAACAAACACAAACAAGGAAAAAAAAAGTGGCAAGAAGAAATCATTCAGACACCTACCCTGGCCTTTTTTGTTTGTAATTAAACTACAGGTGAATTCACTAGGCTTAACGTTATGATAATCACAGAATGCTCAGCTCCATGACAAGAAAACTCTTATTGCCCAGGAAAAACGACAAGAAAAAATGGTAGTTAGGAGAGCTGAACTAAGAATTTTGAATTCTTAAGAAATAGAGAAGGAAGAAAAAAGGAGAAAGAGAACATTTAGACCTTGAGGCAGGAATTTATCATGGTGTGAAGCACTGAAACCAGTCTCCTTCTAGCAGGTGGTAGCAGCTGGTTAAAGAAGAAAAGGGTGACCCTTGAACTTACCTCAGATAGAGAAAGCAGGTCTGGAGGCTGCAGGGAGAGAATAAAGATTTACAAAACAGAATACAACTGGTGCTCATGGCTCCCCCAGCACCACTCTGCTGGATAAAGACAGATATTGACCCGTAAAGATCAAACAAAACAGAACAGCTAACATGTCAAATACATTGTATTGTGTTGAGGGAGGGAGTGTTGAGGAAGAAGTGGATGGGGTGTTGGGGACGAACAAGATAGGATGACCTTAATACATTTTTTAAAAGCCAACAACTTATTTTTTATTTTTTTCAAGCCACACCATATCAAAATTGTAGTGATGTCAACAGAGTCGGCAAACTTTTTCTGCAAAGGGCCAGGTAGTAAATATTTTAGACTCTGTAGGCTTTATGGTGTCTGTTGCAACTATTCAGCTTCTGCAGCACAAAAATAGCAATAGACAATATACGAGTGAATGAACATGGCAGTGTTCTGATAAAACTTTATTTACAAAATAGGCCATGGCCCAGACTTCCCAATTTAGAGAATTAAACCTATGTCTGAAAATAGTTCTGTTCTCTACAACCACCAGTATGTGGAATCAGCCAAATTATGTTTCTTTTACTAATTATGTTGCCAAAGTAAAAACTTGAAATATCTTCTAGATATTCCTTGAGTTCCTTTGTGACTTGAACATCTAACACAATACCTGATACATCAAAAGAAAAAGTATCCAACGTTTGTTAAATAAACTGAATGATTTTCTGAGAAAGATATGGGGCAATTAGTAAAACAATATCCTGAAAACTCAGTAATACTTGAGAAAGCAATGGAATATAAAATATTCAAGAAAAATTCTAAGAAAAAACATCAAGACAAAGATTGTTTAGCTGTTTTACATTTTCACAAAATATTATGGCAAAAGTTAGAGACTCTTTAAAACCTAAACTCCTCTCTTACTCAATTCCTAAGAAAATTACAGGGGAAAAACTCAAATATAAACAGAATGTATCTTTATTAAAAATTCCTCAGGGGGGTTGGGTGTAAAAAAATTCCTAATTTCATTAGAATACTTTAACAGAATCAAATCTTAATAGTTTTACTTAAAGTAATCATTTACTTTTATCTTGTGTTCAGGGTTCAAAATATGTGTTAAAATGCTCATAAGCAAGATCAGAGGAGTATGTATGGTTAGTCTTGGTTTCTGGTAGATGAAGGAGTATATTACTTAGTTAAAAATCAGCCATCAGTTATAAACCTGTGTGAAAACCAGAATTCTGAATGGGAAAAATGTAAATTCAGTTATTTTTGACGGCAGATGGCAAAATAGAAGAAGCTGACAAACCTTTTTTTTTCAGTCATCTCAGAATTCGATTCAAAGTGTCAACTGAATTCAAAATTCTTATGGGAAAATTTAATGTTTTAGGATGACTACTATTATTACAGGAGCTTCAAGACCACATTAGGTTATTTGATTCTTAAAAGTTTACTCAGAGGTGTCCAGAGTCAGCTTATTTATATCAAGATGTTTATCAATTAGGAAAAGATATACACTTGCTTTGGGAACTCAAAAGATACTGATATTAAAAAGGTCTATATTATTTCCAACAGTTACACTCCATTTTTAGGCCATTATCATCTCAAAAATCATCTCCTGCAACTGACCTTTCACACATCACATTTCCCATCCTCCACCCCCTGGATCTATATTTGTACTACTATTAGAAAAGATTCTCTAGAACTCTGCTTTGATCATATAGCTTCTCACTATTCACAGAACAGATATATTCTTGGTTGGATCTCTTTGTCCTGTCATCCCCACGTGGTGAACTTGACTGTTATTAAATCTAAGGGCCCACCTTTCTCCAGGCTTACATTCTGGCAGCTGAGATAAAACCAGTTGTTCTATCCTATATTTCTTGAGACAGCTATTTCAAACCTTGTCCATATTCCCCAATTACCCAATCCCACATACTACTCTTGATTACCTCTTGATTCATAGAAAATGGACTCTAATATCTCAGGATTCTGCCCACAAATTACCGATTTGCCTTCCCACATGTTGTTCCCACTACCCTTTTTTTTTTTTTTTAAGAGAAAAGTGACCCTTTTGGCTAAGACCAATCTCTCTAACCATGTCCTAGATCCTATACCCAATAATCTACACAGGGGCTTCACTCCATTTCCATTGGTTGCCATCTCATTTCTGTATCTTCAATTGTTTATTCCCTATTGGCTTTTTTTTCCATTAGAATGTAAATATATATCTTTTAAACCTGTCTTCAACCCCAGCTTAATCTAGCTAACCTTTGTATATTCTCTCCATTCATGGTCAATTATAGTTTTCTGTGCTAATTTTCTTTCTTTTCCTTCATTTAACTCATCTAGCCTTGAATATGACTTGTGGCTCTGTTAGTCCACCAAAGTTACTCTTTCCCAACCACTAAGATAAACTCTTGTTGCTATATTCAATGGAACCATTTCAGGGCTCATCTTAGTTGACTTCTTATCAACAGTTTACATTGCCTTCTCCCTTCTTACAACACATTTCCATTCACCACATTCCCCAGACTTTCGTCTTACCTCTCAACTACTGTCATCTGTCTCCTTTTGTATACATCTTTCCTTTTTCCTAAATCTTTGGGGCTCTGACTCCCTAGGCTCTTTCAGTCTTACAATGAGTAATCTCATTGTAATCTCTTCCACTCTCATGGTTTCAGTTATCTGTTGATTCACAAATCCTTATCTCAGCTCAGGCCTTTTTCTTGGGAAACAGATCCGTATGTTTAGGAAGCATATCCATAACTGCTTCCTAACATCCTTTCTTGGATATCCCACTAAACACCTCAAATTTCTCACATCTAAAGAGCATTCTATCTTAGTAGATCTTACTATCCTCTACCCAGATGTTCAAGGCAAAAACCTGGATGCTTTCCCTTTTTTCTTCTAATCTTTAAGACATTGATTTTACTTTATAGATCTCAAATCTATTCTTTTCAATTACTGCTACTATTAGGGCTTAAAACATTTTTTGTTTCATTATTTGATGCTGACCTCACAATATGGGCTATGCTTCCCAGTAGTTTCACTGTTTTACCATTTTCCCACTCCCTCCTAATCCATGATTCCTATTTTATCCCTCAGTTCTGATAAATTACTCAATATTCCACATACGCTTGCTCTTTTTTTAAAAAAGTTTTTGAGACACCTAGGTTGGAGCGCAGTGGCACAATCATGGCTCACTGAAGCCTCGACCTCCCAGGTTCAAGCAAGGTGTGGGCTACCACACTTGGCTAATTTTGTTTGTTTGTTTGTTTTGCAGAGATGGGGTCCTGCTATGTTGCCCAGGCTGCTTGCTCTCTTTTGTCATCCAAATTTTCCACATCGTTTGCAACTGCCTGAAACACTCCTCTTCCAACTTCTACTACATCGGCCTCCTTCAAGCCTCAGCTTAGATGCAACAATGTAGGAAACCTTGCCTAATTCCCTAAATCTGAGTTCAATTTCTCTGTAATGTGCTCTTAATATCCATCGCTCTCTCTCTGATCATAGCAGTCATCATCCTTCTACTGGAATTGCCTATCCATTTTTCTATCCTTCATGACATGGAGGAACATATAAGAGCAACAACCATAAGAGCAACAACCATGACTTTAACCATTCTATCCCCTTAAGGCATATAATATCCCACTTAAAAAATGAAATACATTCTATTTACTGAATAAACGACATAGGTCTTGTTTTCTCCCTTAGATGGAAAGGAACTATTTGAACCTTCCACAGTGCCTAAGAACATATTGTAGGCATTCATTAAATACTTGTTGAAGTAAGAATACAATGGGATTGCATTTTTCTGCCTCCTTTCCATGTGCACACTTGATATATACAGCAGTACAAATGTGGTGAAGTATAAATTTAAAAACTCATAAATTATATCTGGACAGTTCATCTCAAAATGTACAAAACAAGATATTTGTGATAGAAGCAAAACTTTTCATCAACAGAAATATTTCAAAATCTCATATACACTGCCTTAGAAATTTTTCTAGAAAAGGCTGGTTGTTAAGTCTCTTAAGTCTCCAGTCAGTAATTTATTCTACGAAGAAGAAAAACACATATAAAACTAACAATGAGTTTTAGCATCATTTCCAAAAAGGCAAAAAGAAGTATGAGATACCAAGAATAATGAGAAAAAATAATACTTTAAAAATCAGATAAATATTAACAAATATTTCTATAAATACAACTTTATAAAAATAATGTCCTTGTTGATTGACTAAAAAAAAGAATGTTAAAAAATAGAGAAGGAAAGTTATCAGTGAAAGATAGATAAAACTTTAAGCAGAACAGGAAATAGTACTAGTAATTTTAAAAATGAGAAAGATCAAAAACAGCTCTTCAAATGATACTAAAAATTTTAAAACTGCCCAAAAGGATTTTGAAATTAATTTGAAGAAGTAGTCACTAGGCATCTTCCATCTTATTTTTTCTAGGATGATTTCATATTTAGTGGGGGTAAATAATCACATTAAAATAAGCTTGATATTTATTTCTTAGGAAGATACAATGATTAAGAAGCTAAAAGGACAAAATACGGTTCTGTTGTAAAATGAATTAATGCATTTACTTCTGGTTAACTGTAACAGCATGATATGAGGATGATATAAAGAATTAAAAATGAAGCTTTACATTTTATTCTCCATTCATGACAGTCTTTAAGAATTATGTGTGTATATTTTCAGATGAATTATAATAAAAAAAAACACTATCAGGCTTTTTTGCCTCTGTTTTTCCTGACATGGCATTTGATATTTTTAATTATCCCAAGAACAAGAAACAGAGGTCACTTTTTAAAGTTTTGATTGATCGTTTATAATGGAGAATCTACTTTGGCCAACTTTTAAAATTTTAATCATTGCATGTTAGATATTTGAAATTTTAATCATTACTTTCTGAAATAGGTTTTAAAGTTATATAGTTGAATAACTCAATCTTGGGGGCCATAAAATCATTAACTTATTAAAAATCAAGAATTTACTGCTTTTACTCTTTTAAGACCTGATACTACCTATTTTAGCTTTTAAACAAGTTTTAAAAAGAATAATAAAAATAAAGCCAATACTTCCCCAACCCCCCCAAAACACCCCTAAAATATATAATGATGCAACTATATAATAAAATATCTTTAAATTTCCAAATGTAAAATTTCTTTCATGTTAAGCAAGTAATCATTAAGTACTTCCATACTCCTCAATATCCCTCATTGTCCAGTACTTATCAATAAGAAGAGCTGGAAATGGCTACACTGGCAACTATAGTGTTCCTATATTATTTTTACTAGGTTTTAGCAGGGGTGTCTAATATTTTGGCTTCCCTCGGCCACACTGGAAGAATTGTCTTCGGCCACACATAAAATACACTAACACTAACAATAGCTGGTGAGCTACAGAGACAAAAACAAAAGCAACAACAAAAAAACACAAACAAATCTCATAGCATTTTAAGAAAGTTTACAAATTTGTGTTGGGTCACACTCAAAGCAGTCCTGGGCTGCATGTGGTCCACGGGTTGTGGGTTGGACAAGCTTGTAGGGTCCCTGAGTCTCCCTGAGGCACCAACATCGGGTCAGTATAACTGAGTAAACGATGTAATTGTTTGCTAAGGTAATTCTGGTTTGCATTTTGAATTTGGCATTACCTTAACAATAACTTGTATATGATTCTTTCTCTTTTGCTAGGTTATGGATTACCTGTGAAAAAGAATCCTCATCTTTATATCTGTGGAAATGAGCTCAATGTCTGATATCAAAAAACTACTCAACAAGTTTGCTGATTTATTTAAAAAAATATTGTTGCTCTACCACTCTTCAAATCATCAGTCTTAAAGTGAGCTCCAAATGACATAACAACTTGGTGGGTGATGTGAGATTAGGATTATCCTAGGATATGTTACAATCTATCAATTTAACAGATAGTCTTCACTTTTTTTAAAACATGGTCTCATAGTTGTGGTTGATTTCTCAATTGAGTAAATATTTACCAGTTTATAGTGTGGTACTTAATTTTTAGTTAGTTACTTGGTTATATTTATCTGTCAAACTGCTTACTGATTTTATTAGATCTACCAAATGCAAAAGGAGATAACATCTACATTATTAAAATAATATATTTTAAAGATGATTTCTATGTCTCTATATATTTTTATTTGTGTGAAATCCTGGACATATTAAGACGTGGGGAAGCGCACTGGTACGTTTAGCAGCACCTAATTTCACGAGTTTCATACTAGGTGCCAAGAAATTAGGTTGTCCAAATATTTTGGAAACTAATTAAAACTGAATCAGCTGTTCCTTTTCTACCTGTTATGCTTTACTCAAGGCACCTACAATGAAACTTTAAAATTAAGTAGAGAAGAACTTACCTAGGGATTTGGAAAAATAGTTTGCCATTTGTCCACTGTTGCAAGACTGTCGTTTATGTCTTTTTGTTGACATTTCTGTGGTCTTCCATGGTGGTCTTTTTCTTTTGTTCAAACTGCTAAGAACTTCAAAACTATCAGGATTCTTGTCAAAGTTAACACATTTGCTTAATTTACTATTGCCAAGATGGTCAGCAAATTCATCAGCTGAAGGACTATTTGCTTTAGCATTTTCTATTTCTTTAGATTGCTTTTTAAAAGAATTTTGCCTAGCAGAATGAGATCTTAAAGTAAAGCGCTTTGATTCTTCCATATGAGTCTGATGAGTATTTCCACTGTCAGTAGATTCAGGAGAGTAAATGATTGTATTTAGCTTAAAAGTATTTCTGTGTTCAAGACAGTTGAGCTTCCTCAAAAATATTCTACAGTCTTTTAAGGTTTTTGACCTCCAACTATTAGGACATACATTTTCTAGTCTTGGTCCCTTTTGAAAGTCTTTTTGGCTGCAATTTGTTCCATTCTCTTTTGCTTCTGACTTAAATTTATTCTCGAAACTAGCATGTATTTTGAAGTCAGGCATTACTGCCCTCTGCTGCAAGTCACCCCTGATCTCAGGTGGCAAAACACACTGATTATCTACTATGCTTTTTCCTTGGAGTGGGATGTCAGCATTTGTTTCTCCCTCAGTCTTATTTAAAAATTGGTTCTGGCAGAAAAATCTTAAGTTTCTCCTTTTAGAGTTCCAGTCAACTGTTCCATGGTTGTGCAGCTTTCCCTCTCTTTTCCACCTTTCATGATGCAACCTCTTAAACTCAGTCCTTTTTAATCTAGCTATTGCTAAATTACTTTTCACATTTAAGAGTGGAGAGTTAGCCACTTTATGCAGTATATGCAATTTCTCTGCTGATTTTGAAGGAGAAGAGAGTGCAAATTTTTTAAAGTGCTTTCTGAAGGGGCTGGCATTAAAGTCAGAATATTTGGTCCCTAATTTGATTCCCCTGGTATTTATTACTTCCAAAGGGTTTCGGGCATTTGCTTTTCTAACTAGTGAAAGAGACTGTGTTTCTGTTGTTTGCATAAACCAAGTACAGAGTTCATTCAAATCATACTTTTTCTGAAAAAGCATTTTTACAGGTGAAACTTCAAGTTCTAAAAGACAAGTTTCCAAAGGGCTTGCTACTTTGAAATGATCGTTTTCAATGTGTTCTCTTTTTTTATGAATACAATTTTCAGCTTCATCTCCACTTACTTGCACCCAAGCATTTGTTATTTGCTCAAATCTATTGTTTAATTCCTCTAATAAGGAATCATTTGAAGCAGAAGTAGCCCACCACCTGAGCAAAGGGTTTGATGAAATTATAGGATCCAAGGATACTTCAGAAATAGGTACTAATTTATTATCTTCCAAACACTTTTTTGCATTCCGCGAAAGTCTGTTTCTTGGGGTATCTTTGTAAGCTATTTTCATCTTTGAGTGCCTATGTTTTTCCTTCTGACTTTTATTTTTCTGCAAATGCAGTTTATATGATTTATGGAGCAGAGCATTTCTATAAATAAGTGAGCTAGAAGATGCTAATGAATGTAAGAAATGCAGAGATGTGTTTCTATCCCTAATAGAATGTCTCAAAGGTACAGTAGCAATCATATGTTTTGATCCATTTTTAAATATATCAGCTTCAGTGTGCCTTATTTTATCCATTTTAGTGCACTGTTGGTCATACTTTTCTACAGGCAGATTTTTTCCTGATGTATTATCCTGTTCTAAAGGAGGCAAGCAGCTGCTAATACTTACTGCTCTTTCCTGAGGTGAAGTTCTATTAATAGTCACAGATATGCCAGAGATTTTCACTTTTGCCGGTCTACCAGGCTTCCTACTTATTGTCAAAGGCTTCTGATTTGGTCGAATAATGTTCTTGGAAGGCTGAGGTATCACAGATTTGTTCTTGATGGGTCTCACATATTCAAAGCCAGACCCCAAGATCTCACTTTCAGTAGTCAAGCTTGCTACAGCACTTATTCTTTCACCCAAGTCAATTTTGTGTTCACTAATATTTCTGGGACTATTATATTCAGTTGGAAAATCACCAGCATTATTGTTTAAAGACATAAGGTTGCTTATGTTTACCCTTCCTTCAGAAACATGCCTTTTAGTTCTTCTTGACCTTCCGTAAATAACAGTTACTGTAATACTCTTTTTATAAATACCTTCTTTTACTTCTGATATGAGACATTCTGGGCTTTTCCTTCCAGCACTAAAGGGCTCATTCTGGCAAACAGTGATGTTTGTTTGATCAATTTTAGGCTTTGGTGGTCTTCCAATTGGTCGCTTAATCTGTTTCACAACCTGGGGACCTATTTTTTTTGGTCTACCTGGTTTTCTTTTAAAAGATGGATCAGTAGCACTGCTTGAATTGTCCTTAGGTTCTTCTTGTGGCTTATCACTATTTATATCACCTATAAACATTGTAGAGGATCCTGCAGTTTCTTTTGTATGACTGAATTTGCTTAGTTCTCTTTGAAAAGTATCAGTATCATAATGATTGGAGTGATAATTTTCAGAGTTCGCATTTGAGATATCCTCATTTGTTTCTGTTTTTTCTTCAGTTACATGATGGGTTGTAGGTTTTTCAGAAGGGAGAACGACATTTGAATGGGAAGTGCCAACTGAAGTTAAAGTATATTTGACTCCTTCACTACTTTTAACCTCAGATAAAAACATGAGTTTGATAGGACTAGAATAATTGGAAACAGATGAACTTTCAATACCTTCATATTTTGCTGGTACATTTTCAACATTGGAAATCAAGCGACCCATATCTAAAATAGATGACTTTTTCAGATTTTCAAGTCTTTTGTTATTCAAATCCACTGTAGGCATGCAATGACTTTTGATAATATTGCCGGATGCTACCACAGATTTTGATAAGCTCTGTTCTTTGCATGTCATTCTATTTAGAGTAAGAGTCATATTTCTGTCAGCATGTTGGTCTTTACCATCAATTTCTATCAATTTCTTGGATGCTTTATATCCTTCTGATAATGGCTTATTATTCCAGGATTTTTTGGCTATATTTATTGTATCTTCCAAACGCTTCACAACAACTTGTAAATTAGAATTCATTGCAATTTTGTTTAGGTCTATATTGTGTGAGCTTTCAATGTGAATATTTTTCGCTGGATCGTTTTTTGTTGTGGATTCGGATACTTTTTTGGCTTTAGGGGATTTTTTAAAAACATAATTATTTGTTACATATATAGAATACCACCCTGGAGGCACAATATTTCGTTTAGTTCTGCTCAAAAGTCCAGAAGCATCATTTCTCAAAAGAGTTTGAGTATTACCTAACTTTGGATTTTTCCTATGATTTTGCAAAAACTGTTTTCCATCTGTAGATTTCTCCTGTGGCTTTCTTATGCTCATTTTCTCAGGGGAAGTTGTTTTAAAGCTTTCTGAAAATGCATTAAAAGACAAGTTAGTTTCTGAACTATGAAGAGGTAGCTGCAGTGACTGTAATGCATAATTTGGTGAAAATGATGTTTCAGCAAGATTTTTATCTTGAAGTCTTTTAGAATTTTGTAAAGAAGGCCCTTGGTCGTGATAGAATTCTCCTCTGTCTGATGAAGATATCTCACTGTTTTGTGTCAATTTCCTAGAACTTTTCTCGGTGCATTTTTTTCTTGTAAAATTTTCATCAAGACTAGCAAGTTCTCTTTTTATCTGTAAAGACTGCCTTCTAAACATGGGTGAATCAGAGGAGTTGCGCATTGCAAATAAAGTTTCTTGACGCTTTCGAAATCTTGTCTGAATAATTTTATTTTCTACCTTTTTATCATGTTGACTCAATAATTCCATAAAACTATAATCACTGGCTTTTGCATTATGCAAGAGAGATGTTATGAAATCTCCCAATTTTAAATCATTATATGTATTATAATCACTGCTAGATAATTTTACAAGGCTTGTCATATCCGTGGTTTCTATTGATTTTAGTTTTTCATTAATGCGATCCATTAAATCTTGAAAAATTACAGCAGTTTCACCTTTTTCATGATTTGTAGTAGAATTATTGCTGTCATTTGAGAGTAAAGAATAAGAGTTACTTGATTTTTTAGTTTTAAGTATTTTATCTTCATGATCACTCTTATTGTTGCTTATTTCTGCTGGTGTGAGAGATGGAGGCTGGTTAACGTTTGCTTCAAGTTTGTTATTTTCTAAGGCTGAAATCTCTGAGATGACGTCTTTCAATTTTTCAAATCCTTCAGTTTCTACAGGTGATAATGGTGGAGGTGAGGGACTTCGAGATCTACAGGCATCTTTAAGAGTGACTGAAAGATCACATACTTCCTTTGACAAAAGAGGACTACGAAAGGCTGATTTTGTAGAGTGAATGTTTGGTAACAGTCCAGAACAGCACCTGTGAGAATTATAACTGTCTGCAATTCCTCTATTCACTACTGGCTTAACGTGTTCAACAGTTACAGTTTGGCAAGATAAACAATGTAAATCTTTAATACAGACTGGCAGAGGTTCGAAACCAGGGCTTTGTTTTTCGTTTTGTAAACAACCTCTTTCTGCCAGCCTATATTCACAACTACAGAACAGACCATATAAATCATCTTCGATTAAGGGCTTTTGAGATTCTGAAGACACAACACATGATGTATTACAACAGCAAAGAGAAGCAGCATTCTGCTCTTGGACTAGAAATTTCAACATAGCCAAAACTTGTTGCTGGTGATGTATGCACAAAGATTCCAAAACTTTGTTTAATGCTGATTTTCTTTTTTCCATTTTAGTAGCTTCCTCTGATTTTGCATCAACAGTTGAACTAAAAATAAAAATCAAACAAAAAATGAATTGCAGCAAAAATACCACTATAAGGAGTTATAATTTTAACAGTGTTTGAAAAAAGATATTTTGGTATTGCTGGACTCCTGACTCCTAGAGAGCTGCAATAATGGCATTTTGATTATTGTTTAGCAAAAATATAATGAAGCACTGATAATTAATTTCCTATAACAAAGTATAAGTCAAAGCAAAGCCCTATTTTTGCAATATAAAACCTGATGATTATACATGATTACATTTATATATTAACGTCTGTTTTTAATGTATTAAGAATATTTAATGGAAAGTGCTTCAGAAGGAGTTAAATTTTTATAAAGTAGCCATTTTATAAATTATTCTGATACATAATTATCAGTCTACATTAGTGCAAATAAGGAAAATAAAATGTAGGAGTACAATCTTTATTTAAAATAGATATTTTTTCCAAGGCAGTGAAAATAATAAAAGCTTTCCATAATTACAAGGAAAATTAAGGGTTTAGATTTTATGTAAATAAGAGAATGTCCTTCCTAAGATTAAGCTGCAGGCATTAGCTATTTAAAAATAAAATCTATTTTTAATTGATGTTAAATACTAAAGTAATTTCATAAAAGCTAAAGGCATTACTTACCTAATTATTAAGTTTCAAATGCTGGAAAATGGCCCACTATAGAAACTAATATACATCTAACTTTAATTAAGAACCGGGCTTGCTTATCAACCAATATAGAAGTCTACAAATTTTTTTTTTAATCCAATACCAGCAGCAGGAAGAATAAAATATATTTAAAGAGTTCTGTTTCAGAAAAGTATCTATTTTAATTAAACATATCACCAAACTCTGTACATGAAAATTGCCTTTCACTTACAGTTTATTACATTTGTTGTTTTTAATAGTTCCTGATTTCTAGAAATTTTAAGGTTGGAATAATGCTGATTATGAACTACTATTGAAGAATGTATTTTTGTTTAAATACAGAATTATGCTCGTCTATATTAAAAATTATAAGATTTTTACTTTAAAACAGGAAGTGGAATATTTTTATTTTGCTGCCTAAAACTGATATAGCCTGTTTCAGAGGTAATATTTCACTTATTATTTTATAAAAATTATGTTATTTGAGTAGCAAAAATAAGGAAGCAAATTTTAAACATGTGATCAAAACTTTTCTGGAAAAAAAGATAACTTTACTAGATTCATCCAATGTTTCACTAAAACTAGTGATCTGACATAAAGAAGCTAGCAAATAAAGTGAGAAGACATGTGAAATTACAATAAAACTTTTAAAGTCCACTGCCGCCTCTAGACAGATGAAGATAGGACATGACCCCAATATCCTTTCCTTTTTGAAAATAATTTTTTATAAATTTTGTCATGGTTGGGAGTGTAAAATGATGCAATTGACTCCCAGGATTCAATTACATAGTTTTAAAAAATATATGTAGAGAGAGCAAGGGCAGGAAGAAATGGTAACTATCAAAGATTACAATATTTTTTTTTCCAGCAAATTAAAAATGACTAATTTTCACACAAGCAAAAGAAAACCCAGAATGTTGTGAGAGATGCACTTCAGTAGTTTCTAAAGTGATGTTATGGCATAATAAAGAGAGAATTTACATGTTTCTTGGAAAAATATGTTGTATTGTATTTTAAAGATTAATAACTGTTCATAACTCTTCCTGAAATGCTCAAAGGCTTTTTTCTGTTAATAAAGCCAGGTATGTGGTATAAATAATCAAAACTAATGACTAATGTTAAGTATTCTGAAACAATGTTATAATATCAACTTGATTAAGCTCACAAAATTACAAAAACCACTGCTTTTTATATCCCTTTTCCGACATTCTAAGCAAAGCTTTTAGAGTTTTCTTATTCAGTTTATTAATAACGGAATTTCAAAAATACTATGGTAGCCAGTAATTCCCATCTAATGCTATAAGAACAGCTTAATAAAGGTATAAATTAGATATTCAGATATTAGATTATATCTTATGTATCAGATATCAGAAAACTAAGATCTCAAACTACAGAACTTCACACTATGCTTATTTGGCTTCAAACATTCTCCCCCATATTTCTTGCATGTTAGGATCTTAAAGAAAAACCTAGTAATGAGTAAATAATAGTTGAACACACATATAAGTATCCAGTCTAGAATTTATTCTCAGGTGATTATATAAGGTTCTAAAATTGTATTTTTTTGTAGATCCTTTGCTTTTAAAGTTTTCTAACCTTTTCCTGTTTGATTTATAAACCAAACATCCTGCCTATTTTTAGTATGTTACTATCCATTTTGCCCATTAGAAACTTGTTGGAATATTTCTTCAGAAAAGTAAATTAGAATACTATATTTAATAAAACTGCCTCCTAAAGTAAATCAAAGAAGTCAGTGTAGTCAGTTTTTTTCTTTTCTTTTCTTTTTTTCTTTTACTGAATGAGTAAATCAATCACACACCAACAGTGTTGTAAATTTAAGTGCAAAAGCATTGAAGTGCTTTACTACAAATTACAACCTAGAAACACGTTAACTGAACAATTAAAATTCATACAATCAGATTTAGATATATAACAACACAAAGTAGGAACAGAATTACAGTACATTTACAACACAAGACAGATACATGAATTCATTAGAAAATATTGTAATAAATAATTCATGAATTATAGTGCAATTGATTTATGCATAAATATAACTAATTGCCTAACAATCAGTTTATATTAACAAAATCTGTCAAAATCAAGGCAGCCACAGAGTTTTACTAAATTACTGCGACAATGGAAATACTGCAATTAAAAAACAAATACAAGTATTTGTACTGTAAACAACTAAAAAAATCAGTCTCACTAAAGTTAGTATACAATTTAATATAAAATTGTCATTAGCTACCAGAAATGGTTTAAACAACTTTACTGAGCAGTAGTTTTCTAAAAACAGAGGCACTGTTTTTTCTTTTCCTTCTTTTTTTTTTTTAATATAAAATACTTGAGGAACATTCAAATAAGTAGAAAGCACATAAGGGTTGCTTTCACCTTCATTAAGTCTGCTGAAACGGGATTTTTCAGAAAATTGTCAATTAATAAATAGTAATGGTAACTAAATTCATAAAGTACTTTGAAAGTTTAACATAAAGGTCATCTTAATAGAATCACTGGGGAGAAGGGGAATTTCCCTGCCTTTTCTAGTTTGTATAATCAAATGTCAACTCAATAATAGAAATGTTTTGTTTCTTTTAAAAGTTATGGGTTGATTATTACCTATAAACTATCAAAAAATATTTTAATTTACTATTTCTGACCAAAAATAAATAATACAAGTACTAAAATGCTGTAAATTAACTATAATATTACCTATAAAACTACTGATTACTGTGAAGTCAATAGCAAAATGATCCCTGATTTATGAATCCTGTAAAGTTTTTGGTCAGGTCATCTTTTAAATGATACAAAAGTGTTCTGTAAGTTTCCCTTTACTATAAACTTCTCAATCAATTTATTAATGTAAATATAGTGTGAGGAATAAAAAAGCTCAATACAATATAAATATTATGTAATGCATTCAAAGCCCCCAAAGTTTTCCAAGTAAAATTCTGTATAAAGAGGTCATTAAAATTGTTTTGAAATATGTACTTTACCTTTAACTTTGCTTTTCATTGGGGGAAGGGGGAAATATACTAAATAATCCAAGTTCTGGCCCTCACAAAATATGGCTTAATTCTTTAAAAAGAAAGATGACCCTGACATCTGCTGTTCTGTAATCTATTATGTATATTTTCTTGGGGTGGAAAAAAAAAGAGGATTCATACCCTAGTGTGCAGGTAACATTAATAGCTGAAGAGGGTTAAGTATAGATCTCAGAGACCAAATAACTGCTTGGTTGTGTAGTTTCTCACTCTTCAGTTTCTTTAAACATGTAAGCAGTTTTAAAATTTAATAGCTGAAAATCTCTTTAGTATTACACGTATATATGATTATTAAATACACACAAACACAAGTGTAAAAACACAAGCATTTGACAAGGTGCACTTATTTTTTAAATTCAGCTAAAAGTATTCCTTTTGGACTTACAAAAACTGGCTTAGAAAAATGATCAGAACCTGAATTTTAACAGAGAAAGGGGGCACTCAGAATTTTGAATACATAAAGCAAATCCCTATTCTTTATATGAAGGCATATGCTTTATAACATTTTACCACTACAGTTGCATACTCCATAAATCCAACAAGGATACTTTGACCCATATTTTAAAACTGCTATGTAAAAATGACCAGTCTCTCTTATGAGTCTAGTAAAAGTTAAAATGCACTGCCCAGCTTCTAACTACCCAATTAGTAGAGAGTTTACATTACTGAAAGTTCAAAACAGCTTCAGTGTTAAATATTTGTAAATCTATTCAAGACCCTGAACAAACTGCAAATTTGGTTATTAGCAAAATGATAATGTATCGCCCACCAAAATGAAATCTGCAATTCATTTTGATAAACTGAAAATGTTTTGAAATGTCACAGCAGCAAATATATTAAAGTTACACTGAGGTTTTTCAATAGTAGGAGTGTGTCACAATCCTTAAAATTTAAAGTAGTCATAACATCAACTAACCAGCACATTTAAACCAAAATTATCATTCTCAAGCTTTTTCTGTGCACATTATAAACATGCTCTAAGTTGCATTCCAACTTTCTTTTCTAACCTTACACATTAGCTTATTTTTCAAATGAAAAACAAAACTAAATTATTTTAATAATTAAATTTAAATTATTTTTTGTTCTTAGTACTCCATCTTATATTAAAGGGTTCTATAGCTGCTGGGGTTAACTATGTGTCAGTTTTTTTTAAGTATATACCTTATATACCCCAACTTCTTGCTAAATCAACTATTAAATGATAAATATTAAATCTCATTATACATATCCTTTAAGGTTTTCTTTTCTATTCCTGGTGGATGCACTTGAGTGCATTTTGTAGTTCATAGAATGCACTGTAGTGTACTAACACTGTATATATTAATTTTTCTTAGTATGGAGATAGCTGTCTATTTAAACTTTGATTGGTTATTTGACACACATACAACAACTGTTAAGTATGTTGTATAGAATGTTTATAAACTATGAATATCATATTTCCATTATAAGATGGTTCAACTGAATGGCTGGAATGGTCTTTCACCAATAAAAATGTTTCACTTGACAATTACTTGTTTTCCCACAACGCTTTATGCTATTGACTACTAAAGAAAACCTGAATCTTTTTCACCTATTTATACAAGGATTAAATACAAACTATCAGAATTAAGTAAGCAACTATATAATTCTGTCCACAGTGAAAACCCTGAATAAAACTTTTTTTCAAAAGGCATGTAAGTGGTTTTTGAACTGTAAAATTTCATGTCTCCTGTCAGAGTGAGCATTTGTAATTCCCACGTGTGTATACAGACACACAAATACACACCTGTGCACATACACACACACGCAAACACACACACACACACACACAAACATTTTCCTAACAAGTAATCTACACAGGCTTGCTGCTGTTTTTGCAGCTGCCAGTCCCTGAATCTGTCATATTATATAACCCAGTGTCTGGTAATCGTAGTTTCTTCTTCGGAGGAGTCTTCAGTGTTCCAGATCTTTCTTTTACCTTGTATTCTAAAGTGCTGTGAGGTACCCCATAAATTCCTTGTGCTTTGGAAACACTCATTTTTCCACTCATTACCATCGCAATAGCTTCTTCCATTATTTCATGATCATATTGCCGATAGCGGCCACGTTTTTTCCTGGGCTGCTTACTGTCTTTTCGATCTAATCCATCTTCAGTATTTTCAGAGGTCCCATCAACTGTTCCATTTTTAGAATTAAGACACAAAGGAGAGAGGTCCCCATGTAGAAAGTAAGAGTCAACACTTGAGTGAGTTACAGGCCCAGAACATTCTATTTTGTTCTGTTTAGGGAGTATATTTTTCAGTTTTTGGAGAGCTGATCCTTCTAGGACTGAAGAGGTTTTGGAAACTTGATACATAACATCCAGCAGACCAGAACCATCAGGTTGTGATTTTGAGACAGAACTTACTCGTAGCTGAGGAATTTTTAACTGTACAGTAGGATTTGAAGTTTCATATTGGAGGCTTTCATTTTTTTCTTTAAACTGAGTGACCATTTTCTGTAGAGTTAGCTGATGGAGGTAAGTGGAAGCTGTTGGGAATTTTAATTCTGAGGTTTCAAGTAGATTGAGTTTACTTTTTTCTGTGCGCTCTGCTTGAGCTCTTGCCCACAAGGCTACTTTTTGCAGCACTGCACAAGTTTCTTTACTGTCCTTATATGAATAACTATCATGGAAATCTCGAGTTTTGTTTTTAAAAGATGCAGGCTTCCCTGCTGGTAAGGCTTCTAAGTGAAGAAGTAAAGTTTTTTGAGGTATGCCATAAAGTATGCCTGCTTTATTTATGTCCAGTGCTCCAGACTGAATGTCTTTCAAAGCTTTTGAGAGCAAACCATCTGCAAACTCAGCACTTCTTTCCACATAGTCCTCTCTGTTTCTGTGTAGTCTCCTGGATGGATGGAATGAAACGATGGTAAACTGATGCATGAGAGACTCTCACACAGCTATGGAAGGGGAGGGTCCACTCCTTTATTATACTCCTTGCTTAGGTAACATCACTGCTTATGACACTTTTAAGTCTGTGAGATGTAGTAGTTACTCCTTATCAAAGCAAACGCTACAGTCCTGGTAGGACAATGTGTCAATGATACGGTGGCCTCAACGGGCAGACCTTCCAAGAACATAAAATCCTAACTCAGTATTTGGAAAAATATTCTCATGATGTTGCTATTCCTCTGACAGATGCTTGCAGAGCAACACTTATAATTTGTACAATTAGAGCTCCATTATAAAAAGTACCCAAATCCTAAAGGAGTTTTTGTTAGTACAAACGTGACGTTACCGCTAAACAAGTAATAAAAGAGTCAACCCCTTTAAAGGAAATTTGTAGCAGCAGGAATATTTCCAAACACAAACATCCCATATTTCCACAAGACTAATTTTTCTCTAGACAAGAGCTTAAAACTTGAAACAAGTAGATAAGTTATATTTGAATAATTTAATTTTAGATATTATAAATGTCACTTCTATTTCAAATTATCATTGTAATTTTCAAAGTTTCTCCAACAGAAAGCTGACTATACCTTACGACTCAAATACTACTACAGCCATAGTTGAAACAAATTACAGTCTACCTCTAAGATTTAAATGTGACACAAAAGCTTCCTGTGCAGTTAGTTAATGGGAAGATGCAAAAAAGTTGTAAAAAAAAAAATCCAAAAATCCAACAGAACAGCATTTCACTACTAATTATTTATTTAATGATTAATGACACTTTTCAAAGCATGAAAGGACTTTTTGTGGTGATTACTAGATATATTTAAGTAGTTTGCCACCACATCTAAAGTGCAATAAAAAAATCTAAACACTATAAACTAGCATTAATAATTAGTAAGTACAGTGCTTTTAGAATTTGTTCATTGTTTTAAAAAATTAATAAATTACATATTTCCCTTAAAATTGCGTCCTGTGTATTTAATTTAATATTCTCTTACTCGTCCTGCTTCTTAGTTTGTATTCTATGATTAAGTTGGTAGTTCATTTTAGTAACATGAACTAAAGTTTGGTGATTGTTCTGATAACTTTTCTTTAACAGAAAGAATAAAAAAGAAAGAGAAAGGACAAATGAAAGGTATGAGAGAGAGACACTTATGAGTGACAAAAATTCTGGAGGAAAACTATATACGTCAATACTACTCAGAATAGTATTAAGAGTTCTCTGCAGAGATAATTTTATATTAATATTAAATTATATTTCCTAGATATTGCTTACCCAGCCACTGAATTTTCAGAAGAAGGATCACATATGGATGACTCTTCAGATTTTATGCTGGTTTTCTTTGTAGAGAGATCTAACACTCCATCCCCTATAATTTTTGCAAGAGAAAAAACTTTATATTTGCAACAGATAGGCAATCCTTACATTTTAATATTTCATATTTTGTTGGTCTAATTCATAACACTAGTATTTGATACGTGGCCATTACCTATTCATCTTAAACGGGTTTAGGAACAGGATATGACTGGGAAGGCACTATATAGGAAAAAAAGAACAGAGGAGGAGCTGGCATTGCCAGGTGATAGGAAGAAACTAACTAAATATATGATATAAAATTTGTCTAAGATAAACTTTTAGTCACCTCTCCACCATTTTGTAGTGAATAGCCATTGATTGCTCATTCATGACTGTTTTCCATTCAAAGCTGCCCAGATAATGCTTTGGGAAGGTGGGAGTGATGTAAATTGTACAAAATGGAGAGAATAGAAAATGTGATGATGAGTAAGAGAATTGAATAATTAGCATTTACTAGGACTAGCAAAAGGTAAACTGTGGCTGTATGTATAAACATGTATTTTCTAGAACTCATAGTGTAAAATTTTACTCTTTTAAATTATTGAACTATACAATAGTTAAATCATTGCCTACATAACATATTGTGCTTATATCTACGACTAAAGACAGAACTTACGATAATGCAACTTTAGAAAAATAATGTTAAAAAATAACTGCCTATGCGTGTTATTAAAATGTAGTTATTATTATACAACATTTACATAAATAAAAACTCAATGACTCAGACTTGTTAATCTGGCATGCTTCAGGATCAAAAAGGATAAAAATAAACCATGAATTTAAAACCCAGCAAATAATTCCGTGAATGTTTTTATTGTTAGCTAAAAAACTGAAAGTTTTAGCTATAAGAAAAATTATTATTAAAAAATACATGTTTAAAAATATACTAATTCAACTGGGCTTAAAAAATTCAACTGGATTTTACTGTAACCATAATTAATCCATGAAATATGTATGTTCCTGGGCAGATACAAAGATGAAAAATAAAAAAAAAATCCTATCTATAGCATCCTATATAGACTTCGACAATAATTTATTGAGTGCTCACTATATGCAAAGCACTATTTTAGGCACTAGAAGAGCATCAAAAAAAAAAAAAAGTCATACAAAGTACCTATTGTCATAGTCATAGTGCTTAGGATCTAATGAGATAATTCATACACCACCACAACCAGCACCACTACCACCAGCAATTATGATAGTGCCACCCTGGAAAATAACACAGAGTAAGCTGATAGAGTAATGAGGGTGGGGCTGAGAACGCTGCTGTTTTACACAGTGTTATCAGTGCAGGCTTCTTTGATTTGAACAGGGCCCTGAATAAGATGAGGGTCACCAACTAATCAGATACATGGGAGAGCGTTTCTGAAAGAACAGTCTGTGTAGAGGCTGTGATATGGAACCATGTCTGGAATGTCAGAGGAATAGCCAAGGCCAGGGTATCTGAAATGAAGGAAGCCAGGCCAAGAGTGAGCTGAGATCAGAAATGTTGTAAGAAGAGGTTAAACAGGGCCATTGGGCCATGGCAAGGACTTCGCATTTCGTTCCGACAGAGACAGGAAGCCACTGGCCACTGGAGGATTCTGGGTGGAAGACTGACATGATTTCAATTTAGGTTTTTAAAAGATCAATCTGCTATGGGAGAATGGACCGCAAGGAGCTAAAGGTGGAGCAGGGAAACTTCCTGGGAAAGTGCTATGCTATTTCTCGTTTCTGGGCTTTCACACTTGGAATTGGTTTCCTCTACCTAGAAGATTCGTACTCCTCTCCTCCAGACCCCCGCCTCACCCCAGCCACCCCTCCAAATTCTCACCAAATCTAACTCATCAGCCCCACTCAGAACACAACGTAGAGTTGGTTGATCATCGTAATAGGTTACCATACCAGTAACACTTACTTACAGTATTTAGCGGGTTGTAATGCTAGTTGTTCATATATCTACCAGTGCTAGCCACAGACTATAAGCTATGTGAAGGCAGAGACCATGCATATTTTATTCATCAATATATCCCTGCTGCTTAGAATAGCGTCTGGCATACAATAAGTATTCAATAAATGTTTGCTGAATAGAATTTCAAAGAACTGGAAAAATTCAGTATGGCTAGAGGTTAGCGTCCACATAGAAGGGTAAAAGGGGGAGACTGAAGAAGCAAAGTACCTGACACAGAGTATCTTGAAAAATTACTAAATACAGTTTATTGCCCCAGTTTACCCATCCAGCTTAATTTTAAGCTTAGTCTCCAACTCATCTCAAACCTCACGTCTCATTTATCTATGTAACTACCTGAATTCCCTCAAACATGCTATGCAATGTTATGCCTCTCAAATTGCAGTACCTTGTTCCCTCTGCCTAGAATGCTCTACCTATTCGACTTGTCAAACTTCTACTCATCAAACTTCTACTTATCCTTAAAGACTCAGATCTCCTGCCCAGGCAGAAAATGCTTATTTTGTCTTCCTGCCTGGACAGCATCCTATAATACTTATGACACTATCATGCAATTATTGATTTATAAATCTTTTTCTCCCATGAGACTGAATCCCTCAAGGTTCAGGATCTTGACTTATTCATTTGTATTACCAAACATTGGCAGAGTGCTAAAACCTACTAAAAGGAGAACGAAATGTCTTCTCTGTTCTATCATCTCATTTCTCTTTTTTGGCAATTAAAATTTTACTACTTTAAGAACTTACAAGAAAGGATAACTGCCAAACCCATATTCAAGTTTATAACTTTATTCACTAATTTTGATTTTGCTCATTTTATGTATAGTTTATGGCATATAAAACACATTCCCCTAAGTCTGTTACTGTTAGTACCAGAATGAAGTAATGAAATTTCCCCCATTCTAAGCTCTCTTAGACTTGATATGCTCCATTTAAAATTATTTCATAAAACAGAAATTATGAAAGGAGGTACAGGAACCCCTTTCTCTCCTTTACAGATAATATAAAAACTAGGCTGCAGCTCTCTACCTGGGGCAGTAAAGGTTTCTTTTCTTTTTTTGGACTACTCACACACAAAGCACCAACTATAGCGCATTTTAGTCTGGATGAGCTACATATAAGCTCTACTCCATCTTTCAGAAACCTACGCAAATAGGCTTATACTTCTGATTCTTTCTCTTTAGGAAGTCTAAACAATGACCCTATTGAGAAATGCTTTTATCTCTTCTTCATAGCCCTTTCTCCACATCTAGGCTATGTTAGAAGTTTTATTCTAAAAGGATTTGACAAATAAAGTAATACAGTATCTAGTGAAAATGAAAAATGTACTCCATCATATTTGTCACATTGCATTAAAATTCTTTTATCAATTAATGTCGACATAGTAAACACAAAATACATAAATATGTAATAGTTCCAATACCATTAAGAATTTTAGATCAATTTTAGTTATCTATAGAAAATCTCACTTTTTGTTAGCAGTATTAACCATCTGTACTATTTTGCTGATAGCATGATTCCCTTTTCTTCATAAGGCCTGTAGTTCAAGGGCTGGAAAAGTCAAAAGAAGTTACTCCTAGGATTGTCTGAATTAGAAAAACAAAAACAATGAGACAGCCAGCTTGGGAAGGATAGAGAAAGCCCAGGAATGGGGGCGGGGGGTGGGGGGGGTGGGGGAAGGATATTTTCTTGTTCCTCATAATTTACATCTATCTGAATGGTGATTACATCACTCCTTCACAATGGAGATATAACTAGGTTTTGTGTGTACATCATTCCAAAGTACTAAAATTAACTCTAAATACACGATAAAAATCTGTTTAAAATCAACTCTTGGTCACCTCTCCCACCATTTTGTAGTGAATAATGTAGATAAAACTAAGCACCCAGCATGCTATTACAAGATAATACAAACTAAGTAAGGTGGAGGGGGAGGAAATTAATTCAATTTTACTAGTATATTCTCTGCAGTCTATCTTATTACACTGTAATTTATTCCCCATTTATTTACTGTTGGTATTCATGTTTAGTTTTTCACTGTCACAAACAATGCTGAAAAGAATATCCTTCTAAATTTTTTTGTGTTCATGTACAATAATTCTGTAAGATAAACTATCAGAAGTGCTGAACAATAGATATTACCAAACTTATTTCCCATATCCTTGATAACACTTGGTGTTGCTGTGATTTTTAATTTTTGGTGAATAAGTAAACTTCAGGATTAAGTGAAAAAGAGAGTGTATTTATTATGCCATTTATGTGAATATTTAAAGCACACAAAACTATTTTGTTTATAGATACATAAATAGGTGGTATCATTGGTTGCTTCCAAGGGTAAACAAAAAGATCTAAAAGGATCTTAACTGTATTTCTAGAAATACTTTAGTTCCTTAAGAGAAGACAAATCAGAGGTAAATATGACCAAATAACATGTTTATTAATTCTGGTTAACAAGTACATGATTATTACATTGTATTTTTCTGTATATTCAAAATTTTTACTAACATTTAATAATAAATACAAAATTGTTTTCATTTACTGGTTGGAGACGGATCATTTGACATTATAATTTAATTAATAATTTAATTATTTCTGATCAAACACTATTGTAAAATGAATTAAAGATAAGCCAATCCAATCTTTGAACAAGGTCAGGTAATTGTCTATATAACACTACTGGAATTAAATTTAAAAATAAACTGACGTTTCAAAAATTGAAGTCATGGCCAAATTGGGCAATTTCTTGAATACTGACACTTTATTGGGTTAATTTTTAGTTAAAATTCAGATTTCAATTTTTCATTTATAAACTGTTCTCTTTCCTGTATTGTCATGCAAATTTCTGATAAAGGATCTATTCAAAAAGGACAACTGGAACCTTCATAATATAGAATTGTTTTCCACCCCTCCAAGGAAATCATTCTATTTCACCTCTTATCTGGCCTTTTGCTATTCTCCTCTGTAGGAGATTCTTATGGTTTTGTTAATTATATTCGACTGATTGCTAGAAAATATTAGTAACTTACATTAAACCTAATGTGTTTAAAACTGTATTTTTCTATAGTGTACTTAGAGTGTGCAAAGCATTTGCTACAAACATTACATGTCTTAACTCATCCAGTTCTCACAACAAACGGATGGCATAAATAGGTTTATTAATGCGCAAATTTTGATGATGATAAAACTGAAAATGAAAGAGAAATCAACTACTTCAGAGGCTGAGATGGAAGAATTACCTGAGCCCAGAGTTTAAGTCCAGCCTGGGCAACATAGTAAGACTCCTGTCTCTTAGAAAACACAAAAACAAAAAACAATGTAGCCATATGTCATCAAAAATCTTAAAAATGTTAACACTCTTCTAGGTATCTAAGAAAATAATATTTAACATAAAAAATGTTTTATATACAAAGATATACCGTAGATTATACAATTTTTTAAAAACACTAAATATTTAAAAAATGGTTACATAAATTATGGTCCCTTCACTTGCTTGAGAATTAGATTTAACACTGCCATTAAGGTAATTAATAAAGCATGAAAAACCTGCAAACGCTACTGTAACATTTTTAAAAGGTATGATATAAAAATCTGATATACAGATGATGTAAACATGTAAATGCAAATGCTACTATAACATTTTTAAAAGGGATGATATAAAATTTGATATACAGATGACGTAAATGTGTTTTGCATGTAAAACAAGAACCCCCAAATAAAATAAAATATAGAATAAACTGTGGAAGTAAATATACAAAAATGGGAACAATGGTGATCTTTGGTTGATAAAGTGTTGAGCAGTTAAAATATGTGATTGTGTGCATGCACATACCTAGGTATGTATGCGTCTACATATACATTTACAAATACTCTTCTGCCTTTCCCAAGTTTCCATAATAAAAAAAAATCCGTAAACTTAATTAGCAAAAAGTCAACAAAGTGTGAAAGCATTCCCTGGGTTTATCCAAATTTCAATTTTAAAAATTTGAAGTCTTATGCTCACTGCAAATAAAATTGTTTTGATTGTTACTGTTTAACTATGGGGTTTCAGTCATGGGAGAAATAACACAAGAGTAGCACATTATTGTAGCCTTAGGATTGGTTTTTCCTTCATTTGCCTACCTCTGCAAGTCAAATAGTATTTTTTTCTTTTTTTTTTTTTTTTTTGAGACAGAATCTCACTCTGTTGCCCAGGCTGGAGTGCAGTGGCATAATCTCGGCTCACTGCAACCTCCACCTCCCGGGTTCAAGTGATTCTCCTGCCTCAGCCTCCCAAGTAGCCGGGATTACAGGCACCTGCCACCATGCCCAGCTAATTTTTGTATTTTTAGTAGAGACGGGGTCTCACCATATTGGCCAGGCTGGTCTCCAACTCCTGAGTGCCAAATGATCTGCCTGCCTTGGCCTCCCAAAGTGCTGGGATTACAGGCATGAGCCACCATGCCCAGGCTCAAATAGTTTTTTAACTGGAAGGTTATTTTCTTCCTGATGTGTTTTATTTTGTATATATATTGCTGAAATAAATACTACAGAATTCATTAATCTACTATTCATTATGATAAGAGATGATATAAATCAGAGTAAAGTACTTATAGTGAATTTAAGATGTAAACATTTATAATAGCAAATTTAGGAAAATGCTACAGGTGAAATTAAAATAAGGCTTCAACATTTCCACCAAATGCCATTTGAGACTTTTGTTGTAATTCTTTTTTCTTTCTTCAGTTATTCCTGCAAGTACTAATTAAATCATGGCTTCAAAAGGCTTCAAGTCAGTACCTATGAAAAACATTTTAAAGAACATGTTCTCTTTTATCCTCTATATTACATTACCTTATTCTGTAAAAAGTTTTAGCCAAATATATTATTTAAAACATGGTTTGTATACTTATTGCAACGTCATAGTGGAAGACTAGATTTTTTTAACCATACATTTGAGACTCCTTGTTATGCTCCTCCAGAAATTACTTTTAAAAAACCTTTTATAAATATGTTTTACACAAAAGTACAATCTAACTATACAGTTTAACGAATTTTCATGAACTCAACCTTCCTGTATAAAAACTACACCTACTTACCAGTGTCAACCCTGACGCTCCCCCACCTCAGTATCTTCTTCTGGTCACTACCTTGTCCCCACCCCTACTATCTTGACTTTCAACAGCATTGTGCATTCTTTTAGATCCAGCAATTTCACTTCTAGGAATTTGTCCTGAAGTAAAAATTGAGTTTAAAACCTTAGCTCAAGAATGTTTATTTATATATAAAAGACACACAATATGTGATCCTTCCATACTACTGAGCTAAGTAAATGAATTTAAGTATTAAAATGATTCTGCAGAAAAATACTTAGTAACATAAGGATGTCAAAAATATAAATTCATGCAAACAGTTTACAGAGGATATATATCTCATGTAGTAGGTTAGTGGGGCTCAGCACTGAGAGTGTGTTTTGTGCACATGTAGATATTCTTTAGTAAATGGTTTGGAAGGACCGAACACAGGAGCACCTGCAGATAGCTCTGGGTGGAAGAATACAGGATAATTGTTATTTTCTTCATTTCCTTATTTGTTTTCTAGTTTTTCTACAGTAGGTAAAGCTATCTTCTAATGCCTAATTTGCATTGAAATTTCTTGAGTCCAAAACATGTTTTTACAGTTGATATCTTCAACTAGAATCAAATAATGTCTCTGTTACATTTGATTCTTAGCGTGACACATTTGATTCTAAGGTTATTTATTTATTTTTGAGATGGAGTCTTACTTTGCTGCCCAGGCTGGAGTGCAGTGGCATGATCTGGGCTCACTGCAACCTCTGCCTCCTGGGTCCAAGCGATTCTCTAGCCTTGGCCTCCCAAGTAGCTGGGATCACAGGTATGCGCCACCACGCCTGGCTAATTTTTGTATTTTTAGTAGAGATGGGGTTTCACCATGTTGGCCAGGCTGGTCTTGAACGCCTGACCTCAAGTGATCCACCTGCCTCAGCATCTCAAAGCACTGGGATTACAGGCGTGAGCCACCACACCTGGCCATGGTCTCTAATTTAGGGCAGCACTTTCCCCAATTTATGATGGGGCTATGTCTTGATAAACCCACTGTAAATAAAAAAATATAGTAAGTCAAAAATGCATTTATATCCCAATACACCCATCATAAAGTTGAAAAACTGTAAGTTGAACCACCTTAAGTTGATGACCATCTGCACTGTTTTCCTGTGGTATCATTTACTTTGCTTTAAAAAATTTCTTGTATAATAATTCTGATAAACTTGGAATTGGCAATAAAGCAAGTAACTCAAACTTTTGAATTTCGTAATTCCTTTTTACTCTTAAAAATTATTGCAGACCTTTTATGTGGGCTATATCTACTGATATTTACCATAACAGAAATTAAAGGATTTTAAAAGTATTTATAATTGATAACAATAACAACGCTAAAAATGTTAATGTTCATAAAAACATTTATGAAAAATGTTTTCAAAATGAGTAAAAAGAATATTTTAAAAACAGTTTTGTAGATCTCTTTAATGTCCAGCTTAATAGAAAACAGCTGAATTCTCACATCTGCTTCTGCATTGATTGTGTTGAGATATCACACATCATGTAGCTTCTGGGCGACTTTACTATACACACTTGTGAGAGAATGAGAGTAAAAAGAACAAATAACATATTACTAATTTTAACTTGGTATATCTCCTGAAAGGGTTTCAGGGATTCTTAGGGCCTCCTGACTATGCTTGAGAACCAGCGGTGTAAAAATTGTTTAGATCCACGTTCAACATTTTTGGTAAGAATACTTCACAGGTGAAGTGACATATCACAAGGTACATAAAGTCTATTTTCAATGATGCTCAAGTGATCAGTGTGTTCTGATGGTGACAGTCTGACCCCTTTGTTGTAAAGTTCTCAAAATAAACTTTCCTGATACTTTTTATCTTTATATATATATGTGTGTATATATGTATATATATGTATATATGTGTATATATATTATATACGTATATATGTATATATAATATACGTATATATTATATATGTATATATCATATATATTATATGTATATATATTATATATATTATATATATATAAAAGTTTTATTGGTTTGAATTGACACATAATTGAACCTATTTATGGGGTCCACTGTGATGTTTCCATACAGGTATACATGTACACATTGTATGGTAATCAGTGTAATTAGCATATTCACCACCTCAAACACTTGTCTTTGTGGTGACAACATTCAAAATATTCTTCTAGCTGTTTTGAACTGTTACCATTAACTATAGTCACCCTATTGTGCAACAGAACACAAGAAGTATTCCTCCTACCTAACTTTGTACCTGTTGATCAACCTCTCTCCATTCCCCTCCCCACACCCTTTTCCAGCCTCTGGTAATCACTATTCTACTCTCTACTTCTATGAGATCGACTTTATTTAGATTCCACATGAGTGACAAATACACATATTGTATTTGTCCTACTGTGCTGGACTTATTTTACTTAATGTCCTCCAGTTTCATCCACGTTGTTGCAAATGACAGGATTTCATTTTTTATTGGCTGAAATAGTATTCCACTTTGTATACATACCACATTAAAAAAATCCATTCATCTGTTGATGGACATTTAGGTTGATCCCATAACCTTGGTTATTACAATTCAGCAGTTTTCTCTGTATTCAGAGTTGTGCAACCATCACAATTTTAGAACATTTTCTCCACCCTAGAAAGAAATCCTGCACTCTTGGGCGACTGCTCTCCCTTGTCCTATGACTCCTGGCCTTTGGCAACCAGTAATCTACTTTCTATGCCTATGGATTTTCCTACTCTAAACATTTCATACAAATAGAATCATATATTTGGTCTTTTGTGACTGGCTGCTTTTACTCAGCACAATGTTTTTAAGGTTCACTCATGTTGTATCATGCATCAGTACTCCTTTTTATTGTTGAATACTATTCCATTGTATGGATATACAATATTTTACTTATCCTTTCTTCAGTTAATGGACATTTGGGTTGTTTGCACTTCTTGGCTATTATGAATAATGCTGTTATAAACATTTGTGTACAAGTTTTTGTGTGGACATGTTTTTGATTCTCTTGAGTAGGTTCCTCGGAGTAGAACTGTTGGGTTATATAACTGGATGTGCAACCTTTTGAGGAACTTCAGACTGTTTCCAAAGGGGTTGCATCATTTTATATTCTTACCAGCAATGTATGAGGGGTCCAAATTTTCTGCATCTTTGCCAACACTTCTTGTATCTTTTAGATTCTAGCCATCCCTAGTGGATGTGAAACAATGTCTTTCTTTTTCTTTCTTTTCTCCTCTCCTTTCCTTCCCTTTCTCTCTTTCTTTCAAGAGGGAGTTTCGCTCTTGTTGCCCAGGCTGGAGTGCAATGGCACAATCTCGACTCACTGCAACCTCCACCTCCCAGGTTCAAGCGATTCTCCTGTTTCAGCCTCCCAAATAGCTCGGATTACAGGTATGTACCACCACGCCCAGCTAATTTTTTTGTATTTATTAGAGACGGGGTTTCACCACGTTAGCCAGGCTGGTCGCGAACTCCTGATCTCAGGTGATCCACCCGCCTTGGCCTTCCAAAGTGATGGGATTACAGGTGTGAGCCACCACGCCTGGCCTGTGTTTCTTTTGTAAGTTTTAATTTTTGTGGTTACTGAGTATGGGGTACATGAGACATTCTGACACAGGCATACAATTGTATAACGATCACATCAGGGTAGACGGGGCATCCATCACTTCAAGCATTTATCCTTTGTGTTGCAAACAATATAATTATACTCAGTTATTTTAAAATGTACAATTAAACTGTTATTGACTACAGTCATCCTGTTGTGCTCTCAAATACTAGATCTTATTATTTCTACTTTTTTGTCCCCATTAACTATCCCCACTTCCTCCTTACCCCACCCCCCACTATCCTTCTCAGCCTCTGGTAACCATCCTTCTACTATCTCCATGAGTTCAATTGCTTTAATTTTTAGCTCCCACAAGTAGGTAAGAACATGAAAAGTTTGTCCACCTGTGCCTGATTTATTTTGCTTAACATAATGACCTCCAGTTCCATCCATCTTGTTGCAAATGAAAGGATCTCATTCTTTTTTTATGGCTGAATAGCACTCCATTGTGTATGTGTACCACATTTTCTTTATCCATTTGTCTGCTGATGGACACTTAGGTTTCTTCCAAATCTTGGCTATTGTGAATAAAATTGCAATAAACAGGGGAGTTCAGACATCTCTTTGATATACTGATTTCCTTTTTTTTTTTTTTTAGGGTATATACCTAGCAATGGGATTGCTGGATCATATGATGGCTCTATTTTTAGTTTTTTGAGTAACCTCTAAACTGTTCTCCACAGTGGCTGTATTAATTTACATTAGTCTTTATCTTCTGATGCTGTTGTTTGATTCAAATATCTTATTGGGGTGGAAAAACAGTAATATTTGTAGTCTATTATGTCTTCCATATTTATTAGCCAACATTCTTCAAGAATTTTCTTTAAATGATTTGGTTGCCCTGAACCACAATTTGTATAGAAAAAGCAAGATAAATGCTTAACACTTTCCTTTAATTGCTAATTTTCACAGTAAAGAACTGGTGTTGTGTGTACCTCCAATAGAGACTACTAACTCTGGGGGACACTTTCAGTTTCTGGTTCTCATAAATGAGTATATTTTAAAACATTCACTATTTTTCATTCCACTGAAATTGTTCTTCTACTGATGATCAAATATTTTCATATTTGACCACCTGGGAACCTTTAACATTGACTCCTGTATTCTTTTAACAAATTCGTCTTTGGGCTTCCTTGCCTGCTAGCACAAGATGTTCCAGGCTCATCTTGTACATTTCCTAGTCCAAACCTGAAGTCCAAAGAGGCCTGCTTCCTTTCAAAGGGAAATAATGTTTAGAGACCACACTCCAGGTTTAGGTTCAATGCCACTGAGTTTTCATTGCTTATAGGCTATTTCAGTGATCAGATGAGGAAATGTGTATTTTTGAAAATAATTCATGGTTTGCACTGCGTTTCCAATCCACATGTAATATAAGGTTTTTTACTTGATGTTGCTTGTTTTTTCTCTTACACTGAAAATACTGGTTTCCTAATATATTAATATGATTACATATTTGATTTGTTCTACAGACTCAAAAAATAATGACAACATTATTACTAGTATTACTAAAAAAAGGTTTAAGGGTTCCTTAAAGTATTTTTTTGCCCTTAGAATATATTCTATTGCCCTTGGAATGTATTTCACTAAGAATGTATAGTCAAAATGCTGGGTAAAATCACTTGATATAATTCTTTTCTCAGTGTTATGTTACTAACATTATGTTACTAATTTGACCCAGCCAGGTTTATTTGTTATATTCTACTTCAAGTTTTTGGGATTGCTCTACTTTAAAAAAATGTTTACCCTTTGGAATATACAGAATATTTACATAAAACTCAATAACAAGATCTGTTGAGAGCACTTCCATCCCTGTTTCATCTGCCTCATTTACTTCATCCCCTTCTTGGTAACCACATTCATTGTTGTTAGTTTTTGGCTTATCTTCCCTGCTTTTCTACACAAAAGAGAGCATGTAATGTATGTATTTCTGCATCTTGCTTTTTATTACCTAACAAGAAAACCTGGAAATTCACTATCAAGAGATCATTCTCACCTTTTTTTTTTTTTTTTGATGTTTGCCTTCCATTGTGTGGATATAAATAATTTAACTAACCAAGACACTACTGATGGATATTTGGATTATTTCCAATGTCCTGCTATTACAAATAATGTCCCAGTGAATCACCCTGAATGCATATCATTCCATATTTGTGCAGGTGTAATTAAAGGCTTGATTCCCTGAAATGGGATTGCTAGGTCAAAGGACAAACGCTTATAAAATGTAACAGATACTGTCAATTTCTCCATAAGGACTGCACCAGTTTGTATTTCCATGGTAATGCATGAAAATGTCTGTTGCTTAACAGCTTTGACAAACAGGGTATATAGCTAAACTTGTATTCTTATCAGTGTGACAGGTGTGAATCACATGAGTATGGTTGAGAGTATTTTCCTATGTTTAAGGGCTTTTCAAATTTCTTCTATGAACTGACAGTATAATTATGCTCATTTTTCTATCAGGTTGTTGATATTTTACATTTCAATTTTTTGAAACTCTTAATAGATTAGAATCATTCATTTTTTATTTTATAAGGTGCAAATATTTTTTCACAGACTGCCACTGTCTTTTGATTTTTCTAATACTGCTTTCTTCTGTGTCATGAAGAAGTTTCTTTTGTTTATATATTGAAATTTGGAATTTATCATTTTCTTATTGTTAAGGGGATACTCTAGCTAAGACAGAAATGATGAACAGGGGGCAAGCCAAAAAAAAACAAGAATATGTGAAGGCAGAGTAACCCAGGCAAAGGGATCAGCAATGATGAAGGCCCTGAAGTAGAGTGGGCTTGGCAAGTGTCAGACGTAGACAGTGTGACTTACACCTAGGCCAGAAGAGAAGGAAACGGAACAAGTCCAGAGTGGTAGGCAGGAACAAAATCTTGGCAGAACTAAGTCATTAAAAGAAATGTAAATTTTGTTCTTAATGTAACAGAAAACCAAGAGGAAGATTAAATACAAAATATCAGCTTTATTACAACTGGGCATAAGAACCCAATTTTGGCATATTGATAACTTCAAGGTTATAAAGTAGGTACAAAAGTTATCTCTTTGGGGAGAGAATACTTGGAGAAATTACAAGGGAAAAGAAAAAACCGAGAATTGACACTTGGAAACCCACAGGGTTGGTGACCAACTTTATATCATATGAGTACTTAACACAAACTGCTTCATGCACAAAATTATTTAAAATATGATATAAAATTACTTTCAGACTGCTTGTATAAGGTGTATATGAAACAAATGAATTTTCCGTTTAGCCTTGGGCCCTATCCACAAGATATCTTACTATGTACATGCAAATATTCCAAAATAAGATAAAAATCCAAAATCTGAAACACTTCTGGTCCCAAGCATTTCAGATAAGGAATACTTAACCCATATAACAAATTTTTGTAAAAAACTGAATGGCAACAGAGGACATTAATTTCTTTTTTCTTTTTCTTTTTGCTTTATATACCTAATAATTAAGTTAGTCAAGTGACATTTTAGATAGTAGCATTTATGGAACTTCTGAATTTAAAAAGTGCACTTTTTAAAAAAAATGACATTCTTTACAAAACAGAAAAAAAGAAAAATCCAGCTTATATATACTGTAACAATTTTATTTCTTCACATCCTATAATCTCACCTTATTAAAAAAGCTTTGAACAATCTCTTGGTTTTCACCTGACTGAGACAATTTCCATACAGTTCCTCAAATATATCTGATACATTCCTGCCCTGAGTTTTGATATTTTGTACTTATATTTGATATTTCTTCTGACTTAAATGCCCCGACCTTAGATCTTCATATGGAGGACTTCCTCTCATTATTCAAGTCTCAGCTCAAACTCACTTCTTTATGGAGGTCTTCCTGAACGATCTTATCTAAAATAACCCTCTCAGTCACTTTTGATATCTTGCTTAGTGATTCTTTTGTAAAATTACGGGCATGCTGACAGGCATATTTGGAAAAAGTAACAATTAACTTCTGGAAATGAAAAGTATAATGACAAATTAGAAACTCAAGACACAGGTTAAATCGTGATTAAAATAGCTTGAAAGAGAATTAGTAAATTGGGAAATATTTCTGAATAAACTAATCATGATATTACACAGAAACAACGAGATGGAAAATGTGAAAAGGAAGAGGTAGGGAGGATAAAATAAGAAGATCCAAAATATGTCTCAATGGATTTTGACAGGAAATAAAAGTGAGAGTAAAAATATATTTGAACAGATAATGGCTGAAAAATGTCCACAATTGATGAGATTTCTCCTTAGTTTTAGGAAACATACAACTCTTAAGTAGAATAAAGAAAGGAAATCTGCTTCCCCTGTCACCTCATCAAACTGCTTGTGGCCCATGCTGCCTTGTTGGATTGCCAGAATGTAGACAGAAATGTATTGTTCTTTTTTTAAAAAAAAAAATGTAACTGCTACTTGATAAAGACAGAACATTATTCTAGTTTCATGTTTAATCTGAATTAAATATATTCTGTGGCTTATATGAAGAAAAAAAAAAAGAAATCTGCTTCCAAACATATCCAAGACAACCTGCGGAATACCATAAACAAAACAGGGAGAGAGAGCGAGAGAGAGCCCAAAAGTAGTGTGTAAAGTTACCTATAAAGAAAAGACTATTAGTTGGCAGTCACAACAATCGTACCAAACAGATAATTATGTACCTAGAGAAAACATCTTTTAAGAATGAAAAAGAAAATGAAAAAAAAAAAAAAAAAAAAAAACCCTGAGAGTTTACTACCAACAAACCCTTATTTAAGGAATGTCTGATCCCAGAAGAACATGTGAAATATAAGAAGAAATGATAAGCAAAAGAGATGATAATCATGTATGTAATTCTCAACAAAAATTGATGATATAAAACAAATGGCTGCGTTTAAGTTGTGATGTCACAAGAAGGGAAACACAGCACTGAATATAGCTGTAAGTGTCAGGGCAGGTGACTCTAAATTTCTTATATTAACTATACCTTTAAAACCTTCTAAGGTAACTACAAACTTAATAGCAGTAGAGTATATAACTTCAAAGTAAGCAAAGAAAGAAAAGTGAGGAAACCCAATCCAAAAGAAAATAAGGAGGAAAAAAAAGCATAACAAGACAAATAAACAGCAGATAAGATGGTTGAAACAAATAATTACAGGGGTAACAAATGCTACAAAACAATATAGGATATTATATAAAAATACTGTAAGAACCCCAAACTAAATACGAGTAAGAATAAGAATATCAACGTGTGTGTTTGTGTACATCCAATATGGGAGGTGTGGAGGAGGTTTTCCTAAGAAAGTAATGTTTAAAAGGAGACCTGGAAAAAAAAGTACTATGTATTTACAAAAAAAACTGGTTGGGGGTAGAAGGTAGCTTTTTTGTAATGTTCTGAGGTTCTGAGAGTGTATGACATATTTAAGAAAATGAGAAAAAGCCAACATGAAGACTAAAGAAAGAGAGACACAAGATGTGGCTGGATAGGTGGGGAGGGGCTGGTTCCTAGAGTTTAGGATTTTAGACGTTATCTAAAGGGCAATATGAAGCCATTAAAGAGTTTTCAGCAAGAGAGCGTAGGCCTAGATCTGGAATTTTAAAGTATCACCTGTTTCTTCTATCCCTGCAGTCAGAGGAGGTTAGATTAGAAGGGACACAGAACCATCTAGACATATGTTTTATTTTTCAGGTTGACTAAAACATGGCATCTTCCCAAGCATGGAATATAACATTTTCTTCCACGTTTTTAGCCACAGAAAACAAAAGCTCGGCATAGAAAAACAAAATAGACAATTTCATTAGTGGACATAGAAATTTTTTTGAACTGAACTTTAAAAACTGGTGATTTCCAAACAGAATTACAAAACTTAATTTATAAACCACATAATTAAGCATACATAACATCATAAAACTATACGTGACTCTCTTACACATAGTAACACCTACCTTAATCACAGCCAAGAAAGCACAACAGTGGTGGTGGCAGCAGCAACAAAGGATACTTAATGACAACTAAATATGCGGCTGAAATTCATATATTTTATTCAATATAGTCTCTCAAATAGTCACTTGAAGCCTACTTAGTATTAGTCCTATACATAATTTGTTAAAAAGAAATTTAAACTAGAAGTTATGGATTCCAAAGTTTACCCTACTGATAACATTTTGAAGTAATTAAAAAAAAACTTACTCATCTCTTGCTAATTAAGAGAAAATAATCCTAAAATTTTCAAATCATTACATGGTGGTACAATAGTTAATGTCCATTATCATGACACAATGTTCCACATGGCATTTTAAAAAGTATTAAAAAGTATATTTCAGAATATTTTCCAACCAAAATGTTTAAAATGGAAAATTTCACTGCAGAAACACCCTAAATGCAATGGTCAAGTCTCAACCTTCATTTTAGTTATCTGTGGCATTTGAGGATGGTGAAGATTTTTAATTTAATAAATAAATCCAATATACTGTGTACCATACCAAGCAGTGGAGACACAAAAGTGAAATAAGACAAGTTTCCTGCTCCCAAAGGCAGATAAACATGCAAACAATTACAATGCATTGAGAGGTTTACTATAATGAAAGTTCTACCAGAATACTCATTGGATTTTATGGTAGAAAACTGCATTAACAAAGTTAATGAAGTATTCCATCTCTGCCCAATCTGATCTTGTTCTGTATAGGATTGCCTATGCTTCATAATTGTTACAGTAATGATAAAGGTCTCTAAGTTGCAAATTTCTTCTTGTACATTGGAATTTAGGAGTTTTTACTCTGGCCCTAGATTAAAACTGATATTTAAAAAATACATACTTGACACACTAATGTTATTTATATCTGTTTCTTAACTCAATGTACCAGGACAAAAAAGAATCCTGGGTATGGGCAATGCCTGCCTCACCTTTCTACCAGTTTCTGAGGCTCAGAGTGTTTATACAAATCTAAATAATTTAAAATGCCCAAAGAAATATCCTCAAATATTTGAAATGCCTGGATAGAAAGTACAATGGAGAGGAAAAAAGGCATGTTTTCCTCAGGGTAATCATATTTTAAGTGAGTGTAGAGTTTGTGAAAGAGAAGGCAATGACAATGAGGAAGATGGAAACTGACTTATGAAGAACAATTAAGGAAGTTGAAAAGATTTGTATAGTAAACAGACATTTGAAGAAACCTAATAGTTTCAACTAACATTTACAGCATTACTATGTCAAAGGACTAGAGTTTCTCATATTGTTGCAGAAAGAAAAACAAAACAAGACGGAAGAAAACCCTAAAGGTTATCATGGAAACGGGAAGTTTTGGAGACATAATAATTTTTACAAGTATTTACAGTAAAGTAAAACGCTGTTGCAGATGAAAAAATATAAAACAATGAGTATATTCTTCATAGATATGAGCTTAACTATTAGAGTTGTCAAAGATTTTCGGTAAATACTTATTCACTCAGAGGCCGAATTACCATCTCTTATAATACAATAAAAGAATCCTATATAGGGAAGGAGGCTAGGCAAGATATTCTTATAAGTATCTTTTTCTGTGCTTATTTGCCTATTCCAATATCTTCTTCTGAGACTTGTCTTTGCCTGTTTTTCTTATCAGTTGTCTGTCTCACAGGCTGTAGTTTTGTTAGCTGAATGCTTGCTAGATACATCAGTTACAGATGAGGCTTGACATTTCACTTTCTTCAGTGACTTTATACTTAAGTTTTAGATTTGAGTATAGTCAAATATACAAAATTGTTGTATGGACTGTGATTCTTGCATTTTAAGAACTTCTTCCCTATTTTGAATTAAGATATTATCCTATAATTTCCTCTCTTTTAGTTTTGCTTTTCACATTTAGCTTTTAAATCCAACTAGAACTACTTTTATGAGTGGTGTAAGGTAGGGATCCGCCCCTTAACCCCATTTTGGGTAATCAATTGCCCTGGAACTATTGATGAATACGGTATCTTTCCCCGTGATTTATAATGACATTTCTGTCTTGCACTAAGATTCCACTAATGTTTGGGAGCTTCTGGGCTTACTGATCTGTCCTACTTATTTTTATCCTGGCCAATAGCACCCTGTTTTAATTACTGCACTTAATAAATGCTGCTACGTTTAGCAAGACTTTATTTACCACCTTGACGTGGTTATTCTTGGCTCTTTAAGTCTTGCTTGCAAATTTTAGGATCAGCAAGCCACATTTAACAATAAATCCTGTCAGAATTCTGCCTGGAATAACATTGAATCTGTAAGCATCAGTCCTCACATTCATTTAAAGTATAATCATTCATTTTGCTGGTGTTCTTTTACTTCCTTCAATATATTTTTATAATATTCTCCATAAGACCTGATATAGTTTATCCATTTCATTCTTAGGCATTTCACTGTTTTTCCTGTTGTTGCAGCTATTGCAAATGTAACTTTTTTAAAACTAGATTTTCTGATTGGGTGGCTGAGTAAGGACCTCTCATCAAATGTTTAAAACTGATGATAGTGTGCATTTTTTGTGTTATCTTTTATTTTAAATCTTTAGGTTATAATGTCTTTGGTAGTGGAAGTGCCCATCTATTATTCTTTGTTTGGTAAGCCCTTTTTATCATAAATATGTCAGCTTTTGTAGAATAATTTTTTTGTATCTATTACGATATAATTTTTAATTTAGAAAATTAAGAAAAGTTTTCAAATGCTTAATCATCCATGCCTCCTTAGTCATTATTTATTACGTTCTTATACCTCACTTTACTGAATTTGCTAATATTTATTAAGGATTTTTGCATCTAGGTTTGTAAGTTGAAATATTTCTTTCTTTTGCTATCTTTGTCTGGTTTTGGTATCAAGATTACACCAACATTTCTTCTTTTTTCTACTCTTTGAAACAGTAGAAAAAAAGGAAAGCACAAAATAGGAATTATCTGTTGCTTTAAGAGTATATATAAAGTTACCTATAAAACCATTTGGCATGGAGAATTTCATAAACTTATGCTTTATACTATCCTTAAATGTACCTACATCATTTATGGATAGATTATCTATTGGATTTATGGATTGTCATCTAATTTGAATAAAATAACTCACCAAATAAATAACTGGTTTAAATGAGTATTGTTAAAAAATTACAGAGTGAGAACAATATGAAAAATGTAAGCACTAGCAAATAGCAACATATAAAAAGGCATAATTGACACTGCTACCACTAGTATGAGCTCTTCATTGACTATACTATGAAGTAAAAACAGTGAAATCAGGCCAAAAAAAGGTTAAATTCTTAAGGAAGCTATGGAAATACGGGTTTATACTTTCTATCACTGTTAATGAAACTCTTCTAAAGTATATTATCATTCAATAAGATACTGGCAGTGAAGTCATCATGATTAGCGAGACATTTAAAAATTGTTTATAACATCTTTATTTAAATCCTAAAATATTTATAGAAAGATTAGTACACATACTGTGTTAGTGGGTACATATACACACATCCATATGTACACACAAATGCATCAAAGGGTATGTGCTTCATTTTTCCTTGTTTGGTGTGCAAGTAGACAAATTTTAAGAAACTACCAATCCATACCATGGCAGAATGGTTTCATAAAAGAAAATCTGATCTTGTTACTCTCAGTCTGGTAGCTTTCTATGACCCCAAGAAAAGTCAAAATTTGGTCCCTACTTACTTCTTTAGCTTCATCTACCATCACTCTTCCCCTCGCCCTCTATACCTCAAACCACATTAAACTAAATAATTTCTATCCTCAAGAAGACTAGAATCACATATGACAAGAAGTCATCCAAAAACTTAAAATTATCAAGAAGACTAGTTATAGATTTATATCCACTATCACTACTCTTTCCAATCTCAGGATTTTCACGTATTTTTGCATTTTGTTTAGACTACTACAATAATTTAAATAATTACATGACTTGTGTTCTACATATACATGGATCTGTCTTGCCACCTAGCTTCACAGAATCAAAGATCTAAGGACTGGAAATTTACTTTTAAAATGCCTTTTTTTTTTTTTGAGACAGAGTCTTGCTCTGTTGCCAGGCTGGAGTGCAGTGGCGTGATCTTGGCTCACTGCCACCTCTGCCTCCCGGGTTCAAGCGATTCTCCTGCCTCAGCCTCCCGAATAGCTGGGACTACAGGCATGTGCCACCACGCCCAGCTAATTTTTGTATTTTTAGTAGAGACGGGGTTTCACCATGTTGGCCAGGATGTCGATCTCTTGACCTCGTGATCCACCCACCTCGGCCTCCCAAAGTGCTGGGATTACAGGTGTGAGCCACCATGCCCGGCCAAAATGCCATCTATTCTAACCACTCATCTGATGCTTTTCAATACCTCCAATGATGAGGCAATCAGGGAATCATTCCTTCTTTCCTTAGCAATTTCCTTAGAAATATTCTTTCTTATCTAGACCTGGAATCTGTTTCCCTCTAACCTCTAGCTAGTGATGCTAACCCAACTCATTGGACCATTCACAGAAAACTCAGTCCTATGTTCCTGTAACAGCCATACAAGTATTTATAGATCACTATCACGTTACTTCTAAGGCTCCTTCTGTGGTGATAAGGAATGGGAGGTAGAGAGTACGGTGAGAGTAGTATTTGAGAATCGTTCATGAGTTTGTTACTAAATATTTAATTCTCACATTGTTCCAATGGGTCCATTATTATTATGGCCAAATTACAATTGAAGAAATTAAAAGTCTGACAGGTAACATTACTTGTTCAAGTAACTTAAGTAAGCAGCAGAGCTGGGATTTCAACCACTAGTCTGTCACATACCAAAGCCTATGTTCTAGTCTCTTCAGAAATCCCCAAAAGGAGAGGAGATATAAGGGAATATAAGGCATGGAAAAGCAAATAAAAAAAATTCTAAAAATCCTCTATTTTCCCGAGTTCCAAAATTCTATGTACTGATATTTTTTTCCTTAAGCCTTCACAGGTGTCCAACCCTCTGATTGAGAGGATTTTTTTTTACTTATCTGTGGTGGCAGATATCATAAAAATAACACAGGGAACCCCCCCACCGGCTTTTTAAAGCTCATCAGCTGTAGTCTGTGTTAGAGTATTTTATGTGTGGCCCAACACAACACTTCTTCCAATGTAGCCCAGGGAAGCCAAAAGGTTGGACACCCATGTGATATCATAGTTATCTTTTGACATTTCTTTCTCTATCTTATAAGCTATTATCTTAAAATTTGTCAGATATTGTCACATAAATACTTGCAACCTAGTATTAGGGAACAAAAAAGGAAAAATTATTCCCATATTTCAGCCCCTCTAAATTTTAATCTGATTTACACACTGAAAAGACTGTATCTTCAAACACTAACTAGTATATTCTTTTTTTTTAAGAGACAGAGTTTTGCTCTTGTTGCCCAGGCTGGAGTGCAATGGTATGATCTCGGCTTACTGGAACCTCTGCCTCCTGGATCCAAGCAACTCTCCCGCCTCAGCCTCTCGAGTAGCTGGTATTACAGGCATGTGCCACAATGCCCGGCTAATTTTGTATTTTTAGTAGAGACGGGGTTTCTCCATGTTGGTCAGGCTGGTCTTGAACTCCCGACCTCAGGTGATCCACCCGCCTTGGCCTCCCAAAGTGCTGGGATTACAGGCGTGAGCCAGCGCGCCTGGCCTAACTAGTATATTCTTCTTAACAGCCCCAAACTAACATCACTCACTGCCTTCTGGAATCAAATTTAATGATGACTTTTTTCTTATGGCTTCAAAGACTGACAATACTATTCCTAGTCCATATTAACAAAAGCTACCTAAATTGTCCTTTGTTCTGATAAACACTTAAGTCCTTCGCACACACTTAAAAGGCTCTTCTTCTTGCTTTTCCTCTGTGAAGTTACGGTTCTCTTTTAATTAAACTCTATAAGTCCAACATGGTCTTCATCATTCAGGTTCCTTATGACAAATGTTTCTCCATATAGTTAGTTACATGATAACATTATATTTGTCACAGATATTCCATTTCCTCTGTTCCAAGTTACATTATAAACAACTGGAAGATAAATAATCTATTTTTTTCTCACCTAAATACAAAAAAAATGAACAAGCAAGTGCTTACTGTTTTCAGCTGTCCACTATAAAAATAATTATTTCTTATAAACATCTCTTTATTTATATCCTTTGTTTATATGCTTTATTTTTAAGCTGTTTATTAGGATACACTTTATTGCAAAAGGAGTTGAGAGCAACTCAGATTTTCTCTTTTATAAACAAAGATGCAAGTACAAAAGCTGTAAATAGGTACTTCTCTCCAGCACATATTACATAAGCAAATTAAAAGTCATATTACATCCAAAATAAATTTCCCTATGAATATAAAAAGTTATAAATATACATTTAACGATATAAAACATCAAATTATATATTACATGCACACAAAAAATCTTACCTTGCTGAGTATTTTGTTCTTGCATTCGATTCACAGTGAGGTCTAAGGGGCCTTCCTGCTCTTCCTGAAGGGAGTTTTCTGCTTGATTCATTTGGATACTTTTACATACTATACTTGGTCCAATTGAACCATTTCTATTCTCTTGAGTTTTACCACTTTTTGAAATGTACTCAATCGCAAATTGGCGTATCATCTTTTTCATTAATTCCTGAGCAACTAGGGGAATGTTAGGATCACAGTTCTGAGGAAGATCTAGGGAAGAAATAAATATAATAATCATTTTAAAAAAAGAAATGCAAATCACCAACATTTAAATTTATTTTTATTACAAATTAATAACTTCAGAAGTCTTTTAGCATCAGTCCATAACTGCCAATGTTTTCTGGGAATTAGCAATAAAAGCTATGTAGATTTAATCAGCTTTATAATAATACATCAACCAAAAATGTGGCATATTTAATTATTTCTTACAATTAAACATTTTCTGGTCCCAAACTAAAATACAGATAAAGAAGTAGACATAGAAGCAGAACAACTTATTCTCAAGAGTTTTAATATTCATTCAGATATTTTACTAGATATTAAAACACTCAGTATGTGAACATAAATTGTATAAGTAACCAATTTTTATCCTAATATACAATGTGCATGCATTAACTAGGAAAACGTCTAAATTCTTATAATTCTGTATCCATTAAATTCTTCAATTCTATAAAATGTGCATTTCATATATATCCTGAATTTCATCATCAAGGATTTTCTTTCCTCGATTTTTTATATAGAAAAATTTTGATAATAAAAAATGAAAGAATAGTACAATGACATAGCTTCCACTAATATTCAAGAACTGTTACTAGTCTGCCAAATTAGCTTTCTTTTTACTTTATTTTTATTTGTAGAACCACTGAAACTGCAGAATAATGACAATTTACTTCTAAATATTTCAGCATGGATATCCTAAGATAATTCTGTAAAATGAGAATATCATTGAGAGTTTTAACCAAAACATTTTGATCAAGTACAACTATAATAAAGTTCAACAGTAATAATACAACTCTGTCTGAAACTTATATAGTTGGTAAAACAACTGAATGATTTTATAGTAAGAAGTGTGGGATAAGAACAGATCACTTATATACACAGTGTACAATAGTGATACAGAGATTTAGTATTGGGGTGTTGGCTTTTATACACACATTTCTGGTCTGGCTCCATTCCCTTTATTTACTCTGCCCCTTTAGATGTAAGGTGATTGGTAAATTGGGAAAGATGACTAGAGACACTTGTTTTTTGAGTAGGGATATACTTTTTCCTCTTAGAAATGGGCCTACTTGTAGAGATACTAGTTCTCTACTCCTTAAATGTCTAAACCCTTACTCAGGTAGATCCGTGTTATGTGAATAGGCCTTCTCTGATCCATGGCTGTCAGAGACTGAAGTGGTAAGTCTCCCTAGTTTTGTGTTTCAGTATTAGTTAAAATACTTGTCTAAAAGACTTAAAGAGACGTCTTCCAACCAGCATCTATCATTAATTGGTCCATGGCTCTAAAATACAAGAAGCTTTCAAACTATACTATTTGGAGGTGAGGAGAGGCAACAAACCCACTCTCACCGCAGCTATTGTCACATTTGGTAGCAAAACATGACTTAAGCTGATATAAGCTGGTCCTGCATAACTGTCAATACATTTGATCACAGGGTGCTATCTCAGACTTGTTGGAGATATTACAAAACACTGTATTACCTGTTTCAAAACAAATAATTTTGAATTCTGAAAAACATCTGAAAGAGGAAATTATGGGCCTATAAGAAAAATACAATTTTAGCCTTCACTTCCATTGTTTGTTTAGAACCTGATAGGAAAGAGGGACATTATTCGTTTTGGGGCAGTGGCGTAAACGACCTAGCTATAGTTTGGGATCTTAGTCATCTTTATGAACTTAGGCTAATTACATATTCTCTCCATGCCTCAGTTTCTACATTCATTAAGACAGAAGTAATAATAGAACCTGGGATACTATTTATGGGGCTTGCTCACTGGATGCTGTAAGGATTATATGAGATTGTAGATAAAATACTTAACTCTGTACTTGGCATATTAATAGTCCAGTAAATGTTAGCTGTTAGTAGAAATAATACGACAAAAAAAAAAAAAAAGATGCAGGCTGAGCACTTATATTTTATTTAAATCACCAAATGGCAAATAAGTAAAAATACGAGGGGTCTTCAAAGTCCATGGAAAACACATATTATAAAAAACCTATGCATAGATTTCAAAAATTTTTTGCACCAAAATAAACTACTAACTTGTTATAACATGTGTAAACAGCATCTAGTTTGAGGCACTAAGAAGGATACGACATCAGTTTGAAAACATCCAGTATCAGAGCAACATGAGTTCTGCTAAAATTGAAGCAAGAACAAATATTAACTACACGGTAAAGCTTGGGTGGAAGAATGGTAAAATCACTGGTAATTTTGAAAAAGCTTATGAGGATAATGGCCTAAAGAAATCAGCAGTTTAAAAATGGATAACTTGGTCGTTGGCAAAGTCTGAGTCCTGTCCTCTCACTCTCCTCCCTGGACAGCATGAGCTTCACCACTTGCTCCACCTTCTCCACCAGCTACTGTTTCCTGGACTCCGTCCAAGCGCCCAGCTACGGTGCCTGGCTGGTCAGCAGCGTGGCTGGCGTCTATGCAGGTGCCGGGAGCTCTGGTTCTCTGATCTCCGTGTCCTGCTCCACCAGCTTCCAGGGCAGCTTGAGGTTCGGGGACCTGGCCGTGGGGATGGCTGGGGGGGGTTTGGCAGGAAAGGGAGGCATCCAGAACGAGGAGGAGACCATGCAAAGTCTGAATGGCCAGACCATGCAAAGCCTGAATGACAGCTTGGCCTCCTACCTGGACAGAGTGAGGAGCCTGGAGACCAAGAACTAGAAGCTAGAGACCAAAATCTGGGGGCACCTGGAGAAGATGGGACTCCAGGTCAGAGACTGGAGCCATTACTTCAAGACCATCAAGGACGTGAGGGCTCAGATTTTCACAAATACTGTGGACAATGCCCGCATCGTTCTGCAGATCGACAATGCCCGTCTTGCTGCTGATGACTTTAGAGTCAAGTATGAGACAAAGCTGGCTGTGCGCCAGTCTGTGGAGAGCAACATTATGGGCTCCTGCAAGGTCACTGATGAAACCAATGTCACTTGGCTGCAGCTGGAGACACAGATCGAGGCTCTCAAAGAGGAGCTGCTCTTCATGAAGAACCATGAAGAGGAAGTAAAAGGCCTACAAGTCCAGATTGCCAGCTCTAGAGTGACTGCAGAGGTAGATGCCACCAAATCTCAGGACCTTGCCAAGATCATGGCAGACATCTGAGCCCAATACGACGAGCTGGCTCAGAAGAACCGACAGGAGTTAGACAGGTTACTGGTCTCAGCAGATTAAGGAAAGCACCACAGTGATCACCACACAGTCTGCCGGAATTGGAGCTGCTGAGATGGTGCTCATGGAGCTGAGACTTACAGTCCAGTCCTTGGAGATGGACCTGGACTCGATGAGAAATCTGAAGGCCAGCTTGGAGAATGGCCTGAGGGAGGTGGAGGCCTGCTATGCCCTGCAGATGGAGTAGCTCAATGGGCTCCTCCTGCACCTGGAGTCGGAGCTGGCACAGACCCAGGCAGAGAGGCAGCACCGGCCCAGGAGTACGAGGTCCTGCCAAACATCAAGGTCAAGCTGGAGGCTAAGATCGACACCTGCTGGAAGACGGCGAGGACTTCAATCTTGGTGATGCCCTGGACAGCAGCAATTCCATGCAAACCATCCAAAAGACCACCAGCCACCGGATAGTGGATGGCAAAGTGGTGCCTGAGACCAATGACACCAAAGTTCTAAAACATTAAGCCAGCAGAAGCAGGGTCCCCTCTGGGGAGGAGGAGGTCAATAAAAAGTTCAGGGGTCAAAAAAAATGGACAACTCATTTTAAAGGATGAGATGATGCTGAAGATAAAGCCCTCAGTGACAGAACATCTGCATCAATTTGTGAGGACAAAAATCCATTTTCTTTGCATCCCAATTGAAGAGAACTGGTGATTAACAACAGGAATGATAGTCAACACCATAGACATCTTGACGGATGTTAGCTTACACAATTCTGACTCAAAAATTAAAGCTGAGATTTCCACTCAATGGGTGCCAAGACCATTGCGACCAGATCAGTGGCAGGCAACAGCACAGCTTTCAATGAAAAATTTAAACCAGTGGGTTCAAGATTCAGAGCATGTCTTCAAAGAATTGTAAAAGGTGATGAAACATGGCTTTACCAATATAATCCTGAAGATAAAATACAATTAAAGCAATGGCTATCAAGAGGTGGAAGTGGTCCAGTCAAAGCCAAAGCAGACTGGTTAAGAGCAAAGGTTATGGCAACAGTTTTTTGGAATGTTCAAGGCATTTTGCATTTGACTTTCTGGAGGCCCAAAGAAATAATGTCTGTTTATTATAAGAGTGTTCTGAGAAAGGCGGCCAAAGCTTGAGCAGAAAAATGCCCAGGAAAGCTTCACCAGGGAGTCCTCCACAATAATGCTCTTGCTCATTCCCTTTATCAAACAAGGGCAATTTGGCAAGAGTTATGATGGGAAATCATCAAGCATCCACCTTACAGTCCTCATTTGATGCCTTCTAATTTTTTTGTTTCCTAATCTTAAAAAAACTTTAAAGGTCACCCATTTTTCTTCAGTTAATAATGTAAAAAAATTGCATTGACATGGTTAAATTCCCAGTTCTTTCCAGCATGGACTAAACAGCTGGTATCCTTGCTTACAAGTGTCTTGAATTGGATGGAGCTTATGTTGAGAAATAAACTTTGTGTTTTTTATTTCTATCTTTGAATTTCATTTTTCCATGAACTTTTTAAAGTCCCCTAATATTTGTTAACTTCATAACTGGAAAAATATAAAAGACATACTTTATAAACCCATGTGATACTTTTTTGGTCCAAACTAGATTATATTAGCTAACTAAAGTGCATTATCAAAACAAGAAATATCCATGTTGCACATAGGATTTCAAAGATATACCAGTGCTTGATGATTATCTTTAGAAATCTTTGAAGGCTTCTATGAACATCCTTCTTCACCTTTTTTCAAATCTAATCTTGCTTTGCATTATGTATTTAAAGGAGAAACCAGCTTTACTTTTAGGTATTTTAGTTAACTGTCCTGAATTGTATTACTAACATCATCACTTTATCAATTCAATATCATTATATCTGCCATAAAGGACAGACATTATTAGACCCATATCATGTGACTAGGGCTATACTTTAGGACTGAATTTAGAGCAAAGTTTAAAGCACAATACACAGTGCTACTCTGTTTTATTCACCCACTCACTTTTTGTCCCTTTATACTATATTGTGGAATAAGTCCATGTGTGAGACCAAAGGACCTGGCAAAAGAGAGGGAGAAAAACAGACAGACAGACAAAGAGAATGCTTCTCAGCTGCTGACTGGTTAGTCAGCCTCTTAAATCACTTGCACAAGTTGTCATAACTACAAAAAAGCAAATAACCGAAGATCTAGATGTAGGTTAGGAATTGTAAACTCAAATTTTTACAAGGATCAGGCTAGTAGTAAATATTTGCCTAGAAGAATGTTGCCACCCGGAAATAGGGTTTACTGCCCCCTATCAGACAAGAACAATTATTTTTTGCCTTATTTCTTCACTTTCCAAAGTTAACTAATTTAAAAAGACCTGTGTGGCTGCTGCTTCAAGATGGTCCTCAATAATTCCTGCCTCCTGATATAACACTGCTGTGCAATACCCTCTTAGCCTCCATGTTGTATTATGGGTGGTCTGTGTAACCAATAGTGTACTGTCAAACTATTTGTCACTTTGGAGATTATGTTATAAATGAATGAAGTTTTCATACTGGACACTGATGAACATTGATGCTCTTGGTTGTTTTCTCTTTTGCCCTCCTTCTCCCCTCATTTTCTCTTTCTCCCCTTCCGTTTCCCTCCTCCTCTATCTCCTTCTCCCTTTCATTTATCTATCCCTTCATCTCTCTCTCTCTCATCACTCACTCCAGAGAAAGCCATAACTATGAGCAGTCCCATGAGGTGGCTCATGTGAAGAAAGACGGAAGCCTCCTGCAAGCAGCCAAATGTGCGGACTTGCAAGACATTCTACAGCAATCAAATCTCCTATGACCACAACCCAGCTCACTCCTTGATTGTAGCCTCATGAACAAGTGAGCCAAAACCAACTAGCTGAGCAATTCTCAGGTTCCTGACCCCAGAGAAAATATGAAATAATAAATGTCTGTTGTTTGAAACTGAATTTTGAAAGTAATTTGTTATAGAGTCATAAATAATATAGATTTTGGTGCATATTAGTGGGATGCTGCTGTAATAAAAAACTGAAAAGGTAGGTGCCACTTTTGAACCAGGAAGTGGCCTTTGGGAATAGTATTAATGAAAGGCTGAAGTAACTTCAATAAGCTGTTAATAGCCAAAGCCTTTAAGAAGGCTGCAGAGTAAGAACTTCTAGAAAAATGAGGTAAATATTACTGGAATTATGTATTGGGAGAAAGTTTCACAACACTATTATCTTCAGTAACCTGGGAAGTAGAAAATGTGTCCAATGAATTGGATGATCTATCTAGGGAAATATCTAAGCAAAGTGTGAAAGGTGGCCCCTGGTTTCTTCTTGCTAATTAAAGTGCAAAAAGAAAGAGATAAGCTCAAGGAAGAACTGTGATATGGTTTAGATGTTTGTCCCCTCTAAATCTCATGTTAAAATGTGATTCTGAAAGTTGAAGTTGGGGTCTTATGGGAGGTGATCGGATCATGGTGAAACCAACCCAACTGCCCCCACAGACTGTTCTTTTTGATAAACAGAAATTGCCCCTTCTGGTCTTAAAAAGCTTGAAACTTGTATTTGTTTTATCTGAGTTCCTTCCTCAGAAAAGAACCTTCAGGCCTCTCAAAGAAAGTATCAAAGAACTGAAACTCACCAGATGATGGCACCACATCATGGATCCCTCATTCACCATGATTGCGTCCTTGCCTCTTCCCTAATTCTTGTTTTCTTACACACTGTTACATTTCTCCCCTGCTATATAAACTCTTAGTTTTAGTCAGGCAGATGGATTTGAGACTGAGTGCCCATCTCCTTGGCTGCAGCAACTGATTAAAGCCCTCCTTGGCAATAACTGTTCTTTCAGTGATTGGCTTTCTGTGAAGCAAGCATCAAGACCTACATCAAACCACTGGTGTTTTGGTAATAATGAGGCGGATCCCTCACGAATGACTTAGCCCCATCCCCTTGGTGATAAGTGAGTTCTCCCTCAGTCCACGTGAGATCTGGTTGTTTAAAAGTCTGGGACCTCCTTTCTCTTTTTCTTTTGCCATGTGATGTGCTGGCTTCTGCTTTGCTTTCTGCCATGATTGTAAGCTTCCTGAGGTCCTTACCAGAGCTGAGCAGATATTGGTGTCATGCTTGCACAGACTCACAGACTGCAAAAGCATGAGCCAATTAAACGTCTTTTTTTTTTTTTAAGAGAGAGTGTCCCTCTTGTCACCCAGGCTGGAGTGCAGAGGCATGATCTTGGCTCATTGCAACCTCCACCTCCTGGGTTCAAGCAATTCTCATGTCTCCACCTCCTGAGTAGCTGGGATTACAGGCATGCGCCTCCAAGCCCAGCTAAGTTTTGTATTTTTAGTAGCGGCTGGGTTTTGCCATGTTGGCCAAGCCAGTCTGAAACTCCTGGCCTTAAGTGGTCTGCCTGCCTTGGCCTCACAAAGTACTGGCGTGAGCCACCATGCCTGGCCAAACCTCTTTTCTTTATAGATTACTCAGCCTCAGGTATTTCTTTTTTTCTTTTCTTTTTTCAAGACAGAGTCTCACTCTGTCACCCAGGCTGGGGTGCAATGACAATCTCGGCTCATTGCAACCTCTGCCTCTTGGGTTCCAGCGATTCTTCTGCCTCAGCCTCCTGAGTAGCTGGGATTACAGACATGTGCTACTGCACCCAGCTAACTTTTGTATTTTTAGTAGAGACGGGGTTTCACCACGTTGGCCAGGCTGAGTTGTTTTTTTTTTTGTTGTTTTTGAGAAGGAGTCTCACTCTGTCGCCCAGGCTGGAGTGCAATGGAACGATCTTGGCTCACTGCAACCTCTGCCTCCTGGGTTCAAGTGATTCTCCTGCCTCCACCTCCCGAATAGCTGGGATCACAGGCGCCTGCCACCACGCCCAGCTAAGTTTTGTATTTTTAGTAGAGATGGGGTTTTGCCATGTTGGCCAGGCTGATCTTGAACTCCTGACCTCAGGTGATCTGCCCACCTTGGCCTCCCAAAGTGCTGGGATTACAGGCATGAGCCACTGTGCCGGCTGAGATATTTCTTTATAGCAATGCAAGAACAGCTTAATACAGACTGTTAAACAAAGAGACAGCAGGTTTTGACTGTTTTGAAAATTCTCAGTCTATACAGAAAGCAAATGATGCCAAAATTAAGAAATGATTATTGAGCAAAGATTAAATCAGGAAAACAGCTAGGAAAATATACTTCAGAAAGGTGACTGGTTGTCTTCCAGTTTTGACACTTAATGTTGTGGGTCTCTTGCGGGTTGTTGTTGCTGTTTTGCAGGGTGGGAGGGGGAATGTAACTTCATTAAACAAAAGAACTCTGGGAATTAACCAAAAGCTTATAGCCATCAAGGAATGTCTATTCAAGAAAATCAGCTGAATCTGAAAATCAACTGAATCTCAGTAAGTACAGCAAGCTATCATGGCATTTTAAATTGCACTATTCTTCCTTTGCGCTGAAGCTACAAGGTAACAAAAACAAAACAAAACAAAACAAAAAATCACTGAAACAAACAATTGCACTATTCTCATCCTTCCTCCTCAAGACACACGGAGCCCCCATGGCAAACACTGAGAGTCTTACGATTGTAGACATATGAGGAAACCTCTGTTCAATCATTAGTTGATCACTAAGCTAACGAGGTGAAGATGTCAGTGGGCACAGAATACAAAGAATACTATCTTCACAGAATTAGTTTAGAAAAGTCACTAAACAAAGAATAACAACAATGACACAGCAACAACAAACCTTGGGGTGGAGGATAATCTGATTTCCAGTTGTCACACTGTATTATTTTAAATATTTAGTTTTTAAACATTATGGGAAATGCAAAGACATAAAAACGTACCACACGTGGGGGAAAAAGTCCACAGAAAATGTCTCTGAGAAAGCCCAGATATTGAACTTATTAGATAAAAAAACTTTAAATCAGACATTTAAAATATGTTCAAAGAATGAAAGCAAACCATGTATAAACAACTAAAGTATGAGGAGAATATTTCACTAAATAGGCAATTATATAAAGTTATAATAAAGAACCAGACAGAAATTGTGACGTTGAAAAGTATACAAATTAAAATGAAAAATTCACTAGATATACACTGGTAGATTTGACCTGGCAGAAAAAAGAACCAACCAACTTGAACATAGGCAGATTGAGATCATTCAGTCTAAGGACAAAGATGGGGAGGGTACGTAAGCAAGTAGGTGAACAGAGCCTCAGAGACCTGTGGGACACCAATCAAATGTATCAAGATTTGCAAAAGGTATTCCCAAAAGGAAAGAAGAGAGAAAAGCAGAAAAAATATTTGATAAAAATGGCAATGCCCCCAATTTGAAGAAAACATTTATTTACACATCTAAGAAGCTCAACAAATACCAAGCAGAATAAACTCAGAGATCACATTTAGATGCATCCTAATCAAACCAAAGACAAAGAGTAAATTTTGAAAGCAGCAAGAAAAAAAAGTAAAATAAAATCATCACAAGTAAGGGACTAAACAAACCTTTAGCTAGACAGACCAAGAAAATAACTAAAGAAGGCCTGAGTTATTTTCTAAAACCAGAAATGAAAGAAGATATATCACTATCGATCTTAAAAAAACACAAAAGATTATCAGAAAACACTATAAAAAACAGTACACCAATAAATTAGATAACCTAGATGAAATGGCCAAATTCCTAGAAGGACACAAACTACCAAATTGACTCAAGAAGTAACAGAAAATATGAATAAATGTGTAAAAAGCAAAGAGACTGAATTCATAACCAAAAATTTACCCCAAAGAGGCCCAGGAACAGATGGCTTCAATGGTAATCTCTACCAGATATTCAGAGAGAAATTAATCCCAATCCTTAAAAGCTCTTTAATAAAATGGAGGAAACACTTCCAACTCTAAGGGTCAATATTATCCTGATATCAAAACTAGAGAAAGCATATGAAAACTATCAAATAAAAAAAACCTATCCATTAGTAATACACATATTAGATATTGCAGGTTCAGTTCCAGATGACTGGAAAAAAGTGAGTATTGCAATAAAGACAGTCACAAGAATTTTTTGCTTTCCCAGTACCTATAAAAGTTATGTTTACACTATAGTCTATTAAGTGTGTAATAGCACTATGTCTAAAGAAGTACCCATACCTGTGGTATAATGCTACATATTGGTTCTCATCCATGTTTCTTGGCTCATAACTTCCACAGCCCTTGTTACAGTCTTTTATTAGGGTGTTGTGTTGGGTGTGTTAGATCTCAGGAGCAGGCCCCAGGAAATAGAATCCCTCCTGCCCTCCTTTCACCTGCCCTAAAGTAGGACTCCAATCCCCTGCCTTTCTAACTGTGGGTCTTAAGACCATCCTTAGAGATGGTCTTGCCCTATACTCTGGAAGACGGAATGCTGATGTCATGAAGCTTCCATAAAAACCCAAGAGGGCTGGGTTCGGGAGGTTCCAGATAGTTGAACATGTGAAGGGCCCTCGAGGGTGGCACACCCAGGAAGGGCATGGAAGCTCCACACTCCATTCCCCATGCCTTGCCCTGTGCATCTCTTCATTGGTATCCTCTGTAATATCCTTCAGAATAAGCCAGTTAAGTGTTTGCTTGAGTTCTATGAGCCATTCCAGCAAATTAATCGAACCCAAAGAGGGGGTCATAGAACCCCAACTTGAAGCCAGTCACCCTGTGAGATGTAACACTATCTCCAGGTAGATAGTATCACAATTGAATTAGAGGGCACCCAGGTAGTAAGCACTGCTTGGTATGTGGGGAAAACCATCCAGGCCTCTGGTCACAGAAGTCTTCTTCTGCGTTGTGGTGGTATGGAAATAGAGGAAAAAACGCAGACATTGACAGAGTTTTTCCTGACCAAATACCTTAATTTAAGAATACTTTATTGTTAAAAATTTCTAACAATCATCTCAACCTTCAGCAAGTGGTAATCTTTTTGCTGGTGGAGGGCCTTGCCTCAATGTTGACACCTGCTGAATGATCAGGGTGATGGCTGCTGAAGGGTGGGGTGGCTGTGGCAATTTCTTACATTAAGACAACAATGAAATTTGCCCACTGATTGATTCTGCTTTCAGGAAACATTCCTCTGTAGCATGTGATGCTATTTGATGGCATTTTACCCCAAGCAGAACTTCTTTCAAAATTGGAGTTAATCCTCTCAAACCCTGCCACTCCTTTATCAACTAAGTTTATGCAATATTCTAAATCCTTTGGTGTCATTTCAACAATGCTCACAGCATCTTTGCCAGAAGTAAATTCCCTCTCAGGAAAGCACTTTCTCTGCTCATCCATAAAAAGCAACTCTTCATCTGTGAAAGTTTAAACATGAGATTGCAGCAATTCAGTCACATCTTCAGGCTCTACTTCTCTTTCTAGTTCTCTTGCTGTTTCTACAACATCTGCAGTTGCTTCCTCTTGAAGCTCTCAACGTTATCTATGAGGGCTGGAATCAACTTTTTCCAAATCAACTTCTTCTGTTAATTCTGATATTCTGACTTCCTCCCATGAATCAGTAATTTTTTTTTAAATTTATTTTTTATTTTTTGAGACAAAGTCTCACTCTGTTGCCAGGCTGGAGTGCAGTGGCGCAATCTCGGCTCACTGCAACCTCCACCTCCTGGGTTCAGACGATTCCCCTGCCTCAGCTTCCCGAGTAGCTGGGATTACAGGCACACACCACCACACCTGGTTGATTTTTTTTGTATTTTGGTAGAGACAGGGTTTCACCATGTTGGCCAGGATGGTCTCGAACTCCTGACGTTGTGATCTGCCCCCCTTGGCCTCCCAAAGTGCTGAGATTACAGGCATTGAGCCACCGCACCCAATCGAATCAGTAATGTTCTTAATGGCATTTAGTGAATCCTTTCTAGAAGCTTTTCAATTTACCTTGTCCAGATCTATCAGAGGAATCACTATCCATGGCAGCTATAGCCTTAAAAAATGTATTTCTTTTATAATAAAACTTGAAAGTAGAAATTACTCCTTGATCCATGGGCTACAGAATAGACGTTCTTGTTTACAGGGCATGAAAACAACATTAGTATTCTTGTATATCTCCATCAGAGCTCTTAGGTAATCAAGTGCATTTTCAGTGAACTGTAATATTTTGAAAGGAATTCTTTCTTCTGAGTGGTAGGTCTCAACAATGGATGTGATGGTTAATATTCAACTTGACTGGAATGAAGGATGCAAAGTACTGCTCCTGGTTGTGTCTGTGAGGGTGTTGCAAAGGAGATTAACATTTGAGCCAGTGGACTAGGAGAGGTAGACCCACCCTCAGTCTGGGTGGGCACCATATAATCAGCTGCCAGTTAGGCTAGGATAAAAGCAGGTAGCGGAATGTGGAAAAATTAATCTGGCTAAGTCTTCTGGCCTCCATCCTTCTCTCGCGCTGGATGTTTCCTGCCCTCGAACATCAAACTCCCAAGTTCTTCAGCTTTTGGACTCTTGGACCTACACCAGTGGTTTGACAGGGGCTCTCAGGCCTCCGACCACAAACTGAAGGCTGCACTGTTGGCTTCCCTACTTTTGAGGTTTTGGGACTCAGGCTGGCTTCCTTAATCTGCAGCTTGCAGACAGCCTATTGTGGGACCTCAACTTGTGATTGTGTGAGTCAATACTCTTCAATAAACTCCCTTTCATATATACATCTATCCTATTAGTCCTGTCCTGACTAATACAGATTTTGGTACCAGGAGTGGTTCTAGAGGAATAGAACTTTAAAGATGGAGTTTTTAAGTTGGTTTTGGGGTTTCTGGAATTGGCTGCTTAATATGATTAGACCCAAAAATGTTAAGGACTCTACTTCTAACCGTATGGAGAACACTGATAGTCCTCGGCATGAACTGTTTAAAGAGTTAGGTAAAATAAATGCATTTGATACTCCTGATTCACTGCTTGTGAGAGGCAAGTTTAGTGACTCTATACATAATACATTTGACCATATGTAAAGAACCAAGGAAAATAATGAAGTTGGTTGGTTGCTCCTAAGTTCACTAGAGAAAGTGATGAAAGAAAACTATGAACTCAGGGATTCTATCTCCCGGCTCAAGAGGAACATACTGAGTCTCAATCTTCTAAGACTGCCCTGAGTGAGAGTTTTATCTCCTGTCAAGAAAGAGCTGAAATTGTGGAAAATCAGACACAAGCTCTTATCATGGGAGTGGCTGACCTGCAACAAAAGGTGCACACACAGCCTCGCAAGGTGTCTAGTGTTAAAGTGAGGGCAGTGACCGTAAAAGAATGGGGCCTTGCAAATTGGAATGGGGACTTGTGGGAGAAACCTGATGAGGCTGGGAACACTGAGCTCCTAAATTCTGATGAGCCTTTTTAGTCAGAGGAAACAGCCTCCCCACTCCCAGTGGTGTCAACATCCCCAACACATCCCTTCCCCAACCTGGGCAGCCATCAGCATTTCCACCTTTGTCTGAGGAGATTAATCGTGCACTGCCTGAGGCAAAAGTGATGGCCCCTCAAGGCAGCTACCAGGCAAGACAGTGACGATTCTCCTCAGGACCCAACCCCAACACCCCTGTTTGCTTCTAGACCTATAACTAAAGTCCCGGCAGGCCCCTAGAGGTGAAGTTCAAAGTGTGATCCATGATGAGGTGAGCTACACTCCAAAATAACTGCTTGAGTTTTCTAACTTATATAAGAGAAATCTAGAGAACAGGCATAGGAAATGAAAATATTAAGGGTGTGGGATAATGGTGGAAGAAACATAAAGTTGGATCAGGCTGAATTTATGGATTTGGGCTCACTAAGCAGGAATTCTGCATTTAATGTTGCAGCTTGGGGAGTTAAAAAAGGTTCTAATAGTTTATTTGCTTGGTTCGCTGAAATATGGATTAAATATTGGCTCAAGGCCAGGTGCAGTGGCTTATGCCTATAATCCCAACACTTTGGGAGGCCAAGGCAGGCGGATAATTTGAGGTCAGGAGTTCAAGACCAGCCTGGCCAACATGGTGAAATCCCATCTCTACTAAAAACACAAAAATTAGCCGGGTGTGGTGGCAGGTGCTTTTAATTCCAGCTACTTAGGAGGCTGAGACAGGAGAATCGCTCGAACCCGGGAGGCGGAGGTTGCAGTGAGCCAAGATTATGCCACTGGACTCCAGCCTCGATGACAGAGTGAGACTCTATCCCCATGTCCCACCCTCCCCCAAAAAAAGATGGCCCTCTGTGAGCGAAATGGAAATGCCTGATCTTCCTTGGTTTAATGTAGAGGAAGGGATCCAAAGGCTTAGGGAGATTGGGATGTTAGAGTAAATTAGTCACTTGAGACCTACTCATCCCAGCTGGGAGGGTCCAGAAGACATACTCTTGACCAATACTTTGCAAAAGAGATTTACAAGGGCAGCACTACATCTTTCTCGAATTTCTTTGTCACCAATTTCCCAATCATGATTCTTCCAAGTCCATGCAGTGTGGACTTTCCCTTCCAAGTCTAGGAAGGGAAATCTTCCTAGTGGGCAGAACTTCGAGCAGTGCAACTGGTTGTGCACTTTTCTTTGAAGGAGAAATGGCCAGATGTGTGATTATATACCGATTCATGGGCTGTAGCCAATGGTTTGGCTAGATGGTCATGGACTTGGAAGAATCATGATTGGGAAATTGGTGACAAAGAAATTTGGGAAAGATGTTGTGTGGCTGGACCTGAGTGCTCAAAAACTGTGAAAATATTTATATCTCATCTGAGTGCTCACCAATGGATGACCTCAGCAGAGAAGGATTTTAATAATCATGTGGATAGGATGACTTCTTCTGTGGACACCACTCAGCCTCTTTCCTCAGCCACCCCTGTCATCGCCCAATGGGCCCACGAACAAAGTGGCCATGGTGGCAGGGATGGAGGTTACACATGGGTTTCCAACATGGACTTCCAATCACCAAGGCTGACCTGGCTACGGCCACTGCTGAGAGCCCAATTTGCCAGAAGCCGGGACCAACACTAAGCCCTCAATATGGCACCATTCCTTGGGATGATCAGCCAGCTACTTGGTGGAAGGTTGATTATATTGGACCTCTTCCATCATGGAAAGGGCAACAGTTTGTCCTCACTGGAATAGACACTTACTCCAGATACGGGTTTGCCTATCCTGCACGCAATGCTTCTGCCAAGACTACATTCGTGGACTCATGGAATGCCTTATTTACCATCATGGTATTCCACATAGCATTGCCTCTAACCAAGGCATTCACTTTATAGCTAAAGAAGTGAAGCAGTGGGCTCATGCTCATGGAATTCACTGGTCTTACCATGTTCCCCATCATCATGAAGTAGCTGGATTGATAGAATGGTGGAATGGCCTTTTGAAGTCACAATTACAATTCCAATTAGATGACAATACTTTGCGGGGCTAGGGCAAAGTTCTCCAGAAGGCTGTGCATGCTCTGAATCAGCATTCAGTATATGGTACTGTTTCTCCCATAGCCAGGATTCATGGGTCCAGGAGTCAAGGGGTGGAAGTTGAAGTGGCACCACTCACCATCACCCCTAGTGATCCACTAGCAAAATTCTTGCTTCCTGTTCCTGTAACATTACATTCTGCTGGCCTAGAGATGTTAGTTCCAGAGGGAGGAATGCTGCCACCAGGAGACACAATTATTCCATTAAACTGGAAGTTAAGATTGCCACCTGGCTACTTTGGAGTCCCCCTACCTCTCAGCCAACAGGCTAAGAAGGGAGTTACAGTGTTGGCTGGGGTGACTGACCCAGACAAACTCTCAAGATGAAATTAGTCTACTACTCCACAGTGGAGGTAAGGAAGAGTATGTGTGGAATACAGGAGATCCCTTAGGACATCTCTTAGTATTACCATGCCCTGTGATTAAGGTCAATGGGAAACTACAGAAGCCCAATCCAGGCAGGATTACAAATGGCCCAGACCCTTTGGGAATGAAGCCTTAGGTCACTCCATCAGGTAAAAACCCACAACCCACTGACGTGCCTGCTGAAGGGAAAGGGGGATACAGAAGGGGTAGTAGAAGGTAGTAATCAATACCAGCTACAACCACGTGACCAGTTGCAGAAATGAGGACTTTAATTGTCGTAAGCATTTCCTCCTCAATTTGTTAAGAACGTGTTGTGGCTGGGTACAGTTGCTCATGCTTGTAATTCCAGCACTTTGGGAGGCTGAGGCGGGCAGATCATGAGGTCAGGAGATCGAGACCATCCTGGCTAACATGGTGAAACCCTGTCTCTACTAAAAATACAAAAAATTAGCCGGGCGTGGTGGCACGCACCTGTAATCCCAGATACTCGGGAGGCTGAGGCAGGAGAATCGCTTGAACCTGGGAGGTGGAGGTTGCAGTGAGCTGAGATTGTGCCACTGCACTCCAGCCTGGGTGACAGAGTGAGATTCCATCTCAAAAAAAAAAAAAAGAAACATGTTGTGCATGTATACACTTGTACTAAGAAAATATCTTCATTTCCTTTCTTTTCCCTTTATCATGTGTCATAAGATTTATTGACTTAACATCAGCATTTAAGTGCTGTTAACTTTATGTGATAGCATTTGGATTGGGGACTGGTGCACTGTAGGAAGGATAGCTGTATTATGTTAGGCATAATTATTACCTTATTACTGTGTTTATTTGAATATTATGTGTGATTTCAGATGTGTATGGGTTCAAGTTGACAAGGAATGGACTTGTGATGGTTAATACTGAGTGTCAACTTGATGAGACTGAAGGATGCAAAGTATTGTTCTTGAGTGTGTCTGTGAGGGTGTTGCCAAAGGGGATTAACGTTTGAGTCAGTGGACTAGGAGAAGTAGATCCACCCTCAATCTGGGTGGGCACCATATAATCAGCTGCCAGCTTGGCTAGGATAAAAGCAGGCAGTGGAATGTGGAAAAATTAGTCTGGCTAAGTCTTCTGGCCTTCCTCTTTCTCCTGTGCTGGAAGCTTCCTGCCCTCGAATGTCGAACTCCAAGTTCTTCAGCTTTTCGACTCTTGGACCTACACCAATGGTTTGACAGGGGCTCTCGGGCCTCTGGCCACAGACTGAAGGCAGCACTGGTGGCTTCCCTAACTTTTGAGGTTCTGAGATTCTGACTCCTTTTCCCTACTTTTGAGGTTTTGGGATTCTGGCTTCCTTGCTCCTCAGCTTGCAGACAGCCTATTATGGGACTTCACCTTGTGATCATGTGAGTCAATCCTCCTTAATAAACTCCTTTTCATATACACATCTATCATATTAGTCCTGTCCTTTTAGAGAATGCTAATACAGTGGCCTTAAAATATTCAGTAAAGCATTCTGTAAACAGATGTGCTGTCATCCAGGCTTTGTTGTTCTACAAATAGAGCACAGGCAGAGGATATTTAGTGTAATCCTTACAGGCCCTAGAATTTTTGGCATGGTAAATGAGCACTGGCTTCAAGTTAAAGCCATAGCTGCATTTAGGCCATAACCAGAGAGTAAGCCTGTCCTTTGAAGCTTTGAAGCCAGGCATTGACTTTGCTCTAGCTATGAAAGCCCTAGATGGCATCTTCTTTTAACAGAAGACTGTTTCATGTATTAATACATTGAAAATTTGTTGTTTGGTACAGCCACCTTCATCAAAGATCTTAGCTAGATCTCCTGGATAGCCTGCTCCATCTTCCATATCAGCACTTGCTGCTTCACCTTGCAGTTTCATGTAATGGAGACAGCTTTCTTTAAATCTCATGAACCAATCTCTGCTAGCTTCTAACTTCTCTCCTGAAGCTTCCTCTCAGCTGTCTTGGCCTTCAACGAATTAAAGAGACTTAGGCCCTTGCTCTAGTTTAGGTTTTGTCTTAATGGAATGTCATGGCCGGTTTGGTCTTCTACCCAAATCACTCAAACTTTCTCCCTATCAGCAATAAGCCTGTTTTGCTTTATTATTCATGTATTCACTGGAGTAGCACTTTTAATTTTCTTCAAGAACTTTTCCTTTACATACACAAGGTGATGCACTGTGAGAAACTGTTCGATGCAATAGGAGTAGCTTTTGGCCTATCCTGACTTTTGATATGTCTTTCTCACTAAGCTTAGTCATTTATAGCTTTTGATTTAAAATAAGAGGCATATGACTCTTCCTCTCACTTAAATACCCAGAAGCCATTGTAGGGTTATTAACAGGCCTAACTTCAATACTGTTGCATCTCAGGGAAGAAGAGGGCCTGAGATGGGAAAATGACTGGTTGGTGGAACTGTCAGAACACACACATTTCATCTTCTCATATGGGAGTGGTTCGTGGTGCCCCAAAATAATTACAATCATAACATCAAGGATCACCATAACAGATATAATAGTAATACTAAAAAAGTTTGAAATATTGTGAGAATTACTAAAATGTGACACAGAGACATGAAGCGAGCACGTTATAGGGAAAACGGCGCAAACAGACTTGTTCAATGTAGGGCTGCTACGCACCTTCAATTTGTAAAAAAATGCAAAATCTACAAAGCACAATAAAGCAAAGCATAATAAAATAAGGTTTGCCCCTCTAGACTCAGTACTCAATAAAATGCTATCAAAGAGAATCTAGTAACACATTAAAAAGAATTATACACCACGAACAAGAAGGATTTATGTCAAGAATTCCAGGTTGGTTTAACATATAAAAATCAATCCACCCTGGCTGGGCATAGTAGCTCAAGCCTGTAATCCCAGCACTTTGGGATGGTAAGGTGGGCAGATCACTTGAGCCCAGGAGTTTGAGATCAGCCTGGGAAGTATGGTAAAACACTGTCTCTACAAAAAACACAAAAAATTAGCCAGGCATTAGTGATGGCTGGCGCCTGTGGTCCTAGCTACTTGAGAAGCTGAGGTGGGAGGATCACTTGAGCCCAGGCAGGCAAGGCTGCAATGAACCACGGCTGCACCACTGCCACCCCAGCCTGGGTGACAAAGCAAGAGCCTGTCTCAAAAAAAAAAAAAAAAAAAAAATCAATCAATTCATATAATTCAGCATGTTAACAAACATATTAACAGAATACAGAACAAAAGCTACATAATCTCCATACATGTACAGAAAGTCCTTGACAAAATATAATTTCCTTTCATGGCAAAAACAGTGAACAAGCTAGGAACAGAAGAAAATGTCCTTAATCTCATAAAGGGTATCTGTAAAAAATCCACTGGAAACATGGTACTTAATGGTGAAAGGCTAAAAGCTTTCCCCCAGAATGCTTTGTCAGGAACAAAACAAGGATATATGCTCTTATCACTTCAACACTGTACTGGAGTGTTCCAGCCAAGGCAATAAAGCAAGAAAAATAAGTAAGACATCTGGATTGGCAAGGAAGAAGCAAAACTCTTTTTATATAAATAATATAATCTTGTGATATGTAAATTTAATTTAGATTACCATTGTATAATCTTGTATATTTGCATATAATCTTATATACATAAATTTCTAAGGAATCTGTATACAAACAAACATTAAGAACTAATAGTCAAGTTCACAAGGTTACAGGATACCAAATCAATATACAAAAATGAATTTTATTTCTAACCAATAGCACAAAACAATTCCAAAATGTAATTTTTAAAAAATCACATTTACAACAGCATCACAAATAAAATACTTATAAAAAATAAACTTTAAAAGGCGGAAGAGTTGTACACTGAAAACTGGAAACATAATAAAGACTTAAAATAATAGGAACATGTCCTCTGTTCACAGATTGAAGAACTTACTATTCTTAAGATGGTAATACTCCCCAATTTTTATCAACAGGTTCAACAGAATCCCTATCTAAATCCCAGTTGGTAGTTTTATAGAAACTGGCAAGCTGATCCTAAAATTCACATGAAAATGCAAGGGACCCTGAATAGCCAAAATAATCTCGAAAGAGAACAAAATCGGAGGATTAGCATTTCCTAATTTCAAAGCTTACTATAAATACAATAGTCAAGACTAGGTGTTACTAGATAGACATGTAGAACTAATGGAAAAGAATTGAGTCCAAACATAAACGCACTCATATACAGTTAATTTACTTTTGATGAGTACTAAAACAATTCAATGGGTGAAAGAATAATCTTTTCAACAAATTATGCTGGGATGACTGGATATTTCAATGCAAAATATGAAGCTGGGCCTCTACCCCATACTATATAGAAACATTAACCCAAAATGGATCAAAGATCCAAATATAGGAGACAAAATTATAAAACTCTTAGAAGACATATGTGTAAATTTTCATGACCTTGGATTAGGCTATGATTTCTTAGATCTGACACTAAAAGCACAAACAACAAGAACAAAATGGATAAATTGAACTTCATGAAAATTAAAAATTTTAAGCTTCAAAGGACACTACCAAGAAACAAAAACAGTCCACACAATGGGGAAAAAATATTTCTAAACCATGTCTCATAAAGGTCCAATATCCACCATACATGAAGAACTCCTACAATTCAACAATAAAGACATGCCAAATTTGAAAAATGGGCAAATGATCTGAATAGACATTTCTACAAAGAAGATGTTACTGATGGCTTATAAGTACATGACAAGATGCTTAGCATGATTAGTCCTTAGGAAAATGAAAATCAAAACAATGAGATACTATTTCATACCCAGTAAAACTGTTGTAATAAAAAATGCAGATAATAACAAGTATTGTGGAGGATGTGGAAAAACTGGAACCCTCATACAATGTTGGCGGCAATGCAAAATGCTATAGCCACTTTGGAAAACAGATCAGCTTTTCCTCAAAAATGTAAATATAAGCCAGAGGAAGTGGTAGAATGCCTGTAGCCCCAGCTACTCAGGAGGCTGACACCCGAAGACTGCTTGAGCCCAGGTTGAGTCCAGCCTGGGCAACATAGTGAGACTCCGTTTCCACACACAAACATGAAGTAGAGTTTTCTACTGTTTAATTGCACAAGCCCAAAACTTCAATACAGTGTTAAATAGTAGAAGAGACACAGGAGAATAATGTCTTGTTCCAATTTTAGCTGGAATGCTGCCAGTGTTTCCACATTAAGTATTATGCTGGATTTAAACCTAGGATATATGTGTTCTACATTTAAAAAATACATCAATTCCTGTTTTACTGAGTATTCATTTTTTGTTCCTCTTTAGATTAACAAGTGAATAATATCAAAGGATTTCCTAAAATTGAACCACCTTTGCATTAATGGAATAAATGTCATGACTGTCATGTATCGTTTTCTTAATGTAGCATAGGATTATGTTTGATGCTTTTGTATTGACATATGTGAGATTGTTCTGTAGTTGTATGTATGATTAGTCCTTAGGAAAATGAAAATCAAAACAATGAGATACTATTTCATGGATACACATACTGTGTGTGACTATCACATGATTTTTATCTAGATTAATACCATACTCAAAAGTAATTTGAAAACTGTCTATGTTCTGGAAAAATGTATAGAGCATTGAGATGATCTGATCTTAGAAGTTTTGGTACAACATTCCTTTGAAACCGTCTGAGCTTGGTGCTTTTACTGAGCTTTCTTGATACCTTTTGCTATTTCTTCTGAAAAAATTGAGCTGTTTAACTTTTCTATTTCTTCTGGGACAATTTTAACAAACTGGATTTTCCAAAGAAATAATCCATTTCACTTAAGTTGTGCAAAATAAAATCTTATCATTTTTAAAATTCTGTTTCAATAGTTGTTACTCTTCCCTTGTCATGTCTTGCATTTTAATACTCTCTGTTACCCCCTCTCCTCCTCCCACCTCTACCACCACCAATTAGGTTAACTAGTGGTCTATTTTGTTGACTTTTTCAAAGAACCAGTATTTTTTTCTATTTACTTTTTAGTCCTATTGTTTTTGTCTTCAACCTCATTAATTTTTTGCTTTAATCTTTATTATTTCCTTCCTTGTTCTTTATTCTGATTTACTTTGCGATTTTTCTTAGCTTTTTTTGATGAAAATGTAATTTATTTTTCTTTAATTTATGGCTGTAAATACATAAGGCTGTTGAGTCTTTTTCTAATCGCTGTTTTAATTATATCCCCTAAATTCTTATATGTAGTTTTTTTGTCATTATCAATATTTTGAAGAAATTCTGCAACTTTGCTTTCTTCACTATACACCTAAAGTTGTTTAAAATAGTATTAACACTGCAGGTAAATAAGACTTTTAAAATGTTTTGTTATTCATGTCCATCTTTATTGCATTATAATGAAAAAATGCTTTTTGTATTGTTTCTACTTTATGCAACTTAGGATTTCTTTTTGACTTAATATATAAAATTTTTTTTGTGAATGTTCCATGTATACTTGGGAAGAAAATATATTGTATGTTATTTGAGAATTGAGTTCAATATATATTCATAAAATATCCCTTGCTGCACTTTTAGGTCTTTTATATCCTTACTTATTTTAGATTCACTTCACATATCTTGGACTAAAAGTGATGGGTTAATTCTGTGTATCTGTCCTTCTGAATTCTCTGTAGTTTCTGTTTAGGAGGATGGTTGCTAATGTTATCTGGTACACAGATACTAGTAAATGTTACATCCACATTATGAATTATGGTCTTTAACACTATGAAGTAGCCCTTTCCCCCGCTAATTTCTACCCTGGGTAACATTAGAATTAATCTTGGCTTTCTTTATTGTTCTCAATTTGCCGTCCATACTTTTTCTCACTCCTTTTAGTCTTTTAAAATCATTTTATTTTAGGCATGTCTTGTCAATATATACAGCTCAAACCTGAGTCTTGCTTCATGAACCATTCTGGACATCTGTTTAATAGGGGAGTTCAATGTTTTCACATGTCCTACAATGACTTATATATTAGTGTCAGCTTACAGAGTTAAGTTTTATTTTTCTCTCTTCATGTGGTCCATTTTCTTTGCTTTGTAAAATTTTTCAGTATTTAAGAGAGTTTGTCTGTTTGTTGATTACCAGTTTTATCTACTACTTCTTATGATGCCATTAGTCCCCCTTTCCCTTAGTTAGGCTGTTTGGTATTCAGGCTTCAAATGATACCTTTGATTTCTAAATAATACATAAGTGACACTCAATGAATTTTTCCTTCTTCATTTCCCACTCTTCCCAACCTTCACTCTGCTTTAGCCTTAGATAAAATATGGCCAATGCTCACAATCACTCCTTTTGCCATTTATTCATTGCATGAAATGTGCCATAGAGTATGAGGGTGAGCAAGCAGGGGGACATACGTGGCCCACCATCACTTTTTGTAGATAAAGTTTTATTGAAACACACCCATACTAATTCATTAATGTATTGTCTATGGATATTTTTGTTATAATGGCAAATATGGTGAATTGCAACAGAGACCATATTGCCTGCAAAATCTCCAATATTTATTTTCTGGGTCCTTCAAAGAAAATGTTTGCTGACTACAGCTCCAGTAGATTATTCTAGCAGTGCTTTAAATACAGTATTTCTTGAGTTCTTGCATATTTAATTACGTTTTGACCACCTTCATACATGAAATAGAACTTGACTGAACACAAAAGTTTCGCTTATTCTTTAACTTCCTTGAAAATGTTGCTCTGGGGCTGTCTTTCTTTAAATGTTCTTGTTGAGAATTTTGATTCATCTGATTTTTATCTTTGTGACTTAGTATTTTTGTCTTGAGGTCCATTGGGTTTTTCCTTTTTTAAAATGATCATACTTTTACCAGGATGTCTCAAAATTTGTTATTCTGTGTCAATAATCCCAGGTATGTAGTGAGCTATGTAGTTTCAAATATATTTCTGGAAAGCTATGTAGTTTCAAATATATTTCTGGAAAGTTTTCTCAAATTATAGTTTCAATATGTTCGACTATTTTGTTTTCTTCTTTGGGGCTCCTATTACACCTGTGTTGGACTTTTTGTTGTTGTTCAAGCACTGTTCTAGCAACAACTTTTTTCTCTACCTTTTTACCATTTTATTTCATTTTCATTCTCTTAGCCATTTTCATAGCTTTCTCCAAAGACTCTATATTTTCAGTCAAATCTATTCTCCTTTGAAATTAAGTCTTTATTTCTAAGAAGATTTCTTTTTCTAAAATTGTATTCCTAAGTTTAGTCAATTCTCAATTCCCATCTTTCTTTTTATCTATTTCTTTTTGAATGTCTGGATTTTGTGTAAGGTGTTTTATCATATCTGCCAATGCTTCTTTTAACAATATAATTCACTTTGAAGTGTTATGATGTACCATTCTTCTGTTTTTCTGCTTGTTTTGTTTTTAGAGAGAATTTCATATGTCCTATACTCTATTCATTTTGAATTACTTTATATTGCCAAACCAGCAATTACTGTCATATGTAAAAACTGCTGTATGCAGAGATCCTCTGGATGAAAAGAACCCTTATGCTGGTATGGTGTAGTCTCTTTAACTAGTGGTGCATCTGAATGGTAGAATGGAATGAACAGTTGATATGTTTTCAGTTTTGTGATTCTCTTTTGTTTCTACAGGATGCTTAATTTCTTCCTTCTACTTATTAACAAGATTCTAAGTAATAGTCCTTTTAACTCACCCTTCTCTTCTTCAGAAATGGTACCTTGCCAAGACTGCTACCTCTGATCCTATGATTTTAAGACTCTTCCTTTTTATTTCCTAGTATCAAGTACTCAGACTTCAGGGATTTTTCACGGATTACAGGGATTTTTAGGGAAGTGATATATTATGCATGACACTGTAATGAAGGATACATGACTGTGTATTTGGCAAATCCATAGAATTGTACAACATACACAAACTGAACTTCAGTTAATAATAATGTATCAGTATTTGTTCATCAATTCTAACAAATGAAATACACCAATGAAAGGTGTTATTGGTGAAACTGAGAGGATGGGGGAAAAGTGATTATATGGGAATTCTGTACTTCCTGTTTAGTTCTTCTATAAACCTAGATCTGTTCTATTAATTGAAAATTAAAACAAAACAAAAAATTGAATTAAGTGAAAATCTATTATTTGATTTCATATTTTTTCCTTTAAAAAGCATTCAGTAGATGGCACCAGAGATCTTTTAGAATAAGGAATCACTAGATGCACTGTATAATTCATAAAGCTTGGTTCTGATGTTGATACATGCTTTAGAGATCCTATTTATTCCTTAATGAATAATATAATTGATGCTCTGAGAAACGTGTGTTGACAAATTTAGCTGCAAGTTTTATCATTCAGTAAGTAAATAATCATGGAACTGTAGGAATGCAGATCTGCAGAATTATGGAGCAACAGTAATTCTACACTATGGGTAAATTTTTAAATTCCAATTCACATTTTGACAACTACAGAGCACCTTCATCTGGCACTTCTTTACTACTAGTAAGCAAGTATCTCATTAGTAAAATTGTTTTTCTTCATAGACTAAAAGCATTCACTAAGCATGGTACCACTAAACAAGGTATTTTGAAATATATTTTATCCTCAGGCTAGAACAGAGTAAGGTATTAAGTCTTTCTAAAAAACAGAGGGTGAAAACAAATCAGTTACCCACTATGAAACTAACTGCCCACTCACTGGCATTCAAACTGACATACTCAATATGTAGTTTCATAGAGAACGAATGAAACAGTTCTGACTAAAAGAAAAGTGATATTATACAGATGCCTGGTTATTACATACTTTGCCCATTAATGAAGTCTCAGTACTATATAGGGCCACTTTGGTAGGTACAGAAGAAGAAAGAAGGAATCAAAGTAACATCTGGAGAGAAGACTAAAATGTGTTCTTGTTCTTCCAGATTTAGAATCCAATTCTCAGAAAACAAACTATCAATGATAGCAGTGCTGAAATAATACAAATCAAGTATATTAACCATTACTTGCCATTATAGTCTTTTGTAGCTTAGAAAATAATTACTACTTAACATGTATTTCCATGAAAAAAAAATACTACTTATGAGTTCCAAATGAATTAATCAGTAATATGGTTTAGATGTTCTGTCCCCTCCAAATCTCATGTTGAAATGTGACCTTCAATGTTGGAGATGGGTCTAGTGGGAGATGTTTGGGTCATGGGGCCAGATCCCTCAAAGATGGCTTGGTGCTATCCTCACAGTAATGAGTGAATTCTCACTCTCTGGGTTCACGTGAGATTTGGTTGTTTTAAACAGCCTTGCAGCTTCCCTTTCCCTCCCTCCCTCTTCCTTCCTCTATTGTTCTTCCTCTCTCACCATGTGATACACTGGCTCCTCCTCCACCTTCTGCCATTACTATAAGCTCCTTGAGGCCCTCACCAGAAGCAGATGCTAGCACCACACTTCTTGTGAAGCCTGCAGAACCGTGAGTCAAAATAAACCTCTTCATAAATCACCCAGTCTTAGTTATTCCTTTATGGCAATGCAGACTGACTGACACAATCAATAAATTTTTAGAACATAATTTAACTACAGCTGAAAAACAACAAAAATATGGAATGAAATTAAGTGTAGGTACACAGTAATTGAAAAGAAATTTTGGAATTAAATCTTCTGAAAGTATATTACACATTACTGGGTAATAAAAAACCATGACCACTGAAAGAACTCTGAATTCTCCAGAAATAAATAAGAGTACTAAACTTACAAGAGTAAACTATTCACCTATACCTTTGGAAATACACATCAGAAAACATATAGCTAATGATTTCCAATCTTTTATAATGTAATTCCCTACTTTTAATTCAAAGACATTGTCAGTAAGACACAAGTAGCTTGGGGTGGCAATTTTTATAAAGAGTAATATCAATTTGGATCAACAAATATAAAAGAAATTTGTTTGACCTACAGTCTCAGTGCAGATAATCATATGACTTCTTAAGGCTTTTTGAAATATTAAAAATAGCTCCTAAACTTTTATCCACTTTTCAGGACCACTAGAATTCTGGAACTACCAGATTTTAGATAAAATCTAATCCAGTCTCATAATGAAAAAAAAAAAAAAAAAAGAAACAAAAATCCAGAAAGATCAAATCAGTGATAGTGGCATAGTGGCATAGTGGCAGGGCATAGAACACTGGTTTCCCATCTTCCAGATCAGTATTTTTTTCCACCAGATCATGTGGTCTCACCAACAAAAACAATAAAATGTGTATCACTTCTTATTCAAATCTATTTAGTTCTTGAGTTCACATAGTTTGAAGAGAAAGTTCAGATAGCAACGGATATTGCAGAATCTGAATCTATTTGGTTCTTGAATTTTCAATAGCAAGGAATTTATTTGAAAATTTATCTGAACTTATTTAATTCATCAGTTTAGATATTTTATGAGAGGTTAACGGAGAATATTTTGATGCATCGTTTTCCTTTTCATGTATGTGTTTCTAATTCTATCCTTCCCTCCTCTTCCTATTTTTTGTAGTAGGGGTGGCACAATAACTTAATTAGAAAAGATCATTTCAGTTTCCCCCAACTTCAAATGTCTCTTCACACAGAATATTGTAGAAAGTTCCTAATCACCACCAGCAGTAGGATGTACAATAAAGCTGAACAAATACGTAAGTCAATATGCTCAGTAGTCATGGGTCATTTTTTATTATCCTGCAATAGTTTCATAATGCATTATATACATTTTATAATCTATGTAATTTACATATAGGGCTAAAAAATTTATAAAATGGGGGTATATATGAGATACCCCCATAATCCTCCTGAACAATTCAGAGATATTCATCCCCAGCTTAGGTGGGTCTTTGTTTCTTGTCCCCATTTCTTAATGCCAAAATAACACTGCTCTGGGTTAACATTTTAGTCATTTCCAAGTTTTCTGAAAAATTTTGCCAACATTCTATTGCAATTGTTTTTCTAGCACATTGTAATGTGCTTCCACTGCTAGATACAACTCAACAAAACAAGCTCTAGCAGCCATACTAGATGTCTATCAGACAACTGGGGGAAAAACAGTAAAAAGGCAGTGTCCATTAATAAAAAGTGTTATCTTCCACAACCATTGTATTATATCATCAAAACCCGGTAATCCCTCAATATAAAGAGTAATATTAATAAATCTAACTTTTTAAAGTATTTGTCACAGTAGAATATAAGAATAGCAATAATCTGAACTTCTCAAAGTCATAATAAACAACTGATTTTTCACTAATAATTTCATTCTTCCCTTACCAAAACCTCCTGGGATGAAGGGAATAAATGAAAAACCTTACAGACTTAGATTTCTTCTCCTTTTTCACATCATTCTCCATAGAAACATATTAACAAGTATGCTAGTTAGAACACCAGAAGGGAAACAGCAGCACACACCCTTGCCCCCATAACTAAGAGGTATAGTTAAGCCATATAAAAAGACAAATTTAAATTCATTATATTATTACTTTATCTATGGATAAGCCTAGCTGTATATTTTTCAAACAAAAACAGGAACTAAAGGGCAATACAATAGAAGAAAATCTGGTCTACTTTAATATCTAGCATGGAAGCAGCCAGGGGAGTCATTTGACCTGGGCTGCACTTTATAAATTTATAACATATTTAGAATTTTAATATAATTTTCAAATTAGGTTACATATTTACATGTGGCAGGAATAAAAGGAAGCTTTAGCCTTATAAATTTAAACAACTTCTTTTTTTTTTTTTTTGAGACAGAGTTTCGCTCTTGTTTGCCCAGGCTGGAGTGCAGCGGCGCAATCTCGGCTCACCGCAACCTCTGCCTCCTGGGTTCAAGCGATTCTCCTGCCTCAGCCTCCTGAGTAGCTGGGATTACAGGCATGCGCCACCATGCCTGGCTAATTTTTTGTATTTTTATTGGAGATGGGGTTTCTCCATGTTGGTCAGGCTGGTCTCGAACTCCCGACCTCAGGTGATCCTCCTGCCTGGGCCTCCCAAAGTGCTGGGATTACAGGCATGAGCCACCGCGCACAGCCATAAATTTAAACTTCTATCCTACTGGACTTACCTTGATGTTACAAATTAATAATAGATCCTTTAATGATCTTGGGTGTATAGTTTTACTTCATTTTGTAACTGTTTCTTTCTTTTTTTTTTTTTTTGAGATGGAGTTTCGCTCTTCTTGCCCAGGCTGGAGTGCAATGGCCCGATCTCGGCTCACTGCAACCTCTGCCTCCCAGGTTCAAGCAATTGTCCTGCCTCAGCCTCCCGAGCAGCTGAGATTACAGGCATGCACCAACATGCCCGGCTAATTTTGTATTTTTAGTAGAGACGGGGTTTCTCCATGTTGAGGCTGGCCTCGAACTCCTGACCTCAGGTGATCCACCTGCCTCAGCCTCCCAAAGTGCTGGGATTACAGGTGTGAGCCACCGCGCCCGGCCCTGTAACTGTTTCTAAAGTTTAATTTATTATACAAAATATTTAGAAGATAAAAAATTTTTATAACCCACTCAAAAAGTAAAGTTGCTAAGCCTCTCTCAATCTGTTTCAGAGTTCCCCTTTCTTATTTTCTTAGTTGTCTTAGTCTTAATTTAGTTTCTTCTATATGTCTAGTTTCTTTACCTACCCTAGGAAGGGCATCAGAACTAACACATCTTCAACCTCACAAGGTTAATCTACCCAACTAATTAGGGACAAAAGTCTATAAAAGCACTTCAACCAGGCTAAAGCATTATTCAACAAACATAAAACATTAGTAATTATCTGACAAAGGACTTTTATCCAGAATTTATAACAAACATCTACAAATCAACAGAAAGCAAACAACCCAATTAAAAATGAGTAAATGACTTGAACAGATCCTTTAAAAAGGAAGATATATGAATTGTCTGTAAGAACGTGAAAATGTGCACATCATTAGTCATCAAAGATACGCAATTTAAAGCAAAATGAGATACCATTTCACACCCACTAGAATAGCTAGTAACGGAACGATAACATCAATTGCTCAAAGGCATGTGGAGCAACTGTAATTCTTACATATTGCTAGTAAGACTCAAATAATACATTTTCTACAACAGTTTGGCCGTTTCTGATATAAATAGCTTTTATATTAGATAATATAAATAGCTTTTATGTTTTATATTTTAAATATACATTGATCCCATAACCCAGCAATTCTACTCCTAGGTATTTTCCCATGAGAAATGGAACAGATGTCTAAAAAAGAGACTTACACAAGAATGTTCATGGCAGCCTCATTAATAATCCCTAGCTATTTATTATAACTCCTTTCAGAGAAAGTAGTAAGAAGGTACAAAGAATAAAAAATTATTCTTGCAATTTAACTCTGGGTGAGTAGGAAAGCATCAATGCCACTAATTAAAGGAGAACACAGCAAAAAAAAAGAACAAGTTTTAAAAGCAAAGTAAGTTTAGTTTTAGATCCAGTGACTTAAAATTCTTCCCATAATATATATGTGAAGGTGTCTAGAAAAGAATAATGAAAGAGGCGGTGGTTCATCTAAACAGAGGTGAAGTGTTGAAGCCAGGAGAGGGGATGAAATCTGGAAAAAAATAAACCTGGGGAAAAGGAATAGGTACATGTACACACATACACACACACACACACACACACACACACACACACACACGTATATATACATATATGTACCTACATATGTATATGTACTATATATTCATATACTATATATGCATATATACACTATATGCATGTACTATATATGCATATATACCATACATATGCACATATACACTATATGGTATATATGTATATATACACCATATGCATATATATACACACTATACGCATATATACACTATATGCATATATACTATATATACATATATAGGTAGATTATGTGTATATATATATACATATATACACACACATACACACATATATATACACACACACACACACACATACACGTAGATATAGGTATATAAAATCTAAGGACACTGTCCTTAAGGTATGACATTCTAGGGACAGTATAAAGATTAAATAGTAAAGAAGGTAAACAGAATTCTTAACTATTTTGTGCAAGGACTCCTCTGTCAGTGTGGTTAAGCCCACAGGCTCCTTCTCTGAATCATGTTTTTAAATGCATGAATATATAGGAAACAAACTATATTAAAATAGTTTTATATTACTATAATATAGTAATATATATGTAATATATATTATGTAACATAGTAATATATGTAGTATATATTATGTAATATATGTAATATATATGTATTATGTAATATAGATGTAATATATATGCCTCTTTTTAATGCATTAAAATATAAAATCTAGTAGTAAGTCCAATGTCTACCATAATTTCAAAGTAGTGAGAATGTAAAAAATAATTAAAGATATGATATAAAAATATTTATGATTTCTATTACTGGAACAGGTACTAATACCACTGTTGTTTGTTGTCTATGCTTACAGTTGAAGTAAATGTTACATTTCAACCAAGGGTCAATGAAAATAAAAATGTAATTTTTTCAACCATTCAAGTTCATGGACCCATGAAATCCTATCTATGAACTTTTGGGCAAACTATGTGGATCCCAGGTTAAGAATCTCTGAGCTAGAAAGTAAAATTAAAGATATATAAAAATCTGATAAATAGTATCGTGAAAATTTATCACGATATCGTGAAAATTTATCACAAAGCAGCAAAGCTTTGTATAGGCTGATTTTAAGTTGCAATTATGAAATGTTATATCCGCTGTTTCATTTCTTGTAACTGTGAGGTAGAAAAAGAGAGGTCAGAGAACAACCTGCCAAGCAAAATAAAGTAGAAAAGATTCAGACGTTTCTGAATATTATCAGAAAAAGAAAACAAATGTTTAAAAATGCATCCCCAACAGGGCCAGGTGCGGTGGCTCACGCCTGTAATCCCAGCATTTTGAGAGGCCGAGGTGGGCAGATCACGAGGTCAGGAGATCGAGACCATCCTGGCTAACATTGTGAAACCCCGTTTCTACTAAAAATACAAAAAATGAGCCAGGCATGGTGGCGGCCACCTATAGTCCCAGCTACTCGGGAGGCTGAGGCACTATATATGCACATGTATACTATATGCATATATACTATATATGCACTTATACATTTTTATAAGATACTCAGGAGGCTGAGGCAGGAGAATGGTGTGAACTCGGAAGGCGAAGCTTGCAGTGAGCCGAGATTGCACCATTGCATTTCAGTCTGGGCAACAGAGCGAGACTCCGTCTCAAAAAAAAAAAAATCACTGATAACCACCATAACCATAGACTGCCATAATTATTCTGTAACAATGTTCTCAGACATTCCACTCCCATCCTGCTTCATCCAGCTTCCACTTCTTATATAAGCTAACGACATATTCCACCACGCAAGACAAGTTCAGAAGAGATGAATAATAATGGCACAAGTCTTTCAGCTAGCCTCTTACCCTTGATATACAAAACACTTAAGTATTATAATTGAAAAGGAAGGGTAAACCATTTTCTTCTTATAGGAAAGCAGTCAAGCAATTTACTCTAGATACACTACCCCAATGTTCATATTTCTCTGCACAATAGTCTGAGTTGTAGTGGAAATTTGACCAGAGATTATTTGGAATGCTGAATCATTTCCCACGATAGAATGTCTTTTTTTTTTGCCTCCTCAGCAGTGATGACACTCGCTATTAAGTAGCATAAATCTCTGAACCATCAGTCATTTAGATAATGCCTTATTCCTATCACGGCCACTTTCAACACAGCTTTAAAGTTATTGTCTAGAGGCTATTGTGGAGAATTATAGTTAGGGGTGCCACAAATGTCTGACTTGTTAGAACATAACCAATCTAACCAGTATGGTACTCAAGAAATATCAAAACCTTTATATAAGCTTTTAGATCTACTATAGTTGGGGCATTCCTATGAACAAATGTAAAACAAAGTAAAAGTGTTAAAAAGCAGATTTGTTTCCAAAGAAAAGCTAATATTTTGACAATACAGTGAAACCCAAATAAGGGTAAAAAGTCAATTCTAAGTCAGTTAAGTTTTGTAAGGTCCACTATGGACTACTATAGGATTTAAATGCATTATTCTCTGGTCACGACAAGACCATGCAAAATATCTAAATGCTACAATAACAAGCAGAAAGGTAAACTGAGGAATTAGGCTTAATAATCAACTACCAAGACTCATACTATTGCTCTATTTTATCTACAGAATGAGCCATAAAAGACCCTCCCAAACGTTGTTTTTTATCATCTTTAATTTTCAAATAGCATAAGACTGTAAGCAAAATGCAAACAAATTCCTATTAGTGAGTATTAAAAAGAATCATTTACCTAGAAAATACTGTAATAGGATAATTACGGAGGCACAGAGCTAGATTTCAAATAGAGATCATCTTTCATTTTCATAAGTTACTAAAAATCAATTATCAAAACTCTAATATAACTATGATACTTGCTCAGGGTAATAAAAGATACTGAGAAAATCTATGTATTTTCTGCTCTCTAGGAGTTAACAACCTAGTATGGAAGAATACAATATAAAGATTATATATTTCTTGGAAGAATATGTAGGGGAGAGGTCCCCGACCCCTAGGCCACAGACTGGTACCAGTCCATGGCCTGTAAGGAATTGGGCTGCACAGCAGGTGAGCAGCCAGCAAGTGAGCATTACTGCCTGAGCTTTGCCTCCTGTCAGATCAGCAGCAGCATTAGATACTCATAGGAGAACCAACCCTATTGTGAACTGTGCATGAGAGGAATCTAGGTTGCATACTCCTTATGAGAATCTAACCAATGCCTGATGATCTGAGGTGTAACAGTTTTATCCCGAAACCATCACCCTGCAACACCTTGCCTGAGAAAAATTGTCTTCCACGAAACCTGTCTCTGGTGCCAAAAACGTTGGGGACTGCTGATCTGACGGCTCATTTTGTCTTCAGTTTCAACACCCCTGAGATGACAAGAGAATCAAGAGCTCATATATTATTCTCCCTTTTGTATCTCCACTGTATCCTACTATAACAAGCAATGTCCTCCTTGAGACTAAACACTAAACCTTACTCATGTATTTGGTGATCAACCATGGCACCACAACTCAGTAAGGTAACTCAATGAGTATCTCATAAATGAAATGACTCTTCACTCTTCAAAGGGAATAAGGACTGCATTAATAATTGAGCAATAAACTAATCTTTTAAAATTGGTAGCGAACAGAAAAACAAAAATGAGAAAACATTCCTTTATTCTCTCACACTTTATACCAAAAGTTACTAACACTCGCTGAAAGGAATTACTACAGAAAAATGATTTTTCTTCTGGAAGGCTTATGAGTTAGCTGGTTCAAAGGCTGGCAAGAATGAAGACTTAACACATTGCTTATGTTGCTTTCACTTTGGCTTACTATTTCACCACTGATATGCACTGCGAAGAATAAATACAAAGTCAAGGATAAAGTAAGTGGACATGGGCTTCCTGAAATTTCTTTTTATTCTACAGATTTGATGGTCTCAACAGCCCATGTAGAATGAGGAATATGCCAGGTCACAGGAATATAAAGAATACAGAATCATAGGACCTTTGCTTTTTAAAACATTTTAGGAGTTTTTGGCGGGGGTAGGTTAAGGGGTACAGACACATTATCATAAGAATCCATACCATTACCACAAAAGAAAACTTGCCAGACCCATTATGTACTTCCAAATTTCATTTGTTACCCACACCTTACTTAAGGTTTTAGTGAAAGCCATGTCCTACCATAGCTTAATGAAGCTACCCACCCTAGGTGGTTTTCCTCAAAAGAGGATATGGGCATGGTATCTTCTTTTAGTCTTAAATCTAGTTTACCCATCCTTATTCATGCCACTGTCCATAGTTTTTTGCCGAATTAAAGCCAGGACCTGACCACTGTATTTGTGAATGTCCTAGACTTGTTAAAGCAGAAGTCTGATTCCCTTGTGACTACAGTTTTCCCTATTACATCCTTTAGCAGATATATAGTCTTTTTAAGTAGGCTCATTGATTTTAGTTACTTTAAAATGTACAATTAAATTATTATTGACTATAGACCCCTGTTGTGCTATTAAATACTAGGTCTTACTCATTCAATCTTCTACCTTTTCTTTGTACCTATTCACTATCCCATTCCACATTTTTAAACTGGAATATTTATTTCTGTAAGAAAGAACTGCCCCTTCCTCCTCATTTATTTATTCACTTATATCAGTATTAAAACATGGATACTTATTTTATTTTACAGGTAATAATCCAAATTATTGTTATAACTATTGTTGTTTACTTTGTTGCTCAAATTGTTGCAACTCTGGCCATCAGGAGCTCTTTCCGGATGGCTCCTGTGTTCCCATACTTTTTTTTGAGCACTTCCTTACTTTCTGGCAACACAAAATGCTCCAAGCTCATCTTTATTTTCCTAGCCCCAGCCATGAAAAAAACCACTTCTCCAAGGGGCTTTGGTTCCTTTTATTGGAGAATTCTACTTTTATGAAGGATATATATAAATAGAAGTCCTGCACTTCAGCGGACATCTTAAATAATAACCCCTGACTATACGCACATACTATTTTACAGAGCACTTGTCTTAGTCCATTTGGGCTGCAATAATAAAATACTTTAGACTGGACAGTTTATAAACAACAGAAATTTGTTTCTCACAGTTCTACAGGCTGGAAAGTCTATAGATAAACTTTACAAAAACTGTATGAGCAGGCTGTGGATATAATATACAACTAGCCAATAGCAGACAGTAAACTGCAGCAGACAGTTCATAATTATATGTAAAATAAAAATGGTGAAATAATATACAAAACTAATTTATCACACTTCCCAGGTACAGTATTTAATCACACCCTCTGCAAGAATTATAGATTCCTTATATCTTAGTAAATAAGAAACATGGAGAAAGAATAAGACACTGAGGTTCCAAAGTACTTTAGAGATAAGGGTAATTCTTGACAGCAGTTTAACTACATCACATTATTAAATGAGGTACACGGGAAAACTCATGTATTATCAGAGCATGTTTTACAGAGTACTATTATTATAAAAATTGCATTTAAAAGATGATCTTTATGTGAGAATACAAACAAAAAATATCGGAATCACTCATGACACAACAGAACTTCAACCTTTTATAAAATAGTTGAGATGTTGGATTGATTCAGACACTGGCTTATAACTTGGGGCTTTTTTTTACACTGGAATTTAACGTCAATACAACTAGAATATACGAAGTATACAGAGAAAATTATCTGGCAAAAAAATAGCTGACCCAGCAATATACCCCTCCTTTTCTCCCCTTTCCAAGTTCAGGAGACTTACAATATTTCAGTCCTTGGTTAATTTCTACAAGCATTACAAATTTCACTTTTTCCTTAAAAGGCCCTGAACTTGAGATTCTAATACCACCTAATTTAGTATGCTGGGCTATCTTAAGTTTGTAGGCAGACTACAATCAAATCAAAGTCTTATGGTTAAGATATCAAGAGGAAATAAAATTTTAAGAATTCTAGATTAGAGTTTTAGATGCATTATATATAATGGCTATGAAAATTTTCTGTATTTATGCTTTGACAACGTGTATCTTTAAAAAAAAAAAAAAACTAGTCAAAATAATTGTCACAGTAGTTTCACTCTAAAGTTACCTAACAGCCTGCTGTTTTTATTACAGACATAACCACTGTTTTAAACATATTTAAATACCATGAAGAACTTAAAAACTTAGAGACAAAATTTAAAAAGAAATAAGAAATAGAAAAATCAGAGAAAAGCAGACCTCTAAGACATATAGATTTTCTGAGGAGTTTAAAAAAACCAAACTCTTGTTTCCACGGCATCCTCTAACACACAATTTGTAGCAGGAAAACTGCATATGTAAACATCAGTTCTCATAACAAAACAAAACCATGAAAACCCACCTTAGAAACTATTATTTTATAGAGCAAAACGTTAAGACATCTAAACATATGGCAACTAAGAAGGTGAATGCTGACCAGTAAACTGCTTTCACACCATCTTTTGAGTAGGCTCCTCCTTTATTTCCTTGGCCTTTTAGCAATTTTTCTGAACTGTATTACTGTATATGGTATCCTAAAATTTGTTAGACTGCTTTAGCCATGCTATTTTAAAAACCACACACATGCATGTAATGTGTATAAACATGCAGTTTTTTAAAAAAGATTTCATTTTCCCACCACTTAGACCTAAAATATCTAATTTAGTACATTGAGAAGCAAGTATATATCCCATGTTGAAGAGTATGTTATGTTTTTGTTTTATGTCACAGACTTAAATTCACTTAAAACATAAATGTATTATACAAGGAACTGAAAATATAAATCTTATTTAGGTATTCCTTGCCTTTAAGGAGTTTAAAATTTACTAAGATCAGTACTCTTAAGAAGATAATGACAAAATAGTATCTAAAATTGACAAAGAAAGGTAAAACTCATGGTAGAGTAAAAATTATCCTTAAAAATCCCTTAAATAGCCCATAAGTGCAGTCTACATCTTTTAAGATCTACAATCTCATACATCATTGTGTATTAGGAAACATACATCTTTTAAGCATGGGAATTACACTCTATCTGCAGAGATACTTAAGAGTATGTGAGGCATATAGAAACTAAGAGCTATTAAAAGAAGAAAAAATTGCAGAGAAAAGGGAACCCATGTGCACTGTTGGTGGAAATGTGAATTAGTACAGCTATTATGGAAAACTGGATGGAAGTTCCTCAGAAAAACTGAAAACTGAATTACTGTATGATCTAACAATCCCACTTCTGGGTATTCACCCAAAAGATTTGAAATCAGTTTGTTGATGAAATGTCTACACTCCCATGTTCATTGTAGCATTATTCACAACAGCTGAATCATGGACTCAAGCTAAGTGTCCAGCTGCAGATGAATCTGAATAAAGAAAATGTGGTGTGTGTACATATGTGTATGTGTACACACACACACACAATGGGATACTATTCAGCCTTAAAGAAGGAAATTCTGTCATTTGCAACAACATGGATGGAATTGGAGAACATTATATAAAGTGCAGTAAGCTAGGCACAGAAAGATAAATACTGCATGTCTTCAATTATATGTGAAATCCAGAAGAATCAAATTCAAGAAGCAGAGAGCAGAATAGTAGAATACAAGAAGTACAGAGTAGAATACAAAGGCTGGGGGTATGGGAAATGGGGAGACAGGGTCAAAGGGTACACAATCTCAAAAGGAATATGGATGTGTTGGTTTTTTTTTTTTAGATTTATTGCACAATGTGATGAATAGAGTTAAAAACAGAGTACTATACCTTTCAAAATCACTAAGACAGTAAATTTCAAATGCTGTCACCACAAAAAATGTTAGGTATTTGAAGTGATGGATGTATGAACTAGCTTGATTTAATTATTCCAAGTTGTGTCCATAGATCACTTTGTACCCCATAAATTTATGCAATCATAAATTGTCAATTTAAAATAAGAACATTTTTAAAAAAGACCAGTAAATCCATTAACTCCAGTATCACCATCTGTATAGAGTGTATTCTCACCAATCAGAACAGATACCCACATGATATAGGTTTTAGTTTCTTATTATCCTCTCTTTTTGGCAAAGCACATCTAATTTATGTTCCATTTTGCATATACAATGTGTTACAGGAAATCTAAGAGGGAAACTTTTATTTTTGCCTGGAGGTAGTGAAAAGAAAAACAGGAAAGGAATCAGGGAATATGAAACATTTCTTCCTTGAACGATGATTTAGAGTTTATCAAGCAAAGAGGAAATGAAAAGCAGCAAAAACACGGAAGTACACATAAATATAATTGGATTTTAGTGTTGATACTAAGCAGCAGCAGATAAGGGAATAATGGCTTTGTTTTAAAAGAAAGTGATAAATATGTGGAGGGTTATGGTGAAGCCAAGAAAATATGAACACCTACATGGTCGATAAAAAAATAATATTAAAATAATATTTTAAGTAGAATCAATAGGATTGAGGGGACCTGGTAGATTCAGTTACTCAACAAGTATTTAGTGTGAAGTTTCTAATCAAGGTAACTGGAGGTATGGGTTATTTATATAAGGAACCTGGGCCACAGAGTAGGGTTTTAAACTTCTCATTTTCTGGAGAGCAGAATAGGAAACATTCATTACACATGTATTGAGCATAAATACATGTGCTAAGTACTAGAAAAAAATGATGAAATAAAAGACAGTGTCTGTCCTCAAAGATTTCATATTTTAACGGAGGAGACAGGAGTAGAAGTCAAAAGGAATAACTAAAATTTTCCAGTGTTATACATATTACCTCCTTTGAAATTCTTGTGGGTTGTATCTGGAAGTAGATAACCTAGAAGCAGCCAGGAATATGAACTTGAAAAATCAGGACTAGCAATGCAGATTTTCTATCACTAGGATGTGAGAGCCTGAAGCTTAAGGTTGTCCAGGGAGAATGCATAAAATTAAAAGGAGGCTGAGAATTGAGCCTTAAGAGAATAACATTTAAGGGATGAAACAAAGAATAAGAAAATCGACCTTACCTGACTTATACCTTCCTCCTCATATCAAAGGAAAGAAAAAAGAGAGAAAATGGGAAACAATTTTCAGAGGAGTAAAGAGACAATTTTCAGAGGAGTAAAGAGACAATCTTCAGAGGAGGAAACGGTACAGTGAAAGCCAAAGGAAAGAGAGTTTCCAAGAAAGAGAGGAGTGATGAACAAAGTCAAATACTGTAGGGTCTAAGCAGCGTTAAGGGCTGAGAATATGTCCTTGTTTTTGGCAAATTAAGGGGTTTAATGGACATCTGGCTTTGCGTGTGTACTGTCCAGCAACCAAGTCTCCTGTTTTTAGTACCCTAATTCCCCCTTTTCCAGGATCTAGCTAGCAGGTAGAGAGTACCATTATAAAAAGCATACACACTTCACCTGACAACCCTAGAATCTTACGCTTTTTATACACTTGGTCTCTTTGGGCATATTCATTTTCCAGAGTGCTATTCTCATCTTTTGACTACATGTACAATCGATGTGGAAGAGGCCAGATCCCTCCTCTCCTTCTCAGCCATAGTGATGATGCTAAGGGTGGGCAGACAGATGTTTTAGAATGGGCCAATTAAATGAATCCTCTTAGGACTTGGAAAAATGAACACATTATGGAAGCATAAACCTCAGGTCATGCAGACTTGTTTATTATAATGTGTCCTTGGCTGTGGTTTCTCTGTATTCTTGGATTTTTTATTTGCCAACCTTGGCCCTCTAGCCTCTAGATAATTGTGAGAGCCCTGAATAGTCTCCCAATAACCCCCTTTTCCTTAACATGGCCAAAGTTAGTAACTTTATATCAAGAACCCTGATACAGGAGCTATCCATTTTCCTTTGCTTTCTTTTACTGAGGGAATTCTGCTCAACTGTTATCACTATTGTAAAGCCTGTATTGGAAACAATACACTTTCTTCTCCTAGCTCTTACTTCAAGTAGAATTTATACTTCTTGTAATTCCATAAAATCTATTTCTTAAACTCTGTTATAACAAACAATCACACTGTATTTATAGTGTACCTCAGCTGAAGAAGGCAATGATTCAGTGAAAGAGTTGAGTTTTAAAGGATGTACAGAAAGGTTTGAGAAACTTAAGAACTGTACAAACTACATAATTTGAGGATCACAGTTCAGTGAGTAGTTTCTGCTGTCAGTGAGGCTGTAGCAGCACTCCTCGTTGAATGTGAAAAACAACAGTATTTACAAATGTGTTTAAACCACTATGCACATTTTCAATCCTGATGAACTAGAGCTTTTATGGGGGAAAAATGCCACCTCAATTTTTTTTTAGACAAGAACAGCATTAGAACATCAAAAGGTCAAAGATAGTTCAACATTACTTTTTAAGTGGAAAGTGTAAAGATGATATTAAGCTAAAACCTTTTTTGGTATATCATTTGAAAAACTCAAGAGCCCTTAAAGTAATGTTAAAGGAAGGAATGCTTATTTTATGGTGTTCAAATCATAAAACTTGCATATGAAGGTATTCATGATGTTGTACAGAACCATTCTTTATTATTCATCAAGGAACATACGGAGAAAGAAAATCTTAAGGCACTTCTGATAATAGAACATGCTTATGTATATCTCTTTCTGGTTAGCATTATTTCTGAAGACAATATTTAAATGTACTCTTTTGCCTTCCAATTGAATGTCATTAACGCAGCCTATAGACAAAGGACATGTCACACACTTCAAGCATATTGATGATGAATATCTGATGTGGGGTGCTAATACATTTAACACTTCTTTAATGTAGGATTTATAAAAGAGTTTTCATAAGATGATACTATTAGCCAATCAGGCTTGGAGGAAAATATCACTGTAAACAATGAATAGAGTATGGAAGAATCTAGTATATATTTTGCTAACTTCCAGGAGTTAACGAAAATGTTGACTGTAAAGCAAAAGTCTTACATCGTGCTAAAGGAGGCTGAATTTAATGAAATGGACAGTAGAAATGTTGAAGTTTATAAGTGAAAAAATCTTTCCACTTGATGCTCATCATTAGTCAAGCAAAGAAAAAGGAGTCACAAATACTTGACACCGAATCTTAAAAAAAAAAAAAAATTCAGACCACACAAATAAAATATTTGTTGTTACAAGTGAGTTTGATCATGACAGGAGAAGACTCACCACCTTAAAAAATTAAACTACAAATAGAGTATTGGGCGACCAGGAGCTGAAAAAGTGCAAGTGAAGTAACTTTAAACAGTTCATTCATTCTGAGTTTTTTCATCCGGTTGCTTTGTGTATGGCTTCAGTTGATGGTTCAGAGCTACTTCCGTGGATTCAGACAAGGATGAACCTCAGGCATCTATTTCACTACTTTACCAGTTCACTCTGGCTTAACTCACTACCAAACAGCAATGGGCACTAAAGCTCCTATTTCTTTTTTTAACCACTATATTTCACTCAACCAACTCTATAATCGATTAATCAGACATTTAAAAAATTGCCTTATTTTGCAAAGTGCTATTGACGATCATTAATTATCTAACATTATTTCGTTATTTGTTTACACTATAGTACATGTTCATTGGTGAAGTTAACTATTTCTTTGTATGTAAAGAAACACAGACAATCTCTAACTCCCCTTCCTGCTTTAAAATGCTACAATTTTAGATTGTTCTTTAGAGAAAAACAAACATTCTATAAAACGAAAGAATGGGAATGGCAATCACCTACCACATGCCAAATCCATAATTCCTCAAAATTGCTATTATTTTAATTCCTGAAATATATTTCTCCTAAGATCTCTATGGTTTGCTGCCTCAACTTTTTTTACATCTCTGCTCAAATGTCATCTGATTACCACTTATAAAAATGTAATCACCATCTCCATGCTTTATGTCCCTCTTTCCATTTTGTCTCCATGGCACTTATCTATATTCATATACAACCAGCCTGTGAGAGGTTTGGGTGTGTGTATATACACATTCAACCACAGGTATAATTTACTTGTTTATTATCTGCCTCCCTTCACTAGAACATAAAGGTCCTTGAAGACAGGGATATTTTTTCTTTTGTTCAGTAGAGCAGTGCCTGGCATATAGTAGGAGCTTAGTAAATCTTTCTTAAATTAATGAACTAGTCATGGACCAGAAATATGTTTTATAAAGACCAACACGCTAGTTGTGCTTGGGAGAAAAGTCACAATTGGGGAAAAGAAAGAACTAAATTAGTAGCATTCTATACAAGAACACACAGGTGATGATACAGTTGGTGAATTCACGAGTTACTCAAGAAAACTGTGAAAAATATCATTAAAAAGCCTTATTTAAGACACTATAATACTAACCAGTCACATAGCACATATTAGTTCTTCCGTTACTTCCACATAAAAGTGCTTCTTCCCATAAAGTGCTTAAATATAAAGTATTTTGAACAGCACATACAGATTGCTATATATTAAATATAGGCTAATTTTACTGACTGCCATATTAGAGACAGCACAGGGAAGAAGCATTACCTAAAGACAGATGGTAATTCAAAAAATAGGGCCCCAAACAGAATTACATCTCTTTTGATCATCAGGTCTGCATTCTCACCTACTATACTTTCTCAAATGAATTAGAATACCCAAAAAATTATTTAGAAAAACTCCTAACAAATTATATAAAGATAAATAAAAAACCCATTTTCTTTCCCCTCAAAAACAATTTTTTTTTTTTTTTTTTTGAGATGGAGTCTTGTTCTGTTGCCCAGGCTGGAGTGCAGTGCTGCGATCTCGGCTCACTGCAAGCTCTGCCTCCCGGGTTCACGCCATTCTCCTGCCTCAGCCTCCCGAGTAGCTGGGATTACAGGCGCCCACCACCACACCCAGCTAATTTTTTGTATTTTTAGTAGAGACGGGGTTTCACCATGTTATCCAGGATGGTCTCGATCTCCTGACCTCGTGATCAGCCCGCCTCGGCCTCCCAAAGTGCTGGGATTACAGGCGTGAGCCACCACACCCGGCCAAAAACAATTTTTTAAAACTTTTATTTTATGTTCAGGGGTACATGTGCATGTCCGTTATGACAAGCAAACTCATGTCACGGGGGTTTGGTGCACAGACCATTTCAACACTCATGTACTAAGCATAATACCCGATAGTTATTTTTCCTGATCCTCTCCCTCCTATCACCTGCCTCCCGTCCTCCTCCCTCAAGTAGGCCCCAGTGTCTATGGTTCTCCTCTTTGTGCCCATTAGTTCTCATTACTTTAGATCCCACTCATAAGTGAGAACATGTGATACTTTTTTTTTCTGTTCCTGCGTTATTTTACTAAAGATAATGGCCTCTGGCTCCATCCATGTTGCTGCAAAGGACATGATCTCATTCTTTTTCATGGCTGCACAGTATCCTATGGTATATATGCACCACATTTTCTTTATCCAGTCTACCACTGATGGGCATTTAGGTTGATTCCATGCCTTTGCTATTGTGAACAGTCCTGCAGTGAACATAGGTATGCATGGGTCTTTATGGCAGAACAGTTTATATTCCTTTGGGCATACACCCAGTAATGGGATTGCTTGGTTGAATGGTAGTTCTGTTTTTAGCTCTTTGAGGAATTGCCACACTGCTTCCCACAATACCTGAGCTAATTTACACTCCCACCAGCAGTGTATAAGTGTTCCCTTTTCTCCACAACTTTGCCTGCATCTGTTCCCCTCAAATTTAAACATTTACCCCAAAAGATATTAGGGATGTACAAAATCACTGAAAGAATAATGACTAAACATTTCTGAAAGGAATTTAGAATCACTTATATTTTCAGTATTTTTGGCTGATCCCTAGAACACCTTAGAATATTAGCACTTACGTGTCACCTGCAAGGACCCCCTCATGATGTTTATCTAAAGGTCTAGCATACTACAGCTGTGAGTTACGTTTTTAAAAAACCGTTGAAAGGTCATCATGATTTTAAAGCATTGCTTTTGATTCTGAAAACATTTCTTTTCTAAAAGATTTAAATGCACTCAATTAACTGATTGAGCGTTAATGGTGCCAGGTACTATTCTAGGTGCTAGGGATATAACAAAACACAAAATCCCTGCCTAATTTGTTCTTATATTCCAGAAGTGGCAGATAAACAGATTTTAAGAGGAGTAAGGGAGAGTTTAAAAAAATAATGTGAGGGCCAGGCGCGACAGCTCACGCCTGTAATCCCAGCACTTTGGGAGGCCGAAGCGGGCAGATCACGAGGTCAGGAGATCGAGACCATCCTGGATAACACGGTGAAACCCCGTCTCTACTAAAAATACAAAAAATTAGCCGGGCATGGTGGCGGGTGCCTGTAATCCCAGCTACTCGGGAGGCTGAGGCAGGAGAATGCCATGAACCTGGGAGGCGGAGCTTGCAGTGAACCGAGATTGTGCCACTGCACTCCAGCCTGGGCAACAGAACGAGACTCCATCTCAAACACAAACAAAAAAACAAAAACAAACAAACAAACAAAAACGTGAAAGAGTGACTGAGATGAATTATCAATAGGGTGGTGAGGGCAGTGCATCGTCAGGAGAGAGACAATATTTGATGATATGAAGAAGTTAGCAATGTGCACTGGTAGAAACAGGATTCTAGACAGAAGTAACAGCAAGTCTAAAGATCCTGAGAAGAAAATAAGGTTAGCTCATTTGAGGAAAAGCAAAAAGCCAGTAAGTATTCAAAAGAATGAATAATAAGATGTGGTCAAGGAGGACGCAGAACCAGACCACATAGAGTCCTTGAGAGATTTTATTCTAAATGACATGTAAAGCCACTAAATGTTTCTGGACAGAGGAATAATGATCTGGCTGAGGCTTGAGAAACATCATTTTTCTTTTTTGCATAGAAAGCTGAATTGGTAAGATGGGGGAGAAGTAGAAACAAAAGGACTAGTTAGAAGGCTCTTTAGTAGTATAACCAGACCAGATGGGCCTCAGATTAAGGTGGTAGCAATGGAAATGATGAGACATGGTGAGATTTAGAGTAGATTTGAAGATACAGACTTGATAATAGGTTGCATGTGGGCTGTAAAAGATACTGAGAAATCAAAGAAGGCTCCTGGCCTTTCGGCTTGACCAACTGAGTCAAGAGTGATACCTTTCACAAAGATGGAAAAAGCTGGGGAAGGGGAATAGGTTAAAATCAAGTGTTCTGTTTTAGACAGGTCATTGTGGGATGCCTATTAGCCACTGTAGTGAAGAATTATCAACTAGGCAGTTAGATATACGAGTTGGTAAAGCAGGAGGAAAGGTCAGGATTAGATTGAATATGTAGTTATTATCAGCACACACATGATAATTAAAGCCATAGGACTGAGTGAGGTTATCAAGTGAGTGAATGTATATCAAGAAGAGAAGACAGCTGAGGACTAACTCTTACGGCTCTTCAACATTTAAAGGTCAAGAAGAAGAAAACCAGCAAGAATCATGTGAAAGAAGCAATTTGTGAGAAAGGCAAAAAAAAATCCAAAGAGTATAATTTTCCAGAAACCAAGAAAGTGATCAGCTCTATCAAACGACGCTGAAAGGCTAAGATGAGAAATGACTGGCATTCCTTTGAATAGGACAAGATGGAATTACCAGTGAAATTGATAAAACAATTCAATGTTGTGGTAGGAAAGAAAGTCTAACTAGGATGGATTGAAAAGAGAAGGGAAGGTGGAAAGTGGAGATGGCAAAAGTATGGACAATAACAAATATTGTTACTAAACACCTACTGTGTGCTAGTTCTTGAAATATATTAGTTAACAAAAATTCAGTTCCTCATGGTGGTTATATTCTAGCAGAAGGCAACAGATAACAGTAAACAAAATAAGTAGAGTGTATAGTATAATAGAAGGTGATTGTTCTACAAAAACGAAGGAGAATTTTTAGTTGGTGGAGGTTTGAGGAGAGAGATAAAATAACTTCCTATAAGAGAGGAAATCGACTAAATAAAGGAGACTTAGAAAACAGCATGATTGGATGTTTTCCTTGTCAAGTTCAGCTATTTCAGAGTAAGTGTGTCGTAAAAGAGAACTGAATTAAAACACAGATAAGATTCTGAGTGTTAAGTACGACAAAGGCAAAGAGAGGAAAGGGAGTTAAGATTTTACATGAAAAATGATCATGGTTATCAAGCACAGTATCTGAACTGAGTACAGAGAGAAGTGAAATCATGAGGAGATACTCAACAGTGAAAGTGGTGTGGTCTATACATTGAAGGCTGCAATGAGGTGAAAAAAAAAATTGGATACCTGCACAAATAATCCCATTAAAAAGTGGGCAAATGACCTGAATAGACATTTCGCAAAAGAAAAGCACACAAATGGACAACAGGCATATGAAAAAAATGTTCAACATCACTAATCATCAGGGAAATAAATGCAATTCAAAACCACAGTGAGACATCATTTTACCCCAGTTAGACTGGGTATTATAAAAAAGACAAATAATAACAAATGGTGGCTTGTGTGAAGAGGAAAGGGAACTCTTTTACAGTTTCTGGGAGTGTACATTGTACAGCCACTATAGAAAATAGTACGGAGGTTTCACAAAAAACTAAAAATAGAACTACCATACAATCTAGCAACCCCACTACTGGGTATCTACCCAAAGGAAAAGAAATCAGTATATCAAAGAGATACCTGTATCCCCATATTTACTGCAGTACTATTCACAACAGCCAAGTTATGAATTCAACCTAAATGTCTATGAATGAATAAAGAAAATGTGGTATATCTACATAATGGAATACTATTCAGCCATAAAAAGAATAAAATCCTGCCGTTTGCAGCAAAATGGATGGAACTGGACAGCCATTATGTTAAATGAAATAAGCCAGGCACAAAAAGACATATATCACATGTTCTCATTCATATGTGGGAGCTTAAGAAAACGCTGACTTCTAGAGGTAGAGAGTAAAATGGTATTTATCACAGGCTGGGAAGGGTGGGAGGGGATGAAAAGGTTGGGTACAAACCTACACAGTTAGCTAGAAGGAATAAGTTTTAGTTTGATGGTACAGTAGGGTGACTACAGTTAATAACAATATATTGTATTTTTCAAAATAGAAGCAAAGATGTGAAATGTTCTCAACACAAAAATAACTATTTGAGGTGATGGATATTCTAAATATCCCAATTTGTTATTACACATTGTATGCATGTATCAAAATATCACATGTATCCTGTAAATATGTATAAATATTATGTATCAATACAATAAATAAAAAATAAATACTGGAATGAGAGTATTGGGATAAGATGGTAGTCAGAAAAAGGGACAGGTAAAATTAGATTTGGGAGGTGATAAAGGTACACGAATGTGGGAAAAAGTGGCTAGAGTAGAATAAAGGAAAAGAGCATTGGAAATGAAGAGATCAAGTAATGGAGAGGCCAGGGTGTTGGATGTATCAGCTACACAGAATTTGAAGTCAACATGAGCTATGATGGGAATAGTATTTGGGAGGAAGAAGGCGAAAAGCCTGACAGAGACGAAAATGTAGATGCAATACTTTAATGCCATGGCTTCAAAGAAGGTTATGGTTTTGAGCAAGCAGGGCAGATATAAAGATCTTGGAAGTTGCCTGCCAGTTGCCTCCTTATGTTACATAAAATAAGGAATTAAAAACAATAGCAAGTGAGAAGTCTACAAAAGCATCCTTTATGAGCACATAGGTTTCAATTAGAGCAATAAAGAAAGAGGAACACTCAGAGAAGAGATTGAGGGATTCTGTTGATGGAAGACCAGAAGTTCCAGAAGACAAAGTAGAAAGAATTTGGGTGATTGTAAAGGGGTAGGAGACTGGGTCAAATTAGGGAATTAAAAAGCCAAAGGAAGATGAAAATCTGGGTGATGATGGATGAACTGGTAGATTTCCTTTAATTCCTTCTATGTGGATGGACTTGTAAGTAAAAGGGAGATTTTTTATCAGAAATGTAAAAAGTCCTCAATCCAGTTCTAATTTTAAGTGTGTTCTTAGAATTTGTTTACTATCTTACAGGTACCTGGTAAGAAAAGAAGAAAAATCTTTTCATGAACACCTCTGAATGCAGCTCATAATGGTATATCTGTTATTTTATGGCAATTACAATTCCCTGAGAGTTCCAAAAGGGCAACCTATATAAGAGAAATTCAAAGTGTGACCACAATGACATCACAAAGGAACACTTACTAAGAAACACTTAAGGCCTGAATGAATCATGTTAAATTTACATAGTCAATCAAGGATGCCTACATTCAGAGAAAAGCGATCTAAAAGATTAACATTACCTGTTTTTAAGAAATCAATTACTTCATCATCAGTCATAATCCAACTGGTTAATGAACCATACTAGTATTTATATCATGCTAGAGTACAAAACAAAACATTAACAGTTTAAAAGGAAAAGGGCCTGCGTTCCCAAAAGGCACGGAAAAAAAAAGATTTTTAATATAAAACCTGGCTATCAGTTAACTTCAGGGAAAAGAGTTTGTTAATAGGAGCTTTCAACTAACGACATCAAATCCATCAAGAAGGTCTTCAGGAAAAAAATATAATTGTGGGTACGCGAATGCTAAGCATGTGTGGGTATTAAAAAAAAGCAGGAAAAACATATACATTTTGATGAAGGATGACTTTGTTATATAGATAGCAGTATGATTCGTTCAGCTACTACGTACATATTATCTGTCCAATTTAGTCCAGTCCAGCAGCCTTCAATTTAAAAATAAAAGATGAGACATCTTCCTGAATCATAAGCCAGTGACTTAAACATTTTAGGTGATTAGAGAATCTGTAGCTAAAGGCCAAAATAACTTAGTTTACATTTCATAAGGATACCTGTAAACAAGACATTTTATATCTATATGCCTATGTTTATCAACATTCCAAACAAACTGGCTGATATTCAAACTATACACAGTAATACTTTAAGTACAAAGCAGAGAAAGGTAAACTATATGTACGTACAAAATACTTTACTTCTTCAAAACGAACAAAGGAAGTACTAATACTACCGAATATTCGGAGAAACTGAAAGATATCTAGGTAGTTTATCTTAGTATTCATTTATTCACCCAAGAAATACTAACTCAGGACCTAACATGCAGGTACAGTCCTAGTTGCCAAGATTCTGCAATAAACAAAACAAAGTCCCTGTTATTATGGAGATTTCCATTCTACTCTAGCACTCTAGTTAATTTTAGTGTTAACCTCTAGAAGGAATTCAATTTTTAAACATTTCTGAAGTAAAGAATATACAAAATTAGTTAAAGTTCACCTTTGTCCTAGAACATCCTCCTCTTCGCATTTGACTTATTCAACCCTGAAAGAGTATTTTTGACTAGCTTCTAAATACAATGAATTGCTTGAGCTGTATTTAAGTAATACGCTTCTTCCAGTCTTGAGATGGTTTAATGCCAGCGGCATTCCTACAACCTATTTATTATTAAGCACTATAAGGGAATTAATCACTGAAATTGTTCAGAGGCCACATGAAGAAAAAATAGAAACCTATAAGAAATATAGAGTATTCCCCATAGTTCCTCTCTAGTCTGCTTAATTCAAATAAAATAATTTTAATCCTAGTCTGCTAACTAGTGGAGAATGGGAAGTGTTTTCTACTTAGTACTTAAAAGAGTCTAGGTGCTCCTCACACAGAACACTGTTCATTTTTTGAACTTCTTCTGAACGGCTCAAATGTTCAGCACACAGAGCTAAAAATCATGGTATTTAACTTCTCTGAGCTTCATTGTTCCTACCTGTTAAACAGTACTTACCCTCTTAATATTGTTTTGGCATTAAATGAGACAGAGCATAAAAAAGGTTTAGTGCTCAATCACAATTGATGATATCAATCATCATCATTATCCCAGGTAGTGATATTCTCAATGGTAATAGCTTATATTTATCATTAGCACCATCTCAAAAAGCAAAATTTGGGAAAGACAATAAATTAGTTACCATAAGGATATTAAAAGATTTCTTTATGTTTTAGCAAGATGATCAACATGCATATGTTCCTCAAACTAAGCAAAAGATTTAAAGTACCAGGAATACTAATGCCATCCATATCCAGGATCCCTAAAAATGATTGCATTTGGGATATTTTCAGGGAAAAAAAAATCTGCACTAAAAAGATGTTTTAACAACATGTCATAATGCTACTCCAAAGACTCAGAAGTATTTCCTGTCTTTAAAATAATATTTCTTGCCTTTTGCTTTAAAGTAGAGTTAATAGTAGAAAAATGGCAAACTAACAAAGGAGTTAAGACCATTTAAAAGATATTGTTATTATCTTCTAGCCCCATCTTGGTCAGACCATTCGGAAATCTCTAAAATGATTTTATTGAAAGCAAATTTAAAAAGCCCAAGTAAACAAGCATAAAAACTTTTATGTTTAATTAAATCTGGAAAGTGATGAACTACAAATAAAGAAATTAACAAAGGCCTAAAATAAAGCAAAAACACTAAGAAGAATCTTTAATTTAAAAACTCTGCAATCTTTCAAAAGATGTTGAAGAAATCCAGAAATGGAGAGGTCACTAAATATCCAAGAACACTCACCCAACCATTGGTAGGAGACCTCTTGGAGACCCAGATGCTTGAATCAGCTGAAATAGTACCAAGTTTTTACTGATTACTCTTAACAGGGAAATGGAGCATACGCTAACTCCATACTATCAAAAATTAAAGGCTATTATTATTGATAATTCTAGTTATTACCATTACAAATGACTCAAAGGAAAAAGAGACTGAGTAATGAGTTCCAAGGTAAATGAAACTTACTGTGTGCATGTGTGTAAATGTGTATATTTCTTCCAGTTCTCTTAGTGATACAAGCCTGATAACGTAATTCTTCCTGTAAGTGAATACTAACAGAATAAAATTTTCTAAATTAATGTTATAAAATCCTTAAAGAAAGTGTGTAAAATTATTGTTTTAAAGAGATGGGGTCTTGTTGCCCAGTCTGGCCTTGAACAACTGGGTTGAAGCAATTCTCCCACCTCAGCCCACCTATTAGCTGGGACTACAGGTACGTGCCACTGCACCTGGCCATAAAACATTGTTAACACTGTACTAAAAATTTTGAAAAAAGATTTGATTTTTAAAGATAATGCAGATTTCTCAACAGTAACACAAAGGAAAAGATTTTCAGTCTCTTGCTCTTAAAAATTATAGTTCTTAATTTTAGGCCTTTAAATTTTATTAACGACTCTTCTAATAAGAGGACTTCCATATTTCAACATATAAAAGAACTTAGAACACTTAAGACTAAACAAAAGACTCTTGTATCACAGTCAGGTACTATTTTAAACATTATTGATTTAAACATGAAAGTTATCAATTTAGTAGAAAAATATCTAGTGATATCTCATTCCAAAGAGGAGTAAAATAGGGTCAACAAGTAGATGATGACAATATGGTAATGTTTTCTTAATCTCAGAGTTGAGAGAGAGGATAATCCCCCAACCTAAACATGCACCATAACTTAATCCAAAGGTCCAGGTGGTAAAAATAAGACACTCCATTACTGTGGGAACAGCCAAGAACAAAACATGAAAGGTCCTACATTTCTCTAATTCTCCCAAGTAACTAAAATATAAAAACTACTTCTGCTTGATACATGAGTGTAAAGTAAGGGAACAAGTAAAACAAAAGCTATTTGGTTTGAGTAGTTTGGAGAGACAAGAAATAAAAAAGAACATTGATTTTTTTAATGTCTACGAAGCAAATTCAAGTTACCAAATAAATATTGAAATAGCAAGTCAGCAAATATACTCCAACCAAGCTGATAAGTGATTTCACTATTACATTATCAGGCATAGCTTTGCAATATAATATTATATATCCATAACTTACTGAACATGAAATAAATTTTGAAGTGTTCAAGACAGCAATACAATAAGGAAGACCAGAAGCATAAGAAAAATTTTTAAAGGTGCCTATAATAGATGAGGAAAATGTGTGATAAAGTCAGAGAGATACTTGAAAATAGAATGCTGAACAGGAATGCCTAATACAAGACTAGTACTAGAATGACTGAGACTCTTACTGTCCCTAAAAATATAAAGAAAAATTAAGAATAAAGAAATAATAAAGAGTGAAGTAGAGAGACTGACATATAAAAAACTTTTGTGTAAAAAAATTCCAACATTTTACATCTCCATTCAAATTTTAAATGACAAAACATACCAATATTACCTTTCTTTCGAAAGAGTGCATTTAGGTAATTTTCTGCTTGGCATTCAATCTTATCAGTGTTGGACTGGCCCTGAGATGATAGCTCCTCTGTTGGTGTTGACTGTGAAGAATCAAGAGATGGTATACAATCCTAAAAGTATAAGAAAACAACAACATACAAAATCATTTTTTAATTCAAACATGGAATTCCATTAAAAATGACAAAAAATTAATGCTCTAAATGCTCATTTGTTCTACCCTTTAAATTGTATCAAATTAGATAGAGGGAACATAAAATTCAGAATAAGAGTCAGGAAAAAAGAAATAGCTCTGATAGAGAGTCAAAATAACCTTATTCCTTAGCAAAACTATAGTAAAAAAAAAAAAAAAAAAAAGCATATGAAACATACTGGTGAATAAATTCACTATATTGGCATGCCAGTAATGCAATCCTATCAGAGAGTTTTAACAACAAAGCAGATGTGTTTACCCACTAATCTGACCAAAATTGGTACAGGTTCTCAAGTTTTCAATTCTTCTCAGCCCTTCTCACAACAGTAGAAAAGAAATTAGAATTTCCCATCACACAAGAAGATGCTGGTTGAATAGTTTATGCCCCGTATACAGCAGACACTTACATATTTCATCATTTACACAGGAGATAATTATGATATCCAAAAGACTTCAAGAGTAAGTGAAAGGCTAAAAACAGCACATTATTCCCCTACTATTAATTTCTAAGAAATCAGATTGTAGGGTGGTCTCAGACCAAAGTAGGCCTTCAAGCTCATCCCTCTATACCTAAATACAAAATAGACCTGAACTAAACTTAATGAGTCAGGGCAAGTAAGAGTAAGAAAGAAATGTGAAATAAATAAGTAAAAAAAAAAGATGAGTTTTCTAGGATTTTCACCTGCAAGTTAAGCTAAATGTTAGACTTCTAATATGACTTTAAAATACTATTTTCGTTTACCAAAATCAAATATTTAAACTTCCACTGTGAGTCACAAATTTTCAAAACAAATTAAGATTAAAAAAAAACTGTGTTACAATTGTGCATTAGTTTAAAGATAATTTCACAGCACTAAAACTTACACTGACTGCTTCTCTCTGTAGGTTACAAAATGAACATTTTTCATCCATAGACCAGTCAGTCAGCTCTTCTGGTTCACAGTCTTTAAAAGAGGGAAAAAATTCATTAAATATACTAACTTTATTAAAACAAATAAAATTACCACTCTCCACAGCAATGGCTCACATAATAATTTTTTAAAAAACTAACAGTAATGGGAGAACTAACTTTAAAATTAAACTCACAACATCTAGAAATAAACAGAGAAGGCTGTAAGGAGAGTAATCTGCACTATTATGGGATAAAATAGCAAGAACAATGAGCTGGTTATAAATTAACAATTTTCCAACAATAGGGTTTTAAATATCATCTAACTTTCTGAAAGATTCAACTTATCATTGTGCTTTAATTTTATTTTTGCTATGAAAGAAATCAGAACAAAGGGGGAGATATCTGGAGGAAATAAACTTTGCACACCATGAAAGACAACATAAAATAGAGAAATAGAAGAAAGCACTAGAAAAGCCCAGATTTCAGAAAATGGAATGATGCCCAAGAAAACAAGTAAAAGTCTATAGCTCAAAAGTCAGAACAGATTTTTATTAAATTGTAAAAAGACTTTGTTGCAAGATTTAAGAGTAAAAATCAGGTAAACAAATAAGGCATATTATTTAATATAAAACATGGATTTTTTTTTTCCAGAAGAATATTCCTTATAATCCAACTGTTGTAATATATTAGAGAATTTCTGGAAAACAAAAATAGTTCCTACTGAATTTTATGAAGGCATAGTAATATTGTCATCCTAAATATATCTGGCATAGACATGATTTTAAAACTTAACCCTTGCAGCAGAAACTCTCCCCAATTTCTATTCCCAAATAAATTCATATGCAGAACCTCAAACATAAAAACCATTATCATCTAAGGCAGCTATACTGTGACTAATTTGAAAAACACTGGTCTATCACTGCAATTTTCATACTTTTGAAATACATAATGAAGTTGAATACACGTCTCTGCTAAAATGCACAGAAAATAAAGTTTTTCTTTTTTTGGAATGCTAATGAATAAAAATACTAGTTAGGATCAGTAGTTAGGACTCCCCTAAATCAACTCAGAAACACTGATCAGAAAAGAAGATAATATGTTGGAATATAAAGAACATAATAACAACTCCCTTTAATTTCTGCAGTAGTATACAAATATATTACTAATATCTACATAAACTTGGACAGAGCAGGGAATGGGAATTAAGATGCGGTATAGGGTAATGGAAAGATAACTAGATTTGAAGTTTCTGAAAATGTGGGGTGGAATCTCACTTACTAGTTTAAGCTTTTCAAGCCACAAAGTTGGCTTGTATGTGAATAAGGATCACATCATCTAACTTATTTATGGATTGAATGAAAAAATGTAAAAATACTTTATAAACTATGAAGCACCATACAAAAGCCAGTTATAAACAAGACAGAATTACCAGTCATTATTTTTTAATCCTATATGATTGTACGTGTATTTAATATGGTCAGTTTGCAGAAAGATTTTAATTAAATTTTAATTAAGAAAACTGGTCACTTTCTGTAAAACCTGACAAATCAAAAAGTTTCAACATTCTATATAATTAAAAACCCAGCTCCTATAGAACTGTAGCTATGTAGGCTTACGTAGGTTTTAAACTTTCACCCCCTCACTAGGACAGAATCACCACATAACCTAAGAGGAACTTGGGACCTAATGCTCACGTGAAGATGTTATTCCCCACTCACAGCCTGAAGTCCAGCTGAACCAGATCACCCATAAGCGTGCAAAAGATTTTGGAGTTGTTTTGGAACTGTTGTGCCAAAAACATGATTCATATGCCAAGCATAACATAATTTTGATTGGTCAAGGAAATCTTACTGCCTTTTTTTTTTTTTTTAAAAAAATCAGTGTCTCATTAAAGAATTTTTGGAAAATAGCTTGTAGGCTTCGGGAAGGGGTATTTTTAAAAAATAGTTGTACGGTTTCATAAAGTTTCAGTGATAAATATCCTCAATCGAGGGCCAACAATTTTAGATCAAGACAATTGCCAGTTGTAGGATAATATCAAGGCATGCTGAGATTGTCACTCATTTTAGATATTTTAGGAGTTCTTCAAGAAAATGTTAATTACAACAAATGCTTACACAGTCAAATAAATGGCAATGAATAATCAATTGAATATAAAGACCATTAAATTTTTCTGAATTCAAAATGTATAGCTTTATAGCTTTACTTACAAATATTTAATCACTCTTTCTATATTAACTTTTTATTTTAAACCAAAAAAATGATGTTTGGTGGGATAAATTTTTCTATATGGAAAAACAGCTTTTGAAAAATCAACTCTAGGCCAGATTTTCACCTTCCCCAGATTATCTTTCATGTCACTAAAAACTAAATAAATGCTGAAATAAAACATTCATTTTAATCTCTCAAACAACGAATAAGATACTCATCTCTAAAAGATGTTATCTCTCTTTTTGAAACTGTAATGCACAAACTCAAAAAAGGTTAAATTATATATCTTATAGAAATAGCTTCATTAGTAAAAGGTAACGTCATAATGAAAACTAACAGTCAATGAATGACAAAGATCAACCTTTCCACCATGGATATACACTCTTATAGTTAAAATCTGGCTTGAATCATTTTATCTAATCCAGATTTTGAAATAGGTGAACCCTAGTACTGAACTTTTTGTGGCTTTTCCACATACTCATGTGGTCTCGGTCAGGCAAGTTAACTTGAGTTTCAGATTCTTTGTTTGAAAAAGAGAATAATAATTGCATGTTAAAGCTGTGGTAAAAATTAAAGCACGTGTGAAACACCTCAACAGATGTAATTTTTATTTTCTTCTAAATAACCTCATTATTAATAATTTTTGAGTGTTTTAATGCTTTTTGGTCCCTTTATCCATAGGCTGTAAATTTAGCGTTTCCAAAGACAAAGTTCAGTGAAAAATGAAAAAGAAGACTACTGAGCTAGATTTTTCATGAAGATCATGAAACACTGGTTATAACTGTGCTGGTCTGAGGGAAAGATACTAATCAGTAGGCAATACAACTAAAAACTGATTTTTCATTATGAAATTATATATTAACTATATTGAAAAGTACAAAGGAGGAAAGAAAAATTCATAATCCCATCATCCGTAGACAATGATTAACATTTTGCTATAGATTCTTCTGGTTTATATTTTATGCTGCTTAAAAAACTAGGATCAGCTGGTTCATTGGGGAAAAAAATCAGTAAAATAAACCTCCAGCCAAATCTGGCTAGCCAATCAAGAAAAAAAGATAAAACACAAATTTTTAATATGAGAAATGAAAGACTGGCCATCACTACTGATCCTATGGGCATTATAAGGATAATAAAGGAATATTATGAACATCATGCTCACAAATTTGATAACTTTAAATAAAATGGACCAATTCCTCAGAAGACACAAACTACCAAATTTCACACAAGGTAAGACAGATAACCTCAACAGCCCTGTATCTATTAAAGAAATTAATAATTAAAAACCTTCTGAAACAGAAAGCACCAACCCAGATGATTTCCATACAATCTGTCTCTAAAAACAGCAGAAGGGAAATATGTCTTCACTCACTCTACGAATCCATCATTGTCCAAATATCAAACTCTGTCTGAATAGATACATCACCCAAGAAGATACATAGTGGCAACTAAGCATATGAAAAGATGCTGAATATCATGTCATTAGGGAACTGCAAATTAAGGCAATGAAATACCACTACATACCTGTTAGAATGGTTAAAATACAAAACACTGACATCAAATATTGGTGAGGATGTGCAGCAACAGGAACTTTCATCCATTGCTGGTGGGAATGCAAAATGGTACAGCTACCATTGAAGATACCCTTACAGTTTCTTACAAAACTGAACATAGTCTATCAATGATGCTCCTAAATATTTACCCAAATGAGTTGAAAAAATTTGTCCACAAAAAAATCTGCCTGTGAGTGTTTATAGCAGTCTTATTCTTAATAGCCAAATTTTGAAAGTGAGCAAGAGCAAGATGTGTTTCAACAGGTGAATGAACAAGCAAACTGTGGGTACATCTATACAAGGCAATATTATTCATCAATAAATAGACATGAAAAGTAATACAGGACCCTTAAATGCACATTTCTAAGTGAAAGAAGCAAATCTTTAGAAGCTACATACTGTATGATTCCAACTATATGACATTCTAAAAAAGACAAAACTTTAGAGACCAAAAAAGATTAGTGTTTGCCACAGGTTTGGGGAAGTGGGAGGTATGACTAGGTAGAGTTTAGGAGACGTTTTTTGGCAGTGATATGCACTGTGTCTGATACTTAATGATGGATCAATGACACTATGCATTTGGCAAAACCCATAAAACTGAACAACACATAGAGCGACCCTAATGTAAACTGTGGAATTTTGTTAATAATAATTTATCAATTGGGTTCAATAAAATATGCTAATATACAGGGACCTGAAGGCAGAGGAAAGAGAGTACATGGAAACTCTCTGTACTTTCTACTCAATTTTTTCTGTAAATTTAAAATTGCTCTAAAATATTTTAGTTTAAAACATTAAAATCATATTATACCTTTATGCTTATTTACCACAAATATTTCCCATATTCAAAGTAATTTTTGGTTAAGTATAGTCCATCAAAAAGACGCACTACAATTTATTTAGCCAAATCCTATTACTGAATATTTAGCCTGTTTCTCCAGTCTTTGTATTACAAGCATTATGATGAATATACTCAGGTAAGTCTTTACTTCAGATAAGTATGTATCAAATATCAAGTTGGTGCAAAGGTAATCGCAGTTTCTGCCTTTAGTTTTAATTGCCATTTGCCATTACCTTTTCTTCTTTTCTTTTTTTTTTTTTTTTTTTTTCCACTCTGTCGCCCAGGCTGGAGTGCAGTGACACAATCTCGGCTCACTGCAACCTCTGCCTCCCAGGTTCAAGCGATTCTCCTGCCTCAGCCTCCTGAGCAGCTGGGATTACAGCCGCCCGCCATTACACCTGGCTAATTTTTGTATTTTTAGTAGAGATGGGGTTTCACCATGTTGGCCAGGCCGGTCTCAAGCTCCTGACCTCAAGTGATCTGCCTGCCTCAGCCTCCCAAAATGCTGAGATTACAGGCGTGAGGCACTGCACCCGGCCATTTGCCATTACTTTTTATTGACATTACTTTTTAACGTTAAAAGTAATGGCAAAAATCACGATTACATTTGCACCAACTTAAACATACATATTTGATAAGAGCTAATATAATTTGTAACTAAAAATAACATTAGGTTCTCTGGCTTTAATTGTATAATATAAATAATAATCAATTCATATTAGAAAACTACCAACTTCTGAGTAAATACTAGGCCATGAGTTCCTAGTAAGAAGAGATCTTACTTATGCACCTTTTATTCCTTATTGCTAATCACAGCATCTAACACAAAATAAGCATTCAAAATATTTCATCAGACAAATGTTATTAAAAAGTAGTTTTGTTGTCTCCATCATAGTGCTAACAGGTAGAAAACATGATATTAAGCCAAGTATATTAAATTTCAGTCAGTATTATAAGTCAGGGGTCAGCAAACCTTTTCCATAAACAGCCAAATAGTAAATATTTTAGGTTTTGCAAGCCATACAGTCTCTTTACAACTACTTAATTCCATCATTATAGTATAAAAGCAGCCATAGTCAGGGAATGAGTGAGACTATGTACAATAAAACTTTATTAACTGAAAAATTAAATTTGAACTTCATATAATTTTCATGAAATATTAACTTTTTTAACCATTAAAAAAATGTAAGAACCATTTTTAGTTCATAAGCCACTCAAAAACAGTCAACAAGCTGGATTTAGCCCACATGCTGTAACTTGCAAATCTTTGATACAAATAATGCCTTTGATATGTTGCCACACCTAGAGAAAAAACAGTAAGCATTTATCAGTTTCTACAGGCCTAATGCATTGAGGTTCATGCCACATACAATCTATCCATATTTTTGTAAATATACATAGTCAAGTATATAAAATCAGATGACCCCTTCCCCCAACCAGATGAAAGAAACTGGCCTACCAATAAGACATAAAAGATTAACTAAGGTAGAAAATGAGTAGTTTTTGATTAAAAAGTCCTATGACACCAGAAGTGCAGTTAGGGTAGATGGAGGAGCAAGACAGGCATAGAGTACTGGGAACTCTTCTAAAAGTACACAAATGTGTGAAGTTCGTGAATTCTTTGGAGACCTCACTCCAAAAAGAGAGAATAGTTATGCTTTCTTCATAAGGACAGTCATAAGACAAACTAAAGAAGATTTTGTTTCTAACAAATTAAAAATAAGCAGCACTCAAAAGTTTCTTTCAAAACCACTCAATCTGGAGGCGGCTGCGAATTAAATTCAAAAATTAAAATGTAAACCTCTCAAAACACTAGCGTGTAAGATAAAAAGTCTTTACCTTTAAAATGCTGTGCCAAAGTTGATTTTTAAGGTAGTAGGATGAACTTTAGAATATATTTTTCAAGAGAAAACAGTAGGTTTGCAAACTAAAAGTATAGTTAACTTAAATGTATATAATACGCATTTAATTTCATAACTAAAAAGAATTCAGGATAATATACAAGAATATACAAGAATTATATTATCCTGAAGGATGGCTGAAGAAACATCAAGCATGGGTTAAATTCTTGATTCTTTAGATTTTTCCTTTGTTCATTCGTAAACTCAGCAGAAAAACTGGTTAAACTAAAATTAGCATTGCTTAAATATTTCAGATAAAAATATTTAATTCAGTGCAAAACTATGTTAAAATAAGAAATGATTAAAATTAAGAGATTTCAGGGAAAAAAGCTCTCTTAAGCCACAAGAATAATAAAACACTGGAATGGGTACATTTTGGAGTCTCCACCCTTAAAGTCGTGTTGTGTATGGCTATCGTTCCATCTGACTGGTAATATATTGCTGGGATATCTTTCGTATGTACTTTCAGCTTTGTGATTCAAAACTGAATTACCCTGCTCAACATTAATAAAGATGAGCAGAAAACGTCTATCACCACTATCACTTCCTTAACTTAAAACATGTATTTATACAAAAGAGAGAAGGATCCTTAGAGATACTTTGTGTCTCAGTAGAATGGAAAGTACCATAGTACGGTGGAAAGTAACAACAGCACATAAAACTGACCAGACAGAAGATTCAGAAATAGCTCAATCAAAAACCAAAGTAGAAAATCTAAACCAACACTACTCATTTTGTAAATGAATTGTACTATAACATTTCAGATATATCTACAAAAATGTTCTCTCCTTGTGCTCTACATTTCCAAGCAAGCTATAAAACAGCTAATCTGTTTATGTGGTATTGCAATTACATCACGGATCAAAAGCTTCCAAGAGTATCTGAGCTACAGCCTTTGGAAGAGGAGGCTATAATAAATAACAAACAATATAACGTAAAACATAAAACTCTGAATACACAAGGTAGTATTTCTTGGAGTGGCAATCCGAGTTCCACGCTGCCTGTATCATGAGCAATAGAACATAACAGCTGCAAACCTGTACCCTACATTGCCAGACAGCAGCCAGGAGCCCAAGGGCTTCAATGAGCAATAAAGACACTTTTGAACACTGACTAGTTGCTACGAATACAAGGTTTAACGCCATATCCTTGTCTTCAAGGTTTGAGAACCTCAAAGGCCTTAAAGCTGTTGCAATACATTTAAGATAATCCACAAGTTCTCTAAAAACCTCATGGGAAAGACTGAAAACATGCTATGTTCCTATATTCTTGCAAGATCCCATTCCCATCCCAAGGACAGTTTAAGAAAACACAGGTTATATGTCAAAGAAAGTATTTATACATATGAGAACCCAAATAAAATTCTATTTCCTTTATGTTTCTGTAATTTATAATATTGGATAAAGTTCATCTGATATTCCACACTAGCATTACACATATAATATGATCAAAATGACTGGAAAAACTAATTGTTGGTAAAAATAGATAATGCTCTTAATTTAGTCAGCCATAGACCTCCCTTTCCAATACTGGTAAGAGTTTCAGTAAGAAAAATACAAAGTGTGCTATTTAAAAGTTTCATAATTTTCATATTTTAAAAATTATATAACACATGTTTGATTTTGGAAAAAGCCCCATATATAAAAGGAAACCAAAACTATCCATAATCCATACTTCAAATATAACCATGACAAACATTTTGGTGTATTTTCTTTCTAGTCCAAAATATACATACTTTTCTTTTTTTGTTTTTGTTTTGTTTACAAAAATAGAATGAGTCAATATACACTATACACTGCACTTGCTTTTCTTCAGTCTAACAATTCTTCCACGTCATTAATAAACTCAACAACATAACTGTTAATATCTGCATATATCTGAATTATAAATATAAAATAAATAGCCCTTTTTAAATACATAATAGCAAAAAAAAAAAAAAAACTAGAAACAGCTTTGAATGAACTATAATGAACAGCCTTATACAGAATACACCTTTTGCATACTTATTTGATTCTTTTCCTGTGATACCTAAAAATACAGTGTAGGTATGTGTTCTTTTAGGCTTTGAATATTTATTGATAAAACTGCTTCTTTTAGAATGGCTGTACCAGTAATACTTAGGAGCTCAAAATTGCATTAATACACAAAAAATCCTTTTCCCAACCATACTTTAAAAGCATTAGATTTTATCATTAAAAATTAATTACTTTCAATCTGACAGTAAACTTGTTCTTTGGCCTAAACTGTATAAAATATGATGGTAATTAAACAAAAAATTTATAAGCAGGATGTAACACTTTGGGAACACAATCTAAAATAATAAATTGTACTCAATATTTAAAATTTATATTAAGAAATTAAGAAAATCTCATAAGTTACTACTTAGTAATATCCCTTGGATATGATAGTTGAAAAAAAAATCAAAGCAGGTCACGCCTAATAAGAAATGTGTTCACGTTAAGTTAAAAAAATTTTTAATTTATCAAATATTAGCATCATTGCTACAATACCACTACCAAGGACACTTCTCCTTTGAACAATAGCAACAAAGGCTCTACTTATTTTTGAAAACTATGCCAGTGAAGAGCCAAGATTATATGTTAGAAATATGTTGACCTTAGAGGTTTAAGTGACTTAAGTGACTGCCAAACTCAGTAAAACTAGAAAAAATTAATCTCCTGACTTCTACTTAATGTTTTCTATAAATTTCTCATTTAAAAAATGTTTTACAACTCTAGCTCTTCAGATATTAGAAAGAGATGTCCTAACAAAAACAAATAAAAGGAAATCAATATATTAGTTCACTTAGCCATTGTTTCTTCCTTCCCAATATTCACGTGTTTCACTAAGAAAAATATTAAAAGAACAAACAAAAGTAAAAATTTGGGTGACAGCTTTTTAGAAAGCAATTATTCAATTGAACATTTACTTAAATTGAATCAATTAAATAATTCAATTAAAGGTTAATAATTTGATTAAGCAATTACCTAACTCAATTAATTTAATTAACATTTATTTATTTAAATCTTATTTAAGAGTAAGTTAGGGCATGGAATTTATAAAACAACAAAGATTAAATTACACCACTGACCCCCAAACAAGCTTTATTTTCTATTTTGATTTAGTATACAAAATTTTTTAAAAATATGGTATGTAATAAAAATATCTGGATTACTTTATTAATTTTAAAATATTTTCTAATTAAATGGGATCATAAATTCATGTTTAATATAAAGTTAGCATAGAACAACAATTTTTCATTTGTTAAATAGGATGGGAAATGACAACTTTTAAATAAAATTTTAAAAATTACCTTCAAATAAACTGAGGTCTCTTCGTAGCCGTGGTCCATAAAGCCCTTCTAAAATACTCTCAAAACCTGTGTTTTTAGAGAGAGAAAAGTATATTAACTACTAGAAAAGTTACATTTTACAATTTAAAGTCATAAACTCTGTATCAATCAGCAAATTAATTTAACATACCATAAGTATTTTTCCTCTAGCTGCATTAAGCTGAAGTAGGCAATATACAACATAACAGTCACACAATGACTACCAGAAATTACATGACTGTAAAGAAACTAAAATATCAAAATGGAAATGTTCACTACTAAAACAACTAAACAACTTTATCATTTATAAGTATTCCTGGGTAAAATATTATGGGCAGATTTTGTATGTAATAATCTTGCAGAGAGGGGAAGAATAATTAGAAGACACATATTATAATTGTTTATGTTTGTTTTAAAAAAGTATGAAAAATAGCATCTTTAACATCAATTACAAGAATGAGTAAATGAGGGTCGATAGGGAGAAATCTTTCTGTTAAACATATGATGTATAAAATTTAAACCTACTTGTAAAAATTAAAACACAACAATTTGGTCATTGCTATAGATTGCCCTAAATTTTAGGTAAAAAAAATTACTGAAAATCTTACCAAGTTAACAAAACCCTAGTTTATTAACTTCCCAAGTATTCCACTTTCTGGACATACTAGTTTTAAGATTTTACAATTTTCAACTTTGAAGTCTGTAACATATTTAATTTTAAGCAACAATCAACTACAGACATCCAAAAAAAAAAAAAATATGATCCTGATGGCAAAATAATTGAGAAGCTAAGAAAAGGAAATAATGTAAGCTGTGTGTGGATTTGGGAGGAAAAAACTAAACATGGCATGACAGACCCTATAAATCAAAGAAAAAGTAGATTTTTCTCAGTGGTATTCCTAAATTGTAAAACATTATTAATACTTCTACAGAAATATTTCATAAGTTATAAGATGCTTTTGAAAAACATTAACATCTCCAAAAATCAAGACTCATCTTAGAATCTACTGTCATAGTAAAAAACTAGCCAGTTTTTCATTTAATAAAACATGAACTACTGATGCATCCTACAACTAACAATGTCTTAGATTTCACAAAGTAAGGTAGCTATCATGATACTTGGTAAATATGTAATGAAATAAAATCTTTTGTGAAATGACGGTACTAGTTCCCATGAGTAGAAATTTCCTGGTAAAAAAGTGAATGAACTACCTACTGCTCGAGCAAGCTATCCTACTGGGTGGAGACTCAAATCCTTCTATAGAAGGGTTATTCTATTTTAGAGTAGAAGATACTCTATTTTTCTGTCATCAACGTGCTTCAAAAATATTACTGCACTTGTGAGCATGTGTTGCTGATAACATAGTTCCTAAGACTGATCAAAAGTGTATTAGTTGGTCTCATTATAGTCTTCATGCTACTATCTCTCTTCTGCATTTTATGTCTCTTTAGCTTTCTTTACTGCATTTTAGTTAATTTCTTCTACTATCTATTCCACTTCATGAAATTCTTATGGTTCAATCTGCTGACAAATACATCTTTTTGTTTAAAAAAAGTCAACTTTATTGAGGTATAATTTTCATATAATACAAGGTATCCATTTTAAAAATAAAGTTCAGTAACTTCTGAAAATCCATACTTTCATTTTGCCAAGAACACAACCAAGACAGAAACTATTTCCATCAACTCGAATGGTACCCTTGTACCCTTCTGAGTAATCACCTGGAACATCCTAAAGCCCATTCCAAAGCATCTTTTCTCCTGTAATGGTTTTATTTGGTTTTGGTAACAGAGTAATGCTGGCCTCATAAAGCAAACTGGGAAATGATCCAAACTTCACCATTTTTTGAGTTTGTGTATTATAATATTTATTAATTATTAATCAGACTTGGAGCTCTCTTTGTGGTAAAATTTTAATCATAAGCCCAGTTTTTTAAAAATCAATAAAAACTAGGCTATCGATTTCTTATTAATTCAGTTTTGGTAATTTGTATAAATTACAGCACTTATTGGCAAAAAGTTGCTCAAAAGGTTCTTTTAACACCTTTTACCATCTGAAGAATCTGTAGTTGTGTCCCTCTTTCATTCCTGATATCAGTTTAGGTATCTTCTCTCCTTTTTCACTGATTACTTGACTAAAAATTGAGTAATTTTATTGATCTTTTTACAAAAGATCAGCTTTTGGTTTCAATTATTTTCTTTCTTGATCACTCATTTTCTATGTTTTTCATTTCTGCCCTTTCCTCTTTATATCCTTCTTTCCAATAATTTTTTATTTTCACTGAAACTTATTTTTCTAAGTTTTTAAGGTGGAAGCCTAGATCATTGGTTTGAGACCTTTGTTCTTTTCCAATAAAAGCATTTAAAACTATAAATTCCCCTCTATTCACTACAATAGCTCTATCCCATAAACCGTGATATACTGTCTTTATTTTCATTTAGTTCAAATTGTTTATAATTTCCCTTATGATGTCTTATTTTACCCGTAGGATATAAATGTGTTGCTTAATTTCAAATATTTAGGTATTATTCAGAAATCTTTCTCTTTGCTGAATTCTTTTTTTTGTTTTTTTTGAGACAGAGTCTTGCTCTGTCACTCAGGCTGGAGTGCAGTGGCGTGATCTCGGCTCATTGCAACCTCCACCTCCTGGGTACATGCGAATTCTCCTGCCTCAGCCTCTCAAGGAGCTAGGACTAAAGGCACAAGCCATCACGCCCGGCTATTTTTGTATTTTTAGTAGAGATGAGGTTTTCACCATGTTGGCCAGGCTGGTCTCAAACTCCTGAACTCAGGTGATCCATCCGTCTCAGCCTCCCAAAGTGCTGCGATTACAGACGCGAACCACTGGGCCCAGCCTGTTATTGAAATGTACAAGATTCTCTGTGGTTGTAAAACATGTAAGATTACAGTCATTGTGAATTTCCTGACACTGAATTTATGGATAGCATATGATCTACACTGGTGAATATTCCATGTAACGTGGAAAAGAATGTGTATCTGTAGTTACTGGAAGGAATGTACTATAAATGTTAATTAGGATTTAGCTGATTGATAATCTTCTTGGGGTCTTTTATCTCTCATGATTTTCTGTCCTTTCTCCTTTTCTGCCAATTTTGATGCTCTGTTATTGGGTACATTTATATTGCATATTTTTATGTCCCCTTTGTGAATTGATATCATCATTATAAAATGCTCCTCCTTGTCCTTGTTCTGAATTCTATTGTGTCTACTGTTATATCAGCTACACCAACTTTCTTACGATTAGCAGCATTTTCATTATGTATTTTTTTCCAATTCTTTAACTTTTAACCTGTCTTTATATTCAAATTGAGTTTCTTGTGGACAACAGAGTTAAATCTTGCATTTTTATGCAGTCTGAAAATATCTGTTTTTTGAGGACAGTGTTTAGACCACTAAAATTGAATGTATTTATTAAAATAGTTGGGTTTATATCTACCATCTAATTTGCTATTTATTTCCTCTGTTATACATTCCTCCCCATTCTCCACTCCACAACATTATTTTAAGTTAAATGAGAAGTTTGTAGTATTCCATTTTGTTGCCACCATAAACTTAATAGCCATACCTCTTCTAGTTTTTTTAGGGCTTGTCCTAAGGTTTACAATATTCATTTTACCTTTTCACCATCTACTTTAAAACATTATAGTACCACTTAGTATGTAATGTAAGACTCAATACATAGTATGTAATATAAGGATCAAATCTCATTATATATAACTTACTTAAAAACATTTTAAATATATTAAAATATTAGAAAGTCTTCTAAATTTATTCACAATGTCACTTTTTTGTGTTTGTAGACCTATGCTTAAAGATCTTCTACCAGCTACTGTTTTTCCTAAAAGACAAAATCATTTGTCTCAATTTTTAAAAAAATGTTGTTTTGAGTATAAAGTTGTAGGTTGACAGTTTTTTCTGGTACACTGAAGATGTGCTTTCACTGTCTAGTGGTTTGCATAGTTGCTGGCAAGTTTACAATCTTTCTTTCCTCTGTTCCTCTGTATTTCATAATGTGCCTTTTTCTGACTGCTTTTAAGATTTTCTTTTTATCATTGATTTTCAGCAGTTTGATGATTATGTGTCTTGGCATGGTTTTCTTGGTTGAGCTCACTAAATCTTCGGAATTATTTTGATTATTGAGCTCACTAAATCTGCAGAACTATTTTGATTTGTATGGCAGATTAGTTTCTATTTTCTAGACTTTCATGAGAATCGAATCTTACAGAACAGACTCTCTTTTGCGGGGGCTGGTCTTTTTTACTCAATAGAATAATTTTTAGCTTTATATTGTTGCTGGTTATCACTAGTTTATTTCTCAGTATATTCCATTATATTAGATACACTACAATTTTTAATCTATTCAGAAGTTGGTGGATATACATTTTCATTTTTCTTGTGTAAATAATTAACAGTGTAATTGTAGGGTTACATAGTAGGGTTACATTTAGTTTTTTAAGAAACCAAACTGTTTTCAAAGTTATTGTATCATTTTACATTCCTGCCAACGGCCATCCATGTATGAAAGTTACCATGGCTGATTCACATCCCAATCACCACTTGGTTAGTTGTGTTTTTCTTTTGCTTTCTTCTAAAAAAAAAATAATAATAATAGTGATTTGTAGAAAACATTCTAATGTCCTCATGTCTCCATGCGGTTCTAATTTGTATTTCCCTATTGACCATCTTTTCACAGGCTTACTTCAGATACCTCTGTTCAAATCATTTGCAAAATTTTTAATTGGGTTGTCAGACATTTTATTATAGCATTATAAGAGCCTTTCCTATTTTGTTTTAAAATATATTCTGGATACAATTCCTTTGTCTAATAATATATGTTGTGAATATTTCTCCTAGTCTACCATTTGCATTTTTGTTTTCTTAATGGCGTTTCCCAAAGAACAACAGTTGTTAATTTTGATGATTAATTTACCCAGTTTTTTCTTTACAGTGGTTTTTCTGCTCTAACCATCATTTTCTTTACCCCAAGGATGCAAAGGCTTTCTCCTAAAAGTTATAGAGATTTAAATTTTACATTTAGGTCTGTGGCCCATTTTGATTACTTTTTGTGGATGGTGTGAAATGACTGATCTTTTTTTGTTTCTGTATTGGTATCTATTTGATGCAGCAAACTATTTATTTCTACCCTAAATCCTCCATTTCTCTCTTATGTTCATGTTACCTTTTTAGTCCTTCAACATAACTTAGCAAACTTTAATAGCAGTTTTAATATACTTCTTTGCAATTTCTATCATCTATTATTTCTGGTTCTACTTCTACTGATTTTCTCCCAATTACGAATTGTATTTTTCTGCTTTTTTGCATATCTAGTACTTTTGCTTGAATGCCAGACATTGTAAATTTTACATTTTTGAGTGCTGGGTTCCCCATTTTTTAAATAGAGTCAGACCATGTTTATTCAGGAAGGTAAGTTACTTAAGGTTCATTTTGAGGTTGTTAAGGGGCTAGGCACAGTGGCTCATGCCTGTAATACCAAGAACTTGAGAGGGTGAGGTTAAGAAGATCGCTTGAGACCAAGAGTTTGAGACTAGCATGGCCAACAAAGCAAGACCCCCTCTCTACAAAAACATCTAAAAAACTGGCCCAGAGTGGTGGCACACACCTGTGGTCTCAGCTAATTGGGTGGCTGAAGTGGAGGAATGCTTGAGCCAGAAGTTGGAGTCTGAAGTGAGCTATGATCACATCACTGTACACCAGTCTGGGCAATAGAGCAAGACCTTGTCTCAAAAAAAAAAAAAAAAAAAAAAGTTTAGCTTTCTTGGCTTCAATGACTGCTTTCACTTTGGGTGGTGGGAACTTGAATAATGATTGCCAGCCCTGTATAAGTTCTGAAAATTGTTTGCATTATAGGTCCCAGAAACTGCTTTCCCAAAGGTGTTATTTGTGAGGTTTTATGGATGTCACCCTACACACACGAACTGGTTTTTAGCCAGATTCAAGGGCACTGCATGCTGATTTCTTGAGCTCTTTCTCTCTGCAGCTCTCTCCGTTCTGGTACAATGCCCTCATAAATTCCAGCCACTCACAATACACTAAAGGCAGATCTCTGCCTTCTTTTTTTATTTTTTATTATTATACTTTAAGTTTTAGGGTACATGTGCACAACTTGCAGGTTTGTTACATATGTATACATGTGCCATGTTGGTGTGCTGCACCCATTAACTCGACATTTAGCATTAGGTATATCTCCTAATGCTATCCCTCCCCCATCCCCCCACCCCGGTGAGTGATGTTCTCCTCCCTGTGTCCATGTGTTCTCATTGTTCAATTCCCACCTATGAGTGAGAACACGCAGTGTTTGGTTTTTTGCCTTCTTAAGTCAGCAAGCCCACTGGGCTCTTTTTAGGCCAATCCTGCCTGTGCTATGATCTGCAAATTACCTACAGGCAAAAAAGCTGGCATGATCATATGGCCGAAATCATTAGTTTCCTTCTTCTCAGGGACCAGTTTTGTGCTCCCTGTTTTCCACTGTCTGTGCATATATGGTCCAGTTTCCTAGCTGTCTACAGGAGAAGATAAGTCCAAACTCTATTACTTCCTCACCCACAGAGGTGGACGTTCATCTTCTGACTTGTTAATTTCAGCAATTTATACAAGCTTTATTCTGTTCTTTTTGAAAACTTAAAAACCTTTTAATAGTTCTCCATACCTTACAGATATTTAGGTCTATAATTTATTTCTTTAAATATGAAATATTTTAAAATCAGTGTTAAAAAATTAAATTGGTATCTAATCATTTCAATACTTTTTCTTGAATAAGTCTGTTTCTGCAGTCTGATGCCTCTTGCTCATCTTGCCTTGTTTCTTCATGCAATTAATTCAGTACTTACTGGCTTTTGCCCTCAAAAGATCAAATTCCCTAAGGCCTAGAATGGAAGTGCTCTCCTCCAGAGAGTTCTAATAACCAGTACCCTTGAGCAAACTATGCTACATGGCAAGGGGGAAACAGGCTGCAGATGGAATTAAGGTTGTTTATCAGCTGACCTTAAAATAAGATTATCCTTGTGGATTCAACATAATCACAAGGGTCCTTAAATTGGGAAGGAGGCAGAGGAGTCAGAAAAAGAGAGATGAAATTGTGAGAAAGAATCAACCAGCCACTGCTGGCTTTGGAAATAAACGAAGACCTCATGCCATGGAATGCTAGCAGCCTGTAAAAGCTGGGAAATGCAGGAAAATTGATTCCGGCCTAGAGCTTTCATAAAGGAACAGGGCCCTGCCTACAGTTTGATATTAGCCCAGTGAGACCCATTTCAGATCTCTGACCTCCAGAACTATAAGATACTAAATTTGTCATGTACCACTAAACTTGTGGTATTCGTTACAACACTAATAGGAAACTCATACCTGCTTCAAACTAATTTCATGGCTTGAAGTTCCTTGATTGACTCAGGGTACAGATCTACTAGAGGGCTGGTCTGTGGCAAGTTCAATATTTGATATTTTTCTACCTTTAATTTTCTTGTCCTGCTCTGATCATCACCAAGGCAAACTTCTGGGACCGGAGAAAGGCAAGATGATTTAGATCGACTTGCTTTTATCCTTTATCTTTTGATGTCACAGCTTAATGTAAAGACAATCTCCCATAGAATTATTTGGACAGGCTATTGCCCTAGAATTCTGATCCTCTTGTTTAAACAGCCATGAAAACACAAATACGTGGTACTAACAAAGACTTCAAGCTTAAGCAGCTTTTTACCTCTGATTTTCCACTTACCTCTAAAATTATCTTGGGTATTCTCAACTGCCTTTTTAATTCTTAGCCATTTTTAACTTTTTAAAAATCCAGCACTTTTCATTGTTTTTAGAAGAAAGGTTGATTCAGAGCAGGAGTCCCCAACCTCCAGGGCCATGGACCAGTACCAGTCTGTGGCCTGTTAGGAAAGGGACCACACAGCAGGAGGTGAGCAGCGGGCAAGCGAGCATTACCTCCTGAGCTGTGGCTCCTGTTGGATCAGATTCTCACAGGAGCGTGAGCCCTATTATCAACTGTACTTGTGAGATATTCTGGGTTGCGTACTCCTTATGAGAATCTAATGCCTAATGATCCAAGGGGGAACAGGTTCATCCCAAAACCATGCCCCCCGTCCATGGAAAAATTGTCTTTCACAAAATTGGTCCCTGGTGCCAAAAAGGTTAGGGACCATGACTTAGATAACTTAACCCTTCCAAAGACCAAAATTCATAGTTCTTTAAGATTGATTACACTATAGAGTTCATTTGTATAAGTACATAGTTACCCATTTCCCTACTGAAAGCTATATAACTTTTTTGTTGTTATTGTTATTACAAGCATTGCTGCACTGGAACCTTTCATAAACGGTTAATCTTAATAAATCTTTAAGTGGGATTACTTAACCCTAGAGTATGAATATTTTAAACTTTACTACAATAAATACTGCATTGTATGGCTGAATCATCTTAACAACCTTATCAGCAATGTTTGAGTTCCTTTTGTCCCCAAATGGTCACCAAAAGTTATCATCAGACTTCATATTTGTCCAACACATGAATACAAAATTATTTATCATTTTAATTTGCAGTTCTCTGATTATTACTGAGTTTCAGTATATTTCAAATATTCTACTTACAGATTTCCTTCAGCCAGACACGGTGGCTCATGACTGTCATCCCAGCACTTTGGGAGGCTGAGGGGAGCAGACTGCTTGAGTCTGGGAAACATGGTGAAATCTCATCTCTCTATATATAAAAAAAATTAGCTGGGGGTGGTGGCATGCACCTGTAGTCCCAGCTACTCAGAAGGCTGAAGTGCGAGGATCACCTGAACCCAGAAGGTTGAGGCTGCAGTGAGCTAAGCCATGATCACGCTCCTGCACTCTAGCCTGGATGACAGGCGAGAGTCATCCGGGCTTTTCTTATTACTTTTATTTTAGGTTCAGGGGTACATGTGCAGGTTTGTTATATAGGCAAACTGATGTCACAGGGGTTTGGTGTAGACTATTTCATCACCTGGGTAATAAGCCTAATATCCAATAGTTATTTTTTCTGATCCTCTTGCTCCTTACACCCTCCATCCTCAAGCAGGTCCCAATGTCTGTTGCTCCCCTCTTTGAATCCATGGGTTATCATTTATATGGTAGAATACGTGGTATTTGATTTTCTATTCCTGTGTTAGTTTGCTAAGGATGATGGTCTCCAGCTCCATTTATGTCCCTGCAAAGGACATGAGCTTGTTCTTTTTCGTGGCTGCATAGTATTCCATGGTGTGTGTCTGTGTGTGTGTGTGTGTGTACAAGATAATTTTCTTTCTCCAATCTATCAATGATGGGCATTTAGGTTGATTCCATGTCTTTACTATTGTGAATAGTGCCGCAATGAACATATGCGTGCATCTGTCTTTACAATACAACAATTTATATTCTTTTGGGTATACACCCAGTAATGGGATTGCTGGTTTGAATGGTAGTGCTGCTTTTAGCTCTTTGAGGGAACTGCCCACAATGCTTTCCACAATGGTTGAACTAATTTATCCTCCCACCAACAGTGTGTAAGTGTTCCATTTTCTCTGCAACCTTGCCAGCATGTTATTTTTTTACTTTTTAGTAATAGCCATTCTGACTGGTGTGAGATGTTATCTCACTGTGGTTTGATTTGCATTTCTCCATTAATCAGTGATATTGAGCTTGTTTTCATATACTTGTTGGCTGCATGCACACCTTCTTTTGAAAAGTGTCTGTTCATGTTCTTTGCACACTTTTTAATGGAAATTTTTTTTTCTTGTAAATTTAAGTAAGTTCCCTATAGATGCTGGAAATTAACCTTTGTCAGATGCATAGTTTGCAAATATTTTCTCCCATTCTGCAGGTTGTCTCTTTACTCTGTTGATAGTTTTTTTTGCCATGCAGAAGCTCTTTAATTAGTTCCCATTTGCCAATTTTTGTTTTCATTGCAATTACTTTTGGCATGTTTGTCATGAAATCTTTGCCCGTGCCTATGTCCTAAATGGTACTGCCTAGGTTGTCTTCAAGGCTTTTTATAGTTTTGGGTTTTACAATTAAGTCTTTAATCCATCTTAATTTTTGTATAAGGTATAAGGAAGGGGTCTAGTTTCAATTTTCTGCACATGGCTAGCCAGTTATCCCAGCACCATTTATTGAAAAGGAAGTCCTTTCCCCATTACTTGTTTTTGTGAGCTTTGTTGAAGATTAGATAGTTGTAGGTATATGGCCTTATTTCTGTGCTCTCTATTGCATCCAATTGGTCTATATGTCTAGTTCTGTATCAGTACCATGTTGTTTTAGTTACTGTAGTCCTGTGGTATAGTTTGAAGTCAGGTAATGTGATGCCTCTAGCTTTGTTCTTTTTGCTTAGGATTGCCTTGGCTATTCAGGCTCTTTTTTGGTTCAATACAAATTTACAAATAGTTGTTTCTAGTTCTGTGAAGAATGTTATTGACAGTTTGATAGAAATAGCAGTGAATCTATAAATTGCTTTGGGGAAAATGGTCATTTTAATGATATTGATTCTTCCTATCCATGAGCAAAGAAGGTTTTTCCTTTTGTTTGTGTCATCTCTGACTTATCTGAGCAGTGTTTTGTAATTCTCATTGTAGAGATGTTTCACCTCCCTGGTTAGCTGTATTCCTGGATATTTTATTCTTTTTGTGGCAACTGTGAATGCGACTGAGTTCCTGATTTGGCTCTCAGCTTGCTGTTGTTGGTGTACAGGAATGAGAGTAATATTTGTACATTGCTTTTGTATCCTGAAATTTTGCTGAAGTTGTTTATCTGCTGAAAGAGCTTTTGGGCTGAGACTACGGGGTTTTCTAGATATAGAATGATGTCATCTACAGACAAGTATAGTTTGACTTCCTCTTTTCATATTTGGATGCGCTTTATTTCTTTCTCATGCCTGACTACTCTGGCCAGCACTTCCAGTATTATGTTGAATAGAAGTAGTGAGAGAGGATATCCTTGTCATGTGCCAGTTTTCAAGGGTAATGCTTCCAGCTTTTGCTCATTCAGTATGATGTTGGCTGTGAGTTTGTCTTATGTGGCTCTTAGGAGGTGTGTTCCTTCAATACCTAGTTTATTGAGAATTTTTAGCATGAAGGGAAACTGAATAAATACATTGAAAGCCTTTTCTGTATCTGCTGAGATAATCATGTGGTTTTTGTCCTTAGTTCTGTTTATATGATGAATCACATTTATTGACTTGCATATGTTGAACCAATCTTGCATCCCAGGGATAAAGCCTACCTGATAGTGGTGTATTAGCTTTTTGATGTGCTGCTGGATTCAGTCTCCAAGTATTTTGTTGAGGATTTTTGCATCTATGTTCTTCAAGGATATTATCCTGGAGTTCTCTTTTATTGTTGTGTCTCTGCCAAGTTTTGGTATCAGGATGATGCTGGCCTCATACAATGAGTTGGGAAGGAGATCCTCTTCCTATATTTTTTGGAAGAGTTTCAGTAGCAATCGTACCAGCTCTTGTTTGTGTATCTGGTAGAATTCGGCTGTGACTCTATCTGGTCCTGAGCTTTTTTAGGTTGGTAGGGTATTCATTACTGATTCAATTTAGGAGCTCATTATTGGTCTCTTCACGGAATCAATTTCTTCCTGGTTCAGTTGTGTGGGGGGGTATATATGGCCCGAAATTTATCCATCTTTTCTAGGTTTTCTAGTTTGTATGAATAGGGATGTTTGTAGTCGTCTCTGATGGTTATTTGTATTTCCATGGAGTCAGTGGTAACATCCCCTTTGTCTTTTCTAACTGTGCTTATTTAGGTCTTCTCTCTTCTGTATTATCTAGCTAGTGACGTATTTTATTAATTTTTTCAAAAAACAACTCCTGAATTCGTTGATCTTCTGAATGTTTTTTCTTGTCTCAATCTCCACCAGTTAAGTTCGGATTTTGGTTATTTCTTGTTTTCTGCTAACTTTGGGGTTAGTTTGCTCTTGCTTCTCTGGTTCTTTTACTTGTGATGTTAGGCTGTTAATTTGAGATCTAACTTTTTGATGTTGGCATTTAGTGCTATAAATTTCTCTCTTAACACTGCCTTAGTTGTGCCCCAGAGATTCTGGTATGTTGTATTTTTGTTCTCATTAGTTTCATAGAACTTGTTGATTTTTGCTTTAATTTCATTATTTATCCAAAAGATAAACAACGTGCTATTCAGGAGCACGTTGTTTAATTTTCATGTAATTGCATAGTTTTGAGTGATTTTTTGTGTTTTAATTTATATTTTTATTGAGCTGTGGTCTGAGAGTTTTTAATACGATTTTGGTTCTTCTGCATTTGCTGAGGATTGTTTTATATCCAATTGTGCAGTCACTTTTAGAGTATGTGATGTGCCACGTGCCATGTGGTGATGAGAAGTAAGTATACTCTGTTGTTTTGGGATGGAGAGTCCCATAGAGGTCTATCAGATCCATTGGGTCCACTGTTGAATTCAGGTCCTGAATATCTTGTTATTTCTCCCTTGATGATCTAATACCCTCAGGGGAGTGCTGAAGTCTCCCATTTTTATAGTGTGGGAGTCTAAGTATCTTTGTAGGTCTCTAAGAACTTGCTTTATGAATCTGGTTGCTCCTCTGCTGGGTGCATATATATGTAGAATAGTTAGGTCTTCTTGTTGAATTGAACCCTTTACCCTTATTTAATGCTCTTCTTTGCCATTTTTGATCTTTGTTGGTTTAAAGTCTGTTTTGTCTGACATTTGGATTGCAACCCTGGCTTTTTTCTCATTTCTGTTTGGTATTTTCCTCCATCCTTTTATTTTCAGCCTATGGGTGTCACTGTGTGTGAGGTGGGTCTCTTGAAGATGGCATACCATTGGGTCTTGCTTTTTTATCCAGATTGCCACTCTATACTTTTTAAATAGTGCATTTTACCCATTAACATTCAACATTAGTATTGATATGTGTGGATTTGACCCTGTTATTGTGTTGTTAGCTGGTTATTATGCTGGCTTGTTTGTGTGGTTGCTTTACAGTGTCACTTGTCTGTGTTAAGTGTTCTTGTATTGGCTAGTAATGATCTTTCCTTTCTACATTTAATGCTCCTTTCAAGATCTCTCGTAAGGCGGGTCTGATAGTAACAAATACCCTCAGTATTTGCTTATCTAAAAAGGATCTTATTTCACCTTTGCTTAGGAAGCTTAGTTTGGCTGGATATAAAAATCTTGGTTGAGAATATTGTTATTTAAGAATGTTGAGTATAAGCTCCAAATCTCTTCTGGCTTGTAGGGTTTCTGCTGAGAGGTCTGCTATTAGCCTGATAGGGTTCCCTTTTGTAAATGACCTGTGCTTTCTCTCCAGCCACCTTTAACATTCTTTCATTCCAACCTTGGAAAATGTAATGATTACATGTCATAGGGATGATCTTGCACAGAATCTTTCAGGGGTTCTCTGTATCTTCTGAATTTGACTGTTGGCCTCTCTAGTGAGGTTGGGGAGGTTTTCATGGGTGATACCCTGAAATATGTTTTCCGTTTGTTTTCTATTTCGCTGTCCCTTCCAGGGATGCCAGTGATTTGTAGGTTTGGCCTCTACATAATCCCATATTTGTTGGAGACTTTGTTCATTCCTTTTCATTCTGTTTTCTTTATTTTGTCTGACCGTCTTATTTCAGACAGCCAGTCTTCAAGTTCCGAGATTACTTCCTCAGCTTGGTCTATTCTGCTGTTACTACTTATGATTGCACTGTGATATTCTTGTAGTGTGTTTTTCTGCTCTATCAGATCAGTTAGGTGTGTTGTTTGTTTGTTTGTTTATGTATACTGGCTACTTTGTCTGTCAGCTCCTGTATCATTTTATTGTGATTCTTAGTTTCTGTTGATTGGGTCTTGCTGCTCTCCCGAATCTCAATGATCTTTTTTTTTCCTATCTATATTCTGAATTCCATTATTGCTATTTCAGCTTTGGCTACTTCTCAACTGAACTGTTGGTCTTTTAAGAATTCAGGCATAGTTTTATGTATTCTGGGTAATAATTATCAAATTCATAAATTACAAACATTCCCAATTATGACTTCACTTTTCATTTTGTTTTTGAGTGGTTCTTTTGGTTTAATGTACCATAGTTTAACCTTTTTTTGGTATCTTGTTTTATGGTTTGTATATTTTTTCTTATATAAGAAACATTTTTGAAAGTCAAAAATCATTTTATGTGTGAATACGAGTGTGCATTTGGTTTTCACATGTGGTTCTTTAATATAGTGGAATTAATTTTCTTATAAACTTATAAACAGTATAAAACAGAAAATCAATTTTACCTGAAGCACCATTCATTTTCAGGCCACTTTTATTACTCATGAAGTCTCAAAATGATGTGGGTCTGTATTTCTTGTCCATTCATAGCTTTACTGAGATATAATTTACTACCATAAAATTCACTTACTTTCCATTTCTACACATTTGCCTTTTCTGATATTACATATAAAGAGAATATCACACATGCACTTTTGTGTCTGGTTTCTTTCACCAAGCATAATGTGTCTGAGATTCATCATGTTGTAGCATACATCAGTACTCCAATTCTTTTTATTGCTGAATAGCATTCCACTGTATGGATATACTACATTTGTTTATTGATTTGCTAGCTAATGAAACTTTGGGTTGTTTCCACTTTTTGCTATTGTGAATAACACTACTATGAAATTTACATGGAACAGATTTTCATTTCTACTAGGTAAGTCTATAGGAATATAATTGCTGGGTCATATAAGTCTATACTTAACATTTTAAAAAACTGACAAACTGCTTTCCAAAGTGCCTTCACCATTCCTATAACAATCTCTCCATAACTTTACAAACACTTCGATTATAGCCATTCTAGTGGATGCAAAGTGCAGTCTCATTTCCCTAGTGACTAATGATGTTGAACATTTTTTCATGTGTTCATTGGCAATTCATGTAAGTTCCTTGGTGAAATGTCCATTCAAATTTTTTGCACATTTTTCAATTGAGTTATTTGTCTTTTCATTATTGAGTTGTAAGAGTTATTTTGAACATAAATCCCTTATGAGATATTCACCCATCTGCAAATATTTTCTTCAAGCCTGTGGATTGTCTTTTTCTTGATACAGGATGATATGGTTTGGCTCTGTGTCCCCACCCAAATCTCATCTTGTAGCTCCCATAATTTCCATGTGGGAGGGACCCGGTGGAAGATGACTGATTTATAGGGGCGGGTCTTTCCAATGCTGTTCTGGTGATAGTCTCTGATATTTGATGCCTTTAAAAATGCGAGTTTCTCTGCACTAGCTCTCTCTGCCTGTTGCCATCCACGTAAGATGTGACTTGCTCCTCCTTGCCTTCCGCCGTGATTGTGAGGCCTCCCCAGCCATGTGGAACTGTAAGTCCAGTAAGCCTCTTTTCTTTTGTAAATTGCCCAGTCTCGGGTATGTCTTTATCAGCAGTGTGAAAACAAACTAATAAACAGGGTCTCATTCTGGAATTCAGGCTGAGGTCCAGTGGCACTATCATAGCTCACTGCAGCACTTCCTGGGCTCGGGTGATCCTCCTGATCCAGCTTCCTGAGTAGCCAGGACCACAGGCATGCACCACCATGCCTGGCTTATTTTTTAATTTTATTTTAGTAGAGACTAGGTTTCGCTATGTTTTGCATGCTTCTTTGTGACTTTCTTTTTAGACTTTCCATTCATCTGCTCATCTACTCCTAAGCTAATACCACAGTGTGTTAAACATCACTATTTTATGATTTTAAAACTATTCTTAATAACATTTTATCATTTCTTTAATAAAGGTCTAGCACACTGTTCATTGGATTTATTCTTGCTTACATTATAGTTTTTATAATCATCAAAAATGTTAACTTAAAAATAATCTTGTTTCTGGCTGGGCATGGCAGCTCATGCCTGTAATTCCAGCATTTTGGGATCAAGGCAGGTGGATCACTTGAGGTCAGGAGTTCGAGAGCAGACTGGCCCACATGGCGAAACCCTATCTCTATGAAAAACACAAAAATCAGCTGGGCATGGTGGTGTTTGCCTGTAATCCCAGCTTCTCAGGAGGCAAGGCAGGAGAATCGTTTGAACTTCGGAGGCGGAGGTTGCGGTGAGCCGAGATCACGCCACTGCACTCCAGCCTGGGGGACAGAGTGAGACTCCATCTCAAAAATAAATGAATACAAAACAAAATTTTAAAAAACTTTCTTTTTGGTTACCATGGATGTGGCCAATTTATATCCAAAACACTTGCTAAACTATCCATCAGCTTTAATAGTATATCTATAGATTCTCTTACACTTCTATACAAATACCTGTGGAAAACGACAATTGTAATTCCTCTTCCAAATCGTTTTCCTTTATTTTATTGTTTTGATGATCTCCTCAAGGTAATGTTAAACAAAACTGGTAATAATGAGCATCCCTCCCATTTTACTGATTACAATGAAATTCTTCTAACATTTTGAAGTCACATACTATACTTGTTGTAGATTTTTTGTAGATATCATATCTTTATCAGAATAAAGATTTCCTTCTATGGCACCTCTTTTTATTTTGATCCAGAGTAAAAGAATTTGTTAATTGGGCACGTGGGGAAAGAGATGGACAGTGTCAAGGGCAAAATATTTCAATGACACCAAAATAAGTTTACTGAGTTCGAGAAAGTAGTAGACAGTGAATTACACTAGAGTTTACGATTTCGGATATTGAAAAATTCTAGGTACAGAGTCTGCAGAAATATCTCCCAAACTTTTGGAACACAAGCCCCATGAGTAAAAACTTGACTGTGTACCCTCAATATCTGCATACATGTCCAAAATAAAAAAGAAAAAGTCAAAAATACTATAAAATGTCTTCATATTGTTCAAGTCATAAAAATCATTAGTTGATCATTCAAGGCATGTGTATTATTTATCTACTGTGATATAACAAAAGACCACAAACTCTGTGCCTTAAAACAACACAAATTTACTCATCACAGCTCTTTAGGTCAGAAGCCTGGTATGATGTGGCTGGTTGACCAAGCTGAGTTCTCATCTGGAGGTACCAGGGAAAATCTGCTTCCAAGTTCATTCTTGTTAGCACAATTCAGTTGGGTGTGGTTGCAGGACAGAGGTCCTCATTCTCTTACTGTCAGCCAAGGGCCATCCTCTGGCTCCTAGAGGCCACCTTTATTACTTAATATGTAGCTCCCTCCATCTTCAAGCCAGCAACTGTGCAGAGAATTTGAATCTCCCACTTCGTCTTCTACCACCAGCAGAAAAAAAGAAAACTCTCTGCATTTTTTTTTTGAGACAGAGTCTCGCTCTGTCACCCAGGCTGGAGTGCATTGGCACTATCTCGGCTCACTGCAAGCTCTGCCTCCCGGGTTCATGCCATTCTCCTGCCTCAGCCTCCCACGTAGCTGGGACTACAGGCACCCACCACCACGCCTGGCTAATTTTTTGTATTTTTACTACAGACGGGGTTTCACCGTGTTCGCAAGGATGGTCTTGATCTCCTGACCTTGTGATCCACCCGCCTCGGCCTCCTAAAGTGCTCGGATTACAAGCATGAGCCGCCACGCCCGGCCAAAAACTCTCTGCTTTAAAAGGGCTCATTTAAGTTTAGGTCAGACCTACTAACATAATCTCTCTCTTAATGTCAACTGTGCCTTATAACAAACTAATCACGAGGTGAGGGAGTGGGGTGGGGTGGGAGGGTTGGTCTTGAGGGCTGTCTTAGAATTCTGCCTACTGTATCATGGTATGCACTAAGGGTAAACTTCCGCACAGCAAAAGAAACTACCATCAGAGTGAGCAGGCAACCTACAAAATGGGAGAAAATTTTTGCACCCTACTCAACTGACAAAGGGCTAATATCCAGAATCTACAATGAACTCAAACAAATTTACAAGAAAAAAACAAACAACCCCATCAAAAAGTGGGCGAAGGACATGAACAGACACTTCTCAAAAGAAGACATTTATGCAGCCAAAAAACACATGAAAAAATGCTCACCATCACTGGCACTATTCACAACAGCAAAGACTTGGAACCAACCCAAACGTTCAACAATGATAAACTAGATTTAGAAAATGTGGCACATATACACCATGGAATACTATGCAGCCATAAAAAATGATGAGTTCATGTCCTTTGTAGGGACATGGATGAAACTGGAAATCATCATTCTCAGTAAATTATCGCAAGAACAAAAAACCAAACATCGCATATTCTCACTCATAGGTGGGAATTGAACAATGAGAACACATGGACACAGGAAGGGGAACATCACACTCTGGGGACTGTTGTGGGGGGGTAGGGGGGAGGGATAGCTTTAGGAGATATACCTAATGCTAAATGACGAGTTAATGGGTGCAGCACACCAGCATGGCACATGTATATATATGTAACTGACCTGCACATTGTGCACATGTACCCTAAAACTTAAAGTATAATAATAATAAAAAAAGAACAAAATATACAATAAAAAAAATTAATGACAGTGGCTATAAATTCACATATTAAATTCCCATCTTGGTTTTTTTTTTTTTTTTTGAGAGAATTCTTTTCATTACAAGTGAACAGGTACAGGTAAGCAGGTCTCGGCCTTCTGCTGGTGATGCAGCATCTCCACACAGGGCCTCAGCCCGGTCCTGGCCCTGACTGAGGACTGCACTGTCAGGGTTTAAAGTGAGGATGGGAGATTAAAAACTAGGTGTCAAAGCCATCAGTGAATGTGGAAAGATATCTGGCTTTTAGCACACTCATGCCATACTAAAAACTCCACGATCCTCAAAAATAAAAGGCATTTTGTATGGGGGCACAACAATGATTTGAAAGCAAAATCATGTTACAGAGTACACACAGAAAAACTGCTTTCAAAAAAATAAAAATAAAAAGCTTTTTGAGAGTAAATATTAAGGATAATGAGGTATGGTCACATGAATGAATATAAGATTTTATAGAAGAGCCTAGGGAAATTACAGGAAAATTAAAGAAATAAAATTGTTTAATAAATAAAAGATTAATAAAAGAATTTAAGTTAGTCCTAGTTTACCTAGCATAACCTCTCTCATCACTAGTTAATCCTCCACTCTACTCTGGTGCTCCTCTGTTTCAATTCTTCCCAAATACCCTGCTCATTCATTCTTCTTTGCTTTTAAGGCCTCTACTCGTTGTTCTTCTCCATCCCTTCTTCTGTCTAACTCAAATTCTGTGTCTTTAAGGAAGGCGCCTCTAATTAAACCATTCATCATTAATATCTGTTCATCTTTAAATGTTTACCATACCTATTTGTGTCACACAATTCAAAGTATCTAAGCTATATCAAAGAAGCTTTTCTAATCCCAAATGTAGCTAGAGTCAACTAAGTTCAGAAAACTGGGGTTCTGATAGTCGCACATTCTAAGTTGGAATATTTGAAATCAGAAGTATCTTGGGAAATCTATTATTTCCCTAAGCCATTCTGATACATATTTGGCATCTAAACTTATTCCATGATAGCCTCATATTGCTGAATGAACAAACCCAAAACCACAAATTTAAAAACCTGTGTCTTTTTAGAACACATATCCAGATCTCTGGTAAATAAAATACAGTCACCAAATTTATTACAAATAGACAAGAGGAAGAATATGTCTTTTGCCCCTTTCTTAGGGTACAAGACCAGCCCTGGACAAAAATTTCAAGCCTGCCCTCCTTAAAAAAGAAAAAAATCAAATATTTTCTAATACCCACTAATACCATATCTGAAGCCCTAAACTTTGCTCAATCTAATCTCTCTTCACCCTCACCCTCACAGAGAGGTGTATCTGAAATTAATGATTATGGAAGTGAAGCACACAAAGTGATGGTGAGATGCAGAGAGTAATGGATAACTAAAGGGGAGCAGAGGTAAAACTTTCTGATGACAATCATACTATAAACTTCAGAGTACGTACCATAACGTTTTCGATATTCCCTAATCTGCTTATATTAGTTCATTTTTATGCTGCTTTGAACAAATACCCATGACTGGGTAATTTATAAAGGAAAGAGGTCCATGTGGACTCACAGTTCCACATGGCTAGGGAGGCCTCAAATAACTTACGATCATGGTGGAAAAGGAAGCAAATGTGTCATTCTTCACATGGCAGCAGGAGAGAGATGTGCTGAGTGAAGTGGGGAAAAGCCCCTTATACAAAACCATCAGATCTCGTGAGAACTCACTATCCCAAGAACAGCATGGAGGAACCGCCCCCATGATCTAATCACCTCGCACAAGGTCCCTCCCCTAACACGTGCAGATTACAATTCAATATGAGATTTGGGTGGGGACACAAAGCCAGACTATATCACTGCTTGTCATAATGCTATTAAAACTGACCTGACGGCTACAAATTTAATGCTGTGTTTTCATAATAAAAACACGTCTGATTTCATTACATTGCATAATTCTGGTGCAATGCTTTTCTATCTACCTGTAAATTTACCTATTTATCTTTGAACAGATTCTTGAGTTGCTAGATTCAATTCTACATTATAAAATTTGCTTAAGTGTATGCAATTATTATCAGTCAAGGAGCAAATCTGATAACTTTGACCTCCATAACAAACAAACTGACTCTATCTTTTCCTAAGGTCACACTTAACTAGTGAAGTGCTTCTTTACTCAGTACTCAGACGATAAATCCATTTAAGTGTCACTCACATGCTGGTAAATCCAAGCACCATACTCATAAATGTGAAACAGTAATTTATAAAAAATCTTTACACTTTGTTAGAATTTTGCTATTAAGCACTGACTCCTGGGTTTAAATGCAAAAAGACATTAAGACAAAAAGTAACAACACACAGACTTTAGGGTTAGGGGAGACAGGGAAAGATGTCATTTGATGACATTTGATGATGATGCCCAAGTAGAGTCTTAATGGAAGAGTAAATGTTAGCTAGGCAAAACAAGGAAGGGCACACTACATGTTTAGAAAAGGAGAACAGCATGTATAAAGACACAGGGACAAGAAAACTTGATATGTTTAAGAAGAGCACTATCCAATAAAATTTTCTGTAATGACAGAAACATTCTGAATCTGTGCTGTTCAATACAGCAGCTGAGAATATTTTATTTAGTTTTATTAATTTATTTTAGACAGACTCTCGCTCTGTCGCCCAGGCTGGAGTGCAGTGGCATAACCTAGGCTCACTGCAACCTCTGTCTCGGGTTCAAGCAATTCTCCTGCCTCAGCCTTCCAAGCAGCTGGGATTACAGGCATGTGCCACCAAAACTGGCTTAATTTTTTTGTATTTTTAGTAGAAGTGGGTTTCATCATGTTGGCCAGGCTGGTCTCAAACTCCTGACCTCAAGTGATCCTCCTGCCTCGGCCTCCCAAAGTGCTAGGATTACAGGTGGGAGCCACCACACCCGGCCTAATTAAATTTAAATACCTATGTCTACAAATTGAAAAAAAAAAATGGTATGAGTAAAGAATGTGATATGAAAAGAGGACAATATAAAAGGCTGAAGACGTGTGCAACACAGATCCTGAGGAGCCTAGTTATGTTTTGCCAAGGAGTTAATTTTTATCCTGAAAGCCAAATGAACCATGGGAAGTCTTGAAGAAGTCAAGAAACAGGATTAGCTTTACATTCAGAAAGGATTGTTCAAGCAGCAAGTGGCAAACAGAATGAAAAAAGAAACAAATGAAGAGAGGATGGTTAGAAAGCTTGCAAAAATACATCAGAGGAAAGACAAGAATGTAAATTTAGGTGGTGGAAGTTTACCTGAGAGAAAAAAAGATAGCTTTGAGCAATACAATTAAATGGAAATAATTTAGTGATACAGCGTCATTATTTTGAGGTGGGAGTGAGAGAAGTAAAACAGTTCTGGCTTTAGAAATAGAGTGACTAAATATTCACTAAGACAAGAAATCCATGAGGTTTGTTTTGCTTTGAGTGGTAGATTCAAATGAAGTTCATTTTTGGTTGGATATGTGGGGCATAAATTAAACAAATATATCAGGAGGTACAAACAAAGACTTAGAGAACATCAGTATGCAGGTGGAAGATGGGGTCTAATTTCCTAATTAAATTAATTAAAACAAGTTTTCTTCAAGTATCAGAATCAAAATATTTTTAAATTACCATTTAAAAGCTGCTTTTCTATTTTCATTGCTATATTGTCATGATGCTATTTTGTTTTATCATATTCCATATTTCAGTACAAAACAGAAGAAAAATCAATATTCCATCTCATATCATGCTACTCCCTAACCCCCGCACCTGCCAACACCCAAACCCTATAAAATGTGGATACTTCAGGTATCCACAGAAGCTGTTTAATCAGACACAATACACTCCAACCCCCATTTCCATTCCCAAAACATGTCTGGATGACTCCTACTCATTCTTAAAAATTGTAGTTTAAGAATCACTGCCTCAATTTAAAGTTTCATCTGATCTATTTTGCTTTAGACTAGATTAATTGTTACATGCTTTAAATTACATAACACCCTGTATTATTCCCTTTGGAGCACTGATCACAACTCTACTTCATCATGTGTAATTTTTTTAATGTCTCTTTCAACTAATCAATTATTCATTTAACAAATATTTCCCTGTTTACCAGGTGCTCTGGGGATACAGTAGTGAGTAAAAGAGACAAGAGTTGTGCCCTCAACTCAAACTGGGAGAAGGGGAGTAATAAGGGAAAAAAAAAAAACCACATAAATTAACATTTATGTGATTTTTTTATTTGATAAATGCCATACAATACTATAAGCTCCAAAGAAGCAAGGAGCCTGTCATCCTGCTGGCTATGCTAGCCCAATGCCTGGTCCATGCTAGGCACTCAAATATTTGTTGTATAAATGTTTGAGGGAAAAATGTCACTCTGAAACCAAAGCTATTCATCCTCAAAACAACTTTTAGAATGCAGCCCAATTTGCAAGTTAAAAACTGCCTATTATTAATAATTATCTTTCCTCACATCAGGTAGCTTTCTGAAATTCACAGTCACAGTGCCATATTTACTTACATCCTACTTTCTTCTAAGAAAGACAACCCATTTTTTGTCCGGCTTTGTTTAGTGCTTTTTCAATTTATTTAGTTTCAGGGTAACTACCACCTTTCTTTTAAGCATTTTTTTTTTTTTACTATTCTGTTCAGTCATTTATTTTAGGCATATGTCAGATGTATTTTCTGCTATGACTTAAGGACTACAGTGTCTCCATTAATAAAGGTGTTGCTATTACAAGGTCCTGGTCTCCTTAATCCCAAACACAAACATATAAATGGAACTACTGGCATCTTGTGGGAAGAGGCCAACTGTGCTGCTAAATATCCAAAACAATTCACAATAAAAGAGAATGAACCAGCCCAAAATGTCAATAGCACCAAGGCTGAGAAACTCAGCATTAAAGAAACCGGATCAATGTATCTAAATAGACACTAAAAGAGAAAAATCCAAAGAACACTTTAATTATCCACTGATTTCCCTAATTTATACTTATGCAACAAGTAGAAACCAAACTAGTCATAAAGAATTACTGAGGAATAAATACATGTACAAGATATATGGTTCCCCTGTTGAAGGCTTAAACACAACTGATTTGATACTAGAATATTTTGCTCTATTTAAATGCTTCTTAGTTACTGTTGGGGAAACTAGTCTCACCCTCTCATTAGTGTCCCTTGAGTTTTATATCTAATATTATATAAGTTTGTTTTGCCCTCTCATGAAATATAGAATGTAATGAATATGGAGGGAAGACTCAGGTTGGAGTCCATGATTTGCCATGGTACTCCTGTAGCAATTCTGGACAAATGTATCTATCTGAATCACTGAGATAGATACATCCTCTTCTTTAAGACTTGGAATATTATCAACACCTCATACATTGAAAATTTAATTATTTCACGAAAAACATTTAGTAAAACACATATGTTCCAGATACCGAATTAATTTGCATGGAACTTCTTGATAAAATGTAATGCAATAAACAAATGCTAGATGCTGTCAGAAACTAGAAATATAGAATTCAAATGTGTGAACCAGATTTACTCATACCTAAGTTCTTAGGCACAAATTCAGGAGATATATTCTAACCAGGCTATATCCATATTATTTCCCTTTATCTTTTACCAGCTCTGTAAATTATTACTTATAAAGTTGTAATACTAGAATTTTTATATTTATAGCACTGATATGTATCATTTTATGCAAATGTAGCTAAATAATCTAGATGTATAGAGAAATGAAAGGACAAAATCTGGGGTTAATAGCATGCTTTAAAAGAAGAAACAATTTAAATAGGTTTGTTTAGTAAAATAATCAGACACAGAAAAACTCTTAAAAAAGATACCTAGTAAATAAAGTATAACTGATTCATTATACTGAAATAACTTATAGAAAACAGACTATGAATACTTTATAGAAGACTGATAGTGAGTGAAAAATATATACCTCCAGGATGGAAGAAAGGGAAATGGACTGGCAAATGACAGATGGGAATTTCAATTTCATCTGTCATATTTTATTCCTTTAAATGCAAGGTAGTGAATACACTATATTCCTCTGTAAAATTTCCAGAGGCCTGACATATTTCATAAATTGAAAAAAAAAGTTTTATAATTCCAAACAGTAAGCTTGATACATTAAAGATTCAACTCTGTTGAACATCTTTCTCAGCAGTACAGAAAATCCCAGGTTCACTAAAATCTCTCTCTCAAGGCTTTTATAATGGATATCAGAATCATTGTTCTAACCAACTTTTACCATTCAGAAAGGAAAAAGTCTATACTAACTCTGGTTCTCTACTGTCTACAAAATGAATTATAAATATTCTAAGATAGCATACGTAGCCTTCCCTGATCTAACTCCTGCCTTTTCTCCAACCATTCCATAAGTAAATTACATTAACTTATAAGAAACAACGAACCCATTATGCTGTTTAAACATTTGAACTTTTGCACATACTATCTGAAATGTCTTTTTCCCCATCTCTGTTCATCTGTCAAGTGTCCTGTCTTCCAAACTAAACTAAAACATTTTCTTCTAGTTTTATCACACACTGAACAATTACCTAACCACACTAAACAACAGTTTGTTCATATGTAACATACGAACAAGTATGTACTGGTCTAAATGATGTCTCAACACCTTCTCCAATCTTACTTGTTGGAATTCGTTGTTACCAACACCACATTCTCCAAGCACATTCACATTCTAATTACATTTATGATTTGAGAATTTGGGGAAAGGGTGGGTTGGGGAGGAGGGCTAGAATGTTTAGCTCCTTGACAACAGGAACAATATTACTGCCTTTGTATTACCCTCTGGATCTGTCATAGCGATTCACCTAATAAAAGTAATTGAATTTTATGGCTGATAAAGGGTTTACTTAACATAATGCTTTTTCAATAAAGAAGCAGAACAGTTTTTAAATAATAAGAAAGATGACTAATATAAAAATGAGCACTTGTGGCAAATGATAATGCTTTAGAGAACACTAAAACAAGTGACAAAAGTCTTCATTTTTTTTTAAAGTTTTATTGAGCTCCCAATAAACACCCACCTTAAACTCATAGTTTAGTGGCAAAGAAAGATAAAGATGCATTAAACATCTGAGATCAGCAAGAATAAACAGCTAAAGCCTAAGAAAAACTGGGAGAAAGAGGATGGTAGAAGGTATACTACCATTATTGTTTGAGTGTTAGTAATGGACACAATGGTTAAAACAAAGATGAAAATTTTAATTTCAGAGAAGACAAATTCAGCATAAAGAAGGCTAAAAATGAAAAACAAAATACTCTTGCAAATTGAAGAAATAATACTCAAGTATAAATTAAGGGCTCATGCATTGCTTAATAATGGAAACACATTCTGATAAATGCATCTTTGAGGTGATTTGTTGTTGTTGTTGTGCTAACATCAGAGTGTACTTACACAAACCTAAATAGAAGAGCCTACTGTATACAGTCTGTACAGAATGTTACTGTACTGAATACTGTAGGCAATTGTATTTGTATACCTAAACATATCTAAACATAGAAAAGAACAATAAAAATATGGTATAAAAGATACAAAATAGTGTACCTGTATAGAGCACTTACCATGAATGGAGCTTGAAGGATGGGAAGTTGCTCTGGGTGAGTGAGTGAATGTGAAAGCCTAGGACATTACCATATACTACTATGGACTTTATAAACATTGTACGACTACACTAAATTTATTTCCTTTCAAAAATAATCTTAACTTACTATAATTTTTTTACATTATGAACTTTTAACTTTTAAAAGCTCTTTGGTCTTTTGTAATAAGACTTCTTTCTTGATAGTCTTATTCTATAACTTTTTTCTATTTAAACTTCTTTTTAAAACTTTTTAACCTTTTTTGTTAAAAACTAAGACACAAACACACACATTAGCCTAGGCATACACAGGGTAAGGATCATCAATATTACTATCTTCCACCTTAACATCTTGTCCCACTGGAAAATCTTCAGAAGCAGTAATAGGCATGGAGCGGTCATCTATGATAACAATGCCTTCTTCTGGAATATCTCCTGAAGGACTTTTTTTTTCTAAATTAAAATAACGATAAAAACTATAGTACCTGTTCGGACATGGTGTTCATACCTGTAATCCCAGAAGTTTGAGGCTAAGGTGGGTGGATCCCTTGAGCTCACGAGTTCAAGACCAGCCTGGGCAACATAACGAAACCCTGTCTCTGCAAAAACTACAAAAATTAGCCAGGTATGGTGGTGCACATCGGGAAACTTAGCTACTCAGCAGGCTGAAGTGGGAGATCACCTGAGACTGACGAGGTCAAGGCTGCAGTGAGCCATGATCACACCACTGCACTCTAGCCTGGGTGAAAGAGTGAGATCCTGTCTCAAAAAAAAAAAAAAAAAAAAAAAAAATATATATATATATATAGTATAGTAAATACATAAACTAGTAACACATTCACTTATCAAGTATTATGTACCGTACATAATTGTATGTGGTATATTTTTGAAGGGCAATAGATTTGTTTGTACTAGCATTACTACAAACACGTGAGTAATGCATTGCACCACAACCATTAGGATGTCTAAGACATCACTAGGTGATAGGAACTTTCCAACTCCATTATAAACTTATGGGACCACTCTCTTATATGTGGTCTGTTGTTGACCAAAATGTCTTTACGAAGCACATAACTGTACAAATAAGTAACTTGCAAGAGTAATCAATTTTTAAGGCAAAAGAAACTCAAAAGCACAATAAACTATAAACTCTGGTTTATCTCAGTGATTTAATTTAACCTAAATTCAGTGACAATTTGGTAAGAAGAAATTGTTTTAAGGACACTAGTAGGTGAGAAGTAGGGGAAGAAAGTCAATGTTCCTTAAAATCTCAGTTCATTTTTGATACAATTTCTCAGTCTTTTTGGCAGTTTCCAAATGTCTTCTGGCAATTTTCAACACTCAAGACCACCCATGAAGAGCACATACTAAGTCTGCTACAAATAAGGTTGTTAAATGTCCCACAAGTTATAAAAACAATGTCCAGAAATACTTTATACAATAGCTGTGGAGTAGAATGAGTGTACAAAAGGGACAAGATGCCTGGCACATTAAAAAATTTTAGCACAATTTGACAATAACGCATTTTAAGGTAACTCTGCACATTTAACTGAACAAAACAAAGACAGACAGTAACTAAGTTTATTACCCAATTTCCATTAGATTTGTGTTTTTTTTTTTTTTTGCAATGAAAGAGTGAATGTATTAAAAATTCATTCACTCAACAAATATTTATGTATTTGGTAAGTGCCACAAAGATAGGGAAGGGGAAAATATGGTACACTTCTTTGTGGACACACATACATACACTTTGAACCTGGTGAGAAAAAAGCAAGCAATTAAAAAACAGCATAAATGCTTATGATAAAGGAAACAGTGATTATCACTGCACAAAGAAGGGGGCAAATCTCAGTCTTGGAGAGGCTAAGAAAGGATTCCTGGAAAAAGTGAAATCTAGACAACTAAAATGAAGTTTAAAAATATTCCAGGAGTTGAATCAAAATTAAGAATGTATAATGTCTAAGAATGTCCATTGCATTGTTTCTAAGAATGTAAAATGAAAACAACCTAAATATCCTTAAAAAATAAATGTTTTGATATAGTTACATATTAGAATATTATAGAGCATTAAAAGTGAACGAACTATATCTATAGCCAACCACATGAATGAATTACATAAAATACTGAGTTAAAGAAGCTAAACACAAAATATATACTACATAATCTCATTTCAAAGTTTCCCAAAACAGGCACAAATAATCTACTGTGTTAAAAAGTCAGAATACTATATTTTACAGGGAGTGGGAGAGATTAGTGACTGGATGGGGATATGAAGAGACTTCTAGGGGTTCCATTTCTTGATCTGGTGGTGGTTATAAGAGTATGTTCATTTTGTTCACTGAGGTGTAAGATCATGGTCTGATACATTTTTTCCACGTAGTTCTATTTAGAAACAACAGCTTACAAAAAGTAGCAATGGAGCAGCAGCTACTGTAATCCAGAAAGAAAACAAATATGCAAAAGCCCACAGGCATAGTGCTTGAGAATCCAAAAAGAGTTCAAGCTGAGTGAGTTGGCTCACACCTATAATCCCAGCACTTTGGGAGGCCAAGGTGGGAGGACTGATTGAACCTAGGTGTTCGAAGCTGCAGTGAGCTATGACAGCATCACTGCACTCTAGCCTGGGCAACAGAGCGAGACCCTGTCTCATAAACAAACAAACAAAAACCAAAAAGGATTCAGTGTATGCTAAAGACAATGCCTATACTCAAGATTATTGTGAGGATTAAAGGATATAATACATGTAAAGCATATACCTGGCATAAGTATTAATAGGTAGTCAATAAAAGCTGCTATTATTACCATACTACAATTACTCTGCTACTGATATGCTCTTTGATTGCAGTGCTCAAAGCAGAATGAAAAACAGAAAGGCTAAGGCAGTAGAGCAGGTGGGCTATGCTGAGCTTTCTAAGCCATATTATAAATTTAAGACTTTATCCTAAGGTCAATGGAGGAACCAATGAAGATTTTTATTCAGGGGTAACATGAACACATTTGAATTTAGAAAAGTTATGCAATAAAAGAACTTAAAGAAGTCAAGAAGAAAGGGGCTATCAACATTCTTGCAGAGAAAGGTTCAGTATAAAGAAAGAAAGAATGAAAGAGAAAGGCACAGATCTGGAAATCAGTATGCAACTATTTTTGAGAACACAGCTTGTAAATTTTGCAAGGTTACACAGTTAATAAGTGACATCTACAATGTGAACATGAGGTGTTAACTCCAAGATCACAATTCACTACAAAATCACAATGAAATATATTTAATGGATTTTAATTCTACACAAATGGCAACAGGGCATTCTCCTTAACTGTTCATTAAAATAAAACAATTTTTTTTTTAAAAAAAAAAGTCTCCCAGAATCATTATACTTGTTACTAACTACAAATTATATACATATATGGAAATAGTCCTATACACACATTTATATATCTATGTTTATCTATATCCATCCACACACATATGTTTGTTTCTCTAAAATTCAGATTTTCCAAGGCATAATTTGGTGTGGATCTTTAATAAACACCCAAGACATAAGTACCAAATTATCATGAGTGCTGACAAATACTGTAACACTAATGTGAAAACATTTTCATTAAGTTATTGTTATTTCAACAACCAAGTAAGATGAATACTCTGAGGGCTTTCTACCCATTAGTTACATCACTGTTAATTTGGTGGCTCTACAAGACTGAAAAACAATGAACCACTGTTCCGCATATGCTATGGGTCTATAATAAGCAATATCTTCTTTGGTTTGCTTCATGAATGTAAACTGTCAGATACATCTAAGACATAAACAATGCTTTCTTACTGGGTTTTAGAGTTACTCAAAATGCATTTCATATATAAGCTGCTCTCATCAGCACCACTCCCGCCTCTCACAAAACAAAACAAAAAAACCTTCTGGATTCTAGAACTTAAATTTTTTGGTTTATAACTAAACCGTATAGTACAAACAAAAATAGTTAATATTAAGCTAAAAGCAACAGTAAGACAACATGTCATGATGTTAATACTTTTCACCTTCTGTTGTAAATTTACAACTCCAAGAAAATGTGTAATTTGGGTTTATTCACATGAGAACATGGAATGAATTACAGTACACCAACCAACATATAAAATGTTTTGATAATTTTTATATTAAAAATTAAGCCAGAATTTGTTATATTGTTAAAGCTAGGTCACAAAAACATTGAGATTCATTATGCTTTCTCCTATTTTTGTACATATTTAAAATTGTCCATGATAATTTTTAAAACTCAGCCCAAGTCTTCATATATTCTCTTGGGAAGGTATTCTCTCAGGAAAGCTTTTTATTTCTCCAAAGAAAAAGTAATCAGAGTTTGCATGGGGTTGGTATAAAACAGAACTGCACCAGTAAATTCACTAAACGGAATGTGGAAAGTGGCATCTCTATCAATCCCACTGCTTAAAAACAAACTTAAATATCAATTTAATCCCAATTAGCAATAGAATAAGAACCAAAGTCCACAGGACAATATATATTTTTTTAAATCACAATCCGACCTCAAGCCAACTTTTGTACAGCCATGGTTTCTGCCACACTGCAAATTTGGGTGGTGCTATAATTTTCCAAGAACAGAATATATACCTCCGTGCTTTTGTCGTTGGTGCAGAAGTCATTAAAGGTTGAGAGCAGAGCAAAGTACTTCAACAGATTTTTCTTTGCACCATTGAAGACTAAACTAGAGAGAATAAAAGAAGAAGATAGGAAGCCATATAAGAATTTTTTTGCAGCAGTCTAGGTAAGAAATGAGGCTGACTTCAACTGGAGTGAAAATAAAGGGAAATGAATGGGTTTAAGATATATTTGAAAACCTAATTAATTGGTGGATTGGCACAGGAGATGAGAAGGAAGACAAGTAAAAGATGACTTTCAGGTGCTTGACTTGTGAAATTAGGTAAGTTGAGATAAAGAACACCAGAGAAACAGACTTTCTATTTGGTAGAGGGAGATCAAGAGTTAACTTTTAGGTATGTTACATATTAGGTTGGTGCAAAAGTAACTGCAGTTTTTGCCATCAAAAGTAATGGCAAAATATCCTAATATTAGAATACCTGAGAGACATACAAGTGGAGAGAGATCAAGTAAGTTAAATATTGGGATAGGTAACTGGTAGGGAGATAGAGAAATGAAGATCAAGGAAGTGTTTTAGGTTTTAAGATGTAATCACTATATGTCAAAGCTATAGGGATCTAAGACCTACGATTTTGAACCACGTTACGATCACTCTTATCAACTGAAAACCGACTTGAGGTGTAACTTTTCCAAATAACATTTGTTATTAAATTATTCAACATATCACATAAAAATACTACATAAAGTTACTCAGTTTATCTTGGCTAAATTTTCCTGACAGAGTAAGTGTTCAAACCTGGGGGAGGGGTGCACCACACACACAACAATAAAGTCCAAAGCCACCTGTGGATCTTCAAATGTTAAGAATGCAAGAATGCAAAGGTGCTACATGCATTCCTGCAGCAGAAACACAAGAGCTTTTGAACCAAAGCACAGAACTTGTAAGTAGAGGGGAACTCCATTCCATAATTGATTTCTCTGGGAAGTATTGGTGTACATATCCTTGCAATGACTGGCTTTAAGACAAACTAGCAAATAGCAATGTGTTGATCCGATTTCAGGCTATATATACTGACTCTACCTACCACATATACTATATGAAAATACACATATTATGTGAAAACGTTATTATTCATATATGGATTTCACATTGTACTAGCCCATTTTCATGCTGGTAACAAAGACATATCCAAGACTGGGCAATTTAAAAAAGAAAGAGGTTTATCGGACTTACAGTTCCGTGTGGCTGGGGAAGCCTCACAGTCATGGCAGAAGGTGTAAGGCACATCTCAGAAGGTGGCAGACAAGAGAAGAATGCTTGTGCAGGGAAACGTCCCTTTTTAAAACCGTCAGATCTCATGAAACTCATTCACTATCATGAGAACAGAGCAGGAAAGACCCACCCCCATAATCCAATCCCCTCCCACCAGGTTCCTATTGTGATACGTGGGAATTGTGGGAATTACAATTCAGATGAGATTTGGGTGGGGAAACAGCCAAACCATATCATTCCACCCTGGCCCCTCCCAAATCTCATGTTCTCACATTTCAAAACCAATCATGCCCTCCCAGCAGTCCCCCCACAAAGTCATAACTCATTTCAGCATTAACTCAAAAGTCCACAGTCCCACATCTCATCTAAGGCGTCCCTTCTGCCTATGAGCCTGTAAAATCAAAAGCAAGTTATCAGATACAATGGGGGTAACAGACGTTGTGTAAATAGAGCCATCCCAAATGGGAGAAATTGGCCAAAACAAAGGGGCTACAGGCCCCATGCAAATCCAAAATCCAGCAGGGCAGTCAAAGCTTTTTTTTTTTTTTTTTTTAGATGGAGTTTCACTCTTGTTGCCCAGACTGGAGGGCAATGATCTTGGCTCACTGCAACCTCCACCTCCCGGGTTCAAGCAATTCTCCTGCCGCAGCCTCCCAAGTAGCTGGGATTACAGATGCCTGCCACTACACCCAGCTAATTTTTTGTATTTTTAGTAGAGACGGGATTTCACTATGTTGGCCAGGCTGGTCTCGAACTCCTCACCTCAGGCGATCCACCTGCCTCAGCATCTCAAAGTGCTGGGGTTACAGGTGTGAGCCACCACACCTGGCTAACAGTCAAATCTTGAAGCTCAAAAATGATCTCCTTTGACTGCATGTCACACATCCAGGTCACACTGGATGGGTTCCCATGGTCTTGGGCAGCTCTGCCCCTGTGGCTCTGCAGGGTATAGCCTCCCTCCCAGCTGCTTTCACAGGCTGATGTTGAGTGTCTGCAGCTTTTCCAGGCACATGATGTAAGCTGTCAGTGGATCTACCATTCTGGGGTCTGGAGGACGATGGCCCTCTTCTCACAACACCACTAGGCAGTGTCCCAGCAGGGACTCTGGGCTCCGACCCCACATTTCCCTTGCACACTGCCCTAGCAGAGGTTCTCCATGAGAGCCCAGCCCCTGCAGTAAACTTCTGCCTGTGCATCCAGGCATTTCCACAAATCTTCTGAAATCTAGGCAGAGGTTCCCTAAACCTAATTCTTGACTTCTGTGCACTCACAGGCTCAACACCACATGGAAGCTGCAAAGGCTTGGGGCTTGCATCCTCTGAGGCCACGGCCCGAGCTCTATGTTGGCCCCTTTCAGTAATGGCTGGAGTGGCTCGGACGCAGAGTACCAGGTCTCTACACTGCACAGAGCACAGGGACCATGGATCCGGCCCATGAAACCACTTTTTCCTCCTAGGCCTCTGGGCCTGTGATGGCAGGGGCTTCCATGAAGACCTCTGACATGCCCTGGAGACAATTTCCCCACAGTCTTGGGGATTAACATTCGGCTCCTCATTACTTATGCAAATTTCTGCAGTGGGCTTGAATTTTACCTCAGAAAATGGAACTTTCTTTTTTTCACATTGCCAGACTGCAAAATTTCCAAACTTTTATGCTCTGTTTCCCTTTTAAAACCAAATGCCTTTAACGGCACCTAAGTCACCTCTTGAATGCTTTACTGCTTAGAAATTTCTTCTGCCAGATACCCTAAATCATCTCTGTCAAGTTCAAAGTTCCACAAATCTGTATAGCAGGGGCAAAATGCTGCCAGTCTGTTTGCTAAAACATAAAAAGAGTCACCTTTGCTCTAGTTCCCAAGAAGTTCTTCATCCCCATCTGATACCACCTCAGCTTGGATCTTATTGTTCATAACACTATCAGCATTTTTGTCAAAGCCATTCAACAAATCTCTAAGAAGTTCCAAATTTTCCCACATTTTCCTGTCTTCTAAGCCTTCCTAACTATTCAACCTCTGCCTGTTACCCAGTTCCAAAGTCACTTCCACATTTTCAGGTATTTTTTCAGCAGCGCCCCACTCTACTGGTACCAATTTACTGTATTAGTCCATTTTCACACTGCTGATAAACACATACCCAAGACTGAGCAATTTACAAAAGAAAGCGGTTTATGGGATTTACAGTTCCACGTGGCTGGGGAAGCCTCACAGTCACAGTGGAAGGTGAAAGGCACATCTCAGATGGTGGCAGACAAGGGAAGAGAGCTTGTGCAGGGAAAGTCCCCTTTTTAAAACCATCAGATCTCATGAGACTCATTCACTATCACAAGAACAGCGCAGGAAATACCCATTCCCCATAATTCAATTACCTCCCACCAGTTTCCTCCCATGACACGTGGGAATTGTGGGAGTTACAATTCAAGATAAGATTTGGGTGGGGACACAGCCAAACCATATCACATATATTATTATTATCTATTATATGAAAATACAATGCTCTATATCCTACTCTGGATAATGGTCCCATAATCCAGTTAGGCCTCCTAAACAGAAGCTTGGAAATGATCCTCTGTTCTTTCTCCTTTTTTCTGTATGGCCATATCTAATCAACAACTAAAATCCGTTTATTGTAACTCCTCTTGTAATAGTCTCCCCCTCTTCTCTGTTTCCACTACTACTCTTATTTCAGACCCTCAAAACTTGCTTGGTCTATCTTGACATCTCCTGATTTGCCTGTTATATTCTCCATACTAGCAGAGTAATCTTATAAAACCACAAATTAAACTATATCACTCCCATGCTTAAAATTCTTCAGTGGTTTTTCTCCACTTATAGTGTAAGTGAGTTAATTTCCTTATCTATAAAGTAGGATAAAAAATATAGTTCCTGCCTTATAAGACAGTTATGAAAATCAAATAAATTCTAAGTATAAGCACTTAATGCCTAATCCACAGTAAAATAATTTAAAATAATTACTACTATATCCTGCTTACATGTTTCTTCATGATTCAATTAAACAAACTATCTTTTCTCATTTCCCACAATCATCTTATGATTGTTCATGGACTCATATAAGGAAACCTCACCATTCCCCTCCTTTATGCTACAAATTTAATACTGTATATGCTTCTATTATCGCATTTATCGTATTCTGTAGTCAGAGAGCCTTGTTTTCCCCAGGAGACTGTGCTTCATGAAGACAATCTAATTCACCGGAGTCTCCTAGTACAATGCCCTGTCCATAAATAATTACTGAAAAAAATTATGAGGAAGAAAATATAAGCAAAAGGATTTTAGCAGATGGCCATGCTTCCTTCAACACTGAAAATACTATTATTCTTTATATAAAATAAAGGTGGCAATTTTAGAATGGGTCTGAGGAATGAGTAGGTCAGCAGAAACTCACTCTGACAGAGGATGAAAGGATCTGTGGGCTCAGACTGTTAAGAGTGAAAAGTTAGACAAGCAAGCTAATATGTACTCATAGGCAAATTCTATTCTATTTATATGCTATGCCAGAACACAAATACTAAAAGGTTAAGAAAGCAAAGAAGAAAAAAGTAATTATTGGGCTGATGCCAAAAGAGTAGTATGTAAAAAAAAATACAGGATTTTTACCAAGAAACTACTTTTCCATACCCTAAATTGGCACAGATAAGTACAAGGAAAGGAAGGTTAAAATGAAACAATTAGCTATATCCTATTAATTCATCTGCCATTCTTGGGGAAAGTTCAGAAGAGATGGAAAGCTATTGTTCATTATTCTTAGAATTAGGATAGAAGGTAACTAACTTTATATCCAGACTAAAACTTAACACTGCAAGTCTGTGCTATGGAAAAGCCTTGCCCACTAACTCCATGTTCTCATCATCATCCATTCCCAGTTGTAAAAGCAAGAAAAAAATTAGTGGATATTTTCTCTGATTAACCCATCACAGGGGAATCCTTATCTCTGACACTGTGCATTCAAATACAGAAGTCCCTGTTCTCTCTCACTCCAGGACAGGAATAAAAGGCTGAGGAGGCCTAAACCCAGAATACTTTTTCCCACCCCTGAAACTCAAGTTCTAAAATAAAATGAAAACAGCACTACTAAAGTTTTAGATGTAACAATCTGACCAGAAAGGATGAGACTTGCTAATTTTTAAATGAGGTTTGACCTGGTATAGTGGTTAAGACTGGATGTGAATTCTACTTTTGTATTTGCTAGGCAGAAAGACTTAGGCAAGTCACTTAGCCTCTCTAAGCCTGAATTTTCTCACTTGTAAAATGAAGATAAAAACTGTACTATTTCATATGGAAAATTATATGTGATAATACATATAAAAACTTAGAATCTACCTAACACACGGTAAGCACTCAATAAATATTATCATTATTTCAAGGGGCAATTCTTGCTGCTGGAACATCTGTAAGACAACATGTATATTACTAACTATGGTAGTTAGGGCTGAAAGTGATTAATACACAAGAACATACGTAGACTAATGACACAGTTTTTAAATACTTACATTTATGTTTTAACAATCTTTAACTTAAAAAAAAAAAAGTTTTAAGTATAGTAAGGAAGACTTTTATCTTCCCAACCATTTGAGAGTAAATGTCTACATAATGACCCACCACTCTTGAATTCTTAGTATTTCCCAATTCTCTCACAAAAACAACCATTAAAATCAGGAAATTAACGGTAATACACTATGCTCACTGCTACCGTAGTGCCACTGCTCCTAAGCCCCTTCTCAATGACCAGTATAGGGCATGTGTATGTATACATACACATACATTTCTATATCTATATATGATGAAAACCATGAGTTCCCACAATTACTTCATTTCCTATCCAACACCACAGACAGCATTCTAGTTTTCCCTACTTTCATACTAGTAACTCCCTTCTTGGACAATGAGAAGCCTGGCTCCCATTATTCTTAATACTGATCAATCTCCATGTACATAACCAATCTCCCACTGTAGCTGTCTCTTTCCCTACACCGACACCCTCCTCACCTCTCTTGGCCCCAAAATCCCTACCCCATGTATATAATCTCCTTACCCTGGTTCAGGTTCCTATTCCTCATGCCTGGCATCCCTCCTACAAGAATATCCTCCCCGCCCTGCTCAGGCTATGAAATCCCATATTGTACCGAGCTCCACTGAGAGGCCTTCCTCCCTTTACCCTCAGGCTCTAACACCTTGGACTCAGATACCTCTATGTATGGACTCCCTCCTCATCTCACTTGAGCCTCAATATACCTACACCAGGCTGCAATCCTACATGGGTCACTCCCTACCCCCTGCTATCTACTGGGGCCCTGAGAGCTCATGCAGGGTGACATCCCACCCCAAGTAGATGTCCTCCTTGCTGGGACCAGCTGACCTTCACACTCTCCTTCACAGATACCATATCATCCTGCTTGGGCTCCAATACCCTGCCTTAGCATGCCTTCCAATGGAGAGGTGCTCCTTACCCTTCATTCCATCAACCCCCATGGACACCCTCCTCACCGCACAAGGTTCCGAGATCCCACTCCTCTTAAATGACGATGTGGCTCTGCCTCCCACACACCCCACCCAGTGTGGATACCTACCCTTGTTTTCTCCCACTTGTTTTAGTACTGAGCTGTTCAGAAAGGGAGGAGGAAGAAGACATTGAAGAACAATTAATTATATTTTTTAAAAAAAGAGACACCAGTGAATAAACTGTGTAAGCACCTATAATCAGAGCTAATTAAAACAATAATTTATTTGTCAGAGTACCTGCTTTTTTCCACGTAAACAGTGCTCTATTCTTTTATACTAATTCCTTCTAAGTTTAAAAAGTTAATTGAAAATTATAATACAGAAGGGAGCACTGGGTTTCTTTCTAACCAAACATGCATTTTACTTAAGTATCTTACATAGGCCTGTGGAAAATCTAGTTAAGTTAAAAAGAAGGAAAAACCCTACTGATTTTATTTTGAGAGTTTAAAAAATACAGTTGTTCCAAACACTAAAATATACATAAATGTGTGTATGGGTGCATATATATATGTGTGTGTGTCTGTGTGTATATATATACATGTATGTGTGTATATATATGTATGTATGTGTGTATATATATATTTGAGATGGAGTCTTGCTCTGTTGCCCAGGCTGGAGTGCAGTGGCATGATCTCGGCTCATTGCAACCTCCGCCTCCCGGGTTCAAGCGATTCTCCTGCCTCAGCCTCCCGAGCAGCTGAGATTACAGGCACCTGCCACCACGCCTGGCTAATTTTTGTATTTTTAGTAGAGACAGGGTTTCACCGTGTTGGCCGGGCTGGTCTTGAGCTCCTGACCTCATATGATCTGCCTGTCTCAGCTTCCCAAAGCGCTGGGATGACAAACGTGAGCCACCGGGCCCGGCCATAACATATTTTTTAAAATATCCAGAACAAGTAAATTTGACTTGTTTTCAGAATATTAACAGTTGTATTGTTTCCAGAATACTTACCCCCAGATACAACCCTGCAAAAATTAACAGCCATGATTGTTACAACACCTTTCCCTTGCTCCTGGTTTCTATGAGGAAGGATGCATCAAAAGCACAACCTGAGCCTCTTTTTACCTTTAGCTAGTAAAGTGAATTATCCGGTTGGTGATTCTGGATTTGAGGAAGAGCTCAGTTCTATTCCTCTTGCCCCTGGGGTTGAGCTTTCAAAGGAGAACAAACCTCCAAAGACTCATATTCGGCTCTGCTTCTCTACTGAGCCTAGGACTGGATGGATAAGTCAGCCTATGCCAGACCACCTGACTCCCCCATCAAGCTATGCCTCTAACCTGGCCTATATTGGTAATAGAAAGATTATTTTGGCTTCCATCTTTCTCCTTGTTTTATTTCTCAAGTTGTTCAGAGCCCAAACAGAATGTCTTAATACATTCAAGTGAATGAAGACTGCTCATTTTCCCAGTTTTGATTTAAAAGGGCTGCTTTAATTTGAGCTTCTTAAAACTATTGCAAACAAAAAGCCCTCAAACCTGCACCAACAACAGATGTTCCAAATGAAAATAAGCTGACTTATCTGATCATGCTTATTACCCGTTTAAAAAAAAAAAAAAACAACTTCAAAGGCTTATAATTTCCTCCTTGTAGAAGCCATAATTTATACTTCCAGTCCTACTTTCTGCTGCTACCCTATAAACCAACGGCACTGTAATGCTAAATATTTTCAGAATATATCATTATTTATACTTAAATATATTTGCTTATACTATCTCTGCCCATTCCCTCCACTCTACTTTCCTGCTGTATCCTTTATCCCAGAGATCAGCAAACTATGGTTTATAGGCCAAATCCACCTATTTTTATAAATAAATGTTATTGAAACACAGCCATGCTTATTAATCTATGTCTTTCTTTTGCACTACAACAGTGGAGGTGAGTAGCTGCAATAGAGACCAGATGGCCCACAAAGCCTAAAACATTTACTGTCTGGCCCTTTAGAGAAAAAGTTTGCCAATCCTTGCTTTCACTCAATGTTTTGAAGCCTAGACATTTTGAATCCTTCAAGTCAAAATTAATTGTTCCCACTTCTGTCTTTCCATTACATTACACCAAGTCTAATATTTAACATCCCTGATCACTGTGAACTCTTTAAAAGCAAGGTAAATCCCATTCCTGTGTAAACAGTAAGCTTTTTGAACCACACCACAGTTCTTGCCTTTTCCATAAAATAGAACTCCCACAAACACTTTTCACATTCTTGGGGGAAGTACTTTGGAAGAAACTTGGCTTTTTTTTCTACTACTTATTCAGTCCTCTCAAAAGAAGGAAGAATAACTAATATTGGCAACATCCTTACAGTTGGTCCCTAGTGGGATGGATTAATGTTTTAAAAGTCATTTTTCATTCACGGCCAAGCCTCCTGCTCACTCCTACCAACAAGCATGGTAAACTCACTAGGGTACAGCTTCCTTGTATTTTAAGAGGCCTGCAGCTCCAGCTGTACTGTCTTTGATAGTCTGATAAGTCCAATTCAGGGAGTCAGGGAGTAAGGCAATCTAATGTCTAATTTTGGCCTCAGTTCCAAGCCAAGTTCTTCAATGCAACCTTACCATTTTAAAAAGCTAATATTTTGATTTTTTATTCCAAAGTCTATTTCTAGTTCAGAATCCAGTAAAGAAGAAACATAAAATTATACCCCCAAGCAATGGTCACACGTAGGACTCAAGATAATTGATGACTGACAACAGTAAATTAATTGTAGAAAAGAACATTCTTTTAAAATGTGTAATGCACCAATGTTACACATACCACATCTCAGTAACTTGATTAGAAAACTCTTTTTGAAGGGAAAAAAAGTAAATGTAGAATCCATATTAAGAGATTAAAACCAAGTCTATCCCATTTCTTTATCTAATATATTTGCCTCAGTATTTTGTTACTATCAGCTCTCAGCTTAATGAAATTAACATATAAAAGAATCATGGTTATCACTGATACAGAAAAGTATTCCCCATCTTACTAAGTATGGTAAATGGTAACGCCCATCTAAAAAACAAACATCCCTAGACCCCAGATATCTCCAATTACTGCTCTATTTATCAGTTCTTCCTCAAAATATAGCTCTTAAATTAGTAGTTTACTACAAATGTTATGTCCACTTGCACATATCTTAATTACTTTCTAACCTATTATAATATGGCTGCCATCTCCATCACTACTGAAATTTATCTAGTCAAGGTCACCTAGAGCCAAAAACAATGTACACTTCCCTGTTTCATGGTACTTGACATCTCATCAACATGTAACAATCCCTCCTTATTGTAATATTTTTCTCTCTCCTCTTGGATTTGGTAACACCACTCTCTCCTGGTTTTACAAAGCCAGTGACCTTACTTTGAGGTTTCTCTTCTTCTGCCCAAGGAAGGCTAAGATTCCTTAAGGTGTGGTACTGAGTCATCTACTAGTTATACTATCTAAACTATCTCTAATATACTCAAGTTATACTCTAGATATACTGTCCCCTATTCCTAAGTAATCTCATCTGTTTCTGTGGATTTAAATATCATCTTTATGCTGGTAGTTTTCTAATTTATACCTTCAGCCCAGATACTACTACTACATAAATATTATAGCATCTTTCATAAGAATAAAAATGGCAAACATTTGAGGACAGATATTATCCCAGTTTCATAGATTTCCATCTGTAAAAAGTGGAATGATTTGTGCCTAATGTTACAATGATAGGGGCTAAGAAGAAACTGGGTTATTTCCATTAAGTGATTTCTACCACTCGTGAGGACTTATTAGTTACCGTACCTAAACAGTTTATAATTTAAACATGAAGACTACTGGACAAAATTACTTCCTATGAGCACACCTTGGACATACTAGTCAGAAAAGAATTGGCCAATTTGAATTAATGGAGAAAGCTCTTAAATTTGCTTTTCAATAAATACTTTAGAAAAGACTCTAGGTTGCAGTTGAATTTTTTTTTTTTTCTGAGTCTTGGTCTGTCACCTAGGCTGGAGTACAGTGGCATGATCTCATGCACTGCAACCTCCGCCTCCCAGGTTCAAGTGATTCTCGTGCCTCAGCCTCCCGAGTAGCTGGGACTACAGGAATGTGCCACCAAGCCCAGCTAATTTTTGTATTTTTAGTAGAGATAGGGTTGTGTCATGTTGGCAAGGCTGGTCTCCAACTCCTGGGCTCAAGTGATCCGCCTGCCTCAGTCTCCCAAAGTGCTGGGATTACAGGGATGGGCCACCGTGCCTGGCCTGCAATTTAATTTTAAAGGCGACTGAGGATGCAGGGTAGAAGATATAAAAAGACACTCAAGAATTTGGGGCAATGTGGATAAAAAAGGACAAAAGTCTATGAAAAAGGTTGAGTTGTCTAAAGAAGAAACTAGACAAACTGAAGAAGCAGGCTGGTAAACTATGACCAACTAGATAAACATGGCTGGCAGCTCCTATCTCATGAAAAAAAGACAAATGGGAGATACTACAGCTTTGTAAACTATGAAATCAAAGCAGCTACTTTAAACAATGATTTACTATTGGTTGTAAGTCAGACTGAAAGACAGTAAAACCAGCAATGCAGACACTGATATAAACCAGAATCTTATCTAGATCTGTTCTAATGCTTACTGCATTAAAAAAAAAAAAATTGAATCCATGAGATACTGTAAAGAAGGTAATAATAGCTTGGCAACAGATTAAGGTAAAAAAAAGAAGAAAAGACGCAAATGTAGCAAGCAGGATAAGGTTGCTGCCAATTATGGGAAAACTATATGAAAGGAAAGGAGATGAGATACAGACAATTCCTCATTTTAAGTTTTGTTTTCTATCAAACACAAAAATTCTCAAAACAAAATTTTTATTTTGCTTTAATTAAGAACAAAGTGGTATTCTTCAAATACAAAGATGGCATTAGTTTGTTAATCAGTTTTCTATGGGTAGCAGTAGGCTGGTCTGGGCCCCCCATTCACATTCTCTTACCTAGATTGCATTGTGAATAAAAACCCTTGCAAAGATTACTTGATTATAGATTCAGCTCTTAAGTATGAACTCTATACAGTTAGGCAGGTCCTTAAAATTTTGGACCTATGTCCTTGGTGCTCTGTTATCTATCAGCCATGAATGCTAGTCATATATACCAAAAGGAAGGAATACTACTAAAAAGAAAAGATAGAAACTTCCCACCAAAAATGTAGGTTATTACAATTGAAAGATGAGATTTACTAATGAGGGATAAAAAGTTACATAACATAACCAAAAATCTATATATCTTTGTTGCTCCTCCCAAGACTGCACTATGACAGAAGAATTAAAGACCAGGGTTGAAAGTCAGACAAATGAGAGGAATGTAGAGGACACATAACAGCAATTTATCATGCGCACGGCCAATCAGGAAGCAGCGCACCCATGTAGCCAAACAAGGGATGTAGTATGTGCACAAAGAGGGCATCACACAAAAAAGACTGGTTAAGACCAGTCTGTAGCCCATATCTAACATTTACAAAATACAAAACTACACACTGCTTGGTTCCAAAGATGGCAGAATTTTACTCTTTCGAATATAAAAAGATCCAAGAGTACAGAGAACTTCAAAATTTGCATGCAAAATTCATCAATATGCCTATTTTACAGAAAGACTTGATATATGTCTTAACCATTCAACTACTCATCAGCATCACAGATTCCATTTGTCCAATGCACACTATTAGGTGGTGCCACAATTTACATCTTTTAAAATAGAAAACATTTGATAGTGCTTGAAAAAAACAGCTGTATAAACAAAGTCTTTTGGATAGCAGACCCATTCATACCAGTCCGATCAATCCAGATTTCTAAGTAAATCTACCCTTATGGGGTTTACATGGCAACAGTGACAAGATGAGGGAGAAGTTAGTGGTAAGATAAAGGAGCAGGAGACAAGAAGCATCCAGAAAGTAGCAACAAGTTGATTAACAGGAAAAGTAAAATAGAGAGTAGATACCCACAAAAAGTAACTTCGAGATGATCTAGTATGATATAAATTTTTTAAATGAGCTAAAAATAATTTATTGTATTCAGTTACCACATAGCCAAAAGATTCCTTTCGGTATCAAAGGCTTTCCTGGTTTCATACATAAAAAGCCAGGATTAGACTAAGTGATACTCTGTGATTCTAAAACTATAATTCTGTGGCTCTAGAATAGTCTAGAATACAGACCATTCAAGCCCTTACTATCTTTTCTTTAACATATTCCATGATCTTTTCGCTGTTCATCAGGATTCCTACCAGAAAGAATCTATTGGCAAAAACGTTAAGAGTTCAAAGCTAATAACCTGTATAAACCAATCATAATACTAGCAAACACTTAGGGAATGTTTTCTATATGAAAGACACATATCAACATATATTAACACAAAATTAGCAAACAACCTGATTATCTCCAATTTACAGACTAAGAAACTAAAGTATAGACAGGTTAAGCTACTTGTCCACACTGCTAAGTGGTAACAATAGGATTCAAACACAAGTAGTCTAGCTCTAGAATCTTTATGTTTATTTGCTGTTTTATACTACCAAAATAAAAGATTTGAGGAAAAATAAATTAAGCTATAGGTTTAGTTATTATTAACAGGCTTTAATTAAGTGGTATCATGGTAATCAAGAGTTGGCTGGAGCAACTACTGTATAGAACTGAACTATGCAAAGTGAAAGCCATTTGCTACATGTGACTATTAAGCCAGCTAAAATGTGTCTAGTCCAAATTGGGATGTGCTATCAATGTAAAATACCTGATTTTGAAGACTTAATATTTTTAAAAAATATAAACTGACTCAATAATGTCTATATGGATTAGTGTTAAAATGATAATATATTTAACACATTAGGATAAGTATGCTTTTTAAATGTGGTTATTAGAAGATTTAAATTTACATGTTTTACTTCCATTATATTTCTACTGGACAACACTGTTATATAGGAAAGATACTGGAGTTTACAGAATGATTCTAAACCAATCTTTGTCATTCTGTTTTGCTGCTGTGCCCTTAGACAAAATGGTTACAGTGATTATCAGCTTCTGTACCATAAAAATCAGGTTTAAAAACAGTCCTAAAACCTACTGCTTAGATTTTGGTATCTAAGTCTGTTTTCCACTGAAAAGAATGGAGGTAAATTTGGAAAAGAAGCTCATGCCACAGCTTGGACAGATAAAATACAACATTAACCTGGAATATCTTGTTTTTGCAGAAATAACACTGGAACCAGCTTGATGAGACACCCATTGGCCAAACCTGGGACAATTTGTGAATCAAAATAATGACAGCAATGGATTTAACCACTGAATAAAATTAAAAATCCATGAGTTCATACAGATAAAAACAACTGAATAAATAATGGAGATGGGAAAGATTACCTTATGTCAGAATGTCAACTAATAATTATAGAAGGAATGAAGTCAGATAATCATCAATTGATGCTAATACTTGTGGGTGAAATTTTGATTATACTATGTAAATATACTGTTCCCCAAAATTATTTTTCCACAAATTGCATATTAGTTACAATGAGATAAATAATAACTTTCAGGGATACATATGAGGGATACCAGCTTAACAAAATTTTCAAAGCTAACATCACCAACATTGGTACACACCAACATCATGAATCTCAAGATATGATGTACTAAGAAGGGCAGAACATCTCTTAAGTGGTATTCCTGCCAAAATGCATAACCAATCTAATCACGAGAAAGCAACAGATAAATTCAAATTGAGGGACGTTCTACAAAATAGCTGCCCTGTACTTTTAAAAATGTCAAGGTCAAGAAATAGTAAGGTTGACGAAGTGTTCCCGATTAAAAGTGACTAAGGAGACATAATTACCAAATGTAATGCATGATCCTGAAGTGGATCCCAGAATAAGAGGAAAAAAAGCTAACAGAAAAAATAGATAAACAGATATAATTTCAATATGGACCATAAATTGGATAACAGTATATCAGCATTAAATCTTCTGGTTTTAATAACCTCACTATAACTAGGTAAGACAGTACCCTTGTTTTTTAAAAATATACACTGAAGAATTTAGGGGTAAAGAGGTTGATGTCTCTGAATTACTCTCAAATTGTTCTGAAAAAATACAGAGAGATCAGTATAAAGCAAGAATGATAAACACAGCAAAATGTAAAACAACAAATGTAGGTACATAGGAGTTCTATTCTTCCAACTTTTAAGCTTGAAATTACATCAAAATACAAAATTTTTAAATATTGGCCAGTCTCCCAGATCAGATATCCTAATGGACTATACAAGTCCTGATGATGTTTAAAAATATACAAGTGTATTTCTTTTATTCTAGACCTGTTTTAAATTGTATGACTTATCAAATGCTAATTATATTATACATTTCATGAGATCCAGGACTGTATTTGTTATTTCTCAATATCATAGTTAGTACTAGGATACTATTTACCACATCCAATAAGCACTCGAACATTTGTGACATGAGCTACTGAAAACTATAACACAGTACAGTATAGGATAATTATAGAAAAACAGTCAAATTATAAAAAGTACCACAATGTAAATAGAGATATTAATTGGGACAAAAGGTTGTAGGACAACTCTTCAATGAAAAGAAAACTATGTGGAATGAACCAGAACAGTAGTTAAAAATCTAACATAAAGAGATGAATGCCACAATTAGAGGAAGGTAAACATCTCATTCCATATTAAGAGTTAAACGTTTACCTTTGTGGCTAACTACAAGCAGTCATGACAACTAAAACAACTTTCTTCCCTATAAAATTAGAATATTATATGAGTTATAAAATGAATCAGATTAGAGTTAGGCTAAGAACTGAGATTCAAAATCTCATTAGGGGCTCAATACTAATTTGCTGTACAACCCTGAGACGCTGCCTACAATTCCATACCTCACTTAAAATTAAGATGTTTGGATCATTTCCTTTCCCAAAAGGCAAGAAGGGTATTATTTTATAAAAATGATTGTAAGCAATGAGAGCACCGAATATTATATATATACTGAATATACACATGTGTATGCATATATATTCACACATGTATACACATGCAAAGGGAAAATAATATGGCTTTTTTATAAATGTTTATAAAGTAATGAATGTAAGGCACATTAATAGCAAAAGGTAATTATCCAAACTCCATTTAATCCCAATTCACACTATAAATAAGTGCTTAACACCTAAGATGCTAAAAAAAGCCCAATCAACAAGTGTATACTCTGTTTAAATGGATGTTATTGTTTATTTTAAAATAACAATGGGGTTCGAGACCAGCCTGGCCAACATGGCGAAACCTAATCTCTACTAAAAATACTAAAATTAGCTGGGCGTGGTGGCGGGCGCCTGTAATCCCAACTATTTGGGAGGCTCAGGCAGGAGAATCGCTTGAATCCAGGAGGCAGAGGTTGCAGTGAGCTGAGATCGCACCGCTACACTCCAGCCTGGGCGACAGAGTGAGACTCCATCTCAATAAATAAATAAATAAATAAATAAATAACAAAAAATATGAGACAGGTTTTAATAGGGCTTAATTAGGACGGGGACTGTGGGAAACAATTCTCAAATATAGTCAGAAGCCAGGGACAAAATTTCTTTTCACATACGACACAATGTAATCACATATTGCAATAAAAGTGTAATACAGTATTAACTTTCACTGTCTTCCAATTTTACTTGAATATACAAGTAGGTAAGGCAAAAAGATATTCTAGTTCCCTTTTCCATCAAATCCAATGAATTGTGTTTCATTTAAAGTTTGACTATTTTTCAAGTCTATACATTTTTATGATGCAAAGCTATATTTAATGTATCTAAATAAGCAAGAAGATCAGAAAAAAAAACCAACCAAAATATTCCAAAACATAAAAAGACATCCTCAAATCACTTTGTGCCTTGACAAAACTTAACAGTAATATCATAAGCCAGTGTTGCAATGCTGTCATCCTACCTAATTCTACCTAAATGAGCTCAGTAATTTCTAAATTGGTTTCCAGAAGAGATCTTTACATCAGCAATTATCAAAAACAGCCCATTTTGTATTCAAGAAGCACAAACAACAATATTTAGTTTTTTAAACAATTTATATAAAGAATACCTAGAAGTTTTTTTTTACACTTCATAAACTAAAATCACTTATGAATACTTGACTAAAGCTATTTCTCATCATCTTTCCTTAGAGAAGACCAAAATACATTTTTCGTAAGGGCAAAACAAAAGCAGTAAATTACTTAAACATCACTTAAATGCCCCCTAAAGTAATCTTCCTTTCTCGTACATTTTCCTATATTCAACGCATTCTGCGGTACACATTTCTGAATTGAAATTGTATTAAGTTTAACCTAACACGATCTCTTTTCTACTAGTGAAAAAAAGATCTTAAGACGTTAACCAAACACATGGGAGGCGGGGTCGGGGGTGCGAGGTGGTGCCAGAGCAGATGGAAACAAGGTAAGAGAGTTGTTTTCTTAAGACACTAGGGTTACTCCCCAACTCCAAATGCCAAGATTCACTCGCCAGTAGAGCAAGCTGCTGCCACTATCCACTGCTTACACAATACAACCTTCCTTTCTACCTCTTCCCCTACACTCCCACCCATAACCCCCTTCCAAAACAAACACCCACAACGCGCCCCATTCCATAATCCGTGTTCGCCCCTCTAAGCCCACTAAACGAACCTGCTGGATAACAGCTCTATGCATTCGTCTCACTTAGGCAAAAAAGAAAAAAAAAAAAAAAAAAAAGCGACTGCAGCAAGGTCGGGAGTCCCACCATTCCTGTCACCCTAAACAATCCACAGGGTCAGAGCCCCAAGCCCAGAAGTTTGAAGCAAAACGATTCAGATCCAACCAAAAAGAGGGAATTGCAGTTGAATGGGGATGGGAGGTGGGGAGGGCGATGCGTGTGTGCGTGTGTGCGTGTGTGTGTGTGTGTGTGTGTGTGTGTGTAAGGAAGAGTCCATCACATGACAGTGAAAGAGGTACCAGAGTCGTCGGGGCGTCCGCAAGCAGAAGGGGGGGGAGGGTGTCGTTGCCGTGGCAACACCCCCCATCCGTCCAGACTTCCAAAGAGGGAGGAAGAACTTCAAATCCCAACCGTCAGCGCTCAAGCGGCTCCTTCTTAAAGGGGTACACACAGCGCCGCCGCCGAGCGCGAGAGGGCAGAGTTGGGCGCCCCCCGCCCCTCGGGCGACGCCCCCGCCGCCCCTCGCCCCCAGCCGGCCCATCCGCGGCCCCCGCCCTGCGAGCGCCCGTGGGTCTCCAGGTCCAGGTCCCCGGGAACTGGCCGCGTCTGCTCACCCGGCCCCCGGCGGCGAGAAGGGGGTGTGTGTGCGCTCGGCGGGGGCGCGGACCAGCCCGCCTTCCTCCGGCCGCCCTGCCCGCCGGCTCCCCTCCGCCAGGGCGCCGACCCACCGGGCCGCTTCCTCCCTGCTGTCAGGGTGGACGGCAGGCGACGGCGGGCAGCGACGGGCGCCGAGGAGTTTCGGGGAGAGCGCGAGCGGGCGGCTTCCTCGGGGGCTCAGCAAGCGGGTCCAAACTAACAGTTCCCGGGGAGCCCAAGAGCTGAGAAGGCGAAGGAGGGCGGACCGCGCCGGGCCAGCAGCCCGCAAGACAAAAGGCGAGCGCCGGGGCCGCCGCGCCGCGCCGCTCCCATCTCGCTCCCCCACCGAACTAACCCGAACGGGAGATTCAACTAAACCCCTCAGCCACAAACTCCTCGGGCTGCGACAGCGGTCGCCGCGCGGAGCCCGGGGCCCCGGCCCGCGTCTCTCTTACCTACACAGTGCATGAGGCGGTGGCGCCAAGAGTCGAGTTCCCGCCGGAATCCTCTCCTCTCCGCCGCGCACCGAGGGCTCCGGCACTGAGCGGCGGCGGCGGCGGCGGCGGCAGCAGCGGCGGCGGCAGCGGCCATTCTCTCTCTTCCCTTGTCCATCTGCGTCCCGCGTCACGCGCCCTCATTTACATACGAGCAGCGCAGGCACGAGGCAGGGGCGCGAGCCCTCGGCGCGAGCCCCGGAGCGCGCGCCCCCCGGAGGGGGGTTGATTGACACGTGTCACTACCTTCCCTCTGCCTTGCCCTCCCCCTCCCACCGCTCCCTCAGGGAGAGGCGGGGAGGGAGCCAGAGGAGAAGGAAGCAACCTGCCGCTTCCGCTGACCCCGCCTCCCCACCCACTACCCTCCTCCCCCTCCCGCTGGAGTTTACTCAGGCGAGCCATACCGCTCCCGCCGCCCGCGAAAACCCTGAGCGGGAGCGAGAGACCCGGAGCCCAGCCAGGAACCGGCGTGCTAGTGGAGCGGACTAGCAACGCCTACTTTCTGCCTTCACTACGGGACTCCGACAGTCCGGAGACTTCACTTCCCAGGCTCCATTTCGCCAGGATCCCGAAGCCGAACTTGGCGCCGTGGCGCGTTGCTTGCCGGTCATTGTAGTCCAGAAGAAAGGATCGGTTTTGTTTGTTTGTTTGTTTGTTTTTCTTCCCCTCCCACACTTGGATTTGCAGGCTGGCCTGCAGCTTCTCTGCGCCGCGCCGCTGGGGGGCTGAGTCTGTCGCTCCCTGCGCCCGGGATCATGCGCTGCCCGGGTGGTCGGGTCTGACCCGACTGCTTTAGCTTCCTCAGGCTCTGCGATAGAAGGGTGGTGGAAGCCGCAAGAGTTGTCGGCCCCTGGTGGATTCAGGCTGCGCTTTGTGTTTTAAGTGCTGGAAACTTTCCGGGGTCGCTGTCTTCCTGTCACTCCGCAGGGAAAGGGCAAACCGGTCATTCGGCTACATCTGGAATAACTGCCAAACGTCCAGAGAGAGATCCCGGAGTGACTTCGGTATTCAAGGCGAAAAGATCTCGGAAAGCCAGAATATTTGCAAGAACTAGGAAAAAGATGCGGGTTTTTTTCACTGAAAATTACTTGCAGGGGACTGGGTGTAGCCGGCTGAAAACTGCAGAAGGAAAATTTTCTTTATAAGCTCCTGGAGGGCAGCGACCCACTGAGATCTCTGTACCGTGACATCTGTCGCTCACTAGACCCTAGTACAGTGCGTGACACGAGATTAAGCACTTTACAAAGGTTAATGGAATGAATTCTACGCCGTGCTAGAGAAAATAACTTCTTCAGAGAGAGCGAGGAGGAATCTTATGTTTAAATACAGACTCCAATCACAGTTTTTACTTTTGCACCAGAGCGATTGTGCGCTTGTTTCCGCATACGTGCAGTTTATCAAGCCGAAGCTAAGCTACCCAACGTTTGCTAAGAAGTACTGTGTATTTCTGGAAATTTATTCACAAGTCTGTGGGAAATATGTTTAATTCTTCTTGGAAATCTCATACATTCTGAGTTCAGTACCACCTTCCCTGTTTTGTGGCTTATCCTTATCCACCTTCTTTCTTTTTCTTCCTATGAGAAAGTATTTCTTTGCTCATTATGACTTCAGTAGTGAAGATGTAATTTTACATCTTCATAAGTTAAAAATAATAAAGTTTGAACGCATAATCACCTTTTCTAGAACGGTCACAATTGGAGTGCAGGTGAAATCACTAGTGAAGGTGATTTTGGAATTGTCAGTGGATGGTTTTAGTTTTAGTTAACTACTTCCACTCATAATTGCCGCGATGATCAGCCTTTGCAGTTTTCCTGATCGCTTTTATAGTAATCTACATTAGTTAGGATGGGAAAAATTATGATGCAGTAATAAATGATCCAAGAATCTTAGTGGCTTAAAACAACAACAAAAAACTATTTCCTGATTATCTACATGTTCATCTCTGGGTGGCAGGAGGAGGGGGCTTCATTCCATGTGGTCTCACTAAGCAACTGGATCCTTAAAGAGGCTGGAATCTCTGCAACGTCCCCCCTTGGGTGATAGGCAAAAGGAAGATGAAGAATGGCAAACTGGTTCTTCCTAAAAGTGATACAAGTCCGTTCTCACATTTCATTGACCAAAGCGAATTATACGGGCATATCTAAAAGGGAGCAGGGAAGTGCGATCCTATTATATGTGCAAAAAGAAGATAACCAGAATTTACTGGTAAATAGTATCAAGGATTACTGTGATCTATCCTTCTAGTCACCAGTTTACAGTTCACTTTCTTTACACTACAAAATAGATTTGCTCCTATCACAAAGTGAAACAATCCAAAAGTTCTGTTCAGTAAAGGCATTAATCTCAAAGTCTGGCATCTCTGGGTGATGATTGGTAGTCTCCATATTGGAACTGGATAAAGCTTCTCTTGTTATAGACAACTAAAAAGATAAGGTATCGTCCCCCGATCTCTCTCACTCACAATCTCTCTTCTCTCTCTCTCTCACACACACACACACACACACACACACAGTGATGGAATAGGGACTAAATAGACATGGTGTCTTCGTCTATTTTGTGCTGCTGTAGTGGAATACCACTGACTGGGTAATTTATGTGAAGAGCAGACATTTATTGCTCACAGTTCTGGGCCCTAGAAAGTCCAACATCAAGGTGCTGGCATCTAACAAGGGCCTTCTGGTTACATGGCCCCACAGTGGAAAGGCAAAGAGAAGGCAAGTGAGTAAAAGGGGGCCAAACTCATCCTTTTATAATGAACTCACTCCTGCTATAAAGAATCCACTCCCTTGATAATGGCATTAATCCATTCACTGTGCCCTCATAGCCTGTCACTTCTCATTAGGCCACATTTCCCAACACTGTTGCATTGGAGTTTATGTTTCCAACATGTGTTTTTTCGTGGACAAATTCAAACCACAGCATATGGTAAACATTCTTGTTTAGAAAGGAGAAAAATGGGAGACACACACGAACCGTTTCAGCAAATATTTTATGACAGTTAGCATCTCCCAACTTTCCAGCCTCTGACAATTTCCTTGCTACCACCCACTGAGCCTCTAAGTTAAAGCCACATATTTTAGATTTTCTGTTATAACTGTACCTCCTTCTGGGTGCCAATTTATGTATTAGTTAGGATGTGCTATGTTCTGCTCCAGTAACAAACCCAAAATCCAGTAAACTCAAAACCTCAGTGATTTAATACAAAGGTTAATACAAAAGTTTATTTCATGGTATACTATCTGTCTTCCAAAGGTTAGTGTGGAAAAGGGTGGAAAGAACATGAGCCCTATAAGCCTCATGTCCATCCCGGGACTGAGGCTTCTGGGGCTATGCCATTTGGAAGCTCCCCAGTCACCATGATGAGAAAGATGATGCTAAATCACAGTCCAACTCTTAAAGGCTTCTACCAGAAATGACACATTTCAGTAGATGAAGCAAATTTTATGGTCATGCCTGACTTTTAAGGAGTTATATATTAGATAGCTTTGAGGGCAGGACAAACCACCCCACAACTTAATACCTTAAAACACCAACTATTCATTTAGCTCATAATTCTGTGGAATGAAAATTTGTGCTAGGCTCAGCTGGACATTTCTGTTGGCCTCTACTGGACTCATTCAGGTGTTTGTGGTCAGCTGCCTGTCAGCAAGGCAGCTCTGTTTCTGAGGATTCACTGACTATCAGCTAGGAACACAGAGCAATGAGGCCAAGTATCATCAAGAGGCCAGTCCTAGCCCTAGCTTATTCACATGGTAGCAGTCAGAGGGATCCAAAGTGCTGCAAGAGAAGAAGTCTCCATGCACACTTTTCAAATCTCGGTTTGAGTCACATTTGCTCTGGTTTCAATGGCTAAAGCAAGTCACATGGCCAAGCCCAGAGTCAATATGGGGAGATAAATTCTACCTCTTAATAGAAGGATCTGCAAGTCACATTGCAAAGGGATTTGGACAGAGGGAAATAAATAATTTGTGGCCACTTTTGTAGTCTACCACATTTGGGGAAGTGCAAGATTACCCTATTCTCCAAAAGAAGGAGAACTAAAGATATAAACAGATATCACATATCTAGAATTTCTGGGAGAAGATAAAGATTAAGACCAGAAATATTGAAATACACAAATGGAATTAACTTTGGAATTCAGCATCACTTTGAAGAGCAAAGAAGTTTCCACAGAATGTATTGTAATTACCCAATGAACATAAAAATAGGAGTTTAACTGATTAACCATTACATTCTAGGTATCAAGTGCTGGGCCAGGCACTAATATGGTGTCTAATATTTGTTTATTGGCTTGATACATGTTTGAGTTATCTATAAGTTCAAGTATAAAAAAAGGGTCATATCAGCTAGGAGCAGTGGCTCCCACCTGTAACCCCAGAACTTTGGGAGGCCGAGGTGGGTGGATCACCTGAGGTCAGGAGTTCAAGACCTGCCTGGCCAACATGGTGAAACCCTGTCTCTACTAAAAATACAAAAATTAGCTGGGCATGGTGCTGGGCACCTGTAATCCCAGCTACTTAGAAGGTTGAGGTGAGAGAATCGCTTGAACCGGAGAGGTGGAGGTTGCAGCGAGCCAAGACCGTGCCATCGCATTCCAGCCTGGGCAACAAGAGCGAAACCCCATCTCAAAAAAAAAAAAAAAAAAAAAAGAGGGTCATATCAAAAATTGTCTCCTACACTGAAAATCCAGTTACTCACAAAGGATTTTCATATAACAACAGGTATATGATGTGAAATGTTAATGTTCTTTGGAAAAATAATTTTGTTCTACTATCTACTTCCTATATATGTTGTACCAGTTATTTATTGCTGTGCAGCAAGCCAATCCATAGGGTAGTTGCATAAAGAACAACCACTAGATAATATTCACAAGTCTGCAGGTCAGATGGGCTGTTCTGCTGATCAGGTGAAGCTGTGCACATCTTACCTGAGATTGGTAGTCCTGGAAGCTGCATGATCTAGAATGGCCTCACTCTGGTGTGTAGTTTGGCTCCCAGTTTGCTGGGGTAATGAGAATGACTGAGTCATGTGTCTCTTACCATCTAGAGGCTAGCTAGAGCCAATAATTTATGTAGTGGCAGCATGTGAAGCACAACATAATGATAAATACTAATGTAGAAGTGCTTTTCAAGTCAGCTTGCATCATGTTCTGCTTGCTGCTATCATGTTGGCCAAAGCAAATCTCATGGTCAAGCCCAAAGTCTGAATATAAGGACACTAACAAATGGCATGGATTCAGAAATGTGTAAACAAATCTGACTCATCACTTCAATCAAACTACCATAAATAACTATCCAAATTCACTATTATCCACCTAAAACTGATGAGCACATCTACAGAGTTCTTAGTACCAAGACATATAAATTGCAGGGCCAAATAATAGTTTATTAATTTATTTACCAGTTAGTCAATTGCAAGCTAGGTTGCTTTTTAGGAGGACATGATATAACAAATACTAATACATTGGAGTAGTTTGAAATACATTTCCACGATAGAGAAATACAAAATTACAGAGGGGTATGACTAGAGTCATATTTTTGAGATATTAGCCCAAAATGAAAGCTATTCTTATATTTTGTAACAAATATAAACAATCCAATATACTAGTAGGACTGTGTAATACCTACTCAATTCTATATTATCCGTATGTACCAAAAAATGATATATTTTATAATTTAATAAAATCTAAACAATTTTGTATGCATTAGATATTTACAGTTGTAAAGCATAACTACTAGATACCTTAATTAACTGTACAATGCTTTATAATGCTGAGAAACTATCCTTTGAGTAAATTATATCTGTCTTGTAAAGAATCGCATTTTACTGTATTTCCTTTGGTTCTGACCTGTAATATAGTTCACCGATCTAAGATTAAAACATCAGAGAAAAATTTGATAAACCAATTATTTAGGACATAGAACAAATTTCCCTTCCAGAAAATTTCTAATTAACTACATAGTCATATTATACTAAACTTTATGCAAACATCTTAGATTCATCCAGGCTCATGAGTCAAAGATTTCTCAATAGTCTTCTTCCTTATCGACGTACAGACTCTAAAGACATAATTACTGAAATACATACATATTAATGTATTTATTTTCAATACTGCAGTTAAATAGTTAGAGATATCTAAAATATATGATGATTTTGTCTTCTTGATGCATTTCCAAATACTATCAACACCTTTTTGTACATTTTGTAGGAACAAAGATAAAATTTTACAACAGGAATAATGATTGAAGAAACAGAAATATAGTGAAAATGTACTTCATTTCTTAGATTATAATGTCTCGTTTTTTCCTATTCTAAGACTATCCTTAGTATACATAATAATGGGCATGATAGCTGGTCCAATTCTGTCACTCATATCAGGGTGGCATCTCAGATTTTTGTTCTTTACTTTCTTTGTTGAGTTCAATCACTGGATACTTTAAAAATATTACTGTTACATCCTGTTACTGTCTTTATGGTAAATATCACATAGTTGGACCTAAGTTTTACTGTATTAGGACAACTCAGGCCCTAAACTCTCAGGATAATTAATACCAAAATTAGGGTGAGTGTGTTTTCTGATTTTTTTTACATAAAATCATACACCTTTGAGCTTGGCACCTGAATTTAATACCACTTACCATCTACTTTCTCTTGCATCCAGACATGATAATAGGACCTGATCTATCACTACTCTTTCTGTGTCCAATCCACTTGAAATCACTTCCCTGGCCTAACGCATTATTGTCACTTTCATTTTCAGCCTTTTAATAAAATTTCAATGTATTAAAGGCTCAATGAAGGCAATTTTATCCAATTTAATCCAATTGCACAGTTCAGTATCAAAGTAAAATAAAAATGTCATCTATAGTACCTAGACTATCAGAGTTTAGAGGGAATACAGATCATCTAGGTCAACCCCCTAATTTTGCAGGTAGGAAAATTGGGCCTAGAGAGGATAAGCAATTTATGTAGGTCACACAGCTTATTAGTAGCACTCCCAAAGTAAAGATCAATTTCTTGATTCCTAATGTTGACTCTTTTTCCTATAATAAGAGCTATCAGTTGTTTGGCATTTATACACATTAATAATTCATTTACCTTTTACCATAATCTTATGCAATTAAGTACTCTCATTATTATTATCCCCATATCAGAGAGAAAGAAATATAAATTGACTTAGAGATGTTAAATAACTTAAATAAGTTAGCATCATCTAGCTAGTTGCTGATGAAACTAGAATTTGAATCTTTGTCTTTCCAAATTTAACTACTGCTTTTCACTAGAGAACAGGAAAGAAGGTGAAAAGCTGCCTATTAAGGAATCAGAAATTGAGGAAGCTGGATTTTTTTCTGATTTTCAGGAGCGGCTACTGATAATGTCCCTATCTTTGGGGGGAAGATAGATAGTGACATTTTCAGTAGCACACAAAATTATGGTCTCTCAATATTTAACTTATCATTCAGCCAAACTGGGGTTTTTGCTGTCCTCATCTGACATCCCATAAAGTCATTCTACTCCCATAAAGAACACTTCTCAACTGAGTGGTGATTATTACTACTTTCTGTGCTCTTAGAACACTTTATTTTTCTTATGAGTCTTACCATATTTTTCCATGTATTGTAATTATTTGTGACTATTTCTTATTGTTTCTCTCTATAACCTTGTAGACTGTGAAGTCAGAGCCTGGTATTCACCACCTCTGTATACTTGCATTCTACACCTAGTTGGTATCAAAGAGACTTTTGTTGAATTGAAATGAAAGAGTAGTTAATTGAGATTTTTTTAAGAAAAGAAACATGGAAGATATAGGGCTTCCTTCACCCGTGCCCTACCCTTATTCTCAAGTTCTACTGGTAAACCCAAACTTATCTCTCACCTGATGTCAAGACAGTGACAAAAGGTGGTCACACAATTGCATTTTACAGAGGTTATATTTTAAACCAAGAAATTAACATCATTTGGCCTTTCTGCATGTTGAAACGCCTGATACAAACTAAGTCATAACATTTATATGAACAAAGCATATCATTTTACTTACTAGCATGCCTTAAGCAGACAGAAATATGAACAATTTATGAACTTGACAATTGTTTCTCAGGCTGTTGACAATAGGATTTGGCTCTCCGTTTCAAAATACAGAAAATTTTTTGTATGAAAATAGTACAAAATACCAATATTTCATGGTAAAGAGACCAAGCAATAAACCTCTGAAGTAAAATCCATTGGATTAAAGAAGTTTATTTTAACATATCACTATAAGGAAGGCTTGTTTAAACTGTGAAATCTGATAATGGCCCATATTACTATCTACCTGGAGAATACATGTGCATAAAGAGAAAAGAATAAGGCAATTAAATTATGTTGTGATTTTCCCTTATAAAAAAGAGTTGTGAATGAAAATGTGGAGTTGGTAAAACTTTAATACCTTTTAACTTAGCCAAAATTGTATAATATTTGAAGATTTAAGTTATAATAAGATTAAATTACAATTAATAATCACCCTATGCAACAATGGAAAGTAAGAACAACCTAATATTATCCTATTATAGGCTTTCAAATTCAATAGGCAAAACCACCTGATTTTATATGCTAAAGTCATTAAGCTCTAAACCTGAAAGTTGAAAGAAAAATAAATCTAACTATAAAACAATATGGTTTGGCTCTGTGTCCCCCACCCAAATCTTATCTCAAATTGTGTTGAGGGAGGGACCTGTAATCTCAACGTGTCTAGGGAAGGAGGTGATTGAATCATGGCGGCAGTTTCCCCCATGCTGTTCTCATTGATAATGAGTGAGTTCTCATGATATCTGATGGTTTTATAAGTGTTTGAAACTTCCTCCTTTGCTCTTCTCTCTCCTGCTGCCATGTGAAAAAGGTTCTTGCTTCCCCTCTGCCTTCCGCCATGATTGTAAGTTTCCTGAGGCCTCCACAGCCATGTGGAACTGTAAGTCCATTAAACCTCTTTCCTTTATTTAAAACAAACAAACAAACAAAAAATCACCCTCATGATCCAATCTCTTACCTGCCTTGACACATGAGGATTACAAGTCCTTCCCTCAACACATGGGGATTACAACTCAAGATGAGATTTGGGTGGGGACACAAAGCCAAACCACATCAAAACTCTGTAACTATTTTGAATATCAGTGATCTCCCCCAATCTCTTTTTTTTGTCGTTGTTCTCAGGAAATAGAACAATTGTAAAGCAGAAAGTAAGGGTAAGAGTCAGAGCTGATGGCCTGGGGATTCGTTGAAATGTTATATAAGGAACTGTGAGAACCACCTGCTCCTCCAGACTTTGTCTCCACCATAATGTAGTCAGGCATTTTTATCCCAACCCCTGCAAGAAATTTACTCTGTGGAAAAATTGGACTAAAAAGATTATGGATTCAAGGACACCAAGCATGGTAGAAGGGTAGGGCAAATGTTGTAGAGTGAACACAGATTAAATGGTCAAAGTTTGCTGAATTCCTCCACCTTGTTCTTGGTACACCTATAACCAGATTTATTTCCTTCAGCAAAAAATTGGCAATCCCTCTCAAGACAAACTCAAAGTCTCAGAAAGCTCACCCACCCCGCAGACCTTTCGATAAACATTTAAGGACCTCACTCATAAATATATATTGACATTTGAGGAAAATATCCAACTTTAAAGAGAGAGAGAGACCAAAACAAACAGATAAAAGAAACTCAGAGAAAAACAGAAACATTTCAAGAAATAGAACAAAACTTCCAATTAATTATAATTAACATTTTCAAAAAGATTAGAAAAGATATTGCATCATTAAAGAAACAATTGCTTTGAAACAAGATGCTATAGAAAGAGAGAACAATGAGAAAACAAGAAAGAGCTCTTGGAAATTAAAAATATGTCAGATGAAATTAAAACAAAATTTTAAAGAAGTGCTGAGAGATAAAGATGAGAAAATTTCATGGAAGTAGTATTAAAAAATATGAAGGCAGATAATAGGAGATAAGAAAATTTCACAATCAACCTAGGAAGCCCAGTGTTTCACTGACATGGGTTTCAGAAAGAGAGACAAAAGCAAACTTAGGAAAGAGTATTATCGAAGAAATAATAAAGAAAAGTTCCCAGAATTGAGGGAAATGATCCTCCAGATTAAGTAATTTCACTCCAAGATATATAATCATGGAAGCTCAGGACTCTAGAAATAATGAGAAAATTCTTAAAACTTCCAGGGAGAAAATATAGACCCTGTGCAAGGGATTAAAAATCAGAATAACATTGGGCTTCTCAACAGAAAACAATGGAGCAATATCTTCAAAATTATAACTGAAAATGATACCCATCCTAGAGTTCTAAAATCCATCAAACTATCAGTCAGTTGTGGGAATAGAATGGATTTTCAGGCTTGCAAGTTCTCAAAACATTGACCTCACAAATACTGTATCCCTTTTCAAGATACTACCAGAGGATGTGCTTCCTTATAACAAAGAGGTATAGTGATCTAGGAAGCAGGAATCTAACACAAGAAAAAAGTCAAGGAGTTTCTAAGGGGAGGGAGGGCAGTTACAGATCAGAGACGACAGCAGATCCAGAAATTAACAAGTCCGAAAGCAAGTAAGGAGATGGAGGGATCCAAAATAGAATTTCCTGGTACAAAATGGAACAGAGATTGTATAACAGATTTGACTTGTGGAAAACTGAACATTGAAAATATATTGGGGAGAGCAAGAATAATTAGCAATAGGCACATTGTTAATGTAATTCAGAAAAATAAAAGATCCTCAATATCTGTGACTTTAATTCTTGTCTTTTCTTCTCCAGTGCCTAAGATAGTGCCTGGCACAAAAGAATCTCAATGAGTGTTTCCTGAATGTATAAATGAATGAATGAGTGAATAGTAATAATAAACTTTGCGACTTCCTCCACCAGCACCCAACACAGTTACTTGAACATAGACAAATGCTAAGAATATTTGTTGACTTGTATGAATGCAATTGTTTATTCAATTATTTGTTATTTATATTAATCAGACTTCTTAGTGAAAGACAGAAATCAAATTTAAATTTGTGTGATCAAAGAAGGGAAACTATTAAACTGAAAAATTCTGGCTGGGTGCTGTGGCTCACACCTGTAATCTAATCCCTGCATTTTGGGAGGCCAAGGTTGGTGGATTGCTTGAGCCCAGCAGTTCGAGACCAGCCTGGGCAACATGGTGAAATCCTGTCTTTAATAAAAACACAAAAAGTATCTGTAATCCCAGATACTCAGGAGACTGAGGCATGAGAATCGCTTGAACCCGGGAGGTGGAGGTCGCAGTGAGCTGAGATCCCACCCCTGCACTCCAGCCTGGGTCACAGAGCAAGACCCTGTCCCCACCCCCCAAAACAAACAAACAAACAAACAAACTAACTGAAAAATTTCATGTGGCAGCTTTAGTCACAGAATGGATCTAGGCATTCAAACAGAACCTGTTTCTTCTTGTCTCCTCTTGTTGGTTTCCATTTTCAGGTCATGTGCTAGAAAAGGTGTGTGTGAGTAGTTGCAGACTTAGTCCCCAAGAAGAGCAACATCTCTTTTTCTGTAGTTACTCAAAATCACAGAATTGATTCAATTGACCAACTTTTATCAATTTCCTGAGTCAATTATTGTGGCCATGGGAGTGGAATATTCTGATTGGTTAGGCCTGAGTCACGCATTTAGCTCTAGAATCATGGGTCAGCCTCAGCCAAACCACAGGTTCTCAAAATCAAGGAGGGAGAGAGTTCCTCAGAGAAGACCAGTGCACTGTTAACAGAAAAAGAGAATGTATCTACCCAGCAGGCAAAAACAATTGGCAACTTTATTGAAAAACTGCACCTACTTTATCCTGACCTCTACTAGAGAGACAAATATTTCTCCAAAGAAGCCTTTCAAAACAGAAAATAGCACTGAGCATACTGTTAAATATGACTTCAACCTCATTATGTCTCATCTCTGAACATTCTAGCTTCTTGGCATGTAAATTGTGTACTAGCCCTACTCAACAGAAACATAATGTAAGACACAAATGCAAGCCACATGTGGAATTTAAAGTTTTCTAGTAGCTGCCTTTAAAAAGTAAAAGTGAAATTAATTTTAAGAATATATTTCATTTAATACAACATATCTAAAACATCATTTAAAAACATAAACAATATGAAAGTTATTACTGTGATATTTTACATTTTTTTCTGTATTGTCTTTGAAATTTTGTATGTATTGTACAAAACAGTACACTTCAATTCAGATTAACCATATTTTGTAATCTCAGTGGCTAGAGGCTATATTTGGCAAAGCAGTTCTGGACTGTGAAAGATCTCATATACTACTAAGTAGAGGTTTCTTTTTCTCCCTCCTTCAACCAATTTCTCCTCTTAAAAACCTTCCCTTTCCCTTCTAGTAATTTTTATGCTTCCAATAAAGTAGTACAATGTATCAAATAGGACAATGTTAATTTATTCACCGTCTTATAATTTGGAAAAGGGAATAAAAAGAAGTGTTCTTTTGCCACTTTTCTACTTTTCAATTTTCTACTTTTCAAGAATAAGAGCTGAAATAAAATGGCAAATCGCACTGGTGCTTTCATTCAGCATAAGTAAAAGCAATATGAAACAGATGATCCTGTCTTGATGACAATTATGGTACTACTTGGCAGGAAGAAGTGAAAAAGAATTTGGCTTGTTAGCATTAAATGGCTGCCCAGATAGGTTCTACAAAGAATAGAGGGAGTGAGAAGAACCAAGTTACCCACATGCAGCTAATGAAATAGTTGCGTCATGCTGTTGGGGGACTCTCAAATGCTAAGATAGAATACTTGTTAGCACACCTTTATTCCTCAAAGAATTCTGGTTTGCACACACTCACTTTTGAGAATAAATCTTCAGATGTACTTTTTCTTACATTTAAAAAGAAAGATTTTTTTTTCTGTTATGAATCCTTTGATCCAAGAGTTTATTTTGGCACTTGGAGAATTATGTAAAACTTATTGCCAAAGCAGCATTTTCAATTAAAGCATAGGTTTCCAAGCACTCCTTAGGTTAAGAAAGATTAAAAAATAAAATAAAATAAAAAGCCCTCCAAAATGTCAACTACTTTGGGATAGATTTTTCATGACTTTCTCAGTTCAAACAAAACTACAGTATATATAAAACTGTGACAGAATTTTACTTTGCAAATTTAGTATGATTAGAATTTATATCCAACTATAAAAATTCAGTTCATTTTTCAGACATATCTTAAACAATTTGAACTCATTTGAACTGGGTGATTTAATTTTAAAATGTCAATATTTAAGATATATACTTTATCATAAAGTATACCTTTTTGTCAGAAAGCAACACCTTACAAATAAAAATTCAACAAACATTTTCACACCTAATGTTAGTCAAGTGCTATACCAGGTGCTGCGTCTTTGGAGATAAACAGAACCTACTCTTGTGTTCATGGTGTTTGTCTGTAGTATTTGTTGCAGAGGATTTGTAAACCTTCTTTTTGGAAACATTAGTTTTATTTTTTCCTGAAGACTTTCCCCTCTCCTGTTCCTAATTTATCTGCTTCCTATGGAATTGACCCCGCCCCGACTGCAAACTACAGTAGGTGGCTCAGGACTGGCCAATCAGAACATCGAATCACCCTGGCCATAGAGATTGGCTCAAGCACAGGTACACTACCTAGTCAGAGTCAATGAGACACAGTGAGATTTGGGAAGAGACCCTTCCTCTTTTCCTTTAACTGTGCTACAACTGTATTAATCCATTTTCATGCTGCTGATAAAGACATATTTGAGACTGTGTAATTTAAAAAGGAAAAAGAGGTTTAATGGATTCACAGTTCCACATGGCTAGGGAGGCCTCACAATCATAGTGGAAGGCAGCAGGCATGTCTTATATGGCAGCAGACAAGAGAGAATGAGAACCAAGCAAAAGGGATTTCCCCTTATAAAACCATCAGATCTGGTGAGACTTATTCGCTACTATGAGAACAGTATGGGGGAAATTGCCCTCAGGATTCAATTATCTTTCACCAGGTCCCTCCTATAACATGTGGGAATTATGGGAGCTACAATTCAAGATGAGACGTGGGTGGGGACACAGTCAAACCATACCAACAACTGTCTTGCCACTACATGTAGTTTGAGAACAAAAACCAACACTAAAAAAAAAAAGCTTACCAAATGACAGAGGATAACCAAGTCTGTAATGAGCTTGTCTAAAGCCAATAAACTTGGAATAAAGGAGGAGAAGAAGAAAGTAAGCTGAATGAAGGCAATTAGGTTGAGGAGAAGAGATGTTGGAGTTTAGGAGAAGAAGAAATAGAATTTCAGCCAGATAAATACAAGACTAAAGGCAGATACAGCATGATGAGTGGGGAAAACCTCAAGCAGTTCATTCTGGGGGACATAAAGCAGTAATACTGGAATGATCAGTGAAGAGAGTGGAGAGGTAGGCAAAGGACAGATCTTGGAAAATCTTGTTTCCCAGAGTAAGGAACATCACGCAGGGGATGGTAGGATCACTGACATATTTTAAGCAGGAGAGTGACATGGCCATATTTCTGTTTGAAACAAAGTACTCTAGAGGTGTTGTAGAACGGGTCAGAGGAGTCTATAGACAAGAAAACACTTAGAAGTCTTTACTACTGTCTATTCCAATGACTATAATGGGGCAGGGGCAAGGAGAAGGCAAAGGAGAAATGAAACATTTATCTCTTTATTAAATTGGAGCCTAAAATATTTTTAATCAAAGTAATATGTACACATGATTTAAGAGTAAACTCATACAGAGTGGTTTATAATGAAAAAACAATAGTTTGTTTTTGCTTTTCTCAAGCTCAGTCCTATTCCCCAGAACAAACGACTTTTAACTTTTTAAACTGTTCATGTCTATAGCTATTCTTGGCTGGGTGCGGTGGCTCATTCCTGTAGTCCCAGCACTTCGGGGAGGCCGAGGCGGGTGGATCACCTGAGGTTAGGAGGAGTTCGAGACCAGCCTGAGCAACATGGTGGAACCCCATCTCTACTAAAAACACAAAAATTAGCTGGGTGTGGTGGCGCATGCCTGTAATCCCAGCTACTTGGGAGGCTGAGGCAAAAGAATCACTTGAACTCGGGAGGTGGAGGTTGCAGTGAGCTGAGATAGTGCTATTGCACTCCAGCCTGGGCAACAGAACAAAACTCCGTCTCATTAAAAAAAAAAAAAAAAAAAAAAAAAAAGCTATTTTTGTGGTCAGTCAGGACTGCCATATTCAGTTGTACCCTTACCAATCTGTACAACTCTGTGTGGCACCCCTCAATTAGTGCCATGTCTCTAAATTATATTTGCTTACCACCATTTCTTCACTTCAATTTTAGACATTATCAAGCTATCCATTTTCCCCTCCTCCTCTCTTTCAATAGATCCATATCTTAATACATTAAAAAAAATACATTTGTGATTGCTATAGGCTGAAATGCATCCTCCCCAAAATTCATGTTGAAGTTCTAACCCCTAGTACCTCAGATTGTCACTGTATTTGGAGATAGGCCCTTTAAAGAGGTGCTTAAGTTTAAATGAGGCCATTAGGATGGGCTGTAATCCAATATGACTGGTGTCCTTACAAGAGGAGATTAGGACACAGACACGCATGGGGGGAAGAACAAATGAAGACACATGGAGAGAAGGGACATCTGAAAGCCAAGAAGACAGGCCACAGGATGAAATGAACTCTTCCAATCTTGAACTTCTAGTCTCCAGGACGGTGAGAAAATAAATTTCTGTTGTTTACGCCACCCAGTTTGTAGTTCTTTGTTATGACAGCCTTAGTAAACTCATGCTGTGATTAAAATTTTAGAAGTGTGTAATATACCTTTATTGCCTGTTTCATCAACCACAGACAATATATTTGATTCTCCATTTCTCAAGATGAGGATTTTTAGCACTCATTTCTGTTTGCTCTTTCTTACCCTCTCAATTTCTACTTTTCATTTTCTGTACTTTCACATCAAGTTTGATAACATTTACAATATATTCTGTAACCATATTTGAATCTTCTATGCTTTATTTATAGGTTGGTCCTAAAAATCAATAGTCAATAAAAGTCATCTACATGTAATGACTATGTTCACTGAGTTGCCAAGTAGTTTGTTTTTTGTTTTCCTTAGGTTTCCAATTACCTTGTTGTCCTTTTGCACTATGAATCCTAACAGAACCTTGAGGGCATTTTCAAGGATACTTGCAAACCTCCTGAATTTCGCCTTCCCCCCAGGTACCTCCTCTGGCCGTCCTCTTTTCTCCTATTCCAATATGGACTGGCTACTTTTTAGGCAGGTAGGCACAAGCACTTTCTGTCCTTGCTGTGCTTGACAGGAGCCACAGGTGAATGCCTTCTCTTTCTTGGTTTACTCCTTCGTGTAGTGGGATTATATCCTCCAGGAATTTCCTGGTAAAGGGTGTCTGAGTGCATTTTCTTAGGTTTTATATTTAAAATTTTAAAATTCTGCCTTCATGCCTGATTAATATTTTTTATCCAGAACTTTGAAAAGCATTGCTCCAAGGTCAGCTAGCACCCTGAATTACTAATGAAAAGTTTCATAGTATTTTGATTTTTATTCCTTTATAGGATTTTCTTAGTCCATTTTGTGTTGCTGTAACAGAATGCTACAAACTGGGTTTTATTAAGAACAGAGATTTATTTCTTACAGTTCTGGAGGCTGAGAAGTCCAAGGTCAAGGGGCTTGTATCTTGCCAGGGCCTTCTTGCTGCATCATCCCATGATGAAAGACCTCATGTAGGAAAGAGAATGTGTGTGGTAAGTGAGGGGTGGGTGGTAGCACAAACTGGCTTTTATAACAAACCCACTTTGAGATAAGGATGTTGATCCATTTCTGAGAGCAGGGCCCTCATGACCTGATCACCTTTTAAGGCTCCACCCCTCAATATTGTTGTATTGGGAATTAAGTTTCCAACACGTGACCTTTGGGAGACACATTTGAACCATAGCAAGAACGATTTAAAAACATATCTGGAAGCCCTTAATATTTCTTTATCCTTGATGTGCTGAAATTTTATAATGATACGTAGAAAGTTAAGTCATTCTCCATTCATTATGTGGGATATATAAAAGGATCTTTCATTTTGATGACTCAATATTTCTGCTCTGGGAAATTATCTTTTTTTATTTTTTATTTTTGAAAATTTTTTCCCTTCCATTTCCCATTTCTCCCTTTCTTGTACTCCTGTCAATCAGGATTCATTCCCTGTTTCTTACTTTTCTCTCATATTTCTCATTTCTATTCTTTTCTGTACATTGTGGAAGATTTGTTTACGTTTCAAACTATTCTACTTTTTTTTGACTTAAACAAGTATTTATTCATATGTATGTTGTAATACAATGACTGTCGTTTTTCATAGCATCTTATTCTTGCTTTATGTTACTTTTTTTTAAACGCATAATTCAGGATAGTAATTCAAATTCATTTTAAGTTAACTTCTCCTTCCTGAATTGTTTCTTCTGGTATCCCAATATCCTTCTTTTTGTTTACCTTATCCCCTATGTTCATGTTTACAGTTTCCTTAAATGATTGGTGACCCTAAGTTATCCTTTTATATTTAACAATGAGATAATGTAGAAACCTGTTAGAAACACTGTGTTCACAGACTGAGCTTCTAAACTAGCAATCTATGCTTTAAGGTGAGCTGGTGGGCCAGAATGTGGAGGTCTTTGCTGTCAGGCACTATTAGTCAGCTGTTGCTGCAATTCTGTTGTAGAATACCTAACTCTCAAAACTCTGTGGTTTACAATAACAGCAAACCTCTCTCTCTCTCTCTCTCTCTCTCTCCCTCTTTCCTCTCTCTCTGCCCCCACTCTGTCTCTCTCAACTTGATGGATCTGTGTAGTTTTTCTAGATTCAGGTAGACGTGGCTACAAGTTGCAGGTCAGGCTTACGTATGCTCCACCTGTTTCACTCTGGGATCCATGACAACTTAGGACATGCTCTCATCACAAAGATGTCAGAATCGTATAAGGGCAAGAAGGCAACATGAAACATTAAAGCCTCTCCTTATATCACATTGGCTAACATTCCATTGGTCAAATCAAGTCACATGACTGAGGCCAAAGTCCGTGAAGAGGGATTTTTATTCTGTCCATGATGAACCTTGGCAAACACTGTGGGGATGGAAGGAAGAATTATGAGCAAATCATATAATCTCACACAGTTACCAATGGCTGTGGTAAACTACCATAGTTTTCTCTGGATTATTTTCTTGGTCCCTTTGGAGAGTAAATTATATTAAAAATAACTTATTTAGAGTCAGGCACAGTGGCTTATGCCACCCAGCTGCTGGGAGGCTGAGTGGGGAGGATCTCTTGAGCCCAAGAGTTTAAGGCTACAGTGATCTATCATTGTGCCACTGCACTCCAGCCTGGGCAACAGAGTGAGATCCTGTCTCTGAAATACATAAATAAATAAATAAATAACTTATTTGATTAAGCTCCTTGGCAAAGAGAAAAAATAAAAAAGCAATTCGGGCAAACACAATGAATTCTATTCATGAAATGAGGCCAACAGAGCAATGGCTGCAACAACCCTGATCTGAGTTCTTTCTGAAAATGCTCTTATTATTAAGTGATGAATTTTGTAATTCAGCAATCTCAGTGATGTTAATGGATGCAAGTTTAAACTGTAGTGATGGCATGTCCATTCTAAAGGGCATGGTTTGGTTGTACCATTTTGTTTACTTTGTTGAACTACTTTCCTCTGTCAGTGTGAGACGATTGTTGGAGAAGACCAAAGAGGTCTGTATTCACATCTTGGCCTGAATATATCTCATTGGTTCTTTGGCCATTAATATTTTTGTATTTTATAAACAAAATTATCCAGGTATGGTAGTCCGTGCCTGTGGTCACAGCTTCTTGCAGGGCTGAGGTTGGAGGATTGCCTGGGCCTGGGAGGTTGAGGCCGCAGTAAGCCATGATTGCACCACTGCACTCCAGCTGGGGTGACAGAGTGAGACCTTGCCTAAAAAGAAAAAAAAATTGTGTTTTAACTAGTTATTTTTTCTCCCACCTGTCTATGAAACAGACATGGAAAGATCTTACAGACAGGTGAAGAAAGTTTCTGTTGTCATGGAATGTTTCAGGTTTATTCCTGTATCAGGAAGATTCTATTTTTGAGAGTTTAGAACCAGAAATAAGTTGCCAAAGCATATTTGTGACAGCCATTAGTAGCTAATCTCTGAATTTATTTTGAAAGAGTAGTTCTATGTAGTAGGCAGCAAAGGAATTTGCATAGTCAAATTTTTGAGCTTAAAAAATGATTCCACAATATGCTTTATGTGCAAGCTCAGGTGCCAATCAACTATCACTGGTTATGTAGAGAGAACAACCTTAAATTCACTGTAGTTTCTTCCTTGGAGTAGCAGTCTTTTATTCAACTAGAGGAAGAAAAAGGATGAAGCAAGGGAAATGGTAATTCCTAAGTTGGTGGTGGGCAGGGTATTTCGTTTTTTTTCTCTCTGTTTTTTCTGCCTCACCTGATAAAGTAAGACGGTATCAGGCATGTGTATTAGTTTCTAGGGCTGTCATAACAAAGAACCACAAACTGAGTAGTTTGAAATGGCATATTATTCTACAGTTCTACTGCCTAGAAGTCAGAAATCAAGGCACTGATAAGACCATTCTCCTTCTGAAACCTGTAAGATAATCCTTCCTTGCCTCTTCCTAGCTTCTGGTGGTTTGCTGAAAATCTCTGCAGATCCTTGGCTTGCAGTTGCGTAACTCCAATATCTGCTTTCCTTATCACTAGACATTCCTCCTTTGTGTCTGCCTTCACATGGTATTCTTCTTATAAAGACACCAGTCATATTAGAGCAGGGGCCTTACTCCAGTATGAGGCCCACCCTACTCCAGCATGGGGGGAGCATACAAGATTCAACCCATAACAAAGTGTAAGGGATAAACTCAAGAGCAGAAACAAGTCCAGTCCAGAAAGGGCCTCTGTTCACCTGTATGGAGTCTGCGTAAATTAGGAAATATGCTCCCTTTGGGTGGACACATGCCAGGGCTCACAGCAAGAGAGCAGAAAACCAGCTGGATTTCCACTTTCTGTGTTCCCTGGGCATAGTGTCTTTACGTAGTGTACAAATAGCCCAAACTAACAGTGGCTCAGAGACTGGAAGTAGATGATGATGGCAAGATGTGGGCGGTAAGAGTGTTAGCAAGGTCAAGTTCATAAAAATGGAATTTTTTGGTGGGGATGGAGTAGAGTAGGAAGAAAAGATGATATTTATTCACTCATTCAACCAGTATTTATTGAGTATCTGTTTATACTAGGTGCTCTGATGTATCTCAAGGAACTTGATATACAGCCCAGAATGGATTGGTATAGGCATGTTTCCCCTCCCTGTTTAATTTTTCTACTTTTTGATACATATGTCATGGGGGTGTGATAGGGGGAGATGGCTGACCAAAAAATGGAGTCCCAGACCCCCATACAGAAACTCAGCACCTACCAATAACTGGTGTGTGTTAGTTGTCTCAGGTTCTCAGTGACAAATTCCAAGTAGAGAGAGTTCAGTAGTACATTTTGTCTCGGTGTCAACTCTGGTCTAATTGACTGTGGTTGGGGAACAGAGTTGACCTAATACAAAGGTCAATACTTGGAGTGAAGTAGTATGGGTTTGGGAGAAGTCCTTAGTAAAGGGAGCAGGAACTGGACATATATCCCATAAGTGTTCACTACGATTGCAAGGTGACAACTTTGGAGGAAATAGGCACATATTTAAAGTATAAGTTTTTAAATGTTTGCTTTAAAAAGTTACTTTCATTTATAGTCACCTCTTCTTTACAATTTGTGAAATTTTGACAGAGTTAATGTGCAAACAATTCATAGAAGACTCTAAGTAGGTAGAATAAATTAATTATTACAAGTCTTACAAAATCACTGCAAAAGGTACAGATTTGTTATTTTGTAATTTTGAAAGTAGGAGAGATTTTATTATGGCATTCCAAAGAAGAGAGTTTAGAAAGGTAACCAAGAAAAAGTATAGAAATTATTCAGTACATGTTCCTTATTATTTGCAATAATTACTGAGAAAAAGAAAAATGAAATATACAATAATAATACAAATAGACCTAAGAGTAATGTTAACAAGAAAATGTAATATATAGAAAACTAAAAACTTTGTTGAGACATAATAAACAGAAAACTCAAAAAAATAGAGATGTATCATGTTCATGAATGGAATGGCTCCAGTAGATACACATTTGTTAGGGATGCAGAGGTGAGTGCGTAACCAATCTTGGACCAAATGCAATACTTTATTTCTCCTGTAGGAGTAACTGGACCAAAAGGTGAGTGCTCAGACCAAACTGAAACATTCAGAAACTTTCTCAGGATTAAAAAAAATTGAAGCTAGGAGAGACATTCCACTAGTTTTCAGGTCTTGGAACTGAAATAATGTGAATCTTGGAGTCCTGGCAGTTATGTTTTCTACTGTTTTGGAAAAAGTCAATCTGTGGTAGCAGAGAATGAAGCCCAGAGAGATAAGCAGTGATAAGAAAGCAAAGTTTGGAGGAGTCAAATTCCTGGGGCCAGTCATTGAGCACTCCAGAGCTACTGTACTCCTTACTTTGTTAATTTATTTATTTTCCTTCTGTGAACTACTTCAGCATCCTTCCAGTGAATTCTCACATCTTTGTTTTTATTTTTCCCGCATTTATTAAATGTCTAACACATATAGGACAAGCCTCCTTTTATTCATAGAGCTTAAATTCTAACAGGTGGTCATAGGCTATAAACAAATAAATCAAAAACTTGAAAATATTAGGTAGAGATAAGGGCTGTGGTGAAAATGAAAAGGGAAAATAGAATGAAAATTGATGGGAGAACTACAACTTAAGATGTTAGGAAAGACTCTCTGATGAGAAAATATTTAAGATGAGACCAGAACAATAGCTTACTTACTAATTAAACAGATATTTTGACTATATGCCAGATAATGTTTAATATGATTTACAAAGATTAAGTTAGTTTTCCCTGGATTTCTTTTACCAGCAATGGAAAGAATTCAGATTAATACAAATGTCGATTGTTCCCAAATTTAGTTCCAATCAGATTTTCAGTTTTGTCAAATTTCTTGTCAGAAATCTATAAAATACATAATTTCAATAAACATTCCAAAAGATTATTTATTATTATTATTTTTAACCTGAGGGGAACACAAAATATCATAGCAGCCCCAAATATGGAAAAGGGTAAGGAATGGGGGAAAACTTGCCATATCAAATAATAAAATACATCATAAATATTATAGTTAAAAATTATTACATGGAAATGCTGTAAAAATTAGATAAGCTGATCAATAGAAAAGTACTAATGGCCTAGAAACAGGATCTTAGTATATATAAACATATACAGTATGATGGCAGTGGCATAAAAAAAGAGGCAATGGGAGAAATTATTAAATAAATTAAGCTTGATCATTAGGAAAATACAGTAGGCGGAATTTACGATGACTCCCAAGATTTGTGGCTCCTGGTGTGGACAAACATTCTTCGAATAATTCAGTCAAAGATGAATCTAGGTGCTGCTGTGAGGGGATTTTGCAGATGTAATTAAGTCCCAAATCAGTTGGCCTTAAAAATAGGGAGATTACTGAGGTGGACCTGACCTAATCAGATAAGCCTTAAAAGGGACTAAGCTCTTTCTGGAAGGAGACTTTAAGTGTGAACAGGATTCCAGAAGAGGGAGATTCTCCTTTGAAGCCTCCAGGAGGCAAAAGTAGCCCCCACCTGACAACCTGTCAGTAAATGTGAAGCTCGGTTCTACAACCACATGGGCCTGAATTCTGCCAAAAACCTCAATGAACTTGGAAATGGATTCTTCACCAGAGCCTCCAGAAAGAAAGGCAGCTCAGCTAACACTTTGATTTGAGCTCTGTGAGATCCTTAGCGGAGAACTCAGTCACACTGTGGTTGGGTTTCTGACCTACAAAGTTATGGGCTTATAAACGAATGTTGTTTTAGGCTGTGAAGTTTGTTGCAATTTGTTATGCTGCAATAAAAACCTAATATATTAATTTAAAAAACATAGAGAATCACCTCTCTATAATACATGAAAATAAACCCCGTAAGTATTGATGCTTTAAATGCAAGGAATGAAGGTGTAAGACCAACCTATTTGATCTTAGAATGTGGAAACATTTTCCTCAATTTTTTATTATGTAACATCAAATACAAAAAAATACACGCAATATATAAGATTTGATGCATAGTCATAAAATGAACACCCTTGAGCCCACCACGAAACTTGAATAGAATATTAGTATTACTGGTGCCGTAGAAATGATCTGTGTTCCTCAAGGATACTTTTCTTCGTATTCTGGACCTCCCCTTCTCTATCCCAACCAGGTAAACTGTTCTGAAGTTTATGTTTATCCTTCCCTTGCTTGTGTTTGCACTAACAATAAGTACCATTTTTGTATGTATCCTTAGACAACATATTGTTTAATTTTCCTTGTCTATGAGCTTTATAAAATATCATACTCTATGCAGCCATCTGTGGCCTGCATTTTTCCCACTCAAGGTTATGTTTTTAACATTTTATTCCTATTGTTGCCTATGGCTTTGGTTCATTCCTTTTAAAATCCAATGTGTCAACATATTACATCTAATCTTCTGTGATTGTACATTTTCGTTATATCCATTATTTTTGCTGTTATAAACTATGCCTTTATGAATATTCTGGTCTATGTTTCCTGGTTTTTCTAGAATATATAAATAAGAGTTAAGTTGCTGGGTTGTGTTCAACTTTACAAAATAACATCAAATTTTTTTCTAAAGTAATTACACCAAATTGTAATCCCACCAACAGCATTCATGTGAATGTTTATTATTGTTCTATTTTTCCCCCTCTGATAATCTACTGGGTATATGATGTGCCTTATTGTAGTTTACTTGTCTCTGTTATTAATGGAGTTGAGGACATTTTCATATACTGAACTAATCTCTTTCCAATGCAATGATTGTCCATATCTTCCACATAATTTTCTCTTTTTTTTTTGAGACAGTCTCGTTCTGTTGCCCAGGCTGGAGTGCAGTGACACACTCTTGGCTCACTGCAACCTCTGCCTTCTAGGTTTAAGTGATTCTCCTGCCTCAGCCTCCTGAGTAGCTGGGACTACAGGCACACACCACCATACCCAGCTAATTTTTTTTATTTTTAGTAGAGATGGGGTTTCGCCATGTTGGCCAGGCTGGTCTCGAACTCCTAACCTCAAGTGATCTGCCTGCCTTGGCCTCCCAAAGTGCTGGGATTGCAGGTGTGAGCCACCGCTCCTGGCCATCTTTCACACATTTTTCTACTGAGTTATTTGGCTTTTTCTTATTGATTTAGAGATGTTCTTGATATATTCTGGATACTAATCCTTTGTCAGTTATTTGTGTTGCTGTTCTCCTCAATAGTTTCTGGTTTGTATGTTCATTTTATTTACAGTGTCTGTAATAGATAGAACATTTGTGTCCACCACCCCCAAATTTAAATGTTGAAGCTCTAACTCCCAGTGTGATGGAATTTGGAGATGGAGCCTTTCATAAATAATTAGGTTTGGATAATATAATGATGGTGGGGCCCTCATGATGAGATTCATGACCTTATAAGAAGACATGCCAGAGAGCTTTCTCTCTCTCTCTCTCTGACATGTGAGAACACAGCAAGAAGACAGCTACCTGCAAGCCAGGAAGAGAGTCCTCCTCATCAGATCCCAACCATGTTGGCATCCTGATCTTGCATTTCCAGCCTCCAGAGCTGTGATAAAATGTCTGTTGTTTAAGCCACCTAGTCGATGGTATGTTGTAATGGCAGTCTGAACAGACTAATACAGTGTCTTTTGATGAAAATAAATTCTTAATCTTAATATAGTGGAATTTATACATTTTTTCCTTAATGACTTTTATCTCATTTAAGAAATTCATTATCCTAAGGTCATACTATATTTTCCAAAATTTTTCTTCTACAAGTTTTAAAGTTTTATCATCACATATACATTTCAAACACATTAGAATTTGATTTTTATGTATGGTGTAAGGTAGGGATTTAATTTTACTTTTATTTTTTCCATGTGGATAGCAAATGGCTGTTTGGCCAGTTGTCTCAGCATCATTAATTGAAAAGTCTGTTCTTCCAATTATCTGTAGGGTTGCCTCTGCCACATATCAATATTCCATACATGTATGGGTTAGTTTTTTGGCAGTCTATTTTCCTCAATTGAGCAATTTGTTTATATCTATGCTCATAAGTCACTATCTTAATTAAAATAATTTCATAATAGGTTTTGAAACTTGATAGAGCAATTTCCTGCACTTTATTTTTCTTTTTCCAGGTGGTTTGCTAGTCGTGGCCCTTTATTTAGCCATATGAATTTTAGAATCAGCTTGCTAAATTTCTAGAAAAAAATCCATTGAGACTGAGGAAATCTTTTTGCTATAAAAAATTTCTAATGTACATAAAAATAAAAAGAATAGTATATTGAATATATCAATATATCAATCAACTAAATTTAACAGGTATTAACATTTCCATTACTGCTTCTCTTTTTTTTTTCTTTGCTGAAATATTTTAAAGCAAATTCCAGATGTCCTGATATTTCTCTCCTCTATATTTCAGGAAGCGTCCTTTTAAAAGAGGGGGTATTTTCTTGTATATCCAACAGACCATATTATGCCTAACAAGAGTAACAATAATTCCTTTATAAAATCTAATATAGTTTATATTCAAATTATCCTAATATCCCCCCTTCTTTTTTTTTTTTTTACAGATGATCTGATAACATCTAATACAAGTAAGATGTTTACACTATATTTGGTTGTTATGTTTCTCAGGTCTGCTTTACTCTAGACAGTTCCTTCACCTTTTAAAAATGTCATTGGCTTCTTGCAAAAACCTAGTCACTTGTTCTATAGAATGTCTTACATTTTGAATATATGTCTAATTGCTTCTTGGGGTATCCTTTATCTTATTTCTCTATCTCCAAAATTTCAGATTTAAAGTCTTGCTTTAATTCAAGCTCATGATGAATGTAATGACTGGTTGTATCACTTTCAGTGTTCCTAACCAAAATCACACAAAGTGAGGGGAAAGCAGTTTCCAAAAGGAAAGGATGCAGAGAAGATGACACAAATGTGCAAGAAAGTTTGTGTTTGGGCTGATGCCACATAGTGGGATGTGCATGTGCAAAGCACAGAATAATCATGAGAATGTGATCATATAGAGAAATAAGGAAATTCAATGAGCCTAAAGCCTAGTTTTCACATTTAGAAATGGTTCTAGAAGAGGAGATTGAGGAGAAATAAGGTCAAAGAGGAGCACATGGGCCCCATAACGTAGGGCCATGTATGCCATATTAAGGAGTGTGTACACTCTCTCTAGAGGCAAAGGAGAGAGACTAAAACTGTTTAGGGTGTAGTGAAGTGATCAGATTTATATCTTGGAGGGAGTATTTTGGTGGCTGTGTCAGGGACAGAGGATTAAAGAGAACAGCCTGGAAGTCAGGAGACTTGTTAGGATGTTGCAGTGCTCTGAATGAGAAAAATGTAAAGGGCTCAGTAAGGCTAGGGCAGTGTAGCTTCAGAGAAAAAGATGCATTTGAAGGATACTGAGGACTTGGAAACCCTAGAACGTGTTGAATTATGTGAATCAAGGATGACTCCCGGGCTTCTGGCCTAAGCTGTCCATTCTCTGCCCGTTTCAACTGGAACATGTCTTCCATTCATGATGATAGGAACTAAATAGAAATCACATGCATCCACCATTGGTCAGTTCAGAATTACTACAGGGAAGCCTTTTCTCCTGGTGAGTACTGGGGATAGACACTAGCATATCATATCTGAGGTTCAGGAATCTCAGTTTTGGAAGTCATTATCATACAACTATTAGTTAACACCATAGGAATGGATGACTTAATTCCAGGAAGAGGTGTAGAGTAGATTTTGAAGACAGCCTAACTCAGACCCCAGGAGAACAACAGCATTTGGGCAATGAGTGAAGGAAGGAGAGCTGAGTTACTGTGGCCAGACTAGTAGGAGGAAAATCAAAAGAGAGTAGTAGTATGGAAGTTAAAGAATGAGAAGCTTTTAAAAAGGAAGGGGTATTTGTCCGCTCTGGCTACCAAAGGAAAACACCACAGACTGGGTGACTTAAGCAAAATAGACATTTATTTCTCACAGTCTAGAGGCTGAAAGTCCAAGATTAGGGTGCACGCATGGTTGGGTTCTGATGAGGGCTCTCTTCCTGGCTTGCAAATGGCTGCCTTCTCTCTGTGTCCTCATATATAGTCACGTTGGGGTTTAGAATTTAACATATACATTTCTTGGGGTCTGGAGTGGACGCAATTTAGTTCATGACAGAAAAAATAGTGGATTTTGTCAAATAGAATAAAAAGGTCCAGAAAAATGAAGACCAAATAGTTGTCCATTTGATTTGTCAACAAAGATGATATTTGGGACATCAGAGAAGGTAGTTTCTGTAGAATGATGGCATAGAAGACTTATTGCTGGAGGTTGATGGGCAAATGGAATTTGTGAATGTAGACACATGAGCATTAATTATTTCTTTAGGAAGCTTGTCTGAAGTGGAAAAGAAATATAGAACAAAGATACAAGATATAGGACAATAGCTGAGTCTTGAAGATTGGATAGGATTTAGATTGAAGAAAATAATGGGGTGAAGATGCCAAGATGGAGAGGCATGTCATGGTAACAGGTATAGAGGTGAGAAAGTAAATGGTCTTTTATGCTCTAGTGAGTCATTATTGCACTGGAGAAAATTATTTTTGTAAGACAGTGGTCGGGGGCTAGATGTCAAAAGATAGTGTGTTTACTGGCTAGGGCTGCCATAAGAAAGTACCACAAACTGGGTGGCTTACACAACAGAAATTTCCTTTCTCACAATCCTGGAGGCTGGATGTCTGAGATCAAGGTGTTGGCAGGATTGATTCCTTCTGTAGGCTGCGAGGGAGATCTGCTTCATGCCTCTCTCCTAGGTTCTGGTGGTTTGCTGGTAATCTTTGGCATTTCCTGTAGATGTCATTTCCCTGTGTCTTCCCATGATTTGCCCTCTGTATATGTCTCTTTTCAAATGGTGTTCCTTTTATAAGGATAGGAGTCATATTGGATTAGGGGCCCACCCTATTCCAGTGTGAACTCATCTTAAGTAATTATGATCGTTATTATTATTTTTTGAGACAAAATCTCACTCTGTCGCCCACACTGAAGTGCAGTGTTGCGATCTTGGCTCACTGCAACCTCTGCCTCCCAGGAGCAAGCGATTCTCCTGCTTCAGCCACCCAAGTAGTTGGGACTACAGGTGTGCACCACCAGACCCATCTCATTTTTGTACTTTTGGTGGAGATGGGCTTTCGTCACGTTGGGCAGGCTGGTCTTGAACTCCTGACCTCAAGTGATCCACTGCCTTGGCCTCCCAAAGTGCTGGGATTACAGGCATGAACCACTGCGCTTGGCCATCTTAAATAATTATATCTACAACAAACCTAGTTCCAAATAATGTCACAATCTGAGGTACTGGGGGTTAGGACATCAACATATGAATTTTTGGTCGGGGGAGAGGGAGGAAACAATTCAACCCATAACAGATGGTTTGAGACCACAATGTGGAGGGCATTAAAGGACATTTGAAAGACTTTTATTTGTTTTATGGGAAGATTTGGAAAGTTTATGAACAGAAGAGTAATATGATTAAAGAGATATTTCAGGAGAATTAATTTGATAGCAGTGCTTTATCAGAGAGTTATAGTTGAAAGCTAACTTAAGCTCAAAAGTAATTTTGAGCTTGGGCGCAATAGCTCATGCCTGTAGTCCCAGCACTTTGCGAGGCCAAAGTGGGAGGATTGCTTGAACCCAGGGGTTCAAGACCAGCCTGGGCAACATAGTGAGACCCTGTTTCTACAAATAATAATAATAAAAAATTAGCCGGGCAAGGTGATGTGCACCTGGTCCCAGCTACTTAGGAGGCTGAGGTGGATGGGTTGCTTAAGCATGGGTGGTTAAGGCTGCAGTGAGCTGTAATCACACTACTGCAGTCCAGCTTCGGTGACAGAGCGAGACCATGTCTAAAGAAAAAGTAATTTTGAGGGGAAGAATATGAGGGAACTCACAACAGGGAAGCCTAGAGAATCAGTTTTAGATTCTCACAAGACCAAGTCCACTCCAGGGATCTAGGTAGAGAGATTACAGAACTGCCATGATATATCACCTTAAATAAATTAGATACAACCATTTGCAGTTTTTGCATTATGTCTGCTCAATATTTGTATTTCAAGAGGAAATGTGTGATAGTTTATTTTAGTCATGGATCTGCTTTTGGAGGTTGGAGTTCACCTTGATTAATAGTCTCAGATGCAATGAAGGAGAGGTAATTATCTAGAAAAATGGGGGTACTATTACTAAATGAGACAATATCCACAACAAATGTTTAAGAGAGAAGCTAAAGATGGAGCCAGTGAAAAGATGATTTCAAAAGTGCCATATGGGGTGATGAGAAATTGGACTAGAGTGAAGAAAATACCATGAGGAAAGTTTTGATAATACCCCAAAACCAATTGATAATGATGACAGTATCCACATGAGTGATTTGAGGATAATGACAAAAGCAACGTGGTTAGGGGGGAAAGCTAGTTTTATAGGAAGGTGCAGAAACATTTGCTGGTTTTGGTTGCCCACGACCCAAATACTCAATTCCTATTGTGTTTATTAATTTTATGTGTCAGCTAGACTGGGTCACAGGGTACGCAAGTAATTGACTGGACATTATTTCTGGATGTGTCATCGAGAGTGTTTTTGGATGAGATTAACATTTCAACTGAGGGACTGAGTAAAGCAGATTGCACCCCCCACCCCGCCCAATGTATTTGGGCATCGTCCAATTTGTTGAGGGCCTGACTAGAACAAAAAGGTAGAGAAAGGGAGGGTTCGCTCTCTCTGTCTCTGTGCCTGACTGGTTGAGCAGAGACATCAGTCTTTTCCTGCCCTCAGGGTAGGACTTGCACCATCAGTGCTCCTGCTTCTCAGGCCCTTGGACTCAGATTGGAACTACACCACCAGCTTTCCTGGGTCTCCAGCTTGTAGACTGCAGATTACAGGACTTCCTAATTTCCTGATTTCCATATATATATATATATATATATAAATTATATAATTATATATAATATATAATACATAATTATATATTATACATAATACATAATTATATATTATATATAATACATAATTATATATAATATATCATGATATCATGATATATTATATATAATATAAATTATATATAATATATAGGATATAATTATATATAATATATTATATAATATATAATTATATATTTTATATATATATCCATCTCCATAGAATATATATATTATATATATATCCATCTCCATAGAATATATATATTATATATATTTTATATTTTGCTTTTTTGGAGAAAACTGACAAATATTCCTACCTCCACCATGGGAGCCAGAAGTGCGTGTTCAGGAGCAGATAATCTCTTTCCAAGATTTTGCATACAGTAGCTAGGTACGTGACCTAGTAGTTAGTAGCTATGTGACCTAAGCTAGGCCCACTTGATACTCCCATCTGGAACTCTGATGCTTGAGGAAGTAATGAAAAGGGGCGGTGGATGGTCAGAGATTATTTTTTTTTGTGGCAGAGTTGAGAGTCCAACCAACACTTACTTATGATAGTAAGTGTTGGGTGATGGTGGCATGAGGGCAGCATCTTCAGCAGCCTGGGTCTGTGGTGGGGTGTGCCTGTGTCTTGGCTCCCATCGGTTTCTGCCTGTTTTCTGAGTTTCATTCTCCAGCCCTCCCATTGATCCTGGGAGCTACACACATAGCCTTCCAATCAATTCATTTTCTCCTTCAGCTGAGAGTTTGTTTTTTGTTTGTTTGGAAAGTTGGATGATGATGTACAGAGGATACAGTGAGGTTAACAGTGACTGGCATTTTAGTCATGGTGAGTGATGGCAAATAGCATGACAGTCACACTGAAATGTCCAAAGTCAGCTGGATAAGCACAAGGAGGGCATGAAAGGATGCAGGAGTGAATGCAGATTTGGTTGTTATCTACCTAGATGTGATTCAGGCAGTTATGACAGTGAATGAGCTTGATGGGGAGACAGAGTATAATGAGACAGAAGAACGCCAAGGACAACTCTTTGGGTTATCCCACAGTGGGAGAAAAGAAGAAAGGAATGAATAACAGCATTCACAAAAGTGGGTGGAAGGATGATATAGTTCAATGACATAGACGTTAAGGAAGGAGAGATGTTCAAATAGAAGCTAAAGGGTCAAATGTGTTGTGAGATGTTCAAGGAGAATGAGAACTAAGTACATTTTTTTCAATTTGTCAGTTGAAGCATTTAAAACATTATAAATACTGAAGTAAAATATAACCTATGTAATATGCTGACTAGTTGGCAGGCCCTGTGATAAGCACTTTATGTATTATTGTATGTGCAATAAATAATGTTAGTATTACTTAGTGAAATGAAGTAATGTGCCTGTGTTCACATGGCCAGTAAGTTGCAGATCTGGAATGAAAATGTGTTTGTAGGACACCCCATTATAGTTAATGATATGGTTTGACTGTGTCCCCACTCAAAGTCTCACCTTGAATTGGAAACCACACGATGCCCATAATCCGCATGTGTCAAGGGAGAGACCAGATGGAGGTAATTGAATGATGGGGGCGGTTTCCCTCATGCTGTTCTCGTGATAGTGAGTTCTCACGAGATCTGATGCTTGTCTAAGTGTTTGGTAGACACTCCTGCGTTCATTCTCCTTCCTGCTGTTCTGTGAAGAAGGTGCCTTGCTTCCCCCTTGCCTTTTGCCATGATTGTAAGTTTCCTGAGGCTTCTCCAGCCATGCTGAACTGTGGGTCAATTAAACCTCTTTCCTTTATAAATTACCCCCTCTCAGGCAGTTCTTTACAGCAGTGTGAAAATGGACTAATACAGTTAATAAGCTTGGCAAGGTGGCCATATTTTAATAGGCACCTTAAAGCAGCCTATTTAAGTTATGTTAAGCCTTTTGATATAACACCTCTAGATATAATATCTCATTCCCTTTGCTGTTGGGTCATTTGTACCTTGTACTACTTTAGAGTTTCATGCTGCTGGAACTTTGCCATTTATAAATGCAGCCAGATATGGCTGAGTTTTAAAAATAGGCTCTGATTGCTTTTTGAATATCTGGACTTGAACAATTCTTAGCATCAGAAAGTTTTTCAAACTTTTGTAAAACAGAAATCTTTTTCTTACAATTTAGTTGTTTTGACTTAAAAAATTTTTATACAATACTTTCAACAGTTTTCTTAAAATTTATCAAAAAACTGATAAAAATCATGTATGCAATGATTTGTTTAGATGTACATATACAATATTTACATACATGCAAAATATATATTTGTGACATCTTTAATAAATTAAAATTTTAAACCTATAAAGAGATAAAACATTCAGAAGTCATCATTTCCCTTGCTTTTTTCCTCTCCCTGCCTTCCATTGTGGCATGATAACTTGTTCTGGCCCTAATGTTAGACTACCTGAGTTTCACTGTTGGCTGTGCCACTTTTTAAGTATTGGTCTATGGGCAAGATACTCAACCACTCTGAACTTCCATTTCTTCACCTGGAAGTGAAGATTATAATCGTAGCTGCTTTACTGGGTTCCTGGGAGGACCGAAAGAGAAATATTGGGTACAGCCCAGAAGAGTGTTCAACTCACACATAGTAGCTCCCCATTAAATGCTGAGTGTCTTTATTCCAAATTATCTCAAACCCTATACAGCAGGCAGGGAAACTTGTTTGCTGGTCTTGGCATGAAGTTTGTTTAGATCCTTCAAATTTCTGCTATCATCCCTTCCTCCCGCTGGCTGCCTTGTCTTCTTCATATTTCCACATCCCATTTTTTTCATCAAAATATGACTTAAAAGCATTTTTGTGTGCTTTTAAGAATTCTTTTAAGAATCCTTAGTTCTTTCTGTGCTTGCAGAACTAGGTCACTGAGTAATATTCAAGATATTTTTTATTCTTAAGCTTTAAGAAATTATGTTGACATTGGGATAAAGAGTTGTATATATCTCTCAAAAATCTGATAAAGGTGGTAAATTGGTGTTTACACAGTCTGAGGAAAATAGACTATTAGAGAACACGAAGCTAGACTATCTCCTACAATTGAGCTTGTTAATATACCCATAATGTCAGGAAACTGAGCAACTGTAAGAGGTTTTAAGGTCTCTACTTTCCTAACAACCCTTTCTAATGGGAATTAGGTAAGAGTCTAATAACTGGATAAGGGTCTGATTGCTTCCAGGAATACTCAAGATTCCAGAGAATTCAAACAAAATATTCTCTAATCTGTAGAGCAAAGTGGGTTTTCTTTGGCTTGACTGACGATGCCCATCAACATTTCCTAGAATTTGATCTAGAAAACACTGTTTCTCTGGCATATTTAGAGATGTTCCTTGAAATTAGTGTTCTTGGTTCAGATATATTTGGGTAAATCTGAGTGAAGCAAAACTGAAAAAAAAAAAAGATTTTAAATTGTAGTTCTCAGTGTTTAGAATTGAATATGAATTTAATTTTTTGGTTTACAAATATTGGTTAAGTACCTTCCATAAGTCACTAGTAGCCTTTTGGACATAGTAGAAGCATCTTTCCTACTTTTAGGGAAGTAAGGGTGTGTGAAAATCTCTTGTCAATCTGCAAGCAAATGGTAAGGTATGCAGAATTTCTCATACTTTTGTTTGCTTGCGTTTTGTTTTTTAGCAAAATGTCATCAGTATTACTTATTTCCAGATTCACTGAGACAAAATTAACAAATAAAATTGCATAAATTTCAAGTGTGTGACATGATGTTTTGATTTACATATACATTGTGAACTAATTACCACACTTTTTTTGATCACAAGAATATTTCTCTTTTTTTCTCTCCCTCAACCATTTTTCCTTCCTTTCTTTTTTCCTTCCTTCCTTCCCTCCTTCTTTCCTTCCTCCTTTCCTCCTTCCCTCATTCTTTCTTTCTTTTCTTTTTCTTTTTTTGGTGGAGCATCTCCAGGGGCTAGCTTTCTGAGCAATGTGCTTTCGGTAAAGGTAGGACCACACCAATTAATTGATTCCTTGGATATTACCTTTCTGTAGGGAAAACAGTAATTTTTTGTTTTGCCTCTGAAGTCCAGATGTTAGAGAACAAGGCCAGGATGAGCAAGCAATGAAGTAGACCCAACTGACAACTTTACACACCAATGTCTCTAGGATGCACCCAGCCATGGTGAGGTAGCACTGGGAACACAGGGGCAAGATGGAAAACACAGTACTTGGAAGTAGTGAAGATTTTCAGTGGTTTGATATCAACAGGGATGCTGATGGACAACACTGATATTTAGAAGTTTTCAAAACATCAATTATCCAACCTGAATTTGAATCTGAGGGATTCTGTGGGAACCACATCTTCTTTTCTGTCTGGGGTAGAGGAGATACTATCAGGAGACTACTTTGTGCTTTAGGGTTAAAGGGCTCCAGGTATCTTTTCTTTGTGGAAAAGACCAACCAGGCAAAGGTTTGAGAGGTAGGAGCAGTGAGAAGAGCATGAACCAGGAACACAAGTTGGAGAAGCCAAGTGTATAGGTTAACTGAAATCTTATATAAGTGGAGGACCTGCTACCAATAGAGCCTTATACACTGTTTTGCAAAATGAGTGACTAGTTTATGGTGCTGGGATAACACCAGGAAAGGGTAAGACCGTGATGTTAGATAGACTTGGATCCGAAGCTAAGCTGCTTCTCTTTCTGTTGGATGCCTGTGGCTTATAATAACTGTGCTTTCAACTATGTGTGCAGGCTCTGTGAAGGTTACAAAGATGAAACAAACAGGAACACTGTCTTCAAAGAGCTTATGATTTGAATGTGAGATAAGGCATTCACTTTTTTCCATGATAAGGTAAAAAATAAATATCAAAAGAGTTATGAAGTTCTATTTAACCCAATTTTTCGATTAATAATTTCATTCTTTTTGAAATTAAGAGGACTTCTCAGTTTAAAGACTGTGTCACCGTGAATTTGATTTATTAAGAAAAAATGTTTTGTTATGAAGCACATAAAAATTACACACATCTTCACTTTGAATATATTTCTATTTAATAGCAAGTTTTGATTTATTTGTTAAAATTAGGCATTAAACAATTAATGGTATTTCTAATAATAAACAATGTGAATAATTTGTATAGTACTTTCAAAATTTCACCCAGATTTTGCATCTGTTTTCTAATTTGTTCCTCTTAATAATTACATCTGGTAAGGAATGTACTAGCGCTTGTTTTGGACAGATGAGGAAACTGAGGCTCAAGGTCATTGGGCCAAATTCAGCAAATGAAGCACAGTCAGAAATAAAACCAGAGTTTACTGGTTTCAATACCTGTAATTTTTTTTCTTGCATACTGTAGTTTCCCACATTTTGGGCTTCTGAGTCTTAAAAAGGCTATGAATTAATTGCAATAGAATAGTAAATCCATATGAGTTTATATGAGAAATCAAGAGACTAAAGAAATTCATTCTCACCCATGTATTCACAATTATTCCTCCATGCATTTAAGATGCTATTATGACATGTATAGTGCAATCTCATTTAAGAGTGTAATTAATTCACAGGTTTTTTTTTTGTCATTAAGCATTTTCTTTAACTATTATATGGAGTGTCTTTTACTGTTATTATTTTTTAACATGGAGAAAGGATCCTTGCTGCCTCCTCCTCTGGAAGGAAAATCGTCAACTGTTTTAAATAAAATGCAAGTCAATCAATTGAAAATAACATTGCAGAGAAAGTTTTTTTTTTTTCAAACAAAACTTCCAGCTAGGTGCAGTGGCTCATGTCTGTAATCCCAGCACTTTGGGAGGCTGAGACAGGTGGATCATTTGAGGCCAAGAGTTCGAGACCATGCCTGGGCAACATGGCAAAACCCTGTCTCTACTAAAAATACAAAAAAATTTAGCTAGGCATGGTGGCCCACACCTGTAAACCCAGCGACTCTGGAGGTTGAGGCATGAGAATTGCTTGAACCCGGGAGGTGGAGGTTACAGTGAGCTGAGATCATGCCGCTGCACTCCAGCCTGGGTGACAGAGCGAGATCTTGTCTCAAAAACAAAACAAACCGAAACCAAAACCAAAACTTCCTGCTGGTTACTATTTTGGAAGCCTGTGGTTTCTTTGTAGTTCAAAGTATTACTTGTAGTTTGCACCCCAAAGCTTGGGATTCTCATATTGACACAGAAGACCAGATTTTCCTTTTGACGAAGCTGTTTTTGAGACAGGATACAAAAGTTCCTTTATTTTTGCAACTGCTCTGAAAATCTTACAAAATATTATAATATTTAAGGTTAGGTGATCCAGAAAACAAACAAAAACATCTTACATTTTTTCATGAACTAAAAACTAGTTCTGCTACTGTTGTACGAAATGATAAAATCTTTCCAGTTAACTCCTCAATAAAAAGAAACAGCTTTTGAATTAAGGTTTAAAAAAAATCTATATTATCTTGGGCCAGAAGAAAACAATGGCAGACCAGGGAGATGATAACTGCCCAAGAGATGTGTGAAACAGCAAAGAGAATCATGTCAGCCCCCTCGGGATCTTCTTTCCATCCCCCTCCACACAAATACCTCATCACTAGGACACTTTTGACTGAAAGAAAATGCTATTAAAATTGTATATTTTTAATTTTTAATTTATATCTGGTATATATTGGTCAGTCTGCCCCTAAAAAACAGGAGTTGGGTTCAGTAAGGTACATTTTAGAATGGTTAAAGAATTTTTAAAATTCCTCTTCCACTCTCACAGTTGAGCTTTGACTACCTGTATTAGCAAAATGGTATGCAAATTTAGTTGCTTTCTTGTTCAAAGACAGCAAGAATAAGAATGCCTTTCAGTATGTGTTAGAGTGATACTTCCATTAACCCTTGTGTTTTAGCTCTTTCAAATGTCTCAGCATTATAGATAAGTGGTTAACAGAAGCAAGTCTTGCCAAATATGCAAATGAGAGAAACAATTACAATAAAAGTTTATTTTACATAAAAATCAATGTATTCTATTTCTTAAGGGAAATAAAAAGGAAATTCAATTTAAAAAGATATTTTTATAAGAATTAATATGAATATATATTTTCAAAGTATTTAACATCTTTCCCCAGTTGCTTTTCATGAAGCTCACCATTGCTTGGTACTGCACTTTTTGTTCCATTTATTTAATTTTTTTCTGTGTTGCTATTTCTTACTGGTTAATAATTGGCAAATTTATAAAAAAATTAAAATGACCTTAAAAGGTAAAAATTTATAAAAGAAGAACATTTATTTTAAAAGATGAAAAGCTGACTATTCTATAGATTAAAAAACAGAGATTTTTCTCCCTCATGAAATGAAGGATATACTGAGCATATTAGTCAGCATTCTCTAAGCAGACAAAACCAATAGGATATATCTATTAATATATTTGTCTGTCTCTATCTCTCATCTCTCTTTATATCTATCTATAGATAAATATGTTAGGGAAAATTTATCAGGGGAATTGGCTCATGTCATTATGGAGGCTGAGAAGTTCCAAGACAGCCCTCTGCAAGTTGGATGCTGGAAGCACGGCTCAGTCCAAGTTTGAAGGTCTAAGAACCTGCAGGGGCCACTGATCCTAAAGTCCAAAGGCTGAAGAGCCTAGGTTTCTGATGTACGAGGGCTGGAGAAGAAGAGTGTATCCTGGCTCAAGAAGAGAGAGGGATCAATTTGCCTTTCCTCTGTTTTCATTCTGTCTGGACTCCCAGTTATTTGGATCGTGTCTGCCTATATTGAGGGTGGGTCTTCTCCACGTAGTCCACTCACACTCACACGCCAGTCTCCTCCAGAAGCAACCTCACAGACACAATCTTTAAAATAATACCAGTTATCTAGCGATTTTTTAATTCAGTCAAGTTAATACCTGAAATTAATCATCACACTGAGATTTCTACAGAAGATTCCAAAAGCACCCAGGAAAATAATTCATTATTTTTAAATTTAAAAAATACACAAAGTGAGATTTAATACCCAGAAAAATGGCTGATACAATAACATAAATACAGATTCCCCTCTTTTTAAGAATTTAAGGATGCTAGAACTGACAAACTATATTTAGAACATTTTAGATATTGAAAGAATAGAGAAAGCAGCTGGTAAAGTTTAAAGAATATAGTTGGAACTACATTTTTCAAGCTTTTAGATGGCTTACTTGGTTTTTATTTATGAAAAATTATATATTATTTAAAACTTTGTACTCTACTTGAGGACAAACAAAATAGTCAATTCTTGTTATTCGTGGTAAAGTTCTGTAAACATTGAGTTAGCAAATACAAAACTATTACTCCCGGGAAATACAGGATTAGGTTCCTGAAAGCCTCTGGTCACATTTTCATCAGTTGATCAATACATAACCTTGTTGTATGTTCATTTCTGTTTAAAAACACCCCATTTAATATACATTGCTAGTTCATTAACATTGAACTCAGTGGCTGACAGTACTATAACTCATGTCTGAATGAAGCTTCGCTAACATACATGTCTTCTCTGTGAGGCACATTACAACCTCCTTGCACTGAGAAACACTAGACAACACTTCAGTACTATGCTTGGGGACCATTTTAAACAATGAGATTACAAAAAAAAGCACAAAAATTGGCACTAAATAGACCACTAAAAAGACACATTTATAGTATGACAGCTGAAAAAGAAGACAGAGATTCACCTTGTTCAACTTCAGCTGGAAATGTGTGACTCAAATTTTCACTGATCTGTGCATTCCCACAAATGACTATGAAAGTGCTTGGGGATTCCAAATTAATTTTAGGGAGTAGGCTAATTTGAAAATATGGAATCACGAATAAAATGAGATTGACTGTATCTTGTTCACCTTTGTGTCACTACTGTCACTACTGATTGTAATATTTTCTCTCATGTAGCAGGAGTTCAATATCTATGTATATATATTGAATAAATGGAAATAGTGTTCCTTAATTTTCAAATGAACCTCATTGTATAGTCCTATTTTGTTTTATACTCTTGAGAAGTTTGTGATAGTCTGTAAATATTCAGTTAGTTTTCAAATATAAACATTTTATAATAATATAAATGCTTGTTTTGTTAGGCTTACATTTCCCTTTGGAACTTTGAAGATATTGCTCCCTTACCTTTGGCACTTAAAATTAATACAAATTCTGATGCCACTATAAATCTCAGTCTTTTGTGGTATTAATGCCCCTCCCCTCCCTACTTTGGAAGCTTTTAGGATATTTTCTTTTGCTTGAAATTCTGAAAATTTATAGTATGTATTTATACTTATAATATTTACATTAGACTCTGGAATGTTCATATCTTTTGTCAGTTTGGGGAAATTTTCTTCTTTTATTGCTTTGGTTGTTTCTTCTCCATTCTCTGTTATTATTTCTGAAAAATTCTATTAAATATGTTCTAAACTTCTGAATCCAGTTGACGTATTTCCTGAAGTTTTGAAAATACATTCCTCTTTGTCCTTTTATACCGTGTTCTGGGAGCATAAGTTGACTTACATTTCCAACTAACATATTTATTTTCAGCCCTATTTATTACATTATTCAGTCCATCATTTAAAAAATTATATACATATTAATTTTGAATTAAGTTTTATATATGGCATGAAGGGTACACCTTCATTCTTTTGTGTGTGGATATCTAGTTGTCCCAGCACCATTTGTTGAAATGACTATTCTTTTCCCATTCAATAGTCTTGGCACCCTTGTCAAAAATCAGTTGATCATAAATGTAAGGGTTTATTTCTGGACTCTTAATTCTATTTCGTTGATCTGTATGTCTTTCTTTTCATCAGTACTACACTGTCTTGGTTACTGTCGTTTTGTTTGAAGTTGTGATATCAAGAACATTTCCAACTTAGTTCTTCTTTTTTAAGATTGATTTGACTTTTCTAGGTTCCTTACATGTTCATATAAATTTTAGAATCAGCTTATCAATTTCTGCAAAAAAAAAAAAGGCAGCTGGGACTTTTTTTTTGAGATGAAGTCTCACTCAGTCTGTCATCCAGGCTGGAGTGCAGTGGTGTGATCTCGGCTCCTTGCAATCTTCACCTCCTGGGTTCAAGCAATTCTCCTGCTTCAGCCTCCTGAGTAGGTGGGATTACAGGTATATGCCACCACACCCAGCTAATTTTTGTATTTTTAGTAGAGACAGGGTTTCACTATGTTGACCAGGCTGACCTCAAGCTTCTGAACTCAAGAGGCCTTAGCTTCCCAAAGTGCTGGGATTACAGGTGTGAGCCACAGCGCCCAGCCCACAGCTGGGATTTTGATAGGAATTACATAGAATCTGTAGATCCATATGTTAAAAACACTAAGCCTTCAAAATCATAAATAAATGGTGGATGTGTGCATCTTTATCTTATTTCTAATTTTAGGGGGAAAACACCCAGTCTTTCACTATTAAGTATAATGTTAACTCTGGATTTTTTTTTTTTTAGAGTATATTTATCAGATTAAGGAAGTTTCTCTCTACTCCTAATTTGTTAAGTGTTTTTTACAATGACTGGATACCAAATCTTATCCAATGTTTTTTCTATACTTATTGAGATGACCAAGTGGTTTTCATCCTTTTTTCTATTAATATGGTATTTTATATTGATTAATTTTTCTGCATTAAAACAAACATGCATTCCTATGATAAAATCTGCTTGGTCATAATTGTACTCCTGGCCTCCAACATAACATTTTTTTTTAAAAGATACAGGTTCTCACTCTGTCACCCAGGCTGGAGTGCAGTGGTGTATCCCAAATGCCTGGGCTCTGGTGATCATGCCACCTCAAACTCCCAAGTAGTTGGGACTACAAGCATGAACCACCATGCCCAGTAAATTCTAATTTTAATTTTTCTTAGTAGAGCCAGGGTCTTGCTATGTTGCCAGGGCTGATCTTGAAGTCCTTGCCTCCAGCAATCCTCCTGCCTTGGTCTCTCAAAATACTGGGATTATAGGTGTAAGCCACTGTGCCTGGTCTTTCTTTTTTTTAACATAGCCATTTATAGCTATAAATGTCTCTCTAAGTATTTTAGCTGCTATGTTGCATTTTTATTTTCATTAACCCCAAAGTATTTTCTAATTACATTGTGAGTTCTTTTTTGACCAGTAGATATTTATAGTATGTTAATTTCCATATATTTGTAAAATTTTCAAATTTTCTTCTTCTTGTTTTGATTTCTAATTTCATTCCATGTGGTCGGAGAATATACTCTGTATGATTTTAATTATTTTTAATTTATTGATACCTGCTTTATGGCCTAACATGATCTATTTTGGAGAATATTCTATGTACACTTGAGAATATGTTTTCTGATGTTTTTGATGGAGTGGTATTTAGATGTCTGTTTGGTCTAGTTGGTTTATAGTATTGTTTAAGTCAAGTCCTGTATTTTATTCTTGATCTTATGCCTAGTTTTTCAATTTTTTAAAGTGTAGTATTGAGTTATGCAATCATTTTTGTGAATTATTGATTTCCATCTTCAAAACTGTCAGTTACATGTATTACCAGTGATCTTTTATTCTCATGTGGATTTAAGGTACTCTTTAGTATCCTTTTATTTCAGCTTACATAACTTCTTTTAGTATTTTGTTTAGAGCAGTTCTGCTTATGATAAATTCTCCTGGTTTTTGTTTATCTAGGAATGTCTTTATTTCTCCTTTGTTTTGGAAGGATAGTCTTAATGGATATGGAATTCTTGGCTGATCTTTTTCTTTCAGCATTTCGAATACATTATTTCATTGCCTTCTGGCCTCCATGGTTTCTGATGAAAAATCAGCTGTTCATCTAATTTAGACTCCCTTGTGTGTGATGAATTGCCTTTCTTGTTGCTTTCAAGATTCTGCTTTTGACATTGCCTTGCAACAATTTATTTATTGTGTGTTTAGGTGTAGGTCTCTTTACATTCATCCTACCTAGAGTTTATTGAAATTTTTAAATAAGTAGGTTAATGTTTTTTATTAATTTCAGGAAGTTGTTGGTAATTATTTTCCCTCCTTATCTCTTTCTTCTCCTTCTGCAACTTTCCTTATGTGTATATTGGTACTTAATGGTGTCCCACTTGATGATTTTCATCAGGGTTTCTTCCTATTCCTCACACTGAATAATTTCACTCGACCTATTTTCAAGTTCCCTGATTCTTTTCTTCTATCATCTAAAATCTGCTGGTGAGCCTCTATAGAGAATCTTCATTTCAGTTATTGTACTTTGCAAACTCAGAGTTTCTGTGTGGTGCCTTTTGTTGTAATTTTAATCTATTTATATTCTCCATTTGGTGAGACATTGTTCTCATGCTTTCCTTTAAATTTTGTAACATGATTTCCCTTACTTCTTTGAACATATTAATGATAGCTGTGTGCATTACAGAGTTAACTCAGTGGGCTTGGGATGTTTAAACCCTGCATATTACAAAGAAAAAATTGGCCCTGGGAGATAACCTCTAATCTCTCAGAATATCCTGCCTGATAAGATTGTCTTTGTATACCTGGGGCCTTGATCCGGTCCAGATAGATAATGCTAGCAATATGCTTCATGGTGAATGCCTGCTTTTGTTTCCCTGGGGCTGTAGGCTATGCTGTATCAGTTTGACCACTGTGAGGAGGTGCTGGAGAATAAGTAGGTAAGATCAGTCACATGTGTGCCTCATGTCTACATGATTAACTCCCAGTAAAAACCTGGAACTCCAAGGCAGGGGTTTGCTTCTCTGATTGGCAGTACTTAAGATACACATTGTCATAGGTCATTGCTGGGAGAACTAAGCTCTGACTGTATGACTCCACTTGGAGTGGACAACTGGAAACTTGGGCCTTGTAGCTCTTGGACTCTGCTGTATGTACTTTTTCCCTTTCCTGATTTTAATTTCTATCCTCTCTTTTTAATAAACTATAATCATGAGAAAGACAGCTTTCCTGGGTTCTGTGAGTCCTTCTAGTGAATCACTGAACCTGAGGGTAGTCTTGGGGACCCTCAATCCACTTTACTTTCTAGGTAAAGTGGATTCAACATCTTTACTTAGGAACAAAGTTTGGGTTTCCTCAGGGACAATTTCTATTCATTGACCATTTCCCCCATGTATGGACCACACTTTCCAGTTTCTTTTCATGTGTCATAAGTTTTGGTTGAAAACTGGATATTTTAAACAATATAATATGGTAATTCTGAAAATCAGATCCTCCCTCCTTTCTTCCCCATGGTATGTTGTTGTTTATGTTTGTTTTTGTTGCTCTTGCTCTGTATTTATTGAGTGATTTTCTTGAGCAAATTCTGTAAGGTCAGTATTTTTTGCCATGTGTGGCCTATTAATTCTCTGCTCAGTTAGCTTAGTGGTCAGCTAAGACAGGAATTTCCTTGAACCCTTCAAACCTAGTGGTTCTACCAGCCTTTGCCAAAGGGTTATGCGCATGTTTTGGCACACTTCCAATATTCAGGTAGTTCCATTTTGTTTTTGCCTTCACTTCCTGCTTGCACAGAGCCTCAAGTTCCACCAGACATCAGTTCTTTCCTGGGCATTTGCACAGACCTGTGCATGTACTTTACCTTCTAGATTCACAGGAATATATTGGTGCCTTCTCAAAGCCTCCTGTGGACACTCATGACTCAGCATTTAAAAATTTTTTAGAAAAGTTATTTATTCAGCTTCTTGTTTATTTGCCCCTGCTGTTAATTCTAACTTGGACAGCTGTGATATTAAATAATTGTCACTGGTTTTTGTTTCAACAAATGCTCTGGGGAAAAGGCAACAGCTAACAGCTCCAAGTGAGGTCAAACAAAGACAAATTCTATGAGTGGAGGTTTCTAGGGAGCTGCCATAATAATAATAATGCTTTTCTAATGAAGATTTGCTGGGCACTCTAAGCATGTTCTGCCTCATCCACTGGCTGTAGGCTGTTTTTCACAGTTATTATAGTTGCAAGACTGTTGGTTTTCAAAGCCGCTATGGAACTAGGGATAAGGAGATGGGAATAGGGCAAGTGAAAATATCACAAGGTTCACATTCTTACTGAGCTTTGATCATTTTTTCTTAATAAAAACTCCTTGGCTTGTCTTAAGCCTTTCACTAATTTCCAGAGTTCTGAAATGTTGATTTTGATAATTTTTGCCAGTGTTCTCATTGCTTTTATGTAGGAGCTTACCTTCAAAAGTCCTTATTCTGCTATTCCAGAAAGTTTTCTTCTACTCTTCTGTTTTTGTTTTTGCTGTTGTTTATTGTAAGTGTTTAGCGACTCTTGTCTATTCATCTTTGTGTTGGAGGAAATCCTTTTTGCTTCAGTATGAGTGATGATTTGGTTATGAAATTTTGTGATTATGGGTGAAAGGCAAGATGTGTACATAAGTAGGTTACACTGAACTTATGGATATGGGGGCCTGGGTGGAACTAGCAACCCCAGTCACTACCCTAACTCTCTCTCACAAGAATTTTCATAGGCCAAAGTGGTGAACCTACTGTTTATTATTCAACACAAGGAAGTATGGAGGAAGGGATGACTTGCATAGCTGCTCTGCTGTTCTCCCATTAGCCACCCTGATGGGTGCAGGAGGGCTTTGGCTCCTTGTACTAGTTGTAACTGACCCAGAACACTACTAGGATTTCCACAGCACCCCTCCTCAGAGCATATTTTGTGTAGCGGTTCCCTCTGTTAATCTGATCCCTTTTCTTTTCTTTTTTTTTTTTTTTTGAGATGGAGTCTTGCTCTGTCACCCAGGCTGGAGTGCAGTGGCGCGGTCTCAGCTCACTGCAAGCTCCACCTCCTGGGTTCACACCATTCTCCTGCCTCAGCCTCTCAAATAGCTGGAACTACAGGTGCCTGCCACCACGCCTGGCTAATTTTTTGTACTTTTAGTAGAGATGGGGTTTCACCGTGTTAGCCAGGATGGTCTTGATCTCCTGACCTCGTAATCTGCCCCCCTCAGCCTCCCAAAGTGCTGGGATTACAGGCGTGAGCCACCACACCTGGCTGATCCCTTTGCTTTTTATATTTCAGTGATTCCTCCAAATTTCTGGTCCACTGATGATATGCTTTCTTCCGGCCATTGACATCAAAATAATTTCTTTATCCTTTTCCATTCTTTCTCCCTTTTGTTGTCTTCTTCTTTTTTTCATCCTCCACCTTCTCTTCCTCTTTCTCTCTTCTTCCTATATATTTCTTCTATGATTTCTATAGATTGGGGTGGATAGGAAGGGGAAGTTGGCCTTGTTCACCATCTTAATTCAAGTCTTTGCCCTGTGTAGAATAGTAAAATGTAAGGAACTTCTAAAATGAGGAATAATTAACTAAATTGAAGCACACCTACATAATGATACATTGTACAACTGTTAAATAGATATGTTCAAAAAATGCTTAAAACCATGCAAAATTTGGATGATGTAAGAAGTATAAAAAGCAAGACTTAAGAGTGTATTTATAAAATAATCACAATAATGAACAAAAGAAAGCATGATTAAATTCCTAGGAAGAAGAACTGGATGGAATATGCCACAATATTAATCAAACATCAGGAGTATAATGTTAAAATATGTATCCTATCCCTTGAAGATTAGTTAGTGGCTAAGATTAGTTAGCAGTTAAGCCAAGGCCTGTAACTCCTTACAGGCTCTAGTCCCTAGGCAATTGGTGGCTTCATTTTGGACTTTGTCGCCCTTGCTCTCTCAGTTACAGACACACTGGCTTCATTTCTTGTTCCTTGGATACATTGAACTTGCTTCTACCTCAGGGCCTTTCCCTTACTGTTTCCTATGCGTGATTCATCATTTCCTCAGGTATTCTTGTGGCTTAGTCCCTTATTTCATTCAGGTTTCTAATCTAATGTTACCTTATCAGACTATCCTATAAAAAATAGCATCTCTGTCTTCACTATCACTCTGTGTCCCCTTACATCGTTTTTTCTTCACAACACATTATTATCTCAATATGTTTACTTTTTCCCTCTTGGTACATATAAATGCCACAGAAACAGCAACTTTGTTTATTTTCTACTCTATTTCCAGAGCAATGCCTGGCCCATAGTAGACACTTAATAAATGTTTGTGAAATAAATAATTTTATGAATGAATACCTGACATAAAATAGGCAACCTGTTATTTTAGTCTATCATTTTAATTAAAAAATATATCCAGGCTGTAACTTCCTATTGAAGTTTGGAGAGTTAATATGGTAATGAGTATGGAAAAATAGTGCTTTAAAATGTAGATTTCTAAGCTCCATTTTTACAATGCATACTTTATCTAATAACTGCTAACAATGATTGAAGCTGTCATCCTGTTACAAAGTTGGCTTTTTGATTTGCCAGAAAACTTAAATAAGGTAAATGAGTGTGTAATAATTTGTTGAGTGCCTACTCTATTGTATTTTTATACATAAAACTAATTAATCTTTACTACATGTGTATGAAACAGATATTATTATCCTCACTTTTTAGATGAGGCAGCTCAGGCTGAAGAAGGTTAATTATATGTCCAATGTTACAAAGAACATAACTCATGAAGCCTGGGTTCAAACCTAGGGTTCTCAAACTCTTAAGTTCTGGGCTTTCTTCCTAGATTGATTCATTAGTTAAAAAAATATTTAATGAGCACTCTGTGCCAGATTCTGTTTTATGCACTAGGAATACAGCAGTGAACAAAACAGAAAAAATACTCATGGCTTGTTACATTCTAGAGGAGGTGGCAAGAGAGACAGAAAAACAACAAACTAATAAGGAAAAAAATAGAACATGTTAGATAATGATGAGTGCTATGGAGAAAATAAAGCAGGAAGAAGACAGGGTGTTTTGGAAAGGGCATTGGTAGTATTGGTGTAATATTTTAAATAAGGTGGTTAAAGATGACATCAATGAGAAAGTGACACCTGAGATGAGATAACCTGGGGAATGAGCATCCTTAGCAGAGAGCGCAGCAGGTGCAAAGGCCCTGAGGCTCATGGGTGCCTGATGTATTTGAGGACCAGCAAGGAAGCTATTGTGGGTGGAACGGAATGATCAAGATGGATAGTGTCAGATCAACTTCAGGCAGGTAAAGGGAAGGAAATAAGACAGAGCTTTGTAGGACATTGTAAGGGCTTTGGGTTTTACTGTGAATGACATGAGACGCTATTAGACAGTTTTGAGCAGAGGAGTGAGGTGTTGTGATTTATGCTTTAAAATGATTTGTGTGATTCGTGTTTACTGAACAGGCTTGTCTCAAAAGAGCAACTGTTTGTTTATAATTCATCTTACATTTGAGATGCCTGACATCTTGAGGAGAAATACCAAGCAGGCAATAGGATATAGAGTCTGTAATTGAGAGGAGAGGTCTGGGCTGGAGATATAAATTTGGGAAAGCACATAGATAGTGTTTAATGTAATAAGTTTGGATGAAATCACTTAAAGAAAAGAATGAGTGAAGATGGGGAAGAGGTTCAAAGATTGAGACCTGGGGCTCCAACATTAAGAAGAACCAGCAAAGGAGGCTGAGAAGGCTCACTCTTCAAAGCAGGAAGACAACCAGAAGAATGGGATGTCCCAGAAGCCAAGAGAAACAAGTACTGGAAGGATGAGGGAATCGTCAGTTGTGTGAAATGGTGCAGAACTGGCATGTGTGACAGAGAGAGGAGAGAAGTATTTGGGAGATATATTCTTTTGTTTTAGCTAAGAAGGTTTTCTTTCCTCCCAAAGTCTCTGTAAGTTCAGCCATGTGGTGATGTAAGGTGATGGGCTGGGTTGGGCGCTATGGTTGACTTGTTTTTGGTATGTGTAATCTCCCTGTTCCTACTCTGCCATGATTATTGATGGTCCTGGAGAGCAACATTTCCACAGGGATGTGTGCATTTGCTATGTCTGGCTTGTAAACAGTAAATACAAATGCTGCTTTATCAATTTACAGTACAATTGCTCTATGGCCAAAAGCAAAGTTGGAAGTCTGCCTCTCACTGCCTTCAGGATAAAGGCCAAACTTGGAAGCATGCAATATCGGCCTTCAGAAGATGGCTTTACATCTTACCACCCTCCCGCTTCTCCACCTCCCTTACCTCCCTCTACCTCTCTTCCCTGCCACATACTCCTATGCTCCTTTCACCCTGGACTCTAGGGACATTATGCTTGTGCCTCTTCATATATGCTATTCCTTAGGCTTGCCATGCCCAACTCTGCTTTCGTTCTCAGCAAAGTACCTCTGATGTTCTGAAGTCCAGCTCATGTGAGATTCCACTGTGAAACCTTCCTGATCCCCAGGCTAGAGTACTTATTCTTTTCTCTGCTTCACCTTCTTTTATTGTATTTCCACTATAGTCTCTAATTACTCAACCCAACATTCATTTGGATGTTGCTGTGAACGTATTTTATAGATGGGATTAACGTCTACCATCAGTTGACTCTAAGGGGAAACTGTTCCAAATAATTGGGGTGAACTTGATCCAATAAATTAAAAGGCCTTAAAAACAGAACCCAGGTTTCCCTGACAAAGAAGAAACTCCACCCGTGGACTGCAGCATCAGCTTCCGCAGGAGAGTTTCCAGCCTGTGCTTCCTGACATCCTGCCCTACAGATTTCGGACTTGCCTAGCCAGGTCATTGTGTGAAATTGTGTTAGCCATTTCCTTGAAATAAATCTCTCTCTGTCTCTGACTTTCTTTCTCCATACAACACACACACACACACACACACACACACACACGTGTATACATATACATATACATACACACACAAATCCTACTAGCTCTATTTCTCTGGTGGAACCCTGATTGATACAGAGAGCAAATAAAAAAAGTGACTATAAAAGGAGACAAAGAGAAAGTAGCTGAGTAAAGGGAGGGAAGAATATAGTATCGTAATAGAAAATATGTGGAAAGGCGGAAGAGTGGAAACATCAAAGGAATTGAAGGGTTAATTGTCATCCTTTAAGACTCTGCTTAGATGCTTCCTCATCTACACAATCTTCCTTTCCCTAGGTACTTTTATTCTCTCTTGCTTCTTGTCACCTATCATAGCACAAGTATTATAATTTCATGTTGATACGTTTGTGATTCCTGTTTTGTGAGTTTAAGACCTCAGAGGTTAAATTCATCTTTCTATCCCTAGCACCTAGCTTAGTGCTTGGCTTATAATAGGGGCAGAATAAACATTGGATAATAAGTGAATGAGAGTTTGCAGCATTAGGTGCTCACAGATGCCCAGCTCAGGGCAGCCCATGGACCAGAGAAGGTTTTCTGAAGGAAGCAGCCTGAGTACCATCAGAGGGAAACTCCAGTCAGCTGTTCGAGCTCTTTCCCTCCATGCATTCATTGGCACCTTCAGGACCACACGATTTGCTGGGTCTCCTTCCCAGTATGTTGTGATCCTACCAACATACTTCCAGTGCCCCTAAGAAATGGCACTCAGTGCCTCCTACTTGAGACTGCTTCATGGAAAGATCCACAGGCCACTTAATACACTGCGGCAACTCTCATAAGGGCATCTGAGTTGAAGGGCTTGTGGATATTTCTATCTTCATTAAAGACTTTCCCTGGGCTCCTTTTATCCTTCTTTTTGTTGGCACCAGAGTTTGGAGCATCTCTGGAGCACATAGATGTGCTTGATGCTTGTTCTCTCTTTGCAAGATGAGATGCAAGAATGCTTTCCTGCAGAAAAGAGAAAGCAGAGGTTCTTTTGGAGGCAAAGGACTCTCTAGGGATGCTCTGAGGCAGTCCATGTAGTGACGTCCTCTTGCAGATGGATTTCCCCTTTGACAGCCTGACAGTGTGTCTTACTTGTGGGGAACAAGCACAGAAAAGGAGATGCAAGACCTCTTCTTTCTCCCATAGGAATCTACAGCTTTTGAGCCTATTTCGTTGTGTCTGCCTCTCATCTCTTCTTTGTTGGAAGTGAAAGGAAAGAGGAGCCTCATGACTATTTATTGAAGAGACAATTGTTGAATGAACTAAAATTGATAGTAAAGATGAAAATACAGTACAATTGGAGAAATGGCTGATACTAGGATTAGGGCAAGGAATAATACATAATGAGCCTGTGACGTTTTATAGTGTCAGGAAGTAAGGAAATTCTGAAAAACAAAACGATACAAAACAAAAAAACCCACATTGATGTGCGTGTCAAAGGGGCACAGGAGCCAATTGAGAGAGCTGCCAGTGGCCAAAGCAGGAAAAATTTGAGCAACAAGATAAATAAAATAGTACTGGATTATAGCTCAATGTACAAAATAAATATCCACGAGTCCACACTGATATATATACATTATGGAATAAATTTAAAAAATGGTAGAGAAGAGACAAATCTCTCATGCAGAAGAATTTCAAATAAATCGTGTAGATTCTCCATCCTAAAGGGGAGGAGCATAATCCTTCATTCCTTAAGTGTGGACCAGACATAATATGTCCCATAATGTAGAGACAGTATGGAAAGAGGAAGAAAAGAGTAACTTTACAGTGGATAAACCCGACAAGCACTGCTTCAGCTAGGTGATCAAGGTTGACATCAATAGTGATAAGTCATGTTGATAGTATGTGTCTTGGATATGATGTAGTAAAAAATGATCTTTTGCCTCTGTGGTCTTCCTCCAAAAATGCATAACTCCAGCCTAATAATAAGAAAAACATCAGACAAATTCCAATACAGGATCATCCTACAATATGCCTGACCAATACTCCTCAAAATTGTCAAAGTCATCAAAAATAAGGAAAGTCTGAGAAACTGTCACAACCAAGAAGGGCCTAAAGATACTTCATGACTAAATGTGATGTAGTATCCTGGATGGAATCCTGGAACAAAAAAAAGGACATTGGGTGAAAACTAAGGAAATCTCAATAATCTATGGACATTAGTTAATAATAATGTATCGATATTGGTTCATTAATTGTGCCATACTAATGTAAGATGTTAATAATAGGAAAAACTGTGTGTCAGGGAGGCTTTTTGGGAACACTGTACTATTAGCTCAATTTCTCTATAAATCTGAAACTGTTCTAAAAAACCTATTTTTTAAAATTTTATTTTTAATTTTAATGGGTACATAGTAAGTGTATATATTTATGGGTTACACAAGATATTTTGATGCAGGGCATATAATGTGTAATAATCACATTAGGGTAAATGGGGTATTCATTACCTCAAATATTTATCCTTTGTGTTGCAAACAATCCAATTATATTCTTTTAGTATTTCAAAAAATACAATTAAATTATTATTGACTATAGTATTTGTGCTATAAATACTAGATCTTATTAATTCTTTTAAACTATTTTTTGTACCCATTAACCATCCCTACTTTCTCCCTATGTCCCTCACTACACTTCCCAGCCTCTGGCAACCATCCTTCTACCCCCTATCTCCATGAGTTCAATTGTTTTAATTTTTAGCTCCCACAAATACATGAAAACATGTGAAGTTTGTTTTTTCTGTGCCTAGCTTATTTCACTTAACATAATAACCTCCAGTTCCATCCATGTTATTGCAAATGACAGGATCTCATTCTTTTTTTATGGCCAAATAGTACTCCATTGTGTATATGAACCACATTTTAAAAAAATCCGTTTGTTGATGTTTCCAAATTTTGGCTATTGTGAATAGTGCTGCAATAAACATGGGAGTGCAGATATCTCTTTGATATCCTAATTTCCTAGCAGTGGGATTGCTAGATCATATGGTAGCCCTATTTTTAGTTTTTTGAGGAATCTCCAAACTGATCTCCATGGTGGTTGCACTAAATTACATTCCTACCAACAGTGTATTAGGGTTTCCTTTTCTCCACATTCTCACCAGCATTTGTTATTGCCTGTCTTTTGGATAAAAGCCATTTTAACTGTGGTGAGATTTTAAAAAATCTATTTTAATTGACAAGCAAACCTAATTAAACTAAAGAGCTTCTGCACAGCAAAAGAAATGATCAAGAGTAAACAGACAATCTATAGAATGAGAGAAAACATTTGCAAACTATGCATCTGACAAAGGTCTAATATCTGGAATCTATAAGGAACTTAAACAATTTAACAAGCAAAACACAAATAACCCCATTATAAGATGGGCAAAAGACATGAACAGACACTTCTCAGAAGACATACAAGCAGCCAACAAACATAGGAAAAAATGCTCAACATCACTAATCACCAGAGAAACGTAAACCGAAACTACAATGAGATATCATCTCACACCTATCAGCATGCCTATTATTAAAAAGTCAAAACACAACAGATGCTAGCAAGGCTGCAGAGAAAATGCAACACTTACACACTGTTGGTGGGAGTGTAAATCAGTATGGCCACTGTGGAAAACAGTTGGGAGATTTCTCAATGCAGTGAAAACAGAGCTACCATTTGATGAAGCAATCCCATTGTTGGGTGTATACCCACAAGAAAACAAAATGTTCTACCAAAAATAGATGTACTTGTATGTTCATTGCAGCACTATTCAGAATAGCAAAGACATGGAATCAACTTAAATGCCTATTGATGGTGGATGATATAGACAAAATATGGTACATCTGCACCCTGGAATACTACACAGCCATAAAGAGAATGAAATCATGTCCTTTGCAGCAACATGGTTGCAGCTGGAGGCCATTATCCTAAGTGAATTAACACAGGAAAAGAAACAAAATACCACATGTTCTCACTTATAAATGGGAGCTAAACAATGGACATAAAGATGGCAACAATAGACACTGGGGTATCCTAGAAGGGAAAGGTAGAGAGCAGGGCAAAGCTTAAAAAACTATCGGGTACTATGCTCAGTAACTGGGTAATAGGACCCATATCCCAAACCTCATCATCACACAATGTATACAGGTAACAAGCCTGTATCTGTATCCTCTGAATTTAAAATAAAAATTGAAACTATATAAATATAAAAGAAAAAGTGAAACTCTATACCCATTAAATATTAATAATAACTCCCCAAGCTTCCCTCCTTTCAGCTCCTAGTAACCATCATTCTTCTATATGTTTCTATGAATTGGACTACTCCAGTTACCTTGTATTAGTGGAGTCATACAATATTTGTCTTTTCTGTGATTGGCATATTTTACTTAGCATAATGTTTGCAAAGTTCTTCTATGTTGTAACATATATCAGAATTTTCTCTCTTTTCAAGGCCGAATAAAATTATGTTGTATGTTTATTTATAAAATTAAAAAATCTTATTTTTAAAAACTGAGAAGAAAAGAAAAAAGCATAAGAGCTTGCTATGGTTGTATAAGTGTGTAGAATTAGGTGCACACACACACACACACAGACACAATCAACACCTTATGACAATCTGCTAAAATGAAGGGTAAGATATTGCATGGTAATTACGAGATGTTACCTGCTTCTTACCTCAGATATCTTTTTGGTAAGTCTTCGTCTACTGGAGCTTGATCACTCTTTCTCATGGCCATTATTTCTTGGAGGGAAAAGGACAGGAAGAGAGAGAGGGAGAGGAGAGGAGATGCTGGGTACTATGTTTATGTGGAACACTTTCCCGTCTTCTTCAAATTGACTCATTGGTTAAGACTGTATTTCTTACGGTTAAGATAGTATAAGGTAATGGTGAGGGAAAGAGTAAACAGCTCACAGACAAAACTCTTAGGATCTCCTAACCCTCACTTTTCAAATTCACAATTGCTTTGAATGAAAAGGAGAGTAGATAGTCTATTGAAGGAGAAGATTATTACAGATGAGGTTTAATATGCCCTCTTGACATATCCTATTCAGTAGAGCCCAAGAGTGGTTGCAAATCCCCCAAAATGTTAAATTGAATTACTGAAAAGGATAAAAGTTTGGCAAAATGGTGAAAAAGAAAAACTGCAAGGGGTCCTCCTGGAGCCTTAGGTTTAGAGTCAGTTGTACCTGAATCAAGAGTTAAGAGGAATTGGAGTTTTTAAAGAATACACCACAAAACAAGTAGGCAGTTTATATTAACACAGTAAGCAGTTGATATTAACACATATTTTCCAAACCAAATTCAGCACACATGAACTAACAAGTATGAGGGTGTTTGGGGACAAAGGGTAGAATACTTTTAACTGAGACTACCTTGGGAAATCTGGGTCACAGACTCAACAGAAAGTGAAGGGGTGATAGGCTATTGATCCTGCCTGTCCTGTCTCTTGTGATTGACATGTGTTAATTACCAAACCAATATCCATACTTTCTTCTTCTTTTTTCTTTTTTTAAAATTGAACTCTTATTGGTTGGCAATAGGACCAGCTTAAAAACAAACAAACAAACAAAAAACCCAAAACATTTCCCAGGCTCCCTTTCAACTTGTGCAGCCATGGGATTGAACTGCATGAGACATATTACGTGTAACATTTAGCGTGGTTACGTTCAACATTTAGCATGGTTCCTGACACACTGTAAATAGTGGTAAGTGGTGGTTATTATTGCAAATGAATTTTTAAAATTTAAAGTGTTATATAGTATAAAGGATCATTCTTCTGATAATAACTGTGCCAGTTATTAAAGTATTGTTTTTCAGCTCCAAATCCTCTTTTCTAGATTTGTCTCTGCAGTGTTGGGGCTGAGACTTTGCAAAACGTATTTCTGCTTTGTCAGCGGTTCCTCGTTGCTCTTCCTTTAGGGGGCACTAGAGGGAGACTACGCGTGGAGGAGGAAGAGGGTGCGCACCCCTTCCTGTCTGGTTCTTGTTGGCTTCTGATCAGCTTCCTGTTCATGTGAGCTGCACTCTAGCAGTGCTTTTCCCTCCTGGCACTGGCAGTACTTTTAAGAATTGAATCCAGTTTGCAGTTTCTCTGACACTTTCAAATATTGTGCTCCACTTCAGAGTCACTGGCACTGCCCACGCCTCATTTTTCAGAGGTCTGTGTCTCAGGCCTATGGGACCTTTTCTCAACTCTTCTCAACAGTACCAGTTGAGCTGCTCCCCCTCCTGAGAACTCTCACTTCTGCACAGGGCCACTCTTCCAAGCTTCTATGTTTTAATAATTCCGGCCTCTTCCTGTCAGCCCTAGGGGTGTTAGGTGTTGCCTGAAGAATTTTCAGGAATTTTGCAAGTAGCTAAACCATTGGCAGCAGACCCCTATTTGGAGCTCTGGCTGGTGTTCTGAGCCTGCATTGTACGCTGGTTCTAATGTCCCCAGACACGACATTGTATTGGGGTCCTGAGTCTTTTTCCTCAACCATGGTGGAAGGATTTACATCATAGAAATTGGCAAATGGTACAAATAAGATTTCCCCAACTAAAGGGCAAGTTGTAATCACTTGGGGGCCTATCACTACTTAAGAGTTTTATTTTTATCCAACCAATTACTCAGTTAACACAGTTAATACATTTATATTCGTTTCACGTAACTATTGTGGTTGTGTGTTCTGGAGCGACCTTGAATGATATAAGAACCTTGTAGAGTTGTTAACCATCAACCCTGGTTGTACTCCAGGAAAACTGGCATATGTGTGTAATTTTCTTGACAGATAATTTTTTTTTTTTTGAGACAGGATATCCCTTTGTCTTCCAGACTAGAGTGCAGTGGCACGAACACAGCTCACTGTAGCCTTGATCTCCCAGGCTCAAGTAATCTTCCCACCTCAGCCTCCCAGGTAGTTGGGACTATAGGTGCACACCACCATGCCCAGCTATTTTTTTTTTTCGTATTTTTTGTAGAGATGGGGTTTCTCCATGTTGCCCAGACTGGTCTCAAACTCCTGAGCTCAAGCAATTCACCCACCTCAGGCTCTCAAAGTGCTGGGATTACAGGCATGAGCCACCACTCTGGGCTGACAAATAACTTTTGTAAAGATTGCCTGACACCTAGAATATTAGAGATATTTGATTGTGTTACTAACATTAGTTAACATCAGTAACATGAGTTGATGCTGGTTGAGTCTCCAGGAGATATAGAGAAAGCAATCTTGCATGTTTTAGAACATAATTTATAATTTTGTCTTTTGTGTAGAAGGGAATGAGATGTAGCTACTAATCACATTTTTGCTGAGCAGGGATGACGTATGTTTCTTGAAAAAAAAATAAATCAAACATTGTTTTAAATATGTTAGGGTACTATGGGTCATAAGGTATCCTATTATAAATCTGTTGTAAAGGAAACAACCATTTCCTATTTTGGCACTGGTGTAGATTTGGTTTCACAAATCAGGTTTCTAAAAAGCAAGGTATACGTGATATCTCTTGATTCCTTAAGATATACAGTCCGGATCTCTGGATAACTATATGCTTTCAGTTAAGGTTTTTGATCTCCATTTTAACTGCATAATTTTGCTTATTAGAGTTGGAGAAACCTTTCGTTGGCTCTCCAAAGCTTTGATCTTGCTCAATATGCCTATGCGAGGCTCCACAAGGTTATATTCTGAAAAGAGATGCCAACATTCTAATATAATCGTCAAAATGACTTGCAAGAAAAAGCAAACTTTTCATACAAATCCTACATTTAAAGATGCCTTCCTTCCAATAACATTCATTAAGGGACCATCTGTTTGCCTTTGATTATCATCTGGGCCACTAATAAGAGAGTTTAATTTGAACAATGTTATTTGCACGCTACTTCTAAATTTAGTGCTTTTCAAAGAAGTCAGCAAGGCTGGCCTCCAGGAAATAGTGACTTTGATGTAACATCTGGTATTCAGGGAGTTTCTGTGTAGTGCCCAACTAGTGGGTGGACCAAAGGGCAAAGGGAAGTCAAGCGACTTGCCCAGAGTCATGTAATTAGTTAATGACTTAACCTGGCATATCTGCGGTTTCTATCTGTGGCTAAAAGTCCTAGCCTGTGTATATCTATTCTGTATGTTGTATAGATAATGTGTATGCAGACACAGCACCCCCTTTCCAGCCAATATTCACAAACAGATGAACAAATGTGTATTGATCGGTAAGACTAATTATAGGCTTATTTATTTGCATCTTTCTCTATGGCGTTCCCTCCCTGTATTTTGGGAAGGAAATAAATTTCCTTGTATTAACCTTCCCTTCATTAAAAAATGGTTTGAATTAACAGGAAATTGTTATTGCCGGCAAAGACTTCTCTGTAAGTGAACTAATCTTTTTCCTTGCAAGAAAAATGGAGGGTTACATTGAACTAAGAACCCACTTGATTTGCTGGAGACTGGAAGGCATCAACATTCAACCTTTTTTCCTTCTTAATTGTTTACCCCATTCAGCTTCCCTGGGCTGGAGATCAGAGATGTCAACACCTAAAACGTAAGATTATAAAGAAAGTTTGAGGTTATGATGCTTTTATTATAAGAAGCAATTCTTTTTTGCTACTTTACTGGGTCAATACATTTTATAATCAATGTGTCATTTTAATATCCTTGCACCAATTATAGCATAATATATTCCATCTGATTAGTACTTTTAACTTTAGCGATTTCACATCTTGATTTAATTTAATCTTGTCAGGTTTTTATTAAAAATAATTTGCATATTATGCATATTGTATATGCTTAGAATTGTTTTTTCATTACCAAAATAACTGTTTCAAATTTTATACAGTCAAGCATATCTTAATATCTTAGAAATTAAGAAAATTAAAATTCTAACCTGAAAAATTGGAGTTTAAGTCTCAGCTCTACTGACTGTGTGACCTTGAGCAAATTATTAGATCTTTGTAACCTTCAAAGTCCTCAGATGTGAAATATTTCACAGCGTTGAGAGAATGAAATGAAATCATATGTAAAGCTGTTAGCACAGTGTTCTGATAAACGTTAAAAGGTCAGGAAATTGTTATTAATTGTTTTTCCCATTCTTTTTTTTTCCCCTGTAAAGTATATTAGTGTTCTGTGCTGGTTCTTGCCTGACCCTTAGAGAGTTTATGAAAATCACAGACACATCATGGAATGAGAGGGCTCTTGAAAACCTTAGAAAGCTTAATTATAAAGTTAAATGGTGTGGTAGAGACTTGGTATTTAGTTGGACAAGATCCATTCCCTTTGCTTTGGGTGATGCCACCATGATTTACTTTAAGGTCGTTCCTTTTGCTCTTTTCTGTGCAGTATTGGGACTACTGTCAGAAAGTGACATGGTCTCCCTTGGCCAAGGGCTGGGCATGGGACCCAAGCTGTTCCAATTGTGGTGCCTCTCCTGGAAATTTGAATCCTGGTGAAATAACACAAAAATTGGAAAATGATTGAAGCCAGTGGGGCCCTGAATTGATTATCCATCAGAAGAGCTATGTAGTACACTTGAGTGTCTAAGAGCAGCGACTTAGAGCCAGACAGCCTGGGTTTAACTCCTGGTTATATCACAGTTAAAGCAAGTTACTTATGGTTTAAGTGACCATAGCTAGGGCAAATTACTTACCTTCTTTATGCCTCAGTGTTCTTTTTATCGCTAAAGTGAAATCATTAATAGTACTGAATTTGCAGGGCTGTTGTAAGCATTAAGTAAGTTAATACTATTTAATAGATGTTTAGTGAATATCTAAAGGGCTTAGAATGTACCTGGTATATATTAAGTAGAGTATGCATTATAACTGCAACTGCATATACTGGTACTATTATTACTGCTCTGTTCTTGCCTCAAGATGCCCAAACTTACTCTCATTCTTGTTCTTCCCTAATCTTGGTTCTCTAGCCTTCCCTTTAATTCACTGCTTGAGGGAAATGAACAAGAAGAGTAGTGAGGTCTGAGGGGCCATAAGTGGAAACCATGCAGGGCAAGAATTAATAGTAAGGATGCTGGATTTTTTTCTAAGTGTAATGAAAACAGTGATGTCCTGGAACTGGTTTACACCATTAATGAGACCTGACTATTAGCTCCTCTTCCCAAGCTTGTGTTCAGTGATTTCAAGCTGGCTGTTAAATATTGACCAGCATACCAATGGATAGGAAGCTCTTGGATAAGGGAAGGAGAGTGGCACAATCTTATTTACCTTTTAAGAGGATCACCCTGGCTGCTCAGAGGAGAACAGTTTGCAGAAAGTCAAGAGTGGAAGCAAGGAGACCAGCCAGGAATCTATTGGTATAGTCCTGGGAGTGTTGATGCTGGCTCAGGGGTTTTTAAGAGTGGTGATAGAGTATTAACAAATAGTGAAATGTAGGACACATTTTAGAGTCAGAGTGACAGTATATGCTGATGGATTAAATGAAGGGTGTGCATGAAAGAAAGGAATCAAGAATGACTTTATATTTGGGTTCTGAGCAACTGGCTTAATGGAGATGCTGATTATTGAGATGGGGAAGACAGAGAAGCAGCATATTGGTGTTGAATCTTGTACTCGAAAATTGTAATTTTGATCTCTGTTTCCAGTGTAGAAAAACTGAGGAACAAAAAACAATAATCATTGGAAAGCGTGTTGTAGTCAGCTTGGGCTGCTCTAACAAAATGCCATAGACTATCTGGCTTAAACAATAGACATTTATTTCTCACAGTCCTGGAGGCTGGGAAGTCCAAGATCAAGGTGCTAGCAGATTCAGTGTCTGGTGAGGTCGCCCACTTCCTGGCTTGCAGACAGCTGCCTTTTCCTTGTGTCCTCACTTGACAGAGAGAGAGTTCCAGCTCTAATCCCTTCCTTTTCTTATGAGGACATTAATCCCATCATGGGCACACATCCTCATGACCTCATCTAAACCTAATTACCCACCAAAGACCCCCACCTCCAAATACCATCACATTGGGTATGAGAGCTTTAACATTTGAATTTTGGGGAGATACAAACATTCAGTTCATAGTAACAAGTGACTATTGTTAAAAAGCCATACAAAGAGGAGGATGGAACTAGGGATTTGTCAGTTGGTAGAAGCAAAGCACTGGTGAGAAGCCAGATTATAGTTGAGAGAGAAGAATCAGAATTAAAATCCTTGAGGTCAAGTATTAGCCTATTAGACAGAGAGCTGACCACTTCTTTCTTAAAATCTAAATAGGTTTCCACCTAACATTAAAAATGTACCTATTGCAGGCCGGAAGTGTGGCTCATGCCTGTAATCCCAGCACTTTGGGAGGCTGAGGCGGGTGGATCACGAGGTCAGGAGATCGAGACCATCCTGGCTAACATGAGAAAACCCTGTCTCTACTAAAAAAATACAAAAAAATTAGCTGGGCATGGTGGCAGGTACCTGTAGTCCCAGCTACTTGGGAGGCTGAGGCAGGAGAATGGCATGAACCCGGGAGGCGGAGCTTGCAGTGAGCCGAGATTGCGCCACTCCACTCCAGCCTAGGTGACAGAATGAGACTCCGTCCCAAAAAAAAAAAAAAAAAAAAAAAAAAAAAATTGTACCTATTGCATAAAGAGCTTGAACAAACATATGTACAGAGAATAAAAACATTTAATTATTGTTTTTTAAACTTACACTAGATTATCTCCAATGACTAAAGAAATTGCTGATTATAAGGTTTCTATTTAACAATTCATGATGACTCTTCAGGCCACGCTATTACCGTAGTAAAAGTATAGAATAATGGCGAAGAGCACAGGTGCTGGAGCCCAAATGCCTGGGTTCAGATCCCAGCTCTGTCCATTTCTAGCTGTGTGACCTTCAGAGAATTGATGGAGCAGTTTCTTATCTGAAACTTGCAGGTCTCATGGCAGAGGGAAAATACAGTTGGCTAACAATGTGTTAATGCTTACAGTTTCTTCTCAGAAGTGACAAATATGACTTTTGCTCATATTCCATTGGCCAAAGACAGTTAAATGGTCAAACCTGATGTCAACAGCATAGCGATATTTGATCACCTCGCAGAGAGGCAGTACAAGTCACAAAACCATGCCTGACTTTGATCTCCTTCAGGGAGTGACAACCAATATTTTGAACAATAGCACAGGCTACCTATATATACATATATATGTGGACCTCATTGTGAGTATTTAACGACATATGATCTTAAAGCTTTGGCTCCATGTTTATTACTGACAGCATCAAGATTCTCTAAAAAAATTTAAAAATTCTCATTAACACCTAGAAGGAACAGACCAGAGAATTATACTCCTGGCAGCTCATTAGAAGAGAATGGCTGGCTTTCTTATCTTGGAATTTTAGAATGTGTTATAATAGCAAATTTCTTTTGGGGACTTGAGTTTCTGTGGATTTCATGTCTAGATTTTTGCTAGCAAGTGCTTGGATTTCTTCCCTGGCTGCCCCACAGGCATGGTGCTGCAACTCTGCCACACGTCACACTCCCTGGGTCTCATCATTTTTCTGCAAAACCGGGTAGACCAGTTGTCATCCACTTGACTGACAGTCATGTTGTGAGGATTAATGAGTTAAAGTTTGTCAAATGTCTCCAACTCCTGAAAGGTGGTAAGTAGAAGGCATAATTATTGGTATTTTCCCATCTTTATTTAGACTTGAAAGGCCTTTCTGGTCACCTTTGAGATTTTGACATAAGCAGGCTACAGTGGTGAATTATTTGTTTTACAGCCTTTCTGTTTGACATTTCTCTACCCTCACCCCATCACAGTGACTTTAAAGAAGGAATGTCAACCTTAACCTTTCCTGTCTCCATCTGTTGAGATTTTTGTCTTGTCTTATTGTTATTTTGTATATTTTATTCTACCATTTATAAGAACATGCGCTTAGACCTATGCTATTAGCTAACTAACACGGAGGCATAAAGGACAAACTATAGTCACATGTTTTATTCTATATAGTACCTGGTAATTTCATAGGGTGGTTCAATGATTAACTAATATTATTCACAAACACGGGCTTCCAGTGAGCTCTCAATCTAAACACCTCATTACTAATTTAAAATAGAGTTCAAAACAAACATTTATTGTTAATATATTCAATGCATTAACATATAGGCATTTTCCATCCCTGGCTTTGACCAGATAGCATATAGAGAAAGGAGAGAGAGAGGAATATTCTATCTAGAAGTCATTTCAAGGATGTCATTTAAGTTAGCATTATTGTATCCATTGTGATTTTGCCTTTGGGGTACAAAAATAAGCTGCAATACTTTTCCAGCCAGGCAAATTTGGTTTCTTTTAAGAACATACAAATAGATAGATTCCATATTCCTATCTAAACTCATTACCACTGCAGATTCACCCTTCTCCTTTAATTCTTGCTTCTTGGCTTTCCTTTAGTGCTAATGGAGGCAAGCTGGTAAATCCCTATCTACAATGAAGCTCAAGAAGTTACATGTAAAATTTGAATCAGGAAGTTGAGGATTCAAGTTTTGGCTCATTTCTCTATTCAGCCAACAAACATTTCTAATGTATTTGTTAGATATGGTAGTATCTATCACACCACCCAGTACTATCTGTCTAGCCTCCAGTGAGTTCTTGATTCACAGCAGTTTATTTAGTATGTAGTGATTGAGTGCAGGTGTAGGAGAAGCTATGGATTCTTTTTATCAGTCATCTCTCTATGCTGTGTACAAATAATAGATAGACTGGTTATGGGTTAGGCTTTCCTGGGATCGAGTGATTTAATGTATGTTAATTTCTACCTCCTAAGCAGTTTTTGAGAGTTAGAATTTAGATGCACAGTTGTAACTGTGTTTTCTTAGGCAGACTTCTTATGTTCCTTGGCTGTTTAAAAGCTAAAGAATATTAATGACAATGAACAACATTAATCATTACTCAGCTCTGATTAAACAGGCATTCTAAATTGCTCAATGTATTGGTCTATTGATGCGTCCAAAATCATCTGTGACTGATCTTGGGCAAGTTATCTACCCTCTCTAAATCCTAGTTTCTTTATCTATGCAGTGCAAATGATCTTGGTTACCTTCCAGGATTGCTACAAGTACTAAATGAAACCATGCAGTCTTCAGACGAGTATTTATTGAGTGCTTCCTCTGTGTTAGGTGCTGAGCCAGCTCCTAAGGGTATGGCCATGAAACAACTCTGGCATTGTCCCCATTGTCATGGGGATTAAAGTCTAGGGAGGGAAATAGACATTAAATAATACAGATCATAATTACGATTGTGATCAGTGCTACAAGGTGAAAAACAGTAATATTGACAAAGATTATTTGCTTGACCAAACTCCTGAGCTTTCTCCTCAGCTTCTCCTAGGGACATACAAGTACTTCTTTGTAAAATCCAGTTTTAGCAAGAACTCTGCTAAGTCAGTTACGTCCATCCTCCATATCTGATTACCCTTGATAACTAATTGCGTTTTTCATCCTCTACCATTCCCCAGGTGATGTCTGACCACCCTGACCTGTCTTCAGCAAGAATCCCATTAAGTCTGTTTAGCCAGAATCTGCCTTACAACTGATGTTGCCTGTCAGTAATTTCCTAACCACTGACCCCCACCCTATTCCTTGGCTATAAATTCCCACTTGCCCATGCTGTATTTGGAATTGAGTCCAATCCTACACAGAGGCCTCTTTTCTCCTATTGCAGTAGTCCAGTTTTTACCACCTTAACTGTGGTCTGGTTCTGTTTTCTTTTTCACTATAAGTGAGTCTTACAGAGAAACTGAACAAGAATGCGGAGGTGGGGAAGGAAGGTGCCATTGGGAAGCGGTCCTATAAGCTAAGACTTGAGGATGAGTAAGAGGGAGAAAAGGGGAGAATCAGGGAGGAGCATTTCAGGCAAAGGAAACAAGCTGAGATGAGATGGAGTTTGGTGCCTTAAGGCTATAGTGAGATTTCAGTGAACAAGAGTGAGAGGGATGCAGATGAGCTCAGGCGGCTGTTCAGGATTTGATCGTGCAGGGCTTTGTAAGCTGTGGAAGAACTTGCGATCTACTCTAAAGGTTATAGAAACTGATAAAACACGTTAAGTAGATTTGAATTACAGTACCTTTTCATCTGACTGATAGCAGTGTGGAGAAAAGCTTAGAAGGAGGTCAGAATGGGTACAGCAAAACCAGCTAGGAGGCTGCTGTAATTGTCCAGGTAAGAAATGCTGGTGGCTTGGGGCCTGTGACATCTTCATGGATGCAGAAAAGAGATGCATTGGATATGGTAGGCAAGGTCGGGGGGTGGGGGGGCGGTTAAGAAAGCTGCCCAGGTTTTCTGGGATAAGCTACCAAATGGAACATATTAGTGGTGTCTTTATTCAGAAATGGGACACTCCAGGGTTAGACAGAGAATACTTTGGGGTAGACAGAGAATGCTAAGTTCATTTTCAGATATGTTTAAGTTTGGGGTGTCTGTGAAACATACAAGTGAAGACAACAAGTACACAGTGAATATACAAAGATCTAGAGCTTAGAAAAGAGGCCTGGATGGAAAATAGATTTTGACATAGAAAGGATGGTTATTAACATCATAGAATGAATGAGGTGGCTTAGGGAAAGGGCACAGAGTAAGAAAAGCAGACCTAGGACCACACTTAAAGGAATATCCATATTTAAAGGCTAACTAGAGCAGGATTGGCCAAAGAGGCTAGGAAAGAATAGTAAAAAAGACAAGACAGAAATTAAGAGTGTGTAGTTACAGTACCAAACAAAGGGAGTTCTGAAGTAAAGAGGCATGGATAGGCCTAAGGGATATTTTTGAAAGGATGGAAATGTTTTATTATTGACTGTGTTGATGATTAAATGGCTCTGTAAATTTTCTAAAAAGAATTGAATTTTACACTTAAAAAGGATGAATTTTATGGCAAATAAATTATACCTCAATACACCATAAAGGAAAAAAAAAAGGAAAAAGGCATGGTAATCATGTAGACAGTTGAAGAAGGATTGAGGCAAAGACTAAGAAGTATCTCTTCTTTTTCTATCAAAAGAAGCCTTTCACTTATCCACCACGATCAAGTCAGCTTCATCTTAAGGATGCAAGCCTGGTTCAACGTATACAAATCAATAAATGAAATTTATCACATAAACAGAACTAAAGACAAAAACCACATGATTATCTCAATAGATACAGAAAAGACCTTTGATAAAATTCAACATCCCTTCATGTTAAACACTTTCAATAAACTAGATATTGAAGGAACATAGCTCAAAATAATAAAATAATAAGAACCATTTATGACAAATCCACAGCCACTATCATACTGAATGCGCAAAAGCTGGAAGATCCCCCTTGAAAACCATCACAAGACAAGTATGCCCTGTCTCACCATTCCTATTCAACATAGTATTGGAAGTTCTGGCCAGGGCAATTAGGCAAGAGAAAGAAGTAAAGGGTATTCAAAAAGGAAGAGAAGACGTTAAATTGTCATTGTTTGCAGATGACATAATCCTGTATCTAGAAAACCCCATCGTCTCAGCCCAAAAGCTTCTTAAGCTGACAAACGACTTCAGCAGAATCTCAGGATATAAAATCAATGTGCAAAAATCACAAGCTTTCCTGTACATCAACAACAGGCAAGCCAAACCATGAATGAACTCCCATTCACAATTGCTACAAAGAGAATAAAATAACTAGGAATACAGCTAAGAAGGGAAGTGAAGGACCTCTTCAAGGAGAACTACAAACCACTGCTCAAGGAAATCAGAGAGGACACAAACAAATGGAAAGACAGTCCATGCTCATGGATAGGAAGAATCAATATCATGAAAATGGCTATGCTGCTGAAAGTAATTTATAGATTCAATGCTATTTCCCATTAAATTACCATTGATTCTTCACAGAATTAGGAAAAAACTATTTTAAAATTCATATGGAACCAAAAAAGAGCCTGAATAGCCAAGACAATGCTAAGCAAAAAGAAAAAAGCTGTAGGCATCATGCTACCTGACTTCAAAGTGTACTACAAGGCTACAGTAACCAGAACCATCTGATCTTTGACAAACTTGACAAAAACAAGCAATGGGGAAAGGGTTCCCTATTTAATAAATGGTGCTGGGAGAACTGGCTAGCCATATGTAGAAAACTGAAACTGGACCCCTTCCTTACACCTTATACAAAAATTAACTCAAGATGGATTAAAGACTTAAATGTAAAACCCCAAAAGTATAAAAACTCTAGAAGAAAATCTAGGCAATACCATTCAGGACATAGGCACAAGCAAAGATTTCATGGCGGAAACGTCAAAAGCAATTGCAACAAAAGCAAAAATGACAAATGGGATCCAATTAAGCTAAAGAGCTTCTGCACAGCAAAAGAAACTATAACCAGAGCGAACAGACAATCTACAGGATGGGAGAAAATTTTTGCAATCTATCTATATGACAAAGGTCTAATATCCAGAATTTACAAGGAACTTAAACAAGTTTACAAGAATAAAACAAACAACCCCATTAAAAAGTGGGCAAAGGACATGAACAGACACTTCTTAAAAGAAGACATACATGCGACCAAGAAACATATGAAAAAAAGCTCAACATCACTGATCGTTACAGAAATGCAAATTAAAACCACAATGAGATACCATCTCACGCTGATCAGAATGGCAATTATTAAAAGGACAAGAAACAACAGGTGCTGGTGAGGCTGCAGAGAAAAAGGAATGCTTTTACACTGTTGGTGGAAATGTAAATTAATTCAATCATTGTGGAAGACAGTGTGGTGGTTCCTCAAAGACTGAGAACCAGAAATACCATTTGACCCAGCATCCCATTACTGGGTATATATTCAAAGGAATATAAATCATTCTATTATAAAGATACATGCATACGTATGTTTGTTGCAGCACTATTTGCAATAGCAAAGACATGGAATCAACACAGCTGCCCATCCATGATGGACTGGATAAAGAAAATGTGGTACATATACACCATGGAATACTATGCAGCCATAAAAAGGAATAAGATCATGTTCTTTGCAGGGACATGGATGGAGCTGGAAGCCATTATCTTCAGCAAACTAACGCAAGAACAGAAAACCAAACACCACATGTTTTCACTTACAAGTGGGAGCTGAACAATGAGAACACATAGACACAGGGAGGGAAACAACACACACTGGGGCCTGGTGGGGGCTGGGGTGAAGGAAGGGAGAGCATCAGGAAAAATAGCTAATACATGCTGGGCTTAATACCTAGGTAAGGGTTTGATAGGTGCAGCAAAACATGATGGCACACGTTTACCTATGTAACAAACCTGCACATCTTGCGTATGTACCCAGAACTTAAAAAAAAATCCTCCTGAAATTAAAAAAAGGAGGGTTTAATTAGAAAAGTAAAAGAGTGTTTGGGAGGAACTGAGAACTGAATGAGTGGTGAGGAGTGAAGGTAGTGAGTTTGGACAACTCTTCTTAGATATGAAAGTGCTTTGCAAACTATAAATCACATTGTATTGTGTTGGGATTGGATTTTATTTTTAAATTTAAAAAATAGATTTAGGGGGTCCAAGAGAAGTTTTGTTATGTGGGTATATCACATAGTAGGCAAGTCTGGGCTTTTAGGGTAGCCATCACCTGAAGAGTGTACATTGTACCCATAAGTAATTTCATATCCCTCACCCACCTCCTACTCTCTCACCCTTCTGAATCTCTGTTGTCTATTATTCCACTCTCTATGTTCATGTGTACAAATTATTTTATTATTATTATTATTATTATTATTTTGAGATGGAGTCTTGCTCTGTCACCCAGGCTGGAGTGCAGTGGTGCAATCTTGGCTCACTGCAATCTCTGCCTCCTGGGTTCAAGTGATTCTCCTGCCTCAGCCTTCTGAGTAGCTGGGACTACAGGCATGTGCCACCATTGTCTAATTTTTTTTTTTGTAGTCTTAGTAGAGACGGGGTTTCACCGTGTTAGCCAGGATGGTCTCCATCCCCTTACCTCGTGATCTGCCCGCCTCAGCCTCCCAAAGTGCTGGGATTACAGGCATGAACCACTGCACCCAGCCCCATGTGTACAAATTATTTAGCTCCCACTTATGAGTGAGAACATATGGTGTTTGAGTTTCTGTTTCTGGGTTATCTGAAATTTTATTTTTTGAATGCGTAACAGGCTTTCTCCCTAGAACAGTGATTTTCAAAGTGGAGCGCACAAGGAAATATTAGAACTTGTAGATATTAATTTAATCTAATAATAAGAAGACAGTTGGCTTTGCCAGCTTTTGATTATGGATTGAGAGTGGTGCTCTCCTTTGGTCCATGAAGCTTTTTCATGAACAATGTATATGGTGTTGGGAAAATGTAAGGGTTTTGCCAGGTAGAAGGTGGATAGTGATCCTGACCTCGAGAGCTCATTCACCTCCAGTGAAATACAGGATGTTCCAGTTTATGCGTTTGCAAGAAATTTCACAGGTTATATTAGCAGGCTTTAATGAAACAAATCTTCAAAAAATGGACAAGTTTCTTAGAAATATTCCTATAAATAAACTTCATGTTAAAGAGAATTTTAGTAATTTTACTACAAAGAACAAGAAAACACCTCCTCTCCTTCTAGTACAGGTTCTCTGTCAGTCAGAATAATGGTTTGATCTGACCAAAAGGGGCCAAAACACTTGAAACAATTACGACAATCTGAAACATTAATCTATTGTTATTAGTAGTGCTACCACACTTTGTCCCATTTGTTTTCTATTGGGTTTGTTGTGCTTTAGTGAGCTATATTTTCTAGCTGTAAACAAACAGCTATAAATCCATTAAACCACATATTGAAATAAACTGAACTCAGTAGCAAACCTTTGAACTACTATGTCATAAAGTGAGAAACCAAGGTTTTTTGAAAAACCAAGTTGTAATCAATGCATTGCTCATATCAAAATTAATATTAATTATTTAGAAGAGCAAACCCATGTAGTAAAGTCTTAAAATAAATTTATGCTACCCCTACAATACTACTGTTCACTTGTTTGGTCAGTTTGGGGCAAAAACTGTGAAGGTAAGTTTTGATTTTAGTATCCCCCTCCCCACTGGCACCCAGGTTTGATGAGTGCCCTTTCCCTCCCTGCCTAACCTCCTTTACCCATGCTCCTCCCCATCCACCCCAAATAAGCTGCCTCCTGATGGCAGTCCTTCTTATCCCACTGAGTGGCTGTGGATGACAACAGCAATTCTCAGTCACCTCTAAAATATGTCCTTTCCTGTCCTGCCCAGGAGAGTGGAAATTGACAGTACCTAGGGAAATCTTTAAAACTCTGCATAGGAGGTGATTCCAAGATGGCTGAATAGGAACAGCTCCAGTCTACAGCTCCCAGTGTAAGCAATGCAGAAGACGGGTGACTTCTGCATTTCCAACTGAGGTACTGGGTTCGTCTCACTGGGGCTTGTCAGATGGTGGGTGCAGGACAGTGGGTGCAGTGCACTGAGCATAAGCCAAAGCAGGGCAAGTCACTGCCTTACCGGGAAAGCACAAGGGGTCAGGGAATTCCGTTTCCTAGCCAAGTGAAGCTGTGACAGACAGCATCTGGAAAATTGGGTCACTCCCACTCTAATACTGTGCTTTTCCAATGATCTTAGCAAACGGCACACCAGGAGACTGACTCGCCTGACTCAGAGGGTCCCACGCCCTTGAAGTCTCACTCATTGCTAGCACAGCAGTCTGAGATCGAACTGCAAGGCAGCAGCGAGGCTGGGGAAGGGGCGCCTGCCATTGCTGAGGCTTGGGTAGGTAAACAAAGTGGCCCGGAAGCTTGAACTGGGTGGAGCCCACTGCAACTCAAGGATGCCTGCCTGCCTCTGTAGACTCCACCTCTGGGGGCAGGGCATAGCTGAACAAAAGGCAGCAGAAACCTCTGCAGACTTAAATGTCCCTGTCTGACAGCTTTGAAGAGAGTAGTGGTTCTCCCAGCATGGAGTTTGAGATCTGAGAACAGACAGACTGCCTCCTCAAGTGGGTCCCTGAGCCCCGAGTAGCCTAACTGGAAGGCACCCCCCAGTAGTGGCAGACTGACACCTCACACGGCCGGGTACCCCTCTGAGACAAAGCTTCCAGAGGAACGATCAGGCAGCAACATTTGCTGTTCAGCAATATTCGCTGTTCTGCAGCCTCCACTGCTGATACCCAGGCAAACAGGGTCTGGAGTGGACCTCCGGCAAACTCCAACAGACCTGCAACTGAGGGTCCTCACTGTTAGAAGAAAAACTAACAAACAGAAAGGACATCCACACCAAAACCCCATCTGTATGTCACCATCATCAGAGACCAAAGGTAGATAAAACCACTAAGATGGGGAAAAAACAGAGCAGAAAAGCTGAAAATTCTCAAAGTCAGAGTGCCTCTCCCCCTCTAAAGGAACGCAGCTCCTCACCAGCAATGGAACAAAGCTGGATGGAGAATGACTTTGACAAATTGAGAGAAGAAGACTTCAGACAATCAAACTTCTCTGAGCTGAAGGAGGAAGTTCGAACCCATAGCAAAGAAGTTAAAAACTTTGAAAAAAGATTAGATGAATGGCTAACTAGAATAACCAGTGTAGAGAAGTCCTTAAATGACCTGATGGAGCTGAAAACCATGGCACAAGAACTACGTGATAAATGCACAACCTTCAGTAGCTAATTCAATGAAATGGAAGAAAGGGTATCAGTGATTGAAGATCAAATGAATGAAATGAAGTGAGAAGAGAAGTTTAGAGAAAAATGAGTAAAAAGAAATGAACAAAGCCTCCAAGAAATATGGGACTATGTGAAAAGACCAAATCTACGTCTGATTGGTGTACCTGAAAGTGACGGAGAGAATGGAACCAAGTTGGAAAACACTCTACAGGGTATTATCCAGGAGAACTTCCCCAATCTAGCAAGGCAGGCCAAGATTCAAATTCAGAAAATACAGAGAATGCCACAAAGATGCTCCTTGAGAAGAGCAACTCCAAGACATATAATTGTCAGATTCATCAAAGTTGAAATGAAGGAAAAAATGTTAAGGGCAGCTAGAGAGAAAGGTCGGGTTACCCACAAAAGGAAGCCCATCAGACTAACAGTGGATCTCTCAGCAGAAACTCTACAAGCCAGAAGACAGTGGGGGCCAATATTCAACATTCTTAAAGAAAATAATTTTCAACCCAGAATTTCATATCCAACCAAACTAAGCTTCATAAGTGAAGGAGAAATAAAATACTTTACAGACAAGCAAATGCTGAGAGATTTTGTCACCACCAGGTCTGTCCTACAAGAGCTCCTGAAGGAAGCACTAAACATGGAAAGGAACAACTGGTACCAGCCACTGCAAAAACATGCCAAATTGTAAAGACCGTCAAGACTAGGAAGAAACTGCATCAACTAACAAGCAAAATAACAAGCTAACATCATAATGACAGGATCAAAGTCACACATAATGATATTAACCTTAAATGTAAATGGGCTAAATGCTCCAATTAAAATACATAGACTGGCAAATTGGATAAAGAGTCAAAATCCATCAGTCTGCTGCATTCAGGAGACCCATCTCACATGCTGAGACACACATGGGCTCAAAATAAAGGGACGGAGGAAGATCTACCAAGCAAATGGAAAACAAAAAAAGGCAGGGGTTGCAATCCTAGTCTCTGATAAAAACAGACTTTAAACCAACAAAGATCAAAAGAGACAAAGAAGGCCATTACATAATGGTAAAGGGATCAATTCAACAAGAACAGCTAACTATCCTAAATATATATGCACCCAATAGAGGAGCACCCAGATTCATAAAGCAAGTCCTTAGAGACATACAAAGAGAGGTAGACTCCCACACAATAATAATGGGAGACTTTAACACCCCATTGTCAACATTAGACAGATCAACGAGACAGAAAGTTAAAAAGGATATCCAGGAATTGAACTCAGCTCTGCACCAAGCAGACCTAATAGACATCTACAGAACTCTCCACTCCAAATCAACAGAATATACATTCTTCTCAGCACCACATCACACTTATTCCAAAATTGACCACATAGTTGGAAGTAAAGCACTCCTCAGCAAATGTAAAATAACAGAAATTTTTTTATTAGTTGTTAAAAACTTTACTGAATCATTGATTTCAAGAGTGATTTATAATCTTTAATAACAGAAGCTATACATCTTATTTTTAAGTTTGTCTGCTTCTGTATGTCTGTTTTCTTTATTCCCTACTTGCCTATCAGTATTCCAGAAAATACCACAAAAAATTAAGTCAAACCTAAATCACTTAACAGGCATTTAAATAAAGAAATAAAGATGTCCTCAACAGAAAAAAACAAAACACAAAAGGAAATCAAACCACAGTATTCTATATAAAACATCACAAATGTTCAAGTATAGAAGAGTGTTGTTTAGCTTATTAATTTCAAGATGGTTAAAAAAATCAATATCTTAAAAATTTGTATACATTAAAAATTCATAAATATGTTTTTACTGTTTTGATTTTCAATGCTTAACGAACTGTCTCTCAGACCATAGTGCAATCAAACTAGAACTCAGGATTAAGAAACTCACTCAAAACCGTTCAGCTACATGGAAACCGAACAACTTGCTCCGGGATGACTACTGGATACATAACGAAATGAAGGCAGAAATAAAGATGTTCTTTGAAACCAACGAGAACAAAGACAAAACATACTAGAATCTCTGGGACACAGTTAAAGCAGTGTGTAGAGGGAAATTTATAGCACTAAATGCCCACAAGAGAAAACAGGAGAGATCCAAAATTGATACCCTAACATCACAATTAAAAGAACTAGAGAAGCAAGAGCAAACACATCCAAAAGCTAGCAGAAGGCAAGAAATAACTAAGATCAGAGCAGAATTGAAGGAAATAGAGACACAAAAAACCCTTCAAAAAATCAATGAATCCAGGAGCTGGTTCTTTGAAAGATCAACAAAATTGATAGACCGCTAGCAAGACTAATAAAGAAGAAAAGAGAGAAGAATCAAATGGACGCAATAAAAAATGATAAAGGGGATATCACCACCGATCCCACAGAAATACAAACTACATCAGAGAATACCATAAATACCTCTATGCAAATAAATTAGAAAATCTAAAAGAAATGGATAAATTCCTGGACACATACACCCTCCCAAGACTAAACCAGGAAGAAACTTAATCTCTGAATAGACCAGTAACAGGCTCTGAAATTGAGGCAATAATTAATAGCTTACCAAACAAAAAAAGTCCAGGACCAGATGGATTCACAGCTGAATTCTACCAGAGGTATGAGGAAGAGCTGGTACCATTCCTTCTGAAACTATTCCAATCAATAGAAAAAGAGGGAATCCTCCCTAACTCATTTTATGAGGCCAGCATCATCCTGATACCAAAGCCTGGCAGAGACACAACCAAAAAAGAGAATTTTAGACCAATATCCCTGATGAATATCGATGCAAAAATCCTCAATAAAATACTGGCAAACCGAATCCAGCAGCACATCAAAAAGCTTATCCACAATGATCAAGTGGGCTTCATCCCTGGGATGCAAGGCTGGTTCAACATACACAAATCAATAAATGTAATCCAGCATATAAACAGAATCAAAGACAAAAACCTCATGATTATCTCAATAGATGCAGAAAAGGCCTTTGACAAAATTCAACAACGCTTCATGCTAAAAACTCTCAAAAAATTAGGTATTGATGGGACATATCTCAAAATAATAAGAGCTATTTACGACAAACCCACAGCCAATATCATACTGAATGGGCAAAAACTGGAAGCATTCCCTTTGAAAACTGGCACAAGACAGGGATGTCCTCTCTCACCACTCCTACTCAACATAGTGTTGGAAGTTATTGCCAGGGCAATCAGGCAGGAGAAAGAAATAAAGGGTATCCAATTAGGAAAAGAGGAAGTCAAATTGTCCCTATTTGCAGATGACATGATCGTATATCTAGAAAACCCCATCATCTCCACCCAAAATCTCCTTAAGCTGATAAGCAACTTCAGCAAAGTCTCAGGCTACAAAATCAATATGCAAAAATCACAAGCATTCTTGTACACCAATAACAAACAGAGAGCCAAATCATGAGTGAACTCCCATTCACAATTGCTTCAAAGAGAATAAAATACCTAGGAATCCAACTTACAAGGGATGTGAAGTACCTCTTCAAGAACTGCAAACCACTGCTCAATGAAATAAAAGAGGACATAAACAAATGGAAGAACATTCCATGCTCATGGGTAGGAAGAATCCATATCGTGAAAATGGCCATACTCCCCAAGGTAATTTATAGATTCAATGCCATCCCCACCAAGCTACCAATGACTTTCTTCACAGAATTGGAAAAAACTACTTTCAAGTTCATATGGAACCAAAAAAGAGCCCGCATTGCCAAGTCAATCCTAGGCCAAAAGAACAAAGCTGGAGACATCATGCTACCTGACTTCAAACTATACTACAAGGCTGCAGTAACCAAAACAGCATGGTACTGGTACCAAAACAGAGATAATAGACCAATGGAACAGAACAGAGCCCTCAGAAATAATGCCGCATATCTACAACCATCTGATCTTTGACAAACCTGACAAAAACAAGAAATGGGGAAAGGATTCCCTATTTAATAAATGGTGCTGGGAAAACTGGCTAGCCACATGTAGAAAGCTGAAACTGGATCCCTTCCTTACACCTTATACAAAAATTAATTCAAGGTGGATGAAAGACTTAAATGTTAGACCCAAAACCATAAAAACCCTAGAAGAAAACCTAGGCAATACCATTCAGGACATAGGCAAGGGCAAGGACTTCATATCTAAAACACCAAAAGCAATGGCAACAAAAGCCAAAATTGACAAATGGGATCTAATTAAACTAAAGAGCTTCTGCACAGCAAAAGAAACTACCATCAGAGTGAACAGGCAACCTACAGAATGGGAGAAAAATTTTGCAATCTACTCATCTGACAAAGGGATAATATCCAGAATCTACAAAGAACTCAAACAAATTTACAAGAAAAAAACAAACAACCCCATCAAAAAGTGGGCAAAGGATATGAACAGATATTTCTCAAAAGAAGACATTTATGCAGCCAGCAGACACATGAAAAAATGCTCATCATCACATGCCATCAGAGAAATGCAAATCAAAACCACAATGAGATACCATCTCACACCAGTTAGAATGGCAATCATTAAAAAGTCAGGAAACAACAGGTGCTGGAGAGGATGTGGAGAAACAGGAACACTTTTACACTGTTGGTGGGACTGTAAACTAGTTCAACCATTGTGGAAGACAGTGTGGTGATTCCTCAAGGATCTAGAACTAGAAATACCATTTGACCCAGCCATCCCATTACTGGGTATATACCCAAAGGATTATAAATCATGCTACTATAAAGACATATGCACACGTATGTTCATTGTGGCACTATTCACAATAGCAAAGACTTGGAACCAACCCAAATTTCCATCAATGATAGACTGGATTAAGAAAATGTGGCACATATACACCATGGAATACTATGCAGCCATAAAAAAAGATGAGTTCATGTCCTTTGTAGGGACACGGATGAAGCTGGAAACCATCATCCTCAGCAAACTATTGCGAGGACAAAAAACCAAACACCGCATGTTCTCACTCATAGGTGGGAATTGAACAATGAGAACACTTGGACACGAAAGGGGAACATCACACACCGGGGCCTGTTGTGGGGTGGGGGGATGGGGGAGGGATAGCATTAGGAGATATACCTAATGTAAATGACGAGTTAATGGGTGCAGCACACCAACATGGCACATGTATACATATGTAACAAACCTGCACATTGTGCACATGTACCCTAGAACTTAAAGTATTAAAAAAAAAGAAAAGAATCCTAAGAGAAAAAATAAAATAAAATAAAACTCTGCATAGCCACTGACTCCTGAATCCCACATTTAGGAATTGATCATAAGGAAATTCTTATAGTAGGCTAGAAGTTTTAACTTCAAGGGTATCACCTAATATAGAAAAATTAGAAACTATTTAAATATATATGTATATAATAACATATAGGCTTAAATTATGGTACTTCTATCTAATGGGTATTACCCAGCCATGGGAATCATTTCATAGAAGAACATTTAGTGGTGAAGCTATTTGTGATATACAGCATTTAGGGTAGAAAGCAAGATATAAAAATATTTACCTTATTCAATTATTAGAATGAATATGAATGGGATAATGGCTGGAAAGGTATGCATGAGAACACTAAGGATCATGACCCTTTGCTTAGAGTATAATTGACAATTTTTAATTTCATATTTGTTTTTATCTTGATTCCTTACATTTTCTAGAAGAAATGTAACATATTACTTTTGTAATTAGGAAAAATAAGTTATTGAAAAAAATGGCCTTATTCCCTGTTCTCTGTCCTCCTTCAGAGAAAGAGAAGTTGAGCTGATTAGGAACATCAGAGCTTCCAGTGAGGTCATTATTGACTGCAAATGGTCAGGATCCCTGATATTCAGGCCCCTTCACATGTAAGCTAGAATCTTTTATCACAGCAGAGGGAAGGGCAGTGAGCACAGACCCTCCAGCAATAGTTACTGTCAGGGCCAAGCATCCATCCAAGCTCTTGGAACACAGCAGTGGCCAATTTGATGTTTCTGGCCTCAGGAATTTTTACATTCTAGTGAGCAAAGACAGTTATAAATAAACAAATAAATACATAATGTGTAAGGTGAAGTAGCATCGATGGAAAAAACATAGCAGGTTAAGAAGGCAGAATAATTGGTGGTGTGGGGTGCATGCATTTGTGGGCCACATTAGACAGGGAGATGACAGAGAAGGGAACTCTGGTAAGCTTGCATTTGAGCAGACACCTGTAAGAAATGAGGGATGGACCCATGTGGTTTTCTGGCCATCCAGATTGAGGAAATGGTCAGTCCTGAGGCAGAAGAGAGCATGTGAGGTTTGAGGAACAGGAGGGAGGTCTGCAGTACTGGAGAGTGAGCAAGCATTGAGAGTGTCAGAAGGGTCCATCAGACAGGCATTCGGGGTGAGATCACGAAGAGTGTTGGGGGTCATGGGAAGGGCTTTGGATTTTATTCTGTCATGAGACACTCCTGGAGGGCTTAGAGCAGGAACACGACATGATATGATTTAAGTTCTAAAATAATTACCCTGACGGCTGTAGGAATAATGGACTGCGGATTTGCAGGGGTGAAACAAGAAGCCCAGTTAGAGTAATAGTGTCATTGTTCAATCAAAACATGACAGTGAATTATCACAGGATCCATCAATTCTACTTCTAGGTATTATATACCCCAAAGAATTGAAAGTAGGGACTCAGTTCTTTTATACCTGTACAACAATGGTCATAGCAGCATTATTCACAATAGCCAAAAGGTGGAAACAACCCAGGCATCTGCCAACAGATGAATGGATAAAGAAAATATGGTATAGGCATATAGTAGAATATTCTTGAGCCTTACAATGGAAGGAAATTCTGGCACATGCTACAGCATGGATGGACCTTTAAAACATTATTCTAAGTGAAATAAACTGATCACAAAGAGACAAAATATTGTATGATTCAACTGATATGAGGCACCTAGAATAGTCAGATTCATAAAGAGAAAGTAGAATAGAGGTTACCAGAAGTTGGAGGGTTGGGACGAGGGAAGGGGTCAGGGATGGGGAGTTACTTTAAATGGGTACAGAGTTTTTGTTTAGGATGATGTATTGGCCTGTTCTCATGCTGCTAATAAAGACCTACCAAAGACCGGGTAATTTATAAAGGAAAGAGGTTTAATTGACTCACAGTTCAGCATGACTGGGGAGACCTCAGGAAATTTACAATCATGGCGGAAGGGGAAGCAAACACGTTCCTCTTTACATGGTGCCAGCAAGGAGAAGTGCCAAGCAAAAGGGGGAAAAGCCCCTTATAAAACCATCAGATCTCACGAGAACTCACTGTCATGAGAACAGCAGCATGGGGGTTACTGCCCCCATGATTCAATTACCTCCCACCAGATCTCTCAAATGACATGAGGGGATTATGGGAACTACAGTTCAAGATGAGATTTGGGTGGTGACACAGCCAAACCATATCAGATGAAGAAAAAGTTCTGGAAATTGATAGTGGTGATGGTTGTAGAACTTTGTGAATGTACTTAATTATACACTTAAGAATGGTTAAGATGGTAACATTTACGTATTTTTTGCCACAATTAATGGTTAATTCACTGGTAAAAAATATAGCAGTGGCTTGAACTAAGAGGCAGAGGAGGAGGTGGTGGGAAGTGTTGAATTTTGGGTATATTTTGAAGGTTGAGCCAATGGGATTTTCTGATGGTTTAGATTTTTATGTGGGAGAACAAGAAAGGAATCAGTGATAATACCAGGTTGGTAAGCTTGAGCAACTAGAGGCATGGAGTTGCTGTTTCCTGAGATGGAGGAGACTTTGGGAGCAGATGGTAAGGGAATCAAGGAGGTTTAGTTTCAGACTTGCTAAATTTGAGATGCTTATAAGACATCCAGATGAAGATGGTGAGTTATCCATATACTAATCACTGGTCCATCCAGCCAGGCCTTTACTTGGTGAATTCATCTGGATCTTGCCACAAGAAGTCACATTACAGGGTTTGTTCTTTAAAATACACCAATTATCTAAATTATATCAGATTTTATTCGAGCATATCATATGAAACACATAAACATCAGATACATAAATAAATAAGTGAATAAAATAGAGCAAGTCAGCTTTCCAGAACAATCAAGAAGGAGCTATGGTGTTCTGGTGATTATTCCTAACGTAGAATTTGTGGCTATGTAATCTGGGGCAAATTGTACTTTTGAAATAAGCACATTTCGTTCATTATCTTTTATCATGAGGTGACCCTAATTCACTTGGTGCTTCAGATAATGTTTAATCAAGAATCTCAGAGTCACCCTGATCTCTCTTACCTGACAAATTACGGTAATATAGAGCTCAAATCTAACCCAAGCTCAAAGTTGTTAAATACTTTTAATTTTCATCTGTGTTTTGTGTTGGAAAATAATTTTAATATTAAAGGACAGCTGTAGACTGCTAATGACTTGAATACAGTTTGACTGTTTTCATAAAGTGCTCTGTGGGATGTCAGAATATTTAATTCAGGATGTTAAAAACATCCCAAAATGTCACAATAATTATATCACAGCAGGCAATTAAAACACTGGCAAATGCCAACTGACTGAGAGTGTTCCTTGTTATTTAGGAAACTATTAAGAACCTGACATATAAAGTAAAAAACACTGGTTATAACTTTCTCTTTCAATAGACAATTTCTTCATCTTCTATGAAATTGACACTTGATACAGTCAGGGTCATGCTAAAAATGCAGCTTAAGGAGGCACCAAGGATGAGGTTTCCACTTGATCTTTAACTTTATAATATCTATATTCACACATTGTAAAAAACATTGTTTGGTTTTACATATCATACCATATGTGCTGCAATACCCTCCACACAATGGCTGTGTTAATTATATCGTATGTTGGCAGCCTTAATTAATCTGATTTTACCATCTTAAATTATGGGCAATGGAATTATTTCCTCATTTTTCAAAATGTATTTTTGTAAATCCTGATGGATTAACGATGTAACACTGAAGACCAGGGGCAGTGTTTTCATAATCCCTGAGGATTAGAGTGTCATTCTCAGTGGGGATGTTAAGAACTGACTATGATGAGCTGCAAGGGAATATATTCAGGCAGAGTGAGGTACAGAAAACCAAGGGTACCAAAGTCCCAAGAGTTTAAATGCAATTACAGGCGTGTGGTTATCTCGAGTGTAAGTGAACAATTTGCTCATGCAGTTGTAACATTTGGAAGGACCGTGTTTATGGACAAAGAACCTGTGAAGCTGCATTTTAAACTTGAAACTGCATTTTGGGGAAGTATGGCCAAGTTTAAAATGGGTCACCTGAGGGTTAAATACTATTTTTAACTAACACACTTAAGAAGACTTGTTAGGATATATAATTAGCATCATAGCATTCACAGAGAGCAAGAATGATTACAACCAGCATTTATTTTTGATTTATGGGAAATATCATGGAAAACAATTGCCCTGACTGTAAGAAATACATATAATTAAATAAGTTAATGTCATAGGGCTCCTAACATGATGTCCAGCAAAGAGTAGTTGTTTAAAATACTTTAGTTCCTACTTCCCTTTGTGAATACACACATCACCATAAGGAACTATGGAGTAGAGAGCTAAGCATCAAAAGATGAATAGACTAGGGAGAAGAGGAAGACAATGTCTTAGAATAATGTCCAAACACAGCAGCATATTTCAGTATTTATACAATTTGGGGGGCCTTTTTTTTTCTTTTTATTATTATTATTATTATTATTATTATACTTTAGGCTCTATGGTACATGTGCGCAATGTGCAGGTAAGTTACATATGTATACATGTGCCATGCTGGTGCGCTGCACCCACCAACTCGTCATCTAGCATTAGGTATATCTCCCAATGCTATCCCTCCCCCCTCCCCCCACCCCACAACAGTCCCCGAAGTGTGATGTTCCCCTTCCTGTGTCCATGTGTTCTCATTGTTCAATTCCCACCTATGAGTGAGAATATGCGGTGTTTGGTTTTTTGTTCTTGCGATAGTTTACTGAGAATGATGATTTCCAATTTCATCCATGTCCCTACAAAGGACGTGAACTCATCATTTTTTATGGCTGCCTAGTATTCCATGGTGTATATGTGCCACATTTTCTTAATCCAGTCTATCATTGTTGGACATTTGGGTTGGTTCCAAGTCTTTGCTATTGTGAATAATGCCGCAATAAACATACGTGTGCATGTGTCTTTATAGCAGCATGATTTATAGTCCTTTGGGTATATACCCAGTAATGGGATGGCTGGGTCAAATGGAATTTCTAGATCTAGATCCCTGAGGAATCGCCACACTGACTTCCACAAGGGTTGAACTAGTTTACAGTCCCACCAACAGTGTAAAAGTGTTCCTATTTCTCCACATCCTCTCCAGCACCTGTTGTTTCCTGACTTTTTAATGATAGCCATTCTAACTGGTGTGAGATGGTATCTCATTGTGGTTTTGATTTGCATTTCTCTGATGGCCAATGATGGTGAGCATTTTTTCATGTGTTTTTTGGCTGCATAAATGTCTTCTTTTGAGAAGTGTCTGTTCATGTCCTTCGCCCACTTTTTGATGGGGTTGTTTGTTTTTTTCTTGTAAATTTGTTGGAGTTCATTGTAGATTCTGGATATTAGCCCTTTGTCAGATGAGTAGGTTGCGAAAATTTTCTCCCATTTTGTAGGTTGCCTGTTCACTCTGATGGTAGTTTCCTTTGCTGTGCAGAAGCTCTTTAGTTTAATTAGATCCCATTTGTCAATTTTGGCTTTTGTTGCCATTGCTTTTGGTGTTTTAGACATGAAGTCCTTGCCCATGCCTATGTCCTGAATGGTATTGCCTAGGTTTTCTTCTAGGGTTTTTATGGTTTTAGGTCTAACATTTAAGTCTTTAATCCATCTTGAATTGATTTTTGTATAAGGTGTAAGGAAGGGATCCAGTTTCAGCTTTCTACATATGGCTAGCCAGTTTTCCCAGCACCATTTATTAAATAGGGGGGCCTTTTTTAAGAAAAATAACACAAAATTATCACTTCAAAAATCAGGAACAAAAGTATTTAATTAAGAATGAGAAAATAAAACACAACAATTAACAATTAAAAATTCTGACAAATACCACAAGTATCTCCAAATCAAGAAAAATAATATTTTATTTTTATTATTTATCTATCTGCCACACCACTAGGATACCTTTTTTCTTCCTTTTTAAACTGCATACTTTTTGATTATGTTTTCATATGACAATGATTTATAACATTTTTCTATAGAAGGTAGGAGATAGGTTGATAATTCAATCTTTTCTTTTACGTGGTAATCAAAATATGATTTTTAACATGATTGACTTTTTAAAGAAAAGTTTCAACTTCACAACTCATTATTTATATACTGTGTAGTTACTTAAGACTGTTGACAAATTTGGGCTCTACTAAGCTTCTTCCAAATATAAGTTGTAAGATTTCAGGGCATTTCAGAGTTTTTTGTGCAGTGATGAATCTTCAGTGTTGGCAGAATTAATGACATGCAGTAAGTAGTTTGTCACTGATAACCCCTTTGCAGTGGAATATTAAAAGTTAACTGTCATCTTTGTTGATACGAGAATTTCATGTCAAATCAGCAAGAAATGTAAGCCTTTTCTCAATGTGTTCACATTATTCACTCTTCTTTATTAATTAGATGAAATATCTAAGAGCCTATTCATTACTTCTATTCAAAATTTATTTCTTCTTAATCATTTCGTTTGGTATGATCTGAAAGCTTCTTGTCACAATTTGCTTTCCAATATCAGAATAAGTTGTTGAATTCATTCCCTATCTTTATTGCTTTTATTTCATACTTATTTTAATCTGAAATTTATCAGTTATTTAAAAAATAATTTAAAAGTGGTAAGCAATGGTAGCCTTCATATGTACCCAAATGAGGAGTAATTCCTCACTTGTATTATATAAATATTTTTCTAAGTGACAATAAAAATTGTGCATTTGAACTTTATCAAACATGTCATTCTCATCAAAAAAAAAAAAAAAAAAAAAAGAAAGGAAAAAAGGTCTTTCTTACGTTGAGATGTCTTGCAATAAATTTACATACTTGGAAATTTTGGTAAACACCAAACCCAAACTGAATATATAGCCAACTTGACTTCCCTTAGCTAGATCCCAAAACATGCCCTAGCCACTCCACCACCAGCTGACACTAGAGGAGATTTGAAGGAGGGGAAGTCAGAGTGGAATGGACAGCTGTCTTTACCACTTATATTGAAAGTGTTTTCCTTTCCCCAAATTTTAAAAATATGAGACTATGTGAACACCTTGCTAGGGCCCCTCTCAGGGCCTAAAATCCATGGAAGTGGGGCCTTGAAACTGAAGCTTCATTAGTTTTAATGTGATTCTGCCCTTGTCTAAACTTCTGAATATAGTTATTATAAATGGCTTCTGTTAACTTCTCTCATTACTTTCTTCCCTTGCTTTCTCTGGCTGAGCCTCACTCAATTTCCTTCAGTTCCTTGACTCTGCCATGCTCTGTCTTACCCTGGGGCATTCACCAGAGCTATCCCTGTCTGGCTAAATATTCATCCTCCGTATGTCACTTGAGAAGTCCCTTAGCTTTTCATGATGACCCAAGTCTATCTCCTTTATTTACTCTTATGGTATAGTATATTAATACTAGTAATAATAATGCTAACCAAAAATTGATAGTCCCATGATATGGTGTCATAATAATAACAATTACAAATCTGTGTTGTATCCAGTGATTTAGTGTGCATATGCTCTGTCATTTGCATTCATTGCTAGAGGTCAGCTTGTGAGAGAAGGGACTTTGTCTTTCTCCTCTCTATTGTAATTCCACCTTCAGGCACAGTTTCTGGAATATTCAATAAATATTTCTGGAAATGTCAAATGAAGGAAGTAGAGTTTTCCAGGCTGAGGGAATAGTAACAACAAGAGTGGAAGCTTAAAAGGCAGTATAGTATTTGGGAGTCTAAGCTCTGGAGTCAGACTTCTGCGGTTTAAATCCCAGCCCATCAGCTGCATGAGCTTGGTCAAGTTACTTAACATTTCTGTCTCAGTTTCCTCTCTTGTGCAATGGGGATAACAGTAGTATCTACCTCATATGGGCTCTGAAAATTAAATAAGTGAAAATGTGTGAAGTGTTTAGAAAAATGTCTGATACATAGTAAGCACCCAGTGGATGTTACTTATTATGAAAATTTATAGCTTCATCCCTGTCAAAAAGTTTACTTGTTTTAAACGAATCACCTTTCAGCTTTCACATCAAGCCATCATTTACAAGATATGAGGTCAGGTTTGAGCTAAAAAGACTTTAGAGATCATCACTCCAATCTCTTCATTTAACAGACGAGGAAATTTAGTGGACAGACTATTAAATGTATCTTCCTTTAGTAATCTGGCTTTAGAATTCATCCTAATCTGCTCAAGGCTGGATGTTGCTTGGAAGACTATTCCTTGTCTCTCCAAAGTTTTTTCTGAAGGAAAGTCTGGTTCTGGTGCTCCAGATCCTGCCAGATCAAGCTGGTGGCAATGGCAAGTTTAGAATCAAGGGCTTGGTAATGCATGGCTGGAAGTGACATGAGTGTTGAGGTGGTTGAGCTGCTCCCCTAGAGATGGTGGTTGTGTTTTGCTGTTGGATGAGTTGTCGCCTGCCTCAGTGACTCTATACTGCCCATTATATTTATCAATCTGGGTACTAAGGTTCTGGAAGAGCAGAAACAGCTTGACAATAGACTCGTGTCTTGTGATGCAGCTTGTACTGTTTTATTCAGATGCCAGAGGCTGATGCAATGGCTGAAAAGCTATCAAGCTGATCCTGGATTTTGGCTCTTAGCCTCTAGAGCAAAAAGCCACATGAATGTTGCTTGTGGTTTACTTTCACATGCTTTTACTATTAACGGTATATTAATAATAGTTATTAAAATAGTTTAATATTTAATAATATTAAAGACACATGAGTGTCATATATGTTTTACTTCCACATGCTGAGACCCTCTAAATCAGAGGTGGTCAGTGTTTCTGTGGAATTTGAAACAGGCAAATGGAATCTGGAACACCGAGTATCTCAGTGTTTAGAGCTCACGTTCTTAGGCGGATAATACACACAGAGTTAGAAAGAAGCAGTGCTTTCTGAAATGTTTGGCTTGGGTGGCTGGCTTTAGAATTCATCCTAATGTACTGTAACTATTTGGCATGTCTTGTAAGATGTAGCGCATGCAAATAGCAGGAGTCCCAATTCATATATAATTTGGTTAGGAGGACTGTTTATCATTTCTGCTCAAAGTAAGTAATAGGGCCTAATTAAAAATATGGATTTAGTGTATCTCTTAACAATAACTTTAAAGGACTCTATTTAGCTCAGTAATTTGAAACAGAAAAGATTGGTTGAGAAATACGGAATGGACAACAAGGAGTTAACTCTATTTTACTAAACTCATATTTATATACCCAGAACACTGCAAATACTACAAAGATAAATGATAGATAGATAGATAGATAGATTGATCAATTAATAGAACCAGGATAAGGGTCTGGGTCTGGTTTTAAACTATCTTCAGAGTGCTAGTTGGTAGACCACGACTTTATCAGAGAAGCTAATATAGTGCCTGCTATTTTATTTATTTTTAAAATTTATTTATTTATTTTTTATTATACTTTAAGTTCTAGGGTACATGTGCACTGGGACACAGGGTGGGGAACATCATATAGTGACTGCTATTTTATTTCAACTCTGCTCATTTAAGTTAAATATATTAAAAATATATTTATTGAACACTTATTATGTGATAGAAGCTGCACTGTGTCAATTATTGTGAATGTAAAGATAACTAAGGTGCGGTTCTTGTCTTCAAGCAGTTTACTTTTGAAAGGAGCTGGTAGAGGTTCTGTGACCTGAGCCAGATAGGGGTTATTTGAGGTTTCCTTTTTAAATTGTTCTTTTTACTTTCATGTTGAATCATATCCTTCACTGGACTGGTTGCTTATTGGTGTCAGAATTTTTTTTTTTTTTTTTCTCATTGTAGAGCAAGTTCAGTTGGTTAGAGGTCGACTTTTCACCACCAGTTAGAATTCAATTACTATCTATTTATTGCATTCGCTTATTTCTGTTCCCACTTGCTATTACACAAATATAAGCCATGCAGGAAATGATAAAGTGAGAAGATGCTCCAAATAATGCCTTTTCCCTGTGATTGCTTGTGAACACTTTGTGCTTTGCTGAGGTGGGAAGGTGTGTTATAGTCCACTCTGGTTTGGAGCAGGAAAAGACATACACTCAAGGCTGGGTGTTGCCTGGAAGGCTACTCCCTGTTTCTCCAAAGTTTTTTTTTTAGGAGTGTTTCCTGTCTCCAATAAGCAGTTAAATTCCTTCTGAAATAGGTATCATTTAGAAGTAAGAGCTTTTCCCTGCGAAAAAGTGCTATGCTTGTAGGCCTTTCCTGTTTAAAGTCTTATGTATTTTGTCTGTGGGTTACACCTAAATAAAATAATATTTTTATTTTGGTGTGTGAAGGCTGACTCATGACTACGAAGACTAGGTGAGTAATTTTGTTTGCTTACAGTCCCAAGTATTTTTGCAAAATTCCCACACTTATACCACAGGGCTGTGTGTGGCTGTGTATATGTACATCTAAATTTTATGTTTTATTTTATGTACTTTTTTAACCACATAGAAGAGAGCTTTGATTCTTTTTCTTTTTCTTTCTTTCTTTTTTTTTTTTGGAAACAGAGTCTTGCTCTGTTGCCCAGGCTGGAGCACAGTGGCACGATCTCGGCTGGCTGCAACCTCCGTCTCCTGGGTTCAAGCACTTCTCCTGCCTCACCCTCCTGTGTAACTGACATTACAGGTGTGTGCCACCACACCTGGCTAATTTTTGTATTTTTAGTAGAGACAGGGTTTCACCATGTTGGCCAGGCTGTTCTCAAATTCCTGACCTGAAGTGATCCACCTGCCTCGGCCTCCCGAAGTGTTGGGATTACATGTGTGAGCCACCGTCCCTGGCCAGCTTTGATTCTTTTCTGATCTTCAGTTCTGCCTGGTCATGTAGTGAAAGTGTGAGAGATGATTACCCAAATGCAGTGTGTAAGATGACTACCCAAATGCAGGAAATAGCAACTCAAAGAGTTGACTTGCCTGAGGCAGAAGTAATTAAGCAGCAGACATAGGACTAATTAGATGATTGTCTCACTAGCATCTCTTCCCTCTTCTTTCATCAATAACCCCCTAGTTTCATTTGGGGAACCGTGCCTTCCCCATCTTCTGTCCATGTGGACTGGATGAGATTCCTTTCATAATTTCAGGAATGTATCTTGTCCTGCAGGTCGAAGACAATCTTATCTGCATTGTCAGGGCCCAGTGATGAGTTCAGAATAGGCAAGTGACTAACAAGGACACATCCAAAGGGAGGCTCGGCTTTGGGGAAGAGGTGTAGGAAATATATCCTTTTGTTTTTTTCTGGGCTTAGTTTTGGGAATTGGCAGGCTAAAGCTGCTTACCAACACATGGAGTCTTGGACGAAAGCCAGGAGAGCAGAAGGCAGTGCCAGATAAGAAGAAAAAAAGAAATGACCTGCTGGTAACATTTGAGCACCTACCGCCAGCCACACCTCAAAGTCAGCCTTACCTTTGGACTTTTTAAGTTCATTGAAAAGACTTTTTCTGCTCAAGCCTGTCTGGGTTGGGTTTTCAGTCCTAACTGGTATAATTACATAGGTGAGTAAGTCACAGTTCCAGTTTTCAAGGACCTAAATTTCTCAATCTAGAAAAATGAACGTGCCTTTATAGTCTGTTATAGCTCTGAAGTCATGATTCCATCTTGATCCTCTAAGGGTCATCTCAACAACATGGTGAGATGAGAACTAATAGGATGGATGTATACATAAAGGGGAGTTTATTAGGAGTATTGACTCATGCGATCACAAGATGAAGTCCCACAATAGGCCATCTACAAGCTGAGGAACAAGGAAGCCAGTTGGAGTCCCAATACCTCAAAAGTAGGGAAGCCAACAGTGCAGGCTTTAGTCTGTGGGCAAAGGCCCAAGAGCCCCTGGCAATCCACTGGTGTAAGTCCAAGAGTCCAAAAGCTGAAGGACTCGGAGTCTGATGTTTGAGGGCAGGAGGCATCCAGCACAGGGGAAAGATAAAGGCCAGAAGACTCAGGAAGTTGGCTCCTTCCACCTTCTTCTGCCTGCTTTGTTCTAGCCATGCTGGCAGCTGATTAGATGGTGCTCACTCAGATTGAGAGTGGGTCTGCCTCTCCCAGTCCACTGACTCAAATGTTAATCTTTGGAAACACCCTCACAGGCACACCCAAAAACAATACTTTTGCATCCTTGAATCCAGTCAAGTTAACATTCAGTACTAACCATCACAAGTCCACCCCTTGTCAACTTGAGCCCATACACATCTCCTGAAATCATACATAATTTCCAAATAAAGACAATAATAAGGTCATAATTATGCCTAATGTAATACAGCTATCCCTCAGACAACCGCAAGTGCACTAATCCTTAACCTAAATGTTGTTACATAAAGTTAACAACACTTAAAATGCTGATATGAAGTCAATAAATCTTACGTCACGTGATAAAAGAAAAAGAAAGGAAATAAAATGAAGATATTCTCTTAGTACAAGTGTATACATGCACAAACATATTCTTAACAAAATAAGGAGGAAATATTCATGACAATTACAGTCCTCGTTTCTGCAGCTGGTCACTTGGTTGTAGCTGGTATTGATGACTACATTTCTACTACCCATTCCATATTCCCTTTGCCGTCTGCAAGCACCTCAGTGAGTTACGGTTTTTTTCCTGGTGGAGTGACCCAAACCTTCATTCCTGAAGGGTTTGGGCCATTTTTAGCCCTGCCTGGATTGGGTTGTTATAGTTTCTCATTGAACTTAATCACAGGGCATGGTAATACCAAGAGACGCCCTAATGGATCTCCTGTATTCCATGCATACTCTTCCTTACCTCCATTGTGGAATAGTAGACTGATTTTGTCTTGATAGTCTCGGTCAATCACCCGAGCCCACACTGTAACTCCCTTCTTAGCCTGTTGATTTAGAGATAAGAGGAGCCCAAAGTGGCCAGGTGGCAATCTTAACTTCCAGTTTAATGGAATCATTGTTGTGTCTCTTGGTGGCAGCATTCCTCCCTCTGGAACTAGGATGTCTAGGCCAGCAGAATGTAATGTTATGGGAACAGGAAGCAAGAATTTTGCTAGTAGATCACTAGGGGTGTTGGTGAGTGGTGCCACTTCCACTTCCACCCCTTGATTCCAAGATCCCTGAATACTGGCTATGGGAGAAACAGTACCATATATTGGATGCTGATTCAGGGCATACACAGCCTTCTGGAGAACCTTGCCCCAGTCCTGCAAAGTATTGTCACCTAGTTGGCGTTGTAATACTTTAAAAGGCCATTCCACCGTTCTATCAATTCAGCTTCAAGATGATGGGGAACATGGTAAAACCAGTGAATTCAATGAGCAGGAGCCCACTGCCACACTTCTTTAGCTGTAAAGTGAGTGCGTTGGTCAGAGGCAATGCTATGTGGAATACTATGAAGGTGGATAAGGTATTCCATGAGTCCATGGATGGTAGTCTTGGCAGAAGCATTGCATGCAGAATAGGCAAACCCATATCTGGAGTAAGTGTTTATTCTGGTGAGGACAAACCACTGCCCTTTCCATGATGGAAGAGGTCCAATATAATCAACCTGCCACCAAGTAGCTGGCAGATTACCCCAAGGAATGGTGCCATATCGAGGGCTCAGTGTTGGTCCCTGCTTCTGGCAAATTGGGCTCTCGGCAGTAGCCATAGGCAGATCAGCCTTGGGACAAATTAAATGTTTGACAAGTTCCAGATAATGATTTTTTGTGGTTCCCTAAACACTACAAGATGTTTCATATTTCTACACCTTCACATATGCTGTTCCCACAGCCTGAAATACCATTCCTTCTCTGGCAAATATAACCTTGCACTTTGTTCTACCTGGGGTCCTACTCTAGGCATTTGATTGCTCTGTTCATGGTCACACTATGGTGCCATTTTTTTAAAACTGTAGAATCAGTCAAAATACATTGCACCATCTTTCTGCTCCCTGTGTCTCTGCCACTGCATTTTGAGGACCTTGGATTCAACGACTTGCTTGACCCTTCAAGTGCCCAATACATGTTTGCTGGATGAATAAATAACTTTTGTGGTCCTCATTTGAGTGAACCTTCTAACATAATTATAATGGCTACCCTTCTGGAATGCCTAATAATAACCAGACACTATATATTATAATTAGTCATAATTTAATTTTTAACCCTGCAAAGTTTATATTATCACTACCCCCTATTTTGTAGATAAGAAAACTGAGGCTCAGAGAGGTATAGAAATTTGCCCAAGCGGCAGTGCAGCAATTAAAAGCCTGTGCTATTTCCTCCACATTATATCACCAACTTTGCTTGAAATAGTCATTTTAAAAAATTTCTAAAATGCTTCCTTTTGAACATTCCTTGAATATTCTCTTGAGGGTTCTGTTTCCTGCTAGATTTGTGCTACCTGCTTCCATCTGCAAAATCAAATAAACCACTTTGTGCAGCTCCTTCCTCAGGAAATCTGGAAAACTGAGCTGTTCTTTCTAGGAACACTAACAATTCATCTCAATTTACTGGCTCAGTTTATAATTTTTAGTTTAACCCACTGTGGCTCATGTTCCCCTGGGCTGGCGTTGTTAGTATGCTAAGTCTAAAAAAGTTTCCATTCCCAGCAAATAGAAGCCAGAAACAAAAGCAGAATTCGGGGAAGGCTGGCCGAGAAAGCAGTTATTTCAGTAATTGAAGCCAAACAAATGGTTTTATTAAAACGATCTTACTAATTCCAATTCTTACTTTGCTCTGCCAGTGTAAGTCTGGTCTACACCTGTTATACTCTGCAGTGCACTTTACTCCAGCGATTGCCAAATGCTGGTCTGTGAATTTGTCCCGCTCAAGGCTTTGATGAGGTTTTCACTAGTCTGAAGACAAACTAGAAACAAAGGGACAGTGTTGTATGTGCATATGAATATACGTATACATCTGCACAGCACGTGTGTGCACACACACACTCACACATATTTTCTCTCTCTCTTTTACAATCATTGGATCCCTTTTTGATAAGGATTCTTTTTTTATTCTACAATTATGTCTTGCCATCTTTTATTGGCATTAAAATATCCTTTCTTTTTAAAAATTATGGTGTGAGTAGAGGGTAGGTAATTTTGTTAATGTTTCCATTTGACAGAATAAAAATGTCTCAGAAAGCCCTATTTCATTCCCTCGATTTTTAATCACATTTTACAGGTCTATGAAATTCCAGAGTCCTGGAACCACGTCTCACTTCCTTTTTTTTTTTTCACCTTTTTTTTTTTTTTTGTCAGCCATAAAATAACAAATTTGCTCTCAAAGAGGGAAGACTAACATTTTCAAAATGAGTCCTTCCTCTGAACTCTAGTCTCACCTATTGTCTTTACCCTCCACTGGCAGTTAGAATATGACACACTGTATTATTAGCTATAGATTTATGTCCTAGCTAATAAAATAGACTGTAACTGACCCTACCCAAGGCAGGAAGCATCGCTCTCTATGTATTGCCAGAATCTACACATAATCGATGTTCAGCTGTTTCAATATAGATTTATTGTCAGGAACTTGAGGGCAGAAAAGTAATAAAATCATAATGACAATAATTAAAATCAATATTTATTAAGTGCTTTCTACACACTAGCCACTATTTGAAGTATTTCATCTGCGACTCACTTAGTCCTCCTGATGGCCAAAAGAGAGGTTTCATTGTCACTGCCTTCATTTTACAGGGGCGGAAACTGGGATAATAGAGGGTTAAGTAACTTGTCTAGAGTCACATGACTTTTATTTGATAGTACTAGGATTTGAACCTAGATAAGCTTAGCTTGCATGCTCGACATTCCTAACCACCACACTATGCTGCCTTCTGCAAGAACAGCTCTGGGAGCTGCATCTGGAGAACGACAGTAACAGCAGTCACAACTGCAACAACTAGAATTAGGATGGCCCCAGGGCTGCATATGTGCTAAGAACCTTATGTGCATTATTTCATGCTCACAACTTTTGCAACCTGGGCTCCTATGATACCTATTTTACAGGTGAGGAAGCTGAGCCACGGAGATCTTAAGTGGATTGCCCAAGGCTGGAGAGTGGCAGAATTTGAACTCAAGCACAGCAGTTTTGTCTGACTCCAAACCCTGAGAACTTATATGATGATGATCTGTTTGTACAAGCCTGGGGTTTGGAGTGAGAAAATTTGTTCTCCAGGCCCTCCAGTAGCTGAGTGGCCATGATCGTATTACTGGACTGTCTGAAATTGTTGGTCGTCTATAAAGAGGAGGGTATATGTGTAAGGTGCTTAATAAACAACAATGTGCTGCTTAAATGTAACTTATTTATGTATGTATCAGAGGCTTGTTCCACCTCCTGATCCTCTGAGCATCTCTGTAGGTCCAGAAGATCACTGTCCTTCATCTTTGCTTTCTATACTAGCAGCCATCTCAGAAAGGTTTGGGCTCTTCTTCCTGAGTAGCTCTAGGAAATACATTTTGAGTTGCTGATCACCTATAGCCACAGAAACAAAATCAAAGCCGACAAGCACTGTGCTCATTAGGCAGATGTTCAGTTTTATCCAGTCATGAAGATATTAAGAAAAGGTATTTATAGCTGACCTTTCAAGATTAATAATTTCAGTGAAAGAGAAACTATGGTATTCAACACAATTTTTTAAAATCCTGAATATTGAAGGAAATCATTATTTTACTGCTTGTAGTATAGTTTGTCATTTATTAAAAATTTAATAAAATGCATATGCATTTACATCAGACTTTAAAGACAGTAACAAATAGTACAAATCAGTTCAGTTTTCTAATTTAAAATTGTATGTGTAACATTCTTATAACTCCTAGTTATTTTAATATTTAAAAAAAGTACATTAATCTTATAATCTGAGAAAGTGAAATTCCATAACAACCAGTTAATAACTCAAAATTGGATCACTTAGGCATATTAAAATCAAACCCTAAAGCACTCGTGATTTTAAACATTAGGAAATAAAACTAGAAAAAACGCAAGGAATTAACATATTCCCTTTTCTTAACCTTTGATCTTCCCTTTTCTTCTTCATACTCCACAATAGATTGGCAAGTAATCTCATGTTTACATAGCTAGCATGTGTCTGGTGAAGATCTTATCTTATTGTCTTGAAAAGGCGAGAATCAGGAGAATCCATTTTGTCTCCAAATAAGTATATTCTCATTGAGGTAGCTTCAGTTGAAACTCCTTATACTGTAAGTAATGAAATAGTCTGTGCTATGAACATAAAGCATGGCATATGCTGAGTGCAAAAACTCACAACCCTTCTGGAGGGGAGTAACTTGAGTTTTTGAGGTGTGGAAAGTGAGGGAGGAGATACCCAGGACCCAGAGTAACTTAACATTGTGGAAATATTTGCTTAAGTGCTGCATTTTCACTTAAGTATTACATCTGGTTTGTTGTTTTTAGTGGAATACGAATGTTATAAATTTAGCTGAAAAGGAATTTAAAATAATTTTGTAAACATAAAAGAATTTCCTGAATTTAAACCTTATTCCTTTTTATAAAAATAACAACTTATTATAAAACATTTAAAACAATTTTTATTAAAAAATCACCATGAACACACCAGCCATTTTATTATATATATTCCTTTAAAGTCTTTGTTCACATATTATAATCAGAATCATCAATTTTATACTATTTTTAAAATATGCAATGACTTACATTTTATTATTGCCATTATGAAAGTCCATTTAACACCTTGATTTGGTTAGTCAGTAGTTACTTAACCATTCTTTATTTTTTGATAATTAGATTTTTGTTTATTTATTTTGCCTTTCTGGAAATCACAGCTACACATTCTAGATTTTCTAAATATTTTGCTACCATTTCTTAAATTTTCTTTGTATTTGTGTGTCTTGCTTTTTGCTTAAAAATATGGTCTTGATAATCATAGTTAAAAATGCAACAAGCCTCTATATGCCTACAGATTTTTTTTTTCCTATGGTGAGTTGTTTCTTTAAGACAAAATTTCCTTCCTCTCCTTGTTACATTATTTTTTTGCCACAGTCTCATCATGAAGTCCTACTAATTATTTAATATCCAACTTAAATATCTTTTTGTTGAAGCTTCTATTGATATTCTTTAGCAGTATTTGTCATTCTGTCTTTTATATATTACTTGCTTAAGAAGAGAGTACGTTGTGGTGTCATTATGTTTAATTTCAAATACTTCTGCCCCTAATACACTATGCATTTGTTAGGACAGGCTCTGAGTATATTTTGCACATATATTCCAACTTTATAGAACAGTTTTTGACAAATTCAATGATTATTAAAATAAATGAATGAATGAATTAAATAAAAGAGCATACAAGAACCTGGAAAAGTGGAAGAAGAAATAAGATTCTATGTTAGAGTAGTTAAGGGAAAGGCAAGACAATTACAGGCTGGAGGAGAAGAAGAAGGGGAAGGGGAAGAGGAAGGGAAGGAAACATGTTTGTATTGAGCTTTGTGTGTATCAGGCACTGTGCCAGGTACTTTACATGTCTTATCTCATTTAACCCTGAGAGCAACTCTGAAGTAGGTTCTGTTGCTCTCATATTGCATATTTCAGATAAAGAAATTAATGTTTAGTAATTACGTAAGGTCATTCTATTAATAAATGCCAGAGCTGGAAGAATGACAGAAAAAGGGGAGTTTTGCTGACATTCAAAAGAAGGGATGGTTGGGTGGATTCTGCAGAGGCAAATGCCCACACACAGATGGGAGAGATCAGCTAGTTTTTATAGGTTACCGAGGAGGCCAAGCCGGCTGACTTGGAGAGGTTTTATGGGGGTGAGAGTTTGGTAATCTGGGTTCATGATGTTACATGCTTTAAGAATCATTAAGTCATTAAGGCCTCTGACAGAGTAGAAGGAGTTAAGGCTCTGCTGAAGGGTGCATCTATATAAATAATGGTTACAACTAGGTTGAGCCTGGGCAACTCCTGATACTCAAGGCAGGTCATATTCTTACTACTGCGCTATTACCAGATGATTACACTGAGCCCATAGGAATTAATTTACATTGCCGAGAGCCTTTGTGAATGCCCAGTTGAAGGTTTTAATGAAACAAAAGAGATAATTGAACTAAGGAAAATAGTTCAAGATAGAAGGTAGACTCTGATACTTGAAGGATGACATTAAAAATCAAAGTGCTTTTAAAGGGAAAAGAGGATTAACAAAAGTTGTTCGTTTAATCTCCATTTTTCTTCTCTATAGGAACACTTGTAAAATGAAATGCAGCTTTTAGGCGTGGGTGGTTATTGACACCTTTTTAAATCAATGGCTTATCATTGTGTTTTTGGGTCCCTACTGCCATGACCACCAAGTCATCATCAGTATCAACAAACATGGACCTGCTGATGTGCAACACTGGGCATAAGGCCCAGTCTCTGTTTCTGAATGGCCTATGCCTGAGGAAATAAGGTCTTCAAGGAAGGCAATAAGGGAACAAACATGTATTGAGCATGTTCTATGCGTGGTCCACTTAAGCAAAATATATCACATGAGTAGAGACTGAAAAATATCACTCTCCTGACAGCTGGCACAAGAGTTATTTTAGGAAGGAGAGAGTATTTAGAAAACACTGTTAGGCTAGTTAGTGGTAGAAAGTGAGGCCTGGGGAGCCGGTCTGGAAGAAGACTGTGTTACAAAGCAATGGCAAAAGTGAAAATTTAAAATTTGGGAATGAGATAAGCAAACATGGCAGAGGTGGTGTAGTGCTCCACATTTCTCTCTTCTGAAGTGAAACATAGATGTTTGATAGTTAAAATATAGAGATCAAATAGAGTCTGATTGTATTAATTCAGGTCACATGCTTATATGTGCTTATCCTCAAATTGCCTATGCAAGGAGGACTAGAAAAAGTTTTGAATTCTACCTTGGAGAGGTGAGAGACATAATTTAGAGCATTCCTGAAACACACAGAAGCTGTTCAGAAGATGCTGGGGGTTGGGGGGCGAGGGGGGCGGGGCAGGCAAAATACCATAGGTTCCTTAGAAATAGAAATCCTCTTTTGAATTTATTTCCATCCCTTCCTTTTTGATTACAGAGACCCACAAAAAAATAGTGCTGGGGACACCATGTACAAAGAGGAAACATGACTTCTTGGGGTGTAACACTCAGATAGACTCTGATGTGAATGTCTCTACTAGGGTTGTGCAGCTTGGAAGCAGTTGAGGTTCCCCTTGCATTTACAATATTAGTTAATAAGAAAAAGCATTACTGAGTGCCTACTGTGGTTCAGGGACTGTCCTACATGGAGAGGTCCAGTACATGGACTTTGGGGTCTGATAGTCCTAGGTTTGAATTTCACGTATGCTTCTTACTAGCCATGAGGCCATGGTCAAGTTAGTTAAACTCTCAGAATCCTTCTTACTTTGTCTGTCAAGTGGAGGTCCTCATCATGTTGTTCTGCATACCTGGCCCAGAGCAAGCACATGGGAAATGGTAGCTCTAATTATGATGCACAAGCATTTTCTCATTTTATTCCCTTTACGGTCTTGTAATTCAGTTCTAATTCATGGGTACATTGAGGTTCAGAGAACATGGGACTTGCCCAAGATAAGACAACTGAGTGGCAGAGGATTAATTCGAATTCAGATTTGGGGGCCTGTGCTCATTCTACACTAAGTCAATTTTTACCTATTTCCAAAGATGAATCTCCAATCTAAAGTCCTTTTCCTCCAAGCCCCTCTTACCATGTCCAACATAAATATTAATGCAGCTACCATCTGCCACTACGTAAAAACACTTGGTCAAATCTATTTTAGCAATTGAAGCAAAATTGCTTTTTGTTTGGTTTAGCGTATCTGTGTTATGCTTTCTTTTGACTATCCAGTCCATTTTTGAAGTGGAGTCTTGGTTACCTAGGGAACTAGCATACAGCATTGGTAATTTTTTTTAATGAGATGTAAGTTCAAAGTTGTTAGAATTGTTGGCTGAATTTCAAGTGGTGACCTCTGTACTCACTGGAAAGTAACATAACTATATATATATATATAAAATTAAAAGTGTGAGAAAATTAGGGTAGTTGATGAGAGTTGGTGAAAAATAAGATTTTTAAGTTGCAGATATTCTGCCTGTAGTGGGAAGCTAGATAAATCAATATCTTTATTTCAGGCTATATAATTTGCACATAATTCTTATTCCTTTGAGACATGTTTTATGTGTTTTTAAATGGAAATAAATTTTGTGTGCTATGTTATAGGAAATATGTAGCCATGAATGATTTTGAGTTCCTTTCCGGAATGGCCCTATAAAAAGTCCACAGGATTTTGCCTCTCTCTAGCCTTCGCTTTCTTTTTAAAGAAGCTGGGCTTAGTTCAGTAATTCAAAACTCTCACATTGCACCAGCTAGCATAATAAAGACAATTGAAAGAAAAAAATAAAAAAAATTACTCAGAGCCCCTTCCTCTGCCTCAGATAAAGATAAGGTCAAGGTAGAGGGATCCATCTTGAAGGACTTTGGGAACTAAAGGCATGAGTCAAAGGAAGGCTTGTCTGAGAAATCCAAAGCAGTTATCCCAAGAAGTATATCATGGGTGCCAGCCTAAAGGGCAGGGGGATGGAAATCTAAGGATTCAGAATGAAATATTTGCAGCTAGGTAGACTCAAAGTTGTGAACCTGAATTGCCATTGAATGAGGAGAAAGTCGGGTGGTATTTGTCTTTAACGACGGCAGATGATGCAAACTGAGGTTGATCAACCTATGTTAAAAGGCTAATGTTGACAGAAGGATAAATATTGCATGTTTTCACTGATACGTGAGAGCTGAAAATATTTTTTATTTTATTTATTTATTTTTTAGCTCATGGAAGTAGAGAGTAGAACTGTGGGCATTAGAGGCTGAGAAGGGTGGAGGCAAGGGAGGATGGGGAGAGGTTGGTTAACAAATAAAAAAATATAGCTAGATAGGAGGAATGTATTCTGGTATCCTATGGCACTGTAGGGTGAATATAGTTAACAATAATTGTTTGTATATTATCAACATATATTAGAGAGCTAGAACATTCTGGGTGTTCACAACACAAAGAAGTGATAACTGTTTGAGGTGATAGATACGCTAGTTACCCTAATTTGATAATTATGTATTTTATACACATATCAAAATATCGCTCTGTATCCCATAAATATGTACAATTATTATCTATCAACTAAAAATAAAAAGAAAATAAAAAAGATTAGTGTTGGGACAAACATGTCCTCACCAAACATGTGTTTTAGTTTTTCCATGTTTTCTTCTTATTTACATGAAATAAAATTAAGCTTGACTATGAGGGACTCAGTCAGGTTTCCTAAAAGCAGAGCCTGAGGACATGGAGCTTGGGGATGTATGCGAAAAAGTCCAGGGCTGAAGTTGGTATGAACAGCCAAACATAGAACTACCCAAGCATGAATTTAATGTCTGGGCAAAGGGAGAATCAGTTATGTGGTGGGAATCAGAGACACCAAAACAGAGCTGGTAGAACGGGAATATAAAGCAGGAGGTACCCCAAGGTGCTGGGTGTAGCCACAAAGGTGTATTTCCTAAAGAGCCTCTGGCCTGGCTGGTGGGAGCTACACAGGAAGTCCTTAAGACTTATTGGAACTTGAAGATGGATAAGGTCTGATGCAGTAATCTAAAGGGGAGGGCATTTCAGTGGAAACATACCCATGAGGAGCCAATATGGGAGAGGTGGTTGAAATGTTCCATAGATCTCTTTTAACCGTTCTCCTCAGCTGTGTGACACCAACATAATGCCATGTAAGAGTCACTTTTCTGGCACATCTGAGACCTTTCAGCTGAGCCCTTGCCTTAGCAAATGCTGAGATAATAAAGCCAGCAGTTGGTGACGCCATGGGTTAGGAGGGTAGCCATTAACATTGTTCTGAAACATCTCCTTCCCTCATAATGTTATTCTGATTGGTGGTGAAATACCACAACAAAGTAACCTCTCCCTATTCTTTAAACACATGCAGACTGAGTAGACAAAGGATGTTCCAGAGGAAGTTCACTGGAAGGTAAAGTACTTTCAACCTAAAAGGGGCAGTGGCAGTAAAGTGCAATGCCTACTAAATGCAGAAGGGAAAGGTGTGCAAGGATCAGCAATTAGAGGAGAAGGGGACAGTGAGCTTCAAGAGCTAGTCCAGGAGGAAGAAAGTCTGAGTAATACTATAAAAGGGCTTGGAGTAAATGCAGTGGGAGTGTGTGGGTGCCCTGCAATCCACACAAGAGGAGTCACAAGGAAGGGAACACAGGCTAGAGAAAGCAGCAGTCAGACACTGACCGCCATGCCCAGAGGGAGCGTGTGGATCAGCTCCTGGTGGGAGGAAGAACTGGTGGCCAAACAGAAGACACATGTGCTTTATATGTACATGACAAGTATCTTAAATAATAGTTCAGCAAAAATTATTTAGTATGTACATGTGCTATTCCCATTATGTTTTTTCTAAAAAAATTATTAACTCCAGTACAGAATACCAAGTTAGTGAAACACCTCAATCTCGGTGGATTTTTCTAGCCACTCATCCCTTGGATTAATGCTCAGACTGGACAGTCTCCCCTAATTTATATCAATGTATATCCTTGTTTTCCTGATCGGAATGAAGGGGCTTTGGGTACTTACTCATACATTTGAAATAAATGACCTTTGATGTAATGGAGTTGGATATAAATGTAGACAAGCTGCCTACTCTTAAAAATACTTCACTTTTCAAGTGCAGAAAGGTGTAAATTTAATGGCAAACTTACATAAATAAATCACTCCATATGCACTTGGTGATATGTGAATCTACAGTGCTTTCAGAAACAAAAATCGACTAAAATGTTTATATGAACATGTAAATTATTCATATTTGAAAAACATAACCAAGGACACAAAAATACTTGTAGAGGTCCCTTTTTTGGCAGAACTGACATAAGACTTCCTTCCCTGCAACAGACCGTATATAATTGTTATGAGGAGGACTAGAAATATCTACGTCTTTGTCCTCCACAACAGGTATGAAGGCAAATGCTGTGTTGGAGGACCACACACTTTGAAACCTGTTCTGAGTGAATTGTTGGTACACTATAAATCTCCTTGAAGCACTGAATTATTAGATTTAAAAGAGCAAGCATGTATAGTCGTCAAGTAAATGGTTTATAATCTTGTTATACTTACATATGGCTCTATTTGATAATCTAAAAAGCATGTCTCGGAGGCATAAAAATGCATCTTTGAATAAGGTGCCAAGGAGAGAAAACCTTCACATTAGTGGCTTTAATATTTCCATTTTCGGATATTTCTGAGTGACCCTGGAAATGCATTAAATGTAGGGCTTTGCCATGGTGCCTGTTATATAGAGCTTATTTTGGCCACAGAATCCATGTTAATAACCTTGTAATTTATTTATTTCTGTCCCTATAAAATTTTTATACATTGGCTGGAGAGGATGTGGAGAAATAGGAACACTTTTACACTGCTGGTGGGACTGTAAACTAGTTCAACCATTGTTGAAGATGGTGTAGCGATTCCTTAAGGATCTAGAACTAGAAATACCATTTGACCCAGACATCCCATTACTGGGTATATACCCAAAGGATTATAAATCATGCTGCTATAAAGACACATGCACACGTTATGTTTATTGCGGCACTATTCACAATAGCAAAGATTTGGAACCAACCCAAATGTCCATCAATAATAGACTGGATTAAGAAAATGTGGCACATATACACCATGGAATACTATGCAGCCATAAAAAAGGATGAGTTCATGTCCTTTGTAGGGACATGGATGAAGCTGGAAACCATCATTCTGAGCAAACTATCGCAGGACAGAAAACCAAACACCGCATGTTCTCACCATAGGTGGGAATTGAACAGTAAGAACACTTGGACACAGGGTGGGAAACATCACACACCGGGGCCTGCCGTGGGGTGGGGGGAGGGGCCCGGGATAGCATTAGGAGATACACCTAATGTAAATGACGAGTTAATGGGTGCAGCACACCAACATGGCACATGTATACATATGTAACAAACCTGCACATTGTGCCCATGTACCCTAGAACTTAAAGTATAATAATAATAGTAATAATAATAATAATAATAAATCTTTATACTTTGGAAGGAGGTCGGTGGAAATTTCCTGGTTATACTTGACTCCATTTTTCTGGGAGAAATTATATGTTGCAGTGGCATTCTTAAACATTTCTCATGGATGTTAAGGGTCTGTCAGACGAATAAACATATGGAAAACATTTTTCCATTGTAATTGGAATTTCAGAGAGGGAACAGAACCTGATGACGATGGATCATTAGCACACATGGCAGTGGTCTGTGAGTGGTGATAAAGAAGTTATATGACTTGCTGTCTGTAGCTATTCTCTGAGGTGGCTTCTGTGTTTAATTCCTAAAGAACAAAAATGATTCCAAGGAGACAGGAAAGCCAAACTTGATCTTTGAAGGTTCAAGTTCAAAGACTAAGGCAAGGACAGAGGGCAGTAGGCTGCCATGGTAATAAGAGCAAGGAGAGCAGGGCATCTGATATCCAGCATGGGTGCTGAAGAATGTGTTAATTAATTTGATTGTGGTAATCATTACCTAATGTGTATGTCTATCAAGTCACCATGTGGCACACCTTCAATATAGTCAGTCTTTATTTGACAATCAAATATTTTGGATACAAAGTGTGGAGGACAGGAATTGAAAAATGGTCAGGGTTCACAGTAGCAAATACAAGGAATATAAAAGAAGGAGAAAGATTGGAGGTTGACCATACTGCCTGAAAGTAAGATCCTGATCTTTCATTAACAGGTGCTTGTATAATCTCTTTTTGAATACTGCTCTTAGAGATGAGACAGTCTATTTTGGTGTAGTTTTCATTTTTTAAATGTTATCTTTTGTATATTGAACACAAAGCTTCATTTGCTTTTTATTTATTAGTACTAGATAATTTCCAGATACCTCACAATTCTTTCTTTTCCTAAATATTTATGAGGACCTGACACCCGCAGGCACTGTTATTGGTGTTGGAAATACACTGTTAACAAGAAAGACAAGGTCTAAAGACATGGAGCTTACCTTTTAGTGAGGGCAGACAAAAATATGCAAGTAAACAAGTGAAAACAAAGAAAAACATCCAAGAGTGAGGAGCAGTGTGCCGAGAATTGAACAGGTGACATGATGTGGAGTGACTGGGAGGCCATGGGAAGGCTTCCCTGAGAAGTAACTTACAAACTATGCAAAGACTGCACGCTAACTTAAGAGACAGCTATGCTAAGCACCTAAGGTGCTCATGAACTTTGTTGTGTTAGAGGAGCTTAAGCAAGACTTTGTAGTTGGAATATAGTGTGTGAGGGAGAGAGTAGCCCAAGATGAGGGTGGAAAGGAAAGGCAAGGGCAGATTGCAGGACTTCGTGAGCTAGGAAAGGGGTAGGCTTGTATTTAACTGTGATAGAAAGCCATCAGAAGTTTTAAACAGGGGAATGAGGCTGCTACATGCCTTACAAAAGGATCGTCCTGGCTGCCGAGTGGAGAATGGAAGTTAGGGAAGCTGGAGTGCACGGGCAGTGGCATCAGGGGACTATAATGGTACTTGTGGTGGGAGATAATGGGGGCTTGGATTAGGAGGGTAGTGATGGAACAGTAGAAAAATGAACATATTAGAGATGCTTTTTGGAGGAGTTGATGGATAGATTGGATATTGAATATAAGGAAAGAGAGGAGTCAAGGATAACACCTAGACCCTTTGCTTGCAAAATAGGTGGATGATGCTTCTATTCCTGAGAGGGAGAATATATATTGTCATTTCTCTCTGTACTAAAATATAAGTGATATGGTTTATAAATGAATTTGACATATCAGATTAAAAGCAATTAGAAAAGAAGATGCTTACCATTATAGAGTTTATTCTATTCTTGCTAGAATCCAAATACTCCTATGCTAAATTTATTTATCTAAAATTTTACATTCACTTTAGAATTCTAAAGTTGTTGTTAGAGACAAAATGTTTATAGCACACATTAATGTTTTCTTGAAATGTAAAGACCTCATAGTCAGTACTTGACAAGGAAAAAATTACACATTTTGAAAAGTTTTAAAATAAAGTGAAAAAGTATGAAATATCAGGTGATAAAAAATACTCAGATTATTTCAATAGATAAGATTGATAAAAGGTTAAAGTGTTCAGAAATCCCTGGGACTGGGTCATTCATAAAGAAAAGAGGTTTAATTGGCTTCTGGTTTTGCTGTCCAGGCATGGGGCTGGCATCTGCTTCGTTTCTGGGGAAGCCTCAGGGAGCTTTTACTCATGGCAGACAGCAAAGTGGGAGTAGGCACCTCACATGGCAAGAGCAGGAGCAGAAGAGAGGGTAAAGTGAAAGATGCCAAACACTTTTAAACAGCCAGAGCTTGTGAGAACTCACTATCATGAGGACAGCACTAAGGGGATGGTGCTAACCATTCATAAGAAATTTGCCCCCGTGATCCAATCACCTCCCACCAGTCCCCACCTCCAACACTGGGAATCACATTTCAACATGGGATTTAGGGTGACAAATATCCAAATTATATCAGTGAATATCCCTAATTCATGAGATATTTTTACAAATCAATTTTTAAAAATGACAAGAAGAAAAATGAGCAAAGAATACAAAGAGGTAATTTACAAAAGAAAAGGTCAATAGCATGAGAGAAAGCTAAACCACACCCACAGCAATAATCCAATCATTCAATATGTTAAAATAACAAGAGAAACAACACCAATAGTGGATAACAACACAAACTGTAGAGCTAGAATTTCTGAGTTTGAAGACCTACCTCTAACATTTACTAACTGGGTAACTTTGGGCAAATACTTTGATCTTTGTTTCAGTTTCCTCATCTGTGAACTGGGGGTCATAATAGTACCCATGTTATCAGCTTGTTTTGTGTGTTAAATGGGTGTTAATACAGGTAGCTTACTTAGAACAGTGCCTAGGGTATAATAATTGTGTGAGTTTTAGGAATTACTGTTATTATTGCTGTTTAGTGTTTATATTATTCTTAAATGTTTATAAAATGACAATACCTAATGTTGGCTAAGTGGGGGAAATGAGTATTTTCATACATTGTAGGTGAAAGTATATATTGGATTATTATTTTGGGAAGAAAGTTTTGCAATATGTCTCAAAAGTCTTAAACTAAGTGAAATCTTTAATAAATAAAATATTACTTATGGGAATTTAGCCAATAATCTGTACAATTATTTGCCCCAATGGCTAGTCACAGCAGTGTTACTTACAATGGTAAAAAGTTAGCAAAAACCTGACCTCCAGGTAAAGAGGTGGTTTGTATTATTCATTTATTTTCATTTACCCTCTAAACTTCATTAAAACTATAGTAAAAGTATTATTTTATTGAAATTTATTTTATTTTATTAAAATTTACACACAGGAGAATATAGTAAATGGAGAATTTGATGAGTTTTGAGAAATGTAGACACCCATGTTAGCAAGCTCCCAATCAAGAATATCTCCATCCTCCTAGAAAGTTTCCTTTTGCCCTATTCCAGTTGATCTTCACCTCCATGGACTACACTGTTCAGATTCCTCTCACTGTAGATTAGTTTTCCTTGTTCTTGGACTTCACATAAATGAAATAATACAGTGTGGGCTCCTTTGTGTCTGGCTTCTTTCATTGAAGATACTATTTCTGAGAACCCATTTATATCATTGTTATATCAGTAGTTATTCCTCTACTTTCAATTCCCATATCCTCTCTTCCTTTATTGCTGAGGAGTTGCTAATAGAAAAAACATTCGATTTTTGAATATGCTATAATTTGTTTTTTTCCATTGCTGATACAGTTTTTGTTGTTTTTGACTGTCATGAATAAAGCTGTTACGAACATTCTTGTACAAGACATTTTGTGGTCATATTTTTTCACTTCTCTTGGAGGAAGATAAATACTTAGGAGTACAATTGCTAGGTCAAGGAGTGAGTATATGTTTGATGTTATAATAAACTGCTAAACAGTTTTACAAAGTGATTGAACCATTTTATACTTTCACCAGTATTGTTTAATATATGTTGCTTCATTTCTCTGTGAAGATTTGGTGTTGTCAGAGTTTTTTTTTTAAAGCTATTCTCCTATGTGTGAAGTAGTATCTAACTGCAGTTTTAAAGCATTTCTCTGCTGAACACCTTTACATGTGCTTATTGGCCATTCACACATCTACTTAAAACTTTTGCCGAAGGTTGTAAAGATGTTCTAAATTTTCTTCTGGAAGAGTTACAGTTTGAACTTACACATTTAGGTTTATCGCATATTGCTAATTAATTTTTGTGTATGACGTGAGGTAGAGATTGAGGCTCATGTTTTCATAGTTTTTTTCTGGTTGTTTCAGCTCAATCTATTTTAAACTTTCCTTTCCCCATTGATATTTGGGTATCTTGGTTGAAAGCCAATTAACACTAAATGTACAGGTTTATTTCTGAACTCTATATTATGTTACATTCATCTATTCATTCTTATACTACACTCTTGATCATTGTAACTTTATAGGAAGTCTTGAAATCAGATAATGTGAATAATCCATTGTTGTTCTTCAAAATTGTTTTGACTGTTTTAGGTCCTTCAAATTTCCATATAAATTCTAGAATCAATGTGTCAGTTGCTTCCTAAAAGCCTAGAGATATACTTGTATACAGTACAAAGACATACATCTAAGCATAGTCATTTTTTTTTAGTTTGATGTAGCAAACGATTGAAAATAATCTAAATGCTGATCAACAAGGAACTGGTGCAATATAGTATGTAACATTTACACAATGAAATTTTTATGCAACCATTAAAGAATAAAATAGATCTATATGTTCTAATAAAGTAGATCTATATGTGCTAATTTTAAAAGATATATTAAGTGAGAAAGTCAATAGGCAGAACAGTGTACAGAGTATGCTCTCATTTGTTTTAAAAATAAGGATATAGACGCATATATATGTACATATATATACTTTCTATATATGCATAAAACTAATTGGCTCATTTAACTGAAAAGTTGAGGGTTGAGTTGTCCTTCAGACTACGTCCAGGGGCTCACAGGATGTTACTAGAAACTGCTCCTCACTCTGTAGCTTGACTCCACTTTTCTCTGTGTTGGCTTCATCGTCAGCTTCTTCCATGCCATGGCAGCTCCAGGATTTCACAGTTACTGCAGTTCATGGCAGACACTATTGATCTCACTGTTCCTTTATTAAATATAACAGAGGATTTCTAGTCTTGTTTATTTGCCCATCCTGTGGATCCCTCACTGTGAATAGAGGGATGAAGAACCTTGACTGGCCAAGTGGATCATGTGCTTACATCTGTAACTAAAGGAGAGAAGGACACCATGGGGGCAGGAGCCATTTAACGGAAGGGACAATGTGCAGATTAAACCACATATGCCCAGATACTGACCTTAATAGTGTCTTTTTTGTTCATGTGTAAGTATGGCAATTTTCTATAAAATGTGGCTGAAATTGTACTTCTGTATCTCAAGAAATTCTTTCATGCTTTGCCGTTCACTGTCCAGCTTGAGCACACACATCCTTCTCTTATTTTCCCGATTTCCAGCTGTGGGCTCTTACCTGTTTCTCCCACTTTGCCTAGTCCATTTGCACTGATAACCAGCTTGCTTTTGATCCTCAGATCATACAATTTGGCCTAATGCAGTAAAGCCCCTGGGAAAATACACTTTACCTCTGTGATTAATCTTACTTGAGTTCAAACTCTGGGTTGCCCCATGTTTGGGTAGGAGATCAGACAAGATTGTCTGATCTCTTATTCTGGTCACAAGAGTCCTTCTGGTCACATTAATCCTGAATGGATCTGCCAAAGTGGCTGCTTTCATGCCTGTATTTCCCTGCTAGGTCCTCTTGATTCCTATGAAGTTGCATGAGTGGACACGAAACTGGAAATAGCACTTGACAACCTGCTTGTTTCCAAGTAAGAATCAGGTAATATTGCTGTGTGATCATAGATATTAAATTATTCTGTAATATATTCCTATTTTAATTAAAATATATTTTATAATAACTGAAAGAGTACATTTGGAATGTTCACAGCACAAAGAAATGAAAAATGTTTGAAGTGATGGATATCCCCATTATCCAGATTTGATCATTACATACTACATGCTTGCATCGAAATGTCATATGTACCCCACCAATATGTACAACTATTACATATATATACAAATTATTTTGAAAAAATAATAGGGAAAAATTGAGTAGCTAGTACTGTTTCTGAATGGAACAATTTATTTGTTGTAGAATAATATATTAATCTGGAATTGGTTGGAAATAAAATTCTTCTAATATGATTATCACTACCTAGAGAGGAGCCGAAGACAGTGAGATAAAAATAAGTCAAGGGATGACATAATAGTAAAATAAAAAGGATAAAATTGAATATTTGGGTGAATTTTAGGATTTTAAAAATATGTGTTAAATGAGCTAGCTGTTATCCAGATTAAGACAACCAGTAGATACGAGAAGCTCAGAGAACAAAGCTTCTAATTATAGAAATACATCTATTGAAATAATGCATTGCCAATTTTGAAATAAATTGGGGTTCAGAGAAAGGGACTACCTTGGCTTACAGTTCCCAGATAAACTAGCAAATGTAGTAATTAATTTGCTTGATACATTCATTTGCTAATTCTTAACTAACCAGGGAAACATATTCTTTAGTCATATTTAGTTTTTAAATGGAAATGATGATCAACTCATTATAGAGCTGAGAACATTTAAGAGTCTGCCCCTGCAAATAATCCCCTACTTCCCTCTTTAGGAGTGAGTCACACTACCGTTTTGCTTGGCGTGGCTCTTTAATCTTTGGACTAATGTACTCAGGCCATCCTTTTAGATATTTTATTTAGATTTCCTAGCATATTGCACTATCCCACCGGAATATTTAAAATTTATATTATGCATCTAATTTTGTTTATTGCAGAAAAATGAGCAATAGGTAGAAGTTTAAAGAATGAAATAAAGACCAATTTTAATTCTAGCTATGCAAAAAACTTATCAATGTTAAATAATTAATAACATTTTACAGTACATCGTCAAATCTAAGAGACCATTGAATATAATTTACATTGTTTTGCTTACCACTAATAGAGAAGAAATGCTGTAAATTTAACTATGACATATTGCTCTGTTTTTTATTCAAATTTATACGCATTTAAAAAATTCTCTTTAGGCTGGGCGTGGTGGCTGGTGGCTCAAGCCTGTAATTCCAGCACTTTGGAATGCTGAGGTGGGTGGATTGCTTGAGCCCAGGAGTTTGAGACCAGCCTGGGCAATGTGACAAAACCCTGTCTCTACAAAAATATGAAACTTAGCTGGACATCACGGCAAATGCCTGTAGTGCCAGCTACTCAGGAGGCTTAGGTGGGAGGATTGCTTGAGCCTGGGAGGTTGAGACTGAAGTGAGCTGTGATCATGCCACTGCACTCCAGCCTGGGTGACAGAGTGAGACCGTTTTGATATAGACTTCTATCACATATGACTTTGGAACATATATAAGAAAGAAAATATAAGAAAAATAAATTGGGTAAAGTAGTCCTAAAACCTCTTCACATTCAGAGTCTAACTTTACTATGTCACTTTTTGAATTTGAGTTGTCAATATCTGTGTTTTTGCTTACATTTTCATCCTCTGTGCTATCAAGAACATTGACGACGTGGCATTTGTTGAAAGGGTGCTCCACTCTTGTCTCCTAAATTTTCATCCAAGCCCACCCATTCTCTTCTTCTTCCTTTTAGCATCGAAACTTTCCACTTTCCAGTTTAAGGTAAGTATGTGGTGGCCCAGCTGGAGACATTTCTGAGCCTCCCCTGGTAGCTTGGCTTGACCAAGTTCTGACAGGTGAGATAGGAGAAGTGGTATGTAAACTTACAGTTCACATCCCTAAAAGGAAGCAGCTTTACTTGTCACTTTCCTTCCATCCTTTCTTTGGGCCAAAATGCAGATATAGCGATAGTGAGTCAGCCTTAATCATGTAGAAGAACATACCCCACAAGATGGAGCAACTAGATAGAAAGAACCTGGATCTCTTTGGATTACCTGTGGAGCAGAGCTGCCTACCTGCCAAACTGCACAGTTACTCTTACAGAAGGAGAAAAACTAAGCTTCCATCTTGCTAAACTATGGTTATTGTCAAAGCAGCCAAATCAATATTCACATTGTATGTGTTTAAAAATTCTTCTATTTAATATCATATTGAGAATACTTCTATATGGCATTAACTTTCCATGGATTTCCATGGGTTTCCACAACTTTAATTCGGACATAGTACAATAGGCAACTCCAAAGGGCTAACTTCTGGGCTGCAGCAAAAAAAATTTTTTTTTTGTTTTTTTTTGTTTTTTGAGATGACAAATTACCTTAGCAGTGCTGATCTAGGTTAGGCCTATATGTTATTGGCCTAACATACAGGCCAATCAAGATTAGAAGATAAAAGAGTTATTGGCAACTACCAATCTGTTTTAAATTAGTAAGGATTTGGACTGACTTATGAAGCCTTAAGATGGCCATTATTTGTATGATGTTGCTCAACTATGGCAGAGGTTAAAACGTAAGTAAATACAAATTATACCAAATAATGTAGAATAGTTTAATAACTGTTAGATCTGTAGAGCATGAGGTATGCTTGCTAGGGAAATGAAAGCAACTTGTTTTAAATATATTTAATATAAAGATATAAAGAAAAATAGAGAATCACATTTTTAGGAAGTAGCTTATGCAGATAAGTTAAGCCAAATTACTTTGGTGATTTCACTCAGATTTTTATGACCTCCAAAAATAGGATCCATCCTCCTGATGTCAAAGTCTGGGATTCTCAAAAAAGAGTAAGTCTTAGCTCCACTGAGTTTTTCAGGGATGATACTATACATAGATGCGATAGAGCTCTAAGGAGAGTAAAATATTCACATTCATTTTGGAGGGTTAATGGCTGAGAAAAGTGACTAGCTAAGCAGCTATAATAATTCCAATAGAAAGCCCCTTTACATTTTTCTAATAATATAATTCATGTAATTCTTTATACTGCATAAATCTTTTCCACATACTTCCAGATCTTTGGCTTCAATATGCTCTGTAAAAGCTGTAAGACGAGTTCAAATCTTCCTTTTCTCTGATTTTTTTTTTATGAGTTAACTTCTTCCCATGACCTCTAGTAAGACGTCTTGTTGGCCGAACTTAGAACCCTGAGTAATTTTTCCTCCTTTCTCCCCACTTTCTTTTCTGACAAATGCTAAGGTTTATTATTTAAATATATTTCTTACATATATTTTATTAAATATTTTGCATTTGGTAGCTCACCTCATCTTCATTTCTTATTTTTTAGTTGGTGACTAAAAGATAATGCAGGGCTTTACTGAAAAGGCAAATAATTGCCACAAAAAGAGGATTGTCATATTTTCCCCAAGGAACTCTATCTTGTTAACTCCTTAAAATTGCTGAGCACGTTTTTCTTAAGGGATTTAGCATTTATTTTTTCAGTACTTTTATGTGGCTAAAAAACGATTTTATGTGTTGAATAGAGTTCTAGTAATATCTGTGATGGCAGTCTTGTCAAAACACTCAAAATGTATCTCACTTGTTATGGAAATTTTGAAAACCTCTGTCCCTTCAAAAATGTATATTTTGCTTTGGAAGCTATACCAAACATCTTAAATTTCAGAATGCCATTGGGAACAATCCTCATAGAACAATCCTCATTAGAAAAAAAAAAGTTTTCTAATTAGACAGTGCAGGACAATGTTACAGGAATCAGCCTAGACAACATCACTTTATCTAAGACAATTCTAGTAACACCTTCTAATACATCCCATGCAGCAGAGAAATTTCCATTTTCTAGCATTGCTCTAACAATATATCGGCAGCTTAAAGAATTGCAGTGCCTTAAATGCAAGCCATTGAAGATCCAAATGCTGTGAATTGGTCCTTTCTGACAGAGGAGAAAGACCCATAAGCCAGTCCCAAATGGTGTAAACAGGAGCAGTGCATAATTAAAAGCCATCTGCATGTCTTGTGTGCCCCTTTCTGTATGTGAAATAGGGCTAGCACTATGTGAGTACTTAAAAGCTCCTTTCAAAAATTTCAAATCCTTGTTGAGACATTACCCTACAGTGCAGAGAACAAGACAAACCAAAGTATTCATAACCAACCCCCTCCCACTTCTTATTTTCACATAAGATTTATAACCAAATTAACATAATGCCATACCACCACATTAGATGTGTTTATTGTAGATTTTAAAATATTCTATAGTTTATGAAAAAAAGTTGAGCTGTAGGAGCTAGGAAAATAACTTTGTTGTGTGTATCCATCAAGATTATACTCAAAAGTTCATTCTGAATTCGAATGGAGGCTGTGCCCTACTCCCACAAACAAATGCTAGTTCCTAAGCCTTCAGATTCAGAAGCTTTACTTTTTAATTTTTTTTGTCTTGGAAATGTTATTGTTTTTTTAAAAAAGGCTTTATATTTTAAGAGAAGTTTTAGGTTTACAGCAAAATTGAGAGGAAGGATCAGAGATATCCCCTTTGCCCTCTGCCACTACATGTATGGTTTCTCCCATGGCAACATCCCCCCCCGACAGAGCAGAAGTATTATTTTATCTTCTTTAGGATGAATTTGACTTCTAGGCACATGTTTAATATTTTTTCTTTGCTAAGAAGTTAACTGGTAAAGGAGTCTATTCATTAGTTCTTGTAATAAGTTTGAGTTATAACTAGGTGGTGCTCCTATTAATTCCAAAGTGATAGCCTGTCTTGCTTGAGAACAGATGTGTTTAGCAGGCAATTTTAGAAGATGGATTCATTCTACACAGATCAACAGTACTATCCAAGGACACGTTTTGTTGTGTTTTTGTGGTTTGGGATGTTTAGGGGGGAATCTGAATTGTTATGAGGGGAAGTTGGCCCTGATATCCTCAGAAGTTCCTTCCAACTCTTAGCGCTATGATGTTATGAAAATTTTATTTTTGAAATGCTGTATTTCCAGTCAGTGAAAGTAGCAGGGTCCTTATATAAATACATGTAAGGATACTCCAAGATCTTGAATTTAAAAATGTTTACGCTTAAATTTTTAAAAATTAAAATAATGTTGCTTTCTACGTTTTGTACCTGTAGAATTTACATCACGGTTCCACTCTCTCAACATTTCCCATGACATGGAATTCTTTAATATGAGACTTCAAGCATAACTTTTGAGGTTCCATTTAATTCTTCTTTTCAAGAATAACTGATACTGTGTTCAGGATGGGATACAGTTGACTGATATTCTAAAATGCAACTTTTTTTTTACACTATCTACCTGGAGATAAAAAATATGTAACAATTCTGAATTCCCACAGACCCATAAGTTAGCAGAGCATGCAGTCAGTCTTGCCTTACAGTCTCTCTATTGATTTGCCTCATAATCCCTGGGCTTACTGGTGTCTCATTGGTCATTTCTGGTTGTTTTTGTCATTCATGAATGCAGCCAGAATTCAGCCCCTCCCACTCTTTTGAAGTCAGAGGACTTGGTAATCCCAGAACATCATTCCTTGTATATGTGGCTCTTGCTATTACTGCCACAAAACCCAGTCTTCATAGAGCCACTTGGTCTTAGCTTGGTTTTATGTGGCTAAGAGATGTAGTACCCAATGCATTCCATGCCTCTTTGGAGCTCAGAGTCTTTGTCCAGTTGGTTTTAGCTCTAGGGAGAGGAACAAGTCTTGCCTTTTTCCTGTCTTCCGACTCTGTTTTCTGGCTCAGGACTAATCTAATAGGATGATTGAGAGGAATGATGCATTTCCTGCAGAGAAGTCCTTATCCCCTACCTCGAGAGAGTGGTCTGGCTTCTATGGACCTGAAAAGACAATTAGTAACTAACTTGACATGCATATCAGGGTTGTGTGGCTACTTCTTATGCATAAACAGTCTAATGAAGGGACTTGCTGCATTGATATTTACATAGACCTTATGGGGAAGGAAATGCAGGTGTGTTAAATTCTTTTTTTTTCCTTTATTCAAGACTATACTTTCTAATTTAAAAAAATTGCAGTTTCCCCAAATTTTGTACCTCCATGATAACTCCCAATTCTAGAGTGTTCCTTATTTAACAGTGATTGTTGTAAGTTCCACTTAGGAGAGAACAATCACAGGCTCTGTAACTTATTCAGCAACAGTTATGTGGCTCCATTAACTGAAATAATATATAGGTGGTATCAAATTTCATTAATTCTATAAATATGTATTTTATTTCTACAAGGTGTCATTGCTGTTATGGATCTGTGGAGACTGTGAAGAGTATGAGAAAACCTTGAAGAACATTGTTTACGTTGGAAAACCTGGGAGTAAAGTGGTTATAAAATGATTCACATTAGTTCAGAGTCAGAGTCAAGAGCTATATCTGTGATAATAATATGAAACAAATGGTTTATTAAAGAAATTGATTTCAAAGAAGTATAATAAGTGTCTATGGAAATATGGATGAAATTCATAATTATTCTAAAAGCTATGAAAATTAATGTGGCAAAGATCTTGTGCGCTGTCACTTACACAAAAGGGGAAAATAAATTTTTCAGATAATTTCTGCTTTCTGTTTTCCCCTGGCTATGTTGCTGCCTTGCCTTATTTTCTCATTTTTTCCCAAGCTGTAGCATGAAAACAAGGCCTCTATCAAAAGCACTAAAAATGTTTCATTGCAGTAGTCTAGGTTGAGGAAGCAAGGTCTATGGATTCATTGTCTGAGTAGTGTTTTATGTGATTGGAAGGAATGGCTTCAAGGATGTTCGCAGTGAAAGAAAATTTAATTGCTGATTTCATTTACATCTGTGACTACTAACATTGAGGCGATTAACTCTTTTCTTTCAAAAGTAGATGTTTGCTGCTTTTAAGACCACGTTTTAAAATATGTATTAAATTAAAGATTTTATTAGACTTAATATTTGCCATCAGAAATGACAGGGAGCTAATACATATATATTTTTAGGTCACATAGTACTTTGTGCCAGTCACTTTCCATGTATTTCTTCATTTAATTTTCATACTTTTAGGGGGAAGCTGCTCTCTAATCATCTACCCATTCATCCACATATCCAATAAATGTTTATAACATGCTTATGATGAACTAACCATAATGATAGCAATAATAATTACAATAGGGATGTGTCTTGTGAGTTAAGAGAAAAGTCTCCTTATGACTGGAGTGATTGGAAAGGGGAGGGCTGGTTCTGGACTCAACACATCATTGATGCTAGCTAGAATTTCTCTTAATCCCACTCCTTGAGGAACTGTTATAGGAGGCAGCAATGAAGACAATTATTGAAAGTTTGGTGGAATTTCCCAGCATGCATGGGTTTAGTGTCTATACCATATGGATAATCAGCATGAGGGAAGAGGTCCTTTTCATGGGCTGATGACATTCTTTGGCAGTGGGACTATTGCTATGGACAGAGAAAGCAGCACTTGTAATCCAAGGAGTGCCTAGAAGGAGTATGGACTGAGATTCACAGGATGGAATTTGAGATGTACAAATTTGGACATTAAAAGAGTGACATCACTGTGTGCACAGGGTAATAAAGGTGGACATATGGGTTGTATACATTTGAAGAAAATGAAGCTTTGAGAACTCATAGGAGATGATAAGCAGAGATACTGGGATTCAAATCCAGGTTTATATTACCTCCTTCGATAGTTTTTAAAACCATTTGTAGACATTGGTCTGAAATACTTTCCTCAAAAACTGCCTTAGCTATCGCAGGAAAAATAATCTGTATGAAGTGGAACACTTTTTGTAACAGTAATATCTTTGGTAAACAGTGAGAAAGTCATTCCAAGTTGTACTCTGACTCTCTGTCCTTTGTTCAAATTGCACTATTCACATATTCAGAGACAGAGTGTCTCTATGACTTAATTATGATGAGTATAATAATTGAGAGTAGGTAGTTATATTATGCCAGAGGAGATAATTAAATGGGGGAATTGCACTATTAGCTGGGCTTTTAGTACCATGCATTATCCTTATGAAAGATGATATTATGATTCCACTATACATTGCTCAGATACAAAATATTTACTGAGTCAACACTTCAGATCAGAGGTCATTAAGAAATACATTAGAAATAGAAGACATCCCAGAGAAATCATTAAAATACTTTGGAAATTTTACAAGCATAAATGCAGGGCATAGATTTACTTTATGACCAGCAGTTTTATTATCAGTAGGATTGGCAATTCTTCCTGCACCCACAATTTTAGCAGAAATAAATTAATCATTCAAGTGAATATTATAAGAGCATAGTGCATAGTGGTAGCTTAGTTCCAAATCTTCCCACTTCTTTTCTTGGAAATCACATACATGAAGAATAGAAAAAATTGTCCTCACATTAGATTCTCATCAATGCTAGGAAACAGAGAGAATCTACAAACTCTAAGTTTTGTATTATTGTAGCCCAAGCAAATTAAATCAGCATTAACTTAGTGGAAATGATGGGGCTTTTAGGGGCTGAAGGTGGGATGAAGAATGGAAGGCAGGAAGGGGCCTGTCAGTGGCAGAGCTTAGAAATCAGAAGGAAATACTAAAAATATTTACTCCCAGAAGGAGCGGGCCCCTCTCTGGATTGTGCTATGAATTGGACTGAGATACAACAGGGTGCAATTGCTAAGGAAGGTGGGTAAAAAGTTGCAGAGAGCAATCAGGGAAAATCAAGAGGTGACCGAGTTGTTTTAGAAAATTCCATGTTCCAGAAAAAGGTGAACACTTTGAAAGGCAGGAGGTATACCCCTTAATAAAGTGACAAGAAGAGGACCAAGGGAAATTAGAGCTGAGAGTAGAAGCTCTTCTGAATCAGGTTAGGTGCTAAGAGGCAAAGGAGATGTGGGTTGTATTATAAATAAATAGTCTACTACTATTTTAACAATATCAGGGAGAGCTGTTGAACAAAGAATCCTAGAGATCTACTGGCTCTCTTGTTAATAGCTGGCCCAAGAAATTCCAACTCATTTAAACATGAAAAAATGGAGTAAAAATATAGACAAAAATAGTTTAAAAAGTGTGCAAAAGATCACCCAAAATATAATAAGAAAACTCATTAAAATGTCACCCTAAAGCAGATAAAAATTTTACAATCCAAAATTTCAATGGGAATTAACAAAATTAATGTGGAAATTGCAGCTGTGAAGGAATACCATGAAGCAGAAATCAAATAAATCAGGGAGAAGTTGAGCAGTCAACAGAAGGTGTGAGCCAGACTGTCCAAATAGTTGAATCAGAGAGTGGTATATTTCAAGAAGGAATGAGAAAAAAATTATGTAGCTGTCAATACTAAGTTACAAGGAGCAGGAGAGAGAAGAGACATCTTACGAAGCACAGTAAAAGACACAGGAAAAATAAATAAGAAAAACAATGAAGTATGAATAGAAACAATAATTAGAGAGAAAAGAGAGAGACAGAAGAAAGACAAAGGAGATCCACCATATGCAGAATTGGAGTTTCTGAAGGAAAACACCCAAAATAATGTAATGTAACAATTATATAAAATATAATTATAAAAAGTCTCCTGAAAAAAAAAAAAAGAAAATCCGAAGTTATGTGTTGAAAGAGTGCACTAAATTCCATGGAAAAGTGACCCAGAGTGGTCAATGCCAAGATACAGCAGAATAGGCTATAAAGATAAAGGATCTATACGAGACAAATGATTGTGTCATCTACAAGTGAAAGACAACCAGGCAGTCAGACTTCTCCATTGCAGCACTGAATTTCAGATGACAGTGGAGCAACACCTAGAAGTTATTCAAGGAAGTAAGTGTGACTCAAGAATTTTATATTCAGTCTAGCTGTCTGTGATGGTTAATATTAGGGGTCAACTTGACTGGATGGAAGGATGCCTAAATGGCTAGTGAAGTATTGTTTCTGGGTGTGTCTGTGAGGTTGTTGCAGAGGAGATTGACGTTTGAGTCGGTGGACTCCGAGAGGAAGACCCACCTTCCTCTGTGGGTGGGCACCATCCACTCGCCTTCCAGCCAGCATGGCTAGAAAAAGCAGGTGGAAGAAGGCGGGATAACCTTGCCTGCTAAGTCTTCTGGCTCTCTTCTTCCCATGCTGGCTGCTTGCTTCTGCTCCTCCTGCCCTTGGACATCAGACTCCAGGTTCTTTGACCTTTCGACTCTGGGACTCATGCCAGCAGCTTGTTGGGGCTCTTGGACCTTTGGCCACAGACTAAAGGCTGCACTGTCGCTTCTGGCTTCCCTGGTTTTGAGGCTTTCGGACTTGGATTTAGTCATTCCTGGCTTCTCTCTTCTCCAGCTTGCAGGCTTATCATGGGACTTTGCCTTGTGATCATGTGAGCCAATTCTCCCTAATAAACTCCCTTTTATATATACGTATATCTTATTGGTCTGTCTTTCTGGAGAGCCGTGACTAATACGTTGTCTTTCAAGTATACAGTTTGAACATGTAAAAACTGAGGGCCGATTGTTCATATAATCCCTTCTTAAAAGAATCTACTGGAGGATAAACTCTGCTGTATTAAGGGATGATAAAGGAAACCCCAGCAAAACAAATAAGCATTAAACACATTTAACTGTGGTTCTAAGACAAAATCGTAGGTAAAACAAGAGTGTGAATGTGACACGTAATAGCATGAGCTCTGACAATGTAAAAATATAGCTACAAAAATGGCTGAGAAGACGTCTGAAACTACTATCCTTTAAAAGTCCTGCTAGAAAGGTTGGTCCTTGGCCTGCATCTGGGAACTTGAATTTGCGAAGCATTCCCACCGTTCAGAGCTAATAAAAAGGCTTATGGTGCCTAAACTGTTTGTGCAAACATTATGATGTGTACTGAACAACTGCTTTCCTTTCAAAAGTCTGAAGCTTTGGTATGTGCTAGGCAGAAAGTGCCTGTGTGACCTGCCACTGCAAAAATCTTGGGCTCGGCCGGGCGTGGTGGCTCACGCCTGTAATCCCAGCACTTCGGGAGGCCGAGGCGGGGGGATCACAAGGTCAGGAGATTGAGACCATCCTGGCTAACACGGTGAAACCCCGTCTCTACTAAAAATACAAAAAAAATTAGCTGGGCTTGGTGGCGGGTGCCTGTAGTCCCAGCTACTCTGGAGGCTGAGGTAGGAGAATGACGTGAACTCGGGAGGCAGAGCTTGCAGTGAGCCGAGATAGCGCGACTGCACTCCAGCCTGGGCGACAGAGTGAGACTCCGCCTCAAAAAAAAAAAAAAAAAAAAAAAAAAAAAAATCTTGGGCTCTTGGGCATGGAGGCTTTAGTGAGTTAGCTTTTCTGGTAGACAACATTTCACACATGCCATTACAACTTGCTGCTGGAGGAATGAAGTGTGTCCTATTTAACTCCATTGGGAGAAGAATTTTGTATGGCTGTACTTGCTTTTCTCTAGACTTTGCCTCACATGTCTTTTTTCTTTGCTGATTTTGTACATATCCTTTCACTATAATAAATTCAGCTGTGAGTACAACTATATGCTGTGTCCTTTGAGTTCTTCTCATGTGTCATTGAAACTGGGGGTGCTATTGGAGACCCTAACACTGAGTGAGGGTAACCATTGAAACAAAATACAAACCTTCTGAAATATCAGAAGAATTACTATAAAAAGAAAGAGGCCACATAGAGAGTTTCTGTCTGTCTATCTATCCATCCTTCTACTTGTAACGTGATAGAACTAAAATAAAAAATCAATTGTAGTAAGTCAGTAATTGTAAATGTAATTAAAAGAAAAACAGATGTTCATTTTGGATCACTAAACAAAACCCAATTCTTTGCTGAATCCGAAAGACATACTTAAATTAGTTCAGAAACATTAAAAATAAAAGCATAAGCAAATGTATACAAGCAAGTGAAAACTAAAAACAGTAAGCAGGAATCTGAAATATATATCAAAAAATTTAGACCCAAAGACATTAAATGAGAAAAAAAAAAACAATCATTCAATTTACTATGAAAATATAACAGTTATCGTGATGGTTAATTTTGTATGTCAATTTGACTGGGCCCAGATAGCTGGTAAAAAACTATTTTCAGATGTACCTGTGAGGGTGTTTCCAGAAGAGATCAGCATTGGAATCAGTAGACTAAGATCGGCCTCGCCATGTGGATTGGCATCATCTAACCCACTGAGAGTCTGAAGAGTGAATTTGCACTCTCTTCTTCAGCTGGGCTGTCCATATTTATCTGCCCTTTGACACTGGTGCTCCTGGTTCTGAAACTGGACTAAGACTAGGCCTCATACCACTGGTGCTCCTGGTCCTCAGGCCTTTGTGCTTAGATTGCAATGACAACACCTGGGCTTCCAGCTTGCAGGCAGCAGATTGTGGGACTTCTCCACCTTCATAGTCTTATGAGCCAGTCTCTTGCAATAAATCTCTTTCCCTATATGTATATCTAATTGATGCTATTTCTCTGGAGAACTCTGACGAATACAGTTATATAATGTTGAAGAATAAAATTCAGAATGAAGATGCAATTAAAATCGTTTTCTATGTACCAGATAACACAATTTCATGAAGAAGGGAATAGATGCAATTAATAGAAAATAGACAAAACACATTAGTAATAGAAAGCTTTATTTTTCTATGAAAGATGTGTAAGATCAAGAAGTTAAAACTAAGTATATAGATAACCCACAAAATGTAATTAATAAGGTACCTCTGTTGGGATATGCATCAAACTCTGTACCTTGATAATAGAGAATATCTTCCTTTCAAATTTCTTTGAAACCATCATAAAATTGACTATATATTAGGCCACAATTCCAAAAAGAAGAAAAAAATCAGATAACATTAGCACAATACAGTTACATAGTAATTAATAACAAAAGCACAAAATGAAAAAGCTTTTCCACATTGAAATAATTTTTAAAGCTGTATTAAAGGACTCTTGAGGAAAAAGAAAAATTTAGCAGGAAATGCAGAATTTCTTGAAAAAAGTTGTCAAAAAACACCACATATCAGAATCCACGAGATAATCCATGCTCAGAAGAAAATTTATAGCCTTAAATACTTACAGCAAGTAAAAGAAACAGTAAAAATATGAAAGGAAAGGTTGTACTCACATCACAAAAATTGATGTCGGAGTTTTCCTTCTTTCTCAGCACTCTAGAATAGATTAAACAGTAATAGAAGCATCTGCATGTTAAAGTTTTTGTAATAGTCCCCTGTAAATCTGTCAAGGCCTGGTGCTTTTTTTGGGAAGTTGAAGTGGGTGGGTAAATCTTTTTCATAATAATTTATAGTGGGCTATAAAAAATAACAAAATAAAATTTAAAAAGTCAAAGGAAAGGATTAGTGAAGATAAAAGCAGAATGGAAGTTAGAGAATATAACTAATAAATAAAATAAAAATCTGGTGATTTGAAAAATAATTGATTAAACAAATAAATTACTAGATAATCTAATTAAGAAAAAAGGAAGAAAGTACAAATATACAAGAGAAATGACACAAAAAAAGAAAACAAAAAGAAGACCCTAAAACATGAGGTATTTTTGTATAACTCTATGAAAGTATATTTTAAAACCTGAATAAAATAGTTTCCTAAGAAAATATTGCTTAGACATATGACCTAGGGGAGAAAGAAAATCCCCTTTCTCTCTTTTTTTTTTTTAATTTAATTTTATTTTAAGTTCTGGGATACGTATGCAGGACGTGCAGGTTTGTTACATAGGTAAATTTGTGCCATGGTGTTTGCTGCACCCATCAACACATCATCTAGGTATTAAGCCCCACAGGCATTAGCTATTTATCTTGATGCTCTCCCTCCCCCTGCAGGCCCTCCACCCCTGCCAACAGGCCTGAAAATCCCCTTTCCATAGGAATAAAATAAAGAAATGGAGAAACTCGGCTTTCCCATTTACTGTCCCTGAGCTCCAAAATTTTTCTAAATTTTGAATCTAGAGCTTCTAAATTTTTCTCTGTTGTGCTGGGGCTGGGGCCGGTTCCCAGGTTCAAACTGCAGTTCATAGGTTCCTTTGCCTGCTTTCTTCTGTCAATAGGGAGCACTAAAGGAGGTTGGGAGGCAGGAGCAGAGGGAAGGAACTTTCTTGCGGTTTGTTGCTGTTTATGTCTGTTATCCCTGCAGCTACACTGCCCTAGTAGGGGTGGTTAGTTCTACTCTTCTGCTTCCAATGGAATCCTTGGAAACAGCTTTGTTTTTCCCCTGAGGTATGAGCCTCCACTTTTCTAGGCTCCTCTTCTAAGGTCCTAGGTTCTTATAACTCAACTCCGTTTCCCTTTGTGGCTTCATTTCTAGGGATGACACCAGCATTCTGCAGTTATCTCTTGCTGTACCTCACTGCTCCCTTCTTGTTCTTTCACCTTTTCAATACCTATGTAATTCATTCCCTATTTTAAATTCCATCTGATGAAATATGCAGTGGTTCTTTTCCCCCGACTTACCCTTTTGTGGTTCAGTTTCCTCAGATGTAAAATGGAGATGATGGTGGTGATGACAGTGATGATGACTGACAGTGATGGTGACAATAATCCTTACCTCCTTAGCCTGTTGTAAAGATTAAGTGAGTTAATGTATGTGAGTTCTGAGAACTATGGCACAGAGTAAGCCCACTATAAATTATTATGAAAAAAATTTACCCACCCACTTCAACTTCCCCAGAAAAGCACCAGGCCTTGACAGATTTACAGGGGACTATTACATGCATGCATACATGCATGCATCTACTTAACATGCAGATGCTTCTATTGCTATTTAATCTATTCTAGAGTGCTGAGAAAGAAGGAAAACTCCCACATCAATTTTTGTGATGTAAGTACAACCTTGATAACAAAGCTTAAGAAAAATTTTATAAAAATGATAATAGTCTCACTTTACAAATAAAGATGAAAAATCTTAAATAAAGCAGTCACAAAGAAAACTTCCAGCACATTAAGGAATAATACATCATGCATGTCAGAAATGAAGAAATTCTCAATATTAGAAACTCTCTTAACATAATTCATCATATTAATAAGTATCATTAGTGTAATCTACTGTTTGAGGCCTCAAGCCTGGCTTAGTCTGTGATATTCTTCTCTCTATCTTCACTCCCTTGGAGATCTCAAGTTCTTTTGACTTCAAATGCTATCCATGTTCTGTTTTTCTATAGACTTCAAGTTAAGAATTGCTTTTACATTTTTTTTTTGTAAAAAATAACAGAAAAACAATGAAAAAAGCCCCAATAGAGACCATGTGTGCCTCAAAAAGCTTAAAGTGTTTACTATCTAGCTGTTTGCAGAAAAGGTTTGACTGCCCTCTTGGATACAATATAATGGCTTTTGGGGTGGACTGACTTTAACATTTAAAAAAATTTAAACATAGCACACATTCAGAAAAGTTCACACACCCTATGTGTACTGCTGTATGAATTTCATAAACTGATCACAGCTATGTAACAAGCACTCAGCTCAACAAACAGAATATTACTTGGTCTCCAGAAGCTACCTTGTTTTAGCAGTGGCCTGGCTTTTCTACTTCATTATAATCTTTAGAGTACAGTTTTCAAATGTGTCTCTCATATTCTTGATTGATTCTTTACTAATTCCCTTCCCACCAGAAATAAATATGCCTTAACTTTATCATCTTGTGAAATTCCTTTTAACAACTTGAAAATTTTAACAGAAAAGAAAATTCAAAACTATATCAAGTTGAGCAGCATGAAACTAACACAACAGCATAGTGTAGGATGGCAGTTTATATTTTTTCCTAAATAGACCAGAACATAACGCTGAGAAATAACATAGTACTTCACTTTAAATAGATGAGAGGGAATTATGCTTTGTGTCTTCAAGGTAGCACATACACACAATTTAATGCCAAAGTTGCTATGGAAACTATTGAATGATAGGAAAAATAGTTGCATAAATCTGTATAATTCATGAATTTGAGAATTTTTAGCTTTAAGTTTATAATACACAGAACTTCTTACCCAATGAAGCATTCATCTATTTGGTAAACATATTTTTTTTGTCTATATGTGCTGAAATACTTCTATTGATTGAATTAGTCTGAAAACCCTACCTGAATTTTCAAAATTCTGTTTCGAAGGCTTAAAATTATTAAACATTTTTTATTTTTTTGAGAAGGAGCCTCTCTCTGTCGCTCAGGCTGGAGTGCAGTGGCACAATCGCGGCTCACTGCAACCTCCGCCTCCCAGGTTCAAGTGATTCTTGTGCCTCAGCTTCCCGAGTAGCTGGGATTACAGACACCTGCCACCACGCCCAGCTGATTTTTGTATTTTTAGTAGAGACGGGGTTTCACCATGTTGGCCAAGCTGGTCTTGAACTCCTGACCTCAGGTGATCCGCCTGCCTTGGTCTCCCAAAGTGCTGGTATTACAGGAATGAGCCACCTTGCCCGGCCCATATATATATATACATATTTTTAAAGAAAAATATACACACATTTTTTACTTATGCAAAGAATCAATAAAGTTCTATCAATAATTTAAATTATTATATTAAAGGCACTGTTTAGTCTTTAGAAATGTAACAGGGATAAGTGATCTGTGGGAAAATGAGAAGCCTGATCATTTAGAAATCAATATATTACAAATATTAATTTTTGATTCCAAAGTGGATCTGAAATCAGTTTAGAAAAGATGGGGGGAATCTATGTCCTAGACTACAGAGAGTTTCATTTACCTTTTAATATGAAGTTGTTAATTAAATAATCCTTTACTGAAGCCTTCTGTCTCAGTGTTTATCCAAGCACCGAGGATAGGGCAGAAAACAAGACCTCAGGAGCAGAATCACTGTTCTCACTGATGCTTTCCTTCTGCCAGTGGTAGACAAATGATGAACAAAAATATTAGCTAGTAATAGGTGTTCTAATGAGAAGCAAACAGAAGGGCTATTTATTTTACTAGTGGGTAGTCAGGGAAGTTCTCATCAGGGGATTACATCTGATCTGAATTCTGAATTGCAAAAAGGAGGCAGTTGGGTGAAGATTTGGGGAAATACCACTCAGGTGGAGGAAAAACTGGGACAAAAGCCTCTAGGAAATGGATGAATACAAGAACTGCAAGCCACTTTTAGTACTTAGTGTCCAAGTCCAAGTAAAATTCAGAGATCATTGTGTTTTTGGACATTTGGGGTATGCCATTAAAAGGAAAGAAAAGTTTTGCCTTTTCTGTTGACTACCTTCTCTGCAATCACAGCCTTGATGCTTCAAAGTGATCTCCTGCCCTCAGATACAAACAGAGGATTCAACCACAGTATTCTGCATGCTCACTTAGCTCAGCATGCTCACTTAGCATGCTCACATAGCTCAGCATGCACACTTAGACATAAGCATATCTTTTTATTTTCCATTGCCTCCTTTTCCTTGCCCACTCTCCTTCCTGCCTGCCTTCCTGCCATCTTTCCTTCTTTCCTTCCTTCCTTCCTTCTTCTCTTCCTTCCTCCCTCCCTCCCTTTCTTCCACAAACATCTGTGAAGTGTTCAGAGTGTATGTATGTGACAAAGACACAATAGAGGAAGTTTGGTGGGGGCAGATCCATCAGTTGGAGTTCACCAAGAACAGGTGGTCCTCATCCAACAAATTCAAATGCACAGCTTGCTTCAGCCTTGGCTGATTTTCCGAGGCAGAATTTAAAAGTTCCAGATTCCTAAATTTCAAAACACAATAACCTCTTCTGTTTGTTTCACTTATTATAGCAAATGTCTCTCATTTGTGAGATCAACATTTTTGGTGTGCACATTATGAGGTAGGAGTGTGGGGGAAAGTGTTATGCCAACAGTGAGGGGGAAACCAAACTTCATTCTCTAGCATGAAAATAATGACTCATTCCTTTACATCAGGGTTGGCCTTTGGGATATTGGTTTTAAAAACTTAACTCATTGGTGGCAAAAATGTAAAAAATAGCATACACACAACAGACATACGCACGAAGCCATTAAAAAGTCCAAAGTGGAAAATATGCTAAAGATGACTATAAAGACATATCATAGCATGTAGCTCATCCAGACAGGAATACATTTTAAAGCATCTTCACAAGGGTCTTGGGAAGGATGACTTATCTGTTTTACCCCCTCTGGGTTACACAATGTTGAATACAACTGTTAACAGTGTCAACAGCATTTGGATATTATTATTACTATTATTGTGTTTTAATTAACACTATGAGGAGCTTCTTTAACTGGAAACATTATGAAGATAATTGAAGGCTTAGCTGAGAATAGCTGAATCCGCATTAGCAAGTGAAAACTATGTATGGTTTATTCACTACATATATAACTTAATTCGTAGTTCATTATAAATAATAACTAGATATTAACTTTCTATCTCCTTCCACTAAGAGGTAGTGTAACCCTTAGTTTTGCCTTGCAAGGGAAAGGGCAGCTCTGGGCTGATGTGGATTCTCTCTTTCTTCAATGTCTGTTGATCCACGCCTGGCCCCCCACGAGTTTGTCATGGAAAAATTGCTCCAGTGCATTTGGCATATTAGGTCAAGAACGATTTGGACAATTCTCAGTCTCTGCTTCTCCAATTTTGGATGTTTAGTCTGTAACCACAGTTTTTGTTGCTTTTCCTCAATGTCCTTTTAAAAACACTGGCTGCTCAAGGCTGCTGTGGTGTGGCCCAGTGTTCTCAGCAACATCTCTCTTCTCTCTCATGGGCCCTTTTAGACCTGAGCATGGGGAGGGCTTGATCAATCCCAACTTTTTTGTGTGTGCAAAGCAAACACACAAATGATTCCCCTTTTCAGTGACTGTCTGTGGACCCCGCACTTCTCCCTGGTGCCTTGATGAACACCTCCTCTAATTGCCTATAACCTCTGGTCGCTGTCCACCTACTTCCACCTACCTTCCTACCTACTTTTGCCTACATTCCTGCTCTCTGTGCTTCAGATACGCAGGACTTTTCCTAGTTTCTGGAAAAGGTTCTGCCACATTATCTCCTGTCTCAGGGCTGTCTTACATGCTGCTGCCTCTGCCTGAAAAGCTTTTCTGCTGTGATCAACCTTTTCCTCTGCTCCAGCATCCCTGCCTGCTTGTGCTAGTTGATTCCTCCCCATTTCTCAGATCTCTGTGAAGTGCCTCTGCAGTAGAGATGCTGTCCTTGGTCACGTAGTCTATACTGGACTTGCTTACAATATGTTCTCCGCATTAGAGTCAGGGTGGTGCTAACTGTTGCAACAAATAAACTTCTAAATTTCAGTAGTTTTACACAAAGTTTATTTCTTCCTCACTTTTTTAGGTTCTTAGGACTAATGTAACAAAGTACCAAAACTGGGTGGCTTAAAATAACACAAACACATATTGTCTCACACTTCTGGAACCTGGAAGTCTGAAATCAAGGTGACAGAAAGGCCATGTTCTCTCTGATGGCTCTAGGGGAGAATCCTTCCTGGGCTCTTCCAGCTTCTGGTACTTACCTGTAATCCTTGGCTTGTAGCCTTATCACTCCAGTTCCATGGCCCTGTTCTCCCTGTGTCTTCACATTATCTTCCTTTTGTCTGTCCGCGTCTTGCCTCTGTCTGCCCGTGTCCCTCTGTCTGCCCATGTGTGCAAATTTCTCCTCTTTATAAAGGACATCGATACTATGGGATTAAGGCCCACTCTAATGACCTCATTTTAAGTTGATTACCTTTCTAAAGACCTCTTTCCAAATAAGGTCACTTTTTGAGGTACTAGGAGTTACAGCTTCAACATATCTTTTTTGGGGACACACTTCAACCCATAATACCCACAATATTCTCAATGTTTTTGGTCAGTGGGCAGCTTTCCTACCCGTGACGAAGGAGGAAACAGACTCCTCCCACTTTATTGCACTACTGCTCCCTTAGGCTTTGGCAACATCTGTGTCTAGCTGATGAATAAAGAAAATGTGCAAAGGCACATTACCCCACACCCACACTGGCCCAAGAGGTGGTAACATCCTTCTCATCCACACACCCTTCTGAAGGACGGGTCTCAGGGCCTCACCTAGATGCAAGGGGAGAATGGAAAACGTAGTCCCTGCTGGGCAGTGCTTCTTAAGCCATCTGTGGTGAAGAGCTGGTATTTCAATTTACAATTCATCACAGGCCAATATTTTATAAAACAGAATTAAAAATGTACTATATTTAAAAAATGAATGAAAAGCATGCAAAATACAAGCTCCATTTTAGAAATTATTAAATTTAACAAACTTAAAGTTACTTCACCAAAATTCTGTAAGTTGCTAAACACTTAAATTCTCAATTTCCACACTTATTCTTGTCATCGACCACTAACAGTTTGCAGATGGGCACTGGTCCATGGCCCACACTTTGTGTAGCACTGCCTTACATTGTGGAAGGAAGTGTCATATTTGTCATGTAGATGGCCATCTCTGCCTCACTCTAATAGCCCCTGGCACTTACCCTAACCCTGTTGTCAGACTTTATTATGCTTATCTGTTTGACAGTTGTCTTTCCTGCTCATCTAGACTCCAAAGTCTGTGAGGTCAGAGACCACATTTGTTTTGTTTATGGCTGTGTCTTTAGCACTCAGTTGAGTGACTGGCATAAAGTTAGAGATTAAGAAATACTTGACAAAATTTTTTTTCTGGTATGTACCTGGAACAATCCCTAAGAAAAATATGTTTACATAAAATTTGTGACATTAATTTACTTAACAGAAGCTCCATTATTTTCATCTGTTTTTAAATGTTTTCCTTTTGCCTTGTTTATCAAACACTCTTGTCCTAAGTCTATATAGTACAGAAAAGAAGGAGCTCTTTGAAACAATGGGCCAATGAAATGATAAGCAGGGGTCAGGCTGGATGGCTGGCCTTTGTTAAAGCAAGAAGAATGGTAATAGTTTTCCAAACTCTTACTGAACTCAGGAAGAATAATTTTGTAAGCAAAGTAAGAATATTTTGCTAAAGAAGTAAATACTGAGAAATAAAGAGAGAGCCCAATTAGTTGCCATAACCAATGAGAATTCTTCCATGAAGACAGAAAAAGAAAATTATAGATAATAGCATTTGAAAACATGTACCCATGGAGAATGGAATATTGCTGAGTTCTGTAAGGAAAAATTTAGTGACTACTCTAAATGCAAAATTCAGAAGTGGCCCCATTAGTCAAGCAAGAATCTAATAAATGATTTGAGCAGGATTATTTGTAATATTTTTCTCCAATAGCTGGAGAAAGAACTTTGGTGGATTTTTGTTTTCTAATTTTATATCTCACAATCTTTTTCAAGAGTATAGTTGCTACACACAGAAAGGAACATATAGTTAACATGTATACATTATGAAAAATAGCTAACATTTATTCAGAGATTACTTGTGTCAGGTACTGAACTACATACTTTTCTTTTTGTTTTGTTTTGTTTTTGAGACAGACTCTCACTGTGTCATCTAGGATGGAGTGCAGTGGTGCAATCTCGGCTCACTGCAATCTCCACCTCCTGTGCTTAAGTGATTCTCCTGCCTCAATCTCCCAAGTAGTTGGTATTACAGGCACCTGCCACCACTGGTATTTTTAGTAGAGACGGGGTTTCACCATGTTGGCCAGGCTGGTCTCGAACCCCTGACCTCAAAAGATCCACCCACCTCAGCCTCCCAAAGTGCTGGGATTACAGGTGTGAGCCACCATGCCTGGCCTACATACTTTTTATGCATTGTTCATTTAACCTCCACTACAGGTCTACAAGGTATTATCACCTCCATTCTACAGGTGACAGAACTGAATCTGCAAGAATAAGTAATTTTCCAGAGGTCTCCAAACTAGTTAAGTGAGAAATATTTACCCAGTTATTAGTAACTTCCTGTTTGAACAATGAATTCAATCAACCAAAAGTCAGTCCTCCCCCAAGGACAAATCACCACAGATTTCTTTTAGTTTTCGAAACAGTGACATCTGTGAGCATTTATTTTCTTTCTGAAACTCTTTATATGATCTTAGGTTATATTATGTTATGTTGTGTTATACCATATTATGTTATTTATTTTGGGTGACAAAGATTTTCTTAACTGATAACTGTGATAACTGATGTGGGATCACACAGAATTTTCAGAGTGAATACAACTCAGAGTCACAGGAACAAGATAATTTATAAGAATTTAAATTAACAACACTCAGGATCTCATAGGCAACAACTGCTTTCATATATTACCCCCAGGAGAAGATCTTGGGGAGAGAGAAAAATGTGAAACTCCAGTGACAATAAACCAGCAAAATAATGTGTTAAAAATGTTTACTGAAGATATAATTTGATGAAATAAAAGTTGTTGCCGCAAGAAAGGAGATAATGGTGACTTTCAATGACTTAATTTGTTTCTGGAAGCTAAATGTGTTTCAAACTCCTGAGCTTCTATTGTGTATTGCTTGAGTTTCCTGTTTAGCAATCTCATTGATTTAGTACGGCATGGCCTTTCTTTATTCCTTTAAAGAGACAATCAACTCAGGTTTGCACGTTCCTTCCCTTCTTTTCCTCCGTATCCTCTGGCTTTAGGACAGATGTGTGTCTCATTAGCTTTGCAGGCATTTCCAGGCCACTTGGAAGTGAACTCTGCAGCTGGAAGGCACCTTGCTTGGCCTATTGTCTGGGATGCAGTAAACCATGATACAGTGTGTTATGTCTCTCAAAGTACTAAGCATAATGGGTGGACAGAAGAGGGAATTAGTTATATTTATATGAATGAGGACATATTTAACAGACAAGAACAATTTTAAGGCCGAGTTTTCAATACTCCAGACAAATAGCTCCATGAAGACAAAGCTATTGCTATCTGTTGATCACTGTATTACACAGAGCTTATGACAATTCTTGAAACATAAGACATTGAAAAAATATTTGCTGAATGGATCAATAAATGATTTAAAAATCATTGTGGTGTAATGGAGAAATGTAAGGCCAGTAAAGTTAAAAATTCTAGGATGGTTTCCTTCTTGAGTGTGCTCCTCATTGGCTGTGCAGTCTTGGTAATGTCACCTATTTCTGAATGTTAACTTCCCTCCCTATGAAAAAGGAGAAAGCAAAGTAAATGCTCAAATATTATTGTGAATATTAAATGAAGTAAAATGTGTCAAAACCACACACAAATACACACACACACACACACAACATACCAAGATCTCTGGGATGTAGCAAAAGCAGTATTAAGAGGAAAGTTGATAATGTTAAATGCCTACCTCAGAAAGTGAGAAAGAGCTGAAATTAATGATCTAACATCACACCTAGAGGAACTAGAAAAACAAGAACAAACTAACCACAAAGCTGGCAGAAGAAAATAAGTAACTAAAATCTGAGCAGAATCGAACAAAACTGAGACCCCAAAATCCATACCAACAAATCAACAAAACCAAAAGTTTGTTTTTTGAAAAGATAAATAAGATTGATAGACTGCTACCCAGATTAACAAAGGATAAAAGATCCAGATAAACAGAATCAGAAATGAAAAAGGTGACGTTACAACTGATCCCATGGAAATACAAAAGATCCCCAGACTAATATTAATACTCTACACACAGAAACTAGAAAATCTAGAGGAAATGATTAAATTCTTGGAAATACACAATCTCCCAAGATTGAATCAGGAAGAAAGTGAAACACTGAACAGAACGATTTTGAGTTGTGAGATTGAATCAGCAATAAAAAACCTACCAACTAAAGAAAAAGCCCAAGACCAGATGGATTCACAGCCAAATTCTACGAGACCTGTAAAGGAGATCCGGTATCAATTCTAGGGAAACTATTCCAAAAAACTGAGGAGGAGGACCTCCTCCCTAACTCATCCTATGAAGCCAGCATCACTCTGATACCAGAACTTGGCAAAGGCATAATAAAAAAAGAAAAGTACAGCCAATGTCCCTGATGAACATAGACGCAAAATCCCTCTACAAAAATGCTAGCAAACCAAATTCAACAACATATCAAAAAGTTAATTCACTGTAATCAAGTAGGCTTTATTCCTGGGAAGTAAGTTTGGTTCAACATATGCGAATCCATAAAATGTAATTCACCACATAAATAGAACTAAAAACAAAAGCCACGTGGTCATCTCAATAGATGCAGAAAAGGTTGTTGATAAAATCCAACCTCCCTTTATGATAAAAACCCATAAGAAGCTACGAATCAAAGGAACATACCTCAAAATAATAAGAATTATTCATCATTTTGATGATATATCCACAGCCAATTGCATACTAAATGGGTGAAAACTGGAAGCATTCTCCTTGAGAACTGGAACAAACAAGGATCGCCACTCTCACTATTCCTATTAAACATAATATTGGAAGTCCTAGTGAGAGCACTCAGGTAATGGAAAGAAATAAAAAGCTAAAAAGCATCCAAATAGAAAGAGAAGTCAAACTGTCTCTCTTCATGGATAATATGATCCCAGGCCTAGAAAAACCCGCAGACTCACCCAAAAAGTTTCTGGAATGGATAAATGACTTGAGTAAAATTTCAGGGTACAAAATCAATGTAAAAAAATCAGTAGCATTTTTATACACCAACAACATCCAAGCTGAGAGCCAAATCAACCATGCATCCCATTTACAACAGACACACACACACACACACACACACACACACACATCTTTAATCACACCACTTTGTAAGACCAAGGCAAAAAGATTGCTTGAGCCCAGCAGTTCAAGACCAGACTGGGAAACATAGGGAGAACTTCTCTCTACAAAATAAATAAATTAAATAAATAAATAAATAAATATTTTGGGCATGGTGGTGCACACCTGTGGTCCCATCTAAACTCAGGAGACTGAGGGAGGAGGAATATCTGGGCCCAGGAAGTCAAGGCTGCCATAAGCCGTGATCACACCACTGCACTCTGGCCTGGGCTACAGAGCAAGAGTCTGTCATCAAAAAAATTAATAAATATATTAAAATAAAATATAATATAATTTACAGAATATGGTTCATGTTGTATTAAAACTCTTGACACTTTAGTTATGTGCAAAGAAAATAGTACAAACATAAAGCAGTGAAAAAAATAAAAATATGATATTATAATCTTATAGGACTGCTGTCTTATATGTGGTCTACCATTGACTAAAACGTCATTATGCAGCACATGACTGTATACAGCCATATACAGATATACAGGAATAAGGAAATATATACACACATATATATGGGCATATAAAATGAAGGAATGCAATTCCTTCAATATAATAAAGTATAAATAAATGTAACCTTAATATAATGAAGGCCACATATGACGAGCCCACAGATCATGTCATACTAAATGGTGAAAAGCTGAAAACTTTTCCTCTCAGATCAGGAACAAGCTAGGGATGCTCGCTCTCACCATTTCCATTCAGTATAGTATTAGAAGTCCTAGTCAGAGCAATTTTAGGCAAGAAAAAGAAAAAAAGGCATCCAAATTGGGAAAGAAGTTAAATTGTCTCTGCAGATGACATGATCTTGTGAAATCCTAAAGACTACAAACAATAAAACGATTAGAACCAATAAACAAATTCAGTAAAGTTGCAGGATACAGAATGAGCACACAAAATTAATACACAAAATTAATAACATTTTTATACACAAACAATGAACACGAAAACAATCCCACTTATAATAGCATAAAAATACTTAGGAATAAAGTATTTAACCAAGGAAGTAAAATATTTGTACACTGAATAATATACAATATTGATGAAAGAAATTTAAGATGGCACAAATAAATGGAAAGATACCCTGTGTTCATGGACTAGAAGAATTAATATTGTAAAAATGCCATGTTACCCAATGTGATCTGCTGATTCAATGCAATCCTTATCAAAAGTCCAGTGACATTTTTTCAGAAAAATAGAAAAAAAACCCCTAAAATTCATATGGAACCACAAAGGACTCTAAATAATCAAGGCAATCTTAAACAAAAAGAACAAAACTGAAGACATCACACTATCTGATTTTAAAATATACTATAAAGCTATAGTAGTCAAAACAGCATGATACTAGCATAAAAACAGACATATAGCAGAATGGAAAAGAATAGTAAGTCCAGAATAAATTCATGCATTTATGGTAAATTAGTCTTTGACAAAAGTGCCAAGAACACATAATGGGGAAAGGACGATCTCTCCAGTAAATGGTGTTAGGAAAGCTGGATGTCCACATGTGGAAGAATGAAATTTTACCCTTATTTCACAACATAAACAATAATCTGTTCAAACTGGATTAAAAACTTAAACCTGAAACTGTAAAACTACTACAAGAAAACAGGGAAAAGCTTCTTGACACTGGTCTGGACAATGACTTTTTGAATATGACCCAAAAGGACAGTCAACAGAAGCAGAAATAGACAAATGGGATTACACCAAACTAGAAAGCTTCTGTATAGTAATGAAAACAATCAAAAGCATAAACAGACAACTTACAGAATGGGAGAAAATATTTGGAAAACATACATTTGATAAAAGCTTAGTATGCAAAGTATATAAGGAACCCATACAACTCAATAGCAGGAAAACAAAGTAACTCAATTAAGAAACGGGCAAAGGACCTTAACAGACATTTCGTAAAAGAAGATATACAAATGGACAATAGATATTTAAAAAAGCTCAACATCATTAATTATCAGGGAAATTCAAATTGAAACGTTTTGTTTTAAAATGGACTCTTTCAGACTTTTCTTAGGGTTCGTTTTCAATACTATCTTAAGAAACCTTTTAAGCAGAAATACACTTAGACATCACCCAGTGTTGTATAGTAAGTGGTGATGTAAAAATAAAATATTTCCTCTCATAAGGGCAGGTATCCTTTCTTCTTGTTGGGACGTGGCTCAACATAGACAATTTACATAACATATGTAAAAAGTGTGCTGTCATTTTCTAAATAGAAATACTGATTTTTTCCCTAGTTGACTGTATTTATTCGAAAGGATATAATTAGGGAGTCTCATATGACAATACTTGCAACTAGACCATTAGAAATGCAAAGAGCTTATCACAAGCTAATCAGGCCTTTTCCATGGTTTAAGACCTGTGTCTATGAAATCTCTCTCTCTCAAATAAACCCAGAGTCCCAGTGTTTGGTTTTCTTATGAAACACAATTCAACAAAAATATTTAAGTTAAAGAGAATTCCATTATTTATTGTCACTTCTAAAAATTATTAAAAGGATTCAAACTTACAGGGCAATGAATAGTACAGTATTTTAAGATGACTGCCAAGATTCCCATCCTGTGGTTCACATATTTTATATAGTCTCTGGAGCCTATGACTATGATACGATATCATTCACATGATTGGGTTACTAATTAACTCTGACTTACTCAAAAGGGGGGATTATCCTGGATGAATCTGATCTAATCAGGCAAGTCTTTAGAAGAAGTACTAATGTGATGTGATGATGAGACATGAGGCAAAGAATTGAGAGTGCTCTCCAGCCTCTAAGAGCTAGCAAGAAAATGGGAACTTTTCCAGTCCTGCAACCACAAAGGGAATCCAGTCAACAACTGAATTCAGTGAACACCTTGAAAGAACTTGGAAGAGAGCCCAATGCTCCAAATGGGAGCTGTAGCACAAGAGGCACCTTGATTCCAGGCTTGCGAGAGGCTGGACAGAAGATCCAGCTAAGGTGTGCCTGGACTCCTGACCCAAGAAAACTGTGAGAGAATAAATTTGTGTTGTTTGAATTCTCTACATTTGGGGTAATCTGTGATGCAGCAATAGAAAAACAAATAATACAGTTTTTGCAACATTCACTAGAATCCCTTTTCCTGCTCTATACTGTTCTCTCACCTCCACAGGCTCATTCAACTCATTCACTTCTCTAAAAGCTTCCTCCTTTATGTCCAGTCTGATTAGCTTTCTTATGCTTTCCTCCCTTCTAATGCCCACTCAGCATTTTAATAGGAAGATTAACTTAACTTTCCTTCCAGCAGGAATCTTTCCTCCCCTAGAAGAAGTAAGGAGGTGGGTTAGGGCAGGCAATTTTAGGAATCTCTTGCACCCAAAAAGGAATGGATTAGACTATGTCCAGTCTTTTGTGACAGTTTTTGGACCTATGTGCACACTCTTACACAGACTGCACATGCATGATAATGCTTAACTATTTGCTTTTGACTCCTAAGTGAAAACAAAGCATATTTAGCCCCCTCAAGTTTTTCCCCAGACATCCAAGAATGGCTTATCTTCATTTTGGTTCCTTGGTGAAAATGGAATTGTCTTCCAATATCTCTTCACTTTTTTCCATATAGTAGAAGTTTTATCATTGAGCACCTGACCAGTCAATTATATAGATTACATTTTCTCACCTCTCTTATAGCTAGGATATGATGAATAGGATGTATGAGAAGGCGATATTTGCAACTTCTAGGGCATGTCTATAAAGGAAAAGGGTTTGCCATTTCACCTTTTCCATTTCCTATTGGCAGGAATGTGGCAATGATGGCAGGGCATTGTTCAGCCATACTGGATGAAGAGATGGAAGTCACATGAGGACAATCGCAGGGCCACAAGATAGAAGAAACCCGGGTGCAAGGGAATTCAAGGGTAGCTTCTTGTGATAGCAGCTACTAATTGTCCCCAATATTTGTTCTCCATTTCTTCTTCTTTTTAGTATTGGTCTCTGCCTCCAGACTTATCTAGACACATAGGAAACCAGCTGGATAACTCATTTCCTAGCCTCCCTTGCAGTATGGTCATGTGACCAAGTCCTCATCAATGAATTTTAAGCAGGAATGGTGAGCTGAAGTTCTGCCTTTTTCTAATTAAAACATGGTCATTACCCTTGTTGTCTTTTTGGGATAGAAGTTAGGTCAGTCCAGTCCTGGAGATAACCAAGGTGGCTTACTGTTTGAAATTGTTGTATCAATTAGACAAATCATCTAGTATCTGTTACCAATATGTAGAATAACAACAGCAAGCAGGCCATTTGGTTTACCTGCTCTTCCTTTAGGCTTCTTTGGTTCCCTGTCAGACCTTTATAAAATACTATACTGGCATTGTTTCTTTAGTTGTCTGTTTTGTACACTAGATTGTGGTTCCTGGAAGACTAAAATTTATCTGCATATTTCTCTGAATTCCCAGTTCCTGGAATAGCACCTGATACACAAAAGGCATCCAGCCAATGTTTGCTGAACAAAGAAATGAAGGTAATGTTTGAAATGAAGGTAATGTATGAAGTTGAGAGGGAATGATGGGAAGGCAGAATATACACAGAATTGAGAATCAGGAAAACTTGAAGAGATTATTTCCAAAGCTTTTATTGGTTACAGAGTTGGTTGGTGACATATCCAGAATATGATTGTGCTGGCTAACTTCTAGTCTATACTTTTACTACACCAATGTAGCTACAATTACATTCAGATCAGGAGACATTTAGGAAGGACATCTTTCTTTCTTTTTTGAGATGGAGTCTTGCTCTGTTGCCCAGGCTAGAGTGCAGTGGCACGATCTCAGCTCACTGGAACCTCTGCCTCCTGGGTTCAAGCGATTCTCCTGTCTCAGCCTCCTGAGTAGCTGGGATTACAGGCACCCACCATCGCACCCAGATAATTTTTGTATTTTTAGTAGAGACAGGGTTTCATCATCTTGGTCAGGCTGGTCTTGAACTCCTGACCTCAGGTTATCCACCTGCTTTGGCCTCCCAAAGTCCTGGGATTACAGGTGTGAGCCACTGCACCTGGCCAGGAAGGACATCTTAAGGAGAGGTTATAGACAGGAGCAGGAGACAAAGGAGAATAGAAGTGGGTACACATACCAATGAGCATGGGTGTTGATATGGTTTGGCTGTGTCCCCACCCAAATCTCATCTTGAATTCTAACTCCCACAATTCCCACGTGTCATAGGAGGGACCCAGTGGGAGGTAATTGAATCATGGGGGTGGGTCTTTCTTGTGCTGTTCTCATGATAGTGAATAAGTCTCACGACATCTGTTGTTTTTATAAGGAGTTTCCCCTTTCGCTTGGCTCTCATTCTCTCTTGTCTCCTGCCATGTAAGACATGCCTTTTGCTTTCCACTAGATTGTAAGGCCTCCCCAGCCATGTGGAACTGTGAGTCAATTAAACCTCTTTTTCTTTGTAGCCTGACCAGTCTCAGGTATGTATTTATCAGCAGCATGAAAACGGACTCATACAGGTGTGTACCCCTAGAGTGGATTTTGGCAGAATACATTAATGCCTGAATTTTCATTTCTCTATTTTTTCATGCCCATTGCCATGTAACTTTTCAGTTTATTCCATTAAAGAGGCAGAGTATGTTTCTCTGCCCCTTTATTTTGGGTTTAGTCACATGGCTTGCTCTTGCCAATGGAATTTTGGCAAAAATGACGTGACCAAGCTTGCTCTATTTTGTTTCTGATATGGTCACAAAGCATGAAAGGCTGCCTGCTGTTACTAGGAGAAGGATGACAAGCAGATGGAACAGTGAAAAGTTTCTATGGTTGAACCCAAGCCGGTGTGTCCGGAATTGGTGGGTTCTTGGTCTCACTGACTTCAAGAATGAAGCCGTGGCCCCTCGCGGTGAGTGTTACAGCTCTTAAGGTGGCGCGTCTGGAGTTTGTTCCTTAAGATGTTCGGATGTGTTCGGAGTTTCTTCCTTCTGCTGGGTTCGTGGTCTCGCTGGCTCAGGAGTGAAGCTGTGGCCCTTCGCGGGGAGTGTTACAGCTCTTAAGGCGGGGCATCTGGAGCTGTTCGTTCCTCCCGGTGGGCTCGTGGCCTCGCTGGCTTGAGGAGTGAAGCTGCAGACTTTCACGGTGAGTGTTACAGCTCATAAAAGCAGTGTGGACCCAAACAGTGAGCAGCAGCAAGATTTATTGCAAAGAGTGAAAAAACAAAGCCTACACAGTGTGGAAGGGGACCTGAGCAGGTTGCGACTGCTGGCTCTGGCAGCCTGCTTTTATTCTCTTATCTGGCCCCACCCACATCCTGCTGATTGGTAGAGCCGAGTGGCCTGTTTGGACAGGGTGCTGATTGGTGCGTTTACAATCCCTGAGCCAGATACAAAGGTTCTCCTTATCCTCATCAGATTAATTAGATACAGAGTATGGACACAAAGGTTCTCCAAGGCCCCACCAGAGCAGCTAGATACAGAGTGTCAATTGGTGCCCTCACAAACCCTGAGCTAGACTCAGGGTGCTGATTGGTGTGTTTACAAACCTTGAGCTAGATACAGAGCGCCGATTGGTGTATTGACAATCCCTGAGCTAGACATAAAGGTTCTCCAAGGCCCCACCAGACTCAGGAGCCCAGCTGGCTTCACCCAGTGGATCCCGCACCGGGGCTGCAGGTGGAGCTGCCTGCCAGTCCCGTGCCGTGCGCTCGCACTCCTCAGCCCTTAGGTGGTGGATGGGACTGGGTGCCGTGCAGCAGGGGGCGGCGCTCGTCAGGGAGGCTCGGGCTGCACAGGAACCCACGGAGGCAAGGGAAGGCTCAGGCATGGCGGGCTGCAGTCCCGAGGCCTGCCCCGCGGGAAGGCAGCTGAGGCCCGGCGAGAAATCGAGTGCAGCACCGGTGGGCTGGCACTGCTGGGGGACCCAGTACACCCTCCGCAGCCGCTGGCCCGGGTGCTAAGTCCCTCATTGCCCGGGTCCAGCAGGGCCGGCCGGCTGCTCCCAGTGCGGGCCCGCCAAGCCCCGGTTCCCACTCGCGTCTCTCCCTCCACACCTCCCTGCAAGCTGAGGGAGTGGGCTCCGGCCTTGGCCAGCCCAGAAAGGGGCTCCACTGTGCAGCGGTGGGCTGAAGGTCTCCTCAAGTGCCACCAAAGTGGGAGCCCAGGCAGAGGAGGCGCTGAGAGCCAGCGAGGGCTGTGAGGACTGCCAGCACGCTGTCACCTCTCACCGGGATCTGCTGCGTCCCTGTCCGCCTTCAGATGTGTTAATGAGACCAGGTGAGAGCAGTTGAGTGGCTCAGTTGAGTCCAGGGTAAATCAATCTACACTGTAGCCATGAGATAAATTTTTAAAAATCCCTTTTATTGTATGCTGCTGATATAGCACAGCACAATCATAACCACAATTACCTGATGGGGGTTATGGCTAGAAATAGGTGATATGGATGAAGGGGAATGATGTCAGCAAAGCTCTCTTGAAAAGGACTTGTTGGAATTTAGGATTGCATTTCAGTGGTAGGGTGAAGGCTGTGAAATGCCACATTTGCATGTTAGTCTCCTAGGGGTGTCCTCATCACACATATTTCAGTTCTAGATGACAATATTTCAATGTAGGAGTGATTATTTTCATTTTACAAAGACCAAAGAGTCATGTAATAGCACCTTTCCTGAACTATGCCATAAGGGCTAGATAGGGATAAATGAGAAACAAGATAAATAAGTAACTGACTCTAACTGACTTTCAATTATTGCTACATGGTTGGACAATTAGAGGAAAATGTACTTTATTAAAAGATGTGGAACTCAAAATTATTTGTAATATTTGAACAATAAACAGCATTTGCTTAATGGATAGAGATACTATTTCACTTCACCAACACGTTTGCCCTGTATGATTGGAGAACTTGGGTACTGCCAAAAATACATTATTGGCTTTAAATTATCGTAGAAAAGTGAAACGCTCTTAGCTGGCTATTTTTCAAATTCCTCTTGATTTACGTCCAGGGGCTCAATACTGGGAAGACACTCTTTTCTCCCATTTCTCCTTCTTCAGCCAAGTCCTCTGCCTCTGTCATCCTTAAATCTCTTCTTTTTCTTTCATTTTGTTTTTGCCTCTAGATGGAATTTCCTCCCATCAAAAAGGCTTTTTTTTTTTTTTTTCTTTTTGAGATGGAGTTTTTCTCTGTCACCCAGGCTGGAGTACAGTGGCACAATCTCAGCTCACTGCAACCACCACCTCCCAAGTTCAAGCAATTCTCCCATCTCAGCCTCTGGAGTAGCTGGGAATACAGGTGCATGCCACCATGCCCGGCTAATTTTTGTATTTTTAGTAGAGACAGGGTTTCACTATGTTGGCCAAGCTGGTCTTGAACTCCTGACCTCAGGTGATCCACCCGCCTCGGCCTCCCAAAGTATTGGGATTACAGGTGTGAGCCACTGTGCCCGGCCCAAAAAGGCTTTTCAACTTTAGTATTTTCACATTCCCATGCCTTTTATTCATAACTCATCCCACATCTGGTTTGTTCCAAGAAAAATACCAAATTCAGTTAGGGTAAGGCTCCCCAATTATCTGAGAAGGGGCCAAGCTACTATAATAAGGAGACTCCTAACTACAGAGGCTCGTGGAAGAGAGGTTTATTTCTCTTAATTAATGGTTCAAAGGGAGGCAGTAGTCCAAGACAGGAAGATCACTCTGCCTCACGAGTGTCAGCCGGGAATCCAGACTGGGTCCTTTGATCATGTTGTCCTGCTATTGACTAGGGTGTTGTCTGCATTTTTGACAGTGGTATTCTATGACCACATTTATGTTCCAGTCTATAGGAAGAGGAAAGCAGAGAAGTAGAGGAAAAGTGATTCCCATTTAATGAAGTGATATAAAAGCTTCATGCAAAACTGCTGTTTACATTCCACTAGTGAGAACATAGCTACATTGCCATATTTAGCAGCAAGGGAGTCTTGGAAAATGGATTAGACAATTAGTGGACTACATATCATGCAAAACTGTGTTGTGGGGATGCAATATTAAAAGAGAGAAGGGAAGTCTGGATATTATGGTCAATTAGCAGGCTCCCTTAATTTCCTGGAAGGGCACACATATATTGCATGAGTGCTTTTCTCTAGTACTAAAACTCCTTAGTGGAGCTAAGGGGTAAATCTTGATACACCAGCTACTCCCATCTTACAAGGGATAAGAAATGCTGTAGAAATCTTCCAGATTGGATTTGAAGATCTTGTGATGCTGAGCCTACGAGCCAGTCAGTGCACTGACCCCTCCTTCAACTGAACCAGTCAATTAACTACTTAAAATAGGAAAATAAAGACATCACCATGCTTATAAAATACATAGGGAAAAATTACAGAAAGTATTTTTCTTCCTTCAGAAGTACTTCCCTTGAACAAAAGGTCTGAGGAAAAGTTTAGCAAAACATATTACTGTATAGTAATTGTGAATCCTGTTTCACCATATACTAAAGCATCCTGAAGGTGTTTTCTCCTTATATATTGCAATGATAAGGTCCCTAATAATTTTCTGGTTTATTTGGAGAGGTTTAGGTTGGGGGGGGTCTTTAAATTTTTTTTTTTATAGATTCAGAGGGTACATGTGCATGTTTGTTATAGGGATATATTGTGTAGTGGTGGGGTTTGTGCTTCTAGTGCACACATCATCCAAACAGTAAATATTGTACCCAATAGGTAGTTTTCAACACTCACTTCCCATTTTGGAGTCCCCAGTGTCTATTATTTCCCTCTGTATGTTCACGTGTACCCATTGTTAAGCTCCTACTTACAAGTGAGAACATGCAGTATTTGATTTATTTTAATTAACTAATTAAATTGTAATTAATTAGTTAAATTTTGTTAGAGACAGAGTCTTGCTATGTTGTGCAGGCTGGTCTTGAACTTCTGGCCTTAAGTAATCTTTCAACACCTCACTTGGGGCCAGGAGTCATTTAGGATAATGGCTTCCAGCTCCATCCATGTTGCTGCAAAAGACATAATCTTATTATTTTTTATGGCTGCATATTATTCCATGGTATATATGTACCACATTTTCTTTACCCAATCATCCATTCATAGACACTTAGATTGATTTCATGACTTTGCTATTGTGGATAGTGCTGCGATAAACATATGAGTGCAGGTGTCTCTTTAATATAATGACTTCTTTTCCTTTGGGTAGATACCCAGTGGTGGGGTTGCTATGTCAAATTATAGTTCTATTTTTAGTTCTTTGAGAAATCTGATTTCCACAGTTTGCACTAATTTACATTCTTACTAATGGTTTATAAGCATTCCCTTTTCTCTGCATTCTTGTCTACATCTGTTGTTTGACTTTTTAATAATAGCCTTCTGATTGGTGTGAGATGCTATCTCATTGTAATTTTAATTTATATTTCTGTGATGATTAGTGATGTTGAGAATTTTTTCATATGTTTGTTGGCTGCTTGTGTATCTTCTTTTGAGATATGTCTGTTTACATCCTTTGCCCACTTTTTAATGACATTGTTTTTTCTTGTTGAGTTATTTAAATTCTTTGCAGAGTCTGGATATTCTTTGTCAGATGCATATTTTGCAAATATTTTTTCTCATTCTGTAGATTATTGGTTTACTCTTTTGATTATTTCTTTTTCTGTACAGAAGCTTTTTAGTTTAATTAAGTCCCATTTATCTATTTTTGTTTTTGTTGAATTTGCTTTTGAGGCCTCTATCATAAATTCTTTACCTAGGCCTATGTCGTGAATAATTTTTCTAGGTTTTCTTCTAGGATTTTTTATAGTTTCAGGTATTACATTTAAGTACTTCACCCACCTTGAGTTATTTTTTGTATATGATGACAGATAGGAGTCCAGTTTCATTCTTTGGCATATGGCTATCTAATTTTTTCAGCACCACATATTGGATAGGCTGTCCTTTTGTGGGGGATCTTCGAAATAAATGCAACTTTTCCATTTTGCTTCATTCTGTTCATTTCCTTTTACTTTCCATTTAATTCCAGGCACATGTTTTTTTCCTTTTTCTTTTTAAATTTGTATAAATTTAAGGGAGTACAAGTGTAATTCTGGCACCTACATATATTGTATAGTGGTGAAGTCCTGGCTTTTGGTATATTCATCACCTGAATAATGCACATTGTATCTATTAAAATTTCTCATGACCCTCCTGCCTTAAACCTCCTTACCCTCTGAGTCTCCAGTGTCTATCATTTCACACTCTATGTCCATGTGTACACGTTATTTAGTTCCTGCATATAAGTAAGAATATGTGGTATTTGACTTTTCTGTTTCTGAGTTGTTTCACTTAAGATGATGGCCTCCAGTTTTATCCATGTTGCTGCAAAACACATGATTTTAATCTTTTTTATGGCTAAATAGTTTTCCATTGTCTATAAACACCACATTTGCTTTATTCAGTCATACTTTGATGGATACTTAGGTTTATTTCATAAGTTTGCTATGTTTTTTCCCTCCCTCCCTCCCTCCTTCCTTCCTTCCCTTTGTTTCTGTTGTAACAGTCAAGGTTGAGTCAGGAAACAGACCTGATTGTTATTTATTTTATAAACAACCTTCTTGAAGTATAATTGATTTATAGTGAACTGTGCATATTTAGTGTGTAAAATTTGATGTTTCGACATATGCATAAATGTACAAAATCATTACTATAATCAAGATCATGACCATCTCTGTTCTCTCCAACAATTTCTTTGTGCCTCTTTGTAATTTCTCTTTTCCTTCTACCCAACCCCTGTCTCATCCTCAGGCAACCTCTGATCTACTTTTGATATTGTAGATCACTGTTTGCATTTCCTAAAACTTAAGAAAAATGGAACAATGTGATATAAGTGTATGTTTTTCTGTCTTCTTTCATACATCATAATTATTTTGTGAGTAGTCTAAGTTGTAGCATGTATCAATAGTTCATTCGCTTGTATTGCTGAATAGTACTGATCTAATTTGAATTTATTGGCACATAATTATTCACAAAATTCCTTTCTTATTTTTTAATATCTGTAGAATCTGTAGTAATTTCACTTCTCTCATTCCTGATATTGTAAGTTGATATTGGTCAGGCTAGCATTTTATCAATTATTTTAATTTTCTCAAAGAACAAGATTTTGGTGTAATTGATTGTCTCTATTTTTTCCTGTATCATTGATTTCCACTCCAATTTTTGTTATTCTTCCTTTCTACTTAATTTGAGTTTAATTGGCTCTTCTTTTTCTAACCTCTTAATGAAGAAGTAAAGTTTATATATTTGAGAACTTCCTTCTTTTTAACGTAGCATTTAGTGCCATAAGTGTCCCACTAAGTACTGCTTTAATGGCATCCCACAAATTTTTACATGTTGTGTTTTCATTTTCATTTATTTCAATTCAAAACACTTTCTACCTTTTCTTTTGATTTCTTTTTTGACCTCTGTGTTATTAGAAATTTGTATTTACAATTCAAATATTTTTGTGTTTTCCAGAGATGTTTATACTATTGGGTTCTAATAAAATTCCACTGTGGCCAGATAACTTACCTTTAAATGCATTAACTTTTTTAAATGACCCAGAATATGATAAATCCTAGCAAATGTTCTGTGTACATTTGAAAAAGAGTTTACTCTGAGGTTGCTGTGTGGACCATGCTACAAATGTCAATTAGATCAAGTTGGTTGAAAGTGTCGTTCAAACCTTCTGCGTCCTTACTGATTTTCTGCTTATTTGTTCTACCAATTATTGAGAGAGGGGTATCGAAATATCTCATTAAAATTAATTTCTTTTTTTTCTACCTTCAGTTCCGTCAGTTTTTGCATCTTATGTTCTGAAACTCTGTTATTGGTGAATAGACAAACCTAAATATGAAAGCCAAAATGTTAAAACTTCTAGAATAAAATACAGAAGTAAGTCTTTGTGACTTAGAGTAGGCAAACAGTACTTAGGTCAAGCACAATAATCATGCATCAGAAAAGAAAAATTGATAATTTGGAATTCAAGAAAATTAAAACCTTCTGTTCTTGGAAGACACAGGAAATAAAATGGGAAGCTCTGGTGTATTAGTTGGCTTGGGCTGCCATAACAAAATCCCATTGGTGAGGTAGCTTAAGTAACTTAATTCTCACAGTTTTGAAGGTTGGAAGTTTGATCAGAGTTACAGCATGGTTGGTTTCTGGTTAGAGCTTTCTTTCTGCCTTTCAGATGGCAGCCTTTTTACTATGTCCTCACTTAGCAGAGAGATAGCTCTGGTGTCTCTTCCTCTTCTCATAATGGCACTAATCCCATCATGAGGGCTCCACCTCCTGAGTGCATCCAAACCTAATTATCTCTCAAAGGCCCTATTTCCAAATTCTATTACATTGCGGGTTAGAGCTTTAACGTTTGAACTTTGAGGAACACAATTCAGTCTGTTGAGCATGAACTCTGAGAAAATATGACAGTATATAAATCTGATGAAGAAGTTGTTCTTAGAATCTCTAAAGAACTCTTGTACATCAATAGCAGAAAACAAATTGCTTAATAAGTGGACAAACAAAATATTTAAACAGATACTTTACGAAGAGATATCTGACTAATAAATATTGAAAAAATGCTAACAATTATTAGTTATTAGAAAATACAATTCAACTATAATGAGATACCCCTAACACACCCCTGGAAAGATGAAAATTAAAAGACTGACCACACCAAATGCTGGTGAGCGTGTGCAGGAGCACAAAGGTACTTTTTGGGATGATGAAAATGGTCTGTATTTTAATTGGTCTGTATTTTGGGATGATGAAAATGGTCTGTATTTTAATGATGATTACATTAGTATATGTGAAAACAAAACTTTAAAATGGAACTAGAACTTACATGCACTGCTTATGGGAATATGATATATTACAATCACTTTCAAAAGCAGTTTGACAGTAAAGCTAGATAGATATACAACCACCATATTACTCACCAATCTCATTACTAGATATTAACTCAAGAGAAATAAAAATATGTCCATTCAAAGACTTTTACATGAATGGCATAGTAGTTTCATTCATAATAGCCCCAAACTGGGAACAGCCATGTGTTCAACAACAGGTGACTAGACAAATAAACTATAGTACATCTATGAAAAAAGTATTATTGGCAACAGGAAAAACATTACTGATTCTTGCCACCATGTGGATGAATCTCTAAGACTGAAACCACATTTGCAAAATTATGACTGAGACAGTGAAAGAGATCTGACCTAACCAACTCCATCTTGCTTCTAACCTCTAAGCTATTCTTGTTCATCCTTGGGTGTAGGCTAAACTTACTTTGGGAGAAACTTAGTTTATACTTTAAAACAAAGACAGTAACAGCCCTTTCCCAAAGCAGACCTCCTTCTTGTCTAGGGACTAGATTGCCTTTGCAGGACTAATATTAGCTACAAGATTAGAAATTATGGTTTAGGAGTCATGCAGCTGGAGGCTACAAGATTCTGACCCTCCCTAAACTGCTCCTAAGATCAGTGATTGAAATATTTTGCAGACTCTGCACTTAATGGATCAGCTGGCACCACCCAGATTGATTAACTGGCTCATCTGATCTTGTGGCCCCCACCCAGGAACTGACTCAGCACAAGAAGACAGCTTCAACTCCCTATGATTTAGTCTCTGACCAGTCAGCACTCCTGGCTCACTGGCTCTCTCCCACCCACCAAATTGTCCTTAAAAACTCTGCTCCCCAAATACTCAGAGACTGATTTGAGTAATAATGAAACTCTGGTCTCCTGCACAGCCACCTCTGCGTGAATTATTCTTTCTTTATTGGAATTCCCCTGTCTTGATAAATTGGTTCTGTCTAGGCAGCGGGCAAGGTGAACCCATTGAGCAGTTACAATACATTATATTGAACAAATGAAGCCAGACACAAAAAGATACATACTTCATGATTTCATTATATGAAATTGTAAAAAAAAAAAAAAAGGCAAAATTAGACAATGGTGACAGAAAATACATCATTTGTTTTCTGAGACCGTCTGTGAAGAGGGGTATTGATTGTAAAGGAGCACAAAAGTACTTTTTGGGTGATGAAAATGACCTGTATTTTTATTGGAATGAAGATTACATTAGTATAGGTGAAAACAAAACTATTAAAATGGTTACATTTTATTTTATGTAAATTATTACTTAATAATGTTGACTGGAAAGAAATAGGGAATTTTGAAACCGATTGAAACTCAGACTTTAGTGGAGGTGCACTAATTTCCTGGTACTAGTCTCACCAAGGTGGCAGGGTGAGGCTGGTTCTATCTGTTGGGAGAAAAACCCAAACTGTGTTCGGCTGCTGTTCTAGGAAAGAACGGCTGGGGAGGAAGCTTTTTTAAAGTTCTGTTCACCTAGGAATGAAGAACAGACAGGATGTCAACAGGAAGCAAACAAAAATGAGCAATTCCTTTCCTCCTCTTCAGGCCTTGTATTCTCCCTCTAGTGTGCCCCAGAGCAGAAGTGGGTTGCATAGTCTTGATCCCAGCATCATGTAGTGACTATAGCATCACGGGTTTGGAGGTGAGAAACAATGGCTTAATAGCTGGCACCCCTAATATGTGCCAAACAGTGTACTAAGCCTTGCAGGTTGGACAAAGATGGAGAGGATAGTGTTTGCCTTCAAGGAGCTTACAGCGTCACAGGGCAGATAAATCTCTGTGTCAATAGCTGTAACCAAAGCTACAATGAGATATTGCTATTCTAGGATTGTGGAAACAAAGTGCTGTGGGTGACCAGAAGGATGATGAGTCATTTTCAGATGGGGATTTGGAGAGAGTTCTTTAGGACAAGTGGTGTGTCAACTGGGCTAGGAAGGTTGGATAAAATTATTACTGTTAGAAGTCAGGTGACAGTGGAGTTGATGGTGAGGATGGTAATGGGTGGGTATAGTAGGAACAGCATTCTGCCCTGGCTGGTGAAGTTCATATTATTTAATTCGAACTTAGGATATTAGAAGAGCAGCCCAGAGGAATTGAGATGAGTTGAGGCCAGATCATGGGGCGTCAGTCATAAATGCCATGCTGATAAATTTAGGCTTTTTTTTGTATGGGTGGTGGTGTGAAATCAAAACCTTCTAATGTGAACCATAAAAATTATTGTTTTATCATTTAAACTAGTGATTTTAAAACCTGAGTGTTTATCAAGCTCAGTTGGGGCAATTTCTGGAACTTTCATACACTCAGGTACTATTCCAGACTTTTCTGAATCAGATTGATAATCAGCTCAAACTCCATTTTTCTCATAGAGTACTTTCTTGATCACTGTACTGAAAGTGGCTCCCCAGTTATTCTGTATCACATTTTATTGTTTTATTTGCATAACATCACTTAATCATCATTTGTACTGATCTTGTTTACTTATTTGATGACTTGTTTTTGTTTGTTTCTCCCAATTAAAATACACGTTCCGTGCCAGGAGGGACATGGTTAGTCTTCCTCACTGCTGAAACCATGGTTCGTGCAGTGGTGCAGGACACATGACAGGCCATCAGAATAATATTTTTGGTGAATAGATGAAAAGTCCAGGTTATATTTTAAGAAAATCTATTTTAAAAATGCTCATCAGTCTATTTCTGCTTTATTTTTGAACCACCGATTTAAATAACCCCTAATCTGTTCCAATTTAGATGACAATAAGATACAGGGGTAGTCACTCTAGGAAATTAACTATACTTTCAGGGTTCCTAGGGCTTTCTAAACCTTAGAATATCAGGCTGGCAGGGGGAAGATAAATGTTAATTGAATTGAATTAAATTATTTTAAGTTCATCCAAGTGAGCATGAAAACTTCTTACGCAAAGGAGCCATGTTTCTCTGTTTAAATGTCTGTAATTCTCCAGGTGACCTCTTATTCTTCTTTCAAGAATCCTTGGAAAGGTCTTCTCTTTTGGGAAAGCTTCTCTGATCCTCAAAGCAAATGGATGTTCTTTCCCTTGCATTTCCCTAAAAGTAATACCTAGCACTTATTAAACATTTATTATGGGCCAGACCTGCACTGTCTAAACTCCAAAGTAGGTATTATTGCTTTTAATCTTTACAGCAATCTTATGAAGTTGTTCCCATTATCCCCATTGTATCAAGGAGGTAACTGAATATAAGTAAATTACTTTATTAATAATAAGGGCACAAGGCATCAATTCAGTCCCTCTGACTCTGGAATTTTGCACTGACTTATCAAATTTGGCTGATTTTCCACTAAGCTCTATTCATATCTTCATTAGAGAACCTTACTATATGCTTGTTATTTGTATAACAACCTGTCTCCTTTGGGTTTGTTTTATAAAGTATTATTCAATTTTCCAACCACAGTATGTAGCCCAGTGTTTGGGCATAGAAGTTCTTCCATAAAGGTTTTCTGAGTGGATGAATATGGTTGCTTCTATAATGCTTGGGTCGTGGGAAGGAAATTACATAGTGGTTCCAACCTAGTAGACTCAAAGAACACGGGAATGTGTATAGCACTCAGTGTTCATCCAGGAAAATGGAAAACATTAAATATTTAAAACAGAGGCAATTTAATGTGGAGGGTTGGTTGTGTGAGTTTTAGAGGAGGAACTGGGAAGTCAAAGAATAATGTGACAACCTCGAGATTAGCAATGACTGGAAGCCCTCACTGCCTTAGGCAGAAGGGACACATGGAGGAGGTGCAGGTGGAAACAATGCCAGGCCTGTGCTGAGGGGACTTGAGGATCTGAAGAGTTTCACTGGCTACTGGAGATTCAGCCTAAGGCAGAGTGGGAAAGTGAGGCCTATCCTACTTCTCTTCCTGTCTTATAATCTTTTTTTTTCTTTTATTATTATTATTATTATTATTATACTTTAGATTTTATGGTACATGTGCGCAATGTGCAGGTAAGTTACATATGTATACATGTGCCATGCTGGTGTGCTGCACCCACCAACTCGTCATCTAGCATTAGGTATATTTCCCAATGCTATCCCTCCCCACTCCCCCCACCCCACAACAGTCCCCTGTCTTATAATCTTTTACCACTACTTTTCACTGGCTTTCCATGGGCACCTGGGAAACTGAGCCTGCAGGAGTCAAGGCCCCTCTAACACAAAGCAGAGCAGGTAGAAGGTGAGAAAGATCTCAGGGCAAGCAGATCCAGCCCTGGCACAGAGTAGAGGGCTTTGGCATCAGCAGAATGTGGGTTGAAATTTGTGGTAGGCTGCAAAATAGCCTCTCATGAGGTAAAGGCTCTCTCTACTGTGAGCCTAAATCTGGGCTGGTTTGGGGGCTGGGTTTGGCTAATTGGAGAGTAGCAAATGTCATGCAAGCAGACCATTAAGGGGCTTGGGCTGTAATCCTGAAAGACCTAATCCCAAATGCCATAACACCAAAAATAAAATTTTGGGAAAAAATTTAGAAATTCTTTAAAAGACATTTATTTTCATTTATAAAAGGGGACTTACTTGAGAAACATAAGAAAACATGACAGAACACTTCATAGGCCACTTTAAATGATAAAACAGGTAATAATAACCTACACATTTTTGTAAGCATAAAGACTCAGGTACACAGACAGTGCCAGGAGTATAACAGTTATGAGTAGATGAACCATAGTCATAAAGGAATAGCTTATATAACTGTGGTCATCTGAAATACCATGATGAACGACCTGTCTTTTGTTGAGATCAAAAAGAGCAGAAGAAAAGTCTGTCCCAGCGCTCAGAGGGAGACAGATTTTCTTTCTGTGTGTGTTCTCTCTGGGCCACTGGTCAATTGGATGTTGCCCACTGATATGGTTTGGCTGTGTCTCCACCCAAATCTCATCTTTAATTGTAGCTCCTATAATTCCCATGTGTTGCGGGAAGGACCCGGAGGGAGATAATTGAATCCTGGTGGCAGTTTTCCCCATACTGTTCTTATAGTAGTGAATAAGTCTCATGAGATCTGATGGTTTTACAAGGGGAAACCCCTTTCATTTGGTTCTCCTTCTCTCTTTTTGCCTGTTTCCATGGAAGACATGACTTTGCTCCTCCTTTGCCTTCTGTCTTGATTGTGAGGGATACCCAGCTATGTAGAACTGTGAGTCAATTAAACCTCTTTTTCTTTATAAATTACCCAGTCTTGGGTATGTCTTTATTAGTAGCATGAGAACAGATTAATACATCCACCAATATTGAGGGCAGATTTTCTCCCCTAGTCCACTTAGACTCACACAGTTATCTCTTCTGGAAAGACTCTACAGACACACCTCAAATAAGGCTTGACCAGGTTTCTAGGTATTTCTTAATCCAGTCAAGCGGACATTTAGAATTAAGTTCACAAGTCTACCCCTTATCAACTTGGCACATATATGTATCTCCTTAACTTTACTAAATTCCCAATAAGATAACAACAAAGTAATAGTTCCACCTAACATGATGAAGGTAACATGATGCAACTATCACGTATACAATAAAAAATGCACTACTTGTGATTTTCAGAATTTTAAGATGCTAGATATTTCAGACTTTAGGGATTTAAATTTTAGGGACTTTGATCGTTTGGGATTTCAACATTTGGGATTGTGTCTTTTGAGATTATGATTAGTACTGAGGATCAAAAAGTGTGTGCTCATTGAGACTTGCCCTCTCTAGCTGTGAGTGGAACCCTGCAACTACCATATGAATGAGTCTGAGCTTGGTTTCTGCAAAATGGGAAGCCATGTGGATGAGAATCCAGGTATCCCAACTAGTCAATAGCTGACTGCAGGCACATGGGTGAGGCCCAGGTGAGATCAATTGAGTCCAGACCAAATTGCTGACCTAAGGATTTGTGAGTTAAATAAATGGTTACTTTCTTAAACCACTACATTTTGGAGTAGTTTGTTATGCAGCAAAGCTAACTGATAGATAATCCCAGCTCTGCTACTTACTAGCTATATGACTTTGTGCAAACTATATAATCTCTAAAGGTCACTTTCCTTCTTTGTAACATGGGAATGATAGTAATCCTGGCACCACAGGACACTTGGGGAGATTCAGTGAAATAATGCATGTGAAATAGAGCCACAGTGCTGGACACATGATGAGGGCTCAATAACTGTAGCCAGGACAATGATGATTTTAGGCTTTTTCAGTCTATCTGCTGTAGTTGTTGACCCTCCCTATGTGAAAAAAAATAAGGAGGTTATTACTTAACAGGATAGGAATTGACACAAATGTCTTATTAAGAAGCTGTCTTAACTTTCCTACTGGCAGGAGGCAAATGAAGAGGGAGGATTTTTTTTAAATTAGAATTTAAAAAATACACAATTGTCTCATCAGAATAAGTCTATATGTAACTCTAAAGCTAAATCTCTGAAACAAAGAGGACATTCACTAAGGTGTGGCTTGAATGACAATTGTGGTTCACATGGATTGTATATTTGTATTAGAGATGCTGTAGATAATATTACGTCAAAAAGTGCAGGATTCTAAATTGCTGAAACTCATCAGTTCACATAAAACCGACATGCACTGCCATATTCCAGATGCTTGATTGTGGTTCTTTAATATAACGAGTTGCCAGTTCCTCTCTCTAGAGAACGATTGACAGATTGTAATGCAATCTGTTGATGTTCTTTGATGGTGATTCTCAGTCGTTGCCACCACTACTAAGGAGCTTGGGAGTCTGACCACGGAGCTTTGCTCTGGGAACTGTGTGTCAGTGTTGGGTGTTGCGGCAATTCCAATTGATATTAAAAAAGATAAACTATCAGCTAAAGAGTGGGATTTGAGGATCTTCAAAAAATAAGCAGAAACTGGCTAAGTATATTACACACAGAAGCCAACAATTAAATTACTGTGTGTGTTTTACGGAACAAGATGTCTTCACGGGAGACAAAGAAAAGCTGATAAAAATGAATTATAGAATGAATTATAGGAGGAATAAAAGACTATAAAATCTAGATCTTGTTGAAGCTTGTATCTTTAAATCTTTGGGCAGGGATGACGCTGGGAAAAGGCTTGGTATGGCTAAGAAGGTAAGCCTCCCCCTGGGAGGAGTAAGCTCACAGGTTGCAATGCTATTGATCTTTGGTTATTATACATGATGTTGCTTTCAGTTGATATTTAAATATTATTTTATTTAATCAAATTATAAAAAAAGTACATGTTCATAGGTGATAGTATGGTACAGTAGTTTGTTGTAGAATCAGCCTGCCTGTGCTCAAATCCTTCATAGCTATGGGATTTGGGGAAAGGTATTTCACCTCTCTTAGTCTTGTGTATATTATAGGAAAAATGGTGGGACTTGCCTCATCTGCTTATTTTGAGGATAAAATGAAATAAAGCTTGGAGACTGCTTAGAACAGTGCCTGGAAAATAGAAAGCACTCTACAAATATTAGCTATTAGAGAAAACTTGGAAACAACAGCAAGGATAATAAAAAAAAAATCACCTATCACCCAGAAAGCAATTACCATTAATATTTTGATGTATTTCTTTTTGGAGTTCATGCCTTATTAAAAGGATGTTGGTGAACTCAGACAAACTCTGAAGAGACTGGCATCTCTATTACTTAGAAGAATTTCTTTAGGGAGAAAATGGAAAATAAAATCAGTTCAAATGAAAACAATTTATATACTATAGCAGGTGGAGATTTAATAGAATGCAAATTCGGAAGATGCATTGGGATTGAAGAATCGTTTTTGTAAGCTGGTTTTGAACATCTACAACATGCAAATTTGGAAAGTTCTATTATAAACAGCGTGGGTGACGGTATGGGGAAAAGGATTAACTTTAACACTCTTGTTGGAGTGAAAATTGGTGTAGCCCTTTGAAAGGGCTGTTTGGCAATGCCGTTTTTAAATGTAAGATTTTAATGTACATACTATACCCTTAGACTTAGCAATATCATGCTTGAATCTTTTCAAAACAGGGCAAACCCAAGAATTGGCCATTGTTAGCAATAGTAAAAGATTAGAAACAACCTAAATGGCTGTTAAAAAAAAGGGGTAATTATGATGAATGGTGGCATTTCCATAATATAGAATACTATGCAGGCATTAGAATTAGTGAAGTAGGTCTACCTAAATGGCTTCATAAGAATACCTGCACCATAACATTTTAAGGGGCAAAGGCCAGTTGCAGAATAATACAGATATTACTGTATTACTCCATTCTCATGCTTCTATAAGGACATACCTGAGGCTGGTAATTTATAAAGGAAAGAGGTTTAATTGACTCACAGTTCCACATGGCTGGGGAGGCCTCAGGAAACTTACAAAATCATGGCAGAAGGGGAAGCAAACATATTCTTCTTTACATGGTGGCAGGAGAGAGAAGTGCTAGCACTGGAAATGGCAGAGGCTTATAAAACCATCAGATCTTGTGAGAACTCACTATCATGAGAACAGCATGGAGAAAACCACCCCTATGATCCAATCACTTCCCACTTGGTACCTCCCATGACACATGGGGATTATGGGAACTACAATTCAAGATGAGATTTGGGCGGGAACCCAGCTAAACCATACCAACTACAATAGCATTGATGTTAAAAATAAAAACAAGTCATACATTTCTATGTATACACAAAGTGAAATTGAACAGAAAAAACCCTGAAATGATACACATCAGACTAAGTGCTTAACTCCAGGTCAGGGAGGAGAAGAGGTGGGGAATTGGGACTCAGAAAGGGCTTCACCTTGTCTATATTGTTTGCATTATTTACAGGGAGAGGGCAGTTATGTATTTTTTGAATCATTATTAACTGAACAGATTAAAAGTTTACAAAAACCTGAGTGTAAATTTATAAAAATATTTTTTATGGAAAATGACACTTTTGATTATGTTAAGACATATTTTCACAAAAGTGTCTAATTTTGCAAAAGGCTAGGGAAAACCATATTTAGTACATTTGGCAAGTCATTTATGAATAAACAGAAAAATACTCAAATATAAGATAGTTTTTATAGTTCTGATTCAGAACTTCTCCTCTGTCTCCATTAAGAAGTTTAAAAAAAAGAATTAGAATTTCTGGCAAGGGGAAGATTTTCAAGCTTTCAGTAAGAGTTATTTGGAGGAGTAGCATTTTGTGAGTTATTTTTTGAGAAATTAGTGTAAGGATTACAGGTGCTTTGCAACAAGGCTCTTGGCTTCCTTGTCTACTTTGCCAGTTTCTTTCAAGAATTCTCAGGAATCCACTAGACTAGTGGTTCTCAAAATATGGTCCCAACGACCAGCACCTACATTACCTGGACCCATGTTAGAAATACAAATTCTCAGCTGCACTTCAGCTCTTCGGGTGAGGTAGTTGCTCACTAATGTTTGAGAACCATTGTCTTAGACAGTAAATACTTTGAACTCAGGGGCCATTGAATTGCCAGATGCTCACTCAAGCCCTAGGATGCTATATTTATTCAATGAATGAGCAAGTTTTGGAGATGGAGAAAGTGTGGGTATAGCAAGAGAGGTGTTTGTAGGCTACAGAGGTCAATGTGATGAATAACTAACCTTGGAGGTACTGAGTTAGCACCCATCATACTGGAATATTAAACAAAAAGTAGGGCAAGATCTCTAGATCTTGCCCTACTTTTTGTTTAATATTCCAGTAGAACTGTATATTCTGCCTGGAAGGAAAAAACAAATATATGTGAAATATTCAGAGGCTAATAGAAGTGCCGATTTTCTCATTTCTTAGGTTGAGTTTAGAAACAGGAGAATTTTCTGATGGGTTGAATCTGAATAGCTCTTTCTTTGACCTATTTAGTAAATTGTAGACTATTATATATTGCTCCTAGGAAGCTAATAATGGTTAAATAAAATAAGCATGCTCTTTTAAAATACCAATCTGACGATGCCATTCTCTTGTTCCAAGTTTTTTTTTTTTTACTATATGCCCACTTTCACGGTGATTTTGCACATTAGCCTTTAAAAATACAAACCTTCATTCAATTATTCACTTATTCATTTTTCACAAATATATATTGAGCATTTACCATGTGCCAGGCAAACAATAATTTTTCCAAATGTGAGTAATAGTCCTCAAAGTGCTGAGTTTAAAAAATGTAAATGATATGTAATAAAATCCTTCTTTGCCTCAAGTGAAATCACTCACTCATATAATCAGTCCCATTATGTAGTGAAGATTTGGTGATTATTTAATAAATTTCAATCACAAGGTCAAACGGGAAAGCTGATGCTGCAGAGTTGGTTCCCTGGATCAAAAGACCTGATTTTGTTGTCTGCAAAGATAAAATAAATGGAGAATTTCCAGATAGCTACTTTATTTTCTGTTTGGTGGATACAGACAGAGATGAGCAATAAAGCTGAATTTTAAAAGATAAGAAAATCAAACACCGCATGTCCTCACTCATAAGTGGCAGTTGAACAATGAGAACACATGGTCACAGGGAGGGGAACATCACACACCGGGGCCTGTCGGGGGCTGGGGGGCTGGGGGAGGGATAGCATTAGGAGAAATACCTAATGTAAATGATGAGTTGATGGATGCAGCAAAATCAACAAGGCACATGTATGCATATGTAACAAACCTGCACATTGTGCACATGTACCCCCGAACTTAAAGTATAATTAAAAAAATATAATTTCAAAGATGGAATAACATTTAGGGGAATAAACTTTATGTTATATGAAGAGCATTGATTACATTAGGTCAGAGGGAGCTGGGTTGATAGACAGGAAGACCAGTGATCTAAGACTCTGGAATGATCAAGGGGCGTACTAGAAAGTGGTACAGAGGACACTTGGGTATTAAAGTCTAACCATTAGGAAAAAGGCCTCCATCATAAAATGTCTTTTGTTTGCTGCTGAAACCTTCAGATTCAGGTACGATGGGATGAATAGATCAAAGTGAGTTTTCTGTGATCTCAGATTTGGCACTTTTATTTGTGACCCAGAGTTAGTGGCTGGTAAACCTGGCTTTGGAGTTTACCAGGAATGGAGAATTCAAGATTGTTTTTAAGTGGTGAAATGGGTCAGAAATCATAAATTGTTCACAGTTCTGGTCCGTGATCTCCTCCAGCACAGGGTCTGTGTCCGGCTCACCTTTGTATTCTGGGGGCACCCAGAACCAGCTTAGTGAAGATCACTAAAAGTCATTGGATTGACTGAATCTCTTGTTTCTTTATTGCTCTTAAGATAAAGTCCCCTCCTGAGAGAACTCTTCCCAAAGCTGGAAAGACCAAGAATACCCAAGAAAAAACACTTGTTTCTCAAGATATATTTTCACCCTAGAATCTTATCTTTATAATTTTAATGGCAAATATCTGACCATCAGTGCAATGAATTTTAAAGACTTTTAAAGAGTTTTAAAAAAATGTGGCAGCTTCTTGCAAAATACACAATGATTTATTTACTTTAATATTTATTAAAGTCACCACAAGTAATTTTTAAAACTTAAAAAAGTTGGTAAAAAATATTCTGACTGGTTCATTTAAACTCCTCCCTTTGCTGTCTTAGTGTGTTTGGGCTGCTATAACAAAATCCGTGAACTGGGTAGCTTATGAACAACAGAACTTTATTTCTCACAGTTCTGGAATCCAAAATCAAAGTACCAGCAGATTTGGTGTCTGGTAAGGGCTTGCTTTCTGACTCATAGATGGAGCCCTCTAGCTGTGTCTTCACATGATGAAAGAAACAAGGCAGCTCTGTAGGACAGCTTTTTAAAGGGCTCTAAATCTCATTTATGAAGGTTCCACCATTGTGACCTAATCACCTTCCAAAGACTTCACTTCCCAACATCATCACATTGATGACTACAACGACTACAAATTTTGGAAGAACACAAACATTCTGACCATAGCAACCGCCCACAAACATCCAAATACTACCCTGGGGAGTGAGATGGGAGGAGAAAACCTGAAAAACTGAACATTTTTCAGAATCCTTCAGGAAGACACTAAGATATCTAAAGAAAATAGTAGGGTGTGGGAACCTGGCCTGTACTCCTTTGTTGAGCTTGAGACAATTAGGTAAGAAGTTTGTCTTTACTTCTTCAAATCCCAGTTCCTCATCTTTCTCTCTGTGCCTTTCTCTGCAACAGAAAGACCAGATGAATGAGGTACGTGGCTAAAGAAGGGACTGAAACTTCCTCTAACAGAATATACTTGGTGCCATTGCAATACAGGTGGACTTAAAGAACTGCCTGCCCCTCTTCCTAACCTCCCCTGCATGTCTTTCTTCAAGACTCGACTTTTATATTATCTTGAAGACTTCATTCCCTTAGGTAGAATTTCACTTCTGGGCAAACTGTATTGTAATTATATGTCTACATGTCTATCTTCATGAAGGCAGTGAGTCTATAAGATAGCACTTTCTGATTTACTGTTGTATCTCCAGTGACAAGTAAGGGCCTAATCTATAAAAAGCATTCAATAAACTGAATGAATAAATTAGTCATAGGTTGAAGCATCTGCATTGGAAACTATGACTTTTCAAGCTTAAACATTAAAAGGGGCATTCCAAAGTCAGAATGAAGAACCCATGAAATGTTAAGATCTTGACATCATAGCTGGGACATGTTTTGAGCCCAACAGTTGAGTGTAGGTCACTCTAATTTAAAGAGTTCTATGAAAGGTTTGAAAAACTGCTCTAAAACTTTCTTAAAAGTGACTGTAACATATTGTATGCAGAGGAGACATTGCTTCTGGCCATTGCCCAGAACTCTTGGGAGAACTGGATGAGAAAAAAATCAAATGACAGATTTATACAGTGCTTTACAGTTTATGAATTCTTTCCATAGGTTACTTCATTTGATACTCATAAAACACTGTGAAGTAGGCACAGATTTTTATTCTCATTTTAGAGATATGAAAAGAGAGGGTCAGAGATGGTAAATGACTTGCCTAGGTCTCAGAGGCCTGTGCTTTTGTCATTTCGCTTAGGCTCTGAAAGGATGCCATCTCTTCCACCTCTTTTATCTTTATTTTTATATGTCTGAGCAGAGCCAACATATAACTTCTGTGGTGGAATAATAAGAGCTAAGATTTATCAAGTGGCCATTTTATGCCAGATGCTGAGTGAAACACTATTTGTGCATTGACTCATTTAATGCTAATAAAATGCATCATTATTGCTATGGTTTGAAAAGATCTGGATAGACATTTCTCGAAAGACATACAAATGGGCAACAGATATATGAAAAAATGCTCAACATCACTAGTCATCTGGGAAATTTAAATCAAAACCACAATGAGATATCATCTCACTCCAGTTAGAATGGCTTTTATAAAAAAGACAGGGAATAATGGATGCTGGTAAGGATGTGGAGAAAAAGCAACCCTCGTACACTATTGGTGGGAATGTAGATTAGTACAGACACTATGGAGAACGGCGTGGAGGTTCCTTTAAAAACTAAAAGTAGAACTATCGTATGATCCAGCAATTCCACTGATGGGCATATATCCAAAAGAAAGGAAATCGGTATATCAAGGGGATATCTGCACTCCCATGTTTACTGTGGCACTATTCACAATAGCCAAAATATGGAGTCAACCTAAGTGCCCATCAATGGCAGACTGGATAAAGAAAATGTAATATACATACAGAATGAAATTATTTTAGATATAAAATGATGAAATCCTGTCATTTGCACTAACATGGATGGAACTGGAGGTCATTATGTTAAATGAAATAAGCCAAGCACAGAAAGACAGATATCATATGTTCTCACTTGTATGTGGGATCTGAAAAAAGTGAATCTCATAAAGATAAAGAGTAGATTGGTGGTTGCCAGAGCCTGGGAACAGGATGGGGGAGAGAGGGATAAAGAGATATTGATCAATGGGTACAGATACACAGTTAGATGGAAGAAATAAGATCTGGTGTTCAATAGATCAGTAGGGTGGCTATACTTAACATTAATCTGTTGCATATTTCAAAATAGCTAGAAGAGAATAGTTCAAGTATTCATAGCATAAAGAAATGATAAATATTTAAGGTGATGGATAGCCTAATTACCCTGATTTGATTATACAAATAAATGATCATACATACCCAGAAAAATATGTATCTATTATGTATCAAAATAAATAAATAAATAAATAAATGAAAGGTACAAAAGAAAAAAAATAAGAACATAAAATACTATATATAGTATGCCACAATTTGTGTGATAGAGGAAAAAAAGAATGTGCATACATTTATGTTTATAAATTCACAAAATCTTTCTGGACATGTCTATAATAAACTGGCATTAGAGGTAGTCTTAGGGAGAAAGATTAGGAAGCTGCACACAGCAGAGAAAGGAAGACTTACTTTTGACTGCATTCCATTTTGTGGTTTTAAAACTTTTTACCATATATCTATATAACCTCTTCACAATAAACAATACATTAAAATGAAATTAAATATAATAAAATTCTGAGAATGTTTCTCTTTAAAAACATTAACTTCTGTTCTTTATAAATTACTCATTCTGTGGTTATCTGTTACAGGAGCATAAAATTGACTAAGACAATTATTATCCCCATTTTATAGGTGTGGAAACCAACGCATAAATAAGTTAATCGCCTTGTCCGTGGTTATGTAGCTGCTAAACAGCAGTGCTGGGTTTAGAATTGAGGCAGTCTGACTTCAGAGAACACATGCTTAACCAGCCTGCTACATTGTCATGCAAGAATACAGATTCTGAAGTTAGACCACCAAGGCTGGAATACTGGCTGTTACTCTTGCTAACTGGGTGGCCTTGGCCAAGAAATGTAATCTCTCTAATCCTCAGTTTTCTGATTTATAAAATGAGATTAGAAGAATGAAATAAGCCATACCATCTGGCACACAGTAAATGTTCATCAAATATTAGTCATTTATTTTGTCATTTATTATTATTTATTCTGCTTTTCAGCCCTAGACCTGTTAATGGCAGACAGTGACAGAAAGTCATTTCTGGAACTCTAAGAGTTTGGTCCGTGAAATCAGAACACAACAGATGAGAAAAGAGCCCTGTAACTCACTCTAAGGAGGGAGAATAACTCTCAGGTTACCAAAACTTGATGATAGCTTAAACAATAGAATGCCAAAAAGTGTGAGGATGAAAGAGCAGTTCTCAGCAAGGAAGTACATAAATATATACATCGATACATGCATGCATGCATAATTCATTTAGAGTGGCAACACTTGGGTGTGTACGGCCAACACTGTCCAGGGAAGAGGACCTAACTTGGCTATCTCCTTTCTGGTGCTAGGAAGATACATCAATTAAGGATTAAGTATGGACGCATAAAATACAATGCTGACTCCCATGACTTAACCCAGTGGAGGATTATTTTTCTCACATGGAAGTCTGGTGATAGACCATCTGGAGCTGCTACTACCGGAGATCCAGCCACCTTCCATGTTTCTGCTTTGCTGTCATTGGCTGTCATCCTCAGTTTGCCTCATGGTAACAAGATGGCTGTTATTCCTCTAGCTTCTGTGTATTCAGGTAGGAAGAAGAATAAATGAAGTACAAGAAAGAAGAAATGGCATTTACATTTGGAAGAGAAAACATTTCAAAAATTCTTTTTTTTTTTTTTTTTTTTGAGATGGAGTTTTGCTCTTGTTGCCCAGGCTGGAGTGTGATGATGCGATCTCGGCTTAATGCAACCTCCGCCTCCCAGCTTCAGATGATTCTCCTGCCTCAGCCTCCTGAGTAGCTGGGATTACAGGCGTGCGCCACCATGCCTGGCTAATTTTGTATTTTTAGTAGAGAAAGGGTTTCACCATGTTGGTCAGGCTGGTCTCGAACCCCTGACCTCAGGTGATCCGCCCGCCTTGGCCTCCCGAAGTCCTGGGATTACAGGCATGAGCCACTGCACCCAGCCCATTTCCAAAAATTCTAAGCAGACTTCTTACATGTCATTGTCCAAAACTATGTCAGGAGGAGCTATTAAAAAGAAAATAAAAACATCCATGGGAAATAGATAAGCAGTTGTGCAGAAATTTTGTCCCTGTTGATCCATTTTCCAACCTTCTCCATCCTCTCTGCCTCTGGAAGCTGATCTGTATGGATTGCATCATTGTGCTTCCAGACCTTTGGCTTCCAGGCAGGAGACTGGAGGGAATAAAGGGAGAGAGGTCAGGGTATGTTTCTTCCTCAGCTCCTTCCTTGCAAGGTTACCCAGAGGTGGCTGTGCCCTCAAACAATGATCATGCATTTTCTCAAGATGGCCCTTTATATAAACCTTTTTCCTGGGTTCCAGCAGTCATTCCTTCCCTTGTCTCTTGAGGCTTATGAGGTGGCGACAGCCTGAGGATTATGCAGTTTTCCTACATCTTCCCTACACTTTTGTAAACATTAATATTCCCCTTATTAAATTTCCCTTAACTCATCCTAACGTACACGTATGCTCTCAGTTTCCTGATGGAACTTTGGCTGACATAGTAATTATCAGTGTCTTCCACACAATACATATTCTTATGATGGAAATGGGTGCATTAAATAACTACAGAAAGTGCCATTATTTATTTGGCCAGTATTTATTGAGCATCAATATACCAGACACAATGCTAGATAAAAGTTCAATTTCTTTCCCTCAAGTAGCTCACAGTTATTTGGACATATATGTCACCCAATTTACTCTCTTTGCTTCCTTTCTAAGCTTCTTGTCAACTCTAAATGACCATTTGGCTTTTCATGTAGCCAAATGGGCTAGCATAAAGAGTGAATTTAATATTTATAGAAAAATTGAAATTGAAAATTGTACGGTATTAATATTTGGGAGAGAAAACATTTCCAAAAAAAATTCTAAGCAGACTTCTTACATGTCATTATCCAAAACTGTGTCAACAGGAGCTAGTAAAAAGAAAATAAAAACAACCATGGGAAATACATAAGCAATTGCGCAGAAGTTTTCCTATAGGTATAAACTTCACTCTTTATGCTATCCCAAGATCTGGCTGACTAATAATTATATTCTTACTGAAAATGAAGACACCTAATATGGTTACTGAGCAAGAATTTTGGAGTCAGATCAACATTCAAAATGAACTCACCAAATGTGTAACCACAGGCAAATTACATAATCTCTGTGAACCTAAGCAGCCTTACGTAAGAGGGGGGCTCACTTGATTTACTTCCTCTGGTTGTAGTGAGAACTAAAGGAGTTCATGTAGTTCATGTCTACAAAGCTCTTAGCACAGTGTCTTCTTCAATAAATGGCAGCCATTCCAGGTTATTTATTACTTTCTTGTGAGTTTGTTTGGTCGAAGCTATCCTTAAATGGCTGATCGTCATTTGAGAGACTGACTGTTGAATTTCTTGACCTGCACAACTTAGGAACAGATCCCGGTCGCTGATGACCTCACCCAGAAAATGCTACCAAGGAAGTCTTTGTCTCTGGGCAGCCAGCAAGTTAGTCTCAGTCCTTTGCTTTGCTTGAGGATCCAATCCACCTTAACAATAAAGTCCCAGTCATTGGAAGTTTGGAGTTTGGGGACTAGATGAGGCATGATAGTTAAGCAGGTAGGAAGCAGAATAATCAGGGTGAGCACAGGTTAACAGGACTAGATAGAGGCAGTAGGGCCAGGCAGGCTACAGGCAGGGGGCTATTTGAGTTCAGGTAAGTCAGAAAATGAGGGAGGGAAGCATCAAATAGTTTAGACGAGCTCAATCCAGGGTACAGGAAATCAAAAGGCTAGGAAAAATGCCTCTCAGGCAGGGGACACCAAAGATGAATCCTGACTACTTGCTTTCTTCAATCTTTTATGTTTTCTGCTCTGGCATAGGCAGGCAAGTTCAAAGATATGTGATTTTAGCCAGAGGAGAAAAGAGAATTGAGAAGGTACAGTTAGAATCGGATGAAAGCAAGAAGAGAGGGTTAGGAGTTCCAGAATTTCTTCCAGTAAGACCTTGGACAGATAACAGCCTGTTTTGAAATAATTTCTTCCTGCTTGGCTATTTAATTCACATAACCAAAAGGCTGGAAATAATTCGAAGAGTCTCTCATCATTAAGAATCCACAGAAAAGCAGCATTATACTCTTACTCTTCTATGTGGTTATGATTGTACATTGTTTTTAACTTAATAATACCTTATGACTCCATAGCACATTATAGTTTTCAAAATGTTTTTACTTGGATGATCTAATTTAATCCTTATAACAACACTGTGTGTGTGTGAGGTAGTTATTATTATCAGTCTGTTGGAGATTCTGATCAGCTCAATTCCACTGAACGTTTATTGAGCACCTGTTCTGTGCCTGGCATTCTGTTAGCTGCTGCAGCTTAACTTCCTTCTTGCATAAACAAAAGCCACCCCAATGAGACTAAACAAAGGTTATTTATCCAGAGCTTGCTATAGCAAGGGAGTCAGTTACCATTGCTCATGTTTGGCAGATCTCAAAGGCAGTTTGAGGAGTGAGAAAGCTTTGGTGTGAATAAAGAAGAAGGTTTCAGCTATGTCCTGATCAGAGGTCATCACAGGGACTCTGGAAGTGGGCTATCTAGAAGAGGGGCTCCTCTAATATTGGTTAAAGGAACAATATTGGCTTTCTTTGGTGGGTCCTAAATTGTAAGTGGGGACAAAAATTAGGAAAGCCATTAATTATTTATCAAATCCTGGATAGTATGGGCAAATTGCCACAGAGATTGTGGTCCATCTCTTGGACTGGTGGCTGCTGAGATTGTGGGTCAGGGTTCTATATCTATAGATGGTCTGGCTATTGTCTGTTTATATATTCAGTCTCTTAATAGTGTGGGTGACAAACATGTAATGACACTAATCGGCCAAGGAGCAGTGAGCATCTGCCTGAGAGGATGAAGACATTGATGCAGGGGTGGAGGGCCGCTGATTTGCCTAGAGTCATGAAGCAAATGGAGTGAAGAGCTGGAGTTTGAATCTGGGTTTTCCAACTCTCTGTTTGATGTGCTTCCTGATCATGGCTTCAGCAGTGTCTAATTAAGTTTGGGGAAGAGGCGAGCACAGAGCTTTCTTTTAATTTAATAGCAGGGCACTTCTGAGCATGAGTAAAATGTTCCTTTTGTATCTTCTATCTGTGTGGCTGTAGATGATGATCAATGAGACAGCTTCCTATGTCTACTGAAAATTTGGCAAGAGAAATCTGGTACAATTAGCAAAGATGTTGCAGAGACTACCACTAGGTCTCTGACTTTCCAACCCCATGTCTCCTTTTGGGGGCTGCTTGACTGTTTTCCATTCTCCTGGAGATTATCACCATTATTTGCTAACCTCCTGGACAGACTCTCATTTCTTTTTTGGTTTTAACGTCTTTCTGTCTTACCCTACACTCCATCTCCCTCCACCATCCTCAGAAAGTGTGACAACTGTGCTGACCACTCTTCTGTTATTATGGCTTCGCACATCCTATCTTGTTTTTTTCACTAGACAAAAATTTAGCAGGCGATGACTAGGTGTCAGGGACTGTTCTATTGTGAGGAATATAGAGGCAAAAGATAGTAAACATCCTTGCCCTAGTGGTGCTTACACTCTAGTGGGGGAAGCAGACAAGACACAGATAAGAAAATGGATAAATATGTTATGCTAGGTAGTGATAAGTGCTATGAAAAATACTAGCACAGGTCAGAGTAGTAGGGTCTGGTGTGTGTGTGTGCATGTATGTGGGTGCAGTTGCTTTGGGTAGCATGGTCAAGGAGGTGACTTTTAAGCAGAGGCTTGAATGAAGAGGCATGAGCCAAGGGATGTTCTAGAGGGACATAATTCCAGTTAGCAAGAACAGCAATTTTAATGACCTGGGAAAAAGTTTGGTGTATTTGAGGACTAACAAAGACATTTATTGGCCTAGAGTGGGTTAGTGAGGGAACTTGTGCTATCAGTTTAATTAGTAAATTTTGAATCTGAGAAAGAAGTGTCAATAAAAGCAGGAGAGCATTTGTTTGCTAATCCCACTGGTTAAAGGAAACACACGTAACTGATGCCCATTATGTTTTTGGTAACGAGGATGCATGTGTCTCTACAGTTCATTGCTCCTTTCTATTAGGAATATTATCATGTGTTAATTTAAAGAATTAACTTTGAGAAGCATCATTTTTTAAAAATTTTATTGTGTTTTGTTATTATACCCACATTTTTTGACTTTGACCTAAATTGTATATTGTTCATGAACTTGAGAATATATATTCAATAAAGAAATATATATTCAAGAAATACAGAAAAAAGTGAGAGGCATGAAAGGAACCTGGCATATAGTAGATGCTGTTGGGTTGCCTACCTGGCACTTCCTCTTTCTTCTTACAGCACTGCCTTGCCCTTTCATCTGAGAAATGTGCTTAACTCCAGACCAACTGTGTAGTTTTAATAAAGCTGCCATCTTCTTCTTATGAAAGTCCCTCACCCCCTCACTTCCAAACTCTAGGCTCTTCAGCATAGTTGATGATCCCAGATGGACGGTTGAACTAAGCTAGCTAAACAGAGAATTTTCATAGATGTTTTCTGGGCTGGAGCTTGGGAAAGAGTTTCGAATCCACTTGGATGACAAAACCCGCAGATGAGTGGAGGGTTGAGATTTATTCATAGCCATGTACTTGGCTTTGAGGAGATACCTTCCCAGAGAGAATGAAGCAGACAAGCTGAAAATAACACGGAGAGGCTGGTGGCATTTTATCTGGTTCTATTAATCTAAGAAGCCTGTGTTCTTATTCTTCCCTTGGTAACCTGAGCCTTCACATTCATGTCTCTTTTTAGTTTAAGCAGGTTGGAGTTGTCACTTTCAATCTGAAGATTTCTAAGAAATGCAAAGTACATTGTAAAATATATAATAATGAGTTTGGGTACATGATTTTTTCCTTCAAAATTGTGGTTGTAAGTACAGTCATCCCTCAGTATCTGAGGGAGGTTTGTTCTAGGACGCCTGCAGATACCAAAATCCATGGATGCTCACGTGCCTTATATAAAATGGTGTAGTATTTGCCTATAACCTATGAATATCATCCCATATAGTTTACATTATCTCTAGATTACTTACAATACCTAATACAATGCCATCACATCACTACATGGCAAATTCGTTTTGATTTGGAACTTTGTAGAATTTTTTCCATTTGTGGTTGGTTAAATCTATGGATGTGGAACCCAAGATATGAAGGGCTGACTGTAATCCTGTAAATACCTGAAGCAATCCTTAGAGTCAAGTAGAACAGAGCTTCTCAAATTATAACGTGCATGCAAATCACCAGGAAATCTTGTGCAAATGCAGATTTTGATTTAGTTGATCCGGGTGTGTCCGGAGAGTTTGCATTTCCAGCAAGTTCCCAGGGGCTGCTGATGGTGCAGGTTTGCAGACCACAATTTAATAAGAGAGGAATCAGACTGCAGAAGTAAATCACCTAGCATAGAGGGCTGGTGGTCGCAAATCTCCTCTGTTACATACACACCTGTTGAGCTCAGAGAAAACTTTCAGATCCCCAGCGATCTGTTGAGTTTGGATAATTACATGATGCCGTCAACTGGAAAAACAGTTTAATACTAGCCATTATGAAGTTTACACACCAGAAAAACACTTTTTTTATAAAAAGATTTGAAAATGTAAATAACAAATTAAAAAAAATTCTCTGACAAGCTGAGACAGAATCTTTTATAGGGACTGCACTGTGCAGTGGAAAGAACAATCATTCCGGAGCCACGTAGCCTGGGGTTGGAAACGTGCTCTGTTACATTCCAACTGTGAGTACTAAGAAAGCCCTAGTTCTCTCATCTGTCTATTATGGGTAATTTTATGGTGAAAAGTGCGAATATGAAATTTTCTTTGTTTCTCTACAACTGAACTGAGCTTAATTTTAAAGCCTCCCTGTTTTCCTAAGAGCAGAAATTGCAATCTTACCAAACCTACATAAATTCAGACACATTTCCCTTAGTCCCTTTTGGATAAAATTCACTCAATTAAAGATTCCTTCACCCCACTTCTTGTTCTGTTCTCTCAGGAGGGGTCTCAGTTCTGGAGGACTCAGTTATGGTCAGGCATTGTTGGAAGGCACCTCTACTTCTCACACTCAGTCTTTCTCATTTCTGTGACAGTGTCTGATGCTACTGTCTTGTACATTCCTTATCAATCTCTTTCCAGGAAGTATCTGTGGCTAAAGTAGCTACAGTGCCCTGTGCTTCTGAGTCCTAGTTCCTAGTTCCTTGCAGGGCATTTTGCATCCTTTTTGCCTACTGGACGACCTTTGTAGGTCAACTGACACATTCTTGAGAACTCTCAGATTTCTCAAGGATGTATTTTATCCATCTTTTATGTATTGTTCAATAAATATCAAATGTCTAATATATAAAAGCCCTGTGTTAGGCACTAGGGCCAATATTCTTTTTTTTTTTTTTTTTGAGACGGAGTCTCGCTGTCGCCCAGGCTGGAGTGCAGTGGCGCGATCTCGGCTCACTGCAGACTCCGCCCCCCGGGGTTCACGCCAATATTTTTAACATAGTGCTTAGCTTACAGTAGATGTTTACTGAAAGGTTATTGGACAAACAGGTATTTATTAACATAGAAAACTTCTAAGAAGAAGTGGAGATATTTTTACAGATAAATATTACCCAATATAACAACTGGTCATCTATGAAGATAAGTTGAAATGTTTCAGAATATTTTATTTAATACAATACAATCTTTCCAATGGCAGAGTGAAAATGTCCTGTGATATTTTAACAGGGCACTGAAGATGCATGTTTGGATTATATTTGAGGCTTTAACGATGTCAGACTTTAGACATGGGTAAAGAGTTCTACAGTGTTCAACTGTGGTATTATTATTAATATTTTTTGAGATGGAGACTTGCTCTGTCACCCAGGATGGAGTGGAATGGCACGATCTCTGCTCACTGCAACCTCCACCTCCTGGATTTAAGCAATTCTCCTGCCTCAGCTTCCTGAGTAGCTGGGATTACAGGCACACGCCACCACACCCAGCTAATTTTTGTATTTTCAGTAGAGATGGGGTTTCACCATGTTGACCAGGCTGGTCTCAAACTCCTGACCTCAGGTGATCCACACATAGTATTATTGACCAACTTAATTGAATCCTTGATTTACTTAAACCTTAACTTGCTTTTAAAAATGTCACTAATTTCAGTACTTGATCATTCAAGACTGTGGTAGTCTCTTCTTCCTGCCCCTTCTCCTTTACCTGGGCTGTATCCATTCCTCTGTGTGCCTTGTGTCATTTATCAGCAACATTCATGCGAGTGAGTGCATGGGGAGGGACACATCACCAGACACACTTATCAACATGGAACATGTCTGATTGTGTTATTGCAACATCTCTGTCCTATGCTATTCTTGAGTCTTGAAGGCTTGAGGAGAATTGGAGCTGCTCAAACTTTCTTTGCCTAAACATGGTTCTTCAACTTGTCTGTGGCTACTTGATGTTGGAGCATGCGAGGGATCAGGAAGGGGGCTTCATCTGGAAGGAACTTACAGATTGCCTCTCCTCAGGAAACACCTAGCCGACATGGAGGTTTTATTAGTTTTTCTTGAGCTGGCTGGATATGGGCAGAAGGGTCCTTTAGACAGCCACTACCTAAAATTAAGTCTTATTCCTTTGACTTCTTTCCTTTACTAGCTTTTTGAAATTTAATAGCTTTTTGTTGAGAAAAAAAAGAAAGAAAGGATTGTGAAATATACTTTATTATATACTCTATTTCGTAGTTGATGTTATAAATTTTCTTCTCCGAGTCTCCCAAGCCATTAGCTTTTTAGGGTTCAAACTCCATTTTCTCTCTCTAAAAGTCTGACTTTAACATAGGAAACTTCAGCTTTCAAAACGATTTCCCCAGATCTGAATTTTAAAAACTCCATTCAGAGACTCATTCCTGGCTCTTAGCTCTTATTGCTAGGAGGGCTCTTATTTGCCCTCTTAGCAAAGCTTTTGAATCTACAGGGCAACCTGAAGATTAAGGGGAAGATAAACCTCATTCATTCTCCCAGAATTTTATCTCTTCACATGTAAAAGGGGCACAGGGTCATGAAATAGCCTGGCATGGGGCAGGGATGGCTTTCTCCAACAGGGACATTAGTACCTCTTGGGCTCCCAGAAATGCACTACAAAGTGTGGAGAGGAAAGAATAAAGGCAACAAAAGAAATGAACAATCAATTTTTATCACCTGGAAAGTAATCTAAACCTTTTAAGCACATACTTTATAAGTATGTGTATGTGTAGCAAAAAGTTTTCTTCAAATTTCAAGGTGGCACCCGTGATTAAAATATTAAGCTTGAGGTGGACTATTTAAGCCTCTCCCTCTAGCCCCTGAGGGTACCTGCTGGTGCTTTTCTGCTGTTAGGTGTACACAGCGGATGTCTTGCGAAAAAACTGGATAAGGAAATTGTTCTAAACTGCTTGGCTGTGTATTAAGACTTAATTCTCTGCTCCCTCTTGAATTAAATCCTCTATTTTATCAAATGGCTAAAGCCCAATCTGTCTAAAAGAGGGAGCTGGCTGTGCTACAAGAATTCATGTTTCCATCCTCCCAAGTCCCATCTGTGCCCCGGATGTCACCTGGAGAGATGGTGTTTGGAAGAGCAAGGCAGGGACAGACCAAGGACAAAACGTGGATGAGTCAGGCAGGAGCCATCAGCAGGGGGCAAGGCCTCTTCCTTGTCTTCTAACATTGTTCCAGAAAATTGAGGGGGTGTTGATTTTAACTTTCCTTTTTTCTGCTTTTGGCGGGTGCTTTGTGAGATTGCAAAAGCTGTCTGAGACCTTTGGAAACTGCATGTTTACCTATCTCTGAGCTCCTTTGAGGTGGAACCCAGAGACATTTGATTCTCTCCCTAGGATTATATTTATAATTTTAAGTTGTTTCTAATGGGCCATGATTGAGAAGAAACAGAAAAAAATAATTTTTTCATGGAGTTCCTTTCCCCCTACCCAGCATACACACACATGCACAAACACTGCAAATGGGAAAAATGTTCGAAATAGCGGCAGACTCTAATTACCCAGGTTGGAACAGGGCCAGGATATTGGTCATTGGATTCTCTCTCTTCTCCCCCCGCCCCCTCCCCCAGTTTCTTTTCTTCTCCCTTCTGTCATCTTTCTCCAACCATCAGGTGGGTGGGTGGGTTGCTGGCTGGCTGCTGCTTGGCAAACAGAAATAGTTTGGGAGCAAGTGTTCTTGGGGTATGTTCACTGAAGGATGAACCAGAGCAACAAAGAATGATTTTTCTCTCGACATTCAGCCAATTTACATCCAAGGAGAGCAGGTGGGGAGATGTGATGCATAAAGGACGCAGAAATTTAAATCTGAGTGAGTGATAGTAAGACTTTCCAAAGTGAAGAGTTGGAATGTAGAAATTAAATAATCTTGGAGAAATATAAGCAGGATGGGAAGTGTTTGACCCAAAGAGCAATAGAGGATGCACATATCCATCTCTGCAGACAATAAATCAGTCCATTCTGATGGATGCAGGAATGAATGTGGATGCTTCAAAAGAAAATGAATTCCACTGTGAGATGGGCAAGAGGGTAATTAAAACCCACGAAGTTGAAGACACCAGAAGTTGAGCAACTAAAGTGGGCCAGGTGTGTTTAATTAACTGGTTATTTCTTGTTCGGTGATAAGTCCTTATGTTAGCAACATCACATTGTTTATACAAAAAAAATTCTGTTTGCAGATTAATTCAGTCATCAAAGATACTCCCAGTGAGTGTTACGATTTGTAATCTGGATTTCAAAGCTGCAGTCTGTTGATGTTCAGACAGTTTAAGAGGATTTGCTCAATAAGCAGAGATTTGTCTTGCAACAAGACTGTCTGGGCCACCTACAGAAGAAAGCAAGTTACACTCCTCAGATTTGCCTTTGAAGAATTCTAGCAACTGGCTGTCTCACACCTACCCTTGCACATGCGTTGCTGGTTTCGTTCAGCTACATGATCCCTTTGCTGTAACTAGGATGGTCTCCTCACCACCACCGGCACCAGTCTGCCTGATTCTGGTCAGTGTATCTTGGCTGATGGTTTTTCTCTTTTTCTTCAGTCTTGGCCAATGTGTGTACATAATTTTTCTCTGGGCTTCTCTTTTGGAGAAGCCTATAAAACATTTCCATTCTGGGATGACAGAAGCTCCTGCTTGGGAGGGAGAGATCTCAAAGGTTATCTACTGGAATGCACTATTCATTACACAGTGCAGTGAAAGGGCACAGCCTTCGGAGCATGAGCTCCACTCAGTACATTAGCTATATAGTTTAGGCATTTCATTGAGTCATAAATAGTCACTATCTCATTTATTCCTCACTAGCAATCCAATAGGAGAAAAGTAAAGCACAGAAAGATTAAATAACTTGCCTGGGTTCTGTAAAGTAAGTAATTGATCTGGAATTATAACCAAAATCTATCTGACTCCCACAGCCAATGCCTACTGCTCCTCTTGTCTTTTTTGGCTTTGGGCAAGTTATTTTCATTCTCATTGCCTTCTGGGCCACATTCATCAAATGTGGATGAGGATTAGAGATGATGCACATTAAACACCTAGTACAATGCCTGACAGTATGAGGTGTTTCCTAAATGCTAATTAGATTGTTATTAGTTTTCATGTGTCTAGTTCACTTTTTCCTTGCTACTCAGAGTTTGGTGTGTGGGCTGGCAGCATCAGCTTCATTTGAAACCTTGTTAGAAACACAGGAACTTTGGCTGGCCCCAGACCTACAGAATCAGAATCTGCATTTTAACCAGATGCCCAGGTGAGATCTGTAGGCACTTTAAAGTTTGAGAAACACTGGGCTGGCCTATGCGTCTGTATCCACTAAAAATGAAATTTGCTACCTTTTTTTCTTTACTCTTTATTTAGAAATAATTTCACACTTACTGAAATATGTCAGTAGTACAAAGAACCCTGGTTTCTTTGGTGGAGAATGGTATTTATAATTTAAAAGACATGTGCCAGGTGTGCCCAAAACCACAGGATTCATTCCAGCTTCCCCTCTTTCTGTAACTCCCTTCTCTGATGGTGAAAAACTGTCTCCATTACCCTCATAATGTATATGCATTTGTTCACTCTCTTTGTAGGGTACCGATTTTCTGATCTGCTTATCTTCCCATTTGACCACCTGCCTTGTAAGGGTCCCTCCCTCGCCTGCCAGCTCACCATTCTCTACCTGGCAGCCTGTTTGTTCCTTCTTAAAGCAGCTCCTTCTAGCCCAGAACAGCATGTACCAAGAAAAGATTCTTTCTTACATTGAACTAAAGCCATCTTCCTGTAGCTTCCTCTCCCTGCTTCTCCTCCATGGGAGTCTGAAGCGTACGTGTGCTTAGATGTAGTGTGATGTGGTTGCAGAGAGTATGGCCTGGGGCGTGGAGACATTGCTGTATACCTGGTCCCTGTGAGAATTGCTCAAGTTATTTAATCTCCTCTTGCCTTCGTTTCCTGCAAAACTAGAGATAGCATGTCTACAGACGGCCCCCAACTTAGGGTTTGTCATGAGATTTTTCCACTTTACTATGGTGCGAAATTGAGATGAATTCAGTAGAAACTATACTTTGAATTTTGAATCTTGACCTTTTGCTCAGTTAGCAATATGCGGTATAATATCCTCTCATGACACAGGGCAGGGGGAGTGAGCTTCAACTCCCAGTCAGCTAGGTGATCACGAGCATAAATAACTGACACTCTACCATTTCTGCAATACCAGTGTTTTTTGTGATATTGTCTTTTGTGTTTTTGAATCCCTTCATGCCTACATAACACCCATTTTCCACTTAAAATATTTTCGACTTAACAGTGAGTTTATGGGGATGTAACCACATCACAAGTCAAGAATCATCTGTATTTGAGGTAATTGGGGACAAAATGAGAAAAGAATATAAATGGCATGGCAGAATGCCTGGCCCATATTAAGGGCAAAATAAATAAGCTCATTTTTCTTTGCCTTCTTCATTGCTTCTTTCCTTCCCTCCCCTCTTGTTTTTGCCTTCCTCCTTTCCTTCCTTCCTTTAATAAAAATATGTACTAAGTGCCTAATGTGTGTTGCATAGCAGTAAGCTAGACAGTCATGGTTCCTTCTCTCACATGTCTTACAGGATAGAGGATAAATAGGTATTTTTTTTAAAAAAAACTACATAAACATGCAATTTGAAATTTTGGAAAGTATATGTTCTAGGTCCTGGGATACAGAAGCAAGCTGAGAGAGGAGCTCTGCTTTCATGGAGCTAATGCTTTAGGGGATGAGAAAGATAATAAACAAGAAACAAACAAAGGCATTAGATGATATCAGATGATAACCAGTGCAGTGAAGAAATGCAAGCAGAGACTGGAGCTCAGTGGGTGAGGAATGAATGGTGTGAGATGGGGCTGGAGAGACAGCTCCAGCTGGGTCATGGACAGCCTGGGAGGCAGAGTGGGCTGTATTGTGCCATGTCACCATAAACAAGAAGTGCAGTCTTTTCAGTGCTCTGTTTCCCTGCCTATAAAGGGAGATAGGAATATTCGCCAAACTGACTTTGTAAAATTTGTTGTGAATATCAGCCAAAATGAAATATGTGAATTTTGTAAAGCACAACATGATTTTTGTTGTCATATCTAGTAAGCATTTGATAAAACTCTTGGTGAGTAAAGAGAGATGAACAAAAGAATAAGATAACAAAGGTGCAAAAGACGGACAAGTGTGCAGTCTTTCTTTGTCATTCCTAGAGGGAAAGAACGAGAGGCTCTTGGAAAAGGGCTACGCATTTGAGATCACAAGAGAAAAACCTTTTTTTTTTTTTTTCAAACAGAGACATAATGAATTTTTAGAGTACATTTTCAGGGAGGCAGGTAGACAGCATTTAAATAGCTTGACAAAAACACTTTCTTTAAAATGCAGAAGTAAAAAGGTTAACAATTTGAATCTATCTTGACATTTCCGAGTGTCAGCCCCAGGGCTATTTTCTTTCTTGCTTAGAATCATCATCTTTCACGTTTGCTTGAGATTGCTATTTCCTGGGCTGGACCATCCGCCCCGGAGTGGAAGCTAAGCACGCATGGAAGTGTGGAAGTGGGAACCGTGACTGGGCAGCATCCACACCCTCATGTGCTTTTCTCTCCTCTTCCTTTCACTTCCTCATCCTGTGTGATTGTGAACTGGTGGCCACACGGACCATTGTGGTCTTGGACTGGAGCCTATCCTTATGTGTGCTACAAACATGCCTGCTACATGGAGCAGGTCCTGTGCGCCATTGACACCTAGATGGCCCTCCAGGGAACTTGGAAACCAGCATATCTGGTAACCTTCAGGAATTGGGTTTGTCTTAGGGAAAACCAGGAAGAAGGCAAAGGTTGTTTTTCCCAATTTTGTCTTTAAAAAAACAAAACCAAAAACCCAGGGCAATGCTGTATATCTTCCATTGGCTTCTCCTGACCCCCTCTCCATTCTTTTTTCCCAGTTCTGTGCCCCTGGGGGCTGACTTCTATGGACTACATCAACAGAGCTACCCTGACTCCTGGCTTCTAGTTGGTCTGCCTAATGGGTCCCTGACAGGAGATAGAAGGGAGAGAGGAGAGTAAGGTTAGAATACTTTAGCCTTGTGCCTTGGGCTGAAGGTCACTACTTCTCAGGAGGGGGTGATCTCCTTCTTCTGAAGATTTGGGTGACCACCCCCTCCCTTGATCTCTTTTGGCCTAGGGATGATAATAATTGTTGCTGCAGTTAGTTTCATGTTGTTGCACTATCCCTATAGTTCCTATACACCCACACTTTTACGAACTGTCTCTTTGGTAAATAAACAGTTTTCAAATCCTCCCTCCTATAGTTAAGTGTCCTGTTTGTGTGGGACCCCAATGAATACAGATGCTAGAATTCCTGGCTGACAAAGCCTGTGAGCACAGCCTGTCCTTGGGGGAACCCCAGCTTTGAGCTCACGTGAACAGTGTTTGAGTTCAGTTTTGTGACATCCAAGTTTGTAACTGGGCAAACTGCGTAATGTTTCTGGTCCCCAATTATAAAAAATAGGATATCTCTTTATAGAGTTGTTTTAATGATTATGTAAAATGCTCACACGTAGAAGAGCCTCAAACAGTGCTGGTTTCCCCTATTTTATCAATGCTCTTTTATCCAAGACAGAAGGCCAAATGGGATTAGGAAAGAGACAGACAAGCAAGCTGATGAAAAGTTGAGTTAGGTCAATGCCTAAAAATCTCTCAAGCCAGCTGCAGCAGCCTTTGTTTCTGTCTTTCCAGCAGGCCCCTCTGCAGGTGAGAGACTGAGGGTGGGTTTGTTTCTCGTCAGGGTGGGGACACGTTATGTCTGATTGGATAAGTCCTTCTCAAACAGCCAATCAGAGCCCAGCTCAGCCACCACTGTTGTCACCCACACAGGGAAACGCTAGTCTCCTGGTGCTCAGCATGTGGCAGCCATGATTGGCTGCTATAATGAAAATACCACAGACGAGTGACTTAACCAACAAATGTGAATTGGTTGCCGTTCTCAAGGCTGCGTTGTTCTAGATCAAGGCATGGGCAAATTTGATGTCTGGCCAGGGCTGCCTTCTTTGTTCCTAGAAGGTTGTTTTCTCACTGCTTCTTCACATTGAGGGCAGGGGCCAGGCAGCTCCTTCAGGCCTCCTTTATAATGGCACGCATCCCATTCATGAGGGCTCTGCCCACATGACCTAATCACCTCCAAAGGCCCCAACTCCTAGCACCATCACTTTGGGGTGGAGGATTTCAGCATATGAATTTTGAGGATACACAAACATTCAGTCTATCACAGAGGGTGACTGGTTTAGCCAATGGTGATACCGGAGAGTGACTGGGTTCGAAAATGCCCCTTAGACTTGGAATTGTGTTGAACTTCTCTCAGATGCCACACGTCTGTGGCCATGTTTTGCCTCACAGAAGATTTGCTTTCCGTGGTCATCAAAAGTCTGCTTTGGAAGAGCAGAACCAAGGGATACTTGGGGTAGGGAGCGCAGCTGTAAGCCACTTCCCCATAACCTCTATCTGCAACCCCATTCCAAATCAACACATGATTTAACAAAAAAACTGAACTCTTACACAAATTCGAGCCATATTTTTGTAGTCTCACCTAAGTATGCTGCCCCTAAGTCCTTCCCTCTGGGAAATTTTGGAGGCCTCCACGGCTTCTCTCCGGTTTTCCTGAACCTTCCCTGAATTCTCATGTCTTACACCAGTGCCCACCTTGGAAGTTCTCTGAGATCTCCAACTTTCTGAAATAACTGACAACTTTCTGAAATAACTTATTACTGGATGTCTGATACAGAGCAGATATTTTATTTTTTTCTTTCCTGTAAGCTTCCAGAAAGCTACATAAAACCTGATTCATTTGGAAAGCTGGGGGCCATCTAACCATCTTCTCCTTCCCTCTTTTCTGAATAAGCCTGTCTCAAAAGAATTTGGAGACACTCCAAAAAATAGTTGTTTTCAATTTTTTTCCCTTCCCAACAAGCATACATTTTTGTCTTGTATAATGATTAGTGTTCATATGTATCAAACGCTACTAAGGGAATACATAGATTTATCATTTACGTTGAATAAATGCATTCTGAGCATCTATGTGCTAGATTCTGTTTCAGGCACTAGGGGATATAGCAGGCAACAAAGCAGATAAGGGCCTTGACCTTTAGAAGCTTCTATTCCCAGAGATTAACGATCTCTTCCCCTAGTTAGCAACAAAGCAAAGCAAAGCAAAACAAAAACACACAGAAGTACAGCACAGGGTACCTCAGCCTTTTCTTGATGATTGGAGAAGGGAATTCAGTCTTTGCAGTTGGTGACAGGACATGCAATTGGAACTTTGCATGTCCTGCCACCTCCCAAGGTATTTGTCTTTGGTGGTCGAGTGATATGAGCAGAATCTGTTACACAGAAAAATGAGGATGCCCCACTGGTTTATGTTACAGCCTTATGGCATTTTTTTCTATTCCCTATTTACTTCTTAATACAGCATAATTTATGTACTTTTTTGATCGTGGCCATGCATTCAGCAAATGTCTTTATCAGGCAGTCCATGACAATGCCTGGATCTGTTTCCTGTGAGGTAGCTATAAATTTAGATTTATTGGTATGAGAGCATTCTGGTCTTCTCTCCAAAGTTCTTCTATTGAAATCTGAATGTGAAAGATTAACACATTTAATTAATAGACAAGACTTATTTGTTCCTAAGTCTGACTATTCAAATGGGAGATACTCATTTTACAAGATATAATTCTAATTGTGGGCTAGGAATTTTACTGATATTTCTTTATAATGTATATAAGCATGGTATGGCAATTTGAGATGTTATTATTCCTCAAAAGCAATTACATATGGAGGTATTTTGAATGAATCAAATAGTCTCTGACTTTCTCTGCTTTTTGTTTTACACACATTTAACACATGTACATGCCTATGACACATGTGTACACACACTCGTACCCACACATGCACTCACACAATGCTATTGACCCAAATTCAATAGAGTAGGTGATTTTTCCTACCCCTGCTAATAGATTTTTACTGATTTATCCATATCATTTTTTCTGGTAGCTGTAATCATCTCTTTTTGGAATATCTTTCCATCCTCTGTCTCCTTAGAGATTCTTTCCCTCCTTTAAAGCCTAGATCAAATCCCACAACCTTTACAAACTCTGCTTTGATTGGCCCACTCTATTTTCTCCCTTGTTTTTATTCACATAAGATTCACAGTCAATAACATACCACTTGAGATAGCAGTTACTATCTAACTGCTTCAGGTGAATTATGTTGTCCCAAAAAGATTAGGAATCCTTGAAGAACTCTGATGAGATGGATCTGATAGTGCCTGGAATAGAGTAGGTCTCCAAAAATTTTAGTTGCTTCCAATATGATATAGTAACTGTATTATTTCATTTTCCCACTGCTACGAAGAACTATCTGAGATTGGGTAATTTCTAAAGAAAAGAGGTTTAATTGATTCACAGTTTTGCATGGCTGGGGAGGCCTCAGGAAATGACATTTGTGATGGAAGGTGAAAGGGAGGCAAGGTACGTTTTACATGATGGCAGGAGAGAGAGAGATGGAGAAAGTGCCACACATTTAAACTATCAGATCTCATGAGAACTCACTCACTATCATGAGAACAGCATGGGGGAAACCGCCCCCATGATCCAATCACCTCATGTTGAGGTCCCTTCCTCAACATGTGGGGATTAAAATTCAAGATGAGATTTGGGTGGGGACACAGAGCCAAGTCATATCAGTAACACTTTTTGTCGTTTTTATAAGCATTGACTACAATTCTGGGGCTATAACTGATGCCAGTAAATATTTTTGTGGGTGATTCATTGCTAATTAAGTAAAGACAATAGCCTGTGATTAAATACTAGACTAAGAAAAACTGGAACATGTTTAGCACAAGGTAATTTTTTTCCTAGGACAGGAAGTTTTTCACCAACATAGTTTTTATGAAACTACATGTGCAGGAGTAGCCTTTGGGGGTGTTTAGAAAAGATTTGTCTCTGAAGACCTCTTAAAAAGCTGGCTTACAGTCAACATTGCCTCTGGGTTGTCCTCTGCAGGGAGAAGCTGATGAATGCAAAGGGCTGGAGGAAGCAAGGGCTGGAAGCAAGTGAAAGGCGAAAGGATTCCTCTGTCCTGGTGCAACAAGCCCATTTTCCTCAGTACCTAGAGTGGCGCTTGGCCCTAGTAGGGATGCAATAAATATTTATTAAGTTAATATAGATATACTTTACCAATGCTGATGTCAAGCAAGTTTTGTGATTTCTTAGACTATTGATCATAAATATTTATGCCATACAGTACTTCTGGAGGAAATTACATCTACAGAATGTGAAGTCCCAAGACAATCTTTGGATAACCAGTTGGCTGTGTTTTAGTGTTAAGCACTGACATGTTCTATAGATTACTTTACATGGTAAAATTACAATTTCAATACCAGTTAGGAACTTGAATAAAATGTGCCAGCATCAGGACCTGTATATTTCTATCAGCTGGTGGATTCCTGTTTATTACTTACACAATTTACCGTTTTGTCTAGAGAAAAGGCTTACAATGCAGAGAAGCTTGTAACAGGTGTAGTGTACGTTCTTGTTTTTCCTAGTAGCAGATGGTGCTGAAAGAAGATCATCTCTGTGGGGCCATTACAGGATAATGCACAGAAATAAATAAGCACAATGATAGGTCTCAGCAAACGCAGCCAGGTCTCGGGGTCGGTCTAGCATTTGGAAGTGATACATATACACAGAGTGGGTTTATCTATCTGCTCAGCAAGGCCTATTTAAAACTCGATTTCTTTCCTTTTAATTTTCCTCCATATAAAATCCCCTCCCCACCGGATAAATCAACCAGTCTTCTCACTTGAATTATAGGTAGTATATTAAAAAGGATCTAAATAAAGGGAAGTTCTTTCTGACAGTGCTTTGTACTGAAAGGGAGGAGGTAATTTTCCTTGGAGTTCTTCCCCAGCCCCTAGCAATTTCTGTTTTTATATTAATGGATTTTATGGGAACTTGTCTTTGATCTTGCCCTCTTAAAAACCAAAGGAGAAATGGAAGGTTAATTCCAGCAATTCTACCCTAGTGTACCTCTGCTATTTTGCATGAAGAACACGAAATGAATATAATTGAGCCTAGAATTGTACTGAGGATATGATTATTTTCTTCTGTGCTAGGATAATTTTCATCTTTCCTGAAAAAAAAGAACCCCCATGGTTCTCAGTATATATGTATTATATGAAAGTATTGACTAAATAGTATATATACTGATATATGTTATATATATATAAATTCAGTAGATGTACTCATATATTTCTCATATTTAAATATATGCTTAAAAACTTGACAATGCCAGGGCAGTATTTAGCAGGACCTAGGCTCAACTTCTCTCTCCCCTCGTATAAATTTTATTTCTTATTATCCTAGCCTCAGCAGTATTTGAGGAATATTGTTCCCTTGGCCTAATGCAATTTTTTCCACATGATGTATTCTTGGTCTGTCCCTTATCTCCCCTTCACTTGCTGACACCAGTGTTTAGTCCATTTGGAACTAAAATGCATTGAAAGCAGATACATACTATTTTAACATTTTGCCTGATTCTTTAACGTAGCTGTGTTCATTAGCAACAAATTCTGTCTAGCAAGTTGGTTAAATGGCCTTCATCCCTTTTAAGAAAAAAAGGCAAGAATTTTGTCAAAGATGTCTTTGCCAAATGTGGAGCCTAGATACAAGCTTCTCAAAAATATTAACATTTTCCAAAGCATCTGAGTGTGCATGTGTGTGCATACACATGTGGCTTTACGCATATAATAATTATTCACAACTAGATTTATTTTTCTTATTTCTCAACATCCTAATTATTGACATTTCCTGAAATTTCATTGTGTATCTGAATCTAATACCTATGAAAGTTTTTCATTTCCTGTATTTAAAAAAATTATTGTACTTAATACAAGCATTTAAAATGTAGCTTTTGTGTGGCCAAACTTTACATTAATATAGGCGTTTGCCCCATGGTTACCCTCTGCAGTGCAAACTTCTGTGGGCCCCAGTGGGTTAATTTTTTGATTGCCTGCTCTACCTGCATCCTCGGAACTGAAAGAAGCATGCATGAGAAAGAACAAAAACAGACTGTCTTTGTGATGTCACGTGCATCTGCCTCTAAATTTCAGTATGGAACATAAATGGCAACAAGAAAGAGAAAACAGAAGAGAGCTCTCTTAAACTGGGATTATTCCAATTTAAATCTGGAAATTAATTATCTCTTTAGGTTTTGCAGTTTCTCAAACACTGGGTGCATGGCATGTATGGGTGGTGATGGGGTGTGGGGGCAAAAGAAGATTCATAAGAATTGGCTAAATCTGAAAAAATCCTGTGTCATCTTCCTTCCCCCTACTCCCTCCAATTTGGCTAAATTGCCAAACAATAATCACTGGAGTATAAACAAAGTTAAGATAATAATTTTTTTCGAGGACTTGTGTCAAACAGTAAGGAACACACAGAGAAGCAAAATTATTGTAATGCTGATCATATAGACTAAGCTTATTAAATAAAAACAATACATTCTATAACAGAATCACATAGAAGAAAATCACTGCTTTAATTGGACAACTTAATATGAATTCCGTTTATTGTTTACCATGTCTAATTAGTCTTAGCTCCATTTTATAGGCAATATTTAATTCTTGGTATTTTTAATTTATCTTTTTGTTAATATTATCATCTTACCTTGAGTACAATTATCTATTCCTGTCTAGTAGGAATAAATTTGCTTAGGGGTAACAGCAAGATAAGCATTGCTTAGAAACCATAATTTTTCTATTGTATTTGTCTAGTTAATAAAGAGAGGCATTTTATTTTTCCCTGGTGACCACTTGTACTTTGTTCAGTAATTAAGGAAGTAAGTCAGTGCTCCTAGATTTTTACCTATTCCATAACCTCTGCAGATTTGTCCAGGATGCCAGAGGCAATTGTGTTATGTTGTTGGGTAGTTATGAAAAAGCCTGGGATGAAACCAGGGAGGATTCTAATAGTAACACCTTAAACTAGTATCAATAATTTTCTCAATATCAAATATATCAAATATATTCTGCCTGAGAGTAATCTGCAGGTTTCTTTTCAGCACCTATGTTTTAGATTTTTCAGAAACACCTCTTCAGCCTCAATGAAATAAGTTAAAAAATGCCTGTCATCCCTGTATATTTTCACGTATACATTTGCTTATAGGGGAAGCTGCACCTTTGCTGTTAAATGATGGTTTGAATCCTAGCTCTACTACTAATTAGCTGCATGACCTTAAGCAAGTTACTTAACCTTCTTAAGCCCTTGTTTTCTCTTCTATAAATTGATACTAATGACATTACTTACCTCATGGTATTGGGGTGAGGGTTAAATGAGGCAATGCACATAAGATACTTTCTATGGTGCTTAACACACAGTAAGGGTTTAATAAGCATTTTAATTATTACCATTGTTAAAGTGTATTTACATATAGACATATCGACTCTGCATTGCACTCTGAATTCATGATGCTGATTTTTGCACAAAGTTCATAAATTCATTCTACTTACATTCTTCTCACTCTATCAAAACAAAACAGTTACTAGCAATCCTCATGAAGTGTGCTTTTTTGCCTTGTTTTTGCCTATGTTTGAAGTCTCCACGCTGGTGTCCTCCCTTCCTGGAAGCTTCTCCTTACTCCACTCCCTCCAGCTGGTACCCTTTATTCTGTACAGCACAGAACTCTGAACCCAACTTGGTGAAGGCTCTGTCATTATAAGGACATCGCTGGTTTCCTTGTCTTTCTCTCCAGAAGGTGAACATCATGTCTTGTTAATCTCAGCATTCCTGCTGCTTTGTGCAAATGTGGTTATAGTAAGAGACCAATAAAGGTTTCTTGAACAAATGAGTGTAAAATACCACTATTTATATTATGCAAAGACTGATCTTCTTTCAGTGTTGTTGTCCTCTTTTATATTACTTTTAGCTGTAGTTTTGTTTTTTATTCAAATGATCTTCAGAACTTGTGGCACATCCTTTAAAAATTTTATGTCAAAGTGAAAGGCTTTTACACTGAAAACGACAAAATGTTGCTGAAATTTGAAATGAAAGAAGACACAATTAAATTGGAAGACATCTTGTGTTCATGGACTGGGAGACTTAGTACTGTTAAGATGTTCATACTACCCAAAGCAATCTACAGATTCAAAGCAATCCCGATCAATACCGCAATGACATTTTTGCAGAAATAATAAAAGTCATCGTAAAATTTCCATGGAATTTCAATGTACCCTGAATAGCCAAAACAATCTTGAAAAAAATATGAAATTGAAGGTCTCACACTTTGTGAATTCAAAACACTGCAAAGCCACAATAATAAAGAAAGTGTGGTAGTGGCATAAAGACAAATAATCCAATGGAATAGAGTAGAGAGCCCAGAAATAAACCCTCATGTATAAGATTAAAATAATCTTCAATGAGGGTGCTGAGAGCACTCAGTGGGGAAAGCACAGTCTCTTCAACAAGTGATGATGGAAAAACTGTATACCTACATGCCGTACATGCGAAAGAATGATGTTGAATCCTTATCTTATGCCGTTTACAAAAATTCAATAAAAAATGGAGTAAAAACGCCAATGTAAGCTCTAAAACTATGAAACTCCTAGAAGAAAATGTAGGAGTAATTTCACAATATTGGAGTTGGCAGTAATTTCTTGACTATGACAACAAAAGCACAGGAAACAAAAGCAAAAATAAACAAATGGAATTACATTGAACTTAAAACTTTTGTGCATTAAAGGATACGATAATAGAGTAAAGAGGCAACCTACAAAATGGGGGAAATATTTGCAAATCATACATGTAATAAGGGGTTAATGTCCAGCATATTTAAGAACTTCTACAACTCAGTAACAACAACAACAAAACATACAATCTGATTTAAAAATGAACAAAGGACTTGAGTGGACATTTCTCCAAAGATAATATACAAATGGCCAATAAGCACATGAAAAGATGCTCGACATCACTAATCATCAGAGAAATGCAAATCAAAACTAGGCAAGATAGTGAGCCCCTGTCTCTACAAAAAAATTAAAGAAATTAGCCAGGTGTGATGGTGCATGCCTGTGGTTCCAGCTGCTCGGATGGCTGAGATAGGATGACGACTTGATCCCAGGAGGTCAAGGCTGCAGTGAGCCGTGATCACACCACTGCACTCCACCCTGGGTGACAGAGCAATACCTGTCTGTAAAACACACACACACACACACACGCACACACATCACAAAAAACAAACCACACCCCAGTAAGATATCACCTCACATCCACTAATTGACTACTGTAAAAAAACAGAAAATATAAAGTGTTAATGAAGATGTGGAGACATTGGAACCATTGTAGACTGTTGGTGGGATTGCAAAATGGTGCAAACATTAGGGAAAATAGTATGAAGTTTCCTCAGAAAGTTAAATTACCATATGATCCAGCAATCCCACTTCTGTGTATCTCTCTAAAGGATATAAAATCAGTATGTTAAGGGATATCTGCATTCCCATGTTCATTGTAGCATTATTTAAAATAGCCAAGAAGTGGAAGCAACTCTTTTTTTCAATTCTGTCATATGTATGTATTTTTTGTTTCCAATTTTTGTTTCAGGTTCAAGGGGTACATATGCAGGTTTGCTGTGAGTAAATTGCGTGTCACAGGGGTTTGGGGTACAGATTATTTTGTTACTCAGGTAATAAGCATAGTACCTGATAGGTACAATCCTCACTCTCCTCCTACTCTCCACCATCAAGTAGGCTCCAGTGTCTATTGTTCCCTTCTTTGTGTCCGTGTTTAGCTCCCACTTATAAGTGAGAACATGCATTATTCGGTTTTCTGTTCGTGTGTTAATTCACTTAGGATAATGGCCTCCAGCTGCATCCATGTTGTTGCAAAGGACATAATTTTGTGCTTTTTAATGGCTGTTTAGTATTTCATGGTGTATATGTACCACATTTTCTATATCTAGTCCATTGTTGATGGGCATTTTGGTTGGTTCCATGTTTTTGTTATTGTGCTGCAATGAACATACAAGTGCGTATGTCTTTATGGTAGAAAGATTTACATTCCTTTGGGTATGTACCCAGTAATAAGATTGCTGGGTCAAATGGCAGTTTGTTTTAAGTTCTTCGAGAAATTTACAAACTGCCTTCCACAGTGACTGAACTAATTTACATTCCAACCAACAGTGTATGAGCATTCCCTTTTATCTGCATTCTCACTAGCATCTATTATTTTTGACTTTTTTAATAGTAACCATTCTGACTTGTGTGATTTGCATTTTTCTAATGACTAGTGATGTTGAGCATTTTTTCATATGCTTGCTGGCTGCATGTATGTCTTTTTTTGAGAAGTGTCTGCTTGTGTTCTTTGCCCACTTTTAAATGAAGTTGTTTCTTGCTTATTAATTTATTTAAGTTTCTTATAGTTTCTGGATATTGGACCATTGTCAGATGCATGGTTTGCAAAAATTTTCTCCCATTCTGTAGGTTGTCTGTTTATTCTGTTGATAATTTCTTTTGCTGTGCAGGAGCTCTTCGATTTAATTAGATCCCATTTGTCAATGTTTGTTTTTGTTGCGATTGCTTTTGGAGTCGTCATGAAATTTTTGCTAAGACCTATGTCCAAAATGGTATTTCCTAGCTTTTTCTAGGTTTTTTTTTTATAGTTTTAGGTTTTACATTGAAGAGTTTAATGCATCTTGAATTGATTTTTGTATATGGTGTAAGGAAGGGGTCCAGTTTCAATCTTTTTCATGTGACTAGCCAGTAATCCCATCATCATTTATTAAATAGGGAGTCCTTTCCCCATTGCTTCTTTTTGTTAGCTTTGTTGAAGATCAAATGGTTGTAAATGTTCAGACTTAGTTCTGGGTTCTCTATTCTGTTCCATTGATTTATGTGTCTGTTTTTGTACCAGTATCATGCTATTTTGGTTACTGTAGCCTTTGAGTATACTTTGAAGTAGGGTAGTGTGTTGCCTCTGGCTTTGTTCTTTTTGCTTAGGATTGTTTTGGCTATTCAGGCTCTTTCTTGTTTTTGGTTCCATATGAATTTTAGAATCGTGTTTTTCTAATTCTGTGAAAAAGTTATTGGTAGTTTGATAGGAATAGCACTGAATCTGTAAATTGCTTTGGGCAGTATAGACATTTTAACAATATTGATTCTTCCTATCCATGAGAGTGGACTGTTTTTTATTTGTTTGTGTCATCTCTCATTTTCTTCAGCAGTGTTTTGTAATTCTTGATGTAGAGATCTTTCACCTCCCTGGTTAGCTGTATTCCTAGGTATTTTTTGTGTGGCTATGATGAATGGGATTGTGTTCTTTATTTGGCTCTAAGCTTGGATGTTGTTGGTGTATAGAATTGCTACTAATTTTTGTACATCGATTTTGTATCCTCAAACCTTGCTTAAGTTGTTTATCAGATCCAGGAGCTTTTTGGCAGAGACTATGAGGTTATCTAGGTATAAAATCATTTTGTCTACAAAGCAAGGTAATTTGACTTCCTCTTTCTTTTAGATGTCTTTTATTTCTTTCTTTTGCCTGATTGCTCTTACTAGGACTTTCAGTACTATTTTGAATAGAAGTGGTGAAAGTGGGCATGCTTGTCTTTTTCCAGTTCTCAAGGGGGAATTCTAGCTTTTGCCCATTCAGTATGGTGTTGGCCGTGAGTTTGTTATAGATGGCTCTTATTATTTTGGGGTATATTCCTTCAATGTTTAGTTTGTTGAGGTTTTTAACATTAAAGGATGTTTAATTTTATTGAAAGAGTTTTCTGCATTTATTGAGATGATCATGTGGTTTTTGTTTTTAGTTCTTTTTGTGTGATGAATCACGTTTATTGATTCGTGTATGTTGAACCAATCTTGCAACCCAGAAATAAAGTGTACTTGATCTTGGTGGATTAACTTTTTGATGTGCTGCTGGATTTGGTTTGCTAGTATTTTGTTGAAGATTTTTGCATCTATGTTCATCAGGCATATTGGCCTGACATTTCCTATTTTTTGTCTTTGCCAAGTTTCAGTATCAGAATGACACTGACTTCCAAGGATGAGTTAGAGAGACATCTCTCTCCTCAGTTTTTTGGAATAGTTTCAGTAGGCTTGGTACCTGCTCCTCTTTATACAACTGGTAGAATTTGGCTATGAATCCATGTGGTCCAGTGCTTTTTCTGATTGGTAGGTTTTCTTTGTTATTACTGATTCAATGTTGACACTTATTATTGGTTTGTTCAGGTTTCAATTTCTTCCCAATTTAATATTGGGAGGTTGTGTGTTTCCAGGAATTTATCCGTTTCTTCTAGGTTTTCTAGTTTGTGTGCATGGAAGTGTTCATAATAGTCTCTGAGGCTTTTTGTTTCTCTGTGGGGTCATTATTAATTTTCACTTTGTCATTTCTGATTGTGTTTATCTTTCTTTTTTTCTTTATTAGTCTAGCTAGTGGTCTATGGATCTTATATATTCTTTCAATGAACCAACTTTTGATTTCATTGATCTTTTGTATGGTTTTTCACATCTCAATTTCATTCAGTTCAGGTCTCATTTTGGTTATTATCTTTTCTTCTGCTAGCTTTGGGGTTGGTTTGCTCTTGTTTTTCAAGTTCCTCTAGGTGTGATATTAAGTTGTTAATCTGAGATCTTTCTAACTTTGATGCGGGCTTTTAGCACTATAAACTTTCCTCTCAACACTGCTTTAGCTGTGTTATAGAATTCTGGTATGTGTTATCTTTGCTTTCACTAGTTTCAAATAATTTCTTGATTTCTGTCATAATTTCATTGTTTGCCAAGTCACTCAGGAGTAGTTTGTTTAATTTCCATGTAATTGTATGGTTTTGAGAAATTTTCTTAGTGTTGATTTTTATTTTTATTGTGCTGTGGTCTGAGAGTGTGATTGGTATGATTTGGCTTTTTTTTTTTTAATTTGTTGAGAATTGTTTTATGGCTGAGGGTGTGGTCCATTTTAGAGTATGTGTCATGTGCAGATGAGAATAATGTCTGTTATGTTGCTGTTGAGTGGAGTGTTCTGTAGATGTCTGTTAGTTCCTTTTGGTAAGTGTCAAGTTTAGGACCCGAATACCTTTGTTGGTTTTCTGCCTTGATCCGTCTAATACTGTCAGTAGAGTGTTGAAGTCTCCCACTATTATTATGTGGTTATCTAAGTTTCTTCATAGGTCTCTAAGAACTTGTTTTATGAATCTGGATGCTCTTGTGTTGGGTGTATATATATTCAGGATGGCCAAGTCTTCTTGTTGAATTGAACCCTTTATCATTATGTACTCCTCCATTTGTCTTTTTCAATCAGTTTGTTTAAAGTCTGTTTTGTCTGAAATTGGAATAGCAATTCCTGTTTTTTTGTGTTTTCCATTTGCTGGTAGGTTTTTCTCCATCCCTTTACTCTGAGCCTGTGAACGTCATTGCTTGTGAGATGGGTCTCTTAAAGACAGCGTACAGTAGAGTCTTGCTTCTTTATCCAACTTTCTACTCCATGCTTTTTAATGGGGTCCTTAGCCCATTTATGTTCAAGGTCAATATCGATATTTGTGGATTTGATCCTGTCATCATGTTGTTAGCTGATTGTTATGCAGACTTGATTGTATTCTTGTTTCATAGTGTCAGTTATCTACGTACTGAAGTGTGTTTTTGTCGTGGCCAATAATGGTCTTTCCTTTCCATATTTAGCACTCTGTGAAGGACCTTTTGTAAGGCAGACCTGGTGTTAGTGAATTCACTTAGCATTTGCTTGTCTGAAAAAAATTTTATTTCTCCATTGTTCATGAAGCTTAGTTTGGCTGTACATGAAATTCTGGGTTGGAATTTTTCTTTAAGAATGCTGAATATAGGCTCCCAATCTCTCTTCTGGCTTGTAGGGTTTCTGCTGAAAGGTCTGCTGTTAGCCTGATGAGGTTCCCTTTGTAGATGACCTGCCCCTTCTATCTAGCTGCCTTTAATTTTTTTCTTTCACATTGACCTTGGAGAATCTGATGACTATGTGTCTTGGGAATGGTCATCTTGTATAGTATCTCACAGGGGTCCTATCAATTTCCTGAATTTGAATGTCAATCTCTCTAGCAAGGTTGGGAAAATTGCCATGGACAGTATCCTCAAATATATTTTCCAAGTTGCTTGGTCTCTCATGCTCTTTCAGGTACACCAGTGACTGGTAGATTTGATCTCTTATATATAAACCCATATTTCTTGAAGGTTTTGTTCATTCTTTGTTCTTTTTCTTATTTTTGTCTGACAGAGTTGACTTGAGAAACCAATCTTCGAGCTCTGAGATTCTTTCCTCAGCTTGATCTACTCTGCTGTTAATGCTTCAGATTTTATTATGAAATCCTTGTAGTGAGTTTTTCAGCCCTGTCATATCAGTTTGGTTCTTTCTTAAAATGGCTCTTTCACCTTTAACCTTTTGAATCATTTTGTTGGATTTCTTAGATTCCTTGGATTGGGTTTTAAATTTCTTCCAAATCTTGAAGATCTTCATTGCTTTCCAGATTCTCAATTCTATGTATACTATTTCAGCCTGGTTAAAAGGCATCGTTGGGGGGCTAGGGTAGTCATCTGGAAGTAAGAAAACACTCTGGCTTTTTGAGTTGTGAGAGTTCTTGTGTTAGCTCTTTCTCATCTGTGTGGGCCCAGATCTTAGAGTTGCTCTCCTTTGGATGTGTTTTTTTTTTTCTTTTATATCCTTTGGTGCCCTTGAAGTTTGATTGTCATATAAGCTGGGTTTAGTCTACTGGCTTCATTTCTGGATGATTTCTGGGGGCCAAAGCTTAGCTCTGCACCCCTGTGCTGCATGCCCTTGGAGGGCTGTTATTAGGACCACAACTTTGTTCTCTGACCCCTTGAAGTTATGCACCTGCTGTGCTGGAGGAGCCAAGGTGTTCCTGGTGGGCTAGCAACAACACTCAAATGGGGGTTGCTGGCGAAAGTGCTTTGTTGGTGCATGTGCCACACATGTGGTAGTGAGTTCCACATGTGTGTGCATGTTCCAGTGGCAGAGGTGTGGCAGGGTCTGCACATATGTATGAGTGCCAGGGATGGTGGGGCTGCAGGGTCTGTGTGCATGTGCTGGCAATGATGATGTGGTGGTGTCTGTGTGTGTACATGTGTTGGCAATGATAGTGATTCAGTGGAGTATGTGCATGCTGGCAGTGGCACAACAGTGGGTGTGCATGCTGTTAGGGAGAAATGGTGGCATTCACACTTGAGCTGGTGGCAGCAATATAGTTGTGTCCATGCATGTGTATGCTCCAGCAGCAGTGGTGGCACAGCAAGGTATAAGTGTGTATGTTGGTGGTGGGGGTTGGTGATGGTGAGGTTCGTGCCTGTGTGCACTGGTGGCAATAGGGTGGTGAGGTTGTGCACACACACTAGTAAAGCAGTGGGAGGAGACTGTGGGTGGGTGCATGTCAGTGGGGGCCTGTCTGCTTAAGTTCTCCGATGGTTAGGCAGGGTCTGCCAGCAAAGGATTTATAGTAGTGGCCATCAGGAAGCACCCCAGTTGGACATCTCAGGATGCATTGCAAATGGGAGTGGACAGGCAGGGACCTTGGAAGAGGCCAGCAGATAGCGGGTGCTCAGAACAGACTGGCCCCATCTCATGGGAAAGACTTCCCTTCTCTGTTCAGGTCCAACAGTCAACAAAGGCCAAAGTCACCTAGAGGAGTGTGTTGAGACTTGGGGGATGGGTATCCCTGGCTGTGCTCCAGTGCAGCTGTTGCTGTTTCAAACCCTGTGGACTATGCTCAGGCTAGAGTATTATCCAAGAAGCAACTCTTGATGTATGAACAGATAAACAGAATGTGGTGTATACATGCATAGAATATTATGCAGCCTTAAAATGAAGAAAATCCAATCACAGAGTAAAACTTGAGGGACATTGTGCTAAGTGAAACAAGCTAGTCATGAAAGACAAATACTGTATGATTCTTCTTATATGAGATATCTAAAGTAGTTGAATTTTTAGAAACAGAAAGTAGAATGGTGGTTTCCAGGGGCAGAAGGGAGGGGAAAAAGGAAATTATTGTTTAGTGGATACAGAGTTTCAGATTCACAAAATGAAAAAGTTCTAGAGATCTGTTTCACAACAATGTAAATACACTTAACACTACTGAACTGTACATTAAAAAATGGTAAAGATGGCAAATTTTATGTTATGGTTTTTATTACCACAATAGAAAATGTATATCATATAGAATTTAGGAGAATTACATGTCATTTCATTTTCTCTCTTAAGATCCCATGAAGTAGATATTTATCTGGGGGGGGGGAAGCAAACGTTTCTGAAATCGTCACATATCCAACTGTTTTAGTTAGTAAGTTGACATGCCAGTTGTTAAGACTAAGATGAGCAGAGACTAGAGGAAGTGGAGTAAAAGTGAAATTGTCATTCAGGGATGGCATTGTTTACAGAATTTGACTTGCTACTTACCAATAGCACAGATGCCAGATCTCCAAATAGGATCCATGAACAGATTTTTTTATCCCAAGGCGAGAAACTGGCTACATGCCTTCCTCAGGCAAGGTTTCATTAGTTTACACATGAGCATCTAAGGCTCAGAAGGATCATGTACTTGCTGAGGGTTGCACAAACGGCACAGAATGTGTGGTGATTCAAGCCAAGGTTTATCTGGCTCTAGTCAGGCTCTAAGCTTTCTCTGTATAACAGCTTCAGGGTTGAAGTGAAGTCATCATTTCATTTGCCAGTGGGGTCAGCGTAGCCACTCCCCCAAGGTGCCTGCTTGGCCACTGTCTGAAGAGCCCCATGCATTGCTGCAGCATCAGCAAACCTGAGCTGAAGAACACAGCCTTGGAGAGCCTCTTCTGTCTCGGGCTGGGAGATCAGCAGGAGGGCAGGAGCAAGGCTGGGTGGAGGAGCAGCAAGTGGGGAGTTTCCAGGGTTGCTGATCAAAAAAGAGGCAAACATATCTGAAATAAATCAGCAAAATACAGTATTTTCTCTCTTGCCAAAATAGACAGTACACCTGGTCTCCCAGTGTGTACATATGTGTGTATTTGTGTGTGTGTGTGTGTGTGTGTGTGTGTGGTGTTTGTACTGTGATCTGTCTTCTTGGATGCATGTACAATAGCAGTGATTTAAAGTCTACAGACTCAGCAAAAATTCTGTAACTGAAATGCAAGAGTCTGTGTTATATGTTATTACCAAAATTTCAAGCCCTTAAATATGTGTCCTTAGACTTTTAAAAATATTCCCCTTCCAAACAACTTATGAAAACTGGAGAGAGAACAAGTATTACACAAAAGTGGGGAAATGTTTTATCTGTGCTCCCTCTCCCCAATTTTTTTTCTGGCTATAACTGAATTTGGCTGTATCAATAAATTAGTTAGTAAATCGATTTCTTTTTATAATTTTATTATGTTATATAAATATAATTATATTTTCATATAATTTTATTAATTTTTTTCCTGCTTCTACCAAATAACTGTTGGATGAATATTTAAAGAATATTGGTTTTGAGGGGTCCCAAATGATTAGCTAGCTCTGGGAACCAAATTGTGTGACTGCTGGGGTATTGTCACAGCCAGGAAGGGAGCTTTGCCCCTGTTGTGGTTTTGGGCATTTGAGTTCTTTAAAAGTTTCTTTCCTTCTTCTTAAAGAACTCCTCTACCCAGCACAGTGGCCCCAGCCTCAAACTTGAACATAAACTTTGATTGTTTCCTCTCTGCTCACCTGCTATACCAGGTAATCCATCAACAAATCCTTTCAGATGTACATCTACTTTTAAAACTTGTCTGAGTTTTATCCATATCCCTTTCCTGCTTTCCCCCTTCCATCTTTTTGCTACCTACTAATGCTTGAATTGAGTTGTCTCCCCCAACCCAATTCATATGTTGAAGCTTAACCCCCTATATAACTGTATTAAAGATAGAGCCTTTAAGGTTACATGAGGTCATGAGGGTGGAGCCCTAATCCCATAGAACTAGTGCCCTTTTAAGAAGAAGAAGAAGAGATGATGGAGATCTCTCTCCTTGTGAGAACACAGCAAGAAGGCAGACATCTGCAAGCCAGGAAGAGAGCCTTCACTAGAACTCAGTCTTGCTGGCACCCTGATCTTGGACTTCCAGCCTCCAGAACTTTGGGAAAATAAATACTATAGATTGTTAAGCCACCCAATCTATAGTATTTTGTTATGGCAGCCTGAGCTGATTAATAGAACTACCTTAGCCCAAGACCTCACGTGGATTACTATATAAATTTCTTACCTTGTCTTTCTGTTTCTAATATTGTCCTGAGCTTATTCTCAATAACTAGTCAATGCATGACACACTAATTCTTCTTCTAAGTATTTACTCAACAAGAAATGAAAATATATGTATATAAAAAAGGCTTGTATAAAAATGTTTACAGCAGTTTCATTCATATAGTTCAAAACTTGAAACAATCCAAATGTATATCAATAGGTGTATAAACAAATTATCGTATTACTATAATGAGAAACTTCAGGGTAAGTAAAAGAAAACTATTATTGACACAGCCACATTGATTAATCTCAAAAATATGCTGAGTGGATGATGCCAACCACAAAAGAGTATTTTCTATATAGTTCAATTTGTATGAAGTTGTAGACCAGGGAAAACTAAGCTATAGTGTTAGAAATGAGAGTGGCAGTGTAGGAGGAGTTGTTATGAATTAGAAAGGGGCATGAGGGAAATTTTTGAAAGTGATGGGAGTGTTCTATATCTTAATTAGAGTGGTGATTACATATATGTACATTTGCTAAAACTCACAGAACTGTACACGTAAAATTTATGCATGTTACTGTATTGAAATTATGTCAATTAAAAAACTAGATACACGCAAGAGCTGCTAATGAACTAAGCATACCTTCTCTGGGTCATGGAAATTGTCACAAACTGTAGTCTTTGTACAATTTGGTTCCAAATAGAAGTATGACCAGAGAAGGTAATATTTCAGTATAATATTTCAAATGTTGGCATAATATTTGTAAAATGTAATCGATCCTATTACTACCACTTGTTTCTGCCTTCCCAGCATTCAGACCCTCTTAATATAGCTTGCAATATCCCACTTTTTCTTTTCTTTTTTTTTTTTTTTTTCCTCAGAGATGGGGTTTCTCTCTATTGTCCAGGCTGGAGTGCAGTGATGTGAACATTGCAGCCTCTAACTCTTGAGCTCAAGCAATCCTTCTGCCTCAGCCTCCTGAGTATCTGAGACTATAGGTATGTGCCACCACATCCGGCTCCACTTTTTGTTTTGGAAGATTCCCCTCAGCATTGTAAGTGATCTTCTACATTAAGTTGTCCTGACCACTTCCAATAAACTATTGGGCAGATGACCCAAGGAAATTGGTCAATGAGTTATTATTCTCTCCTGGAAACTAGAGTCCCTGAGAAGAGTGACACACAGTTGGAGCCCAGTTATTCTGCTGGCAGTGCCCTAAAATATTTCTTGCTGAAATCCTCAGGACTCCTTGGCTCCTGCCTTTCCTGAGGCTTGGAGTATTAATGTGTCCTTTGTGTCTATGAGTTTCCTTGCATTTTTCGAACAAATTGTTTGACTTTCTGGTTTATATAGGTGGAGTTACTTTCTGTTTTTTGTAGCCAAACCCCTAAACACTTGTCAGTGGCTTCCCATTGTCCTCACAATAAAGCCCACATCCTTTCACACAGCATTTTAGGTTGGGTTCCCTGAGAAGGAGAACGAACCTAAGCAGGGATTAAGTATGAGTAGTTCTTTTGGGAAGTGATCTCAGGAAGAACTGGCAGAGGAGTGGGGACATAAGATGGGGAAGGGAAAGAAACTAATAAACGGCTCAGAATCACTTCTGTTGACCTGTGGGTAACTGAGATTCAGTTTGGCAGGGAGTTCTGGGAGACAGTGTAAGAGACAGTAAGAGGGATTTCACCTGTGAGGCAGGAAAGCTGGAGGTATTTGTTTATCCTCCAGCTCCTATTCGTCATTAGTCAAGGGATGCTCCTGCTGCGTGAACTCCCTAGAGCTCTGAGCCTGCTTCTCTTAGGACTGAGAGAAAACTCTAAGGTGCAGAGCCACAGATGTGGGTATTAGAATGTGATCAGCTTGGACTGGAGCAGTGGTGCCAAGATGATCTGGTTGGGCAATGAGGACATCTCCCAGAATAACTTATGGGGCTCCTGACCCTTGTAACCTTGACTCCTCCCCTTGTGGCCTATGCTCTCACTGTATAGAATTTCTTTTTGTTGCCTGAGTGCACCACACTCTCTCAGCCCTCTAATCCTCATGCCTTTGAACAGGTAGAATGTCCTTCAGTCTGGGACACTCTGCCTTTTAATTATAAATCTCTATACAATGAAAATTATAAATATAATTTATAAATCTCTGTACAATGGTTAGTTATTATGGAAGAGGACATATTGACATTGTCTAATCCAAGGACTGCAAATAAAAAATCATTGCATAACACCAACTAAAACTGTGAATATTTATTTATTCTGGAGCAAATAGCTCTCTGTATCTTAGTTTGTTCTCCTCATTCTTTTTTCTTCTAATGGGGTGGGAGACACCTCTTTGAGCCTCACTTTTCTTACCTGTAGTAGGCAGAGGGACACGGTAATCACCAATTCCACCATTGGGATAAGTGATAAGATTCAGAGAAAAAGGAGAAACATGCTTGGTGGTAAGGGACAGTTTCCCTGAGGATGCGACATTTAGCTAAGTTGTAAAGGAAGAAAAAGATATTAACTGGCTGTAGGGGTGGGACATGGGAGAGCAGGAAGCATCCTGATGCCCCGCCAGCGTGAGAGAACCCACATGTGCCTGCAGAGAGACAAGGCTATGGAGAGAAAGGAGATGAGAAAGGTTGTGGGGGCTTATAGACCATGTCAAGAATTTGGGATTTTATCCCAAATCCATGGGAGGTCCTGCACACACTGCCAGAGGAGCCTTCCTGAAACAGTGAATCCTGTCATTTCTCTGCATAGGCACCTCTAGCGATTATACCCCTCAGACCAAAGTTTCAATTTCTTAACCATGTTGTTGTATTTCTTCATGATTGGGAACTAACCCAGGCGTTTGGATGTTTCTCCCATTTCTCCCCTATGTAGCTCTTACTCCCACCAACTGGCATATTTCCTATGCCTCAACACTACCCCATAAACGTTCCTTTTTCACAGCTTTGATTACATGATTTCCTCTTCCTGAAATGTCTTCCCATTTCTTTCTGTCCTTCTACCCCTGGTAAAGTCCTACTCATATATATATATATATATTTTTTTTTAATGTGAATTTTATTATTATTATACTTTAAGTTCTGAGGTAAATGTGCACAACGTGCAGGTTTGTTACATAGGTTTACATGTGCCATGTTGGTTTGTTGCACCCATCAACTTGTAATTTACATAAGGTATTTCTCTTAATGCTATCCCTCTCCCTGGCCCCCACCCTCCGACAGACCCTGGTGTGTGATGTTCTCCTCCCTGTGTCCATGTGTTTTTATTGTTCCACTCCCACTTATAAGTGAGGAAATGAGGTGTTTGGTTTTCTGTCCTTGTGATAGTTTGCTGAGATTGATGGTTTCCAGCTTCATCCATGTCCCTGCAAAGGACATGAACTAATCCTTTATTATGGCTGCATAGTATTCCATGGTGCATATGCGCTACATTTTCTTTATCCAGTCTATTATTGATGGAATTTGGGTTGGTTCCAAGTCTTTGCTATTGTGAATAGTGCCACAATAAACACACATGTACATGTGTCTTTATAGTAGCATGATTTATAATCCTTTGGGCATATACCCAGTAATGGGATGTCTGGGTCAAATGGTATTTCCAGTTCTAGATCCTTGAGGAATCACCACACTGTCTTCCACAATGGCTGAACTAATTTCCACTCCCACCAACAGTGTAAACACATTCCTATTTCTCCACATCCTCTCCAGCATCTGTTGTTTCCTGACTTTTTAATGATCGCCATTCTAACTGGCATGAGATGGTATCTCATTGTGGTTTTGATTTGCATTTCTTTAATGACCAGTGATGATGAGCATTTTTTCATATGTCTGTTGGCTGCATAAATGTCTTCTTTTGAGAAGTGTCTGTTCATATCCTTTGCCCACTTTTTGATGGTTTTTTTTTTTTTTTTTTTTGTAAATTTGTTTAAGTTCTTTGTAGATTCTGGATATCAGCCCTTTGTCAGATGGATAGATTGCAAAAATTTTCTCCCACTCTGTAGGTTGCCTGTTCACTCTAATGGTAGTTTCTTTTGCTGTGCAGATGCTCTTCAGTTTAATTAGATCCCATCTGTCTGTTTTGGCTTTTGTTGCCATTGCTTTTGGTGTTTTAGTCATGAAGTCCTTGCCCATGCCTATGTCCTGAATGGTATTACCTAGGTTTTCTTCTAGGGTTTTTATGGTTTTAGGTCTTACATTTAAGTCTTTAAACCATCTAAATTTTTGTATAAGGTGTAAGGAAGGGATCCAGTTTCAGCTTTCCACATATGGCTAGCCAGTTTTCCCACCACCATTTATTAAATAGGGAATCCCTTCCCCATTGTTTGTTTTTGTCAGGTTTGTCAAAGATCATATGGTTGTAGGTGTGTGGTGTTATTTCTGAGGCCTCTGTTCTGTTCCATTGGTCTATATATATGTGTTTTGGTACCAGTACCATGCTGTTTTGGTTACTGTAGCCTTGTAGTATAGTTTGAAGTCAGGTAGCGTGATGCCTCCAGCTTTGTTCTTTTTGCTTAGGATTGTCTTGGCTGTGTGGGCTGTTTTTTGGTTCCATATGAAATTTAAAGTAGTTTTTTCCAGTTCTGTGAAGAAAGTCAGTGGTAGCTTGATGGGGATAGCATTGAATTTATAAATTACTTTGGGCAGTATGGCCATTTTCATGATATTGATTCTTACTATCCATGAGCATGGAATGTTCTTCCATTTGTTTGTGTCCTCTTTTATTTCCTTGAGCATTGGTTTGTAGTTCTCCTTGAAGAGGTCCTTCACATCCCTTGTAAGTTGGATTCCCAGGTATTTTATTCTCTTTGTAGCAATTGTGAATGGGAGTTCACTCATGATTTGGCTCTCTGTCTGTTATTGGTGTATAGGAATGCTTGTGATTTTTGCACATTGATTTTGTATCCTGAGACATTGCTGAAGTTGCTTATCAGCTTAAGGAGATTTTGGGCTGAGATGATGGGGTTTTCTAAATATACAGTCATGTCATCTGCAAACAGAGACAATTTGACTTCCTCTTTTCCTAATTGAATACCCTTTATTTCTTTCTCTTGCCTGATTGCCCTGGCCAGAACTTCCAATATTATGTTGAATAGGAGTGGTGAGAGAGGGCATCCTTGTCTTATGCCGGTTTTCAAAGGGAATGCTTCCAGTTTTTGCCCCTTCAGTATGATATTGGCTGTGGGTTTGTCATAAATAGCTTTTATTATTTTGAGATATGTTCCATCAGTACCTAGTGTATTGAGAGTTTTTAGCATAAAGGGCTGTTGAATTTTGTTGAAGGCCTTTTCTGCATCTATTGAGATAGTCATATGGTTTTTGTTGTTGGTTCTGTTTATGTGATGAATTACGTTTATTGGTTTGCATATGTTGAACCAGCCTTGCATCCCAGGGATGAAGCTAACTTGATCGTGGTGGATAAGCTTTTTGATGTGCTGCTGGATTTGGTTTGGCAGTATTTTATTGAGGATTTTTGCATCGATGTTCATCAGGGATGTTGGGCTAAAATTCTCTTTTTTTGTGTGTGTCTCTACCAGACTTTGGTATCAGGATGATGCTGGCTTCATAAAGTGAGTTAGGGAGGATTCCTTCTTTTTCTATTAATTGGAATAGTTTCAGAAGGAATGGTACCAGCTCCTCTCTATGCCTCTGGTAGAATTCAGCTCTGAATCCATCTGGTCCGGGACTTTTTTTGGTTGGTAGGTTCTTAATTAATGCCTCAATTTCAGAACCAGTTATTGACCTATTCAGAGACTCAGTTTCTTCCTGGCTTAGTCTTGGGAGGGTGTATGTGTCCAGAAATTTATCCATTTTTTTCTAGATTTTCTAGTTTGTGTACAGGTGTTTATAGTATCCTCTGATGGTAGTTTGTATTTCTGTGGGATCATTGGTGATATCCCCTTTATCATTTTTTATTGCATCTATTTGATTCTTCCCTCTTTTATTGTTTATTAGTCTTGCTAGCAGTCTATCTATTTTGTTAATCTTTTCAAAAAACCAGCTCCTGGATTCATTGATTTTTTGAAGGGATTTTGTATCTTTATCTCCTTCAGTTCTGCTCTGATCTTAGTTATTTGTTGACTTCTGCTGGCTTTTGAATTTATTTGCTCTTGCTTCTCTTGTTCTTTTAATTGTGATGGTAGGGTGTCAATTTTAGATCTTCCCTGCTTTCTGTTTTGGGCATTAGTGCATAAATTTCCCTCTACACACTGCTTTAACTGTGTCCCAGAGATTCTGGTATGTTGTGTCTTTGTTTTCATTGGTTTCAAAGAACATCTTTATTTCTGCCTTCATTTTGTTATGTACCCAGTAGTCATTCAGGAGCAGGTTGTTCAGTTTCCATGTAGTTGTGCGGTTTTGAGTGAGTTTCTTAATCCTGAGTTCTAATTTGATTGCACTGTGGTCTGAGAGACAGTTTGTTGTGATTTCTGTTCTTTTACATTTGCTTAGGAGTGCTTTACTTCCAATTACGTGGTCAGTTTTAGAATAAGTGCGATGTGGTGCTGAGAAGAATGTATATTCTGTTGATTTGGGGTGGAGAGTTCTGTAGATGTCTATTAGGTCCGCTTGGTCCAGAGCTAAGTTGAAGTCCCGGATATCCTTGTTAATTTTCTGTCTTGATCTGTCTACTATTGACAATGGGATGTTAAAGTCTCCAATTATTATTGTATGGGAATCTAAGTCTCTTTGTAGGTCTCTAAGAACTTGCTTTATGAATCTGGGTGCTCCTGTATTGGGTGCGTATATAGTTAGGATAGTTAGCTCTTCTTGTTGAATTGGTCCCTTTACCATTATGTAATGCCCTTCTTTGTCTCTTTTGATCTTTGTCGGTTTAAAGTCTATTTTATCAGAGACTAGGATTGCAACCCCTGCTTTTTTTTTTTTTTTTTTCGCTTTCCATTTGCTTGGTAGATCTCCTTCCATCCCTTTATTTTGAGCCTATGTGTGTCTTTGCATGTGAGATGGGTCTCCTGAATACAGCACACTGATGAGTCTTGACTCTTTATCCAATTTGCTGGTCTGTGTCTTTTAATCGGGGCATTTAGCCCATTTACATTTAAGGTTAATATCATTATGTGTGAATTTTATCCTGTCATTATGATGCTAGCTGGTTATTTTGCCTGTTAGTTGATGCAATTTCTTCATAGCATTGATGATCTTTACAATTAGGCATGCTTTTGCAGTGGCTGGTACTGGTTGCCCCTTTCCACATTTAGTGCTTCCTTCAGGAGTTCTTGTAAGGCAGGCCTGGTGGTGACAAAATCTCTCAGCATTTGCTTGTCTGTAAAGGATTTTATTCCTCCTTCACTTATGAAGCTGAGTTTGGCTGGATATGAAATTCTAGAATGAAAATTCTTTTCTTTAAGAATGTTGAATATTGGACCCCACTGTCTTCTGGCTTGTATGGTTTCTGCAGAGAGATCCGCTGTTAGTCTGATGGGCTTCCCTTTTTGGGTAACCTGACCTTTCTGGCTGCCCTTAACATTTTTTCCTTCATTTCAACCTTGGTGAGTCTGATGATTATGCGTCTTGGGGTTGCTCTTCTCGAGGAATATCTTTGTGGTGGTCTCTGTTATTTCCCAAATTTGAATGTTGGCCTGCCTTGCTAGGTTGGGGAAGTTCTCCTGGATAATATCCTGGAGAGTGTTTTCTAACTTGGTTCGATTCTCCCTGTCACTTTCAGGTACACCAATCAGATGTAGATTTGGTCTTTTCACATAGTCCCATATTTCTTGGAGGCTTTGTTCATTTCTTTTCACACTTTCTTCTCTACTCTTGTCACTTTATTTCATTAATTTGATCTTCAATCACTGATATCCTTTCTTCTGCTTGATCGAATTGGCTATTGAAGCTTGTGTGTGCTTCACAAAGTTCTCATGCTGTTTTTCAGCTCCATCAGGTCATTTATGTTCTTCTCTACACTTTTTATTCTAGTTAGCCGTTCGTCTAACCTTTTTTCAAGGTTTTTAGCTTCCTTGCGATGGGTTAGAACAGGCTCCTTTAGCTCAGAGAAGTTTGTTATTACTCACCTTCTGAAGCCTACTTCTGTCAACTCATCAAACTCATTCTCCATCCAGTTTTGTTCCCTTGCTGGCGAGGAGTTGTGATCCTTTGGAGGAGAAGAGACATTCTGGTTTTTGGAATTTTCAGCCTTTCTACTCTGGTTTCTCCCTGTCTTTGTGGTTTTATCTACCTTTGGTCTTTAATGTTGGTGACCTACCAATGGGGTTTTGATGTGGATGTCCTTTTTGTTGATGTTGATGCTATTCCTTTCTGTTTGTTACTTTTCCTTCTAACACTCAGGCCCCTCAGCTGCAGGTCTGTTGGACTTTGCTGGAGGTCCACTCCAGGCCCTGTTTGCCTGGGTATCACCATCAGAGTCTGCACAACAGCAAGTATTGCTGCCTGATCATTCCTCTGGAAGCTTCGTTCCAGAGGGGCACCTGCCAGATGCCACCCAGAGCTCTCCTGTATGAGGTGTCTTTCTCCCATGCTGGGAGAACCACTGCTCTCTTCAGAGCTGTCAGGCAGGGATGTTTACGTCTGGAAAAGTTGTGCCCAGAGCTGCCCCTTCCCCCAAGTGCTCTGTCCCAGGGAGACAAGGGTTTTGTCTATAAGTCCTTGACTGCTTGGGCTGCTGCCTTTTTTTCAGGTATGCCCTGCCCACAGATGTGGAATCTAGAAAGGCAGTTGGCCTTGCTGACCTGTGGTGGGCTCTGCCCATTTCAAGCGTCCTGGCAGCTTTGTTTACACTGTGAGCATAAAACCACCTACTCAAGCCTCAGCAATGGTGGACACCCCTCCCCTCTCCAAGCTCCAGTGTCCCAGGTTGATCTCAGACTGCTTCACTAGCAGCAAGAATTTCAAGCCAATGGATCTTAGCTTGCTCGGCTCTGTGGGTGTGGGACACACTGAGGCAGGCACAGGAGAGAATCTCCTGGTCTGCAGGTTGTAAAGACTGTGGGAAAAATGCAGTATTGGGGCAGGAGTGTATCCTTCTTTCTGGTACAGTCTCTCATGGCTTCCTTTGGCTAGGAAAGGGAAATCCCCCAGCCCCTTGTGCTTCCCAGGTGAGGCGATGCCCCACCCTGCTTTGGCTTGCCCTCCATGGGCCACACCAACTGTCCAACCAGTCCCAATGAGATGAACCAGTTACCTCAGTTGGAAATGCAGAAATCACCCATCTTCTGTGTCAATCTCGCTGGGAGCTGCAGACTGGAGCTGTTCCTATTCAGCCATCTTGGAAGAGTTCTCCCAAGTCCTACTCATATTTTGTGACCTAGTTTCAAGGCCACCATCTCCAAGAAGACTTCCCATATGCTCCCAAACATAGACGGTCTCTCAGGGCTCTGAACTTGCTTACAACTTGATGCCTTTCCTAATGTGGCTGATCATGTTCTGTCTGGTTATTTCTCTTCTCTCCTGTACTTGATTTGAAAGCTCTTTGAGCATATGGGCCATGCCTCAGTGGTCTTTGTGTTTCAAAAACAAAGACAAACAAAGGCCCAAAAAATTAACCTCATCATTAACCTTTGTTTATTCAAAGATAAACAAAGGCCAAATAAATTAAACTCATTACTCAGCCCAAAGTATTGCATTTTTAGTTCTTTTGTGTGTTTTGTTTTGTTTGAGACAGAGTCTTGCTCTGTCACCCAGGCTGGAGTGCAGTGGCACAATCTCAGCTCACTGCAACCTCTGCCTCCTTGGTTCAAGCGATTCTTGTGCCTCAGCCTCCTGAATAGCTGGGATTACAGGCATATGCCACCATGCCCAGCTAATTTTTGTATTTTTAGTAGAGATGGGATTTTACCATGTTGCCCAGGCTGATCTCAAACTCCTGGCCTCAAGCAATCTGCCCACCTCGGCCTCCCAAAGTGCTGGGATTAACCATGCCTGGCTGCATTTTTAGTTGTTTATATGATAGCCACTGATGTTATCCTATAAAAGTAAAATAGCATCTGAGAGATTATCATTCTTATTTGCAGTTAATTTATAAAATATCATTTACATAATAAAATTTTCACATATTTTTGCTGTCACACAAAATGTCACCTACAATTAGAGAGCTAGCAAGTCCTTCCACAAACTAAGAAATATATTTTCTCTATGAGAAAGAGAGGGTGTTTTCAACAGTTCTTGGTGAGTTATTTAAAGAAAGCTAAAACACAAATAATCAAAGCTACACAAATTACATAAAATCTACCCTTAAGCATGTGTTTTTCTCCCTGCAGTTCATATAGTATCTAATCAGTTACCATTAGTTGGTTTTGAACTTTCATACAGGTTAATCTTTCAAATCTACTGTGCACATTCATTAGAGACTCACCTATGGTTAAAAAAATAATAATTCCCTTTTCTTGGTTTCATACATTTTTAGGAAGAGAGAGACATCAAGTCATTGCCTAGTTTGGACCACATTCTATAAGTAAGACTCTAGGTTTTCCCGGAGACTTGAGCATCCATGACATGCTGAAATATATACTGGGAAAAAGACCCTGCAGCCCCCTCATGAAGGTAAAACATTCCACGTCCAATAACATTTAAGCAGCATTTAAGATTTTATTTTTAAAATTTAAAAAACCAGCTTTAAAATTCAGGCCAGAAAAATATATATTTATAATATTAAGTAGAGAAGTATGTGCAGAATTTGGTAAAATACAATACAAAAAAGTCTAAGTCTATAAAGAGACATTATCCTGAGATAGGGTATTCCAGTGTCTTTGAAGTGAGAAACAACTGTGCCCTCAACAGACAATAGTAGAGTTGCTCATAAGAAATTAAGGATCAAGAAAGAGGGCAGTGTATAGTAGAGCATGGGGAAGTGATAGAGTAGGCAGAAAAAAGAACAGTATGCCCATAGTATTGGCAGCGAAGTTACCAACCTGATCCTGAAGTCTTAAGTCTTACCCATCCATCCACAATTGATACCGCCAACAGCAAACACGTGCCAGGGAGCCAGGCACAGTGCACCATTATGTTAATCCTCTTATGTCCACCAACGTGGACCCTCTTATTTCATTCCTACTCTGTCCCTGCCCTGTGCTCGTTTATCTGTTTCTTCCACACACTGATTCATTTGGACATTAAGTGCTTAACTGCCAGACTCTGTTCTTGAATGTGGGAACACCTGGTCAATATGATGAGGTTTTGGCCCTCATAGCACTAAGAATATAGTAAGAAATGCAGAGAAACAAACATTTAGTATAGAAGCATTCAGTCCTGGGATACATAAAAGATGGGCTACAATGGAAGCCCAGATAAGGAGGACCTACTCCTGCTCTATGGTTGGTTCAGGAAAGGGTCACTGGAGCAAGAGGTCTCTAAGCTGAGAGCTAAGGTTAGAGTTAGGAAAGGACAGAAGGAAAAAGAACAAACTGAGACTTTAGTTTGTCCCTTGTGACATTGAGTCCTGGTCTTTTGATTGAGTTGTTTTTCCTCTTAAGTAGAATATCATGAAAAGAAATTAATACAAGTGCAAAAAATGCTGTGTAGTGTGTAGCACAAATATTCAATATTCAATTAACGTATGGAGAAATGGTAGATGAACAGATAGCCTGACTAAAAGAATGAAATGAAGTCAGATTAGGACATTGATGCACTTCCAACTTCTTAGAGAGCAAGATTTCTTAAAGTCAATTAGAAAAATTGGCTAGGAAAAAAGTATTTAAATCCTGCCTAAATGACCTCATTTTCTATTCCAATAAATTACTGGTCTCTTTTGCAATTAGTCATCCAGCTTGTCAGCCATATGAACAGAGCATTTATTTTCTGTTTCAGGCATTGAGCAGATGGGCAGCCTGCCACACTAGAACCTGGCTGTGCTTCCAGGTAATATGGGGGAGGGGGCATGGGGGAAAGGAGGTAGGAACTGGGATTATCACCTCGAGAAATTTTCTTGTTGTTCGGTCAGCTCTGAGTTGATATTCCAGCTTTGTTCTGAAATTCAGTTTTAGATCTGTTGTTTGAAAGTTGAGAGACTTTTTCATATTGTTATGTCTGTCTGGAGGCCACTGGGCAGAGGGAAAACCAGAATGTGTGCAGTCTTAGTCCTAGAAAGTGGTGAGGGAGGAACATTTAGCTCATCACCTGACAGGCAGGGTCTTGAGAGGCAGCCAGGTTTAAGGACTTGGAGGTCACTGGAAGATGCTGTGGTCTGAAGCAGGAGAGGAGCTAGGGATCAGAGGTCGGGAAAAACAGAGAAACAGGAGACTGAAATGTGGCCAGAAGTGGTCACAGAGCTGTGACTGATCCTGCCAGAGGATGTTGCTCTTGCCCAGGGTGATGCTCACTGGGTTGTTGCATGGATGGCCATTCTTGCCCATTAAATCCTCATGGTGCTTTCACTCCAGATAGTTTCTAAGTTGCCACAAACACCTCAGGTCAAGTTCCCCACCCCAAGTCCTCCAAAGGCACTGTGCTTAGAGTTCCACCAAACCAGACATCATGTGCAGTAGAGTTTCTATGGGCAATTGTATTAGTCCATTCTCATGCTGCTGTAAAGAACTGCCTGAGACTGGGTAATTTATAAAGAAAAAAGTTTAATTGACTCACAGTTCTGCATGGCTGGGGAGGCCTCACGAAAATTAGAATCATGGCAAAAGGGGAAGCAAACATGTCCTTCCCATGGCAGCAGGAGAGAAAAGTGCAGAGTGAAGGGGGAAAAGCTCCTTTTAAAATCATCAGATCTCATGAGAGCTCACCCACTATCATGAGAACTGCATGGGGGAACCGCCCCCTTAATCTAATCACCTCCCATGAGGTTTCTCCCACAGCATGTGGGGATTATGGGAACAATTCAAGACAAGATTTGGGTAGGGGCACAGCCAAACCATATCACTCCACCCCTGGCCCCTCCCAAATCTCACGTCCTTATATTTCAAAACATAATCAGCCCCCTAAAGTCTTAACTCATTCCAGCAAAAGTCCAAGTCCAAAGTCCCATCTGAGATAAGGCAAGCCCCTTCTGCCTGTGAGCCTGTAAAATCAAAAGCAAGTTAGTTACTTCCTAGATACAATGGGGGTACAGGCACAAGGTAAATACACTCATTCTAAATGGAATAAGTTGGCCAAAACAAAAGGGCTACAGGCCCCCATGCAAGTCAAAAATCCACAGGGCAGTCATTGAACTTTAAAGTTCCAAAATGATCTCCTTTGGCTCTATGTCTCACATCCAGGTCACACTGATGCAAGAGGTGAACTCTTATATCTTTAAACAGCTCCACCCCTGTGGCTTTGCAGATTACAGTCCCATTGCTGGCTGTTTTCACAGGTTGGCATTGAGTGTCTGTGGCTTTTCCAGGCACACAGCGCCGGCTGTTTGTGGATCTACCATTCTGGGTTCTGGAAGATGGTGGCCCTCTTCTCACAGATCCACTAGGCATTGCCCCAGTGGGGACTCTGTGTGGGGGCTCCAACCCCACATCTCCCTTTCACTGCTGCTGTAGCAGAGGTTCTCCATAAGGGCTCCACCCCTGCAGCAAACTTCTGCCTGGACATCTAGGTGTTTCTGTATATCCTCTGAAATCTAGGAGCAGGTTCCCCAACCTCATTCTTGACTTCTGTTTACCCACAGGCCCAACACCACATGGAAGCTGCCATATTCTTTACTTAATACATTTATTTATTGTCTGCTTCTCGCTAATGTAAAGTTCCACTGGGACAGGGATTTTTGTTTGCTTTTTATTTTAATTTTTAAAATGTATTTTCAGTGCCTGGTACTATGCCAGGCATTGGAAGGCATGCAATGCATATTTTGATAAATACATAATCTTACCTTGGGCAGGGTTCTCTGCTTTTTTTTTTTTTTTTTGACAGAGTTTTGCTCTTGTCCATTGTACCATGTGCCTGGAAAAGCCACAGACACTCAATGCCAACCTGTGAAAGCAGCCAGGAGTGGGACTATAATCTGCAAAGCTACAGGGGTGGAGCTGTTTAAAGACATGAGAGTCCACCTCTTGCATCAGTGTGACCTGGATGTGAGACATAGAGCTGAAGGAGATCATGCAATGGCATGATCTTGGCTCACTGCAACCTCTGCCTCCTGGGTTCAAGTGATTCTCCTGCCTCAGACACCCAAGTAGCTGGGATTACTGGTGCCCACCACCACCCCTGGCTAATTTTTGTATTTTTAGTAGAGACAGGGTTTCACCATGTTGGCCAGGCTGGTCTCAAACTCCTGACCTCAGGTGATCCACCTGCCTTAGCCTCCCAAAGTGCTGGGATTACAGGTGTGAGCCACTGCACCCGGCATGCTCTTTTTGTTTATATATTCATTCATCTCTCCATCCATTCATCCATCCATTTAAATCAACAATTCATGACCTAGTCTCTCATGACTTCCTTTCATGCTGCTTTCCTTCTTTATTATTCTCCAACCTTATTGGCTTCCTTTTTGTTTCCTAATAAATCCAAATTGGTTCCCTCCTGAAAGGCTTTGCACATGTTTTCCCATTGCCTGGGGAGCTCTTTCTCTAGGTCATCTCATGGTGAGTCCATCATACCACTCAGATCTCAGTTCAAATGTTCTTTTTAGAGAGGTCTTCCCTGACCACCCTACATAAATTCTCCTCTGGCCCCCACCTCAATCACTCCAGTCACCCTCACATTATCCTATTTTAGTGTCATTATTTTGATAACATATTATGATCTGAAATGATCACGCTTTTATTTGTTTGCTTGTTTAACGCCTCTATCTCCTCCTGTCTTGCCCCCAGTAGAATATAAATTTCAGTAAAACAGACAGACCCCCGTGATTTTGTTTCCCATTGTATACCCAATCTCTAGACCAAAACTTGGAGCATGTTTGATGCTTAATAAATATTTGTAATTGTAATATTTGTAGTTAATAACAAATATATGATCAGGATTATGCTTCTTACACTGCCTATATTGAAACCCAGTTCTGCCATTGACTATCCCTGTCACTTGAGAACAATGCTTGACTTCTCTATGCCCAAGTTACTTACCAATGTATGAGAATGATAATAGTAAATGTGCCCTGTGATTGTTGTGGGGATTAGTGATAGCAATAATAACAATAGTAATAACTACCACTGAGCAGTTTCAATATGCCAAGAATTGTTTTAATCCGTTTACCTGCATTTAATTTTTTAATTCTCATCACAACCCTGTGAAATGGGTGTTATTTTAATTCCCATTTTTTTGTGACTCAATTAAGATTGGAAAAGCAAATAACATATAGTTACTAAGAGGTGGAAAAGGGATTGAAACCCAGGCAGTTTGGCTCCAGAGCCTGTACTTTTACATGTGCTAGGAACATAGTAATCACTCAATAAATGTCAGCCATTATTATTATTAGCTATGCAACATTACAAGTGAATATACTATAAATCCTTTTTTTTCTCAAAGATATCAACTGTGAAACAGGCAGCTTAATATTAGATTCTATAAAAAGCAAGAGGAAATTCACACTGATGTAAAAAATAATTTGAAAATACAATCTTTTCATTACAAGGGGAGCTATTAAAATACATATAAATAATATATTTCATATAAAATAAATATATTTTATTGAACATTAAATCTTATTGAAGATATGGCATGTGCTGCATTATACTGGCAACTGACATCTGTTAAAAACAAGCTTTCAGAACGCCAGTTTGGCTTAGGTAATTCTGTGAAAGAGGTTCTAGATTATTCCCCAACAAAAATATCTTGGCAAATTATGACATACAAGCTTTCAGACTTGCTTGTGAATAGTTAAAACTGAACTGCAAATCCTTAAATGTCAAGGGAATACTATATTTTTTTCCTTGTACTTTGAAACTTGTATTATGGACATTTGTATACTTATCAATATTTACTATATTGCACTATTTTTAAAAAGCAGGTAATAAATATTTTCTTCATTATTTTTCTCATATTTATGCGAGTCTTGCATTTAGTAGGGAGTATATATATATATATATATATATTTTTTTTTTTTTTTTTTTGCCACTCATTGTTAAATTGTACATACTTGGGTTTTCTTTTTTATATTCAGGAAAATTGTTTTTCCTAAAATTAAATCATGACATTGAGTGATTACATGTATACATGTGTCAACTATGACTTGTAGCAAGTAACCCAACTCTGTTCAAAAAGATTTGTGTTTAGATTCTCTATTCAGGCAGTGGGTTTACCGAATGAAGGAATTTAGAAAATGACAGGATTTTAGAGTTGGAAAGGACATTGGGACACTATAATCCAGTTTCTCTCTTTTATAGGTGGGTAAATGGAAAATCAGAGAATTTAAGTGACTTGTCTAAAATCTCACAGCTAGTTAGTACCAGAACTGTGACTGGGAGCCAGGTCTCCTCAAAAGGGCATGTTGAAGTTTTAACCACCAGTACCTCAGAATGTGACCTTATTAAGAAAAAAATAGGGTCTTTACAAAGGTAATCAAATTAAAAATGAGGTTCCTTGGGATGAAACGTAATTCAGTATGACTGATAAACTTATAAAAAGGGATTATTTGGACACAGAAATGAGCATGCATAAAGGGAAAATAAGGTAAAGATGGAGGCAGAGATTGGAATTATGTTGCTATAGCCAATGAATGTCTGGGACTACCAGAAGCTGGAAGAGGCAAGGAAGGATCGCAATCATACAGGTTTCAGGGGGAACATGGATAAATTTGCTACCTTGATACAGGTTTCTAGCCTACAGAATTGTGAGGAAATAAATTTCTGTTGTTCTGAGTGGTATTTTGCTACAGAGGTCCTAGAAAGCAGACACAGAGGCAGTATCAACAAAAGGTTATGAATAGAATTACTGGAGTGAGACCACCTGTATTTAAATTTTGGCCCTATTACTTATTAGCTATGTAATCTCAGCATTATTTCATATATAATCTGTGTAACTTCTCTCTGTGCCTTGGTTTAATTATGTAAAATTGTACATAAATATACTTAGAAGAGGGCCTGACACATAGTAAATACTATGTAAGGGCTTGCTTTTAATGTTATTCTTTCCATATTAATCTAAAATTCAATGGAGTATCAATAAAAATTCCCAGGAAAGTCTTTTACTGACATAAAATCGACAAGCTTCTAGTAACATTTTTAGAAATAGCTAGGACAATCCTGAAGAAGAACAATGGTTTCAGAGATGCAGTGGGTGCTTTCCCTACTTGGTCTGAAGAATTATTGCAAAGCTTGAATATATAAGATGGTAGTATACTGGTATAAATTTAGAGCAATAGCACAATGAAAGATAAGAACATGTTTTGAAATAGACCCATACATATGGGGCACTTGATATATGGCAGTGGTAGCATTGAAATCTTCTGGGGAAAGATAGATTACTCCATCAATATTCGTGGGACAAATGATTTTTTAGGGGAAAAACCTGATGTCTTCTTTACATCATAAAAGTCAGTTCTGGCCAGTGCAGTGGCTCACGTCTGTAATCCCAGCATTTTGGGAGGCCGAGGTGGGCAGATCACAAGGTCAGGAGTTCAAGACCAGCCTGGCCAACATACAAAAATTAGCTGGGTATGGTGGTGTGCGTCTGTAATCTCAGCTACTCAGGAGACTGAGGCAGGAAGATTGCTTGAACCCAGGAGGCGGAGGTTGCAGTGAGCTGAGATCGCGCCACTGCACTCCAGCCTGGGCGATAGAGCAAGACTCCGTCTCAAAATAAAAACCAAAACCAAAACCAAAAAGTCAGTTCCGAGTGGATTCAAGATCTACATTTATAGAAAAAAATTTTAGAACTTTTTTCTTTATTTTATTTTATTATTATTACACTTTAAGTTTTGGGGTACATGTGCACAATGTGCAGGTTTGTTACATATGTATACATGTGCCATGTTGGTGTGCTGCACCCATCAACTCGTCATTTAACATTAGGTATAGAACTTTTTGGAAGCTATACGATAATCTCTTAATAGCTCTAGCATAAGTAAAGTTATCCTGCACAACATACAAAACACAAAAAACATTCAGTAAAAGACTGATAAGTTCAAATATAAAAATTAAGATTTAAAGAATCTTATGAAAACAAGAAGGAAGTGAAACTAGAAGCTACAAATTGAGATATGAAATTTCAACACATAAAATAGTCAGGATATTAGAATCTAGATTAACAACAACAAGAACAAAACCTTCCTAAAAATCAGTAAGTAAACACAAATAATACAATAGAAAAAAAAGCAAGAGACCTGAAGTGTAATTTCATGAGTAGGAAACAAGAATAACTCTTAAACCTGTGGAAAAACATTAAACCTCACTAGTAATCAGAAAAATATTAGTGAAAACTACAACTAGAAGACATACTTGATGCCTATAAGTTAGCAATAAACAAAATATGTTGCAATAAAAATCGCTGATGAGGCTTTTAGTTACTGTGGGTGGAATATACGTTGAAAAAACTACTTTGCAAAGCCCTTTCAGATGATATTGTATGGTTTAAGCTGAAAGTGGTAGGTAGACTCTAAGGCAGCTCCCAATGCGTCCCTTCTCCTGGTATTTATACCCTTGTGTAAGTTTCCTTCCCTGGAGTGTGGATAGGACCTGTGGCATGCTTCTAACCAATAGAATATGGCGAACGTGATGGGTCGTCACTTCTGTGAATAGATTACATAAAATCTGCCTTCCAAGTTGTTCACAGATGCTCTTTCTTACTGGCTTTGATGATGCGAGCTGTCATGCTCATGCTGTGAGTTGCCCTATGCTAAAGACCATATGACAAGGAACCCAGAACAGACAGTCAACAAGAAAGTGAGGCCTTCAGTCCAACAACCCACAAGAAATTGAATCCCATCAAAAACCACATGAGTTTGGAAGCAGATTCTTCCTCAGTGGAACAGTCCAGTGAGACTCCCACTCTGGCCAATGCCTTGTCTACAGCCTTATGAAAGACCCTGAAGGTGAGGATCCCACTTGTATACAGATTCCTGCCCCAAGAAACAGTGAGATAATAAATGTGTGTTGTTTTATGTTGCTAAGTTGGTGGTAACATTGTTACATAGAAATGGATAACCAATACAACAAATTTCCTATAATTCAGCAATTCCATTCAACTAGAAACCCTCAAGAAAGTCTTACACTTCTCCAGGAGATATATACAAAAATATACATTGCAGTATTATTTGTAAAAGTATAGCTATAAACATTTGAGTCTAAAAATAGGATAATGGATATATAAATTTTGATATATGCATATTATCAAATACTAAAAAGTGTCAAAATAAATGAACTACAGTCACACACATGAACCTGGATGAAGTTCACAAACACAGTGTTGAGCAAGACAAGAAAGACACTGAAGAATACAAACAGAATGATTTCATATGGAGTTCAAACTGTGCAAAACTAAACAATATGTTGTTTGGGGATGCACACTTTTGTGAAAGGCAATTGTAAACATAGAATTGAAATAATTGTTGTTTTGGGGTGGGTTATTATAGGAATTAGTATTTCTGTAGAAATTAGATTGAAGAGGGGCACATAGTAGCCTTAAGAGCTATAGATAGCATTCTATTTCTTAAACAGGATTAGTGGGTACCCTGATTTTTAAGAAAACTATTCTTTATGTCTTAACATATATTTTATATATGTTCTTTTATCTGTATAAAATATTGCACAATACAAATTGATTTAAGACTGTTCCTATTGTTAAAAAATTTATAGAGAACTATATTAAGAGGGGGCTTTTCTTTGACTTAACTACAAAATAGCTCTAAATACTCAAAAAATTTATAGATTCTTGGCTGTCCTATCAGGTACTTACGGGTAGTGAATACCTTTATCTTCTAGTCTAGAGACAGGGCTTAGGAACTTAGTATCTGCTAGACTTTTAGGGGCTTTTCCAGGTTACTTTTAGTTTTTTTTTTTCCTGAAACAATTACTAAAAAGGAGAAATGAGAGCATACAATATATATCTAATAGGAACTTGAGGTAAAGACAACTGGAAAGAGGTCATACAGGACAGATATTGACTTGAATGGCATGAACACTAAGCTTCAGGAAATAAAAAAAAAAAACTTAATCAGGTTAAATAAGACCCAATCATTTATAATACAATTGTACAACACCAGAGGAAAAAGAGATCTGATAAGTAACCAGAGAGAAAAATCAGATTACTTACAAATAACTCTTGTTAGAATGAGAGCTGTTTCTTGGTAGCAACAATAGAAGTTAGAAGGCAACAGAATACCTTCTCAAAGAACAGTCTCCGGATTCGTGGAGAATGAAACACTACATATTATTGTGTTTAATTATAAGCCCAAGTCAAGAAGCTTCTGGTAGAAAACGCTGGAGAGAGTAAGATTCAGAGAGCACTTGATTGACATTTATGACCCACTATTTAAGATCATAAAAGCAGCATGTTTGTTTCTTATTGCTATTAAAAAATTATCACAAATTTAGTGGCTTAAAACAACAAAAATGTATTATCTAACAGCTTTGGAGGTCAGAAATCTAAAATAGGCTTTACTGGGCTAAATTGAAAGTATTGGCCCATATTCCTTCTGGAAGCTCTACAAGACAATCTGTTTGCTTGCCCTTTTGTGCTTCTAGGGGTTGCCTGTATTCCATGAGTCGCAGCCCCTTCCTCTATCTTCAAAGCCAGCAATGCCTGGTTGAAATTTCCTGATGCCCTATCATTCTGATACTCCTCCAATGTAATAAAATCTCACTCTGCCTTCCTCTTATAAGAACATTTGTGATTATACTGGGCCTACCTGGATAATCCAGGATAATCTCCCATCTCAAAATCCTTAAATTAATCCCATCTGCAAAGTCCCTTTTACTATGTAAGACAACATGTTCACAGATTCTAGGGATTCAGACATTGAAATCTTTGGGGGCCATGATTCGGTCTAACACAAGCAGACAGAAACCTTTAAGATCAGTATGTCTAACCCAGCTATATCACAATGTGAGGAATGATAGATTATCAGGGAATCAGGGTGCATTAGTTTCTTCCCTGTCACTAAAAACTATAGAACTACAGTGACCTTGAGGAGGTCCCTTCACTTCTCTGAACCTCTGATCTTTCCTCCTTTCCTTCCTATATTAATTCAGTAAATATTTCTTGAGTCATTCCTCTATGCTAGGTGCTATTGTAGGCTTTGTAAAATGGTACTTTTTCTTATTCTAAATGAATGAGAAATAATATATATGCTTAAAGCATTCAGTAAGGTGTCTGGCATATAGTGAAAACTTAATAAATGAAAACTGTAATTACGATTCTGAATTGAAATAGAGAATTAAGATATTTAAGATATTTAAATTGCAACTATGTCTTTAGAAGTTGAGTCCAAGAGGGTAAACATTTGCATGGCATGCATTTTTGCATAGCACCTATGCTATGCATTGTGCTAGGCATTGGCAATACAAAGATGAGAAAGCCCTGGTCCCTGCCCTTAAAGAGGATGCATGCACACAAGTAACTCTATACAAAGTAGAGAGTCATAATTTTGTAGTAGAAGTACAGAGGAACTGTCATAGGAGCACAGAGATGAAATCACATAAACAGAACCTCAGACTGAGCCTGATCTGACTCCAAGAGGTAGAATTCTTCATTTCAATTTTTATTTTGTTATAATTTCAACTTTTATTTTAGATTCGGGGTACACGTGCAGGATTGTTCCATGGGTATATTGCATGATGCTGAGATTTGCAGTACAAATGATCCTGTCGTCCAAGTAGGGAGCATAGTACCCAATAGGTAGTTTTTCAACCCTTGCCAGCTTTCTTCTCTCTCCCCTCTAGTAGGCCCTAGTGTCTATTGTTCCCATCTTTATGCCCATGTGAGCCCAATATTTAGCTACCACTTACAAGTGAGAACATGTGGCATTTGGCTTTCTGTTCCTGCATTAATTTACTTAGGATAGTGACCTCAAGCCACATCCATATTGCTGCAAAGGACATGATTTCATTTTTCTTATGATTGTGTAGTATTTCAGGGTGTATACATACCACATTTTCTTTATCCAGTCCACCACTGATGGGCACTTAGGTTGATTCCATGTCTTTGCTATTGTGAATAGTGCTGCGATGAACGTACAAATGTATGAGTTTTTTTGGTAGAACCATTTATCTTCCTTTGAGTATATACTCAGTAATGGGATTGCTGGGTCAAACAACAGGTCTGTTCCAAATTCTTTGAGAAATCTCCAAACTGCCTCCCACAGTGACTAAACGAATTTACATTCCACAAAAGGTGAAATTTTTCTCCTTATAAATAAATCCCAGTTACAGGAAAGGCCAGTCAAGCTGAGGGCTCCAATGCCCTTTGTCTTTTATGCTCTTGCCACTCCCAAGCCTCACTGGGGTTGGCTTCCCCATTACCACAATGTTCACATGTGTGGAATTACCCTCGTTTTGTGCTTTGCTTGTGCTATTCCTCTTTCTGTATATTTTTAGATCCTTACATCAGGGGATTTCCCTCTGCCCTTTGAAATTTAGATCCAGGTGACTGAAGTCCTATTTTTATATTCACTGGGAAGTTCAGTTCTCTTCCACAGGTCTTTACTCTATGGTGACTTCTGGCTCTGAACTCCTTCCTCAGCTGAACTCCATATATATGTTTTTTTGTTTTGAGACAGGGTCTTGCCATGTTGGCCAGGGTAGTCTTGAACTCCTGGGCTCAAGCAATCCTTTTGCTTCAGTCTCTTTAGTAGCTGGGATTACAGGCTTAAGCCACCATGGCCAGCTTCTATATTATTTTTGTCTCACTTTCCATGGTAGTTTCTCTCTCTTTTCCATGACACACCACATATGGAATTGTTTTTGTTCTTTTTCCATGGATTTTTCTCTAAACTACTAGGCGTTCGTGCTTGAAATAGATGATTATTTGCTTTCATTCATTTTTTTTTTCCCACTTAACTTGTGAGTAACTCTGGGGAGGGACTAAATTTTACTTTGAATAAAACCAATGTGTTATTTATGCATGGTCCAAAGTGACTATGAATTGACGATTGTCGAATGAATGTATTCTTGCAGTATCAATGCAGTACCTTAAAACAATTAGAAGGCATGCAGAATTGAATGGACTTCTTTTCTCAAAACTCAGGGTTTCTCACATTTAAGCCTGGCCCAAGAAGGAAGTCTTGCCTGTTTTCTTTGTCCTTTAGGCCCATTTGTATTTATTTAATAAAATATTTGTCAGGAACTTTATATGTGTTATCTCCCACCATCCTTAAAACAACCTGATTATGTGAATATTAGTATCCCCATTTCAAAGATGTCAAAACTGAGGCTAAATAACTTGTTCAAAATCATATAGTTAGAGAATGGTAGAACAAGGATTCAAACCCAGACCTGTCTGACTTTAAAGACCAGCCTATTCCATTGCATTCCATTCTTCACTTGCCTGAGTTGTGCAGCCGAGATGTGATCACTTGGCTTTCTTTGGGGAGTAGCCTGGGGGATGAGGAGGGTCAGTTATGACACCGCCAGAGGGCTGGTGCCATCACGTTCAAGAGTTCATGATGACTGCTGCTGTCAAGATGATCTGTGACCACTTTGAGCAGAGGCCTGGCTGCTGGCTGCCTCTTGGGTTAGCAGAATGTATTTTTTTTCCCTAAAATAATCCAGCAAGCCTGGTTGCTTGAAGTAGTGCTTTGGTCTGTCTTTATAGCCTTCCTTCTGTCTGCCTTGCTTACAGCTGCCTACTCTCACTTGCCATTCAGTGATATTTTAGACATCCCACAGTGACTACCTGGAGGATATTGACAGCCTTTTCACTGGCAAATGCTCCTGACATATTGACTGTTCTGGAGGCGATCTTAACTAATGTTTCATGATACTAATGAAATTGTTCCTGCTTGAATGATTGGAATTGCATTATTGGAAGATTAATCTGGCAGCCTTGGGAAGGATAGATGGGAGTGGGGAGAGATAGCTAGTAGACAAACCAATTAGGAAAGCATTGCAACTGTCTGGGAGAGAATAGATCAGAGCCTGAACTAGAGTAGCAGCAGAGACAAAATAAAAGGCAAATGCAAAAAACTCTGGGGACATAACTGAGGTGATAGTTGGAACTGTTCCATATCTCTCAAGCATACAGAAGTCAGGGCATTGCTACTGCCTTATCTCTTTACTTTGGTGTTGAATTCGATGAGGCATAAATTCAACTTAATTTAACAACTGTTTGTTGAGCACATGCTATGTGCCAGGCAGGCTGTTAGAGGCTGTGAGACCTTCTCTCGAACATCTTAGAATGTAGTAAGTGATAAAAATAAGATGGTAAAAGATACTTCACCTGAACTGGGAGAACTGAGGGAAAGCATTATGAAGTTGTTGGTAATAGAGATGGGTTTGACAGGCGGAAATGACTTTTAACAGGCAATAATAAAGGAGGAGAGAGAAGGTATTTGGGTGGAAACAGACTGTGTGAGGGCAAAAATGGTGTTAAATTTGCAGTACAGGTATCCACAGGAGATAAAACTGGAATCCAGGCTTTAGCCATATTTTTAAGGTGAGGAATTTTATTTCACTTAACAAGAGGGAGTCATTGAAGAGTTTTATGCTAAGGGACAATAATATGTGCTGTATTTTAGGAAGATTAGAATCTGGCAAGCATGAGACAGCATGCTGTCAGGAAAAAACTACCAGATGGGAAGCTGTGTACTTGGGTCTTTGGTCCAGCTATTTTATTCATTAGTTGAGCAACCTTAGATAAATTATTTAGTACCTCTGAATTAGGATTTCCTCACGAACAAGAACAGATAATAATTTCTGAGTTCCACAAAGATTATTATGAACTGATATCAAATAAGAAGTGGGTGAAAGATTTAATAAGCAAGTAAGATAAATACAATTATTTTTAAAGATGAGAGTGAACCTAGAAAAAAATGGGAGACTAGTTTAGAGCATATGGTTGCTGATTGAGGTAATAAAGAAATGGATAGGATCAACTGAATTGGCAATGAAGGAAATAGACAGAAATAATTTAAACTAATAGTAGCTAATACTTTCATAGTACTTAGTAAAAGATGTTCTTTCAAGCACTTTGCCTATATTAATTTAACAACCCCATGAGGTAGGAACTATTACTATCTCTACACTTTACAGAAAGTTTAAAAGTCTTCCCAAGCTCATTCCACTGGAGACGCTGTGATTTGAACCCAGGTAGGTGGCTCCAGATCTTCTACTTTTACTACTATGGTACTGACTTTCAATGTTGGATGATTTGATTAGCATGGAGCATCTGTCTTCAGTTTTGCTCTTAACACTTGTGTAGAAAAGAAAATATTGTATAGTGGTTAGTCTCATTAATCTGGAATCAGGCAGTTTGGATTTATACTCAAGCTCGGCTAGTTTTCTCAGTCTCTGACCTTTGTTTTTTTCCACCTGTAAAATGGGGATTTCTTTAGTACATGACTACTAAGTTTGTTGCAGAGATGATTTAAGATTATCGTGAAGCGCTTGGTACAAAACTGCCCAGTCAATTTTAGCCACGCTTATTTTTGTTTTCTGAGCTTGTTTTTCAAAGCATGACACCATTTAAGGTTATACTCCTCTGGTTGATTTTTTTCTGTTGCCTTTGTTTGTACCAATTCTTCAGTATCCTTTGCAGCTGGATTTCAATGAGAGCTGCATTGCTCAATACGAACACTCCACTACTTGTGAAGCACTGTTGTCTTTCATTGTGTGACTTCCGGTAGTGCACTTAACCTTTGTGGGTTTCAGGTAGCTCCTTTAGGAAATGTTGCATACTGCTCTGCAAAAAACTCAGTTCGCTGGTATGGAGTCAGGGTGGCTTAATCCTGGATGAGAAAGAGTTTCAGAAGGGTTATGAAAGTGGTCAGAGACTTTGATTCCAAGGAAGAGGAAGTGACAGATGGATTGGTTTCTCTCATTTACGGTTTTAGGCCTACAGAAAAAAATATATTGGTCTGAAGGAAAAGCCAGCTCTGGATAGTGGAAAAAGACTGGAATCACATAAACCTGAGTTTCAATCCTGCCTTTTCACTTATTGTTTGACCTTGTGACTTGACATCTCTAATCTTCAGTTCTCCCTCTTTAAAATAATAAGAATAATGATAACCTCATGAGGTTACCATGAGGATTAAATGAGCTAAAATTTAATGGGTCTGAAACGGAGTAGATATTAATGCTATGATCAATTACCATATTTAGGCTGTTGAATGAGAAAGGAAAGTATGTGATGATCATTGCATTTTCTCATATTTTTCAGAATGACTCTAAATGCCACAATATTGCCCACTTAAATGAGAAACAATTTGAAAAATTTTAGAGAACCATTTCTTTTCAAATTTATTTGGGATTACTGAGGCCATTGATCTTAATTTCAATTAAAATAAAGTTACCTTGCAGAGATATAGCATACCAAGTGACCAAGCTTAGCACCACTAATAGTGGGGCACTCTGACATGATGGGTCACCTTGTGTCTGGAGTTGGTTCCTGCTGGTGGGTTCATGACTCTCTCTGACTTCAAGAATGGAGCCGCTGACCTTTGTGGTGACTGTTACAGCTCTTAAAGATGGCACAGACCCACGTAGCAAGGTGTATTGTGAAGAGCAAAAAGACAAAGCTTCCACAGCAAGGAAGGGGACCCAAGTGGGTTGCCGCTGCTGGCTGGGGTGGCCAGCTTTTATTCCGTTATTGTCCCCTCCCATGTTCCGTTTTTGTCCTATCAGAGTGCCCTTCTTTCAATCCACCCCGCAATTGGTTACTTTTAGAATCCTGCTGATTGGTGCCTTTTACAGAGCGCTGATCTGTGCATTTTACAATCCTCTTGTAAGACAGGAAAGTTCCCCAAGTCCCCACTCGACCCAGGAAGTCTAGCTGGGCTCACCTCTCAACCTGATGCCATAGGAGTTCTTAGCATCACCTAGAAAGCATTCTCAATAAAAATATTTAACTTGAATTTGATCAAGCTTCTATAACTCACCTGTAGTTTACAAGAAACACAAAGGACAGAGAATTGAGAAAAATGACATGATTAGGAAACAATGTAGAATATAGAATATTCTTTAAAACAGCTGGTATGGACTCTTTAAAAAGTCAATGTCATGAGAAAAGAAAAGGCAGAGAAATTGTTCTAGATGTAGAGAAATCACAGAGACATGACGATTAAATGTAAGATGTGATTTTCAATTGGAAAATAAAACAAAAGAGGTGTAAAATACATTTTGAAACTTGTATTAGTCCATTTTCATGCTGCTGATAAAGACGTACCCAAGACTGGGCAATTTACAGAAAGAAAGAGGTTTATTAGACTTACAGTTCCATGTGGCTGGGGAGGCCTCACAATCATGGCAGAAGGTGAAAGGCATGTCTCACATGGCAGTGGCAAGAGAGAGAATGAGAGCCAAGTGAAACAGGTTTTCCCTTATCAAACCATCAGATCTCGTGAGACTTATTCGCTAACACGAGAACAGTATGGGGGCAACTGGCCCCATGATTCAGTTACCTCCCACTGGGTCCCTCCTACAACACATGGTAATTATGGGAGTGCAATTCAAGATGAGATTTGGGTGTGGACAGAGAGCCATACCTAATCAAAGCTATTGATGAAATTTGAATATTTAAAAATTAGATGTTGGAAAAAAATACTTGACATCCCACCTCCCATCCCATCCTCCCACCAATCTCTACCTCTACCCATATATTTTGATTAGTTATTCAATTACTCTGTGATGGGGCCAGGGCATCAGTAGCTAGTAAAGATTCCACAGGTGATTTTAATGAGCACAACAGCCCTAAAAATAACTCTTGCACCTGTCCACCAGGAAACACCTAAGAAATAGCTCATAGCAGCACTGCTTGTAATACCACAAAATGGAAACCACCCACATGTTCATCAACAATAGAATGGATCAAGTGTGCTATATTTATAAAGAAGGAAAGTGATTACTTTAATGCCTAGGAATACTTGATGGTTAACTTTTTGTCTCCTCCAACTTGAATTCCCAGTTTTCATTTGATCTGGACCTCAGCATTAATTGTATACAATAGTAAGGACATTTCTAGACATTTCTTTTGGAGATGGCCTTTACCCTTAATTTCTGCAGATTTCACCCACTGGCTATCAACTTCTTTAGAGTGAATTTTGCCCTTCTGCTCAAATAGATAATTCCCATCTTCCAGTTTGTGGTTTTTGGAGAACGGGAATCAGCTTGCTTCTTTAAAAGCCATTTGCAGTAGTCTGCCTGGAATTTAAAATTTTATGGCTTATTCCATCAGTCCATGTGATATTACCCCATCTGAATTTAGCTAACTGAGCTAATGTATAATTAGCATTTCTCTCCACTCATCCCTTTGCTCCCTCATGAGTTGGGAATTATGTTTTCACGGTGTGTACTGGGAAGGCAGACATGTCTGGGCTGACATTCTGAGCTGCTATTTCCCCTGTCTACCCTGTAAACTCCCACTTTGCTATTTTGGTTATCATTTTTTAAAAGTTTTATTATAGCTGATGGAAATATTATAGTTTAATAGACTTCTCAGGTTTGTTGTTCCTCATAAGCCCAGGTTCCAGCATTCTGACCCTCACTACCAACTTAATTAACTGTGTCTCTCCTAGTGAAAGCAACAGTGTTGTTTTATTTCTTACTGTTGAGATGTGTTAATGACTCATCAGCAGGGTATTAATGTTCATTTTCATCCAACAAGGACCAAAGATACACCTTTCACAGTTTATTAATTTTAAGGTTCCCTGGATCAGAATCATCTATGAGGGTTAGAAGCCACTTAAAAATTATAATGCACTTACCTGGTTCATGATAATTGGATCCCATATTTGTTTTGACAAAGAGAAGTTTATTAGTCCATGAAGAGATGATAGTGTGTGATCAAGGTAAACACCTTTGTGAGCTTTCGAGATAATTCCAGATGTCACTAATTAAAAATCTATGATTCAGGTGCATTTACCTCTATTAGAGAGGGATCTGTGATAACATTTGGATTTCATTTTTTAAATATTATAGGAGATAATATTGTGGCCCAAAAAAGCATTATCTATAAAAGCCAAAAGGTCTTTATTTTCCTTAAGATTTTTTCAGAGCACAGGGCTAAAACCTTTCTGTTATTAGTAGTAAGTGTATCAGTTAGTTTTTGCTTCTAATAATAAACCACCCTAAGGTTTAGTGGTTAAAATGAAAGTTCTTTTTTTAGTTCACAATTCTGTGGGCTGGCAACTTGGGCCAGGCTCAGCTGGATAATTCCTTTGCTGGTCTGAGCTGGAGCTCACTCATGTGTCTCTGGTCAGTTAGCAGGTTGGCTGGAGGCTGGTTGGTCTAGAAGAGACCTATGATGGGATGGCTGGTCTTTGCTTCATGTGCTTTCACAAGGAACAAGCACATCAAGAGGTGCTTCTTCCACATGAAGAAGTTTAGCTTTGGCTTCGTCACGTGGAGATGGTAACAGGAGCCCCAAGAACATCAAGACAGGGCAAGCCTTTTCAAGTCTTTGCTTGCATTGTGTTTAGTGTTGTCCTAGTGGGCAATGTAAGTTCCATGGTAAAGTTCAGAGTTGGTGTGTTTGGGATGGGGTCGGGGGATGAGGTAGAGGGAGGGTTGGCTACCAAGGGCAGGGATACAGTGAAGTGTGAACAAACTGGAGCTACTATTGCAAATAATCCACCAGAGTGAGATAGGACAAATATTATTTGTCTAAACTGGTATAGACCAATATTTTACCAAGTGGATTCTAAGGAATTCTGGTTCAGGGAATATATCTATATGTTACCAAAAGGGGAGTTCTAGAGTTAAATAATTTTCAGCAATGCTAGATTTAGCAAAGCGAAAGAGATTTATTTATTGCAGGACATCTCATAGCCATTAATATGCTCAGAGTCATGATCAATCTTCAAAAGTAGATGCATAATTTCCCAAACTTAGACTACAGAATTCTCTGTTCCCCACCTCCACTTTCCATGGGTAATCTTTAGAGACAGATGCACTTTAAAACACATTTAAAATGCTGCTGTACAACAAACAATGAGCTCCTTGACTAGCCTTTTATTTCTCAATCTTTGCTTTGACAAAGGACAAAGATTGAAAAATAACTATATTACACTCATGTAATCACCACATTTTTTGTGCCTATTTCTCCAGGATTAAAATAGGAGACAATAAATTTTACTATCAATTTTCTTAGGAAAAAAACAAAACAAAACAAAACAATGTGGGCCTCCAAAGAACAGTGTGCTTTTATGGCTGGGCCGGTTGCATTCTCTATCATTGTCTCAGGAACCCATTTGCATGCAATTTTACTATGATTAGATTTTGAATATGGAGACTTTTCTATAATTTGAGCCTTTATTAGAATACTTTTCTCCTGATAGCAACTGCAATAAGCCAAGATTCAGGAGTAAGCCATCTCTATATTTAGCCTTTGGGAAGAATTTGCAGTATGTTTTCCATCGATTGATTTGGCATGTAGACAGTTTATTCCAGTAGAGATGAAGCAGGATTAAAGATATGAACTTTGGGGTCTCCAAGTAAATCTCGGGCTAGTCACTCTTCAGTCCTCTGACTTTGAACACATTTCTCAACTGCTGTAAGGTAGATAGAACAGTATCTATCTTTCAGAGTTCTGAGATTCAATGACATAAGGTGAGTACATTTTTAAAAATCCTGGTTCTTAGAATATAGAGGATGCTTAATAAAGGGTAGCCTTTGCTCTTGAGGAAAGAATCCTGCTTTTGAAGGTGTGACGGCAAAAATTTGGGGCCTTATGATGGATTCAAGTTCGGCCTGAAGCTCTGATTTTGCAGGGTTATGACAGAGAGATCCTCTTTCCAGCTCTCACACATGCCAAAGCTTGCTTTGACCCCAGGGCCTTTGCACTTTTAGCTTTCTGCCTGAAATGATGTTCTTTCCAAGGTTTGTGCATGGCTTCATTTAGGTCTCACTTCAAAATTGGCTCCTAGACACCCTCTAGCCACATTCACTGATGTAGCCATTCCTTTTACTAATTGCCTCTCCCCAATCTGTATCCCATTACCCAACTGCTTTACTATCCTTATAACAGCACTTTATGATATGACTTTATGCATTTATTTGTTATGTGTTTGTTTGCTCCTGTCCAACTAGAAATCAACCTCTGTGAAACCTTAGGAGCCCCAGGCCTAGAATGTGGTCTGCCCCATAGTAGCAGGTCTCAGTAAATATCTGTGGTTGGGTTTAGAATAAGAAATGACTGAACAGAAAGCTCATCTTGTGGATTTGGCAGTGAAGGTGTCTCAAGAAGCAGTCCCTGAGCCCCACCCTCCTTCCTGTGGTTGTGGATTTTAGTGCTAGGAGCATGCACATTTCTCTGTCAGCTTAGAACCTGGAGCAGGCAGAGACCTCCACGTAGAGAGGCCAGAGAGGCTGTAAGTGGACATATCTGTGAAGATCCAGGGACAGCAGAGATGAGGAGGTAAAGTGTGGCCTGATGCAGAATATCCTACACTTCCCCAAACAAGTCAAAATGTTTCATGGCTCGCTGCTTTTGCTCAGGAAGCAAACCTCCTTGTCTGTGGAGCAAACACCTACCTACCTTTCATGACCCAGTTCAAGCATGACAAGCCTTTTCTAATTTTCCCTACCATAGATAGATTTAGCTCCTCTCCTCCATGTCCTCCCTGTATTCTATGCACACTCCTCTAACCTGTACCTCCTTACGGCTCGCACTTCTCCTTTGTTTGGGATGAGCACTTTGATTTTTTTTTTTTTTTTTTTTTTTTTTTTTTTTTGGTTCATGCTCTCAGTTCATACAGTTTAAATGAAGCAAACCACTCTCCTTGCCTGGGGTGGCAGGCAAGATAACTGGTCCATTGGCAATACCATGTCCTTGAGCAGTGATTGGTTCAGAAAAGGATGCATACAACAAGCCTGATGAGTCAAGCCTGGTACATTTGCTGAAACTATTAGAAAAGGGATGTTCCCTTTCCACTGGTGTTGCCAGGCTGGTGGAATATAAGTCTGGAGTGGTTGGAGGTGATTTTGCCACCAAAAAACATAAAAACACAAACCAACATGGAAAAAAGCATAATTTATGATGGAGAGAGACAGAATTCAGTTGGATATTTGAATATCTGAATCCAGAAATGCCCAAAGCAACTGAACTTTTCAATGGCATGATGGTTTCTCTTTTTTGTTCATGTCAGCTTGGATTGAAATTGTGCCATTTTGTAATCAGGGTCCTGAGTAGTGCAATGCTTTTTTTTTTTATAGCACAGTGGGAGCACCTTGACAGCAGAGACTGTCTCTGCTCTTGTCTTTTGTCTTGACATTGCACTATGTGCTCAATATCTGTCTTCTAACCTGATTGGAGTGATTGAATGAATTCCTGAATTAAATTAGTAGGTAACTGGACACATCTTTAATGACAAATTCAGGATCTGGGGTTTTTGTCTTTCCTGGTTTTCTCACATAATTAATTCACAGTTTCCTGGCCCCATGTCAGCAACTGAAAGTATTTTATTTTTTTCTTGCTTCTTTAAAATGACCATTAGCTTGTTTCACTGTCATTTGATTCTTTTCTTTGTGCTGAGGTGCAAGGGAAACAAATTCTCTTTAATTGAGGGTTGCTGTTATGAGGATTTGCATTATTGCTTAGTTTTCACAAACAGGATATTACAGCAACTGGTGATTAATGTGATGGGAAAGAGCTAACATGCTACATGAGTCATTACATTAGACTCAACATGTTTAATGGTCTGTTATGCTGAGCAGGGAGCAGCAAAGAGCCTGCTGGGGAAAAGAAAAGGCGAAAATCTTAGACACATTTTTTCAAGCTGTCTATCTTACAAACAGAGAGCTGTCACCATTCTCCTAACTGCAAATTAGGCAACGAATCTGAGAAATTATTTTTCTTCCTTTGACCGGTGAATATAGATTGTAAGTTGACCGGTGCTATACAGAAATATTATAAAGTGATACAAGGATGGTCGTGATGGTCAACTCTTGTGATGAGATAAACTCATTAATTCATTAACTTCTGCTTTCCTGCCTGGAAAATGGAAAAGTAATAGAGAACCAGTTTATAAATTCATCAAACTTGCATAATGAAAACTGGGTTTGCTAAAAGGTTCATTTTTAGGAGAAAGGCAATGTAAATCAAAGTACAAAAGTATTGAAGTCTTGGTCTAGTTTTGGCTCAGCTTCTATTTGCATGAACCACTTTTGGTAAGATAGTTAACATTTTGATCTTTAGTCATCTCACTCACCTGAGAGGGTTTGTACTCTCTTTATCACAGAGTGGCATGAGTATTGAGAAAGAATTTGTGAAATGTAAGCAATAAAATATGTAAAGAAATTTGATTATCATGTAATAGTATTATTGATAATACTGCAGTTCACACGAGATGTCTAGAATTATGAAAGTTTGTTCTCTGACATTTTCCAGAAATGTAAATGAAATTTCCCTCCACTCCCACCCTTGGCATCTCCAGTCCATTCTTTACACTGAAGCCAGAGTGGTCTTCTAAAAATATATAAATCTGATTATAACACTCCCAATGCATGATGGACTCCAATGGCTTCTCATTGCTGTTATGTTTGGAACCAAGGTTCTCAACATGGAAACAAGCCTGTATACCATCTGGCACATTTTTATGTCTCTCTTTTCATCTCATAACTTTTTTTTTTTTCTGTCTGGGTTCTACCCACATTGTCTTCTTTCAGGATCTGAGTGCACTGTGCTTCTTATCTCAGACTTTGCATGTGCTATTCTTTCAGCCTAGAATGCTCTACCCACTCTGCTTCCCAACCTTCACCTTGAGTAGACTGAATAATGATCGTCTGTCCTCAAAGAAGCCCATGTCCTAAGCTCCAGAAACTGTGGCTATGTGATATTACATGGTAAAAGGGGCTTTACAGAAGTGATTAAGGATCTTGACATGGAGAGGTTATCTGGATTATCCAGGAGAGCCCCAGTGTAATCACAGGCATCTTTATAAGAGTAAAGAAGAAGAATCAGATTTAGTAGTAGATGTGATGATGGAAGCAAGACAATGGCGTGAATGTAGGAAAGCAGTTACCATAACATGTGGCAGGCCTGCTGGTGGAGCATGGGGGGGAAGGGTTCCTAAACCATTTTTGAGAGTGCAGTGAATGGAGGCTTCTTACAGAAAAAGACACAAGCAGAGCCCTGATGTTTGAGCAGGAGGAGGGGGCTGCTTGAAGAGGTGAGGACAGAGAATGTTCAAAGTAATATAGACAGCATGGGCATGTATTCTTGAGGCAGGAAAACTGGAAAGAGTGGAGAATCCTGGTGTGCACAAATGGTGATGGTTGAGGTTGGAGAAGAAATCAAAGGCCAGATTATTAAGAGCCTTATGAGCCAGTTTAAGGACTTAGGTAAATACAGGCCAGAGGAAGGGTTTTAAGCAGAGGGGATAAATGATAACATTTGAGTTGCAGGGGTCAAAGTGGAGAAGGGGAGATAAAGTGGCTGTTTTAGTATTTGGCAAAGAGATGGCTTTGGCTGAAGAAGTTACGGGTGATGGGGATGAAGTCAAATGGACTGATCCTAGAGATATTTAGGAGGAAGGTTCAATAGGACTTAGGCTGATAGAATGCAGGAGTGATGAGAAATGAGGAGCCAAAGATTCCTCAGCTTAATAATTTGGAAAACTGAATAAATAGGTGGTGATGCCATTCGTTGAGATAAGGGAAAGAGGAATATACTAAAGAGAAAAGTCATGTACTGAAAATGTCTGCAGCAAACAATTACTTGTTAAAAGACTATGAATTCGGTATTAATGTAGACAAGTTAACCTGGATGACAGTTGGTAGAAGGGATTATTGCTTGTGGGTATGGCCTGGAGAGGATAGATTTGAAGGATGGGACACATCTAGAAAATAATTGGGTCATACATATAAGTTCCATAATTTATCTTCACAGTTTAGGATCAAGGAGATATAATTTCCTAGCACATATAAAATGTTTTGTATTTTAAATTAGTTTTTATTTTATTTTTTATTTTTCCATTAGTTATTGGGGTACAGGTGGTATTTGGTTACATAAGTAAGTTCTTTAGTGGTGATTTGTGAGACTTTGGTGCACCCATCACCCGAGCAGTATACACTGCACCATATTTGTAGTCTTTTATCCCTCACCCCCTCCCATTCTTCCCCCTAAGTCCTCAAGGTCCATTGTATCATTCTTATGCCTTTGCACCCTCATAGCTTAGCTCCCACATAACAGTGAGAACATATGATGTTTGGTTTTCCATTCCTGAGTTACTTCACTTAGAATAATAGTCTCCAATCTCATCCAGGTCACTGCAAATGCTGTTAATTCATTCATTTTTATGGCTGAGTAGTATTCCATGGTGTGTGTATATATACATATATATATATATATATGTATGTATGTATATGTGTGTCTATATATATATGTGTGTATATGTGTGTATATATATATGTATATATATACCACAGTTTTTAACCACTTGTTGATTGATGGACATTTGGGTTGGTTCCACGATTTTGCAATTGTGAATTGTACTGCTATAAACATACGTGTGCAAGTATCTTTTTTGAATAATGACTTCTTTTCCTTTGGGTAGCTACCCAGTAGTGGGATTGCTAGATCAAATGGTAGTTCTACTTTTAGTTCTTTAAGGACTCTTTGCACTGTTTTCCATAGTGGCTGTACTAGTTTACATTCCCACCAGCAGCGTAGAAGTTTTTCCTGTTCACCACATTCATGCCAACATGTACTGTTTTTTGATTTTTTGATTATGGCCGTTCTTGCAGGAGTAAGGTGGTATTGCATTGTGGTTTTGATTTGCATTTCCCTGATCATTAGTGATGTTGAGCATTTTTTCATGTGTTTGTTGGCCATTTGTTTATCTTCTTTTGAGAATCATCTATTCATGTCCTTAGTCCACTTTTTAATGGGATTTTTTTTTCTTACTGATTTGTTTGAGTTCATTGTAGATTCTGGATATTAGTTCTTTGTCAGATATAAAGATGGTGAAGATTTCCACCCATTCTGTGTGTTGTCTGTTTACTCTGCTGACTGTTCCTTTTGCTGTGCAAAAGCTCTTTAGCTTAATTAAGTCCCAGCTATTTATCTTTGTTTTTATTGCATTTGCTTTTGGGTTCTTGGTCATGAAATTCTTGCATAAGCCAATGTCTAGAAGGGTTTTTCCAATGTTGTCTTCTAGAATTTTTATGGTTTCAGGTCTTAGATTTAAGTCCTTAATCCATCTTGAGTTGATTTTTGTATCAGGTGAGAGATGAGGATCCAGTTTCATTCTCCTACATGTGGCTAGCCAATTAACCCAGCACCGTTTGTTGAAAAGGGTGTCCTTTCCCCACTTTATGTTTTTGTTTGCTTTGTCAAAGATCAGTTGGCTGTAAGTATTTGAGTTTATTTCTGGGTTCTCTATTCTGCTCCATTGGTCTATGTGCCTATTTTTATATCAGTACTAGGCTGTTTTGGTGACTATGGCCTTATAGTATAGTTTGAAATCAGGTAGTGTGATGCCTCCAGATTTGTTCTTTTGGCTTAGTCTTGCTTTGGCTATGAAGGCTCTTTTTTGGTTCCAAATGAATTTTAGAATTGTTTTGTCTAACTCTGTGAAGAATGGTGGTGGTATTTTGATGGGGATTGCATTGAATTTGTAGACTGCTTTTGGCAGTATGATCATTTTCACAATACTGATTCTATCCATCTGTGAGCATGGGATGTTTTTCTATTTGTTTGTGTTATCTATGATTTCTTTCACCAGTGTTTTGTAGTTTTCCTTGTCGAGGTCTTTCGACTCCTTTGTTATGTATATTCCTATGTATTTCATTTTATTTATTTTTTTTGCAGCTATTGTGAAAGGGATTGAGTTCTTGATTTGATTCTCTGCTTTGGTCACTGTTGGTGTATAGAAGAGCTACTAATTTGTGTACATTAATCTTGTATCTGGAAACTTCGCTGAATTATTTTATCAGTTCTAGGAGCTTTCTGGAGGAGTCCTTAGGGTTTTCAAGACAAATGATCATATTGTCAGCAAACAGGGACATTTTGCTCTTTACCAATTTGGAGGCCCTTTATTTCTTTCTCTTGTCTGATTGCTGTGGCTAGGACTTCTAATACTATGTTGAAGAGGAGTGGAGAGATTCTTGTCTTGTTCCTGTTCTCAGAGGGAATGCTTTCAACTTTTCCCCATTCAGTATTATGTTGGCTATGGGTTTGTCATAGGTGGCTTTTATTATGTTAAGGTATGTCCCTTGTATGATGATTATGCTGAGGGTTTTAATCATAAAGTGATGCTGGATTTTGTCGAATGTTTTTTCTGCATCTATTGAGATAATCATGTGATTTTTATTTTTAATTTTGTTTGTGTGGTGTATCACATTTATTGACTTGTGTATGTTAAACCATCCCTGAATCCCTGGTATGAAATCCACTTGATCACGGTGGATTATCTTTTTGACATGTTGTTGGATTTGGTTAGCTAATATTTTGTGAAGAATTTAAGCATCTATGTTCATCAAGGGTATCAGTCTGTAGTTTTCTTTTTTGGTTGTGTCCTTTCCTGGTTTTGGTGTTAGGGTGATGCTGGCTTCATAGAATGAATCAGGGAGGGTTCCTTCTTTCCCTATCTTGTGGATTAGTGTCAAAGGATTGGTACCAATTCTTCTTTGAATGTCTGGTAGAATTCTGCTGTGAATACATCTGGTCCTGGAATTTTTGTTGGTAATTTTTAAATTACCATTTCAATCTCACTGCTTGTTATTGCTCTGTTCATGGTGTCTAATTCTTCCTGATTTAAGCTAGGAGGGTTGTATTTTTCCAGGAATTTATCCATCTCTTCTAGGTTTTCTAATTTATGTGCATAAAGGTGTTCATAGTAGCCTTGAATAATCTTTTGCTTTCAGTGGTGTCAGTTGTAATACCTCCTGTTTTGTTTCTTAGTGAGGTTATTTGGATCTTTCTTTTCTTCTTGGTTAATCTTGCTAATGGTCTATTAACTTTATTTATCTTTTTAAAGAACCAGCTTTTTGTTTGATTTACTTTTTTTTCAATTTCATTTAGTTCTGTTCTTATATTGGTTATTTCCTTTCTTCTGCTGGGTTTGGGTTTGGTTTGTTCTTGTTTCTCTAGTTCCTTGAGGACCTTAGATTGTCTGTTTGTGCTCTTTCAGACTTTTTGATGTAGTCATTTAGGGCTATGAACTTTCCTCTTAGCACCGCCTTAGCTGTATCCCAGAGGTTTTGATAGGTTGTATCATTATTGTCATTCAGTTAGAAGAATTTTTAAATTTCCATCTTGATTTTATTTTTGATCAAATGCTTATTCAAGATCAGGTTATTTAATTTCCATGTATTTGCATGTTTTGAAGGTTCCTTTTGGAGTTGATTTCCAGTTTTATTCCACTGTGGTCTGAGACAGTGCTTGATGTAATTTCAATTTTCTTAAATTTATTGAGGCTCGTTTTATGGCCTATCATACGGTCTATCTCAGAGAAAGTTCCATGTGCTGTTGAATAGAAAGTGTATTATGTGGCTGTTGGATGAAATGTTCTGTATATATCTGTTAAGTCCATTTGCTCCAAGGTATAGTTTAAATCCATTGTTTTGTTGTTGTTGTTGACTTTCTGTCTTGATGACCTGTCTAGTGCTGTCAGTGGAGTATTGAAGTCCCTTACTATTATTGTGTTGCTGTCTATCTAATTTCTTAGGTCTAGTGGTAATTCTTTTGTAAATTTGGGAGCTCCAGTGTTAGGTGCATATGTGTTTATGATTGTGATATTTTCCTGTTGGACAAGGCCTTTTACCATTATATAATGTCCCTCTTTGTCTCTTTTAACCACTGTGGCTTTAAAGTTTGTTTTGTCTGATATAAGAATAGCTACCCCTGCTCGCTTTTGGTGTCTATTTGCATGAAATGCCTTTTTCCACCCCTTTACTTTAAGTTTATGGGAGTCCTTCTGTGTTAGGTGAGTCTCCTAAAGGCAGCAGATAGTTGGTTGATGAGTTCTTACCTATTCTTCGGTTCTGTATCTTTTAAGTGGAGCATTTTGGCCATTTGCATTCAAAGTTAGTATTAAAATGTGAAGTACCCTTGCATGCATCATGCTCTTTGTTGCCTGTGTACCCTTTTTTGTTTTTGTTTTTGCTTTTTAACTTGTATTTTTGTTTTATAGGTCCTGTGTGATTTATGCTTTAAAGAAGTTCTGTTTTAATGTATTTCCAGGATTTGTTTCATGATTTAGAGCTCACTTTAGCAGTTCTTGTAGTGGTGGCTTGGTAATGGCAAATTCTCTCAGCATTTGTTTGTCTGAAAATGACTCTATCTTTCCTTCATATATGATGCTTAGTTTCACTGGATACAAAATTCTTGGCTGATTATTGTTTTGTTTGAGGAGGCCAAAGATAGGGCCCCAGTCTCTTCTAGCTTGCAGGGCTTCTGCTGAGAAATCTGCTGTTAATCTGATAGGTTTTCCTTTATAGGTTACCTGGTGCTTCTGTCTCATAGCTCTTTAGATTCTTTCCTTTGTCTTAACTTTGGATAACCTGATGACAATGTGCCTATGCAAAGATCTTTTTTGTGATGAATTTCCCAAGTGTTCTTTGTGCTTCTTGTATTTGCATGTCTAGGTCTCTAGCAAGGCCAGGTAAGTTTTCCTCAATTATTCTCCCAAGTATGTTTTCCAGGCTTTTAGAATTGTCTTCTTCCTCAGGAACACCAATTATCCTTAGGTTTGGTCATTTAACATACTCCCAGACTTCTTGGAGGCTTTGTTCATATTTTCTTATTCTTTTTTCTTTACTCTTTGTTGGATTGGGTTAATTCAAAGACCTTGTCTTCAAGCTCTGAAAGCTTCTTTCTTCTACTTGTTCATATCTGTTACTGAAACTTTCTATATTATTTCACATTTCTAAAAGTGTGTCCTAAGTTTTCTGAATTTTTGATTTTTTTTTAATTTAAGATATCTATTTTCTTGAATAATTCTCCTTTCACTTCGTGTATCATATTTTGGACTTCCTTACATTGGGCTTCGCCTTTTTCTGGTCCCTCCCTGATTAGCATAATAACTAACCTCCTGAATTCTTTTTCTTCTTGGTTTGGACCCATTGCTGGTGAACTAGTGTGATCTTTTGGGGGTGTTGAAGAACCTTGTTTCATCATATTACCAGGGTTGGTTTTCTTGTTCCTTCTTATTTGGGTAGCCTCTGTCAGAGGGAAGGTCTAGGGCTGATGACTGTTGTTCAGATTTTTTGTCTCATGGGGTGTTTCCTTGATGTAGTACCCTCCCCCTTTTCCTATGGATGTGGCTTCCTGTGAGCTGAACTGCAGTGATTGTGGTCTCTTCTGGGTCTAGCCATCCAGCGAGTCTGCCTGGCTCTGGGCTGATACTGGGGTTTGTCTGCACAGAGTCCTGTGATGTGAACCATCTATGAGTCTCTCAGCTATGGATACCAGCGCCTGTTCTAGTGGAGGTGGCAGAGGGTGCAATGGACTCCATGAGGGTCCTTAACTTTGGTGGTTTAATGCTCTATTTTTGTGCTGGTTGGCCTCCTGCCAGGAGGTGGCACTTTCCAGAAAGCATCAGCTGTAGTAGTGTGGAGAGGGACTGGTGGTGGGTGGGACCCTAGAACTCCCAAGATTAAATGTCCTTTATCTTCTGCTACCAGGGTGGATAGGGAAGGACTATCAGGTGGGGGTGGGGCTAGGCATGTCTGAGCTCAGACTCTCTTTGGGCAGGTCTTGCTACAGCTGCTGTGGGGGATGGGGGTGAGATTCCCAGGTCACTGGAGTTGTGTACCTAGGAGGATTACGGCTGCCTCTGCTGAGTCATGCAGGTTGTCCAGGAAGTGGGGGAAAGCTGGCAATCACAGGCCTCACCCAGCTCCCACAGAAAATGAAAAGCCAACATCCCCAAGTCTGTTTTCAGGCGGAGGGTCAGATGGGCTTGAAAACTTGCTTGAGGCTTTCTGCCTCCCAACTGCAAGAGAAAAGGGCTTTAGTTCTTCCCCCACCTGTGATGTCTGCATGCCAGATTTGCGCGCTCCCCTGAGTTCTGGCCAGGAGGCTTCTTGCCCCGTTCAGACTGTTACAAAGTTCAGCTAGAAACCTTCTTCTCCCTGTGGAGTTTTAACCCTAGCTCCTCTAGCCACCCTCCCAATAGATCCTTGTGGCGTCAGGCAGGAATGGGCTGCTTGGCGACCCAGTGAGCTCTCAGGGCCTTTCTGCTGCTTTCTCTACTGCTGTATTTCACTCGGCTCAGCTCTCTAACTTGACTCAGCTCCAGGTAAAGTCAGAAACTTCTCCTGCAAACGGACCTTCATCTTCTCCAGTGGGGGTGTGTGTTTGAGAGAGGAGGGTCTCCCTTTCCCAGTTCCACAGTTGGGGTACTCACAGTATTTGGGGTGTCTCCTGGGTCCTGTAGGAGCAGTCTGCTTCCTTCAGAAGGTCTATGTGTCCTCTCAGGATTGCTGGTTTGTTCTTGCAGTTGATCTGGAGCTAAAATTTTCAGTGCCAGCCTCTGCATGTTGTTCTGTCTGGAGCCATAATCTAGTCCTGCATGTATTTTATTTTATTGTTATTATTTTTTTGAGACAGAGTCTTTCTCTATCACCCAGGCTGGAGGGCAATGGGCCATCTTGGCTCAGTGCAACCTCTGCCTCCTGGGTTCAAGTGATTCTCCTGCCTCAGCCTATGGAATAGCTGGGATTGCAGGCACATGCCACCACGCCCAGCTAATTTTTGTATTTTTAGTAGAGATGGGGTTTCACCATGTTGGCCAGGCTGGTCTCGAGCTCCCGACCTCAAGTGATCCACCCACCTCAGCCTGTGAAAGTGCTGGGATAACAGGCAAGAGCCACCGTGTCCAGCCAGTTTTTTAACTGACAAATAAATATTGTATGTATTTATTGTTGTATAACACATTGTTTTGAAACATGTACACATTGTGGAATGGCTAAAATGAGCTGATTAACATATGCCTCACCTCACATACTTATCATTTTTTTTTTTTGTGGTGAAAACACTTAAAATCTACTCTGTTGGCAATTTTCAAGAATACAAGACATCATTATTTTCACAAACTCTATAATATTATGTAGTTTCTACAAAGCAAACATTATCTTTGGTAGTCATATTGGAAGCATAAAATTTAAAATAAACAAGGAGATGTTTCTATTCTACCCTGGGCTGCTTAGTCCATTTCTGGAGTATTATATTCAGTTTTGAATACCATAGATTAATAATAACATGGAAAATCTTGAGAATATTTACTGGAGAGTATCCAGGACAGTGAAGCAATTTGAAGCCATTGATACAGAGGATTTTTTCAGGAAGTTGACAGTGTTTGCTAAGAAGAGAGACTTTGTGTCTATTTGTGGGGTATTGGGAAAGGTGTGTAATATACAAAAGCTGTAATGTGAAACAATGATTAATCTTATTCTGTACTATGTCAAGGGATATAAATGGAACCAATGGAAGTAGTTAAGGAGGTCAAGAGATTGACAAGCTTCATGTGCAATAGATGGGGAACGGTTTTGCAGTAAGTATTGAATAGAGTTACAGCGTTCCATTCTATGGAAAGGGAGACCACTGAAATAATTGGGTTTTCCATAGGTGGAATTAGCTGCCTCAATTTAATAGTTATGGAGGGTCATAAGGGGAGGTTCATGCTCAGTTCCCAAAGGATCATTGGGATAAATGACTTACTGTCCCTTTTGTACCTGAAGACCACTAGTTGTGTTGAGGATGAGGATCTGAGTAAGCAATATGCTCAGCTAGGGGTTATAAGGATGAGGGGCAGGGAAGAGGAAATAGTCATGGCTCACAACTCCAAGCATTCATAATGGTTGTATTGGCTTATCTTTACGAGAAGCCAAAGGAGTTTGGGGGTTGGGGACTGTACTGTCCTTGAGTGTCTCTGTTTACCATCTGTAGTTTGGCTGAATGAGCCATGATTATGCACTGAATAGGTTTGGGAAGAAGGAAAACAGAGGCTGTGTGACCTGCACTAGACTGGTCCCAGGGCCAATCTTGATTGATCTCTTTCATCATTTTTTAAAATGCAATATCCTGGAATCTCAATGATTCAAACAACTATAGAGGTCAGCTTCCCAGGCAAGTTCTGATTCAGAATCTGCTCAGAAAGACGGTGGCTTCTTAGAGACTGGAGTTCCTGAAATAACTCAGGATGACTGAAGAGTCTTGGATGAAAAAAAATAGTATTAAGTTTTGGATAAAATGGAAACATGTATATGAGTATTTTAAAGTCAGTTAGAAATTGCCCTACTACTCCTTTATGGAATATATAACACATGTATAGATACAGTCTGTTACCTGCCTACTAATATAAAACATTTGCATTTTAAATGCATTTGGTTATCTGTATGAATTTTCTTTAGTTTCTGACAGCCCCCCAAATAAAATTTTACCAGGAGAAGCTAGGGAGGGGACGTAGGAGATTTTTCTCCTCTTCAGCCCCTGGAAACCACACATTTTTGCACAAAAGACAGAATTGAGTTCATTGTCTGCTGCTGAAGGGATCAGCTATTTCCCTGTAAGAGCTGTCATGGAGACATATTTCCCCTCATTTATACTGGAAAGTAGGGCATTTGCTTGTAAGACAGGTTGAAAACAATTTATTTGGCATTTCGATAAAGGTGGAAAATGAACCAACATTTCTCCTCCTCTCTCTCCCTCCCTTTCCTTCCTTTTTTGACAGTTTGCATGTAGGTAAAGAATATTACAACTGTAGAAAGGCTAATTAAAACCAATTATAGCTTCACTGACCTGTCACCACAATCAAATTACCAAAAGAACAACATAGCATATTTGGAAAACAGTTTCTTCTAGAGTACATATGCCTGATTTGGTCACATTTTATTTTAGGGATCTCAGTACAATGATTACTTGGCCACAAACACCATTTTTCCATGATCTCGTATGTATTTATTTTTCTACAGTAGGTCCTACTTTTAGAAAATCTAAAAGAAAGTGAGGAAGGCATGAGGAACAAATGGGAAAGTAAGATAAGGAAGTCAAGGTTGCTTTAGATTAATTGGTATAGAAGAGAGATTTTTTAGACTTTACCTTTAATTTAATTATTTTTATCCTGTGGTTTGTAGTTTTCAAACTCATTAGTGTGCCATAGGGAGCCCTTGTGGTCTGACGGGAACATTTTTCTGCAGTCTCATTTCTTTCTCCAGAACACAATTCATGCCAGACACACCAATATGATCTCAACACTATTTCATAAAAATCTCCAAATCAACTAAAATAGCTCTATTTCATTCCTCTTGATTGTTACATAATATTCCATGATGAGAATGTACCATAATTTATTCAACCATTCGCTTGTCAATGGATGTTTACATTGCTTTCAGTTTTTACCACCACAAACAAAATTGCAGGAAGCACCCTTTTAGACACATCATCACACATTTGTGGCTCTAAGACAATTCCAGGAGTGGGGTTTCTGGGCAAAAATATGTAGATTACTAATTTTAATACATGTTGTTCAGCTTATTTTCAAAAGAACTGTGACATTTCATATTTACACCAGCAATTTAATAAAGTATAATTTCCCCATATTATCATAAAATAGGTGTATTAGTCCGTTTTCACACTGCTATAAAGATCTACCTGAGAATGAGTAATTTATAAAGGAAAGAGGTTTAATTGACTCATAGTTCCACAGGGCTGAGGAGGCCTCAGGAAACTTACAATCGTAGTGGAAGGCAAAGGAGAAGCAAGCACCTTTTTCACAAGGTGGCTGGAGACACAGAGAGTGAAGGGGGAAGTGCCACTTTTAAACCATCAGATCTCACTCACCCACTCACCATCATGAGAACAACATAGGGGGAACTGCCTCCATGATCCAATCACCTCCCACTAGATCCCTCCCTTGAGACATGGAGATTACAATTCAAGATGAGATTTGTTTGGGGACACAGAGCCAAACCATATCATTCTGCCCCTGGCTCTCCCAAATCTCATGTCCTTTTCACATTTCAAAACCAATAATGACTTCCTAACAGTCCCCCCAGGTTTTAACTCATTCCAGCATTAACTCAAAAGTCCAAATCCAAAGTCTCATCTAAGACAAGGCAAGTCCCTTCTGCTTTTGAGCCTGCAAAATCAAAAGCAAATTAGTTACCTCCAAGATACAATGGGGGTACAGCCATTGGGTAAATATTCCTGTTCCAAGTGGGAGAAATTGTCCAAAACAAAGGGGCCACAGGCCCCATTCAAGGTTTCATTTAATGAGTGCAGGGCCCTCATTAAATCTTAAAACTCCAAAATGATCTTCTTTGACTCCATGTCTCACATCCAGGGCCTGTTGATGCAAGGGGTGGGCTCCCATGACCTTAGGCAGGTCCACTCCTGTGATTCTGCAGGGTACAGCCCCTGTGACTGCTTTTGTAGCCTGTCGAGTGCCTGTGGCTTTTCCAGGTGCATGATGCAAGCTATCAGTGGCTCTACTATTCTAAGGTCTGGAGGGTGGTGGGCCTCTTCTCACAGCTCCATTAGACAGTGTCACAGTAGGGACTTTGTGTGGGTGCTCCAACTCCACATTTCCCCTCTGCATTGCCCTAGTAGAGGTTCTGCATGAGGCTTTCACCCTTGCAGTAGACTTCTGCCTGGACATCCAGGTATACCATACATCCTCTGAAATCTAGATAGAGGTTCCAAAAATCTCAACTCTTGTCTCCTGTGCACCCGCAGGCCCGACACCAGGTGGAAACTGCCAAAAGTTGAGGCTTACACCCTCTTAAGCCATGGCCCGAACTGTACCTTGGCCCCCTTTAGCCATGGCTGGAGCTGGAGTGGCTGAGATGCAGAGCACCAACTACTGAGGCTGCACACAGTAGCAGAGCCCTGGGCCTGGCCCATGAAACCATTTTCCTCTACTAGGCCTTCGGGCCTGTGATGGGAGGGGCTGCCTTGAAGATCTCTAAAATGCTCTGCAGACATTTTCCCCACTGTCTTGGTGATTAACATTTGGCTCTTCATTACTTATGCAAATTTCTGCAGCTGGCTTGAATTCCTCCCCAAAAAATGGGTTTTTCTTTTCTACCTCGTGGTTTGGCTGCAAATTTTCCAAACTTTTATGCACTTCTTCCTTTTTAAACATCAGTTCCAATTTCCAACCATCTCTTTATGAATGCATATGACTGTATGCTTTCAGAAATATCCAGGCATGCATGTAATCTCAGCACTTTGAAAGGCAGAGGTGGGCAGATCACTTGAGGTCAGGAGTTGGAGACCAGCCTGGCCAACATGGTGAAACTGTGTCTCTACTAAAAATACAAAAATTAGCTGGGCATGGTGGCAGATGTCTATAATCCCAGTTACTCAGGAGAATGAGGCAGGAGAGTCACTTGAACTTAGGAGGCGGAGGTTGCAGTGAGCTAATATTGCACCAATGCACTCCAGCCTAGTCAACAGAGTGAGACTCCATCTTAAAAAAAGAAAAAGAAAAAGAAAAAAAATCCAGGTCACACTTTGAATATTTTATTGGTTAGAAATTTCTTCTTCCAGATACCCTAAATCATCTCTCTCAAGTTCAAAGTTCTACAGAGCTGTAGGACAGGGGCAAAATGCCACCAGTCTCTTTGCTAAAGCATAGCAAGAGTGACCTTTGCTCCAATTCCCAGTAAGTTCTTCATCTCCATCTGCCACCACTTCAGCCTAGACTTCTTTGCCAATATCAATATCAGCATTTTGGCCAAAACAATTAACAAGTCTCTAGGAAGTCCCAAACTCTCCCACATCTTCTTCTGAGCCCTCCAAACTGTTCCAGCCTCTGCCCATTACTCAATTTCAAAGTTGTTTTCACATTTTCAAGTATCTTTATAGCAGTGCCTCAAACTCCTGGTTCCAATTTTCTGTGTTAGTCCATTTTCACACTGCTATAAAGAACTACCGAAAACTGGGTAGCTTATAAAGGAAAGAATTTTAGTTGACTCACAGTTCCACATCGCTTAGGGGGCCTCAGGAAACTTATAATCATGGTGGAAGGCAAAGGAAAAGCAAACACCTTCAGAAGGTGGCAGGAAAGAGAGAGAGCGAAGGGAGAAGTGCCAGTTCTAAACCATCATGTCTTGTGAGAACTCACTCACTATTACGGAACAACATGGGGAAAACCACCCCCGTGATCCAATCACCTCCCACCAGTTCCTTCCATCAACATGTGGGGATTAAAATTTGAGATGAGACTTGGGTGGAGACACAGAGCCAAACCATATCAATAGCTATTATAGTTCTTTTCAATTTTTGTCCATTTGATAAATGTATAAGGTGTATTTAATCTCCGTTTTCCTGGCTACTAGCAAATTTGAGTGTTCAAAAAAATTTTGGGGAGACATTTAAATTTGCTTTTAAGTGAAATATCTGTTCAGGTCCTTCGCCTGTTTTTATACTAAATTTTCTTTGTCAGTTTATAAGAGCTCTTTGTGTGTAATAGATATTGTATCTGAATTACAAAATTTTTCAAACAATCATTTGTCAACTGGCTGTGATTTTATCTTTCGTCACATTTGAATTTAAAACATCTTTATATAGACAAATGTTGTCTTTTTTTACTTCTTAAATATCTTCTGGCTTTCCAATCTTGGTTAAAGCCTCCCCTTGCTCCTGATTTGATTATGTAGTTTCCTGAATATATATTCTTGCAATATTTTTGTCTGTCTTCTCAGCCAGCTTTGCTAGTTTAATTTATTAAACAGGATATATTATTTCCTGAATGAAACTACTGTGTTTGTCATATATTAAATGTTCTTATATCCTGGGATTATTCTCTATTGCTATGCCAATGTCATCCTCATTTGATTAAAGTGGCTTTATGATATGTTCTGATATCTGGTTGGGTCAATCTTCTCTCAAGGTTGATTGCATTATATTTATCTATTAATTTTAAGATACTTGTGGTTTTATATTAACTATTTTCACACAGGAGAGATGGTGTGTCTTTAAATATATTGAGATCTTGTTTTAAGTACTTCAATAATATTTTATTATTTTATTTATATGGATCCTGTGTCTTTCTTGTTAAATATGTTCCTATGAATTTTACAGTAAATGGAATATATTTAGTTTTTATTGTCACTTATTGGTGCTTACTGCTTAAATAAAACTATTAAATATATTGTTTAAAAAGACTATTAAATATACATATATCCACTTATAACATTTCAAAAAATTAATTATAGCAGTTTTTTTTTAAAAACTATAGTCTCTTAATTTTGCTCTTACCCTTGACTGATAGTTTGACCTCTTATAGAATTCTAGACTGAAATTATTTTCCTTCATAACCTTGAAGGCATTAGTTCGTCTTCTATGTTGCTGATAAACTTGATACTGGTTGGATTCTCATTTCTTCATAGGTAAGTTTTATTTTTTCTTGGAGAAAACTTCTAGGGTATTTCTTTTTATCTGCAGTGCTCTGAAATTTTACATTTCTGATTTGAAGTATTTTGTTTTGCCGTTTACTCTACTGGAAACTCAGTGGAACATTTCAATTTAGAAATTTTGCTTTTTTCAGCTCTATATATTTTCTTCTTTAAAGATGTATTTTGTCATTTCCTCACATTTTTTTTTTCACGAAAGTTCTTACTTTCTCAAATTCTTTTTAGTCTAACATTGAGTGTCCTGAATTCATTTCTTTTGTCTCTATTTTTTTTTATCTTCTACTTTCTAGAAACAGGAATCTGAGCTTAGCTTCCCTGAACCAAACCCTTCATGACCACCTGCATCCCTCATGTAACATACGTAAGAATATGTTTGTCGTAACCCACTGAGACTTCGAGTTGTTTGTTACAGAGCAAAAAGTGACTAAGACTATTTCTTTGTGTGTGTGTCTATTTCTTTGTCTTTTTGCAATATATACCTATAGGTTGCCTTTTAAATTATTTGATATATATCTTTCTATTTTTCTAATTGCCCCTTTTTCATAATGATTTGTACCTTTATTTCTTTGCATTTGTATTTCTTTAATTTCTCTGAGGACACTATTTTTTAAGTATATCATCTTTTTTTTGAACTGTATCTCTTTGTGATCATCAATTTATAAGTACTCAAGTAGAGTTTAAAGTAAAAGGATTGAAAAAAATAGATCATGAACCACTGTGAGTGTAAGAAAGTGAGTACAGCAATATCAATAGAAGACTAAGTAGATTTCAACACAGAGCATTGCCAGAGATAAAGGGGACATTTCATCATGATAAGAGACTGCTTGAAGCTATGATAGAGAAAGACATATTTTTTTTCACTGTTGTGGGAATAGATGAATATTGTATTTTTTAAATCTGGACTTTCACTGAGGATAGAGCCCCATTACAGGTCCTGCTTCATGCAAATGCCTAGGGTTTATTTTCAAGGGGTCGTGGTCTCTTCTCTGTGTGACCACCTGTTGTGGTTTATCCTAAGTTCTGTCATTATCACTCATCAGCAGAGAAGTCTTAGCATCTGCATTTACTTACCACTCACAGCATAGGGTTATTTTTTGGTTCTGGTGGATTTATCTTGCTTTCTCTTGTACTCAGAAATGCCTTCTAAGCCATATTTATCATAATTCATCTAGTATCTACATAATTTTCAGTGGCAGGGCCTTTTAGAATATCTAGTGCAGGCTACTGCTCAAAGAGGAAGCCCTATCTTGCCTTTCAAACTCTAGCTGCATCATTTGCAAGTGACCTTGGGCAAATTAATCTCTATGATCTCCAACTTCTTCACCTATAAAAGAAGACAGTAATATCTACTTCATACTTTTGTGTTATATGCTACTATAGTACTTATTTTTTCTGTGGTTTACATTATTAGTAAAAGTTAGGGGTTAAATATATGTATCTTGAATAAAGTAGAATCGTGAAACATTCTGCTACAGGGGTTGGCAAATGACTGCATGTAGGCTGGTCACCTGTGTTCTAAACAGTCATGCTTGTTTATATTTATATTGTCTGTCACTGTGGTGTTACAATGGCAGAGTTAAACAGTTACAACAGAGACTGACACAAGTTTAAAATGCATAATATATGACCTTTGAGGAAAAAGATTGCCTATCCCTGTTGTGGTATATAGAAGCAATGAATTTTCAAGGCTGAGCTCAATGCTACACCACCTGAAGACTTGTAAATATTTACATTAGAATTTCAATTATACTGTGTGGCATTTAGCTTTTTGAGTAATCCACTTAGTTACTTCCCTTCCATTCCTTCATCAGCCATCAAGCTTTCCACTGTCCTAAACTCAATTTGTCCCACCAACTCCTCAAATAGAAAACTTCTCAAGCATCCTTTTTATCTGTTCCTCAGATTAACCTCATCTTAGCTCATTTTCTGTTGCTATAATAGAATACCACAGACTGGATAGTTTATGAAGAAAAGAGATTTGACTCATGGTTCTAGAGACTGCAAAGTCCAAGAGCATGGCATTGGCATCTGATGAGGGTTATCTCATGGCGGAAGTGGAAAGTGGAAGTGAGCATGGAGACAGAGAAATGGAGGCTACATTTATCTTTTTATCAGGAGCCCACTCCTACAATAACTAACCCACTCCTACAATAACTAACAATAACAGTATTAATTCATTCAAGAGGGTGGAGCCTTCATGACCTAACCACCTCCTAAAGGTCCTACCTCTTAATACTGTAACAATGGCAATTAAATTTCAACATAAGTTTGGGAGGAAACATTCAAACCATGACAAACCACTCTTACTATATCCCTTATTTTTGATGTTCTCATGATTTTCAAATATTTTTTCTTTTTCTTTATTTTACATTTTGTTTCAAACAAAAACAAAAGCACCAAAGTAAAATAGCACATTTGTGTCCAATCAGTTTCCCAGTTGTGACAATTCTTTTCTCAGCCCCCTGTCATTCTCGAATCTGTTGACTTTCTTTTCATTTTAACTGCTACTGCTCTAGTTTACACCTTGTTTCCTCATGTCTGGATGTTTTCCCTGTTCTGGGCTTATCTTCCATTCCATCGTCTTATCCCACTGTAATCTTGTACACCTTAAACTCTATCTTCTTGGGGCTATTCACTGTTCTTCAAACACCTCCTTTCCTTCCACATCTTCTTGCCTTTGTTTCTATGATTATATCAGGAGGTTTATCAGCCTCTTCATTTCTCCATCCACCAGTATTTTCCTGCTCATCATTCAAGGCTTAACTCAAACTCTCTCTCTTTCTAGAATTCTTTCACTGTCTGCCCTGGAAGAATTTCCTTCCTTCTTTCAATAACTAATGCTCCCCCAGTACATTAGAGTGCTGAGTCTATTCTTAGTGAATTGTATTAGTATTATTTGTTTAAATCTCTCTCTCTCTCTCTCTCTGCCACTAGATTATAATTCACCTTAGGGTAAGTGTGCAGTCTCATTCATCTTTATGCTTATTGTGGTGCCTGGTACAGGAGCCTGTTCGATAAAGGTTTGCTAAATAAAAAGGCAAGTTTAAATAGCCTCTAAAGAATTTTAATCAAATTGTGAATAATTGCTCAGAAATACTCTTTTGGGATTGATGACACAGAAAGACAACCACAGCTTCCCACACAAACACTCAGGACTCTTGGACAAAGCTATTACCAACCCTGGATGGCAAATTTTTACATCCATAAATAATCCTGAGCAAGCTGCTCTGTGAAAATTCCCTTTTCCTTTTGGGAGTGAGTAAGCCAAAGATGTTAATTGTGAAAATTCAGAGAAAAGTTGTAATCTGTAGGATGATGGTTTGAATATCTCAAACTTTAGCTAAAAATTAGTAGTTTATTCAGACACTTTTCCTCTACTCGTCTTGAACAGTATAAAAGCCTCATGATAAAGATTCAGCTAATAATTTCCCCTGAAGAGTAAATAGCACTTGGATACATACTACTTATCATTTTTATAAGAAAGGTGTCTAAAAATACCATTTTACAGAAGGATAATCCAATGCCCATAAACATTGAAAAAATTAGATCTTTTAGAAAGTCTGTAGGAATTAAGGTTAGACAAAACTTATTTTCTGTATTACTTATTCTGGCTGTAAAAATAACCTCATGGGCTCTTGCAGGAGAGCTGGAAAACAAATGCTGGAGGCTATGGAAGTAGAAGGTCTGAGAAAACAATAATAGATTATTTATACTCCTGGCTACCAGACACCTAGGAGCCTCAGCCATGACTCCATGCCTAGGGTAGGTTGTAGTTTTGAGTAAGCTTCCTGGGGAAGGTGAGCCTAGTCTAGGGTGGATGGTAGAGCCCACCATTAAGCCTTGGGGTCTCAAAACCCAAGGATAACCTGCTGGCTGCTAGTTTGGTTTGAGCCCAGAGGAACTGATCTGAATAAAGAGTGAACTGCATCTACTAGTAACTACAATAAAGTATGATTAAGTATAAAAGTAGAGACATTTATACAATGCAACAAGAAATGCAACTCCGTTTTTCTCAGATGAGGAAATCGAAGCTGAGTATCTTTTTCAAGGTCACCCAGTCAACAGATGGCAGAGCCAGAATTTGAACACTGTTCTGTTTTACTTATAGGTCTGTGTTTTTTTTTTTTTTTTTTTTTAGACAGAGTCTCACTGTCACCCAGGCTGGAGTGCAGTGGTGCGATCTCGGCTCACTGCAGGCTCCGCCCCCTGAGGTTCATGCCATTCTCCTGCCTCAGCCTCCCACGTAGCTGGGACTGCAGGTGCCTGCCACCTTGCCCAGCTAATTTTTTGTATTTTTAGTAGAGATGGGGTAGGTCTGTGTTTTAAGTTAGTATGTGACTCCACATTTCTGATAATATATGTATATGTGTACATCTTTACACACACACACACATTATTTGCAGTATGTGGTAAAAATTTAAGTGGCTCACCACACCTGGGGGACTCTGGAATCTTTAATCTCTGTCTGTGTTTAAGGAGTCTGTACTATTTGGCTATTGCTATGTAACAAATTATTCTAAAACTTTGTAATAGCAATTATTGGTTGTGCTACATTTTCTATGGGTCAGGAATCTGGGAAAGGCTTATCTGGTTGCTTCTGTCTGAAGATTTCTCATGGGCCGTAATCAAGCCATCGACCAAGATTGTGGTCTCAGAAGGAGTATAGATTAAAAGGGGGTTTTACTTCCAACCCACTCATGTGGTTGTTGGCAAGCCTCAATATTTCACCACATGGCCCTCTTCACAGAGTTGCTCCATAACATGGCAATGAGCTTCCCATAGGGTAAGCAATCCAAGAGCAAGCAAGAACACTCCAGGATAGAAGACAGTCTTTCATAATCTAATCTCTGAAAGTGACATATCGTTGCTTCTGCCATATTCTCTTCATTAGAAGTGAGTCACTAAGTACAGCCCTCACTCACTTGGGGAGAATTACTTGAGGGCATGAATACCAGAAAGTGTGCACCACTGGGGCCATCTTGGCAGTCTACCACAGGAGATGTTTCTAGTCTTTTTATCATCAGCCTTTTCTAAGACCGGTTTCCTGGGCTCATCAGTACTTGTATTTAGAGTATTGTAGAATCACTATTGCAGGCTTCAGACAGAAGTCAATGCAATGTGGCATCACATCTTATCATCCTGGGCAATCCTCACAGCTGGTGTTTCTTTCTGGTGACAGATCTGTAGGTAGTAAAGCATTCCACTAGGATCAAGAAATCAGGTTGTTATTATTAATACAATTGTCTTTGAGAAAAGCAGAGGCATAATAATATTTATCTGTTTTCACACTAAATGAGATGTTAAAAATTTTGTATCCATGTGTTCCATTGTATTGCTAAGAGCAAAATTTACATGAAGAAAATTGGTGCTGTGGCATGGCATAGGAAACTTGGGTCTCAGTCTGGATCCTAGCTGTGTGAACATAATACTTAATCTGTCTGGTTCTCAGTTTCCTTATCTGTAAAATGAGGTGGTTAAACAAGAGCAGGGTTCAACCAAAAGCCTACAGAGAGCTTTAGGAAGCAAAGAGAGAGTAAAGAGATCAGCTGTAGCACAAAAGGGAGTAATGGAACTATGAGAATTGGAGCATGCACACGCTATCTCAAGAAGACTACTAAAAGTACAAAAATTAGCTGGGTGTGGTGGCATGCACTTGTAGTCCCAGCTACCAGGGAGGCTGGGGTAGGAGAATCACTTGAACCCGGGAGGCGGAGGTTGCAGTGAGCGGAGATCACATCACTGCACTCCAGCCTGGGCCACAGAGCGAGACTCCATCTCAAAAAAAAAAAAAGACATCAGCCCATTATTGTCACAGGGACACAGGGAGACATGGGCACAGTGTTGCTGGTTCTTTTTGACTTTTCAAAAGAAGTTGAAAATTCAGGCCTTTTGTACCTTTTTTTATTTTAAGCTTTGTATAGGCCAAACAATATTCAGCTTGTGAGTGGTCAGTTTGAAATCCCTAGAACATATTTTTCATTTAAAGGTATAAACTTAGGAATGAATACTATAATATATAACATATTCATTGCATACATTGGGAAAACATCTTTTTAAGGCAAGGCTGTCATAGGTACATGTAATATTCTTTGTCTTCCTTTAGGTGGTTTGTTTTTCCAACATTCCAATTGGTTTAGAAAAATCTACATTTCTGCTCCAAGGAAATCAATAAAGAACCATTAATGTGAAAGACACTTCTCATTTCATTTATATTTGACCCTTAGTGCTGCTAGAAAAATAGAATAGGAACCACAAAATGAGAAATTTGAATGAATCTTGATGCTATCTGATAGGAATCTTTACCACTTTGGGTCACGGACTTAGTGAGAACATCTATCTAATACTTGTGAAAATTAAGTCATAAATTATGTTCGTAAAGATTTTTATAAATAACCTCACACAGGGTCAATGTCAACAGAAGAAATTAGAAAAGCAATTGAGGAGTCCTGAAGAATGAGCTCGTGGGCCCTGGAATTGACGGCGTGATTGTCAGGACCCAATTTTTATCTAATAAACACGCAAATGCTATCGTTAATATTGACACAGGGAAGTTAAATGGAGATACTCTCTATGATAAAATGTCATTTTGGAAGAATTAATATGAATATCATGAGTTTAAATACACAGAAGAGACATAAAATGGAAAATTCAGGACCCTGTGAGCTGTGAAAGTGATAATTGGGAGGTAGCTATTTCTACAAGGTTCTATGCATTTTCTTTCTTTTTTTTTTCTTTTAAGTTGGTTAGATGGAAAGGATTGCTATTGCACTAATTTTAGGGAAACTATTGTCTTCATCACCAGTTTCAGGTTTCAGAGCAAGCACATCTAACCCCAAAGAAATACATTGCCATTTCTGCCTTTACATCAGCAGCAGGCCCCCTACTTCTGGGTTGCGGTTTGCCACCGTTACTACTTGAGACCTTCACTACGACAGTTACTACTGTTACTACTTAAAACCAACAATATGAGACTGAACGAAGGGGGACGAATGTAGAAATGAAAACTTAAGACAAAAGAAACTATTTTAAAGGAAGGGAACTGGGGAAGAAGAGGAGAGCTCCCTGCTTCTAGGGAGCAAAGGCAGCCCGTGAGCTTCCAGAGCCCTTCTTGTTTATTGGGTAGCAAGAGCAGGGAGGAGGAGGTAATGATTGGTCAGCTGCTTAATTGATCACAGGTTCTCGTTATTACTAACAGGCTTCAATTATTATGCCTAATCATAAGAAACACTTGCAACTGGGTCGTGACTGCTCCCAGCAGTCCTTCCGGGCGGCAGACGCAGTTTGTCAGTTTGCCAACATTCTGCACCCAAAAGAAACAGTTTGCTGCCCACTCCTATAGCCTCCAGTGGTATACCAAGTTGATCACGACCCTCAATCCTTCCGCCTCCAACACTTCTGGCCCTGTAGGGAGGGCAGTACACAATATAGATCCAGTGACTTATGTTTCAGGACCAAAGTTGCCTGGAATCCTGTCCAGATCACCTACTTATTGGCTCTGTGGCCTTGGGTAAGTTGCTTAACATCTTTCTGCCTTTGTTTCCTCATCTGTCAATTAGGGATAATCCTCACAGATGAGATTGAAGATTAAATTAGTTGATGCATATAAAGTATATAAAGTGCTTGTAAGACACAGCATAGCTAACAAATGGTAAGTGTTCAATTAACTTTAGCTATTACCATTATTATTGCATTTTCGTAATGCGTTTGCTCACCTCAGAAGACTTCCCTTTCTTGCTGCATTTGCTGTATCTACCATGGTGCTTCCATTTGGCTGGCTCATGTTTTCTGGCTAGTTATCTTTCATTACTATGTGTTCTTTTTTGTGGTGTGTGTGTGTGTGTGTGTGTGTGTGTGTGTGTGTGTGTACTTAGAATTGAATCTGCAGCAAGCAATTCCTGATGCCAAACTTACTTGAAAGGGGTTTTCAATGGTGAAAATTTCTTATAGATAACAGGTACCTGTCATACTTAATAGATAGAAGGGCTCCTGGATGTGTTTCCAGGGAGCTGGCTTACCGCAGAGCTCTGTATGTAGGCCCCAAGATTCTGATAAGAGGCCACCACCACTGATTTGGATCTTAGTATTGAAAAATTTCCAGCTTTCTCTCTGCAAGAAGGGAGCTACACTCACTTCTCTTTCTAGATTTTGCTCATGTTTTACTGTCTTTAAAAAATGTTTCCAGAGTCATCATCTTCCAAGTAGAATTGACCACTTTCACTTTGGTGCTGTCACTTCATCCTACACCAACTTTAGGGACTAAAATGACATGGGACTCATGCCATTTTAGTGTAAGGTTTTGTGCCCATGTCTGATCTCCTCTACATATAATTCCCTGGAAGGCAGATATCTCCAGTGCTAAATTCAGGCCTGGCATAGAATAGGCCCTTGGAAAACACTTCTTGAGTGAGGATGAGGAACAGGTAGGCTGCCAGGAAAATGGCTCTGTTGGTGAGGAAACTTGATGGAGGAACATTCATTTGTTCATCCAAACTGGATCAGATTCTGTTCAGACATCATTTTTTAAGGAAGATTTCTGTGTGACTACTAAGGAAGTAATTCCCAGGAAGGATACTGTCACCTGGACTTGGCATGGCTACCTTTAACAACATTTGAGTAGGGTTCTCTATATCAAGCATAAAATCACACATGCACACACACAATAATGCACAGACATATAGAAGAGTATTGGGATCTGGTTTTAAATACCAAACTCATACCAACATATTCCATGGTATGCTGGACTCCTTGGCCAGGAGGTTAGTATTTCTTCTGGCCTTACTAAGGTTCTTCTTGTCTTTGGATCCCTGGGTTTTGAGTCTTAACCCATTTAGTCCCCTCTGAGTCTCATGCTGGTCCTCTGGTCTGGAAGCCTCCTTATGTCTGAACTAATATTTTCCATGTAGACAGGTCTCATCCACTTGGTCTATAGGCAATGATGTAAATTCTTCTAGGTTTTCTAATTTGATTATGCTGAGTATAGCAACTGCGTTTCAATGGTTATTGCTATTTTTATAACCAATTGTTATTACATAGTTAAGTTTTAAAAGTTAAGAGATGACCTAGAATGCCTTCTCATACCTTCCTCATGCCTTCTGAAGTGGTTGTGATTTCAGTTGAGTATAAAGAATACCTTTCAGGTTGACTGATGGCTGCAAGATTGTTTGCTAATTCAGATTGTCCTCTTTCCTCTCTGTTTTCTGTCTATCACCACAAATGTCTCCGGATAGCACTAGCTGAGGTCAAATCTGTCTGCTCAGGAGTCTGTTACAATATCTCAGTGAATATAACATATTTGGGCCCTTGTGAATTAACTGTTTCATTCCAGTCACATATGGTAACGTAGTGTTGGTACAGACTTGGTATCTAACCAAGCAACTGTCCAGTGAAGCCTTTTACTATTTGGATAGAGGGAGAAGATTAAGAGAAGAAAAGTGAAAAGCAGTGTGATACAATAGAAAGAGTGTGAATTAGGGTTATACGGACCTGACTTTGAATTCTAGGCCCATTTCCAAGCCATGTGATATCAGGCAAGTTATTTAACCTCTGTGAACCTTAGGTTTCTCATCAGAGATGTGGGAATAATAAATAGTGCCTATTTCATATGAGTATTGTGAGTATTAAATGAGATTATACAAATTCTGTGGAAGTAAATGTTAGCCTAAAAAATAAAACCCATCAATCATTGAGGCATTTGTCTGAGTTAGATGATCAGATTCTTTCTACTCTGAGAGCAAGCTTGAATTTAAATAAGGAGCAAGTGCAAGTGAGAGAGAGGTCTAGAGACTGCAGTAAGATTGAAGAGCAGATGGGACTTTAGGACAGGGAGTACCATAAAGGAAAGAAAAAATAATAGAGCATTGCCACTTTGTCATAGACCTGGAGCTAGGCTGTTTAACTCATATTATCTCATTCCATTTTTGAAACCTTTTGAGTTACACATTCAGACAATTGTATAAATGAGAAAATTAGAGGGTCCCACAGAGAGGGGGAAGGATTTGGACATTATGTCAAAGGGAAATGATAAAGCTTAAATGACTGAATAGAGATTGACTCTGAAGTTCACAGGCTGAGTTGTAAACCTTTCCCAGAGAGGAAGCTGAGGGGAGTGCTGTGGTGGGGTTAAGGGGTCGACCAAAACCAGCTTAATTCTCATTGTTTCAGAGACAGAAGTTCATATGAAATGACATGATAGCATTTGTTCCCCCAGAAAAAGAGTCGATAGAAAAATTTCCACGTTTCCAAGTGTTTTAAGAGACAGATGATTTCTTGAATGATTTAAGAGACAAGGTTTTGTTGGTTTTTAGTTTTGTACTTTCCTTTTCAAACTTGACCAAAAGGAAGATGTAAGGCCAAGATGTACTCAGACACTTGGTCCTTTTAAAATATTGCTTGATGCTAGCTCTAACCACCCACCAAAATGCCGCTGGAATTAATGAGTCCATACTGCATGCCAGGACTGTGCTAGGCCCTGGAAACACACAGTTGAGCAAGGCAGCATTGCCTTAGCCCCACAGAACTTTCACTCATGATGAGAAGACAGGCCCTGAATAATTATGCAGGTAACTCTAATTACAATAATGAGAAGAGCTATGAAAGAAGAGTGAAGATTATTAAGATAATAATATCAGGAAGAATAACCTACACGGCAGTGGGGAGGGATTGTCAAAAAAGCTGCTACAAGGCTGTGACATTTTAGTGGAGCCCTGAAAGGGGAGTTGAATTTATGCAGCAGAAAGGAAGAAGCTCTCCAGGCAGGACACATACTTGTCTGGCATCTGGCATACCGATTTCTGACCTTCTTTTTAATTTTTTTTTAATACTTGCTCACGCTTTGATTTTGGTACCAATCTCACTTTACTCTGAGCATCTCCCATTTCAGATAGAAGGTAATTGTGTCAGGCTTCAATCGGTGACTATCCTTGGCCTCTCTCCCTGGCTTTGGAACTAATTCATGACTCCTTTTATATTGCCTTCTATATGCCTCTTGATTTTCGCTTTCCTCTCTCTGCCTTGTGTTTGCACATTAAAATGAAAAGAGATTTTAGAAAAATACATTTTTCATTTTAGAAAATGCTAGTTGTATTGGAGAGTGGTTCTCTGAGATGCAGATCAAATTTAAATTGCATCTCCTATTTGATGCAACTGCTTGTGAACATAAGAAAATAGCATCCATTTATTAAGGAAGCCATGTGCAAATGCAGAGCATGTTTGCAAAAGCTTATTATAGCACAACAGGCAATTGCTGCCTTGTTTATTTGGTTTGTGGCTAAGTCATTACAATGCTCCTCTTCCAGAAAATAAATATATGTAGACTGAGATGTCTTTGGCAGAATAACTACTTCCATTTTATTTAAAGATAATCCAAATTTAAAAAACCAATGCTGCAGTGGACACTGCTTACTCTGAGCTGTCCCGCATCCATTTTACCTACCCTTAGAAACATCACCCCAACATTATTTGTATGATTGTATTAAAGTAATGCTGACTGCTACAATGAATAAATGGTCAAACTAAGCCTAATAAAAAGTATTTCTTATATGATAGTCTAATACGCATGATCCCAGCAGGGTGGATTCTACTTACTCATTCAGAGAGCCCTGTTCCTTCCATCTTTCTTGGCTCTGCCCTCTTCCAAATTTTCAGAGTCCTTTAATTTTAGCTGGCAGATGGAAAAAATACAGAAAGGATCCCATGTGGGAGGTTGTCATAGGCAAGGCTTTCATGCTGTTTGCCGGAACTCAGTCACATTACAACACTTAGCTGCAAGAGAAGCCTGGAAATGCATTCTAGTTATCTGTATGTGAGAAAAAGGAACTACTAGTCTGTGCTTTAGATATCTAACTCTTCCCTATGTTTCAGAAGATACTAACTCCATCCGAAATATATGAAGCATATGACTCAATCCTTACCTAATCTGGTCAGAGATTGGCACATGACCTAAACTAGTCCAATCAAACTAGAACTCCAGACTTTTGTTTGGCAGTTAGGTGGCATGCTCATTCCTGTTGGAGATAAACAAGAAAACACACAGTTCTATGGCAGCCATCTTGATATGCGAGATGGATGACAGTAGGTGCCTCAGAGATTGAAGCCAACACCTACAAGTGGTTGGGTCCCAAAATGGAAACAGAGAAACCAAGTTCTGATTGTTTAGCTGTTTGGTCACACATTTCCTAAAGCCATATCTAGTGTTCCAGTCACATGAACCAATTAATTCCTGTTTTTTTTCTCATTTAATTCAGTTCGAATTAAAGTTCCTCTTCTTGAAAACTTGTAGTCTTGCAGATGGTGTCATAAGTGTACAATTTCCCAAAGACATTGGAAATTTGTACAATTTATGTGACTTTATTTGGGACACGGTTTAGTTGGAGAAATGGGCTGTTTCTTAATTTAAGGCATCATAGTTATATCTGATTACGCACTCACTAGTTCAACGAAGACTTTATATGGTGTGTCTATTGTGCCTTTTTAACCCCATCTGGGGCAGTTTATATTATAAACACTGAGTTCCTCACTGTCCACTTCCTTGAATTCCTCCTTATTTGCAATATTGGTCGTTTCACTCTTTAAACTCATATCTCTAAATATATTGTGTTTTAAATAAAAGCTAGGTTGGAGCGAGGATCAAACTTCTCTCATGGTTGCACACATGCGGGCAAAAGCATTCAGTGCTTTTACTCAGCACTTCCTGAGAGCTACAAGTTAGTGTGATTGTACATTCAAATCTGTTTATAAATGCCCTGATAAAACACAAAAGTTTCCTTCAGTCTCTAGGAAATTCTGAAAGTCTTCTTTGTTACCAAGACGTCATACGTTTCAAACTTTTTTGTTTGAAGAGTGAGCAACTAGCCAGAGGAGGCATCGCTTATTTTGTTAAGTAGGATATATATGTTTTAACAAAACTGATTTTTAAAAATTATTATTATTATTATTATTATTATTTGTAGAGATGAGGTTTCTCCATGTTGCCTAGGCTGGTCTGAAACTCTTGGCCTCAAGAGATCCACCTGCCTTGGTCTCCCATAGTGCTGAGATTACTGGTGTAGCCACTGTGCCTGGCAATAAAAGAGATTTTAGTTTAAGCAAAGGAGAAGTTTATTTCTCATTCACAGAGATATTTGAGCTGGTATTGTGGCTCTGAAAATTCTTCAGGGAACCAAGCTCCTTCTATTTTGTTGCCCTTGTAGCCACCAGGATGTCACTGTTGTTCACAGGTCCCAAGACAGCTCACCATCAAGTCTGAGTTCCAGCCAGGTGATGTTGAAGATAAGAGGAGGGAGGATTAGTTGGAATAGACTAGATCGTGCTACAGTACTAATCATCTTCAAAATACTGGTGACATGTGGTGCTCATGTTCCATGTTTGTCATGAGTCACGGGGGGTTCTGCTTCATGTTACTCTCACTGAGGGACACCACCTGAGGAACCTTCACCATCTGGAGGCTTTCTGGGACCTGTAGTGGGAGACGGAAAGCTGGGCAGTGTTGCCTTAGTGGTGAAATGATTTTGCCTTCTACATGTTGGCCAGAATGGATCATATGGCCACACGTAACTTCAAAAACTCAGGAAGTACAGTCCCCCAGCAGAATGCACATGAGCAGCTCTAATGACTACCACAGAAGGCATGTCCCTTCAAAGCACAACCTGGAAATTGAACACTTAAATTATCCTCACATGCTATGGTCAGAACCCAGCTGCATGGTTATACTTAGCCAAAAAGGAAGCTGGTAAATATAGTCTTCATTAGTGTTACGGTGCTCATGATTTCCAGCATTTCCTTTGAATTATTTCTTAGAGTTTCCCTCTCTCAGAGCATGTTACCCACCTGTTCTTGCATTTTGTCTACTTTTTCCTTTATGGCTCTTAGCATATTCATCGTAGTTATTTTAAGTGTTCTGAAAATTCCAGAATCTCTGCCGTATCTGGGTCTGGTTGTTGCTTGCTTTGTATCTTTATACTGCATTTTTTTTTACCTTTTAGTATGGCTTATATTTATTTTGGTTGAAAACCAGACATGATGTATTGGTTAATAGGAACCGAGGTAAATCAGATTTTAGTGTGAGGTTTTATGTTTATCTGGCTGATAATTTCGCCCTGTTTATTGTTTGCTCTAGCTGCAGGTGCTTGAGGCTTCAATTTCCTTTTTGTCTCCCTGGTTGTCTTTGGGTTTCCCTAGGTACATCTTCTTAAATAGTGTGTTAGCCTCACAATTCTAGTTGTAATCTTCTGTTGCTATACTGGGAAATTGCTGATGCAGTGCTGAAGCGTGAGAAGAGGAAAGTGTTCTGTACCTCTGTGATTTGCTCTCAGTCTTTTAGTGGCATGTGCCCTTGGCTGTGACCTTTAGGAGTGCTTCTTTTTTTTTTTCTTTTGGTTTTCTTATGTAGGTGAGATCGAAAGGTTAGAGAGGGGCTAGAGCTGGATATTTTTCTTCTCCCACATAAGTTAGGCTCTGATAAAGTAGTTTTCCTTAATGGCAGGTAAAGAAGAGAAAACTCCGGGTGTATTTCAAAATAGTTACTTTTCCCTTGGGCATATTTTGACATACTTATGTTCCCCTTCCACCTGCTAGAAGCTCAAAAAGAATTTGCTCTGATCTTCACCATGAGAACTTGGTGAGGTTCCTGTAGATGCAACTCATAAGATCCTTCCAAAGGTCAGGACCCCAGGAGATGTTAACTCTCAGGTTAGTCCACACTTGGCTTCCAGCAGTTTGTCAATTGCAGTTTAAATTTTCTTGCCCATTTCTGGCTCCATTAGCTTTTTCTCCTGGTAAGCTCTGATTCTCTGTATTTGTCTGTCTCTCCAGTTTTTGAGTCATTGGTTTGCTTGTCACCCCAATTCTCTGATTGATCTAAGAGAAGTTGTTGATTTCAGTTCAACTTTTGTGTGTGTGTGTGTGTGAGGACAGGAATGATGACTTCTGAGTTATTTACATGTCAAAGTGGAAATCCACTGTTAGTGGTGTGTTTATCACTAAAGTAATATCGACTGGTAAATATGGTCTCATTCCTGGAAAAACAATATTTTAGCTAACAATCTGAGTACCATTACTATATAATGAGATGGGAGAATGGATACTGGGGGGCATGGCAATCTCTGACACACCCACACTAACGGACCCACAGTGAGAATACTGCATGGCTTCGGTATCTGTGAAGGACCCACGAAACACCAACGAGAGGACAAATTAGCATTTGGAATCTACTACACACAGAGAGTCCCAATGCTGGTTTACAGCTGTGCCAGTAAAGTTAGAACTTTCTTTCTCTTCCTCCTACAGCTGCAACTCTGGAGAGCTATTGACAGTCTGAGTGGACAAGAGGAGCAGAGATGAGGCAATACAAAAGCTAACTTTGTCCTATTCTCCAGTGGGCATGTGAGACAGGCTTTAACTCAATGAGATTAGTAGTTTTAATATTATAATAGACAAAGCCTTTTATTACTGGCCTGTGACCAGAGGACAATTGAGCTACTAGAAGAGCCATGGAAGCTGTGGCAATGATTGCCAGGTGCATATTGATTCTCTCTTTCCTACTTTGTGACAGACTTGGATTTTCAACTAAGCACATTGTAACCTACCTAAAAAAAAAAAACAAAAAACCCCCCAAAACCCAAAACCTTATTGTGCCTTCTTTGACGCTAGATGTGGCTGAGCCTCACATAGCTAAATTTCTGGACAATAAAGCTATAGGCAGATGTGTTGCGTCGTACTTCTGGTAAGTCTCTTTAAATATTCCTTTCCTTTCTTTTTTCTCCATCCTACTCCTTGAATGTGGATGTTGTAAGCTGGATCTCCTGCAGCCATTTTGGGGCATGATGGGGTCGCACTTTAGGTAGGGGAAGCAGTGGGCAGTCCTTTAGGAACATAACGTTGCAGTACCAGCCTTGGACATTTCACCCAAAAAGTGGTTTTATGTGAGATAGAAATAAGCTTTCATCTCATTTAAGCCACTCAATTTTAGGGTTTTTGTTTCTCCTAATAAAAAAATTCTAACTTATATAAAACCCATTCAAGATTATATGCAGGGGAGAGAAAAATAGTTCAGTGGGGGTACCACAGGGAGAGAAAAATGGTTCCATGGGGGAAGGTTTGCAGGTCTGCAGTGTTATAGAAAGAATAAACTTGAGTTTTTTAGAGTTTAGCTCATTCTATAAACCAGTTACAAAATAAGAAACTCACCCCTGAACAAGGTCTCTTACACAAACCAGGAAAGAGGAGGTAAGCTGTATTAGCTCAGGTCTTTTGAGAAACAGATATCAACACAGGATATTATATGCAAAGATTTTATTAGGAGAAACACCTGTATGAGGGAAAATAATGTGGGAGCCGAATAAGGCTGGGAGAATAATCAGACTGCTATGCAAGTATGACTTCATGTAGAGAGAAGGGGAGAATGTTGGATGGAAGCATCCCAGATTGTCATGAGTTGAAGAAAGCCTGGGCAAAGCCACCAAGGAATCCTGGAGCCAAAGCCAACCCTTGGAAGAATCTTGTGTCTCCTAGAAACAAGTCTGTCTTAATATCCCAGCCACACTCAGCTACTGACTGGGGAGCAGCCTGTGGATGGCATACCTAGGCACAAATTCTGCTGAGACTTTAAGAGCTCAGCAGCTAGAACCCTTGTCAATTATACTCCCTAAACTGGGTGATCTGTGAAGTGCATTCTCATGGCCACCACAGAAAATAAGAGTAGGCATCTCCAAATGGTAGGTGCCTAGATGTACACAGTGGGCCACTATGCAAGGGGAACAGACTCATGGTGGGGTGGCTGGGCCAGCCTACATGTAACAGGATCAAGTTCAGCCACCAAGGTTTCCTGCAGAAGGGTGAAGAAGCATATGAGTAATGTCAACGCAAGGGCCACTTCAAGCAGATGCAAAAATACCTTGATGTGGATGGAAACACAGACCACAAGGATCCAGGCAGAAATCAGATGCACTCAACATCAGCTGCAGTAAAATAGGACTGGCTGCATTTTCTGTGTCACATAAGCCACTCAAACCATCACGGGATTTACCAAGATTTTAAATGTACAGTCGAGGATTCTATAGTGGTAAAGGTAAGATGATATATAAAAGTCATCGCAGAGATTTCTCAAAGAGTTGTATGTATAACAGTGATAACGTATGATATTAGGGGATTCAGAGATAAAATTATTTTAATAGTTATAAATTTATTTTTAGGATTTCATGGTTAGTTATCTATTTTGTTACGTGGTGATTTAAAGTTTTTAATTTAAATTTAAAATTGTGTTAAAATTTCAATTAAATTTTAAAATTGTGTTAACATTTCAATTAAATTTTAAATGTAGACCTTATTTAGGATTGCACAATAATTTGGAACTTTAACCTATTACAGAGTGTATGCTACCTGATGGGTCTTGTTCTGTTAAGGAATCTAGAGAATGTGGTGTTCATGGCTTGCATACTGTTCTTATGCTTTGGTTTTGCTGGGTCAAAAGATTTGATATTCAGACTTGTTTTCTGACAGGCTATTGGGCAGATGATCTACAGATAGCACTGATTCTCAGATTCCACCCCACCCCCACACCCCCCATGACCACTCCCATATCTCTTTCAATCAGGAGATGTGTATATTCTCCAAGAATTCTGGTAGCTATGTTATTTCAACTCTGTAATTGAAAAAATGGTCGATATTACCATAAAACACTGATTCCTCTTTATTATAGCTACACAAGATATTTGGCTTATTGTAGATATTTATAAGTGTCTGTTAATTAAATGAAAAAGTGTATGTTTCTTACTCCAGTTGATATAGATTGACTTTTATGTGTATTTTCAACAATGATTATTATTCAATATCCCCCTATGGTTTGTCAGTTTCTCTGAAGGCAAGTGTATTAGTTTGTTCTTGTGTTATTATACAGTAATACCTGTCCAGGCGCAGTGGCTCATGCTTGTAATCCCAGCAATTTGAGAGGCCAAGGTGGGCAGATCACCTGAGGTCAGGAGTTCGAGACCAGCCTGACTAATATGGTGAAACCCCGTCTCTACTAAACATGCAAAAATTAGCCGGGTGTGGTGGTGCGCACCTGTAATCTCCGCTACTCAGCAGGATGAGGCAGGAGAAACACTTGAATTCAGGAGGTGGAGGTTACAGTGAGCCGAGGTCTTGCCACTGTACTCCAGCCTGGGTGACAGAATGAGACTCTATGTCAAAAAAAAAAAAAAAAAAAGAACAAAAAAAAGAAAAACCCAAGTGCATAATTTATAGGAAAAGAGGTTTAATTGACTCATGGTTCTGCAGTCTGTACAGGAAACAGTAATGACATCTGCTTCTGGGGAGGCCTCAGGAAGTTTTTACTCATGGCAGAAAGTGAAGTAGAAGAAGGCACTTCACAGGGCGAAAGCAGGAGTGAGAGAGTGGGAGGAGAGGTGCCACACACTTAAATAATTAGAACAATTGTGACAACTCATTTACTATTGGGAATATGGCATTAAGCCATGAGGGATACACCCCCATGAGCCAACTACCTCCTGCTAGGTTCCACCTCCAACACTGGGCATTACAATTCAACATGAGATTTGGTCAGGACACGCTAACTATGTCAGGAAGGGCAAAGTACAGTGTAATAAGCTCAAAGAAGTAATGCACTGCAAGGGTTAAGGAAGAAACACTAGACAAAACATCATAAATCTTGAGTTCTTCTGTTGGCTCTATCAAGAATATTTATTCTAGTTAACATTTGTTGCATGCTTACAATATGCTAGGCACATTACACACAGTATCTTATTTAGCTCTTACAGTAAGGCTATGTAGAAGGTACAACAGGAATGCCTAATAATGCTTAATATTCCACCAGGATTTAGTGTGATGTTTTCTCTTTCTTTGGCACACTGCTAGACACCATCTTTCAGCCCCCTTGTTTGAGGGAGTAGGTGTACAACTATTCCCCTTCATGGATGAGGAACACAAGTAATGTAAGTCACCTCCAGTCAATGTGAATAAGTACTCTTGGGCCTTCTCCATACGTTCCCTTCTCTGTCCCCTGACTGAAAGCAGAGATGGGGCCCTACAAAATGATGATAAAGGCTGGGCACGGTGGCTCACGCCTGTAATCCCAGCACTTTGGGAGGCCGAGGTGGGTGGATCATGAGGTCAGGAGTTGGAGACCAGCCTGGCCAACATGGTGAAACCCCGTCTCTACTAAAATACAAAAAAAATTTAGCTGGGCATGGTGGTGCATGCCTGTAATCCCAGCTACCCAGGAAGCTGAGGCAGGAGAATCGCTTGAACCTGGGAGGCAGAGGTTGCAGTGAGCTGAGATTGCACCATTGCACTCCAGCCTGGGCAATACTGTGAAACTCTGTCTCAAAAAAAAAAAAAAGAAAAAGGAAAATGATGATGAAAGTTATCATTATTAGCTCCATTTTATGGATGAGGAAAGCTTAGCCTAGAAAGATCAAGTAACTTTTATAGAACAAGCAAGTGTCAAAGCCAGGATTTGATTATGTAGTTTAACTCAGCACATCTTCATAGCCACTAAGTGTACAGGCCAGCCGTGCAAACTTGGGTCACTGTGGCTTTCTAAGTCTCAATCTTTTCAGCCAAAAATGGAGATATTAAGACTGTCTTATAGGTATGTATGGGGATTAATGAGTTAACACATCAAAAAAATCTAGAAAGAACACAGCGCAAAATAACGCAAAATAATAAAGATGTGTTTGTGTACATGTGCACACATGCCTGTACGCGCAAGTGAGCTAGCGTGCGTTTGGAACTTTGTCACATCAAGGCTGGTTTTAATAAATGGACCATGGTTGAGACCTGAGAATCTCTTCATCACTCAGGGATTTCTGTTCAGTGACATTTGTTGGATAGGATTTGACCTGTTGTATGAATTATGCCTTCCATGTAAGGAGACTGTTTGGATACTAATTTGCTCGCTTGCTTCTCAGCAACCATGAATAGGGAAAGGGTCAGACAACTCCTCAAGCAGTTTTATGGCAGCATTTGTTCCTGGGTCCTAGAGGGAGCTGTGTTCAGTCCTTCTGAGAAGAAGGAAAAGCAGCCAGGCTTAGAATGGCAGAGTGGGAGTGGGGGCGCAAATGCACAGCAGGGCAGGACCCTCCTGAGCTTCAGGACAATGTCATCAAGATCATCATCCAAAGCAAAATTGATTCAGATTTCTGTATGGAATAAAAACATTTCAAGGTAACATGGTATAGAGGACCAAGAGTCAGAATTGTGGGGTTTTAGCCTTCAATTGAACTAATCTGTGGACTCTGGTGTACTTAATTTCTCCAAGCCTCAGTTTTCTTGTTTATAAAATGGAGATAACACTGACTCCAACTATCTACCTAGAATTGTTTTGAGGATAGAATGTGGCTATGCCTATGAAGACAATCTGTAAGTGCCAAAGAATTTTATGAGTGTGAGTCCTTGTTGTAGCTATGACTTCATGACACCTAAGCAGATATGAATACAGTGATGTGGTAGGTGCAATGATAGAAATAAATTCAGGGTACTCTGGAGGAAAAGAGGAGGGGTATTTAATATATCCCGAGGGTTGGATGTGAAGGTCAGGGAAGACTTCTTGCAAGGGGTAACTGCTTGAGTTCTGAAGGGTGAGCAGGTGATACTCTGGTAAAATGACCTGGGGAAGATGGGGAAAGAAAGGCCTTCTGGGTAGAGGAGCTACCTTGATCAAAGTTGAGATAAGAAAAAGCACCATGTAGCGTGAAACTATAAGCAGTTTGGTATTCTTGGGGTATGACAATGTGTGTGTGTGTGTGTGTGTGTGCGCGCGTGCATGTTGGGGTGGGTGGAAAGATAAGGAGAACATGTTAAGGAAATTTGATCCTGAATGGAAATAGAAATATTGAAGGTTTTTTTTGTGTGTTTTTTTTTTTTTTTGACAGAGTCTCACTCTGTTGCCCATGCTGGAGAGCAGTGGTGCAATTTTGGATTACTGCAACTTCCGCCTCCCAAGCAAATCTCATGCCTTAGCCTCCCGAGTAGCTGGGATTACAGACATGCACCATCGTGCCTGCTTAATTTTTGTTGTATTTTTAGCAGAGATGTTTTGCATTTTAGCAACATGTTTCACCATGTTGGCCAGGCTGGTTGCAAACTCCTGGCCTCAAGTTGATCTTCCCACGCCATCCCAAAGTGCTGGGATTATAGGTTTGAGCCATGAAGGGTTTTAAGTGGATGGGGGTTGGGTATGTTGTTGAGATTGTTGGAAGCTATGTTAGGAGAAATACTACTGTAGTAACTTTTGTGAGAGATGCTGAGAATCTGGACTGTGGCTGTGGTAGTTGGGATTAATTTTTTTTTTTAAGAAAATCAAAAGGTATCTTGAATGGAAAATCAGTGTCCCTGGAAGAGGGAAGAGTTATTATTGGATTCTAGTTTCCAGTTTGGACAATGGGGCTGATGGTTTTGTTATCAAATGAGAGCGAAAACTCAGGAAGCAATTCACATTTACAGGAAGACAGTAAATTCAGTATTGTGTTTATTGAGTGTGAAATCAGATTGTATGTCACCCAGGTGGGATGGCAGCAGGCATTTGGAAACCAGTTGGAGGGAACTTGTGGCTCTGTCCCATGCACCACCAGATCTTCCTGGGCATGTGTGGGTGGACTGGATCCAGTCAGGGACAGGTTAGTAACTAAGTGAGATATTTTCATTCTTTAGAGCAGACACTTCTCCTTGTTCTCTGTGGCAGCTGTAATCTAGATATGGTATTCTCTGAAACTTTCCACCCTTAATTCCAGATAGCATCCTTGTGAATAAAAAGTGAAAAATGAAATGTGAGGTTCTGTATCCCATAGCAGAAAAGAACTCTGGGCAGGGAGTTAGGAGTCTTGGGTTTAAGTTCCTACTGTATTTCTGATTAAGTAAGTCAGTTTTCCAGTTGGGTCTCTTCTTTTTTATCTTTTCAAGGATGAATTTGGAATTACTGACTTCACGTTTTCTTTTTTTTTTTTGAGATGGAGTCTCGCTCTTTCGCCCAGACTGGACTGCAGTGGCGCTATCTCGGCTCACTGCAAGCTCCGCCTCCCGGGTTCATGCCATTCTCCTGCCTCAGCCTCTGGAGTAGCTGGCACTACAGGCGCCCGCCACCACGCCCAGCTAATTTTTTGTATTTTTGGTAGAGACGGGGTTTTACCATGTTAGCCAGGATGGTCTTGATCTCCTGACCTCGTGATCCGCCCGCCTCGGCCTCCCAAAGTGCTGGGATTACAGGCATGAGCCATGGTGCTCGGCCACGTTTTCTTGAATACTTGACGAGAGCTTCAGGTTCTCTTCAATAATTTCAAGTCTTGAGGTTTTGTGAAAGATCTACACTGTGTTTCTGTTTCATGGTACTGCCTTTTAACTCTCTGAAATTAGTAGAATATTAAGCAATAATATGTCTTAAATAACAAAAAAGCAAAGGTGCAAAATCTTCTAAATTACTGTGTTCCTGGAAACTTGTCATAAATCTGTACACAGCACCCCTCTGCTACCCAGATTTCCATTAACCCAGAGCTCTCTTAACCAGCCCTGCACACACCGCATAACCTTAAAGTTGGGATCTAAGTTTATGCCCTCGGTATGTTGATTGATATTCAGCAAGGTTGCCTTGAGGCAATGTGAAAATCCGAAGTCATCAAAGACGAAGGAAATTATGTCCAGCCTAGTTTCAAAGGTGAACGGTATTGCTTTCACATGATTTGAAAATCATTAATCTATGTGTGGTGTATACCAGGGCTCCCTGACCTTTTAGTGAAGAGAATTTTTTAATTTCCGTGAGACAGACTTTTTGATTAACCAGAACTTCCTTTTCACCCCATCCAAATATATTAGATTACAGAGTTTCATATTTACTTATGAGATCCATGGCTATCTTCAGCTTAATTTTATGCCCATCTGATGTTAAACATAAGGGAAGATGAATCTGATCTTTGAGGAATAGTGGGAAGACCTCTGGATGAAAAGTCAGGAGACCCAAGGTTAAGTCATAGCTCTGTCACTAATGAGCTGTGTGGCCTTGGACACACACCACTTTACTTTCTGGGCTTTAGTTTCACTATCTGCAAAATTAGATGGTTGTGATAGATAATCTTAAGGTTCTTGCAGTTCTAAATTGGCATAAGTATCTGTTTTTCTAATGTTTCAGTTAAATGTAATTGTATTACATGATTTTGCATACAGGCTTATATTTAATCAGCATAATATTAGCTCCATTTTATAACAAAGAAAACTGAGACCTGGAAAGAATAAACACCTTGTTAATGGCAGAGCCAGAGTCTGAATTCCAGTGTTTGGTTTTTCAAGTCCTTCTGTTCTTTCCTACACATGTTCTGTGGCCCCCATGAGCACAGAGCTGGGTGGCAGACTGGGGCTTTGAGAACAAAAGGATTTGGCTGCCACTGTCTCTTGAGAGGGTGATCTATATTTCAGTGTCTTTCTCAGTTTAAGAAATGCTCTGCACTGCTTTGTTGTGGCTTTTGATTGTTGCTTTCAATCTTTCTTGGATCAAATCATGTCTCCTGGCAGTTGCGATGCTGTAATATGAAGATCAGATCTGCCTGCCTGTCTCAATAGCTGGCAATTTATCTCGGTATTTTTAGGTGCCTCAGATAAAGGTAATATAAATATAATGAAAGAATGAATTTCTTTCTGACACTTTGTGCCATTTGTATGAGAGAATGAAAATCTCCTTTAAGAATATTGTTTTTAAAGCAGCATTTCTCCAAATGTGTTCTCTGGATGTAACTTGATGTTACAAAACTATAAAAGCATTGTAGTGACCAATGAATTTAGGAAATCTTAATGTTAATTCTCAGAACGTTTAAGACAGTAATGTTCAATTTGAATTTAAAAGAGGAGAAAGCATATGTTTTTTCCCCAACAATAGTTAACTACAGAATCTTCCCCTAGGCTGTCTTCCTCTCCCAACACAAGAGTACTATAGGACTCCCTTTCTAATGAACTGACAGTAAGTAGTGCTTGAAAGTACTGTGTGCCAAAAGGCAGGGTAACTACCATTTATCAGCCACCAACTATGCACCAAGTATTTTTACAAATGTTATTTTATGTATCTTTTTCATTTATGAGGTGGTCTTTTGATCCATATTTGTATGTTGAAGAACTCGAGGTTCAGGAAGGTTAAGAAACAGTTTGTAGGGGCATAGCCTGGAGTCAAACCTATATCTGTCAAGTCCTACTTGTTCCCTGCACTTCACTGTATGTATTGAGGTGATGTAGCAATAATCTAAGGACTTGAGCTAAGGGGACAATATTCTCTGGATCACTCTGACCGCACTGAGATCTGTACACAGCCAGCTCAAGACAACATGGTGGCTCATCGCTAGTGATCTTTCCTACTCATTGCTCTTTTTTCCACCCCATTTCTTAGGATATCTGTAATGGTTTCCTTGATCTTCTGGGAAAGTACTTCTTTCTGAGTCTGTGCCTTGATTCGTAACAGTGCATCTTCCAATATTTGGTTCCTTTGGAACGGAAAATTTCCCAACAGACAGGAGAAAACCTAAGTGTGTGGCAAGTGTAATAAGCTGCTATTGATGTCCACATCTTGGATGCATATCCATGACATCTGAGTTATGCGGAGTGTTTTGTTTATGCTGTTCATTTTGTGACAGTCAGTGGGGGCTGTCAGGAAAGAATGAGGGCATTGGAGTCCAGCAGTATACCATGTGAATTCTAGCTCCAGCACTTATTTACTTTGAGGCCTTGGACATGTTATTTATGTCCCTGACTCTCAGTTTTCTCACCTTCCTTGCAAGGTAGCTGTAGGATTAGATTAGATGATACATGCATGATCGCTGGCACATGATAGGAGTTCAATAAATGGTAATAATTATTGCTGTTACTATTGGGTCTATACATACCTGGGCCCTTCATTTATATATCAGAATAGTTGTTCTTTGCTGCCCTTGGTGAGATGGAAATCAAAGGAATCTTCTTGATTATTCATGGTGGGGAGAGTCAGCTGGTGGTCTGTAATCTTCTCAGGATCTCCTCTTTTGACAATGAAAAGGCAAGTTCTTAACCAGGTGATATAGAGCAGGAGTCACTCCTGACACTTTTCTTCCACGGGCTGAGCATAATTGAAGTCTTACGTAGGTTAAGGCTAAAGCTCTTTTTCTGCTAAAAGATGAAAATGGGTAACCTACAATCAATTTCAAAGCCCAGGACTATGACGTTACCTAGCAAATCTCTTTCCTGTACCTTAGACATGATTTAGGATATCCCATGGAGATGTATTACATCCCTTTAACCGTTCATCTTCCTACTGCCCCCTTCTCTGTCCTCAAAGTAGTGTTTTTCTCATTCCTGCTGTCTCCAACACTGGCCTTGGAATCTTCCACTTTTCAGTATAAATAGATTATCAGCTCTGTCTATTTTTGTGTGTTTTGCAAATGCCGCCTCTGTAGGTTGCAGCTAATTATTAAAGGGATTTTCCTTTGTTCAGTCGTAAGTGCAGTATAGGTGCTAAACAAGTCTTAAAAGAGAAGGTACATACTGATTTAAAAGTCAAAAAAATGATCTAGAACTAAGAGCGATAAATTACCTCAGCAAAGCTAAGATCCTGGGGTGGAGAAAGAGGGAGAAATATTCTCATCTTATTAGGGTAGAGCAAGGAGATGGAATAGAATGTTGTGGTGAAGGAAACTGTATCGTGTTTTCTCATAAGAATAGAGAATTTTTGTGATTATGAGAACAGGAAAAGAGAAGGTGGACACTATGAAATGCAATATAATAAGACTTCCAAATAAATAAGGGGAAATAAAATTAATGGCAATTTGATCAATCAGCAAGCAAAAAAAGAAAATGCAGAAAAACAATGTAAAATATCAATCTAAATCTAGAGAACATGGGCAACTTCCTATGGAAAAAATACTGCAAAGGAAGCTTATTTTCACCATTCTCATGTTGCTAAAGAAACTTTAGTGAGGAATAATACATGTGAAAAAATTGCATCCATTTTAAGTGCACAGATTGGTGAGTTTTGACAAATGTGTATACATCTGTGTAACATACAATCAAGACATAGAATATTTTCATCACCCCAAATACTTCTGTGTTCCTTTCCAGCCAATGTCTACTTTACAAAAAGAATAAATCAAATCATCCCACAAAATATAAGCAGAGCAGTTTGAGTCTTTCCTTCTAAAAGACAAAGGTTTTTCAAATTGAGGTAATACACAAAAATGAGCTGTATGCCTATATATGTTTTAAAAGGGAGAAAGTAGCATAGAAAATTAAGGTGGGTCAAAGAGATACAAAAGCGAAAGGGAAAATGCAAACAGAAAGCCGGAGAGACAGCGTCTGACATGGGGGAATCCAAGGTTACACACATTGAATAAAATAACCAGACATTATGTAAACACAACAATTTATGAGGGTTATATATATATATATATATATATATATATATATATATAATATATAAATGAATTTCTTCAGCAAGCATTTATAAAACTTAATCATTTACTGGACCATAAATTAAATCTTAAAATATTAAAAAAGTAGTGCTTTTATGAGGCATATTCTCTGATGAGAATTCAATAAAATTGGAAGTAAATAATAAAAAGGTGACAAATAATCTTTTCTTTCTGGGAAATCTGAAATATTCTACTGGATAGAACCATAGAACAAAAAGGAATTTTAAGAGAGAAATTATAAGCTACAAAAACAATGGAATAAAAAACACTGAGTACCAAATTCTGTGAGACATAGAGACATACACAGAGAAAATTTTAGAGTCTTAAATACCTCTCTTATGTCTTCATCATTAATGAAGAAAAATTATTACTCATTTTCAGAAATCAATAAAATGACAAATCAAACAAAAAGAAACCAAGGAGAATAAATCAATCAAGGCAAAACTCACTTACAAAAATAAAACAAATAGTAAAACAATTCAAGAGTTGATTGCTTAGAAGTCTGCTAAAAATAGATAAACCCACTGTGAGAGTGATTAAGGAAAAAGGGAGATCAACCATTAGTAAAGAGAAAGATAAAGATGAAAGAGAGATGAAAGAACTTTAGGAGACTATGACACACACCTCTAGTGGCAGCCACGTTGTGCTACCCAGACCCCCTTCAGGACTGGGACACTTGTTTCCTCCTTGTGGGAAGTGTTGGTGGCTGATGACTTACAACTGTATCTCTCTCCAGGAATTGCTTTGGGTCAAGGGGATTGTCTTGTCTAAGCTACCATCCAATGTATAATATATTGTCCAATGTGTACTGGGGACAACTCATATCTCAAAATGGGTTGATAGAGAAATATAAAATTGTTATCCTCTTGTCTCGTTTTGGGATGGCTCAGAAGGACCACAGCTTCCAGTGGAATAGCCGAGGCCTCAGTTGCTTCACAGTTCAATTGCTTCCTCTGCTCAATCACACCTGCCATACTTTCTTACAGGCACTATTCCTGCAGGTACTCCCCAGTAGACCTCCTTCATACCAATCTCCACCTCTGAATCTGTCCCGGGGAGCCTGATGGAAGATACAGCCCTATGACAACAAGCACACGAAAGTCTAGAGAACATGGACAACTTCCTAGGGGGAAAAATACTGGAAAGGAATGCTTATTTTCACCTTTCTCATGTTTCTAAAGAAACTTTATTGAGGAACAATACACATGAAAAAAACTGCACCCCTTTTAGTGTACAGATTGATGCGGTTTGACAAACATGTATATCTGTGTAACATACAATCAAGATATAGAATATTTCTATCACCCCCAAATATTTCCGTGTTCCTTTCCCGCCAACCCATACTTTCTCACCTCTGGCCTCAAGTAACCACTGATCTGCTGTTCGTTTTGTGACAGTCAGTGGGGGCTGTCTGGAAAGAATGAGGGCATTGGAGTCCAGCAGTGTACCATGTGAATTCCAGCTCCAGCACTTATTTATTGTGAGACCTCAGACATGTTATTTATGTCCCTGACTCTCAGTTTTCTCACCTTCCTTGTAAGGTAGCTGGAGGATTAGATTAGATGATACATGCATATCATCCAGATTCAGTTCTGGAGTATGTGCCAGCCACATGTGCTCTGTAGTGTCAGACTTGACTCACATAGCACAGTGCTTTTGAGATTTGTCTCAATTCATCAGAGGGCTTTCTTTATCTGTTTCACTTCTCTCAAGGATCTTCATCCTGCAATGCTTATTGTCTATTTACTAGATGCAGTTGTTTCAGGTATTTTGTCTAATTATACCTCTTAAAAGCATGATGGCGAATCTGGTATCTTTTACTACTTATTTTTATGGCTGGAAGTGAGAGCCCTCATCATCCTTATTGAATATTTTCTTAAAAGTTGTAGAGAATATTCTATAAAAATAAAATGTAATAAATAGTTATTGGTAATTAAATATAGGTAAAAAGAAGACAACGCTGTCCCTGTTGATGTTTAGTTTGTTTATTAAAAAAAAAGTCTAGGCCTGGTGGTTCACACCTGTAATCCCAGCACTTTGGGAGGTCAATGTAGGAGGATCCCTTGAGGCCAGGAGTTCTAGACCCAGCCTGGGCAACATAGTGAGACCCCTGTCCAATGTGATGGCACATGCTGATACTTCAGTTACTCAGGAGGATGAGGTCGGAGGATTGCTTGAGCCCTGGAGTTCAAGGCTGTAGTGAGCTATGATCATGCCACTACACTTCAGCCAAGGTGATAGAGTGAGACCTTGTCTCAAAACAAAAACAAAAGCAATCCCCCACCAACTGAAAAAAAAAAAACAAACCTCTAGGGAACCTCTAGGAAGCCTCCTAACAATATTTTATATAGTAAGATAATTTAGTAATTTGCGTGAATATAAGATAAAAGTATAACATTAATTGGTTTTCATTGGTCCAGTAATAAACAACTAGACATGGATATGGGAAGATACACTGTTTTTAGTAGCACCAAAATCTATAAAATATTTAAGAATAAATTTGATAAGGAAGGCCAGGACTTACAGGAAGAAAACTGGAAATCTTTTTGGTAGACTAAAAAAATGGCTAAGCACTTAACTTTGTTTTAGTCACTATTCTATGAGATTTACATGTATTAACTCATTTAACCTTCCTAGAAACCCTGAAAGGATATTATTATTATTTCCATTTCATAGATGAGATGATTGAGATATAGAGAGGTTAAGTTGTATGCAGTCCATCCAGTGTGCAAGCTAACAGAGCCAGTATTTGAAATCAGGGCTGAACAAATGGAAAGATATCCTATTTTTCAGTGAGGTTTCCTAATGGAAAAATATTTTCTAAAATGCATAAATGATAATGTCACTTTCGTACTTTAATCTCTTTGTTCATGGTCTGCTGCTTTTAGGATAAAGTCAGACCCTTAAGGGTGTCTAAAACTCCAAAATATTTCTCAGATCCATCCCTTCTGTGTCACTACTATTGCTGTCCTAGCTCAGGTTCTCATCACCTGCTTATCTATCCATTTATTCATTAAACAAATAGATCATCTTGGTAGTATTGTAGTGGGCGTGTTTGAGGGGGCTAGGAGAGACAGGAGTGAGTTCAGTTGAGAGGCTGTCATAGAACAAGCTGAACATGAGAGAGTCCTAGGAATAGACGGGAGGAGTCGTATTTGAAATATATTTAAGAGTTGTATTTGAAATATAGTTGAAATATGTGGCAGCACTTAAAGTCTAATTGGGTGTGAATGTCGAGGGACTTGTTTCACTCCCATATGACTCCCAAGATTCTAACTTAGGTGACTGGTAAATACCTTCAAGTCCTCACCTTGTTGGAGAGGATAGGTTCAATGGTTGAGGCCTACTCTAGAGTTCTTTAGCCAGACTAATATTAACCTATTGATAAATATTCTTTGTTTTAATGTCAAAATTGCTTTTATTCCATCAAAAAGTATATTGCTTCTTTATCAGATTCAGTTCTGATACCTTCAAGATCTAAGCAGTAGAGGAGTAGAACAGTTGAGAAATTTACAGGTTCAAGAAATTCATTTGATACAATGGTTAGAACCGGAAATAGAATTGCCTGGGGCTTAGTTCATATCCCAGCTTACAACTTACCAACTCTAGTTAGCCTCTCTGTAACTTAGCCTCCCCATCAGTAAAGCGGGGATAAAGTGCATAAAGCTATGGGGCTTTGTAAAGACTTTAAAGAGGTGATTTATGTAAAATACTTAGCAAAACACCTGGCACCTGGTTTAAAACTCCCCAAATGCTATCTATTATTTATAACTGATAAAAGTCTGTATTTTTTTACATTTTCCAAAACAAAGCAGGCCGCAATATAAACAGACTATCAATGCAGTTGTGTATATGTTAAGTTGTTAAACATAGTGTGCAATGGATTACTATTAGTTATTTCTTACCTGGCAGAGAATTTTTATGTGTGATAAAATACACATAATATAAAATACATTATTTTACCATTTTAAGTGTACAATTTAGTGGCATTAAATGAATTTACATTGTTATGCAGTCATCACCACTCTTCACCTCTGGAAGTTTTTCATCATCCCCAACAGTCAAAGAATTTTAACCATTATCCTTTTCCAGAGATACTTATAAATGCATTTTGTCTTTTTGGAGATATTCTAAATATTAAAAGTTAACATGCTCTAATTTTGATCTGCCGCCCAAATGTGTTTGATGCCTTTCTTATTTTAGGATTCAAAGATACTGGCTTCTACTTCCCAGTTCCCTCCATGGTCCTGGAGGCATAAAGTAATTGTGGATGTTCGATATGCTTTTGTTTGAGATTTGATCTGCAAATCAAACCTTATTTGATTTACATATTATTTCTCAGAAATATCTGGGAAGGTATTCTCACACCTCTTCCCCAATACCTAGGTCATTTAGCCCTCAGTCTATCCATGAACACATTTTCCCAAAGCAAATGCAGTCAGCCCACCAGAAAAGAGAAGGAGCTCCAAATCCCAGGATTGTTTCCCTTTAGTTCTTTTGGAAAGATTTATTGTAAAATTTCTATGCTATTCTGTAATTTTCTATGCTATTTCTGTAATTTTCAGTGTCTACTGTTTGCATTCCCTACGTCAAATCTTCTTTTTCCAATTATTTCCAACATAATATTATTTCTCAAATAGTACTTGTATTCTTCCATCACATCTACTGTTCCTCCAGTGTTTCCATGTCCCCATAAATGGTAAAATCATTTATCTACTCCCCTGCCTGTGACAGATGCCTGAATTTAATGGACAAATGTTAATTCCAACTTTCTTGGCAACGATTGGTCTAGAAATTAGCAAATGACCCAATCTGGCTAACATGAAGTAGAGACCTAATCGGGCCTTTAGGGAAGTTGTTACTTCTACAAACCCTTTTGAAAGTAATCCCTTTCTTCTCCTAAGTGGTGTTGAACATAAAAGCCCACAATTCCTGTAACCATCTTCTCCTCAGCCTGAAGGTTAGGCCGACCCATGGATTTAGGGTCCTCTTCAGCCAACTTTCAGTCAAGCCAATGCATTTCCTTCGTGTCCAAGCTGGTCTGAGTTGTTTTCTTTGATTTGCTGTGGACGTCGTTTTAACTGATACTTCACAACACGGGTTACATTTCTAAAAGTTCTGTCAATCAATGGAGTAAATTTTAAGTATCTTGGAAATTCACTTGTGCCAATCTACATGCTATTTTTCTATGATCTTTTTTTTCTCACAGGAGTTTGAGTTACCCTAAATCAAGATGGATGCTATGGTGACAGTCTTGTCTGCATTAATTTGAGGAAACTATGTTTCCCATTTGATTCAGTTCTTGGAGAGTTATTCTCATGGGTGCAAAAGAATGCATTATTTAACCTCTTGTCTAGAGCATTCTCATATGAGCTATTGCTTGTGCTCCTCCCTTGGCACTAGAGGACAGATTTTCCGAGTCTTGATGTCTGCTTTCCAGGGGAATTTAATTATGCTGCATATGGCTTAGCCTTGTGAATTTTCTTCCCATATTTTTCTTCAATAATGATGTCTCTGTCCTTTCCACATTCTAACTGCCCATCAACCTAGGGAAAACAAGATGCTGGGATCATGTTTTCTACTTCTGGACTGTTTCTTAATAGATAAAGTGGACTCGAACCTTAGAGACCAGATCAGAAAAATTCTGAGTCATTATCTCTTCAAATATCTTTTTTACTCCCATTCTTTCCATCCTGTTCTTCTGGAACTCCAATTAGGTATTTTTCAACTTTGTCTCTTTATTCTCAATATCTTTCTATTTGTCTTCAGATTTTCAGCTCCTCTCTCTGTGCTACATTCTGGTAACTCCTTCTGATCTTTCAGTTCACTATTTCTGTCTTCTGTTGTGTCTAAACTGCAGTTTAACATGCCCACTGAATTTCTATTTAAAATGACCATATTTTTCAATTCTGGCAGTTCTACTTTTCTGTCTTCTTCAAATCAGCCTGATCTCTTTAAATAATCTTTTGATCTTTTTTCATACTTTTGATAGCCTATTTTATTACTTAAAACACTTATTTCATATTCTGGTTCCATAATTCAAGTGTCTTTGTTTTTGCAGGTCTGATTCTGCCATCTGTTGCTTCTGCTGATTGTTCACACTCACAATGACTGTTTCCTCATGGTTTTCTGGTTCTAATGTCAGTTCATATTCATTGGAACTTTGTCAATAGAAATCATCTGAATCTAGGGTTTAATGTGTGTTTGCCAGAGAAAATTTGGGTCTGTTTCTGCCTGACTTTTAGTGAGACAAAAATCCAGGTAGAATATTTTGGTTTGGAATTTTTTTTTCAAGTCACACAGGAGTGTGAGTTCTGGCCCTAAACGCCTATATGTTTGTGGTTAGGAGTTTTCCTTTATTTCCTTTCTACCTGAAGCTGAGGTTGTTCTAGGTGGTATCCTCACTCTCTGTTTATACACACACAAAAAACTGAATATGAGTTTTCTATTTCAGGGTCCAAGCCTTATGTGGATGTCTTTCTTCCAACTGCTCATGTTCTGGGTCTTCTAGTACCTTTTCCCTGTATCTCTCATGTGGTTGTTGAATGCTCAGATTTGAGGACATCAAATGTTCCCTATGGAAAATACTTCCTATCTCAATGATTTTGCATTTTCTTGACCTTTACAGCCTTAGGAAATTTTTTGTTTTGTTTTATGATGGTTCAGCTATGCATTATCAAAAGACATTTTCCATATTTATCCAGGGTTTTTGAGTCTCCGGTCTTGGGAGGCATTTTCTGGACATCTAGTCCTCTGTGTTTCCTAACCTAGCAGTGCTCATTTTCATATGGCATAATCTTCCTCCATATTAATCCCATTTAAAATATCTGTCCAGCTAGAGTTTCCTGGGGCTTCTATTCAGGAGTAATCCACAGCAAGGGCCTCAGGTTCATACTGGCCAAATTGCTTAATCACTGCATTGCTGCCTGTGTGACCGGTGATCCCTCAGAGATTACTGCTGTACTTGGTGACCATTCCTGGGACAAAACACTGCTCTTCCCTTAGCTACTCTTTTTAGGGCATGGCACAGATCTGATCCGTTTCTCCACTTCTGACTAAAGGCTTGGAGATCTGGAAATAGAATACAAGTTATGTTGCCACTAGAGGTAGCACCCACAAGCCTAAACCTAACCTTAGAATTGTTTACCACATGGGCAGTCTACCTGGACATAGTCGTATGCTGGAGGCCCTTCTACCTCATCTGGTGTAGTCACATGCTGGAGGCCCTTTCATCCTCTATCACTGAGTGTACACACCATCTTCATTCTCCAGAATTCAATCTAAAGGGAGTGACAGCAGCACCCCCTTTACAATCGCTTACTCCCACATTTCACATCTATCTATTGCCCCGTTACCTGTTGCAGGATTTCTCCCTTAAAAGGATAATTGATATGGAAATAGCTATTCTGATCAGGTGACACCCCTTCTCCTCTCTTAAGAATATAATCTGGCCACATGGGCCCCCAAGACAATAAATGAGTCACTGCATTTTCTAAAGTCAGGTTTTGCATATTATGATCTCCCCCAACTCCTCTTGTGTAAGGCACAAAAGAGTATGGTCCAGGCTATGCTAGGCCAAGCAGAGCCCAGCTCCTTTCTTCAGGCTCTCTGATATGGCTTAGCTGTGTCCCCACTCAAATGTCATCTTGAATTGTAGTTCTCATAATCCCCACTTGTCATGGAAGAGACCCGGTGGGAGGTCATTGAATCATGAGGGTAGTTAACCCTTTGTTGTTCTCGTGATAGTAAGTTCTCACAAGATCTGATGATATACCATTTACCACATCATATATCATTTATATCATTATAAGTGATACCATATATCATTTATGTCATTATAAGTGATACCACATATCATTTATATCATTATAAATGATATCATATATCATTTATATCTGATGGTATATAATTTATAAATATATGATATTTATAAGGGGCTTTTCCCTCACTTCGCTCTACACTTCTCCTTGCTACTGCCATGTGAAGAAGGACATGTTTGCGTCCCCTTCTGCCATGATTGTAAGTTTCCTGAGACCTTCCCAGCCATGCTGAACTGTGAATCAATTAAACCTCTTTCCTTTATAAATCACCCGGTCTCAGGTATGTCTTTATTAGCAGCATGAGAACAGACTAATACACACTCCTTCAGCACAAGGTAAGAAAAGGCTGGCCCTTTATGTCCATCTGCCAGGACCTCACTTTTGCCTCTTAGATATGGACAAGGACATGTGTATTTTCCTAAGAACAATTAGTATAATTCTGAGAGCTAGGACTGTCTGCATCTGTGTTTAGAAGGAAAAAAAAAGCATTCTCTTACTATACAGGGTACCAGTGTTTAAAGTAACTGTTATGCATTTGTTATGGTTAGTTTTTTGTGTCCACTGGCTGGGCCATGGTGTATGGATATGCAGTCAAACATTATGCTGGATGTTTCTGTGAGACTGTTTTTGGATTTATATTTATATTTAATATTTATATTTTGATGTAAATTTATATTTAAATTGGTGGACTTTGAGTAAAGCAGATTGTCTTCCATGAGGTGGGTGGGCTTCATCCAATCAGCTGAAGGCCTGAATAGAACAAAAGACTGAGCTCCCCTGCGTAAGAGAGAATTCTGCAGCAGATGGTCTTCAGAATGAACTGCAGCATTGGCTCTTCCTGGGTTTTCAGTCTGCTGGTCCACCCTGCAGATTTTGGCCTTGCCAGTCTGTATAAGTACATCAGCCAGTTCTTTAAAATATATCTCTTTCTCCTTATATATACACATCCTGTGGGTTCTGGTTCTCTGGACAACCCTAATATAGCACTTGGAAATGGAAGATTTCATTTAAGGCTGGAAGCATCTGCATTCTCTCTCTCTGGGATTCCACAATTCTCTTTCTTGGCTTTTCTTTCTACCACGCTAGCCCTCTCTGCTGTCCCCATTTCCTCTGTCTGCTCTCTTGATGTTGCATCTCTTTGAAAGGAACTGTCCTGTTCTGGTTGTCTCCATCTACTCTCTCTCTCCTAAGAGATTTCAGTTAACTTATGGCTCTATGTTTGAGATGCTTCAATCTATATTTCAAACTTTAATCCATTTTCTGAGTTCCAGATGTATGTAGCTAACTCCCTACTAGACAACTCCATCTGGATATTTCACAACTCTATCTGGATATCTCACAGACTTCTTAAACTTAGCTTTGTCAAAACAGAATTTCCCCTCTTCCCAGACCAATTAAGTGGTGGTTCATTAACAATACTTGGGCAAGTTAGGTAGCCTTTCTGACCCTCAGGGTCCTGGTCCATAAAATGAAGATAAGAGTAGTATGAGGATTAAAATAGCAAATACATGTAAAAACACTTAACACAGTGCTTAGTATGTATCATATGCTACATGCTATTGCTCTGTTGTGTTTTATTTTTTTCCTTCAATATCCTACAGCTAGATTATAAACTCCATGAGGTCAAGGATCTTTTCTGCAGAGTCCAGAACAGTACCTTCCATATGAAAGGTGCTCATTAAATATTGGCTAAATGAATATAAAAGAGGAAATATACCCAGGTACTAAAACCTAGGATTTATCTTTGATTTTTTTCCCTTTTTTTTCATGCCCTACTCAACCAATTTATCAGTGAGAACTGTTAACTCTACTTCCAAAATACATCTTAAATCTGTTTCACAAGTACTCCCTAGTCCAGAAAACCATCATCACTTTGTTAGACTACTATGATAGTCTAACTTTTTTGTTTTGTTGTTTCCTGTTTATTATACAATCTGTAATTTGAAACATATTAGGGAAAATGGCATGGGAGAATATAGGTAGGAGGTTGAAACTGAACACTTCTTCTCACCTAAAAGGAGAAAATGATGCCCAGAGGAGCCCATATCTGGGTATTTCTCAGTCTAGGCTCTAGCTGGTACCCTGCTGGCTGGGACCAGGTCATGGCCAGCACCTCTATGACATGTTCAGAGCTGAAGTTATGCTTGGTTGTGTTTCTGAGAAAAGATCTCTCTAGGGAGTGGCTTAGCTGCTCCAGGTGCTGCATCATGATTTGCTTCTGGTCCTTACCAAGTCCTGCCCAGGTAAGCCCTGGTTGTCTGCCCAGTGGGGCCAGAGCTGAGAGTACACTCTTTTGTATGGTGAGTGGGATTGTGAAGAAATCCCCCAGTGCAGGACAGCCAGCAGAGCATGTCCTGGAGGCCACAGGCAGCCAAGAGGTCTGGGGTCTGGTGCTGGGGTGGGTGCTGAGAGCTGTCTTAGGTATTCTGTGGTTTTCTGTCTTCACCTCTGGGCCTTTCCCTTTCATCTGTTTAGAGTCAAAAGCATCTCTCAAATAGAAGATGCCACCAGCTCTGTAGAACATGTTCCTACAATTTACCTCCTTGAATGCAGCTTTAGGATGGAGAGAGAGAATACGAGAGAAGAGATGCTTTTTGATAGTCTTTCTATTCCTCCTGAAAACTTTATCCCCTTATCTTGAAATACCTGCTGAGGAGAAAAGTGAGAGGAGGAAATCTGCCATTTGGCACTAAATAACTTGTTGGACCGAATTGGAATGAGGGTAATGGAGTACGTTCTTCTTGGGAGAACATGACTTTAAACATTCTGCTTTAATGTCTGACATCATGAAATTGCTTAGCCAGCTTGCAAATGAATGCTTTACCCAAGAGTGTGTGTGGGCAACAGTGAGTCTCAAGGGACGATGGGTTCCATCTGACAATTAGGTGTCTTTGCCACTATGGAAGGTCGTGGAATCAGCTGTACTTGAATCAAATAAAATTAGTATTTGCTTCAAACCCATTATATGCTCACTATGGTAACAAATATCAAGAGGATGTAAGGATGCATTTTCCATTGTTACTAGAGAGACAAGAGGTGTAGGCTGGGAACAACCTGAATTATGCAAAAATAATGTGATTGCATAGTCTATTAAGGTATCAAACTGTGTCTTTCTCTCTCATATCCTAAACCCATCAGAGTTTTTTTTTTTTTTCATACCCTAAAGGCTTCATCCTTATATGAGTCATGAGGAGCAAAAGTTGAGATAACTCTACAATTGGGTGGCTTGGTTAGGTGACCTACTGTTATAAGAAAATTTCAATGTATGTTTCAGAAGTCAGGTTTTCCTCTTTGAGAGCTAGATTAACTGTGTCACAGGCTGGGAAAGAGATGACTGGAAGGTATCCTAAAGGCTTAACAGCTACAAGAGAAAAGCTGTGAAGCCACCAGAGTTAGGGTGCTGTGTGGAAGCTGAGCCAGGCAAAAGTTGTTCTCTGGCTGCTGCCTGGTGAGGACCAGCTATCAACCATAGGGCTCAGCCTATTGTTGTTAAAGAGTCATCTGTATCCCAAGGTTCTGTTTTAGTCTTGTCCAATCCATTGAGTGGGTATGCCTTCTCTTAGATTTAGATTCTTGGTAACCCCTCCTGGATGGGCAGATGAGTTGCTGGGACCCCTACAAGGTATTAGTAGTCTGAAGGTACGGCTTTGCCCCTAGTCAAGGGAGGACTTACAGAACTTTTACAAAATCTCCCCCTGAGCCAGGAAAGGGGTAGAACACAACACAAGTGTACCTAAGTTCTCAAGGGGTTAATATTATTAGGTGGACAGAAGATAGAATATCCAACTTGGGTCTGTAATGGTGACGTTGACTATCCCTTGTGCAGACGCAGTCTGAGTCCCCGCAGGTTGGGTAAAACAGATCTGAACAACCGTCCAAGAGTCAGAAGAGAGGTTTGAGCCATGGGTCTGACAATTATAAGACCTCTGGCAATTCACTTAAATTTCTGGAATTAATTTCCTTCTATATTAAATGTGGATAGTAATTTTAAAATTAACTTATATATGGAATCTAAAACAGTTGAATTTGCAGAAGTAGAGAGTAGAATGATGCTTACTGGGGGCTGTGGGGGTGAGTGGGTGGGAGGGAATAAGGAGTTGGTAGGAGGGTACAATTTCAGAAAGAAAAGAGGGACAGGTTTTGAGATCTGTCACACAGCAATGTGACTATCGTTAATAATAATATTTCAAAATAAGAATACATTTCAAATTTCATCACAAAAATAAGCAAGGTGATAGATGTGTTAATTAGCTTGATTTAATCATTCTACATAGTTTACATATATGGAAACATCACATTATACCCCATAAATGTATACAATTATGATTTATTAACTAAAAATATTAATAAAACAATTAAAAAATTAAATTGTGTTTGTGAAATCACTTTTGGAACTGTATGGCACCTATAAACATAAGTTTTAGTAACCATTTCTTCATGTATAAAATGAGGATCTGAATAATATCTAAACTTAAGGAGTGTAGCAAAAGTTAAATAAGGCAACAAAAATACTTTTGAAAGTACTTTGTACCTGGAAGAGCTTTTGTTATTTTTTTTAGTGCATTTGTGGATTTAGTTGATTTGTTGCTTTAGAGAACAAGGTAGTTCTGGCCTAACTTCCTCTTTCCTACTTTTTTATCACTCCACTACCTTCATATTTCCCGTACCAAAATATAATAACATTTTTCCTGCTGCGTACAGATAATAAGAGAGACTCTGTTTTGCTTGTAAATATAGTTAAAGGAGCTAAATCCTGTCTCCTCGTGATTGAGTCTTACCTAAGCAGGAATGAGCACATCTGCATGGACATTTCCCCTTCTGCCATTATTATATCTATAAACAAAAGCTGTCCCCTAAGTGGTGATTTGTTTAACCATCATCACCATAACCCATTTATTTCAATGAAACGCACAGTGAATGCTTCAAATGCAACTTTCTACTCAAATTGTGGCAAAATTGTATCAAGCATCTCTTTAGATCAAAATATCCCACTACTTCATTTATTTTAAGTGGCAGAGGCTCCTGGCATTTGCCTTAGCCCTTTTGATGGAGATACTCCCTGGGGGAAATAGTCACATCTACTAAAACACAATGAATAAATAATGATCAAATCACTGAGGCACATCTTAAAGACTCACTATTTTTAATATCTTATAAGCATTTTGTTAAAACAAATGTAAAGCTGGGTGAGGTGGCTCATGCCTCTAATCCCAGCACTTTGGGAGGCTGAAGTAGGTGGTTCAGTTGAGATAAGGAGTTTGAGACCAGCTTGGCCAACATGGTGAAACCTTGTCTCTACTAAAAATACAAAAATTAGCTGGGCATGGTGGTGTGCACCTGTAATCCCAGCTACTCGGGAGGCTGAGGCAGGAGAATTGCTTAAATTCAGGAGGCAGAGGCTTGAATCCAGGAGCCAAGATCATGCCACTGCACTCCAGCCTGGGTGACAGATTCTGTCAAAAAAAAAAAACTGTAATGGATAACACAAAGTGTTACATTTTACTTTTTTAAAAAGCCTCATATATAGTTGTATTAGTCTATTTTTGTTCCTGAGAGTGGGTAATTTATAAAGAAAAAGAGGTTTAATGAACTCACAGTTCCACATGATTGGGGAGGCCTCACAATCACGGTGGAAAATGAATGAGGAGCAAAGGGGTGTCTTACCTGGTGGCAGGCAAGAGAGTGTGTGTGGGGGAACTGGCCTTTATAAAACCATCAGATCTCATGAGACTTATTCACTAGCACAAGAATAGCATGGGAAATCCCATCCCTATGATTCAATTATCTCCCACTGGGTCCCTCCCAGGACACTTGGGGATTATGGGAGCTACAATTCAAGATAAGATTTGGGTGGGGACACAGCCAAACCATATCTTTCCACCATGGCCCCTCCAAAATCCTATGTCCTCACATTTCAAAACACAATCATGCCTTTCCAACAGTTCCCCAAAGTCTTAACTCATTTTAGCATTAACTCAAAAGTCCATAGTTCAAAGTCTCATCTGAGACAAGGCAAGTCCCTTCCACTTATGAACCTATAAAATCAAATCAAGTTAGTTACTTTCTGGACACAATTGAGGTGCAGTCATTGGGTAAATACACCGATTCTGAATGGGAGATATTGGTCAAAACAAGGGGGCTACAGGCCCCGTGCAAGTCCAAAATCCAGTGAGGCAGTTAAATCTTAAAGCTCCAAAATGATCTCCTTTGACTCCATGTCTCACTTTCAGGCCACACTGATGCAAGAGTTAGGTTCCCATGGTCTTAGGCAGCTCTGCCCCTGTGGCTTTGCAAGGTACAGACCCCCTCCTGGCTGCTTTCATGGGCTGGCATTGAGTGTTTGTGGCTTTTCCAGGTGCACAGTGCAAACTGTCAATGGATCTACTATTCTGGGGTCTGGAAGATGATGGCCCTCTTCTCACAGCTCCACTAGGCAGTGTCCCAGTAGGGACTCTGTGTGAGGATTTCCACCTCACATTTCCCTTCTGCACTGCCCTAGCAGAGGTTCTCCATAAAGGCACACCTCTGCCTGCACATCCAGGCATTTCCATACATCCTCTGAAATCTAGGCAGAGGTTCCCAAACCTTAATTCTTGACTTCTGTGCATCTTCAGGCCTAACACCATATGGAAACCACCAAGGCTTGGGGCTTGCATCCTCTGAAGCAACAGCCTGAGCTGTACATTGGCCCCTCTTAGCCACGGCTGAGATGCAGAGCACCAAGTCCTGGTACCGATTTACTGTGTTAGTCTTAGTCCATTTCCATACTGCTATGAAGAAATACCCAAGACTGGGTAATTTATAAAGAAAAAGAAGTTTAATGGATTCACAGTTCTACATGGTTGGGGAGGCCGCACAATCATGGCAGAAGGCAAAGGAGGAGCAAAGGCACATCTTATATGGCAGCAGTCAAGAAAGCATGTGCAGGGGACCTTCCCTTTATAAAACCAGCAGATCTTAAGAGATGTATTCACTAACATGAGAACAGCATGGGGAAACCTGCCCTCATGATTCAATTACCTCCCACCAGGTAATTTGCATGTCCCTCCCAGGACACATGGGGATTATGGGAGCTACAATTCAAGATGAGAGTTGGGTGGGAACACAGCCAAACCATATCAATAGTTAAAATCTTAGATGTAGACTTAATATTTTTGTAGACAAAAAATATAAAATAAAAATGTAGTTAAATATTTTTCTAGGACCTCTATCAATGCATTTTACTTTTACGTAGTGATTGTCAATGTACACAATCCTTAAAGCTCTATTTTCATTCAGGTGTATATTTTCATAAAGCAAGGCTTACTTTTTTTGTTTGATGTTTTATTTCATAATTTGCATGATTGCTGGCTCTATTGAAACAGTTCATCTGGCTGTAAAAAAAGTCCTTTTCTCCTTATTCATTGCTAATCTCCCCATATCCAAATTGTTTAAATAACTGGTTCTCCCCATTACATGAACATCTGAATCACCCTTGGAGATTATGAAAACAAAGAGGTTATTTTGTCTTATACCAGACTTACTGAATCAGAATCCATGGAGGGTCCCTGCTTGTGATTTTGAAAAAGCTCTTCAGGAGATTTTGATGATGAAAAGTCTACCTTGATTATATTGATCGAATGATATATACTGTGCAGATACAGCTAAGATCAGCTTCAGAGCAAACCATTATCTTCTTTAGCTAATGATTAAGTGCACACACACACACACACACACACACAGAGTTTAATTGTCATGTAATTCTAACTGTGATAGACATAGTCAGCTCTAGCATACCATGTCCTGTTTTGCATATTCTCTGTTAGCCTTACAGGTTTATGCACCTCATATCTGCTGAACTAGATCATAAACTAAACAATTGGAAACTACCTTTTTGTGTCCTTTATATTGCCAGAGTACTCAAGTACTCAGTACAGGGCTAAGCACGCAGTGGGGTCTACATTCATTATTTTTCTTTTTCTTTTTTTTCTTTGAGACAGTCTCATTCTGTCACCAGGCTGGTGCAGTGGTGCTATCATGGCTCACTGCAGCCTCAACCTCCAGGACTCAAGCGATTCTCCCACCTCAGCCTCCTGAGTAGCTGGAATCATAGGCATGCACCACTATGCCTGGCTAATTTTTGTACTTTTTGCAGAGAGGGGTTTTCACCATAGTGCACGGGGTGGTCCTGAACTCCTGGGCTTAAGCATCTCTCCCCACCTTGGCCTCCCAAATTGCTGGGATTACAGACAGGAGCCACCGTGCCCCACCCATGTTTGTGTTTTCTTGCTCTTCAACCACCTTTTTCATGGAACCATTCTGTTGTCTTCTTCACTCCTGGCCCTCTAAATGGAGCCAACCTACCCATTCCTACTGGGAAGCAGGTGGTGAAACAGCTGCAGTCTCAGGTGTTTACTCAGGCTCAGCTTGCCCATGCAACCCTTCCTCTTTTGAGCTCATCTCCCATTATTCCTTCTCTTGGTTTCACAGTTCTTAGAGATTCATTCATTTATTCACTCATTCAGACCTTTAGACACAATTCCTTACACGTCTATGCCAGACACTGAAGATAGAATGGCTAATACCCTATCCTATCCACCAGTGAGGATCTTGCTATCTGGTGATTGTTCTGGGTAAAAGTTCCTTCTTCAGAGAAGGAAGTCAGGCAGCCAGTCCTGGATGCTGCGTTAGGGTAGAAGTATCTACTGTCCAAGTTAGCAAGCCCTAGCTCACATTTTGTTTCTAAAATACTTGAAATTTTTGCCATAAAATGTAACTACATTTTTTGTGCAACACACATTGATTTATGCATTAATCTTGTTTCCCCAGCTAGGCTGTAAGCTCCTTGATGGGTCAAAAACAATGTTATTTATATTCTCTGTAACAAACAAAATAACATATAATGTGTGGATTTATTGATTTCTGTAAATAAGAGATGAAGTGGCTCTGAGACTTGGCTCATATTCCTAAAAGATTTGACTTGCCCTGTACTGCTCTACATATCCCACCTCCCTCTCTACTTCACTACATTCCAGGAGTCATCAATTTGATCCCTGTCTGTTAGCACCTGCTACTCTTTTGACTCCTTGACTTGCTCTGCAGGCATTCAACAAATCATCAGCTTTCTCTGCTCTTACATTCTGGCAGCAGAGCCCTTTGGAGAAAAGCCACATCATGATACAGATGGGGACTCCAACACACTCCTGGTCTCCATCTTCAACCGGGAACTCGGCTCTGCTTGGCACACACTGCTTTTTTTTTTTTTAATCTCTCATCAGTGTTTGCTCCTGTTCCCAGGGCAGCTTTTTCAGCTTGACACTTCTTTCCTGAGGTCCTCTTCTTACCCACCTTCTCCCTCTCTCTCTCTGATAATAAATATCACAGAGAGAATGGAGCTTTATGAACGTACACCTCATCTTCCTAGAAAACCTCATCCTCAATCTCTCCCTTTTGTGAGGAAGGAAGTCACGTCTCACCTCTTCCATTGTCTCCTGCTGAAGGCCAATCCCTTCACCTGCACCCTTGGTCCTCTCCTCTCTTGCCTTTTACAGGCTCATGCTCCATCCATTAATAAACTTCTGGCCTGACTCATTAACCCCACCTCTCTATTGGCTATTTCCCTTCAGCATAAATAAGATGCACTATTTTCCACCCTCAAAAATCAACATTGGTTCTCAGTATCACTTCTATATTTCTCTTTCTGCAGGATGATAGATTAGAAGTTTTAACTGAGGCAAGCAGACAGATTTGAAATGTCAGCGTGAACTGTGAGACAGACCTAGAATGAGTTATGTGACTGCAACCAAGGTACAAAGATGGTACCAGTGGAAATGGGGAGGACGTCCACCAGATTTCTTCATGAATTCAATATGTGCTTTCTGTAGTTGACCTGGTGTGGGGTGGTGGTGGGGTCAATTTTAAGCATCAAAAAGAATGTAAAATGTCTCATATTAATTTTTATATTGGTTACACATTTAAATGATAAATTTTAGATATCTTGGGTTAAAAAATGCATCATTAAAATTAATTTTACTTGTTTGTTTTTTACTTTTTTAATGTGGGTACTAGAAAATGTAAAACTAACCATGTAGCTCACATTTGTGGCTTGCATTTGTTGCTTGGATTTGTGGCTTGCATTCTGTTTCTATTGAACATTACAGATCTAGAGGGTAAGAAAGCCTGAGAGAAGGGGATCTCTTGTTGTACTTGTATCAGTTTCTGTTTCCAGAGTTTTTAAGCACACCTATACATAAGTGTTTTGAACATGAGCCATACAGGAGAATGATCCTGGAGCTCCTTTGACTGCTACCTAAGAGGACCACCTGGCCAGGCCAAGACAGGATTCCGAAAGGCAGAGTCAGAGTGGAGTGGACTCCTGAAAACCAAGGGTTTGTGGGGCAGCAGCCACAGGAGGAAGGAAGGAATTACCTACTTCATAGGAGGGGCCATAAGCGGGGCCCAGCAGAGGAACCACAAACGCTCTAAGAGGAAGACTCTGCTTTAAAAATCTCCCAGACCCTATGAGTTTGAAGCTTGGTTACTGAAGTACCAGTCAAGAACTTTCTGGCCCCCTGAACAGCATCTAGTGAGTGGCCAAGGAGGTCAATGTGAGCTGGCTGAGCATATTTTGATCTTCACAGTTTGATTAAGGATTGTAAGGTTAAGGAAGTAGATCTGATCTCAGAGCAGTGGCTGTCTATGATTTTGCTGGCCCTGATCCCTGGTCAGTTTGGCTTTGTTATGTAACAAACCACACCCAAAACACAGTAGCTTCAACTTCTGAATACCTCCACAAGACTGATTTGCTTTTCCAGCTTCCATAAATATTTAGTGAATAAGGTTGTTCCCATATCATTAGATATGTAAAGCTCTTGGCACTGTATCTTTATTATTGATTGAGTTATTATCTAGCAACTATTTGCTCTTCAATCCACCTCTCTAAGGCACAGCAGCAGTTCTCAAATATTTTGACCTTAGGATGTCTTTTACTTTTTAAAAAATTATATATATATATTATATATATAATATATATGTGTGTGTATTAATGTATTATATACAAATCTAAATGTAATAGAAATTAAAACTGAAAAAATTTAAAAGTATGCATTCATTGAGATTCATTGAGAAATAATAATTACATGTTAACATAAATATTTTTTAGAAAAATAAAAATATTTTTCAAAATAAAAAAAATGAGAAGAGTAACACTGTTTTATATTTTCAAATCTCCTTAGTGTTTAGCTTAACAGAAATCAACTGAATTCTAAGATCTCCCTCTACATTCAGTCTGTTGTGATATATTATTTTCTGCTTAAGTTTATGAAGAAAACCTGATCTCACACTGATAAGTAGTTGGAAAAAAAAGAGAGTATTTTAAATCCTTCTTTGATACTACACCAAAATGCCACTGTATACTCATGGGAGACTGAAGGTAAGAAAATATACACTTTAATACAATTATGAGAAAAATTTTGGCCACAGGGCCCACACTTTGGAAACCATGGGAGTAGAAGATACTTTCTTGTCTCACTGATTTGCTCAGCCAATAGAATGTGTGTGAAAACAGGCCTTAAATGTATCTGCTCAATTTGGCTTGGCTCTTACACTCTTGTGAGCTCCCATGAGCAAAGGAGGTGTTGGGCACTGGCTTGATGCAAGGAGAATGTGGAAATGTGGAGAAAATGTGAATCCAACCCTCAGACTGAAGCCTGGGTCCCAGAGTTCAGCTGAGCCCAGCTGTGTTGCGGTGGACTGAAGACCTGTGAGCAAGAAATAAAGGTTAATAATTTGGAGGTGGTCTGTCATGCAGCATTAGTGCAGCAATACAATCTGGCACTTAAAAAAATCAAACAAACAAACATAAAAATCACAGGGTGGAGAATAGATCGGCTTCTCTTCTTTCCATGCCCAGAAGATCATATATTTGTAAACTTTCTTGTTGCAAAGGGAAGAAATTAATCTACCACAATAATGATTGTCTTAATTCATCGAAGTCCTTTCCTTCTAGTTTGTTTTGACTTCCTTCTTCCTTTCTCCCCTTCCTCTTATCCTTCCTTTTTTCTTTCTTTATGTCTTTTATCTTCTTTGACTATTGAAACTTTCAAATTTATTGGGCACCAGGAATACAAAACAAATAGGATCAACCTTCTGATTTGGAGGGGGAAATAGACTATAGACAATTAATGGAGCCCCATGTAAGGGGTCCTGCAGTAAGTTGCTTATAGAAGGTAGTTGTATACAGAAGGTAGAAAAAAGGGAAAGGTCACCTCTGGCTATTCCTCTTCAGAGTCACTGAACACTTGTGTCAGGCCCTGTGCTAGGGGCTGAGGTGAACAAGGAGAGTTCCAGCCCTTGCTCTCTTCCTTCCAACTTTTTGGAGCATGGTAGTTCCCTTCTGTGAATCCACCACACTCTTATTTTATTTTATTTTTTGGAGGCAGAGTCTTGCTCTGTTGCCCAGGCTGGAGTGCAGTGGCAGGGTCATAGCTCACTGCAGCCTTGAAGTCCTGGGCTAAAGTGATCCTCCCACCCCAGCCACCCGAGCAGCTGGGACTACAGGTAGTGCCACCACTCCTGATGACTAATTTTAAAAATATTTTTGTAGAGATGGGGTCTTGCTATGTTGCCCAGGGTAGTCTCTAACTCCTGGTTTTAAACAGTCTTCCCATCTCGGCCTCCCAAATGTTGGGATGACAGGCGTGAGCCACTGTGCCAGGCCAATCACACTCTTAGGGTTCTTCACACACTTCATTCCCTCTTCCGGAACTCTTATCTCTTCCTCTTCACATAGCCACCAACTTTGAGTCCCTTCCCTAGGAAGGACTTCTCTACATCTAGGAGTAAGTTAAATTCCTCTTCCAGTTTTATTCATAGCATTTAATCTGTCTTTCACTGTAATGTTTATCATACTTGCGTTACTAATTAAATGTCAATTTTCCCTGCTGGACAACTAGTCCAAACTAGCTTTCTCTGGGTTAATGCCCTGTCCCCAGCAACTAGGAACTAGCTCAGCACAGAACACAAAGAAGGGACTCTCAGTAAATATTAAGTGAATTGAACTGAAGCAGCTCAGTCCTGTTATGTGTGTGAGATAATAGGCATGTGGGGAGGAGGCAGGGAAGAGAATGTACAGAAATTACATCAACAATCAGTTCACTTCCTAAGTCCTTGAAGAAAATGCCTAAATTACTACCCAAGTTGATCCCTAAAGCTGGGGGAAAAAAAGAGAAATCCAATTTGGGTCTCCGAAGAGCTGAGCAGCACTGGGCACTACCGAGAACTCCAACAGCTGGAAAATTCCACTCCGGAGCAGCTGGCCTCACGGATGGCTCATGACGCAGGCAGTGTTTGGCGATAACGTTTCCTGGAATTGATGCGTTATCTGCAGCGTGTGCTGCTCAGCAAGCTTGCCTTATTCACAGGAATACAAAAGCCCGTGCAGCGCAGCGCTGCTTTTGTATGGAGCTCATCCTGGAAGGCGAGGCGGGAGGCTGCGCCCAGGGAGTTCTGCGCGCTCCGTTGGCGGCTCACGCAGGTGCTGGGGGAGCGGGAGCGGGGTCCTGCCTGCCCCAGCACTTTGTCCCGATTGTTATCGCGAGGGGTCGCTGCTCTTGCCCTGTCCCAGTTATGCTGAAATCCTTCAATTCCTTCTCTTATTTGTTGGACTCAAACAATAAAAATACTAAAAACTTTACGCCCTGGCAACCACTAGACTTCCTGCAGCATCTATCCGACAAACTGAAAAGATTGTTCAGAATGAAAAGGAGTATTTTGCACATGCAACGAATCTTCCTATTTTCAGAGTTTCCAGTCATCATGGCCACGTGGCCTTGTAGACTTCTATAGAATGTGGCATCACACGATTGAATAGCTGTAGCCTTCTAAGACAACAGGGCGGACAAACCTCTGTCTGTTTTTGTGTGGCAAGAACAGTTATTACACTTAAATGGCTGCAGAAAAATATCAAAAGAAAAATGGTATTTCTTCATGAGTGAAAGTTAGTTGAAATCAAATTTCAATGCCTATTCATAAAGTTTTGTGGGAACACAATCATGCCCATTTGTTGGGGATATTGCTTATGGTCGCTTTCTTGCAGGGTTGAATATTTGGAACAGAGACCGTATGGCTGGCAAATCCTATACTATTGATTATCTTGCCCTTTACAGAAAAAAGTTTGCTGACCTCTGCACTAGAGGGATATGGATTTTTTTAACTGGCTCAGCCTAAATTTACCAGAGACTTGTTCAAGGGCCCATCTTGTGTTTCCAATAGATTGAATTTGTATTCACCCTCTGAGGAAAGATGTGTGGCTTGTAGACGTCTCTGCTTGCTCCTGGGCTTTCCTTCTCCACCCTACTTTATATTATGGGGTGTGTGTGTGATAATCACAGCCCAAAGGAAATGACTGACTGGCTGGGACCACATCACGATCCAGCAGAGAAGGTAGGGCCATGTGCAAATCTGCTGCCTGAGTGTAGTGGGGCCATCTTTAATAGATAGTCAAGAAAACCCAAGTTCTTTTCTCCTTCCCTAAAGGGACTCTGCTTCCTTAAAGGGACTCCCACCTCTCAGAAGAATAATTAAGCAAAGACCTTTGTCTACATTATCTGAGTGCACCTTCAATAGGTCTTGTTGTTGTACACTGTTCTCTATTAGCCTGTCCTTCCCTTTGCCATTGCACACCCACACACAGAATTATGACTCTTTACTTCTCTATATCTTCTAGACAGTGAGTTCCTTGAGGGCAGGTTTTTAATATCTCTGTATTATCAGTGCCTGGCAAAGGCAAGGCACATGGTAGATGCACACAAAATGTCCAAAGAATCAACAAAGTCTACCGTGCTTCTCACACAGAGTTACAAATTTTGGGGGGGTCCAGGGTGATGTGTGATAAGAAGAACCTACATTATTAATTCACAGATTAAGCATGATGTGGCTTTCTGGGTATTGATTGTACAGGTTGAGCATCTCAAATCCAAAATGTTCCAAAACTTGAAATATTTTGAGTGCCAACATGGCGATCAAGGGAAATGCTCTTTGGGGCATTTTGGACTTGGAATATTCAGATTTGGGGTGTTTAACTGGGTAAGTATAAATTGAAAATTCTGAAATCTGGGGAAAAATTGAAATCTGAAACATTTCTAGTTATAAGCATTTTGGATAAAGGATACTCAAGCTATGCTTGAAGATCTATAATAAAAATCATAATTTTTATATCTGAACAGCATGACTGGATCATAGAGTAAAAACTCAGAATGCTTAAAAATGTAGCACAGACTTCAAAGAACTTGACGTGCTTCAAAGATCATGACCATTTTGAGCTCTGCCTCAGATCCCTGGAGTGGAGAGAAGGGGGTAGGTTCAAATTCATTCTCTCCTGCAGTTGGAGGTCTTCAGGTGAAATTGTTGGAGAAGGACTGAAGTACTACATTTCTGCAAGTCCTGAACATAGCAGTATTACCAGTGGGGTTTTGGCAGTTAGGTCAAGCCTCTTGGTCTATGCAGGAAGCAAGAAAGTGGAAGAGAAAGATCCTTGAAAGGACAAGGCCAACTCTAGTCTATACTCACAGATGCACCATATGCTTTGTCAGAGAGCCTCCAAGGAGTCCTTTGAGAATCTGATAAAAGTTATAGACTCTTCAAGCAGTTGCACTGTCTGCCATGGTGTAGGAGGATGCAACTTTAACTTAATGTTTGTTATAATCTTCTTTACTGCTGAGCGGGGGAACTTAATTTCAGCCAGTTTTAGGTTATTCCCTGACAGTGCGACTAAAGCCTTAGTAACATGGGGAAAGGTGAAAAGTGAGTTCATGCTTAATGAGGCATATGGTCTGAGTTGTTATCTTTGTTGGCATTGTCTTCCACTCCATGTGGTTGTCGGTGTTTTTTTCAGCAAGTCACTCCTAAGCAGTTCCTTACTCCTGTCTATTCTTCTCTCTTTCTGCTAATATCCTTGTTCCTTTTTAGTTGTCTTTGTTCCTCAACTCATGCACTGGGCTACTAGAATCTGGATGGAATAAGCTATAGTTGTTCCCCACTTCTCTGTTAGTCTTGGGTCCCATTGGGGGTCATGCAACATACATCAAACTTTTGCATACAGTTCTCCTGTGCCCATGGAATTCTCAGGTTATTAAGGTCTGTCCAGGTCAAAATCTAAAAAAGGGGTCTACTATTTTCAGAGTGAGTGGAGGTGAGGAAGAAAGGATAAAATGAACCAGGAGGTTTTCTCTTGTTTGAGCTGCCAGTGAACGGGAGGGGAGAGGAGCAAGTGGGTGCCAGGGTATAGAACATCACTAGCAGCAGGCAACAGCCATCACCCAATCACAGCCACGTGCCTACTGCACTGTGTAATTCTATAGCTGTTTTGGCTGTGCTTACAGGCACGCTCTCTCTGAGTGCTATTGATTTCTTGGGGAAAGGAGATCAAAAACAAGCGTTATACTTGGTGTCGTGTGTTTTCTAGGGGAAGTAAATAGATTAGCCAAAATGGACAGACAACATCAGGGCAAAAAGAGAGGAGGCTCCCTGGAAGTGCCTGCCCTGAAATGGGATCTCTTGAAATGATCCACAGGGGAAAAAAACGATTAGGCAGGGCAAGAATTTGTCTTGTACCCAGATCAAATGTCACATTTCCTTCCATCTCAGCTTTGTGTCCTGGGACTCAACTCTCTATTTGGTTTCTGTTTGATAGTAGTAGCTCTGCTTTCCTGAATCTCAACCATTCTCAGCTCCCAAGCTGCCAGGACCAGTTGTCACTTTGTGCTTCTGCGTGTTGCTCTATGGTAGCACTGTTCGATAAAACTTTTTGTGATGATGAAAATGTGTTATGTCTCTGTTGTTGAATACAGTAGCCGCTGGCCTCATGTGGCTTTTGAGCTTATGAATTGGAGCTGGTATAATTGAGAACTGGATTTTTCATTTTATTCAATTTTAGTGAATTTAAATTTAAACAGCCACATGTGGCTGTTTGCTATCATTCTAGACAGGGCAGTTTTAGACTCTTGCAATACAAAAGTGTGAATCAGTAGCATCTGTACCACCTGGGTTTGGGAAGTTGTTAAAAATACAGTGTCTTGTGTCTCACCCCATACCTTCTTAACTAGAATCTACATTTTAACAAGAACTCTAAGTATAAGGATGTGCATTAAAGTTTGAGCAACAGCGCTTGAAATGACGAGGTCTCAGGAGAACACATGACATCTGTTGGGGTTACCTAGCTTATACCATGGTAACAGACAAGTCCAAAATCCTGGTGACTTAAAATAAACAAGTTTTATTTTTCACAAATTCTTCTTGTCTATCATGGCTCAGAAGGAGATCTATTCTACATCATTCTCACTGTGGGTCCCAGACTAATGGACCAAAACTCTCTAGATCATTCTTTGTTGCCATGGCAGAAGGGAAAACAGGCAGTGTGGTGAAACCTGTCATTCCTGCTGACATTTCATTAGCCAAATGAAGTAACATGACCACACCTAAATCTAAGGAGGCAAGGAGGTGCAAACCTACCCTATGCCCAGGAGAGGAAGAAACAGAATATTTGGAGAATTTATTTGGTGAACAGCACTAATGACTGCCACACACAACAAGCCTAATTAGAACTTTTTTAAAAAAATAGCTAATTCTCAGAGCATCATCACCTCAAGTTTGAATGTACAATAGTCTTCTGATTGGTGCCTCTGCCATCCTTTATTCCTTCACATTGCTACCATATTAATCCTCCTAAGGCATAGCTCAGAGGATGCCATTTTTCTGCTCAAACCCTCCCATGATACCTCACTGCCCACCAAATTAAATAACCTCCTTTTAGCATGATGTAGTAGAAAGAATGCTACTAATTTATCTGTGCAACCTTGGACTATGTTGCTTAAATTATCTGAATCTCAGTTTTCTCATTATTTAAGTTGGACATAAAAATATCTTCCTTCAAGGGCTGGTCTGAGTCTTAAATGAAATAATGTCCATTAGAGTCCCTAGGGTAGCAGACATTTAGTAACTGAGAGCAGTACCATTCTCTTGAGCTCCTAGAGCATACTGTACATATCAATACCATAATATTTACCAAAGTCATATTGAAATGACATATCACATGTCTGTTTGTCCTAGTAGACTTGAATTCCTTAAGGGTAGAGTTTATGCCTTTGACTTTGTCACTACTGTATTTAGCACAAGGCCCTGCAACATTTAACCTATTAAATGTTTTAAACTTTACATCATTAGTCAAGCATGTAGAGCTCTCCCTAGCAAGATGGCCTTAAGTGTGTATACTGTGTGATAACCAAGCTGGACCATTTGCTGCCCCTTGAATGAACAACACGTTTCTCAGATCTCTGCCTTTGCTCATGATGTGTCTTTTATACTTTTTTCCTTCCTCTACCTAAGACTTTAAAATGGTTACTTATCACTTAAGCTCATCTAAAATGGCACCTCTGCAGCTAACATTTTCTGATTTCTGCACCTGAAAGCAACATCTCCATTATGTGAACATCCATAGTGTTCAGAAGAGACTTCATACTGAAGGTGATGACTTGGGATTTCTCTGGGAAAGTGATGATCAGGGATTTCTATTGGGAAGACAAGGTTGAAGACAAAAGACAGGGAGGACATTTCAGAGTGACCAAGGTGGGCTTACACATCTACAGAGAGCTAAAGTGTGGGGGATGTGGGGAAAGAAGGCAGGAATGAGAGGGACAGGCAGGGCCTTAAGGAGACTGGCCTTATAGGCCATGGTGAGGACCTTGACCTTTAATCTGAGCAGTGGAGTTGGCAGTAAGCAGGGAAATGACATGATCACTTTTGTGACTTAGAAGAACCAGTTTATTGAGAATGAGGGTCTGATATGAAAAGACATACTTAATCATCGAGCTCTAATTGTCTATGTTGAGCCAATTAGTGTTCTCTCTGTTTTCTGATCACATTTTGGCCTGCCCAATTCCTCTTCTTTATTTATATCACTTATTTGTTCTAATTATCTACCTATCATTTGAAGACATTTGCATTTTCAACTCCTTTCCTAGGCCTGCATTCCAAGCAAGTATTATCTCCTGATAGCTCAAATGTCTGTCAATTAAGAATTGCATTTTGCTGTTTACTACAAAGACATTTCTCTGAATAGTGACTTCAGTAAAATAGAAGCTTATTTCTCTCCAATATATGCTTGGAGGTAGGTTTAATGATTTTACCATTTTATCAGGGACTAAGGTTTCTATTTGTTTCCTGTGCCATCTTTGGCCTACAGCATTTATTCTCGAGATTGTCTGGTACAAAATGGCTCCTAGCATCCTACCATCACATCTTCATTCCAAGCTGTAGGACGGAGGAAGAAGAAAATAATGCATGCTTTCTATGAGTTCTAGATAGTGCATTTACTTATAATCATTGGCAAATACTCAGTTACAGTGCTGCAATGGAGGTGGGAAATATAGATTTTTATTCTAAGTGATAGTGTGCCCAGCTAAAATTTAAGATTTAGATTTGCTTTATTTTGTTTTAAATAGTAAGAAAGAATAAGAAACTGGAAGCCTCTACTATGAGACTTATGAGAGTAGAAAACTGACAGCCTCTGCTATAGTATATGATTCCAGACTTCATTTTGATGCTTTTTTAAATAAACTTTATGATTCCATTAGTGCATTTTGTCAAGAGTTCCATCCTACCAAGTCCTATCACTATGTAGTTTACTTCTTGTATTTAATGTGAATTTCAATTTATATATTATTTACATTATGTGCCTTGATAGATGCTCATCTGATTGTCCAAATTTGACAATTCTTGGTCAGATTCCATCCTTCTTAATCTTTTAATACTCCAGCTCAATGAGAGGGAGAAGAACCAGAAACTACTGGGCAAGCTGAATGCAGAACCTCAAACATACTTGAACAGGCATGCTTTAGTTGATGCCCATCTAGATGAGGAAAACATTCCTTTCTTTGCACAAATTTACTTGTACCCTAAGTGCTCTTGTTTGGGTTGTTTGTTGTCAACCTGGTACCCCTACACCTTCTTCCTAGGGTTTTCTCTGCATTGTGGAAGAAGAATCAAAAACGGGATTTATCCATGTCCCCTTTCCTATACTGCTCCAGTTGCAAAAGAAATAATGCTTGTAAATGTGAAGGGCTACCCCAGTCAAGGGTCATACTCTCAAATACCTGCAGGGATTAACCCAGTGACATAAATAAATGAAATAGACTAGGATAAATGGGGATCGTGTGTCCAATGTAAATGGGAGTCCTCAACTTACTGTATTTGTTAGTGTTTGGGAGTGAAATCAGATGTCTCTATTTTTGAAGAATACTTAGAAAATAGATTTTTGGGGGATGGGAGGGAATGTCAGGATTTTAAAGTGATGACAGAACTAGTTTAACTCTTAAAAGACCAAGCAAAACACATTTGCTCATTTGTGGGTCTCCTTGAATGAACTTTGAGTTACACAGATACAAATTCTCATTATTTTGTAATGAAAGTTGAAAGCTATTGTTTTTAGCTTTCCTGCGAGCTTGCTATCTCCTTGCTTTTGCTAACATGCCTTTCCCTTGACCAGTGTCTGGCCTATCATAGTCCCCTATCTAATGGTAAATATTTGACTTCAGTAGAGCTCATCATGTTCTTTCTAGGAATCTGTATGTGGACCATGGGGAAAGTAGGCTATCTTTACTCACTTGTATTGCTCAGCGGGTCTGGTGTAGGCCTGAAGATGACAAGATGGTGGAACTGCATCTATAATGGCAGAGAATGAGGGCAAAAAGCAAAGGCAAGCAGAGGTAAAGGAGATTGGGAGAGTCCAGGCAGCACTCAGCCCACCCACAGTCTTAAAGCTCTTCTTGGAATCCTGTGAGTTAATAAAATATTCTCCTGAGCCCTAGGAGCCAGTCAATTCCCTTTCAGTTTGCTCATGCTAATTTGAGCTGGCTTTGTTTCAATAGCACCCAACCAAAAAGACTACAACTATAAGTAGTAATAACAGCATTAGTAGAACTAAAACTTGATTATCCATCAATTCCTTTAGAAAGAAGGCAAAAGGGCTGGGTGTGGTAGCTCATGCCTGTAATCTCAGAATTTTGGGGGGCTGAGGCGGGCGGATCATGAGGTCAGGAGTTCCAGACCAGCCTGACCAACATGGTGAAACCCCGTCTCTACTAAAAATACAAAATATATTAGCTATGCATGGTGGTGCTTGCCTGTAATCCCAGCTTCTCAGGAGGCTGAAGCAGGAGAATTGCTTGAACCCGGGAGATGGAGGTTGCAGTGAGCTGAGGTTGCGCGCCACTGCACTCCAGCCTGGGCAAGAGAGTGAGACTCCGTCAAAAAAAAAAAAAAAAAAAAAAAAAAAGAAAAAGAAAGAAACAAGGCAAAAGAAGTAAATTTTTGGATTCCAAAGAATTTTCTTTGGACTACAATTTTTTTCAAAGGGTTTAAGAACTGTAGTAAGAGAGTTGGTATTTGGAATAGTGGAATGATAAGTATAAAATGAGGCTTTTTATCTTATTAGACACTGGTCCCTCATATGTTCTCTCCAGTCCATCATCTCTTCATGACTCTTGTTAGAAAATTTTCCATTGTGTGAACAGTTCCATAGATTTTTATTCTCCCATAAGAGAAACCAGAGAACAGGTCTGGAAGAAAAGATTCAGTAGGTGCTGCATTATGTGTCTGGGATAAATACCAAAGTGATGAGAAAATGAAAAATAATTTCTCAAACAGCACTTTCTGAGATGTCATGTGTGATGTATACAACTAAATAGGCATATTTGTCTCTTGCTAAATATAACTTAATAGCTCTTAAAACTAAGCTATGAAGGGAGAATGAGAAGATATAGAATAATATGTGGGATTCATATGTGAGAGAATATACAGGCAAAACATAATAAAAAGTGGAAATGCCTCTCAGTATAATAGGAGATTATCTAGGCCTGGGAGGTTTAGAGAAATGATACAGTGGTAGGAAAAATTATACATTAACTTCATGACACTTCATAAGGAAGTCGTGATTTCTGAACATGTGCAGTTACTTTTACTATAAATACTGTCAGAGTGATCAGAGATTTGATAGAGGAAAACATCTTCCCCAGACATAGGCGAGCATCTCCCTGAAAGCACAGTTTCCAAATGGTCTTCAATGATGGCTGCACTCTCCTTAGGCATTCTTTAGGATGCCTCAAGTGCCTTCTCCACTCAAGCCCGTGACTTCTTGAAGTCTTTAGACTTCACTGGATTTGGAAACTCGGGTGTCAAAACAGAGCTGAACCAGTACATTCTGTGGGCGCTTGGGTTAAAACTAAACCTCTCAAGATACAGCACCCTAATTGGGATTGTTTTTGTGAAATTGGTCACATTAATCTCTGTCTCAGTTAATTATGCAATAACATTTACATGCCTGGAGGCCAATTTACAATTCTTGCTCAGACTTCCCTGAAAATGTGCCACTATGCTCTGAAAACAGTGCCAAGACATTAACTGTAAATCAATTATTTTTGAAGCGGGGGCTGTTATAATTCCTAGTCTGGTTTTCCCACACATTAGAATATAAGAAGTAGTCCCTGCCATTCTACCCATCCCATGATACTAGACAAAATTTTGTATTAAAATTTCAAATTTTACCTGACTTCCCTCCTGAAAAAGTTCCTGTATCTTCTTTTCAGTCTTCAGATTATGGAAGTCTACTGGCAATGTGTTGGATTAGATATAATCTTGAGACATATTCTAAACTCTTCCCCTGGTCCAAGAATAACTATGCTTAAATAATCCCAGAAGGTTGTTAGTTATGTTATTAATTTTTTTAAAAGGAAAGGTTCCACAAGTTTTATGATAATATATTTTAATTTATCATAACCTTGAGAATCAGAGAATCACTGAGTCTGGGAGGAGAAGAATTTTTAGCTCATTTATTCAAGGCTTCAACCTGAGGCAGAAATCTCTTCTGCCATGTCTTTTATGCTTTCATCTAGTCAGGAAATACTTATTTAGTGTTTAGGATGAGTGGGGGATTGTGCCAAGTTTTGCCAGAGACCCTAAGGTAAGATAAGCTCTGATAATTAGGGAATATAGTCTCACAGCAATTATGCTTCACATTTGTAAGTATATTAGCAGATGAACAGGGATGGATAGCATAGTATAACTAGAAATAGGTGGAATGCTAAAGGAGTTTCAGGGTGGGAGAGAATAATTTTGGCTGATAAAATTAGTATAGGGGAAGTGGCTTTTCAACTGAGGCTCAAAGAAGTGGAGTAAGGTTTGAACTTACAGGGATGGGAGAGAAGAAAATTCCACATGGAGGGATCATGTGTGAAAATAAAGAAGTTAGGTGTGGTTGCATCATCAAACATGATTAGAAGGGTAACTTGTTGGAATCATGGTTAGAAGGTTACATATAGAGAGGTGGTTTTCTACCAGGTCATTGAGTCATTTGAAAGGCAGCCAAAATATGTTGTATGCTAGTCTGCAGGAGCAGAGAAGCCTCTGCCTATTTTCAAGCAAGGAAATGGCATGACCAAATTGTATTAGAGGAAGATGGCTGGGGTCCAGGGAGGGTACTGAATGTCAGGTGGATTGGTGAGCAAGGAGACTAGAGTCAGGGAACAAGCTAGAGTCTATTACGTGGTTCAGGTAAGGGGTAATTAGAGATGAAACTAGAAAAGTAGCTAGAGTAACTGTAAGAAGGGGATAGGTGTTCAACTTGTGGGATTTAATGACTGAGTAATTGTGGAGGGCAAGGGAAAGCAAGAGACAGAAGTTCCTTAGCAGTTTTTAATCCAAGTACATGGGAAAGTGGTTATGCTGAGGAGGAAGAAAAAGTTTGGTGGAGGTAATGGTGGAAGTTGATATAGTATGCATGAGAATCTGGAAGCATATCAAGGTGAAGATGTCCAGGAAACAATGGAAGATATGAGAATGAAATTAGGTAAAAGTATCAGCGGTATAAGCAAAGACTTCGAAATCACTCATGTAGAAATGGCATTCAAAGCCATAAAAGGACAAGAGGTCACCCAAGAAGTGTAGAGTATAGAAAGGAAGAAAAGAGGGACAAAGCCAGACTTAGTTGAAGGAACTCATACATTTAGGAGGAAGTGGGAGCTCCAAGAAGAGTGACTATGAAATAGACAAGGAACAGTTACAGAGGAAGGAAGATAGTCAGGAATATAATATATAGGGTAGTGAAACACAAGTGAGGTGAGAGCTTCATGAACCAGGGCTTGTGCTCAGTCTGAATTGTCCCAGGAAGATCAACAAAGCTAAAGTTGGAGAGAAATCCAGTGACTGTTAGATAAAGTAGCTATATGGTCATTTGCGAGAACCCTTTTTGGAAAGCGTTATTGCTATAAATCTGATTGTAAGGTCTTAAGGAAATAGTCGAGATATCTGTTCAAGATGGGGCAATGAGCTCATGCTTTTTTTCCCCCCAGGGATATAATAATAGATTTCTAAAAAGTAAGAAAAGACTTAGTGAGAGGTTCTAAACACAAGGCCAGTAAAAACACACAGTGTTGATGATAGTTGTAGCTGAAGCTTCTGGACTTTCTATTCTAAAGCAGGAGGTGGATCTGGGACCTTGGTAAAATATGCTTCTTGTGTGGGAGAGAGCAGTGCTATGGCCACCGATGAAGGTTTCACAGTCTCCACCACTTGCCAAAGGAGACAGGAATAAAAAAAAGTCTCATAATGTAGGATTGGCAATTGGTTTAAAAAATCTGTGGGCTGTGAGGTAGGGAAGAGTTTAGGAAGTGGAGGTGGGAGCAGAGGTTCAGGATGGACAGACACAGAAAGCCTTATGACTAAGAACTGGGTTCCAGCTGCCATCTGGGTTTGTACCGCAATGACAAACATAGACAAGAAGTATATGAGTGTAAGCAGCTACAAAACCACATACACACATAGCATTAAAACAAACACATTTTAAAACATCTATTCACTCCAAATAAATGTGTAAACAGAATTTTAAAACAGATGGAAAAAATGCTGAAAAGGACAATGAACAAAATTTTAAAATCAGAACACAAATTTACTCCCAATGAAATTATTTTGTAAACTAGTCTGACAAAGACTTTTGGATAGTGTATTTAAGACATTCCAGGTAAAAAAAAGAAACAGAATATACACCATCTATTAAAAATGAACAAGTGAGCTAAAGAAATACATGCAAAAAAACCTACCATATGATTGATTTTATAAAGTTTAAAATCAAGCAACTGTTATGTGGTTTTAGAAGTCAAAATAAGGATAGTGGATATTTTATAGAATGAGAAAGAGCATGAGTGTGAGTTGGCATGAGGAGGCGTTTGAGGCAATTTTGGGATGGTAATGATATTTTATTTGTGGATTAGGTTGTTATAATTTATTGAGTTATATATACTTATGATTTATGCTCTTTTCTGAATGTATGTTATAATGCAAAAAATATTTAAAAATGGGAAAAGAGCCTGGTGCGGTTGCACATCCCTGTAATCCCAGCACTGTGGGAGGCTGAGGCAGGTGGATTGCTTGAATCCAGTAGTTTGAGACCAGCCTGGGAAACATAGTGAGTCCCCATCTTTATAAAAAATTGTTATTGATTAAAAATTTTTTTAAAAAAGAAAAGAAATAGTGTAAGAACTAATGAAAAGAAATAATGAAAAAGCTAGGCAGAAACTAGAAAGAACAAGTGGCTTTATAAGTAAATCTTAGGAATTTAAAGTATAGTCATTAAACTGACTAAAAAGTAGAAAATTATGTGGAGTTTTATGAGTTCCATAAATAACACCCCTCTCTACACCACTGTGTTTGAAACAAATTTTGAGATAGTTTCAGAAGCCAAATAGACTGAGATTGAGAGTGGATTTCATTAGGTGGGAGAAGGCCACAAATTATATTATTCCCTTTGTATGAAATGACCAGAATGGACAAATCCACAGAGATAGAAATAGTTTAGTGGTTTCCAGGGGGCTGGGGGTGAGGTGTGATTGCTAATGGATAGGAGGTTTGATTTGGGGGTACTGAAAATATTCAAGAAGTAGATAGTGAAGATGGTTGCACTATTTTTTGGATATGCCACAATGAACAAATTAATTGTGTACTTTAAAGGGTGAATATTGTGGTTTATGAGTTATATCTCAATTTTAAAAAGAGTAAAAAAGGAGTTTTGTCACTGATACAAAAACCGTTGGAGGACAAGGCCAAACTCACGACAAATGAGTTTGCTGATGTTCCCTGCCTGCCCTATCTCTAGCTTATCCCTACCCAAGAAAAAATTTGGGGTGATAGACACATTTAGAATTGCTGCCTCACACCAGTTCAGAATGTGGATAGAGAAAGAGATTGAATCCCTAGCACTTACAGTCTTTTTAGTGGATTAGCCCCATCCAAAGAATGTAATATAAAGTTCAGGTCATCATCCACCTATCAGGTCAGAGGAGTAAGTCAGGGGCGGAGCAAAAAGAAAGTATGTCTTTTTCCACTGATCTGTTGATGAACACTTAGGTTGATTCCATATCTTTGCTATTGTGAATAGTGCTGCAATAAACATGGGGGTGCAGGTTTCCCTTTGATATACTTATTTCCTTTCCTTTGGATAAATATTCAGTGTGTTACATAAACAGAATGGAATACTATCCATCAATAATAAAGAATGAAATTATGTCATTTGTAACATGTATAGAATTGGAAGTCATTATGTTAAGTGAAACAAGCCAGGCACAGAAAGACAACTATTGCATATTCTCAGTCATATGTGGGAGCTAAAAAAATTTGATCTCATGAAGAAAGTAGAATGATAGTTACCAGTGGATGGAAAGGTTGTTTATGTATAGGAATGGTGTATTAGGCTGTTCTTGTGTTGCTATAATGGAATATATGAAACAGGGTAATTTATGAAGAAAAGAACTTTAATTGGCTCACAGTTCTGTAGGCTGTACAAATGTGGCACTGGCATCTGCTCAGCTTCTAGGGAGCATCAAGGAACTTTTTTTTTTACTCATGGCAGAAGGTGAAGGAGTAGGCACATCACATGGTAAGAGCAGGAGCCAGAGAGATAGGGGGAGGTGCCACACACTTTTAAACAATCAGGTCTCAGAAGATCTCACTATTATGAGGACGGCACCAAGCCATGAGGGTTCTGCTGCCATAACCCAAACCTCTCCCACCAGGCCCCACCTCCAACTTTGGAGAGTATGTTTTAACATGAGATTCGGGTGGGACAAATATCCAAACTATATCATCCCACTCCCAGTCCCTCAAATCTCATGTCCTTCTCACGTTCCAAAATACAATAATCTATTCTCAATAGTCCTCCAAAAGTCTTAACTCATTTCAGCATCACTCGAAAGTCCAAAGTCCAAAGTCTCATCTGGAAATGAATTTCTTCCACCTATGAGCCTATAAAATCAAAACAACTTATTTACTTCCAAGATACAATGAGGTACAGGCTTTGGGTGAACATTCCCATTCCAAAAGGTAGAAATTGGCCAAAAGAAAAGGGCTACAGTTCCCATGCAAGTCAGGAACCCAGCAGAGCAGTCATTACATCTTAAAACACCAAAATCATCTTTGACTCCATGTCCCACAACCAGGGCACAGTGCTGAGAGGCAGGAACTCCCAAGGCCTTTGGCAGCTCCACCTCTGTGTCTCTTCAGGGTGCAGCCCCCATAGCTGCTCTCATGGATTGGAGTTGAATGCCTGCAACTTTTCCAGATGCAGGGTGCAAACTGCCAGTGGAGCTACCATTCTGAGGTCTGGAGGATGGTGGCTTTCTTCGCACAGCTCCACTAGGCAGTACCCCAGTGGGAACTCTGTGTGGCCTGCAAACCATATTTTCCCTTCACACTGCCATAATAGAAGTTCTTGTGAGGGCTCTGCCCCTGCAGCATGCTTCTTCCTGGACACCCAGGATTTCTCATATAGCCTCTGAAATCTTGGCAGAGACTTCCAAGTCTCTATCACTCTTGCACTCTATGCACCCACAGGCTTAACATCACACGAAAGCCACCAGTGCCTGCACCCTCCAGAGCAGTGGCTTGAGCTATACCTGGGCCCCTTTTAACTGAGGCTGGAGCTGGAGTAACAGGGATGCTGAGTGATATGGTTTTTGTCCTGTGCCCCAACCCAAGTCTCATGTTGAATTGTGATTCCCAATACTGGAGGCGGGGCCTGGTGGGAGGTGATTGGATCATGGAGGTGGTTTCTAATGGTTTAGCACCATCCCCCTAGTGCTGTCTCATGATAGAGTTTTCATGAGATCTGGTTGTTTGAAAGTGTGTAGCACCCCTCAACCCTTGCTTTGCACTCTCTCTCTCTTTCTCTCTCTCCTTCTGGTCATGGGAAGACATGTTTGCTTCTCCTTCGCCTTCTGCCATGACTGTAAGTTTCCTGAGGCCTCCCCAGCCATGCCTTCAGTACAGCCTACAAAATTGTAAGTAAATTAAGACTCTTTTATTCATAAATACCCAATCTCAGGTAGTTCTTTATAGCAGGATGAAATGGATTAAAACAGAAAATTGGTACTAGGAGTGGGGCATTGCTATAAGATACCTGAAAATGTGGAAGCAACTTTGGAACTGGGTAATGGGCAGAGATAGGAAGATTTTGGAGAGCTCAGAAGAAGACAGAAAGATGAAGGAAAGTTTAATTGTTGTGTCCAAAATGCTGATAGTAATATGGACTGTGAAGTCCAGGCTGAGAAGGTCTCAGAGGGAGATGAGAAACTTATTGGGAACTGGAGTAAAGGTCACTCTTGTTATGCTTTAGCAAAAAGACTAGTGGCATTGTGCCTCTGCTCTAGAAATCTGTGAATCTTTGAATTTGAAGAAAATGATTTAGGGTATCTGGCAGAAGACATCCTAAGCAGCAAATCATTCAAGTTGTAGCCTGGCTTCTTCTAAAAGCCTATGCTCATCTGCATAAACAAAAATATTATCTGAAACTAGAACTTATATTTAAAAGGGAAACAGAGCATAGAAGTTTGGAAAATTTGCAGCCCAGCCCTTTGGTAGAAAATAAAAACCCATTTTCTGAGAAGGAATTCAAGCTGGCTGCAGAAATTTGCATAGGTGAAGAGGAGCTGGATGTTAAAGTCAAGACAATGAGGAAAATATCTCCAAGGCATTTCAGAGAACTTCGTGGCAGCTCATCCCATCACAGGCCTGGAGGCCTAGGATGGAAAAATGGTATCGTGCACCAGGCTCATGACATACTGGGGATTACATTTAAGCATGAGATTTGGGCAGGATAAATATTCAAATTATAACAGTTGGGATGAAAAAAGGTTGATTAGTGGGTACAAATATACAGTTAGGTAGAAGAGATAAGTTCTAGTGTTTGATAGCATATTAGAGTGACTATAGTTAACAATAATATATATTTCAAAATAGTTAGAATATTTGAAATGTTTCCAACACAAAGAAATGCTTAAGGTTATGGATATCCTAAATATTCTGTTTTGATCATTACACACTGTATGCATATATCACAATACACATGTACCCCATAAATATGTACAAATATTATGTGACAATGAAAGAACAACAACAACAACAAAAAAGGATGTTATTTTTTAGCAGACATCCTTTCATGTAGATATCTGAGGAGTTGGGGACAAATGTTACTTCCTAACAAAGTTATCTCTAGACAGGGTACCATGTGAAAATTAATGGATTAAAGATAGTATTGAGAAATTCACTTTGTGTGCAATACTGTTTTATTATTGTGAGGAAATTGCAAAATATCACAAAGAAAGGAAAATATTAAAGCTATGACAAAGAAAATACAGACTACCTATAAGAAAACAACAACTGGACTCACAATAGACTTTTCAATTAGCAAAATCAGAAACTAGAAAACTATTAAGTACAATTGCAAAATGTCAGTCAAGATTAATCACACAGCCAAATTATTATCCAGTAATGAGGGCAAATAAATATGCTTTTAGAGATATAAAGGTACAAGAGTTTACTACACAGAGATTGTCAATATAAGAATTTTTTAAATATGTTATAGAAAGTAGAAAAGTAAGTACAGTTGGAAGCTCTGGGATGCAAGGTACAATTGAAGACATTGAAAGTAATAAACTGTTGACAATTTTCATTGAATTGATGTAACATAAATAAAATAAAGAACCCAATATTGTTGATAGCATACAATGGAAGGCACCAAAATTAATAAACTGTGTTGAAAAATTTCACTGAGTTGACATAAAGTAAATAAAATAAAATACCCAATATTGTTGTATTTTTCTTACAGGTGAAACTAAGTGGGAAAGATATTTGGTAACATGCCAAAATCCTTGTGTCTGGGAAAGACAGATAAAATATTGTGATCTTTACAGCATTCAAAAAATGTATAGTTAATTCTATATACTAAAAAGTTAACTAAAAGTATAGAAATAAAATCCATGGGTAGAACACAAGGGTCATGCAAAAATGTTTATCCACCTAATAGAGGCAAGGTAAGAAAAGGAAAAAATATATATAAAGAAGTGAAGAAAATGGTTGGTAAACTCCAAATACAAGTAAGATGCAGAAATAATTCCAAATATATCAAGTATTATGGTATGTGTAAGTAGACTAAGCCTTCAAAATACAGAGATTACTAGATGGATACAAAACCTAAATCCAGCCATATGCTGCTGATGAAGGACATCACAAAACAAATCACACAGAGAGATTAAAAACAAAAAAGAATGGAAAATATGCTAAGTAATTTAGCAATATTAATATCATACAAAATAGATTTAAAGTATTAATAGAAAAAGAAAAGAACTGTGCAAAAAACAATCCTCTAAGAAGTAAGAATCACAATCCAGTTGTATATAATAGCATATCCTTGAAAAATGCAAAGTAAAAATAAACAAAATTTTAAGGAGAGGTGGGAAACTCAACAATTTTAACTGGAGATTTAACACATAGCTATCAGATATTTACAGAATAAGCTGAAGAGGTGTTTGTAATAATAGAGAAGATTTAAGAGATGTTTGTAATAATAGAGAAGATTTAAGCAACACAATATAAAAAGCTAACTCTAATGGAAAGCATAGAACTCAGTCAAACAAATAGAGAATATTAAACGCCATTCAAGTACACGTGGATTATTTACACAATGATCACATTGGGACAGAAGGGAAGTCACAATAAATTTTAAAGGTCAGTATAATAAATTCTATGTTCTTTAACCAAAAGACAACTAAACTAGAAATCAATAATAAGATATTTAAAAAACAGTCCCCATAGTTTTAGAAAAATAAAATTATACCTTAAATACTTAATGAACTAAAGAGTAAAAGCCAATAAGAATTACAAAATATTGGAAAGATGTCCAAACAATAATTCTCTCAGTTCATTTTATTTTTAAAGTAATTAAAAAATTTTTTTATTTATTCTTAAAACATCCCAGGATACATGTGTAGAACATGGAGCTTTTGTTACACAGGTATACGTGTACCATGGTGGTTTGCTGCACCTATTGACACATCCTCTAGGATCCTTCCCCTCACCCCTCACTCCCCAACAGGCCCTGGTGTGTGTTGTTCTCCTCTCTATGTGTGTGTTCTCATTGTTCCACTCCCACTTATGAGTGAGAACATGCGGTATTTGGTTTCTGTTCCTGTGTTAGTTTGCTGAGTATGATGGCTTCCAGCTTCATCTTTGTCCCTGCAAAGGACATGATCTAATTCCTTTTTATGGTTGCATAGTATTCCATGGTGTATATGTACCACATTTTCTTTATCCAGTCTATCACTGATGGGCATTTGGGTTGGTTCCATGTCTTTGCTATTGTAAATAGTGATGCAAGAAACATACATGTGCATGTGTGTTTAATGATTCTATAATCCTTCGTGTATATACCCAGTAATGGGATTGCTGGGTCAAATGCTATTTCTGGTTCTAGATCCTTCAGGAATTGTCATACTGTCTTCCACAATGGTTGAACTAATTTACACTACCACCAACAGTGTAAAAGCATTCCTATTTCTCCACAGCCTCGCCAGCTTCTATTGTTTTCTGACTTTTTAATAATCATTGTTCTGGCTGGCCTGAGATGATATCTCATTGTGGTTTTGATTTGCATTTCTCTGATGATCAGTGATGTTGAGCTTTTTTTCATACGTTTGTTGACTGCATAAATGTCTTCTTTTGAGAAGTGTCTGTTCATATCCTTTGCCCACTTTTTAATGGAGGTTTTTTTTTTTTCTTGTAAATTAGTTTAAGTTCCTTGTAAATTCTGGATATTAGACCTTGGTCAGATGGGTAGATTGCAAAAATTTTCTCCCATTCTGTAGGTTGCCTATTCATTCTGAGGATAGTTTCTTTTGCTGTGCAGAAGCTCTTTGGTTTAATTAGATCCCATTTGTCAATTTTGACTTTTGTTGCTTTTGGCGTTTTTGTCATAAAGTCTTTTCCCATGCCTATGTCCTGAATAGTATTGCCTAGGTTTTCTAATAGGGTTTTTATGGTTTTGAATTTTACATGTATGTCTTTGATCCATCCTGAGTTAATTTTTGTACAAGGTGTAAGGAAGGGATCCAGTTTCAGTTTTCTGCATATGGCTAGCCAGTTTTCCCAACACCATTTACTGAATAGGAGATCCTTTCCCCATTGCTTGTTTTTGTCAGGTTTGTCAAAGATCAGATGGCTGTAGATGTGTGGTGTTATTTCTGAGGCCTCTGTTCTGCTCCATTTTTCTATATATCTGTTTTGGTACCAGCACCATGCTGTTTTGGTTACTGTAGCCTTGCAGTATAGTTTGAAGTCAGGTGGTGTGATGCCTCCAGCTTTATTCTTTTTGCTTAGGATTGTCTTGGCTATATGGGTTCTTCTTTGATTCCATGTGAAATTTAGAATAGTTTTTTTTCTAATTCTGTGAAGAATGTCAATAGTAGTTTGATGGGAATAGCATTGAATTTCTAAATTACTTTGGGGGGTATGGCCATTTTCATGATATTGATTCTTCCTGTCCATGAGGCTGGAATGTTGTTCCATTTGTTTCCTCCCTTATTTCCTTGAGCAGTGGTTTGTAGTTCTCCTTGAAGACATCCTTCACATCCCTTGTAAGTTGTGTTTCTAGGTATTCTATTATATTTGTAGCAACTGTGAATGGGAGTTCATTCATGATTTGGCTCTCTGCTTGTCTATTGTTGGTGTAAAGGAATGCTTGTCATTTTTGCACGTTGATTTTGTATCCCAAGACTTTGCTGAAGTTGCTTATCAGTTTAAAGAGTTTTTGGTCTAAGATGATGGGGTTTTCTAAATATAAAATCATGTCATCTGCAAACAGAGACAGTTTGAATTCCTCTCTTCCTAGTTGAATATGCTTTATTTCTTTCTCTTGCCTTGTTGCCCTGGCCAGAACCTCCAATTCTGTGTTGAATAGGAGTGGTGAAAGGGCATCCTTGTCTTGTACTGGTTTTCAAAGGGAATGCTTTCAGCTTTTGTCCATTCAATATGATATTGGCTGTGGGTTTATCATAAGTAACTCTTATTATTTTGAGATATGTTCCATCAACGCCTATTTTATTGAGAGTTTTTAACATGAAGGGATGCTGAGATTTATCAAAGTCCTTGTATGCATCTATTGAGATAATCATGTGGTTTTTGTCATAGGTTCTGTTTATATGACTGATTATGTTTATTGATTTTCATATGTTGAACCAGACTTGCATCCCGGGTATGAAGCCAACTTGATCATGTTGGATAAATATTTTGATGTGCTGCTGGATTTGTTTTGCCAGTATTTTATTGAGGATTTTTGCATTGATGTTCATCAGGGATATTGGTCTGAAGTTATCTTTTCTTGTTGTTTCTCTTCTCTGTTTTGGTATCAGGATGATGCTGGCTTCATAAATGAGATAGGGAGGAGTCCCTCCTTTGGAATTGTTTGGAATAGTTTCAGAAGGAATAGTACCAGCTCCTCTTTGTATTTTAACAGAATTCAGCTGTGAATCTGTCTGGTCCTGGGCTTTTTTTTGGTTGGTATGCTATTAATTACTGCCTCAATTTTAGAAGTTGTTATTGGTCTATTCAGGGATTTGACATCTTCCTGGTTTAGTCTTGGGAGGGTGTGTGTGTCCAAAAATGTATCCATTTCTTCTAGATTTTCTAGTTTATTTGCATAGAGGTATTTATAGTATTCTCTGATAGTAGTTTGTATTTCTGTGGGGTCAGTGGTGATATCTCCTTTATCATTTTTTATTGTGTCTATGTGATTCTTCTCTCTTCCGTTCTTTATTAGTCTAGCTAGCAGCATATCTATTTTGTTAATTTTTTTCAAAAAACCAGCTCCTGGATTCATTGATTTTCTGGAGGGTTTTTTTGTGTCTCTATCTCCTTCAGTTCTTCTCTGATCTTAGTTATTTCTTGTCTTCTGATAGCTTTTGGATTGGTGTGTTCTTGCCTCTCTGACATTTCTAATTGTGATGTTGGGGTGTCAGTTTGAGATGTTTCAAGCTTTCTCATGTGGGCATTTAGTGCTATAAGTTTTCCTGTTAACACTGTTTTAGCTGTGTCCCAGAGATTCTGCTATATTGTCTCTTTGTTCTCACTGGTTTCAAATAACTTATTTGTTTCTGCCTTAATTTTGTTATTTACCCATGGAAATTTGTTCAATTTCCATGTAATCGTGTGGTTTTGAGTGAGTTTCTTAATCCTGAGTTCTAATTTGATTGCACTGTGGTCTGAGAGACTGTTATGATTTCAGTTCTTTTGCATTTGCTGAGGAGTGTTTTACTTCCAATTAGGTGGTCAATTTTAGAATAAGTGCCATGTGGTACTGAGAATAATGTATATTCTGTTAATTTGAAGTAGAGTGTTCTGTAGACATCTACTATGTCCACTTGATCCAGAGCTGAGTTCAAGTCCTGAATATCCTTTTAATTTTCTGTCTCATAGATCTGTCTTATACCGAAAGTGGGGTGTAAGACTCCAACTATTATTGTGTGGGAGTCTAAGTCTCTTTCTATGTCTCTAAGAACTTGTTTTATGAATCTGGATGCTCCTGTATGTGGCACATATATATTTAGAATAGTTAGCTCTTCTTGTTGAATTGTTCCCTTTATCATTATGTAATGACCTTCTTTGTCTCTTTTTTTTTTTAATCTTTGTTGGTTTAAAGCCTGTTTTGTCAGAGTCTAAGATTGCAAATCCTGCTTTTTTTTCCATTTGTTTGGTAAATTTTCCTCCATCCCTTTATTTTGAGCCTATGCTTGTCTTTGCACGTGAGATGGGTCTCCTGAATACAACACACCAGTGGGTCTTGACTCTATCCAATTTGCCAGTCTGTGTCTTTTAATTGGGGCATTTAGCACATTTACATTTAAGGGTAGTATTTTTATGTGTGGATTTGATCCTGTCATCGTGCTGCTATTTGGTTATTTTGCACACTAGTTGATGTGGTTTCTTCATAGTGTCATTGGTCTTTATATTTTGGTGTGTTTTTGCAGTGGCTGGTAACAGCTTTTCCTTTATATAATTAGTGCTTCTTTCAGGAACTCTTGCAGGGCAGGCCTGGTGGTAACAAAATCCCTCATCATTTGCTTGTCTGGAAAGAATTTTATTTCTCCTTCACTTATGAAGCCTAGTTTGGCTAGATATGAAATTCTAGGTTGAAAATTCTTTTCTTTAAGAATGTCGAATATTGGCCCCCAATCTCTTCTGGCTGGTAGTGTCTGCTGAGAGGTCTGCTGTTAGTCTGATGGGCTTCCCTTTGTAGGTGACCTGTCCTTTCTCTCTGGCAGTTTTTCCTTCATTTTAACCTTGGAGAATCTGATGATTATGTGTCTTGGGGTTGATCTTCTCATGGAGTATTTTAATGGTGTTCTCTGTATTTTCTGAATTTGCATATTGGCCTGTCTTACTACATTGGGGAAGTTCTCCTGGATAATATCCTGAAGTGTGTTTTCTGGCTCGTTTCCATTCTCCCCATCTTTTTCTGGTATTCCAATAAATTGTAGGTTCAGTTTTTTTATGAAGTCCCATATTTCTTGGAGGCTTTGTTCATTCCTTTTAATTCTTTTTTCTCTAGTCTTGTCTGCATGTTTTATTTCAGCAAGGCGGTCTTCAAACTCTGATATCTTTTTTTTCCGCTTGGTCGATTCAGCTATTGATACTTGTGTATGCTTGCCCCATGCTGTGTTTTTCAGCTCCATCAGGTCTTTTATGTTCCTCTCTAAACTGGCTATTCTAGTTAGCAATTCTTCTAACCTTTTATCAAGGTTCTTAGCTTCTTTGTATTGGGTTAGGATATGATCCTTTAGCTCAGCATAGTTTTTCATTATCCATCTTCTGAAGCGTACTTCTGACGTTGCAGTCATTTGGAGGAGAAGAGGCACTCTGGTCTTTTGGGTTTTCAACATTTTTTCATTGATTCTTTCTCATCTTTGTGCATTTGTCTAGTTTCGGTCTTTGAGGCTGCTGACCCTTGGATGGGGTTTTTCTGGGGGCTTTTTATTGTTCTTGATGCTGTTGTTGTTGCTTTCTGCTTGTTTGTTTTTCTTTCAATGGTCAGGTCCCTCTTGTGTAGGGCTGCTGAAGTTTGTTGGGGGTTCACTTCAGGCCCTATTCATCTGATTCACTCCCATGCCTGGAGATGTCACTCAAGAAGCCCGGATAACAGCATAGACGGGTGCCTGCTCCTTCTTCTGTGATCTCTGACCTCGAGGGGCACCAACCTGATGCCAATAGGATTGCTCCTGTATAGGATGTCTGACAACACCTGTTGGAGGGTCTCACCCAGTTGGCTGGCACGGGGAACAGGACCCATTTAACAAAGCACTTAGTCCGTTGGTGGAGGGGGTGTGCCTTGATGGGGGGAAACCCACTCATCTGGGCTGCCTGGATTCTTCAGAACTACCAGGAGGAAAGTCCAAGTCTGCTGGTCGGCAAAGACTGTGGCCACTCCCTCCCCTAGGGGCTCAGGCCCAGGGAGATCCAGGTTCTGTCTCTGAACCTCTGGCTGGAGTTACTGGAGTTCCTGCAGGGAAGCCCCACCTAATGAGGAAGGATGGGTCACGGTGAGGCCTGAAGAGGCCCTCTGGCTGCAGACTGCCACACCCCGTGTGTTGGGCTGTGGGGACAAATCTTGACACCAAACCGTCCAGCTCCCTGGCTCCAGCAGGGGAAAAGCACAGCCTGGAGCCATAGAGATGGATGCCGCCCTTCCCCTGCCCAGGGAGCTTAGCGTGTTAGGCACTTGAGAGTCCCAGTACTGGCTGCTGCCCCCTCCTGCAAGGAGCTCAAATGGCTTAGACAGCAGGCAGCTGCAGTGGAGGAGCTGGTTGTCCCTCCCCATGGGAGATTGGTAGGCTTAAACAGATTCCAGCTGAGAGGCTAAGAGTCTGCACATTCCCCGGCTAGGCCCCAGTGGCATGGGTTTGCTAGTGAGATCTTCCAATCCATGGATTACACAGTTCCGTTGTAAAAACACGGTTTCCCTAGCTGGGTAGCACGCACACTCACCACCACTCACTCTCAGGTGGGCCGCCACACCACACTGTTCTTCCTTCTCTCCATAGGTCACGCCAGTCTCCTAGTCAGTTCTGTTGAGAGAACCTGGATACCTTGGTTGCCTGTAAAGGATTCACATGCTTATTATGGTTTTCTTCAATGGGAGCCTCTGAACGCTGCTGTTTCTAGTTGGCCATCTTGGCCCCACTCCCCACATTTTTAATTTATTTTTATTTTTTGAAGCAGAGTTTTACTCTGTTGTTCAGTCTGGGGTTCAGTGGCATGATCTCAGCTCACTGAAACATCTGCTTCCTGGGCTCAAGCGATTCTCCTGCCTCAATCTCTCAAGTAGCTAGGGCCACAGCCGTGCACCACCACACCCAGCTAATTTTTGTATATTTTGTAGAGATGGTGTTTCACCGTGTTGCCCAGGCTGGTCTTGAATACCTGGGCTCAAGCAATCCACCCATCTTGGCCTCCCAGAGTGCTGGGATTACAGACTTGAGCCACTGTACCAGGCCTGAATTCATTTCTTAGTAAGTAAATGATTAAACACAAATGAATTATTTGAACCAAAAGCTAAAAAAAAAAAAAAAAAGTAAACTTAATGTAGGTACAAGAAAATAATGCAATAAAAAACGATCAAAAAATTTAAACATAAAGCCAGGAAAATCCAAATACCATTCTTTGACAAAAACTAATAAAGTAGATAAACCCCTAGCAAGAATGAAGAAGAACAAAAAGGTATAAAAGAATAAACAAGGGTATGTAACTATGTATAAAATAGGAATTTAAAAACAACAGAAATCATATAAACATATTTTTGCTACAAAAGTAAATTTCAACACTTAAACAATTTTCTAGAAAAATATATTTAAAACATCAATCTGAGTCAAGAAGATGTGGAAAACTTAAATCAAAAGATAGTTATCCAAAACTGAGACCAATAATTAAAATTCTTCCCCTCTTCCCCTATTAACCCAAGTTCCCATTACCCCCACCACACAAGGATCACAGTCACCTGTCTTTTGGCTCAGATTGTTTTAACAAGGACGTTTTACCAGTCATTTGAAGAACAGACTATCTCCATCTTAAAAAAAAACCATTTCAAAGAATTAAGGTTGAGAGCTCTTCAACTCATTTTGTGACAATATTGTAATTCTGATATTCAAACTAGACCAAGAAAGTAAAATAAAATAAAATTATAGATCAGTTTCACTTAAGAGTACAAATGCAGAGAATCTAGATAAATTATAAAGAAATGGAAAGGGCCATATATATACTCTTATGTATATAAATGTCAAGTAGTGATTATTCCAGTAATGTATCTATATGAGAAAATTAAATAATGTAATTCATCATATTAACAGATTAAAAGGAAATACCATATGATCATCTCAACTGATGGACACACAGTCACAGTTATATATTAAATTATACTATTTATTTAAATATTGTATTTAATATTATTTAAAATATTCTAAATCAAATCATAACTATTACAATGTTATCATAATACATTGAAGACAGCCAACTGAAAATCAATGGAAACGTCCCTAAATTGTTTATTTCCATTAAAAATGTATAACAAATATTATGCTTAATGGTAACACTTTACAATCATTCTTACTAATGTCAGAAAAAAATAAGGCAAATTTTAGTTGTTTCTGTTATCATTATATTAGAAGTTATATCTGATGCAATAAGCCAAAAATAAGAGAGACCAGAGTTTGAAGGGAGCAGAACAAATATTCTTAATCACAGAAAACATGATTGTCTCTAAAGTAAATCCAAAAGAATCTATAAACTATTAGAGATACTAGAATTTAACAAAGTTGTCAGATAGATAGGGGAGCAATGTGCAAACATTAACACCATCCTAAACACCAGAAAACACAAAGTAAAATATGTAATAATATGTAATATGTAACATATTGGAATGTACCAAGGGGTACATTCAACAAAAGATATTTAATATCTTTATGGAGAAGATTGCAAGTATTTTTGAAGGTCACAAAATGAACAGAAAGAAACAGAGATATACAGTCACTCCCTGACACCTGCAGGGGAATGGTTCCTGGACCTTCCTTGAATACCAAAATCAACAGTCCCTCTAGTAAAATTGTGTAGTATTTGCAAATAATCTATACACATTATCCTGTAAAATGATCTCTAGATTACTTATAATTTAATACAATAAAAATGCAATGTAAATAGTTGTTATACTGTACTTTTTTAAATTTTCATTTTTTATTGTTGTGTTGTTATATTTTTCCAAATATTTTCAATCTGCATTTGGTTGAATCTGCAGATGGGGTACCCATGGATAGGAAGGGCCAACTATATTATGTTCATGGCTAGAAAAATTACATCATCAAGTTAGTGCTCCATAAGTTATTCTAAACATTCAATGAAATTCTACTTAAAATTATAATTCTTCATGGAGTTTGATAAGCTTCTCCTAAAACCTATATGGAAAAAGAAAGGGACAAGCATTGTTAAAACAAAATTTTAGAAAAAGAAGATGGCAGATTGTTTGTTTTTTTTGTTTTGTTTTTGTTTTTTTTTTGAGATGGAGTCTCGCTGTCTCCCAGGCTGGCGTGCAGTGGCGCAATCTCAGCTCACTGCAAGCTCCGCCTCCTGGGTTCAAACCATTCTCCTGCCTCAGCCTCCCGAGTAGCTGGGACTACAGGCGCCCGCCACCATGCCTGGATAATTTTTTGTATTTTTAGTGTAGACAGGGTTTCACCATGTTAGCCAGGATGGTCTCGATCTCCTGACCTCGTGATCCGCCCACCTCGGCCTCCCAAAGTGCTGGGATTACAGGCGTGAACCACTGCGCCCGGCCAGCAGATTGTTTTATAGATATCAAAAATGATTATAAAACCATAATAAATAAGAAATAAAGCATTGGTTGAGAGATAAACAAATGAACCAATAGAACAAAAGAGGTCTATGCATTTGTGGAAAGTTGATATGTGGCACAAGTGGCATTAAAAAGTGGTGGCGAAAATTTATTTGAAAAAAAAACTATCGGAAAAAATAATCACAATCAAATCCCTACCACACACAATACATAAGATGATTAAAGAAAAAATGTGATAAGCAAAATGTTTAAATGTTTAAAAGAAAATATAAATCATTCTAATACAAAGATACATGCACACGTATGTTTACTGCAGCACTATTCACAATAGCAAAGAAATGGAACCAACCCAAATGCACGTCAATGATAAACTGGATAAAGAAAATGTGGTACATATACTCCATGGAATACTATGCAGCCATAAAAAGGAACGAGATCATGTGCTTTGCAGGTACATGGATGGAGCTGGAAGACATCATCCTTAGAAAACTAATGCAGGAACAGAAAACTGAACACTGCATATTCTCACTTACAAGTGAGAACTAAACAATGAGAACACATGGACACAGGGAGGGGAACAACACACACTGGGGCCTGTTGGGGGTGAATGGGGGGAGGGGAAGCATTAGGATAAATAGCTAATGCATGCTGGGCTTAATACCTAGGTGATGGGTTGATAGGTACAGAAAACCATAATGGCACACGTTTACCTATGTAACAAACCTACACATCCACACATGTACCCCAGAACTTAAAATAAAAAAATTTAAAAAAGAAGAAAATTTAGGAGCAAATCTTTATAACTTTGGGTTAGGAGAATATTTCATAGAAAACCAAAAAAAATGGCCAGGCGTGGTGTCTTATGCCTGTAATCCCAGCACATTGGGAGGCCGAGGTGGGTGGATCACCTGAGGTCAGGAGTTCGAGACGAGCTTGGCCAATAAAGTGAAACCCTGTCTCTACTAAAAAAATACAAAAATTAGCTGAGCATGCTGTTGGGCACCTGAAATCCCAGCTACTCAGGTGGCTGAGGCAGGAGAATTGCTTGAAGCTGGGAGGCAGAGGTTGCGGTGAGCTAAGATCGCACCATTGCACTCCAGCCTGGGCAACAAGAGCAAAACTCCATCTCAAAAATAAATAAATAAATAAATAAATAAATAATAAATAAAAAAGAAAGGAAAACAAAAAAGCACAAAGTATAAAGGAAAAGGTGAGTAAATTTGAGTATATTAAAGTGAAAAAATTTTAATCTAAGCTAGCATAAATTTAAAAGACAAGCCACAGACTAGGTGAAGATATTTAAGACATATATGTTACAAAGGTTTAACCTCCAGAATTTATAAAGAACTCCTACATGCCTGTAAGAAAAGACAAACACTTCAACAGGATAATGGATAAAGAAAATAAATAGTCATCCACAGAACAGGAAATGTGGCCAACAGACTTAATAAAAAGAGGTCAAGCTCACTAGCAATCAGGGAAATGCAAAATAAAACAGTAATGAAATACCCTTTCAGAGTTATCAGATTTGGAGGGAAAAAAAAAAAAAAAGTAACTCGAAAATGCAGGAGTTGGTGTGGAGGTTTGGTTTAACTCCCATAATGTTGTTAAGGATGGAAGTGGGAGGAATAGCCACCAGTTCAATTTATATGGAGAGTTATGTAGCAGTGTTTGGTGTATTTGAAATATGCCTTATCTTTGTCCAGGTTCCCTAGAAACTGATACTGAAATGAGAATCTGTGCTTTTTTAAGTGATCTCAGAGGAGGCTAGTAAGCGGGACAGGGAAGGGGACTAAGACAACTAACAGTGAAATCTCAGGCAAAGTCCTGCAGTTGTCTTCACCCTGATCCCAGATGGGAGCTCTGCAGTGAAAGTTACTCCTCAAAATTGTTCAGAATAGAAGCAGGGGAGTTGATCTTTCTTTCCTTCCACCTGCCCCCCAGTTACTGGTCAAGAGCACATGAGATGGATGAGCAAATGCTTCATATTTCAGGGTCTGCCTACAAACAGAGAAAAAAGATTCAGATGCTCTGTATTAGATTACATTTCTAACATCTGGGATTGAGGGATAACATAATAAATGGTGAAAAAGACTTGGGTAAAACATTAGCAGTGTTAACAGTGTAATACATGTCTACACCACGGTCCAGCAATACAACTTTCAGGTATATACACAATAAATCCTTGCTCATTGTACACCATATGGTTTTCTATAATGGCTGTACCAATTTACATTTTCATCAACAGTGTGCAAAGATTCCCTTTTCTCCTAAACCTTGGAATGCTTATTATTTCTTGTTCTTCCAATAGTAGCCATTCTAACAGGTGTGAGGTGATATCTTGTAATGGTTTTGATTTGCATTTTTCTGATGATTAGTGTTGTTGAGCACTGTTTCATATACATGTTGGCCATTTGTATGTCTTCTTTGGAACAATGTCTATTCAGGTTCTTTGCACACTTTTAATTGTTATTGATTGATTGCTATTTAGTTGTGTGAGTTTCTTATATATTTTGGATATTAACCCCTTATAAAATATATGGCTTGCAAATATTTTCACCTATTCTATGGGTTGCCTTTTCATTTTATTGATTGTTTCCTTTGCTGTGCAGAAGCTTTTCAGTTTGTTGTGCAGAAGCTTTTTAGTTTGTTGTAATCCCATTTGTCTATTTTTGCTTTTATTGCCTGTGCTTTTGGGTTCATATCCAAAAAGTCATTGCCAAAATTAAATGTTAACTTTTTTTCCCTATGTTTTCTCCCACGAGTTTTATGGTTTCAGATGTTACATTTAAGTCTTTAATCCATTTTAATTATTTTTTGTATATGGTATAAGAAAAACATCCAACTTCACTCCTTTGTACGTGGATATTCAATTTTCCCTACTAACTTCTTTATTGTAACTCTTATTTCCCCATTGTGTATTCTTGATGTCTTTGTCAAAGATTGGTTGATCAGATATGCATGGGTTTATTTCTGAGCTCTCTATTCTGTACCATTGGTTTATGTGTCTGTTTTTATGTCAGTATGCTATTGCTTAGATTACCATAATTGTAATATAGTTTGAAATCAGGGTATGTGATGTCTCTAACATTGTTTTAGTTCTCAAAATTGCTTAGACTATCTTAGTTCTTTTTTGGTTTCATATGAATTTTAGGATTGCTTTTTGTATTTCTGTGTAAAATGCCATTGGAATTTTATAGTGATTTCATTGAATCTGTAGATTGTTTTGAGTAGTATGGATATTTTAACAATACTAATTCCAATCCATGAACATGGGCATTTATTCTTCCAATTCATAAACATGGGATAGCTTTCCATTTATTTGCATGATCAATTTCTTTCATGAGTGTTTTGTAATTTTCAACGTACAGATCTTTTACCTCCTCGGTATTTTATTCTTTTTGATGCTATTGTAAATGGGATTATTTTTAAAATTCATTTTATGGATAGTTCACTGTTAGTATATAGAAATGCAACTGATTTTTGTATGTTTATTTTGTACTCTGTAACTTTTATGAATTTGTTTATTAGGGTTTTTTCCCTATATTCAGTCAGTGTGGATGTTTATTAGTTTTAATAGATTTTTTGGCAGAGTCTTTAGGGTTTTCCATACATAAAATCATGTGATCTACAGAGATAATTTACTTCTTCCTTTCCAATTTGGATGCCTTTTATTTCTTTCTCTTGCTTAATTGCTCTGGCTAGGAATTTCAATACTATGTTGAATAGAAGTGGCGAGAGTGGGCAGCATCTCTCTTTTTCCTGATCTTAAAGGAAAGCTTTCATCTTTTCACCATTGAGTATGATATTCCCTGTGGGCTTGTCATATATGGCCTTTATTATGTTGAGATACATTTTTTTTCTATACCTAATTTGTTGAGGTTTTATCATGAAAGGATATTGAATTTTGTCACTTTACCTGCATCAATTGAGATGATCATATGATTTTTGTTCTTCGTTGGGTTAATATGGTATATCACATTAATTGATTTGATTTGTGTATGTTGAAAACATCCTTGTATCCCAGGCAAAAGTCTCAATTAATAATGGTGAATGATTCTTTTCATTTGATTTTAAAATTTCATTTGCTTGCAGTTTTTTTGAGGATTTTTGCATCTATGTCCATTAGGAATAGTTGCCTGTGATTTTCTGTTCTTATCCTTATCTGGCTTTGATATAATCATTCTGGCCTCATAAAATGTGTTTAGAAGTGTTCTCTTCACTTTGATTTTTTTGGAAGAGGTTGAAAAAGATTGGCATTAATTTTTCTTCAAATGTTTGAGAGAATTTATCCATGAAACCATCTGATTCTACCTTTGTTTACAGTTGGGAGGTTTTTGATTACTGATTTAATATTTTTGTTATCGACCTGTTCAGATTTTCTATTTCTTTATGACATATTCTTGGTAAATTATGTGTCTAGAGAGTTATCAATTTCTTCGAGGTTATCTAATTTGTTAGTATATAATTTTTCATAGTTATCTCTTATGATCCTTTATATTTCTGTGGTATCAGCTGTAATGCCTCCTTTTTCATTTATAATTGCATTTATTTTTTATTTTTAAATTTTGTGGGTACATAGTAGGTGTATATATTTATGGGGTGCATGAGATGTTTTGATATAGACATGCAATGTAGAATAAGCACATCAGACTTCTGAGAAATGTCTATTCAAATCTTTTGCTCATTTTTTTATTGGATTATTGTATTTTTTCCTATAGAATTGTTTGAGCTCCTTATATATTCTGGTTATTAATCCTTTGTCAGATTGGTAGTTTGCAAATATTTTCTCCCATTATATGGGTTTTCTCCTCATTTTGTTGATTGTATCCTTTGCTATGTAGTAGCTTTTTAACTTGATGTGATTTGTCCATGGTTGCTTTAGTTGCTTGTGCATGTGGGGTATTGCTCAAGAAACTTATGGCCAGATCGATGTCCTGGAGATTTTCCCCAATGTTTTTTTTCATAGTAGTTTTTGAGGTCTTAGATCTAAGCCCTTTAATCAATTTTGATTTGATTTTTGTATATGGCAAGAGATGGTGGCCTAGTTTCATTTTTCTGCATATGGATACCTAGTTTTCTGGGCACCATTTATGGAGAAGACTGTCTTTTCCAAGGGTATGTTCTCGGCACCTTCAACAAAAGTGATTTTTCTACAGGTGCATGGATTTGTTTCTGAGTTTTTAAATTCTGTTCTATTGGTCTATGTGTCTGTTTTTATGCCAGCAACATGCTGTTTGGGTTACTATGGCTCTGTAGTATAATTTGAAGTCAAGTGATGTTATTCTTCCAGTTTTGTACTTTCTGCTTAAAATAGCTCTAGATATTCTGTGCCTTTTGTGGTTCCATATAAATTTTAGGATTTTTTTTCTACCCTTGTGAATAATGCAATTGGTATTTTGATAGGAATTGCACTGAATCTGTGGATTGCTATGGGTAGTATGAACATTTTAACAATATTGATTCTTCCAATCTGTGAACGTGGAATATTTTTGCATTTTTTGTTGTCCTCTTCAATTTCTTTCATCGGTGTTTTATAGTTGTCATTATAGAGATCTTTCACTTCCTTGATTAAGTTAATTCCTAGGTATTTAATTTTATATGTAGCTACTGTAAATAGGATTCGTTTTCTACTTCTTTTTCATGTTTTTCACTGTTGGCATGTAGAAATGCAATTGGTTTTTGTATGTTAATTTTGGTATCCTACAACTTTACAGAATTTGTCAATTCTAATAGTTTTCTTGTGGAGTCTTTAGGTTTTTCCAAATATAAGATCATATCATCTGAAAAAAAGGATAATTTGACTTCTTTCTTTCTAATTTGGATGCCCTTTATATCTTTCTCTTGTCAGATTGCTCTAGCTAGGACTTTCAGTACTATGTTGAATAACAGTGGTGACAGTGGGCATCCCTGTTATGTTCCAGATCTTAGAAAAAAGGCTTTCAGTTTTTCCTCCTTTAGTATGATACTAGCTATGTGTTTGTTGTATATGGCTTATATTATACTGAGATACATTCCATGCCCAGTTTTTTGAGGGTTTTTAATCATGAAGTGATGTTGAATTTTATTAAATACTTTTTCAGCATCAATTGAAATAATCATATAGTTTTTGTTTTTCATTCTCTTGATATGCTATATCACATTGATTGATTTGCATACATTGAACTATCCTTGCATCCCAGAGATAAATCCCACTTGATCATGATGAACGATTTTTCTAATGTATTGTTGAATTTGGTTTGCTAGTATTTTGTTGAAGATTTTTGCATCCATATTCATCAGAGATATTGGCCTGTAGTTTTATTTTTTTGATGTGTGCTTGGTTTTGGTATCAGACTGATACTGGCCTCAGAGAATGAGTTTGAAAGTATTCCCTCCTCCTCTATTTTTCAGATTAGTTTGATTAAGATTGGTAGTTCTTCTTTAAATGCTTTGGTAGAATGCAGCAGTGAAGCCATCAGATCCCAGACTACTCTTTACTGGGAGACTTTTTATTAAGGCTTCAATCCTATTACTTGTTATTAGTCTAATCGGGTTTTGGATTTCTTCCTAGTTCAATCTTGGTAGGTGGTATGTGTCTAGGAATTTGTCCACTTCTAGATTTTTCCAGTTCTTTGGCATATAGTTTTTCACAGTAGCTACTAATGATCTTTTGAATTTCTATAGTCTTAGTTGTAATGTGTCTTTTTTTTATTTCTGATTGTATTTATTTGTATCTTCTCTCTTCTTTTTTTAGCCTGGAATTTTTGAGCTCCAGGATTTTTGCTTGATTCTTTTTTAATAATTTTAATCTCTTTGTTAAATTTATCTAATATAATTCTGGATTCCTTCTCTGTGTTACTTGAATTTCTTTGAGTTTCTTCAACATGGCTATTTTGAATTCTCTGTCTGAAAGTTTACATTTCTCCAGGATTGGTCCCTGGTACCTTATTTATTTCATTTAGTAAGGTCATGTTTTCCTGGATGATGTTGACACTGGTAGATGTTCTTCAGTGTCTAGGCATTGAAGTGTTCAGTATTTATTGTTTCTGATTTAGGGAGAACCCTGAGACCAGTAACATTGTGGTCCTTGCAGACTTGTGGAGGTACCACCTTCATGGTCTTGGACATGATCCAGGAGAATTCTCTGGATTACCAGGCAAAGACTCTTGTTCTCTTCCCTTACTTTCTCTCAAACAAGTAGTCCCTCTATGCTCTGAGACACCTAAAGCTGGGGGTTAAGTGACACAACAACCCCTGTGGCTGCCACCACTATGAGTGTGTTGGGTCAGACCTGAAGCTAGTATGGCACTGGGTTTCACCCAAGGCCTACTGTAGCCACTCTCTGGCTACTGCCTATGTATACTCAAGACCCCAGGACTCCACAATCAGCAGTTGGAAAATCTAGCCATGCTAGTGTCCTTTTCTTCAGGGCAGCAAGGTCCCGGGGGCCCCAGGTGGGTCCAGAGTGCCATCTGAGAGTTAGGGACTAGAGTCAAAACCCTTAGAAATCTACCTGGTGTTCTATTGTATTGCAGCTGAGCTGGCACTCAAACCACAAGAATCAGTCTCTCCCACTCTTCCCTCTCCTTTCCAAAAGCAAAGAAGCTTCATTCCATAGCTACCACCACCTCAGGCCATGAGGAGTACTACCAGACTACCACTGATGTTCTCTTAAGGTCCAAGGGCTCTGAAATCAGCTTGTGGTGAATGTTGCTTGGTCTGGAACTCAATCTTCAGGGAAATGGGCTCCCCTCCAGCCCAGGGCAGGTCCAGAAATGCCATCCAAGAGTAAAATCCTGGAATCAGGGAGTCCCAAGAGCCCTCTTGTTACTCTACCCACCTGTTGCTGTGCTGGTACCTAAGGTGCAAGACAAAAGTATGTACCCTTTACTTTTCCTTCTCCTTTTCTCAAGCAGAAGGAGTTTTTCCCCATTGACACCACAGCTGATAAAGTGCTGAGTCTCACCTGAAGCCAGCAAGTCTCAGAAGCTCACTCAAAGCCCCCTACATAGTACCTGGGTATCACTGAAAGAGCTCTTCAGTTAACAGGTAATGAATGCTGCCAGGACTGGATTCTTTCCTTCAAGGCAGCAGGTTCCCTTCTGGCCCAGAGTGTGTCTGGAAATATTGTCTGTGAGCTAGAGCCTGGGACTGGGGCCTAATAACTCTGACTGGTGACCTATTGTGCTGTGGCTGAGCTGGTATCCCAGATGCAAGACAAAGTCCTCCCCACTTTTCCCTCTCCTCTCCTTAAGTGGAGGGAAGGGATCTCTTTTGGAGCCACGAGCTTAGCTGTGCATCCTGAGGTTAGGGGAGATGTGATGCCAGTACTCCCTTGGCTTCCCCAGCTGGTGTCTCAGTATGTCATGTGTCCCTCCTCTAGTCCACTGTCTCTGGGCCTAGTTTAGCACTAGGACTAGCCTAAGACTTGAAGTCCTTATGTCCTAGACTGCCTTTCAAGTTTAGTTAGCAACTGAACACACTTTGGCCCTTGGTGGCAAGGTTTGCAGGAACTCAAGTTTGGACCACTGGGATCAGTAAATCACCTCTGGTTAGGACTGGTTTAAGTGCTCCCTCCGTGAGTGAGTGTCAGTTGAGTTTGGTCTGGTTTTCCTTTCTGTTCTAACGAACAGCACTGAGTTAAATGCCTCACAATTGCTGTGTCCTCCTTCCCCCAATGCCTAGAGAGGCTCTTTGCACCATGCCGCCACTGCTGGAGTGTGAGAGAAGGGTGGTGTTGGCGAGTCAAGACTGTTTTTCTATCTCTTTATTGCTTCTTTCAGTGATATGCAGTTAAAACCAGGTACTCTAAGTGCTCACTTGATTTTTGGTTTTTATGAAGGTGTTCTTTCTGTGTAGATAGTTGTTAAGTTGGTGTTCTTAAAAGGGGGACAATCAGTGGAGGCTTCTATTCCATCTTGCTCCACCTCCTAATTCTATAGTTGCATTTATTTAAGTCCACTCTTATTTTCTTGGTTGTCTAGCTGTTTCTCAATTTCGTTTATCTTTTTAAGAGACCAACTCTCATTTTTATTGATATTTTCTATCATATTTCTAGTCTCTATTTCATTTATTTCTTTTCAATTTTTTTATTGTTTTCTTGTTTCCACTACCTTTGGACTTAGTTTGTTCTTCTTTTTCTAGTTCCTTAAGATGTGAATTTATATTGTTTATTTTGGATCTTTCTTTTTCTCTTAATGTAGGCATTTATTGCCATAAACTTCCTTCTTAGTGCTGCTTTTGCTGCATCCTATAAGTTTTGATATGTTGTGTTGCTAATTTCATTTGTCTCAAGATACTTTCTTATTTCTCTTTTGATTTCTTCTTTGCCCCATTGGTGTTCAGGAGTGGGTTTTTAAATTTTCACATATTTGTGAATTTTCCAAGATTTATCCTGTTATCAATTTCAAGTTTTATACCATTGAGATCAGAAAAATTAACTGAGATGATTTCAATCTTAAATTTGTTAAGACTTGTTTAGTGTCCAGACATATGACCTATCATGGAAAATGTTACATGTGCCCTTGAGAAGAAGAATATGTATTCCACTGCTGTGGACAAAATGTTCTATGTATGCCTGTCAGGTACATTTGGTCTATATTGTTATTTATGTCAGCTGTTTCTTTATTAATTTTCTGTTTAGATGATCTGTTGAAAGTGGGTTATTGAAGTTCTCTACTATTATTGTTTTGCTGTCTATTCCCTTCAGTTCTGTTAATATAGTTGTCCCTTGATATCTATGGGGATTGGGTTCTAGACCCTTGCAGACACCAAAATTTATGATACTAAAAATTTATGATATATAATTACTTTATATAAAATAGTGCAATATTTGCATACAACCTGTGCACATCCACCTGTATACTTTAAATCATTTCTAGATTACTTATACTACCTAGTACAATGCAAGTGCTATGTAAATTGTTGTTAGACTGTCTTGTTTAGAAAATCTTTAAAGGAAAAAGTATAAAAAATCTTTTATACTTGTGGGTTCCACATCCATGGATTCAACCAATCATGGGTTGTTGATCCGCAGTTTGTTGAATTCACAGATGTGGAACCCATGGATATAGGTGGTTAATTGTATCTGCTTTACATATTTAGATTTTCTGATGTTGGGTACATATATATTTATAATTGTTTTATCTTCTTGATGAATTGACCCCTTTATCATCATCTAAAGACTTTCTTTATCTTGTCTCTTATGACTAATTTTGTTTGAAAGACTATGTATAGCCACCTCTGTTCTCTTTTATTACTATTTGCCTGGAATATCTTTTCCCATCTCTTCACTTTCAGCCTATGTGTATAACTGATGTAAAGTTATTCTCCTGTATACAGCATATTGTTGGATATTGTCTTTTCCTTTTACCCATTCAGCTTCTCTGAGGCTTTTGATTGGAGCAATAAATGCATTTACATTTATTGTAATTATTGATAGGTAGAGACTTACTTTTGCCATGTTGTTAGTTGTCTTTTGACTATTTTGTAGTTTTTTTTTTGTTTTTTTCTTCTCTCTTGTTGCCTTCCTTTGTAATTTGATTTTTTTTTTTGAAATGGTATGTTTTGATTTTTCTTTTTTTATTTTGCATCTACTAGAGATTTTTTTTGTGATTGCCATGAGGCTTAAATAAAATGTGTTATAATTTTCTATTTTAAGCTGATATCTCAATCATATGCAAAAATCTTATACTTTTGTTCCCCACCCGTATATTTTTCACTATTGATGTTATACTCTATATTTTTTAGATTGTGTATGCATTAACAAATTATTGTAGCTATGGTTATTTTTTAATATATTTGTCTTTTACGTTTATACTGGAGTTAAAATGATTTACCATCACCATTATAGTATGATAACATTCTGAATTTGACTATGTATTTTCTTTAAGCATTATGAATACAACATTCTCCTCTCTCTTGGCTTGTGAGGTTTCTGTTAACAGTCTTCTGGTGATAACTACCTTATAGATATTTCCTAAGATATGAGAGAAGTTTCTTTTCTCTTGTTCCTTTCAAAGTCCTCTTTCTTTGGCATTGACAGTTTGATCTCAGTGTGTCTGAGTATTCCTTTTTCATGGGTTCTGCTTTGAATCTTTTGAACTTATAAATCTGGGTGTCCATATTCCTTCAAGATTGGGGTTTTCAGCCAGTATTTCTTTAAATAAACTTTTTCTTCATTGTCGCTCTTATTCTGGGATTTCTATAATTAATCTGTTCATGTGCTTGATGGTTTCTTTTATGCTTTATTCAGTTTTTTAAAATTCCTTTTTAGTTTTGTTCCTGCAATTGGCTAACTTCAAATAATCTGCTTTCAGGCTTGCCAATTCTATTTTCTTCATGATTAAGTGTGCTGTTAAATCTATTGAATTTTTCAGTTCTGTCATTGTATTCTTTAGCTCCTGGATTTCTAATTGGGTTTTTAAAATTATTTCTAGTTCTTTATTAAGTTTTGATTTTTTTCATGCATTTTTTTCCTATTTTTGTTTAGTTGCATTTTTCTCACATCTCGTTTAACTCTTAAAATGATTGTTTTGAATTCTTTTTCAGGCATTTTATCAATCTCCCTTTTCTTTGGTATCCATTGTTGGAACTTTATTAGTTTCTTTTGGTGGTGTCATGTTTGTCTGGTTCTTTTTCACTCATGTAGCCTTGAGTTGGTGTCTGTGTATTTGAAGGAGCAAACATCTCTTCCAGTCTTTAAAGACTGCTGTTGACTGGTAAGGCCTTCCCCTCTTGAATCCCCAGGAACATGAGATTGCCTCTGGGATTGTAGTCAAGTGGGGTTGGAGCTGGGCCACATGACTGCTGCTGGGTTCACAAGTGGCAGGCTTGTTACCACAAGTGGGCACAGAACCTGCCTGGTCCCTGTGTGGACTGTGTTGACTCCAGGACCTTGGTCATTAGGGCTGGTGCTAACATAATGCTCTACTTCAGGATTTGCAGATGGTGGGTCTACTATCAGATATGTGGTCTGTTGTGGTTTCCTCTGGGTTCCTAGGAGCTCTGGTTGTGTCACTGGGTGTGTTCTTGGGCAGGCTGTACTGAACCTAGACTGTGGCTAAGAGGGATTGGAACTGAGTCACAGGGCTGCTTCAGAGTCCACAGCTGAAACTAAGGTCTACAGATCTGCTTCTGGGGTATGGACTTTCATATATCCCTCAGGATCCCTCAGTGAGCAGAATTGTTCTCAGACTGCAGTGGAGAGGGTCTGGAGTCAAGTTTCAGGGCTGTTTTGTCCTCCATATCTGAGACTGAGATTGGCAAACCTGTTACTAAAGGCATAAGTGGGCATAACTCCTCCTAGGTCCTTTGGCAGACAGTTCTAAAAGCAGGATCAAGGCCAGATGGGGCTGTGGCTTAGTCCACAGGAGGATGGGGTCATTTCTGTATCTAGAGCTGGGACCACAATTAATGAGCCTCCCATCTGAGTACAGTTCTGCCTTCTCAGAACAGCCTTATTAGTTCTTAGGCTCCACTGGATTTTCACAGTCTTCAACATGAATCCCAAAGCTCGCACAAAGGCACTTTGTCCCTCAGTAGGTGCCGAATTATTGTTGCTGTGTGGGAATATAAGTGGAGGCCTCCTATTTCACCATTTTTCTCACAGGATATATTTAAATAATGCACTCAATTCTGGTTAGACCTCAACTAGTTAGTATTTGGCTTGGAGTGACCCAAAATAGACACACAAAGCTGTTATTCCCTGAAATGGCCTTTGTTTCCAATGCTTCTCATTTTGTAGTTGTGCTTAGTGCAATTCTAATGTTTAAAGCTAAATAGTTGCTGTTTCAACAGAGCCCTCAAATGCAAGCCAACTACTTCATCTTGTCTTCAAGTGAGCAAAAGCTATCTTTTTCAACACTGGAGAAGAATCTGGCTCTGCTGGACTTAATTAAATATATAAACCAAAATAGCAGTTTTTAAGAGAATTTTTAACAGATCGACATGACTTTTGTCTTATAGTCTGAATAAAGTCTAACCATTCAGTGTGTCCCATTAGCATTATTTTCCCTATTCCTAAAATGCTGAAACCAACATCCATAAAGGATAATCCACTTCCTCAGGGTCACACAGGAGATGAGGGCTGAGTTGGGTTGAGCTGGAAATTAAATTCGCATCCCTCTCTTCAAAACTCTGCTCTTATCTGCTTCCTCTTGGTGATTTTAGAACAAAGGTTGGCAGGTGTCTTCTGAGTGCCAGAGAGAAGAGAAACAATGCATAGGTTTTCTTGGAGTCTAATTGCAGCACGTTGATGAAATGACTTAACAATATTAGATTAAAAGCCAATGCTGGATTCATTGCATGTAAACTCTAAATTTAATTTCTGCAAAATGATCACTCTCCTCAGATATTACTATTTTGTTGATAAAATAGCTTCCTAAGGCATGTTTTTTTTTTTTTCCTTTAGGGAAGATAGTGAATTTCCTAGAAATAAAATAGTCCTACCACTTGAAATGGCCCAGTGACTTAGAATAGCAGTGCTTATTTCTGCAATTTGTCTTTCTCTTGTGTTCACTATGGTCATCTGGGTTTAATATCCTGGGTGGTGGGAAATGAAAGGCAGCATGTATTTTTCCTTGAGATTTTCAAATTTGAATTTCCTGCTGTGAGCTCTCTTGCTGCTCAGTTGAAATTACAGCTGGATGAACTTCTTGAACTGTCACCAACTTGGCCACAGGCTGACTCCAAGACCTCCTGCAGGGAAATTTCCCGGAGGGGACATCATGAAATGTCTCTGCAGGAGAGACTAAATAGTTTAATAATGTTCTATTAAACCCACAGCTTTCAAACATACCCAGCCTTTCAATAACACTTGTCACCCCAAAGCTCCTACTTAAGTGATTTTTATCTCAGATAAGCATTTTACCATCAGGAAAGAAGGTACATGCTACATTATCACTTTTTAGCCTTTTTGGGGTGAGGTATGTTAAGCTTTTGCCAAATTCTCATAAAACATGTTAGAATGGTAGCTTATGTAGACAAGAGGAGAAATGAGTGTTTTATGAATAAACAGGAGTAAAGATAATGAATACAATAGAAGGACAAATTGAGCACCAATGATAGCAATATATCATAAACTGAGGAGTTTGCTTCAATTCTCTGCGTACAGATTTTTAAAAGAAACAAACAAGCAGAACAAAACAAGAAAACAAGCTAGATCCCAACAGAACAGAACATATCCATGTTGTTTTCAATCCCATTAAACAGAGTTTCAAAGATAAGTGTGTAACCCCATCAGGGGAATCAGCAGAGAGACTCCAAGTCCAGTGTGTTTTCTTGTTTCAAAGCCTTTTGGATGATCCTTGCTCCTACTTTCTTAGAACTATTGGATTTCAGTTTTCTTTAAAATATTTTTCATGCTCTTATTATAATTAGATAATTTTTCAAAAATAAATATTTATAATTTTAAAACAGTTTTAGATTTACAGAATAATTGTAAACAGTACATTTCCATATACCCTACCCAGGATCCTCTATTATTAGAAGCTTACATTGGTATGGTATATTTGTTACAATTGATAAACCAATACTGATACATTATTCTTAACTAAAGACTAGAATTTATTCAGATTTCCTTAGGATTTGCCTAATGTCTTTTTCTATTTTAGGATTCCATCTAAGATGTCACATTACATTTACCTGTCATGTGTGATTTGGCTCCTCTTGGCTTTGAGAATTTCTCAGCCTTTTCTTGTTTTTGATGACTGTGATAGTTTTGAAGGGTGCTGGTTAGGTATTTTGTTGAATGTCCCTCAATTTGAACTTGCCTGATGTTTTTCTCATTGTTAGACCGGGGATGTGTGTTTTGAGGAAGAATACCACAGAGGTAAAGGGACATTTTTATCATATCGTATCAAGAGTACTTACTATCAATGTGACTATTTTTGATGTTAACTTTTATCACCTGGGTGAGTATTTTTTGTTAGATTTCTTCATTGTAAAGTAACTTTTCTTCCTTCCGTTTTTCATATTGTGTTTTTTGAAAATATATCAACATGTGGAGCCTACACTGAAGGAATGGGGAATTGTTTTGTTTCCTGAAGGAGAGAGTGTCTTCAAAAATTATTCAGAATTCCACATGGGAGATTTTGTCTTCTCCGAATTTATTTATTCATTCAAAAATTTATTTGTATTGATTCGTCAATATTTAATTAATTAATTAATTAATTATTTTGAGATGGAGTGTCACTCTGTCACCCAGGCTGGAGTGCAGTGGTGCGATCTTGGCTCACTGCACCCTCTGTCTCCTGGGTTCAAGCAATTCTCCTGCCTCAGCCTCCTGAGTAGCTGGGATTATAGGTACGCACCACCATACCCAGCTAATTTTTGTATTTTTGGTAGAGACAGGGTTTCACGCTGTTGGTCAGGCTGGTCTCGAACTCCTGACCTCATGGTCTGCCCACCTCAGCTTCCCAAAGTGGTGGGATTACAGGCGTGAGCCACTGCGTCTGGCCTATCAATATTTATTTTATACTTTGAGCTATGTCTTAGTTTGCTTTGTACTGCTCTTATAGAATGCCCAAGACTGGGTAATTTATGATTAACAGAAATTTATTGACTCACAATTCTGGAGGCTGGGAAGTCCAATATCAAGGTGCTAGCATCTGGTGAGGGCCTTCTCACTGTGTCATCACATGGTAGAACAGCAAGAGAGGGCAAGAGAGAGGGGGAAAAAGGGATGCAAACACCCTTTCATAACAACATCAATCCTATCCACGAGGGTAGTGCCCTCATTGGTTAATCACCTTTTAAAGATCCCACTTTTTAATACTGTTACAATGGCAATAAAATTTCATCATGACTTTTGGAAATGACAAACATTGAAGCCATAGCAGGTCTCATCTATTACTTTATTTATTTTGTTATACAAACTTTTCCAGTTTTGGCCATTAGGAACTCTTTCAAGTGGCTTTTGTGCCCTTTTGACATATTCTTATAATTAACTAATTAAAATTTGAGCATTTCCTTACTTTCTGGCACTACAGGATGCTCCAGTCTAATTTTCTGTATTTCCTTTCCCAGTCCTAGAATCAGGCATTTCTACAGAAAGAAGTGCTGAAGAATGATACTAATCCCAAGATCTAGGTACTAGGCTTGTTCATTGCTACTGGGGTGTTATCACTTTAGGCCCTATCAGCTGACAGACTAAGGATATATTCATACATAAGAACCAGTCTATACACTTATATCTATAAATATTTCTATGTGGAACTATTTGTGTTAAGCTAAACAGAGTTGTTACCGATGTCTCCAGCCCTAAAATATAAGCACACAGATTACTCTAGACTCTCTCTTGCTAATTTGTAACCTCTAACTCCAACAGTATGAAGTGGCTCCCACTATCTTCCATCCATCTACCTAATTGTTTAATTTCTGTTTACATTTGTAATTGTAAGAATTGTAAGTCAATACCTCTGTGGTAAATAACTTTATTCATTAGACTACAATACCCAGATATAATTTCTTTTGCCTTTGCTCTTACACACTTCACACATTTCTAAAGTTATTTAGATTACCACCTTTATTCTTTCATGTCCTTCAGTGAAGATGTTTTGTACACTTGTAGTACAGTCATAATGTTTTCCCAAATTCCAGATTCCATTCTTGGATTCCAAAATATTTAGTTAAAAATTACAGTTATTGATGTTCACTGTGTTTTGAAATTCAATGGATTTTTGACACAAGAATATAATGTATCTGTCATCACAGTGTCATTCAGAATAGTTCCACTGCCCTAAAAAAGATCCCATCCTTCATGCTTCACCTACACAACCCTTACCTTTCCCATCTTCTCTCTGAAATCTGACCTTTTTACAACCTCTATAGCTTTGCTTTTCCAGCATGTCATAGAATTGGAATCATACAGTATGTAGTCTTTCCCCATTGGCTTTTTTTTACTTAGCATTATACATATAAGGTTCATCCTTGTCTTCTTGTGACTTGAAAGCTCATTTCTTTCTATCACTGAATAATATTCCATTGTATGGGTCTACCATAGTTTGCTTATTCATTCACCTTTAAAAGACATCTTGTGCAAATTTTTGTGCAGACATAATCTTCAACTTATTTGGGTAAATATTTAGAAGCATAATTGCTGGATGGATGGTGATATGGTTTGGCTGTGTCACCAGCCAAATCTCATCTTGACTTGTGGCTCCTACAATTCCCATGTGTCGTGGGAGGGACCCAGTGGGAGGTAATTGAATCATGGTAGCAGGTCTTTCCTGTGCTGTTCTCGTGATAGCGAATAAGTCTCATGAAATCTGATGGTTTTATAAAGGGTAGCTTCCTGGCACAAGTTCTCTTCTCTTGTCTGTCACCATATGAGATGTGCCCTTCACATGATTGTGAGGTCTCCCCAGCCATGTGGAACTGTGAGTCCATTAAACCTCTTTTGTAAATTGCCCAGTCTTGAGTATATCTTTACCAGCAGTGTGAAACGGTCTAATACAGATGATAAGACTTTGTAGAAAACTCAGTTTTGCAAGAAACTGGTAAACTGTCTTCCAAAGTGGCTGCACTATTTTTCATTCCCATCAACAACGAATGAAAGTTCCTGTTGTTCTACATCCTAATCAGTAATTAGCATTGTCAGTTCTATGAACTTTTGCCATTCTAATATGCATGTAATGGTATCTCATTATTGTTTAATTAACAATTCTTGATGACATATAATTTGGAGCATCTTTTCATAAGCTTACTTGCCAGTTGTATATCTTTCATGAGATGTTTTTTAAGGTCTGTGACCCATTATTTAATCAGGTTGTTTACTTAATGTTGAGTTTTAAGTTTTGGATAGATGTCCTTTATCAGATATGTGTTTTCCAATTTTTCCCCCAATCTGTTGCTTATCTTTTTATTCTCTTACAGTATATTTTGCATATCAGAAATGTTAAATTTTAATTAAGTCCAATTTTTTTTCTTTCATGAATTGTGATTTTGATGTTGTGTCTATAACATAATCACTAAACCTAAGTTCACCTAGATTTTCCTCTGGAAATTTTATAATTCTAATTTTACATTTAGGTTTATAATCTATTTTGACTTCATTTTTCTGAAACATGTAAGGTCTGTGTCTAGTACTTTCTTTTTGCATATGAATGTCCAACTTTTCAAGCACCGTTTGTTGAAAAGACTATCCTATACTTTTTTATTTTTTTGTTTTTATTTTTTTACCAAATTGCCTGTGTTCCTTTGTTAAAGATCAGTTGATTATATTTGTTTATGTTCTTTCCCAGGTTCTTTTCCAATGATATATGTATCTATTATTTTCCAATGATATATGTATTTATCCTTTTACTCATGTCACATTGTCTTGATTATTGTAGTCTTATATTGAGTCTTGAAGTAGAGTAATGGGAATCCTCCAACTTTGTTCTTCTTTAGTATTGTGTTGGCTATTCCAGATTTTTTTCCCTTTCTCTATAAACTTTAGAATAAGCTTGTCAATATTTTTAAAAAGAGATTTTTGGATTTTTGATGGGATTATTATGAATCAATAGATCAAACTGGGAAGAATTAACATTTCAAATGCATTTATTCTTCCAATGCACAAGCATGGATTATCTCTCCATTTATTTAGATATTCTCATATTTCTTTCATCATTGTTGTATAGATATTTGCATAAAATTTCTGTCCATATTTGGTTAGATTTGCATGTAAGTATTTCCATTTTTGTGCCATTGTAAATGGTATTATTTTAATTTCAAATTTTTATTGTTTATTACTGAAATATAGAAAAACAAACAATTTTTAAAATATTAGCTTTGCTTGCTGTGACATTGTTTCACTTGCATAGTTTTAGGTAATTTTTTGTCAATTCTTTGGAAATTTCTACATTAACAATTATATTATTTGTGAATAATATGATTTCTATTTTTCTTTACAATACACATACCTTTTATTTCTTGTCCTTATTTTAGTGCAGTCGCTAGGATTTTCAGTGTGATGTTAAACACATGTGGTAAGAGAGAACACATTTTGCCTTATTCCTGACTTTAACAGAAGTATCTAGTTTCTTATCATTAAATATGATGTGAGCTATTGATTTATTGTAGATGTTCTTTATTAAGTTGAGGAAGTTCCCTCTGTTCTATCTTTCTGAGAATTTTTATTATTAATGTATATTGGATTTGTCAAATGCTTTTCCTGCATTGATTGATATGGTCATATGATTTTTCTGCTTTATCTTGTTGACATGGAACCACCCTTGCATACATGGATAAATTCACTTAGTTGTGGTATGTAACTCTTCTTATATTGTTGGATTCTATTTGCTAACATTTTGGTTGGAACTTTTGCATAAATGTTTATTGTGACATATTGGTCTATAGTTTTTCTTTCTTGAAATGTCTTTAGTTTTAATGGTAGGGTAATGTTGACCTCACAGGATGAGTAAATAAGTGTTCCTTCTGCTTCTATTTTCTAGAAGAGATTATGGAAAATTGGAATCATTTCTTCTTCAAATATTTGTTAGCCTTCACCAGTGAAACCATGTGGTGTTTGCATTTTATTTTTCGGAAGGTTACTAATTATTGATTCAATTTCTTTAATAAATATAGGCTTATTCCGATTATCTATTTCTATTTGTATAAGTTTTACAGTTTGTATCTTTGAAGAAATTGGTCCATTTCTTCTACATTATCAAATTTGTGGGCATAGGATTATTTATAGTATTTCCTTATTATCTATTTAATGTTCATGGGCTCAGCAGTGATGATCTTTCATTTCTGATATTGGTAATTTTTTTCTTCTTTTTCTTGTTTACCTTGACCAGATGCTTATCGATTTTATTGAATTTTTCAAAAAAAACAGCTTTTAGTTTTATTGATTTTCTCTTCTGTGTTCCTAGTATTAATTTACTTAATTTATGCTTTAATTTTTATTATTTATTTTCTTCTTTTTTCTTTAGGCTTTAATTGCTCCTTTTTATCTAGTTTCCTAAGGTAGAAATCTATGGCATTGATTTTAAATTATTCTTCTTTTCTAATATACATGTTTAATGTTATAACTGTTCCTTCCAGTGCTGTTCTAGTTGTTTCTGATAAATTTTGATTTGTTATATTTTTATTTTTATTCAATTGAAAATGTTTTCTAATTTCGCTGTGATTTATTCTTGGACCTTTGGGTTATTTAGAAGCATGTTGTTTAATTTCTAAATATTTGGGGATTTTTCAGCTTTCTTTCTATTGTAGGTTTCAATTTTAATTTTTCTGTTGTCTAAAAACATATTTTATTTCTGGTATGACTTGCATTTTTTTGAAGATGTTAAGGTGTAGTTTTGGACTAGGTTGTGGTCTTCTGGTGAATATTATATATGGGAATAATACCATTTTGTTGTTGTTGGATGAAACGTTCTATAAATGTAAATGCCAATTAGATCAAGTTGATTGATAGTGCCATTCTAACAAATTTCTTGCTGACTTTCTGCCTGCTTGATCTATGAACTACTACAAGAGAGATGTTGAAATTTCTAACCATAATATTAGATTTGTCTCTTTCTCTTTTCAGTTCTATCAATTTTTACCTCTTTTGTTTTGACACTTTGCTGTTAGGTGCAAACACTTTTAGAAATGTAATGTTGTTTTCAGATAATTGATTTCTTTATCATTATGTAAGGCCTTTGTTTGTCTCTGATAATATTCCTTTTTTTGATGTCTACTTTGTCTGAAGTTAATATAGCTACTCCAGCTTTCTTCTGATTTGTGTTAGCATAGTATGACTCTCTCTCTTTTTTTAAATCTATCTGAGTCTTTTTATTTAAAATGGTTTTCTCGTACATCTCTTAGAGTGGATATTGTTTTTTAAAACCATTTTGGCAATCTGTCTTTTAATTAATATATTTAAACCCTTTTATTTAAAAGGTTGATGGATTAGGTGGATTTTTATATTCCATGTTTGGTTGTTCTTGTTTCTAAGTGTTCCTTGAACACCATTTCCATTTCCCCCACCATTTCTGTTTCATCTTGTTTTAATTGAGTATTTTATATAATTCGGTTGTGTCTTCTTTCTCAGCAATTGATTATGCTTTTTAAAGAAATTATTGTAATGGGTACCCTAGAGTTTCCAATTTACATTTTAAGATAATCTAGAAGGTTTTATCCCCAAGGTGCTGAATTAGAGGCTTTCAGCATGCCTCAGCCACTTGGAAATAGCAAGATAGTGCATAAAGATACCCTAAAACTTAAAGTATAATAATAAAAAAAGATAAACTCTGTGAGCTTTAATTCAAGAAAGAAAACAGGAATCCACTGGAGTCATGAGGGCACCCTAGATTCCAGGGAGAAGAATGTGGGCAAACAGGCTCTATGATGGAGTCTCGATGATAAAAAGATCTTGATACAGGGAGGCCCTCTCTCCCTTATGCTCAGGTAGACCTCCAGGCATTCAGATCGTGCACACTTCTGTTTCAGCAGCCTGAGCCATCCCACCGTTTCTGGATATAGCTCATGGTGCAGTGAGACCCTCTCCACCCCCAGGCAGATTTCCAGGCATTTGGAGCACCAGCTCACCTAGATCAGCAGACTGAGCTGACCTATCCTTCCTGTGCAGAGATCCTGATGTAGGAGGGCCCATTCTACTCTATGCCCAGGCATCTGGAGGACCCAGTTTCTTGAATTAGGAGTTTAGGCCACCCCCATCCCCATGTAGAGGACTTGGGGCCAAGGAGGTTTCCCAGTCTCATGCCAGATAAAGAAATATAAAGAAAAAATTCTACCTACATGAAACAATTACAAGACTTAGAAGAGCCAAAATTTCAGATGAGGATAAAACAGCACAACAATTCTGGCACAAAGTTGGTTTTCCAGCTCCACGCTTAGGCACACCTCTGGGTGCTTGATGGCCATCCACTGGATTCTCCTTCAGCACTAATGTTTGTGTCTGCCATCAGGGGACTGGTACGCAGACCTGCCTGATCCTGTCTTGCTCATTGTGGCTCCCACTCTCCAAGGCTAAGCAGGGAGTTCGGACCATTGTGCATGCTATGAAACAGCACATTGTCTGAAGCAACAGAGAACTTCTCCCAGAAAACAACGATTATGTATATGGCTGCAGCCTGCTCTTACCCATAAGTGCCATCTACTGGCTTGTAGGTTAAACTGCACAGCCCAATATATAATAAAACCGTCCGACAGAAATGCATAGGGCTAGAGAAGAAAAGCCAAAAGAGCATACCTAGCATTCTCTACAGTCACACTCACTAGAGAGGTGAGAAAAGGTAAAAAGAAAGAAGAACAAAAAAATAATATTATGGGGAAAGAAACAAAAATTCTACCTACATGAAAACAATATAAAAATTAGATGTGCCAGTGTCTCCACATGAGAAGGAACCAGCACAAGAGTTCTGGCACCATGAAAAATCTGAATGTAGTTACAGCAACAAAGGATCACATTAGCTCTCCAGCAATGGTCCCCAAACATAATGGAAACCCAGAAATGACAGATAAATAAAGCAAAGAATGGATTTCAAGGAAGCTCAATGAGATCCAAGACAAGGTTGAAAATCAAGAAAAGGAAACCTTTAAAGCAATCCAGGAAATGAAGGAAGTGATGAACATCTTAGAAAGAAATCAGTCATAGTTTCTAAAACTGAAAAACTCACTTGAGGAATTTCAAAATACATTTGAAAGCTTTATCCATAGACTGGACCAAGCAGAAGAAAGAATTTCAGAGCTTGAAGACCAGTCTTTTGAACTTACCGAGTCAGACAAAAATAGAGAAAAAAGAATTTGAGAAAAAAAACAAAATCTTTGAGAAATATGGGATTATGTAAAGTGACCAAACCTACAGGATATTGGCATTCCTGAGAGATAAAAAGTAAACAATATGAAAAACATATTTGAGAAACTAATAAAAAACAAACATTAATCTTCTAGAGAGGTAGATATCCAGATACGAGAAATCCAGACAACACCAGTGAGACACCGTACAGAACAAACATCACCAGAACAGACTCTCCACGGTCATTGCTAAAGAAACCTATCTTAAAGGCAGCTAGAGAAAAAGGTCAGATCACATAACAATGGAAAGTACATCAGGCTAACAGAAGAATTCTTAGCAGAAACCTTACAAGCCAGGAGAGACTAGGGGCCTATTTTCAGCATTCATAAAGAAAAGAAATTCTAAGAATTTCATATCCCACCAAACTAAGCTTCATAAATGGAGGAGAAATAAAATATTTTCCAGGAAAGCAAGCACTAAGGAAATTCTTTACCGCTAGACCAGCCTTACAAGAGATCCCTGAAGGAGTTCCAAACATGGAAATGAAAGAACTATGCCTGCTACCACAAAAACATACTTAAGCACTACATAGCCTACAGACCTTATAAAGCAACCACATAATAGAAACTGCAAAGCAAACAGCTATCAACTTCATGATATGATTAAAACCTCACATATCAATATTAATCTTGAATGTAAATGGTCTAAACACCTCACTTAAAAGGTACAGAGTTGCAAGTTGGGTAAAAAACAAGTTATCCATCTGCTGTCTTTAAGAGACCCATCTCACATGTGTCAGCATATAACCACATCCATAGGCTCAAAGCAAAGGATCAGAGAAAGATCTAACAAGCAAATAGAAAAGAATAAAGAGCAGGGGTCACTATCCTCATGTCAAATAAAACAGACTTTAAACAAACAACATAAAAAAAGCGCAAAGAAGGGCATTGCATAATGATAAAAGGTTCAATTCAACAGGAAGACTTAACTATCCTACATATATATATATACACACACACACATATATATACGTATATATATATATATATATATATACACACACGCATATATACGTATATATATGTATACACACACCCAATGTTGGAGCAACCAGATTCGTAAAACAAGTAGTTATCTATTTACAAAAGACTTAGACAACCACAGAATAATAGTCGGGGACTACAGCACACCACTGACACATTAGATCATTCAGGCAGAAAACTAGCAAGTAAATTCTGGACTTAAATTTGACACTTGACTAGTTGGATCTCACAGGCATCTACAGAACCCTCCACCCATCAACCACAGATCATACTTTCTTTGCATCTGCATATGGAACATACTTCAAGATCATCACATGCTTTGCCAGAAAGCAAGTTTCAATAAATTAAAAAAAATTTTGAAATCATACCAACCATACTCTTAAACCACAGTGAAATAAAAACAGAAATTAATATCAAGAAGATTTCTCAAAACCACACAGTTACATGGAAATTAAACAACTTGCTTCTCAATGACTTTGGGTAAACAATGAAATTAAAGAAGGCATCAACAAATTCTTTGAAATAAAAGGCGACAGCGACAAAACATACCAAAGTCTCTTAGCTGCAGCAAAAGCAGTGTTAAGAGGAAAGTTTATATCAGTAAATGCCTACCTAGAAAACTTAGAAAGATCTTGAATTAATGATCTAACATCATACCTAGAGAAACTAAAAAATAATGCGCCAACCCCAAAGCTGGTAGAAGAAAAGAAATTGCTAAAATTAGAGCAAAGCTGAACAAAATTGAGACCCCCAAATTGAATACAAAGGATCAAAGAAACCAAAACCTGCTTTTTTGAAAGGATAAACAAGATCAATAGACTGCTGGCTAGAGTAACAATGAAAAAAAGAGAGAAGATCCAATTAGAAATGACAAACGTGACATGACAACTGATCCCGCAGAAATATAAAAATAATCCTAGAGACTATTATGAACATCTCTGTGCACACAAACTAGAAAATCTGAGAGAAATAGATAAATTCCTAGAAACACATAATCTCCCAAGATTGAATTAGAAAGAAATCAAAACCCGCAAGAGACCAATATTGAGTTCTGAAATGGAAACAGTAACAAAAAACCTAACAACCAAAAAAAAAAAAAAAAAAAAAAAAGCCACAGACCTGACGAATTCACAGCTGGATTCCACCAAACATACAAAGAAGAGCTGGTACCAATTCTACCGAAACTATTCTAAAAAATTGAGGAGGAGGGCATCCTACCTAACTCATTCTATGAAGCTAATTTCTGCATATGCTCTGTGTTCTGTTCATTTCTCTTCTGTGGATTCTAGGAGAGTATCGTTGTTGTCCCCTGCCTGCTATTTGGGCTGAAGTCCAGCTCCTGATGTATGTTAAGTATGTATGTTAAGGAGCTGCAGTCTCATAATCCTAGAAGGCATAGTAGTTTTGGACACTGCTAGTAGTTCCAGGACTCCCTGTCTATGAATCAGAATATGAGAATGTCCATAAAGTTACTGTGCAATTTGAATTTGTAATAAATTTTCTTCCACATATGATATACACAAACTGCAAAATGTGACAGAGGATTTACTCAGATTTGAAATACTGAAATGTTAACATTCAATAACTTTACCATAATCCTAGATGCCTTTAGATATAGCTGTTATCATCCTGATACCAAAACTTGGCAAAGGCACAGTTAAAATAGAAAACTACAGGCCAATATCCCTGAGGAACATAGATGCAAAAAATCCTCAAAAAAGTAGTAGCAAACTGCATTCGACAGCACATGAAAAAGTTAATTCACCCATAGTAAAGTAGGCTTGATTTCTTGGATGCAAGATTGGTTCAACATATGCAAATCAATAAATGTTATTCACTATGTAAAGAGAATTAAAAATAAAAACCACAAGACTATCTCAACAGATGTGGAAAAAGCTTTCAATAAAATCCAACATCATTTCAAGGTAAAACTCTCAAGAAACTAGGCATTGAAGGAACATACCTCAAAATGATAAGCGCCATCTATGGCACACCCACAGCTAACATCATGCTGTATAGGCAAAACTGGAAGCCTTTCCCTTGAGAACTGGAATAAAACAGGGATGCCCACTTTCACCAATCCTACTCAACATAGCACTGGAAAGACTAGCCAGAGAAATCAGGCAAGAGGAAGAAATAAAAGGCATCCAAATAGAAAAAGAATTCAAACTACCTCTGTTTGTGGACAATAAGATTCTGTACCTGGAAAACCTTAAAGATTATGCCAAAAGGCTCCTTGAACTGATAAATGACTGCAGTAACGTTTTGGGATGCAAAATCAATGTACAAAATTCAGCAACATTTCTATACATGAATAATGTTCAAGAGTAGAGCCAAATAAAAAATGCAATCCCATTTACAATAGCCATACCCCACTAAAAATACCTAGGAATGCATCTAACAAAGGAGGTAAAAACTTTATACAAGGAGTGCTATAAAACACTGTGAAGGAAATCATAGGTGAGAAAAACAAATGGATAAAACATTCCTTGCCCATGGATTGGAAAAATCAATATCATTAAAATTGTCATACTGCCCAGAGCAATCTACAGATTCAACACTGTTCCTATGAAACTACCAACATCATTTCTCTCACAGAACTAGAAAAAAATTCTAAAATTCATACGGAATCCCAAAAGAGCCTGAATAGTCAAGGCAATCCTAGGCAAAAAGAGCATAGCTGAAGGCATCACGTTACCCATCTTCAAACTATATAATCAAGCTACAGTAACCAAAACAGTATGATACTGGTACAAAAACAGACATATATAAACCAATGGAACAGAACAAAGAACCCAGAAATAAAGCTACAAACTTACAGCCATCTGATCTTCAACAAAGTCAACAAAAATAAGCAATGGAAAAAGGATTCATTATTCAATAAATAGTGCTGAGATAATTAGCTAGCCATATGCAGAAGAATGAAACTGGACCACTACATTTCACCATATACAAAAATTAACTCAATGTGGATTAAAGGTTTAAATGTAAGACCTCAAACTATAAGAATTCTGGATGAAAACCTAGGAAATACTCATATGAATATCGGCATTGGGAAAGAATTTATGACTAAGTCCTCAAAAGCAATTGCAAAAAAAAACCAAAAAAAAACCAAAAAGACAATCTACAGAATGAGAGAAAATAGTTGTAAACTATGCATCCAAGAAAGGTCTAATATTCAGAATTCATAAGGAACTTAATTCAACGAGCAAAAAAGCAAATACCCCCATTAAAAAATGGGCAAAAGATATGAACAGACACTCCTTAAAAGTAGACATATGAGCAGTCAATAAACATATGAAAATCATCATCACCAATCATCAGAGAAATGCAAATCAAAACCACAATAAGATAGCATCTAACACCAGTCAGAATGGCTGTTATTAAAAAGTCAGAAAACAATAGACACTTGTGAGGTTGCAGAGAAAAGGAAATGCTTACACACTATTGGTGGGAAAGTAAATTAGTTCAGCCACTGTGGGAAGAAGTTTAGAGATTTCTCAATGAATTTAAAACAGAACTACCATTTAACTCAGCAATCTCATTACTGGGTATATATCCAAAAGAAAGTAAATTATTCTACCAAAAGGCACATAAACTCATGCTTCTTGTAGCACTATCCACAATAGAAAATGACATGGAACCAACCTAGCTGCTCATCAGTGGTGAACAGGATAAAAAAATGTGGTACATATGCACCATGAAATACTACACAGCTATCTAAAAGAGCAAAATCATGTCCATTGCAGTAACATGGATGGAGCTGGAGGCTACTGTTCTAAGCAAATTAACACAGGAGCAGAAAACAAAATACTGCATGTTCTCATTTGTGAGAGCTAAACATTGGATACTCATGGACATAAAGAAGATAGCAATAGACACTGTGGACTACCTGGAGGGCGAGAGTGGAAGCAGTATATATATATCCTGGTTGTTCTCTGAGCTCCTGGATCTGATTTGATATCTGTCATTAATTTTGGAAAGTTTTTGGCCATTTTTTTTTATTACACTTTAAATTTTAGGGTACATGTGCACAATGTGCAGGTTAGTTACATACGTATACATGTGCCATGCTGGTGTGCTGCACCCATTAACTCGTCATTTAGCATTAGGTGTATCTCCTAATGCTATCCCTCCCCGCTCCGCCCACCCCACCAGTCCCCAGAGTGTGATGTTCCCCTTCCTGTGTCCATGTGTTCTCATTGTTCAATTCCCATCTATGAGTGAGAACATGCGGTGTTTGGTTTTTTGTCCTTGCGTTAGTTTACTGAGAATGATGATTTCCAATTTCATCCATGTCCCTACAAAGGACATGAACTCATCATTTTTTATGGCTGCATAGTATTCCATGGTGTATATGTGCCACATTTTCTTAATCCAGTCTATCATTGTTGGACATTTGGGTTGGTTCCAAGTCTTTGCTATTGTGAATAGTGCCGCAATAAACATACGTGTGCATGTGTCTTTATAGGAGCATGATTTATAGTCCTTTGGGTATATACCCAGTAATGGGATGTCTGGGTCAAATGGTATTTCTAGTTCTAGATCCCTGAGGAATCGCCACACTGACTTCCACAATGGTTGAACTAGTTTACAGTCCCACCAACAGTGTAAAAGTGTTTGTATTTCTCCACATCCTCTCCAGCACCTGTTGTTTCCTGACTTTTTAATGATTGCCATTCTAACTGGTGTGAGATGGTGTCTCATTGTGGTTTTGATTTGCATTTCTCTGATGGCCAGTGATGGTGAACATTTTTTCATGTGTCTTTCGGCTGCATAAATGTCTTCTTTTGAGAAGTGTCTGTTCATATCCTTTGCCCACTTTTTGATGGGGTTGTTTGTTTTTTTCTTGTAAATTTGTTTGAGTTCATTGTAAATTTGTTTGAGTTCATTGTACATTCTGGATATTAGCCCTTTGTCAGATGAGTAGGTTGCAAAAATTCAACAAGAAGAGCTAACTATCCTAAATATATATGCACCCAATACAGGAGCACCCAGATTCATAAAGCAAGTCCTGAGTGACCTACAAAGAGACTTAGACTCCCACACAATAATAATGGGAGACTTTAACACCCCACTGTCAAAGTTAGACAGATCAACGAGACAGAAAGTTAACAAGGATACCCAGGAATTGAACTCAGCTCTGCACCAAGCAGACCTAATAGACATCTACAGAACTCTCCATCCCAAATCAACAGAATATACATTTTTTTCAGCACCACACCACACCTATTCCAAAATTGACCACATAGTTGGAAGTAAAGCTCTCCTCAGCAAATGTAAAAGAACAGAAATTATAACAAACTGTCTCTCAGACCACAGTGCAATCAAATCAGAACTCAGGATCAAGAAACTCACTCAAAACCGCTCAACTACATGGAAACTGAACAACCTGCTCTTGAATGACTACTGGGTACATAACGAAATGAAGGCAGAAATAAAGATGTTCTTTGAAACCAATGAGAACACAACATATCAGAATCTCTGGGACACATTCAAAGCAGTGTGTAGAGGGAAATTTATTGCACTAAATGCCCACAAGAGAAAGCAGGAAGGATCCAAAATTGACACCCTAACATCACAATTAAAAGAAGTAGAAAAGCAAGAGCAAACACATTCAAAAGCTAGCAGAAGGCAAGAAATAACTAAAATCAGAGCAGAATTGAAGGAAATAGAGACAAAAAGAAAACCCTTCAAAAAATTAATGAATCCAGGAGCTGGTTTTTGAAAGGATCAACAAAATTGATGGACCACTAGCAAGACTAATAAAGAAAAAAAGAGAGAAGAATCAAATAGATGCAATAAAAAATGATAAAGGGGATATCACCACCGATCCCACAGAAATACAAACTACCATCAGAGAATACTACAAACAGCTCTACGCAAATTAACTAGAAAATCTAGAAGAAATGAATAAATTCCTCGACACATACACTCTCCCAAGACTAAACCAGGAAGAAGTTGAATCTCTGAATAGACCAATAACAGGATCTGAAATTGTGGCAATAATCAATAGCTTACCAACCAAAAAGAGTCCAGGACCAGATGGATTCACAGCCGAATTCTACCAGAGGTACAAGGAGGAACTGGTACCATTCCTTCTGAAACTATTCCAATTAATAGAAAAAGAGGGAATCCTCCCTAACTCATTTTATGAGGCCAGCATCATCCTGATACCAAAGCCGGGCAGAGACACAACCAAAAAAGAGAATTTTAGACCAATATCCTTGATGAACATTGATGCAAAAATCCTCAATAAAATACTGGCAAACCGAATCCAGCAGCACATCAAAAAGCTTATCCACCATGATCAAGTGGGCTTCATCCCTGGGATGCAAGGCTGGTTCAATATACGCAAATCAATAAATGTAATCCAGCGTATAAAAAGAACCAAAGACAAAAACCACATGATTATTTCAATAGATGCAGAAAAGGCCTTTGACAAAATTCAACAACCCTTCATGCTAAAAACTCTCAATAAATTAGGTATTGATGGGACGTATCTCAAAATAATAAGAGCTATCTATGACAAACCCACAGCCAATATCACACTGAATGGACAAAAACTGGAAGCATTCCCTTTGAAAAAAGTTTTTGGTCATTATTACATTAAATATTTTTTCTGCTCCATTGTCTCTTCTGGTATTTCAGTTTCGGATATGTTGTATCTTTTGAAACTTTCCCACAGTTCTTAGATGCTCCTTTTTTTGTTTTTTTAAATTTTTTGTTCTCTATGTATTTTAGCATAAGAAGTTTCTGTTGATGTGTCTTTGAGTTCACTTATTTGTTTCTTTGGCAGTGTCCAGTCCATTACTGAGCTCATCAAAGACAGTCTTCATTTCTGTTACAGTTTTTGATTTTTTCCACTCTAATAACTTCAACCTTTCTAATCATTTCTGTGTTTTTAGCAACAATTTTTTTTGAAATAATCATAATTTTAAACATAAGGAATCTGAGAAATCCTCATGTACAAAGGATTCTCTTCAGTGCTGAGGAAAGTGAGTTGCTCAAGGTCACAGAGAAAAGCAAAGACAAGACGAGGCCCCAGTCTCCCATTCCTCTCTTCATGAACTTTCCCCCTGTGTCACAATTGTAGAAATATGGTACTTTACATTACATAGCTCAGTTATTAATTTTTGGTATACATTTGTTTCTAAGTTTTAGAAACTGTTTTGGACTGAATTGTCCATATATTCGGACACATTTATATGTTGAATTTAAATTTATATATTGAAATCTTACTTCCAAATGTGACCATATTTACAGAAAGGGCCTTAAAGGAAGTAACAAAGATTAAATGAGGTCACGAGAAGGGTCCCTAATGTAGTATGACTGATTCCTTTACAAGAATAAGATGAAACATCAGGGATGTATGTGCACAGATCAAGGCCATGTGAGGACACAGACAGAAGATGGTCATCTGCAAGCCAAGGAGAGAGACCTCAGGAGAAACCAAATCTGCAGACAACCTGACCTTGGACTTACAGCTTTCAGAACTGTGAGAAATAAATTTCTGTTGTATAAACCACCCAGTCTGTAGTATTTCTTCGTGTCAACTACTATGCCTTGAATATGTCCCCCAGAAGGCATGTGTTGGAAATTTGGTCTCCACTGCAGGGCTGTTGAGAGACAGGACCTTTGAGAAGTGATTGGATCATGAGGGTTCTGTCCTCATGAGAAGATCAATCCATTGATTGACTAATGGATTAATGGGCTATTGAGGGAGTGTGTTTGTTATCATGAAAGAGGGTCTGTTGTAAAAACCAATTGGCTAGCCTTTTGTGAGCTCCCTTGGCATGTGATGCCCTGTGCCATCTCAGGACCCTGCAGAGTCCCTACCGGCAAGAATGCCCTCACCATATGAGACTCCCAGACCTTTGACTTTCCAGCCTTCAGAACTGAATGAAATAAATTTCTTTTCTTTATAAATTACCCGGTCTCAGATATTCAGTTATAGAAATGGAAAACGGACTAAGACAACAACCCTAGCAAACTAATACAAAAACCATTTTCTTAATCACATTCTTAAAAATGAAAATTTGATTAAAGAAAAAACATTACCATAAAGTCATCACCATAGAATAATGTTTTTCTTTTTGCAGTTCCCTTCTAGTACTTCCTATGTATATACACGTTTTACACTGGTCACTCGCTTGCTTCTAAAACAACTGATTTGTGCTGGACTCTAATATTTTTAAGCACCCCCTTAAAATATTTTTGTGCCTCTGCCTATTCTATTTTGTTGGTTTCTGCTTATGCTCTGTGTTCTGTTCATTTCTCTTCTGTGGATTCTAGGAGAGTATCATTGTTGTCGCCTGCCTGCCATTTGGGCTGAAGTCCAGCTCCTGATGTATGTTAAGTTTGTATGTTAAGTAGCTGCAGTCTCATAATCCTAGAAGGCATAGTAGTCTTGGACACTGCTAGTAGTTCCAGGACTCCCTGTCTATGAATCAGAATATGAGAATGTCCATAAAGTTATTGTGCAATTTGAATTGGTAATAAATTTTCTTCCACATATGATATACACAAACTGCAAAATGTGACAGAGAGGATTTACTCAGATTTGAAATACTGAAATGTTAACATTCAATAAGTCTACCATAATCTTACATACCTTTGGATATAGCTGTTATTATGGATAGGGTGTATTCCCTGGAAAGTAGAATAAAGATATTAAAACAAACTATTAATATTAATAGTTTATTTAAATCTTGAATAATTACCGCTTTGTTGTATTTTGCGAAATGCTTTATATGTTACACAGACATGATTTATTTGTGATTCAAACTGAACAAAAACTTTCTGTATGCCTCATATTTCTAGGATTTGCATGCACACACAGAGACACCTGCAGATAACAGTAATTCTCAAATTTGGGTATGCATCAAAATTACCTACATAGTTTGTTAGAGCACAGATGGCTGGGTCCCACCCAAGAGTTTCTGATTTAATTGACCTGGGTGGGACCCAAGAATTTGCCTTTCTAACAAGCTCCCAGATAATGCTTATGTTGCTAGTAGGGAGAACCACTGATTTATAAAAATCCATTGGAAAAAAATGCACTGGGGTGATGGGAAAAATCAAGAATTCTTTCTCCCTCCTTCCCTTCTTCCTTTCCCATACCAACTCTTTGTTCTTCTCCATTTCTATGTTTTTCTTCTCTCCCTCTCTCTCGCCTATGTTTTGTTTCTGTTCATTTTGTTTTCTTACTTTAAGTTCTGGGATACATGTGCAGAACATGCAGGTTTATTACATAGATTTACACATGCCATGGTGGTTTGCTGCACCCATCAAATCATCACCTACATTAGATATTTCTCCTAATGCTATCCCTCCCCATCCCCCACCCCCTGATAGGCCCCGGTGTGTAATGTTTCCCTCCCTGTGTCCATGTGTTCCCATGGTTGAACTCCCACTTATGAGTGAGAACATGCAGTGTTTGGTTTTCTGTTCTTGTGTTAGTTTGCTGAGAATGATGATTTCCAGCTTCATCCATGTCCCTGCAAAGGACATGAACTCATTCTTTTTATGGCTGCATAGTATTCCATGGTGTATATGTGCCACATCTCTTTATCCAGTCTATCATTGATGGGCATTTGGGTTGGTTCCAAATCTTTGCTATTGTGAATAGTGCTGCAATAAACATACATGTGCATGTGTCTTTATAGTAGAATGATTTATAATCCTTTGGGTATATACCCAGTAATGGGATTGCTGGGTCAAATGGGATCTCTGGTTTCAGATACTTGAGGAATCGCCACACTGTCTTCCACAATGTTTGAACTAATTTACAATTGCAACCTTCACCAGGTGGAAATAATTTGGCATGGGGTGGTTCTTGCTAACAAGAAAGAACAATATGCTTGATTATCATCCCTCAACCTGCCTTTTGCCAGGGTCTCTGCCTGTTTCTTTGTCTTCAGTCTGTTTCTCTGATCCTTTCTCTACACAGCTTCCAGTTGCTGTCTGGAAACAGGTCATTTCTCAAAACTTCTAGCGACTTCCACTGGTACTCACAGTGGAGCAGGAATTCAGACTCAGCTTTGGCTAGCTTTGAAGCAAGCTGCCCTTTTAACTACTACAGTATCCCGTCTTCCTCATATATGTGAACAGAATGGATAACTAAAACATAAACCCCCTCTTCTTAGGAAATAATTTCAACCTTATTCCTCATCTTGCTCTTAAATTCTGACCAGTAAAGATATTGTTTGATTGAAGTCTATAAATATTTAATACACCTCTGTGATGGACCCAGCACTGTGTGGGTTGAGTTTTCTTTCCTACTCCCTGAACGTGCCTTTGGGTTTGAATAATGGCGTGATCAAACAAAATATCAAAAATCCAAAACCAAACAAACAAAAGCCCCCAAAGCAAAAAGCAAAGCACAAGAGCCAAAGAGCTAAGTTGAAGAAATGGACAAATATGGGACAATCATTCATAGATGGGACAATCATTCATAGGTGGGGGCTTTTTGCCCCCAAAGCAAAAAGCAAAGCACAAGAGGGCAAAGGGCTAAGCAGAAGAAATGGACAAAGATGGGACAATTATTCATAGATGGGATAATCATTCCCTGAGATTACAAGGAGTAAAAATGCTTTATTTTTTTCAATGATTTCATTCATCATGTCTCTGAAAACCCAGGTACACCTACCCAAGGAGAAACTTAGGAAAGCTAGAAATCATATTATCATAGAAGTAACCCAAGTTCTAGGACCAGCTCTTCCAAAAATTGTCTATGTGTCTTTGACCAATTCAGTTTATTTCTCTGAGCCTCCATTTCCATAAAATGAAGGACTAGGGCCAGGTGATTTCTAGACTTTCTTCCAGTGCCAGTATCCCAGGGTTGCAACATTCTGTGGACAAACATACAAAACAGTCTTTAATTATAAGTTTGCAAAGTCATCTAGGGGGTCAGTTCCATATTCTCCTGGAGTCTTAAACCTTTGTTAATTATTTGTTTCCCAAGGCCAGTTCTGTTAGTGGGAGGGGGAAGAGAAGCAGAGAAACCCCTTGGACCATAAGCCTTCCACTTCTGGTTTCTTACCACAAAATATTCCCCAGGACTTGGGAGCCAGATGGCAACACTTTTGAAGATGCACTAAGGATTTGAATTCTGGTTCATATTAAATATCACATGTAAATTATTAATCTGTAGCAGATGTTAATGTATATTATTACACTGTATTAAATATTAATGTTGCAAAGACCATTCTGTGGACCACATGGAGATGTAGGGAAACCACCACTCGTCCTCCATTTTTAAATGCCAGATTTAGAATCCAGGTAGCTTAGTCGAAAATCTCTAAAAGGAATATTTCTTACTAGCATTATATACAAAAATATAAGCCTTGTTCCAAAATAAATGATAATAACAGCATTTAGTACATTTTATTATGGGCCAAGTACTCTTCTGAGTGGTTTACACACACTGATAAATTTAATCTTCCTAACAACTCTATGAGGAAAGCATTACTACTTATAATTGTTAGGAAACAACCTTCTTTAAGCACCAACTATGTACCAGAGATTGTTCTAGGCAATGGGGATAAGGAAACAAGATAAAACATTGTCGTGATTTTTATGGAACCTACTTTCTGTTGAAATGTAACAGGCAATATGTTTTAGACAATATGCCCCAAAGAAATAAATTCACAAAATAATTTGAGAGAGAGATAAGGGCCATAAAGTAGATTTAACGGTTTTGTGAATGAGGGACTGGAAAGGGGTTGTTACAGAATGGCCAACCTGGGGAATCTCCTTGGAGGAAGAGCCACTGGGCTAAGTCTTCTAGGTCAATTCACATAACAGCAATTTCCTAAAAACAACTTGACAAATACCAATTGTTTAAATGTTCAGAGTATTGATACATCAATTTGTCAAAAACTTGTTTTAATCAACTATCTATAGTTTTATAGTATTTCATGTTTCTCCAAGATCACCTAATGTGCAATATGTTTTTAGAATGACAGTTTTCTGAATATTGTGACTCTTAGCTGTTATGCATGCCACCAATGTCATGAATATTATAAATAGTTGGGTGGGTTTCTGGTTTCCAAAGCACTTTCTATCGAGTCTACAGATTCCTCCCCCTTCTTTCAGTTTACATCTTTGTTTGCATTATTCAATTTTTCTATTTTGCTTCAGCTTATCTATGGATGATTTGAAATAATTTGTGGAGAGGCAAGCTAGGCAGCTCCAGTGTAAAATGAATATAAATTAAGCAGAATAGATACACTGCCTAGAAGTAGCTGCTGTCACTCCATCTTTTCTTCAAGTCAGTTCAACCCCTCTTCTCCCAGGCAGGCTGCAACCAGGAGAATGACCTTGTTAGTTTCTCTTGAATAGCACCATCTTTAATCTCTCTCTCTCTCTCCTCTTTTTGGGGACCTTTTCCTTGCATCCACTTCCACCTATCTTAGAAACCAGTCAAGCCCCTATTCCAGGTATCCTAAATTTTTATCTCTTTTTATTTGATAACTACTGAAGATCGAGGGCTGTGTGTTTGTTGCTTCAACACTCATTCCAATCTACATGGAAGTTGCTTTCCTTTATTATAGAGAGGAAAGCTAAAACTGACATTGTTCTAACTACTTTGTAGCTAGGGTACAGATACATGATCTAGGATCTGCCAATCAGAAGACTTTGGAGGTGAAGATAAACAAAGGAGTAGTATGCCATGGAGAGACTGACATTTCTAACAAGAGTAGTGGGGATGGTGTCTAAGGCAGCCATGGTGGTATTGCTAGCATCTGGTACAGGGTGTTACACATGCAGTACTAGCAATGATGGTTCCTCTAGGATGGTTCCATGGTAGACTTGAATGTATCTTCTGGGTACATTTTTTACCTAGCTCAATCTATCCTGGATTGTGTACCATAAATGTGGTAATTTGGGCTTCACAGAGATTCTATGAGTCATAGGTATATTTTACTAAATTAATTTATGCTGAGGCTAACTGGAAGACCCAGCTATTTGGGACACCAAGGTGGAGAATTGCTTGAGCCTGGGAGATCAAGGCTGCAGTGAGCCATGTTTGTGTCCCTGCACTCCAGCCTGGGATACAGAGTGAGACCCTGTCTCCAAACAAATAAACAAACAAATAAATAAATAAATATTGTCTAGCACTTTTATTAGTGTCACGAGGGAGGAATTTTTTCTAGGGCAGCACTGGAGAAGTTGATATCTTCAGTCTAGGAAAAAGGAACAGGGATAGGAAATGACATCTCCCAGAATCAGGTGTGTAAAAGAGCACAACGTGTTTAGGGAGACAAAAGGGGTTCTGTGTGTCTGGATTTCAGTTAGGTAGAGTGGAGACCAATGAAGGGGTACAGCTAGAATAAATGTGGGACTGGAGAGTAAGGTGGGGGCTGGGTCACAAAAAATTATAAGCCCCCTTTATAATGAGGCAGCCTTGGTCTCACCTCCCTCATCCCAGCAGAGGTAAAAGGACTTGCCTTCCTCCTTCTCCAACTTACTTAGTCACCTTCAATTTTCTGTCATGTGCATAATACCCTGTTAGCTACCTGGGGGTAGGATACTGATCTAGTGATCTAATTCTTCTCTCCAAAACACTGATGAGATTGTGCTAAATGTGTGCTAAGCTTATGACCGAGACAGAATTATTTTAAAAACTCTTTGGAAAATGAAATTCTGGTTCACTTGACCGAAGCGATTGGGTCATTTGAGTTCTGTATGTATATACGCTCAGTAAAACATGTCAATATACTTTGTTCAAAAACAAAACTGACTCTTTCTCATGCGAGAGCCTGAAGAACCAACATTCTACTCAATAATGCACTGATTTTTGATGTTATAGTTCTAAAATTTCTTCTCTGCTTCCACTTTCTTTTCCTTTGTTTTTTTCTGTCTTTCTTCTTCCATTTTTGTCTTGTCATTAAATCCACTTTGTCTCATGAGGTTTGGAATTGAAATATCGATGTTTAACCCAGAATTATTCCTGTTGGTTTCTGGAAACAGTCTTTATTTCAGCTGATTTACAAGGAACTATTGACTTCATGGGTTTGTTCAAAACTGACACTTGCCTTGCCTGCCAACTCCTTGCAACTGCTCAAGCACTGTTAGCATAAAGAATGATTATTTTATGTAAAATAATCAGAATATCTTTAACAGTCATAGGTCAATGACAGGAAAAATGGTAATTTTGGGAATGGGGCTGGGGCAATCCAGCAATGATTTTTATTTTATTTTGTTTTAAAAAAAGTGTTAAAACTGAAAACATATTTTGCCAACCACCTCCTCCCTTGCCTTTTTGAAAGTCCATATGTTCTTTAGGGAAAAATTGAATTCAGCTTCATTTGAGTCTTTGCAAAATTTTATAAGTGTTATTTGATGTGCAAGATTTCTAGGTCTTCAGAAATCAGACCTAAAGTCAATTGTTTGGATGAAGTTCAAACTGCATTTTCTCAACACTTTGAAAAAAAAATTTGAGTAAGATTCAAAAGTTCAATCTTTTTCTACTGCTAGTTAGCAGCAGATTCACACACTGGGAGAGTGTATTTACACATTGCTTATTTTCTGGTAGATGTTAGGAGGTCATAAATTTTCATAAGCATTTTTATTCAGTATTTAATAAACAAGTTTTGCTTTGAACCAGCAATGGCATGTTGTAGCTTTTGTGATTCCTCTTTTTCACGGGTGGAGTGGGTTCATTTTCTTAGTAGGAAAATACATTGCTCTATGTATGTTAAGCAACTTTGAGAGAAAATAGCCAATTGAAGTTTGTCAAGAGGAAATGAGCCTCGGAAAATCTATTTATACTTGTTTTGAATTCGGCAAGAACCTGATTATCTCAGTGGTTGAGTCCAAATTAGGATCCAGTTGAACAGGATAAGGCAAGTTTGCTGAACAGGAGGATGGGGGACATTGGAATCTAATCCTTTCCCTTTTTACTATCTTACTGTGTGACCCTCACGAAGGCATTTCTTTTTTCCTCCTTGGGCCAGAGTTCTCTCATTTGAAACAGAAGAAAATAGACCATAGCAGTGTTTTCAAGCTGAGTTCTTCAGAGCCCTGTGGTTCCAAAAATTGCTGTCTCCAGAGTTCCCTGGCTTTTATAGGTTTTATATATAAAAGATTTGCAAAAAAAAAAAAAACCAAAAAACTTAGATTAAAACGATTCAGTGGCTACAAAGAAAGATAGAACAACTTTTAATCAACTGTACTGTTTTAGATTAAAACAATTTTTTTAAACTTATTACATAATTACTAATTCTCATCATAGGTTTTAAATGACCTAAAGGAAATAATACCTGGACTTGAGCTTTGGAAATCCAAGTTTGATTTTACTTGTTGACACTGATCTGTTACATCCCAGGGATACTGGCCTTAAGTTGCTCCTCTGCTGTTTAAAACATACTGCTGGGTTTTAAAAGTGGCCTATATAATAAGCAGCTTGGTAAAATCAGGTGGCAATATCTCCTACAGCTGAAAATGTGAATAACTTAGGACTAGCAATTCCACACTTTGATAAATGCCTGACAGAAATGCATATATATGTACATCAAAAGATATACACAAGAATGTTCATAACAGCATTATTTGTAATAACTCTCAATTGGATAATACCTACATTGCCACCAAAAGTAGAATGAATAAATAAATTTGTGTTGCATTCTCACAGTGGAAAATTATTCAGCAATGAGGATGTTGGATCTGCAACTACCCACAACAAAGAGAAAAGAATACATCCTTATGAATAATTTAGAAAATGCAAAATCAGGCAAAACTAATCTATATTATTGGAAGTCCCGATTATGGATACTGCTGTGGGAGGAGATGAAAAAGTGGGGAAAGGTTAATGAGTGGGGGCTTCTGGAATGCACATAATGTACTGTTTCTCAACCTGGTGCTGGCAACATGTGTGGTCAGTTTTTGGAAATATATTAAGCTGTACAAACATGATGTGCACCTTTCTGTATGCAGATTATATTTATTAAAATTTTGAAAATTCCTCTAGATTGTCCACTAAAATCTGCTTCCCAAAATTAGTTAATTCAAAAGAAAATATTGTTATCAGTCTTGGTAGTACTTTATTTTTATATCATGGGCAAAAGGGCATGAATTAAATATTAAGGTATTAAATTGAAATAATATTTGGCTAAAAGGGTTTACCTAATCATGTAAATGATTACCTGCCACCTTTTGTCACAGTGTTTCAGCCAGTTGTAAGCTTGGAAGGTGCTGGTTGATACTCTTACATCACTCGATATATTTTCCTTTCTTCTTATTGACTGTTTAAAACTCAACTCCTAGAGTTTTCTGTTTTTCCTCATGAAGGATAAACTGCTACAGAAATTTCCCTCATGCTATAACCAGATATAACTGAGAAAAGTATATGAACTAATAATTGCCAGGCATTGGACAATAGGCAATACAAGACTGTGATGCATAGGAGAAGGGAAATAGACATGGTAAGCCTTATGATTCTCAGTTTACTCTTTAAAAGGAAAAATTGAAAGAGGATCAGTGGCCTTACTGAGTTGAGGAGACAAATGTTGTTGTTCAGAGTTAATGAGGTAGCTAGAATTTGAGGGGAAGAGTACTGGAGAGGAGGGAGGGAGGGTAGGATGTAGAGAGAAAGAGAGAGAGAACCTGAGACCTACAAAGTGGGTCCTCTAGTTTGACTGAGTACTAATATGTGCATGTATGGGAGGAAAATGCCTGAGACAAAAAAAAAAAAAAAAAATGAACCACTGGAAACTGATTGGCTGAAAAATTTCTGAAGGTCATACGGGGTTGAGAGTAATTTGTATTTCCACAAGTCATAACTTATTATTCTAGGGCATGTGGTAGAGTCTTCAGAAAGGTCATACCTTAATAGTGTAGTTAAGTTAGCCCCAGAATAAAGGCTGGTCTGGACCTGACATAACAAAACTTAAAGGCAAGCATTGTATGATTAAATTTCCTCAAGTTATTTAGGTTGGGTGCTGTGGTAGGTTGAATAAAGGCTCCCAAATGTATCCATGTCCCGATCTTTGGAAACTGAATGTTACTTTATGTTTAAAAAAAGAGACTTTGAAGATGTGATTATGTAAAGGAATGTGAGATAGTAAAATTATTCTGGATTATTTGGGTGATGCCTAAGAGGAATATTTTACTATAGAAGAGGAGAAGGCAACATACTGATGAAGTAGAGATTGTACTGATGTGGCCACAAGCCAAGGAATTCTGGCAGCCATCAGAGGCTAGAAGAGGTAAGGAATGAACTCTCATCTGGTTTCTCCAGAAGGAACCAGGCTTGCTGACATCTTGACTTTAGCCTTGTAAGACTTATTTTATACTTTGACCTCCAGGACCATAAAAGAATAACATTTTATTGTTTTAGCCATAAAATTTGTGGTGATTTGATACAGTACCAATAGAAAACTAATGCAGAGACCAAAAGAAAGTTCAACAGTGTTTAAAGGAATAATAATTTAAAAAAAAACCCCAGAACTCAACAATGTAAGTCACAATGTCTAGCATCCAATTAAAAATTACTAGGTATAAAGAAACATAAATATATGACCAATAGCCAGGAAAAAGTAAATCAATCAATAGAACATATCCCCCAAATCAGGGGATGATGAAATTAGTAGACAACAGCCATTATACATCTTCTAAATATGTTCAATAATATAAAATTTTTGAAAGCTTGAATATGGTGAGGAGTAAAAGAGAGAAAACAGACACAAATGGAACTTTTAGAGATCAAAAATATATCTATAATGAAGTACTCACTAGATGGGACAAACAGCAGATTAGATATTACAGAAGAAAATATAGTGAATTTGAAGACATGAAAATAGAAACTACCTAAATTGAAGTAGAATGAGAAAAATGGGGAAGAAAAGCTGTCCCACAGTGAGCTGTGGAAAAATATCAGGTGAATTAATGTACATGTAATTGGAATCTCAGAAGAAAAGGAGGTCAGAAAAAATATTTGCAGAAATAGCAAAACATTTTCCAAATTTGATTAAAACTATAAACCCATAGATCCAAGAAGCTCAAAAAAACCCCAAGCAGAAAAAATATACTAAGAACCACACCAAGTTATATCAAAATGAAACTGCAGAAAATCATCAAGAAAGAGAAGAATCTTAAAGGCAGATAAGAAAAGATGACATATTACACCCAGAAGGACAAAGATAGGAATGACTGAACACTTCTTGTCAGAAATCATGCAGTGCTGAAAGAAAAAACTGTCGACTAGAATTCTATGCTTAGTGATAGCATCTTGAAAAATGAAGGCAAAATAATGACTATTTTCTGAACCTCAAAACCTGAGAAATAATTTATCACCAGCAGATCTGCACTATAAGAAATGTTAAAGAAATTCCTCAGGCAGAAGAAAAATGAATACAAATTGAAGTTTGTATCTACAGGAAGGAATAAAGAGTGCCAGAAATGGCAAATATGTGGGTAAATAGAAAATATCTTTTTTTGTTCTAGAATCTTTTAAAAAGATAATTAGCTATTTAAGAGAAACAAATAAACAACCGATCAACTTCCAACTTGAGCCATTTGAACATACATTATGAACACATTTCTGCAAAAGAAGGTGTTCCGGCTACCTTGGTTGAGAAGATGGTTCCAGCTTGGTAAGTACTGTATAGAGCTGCTGTGTGAATTGCATGTGAAGAAATTAGCTCCTGCGCTTCCCAGATCCTCTGGCTATTGGTGCCACACAATGGAGCCATCAGTGCCCAGAATATCTGGGCCAGGCTTCTCATTAAAAAGCTACTATCTATTACTGTTCAGTCTTGTTTCTGGACAAACAGTGTCCAGGGGGCATGGCTTGGACCCTATCTGTGGCAGGCATGGAGATGGTCATCAGGTTGAGAGAGAATAACGAGAAGTGATGCCCCAGTAGAGACCAGGCCTTTGTAGCTTGTCTAAAATGAAGTCACCAAAAGCCACACATGGCCAAGGCAGAGAGGAGCTGATAAGAGAAAAGGTTCAAAATACTTGTTAAATATTGAGAAGGCTTGGAATTACTTCTGTTTGGAAGAGTAGGTAGCTATGGTGAGTTTTTATTTGGTTTCTGTGGTTGCAACTTGGTGTCAGGAGAATTTAAAAGTATACATTCTATTCTACAAAATGTAAATTAATTTATGGTGATGGAAAGAAAATCAGTGGTTGCCTGGGGATGGTAGTAGGTGGGCAGTGAAGGATCAGAAGAAGTCACTTCAGAGAGGTATGAGAAAACTAACTTTTGGGGGAATAGACATGTTTATTATTATCCTGATTGTGGTGATCATTTCACAGATATATACTGATATCAAAACTTATCAAGTTGTGTACTTTAAACATATGCAGTTTGTTGTTGTTAATTATATCCCAATAAAGCTGTTTGCTTTCTTATTCAATTTACTTAAGTAATTAATATTCTATCCCAGAGTTGGCTGTTTATGCTTTCATTTCATCTTCATGCAGGGTCCACTGTTCTGGAATTACACTTGGTATCATACTGAAAGTTGCAAGCATTCCAGGTGGTGTAACTGACATGAGAGACAAATCAGTCATTCAATTTAGGGATGCCAGCGAGTTCCAAAAGGTGAGGGGAAGTTTGCTTTTCAATGCTTACATGTGGAAAGGCAGCATCTCATGTCCAATTTTCTGGTCAGGTCTCTATCCAGAACTCTTTGGGTACTCACATCCTCATGTTCTCAGCATCCAGCTGGCTAGATCTCACCTCCCAGTCTCTACTCTTCATTGACCTAGAATGATATATGCAAATCACATGCAAATGAAGAACATTTACACATTTAATTATTTTCCAGTTGCAGATGGAGTTGCTTAATTTTTGTTTGTTTGTTTGTGTTTTGTTTGAGGCCGGATCTCTCTCTGTTGTGCAGGCTGGAGGATAGTGGTGCAATCTTGGCTCACTGTAACCTCTGCCTCCGAGGCTCAAGCTATCCTCCCACTTCAGCCTCCCTAGTACCTGGGACTACAGGCATGCGCCACCATGCCAGGCTAATATATATTTATATATATATTTTTTGTATCTTTTTGTAGAGATGGGGTTTTGCCATGTTTCGCAGGCTGATTTTGAACTCCTGAGCTCAATCAGTCCGCCCGCCTCTGCTTCCCAAAGTGCTGGGATTACAGGCATAAGCCACCATGCCTAGTCCTGTTTAATTTTTGACAAGATATTGCAATAATAAAAAATTTCAGAGTTGAACTTAAAATTCATTTGCCAGAATAATATCTTATTATTAAAACATTCATTCTAACAAGGATAGGGTTTTTTTTTCTTCTTAATCCATATTGCTTAGTCCCTGCAGAATGTGAAACATTGAAAAAAGGCGGGGACTTTTAAATCGGATAGGCTAAATTCAAATCATCCACGGGCAAAATCTGTAATGGGGCATAAACTATTGAAATTTTCTTCCCTGTAGTTTCCTTAAGTGTGAAATGAGACAATGATAGTTTTCTTGTAGGTGTTTTTGTTTGTTTTTGGTGAAGATTAGAGATAATATGTGTAAAGTGTCCAGCACAATGCCTGAATGGACACAATAAACAATAGTGGACTGTTTGTAAACACAAGCAGATTTCATGGCTTTTTGAAAATCAATTTTTAAAGGTAAAATTACACTAGGAAATTTGATTCCTGTTTTTCCTCCTGCCCTCCATTCATTCCTAAATTCATGCCTATTATAATTTCCTTAATTCTTTGTTGCTTGATGAGTGAAACATTAATTTTAGATTTCTCGAAGTTAGATTTTTCAGAGGGTGAATTCTTCCTCTGTTCTCCTCCTCCACTCCAAAGGTCTCATTTTCTTTTCCTTTGTTTCCAAGCTAAGACAAAAATCTTGGCTATGGGAAGTATTTATTGGGTGCCATTTAGACAAATATAAGAATGTGATTGAATACTCTCCATGACTGTCGGTTGAAACTAAACACGGAGTTGCCATGGATACTGGTTGCTTGGCCTCTGCTCCAACACATTAGAGCCTTTTTAGTTCAACAATGTACAAACCACAGATGTTGCCATGCATTGTATTCATAATCAGCTTGGATCTCTTAGCAGAGGAATATCTTGGGTTTGTTTTAGCAGAGAGGATCCACATTCTCAGATGGAAAACAGATTGCCCTGTGCCCTGCATGGATCTCCAGATATAGGTGGCAACTTCTACAGGCAGTTTTCATCTCTCCCTCTGCTTCATTTAACCTATATATTCTTGTTTTGATATTTATTTGGAAGAAGAATCTCTACTGCATGTTTTATAAAACACTACTAGGGCATCTGCTAGAAAAATTATATATAGCTTTGGGTACAGAATTTAAAACAAGGCATGTTCAAAGAAGAAAGACTGCAAGAAAATCCCAGGTTCCATTTGAGAGCTGGAGTGGAGTCACAGCAGAGAGATCCCAGGTTGACACAGAAAGTTCTGGCTTTGCCACTCATTAGCTGTGTGTCCTTGGGCAAATTAAACAGCGTAAGCCATAGTTTCTTCATTCTACTGGCTCTTCTACTGGTAAGGACCCTTGCAATTACATCAAGCCCACCTGGATAATACAAGGTAATCTCTCTAAGGCCAGTTGATTAGCAAGTTTAATTTCATCTACAATGGTAATTCCTCTTTGCCATGTGACATACTCACATCTTCTGGGGATCTAAAGATGTATATGGACATCTTTGGGAGGGAAGAATTACTCTACAGTGCAAAGATGCAAAAGAAGTTTTGCTTTTTCTTGCTGCCCACAAATGCCTATATCTTGTTCATTAGTTCCTTTCCCACTGTTAGCAAAAGGGGCAATTCTAATGACCTATTTTAGATTTTCTCAGTCTCTTTTTTTTTTTTTTTTTATTATTATTATTATTATTATTATTATTATTATTATTATTATTATACTTTAGGCTCTATGGTACATGTGCACAACGTGCAGGTAAGTTACGTATGTATACATGTGCCATGCTGGTGCGCTGCACCCACCAACTCGTCATCTAGCATTAGGTATATCTCCCAATGCTATCCCTCCCCCCTCCCCCCACCCCACAACAGTCCCCGAAGTGTGATGTTCCCCTTCCTGTGTCCATGTGTTCTCATTGTTCAATTCCCACCTATGAGTGAGAATATGCGGTGTTTGGTTTTTTGTTCTTGCGATAGTTTACTGAGAATGATGATTTCCAATTTCATCCATGTCCCTACAAAGGACGTGAACTCATCATTTTTTATGGCTGCATAGTATTCCATGGTGTATATGTGCCACATTTTCTTAATCCAGTCTATCATTGTTGGACATTTGGGTTGGTTCCAAGTCTTTGCTATTGTGAATAATGCGGCAATAAACATACGTGTGCATGTGTCTTTATAGCAGCATGATTTATAGTCCTTTGGATATATACCCAGTAATGGGATGGCTGGGTCGAATGGAATTTCTAGTTCTAGATCCCTGAGGAATCGCCACACTTCTCAGTCTCTTTTGATAAATGTTCAGTTGAATCCCACCCAGGGCTTTTTTTCTTCCTTCAGAGATTGATTCCTTTCTTTTCTTACTCTTGTTTGGTATCTGAACATTTAAAAGCTTGAGTGACTTCATGATGGCATGGGCATGAGAACGGTTGTATGCCTCTCAGGGAGACAGTGCTGAAGGATGTTGAAGAGCCCTTTCTTCCACCCTTTCTCTGTGCAAACACTCAACCCTGCTATATTTATTCTGCCCAGGCTGCCTAGCCTTACTACAACTGTGAAGCGTTCTCCTCTCTTTTCATGCATATGGTGTGTTAAAATAAATTCATACTATTAAGCATCAACCTGTAAAAAATGCTTCCAGAAATAATATGGTCTTATCAGGAAGACATTGAACCTAGAAATATTTTTTGCAAGAAATATTTTCCTTGCTCACTGCCATCCAGTTAGAGCTTGATGCCTAGAGTCCACAATTATAATCTTTTTTCCTTAAGCCTTCTCTAAAACACTGGATATTTCATGGGTAAAACAATGATAAGATTTTTTGCCTTGTTGCCGCAGTAGAAAATTATGGAAAACTGGACAGTATTTACAGGAAAAATTGCTTATTCTCCTAAATAAATATTTGTGGTTATTATAAAGAGAAGGGATATCTAATTCTTTCATTGAACTTAAGTGATCACAAACCTACTGGAAACAATATAACCCAAACATCTCTTTCCACACATTTTTGGTTGTCAAGAACAATTATAAGTAAGGGAGTTGCCTCAGTAGTATTGTGGAGCAATCTTATTTGATTTTTATTTCCTGTTTAGATGCTTCGCTGTGAACAAGGCATCATTTATTGTTAGCTATAGGCATAACTCACTGTTGGAGGAGAGGTGAACATGAATATATTTGTAAGCCAGCCCTGGGTAAAATATGTGGTGAACAAAGCTTTCTGATTAGTGGCTCAGGTTCTTCTCCTCTGGTCCCCACCTAGTGAAGAGACAATGGTAACATTTGAAGAAGAAAATGTTATTGTTGATTTCAGAGCTGGGACAGAGGCAGTGATGCTGGTGGAGGTAGAGAGGGGAGGATGAAAACTAACCTTTCCTGAAGCATAATAGTATGATGTGTTAGACTCTCTCACAAGTAGGCTTAGTTTATCCTCCCTACAATTCGGTGACGGTAGTAGTGCTATTATGGACATGGTGATAGTGACTGGCTGTTTCTCTTTTTTATATTCCCAACATTCAATCCTTTGCAAGTTCTTATGATTTCTGTGCATTTCTAAATACACCCCTATAGTCAAAATCACTATCAACTCTCACCTGGACCCCTGTAATAACTCTTCTAACAGCTCTCTCTGTCCCTGTGCTTCTATTCTTTACCCTTTCAATTTATTTACACATATTTACAGACATTAGTTATATCATATCATGCCTTTAATTAAATTCCCCCAATGTCTTTTTAGAGAACTAAGAATGAAATATAACTCATCAGTCAGGAGAAGTTAAGTTCTTTAAAAACGTTTATCTTTCTCTCATGCTGCACATCAATTGTGGGTCTACTTGGGGGCTCTGGTCATCATTGACACTCAGGGACCTCGACTGATGGAGGCTCCATTTTGGCCTGGACTGCTGTGATCACTGAGGCAAAGCAAATAGATGAGGTGAATTCCATGCTGGCTATTTAAAAGCTTCTGCCTGGAAGTGACTCATTTCTTTGGCATCTCAACTTTGATTGGTCGAAGCAAGTAACATGACCTCACTTGCATTCAGCTGGGTACAGACAGCTATCATGTCACATTTCACTGAAAGAGAGAACTAAAAAATTGTGAACAGTCTCAGTGACCACCACAGACATCCATTATCATAATTGACAAGGTTTTGTTTTGCTTTGGTGCTTTCCATTTTTTGGATTTCAGCTCCTTTCATCATCCTTGCGATTATGGGTTGAGGTATTTTCACTAGCTGTTCCCTCTGCCTGGAATGCTCTTTCCTGCAGTTCTTGGCTTGACTAGCCAGACACAAAAGGTTATGTATTGTAGGAGTCCACCCATGTGAAATGTCCTGAAAAGGCAAATTTGTAGAAACAGAAAATATATGAATAGTTGCCAGGAATTGAGGTTAGGAGAGAATATGGAATGACTGCTAATGGGCACAAGGTTTCATTTTGGTATAATGACAAGGTTTTGGGATTAGACAGTGGTGATGGTTGCACAATTCATGAAAATACTAAAAACCACGGAATTGTACATTTTTTAAGGGTGAGTTTTTTTTTAAGGTCCAGTGAATACTTTTATTGTATGCTTCGGAATTACAATGATCAAATCAAACAATGTGAAATTGTGTGCTCCTTCTGGTCTTTTCATTAAAAGGACTTGAAAAAATAATGATGCATCAGCATTTGTGTTATATATAATACAAATATTAAAAGTCCATTCAATGAGTTTGTAAATTAAAGCCAGAAGATGCTTACTTTACATTTTTAATAACCCACACACATCTAATACCTCAAACCAAAACTAATTTGCAACAATGAAAATGGAATGTTTTCCTATATAAACATGAAGAGTAATAATCATGCTATATTGGCATCCAGGTGAGATCTTTCCCTTATAAGGTGTTTGAAATAAGTAATTTTTTTTCTTTTCTTTTTTTTTTTTTGAGACAGAAGTTTGCTCTTGTTGCCCATGCTGGAGTGCAGTGTTGCAATCTCTGCTCACTGCAACCTCCGCCCCCCGAGTTCAAGTGATTCTCCTGTCTCAGCCTCCCGAGTAGCTGGGATTCCAGGCGCCTGCCACCATGCCCAGCTAATTTTTTGTATTTTCAGTGGAGATGGGGTTTTTCCATGTTGGGCAGGCTGGTCTCAAACTCCTGACCTCAGGTGATCCACCTGCCTCAGCTTCCCAAAGTGCTGGGATTACAGGGGTGAGCCACCATGCCCAGCCATAAGTACTTTTTATTATGAAACTGTTGGCAGTGTTTGAATGAGTCTGGTGGGTTTCTATGTTCATGATTTTTACTTTTCCAAATTGTCATGAGCTCCCCTTCTGCTTGTCTCTAACCTCAGCCCCTACCAAGTATCCCTTCCTGCTCTGTGCTCCTGCGACCCTAGACTGTCAGTCCCTCTGACCTCCCAGCAGGTCCCTTGGGCAAGGCTTTTCAGAAGACTTTGCCTCCAGGCCCCTCATGACATGCAACTTCTTGTCTTTCAAAATCCAGTCCCCATGTCACCTCCTCAGTGAGGTCTTCGAAACTATACACAGTAATTGTTGTCCTCCCCTACCTCTGCCTCCTTGTCTCATTTTTTTTCTTTCTTTCTTTATACCATGTATCACCATCTGCAGTGATCTTGCTCATTAGTTCATGGACTGATTTTCCGTCTGCTCTCAACAGAATATTTGAGAAGGCCGGAAGTTTTGCCTTTCTTACTCCTGTATCTCTGGAAGCTTGAACTCCACCCAGCACTTCAGAGGTCTCAATAGATGTTTGTGGATAAAGTTATTGAATAAGTACACTTAACAGCATATACTTTGTAAAATAGTTAGATAGACATGGGTTCAATCTCCAACTCTACCACTTATTGAGATGAGACCCTCACCTTCAGCCAATAACTTTACTTCTCTGTGACGCTTTCCTATATTTAAAAAGGGCATGAGAACAGTGCTATTGTGCAATTTAAAAGCAATAGTGACTATAAAGTAGTTGGTAGTGCACCTATCAAATAGTAAGCCTTCAATAAATGTTATCTATATGGCAAATCATATTATTAGTTTTACATCATTTCCTTATAACTCTTAGCTCTGACTAATGGGACAACTTGCTCAGCTTTGTAAACAGCCTAGATCATATATAATGTATAATTTTGCCACATGTCTATTTGGGGCTTAGAAATGTAATTAGAAAGTTACCTTTTTAATATTCCCTAAGCTAGAAACAGTTTTGCTTTAGTTCAAGTAGAATAATTCAATTTGATTTCTGTTTTGATTAAATGAAAAACATATTAAGAATGCTAGATATACATGCTTACTAATTGGCTTCATCAAAGTTTTTTTTAACACCTAAAATTTTTCAGCTTGAAATAACTCTAAGTTCAGACCCATGCCAAGATAGTGATAAATACCTTTTAACATATGGATGTCTAGTTGTACATATTTTTAATACTCAAAACATTCCTTGGAAGGAATTATGAGATGTGAGATATTTTGAAGGAAATAGAAATTAACATTAGCACTTGTATTAATCATTTTCCTCTAAATAAATAATAGAGAGGTGGTAATATATGCCCAAAGAAGAGCCAAGTCATTGTGAATCAATGGAAGAAAATGGAAGAGAGGAAAAGTGACACCTGAGTACTCAGGGGATATGTCTGGATAGAAACATTCAAGTACAGCATTACAAAGACCTAGAAGATGCTCAAAGAAGCATAGACAGGGAATCAGAGGACTTGAATCTAGCTCAGCTTGGCCACTAGCTGGCTTGTGATCTTGAGCAGCTCTAAATAACCTCGCTGCCATAGTTTTTCTATATATTAAGTAGGTTTAATTCCATCTCCTTTGTCTTCTTCACAGGGTTGTGATTATAAAGTAAAATAACAATTGAAGAATTTGGGAAAAGGAAGTCCACTCTATGGACACAAAATGCATCTACTACAAGTTGTAATATGTATTTGGAATAAAAGTAACATTTATTGATTCAGTGTTGATTTATGCTAATTGAATCTCTATACAATCCTGAGAGAGGTATCCCTTTTTATGGATGGCAAAACTGAGGCTGAGGAAGGAAAAGCAATTGTAGCAGCTACTAAAAGGCTGAGTCAGGATTCAAGCCTTTAGGCCTGAAATGGTTTGGCTGTGTCCCCACCCAAATCTCATCTTGAACTGTAGCTCTCATAATCCCCACATGTCATGGGAGGGACCCTGTGGGAGGTCATTGAATCATGGGGATGGATTTTCCCATGCTGTTCTCATGATAGTGAATAAGCCTCACAAGATCTGATGGTTTTATAAAGGGCAGTTCCCCTGCACATGCACTCTTGCCTGCCACCATGTAAAATGTGCCTTGCTCCTCCTTTGCCTTCTGCCATGATTGTGAGCCCTCCCTAGCCATGTGGAACTGTGAGTCCATTAAACCTCTTTTTCTTTATAATTTACCCAGTCTCAGATATTTCTTCATAGCAGTATGAAATGGACTAATACAAGGTCTGTCTGATCTTAAGGTCCATGCAACTTTCCAAGACATCAGTCTCATAAAGCAAAACAATGATGGAGTGGAGCTGTTACCATCTGTATCAGAGTGCCAATCCTTCCTGGGTGGGCACCACTGCTGTATTGTGAGGGAGTATTTTAAGGAAAATGTACATCTCATTATGAATTTATTTTTCACACATATTGAAAAATTAGAAGCAATAATGTAAAACTTTTTTTTTTTTACAATTTAATAAAATCACCTTATAGTTTTCTCAGGGCTCATACTGAGAATGACTGCATTCTGGTGTGGTGTACCAAGGGCGGATATTATTTCACTCCATTTATTTCTAAACCCTTTCTAATGCTGCCTAGAATTTGCCAATCTTTTGGGGCTTTGTTGGTTATTGGATTTTTTTGTTTTTACATCAAGACGTATATATCCTCAATTTCTCATGTGTTGTTTTTGTATCTGTTCCTTGATCTTCCTTCGCTAAGTTACTTCATGAATCTGAGTTTTGGTTCTGCTTTGTACTTGGGTAAAGAATGCGGTAGTGAGTGACAGTACCCCTCAGGCAAGGAAGTCCTACTTCACCTTGCAGTGAGTGAATGTTAAGAATTCATTTACAAGGTCACACAAAAATGTGAATTTGGGAAATTCTAGAAAGCAGACATGAGGAAACATATTCTTAGCAGAACACTAAGGGAAAGGAGAGATGCTGGAGATGTACCCAGCCAAAGGGGCCTCACAATGGGAGATAACACTTAACATTCAGAGATTACAATCCTATTGGGCCAATAATATAATTTATTACCTCTTTCCTAATCATAATGAATGCAAAATAAATATAAATCAGCAAGGTAGTATGTGTGCAAAGGCCAGTGAGAAGTGGGCTAGGAAGTATAAGGTATGGAGATATAATAGAAAACATCCTGTATTTAGAATCGAAAGGCTGGATTTAAGTCTTTGTCGCAGCCTGTGATCCTGCCTGTGATTTTGGAGAAACTTAATTTCTCCAAGTTTGCCTTTGTAAAATGGGGATAATAATAACTCTCCTTTATTTAATATTTACTAAATACCAGGTACTGTGCAGAGTTCTCACAATAACCCTATGAATTCTGTATTATTATCTCCATTTTACAGATGGAGAAACTGAGGCTCAGAGAGGTGAAGTAACTTACTTCAAGGTAATCAGTTAATAGCTAGCTGAGCAAAGATCCTAGTCCAGCTTTTATTTTGAAACTTTATACTTTACTGTTCTATCCTGCCCAGAGAGTTGAAGGAAAACAATATTTATAATTGTGTATGAAAATTTTCAGACATGAAATTTGAACTATTATTATTCACTCCATTGTCCAGTCTCATATGAATAAAAATGGTTAAAATATTAGGAAATAAAACACACAGTCAGTAATTTCCATTGTTGTTTTTAATGTCATCAGTTTACCAGGGAAGAAAAAATCTCTAGGGTGGGGACTGATCTTTTTCTGATCCACATCATCTTTGGGTTAAGTCATTGGTGCTTGGAAAAATAGAAATCATAAATATTCATGGCTTAGGGAGCATCAGCATTTCCAGGGCAGCAAAGTTCATACAGCACAGCAATAGCTTCCTGATGGAAGGATGGGATCCAACTTCTGCTCCAGTGGGTGGTGAAGCCACCAGAATGTGCAGGGCATGGGCAGTAGCATTGTTACCCACGTACTTCCTCTACACCCTCCTGTGTGAGGTGTAGACCAGCAGAGGAGACACCAGGCCTTGTATTCACAGAGGAAAAGGGAGACTGATTTTATTTCTCATCACTTTCTTCTCCTGTCATGTTGATTGACAAGGTTCTTTCTGATTTGCTATTTATTTCAGCCCTGAGTCCAAAGCTTAAAGCAATTTACATGCAAGTAAGCCAGCTGGATAGGACAGACCTGGCATCACGTACTAGATGCACAATTCTTGAAAATGCACGAATGTTACCAGAGCCCCGGTTTTCTCATCTGCACTGTGGGCATTTTAACATTTTCCCAGGTGCTTGGGAGGATTTGGTGAAACAAAATGTGAAAAGGGTCTGGCATGTAGGCTACACCCAATAGTCAGTTATCAGCGACAGCTGCCATTTTTGGCTGCTTGGCATCTATCTTTCTATTTTGGGAAACATCCCACCTGCCCCATCTCCATTCTTAAAAACTAGAGTAAAAACCATACATCCTTCCATTACCCGTTAGCAAGAGTTTGCACAGATAACCTAGGCTGAGCCAATCTGATGCTTCCATTCAGGACTTCGAATTGGAAACAAGTTCCGCAAAGACCAGGAGAGTTTGGGAGACATCCAAAGTGGGATGGTGTTGTCTGTAATGGGTGAGTAGACAATTCTTGCTAACAAAATGGTCATTGTCATTTGTGTTCTCGGCCCCACGCAGGCCCCTCCTTTCCTGCCACTTTTGAAGTTTTTTTTTTTTTTTTGAGACAGAGTCTCGCTGTTGCCCAGGCTGGAGTGCGGTGGCGCGATCTCGGCTCACTTCAGGCTCCGCCCCCCGGGGTGCACGCCATTCTCCTGCCTCAGCCTCCCGAGTAGCTGGGACTACCGGCGCCCGCCACCTCGCCCGGCTAATTTTTTGTATTTTTAGTAGAGACGGGGTTTCACCGTGTTAGCCAGGATGGTCTCGATCTCCTGACCTCGTGATCCGTTTTTTTTCTTTTTTTTTAAAAAAAAAGCCTGTTAAGGATTCTGTGTTCCCTTGCTAAACTTCTAATACCTATTTTTCCTTTGAAGATAGCCAATTGTTTTCTGTTACTTGTAGCCAAGAATACTGATAAACACACTCTACCCTCAGTAGTGTTATATACATACGAACTGCACCTCAACTAATGGCGATATTTAATGAATAAAAATTGCCTTTTCTCCACCCTGTAGTCTGTTTTATTTTGGAAAAATATTGACCAATGACACAAAGATATTATTCCATTGTTTTATTTAATTATAACTATTCTTTTTTTTTTTTTTTGAGACGGAATCTCGCTCTGTCACCAGGCTGGAGTGCAGTGGTGCGATCTCTGCTCACTGCAACCTCCACCTCCTAGGTTGAAGCAATTCTCCTGCCTCAGCCTCCCAAGTAGCTGGGACTACAGGCGAGTGCCACCACGCCCAGCTAACTTTAAATGAGTTACCAACAGGAAAATCTTGGTTTGAGTATCCATTCAGTTGAATTTCTCTTCTCTTGACACTAATAACTGTGAGCATTTGCATTTTGCTTGGTATTTTCCAGCGTGTTTGGAAACACACTGCTAAGGCTGATACTTAATTTAATTCTGTGAGATGAGTATTCTCCTGATTATCCCAAGTTTAGAGATGCGGTTCCTGAGCTCTGGTGACTGGCACAGGGTCATGCAGTTTGTGGTGGAGCCAGGACTCAAGCCCAGGTTTCCTGATGACAAGCCCCAATTCTTCTAGTAATATATTTTTAAGGACAGCTATGAGACTTTGCAAAACTAAGACCATAGCCTGAAATTTAATTTAATCAGGGGTGCCCATTCTGCTCAGCAAGCTGGTTCATATTCAAGGAAAACCATCTACCCAGGAGTGTGCGTCTAAGGCATTGTGGAGATTGTGCTCAGACAACCTAAGATTGGAGTGTGGATGCCGTCCTTGTCCTACACTGCATGCCTCTTGTCAGTGTAGACAAAATGAATTAGACTGGTGAAATGCTTGCTAAAACTAATAGTTGACTGATGGCTGCCTCTCCCCTCCCCCAACCATTAACCCTGCCTAAGGGAATTTGCTCATGGAGCTACAAATGAATGACTGGCAGGCTGGGGAATAAAATGGAGACATCCACAGAACTGGGCATCACTAAGTAATTTTTCGCATCATGACATGACTTGTGACAGGTGCAGGGTGGATGTGTTTTTATCTCAATAATTTCCTGGTGACATTCTGCTCTGCAGAGAGAAAATGTCTGAAGTACACACTGCTGTGGCATGCATATAGGGTTGCTGAACCAGGTTAACTGTTTCCTAAGATTTCTGTATCAGGGTAACTGCTGTTTGAGTTGATCTGGGAAGAAATCCCTAGTGATGCTCTCGTTAATTCCAGGTAATCATTCTTCAGCAGGAGCACTGAAGGTAGGCTTGTTCCCTTGGTGGGACTTAGATCTTTAAATGCTTGTGACTTCAAGTACTAATGAGCTAAAGGAAAGCTGCCCTACACAGTTTAACCTACTGCTTCTTAAATGACAATCCTCGGGGTCTTTCCTTCACATTCAATCTCTGATAAGCTATTTTATAATTTCCTGATGACAGTTAAATTGAGTCTCCTCATTGGCACAGTTACCCAATTTGCTTCTGACAATTCTGCCTTAAGAAACTTTTGATGAGGACATTGCAAGGTGACACCTCCAGCAATCCCCATGGCGGGACATCATGAAAATGAAATAGCTGGTTTTTAAAACAAAAAGGAAAGAAATAGGGGAAATCGTTTTTTTTTTTTTAAAGCTTGTCTCTAAATGCAGGGATGGTTTCCCAGAATTCTGTATGGTTAATGAAAAGTCAGACAGCAGATGACATTTACCCTGCTAAATGTTGATGATTAAGAAGGAAAAGGTTATATCCTGCTTTTTTTTTTTTTTAACTTCTGGAGCTTCTGCACAAGGGGGTCAACTGGAATGTCTGCGTAAAAGGAATTGCCTGTTTGCGAACAACCGGAGACCAACTCCAGTATTGTTACAATTGCCGTTGATGATGGTAATTACTTTGTGTCCCCACCTGGGGATTCAGCCTCCCAGTCCCCGATAGCCAGCTCCCTCCTGGACACATGTCAGCAGCCCGTAATTAAAGTGTTTTCTGAAGGGAGCATCTCTGTGTACTACCCATTGTGAATGATGTCCTTGGAGTCTGGCTGTAGTAATTGAAAAGAAACGAGACCTTTCCAGTTTGTCCCTCTTTCTGCAGCCCCTGCCCCGCCCCTTTCCCAAGATAAAAACATTGTGAAATGCCACACAAGAAGGAAGGATTCATTTTTGTGAATTTGAAAGCTGAAGCACAATACACTCCCATCCCCCACCCCGAAAAGCTGATGTTTCAAGTGTAACCTTCCTATTACAATTATTCTTGCATGATTAAATAGAGACTGTCCTACTATTATGCTCTTTGTTGATAGATTAAATTTTCCAATGAGACATTAGACTGTGTTATAATGAAGCATTTCTGGAGAGTCAAATTATAAATTAGGCACGTCTTTGAGGATTACCTTCAATGAAATTTGATTATGTGACTGTTAATTCTAAATAAACATTATCAACATTTTCACATATATGATCTCATTCGATCTTGATAATAATTGTATAGGGTAGTTAGTACTGGAATTATAAATCCAGTATTTTAACTGTGAGAAAACTCCAACTCAGAGAAGTTAAATAGCTTTCTCTAAATCCTCCAGTTAGTAAATGGAAGTGAACCATGAATCCAGATTTCTTGATTTCCAAAGTGGGGTTCTTTTCATGGCATCATAAGATTATTTATAAAGACAATGTACAGAATGTATATTTTGATTTTCACAAAATTCTGCAAATGTATCTCCAAATGCTAAGGCAATAATATTGAAATATTATAATGGTTTTCAGAAGAGAGAGGTTTGATTGAGTCGTGCTGTCTTCTACCAATTGGCCCAAATGCAGAGGGAGAACAATTATATTACCATTCTCAACAATGTAATTCATATACAAACTTGGAAGGAAATTAAAGAGGCTTGTTGGCTTCTGTTCCACAACAAACATGGGAAAAGAGATCCGTGTTTGCTTAATGGAAACCTTAATTCAAATTTCTAATTGGGTATAATGAACAAAGGAGAATGTCCCAAATGCTTGAGAACTGTAAACAGTACAGTGTTCTCTTAATGATCAAATACTGATTATCTTAGTGAATCTAAATGACATGGGTCTGAGTGCTGCTGGGGAATGCATAATTCCTTTTTTTGTGTTTCCAGTAAACTCTGAGCTGTCTTGGTCAGGGAGCCTAGGGGTGGGGCACAGCCGGGTGGGTTCTTGCTAGCAGGCTGATAGAGTTGCCCGCCATGAGGACAACCACTTTTCAAAGATTTATAATAAAGAAAAACCTGAAATACAACTTTGATTTAAGGATGTTGACTTTTAAAACTTATATAGAGAAAAAACTATAGTTCATGTTTAATGGTCTTCGGAGACTAAGCCACGAATTTTACAGATGCTGAAGATTATTTTTGGAACCTATATGAGGGGTTGACCTTAGAGTTTATATTGATTTCTTTTAACTTCTTCAGCAGTTGCAAATGTTTGTCCAGCTTGATTTTGGGAAAAAAATTAATGCTGTTTGAAATCATATCAGGTTTGGTGAATTAAATAAGGGAGTGACTGAGGGGGGCAAGCCCACTTGGGGTCAAGATGAAGCATAATAATGTATGAAGAATCATTTTCTTTTTTATTATTATTATTATTACTATACTTTAAGTTTTAGGGTACATGTGCACAATGTGCAGGTTTGTCACATATGTATACATGTGCCATATTGGTGTACAGCACCCATTAACTCGTCATTTAGCATTAGGTATATCTCCTAATGCTATCCCTCCCTCCTCCCCTCACCCCACAACAGTCCCCAGAGTGTGATGTTGCCCTTCCTGTGTCCATGTGTTCTCGTTGTTCAATTCCCACCTATGAGTGAGAACATGTGGTGTTTGGTTTTTTGTCCTTGTGATAGTTTGCTGAGAATGATGATTTCCAGTTTCATCCATGTCCCTACAAAGGACATGAACTTATCATCTTTTATGGCTGCATAGTATTCCATCATGCTGCTATGAAGAATCATTTTCTTGTGTGCTTTGTTTACTACTCCTGAGGGAAATTCTAGAGGAGACATTGGAAGTACTTTTGGTGGTGGAAGCATCATTGAAATAATGCCATTCAGCAGATTTTTTTAAAATAGTTTTTTTCGGCTACGCATGGTGGCTCATACCTGTAATCCCAGCACTTTGGGAGGCCGAGGCGGGCGGGTCATTTGAGGTCATGAGTTCAAGACCAGCCTCACCAACATGGTGAAACCCCGTCTCTACTTAAAATACAAAAATTAGCTGGGTGTGGTGGTACGCACCTGTAATCCCAGCTACTCAGGAGGCTGAGGCAGGAGAATGACTGGAACCCAGGAAGCGGAGGTTGCAGTGAGCCGAGATCATGCTATTGCACTCCTGACTGGGGGAGAAAAGCGAGACTTCATCTAAAAAAAAATAGTTTTTTTTCTCATTATAAAATTTATATATATACTCATACATATATATATGTGCATACATATATATATGCATGCATATATATATGCATATGTTCATTTTTGGGTAGAAAATTTAGAAAGTGTAGGTATGTAGAAAGAAGAAAACAATCACCAGGATTGTCAAGTAGCCACTACTCACCTAGTCTGTTCTCATTATTTTCAAAGATATACATATACATGTTAGAGAGGAAGTAGAATATTGTGTTTATGAGTTTAGGTGGGAGAGTCAGGGGACTTAGGTTCAAATCCCAGCTTTACAACTTCCTAGCTTTGTGATTCTAGCCAAATTACTTAAACTCTCTAAACTTCCCTTTTCTCATCTATAAAATGGAGTTAAGAGTTGTACTAAACTTGCTGGGTTGTTGATCATTAATTTTTTATATATTCATGCATTCAACAAATGTTTATCAAGCACCCACTCTGTACCTGGCTCTGTTTTAATCCTGGGACCAAAACAGGAATAAAAACAGTAGGAGTCCTGAACTCAGTGGATGTAGTAGAAAGGGGATGTGGACAAAAACCTTATAAATAAATTGAAACGTGTTATTACAGTGCTTGCACCAATCCTTGATTACCGCTGGCAATGCCAGTAAGGCCGGAAAGTGCCTGCACATGCAGTGGCTTGCATTACAGGAGAAGAATCATGAGTTTAGGGAATTCTAACATTTCATAATGGACAGGAAGCCCGCCTGACCTTTGTTCTAGACAGAGACATTATTATCTTTATTATATAGGACAGCAAATACACCTACCTTTTATTATCTTCTGAGTAGTAAATATATCCTTGTATTTAAGTATAAATACATCCTTGAAAAGTAGTCCACAAAAAAAGGAAGATAGTGCCTCTGCTTGCAAGATGTGCAGAAATACAAGAGACTCATAGAAAATTGTCCCAAAACACGTGTTTGAAATGAAAGGTTTTCGACCCCATCTAGACTTATGGGGACCGAAACTCTGTGGGCGTGAAACTCTGAGCAATTTGTGTTTTATCAGGCATTGAAGTGATTTTAATGCAGCTAAAGTTGGAGGCCCACTGCCTGGGAAATGGACTAAGGTCTCACTAAGGAAGTTGGGTAGAAGTGGATGGCAGCTGAGTAGGGCTGTCTCCTGGGGCAGTGTCAGCAGCTGACAGACCAGCATGTGCCTGGGCTCCTGGTCACGGTAATATCGCAAGGCACAGAGGGTGTGAGTAGGACTTAGAGAGACAATATCAATTTATAAACATGAACTAACCTAGAAATCAAGATACCAGGTTTTAGCCATTACCTTGGCCTTGTGAACTTGAAAAAATAATCCCATTTTAAAGATTTACAATATTTTAAAAAGTTTGAAAAGTCATCTAGTCCTGGGATCCCAAATAGGGATTTTTCTCTTTGACAACTCCAATCCCCTGATATACAGGCTTTTGAGGGATTTGCAGGTGTCTGCCATGGATGAGGGAGGGATATGACGATACTCTTACAGTTGACATATTTAATCCACCCAAATGCCTTATTTTTCTTTATGACAGGAAAGGACAAGCTGTCTATCATTTGTTAGTTGTTAGTTTTCTGTTCTCCATCTTTTTAACAGGGACCACTTCAGGACCAACTTTCGTAAGTCTAATTTCTGTTATAACTTTGAACTGTTTGGGTGAGCCATCATTAAGGCTACTAAAAAAGTATAGGACATTTGGATTTTTAGGCTATGATTTTTGTATTATAATTCAGTCCAGATCAACAAATTTTGAGGCAAAAGTCTTTGTCAGGTTACTTTCTCTGAAGTCTTGCTTGTTCCCAAACCAAATGGATTTCTTAGTGCATTTGCAATCAGCAATAACTAGAGAGAGGAAAAAAATGCATTTTGAAATAGTTTCCTGAATATCAGTTCAAAGGTTTGAGCAAGTTGGATATATTATTAATTGTCATGTAAAGTCTTAAAACAGCTTTGTAACTCTTAGAATCTTATCTATTTTTACATTTTTAAATTAAACATTTTTAGTCAGCCAAGCACATCGGACAAAGTACAATTTTGATTCAAATTGCAGAAATTTCTTTAAGATGAATGTTTAATTTTAAGTGGGGCTAACACTTCAAGTGAAATTAAACATTAGTAGATAATGATTTTGATCTGTTTCCAAGAAAAAATAATTTATAGCAACAGATTTGTTGTGGTACTAATTAGTTGTTGCACCAGTAGTTGCAATATTCAGAAAGATGAGAAAAAAATACCAAATAGTAGTACAAGTAGTGCAGAGAACAAGAGAGAGGAGTAGATAGGAGAGAGGAAGAAGTATGGAGAGAAAAACGAAAGAGAGAGAGAGAATATTTGAAAAGCAGTTGTCAGCCTCTTCTGCCTTGACTCCACCCTTGCTTAAACTGTGTAATTTCCAAGGGGCGAGAAGCTACTTTTCAGTTTTAAGCTAATGCTTTCCCAGAAAATGTTTTCTTTGTTCCCTAAATTATTGATTGGGCTATTAAGGGTCTAAAATGAAACTTTAACTCATTGTTTTAGTCTTCCCAGAGTGACCTCCTAGAACATACTGAGCTGCTACACTGCCTAATTGAGAAGAGTCTGAGAGCAGAAAGTAAACGCCCATAGACAGCAATGGCCTGACCTCTCAGCACCTCCTTTTGCACGCCTCGCCTCATGGGGGTAGGGACGTTGGGAATTATTCTATAGTATCTTTTCTGGTAAGGGGTACAGAGTCCTTGCCATTACAACTTTGGCAGGGTTGGAAATTGTCACTGGCCTCTGCTTAGGGGTCGAGAGCACCTACTTCAACTCATCATCACATCTACTCACTAAGAAACTGGTGTCCTAGAGGCAGAGGGTACTGAGTTATGAACCTATCAGCCTTGGAAAAGTTCTGAAAGTATGGGAGGTGGGTGAATTCTGTAGCTGTAAAAAAGACAGTCTTTGATACCAGACTCTAAAATTCCAGATTTAAATCCTTTATCTCCTTCTTAATGGCAGTAGTCTTGGAAAAGGTAATTAATGTCTCTGCTTCTCAGTGTTATTGTTTGTAAAATGGAGATGATGATAAAACAGCAGAGCCAGTATGTGGAGAAGATATAATGTAAATAAAGTGCTTAGTCACTTGCCTGGTAAGCACTTCAACTGATTTAACTGTCATCATTTAAAAAATTATTTACATTTAAATTAAAAAAATTTACATTGTCATCATTGTCAGGGACAGGACTGTAAGATCCAGCTATTAGTTCACCACATCAGGAGCAAGTCAAAGGATTTGGGAACAAGGATGTGTAGAAGGGGATAAATTAACCAAGTCTTGGGGAAAAGATAGGCAGAGTATAGAGACCAGAACATTAAGCTGACATTTAATTATCACCAATACCAGTACATATCATTTATTGCTAATTTGTCAGGTGCTACTCTCTTCTATTTTGCTATTGTTTCCAATCCTCATGTCTACTGTATAAAAAAGAAATATCATTTTCCTGTTTTAACTGGTAAGATAAAAGTGCTCAGAACATTTATGTATCAGTTGAGTACCCAAATTCTCATTCTAAGGACCGTGACTTTCCAGTGCACCCACACTTCAGGTGAATGCTGTTTGGGTCACTAGAAATATCTGTGGGTTTGGGTGTCTTTTCTACTTTTTTCCTTCTGTATTTGTAATTATTAGGATTTTTAGCCTCAGAGAAAAATTCAGAGGCATGCTCCTCACCCATAATCTTCTTATCTGTTTCCTCTCATTTCCCATTCATTTCCTGGCTCTGGTTTTATTTTGCAGTGTTGGTGGATCTTATGGTACCTCTGATTTTATTGTGAAGAAAAAATATTGAAGTGTGTTAGTTAGATATTGAGTGTAGCAAGTCAACCTCAAACAACCATCTCCTGTTGTTCATAGTCTGTGGGTTGGCTGGGGATTGGTTTGTCTAGGCTGGGCTTGGCTGCTGGTGGCTCTGCTCCATGTCTGTTATGCTAGAACCATCAGGCCAGCCTAGACATGGTGCAAAAGAGCAAGGGAAAGCACACAGGACTTCTTTAGGCCTAAATTCAGCACAGGCACACCTCACTTTCATCTCATTCTGTTGGTTAAAGCAAATCACATGGCTGGGTCAAAAGTAAATGAGCAAAGAGTGCCCTCACTTATACTGAAGGGCACTACAAAAGTACAGTACGTGGCAAAGGACATGGAAATAGGGAGGGGTGGGGAATTAGAGCCACAGATGCAATTTATCACAAAGATATGTCAACCAAGACATCATTTTGAGACTTACTGTTGCCTGGTGGTTTCTCTTTCTCTATGTGACACTCACTTGCGGGTTAGCTCTCTTTTGAGTCCTGACAATCATGGGAAGCAGATGTCTCCCTTGGGCATGGTTGACACTGAGTGTTGCTTTTTCCAGTATCTCACTCTGCACTGTCTCCTGGTGAAACTATAAGCCTTAGGGAAGAAACAGTATCTTCAAACTCTTACATCATAAAGTAGGACATATTTGTGAAGTAACTGATTTTTTTCTTTGACTCTCCAAACAATTCCCTTAAAGCACTCTATTTCCTGCCATAAGTTTAGGGAGAATAAGTTTATCAGTAGGCACATTCATACTATAACCTGGTATTCTTATATTTTAACTGGTATTATAACTCTGTAATCCTTTCCTTGGTATTATTGTTCTTACTGAAACTTGGCAAGACACAATGTCTTTTGTTAATGGAAGAATCTTAGGCAAGGAATACTCTGATTGGGTAATAACACGGCTCTGAAATTGAAATTGGGTAATAGCGGGGCTCTGAAATTGAAATTACCTCCTGTCCTTGAGCATGAGTCTTGATCATTACACAGAGCAGGTGCTCATACCTGATGACACTGATTGACTTAATGAATAAAAGTCACTCTTATTTTTGCTCTGCAAGATTCTATCTTTCCAAGGCAGGAATCTGAAACAACTTTGTGTTGGGTATAACCACAGGCAATTTCTCTCAAGTTGCTTGCAATCAAATATCGACAGGTTTATGTGAATTGAGATTCTAAGATCAAGTTTCCAGGGCCAACAAATCACAGACATTGAAGGTAGAGGGAGGAGAATGAACTTTACAGAATACCCACTATGTGCTACGTACAATGTATTGGGCTCTCTAGGAATACTTTCTTATAAATTTACATTACATCAAAAAAGATGGATAGCATCATTTTAATTTTAAGAGGAAGAAACTGAGGCTAAGTAACTGTCCATGGGCACATAGCTCATGAGTTTAAGGTTTAGGCTTAGGTCTTTCAGATTCCAAAGTGTGTATTTTTTCCTAGGCCAAGCTGCCTACAAAAATGAGATGGTGATATTGTCCAAAGTTGGTTAAATTGAGTAGATCTTTGACTCTTTTCATTGTCTTTATGGCTTATAGCACTACCTTTATAATCTCTCTTATAAATCACCTCATGTGAAACCTGCTTTTCACAGTCAATAAATAACTGGGTGGTTTTAGACTTGGGTTCTTTGTTAATTATTATGGTTATGTTTGAATCCAAATAAAGCTTCATGATAAGATAAAGAGGCCAACTGAATGTGGGTTGACCATTAAAGCTGGAAACATTGATTTCTGACATAATTATGGGGGAGATAAATTCTTATCAGAAACTGAGTTAGCAATTGACAGGGTTGTTCCTGTACTAACCCTGTAGCCTTTCTTCTCAAGGAAGCTGACCCTCTGGGAGCATGTTAGACCCATTCACAGAGATTTTATTTCAGAGTTGATTTGTCTTTTCCATTTCAGAGGCTCATCCACAGTTTACTAAACGGTATCCCCACCATGGCCTCAAAGAGCTCTGTCTCCTTCTGTGAGCTTTCTTCCCTTTCCCAGGAAATTGCTTCAGTCCTGGTGGAATACTGCAAACTGTAAAAGCTCCTCAACTCCCTGTGTTCTAAAAGGTATTCACTAACAATCCAAAATTAAGGGGCGGCACAGTGGAATGGTAGAAAAACAAGGAGCAAGGCAGACCTGGGTTTGAATTTTGGGTCCTCTGCTTAGTAGCTATGTGGACATGGGTTAGTTAGTTAACCTCTCTGGTAGTGAGTTTCCAGATTTGGATAGCTCTCCAGAAAAGAGGTTGACAAAATCTACCTCAGAGATTTGTTGCGGATATTGAATGAGGTAAAGTATGTAGAAAATCTTCAGTGCAATAATGCAATTATAATCTATTGATGTAGGCCTGCCGTGAATGACTACAGGCTGCACACTGCCTGACTCTAGGGGGTGACATTCACAATGTGCTCAGTGCTATGCCGTGAATAATCTTTATAATCATAGTCATCCTACTGACAAATTTACCGTACTGCCCAGTGCAAAGAAAGCATATGTATAAAAAAGCAATCATTATCATTATTGTTATCCCTCCAGTGAGATTTTCATACTGGTTACTCACCCTTGTTTTTTCTTTTTAAGTTATTTACTCTGTTAGGTAATCTACCTAACTAGAGTTCATTTTCATCCAAACTGAACAGTTTCTGCAATAGCCTACGATCATTTTGGACACAGCAACCTATAGGCAAGTTCTCATCTGGACTCCTGGATATTTTCCCCAATCCTGGACCTAGAAATTAGCCTTTTCATTTGCCTAGGAAATGGAATCAAAGGTCATGGATGAAATGCATGAACAGGGTTTAGGAGACGGGGAACCTGCTTTTGGGGGTGAGGATGAAAGCTGCAGACTATCAAACTTGAACTTGAAAATTGTGGTGATTTTCTTGAATATCTGTTTCCTAATCACAGAAGCACAAAAAGTACTTAAAAGTGATGGCAAAAAGACTTCAAGGACCAATAGAACTTCTCACTAGAGAATTTGGCACTTCTTTGGAGAATATCTGTGACAGCTACAATCTATAATTTAATTGTCAAGCATTAATATGAATTTATGAATGCTGAACTGTAGGTGCAACCAAATCCCATTTTTAACTGCAAGAGAATCATTTTGTGGACCTTAAACTGCATTGATTTTAGATAACTTGGAACCACACCTGCATTTTTAATGTGGTGCTTTGCTCTCACTTTATAAGACGATTCTTACCCAAACTGGTAGATGCGCTATTTGCTCCAACCCTTTAGAAGTACATCAGGGGAAAGAAAAGGGATGAGAAAGCTGGGAAATTACACCCATTCAGAAATCCTGAAGAGGCTGGGCTTTTGTCCTTCATATGTGATTTTTTTTGAAACATGATTTTTGAAATGATTTAAAACATAAGTTGTTGTAGGTTTGAATTATATAGCTCAAGTGAAGGGGTGTAGGATGTATGTGGAGGGTAAGGGGTGAAGGTTGGAAAAATTGCTGTTTGTGAGGTCCAAGCTATTCATGTATTTGTTTAATTCTCATAACACTTCTGTAAAACTAGGGTTATTGTTTCCATTTGACAAGGAGAAAAGCCAGGCTCTAAGAAGAAAATTAATCTGCTGAAAGTCATAGCTTTGTTCTCTTCAGAATAAAACCTTTACTTAAAAGGTAAAGCTATAATGTTATTTTCTTTACTGAAGATATCATGAATGGTACATTTCTAAAAGGTATCTCCCATATCTATTTACCCCAAGCAAATACTCTTTCCTTTGAACCAAAGCCAGTAGACATTTTTGGGAAATAGTAAATATTTTAGGCTTCATGAGCCATATTGTGTCTGTAGTAACTACTCAACCTGCTGAGGTAGAGCAAAACCAGCCATTGACCACATGTAAATAAATGAGCATGGCTGCGTTTCAGCAAAACTTTACTTACAAAAGCAAATGGAATATAAAAGCAGGGAGTCAGTGAAATTTGGTCTGCAAGCCTGGTTTGCCAACCCCTGCTTGAGTCCATACATCCTCAGAACAAAAACAAACAAAAAATCCAAAAAAGTGCTAAATGAAGGTGGAGTTTGGAGGTGAAAACATTTTCTGTAAAGGGTATCATAAGCTTTATATTGTTTTCCTCATATATTGAGGGGAAAATCCATTACTGTATATATACTGTATGACTGTATCAGTTGTATGACTGTGTAGGTCCTTGGAATAAAACAAAACTCTTCTTTAAATATATGCATGCCCAGTGTTTCAAGTATTACACATAGTTAACCACAGAAGACTGAGTGAGAGCATGCTCTGATTCATGCAAAAACTGTTACAGTTCCGCTGTAGCTGAGTGGCTGGTTCCTTTTCTTCTTATCAACTCAATTTTAATGCAATCTTTAAATTCCCTGACACCAACAGATTATCATATTGTTGGAACAATTTCAATATCCTAGAGCTGGATAGATAACATTTACTTAAAAGGTAAAACTATAATGTTATTTTCTTTATGAAGTTATCATAAATAGCACATTTCTAAAAGGACAATTTCTTTGCCATTTGTTTATTTATTTATTTTTAAATGCTATACAGAGGCAGAGAGACTGGGAGACCTCAAATAAGATGCTAAATAAAAAAAGTAAAAGAATTTTTTTTTCTTTACAAAAAGCAATGTAAGTATTTGGAAAATGTGGAAAACACTACACAGCTTCTAAACTCTCATTAAACTCCATAGAAAATCACCAACTAGCTCTTCTATGTAAGGTATGAGACACCTGATAGTTAGAAATTGTCTAGTGCAATAACTAAACCAAATAGTGTAACTGAGGAATACTAAAGGCCAGAAGCCAATTTACAGTGGAGTTCACGTCCAACAGCTTAATATTCTGGTTGAGAAATCCTATTGCAGTGGTTCAGGCTAGAGATAATGAAAGTTCAAATTGAAGCAGTAACTGTTAACAGTGGCAAGAAAGGGATGAATATGAGAGATTTTTGGATATAGAATTGGCAAAAAGTGGTATACTAGTTAAAGTTCATTGTAGATGATGATAATAATGACTTTTTGTGTGTGGAAGATAACAGAAACTGACTGGTGGAATTAAGAAGGAAAGATTTATCAGAAGGATTCTAGGGTAGCTCATTTAATTACAGAAATGACTGAATATTCAAATCTTGGAAATGCAGAAATCAGGGGATCTCTAGGGAACTCAGCGGTGAGCCTCCACATATCTTTTTTCTAGAGTATTGCCATTAGTGTTATTGACTTCAAATCTATGGTTAGTTACTTTTATTAATGGTCTCAGTTAAAGACTTCATTGTATCTATGCCCCTTGCTCTGTAACTCTGTGGCCCCCTCTCATGCTGAGTCTGAAATTGGCCATGGAACAGTAGTGAATATGGTGACAGCAAAAACTTGAATAACACTTGCAGAAATAGTTTGGCTCTGTGTCCCCATTCAAATCTCATCTCGAATTGTAATCACATGTTGAGAGTGGGATCTGGTGGGAGGTGACTGGATCATGGGGGTGGTTTTCCCCCATGCTGTTCTCACAGTAGTGAGTGAGTTCTCATGAGATCCAATGGTTTAAAAGTGGCAGTTCTCCTCATTCTCTCTATCTCTCCTGCTGCCATGTAAGATGTACCTTGCTTCCTATTCACCTTCTGCCATGATTGTGAGGTTCTTGAAGCCTCCCCAGCCATGCAGAACTGTAGGTCAACTAAACCTCTTTTCTTTTTAAGTTACTCAGTCTTAGGTAGTTCTTTATAACAGTGTGAGAATGGACTAATACACTTTCAGATTTCCACTTTCTTGGTTGCTCCCTGTCTTTGCCATGAGAATTTGCCTGGGCTAGCCTAATGGATGATATGGCAAGCAAGATGTTGGCTCAAGATGGATGATGTGGCACAAGAGGTGGAGCTATAACATCCCAGATTTCTGAGCTGAACCCCCAGCTATGAGAGAAAACCCATCTGAAAACTGCATATCCAACCCCGCAGCTGACTGCAGGCACATGAGTGAGCCCCACCAGACCTAGTTCAGATCAGTAGAACTGTCCAACTACCCACAGGCTCATGAGAAAAAACAAAGTGTTGCTTTAAGTAAATTTTGTGGGTCTTCTGTGTCTCTGAATTCAAATCTCAATTTCATGAATAACAGAATTTGTTTGATTCAGCTTGGTTCTTGTGTCATAACTCTGGATAATTTAGCTGTGACCAGAGGGCAGCTGGCATGGCTAAAAGGAGAAAAATGTGTGAGCTGGAAAGACATCCCACCTAGTAATGTATTGCATATGGGAAGGGTTGAGATAAAATGGAGAGTCAAAAACTCCTGGAATATTTATAATTACTCCCAAAGATTCACCAAACTCATGAGAAGAAAGGGAAATTGAGAATCAGCATTGGGGAAATTGCTTGTTCATAAGGAGCCAAAAATGACTGGTCCAGACTCATGAAGAGTTTGATTGAATGGAGATCATAGAAAGGACACTTTTTTGTTTGTTTTTTTTTTTTTTACTTCTGCATCTTCAGTGCCTAGCAAAGTATGGTACACACTCTCCTTCCTAAAGAAGGAGAAGGGCATCAAAAGAATTCTTCAAAATAAAGTATCAGCTGTTGCTATTGAAACGAGAAGGGCCAAATGTTGCTGGTTATGAATATATCAATACATAGTAATGAGATGCCTACATTGTATTAAACATTATTAAAAGTACGAATCTGTGCCAGAAACAAAAACATTTATATTATCATATAATACACTAACTTTTTTTAGGCAACCAGCCGATGAACCACCTCCATGTTTTGTTTATCTCACTGTGCTTACATCTTGCTTGCCATAATCATAGAATTTTAGACCTGGAGGGCACATAAACCCTCTGGCTAGAGAGGTTATGGCACAATCCCAGATATACTCAATCAGCACCTAATTACTGAGCTCAAGCCATGTACCTTGCACACACAGAAGGTGCAAGCAAGCAGTTCCAGGAGTCAGGTACTTATTATGACTGGTTAGTTAGTGATTAATGTGATCTTAATCACATTAGTCAACTTCTTCATTTTCATTTCTCATATTTCACCATGCTCTTCTTGCATATCTGGGCTCAGTCTCTACTCTCACTGCAAGCCTGAGAGGAATGCATTGAGAGGATGGCATGAGGAAGCACTTTTTCCTACATGAGGTCTTGAGGTTAGTTGCATTTAAACTCTCATTCTCCCTTCTTTACCTCCCCTATTACTTCTCCATCTCTGTCTTTTTCCTCCCTACCTCCCTCCTTCCTTCCCTCCTCTCATCTCTTCTTTCTTTTCTTCCTTTCCTTTCCTCCCTCCCTTCCTTTCTTTGCTCTTTTCTTCTTTTTTTCTTTCTTTCTTTTTCTTTCTTTCTCTCCTTCCTTTCTTCTTTCTTCCTTCCTTCCCTCCTTCCCTCCTTCCTTCTTTCCTTCCTCCCTCCCTCTCTTCTTTCTTTCTTTTCTTCTCTCTCTCTGTTCTTTCTTTCTTTTTCTTCTCTCTTTCTCTCTAGGCTTTCTTTCCTTTCTTTCTTTCTTTCTTTCTTTCTTTCTTTCTTTCTTTCTTTCTTTCTTTCTTTCTTTCTTTCTTTCTTTCTTCCTTCCTTCCTTCCTTCCTTCCTTCCTTCCTTCCTTTCTTCTTTCTCTTTCTCTTTCTTTCTTTCTTTTCTTCCTTCCTTCTCTCTCTGTCTCTCTCTCTTTCTTTCTTCTTCACTGATTAACCCTGGGTTCAAAACGTGGTATGTATCACATGTTCTCACTTATAAGTGGTAGCTAAACATTGGGTACACATGGATACAGCCATGGAAATAATAGACACTGGGGAATCCAGAAAGGGGGCTGGTGGGAATGGAATGAGGGTTGAAAAACTACCTATTGGGTACAATGTTCACTATTTAAGTGATGGGTATCCTAGAAGCCCAAACCTCAGCATTATGCAGTTTAATCCATGTAACAAACTTGCACATGTACCCTTGAATTTAAAATAAAATGAAATGAAAGTTATGTAGTACTAAAGATACCTTTCCAGACCCTGACCCCTGATGTTGGCCAAAATCTAGCATATATGGTTAAAAAAAAGAGACATTTTACTCAGATCTGAGACAGAAACAATTATGGAAAATTGTGGTTCCTATATTGTTCTAGTTGTTGACATAAAATATCTCATTTAATCCATACAGCAACTTTACAAAATAGATATTATTATCCTGATTAGTAGATAACAGAAATAAGGCTCAGACAAGTAGGTAATTTCCTCAAGGTCACATAGCTGAGATGTGGCACAACTGGGATTTGAGTGTTTGTTCTGCGAGTTATGACGACAAAACTTGTGCTCATTTTTCTGCACATGGCAACAGATCCATCGCCCCTTAGCCAAATTCCCATTCATAAAATAAGACATAGTTTCTGTGTTATTTAGCTGTTGCTATAATAGAGCTGCATAATAAGCAACCCCAAAACTCATTGGCTCATAGCAGTAAACATTTATTTTTCTCACACATGGATCTGTAAGTTGGATGGTATTTGGCTTATTTCAGCTGGACCTAGATGGATTCAAGTAGGTTTGGCTCTGCCATGCAGGTTGGATGCAGGTCTATTCCAAATGTCTTCTCAATTTCCTTCTACCAGAATCCTAGGCATCTTCTCATAGTGAATGATAGGAGTGCAAGAGAGCCAGCCAAGCCATGGGAACCCTCTAAAGCCACTGCCCACAATAAAATGTTCATTAACATTTTATTGGCCAAAGCAAGTCACATGGCCAGCTGAACTCACAGAGGCAGGGAAGTGTAGTCCACCCATATGGGGAAGAACTATAAACTATAAAGTTATATAGCAACATGTTCAGATGTATACGTCCATAACAGAGAGGGAGTGAAAAGTTGGGAGCAGTAATTCAGTCTATCATAGTCCCAGACCCTCAAGATGGCCAAGTAAGCGTCTGGGTTGGGGATCTACTGGCTTTGTCACTTCCTGTCCATGAATCATTTTACCTAACATGCATCTTTTCTGAGCCTTCATCTGTGCTGGAATGGTCACCATAATTCCTGTTCAGTATTCTTCACAAACGTATTGTATGGGGCTGGGTGCGGTGGTTCACACCTGTAATCCCAGCACTTTGGGAGGCCGAGGTGGGCAGATCACGAGGTCGGGAGATCGAGACCATCCTGGCCAACATGGTGAAACCTCGTCTCTACTGAAAAAAAAAAAAATTAGCCAGGCATGGTGGTGTGCGCCTGTAGTCTCAGCTATTCAGGAGGCTGATGCAGGAGAATTGCTTGAACCTGGGAGGCGGAGGCTGCAGTGAGCTGAGATTGCGCCACTGCACTCCAGCCTGGGAGACAGAGTAAGACTCAGTCTCAAGAAAACAAAACAAAAACAAACAAACAAAAACCAAACTTATGTATAGCTCTGAGAGATCAAATTGAACTTCTTTATAAACTTTACTTCAGACTGAAAGTTATATTGCCGTGTATTATTTTTATCAACATTATTACCATTATCATTATTAAGGGTAAAAATACCATCAATTAGGATATTTTTGAAGTTTTGTTGGGTGCCACCTGGTAGTCTACAGCTGGAGAACCCAGTGGTCTTGTGGCATTAATGCTTGTAGATTGTGTGATAGCATCGATGGTTTGGTTTCGGGTGTTATTAAGTTATTTGTTTATGATATTTAATAAAAGCAGGCACTGTCTCGTCTGCAGCTCATCAGAGGCGGTACACCAGCTTTCCATTTCTTAGGGTGTGGTTTTCATTTGGGGCAGCCCCAAGTGGGAATGAGGGTGGTTGTTGGTTCGTGGGCTTCGTCTATTTCACCTAAGTGGTCCGCAGTCTGCCGGAGTTTGAGAGCCCTACTTCCCGTGAGTGCACTGACTCCCAGGCTGAAAGCATTCACACAATTTCTATTGCTTCATAATGGGCTGAATTCTCTCTCCATCAGACAAACACAAATAGTACTTGAGGTGAGCCAGAAAGCACAATAGGTAACCTCTGCCAGAGTCAACTAGCTGCAAGCGTGGATGAAAAAATATCTCCCCGAAGAAAGAAACCACAACAATGAAAGGGGGAAGAGGGAGGCAGAAATTGCTATTATAAACTGAAAATAAAATTCATAAGATAAACCTAAACATGTTTTTACAAGGTTTGCATATTTTTTCAGTTCACCTCAAATCTATGAAATTCAATTCTCTGCAACTCAATCCAGTCAATATTTGTTGAGACTAGTATCAGAAACACAGGGATAAGTTTTAACTCCAAAATGAATAATATATGAACTCTGTCCTTAAGAAACTCTAGGCAGGGTGCGGTAGCTCATGCTTGTAATCCCAGCACTTTGGGAGGCCGAGGCGGGTGGATCACGAGGTCAGGAGTTCGAGAACAGCCTGGCCAACATAGTGAAACCCCGTCTCTACTAAAAATACAAAAATTATCTGGACATGGTGGCAGGTGCCTGTAATCCCAGCTACTCAGGAGGCTGAGGCAGGAGAATTGCTTGAACCCGGGAGGCGGAAGTTACAGTGAGCCGAGATCTAGCCACTGCACTCCAACCTGGGCGACAGAGCTAGACTCCATCTCAAAAAAAAAAAAAAAAAAAGAAACTCCAGCCAGTGGTGAGCACCACCCACCCCCCACATCCCAGACACACATACATGAAAAGTCAGCAGGTAGGAGTGAGGCAGACTGTTGTTGAGTTCCTGGAACAAAGTCTTGACCTCACTGAATCTGTTTCCTCATCTGTAAAATGGGGACAATATTGTGCATCTTACAGACTTCATCTGATGTCATTAATTTATTTTTAAAATATTAACTAAGCCCCAGTTTTGAGTCAGGAGATGTGGCAGCCTTTCAGGATCCCACAGACTTACACAGGAGGCATATATTAAACAAATAAGCACAAAGCAATGATTCATAATTTTAAAAGTTCGGCCATGACTATATTCAGGATATGTGGGATAGAAGGGTATGGGGTACAGGGTGTTTAAAGGACTTATTGTAGGCTAGACAGTCATACATTGCTTCCCTTTTAACAGACATAGGAAGCATGCTTGTAACTTTGCAAGGCATACACACAGTGTGGGTGTTGGTTGGGTTGAGGATGTGGAAATGTTTCAGGGAGAGGGAATAACAAGCAAAGAGGCTCTGGTGAGAGGCAGGATTGCACCCCAGGAAGTAAGAGAAGGCCAGCATGGCAGGAATGTAGCGGGAGGGCTGAAGGGACAGGCACGTGCTACAAATCATAATAAGGGTTTGGATTTTGTCCTAAGACCATGGTGAAGCTATCATAGGGATTTAAATGGGGTGGTGAGGCTAGGATTTGATGGGCTACAGTATGGGCAGTGATTGGGAAGAAGGCAAAGCAGCTGTGGGGAGGCCAGTATTAAGTCTACTGCGATCTTCCAGGAAAGAGGTGTTACTGGTCCCCTATGTAGTAGGAGTAGGGGGTCGAGAAAAAGACAGTCTAGAAACAATCTTAGGAGGTCACCAATGTCAAGGCCGCTACTGATCTACAAGTTGTTGCCAAATTCACTGGTCAATTCCTTGTCCTCCTGTTGCTCTACATTCGACACAAGCTGATTATATTGCTTATGTCCTTCTTGAAGCATTTATTTCCCTGTGTTTCTGGGATACCACCATTTCTTGGAGTCCCCCTAATGCACTGGCCACTTCTTTGTCTGCTTTGCTGCATCTCTCTAATATTCAAGACTTACAAATTATTTTCTTTTCTTTGAGTCACTCCCTACCAAATTATTATTTCCATTCTAACTTCCTCCTGACTTGTATACCCAGTTGTGAACTCCACTCAGATATTTAAATCCAAAATGAAGCTGTTAATTCTACTCCTTGTCTTCTAGGTCCTAACGCTCCATTCCTCCAGTTGCTTAGAGCAAAAACACTTGGAATCAACCTCGACCCCTTTTTTTCCTCATAATTCACTATCAGTCCCTCACACACCTTGGAAGCTTATTTTAGGCTGATTGCCTTCATGACTTCAAGTAATGATGTCCCCGTGTCCACATTCTTTGCAATGTGGATTTTCAGTTCCTCCCATTAACTGTGGAGTCTATTTCCCCACCTTTGAATAGGGGTTAATTTTGTGACTCACCCTGCCAAGAGAGTGAAAGACTTCATATTTAAATGAACAATTTCCAGACTGTATATAAAAATAGACCCACAACCAACAGCACCCAGCCCAGAAAAAGAAACAATAACTTTCATAACCATTGGCCACAAATGGTCAGGACTTAATAACTGACAACTTTCCTAATTTTTCCTGCTTCCAAATTAGAACCAACTGTATAAAACTAAATATGCACCCCCAACCAATCACATAAGATGCCCTGCTCCCAGTTAGCTCACCTATAGTTGCTCCAACTATAGTTGGAACAACCTACAATTGAAGCTCATCTGAGGCCTTCTCTTTTTTTCCACTAGAAAGCTTCCCACACCTCTGCCTGTCTTTGAATCTCTGTCATATGCAAGTGACAGTGGCTGACTTCCTTGCTCTATCAAGCTCTGAATAAAAAGCCTTTGCTTATTCTCACTTTGGTGGTCTTCCTTTATTCCCAGAAGACTGCAGTAGTAACAATGTGCCCATTCTATGTTTGTGTCTCAAGAAGCCTCTTTGACAGTTAGCAATTCTGCTCTTCTCTCTTGCTTTTCTGCTATCACCATGAGAACAAGCCAAGCCAATATCCTGGGAGTTCAAGGGCCTGCTGGAGTTCAAAAGACTATACGGAACAGGGTCAGATGTACTTTTGTAATAGAGTACACTTTGCAATAGAGCCGCCTGAAAGTAAGAAGCCAAAATAAGGAAGCAGAGAAACTTAGAAGGTTAATTCTGGGGTTATTTTGGGTGATAGGAAGATATGCAAAGTACTTAGCTTTCCAGTTAACAACTGAGTTGGCTGGGGTTAGCGATAACTTGGGTTTCTCTTTTGGTGACTACAAGAAGTAGAGGAGGCAGGCTCATTCCAGGAGTCTAGGCTGTGATGCTGCTTGCAGGAGCTACTGCTAAAGCCCCAAGCCAACCAGCTTCTATTTCATGTTGATCTTTCGAGGGTGCAAACCTATTGGAGAAGAGCATGAGCAAAGCCATTGTATTTGCTCGAGCATTTTAAATATAGCTGAGATAGGAAATATTGTGTTTTACAGAGCCGTGAATGAATTCTTTGTGTGTTTATAAATGCTTAACAAGCACAGTCATGCATGGATTAACAATGGGGATACAATGAGAAATGGATCCTTAGATAATTTTGTTGATGTGTGAATATCATAAAGTGTACTTACACAAACCTAGGAAGTATAGCCTACTATACACCTAGGCTACATGGTGTGGCCTATTGCTTCTGTGTCCAGAATTGATGGGTTATTGGTCTCACTGACTTCAAGAATGAAGCCATGGACCCTCGCAGTGAGTGATACAGTTCTTAAAGGCGGCATGTCCGGAATTTGTTCCTTCTGATGTTTGGATGTGTTCAGAGTTTCTTCCTTCTGGTGGGGTTCATGGTCTCGCTGGCTCAGGAGTGAAGCTGTGGATCTTCTCGGTGAGTGTTACAGCTCTTAAGGCGGTGCGTCTGGAGTTATTCCTTCCTCCCGGTGGGTTCGTGGTCTCGCTGGCTTTAGGAGTGAAGCTGCAGACCTTGGCGGTGAGTGTTACAGCTCATAAAGGCAGTGTGGACCCAAAGAGTGAGCAGCAACAACATTTATTGCAAAGAGCGAAAGAACAAAGCTTTCGCAGTGTGGAAGAGGACCCCAGCGGGTTGCCACTGCCGGCTCCGCAGCCTGCTTTTATTCTCTTATGTGGCCCCACCCACATCCTGCTGATTGGTAGAGCCGAGTGGTCTGTTTTGACAGGGCTCTGATTGGTGCATTTACAATCCCTGAGCTAGACACAAAGGTTCTCCAAGTTCCCACTAGATTAGCTAGATACAGAGTGTTGACACAAAGGTTCTCCAAGTCCCCACCCGAGTAGCTAGATACAGAGTGTCATTGGTGCATTCACAAACCCTGAGCTAGACACAGGGTGCTGATTGGTGTGTTTACAAACCTTGAGCTAGATACAGAGTGTGGATTGGTGTATTTACAATCCCTGAGCTAGACATGAAGGTTCTCCACACCCCCACCAGACTCAGGAGCCCAGCTGGCTTCACCTAGTGGATCCCGCACAGGGTCTGCAGGTGGAGCTGCCTGCCAGTCCCGCGCCCTGCGCCCGCGCTCCTCAGCCCTTGGGTGGTCTATGGGACTGGGCGCCGTGGAGCAGGGGGCAGCACGCATCGGGGAGGCTCGGGCTACACAGGAGCCCAAGGAGGGGTGGGAGGCTCAGGCATGGCGGGCTGCTGGTCCCGAGCCCTGCCCGGCGGGAAGGCAGCTGAGGCCCGGCGAGAAACTGAGCGCAGCGCCGGTGGGCTGGCACTGCTGGGGGACCCAGTACACCCTCCGCAGCCGCTGGCCCGGGTGCTAAGCCCCTCATTGCCGGGGGGCCGGCAGGGCCGGCCGGCTGCTCCTAGTGCGGGGCCCGCCAAGCCCATGCCCACCCAGAACTCCAGCTGGCCCGCAAGCGCCGCCCTCAGCCCCGGTTCCCGCTCACGCAGCGCGCAGCCCCGGTTCCCGCTCGCGCCTCTCCCTCCACATCTCCCTGCAAGCTGAGGGAGCTGGCTCCGGCCTTGGCCAGCCCAGAAGGGGGCTCCCACAGTGCAGCGGTGGGCTGAAGCGTTCCTCAGGTGCCGCCAAAGTGGGAGCCCAGGAGAGGAGGCTCCGAGAGAGAGCGAGGGCTGTGAGGACTGCCAGCACGCTGTCACCTCTCACTTCTAGGCTACAAAAATGGACAGCATGTACTGAGGACTGGAGGCAACTGTAATGCAATGGTAAGAGTTTTGTAGCTAAACCTATCTAAACATAGAAAAGATACAGTAAAAATATGGTATAAAAGATTTAAAAATGGTATACCTGCATAGGGGACATATCGTAAATGGACTAAAAGTTGCCCTGGGTGAGTGAGTGCGTGAACGGTGAGTGAATGTGAAGTCCGAGGACATTACTGTACACTACGATAGATTTTATATATTGTAAACTTAGACTACACGAAATTTATAAAGAAATTTTCTTTCTTCAATAATAATGAACCTTAGCTTATCATAACTTTCTTACTTTATAAACCTTTTAATTTTTAGAACATTTTGACTCTGGTAATAATAACACAAATGCATTGTATAGCTGTAAAAATATTTTCTTTCTTTATATTCTTATTCTATAAACTTTTCTATTTAAAATTTTATTTATTTATTTTACTTTTTAAACTTTTTGTTAAAGGCTAAAACACAAATACATTAGTGTAGGCCTACACAGGATCAGGATCACCAATATCACTGTCTTCTACCTCCACATCTTGTCCAAATGGAAGGTCTTCAGGGGCAATAGCATCACGGAGCTGTCATCTCCTATGATCACAATGCCTTCTTCTGGAAGACCTCCTGAAGGACCTACTTGAGGCTGTTTTACAGTTAATATTTTTGTTGTTATAAACAGAGAATTACACTGTAAAATAATGAACAAAAGTCACTGCAGTAGGTTTGTTTATACCAGCCTTCCTACAAACATGTGAATTATGCACTGTGTTGTGACTTGTGACAGCTATGCTGTCACTAGGTGATAGAAACTTTTCAGCTTCGTTATAATCTTATGGGACCACTGTCAAATATGCAGTTGGCAGAAACACCCTTATGTGGAACATGACTGTTCTGAAAAGGACTGTTATGAAAAGGAAAAACAAATGTACTTTTAGCCTGGGAAGCCTGCTAGGTATGATGAGCATAACAAGATCCCTGAGCTGAGATTTCTGTTGTAGAAAGCTGCTTCAAATAAGCCTTCATGAGAACTCAAAGGTTTGTGACTATGACTAGCAAAAAGCCACAATTTGCATTGCCCAGACCACAGCTTATATCTTACTGAAAACATAAACATGAAACTAAATATGAACCATGTGGCCTAGATTTTTAGCTATCAACATTTTTCTTTCTTTTTCCCCCACTTTGTACAAAGAATACTTTGATTTCTTCCATCACATTTCTTTTTCTTTGCAACTTGCATCAAACACAGGCACCATGCACATGTACTTTGTTTGGGATCCAGTGTTCCGCTCTTTACAAGTCAATCCCTGAGGATAGATAGGGAGCAGCCAGTTGCTGAGCGCAAGAGCTTTCTTTTTCCCTATGAAGTTCACTAAGAAGTACCCAAGGGGCTGTGTGCAGTTCATTATTACCTGATAGGGCCTGAGCGGTGACCTTTCACTTCTGACCTGTGGATCTAACTCTAGTATTGTTTAGTGAGCATGCTCATCTGTATCAATGGATATCCTCAGAAGTTTTTATTTTCTCTTTCTGTCAAACAAGCAAGTGATAATCTTGATGTCTTGTGAAAGTCTTTGTACAGGTGTTTATCATTAAAATAGCTACGTCTAAAATCTTGTGGGCTTACATAGAAAATAACTAAGTGTAGCCAAACACATATCAGGCATTCCAGGTTCAAATCCTAGCTAGGTGAGTTGGGGCAAGTTGTTCACTGGGCTACAGTTTCTTTGGCTACAAAGAGACGTGTTTGCCAAAGTCTGTCCATCTCTAACATTGGATAACATCAACTATGTGCAAATTGTAAATTTAGAATTCTGCAGAAATCCTAAATTCCATATTTTGAGTGCTTATTATATGGTTAAGGGATTTTAAGACAGTCGTTTAACAAACACCAATTGCCCTCATCCAATGCACTGGGCACGCTTCTAGGTACTAGAATAGGACACGGAGCAAGACAGACATGATTCCTACAATCCCCGGACGAATGTGCTGGTGGTAAAACTGGCCTAAGGTCCCACCATGATTAAGTAATAAAGCCAGTTTTGAACTCAGGTCTGTAGGATTACAACATGCCTGTTCTTATTCCCTAAGCTTTATTGTCCCCTGACATTGAAAGACCAAGGCTTTAGATCCCTGGCTTTGTCTTACAGGGACACAAATGTGGTGGTGATGGCTAGGAGGGCCTTTTCATTCTTGAAGTTTAGCCCAATAGGAATTCAGTATATTCATTGAAAAAGCATCTATTGACTGTCACCATAATTCTGGGAATATGGGAAATTGTAGCATGACACTGTATTTCTATTTATACCTTCCTCATATCAGTGCAGAGTTAATATTGAGCCCTATTTTCCCAACATTTATGCTACTTCCCCTGTACTTTACCTCTGTAATAGGTCTGCTATCAAGATAAGTGAGGACATTACGAATTCTCCTGAAAGAATGGACTCTATAAAATGAAATATTTCTTCTACTTAGTGTCAGATCAGTGTGTTCTTCAGCAAAGACATCACACTCAGAATAAAAACCAGCAACAAAAACAAGTGAACAGAACTCAGCATTATAATTTACTAGCCTTTTGTATTTGGCTCACACAACTTAACCGATTCCCTATCACAGAATTTTGTCTGTATATACCTAAAATAAGACATCATCTGTTAAGTGCCTAGCATAGTATCTGAAGCTATTAAAGGTATTCAGTAAATATTTGTTCCCTTCTTTCTCTGGAAGGGAAGGGCACGCTGTATTGGCAGCCTGCCCTCAGCCACCTGGAGGCTTACCACAAAAAGAGCTGAGCTGAGGTCTTCAGCCTTGGGCAACAGCTAGGTAAGTTAAAGATAGTTTCACTTCAGGATGTGATTTCTATACATTTATTCACATCTTTATGCCATACCCATTTTATAGATGGAGAAAACGAAGGAACAAAGAAACTTAGTTTACCCAGCATCATCCTGGTTAGGGCTAGAAATATTAAGCCCTACAGTTATGAATTGGATGAAAGGTGTTTGTAGCCATCCCTGCTGTTCTCTTCATCATAGGCAGATATGTACCAAAGGGAAAATGTGTTTATCGTGAGCTTTCCATCCCTTTCTCTGATGTCACTGTAGAATATAGCCAGCAGGATGTAGATGGTTCCTCAGAATGTGGTACTAACAGGGCACGGACAACTATCTCTTTCTTTGATCAGAGGTCAAAGGGCTGGTGTGCTATCTATGATCTGGATACCAAAGAAAGGACCAAGGTAGCACAATGTAGAGGCTAGGGAACTTTTGATTCCTCCCCATACTATTGGCAAGAATGGCTTACATTGTGAAAATAGGATGTTTGCTGAAAAGTGGCTTGATACATCCCAAATTAAGACACAGTAGAGCTGGAGTGAGAACATTTGTTTCTCCATTAATGATCCTAGATTATCTTAAAACCAAAATATTATATGTTTAACAAATTTCAGTGTACCAGACACTTGCCTTTAAATTACTTCCTTTATTCATCTGAACAGTCTTGTCAAGTAAGACAGGCATTAGCACATTTTACTAATGAGAAAACAGAGTCTTAGAAGCTCAGTTATCTTGCCCCAAGTTGCTCAGTTGGTTAAGAAGTGACCTAAGTATTATGAACCTTCTCTTAGCCATGAGTTACCTAATTTCAGATGACTTAAGCAACATGTCCGTGAAGCTTGTCCTTAGGATCACAAATCCAGTGCCTTTGCAGCAGTGGACGAGGGTTAAACTCTCAAGGGTTTCCAAAATTAACCTGTGGCCACATGTTGAACTCTGGTGGGATAAGCTGAGTCAGTGCTCCATCGGCTTTACCTCTGTGCCCCCTTCTTCCTTAAAGCCAAGAGAGGATGTCCCCTCCAGTCTGTGCCTTTCAGTGTCTGAGTCTGGTGGCTTCCCTGCAGTTGCCATGACAACTATGGTTGCACAATCACTCCCTTCACCCTCAGGCACCCGTTAACTTCTGACCTTCCCTGAGGATTTGCTCCATGGATAACCTGCTGTCCAGGCAGCCTGTTTATGGGAGGACAACCCCACATTGTTTGCATCATGAACTGCCAGCCATTTTCCATCTTCCCCCACTTCTCATCTGTCATTTGGGCTTGTGTCAAAAGCAGGGTGAATTAACTTCCTACAGAGATGTTAACATGGCAGACACAAATTGATTTACTTTCTTTAGCCTGGCCAGTTTTTGCCATGAGTATCCCAGGTAGAAGGGATAGTCGCGCCTGGAGACTAGATGTCGATTGATTGCTCTTTTATTTTGGAAGAAATACAACGTAAATAGTAGATGTGGGCAGATGGAAATTTGTCTGATAGATTGGTGCCATCCAAAGCCTGAAGGGATTGCTTTCTCCTTATGGTATTTCTACTTTACAGCGTCAACCTCCACTTCTCCATGCCATCATATTTCTTTGTCAGAGAGCACCTGCTCTATCTTGGTTACTGTTATCCTTGCTATTTATCTAATGGCTCCATCCAGAAACAAATTGTCATCCTTATCAACCTTCTTTAATAAACTATCCTTTTATCAACCTCCTCACAATCTAAATGGCCATTACATAATGTTGATTCTACCTCTGAAATAGTCTCTCTTCTATACCTTCTGCTACCTCCTTTTCCGCTTAGCCACACTTCAGGCTACCATCTCCTCTCCAGTGATCATTGCCATCACCTTCTACCAGGCCCTGAAGTCTGAACTTCTCCAATCAATTCGCCAGCTTAGTCTTGATTGGAGGGCAGGGTTAATCATATTACTTCTCTGCTTAAAAGCCTCAATGAGTCTGCTGCTTACAGAATGAAGTCCCAAGCAGGCCAGATGTGATGGCTCATGCCCATAATCCGAGCACTTTGGGAGGCAAAGCTGAGTGGATGACTTGAGCCCAGGAGTTCAAGACTGGCCTGGACAACAAAATGGTATCCTGTCTGCATAAAAAACAAACAAACAGCATGAAGTCCCAACATTTATGCATTTCTTATAAGGCTCTTTATTGTGGGGAAAGGACTCCCTATTCAGCAAATGGTGTTGGGATAACTGGCTAGCCATTTGCAGAAGAACAAAACTGGGCTCCTACTTTCACCACATACAAAAATTAACTCAAGGTGGATTAAAGATTTAAATGCAAGACTTCAAACTATAAGAATCCTAGAAGAAAACCTACGAAACACTATTCTGGACCTTGGCCTTGGGAAAGAATTTACGATTTAGTCCTTAAAACCAATTACAACAAAAACAGAATATGACAAATAGGACCTAATTAAACTAAAGAGCTTTGCACAGAGAGAAAATAAACTATCAACAAAGTAAACAGACAACCTACAGAATGAGCGCAAATATTTGTAAACTAGGCATTGGAAAAGGGTGTTCAGAATCTATAAGGAGCTTAAATAACTGAACAAGCAAAAAATAAATAAGCCCATTAAAAAATGGACAAAAGGCACGAACAGACACTTCTCAAAAGAAAACATATGTGCGGCCAATGAGCATATGAAAAATTGCTCCACATCACTAATCGTCAGAGAAATGCAAATCAAAACCACAATGAGATACCATCTCACATCAGTCAGAGTGGCTATCATTAAAAAGTCAAAAAAAACAACAGATGCTGGTGAGGCTGTGGAGAAAAAGAATCACTTATATACTGTTTGTAGGAAAGTAAATTAGTTCAGCCACTGTGGGAAGCAGTTTGGAGGTGTCTCAAAGAACTTAATGCAAACTACCATTTGACACATCAAACACATTACTGAATATATACACATAAGAAAGTAACTAGTTCTACCAAAAAGACACATGCACTAGTATATTCATTGCAGCACTATTCATAATAGTAAAGACATGGATTTAACCTACATACTCATCAGTGGTGGATTGGATAAAGAAAATGTGGTACACATACGCCATGGAATACTGCTCAGTTACAAAAAAATAAAAATGAAATCATGTCCTTTGTAGCAACATGGATGCAGCTGGAGGCCATTATCTGAAGCAATTTAAAGCAGGAACAGAAAACCAAATACTGCATGTTCTGATTTAACTGGAAGCTAACCAATGAGCACTAATGGACATGAAGATGGCAACAATGGACACTGGGGACTACTTAGGGGAGCGGGGGCAGGGGTTGAAATAATAACTGTTGTACACTATGCTCAGTATTTGGGTGATGAGACCAATTGTACCCTAAACCTTAGCATCATGCAATATATTCAGGTAACAAACCTGCCCATATACTCCTCTGAATCTAAAATGAAAGTTGAAATTATTAAAGAAAAATAAAGCTGTCCATTATACAAGCTCTGTGTACCTATGCAATCTTTTTCATAGTCATTCTGTTCTTTGAAGCAATGCCAAAGTCTTGCTTTTCCAGAAATATGCTATAATATTTTGTATAATTATATCGTTGCACATGTTCCCTTTGTCTGAAATAATGTTTTCGTTTTTTGTCCCTTGGAAAACTCTTATTCATCCTTCAAGATCCAATTCAAATATCACACCTTTAGACCAGTCTTTTGTCCCTAATTTGAATTTAATAGCATCATTTTCCTTATACTCTGCCTCTATTATAGCAAGTGTCCCACTGAATTACATTTAGTTACTTAAATGATTGTTCTGCTACTAGCTTTGAGTATTCAGGAAGAGGAATCATGTCTTATATATTATTATATACCTATCACTTTGCAAGGTGGTGATGCATAATAAATTCTCAGTAAATGTTTTAGAATTATATGAAGTGATTACCTCCCAAATCTCATTGCCAACAAAGAGTTAGTGAGAGCTTTTTTAAATGCAAAGAATTACTCACTCCTCCTATGATGCTTTATATCTTTGATTCTTTGCACACGTTTCCTCTGCTTGTGACCATGCCACTTGTCCCTTAAAGAAGTCGTATGTACTCTTCTCAGCTCAAATACCATTGCCACCTTGAAGCCTTTCTTTACTTTCCTATGTAAAATTAATCATTCTTTCCTTGGATTTCTCCCTGTACAATCTGTATACTTATTTCATTCTTTTATTGTAGTTAGCTCAACGTTTTTCTAAACAATCATTTAAAAATCATGAAGCGTAAATTAGTTCAATCATTGTGGAAGACACTGTGGTGATTCCTCAGGGATCTAGAACCAGAAATACCATTAGGATTATAAATCATTCTACTATAAAGATACATGCACACATATGTTTATTGCAGCACTGTTCACAATAGCAAAGACTTGGAACCAACCCAAATGCCCAACAATGATAGATTGGATAAAGAAAATGTGGCACATATACATCATAGAATACTGTGCAGCCATAAAAAGGATGAGTTCATCTTCTTTGCAGGGACATGGATGAAGCTGGAAACCATCATTCTCAGCAAACTAACATAGGAGCAGAAAACCAAGCACTGCATGTTCTCACTCATAAGTGGGAGGTGAACAATGAGAACACATGGACACAAGGAGGGGGAACATCACACACTGGAGCCTGTTGGTGAGTGAGAGGCTAGGGGAGGGATAGCATTAGGAATAGCATCTACCTAATGTACATGAGGGGTTGATGGGCGCCGCAGACCACCATGGCACTTGTACACTTATGAAACAAACCTGCATGTTCTGCACATGTATCCCAGAGCTTAAAGTATAATAATAAAAATAAATAGAATAAAATAAAAATCATTATTAAGCAAATAAATGCCCATTTCCTTCATTCTACCAGAATTAATTGTAGCTTCTTTTGTAGGTTCATAGCATGTACTTCTAATCCTTCCATATAACTTGTCTTAGAGTATAATAGTTATTTGCTTGTGTATCTGTAACATGTTAAGCTCCTTGAGGGAAGATTTGTGCTTTATTCATCTTACTTTTCTTATTGCCTACCAGGACACCTGGCACATAGGTGCTAAGCAATTATATGTTAAATTGAATTGAAATGAACAAATGAACAAAATGAACAAATGAACAAAACTATAAGATGTTTGAGAATAGTGATTTTACCTTACTCCTTGATTTTACCAAAGTAGCCATAGGAGGAAGATTAAAAAAAAAAAAAAAAAAAAAAAAAGAATAGCTTTTGGTTGTGCCTATGTGACAACTGGAAACATTTCTGAAATAAAACAAGAGCCTGTATTATTGTTGACTTGTCACTAGAATGTCCCTAAAGTTTAAAAATAAAGTTCCCTCTATTATGGCTCCTGTGCTGGAGCTACATGTACTCTGCAGTGGGAACTTATAGACAGAACTTGTTTATGCGTTTCTAGTAAAGTGAGTTAATGGCTATGAAAAAACAATGTTGAGTTCAAATATTCCGAACTTCTGCTCCAGATCAAATACTCCAGAGATGATCTTAGGATGCAAAATGAGTCTTCTATTAAAATGTTCAGTTGTCTCTTAAGATGGCTCAATTAGAATTAACCTATGTTTCTTTTTACTGCAGGTAGCCCATCTACCTGCAATAGTTGGTTCTTTTTTTTTTGGGACAGAGCCTTGCTCTGTCATCCAGGCTGGAATGCAGTGGTGCAATCTCAGCTCACTGCAACCTCCATCTCAGGTTCAAGTGATTCTCCTGCCTCAGCCTCCCGAGTAGCTGGGACTACAGGTACACACCACTAAGCCCAGCTAATTTTTGCATTTTTAGTAAAATTGGGGTTTCACCATTTTGGCCAGGCTGGTCTTGAACCCACCATCAAGAACCAACATAATTTAAGGTCAAGATGTAACATATAATTGTCACAGAGGCAGCAAAGCATAGTATTTAAGAAGATGGGCCCTGGAAGTAGAGGTTCTATGTTCAAATCTCAGGGATGTTGCTTTCTAACAGAGTATGCATTCCAAGTCTCTTAACTACTTTTCCTCATCTGCAAAGATGGGCCTACCTTAGTGGGTTTTCCATAAAATATGCATGAGTTACTGTTTGATAATTTCTTAGAACAGTGCCTTGTACATAGTAAGAAATGCTATGTAACTATTTATGAAATCATTACCTTCCCTTGACTCTTTTAGGGCATAGTTTTCTGCCTGAAATGTTCTTATTCATGCTTTTTATCTACTTAAGAGTTTATTTTTAGTTGCATTCTATTTCAACCTTGAAGACTTTGATGATCAATCCTGCCTCAGTCACATTTCCTAAATTTGAATTATAGCCCAAACACGTGGTAAATTCCTTGACACTCCTTACTCCATTACTGTCTATTGGGTGTCAAACAGTGACTCAAGGGACAACCATTGGGGGCTTAGCCATGTGTCAAGGCAAACCCATGGAATTTTCTAGTTAAAAATCTTGTGTGCAGAGATGTTCTGCAGGCAGATGGTCTAAGAACAGGGAAGAACTTAAAAAATTCCTGAAGAGAGGCACAAATCAGTTACTGTGTATGTAGATGTGTGCTTAATCCCCCTAGGTAGTGGGAACTCTCTAAGACCACAGGGAATCCTCGTTACTTTGGACAAAAAAAATTCAAAACATTTTAAAATTTAAATCTTTAAAAATTTTACTAGTAAAAATTAAAAATTTAAAGATTAAAAAAAAGTTAAAATATTTGTTCAGTAGTCCTATGTGGACTTTGTCTAAGGCAGTGAAGAGCTAAAGTAATCCTGACTCTCAGAGGATTGTGAGAAGGTCCCAATGACCTAGAGTGGAAAGTAGAGGCACTGTTTGAATGTAGGAGAGAGATTTGATTAGATTGTGGGTGTGTGTTGTCTACTTGGACTGTTTGAGTTGACCTGCACAGGGTGGATGAAATTTCCTGTTAGTTTTATGTTTACAGTTTATATTCCTTCAATTTGCAATGTCCAATAGAGTAAACTAGTCACATGTGATTTCTGAGCACTTGAAATGTGGTCATTCTGAGTTGAGATGTGTTGTAAGTATAAAAGACACATTGGATTTCAAAGACTTAGTATGAAAGAAGATAGAATATCTCATTAATGTTTTTATATTGATTACATGTTAAAATGATAATATTTCAGATGCATTAAGTTAAATAAAATATATTTTAAACATTAATTTTACTTGTTTCTTTTTATCTTTTCTAAAGTGGCTACTAAAACATTTAAAATTATACATGTGGCCCACACTATATTTCCGTTGGACAACTTTCCCTTAAAGTATGATTTTGAAAGGCTATAAAAACTTATTGAGTACATATAATGTGCTAGGCCTTGTGCAAGTTGTTTGCAATTAAAAGATAAATAAGATGAATCTCACAGTTTGAGACAGAAACAGATGTATAAGCACCTATCTACGATGCAGGGTAATGAGTGTGCACTTGGGTGGCAGTACTGTGTGGAAAAAAGGTATGAGGTTGGGTCATATGGGGCTGAATTTGAATTCTAATTCTTCTACCTGCTGGTGGTATAAAGGGGACATTCATTTGCCTCTCTGATTTTCAGTCTTTTTATCTGTATAATGGTAATGATTATGTCAGCTTCTTTTATTTGTGGTTAGTATTTGCATAGCTCTTAACAGGTGTTCAATAAATGAATTAGTGTCATTTGATTATATGATCAAAGTTCTTTGGTGCTATGGGAGAAGAGAAAATGAAGTGCCTAATGACTAATGTTGAGAAAGTTGAATAGGTGAGGCCTACAGAAAAATCTCATTCAACTGGAGTGTTAAATGATCATTAGGAATTTAGAGAACGGATGGCAAAATCAAGGACAATAATAAAAAGGAAACTTACATGCTCATATATTTCTCACTGTTCTAAGTATTGTACCTGTGATAGCTCATTTGAACCTTTCAGAAGTGCTACATGGTAGGCACTTTAATTATGTTCCTAGTTTGCAGGTGAGAAGAGTGGGCACAAAGAAGTAACTTCTCCAAGGTCTCACAGCTAAGAAGAAACAATGGAGGTTGGATCTAGGCACTTAGACTCCAGAGTCTATGCTCCTAGGCACTCTACTCTGCTACCTGAAGAGGAACCATCCAGAGCAGGGAAGTGGGAGAACCTAGCAGACTGTCCATCATGGTTGAAATACATGAGGAGGGTACCATGGTGGCATATATGAGGGAAGGAGCTTGATGAGTGAGGATGGCGATTGCCTAGAGGTGAGACTGAAGAGAGTAGTGAGGGTTTACTAGTGAGGGACTTTGGTTGCCATACTAAGGAATATGGACTTTATTTTATAAACCGTGAAGAGCCATGGAGGATTTCCAAATCGGGTAGTGGTGTGAACAGGGTTTTATTTTAGAAAGAGAATTCTAGTAGCAGGATGGAGATTAGAAAGGAGCAGATAGAGGACAGAAGCAAGGAGACTGCTTAAAAGAATACTAGAGTATTGAACTAGTCCAGATGAGACATGTTGATGGCTTGAGTTAGGGCAGCAGCAACAGGCATGGATCCAAGAGGTAGAGTCCATAGGACTTGCTTGTGGGAATCTATAAGGAAAGATGATGATGCTTGTTATTATTTGGTTTTTCTCCATTGTCTGTGCTTCTTTTTGTTGGCATGTATTCCCTAGTTAGTCCAGATTGAGTTTTTCTTTTCTTTTTTTTTCTGTTTTTCTATGTCAAATTGTCTTTACACTGTTATTTATATTCTGGACATTATAGCACATGATAATTGTTATGCTTCAGGTTACAGCTCCATGAAAAATACAGTGTGATTATTGTTCATCTGTATTTTTTTCTTAATGCTTAATGGTATATTTTTACTGGGCACAAATAATCGCCTAATTGCTATGTGGTTATTGAAGTCACATACAATGCTCTGTTAAAGATTACCCTAATTATGAGGCAAGGTTATTAGATTCTTCGTTTGGCTAGTTTTAGGCCTGTAGAATTTTCAAAAAGCAAAAGGTTGAATAGGCATTGTTATCTTAATACTATCCCATTCAGCACCCCTCTCATTTGGCTGGTGGGGCAACCTATGTACACAAATGGGTTGACTCCAGTCACACTCCCTGCTTTGATGAGACCAGGCAGCATGAGCCCTGAGCACACTGGGGAAACCATTGTTGTCTAAAATGAGGACTGTGTGATAGGATATAATACTCTTGTGCTTTTGTTTCTAGTTAGCTTTTCTAACCATGAATATATTTTTCCTCTTAGGTTAGCTATTTCTATGTTCTTGTTCAAATGTATACCTTATAGATATCTTAGTTTTAAAAAAAATTTTATTTAATTAGATTTTTGATAATGTTTCTGGCATCCAAAATGATAGGAGCAGTTGGACCTTCCATTTATTTAGTAAAAATTTGAATGTAATTGCATTAGTGGAAAATGTAACTGTCCAGAAGAATGAATTTGAAAATAGGCAAAGAATTACAGCACACTTTTTTTTTTTTTTTAGATGGAGTTTCATTCTTGTTGCTGAGGCTGGAGTGCAATGGCATGGTCCTGGCTCACTGCAACCTCTGCCTCCTGGGTTCAAGTGATTCTCCCGCCTCAGTCTCCCAAGTAGCTGGGATTACAGGTGCCCACCACCACACCCGGCTAATGTTTTTTGTATTTTTAGTAGAGATGTGGTTTCACTATGTTGGCCAAGCTGGTCTCGAACTCCTGACTTCAGGTAATCTGCCCACCTCGGCCTCCCAAAGTGCTGGGATTACAGGCGTAGGCCACTGGGCCCAGCCACAACACGCTTTCTATGGATGGAATAAGCTATATCCTGAACTAGTGTTAAATTCTGCTTGTTACCCATGCCCATTCATTCACAAGGTCATTATCATACAGAAGGCATCCATTGTAAAGTTGCAGATCACACACTACTGGAAGGAGAAGGAAATAGTTGGGCTATCAGATTAAGAATCCCAAAAGACCTTGACATGCTGAGGCAATGGATTCAAGCTAAAATAAAATATCATCTTAAAATGCTTTTATTTGGTTCCAAGAAATCAATCACACAAGTATACATTTGGAGATAAGAGCCTGGGATGCCATGTATAAAGGAAAGATACAAATCCAAACCATAGAGTTATAGAGGAGGTGGCTACTTTAGTATTTTAGTGAAGTGGTGGGTAAGGGAAGAGAAAAGCAGGGATGGTAGTTCAAGAGATGCATATTCTTTTGCTTTCCATGAAAGCATAGAGCTGTAGCTATATGCTGAGAAGAGGGAGAGGTTAAATAGTGTGGGATTGCAGATGCCAGAACAAGGAGATCAGATTTTCTTGAGGGTGGGGAGTGAGGCCCAGTGGGGAAGAAAGAAGGTGGTATTAAGGGCATAGTTGGAAAGATTAGCCTGGGAAGAAATGACGATTGTATGTCTTCCTAGACAAGGGGGTGGAGGTAAGCCTACGGAAAAACAAGGCCACTTTAAAGTTACAAGCATCATGATGAGAAGGAGAGAAGAGATGGAAATAATGAAACTGGGAAGCTTCACCCTTCTCAGAAATGGTAGATGAAGTCACCTGCTAGGTGTGAAAAGGTGACATCCTCAGAGATGGAGAACTGTGAGACAAGAACTGCAGATGTGGTCAATGCCAATGCAGAATGGGTCACTCAACACTTAAAGAAGTGAGGGCTTGGTGTGATATCATACCCTTGGTGTGATATATTGTGTCGTATCTTGTCACTCTCTTGATTTAAATGCTATGATGGCCACTTACTGCTTTTGGGGATAAAGATCAAAATTCTTAGCTGTTTTGCAGTCCCTCCATAATCTGGGCTGTCCTCCTTAGTGGCCTCGCCTTGTTCCGGTTGTCAGTCACTGTGTTAAATATCCTTTGTTAGTGCTGCTAGCCCACCCTGTGCTTTAAGCTTGAGGGCTCAGCCTGCAATACAGTCTCCCAGCTCTTGGCCTAGTTAGCACCTGCTTCTTCTTTAGAATGCAGAGGAAATCTGACTTTCTCAAGAATGCTTCTCTAATATATCTGACTAATTTTGTTCCCTACCCCTTGCATAGCACCCCTCTCTTCCTTTATATTTTATCCCAAATGTAATTAAGTAAATCGTTGTAAAGATAAATCAAGAGAAGGTAGGAAGAGAAATAAGAGTAAGTCTACGTGAGTTCAGGATTGGTAGTATAATTTGTAGGTCCCAGTGCAAAATAAAATGTGAGTGTCTTGCTCAAAAATTATTAAGAAATTCAAGACAATGACAACAGAGCATGAAACCAAGCACAGAGACATCTAAGCATGAAGCTTTGTGTGATCGCCTGGGTCATCTACCCACGAAGCAGCCCTGTGTGAGCTTCTCCTGCCACAGACAGGGACCATGAATTCTCTGGATTTAACCCATGAATTGGCTGATCGACTCAATGGGAGTTTAAGAGTTAAGGCACTCTGCAATTCTAGTGAGGACAGTGTTGAAATGATGAACCACTGTGCTTAGAACAGAATGGGTTACAACAAGAAAGTAGAATGAGGCTGAGACTGGCTGAGTAGGAAACAGCAGAATTTCAATGCAGTAGAATTTTAGAGTGAAGGACACAATAGAATAGAATGTCCATGCATTATTTATTAGTGCATCAAATTGGCATTTAATTTGTTAGTTCCTACTTTGTGTTGGGAGGAGAAGTCATTGACTTTTTCAGAGTATGACATAAAGGAAGACCTTGAGAAATTTTAGAGAGAGTCAGGTATGGAGTTTGAAGCTCAGTGATATGGTTTGGCTATGTTCCCACTCAAATCTCATCTTGAATCGTAACTCCCATATGGGAGGAACCTGGTGGGAGGTGATTGAATAATGGGGGACGGGTCTTGACTGTGCTGTTCTCGTGATAGTGAATGAGTCCATGAGATCTGATGGTTTCAAAAAGGGGAGTTTCCTTGCACAAGCTCTCTTCTCTTGTCTGCCGCCATCTGAGACGTGCCTTTCACCTTCTGCCATGATTGTGAGGCCTCCCCAGCCACATGGAACTGTAAGTCCAATAAACCTCTTTTTTTTTTTTTTTTTTTTTGTAAATTGCCCAGTCTCAGGTATGTCTTTATCAGCAGTGTAAGAAGGGACTAATACACTCGGATTTACTATTTATCAGCTCTGTGACTTTGATAAGTTATTAACTTCTCTGTGTTTTAGATTTTTTTTTTGTGGGGATGTAAAATTGGGATGATGTTAACATGTCCTATGGTTGTTTTAAAGACCAAATGAGTGAACTGGGTTTATAGTAAATTCTTATAATTTTACACTTGTACACAATTAATTTTCTCTACAATGCCATTTTCTTTAAGTAAGTTAGTTGAATTCAGTCACAGTATTACCATATATTATAAATAGCTAAAATTCATGATTAGACTTAGGTGGATGCAAAGAATATATTCGTGTGCTTTGTGAAACTTGTAATGGCAACTCTTGAGCAAAAGGAGCAAAATGTATAAGCAAACTCATCTTCATTATAGTAAGTGCCACACACATCTGGAACACATCAGCAAATTAATGTTTAACATATTTCAGTGAACTCCAGCATTTTATATCTGTATTTCTACAGTCAGAGGGCTTTCTCTTGGGTACCTCGAGGTAATTACCAAGTGCTAGAAATTGTGGGAAACAAAGGTTAATGATCTATGGTTCTGTCTTCAGTTTTAGTAATTCATACGAGTAAGTATCTTTTATTTATTGAGCATAAAGTATGTAGGTTTTTTTTATTTTACAATTAGGATACAATTTATTTTAGGTTGCTCTGCTCTGGAGAATATTCTGATAAATTTCATAATCACTATGCCTAGCATTTTCATTGTACAAAGGGTCATCAACAAAGTCATCTATGAGTGAACTATATCATTACTAATGGCTTCCCAATTTATATCACTAGCTTGCCTGAGTTCCAGGTATGTATCTATGATTGTCCACTAAACATCTTTACCTGCATATCCCTCAACACTTCAAACTCCACTTGTCCCAAGTAAAATTCTCTATCTTTTCTACAAACCCAGCTGCTTCTTTTAAACAACTCGTTTTTTGGCTCATTCCTATAGAACGATTGCCTGGTGTTGTAGAATCCACCTTCTTTACAATTCTTGAATCCATACCCATCTTTTTATTGCTTTTGCTATTGACCTAGTTCATATTCTTATTATCTTTGACCCTAGCATGTCAATCACCTCTCACTTTTTAGTCTCCCTTTCTTTGAATCCACTCTACTCACAGATTAATCAGAACATTTTTTTTTGAACTACAAATCTGATCATGCTTTCAGTTATATTCTTGTTGTTCCCTAGATAAATTCCAAATGTTCTAGCATGTAATGTAAAAATTTGCACAATCTATTCGTAACACTTTTCCTCACCCATATCTTCTGACAATTCACTGCTCTTGGAGACACACACTGCATATCCCTAGAGTACAGCAAAAGGCACCCTACCCCAGGGGAGAGAGCCAGGAAAGTCTTCTTGGAGGAGATGACATTTGTGTCATGTCCAAGAAAGGATTCAAAGAAAAATTCTAGGCAAAATGGGAGGACCTCTGTTATGAGATGTATATAACAAATTATAATTGCTTATTTACACAGGCAAATAACATTAATACTAGGAAGCCTCATTTTTCTAATAGGTCCTAACTTTTACAAATATTCATTTTTGTTGCTTTTTCTTTCTGTCAACCTGTCTACATTTGATTTCCTTCGGAGATTCTCTCTAGTCTAATGGAATTCTCCTTATGGGACACAGGTCTTTGGTGGAAAAGCCTACACTAAGTTACCTATTAATTCAACACATAGTTGCTGAGTATTTAAAAATGCCAATCACTGTGCTACTTGTTGAGAATATAATGGAGAACAAAACTGACCACTTTCCCTGCCATCATGGAACTTACATTCTATTTGGGGAGGCTATCAGTGAAAAGGTAAACTGAAAAAAATTATAATAAAGTACAAAGGAATAATCCAGGGCCCAAGAAGATGGATAGGATATAATAAACTTTACTTAACATGGTAGACACTGGAGGCTTCTCTGAAGGTGACATTGAGCCTGAGATCTGAAGAATGAGAATAGTATGTGGGGAAGAGCATTCTAACTGGAAGGGTTAATGCATATAAAAATCTGGGGAAGGGACGGCATGATGATGAAGATGGGGTGGAAGAGGGAGATGCAGTAGGGAAGTGCTGGTGGCATAATCTTCCATTTCAGAAGCTCTCTCTGGCTGCTGCATTCAGCACAGCTGAGTGGAGAGCAAGCACAGCCACAGGGAAGTCTGTTATTATCTGGTTGTAATTGTCAAGACCAGAATTGATAGCAGACTGGACTAGTCAGCCATTAATAAAACACTCAGCACCCACTGTGCACAGATCTTTTGCTAGGATTGAAATATGATAAGACATCATCACAACACATAAATAACAAATCCTTTAGTGGAAGAGAAATATTCAAAAACATCTCTTAAAGAATTGACACATAGTATATTAGCAGCATGAAAAATGAGCCAAGGCAACTCAGGGAAGGGAGTGATCATCCCTGGTGTAGCTGTAGCCAGGAGGCTTCACAGAGGAGACCGTAATTAGTTGGATCATGGTCTCCAAAGTTGAGAAAAGTGGACAGGTGGCCAAGAGTATAAGGAATATTCCCTGCTGTTATTCTTTGTGGTGGGTGGCTGGGATTGAGGGTAAGTTCTCAGATCTTGGGTCTGGGGCTGAAGAACTAGAAACAGAGCAAAAGTGTGCAAAATGCAGCCAGTTGTGTGTCTTTCACAGTATAGTTCTTAGCAGCTTCAAAAGTAACCTTTTTTTGGCCTGCCTTCTGATCTTCTTTTCCATTTCCCTTATTCGGTGTAGTCATTGGCAAAGAGACTATTCCTAATGAAGTCGAGCTGACTTCATAACCCCTGATGATCTGCGTGCTGTTCTATGGCTGACGTTTCCACTTTGATTGGGTGGATGAGACACAAAACAAAGAGTTGACTACTTCTGGTGATTAAAAGCTCCCTTGATGATTTTTAAAAGGGATTGTTCAAAGCTTTTAGTGTGTCTGAGTAGCGAATTACACTTTACTTCCCTAAAACTACTCCAGCAATTGTGCATGGACATAGCAGACTTTCTTTTCTGCTGCACAACACTACAGAGAATAGTTTTTTTAAGAGTAGCAACCTTTTAGTAGGAGATTAAGTGATTTGTGCATATATAATTTATAAAGCACTTGAAGCTTTTTGTATAAGAGCACGTTGGAAAGGTAAAATTATTATTATTTATGTTATTAGCTTATTTTATCCTGTTCTCATATGAGATACTAGTTTTTGAACTAATAATTCAAAGCAGAACTGACTGTTGATCACAGAGAGAAAAAGAAATAGATTGGACAAACATAAAAATTAGGGCTGATCAGTCAAAATAGATAAGATTGAGTAGTGTATGACATTTGTTTTTCTTTATAATATTATATTCCTTATATATTGTAAGGAATATAATACATGATTATATTCCTTATATTATGTGTGTGTGTATACATATATATATATATAATTTGTTTTTCCTTGAATTTATACACACACACAGACACACACATATATACACACACAAACACACAGAGAGAGAGAGAGAGAGAGAAAGAGAGAAGGTCTCACTCTGTCATCCAAGCTGGAGTGCAGTGATGTGATCATAGCTCACTGCAACTTTGAACTCCTGGGCTCAAGGGATCCTCCTGCCTCAGCCCCCCAAGTAGCTGGGACTATAGGCATGTGTCACCATGCCTGGCTATTTAAAATAAAATTTTTTTTAGAGATGGGGTTTCACTATGTTGCTCAGGCTGGTCTCAAACTCCTAGCCCCAGTGATCCTCCTGCCTTGGCCTCCCAAAGTGTTGGGGTTACAAATGTGAGCCACCATATCTGGAAAGAAATTATTTCTTTATTATTGTTGTGCAGACATTTTTTTCTTAGGTTCCTTGATAAATCAGATCCTGAGAGCAGTGATTTACTGGTGTGTGAGTGTGCACAAATATACACACGCAGAAATTACTTAAAACTACAGATTATTTGAAACATCTATTTTACTTTGGCTTCTATGCAGCTGATAAACAAAGAACCAAATGACATAATTATGATTGTAATGTCTTTAATTTAAAATGCAGAAAAAAATGAGCTTTTACTTGTCTGCCTTCCATCAAAGAGCTTGCCCTGGATTTTCGACATTTGTGGGTTTTCAACATTTGTTATGCCCAAGGGTTAGGAATGGGAATGGAGGCATGATATAAAGTTTGATTAATGTTTTGATCCCTTTAGGCTAAAAAAAAAATCACAGGTTAAATTAATCTTTTTTCTATTATTCAGGTACATTAATTAAATTATTCTAAGATCCTTTAGATTATATACTTTGACTATATTTATACTAGTTAGGATTAAATTTGACTGCATACAACAGAAAAACACCAAAAACCAGGAGCTTAGATAAAAATTCTTTCTCAATTTAAAAGAATTAGATGTAGGTTGGGCTAGGTTAGGGGCTCCCCAGTTATTAGGGACCCAGGCTCCTTCTCTTTTTTTTTTGAGATGGACTTTTGCTCTTGTTGCCCAGGTTGGAGTGCAATGGCGCGATCTCGGCTCACTGCAACCTCCACCTCCCAGGTTCAAGCAATTCTCCTGCCTCAGCCTTCTAAGTAGATGGGATTACAGGTTCCTGTCACCATCCCTGGCTAATTTTTTGTATTTTTGGTAGAGACAGGGTTTCACCATGTTGGCCAGGCTAGTCTCGAACTCCTGTCCTCAGGCAATCTGCCCGCCTCGGCCTCCCAAAGTGCTAAGATCACAGGCATGAGCCACCACGCCTAGTCCCAGGCTCCTTCTGTCTTGTCGCTCTGCTATCTGGAGCAGGTTGCCTCTTGGTCCAAAATGGCTGCTAGGATTCCAGCCAACATATTAACACTCCTGTGCAGGAAGGAGCAAGGGAAGAACAAAGGTATATATTCCACTTTTGAGGAGACTTCTTAGAAATCTCGCTAACCCCTTCTGTTTATGTTTCATTGACAGAGATTAGTCATACAACATGTAGCCAGCTGAAAGGGAGACTGGGAGAAATAATTTTTGTGACAATGCATCCAGCTAAAAAAATTTACCTTTCTGTGACTGAGGAAGATAGGGAGAATGAGTACCAGAAGTCATTTGCAACTTCTGCCATAGTATTTACTTCAGGTTGATTTGAAATAATTCTTTCAAAAGTTGGAGAAGTTGATTTGCTTTAAATTCAGTTGGTTTTACTGAGTGTAATGGTGTAGTGTGGTGTGGTCAAATGAGTTCTGGGGTACTGGATTCTAATTCCAACTTAACGTGATGCTCGGCTTTGGTGTCCTCATCTCTAAATAAGGAGTTTGTATTATAGGTCCTCTAGGATTCCTTTCAATTCTTATTTCCTAATCTGGTTTCTGAGGTTTTACAGCAAAGCTGTCCATATACACTCGTATAGAATTATATGGTATATCATTAAAACACTTGTTTCTATAGAAATAAAAGGTATACATAACAGCCATATTAGTGGAGAGCTACTTGTTTAATATTTTTCCATTTTCACCCTCCTTGCTCTAAATGAAAAGAATGGTATCTTGCATGAGAATTAAATGCTGAGAGACTGAATATGGGGCATAATTGTCCTCGTTCAAATTAGAAGTAAACTTTTCATCCTAAAGAACAGGTCCCTCTCCCGTTTTTCTTGGTTGCATTACTTTTGTGTTTTGCTCATCAGCTTCTGTAGGAACCCATGACCTGGAGAAGTTGGAATTTGTGTTCTTAAGTATGTGATGCAACAGAGTCCATTGCACTTTGGAATGCCTGGACATATTAATGCTGGTGTTCCTGGGAAATAGTGATATGGGTATTGCATTTTCTCTGTCTCCTATTTCCCGTGGTTTCAACTGGTTGTGGTTCTTTGCCCTGGGCAGCTATTATAGAGCACTTGGTAAACTCTTCCTAGGACTTGCTTTATGCTGCTTGGTGACTGCTCCACAGGCCACACAAGATGCCATCTTTCAGGGCACTGGGTAGTGAGCCCTTTATAAACCATCCTAGTATGTTTTATCAGATGGAATGATTCTGAAGACACTTGCGTGAAAATTACTAGAAAAAGGCAAAACAAAGCAATAACAACAAAAGAATATTGGTTGCTTTTCCTTCCTAACTGTTGTAATTTTTAATCCTAAGGGGAAGAAAAGCAATTATAAAATGGCATTATCCCTCTTAAGTCCTACATAGAATACAGCAAAGTTACAAACAAACAAATAAACTGAATAAATACTGCCTTTTTATGTTGTTGAAGCTAAAAGGTTATTGACAGGTTAGGTGTTTTAGGTTGAACCATATGAAATTGCTGCTTTTCAGGTCAAAAAAGGTCAAATATAGATAATTTTTAATGGTTCAACCTAATATAGAAGTTTTTAGTCTGGTTACAAAATAGAAATCTTTGGTTTTAAAGCTTATATCATCTGGAGTTTCTCCTTAGCCATATGTTTTCCTTGGGAAAACATTTGGCTATTAGACGATATTTTAAAATTCAAGCAAATATATATATGTGTGTATATATATGTGTATATATATAGTGTATATATGTGTATATATGTGTATATATATATGTGTATATATATGTGTATATATATGTGTGTATATATGTGTATATATGTGTGTATATATATACACACATATATTAAACGATATATACACACATATATATTAGACGATATTTTAAAATTCAAGCAAATATATATATGTGTGTATATATATGTGTATATATGTGTATATATATACACATATATACATATATATATTAAAGCAATGTAATTTTAAATAAATCCACTTCTTCCAAGGTGAAAAATTAAAAAGTTTAAGTTATATTTTTTTTTAAAAAAGACTACATAGATTTAAAATAAGTATGCCAATAAGGCTTTCCTGGTCCTTTACTTTTGAATCCATAAGTAAACACAGTGAAATGGAGTGGAAACAAAGCCTTTGCAAAATGAAATCTATGAGGAACTTTACTGTGAAAAATGACACCCTCTAATAGCCCCCAGAGCTCTCCAAAGGCAAAAATATACTCCACAAATTATTTTAATGAGCTGAGGGACATACGTTTCCATCAGGAATGATTTAGCATCCACATAGGCAATTTAGGAGGAAACCAGATTCCTTCCCCTGTCCTGGCTTGGAGCTGACTCCCTCCAGCACCACTATCCACGGTCTAAATGTCCCCAGGCAATTCTTCAGCGTGGGTCTATTCTCTCCAGGGTCAAGGAGGATGAGTCTCCGTACAAAAAAAAAAAAAAAAAAAGACAGGCAGGGTGGGGATAGAGTTAACTGTGGAGCTCACTGTGACTTGTTATTTTTGTACACTCCGGGGAATATGGCTGTGTCTGCTTTGGATGGCCCTGATTTCTTTTGGCTGTGCAAATACTGAAACCACCAGCTAGCTACCTACTGTCTCCAGAAGGCTGAAACCTTGAAAGGTAAATGCTAAGTGCCCCAGGTAGCCAAAGCATGACCTGTCTGGTTACTAAGGAACAATTTGCTCAGCTGGTTACTAAGTTAGACGGAGGAGGAAAGACAGGAAGAAAAACCAGTACAAGATATAGAATCCCCATCCCACCTTCAACCTGGATTCATTGTGCTTTCAAATTTTAGACTCCGATTATCAACCTGAGAAGAGAAGCAATCCTCTAAAATCTAGGAATCCTGTGGATGTAAAGAAAAAGTCCTGAATGGCATTTTAGTTTCTTTCTCTGAATTGATATGCAAATTCCTAATTTACTTAAAGCACACTGTCATGCATTATAATAAAGCCTAATACATGCTTCTATGTAATTATGCGTAATAACCAGTGCTCAGAGGGAGGAGGGAAGGCGAGAAGGGAATTGTGTTTCCAGCTGGCCCTCTACACCTGCAAATAACAGACAACTCCTTTCAGTGTAGAGGAAACAAGATAATGACAGTATGATATTAAATACAAACATTAATTCTTGGGAACAAAACATAAAGAAGAGGTCTATCAATTAAGATGTGTGATAGTGAGCAACTTAAATTACATTCCACATCATCTTAAGGAGAAATAAGACCAAGCAGAATGAAAACCTTAATTTACTATTTACTGCTATACTCTGATGATATTAATCTTATTATTTATTTAAAGAAATATTTGTCTGGACCACTTAAACCCTGTGGTAGGATCCACTTTTCATACTCATTTGGTTTGGTTTAAGAACTAAATTGCAATAACATGGTCTCTCATTCTGAAAGGACAAATCAGACCCTAGAGGGAAAATCTCAGGATCCCAGGGGTGCGTCAATTTTGAGGAAACAAAAACAATATAAGGAAATGCTTTGTGAGCAGGAAAGTGTAATCATAATATGGGAACTGTTGTCCCGGCTACTGTTACTGCAAGTTTTGTTATGAGAGTTGTCTTCCTGAAAAGTCATCTGCAGAAAGAATTTCTTGACATTTAAACTTACATCTCCGTGTGCAAGGTAGTTTAATATAGTCATTAGGATTTTTGAAGTTTTTCTGACCTCATTTTGCTTCCTAGTTTCATTAATTATTAGCTGTGTGATTTTGGACAAGTTACTTAAGCTTCTTGAAGCCTCAGTTTCTTCATCTATAAAATGGGAATAAAAATAATACAATAACTGCAGCCACCTGAAAGCATATTTGTGAGAATGAGATAGAAAAACATGCCTATTGTATACCAGGCCTAGGGTATCTTAGGGTCTGTAGATGGTGCTTGTACACAAAAAATGATCTTACAGGGGTAGGTAAGATCAGAATCAATTATATCAGAATACAACTTCTCTGCAATAGTTTATATGCATTAAAAGAAACTATAGACTACAAATGAATCCATGGATGCAAAAAGTTCTAATGAATGTTTTACATTTATTATAGTGTAGAGTAGTCCAGAGTGGGTGCCCGTGGAGGACAGGAGGAGAGCCAGACAATCAAGGCTTGAATTCCGGCTTTTCCACTTTTAATTCTATGACCTTGGCCAACTTGATTAACTTCCTGGGGTTACTCAAAGAAGAATGTCCCTTTGGAATATGTATCTGATCTATATATACCAGATAAATAATATCTACAAAAGACCTTTTACTTATGTCAAATTATGTGAAAATGAAAACATAGCCACCTTCCAGTTACTGACATAATAGGCAGATTTTTTTTTTTCCAGATTCCAGTCCCTTTTCAGCTTTATAGAGAGCATGAGGATATTTTCTATACAAGCTCCTTTAGAGGAGAAAAGTGAGCCTTTTGGTATTATAGGGTCTGTAAGACAGATGGCAGTCATGAAAGGATAGGAATGTAAAGGGGGGTGTGGAGATTTAGAAGCTTGAACTCCATAAAGCCAAGTCCCCTAAGGTGCTGATGCCAGTAACCAAGAATAGTGATGTTGTGAGAATTTCCAGGAGAAGCAGCTGGATTTTTGAATGCCTCCCAGCACCGTATCCCAGAGAATAAGTTAGGGCAAGCTGCTTTACTTCAGGGGCAGAATAGTTGCTTTCTTTGTTTTAAGGATTTTATTATTTATGCCTAAAGCTCTGTATAAATTTGAGTTGTTCTGTGGTTGGGCTTCAAGACCTATTCTAAGCCTTTGATGAAGAAATGAAGAAATATCCCAGGACACTGGACAGCTCCTGGATATTTGAATATCAAAAGAGATGGGGAAGATTAACTGCAGCTTATCAGTGCACTCCACCAAGGGAGTGGACACCTTGTTGTACGAATAAAGTGATGGACTCTTGGTGTGGGTTCGAGTACATTTCTTTTTTTTTTTTTTTTGAGACGGAGTCTCACTCTGTCACCCAGGCTGGAGTGCAGTGGCACCATCTCAGCCCACTGCAGTCTCTGCCTCCAGGGTTCACACCATTCTCCCGCCTCAGCCTCCTGAGTAGCTGGGACTACAGGTGCCTGCCACCACGCCTGGCTAATTTTTTGTATTTTTAGTAGAGACGGGGTTTCACCGTATTAGCCAGGATGGTCTCGATCACCTGACTTTGTGATCTGCCCACCTCACCCTCCCAAAGTGCTGGGATTACAGGTGTGAGCCACCGCGCCCAGCCGAGTACATTTCTTAAAGCTTATTTTCAAGAAGACTTTCCAGCACAGGCCACAAAATTTCTGTTGGGTGCCCATTATGTTCCTAATATGATTATGTCACCATCCCTACCAAAAGGATCTCAACATTTCAAGTAGAAGATTGGGATGTAAATAGACACTTTTAATTTAATGTGGTGAGTGTTAGGACAGTAGCAGGTATTGATGGGAGCCCTCAGTTCATCTTGGAAGACCAGAGAAGGCTGGTAGGGGGAGATGCATAAAGAGACATGAAGAGGGAGCAAAGTGGGTTAGGTAAATAACTGGGAAGAGTTTTCCATACTTGGAGAAATACATAAACTAAAGTATGGATTTCAAACATTGAAGTAATCACAGTGAGGAGGCTGTTCATAAAGGTGGTTGGAAAATTAGGTGGAGATGTTTCCTTAGTCCACACCAGGGATGGCCAACTTTGTTTTTCTTTTTTGCAAATGATCAAGTAGTAAGTATCTGTAGTACTGAAAGGCATATGCTCTCTATCTCACCTACTCAGCTCTGATGTTGTAGTGTGAAACCTGCCATATGTAAATATGCCATATAACAGGTGATTTGTAAACAAATGACAAGTGTTCACTTTCTAGTGGTGTTAATTATTAGCTGTGTGGTCTTGGGCAAGTTACCTAAGCTTGTGAAAGCCTCAGTTTCTTCATCTATAAAGTGGGAATAAAAATAACTACAGCTATAGCCAACTGAGACCATATTCATGAAAATGAAAGAAAATAACATGCCTACTCTATACCAGGCCTACTTCCTGGGGTCTGTAGAAGGTTTTGGCCTGTGGGCCATAGTTTGCCAATTGCTGCATACCTTATATCATCAGCATGATAAACCCACCAAATTCATTAAGTTACTACAGATAAACTATAAAATGTCCTTTGATCTCATCTTAAAATTTTATCTTACGGCTTCTATTTTCCTTCTATTTTAGTAATTTCCTGCATCAAAATGTAACATAGAATGAAGAATAAGATAGATGGAGCCCCCTTGGGCTTTCGTTGCATTTATACTTATAGCTATGAATGGGATTGTCTTCTTTACTTGAGGAAAAACAGATGACTATTTAGATCACTAAATCTGTAGTCAGTACTTGGCTCTTAGAGATGAATGGTATTAAACTAACATTTGTTGAATGAAGACTTTGTGGTAGGCATATGCTAGATACTTTTATACACGTTATCTTATTTCTTAAGGTCTCGAACATACATTACTACCACTGTTGTTTTATTCCTACATTTTTTCTTTTTTAATTTTGCAGACTACATTTTATTTCTTTATTTTCTGTTCAAACCCCATTTATTGACTTCTGCTTTCAAGCAAGATGAAGTAAAGAGAAAAAATTTACTCTCTCAACTTAACCAATTAAAACACTGACAAAAATGTACAAATCAGCTATTTTCAGATATTGGAGAGAGGGCAGTTCATGACAATGATACTTGAGAGGGAAGAAATAAACAATGTGAACTCTAAAATAGCCCAAGCTTACTGAGGAGAGATTAATGACTAGAGCATAGAAAGAGGAAACCAAGGAGAAGCTCGAATTGAAGAGACAAAGTGCAGAGTTCGGAGATAAAATGGAGGCTAATCACAAGGAAGACTTATGGGTAGGAGAGGACTGAACAAGAGAAAGAGAGAGCTGAAGAGATCTGCAGAAGGTCCCCTGCCCAAGTGTTCATGTGAGTACTACTCCATACCTGCATGTGAGAAAACTACCCAAAACTAGAACTACTTGAAAGCAGTAGAAGGACCAATCCTGGAGGTCACACAAGGCCAGGAATAGTTTGACCATCAGCGAGAGTAGAAACAGCTCAGCACTGTGCTCAGTTGTGAGAAAGATTTCACAACTGTAGTGGGGCAAAGTTTGCCCTAGATTAAAGGCTGGACTAGCGCTGCTAAGATTTCAAGCAAGGCTTGAAAGGATCAAATAAATTCAGTGTAAGTTAGCTGTGTCTCAGAACAAACCTCAAGAATTTTAAAAAGAAAGGAATGCCTGTTATTTAATTCAAAATGCACATATTCTGACATCCAGTGAAAAATTACATGGCATCTAAAGGAGTAGGAAATACCATAATGAGGAAAAAGATCAGTAAATCAAAACTTAACCAAAAATTATATGAATGATTAGTAAACAAGACCGTTAAAACAGCTTATAAGTATGTTAAAGAGAGACATGGAATACATTAAAAAGACCCAAATCAAACATCTAGAGATGATAACATAATCGCTGAGGTGAAAAATACACTGGGTAGAATTAGTAGAACAGTAGAAACAACAAAGTAAATGTTTAGTGAACTTAAATCCACAGTAATAGAAACTATCCAAAATAAAATACAAAGAGGAAAAAAACTGAATAAAAATTAACAGAGTATCAGTGACCTGAGGAAAAATTTCAAGCAGACTAATATGCATAAATGTGAGTCCCCAAAGGAGAGAGGAGAAGGATAAAGGAAAGAGAAGAAAATATATATTTTTGGAAGCTTGAAATGTTTATAAATGTAATGAAAAATACAAATTCACAGATCTAAGAATCTTAATGAACCTCAAGCAAAGCCACACCAACACAGGCTACAATCAAATTAAAACTGATGATAAAGAGAAAAGTCTTAAAGCAGCCCTAGAAAAAAAGACAGTACATACAGAAGAACGGCAATAAGAGTGACAGCAGACTTCACAATGGAAACGACAGATATGAAGGCAGTGGAATAACATCTTTAAGTACTGAGATAAAACAATTGTCTTAGAATTCTTGCTGAGTGAAAGTATTTTTCAAAAGAGAAGGAAAAGAAAGACTTTTTCAGGCATACAATAAATGAAAGAAGTCATCATTAGCAGTTGCGTATTGCAATGGTATTACAATAAAAAGAAAAATCTTTCATACAGAGGAGAATAATATCAATGGTGTTCTGGATTTATACAATATAATGAAGTGCAGCAGAAATGGTAAATATATGGGTAAATATAAAATATTTTCTTTTCATATTTAACATTACTCTAAAATATAATTGACCACCTGAGGAAAGATCATTACAATATATCATATGTTTTATACCAACTGTGAAGGTAAAATGTATAACATGTTCACAAAATCAAAAAAGCTGAGGGGAAATGGAAGTATAGTATCGTAATGTAATAATACCATATGTAAAATGGCATAATATTATTTGAAGGTACATTGTGATAAGGTAAATTTGTGTAATGAAAACACTAAACTAACCACTATAATGTGTAACTCATATACCAAAGAGAAAAAAAATGGAATTATTTAAAAAAACACAATCAACAGTTTGTAGAAAAACAGAAAAAGGGAACAAAGAATAGATGAGATAAATAGAAAACAAATACAACCATTGTATATTTAAATACAACAAAATCAATAATCACATTAAATTTAAATAAACTAAACATGCCAAATAAAAGGCAAGTATTTCAGATTACTTAAAAAACAAGACCCAACTATATACTGCCTATAAGATATGCACTTTAAATATAAAGACAAAAATAGACTAAAATGGGAAACAGTGGAAGCAAGTGTGTTATGTTGGTGCAAAAGTGATTGTGGCTTTTCCCATTACTTTCAAAGCAAAAACTGCAATTGCATTTGCACCAACCTAATATCATGGCAAACTAATTTAAAAAAAAGCTGGAGTGCTGATATTCATATTAGATTAAGAGGATTTCAAAGCAAATAAAATGACCAGGGATAAAGAGCATAGTTTTATTTATACACATAAGATGATCAATTCACCAAGAGAACATATGTATGTTAAACATATTGTACCAATCAACAGAGCTTCAAAATACATGAAGCAAAAACTGATAGAACTATAAGAAATAATGAGATTTACAAATATATTGGGAAATTTCAGTATCCCTCTCTCAATAATTGAGAGATGTCTGAAACTCAGTAAGCATATAGAAAAGTTTATCAATACTATCAACAAAATAACTATTTTATTTATAAAATATTACACCCAACAAAAGCAGAATATATGTTAATTTCAAATATAGATGGAACAGTTATCAAGATATAATTATATTATGGGCTATAAACCAAATCTCAAAATTTGAAAATATTCAAGACATAAAAAGCATGACCACATGGAATTTAGAAATCAATAATATAAACATATTCAGAAAATCCTCATGTATTTTAAAACTAAATAACATTCTTTAAATAACCCACAAACAAAGTTTAAAGTATTTTAAACTGAATGGAAATAAGCCTCTCCAAATTTCAAAATTTGTGAAATACAGATAAAGCAATACCTACATGGACATTTATAGCATTAAACACCTATCTTAGAAAAGAATTTAAATCAATGATCTAAGCTTCCACATTAAGGCACCACAAAATTAAGAGCAAATTAAACACCATATAAGTAGAAGAAAAGAAATGACGAGGCTAAGAGCTGAAATTAACAAAATAGTGGTTCTTTGAGATCAATAACACTGATAAACTGTAGCTAAACTGATCAGGAGAAAAGTATAGAAGACACAAATCACCAATATCATAAATGAGAGAGGGATATCACTATAGATACTATGAACATTACATAAATATTTAGGGATTATATCAACTATATTTCAACCAATTCAACAACTTAAGTAAAATGACCTAATTCCTTGAAAGACACAAACTTCCAAAGGTCATTCAAAAAGAATTAAAAACCTGAAATCTCTATATCTAGTAAACAATTAGTATTTGCTGTTTAAACTTTTCCAGAAACAAAACTCAGGCTCACAGGGCTTCACAGGTAAATTTGACTAAATATTTAAGTAAGACATAATACAAAATCTACATGAAGTCCAGAAGTCTATATAATAAAAGAGAATGTTATAAAAAGTAAAAGTCTATATAAAGTCCAGAAAAATTTAGAGCAAGGGACACTTCCCATTCTCTGAGGCTGCCATTACCATGATACAAAATCCAGGCAAAGATAAAGAAAAGAAAACCAATCTCTCTCATAAACACAGATACATGCAAAAATTCTTAGCAAAACAAACCTGGCAATACATAGAAAGAATAACATATCATGACCAAGTGAAGTTCATCCCAGGGATGTAATAATACTGATTCAATATTCCAAAATCAATCAATATAATTTACATTAATAGATAAAGAACAAAAATATCCATAGGATACTCTAAGAGAAATTCAGGAAACTATTAATAGAAGGAAACTATTAATAGAAGGAAACTAACTTCCTTAACCTGACTTAGAACAACTACAAAAAGCCTACAGGTAATAATATATTTAATGTAGAAAGACTGAGTGCTTATTCCCTATTGTATTAGTCTGTTCTTAATGCTGCTAATAAAGACATACCTGAGACTGCATAATTTATAAAGGAAAGAGGTTTAATTGACTCACAGTTCCACATGGCTGGGGAGGCCTCACAATTATGGCGGAAGGCAAAGGAGAGACAAAGTCACGTCTTACATGACAGCAGACAAGAGGGCATGTGTGGAGAAACTCCCTTTTATCAAACCATCAGAACTCATGAGGTGTATTCACTATCACAAGAACAACATGGGAAAAACCCACCCCCATGATTCAATTACCTCCCACCAGATCCCTTCCAGGACACATGGGGATTATTATAATTCAAGGTGAGATTTGGGTGGGGACACAGAGCCAAACCATATCACCTATGATCAAGAATAATCAAAGATTTATGTTCTCACTACTTCTATTCCATGTGGTACTGGAGGTCTTATTCAGTATAATAAATCAAGAGAAAGCAATACAATGCATAGAGCTTGGGCAAAAAGATTAAGACAGTCCCTACTTGCAGATGACATGATTTGAACACACACTGTTCTATAGACCAAATGTTTGTGTCCCTGCAAAATTCGTATGATAAATCCTAATGTTGAATGTGATGGTATTTGGAGGTGGAGCCTTTGCGAGGTGATTAGGTTGTGAGGTAGAGCCCTCATGAATGGGATTAGTGCCCTTCTAAGAGACCCCTTAGGCTTCTATGTCCCTTCTGCCATGTGAAGTGACAGTGAGAAGATGGTCATCTATGAACCAGGAAGCAGGCCCTTATCAAACATTGCATCTGTCAACTCCTTGATCTTGGGCTTCCCAGCCTCCAGAAGTGTGAGAAATAAATTTCAGTTTATAATCCACCCAGTCTATGGTATTTTGTTATAGCAACCTGAACAGACTAAGACTACTACAAAAGACATGTGGATATAAAATAATTGTATAAAAAACTTCTCAACATCAGTCATTAGGAAAATGCAAATTAAAACTATGAGATACCACTATACAGCTATTAGAATGTATATAATTTCAAAAAGAAAAGTGAAATGCCAAGTGCTGGTGAGAATTCATTGTTGGTAGGATTGCAAAAAGGTACAGCTACTTTAGAAAACAGTTTGAAATTTTCTTGCAAAGTTAAATTCACACATATTATACAATCCAGTGATCTCATCTTAGTTATTTACCCAAGTGGAATGTAACCTATGTTCATACAAAAATCTCTTTATTTGGAATTAATCCAAATGTTTCTCAGCAGGATAATGGATAAACACAGGTACATGCAAAAATTCCCATCAAACGAAATACTACCCAGCAATAAAATGAGGGAGCTGCACACAATGACATGGATAAATCTCAAATATATTATGCTCAGTGAAAGAAGTCAAGCTCAACAGGCTACATGTTGTACAATTCCATTGATGTTTTTAAAAAAGCAAAAACATAGGGACAGAAAACATCAGTCTTTGCCAGGAAAGGTGGTTGCAGGGATTGATTGCAAAGGGAATGATTGCAAATGGGGAAATTTTTTGGCATGATGAACCTGTTCTATATCTTGCTTGTGCTGGTGGCTGCATGGTTGTATAGGTTGGTAAAAACTTGCTGAAGTATAATACAGAAAGCATCAGTTTTGCTGTGTATAAATTGCACCTTAATTTTTTTTATATTAATGGAAATTTTATTTAAAAAGAAATAGACCAAATAAGGAAATTAAGACATTCACAGAACAGGAGAAAAAAACTTGCAAATCGTATATCTTTTTTTAAATTATTATTATTATACTTTATAGGGTACATGTGCACAATGTTCAGGTTAGTTACATATGTATACGTGTGCCATGCTGGTGTGCTGCACCCATTAACTCGCCATTTAGCGTTAGGTATATATCCTAATGCTATCCCTCCCCCCTCCCCCCACCCCACAACAGTACCCAGAGTGTGATGTTCCCCTTCCTGTGTCCATGTGTTCTCATTGTTCAATTCTCATCTATGAGTGAGAATATGCGGTGTTTGGTTTTTTGTCCTTGCGATAGTTTACTGAGAATGATGATTTCCAATTTGATCCATGTCCCTACAAAGGACATGAACTCATCATTTATTTATTTATTTATTTATTTATTTATTATTATACTTTAGGTTTTAGGGTACATATGCGCAACGTGCAGGTTAGTTACATATGTATACATGTGACATGCTGGTGCGCTGCACCCACTAACTCGTCATCTAGCATTAGGTATATCTCCCAATGCTATCCCTCCCTCCTCCCCCCACCCCACAACAGTCCCCAGAGTGTGATGTTCCCCTTCCTGTGTCCATGTGTTCTCATTGTTCAATTCCCACCTATGAGTGAGAATATGCGGTGTTTGGTTTTTTGTTCTTGCGATAGTTTACTGAGAATGATGATTTCCAATTTCATCCATGTCCCTACAAAAGACATGAACTCATCATTTTTTATGGCTGCATAGTATTCCATGGTGTATATGTGCCACATTTTCTTAATCCAGTCTATGATTGTTGGACATTTGGGTTGGTTCCAAGTCTTTGCTATTGTGAATAATGCCGCAATAAACATACGTGTGCATGTGTCTTTATAGCAGCATGATTTATAGTCCTTTGGGTATATACCCAGTAATGGGATGGCTGGGTCAAATGGTATTTCTAGTTCTAGAGCCCTGAGCAATCACCACACTGACTTCCACAATGGTTGAACTAGTTTACAGTCCCACCAACAGTGTCAAAGTGTTCCTATTTCTCCACATCCTCTCCAGCACCTGTTGTTTCCTGACTTTTTAATGATTGCCATTCTAACTGGTGTGAGATGGTATCTCATTGTGGTTTTGATTTGCATTTCTCTGATGGCCAGTGATGGTGAGCATTTTTTCATGTGTTTTTTGGCTGCATAAATGTCTTCTTTTGAGAAGTGTCTGTTCATGTCCTTCGCCCACTTTTTGATGGGGTTGTTTGTTTTTTTCTTGTAAATTTGTTTGAGTTCATTGTAGATTCTGGATATTAGCCCTTTGTCAGATGAGTAGGTTGCGAAAATTTTCTCCCATTTTGTAGGTTGCCTGTTCACTCTGATAGTAGTTTCTTTTGCTGTGCAGGAGCTCTTGAGTTTAATTAGATCCCATTTGTCAATTTTTACTTTTGTTGCCACTGCTTTTGGTGTTTTCGACATGAAGTCCTTGCCCATGCCTATGTCCTGAATGGTAATGCCTAGGTTTTCTTGTAGGGTTTTTATGGTTTTAGGTCTAACGGTTAAGTCTTTAATCCATCTTGAATTGATTTTTGTATAAGGTGTAAGGAAGGGATCCAGTTTCAGCTTTCTACATATGTAGCCAGTTTTCCCAGCACCATTTATTAAATAGGGAATCCTTTCCCCATTGCTTGTTTTTCTCAGGTTTCTCAAAGATCAGATAGTTGTAGATATGCGGCGTTATTTCTGATGGCTCTGTTCTGTTCCATTGATCTATATCTCTGTTTTGGTACCAGTACCATGCTGTTTTGGTTACTGTAGCCTTGTAGTATAGTTTGAAGTCAGGTAGTGTGATGCCTCCAGCTTTGTTCTTTTGGCTTAGGATTGACTTGGCGATGCAGGCTCTTTTTTGATTCCATATGAACTTTAAAGTAGTTTTTTCCAATTCTGTGAAGAAAGTCATTGGTAGCTTGATGGGGATGGCATTGAATCTATAAATTACCTTGGGCAGTATGGCCATTTTCATGATATTGATTCTTCCTACCCATGAGCATGGAATGTTCTTCCATTTGTATCCTCTTTTATTTCCTTGAGCAGTGGTTTGTAGTTCTCCTTGAAGAGGTCCTTCACATCCCTTGTAAGTTGGATTCCTAGGTATTTTATTCTCTTTGAAGCAATTGTGAATGGGAGTTTACTCATGATTTGGCTCTCTGTTTGTCTGTTATTGGTGTATAAGAATGCTTGTGATTTTTGTACATTGATTTTGTATCCTGAGACTTTGCTGAAGTTGCTTATCAGCTTAAGGAGATTTTGGGCTGAGACGATGGGGTTTTCTAGATATACAATCATGTCGTCTGCAAACAGGGACAATTTGACTTCCTCTTTTCCTAATTGAATACCCTTTATTTCCTTCTCCTGCCTAATTGCCCTGGCCAGAACTTCCAACACTATGTTGAATAGAAGTTGTGAGAGAGGGCATCCCTGTCTTGTGCCAGTTTTCAAAGGGAATGCTTCCAGTTTTTGCCCATTCGGTATGGTATTGGCTGTGGGTTTGTCATAGATAGCTCTTATGATTTTGAGATACGTCCCATCAATACCTAATTTATTGAGAGTTTTTAGCATGAAGCGTTGTTGAATTTTGTCAAAGGCCTTTTCTGCATCTGTTGAGATAATCATGTGGTTTTTGTCTTTGGTTCTGTTTATATACTGGATTACATTTATTGATTTGCATATATTGAACCAGCCTTGCTTCCCAGGGATGCAGCCCACTTGATCATGGTGGATAAGCTTTTTGATGTGCTGCTGGATTCGGTTTGCCAGTATTTTATTGTGGATTTTTGCATCAGTGTTCATCGTGGCAATAATCAATAGCTTGCCAACCAAAAGAGTCCAGGACCAGATGGATTCACAGCCGAATTCTACCAGAGGTACAAGGAGGAACTGGTACCATTCCTTCTGAAACTATTCCAATCAATAGAAAAAGAGGGAATCCTCCCTAACTCATTTTATGAGGCCAGCATCATCCTGATACCAAAGCCGGGCAGAGACACAACCAAAAAAGAGAATTTTAGAGCACCTTAATATTTTTTAAGTTGAGAAATTACTCAGCCCCAAAACGGGGGTTGTACAAATTATTAGGACAATTTCCTCTTTATTAAGAGATGGAAACAAAGACTGTAATTAAAATAAATGTATTTAACAAGTGAGGTTATGATGATGACACAGAAAATGGGTATCCAACCCTCCCAAGAAAGTATCCGTGGGTATCCTGAAGGGCTTCCTGGAGAAAAAGAAGGTAACTAGCAAGACTTGCATTATTAGAAATCTGTCCATATCTTCCAGTTCTTCAAAATGCTATGACTTATTCTTTACCATTAGCCTAAGGGGAAATAAACCTTACCCTACTATTTCGCATGCAAAGGAAATGGATTTCCTGTCTGTCCTTTTCTGAAGGTTTCTGTTTCTCTTCCATCCAGTCTGTTTCAGTATTTTCATAAAGGAAGCTGCCAGAAACAGCCAAAGGGTCTGAAGGATCATGAAACAGTATGTTGAAATCGGTAAAGACTGATCTTGACATATTCCTCTGACAACCTTTTGATTAATTTTCTGCTTCATTAAAGCCCTTAATTAAATTAACAGGGGGTATAGCCGTATCCTTGACATATTTTGTGTATTAGCAAACAAATCCTCAGATTTCAAAGCCTGTGGCAGTGGAAAGAAGAAAAGGGCTTCTGAAGCCGGGTCAGTAGTTCATGAGAGATGGTGGTAATGAAGAGGAAGAGGATGAGGTTGGAGCTTGTTCAAAAGCCCCGTGGGATTTGGCCAGTGATGCTCAATGATAACACAGAGGAGGAGGCCTTGTGTGGATTGGCTTCACCTTGGTCAGACTCCAGCCTCCCACTATCGCCTGTCCTCCTCTCCCTATCCCTTCCCCTAATCTGTTCCACCTCAGACAAGACATCACAACTCAAAATGGTTAAACTCCTGAACAGATCATTCACTGCACCACGATCAATACTCGATTTGTCCCTTTAACACTTACAGATATAGCTTTGTAGGCGTGCTTTTCATGAGTGATGAAAAATGAGGTGTCAGTACTCATATCTTGAAAAATTCTAAAAACGATAAATTGATCATTTTTAAAGTTCCTCTTTCACCTCTCCCCATATGTTGGATTTAGCAGCACATATGCTACTGTTGGCATGATGTCTATGCCTGCATTGTGCAGAACTTAAAACATGGGGAGGGGGAGGTAATAAAAATCAAAGGTCTACAATAGTATAAAAATTATTAACACATATAATTCATAAATGTATTCCTTCAAGTCAAATTATTTTAAGTGAAGTTACTGTCATTCCTATGTCATAGAAAAAATTAACTTCCACCAGGTTCTTTTCTAATATAACAGATTGACAAAGACAGGTAGCAGGTTGCTCACGCATCTTGTGTATTAGTGTATGAATGGGACTTACACTGTTTCTACAGTTACAATCACTGACTTGTGCCAGATGCAGGCTTATAGATGTTTTAATAAACAACAAAAGTTTACCACTTTCTTCATTTATTAGCATAAAAATACAAACTTATGCTTATTTCTTGGAGGAGGGTCTTAACAGGTTGGTTTACAAATTTCTGTGTAAACTTATCTGTTACAAATGAGTTTGGTTGATATTCGTTCATTCAGCACAGGAAAATTTAGTCCCTACTAATGTGTCAAGCCATGCCTGGAAATACAGCGATGAAAACCACAGTTTCTGTTCTCAAAGATGCCATAGGTCAATATATCAGGAGTAGTGACCGAGATTAGCACATTTGGATATAGGCGTATATAGAAAAGCAAATTCAGTAAGATTAGGGAGGTGGTCAACAAAGACTTCTAGGAGTCACCATTGCTGATGTTAAGGTTTGGTAGATGAAAAAATGTTGTTTAATGGCCCTGGTGAAGGGTTTGGAAAGCATCAGGGAAGAAAAGCCTCACTAAAAGACATAGCTGAATGTGCCAATCACAAACATGCAAAGCAGTAAGTATGGTGGGGGTGGGGAGGCAGTACACCTAACAAAACAGTGTGGTTGAAGGCCTGGAGATTAGGAGAATGGTTCAAGATGAGGCTTGAGAGGAAAGCATGAAACAGTTCATGAAAGGAAACAGAAATATAAGCGTATCCTGGGAACTGTGAGGAGCTACTGGAATATTTTAAGGATGGATAGGATCCGGTTGGATTTCTCCTGCCATAGAGGTATCACTGGCAGCAATGTAGAAGGGTGAGATGGATTTTGGAATGAGGATTTAGTGGCAGGAGGCAGTGGAACAAGGTAGGAGGAGGTGAAAAAAATCCAAGTTGGAAACAATTAGAACTTGAACTTGGAGGAAAAGAGAAGAGGGCAGTGTATGATAAACGCTGTTGCATTTCATTGAATGAACAAAAGGAGAGCTACCGTTGGCACTAGTCAAGGATACAGACCTCATGGGAAGGCTTTTAAAAAACTGTATCTCCTAAAGATAAAATATAATACTATCTCCATGGTTACAGCATATAGCCTTGTATTGGGTGATCCATATTGCTGCACACATTGTTTTACCTGGAATACTTCATTTTTACACAGACTAGAGTTGTTTAGTAGGAGAGATAGCAGCAGCAGCTCCAGAGGGATGTAAAGAAAGAAAGTTTGGCTCCTGTGGGCAGTAGGGGGATGTTAGGTGTCATGTTAAGTGTAGGGCACTGTGCATTAACTCTTTTCATCCTGACAACAATCCCTTGAAATAGTGCTCTGGTAAATACCACATAATATCGAGAAGACTGGGAGACAGAGAGATTAAGTGACTGGACTGAGATCACACAGCTGGTGAGGGGAAGGATCAGAATTCCATCTCAAATCCTCATCTCCTCTTCTTTACATCCTTATCTCATGAAACTTCACTGTCTTTTTCTAATGTTCTTCTATTGGTCTCCCGATTTCACCATTCTGTATTTACAGCCTGAATAATAAGAGGTATACAATCTTCAAGAAGATCTTTTGAGAATCAGCATGGCAGGGTGGTAATGAGCAAGGGCCCTGGAGTGCAAATGCTTGAGTTCATATTCTGCCTCCATCATTTCCTAGCTGTGTATCTTCAGGCTCTATGCTTCGGTTAACCTATATCTAAAACAGAAATAAGATAATCTCCAATTTAGGGTTTTAGGAGGATTAAGTGAGTTTGTAGACGTGAAGCACATATAAAAATGCCTGATGCATAGTAGGCACTTACTAAATATTAGCTATTGTTTATTGCACCTAATGAAATAAGTGGTTTCTGTGTTGATATCAAGAAAGACAACTACATCTTTTTTTTAGATTTGAAATTTTTTTATAGCAATGGATTCTTTTATTTATAGCAGCTCAACTTGCTTAATAAACAGTCTCAACAAAGGTGCCTCAAAGGTGATGAAGCCCCGCATCATGCTATAAGAAGACCAGAACCTCGGAGTCAGTGTTGCATGGCTATTCCATCCAGAAACTGTGCTGCTTTGCACACACAAAAAACTATGTCTCTTTAAACCTAGATTGCCTGATCCTTAAAATGACATCTCAGTATATCTTCAGCAGAAAATGTAAAGTTTAAAAAATAAATAATATAGTCATAGACATTCCAGAGCCACAAGAGATTCCAGATATGCCCAGATGCAATGATGTTTTCTTTTCTTTTTCTTTCTTTTTTGAGACAAAGTTTTGCTCTTGTTGCCCAGGCTGGAGTGCAATGGCATGATCTTGGCTCACTGCAACCTCCACCTCCCAGGTTCAAGCAATTCTTTTGCCTCAGCCTCCCAAGTAGCTGGGATTACTGGTGCCCATCACCACGCCCAGATAATTTTTGTATTTTCAGTAGAGATGGGGTTTCACCATGTTGGCCAGGCTGGTCTCGAACTCCTGACCTCAGGTAATCCACCTGCCTCAGCCTCCCAAAGTGGTGGGATTACAGGCATGAGCCACCGTGCCCGGCCTTGCAATGATGTTTTCGTTAGGGTTCAGGGAAGAAATTTTTAAAATTATCTGAGAGGTTTTACAAAGCTCTGAGATTTTTTTCCTCTTTCTGTTTGGGTTTCCTTTACGTTCCCAAAAGGATTGCTCTCATAATGTGGTAAGATTGCTCTTCGTTTCTGATAAAGGTATGTTGTAGATCACAGGTATGCAAGATTGGAATAGAGGTTTAAAAAACCACCCTTTTAGCCCCATATCTTCATTTTGCAGATGAGAAAAAAGACCCAGCAAGTTTAAATATACTGCCCAAGGTCACACAGCAGATAAGCGACAGAATTGGGGCTGGTTCTTTTAAACCTACCTAGTGGTTTACTGCATCATTTTGCTTCTCTTTTAAGGATCAATCCTCCTAAAATTTTAAAGTGCTTTAAAGAGGTAAGGTCTTTACCTGATGCTGGGCTTCATCGCCTTTGAGGCACCTTTGTTAGGATGTAGTTGTCTTTCTTGATATCAACACAAAAACTATTTATTTCATTAGGTGCAATAAACAATAGCTAACAGTAAGTGTCTACTATGCATCAGGCATTGTTATATGTACTTCACATCAATAAACTTTAAAGAGGTGTAGATACATCATTCTTTGACTGAGACATTTAACTGGGGACAAAAGATTACAGCCAAATTAAAACCCTTAGAAGATCCAAACTCTACACAGATTGTACTGCCACCTCTTCCTCATACATAATTCACAAAAAATATCAGTATCAAACCATAAGGTAAATGTAAAGAAGTCCAACAATGTTGTGATTTTCAGTAATGATGTCCTCACTGCCTTATTTGAAATATCCATTTCGAATCTTCACAGAATTCTTTTAAAATATCAGGATGCCCCACATAGGCTGTTGCTCCAGGTATGTTCATGTCTTGAGATCAGGTTTGTCATAAAAATGAGGCAAAGATGGCCAATGTGTACTGGCCCCCAGTTTGTCCATTTCTTCACTGCAGATTGAAACCTGTTAGCTCAAAAGCCACTGGCTCCAAACTCAAAGTTTTATACATCTGATTGTTTAGAAATATAGCCCAAACAAGCACATATTTAACCACATAGAACTTGCCTGTTTTATATACCCTATAAAACCTCACCTGGTGGGTGTTCCTATTGATAATATAAAGCTTAGCGGTTATATGGTCCCAAGCCCCTGCTGCCCTTCACAGCACTCTGACCTGGGAATTCCCTGCTGTGCTGCTGAGTCATGCTTGTTAAGGCCCCCAGTATGATTGATCCTCTTCTCCCTTGGGAGTTACCTTGCCTTCCTTCTGAATGATGGCCACCTGCCCTTAAGCCTCTGAACAGTCTCCTGTTGTGAGAGGCCTCCCCTCTCATGCAACCCTGTCCAATTACTGTCTTAAAGGAGAAAGACACACTCTTACCTGAACCTGGGACACAGCCTGATGTTGTATATGAATTAATCCTGCCTATATTAACTTGTTTCAATATCTTTTCCTAAGATATTGGATATGGTACACCAAAAAAATGTTCAGCTCAAAGAAATTGTGACCCATAAATTAAACTTCACTACGTATTACTTCAAGACACTTCTTCCTTAGCCAAATTTCTGGGTAACTCATAAAGAGCCCCATTCATAGGTTCATTCTCAGAGTGGCAATGGCATCAAAAAACTATGATTCAGCAACAAAGGAAGACACTTCAAAGAAACCATTTCCTAATTGCACATTGCAATCCTTATAAAGAGGCTAGGAGTATCTCCCTATTGTTTTATTTTTCTTTCCTCTATGTCTCCTCATAGATACCCCACTGCCCTTGCCCCTTCTGATCTCCTAGGCTTCCCTGAGAACTCCTGCCTAGCCTTAGCTTATATGCTCAACCCTTGCCCTGCACATGTCCATTCCCACCTGATCATGGCAGTATATAGTTATTCTCTGCAAGAATGATTTTCCTCAGGAAGTGGAGATAGGAAGAACTATAGCAGAGAGAGACAGAAGCCCCTTGAGTTGTCTTGGGAAGGAAACCTTGGCCACGCTCACCTGTTAATGATGTTCATTCCATTCCACAGTAGCCTTCTTTCTCCTTAGATTCACAGCAAGATGTGTCCAATGATAGGTGTTGTTTTTAATCTCAATCTTCTTTGTGTTGCTCCTTCAGTGCCTGACAGCAGGTTCAGTTTCTGGGGAGCTTTCAATTGTTGTTCTTAACCACTTGAGGGAAAAAAAAGCTCTTGAAGAGATCCATAGGTTCTATAACTGTTTGCTCTTGGTTTTGAAAATGATATTTTCCAATTAGTCTTTGCCAAGCTTGTTCCCCTTATCCTGAGGGGAAAGTCAGCAGGGAGCAAAACGTAGACCATGGGAAGTGACACACTTGACCTTGCAAACAGTGTGAAGGTCTAGCTTTATTAGTCTGCAGCATTGCAAGAGATGTTGGCTCCAGTCTTTGGTAAAGCTTTTAATAGGAAGAAACTTCTTATAATTGAAAATCAGTTTCCTTGACTAAAAATAGTCTGATAGAAATTATTCTCATTGACAATCAGGTTACATTGCTCAAGGTCAGCCATCCAGAGAACTGAACAGAGAAGCAGAAAGTTCAGGGAAACTTCTACTTCAAGTTATGCATTTGAGAAAATCCATTTATCACTGAAAAAATTATACCCCATGTTTCCAACTTTGGGATACATTTAAATATAGTTTCATGCTGGATTTATGACCTGATCTAAGTTTACCTGTCTTTGCAAAGTAGATTTGTTTTTGAAAGTTTGCATCTAACACAAATTTGTATAAAACAGACTCATTATTAAGCAATTGTTATTAAATTCTTTAAAATGGAAACACACAGATTGTTACATAATACAGAGATTATGTGTAGGGGTTGGAATAATTTATCATTTAAAGCAATATTGTGATCAAGTCATTGATAATGTGACATAACCTTTTCTATTATAAATATTTACTATGTGCTTAGGAAAACACAACTCGACTAAATGCTGAGTCTGAAGATTCCTGTCCCCAAGCAGCCAGGTCATCTTGGTGAGGTTATGACTATTTATTCTAATAATATTTGCAGAGTGGGTCCTATAATAAACCATTCCCTTGCAACTCTCTAAAACTTTGATCAGAATAAACTACAGCAGGTTCTCAAATAACAATTTCTTTTTTTTTCAAACAGTATTTTATTTTTCTCTTATGTAATACAACACCCCTAGCATATGCCTTTTTCTGATGAGAAAACTAAAGTTCAGACTATTTAAGTGAGTAGAGGTGGAATTCCAAGTTAGTTACATTTGTTTTTTCCCTAGTGTTCATTAATTAAATGAGAAAAATTAATTTGGGAATTACAAAAAATAATCACAATTAAAATTATGGGACATTCAAACAGTGAGAAAATGAAAAGTAGCTGAGCTGTGAAATGTTTTAACAAAGAAATTTAATAGAACTTAAGAAATATACATTCCATGGAACATCAGAAAAAATATAGTTTACCATTAAAGTTTCTGGAAAAACTGATTTTCAAAATAATTTTTAGTTCTTACAGTTCATAAATCGACAACATTATCACCTTTTGAATGTATTAAGCCTTTTTTACTAAAAATTATAATCAACATTTGTATAGTACTTTAAAGCAAACAAGGTATTTTTCATATGTATTATCTTTAATCCTTACATCTATGCAATATTATTATTGTTCTTATTTCACATGAATGGAGAAATTATGGCTAAGAAAAGATTCTATGGCTTTCCCAAGGTCACTGTGCTAGTAATGGCTTAGTCTGAACCCAAGTCTTCAGACTTCAAGGTCCTCTGATTATTTGGCCCAAATTATTTGGCCTCCTATTATGTCTACTAAAAAAAAAAAAAAGTGGGTTGAAAAACTCAGTTATCACTGTAAGTTTATAATTCAAAATAGACATTAACCTTAACAGAAATGAAGTTTTATAATCATCGAACAACTATATGACATTAATAGTCATGGACTCATTAACATTGTCCAAATAGAAATATATTACATATTTTAAGATGAAAGTAGTGTCACAACATTAAACATTGTCATGCTAGAGCAAATTCTTTTATTTATTTATTTATTTATTTATTTTTATTTATATTATTTATTTATTTATTATTATACTTTAGGTTTTATGGTACATGTGCGCAATGTGCAGGTTAGTTACATATGTATACATGTGCCATGCTGGTGCGCTGCACCCACTAACTCGTCATCTAGCATTAGGTATATCTCCCAATGCTATCCCTCCCCCCACCCCCACCCCACAACAGTCCCCGAAGTGTGATGTTCCCCTTCCTGTGTCCATGTGTTCTCATTGTTCAATTCCCACCTATGAGTGAGAATATGCAGTGTTTGGTTTTTTGTTCTTGTGATAGTTTACTGAGAATGATGACTTCCAGTTTCATCCATGTCCCTACAAAGGACATGAACTCATCATTTTTTATGGCTGCATAGTATTCCATGGTGTATATGTGCCACATTTTCTTAATCCAGTCTATCGTTGTCGGACATTTGGGTTGGTTCCAAGTCTTTGCTATTGTGAATAATGCCGCAATAAACATACATGTGTGTGTGTCTTTATAGCAGCATGATTTATAGTCCTTTGGGTATGTACCCAGTAATGGGATGGCTGGGTCAAATGGAATTTCTAGTTCTAGATCCCTGAGGAATCGCCACACTGACTTCCACAGGGTTGAACTAGTTTACAGTCCCACCAACAGTGTAAAAGTATTCCTATTTCTCCACATCCTCTCCAGCAACTGTTGTTTCCTGACTTTTTAATGATTGCCATTCTAACTGGTGTGAGATGGTATCTGATTGATGCAAAAATCCTCAATAAAATACTGGCAAACAGAATCCAGCAGTGCATCAAAAAGCTTATCCACCATGATCAAGTGGGCTTCATCCCTGGGATGCAAGGCTGGTTCAATATACGCAAATCAATAAATGTAATCCAGCATATAAACAGAACCAAAGACAAAAACCACATGATTATCTCAATAGATGCAGAAAAGGCCTTTGACAAAATTCAACAACCCTTCATGCTAAAAACTCTCAATAAATTAGGTATTGATGGGACGTATCTCAAAATAATAAGAGCTATCTATGACAAACCCACAGCCAATATCATACTGAATGGGCAAAAACTGGAAGCATTCCCTTTGATAACTGGCACAAGACAGGGATGCCCTCTCTCACCACTTCTATTCAACATAGTGTTGGAAGTTCTGGCCAGGGCAATTAGGCAGGAGAAGGAAATAAAGGGTATTCAATTAGGAAAAGAGGAAGTCAAATTGTCCCTGTTTGCAGACGACATGATTGTATATCTAGAAAACCCCATCGTCTCAGCCCAAAATCTCCTTAAGCTGATAAGCAACTTCAGCAAAGTCTCAGGATACAAAATCAATGTACAAAAATCACAAGTATTCTTATACACCAATAACAGATACACAGAGAGCCAAATCATGAGTAAACTCCCATTCACAATTGCTTCAAAGAGAATAAAATACCTAGGAATCCAACTTACAAGGGATGCGAAGGGCCTCTTCAAGGAGAACTACAAACCACTGCTCAAGGAAATAAAAGAGGATACAAACAAATGGAAGAACATTCCATGCTCATGGGTAGGAAGAATCAATATCGTGAAAATGGCCATACTGCCCAAGGTAATTTATAGATTCAATGCCATCCCCATCAAGCTACCAATGACTTTCTTCACAGAATTGGAAGAAACTACTTTAAAGTTCATATGGAACCAAAAAAGAGCCTGCATCGCCAAGTCAATCCTAAGCCAAAAGAACAAAGCTGGAGGTATCACACTACCTGACTTCAAACTATACTACAAGGCTACAGTAACCAAAACAGCATGGTACTGGTACCAAAACAGAGATATAGATCAATGGAAGAGAACAGAGCCCTCAGAAATAATGCCACATGTCTACAACTATCTGATCTGTGACAAACCTGAGAAAAACAAGCAATGGGGAAAGGATTCCCTATTTAATAAATGGTGCTGGGAAAACTGGCTAGCCACATGTAGAAAGCTGAAACTGGATCCTTTCTTTACACCTTATACAAAAATCAATTCAAGATGGATTAAAGACTTCAACGTTAGACCCAAAACCGTAAAAACCCTACAAGAAAACCTAGGCATTACCATTCAGGACATAGGCATGGGCAAGGACTTCATGTCTAAGACACCAAAAGCAATGGCAACAAAAGCCAAAACTGACAAATGGGATCTAATTAAACTAAAGCGCTTCTGCACAGCAAAGGAAACTACCATCAGAGTGAACAGGCAACCTACAAAGTGGGAGAAAATTTTCGCAACCTACTCATCTGACAAAGGGCTAATATCCAGAATCTACAATGAACTCCAACAAATTTACAAGAAAAAAACAAGCAACCCCATCAAAAAGTGGGCAAAGGACATGAACAGACACTTCTCAAAAGAAGACATTTATGCAGCCAAAAAACACATGAAAAAATGCTCACCATCACTGGCCATCAGAGAAATGCAAATCAAATAACAATTTCATTCAGCATCTTTCCAATAATGCTGACGAGAAAAAAAAAAAAAAGATTCCCAGCTCTGTGTGGAGTTTGTACATTTTCCCCATGTCTGTGTGGGTTTTCTCTGGATACCCTTGTTCTTCCCACATCCCAAAGCTGTGCACATTAGGTTCACTGGTATGTCTAAATGTGTTCCTGGTCTGAGTGAGTGTGGGTGTGTGTGAGTGCACCCTGAGATGGGATGGTGTCCTACCCAGGACTGCTTCCTGCCTTGCACCTTGAGCTGTTGGACCAGACTCTGGCCCCCTGTGACCCTGAACTGGAAGAATTGGATAAATAATTATCTAAGTCATTTTTATTAATCTTTCTTATATGCATATGCACCTCACATTTATTTCAATGTTTAAAATTAGAAGTGTTTGGGTTTTTCTTTAGAAGTTTGGTGATGTGTTTGTGATAAGAAATGTGAGGTAGGAAATTAATGCTTGTATATACCAATTAGCCTATGGTAAAATTAGTTTTGAGAGAACATTGTTTCATTTAGTCACAGTTTCCAAGAACCTATCTACAAAGTGAAGACTTACTATACAAGGAGTATTCTTCAATAAAATCATTGAAAAGGGTCATTGGGATAGGAGGATGATAGGTAAATGGAAAGAATCAGGCAGATGTATTTTTAAAGTTCATGCTGTATACTAGCTATATGGACTCAGACTTGGTTAATTTATTTAATATCCAAACCTCAGTTTCATTATCTCCAAAGTGGCGTTAAGGATGCTTTTCCTGATAGGATTATTGTGAGCTTTAAATGAGATAAGATATGCAAAATATCTGGCACGGGGCTAGACATTGCTTCTCCTTTCCTTGCCACTATATGAAATCTCACTTACATGAGAGTTGCTTTCTTTCCTGTTTTTCAACAAGACATGATTCTACCTTCTTCATCTCTGCCTTTCTTTCATCGTTCTTCCCAGCTAGAGTACTCTTTCACTTCCACACTGTTTCAGATATTTGAGGTTCACCTTATACCCTATCTTCTCACTAAATGCAACTGTTGTTGTTTATCACAACACATACGGTTCTCTCTCTTAAAACAGTAACAGATAAACAAACCCAACTGCTGTTCTTTGAGTGCCCACCATCTTGAAGATGCCCCACATATATTATCTCCAAAAAAATTATATCAAATCTGTATTATTTGCACATAGACATATTTTAAAACATGAAGCTCAGAGAGATCACCCATTTGCCCCAGGTCACACAACTAGTAAGCAGCACACTAGGGATTCAAATCCAAGCCTGCTTGACTTCAAAGGTCGAGATCTCTCTTGACCACAAAATTGGAAAATTGAATAAAAGCAACTTGAATTTTTAAACATTTTCAAGATGGAAGAGAACCCTAACACTTGTGGGGGTCATTGTATAAAATATATGGGAATAGTAACGCAAGCCACTGAATCACCTGGTTGGAGCTCAGGGCAGTTATAAATCAACGCCTATGGGACCCATTCAGTATTTTGTAAATGCAGAGGTTCTTTGTCTTGTGGAGAAGGATGTTTTGTTTGTTTGTTTTAAGGAGGTGGTAACCTTTTAAGAACAGGTTAAAGAGACAAGCCACCAAACAGACTCCAATATCCTTAACAATTTTTTTTCTAATTTGTTCAATGAATAAGTTCTTTTGGTGCCACTGTACCTAAACAGGATTCTGAGACTTTAAATCATGATTTTATCAGACACAGTATCCTAGAACTTTGGACTGAGAAGGGATCTGATAAATCATCTAATTCAATATTTGCATTTTGTCCTTTAAGATATTGAGATTCAGAGAGATTAAGGGACTTGCCCTCACTTATACATGCAGTTAATGATATGTATTTTGGCTCAAGTGGCCAATTATTTATCTTCTCTAGTACTTCCTTCACTTGATGGGCTGATAGAATACTTGAGGTTGGAGATGGCACTATAGGCTTTGTTTTATCTCACATTCTGGACTCACGGTAGTTATGTAATATGGAGTAGTAGAACAGAATTCAAGAAGGGTGATAGTGCTTCAGGTCTTCTTTTTTGATAAAAAGCAAGACAAGAAAAATAAATTGCTGAACACAGAAGTTTGCTGACTCTGCAAAAGCGTGTCAGATATGATTACGTTCTGGGCTAGTGATTAACTAAATAGAGTATGTGCCATGGTGTTATCGTAAGAGACCAACAGCTGTGATTAAAGGAAGTTATCTTGACTAGATCATGTTCTCACCTTAGTAAATGTCTTGTGTCTTTTCTCTCTGTTTTTTAACATCAGAATGATTCCAGAGCTTCCACCATCTCTGTTGTTCATACAGTGAGAATTTTGTGGTCTCTCATCTGATATCTAAAAATCCTTCACTCTTTGTTCCTAGCCCACATTCTACCCAAGTGCTGATGCCTCACTCTGCCCTATGGCATCTCCTGTTGCTTTGTTTCTGACTTGACTTTGATAACTGGCTACAGCGCTGCTTCAGAGGCCAGCCAACAGGGGATGCCCAGGGTCCCAGGCTGAGCAGGTAAGAGGGTGGAAATTAGAAGGGAAATATCTCTTTTATTAAATCATAGATGTAAATCACAAATAAATTCCCAGAGATTTTAGCTAGGAAGAGCCCAGAAAGCAGACTTAGCAGAAATAAATTATTGATACCCACAAGTATTGTTGGTGACATGTTTGTAGGATTGATAAGACAGTCCTGGCCCACAAGGAACTGAGCATAGAGTGAGCGAAACCATTAGTGTGCAGAGGCTGGCTAGAGGCTCAGCAATCCCACTTCTGTTCCATGGACACTCAGCAAAACTATATTTTTCAGCTCTCTTTAAATTGTTAGGTTGGGGCCATGTGGCTCAATATGGCCCTTCAAATGTTGGCAGAAGGGGTTTCTAGAACTGGCCTTAAAACATAGTTCTCTCTTTCCAGTTCATGTGGCTGATCATGTAATGATGTGATCATATAATCATGTTATGATGAACTCATGTGATAAGAGGTATCTGGATCGTTGAGCTGTTGCATGGAAGTGAGCTGCTGAGGATAGCCTCCCAATGTTTATTGGATTGTGACTTGAGTGAAAAGCAAAACTTTGTTGTCTTGAGCCGTTTAAATTTGGGTATATTTGTACTGTGGCATAAGATATTTTATACTACACATGACTACAAGACAATGGAATTGCTTCCCAGTGAAATTTTTTCAAATATTATGCTGTCACCAAGGACAGCAACTCTGTTATCCTGGGGAATTATGGGATGCTTCCTATAAAAAGAGATGTGTAAGGTAAGTCTTAAGATAATTCATCCTTTTCTATTTTCACCTTTCTGTTTCTGGATTTTTTCTTTATATATCAAAGCTCCTTTAATTGAAATAGAAAGTGGAATGTTAAAACTAGGAAATAGTTGCAGGTGAATTTATGTCTTTGGCCATCTTTCAGCAATGATTTAGAGAAGTTTAAAAATTCACTTTCATGTAGAAGAGAATTAGATAATAATTATTGCATGGAAACACAAGTTGTAAAGAAAGGGCATCAGATAAAGCACCTGTAAAATTATACCTACTCTTTGGAGTTGGAGTAAAGTTAGGATGGGCTCAGAAACCTGCACTTTAGAGACTTTTAAATTTGCTGAGTCTTATGTATTTTCCTTAAGGATGTTTACACACAAGATAAGCCTTAAATGCACTGGCAGTTGGCACCATTTGGTAAGAGTAGACCTCTTGTTACAGCTGTTGGATGGTGAAGATGACTCTAGTTTGAATTATTTATTTTTTTAATATAATGAACACTAATAATCCAAGAACTATCCAAAGAACTTCATAAATATAAACCTCCTTAATATTCATCAATACCTTATGAGATACTTACTAATATTATCTTCATTTTAAAGATGAGAAAACTGAAGCATAGAGAGTTTATGATTATACATTTCCCAAGATTGCACATCTAAAAAGTGTTGGAACCAGGATTTGAACCCAGGATATCTGGCTCCAGATCCCAAGCATGTCACTGCTTTGCCATGCTGTGATGCTTTTGCTAATTAATAAAGACACCATCCAACAACTATGATTTATTGTTTACTACGTGTCAGGCATTGTTCTAAATTTACACGTACTGTCTTTTCAGTGCTCTAAACCACCTTATGAATAGGTAGTATTATTACTCTTATTGTAAAGATGAGACAGGCAATAAGAGAGAAATAACCAGGAGGCATTCGGAAACAAGAAGAGACAGAAGCTGTGCCAAAACTCAGGCAGACTTGGGTGCAGAGCCTTGTAGTTTACTATTGAAGCAGATATCCTCTTAGTAGTTGAGATGCAGGATTTTTCTAGTCATAGATAGATGAAATTTCCCTTGAAACCAAGAACCACGAGTCCTGTGCCCTTGCCTGTTTCTCCTTCCGGGTCAGTTAGGAATGAGGACAAGTCTTGGCTATTTTCTTGGCCTGGAATATTTTTCTCTCCTTCTTCATTTATTGATGCTCTTGATAATTCCTAAACTGTAATTAAAAGTCCAGCTCAAAAGCTGCCTTTTTTCAGAAAAAAAAACTTCATTCTCCTAAATTATAAAAAAATGAATTTCCTTTTTGTCACATGTTTCATTGGAAATCTAACAATGAAAAATTACCAGTAATTTATTCCAATAGATGCTTGACTAAAACAAACTTTTACATATTAATATATCTACCATATCTTTGGCTTTTTTTGTCTTATTTTCTGAGTTTTAGCTTTAGCTGGAAGAGATACTTTTACATAGTTGCATTGGTGGTAAAACTCTAATAATATCTATAAAAGAGAGAACTCTGGGTCTGTCATGCTGATTTTTAACCTAGAGATAGGAGGAAGATGTTAGAAGTATTATGCATTTAAAGTTGTTTAATATTAGGTTATTTCAGATGCCACATTCACTATGTTGCAGTACTGTAAATAGTTTTCCTTTAAAAATTAGCTAATTGTGTATATCAATACTTATAATTTTAATACATTTTCTTTCTTAGAATTTAAAAAGGATTTTTGAAAAATACATATCTTTATCACATATAATAATTGACAAAAATTAATTAAAAGCCAACAACAGAACAACACACAGAATAAAAGCAATTTAGAGCATAGCTTACTTTTGAAGACAACTTATAGAAACATTGATGGACCCATTTATTCTTATTATGACACTGGATAATTCATTCAACGTTTTGTCTTCTTTAAAATAGAGGAAATAATATTGTTCTGCAAAAATGAGATGAAATTATTTATATGAAAATATTAAGGACAGAGGATGACATAGAGTAGAAGCTTTATTCAACTTCCTTCCCCCCTTCTTCCCTTGCTTCCATTCTCCATTTTTCTTCTTTTACTCTGTGTCCACTTCTTTAGGTCGCACTGCAGAGCAGAGAGAAGGAAAATGGAAGAGGAGAAAGTGAAATGAGTCTTGTTTTGATAAGACTGGAATTATTTTGGGAAATGGACTTCTTAGATGTTGCTGCCCCTTAGCTACTTCAGAACTGAAAGAAGGGATGACTAGACTTATAGAGAATGTATTACAGTGCTCAGGATCCTGTGCACTGGTGGATTTAGTCTCAGCTTAAACACCCAATAAGAAGTAACTCTCCGTAGCAAAGAAGATTTAAAGCCTCTTTACTCTCGGCATGGCAGGCATACTATTACTGGTAATGCCAGAAAGGACACAGATCAAAACATTATAAGTGGCTAAGGTAGAGTACTGTTTCCTGAAGCCATTTTTGATAATATATAATGCTGGTAATCATATGAAGGAGTACATGTTAAAGGAAAATCCTTCCATGGAAATAATGAAATACAGACTCAGAACCCAAAGATTACTTTGAGCAACAGCATGACCAAAATCACAGACTTCCTGCAACCAGTGATAAGTAAAGGAAAGTGTAGGCATTCCAGCAAATGGCAGTGTGGAGAAGATCTAGCCTGGACTAGAATTACTCCCATAACCACTATATTATGTTTTCTATTGCTGTGTAACTCAGTGACTTAAAACAACACACATTTATTGTCTTGGAGTTTCCATGGCTTGAGAAGTCTTGGCATAGCTTAGCTGAGTCTTCTGCTCAGGGTCCTACCAGGCTGCAATCAAGGTGTCACTCAGGCTGCATTCTCATCTGAAGGCTCGCATCCTAGCCTAGTTGGGCTTCCTCAGCATAGCTGCTTACTTCATTAAGCTAGCAAGGAGAATCTATCACCTGAAGGAAGACTCAGTCCCTTTTCTAAGGGCTCCCATCTGTTTAAGTCAGACCTACTCAGGATAATTACCCTTTTGATTAATTCAAAATAAACTTGAATTACATCTGCTAATTTCCCCACCTTTGCTATATAAGATAACCTAATCAAAGGAGTGACATCCTTTGTCATATTCCCTTGGTTAGATGCAAATTACAACTCCCACCCATACTCAAGGGGAAGGGATTTTACAGGGTATAAATATTAGCAGAGCAGGAAACATGGGGGCTTCCATAGGATCTGTTAATAACAGCCAAATTGGTTGAGGTTTATTGCTGGTTAAGAGTAATCAGAGATAGGTGTAAGAATTCCTGTGTACTCTTCACATTTGAATAATTTTATTCAATTAACTGTATAACATATGCAATTTCACTCAAGAAACTGTGTCTGGTAAACATGTAGCATATTAATTGGTAATTGTTCATTACCAATTTACCAATTGCTCATTACCAATCAACTTTCTCTTACCTTTCTGTAGAGATAAGTTAATGAAGTCCATGAAGGATCTGTATGTATTTATTTATTCATTCATTCGACAAATATTTATTGACCACCAACTATAAGCCAGACACTGTTTAGGTGCTAGAAGTATGGTAGCAAACAAAAAGGATTGAAAATAATCCGTGCCCTCATCACTGTTACATGCTAGAGGAGCAGAGAGACAATAAATAAAATGAATTAGTAAATATGTTTGGTAGTGGTACGTGCTAAGGAAAGGAAAGGAAGGCATGGGTTGTGATTATAGAGAGTTTGGCCAGGGATGTTTAAGATCACATGTAAGTAAAGACCTGAAGAAGTGAGAGAATAAATCTCATGGGCATTTGGGGAATGAGCACTCCAGGCAGAGAGAAGAGCAAGCACAAGGCCCTGACTTTGAAATGCGCCTGATGGGTCCGAGGGATTATAAGGTCGGAGTTTCTGCAGCTGAGTGAGCTAGGGGACCATATAGGAGATGGAGTGAGAGAGGAAATGGGAGCTGGGTGCAGCAGGTCTCTGTAGGTCTTTGAAAGGAATTTGGTGTTTACTCTGAGATGGGAGCCATTGGAGCATTTTGGGCAGAGGAGTGACGTGATCTGATGTGTTCTAACAGGGTCACTCTGGCTGCTGTGTTGAGAACAGGCATTCAAGGGTGAGACAGGGAGACCAGTAAGTGAATAATTATGATAATTTAGGTGAGAGATGATGGTGGCTTCAACCAGTAAGGGAGGTGGTAAAAACAGATTTATTTGTAGGTAGAACTGAAAGAATTTGCTGACACTTCAGATATAGGCTGTGAGCAAAGGGGAGGAGTCAAGAATGACTGTGTCTATAACCACATCTCTGTGTGTATTTGTAGCTTACCCCTTAACCCTCTAAATACTACATGTCTTACATAAATAAATGTGTACATCTCTGAGTATACCATGGGGTTACCTTGAACTTACTCAAATTATGTTTGGTCAAGTGAAGAAATCCTGTAAAATAATACATTTAGTACATATCATATTCCTTATATATAGTCTTTAAAAATATTCCTATATATATTCCTTCTAATGTATATACATTATTAAATACATAGAATTTGGCATATACATATTATTTTATTGTGTTAAATACACAAAACAATATATACGGTGCTTTACAGTCAATTTAAGAAATTATTTAGGCATAATTTTTAATTAAATTGACTTTAGAACTCTGTTTCTGAGAAAGAAATGACTTTGCTTTAAATCTGAACTGAGTGGCCCTTCACTGATTTTAGCATCCACAATTCTGTTGCCCAGGATATGCCAAGCAAGTGAGCAACATTTTTATGAGAATTCAGTTTTCTTGGGGTCCACTTAGGCCCTCTGTGTATGCCACAGAACAGAATCTGGTTGGAAGGAAGGCTGATTCCCAGGTCTGTCCTTTCTGAGCACCAAGTTCTGTGCTGCTCATGTTGGTAGGATACACTCCATTCTAGTGAAGAGTAGAAATTTTAAACTCAGGAGTTTGCAAAGACAATTAAATGCACTGGTTCAACCTAACTGGTCATACTTCAGATTGGGTGATATATAATTTTATATTGGGCTATTTCTAATTTTATAAATTATTGTATTAATATTCAACTACATACATAAATATACATAAATATATACAAAATGTTGATGTGTATTCACCCTTAAGTAACATACACTGTATTAGCAGTATGGTCTTGCTGCGAATGCCCATCTCTCCTCGCCAGGGAACCATTCAATCTTTTACCATGTCTCCAGTAAGTTGTGGCCTTTTGGGTGCACTAGAGTAGTCTACCAGGTGGCAATATTTCAGTTGCAAATAAGAGAGCATTTCACCCAAATGCCTCAAATAAGAAAAGAAACTTCATTGGCTGATATAGTTTGAATTTCAAGGTATATCATTATGGGTATATATTACCCTCCAAATCTCTCTCTCTTTATATATATACACATATGTGTATATACACATATATATGTGTATATACATATAGGTAATTAGTACAGAAAAGAGGTTTATTTGGCTATGGTTCTGCCAACATGTCTAAATTCCAGTACAGATGCACCTTGACTTATGACAAACCCATATTAAAGTAAAAAATACTGTAAGTTGAAAATGTACTTAATACATCTAACCTATGAAACCTTGTAGCTTAGCCTAGTTTAACTTAAATGTGCACAGACCACTTACATTAGTTTACAGTTGGGCAAATCATCTAACACGAAGCCTATTTTATAATAAAGATTTTATAAATAATTTTAAATCAAAGTTCAAAGTTCAAAGTAAGATTTCTACTGGATGTGCATTGCCTTCACACCATGGTAAATTTGAAAAGTTAAGTTGAACCATTGTTGGTTGAGGTTCATCTGTACTTCCAGAATAAACCTTGGGGCTCATGACCTGGTCTAGGTTTATTGTCAGATGAATGCAATGCACTGATTAGCTTAGGCCTAGGGTTCTTGCCCATCCATGAAACAATAACTAGGGCCAAGGGGTCAGGATAGGTCATTGAACTTTAGCCAATTCAGGCCCAACCTGGAGCTGTGGGATATGGGTACAGTTTCCTGCACAATACATGGTAGGATAAGAATGAGTAGTCTGGTACCTGGCTGTGAATCAAGTGGAAGTTGCTGTTCATTGTACGTCTACATCATGCAGAAATTCAAATATTGTATATCTTGGCTTGGCTGAGAGAGAGGCTATGTAATGAGTGGTACATGGGCTTGAGTATCTAACATGTTCCTTTTTTCCAAGGTGTCATTCTTCCCCATTTCTATCCCTGTGTCTATGACATCATCTACATCCTAAAACATACATTCACAGTAAATTCCTTTTCTGCATAATAAAATGCCTGATAATATTCCTGGAGGGGGTAGGGCCTGCCCTTGAGAACAGGAATCTGGGCATGTGTTCCTAGGTTACTGCTAGTATCTTAGCCCAGAGCTCTGGGTCATTTTTACCGATTAAGTGTTTATAATAAAATTTGAGAGTTTCATTGTTTTGGCACTTAGTTGTCTTTTTTTTTTTCTTTTTTTTAATTATTATTACTATTATTATACTTTAGGCTCTATGGTACATGTGCGCAACGTGCAGGTAAGTTACATATGTATACATGTGCCATGCTGGTGCACTGCACCCACCAACTCGTCATCTAGCATTAGGTATATCTCCCAATGCTATCCCTCCCCCCTCCCCCCACCCCACAACAGTCCCCGAAGTGTGATGTTCCCCTTCCTGTGTCCATGTGTTCTCATTGTTCAATTCCCACCTATGAGTGAGAATATGCGGTGTTTGGTTTTTTGTTCTTGCGATAGTTTACTGAGAATGATGATTTCCAATTTCATCCATGTCCATACAAAGGACATGAACTCATCATTTTTTATGGCTGCATAGTATTCCATGGTGTATATGTGCCACATTTTCTTAATCCAGTCTATCATTGTTGGACATTTGGGTTGGTTCCAAGTCTTTGCTATTGTGAATAATGCTGCAATAAACATACGTGTGCATGTGTCTTTATAGCAGCATGATTTATAGTCCTTTGGGTATATACCCAGTAATGGGATGGCTGGGTCAAATGGAATTTCTAGTTCTAGATCCCTGAGGAATCGCCACACTGACTTCCACAATGGTTGAACTAGTTTACAGTCCCACCAACAGTGTAAAAGTGTTCCTATTTCTCCACATCCTCTACAGCACCTGTTGTTTCCTGACTTTTTAATGATTGCCATTCTAACTGGTGTTAAATCCTCTGTGTCTTTTTCTATTTCTCTATTGCTGCCATAACAACTTACCACAAACTTAGTGGTTAAAAAACACAAATTAATTACTTTATTGTTTTGTAGGTCAGAAGTTTAACATGGGTCTCACTGGGCTGTCAATCTATAATAAAAACAGAGAGATGGCTCTCAAAATAAATGAGTTTATTGGGGAATTAGCAGAATGTTGCAATCTGGAATATGCATGTTATGACCAATGCTGGGCATATTCAAGGAGATTGAGGTAAGAGGAAGCTTTTAAAAGCAAAAGGAGAAGTGTGCATAAGTTGTTTTGAATGAAAGAGAACATTGGTTACAGGGGCTTTATTGCAGGAGTTGACGTCAGTTCATTAGTGGAGACAGTGTGTCAGGCAAGTGTTCTTGTACAAATGGTTAGCTGTCCTTGTGTGACTCATGGAGCAAGCTGTGGTTTGGAAAAAAGTCTTGTAATAGTTTCTCTTATCAGGTAAATTGTAAATGAGAGCCCTGCCTTCAAAACCTCCCAGCCCCATTTAGTTTGGTTTTAACATAAGTGACTCCATTTTGGTACTGACAGTTTTCACAAGACTAAAATGCACTTCTTTCTGAATCCTCTAGCTGAGGATTCGTCTTTTGTCTTATTCAGGTTCTTAACAGAATCTCATTCTTTGCAGTAGTGATAGTAAGATCCCTTCTTCTGGCTGGCTCTCAGTTCAGGGTAGTTCCCTGCTTTCAGAGGCCATTGTGTTCCTTGGGTTGTGACCCCTTCTTCCATTTTTAAATCAGAAATGGCAGATTGAGTTCTTCTCATATCACATCTATCTGACCCCCTGTGAACTGTTCTCCACTTTCAAGGACTTGTTATTAGATTGGATCCACCCAAATAATTCAGGATAATCTTGCCTTTTAATTTTTAGCTGGTTAGCAACATTCATTCTCTCTGAAACTGAACAGAAAGAATTATGTGAAAAAATTGCTATGTAACATACAAATTCACAGATTTGAGGAGTGAAACATGAATATCTTAAGGGACCATTTTTCTTCCTTACACCACATGCACACACATGTACACACACACACACACACACAACTGGCTCACATTCATTTTTTGCCTCTTTCCACTTAATTATTCAAATTATGAAAAAGGAAAATAAAACCCTGTTGGTCTCTTCTGCTCTCACACCCAACACTTCTGACACCAAATGTTTGGGATTTTTTTTTTTTCCACACCAAGCAATTTTTCAATTCTTTGCAGATTCCAACTAGGTGTCCTACAATTCAGTTCAGTTCTGAAACTGTCTTCCTGGAGCTAGCCTCAGATCCCCCCAAGTTAAGGGCTTGGTCTAACAAGACTGCCCCAATTTTAGATGCCAGTTGCCAGTCTGAGCTCCACTTCTGACCGACCAGCTATAAAGTGGGGATTCCCAAGACCCCCTCCTGGAGTTTGATCATTTTCTATAGTGGATCATGAACGTCAGGGAAACGTTTACTTATGTTTAGCAGTTTATTATAAAGGATACAACTCAGGAACAGTCAGATAGAAGAGACATAAAGGACAGTGTGGGGGCAGTGGTGCAGAGCTGCTATGCTCTCTCTGGGCACACCACTCTTCCAACACCTTGATGTGCTCAACCCAGACGCTCTCTGAACTTTTGGGTTTTTATAGAGGCCTCATTACGTAGGCATGAATGATTAAATCATTGGCCTTATGGTGATTAAGCCGAACTATAGTCCCTCTCCCTTCCCAGGAGGTCTCTACCCCTGAAGGGTGTGCTGAATGTCCCATCCCATTCTACTTTTTTAAGGTTATTTTCAACTGACCACTAATTATATAAGGAATTACATCCACTTGTAAAAAAAAAAAACATCTGGTCTATCTTTTCTCTATAGTACCGTAGTTTTGAGGTTGTAAGAATAAATTACACGTTTAATGCTACTTCAAAAGGAATTTTAAAAATAAACATTCCAAATGTGCTTCTAGGGTCATGCTATCAACTGTTTTTCCAAGATTATAGCGATTGAGATTTTGCTTTTCAAACTATTTTATGCCTATCGGTGTGTGTTTACTTTGACCACATCGTTTATCTGCTCAGAACTCTAAATCAGCTTTGAATTTCATGCTGTCTACTGGCTCTGAGTTGAAATGCTTATTCAGTTGCTTAAAGGAAAGAAAACATTTCTTTGAGCTGCTTCAACCTGTAATAGTCTTTAGACAGTAGCCATTGTATAAAAAATCTGTGCATCCCGCTTGATATTCATGATTACTCAGTATAATAATCAGCAATGTCTTGGGGATGGTAACAATGTGCTATGTGTTTTATACAAACTTTTTCCTTGAATTCTTACAACATACCTTTGGGGGTATGTGCTGCTGTCAATTCTGTTATATAAATCAGAAAATAAAAACACAGGGGGCCGAAGTCATTTGTTCAGTCATGTAGCTGTGAAGTATCAGCAAAGAAACTTTAGCTCACTGACAAGAATGCCTCTGCCCTGAGCCATTTGACCATAAATGCCTCATGAAATTTATTCCTTTTTAAAGTGGCTATTTTACCATTAATATGGGGGCATATGTGGACCAAATATTACTATTGCTTTATTGACAGGAAATTGAGTACCATAGTTGCCCTAGTCAGATATCTAATATTCATAATTGTATAACTATCCTTTCATTTCCTTGTTCTATGAAAGCTGTATTATGGCAGGTAACCAATTTCCATAAATTGTTATAGTCTATACATTTTGTTTCAGCTAGTAGAGGTTTTTTTTTTTTTTAACCCATTGGACAAATCTTTAGATTGTCTCCTATTGCTGATTAGAAAAAAAGGGTTTTCTGTTTTTTCCTCAAAATTAGGGATAACTCTGGGGAATATTTAGGACAATATGTAAAAAAATTTCATATCTAAGACAGACCTTTGTGTAAGCAAATCAATCATCTTTGCCACATTCCAGTGTGTTCTGTTAGCGTTCATAGAAAACATTCATGTGAAGCCAATCGCAAAGCTGAAGGTATCAAAGAAAGTGATAAGAATTAGAAACGAGTTCATTTAATTTACCAAGATTCTTCAGGTAGACCCTTCTAATTTTCATTTATTTTGCAGGTCTTTTCAGCTCCCCAAAAAGCTACATTAATCACCTAGGATATTTATATACCAATCCCCAATTTCCAAAAATAGGTGCCAAGATTGCATCATATGTGCAAAAGAAGAGTATTTGGGAGGCTCTTAGGTAATTGATCTGTTTGAGAGTCTCCACCCTGAGTTTCAGTCTAGTGTCTAGGATCTCACCTCCATTCCCAGGGAGACACTACTTACTTACTGGCAAAGACATGCCTTAGTCCAGAGGAATAAGAAAAAACGGTATCACAGAAAAATCATGAGACATCTAAAGAGAACAAGCTGTAGGAATAAAAGGCACAACTAGAACACATATAAGAGGATGCAAAATTGATGGAACTCATACAGCAAGGCTTTAAAGTAAACATATTCTATGTTATCACAGAGATAAGATAGACAATTGGAAACAGTAGATCAGATAGTTATAAATAAACAACTGGAGGTATTAGAACGAAATAATAATGTTGAACTAAATTGCTGCATGGATATGCTGACTCACAGGATTGATATAGCTGAAGAACGAACAAGTGAGCTGGAAGATCACATTGAGGAACTCTCCTGAAAGACATCAGAAAATGACAAACAACTGGAAAGAATAAAAGATTGAGAGATAGAGAGAATAGAAGTGCCAACAGCTAAATAAAAAGGAATTTCAGAAGAGAACGAAGAGTAAATAGAGGAGAGAAAGTAGTAGAAGTAATGAACAAGACATGCAGCCTTAGGCAGAAAAGAATCATAGAGCCCTGGTAGAACTGATAAGAAGAAAACTACATCTAGACCCATGACAATGATATTTGAGGACATGAAAAACCACAAATGTTTCTAAATGCTCCAGAGAGGAAAAACCAGACCCCTACTAAGTAAGTGATGATAATCTTTTCAATAGTAACACTTGCTGCAAGAAGACAGTAAAAATATATTTTCAAATTGTTGATGGAAAATGACTTTGAACTATATTCATTAAAACTATTATTTAAAATTACGAACTGGGCATGCCTTTAATAGCAGCACATTGTCCAAGACCAGCAATTTAAGACCCACCTGGGCAACACAGTAAGACCCTATCACTACAAAAAAAAAATTAAAAAATTAGCCAGGTAGAGTGGCATGTACCCATAGTGTTCACTATTTGGGAGGCTGAGATGGGAAGAGTGCTTGAGCTCAGGAGGCTGAGGCTACAGTGAACTATGATTGTATCACTTTACCTAGCCTGGGCAACACAGTGAGACCCTGTCTCTAAGAAATAAAATAAAATAAAATAAAAATTGTTATTGAGTATAGAAGATCTTATAAAGCAGATTAAATAAAAGTCTTAATAAATTCCCCAAATTAATATCATTCATGACATAAAATGTCTGTAATTTAAGAAAAATGGAAATTAATAATAAAACTTAAACACTAACATAGCTAAATAACTAAAAATGTACTAAATAAACAATAAAAAGAAAATAATAAGGGAAACTAAAATAGTTAGGCTAGATAGCAATGAAAGCACTACATGTCAACACCTGGGGAGGCAGATTAGGAAGAAATTAATGGACTTAGAACATTTAACAAATAATAAGAACTACTGAAATAAATTAGCTAAGTGTTCAACTTAAGAAATAAAGAACAACAGAATAAATCCTAGGAAACAAGCGGAAAATTAATAAAAGTAAAGGCAGAATTGAATAAAATGAGATTATATAAAGAAAATTAGAGAGGGTAACAATTTCAAAAAAACCCTGTTCTTTCAGAAGACAAACCACTGGTAGGATTTAATAAGAAAAAATTGACAAGATATTTAAATAAAATACGGAGTGAAAAATTGAAAATACACATAGAATACAGATTTAAGAATCATTAAAATATTATGAAAATAATACTTAAATAATTTTGAAAACATTGATGTAGAAGACAAATTTCCCCTCAAATAACAAAATGAACAAAAGCAGATGGAAATTAAAATAGATTAATAACCACTAAAGTGATTAAAATGGATTCTCAAAATGTCCTTTGGCCTCCAATACTGAATAGTTCTACAGATAGATTCAATCAAATTGTTAAGAATCAGATAATTTTTCTTATGTACATTATTATGTCAAAATATAAAAAATAAAAGGGAAATGTGAGAAATTAGGTTTATGGGCCAATTCCATTTAAGAACATAGATGTAAATATACAGAAATTAAGTAAGTAAATACAGCAATGCATTAGAATTGCATTATGATATAATAGCATTGATTATAAAAATGCCAGGATGATTCAACACTGAATAAAATCTATCATCTTGATAGGTGTAGAAAAAAATTGAATAAATGTCAACAAAATGGTAGACAACCTCACACCTGTAATCTCAGCACTTGGTAGGCCAAGGCAGGCAGATCACCTGAGGTCGGGAGTTTGAGACCAGCCTGGCCAACATGGTGAAACCCCATCTCTACAAAAAGACAAAAATTAGCCGGGCATGATGGCGGGTGCCTGTAATCCCATTACTTGGGAGGCTAAAGTGGGAGAATTGCCTGAATCCAGGAGGCGGAGGTTGCAGTGAGCCAAAATCGTGCCATTGCACTCCAACCTCCGTCACAAAAAACAAACAAACAAACAGAAAACAAAAAAAAACCTCATATAAAAAACATTTTTAGTGAAAATGTTTTAGCCACATTACATTTAGTGTAAGAAAAAAGACAGTAATTTTCAGTCTTCCTGTTACTAGTCAACTGATTTTTAGTGGTAGGGTGATTAAAATCAACTCAGGTTTGCTAGAGACTTTTCTGAGTTTAGCTCTGAAAATCTTGTTTCTGGGGAAACTCCTCAGTCCCAGGCAAACTGGATGATTAGAATGGCACAGTTAGAGTTTTAAAGCTAAAGTCCCATGTCCCAGAACCCTTTTCAGCCTCAGGCAAACTAGACAGCAACTACAGATCCTGACTAGAGCTATATAGAAGAAAAAGACACATAAAGTATAAAAATGGGAAAAAAGAGGTAAATGTTTTAAATTATTTATTGAGAGACAAACTTACAAAATGTAAGAAAGTCATTAAACTGCTAAGATCAATAATATAATGGCAAAAAAAATACTGGATCCAAAATCAGCAAAACAGATTAATAGGATTTCTTAATAACCAACTAGGAAATGTAGACTGAATATCATTTATAAAAACAATAAAAATTGTGGGGTACCTAGGAGTTGTCTAACAAAGTCTACTAAAAACTTTATGGAGACAATGTTAAAGTTACTTTAAAGGATCTAAAAGAAAAATCTAAAGGTGAAATATGCCTCATTCCTGAGAAAATAATTTTGCATTGTAAACATAAATTTTCTCTATATTAATAAATCCAAAGCAATTCTAACCAAAATTCCAGCATAATTTGGGGGGGGAAAGAGTGACTTGAAAAATTACTTTAAAACTGTATATGGAAGAATCAGCTTCCTCAAATGGATAAAACAATTTTTTTTATTATACTTTAAGTTTTAGGGTACATGTGCACAATGTGCAGGTTAGTTACATACGTATACATGTGCCATGCTGGTGTGCTGCACCCATTAACTCATCATTTAGCATTAGGTATATCTCCGAATGCTATCCCTCCCCCCTCCCTCCACCCCACCAACAGTCCCCAGAGTGTAATGTTCCCCTTCCTGTGTCCATGTGTTCCCATTGTTCAATTCCCATCTATGAGTGAGAACATGCGGTGTTTGGTTTTTTGTCCTTGCGATAGTTTGCTGAGAATGATGGTTTCCAGCTTCATCCATGTCCCTACAAAGGACATGAACTCATCATTTTCTGTGGCTGCATAGTATTCCATGGTGTATATGTGCCACATTTTCTTAATCCAGTCTATCATTGTTGGACATTTGGGTTGGTTCCAAGTCTTTGCCATTGTGAATAGTGCTGCAATAAACATACGTGTGCGTGTGTCTTTATAGCAGCATGATTTATAATCCTTTGGGTATATACCCAGTAATGGGATGGCTGGCTCAAATGGTATTTCTAGTTCTAGATCCCTGAGGAATCGCCACACTGACTTCCACAAGGGTTTAACTGGTTTACAGTCCCACCAACAGTGTCAAAGTGTTCCTATTTCTCCACATCCTCTCTAGCACCTGTTGTTTCCTGACTTTTTAATGATTGCCATTCTAACTGGTGTGAGATGGTATCTCATTATGGTTTTGATTTGCATTTCTCTGATGGCCAGTGATGATGAGCATATTTTCATGTGTCTTTTGGCTGCATAAATGTCTTCTTTTGAGAAGTGTCTGTTCATATCCTTAGCCCATTTTTTGATGGGGTTGTTTGTTTTTTCTTGTAAATTTGTTTGAGTTCATTGTAGATTCTGGATATTAGCCCTTTGTCAGATGAGTAGGTTGCGAAAAATTTCTCCCATTTTGTAGGTTGCCTGTTCACTCTGATAGTAGTTTCTTTTGCTGTGCAGAAGCTCTTTAGTTTAATTAGATCCCATTTGTCAATTCTGGCTTTTGTTGCCATTGCTTTTGGTGTTTTCAACATGAAGTCCTTGCCCATGCCTATGTCCTGAATGGTAATGCCTAGGTTTTCTTGTAGGGTTTTTATGGTTTTAGGTCTAACGTTTAAGTCTTTAATCCATCTTGAATTGATTTTTGTATAAGGTGTAAGGAAGGGATCCAGTTTCAGCTTTCTCCATATGGCTAGCCAGTTTTCCCAGCACCATTTATTAAATAGGGAATCCTTTCCCCATTTTTTGTTTTTCTCAGGTTTGTCAAAGATCAGATAGTTGTAGATATGCAGCATTATTTCTGAGGGCTGTGTTCTGTTCCATTGATCTATATCTCTGTTTTGGTACCAGTACCATGCTGTTTTGGTTACTGTAGCTTTGTAGTATAGTTTGAAGTCAGGTAGCATGATGCCTCCAGCTTTGTTCTTTTGGCTTAGGATTGACTTGGCGATGAGGGCTCTTTTTGGTTCCATATGAACTTTAAAGTAGTTTTTTCCAATGCTGTGAAGAAAGTCATTGGTAGCTTGATGGGGATGGCATTGAATCTATAAATTACCTTGGGCAGTATGGCCATTTTCACGATATTGATTCTTCCTACCCATGAGCATGGAATGTTCTTCCATTTGTTTTTATCCTCTTTTATTTCCTTGAGCAGTGGTTTGTAGTTCTCCTTGAAGAGGTCCTTCACATCCCTTGTAAGTTGGATAAAACAATTTTGAAAAATTAGAATATAATAGAGGGAGCCAGTCTCTCATACTAATAAATAATCCAAAATATGTATTGTAACAAAACAATGAAGTATTGCTGCAGCAACAGGCAAATAGACAAAAGAAACAGAATAGACAGCTCAGAAACAAACTCATATTTAAACAAATTGGTAATTAATAAAAATGCAAATATGTGAAGATAATTGGCTACTTTAAAAACATTAAGTTGGATACTTATTGTCTATTATATTAAAATTATTTACAATTACTAAATATGAAAAACAAAAGAAATATGATATAAAATAAAAGAAAATACCTAATTAAGAAAATTTAGGACAATGTGACCTCAGGATAGGGAAGGACATTTAAAACAAGATCCTCAAGTTCAAACATAAAGACAAAAAAATTACAAATGTGATTACGTCTACTTTTCAATTTTTTTCTTCAGTAAATTATACATGGACAAAATTTACTGGAGATAGGTGACTAGCAGAAGATATTTACAATGTCTATAAAATTTTAAAGGCATCAATATTTAGTGTATACATGAATTGCCTGGAAATCAGCAAGATAAATGCAAGACATTCAACAGAAGAGTAAATGATAGGATTAAACTATTTGCAGAACGGTGGATGCTGATTTAATAAGCATGTGAAGAGATCTTGACAGGTATTTAGAGAATGCAAGTTAAAATCAAGAAACACTCTCCTGCACCCAAAGATTTATTAAACATTAGAAAGTCAGGTAGTATCAGCTCTAGCAAAATGTGGGAGAAATGGGTATCCTCAGGTTGGTGGGAGTGCAAATTGATGTAGTCATTTGAAAGGACCAGCCAGTAGTGCTCAGTGGAACTAAGTATGTGGATAATGTACAATCGAGAAATCTCTTTATCTGTATACACAAAACCTCTCACACAGGTCTGTAAGGATAAATGTGCAAAAATGATTATTGCAGTAGTCACTTTTGGTAGCAGAGTTGGAGGCAATCCTTCAATTGGTCATCCTAGCAAAATGGATATATAACATGTGGCATATGCATACAATAGAAAACTAGGCAGCTTCAAAAATAATTATATACGTACATGTACAGTTGTTCTTCACTATTTATGGATTCCATATTTGTAAATTTGTCTACTTGCTAAAATTTATTTGTATTCCCCAAATCAATACTCTTGGCACTTTTGTAGTCATTGTGGACATGACATTTGCTGAGAAGGGAAAGCTTTGAGTTGTTCAACGTGGATATTCCCAGCTGAGGTTGAACACGGCCACATTCTTTGTGTTTTGTCTCTCATAAGATAAACAAGTGTCCTTTTCGTGGCCTATTCAGTGCCACATTTATTGCATTTCTGTTCTTTATGTTGATTTTGCTGTTTATTTTATTTTTTTATTATACTTTAAGTTTTTAGGGTATGTATGCACAACGTGCAGGTTAGTTACATATGTATACATGTGCCATGTTGGTGTGCTGCACCCATTAACTCATCATTAAGCATTATGTGTATCTCCTAATGCTATCCCTCCCCCTTCCCCCCACCCCACAACAGGCCCTGGTGTGTGATGTTCCCCTTCCTGTGTCCATGTGTTCTCATTGTTCAATTCCCACCTATGAGTGAGAACATGCGGTGTTTGGTTTTTTGTCCTTGCAATAGTTTGCTGAGAGTGATGGTTTCCAGCTTCATCCATGTCCCTACAAAGGACATGAACTCATCATTTTCTGTGGCTGCGTAGTATTCGGTGGTGTATATGTGCCACATTTTCTTAATCCAGTCTATGATTGTTGGACATTTGGGTTGGTTCCAAGTCTTTGCTATTGTGAATAGTGCCGAAATAAACATACGTGTGCATGTGTCTTTATAGCAGCATGATTTATAATCCTTTGGGATTGCTGGGTCAAATGGTATTTCTAGTTCTAGATCCCTGAGGAATCGCCACACTGACTTCCACAATGGTTGAACTAGTTTGCAGTCCCACCAACAGTGTAAAACTGTTCCTATTTCTCCACATCCTCTCCAGGACCTGTTGTTTCCTGACTTTTTAATGATTGCCATTCTAACTGGTGTGAGATGGTATCTCATATTGGTTTTGATTTGCATTTCTTTTTGCTGTTTAAAGCGGCCCTGAAGCATAGTGCTGTCTGGCATTCCTAAGTACAAGAAGGCTGTGATGTGCCTTATAGAAAAAAATACGTGTGTTAGATATGTGTGGTTCAGACTTGCCGTTGACTGTGAGTTCGATGTTGATGAATCAACAATATATATTAAAATGTCTTTAAACAGAAATACACATAATACAAGGTTATGTATTGATCAATTGATAAAAATGTTGTGACCAGAGACTCATAGGAACCTAACATTGTACTTCCTCTAAGAGTAATGACCAAGTATTTACTAATTCAGTATCCACAGTGGCTTTTTAGAACACAAAGACTGCAAATAAGGATTGACTATATATGTATGTATATATATGTGCATATGCATATGTATGTGTGTATATACATGCCTCTAAATATGTTTGAAATAATGTACATATGTGTATGTATATATATTATGCTGAAATTTCCTCTTTATAGATTTACATAGAGAATGATCTAAAATAACAGAGTGTTGAGGAAGATTGTTGAAATAATATAATTTGCAGTCAGTATGATGTACCATTTGAGTAAAATTATAACAACCCCCAACAAAAATAATGTGTTACAAGCATATGCACATATCTAAATAAGTTTATAAAGTTGGATTGGAATATGTTATGTATTATAATGAGAGCTGGAGAATGGAAGAAATGGGAATGGGGATGGAGAAAGAAAAAAAATTATAAATAATTTTTCTCTTTCCCTTGCAAAGCAAAATAAATGACAATGTGCTATAAACCGAGGTGTGTTATTAGCCTAATTGTGAATTTAAAATAAAAGCCTGCTGGCTTATAAGCACAGTCCATAATGTTTTATTTTACTTTTTTTTGAGAGAGTCTCACTCCATCATCCAGGCTGGTGTGCAGTGGCTCAGTCTTGATTCACTGCAACTTCTGCCTCTCAGCTTCAAGCGATTCTCATGCCTCAGCCTCCCAAGTAACTGGAATTACAGGTGCAGGCCACCATGCCTGGCTAAATTTTGTATTTTTAGTAGAGACAGGGTTTCGCCATGTTGGCCAGGCTGGTCTCCAACTCCTGACCTCAAGTGATCCTCCCACCTCAGCTTCCCAAAGTGCTGGGATTACAGGCATGAGCCACCGTGCCCAGTCAATTTTTATTTTTTAAATAAGAATTAAAAAACTGACTTTTTGCCTTTCTCTCCATTCCTGTGAATTTAGGGGCCAATACAGGTTGCCATAAAAAATTAGGAAAAAATCCTGCCCTTTTTCAATACTTGATAGCATGTAAACCAAAGTTAATACTAATGTATTAATATTGGTTCGTTAATTATGACAAATGTAATGTATTAATATAAAATATTTATAATGTGAGATCTGGTTGTGTGGGTATATGGGAACTCTGCACTCTTTTCACAATTCAGTACATCTAAAACAAAACATTTATTAAAAGGTAAAGTTAAATACTGGTTTCTCACCACCATCCTGAGATTTTTTATTTGCCAGCTTGTGTTCACTGAGTATGAATCCTGATGTCTTTATACAGAAGCTACTTTTAAAAAGCCTTTCCCTTTTTAGTAGGCTGTTGGGTGTTTGAATTGACCTTAGAATATCAGGAGCTTAATAGCTTCCTTGAAACTTTTGATAAGCTATTTGTGGAAGAGAGGTCAGAATTAGGGTCTATGGATAAGAGTTAAAGGAAGGCCGACTTCGAGTTCTGGAGGAAAAGATATATACTAGTGATTTAAATTGGATGCAGATGAAATGGCTTGCCTGAAGTTGGCTTCTCATATCTGGAACATTTCAAACAGAGACCTCTTTTTAGGTCTATTATACATGGGAGAATAGGTAAAATGCTAAATAAGAAGGTTAGAATAGTCTTTATTCATAGCCCCTTCTTACTATCGCCTTCTGGGTCTTTACTGAGTTGACAATCTGATTCTGCAACCCAGGTTCTCTTGATTTGCTTATTTATGCATCCAATAAATATTTGTGAATCACCTACCATATGGCTAACATTTTACCAAGCCCTAGGTATTTGACATTGAACACAAAGAAATGACGTTCTTTCCAAGTCCACTGAGCAAGGTTTCCTTCTGTGGAACAGGTCAGAAATGGTTCATTAAATCCTTTGTCAGTCGGTTCAAAGGCCACTATTATTCTCTTTAGAGAGGAATCACCCAGAAGGAATGAAATCCTGATGAGGATTTACTGACAATAAAGGCTATCAAGACACTTTAAAGACATACTTTTTTTTTTTCAGGGAGCAGGTGGAATGTGGTTGTTTGGCAGTATCTTCCTTCCCCTGACCTATGTCATCATTCTCCCCAAGATAGACATAAGAAACCAAAAACTGCTGCGCTGAAGACAAAGATGTGTGTAATTTAAACAGAAGTGGGCCATTTAAAATTACTATCTTCCTTATGCCTATCAAGTATCATGTAATTTAGGAAAAATCATTTCTTTTAGTTCTGTTTTGGGGCCAATAATTCTCCTTTGCAAATAACCACAGATGTTCTCAAATGAAACTGTTGTGTGCATTCCAAATGAATTTACGAATTTAAAGAGTTTTGCTCAGATATTCATTCTGTTGTATTTGGAGGTCAAAAAGAAGTCAACCTGTCTCAGGAAGGAAGCCAACATTTTATCTAATGCATACCACGTAAACTTTATATTTATTATTTCATTCATTACCTGTAAATCCTTGGAGGCTCAGAGAGTTTAAATAATTTACTCATTTACTTTAACTGAATTATTAAATGTGGGAGCCAGGTAACCAAACTCAGTTGAAAATCCCGGAGTTCTTTCCTCACAATTGGACTTCTGACTCTTTTTACAAGGTCCTCCTTGGCCATCTGAGATTGATTCATTTATTTTGTCTAAAGATATTTCTTGGCACATACACTATGTTCCTAGCATAATGGCAGATGATGGGAACACATTCCTGAAAAAAAAAAACGGTTCTTGTAGATGTGAGACTTAGAGCCTGGTGAGAAAGTCAAACAGTAATCAAGTAAATACACATTTAATAAAACTAAATAATAATGAATCAAGAGATAAATCCTGTAATCTTAGCATTTTTGGAGGCTGAGGTGGGTGAATTGCTTAAGGCCAGAAGTTTGAGACCAGCTTGGGCAGCATCATGACACCCCATATCTACAAAAAATTAAAAAAATGGCCAGCCATGGTGGCGCATGCATGTAATCCTAGCTACTCAAGAAGCTGAGGTGGGAGGATTGCTTAAGCCTGGGAGCTCGAGTCTGCAGTGAGCCACGATTGCACCATTGCACTCTAGCCTGAGTGACAGTGTAAGACTGTGTCAGAGAGAGAGAGAGAGAGAGAAAAGCTGTAGGAAAAATCAGCAGATGCCATGACAGAAATCAATGAGGGTAGAGACAAGGTTTCATTTAAACTAATTAATGAAAGCCCCTTTGCAGCAATGGTATTTGAAGATAAGCAAATGTCAGTTGGCAAAGTTTGGGGGGTAGAGTATTATAAAAATGTTTGAAGGTACAAGTGTGTTTCCATTTAATTCTGTAATCCATTTTGAGTTAAATTTTGTGTAAGATGTAAGGCTTAGGTTGGAGTTCATTGTTTTGGCCTATGCATGTCCAGTTGCTTCAGTGTCATTTGTTGAAAAGGCTGTGTTTCCTCCCTGAATTTCTTTTGTAACATTATAAAGTCAACTGCACTGATTTCTGGATTCTGTATTCTGTTAAATTGATCTGTGTGTCTATTCCTCCATCAATATCACACAACCTGGATTAGTGTGGCTAACTAATGTCTTGATACTGAGCAGACTAATTTTTCCTACTTTATTCTTTTACAAAATTATTTTAGATATTCTAGTTCTAGTTCTGGTAATGACAGATGCTTATAAAACCATCAAATCTCATCAGACTCAGTCATTATCGTGAGAACAGCATGGGGGAAACCACTCCCATGATCCAATTACCTCTACCTTGTCCTGCCCTTGACTCGTGGGGATTATGGGGATTACAAGTCAAGGTGAGATTTGGATGGGGACACAGCCAAACCATATCATTCTGCACCTCTCAAATCTCATGTCTTCACATTTCAAAACACAATCATGCCCTTCCAACAGTCCCCCAATGTCTTAACTTGTTCTAGTATTAACCCAAAAGTCCAAGTCCAAAGTCTCATCTGAGACAAGGCAAGTCCCTTCCGCCTGTGAGCCTGCAAAGTCAAAAACAAGTTAGTTACTTCCTGGATACAATGGGAATACAGGCATTGGGTAAATATACCCATTCCAAATGGGAGAAATTGGCCAAAACAAAGGGGTTACAGGCCCCATGAAAGTCTGAAATCCAAAAGCATAGTCATTATACCTTAAAATTCCAAAATGATCTCCTTTGATTCCATGTCTCACATCCAGGTCATACTGATGCAAGAGGCAGGCTCCCACAGCCTTTGGCAGCTCCACCCCTGTGGCTTTGCAGGGTACAGCCCCCATCCCAGCTGCTTTCATGGGCTGGTTTTGAGTATCTGTGGCTTTTCCAGCTGCATGATGCAAGCTGTTGGTGGATCTACCATTCTGGGGTCTAGAGAATGGTGGCCCTCTTCTCACAGCTCCACTAGGCAGTGCCCCAGTGGGGACTCTGTGTGGGGGCTCCAACCCCACATTTCCCTTCTGAACTGCCCTAACAGATGTTCTCCGTGAGGGATCAACCCCTGCAACAAACTCCTGAACATCCAGGTGTTGCCATACATCCTCTGAAATCTAGGCAGAGGTTCCCAAACTTCAATTCTTGACTCCTGTGCACCCATGGGCTTAACACAATATGGAAGCCACCTAGGCTTGGGACTTGCACCCTCTGAAGCAATGACCCAAGCTGTACCTTGGCTCCTTTTGGCCACTTTTAGCCACAGTGGGAGCTGAAGCAGCTTGGGCAAATGGCATCATGTCCCCAGGCTTCACAGAGCAAGATGCCCTTGGCCCAGCCCACAAAACCATTTTTCCCTCCTAGGCCTCCAAGCCTGTGATGGGAGGGGCTGCTGTGAAGGTCTCTGACATGCCCTGGGGACATTTTCCCCATTGTCTTGGTGATTAATATTTGGCTCCTAGTTGCTTATGCAAATTTCTGCAGCAGGCTTGAATTTTTTCCTAGAAAATGGGCTTTTATTTTCTTTCGCATCATCAGGCTGCCAATTTCCCAAACTTTTATGCTCCGCTTCCTTTTGAATGCTTTGCCACTTAGATATTTTTTCTGCCAGATACCCTAAATCATTTTTCTCAAGTTCAATGTTCCACAGATCTCTGTGGCAGGGGCAGACATCAATTCTCCCCAAAGTGATCTATAAATATAATGCAGTCCCAACAGGATTTATTTTTTGTAGAAATCAACAAGCTGATTCTAAGATTCATGTGTAAATGCAACAAATCTAGAATAGCCACAACAGCTTTGAAAAGGGAAAACAAGGTTGGAAGTTTAACAGCATCCAATTTTAAGACTTATTATGAAGTTACAATAAAAAATTATTGGCATCAAAATAGATGATCAGATAATTGAATAGAGGATAGAATCTAAAATTTACCCATAGACATATATAGACCACAATTTTTTGACATATTTTCAAAGGCAGTTCAGTGCTGGAAGAATAGTCATTTCAACAAATGGTGCTGGAAAAATTGGATATTCATATGCAAACAAACAAAACCCAAAACTTTGATTCACACATCACAACGTATCCTAAAATTAACTCAAAATGCATCAAATACCTAAATGTGAAAACTAGAACTACAAAGTTTCTAGAGGAAAACTGATAATTTCCCTGTAGTACTTACCACTATCAAAAATTACCTTATGATTTGTATACTGAGTTTTATTTTAGATTTTTACTTCTTAATGACTGACTCCTCCCTGGTACAATGTATGTTCCAGGTACACAGATACAACAAAACATATCACATAGAAAATATTTAATAAATATTTTTGACTAATGAATAGAACAAGGACCAAAAGGAGCTGTTTCCTCAGAAGCAGTGGAGTGGTCAGATGTAGCAAACTGAAAAACTACTGATGGGTGCTAAAAAAATAAAAATAAAAATAAGTAATTTTAGGCAACATATGCATTTAAAATTACTTGATTAAAACTTAATGGCTTAAAAAAATAACTTTACTTTTACACCATATTTCCAATCTCTATACCTTTACTTAAATATACAGGGCAACTAAGATATAGGGGTAAAGAATGAGTTATTCAAGGTCACAGAAATATGCCATTTATATATTTATTTAACAAGCATTTAATACAAATACTATTTACAAAGGACAGCACTAATCACTGAAATGTATGTAGGCAAAGATAAGCAAAATGTAGTGTTGTTCTTCTGTCTAAATTCTAATTTATAATTTTATTGGAGGAGGTGAATGCATACAAAATTGGGGTGGGGGGAAAATGAATGAAGTGGGAGGAGTGGAGGAATTCCATGTGTGGGTTAAATATGGCAATAACCCAACTTTTGGAATGAGAAAAGCAGGCCATTGTATATTTAATTCCAATCACAATGGTGTCACTGTGGCAGTCACCCCAGGTTGTGGTCAGCTAAACCTACGGTCTGCTCTTATAACTGTTCTTAGTAGTCCAGTTGACTGTAAAAGCAAAATACTATGGGGCAATTAATTTGAAGACTAGCACTCAATCCCAGGTTTCTGACAATCCTACACCTTTAAAAGTATGCGTTCTTGCTGCAATGAACAATACCCACCTCATTAGTTAGCAGGCAACTCTAATTTTGGTAAGAACATGAGAAACACTTGAAAATATCCTTGAGCATTTCAAACAAAATCTTCAAAATGTTGATCAGTTAAAGTCATGGGAAAATACCTTTGTGTGTAGCAAAATAATAAAGAGAAGCTTCCTCTGGAGGGATATTAATAACCAGGTTCTAACTATATTGATGATATATTTATAGATTCATCTCTGCTAAAGAGTTGCTGAGCTAAACTCTTTTATTGTTCAGATTACAAGCTGTTTCATTCTAGATTGGAACAAAAAAAGTTTTAAGCACCATTGCAAAAGAGAGTCAAGAGATAGTTTTAGACAGTTTGTTCAACAGGAGCTTAATTCGGTCGACCAAACTCATTTTCTCAACCTTCAAATATTTTGCTGTCTGTGTATTCCTTTGTATGGCTATACTTGGTTATGAGTACTAAAACAGTTCAATGTTTAATTATTATAAGAGCCAGTTTTTCTGACTCCAAATCCCATGCTCTGCCTACTTTGTAACATTGTCTCATCCTATTAGTGAGTAGGAGTTCTGCCCACTTTTCACATTCCATCTTTTTGGAGCTACAGAAGGCAAAAAGAATTTTGTCAGAGTGCAACTCCTTCCCAGATCAGCTTATTTGTGGTGTTACGTGTTGTGGCCAAAAGGCTGCTTTCCTACAACAATCAATGAGAAGGTGTTAAAAAGTCAACCTTATGAATAATTGCATTTTGTGTGTGTGCCAGTGGGGTTTGTGGCATTTCTCTGCAGTGTCTGTTAGTGACCTTACTTCCATTTACTGAAAATTTATCTTGTCTACAGTATTTTAATCTTTTTAGCATGAATAGAAAAAAAATCTTTATAGCAAAACATACTTTTACACTAGGGACTGATTTGATTTCATGTTTCTGTGAAGGTTTTTTTTTTTTTTTTTTTTAACCTCTATTGAAGGGAGACTTTCTGAACTTCCTCTTCCTAGTTGGCATTTTCAGGCTATTTTACAATCCATGGTTAACATGTAGAGTGAGTGATCTAGAGAATATATTTTTTAAAATATTTTTTGAAGTTAATGCTTCTATAAGTTTATAAAATTTATAACAGAAACCATATTTACAGAGACTTAATTAAGAGATAACACTGAAAGCTTTATGGCAAATGAAAACAAGATATGTGTACTGATTTCCACACAATGAGTGATTTGAAATCTGCCTGGTTAACATCTGTGGAATTTGGGTCCCAACTCTAACATTTACCAGTCATGTGACCTTGAGCAAATCACTTCTCCCCTCTAAGCCTAGAGAAGAAATGAGATAGAAGTACTTGCCTTACCAAACTCAGAAGGTAGCTAAGAGATTCAGATGAGATAATAAATGTGAAAATGCTAGGTTAACTATGCATTGCTTTGAAAATACCAAAGGGTAAGATTAATACAAAATTTAAATATAAATATATCAGATGTATCAAGATGGGATCTAAATAGCATAATTAAGTGTACTAATAATAATGATAACTCCATCAGCATAATAATATTGGAGCTGGATGTTATGGAAGTGATGATAAAATTTCTCCCTTTTCTCTTGCTATTGTTTCTTGTCAGATGAATACTTTAAAAAGTGATATTTTCTTTTGTATATAGATAGCTTTGTTCATCTCCAGACTCAAAACTTTGTTCCTAAAGATGTGGCAGAGTGAGAACAAGCACAATTCTGAAACTCAAGCAGAGGTAGAAAGAGCCAGGAGCAGGTGACAGGAGATGGGATAATGGACCTGGGCTCCAGTGTTTTCATTAGAACCAAACAAACATAAATGATATATTCCAAATGATTTTAAACATTAACAGAACAGACAGGTGTTTCAATTAAATAAGAAACAGAACAGGTAAGTTAATTATTAGCTTGGGGAAGACTTTTAATATTTTGAGCCATACCAACCTCTAACGGTTGATTTATAAGCAACTTGACTGCCCCTGAAAAAATTAGAAGAATAATTGTTATAAAATGACCATTGTGGTTTTCAAAGCAGTTTCACTTGTTTATTTACTTACTTTTCACAACAACCCTGTAAGGTGGGCAAGAGGAATAGCAACTGGACATAGACTTGCCTGACATTAGATAGAAGATAGATATGCTATGGTCTTTCTATGGAAAGAACACATACAGGATTCTTGATACAAGAAAGACATAAGGACAGCATGTAGCTGAACATATTTTCTTGCTCTGCCTTTATTTTCAAAGAAATGGAAGTTCTAAGTTATAAAAATAACAACAGGAACAATAATGAGATTCCACAAATACCATAAATTAGCAACTCAGGGAGAAAGATTTATTACCAAATCTGTTGACATAGTCTCAATTATAAATAGATTTGCTAAAGTTTCAGCGGCAGATATTTGCTTCCTACAAGCAAATCCCCCAACTATCTTTCCTACTTATTCTGGATCCAGCTTAATCCAATGATTTAAAAATACTTATTGAGCATCTACTCTATTTGAGGGATTATGCTAACTTTTACGAATTCTACATCAGTGCTATCCAATAGAACTTTGCTTTTTTAACTTTAATTTTAGGTTTGGGGTTACATATCAAGGTTGGTTATATAGGTAAACACGTGTCACAGGGGTTTGTTTTACATTTTATTTCATCACACAGGTATTAAGCCCAGTACCCAGTAGTTACCTTTTCTGCTTCTCCCTCTCTCCCACCCTCCCCCATCAAGTTGATCCCAGTGTCTATTATTTCCTTCTTTGTGTTGATAAGTTCCTATCATTTAGCTCCCACTTATAAGTGAGAACATGCAGTATTTGCTTTTATGTTCTGGCATTAATTTGCTAAAGATAATAGCCTCCAGCTCCATTCATGTTCCTGCAACAGACATGATCTCATTATTTTTATGGCTGCATAGTATTCCATGGTGGATTTGTACCACATTTTCTTTATCCAGTTGGTCATTGATGGGCATTTAGGGTGATTCCATGTCTTAGCTATTGTGATTAGTGCTGCAATGTATTAGTCTGTTCTCATGCTGCTAAAAAAGACATACCCAAGACTGGGTAATTTATAAAGAAAAAGAGGTTTAATTAACTCACATTTCCATATGGCTGGGGAGGCCACACAATCATGGCAGAAGGCAAAGGAGGGGCAAAATCATGTCTTACATGGCGACAGGTAAGAGAGAGTGTGCAGGAGAACTCCCTTTTATAAAATCATCAGTTCTCGTGAGACCTATTCACTATCACGAGAACAGCACAGGAAAAACCCACCCCAATTATACAATTACTTTTCACTGGGTGCCTCCCATGACATGTGGAGATTATGGTAGCTGGAATTGAAGATGAGATTTGGGTGGGGACACAGCCAAACCATATCATGCACTGAACATATGTGTGTATGTGTCTTTATGATAGAATTTTATATATTCCTCTGGGTATATACCCAGTAATGGAATTGCTGGGTCATGCGGTTGTTCTGCTTTTAGCTCTTTGAAGAATCACCATACTGCTTTCCACAATAGGTGATCAAATTTGCACTCCCATCAACAGTGTATAAGCATTCCCTTTTCTCTGCAACCTCACTAGCATCTGTTATTTTTTGACGTTTTAATAAAAGCCATTTTGACTGGTATGAGATGATATCTCACTGTGGTTTTGATTTGCATTTCTCTAATGATTAGTGATATTGAGCTTTTTTTTTTTCATTTGCTTGTTGGCTGCATGTATGTCTTCTTTTGAGAAGTATCCATTCATGACCTTTGCCCACTTTTTAATGGGGTTGTTTTTCTCTTGTAAATTTGCTTAAGTTCCTTGTGGACTCTGGATATCAGACCTTTGCTGGATGCATATTTTGCAAAAATTTTCTCCCATTCTGTAGGTTGTCTGCTCACTCTGTTGATAGTTATTTTTTTTAGGTCCCACTTGTCAATTTTTGCTTTTGTTGTGATTGCTTTTGGTGTCTTTGTCATGGAATCTTTCTTATTCCTATGTCCAGTATGGTATTGCTTAGGTTGTCTTCTAGGGTTTTTATAGTTGTGGATTTACATTTAAGTCTTTAATTCATCTTGAGTTGATTTTTGTGTATGGTGTAAGGAAGAGGTCGAGCTTCAATCTTCTGCATATGGCTAGCCAGTTATCCCGGCACCATTTGTTCAATAGGGAGTCTTTTCCTCATTGCTTGTTTTTGTCAGCTTTTTCAAAGATCAGATGGTCATAGGTATGCAGTCTTATTTCTGGGATCCTTCTTCTGTTTCATTGGTCTGTGTGCCTGTTTTTGTACCAGTAACATGCTGTTTTGGTTACTGTAGCCTTGTAGTGTAGTTTGAAGTCAGGTATTGTGATATCTCAGTTTTGTTCTTTTTGCTTAGGGATGCCTTGGCTCTTCAGGCTCTTTTGTGATTCCATATAAATTATAAAATAGATTTTTCTAGTCCTGGGAAGAATGTCCTTGATAGTTTGATAGGAATAGCATTCCAACTGTAAATTGCTTTGGGCAGTATGGCCATTTTAATGATATTGATTCTTTCTATCCACGAGCATGGGATGTTTTTCCATTTGTTTGTGTCTTCCCTGATTTCTTTAAGCAGTGTAATTCTCATTGTAGAGCTCTTTCATCCCCACTGGTTAGTTGTATACCTAGGGATTTTATTTCTTTTTGTGGTAATTGTGAATGGGATTGCTTTTCTGATTTAGCTCTCAGTTTGGTTGTTGTTTGTGTATGGAAATGCTAGTGATTTTTGTACATTTACTTTGTATCCTGAAACTTTGCTGAAGTTGTTTATCAGCTGGAGGAGCTTGTGGACCAGGACCATGGGATTTTCTAGATATAGAATTATGTTATCTGCAAACAGAGATAGTTTGACTTCCTCTCTTCCTATTTGGATGCCCTTTATTTCTTGACCCAAGGAGAGGAGACCAGTTCATCTCCCATAGATCCTATACATGCCGCACCCCCCTTCACACGCACACACACAAACTACTCATCACTAGACAGGAAACCCTTGGTTTGAGTCCACAGGACACACCCTCTATCCTGGGCTGATTGCACAAGCAATTGCTTACCTGCATCTCTCTGAGGTAGAGTCCCCAAGGGACAAGCAAATGACCCTCAGCAACAACCACTATTAAGATCTCTCCTTCTCCTGCCTCTAAGTTGGGGAAGGAGCATAAACACTGAGACAACTCCAGAGATGCAGTGGGCAGCCCAAGAGTGCCATCTCACAATTTACAGCCAGCATTTAAGGGGAAGAGGAACCCACACTTTCAGAGCATTGAGAGGGAAAATGACTGTAACTGTGAGGAAACATAGGGCAGCCACACAACCCAGCAAGAGTCTACCAACTGACCAATAACCTAAGTGCCTCCTGCTGGATCACACCCCAAAGCTTCAACACCAAAAATAACTCACTGACATATCCCCCTCTGAAACCAGAGACAAGAAGTCAGCTTCAAATAAAGACCCTACACAAAGCCTCCGCCCAGTGAAAACATCCAGAAAAGAAGTCTACTGACTTTATTACATCTATACCACATTTAAAAGAACACCCACACAGAGAGATGAGAGGGAACCAATGGAAGAACTCCAGTAACTCAAATGGTCAGTGTCGTACATCCTCCAAATGGCCACATCAGCTTCTCCAACAAGAGTTCTTAACCAGACCAAACTGGCTGGAATGGCAGAAATAGAATTCAGAATACAGATAGGAACAAATACCATCGAGATTCGAGAAGATGGCAAAACCCAATCCAAGGAAAATAAGAATTACAATAAAGTGATACAGGAGCTGAAGGATGAAATAGTCCATACAAAAAAAGAAACATAATGGGTCTGACAGAGCGGAATAATCCAATACAAGAATTTCACAATGCAATCACAAGTATTAACAGCAGAATAAATCAAGCTGAGGAAACAATCTCAGAACCTGAAGACTGGTTCTCTGAAATAAAAGAAACAAAAATAAAGAAAAAATAAGAATAAGGATTGAACAAAACCTCTGAGAAGTATGGGACTATGTGAAGAGGACAAATCTACAAGTCGTTGGCATCCATTAAAGGGATGGGGAGAAAGCAAACGACTTGGAAAATATATTTCAGGATATCATCCGTGAAAACTTTGCCGACCTTGCTAGAGAGGCCAATGGTCAAATTTAGGAAATGCAAAGAACTCCTGAAAGATGGTACACAAGAAGATCATCCCCAAACACATAATCATCAGATTTTCCAAGGTCAAAATGAAAGAAAGAATGTTAAATGCAGGTAGAGAAAAAGCGCAGGTCACCTTCAAAGTGAACACCTTCAGGCTAACAGCAGACATCTCAGCTGAAACCCTAGAAGCCAGAAGAAATTGGGGGCCTATCAGAGAAATGCAAATCAAAACCACAATGAGATACCATCTCACACCAGTTAGAATGGTGATCATTAAAAAGTCAGGAAACAACAAGTGCTGGAGAGGATGTGGAGAAATAGGAACACTTTGACACTGTTGGTGGGACTGTAAACTAGTTCAACCATTGTGGAAGTTGGTGTGGCGATTCCTCAGGGATCTAGAACTAGAAATACCATTTGACCCAGCCATCCCATTACTGGGTATATACCCAAAGAATTATAAATCATGCTGCTATAAAGACACATGCACACGTATGTTTATTGCGGCACTATTCACAATAGCAAAGACTTGGAACCAACCCAAATGTCCAACAATGATAGACTGGATTAAGAAAATGTGGCACATATACACCATGGAATACTATGCAGCCACAGAAAATGATGAGTTCATGTCCTTCGTAGGGACATGGATGAAGCTGGAAACCATCATTCTCAGCAAACTATCACAAGGACAAAAAACCAAACACCGCATGTTCTCACTCATAGGTGGGAATTGAACAATAAGAACACATGGACACAGGAAGGGGAACATCACACACTGGGGCCTGTTGTGGGGTGGGGGGAGTAGGAGACATACCTAATGCTAAATGATGAGTTAATGGGTGCAGCACACCAACATGGCACATGTATACATATGTAACAACCCTGCATGTTGTGCACATGTACCCTAAAACTTAAAGTATAATAAAAAAAAGAGAGATTGGGGACCTAAATTCAACATTCTTAAAGAAAAAATCTTCAACCAAGAATTTTTCATCTGACCAAACTAAGCTTCCTAAGTGAAGGAGAAATAAGACCCTTTAGAAGCAAATGCTGAAGGAATTCATTACCACAAATGAATTCATTACCAGCCTACCTTACAAGAGATCTTGAAAGGAGCATTAAATATAGAAAGGAATGACCACTACTAGCCAATACAAAAGCACACTTAAACACACACTCCAGTGTCACTGTAAAGCAACCACACGAAGAAGCCAAACTAATAACCAGCTAATAGCACAATGACAAGAGCTAATAGCACAATGACAGGATCTAGTCCACAAATATCATTACTAACCAAGAGAACTTTCTACAGTGATGGAAATATGTGTATCTATAGATTTGTGCTGTCTAATAGTAGCCACTAAACATGAATGGCTATTGAGCACTTGAAAACTGTGATAGTTTGAATGAGGAAGTGAATTTTACATTTTATTTAATTTTAGATAAATTAAAGTAGCCACATGCGACTAGTGGTACTGTATTTGACATTGTGGCTCCAGAACGAACTCATAAAGGTCGTCCTGAGGCTATTTTTGATGGGAAGCCTTGGAGAAGTTACATTTTGACATATGTTTTATATAGAAATGAGGAAATTAAAAAACACTTTTTCTCCCAACCACTTTCTTAAACACATCTCCCTATTTTTACTGTGTTACTGCAGTGCCTTTCTAATATTTCTTTAATCTGCTTTGAATGTCTGCTGATCTGATTTGGCACTGCAATCACAGTTCTGTGTTCTGATGTAATGCTCTGCCCTCTCCTGTTAATTACCTGTGTTCAGATATTCCTATGGGTGAATTTCTTTCACTTCATAGGACCTCAAAGAAGAAAGGTTTCATGGAAGAATATATTGAAATCTATCTTTTAATACAATTTTATTATTTTTTGATATTTTTTCTTTTTCTTCTGGACATGTATTAAAAATTTGATTTTATCAACCTTTTTCTGATTGCTCTTTGAGGATGCTATCTCTTACCAACATGTGGACACATGGTTGTTATGGTAATAAGATCCATAACCTTATCATGGCCCCCCATGGACATGCATAGTCTGGGGTGTGAATACCTCTCTAACTTCATTTCAGACCCCTTTCCCTTCACTCAGTGTGCTTTAGCTTTATTGTTTTATCACAATTCCTACAAGACACAAACATCTTACCAGTCTTTGCACTTGCCTTGCCTTATACTCAAGTTTAATTATCATCTCATTAGAAGGGCCATTTTTGCTCACTTTACCTAAATCAGCTGCTATCTTCCTCCTATTTTATTTTTTTTGTCACAAGCTGCATTTATTTTTATTTGTTTATTTATTATTGCTTAATGCTCTCTCTAGAATGAAAGCTCAGTGAGGGCAGGAATGTTGCCTTTCTCTGAATTTCCAAGTGTATACCTATTGTCTCATACAGGGGTTGAAAAAATGGTAGTTGCTGAATAAATTTTTGTTGAACCAATGAATAAATCACAATTTGTCTAAGGATTCATAAACTGAATTCATAACAGGCTATAAGTGTGGTTGTATTAATAGCTATTCCTAAATCCTGTGGATTTATATTCTTACATTCTCCATAGATACATTGTTGGATAGATTGACAATTCAAATATTTTGGGTGTACTACATGCTAGGGTATTTATAAATAGAGTAATACAATATTGTTCTTATGCATAAGAAGTACAGTTTATTGGGAGTGCCAGATAGGTAAACAATTAATTACAATATTGTGTGATAAGTTCAATAACAGAGGAACATGCTGCCTGAGTCTTCCTGAGGACAGAAGGCTGCAAAATGAGAGCACGACATCTGTGACGTCAAATGCACTGTAATTTGGCAGTTAAACAAAATGTAACCTGGGTTAGTAGAAAAATCGTGAATTCTGAAGTCTAAGGAATTTGTGTTTTAGACCTTGTTGTGCTATTTCTTTCTTGTCCTTGGCCCGATGCATAAATTTGTTGGGCCTTAAGTTTCTTTCTCTGAAATGGGAAAGGCAAACAATACCTCCTTTGCAGAATTATTGTGGGCGTTAAGGGCCACACCCAACTTGTAGAACCTTCAATAAATGTTTCCTCCTATCTGTCTTTTCTCTGTTTAACATACCCCCTAAACTAGAAAGGAGAATTTTTTGAGATGATTTAGTGGGGCTCCAAATACTCAAAATTTTACAGAATTTTTCTCCCCCTGAGTAAATTGAGGACTTTCACTGTTCCACGCAGAGGCATTTATCTTTGAAATGGAAGGTTGTATTTTGGCTGGCCTGTATTGACTCCTAGAAAACGAAAGTAGTTACTCACCAAGGATATGAGCCTTCCCAGAGCTTACTGATGCTTCAGTCCTAGAAGTTGTCAATGTTTAGTGAGGTTAAAGCAGCAAGAGTATGGATATCTCTTTCTTATACCTTAGCTTCCAGGGAATTGAACTAAACATTGTATCTGTCTCCATAATTCTTATACAGATTTTTCATGCCAAATGATGTGGGATCTGGAAAGATGGGCAAATAGGAACAGCTCTGGTCTGCAGCTCCCAGCAAAACCAACACAGAAGGTGGGTGATTTCTGCATTTCCAACTAAGGTAGGCAGTTCATCTCATTGGGACTGGTTAGACAGTGGGTGCAGCCCATGGAGGGCAAGCAGAAGCAGGGTGGGGCGTTGCCTCACCTGGGAAGTCAAGGAGCCAGGGCACCTCCCTCCCCCAGCCAAGGGAAGCCATGAGGGACTGTGCTATCTGGCCCGGATACTATGCTTTTTCCACGGTTTTTTGCAATTGGCAGATCTGGAGATTCCCTCATGTGACGACATCACCAGGACCCTGGGTTTCAAGCACAAAACTGTGCGGCTGTTTAGGCAGACACCAAGCTAGCTGCAGGAGTTTTTCTCATACGTACCCCAGTGGCACCTGGAACCCCAGGGATTTGGAACCGTTCATTCCCCTGGAAAGGGGGCTGAAGCCAGGGAGCCAAGTGGTCTCGCTCAGTGGGTCCCACTCCCACAGAGCCCAGAAACCTAAGAACCACTGGCTTGAAATTCTCACTGCCAGCACAGCAGTCTGAAGTTGACCTGAAATGATAGAGCTTGGTGGGTAGAGGGTCACCTGGCATTACCAAGCCTTGAGTAGGCAGTTTTACCCTGATAGTGCTAAGGAGGCTGGGAGGTTTGGACTGGGTGGAATTTGCCACACCAAAGCAAAGCTGTAGTGGCCAGACGACCTGACTAGAGTCCTCCTCACAGGGCAGGGCATCTCTGAAAGAAAGGAAGCAGCCTTAGACAGGGGCTTACAGATAAAACTCCCATTTCCCTAGGACAGAGCACCTGGGGGAAGGGGCGGCTGTGGATGCAGCTTCAGCAGACTTAAACTTTCCTTCCTGCTGGTTCTGAAGAGAGCAACTGATCCTGACAAGGAGGATTCTCCCAGCAAAGCACTCGAGCTCTGCTATGGGACACACTGTCTCCTCAATTAGGTCCCTGATCCCTGTGCCTCCTGACTGAGAGAGACCTCCCAACATGAGTTGACAGACCACTTTGCTGCTTTGTGAATTCCACCCAGTCCAAACCTGCCAGCCTCTTTAGCACTATCAAGGGAAAACCGCCTACTCAAGCCTCGGTAATGGCGGGTGACCCTTCCCCCACCAAGCTCAATCATTTCAGGTCAACTTCATACTGCTGTGCTGGTAGGAGAGCTCTGGATGGCATCAGGCCAGTGCCCCTCTGAGACGAAGTTTCCAGAGGAAGGAGCAGGCAGCAATCTTTGCTGTTCTGTAGCCTCCACTGGTGATAACCAGGCAAACAAGGTCGGAGGAGTGGAACTCCAGCAAACTGCAGCAGAACTTCAGAAGAGGGGCCTGACTGTTAGAAGAAAATCAAACAAACAGAAAGCAACAACATCAACATCAACAAAAAGGACTCCCACACAAACCTCCATCCAATCATCATCAGCCTCAAAGATTAAAGGTAGATAAATCCACGAAGATGAGGAAAAACCAGAGCAAAAATGCTGAAAATTTTAAAAAACAGAATGCATCTTCTCCTCTAAATGATAGCAACTATTCTCCATCAAGATCTCAAAACTGGGCAGAGAATGAGATTGATGAATTGATAGAAGTAGGCTTCAGAAGAGGGGTAATAACAAATGCCTCTGAGCTAAAGGAGCATTTTCTAACCCAATGCAAGGAAGCTAAGAACCTTGATAAAAGGTTACGAGAACGCTAACTAGAATTACCAGTTTAGAGAGAACATAAATGACCTGATGGAGCTGAAAAACACAGCATAAGAACTTTGTAAAGCCTACATAAGTATCAATAGCTGAATCAATCAAGCAAAAGAAAGGTTATCAGAGATTGAAGATCAACTTACATAAATATAGTGTGAAGACAAGATTAGGGAAAAAATGATGCAAAGGAATGAACAAAGCCTCCAAGAAATATGGGACTATGTGAAGAGACCAAACCTACGATTGATTGGTGTACCTGAAAGTGACAGGGAAAATGGAACCAAGTTGGAAAACACTCTGCAGGATATTATCCAGGAGAACTTCCCCAGTCTAGCAAGGCAGGCCAACATTCAAATTCAGGAAACACAGAGAACGCCACAAAGATACTCCTCGAGAAGAGCAACTCCAAGACACGTAATTGTCAGTTCACCAAAGTTGAAATGAAGGAAAAAATGTTAAGGGCAGCCAGAGAGAAAGGTCAGGTTACCCACAAAGGGAAGCCCATCAGACTAACTGCAGATCTCTTGGCAGAAACTCTACAAGCCAGAAGAGAGTGGGGGCCAATATTCAACATTCTTAAAGAAAAGAATTTTCAACCCAGAATTTCATATCTAGCCAAACTAAGCTTCATAAGTGAAAGAGAAATAAATCCTTTACAGACAACCAAATGCTGAGAGATTTTGTCACCACCAGGCCTGCCCTAAAAGAGCTCCTGAAGGAAGCACTAAACATGGAAAGGAACAACCGGTACCAGCCACTGCAAAAACATTCCAAATTGTAAACAACATCAAGGCCAGGAAGAAACTGCATCAACTAATGAGCAAAATAACCAGCTAACATCATAATGACAGGAACAAATTCACACATAACAATACTAACCTTAAATGTAAATGGGCTAAATGCTCCAATTAAAAGGCAAAGACTGGCAAATTGGAGAGAGTCAAGACCTATCAGTGTGCTGTATTCAGGAAACCGGTTACACGTGCAGAGACACACATAGGCTCAAAATAAAGGGATGGAGGAAGATCTACCAAGCAAATGGAAAACAAAAAAAGGCAGGGGTTGCAATCCTAGTCTCGGACAAAACAGACTTTAAACCAACAAAGATCAAAAGAGACAAAGAAGGCCATTACATAATGGTAAAGGGATCAATTCAACAAGAAGAACTAACTATCTTAAATATATATGCACCCAATACAGGAGCACCCAGATTCATAAAGCAAGTCCTTAGTGACCTAGAAAGAGACTTAGACTCCCACACAATAATAGTGGGAGACTTTAACACCCCACTGTCAGCATTAGACAGATCAATGAGACAGAATGTTAACAAGGATATCCAGGAATTGAACTCAGCTCTGCACCAAGCAGACCTAATAGCCATCTACAGAACTCTCCACCCCAAATCAACAGAATATACATTCCTCTCAGCACCACATCGCACTTATTCCAAAACTGACCACATAGTTGGAAGTAAAGCACTCCTCAGCAAATGTAAAAGAAGAGAAATTGTAACAAACTGTCTCTCAGACCACAGTGCAATCAAACTAGAACTCAGGATTAAGAAACTCACTCAAAACCGCTCAACTACATGGAAACTGAACAATCTGCTCCTGAATGACTACTGGGTACATAACGAAATGAAGGCGGAAATAAAGATGTTCTTTGAAACCAACGAGAACCAAGACACAACATACCAGAATCTCTGGGACACATTCAAAGCAGTGTGTAGAGGGAAATTTATAGCACAAAATGCCCACAAGAGAAAGCAGGAAAGATCTAAAATTGACACCCTAATATCACAATTAAAAGAACTAGAGAAGCAAGAGCAAACACATTCAAAAGCTAGCAGAAGGCAAGAAATAACTAAGATCAGGGCAGAACTGAAGGAAATAGAGACACAAAAAACCCTTCAAACAAATCAGTGAATCCAGGAGCTGGTTTTTTGAAAAGAGCAACAAAATTGATGGACCGCTAGCAAGACTAATAAAGAAGAAATAGAGAAGAATCAAATAGATGCAATAAAAAATGACAAAGGGGATATCACCACTGATCCCACAGAAATACAAACTACCATCAGAGAATACTATAAACACCTCTATGCAAATAAACTAGAAAATCTAGAAGAAATGGATAAATTCCTTGATACATACACTCTCCCAAGGCTAAACCAGGAAGTTGAATCTCTGAATAGACCAATAACAGGCTCTGAAATTGAGGCAATAATTAATAGCTTTTAAGCTGAAAAAAGTCCAGGACCAGATGGATTCACAGCCGAATTCTACCAGAGGTACAAGGAGGAGATGGTACCATTCCTTCTGAAACTATTCCAATCAATAGAAAAAGAGGGAATCCTCCCTAACTCATTTTATGAGGCCAGCATCATCCTGATACCAAAGGCTGGCAGAGACACAACCAAAAAAGAGAATTTTAGACCAATATCCTCGATGAACATTGATGCAAAAATCCTCAATAAAATACTGGGAAACAGAATCCAGCAGCACATCAAAAAGCTTATCCACCATGATCAAGTGGGCTTCATCCCTGGGATGCAAGGCTGGTTCAACATACGCAAATCAATAAATGTAATCCAGCATATAAACAGAATCAAAGACAAAAACCACATGATTATCTCAATAGATGCAGAAAAAGCCTTTGACAAAATTCAACAACCCTTCATGCTAAAAACTCTCAATAAATTAGGTATTGATGGGGCGTATCTCAAAATAATAAGAGCTATCTATGACAAACCCACAGCCAATATCATACTGAATGGACAAAAACTGGAAGCATTCCCTTTGAAAACTGGCACAAGACAGGGATGCCCTCTCTCACCACTCCTATTCAACATAGTGTTGGAAGCTCTGGCCAGGGCAATCAGGCAGGAGAAGGAAATAAAGGGCATTCAGTTAGGAAAAGAGGAAGTCAAATTGTCCCTGTTTGCAGACGACATGATTGTATATCTAGAAAACCCCATCGTCTCAGCCCAAAATCTCCTTAAGCTGATAAGCAACTTTAGCAAAGTCTCAGAATACAAAATCAATGTGCAAAAATCACAAGCATTCTTATACACCAATAACAGACAAACAGAGAGCCAAATCATGAGTGAACTCCCATTCACAATTGCTTCAAAGAGAATAAAATACCTAGGAATCCAACTTATGATGGATGTGAAGGACCTCTTCAAAGAAAACTACAAACCACTGCTCAGTGAAATAAAAGAGGATACAAACAAATGGAAGAATATTCCATGCTCATGGATAGGAAGAATCAATATCGTTAAAATGGCCATACTGCCCAAGGTAATTTATAGATTCAATGCCATCCCCATCAAGCTACCAATGACTTTCTTCACAGAATTGGAAAAAACTAAAGTTCATATGGAACCAAAAAAGAGCACGCATTGCCAAGTCAATCCTAAGCCAAAAGAACAAAGCTGGAGGCATCACGCTACCTGACTTCAAACTATACTACAGTAACCAAAACAGCTTGGTACTGGTACCAAAACAGAGATATAGACCAATGGAACAGAACAGAGCCCTCAGAAATAATGCCACATATCTACAATTATCAGATGTTTGACAAATCTGACAAAAGCAAGCAATGGGGAAAGATTCCCTATTTGATATATGATGCTGGGAAAACTGGCTAGCCATATGTAGAAAGCTGAAACTGGATCCCTTCCTTACACCTTATACAAAAATTAATTCAAGATGGATTGAAGACTTACATGTTAGACCTAAAACCATAAAAACCCTAGAAGAAAACCTAGGCAATACCATTCAGGACATAGATATGGGCAAGGACTTCATGTCTAAAACACCGAAAGTAATGGCAACAAAAGCCAAAATTGACAAATGGGATCTAATTAAACTAAAGAGCTTTGGCACAGCAAAAGAAACCACCATCAGAGTGAACAGGCAACCTATAGAATGGGAGAAAATTTTTGCAACCTACTCATCTGACAAAGGGCTAATATCCAGAATCTACAATGAACTCCAGCAAATTTACAAGAAAAAAACAAACAACCCCATCAAAAAGTGGCCAAAGGATATGAACAGACACTTCTCAAAAGAAGACATTTATGCAGCCAAAAAACACATGAAAAAATGCTCACCATCACTGGCCATCAGAGAAATGCAAATCAAAACCACAATGAGATACCATCTCACACCAGTTAGAATGACAATCATTAAAAAGTCAGGAAACAACGGGCGCTGGAGAGGATGTGGAGAAATAGGAACACTTTTACACGTTGGTGGGACTGTAAACTAGTTCAACCATTGTGGAAGTCGGTGTGGCGATTCCTCAGGGATCTAGAACTAGAAATACCATATGACCCTGCAATCCCATTACTGGGTATATACCCAAAGGACTATAAATCATGCTACTATAAAGACACATGCACACCTATGTTTATTGCGGCACTATTCATAATAGCAAAGACTTGGAACCAAGCCAAATGCCCAACAATGATAGACTGGATTAAGAAAATGTGGCACATATACACCATGGAGTACTATGCAGCCATAAAAAATGATGAGTTCATGTCCTTCGTAGGGACATGGATGAAACTGGAAACCATTCTCAGCAAACTATCGCAAGGGCGAAAAACCGAACACCGCATGTTCTCACTCATAGATGGGAATTGAACAATGAGAACACATGGACACAGGAAGGGGAACATCACACACCAGGGCCTGTTGTGGGGTGGGGGGAGGGGGGATGGATAGCATTAGGAGATATATCTAATGCTAAATGATGAGTTAGTGGGTGCAGCACACGAACATGGCACATGTATACATATGTAACAAACCTGCATGTTGTGCACATGTACCCTAAAACTTAAAGTATAATAATAGTAAAAAAAAAGAACATTACATGTTGGTAAAAGGATCAATGCTACAAAAAGAGCTAGCTATCCTAAATATATATGCACCCAATACAGGAGCTCCCAGTTCATAAAACAAACTCTTAGAGACCTACAATAGACTTAGACTCACACACAATAATAGTGGGAGACTTTAATACCCCATTGTCAATAGTATCAACAGATCAACAAGACAGAAAGTCAACAAGGATATTCAGGACTTGAGCTCAGCTCTCAACCAAGCAGACCTAATAGACATCTACAGAACTCTCCACCCCAAATCAACAGAATATACATTCTTCTCAGGACCTTGTCACCCTTATTCTAAAATTGACCACTCCTCAGCAAATGCAAAAGAACTGAAATCATAAGAATCAGTCTCTCTGTGCTATCACATTAGAACTCAGGATTAAGAAACCTACCCAAAACTACGTGGAAACTAAACAACCTGCTCCTGAATGACTACTGGGTAAATCACAAAATTAAGGCAGAAATAAAGAAGTTATTTGAAACCAATGAGAACAAATAGACAACGTATCAGAATGTCTGGGACACAGCTAAAGCAGTGTTTAGAGGAAAGTTTATAGCACTAAATGCCCACAAAAGAAAGCAGGAGAGATCTAAACAACACCCTGACATCACAATGAAAAGAACTAGAGAAGCAAAGGCAAATAAATACAAAAGCTAGCAGAAGACAAGAAAGAACTAAGATCAGAGCAGAAGTGAAGGAGATGGAGACACAGATAACCCTTTAAAAAATCAATGAACCCAGGAGCTGGTTTTTTTTTAAAGATTAACACAGTAGATAGACTGCTAGCCAGACTAATAAAGAAGAAAAGAGAGAAGAATCAAATAGCCACACAAAAAAATGATAAAGGGGATATTGCCACTGATCCCACAGAAATACAAACTACCATCAGAAATTACTAAAAACATCTTTATGCAAATAAACTAGAAAATCTAGAATAAATGGATAAATTCCTGGATACATACACCCTCCCAAGACTAAACCAGGAAGAAGTCGAATCCCTGAATAGACCAATAACAGATTCTGAAATTGAGGCAGTAATTAATAGCCTACCAACCAAAAAAAGCCCAGTACCAGATGAATTCACAGCGAAATTATACCAGAAGTACGAAGAGGAATTGATACCATTCCGTCTGAAACTATTTCAAATAATAGAAAAAGAGGGACTCCTCTCTAACTCATTTTATGAGGCCAGCATCATTCTGATACTAAAACCCAGCAGAGACACACACACAAACAAAATTTCAGGCCAATATCCCTGACGAACATTGAACTGAAAATCCTCAATAAAATACTGGCAAACCAAAGCCAGCCAGCAGCACATCAAAAATCTTATCCATCAAGATCAAGTAGGCTTCATATCTGGGGTGCAAAGTTGGTTCAACATATGCAAATCAATAAATGCAATCCATCACATAAACAGAACCAATGACATAACCACATGATTATCTCAATAGATGCATAAAATGCCTTCGATAAAATTCAACATCCCTTCATGCTAAAAACTCTCAGTAAACTAAGTATTGATGAAACATATCTCAAAATAATAAGTTATTTATGACAAACTCACAGTCAATATCATACTGAATGGGCAAAAGCTGGAAGCATTCCCTTTGAAAACTGGCACAAGATGAAGATGCCCTCTCTCACCACTCCTATTCAACTTACTATTGGAAGTTCTGGCCAGGGCAATCAGGCAAAAGAAAGAAATAAAGCATGTTCAAATAGAAAAAGAGGAAGTGAAATTGTCTTTGTTTGCAGATGACATAATGGTACATTTAGAAAACCCCATCGTCTCAGCCCCAAAACTCCTTAAGCTGATAACCTCAGCAAAATCTCAGGATACAAAATCAATGTGCAAAAATCACAAGCATTCCTATACACCAATAATAGACAAACAGACAAACAGAGAGCCAAATCATGAGTGAACTCTCATTCGCAATTGCTCCAAAGAGAATTAAATACCTAGGAATACAACTTACAAGGGATGTGAAGGACCTCTTTGAGGAGAACTACAAACCACCGCTCAAAGAAATCAGGGAGAAGGCAAACAAATGAAAAAACATTCCCTGCTCATGGATAGGAAGAATCAATATCATGAAAATGGTTATACTGTCCAAAGTAATTTATAGATTCAATGCTATTCCCATCAAGCTACCAGTGACTTTCTTCACAGAATTAGAAAAAAACCACTTTAAATTTCATATGGAACCAAAAAAGGGTCTGTATATCCAAGATGATCCTAAGCAAAAAGAACAAAGCTGGAGGCATCATGCTATCTGACTCCAAACTATATTACAAGGCTACAGTAACCAAAACAGCATGGTATTGGTACCAAAACAGATATGTAGGCAAATGAAACAGAACAGAGGCCTCAGAAATAATGCCACACATCTACAACCATCTGATCTTTGACAAACCTGACAAAAACAAACAATGGGGAAAAGATTCCCTATTTAATAAATGGTGCTGGGAAAACTGGCTAACTGTATGCAGAAAACAGAAACTGGTCCCCTTCCCTACATCTTATACAAAAATCAGCTCAAGATGGATTAAAGACTTAAATGTAAAACCTCAAACAATAACAATCCTAGAAGAAAACCTAGGCAATACCATTCAGGACATAGGCATGGGCAAAGACTTCATGACTAAAACACCAAAAGTAATTGCAACAAAAGCCAAAATTGACAAATGGGATCTAATTAAATGGAAGAGCTTCTATATAGCAAAAGAAACTATCATCAGAGTGAACAGTCACCCTACAGAATGGAAGAAAATTTTTGCAATCTATCCATCTGACAAAGGTCTATGTAGGTCCAGAATCTACAAAGAACTTAAACAAATTTACAAGAAAGAAAAAAATAACCCCATCAAAAAGTGGGCAAAGGATATGAACAGACGCTTCTCAAAAGAACACATTTATTGGCCAAGAAACATGAAAAAAAAGCTCACTATCACTGGTCATTAGAGAAATGCAAATCAAAACCACAATGTGATACCATCTCATACCAGTTAGAATGGGGATCATTAAAAAATCAGAAAACAACAGATGCTGGAGAGGATGTGGAGAGATAGGAAGGCTTTTTCACTGTTGGTGGGAGCATAAATTAGTTAAATCATTATGCAAGACAGTGTGGGGATTCGTCAAGGATCTAGGACCAGAAATACCATTTGACCCAGCAATCCCATTACTGGGTATATGCCCGAAGGATTACAAATCATTCTACTATAAAGGCACATGCACATGTATGTTTATTGCAGCACTATTTACAATAGCAAAGACTTGGAACCAACCCAAATGCCCTTCAATGATAGACTGGATAAAAGAAATGTGGCACATATACACCATGGAGTACTATGCAGCCATAAAAAAGAATGAGTTCATGTGCTTTGCGGGGACATGGATGAAGCTGGAAACCATCATTCGCAGCAAACTAACACAGGAACAGAAAACGAGACACTGCATATTGTCACTCATAAGTGGGAGTTGAACAATGAGAACACGTGGACACAGGGAGGGGAACATCACACACTGGGGCCTGTGGGAGCTGGGGGGCAAGGGGAGGGAGAGCATTAGGACAAATACCGAATGCACGTGGGGCTTAAAACCTAGATGACGGGTTGACAGGTGCAGCAAACCACCATGGCACATATGTATCTATGTAACAAACCTGCACGTTCTGCACAGCTATCCCAGAACGTAAAGGAAAAAAACAGATGTTATTTATCTGAATACATTGAATACATTCTTTCCCCTACTTAGAGATGTGGGCGTATAATGCTCAAATCTCCATCAAAAGAGGAAGAATGAGTTTTACACAATAAATGTAGAGAGAATGTAATAATTAGGTTTTGGTGGAAAAAGCTGAATCGAAATATGGAGTCATGTAAAACTGGGTTTCTGTCATGCAACTAGCTGCACAACTGGGGCATTATGGGTTACTGAACCACTTTGAGATCCTAGTTTATGACTTTGCCAATATATTTATGTTTAAATGTTACTTCAGGTTACTTCTATGTATATTTGCATAACAGTTTTCAATTTTGGAGGTGATTTTCCATATATGTTTTCTCTGCTTGGAATGCTCTTCCTTTAGATACTCACCTGTAGATATTAACCTCTGTGTTAATGTTACATTAGTGACTCCTCTTTGGGACCTTCTTTGAACATTGCAACTCCATCTTTCTCATCACTTATCATTTCTTTTCCCGTTCTTCATTTCTCCATAACACTTACTACCTTATGATGTACTTTGTAATTTACTTATTTATTATGTTCGTGGCCTGTCTCCCCAGTTTGGAGTGTTAGCTTCAAGTTGGCAGACATTTTTGCACTTTGGTTTAGATCTATAATAAGACAAGATAAATAGCATGGATATAATATTTGTCGGGTGAATGAATGAATGAATGAATTCTCTCCTTGGATTCTCAGACAATTCTGTGATGTAGTTTGAATACTCATTCATAGTTTAGAAATGAGGTATAGTAGGAAAATCAAAAGATAACTTAATGTTCTATGCCTGATTCCACTCTCAATGCCAAGGACTTGCTTAACTTTCTGAGCACAAGAAAGCCCCAGAAGATTTCACTGAAAACCTCCTGTGTAGAGCTAGAAGCTCAAACTGCAAATTCTCCACTCTCTATGACCTTCTAAGGAAATTTATGACATAAGTTTGTCCTTGTGCTTCTTGATTTGATAACTTCTCTTAGTTTAACTGAAAATATTCTACTAACTTGCTAATACATTTAAGTACAATTTTAAATTTCTTTTAAAGACAATTGAAAACACTGTTTAATTAATTTAAAGATCATATATATGTGTATGTATGTGTATATATGTGCATACACAGTCAGTTTGGAAAATGCAGATGAGAACAATAATACAAGAAAATTATGACAAAATTGCACTCTCAAGTGGTAATCATAATGAACATTTTGATCCTTCTCTCTTGCTCTCCATTTATATATACATCCGCCAGCTGTTTATTCAACAACTAGTGATCATTATGTGCCAGATTTTGTTCTAGCTATTACAGTGACTATAGGTAGGTTTATATATATTTGATAATATAGGAATATATCATCCGTATTATTTTTCAACTGCTTTTAAAAAATACAGTGAACATCTCATGTCATTAATGGTTTTCCTATTTTGATTAAAATAATGCATCATTTAACTGAGTGTGAGAATCCACTTTAGAGATTTACCGGAGATTAGTCAATTTCTTCTTTTTAGGGAAGTTGAGTCTTTTCCAGATATTTAAGTTTCCTTAATCCTTAAAGGTGTATTTTAACTCTGTGAAATCCTCAAGGGCAATGATCTTGTCCTGTTTATTCATTTTATCAAGTGTAGTAGCTATTATATCATTAACTTGACAGATGAGAAAACTGAGGCTTAGAGAAGTTAAGTAATTTACTAACAGCCATAGAGTCAGGAAATGGCTGGAATGACCACCAAAGCCAAATATGACTGCAAATTCCATGTTATTTCAGCCACACCTGCATCACATGGGTGATTCTTTCTCACTCCCTCTAATAATTGTCAATATTATTCCAATACCAAGGATACCTGGCCTGGGCCCACCTTTCAGGGCCAGGCTTGTTTTCCAAGCTTTGTTGCCTGTAACAGTTTTTCTGAGATCCCAATGTCTGCAGTTTTTCATGACACCTAAACTTCTATATTCTAGTATAATCTCCTTCTTAGGAAAAATCTTCAAAGTCATTCATGGTATGGTATATAAAAGATACAAAAATGGAAAGATTGCCACTCCCAGCAGGATTTACATTTTTAGAGTGCTCAGGAAGTCTTAAGATACAAATAGAGCAGACTAATATTGAAATTTTAGGTATTGGTAGTATATGAGATGGATCTTTAGCTAAGTAGAGGTTTTCATGCAGAAAACCTTTATAGCTAAGTAGAGGTTTTTATGCAGAAAAACTTTAGCTAAGTTGGCTAGTGGGAGGGAAGTGTGTTTTAGGTATATGAAGTGCTCTCAGCAAAGGCAGGGGTGTAAAGGAGTGTGTTGGGTTCAGGGGACAGTGAGCTTCACATTGTGTGTTGTGTATAGCTGAGAGCAGAGAGATCAACCAGTGCCATTGCTTGGGATGTGAAGTCTCTGGAAGTTTATGCTTACATGTGTGTAAGCTGACCTCTTGGGTGAGGGGCAGGTGCGGTCCATTAACTTACATGTGGAGTTCTAATTGGAAACCCAATTAGACAGGGTGCCTAATTGCTGTACTTCAAGACACCCAAATCATCTGAGTATTGAATATGTTATTTCACTTTCATAACTATGTACACAAACTCTGTGGCCTTGAACATGAATGGCTTTGTTATATACTCATTAAATAAGTAGTCCTTCTTACATTTCAAGGCCACCATTCGTGTATGTTACATTTGATTGTCGTTTTAATTAACTTTTGCTTTACTGAAAATAAATTAGAAAGATCAATTTGATTATTCTTGTAAGTAGTATCTTAATGGAAGACTCTCAGCATTTTAGCCAAGTAGACCTAGTCAAGTTGCTTTGTACCTTTGAGTTCCAGACTGCTTCTGTGGAAAGTGGAGATAATATACCTAACATTTGCTGTGATGAGTAAATGAAGAAATGAGTGTACATGAATGACTAAGAAAAGGCACTCAATAAGTGGTATCATTGTTGGTATTATTTCAATAATAAGGTATCATATGCCACGATATCAGAACTAGAAGGAGATGATTTATTGGTTAATCAGTGTCTTCATTCATTCATCCATTTAACATATATTTATTGAATATTTTCTATGAATCAAGGATTGTGCTAAGTTTTAGTAGTAAAGCCTAAAATGTAACACTGATATTGCCTTCACGGAGCTCATTCTTGTGAAGGCACATGTGTTAGTTTTTGTGGCTGCTGGAACAAATGCCTACCACCTTAGTGGCTTAAAATAATGCAAGTTTGTTATCTTACAATTCTATAAGTCAAAAGTCCAACATGGATCTCACTGGGCTAAAATCAGCAGGGTTGTCTTCTTTTCTAGAGGCTCTAGGGGACAGTCCGTTTCCTTGCCTTTTCCATTTTTTAGAGGCTGCTCCTACTCCTTGGCTCATGGTCCCTTCTTCTGTCATCAAAGTCAGCAACTTGGTGTCTCCTTGACCATTCTTCTGTTGCCACATTTCTTTCTGACTCTGATCTCAATCAGAAAAGATTCTTTGAAGGACATATGATTAAGTTGGGTCCACCATGATACTCTAGGGTAATTTCGCCATCTAAGGGTCCTTAAGCATAATCACAAATGCCAAGTCCCTTTTTCCATGTGAGGTAATATATTCCCATGTTCCAGAGGTTAGGATGTGGACCCCTTTGGGGGAACATTATTCTGCCTACCACAGGAAATATACTATAAACAACAAAATATGAGCAAATAAATATGAATAGGTAGTGTGAGTTATTGATAAGAGTTAGGGACTAAGTAAAGCAAGCTAAAAGGAATACGGAGTTCCAGGGAGGAAAAGGGATTACTATTTGTCTGGGCAGTCCAGTAAGTCCTCACTGATAAGGTGACATTTGAGTGAACACGTGAATTAGGTTTAAGCAGAAATTATTTAACAAACCTACACTGCTAAGACTAAATGCTTTTGCCACCTCCACAAATTCATCCTAACCCCTAAGTTGATGACATTAGGAGGTGAAGCCTTTGGTAGGTGATTAGGCCATGAGGGCAGATCTCTCATGAATGGGATTAGTGCTCTTATGAAAGAGACCCCCAGAGAGATCCCTTACAAGGTGAGGACACAATGAGAAGACAGCGATCTATGAATGAGAGACTTCTTATCTGCTGGCTCCTTGATCCCACATTGTTTATTTTTTATAAACTACCCTACATATGGTATTCTGTTTTGTGTTTCATAAACTACCCTAACCTATGGTATTCTGTTATAGTAGTTCAAGTGGGCTAAGACATAAACTTTAAACATTTTTCTTGAACGTAAAATGCATGAAGTATATTTATTCACTAAACATTGATAAATGGCCAAGCCATTTCTGAATACATGAGCCTTCAGATAGGATACTAATCATGCATTGAGATTTTTTCTTTTCTTTTCTTTAAAGTGGACCAAGAGCCTAAGATATTGATGAAACCAATTTGAATTCTTAATCTTCAGGATTTTGACAATTTTCTCCCAATTTTTTATAGTTGTTTCTATAGCAAACTTTTTATTATCTTTCCTCTTTTCGTACTCGCTTTATTGGTTTGTATAAAACCAACTTGATTAAATTAAGTAATTTACAACAACAATTACAACTATAATGGGAACAAGTTGAACAGACTTCTGATAAATGTACCATTCAAATAATGGGAGAATTATATGGGTATGTTAGACAGTAGACTATTGACTCTGGGTGAGGGTGCCACAGGCAATAATAGCTCTGTAGTTAATCGAGGAAATGAGAAGTATCATTGCTTTATCTGATGTGTTAATTAAATGGTGGTCTCTTACAAAAGCTCTTACAGCATTACTAACCTGAATTCAGTCAACCTTTATACCAAAGTTTCATCATTTTAAAAATTTGATGAAAAGGCTTAATGGGTATGAGATAGAAATATGAGTTGTTGTAGTGTAAAGATAGTTGAAGTTACAGAATTAGGTGCATTCAATATTTATTCCAAAGACTTTGTATTGAAATGTTTCAGATGATGCCCTTAAATAACTTGAAAGAAAAAAGAATTTTCTGCTTTTATTTTAGATATAGGGGGTACCTGTGTAGGTTTGTTACATGGGTATATTGTACTCAAGTTGTAAGCATAATACTCAAGAGTTAGTTTTTCAACCCATGCTCTTCTGCATCTCTCGCCCCTCTAGCAGTACACAGGGTCTATTGTTTCCATGTTTATGTCCATGTGTGTTCAATGGTTAGTTCCTGCTTATCAATGAGAACACGAAATATTTGGTTTTCTGTTCCTACATTATTTCACTTATGGTTACAACCTCCAGCTCCATTCATATTGCTGCAAAGAACATGAATTTATTCCTTTTTATGGCTGAGTAATATTCCATGGTGTATATGTACTACATTTTCTTTCTTCAGTCCACCGTTGATGGGCACCTAGGTTGATTCCATGTCTTTGCCATTGTGAATAGCATGACGATGAACATAAAAGTACCTGTGTCTTTTTGGTATAATGATCTATTTTATTTTATTTATTTATTTATTTATTTATTTATTATTATTATACTTTAGGTTTTAGGGTACTTGTGCGCAATGCGCAGGTTAGTTACATATGTATACATGTGCCATGCTGGTGCGCTGCACCCACTAACTCATCATCTAGCATTAGGTATATCTCCCAATGCTATCCCTCCCCCCTCCCCCCACCCCACAACAGTCCCCAGAGTGTGATGTTCCCCTTCCTGTGTCCATGTGTTCTCATTGTTCAATTCCCACCTATGAGTGAGAATATGATAGACTGGATTAAGAAAATGTGGCACATATACACCATGGAATACTATGCAGCCATAAAAAATGATGAGTTCATGTCCTTTGTAGGGACATGGATGAAATTGGAAATCATCATTCTCAGTAAACTATCGCAAGATCTATTTTCTTTTATGTATATACCCAGTAATGGGATTGCTGGGCTGAATGCTAGCTCTGTTTCAATCTTTGAGAAATCTCCAAACTGCTTTCCACAGTGGTTGAACTAATTTACATTCCCAGCAACAGTGTATAAGCATTCCCTTTTCTCTGCAGCCTGGCTAGTATCTGTTATTTTTTGACTTTTCGATAATAGCCAATTCTGACTGGTGTGAGATGGTATCTCATTGTGGTTTTTATTTGCATATCTCTAATGATTAGTGATGTTGAGCACTTTTTTACATTTTTTGGCCACTTACATCATATTTCTTCTCTCCCACTGAATCACTCAGCTTTGTGCAAGTTACCCTCTCTGTTTCCCAGTTTTTTAAATTTGAAAATTAGGAATGATAATAGAACCTATCTCATAGGGTTGTTATGAATTTCAAGTGGGTTAAATCTAGTAAAGAGCTCAGAAAAGTGCATGGTATATAGTGATCCAGCAGGAAGTGTGAGCTACACGTGTCTGTAGCTGTGAAAAATGCTGTGTATATGAGACCAAATAAAAGGTTCATCTTCTTAGTTTACTTATAGTCCAATGCTGTGCTGGTAGTGCAGATCTCATGGATATCATAGAGCATAAGAGTTATTTCAGAAGTTCATGAAAAATATGTATGTTATCATTTTGAAAACACTTGCTCATGACTGGGTGCAGTGGCTCACGTCTGTAATCCCAGCATTTTGGGAGGCTGAGGAGGGTGGATCACCTGAGGTCAGGAGTTTGAGAACAGCCTGGCCAAATGGTGAAACCCCATCTCTACTAAAAATACAAAAAAGTAGCCAGGCATTGTGGTGGGCGCCTGTAATCCCAGCTACTCCGGAGGTGGGAGGCAGGAGAATCGCTTAAACCCGGGAGGCGGAGGTTGTAGTGAGCTGAGATTGCGCCATTGCACTCCAGCCTGGGCAACAAGGGTGAAACTCCATCAAAAAAAAAAAAAAAGAAGAAGAAGAAGAAAAGAAAAAGAAAACTCTTGCTTAATATGATTGGAAGGGGGCATAGGAAACATTATTGTTAACAAGCACTCCAGGTGGTCAGAGGGCCACTGGGGAGAAGCAGTCATCTAGTCACCCATGGATTAAAGTTCAACTCTTTAACACTGGGTGCTCACTTTTTTTGTGTGTATATTTCCATTTCTGTGTACAACGTGGTTAGTAGTGGCAGCTTAAAGCCCCAATATATCAACTGGAAAAAGTCAAAAATAATTTTAATTAAAAAAACTTTAAAAACATCAAGAGCAGAGAAAGAATCAAGGAATAAATGAGCCACAATTCCAGAGAGAGATAATTATTTCAATGTGAGATGACACGTGTTTCCCTTGGAGCATTTTCTGATTCTGGATGTGTGAGGAGGACCAGGCTTGGCCAGAGAGGCTTTGTTAGGGGAAAGAGAAGCTAGTTGAGCTTTAGTGTCAGGTAGGGACCTGGGACATCCACTGAATTGTGGGGCTGTGTGGACAGCTAGGGGAATGGAGGATGAAGACATGGCCAAAATCATGTAAAGGCAGAATAAATTTTTTTACGATATTGCCGTATTTAGGAGGGATCTTACTCCAATTACAAATTATATAATTGGTCTCCCCCTTAGGAAGCTTGGTGAGAAAGGTTAAAGTCTCTAAAGAGCAGAATTATTTCTTCCACACAGATTTTTAGGGCTAGAAAGAAAGGTGGAGCTAGAGCGAGAAAGAGAGTATTATCCAAAATATTAAAAATACACTTCATATAGACACAGAAATATTAAAAGTAAAATGATAAAAATAAGATGGAGCATGCAAACACTAGCTGAAGAAAGCTAGTATAGCTATAAAAATTTTAAAGTAAACTACAGGTAAGAATCACTATTAGAGATAAAAATATTTCCAAATGAAAGAGAAGTCAATTCCATAGTGTATCGGCATCAAATATCTGTGTTCACCAATAATATAGCTTTAAAATATATGAAGCAAAAATTAATAGAACTAAAAGAAAAACTAGAGAAGTACACAGTCATACCTGAGATTTTAACACATTTTTCTCAGTAGTTGATTTTTTTAAAATAATAAAAAAATCCACATCCTACTTTGCATCCAGTTTTTATCATAGAATTATGTGCTACAAAGTCATTTGGCTCCTTATTAAATACTTTTTATGACGAGACACTCACTACTTTTTTGAGGTAACCAAATTCATTTCAAGAGCACTCTAATCTAACTAGTTACTCAGATTTTATTAGGTAGTGATTCCTAGAAATGAAAGTACAACAATGATGTATGTCCTCTCTAAGAACATTCAGCAAGTTAGTGTTTGATCTGGGTGATGAATCCTGGTCTCAAGACTCATAATTCAATTAAATATTCTCTAAATGAATTTTAAATCTTATCTGACTGGATTAAATACTCCCTGAGGGTAGGAACTTTCTTTTGCCCTTTTTGCAATATATACCTTTAGAGCCCTCATATATTACTGAACACTTCAGTCGGGGTGGAGAGTGGTTTTGGTGGGGAAAGATGAAACAGGTAAGAAAAATCACTGCTTTTATATCCAGTTGGGGTCAAAGTACTCCTGACTGTGTACCCCCTAGAAACCCACCCAAACTCTCAGAGCCTCACTTTTCTCAATTTTTGTGTAAAGTTGAAAAGCTATGCTATTCGAAGAGCCTACATGGCACAGGGGCATAATATGTATTAAATACATAGTTCCTGATAAATATTTACTGTTTAATTGAAAGGCATAAGAAAAGTTACCAATAATTATGAAATAAAAACTATAAAACCTTTTAATGAGGAAGATTGTACAAGCATATATATCAGTCCAAAGTAGACAAATGGTAAATTCAACACGTTATTTGTTAAAAAACAGCACCAGTTTTACATAGCAGTCCATTATAAAACACAACACATTTTTTATCTAAATGGGTTTTAGGCAGACTTTTATTTTTTTTAATGCTGTAAAATTCTTCTCTTATTCAAAGTTTAAAATGGCTCCCTATGAGACCATTAATAAATATTTCTCTCTGTTAGAGTGATTTTTTAAGCTCTTCTTGTCCAGAAAGCAGAGACCAACATGATAATAAGTGAGAGCACAAGCGTATTTTCTCTTTAAGATATCTCTGGTCATAGGACAGGCTCATTAATGTTGTCATAGCAACCATTCCCTCACAGGTTACATGCTTATGAGCTTCTACTAAGATGCAAATTCTCGATTAAACAAAGCAAGCTTACTCTGAAATGGCATGTCAACTTTCAAGGGGGAGTAGAGTGCTTTGACGATTTTATTTTTTCCATATGCAATATACTATTTAAAGAGCTGACTTCTTTGTTTTCCCTTGTATGTTAACTCTTATTTTGTCCAAAATGCATTTTGCCCAAAAACAGGAAGAAAATAGATTAAAATGGGATCTCAGTAGAAGCTCTCCTTTCACATTTATTTGCCTCCTGATACCACCTGTCACATCATCCCTTGATAAGCCAATGCAGATAAAAATGTTCGTAAGTCAGTCTAAAACATATTTAACATAAACTCGCCCTTGAAGCCTTCTTTTCATCTTGGATCTACCCTTGATTGTTCAACTTGTGTCTACACCCATTACAATGCCATTATGATAATTATAGTCCAGAAATCAAGGAAGTTTCAGTGAGAAAGCCAGGCTCAACTCAGTACCTTGGAGTTGTATGTGGAGGTTGATCCTCTCCCCTTCAATTTACACGACTTGATCTTGATCCATAGAGGATGCTATTGTTGTTTCCCTTCCCCATAGAACTAATGAGGTCAAAGGATGGAAACTAGGGCATTTGATGAATAATTTGTGTGATGGTTGAAGTTTCAAAAGCTGCAGATAGAAGTGGGGACAGGTATTAAGATAATAAAGCAGATGCTAAAGTCAACAATAAATTAAGGAGAGTGGCTAGGATATTGAAAGAGCACAAAGAAGGATAATAAGTGTAAAAATAGGAACATATGCTTCAAAGGAGCTGGGCTTTGGAGAAGGAAGGTAGGAGAGACAGTTATAATGGGGCAATGAGAAGTAACACAACTATTTCCCCCATACATAGCCCACCTTTAAAATGGCTGCTAACAGATCATCATGATAGTAAGTGATGATGGATGATGAAGGGTGCTTTGTCCTCTGATGGAGAGTGAGGTGACAGGTATGTATGTTGGGTTGCTTGGAGATCTCAAGTGAAACTCACTTGAGGCTAAATATGTTTTGGTAGCCTGGAACATGCAGTCATGAACTTCTGAGGGTGCATGTTCTTGCCTGATGGTGGGGTATACATGCTATTATGAGAAACCCTGTATTTTGGAGGTTTATAAACTTTTTCTCCTCATATGTATTATCTATTACCAGAATCCTGAAGCGAATGAGTGATGAATGGCAAGACTTGGCATCCTGTATTCAAATTATTCTTAGTAATGTGACCATAGGTCATTTAATTGTTAGGATCTTTAGGGAATATACCATTATAATCTAGAGGGAGAGATGAAACTACAATTAACTGCTGTGCACATATTTGCAATCACCAAATATTGTCTCATTTGATGAAAAAACTAAAGAGAATTAAATGCCCCAGGACTCTCACACCTGTATGAGTATACTTCCTCTTTTTAATAGAGTTTCAGCCAACAGAGGACTAGACTGGAAATTGAGAGATCTAGACTTAAGACTTATAGGAACTCCTAATTAACTAAATGAGTGACCTTTGGTGGGGGGAGGGGGGGAGCCTCTCTGTGCCTTAGTTTCTCCATGTTTCTCCATCTATACTACAGAGATAATGTATACTGATCCTTTTTCCTATAAATGTGGAGAGTCAAGTATTGATGCAGATGAGAGTGCTTTGGAAATAAATTACTTTTTATAAATGTTATATCTATTTTCTGTCTTGGAGGTAGGATGAGCACTGCAAGTAAGATCAAGTTTGGTCTATGCACTTCGTAAACAGATTCCATCAGCATCATATTTAGAATAGTGTCCTGACATAATCATGGGTTGTAAGGTATTGTTTTGGAGGCATTTGTCTGGTGGCTAACATTTCTAAGAGATGGCTATATTTTAAGTCACAAGATGAGCCCATAGAACAACTCTGCCATTTCCAAGTTTGGGTTAATCATTTAATTTCTCTGAACCTCTAGACCTTCATTTGTATGTAAAGTAGAAATTTTGATATATGCTCTGCCTCTTTTGTGGGAATACTGTGAAAATCAAATATAATGTATATTAAAGTCTTTTGTTAACCATGGAAAGAAACCATTTCTAGTGGAATTTGATGAGGTCCATAAGCAGAATGCATGATTTGTTGTTTTTATAACCTTAGTGACTAGTAGCATGTTACACAGCAGGAATTCAAGAAAAGCTTGTAAAAATAAATTGTGATTCTGACTTTGCATTTGAGTCCCTCTTCTTTCTCTGTTTCCATATGAAGTCTTTATCCCAGTGTTATTTTTTAAATATCCCAAATGATTACTGCATCACTGAAAAGATCTGCTGTGACCCACCTATCACATTACAAATGCGTAATACTGAAAAGGCTGGCAAGAGATGGGACTAATGTGTGGGCTTAGATTCTGTTGTTTTAAATTGGTTTTAAAACATACTTTTTGTTAAATATTATTCCAAAAGTGGTTTGTTTTAGATGAGATAATGATGTGGAGATAAATTTTTTGAAGTTTTAGTATCTTTAATATTTATATTTCTAATCGATAGACTTTTTTTCTTACAAAAATCAATAATAAATACAATACCAACAAACAGATTTTGTTTACAAGTGGTTGAAGGACAGTGCTATTTTGAGCTCAGTTAGGCAAAGAAGGGGCAGAAGGGCAAACATCAGCAGGTGAATAATGGGCAGAAAATGATTTTTTTTCACATGACAAGACTTAAGTCTTTACGGGAGCAAATGTCAGTTACCTGGAGAATGGAGGCCATAGTTACATATGGGAACATGGGAAAAGCAACATCTGTGAGGCAGGGCAGAGATGAGAGATGCAGCCAATGACCTGGAAATAAGGTTTGGCTACAGTTCAGTCATCCATGGGTTTAAATAGTGTTCTTAGGCATCTGTGCTTGTCTACAAAGGAACCTCTTAGAAGGTCTTGCTTTTGCTTCATTTGGTATGCCTTGCATAGCCGACTTAGAGACAATGCTCTTGGTTTGACCCTTACCCAACATAAGGCCATAATTCATTTTGAGTGGAAGGCTCCTCTTTCCTTTGATAAGTGATTGAAATAAGACAGTCATGGGAGTTTATATTTATGTTATATTGGTGTATTCTTTGTTAGCATTCTTCTTCCATCTCTCTTTTCATCCCTTCTTTTTTAGCTTTCACTACTTCTTCCTCCTCTACCTTCTCTTCCTTTTCCTTCTTTTCCTCCTTCCCTCTTGCCTCTTCTCTTCTTCTTCTCCCTCCTCTTTTTCCTTTTATTCATCCTCCTCTTCCTCTTTTCAGAGTAAAGAGGCAACAGAAAAGTTCAAAGGAGTGAGAGGCAATAGAAAAACCTCTTATCGTAATTTTCCAGGTAAATATATGACATATGGCTCTGATATGGAAAAACACTGGCAAGTGAACAAAGTAATGTAAAAGGCCATGACAGGAAATTGCTCTGAAGCCCTAGGGAATGAAAATGAAAGCAGTATTAGGCACAAAAATTTAATGAAAGATTATGTAGAAGGTTAGAGCTCTAAATCTGCCAAAGATCGTTAAGATTTTGTAAAGAAAAAAGTAACAACAATCTCTATTCCAGATAAGATATTTTTAGCTAAAAAGATATTACTCAATTGGCTTAAATAAAGAAACGCATTACTTTACACAAAAGGAAGTCCCAACATAAAATAGTGTCAAATCAAAATTGCACTAGCCAGAGTTAAACAGGCAAGGAAGACTTTTTTCAAGACTGTTGCAATAGGAAAGAGAGAAAGAACTCAACTCCACTGAAACAAAGGGCTGGAGGGCTTTTAAACTCTGGGTTGAGCTCATGGAAAAGTACTGAAATACATTGGAGGGGAAGTTGGTCAACGTGATTAGGCTGAGTTTACTAATTGCCCCTTATCATAGTTAGGCTCCTACTCTCCCACAGAAACTGGGAGATAGGGGTATTACATTTTTGATTATTATATTTCAAAGGGATGGTGCCTAGGTCCTTGAAAAAAAAAATCCTGTATTATAAAACTGTCATGAGGCTGGGAGAAAATTTACATCACAAAGGGCAGCAAAATAATTTACAATTGCAAGTTTTCTAAAGTAAATCTAAGAAAAGAGCTCAGGGACCTACAGTCAAGAAGAAACAAACAAAGTTTAGTAAAACTCAGGGGAATGCTCAGGCTGTCTTGGTCAATAGTTTTGGGGCTGATTTAATTCAGAGTGGTAACCTTAAAGAAGCAGGGTGATTTTATCTTTGCACAAATTCACTTGAGAAAATAAAGAGAAGAGTCATTCAATGCTCATATAACTGAAAGTCAAGGGTAATTGGCTTCGGGCATTGTCGGACCTAGGTGTTTGAGTGTCATCAGAAATCTGTTTCTGTATCTTTTGCTTATCTTTTTATTCACTTTTTTTTTAGTTCATCTCAGACAGGCTTTTCTTTCCTTATGTGAAGATTCTCATTATTAATTCTAGAATTACATCCTTTCCATCTTGCATAACTTCAGAAAGAGTGTCTCATTCTCAATAATTTTAACAAAAATCTCATATGATTTACACTGTTCAACTTGGACTATGTGTCCAACTCTCAATCTGTCTCTTAGCCAGGGGAATAGAAAATATTCGTTTTCTCAGTCTGAGTATTTTATGTGCCTTAAGCTGGAAGATGAGTTCTTTCTCAACCAGAGTGAGTAATTTTCACAGGGAAAATCATCATGCTGTAACAGGAAAGGGCGAAATGCATGCCGGAGAGGCTAAAACAATAGATTATCGAGTCAGGGTTTCTTTCATTCCTCTTCCTAATTCTCTTCAGGGAATAAGCAGAATAGGGCTCTGCTGAAGGTAGGGAATGAAATTGCAGAACCTAGGGCCATATAACCAGCATGGTTCCATTATTATTGACAGATAATATTCCTGAAAGATAAATTACTGGGATTGCATAATCAGATGTATATTGCAGTTCCTTCTATACTAGGATGGCATCATCAAACTAACTTGATGACTCTAGCATAATTAGTCTCCTTCCCTTACCTTTGTTAAGGTTTCATACTCCTTAAGTATTTCTGTGCTGATATACTTGGTTCCATGTTGACTTTTCTGGAAGAGACAGATTGTGACCTACCCTTTGCTGTCCCTTCTCAGAGATTCCTACCTGGCTCTTGCCCACCAGTTTAGCTGCCTGCATTTAGTATTGAGAGTAACTCTAGTTAGGGCTCTCTACCTTGATTTGAAAATTCTCTCCTCATGACCCTTTGACTTTTCATGTTTGGGTTTTTACTTGTACTCCTTCTTTTTACGTTACCCCAGATTGACAACTTTCTATTGGATGGACTATTCACGTCTAATCTTGTACAGTCCAAGACACTGCTTCTCAGCTCTTACCTTGGTCCTTTGTACTGCAATTTACAGGCAAATCTACAGTACATTGTAATCAGCCTATTAGATCATTACTTCTCAACTGGGTCTCAGTGTCCCTAGATTTTTATTTTCTGAGAATTAAGATAAGACAGAATGCAATAGGGAGATGAAATTAGTTTCCTAATTGTATGACAATATATTTCTCATTTTTAAGCCAAAAGTTGGATTTCCACTTCATATATCACTTTTTTCTGTTGAGTTTGGTTGGTATAATCACTCACGGTTCATTGACAGAGAGAAGTGTCTGGACAAAGGCAGTATCACTTTTGAGCTGAACCCATTTTAATTCCAGTGCAGTGTCCCCAAACTGCATGGCTGTGGGAAAATTACTCACCATCTCTGGACTTAGATTTTCTCATCTAACAACAAATGATGAAGGCTACTTCTCAATGTTGTGGGGATTACTGAGGGAATTCAATGCATAACATACTCAATAAATACTCTTCTTATGGTTGTATATTATATTTTAAGAGAGCCTAAGAAAAGTTTAGGCTCAGATTCTGAAGTATGGTGACAGCACCAAGATAATTTCACTGTGTAAGACTGCTTGAGTAGGCTTCTTCTCTTTCAAAACTTCCCAGGCATATTTGTATGCTACAAAAGGATGACAGATATTCTTTCAATTCTCATTTGCCTCCAGGCAGTTGAGCAGAATCTCAGGGTTGTTGAAGTTCCCTAGGTGGTTCCCTGGCATCATTCAAAAACAGCCTTACCCGTTTACTCTATTGTACCATACAAATATTTTTATGTACTATACGTGTCATGATGTGAAATAGTTTGGAAAGCGATACTGTACGTTATTTCTCTTTAGATGCAACAATCCTATATGTGAAATGTATGGCACATAAAGTAAATATGGGAAAATGAATGCTGAAGTCCAGAATAAATTGGTGAAAATTGATCTGATTCTTGAAGAACAAGCAATATTCAACATACTGTGAAAGAGTAGAAGCAGAAAATTTTAAAGTGAAGTTGAGGAACAGATATTTATTGGCTGTGCTTGTTGGCGTACTTAACACTAGCTGATATGGTGGCTTGATTGTGTGTATGTGTGTTTGTGTGTGTGTTTCCATTCATACTACATATAATGTAAGGTAGACCCTGGAAGTGGTGGCTCACACCTGTAATCTCAGCACTTTGGGAGGCTAAGACAGGAGGATCACTTGAGGTCAGGAGTTTAAGACCAGCCTGGCCAACATGGTGAAACCCCGTATCTACTAAAAATACAAAAATTAGCCTAGTGTTGTGGCTTGTGTCTGTAATTCTAGCTACTCTGAGGCTGAGGTGGGAGAATTGCTTGCAGGTGGAGGTTGCAGTGAGCTGAGATGGTGCCACTGCACTCCAGCCTGGGTGTCAGAGCAAGACTCTGTCAAAAACAAACAAACAAACAACAACAACAACAACAAAAAAACAGTAAGGTAGAGAACTGCCCTCCATCTTGTTGTAGATTTGCCATTTGGAAACACATGGTTTCCAAGTTTGCATAGGCAGTGCAGAGAAGGTGAGAGGATTTACGAGAAATTGTAAAGAGCCAGGCCTGTCTTATGTCTTATCTCCTATACCTCATTGGCCAGAATCCATTTCTACCACCTCAATCTAATTGCAGAGGAGATTTGGGAAACATAGACTTCCTATGTGACTAGGAATATAAAATGTTGTGTTAAACACATAATATAGTCTGTGCCATAAGAATTTTCAGAATCATCTGTATGGAAATCCTAGTTATCAGCAAGGGTTGATTAAGAAGCAAGGTATCATGAGACAGAGAATGCGCTGGAGAGTCTCAATGCCAGAGCCATAAATCAATACAGCCTAAGGTGTCCTTCATCACTAAAGAGTATAAAAGATGAGAATCTGCATGTCAGCTTGTCAAGGTGAAGATGGAGACACTTGACAGTCTTGATTGGCTCCCCCTACCTGTGCTGCCTCTGTTGGTCAGCTGTCACCTCTATTTAGCCCCATCATATTTATGCTCTTAGTAAAAGTAGTAGGGGCTGGTGTCATAGAAATGTCAGAGGCTTCCTCAGGAAACTATCAAGGGTTCTTGGACAAACTTTATGGAGAGTGCTTGTAACAGTCAAAGGAGAGAAGGCTGCAAGAGTTGCTACTATCTTGATTATGAAAGGACAAACTGTATGTTAGTCTAAAGGGGACCATCTTCATTCTTAGATTGTGAAGATTCACTGAAAAAAAATTTGAGCAGTGTTGTCATCTTGTTTATCAAACTATGCCTTTGTTAGATGAATCTGGCTTTTCCTGTTGCCACTGCAAGCTGTGCTTGTTGTAGCCGAAGTTGGGCACTGCAAACAAGCTTAAGATGTCTCTTTTCTGTGACTCCATTGTACCGAAAATTTTTTGTTGCTAATATCTGTTTTGTGTTTTCCTCATCTACCCTAATGAGCTTATCCTGGACTCGGACTAGTCTGATTTGTTTTTCTATCACCAGTGTTTTGCATACTGTCTCATAGCAGCACATTTAGGGAGCACAAGTTCTCAAAAGCTATTTATTTATAAAGCCACCTTTCCCATTCTCCTCAGCAAACCAATCTGGATAATTGTCAGTTCAACTCTTCTGTGAAATGGATATTCCTGAACCTGAGCCCTAAAAGAAGCTAAGTAACCTCTGAATCATCAAAGAGATTCAATTATACTCAATCTATGTTTTAATGGCTTATATGTTGATTATTTACAATTATTTGAAAATTGTTCCTCTGTATATGAGGATATTCTACTGAGTAGGGCATCCTGTTTTTAAACTATCATTATCTCTTCATGTTGATTTAAATAATCTGTTTGAGTAGGTGAGAAAGCCACAGGGAAACCAAATAATTCTCAATAGTTTTATGCATATTTACAAACAAAAATGAAGTATGGAGACTGACCATACAGTCTTTTTTCTGAGAGCAAGCTAAGCTTTAGAAGATTTCAGTGAGATACGGAAAGGAAGTAAAATGTTTTGAGCACCTGCAATACTCTGGGAAATATGCTAGGCATTTTACATCTCTTTTCCCTTTTAATTCTTCTAACAACCTGCAGAATTGATATCAGTATCCCTATTTTACAGATGAAGAAATTAAAGCTCAGAGAAACTAGGTCTGTTGTCCAAGGCAAACATCCAGGAAATGACCTGTAGGACTCTGAAGTTTGCAAACCAACATTTTATGTGGCAAAAGCAGATCTGAGTCTTGAGTATGGTTAAGACAATACCTTTTGTAAATATCTGAAACGAACTTATCCATAATTCGGTAGCTGTTTTTCTACCCTCTCTTCTTACTTTCCTTCTGATTCTTCTGCACCATTCTAACTAATTGGCATTGCTCAAGTCTGCCCCTTGGGGATTTGCCTCACCTTGAATGGCCTGTATGCAAAGCCCGTCTCAGCAGGAAAAGATCAACTTATAAACGTTTCTGTGGCAACCATTGACTCCCGAAGACTGCTCCTCCTTTGACCATACATCTGAAAGCCAGAAAATAGATTACTTTTTAAAGTTTCATTTTACAGCAAAGTCTACTTACCAATGATGAACAGCTAATATTTTAAAAAATATAGTCAGTTATGTAACCTCTGCTGATTGTTGCCAGTGGAAATCAAGGAGCTTAGAGCTATCCTCTTCCCTCAACCCTTAGCTCCTCTGCCAATAGAATTTTTTTTCAAACACCAATAGAATTGGAGTTTGGGGAGGCTTAGGTGAATTGAATTTGCAGGGCAGAATCCTGGAGAAAAGTGAGCTTAGTGAAGAGAGTTCCAAAAATCTGCACAGAAGTCTTCTTTAGTCTTTAAGTGACAGTTTGTGCATGTATTAGATACAATTTCACAAATATGCACATAAAACAATTTCTAGGGAAAGAAAAATTACCTAAGAGCTGTAAATTCAGTAATTCCCAGGTTTACACAGGAATGGGATCATGTGACTTTTTACATCCAGAAGGAAGAGAACTTGTAAAATATAGGGGACAATTATTAGGAATCCTAGAACAGTAAGGTCTTAGTATTTGTACTGAATTCCACCTATAGGAAAATCTGCCACAGACTAGACCTAAGATAACTTGAAAACGATGCTTAACAGGAACAAACTATTGAGCAAATAAATGAATTGCTTGCTATAACAAAGTCTAAAAGGCTGTCTAGTACTACATCAAAATAGAGCACTCCATTATGTAAAAGTCACAATATCTGACGTCCAATCAAAAACTGCTCGACATAGTGAAGGAGCAAGAAATTGTGACCCACAATCAGGAAGAAGAAGACTGTAAAGAAAGGTGCATAAATAACAGAAATGGAACTATTAAAAAACAAAGATCTTAAAATAATGTTTATAGGAATTTTAAAGGAACATGAACCTAAAGAGGAAAGACATGGAAGAAGAAATATTTTTAAAACGAATGGAGCTTCAACAGATGAAAAATAACCTCTGAAGTAAAATTTTCACTGAATGCATTAAAATAGATTGGACATTTCAGAAGAAAAGATCAGTGGACTTGAAAGAAAGCAGCAAACACTATCTAAAATGAAGAACGTAGAAAAAAATAAAAATAAATAAAGCTTATGATCTGCAAACAAAATTAGTTCTCTAACACACATCCTCTGTAACTAGAGCCCCAGAATCTAAATTTTTCTGTGACTCTAAAACTGTCCTGAAAAATAAAAAGTCTACTTAAAAATAATAAAGTGATAGAATAAAATATTTTGTGATAACATTTATCAGAAAGTTGGAATAGCAACATTAATATCAGACACAGTAGACTTCTGGGTACCGACCATTGCCAGAGATAAAGAATGACATTTTATAATAATAAAAAAGATGAATTCATTATGATGACATAATCAACCTAAGTTTGCATGAACTTTATAGCAGATATTCAAAATACAATGGAGCAAAATTTTGACATAACTGAAAGGAGAAATAGAAAAATTGAGAAATATAGTTAAAAATTTCAACACTCCTTTTTCACTAACTGATATAACAATAGTCAGAAAATCAGTAGAAATATAGAAGAAATTATAAACCAACTTGATCTAACTGATATTTATAGACCTTTCCACCCATCAACTGAAGAATACAAATTATTTTATTTACCAAGATAGACCATATTTTGTGTCATAAAACAAGTATCATTACCTTTGAAAGGATTGAAATCATACCAACTATGTATTCTGACACACCAGGAATTGACTCAGAAATCAGCAACAGAAAAATATCTGGAAACCCTCCCCCGCCAGCATAGCTGGAAATTAAAACAATGCATATTTCTAAATAACCCATCTGTCAAAGAAAAAATCACAAGATAGATAAAAAACTATTTTAATGGAAATAAAATACAGACACTAAATTGTGGGATGCAGCATCTTAGTGTGCTTGGGCTGCCATGACAAAATACCATGGACTGGGTGTCTTAAACAACAGAGATTAATTTCTCACAGCTCTAGAGGCTGGGAAGCCCCAGATTAAGACCAAAGTGCTGGCTGGCGTGGATCTGACTGAGGGCTTTCTTCCTGGTTTGTGGAGGCAAGTAAGGGAGCAAGAGAGGAGGGGCGATCTCTCTTCCTCTTCTTATAAGGCCACCAATTCCATCATAAGGACTGTACCTTCATGACCTTATCTAACTCTAATATTTCTCAAAACACCTCTCCAAATACCATCATGTTGTGAATTGAGACTGGAATATATGAATTTTGAGTGTACACACTTATTTCTTAACATGCAGCTAAAACATTGCTTAGTTCTCCCCTCTCAAAAAAAAAGTTATTGAGAAATTTTTCATCATCCCATAATAAAACTCTGTTCCCACTAAATAAAAATTCCCCATTTCCTTTCTCCGTAGACCCTGGTAACTGATGCTTTGCTTTCTGTCTCCAAGAATTTGAGGATTCTAGTTACCTCATATAAGTAGAATCATATAATGTTTGTCCTGTTGCATCTGGCTTATTTTATTTAGCATAATGTCTTCAAAGTTCATCTGTATTATATCAGAGTTTTATTCCTTCTTAAGGCTGAATAATATCCCATTGTATTCACATACCAAATTTTGTTTATCCACTTATCCATTGGTGGAAATTTAGGTTGTGTCCATTTTTTGGTTATTGCGAATAATCTTGCTATGAACGTTAATGTGTAAATGTCTGTTTGAGACCCTGATTTCAATTTTTGGGGTATATACTCCAAAATGAAACTGATGGATCATAGGGTAATTCTATACTTAATTTTTTTTAGGGACTGCTATACTTTTTTACACAGCAGCTGCACCATTTTACATTCCCACCAGCAATGCACAACGGTTCTGATTTCTCTATGTCTTGTGAGTACATATTATTATCTGTTCTTTTGATAATAGCCATTCTAATGGGTATAAAGTTGTATCTCATTGTGGTTTTGATTTGAGTTTTTCTAATGGTTATTGATGTTGAGCATCTTTTCATGTGCTTCTTGGCCATTTGCATATCTTCTTTGGGGAAGTATCTGTTCAAGTATTTTGTCCATTTAAAGTTTTTTAATGCTTAGATTAGATACAAAGAAAGGTTTATAATTAGTACTCTTAGGTGGCATTAAGAAGCTAGAAAAGAAAGCAAAGTATACTCAAAATAAGTATAGGGAGATAAATAATCAAAATAAAGGTATAAATCAATGAATTAAAAAACCATAAAAATAGAGAAAATTGATTAAACCTCCAATCAATTAATAAGTCTTATTGTTCCCTGTCTCCCAAATACATCTTAAGCCTATCAGCCTTCCAAATTTGTTCATCTTGGTAACTCCAGTGGCTGGCATAGTACCTTGTTAATAATGTGTGTTCAATAATTACTTGACCAATTAATTCACATATTTTTTTCACAAATTAAAAATTGTAAGATAGGACAAGACAAACACATAGAAACAACACAGAAAAATGCAAAGAAGTACAGTGGAAAAGGAACAACATTTAGAATCAGAAAATTCACTGTGTAATTATGTTGCTCTACACAAGTCCATGTGGCTTTCTGATCCGCATCTGTAAAGTAAATATGGTTCAAATAACAAATATTAATGTTTGGGATCTCCATTCAACAAAAATTAAAAATGGTTTCATTAATCCAGATTTTGGGGTTAAACTTGGTTGAGCTCAGAACAGTCCTGCTCTATTGTCTCTCAGAATTGTGCAATGTCTGCATGGGTACCTCTTCATGTGCTGTCTAAAAATTCACCTTCTCTTGTGTTATCTTCTTTGAACTGTCATTCCAGCTTGAGTCACAAGACACAAGCTCCTTGAGGTCAAGTACAAAAACTTTCTCTCTGTCTTCCTTGAAACTGACAAGTTCCTGGCATAGTAAATCATTGTTGAATTAGAAGGATTAGAAGAGTGTGAAAGCTATCAGAGCCTAGAGAAAATTATAACTGCTAATACTTTATTTCTGAAAAAAAAAGTAACGTAGGATCAACTGCTCAATAGCTCTGTTTCTTCATGTAACACTTGTTACTTGAAATACCAAGGATGAAGTTAAGTACTTGGTTCTATGCAGCCTTTTCCCACGATCTCCTTAATACCGGACTCCAAATTGTTTTCAAACTATTTTCCAAATCTCCTTTCTTTCCTATAAGCATTAAAGAGGTTTTCACTCTGGCACATATTTACCATGTAGTGCTTTCTTCACCAAGCAAGACTTGTGGAATTTGTCCATGCTTTCAAAGCAAATACAGTGAGCAGAAAAAGGAAAACTAGATTTGACTGAAAACTAGCACGAGTTAGAAAATTATGAAACTGGGAGTTTCTTAAAGTTATTTTCCAGTCAAGTCAGAAGACTTCATCTGTTACAGTAGATTTCTTCCTCCTCTTTGCTGTCCAAATCACGTCCATCCTCTTCGGCCCCACTCTAATCACACTTCCCTGTGTAATCAGACTATTACCTACTGCCCTCTGCTTTATCTGAATTTCTGCAGCATCTATAAATGATATCACAAATCTAGTACCTGTTTAAAATCTGTTCTGCAAAAATAATTATATCTGAACTGCATTACACTTTTGAAATGCTTCTACTTTTAATTTCTTTGGTGTTTGCAATTATTTGGAGAGTTAGGTATTGGTGTTTATGCAACCATTTTAAAGATCAGAGGCAGAGAGAGCCTTGGGGACTTACATGAGGCTATGTATCATGATGTTATGATTCCAAACCTATCAAGTGACCTTACCCAATGGTCCTGCGTTGTTTCTATGTGCTTGCCTTGGCTTCCCCATCTCCAGCCTTAACATGTCATGTCTTCCTAGCAAAGCCTAGTAGAGCACTAGGCACAAAGCCTCGTGCTTACTTATCCTTTTTCCACCGCAGGGTACATGTTCATGTAAAATTTCTATTTGTTGTAAAACATCATATTTTTGCTCTTTTGTTATGTTAAATGTTCATTGCTTCAGATTTTAACTAGCTTCTGAGGTACTTGTTTGTAATGGGATCTAGAATAACAGAATACAGAAAAAATAAGCTATGAAGAAACTTGAGATCATATAAGCTACTACCTTCTTTTCCAGTACAACATCAATTCCTCTTGGTGATAACAGACCTACCAACCTAGCTGAGAAATGAATTCCATATGGTTCTGATGGTCGTAGGCCCTTCTTGCTTTCTCTTCACCACACATAGAGCCGGAGACATGACTCAGGAATGGAACAACACCCAAAGCCCCAGTCAAAACTATTGGTCTAGCCATGGGCACGTGCTTGAAGAAAAGGCAGAATTCTCCCTGGGATGTACATATACATATATATGTATTTTGCCAAACCTTTGGAAGAGGATACATTTCCCCTGGCAGAGTATCAGTTCTGATTATGTATTTCTATTACATTCATTACTTAGAGAGAGTGTACTTGAGAGAAATGGAACCCCAGCTACATTGTTTGAGTCTTTTATCCTAGCCATACCTAAAGTTAGCACTAAATTTGATCTTTTCTGTTGAGTAATAGTTCTTTAATGTTGAAACTAGTTCAAGTCATATTTTTGTTACTTGACAATTGGGAGTAGAGACTAATGCACTTGTCACTACAGAAGAGAAAACTCATGTCTGGAAATAACTTATTGAAAGTCATAAATCTAGTTAGTGACAGGATCTGAAAAGAAATAACCCATGTCACTTTAATTTTAGTAAAATATTTTTTCTAGCTTACCAAATTTCAGTACATGAGGTTTTCATTTTCTGGGTTTATAATCTACAACATCACTGCCTCTTTATTACAAGAGTGCACAAATATACTTATTGCAACATTTTTTAATTTCAATAAATTTTACCACCTAGGATGAAGCCCCTTCTTATTCAAAGGTTCTATAATTGATGTCTTCCCTTCATGAGTTATGACATGGTGTATATTTGGTATATGTATGCCATATATTTAAAATAAACTTTAGAGCTGTACTAATTATGATGGCAATTTTTATGTGCCAGCTACTCTATTTTGCACTTTCTATGTTTTCTAAATCTACTTAATGATGCTATAAGGTATCAATTTTCAGAGTAGAAACTTGGGGGTGAGACAAATTATATAAATTGTTCAATGTCACTCAGAGTTAGATTGAAATTCAGTTGTATTTGACCCCAACCTGTGCTCTTTTCTCTGTACCAGATACTTTCAAGTTTCTCTGCTTTTATCTGAGTTTTCATTTTGCTGATGAAAAATCTAAACCACAGAAAGTTTTGCCACTTGTTCAAGGTCATCCATTCAGTTAGTGGCAGAGCTGAAATCTATTCACTCAATACCAAAAACCTAGACAACACTAAGAACATAATCACTCACAGGTACTACATGGCTTTGGGGTAGCTTTCAACAGAATTATTCACTTCTCATTATACTTATGTTGGTATTGCTAACCATCCAAATTCCCTGGCTTCTGGACTCTAGAGCTTTGAAATTAGTGCCTTTTAAATACATAAATGTCTCATCCTCTGATAAGGGAAATAGGGCCTGCCAAGCAAGTGTGTTTTTCCACATGGATCTATGCCAGGCAGATGGCGTGAGCCCAGGTGGCCATCAAGGCAACACAGCGGAGAGGCTTCAGAAGGCAAGCATGAAACCATGCCAAGAGAGTTCTGGTGGTCACAACTGAAGAAGCCACATCTGTTATCATGTCCCTAAAACAAATATGGAGCTAAGAATGAAAAAAAAAAACAAAACCCCAAGGGATGAAGTCTAAGTAGCACAAGAGTATAGTGGATGCTAACGAACAAAAGAATGAAGTAAGATGGTTTAAGACTTTCATGTTAAGTGGCGCTGGGATGCTGATGTTATTGGCCTATACCACATGACGCTTTGGTAGACACAGCCTGAGTTATAGGAAAACATTGGTATGGGAACATTTTAGGAGTTTGTAGGAATTCTACTTCAAAACATATATGGTGCGGAAGCTGCCTAGCTGTGGAAGAACAGCAGTAGATGTTTTTGCTGTTTGGATTCATTGCAAAACTGCTCTTTTCTCCAATTTACATAAACTCCACATTGAAGTACTTACATATTAAAAGCATTTCCTGAAAGCTCTTGGAACACTTCACAGTTTTCATTCTTTAATTCTTATATATAGGTACTCTTAAAAATATTATGAAAAACTATTCCACCACACAGAACTGAAGAAAGCCTGAGAATGGCAGATAAGTTTTCTGTGTTGATTTTAAGACCAATTACAATTACTTGGAGAATTTAGTCTTGAAGCTTTCTCAGTTGAGATAAGACAAATGGCCATTTGATCATTCTGTTCTATAAAACAGAAAAAGTACATCTGACCAGAAAACTGGTTGCATTTGGAAGAGACGCTGGCTTCTCTTCTGAGAGCTCAGGTAGTACTACTCACTCTTGGACTGCAAGTAATGAAGTTGGCAACTCCTCAAAGGGAGTGAGCTTCTTGTCGTTTTATGAATTTTATTTTTCTTCTTTTCAACCTCAATTGGCTTGTGTTTTAAGATTTTCTTTGATTTTATTCAAATGAAGTGCAACTACTTTTGAATTTGATTGACATATACACTTAACTCCAAAATTATGTAATATTTATTGCTCTTATTTTGTTTAAAGTAGTATTATGAGTTTATTTTAGAAAATTTGAAATGTACAGTAAAGCACACCAAAAATGCCAGCTGTAATTTCGCCACCAGAGAGAATTGTTTTTTCTATTTTAATGTCTGGGGTTTTTTAGTCAGTTATTTTTGATGCTTAATGATATTTTATCAGAAATATTCATGCTTCACGTACTAAATTGTAATCTATCTTTTATCATTTTACACCAGAAAATGTACTCTCCTAAAAGAATCTATTATTACCATCATTGATTTAACCAATCCTGTCAAATGTTTAGATTATTGCTACTTCTTTCTTACTCTCTTACCACGCATGATGCTGGAATAAACATCTCTTTAGATATCCATGTGCCTATCCATGATGCTTGCCTTACAATCAATACAATTCTAGAAGTGAAATGTATGCTTGAGTTCTAGAGTAACACTTTGACATGTTACCTCTTTATTATCAGGTTGTAAAATAAATATTGGCCCAATTCAAACTAGTATTTAGGGGGTGAGGCGTAAACCTGGAAGGTTGATAGACAAGTCAATGTTGGTCAGTGTTGAGACTGGATTTTGAAATCTGTAGCTTGATTAGATGGAGATAGTAATTTGAGAAAACCGAGATAAAGGGAACCTAAAGACCCAGTTGGTTAAGTGGAGATAAAATTATAGTTTAAGAGTGCCCATGTGATTGAACATTTTGCTTTGTGCTAGACATACAATGCCTGTAATCTTCAAAGATCTCTAAGGCAGGTATTACCCCTATTATTTTAGAAGTACAGCAACTAAGGCTCAGAAGGTTTAGTTAAGAATCTTTTAAAAGGGCATCCCTCCAGGTCAGGGTTTCTCAAGCCTGGCACTATTAACATTTTGGGCTAGATAATTGTTGTGAGAGGCTGTCCTGTGCATTGTAGTATGCTTAGCAGCATCCCTGTCTAGATACCACTAAACACTAGTAGCACTCCAATCCCATCACTGACAACCAAAAATGTGTCCACATTGCCACATCTCTTGGGGATGCGGTGGGAGAAGTGGTCCCTGGCTGAGAACCACCACTGTTGTAGGAAGAGCTAAAGACAAAATTCAAAATCTCAACTGTGTGATTTCAAAGCATGTGTTCTTTTCTCTACAGTTTATTACCTCTCTCCAGAATAGGAATTCTGATGTGCTCTGGAGTCCTGGCTGGTATCCAATCTGATTTCTCACAGAAGCTGCTGATGGCTTTTACATTCTCTAGAAATTTTATGATCCATTTCTTAGCAGACTATTTCACCATATTTCACTGAAAACCGGACACTTATTTAATATTTCCTCATCTTGCCATTTTGTTCCCCACTCTTTTCATCCCCTCCAGAGTAAACTTGGTATCTTCACTCAATTACTTCTCTCTCCAACTGTCTGAAGGAACAGAGTAATTTTCTGGACAGGTGTGGTGAATAAAGCTAGGCTTTGGAATGCAAGATCTCTGGGTTTGAATCTAGACTTTTATACTTACCAGCTTTGTGACCTTCGATGAGTTACCTAACCATTCTAAGTCTACTGTTCTTTATACATAAAATGGGGATTAAAAATAACAGCTTATTCGCTTGCTAGGGGTGCTGTAACAAATACCACAGACTGGATGGCTTAAACAACAGAAATTAATTATCCCACACCACTAGAACTTCAAAGGAAGGTGTTGGCAGATGTGGCTTCTCCTGAGGTCTCTCCATGGCTTGCAAAGGGCCATCTTCTTGCTGTGTCCTCACATGGGCTTTTCTCTGTGCCTGAACATCCCTGGTGTCTCTCTGTATGTCTGAATTTCCTCTTATTACAAGGACATCAGTCAGAGTGGCTTAGGACCTTAAGGGCCTCATTTTAACTTAATTACCCCTTAAAGGCTCTATCTTCAAATACAGTCACATTCTGAAGTACTGGAGGTTAGAGCTTCAACATGGACATTTTGGAGGGAACATGATTCAGTTCATACCATGTATTTACTGTAATATTTTAGGAATAAATTTATTAATAAATTTACTTTTTAACTTTTATTTTAAGTTCTGGGGTACATGTGCAGGATATGCAGGTTTGTTACAGATAAATGTGTCTCATGGGGCTTTGTTGTACAGATGATTTCATCACCCAGGTGTTAAGCCTAGTATTCATTAGTTATTTTTCCCAATCCTCTCCTTCCTCCCACCCTGTACCCGCCAATAGGCCCCAGTGTGTGTTGTTCCTCTCTATGTGTCCATGTGTTCTCATCATTTAGCTCCCACTTATAAGTGAGAATATGTGGATCAAAACAAAATGAGATACTATCTCACACCAGTCAGAATGGCTGTTATTAAAAAATCAAAAAATAACAGATGCAGGGGTGGTTGTGGAAAAAAAGGAATGCTTTTACACTGTTGGTGGGAGTGTAAATTAGCTCAACCATTGTGGAAGACAGTGTGGCAATTCCTCATTAATTTATTTGAAAGTACATCACAGAATGATGGCATGAAGGAGACCATCTATCTGAGTTAAAACATCTGAACCTCATTGAAAAATAATTTCAAATTTTATTTTAGTTTCGGGGGTACATGTGCAGGTTTGTTACGTGGGTATATTGTGTGATGCTGAGGTTCATGATTTGATTGTTCCCATGTCCCAGGTAGTGAGCATAGTACCCAATAAGCTAGTTTTTCAACACTTGTCCCCCTCCCTCTGTTCCTCCACTAGTAGTCCCCAGTGTCTGTTGTCACCATCTTCAAGTTCATGAGTATCCAATGTTTAGCTTCCACTTATACGTGAGAACATACTGTATTTGCTGAACCTCATTTCTTTCCTCAGGGTATACCTTGACTCATCCATTTCCTTCTTTTCCAGAAGACTTCTTCACTTATACAATTTATCTTTTATTGTCTCTCTCAAAACAATATAATTCAGAGCAGAATTAGGTATAGCATAAAAAGAGAACAAATCAATTACAATTGTACATCTTTTGAAAGATGTACATACTATATGATATACTAAAATCTTTCATTTTGCACCATATATAGGTATTTTAAACTTACCTATAGATGTAGTCAAATATATAAATACCTATATATAGTCAAATATAGGTAATTTTTAAACATACCTATATAATATATAGTCAACACCAGAAGACTTTAATTTTGACCATATATATAGATATTTTTAAACATACCTATGTATGGGATCAAATATATAAATACCTATATATATATGGTCAAATATAGGTATTTTAGATAATTTATAAATGTACTTTATGATATACTAAAATCTTTAGTTTTCACCAAGGTATTTTTACCTTGCTCCAACCTTGTATATACATAATTTTGTATCCTGACCTCTTCAGTTAATATTACACCTGTGCAACATAGACACACTATTATGCAGCATTCTTTTTATGTTAAAAATAACTAAATTAACAGTCTCATCATTTATTTAACTATTCACATACTTTCCAATATTGGGATTGCTTTGATGATCTGGGGCTGTTATCAACAATACTGTCATGTACATTTTCAGCATATAACTTTTATTACTTTTGGCTTGTTTCTCAGAATAAATTTCCACACTAAATCAAAGAGAATGCACATTCTTATGGTGCTTTTAGATTAGAAAGCTGTTTTTCAAAAAGGTAGCACTAGTCTGTACCAACACTAGCAGTGAACTTGTGCAAAACTTTGACCATGAGATTGAGGATTTGATCTCCCTTTGCTCTACTGTGCATAGTCATCAATTTTCCAGGTGTTGTTGACTTAATAGGTGAAGTGACATTATTATTTATTTAGGGGCCTATTTTCCTTTTGATGAAGTCATACTACTTCTGCGTATCTTTATTGATTACATTTTTGTACTGTTCTCTATTTTCTGATCTCTAACCTTTTTATCATATTAGCCTACAGATGGAAACCAAGTCTTACTTTCCTCAAATGAAACTTCTCTTGATTTTTCTTTTTAAATGTTAACATGATTTCTTTCCTTTTAATAATGTCTTAAATTTTAAGAACATTTTTTGGTAACAAAACAATAATATTTTGAAAGTAGTAATAGTCAAAAGCTTAGAAAATATAAGAACACTTGGAAATAAAAAATTCTTAGTCTGAGCATGGTGGCCCATGCCTGTAATCCCAGCACTTTGGAAGGCCGATGCAGAAGGATCACTTGTGCCCAAGTGTTGGAGACCAGCCTGGGCAACATAGGAAGACCCCAGCTCTAAAAATAATTTAAAAAATTTAGTCAGGTGGGGTGGCATACACTATGGTCCGAGCTACTTGAGAGGTTGAGGTCGGAGGATTTCCCGAGCCTGAGAGGTTGAGGCTGCAGTGAACCATGAACCATGATCCAGCCACTATACTCAGCCTGGGTGACAGAGCAAAGCCCTGTCTCAAAAAAAAAAAAAAAAAAAAATTATGGTTTAACCACCTTAAGATAACTCACTTAAAAATACATTATCATAAAGTTTTATTGCATAAATATATTTAAAATTAGGATGATATTGATGGTGGTTTAGTATCCTAATTTTTTCACTCAACATTATGTCATGAGTATTTTCTGATATCCTTTGACTTTAAGAACATTAATTTAAATGGTCAAACTATATACCATAAAAGAACTATACTGCTTTGCATTTAACTATTGCTCTACTAAACACTTAGGTTAGAATCATTTTCTTCCTGCCATTATAATTAATTACATTGAGCAACCTTGTACACAAATCTATCTACTCATGTATTCAGGATATATTTGTAGAAGCTACTGATTCCACAGATATAAACTTTCTAAAGACTCAATTCACATTGCCAAATTGCATTTCAGTCAGGTTGTGCCAATTTTCCCTTCCTTATCATAACGGGTGAGTGCCTGCCTAATGCATCCTTGCCAACACTAGGATAATCTTTGAAAAATCTTTGCTACTTTAATACTTGAAAAATATTAACTCATTACATTTGCATTTGTTTAGGGAGTCTGATCATTTTTTCATATGTCCACATTTGTTGTTTTACTTATGTGAGTTATTTAGTAATGTCCCTTTCCTATTTTTAAGATATGAGTGATTTTTAATTAATTTATAAACATACTTTATGATTAAAGATATTATTCTGTTGTCAGCATATTACTTATAAATAGTGCCCATGACACTATAGGTTTGCTTTAAAATGATTATTGTAGCTACTTTGTGGAAAAGAGGTTATAGGGTAATGAACAAGATGGGGCAGATCATTAAGAAGCTATAGCTGTCACATTTGGAAGATACAATACTATTAATTTTTAAAAATGTATTTGTATTTAACTACTTTATTTAAATTATCTTTGTTATACTTCTAGAAGCCTTTCAGTTGGTTTATTAGGATTTATAGATATATAATGATTATTTTAAATTAATAATATTTTTTATCATGTACAATATTCATACCTATTGTAAGAGGTATTTCATTTCCTTAATTTTAATGATAATGTCATGGTTGAGCCATGATTAAATATGATAATGCACACTGTTTATCATCCTATGTTTTTAACACGCTTTTATCAGTAGTTTATATTCAATTGCATCAATGCCATATTGGCATCTATATGACAATCACATAGTGCTTCTCTTTCGATTATTATGTAGTCTTATCTCTTCTCATGGTTACAACTCTCAGTCCTGTGACATTAACCCCATCTTAGAAATCTAGCTGGAGAGAGTCTGTGTCAGATGACACTATTATCTAAAATACGGTACTCCAGAGGTGGGAAATTAAATGATTTGTCATAGTCACACAGGATTATCCAATTCTAAGACTTTTACATCTTTCGAAGTGCAGGTTTAAATATAACACCCCCTTCGGCTCATTTGCTAGTTTTTATTTGGTGTAAAACCTCAGGTCTGCATGCAGGAAGAGCCAGAAAGAATAAAGAAGAAAGAAGGACCAGGGAGGCAATACGATTGCCATCAAAGGTGCAAAGATTTGGGGAGCCCTTTATTGCATGGTTCGAATCCCACCTTGGCTGTTACTAGCTGTGTAGCTCTGGGCAGGATACCAGATTCCCTGGGATAAGAATCTCAGCTTTGAAGGAGGACTGTGAGGATTGGATGATAAAATTTAAGTAAAGGATTTAACACAGCGGTTGGCAAAGAGTAATTCTTACAGAGATTTCATAGTGAGCCTAGCATTGCACTAAGAACTGTTCTGTGGTAAAATGTTAACTCATTCAATTCTCCCAACAACCCTATGAGATAGGTATTATCATTATCATTTCTGTTTTGCAAAGAGGGTAAATGAGACACCGAAAGTGTAAGTAATTAACCTACAGTCCCACTGAAAGTAAGTGGTACTGCTGGGAGGTGATATTGGGTAGTGTGGCTCCAAAGAGCCTGCTCTTGACCACTGCTGAGACACGACATCTTACTGTAGATAGTGTGCATCTTTCTCTACTCACTAAGCCTTCAAGTTCTTAGAAATCACAAAGTACAGCTACTCCATTTAACAACTGAGGAAATTGAGGCCCAAAGAGGTAAATCACTCTCCCAAATCATAAAACAAATGAGTCCCAGAACTAGGACTAGAATTCTGGTCTCCTCACTCCATCTTCTACTTCTGCAAGTAGAAGTCGCTTCCAGTACCACTGGTTTGGAACATTCTGGGCCTACCTTCAAGCTCTTAAATAAGCTTCAAGCCTTGGAAAGTGAAAAGAGGCATTTATCTACATTGGGTAATTATTTTCAAGCAGTTTTTAAAAACTTTTCCTTTAGGTCAGACATAATTACTTCAAGAATGTGTTATAAGTCTTTGTGGATCTTTATGATGCTACAAGTGATTATATTTATCACATTTTTTTCTCTTTTTTTTGAGATGGAGTCTTGCTCTGTCACCCAGGCTGGAGTGCAGTGGTGCGATCTCTGCTCACTGCAACCTCTGCCTCCCAGGTTCAAGCAATTCTTCTACCTCAGCCTCCCAAGTAGCTGGGACTACAGGTGCATGCCCCCACGCCCAGCTAATTTTTGTATTCTTTCTTTTAAGTGGAGATGGGGTTTTATCATATTGGCCAGGCTGGTCTCAAAATCTTGACCTTGTGATCCGCCCGCCTTGGCCTCCCAAAGTGCTGGGATTACAGGCATGAGCCACTGCACCCGGCCTATTTATTACATTTTTAAATTTCGGAAGAAAGTATAAACAAAAGGAAAAAACTGAACAAACAAAAAATTTAAAAAAATCTACATGTATAAGTCTTGCAGGTTTACTTAAGACTTAATTTACCTGGCTTAACTTGAATTTGTAGCTCAGTTTCAATAAGAGGAAACAGTGCCATGCTTCCGGTACCAAAATGGATTCATTTCTGAAAAACATAGATAGAGCAATGCCTAAAATGCAAATCCCAGTTTTTTCATTACCAATGTGATGAAATGAGATTTGTTTCTAGGGAGGAAACCTTCCCCAGTGGACTTTGCTAATAATATCTGATGAGGAATGAGTTGAGGTGTTGGGAGCTCAGATTCTAGAGATAAGTTATCTACCAGAAGTTCACTGTAAGACGTCTTCACCGTATTTCCTATCTTTGTTTTTTCTAAGGTCTCAACATTGCATTCATGGAGCTCCAGCAGTTATTTTCTTGCCATTCTTTCAGGTGCTGCTGAACTGAACCTGACTAAATAACATCAATTATCAGGTTAGTGTGGCCATGCCACAAGAATTTCCTGCATGGCTCTGATCACATTTTGGAATGGATCTAAAATATACAATTTGAAAAGGACAACACAATATCTCACATTAATAGCACTTATTTTCTCCTTCATTACCTCCATAGACAGGGAACTCATCACATATTTACCACCATTATCATCACCCAACACTACAATTTACTCAGAACTTACTGTGGGCTGAATGCTGTCTGTGTCTACCCTTTTTAGTCCTTTCAAAACTTTATAAGGTAGGTATTATCTTCCAAATTTTATGGAAGGGGAAATGAAAGATCAAATAAATAAGTAAAGAAAGAAAAACTGACTCACAGTTTCACAAGAGCGAAGATAAAATTGAGCTAAATTCTTTATGGGTTCTGAGATTAACTCCTTCCTGATAACTGAGAAGCCACAATTACAAGGCTGCATCATTTCCACCAAGGGGACAAAAAGGAAGAAGCTTTATTTCTTCCTGCATATCTCGACCCCTTGATTGCTGATTTAACCCTATTCTCTTTCATTCTGTGTTGGGAACATGACTTCTCTGGGTCCTGAAAATTTTACAATTATAATTAGTGAGTCAGATTACATTGCTAGTTTTCATTCTATTTTGGAGACACCGACAGTGGAGTGCACTGGATGGCCATGCTGCTTGAGTTCAAAGCTAGGTTCCTGTGATGGTTAATTTTATGTGATAACTTCACTGGGCTAAGGAATGCCCAGATAGCTGGTAAAATATTATTTCTAAAAGCGGCTATGAGAGTGTTTCTGGAAAAGAATGGCACTTAAATTGGTAGACTGAGTGAAGACTGCTCTCACCAGTGTGGGCGCGCATCATCCATTTTGTTGAGGACCAGCTTAGAACAGAAAGGCCCAAAAAAGGACAAATTCACTCTATCTTCTTGGGCTGGGGTATCCTTCTCCTTCTTCCTTAGAGATTAGTGCTCCTGGTTTTCAGACCTTGGGACATGGACTGGGACTTACATCATTGGTCCTCCTGGTTCTCAAGCTTCTGCTGTTGGACTGAAACTACACCATCAGCTTTCCTGGCCTCCAGCTTGCGGGCAACACACTGTGTGGCTTCTCAGCCTCCATAATGGTGTGAGCCAATCTCTCATAATGAAGCTATTTATGTTGTTCTCTCTCTCTCTCTTTCTCTCTCTCTCTCTATATATGTATGTATATATGTATATATCTATATATCCTGTTGGTTCTGTTTCTCTGAACAACTCTGACTAATACAGTTTCCCCAACAAAATTAGTTGTATGACCTTGAAAAAATTACTTAATTTCTCTATTCCTTCATCTGTAAAATGGGAAAGTTGTGAGGATTTAAAGAGTTAGTAGGTATAAGACACTTAGAGCACTACCTGGCATTTGGTAAATGCCATATGAAAGGATTTACTATTATTGTCACTACACATCAGCCCAACCTGTTTCCCAGCTTCTCATTCCTGCTTCTTGGAGAACTGGGGCTGATATGTGAGACAGGGTGCCTGTCCTGAGGTAGAGTGTGTTTCAGGAGCTCTTCTTTCACATTCTGGGGCTCAGTCTCCAGTCTTATCCAGATCCTGTCTCTCCTTCCCATCACTCAATCCATTTTCCACAGTACTCTGGGCTTTTGTTGTGTCACCTGCTTCTGACCCAGGATGGCTCCTCAGAATCTCCACTGTGGGATCCCTGCTTTACTGGGGAACTCACTCTACCTGCTATCCTCCTCATCTGCCACTTTTCCCAGCTGCGTACTATGCTCCCACGTCTTGAAATAGTTTTCCCTCCCTGAGTACTCCTTCCAGGAGTTTTTATCATTTCATCCTTCCTTCTGGAAAGCTCTTTTTCTTAACCTCATGGCATGGCAAAATCTCAGATATCATCATGCCAGACCCAGTTAAATATGTTACAGCCTTTGAGAAATATCCATAGACGTCTATCAGTTTTCCTTCTCTGGATATCCAAGACTTTATTTGTTCAATTTATTTTAATAGCTATCTGTGTGATATTAGTGTGCTGCATTAGTTGTTTATGAGTGTCTTCATTGTCAGTAAAGATAATGTGGAGTACCATTCTGGTATGGTGTACTTATGGTGTATAGAGTGGTGTAGAGTACCACTCTGACATGGTGGTGTAGTGGATTGGGACGTGACTCTGACAGCCAAATTTTTTTAATTTAAATTCTCATTTTTCAACTCCCTGTGTAACCAAGAGCAGATCGCAGTGTGCATCTCCTTCCCTTGACTTCCTCATGGGGAAATTGGAGGTAGTAATAGTAATTTCCTCATAAAGTTGTTGTAAGAATAAAATAAATGTATAGATGCTAAGAATATGGAAACATAACTTGGTGTATCAAAAGCATTCAAGAACCATTGGTTACTAGTAGTATATTGTTATTATTAAGTCCTCGTTGCTTTCATAGTAAATGACATGGCCCATGGATATACTCAATCACTATTTGGTAATTAGATGAATTCTCAATTTTAGAAAATCTCAGCTCTATACAAATGTCTATTGTATATCATATCCTTTCTCTTTTTCTTTTCCTCCCTTCCTCCATTCCTTCCTCCCTCCCTCCTTCCTTCCCTTCCTCCTTCCCTTCCTTCCCTCCCTCCCTCCCTGCCTCCTTCCTTCCTTCCTTCCTTCCTCTTTCTTTCTTCCTAAACTGTTTTCAATGTGCTCAGTATGCCAGGGTCCTCTAAATCTGGAACCTTCTTTCTACCTTGCTTTACCCAATCCAGCAACTGGAGTCTGGCCCTCACACTTAGTCGTGGACCTGAGTCTCTATCAGCTGACAGTCCTAGCTCTTTGCAGAGGATCCTGAGCAGCCCATGCCTGGGTTTCCTGTCTGGCTTTGCCCTCCTCCTTATCTTGGATGCCTGTCTTTCAGGCCACTGCATATTTATTTTCTAGTCTGTGCCCCATTGTTACCCATCTGTTTGGGAACCTGTTATCTCCCTGGACAGATCTGTCTCTTAGCACCTGCAGGGGACCCTGTCTCACTAACTCTTGCCACATCCCTTGTAGCTGAGTTAATTCTAATTCCCAGCTCCACCCCATCTGCTCTGTCCTGCAGATTCATTGCACTACATTCAAATATATCTGCAACCAAAACATCAAAGCTGGGGAAGGGCCAATTTGGCTTGTGATTTAGATATCATTGGCTTTTTTTGCATTATTAAGAGACATAATGCTGAGTGAACCTATTTTCCTTTGAGGATGTCCTTGTGGTGAACTCAACAATGGGTGAAAAGGGTAAAGCAGGGAGTAATACTTAAAATATTTCACAGCGTAGTATGAGCACCTCCAAATTAGAGTAGGTGCTGGATGTAAACAGTTTGGTTGTTCCCAGGGGTTCCCACTGGAGAAGAACTCAATCTTAGAAGCTAATATTGCAGTGATCTTTTAGGCCCTTATTAGGGAGCAAAATGTCTTTTTTTAGTCTCCTTTTCTGTATACATGTCTTTAACTGTTAATGTTGCCAGATTAAATACTGTACACATGGTAAAATTTGAATGTATTCAGACAAACAATGAATGATATTTTAGATTAAATATTCCTCAAAGATTACATGGGACATACTTATAGTAACAGTAATACATTATTTATCTGAAATCTAATGTTAGCTGGACATCTTGTATTTTTGTTTGCTAAATATAGCAACTCAATTTACTGTTCCTCACCCCATTCTGGCCTAAATGTTGTGCCCAGCTTTATCTCCATGCATTTGAAATTATCTGTATTCCCATTTTAGTGACTGAGTGGCACATAGTAAGTGCTGCAGAAATGTTTGTGGAATTGTCTTTTAGTGAAGGAAATTGATATAAATCTCAAAATGAAAATCAAATACAGTGCAAGGAAGAAAAAAGAAAGAATTTCTGAGAACTTCGTTTTCCTTAGACAATAATATTGGTCTCATAATAGAGCAGATACCTGTGTGTATCTGTTGCTCCCCAGAGATGACCCATGTAGCTTCGATTTATTCTGTATTCTGAAAATCTAGAGAAATGGAAATGCACCATCACACACAACCTCTCAAAAGGCAAATGGCAGGTGCTCTGCTGCTGTAATTCAAGGAAGCATATTTTTTTTGTTTGATGGGTCTTATGCCACTCCTTAATAAGCATTTTCAGTGGGCACAGTCCAAGCTTGCACTTTCCCACAGTGTTCAAGTTTCTCTAGTGATGGAGAAACTTCTGAACCAGGCTATTGGCACATAGTGGGACACAGTATCACTCAACGAATTGCAATGATCTGCTTGGAATGCCCCCACAATGGCTGAACGTTAAACCTTCATAGCCTTACCTGGAATGCCATGATATCTTGTTCTCTCATCCTTCCACACCTTTGTTTCTGTCATTGTTTCAGCCTGACATGTTTTTTTTTTCTTACTTTGCTCCTAGACAAGTTCTAAGTATCCTCATAAGTTACATTTTTTAGGTTTCCTGTGCTCAGTGAGGCCTTACATAGTCTCTTATTTATTTGACAAAATTGCATATATTTATGGTGTACAAATGATGTTTTCAAATATATATATCATGGGATAACTAAATCGAGATTATTAATATATTTATTAGCTCAGACACTTTTTTTGTGGTGATAACTCTTAAAATCTATTCTGTCAGCAATTTTCAAGTGTACAATACATTGTTATATTTACTATAGTTACCACATTGTACAATAGATCTCTTGAACATATCCCTCCTGTCTAACTAAAATTGTGTTATACTTTTACAAACATTTCCATATCCTCCCTCTCTCATCCCCTCACATCATTCTACTCTCTGCTTCCATGAGTTCAGCTCTTTTAGATTTCTTGTATACGTGGATCATGTGGTATTTGTACTTCTTTGCTTGGCTTATTTTACTTAGTATAACGCCCTCCAGGCTCACCTCTGCTGTTGCAAATGACAAGATTTCCTTTTTAGTTAAGGTTAAATAGTACTCCAGTGTATATATGCCACATTTTCTTAATCAGCTCATTCATTTTTGGACATTTAGCTTGTTTCCATGTCTTGGCCATTGTGAATAATGCAATAAACATGTGAGTGCAGACATATTTTTGATATAATGGTTTCATTCATTTCCTTTGCATATATACCCAGTAGTGGAATTTCTGAATTATGTTGTAGACCTATTTTGATGAACTTCCATACTCTTTCTCAGCTTCTTATCACGTTTTCATCCTAGCATCTTTCTTCTGCATTTTCTTCTGCCCAGAAATGGAGGAGGGAAGATACCCTCTTTTGGGGTCCATATTAATTAGAGATCCATATGAGTTAGAAATTGTATTCAGCTATAATAACAAAAACCCTCCAAAAATGACTCAAGTCAATTAGTAGTTTTATTTTTCTACTATTTTATTTTCTAGTTTTATTTTTCTATGTGTTGTCTGGAGTTTTACATTCTAGGGCTGGTATGGTGGCTCTGCCACAGAGCAGGGTCTTTCTATTTTTCTGGTGAGCTATCCTTAACATTGTATCCTGGTCTAGGGAATGTTTATTTCTAGATCTTTGAGGGCAGGGGCTATATTATTACTTCATTCAGATTTTTTAAATTGTTCATATCCCTCAGGGCATATAGAATAATGCTTAAAACATAGTGACTATACAGTAAATGCTCATTGAATGAATAATAAACAATGAGATAATTTCTCACTTGGGGAAAAATGAAAAATGTGTGTTTGATCATTGTTAAACACAACCTCAAAGCCATCACCTACAGAACTTAAGAAAAATATTCAGTGCTTCCTTTTATTTGCCTCAGATATCACACTTTGGTTTACCTATTAGTGCCTCGATCTGAAAAGTCAACTTAAAATATAGGAAGGCTCCAAATTAGAGTGTGATATATTCCTAAAAACCCATACTATAGAGTGTGATTCTTATGGAAATAATATTATAATTGACACATATTTTCAACCAAGGATTTGTCAACAAATAAATCACAGAAATGATGATTAGTGTGTCATAATAACAGAAAGCTACAATGATTTAAAAGTGTAAAATTATGCCTTATGTCCTAGAAAGTGAACATATACTTACAGTAAATATTTATGAAACAGGGAGTCCAAGTGTACTATAAATTGTATATATTACACATAAAACACAACTCTATTCTGCCATAAATATGACTTAAAACTAACATGCTAGTGATAATAATTCTTGAAAGCTTTGGACTAGATCCCATTGATCTTGTTCAGGGCTTACTGCAGTCCTTTTCACATAGAAGATGCCCAAGAAATGCTTCTGAATTGAATTAAACTGAATCTATGCAAACTTCATAAAGCACTTTCACATCCATCATGTCATTTTGTTCTCTTTATAAACCTTCTGTATGCTTAGTAGAGAGTATCCCAATTTACAGACAAAATGAGGATCATAACAACTTAGTCACATTTTTTAAGGTCAGAAAGTTATTGAGTTGTGATGCAAAAGCTCTTACCTACTTTTTTTGGTTCTAAATTTAGAGTGTTTCCATGTTGCCTCACACAAATATTGTTGATTCAGATGACCCAGGTCTGCACAAAAAGTTTGCATAGCCAAGTGCTTTTTCTCTCAACAACTTTTCCTGGAGCAGAGACATTCAAAATCATTTGATTTATCTTAGTTCAGCCTCAATATAAAATAATATTTGAGTGGAAGTAAATTTCCTATTGATGAGTGATATAGTTTGGATTTATACCCCACCCAATCTCATGTGGAATTGTGATCCCCAATGTTGGAGGAGGGGCTTGGTGGGAGGTGATTGGATCATGGAGGGCGAACCTCCCCCTTGCTGTTCTCCTGATAATGAGTTCTCATGAGATCTGGTTGTTCAAAAGTGTGTAGCACCTTCCCTGTCTCTCTTTTCCTGCTGCTCCAGCCATGGAGGACAGATCTGCTTCCCCTTCACATTCCATCATGATTGTAAGTTTCCTGAGGCCTCCCCAGCCATGCTTCCTGTGCAGCCTGTGGAACTATGAACCAATTAATTATCTTTTCTTTATAAATTACGCTGTGTCAGGTAGCTCTTTATAGGAATGTGAGAACGGCCTAATACATTGAGTAAGATAAGTTGGGTGTTTTTCTCATCCAATGATAGTTTCAACAGGAAAGTCTGGCCTAAAGTTTATCCCTGCTTCTTCTCCTATGCCAGTTATTTTTATAAAGAACTACCGTTTGCTATCAGGACAAAGAAAGGCCACTTTCATACATTAAGCAATGACTTCACTCCATTTGGTTTTTGTGTATGAACTCAAGGTATTTCCCATTTTATGGAAAACTTGAAACAACAATTACCACCCAAATAACCTATAATTTTATAACGTAATCCAATGCATCTACCAAAAATTGTTAAAACAGGAAAAGAATGGTATATCAAGACAGCATCCTTTATTAGAAAGTGAGTGTGCCGCAGCGTTCAAAACCATGGCTTCTGATGTCAGATTCTCTGTGTTCCAGTCTCTTCTCTGCTTCTTACTAGAAGAGTGAGCTTAGCAAGTTACTGAACTCTCTCAGTGTCATAGTTTTGTCATCTGAAAATGGATATAAGAATGATACCAACCTCATATGATTACTGTGAAGATTAAACATGTTAAAATACATAAAACTGATAATCATTCTTAACAAGAAGCAATAATTTAATGAACTTTGGCAAGTACTATTATTGGTTATACATTTTTGTACAATAGTGGGAACTTCTAATTGTCTGCCTAAAATGTGCTAAGGATTAGAAAACTAGACAATTATGCTTAACATAGATTTCAGTAAAATCTGAGCTAATAGTATCTACATGTAGATTAAATGACTCATACAAGGTAAAAAGTGCTAGTTGTTCTGTTTACTAGAATTCTGAAATTCACTTTTGGAGTCACAGTGATGTTTAACTACTAGATTAGGAGAGAACTTCTTTGCTTTTATCACTCTGTTTCTCAAACAATTGGCACATTGTTGGTGCTCAGTAAATTCTTCTGTAATGAATGAGTAAATAAATGAACAAATTAACAGGATTTCCAGAAGTTTGACTTGTGATTAGGTTACCATATAACTACCAAACCTATTAAGTTGGCCATCTTGATTTTACTACTGAATGCGTTAGCTTGACATGTAGATACACTTGTGAAATATAGCTTTTGAAGCTTAGAAAGATGTAGCTGCATTATAAATTTGTTCAGTGCTAATTGTTAGTTTTCTGATTACTGCAATCCCAGTATTTTCACATTGCCTATGCTCTTTTACTTACATGAAACATAGCAGAAAAGGAGACCATAATCTAATACATTTAAATTTGCCACAATGGAAAAGGACATACATGGCTGTTAAGTAGAAGCTAAATGTTAAAAACTGTATTTAAATATGATCTTTGCAAAGGTTAATGACTTTTCTGAATACAGAGACTTTGTATTTTATGTTTCATCTTTGTCTTGAAGATTTTGGTGCAGACCAACCATTAATAATTCAAGAGTAGTTTCATAAAAAATAGTATGTGGGGGTCATTTTGTGCTGTGACCCTCTGTCTGGTTTACTGACTTAAGGAAAGATGAATGACCTGAAAGAAGATTTTATTCCCTTCCTGAGGGCTCAGAAAGACTTGGGAACTACTTTCATAACCCAGAGATTTTGAAACTTCCATTATAATATGGATAAAAAAGAAGTGAACCACAATATTAGTTTTAATGGCATGTTGAAATGTATAATTCTGTTTGTTTTGTCATATTCTGTGAACATGAGATACTCCCTGGCCTTCAAATTTTATTTGCTTATTGGCTGTTTGGAACTTGATACTTTGCTACATGAACAATGTTAGCAACTGAGATAGAGAAAGAACTACCTCCCTCCCCTCTGCTCCCCAGCTACACTGCAATCATCGTTTCTATAGAAAATATCATTCCAAATTCTAGCTTTTATTTCTGCCTAATTCTATGCTTAGTAGGAAGTAGATGCTCCTTAAATTTTGTATGACAAAGTGATTTCAATAACATTTCTCTGGAGCAGCCCCAGAATTGGAGCTGCCATCTGCATCTGACCCTTTCCTTAGGGCCTCAGTGCCCAAGGAATGGGAAAGGTTTTGTCCTAAGGGTCTGCGGGTTGAATGTGGGAATAAAATATTAATATTCCATATAACAGAAGTTACTTTTTATGGGATACTCATTATGTGCCAGGTACTGTGCAAAGCACCTTACATGCATTATTTCATTTAATTCTAGGAATGCTCACTTTAAGAATGAGGAGACTAAGGCTGAGAATAAGCAACTTGTCTAAGATCATAGAGCTACAAGTGTCTAAACCAGAATGTTCTGGCTCCTGTTTATATCTCTCTCTCTTCCTGCCCAGCCCCCAAAGTTATTTTGCTTTGATGGCTTCTCTGTCCCTGCAGAAGAAGCCAGACACAGTCCTGAGACTTGGTAAATTCAGTTGAGAAAAGAGATAGGAAGCTTGTTGTCCTTGGGTTCAGGTCACATGAATCTCACCACCTTTCTCAGCAAAAGCAAGTGTATTTTTCTCCACCTGACTCCCGTGTCTATTCCTAATTGCTTCTAATTTTTGGGAGGAAAGATTATGATTGACTACCAACCTTCAGACACCAGGTTGGGGAACTGACTCTGTGTAGCACTGTGTTGTGATACTGTTTAATGTTTGTTGGTTGGTGCTTTAGAGATCTTCTTTGGGGACTGCAAATCCCTTTGCAAGTAGCACTATAGGTGCAAGATCAATTGAAATAATAATAATAAAAAAACAGAACTAAGCAGAACACAAAAGCCATATTGGGTGAACGAAAACTCATATCTACATTAAACCACCTTTGCAGTGTGCTGATGGAAGAAAGTGACATTTACACAGAAATGCCCTGAAGGAGAAAGAAACAAGAGTTGAAACAAAAGCACCACAAACAATGTGGCACATAAACCTGAAAACAGGAAGAGTGACCTTTCCAAAGGTTGGAAATGTACTGTTCAGCCTCTAAAATTCATATCGTTTTTGGTGTCAAAATTTCCTCAAGCTCCAAGTTGGTGTTTTCATCAACATGGTTGAGTTGAAAACTGTTGTAGCTTAAACTTCAGGTCTTCAAGTGAAACCAGCATAAAGTCTGGGCCAGGGAAATGTTTCCCTGGGGGTAACATAGAATAGCCAGTGGGCCTCTTTCAAATCAATTGCCCCCATCTTTTCTTTCTGTAGTTGACAGATGAGAATTGCAGAAAGTAACATCCAACCCTTTGAACTTTTGTTCTCTGAAGGTTTCATTTGACTGTCATTCTATGGCCAGGTAAAACTTCCTAAAGTACCACTTTCTTCAACAGACTATAAACTAGCAACAATGAGTATTACTCAGGTCTCATAGGGTTTGGGTACAAACTTAGTGTGTCAAGAGAACTAGAGAAGTTTGTTGGAAAGAATATAACCCTTGGAGAAGAAGTGAGGGTGGTCTACAATGGCATGAAGGACTCTTACAAGGAAGAGGGGTGTCTACATCATAGATCCTTGGTCTCCATTCTGATGTGCTCAGATCCCGTTTACCATTGCTGTGAAACATTATTATTTACCATTTCTGGGAAATGCAATTCTGTTTATTCTGGAAAACAAGATTAGGATAAGTAGATAACAGAGAGAAGCAGATTTTGAATCAATACAAGAAAGAACTTTTTACAAATTGAATTTCTCAAACATGATTTGTGAGAAACGACCTAGAAATATTTAGATAGAAGCTGGATGAGTAATATTGGTACTGTGCTTGCGCAGCATTCATGCATGAGGTGTGGCATTGCTTTTAGGGTTTTATACCAGTTCCTTACTCTCAGATTGTCATGGTATGTGAATGAGCCTCAAACATTCACAGGTGAGTTGCCAAATTTGAGTAGTATTTAACATGGATATTTTACAGTGCCTGTGTATTTAAGTTGTTATAGAGCTCTCTGTCTGTGTCAAGTTTGGAGTGTAGCTGAGTGGGCTGCCCAGTTCAGGAGAAACAACTGCTGCATGTGTGAGGCATAACATCAAATTGGCTCCAAGTTAAAAATTTGTGTAAGAACTTTACAAGTATATATAACAGTGATTGAAGCAGAACATGGTCAGAAAGAAAAAAAAGTGGAGAGCTAAATGCTGACTGAGTAAATGGTATGCAACCGAGACTGATACACAATGATTGTTTGGGTACCACAAGAGACTGACAGACTAAGACAAGAATTGAACTAATTTTTGCTTACTTAGTTAGTGGTACTTTAAATTTTTTAATTTTCCTATATGGATTACCAAATTCTAGTATTTGAAATCCTACACACACACAAAGATTAATAATTGGATTTCAACACCCTCCTCCTCAACCTTCAAAGTCTCCCCTATGTCTGGAGGATAAAAACTCCTGTTGTGGTTGAGTATGCACAAACTCTCACACAGCCCCAGGAGCAGGTTTTATGGTAGCAGAGTCAGAGTTTTTGTTTTTGTTTTTGAATCTAGAGAAAAAGAAAGAAGAGATGTAGTGTCAGGCATAATTCAAATATGACAAAGAAGTATTGCTTTGGGAGAGGGTAGAAGACACGTTAGAGATGGCAACAAGAAAGACAAAAGCAAAAAATCATAAGAATTCAAGGTAAAAAATAAACAAAGCTAAATAATTGGAAATGGATACTATGATTGCCCTGAGGGGAACTAATAGATGTGGGCATGAAATCCTTCACAAGGCAGAGTTGAGATAACTTCTGCCAAATGACACCTTCCAGAAGTACTGAATGGTTGGAAACTTGGACACCTTAATCTTCCTCTTAATCTTCCTGGCCTTAGTCTTAATACATAATATCTAGATTTATTTTGAATCACCTTGCACTCCTCCACCCTGCTCCAATTTTCCTGGTTTACTCCTAGTAGTTTGTTCATTGATTTTATTTGTATAAATATCCTCATCTCAGGCAAGCTAAATCCTACCCATCCCTAATGGCCTAGCTTCGGAGTCTCCTCCACTATGAAGTGTTACACAGTCCTTCCAGCCCACAGAACTTATTTTTATGTTGAAACCAAAGTGTATTTTTTGTTCCATTTATTTGACCCTAGTCACATAGTATCTTCTGAGATTTTCTCTTGCATTTATATATTGAGTCTTGTATATTGGGTATTTGTAGATTTGCCTTTTCAATGATATATTAAATTGCTTATGCCTTGACTTCCCAAGTAGATCTCAGTGCAGAGAATCATCCACTATAAATGCTAATTATATCTATTTGGGTTGTCAGATTGCTCATGTCAAAATTTACACTAGGTAACATAACTGCTGAAAGTTAGGAGAGATTGCTGAGGACTGATGTGCTAGTTGGGAAGCCATGATGGAGGTGAGGGGAATGAAGGCAGCTGAAGGACGTAACCTTAAGAGTCAAAACCTTTCAGCAGTGGTGTGCAGATGCTGTAGAAGAATAACATGTAGTAACAGAAACAATTGATAGTATTTGTTAAGCAATGTGCTAAATGCTTTACTTATATGCTCTCATTTAATCTTTCGACAAATTTAATTTCTTTCAGAAGGTATAATGACAAATGAAAACTGGTATATTTAAGATACACAATGCAATATTTTGATAGCCATATACATTATGAAGTGATTAGCACAATAAGGCTAATTAACATATCTGTCACCTCACATATGGTTTTGTGTGTGCATGTGGTAAGATCTACTCTCCTAGCAATACTTAGTTATTAACTGTAGTAACCATGTTGTACATTAGGCCTTCAAAATTTACTCATCTTACAAGTGAAAGTTGATACCCCCAATGAGCAAAATTTCCCATTTCCCCCAACCCATCCCTTGGTAACTACCATTCTACTCTCTGCTTCTCTGAGTTCTACTTTTTTTGATTCTACATTTAAGTGAGATCATGTAGTGTTTGTCTTTCTACGTCTGCCTAATTTCAGTTAGCATAATGTTCTCCAGGTTCATCCATGTTGTTGCAGATGGCAGGGTATTCTTCTTTATAGTGGTTTAATAGTATTCTGGGGGGTGTGTGTGTGTGTGTGTGTGTGTGTGTGTATCACATTGTCTTTATTCATCTCTGGACCAACACTTAGCTTGTTTCCATATCTTGGCTACTGTGAATAATGCTTCAGTGAATATGGGAGTGCAGATAATCTCTTCAACATACTGATTTCATATCTTTTGGATATATACCTGGTAGTGGGATTGCTGGGTTATATGGTAGTTCTATTTTTTATTTTTTGAGAAGCCTCCATGCTGTTTTCCGTAACAGTTGTACCAATTTATATTTCCACCAGAAGTGTATAAAGATTCTTTTTTCTATACATCCTTGCCAATGCTTGTTATCTTTTGACTTTTTGATAATAGTCATTCTAACAATTGTGAGGTGGTATCTCCTTGTGGTTTTGATTTGCATTTTTGTAATGATTGGTGGTGTTGAACATCTTTACATATACCTGTTGGCTGTTTTTTGGGTTCTTTGGAAAAATGTCTTTTAAGGTTTTTTGCTCATTTAAAAAAATAGGTTATTTGATTTTTGCTCTTAGAGTTCTATGAGTTCCTTATATATTTTAGATATTAACTTCTTATTGAATATATGGTTTGCAAATATTTTATACCATTCCACAGGTTGCCTTTTCATTTTCTTGATTGTCTCTTTTGCTATGCAGAAACTTTTTAGTCGATATGGTTCCACTTTTTTATTTTTTATTTTATTGCTGATACTTTTGGTGTCATGTCCAAAAAAATCATTGACAAGATGGATGTCATGAAGATTTCCCCCTATGTTTTCTTCTGGGAGTTTTACCTCTTTAGATCTTATGTCTAAATCTTTCATCCATTTTAAGTTGATGTTTGTGTGTAGTGTAAGTTAAGGATTATTTTATTTTTTTCACATGTGGATATCCAGTTTCCCAGCACCATCTATTGAAAAGACTATCCTTCTTTACTCTATCCCATTGTGCATTCTTGGCATCTTTGTAGAAGATGAGTTGACAGTATCTGTATGGCTTTATTTATGGGCTTTCTATTCTGTTCTATTTCTTTATACATACTGTTTAGATTACTTTAGCTTTGTAATATAATTTGAAATCAAGAAGGGTGAGGCCTTCAGCCTTGTTCTTCTTGCTCAAGATTGCTTTAGCAATTTGAAGTGTTTCATGGCTTTAAATAGATCTTAGGATTGTTTTTACTATTTTTTGTGAAAAATGCCATTGGAATTTTTAATGTGATTTCACTGACTCTGTAGAATGTTTTGGGTTGTTTGAATATTTTGACAATATTGACTTCTGATGCATGAATGTGGGATATATTTCCATTTCACAACCTACTCATCTGACAAAGGACTAATATCCAGAATCTACAATGAACTCAAACAGATTTACAAGAAAAAAACAAACAACCCCATCAAAAAGTGGGCGAAGGACATGAACAGACACTTCTCAAAAGAAGACATTTATGCAGCCAAAAGATACATGAAAAAATGCTCATCATCACTGGCCATCAGATAAATGCAAATCAAAACCACAATGAGATACCGTCTCACACCAGTTAGAATGGCTATCATTAAAAAGTCAGGAAACAACAGGTGCTGGAGAGGATGTGGAGAAATAGGAACACTTTTACACTGTTGGTGGGACTGTAAACTAGTTCAAGCATTTTGGAAGTCAGTGTGGCGATTCCTCAGGGATCTCGAACTAGAAATACCATTTGACCCAGCCATCCCATTACTGGGTATATACCCAAAGGACTATAAATCATGCTGCTATAAAGACACATGCACATGTATGTTTATTGCGGCACTATTCACAATAGCAAAGACTTGGGACCAACCCAAATGTCCAACAATGATAGACTGGATTAAGAAAATGTGGCACATATACACCATGGAATACTATGCAGCCATAAAAAATGCTGAGTTCATGTCCTTTGTAGGGACATGGATGAAATTGGAAATCATCATTCTCAGTAAACTATCGCAAGAACAAAAAACCAAACACCACATGTTCTCACTCATAGGTGGGAATTGAACAATGAGAACACATGGACACAGGAAGGGGAACATCATACTTCGTGGACTGTTGTGGGGTCGGGGGAGGGGGGAGGGATAGCTTTAGGAGATATACCTAATGCTAAATGACGAGTTAATGGGTGCAACACACCAGCATGGCACATGTATACATATGTAACTAACCTGCACATTGTGCACATGTACCCTAAAACTTAAAGTAAAAAAAAAAAAAAAATTTCTTTCATCAATGTTTGATAGTTTTTAGTGTACAAGTCTTTCACCATCTTTGTTAAATTTATTCCTAAGCATTTTTACTTGGTTATAAAGGCGATTGTATTTTTAATTTGTGTTTCAGATAGTTCATCGTTAGTGTATAGAAGTGGACCAATTTCTGTATGTTGATTTTGCATTTTGCAATTTTACTGAATTTATTAGTTCTAGCATTTTTATGGTAGAGTTTTTAGGGTTTTCTCTATATACGAGTATGCCATCTGCAAAAAGAAATAATTTTAATTTTTTCTTTTCAATTTGGATGCCTTTTTCTTTCTTTCTTTTTTTCCTTGTAATATTTTTGTTTTTATTGGTTAGTTTCTCTGGCTAAGACTTACAGTACTATGTTAGATAGAAATGATGAGTGTGTCATTTCTATTTAACTTGTCTTCTCCCTGATAGGCCATATATGACCTTTATTGTGTTGAGGTACATTCCTTATATGCCTAATTTGTTGAGAGTTTTTATTGTACAGGAAGGTTGAATTTTTGTCAAGTGGGTTTTTTTTTCATCTATTGAGGTGATCATATAATTTTTATCCTATTAATGTGGATTATCTTATTTATTGATTTTCATATGTTGAACCATCTTTTTATCCCAGGGATAAATCCCACTTGATCACTGTACTATCCCTTTATTGTGCTGTTGAATTTGGTTTGCTAGTGTTTTGTTGAAGATTTTGGCATCTATGTTCATCAGGGATATTGACCTGTAATTTTCTTTTCTTGTGGTGTCCTTGTCTAGCTGTGCTATTAGAGTAATGCTGGCCTTGTTACATGAGTTTGAAAGTATTTCCTCATCTTCAATGTTTTGAAAGAGTTTGAGAAGCATTGGTATTAATTCTTTAAATACCTGCTAGAATTCACCAGTGAAACCATCAGGTACTGGGTTTTTCTTTGATGGGAGATTTTTGATTACTAATTCAATTTCCTTACCTTATGGATCTTTTCAAATTTTCTGTTTTTCAGGATTCAGTCTTGGTATGTTGTATATTTCTAGGAATTTATCAATTTATTTTAGGTTATTTAACTTGTAAGCATATAATTGGTCATAGTATTATCTTGTGATCCTTTGAACTTCTGTGTTTCTGTGGTATCATTTTTAATGCCTTCTCTTTCATTTCTGGTTTTATTTGTCTTCTCTCTTTTATTCTTAATCTAGATGAAGGTTTATCAGTTTTATCTTTTCAAAAAACAATTCTTAGTTTTGTTGATCTTTTCTATTGTTTTTCTAGTTTCTATTCTATTTATTTCTGCTCTGATCCTTGTTATTCCCTTCTATCTGCTGACTGTGGGCTTAGTATGTTTTTCTTTTTCTATTCACTTGAGGTCTAAAGTTAGGTTGTTTTGTTTGTTTGTTTGTTTGAGATCTTTCTGTTTTCTTAATGTAGGTTTATCACAATAAACTTCCCTCTTAGAACTTCTTTTGCTGCATCCTATAAGTTTTTATTCCTTTATCTTTTGTTTTTACCATAGGTTTTTGCCTTGTGGTTACAATGAGGCTTGCATAAAGTATCTTAGAGTTATGAAAGTCTATTTAAAAAGTAATAACTAAACTTCAATCACATACGATAACTCTACACTCACTCCACCATTTTGTGTTTTTGATGTCACAATTTACTTCTTTTTACATGAGGTAGCCATTAACAATTTACTGTAGCTTTAGTTATCTTAATACTTTTGTATTTTAACTTTTATGGTAGAGTTTTAAATAATATACAAAACACCATTATCATATTATTATAAATTTGACTATATATTTACCTTTAACAGTGAATTTTATACTTTCATATGTTTTTATGCTATGAATTATCATTCTTTTGTTTCCACTTAATGGCTCACATTAACATTACCTATGAGGTAGGTGTAGTGAGCTCCAGTGATCTGCCCTTCTTGCCCTCCCAAAGTGCTGAGATTACGGGCATGAGCCACCGCGCCCAGCCTCAGTCATTATTTCTTTAAATAAACTTTCCTTTTCTTTTACTCTCCTCCTTCTAGACTCCATAATACAAATTTAACTCTCTCGATACTGTCTCATAAATCCAGCAGGCTTTCTTAATTTCTTTTCTTTTTCTCCCCTCCTTCCGACTGGATTTGTTTTAATGGCTTTTAGTTCACAGATTTCTTTTTCTGCCCGATCAACCTGCTTGGATGCTCTCTATTGTATTTAAAATTTTATTCATCGTATTCCTCAGCTTCAGAATTTCTATTTGGTTTGTTTCAATGATTTCTATCTCTTTGTTTAACTTCTCATTTTGTTTATGTATTGTTTTTCTGATATCATTGAGTTGTCTGTGTTCTCTTGTAGTTCACTGAGCTTCCTTAAAACAATTGTTTTGAATTATTTTCCCCACAGTTTATAGATCTCCATTTCTTTGGGGTCAGTTGCTGTCATATTATTGTGTTCTGTTGATGTCATATTTTCTTGATTTTTCATGTTCCTGGAGTCTTGCATTGTTGTCTTCACATTTTAAGAAGCAGTCATCTCCTTCAGTCATCTTTACTGAATGGCTTCAGGAGAGAAACACTTTCACCAAACAGCCAAGCTAGCATTAAAATGAACTCAATATGGCCTGGGAAGGACTCCATACTGTTATATTTGAGTCCTTGTGGACGAACTGTAACCTAGCTTAGATAGGTAGACAAGGTTGAAACCTAACTTAGGAGTATGTGCTTGTAACAATTGCTGAGTCTTGGCCAATCCCAGTGGCCATACTTCAACCAGTCATACACTGCTGAGTGTCCAAACTGTGTTCAAACAAGGGAAATGCCAACCTGTAACCAGTCCAGCCATTCTGTACCTCATTTCCAATTTCTGTATGTCATTTCCCTTTTGTTGTCTATAAATCTTCTTCTATCACATGGCTTCACTGGAGTCTCTGTGAATCTGCTGTGATTCTGGGGGCTGCTCAATTTGGGAATACCTCATTGCCCAATTAAACTCTTTTAAATTTAATTTGGCTGAAGTTTTTCTTTTATCACTAGTAATTTTGAGACTCTGTCAGACCTTTCCTGTGAATTTACTTGAGCCACATCCCTTGTTTCTTAGGGTGAATTCCTTACATTGTATACCCTCTCAAGATCTTGCTAAAGCAGGCTAGTGCTGATAGCCCTTCTTTTTATTTTTTTCTTCTGTGATGATTCCCTGAAATACTCAAGTTTGTCTGCGTCCTGTCAATCCCACAGAGTTGTTTACATGAGACACTTATACTTGCTGTCTATGAGGACATGCTCAAGAAATCTGCCTGGGAGTTGTGGTGAGGGGTGTGGAATATTTGGGATGCCCATCAACAAGTTGGGGGTTCCACAGCAGAGGGGTTGAGTTCTTAGAGTGATTATTAGGGTTCACTGCCTTTCTTCCCTGCTCCAAGCCTCTCTCAACTATTCAGCCTTGCTGATCACCTGAGTATTCTGGGTGGAGTGGATAAGAAGTGGGCCTACTGGACCGGGATATTTGGATTCTCACTTATTATACTTTCAGTATTCCCTGTGAGAGAAATTCTGGGCCAAGGGGATCTCTCTTGGCAGTGGGCTGTGCCACTTTGGGGGAAGGGTGACATAGGTGAAATAAAACTATTTTTACTCTCTCCAATGCATCTATTCTTGGAATTTTGTTCCAGCAATGTGCTAGAATTTCTCTGATGGACTCCTGGACTACCACAAATGTACTCTCATCTGTGGGTTGTTCTCAAAATTGATGCTTCTGTAGGGGCATGATGGTATAATTGAGAAAATTGTTTTTTTGAGCTTTATCTGCTTATGATGATCTTGGAGCTTCAAGATCCTGATGGGACAGAGACCACAATTTACGGTGTCCTGCTCAATTTTATTTTTGATTTTTAATGTTGTTCAGGCACTTTGCATTCCCTCAGAACATCTACTGTAGGACTTTTTTTTTTTTTTTAGAGCACCACTTACCACTTTTCCCAAAGGCTTCTCTGATTATGAGGGGGTGATCTAGAGTCTGAAAGTTAAAAATCTAGTCCTGCTCTACCACCTATAATCATAGGCCACTGAGATTGGAGGTCGAAGAAGACTCTGCTTCCTCTGAGCTGTGTAATTATATAAAAATCATAGAACTATCTTCCAAAAGATACATTGATGATAATTATGTCTGAAGAGTTTAAGAAACATAAGTGTTTATTATATTATTTCCCATATGTTTCTACATTTCATAAGATGATATATGTTTTTAATTATAGGATTTGTTATATAGAGTTGCTATTTTTTTCTTCTGCCAAGTAAACAAAAATAAAACGAAACAAAACTATAATACTGTTTGTTCCTACCATCATAGGATAAAAGAGAATATTATTACACTAGTAAAGTACTGAGGACATGATTTTAGAATTAAAAGGAGTCATTTAGTCTCTGAAAATCTTACTTTACCATCTTTATTTTCTGGGACATTTTCTTGGGGTGATAAAAACTTTTTAATAGTCTATACCCATTCACTCATTGGCATTTGGGACCCATTGAAGTGGATAACACTAAACTCAGTTATACCCTTCTCTTGTGTCTATGCAACATTTGGGCTTTTTGCATATAGACAAAGCAAAGAGAAGAATTTCAGGAATTTGAATGCTTCAAGGAAACTATTAGCTATACATTTGGTCCAAATTCTGTTTTGTGTTCACATGGAATTATTTGTTCTTTGACCCATATCGAGATTTTTTGCTTCACTTCTCCACATCCTCTTAAGTTTGTCGCTTCAGTCATGTATGAAAAAGTCTATCTATAGATGTGACCAACACAATGATATCATATAGAAATATGTATTGAATCCATACGCTCCATGTACTAGGAAATTGTTGTAGGAAGAATAATGCCAAGATTAGGTGTGTTGATGTCTGTCACACGTGAAGTGTTTAGCTTACTAACTTTCTGCAAAATTGCATCTCCCCACTGTAATCCGATCTTTCTAATTGTTTGCAAAAGCAAACCATGTCTGGGGCAGCAAGTTTTGCCCATTGGGGATTCTCTTTTATAAGCTTTCTCCTTTGCCTTCCATCACAGCTTGGGTTTGTCAGTTATTAGGAGGCATGGCATGAAGCAATGGTTCCCTGTGGTTCGTTAGGAAAGTGGGACTTCATAATGGGAGAATAAGGCAAGAACTCTGGTGGTGACTGAAATCTGTGGAGATTCACTGTTGTGAGTTAGTGGTGTCAAATTTGGTTCTGTTGCCATAGTGTTTGGCCATGCCATAGTGTTTGGCCACTTGGATTATTTGTTTTATCTTTTGTTCATGTGCCCATATGTGGGATGTGTATTCGGTCAATGGAAAGGAGGCTGAAGAAGCAAGGTGAAAGAGGAAATAATTACTTTGGCTTGGAAATATGTCAGAATCCCAAGATATTATTTGTGATTTGGGTTCATGTGAATGTGCTCCTTAGCTTCCTTTTTAGAAGTGAATCTTTGCTGTCATTTCATGGTGATCAATATTTGTAGCCCCGCTCCCTGCAATCAAACATGGAAACTCAGATTAACATTCAAACTAACAATATTTAAACAGGAAATTTGAACTTGAGCTGTGGATTAGTCTTTACCGTTCAAACAAGACAAAGTTTACATAATCAACTTTTGTAATATTTTTTGCCAGTGTCTGACATTTTCCCCTGGTTTTGGCCTTTTCAGATTCAATGTGATGTTCTGAGCAAAAGCTATTACCATGTAAACAACTTCCCCCCCCCGCCCCCATTTCTTCATCTAAAACTTGTGCATGATGATTTGCTCCTCAGTTCTCTAACCAGGAACTCAATGGCTGTGTCTACGTTGATACAATGAAATGAATGGAGCCTCCCAGCAGTTCTGTGAGCCTGGGCTCCTTATGGCCTGAAATCCCATGTCAGAGGTCAGAATTCTGACCTCTCAGTTTTCCCAAAGAGCAAATTGCAACAAACCAAGTGGACCAAATTCAGTTGCTTGGTTATCCAGTGTAGATCTTCATTGATTTATTCTTTCACATATACACTTATTCTTTTATTCCTGCTTTCATACATTTTATAATGCATTCGTATGTTTGTTCACCAGATATTCATTATACATGTGACAGAAATTGAATGGCACTTTACCAAGGAGCTGGCCAAGAGAGTAAGGTGGGAGAATCTGAGATAAATGAGACAAGATCTCTACCTTGAAGGAGGACATAATTTAACTGGAGAAAAGACATAAACCCAACTGGTAATAGTGTCATGTTTGACATGCTCTAATAGTGGTAGCAGTGGTGTTACAGCTGTGAAAAAAAAAAGTAGTTTATTTTAGCTTAAGTGTTGGTAAAGATAGCTGGAAAAGGCTTCATAGAGGGGATGGACCTTCAGCTTGGACTTAAAGATGATTTAGGTTTGTCCAACAGACAAATGAGTGGTGGGGAATTTCAGTCAGAAGGGACAACTGGGCAAAGATTATGTTTTATAATAAAACATTCATTTATGGGTTTATAATTTTACAAGTTAAGATAACTCATGTTCTTCTTAGTTTTTATTTAAACGATGCCTAGTAAATGGCTAGACTGATTATTTCAGTAATCAACTGGTTGCCTAGGTACATTGTAAACAGAGCCACAATGGAACCAAATGGTCTACTTCTGTCTAGTTTTTAGATCTTGGATTCCCGGTGTAACTAAAAGTACAACTTAAGTTTTATGACTTGTAGACTTCTTATGCTACTTAGCATTCTCATTCTTCTATAAGTTAGTAATAGACTCTGCAAGTTTGGGTTTGCAATAGATTGGGATCCGTGTCAAAAATTAGCTTTAACATAATACGTTGCTTTACAAGTTTAACATTTGCATTGTTTCACAAATCAACGAAATATTGATGACTCCTAACACCATGCTTCTGGTGCTCTTCTGAATCCTTCCTGCACATCTTGAACTGCTTTCTAGACATCTCTCCAGAAATGTGCCACTGAAGTCACAAATGTCCAAAGCTAAACAATGCATCTTCTTTTTTGAACCTGGTCTTTCTCTTTTCTATCTTAAAGTAACCACCAGTAATACATAACAGATGCATCCGTTAGTATGATGTTCATTTCTTTTGACTTTGATCATATTAATGCTGTAGCTTTTGGTTTGATCTGTCTACTTCTAGTCTGAATTCACTTTAAAAACCTGCAATGGATCACAATTATGAATAGTAGTAGGTGTTAATGGGTACCCAGGAAAGATAATTACAGGAAAGAAGGGAGAAAGAAGAAAGGAATGTGTGTGTGTATAGGAAGAGAGGGCAGGTTTTTTCCATGATATAGTGAATTAGAAAATATTAGGTGGAATCATGTTATATAGATTTCTTTCGTCCAAGACTTGTCTGAGTTTTTAACATCTAGGGAGCATTTTGGATTTCCAGAGTAGTGTATTTACTAGTCACCATTTCCCAAACTTATTTGAATACAAAATGTATGCTTCTGAGGCAAGTTGATTAATATCTTGTAGGACTCTAGTGTTTAAGAAAAGCTGTCACACCATACTGATTTCTTATCAAAGCATTAGGGCTCTTTTCATATTGTTCCAATATTTGACTCCTTGGATATTGACATTCTGAACTGCCAGTCAATTTGTGGTTCCATAAGTACATTATCCCTTTTTTTTCTTGTCTCTTTAATTCTCTTTCCTTTTGCCTGGGAAGTAGACTTCCACTGTGATTCCTGCTAATATATCCTCAAAAATATTTTTCTCAACTACTTGTTTGTGTCACATGTTGTGTCACATTACTATGAAAAAACATAAAATGGCAACTGATTTTTTTTCTAGAGTAATTATTTATTGTTCATCTTGTGTCTCCTCAAATGGTTAATGCAATACTTGGAATATTTTAGTGTAAATAGTGTAAATGATTGTAAAATCTATGGCAATTTTTCTCTGGATATAGCATATTACCTTGAGTGCAAGAAAATGCCACTGTATTCCTCAGGTATAGGAAACTTTTATTTGAACAATTCATAAACTAGAGCATCTTCTAAATTAGCTTATCCTGCCCTGTGCATTTGAAGTCAGGGTAGAAGTTCCTTTACGAGTGGGAGAAGAAACTCCCACTAATATTCCCTAACACCAACTTCAGAAAAGGTAGATTTCTGTGTGGCTGGGAAACATTTGTGACTTCTTGACTTTCATTTTGCATTACCTACTCCAAAAAATCAGAGCCAACCCAATTTTAATTTCTATTGCTGAGATCCTGGAGATAATTGATTTAAAAAAATTTAAAATCAAATAACCTCAGAAGTATTAAATATTGTTAATTTTGACTTTGAAAGTTACCACATCTGAAATTTTTTATCCCAAAGTTAAAAATAGGCAGGTGGCTGGCAAGACAGCCAAATAGGAACAGCTCCAGTCTCCAGCTCCCAGCGAGATCAATGCAGGAGGTGGGTAATTTCTGCATTTCCAACTGAAGTACCTGGCTCATCTCATTGGGACTGGTTAGACAGTGAGTGCAGCCCACAGAAGGCAAGCCAAAGCAGGGTGGGGCATCACCTCACCTGGGAAGCACAAGGGGTCTGGGAACTCCTTCCCCTAGCCAAGGGAAGCCATGAGGAACTGTACCATTAGGAATGATGCATTCTGGCCCAGATACTACACTTGTCCCATGGTCTTCACATCCCACAGACCAGGAGACTCCCTCGGGTGCCTGTACCACCAGGGCCCTGGGTTTCAAGCACAAAACTGGGGGGCCATTTGGGCAGACACTGGGCTAGCTTCAGGAGTTTTTTTTTTATACCCCAGTGGCACCTGGAATGCCAGGGAGACAGAATCATTCACTCCCCTGGAAGGGGGTGCTGAAACCAGGGAGTCAAGTGGCCTAGCTCAGCAGATCCAACACTCACGGAGTCCAGCAAGCTAAGATCCACTGGCTTGAAGTTCTCACTGCCAGCACAGCAGTATGAAGTAGACCTGAAATGCTCGAGCTTGGTTGGGGGAGGGGCGTCCACCATTACTAAGGTTTGAGTAGGTGGTTTTCCCCTCAGAGTGTAAACAAAGCCTCTGGGAAGTTCAAACTGGGCGGAGCTCACCACAGCTCAGCAAAGCTGCTGTAGCCAGACTGCCTCTCTAGATTCCTCCTCTCTGGGCAGGGCATCTCTGAAAGAAAGGTAGCAGCTCCAGTCAGGGGCTTATAGATAAAACACCCATCTCCCTGGGACAGAGCACCTGGGGGAAGGGGTGGCTGTAGGCGCAGCTTTAGCTGACTTAAACGTTCTGCCTGCCAGCTCTGAAGACAGTAGCAGATCTCCCAAGACAGTAGCAGATCTCCCAGCACAGCGCTCGAGCTCTGTTAAGGGACAGACTATCTCCTCAAGTAGGTTCCTGACTCCCATGCCTCCTGACTGGGAGACACCTCCAAGCAGGGATCGACAGACAACTCATATAGGAGAGCTCCAGCTGGCATCTGGTGGGTGCCACTCTGGGACGAAGCTTCCAGACGAAGGAACAGGCAGCAATCTTTGCTGTTCTGCAGGTTTTGCTGGATATGCCTATGATACCCAGGCAAGCAGGGTCTGGAGTGGACCTCCTGCAAACTCTAGCAGACCTGCAGCAGAGGGGCCTGACTGTTAGAAGGAAAACTAACAAACAGAAAGGAATAGCATCAACATCAACAAAAAGGATGTCCACACAAAAACCCCATCCAAAGGTCACCAACATCAAAGAACAAAGGCAGATAAATCTGTGAAGATGAGGAAAAACCAGTGCAAAATGCCTGAAAATTCCAAAAACCAGAACACCTCTTCTCCACCAAAGGATCACAACTCCTTGCCAGCAAGGGAACAAAGCTGAACAGAGACTGAATTTGATGAATTGACAGAAGTAGGCTACAGAAGGTGGGTAATAACAAACTCCTCTGAGCTCAAGGATCATGTTCTAACCCAATGTGAGGAAGTTAAGAACCTTGAAAAAAGGTTAGAGGAATTGCTAACTAGAAAAACCAGTTTAGAGAAGAACATAAATGACCTGATGGAGCTAAAAAACACAGCATGAGAACTTTGTGAAGCATACACAAGTATCAATAGTCAAATGGATCAGGCAGAAGAAAGGATATCAGAGATTGAAGATCAACTTAATGAAATAAAGTGTAAAGACAAGATTAGAGAAAAAAGAATGAAAAGGAATGAACAAAGCCTACAAGAAATATGGGACTATGTGAAAGACCAAACCTACATTTGATTGGTGTGCCTGAAAATGATGGGGAGAATGGAACCAAGTTGGGAAACACTCTTCAGGATGTTATCCAGGAGAACTTCCCTAACCTAGCAAGACAGGCCATCATTCAAATTCAGGAAATACAGAGAACACCACAAAGATGCTCCTCGAGAAGAGCAACCCCAAGACATGTAATTGTCAGATTCACCAAGGCCAAAGGGAAGCCCATCAGACTAACAGCAGATCTCTCTGCAGAAACCCTACAAGCAAGAAGAGAGTGGAGGCCAATATTCAACATTCCTAAAGAAAAGAATTTTCATCCCAGAATTTCATATCCAGACAAACTAAGCTTCATAAGTGAAGGAGAAATAAAATCCTTTACAGACAAGCAAATGCTGAGAAATTTTGTCACCAACAGGACGGCCTTACAACAGCTCCTGAAGGAAGTACTAAATATGGAAAAGAAAAACTGGTACCAGCCAATGCAAAAACAGACCATATTGTAAAGAACATTGACAATATGAAGAAACTGCATCAACTAACGGGCATAATAACCAGCTAGCATCATAAAGACAGGATCAAATTCACACATAGTAATATTAACCTTAAATGTAAATGGGTTAAATGCCCCAATTAAAAGACACAGACTGGCAAATTGGATAAAGAGTCAAGATACATCGGTGTGCTGTATGTAGGAGAGCCATATCACATGCAAATACATACATAGGCTCAAAATAAAGGGATAGAGGAATATTTGCCAAGCAAATGGAAAGCAAAAATAAGCAGGGGTTGCAATCCTAGTCTCTGAGAAAACAGACTTTAAACCAATGAAGATCAAAAAAGACAAAGAAGGCCATTACATAATGGTAAAGGGATCAACGCAACAAGAAGAGCTAACTATCCTAAATATATATGCAACCAATACAGGAGCACCCAGATTCATAAAGCAAGTCCTTAGAGACCTACAAAGAGAATCCCATACAATAATAGTGGGAGACTTAACACCCCACTGTCAGTATTTGACAGGTCAACGAGACAGAAAATTAACAAAGATATTCAGGACTTGAACTGAGCTCTGGACCAAGTGGACCTAATAGACATCTACAGAACTCTCCACCCTAAATCAACAGAATATACATTCTTCTCAGCAACACATCACACTTATTCTAAAATTGACCACCTTACTGGAAGTAAAACACTCCTCAGCAAATGCAAAAGAATGGAAATCATAATAAACAGTCTCCCAGGCCACAGTGCTATCACATTAGAACTCAGGATTAAGAAACTCACTCAAAACTGCACAACAACATGGAAACTGAACAATCAGCTCCTAAATGACTACTGGGTAAATAATGAAATTAAGACAGAAATAAAGAAGTTCTTTGAAACCAATGAGAACAAAGAGACAATGTACCAGAATCTCTGGGACACCGCTAAAGCAGTGTTTAGAGGGAAATTTATAGCACTACGTGCCCACAGGAGAAAGTGAGAAAGATCTGAATTCAACACCCTAACATCACAATTAAAAGAACTAGAGAAGCAAGGGCAAATAAATTCAAAAGCTGGCAGAAGACAAGAAAAAACTAAGATCAGAGCAGAACTGAAGGAGATAGAGACACGGAAAACCCTTCAAAAAAATCAGTGAATACAGGAGCTAGCTTTTTTTTTTTTTTTTTTAAATAATAACAAAATAGATACACCACAAGTGAGACTAATAAAGAAGAAAAGAGAGAAGAATCAAATACACATAATAAAAAATGATAAAGGGGATATCACCACTGATCCCACAGAAATACAAACTACCATCAGAGAATACTAAAAACACCTCTATGCAAATAAACTAGAAAATCTAGAATAAATGGATAAATTCTCGGACAAATACATCCTCCCAGGAGTAAGCCAGGAAGAAGCCGAATCCCTGAATAGACCAATAACAACTTCTGAAATTGAGGCAGTAATTAATAGCCTACCAACCAAAAAAAGCCCAGGACCAGACGGATTCACAGCCGAACTATACCAGAGGTATAATTCCTTCTGAAACTTCTGAAACTATTCCTTCTGAAACTATTCCAAACAATAGAAAAGGAGGGACTCCTCCCTAAGTCATTTTATGAGGCCAGCATCTTCCTGATACCAAAACCTGGGAGAGGCACAACAAAAAAAGAAAATTTCAGGCCAATAGCCCTGATGAACATAGATGTGAAAATCCACAATAAAATACTGCCAAACCAAATCCAGCAGCACATCAAAAAGCTTTTCCACCACGATCAAGTCAGCTTCATCCCTGGGATGCAAGTCTGGCTCAACATATGCAAATCAAGAAACGCAGTCCATCACATAAAACCAATGACAAAAACCACATGATTATCTCAATAGATGCAGAAAAGGCCTTCTATAAAATTCAATACCCCTTCATGCTACAAACTCTCAATAAGCTAGGTATTGATGGAACATATCTCAAAATAATAAGAGCTATGTATGACAAACCCACAGCCAATATCATATTGAATGGGCAAAAGTTGGAACCATTCCATTTGAAAACTGGCACAAGACAAGGATGCTCTCTCTCACCACTCCTGTTCAACATAGTATTGGAAATTCAGGCCAGGACAAACAAGCAAGAGAAAGAAATAAAATGTATTCAAATAGGGAGTCAAATTATTTCTGTTGGCAGATGACATGATTGTACGTTTAGAAAACCCCACCATGTCAGCCCAAAATCTCCTTATGCTGATAAGCAACTTCAGCAAAGCCTTAGGATACAAAATCAATGTGCAAAAATCACGAATATTCCTATACACCAATAATAGACAAATCATGAGTGAACTCCCATTCACAATTTCAAAAAGAGAATAAAATACCTAGGAATACAACTTACAAAGGTTGTGAAGGACCTCTTCAAGTAGAACTACAAACCACTGCTCATGTAAGCAAGAGAGGACACAAACAAATGGAAAAACATTCCTTGTTCATGGATAGCAAGGATCAATATCTTGAAAATGCCCATACTATCTAAAGTAATTTATAGATTCAATGCTATACCCATCAAGCTACCATTGACTTTCTTCACAGAATTAGAAAAAACTATTTTAAATTTCATATGGAACCAAAAAAGAGCCTGTATAGCCAAGACAATCCTAAGCAAAAAGAACAAAGCTGGAGGAATCATGCTACCTGACTTCAAACTATACTACAAGGCTACAGAAACCAAAATAGCATGGCACTGGTAAAACAACAACAACAACAACAACAACAACAAAAAACAGATGTATAGAGCGATGGAACAGAACAGAGACCTCAGAAATAACTCCACACATCTACAACCATCTGATCTTTGACAAACCTGACAAAAACAAGCAATGGGGAAAGGATGTCCTATTTAATAAATGGTGTTAGGAAAACTGGCTAGCCATATGCAGAAAACTGAAACTGGACCCCTTCCTTACACCTTATACAAAAAATTAACTCAAGATTGATTAAAGACTTGAACTAAGACCTAAAACTATAAAAACCCTAGAAGAAAACCTACGCAATACCATTCAGGACACAGTCATGGGCAAAGACTTCATGACTAAAACACCAAAAACAATGGCAACAAAAGCCAAAATTGACAAATGGGATCTAATTAAACTAAAGATCTTCTGCACAGCAAAAGAAACTATCATCAGAGTGAACAAGCAGACTACAGAATGGGAGAAAAATTTTGCAATCTATCCATCTGACAAAGGGCTAATATCCAGAATCTACAAGGAACTTAAACAAATTTACAAGAATAAAAACAAACAACCCCATCAAAAAGTGGGCAAAAGATATGAACAGATACTTCTCAAAAAGAAGACATTTATGTAGCCAACAAACTTATGAAAAAAAGGTTGTCATCACTGGTGATTAGAGAAATGCAAATCAAAACCACAATGAGATACCATCTCAAGCACATTAGAATGGTGATCATTAAAAAGTCAGGAAAGAACAGATGCTGGAGAAAATGTGGAGAAATATGAACACTTTTACACTGTTGGTGGGAGTGTAAATTAGTTCAACCATTGTGGAAGACAGTGTGGTGATTCCTCAAGGATCTAGAACAAGAAATAACATTTGACCCTGCAATCCCATTACTGGGCATATGCCCAAAGGATTATAAATCATTCTACTATAAAGACATATGCACAACCCAAATGTCTATCAATGATAGACTAGATAAAGAAAATGTGGCACATATACACCATGGAATACTATGCAGCCATTAAAAAGGATGAGTTCATGTCCTTTTCAGGGACATGTATGAAGCTGGAAACTATCATTCTCAGCAAACTAACACAGGAACAGAAAATCAAACACCTCATGTTCTCACTCATAAGTGGGAGTTGAACAATGAGAACACGTGGACACAGGGAGGGGAACATCACACACCAGGGCCTGTTGGTAGGTTGGGGGCTAGGGGAGGGATAGCATTAGGAGAAATACTTGATGTGGATGATGGGGTGATGGGTGCAGCAAACCACCATGGCACATGTATACCTATGTAACAAACCTGCACATTCTGCACATGTATCCCAGAACTTAATGTATAATTTTAAAAAAAGACAAAAGGACAAGTTATATGTGGACAAGAATATTTTAAAACTACATACATATTCGCAAAGGACTCATATCTAGAATAAAGAACTTTAAAAAAAAAAGTTAAAAATAATCCTTAGCATTAAATCATTAAAAAAAATTAAACAACAATCTTCTAAGTCAACTTGTGCTTCTTAATTACTTCTGACTTTATGAGAGCCTTATCATTGACCCTATACTTTCCCGACTTCATTGAAGTCCAATCTTAAATCTCATCTTGAGGAACCAAGGAAAATTTCTCCTCCAGTCTGATTTGGCAAAGTTTCACTAAATGCATTTTCTCTTTTGTCAAAGGATCATTATCAATAAGCTATAAAGAAGTTCCTAGAAGAAAAATTGTTATTAATTTAATGTACTCTTAGTCACTTAGATGATGGGAATGTTTAGATGCAGATTCAATTATCAGGTCTCTCACATTTTCAACGGTATCGGAATCAAGAAGAATGGCCCATTAATTACCTATATTGTCAGGGGAGTCACTTGGGAGACTTTGGAACAAAAGGAGTATTCATTAGTGGAAAAGAAAATGGATGGAGCTTGAGTACATCAGTTCCCTCTCTCATGCCAACTTTGAAAATGGCCTAGCTTCAGCTCATATCCATGCATTCCTATAATTGCAGAGGATTCAGTAATGTGTTTGGAACACCAGGATGTGGCTAGGATTATTATGCACCAATTCAGTGTCTGTCTGCTTCAGGGCAACCGTTCTTGTGCTAGGAAAGACTGTACAACCTGAAGTTACTTTCTGATCCAATTTCTTTATAATTGGACCCAAACCCAAGGTCAATAGGGAGACAGAAAAAGTTGCCTCTTTTTGGCCTCTGCTACAGAGCTGTCACCCTTGGGTGTACAGAGGCTTCTATGCAGCCATGGGTGCTTGCCTTGGCTTATGGTAAGTTTCCCACATTGATGAAGGATAATCCTTCCAATGTATGGTTGTCTCTGGAATGGTTTCTGGAATACTGTGAGGTTCCTGAATTCATAGAGCTCATACCCTGAGCTTTGATTCATGAAAATTATTTAACGAGATCAGTATTTCTTATTCAACCAATCCTGCACTCATTTATGAATTTTTTTATTGAGCATTTCCAGTAAGTCAGGCACTGGGGCACAGCAAGTGCTCAGATATGCCACTAACTTCAGAACACTTAAAATATAGGAAGCAGATGCATGTCCATAACACTAGTGCAAAAACCTCAGTTTTCTTTGATACTGGCTAGTTGTGTTACTTAGTTTACAGATGACACAATTGAGGAACAGGCAACACAGCTAGCCAAGTACCAGAAAGTACTAAGATTTAAAATACAGTGACCTGATTTAAGAATGCAGGACCTTACCATGTCACAAACGTATTCTAGTTATTATATTCACAGGACTGTATTACAGAATAAATAAAATACCCATGTAAAGTCACATAGCACTTGCCATAAAAATGTTCACTAAATGTTATCTGACATGATTGTTATTTTCATTATTATTGTCCTATTGTTGTGGCTTCTCCACTTTCATACTTTGGTGAGCAGGAAGGAGTGTTACAGCTCCTTTACTCCTGCCGCCTGCAGCTCAGCAAGCAGAAGTGTTACAGCTCTTTCACTCCAGCAGTTTGGTGAGTTCCAGGTTCTTGTCCCATGACCAAGAGTACTAAGGTATGTGGACACTGGAGAGGGGGTAAGACAGAGTAGAATTTATTGAGCCAAAGAAAAGCCCTTGACAGCAAGAAGGGACCCAAAAGTGGATAGCCATCTATGAGGCTGAGTCTGGGATTTTTATGGGCTTAGAATGGGGAATTTATGGGTAGGCTTGGAAAAGGCATCATTTGATTGGTTAAAAGGCATCATTCAGAAAGAACCAATCAAACGAGAGTGGGCAAAACAGGGATGGAAGTTCTCACTGTGGTTCGTGGATTCTATCTGTAACTGGTAGCTCTGTTTTCAAGCTTTAGACTATCCTTGGCCTGAAGGTCAAGTTTCACTAGGGATCCATCCCTATCTGCCTAGGAATCTGTCTGTCTACTGTTGCTATCACTATTACCCCATGTTGGAAAAATGTAGTAGATAAACATGCTCTGTGCCTTACTGGCTGCAGTCCAATCCTGGCTTGGACACTGAAAGTGTGTGTGACCTTTAGTAGTATACTTAACTCCTTCATACCTCAGTTTTGTGTAAAATAAAAATTATAGTGGTAGCTCTCAGTAGACAGTGGCAAGGGAGTAACGACATTTTCTGTCTTGCTCTTTGCCATAACCTCAGCTCATAGACTACCTGCACAGAGCAGGGACTCAGTAAATATGTATTTAATGAGTAAATAAATATCTGCTAGAATTATCCTAATGACTAAATGAGTTAACAAATATATAAATGAGTTATGAATATATAAAGTGTTTGGGAAAGTTCCTGGTATAATTAGATCTATTTATGTTAACTTGGCTTTATTTCCATTTTATCATTAATGTTGTTATTATTAGCAAATGCCAATTCCCCCATGAAGCCTTCACTGATTACCTTAGCAAGACATGGTCTCTTTTTCCTCTGGACATGCAAAGGTATTTGACAGCCTCTTTCTTGAGCTATACTTTTTTCACATTGTTTATCTTCTCCTAAAAATTTTGTGAGAACAGGCATTGCCATTCATCTTTTGGCAATGATGACAAGTTAGCGGGCTGCTACTCTGCCAACTCAGTTTTCAAGTTTTGCTTAATTGTGTTCCTATGCTTTTGTACCAGTATTTTTGTTGTTATCATTGTTTGCTTTCTTAAGTCAGCCATACAAAATCAGTAGGAAGAAAAATATCAAGTCAGATCTATGGTGTCATGGGGTTTTCAGGGAAGACATTAAACACTGGCCCCAAACATTCTCCCTTCTTCTCAGACACTGCTTTCCTCCTTCAGGTAACCACTTAGTGCTGTCTGATGAAGGAATAGGGGATGGATGGAAAATAGAATATGTTGACTTTCCTTGACTATAATGACACAGCATGGATGTTGTAGTCTTTCCTGAAAGCAGAGACTGGATAAAGGGAGGATGAAAAAGTGGCTTCTTAAGTAACAGCTTTCTGTAAATAGAGTTTTAGAGCCACATACAGAATTTTCAGATGGTCTGTGGATGGGTAGAGGATGCAAAACGACTCAAGACAGGTAAAGTCCCTGTGAGAGTTGTTCATATATGGGAGAGAGCTCATTGCCTTAGGATCAGATTGGGGTAAGGCATTCCGAATGTACTTTTTAATACATGCCACTTGAAAATGAATATCTTAGTAAGCAATTCCTAAAGGAATGGTTCCACCAAGTGGTAGGTTGTTGTGGTGGAAAATGAAACAAAGCCTGTGTTTTGAAACCAGGCAGACTGCAGTTCTAATCCACGCTCTGCTGAATCACCTTGGAAAGGTTACCTGTACTTTCTAAGACTGCATCATCTTTTGTAGGAAGAAAATGGTGGATGTGGTTGTAGACGTTATTAGTTTGCCATGCTCTTGAGCACAGAAGACCAGACTTCTCAGCCCCTTTAGAGTTTGTCCAGGCCATTTTAGTGATTTCAGAGAAAGGGCTATGAGGAGAAGTGACACAGATCATTTCTAGCCTAAGGCAGTAAAAAGTCATTGCCAAATTCTTCAATCTCTCTTCCCTATTGGCGGCCTGAAGGAGGGCTTGTTTGGAGATGGTGAAGTCACAAGATGAAAGTATCCTGAGCACTAAATACTGCATGGAGGATAGTTGCCTCTGAAAGTTACCTGATTATAACAAATATAGATAAGCCACATGGTTTAGTGTATGGCATATTGTAGGCACTAAGAGTTAGCGCTCCTCCTTTGGGGGTTTCAGGCACAGAGAGTAATGATAATGAGATGGTTTGGAGTAAGAGAAACATAGCATTTGAGTCCCTTTAAGTGCATGTAGGTGTCTAGTTATGCCATCTGTATGAAAAGCCACCCATATCTGGCAGTTTGTTTTATTTGGCATCATGACTCCTATCTGCCTGAAAGTATGTGATAAAAAATGGTACTCAGTAAAGCTTTGCTGAATAAAAGCAGGATGAGAATCTGAAGTTAATTACAGGGTACTCCAAATAAAATGCTGGTATTAGGTGGGATTAGTTAGTTGAATTCACCAGACTAGCTAATGGTAATAATTCCTTATATTTGCATAGTGCTTTAAAGCTAGTGGCTTGATTTCAGAGATGTCATTTACATTCTCTTATTTAATGAGAGATATTACATTGCCTGTGATCCCTATCAAAGCCTTTACTCTTCTGAAACAGGACAGGTTGGACTTCACTTTCAAAGTATCATTATTTAACACAGAATTGTGCATTGGCAGGAAATGAGGCAATAGTGAACACAGAGCTTCTCTTCTCAGTTTTATAGTGTGTGCACTGCTCAGTGATGGTAGTCTCTGTGAGTCAACCCATGTGCTCTGACTTGGGGATGCATTCTCCAAGGACAGGTGCTTTTTGTCTTGACATAGGCATATCTGGGCTGCATCTGGTTGTTAAGAGGAGAATACTTTTTCTAATTTGTTTGCCCCAAATGGGTTAGTGTCAGCTTTGGGTTCACATATATAGAAGCATTGTTGTGGTAGCCAGACTTCTAACATAGCTCCAGATGATGCCCACTTCCTTCCCAACATGCTTGTGTATAATCCCTTCCCCTTGAGCGTGGGCTGGACCTAGAAATGTAAAGAATGTATTGCTTTAAATGTATAGAGTATGCCAAAAGTGATGGGCTATAACTTCCTTGATTCATTGTGAAAGAATGTGGCTTCCATCTTGCTGTCATGCTCCCTTCACTGTAACTACCTCTCTTGACCCCTTACTTGCTCACCCTGGGGAAGCCAGCTTCCCTATGGACAGTCGAAAATGACAAGGAACTGAAAATTGCATTTGGCCAACAGCCAGTGGGAAGTTGAGTCCCTTAGTTCAATAGCTCCTGAGAACCAAATTCTAACAATAACTACTGAGGGACCTTAGAAGCATATATTCCTTCAGTTGAACTTTGAGTTGACTGGGTCCTTTATTGACACAACATTGCAACCTTTTGAAAGACTCTAAGCCAGATGACCCTGCTGAGCCATTAGTGGAATCTCTGACATACAGGAACTATGAAATTTGTGTTTTAGGCTGTAAATGTTTTGTGAGTAATGTGTTTTGCAGCAAAGGACGAGTAATTCACATTGTAAAATGCCTTTGACTCCTCACCTATCCCTTCTTCTTCAAATTTTACTGAGGTTGCATGCTCACTACTATTTTTTCAGCCATATGTCCAGATTTTAGGGTACCCTGACCAGCAGTCGGTGTTACATACACCCCTTTGTCAATAACAAGGGGGGACAACATGACTTAGAGAACTAAGATAATTACATAGAATTAGAGAAAAATATTTCCCAAAGTGACAGGCAGGCAGACAGATAGTTAACGGATGACCAGCACAAAAGGTGAGATGGGCAAGTGGCATACGCCGGGAGCTTCATACAAAGATTGTCATGCTTGAGTTGCACACTGCCCACAGAATCCCCAAGCAACTATTTAGAAGACCCATTGATACAGGGTCTCCTCTTAGGGCTGAGAGAATTCAGATGCCTCTCTGTTCAAAGCAAGCAGATGATAATACAAAATCCATCATCAATCCAAGGGCAAATGTAGATTTTGGGTCCAATTGAGAATCTGCAGGAAGCATACATGGATATGAATATGTTTTGATGATTAAATACCTTAAACATCAGCTTAGAGATTGAGATACTAATCAGAGCCTCCCTTTGCAAACTAGCATTGAGTAGCACAGTCAGCTCTTCTATGTTTCCTGACAAGTCCTTTAGTGCCACTATTGTCAGACAGACCTTGGCCTCCATACAATGACTCATTGCAACAATCTCTGTATCAAAGTCAACATTTTTACACTATCAGATACCAAATGACTTTACTGTAAGGGCCACACACATAGAAACTAGACTGATTAAAATCTGGACTCCAATCCGTATAAGACCTGGTCAGATGGCAGTCCTTAGTGGTATTTGTGTGAGCTCAGCTAGGAAATGGTTCAAGCCAGTAAAAACATTGAATTAAACTGAATTGAACACTCAGTTGATTAAGAGCTTACCACATGGAGAGAAAAGACCACAGGATTCAGGTCAGCAGTTCTGGCTTTACGAGCACTGTGTAATTAAATGGTTGCGGGTGGGCAGTACAATCTGATGTGGTTGTCCAGTCACTCAGTAAAATGATACTTGCAGCACTTAAAAAAATCAGTCCTGAAGGAAAACAATGTGATTTTTTTTACAACAATAAAGAGGAGATTAATGATTTCTAGAGATGATTTTGTGCAATAGCATTCTTAGAAAATAAATATACATAGTATTTAGAAGCAGAAATCCTAGGAACAAAATACCTTAGTCAAATTTGGCTCAATTTCTTCTTAATGGTGTGGCATTTGACAAGTTAATCTAAACTATGCGACTCAGTTTCCTCATTTGTCAAATAAAGATATATATTAACAACACCTACACTCATCAGTTTGCAGTAACAGCACCAAGGATATGTATGGAGAAGCAGAGTAGTTAAGTGGTTGTGCACATGGACTCTGGAGCTAGACTGCCAGGGTCTCAAGTGCAATGCTACTACTTCCTAGATGTTTGCTAGAAAGTCAACTTTGGAACATTGTTAAATCTCTCTGTGCCTCAGTTTCTCACCTGTAAAACAGGGTGATACTAATGGAATAATGATAATAATAAATAAGGTAAGGAGGTTATGAGAATTGACTCATTTTAAAAAAATACTGATGGAATGAACTTCTGTTATAATCCAGCCACCACTGTAGGTGTTATCAGTAAACCAAAAATTTTAAAAATTTCTGCCTTGGTCCTTATTTTCTGGTAGAGTAAAACAGAAATAAAGAAAGAGAGAAAACAAAAGGGAAGAACATGCCATTGAGGAGTTCAAACCAGGGAGGAGAATAGGGGTTGGGATTGGTAATGCCAAACAAGGGAGAGGGATTGGGAGTTCCAGAAAGAGGGATGGATACTTTGCAGCAGCAGAAGATAGGGTGTTTAGAGTTGGCCTCATTAACATGGCAATATATGAGCAAAGAGCTGAAAAAAAAAATGAGGGGGCCATTCATGCAGATATCAGGGAGAAGCTTCCCAGGCAGAAGGTCCATAGTCTAAAGCCTGAGCTGAAAGCATGCCTAGAATATCTGAGAAAAGCAATAATCCAGCGTGGCTGGAGCAGAGTAGAAGCTGGGAAGAGAAGTACAAGGTGGAATAAGAGGGATAATAAGGGTTTCTGATACTGCAGGGCTTTGTAAGCAACTGCTAGAAACTGGCATCTAATCTGAGTAAGGTGGGCTAACTTGCAGAATTTTTTTTTTTTTTTTTTTCAGACAGAGTCTCACTCTGTCGCCCAGGCTGGAGTGCAGTGGCCCAGTCTCGGCTCACTGCAAGCTCTGCCTCCCGCATTCATGCCATTCTCCTGCCTCAGCCTCCTGAGTAGCTGGGACTACAGGCACCCACCACCACGCCCGGCTAATTTTTTAATATTTTTAATAGAGACAGGGTTTCACTGTGTTAGCCAGGATGGTCTCGATCTCCTGACCTTGTGATCCACCCGCCTCAGTCTCCCAACGTGCTGGGATTTCAGGCGTGAGCCACCATAACCTGCAGAATTTTAAGCAGAGGAGTGACGTGATCTAACTTACATGTTAAGAAAATAACTTTGGTGGCTGTGTTGAGAACAGATGTAGAGTGGCAAGCATAGAGGCATGGAGCTGTTTGGCAGATGTGCTGTACTATGTGTTCCTCTGCATTTCTAAGGATCCCTTTCAGCTGACTTGACCATAGAACTGAATTCTGGCCAATGCAGTGTGGGCACAGGTGATGATGTCTGCTCTGCGAAAGGGCCGTATATGCAAAGCAGCTCTCAAATGCTGAAGGAGCTCAGAAACCAAAGAACAAAGTAGACAAATCCAGTTTGTCAATATTGGTTGATTTATTTGGAGAAAATAAAACAAAATAAAAACAAAAGCATGGTCTTGGGTGGCCATGAGACAGGTAGATCTCTGTACCTGTTACTCCCAGAACTAGGAGCTTATATACCATAGAGAAAGGGCACATGTGCTCTGGCAAGACAATTAAGGGCAACCCTGAAGAACAGGCAAGAATGCTAAATGCCATCATAACCTATAATTTGTGCCATAACATCAAGGTTGACATTTTCTCACACTAGGAATAATAAATAAAGTAGGAATCAGGAGGTATTCACAGCACTGGGGCTAATCAACATAGAAGTCAAATCAACATAGTGGCTGAGCATCCAAGATGGAGTCACCTTTATCTTTACAATGTCACCTCCTGTAGAGACCCTGAGGCCCTAGGAATTGTAGAGCCATCAGATGGATGACGTCTGGCTTCCTACAATATAGCTGGGAGGAGAGTAGCCCAAAGGAATCACCAGACCAGGAACATCTGCTTAGAACTCTATATAAGTTAAACTTTTGCTTTGTAAAGTCACTCATATTTGGGGATTATTTCTTACATCAGTTAACCTACTTGGTCAATACAACCTGTTGAAGGCTATTGTCAGTAACTCAGAAAGAAATAATGATGTCTCATATCAGTGTCTTAGCAATGCATGTGGTGAGAAGGTAGAGCTTTCTGATTTGGATTTGGGATATCCAAGAAAGAAAAACATGAAGGATGACTTCATGTATTGCTACTTGAAAAATTGCATGAATGGAGTTGCCAGCTAAAATGGGAGAATTCCATGTGCAGCAGTTTGCGGGGAAGGTCAGGGATTTATTTACTTATATTTGACGTGTTGAATGTAAGAAATATATTGGACATCGGAGTGAAGTTGTTGAAAAGGCAGTTGGATATACGTGTTAAGTGTGAGAGAAAGATCTGGACTGGAGACTTAAACTCAAGAGTCATAGGTATATAGACGATATTTAAAGTTATAGGATTGGATATGATCACTAAGAGTTTAAATATAAACAGAAAATTGGAATAAGAATTGTGTTCTGGACTACTTAAAAATTAAGAAGTCAGGTAGAAGAGCAGAAACTAAGGAGGCCGAGAAGAAATAATCAGTGAGGGAGGGAGGAAAACAAAGGGAGTGTGCTGACTTGGGAGCCAAGAAAGTTTTTCAAGAAAAAGGAAGTGATCAGTTGTATTAAAAATGCAGCTGAAATGTAAAACAAAACTCTCCGTGGAAATAATCAATCCGAGGTCATTGTTGACCTCTGCGGACCTTTTCAGTGCAGCAAAGAATTGATCAGCATGGCCTTAAGAAAGAATGGAGAAATAGAAATCAGAGATGGTGATTTTAGGCAACTCTTTTTCAGGGAGTTTTGCTGCAAGTAAGGGTGAAGAAATGTAGTGGTAGTAAAAAGGATGAGCAGGTTAAAAAAATTTTTTTAGGATAAGAGAAATAACACATTTGTGTGAAAGTGCGAATTATTCACTAAAGAAGATAATTTTGATTATGCAGTGGGGGAGATAATTGCTTTCATTACGACTTTAAGAAATTTTTTCCCTATCCCATTGATCTATTTGTTACATATGCTCTATTATCCTTCTTTATTTATAGAGATGAGGTCTTGCTATGTTGCCCAGGCTGGAGTGCAGTGGCTATTCACAGGCACGATCCCACTACTGTATCTATATAGTAAGTGTTGCAATCTGCTAAGTCAAATCTTACTAACCTGTACCCCTTTTCTACTCATCTTTTTACTGTGCTCATTCTCCAATGTTACCATGGCTAGTCTGGGATCTATATTCTTTTATATAAATTCTATAATCTGCTATCAAGGCGATCACATACAAACACACACACATATAGGTGTTAAGACTTTGAATGCAATTGCATAGAATATGTAGATTTATAACATGTATGAGATTGGATATGGTGTATATTTTCATGAATATGGTACATATTTTCATTAATGTTTTTCAATAAAGTCTGATATTTTTTGGACAATTTTAAACATCTCCAAAAATATATTCTAGGTACTTACATGTTTCTTTTCCTGTTTTCATATTGAAATATTATTTAAATAAAATATAATGTCATGGATCTTAAGGATTTTGTTTGATAATTGAGACAGTTTGATTGTTGTGATAATTGCATAGACTTTTATGTACCCAAAACAAGATATAGATCATTTCCACTACCACACAGAGGTTTTTAGATGTATTTCTTATAAATTGACTCATACACAATGCGCTTTTTTGTGTCTGGCTTCTCTATAATGTTTTTGGGGTTATTTCATGTTGTTGCATGAGCTGCATTTTATGTGACTTTATTGTTACGTAAAATTCTACTATATGATTATAACAATGAATTTATGCATTTTCCTATTAGTACACATTTGAGTTGTTTCTGGATTTGCTTATTATTAATAAATCCCCTAAAAGAATTGTGCAGTTCTCTTTGTGGGTATAGACTTTTCTTTCTCTGAGATAAATACCTGGCGTGGAACTGATAAATCATAAGATAGATGTGTGTAACTTTATAAGAAAATGCCAAACAGCTCTCCAAAATGAAGGAGCCACTGTACACTCCCATTCGCTTTACAGTTTTCTTCCTTTGTAAACATTGCTATTTCAAAGATTTGCATGTTTCATTTGTTTACTGCTGGCATACTAGCAATAAAGTTTATTTAAAAATATTATATCCAGCAAATTTGCTGAAGTATTTTATTAATAATAAAAGTTTGTATACCAAACTTATTGGATTTTATATGGAGATAATATAATTTAAAAATAATAAACATTTTCTTTCTTCTTTTCATTTCTTCTCATTTTCATTTGCTGTTTTTTACTGGTTAGAAACTCAATGTTATATGTATCGGCAGGTATCTTTCTCTTCTTTCTGACTTCGAGGAACATTATTCCCAATATTTCCTCATTAAATATATTATTTCTGTTGGTATATAATAGATACACTTCTAAGATTAGAGTTAATTCTTTTATTCCTGTTTTGCTAAGGATTCTTGTCATGAAAGATTGTTGAAGTTTATGAGAAGTATTTTCTGTACATATTGGGGATCGAATACAATTTTTTTCTTAATATGGTAATGTAAATTAATAGATGTTTTTCATGTTAAAACATCTTTGAATTCCTTTCATAAATTATTATTCCTGACAAATTATTTTAAAGACATAGTTTAATTCTTCTTCCTAATATTTCAGATTTTACATCTATATTCATATGTAAGATTGGCCTATAACTTAATGGTCTTTTCAGGTTTGGTTTTTGGGTTTGGTTATAACAGCCTCATAATATACTTTGGGAAATTTACCTTCTTTTTCTTTTCTCTAGTACATTTTATGTGTCACAAAATTTATCTGTTTTCTGAATATTTGGGAGAACTCATCTGTGAAACTGAGGTGTGTGTGAGTGTGTGCGTGTGTGTGTGTGCATGTGTTTGAATTTTAACCATTGACAATTCATTTAAAAGTTAAATTTTATATTCAATTTTGAACAAGTTTGTTTTCTAAACAGATCTTTCTAGATTTTTGTCCTTTTCATCTAAGTTTTTGGTGTCTGTGTGTGTAAAGGGGGTGTGTATGTGTGTGTGAATTTGGCTGTTACTCTAATCATAATTTTGTGTAGGTAATCTTGTCTTTTCTCTCATGTTTGTTTAATTATCATTAGTTTTATTTTTTATATTTAATATTTTTTCTTGACAATGTATTTGGATGTTGATTTATTTATTCTGCTTAGGATTTGTGTTTCCTGAATCTGAGGATTGTTTGCTTTCCTTAACTCTTCTTAAACTGCCAACACTTCTTCCCTTCCCTCCCACCTTTAGCCAATAACCATTCTTATTTACCTGAGAAAAAAGAAGCAATGAGAAGATAATTTCTTCATCCTCCCACCATCTAACTTCCTTGAACTCACATACTCTGTACCCATACACTTTACCTTTTCTCCTTTTACCATGGAAGAACTACTTTAGCTCTGTCTGGGGCCAATCTCTTCACTTGTTTCATTGAACCCATTCCCTCTTGCCTATATTCAAAGACATTCCTCATGGTATTGCTCTCTCTCTCTTTCCTCTACCATCAATTTGTGTATCTATTGGTCAATTCCTATCAGGTAAAAACATGTTGTCATGCTATAAATAATTTCATATAACCAGTCCCTGTTCTCAAAGAGTTTATAATTTAATTTTGTATATAGGTAATTATGGCAGAGTGTACTGTTTCTCACTAAATACCCACAAGTTTCTCCACATTTCCCATTCTCAATCCGAGTGATGTCAACATTATGGATTCTTGCCAGTTTTTAACTTTTCTGAGAAAGTTAGGAGCAGATGTAGCTCCTCCCCTCCTCTCCTCTGCTCTCCTCTCCTCCCCTCCTCTCCTCTGCTCTCCTCTCCTCCCCTCCCCTCTCCCCTCCCCTCCCTCCCCTCCCCTCCCCCCTCCCCTCCCCTCCCTCCCTCCCCTCCCCTCCCCCCTCCCCTCCCCTCCCTCCCCTCCCCTCCCCCCTCCCATCCCCTCCCCTCCCCTCCCTCCCCTCCCCTTCCCTCCCTCCCCTCCCCTCCTGTCTTCTCTCCTCCCCTCCCTCCCCTCCCCTCCCCTTCATTCCCTTCTCGTTTTTTCTCTTCTCTCTCCACTTCTGTACACTTAAGTGCAAACAGAGGATTCTGAATAGAAAAAAGAGTTGAATCTAGAAGCAGCCTGGATTCTTTAATTATTTCTTAAATAAGAGCATTTCAATAGGGCCATCCAGTTCACAATGGTTGGTGATTTAAGTGAGCAGTATAGCTTTGTTAAGGTACCGAAATTTGGGGGTTTATTTACTCTGGAAGTTTAGTTTAGCCTATCCTTACTACTACAAAGGGTAAGGGATTATTACAAAACAATTAGACACTGCCTTAAGATTAAACGCAGGGTGCCAGGAAAACACAGAAGAGGACACCTGACCCAGTTTTAGAAGTTAGAGAACACTTCCTAGCGGAATTAGTGTTTAAAGTGAGATTGCAGAAACTAACAGGCATTGTTGTGTCCTAGCACAGTGCCTCGCGCACATGGTCACTAAAATACTTTCTGAATGAATTAACGAAACTATCAACTATCAGAAGAGAGGTATGTTACTGAACACATCTGCAAATGGTTCCTGTCTGACTAATCTGGCCTTTGACAATGTAACATTCTGTTTGATCTGGCCTTGGGAGCTAGAACTTTTTGGAAAACAACTCTGTGTATTCCAACTGTGGACTGATCATCAGAAAAAAAAATTGTTGTCTCGCCTGCTTTACATGATATTTTTGAAGCAATGCAAGCTCATCAGCTTTTCCTTGATTTTTTTGTTCCTGTAGCCTGACAGTATTTATAATTCACAGACAATTCCACCAGGCTTCTCAAAAACAGAGCCCAGAAAAGGTAATTCAAAGCAAAATGAGGAAAAAGAGCAAAGGTATTTGCTTGACTCAGGAAGACTCACAGGCGACAGTCTGGGTGTGGTGATCTGCAGGGAGAGAGAGTGAGATTGAAATCAAACTGGTAAGAGGGTTCAGGGACCCTTAAATTCAGGTAACCTGGGAGTAAATGCCTGAGAGGAAACAACTGCTGGGGAACGACATTTTTCATTTTGGATGAAGAACACTGGAAGTAAATCATAACAAACATACACAGCATCTTACAGTTTAGCACAATGGCAGAACCTGGTCATCACATGAAGAGATTAAAGGTCATTTATGCAAACTTCTGAATTTGTCCACAGAAGAGATGAGGATTTTTTAAAAAGAAAGGAGCCTCCGAACTTTGTTTTAAATCTTGAGGGGACAAAGTGCGTGCTCTTTTAATTGTTTTTATGTTTTCTCTGATGGCTGTTAAGTACTCATATAATCAAGCCAAATGCATCTTTTCTTCTTTTCCTGGTGAGAAGTGCTCTCTATCCAAACAGTGACAGATAGTATCAGGTGCAACATGTTCCGCAAGGGTTGCCATGGTAAGAGTTCGTCTGCTCCCCCACCGCGCCCCCATCTTTCCACAAATAACAGAGTGGAAGAGTGCAGAAAGCCTATATAGAAAAGATGTCTAGGGCCAGAGTAATTACTCAGTGCTCTGCCATGCAGAAGAGTCACTACGTTTTATGTTAAATATATTGGATATTAAAAGTGTGCGCTCACATGCTCTTTCTCTCTGTCTCTCTCTCTCTCTCACACACACACACACACACACACGCACTCTTTCTGTTATGGGTAGGTGGCCTGATTTTCAACATTAGACAGTTCCAAGCATCACTACCAAACACTGGCAGATTTAATTGATTTAATGAAGCAGCAGTGTAGTGTGTGAGTATGCATGTGTGCGTGTGTGTGTATGTGTGTGTGTGCATTGAGATGCAGTTGAATTTCAGTAGCAGCTCACTTCCTTGTAAATGCCAACTCTGTCTTTATTATAACAGACTTAGTAGTCATTTGATCTTTACAGTGGCGTTTTAAACATAGGGTTATGTTTCCTTTCTAGAAAAGAAAACTCGGTTATCTCTTGTACACTTACTGACAATTTCTAATATATTTTCCTGGAATTCTTAAGAAACTCTATCATGGAGTAAATTACTTATAGGTGACTTGAAAACATTTGTTTCCTGTGAACAGAGCAAGCTTTTGTTTCAGTTTAGCAAATGCTCCTTTAGTGCCTACTCTGTGTCCTGTCTAGAATGTTCTGAGGAATCAGAGACCATTCAGATATGATCTTTGTCCTCCAGGAGTTCATATTCTTTTGACTTGTTTTCAGAACATTGGTCTTGGGTTTAGAAGGTTTTCTTTGCAGACTGGAGAGAAAGTGTTTTGGGGGCAGACACCTAAATGTTCTGCTTCCAAGCTATGTTGGCTGAGTCCACGGGTACGAGAAACTTGGAAGGGCGTGAGCATACTGGCCTAGTGGTCCAAGGCAGAAGGGATAGTAGGAAGAGCCACTTTTCTTGCTTAGTCAGTCCTGGGCAATCTCCAGCGGCCACAGCAACCACTGGGCTGAGATTGAAGCGATCAGGAGCAAGAGGCTGTGGCCACGGTTATTCTGTCTTTTGCCAGGAAGCATCCACTGCCATTTAAACCAGAGTGGCTCTGAGGTTTCTGCTCAGTTCCACCCTTTCTCACTGGACCCTCTGGATTTAAAGGACAAATTTTGGATGGGGATGATGCATTGCCTCTACATGGCTGTCCTGACACAAACATTTGCTTTGGCTATTTAGGCTGAAGAAAGGGTCACATTTCTGTCCAAGCACAGGGAACTGATTAGAGCAGCACTGTATCTCAAAATATGGTGCACAAAATTATTCTATAGTAAACTTTTTTTTTAAATTTACTTTAAGTTCCAGGATACGTGTGCAGAATGTGCAGGTTTGTTACATAGGTATACGTGTGCTACGGTGGTTTGCTTCACCTATCAACCGTCATATGCATTAGCTATTTGTCCTAATGCTTTCCTTCTCCTTGTCCACACCCCTCGACAGGCCCCAGAGTGCATTGTTCCCTTCCCTGTGTCCATGTGTTCTCATTATTTGACTCCCATTTATGAGAGAGACTATGCTGTGTTTGGTTTTCTGTTCCTGTGTTAGTTTGCTGAGGACGATGGCTTCCAGCTTTATCCATTTCCCTGCAAAGGACATGATTTCATTCCTTTTTATGGCTGCATAGTATTCCATGGTGTATATGTACTACATTTTCTTTATCCAGTCTATCATTGGTGGGCATTTGGGTTAGTTCCATGTCTTTGCTACTGTAAATAGTGCTGCAGTAAACATATGTGTGCATGTGTCTTTATAGTAGAATGGTTTATATTCCTTTCCCAGTAATGGGATTGCTGGGTCAAATAAACTTTCAGAAGTGGTTTTGGTTTTATTTCTTGTAATAGAAAATAAAAAGTAGTTAGCACATGAAATCTACATAAATTAAAGTAAATAATGCCATAATAAATAAATTTAAGGAAAATGCAAATTTATTTAAATAAAATTATTTAGTAAAAATGGTTGAAAGTGTATTTGTCAGGGAAGACTGACTACCTAATGAATAACCCCCAATTTTCAGATGCTTAATTTAGAAAAGATTTTCAATGCATGTCACAATTCATTCTGAGTTGGTATACAGTCATATAGTCATTAAAGCCTCAGGCTCTTTCCAACTAGGTGCTCCAGTATCCACTGAGCCTCAGGGTCCTCCGTTAGATCATTTGAATATGACTAAGAGATGCAATAATAGAGCTTGGAGGATTGCACAGGATGTTTCATGGGCCAGGTTTGGGGTGGCAGTGATCACACACACCACATTCCATTGGCCAGATTTTAGTCAAGTGGCCACAAAACTTCAAGAGAGGCTGGGAACTATAGTCTGGCTACCTGCTCAGATATTCTCCTGCTTGCATCTATGTAACAAAGTTACTAAAGTTAAACATGAATGGCTGACTTATAAGAACATGGATGGATTAGGAAAAGCATAAAGTATGAAGGTTTTTGCTTTTGTTTGTTATTGTAATCACAACACTGATGAAAAAATATCTCAACACTGCCTTTTATTTCTGAGGAGATCATAGGCACTTTATTCAGTTCCTCAAAGGCCCTTTCTGTAGAGTAGGAGAATCTATTTCAAGGGTTTTACAGGGAACTAGAGGAGCTCACATGTGTTTAGCATCATGCACAATACTTGGCAATAACCTTGGGTACCAAAGGTTAATGCCCTTTCCCTAGCATCCCTTTCTTCTGAAGCTTTCTCTTTAAAAATCTGGGGAGACACCTTTGTCACAGAAGCAAACTTTTCAGCTCAGCAATTAAAGTAATAAAATAATCCTTCTACCCCCCAGTGAGAAGGATGCCTTCTCCTTTCCTGAATTGGCAAGCTTTCAACTTCAGTATTATATTTTAAATTGTGCACACATTTTAAGAATGTAAAAAAATCACCAGGTGTGTTCATTTTTTAAAAAAAATTAAGAAATACTCACATTTGGTCTAGCTAGATTAAAGAAAAAAAAGTTATCATAATGAAACCTTGTCTACAGAGGCCCCAAATAGCCTTTTTAGTGGGTCAGAAAACCTTGATTTTAGCCTTGTTTATTTGGTTGGAGCTTTCCACACAGATCTGTCCTTTGGCATTTAGTTAGGACAATGATGAGACACAAAGTCACATAAAGGAGGCAATTCTTCTTCAATTTTTTCTTCAACCCGAGGCAAGAACTTCTGGAGTCCTTTTAGGTTTACAGGTCTACATTTTATATTCATTTGTACATTTTATTATTCAGCCATAGTAATCACATCTCCTTAACCTATAGAGAAGTTCCTACTGTAACTTATAAGGATATTGGCCTAAATTAGATTCTAAAACTAATGAAACTTAGCAATTCTCTGACAGTACCTGAATAATAACCTCAGCTCAATGAACACAGAAAAGTTCCATTTTACTATGAATGAAGAAAGCCTATGAATAATGGGTAGAAAATGAATCATAACACAAGCACTAGCAACTCAAGCCTTACATTTCCCCCATTGAGGCACCTGCTGGGGATGGTTTTCCTCCCTTAAGAGAGAAATCTCATATTTAACAGTGGGAGTTCATCACATAATGTTCCCCTGAGATTTCTGAGTCAGTTTAAAATTTCTGGTGAACTGAAAAATCACCAAAACACATATTAATGGTAATAATAGAAACTGTCATCTAATTGGCACTTACTTGGTGCTAGAGGCTGAGGTGGTGCATCACAGCTGGTGGAGATGAGGTTTCAACTCCAACTGGGTGACTCCAAAAATTCCTACTCCTACGCTACCTGCCTCAGGGGACAGAGGAAGACAAAGGAACATTGGGGCCGGATTCCACAATTGTTCCACTCACTTCCTCCTGGACTGAAGGAATCAATTTATCTCTCCAGGCCTTCTGCTTCTCACTTCTAAAATGAAGATAAATAAAAATACTCTGAAAAATATAGTTCTCCTACTTATGTAGGTTATTATGTAAAGTCTTGATTCATTTGAGGCTCTAGATAAATCAGATTTGGAATTCATTGCATTTCATTCTATGAGTTATGGCTTAATTGGATATGACATTTACTGAGCACCTACCATGGGCCAAAACTCACTTTGATGTTTCATAGGAGCCAAAAATATAAATAAGCTGTGTCTTGGTCAGCAGGAGACTCTTGATTGCAGGTGATAAGAACTAAACTACAATGACAATAATAAACAATAGAAATGGATTGGCTTCCCTAATTGAAAGTTGAGGAATGTCATCCACACAGTCCATGAAGCCAGCAGGACTTGGTCTCTCCATCTGTCAGCTCTGTTTATTCCTAGAGTTGTGTGTTTTTACAGGTGAAATGGTGATGTGCAGTTCTCAGCTCACATCCTTCTAGCTTAATGGCTAGCTGAACAACTCACGCATAAAAGAATACAACTTGACTGTATTTTTTTTTTTTTTTTTTTTACCAACTCTGCACCAATTCCAGATGTCTTTCTCATTGGCCTGGATTGGGTCGCATGCCTGCCCCTGAACTAATCCCTGAAGTGAGGGGAATGCCACACTCTTTTTGACCAGAACTAGGTAAACCTGTACTCGTTTCGTGGCCAAGGAGTGGCATCTGCAGCTACACCAGGACTGTTCCTTAAAGGGACATGAAAGGGAGCAGAAGACTTGTCCACAAAGGAGGTCATTTTGGTGGGGCCATGAAGAAAGTGCAGGGTTTGTGCAGAGAAATAGGGAGATGAGGTGTATTCCAGGTGGAGAATTCAGCAAAAGCAATGACATAGATACAGGAAATAAATTTAGCTGATTAGAAACATCAACTGCATGTGGGTGATAAAGTGGAGTCATATACTCGAGTGTTCTGAATGCCAAACAAATAAGTTCGTTTTATTTTCTGGGCAATCAGAAGCCTCTGATCCCAACTGCAAATGAACACATGAAGTAAAATATTCCCCACTACATGATGAGTCTTGGGAGAGCCAAAAGGTATCCTTTTTTCCCACTTTGACTCCCAGCACAAGATAGAACGCTTAGTACCTAGCCGGGTCTCATTAAATACTTTTGAAGAAACATCCATGTTATCACCAAATGCCTAATGATGCTTAATACCTGTTGGGTGCTTCTATGCATCAGACATGATGAAAAGTGCTTTCCAGGTATCTCATGGGTCATCACAGAAAACATATGAGGAGAATGTTGTGTGTATTACATTATTCATAGATGAAGACTGTGACACTTATCATTGTCAGGTAGTAGGTAGAAGGAGGACTTCAACTAATGCATTCAAATCACACATTCGTAGTATCACACCAGAGGACTCCAGGTAATGTTTGTGCAACACCTGAAAGAAGATAAAGGACTTCCATATACACACTGTCTTCCTCAGGCTTCACTGTGTTCCCATGAGGTAGGTGCTGTTATCATTTCCATTTATGGCTGATGAAATTCAGAGGAAAGAAGTAATGCAATCGGAATTACAGAGCTACTAAGTAGAGGTGCTTGACTTGTGTTTGGCAATTCTGTGTCTAAAATCCATGCACTTCCCCCCCTACACTTATGGTTTTCCCACAGCTGCGAAGATATAAAGTGAGCATAGTGGGGAAGATAATCTGTTGGATTTTTTTTTAATTTTATTTTTTGCTAACTCTAACAGTCAGATTCCAATGTTCTGACAAAAAAATTATAAGCACATAGCACTTGTCTCAAATCTTTCAAATATAAAATGCGAGCCATGCAGGCTAAAATAAAAAGTCATTAGAATAGGCTCATGATTTTAGTTGAAGTGCTGCTGATTGAAACACGTGAAGAGGGTCTAGGTTAGCTTTCTCTGTACTGTCTTTTAAATTAAAAAAAATTTTTTTTTATTTCCATAGGTTTTGGGGGAACAGGTCATATTTGGTTACATGACTAAGTTCTTTAGTGGTGATTTGTGAGATTTTGTTGCACCCATCACCCAAGCAGTATACACTGAACCCAATTCGTAGTCTTTTATCCCTCACCCCCTTCCCAGCCTTTCGCCCTGAGTCCTCAAATTCCTTTATTGTCTTTTCTTGCTCATACAAATATCCACAAATTCTTTGCTCCTGAGATCCTTTACATTCATTCCATGAGGCATTGAATGGGAACCCTTCTATGAGGAGCCATGGTTTGGCTCTGTGTCCCTACCCAAACCTCATCTCGAATTGTAATCCCCACATGTTGAGGAAGGGAGGTGATTGGATCATGGAGATTGTTTCCCCATGCTGTTCTCGTTATAGTGAGTGAGTTCTCATGAGATCTGATGGTTTTATGAAGGGCTCTTCACCCTTTGCTTCCTTCACAGGCTCTTTCACCTGCTGCCATGTAAGACGTGCCTGCTTCCCCTTCTGCCATGATTATAAGTTTTCTGATGCCTCTCCAGCCCTGTGGAACTATGAGTCTAATAAACCTCCTTTGTTTATAAATTACCCAGTCTCAGGTAGTATCTTTATAGCAGTGTGAAAACAGACTAATACAAGGAGCACTTGGCAAGGTGAACTGGCTTGTAAAGCACTTTTGAACTTGTAACTTGAACTTTGATGCAGCATATGACATATTGAATTCATCACCTAGAATCAAACCTAGGATTCACAAATTAGGGATGGATATGAAGAACTACTTTTGTTTCATTTGAATCTGAAGGTAGCAAGAAAGTAAGGATGTTTTTACATTTGGTGCATGCATGTGCTGGTAGGGTGGAATGCAGTTGGGTGATAACAAATGACTACTACAATGATTAAAAAATTAACATCACTTGAAGACTTACTGTGTCCCAGGCACTGTCCCAAACAGTGTATGTGGAATTCTGCCTTTAGTGTGGAGACTTCACTTGCTTTGTGTTTAAGTTAGAGTTCTCTTTGTTTCTGAGAGTAAGGACTTTGGTGAGTCTTTCAGTTTTATTGATGTAAGACAAATCTATATCCATTGCTCTTGGCAAAGACCAATCAACAGTGGAGTTTTCCAACTGCAGATGCTGTCAATGGCAGTATTAAGTCATTGGTTTAGAAATTTACATTGGACATATATGTTGTGTCCCTGAAAATAGTGAAGGGTATTTTTTTTCTAAACTTGCATTTAAATTTCTGCATGTCTAAACATTATTTTTTGTTTTAGGTATTTATTTGCATGTTTTCTTGTTAAGCATTTACTCCCAGGAGATGGAGAGTGGAGGGCAGACAACATACGAGGGATGTGTTGGTTGGATCTCTTCCTCACCTGGCATTGGAGGAAAGGTTAGGAAAAAGAGTTGGGATCAGCTTGGGACAGCATAGTACAATCCAAGAAGGACTACTGACATCTCACATATAGAGTTGACTGACTAAAAAGCAAGAATTTTAGAAATGGACTGTCAGATGAGGGGGCTGCCAGGACTGTAAGATTAAAATACGTCTTATATTGGGGATGGGATTTCCAGTGATGAGAAACAATGTTGTGCCTGCCAGTAGTTGTGGGAAAAGATCCTGGGCCAGGATATGTGGTGGGACTTAAATGAATGATAGAGAGGTAGAGATTAACACATTCTCCTTTCTACTCTCTCTCTGGAGTGGCTAGGGCAAGAGGGTTTCCCAATCAGGTGGGCCTAGAGTTGAATTTATGGAAATGGACGTTGATTCTAGCTGGGATGTGTAAGTGTGGAAATAGGCAGAAAGTCAAGGAAGGATTCTAGTTTGAGCAGTCACTTATACTAAATGAGTAACTGCTTCTTCTAAGTAGCCATGAATAGAATAATTTAGGGCAGATGAGTGGCGCCTCTGGAGGCCAGGATGGGCCACATCTTTGATATAAGACAGCTGTCTCTGGAAGAGAGAATATTTGACCAGTCAATTGGTGGTAGAAGTCACAGCCTGCTAGCAAGGAGAGGATGGAAAGGAAGGATAATAGTAAGGATAAAAACAAACATTTGTTGAACGTTCATTGAATACATACCATGTGCCATTCATTGCATTAAACTGTAGCTTCAAGCACAAATGCCTTCTAGCTTGGGAGATGATTACTCTGAGAGGCAGGGGAAACTGGAACTAAATATGGGAATAGCAGCTTCACACCTCCCTTCTCACCGAGGCAAGCAACCAATTATTGAAAGTGGAATTTCACACACTGTTGAACTGTTATTTCTTCCCTTTCTTTCTTTTTATCTCTATCTCTGGACAAGAGCTTACAGTCGAATTCACATAAATTCAATGTGGGTGTTGGGTACTGTACTTGCATGATCTCATGTAACCTTTATAACAATCCAACAAGGCACATAGGTAACAGCTATTATTTTTTCTTATGTTATATCAAGAGAAACTGAGGGTGGGGAGGTTGAGTGATTTTTCCAAAGCCATATGGAGCTAAGTGGGGTATCTGGCACTCAGGGCCAGGGAAGAGGGAGTTAAATTTAACAGCAATGAAGGAACACAAGCTCTCATGTCCCGTTGCTCATCTCCAGGGTCATAATCCACTTTTAGAGTTTCATGACCTCCTGATTGGGACTGTTGTAAAATCCAGCAACTTATTTCACAGTCTTAAACGCTCTCACCCTTTCTTTCCCATCTTGTCCTTTCCTATCCTGTTCATCTTCCGGATGAATCTGAGTTCACACTGAATTTCTTGCAATCTAAAGCATGATAGTCCTTTCACTTCTCCTTGCCTTTGCATTTCCTATCTTCTTTGTCTAGGGTATATGTTCTCCTTCTGTCATTGACAAGAAAGCCACTTGTCTCTTAAAAATGGGCCAATGTCAAGTCCTTCAGGAAAAAGCATAGCATAATACTTAGAAGCAGTGACCCTGGCTCTGCCACTTAACATCTGTGGGAATTCTCTAAGCTTTTGTTAGTGTTCTCATCTCTAAAATGGAGCCAGCACTACCTATATCACAGGATTATTAAAATAATTAAAGATAAAGGGCTTTGCATAGATCCTGACACACAGTGAAAGCAGAATGAATGTTATTATTTTATGTAACTGCATGTATTATTTTCAGTTCTCCATGAAAACATCCGTCATTCTTCAAGTATTATTAACCACCTTCTCAGATGGGTTGTAGAGTGGGTACTATTCATACATACATAAACACACACACACACACACGCACACACACACACACTAGAATTTATTGTTATCTTTAATTATCTGCTTAAATATCTCTTCTTTTACCATCTTATCCTCTGTACCCAAATATATTTCCTGGAAATAATAGCACAGAAGTCTTCTGCCTCCAATACTGTGGAAATCTAGGCAATGGAAGTTGGGTCCAGGAAAATCCCTAGAAAGCAAACCCCAAGGATCTGTTTTGGGGATGAACTGCTTATGGTCTGTATGCAATACGGGACCCGTGGTGGTTGTAAACAATGGGATAATAACCCCTGGCATGCAGTGGCATTATAATGAATAGTGTTTTTACCTCTGATTAATTGGGATAACATGAAAGAAATAGGTGGGGCGTTATTTTGTGCAAAGGCTCTGCTGAATAAATAGTGTGGGGAAAATGATATTGGGAGGATATTGGAGTGGGTTAACTGCATTGTAATACTTAGGAAAAGAAAATGATAGCATCAGAGCAGTAAACTGTGAACTCAAAGCATGCCATGAAGGGCAGAAGGGCTTTATGGCTGCTTTGGAGAGCAATGATTCCTTTTTTGGGTAAGGTGCAGATTATGTAGAAAATCCGAGGGGCAGAGCCACAGAGGAAACTGAATGCACAGCCATACTGCTTAGGACCTTAACAGAAAAAGAGTGGGAGCCTGAGACATGGCTAGGGTATATTTGGATGGATGAGCCCGAGAATCTTTTTTTTTTAATTTTATTTTATTATTATTATATTTAAGTTTTAGGGTACATGTGCACAATGTGCAGGTTTGTTACACATGTATACATGTGCCATGTTGGTGTGCTGCACCCATTAACTCATCATTTAGCATTAGGTATATCTCCTAATGCTATCCCTCCCCCCTCCCCCGACCCCACAACAGGCTCTGGTGTGTGATGTTCCCCTTCCTGTGTCCATGTGTTCTCATTGTTCAATTCCCACCTATGAGTGAGAACATGTGGTGTTTGGTTTTTTGTCCTTGCGATAGTTTGCTGAGAATGATGGTTTCCAGTTTCATCCATGTCCCTACAAAGGACATGAACTCATCATTTTTTATGGCTGCATAGTATTCCATGGTGTATATGTGCCACATTTTCTTAATCTAGTCTATCATTGTTGGACATTTAGGTTGGTTCCAAGTCTTTGCTATTGTGAATAGTGCTGCAATAAACATACGTGTGCATGTGTCTTTATAGCAGCATGATTTATAATCCTTTGGGTATATACCCAGTAATGAGATGACTGGGTCAAATGGCATTTCTAGTTCTAGATCCCTGAGGAATCGCCACACTGACTTCCACAATGGTTGAAATAGTTTACAGTCCCACCAACAGTCTAAAAGTGTTCCTATTTCTCCACACCCTCTGAACAGACATTTCTCAAAAGAAGACATTTATGCAGCCAAAAAACAAATGAAAAAATGCTCATCATCACTGGCCATCACAGAAATGCAAATCAAAACCACAATCAGATACCATCTCACACCAGTTAGAATGGCGATCATTAAAAAGTCAGGAGCCTGAGAATCTTAAATCTGCAAATTCCGTTGAATTTCCACTACCAGAAGACCCACTCACCTTCCTCTTGCTGGAGGATAGCAGCCTCTTCTTACCTGGTGACCATGTGAGGATCTACACTGAGACAGGGCCTCATAATGCTATTCTGTTCTCAAGATCTGGCTCCACCACCCCTCAGTCCCTCCAGGCCAATATCTAGGGTCAGGACTTAGCAATATCTGAATGGAGAAGTACTATCTCGGTTCCAGGATAAAAGGGCTTACATCTCAAGGGATTGCAGAACTTGACTAATAGGCACTGGTGAGGACTGGGGATCATTGTGGGAGTGAAATGTGAGGCTGCGGGGGACCAGGCAAAGCAGACTACACTGTTAAATGGGGAAAGTTTTTTTTTTTTTTGAAATGAGGTTTCACTCTTGTTGCCCAGGCTGGAGTGCAATGGCATGATCTCAGCTCACTGCAACTTCTTCCTCCTGGGTTCAAGCAATTCTCCTGCCTCAGCCTCCCGAGTAGCTGGGATTACAGGCATGTGCCACCACGCCTGGCTAATTTTGTATTTTTAGTAGAGACAGGGTTTCTCCACGTTGGTCAGGCTGGTCTTGCACCCCCAAGCTTAGGTGAGCCACCCGCCTTGGCCTCCCAAAGTGCCTGGATTACAGGCGTGAGCCACCGCACCTGGCCAATGGCGGAGATATTTGATGTTGAGGGACTCATCCGTGATGCTAGATTCAAGTTCTGGAAAGTATACCTGGAGTTTTCTGGACTGGCACCTGAAGCTTGAATACAAAGATGAACCAGAATGAATGCGGTGGAGATGCCAAAACCTCCTTGGAAGTGCATTGTGGAATAGGTCAGAATGCCTGGGTAGATGAAGAAGTTCAAATGACTTTGCTCTGTAAGACTTTGCAAGTCTACCAGCTGTGGTACTGATATTCTAGGAGTCTTCCATTTGGAGTTGGAGCCAGTGGAGATGGGGCAATAAATGGAATTTGATCCTAAGTCTTTCTTATTGTTATAGTTATTATTCAGGATGCAAGTGGGTTAGAAATGCTTGGCTTCTGGTAGAAAGTTCACATTGGCTCTCTAAACTGTGGTATAAAGACCACTGTGGTACAAAAGACTGAGTGGAAACTCATGAAACTGCCCTGTGCCGTGCTGGTTGAGGTAGCCAATCAGACACAACACTGCCACTCTCAAAGATTTAAAGGATTCGGAGGTGAGGGGCTCCATCATTGCTGCTTTGACTGGTATGCACCCTGCAACACCAGAGGGTTTGTAGAGGGTGACAATGGATACCATAAGCTAACAAGGTACTGCTCTAGTAGCAGCTGCTGGACTTTGTGTGGTATGTTACTGCAGCAGGACTAAACAGTTTCTGGTGCTTGGAATGCATATTTTAAGTTGGAAAATGCATTATTTTTCACCTCATAAGTGGAGAGGAGGATCCAAATCATTTCACCTTTGTAAAGCAGAAAAGCAGTAACCATACACTCCCGTGTCTTAGGGCTGTGTTAATTATCCCGCACTCTGTTATAACATTGCTTGTAGAGATAACAACCATCTTGCTGTTATCAGACCTTCGTGCTGTCTACTCTATTGATGACATCTCACTGACAAATTGTCTATTGTAAGCTGAGTGTATGCTGAAAATGGTGTATTAGGAATTGAGCTCAAGAAGATCCAGAAATGATACCAGAAAACAGGTAGCCTAGACTCACTCCCATGTTATTCTGACACCTCTCTCTTGACACACACCTGCGGCTTGCTGGGATATTTCCTGTGATTAGTTGACAACTGAGGAAAGGACCCAGGCCTGGTTCACAATGGATTGGCATGATATGTTGGTGCTAGCTGAAAATGCACTACTGTTCTATTCTAGCACGATTAAAGGACAATGATGAAATAAGATACTTTGGCTGGGCAGAGTTTTACACACCTGGTCATGAGCTTGGTATATGGGAGATGTTGCCTGCCTGAGATGCAGGCATATGCACACATACACAAACCTGTGCATACACTTCTGGGCAGTGGCAAATGGTTTGGGTGGAATAATGAAAGGATCATGAACGGAAAATCAGGGACGAGTTGCTAGTGGAAACAAGTGTGTAGATGAACCTATGACCATGAGCCTAGAGCATGTGGATCATTTATCTTAGGTAAATGCCTGCCAGAGAGCACCTCCTGTGAAGGAGGATTTGAACACCCCGGGGAAAGATGATTTCCCTTCTAATGTCAGCTGGGCTCTGTCCCTGGCCACCCAAGTGCTGCTTGCTGCAGCCTTAAGGTGTTTGGCAGTGCGATTATGTGATAGTTTTCAAAACCATAAAAACAGTATTTCTCTTTATTGTATTAGTTTCTTTCTGGTCCAACCACTCTTTAACCATATTTAGTCTGTTGGTGGTGGTGCTATGATGTCATTTTTAAATTAAAAGAAAACTAACCATACATGTTTCTTCATTAAGATCATAGGGAGAGGAAATAAACCGTTAGGATCTGTCAAATTAATTACAATACACCCTTGCTATGGAATCTATGTTAAAAAAAAAAAAAGAGAGAGAGAGAGAAGAAAAAAAGGGCTGGGTGCAGTGGTTCATGCCTGTAATTCCAGCACTTTCGGAGGCCAACGTGGGTGGATTGCCACAGCTCAGGAGTTCGCGACTAGCCTGGGCAACATCGTGAAGCCCTGTCTCTACAGCAAATACAAAAAATTAGTGGGGTATGGTGGCACACACTTGAAATCCCAGCTGTCTGGGAGTCTGAGGCATGAGAATTTCCTTAAGCCTCTTGAGCCTGGAAGGCAGAGGTTGCAGTGAGTCGAGATCATGCCACTGCACTCCAGCCTGGGCAATAGAATGAGACTCTGTCAAAAAAAAAAAAAAAAAAAAAAGTCAGCCTGCATGATTTTTTGTTTCTTTCTTGATACTTCTCTACTTAAAAATTTAAAAATACATTTGAATAGTAACAAAATAAAAAAATAATTTTTAAAGGGAGAGAAATTATTTTGAATGTAAAATGAATGTGATGGGGAGGAAAATTGTGGGTTTATGCGTTAGATTGATCAGATTCTGTGTATTTACTGTCTTTGGGAACTGAAGTTAGTTTATTTTTTTTTTTTACTTTAGTTTCTTTCTGTGTAAAATGAAAATAATGACACCTATTATACACAATTACTTTTAAGATTAAATGAGATAGTCCCTTTGGTGCACCTGATATATATAATCAAGATGAAATATTTTGAATGCATAGATTGGCAAGCAGGCTGCACTGTGGATTTATTGCTAGACAAATACAACTTGTGTCAATCTGAAGAAGTCACCAATAAAAATGAAGAATGCCAAACCAAATATTTCTTTGCTCCTTGTTGGAAAGTCACATAAAGAGACAAGATAATAAAACTTAAACTCAGGGACACATTTTAAGTCCATGATTTGCCTGAAATTGTAGTTGTTAGTTGTGTTTTGCTTTCCTTCTTGTAAGAAAGCACCTTTCTCTAAGTCCCTAGTGATATTTGTGCCAAACAAAATAATTGGCTCATTAGGCTGCTGTAGTATTGCTTCTTACTCGGCACCCATATCCTTCTAGTAAGCTGGATGGAAGAAACAGAGCTCGCTATTCAGAGACCACACAGCTTGCTATCTTTTTTTGCACATCTCGAAGTCAAAGAGGACACAAAAGGATGTTTTTCTGAGCCAATTGGCAGCGCTCAAGATTATTCTGAACTGCTGGGGCTGGAAGTCTTTCAATGCATGGCAATACTGCCACCATGTGGTCAAACTGAGAAAACGTCGCCCAAATCCTTCAGTCGAAGAGGATTTCCTTAACATTAATGGGACAGAAGCATTGCGCTTCTTCGACTGGGATTGTTTCACAGGACAAACTATCGTAATTGTTTAGGTAAACGGTTGTCTCACATAAAGAGGCTGAGTGTACTTGATTGGGTGCTAACTGCTAATCCTCCCATTAGCGTGACTGTAACTTTAAATCATTGGTACTTTGAAGTTTCTGTTCTAGGAAATAAGGATGAGAATCTCCATGCTTCCCTATTTCATAAGGTAAGGGAGATACAGTAATATATGCATCGCAACTCTAGATGTAATGGTGTCATAAAATTTCGGGGAGCAAAGTGGGATTTGCTAACCAAAGTGCTGCTATTTGAATGCTGCCACTTTTTAGGGGTATGATCTGAAACAAGTTTTTTCATTCCCTTGGTCCATAGTTTCTTGTTCTGAAGAAGTGCTGTGAATATTACCTTTTTTTTTTTTTTCTTTTGAGATGGAGTCTCACTCTGTCACCAAGCAGGAGTGCAGTGGTGTGATCTCGGCTCCCTGCAACCTCCAACTCCCGGGTTCAAGCGATTCTCCTGCCTCAGCCTCCAGAGCAGCTGGGATTACAGGCACACGCCACCACGCCCAGCTAATTTTTGTATTTTTAGTAGAGACGGGGTTTCACCATGTTGGCCAAGATAGTCTCGATCTCTTGACCTCGTGATCTGCCCACCTCGGCCTCCCAACCATTTTTAACTAAGATATTATGTTGATTGCTGTAAAATTGCTTTCTTAAAATGTAAAATGCTACACCAATATTAGTTTGCATGATTATTATTTGAATATAGACTTAAGAATCTTTATGGTGAAAATTATGCTTGGCTGAATTAGAAGATCTGTGCCCTGGTTCCCACTTGCTCACTCATATTTTAGGTAAAATTGGACAAGTCAGATCTGAAGACATCCATTATTCCCTCTCTCATATATGGATAATGAGCTGATATTTTGTGTATCCTGTGGTGAATGTTATTGACATGAGCCTTTTGGGGAGACATTTTGAAGACTCTATGCATGTCAAGGATGTTACATGTTTAGATCTTATTCTTATTTCATTCCAATAGCAAGTAATTCTTTCCTCCTATTAACTGGTAATAGGGTCATTCATGGATCACAGATTTGCTTCAAAGTAAATAAATAATCCCTATAAATTCATGCCTCATTTACTATAAATTATAATGCAACCAGGAACTAGAATCACCCATACCCCTAAAGCATACACAATTGAATATCTTCAGCTGGAGAATACGGTGTTAGCTTCTTTGTGGCAGGTGGCAATATAAATAGATGCTCTACCTGCTGATCCTGTTGATTTTATGTGTGCCCTATTAAAATGCATTTTCTGAATGACTTAGTTTAACATCGTGAATAATTTACAAGAAAAATTTTCCATCTCTCTCCCCAATGTTTGAAATAAGAGCATGTTCTGCTTTTTCTGCTTTTTCCCGTAGCCCATTTCTCCATTAAAAGAATGTTCCACATCAGAAGTATAATTTCTTTCACACTGGCATTTACAGAGGTCACATTACATTGAACAGAACATTCTTGAGTATGGCTTGATGAACAGCTGATCCACCTCCACACACCTCACACACAGATCTTGCCAGGTGGAGAAGCAGCACATGAAAGGGAGAACCTGTGTCCTCCTGGTACCTGAGAACAGCTTGGCTTTAAGCATATGGAAAAATGGAGAAATACTCTCTCTCTCTCTCTCTCTCTCTCTCTCACACACACACACACACACGCACACACACACACACAGTATTTCTGGGAGAATATACAAAGACTTAAGAGAGATTAGCTATGAAGAATGAAGATAGGAATGAATAGTTTGGGGAGGATTGGGGAAACTTTGATTTACATTTTTCAGTGTTAATGGTGTTTTTCTTACTACAAATGCATGAATACGTATCACTTCTATGCAAAAAATGATACTCTTTAGGTATTAAAAAGAATGATATCTGCATAGGCCATGTAAGCATTCCAAGATATTTTCAATAAAAAAGGAAGTTATGGAATACGTATAGTCATATGTATGTATACATATACACATATATAATGTATGCCAATGTATACATATATCACTATACATAATCTGTAACTTCCTTTCTATTATTTATATATAATGTATGTATACATTTAGAAAGCTTTTTGTTGTTGTTGTTGAGATGGAGTCTCACTCTGTCACCGGGCTGGAATGCAGTGGCGTGATCTTGGCTTGCTGCAACCTCCGCTTCCTGGGTTCAAGCGATTCTCCTGTCTCAGCCTCCCAAATAGCTGGGACTACAGGTGTGTGCCACCACACCCAGCTAATTTTTGTATTTTTAGTAGAGACGGGGTTTCACCATGTTGCCCAGGATGGTCTAGATCTTCTGACATCATGATCCGCCTGCCTCAGCCTCCCAAAGTGCTGGGGTTACAGGTGTGAGCCACTGCGCCTGGCCAACTTTTTTATTATTTATACAGACAATGTATGTGTGTGTGTGTGTGTGTGTGTATATATATATGTATATATATGCATATACATATATATATACATAGACAATATGTGTGTATGTATATATATATACTTAGAAAAATTATGAACGTCTACATAGCCATATAGTTAAAAATTATTATCTGTGAAAAGATTGAAAGGGCTCCAGTGAAGAAAACATGTACTTTAAAATTGTTCTTGCATACTCTGAGTTTTTGATTGAATTTGTATACTAAAAATGCATTTTTGTATTACTTATATTATTCAAAAAGTATATATTTGTACGGATCAGTCAGATTAGGTGGCTGTTTTGTGGCGGATGAAATATACCCACTTGCCCTGGGCTGTTTCCTGCAGTCTCTGCCCAGGATTTCTAGTTTCTATGCTGAGCCTCTCTGTAAGGTGTTTTCTACCCAACCCGGGCTGGATGAGGGTCCTTCACTCTAGTCCTGTAATATTCCACTCCCACTTCTACCTGAGAATTAACTACACTGCATTTTAACTGCTTCTTAATTATCCGACCCAGATAGAACGCAACTTATGGTCACATTTCTACATAGTTTCTGACATATAATAGGCTCTAAAATCAATGTTTATAAAATGGATGGATAAATGGAAATAGGGAAGAAAAAAGCAGGAAAGGAAGGCAGGAAAGGAGGAGAGGATGGAGGAAAGAAGGGAGAAATATACATAAGAGAAGTGGTCAAATTGGATCTTCATCAAGAACAAAAATATCTGAGTTTTTATTCAGCTGTGTCTGAAGAAAAAATGATGGAGGAGAAAAGAGAATTCCAGTCATTATAGAGATATACGTCATTTGGGGACAAGTATTTTTCTTTTTTTGTGTGTGTGTGTGAGTATATTTCTTTTTTTTTATTATTATACTTTAAGTTTTAGGGTACATGTGCACAACGTGCAGGTTAGTTACATATGTATACATGTGCCATGTTGGTGTGCTGCACCCATTAACTCATTATTTAACATCAGGTATATCTCCTAATGCTATCCCTCCCCCCTCCCCCCACCCCACAACAGGCCCTGATGTGTGATGTTCCCCTTCCTGTGTCCATGTGTTCTCATTGTTCAATTTCTACCTATGAGTGAGAACATGCAGTGTTTGATTTTTTGTCCTTGCGATAGTTTGCTGAGAATGATGGTTTCCAGCTTCATCCATGTCCCTACAAAGGACGTGAACTCATCATTTTTTATGGCTGCATAGTATTCCATGATGTATATGTGCCACATTTTCTTAATCCAGTCTATCATTGATGGACATTTGGGTTGGTTCCAAGTGTTTGCTATTGTGAATAGTGCTGCAATAAACATACATGTGCTTGTGTCTTTATAGCAGCATGATTTATAATCCTTTGGGTATATACCCAGTAATGGGATTGCTGGGTCAAATGGTATTTCTAGTTCTAGATCCCTGAGGAATTGCCACACTGACTTCCACAATGGTTGAACTAGTTTACATTCCCTCCAACAGTGTCAAAGTGTTACTATTTCTCCACATCCTCTCCAGCACCTGTTGTTTCCTGACTTTTTAATGATCGCCATTCTAACTGATGTGAGATGGTGTGTCACTGTGGTTTTGATTTGCATTTCTCTGAGGGCCAGTGATGATGAGCATTTTTTCATGTTATCTTTTGGCTGCATAAATGTCTTTTTTTGAGAAGTGTCTGTTCATATCCTTCGCCCACTTTTTGATGGGGTTGTTTGTTTTTTTCTTGTAAATTTGTTGGAGTTCATTGTAGATTCTGGATATTAGCCCTTTGTCAGACGAGTAGATTGCAAAAATTTTTTCCCATTCTGTAGGTTGCCTGTTCACTCTGATGGTAGTTTCTTTTGCTGTGCAGAAGCTCTTTAGTTTAATTAGATCCCATTTGTCAGTTTTGGCTTTTGTTGCCATTGCTTTTGGTGTTTTAGACATGAAGTCCTTGCCCATGCCTATGTCCTGAATGGTATTGCCTAGGTTTTCTTCTAGGGTTTTTATGGTTTTAGGTCTAACATGTAAGTCTTTAATCCATCTTAAATGAAGTTTTGTATAAGGTGTAAGGAAGGGATCCAGTTTCAGCTTTCTACATACGTAGCCAGTTTTCCCAGCACCATTTATTAAATAGGGAATCGTTTCCCCATTTCTTGTTTTTCTCAGGTTTGTCAAAGATCAGATGGTTGTAGATATGTGGCATTATTTCTGAGGGCTCTGTTCTGTTCCATTGGTCTATATCTCTGTTTTGGTACCAGTACCATGCTGTTTTGGTTACTATAGCCTTGTAGTATAGTTTGAGGTCAGGTAGTGTGATGCCTCCAGTTTTGTTCTTTTGGCTTAGGATTGACTTGGCAATGTGGGCTCTTTTTTGGTTCCATATGAACTTTAAAGTAGTTTTTTCCAATTCTGTGAAGAAAGTCATTGGTAGCTTGATGGGGATGGCATTGAATCTATAAATTACCTTGGGCAGTATGGCCATTTTCACGATATTGATTCTTCCTACCCATGAGCATGGAATGTTCTTCCATTTGTTTGTATCCTCTTTTATTTCATTGAGCAGTGGTTTGCAGTTCTCCTTGAAGACTTCCTTCACATGCCTTGTAAGTTGGATTCCTAGGTATTTTATTCTCTTTGAAGCAATTGTGAATGGGAGTTCACTCATGATTTGGCTGTCTGTTTGTCTGTTATTGGTGTATAAGAATGCTTGTGATTTTTGCACATTGATTTTGTATCCTGAGACTTTGCTGAAGTTGCCTATCAGCTTAAGGAGATTTTGGGCTGAGACAATGGGGTTTTCTAGATATACAATCATGTCATCTGCAAACAGGGACAATTTGACTTCCTCTTTTCCTAATTGAATACCCTTTATTTCCTTCTCCTGCCTGATTGCCCTGGCCAGAACTTCCAACACTATGTTGAATAGGAGTGGTGAGAGAGGGCATCCCTGTCTTGTGCCAGTTTTCAAAGGGAATGCTTCCAGTTTTTGTCCATTCAGTATGATATTGGCTGTGGGTTTGTCATGGATAGCTCTTATTATTTTGAGCTACGTCCCATCAATACCTAATTTATTGAGAGTTTTGAGCATGAAGGGGTGTTGAATTTTGTTAAAGGCCTTTTCTGCATCTATTGAGATAATCATATAGTTTTTGTCATTGGTTCTGTGTATATGCTGGATTACATTTATTTATTTGTGTATGTTGAAGCAGACTTGCATCCCAGGGATGAAGCCCACTTGATCATGGTGGATAAGCTTTTTGATGTACTGCTGGATTCGGTTTGCCAGTATTTTATTGAGGATTTTTGCATTGATGTTCATCAGGGATATTGGTCTAAAATTCTCTTTTTTTGTTGTGTCTCTGCCAGGCTTTGGTATCAGGATGATGCTGGCCTCATAAAATGAGTTAGGGAGGATTCCCCCCTTTTTCTATTGATTGGAATAGTTTCAGAAGGAATGGTACCAGCTCCTCCTTGTACCTCTGGTAGAATTCAGCTGTGAATCCATCTGGTCCTGGACTTTTTTTGGTTGGTAAGCTATTAATTATTTCCTCAATTTCAAAGCCTGTTATTGGTCTATTCAGATATTCAACTTCTTCCTGGTTTAGCCTTGGGAGGGTGTATGTGTCCAGGAATTTATCTATTTCTTCTAGATTTTCTAGTTTATTTGTGTAGAGGTGTTTATAGTATTCTCTGATGGTAGTTTGTATTTCTGTGGGATCGGTGGTGATATCCCCTTTATCATTTTTTATTGTGTCTATTTGATTCTTCTCTCTTTTCTTCTTTATTAGTCTTGCTAGTGGTCTATCAATTTTGTTGATCTTTTCAAAAAACCAGCTCCTGGATTCACTGATTTTTTGAAGGGTTTTTTTGCATCTCTGTTTCCTTCAATTCTGCTCTGATCTTAGTTATTTCTTGCTTTCTGCTAGCTTTTGAATGTGTTTGCTCTTGCTTCTCTAGTTCTTTTAATTATGATGTTAGAGTATCAATTTCAGATCTTTCCTGCTTTCTCTTGTGGGCATTTTGTGCTATAAATTTCCCTCTACACACTGCTTTGAATGTGTCCCAGAGATTCTGGTATGTTGTGTCTTTGTTCTCATTGGTTTCAAAGAACATCTTTATTTCTGCCTTCATTTTGTTATGTACCCAGTAGTCATTCAGAAGCAGGTTGTTCAGTCTCCATGTAGTTGAGCAGTTTTGAGTGAGTTTCTTAATCCTGAGTTTTAGTTTGATTGCACTGTGGTCTGAGAGACAGTTTGTTATAATTTCTCTTCTTTTACATTTGTTGAGGAGTGCTTTACTTCCAACTATGTGGTCAGTTTTGGAATAAGTGCGGTGTGGTGCTGAGAAGAATGTATATTCTGTTGATTTGTGGTGGAGAGTTCTGTAGATGTCTATTAGGTCTGCTTGGTGCAGAGCTGAGTTCAATTCCTGGATATCCTTTTTAACTTTCTGTCTCGTTGATCTGTCTAATATTGACAGTGGGGTGTTAAAGTCTCCCATTATTATTGTGTGGGAGTCTAAGTCTCTTTCTAGGTCTCTAAGGACTTGCTTTATGAATCTGAGTGCTCCTGTATTGGGTGCATATATATTTAGGATAGTTAGCTCTTCTTGTTGAATTGATCCCTTTACCATTACGTAATGGCCTTCTTTGTCTCTTTTGATCTTTGTTGGTTTAAAGTCTGTTTTATCAGAGACTAGGATTGCAACCCCTGCCTTTTTTTGTTTTCCATTTGCTTGGTAGATCTTCCTCCATCCCTTTATTTTGAGCATATGTGTGTCTCTGCATGTGAGATGGATTTCCTGAATACAGCACACTGATGGATCTTGACTCTTTATCCAATTTGCCAGTCTGTGTCTTTTAATTGGAGCATTTAGCCCATTTACATTTAAGGTTAATATTGTTACGTGTGAATTTGATCCCGTCATTATGATGTTAGCTGGTTATTTTGCTCATTAGTTGATGCAGTTTCTTCCTAGCCTCGATGGTCTTTACAATTTGGCATGTTTTTGCAGTGGCTGGTACTTGTTGTTCCTATCCATGTTTAGTGCTTCCTTCAGGAGCTGTTGTAGGGCAGGCCTGGTGGTGACAAAATCTCTCAGCATTTCCTTGTCTGTAAAGTATTTTATTTCTCCTTCACTTATGAAGCTTAGTTTGGCTGGATATGAAATTCTGGGTTGAAAATTCTTTTCTTTAAGAATGTTGAATATTGGCCCCCACTCTCTTCTGGCTTGTAGAGTTTCTGCCGAGAGATCCGCTGTTAGTCTGATGGGCTTCCCTTTGTGGGTAACCTGACCTTTCTCTCTGGCTGCCCTTAACATTTTTTCCTTCATTTCAACTTTGGTGAGTCTGACAATTATGTGTCTTGGGGTTGCTCTTCTCGAGGAGTATCTTTGTGGTGTTCTCTGTATTTCCTGAATTTGAATGTTGGCCTGCCTTGCTAGATTGGGGAAGTTCTCCTGTATAATATCCTGCAGAGTGTTTTCCAACTTGTTTCCATTCTCCCTGTCACTTTCAGGTACACCAATCAGACGTAGATTTGGTCTTTTCACATAGTACCATATTTCTTGGAGGCTTTGTTCATTTCTTTTTATTCTTTTTTCTCTAGACTTCTCTTCTCACTTCATTTCATTCATTTGATCTTCAATCACTGATACCCTTTCTTCCAGTTGATCAAATTGGCTACTGAGGCTTGTGCGTTCGTCACGTAGTTCTCGAGCCTTGGTTTTCAGCTCCATCAGGTCCTTTAAGGACTTCTCTGCATTGGTTATTCTAGTTAGCCATTCGTCTAATTTTTTTTCAATTTTTTAACTTCTTTGCCATGGGTTCGAACTTCCTTCTTTAGCTCAGAGTAGTTTGATTGTCTGAAGCCTTCTTCTCTCAGCTCGTCAAAGTCATTCTCCATCCAGCTTTGTTCCATTGCTGGTGAGGAGCTGCGTTCCTTTGGAGGAGGAGAGGCACTCTGCTTTTTAGACTTTCTAGTTTTTCTGCTCTGTTTTTTCCCCATCTTTGTGGTTTTATCTACCTTTGGTCTTTGATGATGGTGACGTACAGATGGGGTTTTGGTGTAGATGTCCTTTCTGTTTGTTAGTTTTCCTTCTAACAGTCAGGACCCTCAGCTGCAGGTCTGTTGGAGTTTGCTGGAGGTCCACTCCAGACCCTTTTGGCCTTGGTATCAGCAGCAGAGGCTGCAGAGCAGTGGATATTCGTGAGCAGCAAATGTTGCTGCCTGATCATTCCTCTGGAAGTTTTGTCTCAGAGGAGTACCCGGCTGTGTGAGGTGTCAGTCTGCCTCTACTGGGGGGTGCCTCCCAGTTAGGCTACTCGGGGGTCAGGGACCCACTTGAGGAGGCAGTCTGTCTGTTCTCAGATCTCCAGCTGCGTACTGGGAGAACCACTACTCTCTTCAAAGCTGTCAGACAGGGACATTTAAGTCTGCAGAGGATTCTGCTGCCTTTTGTTTGGCTGTGCCCTGCCCCCAGAGGTGGAGTCTACAAAGGCAGGCAGGCCTCCTTGAGCTGCGGTGGGCTCCACCCAGTTCAAGCTTCCCGGCCGCTTTGTTTACCTACTCAAGCCTCGGCAATGGCAGGCACCCCTCCCTCAGCCTTGCTGCAGCCTTGCAGTTTGATCTCAGGCTGCTATGCTAGCAATGAGCAAGGCTGCGTGGGCATAGGACCCTCTGAGCCAGGCGTGGGATATAATCTCCTATTGTGCCGTTTGGTAAGACCATTGGAAAAGCACAGTATTAGGGTGTGAGTGACCTGATTTTCCAGGTGCCGTCTGTCACGGCTTTCTTTGACTAGGAAAGGGAATTCCCTGACCCCTTGCACTTCCTGGGTGAGGCGATGCCTCGCCCTGCTTCGGCTCATGCTTGGTGCGCTGCACCCACTGTCCTGCACCCACTGTCTGGCACTCCTCAGTGAGATGAACCCGGTACCTCAGTTAGAAATGCAGAAATCACCCGTCTTCTGCGTCGCTCACACTGGGAGCTGTAGACTGGAGCTGTTCCTATTCAGCCATCTTGGCTCCACCCCCAGGGACAAGTATTTTTCAACAGGCTTTGCCAAATTGTTTTTACAAATCCTTTCACACATATAAGAAAAAACAATTAGAACATATAAGTAAGTAAAACAATTTGAGACATCATTCATGCCAATAATTTTTTTAATGTACGAGACTAAACACAAGAATTGTGTAGGATCTATTGAAGAAAACCAGAATGATTTATTGAAGGACATGGAGAAGAGCTACAATAAAGAAAGAGATACTCCACTTTAGTAGGTGGGAGCACACAAAATTAAAATGATGTTAATTATCCACAAATTACTTTATGTACTTGATGCAGTTAAGTCAAACTCCCCATAAAATTGCTTTATTTTCTTTTCTGTCTTTCCTTTTTTCATTCTTTTTTCCTCCCCTTGTGTTAGTCACACTGGTATTCTTTCTGCTCCTTGAGCTCCAAGCTCTCCCCAGGCTCAGGAATTTTGCATCTGTTCTTTTATTTTTCTTATGCTGGAATTCTCTTCTGGATCTGCATGTGGCTACTTCTTCCTGTCATGCACGTCTTAGCCCAGTGTCACCCTGTAAGAAATTACTGAACCGCCCAACTTAGAGTAACTTATAAAAAATTTTCTATTGTGTTGCCCTGCTTTCTCTTCTTCTTCACACTTGCCGAAATCTGAAAATACATTGTTTATATATTTACATGGTGTTATTACCCCACCACTAGAATGTAAGAGCCACGATAGCAGTGGCATGCTCCCATTTATTTCCACTGAATTTCTGGCCCCTAAAGCAATACCAGACACAAGAAAGACATTCCATTGATTGATTTTGTTTTTAATGAATGATCAGTTTTGCAATCTGATCTGATAATTTTGCAGATAAATCATTCTGCTTACAGACCCATTAGACTTAACTCTGTTATTTTAAAACATAACCATTTATTAGGCTAGTTTTAAGTATTTACTCTGTATTCAAACCATTTCCTAATTTTCCCTGAGTATGATTCTCATCACTACCACCATTTCTTTTTTTAAGTATTTTTCTCTCTTTCTCTTTTTAGACATCCTTTTTTTAAGGAACCGTTTATGATCACAGCAAAATTGAGAAGAAGATGCAGAGATTTCCCATATACCTCCTGTCCCCACACATCCCCCATTAGAATGGTGCATTTGCTACAACTGAGGAACCTCCGCTGACAGATTATTATCACCCAAAGTCTGTAGTTTACATTAGAATTTACCTTTGGTGTACATTTGACAGGTTTGACAGATACATAGTGACATGTATCTACCTTTATAATACCATATTGAGTTTTACCACTGCGCTTCTACCGGTTTTTAGCTTATGACTTTAAGCAAGTTGCTTAACTTTTCACAGCCTCAATTTCCTCCTATGTAAAACGGGGATAATGAGAGTACCAACCTCATAGGTTTCTTGTGAATGATAAGTGAATTAATAAAGATAACTTAAAACATTGTCTGGTATAGTAAACATTCAATAAATGTTAGTTATTATTTTACTAATTATATAACATTTAGTTCTATATCTAAAACCCTGTCAGAAGGCTTTTTTACTTTATAAATGACCACTTTCTGAAAGACTCTTCATCAGCCAGTTGTTCATGAGTAAAAAGTGACACCCTATGATTAATTGGTACAAATATATTGTTTGACAGACAAAATGAAACCTAGTATTTTATAGATCAGTAGGATGACTATCGTTTATAGTAGTCTATTGTACATTTCAAGATAGCTAGAAGAGAATAATTCAAATGTTTTTAGCTTAAAGATAATTATTTAAGGTGATGGATATCCCAAGTATACTTATTTGATATTTACAAATTATATGAATGTATTACATTTTCACATGTATCCCAAAACTATGTGCATCTATTATATGTCAATAAGAAATTGTTAAACAACACCAACAAAATGGCATTCTACAAGTGCATAATGTGCATTCACACATACAATGTGAATGCATTGGTGTTAAGTTTGGATTCACAAGAGAACTGTGCAGATTTATGGTTTTGGTTCCAGTGACTGCATTTGCCCAGGTAATATTCATAATTTTCTCTCTTGCTTTGCTATCAAAATTTCCGGACTTGTCCTTTAAGTACTTTCACTGCATTTGTAAAACAAACATCTCTACAAATACGTGACTGCTGACAGCATCTGTGGTGGTGAACAGGTTGCTTTTGCTCTGGCAAATAACCGTTTATATCTTTTCATTTAGCCAGTATTTACTGAGTGCTCCTCATAGACCAGGCACTGTTACAGTCTCATGAGAATGACATGATATACATAGCCAATGAGATTCCTGTTCTTTGGTAAGTGTGTAAATGGAGAACACACTTAGAGAAGAGCGGATGTGGAAAAACCTAAGTAGAAGATGTTGTGTGTTTTCAGTGGGGTTTGGTCCTTTAAAGACTCTGCAGCTCACTATAGAGTAGGACTGTTTCCTCTTGAGGAGAACCTTGGCTATTTCACCCTTGCTTTTAGCATTAGAGATGGATAAGCTGTACTACGTGTTTTGACATTTCAGTTTGATTTAAACCAATTGACATTGACAGCTTCATGCCAAAGTGTGTTACTTGTTCATCAGAAATAATATCCCCATGGACCAATGAATGTGTTTAGCATTAATGGGCAGTGGCTGCCTGCAAGCTTTCTGTGGGCAACAATGGACAGAAAACAAGGCTCAAGCAGTTTCAAGGGGAAAAAAAAGGTATTTCTGAAACAGCCACATCAAAGAGGATTTATCATTCCTTTGTGGTAACTATATTCTATTCACTGAACATCCATGTCTTTATTCAAATAGCATTTAAAAACACCCACTATGCATAACAGGTGCTTTGGGGATAAAAAGATATTGCACATTTAAGGAACTCATAGTTTGACGGTGGAATCATACATGGAAACAAATGATTAGAATCAGTTTGATTAGTCTCTTACAGCTTAGCTAATTCTGTAGGAGGTAGTTAAATGTTTGCACAGGAAGTAAAAATGGATGTTTCTGTTTATAGGGGAAATCTGTTTTTCTCATTCAGAATTTCAATTCCTTGCAAGTACTCTCCCTATCAACGTATATTCAAAGGTCCTCTCCCATTGCCACAAGGCACAGAAAACATGGATTTCATGAGTGACTGCAGTTGCCCCAGATGTGTGGTGGAGACCCGGTATGCTTAGGGAGGATTGCTAATGGATGTCATGCTTCTCCCAGTTTCTGAAGCTGAAAACTTGGGTGCCATCCTTGACTTCTCTGTTATTCTCCACATTCGATCAATCACCAAGTTTTGTCAGTCTTCTCTCTTCTATGTATCTTTCTGGTGTAGATATATCTTTTTGGCCCGCTTTTAATTGGTCTGTGGTGCAGCTTTGACATCAGCAGCTTTAAAATGCTCTCAAGTGATTATAACACATGGCAACATTTGAGAACCACTGGTTTGCATATAAACCAGAATTTGGAGTGAGACTCTGAAAGATAAATAAAGCTGGATGCTAGTTCAAGTGGTGAAAACAGATTTTAATCAATAATAACTATTGCAATAGGACAAAGAGTCCAGTATGAACTGAACCCGACTTCAGTTTTTAAAGAGGTGACTTGGAATTTTAAAGGAAAATGAGGGAATAGGGAGGGGAGCATTGGGAGGTCAGTAGAGTCAGGGAAGTGAAAAATTACTAAAAGTGGAAAGGGAGGATTGGTCTATCTAAACTCTTCTGGGTTTGTTAATTGCCACTGATCAAAGTTAGACTCCTATGTTCCCACAGAAACTGGGAGGCAGGGGCCCTGTCCTCAGGTGTTGGCTGGAACAAATAGCGTTTTTTTTGGCAGTCTTGTCTTTTCTCAGGCAGGCACTTTAAGGGGCAATAGGGTCATTCCAACAGCTTTGAGCTGTTAGAAATTGTGTTAGTATTTTTTTGAAGTCTTGACTAAGCCAAGGTCGAGGCTTAGTCAAGAAAAAGGTTAGAGAAGCCTGGCTAAAATGTGGTGAAGGAGGAAATGTAGACACTGCTATTTTGCTAAAGCTTCTTAAATGACACATACTGATGTCCTGCCACGTTTGAAACCACTTGTGTAGCATAGCACATATCAAACTTCTATGTATGTACACATCCCGTGAGAAATACATGGAAATATGGATTCTGATTTAGTAAGTCTGGAGTCTGAGATTCCGCATCTTGATAAAGCACCCAGCTGATGCCGCTGCTGCTGATTCAAGGACCATACTGTCAGCAGCAAGGGACTAGAGTCTTGCAAGAGCCTTGTGAATGGCCCTTGTGCATTCAGTCCACTTCCCCTCTGATTCCAGTGGAACGCTGCAACTGTTGTGACCTTTCTAAAGCACATCTAATCATGTTACTTATCTTCTTAAAACACCTTATCAAATATTAGTGCTGTCCAGGATGAAGTTCCAAATTTCGTATGATGGTTTACAAGTCCCCCTAAGCTCATGCCCCTGTCTAACTCATGGGTTTTGATTCCAGCCACTCCCTCCACTGACCAGGTTAGCCATTCCTGGATGCTTGCAGCTTTATAATACCATGTTCTCTCTGGCCCTTGGAGCTTTTCTATACTGTTTCCTCAGCTGGAACATTCTTTCTCGTATACCGAAAGAATTTTATTTATTTCAGCTTAAATATTACCTCTTCTGACATCTCCGTCCTCCCTCTTCTCCAGCTTGGGTCAAGGACACCTTCAATATGCTTTGTAATTTTTCATAATTACCCAGCTATTGTAATTTTCAATTTATGTGTCTCATTCATAAATTATGGGATGCATCTCTGTTACTCACTCTAATTTCCTAGTACAGTATTTAATGCGTGATAGATGTCCAATAAATATTAATTATATAGATGAGCAGGTACCATAAATACTAACTAAATGAATAAACCAACACTGTCAAAATTTGGTGGGGAGCTACAACTTTGGTAGAAATCAATTAGGAAATATTTTGAGCAAATGCCTAAGATGAATTAAGACTTTAAACATTTATGCAGAAACGCATCACCTGACCAAGTCAAAGTCAACATGAGATTCTCATAAGGACATTTGGTCTTTATGAAAAATGGAAAGACTCTTCCTTTCGCCACCAACCCCCCCAAGTTAAGGATTATCTCCAGTTTCCATGTGTGAAGGAACTGGAAACTGACAACCCTTGGTTGTCCTTCATAATTGCTTGTATATATTACATAATGCAAACTCCTTCTGTATATATTTTTTGTCCATGACTTGGCTTTAGGCATTGCTAAGACGTCTTTTGGTCAGCTTTATAACATATTGCGTTATGAATTATGAATCTCATTCAAGGATACATACACATACAAATAAAATGCACATATCTGAATTTGATAGGCTCTTCATTAGATGGATGTCTAAAGTCAGTAAAATCAGTTTATCAGCTTCTACCCTTTGCCATTGAGAACATCTTCTCTAAGCTCTTGCTGACCTCTGAGCTTTGTAGATACTGTTCCCTTAGCTGAAATATCTTGGGGTAAAATATTTCACACTGCAATGGTGGTTTTCACCCAATATTATGGGAAATTAGGCTAAATGGCTCCCTTTCTTTTTCGTTTCCTTCCCTCCTTCTTTCCTCCCACCCTCCTTCCTTTTTTCTTTCTTGTCCAACTGATAAGGTTCTCATAAAGATATAATAAAATAATTTATACAAAGAGATTAGCATTGTGCCTTACATTTATTGGGCACCAAGTAAATAATGGCTGCTATCACTATTCTTGTTTTAACAGTGATCCAGTTTCTGACCTTCCTCCTTGATTCGCTAAGTTCAACCACTCATAGGAAAAAATGTTGACTTCAGTGAGGGTGATTTGAAAAGTCAACTTTGAAATGATATGAAGTGGCATAAGAATTTGATTATGCAGTTTCAAAATCCACATCAAAGCTGAAAAGTATAACTGCGTTGGAGACAATGTTTGCTTTATTCAGAGCATGAGGCAGGATTCAAATCTGAGTCCAAAGATCTGAGATCTGAGACCCTGAGAAAAAACATCTTTAAGAAAAACCAGTTCTGTCTTTCAGCTTTGATATAGTCAGGAACTACCAGGAGAATTGTCAGTCTTGCAAGTTTTTGCCCTTAGGCATCTTGTACGGGAAGGAACATTCAGTTGCTATAGCAGCAACTACATTAAATTATCTTTTATGCGGGTGGATATCTTTGTAAAAAAATGGTAGCAGGGTGGCTACAAGGGAAATATCACTTGTATACTTTAATTTGTAGCTCATTTTGAGCCTCAAAAAGAATTTAGGTTTTTTTTATTAGTGTTCAAGAAACTCATTTGTACATATTAGAAAAGATTTATTGACATAAAAATAATCTTTTCTCCATTTAAAAATCTGATTACAACCACTGTTTAACACAGTGTAAACACCGTTTAACACAGTGTTTAACACAGTTTAACACAGTGTTGAGATATTCAACACTTTATTAGAAAATAGGTTTTGTGTTAGATGATTTTGCCCAAATGTATGTGTTCCAAGCATGGTTAAGATAGACTGGGCAAAACTATACTGTTCAATAGGTTAAGTATATTAAATGCATTTTCAACTTATGATATTTTCAACTTATGATGGGTTTATTGAGACATAAAGCCAGCGTAGGTCAAGAAGCATGTGTATTACATACAGAAAATAAACAAACAGAGAAAGATGAAGGCATGCAAGAAGCAGTGGGCCTACACTAGCAGAGAATTGGTGGATTCTCTACAGTGGGCCTGGAGAACAAATGGTGTGCATTGAAGAATAACAGTAAAGAGGGAATTTTCTAGGGGAAAAAATAAAAAATAGTAGAATAAGCCTAGATAGTGAGATTAAAAGATTGATGAAAAAAAGTGAGGCAAATAACATTTAATTAATAGTATCAAGGCAAATATTACAAGAATAAAAGAAAAGTAACTAGAATTAAAAAAAATAAAAGAGAAAGTAAAATAACACACGTGCTGATTTTCAGCAGTCGACCGAATATAGGAAAGCAGGCTGCGTTGACTGCAATGCTAGCAGTAGTCGCAGAGCGGGAAGCAGTAGCAGCGGTGAAGGGATTTTCATATCCACAGACTATTCTTGCTTCTCTTCCTTCCCGCTTCCCTCCTTCCCTTCTCTACATATTGACTTTTCCTAATTTGTCTCAAATGTTTGTCCAAGTCATATATACATGTAGTGACACATCAAATCATATGGAAGAGTCTCCTTCAATAATAGCTCCAGGAATCCAATATAGAACCTATAGAAAAGCAAACATGACCTTAACAAGCCATAATTATCAAATGCTGTTTATTGCTTTGCACCTTTTACAGTTATTTACTTATTTATTTTTTATTATTATCTTTTTTTTTTTTTTTTTTGAGACAGAACTTCACTCTTGTTGCCCAGGTTGGAGTGCCATGGCCCGATCTCGGCTCATTGCAACCTCCACCTCTCAGGTTCAAACAATTCTCCTGCCTCAGCCTACCAAGTAGTTGAAATTACAGGTTCCCACGACCGCGCCTGGCTAATTTTTGTATTTTTAGTAAAGACGGGGTTTCACCATGTTGGTCAGGCTGGTCTCGAACTCCTGACCTCAGCCGATCCACCCGCCTCGGCCTCCCTCCCAAAGTGCTGGGATTACAGCGTGAGCCACCACACTCAGCCCCTTTTAGGTTTATTTTACAAACAGCACTTAGATTTCATGAGTGCAGTGGCAGAACAAAATGTAGCCGTGTAAGTGAATGTGCAACTAAAAAAAATAAAGGAAGAATGGAAGCAGAGAAGCTGATGAGTCTTTTGTTTTAAATAAAGAAAGTGCTGCTAAAAATCTTCATTTCATATTGTGGAAAACCAAGAGATACAGTCAAAAGTGAGTGGAACAGAAACAGAGGCATAGGTCTATTACTTAGTATTACAAAGGGGACCATTTGAAGAATGGGAAAAGTATATGAATGTTAACCTTGAGAAGGAAGAGAAAGGAGAAAGCAGAAGTCTAAAAGAGCTAAGTTATCATATTGTGGAGTCATTATTTGTGGTCTAAAAATGATAAATTAAGAAATAGAGTTATTAGCATGTCACTTAATGTGAGGAGGAAAATTATCAGAAGAGCCAAAAACAATGCTAAGAATGAATGCCACCGTGTAACCAGACTTGGTAGTGTTTAGTGGGGTGTGCAAAAGAGTTTTGCTTCCTTATTAAAATTAGTTTATGTTGTTTTGTTACTGTTGTTTGATTTGTTAAGTGCATATATGGCTTAAAAACAGTCTTAAAAATAAATTACAAAAATATGTAAGGATTTGAGAAGGAAGGCAGGGAGGAAGGAAATGAGGGAGGGAGGGATGGATGTAGGAGGGAGGAAGGAAAGAAGGAAAGAAGCAAGGAGGGAAGGAAGGGAGGGAGGGAGGGAGGAATGAAGGAGAAAGGGAGGGAGGAAGGAAGGAAGGTGAAAGGGAGGGAGGAAGGAAGGAAAGAGGGAAGGAAGGTAGGAAGGAAGGGAGGGAGGGAGGAAGGAAGGGGGAGGAAGGAAGGAAGGAAGGAGAAAGGCAGGGAGGAAGGAAGGAAAGCGAGGGAGGGAGAGAGGAAGGAAGAAAGGGAGGAAGGAAGTCTGTGGAACACTACCATTGCTATCATCACCTCCATGACCACTTTCACCACCCCTGCTGCTGTTTCTTCTTCTGCTCTGCTACTGCCCGGGATTTATGAAGTGCTCTCTGTGTACCTAACACCATGCTAAATGTTTTGCATGTATCATCTAATGCAGCAGTCCCCAGACTTTCTGGCACTGGGGACCAGTTCTGTGGAAGACAATTTTTCCACAGATGAGGGTTGGGGGAAGGGATGGTTTCAGGTTGAAACTGTTCTGCCTCAGATCATCAGGCATCAGTTAGATTCTCATAAGGAGCATGCAACCTAGATCCCTCACAAGGGCAGCTCATAATAGAATTTGTGCTCCTATGAGAATCTAATGCCACTGCTGATCTGACAGGAGGAAGGGCTCAGGTGGTAATGCTGGCTTGTCCACCACTCTCTTCCAGCCATGTGGCCCGGTTCCTAACAGACCAGGACCAGTACTGGCCCATGGCCCAGGGGCTGGGGACCCCTGGTCCAAGGTAATGCCTTTTATTTTTAGTATCCTAGAAACAAGGAGTCATAAATTCTTACTAATAACTGTCCCAATGCTAATCTCTTTCTTGCCTTTTATATCTTGTTTGAGACATATTGGTCAACTGCACATTCTTCATCAGATATTTAACTATACTTGGATGCACGGTATTTAGAAAGAAAATGTTTAGCAGCAACACATTTTTCATCTTCAATATTTGAAGAGCTGACATGTGAAAAATAATTAATTTTTTCTCGAATGTTAGGGAGCATGCTATTCTTGTAAACTGTGATCTGTAGATCTGACATGGAGAGGGCCCTCTTAGTACGCACCTCAGTTGATTCTGAACCAAATGGTGCATGGAGAAACGTCAGTGGCAGAGGTAGTATTTGCTCATCTCTAGGGTCCCTTCTACCAGCAAGAGCTTCTGACCTTCACAGATTGATGCCTTTCTCAGGCAATAACTTATAAATGCTAAATAGATAATACTTTCTTGTAATATGAATAGATATCATTCTTATAATCAACAAAATAAATTCAATCCAAGTTATTTTACTTTGTTTCTGTCTCTTAGGTATTATTTGTAGCAGCTTCTTATGCACACAAACACAAATCCTAAGTTAAAAAAGGCAATCGAAATACAAATACAAATATAAAAATGCATTATGCTGGTTTGTTTAAAAAACAAAGCAAGCAAACAAATAAAACCTGTTTCTCTCTGAAAGATTGATTTTCCAATAAGAAGTAAAATAAATTATCCCATCAAATTCTCCTTCCTACTCTTAGAAACACATATTACCAGAATCCCCAAAGATACAAGTACACAGAACAATGTTTCTATTTGCTGAGTTAACGTACTTCCCTTTTTTTTTTTTATTGCAGTCTGACAAAATTAAACAACAAAAAAGTGTTATTCTATTTTTGGGAGCTTCATAAAATATCACATGCTTCATAAGACGTAAACTTCCAAAATTTGAAGTAAAACTAATGAAACAAACACTACAGGAAGGACAAACTCTATTTCTGCTTATTTTGTGTCCTAACACTTTGATTCTGTAATTTCTCCTTTATTTATTAAGCAGCTTCTTATCTAGATTTGTGTGGAAGAAAAGAATCTGCAACTAATACTAAATAAAGCTGAATACATTTCCTAAAGAATGTTTGGTATTTATTATTAATAACATCCATGTTCATTAACCTTGGAGTAACAAAAATGTAGTTACCTGCCTTATTTGGCAAACTGCTGTGTCCATGAAGACAACAGTTTGTTCATAATTTTAGTTTCACCTTTAGAAACTCACGGTGACTCCAAGTCACTAATAATCCAAGGACTGGTCAACCGAGTAGTGTTTTGCCCTCATGGAACTGGTTGAAAGAAATGAAGAAGGTGGAAAATAATATATTTTAAAAAATTTATTGAAGTGTTAGCATGTTTTCAGTTGCATGAGTGAATTTTTTAAACTTTATTTTGAAGACTATAAAAATGAGTAGAAACAAGTTAGATAATAATTTTTTAAATATTGTTATTTTCTTATTACCATGTATTTGAACCTCAAACTATCAATACTGAAAACAGTTTTGGGGGAAATCATACTTAGGTTAAATCTCTGCCAAAATATATCTCCTAGAATTCCTTTTATTTCCTTCCTTCCTTTCCTCCCTCCCTCCCTCCCTCCCTCCTTAAATTATAAAAATTCAGGCCTGCTTGATGAGGATATCTTAGTGAATTTAAATGTTCATTGTTAGGGGCATTTTGATACACATTAAATTTCTCCTCCTTTTAAATCACCCAGTGTTATTTTCTTCTTTCTTGTGATCAATAGGCTTTCACTTACTTCCTGAGATACTCACTTTCTTTCTCTTTTTTTCAATATTCTCATATAGAATTATCTAGACAACCTGGCTAGATCCTTTTCCAGCAAAAAAATAAAAAAGTTTGCAAAATTAAAAAAATAGAAATATCCAATGTTTCTATTGACTTTGGCATTTCAACTGTATCATTTTCACAACTTAAGAATAATATAACTGATGAAAAGATGTCAACAGACAAAATCCAAGACTAAAGTGTTTCTTAAATGGCAAAAGATACTGATTTTCATGCTCCCAGAGGGAGGTACACACTCCCCAAATCTCTCAAATTTCCCTACACAGACATATAGTGGCTGATGAAAATACCATATCAAGAGGTAAATTCAACTGGGTGTGAGACATTTGCTTTTGTCATTCCCATGACCTCCTATTCCGCACCCTATCTATTCACTCTTCTCTAAATGTTCCACATATTCAGAATACATTGCTATCTTATCATTGGAAGTAAATGACTGGTCCACAGTAACTCAGCACATTTCTGAGGTTTCCATATAAAATAGTTTCTCAGAAATAGTGTTCTTAACAGGTCCGAGTTTCAGATCACTATAACACTTATTCACACACATATTTATTTTACATTATTTGCATTATCTATATATACATAGATATGTAAACAGAGGGAGAGAAAGGAAGGGAGGGAGGGAGAGAGAGAGAGAAAGCTCTTTATGTAGGCTTATAATTTAGTTATCTACCTAGGTGTAGATATTAATTTGTAAATCAAGTACATGTACTATCATTGGTAAATATACGTGCAGGGCAAGGATCATTTTTAATGACCACAGATATCAAAGTATTCTTAATAATGTAAGTAATTGGATATCTGACTTTACATTTGATTTTATGAACTTATTGTTTATTTTACTAATAAATAACTCTTAGTAGGAATAGGAGGAAGAAAATCAACTTTGACTTTTTTCTTATTCGTGTTCACATTTTGTGCTTGCATTTGCAGTATTTTCTTCAATCAATGATGTCTTTGAAGGAAATTTTTTCAATTTATTTGTTCACTTGGTGAAGATTAGAGTTGCAGACATCATTGTTCTTTTCTGATATCTGGTTCCCCTCTACTTCTAGGTATGTTTGAGGATTTCTGTGTTACTTTGGGGTTAGGTGTTGTTATAAGAATATTTCCAGCTTATGATATTGGGCAAATGTGACATGTTGCCTCTGGGCCAGAGCATTTAAATGTTGGTATTAAACCTCTTCTCTTTTTTCTGCTGTTGTGAGCAGTGACTTTCCAAAGTGGAAAGCATAACTAGAAGCTGCAATAATTACTTTCTATTATCCAAAAGCTGATCTTTCCAGGGTCTTAAAACCACCATGTAATCTTCACAGAACAGATCTAATAAGTAGTATAGGTTTATGAACATGATTGGATTTCCTATGGAAAACAGTAAAAGCAACCACATTCTGTGATCTGCTTCACAGGGGCCAAATCCCATAGATGAGTGGTCACAATCACCAAAGTTAAAGATACTTAAATTTACTTATTGATTGGCTTATTTATTCCTACTTTATAGTAAGCTAAATCAAAGAATCAGGACTTCTATGGTGATTCTACAGTTTAATAAACAAGCTATGCTATTCTACAGTTAGAAAGATCATAAAATCTTTGCACTTTAATAAGTTCATAAACCATAACATTAAAAGGGGCCAGGCATGATGGCTCACACCTGTAATCTCAGCACTTTGTAAGGCAGAGGCTGGCGGATCACCTGAGGTCAGGAGTTCAAGACCAGCATGGCCAACATGGCGAAACCCCGTCTCTACTAACAACAAAAATTAGCTGGGCATGGCGGCACGCGCTTGTAATACCAGCTACTTGCTGAGGCAGGAGAATCACCTGAAGCCGGGAAGCAGAGGTTGCAGTGAGCCGAAATCATGCTATTGCACTCCAGCCTGGGCAACAAGAATGAAACTCTGTTTCAAAAAAACAGAACAAAACAAACAAAATTAAAAAGATATAAATTATTCCAGGGATTATTCACAAATCAGTGTTAAAATATAGATGTGGCCTCTTCCAATTTTGGAAGAGAAAATTTGTCTTGGGAAGCATATGCCAAATGAAAGGGCTTGTTTCAGTGAATTTAAAGAAACCTTTGAGTTTCAGTTTAAGTGTGTTGACCTTTAGCTTAAGACAATTTATTGTAGGAAATTGATTTTCACAGGTTCCTCAACAGGTCCCAAATGGCAGACTTCAGTGCCTTGATTTTGAGACAAGAATAGCATCATATACTGGTAATGTGGCCAGTGTCTAAGAAGTGATTTAAAAAACTGTGTTAAGAGGCAATTTTCTAACAGAGTCAATATAACATTTATAGATAAATATTCAAATAGCTTGTTATAATCATCCACCTATCATTTACATACAGTGCATTAAATGAGAATGTATTTTGTCTACTAAATGTTAGGAGCTGGTTTGCAAAGACAACCAGGACATTGTTCTGGAAGGGCTCATAAACTGGTGGAGAAGAACAGAAAATCTATCCATTATAGAAGTCGGAAGAATGAAGTATGGCAACAGAAATAGCTTTGGGAGGTGGGGAGGGATATGGAGAAGCCTTTCTAGAGGTGACGACTGCTGCTCTGGGAATGGTTGGCCAGAAACATCAAAGGGGAGTGCATTCCAAGATGATGCAATTAAACATGAAAACACCTGAGAGAACGTGGGTCATTCAGACATTTACAGAAGCTTTGCTTCATTTACTACATATTCATTGTATTCATTAATTCAACACATATGTGTGGATACTATATGTCAGGTACTATGTTACAAATTTAGATTATAACTGAATGAGAGAGACATAGTCCCTACCCCAAAAGAGTTAACAATCTAGCAGAAGAGATTTATTTTTTGAAAAAAAGTCCCCATATTGTGATGAAGAGCTAGAAAGATTAGGTAGACACCACTCTAATGATATGAAAAGAGGGGAACTTAACCTGGATTAGTGGGGTCTGGGAAAGAAGTGATTTCTAAGCTGATATCTGAGGATGAAGAGCATTTATTAAAGACCAGGAAGTAGAAGAACATTTGAGGTAGAGGGAATACCATACAAAAAAGATCTTCAAGTCAGCAGGAAAGTGTGTTACCTTGAGAACCAGGGTTATTTCAGTGTGACCGGAAGTAAGGGTTTGAAGCGGGGATAACAAGCACTGAGTTGGAAGGACAAGACTGCTACTAGGACATGTGTGCTTCCACATTTCCTGCCTATAGCTCTGAAGTGAGAGACAATAAAGCTAAAATACACAAAGATGTAAAAGAAAAAATAATTAGAGAGTCACGGCAGTGTTTATGTTCCCCGTTCTAGCCATACATGGAGTCCATAGGCCGCCCTGTTCTATTACATTGGTTATTTAAATCTTCCCTGAATCTCACCAGTCTTTTTGGCCTAAGTAGATAGAGTTGACTTAATCTCACTAGCAGGCAAGAATACTAAGAAATGCTCTCATTAATAGAGCTCCTTTTTCCCTTTCTCTGGTCTAACATTGTATTGTGATTACTTGCGATATTCTTTCTTCCCAACTAAAGTATGAACAGAGGGGACCATGTGTCACCATCCTTGTTTCCCGAATACATGGAAGACACAGTGAGAAGACTAAATAAGGCACATCACCCTGCCAACCTGTGAGTCAGAAGGCCCTATTTCTAGACTGACTGGCTCTTACTAGCTGTTTGGCCCCTGTCCTGCTTCTGTAGGAATCTGTGCTTTTGTTTTACGTCTATGATAAACTTAGTAGATTAGATGCTGAGATCCTTGAGTTCTAAGATTGAAAAAGCCTGTGAGTCCCCCTAATTAGGCTGTACAGCTTCAGTGAGGTTCAGAATGAGTATTGCTTTTATATATGTCAAGGCACTTAGCTTAGAGGTTTTTAATATTGGAATCCTAGCTCTGCTCAATATCCATCAATATTTACTTATTTCTTATTTTTTGAGACAGAGTCTTGCTCTGTTGCCCAGGCTGGAGTGCAGTGGTGCGATCTCGGCTCACTGCAACCTCTGCCTCCTGGGTTCAAGTAATTCTCGTGCCTCAGCTTCAGGAGTAGCTGGGATTACAGGCACCTGCCACCACGCCCAGCTAATTTTTTTGTATTTTTAGTAGAGAGGAGGTTTCACTAAGTTAGACAGTCTGGTCTTGAACTTCTGTCCTCAAGTGATCCATCCCCCCAACCTCCCAAAGTGCTTGGATTACAGGCATGAGCCTGGCCAATCTCCATCAATCTTAGCTTTCTCTTCAGTTATATGACAAATATTAATTTTCATTTTGTAGAGTTATTTTGAAGATTAAATGGCATACAAAAATGTCAAATACATTGCCTAGCATTTAGTAGCTAGAAATGTGAGCTCTCCTCCCTAGCCCATAGAAACATCAATCAATATTTATTGTTTGTTTTGCCTTAGGTGTTAGTATAAAGCAGAAGGAGATGATAAAGTTAGGCAGAAATTCTAACTTCACTTCCCTGAGAGGAGAAAACAGGAAGGGTTCAGATTTTTGTATTCATGAGCCTCTTCCTAGTTTCAAGTTTTTATTATCTATTTAACAAAACAAATGTACTGATTCTCTATTCTGAGTCACTGCATTAGATTTTCTAGTCTTAAAGAAGTCAGCCCAACACACCGAAAATGGAAATGAACCCAGTTTCAGACCAAATTACCTGGAACTCGAACCAGGAAATGTAACCTGACAAATACCTACGTGCTTTTGGGGATGTCGAGATAGACTGTTTGAAATTGATTTTCTTGATTGTCATAGAAATGAGAACAGTGTGTGTAAGAAGAAGATTTTCTTCCCAGGTTCCTGTCACATCCACTTCACCAGCCAATTCTTTCTCATTGGTCAAATGTAAGCGCTTTTCCACATTCATTTCCTCTATCCACTGGGACATGACATTGTCAGCCACATGTAAGTACCTTCTATATCAAAGCTAAAGTGATACATGCCTGAGAAGAGGTGATAGACATATCCCCACAGGAATTCAGAGATGAAGACAGTATCTGCAGCTGGAACTTCTCTTTTCTCTCTATACTATTCCCCAAACCCTAGCTGCTTAGGGTTCAGCAACATCCACTTTCTCAAGAGTTGGAGTGTAAGTTTCAGCAAGGTGAGTGAAAAATCAGTAAATTACACTGTAGATCTTAAGTGACGTTGCCTTTATAATTTGTCACATTTTACAAGTGTTTGATTTAAAAACAAATGTGGTTAAGGAAGTTGGAAATGCCCTTCTCCATTGTTTTCTGGTAAGGAGAAGTATTTCTTTAAGGCAAACATTTTCTGAATTGGATAGCTGCACACATGCCACAGCATCTCTCATTTTCAGTGAATCAAATTTTTAAAGGAACCTGCTTTTTCAGCTGCTCTGTATTGGATGCTCAAAGGATTTTTTTTTTTTAAATAGGTTAAATTGAGGTAGTTTTTGGCAGGCCTGTAACATGCACAGTAAATGCATGGCTTTAGGATTTTGTGAGTCAAAGACTAAATGGAGTAATTACTTGATGTCTGTTATGGACTGAATTATGTTTCTACAATATTCATATGTTGAAGGCTTAACCCCAATGCAGTGGTATTTGGAGATGGGGCCATTGGGAGATAATTAGGTTTAGATGGGGTTATAAGGGCATGACCCTCATGGCAGGATTAGTGCCCTTATTAGAAGAGACAGCAAAGAGTTGGGACTCCCTTTCTCTGCTATGTGAGGACACAGAGAGAAGATGCCCATTTGCAAGAGAGAAAGCGTGCCCCTTCCAGACCCCAACTATGCTGGCACCCTGATCTTAGACTCCTAGTCTCCAGAACAGTGAGAAAATAAATTTCTGTTGTTTAAGCTCTTAAGTGTGAAGTATTTTGTTACGGTGGCCCAAGCAAATATAGTCCCAACTTTTCTTCATGTATATATGTTAAGTTTCATGTATGGGAAACAAGCATGGAACTCTGTGGTTGAGTTACTTTCTAGGAAGATTCATGGCAAATAATGTCATTTTCGTCTGAACAAATGGTGGCTCTGTGTGTCATGGAGGAAATGGATGGGAAAAGTGCATGCTTTCCCCATGGTGGGAGTAAGATGGTTTTACTGAGGAGTGGCCTTGAGCCAATCCTGAGAAACTGTGGCCCACGATGCAGCAGGACTCCACTGAAAGATGATGCTTGTTTCTCACAGCTCATGGACAGATCTAGGAGTTTGTCTCTCTCCCACCACCACCAAATTCAGCCTGTAAACTAAAACAAATGAGAGAGATAGAAGCAAATAAATGCTGACTGAGGTCTACTCAGTGACTGTGTTTTTCCAGGTATCCTGATGTAGGATTTCTGCAGATTATCTTAAATAATTATAATACTCTGTCTCTCAGCCTAAACACCTTTCCCCCTCTGCCAATTTAGAGCTGGTTAAAGTGAAGCTTACAGAGAGAGGTTGATTGAATATCTCAGTATCACGTGGTGAGTAAAGATGGGGCTGAGACTTCAATCCAGGGGCATCTCATGTTTGTGTCATGTCTGACTGCTCTCAGTTGCAAAGACAGTCTCACAATCATTTTCCCTAAAGAAGTAAGAAGAAACTTTCATCCACTGAAACGACCTACTCTAGCCACAGCACTGAAGGAAGAATCTCCACCTGAGAGTGGTGCAAAAATTCCAACTCTCAGCTTCAGCTCTTGTCTCTGCCTGGTCCATGATGAAAAGGAAAGGAACTCCACCAATATCAACCACCTAGAGGCAGGGCAGTCAGGGTTTTCTGCTTAATGGAATATCCTCCCTCTTCCCCTGTATCCTTGGAAATGACTCCAAGCACAAAGTTATAAGTTTAATTAACAAAAAATATTTTATGTGCTCAATTCAAATATTGAGTGGGCAGATGATACGCTGATTCTGAGATGCATAAAGCAAAAATGACTATTACAGGGAGAAATTGTACAATTTCTCATTAGAGTGAGTGATTTTTAACATATCTCTCTCTTGGTAATTGACGAATATAGATGACTCAAACAACACAGTTAATGAGTCTTATTTAAAGGTATACATAGGGTCCTGAGTTAAGGAATCAGATAATACATATTCTTCACACGGAGTATTTACAATAATGAACCATGTACTATATACTGCAAAGCAAATCTTAATAAATTTCAGAAGCTTGAAAATATTCAGAACAGGTTGCATTGACTACAAAGCAATTGACTTAGAAATCAGTTATCTCATTCATTTAGAAAATTTCTTGAACAGCTTCTATATAATTGGTACAAAAAATCTTTTAGATATTTGATACTTTATTTAATTTTATTTTATTAATTTTATTGAGACAGAGTCTCACTCTGTTGCCCAGGCTGGAGTGCAGTGGCACAATCTCAGCTCACTGCAACCTCTGCCTCCCAGGTTCAAATGATTCTCCTGCCTCAGCCTCCTGAGTAGCTAGGATTACAGGCACATGCCACCACACCTGGCTGATTATTGTATTTTTGGTTGGCAGAGACGGGGTTTCACCATGTTGGCCAGGCTGGTCTCGAACTCCTGACCTCAGGTGATCCACCAACCTTGGCCACCCAAAGTGCTGGGATCACAGGCGTGAGCCACCAGGCTGGGCCTTGATAGTCTTTGAAACTAAAAAATAAAGAAAATACTACACATTCATACTTGTAGGTATTTTGAGAATTACATACAGATAAATATATAGCATGAAAAGAAAAAAACCTGAAAATTAATGAGCTAAACGTTGAACTAAAGAAGTTAGGAAAAGACATCCAGAATAAAACCAAAGAAAATAGAAAGAAGAAATTAATATAAATAGGAGAAGGTAATGAAACAGGAATAATATACAATAGTAAGAAATAAAGTCAAAAGTTCTTTCTTTGAAGTAACAAATAAAAGAATAAAACGTCCTTTGTAGGGACATGGATGAAATTGGAAATCATCATTCTCAGTAAACTATCGCAAGAACAAAAAACCAAACACCGCATATTCTCACTCATAGGTGGGAACTGAACAATGAGAACACATGGACACAGGAAGGGGAACATCACACTCTGGGGACTGTTGTGGGGTGGGGGGAGGGGGGAGGGATAGCATTGGGAGATATACCTAATGCTAGATGACGAGTTAGTGGGTGCAGCGCACCAGCATGGCACATGTATACATATGTAACTAACCTGCACATTGCGCACATGTACCCTAAAACCTAAAGTATAATAATAAATAAATAAATAAATAAATAAAAAAGAATAAAACCTTTGCAGTAAGCAATCTAGAAAAAAAAGGAGGAACAAAGAAATATACTGAAGATAAATAAAGGGGCTTGCTTAGAAATAGATTCAAGATTTAAATAATACAAATATACCTAATTATTTTGCATTATGTGTTCTTTTTTATTTTCTTGATTGTTTTATTAAAGTGCAAAAATCTATCAAATAGCTAAGTGAAATAAGCACTGTTTGTTATCACATGCCTTAGGCAGAGTCAAGAAACACGATTTGAGAATGAGACCTTTAAGATTGGTACTGAAAGTAGGGGTAATTCCATAGGAGAATGCTTAGGAAGCTGGCAAAAGAAGGGGAGAAAAAGTGTGTGTGTGTGTGTGTGTGTGTGTGTGTGTGTGTGTGTGTGTGTGTGTTTCCAGAGTATACATTTTTACTAAACCTCTGTGTTGCTAATCTTCTTGGTCTAGATTTTGCCCATTACCACCCCTTCCTGCCAATGCTTTGATGAAGGTCACCATTGTCTTTCTAATTGTCCATTTAATGTCCTATTTTCTGTTTTTGATCGTCTGATTTTTGTGTAGCATTTGCCACTTTTGACTTCCCCTCTTCCTCCACTTCCTTCTTCAGGAATCCCTATTTATTTTCTTGAAGTTCAAAACATCACCATTTACTCAGACTTAACATGTCCTAGTACTCTCCTTTTAACTGTCCTCTTTCTCTGATTCATTTACACACCTTTGATGAGGCAGTGACATTCTCTGAATCTTCTGCTACAAACTTCCAGTGTCCTATAACAGATATTTCTTTATTACTCAACATGTCCTTTTAGTTTAAAAGTAATTCCCCTATTTGTCTCCTCTTCTCTATTACCATTGCTTTTACCTTTGTTCCAGCTTCATTGACTTATACTTTTAAACCACCCCTTTGAGTATTTTCAGTATGTTTATGCTCCTGAGGGGGAGAAATCTCCCAAGTTCCCAATAGTTTATTTTTATTCTGAATATTGCTTCGAGATCCTCTCTCAGCTGTTCACTTTCCCTTCCCCAGGCTGCCATTTTGTGTGACTTTAAGCCTTGCCTTATTCTCATCTCTCTTCTCTTCATGTTGTTACGGGGATTTGTATGTTCTGCCTCCATTGTGTTTGACTGAATAAAGCAACTTCCAATCCAAGCACTGACGGGAAGAAGGCTTCTCGCATAAACTACGGGATACATCCATTCTCCATTGGATTTTCTTGTTTGCCAGTCCTTTGGAGTGGTGATTTTCTTTCATCTGGAACTTCCTTGAAATTTCATGTTAATAATTCTTTCTTTCACTCTTGGGAAGTAAAGGTCAAAGTCTTTCCAGTGAACTACAAGGTTTCACCTGGTCTAACCCCATTTAGCTCCTTAAGCCCACTTAACATTCTGTTCTTCTGCTTACTCAGCCTGTCATACTGTCCTCCTCACTATTCTTCAGACTCAGCAGGCATAAACCACCAGGGGTGTTTGAATGAGCTGGTCCCTCTCCCTGGATGTTCTTCCCCCAGTTGTCCACAGGAATCCTTACTTCTCTCTAGAGTCTTTGAGCATTTGTCCCTTTCACAAGGCATCCTACCTGATTATCCAACTCACTACTCCATGACTATTGTTTTAAAATATAGTATATTAAGAGCCCGGGTGCGGTGGCTCATGCCTGTAATCCCAGCACTTTGGGAGGCCAAGGCGGGCGGATCACGAGGTCAGGAGATCGACACCGTCCTGGCTAACACAGTGAAACCCCGTCTCTACTAAAAATACAAACAATTAGATGGGCGTGATGGCGGGCGCCTGTAGCCTCAGCTACTTGGGAGGATGAGACAGGAGAATGTCGTGAACCTGGGAGGCGGAGCTTGCAGTGAGCCGAGATGGCGCCACTGCACTCCAGCCTGGGTGACAGAGCGAGACTCTGTCTCAAAATAAATAAATAAATAAAATATAGTGTGTTAAATATAGCATAGAGCATATTAATATGCTTCCTGCCTGTTATACTAAAATATAGGGAAAATTTGACAGAAAGGCCAACAGAGTAGAAATTGATTGCCATTTTCCACTGAAAATATAGTTCGTTACTCATAGTTCTCAGAGCATCCACCATGGGGACCCATGTAGGGAAGCACTACGGCCAGTCACAAGGTAGAGGGAGTGAGGGGAGCTAAGGACAAGAGCCTTTATTGTGGGTTCTGCAGGAAGGAATGGACAAAGCAGGGCAAACAGACTTCAGATTGGCCATTTGAAGAACTTCAGCAGGTTCTGGGACATAGGAGTTGTCTCTAGTGATCTGGCACCTGGCCCTGGGGTGATTAAGGTAGATATGTAGTACCCCCAGAGAATGAGAGCCCAACAAGGACGGTGGTTAGGGTGTGGACTCTCGGTTGGGTGGTTTATGTTTGAAAAGCACACCCTCAGGAGTAGAGCTGGGGGACCATCAGGGAGGCAGGAGTCTCAGGCTAGGCAATTCAAGCATATCATTGAGTTGTCCAGAACAAGGTGTGTCCAGCATATGCATGTAGGGCAGATGGTAAAGCACCAAGTTTACAGAAGCTAGTAACATGGTTAATACATTCGTATTTCTAATTCTCTTTTCTTTTTTCCATAGCATTTTTTTTTTTTTTTTTGAGACAAGTTCTCACTCTGTTGCCCAGGCTGGATTGCAATGGATGATCTCATCTCACTGCAACCTCTGCGTCCCAGGCTCAAGCAATTATCCTGTCCAGCCTCCCTAGTAGCTGGAACTACAGGCACATGCCACCACATCCAGCTAAGTTTCGTATTTTCAGTAGAGATGGGGTTTTGCTACATTGCCCAAGCTGGTCTCAAACTCCTGAGCTCAGGTGTTCCGCCTGCCTTAGTCTTCCAAAGTGCTAGGATTACAGGCATGAGCCACCGCACCCAGCCTCCACAACATTTTATCACCTTCTAACTTACCGTACCATTTACCCATTATGTTTATTGTTTATTACCTGACTCCTCTCTTCGGAGTATAAGCTTCAAGGATAAGGAATTTAATTTCTATTTTATTAACTGATATCCCAGAACCTAGAAAAATATGTAGCATGTATGTTCAGTGACTGTTTATGGAATAAACACCTTTAGCTCTGCAAGCTGTAAACTGTTGGCATTATATCCCATGTCCCACGCAAGATTCTGAGATGCTCTAACCTGGCTGAAGATCTGGTCCCTGATTGTTCATGGAGTTGGACAGGACAGTCTGGACTCTAGAAACAGAATCTAACTCCTTAAGAGGTCTTATTCTTGGTTCATTTAATTTTCATTTTGTTTTTATGTTGAAGACTATCTGGATGGAATAATACAGCTTCTAGAACTCAAGGTCTCTCAAGCCGGCTTCTTTGTTAATAAATAACAAGATTCTTCACCTGTGCGCTTTAGGTTATTGTGAATTGAAATCCAGAGGCGGATACACACATATAATGTATGTGGACGTGTGTATCTCAGGTGAAAGGAAAAGAGGAGGAAAGTGTCTGTATACTTCTGCACACAGGCCGGAGAATAGAAAACTCAGGATGATATTCATGGAAGGTTTCTAGGCCTTCTTTTTAGTAAATCTCAATGTCTCTTTACATATTTTACAGAGTTATTACCATGGTAACTATTTTAAAAAGTCAAAAACATTGTAGCTTTATATTCTCCACTTAGAGATTCTAAAAAGGGGGTGTCCCAGATACTTAACTTCAAAATCTTTTCTTTCCAACTACACACCACATTGACCTTTTATACAATAAAAAATAGACATTGTTTTGTCAATGAATAGCTGTGTACAGTCCGTGTCAACTTGGCCTTATCACTCACACAGTGTTGTGGTTGAATTGCAAAGGAAATATACCAAATTTGATATCTCAATAAAATGATTATCTCCTGAATAAATTTTCTGAATTTAACCATATTTCTTATTTTATGCTTAACAAATTCTTTCACATCTATGATGAAATGAGAATAATATTTTAAATATCTCGTGATAGGAATTATACTTCTGACAAATGTTGTCAAAACACTATGGAGATTAAGTCTATGCTGGAGTTTTTTTCTACCACCTACTTTCTTTAAAAAATTGAGAACTACACACTGAGACAAAAATTATGAAAACATACTTGGTATGCTTGGAACTAGAAGCTATATCTTTTGTTGTTAAAATATACTACAAAGATCGAGTGTCTGGAGAACTGAAATCCATTTTGGGTTTTCACTGCCATGCATAATATGTTGAGATACAACAATTGCCAGTTGGATCTCTTCCTATGCTGTCTACATTCACACAATATGTCTTCTGCTAGGCGTGATAATGAATGACAAAAAATTATACCAGTTGGTGGCAATGTTGTTTTCATAGCAATGGTCACTTAGTTAAAACCGCAGGACTTTGCTGATTTTTCCCTTATAAACTCTGTTATTTTGACTTTTTAACTTGTGCTACAAGTTATTTCTGGCTTAAAAATGAGGCCAGGTTTTCTATAACTTCCAAGTATTCATCTTGTTATCTTTAAGCCTTTTTCATTTCTGAGGGCAAACCAAATGTGAAATAATAAATAGGGTTGTGTGACCTGAAAAAGCAAATTCTGAAGACCGCAGGAAACTCTGTAAAACATTGCCTTGCCTCATCAAGAAATTACACATACATGTGGTAGAAAGCAATTTTGAATCCTGATTCCTGAATGCCTTTCATCTGGTATCTGTTTCAGAACTTATTACTTAATAGGCAGAATATGTGATATTTAGTGAAAACTTCCCTGAACATCAATTTTCATCCAACTAAAATCAAAAAGCTTTCCAAGATAAGCAATTGATAAAGTTTAACTGTCTAAAATTATTTCAAGTGTAGAATGGACATATGGGATACAAGAGTACATCTGGTGGTTGGAAATTGAGCATGTACATGCATTGGCCTAAAGTTGTGCTAGAATTCTTCACCCTCTTGCTCAGATTCCAACTCCTACAAGAAACCTTTCCAAATCACACACAGCTTTAAATTAATATTTCTACATCAACTCTTATCAACTTCTAAAGCACTTTATTCATATCTTTGGTGTTGCACTTATCACAACTTGCTTTACATTGATTATTTGTGCACACATTACACTCAGTAGGTATCAATTTAATTCAACAAGTTAACTGGACACCAATCATGTGCTAGTCCCACTGCTGGACGTCAGTAAGTAAATGAACTTTGCAGAGTCCATGGCTTAGTCTTACTGAATTGTGTATTCCTCTTTCTTCCTAGAATTGTGCGTTTGTTGACTTTGATGAAATCTGAGCCTTCATCTTTAAAGAATGATACTGTTCTACCTTTTTCTTGAATAAATGCAAGCAGCAAACCTAATGTCAAGAACCAAATACATGAATTGATGAATAGATAGTGGGCCAAGACTCAGAGACTCAAATACCAGGGATAAAGCAAGTGAGGGGACAGAACGATGAAGCAAGTGGGTTTAGATGTGGAGCTAGGAGGAAATGGAGAAAACAATATAGTCATCATAATAGAAACTACAATCACCACATTTATTAAGCTAAGGACTGTGCTATGCGCTTCTTATAAATTAACTCACTTATTCCTCCCAACAGTTTCCAAGGTGGGCATTATTTCCCTTTCATAAATGAGGAATCTTATAGGTGCTAATATCAGCTGCCTGTCTGGGTTCTGTTTCCTAATTTTTTCTTTCTCTCAGAACCCTGATTTGGTTCAGAGAGTCACCCCTTCCCAACATAGAACAAACACCTACAGAACAGGAAACTGACGATTTTACCTGTAGGAGAGGTCCTAATTGGTTTAATAGTAACTCCATATCTTGCCAATGGTTTGTTCAGGAACTTAGGCCTAAAATGTTCAGCTCATGGTACTGCCTGGTTCTAAGAATTTGTTGAGAAATAGGCATGTGATCCAATTCAGGCTGAAGGCTTGCTTGAGGGCTCCCAGGAAAGATTTTCCTTTACTTGGAAGCAAATCTTTCATTTCTTCTCAATTTAATAGTGATCAGATATGAATGCAGAAATTGCTACAGACATTTTACCCTCATGACACAACTAGGAAGGATTTCCAGTTAAATGAGCCAATGTCAATCTGAATCAGATTTTTTTTTTGTTTTTGTTAGTCAATCTGAATGAATTTTTTTGTTCTGTTAGTTACTGCTGAAAGCATCCTGAATGACACAAACTTGAAGCATGCAAGATAACTAAATAACTTCCAAAGTCACACATATTGCAAGTCAAGAGCTAGCTTCAAACTCAAGTCCCTGTGACCAGAGGTCGATGCTGTAAACACATTTCTGCATGACCTGCTTGTGGCAGCCTGGAGAAATCCTACATAAATCTTCTGAGAGTGAGTCTGTACTTTTGATGTGCTAGTTTGGTCTTCCTAAATAGGCTTCTGTTTCTGTCACTCTTACTGACAAGTTCTTCCCAATGTTGTGGTTCTCTTATCAGGGCCCTGACCCAATATTTTCATAGCCAAGTTCCACCTCTCTCCCACAGTGACTGGAGACACTTTCTTAAACTCTTGGCTAGTGGCTGCAAGGCTGCTCCAACTCAGACAAGTCTCTCAGGAATCACAATTCACCCAATTGTGAAGCCATCTGTCTTTAGACTGTGTTTGGAATTGATGGGTTCTTGGTCTCGCTGACTTCAAGAATGAAGCTGCAGACCCTCGCGGTGAGTGTTACAGATCTTAAAGATGGTGTGTCCGGAATTCGTTCCTTCAGATGTTCAGATGTGTCCAGAGTTTATTCCCTCTGGAGGGTTCATGGTCTTGCTAGCTTCAGCAGTGAAGCTGCAGATCTTCGCAGTGAGTGTTACAGCTTGTAAGGCAGTGCGTCTGGAGTTGTTCATCCCTCCTGGTGGGTTCATAGTCTCGCTGGCTTCAGAGGTGAAGCTGTAGACCTTCACGGTGAGTGTTACAGCTCATAAAGGTGGCACGCACCCAAAGAGTGAGCAGCAGCAAGATTTATTGCAAAGAGGGAAAGAACAAAGCTCGCACACCAGAAGGGGACCTGAAGGGTTGCCGCTGCTGGCCCAAGAAGCCTGCTTTTATTCCCTTATCTGACCCCACCCACATCCTGCTGATTTGTCCATTTTACAGAGAGCTGATTGGTCCGGTTTACAGAGAGCTGATTGCTCCGTTTTGACAGGGTGCTGATTGGTGCGTCTACGAACCTTGAGCTAGACACAAAGTGCTGATTGGTGCATTTACAATCCTTTAGCTAGACACAAAAGTTCTCCAAGTCCGCACTAGATTAGCTAGACACAGAGCACTGATTGGTGCATTTACAAACCTTGAGCTAGACACAGGGTGGTGATTGGTGCATTTACAAACCTTGAGCTAGACACAGGGTGGTGATTGGTACATTTACAAACCTTGAGTTAGAGACAAAGTGCTGACTAGTGCATTTACAAAACTTTAGCTAGACATAAAAGTTCTCCAAGTCCCCACCCAACTTAGGAGCCCAGGGGACTTCCCCTAGTGGATCCTGTGTCAGGGTCACGGGCGGAGCTGGCCGCCAGTCCCCACCACGCTGCGCTGTGCACCCACACCACGCTGGGCTGTGCACCCGCACTCAGCTGCGCACCCGCACTCCTCAGCCCTTGGGTGGTCGATGGGACCCGGCACCACAGAGCACGGGGTGGCGCCCGTTGGGGAAGCTCTGGCTGCGTGGGAGCCCACTGGGAGGAGGGTCAGGCATGGAGGGCAGCAGGCCCTCAGCCCTGCCCTGCAGGGAGGTGGCCAAGGCCCAGCCAGAATTCGAGCTCAGCGTGGGCAGGCAGACAGCGCTGGGGGACCCGGCACACCCTCCGCAGCTGCTGGCCCAGGTGCCAAGCCCCTCACTGCCCAGGGCTGGCGGCGCTGGCTGGCCACTCCGAGTACAGGACCCTCGAGCCTGCGCCCACCTGGAACTCACGCTGGCCGGAGAGCGCAGGGTGCAGTCCCAGTTCCTGCCCGCACCTCTCCCTCCACACCTCCCTGCAAGCAGAGGGAGCTGGCTCTGGCCTCGGCCAGCCCAGAGTGGGGCTCCCACAGTGCAGTGGTGGGTTGAAGGGCTCCTCAAGCGCAGCCAGAGTGGATGCTGAGGCTGAGGAGGCGCCAAGAGCCAGTAAGGGCTGCTAGCACCTTGTCACCTCTCAAGACCACACCTCTATCCATGTGGACTTAGCAGCTCAGTCTTCTAAGAAATTCTGTAGCAATCTTGACTTGATTAAGAGTTCATTTTGTCTCACAATACTGATTTGGGCTGCTACTCTCATTTCTCTTAGTCCTAAATGTGTTAGATTCCAGGGTATTTCTCTCTTGCCAACCCTGCCTTTCAGAACCTATGCTTTGCAATTGAAGTGGGACTTGGCTGTGACAGTATGTTGGTTATGGTCAAAGATGGGCCATGTATATACCACTATCATACAAGGCATGATAAGAATTATAATCGACATCTAAAAAGTGCAGTTGGTGTAAAAGGGAGATTAATCCAAACTTTATCTACAGAAAGACGAAAAGACAAAAAGGACAAGAGAGAAGTTTATACAATGGATGGGAATATCATGTCTTATTTTTAACAAGCGTCTGAGAACCCACAATAGTCAATGTTCTTCCTCTACCCTGCCTTCTAACTCTGCCCCTTAAAGGTTTGTGCTGGCCTCTTTTAAGATTTGGAGTTCTTGCTTGGTGAATTTGAAAAATGGAGACACAAATTGCTGGCGTATTGAATTGCTCCAAGGACATAATGAAGTTATCTTGGCAGATGAATCAAATGACAGTTGTTAAGCAAAAAATCAGGAAAATAATTTAATGTTTATACAGTATGGCCAAGAGTCACATCTTTTTAGATTTCAAAGGAGCAACTAGCTGCCCAGAAATCTTGATAAATGTATGTTGACATACTAGAAAAGAGTGGCCATTCAATTACTTCCATACTGTATCCAGCTGAACAAGGAGATGAAAAGCATATGGTTGGAAAATGCCCCCAAGTTCATGAAGCCTTTGACTGTTTCTAAAATATTTAATATTAATATCCTTTTCAAGCTGGTCTCAGAGAATTTCCTTTCAACCAAGAAAACTAAAGGGGAAAGATTAGCCCAAGTTAGATGTCAATTCAGATCAAATACACAAATTTATATGTATTCATCTATTCACTTATTCAGCCAGTTATTCATAAACCCTGAAAATATTTATTAGGCACCTACTTTGTGATACACTCTGTGTGAGGCTCCAAGATTATCAAAACTAATGTGAAAACAAACTATTTTAAGAAACTCACAGTAGGCTGGGCATGATGGCTCATGCCTGTAATCCCAGCACTTTGTGAGGCCAAGGTGGGAGGATCACCTGAGCCCAGGAGTTTGAGACTAACCCTGGCAAAATAGCAAGATCCTGTATGTATAAAAAATATATAGATGCTGGCAAGATTGCAGAGAAAGGGGAACATTTAGACACAGTGTAAATTGTTTCAACCATTGTGGAAAACAGTGTGGCAATTCCTCAAAGAGCTAAAAACAAAACTACCATTCAACTCAGCATTCCCATTACTGGGTATGTACACAAAGGAATGTAAATTATTCTGCCATAAAGACACAGACATGCATATGTTCATTGCAGCAATATTCACAATAACAAAGACATGGAATCAACCTAAAAGCCCATCAATGGCAGATTGGATAAAGAAAATGTGGTACATACACACCATGGAATGCTGCATAAAAAAGAACAAAATCATGTCCTTTGCAGGGACATGGATGGAGCTGGAGGCCATTATCCTTAGCAAACTAATGCATGTTTGTTGCATGTTTTTACTTATAAGTGGGAGCTAAAGGATGGGAATACATGAACACGAAGAGGGAAACAACGGACACTGGGACCTACTTGAGGGAGGAGGGTGGGAGAACAGAGGCGGCAGAAAAAATATCTGTTGGATACTAGGCTTAGTATCTGTACAACAAACCCCCGTGATACGAGTTAACCTATATAACAAACCTGCACATGTACCCCTGAACCTAAAATAAAAGTTAAAACAGGCCTGGCATGGTGGCTCATGCCTGTAATCCCAGCACTTTCGGAGGCTGAGGTGGATGGATCACGAGGTCAAGAGACTGAGATCATCCTGGCCAATATGGTAAAATCCCGTCTTTACTAAAAATACAAAAATTAGCTGAGTGTGGTGGTGCGCAACTGTAGTCCCAGCTACTCGGGAGGCTGAAGCAGGAGAATCACTTGAAACGGGGAGGCAGAGGTTGCAGTGAGCCAAGATCGTACCATTGCACTCCAGCCTGGTGACAGAGTAAGACTCCGTCTCAAAAACAAAAGAAAACAAAACAAAAAAGTTAAAACAAATGAAATAAAAAGGATAATATTTGTCAAAGTAAAAATAAAAACAAAATAAATAATAAATAATAAATAATAAATAAATAATTAGTTGAGCATGGTGGCTCGTGCCTGTAGTCCCAGCTATTTAGGAGGCTAAGGTAGGAGGATCACTTGAGTTCAGGAGTTTCAGGTACACCATAGTTGCACCAAAGCACTCTAGCCTGGATGATAGATAGAGATCCTGTCTCAGAAAAAAAACAAACCAAAAAAAAAATCATTTCACAATGTAGTAGGATGTGGGAAAAGGGATTAGGATCCTGTAAATACTACTCATTGCAATGCAATATGGTTGATACTTGCTTGATACTTGCTCAGTCGGAGGCTTAAAAGATGATGTGGGGGCAAAGATGAGCTAAACCCTCTAGGGAAGAAGACACCACTGAACTGACATGTAGACAGAGACAAAAAGGAAGAGTCTGTGTCCACCATACTGGCAAAAGGAGAGAGAATAATAAGAAAGAAGATATGGAGGCATGAATCAGCTTGTAGGATGTTGGTGATATGGGTTCAGCAGGACTTAGAGGGAGAGAGAGCCTATGAGCCTGGAAAGATCTATGGGGCTGGAACAGAAGGGGCTGTGGGCTAAGACATTTTGATTTTATACTATAAGGATGCTAGTCCTGAAGGCTTTGTTTTGAAGGTGGTTTAAGAAATTTACTTGACAGTAGATGACAGGTTGGGGAAGAGAAGAACAATATGTATTCATAACAACCAGGGTGAGCATGTGATGCTTTCTGACCAGATATCTTCTTCAGGTCACTTTTTCCTTCTGAAGAGATACCCAGCCCTGGCAAACACTACACAGCCAGAGACCCAAATAGTCTGGGTGAACTGTAGCAAGTCATTTAATTACTGAGTCTGTTTCTTTCATTGAGAACGATCAATGGACTTTTCCATTTCTTACAATTTATTTAGAAAGGAAAGTGTTTACTATACGAGGGAATTCAATTAATATCTATGGCAGACCCACTATGTACTTATTGTTCTGCTGTTTTAACAGAAGAATTTAGCTTTTGTATTCTTCATAAGAAGCAAATGAGATGCTGTATATGGAATGGTTTTATGCATGGATATGCAGGGATATTTATATAGGCATACGCTGGTTATTTTTTTTCTGGGTAGAATTATAGTATCAAGTGAAGAAAAGTGAGTAAAAATGGTGGATAGAGATTATCTGGATCAACCTCAACTTTTTAGTTAGTGTATTCATTATACCTTAACCCATTCCAAAATAAGCCACATCACATACACATGAAGAAACTAAGTCCTGAGAGAAGATGGTCTGAGGGAAACATGGTTTTCTGGTCAGAGAGGAATATTAGAACTGCTTCCCCTCAGCCTACCCGAGAGGAATATTAGAACTGCTTCCCCTCAGCCCACCCACTTCACTTTCTCCTTTACTTTTCTCTTTTAGATGAAATTTATATGGTAATGTATTTTAAGAAAATAATTGGAATCAACCCTTAGAAACCAAGCAGTTAGTTCTTGTTTTTATTATTTTCTGATTGAGAACATTTGGTGTGTATGTTTGTCTGGGTGTATCTCCTCCACACAAAGACACACACACACACACACACACACACACAATAGTATTCTAATGTCTGATGTTCCAACTGACTCTGGTACCTTCAACATTGCAGGTAAATTCAACCACCCCTAGTTAAAAACACTCTTGGTGTATGGAACAATAAGGGTAAGAATTAATATTCATTGAGCAATTGCAATGAGTCACACATTTAATACCTATGAATTAAAGACTAATCATTCCCATTCTACAGATGAAAAGACTGAGGGACAGAGAGAGTCACATACTGGTTTAAGTTTACATAGCTGTTTAGTAATAAAGCTCAGGTTTAAATCCAAGTAGTCTGAGTCTAGACCCCTTCTTCAGTTCTAATGTAAGGAAAACAAATCTGATCTAAAGAAAACACCATCAACCCATGAAGCTCAGCCAGGATGTTGATAATTTTGGAGATAAATTCCATGGTTTCACCCGGAGCTTTCCCTGGTGACCCTTACGATGTTGAGATCCTACAGGCGACTGCACATGAATGTTTGTACCAGAAAGCGATGGGCAAGGTGAGTTGCCCTGCCTCTCTTATTAAGTTCATAGGAGACCTTCAGGCTGGAGCAGGCATGGCTGAAGAATGATGCAAAGAGTAAAGCCCACCTCCTCATTTTTTTTTCCTTGACTATTTTGCTTTCTCCCCACTCAAGCCTTATCTGCCCAGAGACCGGGTCTCTCAGACACGCTGTCAGACAGAAAAAAGGCACGAGAAACTGCTTGGAGTGTGGTAGGGAAAAGAAAAATAAAAAAGTATTGGAAATGTTTAGCTAAAGTAAGAATCATGCTTGACTGGAATGAGGGAATCTTGCAGGAGATAAAAGCACAGATGGGGATGTAAGATGCTGTGATAAGCACAGATCCTCTTTCTTTTGTGTGTTGGAGGGGAGGGAGCAGACGGCTAAATTTCCTTTCTATGTGTTATCCACCCATATTTATTCGTTCCATTTAAAGGGAACATGTTGATCATACATAACAGAGAACCAAAGGCTCAAGATATCTTTTCTAAATGGAGGCTAGTCAGAACTCTGGCCATTCCAGATCCCTTGATTTGATAAGAAATCATCTCTAGAGTAGTTCTCTAATAAGTGCACAGAGAAGGATTTTATATTTGATAGAAACCTGTATTAGACCAATTTAATTTAAAGCTAAAGAATCACATGTATCCCTGTAATGTAATGCAAATACAGCCTCTAACTGTGTAGGATGCCACACTCCTGACATTTTTATAACAACATCAAAAATGCGTATTGAAATATCTTTTATATTTCCTTGAAAAATAATGAATGTTCTTCTTTGTGCCTCCACCGGCTGTTTTGTTTAATCAGCTTTCTCGGACAAGTGGACAGAAAACATTTGTTGAATAACTCGTGATAAAAGCTGTCAGGAGTGATTGAGAATGCTTTTCTTTCTTATTTTATGCAACCGTGGAAGAAATTAGATATGCATGTCATGCTGAGGGCATCTCATTTTGAGACTAAGCCAGTGCTTTTGAAACAATACTAATTTTCCAATTAGAGTGTGCGTAGCCCATGGAGCTCCTTATGAATGAAAATCAAGCATGGATTGCATTTAGACGAATTCCATGAAGCAGGATTAACAATACACAGGCTGGAGGAAATTGCCGCCGGCTGTAGTCTTTTATAAATGGTTAGAGCCAGAATTAACAATCATCTAACCAAGTTTCTCACTTTATAAAGAGAGGTGTTGCAACAGAGAGAAGAAAATGTTTTTCCTATTGTTGGCAGAGGCTCCCAACACAGTGTCCATGCCCATTCCCAAAGAGATCTGTGTTTGGATTTTTATATATTCTTTCACTTTACAGTTAATGTCAATATTTCATTTAATATCCAATATTTATCGATTTACAATGATGGCACCACTTTTATTTGATGTTTTGTCTTTGCAGTCACAATGGGGATGTTTATTAGCTTGTCATTTTCATTTCAAATTTATTTTCTTGCCACTTTACAAAATGGATTCATCACAAAATTGGAGAACTGGAGGATGCAGAAGTTTACTTTTATAGCGTTTGTGTTTTCCTGATTGAGCCAGAGACTGGAACATTGCACTGAAATTGTAACACTTTTCTTTACCAGAATATGTCAAAATGGCCATGTTTTGCATGTACCTCTAAATAATTCTGGAACCAAAAGGTCACTTTAGAATTCTCTGAGCACCCACTCGCAGCATTTTACATTTAAGAAATTTAGACAGATTATTTAAATGAGGTATCACAAACTCAAATATTTACAGGATACAGGCAGGAATCCTGGCATGACAATAGGACTAAGCTACTTACATTTCATGAAACAGACTATTTCACATTCCATTTCAAAAATTGAGTAGTCCAAGTACAGCATTGGAAGGCAATATTCACAAAAGTCTTCCCAGTTTTGACCTGGATTTAAATTCAGTGTCTGATACCTAAACCTCTCTATTTGGAAATGAGAATTAGGACCCTGTTCTCATGAATCTCAGTGCCAGGGTTTTTCCACTCCACTGTATGGCTTTTCCTGTCTTCTAACTTATACGGCTACTCCTTTATTTGAATCCATCATCTATGCTGGTGAGGACAAATTCCAATGAAGAGTTTTCATTGGCAGCACCAGTCAGGCAATAATAAAAAGTATTTGGAGGAATTTTCTTGATTTCTCATCTCATTGTGTGTGTGTGTGTGTGTGTGTGCATGTGTGTGTATGTGCCTACGTGTGTGTGTGCATGTGTGTGTGTCTGTATATGAGAGTAGTTATGTGGATGAATATAAATGTGTGTGTACGTGTATCTTGGTGTGCATGTGTATCTGTATGTGCATGCATGTATGTATGCGTGTGTCTCTGGGTATGGGTTGGCAGCTTGGCACATGACCTGGATTTTTCCCTGTGTTACCCTGCTCAATTGTGTGGGCACACATTGATTTGCTACCATATTTTGAATGTCCATGAGCTTTGGAATGGTTTGTTCTCTAATCCATTATGGCATGTTTTCCTTATTTATCATGACCTGCCTAAATCAAGAGTTAAATGCATGCTCTTACAGGCTTTCTTCAACACCATGGGTTGGCCAAGGGGTATTTGCAGAAGAGGCAGACTCTAGAAATTAATCAAAGCATCTGCCATTTTCCCCCTTAACTTCTTACTGATGGCTACTTTTAAATTTCTGCACCTTTCTTTAGTAGACACCAATAATTTTTGGACTGCTTATATTGTGCTGTTTTTGCCAAATAGGAAAGGGTTACAATTGATGTAATTTGATGTCTTTCACCCTAATTGTCGCGAAAGCTACTCTAATTGTAGAGAAGCAGGAAGTACTAAAGACACATATACTTTTTTTTTTTCTTGGCTGGAAAAGCTTTTCTAGCAGTTACTTGTCCCAGAAGCCATTCTCTAATCTTCAAGTGTTTCTGGAGAAAGCATCAAAACCAAGGAGAAAAGTGTTTGTACACTGGACACTTGCAGACGGAATTTGTGAGACCTTGAAACACAAAGGGAGAAAAAACCAGCTTCATCTCTGCAGAAACTCACCATGTTCTTGTGAGGATCCATTGGTCCATTAGTGGTTGAAGTGAAACCTATATGTATATGTTGTAATATTTAATTGAACTGCTTAGGAAAATCATGTAATAGTTTTTTTTAATGGCTTTAAACAAATAATTTTTATTGAAAGCCCAGTCAGGAAAAGTCCAAGTTATAGAAACTGCGAGGCTATATAGGCTGCATAAAAAATACCTCAAGTGACCAAGAGATTTATTGGTGCCTAGACCAAAATGGACAATCCTTGGGTGTGGACATCTACCTACATCAGGCCTCACCTCTTTGATATGAAAGAAAGGAATGGGAAGATGTTTTGTGAATGCACTATCTTACACTCATATAATACATTTCCCACAGTAAAGTTACATTTTCAGACACTCAGCTGTTATTGCCTTTACTCTATACTGAGGATCAACAATAACTTGTATTTCTATAGTGTTTTGCCCATTACAGAGCTCCTGCATATACTTTATAATGACCTTTCCTACTAACCATCATGTAGGTGCAGTCATCCCCACCTTACAAATGAAAAGAAAAAGGAACTAAGAATTCATGAAAGTGGAAGTTGAAAATAAAGATTTATCTATGGTAGCTGAAGATCCTGAAGTCAAGAGTATGCAACAGTCATCACAATTTACTGAAAAATCAAAGCTTGTTAGCGGCAGAGCTAGAACAATATCACTGGTATTGTGATTCCAAAACCAGTGTCTATTCTGTGACTCATTCAATAAATCTTCACTGAATACTTGTCACATGACAGTCAGTATCCCTGTTGCTGAGGCTACAACGGCAAATAAGACATGATTCTTGTTTTCAAGGATCTCAAATTCAGGTCAAGGAGACAGTGAAATATGCAATCAATTACAATATACAGAGTGGTCAGAGTGCTGAGAGAAATCCAAGTATAAGAAGCCACTGAAACTGGGCACAGATCTGGGCAGTAGTGACCATTTTTGGAAGGAATCACTTTTGTCCAAGTTCTGAAGGACATATTGGTATTTTATAAATAAAGCAAGATTCTTAAAGGCGTTTGGAACAGTAGGGAGTGAATGTGCTAGGACCCAGAGGTAGGAGAGAAGGCAAACGAGAAACAAAAAAACTGAACATGTCAACCTTGGTGACCTGGATGAAATTCAATCTTACTAGTGTGTAGTGGCAGGAGACCAGGCTGGAGATATTAGCAGGGGGCCTTGTTAGCTGGATCTCCTCTCTCTCCAGCACATTTGGCTACATCCCTGAGCACACAAGTCAGACTGCGCCCTGTTTCTAATCAGAAAAACCCTGCTGTTCTTGGTATCCAAAGGCAGTCAGACCTGGTAATGGTCCTTGCTTTGACCTTTTGTCTTTGAGGAAGAGAGTTAGGATCTTGAAGACTGTCCAGGGAGTCATTGACTTTCACTTATAGAGAATCAAGTTTGCAATTAGTGAGGCCCGGGCACTTGGTGTTGAGTTTGGCGAAGGAAAAATCCCTCTGCTGATAGGGGAATAGCTCTTCAGAAGGTGTTAGACCATCAGTTGCTTGCCAAGATTCTTTAAGCACCAGATACTGGAAGGTTAAACAGACCATCAGAGTACCTGGTAATTCAATATTTGGTACAGACATGCTAGTCGACTTGTAGGCTTGTTTTACTGAGACAAGCTTGTTTTATGAGAGCGATACACTTTCTAATATTTCTGTGATTTGACTTAAAACTCATGTTTGTTCATCTCAGCTAGACTCAATCAAACAGAACAAGTAATCTGGCTCATAAAATACAAACTCAAGCAGTATGTATTACTTTAAATTGGCTATCTCTGGGTTCCCAAGAATTCCACATATAGCTGCAGAAATTAGCTTTGGTGATTACAGAGTTCCTACTAAAGTGAAAGCATAACTGCGTTAGAATATTTGAGACATATTTGTTGATGCAATTCTGTAGGGTAGTTCCCTGATTCACCACGGAAGATGAATGACACAGGACAATTTGATGGCATAAATTATTTATTTCAGGGAACATTTTTACCAAAGATCAGGGGAGACTTCCTTCTTGTCAGGCCATAAATAGTTAATTGTTTCCTTACAAACTGTAGTGAGTAAACATTGTAATTCTTTATGTCAGGTGTCAGATAAAAGTATATCTTAAATACATTTCATTTGTCCTCAGTTTAAGAAAATGATAAGTAAAAATAAAAATTTTGCCTGCATTGTTTTCTCAGTCATTTTCTGGTGAGGTTCTCTTTTAGAATTGCTTAAATGGTGTTATGGGTTTAACCGTGACCTCCAAAAAGATATGTTGAAATCTTAACCTCTAGATCCTCAGAATGTGACCTTATTTGGAAACAAGGTTGTTACAGATGTAATTAGTTAAGATTAAGTCATGCTGTAGTAGAATGAGCCCCAATACAATATTACTGGCGTCTTTTTCAAGAAGAGGGGAGGGAGATACACAAGAAGGTCACGTAAAGACAGAGGTAGAGATCAGAGTGGCGCATCTACAAGTCAAAGAATGCCAATGTTTGCTGACTGTCTCCAGAAGCCAGGAGAGAAGCAGGAAACAGATTCACTCAGAGCCCATAGAAGGAACCAACCATGCTGGTACCTTGTCTTTGGACTTACAGCCTCCAGAATTGTTGGACTGTGTTGTGTAAGGCTTGTGCTACTTTTTAATGGCAGCCCTAGGAAACTAAAACAAGTGATGTAAGCAGAAATGGAAACTCCTCCCTTTCCCACTTTCCAGCTTAGGATGTAAGAGAGAATATGATCATGAACTCTACGCTTATAACCTGGTTCCTGTTTGTTTTAAAATGAATTGCCTCCTTGCTTGACAGGAAGGACATCCAATTAAGAATTAGCCTTTCCCATTGGAGCATTTCTATTCTTTTACATAAATGTTACAAAATAAAAAACACTCAAACATTCTCATGATTCATAGTATAGTGGCTGTAGCACATCTTTTATTGTCCTTCTTGATTATAATGTTTATGCATTAGCTATTGGGACACTGACACTCTAGGTCTTCTCTACCATGCTATCCTCATGAAAGTTTAGCTACCATGCTATCCTCATGACAATTTAGCAATATTGTATGTTCACAGATGACGAAAAAAATAATCCCACGACAAGCAACCAGGACTGCAGCCTCCTGGGGTGGGGTTGTCCAAGGGTTCATGGCACATTTTATTCCTGAGTCTTCCCAATGATTGAGAACAGATGGGCACTAAACTCTAGGAGGCTTGGAAAAAAATCCTTGTATTTGACCATTTTCCAAGGCAAAATGAGAGAAGGTAGTCAGTGTTAGTTTGATTTGGCAATAGCACTAGACTAATAAAACAGTGACAGCCAGTAGATCCTTTTAAGGTTCAAGGATACCCGTCTTTGGTACTATTATCCCAGAAGCTCAGAGCCCACCAGTTTCATGTATTAATTTGGATTCTAATATGTGTCAAGTTTCCCTTGGTTGTTGGGTTAACTTAATTTCCAGATATGTAGCTGCTCCTTGGATTAACTTGTTACATGACGCCAGGTAAAATTTTTCCATTTCAGTTTAATTTAGATTATGAAAATCTAAAATTGAGATAAACCTTCATTCACCACAGCTTGGTAATGCTTGTTTATTGTGAAACAACAAATATCATACAATTCTCCATAGGCATAACCTTGTCCTTCAGCCATTGAGGTGGTTTGAGTACCTAGCTTCTCCAAAACCATGGAGAACATAGCCCTCATGTGGCACTCTACATAACATTCGTTGGTTCAATTAATTTGTGGTACCAAATTTATTGACCTGAGAATGGATTGGTCCAGCCTTTCCATGCTGTCAAAGGGGTGTTTTAACATGGCACCCACACTCCTTTAGAGCAAAACCAGCTGCCAGAAGAGCCCTAAATGAGCTGTAAATAGGGAACTAAAACAGACACTAAAACAGGATTATTCAGACCTGTTGGGTAATTAAGACTTTGGCAGGTAGACAGTTTATCCACAAAACAAGAGAAATCAAAGCAGAATGAGTTCTTTTTGGTACCATGAACCCAGGCAAGATGGCCATGGGGTAGTCTGAGGTATTGACAATGAGATGTAGTTTTCATAAGTTTGGAAAAATTTGAGAACTATAATCAAAGGGTATATTTTTCAACAGAGTCTGAGGCTATTTTTCAATTTAGTTGGAATGTAAAGCTGCTTGCACTAATGAATTTATAAGTTTAGAGTTTTTGATTTTTGAACTTTATAGATGATGTATTCTCTCTCCTTATTAACTAATCTTTGTGTTTGTTACATCTAGCTTGGAAAACGGAGGTTAAGGAAAGGGTATCATTGAGTAGTTGTGGTGCTGCCTTCATGTGTCATACGAGAAGAAATTTGGAAATCAAAAAGTATCAGGTCAGGCATGGTGGCTGATGCCTATAATCCCAGCACTTTGGAAGGCTGAGGCAGGTGGATCATCTGAAGTCAGGAGTTTGAGACTAGCCTGGCCAACATGGTGAAACCGTGTCTCTACTAAAAATACAAAAATTAGCCGGGCATGCTGGCGGGCACCTGTAATCCCAGCTACTGGGGAGGCTGAGGCAGGAGAATTGCTTGAACTTGGGAGACGGAAGTTGCAGTGAGCTGAGATCGTGCCACTGCACTCCAGCCTGGGTGACAGAACGAGACTCCATCTCAAACAAAACAAAATGTGTCAATTTAAATCCGACTATGCTATTTACTAACCATGTGAACTTGAGAGAGACACCTAACCTCTGTGTGTGTGTGTGTGTGTGTGTGTGTGTGTGTGTGTGTTTTCTTTATGTGCAAGAAGTTTGCTAGAATAGAGCTGGAATCCAAGTTCTTAGTGCTGGATGTAAGTTATCAGTTGTGCTTGGAGCAAGCAGTAATAAACAGAAACAGGAGTATAAAGCACTGAACTTCATTACAGGTAAGAAGCGTGAAACCTATCTTCCATTGCAGAGAAGGGCAGACTCCAGAAAGGGTCCATATGGGGACCTAATAACAGTAAAATATTGTTGGGCATAGAAAACAACTTCCTTTAAGACATAATATTTGTTCTTTAAAAAAGCAAGGGGCTATGATGATATAGAAAGGAGAATATTTTTTCACATATTTTCAGTAGACCAGAGGCTATGTATGATTCTCACTGTTTTCTATACATAGTGTTTCCCTGTCTTGTACACTACTGCATTTTCATGAGGTCAGTCATGCCCCATGAGTTTCTGCTGCTTTTCATTGTTTTCCCAAGTTTACTTTCCTTTAACTGGCCAGTATGTGTTAAAGTTCCTTAGGACTGGGCCTGATCCTTATTCTCACCCTGTAGGAAACCTCACACACAACCACAGTTTTAATCATCACCAGATGTCAAAAACTCCCAAATAAAAATCTCCAAGCCTAACCTTTCCTTAGAGTTTCAGATCTGTGAAACCAAGTTGTCTGTTTCACATTTCCACTTGGATGTAACAGAGTCACCTCAAATTCAACATGTCCAAAAACACATGCCTGGTTGCCATCTGCAAACCTGGATTTTTTCCAGGTGTTCTAGTTTAATCAATGATACTGCTTTTCATCAAACTGCATAAACAAAACATTGGAGTCCACCCTCAAAGCCTTTTTCCCCATCTTGAATTCACCAGCTTCTCTATATTTCCACCATTATTTTCCTATCCAAGCTAGTGTCATGTCTTGCTTGAACTACAAGTCTCAATCCATTCTTGTCCCTTCCAAACCAGTTTATATTTTGCAGCCAAACTGGTCATTTTAATGTGTGAATCGGAATAGTAACTTACCTTTTTACTTCCTGTAGATGTGGGTGCCTATGTGCACACAAACGTGAGCTTGTATGCATGCATTTAAGAACTCTTATTCCACTGTTGTTAGGATGAAATACCAATTTTGAATATATGGTCTATAATGCTGTGTAACAGGCAAAGGCTTGGCAGAAAACAGATGGCACACTCAAGTGAATAATTAAGAAGGATTTAATAAAAAGACTATTTTAAAAAATGTGGGCTGGGTTAAGGGAAAGCAGCAAAGGATGTAAGGCACCCTGTGGTTAGCAACAGTGGGGAGCTATCACCTCTCAGAAGTAAAGAAGCAAAGGAAGGAAGGAAGGGAACATTACTGGAAAGGAAAGAGGGGAGGAGAGAGAGAGAGAAAGAAAGAGAGAGAGAGAAGAGGGCCATCATGCATGATCTGCGTTAAGTAGAGGCACAGCCGCTACTAACACAGGGCACAGCAAAGAAAGAGGTAGAGGAATACATTATTTAAGGTTGCCCTTGTTGGAGAAGAAAGTAGGGCCGATCTGGAGGACCACATCCAGCATAGAGATTGTCAGCCCCATGATCTACTAATCAGTCATGTTATGCCATACCTTTCCCTAATACTCCGTTCCATCCACATAGGTCTTCTTCTTTCAGTTACTCAGATTTTACATATGCTGCTGTCTCCACCTAGAAATGCCCCCATGTCCAACATTTTTCTTGGAAACTTTTATCACTTTCTTACACATTAGTTTCATTATCATTCCAAAATGGAAGCATTTCCCATACTCCCAGGCCCCTATTATATACTCCATCATTACCATTCAACTTTCTTATTAGTAGTGTTACAGGAAAGGGGTCCCATCCAGACCCCAAGAGAGGGTTCCTGGATCTTGTGCAAGAAAGAATTCAGGGCGAGTCCACGGTGCAAAGCAAAAGCAAGTTTATTAAAAAAGTAAGGTAATGAAAGCCCAGCTACTCCATAGACAGAATGGGCATTCCCGAAAGTAGGAGAAGGAATGTGTCCACCCTAGGTACAATGCTTGTTTATATATAGAATTGAAAAAGATCATGGGGACATGTGCTCTGTTACAGGGTTTGTGAGAAAGGATTAATTTTCTTAATTACTCTATTTTGCAAGAATCGATATTATTATCTTTAAAGCAAAATTTGGAATGCTTCTGTTCTCAAGATATAGGGATATCAGGATTCTCCCAAGTCTGAGTGTGTTTAGTAAATGTTGTCAATCTGTTCCTTTAACTGTAAATATCTAGAGGCTAGGAATGCCTAAGTTTCTGGGAATGCAGCCCAGCAACTCCTAACGTCATTTTTCTAGCCCTCACTCAAGATGGAGTCACTCTGGTTCAAATGCCTTTGGCAGTACTTGTTAGAGATTTAAATTTAAATGTATTTCCCTGACTTTTTATTAATGCAAACAACCCCTGCGATACTCCCCCGTGATGTAGCTTCTTTGCATCTAACACGATGCTCTGGCACATGATAGCTGTGTGTACAATAGTTGTCAAATGAATGAATGCATTTATTGTTTTACTATAGTCTGTAAATGAAAAGGGAAAAAAAAGCTTTGAGTGGATGACTCCCACACCTTTATTTTAGGTATCTAACATTGGGAGGAAAGGGCATACTCTTTAAATAGTACATATCAATTCAGAAGTTGAATGTTACAACTTAATGAATGAAATATATAGACATGCAAATAAGAATAACTTAATTTTCAGAGGAAGAGTTAGATAGAATTAAGTAAAGACTTTTCTTATTGCAAAAGCTGTTACAGGACACTTAAAAGTCATAGCTCTTTCCCTTGGTTTAGATTTTCTGATAGGAAATCAGCCAAATAAATGCAGCTTTCTAGAGATTTTTTCCCCACAAGTACTTTCTTTGATTTTTATTGTCAAAATATGCATACTTCTGTTACTAAAGGAAATCCTCAAAGGCAAAAGTAGTGACTTTCAGTCTGGGTCTGAAGTGGGGATATTTGTCTGAAGCAGTTTTAGACACCAAATGGAAGAATGTTTTCAGTGAAGGTTCATGAGAAAATCATCTTCCTCTGAGTCTCAGAGGGAACCTGAGATCTGGCATGATTTTTTTTCATTGTATTTCTTGATAGAATGGAGAAAGCTGAGATCCAAGCAAAAGAGCACTCCAAGTGTTCAGGTATCAGGCACTTAAGTTATAAGGATTATTTTTGAGAATATTGAGTTGTGCAGGGGATTATATTAATGAAATATGAATCTATCACCTGCCACTTGTGGTTCAGATTCCACTTGGTGGGAAATATATACAATATGTTTCACTAGCTGTTGTATTTTAAAGGGTGTATGTAAAACATATTGGGGGTCTGCACCCAAATCCCTGAAACTACATACCACCCTACTAATGGATATTGTTGTCTAAAATATCAGTATGAATTTATATTATCCCATAATGTGTTCATACTATTTTTTTAGCCCAATGGGTTAGTGAGCAGCATAATAATTAGGAGTCCTTGGAAAGACATTGACTCTGACCAGACAAGATTAAGAATCTCAAGTTGTCATCTTTCAATTTTTATTTAGTATTTTATTTCATAAACTTACGTTATTAATTGGCTTTCAGAACAAATCATGTAAAATAAAAGGAGTCTTTCCTGTGTTTTTTGTGTGCAAATCAAAATGCCAAATGACATATTATTATATTATTAAAGAACCAATATTTATCAAATAACGATTATGTGTCAGCTACAGTTTTGGACACTGTAATATTTAGCTCATGATGAAATATAGCTGTATAACAAATTATCCCAACATGAAGTGGCTTGAAATAGTCATTTATTCTCATGGATCTGCTGGTCAGTTATGGTGGTTCTGCTGATCTAGGCTGGGCTATACTGGGCAGCTGTACTTTAAGCTGCAGATCAGTGAGGTGGCAAGTGCAACTTACCTCCTTTTATGTCTCTCCTTTTCCTTTACCTCTGTACCTTCCTCCTCTTTACCTCAACTATTAAGCTAGTTGAGGTAAGCTCTTCTCATGACAATGGCAGGAGTGCAAGGAAACAAAGATAAATTCACAAGATCTCTGAGGATCTAGGTTCAGAACTGGCATATCTATCATGTTTACCCAAATGTCACTTGACCAAAACCAATTGCAGACAAGCGCAAAGTCCACCTGCAGGGAAATACACTCTACCCATAATGAGGACATGGCAAATTGTAGATAGGAGAAGGGGATGAGAGACTGGCGCCAATGATTCCATCTACCACAGGGTACTTTAAATTCTTTACCTTACTTAAATCTCACAGTAACCCTATGACATAGGTATTATCATACTACTTGGCTTGAATATGTCCCACCAAAATTCATGTTGAAACTTAATCTGTAATGCAACAATATTAAGAGGTTGGGCCCTTAGGAGGTGATTTTTTTTTTTTTTTTTTTTTTTTTGCTTTTCTGTCCCTTTCTCCATGTAAAGACTCAGCGTTTGTTCCCTCCAGAAGATGCAGCAAGTAAATGCCATCTTGGAAGCAAAGAGTAGCCTACATCAGACACCACATCTGTCAGTTACTTGGACTTCCCAGCCTCTAGAACTGTGAGAAATAAAGTTCATTTCTTTAAAAAAATTACCCAGTCTCAAATATTCTACTATAGCAGCATAAATGGACTAAAACATGCATAATTTAGAGATAAGAAAACCAAAATAGCTTCAGAAGGGCAAATCAGTTATTGGCCTTAAAGATGAGGTTAAGAAATAGGGGTAAGAAGTTTACTCAAAGGGATAACAGAATACCCCAAACCAAGGAAAAATATGTATATCCAAGTACAAGAAGGATATAGAATACCAAGCAGAATTAACCCAAAGAAGACTACCTCAAGGCATTTAAAAATCAACCTCCAAAAGGTCAATGGTAGCAAAAGGATACAGCTACAAATAAAACAAAATATCTAGGAATTAACTAACCAAAGAAATGAGAACCATCTCTAAAATGCAAATTATAAAATATCTATGCAAGAAATTGAAGAGGGCATACAAAAAATTCAAAGATATTTTATGTTTATGGATTGAATCTATTGAAACTATCAATATTGTTAAAATGTCCATACTACCTAAAGCAAGCTTGTTCAACCTGTAGCCCATGGGCTGCATACAGTCCAGGATGGCTTTGAATGTGGCCCAACACAATTTTGTAAACTTTCTTAAAATATTATGAGATTTTTGGTGACTTTTTTAAAGCTCATCATCTATTGTTAGCGCTAGTGTATTTTATGTGTGGCCCAAGATAATTCTTCTTCTTCCAGTGTAGCCCAGGAAAGCCAAAAGATTAAACAGCTCTGGCCTAAAACAATCAATAGATTCAATGCAACTTCTATCAAAATACCAATAACATTCTTCACAGAGAGTAAAAACAATTCTAAAATTTATATGAAACCACAGAAGAGCCAGAATGGCCAAAGCTATCCTGAGCAAAAAGAACAAAGTTGGAGGAATCACATTATCTGACTTCAAATTATATCATAGAGCTACAGTAACCAAAACAGTATGGTGCTGGCATAAAATCAGACATATAGATGATGGACAGAATAGAGAACCCAGAAACAAATTCATACACCTACAGTGAACTCATTTTTCACAAAGGTGCTAAGAATATTCCCTAAGGAAAAGACAGTCCCTTAGAAAATGGTGCTAGAAAAACTGCATATCCATATGCAGAAGAATGAAACTAGATCCCTATCTCTTGCCATATACAAAAATCAAATCAAAGTGGATTAAATGCCTAAATCTAGGACTTCAAACTATGAAACTACTATTAAAAAACACTGGAGAAACTCTCCTGGACATCTGGATTGGGCAAAGATTTCCTGAGTAATACTCCACAAGCACAGTGAACCAAAGGAAAAATAGACAAATGGAATCACATCAAGTTAAAAAGCATCTGTGCAGAAAGAAAACAATCAACAAAGTGAAGAGACAACCCACAGAATGCAAGAAGATATCTGCAAGCTATTCATCTGACAAGGGATTAACAAGGCACTTGAACAACTCTATAGGAAAAAAAATCTAATAATCTGACTTAAAAAAAGGACGAGTGATCTGAAGACAAGTTTCTAAAGAAGATATACAAATGGCAAACAGGTATATAAAAAGGTATTCAACATCATTTATCATTAGAGAAATGCAAATCAAAACTACAATGAACTGTCATCTCCCTCCAATAAAGATGGCTTTTATGCAGAAGACCAGCAATGACAAATTCTGGTGAGGATGTGGAGAAAGGGGAACCCTTGTACATTGTTGATGGAAATGTAAATTAGCACAACCTCTATGGAGACCAGTTTGGAGGTTTCTCAAAATATGATCAGCAATCCCACTGCTAAGTGTATGCCCCAAAGAAAAACAAATCGATATATCAAAGCAATATCTGCACTCTCATGTTTATTGTAGCACTATTAGCAATAGCCAAAATTTGAAGCAACTTAATTATCCATAAATAGACTAATAGATAAAGAAAAAGTGGCACATATACACAGTGGAATACTATTCAGCCATAAAAAAGAATGAGATCTTGTTATTTGCAAGAACATGAATGGAACTGGAAGTTATTAGGTTAAATGAAATAAGCCAGGAACAGAAAGGGAGACTTTGCATTTTTCACTTATTTTAATCAACTAAAAACTAAAACAATTGAACTCATGGAGATAGGGAGTAGAATGTGTATGAGAGGCTGGAAAGGGTAGTTGGTGATGAGAAATGAGGGGATAGTTGACAGGTACAAAAGTATAGTTAGATAGAATTAATAAGATCGAGTATTTGCTAGCACAACAGGATGACTATAGCCAACAATAATTTATTGTACATTTAAAAATAACTAAAAGATTATAATTGGATTGTTTGCAACACAAACAAAGGGCAGTTGCTTAAGGTGATAGATACTTTATTTACCCTGGTGTGATTACATACCTTGTATACCTGTGTCAAAATATCTCATGTACCCCATAAATATATATACCTATGTACCCACAACAAATATTTTAAAAATATGAAAATAAATTTTAAAAATAAAACACCAATCTTAAAGATCCTCAAATATCAAAATAAAGACATGGTATAAGTCATTAAAATGACATATGAACAAAATGAAAATATCAATAAAAAGATTTTTAAAAAAATGAAAAAGAAGACAAAAAGTAATTCTGGAGCTGAAAAGTGCAATAATTGAAATAAAAATTTCATTAAAGGGATTCAAGGGCGATTTGAGTGGGTAAATTTGAGTAGGCTGAAGAAAGGATTAACAAACTTCAAGATAGGACAATAGAAAGTATTCAATGGGAGGAACAGAAATAAAAAAAATATTTAAGATGAGTGAGCAGAGCTTAAGGGATCTGTGGAACATCATCACACAAGTCAACATATGCATTTTAGGAATCCAAAAGGAGCCCCAAATATATGCATTTTTCTCACAGGAGAAAAGGAGATAGAAATAATATTTTTAAAAATAATGGTGAAACTTTCCACATTCAATAAAATACATGAACATAAACATCCAAGAAGCTCAATAAACTCCCAGTAAGATGAACTAAAAGAGGTCCACAATGAAATATTTTTCAATCGAACTGTTGAAAGACAAAGAGGTAATTTGGAAAGCAGCAAGACAGAAGTGACTCATTTCATGCAAAAGATCCTAAGAAAATGAGTAGATGTCTCATCCAAAATTTTGAAAGTCAGAAGTCAGTGGTCCAATATATTCAAAATGCTAAGAGAGAAAAAAAAAAGCCTGCCAAACACGAATTCTATGTTCAGCAAAACTGTCCTTCAAAAGTAAGGAAGAAATTAAGACACTCACAGAAAAACAAAAGCTGAGCAAATTCTTTACCAATCAATGTCCCTAATAGAATTTCTAAAAAGAATCTTGCAGGTTGAAATGAAAGGACACCAGACAGCATCTCAAAGCTGTATGAAGAAATAATGATCTCAGTAAAGGTAAATATATGGGCAATTACAAAATTTAGTATCTTTGTAACAATGATATATACATCTACTTTTTGTGTTCCACATGATTTAAGAGACTAATATATTAAAATATATTAATTTCAAAGCTAGTATTATTATAACTTTGGTTTACAGCTCTGTATTTTGTTTCTACATAATTTAAGAGATTAATGCATTAAAAGCATTAGTTTATGTTTTTGGATACACAATTCATAGTGATGCAATTTTGTGACATCCACAACTGAAAGGGGTGAGGGCAAAGCTGTTAAAGAAGCAGAGATTTTGTGTGTTATTGAAGTTAACCTGGCATAAATTCTGATTACTGTTATAACTTACGATGCTAAATATAATCTCCATAGTAACCATAAATAAAATAGCTGAAGAATAAACACAAAGGAAATGATAAAGACATTTAAATGTCTCACCTCAAAAAACTCACTCAGGACAAGATAGTGATGGAGGAAATTAGGAATAACAAAGCTATAAAGCATGTAGAAAATAATAGCAAAATGTCAGAAGTCCTTTCTGATTAGTAATTACTTCACATGCAAATGAATTAAATTCTCTAATCAAAAGTCAAAGATTGGCAGAATAGTTTATAAATAAGCAAAGAAGCAATGCCCCCCTTCACCCTGGAAACCATTATCCAACTGTGTGTTGTCTATAAGTAACTCATTTTAGATCTAACGACACAAATAGGTTGAAAGTGAAAAGATGGGAAAGAATATGCTATGTAAGTAGTAATTAAAAGCGAGCAGGAGTATCTATACTAATATCAGACAAAATGAACTTTAAATCAATGTCTATCAGAGACAGAATGACATAGTGGAAATTGCTCTAGGACCAGATCTCAGCTGTACAACCTACAAAGCTAAATTTAATATAATGCATAACCCTAGATTAAATCTTTGGCCAAAATAGTGTTATTGTAAAGGACATGAATGGGGAGGTTGGCACAACCTAAATATGTGTTGTATGTTAGAGTGTTTTTAATATTAGATTTTTAAAATTTGGTAATTGTACTATAATTAGGTCAAGAGAATATCTTTGTTCTTAGAAGATATATACTGAGTATTTAGAGGGCTAAGAGTCATTATACCTGTAACTTACTCTCAATGGTTCAGAAGAAGAGGAACTAAAATAATGATAATATATGAGTGTGGAGAGAGAGAAACCAAATGCATAAAAATATTAAAAAGTGGTGAATCCACATGAAGTATATATAGTGTGTTTATCCTACTATTTTTCCAATTTTCTCTTGGTGTGAAATTCTTCAAAATAAAAAAGTTGAAAAAATAAAAATGAAAAAGAATTGAGGCAAAAAATGTGATTTATTATAATGTGGAATATACATATACAATGTCTGTAATGGAAATATGTTATTGAGTGAATGCTTACAATTTCTGGTGAAATATATATTTTACATTATCTACCAGAACACCTAGACATATTCATGCCTATGTACATATAAAATGGAAACAAGTTGCAAAAAACAATACTTATTCCCATTTGTTCTAACTTGTCTACTGGTATTGTATTGTATTGTATTGTATTGTATTGTACTACATTGCATTCTATTAGGTTTCCTTTTTCAAAGTCTTTTTTATGCGATCCACTGAATTGGTTCTATAATCCACTCATAGATCACAAACCACGGTTTGAAAATCATGGTTTTGTGTATCACATGAAAATCCATGTGATACACTGTGAGTATCTGGCAAGACATTAAGTATCAAGAATTTAGAGGCAGATGGAATTACACAGACTGTGGTAATCTGATATATATTCACCAATGAGAGGGAATTAAGGTTGTTTTATCAAGGAAGATACAGTTTGTAACAGGTGTACTCATATACAAGCTGAATAGTATATTGGTCCTCTTGAATTTGATGCCTTTTTTTTTTAGTAATCAGTATAGTTACACTATAGTGAACAGGAAGTAATAGTTTGGTAGAAAGTTGCATAAAAGTTTCATATATTGATTCCTAAATTAATAGATATGGTTTAATTCTAATTACATGGATTTCAGTTAACGTAAGTTTTGCTGCATTAAGCATTTGTTTGTGTATCATGGCATACTAATAGAGATCAAATTGCAGACACAGTTCCCAAGAACTCACCATTCTTCTTTATATAACTCTAAAAACTATATCCCTCATAATAAATATTGTGAATATATTCTAAACTTACCATGGGCTAGCCTGTGTTTCAAGTGACATATAAGCATCACCTCATTTAAATCCACAAATGACTCTATGTGGTGATTTCTATTCTTAAACTTAATTTACAGTCAAGAAACTGAAGCTCACAGAGGTGCAGCTCCTGCATAACTCTATGCAGCTAGTACATGATGAAGTCAGGATTGGAACCCAAGTCTTTTTCAATCCAATGTCTAACTGCAAAAATCTTAAACAATATAAAACAAGATGGAAGATGCATGAATGAATTTCCCCCAAGCTTCTGTAGGAAGTGTGATCCTGCCAATACCTTGATTTCGGACTCCTAGCACCAGATCTATGAAAACATAAATTACCATTGTTTCAAGCCATCCAGTGTGTGATCATTTGTTATGGCAGCCCTAGGAAACCAATATAAGCAGCGTGACAAAAATAGGGGCATTAATTCAATAATCAAGATTTTCTTACAAACTGAATGAGGGGAAGTTTGAGTATTTAGGGAGAAAATGTGAGGTTTAGGAAGCACAACTTCCAAAAAAATTACTCATACCTATATTACTGAATGGATAGGTGCAAACTGAATATTCACTGTCTAATCCAGTAAAGTTTTGTACATAATAGTGATAAAAATATATGTCTCTTTGTTGAGCTAGTGCTTCGCGTCACATATAATTCAATAACAGCGTGGCTATTGATTCTTGAATAAGTTCTATAGCAGAGATTAATCGTGGCTTTGTTTCATGTGCACTTGTTGACCAAGGAAAAATAATTACAGCAGCCCAAGTCATCAGACTCATTACTGTCAGGGTGTCAGCCCAGAGGCAGGGGGCAAGCTCACGTTGAGCCATGAGCAGTGTAAGTAAGATGGAAAGCCTTGACTCTCTCCCTAGCTGCACTCAGCGGTCCAAATCCAATAACACAAGCACACCTAGCAAGGGGCATCACAGTTCCAAAGCACTCACTGGGTCAAATCAATAGAATGAGTTGGGATAGATGCTTATAATTCTGGGATCCCACACAAGAACGGAGTCTTGGAGTCAACGGATCTAATTTTTTACACACACAAAAAATTGATTGTTAAATATTCACAAATAATTCAATGAAATAACACTGTGCAGGTTGTACAGAGAACATCCACAGGCTATATACAGCTCTGTGGAGCACAGAGAGTTCTTTTATTAAATATATTTCTCTTTCCAGTTGTGTCTGAGGGCAGCAGGACTCAGGGAATGAATATAGAAGGCAAAGTTAGGTTAAGAATCTTAAGCTTTGTCATCTGCAGGTGGCATTCTGTTCTACAGAGCTGAGCTCCACTAGGATACATTGGCATAGTTAGCAGGTTAAAGAAACCAAACCAAAAACCAAATACTCTTGGTATCAAAGAGAAGACAGGCAGGGAGGGACTAGCCTAACTGTTTAGCCATCTACAGTCCATAAGATTAAGGGAGACTGAGAAAATTTCTTGTTCTCTTTCCTTAAAGTATGAGAATTTGCATGGTTAAAGTCTAGACTACTTTTTAATTCATTTATTATTATGGCTGGAAATTTTAATATACTGCCAGAATTGTTTCTCACTTTTCTAGGGTTGAATGAGGCTGAATCTTACTTAGGTGGCTACTCTCATTGCTTATAATAGGAAAAGGGCTGAAATAAGTGGGGACTGGTAATTTGTGATAAATTAAATGAAAATTTAGCCCTTAGAGTTGTGTTGTCTGGTACAGGAACCACTGGCTATCTTTGTTAATACTTGTGATGAAGCCAGGATTTAAAGTACTCGTGAGTCATATGGAACTATTAAGCCCTTGGATGTAGCTGGTCCAAATTGAGATGTGCTGTTAATAAATACATGCTGGATTTCAAAGACTTATTACAAAAGAAAAAAAGAAAAGGAAAAAAGTCAAATATCTTATGTTGAGATAAAAGTATTTTTGCACACATTGGGTTAAACAGAATATGTTATTAAAATTACTTTCACCTGTTTCCTTTTACTGTTTGTAATGTCACTACAAAATTTACTATTACATGCATGACCTGTATCTGGGGCTCACATTTATTTCTGTTGGACAAGACTACTTTAGAGGATCATGAGTTAGTTACCATTTGATATGGAAACTTAATTTGCTTGTTAACGAGCAAATGTTTCTCTTGGTAGCTGGATAAAATAATGTGATGTAGAATAAAGTACTATTTAGTTTTCTGGAATTAGGCAAACAATATGACATCATGAACATGCCTTTTACAGGGTAGGTATTTCTTATAAATATTTGTTCCAAATACTGTGAGTCAAATGCCAGAACAGGAGGTAGCTGATGAATGCCTGTCAAAGCAATCTTCACTTAGATGAGAGAGCATAATTCTAAATCATAGCACAAATTTTAGTTGCATGCTACATTAGCCATCGTAATCTGCATAGTATATTTTCTATAATGAATTTCCATGTGATAACACCAAGTCCCAGATGTAGCATTAGGATGATCAGTAAGCTTTTTAGATCAATTTATTATGAATGAAAGAGGCATTTGTCTATTCCTCACACAATTTAATTTGCATTATCTTTCTAGAAATCTTAAAAACCCAAGACAAGGAACTGTAATAGACATTAAACTGATTCAAACATGTAAGCCCTTAGTTTCCTCATGTAACATGGCTGTGTTTTGAATAGAAATGGAAGTATTAACTTGGAAAGAAAGTATAAATTTTGCTTGGTGATGAAGGAAATATTGGAGTTTATGCTCTTTGGGCAAATGGAGAATCATTTGTCAGAAAATTATTGTTTCTAACCAGAAATCCAAATATTGTCAATTTGAATTTAAATTATAGAAAGGATTGCTATATCCTTCTAGGATTACAGGAATTTAAATAAGTGTCATTACTAAGACATGCATGATGTTCTTAGCCTTATCCTATAAATAGTGCTGTTGGGGTGTGTGTGTGTAATTTTCATGATCCAATGGCATTTTTTAAATGTCCTTTATGTGCACACAATATTAGTTTGTGTTAAAACGATAGAATAACACACATTTTTTTGAATTATAAACTTTTAAGATTGGAAGGAAAAGAGTCTATAGTCCAGTCCTCTGCCCAGAAGTGTATAGTACACCAACACCATCCCCAGAATTTTATTATCAGGTGCCTCTTCCTCAAACCTCTAGCCTTAAGTAATTCAGAATCTCATATAGAACATTCACATTTTACAACCTCTTGAAATTTTCAGATATTTCCAGTTGTCAGCCATGGTCATCTTTATACAATTCCAAATTCTACTTCCCTAAAATATAGATGTGTAGGGAAATATCTCGTGCTGTCAGACATACTTCATTCTTGGTAGTTCAGAGCAACACTCAATACTTACTTTTGAATGAGTAGTATGAAAATTATAAAAAGTCATCCTGTTACCTATCATCTTACCTAATCAGGTGATGCAATATTCTACTCTGAAGTCTCAAGGCTAATAGCTTGAGGAGGTTTTATAGTATGAGTTTGCATAGTAGGTAAGAATTTGGACTATGGTGTAGAGAGACTTAGATGAACATTTCTTAGCATTTTTACTGGTTCTTTGGCCTGAGACAATTTATTTAACTTCCATTAGAGAAGCTCTGCTTTTATATATTCCATGCACTGGTGAATGGAATCAGATTTCATTTGCTAAGTGAGTTATTCTTTTTTAAAAAATTCGGAGTGTGCTAAGCAAACTCCTTACTTCACCAAAATGACCAGCTCTACAGAATCTGTAAAAGATAAACAGAGGAAAAGGAAAACTCTGCTTGTTCTTAGGGATATTGTCATTAAGTTGAGAAAATAAAATATATTCACATGGAAGGATGGCTGATTGATGTGTACCAGAACAATGATATTAAAGAGCTGGGGAGTGTGGTGGTTAAGAGCATGGGCCCTGGAGCCAGGCTGACTGATTCATGTGCCCACTTTATAACTTATAGCTGTAGGTCTTGGGCAAGCTACTTAATCTTCCTGAGTCTCATCTATAAACCAGGGATAATAACAGTACTATACAGTATTATGAGAATTAAATGACATAATATGTGTGAAGTTTTTGAACAGTGCTGGTTGTATAGTACGCATTAATTAATTATACTTTCATACCTATATTAATGCAGCAAGGAAAGAATATTTTTATGCAGTGAAGAGCACGGATAAAGGAGGTCCAAGTGTAGTTAGCAATTGTCCAGATCCACGTGGGTAGCCTGTGTGCTTATGCCAATCTTGAAGCACCACTCTTGTCTTTGACACAGCTCAGAGCCACTTGATCCCCCACAAGACATACACAAGAAATTGATATTTTACCTAAAACAATGTGAGGAGATTCAAAAGAAGATTCAGGATACTTTACATAACCCAACATCATGGATCGCTCTTTGATCCACTCTGTTTTCTTCAAATCCCTTTCTGATGTTAATCACCTTATCCATGGCTTCTCTGGAAGCATTGGTTCTACCATCCTTCTCCTGGTAGACCACAACATACTACCTCAACTCAGAGTCTCAAGATGCTTCTAGTTCACAGCCTCACATTCACAATTCTGCTCAGCAACAAAAGAATCTACTTCAGAAATTCTACTCATTAGATGGAGAAGAGGCTGCTAGAATGTATTTCCCCTCTGAAAAATCAAAAAGAAGCCAATAGAGGAAAGTGTGATCTCACTACCAAGCGATGTCAGAGGACTAACGTTGGATAAGAATGCCAGATAAAAACTGTTGGACTTTTTTCAGTAGGTGCAAGAAACCATTACAAACCTTTTGGGTGAGGGAAATAAAGAATAAACACAATCTGTCTGAAGAGAACCTACTTGTGTTGGTCAAAAAAGAAAATCAGAACTGGAATCAGAACATCTAAGTTTCTGTGATTTGACCTTTAGAAAATCACTTTGTCTTTGAGATTTATTTCTCCATCTTCACACAATGTGGAGAAAGGCTTGAGTTAAAAGACAATTTATTTTTCTTTTTGAATCAGAAATCCCAAATCCTAAAGTAGTTCACCAGATGTCACACCATCCATTAGAGTCAGAGCTGAGATTTTAAAAAGACCTGAGTTCTGGAGGCTGCAGACTCTATAGTGCTTAAGAGTGAAAGTGTTTCATTTCTGAATTGGCATTTTCATGACTAGCTAGAGTGATTAAATCCCCTTTATGGATTTTCTTTCATAGTATGCCAATCAAGGTTGAATTCATCGTGTTACTCTTTTACGCAAACTTTCATGGGATCTTCCCCTTCTTTTGGGGTCCGACCTTTGTCCCTGCTGTCTTCTCTGCAAACCATCTTGTCTTTCTAGGTAAAGGTTTAAGAATAAAGAAACATATGGATTAGCACCTTCTCTGTGCTGAGCTAGGTCCACACAGAGATAACCACATCTGAAAGTGAAAGGAACTGAGTTTTATAGATTTCTGAATTAGAATTTGGAGAAATGAAATGACTTATTGAATTATTGGAGAAATGGCGTAATCAAAGTCTAGGGATACTCATTTGGATGATTTAACTATTTTTTAAAATACAGAAAAGTGATCACTATAAAATTTAGGATAATGATTACTTGGGGAGGATGAGAGATGAAAAGGATATGATAGGAATGTAGCTCTTGAAAGTGGCTTTTCTAATAATCAGCAAAAGGCTGTTTCTTGCCTTGGTGAGTTTCTATTAATAGTAATTAATTAAGCTATACATTTGCCGTTTGTGGCTATCCGCATTTATGTTTTAGTTTACAGTAGAAAGAGTGTGACAATTATCCAAAACTCATCAGGATTTTTGGTGTTCGTGGTATAGGTAGAATTTGAAACCAATGATGAGTCTACAAAGTCTCAGAAGCATTCTGCCACTCCAGGCAGTAAAAAGGTGCAGCTAAAAGTATTAAAAACCTTGGTCACCAAAACTTTAACAAACCCCACAGATGTTCTCTATTATCATTCTTCAATTTCTAATTTGATTTCAGGGAGGCAATATAAAAAATAATCTTACTTTTAAAGATACAATTAAATAATGAGTAGTAATCCCGCTAAATTAGTCACTGCTTACTATTAAAAAAAATAAAATGCCATTTGCCAGAAACTGCTTTTTGGGTAAAATAACTCAAATGATATTCATTCACAATGCCATACCAGATACCCATTGGTTCACTATGTTAAACTTTTTATTTGTGTTCTCCTAGGTATTCAGTAACTACGTGATAAAGGGGTCTAAGTGGCTTAGGCAGCTTTGTTCTGAGCTGTCAGCTCTTTCACAGTAAACTTGCGCAAAGACCTTTATTTCATTTCTACACCCTGTAGTGCTTGAGAGAGACCTAAAAGTGAAGAATAGATTTTACATTCTCTTGAAGTTCATGATTACCCTGCTGTTTAAAAAACATTTTTTTTTAATATAGGAGACCATTAATTACTAGGATTCTGATTGTAATTGCCTAGTCTCAGAATTGATGAACAAAGCCATTTTAGAAAGCAATCAATTTGAAATCTAATTTGTTGGCGAAATGAACCATATAAACAAAATGCCACTTGCAGTTTGTCTAAAATGAGATGTGCTTAATGAGCCTATCATCTTCTGCAATCCTCATCACTATGGGTCGCAGCTACCTCAAATGTCATCAGTCGGCTCCAGCCCACAGAAAGCTGGAACAGATCACTGCACTATGAGCAGACTGAAATGGGAAACAGATGGCTTTGCAATCCCTGCAGGGTGACTTTTGGGGGCAGCTCTGGGGGGAAAGCAGAGTGGCTACTAAGATCAACAAAGTGCTGTAACACACTCATCTGCCCTGTGTCATCCACCAGAAGTAGCTGGGATGGTTTAAGGTAACTCATTCCATTCACATGTGTTCAGAATATAAAAGATAAAAATGCAAATAATTATATTTAGAAAAGAGGATCTGAATTCTTTCTTATGAAATACACACACACTCACACACATGTATGTGTAAAACATACATATATAAAATGTGTAATGTTTATGTGTGTGTAAATATATACATTTATATGTATGTAGAGAGAGAAAGAGAGAAATACATCAAAAGGCAACTGATAGGATTTATTGTAGAAATTGTGCTTTGCACAAAGTTTGGTATAGCACTCGCTTCTTTTTCATTATTTAAAGAAAAAAATGCATATAAAAGTCTTACTGGGTCATCTTTGATGGAATTACTTCATGGTCCTAAGACACTGTAAATTCTTAAATAGATCATAAGAGAACTATCAGTGTGTATGAGTTAAAGTCTTAGAGTTAAACTTGTTTTCTTTTTTTTAATTTTTTTTTGAGATGGAGTCTGGCTCTGTCGCCCAGGCTGGAGTGCAGTGGTGCTATCTTGGCTCACTGCAAGCTCCGCCTCCCAGGTTCGCGCCATTCTCCTGCCTCAGCCTCCTGAGTAGCTGGGACCACAGGTGCCCGCCACCACACCCGGCTAAGTTTTTTGTATTTTTAGTACAGACGGGGTTTCACCATGTTAGCTAGGATGGTCTCGATCTCCTAACTTCATGATCCGCCCACCTCGGCCTCCCAAAGTGCTGGGATTACAGGCATGAACTTGTTTTCAAATTATTTTAAATTTGATAGGCCATGTGTATCTTGAAGCTTATTTTTAAAATTTTACTCAGTTGGCATACAGAAACTAGCAATTACTTGAAAATAGAGTGATCTCGGAGCTTTGTAAAATTAAAATGATAAAAACTGAAATAAACATGAAAATGAATAGTTTTATCATGAGATTGTGGGAAGTATTATACTTGAGAACTGGAGGAAGGTGGGCTACTTAATTCTACAGCAAAAATCCCTTCTGATTCAAACGCTCTACGTTTATTTAACATCAAGCAGGGGCTTTACAGAGACCTTTTGGCTGTTGGAAAATTTATTTTCCAATGGATCGCTATTGAAAATATTGTCTCCTATAGAAATTACTATGAGTCAGCTGGGCGCGGTGGCTCATGCCTGTAATCTCAGCACTCTGGGAGGCCGAGGCAGGCGGATCACGAGGTCAGGAGATAGAGACCATCCTGGCTAACACCGAGAAACCCCGTCTCTATCAGAAATACAAAAAATTAGCCGGGCGTGGTGGTGGGCGCCTGTAGTCCCAGCTACTCGGGAGGCTGAGGAGGGAGAATGGCGTGAACCCGGGAGGCGGAACTTGTAGCGAGCAGAGATCGCACCACTGCACTCCAGCCTGGGCGACAGAGAGAGACTCCGTCTCAAAAAAAAAAAAAAAAAAAAAAAAAATTACTGAGTCAATACAGCTTTGTTGCTCAAAGTCATGGACTGGTGGTATGTAAAGAGAGTTCATAGTAAATGCAACATCTCTGGGGAAATAAACAGCATCTTAGGAACACTGGAGAAGCCCTTATTTACGGAACTCTTTAAAATTATTCCTTCAGAGAGCTGCCAATCCTCTTTGGTAACATGTAACTCTACATTAACCAGAATCCTTCATTATTCAAAGGATTAATTTCCCTTCACTTTTTAAGATAACACTGGAAATTTATTTTATTTTCCTAAAATAGCATCTAATTTCTGAGAATTAATGCTAATTGGATGGCAAATGGATGCCAGAAAGAACAGATGTATATGTTCTTTGGTTAAATATAGACATGTCCATTGTTACCTGAGAAAAATACTCTCTAGTGAAAAATGAAAAGTGAGTATGAAATAAATTAGTGACAATGTCAGTGCTGAATACTCACACACACAAGCCACATACATACCTACATGCCCACACACAAACATATGTGCATACATACACATCACATCCAGATCTAGATCCAGGAGTATATTTTATAAGGGTAATATGAATTCTCCTTCTTGTTTTCTGTAATGTTATGTGGGCTTTATTTTTTAACATTTTAAACATCAACAGAGTAAAGAGACGACCTCCAAAATGAGAAAAAAATGTTTGCAAAATATTTGCAAATTATTCATCTGACAAGGTAATAATATCGAGAATATACAAGGAACTCAAACAACCGGACAAGAACAAATAATCTGATTTAAAATGGGCAAGTGATCTAAATGGACATTTTTCAAAAGAAGACATACAAATAACCAACAAGTATGTGAAAAAAATGCTCAACAACACTAATCATAGGTAAATGAAAATCAAAACCGTAGTGAGATAGCATCTCACCCCAGTTAGACTGGTTATTATAAGAAAAAGTAAAAGAGAATAATAACAACAAACACTGGTGAGGGTGTGGAGAAAAGGGAACTTTAATACACTGTTGATGGGAGCCAGGGGATGAATGGTCCAAGACATGCCATCTGATGATCAGGACATGCAGACTCAGAGAAGCTGTCACTACTTCTCTCTTCCTTATCAGAGTAGCACCTCTGCCCATGGCATGCTGTTCCTTGCATGGCTGGTTCTTCCCTTCATTCTTTGCCTACTTAATGCCATCCTGTTCTTAGATCTAGGCTCAGACATCACTTTCCAGGGAAGTTTCCCATGACACCCTGGGAAGATCAGAGTCCTTGTAATACACTCCTAAGACTATGCACCCCTCATTCACAGAACCTAACAGAATTGCAATTTTAGGTTTGTTTCTATCATTAACCTTGTCTTCTGTTCTAGACTGAGTAGTCTAAGAGAAGAGAGGTAATGTCTGATTTTTGCTTACCGTTGAATCTCTAGCGCCTTTATTGCACTTGGAAAATATTTGATTCTCAATATGTATTTTTGAATGATTTAATGAGTCATTCCAATTTTGTATCATTTACTGGTCATGTCAGCGTTTTCCATGTGGCTCTATCTAGTTAAATCCTTAACATATTGACTAGCAAACAGATAGCCTATCGTAATGACAGACAACAGCCTCACTGGCCCCATTTCTGGCATCTGCAGCATCTGAATAACCAAAATTCAGGCAACTTCGGTGGCTCCAGGATTTATGATGTTGGAATAGTGACGAACTTTGTGCCCTCCCTAGCCTGCATTAATCCACGGTTCTTACCTCTACCTTGGTTAAACTCAGAGACTAAGAAAAGCCACAGAAGATGATAGAATAAATTTTAGAATAAAATAGTTGAAATAGAATAAAACAACAAGAACAACAACAACAAATCATTAACCTGTTTTGGACTATTTAAGAACTTCTTGGAAAACTCAGAAAATAGTTCCTGGATTCTACCACAAGGGCATTATATCAGGTTTTATCATATTAACACATTCATCAGCTGCAGATACAGATAGAATACTTTTGTGACAAAATGGAAAATCAAAATAAACTAAAATAGATCAAAATTTAGACATGATGAGTAAAACTACGGAAGTAGGTTGTGAAATGGAAGAGATTACAAGGAGTGGGTTAATTTTTATAGTTTCTCAGTTCAGTTATATAGAAGGAGAAAAATGGGCCAGGCGAGGTGGCTCCTGCCTGTAATCTCAGCACTTTGGGAGGCCAAGGTGGGTGGATCACAAGGTCAGGAGTTCGAGACCAGCCTGACCAAAATGGTGAAACCCTGTCTCTACTAAAAATACAAAAATTAGCTAGGCATGGTGGTGCGCGCCTATCATCCCAGCTACTCAGGAGGCTGAGGCAGGAGAATTGCTTGAACCTGGGAGGTGGCGGCCACAGTGAGCCAAGATTGTGCCATTGCACTCCAGCTTGGGTGACAGAGTGAGACTCTGTCTCAAAAAAACAAAAATGAAAAAAAAAAAAAAAGAAGAAGGAGAAAAACGTAGTGGGGGAAAGAAGAAAAAGGTTTTCCTAGGCTTGTGAGGCACCTTGTTAGGTCATGAGAATCTTCGAGGCTTGCCGGGGCATGATCTGGCCATTAAGAGGATAGCATTAGAAGTCTCCATTTCCTGTAGGAAGAGACAATGGAACCACCGGGGAGCTGTAGCCATTGAAGTGATATGTTAAAAATGGCAGCCAGGAGAGCAATTCTGCAAGTATTAGACTGAGCTTTTGTCTCCAGAATAAGGGTCTTCCTGATTCTCCTGGATCATCCACAAAGCCTTCTATTGACTTCTGACTGCAGCCGAGGCCACTGAAGACAGTGTCTGGGGAGGGAGTCTGAATACGAGGCAGTTATGACAAACACAGAGCTCTCCCTCCTGATGGGGCTGACTGTGCCAGGCTCTCAGAGGACATAACGCGCTTGTTAACGTTTGGTTGAATAGCACCAGTCTCCACAGAGGACGACTTGGGTTCCCATAGAGAAGTCATCAACACAGGGGAAGAATTCAGCCAATTACGCCTCACCTCATCGATCCTATTTAGACGGTAACCCCATGGGGCATGGACCATGTCTTTCTCTGTGTATTATACAGTGTTGAGGAAACACTTGGCACTCAATAAATACTAATCAAGAGCTTGTTTCTTGTCCCTCTCAGCCTCCCACCGAGCTGATCTGAGGAAGGAATTCCCTTTGAAGTTCCTTGTCCCCATGCTTTTTGATAAACAATATGGAGGCTCAGAGAGAGATGAGAAATATATACAGTCCTGGAGCTGTTTCTGGTGTCTGTAGATGACGAATGCTATCTCTGTAGTGATATACTTGGGGGTTAAGGGGCATACTTAGTGGGAACAAGCAGCGGGAAAGGCCCCTCTTTCCTCTTCCATAAACATTGTCTTACTTTTTGTTTCTCACAGATTCATGATTTGTGCTTTCAAACATTCATTAATGCTGCTACCAAGTGGCCTAGATGAGCTGAGAAGTACAGTCTTCATACGTTTTAGTTCACTTTCATTGTTCATGCACTTTACCATGTACATAGAGAAAAGTAAAGTATAGCTGGGTAACAAATTAGAGGAGAGAATATAAAAATAAAAATTACGAAAATTAAAGTATATTTAAAAGATACCCTGTGATAACTTTAATAGGACCTTGTTAGGGAGCCTCATACAGCTCTGAAGAGTCTCTGTCCAAAAATGACTTTGTTTATTTCATTGTAAAAATTATAATTTTTGCATCAGGAAAAAAATACAATTTTTTATAGGCATTAAGATTTAGGAAAAATGCAGAAAATACTATCAGTGAAATAAGGCATTTTGTGCATAAAATATGCATTATATATGCATATTATGCATGCATACTATCAAAGGAATATACAATTTGCTTTACCTACTAGGGAGAGTCTCAAAGTTTTGTCTCTGACTAATGAGACCAAGACATCTAACATCTTTAGACAGATACTAACAAGGTTAAATAATCTTTAGAAGATGTTACCATAAGTTGAAATGATGGCAGTTCTAACATTTTTATATACTCAGTTCCACCTCTCTCTCTCTTTCCCTCTTTCTCCTTTTCTTTAATCTCCATTTCTATATTTTATTTATAAAAACTATTCCATCTGGCAACTTACAGAGATGAAGGTTTACCTAAGACTTTGATTCCATATGCCACTGGCATCTCTTACTTTGCATAATGTACAGAAAGAGAATGCGGCATGATGCAGCAGGACTTTAAAGAGAAGTGTAGGCTGGGCGCAGTGGCTCACGCCTGTAATCCCACCACTTTGGAAGGCCGAGGCGGGTGGATCCCCTGAGGTCAGGAGTTCGAGACCAGCCTGGCCAACAGGGTGAAACCCCATCTCTACCAAAAATACAAAAATCAGCCAGATGAGGTAGCACATCGGTAATCCCAGCTACTTGGGAGTCTGAGGTAGGAGAATCATTTGAACCCGGGAGGTGGAGGTTGCAGTGAGCCGAGATCATGCCACTGCACTCCAGCCTGGTTGACAGAGTAAGAAGCTGTCTCGGAAAAAAAAAAAAAAAAAAAGAGAGAGAGACAGAGAGAGAGAGAGAGAAGTGTAATGCCTACTCATATTTCTTTTAAGTATAAAATCAAATAGCTAAATTTTTCCCTGACAGGCGTTGCAGTTCTAAAAAGGAAAGTAGGAAGTAGAAATATCTTTGCCTAAAGGTAATATGGACTGGAAAATTTTGTTTTTGCAAATTTCCCATTTTGGTGTTGTTTTCTTAAACTTAATCTGTCCCTAAATTAAGGTCAAAGAATATGATGTTAAAACTGTAATAACTAAAATATGTGGGAGTTTACTCAATGCACTATTTTGTCACCTTTGGTCATAATGAGTCCTCAGGTAGAATTCATAGAGTTATAGAATATCAAATGAAGGCGAAGTTAGCTCTGTTCTGTGTAGGAGAATCACATCTTGTTTAGTGTTATGTTTGGTTTTGGAGACTAACATATTGGAGAGAATTGAAACCCAATATATTAATGAAAGTTTTAGGAAGTGGAGAAGTCTTTCGCTCAGAACAAAGAAGGATGAGAGGGTAGGTGAGTTGGAAAAGTTACATTGATACCAGTTATCTTTGATTTTAAGCCAAATTTTAAAAACAATAGTGTGGGCCTGGGAGACAGTTAAGTCAGCCATTTGGGTGATGATCTTTTGTGTCATAGTTGCTGAGACTGGGTAATTTTTAAGGAACGTAAATTCATTTCTCACAATTCTAGTCACCGGATGTCCAACATCAAGGTACCAGCAGTTTCGATGTCTGTGGAAGTCCTGGTCTTTGCTTCCAGTATGGTGCCTTGTTGCCGTGTCCTCTGGAGGAGATTAATGCTGTGTCCTCATGTGGTGAAGGGGCAGAAGGAAAGAAGGTCCTAAGTCAGTTTCCTCCAGTCCTTTTATTAAGGTTGGTGCAAAAGTAATTGTGGCCTTTGGCATTAAAACTACTAGCAAAACTGCAATTACTTTTGCACCAACTTAATATAAGTTACTAAACCATTCATGAAGGTGGAGCCCTCATGACTTAATCACTTCCCTAAAGGACCCCCTCTTAGTGCCACCACAATGGGGTTAAAGTTTCAACACACAAATTTTGGAGGACATTCAGGTCATAGCAGTAAGGCATAAGTGATGGTGATGACCAGGGTGTTCAAATGTAAACAGTGATGTTTAGCTCAAGATCAGATAGCAGTTAATGCCCACAGTCAGATCTATTCATTTAGATAATCTTTCAATGAATAATGATTGAGCTCATACACTGTAAGAAATGGCTTCTAGGCAATGTGTGGTGGAATGAGAATGCTATACTATCTGAACCCATGGGTTTTAGTTTTTAGAAAGACAGGCTTTAATCAAGGAACTATAAATTTGGTCTTTAATTATATTTGCTAAGTACTAATGTATAAAGTGCTGAGAGGATATGCCAGAGGGAATCTGATCTTTCCTGATGGTGGGCTGGGTTGGTCATGAACGACTTCACAGAAGAAGTGATATTATTCTGAGATGTAGATATCAAGAGAGCACCAAAGAGAACTTTAAAAGAAAAGCTTTAGCTGAATTAAATTTAAAATAGTTTAACTGAGCAAAGAACGGTTTGTAAATTGGGCAGCCTCCTGAGCCAGAATAGGCTCAAACACTTCAGCTCAGCCACGTGATGGAAGATTTATGGATGGAAAAAGGAAAGTGACATACAGAAAATGGAAGTGAGGTACAGAAACAGCTGGGTTGGTTACAGCTTGGTGTTTGCCTTATTTGAATACAGTTTGAACAGTTGGCCACCTTTGATTGGCCAAAACTCAGTGATTGACACAAGAGTAGACTGCAATCTGTTTACAACTCCATTTAGGTTACAGTTCACGATGTACAGAGAAACCTTTAGGTCAAACTTAAAATATGTAAGGTGGCAGCTTTAGGCTAAATTTGATTTAACAGAATGGACAAGGTAGAGTGAAGAGCAAGTGTGAATAAAGATGTGGGAATAACGTTCTAGGGAAGAAACAGCATGGTGCATTTCAAGGAGTGATAAGACACCCTGCATGATTAGGACATGGAAAATGAGAGGGAAAGTGCTGTGTGATGAGAAAGGGGAGGACTTGCAGGCTTTGATACAGATTTTGCATTTTATTCTAAGAACAAGGAGAAGCTCTAAGTGGGGTATTGGTGTCATGAGATTCACCTTTTGGCAAGATCACATTGACAGTAGTGTAGAGAATGGTGTGGAAGCTGTTGTGGTCGTCAGTGGAGAGATGTGTTCAAAAGCTGTTGAATAGTTTTCCATCCACAATAGCCAGAGTCACCTTTTCAAGGTCCCTAAGGAAGGTGTAGGTACAGAAGACAAAATCAGACAGGTAGTTACTTATACTCCCTACAGGGTTCCTTTTTCACACTCCGGTCCATTCTGTGATCCTGAAATAGATGGACACCATGGAAACCACAAGAATTCCCTCTTTTTCACCTTTCAAGGCAGAGCCAGGTTGAAGTGAGTAGTTCCAAACTCTCAACCTTAAACCCTGTCTCTAGTGTTAGGTAGCCCCCCGCCACCACACTTTCCCCCAGGCATGCATTTTTATTAGAGTCTAATAAAGAACAGAGAGACAATCTATTCAAGGGGGGAAATCCAAAGGAATCTGCTACTGGTAGCAAGAGCTTTTATTCCTTTCTTATCAGGGTGAAATAACCAGGTTCCTCCTGCATAACCCAGGATCTCCAAATACAGCTTTGTCCCCTGTGGTGGAGTTCCTCTTCCCTGAGGTGGAATGAAAGGACAACCCTGCCTGAATGAAACTTACAGATGGGCATATGCCTCTCATGAAACATTGCATATACATAGTGAGACGTGATTATCTTCCCAAATTCTATAGGGAAACATTCCACAATTGGCCCAGATTTTCAAAAAATTGAATTTTCAATTTTCCCCTTGAGAATACATTGATGTCTTCTGATCTTAAGTAGAATGCTGTTTAGAATTCCTTGTTCTATTTATTCACTTGTTTTGCAACTATTAGCATTTTCTATATACCAGGTGTAGGAACATCTGTGGCGGAGGCAGTGGTGAAGGAAGTCAACATCATGTCTGTCTGCAGGCATGGAGTGTACAGACACTAAACAAGCACACTTAATATTCAAGATATTTGTTGACTGCACACTATGCACGAACATTGCATTAAGGACTTTGTATATAGAGCTAAACTGAGAAGATATTATCTCTGCACCTAATCGAACTTAAATGGACCAGTGGTGGAGAGAGATAAATAGCAAAGCAAATAAAAATACAATTACAAGTTCAGTTAATGCTTAAAGGGAATGTCAGGGGACCATGAGAGAGAATGATGGTGAATTGAAGAAGCCAGTCTGAGAAATCATGCTCAGCTGACAGTTGAATAATAATAAGGATTAGCCAGGTTGAGATTAACTGGGAACATTATTCTTGCAGAGGTAATAACATTCATGTAAAGGCTTACCTAGGGCCTTGTAGAAAGTGGATATTTAAAGATGAGGAAGGTGACACGTGTAAACAGATGTGTCTCTCAGTAGGGCTATTGAGGAAGAGCAGGGCCAGCCCATGAAAAACCTGTAAGACCAGACTCAATATTTTGTATTTTATGAAAAATGGAAAGCCACTGAAATGTTTTAAATAGGGGAGTGTATAAACTCTGTTTCATGTTACATCATCACTCCGGATGTGGGTGGGGAGCCGACTGATGGCAAATACTGAGAACACCACTGTAAAAGGAGGCAATTCTAGAGGAACTGGGGCTGCTTGAGTCTGAAAGTGGCAGTGGAGCTGAAGGATGTGGAAGGTTTGCTATGGGTTTGGATACAGAATTGCGAGATGAGTAACTATTTCTTAGCAGAAGTGACACTGTATTCTTCTAAGACATTCCATAAAATATCTAGTGTAAAGGGCTTCCTGCTGGAGAACACAGGATACTTGGAATTTCATGTACATAAAACATTCAAGAATTTTCTCAGACTATACTTATGTCAATAATTTTAAAACTTTAGATTTATATAATTTGTATCATTTTAGTTGACTGTGAAAACTGTAACCTTACAGTCATCAACATGTTTTTTCCATATTTTGTCATTCATGGAATTTATATATATTGAGTACTAAGTGTCAGGTGGTTTACATACATTATTTTAGCACATACAGGCATTCCCCCTTAGTATATAGAATAGAGGACACCAAAAGATACGCATATCTTAATCTCAAAAACCTGTGAATAGTTACTTTACATGACAAAAGGGACTTTGCATATGTGATTTCATTAAGGATCTTAAATTGAGAGGATTATCCTGGATTAGCCAGTTTGGCTCAGTATATTCACAAGGGTTTTTATAAATGAGAGGCCAGAGAGCCAAAGTCAGCAAAAAGGAGTGTGATGGTGGAAGCAGAGTTTAGAGGGACATGGTGTGAGGAGAGAGGAAGGGGCCATAAGCCAAGGAATGCAGGTCCCCACTCCCAACTGGAGAAGACAAGAAAGTGAGATCTCCCCTGGAGCCTCCAGAAGGAGCACACCCCTGACCACACCTTGATATTAATCCTTGTAAGACTCGCTTTGCACTTCCTAGCTACAGAACTGTAAGATAATCAATTTGTGTTATTTTAAGACACTAAGTTTGCAGTAATTTGTGTGTGTGTTTTTAATTTTTTTATTTATTTTTTTTTTAGCTTTTATTAAAAAGTTCAGGAGTGTATGTGTAGCTTTGTTACATTGGTAAACTTGTCATGGGGGTTTGTTGTTCAGATTATTTTGTCACCTAAGTATTAAGCCTAGTACCCACTAGTGATTTTTCCTGATCTTCTCCCTCGTCCCACTTTCCACCCTCTGATAGTCCCCAGTGTATGTTGTTCCCCTCTACGTGTCCACGTGTTCTCATCATTTAGCTCCCACTTATAAGTGAGAACATGTGGTATTTGGTTTTTCTGTTTCTGCCTTAATTTGCTAAGGATAATGGCCTCCAGCTCCATGCATGTACCTGCAAAGGACATGATCTCATTCTTTCTATGGCTGCATAGTCACAGTATTCCATGGTGTATATGTACCACATTTTCTTTATCCAATCTGTCATTGATGTGCATTTAGGTTGATTCCATGTCTTTGCTATGGTGAATAATGACACAGTAAACATACACATGCATGTGTCTTTAGAACAGAATGATTTATATTCCTTTGTGTATATACCCGGTCATGGGATTACTGGGTCAAATGGTGTTTCTGTCTTTAGGTCTTTGAGGTATCACTACACTATTTTCCACAATGGTTGAACTAATTTACACTCCAACCAACAGTGTATAAATGTTCCTTTTCCCCACAATCTCATAAGCATCTGTTATTTTTTAATAATAGCCATTCTGACTGGTGTGAGATGGTATCTCATTGTGGTTTTGATTTGCATTTCTCTAATGATCAGTGATGTTAAGCTTTTCTCATATGATTGTTGGCCACATGTATGTCTCCTCTTGAAATGTGTCTGTTCATGTTTTTTTGCGGGGGGGTGGGGGGTTGTTTTTTTCTTGTAAATTGTTTAAGTTCCTTATAGATGCTGGACATAAGACTTTTGTCAGATGCATAATTTGCAAAACTTTTCTCCCACTCTGTAGGTTGTCTGTTTACTTTGCTGATAGTTTCTTTTGCTGTGCAGAAACTCTTTAGTATAATCAGATTTCATTTATCAATTTTTGTATTTATTGCAATTGCTTTTGGTGTCTTCGTCATGAAGTCTTTGCCCATGCCTGTGTTCTGAACAGTATGTCCTAGGTTGTCTTCCAGTGCTTTTACAGTTTTGGGTTTTACCTTTAAGTCTTTAATCCATCTTGAGTTAATTTTTGTATATGGTGTAAGGAACAGAAGGAACAGGTGTGGTAATTTGTTACAATGGCAATAGGAAACAGATCCTTCAGTAGGTTTGGTGCCGAAAGATAGGAATGGGATGGTAAATTGAGGTAGCAAATTTAAAAGTAAGTGCTTTTTAGGATATTATGTGAAAAATTATGACATTTTATAGAATGAAGGTAAGGATTCAGTGGACAGGAAGAGATAAATCATGAAAGGTAGAGAAGAGAAAACTGATGAAAATACAAAGAAGATGGAAGTGGCAGTGGAAGAAGAGCAACTGGTGATCTAGAGGAAGAAGTAGACTTTTTTTAGTTTCTGAGACCATACAGAAGATACAACAAAATCTTGAAAGACATAAGAGGGAAGTTGAAGAGATTTGTTATGGTGATGACATTGATGTTGGAAATGTAGAAAGAAACTTCATCTTCTATTTTTTTTTTTTTTTTTTTTTTTGAGATATCACCCAGGCTGGAGTGCAGTGGTGCGATCTTGGCTCACTGCAACCTCTGCCTCCTGAGTTCAAGCGATTCTCCTGCCTCAGCCTCCCGAGTAGCTGGGATTACAGGCACCCACCACCATACCCGGGCTAATTTTTGTGTTTTTAGTAGAGATGGGGTTTCACCATGTTGGCCAAGATGGTTTCGAACTTGTGTCCTTGTGATCCGCCCTCCTCGGCCTTCCAAAGTGCTGGGATTAAAGGAGGGAGCTACCACACCCGGCCTGAAACATCATTTTCAATACTGTAGGGCTTAATGGTTGATGAAGTAAAAAAAGTTGTGGTTTCAATTAATCAAATTGAATGGTTTTCAGATTTAACCAAACCAGGCCAGACTTGAGTCAAAGCAAGCAATAACAACAATAACAACAAAATAGCTTGTGTGAGTTGTAATACAAGGGCATTCAGAATTGACTTGCAAAAGTACTTTCTAGAGGAGTTAGACACTTACCAATGTCATGGCCAAAATAAAAATACAAAAGAGGGCCTGTCCAGCCACACAAAGGAATGAACCACCTTAGAAAACACATCCAAAACTCTTGTTCCCAGTCTCAGTCCATATTGGTTGATTTGAGGCAGTCATTTGTCTCACTAGATTAGGAAGAAAACTTCCTAGGAATAAACACAAATCTGAGTTAAAATTGGAATACTAAAAAAAAAAAAATTAAAACCCATTGCTATAGCATAAATATGTTGATTAGTTTATATTCACTCTATATTTTTCTGTTTGCTTTTTAAGGTTTTTAAAGTATTTATGAAAATTTCAGTGTTGATTTGAGAAATGTATAATCAATTTGAAAATTTGGGGATATTTAATTTGTTAAATCCTCACATTTTTGGGTTATGAGTTAAGTGAGTAATGTGTGAATATTTAGAGAATATTTACTATCTAATTTTCTAAACTGAACTTGGAAGAGAATAGGATCTAGGTAGTTCTCTTAACACTCCAAAGTCCCTGGTAAATGACAATGAGTCATCCCCAAAGAGTTAAGCCAGAGAGACATCTTCCTTCTGGGAGTTAGTATTCTCCTTTGCATGCCTGAATTTAGTAATGTATACTATACTGATTTGTATAGCTGTTCCATTCAGTATATCTATCCATTAATTTATCAACTGCCTTTTATGCATTTGTCTATTCATACAACTCATTCATATGTTCATTAAACATTCATCAAGTGCATACTTTTGGTGAAGAACAATGGTGGCACTGGGTATAGAAAATCAAATAAGACGGAGGCCCTGCTGTCAAGGAGCATTCAGACCAAAGGAACCTGGAGATAATGTTATCACAGAAAATGAAGCAATTTCTGTAACAGAGCTAACTGGAGGGTATGGGAGCAAAGGGAGGGGAATCTTAACCAGCCAAGAGGAACAGCAAAGGTCTTTAGGAGGAAAGTGTCCTTGGATTGAGTCTGTCCTTAAGAAAAACATTGCTGGAAGAGGCAAAAGCATGGCCAAAGACTCTGAGACAGCATCAACGTGGGGCATTCATGAAACAATAAATAGATTAGTTTGTTGGAGCAAGGGGTTTATTTATTCAAAGTAATCAGCACCAATTGCAACATCCTCTGGTAGGCCTTGAAGGATACAGTGGTGCATAGGAAAGATGTTGACCTAGTCTTTTTGGAGTGCATATATTATTATGGAATGACAAAATAACTAGAAAATTAGGCAGAAATAAAATTACAAAAGGCCTTATGTATGAAGCTAAATTATTTACATTTTATCCTGTACAAGTAAGGGAATTACAATGTCAATTAAGCTTCATTTAAGAAAGATCAACTTGGTTGCAGTGTAGAGAATGGATTGGAGAGGTGGAGGTATTTGAGAGTTGACATAAAAAGACTACTTATGAGGCTATTCTGGGAATTAAGGCAAGATGGAATTCTGAACCAAGGCAGGAGGATGTTGTAGATGAGATTTATTTAGAGCTATTAAGGAGGTAGAATCTATAGATCTTTGGGACTAGCAGCTAGCCATGGGGAAATGAGAGACAAAGGAGTCAATGGTGACTCCTGGTATTCTGACTTGGGTTGCTGTGTGAATGTGTTGCAACTTCTTAGGACTGGGAATGCCAGACACACAGGTGTTTGAATAAATCCATAAGCTTATACATTTATGTATTCTGTTCTCGTGAAATTATGAGCTCCCTGCAAACAGGAAGCATTTCTTAAACCTTCCTTATAACTTTACACTTTTGTAAGCAGTCATCTCCATCTATGTTAGAAACTCAATAAGTAACCATTGAATCATTTGAGGATTAGATTTATCTTCTCCTATAGATAGTACTGAAGAGGAATTTCAGCATTTCCTTATACATTATATGTGAAACGGGGTGACGATTTTTCCCAATTGGAAGCTTTCCCATTGTTTCTGAGAAAAGATGATCTAGCATATTAGCTAGAAGCAGATAAAGTTCTCTATCTCTGAATTACATATCATTGAAAAATATAAAAAATCTTTGAGGTCTCTAAAGAAATACTGATTTATTCTTTTTTGAAGTACAAGTCTCAAATACAAAAGGTTCCTGATAAATAAAAATGTAACACTATTCTAAATCACAAAGCATAATCTATCCCTATATTTTGGAGATCTATGGACTAAAGAGATAATTTCTCACAGCCTCACAGCCTTCTCTCTCAGAAAACTAAGTCTTAATGGAAGAAGCAAATGTGTGCTAGTGTCAGGGCCATGCAATATCCACATAATTCACAGGGGATGCTACTGGAATGGTTGCACAGGGAAGGGGCAAGGGAATATTGCAGCAGCTTCCCTGTGGAAAGTCAATGTGAGCAATGAATGTTTCACTGATTCCCAGTGTCCTTAATGGATTGCTTATGCTAATTCTCCCCACCTCCTCAACACACACCTCCACTTTAGTTGAATCTCTTCATATCTGTCCTGTCTCTTTTCTCTATTTAGGCCAGTGGAGGAGGTTCACACTCACATTGGGAAGAGCCTGAGGATAAAGGGGAGCACGACATGTGTTTTGCAAATCAGTAAATCAATCAGCTAGTATTTATGGGCTATTAAATTTGAGTGGAGCTATACATTTGCAAAGAGAAAGGAAACAGATATGATATAGAGGGGTTACCTTCAAGTCACTTACATTTTACATGCTGAGCCCTAACCAATGAAAAGATAGCTAGTAAACATATCTTTGGAATGGTTCTTACGAAACTATGATATGGTAATCTTCTCTTCCATAGAGCTTAGTTGCCTATCCCAATGAAGATGATTATTTTTATTTCTTTTTTTTAGTTTTGTAAGTGCTGGGGAGGGACAAGTCTAAACATAATATCATCTCTAAATTATACTGAAGACACTGAATATTGAAATAGAGTTTCTTGTAGCCTTCATGTAACATGACATGATAATGGTATAGCCTAGTTGATATCACAGGGGAATTAAGTTTGCTGTTTTTAATCATCTGGAAGTGAGCAATTTGACATATGTTGCAATTACAAGGATGCCTTTCTCTGAGACTATTTACAGAGATAGCCACAGCTTAAGACAGAAGAGCATTGTTTGATTTGAGAGCTGTAAGGAAGGGGACGACATCAAAGGCTCCCAAATGTAGCTGGACACTTCCACTTCTCTGTACAGAAAGTTGATTATGGTCTGCAAAAGTGCACCAAGGGCATTACTACACACAAGTTCAGTCTTTCCTCATTGAAGGTTTATGGGGCTTGTAATGTCAAGATCCATGAATTTCAGGGACTGTTCTTGTCCTTGGATCAGATTTGGAAGCAGCTTTTGATCAGTGAAGTGAAACAATTAATTATAATAAATAATGCTACTAGAAGTCCTCACACAGTCAGTTAAAGGAGGAGGGGAGCCAAAGAAATAAAGCTTGTCTCTGGCAGAACCTCATCATCTGGTCTGCCTGGACCCTATCCTGTTTGGCTACAGCAACCACAGCTCACTAAGCCTCTGGTGAAAGACACAGTTGCGCCATATTCTCAGCCAGTGGTGGTATTGGGTTTTGGAAGGGTGGAGGGGGTGATAAAAGAAGCTCAAAAGGATCAGAGAGGAATGCAAAATTGTTTTCCATTCATCTGTATTTGATTGCTTTGTGCCCTGAAGCACATGATTTAATTATTTTCATCATTGCCTCAGCTTCCTCAGCTACCAATCTCATTGATGGCAATAAAATTATTCAGCCTTTACAAAAAATGCAGACATAATAATTCTTGACTCAATGAATACTTAAGGCTATAAAATCAGCTCCTTGAATGACCGCATCCAATTGAAAACACCAACCCAGGGCTTTCTCAACAATTAAAGTGAAATATAAACTTACATGAGATAGAAGTGTCCTGCTTCTATATTCAAAATTGCTATGTGTTATTTATTGCCTACAACTTATATTCGCTATCTCTAGTCCACGTAAGAGCCCTCTGTGAAGACATTTTTTTCCCCTAAGGGAGCTCAAAAAAGCCCTGAGTCAGTGTTTTGAGTTGATTATTGTAAGGTGTGTGGGAAGGGGCAGGAGTGGAGCTGGAGAATGGCCAGAAATGAATGCTTGAAGTACAGACAAAAGCAAACAAAAGATAAATGTGTAGCAGAAAATACTGCAAATGGAGAGAAATAGAAAGTTTCAAGCCCAGTCCAAAAATCATGTTGGAAACCTGGGGGAGATGTCAGAAATGAACTACATGGTCCAGGACTTTCTCTAAAAGTGTAATTTTCTTGAAAGGCCCCAGCAAGAGGTAGTGGCTCTGTCTGGTACTCTCACAGCCTTCCCTTGCCGTGTGTATGTGCTTTTTAAATGTGTGTGTGCACACAAGCATGTGTGTGCCTATGTGTGTGTATTTTAATTTAACCTCCTTTATTTTTGCAATCTCTTTATTAATAGTGCTTATAGAATCCAAATCTTGGCTCATTGTAAACTTAGATGAGTTAATCCTAAAGCTTGCTTTTTTCATCTGAAATCGGGGACAATAAAAATGCTATTTCACAAAGTTGTATGGCATAAATTGATGTGTAGCACTTAGCATAATGAGTGTTTAAAATAAGTATACAATGATTGTCAATAATTACTTATTTTCTAATTTATTTACCTCTCCTCTTTCTTTCTTATATACTTGCTCACTCATTCACTTCCTTAAACTCACCATGCTGCAAGGTTTCAGGGGATGTGTTATGTAGCACTGCATAAGTTCCCTCAGGTAGAAAGGATTGTGTTGGAGTGGCAAAGCTAGGAGTGTATGTGTGTTTGCATGTGTGTGCTAGCGGGCTGGGGGAAGTCATCTTGAGGATATGCTTAGTTAAAATGTGGTATCTATTCAATGACATTTTCCAACTCATATAAAGGTATATAAGGTGGGCATATAGTGCTAAGGTGGTAATCAGCAGAGACCTGGAAAGTATTAATGTCCTTGCCCTGTGGCTGGTTGATTTTGTTCAAAGTCATGGATACAGTGGTTTTTCCATTAAACATCTGGCCAGAGAGAAACAGTTGACCACTTATTTCTAATCAACTGGTGGCTGAGAGATTTTAAGCTCTTTTATAACTTTCATGTTATTAGTACTTCCTAAGTGCATATTTAACTTTATAAAAAATATATTTACCGCCACCCAGTAGGAAAACTGTGAACTATAGTCACTCCTATGACTCTACTATTTCTCAGAGTTTACAAAGGGCGTTACTGGGCTGTCCATAAATACCTCAGGGTAATAGGCTGCTGATGGGGATTGTGATGAAGAGGATGGGTGGGTTTTAGTGTTGGGCTGTGTGGCCCAACACTCTCAATCTTAATTTCACCACTTATCAGTTATGTGACCTTGGGCAAATGACTTTATCTTACTGATCCTGAGTTTCCTTATTGTCTATAATTAATTCCTATTTCCCAGAGGTGCTGTGAAGATTAAATGGGGTGAAGCATATTAAGTGTCTATCACAGTATCTGGACCAGACTAAGTGTGCCATTAATGTGAACCCAATTGCTACTGCCCAAAAATACTAAGGACGAATCCAAGCCTTGGTTAGGGGGTTAGATGAAATGATCTTTGAGAAGCTGTCCAAGCCTAAGATGCTATGACACTGAGGTTACAAACCAGGCAGGTATACTGAGAAGTGATGCCTTAAATTGCAGGTATTGCTACCTGTCCCTGCCTTCTCTTGTAAATTACTGCATGGCTGGGTGCACACATCATCCGACCTCTTAGGGCTTGACATTTTCTAAGTATTAATGGGATGTTCCCATTTATATGATAACGATGGGAAATGATTGCTGATATTTTAAAATAAAGGGTACTATATGTTCCTAAGCAGTTAATCAGTGTGTTTTTGCCACATGAGAATGAATTTAAGCTATAGAGGGAAAATAGAATTTAGAGTTTAGAGTCCAAGACAGCTGTATTCAAGTTCTAATTCCTCCACTTAGACAAGTGGAGGTTAACCCTTTGACTTGTGCTTCCGTTGTTGATGAAATGAGAATACTCACTACCCATTGAATCATATGAGGATTAAATGAAATGAAGCACATAAAGTACCCACACATCATTTCTACCAATGAAAACAATTATGATGCTCAAAGAATGGATTAACAAAATAATCACGGGCAATAAAAATATCCAAATTAGATGCTAGAATTTCAAATTTTAAAAAGTTTCCTAATATTACAAGGGATGAGAAGTACTTATCAGAGTTTCAATTTCTTTCCTTTCTTTCCATTACAATAGGTCTCTATAGACTTTGTCTAGAAAGGGCCAAATAGTAAATATTTTAGGTTTTACTAGCCATATGGTTTCTGTTGCAACTATGAAATTCTGCTGTTTTGTGATGACAGCAATAGACGATAGGTAAGTAAGTGAGAGTGGCTGGGCTCTGATAAAACCACTCACAAAAGCAGGCATCAAGTTGGATTTGGCTTGTAGGGGCATAAATTATCACCCCTTGCTTTGGAACACTGATTTATCCAACAATATTCACTAAACATCTACGATGTTGAAAATATTGCCTTTGAATGTTCAAGATGTAAGGATGCATCAATGTCTAGTGTAGAGAAATAAAACAAACACTTAAAATCAAAACAAAAAAAATTCTAATACTAGAAAGTGATTGGCCAGAGTAGGCAAAAAAAAAAAAAAAAAAGTTGATAAGGTAATGACTAAAAGCCCATATCCTGGGTTGAATCTTGCTTTTCTGTCAATTTATCATTATGTGACTTTGAGCAAGTTACTCAAGGATTCTAAATATCAATTTGCTCTAGATCTATTACATAGTGATAATAGCTTCTAACTCACAGAGTTTTGAGGAGAATTGAACAAGATAATACACACAAAGTGCATAATAAGCAGTGAATACAGTTAGTTATTATCATTCAGAAGATTGAAGGAACACAGCTAGTCACTGTTACTGTGCAATCCCCACTCAAGCCACAGTGGACTAAAACCATTGTCTATGTTGCTCTCTCTTCCTGGTTTAACTTTTAAAATCCTACTCATCTTCATTGACAGTGAGAAGATATCTTTTCCTCTGGGAAGATTTCCCCACAATAACAGAGTTGATATACTATGGATTCAGTACCTGCATTTATAACTCATTTTTTAGACGTCTTGATCAGGAGCCTCCCTTCACAGAATTAATCCCTGCCTCCTATCATTCTCTTAGCAAGTTTTGTTCACAGCTATAGCATAGCACATGGTTCTCAGCAGACTAATACTATGTTGAGCCATGATGATATAAGAGGTGTTGCACACCAAGAGTTCCCACTTTGTCATTATAATCACCTGCCTACCAACTTCTTTACATTCTCTGTTGTTACTGCCCTGTCAGGGATAGTCAAATACACTGTATGAATTTTAAATATTTTCTGTCTATATCTTCATCAATTTAGGACTGAAAGGGTTTACACCCTACAATAAAGTTCTGCAAGGGACCTGCTCCTTATTTCACTCAGTCATTCATTCCTGCTGCCCAAAATAAACACTGCCTTGTTTTCTCAGGCTCACTGATAGTGGGAAAAGAAGGGCATTGCTTAATCGTTATTAGGTTGAAGCATAAAAATGGCGATGTTTTTGTAGGTCGGATGGTTGAATATTAGCAATTTCACATGGATCAATGAAGTGATATTGTTACCATTATTATTGTGGTAGTGATTTGTGCTTTTTGATTAGAGTTTGAGCTGAAAATGAATTTCCACAATGGGCAGAAATATGGACATCATGATTCTTATTTGTGTATGCAATTAAATATCTAACTCGGTCCTAGTTGCAACAACTTAATCAATGTTTAATCATTTCACCAACAAATATACATAAATATATGCTTTATATATTGCCATTAGTTTATTAATTCAGCAGGTGCTTTATAATGTTTCCAATACACATTCATGCATTTTTAAAAAATAAATAAAGAATTGTATGTCCTTGGAAACTCTCCAATTTGGGATGGGAAAAAGAATTGGAGGGGAAGAGAGCAAGCTACCAGTCATGGAGGGACTACTGCACGCCAAGCACTCTGTTGAGTGTTTTCTACAACCAGTATTCTTTACAGTCCTTCAATCGCTTTGGGGGATATTGTGCTAACTTGTGGAAAAGGAAACAGAAGTGGAGAGACTGTATGTTCAAGTTTGTCAGGATAGTCTTGACTTACACCTATTGTCTGGGCAGAAAAGCGTGCCCTCCTTAGAGCTAAATTTTTTTTTCCTTGGCGGATGTGGATGGAATCTCACTCTGTTACCCAGGCTATACTGCAGTGGTGTGATCTTGGCTTACTGCAAACTCCACCTCCTGGGCTCAAGCGATTCTCCTGCCTCAACTGCCCTAGTAGCTGGGATTACAGGCATGCACCACCATGTCCGGCTAATGTTTGTATTTTTAGTAGAGAGAGGGTTTCACCACGTTGGCCAGGGTGGTCTCAAACTCTTGGCCTCAAGTGATCCACCTGCCTCGCCCTCCCAAAGTGCTGGGAATACAGCCGTGAGCCACGGCATACTTGAGCTTTGAACCCCCAACTTACATTAATATCTATATGACTATGCCTCTCACACTGTCTGGTACATACAGTTGTGTTAAATATTTGTTTAGTATTTTGTTTTTATAATGATTTGAGGAATGAACTTTCCATATCTTAGGCATGATCATTTGATTTGGGGGAAAACTTGCTCCAATTGATAGAAAATCAAATGACCATAATAACACATCTTTGATACCAATTTAGATTCACCTTCACTGACAAAAAAGAAGAAACTTTTCAAAAAGTTAGTATATGGATCACAAAAATTGTTTACAGATATGTGTGTGGCACAGATGAAGGGGCAGAAAGGGCAACCTTTTTCACTCAGCTCCTAATCACAGTTTGACTTAAGTCAGTCGATTTGGCCTTGGCTTTGTGTTTGAAAAGGAATCATACCTGTCTCTGCCTGCCAACTACCATGATTACTGAGTATATTTCCTTTCTCTAAGCCAATCAAAGCACAATTCTAACTCTAAAAATTCAGAGAGGTGACGTGTTTCCTGATGCAAGTATTGAAAATAGATCCCATTCGCCACATGCCCCCCCAGGGTACGTACCTCTCAGCAAACTTGATATTAATTGCTTTGTTTTAGGGTAGGTCAAGTATACTGTCACTTCTCTCTGATTATATTTTTCCTGGAGCTTTTTAGTATCCAAACTTGTCTTCCTCTATCACACACAATTGATGTTCTACATGATCAGCAAATTAACACACAGCCCAAACAATTTCCTGTGGTTATTAGGCAGTCTGATCGGAACTGCCCTAAGCTTCACCACAAATGAGCAAGTCTAATTCGAAAAATATTAAAAGAAATAGATGAAGCAAGACATTTAACTCTACAGGGTGGACAAGAATGCTCCCTTATAGTGAAGACTTGCTGGACACGGCATAGGTGTGTTTACACAAAGGATTATCATTCTGGGAGCTGTGACCCTATGCCACATTGTTTAGAAGGACTTCTGGATTGGGGTTTACGAATATTCACTGAGTACCTGCTGTGCTGTCCCTGTGCAAGTACAACAGTCAGACATAATTCTTGCCTGTGTGCTAGTGAAACCACCACCAAGATAAACCAAACTGAGTCTAAATCCTACATCCTAAAATTATTATGATTTAATGATTGATTTTCAAATTTTCAAATAACAAATTTTTGTTTTCTGTTTTTATGATTGTAAAAGGAAGGCAGTTATAAATTAGAAAATTTTGTAAAATTCATAAAAGAATTGAGGAAAAAAAATCACCATACAGACTTGGCAAATGTTAAAAGATTAGTTATTTTCTTCAAATCTTTTTCTCTTTGTTTATACATATATGTATAATTATATCATACTTGGGTTTATGTTAGCTATGTATAATTTATACCTTGTTTTTTCCTACCATATAACATTAACAAAATATGTACTTTCCTAACCATTTAATGTGCTATAGAAATATTTTACTGGCTTACTTTTTCAAAGTTATGGATATGCCATCATTTTCTTAATCCTTCCCTTATTTATGAATATTTAGATTAATTATAATCTTTCCACATTATTACTAACTCTCTTAGGAGCATGTTTATGCATTTATATTTTTCTCTGTCTTGGATTGTTTCTTTAGTCTAGGTTGTAGAATTGCCATTCCTGGATTCAAAGGTATGATATTAAATAATTATTTTTATATTTACATAGTGATACTTGTTTATAATTTTAAAAGCCCAATAATCCTAATGAGTTTACGAGTAACTGGTGCTAGAAGTAAATCAAAAGTACCCTGGTTTTCTCCTGCACAGAGGCAATAATCTTCAGAAGTTTCTGTTTTTTCTTTTTATGGTATTTATCACCCTATTACTTAACATGTTTAATTGCTAGATCCTAACTTTTTAAAATTAGATAATATTATTATATTTCTGCCATGGATGACAAATATTCAGATCTTACACAACTTTTCTCTTTCTCCTCATCATTTCCCCAAGTATTTCTCTTCTCTCATTACTTAATATAATTTAAAAGTATAGGTTGCATCAATAGTCAGTGTTTATTATATTATGCAAGTAAACTATGAACTATATATAAACACCATAAAATTTATTATGTAAATATTATTTACAGGTGGACCAAAGTGTATATGTTAGAGCTCATTTCTTATAAAACTTCACTTTTCTCAGAATTTGTAATTGCCTTTATTTCTAACTGATGTATATCCTATCTAAATGTGACTAATTCATCTCCATATTCTCCAGCAAATCTATAAAGCAAGCATATAATTAAACATATAAGATAATCTATAGCTTTTTTATATCAATATCCTTCCTGGAGTCTTCTGACCACCTATTTTAAATAGAACAGATTGTTTCATTGCAACCTCAGTCCCTGAAACCACTAATCCATAATTATGTGATTTTAAGTATGCTATATAAATGTAATCAGAGAGTATATCACCTTTGGAAATTACCTTTTTTCACGTAGCGTAATTCCATTGAGATCCATCTATGTTGTGTGAAACAATGGTTGGTTGCTTGTTATTGCTGAGTAGTATATATGGTATTGATATACCATAATCGCTTAACCATTTATCCACTGAAGAACATCTGGTTGCTTCCAGTTTTTGGCTCTCTGAGCACTTATGTTCCAGAAAAGCTGTCCCAATTTTAATTTCCAAAAGCAGTATCACAGGAAAATATGTCCGCTCCCTCACTTGAGAGCAGAAGGGTTTTAGAACTGAACAATGTGTGTCCCCAGAACTTAGCATTGTTCGACCATGTCATAAATAGAATAAATTTGATTTCTGAATGACTGAGATGTTCCAAGGCAGAAGAGTAAGTAACTACTGTAGAACATCAGAGATCGCGGTGTTTGAGCATTCAATAGAAGAGGCTTGTGTTGTCCTTTGAAGAGTGGATACGATGTGATCAGGCAGCAGGCTACGAGGGACACGGTCGCATTGTTAACAAAGAGACATTGTCCTTTAGTTAAAGGGATCGAGCAACTAAAGTATGTTAAAAATGATTGAGTAGATCAAGTTGGATAAAGAGTAAAATTTGTGTAGATGAGTCAAGAAAAACAGTATGAAAGGATAGATTTGAGAGCAGATTGTGGATGGCCTGGAAAGTACAGCTGAAAATTGACGTTTTTCTGATAGGCTTTTGAAAGCCATGTCAGGTTTGTGTTTGGAGAAAGACTGATGAAAGGTGCATTATAATAAGTAATTTGGTGGCCTTTGTTGCAATATTGCAGTTGCTTGGTGGCCTTTGTTGCAATACTACAGTTGCTTATATCCAAATAATATGTACATCTTTGCTTGTGGTCAACAAAATCTCAAGCGCGATATCATTTTCAGATAAGCAATCATCACATCAGAAGTCAGAGTCTATGAAGAGTTCCTGTTACCAACTAGAGGAGGGGGTTGCAAAGTGAGAAGGAGCTCTGAAGACAGTCACGAGAATCCTTATCAAGCAGAGAAGGATGAGGACTGGGATATTTCAGGTCCCTCAATCTAGAGCCATTTTTGCCTTGCTTTCTGTCCTGACTATCAGAGCCTCCTAATGACAGTAAAATAGTGCCAATAGTGCCAGCCCTCACGACTTCTGCTCTTTCCATGTATTTTACAGGCAATGTATCATTTACCCCTTACTCCAAGCTTGCATGGAAGTTATTTTTACTCTCATTCTAGAGATTCAGTGCCTTGGGCCTATGGACATATCCTGAGAGGGCACAAATAGGGTAAGAAAATGCTACTTGTTACAAAAAAAGCAGAGGCCACACAGAGACAGAGAGATCGGAGGATCTTCAAGAGTCAAATCAGAGAAATTCTGCTACCATCACTAACTCAAAAGTGCTGCAAAAGGGCAGTAATAACGAGTCCACATGTGGAAGGAAATAAAGTTTGAAGAGCAGGAAGGAAACTGGACTGAAATAGGAGAGGGTGACCCAAAGGGAGTCCTGGGGAGGGGCCTCTGCAAACACTGCAGTGATGATGGTTACTTGCCTTTTGATCCCTGGAATATGAGTAGATTCACTCACCTTAAAGGAATGGAATAGTTTCAGACAGGGCCTTAAAGTGTAAGAGAGATTTTCCCATGGGAGAAGAGGCCTGAAGACCAGAAGCTGCCCAAGGGCACTACGGCAGATGGCAACAGGAGGAACAGCTACTAATGCTGAGCTTAATATAGTGACACGTTTCTTTCTTGCAAGTAATGCAAGTAGCATTACTAATGCTGCTAATACAGAGGACATCCCTCTGTATCAGTCAGGGTTCTCCAGAGAAACTAAATCAACAGGATGTGTATGTATATAGGGAGATTTATTTTAAGGAATTGGCTCATATGATTGCGAGGGCTGGCAAGTCTGAAATCTGCAGGCCAGGCTGGGAGTCTGGAGATCCAGGGAACAGTTAAGGTTGCAGTCCAGGTCTAAAGGCAGTCTGGACACAGAATTTCTTCTTTCCTGGGGACCTCAGTCTTTCCTCTTAAGGCCTTCCACTGATTGGATGAGATCTACCATATAAAGAAAGGTCATCTGCTTCTCTCAAATTGCACTGATTTAAATCCTCATCCCATCTAAAGAATATATTCAAATTAAGATTTAGATTGGTGTTTGACCAAATGTCTGGACATCATAGCTCAGACAAGTGAACACACATGAGATCAACCAGCACGGCCTTGAGCTTCTGGGTCATATCAGGTTCCTGTCCAAGGTGAGAATGAAATCATCCCTACTACACGGTGGCCCGTTCTCCTCCTACTGCACACCAGCTCTTACCATACTGTTGGAACTTTCCTCATGTGGGGCTCAGAAAATGAAGAGGAAAGTTTTTTCCTCCTCAGGGCTGTGCATAGTGAATCTGAGCAATAAGCTGCAGACAGCCAGTTCTCTGCACTCTTGACAACAAACCTGAAAGTGGGTTTATAGAATAAACTCTCCAAACCTACCCTCTCCCTGGAGGATCACAGCTCTATTCAGGATTGGCAGCACATTCTCTTGCTCAGAACAGATGAGGGCTCTTGGAAGGGTAAGTTGAAAAGCTAGGTGCAGAGGGCTGACCTTGGCAGGGGCCCAACCAGATCTCATCAGTCACAGGAGACTTCCTCATGAGATCACCATGGGACTGAGCCACAGGCTTAACCTGGACATGCAGAAACCCAAGAAGATGCTTTATGTGCTTCAAAAATGAACCACAAAAATCATCAATAAATGACTTTTCTGGAGATTGGAAACATTAGCTCCCTTCCTGTGCTAGGGAGAAGAGAGTGATTCTATTTTCAATGCTTTGTTGATTTAGAAATCATGCCAGGTTCAGATGTGGTCAGCAAACTGTGGACTAGATATTGCTGGAGGCCTGATTTTGTGTGACGAAAGAGCCAAGAGTGGTGTTTACATTGTTAGAGGTATGATGAAGAAGAAAGAGGGGGAGAAGGAGAGAAGGAGGAGGAGGAAGAGGAGAAACAGAGATCAGATATGGCCTGCAAAACTTAACATACTTGTTATTTGGCTCTTTACAAACACATTTGCCAACTCCAGGACTAGAAGAAAGAATATATGCACTAAAATCAAACTCTTTAACAACATTGGTGCTGCTCACCGTCTGTACAACTCAGGGATGATTACTTTGACTTTGAACCTAGGTGTTGTCACCTGGGGAGCACTGCACACCCAGCTTCTCCTCCAAAGAGAATTCTTGCAGGAAAGAAACATGTGTAACTATATTAAGTTCAGCATTTAAAAAGGGCATCAACAAAACAGTGAACATACTTTAAAGATTCTATTAATAGAAACTTTAAAAATAAGCAAAACTCTGGTAGGTGTGTGGAGTATAGCTGCTGTTTTGTTGATGAGTTCTGGTTACATGGGTATCCCTGCTTATGAAAATTCATCAAAATTTGTGTTCCCTTAGGAACATTTTTTGAAATGTGAATTACACCATATTAAAACATATTTTAAATGACATCTAACCGAGAAAACTTTTGAAACTTCAAGAAAAACCTTTTGTTTTTCTGTAAGTCTACCAATAAAATAATATCTGAGGGGAAGTTTGTGTTCAACAAAAAAAGGGAACAGGATGAAATGCGCTAGTTTGGCTTAATCAAACCAAACCATTCTTTACATTGACTTGCAGCCCAGTGTTTTTCCCACTTCACCATGATATTTCACCTCGTCTGCACCTGGAGATGTAAACACCTGTGGGATGGTGGTGACCAACAAGGCATGTAACTGAAGCTTTGTCTTTCTGATGTCCCAGTAAGGACCGGCTCCTAACCATCTGGCCCTGCGCACTCCCTCCTCGTATCTGGTTCTGTCCACATGTAAACACGGACTCTGGTCACATTAAACTATTCCTCTTCCTGATCATATCAAGATGCCTCACAATTCTGACCTTCATACATTCCATTCCCACTCCTCAAAATACCATCAGCTTTTTAAAAAACTGCTTAATTTACTTTATCATAACTAGTAATATAGAAGAATTTTTTACATAGTTTATTAAAAATAACTTTGGGAAGCTGTACTTTTGACTGATCAGCAATAAAACTATTGAAAAGATAAGGTTATCAAATAATTACCCCATGTTAATCCTGAAAATAATTGTTATAAGCCAATCTTGTAAATTCAAGACCAGGTACATCATAAATAATCACAAATATTAGAAACGTATTCAAAATATCCATATGTTTAGTATACATAGAAAATTCACTGACTGAAATAAGTCATGAAACATGGACTGGAATTTTGTGGGCTCTTAAGCTTCATTTTGTCCCTACTATTTTAAAATTTCAATGGTTTGGCCCATTTCTGCATTTGTTAAAACTGTAACCTTAAAATTTTTTTTTAATAACTTTACAAACACATAAATATGCTTAATCACTAACTTGGGAAACCTCTGTTGCTCCAAATCAAGTATTTCTCTTTGTCTATGAAACTTTCTCTAGCCAGCATCATGACTGCTGACCGATTTCCACTGTGAATGTTACGCGTGCTTCTATGAGGGAGTCCATGACACATACATGATTATTTATTTGTATTGTAGCAGGACAAGCCACAGACAAAACCCCTCAGACACCGAGTTAAAGAAGGAAGGGTTTTATTCGGCCAGGAGCTTCAGCAAGACTCACGTCTCCAACAACCAAGCTCCCTGAGTGAGCAATTCCTGTCCCTTTTAAGGTCTTACAACACTAAGGGGGTCTGCGTGAGAGGGTCGTGATCTATTGAGCAAGCAGGGGATACATGACTAGGGGCTGCATGCACCGGTAATCAGAACGGAATAGAACAGGACAGGGATTTTCACAATGCTTTTCCATACAATGTCTGGAATCTGTAGATAACATAACTGGTTAGGTCAGGGGTGGATCTTTAAGCAGGCCCAGGATGTGGCGCCGGGCTCTCTGCCTGTGGAATTCATTTCTGCCTTTTAGTTTTTACTTCTTCTTTCTTTGGAGGCAGAAATTGGGCATAAGACAATATGAGGGGTGGTCTCCTCCCTTAGTTTGTTTGCCTATCCTAGTACCTCAGACCTCCTGAAGAGAAGAAATGCCCTGTCTCCCAGTGACTGATATCTAGTAGAGACTCAACATGCATTTGTTAAATAAATGACTTGAGAATCCTTATGACTTGAAGATAATGTTTTAAAATGACAGAAAATTATTTTTTCCATTTGTGTGATTCTTCCTAGTGAAGTAATACTCCTTCACGAATTGGTTAAAGCTTTCTTTTTAAAACATGTATTTATGTCAATGAATTTTAACACATACAGTGATATGATTTTCAAAACCAGTCAATTTTATTTAAGAAACTCAATAGAAAAGTTAAAGACTCGATGAATCATACAAATATTTCAGATTATTATTATCTGACTATGCATTATTTCTTTCATGAAAGAAAGCCAAAAAGCAAAAATGAAGCCAAAAGCAAATCATTTTCTAATGAACCATTGAAATTTAACCCCTGGAATAATTAACTAAAAAATAATATAGAATTTGTTTCATAGACTAACTGTGAATAGTTAAGAAGGTCTTCACTGAATAACCAGTGGTTTATATGGCAAAAATGTTGTTAGATAAAAGGAAAGAGTTAATCTTGTGCCTATTGAATAATACATTTTTGTGTTTGAGAACCCAGTTATTTTGATATTATTTAAAACACTGCCATTAGACTAATGTGAGCTTTTTGGAAAAAATCTTTCAACCCTCTTCCTTCAATTTCTCCATCTATAAATAGTTATACTGCAACTCTAAAATAACTCAAGATTTAATTTAACCTATTTGTGTTGAAGAATGATCTGAGATGCGATACCCAAAATGCTCACTAGATGGCAGGGTTCCCATTTCAAAGGGAGCGCTACCTTGTTACAAAACAGTAAAGGCTTCCAACAAACAGAATTCGAAATGTGTTTATTTGCGTGGCTATAAATATAGCACATCTGATCCAATTTTCCACTGGGTTCCATGCTTTTCAGTGATTTTTCAGCCAGTTTTTTAAAAAGTCAGATTAAAGACATTATTTGATATGCAGCCACATTCTTTCCAAATAATCACAATTAATCCCTGTTCCTTATTTTTAATCAGACATTGCATATCCATCCACAGTGTCATTAGCTGAAAGAAATTATGAACCCATTTATTAAGTGGTGTGTGATTTTTGAACACAGTTTCGCCAAGCCCTCAGCATGTGTAAGTATGAATATCTCTGGAATTTATTTACAGTTCCAGAAAACCAAAGCAACACCTGCTAAACTTTGTTATATTCCTGACGGGGTGCTCACTGCTATTTAAAAGCCATTCCTACTGTGGCCAGTTGTGACTGCCTGAGACCAAATATTCTCAAGGTAAATTGAACTGAATTTTCAGACAAATGAAGGTGCTTTGATCAACTAAGTAAATGTATGTAGTTAATCTTTGAAAAACAAATGGCATGCATACAGGCAAAGCTATTATTATTACCAGTTATCATGATTATTATTGTTGCTGACTATTTTATTTCTAAAACTTTCAGAGGAGTACTTTCCAAGAAATTTAAGATCAAGGAAAAGAAATGTATTTCTTCTAAATCGAACATAGCAGATTTGGTGTTTCAACCAAAAGAAATTTTTCCACTTGCATGGTTCATACTGAGCAACCTTTTATCAATATGAAAAAGGAGTTTTCCAGGCTTCCCTGAAAATTCCAAATTTGCTTATTCTCAATATTTGTCATAAATTGCTAAACTTTCTGGCCTAAATTTAAATTATTTCAAGGCAGAGTCATTGGAAGCATAGCCCTGCCTTTCCATTTGCAAAGCAACAAAACACTCTAAGAAGAATCCCTCTTAACATAAAACAAAGTGATATGTCATGTGGTCTTCAGGGTAAAATGTGAAACAAATATACCAAAATCTATCTTCCTTCCATTACAACAACAACAACAACAGCAAAAGTAGGTCATACTTGAAATCCCCCTGCCCTTGTCATGGACAGTGGGGTTTTTAAAATCCCTCTTCAGTCTCTGGGCAGTGTTTAGATGCAAAGTATTTTAATATGTCATGAGGTCCCTGTCTTTCTGCCTAATCCTACTCTATCATAATGCATCTACCACAATGGAGATTCATGCATGCTTAATTTCCATAAATTACACAGCCTGGCATTTTCATAAAGACAAATTCCAATTGTAAACTATTAAACCTAAGTCAACGTCCTTTGATGTCTCTGAGAAAGATTGTTGGGGAAGTTTAAGCATTCCCACATGGGGATGTGTTCCCTGAAGTAGGTGAGGAGGGAGGTAATATGTTTTTTTGCCTCTCATATCTCTTTATTAACTTGGATGTGTTCTTTTGAGGCTGAAGTGAGTTCCTTTACAGAAACTAAAAAAAAAAAAACAAACACAAAAACAACAAAACAAAACAAAAACACTGGGGGAAAACCAGCACCACACATCTCTCCCAAAAGCTGAACTCTTAATCAGAATCAAAAGAAACTGTTTCTCTGAAGCCATGGCTTGGTTTCAACTTCTAAAGTGGGAACCAAATCTAGCTGCCCCTAACCAATAGCCTTACTCTTTGGATTATTGAATGTTATTTTTTTACTTTGTTTCAAAACTCTCTTCTTCAAGCTCCCTTATAACTATGTAGTTAGATCAAAGGGAATACCATCCAGACCTCTCCATTCAGGTACCATGGAGCTTTCATTATTTAGTTGTGGAATTTCCTCAACAGATCCTGTTCTCAGCATCCTGTTGACATAATTTAACATACAGGTTATAAAGACTTCTGTGAGCCTTCTCCCTTCCTGTTTACTTTCACTCCTCGGTGGAACCCAGGGCTCAGAAGCCAGCTCTTTTACATCTGAAAGCCGGATCACCTCCCCCCAAAGCAGGAAAGGTGTGAAAAGTAAGCAAGGGAAAGCAAGAAAGCAAATACAGTGGCTTTTTAACAGCACTGCAGACCTGGCTCGGTCTGAGAGGTGATTCAGGGAGTGAGAATTCTGAGCAGGGGGCAGGATGGGGACCATGGATACATTTCTAGGTCCTGCTGAGTTGGTCCTTCACAGGGTGGCTTTGTTGTGAGATGTGACATGTTATGAATTCCTGAAACCCCACACAAACTCACATGCAAATGTAAGTTGATTTAAACACAAGAGGGGGCTCTCAGATTCAAGGCTACTAACCAGAACTAGTGAGATGGAAGATTTCTTAGTTCTGTAATTACTCCTGATGCACACCTCTGGGAAGAGGATGTCTTCCTAACTATGTTTGCAAATGTTGGCTGGAAACCATGGGGGCCTGGCCAGAAATCGCCACGTGAGCCATCTCAGGTCGAGACAAGTCAAAATGTCATAACAGAGGAATAGCGCCAAAGGGTATTTTAGCAGCAATTTGAACTTTGTAAGCACAATACAATACAGCTGTTGAAGGTTCAGGGTTTGTGGCATGCAGTGGGGGTGAGCGCAAGGTGTTGGTGCAGGGGCAGTGTCAAAGCGTCAACTGCCAAGTGATTTTGAAGCAGACATAGAGAGACTACAGATGATGGACAGAGCAGATGAGGAAATCCTTTATTTGCATGAAACTGCTGAAGGATGCAAATTTCAGAGCAGGTAGCACCTTTTCAGTTTCAGGTGCCCCAGGAAAAAGATTTTCTTAAATCCATTTTGGCAAGCCAGCCACAAAAGGCCAGGCATGTGGACCCAGAAAGTATAGGGGTGAATCAGTGGTCAGTGTGGATTCCGGGTATCTGAATACCAGCTTAGGCAAACTACAGCCCCATCAATTCAATGCACACCTTTCTTTGTAAATTTACCTTGGGTATTTAGGTATAGTTTATGTGACATTTTTTGAAATTATCATCATTAAGAAAAAAGCATATGTATATGTTTCTATACCTATACTCTTCCCGAATACAATGGAAACTAACATGGTTTTATTTTGCTACTTTCAAACCAAATCCCAGTTTTTGTTGATAAAATCTGAAATTTAAAACCCAGATTAATAGTAAATGTGTACTTTATATTATGATTATAATGTTACTATTATAAATATATGAATATTTATGTATTATGTTTTAGTTATAATTCTTTGCAAAAAGTATTGTCTCATGTGCTTTAAAGTGTATAAACTTTAATAATTCTTCAAACTCATAGTATATTTAGTTTTATTTCTCATTACTATATGTTTTTAATTCCATAATGTCTCCATAGTTGATGTCTATATTTTGGTACCAATTAGAAGTGCGCTCTTTGAAACATTTATTTTATTTTCTAAAAAATTTCACTTAAGGACATTATTTTGGCTGGAGTGATCCCAATTTCCATTTCATCAATTGTATAAGGAGTTATATGTAGAAACTTGAGGTAATTAGTATAGTATTTTTTCAATTTATTCCAGTGATATTTTAGTACCCTTAAAAGATTGATGCTTACAAAATTATCTTTTAAATTTCCTGTGTGTGTGTGTGTGTGTGTGTGTGTGTGTGTGTGTGTGTGTGTGTGTGTGTGTGTATGTGGTTAGGTACCATTGTAAAAGTACTTGAAGGCTATACTTTTATTCATTTCTCAGCTGACTGTTATGCAAATTGACTTTTTTTTTTTTTACAAAGGGTATGGAAGGAAAATGTACTTTGTAAATCTCCTATAAAGTTATGTTTCCTTTGTCCTGATACCAGGCAGCAACATAGCTTGTTGTAGAAATTTTGGGTCAAATATTTATTTACGCACAACACTAAAATCTCTATTTGACATATTTGCTGAATACCCACTGTCTGCCGGGCACCCTCCTAGGTTTTGCAGACCAGCGAACAAGACTGCAGATTCCTTATGTAGTTGAACTTGCATTATTGTAATTTAAAAGACAACTTTTACTTTCTTCCCCATCCCTTCTTTCTCTTCCTTTTTATTTTGAGTGGGTGCATATAGAGATATTTTTCTCATTTAGTTTTTTTTTTTTTAAATTATACTTTAAGTTTTAGGGTACATGTGCACAACATGCAGGTTAGTTACATATGTATACATGTGCCATGTTGGTGTGCTGCACCCATTAACTCGTCATTTAGTTTTGAATGTGAAAAATACTATTGAGTATATATGTGAGGATGCTTCATTTTTTACTAATTGTTCTTGTTTTGAGGAGGACCTTTCAAGATGGGAGGTGTTATATTAAATACATGTTACACACACCCCTTCATGTTTTATTTTAATCTTTTCTCTCATATATTATCCTTTATCCTTTCATTCTGACATATAGAATAATTTATTAGGCTACTCTCTCCTTTACTATTTTTTCTTCCATTCTATTCAATTACTATCTACATTGCAGTTTTTAGTTCATCAATGATATGCTTAATTGCTAGGCATTCTTTCCTGATCTTAGATAGTTATCTCTTCATGATTGCCTATTCCAGTCATTCTGTGCTGTGTGCCTTCTCTAATTTGTTAGAAATAAAATTTAGATATTTTTCAAAAATATGATTTCTTGCAGCAGCACTGAGAAACACGTGCACATTCCTCTGACTACTTTCTCTCTTTTAGAAAACATCTTTTTTTTTTTTGAGGCAGAGTCTTGCTCTGTCGCCCAGGCTGTAGTGCAGTGGCATGATCTCGGCTCACTACAACCTCTGCCTCCCGGGTTCAAGGGATTCTTCTGCCTCAGCCTCCCGAGTAGCTGGGACTACAGGCATGCATCACCACGCCTGGCTATTTTTTTTATTTTTAGTAGAGATAGGGTTTCACCATGTTAGCCAGGATGGGCTCGATCTCCTGACCTCATGATCCGCCTGCCTTGGCCTCCCAAAGTGCTGGGATTACCGGCCTGAGCCACTGCGCCCAGCGGAGAACAGCATCTTTTACGTGTCTGAAAATTTCTCTCATTTTGCTCATGTTTACAAAGAGAGATTTCGGCTGGTTTTGTGTCGATTGTGTCGGTTAAAATAAATCCTGTCGGTGAGGCTTCCTGTCTGATTTTTACAGATCCAAATGAAGGGATAAAGAAAAAGTTTTAATTTACTCTAGATCCACTTAACTATTTCTGAGATTCAGCAAGTATATGGTGGGGACTAAAAAGTGAGGTAATCCTATAATTTCCTCCGGGCCAAGTCATTTCTTTGCCATTTTGTTGAGCCTCTCAGGGGTCCTTCTACATAATTCTCTTTTCCTGACTATTGTAGAGTTTTTATCTTCGTGGGCTCTGGGATCAGAAGTGCCAACACATCCACAGGGGTCCTTGACAGTGACACAGTCCTTCTCAACTTCTCTACTTGACTTTCTGACTTGGTAGGAGAGGTTTTGTTAAGTTCTTTCACATTTTTCCCAGAACACAATGCTATCTCGTCATATAAAAGGAGTTTCTACCCACTTTTCCATTTAAGTAAGTTTATGCAAACTCTACTATGGCATAGACCATTAGTTCTTCCCTCAGTAACTTTCTGTATTTCTTCTATACAATTAGAAGCTTCAAATGCCACATAGATAACCAGCTAAAGACCTCATTCACCAGCTTCCCTTCCAGGAAATTTTCATCATGTAATTGGATTTAGGCAAGTGGTAGGAGAAAAAATGTGGTATATGCAATATCGTGCCTTTAAAAGAAAAGGGATGTGTGTATGTGTGTGTGTGTGCATGCACACACACGTAGAGAAAAGAACATTCTTTCTCTCTCTTTGTGTATATATATATATATACACACACAAGAGAAAAGACATATATATATATATATATATATATATATATAGTTCTATAGGATTAGGTGGCTTAACTTCTGTGAACCCTCAGAACTTATTTAGAAACTGAGGCTGATCACAGTAACACACACCTCTACAGTTCATGGGTTTTTGTAAGAACTAATTGGGTAACTATATTCGATTTTATTTGATAAACTGTAAAATCTTATAAAAAGCCATTTGTTACAATTGGCTCTCACTATGTAACAGACTACCCATATTATTAATTATTATTAAGTAAATTTATAACTTATGAAATGAAAATTTAAATTGTGCTTTTGCTTTTGTGTGTAATCTTGTCTTTATATTTTTGGATATATATATATATTTTAATAACTTTTGGGGTACAAGTGGTTTTTGGTTTTATGAATGACTTGTATAGTGGGTAGGTACATGGATGAATTGCATGTGTGTTCACATATATATATGAAACAGGAAAATTCCCTTGTCCCCCTCACAGGGTGTGTGATGGGATGTTGCTGGCTTCTTTGGTGCCCTCCTGCTCAAACCTCTAGGGGGAGCATGCAGATGGACAGGATGTGGGGCTCCAACCCCATGCCAGCATCTAGGATTGAGTGTTTAGAGCTTCTGAAGCCCCAGTGGGCGTGTGTTATGGTGCGCTCTTTCAGTTTAGCCATCCGTAGGCAGCTTGTGTTAATCAGTTCAATTAGACTCCCTGACTTATTGCAAGGACAGAGGGCTTTCTGAATCCTGGGATTTCTTCCTTTGGTGTATTGGAAGGGATCAGAGGGCACCTGGGATTAGAGAATGAGTGCAAGGTTTTATCGAGTGGAAGCAGCTGTCAGCAGATGGAGGAGCCAGAAGGGAGGTGGAGTGGGAAGGTGGTTTTCCCCTGGAGTCAGGCTGCTTAGCAGCTGGGCTCTCCTCCAACCGCCCCAGCCAAACGCCACATCGTTCCGCCGGTCGATGGCCTTCCAGTGCCTCTCTCTCCATGTCCAGCCGCTTGTCTTCTTCCGCTGGTGTGTTCCTCTTGACGTCCAGCTGCTTGTGTGTGTGCCTGCTAGGGTCTCCGGGTTTTTTATTGGCACACGATGGGGGTGTGGCGGGCCAGGATGGTGTTGGGAAATGCAACATTTGGGCAGGAAAACAGAAATGCCTGTCGGCACCTAGGTCCGCGGTCACAGGCCCTGGCCAGAGCCCTAACCAGAAACTACACCCTCCTCTACCCAGCACTTCCCTGAATCCTTTCCATATCAATATGTATATATGTGTGTGTGTGTGTGTGTGTGTGTGTGTGTCTACATATATATATATGGAGAAAAGGAATATATATACATATTCCTTTTCTCTCCTTTTTCTGTTCAGTGGAATTTGCATGTGGTGGAAGGAACTAAAATAGTGTCAGAGCCAAGAGAAAAGTTCCCCTTTGCCTGCTGAAGTTTCACTGAAAAATCAACTCACAGAATGACATACAAGTTTATTTATCATGTACACACTGGAGTCAAAGATACAGGGAAAAGCCAAAGATACAGGGGAAATCGTCTATTTTATGCTTAGATTCAACGAACTATGGACAGCTGGGTAGACATATCACTGGACAAAAAGGGTATGATCCAATTCTAATAGACTGAATTGGGAAGCCCAGCGAGGCCTGTGTATCAAGATTCTTCTTGGCCCCTCTGAGCACGCATTTCTTTCTTCTGGGTGCAGGCCAGGACCCTCTCTAGAATGGGGGTCTTATGACCTACAGCCAAATAAGGTGAGTTAGGTCATTTCCTTGTGGACAGTTTTTACACAGAAAGGTATAGAAGAACTTAGACCAGTATTATTTGGTTTTATGGCTGGTTTGGGGGGAAAAGCGGTTCTGGTTTCAGTGATCTGCCTTGGGGAAGAAGGATTCTAGGGTTTATGGGTAGCCTTGGGGGAGAATGGGACTGAGAGACAGGAGGGCAGGAGAAAGAGAAAAACTTCAGCTTTTGAGGCTGCTTCTGAGGGCTTCATTTTAGGGTATTGTTTTGGGGTATTTTTTGGGTATTGTTTTCCGAGTCCCATCATTAATCATCTTAAACCACCAGATGGGGACCTGCATATTAAAGATGACAGAACAATAAGAATAAGCCTGGGTTCCACAGGGGAGAAAAGATTCCTTTTCTTACCCATCACAAGTTTCATAGCTGAGATCCCCATAACCAAAGGCAGATAGACTAGAGTAAAACATTCAGATTTACTTGATATAACTTTTATGTGACATGGGAGGCTTCAGTATAAAGATCTATAGAAAAGAGGAAAACTGTGTTTACGAACATACGTGCAGAAGTCAGAGTGGAGGGCTTGAAACGGGGTATAGTCTAATGGTAACACATGGTGGGGGTGGGCGAGGAACTTAGCAATGTCTGTTTGTTCAGATTCTTCTTCGTGTCTCTGTGTGGCATTCCTTCCCTCTGGGTACAGGGCAGGACACTTGTCGTGTGAGAGTCTTCAGGGAAGAAGAGAGAGAGAGAGGCCAGAGAGTGACCTTCATAGGTTTTATAACCTGCTTCAGGAGAGAATGGTGAGAGAAGGTTGGAGAGACCTTTCTGCTTCTGTTTTTTTAAAAAATGCCAAGGTGGAATATTTTGGGTAGCATGCCCTGAACAATTTCAAAAGTGTGCAACTGTATATCACAACTGTGTAGGGCCCCAAAACATTTTCCTCCTCTGTCTGAATGAAGATTCTATAATTGAGTCTGCTGAAATGAACTGACAATAGACAAGGCAGGGGGAAAGGCATACAAATGTATTGTGTGCATAAACACGAGAGTCACACAAAATATGAGGTTCAAAGAGGGGGCCAGGTGGCAGAAACTTAAGTAGAAAGAAACAGGGGCCTCTGAGGGGGAGGGAGGTGGTGGCACAGACCATGGAAAGATAAGGAGAGAAAGGATGGTGAGCAAAGGCTGTCTTATTATGCAGATCAAGTTTCTCAGGTAACCGCCCTTAGAAAAGCAGCTGAAAGAAGAAGTGAAAAGTCTGTCCTAGCGTGTTGTCCTGGGCCTGGCGACTTTTAGTTTCCTTTTCTGCAATACGAATTAATCTTCCCTGGTCAATAAGATTTCAGACAGGAGATTGAAGGCAATTGTGTTTCTTTTGGAAGAATTTCCCTCAATCAGATAAGGAAATTTCAGGGACAGCTCCTCCCTGCACTTGGTAGGAGAAACTAGGGAGGGTCAGAGAGTCCTTGATTCCAAAGCAGCTTCGAAAGCTCTCGTTTCCTTTAGTTCTTCGTGCTCAGTGTGCCAAAGCACCAAACGTTGGGGTATCATTTTCTGAGCCCAACACCTGGTCTGCTTACCTCTGGACTGCTGTGTGAGTGAGAAACAAACCTTCCCATTGTGTATGTGCTGTTACACTGGTCTTTATCACCTTGACTAGAAATCTCTTTGCATGGCACCCTGCCCTGGTTTCTGGTAGTGAGGTAGGTAATTATGTCTATCATTTCTTGTGGAATCTGGATGACATCACCACTTCCTCTCACTCCTGAAATGATTTCAAAGCTAAGACAATGTCACTTTACCAGCAATTGGTTTCTCCTCTCCCTTCCTGATTTTTGCATACTACTATAGTACGATCAAGAGGTAGTGCTTTTATTCATTGATGAAACACACATTATTTAGAATTTGCTATTATCCAGGCTTCACTAAGCACCAAGTTAATTCAGGATTCCTCAAATAATTTATCATTTAACAGAGGGAGCTGGAAGTATTAAAAAGTAAGCACACTAAAGTGAAAGACAGGCATGTCCAGGTGACAGTGAGAGCATAGAGGAAGGATGTTGACTCAACATACCTCATACTGCTCTTATATACTTTTAAAGGAATTCATATCATTTTAATATCCCATTTCTATGATGCTTCCATCACATAAGCTGATTTTTGCCCTCTCTTTGTTGTGAGGAATGGATAAAGAGCAATTGGTTAATAAGTTTGAGATCATCGTTCATTAAGTTGTAAGCACTGGTCATATTGAGAAGTGATCTTAACAAGTTCTACAACTCAACTTAAATGCTTACGTACTAACATGCAGAATTATTTCCTGTCTGAACTCCTACAACAGATGCTTTTCTTGCTACAAAGTTTGCTATAAATTATATGCTAAGATAGGGCACAGATCCCCCTGCCCACTGCAGTGCAAAGTGCTGGACAAGGAATACGATCAATAGTAACTTGTTGAGTTTGGCAGGGAGGGAATGAAGAAGAGAAGGAAAGATGATAGGAAGGAAAGAAGATATACGAAGGAAAGAAGGGAGGGAGGGAGGAAGGAAGGAAGGTAGGCAGGCAGGCAGGCAGGAAGGAAGGAATCATGGCATAGCCTATGTTACTTTCTAGATCACAGGAAACCAAAAACAAATTGATTCTTAGTATGTCTGATGCGTTGTTACAATTGTTATTATTGAAGCAAAAATAGAAAAACAGGTAGCTGTATCATTCAAGTTACTGTTAGGAGACCTAAGTTAGACTCCTAGCTTGGCGATTTACTAGCTAGGTGGTCCTTGGCATAATAATTAACCTCAGTGAATCTCAAATTCCACATCTGTTGTTTGGGCATCATACCTGTCATGCAATGTTTTTGTGAAAATGAAATGGAATATCTATGGAACTTCTTAGCAAAGATCCAAGTTCATAGTAAATACTCAATAAATGTTAATGGCATATGCATTTTAATAATAAACTTTTAATTTGCAATATATTAACTATGTTGAAAAGTACATATTTCAAATAATAAATATCCATTTACCAATCTCTCAGATTTATTGGATGTTAAAGATATACACAAACTCCTTTATAGGAGGTAGGCATTCTGCATCATTTTTTACTCTTTGAAATCATTTTTACATTACAATTTCCCCATATGTTATCCCAATATATTTTTGCTCTTCAAAAATTCTTTATTGATTCACCAATGTATATAATAAAATAATGTATTTTGAAATTTGAAATGAAAATAATTTGACATTAAAATTATTATTTATTTATTGTGGCTATAAAGGTCTATGTGTAGTTTTTCCTGGATTAGATTCTGAAGTCAAAAGTTAATATATAATTGATAAGAGCTTAAACATATTAAAATATTGTTAGTAGCTATTAAATGCAAAATGTAAAATTTTGCTGGAAATCTAGGTATTGTTGAGATAGGCAGGGCTGGATTATCTAGTTATGTAGGAGCCTTTGCAGATATTTCTATTTTGAACTGTCCCGTTGTTAAATACACCAGAAGTTTTTCCTCTTTAAAGCAACTCATCATAGTTGTATTAGGGATGAGGGCATCTTCTTCTTTTATTATTGTTATTATTATACTTTAAGTTCTAGGGTACATGTGCACAACGTGCAGGTTTGTTACATATGTGTACATGTGCCATGTTGGTCTCCTAATGCTATCCCTCCCCCCTTCCCCTACCCCACGACAGACCCTGGTGTGTGATGTTCCCCATCCTGGCATCTTCTTCTTTTGAGAAATAAAGGATTAGTAGTTGTGAAACAGGATGTGAAGAAGGAAATCCTATCGTCACTGTCTCAGTTTAACTTTAGGATATATGGCATATATTGAAGACATGAAAATTGCTTCTCTTAAATTATCTGTGCATATTTAGCTTTGTGGTGAAGGGATGTTGTGAAGAGGAAGCAAAGATAATACAAATAGGAGTTAAAACATAGCACATTGCCTTTGTGTATTTTTTAAAGCATTTTTGTTCCTTTTTCTAACTATAAAATACACACATAGGAGTAAAAATTTCTACCAGTTGAGGGCAAGCATATACATATAAGTCCAAGATTCTATGATAAATACTATGAACACTTTGTATATTATACTTTCTGATTTTTTTCCTTTTATTATTATACATTAAGTCCTGGGATACATGTGCAGAACGTGCAGGTTTGTTACATAGGTTTACACGTGCCATGGTGGTTTGCTGTGCCCATTAAACCGTCATCTACATTAGGTATTTCTTCTAATGCTATCCCTCCCCTAGTCCCCCACCCCCCGACAGGACCTGGTGTGTGATGTTCCCCTCCCTGTGTCCATGTGTTCTCATTGTTCAACTGCCACTAATGAGTGAGAACATGCGGTGTTTGGTTTTCTGTTCCTGTGTTTCCTGAGAACGATGGTTTCCAGCTTCATCCATGTCCCTGCAAAGGATATGAACTCATCCTTTTTTATGGCTGCATAGTATTCTATGGTGTATATGTGCCACATTTTCTTTATCCAGTCTGTAACTGATGAGCATTTGGATTGGTTCCAAGTCTTTGTTCTTGTGAACAGTGCTGCAATAAACATATGTGTGCATATGTCTTTAGAGTACAATGACTTGTAATCCTTTGGACATGTACTCAGCAATGGGGTTGCTTTGTCAAATGGTATTTCTGATTCTAGATCCTTGAGGAATCGCCACACTGTCTTCTACAATGGTTGAACTAATTTACACTCCCACCAATAGTGTAAAAGCGCTCCTATTTCTCCATATCCTCTCCAGCATCTGTTGTTTCGTGTGATCGCCATTCTAACTGGCATGAGATGGTATCTCATTGTGGTTTTGATTTGCATTTCTCTAATGACCAGTGATGATGAGCTTTTTTTCATATGTTTGTTGGGCACATAAATGTCTTCTTTTGAGAAGTGTCTGTTCATATCCTGTGCCCACTTTTTGATGGAGTTGTCTTTTTCTTATAAATTTGTTAAAGTTCTTTGTAGATTCCAGATATTAGCCCTTTGTCAGATGGATAGATTGCAAAAATTTTCTCCCATTCTGTAGGCTGCCTGTTCACTCTGATGATAGTTTCTTTTGCTGCGCAGAAAAGCTCCTTAGTTTAATTAGATCCCATTTGTCAATTTTGGCTTTTGTTGCCATTGCTTTTGGTGTTTTAGTCATGAAGTCTTTGTCCATGCCTATGTCTTGAATGGTATTGCCTAGGTTTTCTTCTAGGGTTTTTATGCTTTTATGTCTTACATTGAAGTCTTTAATCCATCTTGAGTCAATTTCTGTATAAGATATAAGCTAGGGGTCCAGTTTCAGTTTTCTGCATTTGGCTAGCCAGTTTTCCCAACACCATTTATTAAATAGGGAGTCCTTTCCCCATTTCTTGTTTTTGTCAGGTTTGTCAAAGATCAGATGGTTGTAGATGTACAACCATCTGATTTTTTTTCCTAAGAATCTATTTACATTTTAAACTTTTAAAATTATATATGATATTTTCTTAGATTTTTTTCTGCATAAAAGTATTTAAATATATATATTTCCATCAAAATACAACATTTTATATTTTTTATTCATTATAATTCAGTTTAAAATATTTTTTAATTTTTCATGTGATTTCTTCTTTAACTCATGACATTTTTATAAATGTGTTATTTAATTTCCAAATAATTTGAGTTGGTTTTTAGGCAGCCATTTTTATCCTTTGGTCTTTTTTTAAGCAGCAGCCAGAGATTCCATTCATTTGTAAGTTGGCTTACTACAATTCTTCAAAATAAGACAACAAAGATTTTATAATACACTATTATTTTATATATGACGAAGAGAAAAAAGTTACCAATCGTACCATGTATTACACGATTGGATATAAGAAATAGCTCTATTTTAGTGCTGTTAATATATGAAAACCAAAACAAAATCTATGCCTTTGAATTGACAGACTTTATTATTGACTTCTCAGCTCAGAACTCATGACCTTCAGTCTCTTAGGAAAATCCATAGTTATTATAGTAACCTCCAAAGTCATTATGTAGTCTACCAATTTCTCTCCCTGACTTCTAATCTCTCTCTCCTTATACCCCGCTACACTCACCCTTACCATGCTTGCCATTCTGAACTTACTGAGCTCAAGGACTCCAGATGTACTTCTACCTCGGAACCTTCGTTACAACTTTCTGTCCTCCCAGTCACCCACAGCTTATTCTCTCACTTCTCTCAAGTCATTGCTCAACTTTCTTCTTTACAGCGAGACCCTTCCCAGCTACCCAATTCAAACATGAAATATTTGCTTTCTTTATCACCTTCCTGATCGATATTCCTTCCCCATTTTCTTTCTCTTCATTGCCCTTATCCGAAATTGACCTACTACAGAACATTCTGTGGAATTACTCCCACTTAATATTTTCCCAGTTGCATAGTACTATGTTATTAATATCCATTGGATTTATATTTGAATGCAACATCTTTTGGGCATGTTTATACAGGAAAAAAAATTATTATGCCCACAAGTCTAAAAGCAACATTTTTAAATGAAACAATATTCATGAACAGTCTTTAGTTATATTGCAAACATCATTGATAGAACATACAAATCTCAGGAAGTGAGAGCAGAGTGTCAACTAAGGTGATGCACAGCATGCTACTATGTTGATGTTAACTATTTATTAACATCAGTTGTTGGGTGAACAAAATCAGTGTTTTATGTATTTTACTTCCCAATATAACCATTTGTTATTAATATTTATATATTTGATATTTTTATTATATTGTAGGATATTGGTTGGGTTGGAGGTTAATGTGTCATATATTATTTTCCTGATCTAGAACAATGGGGAATATATTTCTGTAATATGTTTTACATTTTTCATAGAAGTTACAATTTTCATGCAAAAACATTTTGCTTTCAAGAATGGATGAGAGAATTAGTGATGGGAGATGCCTATGTGTATCTTACTTGTTGCTTTATTATTATTATTGCCATTAATAGTGCCTTTCTCCCAAAGAAAAATTCAGTGAAGGCAAGCCTTTATGTCTGTTTTGTTCACTAGAGCTAAGATGGAGCCTAACACATTGTAAGTGACTAATAAATATTTGCCAAATGAATGAGCATTGCTGGCCTCTTTGATATTTTTTAAATATTACTGTAGCCAATTAACTGAATTAATTTTTCTATTGCTTCTAATAGTATTTCAGTTGATTTTTGTATGTTTTCTCAGTAGAATATAGAATTATTTGTGAATGGTAATTTTATCTTTCCTTTTTCAAAAATGTTTCATGTCTTATCGCATTAAGACTTTGAGAAAACATTCCATTTTGTTTTTTGTAGCAGGCTGTCTTAGTCCATTTGGGTTGCTATAAAAAAATACCTTAGACTGGGTAATTTATGCACAACATAAATTTTTGCTCACAGCTCTAGAGGCTGGGAAGTCCAAGATGAAGGCACTGGCAGATTCAGTATCTGGTGGGGGCCTGTTCCTCTTAGAAAGTATCTTCTTGCTGTGTCCTAACAGGGCAGAAAGTGTTAACTAACTCCTTCAGGCCTCTTTTAATAGGGCAGATCCATCATAACCTAATCACTTCCAAAAGCCTCAGCTCTTACTATTATCACAATAGGGATTAGTTTTTCCTCTCTCTCCCTCCCTCCCTTCCTCCCTCGCTCCCTCCCTCCCTCCTACCCTCTTTCTTTCTTTCTCTCTCTCTCTTTCTTTCTTTCTCTTTCTTGCTTTCTTGCTTTTCTTCTTTTTCTTTCTTTTTTCGATGATGTCTCACTCTGTCATCCAGGCTGAAGTGCAGTGGCATGATCACAGCTCACTGTAGCCTTGATCTCCTAGACTCAATTGATCCTCCTACCTCGGCCTCCTGAGTAGCTGGGACTACAAGCATGCCACTACACCTAGCTCATTTTTCTTTTGTAGAGATTGGGTTTCACCATGTTGCCCAGGCTGGTCTCAAACTCCAGGGCTCAAGCTATCCTCCTGCCTCTGCCTCCCAAAGTGCTGGGATTACAAATGTGAGGCACCACGCCCAGCTGGATTAGTGTTCAACATATGAATTTTGGGATAACACAAATATTCAAACCATAGCACAAGTATAACTACCTTAGTCCTAATTTTAATGGTTTATGTTTTAACATCTCTTGTTCACCAATAGATATGATGTCAATTGGTGTTGATTAATATTTATTATATAAAGAAAAAACTCTTACTATATAGAATGTTTTCATTTTTGAGTGGAGTGATTAATTTTTATCAGAATTTTTACAAAGTTTTTCTTTAGTGATGTGAAGCTGGTACATTTCATGATCTTGATCTACCCTTTCTTTTCCTGTATAAACCCTAACTGGCTCTTACATATTACATTTTTAGTGTTCTATTGAAATTGATTGGTATGTCTGTCTGGATAGCCTAGATGATGTCATGGTTAAAAGCAATCTCAAATATCAGTGACTTAAAATAACAAAGACTATTTCTTGCCCCCATACAGTCAGCTTGGGCTGGGGTAAATCTCTGGAGCAACTGTTTTCCATGTGCTAGATCATTACTAAACCTATATATGGACACAGCTGATACAGTCGCCAGAGAAAGGGAAGAAAGTGGTGAAGAACCAAGCGCTGGTAATTAGTTCCTGCTGCCCAGGAATCATGGCAGTTCTGGCTTACCTTTTATTGGCTATGGAAAAATCACATGGCCATGGTTAAATTCAAGAAGACATGGAAATCAAATCCTTCCATATGCCATGAAAGAGGTGGAAGATGAATACTGGTGACTACTAAAAAGGCTGCCAGACTAGGCTAGTATTTTATTGAGGATATTTACACATTGATTTTTAAGTAAATTTTGTATGAACTTTTTCCTTGTTCTATTTTTGTCAAATTTAACTACTAAGGTTATAAAATGTATGTGACAATATAACTGGATTTCTATTTTTTCTTTAAAGTTTGATATGTTTGCTAAAAAGGCTTTCTTATACACCCAGGCTTTTTTGGGATTACAGTTTGGCATTTTGAAAAAGAAATATATAATCAGATCTTTAATGTCCTTTTGATCTGATTATTTCATTTGTATTTTTATAGAAAACTGTATATTTCATTGAGATTTTCAAAAACTTTACAAAGAACCTTAAATGTTTATTTTTATTATTATACTTTTAGTCACTTCTGTTTTGATAGCATAATTTTAATTTTTAATTTTGTGTATTTGTGTTTTTCTCCATTTCTCATGTTAAACAATCTGGAGACTTATCTATTGCAGTTTTTCCTTAAAAAATTATTTCTGAATCTTCTATATGTATTCTGTTGTATCATCTCATTTGTTGTGGTTTCTATTTTTCTCTTACTGTTAATTTTCTTGAATAGGCCATACAAACACAAGGATATGCAAGGAAAAATAAAACTTTCTCTAACCTCTGTCCCTCAGCCACACATTTTTCTTATTCAGAGGCCAAATCAACTTCTTGTGAATTTATTCAGATATACTCTAAATTATATACATATATTTATAGTAATATATACATATTTTCTACTAATCTTCTGTTTCACAGATGAGATTGTACTCTACCCTGCATTTTGGAATTATCTTTTTGAATATAAAATATATCTTCAAATTATCACACGCCTGTACCTATGGAGTTATTTTGTTCATTTCTATTGTTACGCAGTGCTGGTTTATATTATGGAACCATTATTGGTTTATCCAGTCTTCTATTGTTAGACCTTTGAGCATTCTCTGCCCCTTATACCTTGATGCTACAAAATGTAGTAATGAATATCCTTGTACATCTGTCATTTTATACACATGCCAATGTACACGTAGAAGAGATACACAGGACTATAACCTGGACCAAAGGGGAGATGCAATTTTAACTCTGATAGAAACAAATTTCTCTCCATGGAAGTTTCAATTTACTCTCCCAGGAGTTGTGTATGAGAATACATATTTCCTGAGATAATACATTGCTATTAAATTATTTGATCTTTCCTAACCTGGCCAGTTAAAAAATATCAGATCTTATTGTAAATGTAATTTGCATTTTCTCTTATGAATGAGGTCTATATATATATTTGTTTAAGAGCCATTTGGAATTCCTTTTCGGTAAATGGAGTGAGCTTGTAGCCTCTGGCCATATTTTCTATTAGAATGTCATTCCTTTTTTGTCTTAATTGAAAAGCACATTAGCACTTCACCTGCGACATGAGTTGCCAATATTAATTCACAATTTTATCACTTTTCTTTTGATACTACATATAGTAGCTTTTTTCCAAGCAGATTATTTTTATGCCTTCAAAGTTACTAGATTTTTATAGCTTCTGTATTTTGGACACTCCTAAAAAGGTCTTTGCTACACTGAAAATTTTTAAAAGCTCTATCACAGTTTGTTCTATGTCTTTTATGTTTCTTTTTTTATGTGTTAAAATCTTTGATTCATGAGGTATTTATTTCGATGTGAAGTGTGAGGTAAGCATTTTACTTTATTTTCTTACATATGGCTATTTTATTTGTTGAACAAAATATATTAAATAATGCATATTTTCCCTCAGACTTGAAATGCCAAATTCATCATATATTAAAATTCCATATATATTTGGTTCTATATGTAGACATATTTTCTGACGCATGGATATGTCTGCATATTAATACACCAATACTAAACTATTCTGACTTTTACTTTTTAGCATACCTTATTATCTACTATGACTAATTTCTCTTTGTTCCCCTTCTTCAGAAATTTACAAGTTATTTCAAATTTATTTTTTCACTTAAACTGTAGAATCTTCTTTCATAGTTCCAGAAAAAGAAATCTATTTATATTTTTACTTAGATCATAATAAATTTATAGATTAATTTAACCTACAGCATGGTATAGTTTCCCATTTTGTAAGGTCAACTTCTGTTTATTCTTAACTCGTATGCTCAGAGCGCTTCATCCCACCTTTATATATATAGGCCTTTTTGGATTGGAGGGCGAACTAGTCTGCTCAGGCTTTCAAAACAAAATACCACAGGCTTAAACATTAAAAATTTAAATTTAAATTAGAAATTTATTTATCTTGGCTGGAAAGTCCAAGATTAAGGTGCCGCCCTGCTGATTTCTAAATTAGTTTTAGGGTCATTCTTCCCTAATCCTGAGGGATAATGCATGTTTGCAGTTGAATAGCTTTACAGTCCCATTCTACAGGATCGTAGAAGTCCAGCTTCCTCCATTCCATCTAGTTTTTTATGTACTTTAGTCCCAGCTGGCAGTGTTTCTGCTGGTGTAGTCCCATATCTATTCTTGGCTCCTGCTGATATATCAGATTAGATCTGTTGTTCACACCCATACCAATCTCCCTATCAAATTGTTGTTCAGCCACATCCCTAGCACTCTCTTCAGAATATACTTCCTCATATTTTTGAAATATGAACAGGCAGGTAATGTTTCAAATCTTTAAGTTCCTGTTACTTTTTGATTAACAATTCCTTTGTCAATTCAACTCTCACCTCTTGCATTTTATTATAAGTAGTCAGGAGGATCCAGGCTATACCTCGAACATTTTACTTGGAAATCTCCTCACATAAATATGCAATTCTATCTTTCACAAGTGCTATCTCCCCTAAAGCACTAGATCACAATTTAGGCAAGTCCTCTAGCACTTTATGACAGTGATCACCTTTTCTCCATTGTCCAATAACAACTTCCTCATTTCTGTCTGATACCACACCAGAATGACTTTAACATTCATATTTTTACCAACATTCTATTCAGGATTATTCTCTACATATTGTCTAAGAACATGGAGGCTTTTTCTTTAGCTCTCTTCTTTTCTTCAAAGCCCTCAACAGAATTGCCTTTAATATTTATATTTCTTCATGACAATCTTAATTTTATTTTTAGCAAGCACCACAAAACTCATCTAGTCTCTACTCATCACCCAGTTCCAAAGCCACCTCCACATTTTTAGGCATTTGTTACAGCAGCACCTTACTTCTGATACCCAAAACTTTATCAATCTGCTCAGCTACCGTAACAAAATACCACATGCTGTGTTGCTCAAACTAGAGAAATTTATTTTTCACAGCTCTGGAAACTGGGAAGTCCAAGATCAAGATGGTAGCGAGGTAGGTTTCACTTTGAGTTCTCTTCTCTTGGCTTTTGGCAGCACCACCTTACTGTGCTCACGTGACTTCTCTCTCCATGTACATGCACCAAGGAAAGGCCATAGGAGGACACAGTGAGTAGGTGGCCATCTACAAGCCAGGAAAAATACATGACTGGAGAATCATGGAGGCAGAGATGGAGGCTACCTATGGGCCCAACAGCATGGACAATCCATTACTAAGGCTGATCCTGCCATTGCTTCCTCTGAGTGTCCAATTTTTCAGTGAGAGAAATGAACACTGAGCTCCCTCCTCCCCAAACTCCTTTATGGCACTATTCCTCAGGGAGACCACCTGGCCACCTGGTGGTAATTTGACATCAGTTCCCTTCCATCCACAAAGGGCCAGTCATTCCTCTATTTCAGGTATAGATTTGTTCTTCTTGCTAGTAGAGTCTTAGCCACTACCACTATACAGGTGCTTAAAGAATGCCTGGTACATGGGCCTGGAATCCCACGCATCAAAACATCCAACCAGGGGACCTACCTTATAGTGAGGGGGATGCAGAAGTAGGCCATGGTCCCTGGGCCCACTGGTGTCATGTACTTTATCACCCAAAGGCCACTGGCCATGATCATAGAATACTTCTAGCTGTACAACTGAAGTACTAGTTTAGAGAAAACACGCTAAAAATATGAAGTACCATCCTGTAGAGGGCAGTATGTCTATTAAATGAGATATTTTGATATGGCTCTGTGTTTGCACAAAGATAGATGAATGGTTCCAAGACCCAAGGCATGGAAGCAAGAGTGGCCTCATTTACCATTCCTCTCAAAGATCTCCAGAGGACATTCTCCATCCTGTCTCCTCAACTCTGGGCTTCCCTGGGTTGGGGTTCTTGGTCTCAAAGGGTACCAGTAAACACAGCAAAGGTCCTGTTGAATTACAATTTACAGCTACCACCTGGGCACTTTGGAGTCTCTGAGCCCAGAAACCATCAGACAATAAGAGGACTTGCTATATTGGGAGGGGGAATTGACCTTGATCAGCAGGAACAGATAGGGCTGCTTATACCAATGGTGGTAGAGAAGAATACATGGTGAACCCAGGTGATCTGCTTGGGTGCCTCTGGTACTCCCTTGTCCCATTGTAACTGCTAATGGATATGTGGACAAACCCTGCACTGAGGAGGGTATGGCTATCAAGTGTTCAGACCCTTCAGGTATGAAGGTTTAGGTCACACTATCAAAGTAATCCACCAAACTTTGCCAAGATGACAGCTGAGGGTGAGCGGAATTTAGAACGGGCTAGTGGAGGTAGGAGAAGATGAGCACCCATCTCTCATGATCTGAGACCATGAGCAGTTGGTCTCAAGTCAACTGCATCCATAGGGGCTACACATCATCCTATTAATCTTTTTCTGAGTTTTCCCTCATGCCAACACCCCCCATAGGCCATGATAAGAGCTGTGTATCAGTGTAGGATACAGTCTGTTTTAATTTGAGCTGATGGTTCTGAAGGAGGCTTCTTCCAAAAGTCAACATTTTGCAGGAAAGAATAACTAATCATTACTACCCAGTCTGATAGAAGCTGTGAATAGCATTTTAATAGTTAAAATAATGTAAACATATTTAACCATGTTGTGAGGTGGGGAGAATAAAAATATCTGAGTACATTTGAGTATGTTTGTTGGAGGCTGCCACTGGAAATAGAAGCAAATATTTATCTTTCATGGAAAAAGTCAACAGATAAAGCTAAAATTGAAAAAGAAAGCAATAGAGTGTTAGTAGACAAAAGGAAAGATAAATAAGAATATTCAACTCAAAGAATTGAGAGTGATTGCTTCTGGGAAAAGAGAAATAAGGTAGAGATTACTCTGTTTTAAAAGGAAAAGTAGTCTCCTTCTTGAATATGTGCATGCCTATCTATGATTGAAACGTAAGAAGAACACAAGCAAATAATACGATCTACTGAGTAATAAGAATAGTTTAGGAGGATTTTACCTTTTCTTAGTTCTTTCCCCATCATCTCTTTATAATGATATAGTTTAGAATTTTCAATTCATTGTTGTTAGTATTAAATTATAAATGTTAACATAAGGCCGGCTGCGGTGGCTCACACCTGTAATCCCAGCACTTTGGGAGGCCTAGGTGGGCAGATCACATCAGGTCAGGAGTTCGAGACCAGCCTGACCAACATGGTGAAACCCTGTCCCTACTAAAAATACAAAAATTAGCCAGGCGTGGTGGTGGGTGCCTTTATCTTCTGTTTCATGTTTAATTTTATATTTTTAATGATTTTATAATCATATTAAATAGCATTTTAGATGTACCCACATTTAACTAGTTTTACTTTCTTCCTCTCTCCTTTTCGTCCTTCCTCTCCTTTCTCCCTTCTTTCCCCCTTCCCTTATTTTGTTTTGTTTTGTTTTTTGAGACAAAGTCTTGCTCTGTCACCCAGGCTGCTGTGCAATGATGTGATCTCGGCTTACTGCAACCTCTGCCTCCTGGGTTCAAGTGACTCTCCTGCTGCAACCCCCAAAGTAGCTGAGATTACAGACGCCTGCCACTAAGTCCACTAACTTTTGTATGTTTAATAGAGACAGGGTTTCACCATGTTGGCTAGGCTGGTCTTGAACTTGAACTCCTGACCTTCAGTGATCTGCCTGCCTTGGCCTCCCAAAATGCTGGGATTACAGCTGTGAGCCACCACTCCTGGCCTCATTTTCTCTTTTCTTCCTCCCACTTTCCTGGTCTCTTTTCCCTTATCCTTCCCTTCCTTCCTCTCTTTCTTCCTGTGTTTTCTTCCTTCCTTTTTTCTCTTCCTTCCTTTTTCCCTCCCTCTCTTGATTTCTCTCTCCCTCCTTCTCTTCCCTCTCTTTCTCTTCCTTCTTTCCTTCCTTCCTCCCTCCCTCTCTTTCTTTCTCCCTTCCTGTTTTGTTTTTATTTTCCATTCTTACTTTCTTTGTTTCATTTCTAAACTTAATTTTGTCATTCTCACGTTTCTTACTTTGATTTATTTCTGCACAGCTGGACTAAACCTTGAATATTTTTAATAGCACAGTCAGAAAAAGCAAATGGGCACTTGTACCCAGTGATAAAATTCCAGAGACAGCATTATACAAGGAGCCAAACAGTGTTATAGCATAAAAAGTGCCATATTTCAAGAAAGTGACAATACTGTGCTCTGGAAATTGATTTTGGATGACTTGAATCTTGTCTTCAGTGATGATAAAGGCAATGATGTTGACTATAAATTTGAACAATTGCAATAAAATAGGTTCACAAAATATGAGTTGAAATAACAATTTTTAAAATTCAAATACTACTTTACATAAAACATTATCTTACACAAGAGTTCATATCATATTATTATGAGAATACATTTGCATATTTTAAACATACCTATTAAAATATAAAATATCAAATTTGCCAAAATTTATTTTTGTATATTCTTATTGAAGAAAATGGTATCAGTCTTTATCTAGGGAAATAAGATATTAACTGTTCAATTTCAGTGACCCAGTGAATTACAGTCTTACCTATACAGATGAAAAAACTAAAGCTTAGAAAGTTTAAGCTCAGTGTCACACAGCTAGGACAGAGGGAAGGAGGGATTTGAATCCATTTGTAACTTATGCCCAAGACGCTCTTAAGACATCTTAGGCTTAGCTACACCAATGCCTCCCTTTAGGGAACTAGTGTTAAAATCTGAGCTAAGGATGGGAATGGCCAGGTAAACAGGAGTTCATGTTTACCTAACAGTAATGTACAACCTAATAGTACATTCTTAGGTTGAAGGTTATTGTAGAGACTCTGGGAAACAAGGGAAATACTTTAAAGCACTAAAGTGTGAGAGAAAAGGTTGCAATGAACTGAATGCTTATTTCCCCCCCAGTATCAGCTATAGCAATTCTAACCCCCAATGTGATAGTATTTGGCAGTAGGGCCTTTAGGAGGTAACAGGTCATGAGGGTAGAGCCCTCATGGATGGAATTAGAGAGAATGGGAAGTCGGCACTCTACACCCCAGAAGGTGGTTCTCACCAAAAGCTGACCATGCTGGTACTCTGATCTCAGGCTTTCAGCCTCCAGAACCGTGAGAATAAATTTCTGTTGTTTATAAGCCACCAATCTGTGGCACTTTGTTATAGCATCCTGGACTGAATAAGGCAATGATGAAATACAACAAGTCTGTGGACAGATGATACCTACCTTAAAATTTTGTTGTAAAGTATTCCTTGCCAAGGCTGCCATCTATGTAAAAGACCATCTCTCCTGAAATTGCTTATAAATCTCCTGCTCCTCCATTGGGGCTCTCTAACATTTCTACCCTCTGGAATACCTTCCCTGACCTACCCATTCTTTCCTCTGAGCTCCCTTGCACACAAGTCTATCCTCCTGCTCCTTTTCCACCTCCACCTCCTGCTCCTCTTCATTTAGTAATTTAAATGACAATTCTTTATTTGAACGTCTGGGTCCACATTGTACTGCTAAATCCTTGAGGGCAATGTTTATGTTTTTTAAAGGTATTTCTCTGCACAGCCTGGTGAAGTATCTGGAACATAACATGTAACCAACAGTGGAGCTGTGATTTGAACCTAGCTCTGATTATTACATGAATGACTAATGAATGAAGGACAGACTCCTTTGCAAGTCTACATGGGCAATGGGGTTTGGGAGTACATTTGACATGAGTTTTTCTGTTTTTATTTTTTACCCTGGAGAAAATGTTGTAATATTACACAAAACAGTAGATTATGTTTTAAAACTCAAAACATAATTTAATAAGTGATTATCTATCACTTTCTGATTAGTTTTCCAGAGAGAGTTGTTTCTTATCATCTCAGATATTTGAACCTTGCATTGAGAACATTAGGTGTTGAGATACACTATCAGGTTGTGTCATAAAGGATGAGAAGTGTATGGTTATGTGAGGGGGGTGGTGGGAGCACACCCTTCTGTTACTCACCCCGTGATACACTTACAAAAATTTCTACTGCCTTTAATTTGAAAGTTTTTAAAATTATAGAACCAACTTTGCTATTAGACATCTTGACATGTTTGAATAAAAAAAGTAATTGTGTTAAAATAATTTTAGAAAATGAGTCCCAGTCTTTGACTCTATGGGAGTGGGTACTCTGAATTGTCAGGGCATTGTAAATGCTATCCATTGTACTTTGATCAATCAATCTGAAGGAGAAGACACAGGGTTTACTTTGGAGACCGCATTTTAGAAAAGCTGCCTGCTTAGATATTTGCTAACCAATGGAGGGGTAACCTGATATTCCCCTCAGAACTGCTGTTCTTCTCATGAGTAGTCATTTCTCTTCATGTTACAGAAACAGAACCACAGACTCTCGAGTTTGTTCTAGGAAGTTATTCAGCTCTGCAGCAAACCAATATTTCTCTGCTCTCCTATGGAGACATTTCAAATATGCTTTTCATCCCTCACACCTAATTTATGCAAAGAATCTCTTGCCCTGGGGGCTGTCCTGCTTTTTAATGAATTCACTTTGATGACAACTAAATGTGGCAGGTGTTTCAGGAAGCAGTTCAACCAGGGATAGTTTAACTTTAAAATTCTCTCACATGTGTAATATCTCTGAACCTAATATTTTGGTTGAGATGTGTAGACTCGGTTTGCTTTTTCATTTCTTTCCTTATGAAGCATTGTGTCTGAACTTATTATGGACTTCATTGTTGGGCTGGGAGTGAAGAAATCTTTAGGTTGACTATGCCTAAAAATAGCCATTTGCCCTAGCATATGTCACTGAGTAAACTTTTCTAAGCAACAGATTTCGAATCTGTAAAATGAGTTGGTGGCAGTGAGGAGAGTTGGATGAGATCGTCTCTCCATGGCTTCATATACCTCCTCCCTCCTCAGTGCTAAGGATTCACATACACGGATCCTCAGTGCATACGTGAAACATAGACGGACATCTTCATTCAAAGATTCCTCAGATATCTCAAGGCCAACATGCAAATGTGAGCCAGGCAGGCATCTTAACAGTTTGCCTGTGTTCTCTGTGGCTGTGAATAATGTCATCATCTCAATTAATGAGAAAGATACCTAGACATTACCCCTGGTGTGATAACTACGTTACCTACCAGGTAGAAGTCTGTGTAGGCATTTGCCCTGAAGTTCTCATTCATGGCTCATGTGTTTGATTTGCCCTCATGAATTTAAAACTGGATCATTGCTTAATAAAGACAATATATTTATATTTATTGCTATATTTTACCTTGGAATAGCTCAACTTTTTGCTGTTAAGAGATCGTGAGATTGAAGTAAGATATGAAAAGGACATAATATAAAGAAACAAGAGAGGCAAAAAGGAAGTAGAAAGCTCTCTTCTGAGTTAGATGGCATACAGGGAAAGGGGAATTGAAAGACAAGGGGTTGGGTGCCTACATACTGTTCCCTACTTCTCTCGTTTCAGAGAAGGCTCATTATCCACTCATTATGGCATAGTCTGGGGACATTCTATCCCTGCATTTACCAAAACGACAATGTATTCCTATGATGCATGGGATGTAGCTTACACCCAGCTGAAGAAAGTATCTAGATGGGTTTAATGGCCTCTCAGAACCTTCAAACCCAAAGTGATATAGAGAAGCACAGAAATGCTGAAGGAACTGGTACACAACTAGAGAGCTGGGGTTGGGATAAGGAGCTCACAGGGGTAGGGACTTTGGGGATCTAGGACTAGAAGCTACAGCAGAGACGTTAGCAGTAAGTGGAATGTGAACACAATCAAGCAGGGATTTTTTTTTTTTTTCTTTTTGGCTGGTCACTGTATATTTCCAGAACCTAGAACACTATCTGGTATATACTTGGTACCCAATAAATATTTATTGAATAAATAGGTGGGCAAGGTACCTAAGAAAATCAGAGTTGATCAATTGTACTTCAGTCGACATTATCACAGGATGTCCAGAAACAAGGCAGGGTGAGGGACATCTCCAGGAGATAAGAGAAGTTTCTGATAACACAGGAGCCCAAAAGCTGGTGCCAGTTTGGTATGTAAATTCTCTCCTGCCATCTTAAAATGTAGTTCTTAAGTTAAGGCAAGAGAAGGGAAAACAAATCCGGAATTATTTGTGCTTGAACTGATAGAAGAGCTTTAAAAAAATAGAAGGGCACAAGTTTATCTTCTATTATTTTAATTATTTTTTCTCCTATCAGTTTTTTTCTCCTATCTCCATTTTTTCTCAATGTAGACTTGGGAGAATGTGAAATCAGTTACAGAAAATAAAGTTGTAATGTCAACTTTGACCTCACTACAGTTGCTGTCATTGTCTGCCTTTTCTTTGCTTCCGGTTTTACTCCTTTGTAAAATTCCTTAGTGGATTCATGTTACATGGCAGAAAGTTTAGCATCCAAACCCCACATGGCTTTACCTGTCTTCAATGTTATCTCTTGTCTCCTCTGTATCTCTTTTGCATTCTGCATTTTGAGGTCACCACATTAGGCACATGACCTAGGGGAGAGTGACTGCCAATATCTGGTCCAGTTAGGGGCACCCTATTCTGATTTACACCAGAGTGTTCTATGGGCTTGTGATGGTCAGCTCCCTGTTGCCAGCACCTACAGATCAGTACACACATGCATACGTGCACGCTCACACACACACACTCTCTCTCTCCAATTCATGCACACACTCAATGTCAAGTCATGTGTTACTATTTGTAGTTACCCCCAAACCACCAAGCCTTTGGTTATAACAGTTGTCTATTCATCTCCCACCTCTTTATCCAATCCCTCCACTTTGGTGAACATCAATACGTTAAAAAAATTCCAACTAAAGTGTCACCTCCTCTGTGAATCTTTCCTTTTCATATGCCCAGTGACAAAATTAAGTATTCTCGTCTTTAAGGTGTCACCTCCTCTGTGAATCCTTTCTTTTCATGTGTGCAGTGGCAAAATTAAGCATTCTCTTCTTTGCTGCCATTTCTATCTTGCACATACTTCTAGCCCAGCAGCTATAATACTTTTTTTCTTCTTGTGTGCAAATAATTTGCATTATAGTCATTATTTCAGCTATTTAGAGTCATGGATTATGTCTTACTCATCTTTGTGTCTCTGGAAACTCGTATGTTCTCTGGATGCTAAGAGGACAAAATAATGTTTGTTCAATGAATATTGTCTATAGTTCTTCCTGTTCTAATGAGCTGAGATTAAAAGAATAAATGGATTCTAAGATTAGAAACACAAAACACAATTAGATTGAGTTCCAAATTGCCTCTAGGGCATCATGGCTACCCAACACTGATGAAACTTCTCAATATTTTCTAGACCTGAGATAAGTTGAATTAAGTTCAACTTATCTACTGTATCTAAAGAGGAGATACAGTAGACGGGCCATGACTACATTTTGGTTCCAACCCTCATTTCAGCCACACACTAGCTATGCAAACTTGGGAAAGTCACTGGATACACTTGACTTCAATTTCCTCTTGTATTTAAAGGAAAATAATGCCTATCTTTAATCTTTAAATAGTGGTTATAAGTTAAAAAAGTGCTGGACGGGCACGGTGGCTCACGCCTGTAATCCCAGCACTTTGGGAGGCCGCGGTGGGCAGATCACGAGATCAAGAGATTGAGACTATCCTGGTCAACATGAGGAAACCCCGTCTCTACTAAAAACACATAAATTATCTGGGCGTGGTGGCGCGTGCCTGTAGTCCCAGCTACTCCGGAGGCAGAGGCAGGAGACTCGCTTTAACCCAGGAGGTGGAGGTAGCAGTGAGCGGAGATCACGCCACTGCACTGCAGCCTAGTGACAGAGACTCCATGTCAAAAACAAAAGCAAAAACAAAAAACAAAAACAAAACAAAAGAAAACAACAACAACAACAACAAAACCAAACAACAAAAAAAGTGCTAATATATATGGCTCTGTTTTGGAGATTGTAAAGCAATATTGTTTCTTGGGATAATGTCTTCTGGGAAGTTCCTTGGCCCTGTTTCATTCCTCTTTCAATTCAGAAGCAGAAAAAGAAATCCTAGTATAAAATTTGGAGGATATCAATTGGGAGAATAAAATGAGAAATATTTCTATAATAACTAGTGTTGTAATCATTGCTAAGGTTGGCTCTCATTTTGTAATGAAACATGATTCTGTGAAGTCGTATTTAACTAAATGTCAAATGAAAGTTCTTTCATTAAAATGCTGTTTTAGTCCAATCAAGCAAAGACACACTCATATTTCTATTACTATTACAGAATACAGCTGTTAGTGTTTTTTGTGTTTATGCAATTTTCTTTGGCTGGAGGAGTTTCTGCTATTCTCTATTCAGCCTTCCTACATTAGAACAATTTGGCTGGGATTCTTTGTGCTAATGAAAAATTACAAATTTCATATATAATGTATATTACAAATAATTCTGCAGTGTAATATGTGCATTTGTATGTGCATAATTATAATCTGTTTTTTTCAAATAGGATAATGTGTTAAAGGAATAAAAAAAGCATATGTGATGCTTTGTCTTGATGCTGAGTTTGGTGAAACTCATAATGCTCTACTGCAAGAACAGACTTTTGAACCAGGGCTGAATATATGTCTTAGGCACTACAACATCAAGTGAGTCTGGGCAAACAACTTAAACTTTCTGAGGCTCAGTTTGCCTATCTATGATATTAATGTTAAAATGCCCCAACTTTCTTATCTCTTATTGTAGCAATGTTAAAAATAATCAGATATGTAAAAATAAAGCACCTTAATATTGGAATGTACAGTAACAGATTAAACAAAGATTATTATGGAGCCCAGAACTTTGGGGCAGGCTACTGGGCTCATATTTTGTGTCTAATTACTAACTAGATAGCTTTAGGCTGCTTAGTTAGAGCACTCAAACTTCTTTCTTTTTTCTTTCTTTCTTTTTTTTTAAATCATGTTTACAATGTATTTTATTGAAGTAAAATTCATGTAACATAAAATTAACCATTTTGAAGTGTATAGTTCTATACCCTCATTTGTATAAGGGGGGAAAAGAATGTGCCTTACAAAGTTGCTTTGAAGAATCCACAGGGAGGGCATTTCTAATACTCATATGCCAGACACTCAAATATTAGCAATCCCAGGGCTCTCCCCTCTAACCATGCCTCTAAATCCAAACAAATCAAGTTTTTTTTTTTTGGAAAAATTAATTGAATACATTCTTACTTGTAATTACCATAACTTGCTTTCTATCATAGTTTTAATATTTATTTTTTGTTTTGTTTTTAAGAAATGAGGTACCTGTGCTTGAATTTTTATAACTTGTGGACCACCTCTCACACTCATCTTTCTTCCTCTTTTCACATTTCCTTGGCAAATGAGTAAGTGGAGATGAGTCAAAGGCTCTCTACAAGTCACATAATATATACTTTCCCAGGGCATGCCTTTACTAAAAATGCAGCAAAATTATTTATCTTTATTTGTATTAGTTTATTTTGGTTTATTGAGTCAGAATTTAGGGGCTAGAAAAAAATCTGATGAAATAATGGACATGATAGAAAACACATTCATTGCTAATCCATCACAACTTTTCTCTGTACTCCTTGCTGAGAAGTATAGAGTGACAGCTGCACCTGCAAAGTAATGATAAGTATCTTCAAAAGAGTCCACTTCTCTGTTTTTAAAGCATATAAATCGAAAACCTGTTTTATTGCAGCTGAATGGAGTTAGCACCACTTCTACCTCATCTCTTTGTCTTCTTTCTCATTCTTTATGCTTCTTTAAAGTTTCAACTTTTTTATATATCATGTATGTACACATATACAAATATTTATGTGTATACATATGTATAAAATGTGTGTATATACATATATATGTATTTACATATACATGTTTATATCTGTGTGTGTACATTATGCACACATAGATACATATCTGTATCTCCATCTCTGTCTCTAATCTCTCTACCAATCTATGTATCTGTCTATCTATCTATCATCTCTCTCTCTCTCTCTTTCTATCATCTGTCTATTATCTATCCATTCTGAGAAATGCTGCTCAATGTAATTCATGATCTCAACACACAATTATAGAGTTTTAGACTTGGGAGGGACTATTGGTAGCTGGCATTTTTCTTTTCATGAATCTCCTTTTCAGAATTTCCCTCTGAATATGGCCTGAGAGGGACTCTGTACTTCTATATTTGAGTCCTTGTGGACAAACTGCAACCTAACTTAATAGGTAGACAAGACTGAAAGGCTAATTTAGGAGTATGTGCCTGTAACAATAGCTGAGTCTTGGCCAATCCCAGCAGCCATACTTCAACCAGTCATACACCGCTGAGTGTTCAAATAGGGCAAATGCTGAGCTATAACCGATCCAGTTGTTTCTGTACCTTGCCTCTGATTTCTGTATGTCACTTCCCTTTTTTGTCTATAAATTTGTTCTGACCATGAAACATTTCTGGAGTCTCTCTGAATCTGCTGTGATTTGGGGGGCTACCAAATTTGAGAATTGCTCATTGCTCAATTAAACTCCTTTAAATTTAATACAGCTGAAGTTTTTCTTATAACACCTCTAAAACAGCTCCCTAGTTGGCACAAGCCCTGCTTTATTCCCAGACACCTTGTCAAATGACTGTGAATTGTGTGCTATGAAATTTCCTTCTCAATTTTTCCTTGTTTGAAGATTTACAACATCTTGAGTCCAAACTATCCATGGAAAGAGGCAAGATAGACCGAGAAATTTCCAGAGCCAGAGGGATACATAGAGGCTCACTATTTAAGTTCTCTTCAGAGTTCAGAGGAACTAGAGGCATGGGACTAGGGACACTGAAGATGTTCAGGGCTGTGGCCAATGTACAATATGCAGAATCCCAGAGCTTCAATCCAGTATGAACAACAACAATTACTTTTTTTAAAAGCCTTTTTAATGTTCTGTAATTTTACTGATAATACAAATTAAGAATATTTTCTAAAATGAAAATATTTGCAGAAGTTGACAACTGCCAATATGGATATTTAATCAAACATTGTCCCAAATGTCATTCAATGTATTTCTTAGTAGGAAGATTCACTTATTAGTTATGTGACCCAATGATCATCGGTTCATCCAGCCTGTCACCCATCCAGTAACACTTATTGAACAGGAACTTATTTACCAGGAGTACAGTTCTGTGCTAGACATGAGAATGAATATAATGATGAAGACCTAGTTCATGCCCTTGAGGTCTTTACAGCATACTGGAGCCTAAAATATAGTCATAGAATGGGCTATATTTCAAGGTAAAATGCAGTTAAGTATCTTGAGAGAGTCATGAGAAGGGCACAGCTAATTACCATTGAGGTATGGAGAAAGGAAAATTACTTTAACTGAGACTCGAGCTGAGGAAAGAAGAAGGCTAATGGAGAAGACAGTTAGTTCTGAGAAGTAAACTGGATAAACATTCTGAGATAGGACAAATAATGAAGATTGAGGAATTAATTTTGTTGAAGGATTTCATGCATGAAGAACGTAATGAGAGATAAAGGTAGCCAAGTAGCATGGGAACTGATGTTGAAGAGCACTGAATAATAAATACAGAGTTTGGTTATGAAGTAGTGGGGAGTCATTGACTGTTCCATGCATAAAATCTTGGGGAGGAAAATGAGTCAATGAGAACTACTTTCTGAGGTGGGAAGTGTTATATGAGCTGAGCATGGAAGTTTAAACAAATGTTGGGAAATGAGTTTGATAAGGTTGGTGTAATGATGCATACATACACGCATACACAAACATTGGAGTGACTAGAATGGGTTGTTTGAGATACAGTTAATTAGAATCAACATGGTGGAAGCCAGGTTAAAGTAAGATGTAAAACAGTGACTAAATGGGCTGGTAATAGTAAATGAAAAAAAACTTGATAAGTGTTTTAATAAATGTGCTAATATTTCCCTGTTAGCATCTGCCATGGTAACTACCACATAGTAAGGATTCAATTGGTATTTGTGGAATGAATAAGATAAAGATAGATAAACTTGATAAGCTACATGTTTCCTCATTGTGGAATTAGCTATAGCTACACTTAACCACATACATAAAACCAGCCATCTGGTTCACTAAGGAAGAAAAAAAACCAAATCTACATGCTTGACAATTTCAAAATGTATATCTAAATTTGGAAATATTTATAGAAATTATGGAAAATTAATATATTGAAGATAAAAAATAAGACTACCTGAGTTTTAATATTTGTTCTTCCTTAGGCAAGTTCTCTAATCTCTCTGTGCCTTGGTTTCCTCCATTCTGTAGAATGGAGATAATAAACTAGGTAGCTTATAGTGATCAATGAGAATTAGGAATTAATACATGAAAAGTGCTTGGAATAGGCTTTGACACGTGGTTCACACTATATTAATGTTTGGTCATTATTATTTTCATTACTAAAGAACCTGTTTTGTAGGACTGTGTAATCTGTTTAAATTTGCATTTCATCTTAAAATTTACAAACCATGTTGACACATAATATCTTGATTTATTCCTACATCTCTCCTATTCCTTCCATGTTGTCAGTAAGGATGATAAAACTGAATATCAAACTCAGACCTTCTGGCAAATAGCCATTTATTTCCAAATGGTCACAGTGTAGCAAACATTGTTTAAAAACTTTGTAAAAATAATCTCATTTAATTGCTATTAAGCAAGAATAGGAAACAGGGGATCAGAGACGTTAAATATCTTACCTAAAGCCACCCAGCTAGCAAGTCATTGGAGAAAGAATTTGAAGTCAGATCTTATGTCTTCAAAGCCTATGCACTTAGTCATCAGACAGAAGTGTCCTAATGTGAAGTGGGAGGAAGAGAGCAGTCACTTGGTAAAGTGAGAAGAAAGGCATCTGTAAGTGTGCTCAGTCAACCAGTGAACCAAGCCTTTTCAGCCTCCCCAGGATCTCAATTAGGAATCCCTGTTGCGGGCTGATGCCTTTCCAAGTTCTAACATGTGAGAGCTAAATTCTTCCCCGTCTTAATTTCTGAAGCCCATCTCGTTGACTCCACTGGCCCTGCTCTGCCTTGGGTCTGAGTAAACAACCATAGCCATAAACCTTTTGTGAAGGTGTAGAGAAGAGCTGCTTTTCATCAGATCACTGTAGAAAGCCTGGGCTGCCAACTTCCCATCAAAGCCTCATAAACCCTTTTATGAGGCCCATAAAATGCGGCCTACTCCAGTTAAAGAAGAGGACAGCCACCAGACCCAACTCATGCTGGCTTCAATTGCTTCATTTCCATACATGAGACTTTTTGGAAAACCAAAAGCAAGACATAGCTTAATGATAAATTGGTCTTGGTGTTTCTCTAGTGTTCCTTTACTAGGTCTTCCACACCCCATACCCCATGCTACACAGTGGTGTTTGATGACTCTGGAAAACAATTCTGGGTGGCAGAGTCAGCAGCAAGAACTGCTGGGAACTATGGCTTCCATTCATAGGTGGAAGAATATTGGCTGCAAAGTGGATTCTCTTTTTTCCTCATGTACATTGAAAAAGAAGGAAAGTTCCCTACAAGTTCTCACAGCTTCTTCACTGTAGCTGGACATAGAATCTCTCCTATTTGCATCCATGTTCCTGTTATGGATTGTGGTTGCCAAAAGGAATGATAACCCGCTTGTTGATTAGTTTCATGGAACATTCCAGTCTCCAAGGTTCTCTCATCAAACTGACTCACGTATTCATTAATTTTCTCTACTTTGTTGTAACAAACCAGACAATTTTAGAGTTCAAGGGATGGGAATAAAATTGGAAGACAATTTGCAGGTAATTTAATTCTCCAGTTAGTATTTTTTATCTCACTATGGCATAAACTGCTTTAGGGACAGCATTACTTCTATTTCTTTATCTGCGAGTATTTACTGTTAAGCCCATTATATATAGAAAGTACAAAACTGTTCAATAAAGACATAATTACGATTACATGCATCAGTCACTATATGCTAAGTTATGCTCTGGTAACAAACAGTACTGGAGGATTACTTCTCATTCTTGCTGCAAGTGGATCTCAGATTGGTTGTTCCATATTTACTCAGAGATCAAGATGTATAAAGCACTCTTTTTCTGTAACATCCCCAGTCTCTTGGCAGAAGGAAAGGAGAACAGTGATGTAAACCGCATGCTGGTTTGAAAGTTTTTGCTTGAAAGTGAGATACCTCATGTATACTCTCATTTCATTTGCCAATTAACATGAAGACTAGGTCTGACTTCAAGGGGATGAGGAATTATAATTCCCTCCCACAATACCACTTTATTAATATCTTTTATGTTTTGTTAGGATTTAATATTTATTTGAACTAGATATCCCAAGGATGGAATTTAGTGAACACAATTTCATTGTAATTTCAAACAGGTATAATTAATCTGAAACAGGTATATTTTGGGGATTTTAAGTGAAGCCAGTAACAAGACAACAACCAATATTTATAATTTGGAATAAAAAAGCTCCAATGAGGTTATGTTTTGTGTTTAACCTCCCAATACAAGACATCTACAGTCTTGTATGAGAAGATTCAACTCTCAGAACAGTGATGCCTATAATACTGGAAAAATCTGTAATCATTAAAATCAGACTGTTATTGTCAACAGCTTGTAGTTACTAAGACAATGCAAGGACTTGATATATTTTAGAAATATTTTCAACAAAAAGTAATTGAAACAAACAAACATAAAGTTAACTAAAATTACAAAAACTTGTTGATGGATATACAATATAAAAGATGTAGATTGTGACATCAGTAACATAAAGTGTGGGAGAGGAGAGGTAAAATGTAGGGATTTGTGTTTAACTGAAGTTAAATTATTATCAACTTAAAAAATACGCATAAGGTGTTTTATGTAAGCCCCATGATAACCACGAAGAAAAAGCCTCTAGTAGATACACAAAAGGTAAACAGAAAGAAATCAAAGCATATTGAGAGGTGAAGCCAGTTGGACTTCCTGGGTTGAGTGGGGACTTGGAGAACTTTTCTGTCTAGCTAAAGGATTGTAAATGCACTAATCAGCACTCTGTAAAAATGCACCAATCAGTGCTCTTGCTGCTGCTCACTCTTTGGGTCTGCACCACCTTTAAGAACTGTAACACTCACTGACAAGTTCCGCAGCTTCATTCTTGAAGTCAGCAAGACCGCAAACTCACCGGAAGGAAGAAACTCTGGAAACATCTGAAGGAACAAACTCTGGACACACCATCTTTAAGAGCTGTAACACTCACCACTAAGGTCTGCGGCTTCATTCTTGAAGTCAGCGAGACCAGGAACCCACCGGAAGGAACAAATTCCAGACACATTTTGGCGACCCAGATGGGACACAATATCACTACACAAATTTAACAACTTACAAAGGAAGACAACAAGATTGGAAAAAAGGAACAAGGGAACAGCTAAACAGTCAGTAAGCAATTAATAAAATATCAATAGTAAGCCTTCTTTATTAATAATTACTTTAAATGTAAATGGAATAAATTCTCAACTCAAAAAAACCAGAATGACTGAATGGATTTTAAAAAATAGATCCAGCAATATGCTGCTGCTATGGTTTGAATAATGGTATCCCCTCCAAAATTTATGTTGAAACTTAATCCCCAATGTAACAGTTTTAAAAGATGTGGCCTTTGGGAGGTAATTAAGTCATGAGGACTCTAGTCACATTAATGGGGTTATCACCCTTATAAAAGGGCTCAAGATTGAAAGTTGAAGGAAGCTCTCTCTTGTTTTCTACCTCCTTCTACCAAGTGAGGACACTGTATTCTTCCTCTCCAGAAAATGCACCAATAAGTTGACATCTTGGAAGTAAAGAGCAATGCTCATCAGGCACCAATCCTACCTACACCTTGATCTTGAATTTTTCCAGATTCCAGAATCATCAGAAATAATTTTCTATTGTTTTGAATAAATTACCCAGTATCTGGTATTCTGTTATAGTGGCACAAATGGACTCAATGCCTACTCATTGTAGCCTTAAGGACACACATGGACTGAAAATAAAGGGATGAAAAAAAATATTTCATGCAAATGGTAACTATAACAGACTAGGAATGGTTATACTTATATTAGAGAAAAATAGATATTCAGTCAAAATCTGTCACAAGAGTAAAAGAAAGTCACTGTATCATGCTATATGGATCAATCAATCAAGGGGATATAATAATTGAAAATCTATATGCATCCAACATTGGATAACCAAAATATATAAAGCAAACATTAATAGAACTAAAGGGAGAAATAGCAACACAAAAATAGGAGGAAACTTCAACACCACATATTCAACAATGTACAAGTTATCTAGACAAAAAAATCAAAATGAAAATATTTGACTTGAACAACACTTTAGACCAAAAGACCTGACAAACATATACAGAACATTCCATTTAACATTAGCAGAATAACATTCTTCCCAATTGCGCAGGGAGCATTATCCATAATAGAGTATGTGTTGGATCAAACAAGTCTTAATAAATTTAAAAACATTGAAATCTTTTCTGACAGCAATTGTATAGAAATCAATAATGTACAGAATTTTTAAATGTATATGAATGTGTAGAAATCAAACAGCACATTCCTGAACAGCTAATGGGTCAAAAAAGAAATCAAAAGAGAAAACAAAGTATCCTGAGAGAAACAAAATGGAAACTCAACATACCCAAACTTATGAAATGCTGCAAAAGCAGTGCTAAGAAGAAAGTTTTTAACTATAAATGCCTACATTAAGAGAACAGAAACATCCTAAATAAACAATCTAATGTTATACCTTTAAAAAACCAGAGGCCAGTCATGGTGGCTCACACCTGTAATCCCAGCACTTTGGTAGGCTGAGGCAGGTGGATCACCTGAGGTCAGGAGTTCGAGACCAGCCTGGCCAACCAACATGGTGAAACACCGTCTCTACTAAAAATACAAAAAGTTAGCCGGGTGTGGTGGGACACATCTGTAATCCCAGCTACTCTGGAGGCTGGGGCAGGAGAATCGCTTGAACCTGGGAGGGAGAGGTTGCAGTGAGCCGAGATCGCACCACTGCACTCCAGCCTGGGTGACAGAGTGAGACTCCATCTCAAAACAAACAAACAAACAAACAAACAGCTAGAAAAAGAGTAGCCTAAGCCCAAAGTCAGCAGATGGAAGGAAATAATAAGATCAGAATAAAAATAGACGAAATACAAACTAGTAAGACAATAGAAAAACCAACAAAGCTAAGAATTTTTTTTTTTTAAATCAGTAAAATTGACAAACCTTTAGCTGGATTAAGCAAGAAAAAAGAGAGGACTCAAATAAAATTACAAGTGAAAGGGGAGACATTTCAACTGATACTACAGAAATACAAAGAATCATGAACAATATGCCAAGCAATTGGATAACTTAGAAGAAATAAATTTCTAGAAACATACAATCTACCCAAACTGAATCATAAAAATTAGAAAATCTCCTGACCAACATGGAGAAACCCCGTCTCTACTAAAAATACAAAATTAGCCGGTTGTGGTGGCACGTGCCTGTAATCCCAGCTACTAGGGAGGCTGAGGTAGGATAATAGCTTGAACCTGGGAGGCGGAGGTTGTGGTGAGCCGAGATTGTGCCATTGCACTCCAGCCTGGGCAACAAGAGCGAAACTCTGTCTCAAAAAAAAAACAAAAAACAAAAAACAAAAAAAAAAGGAGAAACTCTAAACAGCCCAACAATGAACGAGAAGATTGAATGAGTAATCAGGCACCTCTGTATGACAACAACCAAAACCCAGGACCAAGTGGCTTCATGAGTGATTTCTATTTAACATCTAAAGAATTAATAATGTCAGTTTTTCTCAAACTCTTTCAAAAAATTGAAGATGATAGAACACTTCCAAATTCATTTTCTGAGGCCAGAATTACCCTCATACCAAAGCCAGATAACGATGCTACAAGAGAAGAAAGTGGAGTCCAATAACTCTGGTGAGCATAAATGCAAAAATATCATCAAAAAAATACTAGTAAAACTGAATTCAACAGCACATCAAATCCAGAAATTATTCAGAAATAATAAATAACTTTATTTTTAATCAATGAAAGCCTCTGGTCAACATGATAATCTGGATGACTGTGGTCTGTGGACTAAGTCAGTAAACCTGCTTTACTGAGTGAGAGGAAGGCCTTTTGGAAGCACAGTAAAATGGCTAAGTTATTTTTCCTTCATGATATTTATTGAGCATTCATTATGTGTTTTTTCATAGACAGGATTTTAAGCCTTCCCCTCACTCCTTGTTCGCTGCTGCCAAAGATGGCCTGCCCTAGTTCCTGGAACCTGTAAATACACTGAGATGCGACTACTGTGATAATATTATGCTTTAGGGCACAAATGACTTTAAAGTAGGGAGTTTATTCCGACTTATCCATGTGGGTTCAGTGTTTTTACATGAGCTCTTAATGTTTTTACAGCACTTTCTCCGGCTAGTGGTAAGTGAAGAAGTCAGAGAGATACAAAATATGAGGGGGATGTAATGTTTCATTGCTGGGTCAAAAACAAAATCTCCCGTCCATAGGAGCTGAGATAGGACTCAGCTATAAGCCTACAAGAAAGAAATCTCAGTCCTTCAACTGTAAGGAAATGAAATCTGCTGATAGTAAGGTTGAGAGTATAATCTCAGGAGTGAATTCTTTCCCCCAGTCCCCAGAGAAGAGCCTCGTTCAGCCAATACCTTGATGTCAGTCTTGTGATACCCTCAGCATAGATTTGGGTGTCTTATGATTTAGGGAACTAAGAGCTAATCAATTGGTATTGTTATAAGCCAGAAATTTGTGCCTATTTGTTATTCAGCAATAGAAAACTATGGGAACCCAATTTCTACATTTATGGAGTTTATATGATAGAGAAGGATACTCAATAAGTAGTAGTTGCTTCATGAATATTTTTAAGTGAATGAATAAATTATTTGTTTACTTCACTATTACTAACAATGGCTAACTCATAATTTTTTCTGTGTGCAGGTATTGTTGTAAGTGCTTTATATGCATTTAACCATTTAATCATCAAAACCCCATGTAGTAGGTAACTATTATTATTTCTGTTTTAAAGACAAAGACACAGGCATAGGGAGGTTGACAACTTGTTAAACGTTGCAAAGGTAATGAATCCAGAGCTGAGATTTAAGCCTAGATGTCTGGCTTTAGATTCTGAAATATTACCAACTGCTCTAAGTTGCTTAGGAACTATAATAAGTGATAAAAAAAGGGGAAATAGTGGGTGTTATGGGAGAAGAGATGACCCGTGGGCACAGGAAAGGCTTTTGTAAAGATATGAGATTTAGGCAAAGTTTTAAGGGGTGGATTAACTAGAAAAAAAAGGCTGCAAGAATATTTCAAAAAGAAGAACATGGGGAAATTCTAGTGAAAAGTATGGAAGACTGACATTTCTGTTAGTCAGTGAATACTAGATAAATATATTGTCTTCATCAAACTTTAATATTAAGAAAAGTTTAAGAAAATTCAAAGATCTGGTTATCCCAGATTAGCAACTGCTGAATGATGACAACAGATACTGTACCGGTTTCTTAACCACATGGAAAAGGAAAAAACAAAAGAAAACAAATCAAAACACCTTTTTATTTTCTTAGAACTGGATTTGGAAAAACTACAGCCAATGGGCCAAAACTGGCTGACTCAATGTTTTTGTAAACAAAGTTTTATTGGAACACAGCAACACTCATTTATTTACCTATAGTCTGTGGCTGCTTACACACTACAAAAGCAGAGTTAAGTAGTTATGGCAGAGAGCATATGACCTGCAAAGCCTAAATATTTACTATCTGGATATTTTCAGAAAGCATATGCCAAACTCTGTGTATTAGTTCATTCTCACCCTGCTAATAAATACATACCCGAGACTGGGTAATTTATAAAGAAAAGAGGTTTAATTGACTCACAGTTCCTCATGGCTGGGGAAGCCTCAGGAAACTTATAATCATAGCAGAAGGGAAAGCAAATGCATCTTTCTTCACATGGTGGCAGCAAAAAGAAGTGCCGAGCAAAAGGGGGAAAGCCCTTTGTAAAACCATCAGATCTTGTGAGAACTAATTCACTATCACAAGAAAAGCATGAAGATAACCACCCTCATGATTCAATTACCTCCCACCAGATCTTTCCCACAACACATGGGGATTATGGGAACTATAATTCAAGATGAGATTTGGGTGGGGACACAGTCAAACTGTGTCCGGAATTGGTTCCTTCTGGTGAGTTCTTGGTCTCGCTGACTTCAAGAATGAAGCCGCGGACCTTCGTGGTGAGTGTTACAGTTCTTAAAGACGGTGTGTCTGGAGTTGTTCGTTCAGATGTTCGGACGTGTCTGGAATTTCTTCCTTCTGGTGGGTTCGTGGTCTCACTGGCCTCAGGAGTGAAGCTGCAGACCTTTGCAGTGAGTGTTACAGCTCTTAATGGTGGCACGTCCGGAGTTGTTCGTTCCTCCCAGTGGGTTCGTGGTCTCACTGGCTTCAGGAGTGAAGCTGCAGACCTTTGCAGTGAGTGTTACAGCTCATACAGGTAGTGCGGACCCAAAGAGTGAGCAGCAGCAAGATTTATTGTGAAGAGCGAAAGAACAAAGCTTCCACAGCGTGGAAGGGGACCCAAGTGGGTTGCCGCTGCTGGCATGGGTGGCCATCTTTTATTCCCTTATTTGTCCCTGCCCATGTCCTGCTGATTGGTCCATTTTACAGAGTGCTGATAGGTCCATTTTGCAGCGTGCTGATTCATGCATTTACAAACCTTTAGCTAGATATAGAGAGCTGATTGGTGCATTTTTACAGAGGGCTGATTGGTGCATTTACAATCCTTTAGCTGGGCAGAAGAGTTCTCAAGTCCTCACTCGACCCAAAGGCCCAGCTAGCTTCATCTGTCAAAACCATATCACTCTCATAGAGCAAAGGTGCTAATATTTAAAAAAATATTATTTTTTGTTTAATTACATGCCACAATATTAATTTTTAGTTCCAGGAGTAAGATCCATACCTATTTTGTTGACTTTGGAAAATCTGAAGGAGCTGGCAGTTAAATTCTTGTTTGCATAGAGATTATCTGTATGAGTGTGGTCTGTGGTCTATAAGTCAGTGCACCTGCTTTACTGAGTAAGAGGAAGGCCCTTTGGAAGCACAGTATTATGGCTAATATATTTTTATTCAAAAATGAAAATGCTTAAAAATTGTAGGAGGTTCAATTTCTGCTGGACAGAAATTCCTGTGACAAATAAACTATTTGTGACAAACTATATTCCTGTGGCAAATAAACTCACATATTTATAAAACAGCATGAAAACAAACCTAAAAAATATATATCATTAATTTTTACAGCACTATATATGGATTTCAGCATAAATTAGAAGATATACATCAAGGCAACCAGAGTTCATTGCTAATGTTTATCTCTAAAACACTTTTTTTTATTCATAAGTGTTTAGATAATTTTAAAAACATTTCACATTTTTAGATCCTCTTAAGGAATCAAGGACTCAGAACTTTGAATTCTTTAAAATATAAATGTCATAACTTTGCCACATGGCTTTTTCTGTAGTGTTGAAAACAGAAAACTAATAAATGTAGAGTCTTTTTTAAAAACTTTGTATGAAAGTAAGACCTGTGCACAGAAAAATGTACATGTCATGTACTTGGCTCAATGTATTCTCACAGATTAAATATGTGTCAGAAAACAGAAACTCACCACCCTCTTAGAAGGCCCCAGATTCTTCTTTTGAGTAATAACTCATCCACAAGGCTGACCCCATCCTCATTTCAAACCCCACACATTAGCATTGCCTGATTGTAATATTTACTCTTTTGTGTCTTTTGGTCAACTTGATGCTTGTGAAATTCATTCATGCTGTTATGTATGGTGGTGTTTTGTTATTATAATGGGTATAAAGCATTTCATTGTGTAAACATATAATTTTTGCTTATTCTACTGTTGAGGGGTCTTGGATCGTTTCCAGATAGAGGCTACTATGAATAGCATGATAATGAATATTTGATTATATGGCTGTTGTTGAATATACATACATATAAATATTTACTTGTATGTATATAGATATGCACATACATATGTGTATGTATATATAGATATATGCATACATATATGTGTATATGTGTATATATACACATACATAGATATAAATGTATATATATCATAGATATATATGAATGCATATGTATATACACACATACACATATATGTATGTATATTCAACTATATATATTCAACAACACACATATATATTTCTCTAACTTTTTAAATGTAATATTTTATAAATATAATCTCTATTTGTTGAACCTCTGTAAAATGACTTATCTGTCTTTAATGTATTATTTCTTGCCCATAAGAAACTAATTTATTTGAAATTATTCTCAATAATAAATCTAAAAAATTCATTGTCACATCATCACTAAATATTATATTTGGGAGAATTTTGGAGTTTATCTCCAGGAATAATTTGATGTATGTGTAACTTCTCTAATATTATCAACAAAGTAATAAACCAGCTTCAGTTTAATTATCTCTAGGTAAAAGAAATGTATTTCCTGAAAAGGAAGCTACTTTGATTTTTACAAAGTTGTAATTTTAAAAAATACTATCATTTGTATATGAAGCTGAAATATAGCTACCACAACTTTACCTCTTTGATACTAGTTTTCTTTCAAAAAAGATATGGATTTGAACTTAATTCTTCTTCTGCACGGTGATCTTTTAGGTATTGCAAAAAAAAAAGTCTTCTAATAAAAGCCACTTTTCCCATTTTTAGTATTAGTAATTGTCTCTCAATTCTTTACCATCATGTAAACATTATATTAATATAGTCTCATCTGTCACCATTCCTTTGAAATGTTGATACTTATTAAATTTTAGAAGAAGACGAAAATAGACACAAAAATAATCAACAAATGTTATTTCTGGATACTAGGGAATTCAATATTTGAAATAATTTTTTTCAGGATTTCATAAAGAAACTTAGCACTAAAACCTAAAGTATAATAATAATAATAATAAAAGAAAAATAAATAAATAATAAATAAATAAATAAATAAACTTAGCACTGTTTGTAAAAACAAACAAACAAAAAGTCGTTAAAAAGCATGGTGTCCAAAACTGAGGAAAACCCCCTGGGGAATCGCTAATTCAGTGCAGAATGGAGCACAGCTATTTCCTCATATACTGAACATAATTTTTCTATGAATAGTATTTAATTATTTTGGTTATGTTTTGCAACCACATTTGATTATTATTTCATATGTGTGATATGGTCAATCAAAATCTTACAGTAACTTTCACTTATTCATTCAAACAATTATTTAGTAAACATCTATTGTCCAATACATATGAGTGCTTTAGTCCCTGCTGTCAATGAGCATTCAGCTGGTGAAGGAGATAGATTTGTAAACTCCAATTACAAAATGTATGATAACAGCTGCAATACAGGTAACCAAAGCATGGCACTTAAAACAAGCATCTTAACCCATTTTGGAGACTTGTTTCGTGGGATACCAAGCCCTGGAATGAAGATGGACAAGTCTTCTAAAGAAGGGAACCACAACAGGGAAGAGTGTGTGTGTAATGTGGTTCTAGAAGAGAGTTAGTGACATGGAGATGAGTATAGAGAGGAGGCTGAATAGTAGACCAAAGGCCAGGTTCTTAAAGGCTGACTGAAAACTGTCCTGCATTCAACAGGGCATTGGCAGGACATTTAGGTACGAGAGTAACACGATCAGATTGGGTGTACCTAAAACCTCATTAAAGATGCATGTTTCTCCATCATTCAGTCATTTTCACAGGACTGGATATTTATCCTTAACAGCTTCAATTTAAATGAAAGTTTTATCACTGAATAAATAGCACCTCTGTAGTCAACATATAGTTTATCTTTAATGGTCAGGGACAAAATTACTAAAAAGATATTTCTTAAACCAAAATTTTGAAATTTTCATTTTTCCTGGCTCCTTTGTAGATGTTAACTTCAGACTTCAAATATTTACTTAATTTTACTGGTGTTGGTGGATTTACTATCTTTGAAAACCAAGTGTGACATAATATTTCATATTAATAATACTGTCTGAGCTTGGTTTCTCTGACTTTTGGATACTCGTTGGAATATAAAGACTATCTTCTGGAATTGAGACAAGACCTTCACAGCTGTGCTTGCGTTAAGTGGCTTCAGTCCAAAAATAATCATGTTCTTGTATTACCATGGAATGCAAGGAAAGGGCACTGGGCTTTCCTTTGTGTTCAACATCAATTTTGGGATCTATAAAATTTAGTATGCCAAGTTTGTCATCAAATCCTTGAAACTCAGGAGAGAGAATGCAGTTTGAGGTTATTTTTGCAGAAATAGAACTTTTTATTAATGTTGGAAAATAGCCACATTAGTTTAAGAAAGAGTGGGAAAGCAGCACAGTGTCTCTTTCAGTTTGAAACAACATGCAATCTCTTCCTAAGTGCTTTATTTCAAAGAGCTAAAACTGTACAGTGTTAAGCAGCCTCAAAAAATCACCTTCGGTGTGAGCACAAATAATTGAATGATGTCTTTCCTCTAAAAGACATCAGGCTTTTTGCCCGCTGCTCTTTGACATTTATCAACTCCTGCTCTTTAATGTCTGTCAAATTGTCCAGGTGATAAGCACAGAACTTGTTCTGGCCAATGGCCCTATGCCTGCGTTTTCAAATTTGGTGTGGTTGGCTTGGGTTTCTTAGTTCAGCTCAGCAGGCTGCCACTGGAGTGAGTAAAGAGAGACTGTGCCCTCACAGAACCTTGCATTAAAAATTATTAACTTCAGCTTTCAAACCAGATCAGCCAACCTATACATGAGGCTGTTGGTGCATGAAATAAGAGAACCTTGAATTACCAAGCCCATCCAAAAATCTTGTCTGGTTGACACCTGTCTTTTATTGCTGCAGTTACTGTGTGTTAAGAGTTGAGTTGTGTGCCTCCCTAATCCCCACTTCCTGGATGTTGAAGTCTGAAATTTCACTATCTCAGAATAACACCTTATCTGGAAATAGGTTTGTTACAGATGTAATTAGTTAAGATGAAGACATACTGGAGTAGGATGAACTCTTTATCCCAATATAACTGTGTCCTTATAAAATGGAGAAATGTCAACACTGAGTCATGCACCCAGGAAGAGAACTCCATGAAAAATCTTCTTTAATGCTATCAGAGGGAGTTCAGTCCTGCTAATACCTTAATCTTGGACTTCTAGCCTCCAGAACTGTGAGAAAATACATTTCCGTAATTGAAGCCACCCACTTTGTTGTACTTTGTTACATCAGTCCTAAACTAATATACTCTGCTTACTGTACTATCTCCTGGGTTTTTAAAAAAAATTTTGGTTTTAGCTTTGTTTCATGAGCATACCCATTGAAATAAAGGTAAACTTGACATCTTGGTACCTTGGCCTGAAAAGCAGTCTGGATTTCCTCTCCAGGTGGTTCTGCCTTGAGCTGTTCTACTACTACTACTGCTACTACTATTATTATTATTATTACTATTATTGATTATTGATTTTTTTTTCGAGGTGGAGTCTTGCTCTGTCACCCAGGCTGGAGTGCAGTGGCGCAATCTCAGCTCACTACAACCTCTGCCTCCTGGGTTCAAGCGATTCTCCTGTCTCAGCCTCCCAAGTAGCTGGGATTACAGCCATGCTCAACCGCGCCCAGCTAATTTTTATATTTTTAGTAGAGATGGGGTTTTGCCATAGAGCTGTTCTATTATAATTGCTATTATAATTGCCAAAGAGCTGTTCTTTGTAATAGAGCTGTTCTATTATAATTGCTTCTTTTAATATAATCCAGGATTGGCACCCAGACTCAGTATCAACCAGCTTAGTAGCACACTTGCCATTTGTTCTAGAAGTTCTGTGGAAGTGATTATATACTCTCCAAAGTCCAGCAATATGCCACAACAGCAGACCTTTCCTCATGCCAGGCTAGAAAGGCCATGTTAAAAAGTACTTTTGGCATAGCCCTGAAGTTACTTATAGCTGCCAAACTAGTGTCATAATTCATTTTTAGTACATTGGCTCATATACTATCTTTAACTCCGAAAATAAAATTTACCAAGTGAAATGTTAGAAGTATTTTAGAAGTGGCATTAGAACCATCAAGGTAATTTAAGATGAGCTTAGCCTTATCTTAATTTGAAGGAAATCAGGTTACCAACTTACAATCTTTCAAAACTCTTTATGTTGTACATTCAACAGACATGTTGAACATTAACCATGTGCAGCACGCTCTGTAGAATATATAAAAGTGAATTTTTAAACAGTTAGCTTCTCTCAATGTCCAACTTAATAAATATTTATTAAGTGAGAATAAGTTAGGAATATTAACTCATTCAATAATTGATTATTTGAAACTCACTATGTGCCTGGCCCTATGCTATGTCTTATAGATACAGTCATTCTGCTATGAAAAACATTTCATTGTGGGGAAAGACCTTTTTTAGATTCTCAAGGAACATGTACCCTAAAAAGGAGATAAGATAAATGGAAAAATAACTATATTAAAATCAAATGTGAATAAAAAGACTTGAATGCTAGAGAATTAGTCAAGATTCACAAATAAGATGTATATACAAAGAGAATATACATAGGATATATCTATTTATAATATGGGGATATATATAATATATATAGAATACACACACACATATACATACATACATACACATGGAGCAAGAGAGAGAAAGAGAATTTGATACACAAAGCGAGAGAGAGAGAGATTGATTTATCCTGAGGAATTGGCTAATGCAATTACAGAGGATGAGAAGTCCCAGGATCTGTAGCCCAAAGGCCCAAGAACCAAGAGAGATAATGGTGTAGGTTTCAGTCTAGGTCCAAAAACAGAAAAAGGCTGATATCACAGCTCAAGACCATTAGGCAGAGAAAGTGAATTATCTCTTACTTAGCTTTTTACTCTACTCATGCCTTCAACAGATTGGATCAGGCCCACAAAAATTGAGGAGTGCCAACTCCTCTACTAAGTCTATCTATGCAAATGTTAATCTCATCTAGAATCATCCATACAGGCACACCAAAAATAATGTTATTCTAAATATCTGGGCACCTCATGACCCAGTTAAGTTGACACATAAAGTAAACAATCATAACTTCACCCCTTGTCAAATTTGCATTCATCTACTTCTTCTTCATTCATTCATATACATCTATATTTAATTTATTCATTCATATACATCTATACTTTATTCATATACATCTATACTTAATCTACAAATAAAGGTAATTACAAAATCATAATTTCACTTTACATGCTATGACTATCCTAGTACAACCAAAAATGCACTAACTCCTTCTAGAAGAAAAAAGAAATAAAATCTTTGAGTGGTATTTACTCTTCCACTTGGTATTCTGTAACTAAGTACCATTATGTATAACAATACTTAAACTATGATGTGATGTTAATATTGCATGTTATATGAGAAATGAATAACAGCAGGAAGAAAACATATTTTCTATATATATATACATATAATGATATAAGGAAAAACCCTCATGACAATTATAGTTCTTAATTCTGTAACTGTTCATGTGGTCATAGCTGGTAATTATAATTACCTTTTTCTACCACCCACCCTGAATTTCCTTTGCCTTTGGCAAGCACCTTAGCTGGTTGGTCTTTAACCTGTTGGAAATTCATTAGCAGGATGATTACTCCTCATTAATCCTGGCTAAATTGGGTTGTTGTAGCTTTTTATTGACCTTCATCTCAGAACATGATAATACTAAGAAATCTCCTATATTCTAGACATACTCTTCCTTACCTCCATTATGAAGTGACATTCCAATTTCCTTTTGGTAGTCAGTCAGTCACCCCAGCCAGCACAGTAACTGTCTTTTTTGCTGTTGATTCAGATGCATAATGAGCCTGATGGCTGGGTGGCAATCTTAATTTCTAGTTCAATGAAATCATTATGTGTCTCCTGGTGGAAGCATTTATCCTTCTAGAACTAAGAGTTCTAGGCCAGCCAGCATTACACACAGTTGTGGGAAGAGTAAACAAAAATTTTGCTAGTGGGTCACTACAAGTAATAGTAAGTGGTGTCAGTCCCATTTCCATCCCTTGATTCCTAGACCCATGAATCCTGGCTATTGGAGAAACAGTACCAGATATTGGATACTGATTTAGAGCAAATACAGCCTTCTGGATAACTGTCTTAGTTCATTCTTATTGTTATAACAGAATAACTAAGACTAAGTAATTTATAAAGAACCAAATTTATTTCTTATAGTTCCGGAGGCTGGGAGGTCTGAGATCAAGGAGCTGACACCTGGTGAGGGCCTTTTTGCCTTATCATTTCACATAGAGACAAAAAGGTAAGAGAAAGAGAGCATTAAAGAGGGAGTGAACTCATTCCCATGAAAACAGAATTAGTTCATTTATGAGGCTACAAACCTTCAGACCTAAACACCTCTTAAATGTCCCACCTCCCAACAGCATCACCATGGCAATGAAATTTCCACATGAGTTTTGGAGGAGACAAACTTTCAAACCAGGGTATTCTAACTTTGGTCCCTCAAAATTCATGTCCCTCTTTTATACAACGTATGTTTATTCCATCCCAAAGCCTCAAAAATCTTATCACATTCTAACATGGACTCAAAATTCCAAAATCCAAAGTCTCATCTAAATCAGACATCGATAAAATTCAAGGTACAATTCATCCTGAAGCAAATTTCTCTGCAGCTCTGAGCCTGTGAAATCAAAACATGTTATCTATTTCCAAAATGCAATGGTGAAATAGACATAGAATAAACATTCCAATTTAAAAGGCAGAAATAGCAGGCAAGAAGAAAGGGATAACTGACCCCAAGTAAGTCCAAATTCCAACAGAACAAACAACATTAAATCATAAGACTCTAAAATAATCTTTCTTGGTTCCATGTCCACCCTCCTGGACATACTGGGGTGGGATTGGATCCCTAAGGCCCCAAGGCAGCCCAGCTCCTATGACTTTAATGGGAACAGCCTACACCGCAGCTTTTGTGGAAGAAAGCTGTGTGTCTCATACCTGCAGCTCTCCTAGGCTAGAGTTACATGTTGGTGTATCTCTATTTCTAGAACATGTCATGGATTATCAGGGCTTTCTTTACTACTAATAGTAGAGTCATTAGTATCTTTAAATCTAGTCAGATTAGAGACCCAATTTCAGAAAATCTGGAACCAATTCAGGAAACTTATTCCTAATATTCTGTTCCACTAGAACCACTCCTGATACAAAGAGGATATATATATCCTATTGTTTTATTGAGGAATAGAGCATTGCAGTGGGAATACTCATATCATAGTAAACTATGTGCATATTCAGGAATGTAAAGGGAGACAAAGGTTTTTAAAGTAAAAACAGAGGTTTATATAATTGTCTTGAAATGATTATCCTTGGCTACAAATATCAATAACAAAGATATATTTATCCTATTGGTTCTGGAGAATCCTGAATAACACAGGTTTTGGTACCAAGAGTGGTTCTAGAGGAACAGAATATTTAAAATAACATTATGTATTATATTAATATAGTATATATAATAGTCATATACTGTAAATAATATTAATATAATATATAATATTAATTAAATATATTAATATATTAAGGATACACACACACACACACGAATTTATATTATGAGGAATTAGCTCACATGCTAATGGAGGCTGAGAAGTCCCATGTTCTGCCATCTGCAAGCTGGAGACCCAGGAAACAGGAAAGCCAATGTTGTAATTCTGGTCCATGTCAGAAAGCATGAGGATCAAGGAAGATAACAGTGTAAATACTAGTCCAAGGGCAAGAGAACTGATGTCTCAGCTCAAGTAGGCATACTGGAAGAAAAAGGGGCAGATTTCTGCTCTTCAACTTTTTTGTTCTATTCAGGCCCACGGTGGACCAATGATGCCTACCTACATAGCAGAGGACAATCTACTTTAATGAATCCATTGATTCAAATGCTAATCTCATGAACACGCGGGGAAATTGTATTTAGTCTGGGTACCCCATGGTACAGTCAAGTTGAAATATAAAATTAACCATCACAATGTATATATGACAATTTCTTATAATCATTGTGTGTCTACATATATATACATATATATACACTCTCTGTGTAAATATATGTCCTGCATACATATATATATATTCTCTCTGTATATATATCTATATATGTATACAGAATATATACACATATATATATACACATATTCTGAGAATATATATGTATATAGAGAATATCTATAGATATTGTATAGATACATATACGGAGAGAATATATAGGTATATAGAATATGTAGGTATATATATGGACATTGAGTGTATATATATATATATACATATGCTTATATACAGTCATGAGTCACTTAATAATGTTCCAATAAATGTGTCATTAGGCAATGTAGTTATTGTGTGAACATCATAGAGTGTTCTTCCACAGACTTGTGAATATGGTATAGCCTATTGCTCCTAGGCTACAAATCTGTACAGCACATTACTATATTAAATACTTAGGCAATTGTAAGATAATAGTGAGTATCTGCATATATAAACATAGAAAGGGTACAATAAATATAAAAGATAAAAAATGGTGCATCTGTATTGGGCACATGCTATGAATGGAGTTTGCAGAACTAAAAGTCATTCTGATGAGTCAATGTGTGAGTGATAAGTGAATGAAGGCCTAGGACATTGCTATACACTTGCAGCTACACTTAGGCTACATTAGATTAAAAATGATTTTCTTTATCCAATAATAAATTTACTTTAGCTTATTTAACTTTTTTTTACCTTATAAGCTTTTTACCTTTTTAACATTTAACTATTTTAACATTTTAACTCTTTTGTAACAACATTTAACTATTTTTAACTATGTTAACATTTTAACTCTTGTAATAACAGGTTAAAATGCAAATACATTATACAGCTTTAGAAAATATTTTCTTTCTTTATATCCTTATTCTGTGAGCTTTTTTTCTATTTTTCTATTTTCTCTATTTTTTACTTTTTAAACTTTTTTATTAAAAAAAAAAAAGACACAAACACACACATTATCCTAGGCCTACACAGGGTCAGGATCACTGAGATGTCACTAGGTGGTTGAGGTTTTTCAGCTCCGTTATAATCTTGTGGGAACACTGTCACATATCTGGTCCATTGTTGACCAAAATATCAATATAGTGTATGACTATACACACACACACACATACACACACACAAAGTATATAATTATATATGCGTGTATGCATATAAACACACACAGATAATATATGTATATATAGAGAGCACATACGTGTATACATACAGAGTATATAGCATATATATACACATACACATATATACATACACTATATATACATACACACACAGATACACACACACACACACACACACACGCAGACTGATTTGTTATAGATAGGGAATTGGTCTATCCTCACTAGGGAGAACAATCTGCTTTACTTAGTCTACTAAGTCAAATGTTAATATTATCCAGAAACATCCTCACAGACACATCCAGAATAATGTTTAACCAAATGTCTGGGCACCTTATGGTCCAGGCAAGCTGACACATAAAATTAACCATCACATAGATTTAGTCTGGAAAAATATCTAAAATGAAAAATACATATTTTTTTTCAAGATTCACATTTCTCTTTATGTTGAGGAAGATAATTGCCAGTAATGATTTATCTAACAAGCAATAGTATACAAAGGTAGGAACTGAATTGGCAGCATGAAGTCCTGAGTTCTAGTTTCTGCTGTGCTGCCAACATTCTGTGTATTTATGGATAAACATGCTCTCCGTCTCTCTCAGCATTATTTTTATCGTCTTTGGAATCTAGTTAATTGGCCTGGATGATCATTAACTTTCCTATTATTTTTGAGATGATATCTTACAAAATTAGCTCAGTTGGAGCAAGAGGCCAATGATGTACACATTTCAGATTTTCTCCGGCTGGATGCTGGCCTGCTACCATTGTCTGTACAAGGCTCAAACATCTCCAATAACATGAGCTATTGATGAAATAGCTAGTAATGGTAGAGAACTTTCATATCAGATGCAATGTTGTGAATCTTACTATTTCTATCATGTGATTTTTCACTACAAATCCAGGGCATAGGTGCTTACGCTGTCCCCTACATTTTATAGATGAGAAAAAGGGCTCTGGATCATCAGTTGGTAACTGAACATCAGATTTTCACCCAAGGGTACCTGACTCCAGAGCCTGAGATCTTGAACTCTAGGTTTATCTGGTGGGTTGAACGACGGTCCCCCAAAAAATATGTTCTAACCTTTCCAATGTGTGAACGTGAACTTATTTGAAAAATGTTGTTCATGGACATAACTAAGTTAAGGATCTCAAGAAGAAATCACAGTAGGTTAGGAACAGTTGCTAAGTCTAGTATCACCTGCTTTTATAACAGACAATGAGGAGGACACACAATGAGGAGAAAACCAGGTAAAGACAGAAGCAGAGACTGGACTCATACAGCCTCAAGGCAAGAAACATCTGGAGACACTAGAAGATAGAAGTGGCAATAAAGGATTCTCACCTATTGCCTTTGGAGACGCTGTGGCCCTGAGGACATCTTAATTTTAGGTTTCTGTTCTGTAGAATTGTGAGAGAATAAATTTCTGTTGTTTTAAGCCAGCAGGTTTGAGTTGAATTTTTATGTGAACCTGGAATACTGACACAGCTTGAATCTGGTAGTTCTTCAAAATCATATGAAGCTGTTCTTCAGTGATGACAAGAGGGCTTGAGTTCACAAAAATTGAGTAACGATGATATTTGTACTACAGGTCGTTTAGTTACCACCAGCCAGTAGAAAACTGTACTTGGAAATGACCAACCCACCCTACAGCTCCATAGCCCTCAGCTGTGTTGGGGTGACTGCAGTCACCCACATGCATGGCAACTGCCTCCTCAAGAGATCCACCGTTCTGTACTGTGAGCTCACTGAACCTTCCTTATGCTTATCATGGCTCAGAAATTACTGACAAAATATTGCAATGGCTCTGATTTTGTAATTCGAACTGTAAAATACAATATTAATAAAATCCAAAAAGTTTAAAAATTAAAGAGTTAGTCATCGTGTTCATGAAGCAGTTCCTTACTCTGATCAACTGAAAAGTAGATTATAATTATTCAGTGGAATAGTAGGAAAGTTAAGGCTACAATGCATGTCGACTCTCTAATCTGAAATCTCAGAGTTTTGATGTGTTATTTGGTTTTATCACAGATATTTGGTTCAGTGGGAAATAATCCTTCCTAGAAATTTATTCTTGGCTAAAAAGTTGCTTTGCTCCCTCTTTGTAATATTAGAAGTCACCAGATTTTGTCAAGTCCCTAGGTGAAGAGGGCTTTAATTCTGAGAAATCCCATAAAAGCTTAGTATAAGTACAGTGAGAACATAAATCTACATAAATCTTAGTAAATAAAATAATCTCAAAGGTGCAATTTCCTAGTCTGTAAAAAGAGTATGGAAATGACACCTACCTTGTAGGAGTCTTTGAAGATAACTTTGAAAATTAGGTGATACCTAATACAGTTCTTGGAACAGAGACGTATAGCCCATATTGCTTTTATTTTTGCTAGTGGCTTTAAATAAACTTGAAATAGATTTTCTTTTTCAATCTCATCTATTTTATATGTTTTCTTAAGTACATGTTTCTTATAGTTTTTTAGAGAAACATTATTCTAGGGTATTCTATATGTATTAAACACTTATAAGAATTTTTGTTAGGTGTTTATTTAGAAAACATGTGCAATCATTGTTTAATAAGCTGATCATAAAGTCAATACTCTCAATAAGGAAAGGTAATGTACTATGGTTAAGTAATACTTTTAAATCCATGCATGCTTAGTTAAATCAAGGATGTTTTTATTTGGCTCTATACAGGAAACAAATGGACCTTCTTCCTTTTAAATCCCAAGGAGTACATGCAATTGAAGATTATCCATGATTTTCTCATTTTGCTGAGGTTTTCAGCAGAGTCTATTTTATTCAGGCTTGGGAAAAGGACTGTTCCCAAGGAAAGAAAGATCTCTTTGATTTACTATTTTGCTTTGATTTCATAATGAAAATAACATATTTACTTAATTAAGTTTTTGAAAGATCAGCTTTTCCCCTTCTTTCTTTAGCTTCTTTTCCTGAGAAGTACCCACTGAGGACCCTTTTGATAATTCTGTAGAGTCTTTACATCACATTTACCTAGCAAACTTTTTTTTTGTAAACTATAAAATTTTCTCTTTTCATTAGTAAACAATGAGTAAGAATGAGTAATTAAGAAATTATATCAGTAAAGTGTCATGGGAAAGCTGTCTTAGCTCTGTAACCATAGGTTTTCTATTGGTGCAAACTGGTTTAACAGGTAACTGGAATCCCTTTTATAATCTTTATAATAAGAATAATTAACATTTACTAAATGCATTCTGTTGTCTGAGAATTTTAATAAAACTTTCTATATATTAACTCATGTAATTCTCATCCTATAGCCATTTAAAAAGTGAGGAAACTGGAGCTCAGAGGATTTATATAATTTGTCTAAGGTCGCACAGTTAGTACCAGTTAATGAAGAAAAGTCAGTTGTTATTACAGCTACTAACAAAAATACAGTGATGATATCTAACTTATTAGTAGAGGATGATGTCTATTAAGCAAAATGATTCAGACAATGCATTTTTTATATTGTCACTATGTGCTTAATCAAGTAATATTTCTCACTAAATTGCATGGAAGTTTCCAAATGCATGTGTTGGTTCAGCTTAATGTTTTGGTTAAGCTTCACTGACACAGAGCAACATCAACATAATCAATAAGAGCACAACATTTAGAATTAAGTTGAGAACTCGCAGAGGAAGCTGGCAACCCCTTGTTATCTATTTCTGCCTAAAAATTACAACAAAGTTGGAACTTAAAAGAATATTCATTTATTTACTCACAGTATTTGTAGGTCAGGAGTCTGTGCACAACTCTCCTGGGTGCTCTGCATCAGAGTCTCTCATGGGGCACCATTCAAAATGTCAGCAAGGGCTAGGGTTTCATCTGCAGGCTCAAATGGAGAATTTTCTTCCAAACTCACTTGCATGGTTGTATGCAAAATTACATTTCACTGGGGCTGTTGGACTGAGAGCCAGAATTTCTAGCTGACTGTTGGCAGGAGGTCATCCTCAGTTCCTTGCTCCATGGGTCTTCTCAACATGTCAACTCGCTTCATTAAATACTCAAGGAAGAGAGTCAGCTACCAAGGTGGAAATGAGACTCTTTTCTAGTGTAATCATGGAAGTGACATCTCCTAACTTTGAAGAGAAAGAATTATGAAAGGTTGTAGATATGAGGTTACAATAATTATTGACGGCTATCTTAGAATTAATTTGTTACAATCCCTTTCCTCTTCTTCTGCCATTTTGCTGTGTTCCAGGAATAATGTGCAGTATTCCTGATGCCTTGCTGGGAATAAAGAGGGGACAACGTTCTTCATTTGGGTTCCCTGTCACTGAAATCTCCTTTCTGGTGCCAGTGATATATTTTTTCTGGCTGTCTATCCTATCCTTTTGGATTGTACAACTTTATAGGGATTCACTAGCTATCAACTGTACATTCTGTTGTCACACTGAGATGAGTCTATTTTTTTTAAAAAAAAGACTAGTTTTTGGAGCAGTTTTATGTTCACAACAAAGTTGAGCAGAAAATATGAAGACTTTTCATATACCCTCTAACCCCACACATGTACAGTCTCTCCCACTGTCAATATGCCTCAGCAGAATGGTACATTTGTTACAATTAATGCATATAAGTGATAGGTCATCACCACCCAAAGTCCATAATTTACATTAAGGTTCATTCATGGTATTATACATTCTATGGGTTTTGACAAACATATAATGACATGTATCCAAATTATATTACCATACAGAATGAATTCACTACCCTAAGAATTATCCATATTCTTCCTATTCATCCCTTCTTCCCTCTCAGCCCCTGGCAACCACTGATCTTTTTACCATCTCCATAGTTATTTTTCTAGAATGTCACATGGTTGGAATAATACAGTATGTAGACTGTTCGGATTGGCTTCTTTCACTTGCTAATATGCAGTTAAGCTTCTTCCATGTCTTTTCATAGCTTGAGAGCTCATTTATTTTTAGTGTGGAATAATATTTTATTGTTTGAATATGCCCATTCACCTACCGAAGGACATATTGGTGGCTTCCAAGTTCTGGGTAATAATGAATAAAGCTGCTTTAATCATCTGTGTGTAGGTTTTTATACAGACATATTTTTCAACCAGTTTGGGTAAATACCAAGAAGTATGATTGATGGATTGTAAGATAAAGGTATGTTTAGTTATGCAAGAAACTGCCCAACTGCCATTCAAAGTGGTGGTACCATTTTGCATTCTCATCAGCAATGAATGAGAGTTGTTGCATATCCTCACCAGCATTTGGTGTTGTCGGTGTTTAGGTTTTTTGCCATCCTATTAGGTGTGTGGTAATTTAATTGTTTTAATTTTTAATTTCCTAATAATATATGATGTGGAACATCTTTTCATATGCTTATTTGCCATCTCTATATTTTTTGATGAGGTGCCTGTTCAAATTTTTGTTCCATTTTTAAATCAGTTTGTACATTTTCTTACTGTTGAGTTTTAAAGCTCTTTGTTTATTTTGGATAACTTTTTTGATATCAGTTTTTAGATATCATGTGATATCATTTTTTGGATAACAGTTTTTAGGTGTCTCTGCAAATGTTTTTTCCAAGTCTGTGGCTTGTCTTCTCTCTCGACAATGTCTTTCTTTTGAGGAGCAGAAGTTTTTTTTTTTTCTTGAGACAGGGTCTCACTCCATTCAATCTTGGCTCACTGCAACCTCTGCCTCCCAGGTTCAAGTGATTCTCCTACCTCAGCCTCCCAAGTAGCTGGGATCACAGGTGCAAGCCACCAAGCTCAGCTAATTTTTTTTTTTTTTTTTTTTTGTATTTTTTGGTAGAGACAGTGTTTCACCATGTTGGCCAGGCTGGTCTCGAACTCCTAACGTCAAATGATCCACCCACCACTGCCTCCCAAAGTGCTGGGATTGCAGGTGTAAGCCACCACACCCAGCCAGAAGTTTTTAATTTTAATGAAGCCAGCTTAAAAATTATTTTTTTCATATATCATGACTGGTTTTGTAACTAAAGTTGCCACCATACCCAAAGACATTTATATTTTCTGCTATGTTATCTTCAAGTAGCTTTATAGTTTTTCATTTTATATTTAAGCCAATGATCCATTTGAGTTAATTTTTTTGTGAAGAGCATAAAGTCTGTGCCTCGATTATCATTTTTTGCATGTAAATGTCCAGTTTCTTCAGCACTATTTCTTGAAAAAATATTTGTTCTTTATTATATTGCCTTTTCTCTTCTGTCAAATATCAGTTGACTATATTTATATGGGTCTACTTATTGGCTATCTATTCTTTTCCATTAATCAATTTGTACATTTTTTTCATTAATACCATACTGCTTTGATGACTATTGCTTTATAGTATGTCTTGAAGTCAGCGGTGTCAGTCCTCTGACTTTGTTCTTCAAAAGTGTGTTTGTTATTCTGGTCATTTTTCTCTCCATATAAACTTTGGATCAGTTTGCTGATATCCACAGAATAACTTTTGGGATTTTGGTTGAAATTATGTTAAATCTATAGATCGAGTTAGAATTTTGAGTCTTTTTTCTATAAATATAAAGTATCTCTCCATTTTTTAGTTTTGATTTGATTTGATTAATTTTTTGTTACTAATATGATTGATATTATTATAATTAAAATTGTCTGGAAGCTGGCAACATAGGCCCACATCTAGTACTTTCCCAAGCAAAAGAGGGGGACACAGATGTGAGCATTTGAAGTTTCTATCCCAAATTTTGAAAAGTGTTTAAGAATTTACTAGTGGGATAAAGTAGACATGAATAAGAAGCACAAATTTTAAAAAATGTAAAAGGTTTTTGAAAAACTGTGAGAAGTGCAGGTGACAGATGTGTTGGATACAGCTTGAAAATAGTCTGTAAAGAGTCTTATAAATCATATTAGAAATTTTGTACTTTCTATTATAAATGACTCTATGTCAATAGATGTTTCAACATGAGTGCATGAGCATATCTATTTCACATAAGCAACTCTAATAAGACTTTGCAAGATAGACTGGAGAGAGGAAAGCCTGTGGCAAGACAATATAATTTATAGGAAGATGTTGCACTTCCCTAGAAGAGGGGCTTTAGATTAATTAAGGGAATTGCATTGAAGATGAAGGAGACAAGATAAATTATGCAGATAACTTGTTGGAAAACTCAGTAAGATCTGATAGGAGTTGGTGTGTAAAATAGGAAGAGAGGAATGGTTTTAAAGCTTCTAGGTTTTGAACTAGAGAGGATGGTGACATCATTTATCAAATATTCTTTTGGAAGTGGAGTGGATTTGGAGGTAGAATAATTAGTGTGTATTTTTTCACATTGAGTTTAATATGATTGTTGGAGGTATGTGGCCAGAATTTAAAGAGAATGAACTACTACCTAGAAAGAACGCGATACATGTACTTAATTTGAAACCTTAGTAATAGATGCAGTCACTCATGGATAACTAAAGTAATTACAAAAAAATATAGAAGGAAACAGGACCAAGGGAAAAATGCTGGGGAATGCTGAGAGTTCAGTGATAGGTAGAGAAATAAAACAGTGTGATGTTGCTTTAGTGATTATAAGTTCAAGTTTCACAGAGTAGTGTGTTGTCCAGGAGGAAAAAAAAATCCCTTTCATCAAGAATGGTATCTAAGAATTTTCCTTCCTTGGGTAGCACAGACATTTTTTTGTCAACATCAAATAGAAAAATAAAATCTATCACTATTAAGAGTAAAAGAGTAAATCTCTGTGATTATTCCTTCAAACACGTTTCAGAACTTGTTGCTTGACTAATAGAAAGCATTTATGTTGAAAATATGGCTGCTGATACCACTTTTCCACATACTGTCAACATTTTGTAAACATCCCCTTTTATTGCAAAAATAAGGGAAAGGATTTTCAGTACTGGCAATACATGTTATGGCATAATTGACAGCATGGTAAGCCTGAGTGCTCGAGCTTTGACCGCTGATGCTGGCATGCTGACTCTGTGGGAAGATGGAAATGATTGTCACATTGTTATTTACTTAGAAGAAGAAATATGAAATGAGTTCCATGACAAATACATATCCAAGAGATGTTTCTGTGTAAGGGAAAAGAAACAGCTGCTAAGGGGATCCTGATTTGTGACATAATCGAAACTTGACAATTTCCATATTTATTTGTGAACATTTCCTTCATTGACTTTTAAATGGACATTTATAGAAAGTTTAGTATTTGGGGTAGGAAAAAGCATAAAGTACATGTTACCAGCTTGGAATGTGAATAAGGAAACAAAAAACACATTAGTCTATTTCTTACTTTCTTTAAAGAAAGAGAAGGACATTGAGCATTAGCTATATTATTGAATTAGGGTTCCCCATGGATCTGTGCATTATCCAACCAGACATATGTGCTCTGCGTACCTCTTTGCTCTAAACATGACTGTTTTTCTTTTGCTGACTCCATTGCTTCTGGACAAAGTGAATCACTTGTGTTCCAAAAAGATTTACAATGGTATGGAATAAGGGAAATGTATGGAGGAAATGTTATCTCTGTTTTCTGTACAACACAGCTAAACTTATTAAAAATGTGCTATAGTCACAGATCGTTTCACTGCTCTCTGGCTTAGACACTTCCCTACCTCTGCTTTCCACTGAAACAGCTCTAGCAAGGCTTCTAGTCGTCTCTCCAAGCAGTGGACTTGGTACAAGATGTTTCATGCATTCATCAGTTGACATCTTTCTTGTCTTGCCCCTTTGGCTTCTATAAAACCATTTATTCCTAGTTCCTTCCTTACTCCATGACTACTCCCAATCTCTCTGTTGCAGCTGTTCTCAGGACAATTGTATTAGTTCGTTCTCATGCTTCTTTAATAAAGACATACCTGAGACTGGGTAATTTATAAAGGAAAGAGGTTTGATTCTCAGTGCCACAAGGCTGGGGAGGCCTCACAATCATGGCAGAAGGCGAAGGAGGAGCACATCTTACATGGTGGCAGGCAAAAGGGTATGTGCAGGGGAACTCTCCTTTATAAAACCATCAGATCTCCTGGGACTTATTCACTATCACAGGAACAGCATGGGAAAAACCTGCCTCCGTGATTCAATTACCTTCCAATTGGTCCCTCTCACAACATGTGGGGATTATTACAATTCAAGTGTAGGGACATAGGGCCAAACCATATCAACATTCAAATGTGATTTGTCTTCAGACTCCCATCTTTAAGGTGTTTCTCTCTTGACTCTGCACCACACATTCCTAATGTTCTATGTCCAGGTTCATGACACACATATAAAATTAGAAATTTGGGGATGAACGCCATATTCAAGGGAATTAAAAGACTAAAATAAAATTTAAAAATCATTAACAGTTTTGACAGAGTTAGAATAATGGCATTTCATGATGTAGAAAAATCCATAGTCATTGCCCTACTTGAATGAGCACCCTCAATGCAGTTTAGATAAGAATGTTGTTTCAATTGTACACTCTAATTGATTACCAGATAAATTTCTAACACATTTTCAGTAATCCCCCCAGTCATTCTTTGGCACTAGACTGACATTATAATAGACCTGTACTTCTTATGGTAAAAATCATCCTGCAAAAAAAAAAAAAAAAAAATCACCATCCTAAAATAATTACATAGTACTCCTAGGTCAGTGTTCTGCCTCTTAGAATATTCTGCAGCCAAATAGGTTTTAAACAGATATGCAAGTGCAGCAAACCTGTGAAAGTGGTTTTGTGTTTCACATATCTACTGGGACCCCCCACTACTTTTCCATGCTTCTGCTAGTCACAGTCTCAGCTGTCTTCAAGGGCTTACACCTCGTCCTAAGTGCCAATGACTCCCAAAGAGTATTTCCATTTGCCTAGTTAGCATCTCTAAATAGCAGTTTTGCATTCACATCGGGCAAATTTTAGGTCTGTACTACTTATGACTTGCTCATCATACACACCCACGTGTATCCCTGGGGTCAGTTTGTAGAACCATCATTCAGCTAAGTGTACATTGAGAAATTGGGTCATCATTTTAATTTCTTTTATCTTTTAATATCCTGTTATGCTTTTTACTTCCCTCTCCTTAACCTACTCACCTTCTGCCTAATCACATACCAGTTAATATACCTTATCAGTTATACCCATAAATAGTTCTTAAGTTGGAGCTCTGGTTTCTATTTTCATCGTATATCTTATAGTTAATGGACAAAATGGATAACATTTTATGACATAGATTAAAAAACTCATATCTTAGAGCTTCTTTATATTTCCCAGACTCACTTGTGGTTAGTGCAGAGGTACTGAACAATACTGGCCAATGGACTTTTAATAGAATTAGTGTGTGTCTCTCCTAGCCTGAGAAATTTAAAAGTAGAAGTGCTTCCTCCACAATTATTTTCTTCCTGCCCCATCAGTCTTTCAGGTTAAATGTGTTCCAGATGCTACAGCTTCAAAAAGGGAGAGGAAATGTCTTCTATAAGTCAGAGATGATGGGAACAACTTCTGAAATGTCAGGATTTATTTGTTACCACAGCATAGCCTAGCCTATTCTGACTAATATACTTTGTAACTATTCTTCTGGTTGTCATATTTTTTCTTTTTAATATACTCTCTGCACCATTACCAGCTATCTTTTTAAATGTGCCTCACTGCACTCTTTTTCTTATATGCCTTAATGGACAATCATATCTATAAAATGAAGAAGAAATACATAACAGTGCAGTGGGGCAGGACTGCAGGTGAGAAATCTAGAGAAAATCTTCCCCTTAAAAGTTGATATTTGTGCTGCATCTTGAAATACAAATGTGTATTCCACAGAATAAGGAAAAGAACTCTGATAGCACCACTTGTATGCTGTTCCATGGTGAGCAGGTCTATGCAAACCTACTTTTAAAAGTCCAATGAAGCTGAGAGGCCAAAGAAAGAGGCTGGCATATCCAGTTTCTCAAGAAGAAACATTTAATAGGAACTAGTAACAGAGCCCATATCTGTGTCTCAGGCAAGCAACAAAACAAGATGGTGGATCCCCATGCCATTACCCTACAGAGTCACGGTATATACACCGCAGGTAAAGGATGATTCTGCAGGGGTGAGTAGAACAATTGAAGTACAATAACATCAATATTGTTTTGGCATGTGCTACAAGAAACAATCAATAAAATAGAAATCTTAGAGGTTTTTCCATAATTGGAGTTATCAGAAGTCATCATGGTGGATTAGTATCCAAGATGGAGTTGCTTTGGTCTTAACAAGGCCCTTCAGGATCTGGCCCGTTATTACTTGACTCTTGTCTCCTGCAAGCTCTTTGTGTGCTTCTCCAGTCACATTAAACAAAACACTGGAGTTTATGCTATTTTTTGAGCATATTCTATTTCCTTTATTTTTATACATGTAATAGATAAATACATTCTCATTTTAACAAGTAAACAATATAGAGGCACACAGGGAAAAATGTAAATGTTCCCCATTTTTATCCTTTTTAATCATACACTTTCCATCCCCAGAATTAGAAACTGGTCGGTCTGTCAACATTTTGTGGTACATTCTTTTGGTTTGCTTTTCATGCACTTACTTCTGTGAATGTACCTATTCACATGTATCCTTTTCTAAAAATAAATGTTATTATATTTACATGTAATTCTGCACTCATATACCTTTTGTGCTGGTTCTATTTTGTATTATATTCCCTCTACTTAGAAGCTCCTTTCCTTATTTGGTGGAATACACATTTGTATTTTAAGATTCAGCCCAAATATCAATTTTTAGGGGAAGGTTTTCTCTAGATTTCTCACCTGCAGTCCTGCCTCACTGCACTCTTATATATTTCTTCTTCAGAGATCTTATTTAACTTAATATAATTATGGCTGTTTAAACCCCTCAGTAGACTGTGACTTCATTAACTCATTTAGTAGTTTTTCATGCACATAGTGGACACTTATCAAACAATTATATGAATTAAATCCATCATATGTTCAACATACTTCCAAAATCTTTTCCTTTACTTATCACTTTGTGTAGTGTTAGAAAGAATATGAGTTCTCTGGCAAGAGGAATTTATTAATAAAATCAAAGTTAAAATAAACACATTTGTGCTATTTAAATTCGGGGGTTGGGGGTCTGAATTCAGTAGTTGGTAAAACCGTTTTCTTCTTCTTTTTTTTTTTTTTTTTTTGCTTTTTCTTTTTATCCTATTCAGTCTATTTTCCAGCTGTAGCTATAACAATTTCATTTCTCCCGAAGTTGAAACTAATCATATATATATATCTCCTGCTTATTATTCTTCATTGAATCCTATGCTTTCAAGTAGACTTCAAACTTCTTTATATGGGCTATGAGGTCTTTTATGATCTAAACTACTTCTGCATTTATCTCTTGCTGCATCTCTTACACAGTCTATAATACCTTATCAATGAACATATTGACTGAAGATATCTATTTACTTGACAGTGTCATGAACTAGAATATGAATACCACCAAAAACAGGACAATCTTTTATTCATTATTATAGACCCAGGGCATAGTAAGTACATTATAAAAGTATACAAATAGCTATTTTCATGAATTAATATATATTTCTATTATACACTGTTAAGTAGTTACCACTTCTTGAGTATTCGTTTTGTGCCATATAAAGAACTAAGTGGGAGTGACATTAGCCGAGTGACTGAGTAGGAAGTCCCAGCCCTCATTACACACAAGAAAACAAATTTAATAATACATGCAGTAAAATACCTTTATGAGATTTTTCAAAAGTCAGTTAAGAAGTTGCAATACTCCAGATGAGCACAGAACTGAGAATAGCTGCATTGAAAAGGATAATAAGAGAAATTTTACTTTACCCGCATTCACCCCTTGCCCAAGCTGGCACATCTAGTGCCAAGAAAGATCATTTCAGCCTGTAATTTCTCCCTTGAGGAAAAGAGGGAATGGAACAAGCATCCAATATTGCAAGGCTTTCAATGCACTGCTCTAGGGATCAGTTTCAGTCTCACCTGGCACTGGGCTGAAATGCCTTGAGGCATTTAAGAACAAAGAAAAGGAATGTAAGTTTTATTGCTGCTGGCATGGCTCTGAGGGATTGGGAAATGCAACATAGCCCTAAAACTTCTCCATCAAGAGGTAGGAAGACAGTGGAATGTGTATCTAACATCTCAGCCTTTCCGAATATTGCCATAGGGAAAAAGGGGCAGGCAGTTTAGAGAAACCAGCATGACTCTGTAAGAATGAGAGAGGTCCCACAACCTTGAGACTTGTTCCTCAGGACGGAGGAAGATAATTGGAGCATACCTATCCACAGAAAAGTTTTGAAAGGCTCCCAGATTATTTAGCTGGGCTGATTTGGCAAAGGGCTTTCCTGTCAAAATCAGTCAGTAAAGTTTAGGGAATGCAGCTGTTTCTTGAAATTATACAGACACCAGTGCAAATCTAGAAGGAACAAACATTGGGGAAATACAACAAACCAAAGGAAAAAGAAAACTCTTGTAACTGACCCTAAAGAAATGGAGACCTATGAATTGCCAGACAAATAATTCAAAATAATTATCTTAAAGGAGATAGGTGATTTACAAGAGAATACAGATAAACAACTACACAAAATCAGAAAAATGATATGTGAATAGAGAATATCAACAGACAGAAATCATAAAAAATAACCAAACATATATGTTGGAGCTGAAGAATGCAATAACTAAAGTGAAAATTAAATAGACAGCTTAACAGCACACTTGATCAAGCAGAAGAAACAATTGGCAAATGCATAAACATGTCACTTAAAATTATTCAGTCAGAGGAATAAAAAGAAAAAATAATTAAAAAGCGTAAAGAAAACCTGTGGGAATTGTGGAGCACCAACAAGCGCGCCAACATACACATTACAGATATTTCAGAGGAAAAGACAGAGAGAAGGAGAAAGAAAGGTTATTTTAAAATATAATGGCCAGTGTATTGATTATACCTCAATAAGGTGTTTGAAAAATAAAGCATAAGATTTATTTACTAAAACGAGACAAACACAATTCCATTCAATTTTCTTACCAATCCTGTAATAAAGATGCTATGCCCGTTTATAGATGGGGAAATTGAGGCTTAGTGATGTTAAATAAGCTGGTCAACATCACTAGCTGATAAGTAGCAAAGCCAGGCTCACCTGAACTCCAACTGGAATTTTACTACCCCTGCACTCTATTTGACGGTTGCAGATAATTTGTTTCACTCTCTTTTCTACTTTGAGAAGTTCTTTTAAAATGTATCATCATAGCTTTAGTGCTCTGTAGAAGCTTCAAAATTTTCTTCATTTCTTTCCCCAATTTCTCCATCCTTTCCTTCTTCTCTTGCTTCTATCTTCCTTTCATTCTTTCATCCACCTGATCTTTCTCATTCACTGAAACTTTAAGGACAGCAATAGGAAATGTGCATAACAGTGACTCCAAATAGATCTCAAACTTCATTCAAAAGATCTAAGATTTTAGTGGGAGATAATCCATGATCATTTTAGGGTTTTCCTCCAAGGTCCCTGAGAAGTTACCAAAAGTGAGCATCTCCATGTATCTTACTTTCTTCTGTATGAAGCATCCCAGAATCTCACTGTGTTCTCTTCTCTCTTGGACTCTGCCACCACTCACTGTATTCTTTAGGTTTCTTCTTCCCCAACTCTTCATGTGTAGAGAAGATATGTTTCTCTAAATGCTGCTGTGTCTTGCCATCTTTGAAGACAAACTACATAATACCATTTTCTAAAATCCCTTTTAGATTTCAAAACACTTTTTTTTCCAGCTCTCCTGAAATTAGTCCAAGAATTCAGGTTTTTTTTAGTGCCCCAATATTTGCATTTCTGTATTAAGAAGTAAGGATAGAAAAGACTGTTAAGTGACTAGAGGAAACCTAGAATCAGTGTTGCTGGTGCCACTGTTCTAGAACTCTTCACCTGAGACTGTGATCTCCAAGCCTACGAGTAAGTAAAAGCTACAAGATTCCGATACATGTATACACAACACTTTGCTTCCAAGTTGGTAGCGAAAATCTAAGTGCAGTATACCATAAGATACCCACTCACCTGGGAGAGAGAATGCGGAAATGTTCATGTGGTAGGCAGTAAATGCTGTTGATTATCTACTTCTGGGAGCAAGTTGGGAAATATTATTCTTCATTCTTCATACCAACTATTCATTTATTTCTTCATTCATTAATTATTTACTCGGCATATAGCACAGTAGAAGAAATGGCACATACAGCAGGCTCACTATTTGTAGAATACTTCCCCTAGTCCCAGATTGCACCTTTTATCCCAATTGGTAATTACCAATAGCCACTCATGGACAAACTATCCTGAACTGATCAACTGGTGATACCAATTCACAACAAAACCATTTCTGATGTTGAGTTGAGCTAACATATGAGCTCATCAGCTGTTGGAGGTACAGCAGTGTTTTTTTAGTAATGGTGTCACTCCTTGCTTAGAGAACATCAAAGAACATAAGAATCCAGTTTATCTTCAGGATCCACTGTGAGCTCTGTGTCATGGTACAAGAGACACCATAATAACCAAGCTCTGACTAATCTATACTCATGTGTCACCACTCTCTGGTTTGTGCTTTGCCCATTAATGGAATCTGACTGCTGGAATTTCCTCACATATTAACAGGTTTTTCATTTCCTTGCCTTTCTTTGCCTGCAATCTTTCCCTGCTTCCATGAGATACTCCCACTCCCATCTCTCTTTGGTGCAGTACCTTGTACCTACTAATTCCTAATTATCGTTAAAGATTCAAATGTGTCATGAACACTACAGAAAACTGTCCCTGACACCAAAAATGTTGATTTACTCCTCTTCTGTCCTTCCTAAGTGTCTTCTGATTATTGCCATTATTATACTCAACTGCCATTCTGCAAGTGTAACAGCACATTTCTGTGGCTGACTTCTCACTACACTGTGATCTTAAAGGCAAGAACTCTGCTTTACCTATCTTTACCTACACAGGTTCTTGCAAAGTATTTGACACACATAAGAATGAATAAAGAAGAAATAAATACAAGAAGGATAAAATTTAACTTTGTATCAGTTTGGAACTGCAATTGGCATTGGGTAACAGATCCTGTTACCTAGAAAATAGTGGTTCTCACATAACATATTGAATAGGTGGTCCCACGCTGGTACACATGCGCCAAGTGTGTCTTCAATGACTCAAGCCCCTCTTTATTTTTGTTCTTCTTCCTTAAAAAGTGACATCCTGGCCAGGCGCGGTGGCTAACGCCTGTAATCCCAGCACTTTGGGAGGCCAAGGCGGGTGGATCATCTGAGGTCAGGAGTTTGAGACCAGCCTAACCAAAATGGTGAAACCCCGTCTCTACTAAAAAGACAAAAAATTAGCTGGGTGTAATGGTGCATGCCTGTATTCCCAGCGTCTCAGAAGGCTGAGACAGGAGAATCACCTCAATCTGGGAGGCAGAGGTTGCAGTGAGCCGAGATCTGCCATTGCACTCCAGCCTGGGCAACAAGAGTGAAACTCTATCTCAAAAAAAAAAAAAAAAAGTGACATCCTTCATATCTTCTTATGGTCACAAAGTGACTGCATAGTTCCAGCCATCGTTTTGGCATCCTAGGTACGAAAAGGTAGGAAGGGGGGTGAATATGGTTATATGGCAATTAAGTGAAGTAATTTTCTTGTACTTTCCTTAAAGGTTTACCAACAACTTCTGCTTACATTTTATTAGCCAAAATTTAATCACATGGCCACTTCCAACTGCAAAGGAACTTGGAAAATGTTGATTTTTTAATTTTTATTATTTTTATTTATTTATTTTTAGTCAGTACATTCATATTCAGCAAATCAAGGTTCTGTTAGGATGGCAAAAGAGGAGACAGATGTCTGTCTGAACATTCAGACTTCTGTCTGAAAAGAACATATGTGTATCAAATGAGATAAGTTGATTTAAATGAAGCCTATGATTCCAGATTGGATTAAGATTTTCTAAATTATTTGTGTGGCTATTATGAATTAAGATGTCCTAAAGCTCAAACAGATACTATGACTCAATCTGTCAGAATTAATACAGTGGCTTCAGAAAAGATAAAAGGCTAAATAGGGGACTAAGAGGCAACCCAAGACTTATTAATAGTAGTGAGTACAATCACTCTTCAGTATTGGTAGTAGTGAAATGTCAGAAGATGCATTACCAAAGTAAGGAGCCAAAAGTTCAATTGGAAGCTTGGACATCAAGACTGGGTGGGATTTTCCTGGGAGAGTGTAGTACCATAGAGGAGATGTAGCTGCAACCAGACACAAGAGAGACAGTGAAAAATAGTCTAGACTCCCCTTCTCTCCCGCCTTCAGTCTCCCATCAATGCCTCCCACGTCCTGTACATAGTCAAAAGCCTGCTGTCAAGGCAGTTTGGGGAAAATGTGTAGGATCAGCCCACTGGGATCAGATAATGCATCTGAGAGAAAATGAGCAAATGTCTGGCACAAGCACCATGGTAGTGGGGCAAAGGAAAACAAACTCTAAGTAAATGTAACTTTTCATGTATCAGTTGAAAAAGAAGTACACTGTAGTGGGATATGCACTACATTTTATTCAGAAGTGGATTTATGAATTAGCTCCTCCAGTTACCAGATGTAGGACTTTTAGTAAGCTACATAAACTTCCTGTGCCTGTTTCTTAGTTAACAAAACAATGATGTTAAAATCTCATTTACTTTTCTCAAAGGGTGTCTGTGAATGATGAAGTAAATTATGTACAGAAAAATATCTGTGTGCATACATTGTAAAGGGTCTGTTTGAGGATGACTTATTAGGCACCTACCATGCACCGGGAACTCTCTGTGTGCTTTACTTACATCGCTTCATTTAACCTTCTCAAAAATATTTACAGGTAGGGATACCTAGAAACATTTATCCTTATATTTTAGATATAGAGGGTACATGTACAGCTTTGTTACATGGGAATATTGTGTGATGCTAAGATTTGAAGTATGAATCCCATCAGCCTGGTAGTGAGCATAGACTCAATAGGTAGTTTTTTAAATGATTTCTTTTAAATTTGGTTTTCCATAAGTTACTGTGGTACAGGTGATATTTGGTTACATGAGTAAGTTCTTTAGTGGAGATTTGTGAGAACCTGGTGCACCTATCACCCGAGCAGTATACACTGCACCATATTTGTTGTCTTTTATCCCTCACCCCCCCTCACTCTTCCCTCCAAGTCCCCAAAGTCCATTGTATCATTCTTATGCCTTTGCATCCTCATAGCTTGGCTCCCACATATCAGTGTGAACATACAATGTTTGGTTTTCCATTCCTGAGTTACTTCACTTAGAAAAATTGTCTCTAACCTCATCCAGGTCATTGAAAATGCTGTTAATTCATTCCTTTTTTTTATGGCTGAGTAGTATTCCATCATATATATATATATCATATATATATCATATATATCAATCAATGAGTGAATAAAGAAATAATAAAATGAGTGAATAAAGAAATATATCAGTGAGTGAATAAAAGAAAATCACATATATCATATATGATATATCATTTTTATTTATAAAAATATATCATATATGATATATCATTTATCATATATGATATATCATATTTTATTTTTATTTATAAAAATATATATGATATATATATGATATATCATATATATGAGATATATATGATGTATCATATATATGATATATATGATATATCATATATATCATATATATCAATCAATGAGTGAATAAAGAAATAATAAAATGAGTGAATAAAGAAATATATCAGTGAGTGAATAAAAGAAAATCACATATATCATATATATATGATATATCATATATATCATATATATCAATCAATGAGTGAATAAAGAAATAATAAAATGAGTGAATAAAGAAATATATCAGTGAGTGAATAAAAGAAAATCACATTATATATCATATATATAATGTGATTATATATAATATAATATATAATATATAATATATATATAACATATATATGATATGATATATATCATATCATATATATGATATATAATGTGATTTTCTTTTATTCACTCACTGATTGATTGGCATTTGGGTTGGTTCCACGATTTTACTATTGTGAATTGTATTTCTATAAACATGCGTGTGCAAGTATCTACACTGCTGGTGGGAATGTAAACTAGTACAGCCACTATAGAAAACAGTGTGGAGATTCCTTAAAGAATTAAAAGTAGAACTACCATTTGATCCAGCAATCCCAATAGGTAATTTTCAAACCCACCCCTTCTTCCTCCACCCTCTAGTAGTCCACAGTGTCTATTGTTACTATATTTATGTCCATGTGTGCTCAATGCTTAGCTTTCACTTATAGGTGAGAATATGTAGTATTTGGTTTCTGCTCCTGCATTAATTTGCTTAAGATAATGGCCTCCTGCTCTATTCGTGTTGCTGCAAAGGATATGATTTCATTTTTTTAATGACTGCATAGTATTCCATGGTGTATATGTACCAGATTTTCATTATACAATCTACCCCTGAGGGGCACCAGGGTTAATTCCATGTCTTTGCTATTGTGACTAGTGTTGCAATAATATATGAGTGTATGTGTCTTTTCGGTAGAATAATTTATTTTCTTTTGGGTGTATACACAATGATGTGATTGCTGGGTTAAATGGTAGCTCTGTTTTAAGTTATTCTAGGAATGCCCTGTATCTAAAGTAAAATTTCAAATAAAACCTGCCTCTTAGTAATGCAACCAATTATATAGTTTCATAATATTTTTGTTGAGGTTACAGTTTACAAATAACTATCAAATATAGTATCAATCCATGTATAGGTAGTGCATTTTACAATGGAGAAAATTGAGATTTAGAAAAATTCAATCTTTTTAAAGTTATATGCCAATAGAAAACAGTGTGGAGATTCCTTAAAGAATTAAAAGTAGAACTACCATTTGATCCAGCAATCCCAATAGGTAATTTTCAAACCCACCCCTTCTTCCTCCACCCTCTAGTAGTCCACAGTGTCTATTGTTACTATCTCTGGGCTGGGAGATCTGAATTTAACAACTTTTCTTTGCAACATATTATAATTTTAATATAGTTTGAAAATTTTCCTATTTACCTTTATTCATTAACAATTTTCCACATAAATTTAGTATTTGCTTGATCCTCCATGTGAAATATTTGTTTTGTAAATATTTTTTATTAAAAATACGCTCAGAAATGAAAACATTTATACTTGAATTTGAAGAATGTGGTAAGAATTAAAGCTAGAGAGGTTGATAAGTACAAAATTTTGAAAAGCCTGTAGATATTGTTAAAGATAATTTTTCTTTAATCTCGTGAGGAGTTTTTTAAGTGTTTTAAATGAGACATAATGACATCTAAGTTTTAGAAAGATCAACCTGGGTGGCAGGATGGAAAGTTGATTAGGAGTGAAAGAAAGTGGTAGAAGGAAGACAACAGGATCAGCAATACAAGATTGGCTTAATTGTTTTTGAAATACACTTTAATCCCGCACTTCAAATTATTTATTTTTTATCACAAGAGAAAAAAACATGCAGTATACAGCTTTTGAAACAGATGTTTCATTGAGAAGATTTGTCGAAACTTGATCAGGATTAAGGTCAGAATTTCCTGAGAATTTCTATTGATTAGTTTTTGCAGGTTAAACTATAATACCTTCATGCCACTGAGGATATGAATTTGGCTTAGCGTTATGTCCATTCTGATCAGCATACAGCTTGTCCATGATAAGAATCAGTGTGGGGCATGATGCATGTCTGCCTGTTTCTGAGATTAGAGGCCTGGGCTTGTGTAGTTCACACATTTTCTTGCATTGTTCCCCGCACCTGTTTTAGGCTGCCTGATATTTTTGCATTCCCAGAAAGAGTTGCAGAGGGGAAGACAAAAGCTCCCATCTCTGGAAAACCCCAAATCTTTAGAGATGTCAAACATTGATCTTTTCAGAATCATTCGAGCAAACAGAGCTAAATATTTTTATTATTTTATTTGGAAATGTTTATTGATTGAAGCTACTGCGCCGTCTGTCACATTGGGAATAAATCATGTGCTGAATTGTGTGATAATCCTCGGTACCAAGTTCTGTGCTGTGTGCTCTTCCTGTGTCTGTGTGCTCTTACTGAGTTTCACTAGCTGCCAGATGTTCATGGAAAAAATGTCCCAGCTTTTCTTACATGTTTGTGGTCTGCTTGCTTGAAAATTGGATGGTAGAAAGGAGCAGATGCCATGATACTTTTGTGAGTGGCAGGTAGCACCTGGGATTCAGCATTATCAGTGGCTTCTAAGAACATTTTGGAAGTCACCTGCCTCAATTCTGCAGTCAGCAGTGACCATTTGACAGTGGTTTTATGGAGTTTCTGATCGGGTGGAAATTTCCCGAATATCTGTGGGCTGGTGAGATGAACCTGAGAGCTAGTGTTGGCCTTTCCTGATCTTGGTTCCCTCAGCCCTTCCAACAGTTATATAGGGACCAAATTCTGGGTACTAAATTCATTCCTGCTTGAAATACCAAGAGCAAATTTTTTCAATTTCCCAGACCTGACTAATAGATCACATGGGTCCTAGTACCTACCATATTACTTAGAAATATAAGGTAAAATGTGGTTTTTAAAAACTGTTTATTGCTCATATCAGGACTCATGGAAGACTGATAGGTAATCTTGGTCACAGTGAGATGAACACACTTAGATATTTCTCCTACCCAAAGTGGCTTCACATTCCTTGAACCAAACCTTTGAAAAATGTATGATCTCTTGAGTTTCATTTTCCATACTCTAACGGCTTTCTCTGTTCCTTATAGAAAACCACTTTTTGCAGGCCTTGCCTGTGCCCTCTCCAGACCAACTCGTGTTCCAAGGTGAACACATTAAGATATCACCCGAGAATGCTGTTATCCGTGTGTGAACAGTATATTAAGTAAACACAACTCATGGTTTAAACAAAACAGACTTGTATTTTTGTCTTCCTCCATGTTTTTGCTTAGTCTTAGGTAATACACAGTCTGATAGCCATTTTAAGAAACACACACTACCTTAGAAATTTGAATGTCCAGTGTAAATTAATATACAAAACTTTGACCATGGTTTAATGTTACTCTTCTCTCCTCAACCTCTAACCCACATTAGAGTGTAAACCTGCAACTGGTTGGTTTCTATGCTATTTCTCTGTTTCTGCCCCTCCTTCATTCCCATTTGCTTGCTTTCCAGGTTCTAAGAACTTCAAGTTTAGAGGAAGGGAGGAGGGCATGGTGACATATGAAAAGAGATTTACTTCATTTGGTTCTCACATAACTGACTTTATGCTTTCTGGTCCTGCCTTATGATAAACTTAGATCTCTTTCTTTGAAATCACAGGGTCACTTTTGTGGCTTTTCTGGAAGGTTCCTGCTGGGCTTCCCCAACTGCAGTTTCCTTGACCTGTGTGCAGCTGCATCCCTATTCCAGTTTCTTGATTCAGACACTTCCTGAAGTTCCTAACAAACTGGCTTTCAAATAACATTCAGTTTCTTGATGCTGCATTTTCTGTCCCCAAAGGCTTATCTATTACAAAAATACCATGATGATTACAGGTCAGCTCTCTGTTTCCTGATTAGCCCACATCAGATCCATGGGAAATAATCATGAATCTTTTCCACTGGCAAACTCAGGGAATGCACCTGCCCCTCCTCCCTCCAATATCTCCTGACATGTGTGGTCTTCCCTACCCTGTAGCTCTTTTTCCATGAACATCTGTGGTGGTCTTTTTCTTGTTCCTTGATTTGAGCCTCATTATTTTGGTGCTTTTTTAAAAGATTATATTCAATCAAGTATCATTTTCTACTCTCATGGAGGTATTCTCTCTCTTTTCTTTTTTAAACATCTTGTAACTTTGTTCTATTTATTTTTAGAACCTCTTCTCTATAATCTCCCATAATGGAATTGTTAGGTTTTGATTTCTGAAGCCAATTTACCTCTTTGAAATTACTGAGTTTCACTAGCTGCATAACTTTGGGCTAGTTTAACTTCCTTGTGCCTTATTTTCCTCATCTGTAAAATAGGAATTAGTACAGTATCCAAGACATAAATTTATTACAAAAAATAAATTATATGATCCACATGAAGCCCTTAGCACACTGCCTTGTGTTCAATAATTGCTGGGTATTTTGCTATTATTATCTGTATCTAATTATACTTTTACTTTCCAGGATGATATCTATGAAGAGTTACCTTTCCAAAATAAAAATTGGAGTGATTCAAGGGAAGGAAACTAAATGCTTTCTAATATTAGGGAAATAAAGAACATGCTAACATCACTTGCATGGAGGAAGGATGTGAATACATCTTTAATATATCAATAGAAAAAGGAACACACAAGACCAAAAGCAAGCCTTGAATACAGTAAAGGAGAAGGAATGACCAGAACAAACAAATAAGCAAACAGTCATTAATGCCAGTAAGAACTAAGAATATCTAGTATGCAAATTATGAATTGAGAGGTGTGTCCAAAAGAAGGAAGGTCAGCATTATCCACTACAGTAGACAGGTTAAGAAAATCAACTTCTACTTCAATAAGAACTTCAACTACTTTTCAGTGGTGAAGTGCCTGCTATGCACCAAGCAGTACTCCAGGCAATGGATCCAGGGTAAACCTAGCAGACCCAAACTGTATCTTCAGATCTATGATTCAGAAAATTATACTTGACTGTATAAAAAAGAAAACCAGGCCGGGCACGGTGGTACACGCCTGTGATCCCAGAACTTTGGGAGGCCGAGGCGGGAGGATCACGAGGTCAGGAGATCGAGACCATCCTGGCTAACACGGTGAAACCCTGTCTCTACTAAAAATACAAAAAATTAGCTGTGCGTGGTGGTGGGCACCTGTAGTCCCAGCTACTCGGGAGGCTGAGGCAGGAGAATGGGGTGAACTCGAGAGGCGGAGTTTGCAGTGAGCAGAGATCGGGCCACTGCACTTCAGCCTGGGTGACAGAGTAAGACTCCGTCTCAAAAAAAAAAAAAAAAAAAGAAAACCTTTTGTGTTTTGCTTGAGCAATAGTTTATACCCTGGGGATCTAAAACAAAAAAATCTATGCCTCAGTTTTACCACTCAAAAATTCTGATTTGTCTGAATGAATAGGCATTTTTTAAAAATCCCAAGTTGATTCTAACATTTAGTCAAGATTAAGAATGATGTACTAGAGAGAGATTCTCAAAGTATGGCCGGGACCATTGGAATCAGCATCACCTTTTACATTTATCAGAAATCTGAATTCTTGGGCCATTTCCTACACATACTGAATCAGAAACAAGCATGGTTGGACATAGCCTTTCATCAAGCTTTCCAGATGATTCAAATGCACACTAAAATTTATTATTAGTGGTATAGTGGGGGAAAAAAGCTAGATTGTAAACCTGTGTATAGAAGATATACGATAAGAAAATGAAGGTGAGGATGCATATCTTAATAGTCTGGCAACAGAGGTTGATAGAGCTGCTTCTCTTGTTACTGCTTCTGTTTTATCTTTGTATCTTTTGGTTTATGTAGCTTTGTGGTATTTATTCAAGTATTAGCATTGTATTTCTTTGCATTATTCATTGTATTACTGTAATAATTATAATTCATTGTATTATTTTAATAACACTGTCTTATTCAAGTATTAACGTTGTATAAAACATTAGCTAAGCTGAGATGCCATACTCACCTTGTTCCTGGTTGGAAAATGCTGTGAAATTTGACATAGAGGCTAGGTGAATTGAAAAGGGAGGATGAGCACATCAGGACTCAGCGAGGTTAATTTGCCCACTGCTTCTCAGCTGGTAGATAGCAAACCTGGCATTACAATCCAGGACTGTTTCTCTTTGATTTTATGCTTCTAGTCTTTGATTCAAAACTCCAGTTTGCTTCAAATATATTGTTAAACCAAAGTTGGAGAGAGAATTAATTACCAATGACTTCCTGTAAGTCAGCAAAATAGATCTCTCAGCGCTTCGTGTATTCTTCAACAACAGTACTTCATGAGGTTGGCATCATTAGAAAGGAAATTCAGATTATCTGTCTTCCTATGTATTTTTAAATGCACTTTAACTAAATAGAGTCTGATGCTGCAACTCGTTCTGATTATGCACTAATTACTTGCTAAATTTAATTCTGAAGAACAAAGAAGTCTTGAGTTATTCAAGGACAAAAAAGTCTCCAATCTTCAAAAATATACATTTTTTACATTCCTACTACTCAAAAATAGCTAGCACATATTTCTTCCTATTTGAGGGGAAAATCTCTCTGGCTAAGGAATTTGTTCCAAGTTGTGGCAAGGAAAGAATGTATGCTTTAATATGGTGTCTTAAAATAGAAGAAGGTTGGACTAAGGCTAGCTCCTTCTCCTTAGTTCTAAAATGCCTTTACTGAATGGTATTTTTTGTAGCATAACTTCTTAAAAAAAAAATCCATTTTTATTTTAGATCTGGGGGTTTGTGCACAGGTGTGTTACAAGTGTATTGAGTGGTTCTGAGGTTTGGGCTTCTCTTGATCTCATCACTCAGATAGTGAACCTAGTACCCAATAAGAAGTGTTTCAGCCCTTGCCCCTACCTCTCCCTCCCTCCTTTTGGGGTTCCCAGTGTCTATTGTTCCCATCTTTATGTTCGTTCATACCCAGTGTTTACCTCCCACTCATAAGTGAGAACATGTGGTATTTGGTTTCTATTTCTGCATTAGTTTGCTCAGGATAATGGCCTCCAACTGCATCCATGTTGCTGCAAAGAACATGACTTCACTCTTTTTTACAGCTGTGTGGTATTCCGTGTTAGTACAGCACATTTTCTTTATCCGGTCTACCATTGATAGGCACCTAGGTTGATTTCATGTCTGCTGTTGTGAGTAGTGCTGCAATGAACATATGAGTGTATGTGTCTTTTTGGTAGAACAATTTATTTTCCTTTGGATATATATCCCAAAGGAAATATATACCAATTTATTTTCCTTTGGGTATCTATAAAGTAATGGGATTGCCGGATGGAGTGGTAATTCTATTTTCAGTTCTTTGATAAATCTCAAAACTGCTTTCCACAGTGGCTGAACTGATTTGCATTCTCACTTACAGTATGCATGTTCCCTTCTCTCCACAGCCTTGCCAATATCATTTTGGCTTTTTGATAATAGCCATTCTGACTCGTTTGAGATGGTATCTCATTGTGGTTTTGACTTGCATTTCTGTAATGATTAGCAATGTCAAACATTTTTCGTATGTCTGTTAGCTGCTTGTATGTTTTCTTTCTTTTTTTTTTATTTTTTCATTTTTAACCAAGAGGATTTTTATTTGTTAACTTCCTGTACAACATCTCTTCATTTATTTTACCCCAGTTTTATTCAGAGGCAGTTTTGTAATCAAAATTATTTAAATTTTTTCACATATTCAGTATGTTTTCTTTTGAGAGGGTCTTTTTGTGTCCTTTGCCTACTTTTTAATGGGTTTGTTTTTTTCTTGTTGATTTATTTAGGTTCTTTATAGATTCTGGATACCAGTCCTTTGTCACATGCATAGATCGTAAATATTTTCTCTCATTCTTGTAGGTTATCTGTTTGCAATGTTGTTAGTTTCTTTTGCTGTACAGAAGCTCTTTACTTTAAACCACATTTGTCTTTTATTTTGTTAAACTTGCCTTTGGGGATTTCATCATACATTCTTTGCCTAGGCCAATGTCTAGAAGAGTATTCCCTGGTTGTTTTTCTAGGGTTTTTAGAGATTTAGGCCTCAAATTTAAGTTGTTAATCAATCTTAGGTTGATTTCTTTTTATGTGGTTAAAGAAAGCATTCTAGTTTCAATCTTCTGCATATGAGTAGCCAGTTATCCCAACACCATTTATTGAATAGATTTTTTCCCCATTGATTATTATTGTTGACTTTGTTGAAGAGTAGGTGGTTGCAGGTGTGTGGCTTTATTTCTGAAATTTTCAACTTGTTTTATTGGTCTATGTGTCTGTTTTTGTATCAGTACCATTCTATTTTGGTTACTGTAGCCTTGTGGTATACTTTAAAGTCAGGCAGGGTGATACCTCTGGCTTTGGTCTTTTTGCTTAGGACTGCTTTGGCTATTTGGGCTCATTTTGGGCTCCATGTGATTTTAGAATGGCTTTTTCTAATTCCCAGAAAAATGATATTGGTAGTTTAATAAGAATAGCATTGAATCTGTAGATTGCTTTGGGCAGTAATAACCATTTTAATGATATTGATTCTTCTTATCCATGAGCATGGAATGCTTTTTGATTTATTGTGTCATCTACCATTTCTTTCAGCAGTGTTTTGTAGTTCACCTCACAGAGATCTTCATCTTGTTGATTAGGTGTATTTGTAGGTATTTTATTTATTTATTTATTTATTTATTTATTTATTTATTGTGGCTATTGTAAGTGGGATTGCATTCTTGATTTGGTTCTCAGCTTGAATATTATTGGTGTACAGAAATGCTACTCATTTTTGTACACTGATTTTTTTTTCAAGCCAGAGACTTTGCTGAAGTCCTTTATCAGGTGTAGTAATCTTTCAGCAGAATCTTTAGGGCTTTCTTGGTATAGAATCATATCATTTGATAAGAGAGATAAGTTGATTTCCTCTTTTCACATCTGGATGACTTGTATTTATTTCTCTTGCCTGATTTCTCTGGATAGGACTTCCAGTACTATGTCGAATTGGAGTGGTGAGAGTGGGCATCCTAGTCTTGGTCCATTTCTTAGGGGGAATGCTTCCAGCTTTTGCCCTTGCATTGCAATGTTGGCTATGGGTTTGTCATAGATCGCTCTTATTATTTTGAGGTCTGTTTTTCCAATTTAGCATGACTTTGACTTTCCAAAGTATGTGACCCATGATAATGTATAAACATTGATTTTTTTAAGCAAATACTTCTGAAAAATTTTGAATGCTATGCACCTTTTTTGAGATTTGCCATATTAGCAGTATATTAAAAGCTCTGGCAAGCCTTCCTATACAGACAGACTTCTCACTCTTTGAGTGTTTCATAAGCAACTTTCTTCATAAATTTGTTTAGCCACTTCTGTTTTTGTATATTTTTCCCAGAAATTCTTTCTGTAAAAACACACTGCTTATTTCTTTGCCAACTTTACCCATTTCTCTCAAAGTGGCCCTGGAACCCTTTATTTCACCAATCCCATCTATGTGAGCTTCATGACTTCATATATCCCAAGGGTCTCACTTCTTAATACTATCACATTGGAGTTAGAATTTGAACATATAAATTTTAGGTGGACAAAAATACTCAGCCCACAATAGTAAGGTAATAAGAAATGATTTTTATCAATAAAAAATCAATTAGTTAATTTATATACAACCTTTATAAACCTGCTTTACTAAAAGTAAATTGGTATCGGCACACCCTTCTGGCTAGAACACCAATGTGATTCTAACACATTTGAATTCCTGTGATTTATGTTGTTTACTATTCCCATCATTACCTAGCACAGTGCTATGCTAGACATCGAATACATATTTCTTTTAAACTTTACTAAAGAAGAAAACAAAGGTAACAGAACATGTAAAAATTCTTCCTTGCTTGTTTACATATAATGTGATGTCTCTCAAGTTACTTTGTATGTTTCTGTTGATGTTTGACTTGTATAAATAAGGCTATAATAGACACACTCTGAGGCAGCAACATAAAATTGGGGAAAACATATTTATTGACAATGATGCAGTCTTCAAGGTCTGAGGGACCTCGTTCTGAATGAGAAATGCTTTTATAAGTTAACTCCACTCTAGTTACATATCTGTGTACCTTTTCTGCTGGATTGTAAATTCTTAAGGGCAACACCTTTGTCTGTCCCTTTTACACCTTTATCCTCACTGTCTAGCACAGTGACTAGCAAAGTCACTCAGTGGATGTTTTCTTAATACAGGACTAAACCTGCTTATTTTCATAGGGAAAGCTCTATCCTAGTTCTAACTCATCTAATTAATGCACATACATAGTTAAGTTCTGTGTTTTAGAAACTATGAAGCCATGTCATAACCTCAGCTCATAATCCAGCAGGGAATTTTTCATACTTACAATTTGCATCATCAATATAATTTGAAATAAAATATTTCAGTACACATCGGTGTCCTATATTAAAGAACAACTAATTTCCCAGTGTCTGTTGCTTGCCCTGTCTGCCAAAAGTTTTAAAATTTTATTTAAGATTGCAGTGTTAGCATATTTTAACCACCTGCAGCTTCTATCATTTATCTTATCCACGAATGATTGTACATTTTTTGTCTTCCAAAATCAACTGTAGTAGTCAATACATTTGTGTACAAGAGGAAAGAATCAACTCAGGTAGGTTTGTTGCAGTCTTATTGAAGAAGACACTACTCATATTTTGAAGCTGTTGGTTTTCTTGAAAATGTGTGACTTCTTTATAAATGGGAGCCAAACTTATCAACTAGAGTAATCTTCAAATCAACTAAAGACATATATAAAAGACAACAGAAATTTATTTCTCACAGTTCTGAAGCTTGGGAGTCTGAGATCAGGGTCCCAGCATAGGCAGAGACTAGTGAGGTGCCTCTTCAGGGTTGTAGGCTGCCAACTACTAGATGTATCCTCAGGTAATGGAAAACTGGGATAGAGAGTTTTCTGGGATCTCCTTTGTAAGGGCACTGGATTAGTCAGACAAACAGAACCAATATGAAATATATATGAAATACATATGTTTGTGTGTGTGTGTGTATATATGTGTATATAATTCATATATATGTATAAAATGAGAATCAGCTCATATATAATGGGGGCCTAGATGTCTCACCATCTGGAGTCCATAAGTTGGAGAAAAACTGGTGATGTAATTTGGTTGGAGTTCAGGTGGGGGTCTGAAGGCCTGAATATGAGGATGGGGGTCCTGGAGTCCAAGAATCAGGAGCTATGATATCTGAGGGCAAGAGAAGATGGATGTCCCAGCTCAAGAAAAGATAATTCATCTCCCTGTTGTTCTTTCTCTCCCTTTTTTTTCTCTTTGGATCCTCAGTAGAATGGATGATATCCACCTACATTGGCAAGAGGAATTTTGATTACTCAGTGTACTAATTTAAATGCTAATATATTCTGGAATCTCCCTCATAAACACACTCAGAAATAATGTTTTCGCAGCTATTGTCCATCTCCTAGCTCAGTCAAGGTGACACCTAAAATTAACCATCACAAGCACTAATCCCATTTGTGAGGGTTTCATAACCTAATTATATCCCAAGACCCCACTTTCTAATACTATTACATTGGGAGTTAGAATTTCAACATATAAATTTTGGGTAGACAAAAATATTGAGTCCATAACAGTAAGATAATAAGAAATTATTTTTACTATAACTGATGCAATATTGTTAATCCAAAATTGATTATACATACCCTTTATAAACCTGTTTTACTAAATGTAAGTTGGTATGGACACACCAAGTGGCTAATGATTAATGACTAAACTCATACTCTGTTAACATTTTTTGAACTTGTATTTAGTGGGGTAAAGTGATTCTGTGTTTAAAAATATAAACTGAATGGAAGCCAAGATGGCCAACTAGATGCAGCTAGGAAGAGCTTGTCCCACTAAAAGAGACCAGAACACGAAGTAGACCAGGACACTTCAAGCAGATCTTTGGAAGGAAGGCATTGAGAATGGACAAAAGGAGGACACAGACCGTGGGGCTAAAAGCTGGGAACCGTGGATGGGATGTAGAGCACCAAGACTTGTTCCTAGCCCTGAGAGGGTCCTATGGAAGGGATAGGTAAAATAGGTGTAGAGCAGCCCACTCTCACCATGGACCTCAGGGATTCTAGTTGTAGGAGTCCTCGTGACCTTCATGGGGGGTCATGACATTTGGGCTTACTCCCTGAAGAGTTGGCAGAGACAGAACTCCAGTCTGTGTGGAGCCCAGAAGGTTTGGCACAGGAACAGCTGCAGTGGAGCATGGTCATAAGTGCCCATCTCCTAAGACCCACCATACTCCTCTAGGTGGCTTTAGCATTTATTAGCTGCCAGAAGTGGAGAGAACAGGGCTGTCTTTTCTGTCAGATGGGATGAGTCTGATCTGAATACTCTCCTGTATACGGTCCCTCTTACTGTCCCTGCCTGGCCACATCTGCTTGCAGCGGAGCCTTAGTTGTCCGCTGAAATACTTGCCAGCGAGCACCACTACAGATTTTTCACCAGAAGCCCTCACCTTTCCATTTGAACTCTTTTTCAGATGATGGCACCTCGCTGGCATATACCTGCCCTCAGCCTTCCCCGACCAGTGTGCATTCTCCTGCAGCTTCTACCTGCCACCTTGACAGTGCACATATGTGTGCACATGTGCCTGTATCATTCCGCAGCCCTGTTGGTGTGCACTCACCTGCAGCCCTCTCCCACTACCCTACCATGCACGTTTGCCTGTGACCCCCTCACTGTGGCACACTGTCTTGTGGCCCAGGACTTGCCATGCCATAGCACTTTTACCAACAGCTCCCATCACAACACCTGCAGACTGGGAACAGTTCAACCCCTCCAGTGCAGCAGGTGCTTGACCTCATGTGACCAGAAGACAAATCTGTGGAACTTGGTCCAGCCCCTTAAAGTTAGTGCATGACACCCAGGAGACCTGAGACGGCCCCCTGAAGGCATCCAGAAATGAAGCCAATTGACTAAATCCAACTTATACCAGAGTGAAACCCTCAAGAACATCAAATAAAAGGAAAGCAAAAGGCCCCATCCAAAGAACAGCAACTTCAAAGATTAAAGGAACATTAGCTTATACCGATGAGAAAGAATCAGTGCAAGAATTCTAAGAACTCTAAAATCCGGAGTGTCTTCTTACCTCTAAAAAAAAAACCACAGTAGCTTACCAGCAATGATTCTTAGCCAGATTGAAATGACTGAAATGACAATTATAGAATTCAGAATCTGGCTAGCAAGGGAGCTCAACAAGATACAGGAGAAGGTTGAAACCCAATTCAAGGAAAACAGTAACATGATCCAAGAGTTGAAAGATGACATAGCCATTTTAAGAGAGAACCAAACTGAAATTCTGGAAATAAAAAAAATTGACTACAAAAATATCCTAATATAACTGGAAGCATTAACAACAGAATAGACCAAGCTGATGAAAGAATAACATAGCTTGAAGACTACTCTTTTGAATCAATGCAGGCAGACAAACATAAAGAAAAAAGAAGAGAAAGTATTGAACAAAACCTCTGAGAAATATGGGCTTATGCAAATCGATCAAACATATGACTCATTGGGAGTCTTAAAGGAGATGAGAGAGCAAGCAACTTGGAAAAATTATTGAGGACATTGTCAATGAAAATTTCCCCAACTTATCTAGAGAGATCAACATACACATTTAGGAAATTCAGAGACCCTCTATGAGATACTGTACAAGATGGCCATCCTAAGACACATACTCATCACATTTTTCAAGGTCAATACAAAATTTAAAAAATCTTAAATTCAGCTAGAGAAAAGGAGCAGGTCACATAATCAGTCTAACAGTAGACCTTTCAGTAGAAATCTTACAAGCCAGAAGAGATTGGAGGCCTATATTCATTTTCATTAAAGGAAAGAAATTTCAACTAAGAATTTCATATCCCATTATATTAAGCTTTATAAGAAAAGGAGAAATAAAGCCCTTTTTAGATAAGAAAATGCTAAGGGAAGTTTTTACTACAAGACCTGCCTCAGAAGAGGTCCTTAAGGGAATGCTAAACATGGAAATGAAAGATCAATACTTGCCACCACAAAAACATACTTTAGCACACAACTCCCTGACAATATAAAGCAACCATACAATCAAGTCTGCATAACAACCAGCTAATATTATGATGATAAGACCAAATTCTCACCTATGAATATTAACCTTGAACAAAAATGAGCTAAATGCCCCATGTAAGACGCATAGAGTAGCAAGTTGGATAAAGAAGCAAGACTCAACTGGATGCTGTCCAAAGATTCATCTCACATTCAAAAATACCCATAGGCTCAAAGTAAATAAATGGAGAAAAATCTATTAAGCAAATGAAAACAAAAAAGAGCAAGGGTTGCTGTTCTTATTTCAGAAAAAAATACAGATATTAGACCAACAATGATAAAAAAGACAAAGAAGGGCATTACATAATAATAAAGTGTTCAATTAAACAAGATTTAACAATTCTAAAAATATATGCACCCAACATTGGAGCACCCAGATTTATAAAATAAGTTCTTAGAGACCTACAAAAAGACTGAGATAACAACAAAGTAACAGTGGGAAGCTTCAACACTCCACTGACAGTGTTAGACAAATCAACAAGACAGAAAACTAACAAAGATATTCGGGACCTAAACTAGACACTTGACCAAATGGACCCAATGGACATCTACAGAATACTCTACTTAGAGTATATTTTTCTCATCTGCACATGGCACATACTCTAAAATTAACCATGTGTTCAGTCACAAAGAAGTTCTCAACAAATTTTTAAAAAATGAAATGTTACCAACCACACTCTGAGATCACAGTGCCATAAACATAAAGACCAATACCAAGGCGATCTCTCAAAACCATGTGGAAATTAAACAACTTGCCACTGAAAGATTGTTGGGTAAAATTATGGCAGAAATTTAAAAAAATAATAAAACTAATGAAAACAAAGATACACAATACCAGAATCTCTGGAACACAGTTCAAGCAGCAAGAGGAAAGTTTATAGCACTATATGCCTATATCAAGAAGGTAGAAAGATCTCAAATTAAATAACTAACATCACACCTAGATGTACTAGAAAAAACAGAAGCAAACCAACCCCAACGTTAGCAAAAGAAAAGATATAACTAAAATCAGAGCTGAGCTGAACAAAATTGAGACATGAAAACCCATATAAAAGATAAATGAAGCCAAAAGTTGTTTCCTTAAAAGAATAATGAATATTAATAGACTGCTAGCTAGACTAATAAAGAGAAAAAAAGAGAGGTAATCCAAGTAAACACAATCAGAAATGACAAAAGTAACACTACCACAGACCCCACAGAAATACAAGAGACTATTATGAACATGTGTATGTGCACAAACTAGAAAACCTAGAAAAAATGAATAAATTCCTGGAAATACACAACTTCTGAAGATTGAACCAAGAAAAAACTGAAATCATAAAGAGACTAATAACAAGTTTTGAAACTGAATCAGTAATACGTACCCTACCACCCAAAAGAAGCCCTGGACCAGATGGATTCACAGCTGAATTCTACCAGATATACAAAGAAGAGCTGGTACCAATCTACTGAAATTATTCCAAAAAGTTGAGTGGGAGAGACCCCTTCCCAACACATTCTTGAGCCCAGAATTATTCTGATACTAAATCTTGGCAAAGGCAAAACTATAAAAGAAAACTTCAGGCCAATATCCCTGATGGACATAGACACAAAAATCTTCAGCAAAATACTAGCAAACTGAATTCAGAAGCACATAAAAATGTGAATCCATCACAATTAAGTAGGCTTCATTCCTTGGATGAAAGTTTGGTTCAACATACACATATCGATAAATGCATTTCATCATAAAACAAAGCTAAAAGCAAAAATCATATTATCATTTCACTAGATGCAGAAAAGGCTTTCGATAAAATTCAACATCTCTTCATGTTAAAAACCGTAAACAAACTAGGCATTGAAGGGAGATACTTCAAAATAATGAGCCATGTATGACAAACTCACAGCAAATGTCCTGCTGAATGGGCAAAAGCTGGAAGCATTATCCTGAGTACCAGAATGAGACAAGGATGCCCTCTCTCACCATTCCTGTTCCACATAGCACTAGAAGTCCCAGCCAAAGCAATCAGGCAAAAGAAAGAAATAAAAGGCATCCAAATAGGAAAAAGCTATCTCTCTTTGCTGATGATATGATTCTATACCTAGAAAACCCTACAGTATCTGTACATGGTCTCCTAGAAATGATAAAAAAGAAAAAAAACCTTCACTAAAGTTTTAGAATACAAATTAATGTACAAAAATTAGTAGCATTTCTATATATCAAGAATGTCAAAACTGAGAGACAAATTAATAGCTTAATCCCATTTACAATAGCCACACACTCAAAAACAATACCTAGGAATGCAGCTAATGAAGAAAGTGAAAGTTCTCTACATGGAGAATTACAAAATATTGTTGAAAGAAATGGTAGATGATACAAACAAATTGAAAATCATTCCATGCTCATGGGTATGAGGAAACAATATTGTTAAAATGGCCATATTGACAAAAGCAATCTGCAGATTCAGTGCTATTTCCATCAAACTACCATTGTCATTTTCCCCAAAATTAGAAAAAACTGTTATAAAATTCACATGGGTGAAAAAAGAGCCAAAATAGCCAAAGCAATCTTAAGCAAAAAGAACAAAGCCAGAGGTATCACACTACCTGACTTCAGACTATACTACAAGGCTACAGGATCCAAAACAGAATGGTACTGATACAAAAACAGACACAGAGATGAATGGAACAGTTTAGATAATTCAGAAATAAAGCTCCACACCTACAACCACCTGCTCTTCAACAAAGGCAACAACAACAAGCAATGGGGAAAGGGCTCCCTATTCAGTAAATGGTGCTTGGATAACTGGCTAGCCATATGAGAAGATCTTTCCTTTCACCATATACAAAAATCAATTCCAGATGCATTAACAACTTACATTTAAGTCCTAAAACTCTACAAACACAAGGAGAATAACTTAAGAAATAGCATTCTGGATACAGCTTTGGCAAAGATTTCATGAGAGTCTCTAAAAGAATGCAACAAAAACAAAAGTAGACAAGTGAGAGGTAATTAATCTGAAGAGCTTCTACACAGAAAAAGAATCTATCAACATAGCAAACAGACAACCTACAGGAATGCGAGGAAATATTTGCAAACTATGCATCTAACAAAGGTCTAATATACAAAATCTGTAAAGAACTTAAATGAAACAAGAGAAAACCTAGCAACCCCATTAAAAAAATGGGCAAAGGACATGAACAGACACTTCTCAAAGGAAGACATACAAGCAGCAAACAAACATATGAAAAAATGTTCCAGATCACTAATCATCAGTGAAATGCAAATCAAAACTACAATGAGACAGCGTTTCATAGCAGTCAGAATGGCTATTATCAAAAGGTCAAAAAATAACAGATATTGGCAATGTTGTGGGAGAAGGAAATGCTTATTCACTGCTGGTGGGAATGTAAATTAGTTTAGCTGCTGTGTAAAGCAGTTTGGACATTTCTCGAAAAACTTAGAACTACCATTAGACCAGCAGTCTCATTATTGGATATATACCCAAAATGACATATAAATTGTTCTACCAAAAGGACGCATGCACTTGTACATTCATTGCAGCACTAGTCACAATAGAAAAGACATGGAATCAAGCTAGATGCCCATCAGTGGTAGACTGATGAAAGATAATGCGGTGCATATACACCATAGAATACTACACAGTCATAAAAGAAAACAAAATCATATTCTTTGCAGCAATATGGATGCAGCTGGAGTCCATTGTCCTAAGCAAATGAATGCAAGAACAGAAAACCAAATACCACATGTTCTCACTTATAAGTGGAGCTAAACATTGAGTATACTTGTATGCAAAGATCGGAATGATAGACACTGAGGCCTACTTGATGCGGGAGGATCGGAGAAGGGTGAGAGTACTATGCTCACTACCTGGGCGATGAAATCATTTTTACACCAAACCCCAGTGACATGCAGTTTACCCATGTAACAAACCTGCACGTGTATCTCCTGAACCTAAAATAAAAGTTGAAAAAAATTAATAACACATAAACTGTAAAATAGTTAAATATCATTTTAAATTTTAATTTTATTTAAATTTTATAAATTACAAATTTAAATTTTACAAACTATATTTATAAAATAAAATCACAGTAAATACACCTTGATAGGCATTAGTTAGCCCCAGAATTTCTGCTAAAGTCAACAACTCATGAAGGTAATAACCATGACAATAATAAACTTTTAGATGAGTCTGTACATTATAGAAAATTACTATTCAAAGATATTGTAAGAATGGTTACAACTTTTGCTAATTCATCTTCTTTAAATGCATAAATATCTCATCTAGCATGGTTGAGCTTAATTTTACATTTTGTGTTTATAAAGCCATGACCCTCAAAATGATGTCACTTTTAAAGTACGTTGGCCCAATCACATATTAATGTTGAGTCACAGAAGTCAAATAATTAAGGCGTTCATGAACTTTGTCTAAGGTTAAGTCTTTGAAAGTCTCCTGTATCTTCTATACTCCTTATTCTTCAGAGTCCTAGGACTTGTTTTCTTTCATCCTTCTTCCACAGCATATTTTTATGAACATCACCCTCATAACCCTATGGCCTGAAAATAGTGGAGCCCATCTCAGGAATCAAGGAAGGAAAATAAGTTATAAGGACAGAGCAAGGGCTGTGGCCCTTTATGAATCATATCAATTTATCCAGTGTTTTGGCTAATGTTTTATTCTGACTACCTGCTACATTACTTATGAACTTGTAAGTTCCTGGAATACCCATTTCTAATGACGAAACCCATCAAGAAATGAAATTTTAGTACAGCATCATTGAATATTTAGGCTTTCCTGGTCTCTGAGACCACATATGAAACGTGCTTCTCACAGTAATCCCCAAACTGGTCCTACCAGTGAGTACCAAGGATATAGCGAGAGAAATGAGATGAGGTGATGTAAAAATATTTGCTTCTTTGACCTGCATTAGTGGGGAAAGCATTAACTTTGAAGATGGGCAACTGGTTGGAAAAAAAAAAAAATGCCCCATGTCTTTCCTTATGTTTAAAACTGGGATAATAATATCTATTCTTTAGGGTTAAAAAAAAAAAGCCTAAGATGGTGCTTCACACTCCTAAGGCATGCTATCTATGTGTTGGGCAACGTAGCCTGTATTTCCCCTATTAAGGTAACCATTTAATGTGTCCCATTCAAAATCCCATAGAATGTATAATCTTCAATTTCTGCCTCGAAGTATTTATTCCGCTCTATACTCTAACTGGAATTATAAATTAATTTCTATGTCCAGGATAATTCCAAGGCTAAGACATAAGAACTAAATAAAACAACAACTTTACAAAAAAAAATTATTGGTAAATTTCTTGAGGGATAAAGCTGTCTTCTTATGTTCTGATTTTGTGATCTTGGTGAAAATCAGAGCAATGTGCTAAGTGATTTAGTAATTATGAGGACTATTCTATATCCTTAGTGAACAGGAATATAGACTCTCTTAGGGGGAAAGGGTTATTACCAAAGCACACACATATCTGTCTTTAACATTTGAAGATGGCAACTGATGGGATTTCTCATCTATGTATAGTAGTTCACGCATCTTAGAACACTATATAAGGTTTTCTTTTCTTTATCATTTGTAAAATGGAGATAATACTGACATTGGAGGTTAAGAGCACAGGCTTTGGGTACTATAATTTGCTTTCATTATCTGAGGATTAAGAAATGCTTAATAACCTAATAGTGAAGACACTCTTTAAAATTGCAACTCATCCAAATGAAAGTCACTGTTGGAGTAATATACTGTTGTTCCTCGGTATTTTGGGGATTGGTTCCAGGATGCTTGAGGATACCTAAATACTTGGGTATTCAAGTCTTTTATATAAAATAGCATAGTAATTGCATGTAACTTAAACCATGTCTTCCGATATACTTTAAAACATCTCTAGATTACTTATAATACCTAATACAATGTAAATTCCATTTAAATATTTGTTATATTGCATTGTTTTTATTGGTACCATTTTTACTGTTGTATTGTTATTTTTCTTTTTTTTCTCACATATTTTCCATCAGGAGTTGGTTGAACCTGTGATATGGAAACCATGGTTAAGGAGGGTTAACTGTATAAAAGTCAATATCTGTGTGTCTGTGTGTATATGTGTGTGTGTGTGTCTCACTCTTGGCTGGCTTCAGGTCTTAGGTTAAACTTCCCAAATACTCAGGTAATACTATTAAAAATTGAACCCAAACCATACACCTACCTTTGTACATGTAATAATGTATATGTTATAATGAAGATACAGTATAACTATGAAGAAATAAAAGATTACATAATAAATAATATTGGCACAATCAGCAAGTCTTCTAAACAATGGCCAATTTATTTCCTCACCTATAGGGAATAGTTATCATTTTTGGCAACTCAACATCTTTTAAATACTGAAGTTAAGTTTTTGAGAATTTCCCACATTATAAATTCTACCTCTCCAAGTCAGCATTTGGAACTGTCTCCCAGCCTTTACCTTTGAATTTACCCTCAATTGAAGGTAAATTGAAGCACGTGACCTGGGCTTCAAAAATTACACCTAGCTCAAGACTCAGGTCCTAAGTTAGTAAGTGAATAACTGAGCACTTCTTGGACTTGATTTTTTCCCTGTGGATGATGGCAGGAACATTTGATGTTTTTTGAGTTTCTCATCAGTATCCCTGACTGTTATATTATTTCACCCTTTATACGAAAAGGCATTTCAGATGAATTAAAGAATTACATTTTAAAATTTAGATTTTTAGAGCACATACAAAAAATAAAAGTGATTTGAGATCAAATCTAGGGAGGAAAAAGCATTTTAATGTTAAAAGAAATGAAATAAATCACAAAAGAAAAAACAGTGCAATAAAATTAAATTCTATGTTTTCTATAAATAACCAAGAAAATACAATAAATTAATTGGTCTATTATATAATAAGCTCATGAAGACCTAAGACACACAAAGATTGAATTAGTGTGGCACTTGAGCTAAATTGCAGAGGGATGAGATAAAATGATTTACAAATATAAATACAAGTGAATAATAACTACTTGAGTCAAATGCACTAACTCTTTGGATAAAGAAATTAAATTACAGCCATGGTGTAATATAATTTCTTGCCTGTCAAATCAGTAACATTATTCTTTTAAATAGTCACACCTGGTACAGTAATAGAAGACTGGTATACTTATATACTGCTGGAGGGAGTACAAACTAATACAATGATTTTGGGAAATACTTTGGAAACACATGTAAAAATATTAATATTCTATGACCTTGCAGTTCTCCTTCTAGGAATATTTTGTTAAGGAAATAATCTGAAATATCTACAATGATTTATAGATAGGATGCTGATTGGAGCACTGAAACTACTTAAATATTCAACTATAAAAAAAGGTTAAGTACATTATAGATGATTCATGTAAGTAAATATTATAGAATTGTTAAAATTATACCTCTGAAGAGTTTTCAATAACATGAAAAAATACATATAATTGAAATGAGAGTTAAGGTAACAAAATTAACTCTATAACCTGAGCTCAACTGCTTAAAATACAGAGGAAAAAAAAGGTGGGAAGAATGATAGCAATAAAATTTTCAGGGGATAATTTTTTTTCTGATTTTTAAAAAATGTATTAATACTTTCAAATTAATTTTTTTGTAATTAGAAGAAAAAATTCTCTAAAATTAATTATTCCCACAAGAACAACTGGTTGGACAAAATTTGGTTTAAAAATAAAGTATTAAATAGTCCTTGTCGGGAACAATTTGTTCAACGAAAAAATTTTTCACTTTTCCACTGCCAAGATCACTTACTTTAAACAATGCTTTTATCTTGCTCCCTGCTTAAAAAATCTCATTGGTTCCCTGTTTCTTATGTCATTAAGTATAAATCCTTTTTGACTGCTTTTCAAGGTTTTTCTAATCTTCTTCCATTCAAAATTATTCACCATTACTTTGCCTTCTGCTTGTCTGGATTCCAATGTGTATTGTAACCACCCTTGAAACTTCACACTTGCTCATAAAACACACACACACGCACACACACACACATACACCCTTGGACTGCCTGCTCACCAGTCTGACAGAAATCATATTTTTCATTCGTTCATTCATTCAACAGATATTTAAATGTCTACTATAGATCAAGTCCTGCTCTGCCTGTGGGGAGGTGTACAGGATCAAAAAGATTAAGGAGCATGTTCCAATAGAACTGTTTTTCTAGAGAAAAAGTAATTTAGCAATAATTCTCTAAAGGCTATGACGTGGATGGACTACCCCACATAGTTTAAGGTCTTGCCTTGGAACTTAACTTCAGCACCAAACCTGCTTGTTGGGCCAAATTGATGCGGTAGCTTTGGGAAAGAAAACCTTCATTGAGTTCTAGAGTTCTATCTTTCCTTAATTCCCTGCTCAATATTTAGAAGAAACAACTACCTAAGATGTACCATTGTATCTGCTGTGAACAAAATGCTGTTGAGCGCATTATTCCTTTATGTTATTCTGTTCCACCTTATAATGTTGGTGTGGAAGCCTTATTTTATAATTTATTGCCTGTATCAGTTCGTTCTTGCGTTGCTCTAAAGAAATACCTGAAACTGGGTAATTTATAAAGAAAAGAGATTTAATTGTCTTATGGTTGTGCAGGCTGTATAGGAAGCATAATTCTGGCCATCTGCTCAGTTTCTGAGGAGGCCCCAGGAAACTTACAACAATGGCAGAAGGTGAAGGGGGAAGCAGCCATGTCTTACATGGCCAGAGCAGGAGAAAGAGAGATAGCAGGGAGGTGTTACACGCTTTTAAACAATCAGATCTCATGAGAACTCTGCCACTGTACAGTACCAAAAGGGAATGGTGCTAAACCACTCATGAGAAACTACCTCTGTGATTCAATCGCCTCTCACAGTGGGGATTACAAATCTACATGAGATTTGGGCAGGGACACAGATTCAAACCATATCATTCAGTCCATGGTCCCTCCCAAATCTCATGTTCCTCTCACATGGCAAAATACAATTATGCCTTCCCAACAGTCCCCCAATGTCTTACCTCATTCCAGCATTAACTCAAAAGTCCAAACTCTCATCTGAGACAAGGCTAGTCCCTTCCTCCTATGAGCCTGTAAAATAAAAAAACAAGTTAGTTACTCCAAAGATACAACGGGGGTACAAGGACTGGGAAGGTACTCCCATTCCAAAAGTGAGAGAAATTGGCCAAAAGAAAGGGGCGGCCCCAAACAAGTCCAAAATGCAGCAAGGCAATCATTACATCTTAAAGCTCCAAAATAATCTTCTTCTACTCCGTGTCCCACATACAGGGCATGCTGGTGCAGGGGGAGGGGCTCCTAAAGTCCTGGGCAGCTCTGCTCCTGTGACTTTGCAGGGTTTGGGCCTCACAGTTGCTGTTAAGGGCTGGTGTTGAGTGCCTGCAGCTCTCCAGGTGCACTCATTTTATGGCTAAAGAAGCATAGCAGTGGGCTCATGCTCATGGAATTCACTGGTCTTTCCATGTTCCCCATCATCCTGAAGCAGCTGGATTGATAGGATGGTGGAATGGCCTTTTGAAGTCACAACTACCCAAGTAGGTGACAATACTTTGCAGGTCTGGGCAAAGTTCTCCTGAAGGCCTTGTATGCTGTGAATCAGTGTCCAATATATGGTACTGTTTTTCCCATAGCCAGGATTCACAGGTCCAAGAATCAAGGGGTGGAAGTGGAAGTGGCATCACTCACCATCACCCCTAGTGATCCACTATCAAAATTTTTGCTTCCTGTTCTTGCAACATTACCTTCTGCTGGCCTAGAGGCCTTAATTCTAGAGGGAGGAACACTGCCACCAGGAGACACGACAATGATTCCATTAAACTGGAAGTTAAGATTGCCACCTGGACACTTTGGGCTTCTCCTACCTTTAAGTCAACAGGCTAAGAAGGGAGTCACAGTGTTGGTTGGGATGATTGACCCAGACTATCATGATGAAATCAGTGTACTACTCCATAATACAGGTAAGGAAGAATATGTACAGAATACAGGAGATCCCTTGGGGTGTCTCTTAGAATTACCATGCTCTGTGATTAAGGTCAATGGGAAACTACACCAGCTAAATCCAGGCAGGAGTACAAATGGCCCAGACCCTTCAGGAATGAAGGTTTGGGTCAGTCCACCAGGGAAAACAAACAAACAAACAAACAAAAAACATGACCTACTGAGGTGCTTGCTGAAGACAAAGGGAATACAGAACATGTAGTGGAAGTTAGTCACAATACTAGCTACAACCACGTGACCAGTTGCAGAAATGAGGACTGTAATTGTCAAGAGTATTTCCTCCTTTTGTTAAAACATGTTTGTGCATGTGTACACTTGTACTAAGAAAATATCTTCATTTCCTTTTTCCTTATCATGTGACATAAGATTTATTGACTCCATATCGGCATTTAAGTGTTGTTAACTTTATTTAATAGCATTTGGATTGGGGATTGGTGCATTTCTGGTTGAACAAAGGATGGTCGTATTATGTTACATGCAATTATGCCCCTATTATTGTCTTATTTGAAGATTATGTATGATCTCAGGAGATGTTTATAGGTTCAAGTTGACAAGAGATGGACCTGTGATGGTTAATATGGAATGTCAGCTTGATTGGATTGAAGGATGCAAAGTATTGATCCTGCATGTGTCCGTGAGGGTATTGCCAAAGGAGATTAACATTTGAGTCAGTGGGCTGGGAAAGGAAGACCCACCCTTAATCTGGGTGGGCACCATCTAATCAGCTGCCAGTGTGGCCAGAATAAAAAGGAGGCAGAAGAACGTGGAAAGAACATAGACTGGCTTAGCCTCCCAGCCTACATCTTTCTCCTGTGCTAGATTTTTCTGGCCCTCGAACATCAGATGCCAAGTTTCTCAGCTTATGGGACTCAGACTGGCTTCCTTGCTCCTCAGCTTGCAGACGGCCTATTGTGGAACTTTGTGATCGTGTGAGTTAATACTTAATAAACTCATATATATATATCCTATTAGTTCTGTCCCCCTAGAGAACCCTGACTAATACACCTTTCCATAGCTTCTGATGATAGCTGGCAAATTCTGGCATTACTTGGCTTATGGCTGCATCACTCCAATATCTGATTTCTCTGCTTATTAGGAGAGGGACACTAGGAAAGAGAGACTCACGGGGAGAAAGCCACATGATGATGGAGGCAGATATCCAGTAATACTGGATCAGAAGCCACTCTAATTCAGTATGACCTCATATTAACTCGATTATATCTTTAATGTCGCCATTTCCAAATAAGAATTTATTCATGGATACTGAGAATTAGGACTGAAACATATCTTTTTGAGGAATGCTATTCAACCCACCACAAAGGTGTTCCTTGCTCTGTTTAGTCTCCTGGTCCAATAAAACCAATATCACAGATGCTATCATAATGCTAATGAGTTGAGAAAAGATTACTTTTAGTTATTGACTGCAATGTGACCCCCACACCTAGGAAAGATTATAGCACATTGCATTACGTACCAAAAAGCCACTGCTTTGGCATTGAGTGTGCCTTCCTCACTTGTTTGATGCTCTTCTAGTCCCTTTTTTTGCCTCACCTTTGCCTAAAGTATGTAGGGTGCAACATTTTGGACAGAATTACGTAATCTCCTCTGACTAATTATGCCACCTGTTTCTTTTTTTTTCTTCTTCTTTTCTTTCTTCCTTTTTTCTTTTCTTTTCTTTTCTTTTTTTTTTTTTTTTTTTTTTTGATGGAGTCTCGCTCTGTTGCCCAGGCTGGAGTGCAGTGGCATTATCTCGGGTCAGTGCAACCTCCACCTCCTGGGTTCAAGCAATTCTCTTGCCTCAGCCTCCCGAGTAGCTGGGATTAGAGGCATGCACCACCATGCCCGGCTAATTTTTGTATTTTTAGTAGAGACAGGGTTTCACCATGTTGGCCAGGCTGGTCTCAAACTCCTGACCTCAAGTGATCTGCCCACCTTGGCCTCCCAAAAGTGCTGGGATTACAGGCCTGAGCCACCGCACCCTATGCCACCTGTTTCAAACCTCTTCTTATATGTCTTTCCTCGTATCCAACTTCCATGCCTGGGTATCAATCTTCAGGATTATGTGAAATGTGAGAGTCATTATGATAGTTCATCATATTATAAATTTTCTAAACTAATTTTAAAAAATAAATTAATCTATGAAGTATTAGTTCAGGGAAGTGTTAATTTTAATAATATTTCTTACGGTATGAAAAATGAGTGCTACATGAACAATAAATTTAGTAAACGTGGGTGCTAAAGCTCCTCTTTCAGATTCTCAAGCTTTTTAGACTACTTAGGTTTATGAGAATTCTCACAAACAAAAGCAAATGAATGAAACATGTTTAGCTTGGTTTAAGTCAGCATTTCTCAAAAGTATTTAATCATAAGACACATTGAGAGGAGCCACATTGTGGAGCTTTTTTATAGCCTCTGTTTAGAAAATAAAATAAAATTGTCAGCATTTTGGTTCGTCTCTCCACACAGAAGGATTTTCTAAATTAGTTCTATAATCCAAACAAATTAGAGCCAATAATGATAACCTCAGACAATGGCACTGGTTTCAATGGGAAATATCACTTTTTAGGATGTATTTTATTATATGTGGTAAAAATTTGGGTTCCAGTGACACATTTATTATTGATTGATACTACAATTTCAAGTTTAGTATATATTAACTGCAAAATTATAAGAAAAAGTAATGGAAATTTGTGTAGAACATTTAAAAAAATTCATTATAAAAAGAGAAATTAGAAACAAATAAAATAATCAATTTTAAAATTAACTAAAATATAAGCCAAAATTTAGAAATATATGTAACACAATGGCCTCCAGGTCCATTTATGTCATTGCAAAGGACACAATCTCAGTCTTTTTTATGGTTGCATAGTATTCCATGGTGTATATGTTCCACATTTTCTTAATCCAGTCAATAATTGATGGACATTTAGGTTGATTCCATGTCTTTGCTATTGTAAATAGTGCTGCAATGAACATATGCATGCATGTGTCTTTATAACCTTAGCAAATTAACACAGGAACAGAAAACCAAATACTACATGCTCTCACTTACAAGTGGGAGCTAAAGGATGAGATCACATGGGCACATAGAGAGGAATCTTTTGGAGGGTGGAGAGTGGGACGAGGGAGGGGATCAGGAAAAATAACGAATGGGTACAAGGCTCGATACACGGGCGATGAAATAATCTGTATAATAAACCCCCATGACACAAGTTTATCTGTGTAACAAACCTGCATGTGTACTCCTGAACTTAAAATAGAAGTTAAAAAATATACATAGGTAACATTATTAAAGAAGAAAACCTGAGAGAAAAAAAAGAGTAATAAATCCAATCTATCAGTGCCAACCTGTTTTTGTTTCTAAGAGAAAATCAAAGATTATCTATTTTGATATGTCATAAAAAAAGAATACAGGACGGTGAATTAAAGCATTTCTAAATTACTCAAGACCAGCATGCATTCCTTTCCTTTCAATGGTCTTGTCTAATACTATGCTCCTTTTAAGTTTCTTTTCTTTCTTTAAAAAAGCAAAACAATTTTTTCCCCTTGCAATGAATTTTAAGTTCATTCATGTAGATACAAACCCCAGTAGAAAATTATGAAATTTGGCAACTGTAAAATGTACTGTATTTATATGTAACTCTTATTCTAAATGATGCCACAAAGGCTAAATTAGAAGTTTCAAGTGTGCATGAAATTTCCTATATTTTTAATGTGTATGATGAATTTAATTCCTTTTGAATACTGAAGTCTGACAATTGATATGAAAAAAAAATATGGGTTCCAGAATCACACTGCTTGAGTTTGAATTACTTCTGCAGTATTACAAGTTATGTCTGTTTGGCCAAATCACTTATCCCTCTGACTCAGTTTCCTCATTTATAAAATGATTATAATAACAATAATACCTCCTTATGACATCATTAAAGAGATGGGTTAATCCATGTGAAATGCCTAGCAGAGTGTTCAGCACACCAGCACACACTTCAGTCTAAACCTGAAGACTATTTATCTCAATCTTTCTTGTTATACACACACACACACACACACACACACACACACACACACATCATTATTATGTTTAAAATCATATTGAATGGTGGACATTTCCATCACTGTTCCATCTTAGAGCTGGAGCTTTTTCTTTGGTTTTGAAAAGTACACTAGGTTGGGAGTTAGGCTATTGGAGCTCTGGATCCAATTCTGGGACTACTCCTCTGGGGAGCCTAATGCAAATCAATTCTCTTTTCAGGCTTCTATTTGCTTTACCTGTAAAATGCACACAAGATGTAAAAGGTCTCTGCCAGTCCTCAAATTTAAAAATCTACTTAAAAAATTCAACTAGTTTCAGTACAATTGGTATCTTGCATGAATACACACTTTTTATTTTCACACACCGCATACAACTTCTCCACATTGCAGTAGTTTTTACTTTCTGTTAGTTGTTGCCACAGCAATCCACAACATGAGTTGCATTAAGATGATCTTATAGGATGCCTAAAAGACTTCAAGGAAAGCATTGAAATGTTTAAAATACGTTTACTACACATTCTGTACTCATTTCACTGGGGACTTAGAGATCAGGCAGCCTAATATAGGGTAAGAAATGGACCTGGGCTCACCAGACCCAAACAGAGATCTTGGTTCTACCACTTTTCATTTGCTCAAGTTCTTTCAGCCTCAGGTTTTTATCTGTATGATGGAGTTCCTATCTTCATAGAATTATTATACTATGTATAACAAATTTATAAAACAATGTCTATTCTATAGTAGATGCCAAACACATGTGTGTTGTTATTATTGCCAGGCAATCCAATGTTTTTGCAGAGGAGAAAACTGAGATCACAGAAGTAATTAATGATAGAGCTGTGAATGAATTGAGGTTTTGAGCTGGATTATTCTTCCCTTTTTGTAACAATTGTATTCCAGAAAGGATGCCTGTAAAATCAATCTTAGTTGCTTTACTCATCCAGTTTGATTAATCTCTCAAAAGCCCTAAATCACTTGGGCTTAGTTTTCAAAGTGAATTAATATTTTGAATCAAAATCTTCAGATTCAGTGATTTTTCTAGCAGGTAAGACATTAGAGAAGATTTCTATCAAGATGAAATACTAAAAACAATTTAAATTAGTTTAATTCCAAAAATATTTATTAATTATGTATAATATAAATGGCAAAAATGTAGAAATATTTATTTTAGAACTTGTTAGGGGAAAATCTGTCACCTACTCAACTTTATTTTTCTATGAGGAGATTCTTTGCTGGATCTCAGCATGGGTGCATTTATTCATGAAATAATATTTACTTAAAACCTACTATATTTCAGGCACTACTGTAGATGAAGAGAAGAGATTGGTGAAATCTATTTTCATGGATTTGCTATGGAGGACACCAAACTATGGCCTCAGTCCAAATCTGGTCTTCTATCTGTTTTTGAAAATAATGGTTTTTGTTTGTTTGTTTTGTTTTGAAACTGAGTTTCGCTCTTGTTGCACAAGCTGGAGTGCAATGGCACGATCTCGGCTCACTGCAACCTCTGCCTCCTGGGTTCAAGGGATTCTCTTGCCTCAGTCTCCCGAGTACCTGGGATTATAGGCATGCACCACCACGCCTAGCTAATTTTGAATTTTTAGTAGAGACGGGGTTTCTCCATGTTGATCAGGCTGGTCTTGAACTCCCAACCTCAGGTGATCTGCCCGCCTCGGCCTCCCAATGTGCTGGAATTACAGGCATGAGCCACCGTGGCAAGCCTAAAAATAAAGTTTTATCTGAATGCAGTCATGCTAATTCACCTCTGATTTTCCTGTGGCTACTTTTACACTATCAATCATGGTGGAGTTGAGAAGCTGGAGCAGAGACCCTATGAACCTCAAAGCCTAAAATAGTTACCATTTATCCCTTTATAGAAAATATTCATCAATTGATGATTTAGTAGGATTAGTCATCCAATAAACAAGTAAACAAACAAATAAGCAGGATAATTTCAGATACTATAAATAGATCAGGATTATATAATAGTGACCAGGGAACTACTTTGTATTTGCAATATTATACAGAGTAACAAGAGGACTACTTTGTATTTGTATTGTTATTGAATGTCTTTCTAAGGTGGTGACCTTTGAACTGAGATTAGAATGATAAGAACCTGAGAATCATGATAAAATCAGGTAGCAAATTGTTTCAGGACCAAGTACAAAGGATTGATCAAGAACTACAGTGGCTAGAATTTTGTGAGTGAGGTGAAGAGTGGTGAGAGAGAAGATTGGAGATCAGGCTGGAGCTGAGTCACATGGGCTCCTATTTGAAGAAGTGTGGCATTTGACCTGGAAAAGTGGAGAAAACTTGACATGTTACATCATTTCTTATTGGTTCAAAATAAAGTTTAATGTTCATGTGTGACCTCTTCTCTATTTTTATTTCCTCTCTTCATACCTAACATAAGGGTGTAGAGCAAGGTCACCTTTTTCTTTATGGATAGAAATTTACGTATTTTTGCTCTTCTTCTAATTCTCCTTTGTCACTGGATAGACCACTCTGGGTGCCTCTGGGCCACAATCTTAGGCTCTCAGAGAGACAGAGAAGGCCCTGTCCCATTCTCCAGATATTTTATCAGTAATAAAGTTTATCGGTAATAAATTACTGTTTCATTGCTGATTTGGTTTATTGTGTGCTCCTCCTGGACTACAACCGAGAGAGAAGGAAAGAGGATAAATTAGTAGCCTCGTAGCTAGATTTCTTTCAGTTAAGTGTAATGGTTTTGATATCACAACATAGAGTCCACAGAAAACTTAAATGAACAAAACACAATTTACACACAGAATAAATAAACCAGCTAAGCAATATAGAATCTAATCAGATTCTAAAATGCAAATGAAATCTTGCTGTTTTCTGCATTTTACACTGTAATTGGCTGTGTAAACCAGGGGTAAATGAGCAAAGAATTATTAAAATGAAAAGCACTGTATAGGTAACCACGACTGTTCTAACTAAAAGGGTCTCTGTTAAGAGAACAGTAAAGGTCATACATATAAGGTTGGCAAAGTTGCAAGAATCCTGTAAGTATTTCTCCTAATAACCCTTAGAGAATGCTTCACTGACAGTATCCTTGTATTAATTTTGCTTTCTTTAAAAGCACTCTTAAGTTGCTTTACTCATATAATCATCATGAAATCCCTATTGTTATTCATTGTTATCATTGGTAGTATTAATATTGATGAATAAATATTATTATTATTATTAATTTATACAATTGAATTTAGTGGCAGAGCTGGGATGTTAAGCCATTCGAATCTAGAGTCTATGCATTTAAGATGTACTCACAGCACTACTGGAAGTTGTTATGGAGTGGGCTTTGCAGTCATATGGAACTAGATTCAAATCTGAGATCTGTTTCTCACAGGCTGCATGATATGAAATATCTCATTTACTTAGCTATGAAATCTTGTTTCCATATCTTTAAGTTGTGGATCCAATACATAATTCATCATTTGCAGTATTCAATGAGTTAAAATTAGGAGAATGTCTAATACAGCATCTCTCCCCAGCATAGATACTCTATCAGGAACAATCATTTTCATAATTGCTGCATTTAGATAGCAATAGAGTAAATTCCAGCATTTCTTCATGACACTTCACCTTAAAAAAGTAATATGCAAACAATTGCTTGGCTAAATTTGGCTTGGATATCTAAAATGTAACTGACAAATTGTAAAATAAAAATGGAAATTCTATTAATTACAGACACAGGAATTGAGAACACATGCAAATTAGTTTATCATAGCTCTAATATTTACATGGATTGGTAGCAGGAGCTTTACATTGTGGTTAGTAGTCACACACATGCTTCTGTGAATGACACACAACCACACATCAAAAGACATTTAGAGCCTAGACCCAAAGCACAGAGTTATTATACAACCAGGCTGTAAGCAGATTATTTTATCCTGTGGATTCACCTTTTTTATAGTAAATACTTTTGCAGGTTTATAAATCCAAGTTAAAGAAATCCAAAAGCTATATTTAAGAAACTCATACTTGTTGAGCTCATGTATTATTTGTAGTCACTATTCTGTGTCTGGAGTAAGAAGGTCAAATGAACAGCATCCCTTAGAAACCCAGGCCAAGGCAGGGCCTGTTTTTGTTTGAATATTTCACGTTTCTTTTAAATTGGAGTACTAGGTAAAATCAGGATAAAAGTTCAGTCTCCCATGATAATTTTTTTATTATAAGAAAGTTTTACACTGGCTATTATTTATTTAGTTAGATATTTCCATGGTTTATGCCAGATAATTTCCTAGTCATTTTAGATTTGTTTTCAATCCTTTCAAAAAGCCTATAGAATATTATTAGGGAACATGATTCAGCAGGACATTAAATAACTTGCAAGGATTATACATCTGGAACTGAAGCAGCCCAGTTTGAAGTTTAGGATCTTTGGTTCCAAAGGCTTACCCTTTTCTCTATGCCATTCTTCCTAACACTTGCAGCTGATGAATAAAAAAGCGTTCAATCTCCCAGCATAAACATAGTTATCTAGAAGATGTTATTTGAGTCCACTATGGTCTAATCAAAGTTTCTGTTCTTTTTTTTATATCACATTTTGGGGTTGAATAAAAGGAATTGAATTGGAACATATGCTTCTAATTCTCCGTCCCCTGCGTCCCCCAAAAAGCACTCTTGTCCCATACAATGTGAGGAGCTAGCACTAGATAGTTTAATACTTTATATAGTTGTATCTTTTTAAGATCAACATGTCTTGTTCCTTCAATCACAATTTCTGTCAGTTCAATAAAAAAAATTATCTAAGACCACTATTTGTCAGTATTCAACTATTTTCTCAACCAGATAATTTCAAAGCTTTTCACCTCATGTCTAAACAGGTTATTACTTTTAGTTCTCCAAGTCAGGGTGAAGGCCTTGACTTGGAAGAAAGATTATAGCAATATAAGACCAAAACTTATTTTATTACCAAAGTTAATTCTTTTGTCTGATTTTCTGAAGTGGAGAAAAATCTTTGGAGTGCTCACTAGTGAAATGTATTTAACATGATTCTTCATTTGTGATTTGGCATCTCTGGTGTATATATGGAGACTTTTTAAAATTTCCATAAAGGGGAAAAAGGGTGAATAATTTGGAAAAGGGGGTAACAGAAAAACCACTTGCACTATTTAAATTAAAAATGCTAAATTCGATGTCTATTTTAAAAACCATGCAAATGGAAAAACACATGGTCTAATTTTATTCATTCAATATGGAAATTTTAATGAATTGATATTCTGGGCCTAAAAACACACAATGCAGTTCGCCTGGACTAAGTTGTTGTTTGTGCTTGTAAAGAGGATACACCACAGCACCCACCTTGGACCATTCGGTGAGTCTGGCTCATGTACAGAGTTGCAATCAACACCCGTGAAGGTTCAGCCTCTAAATCAACACTGTGACAGAGAGAGGAATGCTTTGAAAGTAGCTGTGAAAAGTCTAGTGAACATCTGGGGATTCTTGACTGGCCAAATTTTATTTTCGTTCCTCTGATTTTTCCACTGAAGAACTCACCTTTCCATTCTACAAAGTCTTGGTGGAACTGTCAATCAAGATGCCACTTTTTCCCTGGCAAATGGATTACATGAGTTCAACTTCTGGTTAGTTAATACAGCTCCCAGAAAGTGCATTTTGAGTCATGTGACTAAAAAATGCATGCCATAGGCAGCTCTCTTAGGAAAATTCATCATTTCCTACCATGCCCACATAAGGACTTCTCTAATAAATGTTTTTCCACCTTTCCTTTCATTCTGTGAGATGCCTCAAATTCTCAATGAACAATATGCAGTCTCTCGATTTTTCTTTCTCTCTTTCACTTTGATTAGTCAGATTTATTTTGTTGCTTGCAACCAAAAAACATTAATAAATGCGTAGATCTTTAGAAATTTCACTTAAAAAAAGTACATTAAATAAAAACTACAGCACTACCATTTTATAGATTTGAAATAGTAATAGCATAGTGGTCATATTAATTTCCCTTTTTCATTCCTCACTCCTTAGACAAATTTCAAAATATTTTTTTCTCTAACAATCTCAATAAGACAGGCTTGGATGATAGCCATGAACAATGCTGAGTTTTCAGGTTTTGGGAGAGAGGATGGTAAAATACAGGCTGAAGGGTACTAGATGAGAACGTATCTGGCTGCTTTTAAAGTGTAGATTAAGGAAGATAGTTGCATATAAATTTATTTTGCTTTGTTGTAGCTGATATGCACAAACACCTTTGTCCTTTATACCTGGCCTTCTATTTTATTAATACATAAAATGTTTAATTTTATAACTAAATAAGTTACCACCCTGATCTGTGATTATTCCCACAGTTGTAGAAAAGACATAGAAAAATACAAATTCCCACATGGAAGAATTTCATTCAAGTGGAATTTGAGAAGATGTTTCTCTATATATTTCTGGTCTCAAATGCATTTCTTAACCAATTAAATAAAATTTCAAAGCCATAATTATTGACCTTCTTATTGTGTATCTCGCTGATAGAGATGGGTTCTAGGTGGATTGTGAGGGGATCCTCTGTTCCCTTCATTTTACATCTGGGTACTTTTGTCCGTTTCTCACTATAAGCAATCAGAGTTCACATGGAGCATGGATTTCCTCTTATCAAGGGGAAAAAGATGTAACAGCCAAAGATAACTGAAGATTGGTCCCTCTTCCCACCACACACACACACACACACACACACACACACACACACACGAATCCATGATGATATAATGTTAGGCCTTATTACACCTGTGGGGGCTTTGTGTTTCAGCATACAGAGAGAAGTTTATTTGGGTAGCAAATTCCTAAGTTTTGATATTTATAGGACATTTATTTTTGCCAAGCTTCTAATTTTACTCTCACAACAATCTTGTGAGTCAGATTCCCATTTAATTTTATTTTAGAAGTAAAGAAACCAAGGCTAATAATTTAAGTGAGATGCACTAAGTTCCCCCAGATAGGAAATGTAGGAACTCAAATGAAAATCTTGGCTGTGTAGCACTAGAACCCACATTCTTTACATTACGCCACACTGCCTTTTCAAATTCCTCTCAGACCAGGCTGGCTCAGACAACCTCTCAGCAGCACAGATCCCCAGATCTCCTTCTATTCATCCATGTCAGGTACCCACTTCATTAGTTTCAATTTATTGTACAGGTGAAAATAAAACAGACTTTTGTTTTGGAGATTTTTAGCTAAAATTGCTCCACTCCTTTTAAAAATTTAATTTGTTTTAGATGAGAGAATACAAATACACATATACCACACCCCCAGTCTTCAAACTAACAGAAACCAATGTATTAGTTCATTTTTACACTACTGATAAAGACATACACATGACTGGGAAGAAAAGGAAGTTTAATTTGACTTACAGTTCCACATGGCTGGGGAGGTCCCATAATCATTGCGGAGGGAAAAAGACACTTCTTACATGGTGGTAGCAAGACAGAATGAGGAAGAAGCAAAAGCAGAAACACCTGATAAACTCATCAGATCTCGTGAGATTTATTCACTGTCATGAGAATAGCATGGGAAAGACCAGCCCCCATGATTCAATTACCTCCCCCTGGGTCCTTCCAGAGGGATTTCTGGGAAATACAATTTTGTGGGAATTCTGGGAAATACAATTTAAGTTGAGATTTGGGTGGAGACACAGTCAAACCATATCAGCCATATGGAAGGTGAGAAATTAAAATGTCAAATTAAAAATTCAATGAATGATAGATCTCAAGATTGGAAAGAGTCTTAACAGGCATCAGGCTCAATTCTAATATTTCTGAAGTTAGGCTGTGTAATGAGCTGTTGGCACAAGACCAATGTCATTTCATTAAATCATATGCCACATAATCACCACAAAGATTTATACAGTGTTTCCCATTTGTGCCAGACACCATTCTAAGTGAATTGCTGGTATAGTAATATTATATAGGTATTTTAGTTGATTTTCTGTTGCTATAACTAAACACCTGAGACTGAGTACTTTATAAAGAAAATAAATTTACTTCTTAAAATTTTTGAAGGTGAGACTTCCAAGAGCTTAGAGCTATCATCTGGTGAGGGCCTTCTTGCTGTGTTGCAACATGGTAGACGGCATCACATGGTGAGAGGTCAAGAGCACACATGCCAGCTCTGGTCTCTCTTCTTCTCCTTATAAAACCACCAGTCCCATCATGGGAGCCTCAACCTGATTACCTTATCTAATCCTAATTAACTCCCAAAGGCCCCTCTGCAATCAACATATGATTTGGGAGATTAAGTTTTCAACACTCGAAATTTGGGGGACACATTAAAACCATAGCAATAGTCATAGCCCATAATATTATACCATTATTGAGTCATAACCTATATTTATCCATATAAAACACATATAGTTCTCATAAGATTTTATTACAAAAACTATTTCATTTTAGAAATGAGAAATCTTAGGCACAGGCTTATTTATGTTACAGTTGTATAGCTAGTAAGTGGCAGTTGGAATCTGAACTCAAGAAACGTGGCTCTGGGACTGTTTCATAACATTTCCTCAAGGGATTGGGGAATAGATCACTCAGCCTCTGCAAGGATCATAACACTACTCAGGCACCTTAAAGATGATGACATTGTGAGTGATGTTCTTTTCATTATCTCTTCTAACTTATTTTTCTGTTATATAGGAAGGCTATGGATTTTTATATATTTTGCTACTGGGTAACTTACTGACCTCCATTATTAATTATAATAGATTTTCAATGATACCTTCTATGTTTTCTGGAAGCATGATAATCATGTCTACGCACTTTTTTTTCAGTTTAATTGTTATACCCTATATCAGCTTCCGGCTTTATCAGATTGGGTATAATATAGGTCTCCTTAAAAATTAATTGGAATGATGGAAATATTGTGGAATTTTGGATATGTTATAAGCAGGTAAGAAGCTTTTCAGGAATAATGTAATAATGGTTTCGGTTAAGATGATGGCATGAAAAATTCAATATCTATTAGAGAGAGATTTTATATTAAAAATTGACTGAACTTGGAGATACGGGATGAGAAAAAGTAAAAGGTTTTGAATCTGAAGTATGCAAGTCCAATTGATAATGATCAGGAAATTGACTGTGTTTTAACAGCTGTTGAATTCCACTGATCTATTCATCTGAAACAAAATGACTGAAAGGAAATAATTAAACTTTTCAGCTTATAAACAGGTTTAGGAATGCTCCTTCTTTAAAGGAAATTCAAATACATTTTTATTTTTATAGCCTCTCCATAGTCTGATATTTAACTACTTATAAAATACATATATAAAGTTAATATAATATTTATCTAATATAAAGTAACCTGAAAAGCATTATATGGATGAATGTAACCTTTTAAAACTCTGAGATGGATAACAACCTGTTTTTCAAATTTAGTTTACTTCAAAATCATTAGAGTAGCTCTTAAAGCCCCAATCTGAGACTTGATTTCATTAGTCTGGAGGGGGAGCTTGGGAATCTACATTTTCAGCTATTAGTCCAGGTAATTTTGAAAAACTGGTCCACAGACTATGCTTTCAGAAACCCTGGTCCAGGTCTTTACAGTCTGCACCAGCACTTTGCATTTGTGTGCTGTATTTGGTACACTTATCCTTGTCATTCACACACTGAATTTCAATACCGTCTAATGTTTCTTTGAGCATTACATGTTGTTAAAGTTTTCCATATCCCTGTCCATATGGTTCTGATTTCTTAGAATGTCCTGATTTGCCTACCAGATTAACAAGCAGACTATCCTTCTAAACTCTATCCAGACTCAGGAGAGCCTTGGTTTCCACCCCCAGATGGAGGCTCTGCATGCCACTCCGACATGCAGGGTGCAGCACAGTCCCCTCTCAGCTCAGGTGGAATAAAACAGAAGGACCATGGGTGAGGTAGCTTTCTTGTACACATATGGAAACCTCCATGACAGTCCCCAACCCGTGGAAATATACTATTCTTTGCAGAGCTTGCCATCACAACCAAAGGAAGATTCAACAAAAGTAAAAACCAAATTGAAAAAAAGAAAGTACTTCTGTTACTCCTACTTATTTTGCTTAGACTAAGGAAGAGACAGAACAATATTTAGTATGGCCTACTTCCTTAAAATAAAAAAAAAGGGTATTGTATATATCTTAGCATAAGGAAAGACAAATCTGCATGTATAAAGCTTGTATACACTTCAAATAATTACTGATAAAGAGTAGGGGAACATGATTAAAAATACACTACCACTAAAACTGAGGAATGATGACCAACCTGCTTCTGGATTCTAGGGTCGATTTAACTAACTGCAAGAGCAATAGAAATAGATTAAAAAACAAGTATATAAAATTACAACTAGATATTAGGTTGGTGCAAAAGTAATTGTGGCTTTTGTCACTATAATGGCAAAAACAGCAATTACTTTTGCACTAACCTAATAGAATTAATTATTGTGTCTTATGGCACTGTAAGATGAGTGTAGTTAAGAATGTATTATACAGTTTCAAATAGCTAGAAAGAGGATATTATATGTTTGAAAGGCAAAGAAATAATAAATATTTGAGATGATGGATACGCTAATTACTTTAATCTGATTACTATATGTGTATCACAACATCACTATGTATCCCATAAATATGAATAATTATTAAATGTCAATTAAAAAGTTAAAGTTATATTTTTAATGATAAAAATATGGTATGGCAACAACCAAAAAAAGGCACACACAATACTGAACCAGAAATACCATGCTACCACACACCTTGGGCCTATTTACTTGACAGTACATAGACATATTCTATTCACTTCATATCCCTTCCAACTTGCATATGACTTGGAAGACTGATTAGGCAGCTATCTCAGAGACACTTGGAAAGCCAGGGAAACCTGGTATTGAGTCATGGGAGCCGCACATCCCACAAATAAACTCTTGAGTTGGGACTGAAACACAAGGTGCCCTAGTAGCAGCAGTCGTTGATGAAGTCAGCCTTAACCTTCTCTCTCTGATTCTATGAGTATCAGAGAGTCGTGTGCTGGCTCTAAGAGTGCCTCTTTCTGGGCCATATGCTAAGAATTTAACCGTGGGCTCTGCATACCACATCATGGTAACAGCCAGTTTTAAGAATAAACAAAATAAATGCACCCTATCCATTCAAACAAACCAAAACACTGCAGAGCAAGAGAAAAATAAATGTGATCCTTAAGACCATCCTCAAAGAAAATATTCCAAGCCATGTCAATCACTGGCAGTATCTATGGGGTAAAGTGATACTTCCAGGACCTGATTAGAAGGAGGCAGCACTAATTTGATGGAGAGTTTTCAAAAATCTATGCTTAGAAGCAGTCTCAGCATAAAACCATTTATATAATTTGGAAGAAATTTCTGCAATGTCTTTATGTGTTTTTCTGGTGAAAGAAATAGGGAGCCTCATCTCTTCTTACCTCTCCTGGGTGGTCCAGTTGTTTCTTCATAGTAGCAGAAAGGGCACAATTTTTTTTTCAAAGATGCTAAGTGGAGGTTATTGCTCTGTCTTTTTGTCTATTGCATTCTTAGCACTGCCTCACTCCTACTTGTTTATGTAAGAGCCCAATAGCGGACTTCCATTATCTTTTTTTTTTTTTTCTAAGTGTCACCTTCCTTGCTTTTTTCCTTGTTTCCTTTCTGCTTGCAGGCATCTTCATTTCATTTTGCTTCTTTGAAGGGAAAAGTAGTATACTCCTTTAAGAGTACATCTCATTCAAAACATAAGAGAATAATAAATTGAAAGGGAGGACATGAATTGAGAAAATTACAACGCCAGAAACTACAACTGTAGGAGAGAAAAGACAAAAAGAACAGTAGATAGTGTGAAACAATCTAGGGTGGAACACTACAAAACTCTATTCAGAAATGCAACAAATTGGATATTCCCTTTAGTCTGTCAATCTTCTAGTCTCAATTCTTATATACCATCTTTCTTTTTTTCCTGATGTTCAGTCTGAAGTATTTTCTCTCATGAAAAGAATGGAGTTTTTCAAATGCAAGAGCCTAATTAAGAAGAAGGTTTTCTATCCTTTCACTATTGCATTGTAAGTTTAAATTCTCTTTTTCTGCACTATTTACAATGAAGGCATTTGTAATAAAGGGTATCACAGTGGGACACTGCTGTCATTGGTAGTATCAAGATGAGAACTGTAAAGAGAAAATAGACATAAGTTCAAGTACTGTGGTGTCCATTCTTTGTAAGTGTTTTTGTCTAATGCAATAACAAGCAGGCACATACCATATTGGAACTACACTAAGTGGGTTGTGAAACATCTCGACAATTTAATGAGCCTCAAATTTAGTTTTGGAAAAAAAGATGCTCATTTCCAAATTTTGACACTACTCTTACAGGGTACTTTTGTTTAGCTTTCAGGCAGGAGCAAAGTAGAAGTTGAGATGTTGGGGAGAAAAGGAAGCATTTTCATGGGAGGGATGTATAGAATATTAGTTTTAATCACATATAACAATGCTTCTCATGCACTTCTTTGACTCTTTAGTATGCATAGGAATCACAGGGAGAGCAATATTCTTGAACTTTGCCACCAGCAGTTCTGTAAAAGAACCCAATAATTTTCACTTTCAATACACTTCCTGGTGATGCCCATATTTCCAGTACATACATGGGCCTCACTTTGAGTAGCAAGGACAGAAGGACAATATTTCTGAAGAGAAAGAATCAAAATAAGAGATGCTTGAAATTATGATGTCATCCTCAACTCCTTCTTTCCCTTGAATCCTAACCCTCTATGCTCTCTCACCTTCTGCCACAATATCTAATCACTGAGTTTTGCAGAAATATCTCTCTAGTTCTCCCCTTTCTTTTCACTCCCACTTTAGTTCAAACCCTAATTATTTTTTGCCTCAATCTTCAGTAGTATCTTGAGTGATTCTCCAGTCTCTGGTTTTGTCTTAATGTAATCTAGACTCCATGAAACTTTCTAAAATCAAATCTAATCAAACTGTTCTTCTGATTAAAATCCAACAAAGGCCTCCAATTCTCTGCAGAATAAAGCCCACACTTCTTAGCATTGAATGTTAGACCTTCTTGATCTCCCCCGATCCATCTGTCCAGTCTTCCTTGTAGTAATACCTCACCCTACTCACCGAAAGCAATGCTTTATTTATCTGACAGCCAAGTTGAGCTGCTTGTGGATTCCCAAACAGGCAAAACCCAAGTCTCTCCCTTGCAATATCTTTACCTTTCAATCAGAAAACATTTTCATTCATTCTTCAAAAATATGACTTCAACATAAATCATCTGTGAAAATTTCCATGACTTTCAGATGCATAGAACCCTCCCTCTTCTGTGGCCATTTGTCAACATGTAGTAATTATTTGCTTATTTTCTTCCCTTCTAAAACAGTGTGATTTCCTCAAAAGCAGAATTAAAAATGCAACTCCTGCAGGATCTAGCACAAAAAGGTTTACTCAATTAAATTGATTTTAAGAGAGATTAAACACTATTTAGGATTTTCATTTTTCAGATGCAGAGAGAAGGGAGGAAAGATAAAGGAATTGTGCCAAAGCCTCTAAAATAAGGACTACATAGTGATGTGGTGTCTTTGCTAAAATGAGGTAGTTCAGTCAAACAGGATTTCTGTCTTGTTAGAAGGCTTATGCGGATAACTATAAGGACCAAAAAACACTTGGGAACCAATGAGTGTGTCTGTATATCTTTGTGTTTCAATCCGTTTGCCTTAAGTGAATTGTTTAAATACTCAGTAAAAATATCACCAATTGTATATAGAGCATGCAAATTGCTAACACTTAGGCTATTTTATTCCAGCTGTGCTGTGCTTAGAAAAACTATTGAATATCCCTTACCTCATTAAACATGAAGCTTACAGCAAGTCTGAAGATTTACAAAGCACCTATTTTCCTATTAGCCAAGAGGAAAAAAGAAGCTTCATAAAGTTTCTTCATAAATAGCATAACGAAACACTTGCTCCCTTCCTCCTCTACCATTTCTGTTTGTATATGCCAACCAGTGCCAAGGAAACATGGGTCACCATAAAATTACAGCACATTCTTAGATGTCGCTAGACATCTAGTAGAGCTGGGGGAAACCCTTAAAGATTTCAACTTTAAGAGGGAATACAAGTTTAAAAAGACAAACAAACCTGTGCCCAAACAGGACATGAATAGGAAAGACACTCATTAGATTGTGTAACATAAACTTATGCTGGCAGAAGTAGGAAAGCAGTAGACTCAGACAGAGCCACAAGACAGGTGGTGATCTGATAAATGCAAGTTTTTTAATTGTGTGACTATGAGTTTTGGTTCTCCATATGGCTTCAAGGCAATCTAAGGGATTCTCCTAGAACATATGCCATCTTGCATGTTTTTCATAGCCCACATTCTCACAGAAGTGTGACCCGTTTAACTTTTCTTGCTGTTTTCAGTCTATTAAAGCACTTTGCTTTCAACATGGGCTCTAGTCTGAAAAGAATGGAATAGAAGAGGGGGTTATTGAGATGATTTGGGGCTCTGATTTGATAATGAAGCTCACACATATGCCAGTCATGATGCCACTCACAGAGCAGTGGGGCGAGCATCCTATTTCCTTTGGTTCATTTGACCCTAGAGCCTCCTCTTAAGCCTCCCTCACCTACCTCTTACTATCATACAGGTCAAAAGCAAATTCACACCTCTTGCAAGGGCATTTTTGACCCATAAGAGCCCTTAAAGTAGTTCTACCCTTCTCATTGGAGAATACAATTTTTCCCTCTGGGAGGATACTGAGCTCACTGTTGCCAAGGAAATTGAGAGAACAGAGCACAATCATTTCCATTTTATTGTCTATTGTCCAGATGAATAAGATAAAATATAGCTTATGGATCATTTGTGTGCTAGTGTTATTCTCTTTTTTCAGATTCTCACCTGTAAGCTTGAAGTATGTCTACATCATTCTTGGGAAATGTCCATATATTCTAAGCTTGAAACTGCAGTGATGAGGACGTCACCACTTCCAGAGAGAACACTTTACTACCAGGTAAGGCTCTGACTTTTAACTCTTAAAAAAATACATACCACTTTCAAACTAAAAATTATTCAGTATTGGGAAACATCACCAATTCCTTCCTAGTTCCTTTTTGATATTATTTCTCTTCTCTTTAAACTCTTTGTTATTCTCCTCTGAATAATTCCCATTTTAAGTTTTACTCCATTTAATGTAATTTATGTAAAATAGTATGTACTAATTTAATTTTTAATGATTAGGTATTTTCTAGTGTTTTTACTTTTGAAATACATATAATTTCACAAGATTTTTAAAATACTTAAAGTTAACCCTTAACACCAAATAGAATAAGACTTTAAATTTTTAGTATATATGTGTGTGTACATATATACATGTAAATAGATATATAAATTGTTGTGCTCTGAATGGAGGAAAGATGGGTTTTAAGAGTCACATAGCAAGATTGTCACTTATAACATTTTCACTTTTTGTACTTCCATTAATGCAGTATAAGACTAACAGAATGTTAAGTTGAAGTTTATAACATATCATTGCATATTAGGTTTACCATGAAAAGAATATCCCAAGGTTTTTTTTCTTTAAAATAAATACATACTTTAAACACATACTGTGTGTTTTTGATCCTAATAAAGGAACTTACAAGAACCCTATCCATTGCTTTAGTATCATTTTGAGTCTGGCTACTTATTATTAACATACTTATTATTAACACCTTGCCTTCTATTGCTTTGTTTCACTGATTTAAATATTGAACAGAATATTCTGCCCTATGGTAAATCTTTCCAGGTTGAGAATTTGATTTTCACAAATCAAATATATTTAATTTGTAAAAAATATAGACTTAATATCTCATGACCAAGTACAACTAATCCTGGGAATGTGATTTTTTTTCAGCATATGGCATTTAATCAGGATAATTTATTACATCAACAATTTAGAGAAAAATCACTTGATCCTCTCAGAATATACAAAAGAAAATGAAATTAACAAAATTCAACATCCATTCATTATAAAAATTCTCAGCAAAAGAGGAACAGAAGAGAACTTTCTTAACCTGATAAAGAACATCTGCACAAAAAGATACCTAACTTATTAATGATAGAAAAACAAACACTTGCCAAAAAGATAGAAAACAAGACAATTATGTACACTCTTACCACTCCTATAAATGTCACACTTGATGTTTTAGACAGTTTACTGAGGCAAGAAAAAAAAAAAGAAAATCTATACCAACAGGAATAAAAGATCTAAAACTGTCTGTATTATTAGGCAATGTAATTATCTATTTAGAAAACACCAAATAATCTACAAAAAAACTATTAGAACTAATAAATAAGTTTAGAAAGTTTGCAGGGTGCAAAGTCAATATACAAAAAATCATTTTATTTCTCTATAACAAAAATTAACTATTTTGGAAGATGGTAAAATAAGAATTCTCTGGGTCCAGTCCTCTTCACAAAAATACAGCTAGTAACTATCCACATGCAAGAATACCCCTGCGAATATTCCAGAACATGAAAGTGGGGCTGAGACAACTTCTTGGATTGCAGAACTGAGAACAGCTGTACACAAAGAGTAAGAGGAGTTGTTTCACTTTGATTATGTTATTTATCTCCCAACTGGCCCAATGCCACACACAGAGGATTCCTAGGAATCATCATTTTTACAGAGGGAAAAGAGAATTGGAGGCAAACATTCATCATCTCCATCATTCGAAGACTTCTTGCAGGAGACACTCTCTTGTGTAGCCCCATAAGAAACATTGGGGGTATTGGTAGGGCTAGACCACCGGGTTTCAGTTAGAAACAAAAAGTGAGAATGGCGCTCACAGGGGCCACTGTAGGGATGGTTGGTTGGTTTACATTTTTTCTGCAAATAGAACTACTCTGAAGCAAACATGGTTAATTGGTCTCCCAGGGTTGAATTCCTGGATGGTTTTCACCTTCAGCCTCAGTGCTATCCTTGAAACTTCTCAAGGCCAGGAGATTGGGTCAGGCAGATAACTACCTGAAAAGGGAGAATCTGACCTCACATGGCCCTAGCTGTCAATCTTGAAACCAGTCAAGCTGTGATGCACTCTTTAACCCTTCTCTGGGCAAAAAGGCAAGGGCTGGAGGGTGATTATCCACAAAGGGAGCATCTGTACCCCCAGGTGCTAATCGGCTAATGTACCAAGCCTTGGTGCTTTACTTAAGACTACCATAGGATGGGAAGCAAACGTGGTTGAGTAGTGATTCCAGAGACCCCATGGATGGGTAGAATCGATATTGTAAAAATTACCATACTGCCAAAAGCAATCTATAAATTTAATGCAATTCCTATCAAAATATTATCATCACTCTTCACAAAAGTAGGAAAAAACCATACTAAAATTCATATGAAACCAAAAAAGAGCCCGCACAGCCAATGCAAGACTAAACAAAAAGAACAAATCTGGAAGCACCATATTACCTGATTTCAAACTATACTACAAGGTTATAGTTACAAAACAGAGTGGTACTTGTATAAAAATAGGCACATAGACCAATAGAATAGAATAGAGAACCCAGAAATAAAACCAAATACTTATAGCCAACTGATCTTTGACAAAGCAAACAAAACTAAACTGGGGAAAGAACACCCTATTCAACAAACGGTGCTGGGATAATTTTCAAACCACATGCAGAAGTATGAAACTGCATCCTCATCTCTCACCTTATAAAGAAAATCAACTCAAGATGGATAAAATACTTGAATCTAAGACCTGAAACCATAAAACTTCCAGAAGATAACATTGGAAAAACTCTTCTAGACACTGGCTTAGGCAAAGAGTTCATGACCAAGAACCCAAAAACAAAAATAAATAGATGGGACCTAATTAAACTGAAATAGCTTTGCATAGCCAAAGAAATAATCAGCAGAGTAAACAGACAATCCACAGAGTGGGAGATAAATCTTTGCAAACTATGCATCTGACAAAGGACTAATATCCAGAATCTACAAGAAACTTAAATCAGCAAGAAAAAAAACTAAGATTCCCATCAAAAAGTAGGCAAAGGACATGAATAGACAATTCTCAAAAGAAATTATACGAATGACCTACAAACATAAAAAAAAAATGCTCAACATAACTAATTATCAGGGAAATGTAAATTAAAACCACAATGAGATACCACCTAATTTCTGCAAGAATGGCCATAATTTAAAATTCAAAAAAAAAATACATGTTGGTGTGGATGTTGTAAAAGGTAACACTTTTACACTTCTAGTTGGAATGTAAACTAGTACAACCACTGTGGAAAACAATATGGAGATTTCTTAAATAACTAAAAGCAGAATTACCATTTGAACCAAAAATCTCACTACTGGGTATCTACCCAAAGGGAAAGAAGTCATTATATGAAAAAGACACTTACACATGCATGTTTATAGCAGCACAATTTGCAACTGCAAAAATATGGAACCAGCCTAAATGCCCATCAACCAATGAGTGGATAAAGAAAGTTTGGTATATATACACCATGGAATACTACTCAGCCATAAAAAGGAATGAAATAATGGCATTTGCAGCAACCTGGATGGAGTTGGAGACCATTATTATTCTAAGTGAAGTAACTCAGGTATTAAAAACCAAATATTGTATGTTTTTACTTATAAGTAGGAGCTAAGCAATGAGGACACAAATGTATAAGGATTATATAATAAACTTTGGGGACTTTGCGGGGAGGGAGAGAGAGGAATGAGGGGTAAAAGTCTACACATTGGGTTCAGTCTACACTGCTCGGGTGATGGGTGCATCCAAATCTCAGAAATCACCACTAAAGAACTTATCCATGTAACCAAAAATCACATGTTCCCCCAAAACTATTTAAATAAAAATTTTAAAAATCCCATTTACAATAGCAAAAAAGAGAAATACTTAGTTGTAAATTTAATTAAGAGGGTGAAAGACTTGTATATTTAAAAAAATTATAAAACATTGATAAAAAGAAATTGAAGAAAACAAAGTAAATGGAAAGATACCTAATGCTCATGAATTGCAAAAATTAGTAATCTTAAAATTTTATATTTTCCAAAGCAATGTACGGATCACTTTCTATCAAATTCCAATGTTATTTTTTCACACAAATAGAAAACTATTTCCTATATTTTTATGAAACAACAAACAACTAGAAATGGCCAAACAATCTTGGACTAAAAGAGCAAAACTATAGACATCACACTATCTGACTTCAAAGTATATTACAAAGCAATTATGATCAAAATAGCATGGCACTGGCATAAAAACAGATTGTTCAAGGAACAGAACAAGAAGAAGAGCCCAGATAAATCCACATATTTATTTTCAGTGTTGATTTTTGACAAAGGTGCCAAGAACACACAATGGGAAAAGGATAGTCTCTTCAATGAATGGTGCAGTGAAAACTGGTTAGCCACATGCAGAAGAAGGAAATTAGACCTTTATCTTAATTCGAGCACAAAAATCAACTTCAAATGCATTAAACATATATCATAACACCTGAAACTGTAAAACTAGTAGAATAAAACATAGGAAAAAAATACATGACATTGGTCTGGGAGAGGATTTTTTGGATATGACCCTGCCAGCCTAGGAAAAAAGCAAAAATAGACATATATGATTGCATCAAACTGAAAAGCTTCTGCACAGGAATAGAAACAATTAATGAAGTGAAAGGCAACCCAGAAAGTGGGAAAAAATACATGCACAACATTCATCTGATAAGGGCTTAGTATCAAAAATATATAAGAAACTTGCACATCTCAATAGCAAGAAAACAAATAACCAGATTTTAAAATTGAGCAAAAAAATCTAAATAGGCACTTCTCAAAAGAAGATAAACAAATGACAAAACAGTTCGTTTTAAAATGCTCAGCATCCTTAATCATTAGGAAAATGCAAATTAAAACCACAGTGAGATCTCACCTCACACTGGTTAGAGTGGATTTTATCAGAAAGATGAAAGATAACAACTGTTGGTGAGGATGTAGAGAATAGGGAATGCTTGTACACTGTTGGTGATGATGCAAAGTTTTACAACCATTATGAAAATAGTGTGGAGTTTCCTCAAAAAAAGTGAATAAATAAAAATAGAAATACCATATTGTATTAGTCAGGGTTCTCTAAGGGGACAGAACTAATAGGCTATATGTATGTATATATATACGTATAAAGGGGACTTTATTAAGGAGAACTGACACACAATTACAAGGTGAAATCCCAAGATACGCCTTCTACAAGCTGAGAAGTAAGGAAGCCAGTCTGAGCCCCCAAACCTCAAAAGTGGGGAAGCCAGCAATGCAGCCTTCAATCTCAGGCCAAAATAAAATTAGAGGTGGTCAATTAAAAATAATATACATTTTTAAAATTAGCTATTTTGAAATGAATCATCATTTACAATAGCATCAAAAACATAATGAATTATGTGTAAATTCTGCACATATTTAAATGAATGGAGATATATCATTTTCATGAATTGGAAGGCTTTTCATGAATTGGAAAAATGTTTATAAGATGCCAATTATTTTCAAACTAACCTTTAGCCTCAACTCAAAATTTACATTAAAATTCTAGCAGCAAATCTTTATAAAAAATTATCAATTTGATTTTAAAGTTTATATGGAAAGGCAACAGAATTAGAATACCTTAAACATTTTGAAAAACATGGCATACTGCCACTATCTAAGATTTATTTTATAGCTACACTATTCAAAGCAAGTTGGTACTGTCAGAATTATAGATACATAAACTAAAGGAACAGAATAGAGAGTCCAGAAGTAGACACATAGGTATATGATCAATAAAGTTTTAACAAAGGAGTAAAGGTAACTCCTTTGAGTAAAGGTAAAACTAAAGGAGTAAAGGTAATTCCTAGTGTGGAAACTATCATCGTTTCAACAAATAATGCCAGAACAATTGGATATCCATATAAACAAACAAACAAAACCTTGATTCTTGGCCTCAAAACAGATCTTGTGCCTAAAAATAAAACCCAAAGGTATAAAATCTTCAAAGGATAATATAGGAAAAATCTTTGTGATCTTGAGATAGGAAACGATTTCTTTGGTTAGACTCCAGAAACACAATCAATAATAGAAATCATGATATATTGGATTTCATCAACATTAAGAATTTTAGAGCTTCTGCCTTCTGAAATATACTCTTAAAAAAGTAAAAACACAAGCAAGCAATGGACTGAAAGAAAACATTTTATTTCACATATCTAAGAAGGGCATTATATCCAGAATAAATAAAGAACACCCAAATCTCAATGATAACAAAACAAATAATCCAATAAATAATTGAAAAAAATTTCAAACTGAAAATTTGCCCAAGAAGGTGTATGGATGGAAAATAAGCACTTATAGGGATGCTAAACCTCATTAGTCATTAGGGAAATACAAATTAAAATTAAGATGAAATACTACTATTGGCATCACAAAAATTTTAATAACTAACAATACAGTGTGTGTATTTGTTTGTTTTCACACTGCTGTAAATGACTATGTGAGACTGGGTAATTTATGAGGAAAAGAGTTTTAATTGACTCAATTGACTCAGTTCTGCAGGCTGTACAGGAGGCATGGCTAGGGAGGCCTCAGAAAACTTACAATCATGGCAGAAGGGCAAAGAGGAAGTAAACACATATTCACCGGCCAGCAGGAGAGAAAAAGAAAGGGGAAGTGCTACACAGTTTTAAACAACTGGGGCTCCTGAGAACTCACTCACTATAATGTGAACAGCAAGGGAGAAATCTGCCCCCATGATCCAATCACCTCCCACCTGATCCCTCTGCCAACATTGTGAATTACAATTCAACATGAGATTTGGGTGGGGACATGGAGCCAAACAATATCAGTGTATTTGTGAGGAGGCAGAGCAACTGGCACTCTTAAACATTTTCTATTGAGAATGCAAAATGTACATTAACTCAGGAAAACAGGTTGGTAATGTCTTAGGAAGTTAAATACTCACTTAAGAGCATTTCCATTCCCAGGGATTTATCTAGGAAAAACAAATATGTTGCTTAATGAAAAAAAATCATAGGTAAATATTTATAGCAAATATTTATTTATAGTAGACATAAGCTGAAAATAACTGAACTGTCCATTAACAAGTGAATGGCTAAATAAACTATGGCATATCAACTATAGTATACTACCTCACAATAGAAAGAAATAAACTGCTAGCAGACACAACAAAGTGGACAAATTTGAAATACATTATGATATGTGAATGAAACCAATTCCCAAAAACTATTAACTGTGATTCTATGAAAATAGCATTCTGGAAAATACCAAACTATAGACACAGAAATGGATCGATTTTTGTCAGAAGTTGGGGTATGTGGGAAGAATTATTACAAAGGAAAATGGGGAAATTTGAGGGGTTAACAAAGCTTTTTTATTTTGGTGTTCGTTACATGACTGCATGCATTTGCAAAACTCAGCAAATTTTAGTAGAAAAAGCATGAATTTTACTCTATAATGTATACCTTAGTAAAAATAATTGATATAAAAAGATGAAAAAAGAAACAGTTGAAGTCACATAAGATTAAGTTTCCAGCCCAGATCATGTACATTAGAAATATATGATTTTAGAAAGGATGCAAATCATCATAAACTAGGTCACAAAGTGCTGATAGAGGAAGATATAGCATTTTTTTCAGATATGAAAAAAAGAGCATTGGCGAGGGACAGAGAATCTTAGTTCTTTTCTGTTGCATTGGGTGATGAAAGGGCTGAGCATGCTGTCTCAGGCTTCTTTCTCTTTTTACAAAGCCATCTGTTCCACTCCTCTGATAACCCATTAATTAATTAACACATTAATCCATCAATCCATGAATGGATTAATTCCATCATGAGGGCTCTAGCCCTCATGACCCAATCACTTCTTAAAGGTCCCACCTCTCATTACTGCTACACGGGGGATTAAGTTTCAGCATGAGTTTTTAAGAGGACAACATTCAACCCATAGCAGAGAGGAAAAGGGCAAGTTCAGAAACTCGGTTAGGAAAACTGTTTGGTCAAAGTTGTGGTCACTATGTGTCATAATGATTTATTTTTCATTTTGTCTAAAGACCTAAAGAAAGCAACTAAGTAAATTTTAAAAAGTAATTTTACATCTTTCCTTCATCAACCACCTATCCAATATTGGAGAAGTTACTCAAAATATTGAATATTTCAACATCCTTATCAGATAAATAACAATTTGTGTCTTGAGATTCAATATTAACCAACTTTAATTTAGACCCTAAATAATTTCAGACTTGTCTCTGAAAATTTCCAGCTGAGGGACCAGTTGTAAGTTACTTAACCTATCTGAACCTCTTTTCTATAAATAGGATGGGGCTGTTGAGAGGATGGAATAAGACAGGGGGCACCCAGCTTGTTTGTATTTATTTTAGATCAAATTTAAAATTAAGTGTCACAGTACCGGCAGAGAGGATGCATTAGTCAAAGCCAAGAAAGGAACAGAAAATCTGGTGCATTGAGGAAACAGAAAATAATTAAATATGGTTGATACTTAAGGTTAAAGGGGAAAGAATGGTGAGAGAAGAGATAGGTAGGAGCTAAATCATGAAAAACTATATGTGCTTTGGCCAGAACTCTTTATTTTACTCCTAACTGTAAAAATATCAATGAGAAAGTGTTGACTGATTTGAGCAATATTTGGCTGGCAGAATTTACAGAGTTCAGTGACAAATTAGATGGGGAATGATGGAAAAGAAGGAATCTGTGACCACAGTGTTCATAATGTCAGTCTTTACATAGGAAATGAAGGACTAAAAAGAGGTAAGAAGAGAGCCAAAGACATAACTCTAGGAAATAAAAATAATTACTTCATCTGGCATAAAGGGTTACATTCAAGATAGAGACAGGAGGGAAGACTAGATGATCCTGACAATAAAAATGATAAAGGAGAGTTAGCATTTGTTAAGTGCTTATGACATAATAGACACTGTGCATATATATGTATTATCTCACTTTACAAGAGGAAAAGAAGACTTAGGGAGAATAAATGATCTTCCCAAGGCACACTGCTCTATGCAATTGGTTTCAAACTCAGAAAGTCACACTGCAGAACTTGAATTTTTATAAGGTAAGTCCAACTTGAAGACTTGTCACAAAAGATGTGAAGAAAGATGTATGCAAGAAGGGAGAGTTTAAGTGTGTTAAAGCTTGGACATTTTCCATTGGATTTAACAATTAGTAAGTGAAGCCATGAGTGATCTTGAAGAGAAAAATTCTATGCATATGGCAGGAGGCAAAGGCAGATTTAAAAGAAATTGAGCCGCTAGAGCAAGGATGACAGCAAATATGATCTTGATGATATTGAGCCCACTTTTTCAGTAGCCATAGCCCTTTGGGTATGCAGAATAACTTTAAGAAGACAAAGACCTGACTGGTTTGTACAAATTATAGATTTGTTAACAAGCATGTATTTGCCGCATGAAAGTTGATAAGGAAAATAAAACTATTATGTTAAATAAGTAAGACATCAATAACAACAACAAGAACAATAACATGTATTCCCCACACCCTGCTTTTCATTCAAACTCAATATATACAACTGGTTCTCCCTATCAATCTGAATAAAAAAATTAAGTCAAGGCCCATGAATCTTCTGCTCACTCTTAGATAATGTGGAGTTCTTGGTAACTTCTGTCCACAAAATAGTCTCAATTCAATCATTAATATGCCCACTATAGTATAATAATGAAAATCTTAAAACTTAGTTTGAAGGTAAATTTTCCCATTCCACTTGTAGCCAGAGCCTGATTCAAGCTGATTTCTTGCAGGGTTAGGAATGGGGTTTAATAGATTGCATCTCTTTCCACTGCAATCACATTTGTACTTTCTCCCTCACCTTGCTGACAGATTTCTGACCAATGGAGCTTGGTAAGTTTTCAGCACTGGAGAAAAGAGTGGTACAGGGTCAGGAAAATTCATTCCAAAAAATGTGGTGAAGGAGTTGGTTTGGATGCTCTCTGGGTCTAGAAGATGTCTAAAGTTGATGAATAAACTCATTGAGAAGTTTCTGGGTTTCTATGAGAACTTTTCCCATCAATGTGATCTAATTCTTTAAATGAACAAGTGTGTCAACCTTATTGCCTTATCAATTATAACTTCTACCCAAGCTTGTAAGTACAAGAAAATACAATCCGTATTTTCTTTTCCGAGATTCCTTGCTTGTCCACACATGAGAGAATAAATCTCTCTTATTACAGTTTACTCTCTCATGTGTACTCTACAATCAATTCATAGGAACTAGTCACTTTGGGCCTGTCTTATAGACTAGGCAATTACTTCCCAAACAGCTGTTGCTGTGGTGCATTTCAAAAGGCCTCTATAATCAGCCTCACTCTCACCCTCTAGATTTTCCAGGCAAGAGGCAGAGTGAGTCTACTTTGCTTCACAAGTTTCCAGAACAAATAACTCCTAAGTTTCCATCTAAAGCCTAGATTTGAACTCCCATCTATTTCCTCCCAGGGACAGTGTGATTTCTACCACCTACTGGATTTCTCTAAAATTTCTCCTGCATCTCTAACTCCTAAACATCTTATCCTTTCTATGTAGGAGAATGGTTAAAAACTGTGAATTGGTTTTGTTATAAAATCCTGGGTAGTCTTGAACCGCAATCTGAAATGCAGCTAGGTTTTTTAGGTCTCTGCCTAAATTGAGTGCAAAACAATCCATTTAAATAACTTGAAATTGAGAAGATTTTTGTTCTGATTTTCAGGAAAATTCTGTCTAAAAAGCACACCAAAGAAAGAAGTTCAGTGTGCTGACCCATGCCTGGAATCTGGTGTATCTTTGAATGAATAAATTCGGATAAATATTAACTAAAATAGCAACACAATGAATTAGCACAACTTCCTTGTGTGACATAATGATCAATAAAGGAAAGACACAGGTGCCTTAGAGAAAATTTAATCTAAGTACAAATCTTTTATTCTTAAGTTTCAAATTAAATCTGGTTGACTTTTAAAAGCTCCATTCAAATATTAATAAATGTTTATATATCAAAGGGGGGAAATGTCACACTTCTTTTGTAAACTAAAATGCATGTGATTTTACATGTTCCCAAATGAAAATTATGAGCCAAGCAACAAAAATAAATGAGGACAAATTAAAATTAGTTTATCATAAGCAGGAGTTCCAGAGTAAGTTATGTCCACAATTACATCCTGTGCTTATGAATAGTACAATCATCAAGCATTCAAACATGGAGTTTTGTCAAACATAAAGAGTATTCTTGACTGAAGAATTCTGTTTGTGGTAGAATGATAAATTTAATACAGGTGTTCATCACAACTGCTGAACAGGTATGTGTAAGACTTTTGCCACTAAGTCAAGGCTAACATGAGGAAAAGAAAAAAGAACATTCAGTCACTCTTGTTATGAACAGTAGATGTTCATAGAACTGATTTCAGTTGGTCTAAGGATTAAGTCTTTCTAAAATATAATTGATAATGAACAGCAAAGAGAAAATATGCACTTTGCTAAGTACTGTTTAGATTGTTTTTAATTGTGATAAACTTCATATAATGAGAAATTTGCTACCATAAGCATTTTTATGTGTACAGTTAAGTAATGTTAAGCATACTCACATTGTTGTACAACTCATCTACAGAACCTTTTACATCTTGCGAAACTAATCCAATACTAACTAAACAGCAACTGTCAATTTCCCTCTCCCTGTAGCCTCTGGTAACCAGCATTCTACTCTCTGTGTTTATGAGATTGAATATTTTATATATGATTCCTCATATAAGTGGGATCATGCACTATTTGTCCTCCTCTGATTGGTTTATTTCACTTAGCAAAATGTCCTGTAGGTTCATCAATCTTGTCACATATGGTGGAATTTCCTTCTTTTTTACAGTTGAATTATATTCCACTGTATGCAAATATCACATTTTCTTTATCCATTCTTCCAGTCAACTAAAAACTTCTGCACAGCAAGGAAACAATCAACAGAATGAAAAGGCAATATATAGAAAAGAAGAAAGCATATGTAAGCCATGTATCTGATAAAGATTTACTAGCCAAAAATATAAGGAACTCTTACAACTCAATTGCAAAAAACCCAAATAACCCAATAGAAAAATGGGTCAAGGCCTTGAATAGACATTTCTTCAAAGAAGATATACAAATAATCAAGAGGTATATCATTGGTGACACAGTTTAAATATGTGTCCCTTCAAAACCTCATGTTGAAAGTCGATCCTCGATGTTGGAGGTGGGGCCTGGTGGGAGGTATTTGGATCGCATGAATGGCTTTGGTGCCATTCTCATGGTAAAAGAGACTGGCACCTCCTTTTCGTCTCTCTCACTTGTTATATGTTCTCTACACAGCAGCTTCCCTTCATGCTTTGCCATGAAAACTGAAAACTTCCTGAAGCCCTCACATCAGAAGTGGATGCTAATACCATGCTTTTTTGTACAACCTGCAGAGCTATGACCAAACAAAATTTTTTTCTTTATAAATTATCCAGCCTCAGTTATTCCTTTAGTGACACAAATGGATTAAGAAATAAAATCAGTTTGGAGGAGGGGATGTAGCTATAAAGATACCTGAAATTGTGGCAGCAGATTTGGAACTGGGTGATGGGCAGAGGTTGGAAAATTTGGAAGGCTCAGAAGAAGACAGAAAGGTGAGGGAATGTTTGGATTTTATTAAAGGCCAGGTAAGTGGCTGTTACCAAAATGCTGATTGTAATATGGATAGTAAAGGCCATGCTGAGGAGGTCTCAGATAGAAATGAGAAACTTATTGGGAGCATAGGTCACCCTTGTTATGATGTAGCAAAGGACTTGACTGCATGCATTGTGTCCATGTCCTAGGACTTTGTGGAAGGCTGAACTTAAGAGTGATGATTCAGCGTATCTGGCTGAAAAAATTTCTAAGCAGCAAAGCATTCAAGATGTTATGTGGTGGCTTCTAATAACCCATAATTAGATATGGGAGCAAAGAAATGACCTAAAGTTGGAACTTACAATTAAAAGAGGAAGAGAACATTAAAACTTGGAAAATTTGCCACCTGGTCATGTGATTGAGAAGAAAAGATAATTTTCAGATGAGGAATACAAGGGAGCTACAGAGCAACCTCTTGTTAGAGAGTTGGCATGACTAAAAGAGATCCAGGTGCTATTAGTCACAACAATGGGGAAAAGGCCCTTGAAGGCATTTCAGAAATCTTTGAGGCTGTCCTTCTATCACAGTCCTGGAGGTCTAGGAGGACAGAATGGTTTTGGGAACTAGGCCCAGCACACTGCCCTGTGCTGCCTTGGGATGCTGCTACCAAATCTCCGCAGGTTCAGTTTTAGCCACAGCTCCAAAGGACTCAGATACTGCTTGGACTTCTGCTCTTGGACTGAAGGTGAAGGCAAATGAGCCTTGTAAGATTTCAAGTGGTGCTAAGCCCATAGGCACACAGAATGCAAGAGCCATGGAGGCTTGGAAACTTCCATCTAGATTTTAGAGGATGTGCCTGAAAGCTTGGGTGCCCAAAGAGATGCTTGCCACAGGGTGGAGCCCCAGCAACGAGACTGTTTTAAATCAGTGCCAAGGAAAAAGTCAGTGATGCAGTATGGCTGCTCCCCACGGGGGCACTGCCTATTGGAGCAGTGGGAATGGGGCCACTGCCCTGTAGGTCCCAGCATGGTAGAGCCAGTGGCAACTTGAACCCTCAATCTGGAAAAGCTACAGGCATTGGCTCTAGCTTGTAAAAGCAGCCATGTGGGATGTAACCAGAAAAGCCATTAAAAGGACTGCTTGAGGTTTTAGGGGCCCACTGCTAGCACCAGTGCACCCAGAATGCAGAACATGGACTCATGGGAGGCAATTTTGGAGCTTTAAGTTTTAACATCTGCCCTGCTAAATTCCACACATATGTAGAGCCTGTTACCCCTTTCTTTTGGCCAATTTCTCTCTTTTGGAATAGGATTGTTTACCCAATGCCTGTACCACCATTGTATTGTGAAAGTAAATAATTTGGTTTTGATTTTACAGATGCATAGCTAGAAGGAACTTGCTTTGAGTTTCAGATAAGACTTTAGACTTTGGACTTTTGATTTAGTGCTAGAACAAGTTAAGATTTGGGGGGAATATTGAGGAGAAATGGTTGTATTTTGCAGTGCAAGAAGGACATGAATGAGATTTGGAGGTAAGGAAAAGAATGATATACTTTGTGTTTGTCACTTCTACGTCTCTGTTGAAATTTGATCCCCAGTGTTGGAGGTGGGGCCTGGTGGGAGGTATTTGAGTCATAGGAAGGATCCTTCATGAATGTCTTCTCACTCTATTAGTTCCCACAATAACTGATTGTTAAAAAGAGGATGGCTGCTGGGCGTGGTGGCTCATGCCTGTAGTCCCAGCACTTTGGGAGGCCAAGGCAGGCAGATAACCTGAGATCGGGAGTTTGAGACCAGCCTGACCAACATGGAGAAACCCCGTCTCTACTAAAAATACAAAATTAGCTGGGCATGGTGGCGCATGCCTGTAATCCCAGCTACTCGGGAGGCTGAGGCAGTAGGATCACTTGAACCTGGGCAGCAGAGGTTGCAGTGAGCTGAGATCACGCCATTGCACTCCAGCCTGGGCAACAGAGCAAGATTCCTTCTAAAAAAAAAAAAAAAAAAGGAGGATGGCACCTTCCTCTCCTCTGTCTCACTTCTCCCTATGTGATCACTAAATGCCAGCTCCCCTTTGCTTTCTGTCATGAAGGGGAAGTTTCCTGAAGCCCTCAACAAAAGCAGATGCTGATGCAGTGCTTCTTGTATAACCTGAAAAATCATGAGCCAAATAAAGTTTTCTCTTTATAAATTACCCAGCCTCAGATATCTTTTTACGGCAACACAAATAAACTCAGAAAATCAGAAAAATGGAAATCAAAACCACAATAAGATATCATCTCATACCTGTTAGGACGTCTGTTACAAACACACACACACACAGACTCAAACACAAGATAAGTGTTGGCAAGATATGGAGAAATAGGAACCCTTGTATATTGTTGGTGGTAATGTAAAATTGTGCAGTCTCTATGAAAAACAGTATGTAAATTCCTCAAAAATTAAAAATAGAAGTACCAGATAATACAGCAATCCCATTTCTGGATATATTTCAAAAAGAATTGAAATCAGGATCTCAAAGAGATATCTGCATTCCCATGTTCATGGCAGCATTATTCACATTAGCCAAAATGTGGAAACAACCTAAATGTCTATGATGATTTCAAGATAAAATGGCCTTTCCTACCTCTGTACTCAAATTAAAAAAAAAAATTTTGATAGCATATCCTAAATACTTTTCAACACATTGTATGTCTATCTCTAGTATATTGAAAGTGCTACGCTTAGGTGGGCAAGCAGAAAGCAATTTGCTTCTTTCTTTCTTTCCTTCATCATGCCTCCCCTTTCCAGTGTAATACTTGAACTAGGTCCTATAGCTTATCTGGTCACTTACATATGTAAGCAGACTTTTATTTCTAGGAATTTTCTAAAGTACAGTAAAGCTTAACACTAAGACTTCAATTTTTTATTTATTCAATCCCCTTGGCTATTTATCTTCCTACTGAGGCCCCAAAACTGGAAGACAGAACTTTTTGGTTATATTATTTTAAGAAAACTCTAGCTCAGCTTTCTTTACGTTTTGATAAAACTTGAGTTTTTGTTTATTTAGTCCAGGCTGTCTTAGCTCTCTTTGCAGTGCAGTTCCAAGCATTTCAGCCAGAATTTAAAATTTGTGTCCAAAGGGCAGTTCAGACATCAATTTTCTTATATAACCAAAACTACTAGGCAAATTTTGCAAAGAAAATACTCAACATGCTCTCATCTAGTAGCAGAACAAGGTTCACCTTTAAAATTGTATAACTCAGCAAATAAAACTTGATGTCAGTGTCCCTTCTGATAAGCACAGCAATCTCTCTAAGAGGCACTCTGTTGTTATCTTCAGTTTAGTTTGGACCGGGGGTAACTGAAGAAATGGTGTTAGAAAAAAAAGAGACAACAGGGGAGTACCTTCTACTAGCATGACGAAACCTCCCCAGATAGCTCCAAGATAGTCTTATGCTTCTTTATTCATAAACTGGAGATGGATAATGAGTGGTGATGTAGATAGACAGGTAGATAGATAGATAGATATATAGATAGATAGATAGATGGATGGACACACAGATACATAGATAGATACATAGAGTGACCATATATTCACATTTCCTTGATATGGTATGTGCTTACATTTGTACTGCCAGCCTCTTCTGTTGGGGATTTATTCAAACTTTTTCCTTTTAATTTATATTGGTATTAATAGTTACACTTAAATCATCTGGGCTGAGAGAAAAAGAATTTCTTCCTTTGTACTTTCATCTTTTGCCATAATAATGCATGTGCAATAAACAGAATTTTATCTTCAATATGTAGTTAGATCTTCTTTTCTCCTGGTACTATCTAAATCCAAGGCAGAGCACTGGTTGATAAAACTAGGTATGCTCTGATGCCTGAAGCTAGGGAGAGCTAACTCCCATTTGTCATTATGGTGATACTAACCAGTTGTGTCATGGCTTATACTGTGGTCTGTGAGACAGAAAGCTCCAGGCCACCAGTCAGTGAGTTATAAGAAACATGGGTAATTTGGGATTAGATGTGCATAAAATATGTGCAGGAAATAGCAGCTGAGCAGAATTGCCATAGATCATATTTAAAGTAGTCTGAACAATCTGCTCTTGTGGTTTTGTCATTTATTGTACATATATTTATTTTATTATTTTGTCATGTTTTTTTCATTTAGCAATGAGCTGTTTTGGAAACAATGAGCACTAGGAAGCAAAAGCACATATTTAATGAAAATTTAAATGCTGTATTCCTGTTATTTAAGAAAGATGTTGGAAAACAGTTAATTTTCACAAATTCTTTTTTGACATTTATCGTTAACCATGAAACCATACTGATATGACTGGGTACATAAAAAAACAGATGACACAAAGCTGCTAAAACGTCAGCAACTACTTCAAAAGTTAGTATTTATTTTAGTGAAACTGCTCCTGAAAGTGACAAGTTACCACCTGCAGTAGCACAAGTTGTATTTGCATATCATCTTGGGAACATGACTTTTTATTAGCTCAAATTATTGTTGTTTTTATTTAACTTTGCTCATTTCAATTATGAGTTTCCTTTTGAGGGTAGAAAAAGTAAAATGTAGCTTTTGATATGTTTTCCTAAATTAACAGAAAGGGCACTTACAAATAGATGATTTATGCTAGCTTTATATCAGTGCCATGTAACATTTCAAGTAGAAAATGAGTTAGAGTGATTTAAATAATGGTCTGATTAAAAAAATTAAATTTGAAATTAAACATCAATGTTTAGTCAAAAAGTCTAAAATTATCTTGAGTAAGATTTCAAATTTAAAAACTCATAATTGAATATAAAATAGTTTTTTGTAGTGATTATGCAAATAATTTTGGTAGAGCTCAGTCCTGTGTTAAAAATAAAGCTCTTGAAAAATTAGTAAATGGATGAAACACAAATATACTTGGGTTTGATTGTGGTACACACACAATTAATTCCATTCAAATAAACCATAGCATTCTACCAATTGAAGTAGAAACTATAAGTGTCTTAAATATGCTCACTAAGTTCAAGGAGAGAATGTACAAACAACTAAACAAAATCAGAAAAATAATATATGAACAAAATGAGAATACGCAGAACACTTTTCCAACCAACAACAGAACATGCATTTTCCTCAAGTGCACATGGAACAATCTTCAAGATAGAACATACAGTAGGCCACAGCCAAAGTCTTAATCACTTTTAAAATATTGCAATCACACGAAGAAGCATCTCTGATTACAATGAAATGAAACTAAAAATCAATAGCAGAAGTAAAAGTAGAAAATTGCAAATACATGGAAATTAAATAACCCACTACTATTAAACAACCAGTGAATCAAAGCAGAAATCATAAAAGAAGTTAGAAAACATCTTGAGACAAACAAAAATGAAAACACAATTTACCAAAACTGATTGAATGCTGTGAAAGCAGTACTAACTAACAGGAGAATTTAGAGCCATAAGCACTTACTTTAAACAAAAAGAAATATCTCAAATCAACCTGTGTTAGACCATTCTTGCACTGGTATGAAGAAATACCTGAGATGGGGTAATTTATAAGAAAAGAGGATTAATTGGCTTATGATTCTGCAGGAAGCATGATGGGATCTGCTCAGTTTCTGGGGAGGCCTCAGGAAACTTACAATTATGGTTGAAGGCTAAGGGGGAGCAGGCACGTTACATGGCCAGAGCAAGAGCAAGAGAGTGAGGGGGGAGGTGCCACACACTTTTAAATGACCAGATCTCATGAGCACTCACTCACTATCATGAGAACAGTACAAAGGGGAAGGGTGCTAAGGCATTTATGAGAAATCTGCCCCCATGATCCAATTGTCTTCCACCAGGCCCCACCTCCTACATTGAGGATTACATTTCAATGAGATTTGGGCAGGAACACACATCCAAACTATATCACAATCTTAACTTTACACTTTAAGGAGCTAGAGAAAGATGGACAAACTAAACCCAAAGCAAGCAGAAGGAAATAAATAATAAAAATAACAGCAGAAATAAACAAAATACAGAACAGTAAAACAATAGAGAAAATCAATGACACTAAAGAGCAACAATTTTCTTTGTAGAAAGATCAACAAAATTGATAAACCTTTAGCTAGAGTGACTAAAAAAAAAGCAAGACTCAAATAACTAAAATAAAAATGAAAGAGGAACATTATACCCAATTTCACAGAAATAAAAAAGGATTATAACAGAATACTATGACCAATTCTATGCCAACAACTGGGTAACCACAATAAAATGGACAGGTATTAACAAGGAGATTCAATCAGTAATCAAAAACTTCCCCAAAAGAAAAGCCCAGGACCATATGGCATTCCTGATGAATTCTACTAAATATTAAAGTAAGCATTGAAAAAAATCTTCTTCAAAATCTTACAAAAATTGGAAGACAACATTTCCAAACTCATTCTGTATGGCCAGCATTACTCAGATAGGAAAACCCAAATTAAGATTGTCCCCTCCAAAAATTACAGACTAATTTATCTGATGAACATTGTCATATCTTGGATGTTTGTTCCCTCCAAATCTCATGTTGATATGTGATTCCTCAGTTTTGAAGGTGGGGCCTAGTAACAGGTGTTTAGATCATTGGGAAAGATCTCTCATGAATGGCTTGGTGCTGTTCTGACTCTATTAGTTCATTCAGGAGCTTGTTGTTTCAAAGCAGCCTGTAACCTCCTATTTTCTCTTTTGATTCCTGTATCTCCATGTAATGTGCCTGCTCACACAGCACCTTCAATCATGATTGGAAGTTTTTTGAGGTCCTCACTAGGAGCAGATATTGGTACCATGCTTTCTGTTCGTCCTGCAGAACCACGAGCCAAAATAAACGTCTTTTATTTATAAATTACCCAGCCTCAGGTATTCCTTTATGGCAATGCAAATGGACTAACACAAAATTGGTATGGAGGGGTGGGGTATTACTATAAATGTACTTGAAAATGTGGCAGTGGCTTTGAACTGGGTAATGGGAAGAGGTTGGAAGAGCTTGGAGGGCTCAGAAGAAGACAGAAAGACAAAGTGTGGTTTGAAACTTCTTAGAGGCTTCTTAAGTGGTTGTGACCAAAATGCTGATAGAAAACGACAGTGAAGGCCAGACTGATGAGGTCTCAAATGGAAATGAGAAACTTACTGGGAATGGGAGCAAAGATCACCCTTGTTATACTCTAGCAAAAACCTTTGCTGCACTGTTTCGTGTCCTAATGATCTGTGGAAATCTGAACTTAAGAATGATGACTTAGGGCCTGGTGCAGTGGCTCACACCTGTAATCCCAGCACTTTGCGAGGCTGAGGTGGGCTGATCACCTGAGATCGAGAGTTCAAGACCAGCCTGACCAACATGGAGAAACCCTGTCTCTACTAAAAATACAAAATTAGCCGGGCGTGGTGGCACATGCCTGTAATCCCAGCTACTTGGGAGGCTGAGACAGGAGAATCACTTGAACCTGGGAGGCAGAGGTTGCGGTGAGCCAAGATCGTGCCATTGCACTCCAGCCTGGGCAATAAGAGCAAAACTCTGTCACACACACACCCACGCACACACACACACGATGACTTAGGACATTTGGTAGAAGAAATTTCGAAGCAGCAAAGCATTCAAGATGTGCCATCACTGCTTCTAACAGTCTATGATTAGATATGGGAGCAAATAAATGGCTTGAAGTTGGAACTTATATTTAAAAGGGAAGCAGAGTGTAAAAATTTGGAAACTTGGCAGCTTGGTCATGTGCTACAGAATGAAATATCATTTTCAGAGGAAGAATCTAAGCAGGCTATGGAGCAACCACTTGTTAGATTTGCATGACTCAAAGGGAGACTGCTTCCTACGCTGCACTGTTCCAGCTCCAAAAGCAGCACAAAACGCCCCAGGTAGAGCTCAGGTGCCACTTTGACAGTGCAAGATATAAGCTTTGGTGGCTTCTATGAGGTATTAAGTCTGCAGGAGTGAAAGAGGCCTAGCAGCTTCCACCTTGATTTCATAAGGATACATTGGAAACCCTGGATTCTCAAGAAGAAGAGTGCTGCAGGGGCAAAATCCACACAGAGATACTCTACCAGGACAGTTCCAAGGGAAAACATGGGCTTGGAGCCCCCACACAGAATCCCCACCAGGGAACTGCCTGGTGGAGCTATGGAAGTGGGGCAACTGCCATCCGGATCCCCAAATGGTAGAGCCACCAGCAACTTGCACCCTTAGCATGGAAAAGCCACAAAAGCAGAGCTGCCTAAGGCCTTGGGAGGCCACCACCTGCACCAATGTGCTCTGAATGCCAGGCATGGAGTCAAAATTATTTTTCCATTTTAAAGTTTAATGCCTGCCCTGTTGAATTTTAGACTTTTGGGGCCTGTTATCCCTTTCTTTTGGCCAATGTCTCCCTTTTTGGAATGGGAATGGTTACCCAATTCCTGTACCACCATTGCGTGGTGAAAGTAAATAACTTGATTTTGATTTTACAGGTTCATGAGGGGAAGGAATTTTTCTTCAGTCTTAGGTGAGACATTGGACTTTGGACTTTGGATTGAGTTGATGCTAGAAAGAGTTAAGACTTTGGAGACTATTGGGAAAGGATGATTATATTTTGCAATGTGGAAAGAACATAAGATCTGGGGGACCCAGGACAAAATAATATTGTTTGGATTTTTGTCCCCTCTAAGTCTTATGTTGATATGTGATTCCTCAATTTCGAAAGTGGGGTCTAGTGAAAGGTGTTCGGATCATGGGTGTAGATCCCTCATGAATGACTTGGTGCTGTTCTCACTCTATTCATATGAAAGCTGATTGTTTAAAAGGACCCTGGCACTTGCTCCTCTCTCTCTCTCTCTCGCTTCTTCTCTTGTCATATGACACACCTGCTTTTCCTTCACCTTATGCCATGATTAGAAGCTTCCTGAGGCCCTCACCAGGAGAAGATTCCAGTGTCAAGCTTCCTGTACAGCTTTCAGAACTGTGAGCCAAATAAACCTCTTATCTTTATAAATTACCCAGCCTTTATAGCAATGCAAACAAACTAACACAAATATCAATGCAAAAGCATCAACAAAATGCTAGAAAATTGAATTCAACAACAAATTAAAATAATTATATGGTACGGCCAAGTAGGCTTTATTCCCAGAGTGCAAGGATGATTCAACATATGAGAATCAAGGAAGATATTGTACCCCATTATCAGAATAAAGCAAAACAAAACACGTTTATCTCAAGTGAAGCAGAAAAAGTATTTAACAAAATCAAATATGCTTTTATAAGAAAAACACTAAATGAACTGGGAATAGAAGAAAATTACACCAACATAGTAGAGATAATCTATGCCAATCCCATAGCTAATATTATACTTAGAAGTAAAAGACTAAAATATTTTTTTCTAAGAACAGGAGAAGAAAAAGATGCCCATTTTAGCCACTTCTCCTAAACATAGTACTGGAATTCCCAGCCAGAACAATTGGACAAAACAAAGAAATACAAATAAATTGAAATGAAAAAGAAAGAAACAAAATCATTTTCATTCACAGATTATATGTTCATATATGTAGAAAACTGTAATGATTTCATACACACACATGGAAACACATACAAATTGTTAGAATGAATAAATTTACTTGGCAAAGTTGCAGAATAGGAAATCAACATGCAAAAATTAGTTGCATTTCTATACTCTAGATGTACTAATAATTAACAATTTAAAGAAATAAATTAAGAAAATAATTCTAATTATGCTAACAGCAAAAATAAATAAAATGCCAAAAAACGTTAAGAAACAAAGTTATATACACTGAAAATTATAAAATGCTGCTAAAAAAATTGAAGAAGAGACAAATAAATAGAAAGATATTCCATGTTTATAGATTGGAAGAGTTAATATTGTTAAGATTGTCCATACATCTCAAAGTGATCTACAGATTTAATGCAATACCCATGAAAATGTTATTTTTTTTGGCAAATATTATTAAAGCATATCCTAAAATTAATATGGATTCTCAAGGGTCCATAAGAATCTCGAAAATTTATATGAATTTGGACAAAATAAATTGAATTACAATTAAATGACATTTTTTTTTGTCCTGAATGGACAAAATAATCTTCAAAAAAAGTTGGATGTCTCATACTACCCAATTTAAAAACTTACCACCCAGCTATAGTAATCAAAACAGTATGGTACTGGTATAAAACCAAATATGTAGAGCAATGATATAAAGTAGAGAACCCAAAATAAAACTGTTAATTATATGGTAGTGATCTTTGATAAGGATGGCAAAATCCCTCAGTGAAGGTAGGGCAGTCTTTTCAAGAAATGATGCTCAGAAAGCTGTATATCCATATTTCATCCTTACATGACACAATTTACAACAATTAACTAAAAATGGATCAAATATTTAAATATAAGACCTAAAACTATAAAACTCTTAGGAGAAAATATACAGGAAAGCTTCACATCACTGAATTTGGCAATGCTTTTTTGGGATATAACACTAAAAGCATAAGCAACAAAAGTAAAAAATAGATAACTTGAGCTACACCAATATTAAAAACTTCTGTACAAAAAAAGACAGACTTAAAAGAGTGAAAAGGCAACCTATGGAATGAAATACAATATTTACCAATCATATATCTGATATGGAGAGCTAATATCTAAAATATATCAACAACTTTTGTAACTCAACAACAAAAAACAAACAGCCCAATTAAAAATGAGCAAAGGACTTGAATAGATATTTTTCCAAAGAAGATATAGAAATGGCCATCATATACATGAAAAGATGCTCAGCACTACCAATTATTAGGGAAATGCAAATCAAAACAATAGTAAATAAGATACTACTTTTGACCCATTAGGATGAGTTCATGTCCTTTGCAGGGACATGGATGATACTGAAAACCATTATTCTCAGCAAATTAGCACAGGAACAGAAAACCAAACACCGCATGTTTTCACTCATAGGTGGGAGTAGAACAATGAGAATGCGTGGATACAGGGAAGGGAACATCACACACGGGGGTCAGTCGGGGGTTGGGGACTAGGGGACGGATAACATTAGAAGAAATACCTAATGTAGATAGATGAGGGGTTGATGGGTGCAGCAAACCACCATGGCACGTGAATACCTATGTGACAAACCTGCACATTCTGCACATATATCCCAGAAATTAAAGTATAATTAAAAAAAAAACTAAAACTAAACTAAACTAAAATAAAATAAAGGATGACTACTCTAAAAAAAAAATCACAGGAAATATTTTATGATGTGCTTATTTCACATTGCATCCCTGTGTCAAAACATCTCATGTATCCCATAAATATATATAACTATTATGTACCCAAAAACTTAAAAATAAGAAAAAACTTTTTAAAAAATCCCAGAAAATAAGAAGTATTGGTGAGGATGTGGAGAAATTGGAACACTTGTGCACTGTTGGTTATGTGTAATAGTGAAACCACTATGGAAAACAATATGGCAGTGTATTAGTCCGTTTTCACGCTGCCAATGAAGACATACCCCAGACTGGGCAATTTGCAAAAGGAAGAGGTTTATTGGACTTGCTGTTCCACATGGCTGGGGAGGCCTCACAGTCATGGCACAAGGCAAGGCAGTGCAAGTCACATCTTACCTGAATGTCAGCAGGCAGGAAGAGAGCTTGTGCAGAGAAACTCCTGTTTTTAAAACCATCACATCTCATGAAACCCATTCACTATCACAAGAACAGCACGGGAAGGACCCGCCCCCATGATTCAATCATCTCCCACCGGGTCCCTTGCACAGTAGTTGGGAATTATGGGAGCTACAAAATGAGATTTGAGTGAGGACACAGAGCCAAACCATATCAGGCAGTTACTCAAATAATTGAAAGTAGAATTACCATATAATTAAGCAATTCCACTGTTCAGTATAGACCCAAAATAATTGATAGTGGGGCTACAAAGAAATGTTTGTACACTCATGTTTATAGTTGCATTATTTGCAATACTAAAAAGGCAGAGCAGACCAAGTTTCTATTGACAGATGAATGGATAAACAAAATGTGGTATATATATGCATATCAATGAAAGTTATTCATTCTTGAAAAGAAGGACATCTTGATGCATGTTTCACTATGGATGTACCTTGAAGACTTTATGTTAGTGAAATAAACTGGTCACAGAGAGATAAACGTTGTATGATTCAACTAATATGAGGTACCTAGATTAATCAAATTCATACAGATTAAAAGTAGAATAATGGTTGCCAAAGTCTGGGAGGAGGAGGAAATGGGAAGCTTTTATTTAATGGCTATAGATTTTCAGTTTTGCAAGATAAACAAAATTGTAGAATGGTTTCACAACGATGTGAATATACTTAATAGTATTGGAAGCTGTGCACTCAAAAATAGTTAAGATGGTAAATTTTACATTATATGTACTTTATCGCAATTAAAGTAAATCTAAGAAGTTATTCATCAATGTGCAGGTTTTCTCATTGCTGTCCATCATCAATTAGATTTTAGAAAAATTTGAATCTTATAACAACTACTTACAAATCCACCAGATGTGAACTACATTGGAATTTATCATATTAATATTTATGTACTGTAACTGAACCCTCTAAATTCTGCTTAATTCTTGTTTTAAAAATCAAAATCTGTTGGAATACATTAATCAAATATTTAAAAAATAAAATTCTACCAAACTTTAGATTTTGGCAGTTTTATTGAACTGAGAACAAAGCTTGCATATGGGAAGTAATTTACATTAATTACAACAAAATGAGAGTAAGAATTTAATAAATTAAAAAATGAGTGTTCAAATCATGTGTAAGATATAATTTTAAAATTTCTTAATTGTGCTTTGAAACATCTTGACTTGATTAAAAAATTCATTGAAGCTGTTACTGTGACTTGGTTAAATTCATATTTAATAACAGTAAAATGAAATTGATGAGGCCTGAGCTTGTAGCATCTGATTTTGAAACATCAAAAATATGAATATGGAAATTATTTGATGAGTCTTGTATCAAAATATTTTAAGAAATGTACCCTAAATGGAGGAAAAGAAGCAGTACCTCTGAGAATAGTAAAGTTTTTTTTTTTTTTTTAATTATACTTTAAGTTTTAGGGTACATGTGCACAATGTGCAGGTTAGTTACATATGTATACATGTGCCATGCTGGTGTGCTGCACCCATTAACTCGTCATTTAGCATTAGGTATATCTCCTAATGCTTTCCCTCCCCCCTCCCCCCACCCCACAACAGTCCCCAGAGTGTGATGTTCCCCTTCCTGTGTCCATGTGTTCTCATTGTTCAGTTCCCATCTATGAGTGAGAACATGCGGTGTTTGTTTTTTTTGTCCTTGCGATAGTTTACTGAGAATGATGATTTCCAATTTCATCCATGTCCCTACAAAGGACATGAACTCATCATTTTTTATGGCTGCATAGTATGCCATGGTGTATATATGCCACATTTTCTTAATCCAGTCTATCATTGTTGAAACATTTGGGTTGGTTCCAAGTCTTTGCTATTGTGAATAATGCTGCAATAAACATACGTGTGCATGTGTCTTTATAGCAGCATGATTTATAGTCCTTTGGGTATATACCCAGTAATGGGATGGCTGGGTCAAATGGTATTTCTAGTTCTAGATCCCTGAGGAATCGCCACACTGACTTCCACAATGCTTGAACTAGTTTACAGTCCCACCAACAGTGTAAAAGTGTTCCTATTTCTCCACATCCTCTCCAGCACCTGCTCCATAGCCTGCTTAGTTCTTCCTCTGAAAATGATATTTCATTCTCTAGCACATGACCAAGCTGCCAAGTTTCCAAATTTTTACAATCTGCTTCCCTTTTAAATATAAGTTCCAACTTTAAGCCATTTATTTGCTCCCATTTCTAATGGGAGAATAGTAAAGTTTTAATTTTCACGATTTAATATAGAAAAAATAGAATTGAGAATAATCTTTATTTAGAAGACTTTTCTCTGAGTTTACATTATTTTAGCACCTGTAGAAAGAATGGTCTCTGAAATATAAATATTATAGTCTATATAGAAGAATGAAAGATTTAAGCAATTTCAAATTTTTGAACCTCAAAATGTACCTTCGAAACAAATTTCAGACACATTCCTAACAATAGTATTATTAACTTTAATTGTTAACGTTCTTAGTGTGCTAAATTCTGTCTCCATGGTAAGAAAAATGTACATTCTCACAGATTTAATCTATTTTTAAGTAAGTCATATCACTTTTAAAATTAAATTTTCAGAATTTTTACTGGTGGCAAATACATACATAGACATGTAATGTGTGTGTGTATATATGTAATGAGCTGAAGATTCTTGAATTGCATTTCCTTTTCCACAATAAAATGTATACTTATTTCATACTTTTTAGTTGTGAAATTATATTTTAGGAGTCACAATTGAGCAAGAAACTACCAAAATATGCCTTAGGGGATCACCTGGGTGCCACACATATTCCTCTTTGCCCCCATTTTATAACCGAAGCCCAACATGTCCATGCTAAGAAGACTCAATGACCCCTCCCAAGATGGTCATTCTTTTCCATCCATTCTGTTCCCTGGACACAAGGGTACTGGCATGCCCAGGCAACTGTCATAGCTGTTGGTTCCATGAGTCCTTTACAGTGTCTTCTGGTAACATGTGCACACTTTGGGTAACAGTGGCTGACAATGACCCACCTATCAGCAGGAGGTTGTCCTTGTTGCAAGCTGAACACAAGTGAGCTATCTCCAATACCTCACCTATTTTCTGAGAACACTCTCAGCATCAGATGTGGTAGCATCTTTCCATGAAGACGCTGAGATGGAATTTGACCTGCAGGAATTTTTGGGGTTTTTGTTTGTTTGTTTTTTGAGAACTAACTCCTTTGGAAAAGAGAGAAAGTAAGTAAGGTTGGATACACAAAGACACTGACTCAGGTCAAAGGCCTGGCAGAAACTCTGCCAACCCTCTCTGGAGCTCTGCACAGCCCATCAGAGTTGTCCAGAGTTGGACCAAAATGTTTGGGCCTCTATACCCCAAGGTAGATTGGTCATTAGATGTGGACCACTCTGAGGAAGGGGTGTCATAGGTCACTGCTGCTGCAGCAGACCCTGAAGGGACTTATAGCTGGAACAATCAAAGGAAATGTAACTGGTCCTACTGTGTGTCTATCATGGACAGTAGGCATCTGGACACTAAACATCTCATTTTTTTCTCCAGTGTTTCAGGTTTTTATATTTTGCTCTGTCCTTTTGGATATTTTTCTAACTTGTTCTTCTAGGTCAATAATAAAGCTTTTAATAGTAGTCTACTGATTGCTTAATGGAAAAATCATGATTATTTTTAAACTCCAAAGTACATGTTGGATGATACTTTTCTCCTAAGTGCTCCGATCATATTTTTACTCAAGTTTTCATTTAAAGCCTCAGCTGTTCTCTTTCACTGAGTCGATGTTGTGATCACTCTGCTTGATTTTCTACTTCCTGAGTGCTTGACCTCCCTGGACAGTTTGTCTTTTTGCTTTGTTAGCAAATGGGGGCCTTCAGACTGGCTTCTGTCATATTCTAAATGGGAAGGGGAAGAAGCCTTCTTCCTCTGCATGGGGCAGTGTAGAAAGAGGGATGTTGCCTCCCTGCCACCCTTCCCCCTTCCAAGGAACTATAAAGATGTTTTTTCCTTGTCTCAGGTTCCTTAGACTCTCCTAATCAGAATCTGTCCATTCATTCATATTGCAGTTTTCATCTGGCCCATTTTCTAAAACTGATGAACATTACCTTTTTTTGATGTAAAAAAGTAAAAAATATTGTTACACTTCTTTTGCATCTATAGGCAGTTGGACACTATATCAATTCATGGAAAAGCTACAAGAATTCTTCTGAAATTTCCTTTCACATCTCTAAGGCTCAATTTCCTCTTCTGAGATTTTACTCCTTGAGGAAATTATTCCCTATACTGGTTATTGCTAAAACTACCTTCAAATAACTGCCTACACAAGAAAAAGAGACAGGTTTGATAGAAAACTACTATACAACATTATTAGAAGAGGAAAGGTTCGGGAATCAACTTGAGTTTGAATTGCAGCTGCTTATTTACTATGTTTAAATGTTAGGTAAATAATTTAATTAAAATGGAATGCTATTCATTCTCTTTAAAAATGTTTAAAAATCATCTTGAAAGTTAATTTTGTTGCTTAGGAAAGATTTTTATGTATACTAGTTACTTGGTGGGGCTTGAACATGAATTCAGAACTGTCTGATTCCAAGAATTGTTTTTTTAAATTACATATGAAAAATTATTTATAGTGATGTCATTTACAGCTTTACGTAGCAGCAGCATTTCTCTGTTTCTTGTTTCTAATCAGTTTTTGCCTTCCTTCCATTCCTCCTTTCCTCTGTGTCCCTCTTTTTCTTCCTTGCTCCTTGTTTCAATGCATATTACAATTACCAACTCTATGTCACCTACTGTGCTAACTTCCTGGTTTATAAGGTTGAGCAGAATCATCATAATTTTATCCTTCAAAATATTTTACAGTCTACTAAGGAAAATCAAAAGTAAACAAGTAGAAAATTCAAAAATAAATAATTGCCAATTGTGATAGTACTATAAAATTAATGAACAGAAAAATGACAGGAGGGGATTTACCTTTGGGATATTAGACTCAGATCATGCCCTGCCCCAGATTTGCTTGAACCCACCTGCCTCCTGAGACCACTTCTCTCCCTCCATAGAAAGCCCTGATAGTTGCTGGTGTTACACTATCTGCTAGTTGTGCAGGCTGCCTGGGCTTCCCCTGGGGTGAGATGTAGCAGCATGGCTTTCATTGTGCCTGGTGTGGGGAGTCCACAATAGCTCTGGCATCTAAAGCCCAGCCAGGCCAGGTCCATTCAGGCTCTTGCTTCTTCTACCTCTTCCAGATTCAAATAAAACACTGGGCCACAGAGTATGGAATGTGGCTTCCTAGTACCTACCTGAAAGGTAGTAACACAACCCAGAAATATGGGAGTCGTTGCCCAATGGGGTGATTCTTGACTAATGAAAGTTAGGAGACCAGAAGGAGTCAACAGATTCCTTCCCTTCCTCCTCCAGAGACCTTCTTTGGAAGCATGAGGGTTCCAAGCTGTCTGCCTGAAGTATTTTGTGTGACAACATGCCTGATTGTGTTTGATTATGAGGCCAGTTGATAACATGGTTTTGCTCTGTCTCTATCTTAGCCTGGGTTTTGAAAATAATAGAACTTGAGGTGATGTTGATATGTTCATGCTTTATTAAGGACGTAACCTCTGGTTAGCAAGAGTGAGAAAAAAAAGGTAAGTATAGCAAGAAAAGGAGAAAGCAAACCAAGTTGGCACATTACCAAATGGCCACAGCCTCCCTGCAAACATAGCAGCAGAATCTTATGGAATGGATCATGTGGATTAGAGAAGTCACATGGAAACACTGTGTTTTGAAACAGTCTTAGCAAAAGCAAGGGAGAGATTTGTTAGATGCTTTTCACCTCCTGTTTTTCATTGGTCTACTTTTGCCCAAGGGACAGTAACTTCCCCATATTATGGGTGGTGTTACTTAGTGCCTCCTATATCTGGGAAAGCCAGAGTCTTCATAAATTCAATAAGGTTAAACCTTTTCACTGGAGGTCCTTGCTCATGATAAAAAGGGGAAGACACAGGCCATACCAATGCCTGGCACTTATTCCAGATGAGAATGGGCCTGAAAGCAGTGTGAGGAGATATAGTATCAGGAACTAGTGGCCAAATCTCTGCATTAAGAAAGTGGTAGAGGAAATTGCTATGGCCATATACTTGGTCTGGTCTACCCTTCTTTCCTGCCTTGCTTTGCTTTCACTCCTTCTTGATGTCCTGGAATGAAAACCCCAATGATGTATTAGTATATAAGCTTTGGTGTTCCTGTGTTTTTCTAGGCAACTTGAGTACAACAGACAGCCACAAATATCATCCTTGCTAGCCAGGAATGACAAGAAGGAGCAAGCCACGTGAGGAGTCAGAAAAGATTATTCCAGGCAGATAAGTGATCTCCCAATACTCTTACACACAATAAATATACTTCCTTTATTTCAGTAATGCCTGAACTTGTTTTAATCCCTTGCATGCTCTAAAAGTTAACTTATTATCAACCTTTATGATTTAGTATTTTTATTTTATACTTTGAGATCTTTCCATATTAACACTCGATCACTCATTGCCTCAACAAAGCATTGGCCTGACTGCAGTCATTACTCTTACATTATTAAGATGCTTAATAATAAAAGAGTGAGAATAAATACACTGATGAGGAACTAGCTCAAAATGGGGCCAATCATTGGGTAAAGGCATGACTGGACACTGTGGTTTTTGGAATGAAAATCTGACAACCTCATTTCTAATTCTGTCCATTCTCTAAGGAACCCATAGATCTTGAGCATGGAACTCAACATCCTAAGCATGGAAGGCAAGAAAACATGGCTGTCAGATCTGCAACTGAAGGAAGCCCGACTGACAGATGCGCCCCTCGGCCAAGCTTTGAAATCTACCCCCACATTCATACTGAGGCCACATCTCCAGGCTGATCATAGCCAAAAACTGAATGTAGAAGGGATGCAAGGACAGACATGCTCCTGGGAACTGAATGCTTACTTTGAGGCACAACTTTGGCTCATGATCTCCTTATAGGCTTTACTAAAACTTACTAAGAATTGCACAGTCTATGACTTTTCTTACCCAGTCTCTTGTCCTTCTCTCCCATCCACAGGGCTGAGATCTGCATTATGGTCTGGAGGCTGCCCCAGTCTCTCCTTTACCTCATTATTTTTCTCACAGGTAATTTCTTATCTTGCATATATAATCCTATCTTACATCTATTGCTTATAGGACCAGAATTAACATATTTGGGCTCGATCTTCCTCATCTGTGAAATGTGACTATAATTGTAACAGCTAAATTCTCAAGATTAACCTCTCAGCTTTCAGGACTGCTTATGTTTCATAAATGTAGTTATTTTGAGAATATTTATGTATAATATTTATAACAGGAAAGAAAAGTAAGTAAACAAGTTTGTGCTAAAACTCTACATCAATTCAATAGCTTTGTGAATAGAGTGATTAAAAAAACACAATTAGACTATTGAAAGTTGAGAAAAATTATCTAAAATTCTGGTACCTAAACCATACTAGGAAGGAAGCATCATTGTCTACAAGTTAGTAATTATGGGTAAATCACTCAGAAAACTGTCTAGCATAAAAACAATTTAATAAATGTTCACTATTATTATTTTGTTTCACTTGTTACCACTTCTCTAAGCTGACCTTCAAATGGGTAAAGTTAGCAGCCATGACATGAACAATATCTAAACAAGTTGGCATGGGATATATTCCAAAAAAGTCTTATTTATGGTCACAAAAATTTTAATTTTATATAATTTTCACACATCACAAAGCATTCTTATTCTTGTAATTTTTTCTCATTATTTAAAAATGTTAGCAAATGCAGGTCAACAAAAGATATTGCCAAACCATACTATGTTATAACTGGATTGAAACTCAGGGATGGGTGTAGGTAAAAAAAAAAAAAAAAGAGATAATAAATGTGGGGTAGGGGAAAAGGAAAAGAACAGAGTAAGAGAGAGAGAGAGAGAGAGCTATAAAGACTTTCATCTTTGGCTTTGCACCTTGTGGAATAGTGAATAGTGGTCTTGGTCCATTTGTGTTGCTACAAAGGAATACTTGAGACTGATTAATTTATAAACGAAAAGTCGTGTTTGCCTCATGATTCTGCTGGCTGAAAATCTGGCATCTGGTGAAAACCTGAGGTTGCTTTCACTCATGTAAGAAGGTGAAAGTGAAGGGGAGCCTGTGCAGGCAGAGATCACTTGGTGAGAGAGGAAACAAGAGAGAGGGAGGGAGGCACCAGGCTGTTTTTAATAACCAGCTCTTGTGGGAACTAATAAGAGTGAGAACTCACTCATCCTCCCTCAGGAGGGCATTAATCTATTCATGAGGGGTCCACATCATGATCCCATTAGGCCATGTCTTCAACATTGGAGATCAAATTTCAACGTGAGATTTGGAGGGGCCAGATATCCATACTGTAGCATGGTCCAAGCCAAATAGATCTAAAGACAGGGTAAGGTAACATAACTCTAGCTAATATTTTGAACATATAGACACACAAGAAGAATTCATCCTTTAATTCTGTTACTAACTTGAGGTAGTTTAGATCAAGGATCAGCAAACTACAGACAATGGACAAAATCCAGCCTACCACCTGCTTTTGTATGTTCTGCAAGCTAAGAATGTTTTTATATCTTAAAATTGTTGAATAATATTTTGTGACATGTGAAAATTCAATGAAATCCAAATTTCCATCATTATACAAAAAGTTTTACTGGAACACAGCCACACCGATTTGCAGACATGTTGCTTTTGGCTGCTTTCTGGCTACAAGACAGTCAAGTAGTTGTAACAGAGACCACATTGCCAAAAAAACCTAAAACATTTACAATCAGGCCCTCTATAGAAAGTGTTTTGCATCTCCTGGTTAATATCCATACTCCAATATCACACTTTGGGGGATCCACATTCTGGTTTGTAATTTTCAAAAACTTTGGACACACGTGACCCATTTCTAATGTTCAAGGAAAGGCTTCGATGGGAAGTACTGACCCTCCTTTCTGAAGAGTGATATTAATAAAATTGTTTCAGTCAGCTGGTCTAGGAACAGGCAGTCTCCTGCCTGCCACATGTGCCAAGTTAATAAGCCTCCAAGAAGGTTACATTGCAGGTCCTACTTTGTGCCTGGAACATCTTGGTAGTTATCAAACAGCTTCATTAAACACACTGGTTCCCTATCCTGTACTTCTGGCTTTGTTTTAGTTATGTTTTTCCATTCTCTAAATAGATCTGTGTATTCATTGCTTTGTCTTATTATGTTGAATGTCACACTGAACTGTACCTAGACACTAACAGTTGAACAGCAGAATGGGACAAGCAGATTTTTTAAAAAATATATATCTAACAAATTTTTTTTCTAAGGTACTGCGGAATCTGCATTCAACCCATTGATATATCCTGAAGTAGGCTTTCTATTGGCTTATTTCTAAGAATGTGTTGTCTTTCCTGATTTCAGCATTCAATTATTTTCTCTTTTTTTTCCTTTTGATCTTTTTGGTGATTTTTTGGGTAAGTCCCTTTCTTGTTCTTTATAAAAGAAAAAAAATAGAACATTGAAGAAAAAGAACAGAATTTTAACTAACATTTCTTATGCTTAAACTAAGTAAGGTGAAAGAAAGGAAGCTTGGAATAATCCAATTTTCTATTATAACTGGTATGGGTACTCACCCTTACAGTTATTTAAGCTTAAATGCAAGTGTTTATATTTTTGCTTGTTTTAGTTTACATCTTCTCATCTACAGGAGGCTGTGTAATGCACCCTAAGTAAAGACATCATTTACATAGCTCACAGTCAAATGGAGACTCAGTGAGTATTATGAAATATCAAATTAGAGAAATCATGTAAAAATAACTTCCCTCTGACTCAATCTCAGCTGCATTTCATCTTGCCCTACATTTTTGTGGACCTGTATATGCAGATAAATGTATGACTTCACAAGTTTGCTTGAAGTGTATGAGAAAGACAAGGCTTTACACTTATGGAGCTAACAAGATCCTGAAACACTTTGACATCAGTTGCTTTGGCAACTTTAGGCTGAATCAGTTCATTACACCCTGATATTATTTGACATCCTGTGTGGATATTTTATGGGAGGGGGATGGTCTACAAGCTGACATAGTCCTGACCCAGAAAATTCTCTGGGAACAAGAATTCCACTTGGATCCATCCATTGCTATTTTTCTCAGCCTCAGGAGTGAATATATTGACATGTACATGCTTGTTCACCCTGCCAGCATTTACTAAGCACCAGCTGTAAGTTAAGATCTCAGACATAAAGATGAATTAAGACATCTTTAATTTTCCCATGGTGTTTCATGTCTAGTACAGAGATGACTTGTAAGTCCTGCCGCAAGGGGATGTTACACAGACTCTGAAAGATCTGCATACAAGTTTTGCCCACATACATGTGAAGAAAGAAAGACTTCTTAGAGAAGAGAATAATCATGCTTAGAACCTAGAGATGTGTGGGAGTAACCAGGAGAACAAGGACATATCATTCCAGAGAGACAGGGATGGATGGTAGCTGGCCGCTGAAGATCTTTCCCCTGCCTTCCCCACATCCATAGTCATACCTCACAGTATTCCTGTCCTTGTGTGATCCCCAACCATTGGGTCTGGACTGGCCCTTGGATTTACTCTTGGTCAATAGAATGTGGCAGAATTGTTGTTATGTGACTTCTGAGGCTTGATCTTAAGAAATTCTATGGCTTTCATCTGGGCCTCTTTGAACTCTTGCTTTTAGATGTTCCCTCTTGAAAGCCACCTCAGAATTGCACCTACTTGAGCCCCTCATGTTGTGAGAATCCTAAGCCATTGGGAAGACTCTGGAGAATGAGACATCACACTGAGTAGGAGGGGCCAAGAGCCTCAGTGTGAGGCCCCAGGTTGCATGATGAAGCTGTCTTGAAAGTATGTCTTCCAGCTCCTTCCACCTTAGCGGAAGCATGGAATTGGGCCTAAATTAATAATCCTCAAAAATATGAGCAAAATAAATGATTATTAAAAGCTCCAATGTTTTGGGAGTGGTTTCACATAGCAATGAACAACCAAAATAGAGGGTATATGTGTAAAAATGTTGAGTATGCAGGGTCTATGTTTAAAAAAAAATTATGACCTGGAAGTAGCAGGTAGTTCAATAGATTTTCATGGCTGGAGAAAGAATGCTGGCCGGAATATACTGGTATTGGAACATTTACAGCTACAAGTGTGGAAACACTAGCTCAATCTGAGTTCAGAGGTAAAGCTGACTTCAATCATGAATGAGACAAATTATTCAAATGAGGTCATGACGTCTTTTTCTGATTCCTTTTCTACCTCCTCCTCCTGTTGTTCTTCTCCTTCTCCTTCTCCTTCTTCTTCTTCCTCTTCCTCTTCCTCTCCTTCTCCTCCTCCTCTTCCTCCTCCTCCTCCTCCTTCTCCTTCTTCTTCTTTTCTCTCTCTCTCTCTCTTTCTCTCTCTTTCTCCTGATCATTCTTTTCTACATACTGGAGAAGATGACAATAAGTAGCTTCAAAATTACACTTTTTTAGCTTTATAATCTTTTTAATTCTAGTTCCAAACTGAGTAACCCAACAGTAGGACTCGCTGACTGGATATGGTTCATGTGCCCAGCCCTTGATCAAACACTCTTGTTAGTAAAATGGGCTGTGGCAATTCACTAGGTTAAAGTCAACTTTTCTTCCCAGAAGTGGTGGATGCTGTGGGTAGCATTTCCACACAAATCAAATTAATAAAGCAAGGAAGAAGCCATTTCCCCAGGGAACAGAGGATGTTAGACAATAGTTGTTCACTGCAGGGAAAATAGCAGGAAGTAAATATATTTTAGTAGATGTTTTTTGTGGACAGTGTTATATTTGAGGTGCAGGTAAAGCCAGAATTTTTCCAAAGACTGATGTATATTGTTGTATAGCTATTTTAGTGTGTCATTGATTAGATGTTCTTTCTTGGTTATATAGCTTGCCAAAGCCATGTGCATTGTTTTATTTAATTATTTGGCCTTACTTTGTTATACTAAAAAAAGTTACAATGTTTTTCTCTTAGGAGGAAAATATTGATACATTATAAACATTGCATTTGCTTCCAATTGTACAGATGATTTTGCATCAGTAAAACCATATTCTTTCATTTGGCCTATTTGCTACTCATCAGTGACACGTTGTTTCAAGATGCTGAGTAAAGGAGGTTCATCTATAGCTATAGTATCTTCCTGCCTTCATTCACTCATTCACTAAATATTTAATGAAATCTTTTTTCCTGGACTACATATATGAAATAAAAAAAGAAAAAGAAAGTAAAGAAGGAAAGAGGTAATTGGCTTTGAGTTTTCCAGTAGCCATAAAAAATGAAGATGAATGCAGAAAGAAGATCAGTTATATCTGCTTTGATTTTCCACGAAAGAAAACATAAAATTGAAGCTTCTTTAGCAATTAACTAAAAAAATAGACTTTTCTCATACAAAGGTTCATATAGAAGACACACTTAAAAGAGAGGTACATTATGTTTTTAATTACATCTTTCCTATAGAAAAAAATCTAGAAATTTTCTGAAACAAATAAGAAACAAGTGCTACACTCAATCACTTACCCAATAGTATATGAAAGAAGTATAATCATGAAGAATGGTGATGTTTTGGATGTGGTTGTTCTGTAGTGGATATACCCAGGGTGTTATCAAAACAAAGTGGGTGTTTTGCTAACAAATCTGGGTCTCAATGGCTTTATTCTCCTCAGGGGCCTACACATATTATGGAAGTTTGGCCACTCTGTTGTCAGATACACTGGAAGCAACTCAAGAGCAAATATGGACTGGGAAGTCCGTCAAGGCTGTTAGACATCCATTCATTGACTGTAGATAGAGCAGCAGGGGCAGCAGAAAGTCTTGTAGGAACAGATGATGTGGGTGCCTAAGTTAGGATGCCTTCTTAAAGGCTGATTTCTTCCCAGCTGCCTTGGCCTGGCTTTTAAAACACAAATTAAGGGAAGTGAGATAAAATGTTATTTCAAGGATTTCCTCCAGTCAAGAGGAAATTGACATTTTTTTCCATGTTAATTGGTTAGTCTCATTGACAGCTATCAGAAATATTATTCAGTGTCACTCCACTGTATCTAGTAGGGTTAGGAAAAAAACCCAAAAGGAATATGAATCATTCTTGACAGTGATAAAGAGCTAATTAAGATGTGAGGCCAGGTGCGGTGGCTTAGGCCTGTAATCCCAGCACTTTGGGAGGCCAAGCCAGGCGGATCACCTGAGGTCAGGAGTTCGAGACCAGTGTGGCCAACATGGTGAAACCCAATCTCTACTAAAAATACGAAAAGTAGCCGGGCATGGTGGCAGGTGCCTGTAAACCCAGCTACTCGGGAGGCTGAGGCAGGAGATTGGCTGGAACTGGGGAGGCAGAGGATGCAGGGAGCCAAGATCATGCCATTGCACTCCAGTCTGGGTGACAGAGTGAGATTCCGTCTCAAAAAAAAAAAAAAAAAAAAAGAAAAAAAAAATGTGGACTTACACAAGGAGAAGTATCAAGTATCAGGCAGTAGTTAGGAGAACAGACCCTGAGGACAGCCAAACTGATGGGTGTGAATCCTGACACCACTATTTACTAATTCTTTGATCTTGAATAAGTTACTGAATCTCTCTGTGCCTCTGTGTCCTCATTTGTAAAATACAGATAATTTTACGTACTTCATGAAAATGTTGAAAAGATTTAAAGAATTCACATAAAGGATGCAGAACAGCAACTGCCACGCAGGTCAAAAAATACTATGTTAATTTCCATTTTTTTTGTTTATGTAGCTTATTAACAACAGCAGTATTTTAGGTAACTTCTCTTCTGATACCTATTAATCTCTATTTTCTGACTATCACTATTCTCCCTCTCTCTTCCTCTATCTAAACTACCAATCTGCTTATCTTTACACATCAATATATAAGCTCCCCAATCTCACAGGTTTGAAAACTTAGGCACAAAGAACTTTCAGCATCTCTGCCAGCAATTATTTCAAATCGTTCAGAATAATATCAATTAAACTTATGATGTGGTTAATTTCACTAACTGAGACTAAAGACACAGGCTAAATGTGTCATGAGACATATTTTTCTTTAAAATCAGTGTTTCAAAGGTCATCAGCAGCCCCCTTGCTCACTAGGCTGTTTTTTTTTAAGATGTGTACTTATTATTTTGAAGAAGTTGGTCTTACAGAATTCACAAATACTGTATGCCATTGTATCACATCAAGCAGTTTTTCTTCATTAGGTAAGCAAATGAAAAACTCAAAATCTCATTTAGAACATTTTTAGTCTACACAAATCAAGCACCTGAAACCTCCACATTATGAAACATACTGGTATGGGGCATTGTTTAAGAGCATAGGCTTTGTAGCCAGTATGCACAGGAATGAATCTGGTGTGGAAACTTACTAGCAGCGTGATCTATAGCAAGTTAACGACACTCTCTTTGCCTAGTTTCCTTGTCTGTAAAATGAGGTACTAACAGTTCCCATCTCATAAGATGGTTGTGAGGATTAAATTAGTTAATAAATGAGAGGCACTTAGAAACTAAGCATTTGACAGGCCAGGCGCGGTGGCTCACGCTTTTAATCCCAGCACTTTGGGAGGCCGAGGCGGGTGGATCACGAGGTCAGGAGACCAAGACCATCCTGGCTAACATGGTGAAACCCCGTCTCTACCGAAAATACAAAAAGTTAGTCGGGCGTGGTGGCGGGCGCCTGTAGTCCCAGCTACTCGGGAGGCTGAGGCAGGAGAATGCTGTGAACCCGGGAGGCGGAACTTGCAGTGAGCCGAGATTGCGCCACTGCACTCCAGCCTGGGCAACAGAGCGAGACTCCGTCTCAAAAAAAAAAAAAAGAAAAAGCATTTGACATCTACAAAGAAATTCATCTTTGCAATAATTTTTCTGCTCAAAAATCCCTATCAGTGAAGTTAAATACAATCATTTATTTAGCCGTGCACTACAGGACTACAGCTCCCACCAGGCTTCTTTTGTGCCTCTATCTTACTTTTTTATTCCAGCCAGCTGAATACGTTTAAGGCCCCCTCCAGTATGGTGACATCTTTCTACTCTTGTGGTTTTAGTGTTGGCGGGGTTTGTTGCCTGAAAGCTCTCCTCTGGTTACTTTTTCCTTCCAGGCTCAGATCTCAGCTGAATGTCAGCAACTCAAAGCAGAGTCTCCTAACCCCCCGTGTTCTCTCACCACAATGCCATGATGTCTCACTCGAGGGCCTTGCTTCCTTCACAGCATGTATCCTAGTGCAGAGTTATTTTATTATTTGTTTATTTCTTCTGCTTCCCTAGTAAATTATAAGCCCCGTGAAGTTAGAAAACTTTTCTGCCCTTTACACCACTTTTCAAAAACGAATAGATACAAGCCAAGTGTAAGTTATGAGATTAAATAGAACCTGACTATATTATTTTTTCCTTAGTTAAATATCAAACTTTTCTAGACTCTGATATTACATTATTTTTTAATCCACTGCCCTGAAAGTTTTATGTAACAGTGGCATAACCCACTTCAGGGTCTCTGAGCACATCAATTTAGTTGCATAATACATAGATTCCTAAAATCTTAGAGTCCAAAAGGATCTAAGAAGTCTTATAGATCAATGTGCCCATATTACTGATGAGAAAGCAGAATCTTGCAGAGGAAGCATGGCTTGTCTCATACCAAACACTTTATTAGGGACACCATTAGGAAAAATGTTAGGTCTTCTTTCTCCTTGTCCAGTGTTTTTTCCAAAGCATTAGAGTGTTTTAAAATCTCTTTTTCACAGTTCATTTTCTTTTAATATTTTAAGTCAGAATCACTGCATTAACTGCCTACTCTGTCTACCTAACCATTTCACTTTGGAGATACGTGAGAGGGATTCCTGCTCTTGAAAAACATGCATCTGATAGAAACCAAATTTTCTATGATAATCAGTTTATCATTATAGGGACAACTATGCAAAGTCAAAGCAATAGCTCTCTGTTGAGTGTTTACTATGAACCCAGTCTTGCTTTCAGTGTGTTATATGAGTTAACTCATGGAATTGTCACAACTCTATGCAATAGGTACTATCACTAGGTCCATTTCACAAATGCAGAAACTGAGGCACTGCTTGAGCAACATTGCCAAGGTTCTCCAGTAGAGCAGGGATTTAAACCTTGGTCTCTCCAAAGAGCACTCTCTTAACTACAGTGTTGTCATACCCTACAAAATTCAGAGGAGAATGGGGTTTGGTGAAGAGGGGAGACTCCTTAAAGAATACTGATTTGGACTGGGCTTTGAGGGACCTGATAGATCCTTGGAATTTAGCCAATCTTCCCCCCTACAATGATATCTCACAGTAACACATTGTGACAGAGAGTTTCTTTTTTGTTTCCTGTACATGTTCATGCTCATGTTTAGCAATGAACATGTACAGGAAACATAAAAAAGAAACTCTAAGAATAAAGAGTGGCCTCTTTATTCTTATTCATCCATCTACTTCTGTTGTCAGATCAGATTTTATGGTGGTAGCCCAAAACATTTCTTTCGCAGGATATTAAAGATTGGCACCAGAGTATGCCTGTAACTTGTTCTGATTTCTGGTGTGAAGCCATGTTTATCCACTACACCAGATAACTGGCTCATGGCCATTGTTTTATTTAGCCCTCAGTTTTCATGGTGGCCCTCAGTGATGGTTGGAGAGTCAAGGTAAATCTCATGCCCATGTTTCCTACTGCATGCAGGTCACACATCATTCAGTGCACATGAACTCATTTGTTATGGCTAATTTTATGCATCAACTTGACTGGGACACAAAATGTGCCCTTTTTTTATCTGGCCTGACTGATTGAGCCAAACATCTCATCTCATCCTCTCCTGTCCTTATGCCACAGGATTCTTTAGGCGCCACTTCACCACCTGGAAACCTCTATGGCCAGTGGTGCCTCTGCTGGAGTTTCACTGGTGCCTGCTGGGCTTGCTTCACCTACTCGTCCCAGGAGGCTGCACTCAGCTTGCACTACCAGCCTGGATCCCATGCCCATCAATGGCGAGCTAGGTACAGTGGGTGAAGAGAGTGTGAATGAGCAAATGTGAGGTTCGGCCACAGTGCACAGCCCTGCACTCCAGCTGCTGTAGTGGGGTGGGCAGCTCTAGGCAGTGGTGCACACAGAAGCTCCATGCAAGGCTCTTGCCGGATCAGGCACACCTCAAGCGTCTTCTGCTGTGGGTGCCAGCATCTGGACAAGGGGAAGGTGGTGGTGCCCAAAAACTCAAAGATGCTAGCAACCTTGAAGCCCCAAAGGAGTTTTACAGCATGTCACACCTCTGGCTCAGGGAGTCCCGAGGTCTGGGCCCCCAGAATAGTGGCAGCTCTTCCCCCATAGTCCAGCTAACAGGAACATGTCACTGCCTGCATTTCAGCAGGCCAGCCAGGAACGTGTTTCATCTTGTTCATGTTATAGCTCATACAGTCCCACCACCACACTCCAGCCCATGGCTCCTGGGCTGGTCCAGCATCCTGGCCACTCCCTGTCACGTGGGGCAGCTGCTGGAGGGCAGGAAGACCACAGTGTTACAGCTCCTATGGCACCTGCCATTCGTGGATCCTGGGTTCTTGTCCCATGTACAAGAAGAATGAAGTTACATGGACAACCAAAGAGCGAGCAAGGCAGAGAAGAGTTTTATTGAGCAACAGAACAGCTGTCAGTAGAGAGGGGATCCAAATAGCCCCTACCTGAAGACTGGTAGTTCCAATGTATGACTGAGTCTGGAGTTTTTATGGGCTCAGATAGGGGAGTGCATGCTGACTGATCCATAGGCAGGCCTGGAAAAAAGCATCATTTGATTGGCTAAAAGGCATGGAGGAAGTTCTCACTCCAGGTTGCGGACTCTACTCAGAGCTGGCAGCCCAGTTTTCAGGATTCAGGCTGTCTTTTTCCCTGAAGGTTGGGTTTCAGTGGAAACTTTCCCCTTTCTGCCTAAACATTTGTCTGCCTTCTGCTGCTGTCACTTGGGCAAAGATTTATACCATCATCTAACCTGGTTTTCAGGACTTCAGACTTGGATTGAATTATACCACCAGCTTTCCTGGATCTCCAGCTTACAAACAGCAGACAGATACCTGGACTTGCGAAGCTCCATAATCATATGAGTCAATTCCTCATTTAAAAAAAAAAAAATTACCTCCTATCTATCTATCTATCTATCTATCTATCTATCTATCTACCACCTATCAATCATCTATCTAATCTCCAATTTCTCTGGAGAATGCTGAATGTGTCCTGGAACCTTCTCCCTGTTTCAGAAGCCAAACAAAACTTAAGCATAAGCTCTTGTTCACCTCCAGCACTTCCATTCCTTTTACAGTTCATTGAGATGCAGATTATCACAAATTTATTTTCTTTTAATAACTTATGTAGGTTTGTAATAGAGGAGAGGTATTAAGTCAGATTTCTCATGAAAAACATTCTTTCATCTTGGCTAAAATGTACATAATTTTGATTTATAGGGTACAATGACTTTTTTCCACAGGCTTGGCCTCAGTTAATCATAAGGACCTGGTAGATTAGATGTTGCTATTTTAAACATACAAATGAAGAAAGTGACTCAGAGATTTTATGATTAAGCTTATAGAGAGGTAGGGCTGGGGCTTGAATATGTCTTCTCTTCCAATTAAGCTTAAGTTAGAGTGGCCAGGAGCAAGGAGTAGGAAGTAAGATAATGGGGAATTGCATTCAGACTCCACTGCTTATTATTGTGAGACCATGGGCATTCCCACTTAGCACTTCAGTTTGGTCATCTGCAAAATGGAGTAATTACATTTACAACAAACCATTGCTTATGTGACACATTTACACAACACTGGGCCATTTGCAAATGTTATTCAAATGGTCATCATTATTAGTTTTTGTAGCTAGTTATCACTCCACTGCCTATAGTTGGGTTAAATTTTCAATTCAGCCTGGAATTAAAGTATATTAACAATCTGAAATGACTTGTGAATTGCTCTTTAAACTAATATCTACTTTCTGTTCATATTCCAGAATTGAGTAAATTCTCCATTGCCTTTCATTGGCTCAGAAATAGTCAAATTGGTTCAGGAACCTGGCAAGTGCAGAATTATGTCATGATTGGATTTGGGGTCATAGAGATTATTTTATTGTCAAGCGTGACATTATTCTCTCCCCTGGTTTCCCATAAGATTTTGTGAAAGCTTATCATATTTCATATTACTAATAAGTCTTCAATTTACCATGTGAGCAAAGATTCAGTGGTGCATGTTATCATGCAAGCTCCTCTTGTTTCTCAGCTAACAGTGCCAAACAAGCCTAGTATATATTTTTGGTGGTCATTAATGGTACTCACTTTTGTATTTTTGAAGGACTGCTTGTAAACAGTTTTTTTAAATTTTAACATGTATGGAAATCACTGGAAGCTCGTGTTAAAATGTAGGCTCTGATTCATAGGTTTGGGATGAGATTCTCCATTTCTAATAAGAGCCCAAATGATGCCAGTGCTGCTGGCCTATACATCAAACTTTGAGTAACAAGACTCTAATGATTCCTTAAGCTGACTAAGAACTTTAAAAATATAGACATTCTTGAGCCCTACTTTTAGAGATTATGATTTGCTCAGACTGGGACCAGATGTCTATAATTTAAAAATATCGGGGGGAGGAGCCAAGATGGCCGAATAGGAACAGCTCCGGTCTACAGCTCCCAGCGCGAGCGACGCAGAAGACGGGTGATTTCTGCATTTCCATCTGAGGTACCGTGTTCATCTCACTAGGGAGTGCCAGACAGTGGGCGCAGGTCAGTGGGTGAGCGCACCGTGCGCCAGCCGAAGCAGGGGTGAGGCATTGCCTCACTCGGGAAGCGCAAGGGGTCAGGGAGTTCCCCTTCCAGAGGTGACAGACGGCACCTGGAAAATCGGGCCACTCCCACCCGAATACTGTGCTTTTCCGACGGGCTTAGGAAACGGTGCCCCAGGAGAGTATAGCCCGCACCTGGCTCAGAGGGTCCTACGCCCACGGAGTCTCGCTGATTGCTAGCACAGCAGTCTGAGATCAAGCAGCAAGTCGGCAGCGAGGCTGGGGGAGGGGCGCCCGCCATTGCCCAGGCTCGCTTAGGTAAACAAAGCAGCCTGGAAGCTTGAACTGGGTGGAGCCCACCACAGCTCAAGGAGGCCTGCCTGCCTCTGTAGGCTCCACCTCTGGGGGCAGGGCACAGACAAACAAAAAGACAGCAGTAACCTCTGCAGACTTAAATGTCCCTGTCTGACAGCTGTGAGGAGAGCAGTGGTTCTCCCAGCACGCAGCTGGAGATCTGAGAACGGGCTGACTGCCTCCTCAAGTGGGTCCCTGACCCCTGACCCCCAAGCAGCCTAACTGGGAGGCACCCCCCAGCAGGGGCAGACTGACACCTCACACGGCCGGCCAGGTACTCCAACAGACCTGCAGCTGAGGGTTCTGTCTGTTAGAAGGAAAACTAACAGAAAGGACATCCACACCAAAAACCCATCTGTACATCACCATCATCAAAGACCAAAAGTAGATAAAACCACAAAGATGGGGAAAAAACAGAGCAGAAAAACTGGAAACTCTAAAAAGCAGAGTACCTCTCCTCCTCCAAAGGAACGCAGTTCCTCACCAGCAACGGAACAAAGCTGGACGGAGAATGACTTTGACGAGCTGAGAGAAGAAGGCTTCAGACGATCAAATTACTCCGAGCTACGGGAGGATATTCAATCCAAAGCCAAAGAAGTTGAAAACTTTGAAAAAAATTTAGAAGAATGTATAACTAGAATAACCAATAGAGAGAAGTGCTTAAAGGAGCTGATGGAGCTGAAAACCAAGGCTCGAGAACTACGTGAAGAATGCAGAAGCCTCAGGAGCCGATGCGATCAAATGGAAGAAAGGGTATCAGCCCTGGAAGATGAAATGAATGAAATGAAGCGAGAAGGGAAGTTTAGAGAAAAAAGAATAAAAAGAAACGAGCAAAGCCTCCAAGAAATGTGGGACTATGTGAAAAGACCAAATCTACGTCTGATTGGTGTACCTGAAAGTGATGGGGAGAATGGAAACAAGTTGGAAAACACTCTGCAGGATATTATCCAGGAGAACTTCCCCAATCTAGCAAGGCAGGCCAACATTCAGATTCAGGAAATACAGAGAACGCCACAAAGATACTCTTCGAGAAGAGCAACTCCAAGACACATAATTGTCAGATTCACCAAAGTTGAAATGAAGGAAAAAATGTTAAGGGCAGCCAGAGAGAAAGGACGGGTTACCATCAAAGGGAAGCCCATCAGACTAACAGCGGATCTCTCGGCAGAAACCCTACAAGCCAGAAGAGAGTGGGGGCCAATATTCAACATTCTTAAAGAAAAGAATTTTCAACCCAGAATTTCATATCCTGCCAAACTAAGCTTCATAAGTGAAGGAGAAATAAAATACTTTACAGACAAGCAAATGCTGAGAGATTTTGTCACCACCAGGCCTGCCCTAAAAGAGCTCTTGAAGGAAGCGCTAAACATGGAAAGGCACAACCGGTACCAGCCACTGCAAAATCACACCGAAATGTAAAGACCATTGAGACTAGGAAGAGACTGCATCAACTAACAAGCAAAACATCGAGCTAACATCATAATGACAGGATCAAATTCACACATAACAATATTAACTTTAAATGTAAATGGACTAAATGGTCCAATTAAAAGACACAGACTGGCAAATTGGATAAAGACTCAAGACCCATCAGTGTGCTGTATTCAGGAAACCCATCTCACGTGCAGAGACACACATAGGCTCAAAATAAAAGGATGGAGGAAGATCTACCAAGCAAATGGAAAACAAAAAAAGGCAGGGGTTGCAATCCTAGTCTCTGATAAAACAGACTTTAAACCAACAAAGATCAAAAGAGACAAAGAAGGCCATTACATAATGGTAAAGGGTTTAATTCAACAAGAAGAGCTAACTATCCTAAATATATATGCACCCAATACAGGAGCACCCAGATTCATAAAGCAAGTCCTGAGTGACCTACAAAGAGACTTAGACTCCCACACATTAATAATGGGAGATTTTAACACCCCACTGTCAACATTAGACAGATCAACGAGACAGAAAGTCAACAAGGATACCCAGGAATTGAACTCAGCTCTGCACCAAGCGGACCTAATAGACATCTACAGAACTCTCCACCCCAAATCAACAGAATATACATTTTTTTCAGCACCACACCACACCTATTCCAAAATTGACCATATCCTTGGAAGTAAAGCTCTCCTCAATAAATGTAAAAGAACAGAAATTGTAACAAACTGTCTCTCAGATCACAGTGCAATCAAGCTAGAACTCAGGATTAAGAATCTCACTCAAAACCGCTCAACTACGTGGAAACTGAACAACCTGCTCCTGAATGACTACTGGGTACATAACGAAATGAAGGCAGAAATAAAGATGTTCTTTGAAACCAACGAGAACCAAGACACAACATACCAGAATCTCTGGGATGCATTCAAAGCAGTGTGTAGAGGGAAATTTATAGCACTAAATGCCCACAAGAGAAAGCAGGAAAGATCCAAAATTGACACCCTAACATCACAATTAAAAGAACTAGAAAAGCAAGAGCAAACACATTCAAAAGCTAGCAGAAGGCAAGAAATAACTAAAATCAGAGCAGAACTGAAGGAAATAGAGACACAAAAAACCCTTCAAAAAATCAATGAATCCAGGAGCTGGTTTTTTGAAAGGATCAACAAAATTGATAGACCGCTAGCAAGATTAATAAAGAAAAAAAGAGAGAAGAATCAAATAGATGCAATAAAAAATGATAAAGGGGATATCACCACTGATCCCACAGAAATACAAACTACCATCAGAGAATATTACAAACACCTCTATGCAAATAAACTAGAAAATCTAGAAGAAATGGATAAATTCCTCAACACATACACCCTCCCAAGACTAAACCAAGAAGAAGTTCAATCTCTGAATAGACCAATAACAGGAGCTGAAATTATGGCAATAATCAATAGCTTACCAACCAAAAAAAGTCCAGGACCAGATGGGTTCACAGCCGAATTCTACCAGAGGTACAAGGAGGAGCTGGTACCATTCCTTCTGAAACTATTCCAATCAATAGAAAAAGAGGGAATCCTCCCTAACTCATTTTATGAGGCCAGCATCATCCTGATACCAAAGCCTGGCAGAGACACAACAAAAAAAGAGAATTTTAGACCAATATCCTTGATGAACATTGATGCAAAAATCCTCAATAAAATACTGGCAAACAGAATCCAGCAGCACATCAAAAAGCTTATCCACCATGATCAAGTGGGCTTCATCCCTGGGATGCAAGGCTGGTTCAATATACGCAAATCAATAAATGTAATCCAGCATATAAACAGAACCAAAGACAAAAACCACATGATTATCTCAATAGATGCAGAAAAGGCCTTTGACAAAATTCAACAACCCTTCATGCTAAAAACTCTCAATAAATTAGGAATTGATGGGACGTATCTCAAAATAATAAGAGCTATTTATGACAAACCCACAGCCAATATCATACTGAATGGGCAAAAACTGAAAGCATTCCCTTTGAAAACTGGCACAAGACAGGGATGCCCTCTCTCGCCACTTCTATTCAACATAGTGTTGGAAGTTCTGGCCAGGGCAATCAGGCAGGAGAAGGAAATCAAGGGTATTCAAGTAGGAAAAGAGGAAGTCAAATTGTCCCTGTTTGCAGATGACATGATAGTATATCTAGAAAACCCCATTGTCTCAGCCCAAAATCTCCTTAAGCTGATAAGCAACTTCAGCAAAGTCTCAGGATACAAAATCAATGTGCAAAAATCACAAGCATTCTTATACATCAATAACAGACAAACAGAGAGCCAAATCATGAGTGAACTCCCATTCACAATTGCTTCAAAGAGAATAAAATACCTAGGAATCCAACTTACAAGGGATGTGAAAGACCTCTTCAAGGAGAACTACAAACCACTGCTCAAGGAAATAAAAGAGGATACAAACAAATGGAAGAACATTCCATGCTCATGGGTGGGAAGAATCAATATCATGAAAATGGCCATCCTTCCCAAGGTAATCTACAGATTCAATGCCATCCCCATCAAGCTACCAATGACTTTCTTCACAGAATTGGAAAAAACTACTTTAAAGTTCATATGGAACCAAAAAAGAGCCCGCATCGCCAAGTCAATCCTAAGCCAAAAGAACAAAGCTGGAGGCATCACGCTACCTGACTTCAAACTATACTACAAGGCTACAGTAACCAAAACAGCATGGTACTGGTACCAAAACAGAGATATAGATCAATGGAACAGAACAGAGCCGTCAGAAATAATGCCACATATCTACAACCATCTGATCTTTGACAAACCTGAGAAAAACAAGAAATGGGGAAAGGATTCCCTATTTAATAAATGGTGCTGGGAAAACTGGCTAGCCATATGTAGAAAGCTGAAACTGGATCCCTTCCTTACACCTTATACAAAAATCAATTCCAGATGGATTAAAGACTTAAATGTTAGACCTAAAACCATAAAAACCCTAGAAGAAAACCTAGGCAATACCATTCAGGACATAGGCATGGGCAAGGACTTCATGTCTAAAACACCAAAAGCAATGGCAACAAAAGCCAAAATTGACAAATGGGATCTAATTAAACTAAAGAGCTTCTGCACAGCAAAGGAAACTACCATCAGAGTGAACAGGCAACCTACAAAACGGGAGAAAATTTTCGCAACCTACTCATCTGACAAAGGGCTAATATCCAGAATCTACAATGAACTCCAACAAATTTACAAGAAAAAAACAAACAACCCCATCAAAAAGTGGGCGAAGGACATGAACAGACACTTCTCAAAAGAAGACATTTATGCAGCCAAAAGACACATGAAAAAATGCTCACCATCACTGGCCATCAGAGAAATGCAAATCAAAACCACAATGAGATACCATCTCACACCAGTTAGAATGGCGATCATTACAAAGTCAGGAAACAACAGGTGCTGGAGAGGATGTGGAGAAATAGGAACACTTTTACACTGTTGGTGGGACTGTAAACTAGTTCAACCCTTGTGGAAGTCAGTGTGGCGATTCCTCAGGGATCTAGAACTAGAAATTCCATTCGACCCAGCCATCCCATTACTGGGTATATACCCAAAGGACTATAAATCATGCTGCTATAAAGACACATGCACACGTATGTTTATTGCCGCATTATTCACAATAGCAAAGACTTGGAACCAACCCAAATGTCCAACAATGATAGACTGGATTAAGAAAATGTGGCACATCTACACCATGGAATACTATGCAGCCATAAGAAATGATGAGTTCATGTCCTTTGTAGGGACATGGATGAAATTGGAAATCATCATTCTCAGTAAACTATCGCAAGAACAAAAAACCAAACACCGCATATTCTCACTCATAGGTGGGAATTGAACAATGAGAACACATGGACACAGGAAGGGGAACATCACACTTCGGGGACTGTTGTGGGTTGGGGGGAGGGGGGAGGGATAACATTGGGAGATATACCTAATGCTAGATGACGAGTTGGTGGGTGCAGTGCACCAGCATGGCACATGTATACATATGTAACTTACTGCACATTGGGCACATGTACCATAAAACCTAAAGTATAATAATAATAATAATAATAATTACAATAAAATAAAAAAAAATAAAAAAATAAAAAATAAAAATAAAAATATCTGCACAGGTAATTCTAATAATAATTAGATAATAATAATTATTATTAGTTAATAATAATAATATAATTGGCAAAATATATTCCAATTATAAATGTTTTGATTAATCTGGGTCCAGTCTACCTTTGCAGCCTACCCTCTACACCTTGTTCTTAGTCTATGCTGCAAGGATATCAAATTACTTATAATTCTTTGAATATACTGCTACTTCATGGGCCATTTCCTTTGATTAACAGTATTATATTTCACTCTGTTTGTTGGAGAAATAACTGCTTATTCTTAAATAGCCAGCTCCACTATCACCTCCTCCAGGGAACCTTCCCTGATGTTCTAGCCTGGTGGTTCTCAAATAGAAGCAATTTTGTCTTTCTCCCACCTTTGGAACATTTAATAACTTCTGGAGACATTTTTGGTTGTCACAACTTGGGGGAGGGAGGTTGCTGGCATCTGGTAGGTAGAAAACAGTTAAATATTCTACAATATATAGAACAGCCCCCCCATAACCAAGAATTATCTAAACAATCAATATTACTAAGGTTGAGAAACCCTGCTCTAGGCTGAGTTAGACTCCCCTCTTTTAAGTTCTGCCTGATTGCTTCTATTCTGTTACTTATCACGCTTAATTTTTTGTTGTCTGTTTTTATTTTTGCCCAACAGCATGTTAGGTCCTAGGATGAGGGAGAAATTGTTCCTTTGATCTCTATTTTCTCACAGTGGATATTGTGTGTGTGTGTGTTTGCGTATGTGTGTGTATGTGTGTGTGTATGTGTATGTATGTGTGTATGTGTGTGTGTGTGTATGATTTATATATATATATAAATATATATTATTGTGTATAACTATTTTCTACATAAATGGGTAAATAGATCCTTGAATTTACAAATAAACTCATATGCAGTGTTTTGTGGTGGGTAGATGGGTTAACCCCAGCATTTAGACAGATTCGTGGACTCTGGCTGGGGTGAGATGTTACTCTGGCTTGAAAGGCATAATATCGAATCATTAATCACCAACCATAGAGTTAACCTCCTGAGGAAAAAAAAACTTTATCATTTGCCAATTGGAAAGAGTACAATTGACTTGAACCAGCTGGCTTTGGCCTCTCTGAAAGGCTGTGACCCATTTAATCAGTTTGGAATGCATCCCTAACTTTGAAGGCAGATCAGGAAGGATGGCAAGCATGGACTAAGTCAGCTAGGCCCACAATCTCCCATTTAAAGTATTTGATGTAAGAGACACAATGATTAAAAAAGTAAAAGCTATGTGACTGGGGTCAAGGGTAAGAGTAGGAAGATGGGTTATTCTTTCTGATTTCAAAAACCGACAAACAGTGTTTAGTTTGGAAAGACATGAAAACCCTCACATAACTCAGCCTGTGCTCAATTTCATTAGAAGTGTAGGGAAATAATGAAGTCTCAGTTCCTGCTTTCTGTCTGTCATCTAAGCCATTCCAGGGATAATAATCCTGGGTAGTGTCTTTCAGCTGGAGCCATTTCCCTGGAGAGATGGAGTTATTGCAATCTTATATACTTTCTCCTACCTGGTTTTGATTTTCCCTCTTCCTAATGCAATTTCACTGATCTCTTGGAAATGAGACAAACAAGTGAAGCTCTTTGTTGCTCACGCTTTCTAAACTTGCTCCATAAACTGTCCTGCTATGCCCTGTGTAAAACTCAGGTCTAGGAGATTGGAAATGGCCTCTTACATTTGTAGGAGATATTCCTCCTGAAGCACACATATGACTTGTTTTATTTTATTCTCACTTTAGCATAGTGATTCACTTATCTTTCCATTGCTCCAAATGACAATCCCTCCATAATCTTAATTTTCAAGTATCCTTTCTCTCTTCTTGCCTTTAGTGCCCATTCCCTTTGATAACCCCATTCAATATTTCCTGAAGCTCATTAAAATTTAGAATTCATTGACACTCCCTTTTACTCTCACCCTTCTCTTCTTGACCTCACTTAATCAGCATTGATTCCAAGGTCTGTTTCTTATCCCCCTTTGATACCCTTCCATCCCTCCACAGTTCTCTCTTTATTGTATTAACTGGTGTAAACACCAACTCTGCTTAATTTTAACACTCTTCCCTTTCCAGATATGTACCTGAACAGCTGAAATAACCTTCCTTCTCCTCCACCTAGCCACACACACACACATGCACACACACACGCACACACACTTTAATGTTTACTAGTTTTCCTTCAAATTTATGACCACCTTGTGCCTCTAAACACTGCTTCAAAATCCAACTCAACTCTCTAGTCCAGGGGTTGCCAAATGTTTTCTATAAAGGTCCAGACACTATGTATTTTAAGCCTTGGGGGCCACACAGTCCTGTTACCATTTGGCACTCATAGCAGGAAAGCAGCCTTTGACTGTACACAAACAAATGGGCGTGGCTGCCTTCCAAGGAAGGCAGTTTGTTTAGAAAAACAAGCTGTGGCTGGATTTGGCCCACAAGCTGTAGTCTGATGACCTAGCTCTAGACCATTCAGTCTTCCATTATTCTAAATGACTATTTCATATCTTCTCTCTTTTCTTAAACCTTTTATACTTAGGTTAAAAGAAAAACTTAGACAAATTTAATTCATTTAATTGAGCAAAGAACGATTCATGAATCAGTCAGCCTCCAGTGCCAGAGTAGGCTCAGAGAGACTCCAGAGCAGCCACGTGGCCAAATAAGATTTATGGACATAAAAAGGAAAGTGAGGTACAGAAAACAGAAGTGAGGAACACAAATAGCCGGATTGGTTACAGCTCTATGTTTGCCTTATTTGAACACAGTTTGAACAGTTGGCCCCCTATGATTGGCCAAAACTCGGTAATTGGCACAAGAGTAGGTTATAGTCTGTTTATGACTCCATTTAGGTTATAGTTCACTATGTACAGAGAAACCTTTAGGCTGAACTTAAAATATGTAAGGAGATAGCTGTAGGCTAAATTTGATTTAACACCTACTTCCCACACCATGCCAAGTCTTTGCTATTAACTTTGTTCTCTGTTTTATTAAAATATTAAAAGCAATTGAAGAAGAAAAATTGCATCTTTCATCCTCCCTAGATATGTGTCCACTTTACTTTGCATTCTTTCCATTACTGTGGATAAAATACTGTGTTTTCTTCTGAGGCCAACCCCACCTCTTGTGCACTGGATCTTGTCTCCTTTCCTTTACTGAAGGCAGTGGTCCAGCAATCCACTCCTCTCTTTCCTGCACTATTAATTTTTTCTTCTTTGCTTGGTTGGTTATTTATATAAGCATATTAATACGCTGCACTTACTGCCATCTTTAAAAAAAAAGACAAAGAAAAAAGAAAAAAACCATCTCTCGACCTCACATTCCTTTTTAGTTACTGCCCCATTTCTCTGCTCCGTTTACAGTGAATCAGTGAGTCATTCATTCTCATTATCTCCTTCCGTTTCCTCCTGTTCTTTCTGGAACCCACTCCCCTCAGATTTCCCCACTATTTTCCCCACTATTCCACTAACGTTACTCATTATATTTGACTCATCCCACTTACCTTCTCATTGTCAACATCAATATTCACTATTTTAATCTTTATTTTTGTGCATGTCTGAGCCATATATAAGGTAATTGATAATGGTCTGCTCTTTGCCACATTGCCTTCATGTGGTTCCTGGAATCTATTTCCTTTTTTGCTTCTTTCATCTCTGCCTGTTTCCTCTCTGGTTCATGATTTAATGACCTGCAGCTCAAATGTTGTCTTCTCAGAGACCTTTCCGAATCACCCTACATAAAACAGTAACCCCACCACTGTGCTCCCATCTCCCTTATCTGCTGTATTTTACTCATAGTATTAATACTCAGCACCATAAAACTCATATGTCTGTGCTTATTGTTGTTGCTTCCCTCCACTAGAATCAGCTCCGTGAGTGCAAGGGTAATGCTCTGTTCACTGTTGCGTTCCTAACACCTAGAATAGTTTCTGGCATGTATCAGACACTTCACAAATAGTTGTCAAATGAATAAACAAATGAATCTTTTATTGTATTTATTTTTTTTTTTTTGAGATGGAGTCTCGCTCTGTCGCCAGGCTGCAGTTCAGTGGCGTGATCTCGGCTCACTGTGATCTCTATGTTCCAGGTTTAAGCCTCAGCCTCCCAAGTAGCTGGGGCTACAGGCACATACCACCATGCCCAGCTAATTTTTTGTAATTTTAGTAAAGACAGGGTTTCACCATGTTGGCCAAGATGGTCTCGATCTCTTGACCTCATGATCCACCCACCTCGGCCTCCCAAAGTGCTGTGATTACAGGCATGAGCCACTGCACCCAGCCACAAAGGAATCTTTTAAAGTTCTACGCACAACCACACGAGATGCTCATAGTCACCTCTTGAGCACATTATCCACTGCAGAGAAGTCTAAAGCTCAAAGGATTTAGGTGATCTGTGCAAAATCACATCACAGATGAGAAAAAAATCTACTTTTTTTTTGAGATATGGCCATCCATTCTACGTTTAATACCCCAAATATGAGACGCCTGCAGAACCCTATCCTATTCCACTCTTGAAGGGCTCCATCTATTAGAAATTTCCAAACTAACGTTATTTCCCTATCCCCTACTCAGTCTGACCAAAGTTCTATATTTTACCACAATTATCCAAATCCATCTTTAAACAATTTACGTGTATGGTACCCAAATTTTCATGAGCTGTATCTGCTGCATTTATTTCCTGATATGGTTTGGCTGTATCCCCACCCAAATCTCATTTTGAATTGTAGCTCCCACAATTCCCACATGTCCTGGGAGGGACCCAGGGGGAGGTAATTGAATAATGGGGGTGGGTCTTTCTCATGCTGTTCTCATGATAGTGAATAAGTCTCTTGAGATCTGATGGTTTCATAAAAAGGAGTTCCCCTGCACAAGCTTGCTCTTGCCTGTTGCCATGTAAGATGTCCCTTGCTCTTCTGCCATGATTGTGAGCCCTCCTCAGCCATGTAGAACTGTGAGTCACTTAAACCTCTTTCCTTTATAAATTACCCAATCTCAGGTGTGTCTTTATTAGCAGTAGGAGAACAGACTAATTCATTTCTTTTGTCTACTATTTAAACTATTTTTTATTTACCTAAAAGATATTACCACCTTGGTAGTACAATCACCAGTGTCTGAGAATTGCTAGTTTCTTTTTCGTGTTCCCGTAGTGCTGTATAATCCTCATCACAGTGTTTGCTACTGCAATTTATATCTGCCTAATTATCTTATCTTCTCCTAAGCCTATAACAAATGCTAATAAAAGTTAATTTTTATAGTGTCAGTCACAATAACTTGGTGCATTGCTTGTATTGATTTCATTTAATTTTCACCATACTATAAAGTAAATACAAGGACATGCCTATTTTATAAGTCAAGAGCAAAAGGATAAGAGAATGAAACTCTCCACGGCAACTGCAGCTATTAAACATCAGAGCTTGGACCTATTTACACCCATGTCTTTTTTACTGTAATGACCAAGCTCTTCGCTAGTATCTCATGCTCAAAGTAATTTTGAATGAAGGAAGGAAAGAGTAAGAAAACAGCAGAATGAATGAAACATCACATCTATGATCTATCATTTGATCCAGGCTGGCCTGCTAGATAGAGAATAATTACATCCATTCCCTGAATAATGACCTTGTCAGTTTTTGAAGAGGACAACTCTGATCCCACCAAGGATCTTTGGCAAGATTGTCTCACTGTCTTGGTCACTGCTGAGCTCTGTGACCTTCACCTGGCTAGTATTGGCAGGCCTAGGAGTGTGATCTGTGACTACTGTGGGTTCAAGGCAGTAGAATATAGGAATACTGGTTAAGGTCATGGGTAGTTTTGAGTGATATCTGGATCCAGCACCCACTGGCTGTCTGCTTTTCATCCAGTCACTTGATCGCTATGTGAATTTGTTTCGTCATCTGCAAAATGGGGTTAATAATGTGCCTTATGTTTCTTAAGAGAATTAAACCAATCAATGTTTGTGAAGTGCTTAGGAAAGTGCCTGATACACCGTAAACTCTTTTTAATTATTTGCTAAGTAAACTGATTTATCTCTGCCTCTCTTGCATCTTATTTTAGCAATACAATAAAAGGTACCTGGACTTTGTGGTGGGTGATTTGGAAAAAGCGCAGAGGAGACAACAATTTTGACTTTGTCTGCCTGAGGATGATAATTTCTTTTGACTGATTTGACCTGTCAATTCAAAGAAGAAAAAGAAAAAGTTACCAAATACCTAGTCAGTTCAGTTAAACATCAATTTGGCTGATTATTTTACATTAAGCTGACTGGCAGATTGCCTGAAGAGATCAAAATTGATTTTTTTTTTTTTCATCATTGGACACAGGCTGAGAGCTGACAAATGAATTTTGAATTTAGGGGACTGGTGATGATTATGCCCAAGGCCATGACTCTAGGGCATGAAGAGGAAAATCATCAGGCTAATTAGGCTCCTATTAGTGGCCAAACATCATGACTCATGGATTTGGAGTCCTGAACTGGTTTTGCTTTCTCTTTTTGGTAAAATATGCCAGATCTAGGTTTTCCTGGCTGCTGCAGGCTGTGTAGACCTAGGGGATGGGATTGCTATTTTCTATCAGTGTGAAGAACAGAACTTTTCATCTGAGCTTTGTTGCCTCCACTTCCAACTTTTTCGATACATATGGTAAGAACTTAATAAATGTGCTCTGGGTGAAAGCTGCACAGGGCTGTGCAGTCAATGTGCACTAAGCTAGACTAAAATTCAGAGGTTAGATAAGACCAAATTGAGAGGCATGGCTCATCCAAAAGTAGAGTCACTTTTAGGGGGAACAATGGGGTTAAAGAACGTCAGAGCTGCTATGTTAGAACTATTCTTAGAACCCAATGCCATTTTGAACAGCTTGGGCCCCTTTATGAGAAAATTTGTCACTATCCAACTGAGCTATGCTTGACAGGCCAGTTTAGGCCTCCCTTGAAAAGACAGACTGCAGTGTGTTCATGTGGATGTTTAATGGTTTCGGGCCTCCAATCACTATAATCAGCTACCATTAGGTATAAATGCAGACCAGCCAATTATTCTGGTTTTTGTTTGTTTGTTTTGTATTGTTTTTAAGACAAGGTCTCACTCTGTCATCCAGGCTGGAGTGCAGTGGTGTGATCTTGGCTCACTCCAACCTTCGACTCCCAGATTCAAGCGATTCTCCTGCCTCAGCCTACCAAGTAGCTAGGACTACAGGCATGCACCACCATGCCTGGCTAATTTTTTGTATTTTTAGTAGACACGGGGTTTTACCACGTTGGCCAAGTTGGTCTCAAACTTCTGACCTCGGCTGATCCTCCCACCTCGGCCTCCCAACATGCTGGGATTACAGGCGTGAACCACTGTGCCCAGTCCAATTTCTTTGTTGATGAAACACTCCAAACCTGAGACAGCTTCATTTTCCTCACAACTCCAACCAATGCTACCTGCCACCTTTGAGGTATTGAAGGCATAATTGCATCCTGTGATGCGGGGTTGAACCTTCAGCAGCAGAACTATACAGGTGCCTATATGGAAGTATTCATCTATCACCTTTCTTTTTTCTCATTGAATGCCTTTTCTTGTGCAACTCTTTGTGGTTTCTTCATATTTAGGTGGTAATATCTACACCCTTGCTACTCAAAGTATGGTCCCCTCAACAATGGCACCTTGGTGCCTGTTAAAAAATGTAGAATCCTGCTGTTTATTCCAAACCTATAGAATAAAAATCCTCATTCTCACAAGATCCCTAGAGGATTTTAATGCACTTTAAAGTTTGAGAAGCACTGTACTGAAACACTGTTTCCTACAGAATTGTTGACAGGGGTCTAGGACTTTATTTTAAGTAGCAAATTAGATAATTTTAGGTTTCCCAGGAATTGGGCTTTCCATAATCTTGAATGGCATAGCAATGAGAATTCCCTTTTGAATGCTCCTTTGATCCTCTTGTTCGGAGAGAGTTTGAGTTCTAAGCTAGGTGTTTTAACATTTCTTTAATACTTGTGCCTATCCCTTTTCACAGTGGAAATACAGGCATAGCAACCTTTGGCAGTCAACAATATCTAGGTATAATTTAGCAATATTTTTTACTTTTCACTGTATTTTTATGTTTATTCTCTACTTGAAGCAAATTGAGATGCTTTTCCTTCAATGGAATTGGTATAGTCTAATTTAGAAACAATTTATTTTTTTAAGGTATGAGTTGGGTTCACATAGAAATTTTAAGTAAATAATAGTAACCATAGTGCATAAATAAGGCAAAACTCATGCAGGTACTGTTTAAATAATTGTAGTTAAGCAAGCATTGAGGTCTGAAATAAGCGTATAGCCATAGTGCTTCTCAAACTTGAATTTAACCAACTGAGGATCAGTTAGCAGAAACATTATGATTCAATAGGCCTGAAATGGACTGTAGGATCTGAGATTCTGAACTTCCAATAAGTTCCAAGATGGTGTTGGATGCAACCTCACTATTTCTACGGATGCTTTGTATGGCAAGTTTCTAAGAAAAAGGGTCCCCACAAGACCTTCAACTACTGCATACAGAAACTCCTCTTACAGCTCTTCTTGATCCAACCAAGGTCACCAGGAAATTACATGTAGCATGAGATCAACACTCAATACTAGTAATTAAGATATTGCCTGTCCATTTTCTCTACATCAGTGGTTCTTAAAATTTAGTGTTTTTTAGAATCACCTGAAGTATTTGTTAAGCCACAGGTTGCTGAGCTCACCCACACAGTTTCTATTTGAGTAGGTCTCAAGAATGCCTGAGAATTTTCATTTCTAACAAGTTTTAGAATGTGACGTTGCTTGCCCAGGAACTGGGCTTCGAGAACCATTGCTCTCCCCTGGTACACATACTTCTTAAAACCTACGGTGGTGATAGGGAATAGGCAGAGGATCAAGTTGCCCAGTGAAATATCACGTTGACTTGAGTAAAATTTTGCCAAATCCAATACACTGCGGATACTTCTGGGGCCAAAACCCAAACAAATAGTGGAATTAGTGTGAATTTATATGATCCTAGGAAAATGTAGGTAAACTGTAACATGCTGGCTAAGATACCCACAGTCAAAGCCTGTACACAGACACAGCATATTCAGTTTAGGAGATGAGATGGCAACACTGGACATCTGAGGAGGCAGCTTGTACTGAAGAGTGGGGAATCACATCTTAGGAATGACAAATGAACAGAATGTAGGTGAAGTTTCCCTGCATATACTTTCATGCTGATTATCTCCAAGTCTTTGCAAATACTATCCTCTCAACCTGGAGTAACAGAGCCTCTCCTCTTCATCTCCCTCCAGTTCAAGTAACATGTTTTCTAGAAAGTCCTCTGTGAACTCCAGCCTGGCTCAGTTAGGTGCTCTTTTTTCCTGAGGCTCCAAAAATACCCTGTGAATAATTTTATTATTCCATTTCTACATTGTTTTATAATTGTCTGCATATATACATTTTTGTATTTCCAGTGTCTAACAAAATACCCATGACACATAGTAAGCATAAGTTAAATGTTGAAAGAATTAATAATTAAGACAGATGGCTCAATCTCTAATTTTAAAATCAGGGTGGTTCTCATATCTTATGAGAGTAACTGAAGATTTAGGGGGACAGTAGGAAGTAGCTCTCAGTTGCATTTTGAATAAGACTAGGCATATAAATTTAGAACTATTTAAAAGAAAAGAAAATTTTTTCTAATGACCAAAGTGAGATATGTTCTCTTGAAGGAGTCATAGAAAAGAACAAAGAATAAAGTAACAATTAATATGCTACTTCCCGGAGTTAACTATTGTTGCTCTTTGGGTATAACTGTATTATGTCTTCTCTTTCTATAAAAGAGTTATATGGATGTGTATTTTTATTGAAATAATAAATTATATACAATTTTGTTTCTCTTTTTTCCACCTATCATTATATATCTCCAGAATTTGTACCCATGAATAAGGACAATTTTAACAACTTCTGACCACTTGTGCAAAAAAAAAAAAAAAAAAAAAAAAAAAAAAAAAAAAAACTTACTAAAGAAAACAGCATTGTGAATTGTGATTACTCCCAGGGACTGTATTTTATATTCAGTGGCTGCCTGATTTTACCCCCACAATTAAAGTTGAAGGAATCCTGAAAAAAACAAACAAACAAAAAAAGAAAACACGTACTGAGATATTCTTTTCAAAGACATTTTAGTTAACAGAGTAAAATTCCATCACGAAAAGCAAGATTTGCAAACATCAGTACTATTGATATTTTGGACTGGATAATTTATTGTTGTAGGGGACTATACTCTTGTGCATTGTAGAATGTTTACCAGCATTCCTGGACTCAACCACTAGATCTCCCTGCTCCCTAGATGTAATAATCAAAAACATCTCCAGACATTGCCAGATGTCCTCATGGTACAAAATTCTCCAGTTGAGAACCACTAATGAGGAATAATCATAATTATATTCACTCTTCTGTTGATGGACATTTCAGTAATTTGCATATTTTGGTAGAATATATTCAGCTTCAAAGAATGAATGAATGTTCCCTTCCCTCCTCCAGCTCTCTCTTCCGCTCTCTCCCTTTCTGATTTGCCTTAATTTCTTTCAAGTTTCTTCAGCCTGATAATTTCTAATTAACCAAGTAAAAGATGCTAGAGTTAAGAAGAATAACTGTGACGGAGCCAGTGTAGGTGGGAAGACTGATCACTTGTGATAAAATGGCTATGCTGTGTGTGTGTGCTGAATACATCTATTTGAGAGTGCCTCGTTCAGAAGAAACAGTGCCAGGACCACTCTGCATCAACCTGTGTTATAATTCTTTTCCTTCTCATATTTCTCTCATCTTGATCTGGCTCACAAGAGCATCCACTTTCTAAGCCTCGATTTTATTTTTTCATCTTTAAAGGTAGCACAACAGGCTGGGCATGGTGACTCATGCCTGTAATCCCAGCACTTTGCAAGGTGGGTCCATCACCTGAGGGCAGAGGTTCAAGACCAGCCTGGCCAACATGGTGAAAACCCGTCTCTACAAAAAAAAAAAAAAAACTTAGCTAGGCATCATGGCAGGCACCTGTAATCCCAATTACTTGGGAGGCTGAGGCAGGAGATCGGGAGGCAGAGGTTTTGCTTGAGGATTTGCTGAGAGATTGCTGAGACAGAAGAGAAAAAAGAGAGCTTATGAGAAGGTAAAATAAACTGTTTGGCTTTCTATATTTCTGTCTTGAATCTTGAGCCAAGATTGCACCATTGTACTCCAGCTTGGTGATGAAAAGCAAAACTCCATCTCAAAAAATAAAAATAAAAATATCACAATAATAGCATCTTATTTAAAAAGCTGTTAGAAAGATAAATAGAAAAAATACTCATAGCGTGTGTTATGACAATGCCTGGACTGATAAACAGTAACAGCCAAATAAATAAACTCTATTTAAGCACAGGGAAAGGCTGGTGTGGCTAAAGGCTCTTGGATGATGGGGAGGGAGATAGGAGGTGCAGTAGTAGATGAAGAAGTAAGGGAACAGATCATACAGTCTAGTAGGACAGGGTCATTTGGATTTTGAGTGCAAAGAAAAGTAGCTGGAGGGTTTGAGGTATAAATGCAGCATGATCTGACTTATTCTTATGAAAGATCTGTCTGCTTTGCAAGAGAGGATAGAGTACAAGTGACAGTAGTACAACTGTTAACTGCTGTAGTCCAGGTGTTAGGTGATGAGTCTTGGACTAGGGCTTTAACAGTGATGACAGTGAGAAGTATTCAGATCCAGGCCATGTCCTGGAGATGGTGTTGATAGGATTTGCTGAGAGATTGCTGAGGAGTGGGAAAGAAAGAAAGGACTCAAAGAGTATCCTCAGACCTAAGCTAATGAGTGAGGATGACTGTGCCCTTTAATGACATGAGGAAACTAAAGGTGTAGGTTGCAGGAAGCTCATTAGTCTTTTTGTTAAGGTGTAGACTCTAGAATGTTTATTAGATACATGAAAAGAGGTAGTCAGAAAGTATAGAGTTTTCAATTCAGGGAGTAGCTCAAAGCCTATGATTTACATTTCGGAATTATGAGCATTCAGATGCTACTTAATGCCCCGCAACTGGAGATCTCTTAAGATGAGAGTGTTAACAGGAAAGAGATTGCCTCTCAGTGAGTCCCTACCCACTGGGGATGGAGAAGTGAATGCTGTAGGTATAACTAAAGAGGAAGACTTACTGCCTACAACTGCCAGATGCCTACCTTACACCTTGGCATTGAATATGTCCCTGTTGCTGGCACAACCTCAATGGATAGAAAATGACGTTCAAGTACTCTTGGCACTTCAAGAATATGCCAATAATAGCTGAAATTCTCATGAGCCAGACAAGGAATGGGGTAACTAACCAAAACTAAGTTACTCTAAAGAATATAATGAAATTAGAATTTGTTTCATGCGGCCTGAGACTTGTGCCCATGATGTCCTAATTCTACCACTGATGGTATAAATACACTTCCCTGGCTAATAGAGAGGGTACTTTGCTCATCATTTTCAAATTCCCAGTGAATGCTTACATTGCCTAGTGTACCAGTTTTGAAGTGTGATCTTTAAAAAAATACTCATTTTCTGCATAGTGTTAAGAATGCATTTCTCTGTGCCTGGAGTCATGAACCTGACACAGTTAACGCAGTGAAATCTACCATACATTTAATCAGAGGTACTTAATTTGATTTTCTAAAATTAAGCAGAGAATCAGTTTGTCATTAGGTCTGAGAATTACTGCATTTCTGAAGTTACTCCGGATACCCCAAAAGGGCTTTATTGGATATGAATAATAACAACCTACAAGTATGTTGATGATAATGAGCATCTAAATGTTCTGCAAAGAAAAAAAGACAAAGAAAATCCCTGACAAGCATGAATGGTGACGCATGATGGCAAGAATTTTTAAAATTTATGAATATTACAACCTGAAAAAATAATTATGAATAATAAAAATCTGTTACAATAATTAGCTGTAATGAATGCTCATGGTGAGTTAAATGAAGTGGAACAATTTAAGGCAATAGCACGTAATTTGTATTTCGTGTTATGTCAGATCATTTTATCATTAGGGAGAGAAAGAAGAAGAAGAGAAAAAGAGAAAGATGGAAGAGACAAAAGAGAGCTGAGGAGAAAGTAAAATAAACTGTTTGACTTTCTATATTTCCGTCTTTAAAAAAAGTGAAAAATGCTGCATATTGCAGTCTTCAGTTTTTGCATCCATTTCAGTTTCTATTTTGAGAGTGTCAATAATGTGAGAAAGTGAAAGATAATAAGTATAGCTAACATTGAAATCAGAAAAACTTGAATGAGCCTCTACCTGCCTTTTTTAATACATTATTTAACCTAGGCAACCTCCTTAACTGACCTAAGTCTCAGTTACATCTGTAAAAGGGGGTAATAATAGATGTAGCCTAAAGCTATCATGAGGAGTAAACATGTATTTTACAGCTAACTCTTAGTCCATGCTCACTATACACCTGGCATTCTGAGATACCTTCACAAAAACTAAGTCATTTAGTCCTCCTGACATCCCTAATCAGTAAGTGCTGTAATTATCTCTTTTACAGATGAGAAAACGGAGACACAAAGTGATAGAATACCAATAGTAATTACGTAACAGAGTGGGATTCAGTACCCAGGCAGTCTGGCTCCTGAAAACTCTCCCTTTCACCACTGCACTAGGCAGCTTCTCTTAGCCAGCATCATCACAATGCCTGGGACACAGGTAAGAGTTCAATACAGGTCAAGTGTGACTATTTTTTCATATTACCTTTATGGTGTGAGAGAGTGCATTTGCATATCTGAACAGGCCTTGCTGTAATTAGATCAACGCTGGCCTGCAAGGTAGCGTTTGGGGATGGCTTTCAAATTTCCCCAATATAATCTAACCAGCCCTATCCAGCAGGGGCTCCTGTACTATAAGGCAACAAGGTTACCCCAAAGTGATTTCCTCAGTTAGCAAGTGATAAGCTGCTCCCAGGCAGATTGTCATTGCCAGCTCTGAGAGGCTAGTTCTTCATGACATTAAGCAGGATTGAAGGCTATCACTCATCAACTCATCATCCTGGAAGCCTGAGATGACCCCCAACCTACTGACTCCCACAGGGGCATCTCTTTGATGCAGCTTGTTGAGACTTAGCTGGTACCTGGCTTGGAGTTCAGCAAGGTAGTGAGGAGTGATGAGAGATTAGTTTTGTGCTCCCAGAGCAGGAGGACAAAAGCCCCAATTTGCCCAAGTGTCATTTTTCTCTGCTTGACCATTATCTGCAAATGCAGTTCCAGGAATACTTGAAATCTATACCCACGCAGATAATACTAAAGAGTTGCTCATTCTAGTTCTTCAATTTTTTTTAAAAAAGTGAGCATTGAAAGGGAGTACTACTTTTATAACACAGTTTTGTTACTTCTGCACTTAATAGTATATCAGGAGATTTGTAAAGTGAAATATCTTAAAGTTTTCACATCTGGCAAGAAACCTGGCACGGTTTACAGAGTTATAATAGACAAGAGTTATCAAAATGCAGACTTGCTGACCCTCTTCATTGTATTGGGCCAAAAAATAAATGCAAAACCAGAACAGAGTAAGCATTAACTGGTATTTCTCATTCTGTGCATTGCACTTTTTCCTGGATGTATCTTTTCTTTTCTTTTTTTTTTTTTAAAGAAATGCAAAGACTGGGACCCCACCTCCAGCCTTTTCCTCTTACTGTCCCACAGCTCAGTTCCTTCTTTTCTTTCACCCAGATCCCCCTCACTCACTAGCTCCCACGCTTCTGTTTGCTCTCCGTGGTGGTCCTCCTGCTTGAAGTTATCAAGTGACTGTGCACACAGCTGGAAACCTCTTTCCCCGCCTCCGGACCCCCAGACTCCCCAGATCACAGTTCCCAGATCACCTCTGGGAATCCCCAGGGCAAGGAGGATGGTTTTCTTTCCCTCTTTTTTCCTTTTGAGGATGTGCCTCTACTTATAAGAAAAATGCCTCTAGGCTGAACAGAGGCCTGCAGGAATTTGCTTTTAAAGAAAAGAGAAAACAGTAAGGCAAGAGGGAAGTTCTTTACTGGCAGCATTTCTCCTCTGGGCAAACAGCTCCAGTTTGAAGTTCCCAGGGCAGAGCCACAGGGCTGAGTTTAAGGCACCATTACATATTCAACTATGGACAGCAAGTTAGATAGAAAATTTGCTGGGATTTGGATGGTCTCATTCACTGAAATTTTTTTTTTCAGTGTTTTTACCCAGTGTTTGCTAATTTTTACCTAGTGTTTGCTAAAATCTCACATACAAAAAGTTGTTTTTGTTTGATGATAATCAGAAAGGATTGGGTTTCTTTTGCATGCACAGAGGCCCTTATTCCCAGTTGGAGTTAGCTTCAGGCAAAACAGAAAAAGGAGAAAAAAACCCCAGCCGTGGATAGCCAATTATCTCAGGTCTCTAACAAGAATTGTTTTACTGTCATTTCCTTGTCAATTGCTTTGTTAAAAAAAAGGGGGGAGGGGGCGGGTAGGGGGGGGTGGTGGTGGATTCATTTAATTACTTAAACATTATAGTGAAGAGATGAAGACATTTTCTATCTTTGCTGAATCAATGGATTCTAGTGGTCTTCCAGGGACTGAAAAAATACTCAAAAGTCCAACTTTTCGTCTAGCCATTTTTTCAGGGGGACTTTTGAAACAATTTTATTCCCAGTTTACAAATTGGGGATTCTTAAGAAATCAGTGTATGGTCAGGTTGTTTGAAATGACTTTAATCAAAGAGTTCAAAGTCCCCTATTCCAAGGCCTAGATTTGTTGTTTTTACATTAATTGTGTGTGTTTGTCATTTCTGGGTCAAAGTAAATTTTTCTCTAAACCAAATACTTTCATGTAAGACAAGGACAGTCGGACATCAAAATATGTATTCCCCCAGGAACTTCTATCAAACTATTTCTTTTGATAACATTCTGCCTGACATGTTCAGTGCACCCATTACATCAAAGCTGATTCTGTCTTTAAAAAAGGAAAAAGCTCTTTAATTTTGTTTTTCTTAGAAAATGCATGTTTCAGTTTTCTCTCCATGTATATCTTTAAAACCGTTGATGTACTTTCAAAAGAGGATTTTCAATAACCTTAAGTAGAGATGTAGAATGCACACTTCTTATTTTGAACAACATAGTAACTGGCAGATTTAGGAAAAGTTGTTAGATGAGGTCACTTTGGGGCAGTTCTATAAAATGTTTAAGGCTGACCTCAGTGGTCATGAGCAGAATGAAGGCCTTCAAATGATGTTCTCTTCTTGGATGGTGATAGGTTGACACAGTGCTTAGTTTACACCATCTTTTCTATTATCATTTCCAAACTGCTGGGTTCTGACTTTCTGATGGACCTGAGCCTTCATAGTGTTTCTCCTGTTGCCCAGGAGACGGACAGCTGAGATTAGGAGCAAATGACTGTCTTGGAAGCATCCATAAACTGATTAAAAATGTTATCATTGATGGATACACATTATAGAAGAAAAATATAAGGGATGAATACAGATTTATGGCCCTTCCCCTTCATTCGTTGTCCAAAATCCCTTTGGGTAGAAGATTTTGAAATGAGATTTTAAGAGCTGCCCAAATATTTGTGCTCTGATAGAACTAGTGATAATAGCTATGGTAAAATAAATAATACATATCTAACATTTTTTGCACATATTTATTTTCTAACAGTTCTTGAGCATCCAGTAAACACCAGATGAAGCATGGGGACACCGAGATAACTATACTGCTATAGCTTCTGTTCTTAGGGTACAAAGAATCTACAGAGAGAGCCACACAGGAAATCCTCAACTATTCTAATAAAAATACATGTTCAAAAACAAGAATTCGAGCAAGAGAAGAATGATCAGTAAGGGCTTCATGAAAGAAGAAATCATTGAGTTTACTTTTACAATGAAATATCTTTGGGGAGAAAATGTTGGAAACTTGACATTGATGTTGAACAACATGTTAAAAATTGGCCAATTTCAACCAGTTTGTTTAACAAGTTTAACTTCCTTTTAGCTAGCTCTACATTGACTTTAACATGAAATTGTGGAAAGAGGCCTAACTTTTTATGGTGTCCACTATTTGGACCTGGGTGGGCATACTATCCAAGACCTCTTATTGTTCAAAAGTTTCTCAGCTTGATCTTAATCTCTTTTACTTAAAGTTTACTAATTGTAGATATTAATCATATCTGAAAAATACCTTTACAGTTCACTTGTTTTATCAAACAACTGCTTATGGCTGTATCTTCTGCATTTAGCACATGGCTAGGTTAGTGGTGGGTGCTCAATAAATACGTGATCTAGAAAGGAGTAGTAAATGAATAATTAAATAATTTATTGGGTGACTTTTCCTTAAGAGTCATTGAGTTCTTTGTGAGTAGACACACTCTCTTGTTTTGCTATTTTATTATCAGTATCTAGCATATGACTGGGAATGTTAAAAATTTCCCCTTGAAAAATTTAGCTTAAAGATACAGAGACAATAATCATTAAATGGCTGGCCCTATGCCCAAGGGTTCAAGAAATAAAGCTGTGGTTGGCAGTCATGGTCTATCTCTAGTAAGGCGATAAACAGGGGACCCTGTTGGGGAGTGAGTGAGTGGACTGGCTAACATGAAAGATACCTGAACATGTAAAGAGGGTGGCCTCGGTTGTTAAATTTCTGCTTTTCTTTGTTTTACATGCCTTCTGAACACGCCTTGATTCTAGTCTTTGGATTCTGAGACATTTCAGATCTCTATAAGAAATCTCAATCCCACTTTTACCTTTTAATATTTAAGTTATCTATATAAGCTTTTACTCCCTGTAGCCAAAAGAACTCTGAATGATCCCTCAGCCACTAGGGTACACTCTGGCTGACAAGATTACTCACTACCCTGCTGTACTTGACTTTCTCCTCCTGCCATTTTTCTGCCTTCCCTGTTCTCCTACTATCTCAAGTGCATGAAAAAAACAAAAAAACAGCAAAGTGCAATTTTTCCTGGCCTATTCTGATAGTGAGCACTGGGGATCTGACTATATTTAAGTGAACATGCAGTGAGCTTAAAATCTGGAAAACCAGGCCAGATGCGGTGGCTCATGCTTGTAATCCCAGCACTTTGGGAGGCTGAGGCAGGTGGATCACGAGGTCAGGAGATCGAGACCAACCTGGCTAACACGGTGAAACCCTGTCTCTACTAAAAATACAAAAAATTAGCCAGGCGTGGTGGTGGGCGCCTGTAGTCCCAGCTACTTGGGAGGCTGAGGCGGGAGAATGGCATGAACCCAGGAGGTGGAGCTTGCAGTGGGCCGAGATCGCGCCACGGCACTCCAGCCTGGGTGACAGAGAGAGAGTTAGTTTCAAAAAAAAAAAAAAAAAAAAAAAATCTGGAAAATAACCAGTATATCCACAGTAACAGCTAATACTATTTTTTGTTTACATCCCTACATTGTGTGCCGCACTTTAGTGGGGTTTTCTGAAAATTTCCCTGACTGTGGCACTCTTTCTACCCCTAGTTGGATTAAGGACCCTCCTCAGTCTGAGTATGTATTAAATATCTTATTAGTATACTTACCACATGGGTTTGTAATGATTCTGATCAGTCTTTCTCACCGTGTGGTGAACTTCAGATGTGAAGATCCCAACACAATAATCTCTACATCAAAGGTGTTGAAATAGTGCCTTCTGTATGAATAAATAAGTAGATTAAATACATTATTTTAAATAATTTCAACATAGCAGCATGTATATAGTTCTTATGAGCTGCCAATTGCTTTTTAAACCAATTCTTTTAAACTCATTTATACAGTCTGTTTTTAAAATTGCATTCTAGGGTTTCTGGATTCCTAGAACTGCACTTTTCCACCAACTTTTGTCTCCTCAGATAAATTGGGTTCACATTATGACTGTGCACTTTATTTGGTTCGATATTGGATAAGTCCCTTAATCTCATGAGGATCAGTTTTCTCTCATATAAAATGAGGATAGTGTCACCCACCTCTCAGTATGTTGGTAAGACAGAATTGTCTTTTCCTAGCTCTCTATGACTATGGAGTATAGTATAAATTTGTAACATTTTCCACTCTCATTTTTCAGAACAATGCAATAGTACAGCAAAGAAAGAGGAGGCAAGGGAGTTCAGGGTATAGAGAAGATAATGACTATACCTGTTGGGTACTTCAAGGTAAAAAAGAGGGGGAGTAAATCAAATGGATTTTTGGGCATGCTGGAGATGAAATGCTAGTGAGTAAGCTGGAAAAAAGGAGATGCTAGTCAAAGAGGGGTATTCATGGAATGAAGAGCATGGAAAGATCACCATAGCTGGAAATGGTAATGTTGAGGTATAGCTATGGGAATGAGTGACTATGCTAGGAGAGTTGGCAGCAACACTACAGGAGTGGTATACAAGGAAATGAGAGGCCAAGAGGTGTAAGAATAATCTGCACAAGTATATTGTAATTATCTAGAACATAAGGCAAGTAGAAAATGTCAGAGAGACTATAAGTGAACTAGGAATTAAAATGGTCAAAAAATGTCCTACATATTCCCACTGAAATATTACATTACATAGTCAGAAGATATTAAACCTTACATTCTACACTACCGGTTACTAGTTATGTAACATTGTGGAAACACTTTTTCTGATTGTTGTGTTTCTCATTTTAAAAATGAATGTAAGAGGCTGGGCATGGTGGTTCACACCTATAATCCCAGCAATTTGGGAGTCCAAGGTGGGAGGATCACCTGAGGTCAGGAGTTTGAGACCAGCCTGGCCGACATGGAGAAATCCCATCAGTACAAAAATTAACTGGGTGTGGTGGTGCTCACCTGTAGTCCCAGCCACTTAGGGGGCAAAGGCAGAAGAACTGCTTGAACTCGGGAGGCGAAGGTTGCAGTGAGCTGAGATTGTGTCACTGCATTCCAGCTTGAGTGACACAGTGAGACTCCATCTTGAAAAACAAAACAAAAGAAAAATGAATATAAGAATATCATCTCTGCATTCCTGAAGTATTTGGGGGGAAGAACATAATAAATAATGTATATAAGAATTATCTAATGTTATGCTTGGAGATTATGAGATGGTTCCAGTATCATCTTGATCTTTACATCTGAACTTTAGATTTTTCAGATTGGGGTAAGAGTTTCATCCAACAGATGGGGCACTCAATCTGTGATATGGGAAAGTGAGGAGTCACCTGTCTTTTCTTTAGTCTCTTTTAGATGAAAGGGTGGATGACATTTGGGACTGCTTTTCATCTGCTCTCCTATACTCACTGTCTGTTTGCAAACACCTCACTCTAATCAATAAACATGGTTGGTGATTTTATTCAATAAAGATTTATAGAGCATCTGTTTGGTGCCAAACACATATGCACCATATGAGATATTTTACATTTCCATGTTTTTGGTCCAATACATCTCAGTTTACTTTTTAGTGAGTTCTTCAATTTTCATATATTTTCACTTTAGGTTCAGGAAAATATCCAAGCTTCCTTGCCACCTAGATCATTCTGTACTGTAGAAAAATCCTACAGTGTTCCACGTTCAACTCCATAGTCTCTTATTCAACCACAAAGCAGTCTGGTAGAATCAATAAACTAAAATGGAAAAAGCAAACAAGTAAAGAAAGAAACATAACAAAAATAACTAAACTAGAATATTTGAAGCTGCATAATTATATTACATTAGAATTATATACTTTGAGTAAAAGATCAATTGTCAACCTTGATTTTAACAATAAATAGTAATAAGTTTGAACACTTTAGAGATAGAACAAAATATACAATGACTGTTCTAATAATTATTACAGTCTCTAATTTGTCTGTATTTGCCAATAGATTTTAAATTCTTAGAAAACAAGGGGCATGCCATTTCTGTACTTTTATCCCTAGGGACTAACACACACACTGGGTTATCAGTAAATGTTAATTGCTTTTAATTAAGATAAAGATAGATGGAATTTATACAAAACAAAATTGTTTTAAAAATGAACAATAAACCCCAAACCAAGATAAGTTAATATTTTCAAGTGTGAAAATAGGTATTATTTCTAAATTAATTCTTAAAAATTATAAATCAAAACTGTTGTGTCAAATGCTTTTATCTCTGATTTTAAGAAAGCAACTATAATGCAAAATGTATAATATAAGTAATTTATCGTGTCTGACATTGAACAGTAGTTTAAATGACCTCTCTGCTCTCCAAACATCTGGTATGTCTCCAATAAATAGGGCAGTATAAAAGGTAATATAGAAGAAAAACTTGCTCGGGGGTTTAGGGATATAAGTTTGCTAGGCTGGAGGATTATGGATGTATATGCTTTTAATCATGGAAGATTATAAACATACAATCAAAAATTTTTATTAAAAAATATAAATAGCTTCTGAACAGCTATTGGAATTTGAAATTAAAGCAGTGAGCTCCAAGGGCAATGTAATTTTCTTAACAATAATAGCTTCTATTCAATGAGAATTTTTATTTTGCCAGACACAATGATAAGCAAATTTAATTCATTACTTTTCATTCTTACAACAATCTTAAGAGACAGGTATAATCTCCAATTTGATGATGAAGAAACTGAAGCACAAAGAATTTAACAAACTAGCCATGGGTCACAAAATATAAAGTAGTGAAACAAGGTTTGACTTCAGGCCTCACAAATACTAAGACACATGCCCTTTTTGCTAACTACCTTTTAGAGCCTGTGTGAGACTAAAATAATCATGATGATAATAGCTATGATAGATCCTTTTCCATGTGCAGACTCTGTTTGAAACCCTTCGCATATAATAACATATTTAATCTTTATAGCACCCTCATGAAGAAACTGAGAAACAGAAGTTATATGACTGGGCCAAAGGCACACAGCTAATGTAAGACCAGACGCTTAAGTGCATAACTATGCTGTTTTTTAAATAAGAGAAATTATAAACAGTTTCTAGCTGAAAGCATGGCACATACTAGGCACCAAGTAAATGTAAGCTCCTTTCTTCCTACGTATTCCCCAAATTAACATTTTATTGAATGAATCATGAAAATGATAGCACATTATCATGTGAGATGTATAAGAAATACTAGATGGGTAAAGGATACCTTCTCCATCTATGGTTTTGTTTGATATTTCAGACCTCTCATTTAAAAGAGATTTATGATTTTCTGTATTTAGGTTAATAGTAATATCTGGCACAGTCATCACGTTTAGGTTATGCCTGTTTCATAAACTCTTGTAGTCTGGGCATTTTCATCTAAGTGCCAGGCAATTTGTGATTGTGCTTTGTTTTATGACCTTTCAGTTAGTATGCAATCTATCTGACAGTGCTCATCTGACACCTGCAGCAATTTTGCCTAGTATGAAAGCAAGTTTTCCTGAGACAGTAACTTGGGCTGAATAAATCAAATATAATCCAATACTTCTGAAATGCTTCCATTGTCGATATATCTCTGAATGGTATGACAAGAAGAGTCATGCTTTCTGGCATGAGTTGTTTCTTTAAAATTATTATTTTTAATTATTATTATTTTTTGAGACAGAGTCTCGCTCTGTCACCCAGACTGAGTGTAGTGGCGTGATCTCAGCTCACTGCAACCTCTGCCTCCTAGGTTCAAGTGATTCTTCTGCCTCAGCCACTGGAGTAGCTGGGAATACAGGTGCACACCACCATGCCAGGCTAATTTTTGTATTTTTTTAGCAGAGACGGAGTTTCACCGTATTGGGCAGGCTGGTCTCGAACTCCTGATCTTGTGATCCACCCACCTCGGCCTCCCAAATTGCTGGGATTACAGGTGTGAAGCCACCGTGCCTGGCCGTTTCTTTGAAATTCTATGCAAATTCCAGCTCACAGTCTATTGCTTTTAATAATAATAACTGGCTATTTTCAAGAATTGGCAGTTCATCATTTTAGTGAAGCTAGAAATAAATGCTTTTAGAGAGAGGAGTTTTTATATCACCATCTTATGGCAAATCATTGAACCCCACCATTTGCCTTTATGAATTTAAACAAGTTAATAGACTGTTTTGAGGTTATTTAATATTTAGTCATTTCCTATTTCTCACCTAATTGAGTATTTATGTACATATTCTTCTTTTCCCTTTAAATAGTAAGGACCAGAAATAATGATTTGTATTACATTCTGTGCCTAGCACAGTAAAAAACACATAGTAGTTGCTCAACAATTTTACTTTGTTTTACCTTCTCAGCCAACTGAGGAAGGGTATAAAGTTATTGTTGGGTGTCCATGAGCAGATATCATATAAACCTGGGTTCTAATCTTCTTTTAATTCCTACTGGCTGTGTAATCTTGGACAAGTTATTTAAACTCCAGCTTTTCATCTGCATTGGGGCCATGTGAGATCGAATGAGATAATTAGCACAGTGGTTGACACATCATAAGGACTGAAAATATTACTGGCATTAATTATTTAAGTAAAAACATTTATTGGGCACCTACTGAAAGCCAATTAGGAACTGAGCTAAGGGTTAGAGAAATCAACGTATCTCTTTCCTTTAGGCAGAGAGATATGTAATATTATGCGATCAGTATTACAATCTGTTATGTGAAAAAATGGCACAGCAAGTGTCCAAATGCCTTAGGGAATCAGTAAGAGTTTAGAGAGGATCAGTGTTTGAACTAATACCTAAAGATGAACCTGACCAAAAGGGTTGAGAAGAAACATTATAGACATATAAATATATGATCAAATAGCTTGTCTATCTGAGAAGCATTTTCATGAAATTTGGTTGTTTATAGCCAACAAGTTCATTGAGTATTTTTTATTATTTACTTTCAATGGGGAGACCCTCCTTTATCTCTGCTTAATATTCCTCCCTAATTACCATCCTAATAATAGATACTTAAAACATTTTGTTGGAGGGGTATATTTGTGTGTGTGTGTGTATTTAATTTGACAGTTTCTTCATAGTGATAATCAAAAAGTTACCTAACCTCTTTTGAGTTCTACATTTCTCATCTACAAAATGGGACAGCTCTTCTGAACTCATATACAATAAATGTATACATCCCTGGTGATGTTTCGGTTTGGATTCTTACCTTGTACTACTGTGTGACTCTTATTTGCAAAGAATGTCTGGATTTGGAAGAATATCATGGAACCAGGGTTTGAGAGCCTTCTGTGCAGGCTCAGAACCACTGCTCTAAACAAGGTAGGGAGAGATAATAGACTAATGTGTTATGTTCTACCTATACTGCATGCTTTATACACTGCACTGCATGCTTTATACACTGATAAACTTAGGATTTTGGTTTGACTCTTTAAGATAGAAGGGTCTGTTTTTTTCTTATGTGAAATTTCTCTATAAAAGGTAGTTTAGGGTCTCAACTCCATGAGATTTTATAGGCACTCAGATCCCTTCTCTCTTATTTCTCCGTCATCTTTCATGATATTCCCTTATTTGCTTGCAAAGTTGTTTCACCAACATCATGTAAACTTCCCAGCCTATGTGAACAAGGAAAGAGGACAGACCGAACAAGAAACTTCCTTTTAAGAACACCACCCAGGAATTGAACATCACTCACATTACAGATCACTGGCTGGAACTTAGTCACAGGGGCTTAGCTAATTGCAAGGGAGGCTGGAAAATACAGTCTTTAGCTGGGACACTGTGTGCTCAGCTGAAACCCAGAAGCTTAATTATTAAAAAGAAGAATAGATAATGGAGAATAATTATCAATTTGCGTTTCATGCATGTTATTGCAACAGTTCTCTAAGTGTGATCTTATTGTCCACATTGAATGGATAAGATGGTTGAAATTCAGAGAGAAGAGGTTACTTGTCTAGAGACATTTAAATATGTAGGTCATGGGAGGACAATTACAGTCAAGGCAGCACAACCTTAGGTTCTTAGCATCAAAGAGAAGGGGGTAAAAAAACTGCTTAATGTTGCTTTACAACTCATCAGAAAACAGGCAGCTGCAATGTTCATGTGCCTTTGGCAAGCCTGTGTTTTGCAGGCAATCTATGAGAGGTGACATAACAGGATGAAGATTAAATCACTGAAAATAGTAGCTAGAGTTGAGCCCTTGGAGAAAAAAAAAATAAAGCAATTTGTTTTCAGTTACTTGATTACACAAGCTTCAAAGATTCTCCTGTATGCCTTGCCATCCTTTAAACCATCAGCTTTAGCTGAAATATTAGTTTGAGAAAACAATCCTAGGAACACGGGCAATATAAATTTACAGGCAAAACAAATTCAACCCTGAAAATATGGGCAAGACAAGATAATAAAAAATGTAGGAGCAAGAAATTGGACATGGCCTAGCAGTTTGCAGAAATTTTGAGGTCAGATGTCCACGAGCTATGGAATTGTTGAAAATTTGCTCGGGTAGATAAATACATGTTTGGCAGAATTGCTTACACAATGACTTTTCAAGTTTCTCTATAGGAAAATGATTAAAAAAAAAAAAAAAAGTTAGATGAGAGGGAAAGTTCCTTAGGGCCAGTGACAACATGAACACTATGGAATATATTCATGCATAAAGATAATTTATTTGACACTACATAATCACTTCCTTTACTCCCCCTATTCATGGGGAAAAATTCTAATCAGCCATTTTTAAGCAATCCTAAGTACTTCTTTTAAGAATTAAAATTTTTCAGTCATCTTTCTAGTTTTATTTAATGTTTTTTAATTTGAAAATTCTGGCCAGGCATGGTGGCTCATGCCTGTAATCTCAGCACTTTGGGAGGCCAAGGTGGGCAGATCACTTGAAGCCAGGAGTTCCAGACCAGCCTGGTGAGGACTAAACTCTTATTTTTTTTATCTTGTCTGAATTCCTATCTAAAGGGTCTGGGAAGCCATGCCCTACAAACCATGAATTCTCATCAGATGGGTTTTATTTAATCCTATATATTGTGACTTACTTGCCAACCTGACTCTGGCATAACATTACGAGACAAGGAAGAAAATCACAGTATTTTATCCCAAAACGTATTTCTTTGCCATATCTTGCAATGTCCCTGCAAAGCTGTCCTTTGTGGGGGAAAATTTGCATTTGTAAAGAATTCCTATTAACATAGCAAGATCTTTTTCTTCCAGGCCCTCCCAATCCTAAAGAGATTAACTAAAAGTCTAATACCTTTAAAAAATCTGAATAGCAAACATTTGTCATTTATTGTCTCTAAGGATAGCCACTATAAGACTTCAAAAGAACTGTGGTCTCCACAATCTTTTAATTTAACCTGAACATTCCCCTTCTATGGTTCCCAGGTATTTAGACAAACTCAGCCAATTGTCAACCAAAAAATGTTTAAATTTACCTATAGCCTAGGAGCCTCCATGCTTTGAGTGGTCCTGCCTTTCTGGACCAAACCAATGTACTTCTTAAATGTATTTGATTGATGTCTCATGCCTCGCTAAAATGTATAAAACCAAGCTATGCCCCAACCACCTTGGACACATGCTCTCAGGACATCCTGAGGGCTATTGTCACAGGTCATGGTCACTCATATCTGGCTCAGAATAAATGTCTTCAAATATTTTACAGAGTTTGACTCTTTTTGTTGACACTGGCCATCATGGCAAAACCCTGTCTCTACTAAAAATACAAAAATTAGCTGGGCATAGTGGTGCACGCCTGTAATCCCAGCTACTAAGGAGGCTGAGGCAGGAGAATTGCTTGAACCTGGGAGGTGGAGGTTGCAGTGAGCTGAAATCAAGACACTGCACTCTAGCCTGGGCAACAGAGTAAGTGAGACTCCATCTCCAAAAACAAAACAAAACAAAATACAATGACAAAAAAAAAAAATTTCTTTGACTTTTGCTCATTATATAAGACTCAATTAGTTTCTACTGGTTGTGACATTTGTCTTTCACCCTATACAGAAGGGTTGCCTGTAAGCTTTGATGGCAAGTTACTTTGTAGGGAAGTGGGGAGGCTGTGGCAAAAAATATTCCATGCTGGAAACTGAGAATCTGAGACTAGAAAATGTTCCCACGTATTAAGCATTGTGATTTTAAAGAGAATCTCATGTTGTACAATAGGTATCTTGAACTGATTTTTCCTATGTAATTGAAATTTTATACCCTTTGGCCAATATCTCTTCAACCTCTCACCCCCCTCAGCCCCTGGTAACTACCATTGTAGTCTCTTCTTCTACGAATTCAACTTTTTTAGATTTCACATGTAAGTGAGGTCATACAGTATTTGTCCTTCTGTGTCTGGCCCACCTCACAACATTGTGACTATAGTGCATAGCAATTTTTTATGTTTTGAAAATCACAAGGAAAGTAGATTTTAAGTATTGTCACCACAAAAAAATACGTATTTATGGTAATGCTTGCATTTATAGGCTTGATCAACTCACTCGACAATGTATACATATTTTAAAACATCATGTGGTATGCAATAAACATAAATAATTTTTCTCAATTAAAAAATGGAAATGTCAGTTGGTTTTGTTACAGGAAAGGGGTCCTGATCCAGACCCCAAGAGAGGGATCTTGGATCTTGAGCAAGCAAGAATTCAGGGCGAGTCCATACAGTAAAGTGAAAGCAAGTTTATTAAGAAAGTAGAGAAATAAAAGAATGGCTATTCTATAGGCAGAGCAGCCCCCGAGGGCTGCTGGTTGCCCATTTTTATGGTTATTTCTTGATGATATGCTAAACAAGGGGTAAATATTCATGCCTACCCTTTTTAGACCATATAGGGTAACTTCCTGATGTTGCCATGGCATTGTAAACTGTTATGGTACAGACGGGAATGTAGCAATGAGGATAATCAAATGTCACTCTCATGGCCATCTTAGTTATGGTTGGTGTTAACTGGCTTCTTTACTGCAAACTGTTTTATCAGTAAGGTCTTTATGACATGTCTCTTGTGCTGATCTCCTATCTCATCCTGTGACTTAGAATGTCTTAACCATCTGGGAATGCAGCCCAGTAGGTCTCAGCCTCATTTTACTCAACTCCTATTCAAGATGAAGTTGCTCTGGTTCACATGCTTGACATTCCTCCTTCCCCCTTTTATAACAGAACCCTTAATCTTATGGATTTCAGAGGAATGAAGATCCATCTTCTAACTTCTTCAGGCTGAATGGGGGCAATCATATTTCTACCTAACTATGATGTTCTCTTGTGTTCTGGGTAGAGAGGAGCTCAGTCAGAAAGCATCATTATGGTGAGGGCCATTCATGACTCTTGAGTTCTGACAACAGGTGATATCTGGAAGATTAATAAGTGTTCAATTTAAGACAATATTCAGGAAGCTAATTTTGCATTCCTACCCAAAGAGTACAACAGCAATATATTCCACAACAGTAAAACAAAGTAAGTAAAATTATTCCAAGTAAACTAAATAAGAAGGCTTTCCATGAACTGGGCAACTGTTGGACCAAGCTTATATGGGGTTGCTAGCTGATTGCAATGTGCTCAAGATTAGAATACTGATCCAGATTTTTACATTACTCATCCCTCTTGTTTCTTCTGAGCAGTAGTCAGAGATCACTGATTAGTTCACAGGAACAAACTTTCAGTCTAAATTGCAGAAACAAACTTAAAAACAACTGATGAGACTAGAATTTGATAAGTGTACCATAGTTCTTGAAACATAATATTTCTTTCCAGTTTCCCATTTTTATTAAAGACAAATCATGTTAAGACTGATATGCTTTATTATACTTGGCTGATTATTTGTATCAAGTGCAGCAAGAATAATTCTTTTGTACATAAGCTCTTTGTAAATTGGCTTTGATGGAACTCTGTTCCATAGAAGGACTCTCAGATATGTCTTTTTTAAAGCCAAGCCTTGCTATGGGTTTGTACCCTCAAATACCTATGAGTTGAGTTAATTCCTCTTCTCTTTGGGTCCCAAAATTACCTGGGGTTCCTGGACCTGTTAGAAAGTGACATTCTTTGCTTACCACAGTCAGAAACCTTGCACAGGGACTGTGAGGAAAAGGTCTGAGGCCAGTTCCCCAAGAGACTTTTATTGGCTTTATAAGTCAAGTTTGATTCCTTAAAGGAAAACACACCATTCGAGTCAAAGCCTTGTTAAAATAACCAATTTCTCCAATTGTGTCCTGTTGCAAAAGAAAACAGATTCTTATTGCACTTATGCAAATAACTATATTGCTGTAAATTAAGAATACTCACAAATAGTTTCCAAATTTTGGAAAAATCAAGCAGAGAGAAACAAATATGCTCCAAATGTTATTCACAGCAATATACTTTACTCAATTGCTACACGCTGTAAATAGCTGAAAAGAAAAGTTTCCTTGACTCTGAAAAACAAATCAAAGGATCAGCAACATTTTAAGCACAGGTAAAAAAGATTAGACTTCTTCAGTTTAGTCCACATAGTTAACTTCTGTTTGACATTTATGAACATTTCAACTCTCTATAAGAGTTCTGAAAGTTTTTTCTTCTATTCTGTTACAATTTCCAAAGTTATTAGACACTTGTATTAAGTGCCCCTGTTAAAGTCCTATAGCTGATTATAAACCACCTCCTAAAGAGGATTAAAACAATACAACAATTGTCTGTGGATGACAAAACGTCTTAGGACAGCCAGTCAAAAACAAGATTGACAAAGAAATTTGGTTATCTCTATGGAATACAACAATTTTATTTAACAAACATAATTATTAATAACATAATAATATATTATATATAACAAGTTATATCAAAATTGTAGGAGCATTCCATAATTTTGGAACATGTAGCAATAACATATTTATACAAATACATCCCAAAGAAAACCAAACACCATTTCATATTGATAATGCTTCCTGTATACTTTTTGTACCAAATAAGCCAAATTTCAGCTTTATATTAGTGTACTATTAACATTAAACTCAATTCTTTTTTTTTTTTTTTTTTGAGACAGAATCTCACTCTGTTGCCCAGGCTAGAGTGCAGTGGTACGATCTTGGCTCACTGCAACCTTGCCTCCTGGGTTCAAGCAATCCTCTTGCCTCAGCCTCCTGAGTAGCTGGGATTACTGGTGCCTGCCACCACGCCCAGCTAATTTTTGTATTTTTAGTAGAGACAGGCTTTCACCATGTTGACCAGGCTGGTCTTGAACTCCTGACCCCAGGTGATCCACCTGTCTCAGCCTCCCAAAGTGCTGGGATTACAGGTGTGAGCCACTGAGCCCAGCCAGTGTTAAAAACAATTATTAATAAAACCTTATAGATATATCTACCCAATTTCAATGTTTGACCATAAGGTAAGATTCTTATAAACCTCTTATTAACTCTTCACAATTTTTGTGAAAGAGCAGATCATAAGTGGATTTTCCTTAAAGAAAAACCAGTTGTGCTTTTATTCTGATGTTTAATTTACAGAAAAACTGAATAATACTCTTAACATTAGCCAATATGTTCACACACAGAATCGCTTACAATTAATTTTTCACAAACCTTCCACAACTGTCTAAACCTTTAGATCTTTCCTATTTCACTTAAAACAATCCTTTAACCCTTTCGTCTAGGTAAGAAAAATCCACATTCCCATGTCTTTTTATAATCTTTTACCAAAAGTATATTCTATTTTCCTTACACACCTTGCACATAAAACAATTCTCCAGTAGTTTCAGTTACATGTTACAATGTTAACTCTTAGTGACTTTTATTTTTGGTGAAAACCTTGGTAAATAACAATTTTAATGATGTACTAGGTGTGGAGCCTAGCCTAGTATACACCAGCCAGAGGGCAGATAAGGGCTGACTCAAGTACACCTCAGGGGCTTGGCTAACTCCACATGTCCCCAGCCTTATCTAGAATCTATTGCTCCAAAGCAGGTAAATTGAACAATTTCCAAAAGTCAAAGAAGCAGTTTATGACCTTAAAGCATTTAGGATACTTAATATCTGATCTGCATAATTTAGACCAAATGTCTTTATTTTACCATCTTTAAAGTTGTCTTTATTTCCCAAAGATTATTTAAGTCACGTGAACTAAAAGGCATTATACTTTTTATTTTTGTGACAAAATGTTTGATTTAACCTCTTATTATTTTTAAACCAATTAGTTAAAATTCTTTTATGTTACACACACATAATACACAGAAATACTTAGACAGACAGAAGATAAAGGATCATTCCCTAAGCTGGGAATTGAACCCTGAACCAGGGCCACCATTGTGATGTTGGAGACCAAGAGAAACTACTGCCAAATGGTTACAAGGTCAAACTCCCAAGGACATGACAACCAGTTTGCTGGGCCATCTTTAAAAGAGGCTTACAGGTGTTCTAAGCCCATGTTCTATCCTAAGGTACTCCCTTCCATTATACAACACAGAAAGACACACAAAACACACCGAATTCGCTATAGCTCAAGACTAGCCTCACAAATCCTTCTTCTGATTAATTAAAACTCTACAGAGGAGATAAACAGTGGTTTTTACCATTCAACCAGTTTGCACAGAGAGAGAGAGAGAGAGGGGAAAGCATTGCCTGAGGCAGGGAGGGTGAGGAAGAAGAGGTGCTCAGGGAGGCCAGAGAAAGAGCTGCCCATGGCAGCCCCACTGACGATTTCAGGTGGCTGCTTTTCAGTAGCAAAGAGATCTTTTCCAGCAGTCCCATCAGCTCTCAAATTTCCCATTTTAGGGAGGAAAAAGTTCCTCATGTCCCAAGATGCTGTACGTGCCTAATCCTGTCACCCACAGCCATCTGCAAAGAGTGTAAGGCAGATTATTCCAAAAACAATAGCAGTTAACATCCCATAGTGCCAAACCTGTTCTTAGCCGAGAGGGACTTTACTGAGAGGGCCTTAACTGAGAGGGACTTTTCTAAGAGAGGTCTCCAACTCCCTAAATCTGTAAGGGATGCTAACCCTCCTAAGCTGGACCTCTAACCCAAGGTCAGTCAAGCATCCTTGCCTTTTATTGAGAGGAGCCTTTAACCCTCTCTGTCTTAGGAAAGACTCTAACTCCCCTAAGTTGGTCCTCTAACCCAATTCCATTCTTTAACTGAGTACCCCACCACTTACTTAATGTCATCCAATTAGTGCCACAGCCTATTTCCTTTGGGTCAGGGGGTCTCCTCAGTAGCGTCCCTTCAGGGTTTGCCAGAAAGGTGTTACCGAACCCCACCACTTACCCAAAGTTAGCATTTGGATTGGGGGTTTCCTCACTCTAGTCGCTTCTGTGGTCACCAGAAAGATGTGACAGGACCTCACCACTTACCCAAAGGTAGCCTTTGGATGGGGGGTTTCCTCACTATAGTCCCTTCTGTGGTCACCAGAAAGATGTTACAGGAAAGGAGTCCCCCAATCCAGACCCCAAGAGAGGGTTCTTGGATCTCACGAGAGAAAGAATTCAGGGCGAGTCCACAGAGTAAAGTGAAAGCAAGTATATTAAGAAAGTAGAAAAATAAAAGAATGTCTGCTCCATAGACAGAGCAGCCCTGAGGGTTGCTGGTTGCCCATTTTTATGGTTATTTCTTCATGATATGCTAAACAAGTGGTGGATTATCCATGCCTCCCCCTTTTAGGCCATATAGGGTAACTTCCTGATGTTGTCATGGCATTTGCAAACTGTCATGGTGCTGATGGGAGTGTAGCAATCAGGAAGACCAGAGGTCAGTCTTGTGGCCATCTTAGTTTTGGTAAGTTCTAGCCTGCTTCTTTACTGCAATCTATTTTTATCAGTAAGGTCTTTATGACCTGTATCTTGTGCTGATCTCCTGTCTCATCCTGTGACTTAGAATGCCTTAACCATCTGGGAATGCAGCCCAGTAGGTCTCAGCCTCATTTTACCCAGCTTCTATTCAAGATGGAGTTGTTCTGGTTCACCTGCCTCCGACAGTTTCTTCTGTGAAATTAATTGATTAACAGCAACAGAAGAGGAATGATAAGATTCACATTACAGTCGTCTCCTCTGTAGATTTCTTCTCTTCCTATTAATGACTCCAACCACTAAAAACTGACAAATAAATTTAGAATCCTAGTGTAAGGTGGCTTTGGAAATTTTTCTCTCCTTGGTCTACAGTCAATACTTGAGTAATAAGCATTCAATGATCCCAGTGATATATTAATATTCTAGTGCTCAGAATTAAACAAAACATTTAACTATGATGGTGGAAAAATTTAGTTACACTTCATGTAGATTAATTTAAGTGGCTTATCAAATCTATATTTTGTATGGTCTATTTATCTCATCCTGGAGGATGGCTAAAGTTCCCACCATTTTATCCAGCCTTTAGGTACGGCTGTCTATTAGTCTCCCCTGGTTGCCATAACAGGAAACCACAGACTGGATACTTAAATAATATAAATTTATTTTTTTCACAGTTCTGGAGACTTTAAGACCAAGATCAAGGTGCTGGCAAGGTTGGTTTCTGGTGAGAACTTTCTTCCTGGCTTTCTTTTTTTTTGACAGAGTCTTGCTCTGTTGCCCAGGCTGGAGTGCAATGGCACAATCTTGGCTCACTGCTACCTCCACCTCCTGGGTTCAGGTGATTCTCCTGTCTCAGCCTTCCTAGTAGCTAGGATTACAAGCATGTTCTAACACATCCAGCTAATTTTTGTACTTTTTGTAGAGATGGGGTTTCACCAAGTTGGCCAGGCTGATCTTGAACATCTGACCTCAAGTGACCTGCCTGCCTTGGCTTCCCAAAGTGCTGGGATTACAGGCGTGAGCCACTGTGCCCAGCCCAGATGGCTGCTTTCTTACTGTGTCCTCACATGATCTTTCCTCCGTGTGAGTGTAGAGAGAGAGATTTCTGGTGTCTCTTCCTCCTCTTATAAGGACATTGGTCCTCCTGGATTGGGGATCCATCCTTAACCTTCATTGCCTCCTTAAAGGCACTGGCTCTAAATACAGTACAGTAGGAATTAGGGCTTCAACATATAAATTTTGAAGTAACATAATTCCGTTCATAACATGCTGTTCCCCTCTTCCTCAAAAGAAAAACATGAGGAGAAAACAAATCTGTATCCTTCATGAATAAGAAGGCCAGAGGTTTTCAAAATATATCTGTAATATGGGCAGCATTATCATGTTCATTAATTGTCATGTTAGAAATCACAAAGCAGGATTTTAGTAATGTGGAACATGGGACAAAGCATTTTGATGGAAATAGTCCAATGGCCAGGAAAAGACAGTAAACCATCTGCAGGTATGAAAGGTCTCATGGGGAACAAGTAGATGAAAGATGAAATGAGGAACAGAGATACAAAAACAGGCTATACAAACTGTATTTGTCCCATTCCTGCTCTTTTGACATAAGCCACCTGCCTTTCTACTCTTTGGCTAACATGCAGGAAGGAAATTCCTAGGAGTACCCTTCTATGATTTAGTGTCACTGTCTTGATCCCTTTTTTGTGTCTCATTGTTCCTTCTCAGTCTCAGTCTCTGACATTTGGTCCTAATAATTATTCCTCTAATTCCTTAGACATGTTGATGGAAACGTCCATTAAACATAACACTAAAAATAATAATATGATTATCTAAGTATAAATATTGATACAAGTATTTCTAGTACTTATCTATAAAAACATCAACTGACAGTTCCTGAGAACTTACAGTGTGTTAAGTGCCTTATACTTTATTGTATTACTCTGTTCTCACGCTGCTAATAAAGACATACCCCAGACTGGGTAATTTATAAAGAAAAGAGGTTTAACTGACTCACAGTTCACATGGCTGGGAAGGCCTCACGATCATGGCAGAACGCAAAGGGGAAGCAAAGGGACGTCTTACATGGTGTGAGGCAAGAGCGCTTGTGCAAGGGAACTCCCATTTATAAAACCATCAGATCTCGTGATGCTTATTTACTCCCATGAGAACAGTATGAGAGGAACCGCCCCCATGATTCAATTATCTCCACCTGGCCCCGCCCTTGACACGTGGGGATTATTACAATTCAAGATGAGATTTGGGTGGGGACACAGCCAGACCATATTACTCATCTTTTCATTGTATTCTCATAACAGCTTTCCAAAATATATTATTTATTACATCAGCACTTTCCCAGTATTGAACCTAGAAGCTTTTCATTTAGCCAACATCTCTTCCTAGCTTGTCACCTATGCTTTAGAACATTAACTCAGGATATAAAACTATATTTGAATATAATAACTTAGGATACAATATTACAGGGACACAGAATGGAGGATTGCATTAAGTTGAGCCCCCATGACATAATAGCACCACAGCAAGTGGCTAGTTCTGTGGTAAGCATCCATCAGACCTGCTTGTTTGGTGCTGGGGTGGATTTTTTACTTGATAATGAGGTTATTATTTCATAGAGTATAGCAAAAAATACATGAGTGCTTCTTTGGATCTGTCATCTTCCCAAAAGGCCCCTCTAACCTGTATAGTGTGCTTTGCTCATCTGTCTTATTGCTACCGAACATCAAGGGCTCCCTTTTTCCCAAGTACCCAGGAAGTTTACTGATAAACATAACTGTTTAGAATGAAAGAACATAGAAGTAATTGTGCTTTCAACTTCTTAATTTTTTGAATATATGTCATTACTCCTTTAATGTAGCTTGAATAAGATTATCTTAAAGTTGATCTAATTAAATATAATCTACAAATCCTTTTAAGCAACGATATTTTTGTATCATAAGTATTTTGCATGAATGTCTCATATGTACCTGGCATCATAATAAAATGAGTATACTAACAACAATTTATATTTGCTACCTCCATTTAAAGGTGCAGAAACTAAGGTACAGAGAGGTTAAATATCTTTTGCAGTGCTATGGACCTTATAATTGGCAGATAGAGCTAGGGTTTGAAGCCATGGTTGGCTGAGACTACAATTCTGATGTGTTTTGCCATTAGTCTGTGATTTCTCAAATGATTTTGACTTTTCTAAGTTATTAAATATGACCACAGGTGACCACAGCCACTACAGTTAGTTTCTATTCTAGTCTATATAAAGATTTATTTGCTCTTACCTGTTCCTTCATTTTCCAATAACATGTCTCAATTTCTTTATGTGTTTATGATTTAAGTAAAAATCTTGCCTTCTTTGAATATATTGTGTGTTTTTTATCTTGAGTTAAAGAAACTCCAGAGAAACATTCAGATTAAAATTTTCTTGAGACATTTTAAAGAAAAAATAAAAGATACAGATTTCCGTTTGCATTTTTTAAGTTTGAAGACACTTTCTGCTTTTGCAGGTTAGGGATTCGGTTTAACCCCTTGGCCCTGCTCTTCATCCCTGGCTTGTGTATGACTTAAGAATCACTATGCAAATATCACAGATAGGCATGTTTGGGTGTTTTTTGAGAGTATGTTTTCTGGTCTGTGGACTTCATGTCTGTGTTTCCAAATGAATGCATTTTTATATGAGTATTTGCAAGTCTTTCCCCTACTCCGCCCCAGAGATGATTTCATTTCCAGTGGGATCTGTAATGGCATAAGGAAGGCTCCTGATTTTTAAGAGACTTAAAATCCTGCTTCAAGAGAATTTAAACTTAACCCTTGTATTTTTGCAATATTCGATTATCCCCAGGTCCCTCTGCCCACTTATTTTCTGACTTAAACCATAAGTGCTCTCAGAGCCAATTTTCAAAAAATTTTACTTTGAAATTTTTATTTGATCAGCAGCCTCAAGATCTGAAGGGGATTACATTTTTCCCCCTTTCTTGTTTCTCGAACTAGCATAAATAATCCTCTTTGTGATAATACCCTGTGTCCCAGAGCGCTTGTTTATCATAAGAGGACTCTTGTTTCCATGGACTAATGAACTCAGAAGCTTGGCTGACTTTCTGATGCAAATGTCAGACAGGAACCATGTCTTTGCTTTTCCAGCCAAATTGCTTCGGTTTTACAACACGATGCTTGATTTATAGGAGTTTTTGAAATATTGAAATTGCCCCCTGTACTAAAAGAAATGCAACGTGTAGGCATTTTATTATAGAAACATTAAGAAGAATAATTTATAGGGGAAATGGGTTGCAGGGTTTTGGAAAATACTCAACTCTTTGAGCAAAATATGGCAGTGTCAATGAACAACACTGACATTCTAGAGGGAGATGTATGTATTGAGGAACAACCAGAGCCAACCTCAAGAGAATGTCATATTTCTCAGTTTGGATTTAAATAACCCTTATAGAAACAGCAAAAAGGGGAACATAAGACATCAATTCATTTTTGTTTTTTCTAGTATGCTTCTTTATTTTTTATTGATAAATGATCCAAAGTGACCATCAACCATGTGCTCACTCAAAAATAGGTTTTCTATTTTAGTCAGGCATTTAACTAGGAACCGTAGATGTTCCTATATAAGCACTGGGGAGGATGGTGAGAAAGACTAATTTATTGTACATATTCAACATGCCAAAAACAGGGACAGACAGCTTACATGTCTTTTTAAATCTCATTCCTTTTGTATAACATGAAAACTGGGTGTTAGTGTCTGCATGTCATTGCTTTGGATACCAGAAGTGAGAGAGATAAAGGACATGCCTAACATCTCACAGTTAGTAAACTTTGGGTGAAATATGCAATTCAGAGACCATGTTGATAAGGACAGAGCAGAGTAAAGCAATAGGCTGGTTTGAAAACATTCATTTTATAGTGTTAAAATATAAGAAAATGCTGACTAAATCCAATTAGTAAAAAAAAGTATATATATGTGTGTGTGTGTGTATGTATATATATGTGTGTGTATGTGTGTGTGTGTGCATTTTTCCCCCAAATGCATGGCGTCATTTGTGCCACAATTGGTATGTTGCTGTTGTGGGGATGAAAAGTGGGTTCTGGCAAGATGATCTGCATGCCTCTTCAGAGTAGTTTGTATAATGTTTTTATGTAAGAATTCAATGATTTTATGACCACTTAGAGGTCAGAGAGAACCTTTCAAGATGCATCAAACAGGGACCATGTTTAACAACAGACACATGACATAAAACTTAAAATAGTAGATGGAGAGTAGAGAAAAAAGTAGAGACACAACAGAACACAGAAAACTGGCCAACTGAGGCACTGGAGAAGAAAACGCTGATTAAATCCAATGCCCTGGAGATATAGACTGCTTCTGGACAGTGTTATTCATTTGTGTTTGATTATTTTGGGGGATCGTTAGTTTTTGAACACCTGGCAGATACCAGCCTTTGTTCTGGACAGTGAAGGGACAGAATTCCATGGCACAAGTTGCTTACAGCCTAGGAGGCGCAACAACCAAAGAGACACGTGATGGTGCCAAGATGGGGATAATCCGGAGTCACCCTGGGAGAACAGAGGGCCCCTAGCCCACACATAAAATGTCAGGAAAAGCTTTCCAAGGGAAAGATCATTAAACTAGGCTGAGATTAGAGGTGTAAGGAAGAGTTAGGTAAAGAAAGGGAGATTTGATGGGGACAGAAAGTATTTCAAACGCATTCTTTGATGCACAGTATCCCATAAGTGAGAGTGAAATGGAACAGTCTAGGAGATGTAAGCAGTTTGGAATTCCTGGAATGTAGAATGAGAAGGCACAGCAAACAGGGTAGGACTAAGAAGGCCAGCAGAAGCTATCCATACTTTCATTAAAAAAAATAATCACCATCACCATTATTATGTTATTCATCTATTTACTGTTCACAAACATTTATTATAGGGCAGGTACTCTGCCATTTAATGTGAGTTTTTTACAATGGAAAATACTATTTTATATGTAAGAGCAATGTTTTATTTATCTTTATATTCTTCATGATACCTGAAAATTGCACAGTGCATAGAAGTTATTATATACATATGTGTGTGTGTGTGTGTGTGTGTGTATATATATATATGAGATACTTGTTAAATTATCTGGATGTGATAATGAAGTGTAAATATCAGCTAAGGATCAGAAAAGAGTTTTTTAAATCTATGAAGAAATTTAGAAAATAATTTAATTTACTACAGCATCAAGAAGAATAAATTAGGAATAATTTTAACAAACAAGTATATTGAAAAATGTAAAATGTCATTGAAAGAAATTTAAAATGGCTTAAATAAATGGAAACACAGTTTGTATTTATGGAGTAGAGGATTTAATATTGTTAAAATGGCAGTACACCTAAAATTAATCTATGGATCCAAAGCAATCCCTACCAAAACCCTAACTGCTTTTTCTTGTAAAAAGTGACCAACAGCTCCTAAAGTTCATATGGAAATGCAGAGTACTCAGAATAGCTAAAACAATTGTATAAAAGTAAAAACAAGTTGGATGACTAACACTTGTCAATTTTAAAATTGTCTACAAAGCTACAGTAAGCAATATGGTGAGGTCCTGGCATAAGAAAAGCCATACAGAACAGTGGAAAAGACTTCAGAGTCCAGATATAAACCCTGGCATTCATGGTCAGTTGATTTTTGATACGAAAATCAACACAATTCAATGGGGAAAAGAATAGTCTTTTCAAGAAAGTTCTGGAACAAGTGGCTATCTATACATAAAAGAATGAAATTGGACTTCCTTCTCACTCCATATAAAAAAATTAATGCACAATGGATCAAAGGCCTAAATGTAAGAGCTAAAACAATAAAACTCCTAGAAGAAAATAGAGGAGTAAACCTTTGTAACCTTGATTTAGGCAATAGTTTCTTAAATATTATACCCAAAATGAAAACAGATAAATTAGATTACATTAAATTTTTAAAAACTTTTGAGCTTCAAAGGATACAACAAAGAAAGTTAAAAGACAACCTACATATGGGTAAAAATATTTGAAAAAAGTTTTATAGTTAGATAATAAAATGTGTTGGTGAGGATACTGGGAAATCAGAACCCATGTACACTGTACACTGTAAAATAGTGTGCAGTTTTACAGTGCACACTATTTGAACAGTTTGGCAATTCCTCAAACAGTTAAACACATTGTTACTATATGTCTCAGCTATTCCATGCCAAGTATGTGTGTGTATATATATAGGTACACACACACACACACACACACACACACCAACTTTTACATAAACATTTATAGAAGTATTATTCATATTAGGGAAAACATGAAAACAGTCTAAATGCTCATCAACTGTTGAATAGAGAAATACAATGCAGCATATCCATATAATGATATAGTATTTGGCCATAAAAAGGAATGAAGTACTGACACATGCTACCACATGAATACACCTTGAAATTGTTTTACTAAATAAGCCAATATAAAAGGCTACACATTGCATGATTCCATTTATAAGAAATGTCAGAATAGCAAAATCTATACAGATGGAAAATAAATTAGTAATAACAAAGCAAAAAAATGAGGATACTTTGGAAGTCTCTTATTTCTGTCTTCTGCAAGTAAGGGCTGACTTGTTCCCAAGAGGCATTATGCAGTCCATGGGACCCCGATAGATTTTTTTTTACCAAGTTTCACTGAGTAATATAATTTTAATTTTTATCTTTATACAAATGTAGTAATAGAATATATTTTTTAATAGAGGAAGGGTTCAACAAAGGAATGTGGCGAGGACCCAGCAAAATCATAATGAGACTCTGCTTGCTGAATTTGAAGACAACCTCATCCCATCCTGCCCCAAGGTAGAAATCCCTAGGATGAAACAGAAACTATTCTTTTTTGTAAATTGCATAAATGGCCATCATACTTTGCAATACTTTCCATCAAACAGTGGGTTTAATTTTCTCATGTCTTGTATCTGTGCTCACCTCTGATTCATAGAATGTGGTAAATATGATGTTATGTGTGTTCTGAGCCTATGCCACAAGAGGTATTGCAATTTCCAATGCCATGCCCTTAGAACCGGAAAAACACCATATGAACAATCCTGGACTAGCCTGCTGGAGCAGGAGGGAACAGGTGGACAGAGGATCTAGTCGTAACATCCATGCCAGAGAAGTTATCCTGACCCAGCAAGCCCAAGGGACCCCACATCTTCTGGCAAGCACCTGAGCAGAGATCAGCTGAACCTGTTCCTTATTTTGCTGCAATACAGCCCAAGATAGTCAGATTTTAAATATCTGACTCCAAATTGACCTACTGTGTTACAAAAACTTTTTTAGAAATCTCAGTTTTGAAGTATCTATTCTTGAGTTTGATTGTGTACATTTGACCTAGCTGAAATTTTATTATCTGTTTTCTTCAGTGCAAGCTAGAAGATTCCACTTTTACCTTGATTTCAGAACAATGATCAGTCAATGTTATCTGTGTTGAGAGGTAAAGTGGTCTCTAGAATAAAATATGTGGCCATGGCAGGACAGTATGCTACTCCAACTCTTAGATATAACTGTCAGTTTTTTCTTACAAAACAACATGATAATTTATTTATTCAATTATTTAAAGGTGCTAACAAGAATGCGTAAGCAGTAACAGCATATAAAACATTGGGTTTTTGAATGCATTGCCTCGGGGTCCAACCACTGGTGATTTTCATAACATAAAATTTAAACAACCCCCTCCCCCACCCCAACACACACACACACCCCTCCCCCACCCCAACACACACACACACAAACACACACACACACACACACAGCCACTGTGTAGTGGTTCACAACTGGAATCTCAGCATTTTAGGAAGCTGAGGTGGGAAAATCACTTGAGCCCCGAAGTTTGAGACCAGCCTGGGCAACACAGTGAGACCCTGTCTCATTAATAATAATAATACTGAAATAAAATAAAAACCACAATTTAAAAAAATGAAACATACTCTTCACTTGCATTCTGAAATTAGGTGGTTAAACAAATAAAGAAAACTCTGCCTCTTAGCTTGTCCTCAAAACAAACTAGTTATTGTTTTCTGTCCATCAAAAATAACTATAAGCTTTGAGTCACAGCACACCTCAAAACAAACCCCAGATAGTTACACAATTTAATAAAAGGAGATGAAAAACATAAATATATTTTTATCTGTAACATAAAAGAGGAAGACATTCTTATAATCAAAGCAAAGGGAAAAATCACAAAAGTATGTATCAGATTTGGTGTTCTTAACACTTTTGTTTGTAAAAAACATCATAACATTAAAATACAAGTAGAAATCTAGAAAAATATTAAGCGCAACCTATATAACACAATAAAAGCTAATGTCATTTATACATAAGGTGTTCATACAAATTAAAAAAGAAAAATTCCTGTAATTTATCAATTTCCTAAATTAAGATTACTTATAATCAAAGAAATACAAACAGTAATATTTTTTACACGCCAATTTAACAAATGAACTTAAGACCTGTTTTCACTGGGTACTATTGCTAGGGGTCAGTTTTACAAAACTAAAATAATGTATATTTTTCCTTGGAAAGTTTTCAGTTTTGTGTGAGAAAACTAGATCAATAGGTCCATTAGGTATAGTTGTGTAGGTTGTGCATAATATACAGGACTCAGTTTAAGATGCAAGTGGATTCTACCCATCAAGCCATAAGCCCTGGTATGAGCTTCATTTGCTAACAATTAGATATTAAAAATATTTTATATAGACTAGGAGCATGCATGCAGAAACAAACATTAAAAACATAGGTATAATATAATAACTACTAATGGGAATTTTCAGAGTTCTATGTGAGCACAGCCTGGTGTTCAAGAAAAGGATTGTGTGTGAAGGGGTCAGGAGCAGAGTCCTGAAAACTAAACCGGAATTGGTCCCATTAATAAATATGCATAGATAAAAGAGCTTTAGACAGGAAAGATTACATGGCACATTTAGCATGTCATGTAGTGTGTGAAGAGTGTCATCATGCTTGAGACTGGCAAAACAAAAATGAAAAATATAGGAAAGACTTCATATAAGCTACTAGAAGTCTGGCTGAGAGTAATGGAGAGCTATGGAAAGCTTTCTAGGCAGGAAAGTAATAAACAGATCTCAGTTTTAGGGAGATTAATCTGCCACACCAAGGAGAATAGATTGATGATGGTTTTGGAAAGAAATTAAAAGTCTGGCAAGATTTGCTGTTCCTCTATTTATCTCCTAACCAAGTTTTTCCAGTGCCTTGCTGTAGTACAGATCTGAGTTCTCTGTGACATCTGTCCACCCAATTAGATATTCTTTCCCCAGCTCACTTATTGCGCAATCTGATAATTTCTGTCAATGATTTTTTATGTGATAGCTCCAGGAACATATGGAGTCTGACTTAAATTGCTATTAGTCTTAACTCCAAATTCCTGGGAGAGGGAATATGGTTGGTTTAGAGAGTGCAGGGTAGTTTGATCCAAATAGCCATGGTTGGGGTGGCTCAAAGCTGGCTGTCACCCCTCCTTATTCAGGGAATAAAGAAGGAGCAATTCCTGCAAAAAGAGAGAGGTTTTGAGTTAATTTTGACACAGCCACACACCTAAAATATACTGTACTAAATCAGGGGAAGTCTGGTGTTATGGTCTGAATGTTTGTCCTCCCCTCAAATTCATGTGTTGAAACCTAATCACCAGTGTGAGGGTATTGGGAAGTGGTGGGGCCTTTGGGAGGTGATTAAGTCATGAGGGTGGAGCCTTGGTGAATGAGATTAGTGCCCTTATAAAGGAGGCTGCACAGAGCTGTGTTGCCTCTTCCATCACATAAGGACACAGTGAGAAGATGTCATCTATGAATATGAAATCAGTTCTCACCAGACAGTGAATTTTCCAGTCCCTAGATCTTGGAATTCCCACCCTCTAGAACTATAAGAAATAAATTTCTATTGTTTATAAGTGACCTAGTTTATGGTATTTTGTTATAGCAGCCTGAATGGACTTAGACAGCTGGTATTTTAAGGACAGGCAGGGGAAAGTAGGCCGTAAAAGAGAGAGATGGGAAGGAATAGGAAAAACATCAGGAGAATGGCTGAATTCGTTATGAAATACATGCACGAAACCAATCTGAAATATATCAAGAATTTTTATATGGCTCACATTTGACCCAGCAATTTCCCTTCTAGTATTTCACATGCTCCAGATACATCAGAGATCTCACAGGAGTCTTGCTCCCTTCTCTGCGTTTCTTCTAGACTCATCTCCCAGCACTTCTGGATCTACTCTCTATGCCCCAGCACCATTTATATGCATGAAAGTTCTCTACATCTTGCTTGCGCTTTTTCACTTCTGAGTTATTTATATGCTTTTGTCATTGCCTAAAATATCTCCTTCTGAACTCTTTTCTATATGTGTACAGGACTTTTCTTCATCATGTGAAGAAGCCAACACAGACATCAACTCTTGCAGAAATATTTACATTCCAGGATGGGTGGAATATTCATTCTCTAAGACACTCTCCTTACTGCTCATTTCACTTACTTCTGGGTACAGTAAGTATCATTATTTTTTGGTTTTTTAATATAACTGTCTCATAATATTGTTCATTCTTAAAGGATAACAACCATATCTTGTCCATCTTCATAACCTTGAAGAATATTATAGTACTTTGTTAATAGATAACATTCAATAAATATTTGTGGAAGAAATTTAGTTATTGGATAATTATAGTCAAATATATTGAGAAGAAACAGGGTAAAGATATTGATTAACTGCTGTCATTGTTAAAAAAAATTGTCATGTTAAGATGTGGGGACAAAGAGATTAGCTCCTCTATAGCTCTGGGAACTGTTATGTGCGTTGCTGTGAATATTTTTATTCAAGAGAAATGTCTAATTTTGTTTGACTGAAAAGATGAGCTTTTATCTTATAATCTTAAAATTGAATGTGATTACCAAGCCTAGCTTCTGGATTAACAGGGTAAATTATTAGCAAGTTTTTACTGAGTTAAAAGGCAAACATTAGGCAGTTAAAATTATAATACAGTAGATTCTCATGTAAGGTCATCAACAAATTATTGGAAACTGCGACTTTAAGCGAAATGACTTACTATAGGCTACTTGATATAAGGAAAAGTTCCCATTACATATTTCTGGTCACAGAAACGTTATCAAATTTCTAAATAAAGCCCCCAAATGCTGCTAATATTAAACATCAAAATAAATCTGAGCTATCCACACATTTAAGAAACATTAATTAAAACAAGTAAGATAGTTATTTACCCACTTATTCTCTATTAAGGTTCACTGATGTCTTGAGCCTCTCACTGTAGCTCAGGGCACCAGGCAGGGACCCACAGTGAACAGGAAGCCATTTCATCACAGGGCACACTCACACACACCCCTACCCCCGCTCAAACTGGGACACACAAATTCACCTAATGTGCACTTCTTTGGGATGTGGGCAGAAATGAGAGTACCTGGAGAAAACACACATAAACATGGGAAGAATATGGAAACTCCATAGAGGAAGTGGCCCCAGCCGTTTTTCTGATCGTTATAATAAAACAATGTTGAATGAAATGACATCATTTGAGGGCCTGCTGTAGTCCTATTCTGAATTTCTAATGGTGTTTTAAAGTGATTATTGATTGATTTGATTCTTATCTCACCTTATTAAGGATCTCAAGAATTGGCATATTGGCTGGGGGCAGTGGCTCATGTCTGTAATCCCAGAGCTTTCGGAGGCTGAAGTGGGCAGATCACCTGAGGTCAGGAGTTCGAGACCAGCCTGGCCAACATGGTGAAACCCCATCTCCACCAAAAATACAAAAACTAGTCAGGCATGGTGGCATGTGCCTGCAATCCCAGCTACTCCGGAGGCTGAGGCACGAGAATCCCTTGAGCCTGGGAGGCAGAGGTTGCAATGAACCGAGATTGCACCACTGCACTCTAGCCTGGGTGACAGGGAGAGACTCCACCTCAAAAAAAAAAAAAAAAAAAGAATTGGCATGTTTATTCCCTTGGGTGTTTATTCTAGGGAAAACTGTTGAGTAGGCAATACCAACATTTGATGTCATCAATTACAGTGTCTCATATTTTTAAAAGCTATTTTAAGAAAAAAATAATAATATACAATCACTTATAATCTCATGTAATTTTAAATCAGTTTTTAGTGAGCATTAATGCTTCTTTCTGATTGTGGAATATATTCCTCCTTTTTCCCCCTCCTTTCTTCCTACTATCCTTCGTTCCTTATTTCCTGTCTTTTAATTCTCTACCCTTACCTCCTGTCTTTCCCTCCTTCCTTTAAATTAAATGGATGAATATATTAAAGAGATACTACAATGGAAAAAGAGCCCTCTGGAATCCACGAAATCACATCCAAACCTGATATTAAAATGTATACTTCCCATCAAATACTTATTTAGTCACCTTAATATCAGTCTTCCTTATATGCATACAGCCATGTGTCACTTAAAGATAGGGATACATCCTGAAAAATGCATAGTAAAGCAATTTCTTTGTTTGTCAACTTCACAGAGTGCGCTTACACAAACCTAGATGGTATAGCCTGCTACACACTTTGACTATGAGGTATATACTATTGCTTCTAGGCTACAAACCAGTGTAACATGTACTGTACTGTACTGTAGGCAGTTGGAACACAAGGGTAGGTATTTGTCCATCTGAACATATCTAAACATAGAATAGATACAGCAGAGATATGGTATTGTAATTTTATGGAACCACTGTAGTACATGCGGTTTGTCATTGACTAAAACATTGTTATATGGTGCATAGCTATTTCTTTAGGAGAGATCCCAGTACTGACAGTTTAAAAGGCCAAAGCTTGTTTTGAGAAAGCCTATGTATTTTTGGTTGTTATGGCCTAGAAATTGTCTTGAAACTAAATAACATTTTAATTATCCCACGCCTTCAAGTAACATAAGGTTGAGTCAAAGTTAATTAATAGATTAAAGATTGTTTGCCTCAGGATAGCATTTAGAAGACATGTGTTAATTCCTTAGTTGAATTTCTGATTTGAAGCACAAAATAAATAATAAGCATTATTTCAAGAATGGAAGACTTTTCTGTCTTCCATTAAGCTTTGCAAAAAAGGTAAACTTATATATAAGATTAAATAAGAAATAAGAACCTACAGAGTTTATCATTTCCAAGAGACATTTGCAGGTGGCTGACCTCTGTTTAATTTTAATTTTAATTCTAATTAAATTTAATTCTAATTAAATTTTAATTCTGTTTAAATTTAGGTGGTTTCGAAGAACAAATGAATGAAAGTGCTTAATTATTAGCACTTAAATACATTAGGACTCTCATTAAAATCTAGAATATCTGCTTGAAATTACCATTCAATGTAGATGCATCTCAATTAAACAGATTATGTGTATATTTCTTCACAAGTTATACTCTTCTGAGGAAAAAAACTACATATATGGCTTCAGAAGTATATCAAAAGGGCTTTGGACAAAAATGACCTTCAGTTTCCGTGAGTTTTGTGAATTGAAAATACGGTATATCTCAAAGGGGAGCAGGCTTATATATTAGGATTGAAAAGCAACATTTATTTTGATATTGAGACTATTCCCTTCCCCTAAGAAAATCATTTTCAGAAGTCTCTTAAAATTGGATTGCTTTAAATGATAAGTAAAATTTATATATGTCTATATTTTGTATATATGCTTGTATATTTCATATATACATATATACATATAGAATAGTAAAGTTTCTTATAATAAATTATATGCTTGAAACTTTGAAATAAAGATGAATGAATCCAGTACCAGACTTTTTAATATATTGTTAGTTGAGAAAGAAGTGAATTTTCCTCGCTGCATCAATTTGTCAGTTTTGTTGACAGGGTAGGTACAGTAAATTTCCATCCAGAGAGAATCAGTCAAATTGATACATAGTCTTTGACATGACTCAAATAAGAGATTTTGGTGATATCTACATCTTCAACTAGAGCTGTGTTTTTGTTGACTTTAGAGTTGCAGTAATAAGGTAGGATAAGGATTGGAATAGATAGTGAAAATGCTCCAGATGTAGTTAAGCTTAAAGGGAGATAGAAGGAAGGTAGGGCAAGATATCCACCATGGTAATAAAAACTAGAGAAATGGCAGACCTTTGTATCTAGAAACCACATTGATAATAAACCTGATAATAATCTTCAAGATAAATCACTTGTAAAGAGCAGTTGTGGAAACTGTCACCTGGACTTGCGTTTATTGGCTTTTATCAGTGGTGCTGGGGTATGGGTAATAAATCTGGTTAATATGAATTCATAATAATGCATGTGAGGATTCTAATAAAATAACTATGTTTTCATTTGAGTGTTCAACTTACTCTACATTTTTTGAGTGTAAGGCTTATGAACTAAGAATATAAGGCCTAACTACCATGTGCTCCACTCTTTTCTATCCATTGCCAAATGATAAAACTCTCTCAGAAATTATGGATTTGACATGAGATGAGGTGTTAATTGGAGTTTGGGAACAAATTGAAAACCCCGACCCTATTTTTTGAAAGTTTACAATAATTATACTCTCTTACAAAAATCATCCTTTAGCTGCTTTTCATGAAAATCTTGATCAGGACAGGATGTTCATGAGACCATCACATTAAACAAAATAAGCACATTTCCAGTTGGATTTGATCACCAGATTCTACCTGCTGAAATCACACTGAGTCAAATAAGCATGTTAACCTGTATCTACATTTTGTTTCTTTATTTATAGAGGAAAGTGTTGGATTAAGTCATAAAATTGAATTCTATTTTACTTAAAGGCAGCTGGGTACAGTGGATAGAACAGATTTTATAGGTCTCATTTAAAATCGAATTGTGCCTATTGGGTGTGTGACTCTGGGCAGAGTTGCTTTACTTCCCTGATCCACAGTTTACTGTTTCTTGCATTTAGGATGAATGCATTTGCTGGTCTTCTTGCATTTGTGATAACATTTAATGTATGTTGTCTCTGTTAGTTGCATTTATCTATGGCATTATTTCCATATCATGGATGGATGTGTGTATGTATTTGTGTGTCTATGTATAAAATGCCAACTAATAATTTTTATTATCATTTTATGAGGTAATTAATTTAAACATTTATTCAGCATAGTAATTTGGGCAAACCAAAAGGGAAAACACCCTTTTGGTAGTCTATTCAATATAACATCTTTCTTTTGACCTTTGATTCTCAAGTTCACCTGGAAAATTTACTCTAATGGCCTTAAGATAGCACTCTCCTGGAAATCAGAACTTTTTCAGCCTAAACACAATATTCAAGTTTGTTTTCAAGTTTAATGTGTTTTTAAAAATATGAGTGACTGGCCAGGCACTGTGGTGTGGGCCTCTAGTCCCAGCTATCCAGGAGGCTGAGGCAGGAGGATAACTTGAGGCCAAAAGTTTGAGGGTACCATCCACTATGATTGCACCCATGAATAGCCACTGCACTCAAGCTTGGACAACATAGCAAGACAACGTCTCTATTTTAAAAAAATGGGTGACTGATAACAGTCATTTGACCTTGCATACATCTATGAGTAGTTTTCCAGATCATCTAAAGCATTAATTCTTCAAAGGCAAACTTAACAGAAACACCCTCAAATAGTGATAGGATATCTAGATTTTCATTGTGGAATTAATATAACTTATTTTAGCAGCTACAATTATACATCATTTATAAATAGCCTAGATTTCAGATAAAATTTTCTTTCTTAAACAAACAAAAAAGAAAAAATAAATTTTTGAAGTGGTAACTATGTGAATTCTATTGACGTGTTTATATTTCAGGTGTGAATATTTAATTTTTACTATGGATCAATTATTTCCATTCTTAAATTTTTGTTTTGTTTTGTTTTGTTTTGTATTTTTTTCAGAGTCAGGATCTCAGTCTGTCATCCAGGCTGGAGAGCAGTGACGCAATCCTAGCTCACTGTAATATTGAACTCTTGAACTCAACCAATCCTCCCGCCTCATCCTCCCCAGCAACTAGGACCACAGGTATGCACCACCTTGCCTAGTTAATTTTTCTGTTTTTCTGTAGAGACAAGGGTCTTGCTCTGTTGCCCAGGCTTGTTTCAAATTCCTGGGCTCATGTAGTCTTCCTACCTTGGCCTCCCCAAATGCTGGAATTATAAGTGTGAACCACTCCCTCTGGCCTTAAATTTTTTAATAGAATGACTTTTTTTTTTTGGTAGTCACCTTGCTTAATAGTTTTGATTAGCAGTACCTGAAAACGATGCCACTATTTTCATATTACTACATAAATAGGTCTGCCCATCTGACAAATGCATAATTTTTGAACATTTTTTGAAGGTCCGATGGAATCTAAACATTGATTTCTATTTTGTAGTTGGCTGAATAATGACCCTGCCAAGATGCCTGCATCTTGATTCCCTGAACACGTACCTTACGGCAAAAGGGACCTTGCAGCTGTAATTAAGTTAGGAATTTTGAGACATGGAGATTGTCCTGGATTATCTGAATGGCCCAATAAAATCACAAGTGTCCTTTATAAAAGAAGGCAAGGGGAGATTGAACCATAGAAGAAGATGAGAGGATGATGGAAACTGAGGTTGCAATAATGCACTTTAAGATGGAGAAAGGGGCACCAAGACAAGAAGTAGAGGCCTAGAAGCTGGAAATGCAAGTCTAGAGGCCGGAAAAATCAAGACACAGATTTTCCCCTGGAGAATCCAGAAAGAACACAGCCCAGCCAACAAATCAAGATACAGATTATCCCTGGAGAATCCAGAAAGAACACAGCCCTCCAGCCAACACCTTCACTTTAGGCTTCTGACATCCAGAACTATAAGATAAACTTGTGCTCCTTTAAGTCAATAAATATGGGGTAAATTGTTAAAGCTTCAATAGGAAACTCACACACTACTGCTTTAAAAGAAGGGCTGAAATTACATATTTTGATGGTTTTCTCTTCCTCTCCTAAATTAAATAATTAGTTGAACAAATTATAGACCTATATTCTGACAATTTTCAGAGAGGGCAAGTTAGGGATTTTAACCTTATAATGTTTGTGGAGTCTCTGATCTGCAAGAATGTGATGAAAAATGGGGAGGGGATGCGGTGAGAACATCCCACTTAACCTGTAGTTACTTAAAGTGGAATTGCCTTAAAAAATGAGATCGTCATTACCCTTCCCTTTACAAAAGTGACTGATGTCTTCAGCTGCTATTAATAAATGGTGCTGGCAATTCTACTGGGTTATTTGTTTCATGTCCTTCCCAATCTTCACATTCTCTACATCTTAAAACTTTTCACTCATTCATGAAGACTGCCTAATGCACCAGAACATTGCATTAAGTTGCTATCTGGCTCTCTAGATAAACATTAAAATAAAAGAGTCATTAGGAAGGGGTGAAAAAGATTACAGTAGAAGGAAAGGCCTTTTGTAAATTGCTTTCCAAGATCTAGGCACCATTCCAGGAAAATGAAGGGCACTTTTCAATGGACTTTAACCTTCTCCTTTTGGTGGCATGAAGTCCTTTAGGGCATCAACTATGCAAGCCAATGGTGAATATTTTGCCAGAATTTTGCATTAAAATTGTAATCACTTAATATTTTGAGGTTATCCAAAGATATTTGATGATATAGTGATATTAAAATTTGCATTTTATGTTTATTATAATTAACAGAACAAGTCTGTCGAATATTTCTTTGGGAACTCATACAGCTACATTTTTTCCATATATTTGTGTCAATATAAAAATAACTCCCATTTAGGAAAAGAAGTTGTTCTTTTATGAGTAAAACCTATGTTTTCAATACTATGATTCCTTGGAAAATAAATATTCCTTACAAGATAAGAGTGATAGAAATTTAGACATGAGAAACCAAACATTCCTTATACATCACCTACCATCAATGAAATAAACAAAGAAAATAAGATGTGGAAGAAATATTTTTAAATGTGAGGTAAAGTGAAATATAAAGAGAGATACATAATATATATGATTAAATCATGCTCATTAATGAATTATTAGAGCAGAGCCAAATTAGTTAAGTGTACGCGTAGGTTAAGCCCTTCTTTCTCTGATAAATTAATCTATATGAAATCAGGTTTAGAAGAGCTTGCACGATTATTATATGCTACACAGGTGTGTGTACTACCCAACTCCTATTCTCCATTTGACACCATTGGTATGACACAATTTCATAAACTACAAGGAAATGGAATCCCTAAGGAGTACCTTGTTTAGAATTTCACAACTAGCACATGACAGAGATGAAATTAGAATCTGTCTTTTGATGCAAAAAGTATGCTCTTTCCTCAAGAGGTAGTCTAAAAAGCGAGTGTCAAAAGGGGAAAGGGAATATTCCATTGAAATTCTTCTTTATGAGTCTTGGTTCCATGTATGTGTGTATCACAACTGGTGGGTCACCTTAGTTTGTCAATGAAAAAATCCATCCACCAAAAATTCCTTATCACAATCCCCTTTAAAAAAGGAGAAGTAATTACAATGGATCTATCAATCCAATGAAAATGAATCTATTACCAAATCTGAAATTTACAAAAAACATAGAACTGATAAGTAAATTACATATGCATTTTTTTTTTTTTTTTTTTTTTTTTTTGCTATTTGGTATATGATATTTTCCGGGAGAAAATTCATGTAATTGTTATTTTGCAATAGCCAAAAAGATTATCACTGGCCTATGGAGACACTATATTGTATTAAACATATAAATATAATGTTAAGAAGCATTTAAGTATGCTAGTTGCCAGATAGAATTCTCAGATTTTTTATTTGTTCTTTTTGTATACTGCATGCCAACACAGTCCTCACAGTTATTTATGCTGTTGGATCTGTTATAATCCCTATTTTACAGATTGAGAAACTGAGCACACAGAGGTTCAGTAACTTATACAAAGTCGCCCACATAGTGGCTGTACCTGGGATTCAAATCCAGGTGTCTTGACTCCAGAGATCTTTGTGTTAATATATGCTCAAATATATAATAATTTCTAATACAAGTTGAGTAGATTTTCTTAAGATACCAACAATTGTTTAAAAATGGAGAAATAGAAAAATGAAACTTCCTAAAGCTAAATTATGATGTGATTTTTCAGCATAAAAGAGTCTGCCAAGGACTGAGTAGGTTAAATTAAAAAATATCCATTTAGACACCTTCCTCATAACATTTCAGAAAATTGAAAAATATGTAAAAGATTCCAAAAAGATATGAACACAAACAACAAGCTGGTTACTTATAAAGAAATAAGAATTAGAGGCCAAGTGCGTTGGCTTACGCCTGTAATCCAGTACTTCAGCAGGCCGAGATGGGCGGATCAACTGAGGTCAGGAGTTTGAGACCATCATGGCCAACATGGTGAAACCCCGTCTCTCCTAAAAATACAAAGGTTAATTGGGCAATTGGGCATGGTGGTGCACACCTGTAATCCCAGCTACTCAGGAGACTAAGGCAGGAGAATCACTGGAACCCGGGAGGCGGAGGTTGCAATGAGCTGAGATCATGCCTCTGCACTCCAGCCTGGGTAACAGAGCAAGACTCTGTCTCCGAAAAAAGAAAGAAGAAAGAAATAAGAATTAGAGTGGTATTTGACGTATCATCAGCAAATCCAAATGTGACAGTGGAGAAATACAGTTATTTTAAGTTTTAAAGGAAAATATCATTCCTTACCAAAATATCAAGGACAAGTACAGGACAGACACATATTTGGATATGCATGGACTCATTAAGTCTACCACTCACCTCCTAAAGTGATTTTGTAGAATGAATTCCAGCAAACTTAAGATGAAACACAAGAAAGAGGAAGACATGACATTCAAAATATCACACAAAATGTGAGTGAAATTTAAAAGCTTGATGTTAACTGTGAAATTGTCTTAGAAAATAAAGTAGAATAGAAAGTCAAAACGTTTTAAAAGGAACGTTTTTAAAGGACACAATTCATTCACTGAAACATAGAAAATAATATAGAAATTACATGATTTTGGTCCAGGGTTTCTCAGTCTGGGCACTATTGACATTTTGCATCTGGTAATTCTTTTGTGTGAGAGGGTGGCTTGTGAATTACAGAATGTTTAGCAGCAACTGGAAAAATGATGAAATGCTTTACTTTTCTGACACAAATGTGCTCTATAAATATTTGTTAACTGAACTAAGTTTACAGAATAAAATGGGATGAATGTCAAAAACATTTACGTGAAAAGTAATGGTGAATAAAATATGAGCGAACATCGGGCATTACATTGCTTAGCTTACATCATAAAATTCAAGAGATAATGACAAGTTGATGGGTTATGACCTAATATTAAAGTGAGTATGCAAATCTATGCAGATAATAAAGAGGGAAGCTAAAAATAAATTTGGTATACTTTGGGAGGAATGAGGAATAAGAAAAGCACAAAGGAAGGTATACTTTATGTATGCGTATGAAAAATAGCTTCCCATATTAATAAAAAACAGGAAGCAAACAAAACAAATACAAATAAACAAAACCCAACATATTAGTGGGACAAGTCAATGGTTGTGAAAGTCATATCATTATCTTTTACTTTTATATTGTTCAATTTATTTTTTACTTTATTAAAACAAAAATTATAGATTTTATGGAAGAAAATGTGAAAATAACAAAATGGTTGTGCTATGTAATTAATTGGTTGTTTCATGGGAAACCTAACATCCTCTTCAGGAATACTGAATGCTGAATGAGAAATTGATAGATGAGTTTTTAGGAGCTGCTCCCATAGAAAAGTCTAAGTTATGGCACGGTGCAATAAGGCTTACATTTTGGAAATATCATTTTCAGGGCTGAATAAATGATAGGTCAAAGAGGTACTATATTAGAGATACAAATTCAATTAGTAGGTTATTTTGACCAATCGGGTGAGAATAGCTATGGATTTGAAGGGAAGGATAAACAGACTGACGAGAAACTTGGGAAACAGGAGGGCCAGGATGTGGGGACAAATTCTATATGAGAAGTAGAAAAAGAGAACGTCTAGCATGACCTCTGTGATCAACTGTGAGAGGTAATATAGGAAAAGAAATAGTTTTATTTTAGGAGAAAGAAAAAATTAGTTTTTGAAAATGTTGACTATGAGGGCATGTTTTAGTTCATCTGCACTGCTATAACAAAACACCATCAGCTAGGTGGCTTATAAACAAAAGAAATATATTTCTTCCCATTTGGGAAGCTAGAAACTGCAAGATCAAGGCACTGGCAGATTTGATATCTGGTGAGGCCCACTTATTGCTTCATAGAAATGATGCCTTCTCACATGGTGAAAGGGAGACCTTTGGTCTCTTTGGCCCCCTATAAGGGCACTAATACCATTTACAAGGGCTCCATTCTCAAGACCTAATCATCTCCCAAAAGGCCCCACTCCTAATATATCACCTTGGGGGTAAGGATGTCAACCTATGAATTTTGGGGGGGAACCTAAACATTCAGACCATAGCAGGATCTGCTGTTTGTTCACACAGATGTTGAAAGATTCAAAGAGTGATATAGAAATACAAATTTGTCGAAAATATTCAGTCTAGTGCTATTATTTTCAAGATAATATTATGAATGTGGTAAGTGGTATGTTATTCAGGGCTCTAAGCACTTAGCTGTGTCAACTTGAAATATTATTTCTTTTCCACACCAATAAAATGAAACAAAGTTAGGATAAGATGACATTAAAGATATCTTGAGGTTCTGGGAATTTGTCAAAACTTTTTTTTTGTTGTTTTTTCTTTTCGAGACAGAGTATTGCTCTGTCACCCAGGCTGGAATGCAATGGCACGATCTCAGCTCACTGCAACCTCTGCCTCCCAGGTTCAAACAATTGTCCTGCCTCAATCTTCCCAGTAACTGGATTACAGGCGTCCGCCACCACGCTCAGCTAATTTTTGTGTTTTTAGTAGAGACAGCATTTCACCATGTTGGCCAGGCTGGTCTCGAACTCCTGACCTTGTGATCCACCCACCTCGGTCTCCCAAAGTGCTGGGATTACAGGCATGAGCCACCGCGCCTGGCCCTAAAACTTCTTACTGAAATTAGTCTAGTATCAACAGTGACTAGATACATAGAGACTGAGTTGTAGTCTATATGTCAGAGTTATGTGTATTCCAATCAGCTCTCTCTATAATTGATACTTCATAATGCAAATGCTAAACTGAGTCTGGAGTTTTCAGAGTTGTATAGTCTCTGACAAAATGCCCCTCATTTGTTTTTACTATTGTGTTCATGGACTATATATTATGTACTAATGCCCAATATGTTCCTGATTTTAAGCGAAGCCATTTATCTTACTTTCAATCCATTTATAACATATTGTTAATTTAAAAATATCTTCAGGACAACTGGTTGAGTTGGGAGGAAATGTGCTCTGGGACTCCAAGGGATGTTTCTGGATAGAGAAGTAGAATTTTGGCCTGAGCACATTTTTGTGGCTTAGATTGATACTATCTTCTTCAGTGTTTATTTCCTGAATTAATCCTGATTGCTCAAAACAGTTAATTTTCTTGTTGCTTTTTGTCTGCCTCTCTGGTCTAGACTGGAAATATGTCTTCTCTAAACATTTGGTAAATAGCCCAACCTGAAACTCCTTTACCAAATCTATGTACAGCATTTCCCCAGGGAAAATGCTAAATTTGACCACTATACCCAAAAGGAAAATCTTAGCAACCTTTCCAAATTTAAACATTATGATTTTTCCAACAAGGATCTTTGGAAGCAAAGATGTATGGAGTTTGTATATTTTGGTTTACAGAAACTCAAACTGAAATTTGATTCACCTTACTTTTCATTAAGTACAAAGAAGAGAATCCAGGCTTTTCCTAGAATTAAATATAATCTCTTTCCAACTGTATTCTGTGAATTTAAAAGCACTTCAAGTGATTAAAAATAACTTTGTATCTATAACTCAGTCACAGTGCATATGATCACAGCACAGCTGACTTTTATCACATGTGATATCTTACAAATAAATGGCCTTGTTTGTGAGAGAGAGGAATTTTAGGTTTATAAAATTGAAGATTAAAACTAAGCAAATTCCAGGTTCTATTTTAGTCTGTGCTTTAGCAAAATACTTTCCAAGTAACGTTTATTAGAGAGCAATGCATATTCAACTAGTTTAAGAATTTTTTGTTTGCATTGATGGTTTTGCTCATTTAAAAACACAGTTTAGAACTTTAGTCCAGGTTATAATCTATATTATTAGAGCTATAGATTACTTGAAAATTAAATATTACTTTTATCACTCATTATTATTGTTAAACTTGAAAACTTTACACAGTGTAAGAATTGGTTCATTAGGGAGAGGGATGGATTACTTTGTGGTCTCTCATGCAAATTATGTGTGTTTGCACCTTTCTAAATGTACCGGGGAGGCTATTTTAATAATGTTTGGAAATGAAGATTTTGGAAAAAGGGAAAGGAGCTAATAACTATTCAGTCTTGTGTTAAATTAACATTAGAAAAAGCTCCTGGAATTTGAGTGGATTTATGAACTATAAAAATATTCAATTTTTGAGATGGATTGACCTATACCTCACAATTTTAAGAGTTTGATTTTGAACACCTTAGTAAAATTAAACTTCTCTTGATCACAGCATTGTGTATTACTAAAAGATGTACAAATACAGTAATGTTTGGAATTGTTGCTCTATATATTAAATAGCATTTGGAAAATATTTTTCAAATGGACATATTTTACTTGACTTTTAATTAAATTTTGTATGTGGTAGTAGTCATGAATATAAATAGTTTGCCTGCATGACAGTTGTTGGCATACTTCTATGAATAGCCCAGAATCCCCATACAAAATAGATACAGTCACCAAGATAAGCATAACAGAAAGACTACAGGCATCATCTTCAATACAATTATATAATAAACTATGCTGATGTAAGTGGGGTCAAACAAAAAACAGTAATAAAAGGCATGATTTCAACAAATCCATAACAGAAAGCAGATACAGGAAATAATCTTCAAATGGGCCTGAGAGCAGAAGAACCCCAAAATCACCCTCATTTGTTATGAAAAGCTTGGTGGGCAAAACCAGAAGAGTCCAGCTAAAAAGACATCTACAAAGGCTACCTTTCCAAGGAAGTGAATGGTGACCATGAAAATTTTAGGCAATGTTAGAATGGTATGGTTCTTATGCAGTTTTTTAGTTAATTAACTCATTTTTAGGATAAAGCTCCAGACATGGATGTAATTGCTGTCAATAGACTTTGCATTGAGCAGAAAATAGATACTGGGCACAAATGATAAACATAGTCCATAAAAAAGTCAGCAAAACAAACAAACAAACAAAAAATAAACAGAGCTAGCCTGTCTCAGAAAATGCAAGGCTGTGTTTTTAAATTTTATAATAATAGAAGATATTTTTCTAGAATCATGTGACTAAATGACATTTTTACCCTACCCTTCCCTTCTAAGAGTCTGGGAAAACTTATTTCTCTTGGAAATGAACACTAAAATATATATAAATGGAACCTGTACTAAATTCCTATAAGGAAAAAAAGAAAATGAGCAAAATAAAATGTCTATAGACATTTAAGTCATTTCAAAAAACCAAGCACAAAGTAAGATTTATAAGCTAATATTTTAAGCAGTTAAAAAGTTATTAATAACACAATGGAAATCAAAATTAGAAAAGATTGTTAATAAAAAATAATATGAATGGAAGACAAACAGAATTCAGAAAATAATTGAAAATGAAAGCAAAAGGTCAATTTCATAAGTAAATTTAAACCAGAATGAAAACAACAGTTATGTCATAAGGGACATAAGGAGATATATATATATATGTGTGTGTATGTGGCTTATGATATATCTTTCATATATATACAGCACATAACTGTATAATAGTAGTAACCGCAGAAAAAGAATAGCAAACAACAGTGAAGCAAATACTAAAGAAAATAAGAAAATTTCCTCAGAATAAAAGACTCAAAATCAGATTTTGAAAGACTGCAATACACACTTTTAATAATTAACCCATAAATACTGATTGTTACGATAATTATGGCCTTTAAAGAAATAAAAATCCTTCCGGCATTCTCACAAAAAGATGAAGTCATTAATATGAAAAAAAATCAGACTGTTATAGAAATTAATGAAAGCAATATTTTAAGCCAGGAAACAATATAATATTATATTTAAGAAAATTTAGAAAAGAAAATGTAAGCCAACAGTTACAAATCTACTCAAATTGATATTGAAATATAAAGTTTTTTTTCAAAATACTAACATACTGTTATTCACACAGAATATCAGTTAATATTTTTTATGTGAGTCCTTCATAAAAAATATATTAAAGATGTATAGTACCATGTAAATGATTAAAAAGACACTGTCATAACTATTCACAGTGAGCACTGGATAAAATTTTAGCAATAGAACTAAAATCTGTTTTGAGAGAATATAGACAGTAAAAGGAAAGCAGAATGAGTTCATATCATTTCCTATAGATATTAAATGAGAGTAAAGTATCATATATCATGATAAATTATGTGCAGGGAGAGAGGAGAGGTTTTACCTAACAAACTTGCTTATAGTTGGAGACAAATAGACATACCCAAAAAGAAAAAAATAAAATAAAAGCATGAATTGCATATTCTGAAAAGTAATTACTACAAAGGTAACTATCATAAAAAATACAAACTTAGCTAACTAGTAAATACATGCACTGAGAACAAGAGTAAGAACAAGGATGAAAGAGAGATAAAACAGACAAACACTACAGTAAAATGACATTTAAACGCAAATAGAGTTTGAGTATTTCCTACTTGAAGTTCTTGTGACTAGACGTGTTTTGGATTTCAGATTTTTTCAAATTTTGGAAAATTTGCATATACATAATGAGATATCTTGGGAATGGAACCCAAGTCTGAAAACAAAATTTATTTATGTTTGATATGCAGCTTTTACACATAGACTAAACATAATTTTATAAAATATTTTTAATAACTTGGTGCATGAAGCCAAGTTTGTGTTAAGTATTTATCTGTGGGATTTTACATTGTGGTGTCATGTTGGTGATCAAAAGTTTTGTATCCTAGAGATTTGGGATTTCAGATTTTCATATTAGGGATATTCAGCATGTATAGCTATTGCAGAGGAGTGACATCAGAATGATGGTAGAGTAGAAGGTGCCATCCTTCTTCTCCCCCACCCCCCACCTAACACACACACACATACAACAGCTATCGCTGAACAAAAATAGCCCTGGGAGTGTTCAAGAGTTCATTTAAAAACCTGCAGGCACAGAGTGATGCGAAAGTAGAAAACAATTGCACAGAAAGGACTGCTGAGGTAATTGGCATACCTGAGTCATTGGGAAATGCCTAGGGACAAAGATGAAAAGGAGAACTGTCAGTGTAAGCTGACCCAGAAAGACTGATTGTTAAGATACAATGGGTGATACACAGTGGGTGCCACCATGAGTCCCAGTTGCCTGCTCTATGGAGAACCCAAGCAGCCTTTGCCATTGAGGACCCCAACAGCACATATGACACTTGGGGGCTTCATGGAGCTTTCACAGCAGGGGTCCCATTAGTATTCATTGGTGTGGACCCTAGTAGCCTATTTTACAGAGAACACTGGCAGTTTTGCCACTGAGGTACCCAGATGTGGCTACCATGGGCCCTCTGGAGAGAGAAGCTGCTGTACCTCGAAGAAGAAGCTGCTGCTGTGTCTTCTCAAATTGGGGCCACCAACTCCCCAGACCCGTACAGACTCCAGACCCAAGAGTCACAGCCACCTTGCATGTGCCCACGCTCTAGATCCTGGATCTGTTGATATTTCACATGCATTCATGCCTTGCACACAATACTAACACTGCAGTGGAAGTCCCTGCTGTCTTAGAACTGGTGCCACCATCGTTTTAGACACAAGAACTGCAGTACATCCATATTCACTCACACTCCAGCCTCTGGTTCCATGGCTGCTCTACAGGAACCATTCATCAAAACCAGTATCATCACCACAGTGAGCACACTGACAAGCTCGACCCAGCTATTCTGCAACCTCCACTGGTGATATCCAGGTGAACAGGGTCTGGAGTGGACCTCCAGCAAACTGCAGCAGACCTGCAGAAGAGGGGCCTGATTGTTAGAAGAAAAACTAACAAACAGAAAGCAACAACATCGACATCAACAAAAGGGACCCCTACACAAAAACCCCATCAAAAGGTCATCAGCCTCAAAGATTAAAGTGGATAAAGCCACAAAGATGAGGAAAAACCAGTGCAAAAATGTTGAAAATTCCCAAAACCATAATGCCTCTTCTCCTCCAAATGATTGCAACTCCTCTCCAGGAAGGGCACAAAACTGCACAGAGAATGAGTTTGATGAGTTGACAGAAGTAGGCTTCAGAGGGTGAGTAATAACAAATCCCTCTGAGCTAAAGGAGCGTTTTCTAACCCAATGCAAGGAAGCCAAGAACCTTCATAAAAGGTTACAGGAATTGCTAACTAGAATAACCAATTAGAGAGCAACATAAATGACCTGATGGAGCTGAAAAATACAGCACGAGAACTTTGTGAAGCATACACAAATATCAATAGCTGAATCAATCAAGCGGAAAAAATATCAGTGGTTGACGATCAACTTAGTGAAATAAGGTGTGAAGACAAGATTAGAGAAAAAAGAATGAAAAGGAATGAACAAAGCCTCCAAGAAATATGGAACTATGTGAAAAGACCAAACCTACGATTGATTGGTGTACCTGAAAGTGATGGGGAGAATGGAACCAAGTTGGAAAACGTACTTCAGAATATTATCCAGGAGAATTTCCCCAACCTAGCAAGACAGGTCAACATTCAAATTCAGGAAATACAGAAAACAATGCTAAGATATTCCTTGAGAAGAGCAACCCCAAGACACATAATCATCAGATACTCCAATGTTGAAATGAAGGAAAAAAGGTTAAGGGCAGCCAGACAGAAAGGTCAGGTTACCTACAAAGGGAAGCCCATCAGACTAACAGTGGATCTCTCTGCAGAAACCCCACAAGCCAGAGTGGGGGCCAATATTCAACATTCTTAAAGAAAAGAATTTTCAACCCAGAATTTCATATCCAGCCAAGCTAAGCTTCATAAACGAAGGAGAAATAAAATCCTTTCCTGACAAGCAAATGCTGAGGGATTTTGTCACCACCAGGCCTGCCTTACAAGAGCTCCTGAAGGAAGCACTAAATAGGGGAAGGAAAAACTGGTACCAGCCACTGCAAAAGCACACCAAAATATAAAGACGAATGACACTGTGAAGAAACTGCATCAACTAATGTAAAAAATAACCAGCTAGCATCATGATGACAGGATCAAATTCACACATAAAAATATTAACCTTAAATGTAAATGGGCTAAATGCCCCCAATTAAAAGACACAGATTGGCAAATTGGGTAAAGAGTCAAGACCCATTGGTGTTCTGTATTCAGGAGACCCAGCTCATGTGCAAAGACACACACAGCCTCAAAAGAAAGGGATGGAGGAATATTTACCAAGAAAATGGAAAGCAAAAAAAAAAAAAAAAAAAGCAGGGGTTGCAATCTTAATCTAATTTAAATAGACTTTAAACTAACAGAGATCAAAAGAGAAAAAGAAGGGCATTACATAATGGTAAAGGAATCAATGCAACAAGAGAGCTAACTATCCTAATATAGTAATTTTAAAATAGTTTTTCTAATTCTGTGAAGAATGTCATTCGTAGTTTGATAGGAATAGCATTAAATCTGTAAATTTCTTTGGGCATCTTGGCTGTTTTGACAATATGAATTCTTCCTATCCATGAACATAGAATGTTTTTCCATTTGTTTATGTCATCTGTGATTTCATTCAGCAGTGTTTTCTAATTCTCACTGTAGGTATCTTTCAGCTCCCTGGTTAGCTTTATTCCAAGGTATTTTATTCTTTGTGTGGCCTTTGTTAAAAGAAATTTAGAGACCAACATCACAGTATTATAGTATTCTGAATTTCATTATATACTTACTTTTACCTGCAATTTCTATATTTTCAAAATTTTCATTAATTAATTACAGCTTGAAGGACTCTCTTTAGCCTTTCTTATGAGGTAGTACTAGTGGTGATCAACTCCCTCAGCTTTTGTACAAATAAGAACGTCTTTCTCTTTGTTTTATTTCTGAAGGCCAGCTTTGTCAGGTATAATATTCTTTACTGGCTTATTTTTTGTTGTTGTTTATTCAGCACTTTGAATATATCATTACATTCTTTCCTGGCCTATATGTTTTCTGCTGGGACATTCATTGATAGTCTTATAGAAATTCCCTTGCATATGACAAAATTTCTTCTACTGTCTTCAGTTTTTTCTTTCTCTTTGATTTTTGATAATTTTATTGTACATATATATTGGTAAGACCTCTTTGAATTTAACTTGTTCGGGAATATTTCAGCTTTAAGTATGTGGCTGTTAATATCTTTCCTAAGACTTGGGAAGTTTTTAGCCATTAATTCTTTAAATAAGCATTTTGGGGCAGGATGGCCAAATAGGAACAGCTCCAATCTGGAGCTTCCAGCAAGACCAATGCTGAAGGCGAGTGATTTCTGCATTTCCAACTAAGGTACCCAGTTCATCTCATTGGGACTGGTTAGGCAGTGGGTGCAGCCCACAGAGGGCTAGCAGAAGCAGGGTGGGGCATTGCCTCACTCAGGAAGCGCAAGGAGCTGGGGTACCTCCCTCCTCAGCCAAGGGAAGCTGTGAGGGACTGTGCTATGTGGCATGGATACTATGCATTTCTTGCAGTTTTTGCAGTCTGCAGATCAGGAGATTCCCTCGTCTGCCTACACCACCAGGGCCCTGGGTTTCAAGCACAAAATGGGTGGCTGCTTGGACAGACACTGAGCTAACTGTAGGAGTTTTTTTTTCATACTCCAGTGGCACTTGGAATCCCAGCAAGACAGAACCATTCACTCCCTTGGAAAGGGGGCTGAAACCAGAGAGCCAAGTGGTCTCACTCAGCGGGTCCCACTTCCATGGAGCCCAGCAAGCTATGAACCACTGGCTTGAAATTCTCACTGCCAGCACGGAAGTCTGAAGTTGACATGGGACAATTGAGCTTGATGCAGGGAGGGGCATGGGCCATTACTGAGGCTTTAACATGTGGTTTTCCCCTGATAGTGCTGAGGAGCCTGGGAGGATTGGACCGGGTGGAATTCACCACAGTGTGGCAAAGCACTGTGGCCAGATGGCTTCTCTAGATTCCTCCTCACTGGGCAGGGAATTTCTAAAAGAGAGGCAGCAGCCCCAGTCAGGGGCTTACAGATAAAACTCCCATATCCCTGGGACAGATCACCTGGGGAAAGGGGTGGCTGTGGGTGCAGATTCAGAGGACTTAAACTTTCTTTCCTGCTGGCTCTGAAGAGAGCGACTGATCCTGACAAGGAGGATTCTCCAGCACAGTGTTTGAGTTCTGCTAAAGGACAGACTGCCTCCTCAAGTGGGTCCCTGACTCCCATGCCTCCTGACTGGGAGAGACCTCTCAACAGGGGTCAACAGACACCTCAAATAGGAGAGCTCTGGCTGGCATCAGGCCAGTGCCCCACTGGGATGAAAATTCCAGAGGAAGGAGCATGTGACACACCTGCTCCTTCTTTGCTTTCTGTCATGATTAGAAGTTTCCTGAGGCCTCCCCAGAAGCAGATGCCATTATGCTTCCTGTACAGCCTCCTGAACCATGAGCCAACTCTTTTCTTATAAACTACTCAGTCTCACATATTTCTTTATACCAATGTGAGGATGAATACACCATATGTTCTCATTTACAAGTAGGAATGAGGCACTGAGTACACATGTACATAGAGAAGGAAACAACACACACTGGTGCCCACTTGAGAGTTGGAGGAGGACAAGGATTGAAAAACTACCTATGAGTTACTATGTTTATTACCTGGGTAGTGCAATAATTTGTACACCAAACCCCTGTAACACACAATTTACCTATAAAACAAACCTGTACATGTACCTATGAACATAGAATAAAGGTTAAAATTAAAAACTCATATAATGGCTGAATAGATTAAAAAACAAGACCCATCTATATGCTGCCTAGAAGAGACACATCTCAGTTTAAGCATCCACATAGGTTGAATGTAAAGAAATAGAAAAATATAATTCATAAAAATGGAAACCAAAAAAGAGAATGGATAGCTATACTTAGATCAGTCAAAATAGACTTTCAGTTAAGAAACTATAATAAGACACAAATCAGGTCATTATCTAATAATAAAGGGGTCAATTCAGCAAGAGGATAAAACAATTATAAATATATATTCAGCCAGCATTGGAGCACCAAATTAATTTACAAAATTAACAGATATGAAGTGAGAAATAGTAATACAATAACTATAGAGAACTTCAATATCCAAATTTTAATAATAGGTAGATCATCTAGACAAAAATCAATGAGAAAACATTAGACTTGAACTATGCTTTAGACTAAATGGATCTAACATATATACATAACATTCCATCTGACAGCATAAGAATATACATTCTTGTCAAGTGCACATGGAAGATTGTCCAGAGTAGATCATATATTAGACCACCAAACAAGTCTCACCATATTTTAGAATATTCAAGTTATATCAAAATGATATCTAACTATAATGGTATGAAACTAGAATCTAGTAACAGGAGAAAAACTGAGAAATTTACAAATATGTGGAAATTAAATGACATACTCCTGTTAACCAATGGGCAAAGAAGTAATCAAAGGAGGAAATTTTTTAAACATTTTGAAACCAATGTGAATGAAAACACAACCTAACAAAAAACTATGAAATGCAGCTAAAATACTGCTGAAAGTAAAATTTATAGTGATAAAAACAAACAAGAAAAAAAAATTTAACTTTAAGCCTCAAAGAAATTAAAACAAAAACTCAGCTTAAAGTTAGTGAAGGAAAGAAATAAAAAGATTATAGCAGAAATAAATGGAGTAGAAAACAAGATAAAAGATTAATAAAACTAAGATTTTTAAGATAAAAGTTAACAAACCTTTAGCTAGACTAATGAAAGAGAAAGAGAGGGAGGAGAAAGGACTCAAATAAAATCAGAAATGAAAAATGAAACACTGCAACTTATGCCACAGAAATAAGAAAAATCATAAAGGACTATGCACAATTATATGCCAAAAAATTAATGTGCAAAAAGAAACAGATAAATTTCTAGAAACATTCAAGCTACAAAGACTGAATCATGGAGAAACAATAAAATCTGAACAGACAAATAATGAACAAGGAGATTGAATCAACAACTGAAAATCTCTCACCAAAAAAGGTTCAGCATCACAAGACTTTACTGAATTTTGTCAGACATTTAAAAAGAATTAATACCAATCCTTTACAAACTCTTTGAATACATCAAAGAGAAGGGAACATTTTCAATCTCATTTCATTAGAGTATCATTACCCTGATGCCAAAGTCAAATAGGAAAAATACAAGAAAAGAAAATTACATATCAATATCCCTGGTGAAAACAGATGCAAAAATCATCAACAAAATACTAGCAAACCAAATTCAACAGTACATTAAAAGTACACCATGATCAAGTGGGATTTATCCCTGGGATGTAAGTATAGTTCAAACTACATAAATCAATAAGTGTCAGACCACTATAAAAATGAAGAATAAAAATCATACAACAACCTGTACATGCAGATGAAAAAGGATTTGATAGAGTTCAACATCTTTTTCTGATAAAAACTTTCATCAAATAAGATATAGAGGGAAGGTATCTTAACATACTAAAGACCATGTAAGACAAGCTTAAAGCACATCATAATCAATGGTGAAAATATGAAAGCTCTTCCTCTAAGATCAGGATTAGAAACAAGTAAAAGATGGCCACTCTTGCTACTTCTAGTAAACATTGTACTGAAAGTCCTAGCCAGAGCAAACAGGCAAGAAAAAATAGGCATCCAAATAGGAAAGGAAGAAGTAAAATTATCTGTGTTGGAGATAGCATGATATTGTGTAGAAAACCCTAAAGACTCCACCCCAACCCTCCAAAAATGTTTAAATAAATAAATTCAGGTGAGGCATGGAGGTTCACACTTATAATCTCAGTGTTTTGAGAGGCTGAAGTGGGAGAATTTCATGAGCCCAGGAGTTTGAGACCAGCCTGGGCAACAGAATGAGACCCAACCTATACAAAAAATTTAAGAACTAGCAGGGCATGGTGACACATACCTGTAGTCCTCACTACTAAGGAAGCTGAGGTGGGAGGATCCTTTAAGCCTAGAAGTTCTAGGCTCCCATAAGCTCTGATTACGCTACTGTACTCCAGCCTGGGCAACAGAGTGAGACCTTTTCTCTAAAACAAACAAATAAATAAATAGATTCAGCAAAGCTGCAGGACATAAAAATCAACATACAATAACCAGTTGTGCTTCTATGTAATGATAACTATGTGAAAAAGAAATTAAGAAAATAATACCATTAAAATAACGTCAAAAAATAGACTACTTAGGTTTAAATTTAATCAGGAAAGTGAAAGATCTGTACATTCAAAAGATTACAAAATCGAAGAAGACATCAATAAATGGAAAGATATCTTGTGTTTATGGTTTGGAAGTGTTAATATTGTTAAAAAGTCCATACCACCCAAAGAAATCTAAAAATCAGTGCAATCCCTACCAATATTCCAATGGCATTTTCCAAAAAAAATTTTAAAAATTATAAAATTTGTATGAAACTATGAAAGATACTCAATAGCTTAATTTGGAACAGAAGTAAAAAATTGGAAGAAATAAAAATTGTATTTCAAAGCTATACTAATTAGAAAAAGTATAATTCTGGCATAAAAACAGACACATAGACTAATGGGAAAAAAATAGAGCTCAGAAATAAACCCATGCGTACATGGTCAACAAATTTCTAGGAAAGGCACAAATAATACACAACAGGGAAAGTGTGGTCTTGTCACTAACTGATATTTGAAAAACTGTATATCCATATGTAAAAGAACGAAATTGGACCCTTTATCATACTAACTCAAAATGCATTAAAGAGTTAACATCAGATCTGAAATTCTAAAACCGCTTGAAAGAAACAGAGGAAAGCTCCTTAACATTGGTCTTGGCAATGACTCTTTGGATTTGACACCAGAAGTACAGAGAAGAAAGGCAAAAATAATCAAGTGGAACACATGAAACTACAACGTTCTGCACAGCAAAAGAAACCATAAAAAAAATGAAAGGAAACTTATGGTATAGGAGAAAATGCCTGTGATATGGTTAGGCCTTGTTTCCCCACACAAATGTCATCTTGAATTATAATTCCCATAATCCTCACAAGTCAAGGGAGAGACCAGGTGGAGGTAACTGGATCATGGAAGTGGTTTCCCGCGTGCTGTTCTCATGATAGAGAGTGACCTCTCATGAGATCTGATGGTTTTATAAGTGTTTGGTGGTTTCTTCTGCATTCATACTCCTTCCTGTTGCCTTGGGAAGGAAGTGCCTTGCTTCCCCTTTGCCTTCCATCATTGTAAGTTTTCTGAGGCTCCCTCAGCCATGCTGAACTGTGAGTCAATTAAACTGCTTCCCTTTATAAATTACCCAGTCTCCGTTATTTCTTCATAGCAGCATAAGAATGGACTAACACAGCGAATTGGTACCAGGAGTGGGGCACTGCTATAAAGATAACCGAAAATGTGGAAGCAACATTGGAACTGGGTAGCAGGCAGAATTTGGAACAGTTTGGAGGGCTCAGAAGAAGACAGGAAGATGTGGGAAGGTTTGGAACTTCCTAGAGACTTGTTGAATGGCTTTGACCAACATGCTGATAGTGATATTGACAATGAAGTCCAGGCTGAGGTGGTCTCAGATTGAGATGAGGAACTTATTTGAAACTGGAGCAAAGGTCATTCTTGCTGTGTTTTAGCAAAGTGACTGGTGGCATTTTGCCTTGCTCTAGAGATTTGTGGAACTTTGAACCTGAGAGAGATAATTCAGGGTATCTGGTGGAAGAAATGTCTAAGTAGCAAAGCATTCAAGAGGTGGCTTGGATGCTTTTAAAAGCATTCAGTTTTATTTATTCACGAAGATATGGTTTGGGATTGGAACTTAGGTTTAAAAGGGAAGCGGAGCATAAAACTTCAGAAAATGTGTAGCCTGATGATGCAATAGAAAAGAAAATCCCATTTTCGAGGAGAGATTCAAGTCAGCTGCAGAAATTTGCATAAGTAATGAAGAACCAGTTGTAAATCACCAAGACAATGGGGAAAATGTCTCCAGGGCATTTCAGAGCTCTTCACGACAACCTCTACCCATCACAGACCTGAAGGCCTAGGAGGAAAAAGGTTTCATGGGCTGGGCCCAGGGTTTCCTACTGTATGCAGTCTCAGGACTTGGTGCCCTGTGGCCCAGCCATGGATAAAAGGGGCCAACTTACAGCTTAGGACATAGCTTCAGAGGGTGCAGGCCCCAAGCCTCGGTGACTTACACATGGTGTTGGGCATGCAGATGCACATAAGTCAAGAATTGAAGTTTGGGAACCTCTACTTAGATTTCAGAGGACATATGGAAATGCCTGGATGTCCAGGCAGAGATGTGCTGCAGGGGTACAGCCCCCATGGAGAACTTCTGCTAGGGCAGTTCAGAAGAAAAATGAAGGGTTGGAGCTCCCACTCAGACTCCCCACTGGGGCACTGCTCAGTGAAGCTTTGAGAAGAGTGTCACTGTCCTCCAAACCCCAGAATGGTAAATCTACTGACAGCTTGTACCGTATACCTGGAAAAGCCACAGGCACTCAATGCCAGCTCATGAAAGCAGCCAAGAGGAGGGCTGTACTTGAAATCTGCTAAGAGAGTAAGTCTCAATTGTTCTCAGCACACCTACACACACCTATGCATCCAGTCACACACACACACATACAAGGTAACTAGGTGGGATAATGGGTGTGTTAGCTTGATTGTAGTAATAATTTCACAATGTATATCAAAACTTCAGATAATATGCCTGAAATAGATAGAATTTTAGTTGTCAAATATACCTCACTAAAACTCAATAAAAAGAGTTCATTATTGTAGTTTAAAACTTTTGTAATTAGAATAATTTGATCCTTAAAAATTAATTTTATGGAATCATTATAAACAAAATAAAGATAAACATAAAATATGAAAAATACCACAAAACTCCAATGTCTGAATTAGTTAGTGTGTCAGTCAAGCTTGAGTCAGGAAGACAGAAGGTATCCTGTGTATTCAGGTAGAGTCATTTTATGCACAATAATGGACTTAAATATCTGTTGGAAGAGCTGTTATGGCAGAGACAGGGAAGCTGCTATTGAAAATCAGAGGATCTCCTGCAAGTCAGAGGAGTCAACACTAACACTCTCAACCTGAAGCACCAAAGTGAATAATTCTTAAACTGGAAGCTGCTGCAGTTCTTAAGAAAATTAGAGTTCCCCACCAAATACCTCAGCTCATTGTGGAGAAGCAAGTAATTCCTAAGAATTGTCGGGAATTTTTCATGTTCCTACATGTCAGTCCACAACTGCCTCAAGAGAATAATCCATATTTTATTTTCTCAGATAATTCTTTTCTTGCTGATGTCTCCTTTTTCATCCCATTGTGTGTGATATTTACACTGACATATAAAGTACATCCACAAAACCAGCAACGGGCAGATCCTATTTGTCTTATGAGAAAAAGGTTTCTTATAATTCATGATAATTTTACTGTGCTATATCAATAATTTTTATATTTACAGGTGGAAGCAGATTGAGCTAGTTGTTCTAGAGAAAATTTTTCTAAGAAAAGAATTGCTCTTCATTTAAGAATAACTCAATTAACTCAATGAAGTGTGTGTTTTATTATGTAAGGTGTTCTTCTTTAGTAGAGGCTTAGACAAAACTCTACTAATTAGATCTTACAATATGATAAAGTTTCGATAATTCTCACATTAGCCTCTTGTAGGTCTTGAAGAATATTGACACCCAAGAAGAGGAGAGATGTAAAATGAATGTAGAAGATAAAGTATGGTGAGGGATAGGGTTGAGAAGAAACATGGCTAGTGGAATGAGGGGTACATTTCTAGGAATAGTGCATCCTGACTTGCACTAGCAAGGTTTTCAGTAGCATTTATCCTAGTGTCATAATCAATTTACAAAACTGTCTTGCCTCATTTGCATTTACCCAAGTAACCAGTAAAATGTTTCATACTTAAAGTCCTTGTGGTAGGTGTGCTTTTAGTGAGTGAAAAGAGAAAGAGATGTTTTATAAATTTGGGATGAGTGAGTTGAGCGATCAGGAGCTGCAGAAGGCAATACCAACAGCAGGTGTGAAAGATTCATTGTGAATTCAAATTGAGAATGAAAATAGCCTTGACAATGTAAATTGCCCCTGAAGTTTCCTTGGAGGACACTATAATTTCTGCTTTTGAATGGCATGTTAGCTTGAGTGATTTGATTTTTCTTTAAAGAAAAGGCTATACCAGAAAATGGAGGACAGATTACAATTTACAAACATTCAACCGCACTTACTAGGCCTGCTGAATTATTTGTAAAGTTAAATCACACGACATAACCTAAGAAACGCCAACATTTTGCGATCTCCAAATAGCTGCATACATCCTACTATTGGGTTGCAAGCATATTAGAAGTAAGTAAAATAAATGTGGAAGATTTTTAAAATTGAACAATGGGAAATGAGAACTGTCACTGGGAAGGAGTGCCTGGCATTATAGCAAGGGGTATGAAACCAAAGAAACATGGGCAGGTTGGATGATATTTATAAACTAAAGCCCTTGCTAACTGTTTTTAAGAATATTTTTAGTTACTTAAATTTTCACTTCTAATTCTGTCTCCTACAACTGAGGTTGCCTTTGCCTAAAATAGCAAACAAGTTCTAAACTGTGAAACAGGAGATAATATTTGCAGATCTAAACAAGGTGTAGTCACCTTGTCTTTCTACAGCTTAAAGGCAACTGTTCTAAGTTGTCCTATGAGTCTCCCTGCAAAACAACCTTCAAGCCGGATAATCAAAGACACTCATAATTCAACTACTGCATAGAATTTAAGGTAATTCCAGAGTTCTACATGATCTTAGTAAAGAAGAGACTAAAGGGGAAAATTCTCATAGTTTGACTAGTGACTCAAGGAAAGATTGTATACATTGGTTTAAAATATTCCATTTATTTTTACCTTGCTATATTATCTAAAACTATTCAAATATTTAAGATCTGTATTTGGAGTTAGATATCAGGCACTTATGCCAGCAACCTTACTATTAATATTTACCTTTGTTTAAGACTATATTTATATATAACAACAGTTATAGAGGTTAAAGAGACTTTTCTTGTCCTTGATGACTTATGTAACCAAGCTCAGAGAACATTAAACAGATCTTTAAGTATCAAAGAGATCTACTGTTATATGTTAAATGATTCTGTTATCTATTGTAATGGGTCCCCAACACAGTATTACTTTAAGTCCAGAAAATAAGGTGGATAAAAATAAATGGTCTGACAGATAGATACATGGAATGGAATAGAAGACCCCCAAAATAGACCCACACAAATATGATCAATTGATTTTCGACAATGATGTAAAAATTATTGACATAATGTGTATATTTGTCCCCGCCCAAATCTCATGTTGAATTGTAATCCCTGAGGCTGGAGGTGGGGCCTGGTGGGAGGTGTTTGGATCCAGGGGGCAGATCCCTCGTGGCTTGGTGCTATCTTTGTGATAGTGAGTTCTCATGAGTTCTGGTTGATTAAAAGTGTGTGACACCTTCCCCACCCCTAACCCCCTTCTCTCTCTCACTTGCTCCTGCTTTTGCCATGTGATGTGTCTGCTCCCCCTTCACCTCCACCATGATTATAAGCTTTCCGAGGCCTCCCTAGAAGTAGAGCAGATGCCCACAACATGTTTTCGGTAAAGCCTGCAGAACTGTGAGCCAATTAACCTCTTTTTATTTTTAATATTACTCAATCTCAGGTATTTCTTTATAGAAATGCAAGAATGGCCTAATACAATTATTGAATGGTGAAGGAAAGGAAGGGAGGAAGAAAAGAGAGAAGGAAAAAGAGACAGAAAAGAAACTAAGCCTATACCTCTCTACATGAACTCAAGATGGGTCACCATGTACATGTAAAATATACAATTATAAGACCCTTGGAAGAAAACATGAGAATAATCTTTTGACCTTGAGTTAGGCAGAGTTCTTAGATAAGACACCAACAGCACAATCTATTAAAAAAGAAAGGTTTTTGTGCTTTATCAAAATTCCAATCTTTTTGCTCCACTGAAGGTATTTCTAAGAAAATAAAAAGACAAGCTACAAACTAGGAGAAAATATTGCAATCACATATCTAAAAAAAGACTTGTATATAGAATATTTTTAAAAAACTTTCAAATTTCTAAAATAAGTAAACTAATCACAATAAAAATTTGAAGAAACTGTTTGAATAAACCCCTCACTAAAGAAAATATTGGTATGACTAATAAGCACATGTAAAGATATTCAACATCAAATTAAAATAAAAATTAAAACAACATTGAGATACCCCTATACAACTACTGGAATGGCTAATTTTATGCAAAAACACACACACACACAAACAACAGCCATTACTAGAACAGCAAAAATCCTCAGCCGCTCTGCAAACAGATGCATATGTCCTATAAAGTTAAATAATATACACTTATTAGATAGCCTGGCATATAGTATTTACCGTAGAAAAAAGCAAATTATTTTTGCCCAAAAACATGTACACAATTGTTTATAACTACTTTATTCTTTACCTTCCAATGCACATATTCTTCAACCAGTAAAAGGAAAAACAAATAGTGGTATATCCATACAATGATACACCATTACATAACAAAAAAGGAGCAAGCACCTGATGCTTACAATACATGGGTGAATCTCAAAGGTATGTTGCCAAATAAAAGAAGCCAGTAAAAAAGTTACATACTTTATGATTTCACTCATAAGGCATTCTCTTAAAAGCAAATATATGATGATAGAAGGAAATCAGTTGTTGCCAGGGGTTAGAGGTTAGGTTTGTGGTTCATGACAAAGGAACAGCAGAAGAGAATTTTGGGGGTTACAATTATTTTGTATCTTGATGTGGCAGTGGTTACATAAATCTATATGGATGTTAGAATAATTAGAATAGTATATCCAAAATTTTAAAAGTTAATTTTATTGTATGCTAGCTTAAAATTATATTTTAAAAAGATAAAAATTCTATTGCAACTGTAAAACTAATTTTCCAAAATGATTGGAGAAACCCTTGTGTAAATTTATAGCTGTTGAACACATTCAGCTCCTAAATCAAGGTTAAATGTCTCTCCTTAGAGCTACATTACCTGTGTTCTTCTCTCTTTCTCCCTCCCCCACCACCCCCGTGTTTGTTTGTGTGTGTGTGTCTTTCTGTCTGTCTGTGTGTGTTGTGTTGCAGTCATTAGGAATATTTGCCTGGACCTCAAATTTGAGGAACTTTGAAATTATGGTTGCTTTCCAGTAGCTTCTAGTTCAAGAGAGCTTCCAGAATCTTCATTACAACCCTTGATATACATTAACATCCACCCCTTCTGAAGCTAAGTGTATGGATTTAAGAGTGAGAGGGTCTCAGAATCTGAAAGCCATACTTTGATTTTTAGAAGAATTGGAAATATGAGGCTACATATTCTGTTATACTCACTGTAGTTCCTGGTCTTTATTTAATCTGCCCCTCCCAGCTATTTCTGCTTCTCCAAATCCTTCCCATTCATCAGAGACAATCTCAAATTCTACATTGCCCAGTAATAATCCATCTCCCCCAACTCTGAGAGATATATATATATATCTAATTTATCTCTCCTGTATACTTTAAATGTTTGCATGCAACTCCCCAGTGACTATATCTATTTGTTCTTACTACCAGATTGCAGTTTCCCTGATATTACTATGAACTATGTATGTATAAATTTCACATTGCATGGCATACATAAAACCTTCATTAATTCACTAATTAGTGCCAATGCACTAAGAACTAGAGTTACAAAGGAGAATATTGCAAAGTATATGTGTGAAATTTCAACAAGGGCTTATTTAAGAATATGTGAGCCTATTTGAATTTGAGCACACCCAATGCCACTACCTATTCTTTACTTGTGTCTAGAATAGAATCAAAGACTGCCAGACACTAAGGTAGAATAAATATCTAACTTGCTTCCTAGAGCTAAGAAGTAAGCTAAGTAAGTAAAAATGGATAATTTGTCAAGCACACTCCCACCTTTCTGGGAAAGAGCATTCCAAGCCGAATGAACAGAAAGTGCATAAGCTGAGTTAGGATGGTAGCTGGCACATTCTAGAAGAAGGAAGAGGCCGATGTAACTGAAGCAGATGGAACACATGGGGGGAGTTGTAAGACATGGTGTAACAGAGCTAACAGGGACCAGAACATGCTATGCCTCCTATGCTATTGTAAATATGCTTGCTTTTATTATGAGTGAGATGGAGAGTCACTAGAGGATTTGAGAAGAAGAGTTATAGAATTACTCTACCTTTGGGTAAAAAACGACCATAGTTGGGCAAGGATATAGCAGAGAAACAAATTAGGAGACTATGGACAGAATCCAGGTGAGATTACACAGTGTCTTGGACAAGAATGTAATGGCATTGGTTTTGAAAAGTGGCTTTACTGAGAATGATGATTTCCAATTTCATCCATGTCCCTACAAAGGACATGAACTCATCATTTTTTATGGCTGCATAGTATTCCATGGTGTATATGTGCCACATTTTCTTAATCTCAGTAAACTATCGCAAGAACAAAAAACCAAACACTGCATATTCTCACTCATAGGTGGGAATTGAACAATGAGAACACGTGGACACAGGAAGGGGAACATCACACTTCGGGGACTGTTGTGGGGTGGGGGGAGGGGGGAGGGATAGCATTGGGAGATATACCTAATGCTAGATGACGAGTTGGTGGGTGCAGCGCACCAGCATGGCACATGTATACATATGTAACTTACCTGCACATTGTGCACATGTACCATAAAACCTAAAGTATAATAATAATAATAATAATAATAATAAAAGAAAAAAAAGAAAAAAAAAAGAAAAGTGGCTTTATAGCTTGTATATTTTAAGAAGGTATTAGCTTTGGTAAAGTGTATAGGAGAGAGAAAACATATAGGAATGATTTGGCCTTAGCAACTGAAAAGTTTGCGTTGCCATTATATGAGATAAAGAAGACTTTGGGGAATCAGTTCTAGTGGGTAATAGGGGGAAATCAGGTTATGATTTTTGGAAACACTGGGTTTGAGATACATATTAATCATCCATGTGAAGGTGTCTAGTAGGTAATTGTGTTTGTAAGTCTGAGGTTCCAGAAAAAGGCTTGAACTGAGGATATAAATTTGGAAGTTGTCAGACTGAAGATAATATTAATAATCGTGGGTTTGGAAGAGATCACTGAGTGTGTTAGTGTAGATAGACCAGACGTCTGAGATTTGTCACCCAAAGCTTTTTATTGCTTTGAGATCACAATAGATAAAGAAATTAACAAAGGAGAATGAAAAGCTGTAAGTGACATTGAAAGAAAATAAAGTAAGAGAAATATGTCCTAGAAACTAAGTAAGTGGATGAGTTTCAAGAAGAGTTGATTCACTCTATCAGATATAGCTGATAGGTATAGTAAGACACAGGCTTATAATTGAAACCAGTAGTTTTAGTGGAACTACGGGTTGAAAGCTTGATCACATAGGGTTTAAGAGAGACCGAGAGAAGATGATTTGGATACCTAATATTCAAATAGCTTTTCTGAAAAGATTTTCTATGAAAGAGAATGAAGCTGGAAGGGGCTACAGGATCAAGGATAATTTTTGGTTGGTTTGAAACTGAGATTATAGCATGTTCACAAGTTAATAATCATGATCCAATAAAGAGTATAAGGTAATGATTTAACAATGCTGAAACAACCATCTCCTTGAGCAGGTGAGAGAAGACAAGTTCTAATGCATCCCAGTGGGATTGGCCTTAGACAGAAGCCTGAGCAGTATGTTCATCACAACTGGAATTAAGAAAAAATTGGCAAATGCAAAAGCAGTTTTCTTGTAGGTATTTTAGTCAGAGCATATGGATTTACCTACTGATTCTCTCCGTTTTGTTGATAAAATGGGATCCTAGGCCATCACCTGAGAATGAAGGTGAAAGAGGAAGTGTTGGAAGTTCAAGGAGACAGAAGTTGTGAAATAGTTATCTGGGGGAAGAAGAAGGAAAATAAATTTCCACTAGAATGTATGGGCATCCAATAGGATATATGAAGTTAGAATTCAAGCATTTAAAGGCAGACTTCTTTGCAGAGTTTTATGCTTTCTTCTACCCAAATTTAGTTGCTCTGGTTCAGGTGTGGCAGAGGCAAAGAGTTGAGTTTTTCCAGATAAGTACGACACAGTGAGATGAGGGCAAGGGAATTGATGGGATATACAACTGTCATTAAAATCATGCATCTTACTTGAGGGAAAGTCAGTAGACCTTCTATTGCATTTCTTTCTAATTTGGTGTTGATCTGTAGTACAAACCTTCCAAGAGAAAAAGAACTGGCAGTGCTAGTATTATGGATGAATGTGCATCAGAATTTACCTATATCTATAGCTGATAGCCTAACTGGAGGAATAATTACATTGATGCCCGTGGTTTTCATCTCTCAAAGTGTATCATTAAATGATACCCTATGAAGATTAGACAGGTTCCAAACAGATGAGGGATTTGAAGTCGGAGAGGAGAAGTATCTTTCCTTCCTAAGGCCCCAGACAGTGGCTGAGCTGAACGCAGACCAACTGCATCCTTTTACATGAGCCTTGCTCTGTCTACTACAGTGTATCAGCCTTGGGCCATAATTTAATTACATGTGTTAGTGTTAGTTCTGGTTTGGAACAACTGTTATCTGACTTGCAATTTCCTTTGCATCCATTAGTGAAAAGGTCAAAAGTTTTAACTATAAGCAAAACTCATTTCTAATAAATGGCAGGCCTTCCTTTTTAACTTTCTTCAGTCTCAAGGCTGTAGGATACAAAACTGCAAAAGCCTCTGTTTATGCAACACAGATTACATATGGCATTAGAAGACTGAGATGATTTTGGAAACTAAATCTGAAAGGCAAATATAGGGTAATTAAATAAATTATTTTAGGGTCAGTGTTTATTTTGTCATAAAATGTGGATCATTCAAGGAAATAAAAATTAAGAAAATATCTTTTGTCAAAACACTAAGTGGAAATTTAATTTTAGAAGGAAAAAATGTCTCTGTTTTTGACCATGGGGCCTAAGCTCTGGGGAATTACCCTGCTGTCTATGTGATGTGTTTCTTATACATGCACTACCTAATTTTGCAAGAACACAAAGGAAAGCATTTTTCTGTAGTTTCTTTATATTAAACCACTTAGAAATAAGTTACTTTTATTGGGAACTTATTGTAGCTCAGTTATTAAAATGTAGAGAATATGCTATTTAGTAATATGTTGACATTTGTTTGCTATACTGGTGTCTGAACTTTTTCATTCATCTTCACATGACATTTTCAGAGAGAGGTGCAAATGATGGTGTTTTAAATATGTTGCCTTCCAACTCTATACCTGCAATGCAATTGTATGAGTCATAAGCATCTGAAATGCAATGCATTACAATACAGATCGGAGTTGTTCTCCTATGAAACAGTAACCTCTGTGGATATTCTTGTCATGTACTAGGGGACCCAAGCAAGAAGTATGGAATTTATCCTAGGCCCCATAGCTCAATGGGTAAGAATTTAGGCTCTAGAGCCAGACAGATACATATTCAAATCTTGACTCTGAATCTTATTAAGGCTTCTCTAACATGTCCTTTAGCTTCTCCAAACACCATTTTTTGTCATCTTTAAAAGTGGGAAAATAATAGTGTCTAATCCATAGGATTATTTTGAGGATTTAAGTAAGATAATTTGGTTAATAAATATTTACTGAGCTTCCACTCTCCAGCATTGTGTGGACATACCCATGAGAAAGATATACAAAGTTCGTCCTTCAATAGACTAAACATTCTAGTTGGGAACACAGACATTAAGTCAACAAACTAAAAAGCAAGCATGATTGTATCAAGTAATACATGTAATGATAAAAATAAAAGCCATTGACGCGGCAGAGATCAGGGAATTAGATGGACAAGAGTGGGAAGATTTTTGAGGGAGGTGAAAGTCAAAACTCAGTAATGTAGAGATCTAGAGGAGGAGGATTTCAGCTGAAGGAAGGCAGCAACTAATGCAAAAGCACTAAAGTGGAAGTGATGTTCTTGAGATACGCTGAACAAGAGAAAATAGGCCAGTATAGTAGGAAGGGAATGACAAGGAAGGATGCAGCTGATGTCAGAGATGGCAGGGACTAGATAGCATTCTTAAAAGACATAATCGAGTATGTCTAATTTTACTTTTCATGAAATAGATAATGAGACAGATAAAGATCTGAATAGAGAAGTGGCATGATGCATTGTATTTTTGGAAAAATGTGACTTCGTCAATCTTTATGCTGTAGTCTCACCATTTATGCTGTAAACATGTCCTCTGATTTATCTTTCGCTATAGTTCATATAATTGCTTGCCATATTTGACATATGTTTATTTGCTTACTGTGTACCTCAATCCAATAAAATATAAAATGCATAAGAGAAAACCAGAACCCTGTCTGATTTGCTCCATGTAGTGTCTTAGTTTCCTAGAGGGTTCCCAGCAAAGACCAGATGATGTAAGTTGAGTGAATTAATGCATGAATATATGAATTAATTAGGAAGAGTAAAATCAGTATGATCTACTAATGAATGGATTAAGGAACCAACTGAAAAATAGTGAATAATCTCCCCTGAGATTCAGCAGGCTGTCAAGTAATATTGGGGTTGGGGGATGGTAGGAAGTTAAGGTTTGGGAATAAAATTTTGGTAACCAAATATTAAGATGGTTATTAGAACTTCAGTGGAGGTATAATGTAGGTAGTTGGATATAGAATAATAGAATTCAGGGAGGTGATCGGGGTAGAGATCAAATCTCTATAGAAATGGAGTACCTTTGCTCAGGGCATCATAAGTTGCAATAAAGGTTTTGGTCAGAACTGGGATTTCATCAGAGACCCTACTGAGGAAGTATTTACTTTAACACTCCCTTGGGCTGTCGCCAAAATTCATTTCCTTATAGATATGGATTCATGGCAGCTTGCTTCCAAAGCCAGCAACAGAGAGAGACTCCATCAAGATGGGAATTAAAACTTTATACAATCACATAATTATAATCATGTATGTTTTATATCCTTTGCCATTATTCCACTTGTTAGAAGCAATCACAGGTCCTGCTCACATTTAAAGGGAGGAGACTATGTGAAGGCATGAATGGCAGAAGGTGAGGATCACAGGGGTCATCTGTTTCTGTCTATCACAAGGGCAGAGGAAGAATAAAAATAGCTGCAGAGTGCTAAAAGGAAAACTAGAATGTCACACCAGGACATTTTATGTAGTGGTAACATCACTTAGAAATGAAGATACCATGCAGACCTCTCAGATGAAATAAACCCAAGAGAATTCATTGCCAGGAGACCTGCTTTAAAGAAAATCTGAAGGAAGTTTTCAGGCTGAAGGGAAATGATGTGAATGGGAAAGTTTGATCTTCAGGAATAAAGAAACAAATACAAACTGTAAACAGCTGGATAAATATAAAATATATATTTTCCCCTGCTCTAAGCTCTTTAAAATACATACGATGATTTAAGGCAAATATTCTAACATTGCCTGGTGATTTCAATGTATACAGATGTAATACATATAACAACCATAACATAAAAGGCAGGAGAGAATACGAAAGGACCCACAGAATGGTAATATTTTCTAGATTTCACAGGAAATAGTAAAAATATCAACTCTTCAGATGGTTAAAGGTTAAATATGTATATTGTAATTCCTAGAGCAACCATAAAAAAGGTAATGTAATGTGTCCATAAAGCCAATAGATAAACTAAAAGAGAATTCAAATAATCCAAAATAAGACAGGACCATGAACACAGAGGAAACCAACAAAAATAAGAGGAGAGAGAACAGTAATAAAATAGTACACTTAAATTTAATTAAATCAATTATTACACTAAATATTAATCATGTAAACAATGTAATTAAAATTTAGTGAATAACACAGTGGAGAAAATAGTAAGCTCTCCTATATGTTGCCTATGAGAGAAACACTTTAAAAATGAAGACACAGGTGAAAATAAATGGATGAAAAAAAAGACATACCGTGCACGAAGTATAGAGATGTTTGGAGTTGCAATGTTAATATCACATAAAATAGATTTGAATTCAAAGAATATTAGCAGAGATAAGGAGAAAATTCTATAACAAAACAAGGGAATACTTCACCAGATATAAATAATAATTATCAGTGTGTATGTGTGTAGTAACAGAGCCTCAAAACATATGAAGCAAAAATAGACATAATTAGCTGAATAAGTAGATGATTCCACAGCTAAGAGAGCTTTAATACCCCATCTCTACAACTGATAAACTAAGCAAAAAGTTACTAAAAGCATAGAAGATCCAACAACACTAGCAACCACTTGATCTATATGACATTTATGGCACAATACACTCAGCAAATGCAGAATACAACTTCATTTAAAATGCATACAGAACATTCACCAATACAGTACATATGTTGGGCCATAAAATAATCTCTATAAATTTAAAATGTTCAGAATCATACAGATGGCATTCTCTTACAAAACAAATTAAAATTCAATACTACTGCTACTGGTACTCATATATTTTTTTGAAGAATACAACTAGCTGCAAAATAAACAATACATTTCTATATAATACCTGGAACAAAGGCAAAATCTTGGAGAAAAATATAAGACATTTTAAGTCAGTGACAATAAAAAATATATCAAACTGTATAGCTTGAAAGTAAACCAGCGCTTAGGGGGAAATTTATATTTTTAAATGCTTATGTTAGAAAAAAGAAAATACGTCAAATAAATTAAATTTTTTAAACCTAAGTAGCCATAAAAATAAAAGCAACGTTATCCAAATGAAGAAAAGAGAAAAAATAACAAAAAGTAGAAATTTTAAAAAATACAAAGCAGGCAATGGAGAAAATGTACAAAGCCAATAGCTAATTATTTTAAAGTATCTACCAAATTGATTAACCTCTAGTTCAACTGATCAAGGGGAGAGAGAGATAAAGAGAAAGGGAAATCATAAACAAAGAGTGAAAAAGAAGTTATCAGATTCTAGACACTAAGAAGAGAATGCTATGAACAAATTTATGTGAACAAATTGACAACTTGGATGATTGGATAATATATAAACATTTCTTTAAAAACAAAACATAGTAAGATAGCTATATTTCCCTATTCAGAAAAGCTGAGTATATCTATACTTATTTAAAAATCAAATCTGTTATTTAAAATCTTTTCAAAAATAAATCTCCAGTCCCAGATGTTTCACTGGTGAAATTTATCAAACATGCAATGAAGAAATAATATCAGATTTAGACAAACATCTTCAGAACATCAAGGTCAACAGAAAGGTCAACACTGAAATCATTTTATGAGGCCAATATAACCCTAATACCTGAAAAAATATATAAAAAGAAAAGACCAATATCTTCATGAACATAGATGCAAAAGTCTTAAAAATACATGAAGTAATCAAACATAACAAAGGGAAATATATTATGAGCAAACACAGTTTATTCCAGATAAGTGAGACTTAAAAACTAATCAATGTAATTCACCAAAAGTATATTATTTCAATTGTCTCAGAAAAATTGTTTGACAAAATTGAACATGCATTTAAGATAAAAACTATCAGCAAATCAGTTAATAGTATGGGACTTTCTCAATGACAAAGGACATTTATAAAATCACATGGCCAATATTTTACAACCTAATAAAAGACTTAATTGCTTTTCTCTGAAATAGGCGATAAAACATAAACACTACTGCCATGTCTATTCAACATTGTACTGGTTGTCTTAGGCATAGCATTAAGGCAGGAAAAAGAAATAAAAAGTGTAATGACTGAAAGAAAAAAAGTAAAACTTTTTCTATTTGTGGGTTATATGATCGTTCATACAGAAAATTCCAGGAAGCCTACAAGTAATGACTAAGATAAGTACATACATTTAGCAAATTTTCAGATACAAAGTAAATATATGTATAAAGTATATTTGTATTTACAAAAAGCAAACAATTAGAAAGTAAATTTTTAAAATCCCTTTTACAGTGGCACCAAAATCACTAAATACTTAGAAATATATCTAATCAAACATAGTCAAGCCTTCCATACTGAAAACTATAAAACATTAATAAGTCAAAAAAGAAATGAATAAATGCAAAGATATATGATACTCATGAGTTGAAGTGTTCACTATTGTTAAGATGTCAAAATTTAAAATCTTTCTAAAGATTCAATAAAATGATATTAAAGTGACAAAGTTTGATTACCTATTTTAAAAAATAAATTGACAAATCTGCTTCTAAAATATGCAAAGGATTTGAAATGCAAAGGATTTGGAATCACTAGAATAATTGAAGGTCTTATCCTAACTGAGTTTAAGACTTACTACATAGGTCATTAGAAAGCACAGAAATTGGTACTGCTGAGAAGATAAAACACATGCATACATCACTGGAAGAGAATATAGAGTCCAGAATTGTGCCTACAACATAAAGAAAACAAGGCATTGCTATGAGGAAATAAACATATTTTTAACAAAGGGTGATGGACAAATGATATAAGTAAGCAAAGGTAAAATAATAAAAATATACACTTTATTCATATTATACACAAAATTTAACTACAAATGGATCATAGCCTTAACTGTAATTGTAAAAGATTAAAATATCTAGAAGAAAAGAAAAATCTTTACTATGCTAGCATGAGCAATGGTTTCTAGAAGAATGAATAAAGCATAAAACATAATATAAAAAAATTAGTAAGTTGGATCTCACTAACATTTAAAAAATGTTTCCCATTAAAGTACAAAATTAAGAAGATGAAAATGAAAGCTACATACTGGTAAAAGTTATTTACAACACATATATAAGGCAGAGAACTTGCTCCTGGAATATATAAAGAAACTTTACAATGCAATAATAAAGTAAATCATCCAATATAAGTTGGGCAATAGATATGGGCACTTTACAAAAGATGAGATAGGAATGGCAACTGAGCACATGGAAAGATACTAAATATCATTAGTTATCAGAGAAATGCAAATTAACCACAATCAGATACTACTGCACACCATATACATCCACTGGATTTGCTAAAATAAAAAATAATGGGTGTATCAAGTATTACTGAGGATTTGGTGTAACCGGAATTCCTGTACAGTAATGGAGAGAATATAAAATATAAAATGCAAATGTTTGGTGGTTTAAGACACTAAATATATATCTAGTTTGTGACCCAGCCATTCTCTTCCTAGTTATGTACCTAAGAGGAACTAAAACCATGTATGAATAATGACTTATATACTAATACTTATAGTGGCTTTACTTGTAGTGTCTCTCAACTAGAATAACTTAAATGTCCATGAACAGGCAATTGGATACTTATTCATTTAAAGGCATAAACTACGGATACACAGAGCAACATGAATCTCAAAATAATTGCAATAAGTGAAAAAATGTAAGGCAAAAAAATAGTTTATACTCTATGATTTCAGAGATATACAATTCTAGACCATATACATTTAGAGTGTCAGAAAGCAGGTCAGTGGTTTCCTGGAGACGGGGTGGAGTGGAGAATGTATCACATATAGGTACAAGGAACTCATGAGTGATGATGGGAATGTTTATTATCTTGATTTTGAGGTTGATTTTACAGGCACATACATAGTAAAAACGATTACTATTCAAATATATGCAATTTACTTCAATGATATCTCAATAATGCCATACTTTTTTATAAAAATATAACAGTAACAAACACTTGGAGAAATAGGATTATCATCCTTGGTTGCTAAGAATTTAAATAGACATACTCTGAGAGTAACTTGGCATATTCTTTTTGTTTTGTTTTGTTTTTTGAGATGAAGTCTCGCTCTTGTCCCCCAGGCTGGAGTGCAATGGCACGATCTTGGCTCACTGCAACCTCTGCCTCCCGGATTCAAGCGATTCTCCTGCCTCAGCCTCCCAAGTAGCTGGGATTACAGGCGCCTGCAACCACACCTGGCTAATTTTTGTATTTTTAGTAGAGATGGGGTTTCGCCATGTTGGCCAGGCTGGTCTCAAACTCCTGACCTCAGGTGATCTGCCCGGCTTGGCCTCCCAAAGTGCTGGGATTATAGGTGTGAGCCACCACGCCCAGCTGTAACTTGGCATATTCTAATAAAATTGAATATAAGTATATACAAACTCTTCTGTTTCAATTCCACATAGAGAAACTTTCCCACACTTACCTAGAAATGTCTAAAAATTTTCTCACTAGGCTACTGTTTATAATAAGTAAGATGCTTACACTAGCAAAATACTCATCAGTAGGATTAGGAGTGAATAAAATGTAATATAGTCATAGAGTCAAAAACTATGCAATACTTCGGATACACATAAACTAGATCTCTAAATAGTGATATGGGAAGATGGCCAAAATATCACAATTGAGAGAAAAACAAAACATGACATAGAATGTTATATATAACGATATATAACATTAATATATAACATATAATTCTTAAAAATTAAGCATACATAAAACTCCATGTTTTATGTACATCTATATGTATAAATTTAGAAAAATAGACATCTACATGGTTAGCATACAAACATGCATTAAATTCATTTTATATATATTATATATATATTTTTTAATTGAAGGTCCAGATAATGTATAGATAAATGAAAATGAAAGAATCTCAAACCTTAATGAGAGGCTTCATCTGTATTTGTAATGCACAATCCCTAAAAATTGTGAACAAATATTACAAAATATTAATAGCTATTAATTTCGTGTGTTTGGGATGCAAACATTTGTTATATTAGTCTTAACGTTTTAAAAAATTACTTAAACATACACACATAACACTTAGTATTTATAGATGTTTGTGTATATAAATATATGTACACATATGTGTGTATGTATGTAAATGCCTAAAATGTACATCTGAAATGACATAAACAATAATTATAATTATAATAGTTGTTTCCTTAGGAGAAGAGAATGGAATTTAAGATTGGCAATCTGCAGTGGCTGGGTGGAAGGTAGTTAGCCAACAGTCTTTATATTGTTTGAATTGTGACAAGGACATATTTGTGTCTTACCTGTGTATTTAAAATAAGTACTTCATAAAATTAAACTAATAATAAAATGGTAATACACTGGGCCAAGTTCTTTGATAGAGGCAAACATATGCTATCTTCGGAGTTCTGAGAAAGGGTGGTTATCCTGGCCTTCATGTGGCAGGTGGTACCAAATATTTTATAATCTGAGAAGTTGACTCCTGAATATAATGTAGAATTTAACTCGCATATTTAATTCAGGGGTTGATTCGTTTGGATGAGAAAATATACATCTTTAATTTCACTAGCATCTAACTGAAATTTAGCATTTTCATCAACTATGAAAGAGGGTCACAGACAATATTAGTGGCAGACCTGAGACTTTGTGACCAATATTTCTATTGGTCCTGACTTTTTTTTTGTCATATTACAGTTAATGTCGACATATGAAAATGTCTTTTAACGCACCACTAATTCGAAATTATGGCAGTAGTTAGATATGCTTCAAGATCTTGTTATTCCAAGTATTAATAGAAAGACATAGATTACTTTATCTTAAATTTTTATTTTAAGCATTTTCAATAACTGCTTTTGTTGATAATGCTATATAGTACAATTTTAAAACCATCATTCTGAGATGGAGTAAATGTGCTTCACCAGACTGCCAACAAGGTCTAACACACACATATTAAGACCCTCTGATCTAGAAGAATGAATCAACTATGGCTTGGTGATTCAACCCCGGATGACCTGGGGTTGGGTGGAAAGCAGGGCAGCCGAAGGCAGCCAGACATGGCACATGAGAACAAGAGGGGATGTGACTCTGTCGGGTTCAGCTCATAAATGATTTTATGCTGCACAAACTGATTTTCTTCCATAGTTACCTAAGGAGGGGGGAATTCTCTTTTTATCAATCTAATCAGCAGGTGGTTTGGTTCAGGAAGTGAATAACTTCGAAGCATGAAAGCATATCATGAAAAAAGAATGCTTCTCAGATTCTACCCTTTGTACCACTTTACATGAGAAAGCTATTATCCTCAGAGTTTTAAGCGTGAGTTCGTATTTTATAATCAGTTATTAGATTCACAGTTGAAAAAAGAACCCACTAAAATGCTCATGATTCAAACTCGTGATTAGCAAATTTGGGTTTCTCCATGGTTACTACCATTCAAATGAAAAATGAAAAATCCAGAGAAACACTGTGCATTTTGGCTAAATCAGTAGAAATGCTGTCTTCAAATACAATTTTAGCTGGAACTATAGTATGTAAAATAAAAGCAAAACTGTTCTGTTTGGTGAGCCAAAGGGAAAATAGGTCCTCTGGCTACGCATATCTACCTTGTCCATCATGGTGGCCCAGAGGCTACTTTACCTTAACTTAAAGCTCCACATATTTCAACATAGATATTTACAAGCATCTGTCTTTTTCCCTGAGATTTTTCTTTTTATGTTGTACTTTGCAAGCTGTGTAGCCTCAGCTCTGTTCTCTTAAAATATTATCATTATGTATTGCATACATATCAAAAATACAATAGATTTTACAATGCTGCTACTGCAACTTTCCATTGCTTATCTTTTGAGAGTGTAGTGACACTATTCAGAAGAGAAGGAAGGTAAAAACCTCTGTCTCCTCTTCTACTATTCATTTACCCGAAGATTTTCAGGTCATAGGCTCTGAAAAAATTCTTTAGAGCTCCTTGGTAAGAACATGCTCATTCATTTCAATAATATATTGCTTAGTTTATTAGCATGTACACTACCATATGTAGATTTTTCTCGATTTCAATACTTTCAACTTTTGAACAATCACTTCTTTTATATATTAGAGATTGACACCTGTAAATTCACCTTCATAACTAAATTATGACCTTGCTAATAACAGATCACAAGTGAAAATTTCAAAATATTCCGTGGTGACATTAGCTATTAGTCAATAGTTCTACTCTGACAACTTCACAAAGATATATTTAATGATGTAAGTTCAATACTGATTTATTGTATTTTGCTTTATTGTTATATAAAAATGATTAAGGAGAAAAACAAAGCATGAATATTGTGTTAAAATTAAGTAGAGTTATAAATCATTTGTAGGCGTGTCAAAGTCACAGCACTTATTGTTCTGGATTGTCTGAGTACCAATTAAAGATAAGCCTTTCAACTCTAGGTTGTTATGATAAAAAAGCACAAAGAACATTCTTATGAAATAATCAAATTAAATTATATCGTTAAAGATATTTAATCAGGAACACAAAACTTTTCCTTTTGCCCTACCCCATAGCATATAATCTATTACTCAATTTTGACAAGGTGTGCTTTTTGACAAGCTTTAGAGATAGCAATGTGAGGAAGATTCCTTTGCAATTTCTTGCTTCCAGCAGTCTGTATACAACAATGGCCCTGCTTGCTGACAGTGCTATAAGCACTGTAACTCTGAGCAAATCACTTAAACCTTCTGAACTTATTTCCTCATTCATGAAATGGCAAGGGTTTCAGGACTAGTTGATCTCTAAAGTCCCTTCCAGAGCCGTTGTTATAAGACTTAATATTTACTGGATTGAGCAAGATACAGTCTTGGCTCTCTCTCAGCCATTACACAAATCTAGAATTAACCCATACCTCCCACCAGCCATCTATGACATCTGGTACAAAATATTTTATTGTATTGATTGGGTGATAACCTTTTCAAAACAAGACATGTAGTGGGATGCTCTTTTATATCACAAATTGCCTTTATTTTGATGTTTTCAAAGGCATGCCTTCTCTTTAGATAAAGTATAAACTTATTTTATTATATCTGAGAAATTCTGACATGAAAGTAAAAGGATTCCAGAGTAAAATCAATAGACATCAACTTTCCTTCAATATGTTGCTGTAAAATTAAATGCCAACTGGTAATTTAGTCCCAGGTATGTTCATGACTTTACTGTAACTGAAAGTAGCTTCAGATAATTCTTTTCTAGCTAGAAAATTGATTTCATACATTACATCTAAACAGTTTAAATCCATGCACTATTAGTAAACTGGCAAAGGGGGTCTCCAGTCTGTATAGTATTAATTCAGATAGCTTGAGATTTGTTAGCATAATAATGAGGTAATAGTTTGTCTAATTTAATCTTGACACAGTGATATGTGACACTTCAATAATAGCTGATGTGACCTTAAAGGTTAATGAGGGCATTGCTCATCTGAAGTGACAGACTACTTCAGGTTCTCCTGCCGTCGATCTTAATTCTTTCTTTGCTTTTTTTTTTCCCCCATTAGGTTACTAGTGCAGTAATGAACTTTTTTTTTATTAGGTTACTCATACAGTGAACAGTTATCTGGAATTGCAAACTCAGGCAAATTACTTCCAGAGGTCATATGATGAGACATTCCATTCTAAAAGTACATGGCAGTACTGTTATGATAGTGGACAGGAGGAGGTAGAAATGTTTTTATGTAGATAATAAAATGCAGGAACTCTTCAGAGATGCTTCGGCATATTTATGGAACTTTTTCAACTACCAAGATAAAGTTTTCTCAGGCTATTGTAATTATATTGTAAAGCCCCACAACTTTGTGCAACAATCATATATGTCGCTGCTATACTGTATAAAACATGGTGCTTGGCTATGTGAAAAAAACTGAGACGAATCAAAATATAATCCAAATTATAAAGAGTTTATAATCTACTAAAGGAAAGGCAACAAGAAGGCAAATCACTGTAATAGAAGATAATGAGCACAATTGCCTTTGAGGAAAAAAAAATGCTTTTGGATTCACAGGGCAGGACAGATTTCTATCAATGAGAGGGAGAAAGCCAATGAAGCCTAAGGAAGGCCATTTATGGGCCTCTCTCAAAAGCGGGAGAATTCAGAAATGTTCTGACTAAAATACACCTTACTCTTTTTTCAGTCTCCCTCATGCATTGCATCTTGTGTTGCTCTACTGTGTCTGATGAGAGAGGAAAGAGGCGAGAGAATGATGGATGTAGATATATAGGTGGATTGGATGAGGTGGGGAAAGATTGTTTTTGACCATCAAGATACAGAAGGACTAGCTTCAAAATATTGCTGATGAGCAATATTGTTCAAAATATTGCTATTTAAGGCAACTTGAAAAAGAGAACAGAATTACCTTGAATGTGGAGGGATGTGAATTGCTTTCTTTGATCTATATACGGAAATGTGAAGATGAGACAGAAGATTTAGAAGCTCTTCCACTTGGGAAGTTTAGAAACCCAGGAAAAGTCAGATTAATTTTATGCTATGAATTATCTCTGAAGGGATCTTCTTTTTGACCTTTCTTAGTTTAGTTTGTGATAGTTTGAGCTTGTTTCTTCAATATTAAGAAAGTCAGAGAAGAATTTGTTTTGTTTCAGGATATAATATACGGTAAATATCCCACTCTGTTTTATGTCAGGCTTGGGAAATCCCTGCCCTGAAGGATGAAGACCTGGACTTGGTGATTTTTGAATTTCCCTCACACACACACACCCTCCCTTGTGTATGGTTCCTGAATAACTGAAAACATTCACTGAAGTGCTCATTAAAAAGAAATGAATTAATTGGAATGAACTATTTCACGTGGCTGGCATGTGACCTTCAAGCCACTGCTGAATTTTCGTAGGAAACTCATTCATATATTGTATCAGCTCCCCCTTGTGTCTATCCAGCAGTCGATTTAGCAAACAGGAAATAAAGGTATCTCCTCTTTATCTACTTCCTTCCCCTTAGTAGAGTGTTTAGGACAGAGTTGCTGATCAGGGATAATTACACTCTCAAGTGAAGAAAAACCCAAGTCATTAAAATTAGTGAAACTAAGACCCTTTGTGCTCTAACTCCAATGACGTATTCTCACTCACATGATTCATTCTGTAAAGACCCTGTGTATAACTGTCCATAGAGTGAATGCCTCACCAACCTGCAGACATGAGTATGATATAGTACAGATTATGACAGGTGACATCAAATAAGTCAAGAATGCTATGGTACACCATTAATTTTCCAGTGCTATTATTTTCCATAGCCCATTAAGACCAAGTGAAGGCATTTCCTCTAAACACCAAAAATAAAGTGAAATACAAATAATAGACAACTTGTTCCAGTCATCAGCTCTTAATCCTGTTTGCTTATCACCTGGATATGTATTTTAAATCATCTATTTCATCTTAATGGAATTTTGTCCACTCTATTTTGTTAAATAACAACAGCTGACTTTTCTGTTTGGGGATTGTTTTCTTATGCCTGTCTCAATCCACTCTTACTGTGTTTAGCCTGGGAGACTAATGCTAAATGCTGTTGTCATTCACCTTTAGCACAGGCAGGGGTTGTGGAGGTGGGAATCTCAGTCCAGTTCATTGTCAACCAGCAAATGGTGGAAATGAATCCCAGCCATGAACCCTTGTTTTCTGACTCTAGGACTGGCTTTTGTTGTTTACAAGTGTTTTTCAAAGAATTTAAAGGGCTACCTGTTACCAAGGTCAGCTGGGCACTTGTAAATTGCAGAATCAGGTGCTCCCACCAACCTTATTGAATCAGAACCTTTGGCTTCTTATATCGTCTCTTCCTGTTTGCTTTCTGTATATATTTCTTTAAAAAAAATCACTGTTTTTTTTATCTCTGCCATCTTGTTTTTAAAATAATCCTTAAGCTAAGTTTGCAATTATTATTAAGTATTCATCCATATTGCCAAGTAATAAATATTTGCCAAACTCCTACTATGTGCCACATGCAGATGCCTATGATGCAGAGACTCATAAGAATGATGTCTTATAAATAAGACATAAATACAACAGGACAGAATTGACATCCTAACTTGCTTTCTGTCCATGGGAAACCAGTCATCAGCTGGTTAGTCCTACCATTGGATTCAGACTTGCAGGGGCATTCAGATTGAGATAGATGATTCAATTCTCTTCAAAATGGACAGTCTCTTAAAAGGGAGTAAAAGGAACAAAGGAAACAACTTGTCAGAAGTTCAAGAAAGAAGACCTCAGGTAGTCCTGATATAACAGTTAGGGAGGTGTAAGCTAAAAGATGACAGGCCAAAAATCCAGCTAAACCCATCTCACCGTGTATCCAACTACCCAGCCCACTTCCTGCAGTCCCCAGTGGTTCCCTTTGAAAGGAACTCACCGTGTAAGCAGGTGAGGGAATTTGTAACAGGGCATGATCAAAAGTGAACTGGGTAAGCGAGGGAAAGCAATTACACAGGGAGATCATTAATTGGAAGGCTTATCTCTTCAGTGAGTTTGGAATGTGTAAGCTGTAGTGTTGTGAATTGAATTTCATGCACTCCTATTGTGTGTGAAGAGCTGGCTGTGTGTGGGAGGTACCGAATGATTTGCCAAAAGTGTTGTAAGAACACCAGCAATCAAAAAGCCACTGGGCTCTGAAAAGCCGAGAATTGAGTGACAGTGCAGAAGCATGAAGGCTGAAGCGAATTGAGACTTTGCACTGAAATGGAACTTGAAGCAGAGGGACTGCAGTCATGAAAGGCTGTGAAGAGAAAGGCAGGGTGGAGGGGACTGGCCAAGGTCTTGCTAAGATCTCATTTCATCAATCAATCCCCTGCTGAGACAGGGTCTACCTGGGCCTGGGGTAAAAGGCTCCTTGAAGTTCATAAAACTTATAAACAAGGGCCTGTTAGGAATCATCGACCTCTATTGAGAGGAAATAAAAAGTCATTTTAAACCATTCACATATTTAGACAGGACACAAAGAAACATGAGGAAGAGGAAGACCCAGTTTCTTCCCATTTTTAAAATTTATTTATTTATTTTTTATTTTACTTTAAGTTCTGGGATACATGTGCCGAACATGCAAGTTTGTTAGATAGGTATACACATACCATGGTGGTTTGCTGCACCTATCAACCCATCATCTAGGTTTTAAGCCCCCTGGTACCAGACACTGCAAAAACACACCAAAATATAAAGACCAATGACACTAAGAAGAAACTGCTTCAACTAATATGAAAAATGACCAGCTAGCATCATGATAATGGGATCAAATTCATGCATGACAGTATTAACCTTAACCTTAAATGTAAGTGGGCTAAATGCCCCAATTAAAAGACACAGACTGGCAAGTTGGATAAAGAGTCAAGACTCATCGGTGTGCTGTATTCAGGAGACTCATCTCATGTGCAAAGACACACATAGCACACATAGGCTCAAAATAAAGGGATAAAGGAATATTTACCAAGACAATGGAAAGTAAAAAAAAAAAAAAAAGCAGGGTTTGTGTCAGGCCTCTGAGCCCAAGCCAAGCCACCGCATCCCCTGTGACTTGCATGTATATGCCCAGATGGCCTGAAGTAACTGAAGAATCACAAAAGAAGTGAATATGCCCTGCCCCGCCTTAACTGATGACATTCCACCACAAAAGAAGTGTAAATGGCTGGTACTTGCCTTAACTGATGATATTACCTTGTGAAAGTCCTTTTCCTGGCTCATCCTGGCTCAAAAAGCACCCCCACTGAGCACCTTGCAACCCCCAATCCTGCCCACCAGAGAACAAACCCCCTTTGACTGTAATTTTCCTTTACCTACACAAATCCTATAAAACGGCCCCACCCTTATCTCCCTTCGCTGACTCTCTTTTTGGAGTCAGCCCACCTGCACCCAGGTGAAATAAACAGCCATGTTGCTCACACAAAGCCCGTTTGGTGGTCTCTTCACACGGACGCACGTGAAATTTGGTGCCGTGACTCAGATCTCCCTTGGGAGATCAATCCCCGTCCTCCTGCTCTTTGCTCCATGAGAAAGATCCACCTACGACCTCAGTCCTCAGACCGACCAGCCCAAGAAACATTTCACCAATTTCAAATCTGGTAAACGGCCTCTTTTTACTCTCTTCTCCAACCTCCCTCACTATCCCTCAACCTCTTTCTCCTTGCAATCTTGGCACCACACTTCAATCTCTCCCTTCTCTTAATTTCAATTCCTTTCATTTTCTGGTAGAGACAATGGAGACACGTTTTATCTGTGGACCCAAAACTCCAGTGCCGGTCACGGACTGGGAAGGCAGCCTTCCCTTGGTGTTTAATCGTTGCAGGGATGCCTCTCTGATTATTCACCCACGTTTCAAGGGTGTCAGACCACACAGGGACGCCTGCCTTGGTCCTTCACCCTTAGCGGCAAGTCCCGCTTTTCTGGGGAAGGGGCAAGTACCCCAACCCCTTCTCTCCTTGTCTCTACCCCTTCTCTGCTTTTCCAGGGAAAGGGCAAGTACCCCAACCCCTTCTCTCCTTGTCTCTACCCCTTCTCTGCTTTTCTGGGAGAGGAGCAAGTACCCCTCAACCCCTTCTCTTTCACCCTTAGCGGCAAGTCCCGCTTTTCTGGGAGAGAGGCAAGTACCCCTCAACCCCTTCTCCTTCACCCTTAGTGGCAAGTCCTGCTTTTCTAGGGGGCAAGAACCCCCAATCCCTTATTTCCACACCCCAACCTCTTCTCTCTGTGCCCCAATCCCTTATTTCTGCACCCCGACCTCTTATCTCTGTGCCCCAATCCCTTATTTCCATGCCCCGACCTCTTATCTCTGTGCCCCAATCCCTTATTTCTGTGCCCCGACCTCTTATCTGTGCCCCAATCCCTTATTTCCGCACCCCGACCTCTTATCTCTGTGCCCCAATCCCTTATTTCCATGCCCCGACCCCCCCTTCCCATTTTCTGGAGGGTAAGAACCCCCGAACCCCTTCCCTCCGTGTCTCTACGCTCTCTTTTCTCTGGGTTTGCCTCCTTCACTATAGGCAACCTTCCACCCTCCATTCCTCCTTCTTCTCCCTTAGCCTGTGTCCTCAAGAAATCAAAACCTCTTCAACTCACACCTGACCTAAAACCTAAATTCCTTATTTTCTTCTGCAATGCCGCTTGACCCCAATACAAACTCGACAGTAGTTCCAAATAGCCAGAAAACGGCACTTTCAATTTTTCCATCCTGCAAGATCTAAATAATTCTTGTCATAAAATAGGCAAACGGTCTGGGGTGCCTGACGTCCAGGCATTCTTTTACACATCAGTCCCTTCCTAGTCTCTGTGCCCAGTGCAACTCGTCCCAAATCTTCCTCCTTTCCCTCCTGCCTGTCCCCTCAGTCCCAACCCCAAGCGTCACTGAGTCTTTCTAATCTTCCTTTTCTACAGACCCATCTGACTTCTCCCTGCCTCCCCAGGCTGCTCCTCACCAGGCTGAGCTAGGTCCCAATTCTTCCTCACCCTCTGCTCCTCCACCCTATAATCTTTTTTATCACCGCCCCTCCTCACACCTGATCCTGCTTACAGTTTTGTTCCGTGACTAGCCCTCCCCATCCTGCCCAGCAATTTACTCTTAAAAAGGTGGCTGGAGCTAAAGGCATAGTCAATGTTAATGCTCCTTTTTCTTTATCCCAAATCAGATAGTGTTTAGGCTCTTTTTCATCAAATATAAAAATCCAGCTCAGTTCATGACTTGTTTGGCAGCAACCCTGAGACACTTTACAGCCCTAGACCCTAAAAGGTCAAAAGGCCGTCTTATTCTCAAAATACATTTTATTACCCAATCTGCTCCCGACATTAAATAAAACTCCAAAAATTAAATTCCAGCCCTCAAACCCCACAAAAGGACTTAATTAACCTCGCCTTCAAGGTGTACAATAACAGAAAAAAGTTGCAATTCCTTGTCTGCACTGTGAGACAAACCCCAGCCATATCTCCAGCACACAAGAACTTCCAAACGCCTGAACTGCAGTGGCCAGGCGTTCCTCCAGGCCTGCCTCCCCCAGGAGCTTGCTACAAGTGCCAGAAATCTGGCCACCAGGCCAAGGAATGTCCACAACCCAGGATTCCTCCTAAGCCGAGTCCCATCTGTGTGGGACACCACTGAAAATCGGACTGTTCAACTTACCTGGCAGCCACTCCCAGAGCCCCTGGGACTCTGGCCCAAGGCTCTCTGACTGACTCCTTCCCAGATCTTCTTGGCTTAGCAGCTGAAAACTGACACCGCCCAATCACCTCAGAAGCCTACAGGACCATCACAGAGGCTCTGGGTAACTCTCACAGTGGAGGGTAAGTCCATCCCCTTCTTAATCAATATGGAGGCTACCCACTCCACATTACCTTCTTTTCAAAGGCCTGTTTCCCTTGCCTCCATAACTGTTGTAGGTATTGACGGCCAGGCTTCTAAACCTCTTAAAACTCCCCAACTCTGGTGCCAACTTAGACAATACTCTTTTAAGCACTCCTTTTTAGTTATCCCCACCTGGCCAGTTCCCTTATTAGGCCGAGACACTTTAACTAAATTATCTGCTTCCCTGACTATTCCTGGGCTACAGCCACACCTCATTGCCACCTTTTCCCCCAGTTCAAAGTCTCTTTCACATCCTCCTCTTGTATCCCCCCACCTTAACCAACAAGTATAGGATACCTCTACTCCCTCCTTGGCGACCGATCATGCACCCCTTACCATCCCATTAAAACCTAATCACCCTTACCCCACTCAATGCCAATATCCCATCCCGCAGCACGCTTTAAAAAGATTAAAGCCTGTTATCACTCGCCTGCTACAGCATGGCCTTTTAAAGCCTATAAACTCTCCTTACAATTCCCCCATTTTACCTGTCCTAAAACCAGAAAAGCCTTACAAGTTAGTTCAGGATCTGCGCCTTATCAACCAAATTGTTTCGCCTATCCACCCCGTGGTGCCAAACCCGTATACTCTCCTATCCTCAATACCTCCCTCTACTACCCATTATTGTGTTCTAGATCTCAAACATGCTTTCTTTACTATTCCTTTGCACCCTTAATCCCAGCCTCTCTTTGCTTTCACTTGGACTGACCCTGACACCCATCAGGCTCAGCAAATTACCTGGGCTGTACTGCCGCAAAGCTTCACAGACAGCCCCCATTACTTCAATCAAGCCCAGATTTCTTCCTCATCTGTTACCTATCTCGGCCTAATTCTCATAAAAACACACGTGCTCTCCCTGCTGATCGTGTCCGATTAATCTCCCAAACCTCAATCCCTTACAAAAGAACAACTCCTTTCCTTCCTAGGCATGGTTAGTGCAGTCAGAATTCTTACACAAGAGCCAGGACCACACCATGTAGCCTTTCTGTCCAAACAGCTTGACGTTAATGTTTTAGCCTAGCCCTCATGTCTGTGTGCAGCGGCTGCCACTGCTTTAATACTGTTAGAGGCCCTAAAAATCACAAACTATGCTCAACTCACTCTCTACATTTCTCATAACTTCCAAAATCTATTTTCTTCCTCATACCTGACGCATATACTTTCTGCTCCCGGCTCCTTCAGCTGTACTCACTCTTTGTTAAGTCCCACAATTACCATTGTTCCTGGCCGGGACTTCAATCCGGCCTCCCACATTATTCCTGATACCACACCTGACCGCCATGACTGTATCTCTCTGATCCACCTGACATTCACCCCATTTCCCCAAATTTCCTTCTTTCCTGTTCCTCACCCTGATCATGCTTGATTTATTGATGGCAGTTCCACCAGGCCTAATCGCCACACACCAGCAAAGGCAGGTTATGCTATAGTACAAGCCACTAGCCCGCCTCTTAGAACCTCTCATTTCCTTTCCATCGTGGAAATCTATCCTCAAGGAAATAACTTCTCAGTGTTCCATCTGCTATTCTACTACTCCTCAGGGATTATTCAGACCCCCTCCCTTCCCTACACATCAAGCTCGAGGATTTGCCCTACCCAGGACTGGCAAATTAGCTTTACTCAACATGCCCTGAGTCAGATAACTAAAATACCTCTTAGTCTAGGTAGATATTTTCACTGGGTAGGCAGAGGCCTTTCCTACAGGGTCTGAGAAGGCCACCGCAGTCATTTCTTGCCTTCTGTCAGACATAATTCCTCAGTTTAGCCTTCCCACCTCTATACAGTCTGATAACAGATGAGCCTTTATTAGTCAAATCAGCCAAGCAGTTTTTCAGGCTCTTAGTATTCAGTGAAACGTTTATATCCCTTACAGTCCTCCGTCTTCAAGAAAAGTAGAATGGACTTAAGGTCTTTTAAAAACACACCTCACCAAGCTCAGCCACCAACTTAAAAACGACTGGACAATACTTTTACCACTTTCCCTTCTCAGAAGTCATACCTGTGCTCAGAATGCTACAAGGTACAGCCCATTTAAGCTCCTGTATAGACGCTCCTTTTTATTAGGCCCCAGTCTCATTCTAGACACCAGACCAACTTAGACTGTGCCCCAAAAAACTTGTCATCCCTACTATCTTCTGTCTAGTCATACTCCTATTCACCGTTCTCAACTACTCATACATGACCTGCTCTTGTTTACACTGCCAGTTTAGACTGTTTCTCCAAGCCATCACAGCTGTTATCTCCTGGTGCTATCCCCAAACCACCACTCTAAACTCTTGAAGTAAATAAATAATCTTTGCTGGCAGGACTATGCTGAATCTCCTTAGGCACTCTCTAGTCAGATGTCCTGGGTCCTCCCAATTCTTAGACCTTTTATACCTGTTTTTCTCCTTATGTTATTCCATTTAGTTTCTCAATTCATCCAAAACCGTATCCAGGCCATCACCAATCATTCTATATGACAAATGTTTCTTCTAACATCCCCACAATATCACCCCTTACCACAAGACCTCCCTTCAGCTTAATCTCTCCCACTCTAGGTTCCCACACCGCCTCTAATCCCACTTGAAGCAGCCCTGAGAAACATAGCCCATTCTCTCTCCATACCACCCCCTAAAAATTTTCGCCGCCCCAACACTTCAACACTATTTTGTTTTATTTTTCTTATTAATATAAGAAGGCAGGAATGTCAGGCCTCTGAGCCCAAGCCAAGCCATCGCCTCCCCTGTGACTTGCACGTATATGCCCAGATGGCCTGAAGTAACTGAAGAATCACAAAAGAAGTGAATATGCCCTGCCCCGCCTTAACTGATGACATTCCACCACAAAAGAAGTGTAAATGGCCGGTCCTTGCCTTAACGGATGACATTACCTTGTGAAAGTCCTTTTCCTGGCTCATCCTGGCTCAAAAAGCTCCCCCACTGAGCACCTTGTGACCCCCACTCCTGCCCGCCAGAGAACAAATCCCCTTTGACTGTAATTTTCCTTTACCTACACAAATCCTATAAAACGGCCCCACCCTTATCTCCCTTTGCTGACTCTCTTTTTGGACTCAGCCCACCTGCACCCAGGTGAAATAAACAGCCATGTTGCTCACACAAAGCCTGTTTGGTGGTCTCTTCACACGGACGCGCATGAAAGTTTGCAATCCTAGTCTCTTCTCTTTCTTATATCCTTTTCCTCTAACCCATGCAGATTTTCAAACGCTTTACCATTCTTCCAACAAGCCATGCTACCTCTAACCCTGATTCCTTTGCCTGGAATACCTCTTGTATTTTTTTTCTGCTTAATTGCTACAACCCAACTTTTAAGTCCTAGCTCTAATTCCTCTTTGAAATGAGTCCAAGTTAAGAATATTTGTTATATTTGTTCTATAACTACAGATTAGCTTTTATCATAACACTTCACATCTGACCCCTGCCTAATCTCAGTAGGTAAACGTGCTTTTCTACCTTTCCTTCAATTTCCTCAGCCTATGCACCTGCACACATACTAGGATGTCTTTTTCCAAGCTTCTGAATTTCTTTTCCTCCTTTAGAACTTCCTTCAAATGTCATTTCCTCAGTGTAGCCTTTTGGGATCCTCAAGTCAAATAGGCTAACAGCAGTCTACACCTCAACTCTGGAACAATGATTATTTGATTTCTGTCTTCCTCACTAAACTGTAAGCTGATTGAGGTCAGGACTCTATCTGTGTTGGTCTCCATAGTATTCCTGCTTTCTAGTACACTGCCTGGCATTCCTGATGCCCCAACAATTATGTATTGTCTTTATTCTGTCTTCTGAGTGGGTTGTGAGATCCTTGAGGTTAAGGGCTCTGTCTTAGATTCGTTTCCTCAGATTGTAACAAAATACTTGGTGCATAATTGGTCTTAAATAAATGCCTATTAAATGAATAAGTGCTAGAAGAAAATACCTAGAGCAGGGCTTCTCCTCCTAGGCAATATTGATTGACATTTTGGGCTGGACAATATTTGTTGTGTGGGTCTGCTGGTGCACTGTAGGATGTTTAGTAGTGCCCCTGGCCTCCACCCACCAGATGCCAGTAGCATCCCACAATTGTGAAATGTCTCCAAACATTGCCCAATATTCCCAGTAGGAGTGGGAGACTGGGCTGAGAATCAGCCAAAATCACCCCAGGCTGAGAATCGCAGATCTAAGGTAAATACTTTTAAATCACCCAAACAGATAAATACACATTTCTAGTTTTTATAGAAAAATTGACCCACAAATAATGGATAAAAATTATAATAATATATTCATTCAGGATTATTTAAAGATTCATTTCATTGATAAAGGCTACATTCCAACATTCTTCAAGAAGTTCATTTTTATGAGGCAGATAGAGGAGTTAATAAATTTTCTGAGAACATTCTACTAAGGGTTATATTAGATAACATAGCTAGACGCATTCTAGCTCAGTGCCTAGCTCATAGTTGCATTTCAGTTAATGCTATTTATCTTTTCCTGATCTAATCAAAGCATTTGATGTCAAATGGTCACAGCTAACAATAAAAAACTGGGAAGAGTTTAGTCATATGAACACACACACACACATACACACAGAGTCTATTTAGTTAATTTTTTTAAAGGCAAAATTTTGATTGACCGAGTTCTTTGTTAGGGGGTTGCTATGTTGACACAGAGGGCTGGTTAAATTTCTTTCCTGCTGGGGAACACTAAATTACATCCCACCAACTTAAGCTCCCCTGGAGTGAATCACAGAGTGGTTGACTTTAGAGTTCATTGAAGGTGAGAGTTTGAGTTCTATGAGGTCAGATTTTCTCCATGAAGCAGAACAAACAAAAATGTATAATACTGTGCTTCTTGGTATAATTTTTAAAAGTAGAGGGCCCCACTGGTTTCCTTCCACCCCCACCTTCCACCACCAACTCTTTCCTTGAAAGAAAGTGTAAGAATTATCTCCCGAGGCTACTGGCAGATGGAGAGTTTCTGGGTAAGTAGGTTTTTTTTTCTTCCACACCCAGGGGGATTCATGGCTGACTGAGTAGTAAATTCACTCTCAGTGTTTCAGTTCACAAATATAGAAGTAATAAGAGAAGCTCTGCATGTGTATTGGGCCGAAATGGAAAAGGGACAACACACAACAGGGGTTTGTAAGAAAACACATCCTGCCAGAAAAATATGATTGCTATTTTAGAAAGAATTGCCAAATTGGAAAGTACAGGAAAGTGTAGAGGTCATGCACTTTAAATTGAGGCAAATCTTAGATATAACAATTTATGAAATAAGATTTGCAAGCATAAACCGTCCATTTAGATTGCAATGTGGTTAGAAGCCTGGGAGGGAGTGCATGAGGAGATTGGGACTAGGGAAGACAGGCTTGTAGGGATGTCTGCAGAACACCTAGGATTATTACTGCTGCAATTCAGTGAGCTCTATTTTCACATTAGACTAAAACTGTTTGGCTATAGGTTCCCTAATGTCAAATATTTTGTGGGATATATTGAAAACTCTCAACATGTTTCTGTTTTCTGTGAATCATCCACAAAATTTTCTTCATAATTTCTGAATTAAAAACTAAGCAAAGTTTTGTATTTCCTTCCTTCCTTCAACTTAAGATTTCTTTCCTGTAAGACACTTGCACATAAATTTAATGTCTTTAAGTAACTATGTGATTCTGCGAGAGTCATATAACCTTTCTGGCCTCAGTTTCTACATTTGAAGAAGGAAAGATTTGGCAGCTTCAATAAAGTATTAATTCTTCTATCTGACTCTTTTCTGCTTGGATTCTATTTTATTTTCCCTGATTAGTTTAAGATGAACTCAGGCTGAAAAACGAGGGATTGAACTTCCCTGGAATAACCTTTATTTGGTTATGACGTGAAATCTACTGCAAAGAGATTCATTATATTCATAGATTCTTCTAAAGGTAGTGAGAAATATTAGAGAACAATGTTAACCCACAGTCAGAGTTTATGAACCAACATCAGGGATACACAGAAAGGATCCAACAGGCTAGGAAATGAATGGAAACAAGTTAAGGGGTATTTACTACCTATTGGATCCATAACCTTGCACAGCTTGCTCCCCCTCTTCAACTTCTTCATCTGTATAATAGAGTTAGCCATTCTTTTTGTGGAAGTTTTCTAGGACGACTCAAGAACCTGAGTCAGAGAGAAGAAGCAGTGTTCACAGTGGCCTCAGATCAAGAAAAAGGGCAGGAAATCTGGAGAAGACTCATAACGGAATTTGAAGTTGCTCAGAATCATCTCTCTCCTGTATCTTGGAACCTCTTGTGGATTTATTCCATTGCAGTCCATCTGGTCCATTGCCCAGGTGTTTAATTTGTGGGTGCACCAATATACCAATATCATGGGGTATTTCAGTAGCCTCTTTGTGACTTGACTTTTGAATTACACACAAACCAATCACCACCAGCCTCTTCATCTATTAATCTATTAGGTTTGTGCAAAAGTAATTGCAGTTTTCACCATTACTTTCCATGGTTAAAAAAAAAAAGCAATTACTTTTGTACCAACCTAATAGATTAATAGATTAATACTTGGGCTCCTGTGACAAACTACCAGACTGGGTGCCTTAAACAATAGAAACTTATTTTCTCAGAGTTCTGGAGGGTGGAAGTCCAAGATCAGGGTGCTGGCAAGGTTGGTACTTGTAGAGGTCTCTTTTTGGGGGTTGCACATTGCCACCTTTTTGCTGTTTCCTCATGTAGTCTTTCCTCTCATTAGTGTCTTTTCTTTTTCTTATAAGGAAACCAATTCTATTGGAATGCAGCCTTACCCTATGACCTCATTTAACTATACTTCCCTCCGTAAAGGCTCTACCTCCAAATACAGTCACATTTGGTTTTAGGATTCAACATGCAAATTTGGGTGAAGGAGGACACAGTTTAGTTCGTAATACTGATCATCTATTCAGTTTCCTTGTTTCCTATGGGTTTCATGGGAAAAGTGCTGAGCAAAGGCAGAATTGCAGGCACATATTGAGTAAGTTATTGATAGATCCCAAGACAGTTTGGATCTATGGTTTCGAACTGTCATTTGCTGATTCCTACATATGATTTTTATCTACCCAGAGGGCTGCATTGGAAATTCCTAACCAATCATATGGAAGTAACACTGGACTTTGTGTTACACAATGTAAATTTGTTCTGTAGTCACTCTGTGGCCTTGAAAAAACATCACTTTCGACGTATCTGAGCCCTAATTTTCCCATATATAAATAAGAATAATAAGATACTATCCCTCTTTGAATGTAGACAAATTGCTAAATTAACTATTTACCATTTTTAGGTATGATCTATGTCTTCCTGTTACTCTTTGCTGTTTCTAGTATTCCTTCCCCTATTAAAAATGGACCCATGTTCCACCTCTTTCATGAAGTTTTCCATGGTATCCATGATCATCCCCTCATATTAGTACTTGTGATGGTTAATATTGAGTGACAATTTGATTGAAGGAGGCAAAGTATTGTTCCCAGGTGTGTCTGTGAGGGTGTTGCCAAAAAACTATTAATATTTGAGTCAGTGGACTGGCAGAGGCAGATCCACCCTCAATCTGGGTGGGCACCATCTAATCAGCTGCCAGCATGGCTAGAATAAAAGCAGGAAGAAGTTGGAAGGACTTGAATTGCTGAGTCTTCTAGCCTTCATCTTTCCCCCATGCTGGATGCTTCCTGCCCTCAACTATAGGACTCCAAGTTCTTCAGCTTTTGGATTCTTGGACCTACACCAGTGGGTTGCCAGGGGCTCTTGGGCCTTCGGCCACAGACTGAGGGCTGCACTGTCAGCTTCCCTGTTTTTGAGGTTTGGGGACTTGAACTGGCTTCCTTGCTCCTCAGCTTGCAGATGTTCTAGTGGGACTTCACTTTGTGATCGTGTGAGTCGATACTCCTTAATAAACTCCCCTTTATGTACACATCTATCCTATTAGTTCTGCCCCTCTAGAGAACCCTAACTAATACAGTATTCCAATACAATTTTCAAGATGCTTTAACTAATGTCTTGTTCTAGGATTCTTTATGGATGCCTTCAAAATATTTTAAGGGTTAAAGTTCTGTATTTTTAAATTGTATTCCCATTATTTTCTCCAGCAATCATCTGCACACTGTACAGATGCAGCCACTATTTCTTAAGCTATCTCTAGTTTTAAAAAATAAATATTGATTATAGAAAAAAGTAAAAACCACACTCAGAAAGCCTTCACAGATACCCTTGTGTGACTTTTATGCTTGTCACCTTGTCATAAAACCTAAAACAAACTTCTCTATCTGTTCATTTACTTATTCTGCTCCCCACTATATTCTGAGATCATATAAAGCAGGCACACTGTATAATTCTTCTCTCTGTCCCTAGGACCATTATGCTGCCTGTTAGATAACAGGTTTTTAATATACTGGATGAAAGAAGTATATAACTGAAAGACAGTGGTTTAACTCAACTTTTATATTTTTCCACCAGTTAAATATTTATTCTTCTAGTATCTTACACCAGGGGCTAGTGTCCCTTTACCCCTTAAATAAGCATTATGGAATACCTACAGTATGTTAGGATCTGTAATAGGCAACATGAATTTACAGAGATGAAAGTACCAGCCCCTGACATCATCCCTAGAGAAGAAGCACATCAGCAAACAGACAATTATATGATGGTCTAAGACACAATGAGAGAGAAAGAAGCACAGAGGATTCGGCCCCCAGAGGAAGCCCAACAAATTCAGCCCTAATTGTTCCCACACACTGGGCTCTCTCCTCTCCCATAGGTACCAGGCTTTTTTGCACCTTGCAGCCTCCACACCTATTCTTTCCTATGCCTTGAACATGCTTTTCCCACATGTGCATATGATAGGCTCCTATTAGTTGCTCATGTTCCAGCTTCAATGTCACCTCAAAAGAAAGACTTTCCTGATACTCTAATATTAAGGCCAACCGCTAATATTCTTTCTTGCATTACCTCTTTGTTTTTGGGATATGGTCTCACTTTGTTGTCCAGGCTGGAGTGCAGTGACATGACCACAGCTTACTGCAGCATTGTTTGTTTGTTTATTTTTATAAAAAGTGTGAAATTCCACATTGGAATTACGTAATTTGATTTTTTAATCATTGAATGTTTTTCTTCCCCATTAGACCATGAGCGAAGGGAGAAACTGTGTCTCTTAATTAAACACTCTATTTGAAGTGCAGAGAACAGTCTCTAGAATAATGTAAGAGCTCAATAAACATCATCGCATAAATGCAAGAATGAATGAGCAGAGAGTAGCCCCAAAGAAACCAATGAGATGAAGGCACAAGAACAGCTAACAAGTAATATTTGTTTAGGATTACTCTATGATTCAAAGTGCTTTGTTATTCTTCTCTGCCCATCTGTTATAAGCAACAATTTGTAGATGAGAAAACACAAAACACAAAGCTAAGTCTCCCTCCCAGAGATAAAGTAATACATTGTGGAATTAGAACTCATAGTCAGTTTTTTTTTTTTTTTTTTTTTACTAAATCCTCTACTTTTCCTTGAATTATAACAGTACCTCAAGCAGCTTCTAGAATTGCTGAATGCGCTGTTTATCTTATTCTGGGGAAGCAAATATTTTACTACCCCAATGTATCTTACAAACACAAATATTCAGGATTCTTTTTCTTCCTTAAAAGTCCTCAGACTTTTCCATTTCTGCCTCTGAAATCTTTCCTTTTACTATAATGTTCATGATACTTTGTTTTATATTACCTTGGCCCTGTTGTTACTCTGATAAGAAATATTAAATTTATGATAATATCTTGCATCTCCATGTACTTTGCATATTATGCAGCAATTGCTCTGTTCACTGTTAATTCTTTGCCTCACCAAAGTTAATTCTTTTATTAACAATCACAGGTTTTCAGTGCTCTGTCTAGCCAATATCTTCTAATTTCTTTTTCCCATTCCCTTTATGTATTATTGAATTCTCTAAGTGAATTATTTAACTCTGCACAGCATTTTGGGATGTGATTTGCATGAAACACCTTGTACAAACTAAAAGTGTATCATATTAAAATGTCTATAATTGCTTAAAGGAAATACCCTCAGGAGTGTTTTAGGCTATGTATAATGGCTGTGGAGAAGTTTTGAGTTCCAATGTGACAGTAACATGAAACAAACAAAAATTACTTTCACAGATTTGACTTACACTTAAGTAGATAAATTGTGTTTATGTGCCACCTGGCTTTTTTGTTGTTTTAAACTTTCTTTTTCCTTTTGACCTCAAAGGTAATGGAAAAAGAAGAAAGATAATTTCTCCCTTAATTAATCCCCACAACAATTTTTTGGAGTGAGTATTATTATCCCCATATTACAGTTAAGTCAAAAATGTATCTGTAACAGTTAAGTCAAAAAGGTTAGTTGCCTTACACATCTTTGTGATTCCAAATTCTCTTGCCTTTTTCTAGATGCTACTTGCTGAGAGAGTATGTGATAGAATAGTGTGACTAAATAGATTGCGCTCTGATCCCCATGCTTTTGTCAGAGAACTGAGCAAAGGTAGGCTAGGGACTTTTGAGGGAGTGACTTGTTGGTAAGTCTTCCAGAACTTGAACCTGGAAGTTAGGACCTCCTAACTAATACCATTGCTCTTAAAGTGGTACCAGCTCTGGCTGTTGCCCCCATGCTTATATTCAAACTCTTTTGCATAAGTATAAAAGCCCTTGGTTATCTAGACTTACCTATGGCTTCGACCTAACTCATTGTTTTCTCATTTTTCTCCAGGAAGATGATATATTGCTATCTTTGCAACACTTTCCTTTCAGCTCTACAAACGTGTTTCTGAATGGTGGAGTCAATTGGCAAGTAATTTCACATTCCATTTTCTTGGAAGGAGATGGAGCTAGGAAAAATAACAAAACCTCATCTAACAAAGATGATGCTACTCTTCCAAAGGGGCAAAGAAGCAACCTGGATGGCAAATGTAGGTTGTTTTTTATTGCCTCTCAGCTACATTATAAATCTCAGCTAACAGAATAAGTGCCCTTTCATCAATATGGGGTTGGACTGTAGCTCAGAGAAAAATGCATGTTTATATTAACAAAGTTTGCTCATTTCATGGCAGACATGGTCAACGGGTGTTGAGGGGCCCATGTTCAGATAACTTCATGTTATTAGAACATGCTCCTTCTCTATAAGCAGGCCTTTATAAAGACTTATGTGAGGCGGACGCTAATTCCAACACACACGGGCACTCACACACTGATAGTGTTTATCTGAGATTTGTTTGGTCCTCTGTGAATCTATATGATAAATAATTTGTACACATGCATCTTAAATTAGAGTGTTTGATCGATGGAAACAGTCGGCAGAAGTAAAACTTTTTCAATCTAGGTGGCTCATAGAAGACTCCCATTGTCTATAAAGGGCAAAATTGACATTTTAATCACTCCTCATAGTTTCATAATGTATATCAGAGACCAAAATGGAGAGGATTATGTTACCTTTAAAAATATCCCATGTAAGCTATGTTAACTTTTAAAGCCTATGTCAGTGTTGATTCTTCTTGAAATTGTTCTAAGTATCTCTAGCTAGGAATGAGTTTACCCTTAAGAGCATTTTGATGTTTTTGAACTTTGCCATTGATTCACAACAAAGCTTATTGAAGATGTAGTGTGTGCCAGGAAATGTGTGCAGCTTTAAAGATGCTGAAACTAGCAAGTTGACATAAGTGCATACATCAAGTTTCCCCATAGGAGCATGAATTGCCTAAGCTTGAAAGTAAAAGGCCTCTCTTTTGAACAGGCACCAGTAAATTTCCCAATTCTAGCTTCTTGAAATTTGGCACACCAAGTAAGTTGAGTTTGCTAAATGCAATGTATAATGTTCTCTTTTTTCAAAAATTACACTATACTCAAAGAATAAATTTGCAAAATTGAATTTGCCCAACCCAGGAAACTACTATTAGGTATTACTAGGAATTAAATCAGTTTTGCATATCTTGGCCTTCTAATCCTTATTATGATAGTCATGGATGTTAATGTTCAAATACTAATATAAAAATGACACTTAGGTACCAGTTTGTTCTGTTCTTAACAAACTTTGTATTATAAAAATTGCATTATAAAAGCAATATTTTTTTCAATGTGGGAGTATGGTTTGAGGAATTTAGATTCCTATTTAAAATTACAAACTTTCTGCAGAGATTTAAATGGCAAAATATTTAAACAAACAGAACATAAATGCTTAGGTATACAGTTTTGAAATCACAAAGAAAATCCAAAATTTGGTTATATCTTGTTCTTGACCAATAATAATATGTGACTAATAATCTCACAATATTTATAATCACTAGCACCATTATTTGCATATTACTGCTATCCATTCATATACTTCTGTCATCTTTACCTTCCTTTGTTACAATAAAAAAGGCACAAAGTCAATGAATTAAAGCAACAATGCTCATAAGGAATAATTTCCTGATCATGTCACTAGTCTGTGACCTCAGCACAATGCCACACATGTTCTCAAAAACAGCAACCATTTGTTAAATTCTTACTATTTTCTACATATAGGCACTTCTGTGTACAATATTTAATTTACCCTCACTTCAGCTCTGTGAGATTGGTACTGATTGTAGTCCCACATTAGCAGGAATAAAGTGGCTTCTAAGCTACTAAATAGCCACACTGGGATTTGAATCCCAGTAATGGTGTCTCCACAGACCATCATCTTATACAGCCCATCTTGATGGTTCCTCTCATTAATTAGCTGTCATTATGAAAATGAGAGCTGTAGAAATGCCTTGCTTTATCAACACAAGTCAGGTTGTAAGGAAGAATTGGTACATTTTGCTGTATAAAAAATTTGAACGTAATACACAAGAAAGGAACATATGTTAATGGGGTCCGTTATAAACTTTCAATTATTCCTTACTCAAGTAGTAACAACCATTCTGACCCACTGTGTTTAAAAGGTACATCTTTTTGTGGTTTAAATTATGTTTCTCTTCATCGATTCTGATGATTTTCTCTAGTTTGTTTTATAATTTTCATGCTGCATTTTCTACTCCTTGCTTTGGTACTCCTTTTATCAGCAATAGAAAAAATGCATTTCATTTATATGCTAGGCAAAATTGTAGTCTTTAAGCAGCATTTCTTTATTAGTTCATAGTTGTTCTCTAAGAATAACTTTGCTTCATAAGAATGGGTCATGCCATCTATTGTTCAACATGTGCAGTGGATAAATATAAGACCTCTGAAATCACACTGTTTTAATACAGCTGTATTCCTGTAAATAAGTTACTTAACTTTATATTTTTGTTTTGTTTTTCTTTCTTTTCTTTTTTTTTTTTTTTTGAGATGGAGTATCGCTCTGTGGCCCAGGCTGGAGTGCAGTGGCACGATCTCGGCTTACTGCAAGCTCTGCCTCCCGGGTTCACGCCATTTTCCTACCTCAGCCTCCCGAGTAGCTGGGACTACAGGCACATGTGAAAACGCCCGGCTAATTTTTTTATATTTTTAGTACAGGCAGGGTTTCACCGTGTTAGCCAGGATGATCTCGATCTCCTGACCTTGTGATCCACCTGCCTCAGCCTTCCAAAGTGCTGGGTTTACAGGCTTGAGCCACTACGCCCGGCTATGTTTTGTTTTTCTTAAATTTTAGTTTCAGGGATCCATGGTTTGTTACATGGATATATTGTGTGATGCTGAGGTTTGGGCGTCTAATGATCCTGTCACCCAAAGAGTGAAGATAGTACCCAACAAGTAGTTTTTCAACCCATCCCCTCTCTCCCTCCTTCCCCGTTTTGGAATCTCCAGTGTTTATTGATCCCATCTTTTTGTTCATGTGTACCCAATGTTTAACTGCCGCTTATAAGTGAGAACATGCAGTCTCTGTTTTTCTGTTTCTGCATTAATTCACTTAGGATAGTGGCCTCCAGCTCCATTTCTGTTGCTGCAAAGGGCATGATTTCATTCTTTTTTATGGCTGCATAGTATTCCATGATACGTGTATCACATTTTCTTTATCCAGTCCACTACTGATGGGCACCTGGGTTGATTCTATGCCGTTGCTATTGTGAATAATGCTGCAAAAACATATGAGTGCAACTGTCTTTTTGGTCAAATGATTTATTTTTATTTGGGTATATATCCAGTAATGGTGCTGAGTCAAATGGTAATTCTAGTTTTAGTTCTTTGAAAAATCTCCACGTTGCTTTCTGCAGGGGCTGAGCTCATTTTCATTCCCACCAACAGTGTATAAGCATTCCCTTTTCTCTGTAACCCTGCTAACATCAGTTATTTTCTGATTTTTAAATAATAGCCATCCTGACTGGCGTCAGATGGTAGGTATCTCACTGTGTTTTTGATTTGCGTCTCTGATGATTAGCGATGTTGAGCATTTTTTCATGTTTCTTTGCCACTTGTCTGTCTTCTTCTGAGAAGTGTCTGTTCATATACTTTGCCCACTTTTTAATGGGGTTGTTTGTGTTTAACCTCTTTAAATCTTAGTTTAGTGACCTGTAAGATGTAACTAGTAGTTAACTTACAGTGAAGTATTTGCAATAGTGTAAAAGCCCTATAAATATTAAATGTTTCTTACCAGGTTAAGGATGTTTCCTTGTCTTTTTGACTTACTGAAACTTTTCATCATGAATGGATGATGAATTTGTCATATGCATTTTCTATATCAATTGACATAATCATATGACTTACCTTCTTTAGATTGTTAGTATGTTGAACTACCTGAAGGCCTATATTATCTGCTTTCCAGCTAGCTCTCTGATATTATTCCTTTTCTCTCTCTCTACTTCAGGTGTATCACCTCCTTTCTGTTTCTTAGTAACTTCATGTTCCCTCTAGATTTTCCCCAAGATATCACCATGGCTAGTATCTTTACTTCCCTCAAGTCTTTGCTCATATTTTATCTTCTTTTTGGGTCATACCTTAACTATTTATTCCATCATGTAAACTGAACCTAGTACTTCTGGTTCTCCTTAAATAGACCCAATTTTTAGTAGTATTTATTTCCTTCCAATCTATCATATAACTCACTTTTCATTGTATTTACTGAATATTTTTTCTGTTTCTCTATTCCAATTCCTCCTCTCTCCCTTTAGCCCTATTCCCACAAAAATATAAGCTCCATGAAGGCAAGGGTTTTTATTTCTTTTGTTTTTTGATGTATTCTAAGTACCTAGAATTGGCTCATGGTAGATGCTACATCCATATTAGTTGCATGAATGACTGATTAACAGAATGAAATTTCTGCTTTTCTTTTGTTGGCCTCATTCTTACCATTACAGGTCAATTTCCACAAGAAGAAGTGGGGCATGGAAACAGGGAGCATCATATTATTTTTGAGACTATAGAGGAAAAAGAAACATACTATATTAAGAAATACCCTTGATAAAGCAAGGTATGCCATAATATACCAAAAGAAAGAGAAATATACTATATGATTCATTAAGAAATATACCATAGACAAACACACACACACACACACACACACACACACACACACACACACACACAGAAATAGGAAGAATCTATGATTGGCCAAATTTTGGCAGTATATCTAAAGCTGTTGTCAGGGATAGTATGAAGAAAGGGGTCTTTCTCAAGAATCAGACCATGTGGATCTTGGGTTAGAGTAAACTAAGGCCATTTACCCAAATAAAGCATTGTGTCTTACTAGAAGAAAAAAGTGAGGAGATGTTGGACAAACAAAATCCGTAGATGTTATCACTGTCTATGTTAATGTGACACCTCTAAGACACATCTTTATTTGAGTAAAGAGCCAAAATGATCAGATATGTCAGTCCACTTTAAATCTCCTCAAAACAGGAGTCATTCAAAAAGCTGGCACAGCTAGCTCTTACAAGTTCCTTTTTTAAGCATGGAAAACTCAGAAAATTTAGTTGATATTGTTTTTTGCTCCCAGACCTTTTCAACTAATCACACTGTTAGCTCTTTTTAAATGTACATTAAGAGGGTTCTTGGGTAGCTAGAAAGTTTATGTTTATTTTAAACATAAAAATGTTTATGTTCAGTCAGCAAAGAGAACTTTTTCATTTTGGCAAAACTGTCCCCAACTTATAGCAATTATGGAAACATACAGAATTGAGACGCGATAGCACAAATGAAAACAAACAAGATTTTACAATGAATGTAAATAGCAATGTCAAAAACACAGTTTAAAAAGGGAAGTAATTCAAAATACCAAGTTCTCTCTAGCATCAATATTTGCCTGTATCTGAAATAAAATTATAGAGACTGAAAAAATACCAATTACATTTACATTATATTATTTAATTAATAGTATATTTCATTCATTTAATTTGTAAATCACATTTAAATATTATTTCCTATTTAACAGAGTATTTGGTAATCTTAACAAAATTAAGGGATAGAAATTGTTATCCCATCTTACATATGAGGACACTAAATTCTTAATAGTTTCATTTTCTCAATATCATTCAGCTGGTACATGGTCAGGTGGGGAATCACACTAACTTAGGATTCTCTGATTCTAAATGTGATTTTCCTACATTAGACAACAATAATTTTCTCCTAAGAGACTTGAGACTATTTTCTTCTAAATCACAATATCATAAAAATCACCAAACTGTTATAAGTAAGGATGACTGCACGGCAGCCAGACTGATCCAGGTTCATCAGTTTCAAAAGCTCTTCCTGTTATCTTTGTATGAATCCAAGATCTAAACCATTGAAATGAAGGCTCATACACTGATTCTTTTACTTATTATTAATACAAGACCAGGGTTAAAAATAAAAATCAATTAGTGAAATGCAGAAATGAAAATGCATATTTAAACCAATCTTTATTATTGGAAAGTTGATGCTTAGAGTAAGAATGATTAACTCTACCCAAGAAAGCATTCCAGATGAAAAGCATGTTATTGGCTATACTGTAACTATAACATCATGTAATGAAACATCATGTAATGAATCTGTGAACTTCTGTTATATCATTATCTGTAGCAAAGATTTCAAGTAATTTAAAACTGAGTTCATTCTTATAACCATAAAATGTTTCAGAAAAGTGTTATTATTTTCATTAACTTGAGCTAAAAACAACAACAGAACCCATGAGACTGAATAAAGTAAAGGAAAACAAGCAGGCTACTGTTTTAAAGAATGGAAATATTGTTAACCAAGGAGAACAATGCTATTCTATCTGTCTATATTGTGATATCAATTAACTTCATTTGTGGTAGTAAACAGCATTGGAATTCCGGTTAGACTATTGATGACAGGTTCTATTAGCTGATAATTCTATTACCTTGTTGGGTAAAGTTGAGCAAGTCACTTAATTCTCTGGGCCACTCTGTATTCATCCATTAAATATGGATACTCTTGCCAGTTTATAAATATTTCATTAAGGTACAGTAGGAACACATATGCACAAATACACAGTAAACCATAAAGTCCTCAACATATGTAAGATGTTGTTCCTCTTAAATGCATTATTATTTTATTCTTATTTTTATTTTTTTTTTGAGACAGAGTCTAGTTCTGTCACCCAGGCTGGAGTGCAGTGGCATGATCTCGGCTCACTGCAACCTCTGCCTCCCTGGTTCAAGTGATTCTCCTGCCTCAGCCTCCCAAGTAGCTAGGATTACAGGTGCTCGCCACCATGCCCAGCTAATGTTTGTATTTTTAGTAGAGACGGGGTTTCACTGTGTTGGCCAGGCTGGTCGTGAACCTTAAATGCATTATTAGTCACTCTAAAAATACCCTTTCAATGGTTTGTCACTGCTGTCATTGGCCAAAGTCTCTTCTAACCAAAACTTGTTTTACTAAACAAAGAAGTAATGGGAGTGTGCGGGGGGTTATTGGTATTATGAGAGCTTTTGCTACTTATAAACCTGAACATTTAACTGTATAGATGTAGCCATTAATGGGAATATTCTATGTCTCTCTGTGTGTTGTGAGTGTGAGTGTACTTTAAGGAAAGGGTTTGTAATGCTAAGAAATGTGTAGCTGTAGCACTGAGAATTTTACTACAAAATTACTAACCAGAAAATATGCAACAGTAATGTATTTTCTAAGTAACCCTTGAATAGTATAGTCAAAATTTATATAAAGAAATGGTTACCATGGCATCCTAGCAGTACCTGAAATCAAAAACAGCAATTTTAGTATTGTTCCTCAGGCTGAAAAATATACATGTGCAGAAAGATCACTTGGGGTTAATAGCATAAAAGCAGGTCCATGGAGGCATTATAACATATATTCCAATGGGGATTCTTTTTCAGGGAGGAAAATGAGTTAAAAGAATTTAAAATAAAACATATATAACTTGTATTTGTATAACTATACAATAATTACATTTATGCAAATAAAGATTAGAAAATGTTTTTAAAACATCCAATTTCATGTCCCTTGATGAACTACCTGCATTTACCTTTACTCTTATGATTCCCTGATAGGCATTTTGGCCTCTTAACTTGCCACATTACTAATATTCCTCAGAATGTGTTTCCTACACAAGCAAAGTTCTTTCATGGCTTTTTGTTTTATAGGATGACCCCACTTGACTTCTATGCCCTTTTCACATCTCACAACATCTCTTCTTGGTGACTCTGCTCCATTCTTAAAGATTTAACTGAAAAGATTCATACTTTGAACTTTCCTCTACTACCTAGTGCTATTAGGAGCTTCTCTGTGCCTGATATAATTATTTTGGTTACTTCTGTAATAATGCAATGTAACAATAGCTTACAAGTCAGACTCACCAACATAACATGAGATCCTTAAGAGAAAGTTTCACAAAGCAAAATATTACTAGATTCAGATTTATTTATTTATTCATTCTCCATCTCAACAAGCATTTAAGGAACACTTATCATAGGTTAAACCACCATCAATAAAATTTACACAATCTCAACTCCTAGTAGGGAGATAAATATGTATTGAAGGATCTTAGAAGCAATTTTTAAAATGATAACCATGATAAATTCTGTGAAGGTGAGGGAACTAGTACTAGAGTTCCTGTGATAAGGGAATCTGGCTTAATGCAGCAGATCAGAAAAGGTCACCTTGTGACAGGATTTGGAACCCAAATAAAGCTGATATGGCTGGAGCAGAACCTTACGGGAAAATGAGCCGAAATAATGGTGAGAATCAGACCTGTTTGGAATTCTGCCTCTGTACTAAGAAAAATGGAAAGTTGCTAGAAGCTGTAATAGAAGATGACAACATCGACAAAGAACAAGATCATACCGTCTTCAGTATGTGTGAGTCAAATATCAAACGTCTCACGATGTCCAGATAGAGATGATGGCAATTTGAATCAGATGGAGAGTACCAGTCAGATTTGTGATATCGTTAGCAGTTGACATTAATACATTTTTGGTGTATAAAGGAGTTGGCAGATTGAGAGTTCGCCAAGTTGCCCAGGATGCTGTCCAGGTTTCTGGCTTGAGCTAGGCAAGCTGACAATTAGATCAGGAGCTCCTAGAGGAAGAAAGTGGCTCTGGTTCGGCCTATGGCTTCTTCAAAGTCCTTGTTCTTTCTCAGTGCATTGGACAGCATATTAAGTGAGTGTTTGCTAAATAAGGTTATTAAGTTTTTGTATTTAAAAACAATTATTATATTCATGGCACTGTATTTAGTAGTTATTTCATTTTTTCTTTCCTCTAAAGTTAAATGTAAGGCAAAACTCCTTCCCTTAAGACGTTTATTATGGTTCAATTAGAGATACAAATACATATTCTCTTATTTTGTCATGATGTAGTGTTCTAGGTATTTTAAAATCTATGATTTGAACTTTCCTCTATGATTTTAAAAGGTGTATTTTTAAAATCTATGATTTTAAAGGTGTATTTTTAAAATCTATGATTTTAAAAGGTGTATTTTAAAAATCTCTGATTTCAAAAGGTGTATTTTAAAATCTCTGATTTCAAAAGGTGTATTTTAAAAATCTCTGATTTCAAAAGGTGTATTTTAAAAATCTCTGATTTCAAAAGGTGTATTTTAAAAATCTCTGATTTCAAAAGGTGTATTTTAAAAATCTCTGATTTCAAAAGGTGTATTTTAAAAATCTCTGATTTCAAAAGGTGTATTTTAAAAATCTCTGATTTCAAAAGGTGTATTTTAAAAATCTCTGATTTCAAAAGGTGTATTTTAAAAATCTATGATTTCAAAAGGTGTATTTAAAAAATCTATGATTTTAAAAGGTGTATTTTAAAATGTATGATTTTAAAAGGTGTATTTTAAAATCTATGACTTTAAAAGGTCTATTAGGATCACAAGGACATAAGAAACTTACTAGAGTTAAAAAGATGTGAGATAAAAATATAATGCAAGTAATGAAATTTAAATATGGCCTTAAGAGATGGGCATAATTTTGAAAGGCAACTATTGGTATTTTGGCAGAGTAAATTTATTTATTTATTTATTTTAGAGAAAGGGTCTCACTGTTCTGCTCAGGCTGGACTAGAACTCCTGGGCTCAAGTGATGTTCCTGCTGCAGCTTCTTCAGTAGTTGTGACTACAGGTGCATACCACCACCCATCTCAAATAATGTCATGGACATAAGAATATGGCAGGGGGATACATGGAGAGGATGAGGTCGAGTTTGGTGGGATACATGTTTGAGATAAAAAAACAAAGTCAGCTAGAAAGCCTGAGTTGAGTTTTGATTGATAGCACAAGGATTATTTGCTTAATTTAATAAGTGGAAAGTTTTTTTGAGTTAAAAACAATAGCAATGAAAAGCCTTTTGTTGTTGTTGTTAGATACAATACTTGACAAGAATTGGAGTGGAGGAGTGCTAGGATACTGGAAGACGCTAGATAAGCATAAAAGGTTGATAAAATAGACCCCAAAATTTATATCTTTCCGAAATGTGGAGAAGACAGGCATAACAAGGGGGCGACATTCACATTTTAAAACCTAGATATAAATTGTTTAGGCCTTACAGGTAAAGATATTTGAAATAAAAAGAAATAGAAAGGATTCATGATCAGCTCAATTTCATATTTATGCATAATACTAAAAAGCAAATCTTATTTTAGACTTTTTTTGGTTAATCACACTTAGGTCTCCTGTTATTTTTATTAAAGTAAAAAGTACAGAAAATCTAGAATTCTGTGATTTTTAACACATATGTGACCTACAGAGACTACATTTTGATTTAAGCTTGAATAAGCATATTTTACGCTGTTTCAATAAGTTAGTAAACACTGCTTTTCTTTTAGAAGATGAGTACTTTGTTGTAAAACTACTGAATCCAGTTCAACAAAAATGTTTCAGTACTTACTAGGGGAATGAGTTTGCTGCTGAGTAAATATGAACATGAAAGTTAATGACTAATCTTTCTCCTCAAGGAATTCAGTTAAGCTTTAAGAACTTGTAAAGATTTGGAGATTTAATTAAATACTAAGTTATTTGAGGACAGGAAAATGCCTTTTGGATTTATGCCAGAGCTTTATAAATATATATAGTTAAAATATTGTCTGTGTTGACAGATTTCTTCTATTAATTATATTATTAATGGCAGTGGTATTTTAATGAACCCTTACTATGTAAATATGTTGTTAAGCACTTACACATTTTTGTTTACTTAATTTCACTGAACTCTTATTTTTCCAGAGGGAAAATTAGCATTTCACAACCTAGCTGAAAAATACCTGCCATTATTTACTCATTTATTTGATGAAATTTATTCATCTCTACTACACTTCAGTCTGATAAAGATATAACCTAGACAGGGGAGGCCAGAGGGGAATTCTCAGTTAACGTTGAAGGTAAATTGAACGTGTGATTAAGCCCCATTCATGCAAGAGGATGGGCAAGCATTCTAGAATCAGAAAGCATAAGAATATCACAGAGGTGAGAAGTAGCATGGAGTTAAAGGGAATACAAACAAGTTTGTAACAAATAGTGGTAGAAGGGATAAGATATGTAAATGAATGCAAATATATATATTTTCTTCTTTTGAGATAGGGTCTCACTCTGTCACCCAGGCTGGAGTGCAGTGGTGTGATTACAGTTCATTGCAGTCTCGAACTCCTGGGCTCAAGTGAGCCTCCTGCCTTGGCCTCCCAAAGTGCTGGGATTACAGGTGTGAGCCACTGTGCCCAGCCTACAAATGTAATTTTTGAGAGTCATATTTAGAAACTCAGATTTCAAAGCGAAAAATGGAGAGCCATCAGTGACTAGTTTGGATTTATGTTTCAGACGAACCACATTGGTCTCTGAAGGGAGAATGGACCTGGAGAATAAGACAGGAAGATGTTATCAGGTAGGAGGCTCTTGGATCAGTTAAGACAACTGGCTATGAAGACTTCAATGGAGGGGGCAGTAGTGGGAAGGAATTGTATTTAAGGAACATTTACTTGATGTATGGTCTGCATAACTTTCGTTTGACTAAATTTGAAGCATGAGAGTAAAAGAGGAAGAAATGTGGATATATTTGTAAAAATGATACTGGATTGTATAATAAATAAATTATAAATTTCCATGGCTTGATAAAATAGAGCTTTATTTCTCAGAGACTTTCCAAAGCAGATGTTCCTGACAGATGACTGTCTTTCTTCCATGTGGTGACTTAGGGAACCCAAATGTATCACCCTTGGCTCTGTCATGCCCTAATGCCTTGGAGTTCTTTTCATACAACTAGTAGAGAGGAAAATAGAGCACCAGGAAGAAGAGATACTTCCTCAAAGCTCCAGACTGACAATTACATATATAACTTCCACTTACATTGCACTGACTATTAGTCACATGGCTAGGTCTGTATATAGTAGTCCCCACCTATCTATGACGGGCATGTTCCAAGACCCCCAATGAACGCCTGAAACCTCAATAGCACCAAACCCTGCATATACTATATTTTTTCAATCTGATAATTGAGACATCTACTAAGTGACTAATTGGTAGGTAGTACATACAGTATGGAAATGCTGAACAGATGGATGTTTCACATACTGGGTGGGTCAGATCACAAAGGTGTGAGGTTTCATTGCATCATTCAAAACAGCACACAATTTAAAACTTATGAATCCAATATTTTTGGTTTAATATTTTGAAATCACATTTGACCATGGATAACTGAAACCATGGAAAGCGGAACCACAGATCAGGGAAGACTACTGTACAAAGAAGGCAGGGGAACACAGTTTAGCTGTGTACCTAGGCAAACAAGAGGGCAACAGATTCTAGGAGACAACTATATCTGTTGCCTACAGATAGCTTCAAGGGGGCCAGCATGTGACCATGTATGAGTGCTGGTGTCACTTGTTAATATGAACAATAAAGAGAATGATGCTAGGATATTCTGAACATGTTCGCTGTGTTTTATGGACCATCTTATTGGAGATAACCAGGAGAAATTTGGTTTGTAGATTTGAAACTTGGAGAAAATATTTGGGTTACCTTTTGAATATGGGAGAAAACTCATAGGCTCAGCTGACTGTTGTAGAATTTATTCAATCAATAAAAATACGGTGCTAGAAATAAAATGATGGCTGAAATAGATATATTCTCTCTATTCAGAGTAAGAGAGGATAGTGCTGGATAAAATGTGGGAATTAGAAAATTGGAAAGAGAATATTTTTTATTGACACGGTCTTCTATAAGGCTGTGTGGTGATGGGTATGTTCTATGTCTATTCTGTTCAATACGATAGCCAATAGATATATGTGGCTATTGAGCACTTGGCATGTAGCCAGCGTGACTAAGTAACCAGATTTTAAATTTTATTTAATTTTAAGAAATCTAAATTTAAATCTAAATAAATTGAAATTTCTTAAGACAAGGGCTAGGTTTTAACTTATTTAAACAATAACAATCAACAGCAATGACGACAAATGCCTCTGGAGTGCTTACCGTATGCCAAGCAAACTCGAAAGCACTTTGCAGGTATTCACCAGCTTAGCCTTCATAAATACTTTGTAAGGTTAGGAATTCTATTATAATATTTGTTTATTTCTGACAAGGAAACTAAGGCAGATATATTTCCTACCTTTTGGAAACATATAGTGCAATACATGAAATAGACAAGCATATAATTGTATGGCAATGGTGGTGAGAGCTATAGAGACAACCAGAAGGCACTTGCAATAAACCAGGAAGGAAAAATAGAAATTCCCCCTGATAAAGGAAATGGAGAGGCTAAGATGGACAATGGAATATTCTAGGTATGAACTAGGACAGGGTGGTAAATGTGGCTGCATGAAATCTCCTTTATAAAATCCTAGTGTTCTTCATTTCTTCTTTTCTCTATCCTAGAATTATACAATGTTCAAGTTACTCCTTTAACCACCTGGCAAATATCCAAATTAAAAAACATACTTTAATCCTACCTTGGTTTAAAGCATGTGGAGCCACCAACAATATAGAAATATCGAAGTATCAAAACTGAAATGAGCTATTTTCCTTCCGGGCCCACTGCGTGCCATTGGTCTGAGTCTCATCTGCTGAAAGCCATGGCCTGGCTGCCCTTCCCTTGGGATAGGTCAGTCTGCCTGAAGCTGAGCTCAGCCCATTTCCATGCATCATTAAGGCTAGATAATGATTAGCTAAGTTATTCCTTCTTTAAGCCTAATGAGCTGTGAGGTGATACGTTTGAAGTTCAGTCTAAAAGATATAAAAGTAGATAACGTTTTTATCCTGAAAATCTTACTCTAGAAACCATTCACTTAATCCAACATGGTTCCTCCCTTTTAGACTTAGATAAACATGGCCCACATAGTAACCCAAATTGTTTATAAACTATTATCAGCTTTGAGATGACAGCAAATACTTTTTCTTAATTTACGTTACATATGTGCGTGCATGTGTGTGCATTTATTTTTGTGAAAACATGAGAATGTAAAATCCTGGAGGTTTTCCCAACTGGAGTGATAATAAATATCTTTCTGCTTTTTTAAAACTTTTTCTTTAAATTAGTTTCTTGTTTATTCCTTGCTGATATATCTAACATAGATTTTCTTCTATCTCACTTTATGCAATACAACGTGTTTCTGAAGTTACGTTTTCAACTTGTATTTGCAAAAGAAGTGAAGATACTTCATGTTTAAATGAATTGAATGTGCATGGTCATGTATGACTGTGTGTGTTTAAATCTGCATGACAGAGTTTGGCATTATTTAAAGACAGTTGGAATTGCATTTTCTGATGTCTTATTTTGTGACAGAAACTCTATGTGTTTCTCATGGCAGGCTTAGCTGAGGAAACAAATGTGTCAGTGGCTTGACAAAATAGAAGCTGATTTCTTCCTCATGTAACTGTGTGGGAGTTTGTTCAGATAGGCAGAGCAACTCACCTCATCTAGGTCATGCTGGGACCAGTCTCCTTGTAGCTTGTGGCTCTGCCATCCCTCAGAAAAGAAAGAGAAAAGGAAGAGAAAAGAAGAGAAAAGGAAGCATGGAGGTTCTATACCAACTCTCTTAAGAATTCTGAACAAAAATTTTCCCACATTATTTCTGCACACATTCTATTGGAGAGAGCCTAGTCACATGATCTAACTGCAAAGGAGGCTGGAAAACACTAGTACAGATTTCTGTCCAGCAATGATCCCCATTTTGATGAAAGGAGAAAATTTATTTTGGTGAGCAGGTAACAGTTTCTGCTTCGCTCCTGTTATGTAAAATATCGTATAGATCCAATTGACATATTTTCTATCTTTCTAATATAAAAAAACCATAACCTTCTGTTTTCCAAGTGTCAAAACTTATGCCACCTTGTTGTCTCCTCCATTCCCCTGGCTTCTTTTGATTTCTTTATAATATACATATGTTTTCATTTATCTGCGCTTGAGATGCTTTGATTCATTCCAAGTCATCCCAGGCTCGAAACTCCACACACAGTTGCAGGTCAGTCTTTGAGATGTCGACCAAATCCTTCCCTTCTGTATTCATCCATTTTCATGCTGCTGATAAAGACATGCCCAAGACTGAGTAATTTATAAAGAAAAAGAGGTTTAATGGACTCATGGTTCCATGTGACTGGCCTCACAATCATGGTGGAGGGTGAAAGGCACATCTTACACGGTGGCAGATAAGAGAGAATGATAGCCAAGAAAAAGGGGAAACCCCTTATAAAACCATCAGATCTCGTGAGACTTATTCACTACCACGTAAACATTATGGGGGGAACCGCCCCCCTGATTCCACTATCTCCCACTTGGTCCCTCCCACGATATGCGGGAATCATGGGGACTACAATTCAAGATGAGATTTGGGTGGGGATACAGCGAAACCATATCACCTTCCTAACTATTCTTGCTGTGGTCACCTTTCAGACCTTGACAATATTTTAACTGAACTTTCCTATCAGTTTTCAGTGAGACTTCCTGTCTCCTCTCTTTCTCTCCTCCAATCCATTCTATACACTGTTTCTAGTTAAAATCCATACAACACCTCCCCCCAAGCAAAAGAATTCCCAGCTTGACATTTGTGATAATTTCACATTTATTTTAAAATTTAGACTTGTCTTACCCTGAGGGTAAAGACGCTTCTTACAATGGTAATAATCTACATTCCTTATATAGCCATAAATTTTATAGAATGCACTGTGGTTTGGTTCTCACAATCCAAATCCATTTTCCAAAAACATTTATTACATTTTTATCCCTGCTCTAGCAAATTACCATGGATTTAGTGACTTAAAACTATGCAAATGTGGGCTGTATGCAGTGGCTCAGGCCTGTAATCCCAGCTCTTTGGGAGGCTGAGGCGGGTGGATCACCTGAGGTCAGGAGTTCGAGACCAGCCTGGCCAACATAGTGAAACCCCATCTCTACTAAAAATACAAAAAATTAACCAGGCGTGGTGGCACATGCCTATAGTCCCAGCTACTCAGGAGGCTGAGGCATGAGAATCGCTTGAACCAGGGAGGCCGAGGTTGTGGTGAGCTGAAATTACACCACTGCACTCTAGCCTGGGTGACAGAGTGAGGCTCTGTCTCAAAACAAACAAAACAAACAAACAAAACTATACAAATGTGTTGCCCTATCATTTTGGAGGTCAGGACTTCAAGTAGATCTCAAGGGACTACAGTCAAGGTGTCAGCGTATCTGTGGTTCTTTCTGGAGGCTACTGGGGACCCTATAAATACAAGAGGCTACATTTTCCTGCCTTTCCAGCTCTAGAAGCTACTTACTTCTAGAGGCTATTCCTTGGTTCATGGCCCCTTTCTTCCTTCTTTAAAAGCCACCAGCTGCATCAATCTAACCTTGCTTGCATCTTTATGGGTGTTTCTCTGACTTTCTCTTGTGATTACATCATGCTTACCCAGATAATCTGCGATAATCTCCCTATTTTGGAGTCAGATGAGTGGAAGCATTAATATTACCTGCATCCCTAACTCCCCTTTAACCTAACACATTTATTAATTCTGTGGAATAACGTGTATATCTTTGGGATTATTATTGGGATTATTATTCTGTCTACCACACCATGTTTTCCTCTCTCTTCATTACTGTTCATCTTTTCCCTCTTTCTTCCCTTACTCAACTTTATAAGGTTCTCTTTATGCCACTGTACTCTTTTGAAACCTTATCCATCCTCTGTATTCAAAGTCCATCTCATATACAGCTTCCTCTTCAGATTCTGCTCACAGGGAGAAAACATGTCCTTTCCCTGCATTTTGTTACTTTTTATACACATTGCTTGATTTACTTAGAATTTTAACTTAAAAAAACATGAATTGCTTATTGAGTTATATTTGTGGTTCCATTGCAAGCTTCTTGGAGGGAAGGCACTGTACTTTTTATTCACTTTTTTACAGCCTTCGTGGCCTCTAAGAATGTCCTTTTACATCTTAAGCACAAGTTTAATTTTTGTTACATTTAATAGAATGTACTAATTTACGACTGGCAACCAAGGGGCACAGTAGCATAAATAATCCTTTAAGAGCAGATGACCGAAAACTAACTTACATGTGTTTTGTGAATGCTTTTTATGTGGCTTTTGCAAGAGATGTCTGGTTACATTTTCCTCCTCATACTGATTTTATTTCATATGGCTTCTCTCCTGTACAGTCTCATGAGTAAACGTGACCATATCATCTTTGACAGCATGCTTACCCACACTGATCACATTTATTGGCTTTATCCCCAAAATGGATTCCCCCGAGAAATGGGATTTAGACATTCGTCTGAAGATTTTCTCAGAACAGAAACTCTTACACATAGTTCCTCCCTGTGTGAGTTCTCTGATGAATGACAATGTTGATTTCCAAACTCATTTTTTTCTCTAAGTACCCGAAGTGTAAATATTCTTCCCATGACGACCCTTTGGTTGATCTTTTGGCAAAGTAGTTTTCTCAACCTTTCACCATGATCTGGATATTGTCTTACACTTTGATCAAATGTTGATCTTGGAGCTTACTTAAATCTCCTTTTTGATAGTCTTTAATTATTTTTCTTTGCTTTTGGCTTTTCTGTAAATACTGGGTTATCTGTGTCTTTCAGATTTTGAGATTATGTGTCATTTACTTCTTTTGCTGAAGTTTTCCTGAAACTCTTCTTAAACTTTGGTTTTTTAAAAAATCTCACATTGACATATTATCTCTTTATAGCATGTATTTTGTGAACCCAGGTTCTTCCTCTTGTTTCACTGGGATGCATCCATGGAATTCATAGTTCTAGGCAATGTGAGTCAGGCTATGTAATTGGTTTGCAAACATGAGCATGCGTTATGTGCATTAGAATCACCTGGACAACTTGTTAAAATAAATTTTGTAGCTTCCTCACAGAGTTCCTGCTGAGAATCTGCATTTCTATCAAGCTCTCAGGTGAGGTTGATGCTGCTGGCTGGGGAATAACTGCTTCTTAAATTATGGTAATACTCAACAGAAGCATAGATAATAGTCCCTAGAAAAAGGCAACCTAAATGAGAGTAAGAAAATGTATTCATTTGGTCACTAACTTATTCATTCATTTATTTAATAAATATTTATTGTACGCCTATATCAGATTCCTGTTTATTATTTTCTTTTTACATTTTCCAATTACTCAGAAGGAAATATGAAAGTGGCTCAAATTTTACATAAATTAAAATTTAACATAATTTCTGAAAATGCATTCATATATTAACATCCAGTTTATGATAGGTTTCTTACAAATCATAACTCAATTGAGTAATTATTTATTGAATGCCTACATTATACAAAGTATTGTACTAGCAAAAGAGAACAAAACAAGAATAAGATTTTTTCTCAAAAAAAAAATGAAATATATGAAAGCACATCTCCATTATTCATGCTCCCATGCATGGTGTGTGGATTTGTAAATTTTACATCTGACCTTATTACAATAAAATCTGATAATTAGTTTAAACTCGTTTGCTGATGTCATGCATTATGCTAGCCAAGTTTAATTTTGTTTTTCTTTTCATTTTAGCTTCTTTTGTTGGGTTGTTATTTGAGCTAAATTGGAGAGAAACATTGTTCAAAAATATAAAGTGTATAAAAATTCTATATTAAACCTAAATTTATTTGTATTTATTTTGATCGTATTTATTTCCACAGGTTTTTACTATTTTTAAAAATATAATAGTGTGTTAATATTGATTTTTTATGTTTAATTTATTTATATTAAGGTATCAATGTTTACCATTTTTAAGTATACAGTTCAGTGATAATAAAACTATATTTACATTCTTCTTTTTTCCTTTTCTCTGACTATCCTTCCTAGCTTTCAGTAACTTCCAGTCTATTCTCTGTCTTCACAAAATGGATCTTTTTAGCTTCCACATAAGGGTGAGAGCATGTTACATTTGTCTTTCTGTGCTTGGCTTATTTCATTCAACAAAATGGCCTCTAGTTCCATCCATATTGCTGCAAATGACAGGATTTCATCTTTTTTATGGCTTAATAATGTGTATATATACCATATTTTCTTTATCCATTCATCCATTGATGGGCACTTAGGTTGACTCTATAGTTTCGTTATTGTAAATAGTCCTGGAATACACATGAAAGTGGACATATCTCCTCAATGTATTGATTTCCTTTCTTTTGGATATATACCTAATAGCAGAATTATGGGAGCATATGATAATTCTCTCTTTACTTTTTAGATGAAGCTTCAAACTGTTCTCCACAGTGGTTGTACTAATTTACATTCCCACTAACAGTATATGAAGGTTCCTCTTTCTCCACATCCTCACCAGTATCTGTTATTACATACCTCAAAAGCACAGGCAACCAAAGCAAAAATAGACCATTGGGATTACATCAAGCTAAAAAGCTTCTGCACAGCAAAAGAAACAATCAACAAAGTAAAGAGACAACCCATAGAATGGGAGAAAATATTTCCAAACTATCAGAATATATAAGGAGAGCAAATAAACTCAATAGCAAAAAAACAAATAACCTCATTAAAAATTGGCTAAACATCTGAATAGACACTTCCCAAAAGAAGATACACAAATGATCAACTGGTATGTGAAAAAAATGCTCAACATCACTAATCATCAGAAAAATGTGAGTAAAAAGCACAGTGCAATAATATCTTACTCCAGTTAAAATGGCTTGTATCAAAAAGGCTTTTACTTATTATTCAAAGGTTACAGTCAAATATAAAGAATCTTTGAAAAGAAGATAGATGACTCATAATCCAAAACCCCAAGCTCATTAGCAGCTGTGTGAGTGTGCATGTGTGTGCATGTGTGCTTGTGCATGTACGTGTTTGTGCCTGTTTTTGTGTGTGCACACAAGAATGTTAATTGCTGACTCTTTTCTTTATGCATATTTTTTCTTATAATCTTGAAGTATTCATAAGTTTGAATTTTGCTAACTTATTGTATTATAAACTATTTCTTTTCTCTATAGTCTTCATAATTATTTAAATAGCTCCATAAATTTTTATTTAGACAAAATACACTGAAATTCCCTTTATTTTTATCATATCAATACTTCTGTTTTTCTAATTTAGAAATTTTATTGAATAATATTCTTATGAAATAGTCCTAGCAGAGATATTTTATGGTCAAAGCTATGATTTTTTTATGAATTTGTATGAATCTTATTAATTTATAATGTAAACAACAGTGTATAAAGATAATGATATTAAAAGTTTATCAATACTAGAAATGATTTTTAGTCACCTGATAGATATTAAAAGGGTTTTTAATTTTAATTCACATGCATTTCATTACCAAGCAATTTAGTCAGTTTGTTATATTGATTTACACTTTTTATTTTTATAATTGGATACAGGTCATTTGAGTGAATAAAATATGCTTTATTTTTCTTTTTTAGTGGAAAAGACCAATTTTATAACTGTGGGCACTGAGCACAAAATATACTCTTATTGCAAGTTTATACAAACAGTAAATAGAAAGTGGACATTTAACTATATAAATAAATAAATTGAAACTATGTTTTTGAATGAAAATGAACATTTTCTAATTAATTTTTGAATTAAAAAAACAGCAACAATAGCCATAATTTTAACACTACAAAAAGATTTCACTTTATCAGCAATGTAAGAATTTTATAAAGTAAAACTGCATGTAAAATAGCATTACCACAAAATATTTTATTGTCTTTTAGAAAACTTGATAAATCTACAGAAAAAATTCTCAGAAAATAAATTTTTTTTCATCAAATTAATGCTGTGGACTGAATTGTGTCCCCACCAAGTTCATATGTTGAGGCCTTCCTCTCCAATGTGACTGTATTTGCAGATAGGGTTGCTAGGAGCTAATTAAGGATAATTGAGGTCGTAAGGGTGGGATCCTAATCTCATAGGATTGGTGGCCTTATAAGAAGAAGAAGAGAGAGAATGATATCTCTCTTTCTCCAGGTACACACATGCAAGAAAGACCATGTGAGCACATAGCGATAAGGCAGTTGCTTACAAGCTTGGAAGAGATCCCTCACCAGAACCCAACCATAATGGTGCCCTGATTTTGGATTTCTAGGCTTCTGAACTGTGAGAAAATTAGTTCCTGTGGTTTAAGTCACCTTGTCTGTGGTATTTTGTTTTGGCAACCCAAGCAGGCTAAGAAAATTAATAATTATGCATGTATTTATGAACACATCTTTTCTTTTCCCTTAAAGAAAATATATTTATTTAAGACTAATGCAGAACTTTGTGTTGGAACAGCCAAAAAATAGGATTTCTAAGTCTGCCAGGATTTTCCCAATTGCATAATAGAAATAATATCTGTCCTATTTTTTTCTCCTTTTCCCACAAAATTCATTGTATTATTATATATGAAAGTGGTTTGTAAACAGAAACACATTGTGGAAATAAAAGAGAATACCAAATGATAAAGTTTGCGGGTGTTTACTGACCATCTACTATATCGCCTGAACTATATTCTTTCGGTCACAGTCAACATCATCAGAATCATTGGCTCCAATACAAGTTACAAGACAATTAGAAAAATAAACTAAATGAATTTTGGATACATCCATGAGCAGAAACAATACTGTCAGAAGTTCTGATCTGTCTCTTAAATTAATGAATCTGGTATTTTTAACATGACTTTGCTTCATAATATACTTATACATGCTCCAGTACCCTCACCCCTCAGTGTAGGGGTAATATTTTCAAGAAGCACATTTTGGAAAATAATGACTCGTTTGTAACTTGTTTTATTTATAGGAAGAAAGAGGGAGGTGGATAGTTAATCTGAATCATCACTTTGCTTTATGCCTGATGTGGAACCATTAGAACCTTGAAAGGTACATGATTTTTTTGCCTTTCCAAACTACTCAGTCTCTCAGTACATGCTGTCTATTTTGTTATATAAAACAACTTAGCAATGTATATAATTACTGGGCAAAGTTATTATTTAATATGTAGAAAAAATTGTCAGCTAACCTAAGGACAAAAAATATATAACTTCCAATCCCAGATTTACTACCTGGAATCACCATCAAAATTTATTTCACTGCATTAGCAAGACTTTGTACTCCTGGAAGTGAAAGGCTACAGTGAATATTTCTTCTGGCCAAGAGTCTTGTTCCCATTTTTCACTCCTGCTGGTTTTGTTCCTCTTACGTAACTGGGGAAGTTGGCTATGATAAACAGAGCCAGGTCACAATATCAGCATATAGTGGGCTCTTAAGACATATTTGTTAGACTGAATGTGTTTACTTGTTATCAAAGCCAGATGAAATCCTGGATTTAGTTATTAGCTAACACTGTAGCCTCATGTCAATTACTTTTATTCTCTGAATGAGAGTTTTATCACCAAGCATAATAATAGCTACCCAGGTTTGTTGTGAATATTGCATAAATATAATAAATATAAAATAATATTTTTAAGATGGATGATCTGAGTCTGAAGCATAGTAATTATTCCCTCAATGTTACATATCCTATCCTACCCCCTCCTATTTTAAAAAGAGAATTAAATAATGTTCTATCGCACTTCAGGTAAATAATCTTATTTAAGAAGCTCTCAAGAGCCAAAGATAAATTTCCACAAAATTAAAAATGGGGGAGTTTTGTGATGTTTGCTATGGACTAAATATTTGTGCTATGGTTTAAATATTTATCCCCTCCAAAACTCATGTTGAAATGTAATTGCTATTGTGACAGTATTAATGGTAAGACCTTTGAAAGGTGTTAGGCCATGAGGGCTAAGCCCTCATGGGTGGATGAATGCCATTATAAAATGGTGAGTTTGTCCCCCTTTTTCCTCTTTGCCCTTCCACTACATGATGATGAAGCAGCAAGGCCTTTGCTAGTTGCTGGCACCTTGAACTTGAACTTCCTCGCCTCCACAATTGAGAGAAAATAAGTTTCTGTTCATTATTAATTACCTGGTGTCAGGTATATTATTAAAACAGCAAAACTGGACTAAGACAATCTGTGTCCCCCAAAATTCATAGTTTGAAATCCTAACCCACAATGTAATGGAATTAGGGGATGGGAGCTTTGAGGGGATTTGGTCATGAGAAAAGAACCCTCATAAATGGGATTAGTGCCTTTAGAAAAGAGACCCTAGAGAGCTCCCATGCCGCTGTCCATGTGAGTACACATCAAAAAGACAGTCATCTAGGAACCAGGAAATGGGCTCTCACTAGACATCAAATCTGCCAGCATCTTGATCTTGGACTTTGCAGCCTCCAGAACTTTAAGAAATAAATTTCTGCTGTTTATAAGCCACTCAGTCTATGGCATTTGTTATAGCAGCCCAAATAGACTAAGACAATGTCTAACATCTATGGATAATTCAAAAAAGACAGAATTATTTTTATCTTTTTCCTATCTGGGTAATTGCTTTCTTTAAACCTTTTTACTTTCAGAAGTTTTCATGCTTTTCAAAGACATTTTTTTTTCCATAGAATATCTCACTTTTTCCTCATAGCAAACCCTGAAGGATACAGCAGTTACCAGTCTTGTTTTACCAAATTTTAAAACACAATCAAGATAACACTTACCTGTATTTATACAGCTTTTGTCTCATTCCCTAAAACCTGTTCCTTCATGGTGTTTACCATCTTAATTAATTATAATTGTCTAATTAATCAACATTACAGCCAAAAAGGTATCTTTTCCATCACACTCAATACTTCTGCCAGTGCCATTGCCACTACTTCTAAGATATATTCTGAATCCACCAGGATTTCACCATTGATTAGGGGGTTTCACCACCATAACCATTGCTATGATTGCATATGTTGTCTAGTATTGTTGTGAAGATAACATGAAAATGAAAAAAAAATTAAAAAGTTAAGAATGAACATGAATTACTCTTTATTATTGGAATTCTAGGAGCCCAGTAAAAAGTACCCCTTTTCTCTACTTGAATCCTTAATCACTAGAAGGAGATAGACATGGAATTAGGCAGATAGAGATAAAATATCATCTTTATCACTTCCCTGCATGCAGTTCAATGTTTGCATTTGCTTGTTAATAAAACTTATGACCCTTTTATGTATCAATGAATGATTTGATTTTGTGAAATCTCTTATTTTATCCATATACCTGGATGTTCCCCATCTTCCTATTAGATTATTCCTTAAGTCATGCACAACCAGTAAGAGTTATGACACTTTATGTTAGTTGCGGGGTTGGCAGCAAAATTAGCTGCCAAACCAAGGTGATGCCTACCAGGTACAGGCTTCCTTTGAGGCTTTGCCTTTTCCTAGACACAATCACGCAGCATAGCATCTTCTCCCTGCCAAAGAAGGCTGCCTCTTTCTCCTGACTGCTTTGTAGATGACTTAACATCAGGCCTGTTAGAGAGCTCTTCAGTTTTACACCTTTATAACCTCTTACACATAATGGCTAATCTCTGCCTCATTGGCTTCTGCAAAGTGAGGCTACAGTTTTCTACTTCAAGGTAGCTTTAGACAGTCCAAGACCAATACGGACTGCTCAATAAGGCAGAGCTGTCCACATTTGCTAAGGTCTTTGCAAGCCTTGTTTGCTAAGGATCAAGGGGTCTGCATTTTCTATGAGCTAAGCTGGCTAAAAATAGCCCTACCTATATCAATAAAGCCACTTGCCTGTGAACAAAGCTGCCATAAACCATAATGATCCACCAAGGACAAAATTTCACTTAGGCCACACTCACTAAACCTTTAGGAATAAAGCTACCAGCCAATTTCTTTCTGTCTCTTTGGTAACCTACATTTCTTGAATTTTCTTAAGGTTCACAGACAATGTACCCAAATATTAGAGTTTGGGGGAGCTTAATCATAACATATTGGCCTTAGTTTAGAACAAAATGAAATCCGGAAAACAAAGAAATGTATAGCAAGAGTATTTGCTTTATTGATATTAAGATAAATTAAGAACCTGGTTATAAATCTTTAGGCAAGTTGGCTAGCTTGTTAATACTTAACTCCTGAATTGAGCAGATATATCCACTTTGTCATAGAGGAGTACAAAATTTCTGCTTTCCTATCAACAAATAATACTATGATGATTCTGAACTTAATGAAAAACCAAGTCCTGAGCACTTAAATGATCTGAGAAACTAATGTGCATTAATTGCATATTAACATCAAAGAGCAAAAAAGATGCTCTGATAAATATGTAGCTGGTATAATTTTTTCAATCCACTTATTTTGATGATGATGATGATAATTAGACTATGCTGGTTACTTAAGAGAATACATAGAAGTATTGGGGGAACCAGCCCCCAACATTTCAATGTAGGTTCTTTCTATTTTCCCTAAGTGTCAACTGGTCTGAGAAATAAAGAGAAAGAGTACAAAGAGAGAAATTTTATAGCTGGGCCTCCAGGACTGTCATCATATATTGGTAAGACCGTGATGGCAACCCCGAGCTGCAAAACCAGCAAGTTTTTATTAGGGATTTTAAAAGGGGCGGGTGTGTGTGAACAGGGAGTAGGTCACTAGGATCACATGCTTCAAAGGGCAATAAAGATCACGAGGCGAAGGCAAAATTAGAATTACTGATGAGGGTCTATGTCCCACTGTGCACACATTGTCTTGATAAACATCTTAACAGGAATCAGGGTTCAAGAGCAGACAATGGGTCTGACTAGAATTTACCAGGTTGGAATTTCCCAATCCTAGTAAGCCTGAGGGTACTGCAGGAGACTAGGTGTATTTCAGTCCTTATCTCAACCACATAAGACAGACAATCCCAGAGCGGCCATCTATAGACCTACCCCCAGGAATGCATTACTTCCCCAGGGTTATTCCTTGCTGGGAAAATAATTCAGTGATATTTCTCCTACTCACACATCCATCTATAGGCTTTCTGCTAGAAGAAAAATATGGCTCTATTCTGCCCGACTCCACAGGCAGTCAGACCTTATGGTTATCTTCCCTTGTTCCCTGAAAATCACTGTTATTCTATTCTTTTTCAGGGTGCACTGATTTCATATTGTGCAAACACACATGTTTTACAATCCATTTGTACAACAGTGGTCCTAAGGTGACGTACATTCTTAGCTTATGAAGATAACAGGATTAAGAGATTAAAGTAAAGACAGGCATAAGAAATTATAAGAGTATTGATTGGGGAAGTGATAAATGTCTATGAAATCTTCACAATTTATGTTCAGAGATTGCAGTAAAGACAGGCATAAGAAATTATAAAAGTATTACTTTTGGGAACTGATAAATGTCCATGAAATCTTCACAATTTATGGTCTGCCTCAGCTCCCTCCGTTTGGGGTCCCTGACTTCCCACAACATAGAATCTTTTTTAGAAGCAGCTATTTATTTTTTAATACTTGGTGCTCTCCTTTGGACTAATATGTCTAAGTGTGTGGTAGTAGGGAGCATGGCTGCATATCAGAACTGGGGGAAGAGGAGGACTCTTTTCAGACTGTTACTCACTTAGAGGTTCTAATATCCACCTCCACTCTCTCCAGTTGAGAATCTGATTTTAAATGAACTATAGAGGTAGAATCGTAGAGATCAGTATATTACGTTCCTCGGGTCACTGGGTCTGAAAGATTTGAAGACCATTGTTTTGGAGTCATTTTAATTCCCTATTGCCATGCTCATTTGTGGTTCCACCAGGTCCTTCATTGACCTGGCATTGAAAACATTACCTCAGCATCTTGTAACTACCCTCTAGCTACCTAAGGCCTGTTGTCTTTTGTGAATCTTCTCTCCCATTATGCTCCTTTTCTTTCTCCATCCCACATGGAAATACTCTACTTAACCTATTAGAAAATGTGCCTGATATGTAAACCTTATCACAGAGCAAAGCTTTCAAGTCGGCCATTCTTTAATACATTCATTTAATCCTAAAATAGTTAAGGACCATCTCCATGTGTCAGGCCCTGCAAGAAAGCTAAGATTACCGTGATGATGAAGACCCAGAAATAGCCATGAAAGAATGTAGGGTTTAGGCAGAGCTTATTTCCCAAAATGCCATTCTGAAAGCTTTACTACTCAGTGTGTAGGCCCCACGACATTGTTTTAGAAATGCTGAATCTTAGGCTCCACTTCAAACCTATTGAATCAGATTCTGAACTTAAACAAGAAACACAGGTATGTGGGTATACACATTAAACTTTGAGAATTATTGCCTTAACATGCTAATTCTATGATATGTTCCACTATTAAAAAATCTTCTTTGTTTCATTCAATTTCAAAAGTTCTGGGTTAAAGCCAGTTTTAAAAGCTTTCTGTATTGAATAGCTTTACAGAGGTTTTAATGTAATCATTTTTCATTTTAAGCTACAAGAAGCATACATGTTCGAAGAAGTGCTGTGTGTTTCCCAACACTTTGACCAGGAAACCCCCTTTAATCCAGAATACTTAACTAGGACTTCAGAGAATGCCTCTTGGAAAAATTGGAGTCACATAATTTTTTTCTGCTTTTTTCTTAATTTTCACATTTCTGGGAAAGTTTTCATTTTATTATTTTTATACTCTAACACACACCTTTATGTCCATTTTTTTCTAGTATTAGAAATGTTTCTGGCATTTAAACTTACCCTCTTCTATCTCAGTCCATATAGCTTGAGTGGGATTGACCTGTCCCCAAGGCATGAGTGAGCTTGTGACTCAGGACTGTGCAATCAATCACTGTAGTTTTGGTTCAAGGACAGGCATATCAAGTGTATTGGGCCAGTTAAGTTCGCTGTAGGATTTTCTGGGGGAAAGTGGAGAAACAGAATACATTAGATGACTATTATCTTGAGGTCATAATAATATCATAAGCACTTGGATATAGCTAGGCCTGCAGATTGGGCTCTTGACTTCCATCCTTTTAAAAGTTATTTTGAGTTAGGCCTCTGTTGTTTTTAACAGTAAGAGCCATTTTTAATGCATATAGTTCATTTAATGTACTACTAAGACAAATATTGGACCTTTTTAAATGACTTGTACTGTAGATGGCAGGTAGATAAATCATGCAAGGCAGGCCACCTTGTTAGCCAATGTTCCTCTGATGTCCATTGTAGATGCTGGGGTTAGGGTCCACTCTGGGGACATGGATTTTCTACTTGTTGCTACTGGCAGTGGTCATTAGTGCTCTCATAAAAAGCATCTGGTGTCCCTAAAAACCTATCTAGAAGTAGTTGGCATAACTGGCTGCTTCTCAGATTCATCTGGGAATCTTGTTAAACATTTAGACACTGGGACCACAAGAGAGCTCTTGGGGTAGAAGCTAGGAAGCTGCGTCTGTAACAGCCTCTCATCTGGTGATTCCTAGCACAGTAAGTCTGGCATTTGTCCATGAACGATGCTAGAAAACCCCTTCACTTAGTGATCTTTGGCTCATCCCTGGCTTTGAGTGCTCTGTTGCTGAATCAGTTTTTCTCCAATGTAGCCACACATAGAGTCCTCCACCTACAAAGGAACAAATCTTCCAGAGACAATGAACAGCAAGACTTTATATTAAATCCCTCTGGGTATTTGTTTTTGTTTTTGTTTTTGTTTCTTGTTTGTTTGTTTTGTTTTGTTTTCCTGTTTCAGAGGGATCAGCTACATTTACAATCTCAATATGTTTTGTCAGAATGTCAAACGTTTAAGTACGTCTTTATGCATTATCTCATCAATCCTCATGTAGAGTTGCCCAATATTATATGTAATGTTCAGTTAAATTTGGATTTCAGATAAACTGTGCATTTGTTTTAGTATATGTCCGAAATATTCCATGGGACATCCTCATATTATAAATGTGTTTGTCTCTTTTTGTCTGAAAATCAAATTTAACCAGATATAACACATTTGTATTTGTTAAATCTGGGAACTCTAATACCTCATAACAACCTACGAGGAAGATAGAGCAGGTGTTAGACTTTTCTAATTATACAGACAAGAAAACTGAAATTCTAAAAGTCTGTAAGTATTAGTGAGCTGTGGAACAGAAACCAGAGCTAGATTTTCTCACCTCTGATCCAGGACTCTTGTGTTTCACCCATCTGGCTTGAGCAATAGTTTAAAAGGATGATTGTGTGCTCCTAAGTACTTCACTTAGCTACACCATTTTAGCATATGTTAGGGGCACTGGGGTTATAAGGATGATTTAGTCTGTGTTCTGCCTTTGAGTTGATGATTAGATTATGACAAGTACTTTGAAAGAGGAAAACTATATTCTAATATATACACATATATATATTCTAATATATTTATAATATCAAAGCTAAATTTCAGTCTGGGCACAGTGGCTCATGCCTGTAATCACGGCACTTTGGGAGGCTGAGGCAGGTGGGTCACCTGAGGTCAGGAGTTTGAGATTAGCCTGGCCAACATGGTGAATCCCTGTCTCTACTAAAAATACAAAAATTAGCCAGGTGTGGTGGCACGTGCCTGTAATCCCAGCTACTCAGGAGGCCGAGGCAGGAGAATTGCTTGAATCTGGAAGGCGGAGGCAGTGGACTAAGATTGCGCCACTGCACTCCAGCTTAGGTGACAGAGTGAGATTCTGTCTCAAAATAAATAAATAAACCAATAAAACCTATATTTCTATAAACCAGTAGATTCCCAGAAAATTGGTGGAAAGTATATTTATTTAAATATTGGCTAAGTAGAAACCTTTATTGATTTGAAAACAGTCCAGTGAGCATAGCATAATCCATAAAATGAATAAGAGCTAAATATAAATCTTTAGTTGATTAGGAACTAGGAGTCTGTCTTCCTTGATTGAGTTGTAGAGCTGAGAATTAATATCATGGACTAGGGGTTCAAACCTTGCACATGAAAGTTAAATTACTTGGGCTCAAACCTGGTTTTATCTATCCTAATTCTGTTACCTTAGACAAATTGCTTAACTTCTGCTACTCAGTTTCTCACCTGTAAAATGGGACTAATTAGCATAACCATTTCATAGGGTTGTCAGGAAGACTAATTAATTTAATGCATATGGAGTGTTTTACAATGGTGTTTGGTAAGTGATAAACAATAAGCTTCTACTATTATTATTTTGTTCCTATAGCTGCTGCTTTACACATGTACTGCAGTTATTCCAGTTGTTCCCTTGCTCCAAATTGCCTCTCTTACTGATTCCATTAACTGCTACAATGAGTCATATAACTTCAAACAGACGTTTGCATCGAATTTTCCATTTATGAATAGACTGCAGAGGCTATACATGGTGGAGGCCTAGACTGGTGCATAATATGTCAAATTCTACCCCAAATATTAAGAAGCAGCATAAGTACTCTGCTTGTGCTCACCAGCAATGTGGTTTCCTATGTCCATTTAGTCTTTCAAGCTAGAGATATTTCAGGCAAGGAATTGCTTTGAAAACATAAATTCATCATACATTGAAGCTTTGTGTCTTATCTTCATTTAGTTCGTCAGTGGAAGAATCCTGAAAATTTGAAACAATAAGATATACAGCCAACTTGGAGTCCATGAGTCTGAGCATTTCAGACTAAGGTTTCGGTCCTTTGAACACGTACTCCAAAAACAAGTCTGGCTATCAAACCAGCTTCTGTGATGTAGTGTATTCCCCACATCTGCCAAGAGTTTGAGCATGTGAAGGGTTCTGTGTCCTTTTTTCAGCTGATTGCTCTACCATTATTGCTGACTTTAAAATATTCAAAGTACTAATGTAATACATAGCACCTGCAAATACTGTAAAATATTAGCAGGATGGTAATGAAAATTGACTGCAAATGTAATGACAACAGGTGAAATTATTCATAGCCTGCTCATGGAGCAAACCTAAGATATAAACTCAATGGGCATAAATGGAATAAGTTCATGACAAATAGAAAAGTATCCCAAACTGCTAAAGTAATAAAAGCAAATATAATAAATCTTTCCTACAAATATAATAAGGTCCCTAACTGTAAATGTAATAAAACCTATCAACAGCTGCAGTATGTTTGGAACATATTATATAGCTTCACAAAGAATTATACCCCCTGCTGGTACAGCCTCAACAATGTCATGCTTTGTCTTTTTCCAGTGAGTCCAAATCTAGCACAATGCATGTTGCCCTGTGTATATTAAGTATGACAGAGCGTTACTATAACCAGGTTCGAACTGAAAATGAAATGCTCAATCCAGATGTGCTCTTTGGCCATTTTGCAAGCAGAGCCAAAGGCTGCAGATCTCCCACCAGGGGCTGAAATGCTGCCAGGAAAGCTAAGCATGGGAGGTGAGGAATTGATAAATTGCTGGATAACCTTTGTGTAGCTTGGATATGATATCTGCATCAGGAAAGTGAGCAGTACATATGACTAAGGGAATGCGGACAGAGGGATTGGAGCGGGAAAAGTGTGGGGTGAGGACCTTCTGTAAAGATCATGTATGTGCCAGGCACAGTGCCACGTATTTCATACCTTTCCATCCTTCCTCCCTTTTTTCTTTCTTTCTGCAATTCAGCAAATATCTCTTGAATGCTTGCCAGTTTATAGCTACTAATTATATTCTAGGAATAAAGGAGAAAATAATAAAGTAATCATTACGGGACCCATGAGACCCTTAAACCCTGTAGGAGAATCAGAAAGTAAGCAGGAAATTCAAATACAATGCAATTAAAGCCATTACTCGGCAAGAGCTGAGAGTCTGGGACAGAAATCTGAGGAATATCAACATTTAAGAGATGGGCAGAGTTATATCAAATATCTCTCTTCACATCTTCTCTCAGATTCAGCCAGTTCCCTTTTTTATGTTATGTATTAAATATAATACTAAGAACCGAGCAGAAATAGGTTACCAGGAACAGCAACGGGACATCATGGCTATAAACCCTAAATCTTGCTAATCTACAAACCCTATAGCTTCTTCTAACTAAATGTACATTTTCTTCTAAAGTATTTTATTACAGGTTTCTCAAATATATATATATAAAACAATCAACATGTGAGTTTATGACAACCATTGACACAATTCCACCACTCACACCCACCTTTTGCAGCATGCCATAAAATAACCAATATTAACACCTGGTTAGTATGGTACCAGGTCTTATTTCTTCATAGAAGCTTAAATACACACACATAAAGTATTTTTGCAGTTTTTCATATACATATTACTTTGCATCTTGCTTTACTCAATAATATGGTTTAGCTATTAGATCAATAAATACACAGCTAACACATTAATTTAGCTGCATACCAAAAGCTAGAATAAACATTAAAGGCTGCATACTATTACATGCACTGATTTTTCTCAATTAACCAACATTTGGGTTCCTTAGGTTTTTTTTTCTTTATTCTTTATTGTTTGTTTACTTTTTTTGCAGGACCAAAAAAGCAAAAAACAAGAAACAAAAACACACAAACCAAACAACTAAAACAATAATAACAACAAATCTGCAGTAGGTATTTTTGTACATATTGCTTTAAAAGCGTGAGATTCAGGCCAGGCGTGGTGGCTTACTCCTGTAATCCCAGCACTTAAGGCTGGAGGTGGGTGGATCACGAGGTCAGGAGTTTGAAACTAGCCTGACCAACATGGTGAAACCCTGTGTCTACTAAAAATACAAAAATTAGCCTGGCATGGTGGAGCAATAGTGAAAAGTGAAAGTGAAAATTTAAAGACTATGGAACTTTTATTTTGCAGTAAGTAGTGGCAGATTACTTTTCAAAATTCAGGAGCAATTCACATTCTTATCAGAGATCATTATCTAGATACTAGCTCCAGGCTATATTTTATTTTATATCTTTTGTAAAGAGAGATAAAACATGCTTTACCATCGTCTTCCAACTTCCACCTGTCACTGAGGTTGCCATCTTTGTCTTTATTGGCTATTTGAATTTTTTATTCTACTTTTTATTCTATGAATTATCTGTTCATATAATTTTCTTAATTTATATATATATATATTTTCATCATGGAACAGTCTTATGTATATTTGAAATAGTAATTATCATACTATATGGGTTGCAAATATTTTATTTTGTTCTTTGACTTTGTTAATGGAATTCTTTTTATGTCTATTTTCATTTGTGACATCTGGGTTTCCTCTCACTTTGGTGGGCCTACTCTTTCCCAAAAGAGCTACACTAGAGCTCCTAAATTTTTCTAATGTATATATTTTTAAAAATTATTTTAAATATATGTGCAAAGTTATAAAATATACTTGCATATTACTATTTATTATTGGCATACTATTTTATATATATTTGTACAAATTATAATTATTTATACATGAGATAGTTAACCTATACATTAAAATTTTCTGGAAGAATTTTTTGTATGTGGTATGTGCTTTGTTTTCTTATAAGTTTCTAAACACTTATACTGGCTGTAAAAGGAAGTACCATTTTGCTAACTAATTAAATTATGACTTCTCCAATATTCAATCATATTTTATTTTGGATCAGTTTTGAAGTAATTATTCTAATCAATATGATTATACCTATGATTTTGCCATACCATTTCTATTACAATAGCTTTAATGTAAGTTTGGTATTTGCTAAGGCAAATTTCCCTCCAGTATTCCTTTTTTTTTTCTTTTGGCCACAATCAAATTTTATTTTTCCATGAACTTTCATATCAATATATCCAGTTTTAAAATAACTTTATATTCTAATTCGATTTATAACATACTTATCTTGTAAATATGGAAGGATTTACATTTTTGTAAATTATAATCTTATTAAAACACATGGTTGCTCCTCTATTTGTTCAGATTTTAGATTATATATTTCCATCAATGTTTGTTGTTTTCTTCATCAGATTTTTCTCCATTTTTTATTTTAACTGGACAACAGTGGAAATACTATTATACTGAAGTCTTTATCAGTCTCTAATTTTAATGGTTCATCTTTTCTTTGTGTGCGTATGTTTTTCTGTATGTATTGTTTTGTTTTAATTAAATTATTTTGATGATTCTAGTTATAAAAATATATCATCTGTTAAGAGAAAAATTTCTTGTCCAATGATCATGTAGATTTATATACATATTTCATTCTTGACTTATTGTATTAACTAGCATTTTCAAATCATATAAAATTGTTTTGCTCCTAATTTTAATGGAAATGATATCACATTTAATTCTTTAGAATGATTTTTCCTGTTTGTTTGAATAGTATTTTGTCCACTATATTCCTTAGAATTTTTTAATAAAAAAATGCCTGAATTGTACCAAATGTACTTTCAATACATTGCTATATTAATTTGTATTTTTCTTTTAAATATATTTATTTGATATATCATATGCAGTTATTATTTCAGTATTTGAATAATGTGGCTCGATTTCATTTATACTATACAGTCATTTTGTAATATGGGATTTAAATTCTAATTTTAAATTTAAAATTGTACATTATCATTACAATGTGATCAGCGCAGCTTTTTAAACCTTTTTTATCTTGATAAATTTGGATATTAAAGTTTCACTTGTTTCTAAAAATAAAATGGGGGCTTTCAATCTTTTGTGATCTATAAAATTCTTTCACAGCACTGGATTACCTGTTATTTAAAGATGATATAAAAATTATCTATAAAGATATCTAAGGTAATTTATTTTTAAATGTCAAAATATTTCATTCATACCACTAATTTTTTTGTAGTTTATGTCTGTTTAACTTCTCTACTTTTTTTAGGATCAATTTTGATAATTTATACATTGATAAGTAATCATTCCTTTTTTTTTCCAAATTTTCCAATTTGTTGCCCTAGTTTTGCACACAATATTTGCACATAAGTATTTTAAACCTAAAAATATAATGTCTCCTTTCTGATTTGTCATAATATGTAGTTTTGTTTTCTCTTCTGTTTCCTTAATTAAAATTTCATCAGTTTTGTGAGCCTTTTTAAAAAATCAAACCACAGGGTTTTAAAAAATCATATCTATAAATTATTTTTGTTTTCCATATTTTAATAACTCATGTTTTTGTAAGTTGCTCTCCTTTGATTTTCAACAACTATAGACAATAGCTAAATTTTGCAAGGACTGTAAATTAGTAATGACCAAAATTTATTCACAAATATTGTAGCTTCTCCTAATTCAAATATATATTCCGGCAAATTTTAGTCTAGTTGCTATGATTATGTATTCATTCTTTTATATTTATTGTGCCTTTATTGTTACTTTTAGTTATTTTTCAATTATACATGTGTGTGAACCTCTGTTTTCATATATGGACAGTAATATATAAATTGGGTTGATTTTCCAGAGTCTAGACATTTATATCTTCCCTCTCTTCTTGCACTTACTTATTTGTGAATTAAAACTGCTCTCAATTAGCAGGAATAATACATAGTACATAAATAAACAATATTGTCTAAATCTTTCTTCTCTGTTTTGATTTATTTCCTTGAACTATATCACAGATATGGCTGTAACAGACAAATAGATCTTCAGGTGTTCCCCATAAACTCCACTTTCTATTTTTCACAGCCTTGTTCAGTTTCCTCCCTTTACATGTAGTGCTGACACTAGCCCAGTTGTACCATAGAAGTGATGTCTACTGTTTTTCGGATAAACATAGAAACTCTCCTGGTCTTAAAGCTTGAAACTTAAATTTGTCTCATCTGAGTTCCTTCCCCAGGAAACCGGCCTTCAGGCCCCCCAGGTGGTATTAGGGAACTGAAACTCACCAGATCGCTGCATCCAGACAATGAGATGCCCGGCCCCTCACTCATCATGACTACCTAATCAACCACTTCCTGTTGACCAGCTCCTCTTCCTTACCCCTCCCTAATTCCTGTTTTCCTACACATAGTTAATTTCTCCCCTGCTATATGAACCCCTAAACTTAGCCAGTTGATGAGACAGATTTGAGACTGATCTGTTCTCCTTAACCAAAGCACCTGAAGAAAGCTTTCTTCCCCAGCAATACTCATTGTCTCAGTGATTGGCTTTCTGTACAGTGAGCAGCAGGACCTGGACTGAAACCCTGGCATTTAGGCAGCAGTGGTGGCCCGTGACTTTAAACAGCAGAATATGGCAAAAGTGATGGAATGTATGTGATTATGTGTATATGATTATGTTTACATAAAATTGTAGTGCCTGTCTTACCAGAGTCTCTCCCTGCTGGCTTTGAGGGATCAAGTGGCTATGTTGGGAAGCCCTGTGTGGCAAGGGATAGTGGATGGTATCTGGGAAGTGAGGGTAGTCTCCAGCCGACAACCAACAAGAAACAAATGCCCCCAGTGTTACTACTGCAAAAAACTGAAGTCTACAAACAACTCAAATGAAGGTGGAAGTGAATCATTTCCATTCGAACCTGTGATATGACTTCATTCTTGGCTGACACCTTGATTGCAGCCTGTGCATCCCTTAGAGAATCTAGCTAAGTCATGCCCAGACTCCTGACCTACAAAACGTGATACAAGAAATATGTGTTGTTATAAGCTGCTAAGTATTTAGAAGTACTGTCATGTATCAATAAAAATACAGGAGTATTATCAGGTCATATGGTAGCATCTCTCCAATATAGTAAGACATTTTAAAACTTATCTCCAGAAAGATTGTCTGCATTAGGTAAAATAAAAATGTTGGAACTATCAAAATGTTAGAACTATCAAAATGTATCTATTTCAATCACATTTTTTCATGTGAAGTAATCATTTCAAATTTTAATTTTTAAAACGTATTTTTAAAATAAAATTTTACTTTAAAATTTAATTTGCATATATGTACATAAATATATATTTGCATCCATATATATATATATATATATGCAGTCTTTCCTTAGTATCTGTGGAGAATTGGTTCTAGAATTCCCTGCAGATACAAAAACATCCATGAATGTTTAAGTCCATTGTATTAAATGGTGTAGTATTGACATATAACCTATGTACATCCTTCTGTATACTTTAAATCATCTCCAGATTACTTATAATACCTAATATAATGTAAATGCTGTGTAAATCATTGTTATATTGTATTAAGGAAAAATAACAAGGAAAAAGTTTGTACATGATTAGTTCAGACATATCTATCCATTTAAAGAATTTTTTTGATATGCAATTGTTTGAATTCACCCACGCAGAAACCATGGATACAGAGGGTACAAGTATATATATTCAAACATATAGTTGCTCATTAATGAGGCTAAAAATTTGTCAAGGTTTTATTTGCTATTTGTTTTATCACTGTTGTGAACTGTCAGCTCCCTTCCTTTGCCTCCTGGCTAAGTTTGAGAATTAAATTAATAGAATTTTTAAAAGCAGTTCTGAAATATTTTGGAGTGCAAATGTTTGTCACAGTAGTCAAAAATTTTTCCTTCATTTTATTTAGGCAATTTCTATATTATGAAAATATCTTCTTTGCTTTCAATTGCCTCTCTGGATATCCCCACCAAATATGGAAATCAAATATTTAATGTAAAATGGCATTTTTTTGAGCACCCATTATATGCCAGACAGTTTGTGCATGACACATGGTCCTTGAGTGGTGACATGTTCATGAATCTCCAGCATTGTACACACTGACTAGGATATACTATTGTGTCCGGAATTTATTCCTTCTGGTGGGTTCTTGGTCTCGCTGACTTCAAGAATGAAGCCGTGGACCCTCGTGTTGAGTGTTACAGTTCTTAAAGATGGTGTGTCTGGAGTTTGTTTCTTCAGATATTCAGATGTGCCTGGACTTTCTTCCTTCCAGTGGGTTCATGATCTTGCTGACTTCAGGAGTGAAGCAGCAGACCTTCGCAGTGAGTGTTACAGCTCATAAAGGTAGTGTGGACTCAAAGAGTGAGCAACAGCAAGATTTATTGTGAAGAGCGAAAGAACAAAGCTTCCACAGCGTGGAAAGGGACCCAAGCAGGTTGCTGCTGCTGGCTTGGGTGGCCAGCTTTTATTCCCTTATTTGGGAATAATTTATTCCTGCCCATATCCTGCTGATTGGTCCATTTTACAGAGTGCTGATTGGTGCATTTATAATCCTTTAGCTAGACACAGAGTGCTGATTAGTGCATTTTTACAGAGTGTTGATTGGCACATTTACAATCCTTTAGCTAGACAGAAAATTTCTCCATGTCCCCACTCAATCCAGGAAGTCCAGCTGGCTTCACCTCTCACTATTTGCTCAATGAATCATTATTAAATGCAAAAAGCAATATCATCAATGTCTCTAATCATTATTAGATACAAAAAGCAATATTAGATACCAAAATCATATCTAACTGAGTGATTAATAAGTGTAGAAGAGAAGAACCAGCTTGAAAGTGAATGAAGAGAACTCACGTAGAAACTGCTAAGTTCATGGTCTACCAACATGTTCTTTGCTTGGAAGGTTTGCCTTACACCACATCGCCATGTATTGTTTTATATTAAAGTCTTAAAAGCACTTTCATTTGATCCTTTTCAAATCTCAGTGAACTTGGTATACAGGTATATTTATCTTGGTATACAGGTATAAACTCAAAAGTCAGAGAGTTAAAATAACTTGTTCTATGACATAGATGTATCATATGTCAGAATAGGAGCAAGAACCCAAACTTCTTGCTATGAATCCATTGCTCTTCCCATTATTCACAAGCGATCTGAAACTGCTTATTTTAATGTGTTTTCCTGTGGAATGAAGTCTCTTGTACTGGTGTGTTACTGGTTATCTATATTCCAAGTATCATGTTCTGTCTCCCCAGCATGATCATGAGTTTTATTAGGGTAGGCACTTGGTCTTATACCTTTGTTCTAGGTAATATGGAATTTTGTAGATCCTCAATAAATAGCTATTGAAGATTAGATTAAATGGCATTATATCTGTGATTCATTTGTCTACGTGCTCTCATCTTTGAACATCTCAACTCCCTCATTCACCTTCAGGCATAGGCATTACACAGCTAAATCTGGTGTTAGGCTATGCTAATGATGTGGAACATGAAAAGTACACTCTTTGCAGTCTCCAAATGACAGAACAGAAATGAATGGGTTATGGTTTGATTTATACAGTGCCCTTGGCTAGACCACAACATGCTATCTTTCTAAGTACCTAGATTATAAAGCACAGGCGTGGAAAATTCAGAGACAGCCATACATCAGTGGGAACGACTATACTCCCCTACCGGACCAGTTATAGGAAAATATATCTGTCTATTATATTACCTTATAGAGTAACCATGATAACTTTATGGAAAGTTACATTTCTTATATGATCTTTGGTTAAATACCACATTTCAATGTCTTCATAGTCATTCTTACAACGTTGTAAAAATGAATCCTCATTTTTTTTTTTGGACAATACGTCTTTGTGAAAGAAACTAGCATAGGGTTTTGGAGCCTTCCGAGTGCTGGGGAATAAACAAATATACTCCAGGGATGAAGGAAGATACCTTTACCTTTCATCATTTTCTACCCCAACTGTGTTTCAGCAACATAATACATTATAGTCTTTTAAACCTTATAACCAGCCTTTGCTAATTCTGCCTCTTTTCTTTGGGATATTTTCTCTAGGGTATTTCTTTCTTATACTTAAAGTCTCACCATAGGATTTTAATCCCGTTGTAAGGCTTTCCAGCCCTCCTCTCTCCTCCTAGTATGTTTTCTGTGTATATCTTTAGCATGTCTTGTGTTAAAATTATCTCTTCATGTCTCTGTTTTTTCCAGTAGATATGATTTTTTGGAGGCTGTGGTAGTACCATGTTCATCATTATATCCAAAGCAGTTAGTACATAACCTACCACAACTGCCAACAATTCCTGTATTTAAAGGGGATAGTTAATTATTTAATAAAAGCTTGCCATAGCAGTTGTGAAGACTAAACGAGAAAATGCAGATAAATAAATAAATGTTACTGTGATAAAGCTAAATGTACAACTAGCAGATGCAATAGAGAACATTTGGTGATTCCTTTAATATTGTAAAGAAGAGGGAGGAGTCAAGTTTAACTTCATACTTTCTGATCTGGATAAATAGCCATGTGTGATTCCACTGCCCAAGATGAGGCGCCTAGATGGAGCTATGCATGTGCCATGCTGCTGATGAGTGATGCCTGTGTGACATCTGAGAAAGTACCAGGTTTAGATGGAAATGTGTCATTATCAGAGTTCAGTAATGTGATTTGCATTCACTTCTCATTCTGCCTGAAAAGTCTTTCCTCCCACTCTTCATTTTGGTAATTGCTGCCTGTTTTCAAAATTCGATCTGGGTCCCCATCCTCTGGGGAGCCTTGCCTAACTTGCGAATTAGATGCAAGTTCTCTCTTGCGAACACATCTTACCTCTCTCTGGCATAAGACTCATCATATCACACTGTCTCAGAGGAGATTCTCAACACTTATTCATTTATTTTTCAATAAAGACGTATGGAATCAATAAAACTGATCTCTATAAAAAGAAAATAAATTGTTTAGTTCCACCACATCAAAAATTAGCCTTCACTGTAAAAATAGACAAGAAACAATATATGCCAACAACCCAGAAAGCGCGATCTTTATTAAGGCCAGATGAATTTTTTTTCTTTCTCAAATCAAGGCCTGCTACAGCAAACATTAGAGAAGATATCATTTTACTTTTAATTTGTATTCCCAATTTCAGAATTACAAGAGTTAAATCTTCTTCAGATGATGGTAAACTGAATTTGTTCTGCATTGTTTTTTCTAAAATAAGGATTCCTGCTTGGGGGTTTCATTCAGTTGGTTGGAAGGAAATCCAGGACTCCAAAATCATGTAAAGCTTCTAACATTAAGAAAAATGTTGACCCTCACTTGAGGAAGCAACCCTTGTAGAAAGAAAATGTCAAAAATAAATCTCTTTAAAGTGACACTCAGTAAGAGGTATTGCCCAGTCTGGACATGAAAATTTCACTGTCACTTTCTCAGGTCTACTGTCTGGTTTCAACATCTTTCAATAAGAGGCTAGGAGACTTTAGGAAGAAAACTAAACTACTTATGAGAATTGGACAGTCATTTAAACCATATACGTTTTACCATCCAGCTACATGAAGGTTTTTAGATGTACTAAGTGTAAGTAACACATTATAGGGATTTAAGGTAAACGCCCTTCTTTTTTTAAAAAAAAAAGTTCAGTAAATATTTCTGGGTAATTGACTGCTCTGTAATGCTTTAGATTTATTTTCTTTTATTTTAGTTTTATGTTTCCTACTGAGGGTGATTCTGACATTCACACTCCATACTTAGGTAGCAGTGATAAGAATCCTATAATACATATCATATAATTCAAATACATCACATATTGCAGAGCCTAGCCCAAAGTAGATATTCAACAAATATTCTTTCCTACACATTTCTAAGGCCCCTTTGATACAGAAGTGACTACTTTGTGAATGCGATAAAGTACTAATTTAGCTTTATTAAGCATGTTTTCACACCGTATTTTTTCTTCCGTTTTAGTACCACTATAGAGTGTAATTGAGAACATTTAAGCTGTAACCATCCTGGAGGTCTATATATCTGCCAGTTATCGATCCAGCCTTACAAAAAGGCGCAGAAAGAGAGCCTAAATTGTGCTGAGCAAGTGGATTTTTTTTTAAACACAATTGCATTTCTTTGACTAGGGCCTCTGGTACAGTAATTACTTTTCTTCAAAAGAACTTCTTAGCCCATCATAATGGCAACAGACCTAATAAAGCCAAATGCATCCCCGAAGTTATTGGAGCTGACCTTCTAGGCGATAGAAGCTACTTCCTTTAGTGTGAAAAGGAACACATCTCTGGCCTTTATTTCCTTTTTATAAAATACAAATGAAGTTGCATTTTGCTACCAAACCCTGCATGCTCTGTCTCCTCTGCATATTTTTAAGTGTACTTACAAGTTATTCAATTTTCAAGTAAATTACCCATTGGATTTTAATTTGTCATCATTGTCATTTAGGGGACTAAAAATGTCTTAGACTACCTCACCAACTGGATAAGATTGCAGACAAGAGGTACGGGAATCTTTCCACCACATTACTAGCAGAGGCAGTGTTGCAACTAGGAACTCCAAAATGCCCATATCTCTGTGCAGGGCCGTGGGCTCCACTTGCTATGGAGGCTAATGCTAGGAAAGGAACTTGGCCTACTTGAGGTAAAAGTTTGAAGTGTTTTTCAGGCTTATCAAGGCCAAAACTAGAGTGAAGTCAAGTGAAGCAACTAAGTAAGTTTCAGTATTTAAAAAGGCTTTCCTCTCCGGGTCATAAAAGTGCCTCACTTAGCTTACCATTGTCCTCACCAACTTGTCAAGCTTTTCTGTGTGTGACTAAGGCAATCAACAGTTGGTCATTTCAATCCAAAGGTTATCATAATGATATGGACAGGAGACAGAGAAACACTGGGTAGAAGACGGCGTTCCCCAGCAAAAGTCCCACCCTCAAGCCTGGAGACCCATGGCCCCAAGTGGGAATAGGCATTTCTGTTTTTGCGCCCAAAAAGTTGCCTTTTGGCCGGCCATGCCCCCTTATCCTGTATCCATATAAACCCCGAATCCGAGGCTCCAGGAGCAGATGAGCAGACAAGGAGACAAAGAGACAAGCAGATGAAAGTCAGAATGGTGGTGCAGAGAAAGAGAAGAAGAGGAACATCTGAACACAGAGAGGAGTCTGGCTGGGGGTGGGTGGAGAGGAGTTTGGCCCGGGGAAGATAATCTTGCCATTCCATTCCCTTCCAGCTCCCCATCCATCCTACTAAGAGCCACCTCCACTGCTCAATAAAACCCCATATTCATTCTTTAAGTCTATGTGTGATCCAATTCTTCCAGGACACTGGACAAGAACTTGGGATACAGAAAGCTGTCACACTGCTCCTCTGCCCTTGCAGAAAGGCAGAGGGTCCACTGAGTTGGTTAACACTCAAGCCATCCATGGATGGCAAGACTAAAATGGCACACTGTGACACATGCCCACTTGGGCTCCTGCACCTGTCTGTGTGCTCCTCCCTCACAAGGTGTTGGAGCAGTGGCAGTGACCAAACACACAAGCCACACCCCTGTTGCACATCCTGTGAGGGGAGTCAGGGAACTCTCCCATTTCAGTAATGAATGCTAATATTCATTTAAGTGTTCACTATAAATCAATCTTTGTCATAAGAGTTTTACTTTTATGAGCTCATTTTAGCCTCCCTATAACCCTATGACATAAGTACTAATAGTGTCTCCATTTTAAAGATGAGAAAACTGAGGCACAGAGAAATAAAGTAACTTGTCAAAGATCTCACAAAGTTTAAGAAAGAGCTTAAATTGAAGAGCTGGGATTCAAAGGCATGTTGAACGACTCATTGCCATTTTAGAAGAAACTCCAAAGCATCTTTCCAGGCAAGCTGGAGGCACAGAGTGTCAGCCTGAGACCTGGGTTTGGTGCAATATCATCTCAGGGCTTGTCTTTGGCTCAGGATGTAACTAAGAGAAATTGGAAAGACTATTCTGAAGAAGGTAGAATTGAGACTTGATTAGATTATTAGGACTTTTATAACAAAATACCTCAGGTTTGGGGCTTACACAGCATAACTTTAATGTCTTACAGTTCTGGAGGCTAGAAGTTCAAGAGCATAGTCTCGTTAGGTTTGGTTTCACCTGAGGCCTCTCCCTTTAACTCATGGACAAGCACTTCTCATTGAAACCTTACAGGGTCTTTCCTCTGTGTGTGTGCACCTCTGGTGTCTCCTCTTCTTTTTATAAAGACACCAGTGGTATTGATTAAGAGCTTCACCCTTATTACTTTGCTTCACTCTAATTACCTCTTTAAGGCCCTATCTCCAAATACTGCCACATAGGAAATTAAGGCATCAACCTATGAATTTGAAGAAAGATACAATTCAATCCACAGCAGGTACATAGAAGCAAGATGATTTATAGTATCCAAAGGAGAAATGTCAGTCAGAATAGGCAAGGATCAGATGCAATAACAAACAATCTTCAAATCTTAATGAGTTAATACAATAACCATTTATTTCTTGTTCATATCATAGGCAAAGTCTGGCTTAGCAGTGACTCTGTTCATGGATTCTGGGAATCAGGATGTCAGAGACATATATATCTTGACACATGCTTCCATCAGTGTACAGAATGGTAAAAGGAAAATTGGACAATTGTACACTGGTTTAAAGCTTTCAGCTTCCTTTAATATTTCAATGGCCAAAATAAAAATCATAGCTATGTTTAAATTGAAAAGAGGTAAAAGTACAATCCTACTACTGTATGCCTTGAGGGATCACACAAATACTTTCCAGGCAGAGAAGCAAGTATCAGATCATCAGCAAAATATCTGTTATTGCTTTGGTGGACTGGGAGTGAAGGGACAGCTTTAGGGATGTAGGCTGTTTTAAACAGTTTTAATTTTTTTTCCTTTGGTTTAATTTTGGTTTTGGTTTAGAGGAGCAGCTTAATTATTTTCTTTGCATACAAGATATTTCGCATTTCTGGCCATGCCCAGCAAAAGACATTAGCTTCTCCCTACCTCATAAATATAACTAAAAACACCCATACCACCACCGAATTATCAAAAACCACTGAGGGACTTGTGAGTTGGATGAACCTACAACTGGGATACAGTGTTGTAATTTAGTTATGTTCACTAAATGTTCACTAAAGAGACTTACTTCTCAATTCCAGACCCCACATCTGTTGGTCAAAGCAACACAAAATTAACTTACAAAGTTTGCTCATTTTTTCATCATGAGAAATAGGGATGGGGTGATGGAACTGTCATACTGTCCACCAAGAGTCAAACACTAGAATGTAAATAATTCTGTAAGAAACATAAAATCAGGGAAACCAATGGGAAGAAGAGAGAGAATACAGACCAAAGGAAAAAAAGTAGGGTCTGGTATTGTCCTGATATCTGCAGAATGTGCAGAAAGAATTTTGCTAAAATGCCTGTAGCATTTGAACTTAAGAAGTTAACCTAAATATTAATTGCAACAAATAATAAATACCACAATTTGCAGAAACCATGTGGAAATACTCAGCTGAGTGTGTTACGGTTTGCAAACATAAAGATAAAAACATATTGGTCTTGCTGACTAAGGCCAACACCACAATTACTGAAATACACTGATTTTAATACCTCATTTCACTGTAATTTTGCAGCAGTAAAATACATTTGTAATTATGTAGCTTCAAGCATTTCTTATGGAAAATTACTTTTCCTTAACATAATGACCTTTTAAGTTGTGGTATTGCTTCATCGTAATTCCAAAACTATTTATACCACTTACAGTTAGTGCCATATGATTTAGAGCTCCTATTTTATGGCCGCCTTCTTCATTACTATTTTGTTGTATAAATATTTCTTTTTTAATATTATTTTTAAAATGCTTGTATAAATATGGCAAAGGAGAAAGCAAAATTAATATTGTTTTTGTTTCTATATATTTTAAAAGGCAAAAAGAACAGAAATTCAGAAAATATTTCTTAAATACAGAATATTTAGGCAGTTTAAAAATTAATATGTTAAACACCAATACCCAACATCTTTTCTGTATAAAAACAATAATCAGATAAGAATTTTAATGAAAGAAAAAGTCTCATATATGATAGCAACAAAAAAGATGTACTCTCTAGAATAGATTTAGCAGGAAATATGCATAATTTATATGAAAATACATTTTTCTAAAATTCTATTGAGAGACATAAATGAAGTTTTAAGTAATTTAATACTCTTGTATTAGAACTCAATACTGTGTAAGTTTTAATTCTCATAAAATTCATCTATAAATTCTGTGCAATACCAATTAAAACAATAGATTTCATTGAAAATAAATTGGGAATGATATCCAAAAAATTATGAAAATAAAATTTTAAAAATAAGAACAATGTATCAGACTAGCTATGGAAGTTTGTCATAAAAATATAATATTTAATATGGTTTTCTACTGGATGAGTGTATCAATCAGGATGGATTAGGATATGCTGTAGTAACAAAGAGCCTCAACACCTTTGGAGCTACAACAAAGGTTTAGTTTTTTGCTCATTCTACAGTCTATTGAAGGTCACCTCTGAGCTCTGTCCATAAGTCCTGAGTCTAAGGTTCAGGTTGATGAAACAATATCATCATGAGCACTGCAGATTACCATGGCAGATGAAAGAGTGTGAAAGCATTTTGCATTAATAACGAAGTGTTCCAATACTTATCATTTCTGTTCACAACTCATTGGTCAGAAATGCTCCCATCTAATTACAAGGGGGTCTGGGAAATGGCATCTCACCAGGTGCCTGGAAGACAGAGAGCCAGAAATATTTGGTGGTCAACAGTAATGAATAACACAATCTGATATAAGCAGATCAAAAAAGCAGACAGTAGTATCCAAAGATAGGAAATATGAGAATGAAGATTCTTATAATGTCTGAAATACAATATTGAAATTTTGTGTTTGTGTGTGGAGGAGCAGGTTGTGAATGTTTTACAAAAAGCTAGTTATTTATTCAAGAAAGATTTACCTTTTTACCTTGCACCCACAATATGATTGGTGCTGTTATAGGTCCCAAGAATATGCCAGAGAACAAAACAAACCAAAATTCCTGTTCTTACTTGGCTTATTAAAGACACAAATCTGAAGAATACATGATCCTTGCCCTGTGGACTATAAGCTGTCCACAAAACTGTGGATGTTAGTGAGAACATATATAATCTTATCATATAAATTTTTAAATCACACGTGCATTACCCTTGCAAGTAGCCTGTTTGGGTACTTGTTTTAGTTATTCATTTCCCTTTAGGCCTTCATATTGTTGGGCTTGGAATACATATGATACCCCAAAATATGACACTTGGCGATTGAGGAAGCCACAGAAGCAAGATGCTCACTCTGACCTTTTCCCACCTTTCTGCATGAAGTAGGGTCATAAAGACCTACCCTGTCTGAAAGTATGTCACAAGATCCTCATTCCAGAGCGGTCCTGCCCCATGTTTTGGGAGGAAAAACATGCCACACAGAGAGGTCAAGAAGAATCTGAACAGACCTTTCTGAGTTTTCTCTGATTTATTACCATTAACTCAAACCCTTGTTGTCCAATCATATTTCTCCACAACTATCCTCTTCTTTCGTCAGACTTAGCATAAAAATACACAATTTTCCCTAGGTCTTCATTTCTGAAGATCTGAAGCCATGCAAAATTTTGATTAAATAAATTTGCTAAGTTTTTCTACTGTTAATCTGTGTTTTGTTACATGGGTGTCAGCCTTGGTCTTTGTGATAAGTGAAGAAAAGTCAGCTCTTTCCTCCCCTATAATGTCCAATTTTAGTTTATTCTCATTGAATTATTTCAAAACACTGAAATTTGTGCCTTTTTTGCTGGTTGACTTTTGCTTTTGAGACTACAGTCTGTATAAAAGTGTTTCTAATTAAATATTTTAATTTCAAAAAATGTTTTTTATCTTACATACAATTATGTATATTAATTGAAACAAACACTAAAGTCAACCAGAAGGAATAACATAATTCCTTGTAATCTACCACCTGTAGATATCGATCTTCAATATTTTGATGTGTTTTTATTCATGTTATTATATAATAACTAGATATTGAGACAGCCAAGTGTAAAGGGGTTTCTGGAAAATCTCCAACCAGCCTATGCACTGGGAGGAGTGTGTATGGGGTTGGAGCCATGGGAAATTCATGCCCTTTGGAGCGGGGAGGAGCCTGGCCTCTCTCTCCTGTCCTGGGATGTTACCTGGGATTTAATCTGTAGGTGGGAAGTGCACTAGCAAGACTCTGGCTTTGAGGAGGATCCTTGTTTCCTTTTTTTTTTTTTTTTTTTTAATTTTTTAAAATCTTTTTGCCTAATAAATTCCATTTTTTTCTCACCCTTCAAAGTGCCTGTGAGTCTAATCTCTCATGGCCATGTGACAAGAACCCAGCTTTTAGCTGAACTAAGGAGAACGTTCTACAACATTATTATTTTTTTAAGTTTGAAATAACCGAATAAATAAACCTATGACTGCCTTTGACCTTAACATCAAGTAATTTTTATAACCTGTTTGCATTTTTCCTATGTATTTTTCCATTAAGTTCTTTTATTGAATAGACTGGTGGGGTTTTTTTAAGCAGTTTTAGATTCCAAGTTAAATTGAGCAGAAAATGTGAAGATTTTCTTGTACCTGAAACCCCAACATGCACAATTTCCTCTACTATCAACATCTCCCACCAGAGGGGTACATTTGTTACAACTGATGAACCTACACTGACCCATCATTAGCACTTAAAAACCATAGTTTTCATTAGAGTTTGCTCTTAGTACTATATATATGATGGGTTTTGACAAATGTATAATGACATGCATCAACCATTATAATATCATGCAGCATAGCTTTTCTTCCCCCCAAATCCTTTGTGCTCCATTTGTTCATCTCTCTACCTACCAGCACCCCAGGCCTTGGCAGCCACTGAATTTTTTACTGTTTCCACAGTTTTGCAGATTTAATTTGGTTCCTTCTCTATTTATAAGAGTCTGTTGTGATATAGAGCAATCCTTCTCTTCCTGGTATAGAGAGGGAAACACATTTACAAATGGAGACTTCATTATAAATATAAATTACCCTTACAAAAGAGTAACTTACACTCTGTTTACAGAGCCTCGCCTGTGTATGCTATTTCACAAAATTATCACTTCAAATTAATCCTTCTGCCAGAGAGGCATATTTCAGGGTGACACATTCTAGTCTCCCACAGTATATTTATCTGGTCTCCTGTAATATATTTATGTATATTTCTGGACTTTCTGTTCTGTTACATTGGTCTATTTTTCAGTTCTTTCACCAATACCATGCTCTCTTCATTACCATAGTTTTATAGTAAGTCTAGAAAGCAATTAACTTGTGTATTTAAATCTCATGTGACGTTATGTGTCCCTCAAAAGTTCATGTATTGGAAACTTAATTGCCATTTTAACAGTATTAAGAGGTGTGGGCTTTATGAGGTAATTAGGCCATGGGGGTCCACCTCTTATAAATGGAATAATGCCTCTATTGCAGGAGTCGATTAGTTATCCTAGGAGTACATTCCTGATAAAAACATGAGTTTGGCTCCATCTTCTTTTTCTGTCTCTCATGAGCTCACTTCTGCCTTTCATCTTCTGCCATAGAATGACCTTTGACAGATGCCAGAACCGTGGTGTTGAACTTCCTAGTCTCCAAAATCATGAGCCAAATAAACTTCTATTATTCGACAATTACTCAGTTTCTGGTATTCAGTTACAGCAACAGTAAATGGATGAGGATAGAAAATTGGTATCAAGTGTGAGGTTGTTGCTGTAACAGATACCTGAAAATATGGAAATGGCTTTGGAATTAGGTAAGAGGTAGAGGTTGGAAGAATTGGAAGGAGCGGGCTAGAAAAAGCCTGTATTGTCATAAATGATGCATTAGGGGAAAATCTGGTGAGTACTCTGAAGACAGGAAATTCTTAAACTTCTTAAAAGTTACTTAAATAGTCATGACCAGAATGCTACTAAAAGAATAGAGAGTAAAGGCCATTCTGATGAAGGCTCAAATGAAACAGGAACAATAAATTAGAATTGGATTAAAGACCATTCTTGTTATGAAGTAGCACAAAATAGCTCAATTTTTTTCATGCTGAAGAACTTTCTGGAATGCAAAACTTAAGAGGGATGAACAAGGATACTTGGAAGAAATATCTAAGCAGCAAAGCATTCAGGCTGCCATATGCTTACTTTTAACTATATACAATGAGATGCAAGAGGAAAGGATTGACTTAAAGATAGAAGTTATAATTAAAAGGAAAGCAGAGTGGAAAGACATTGAAAATTTGAAGTCTGGTCGTGTAAAAAGTGCAAAGGTGTGTTCAGGAGACAATACTAAGTGTGTGGCCAAGCAACCAATTGCTAAATATAATGTCATGGATAGAAATAAACCAGGTGCTATTTTTTCAAGACAATGAAACAAAGACCCTGAAGGCATTTCAGAGATATTCAAGTCTTCCCTTCTCATTAGAGACCAGAGCTCTAGGAGTACAGAATGTTCTGGGAAGAAAAGCCTAAAGTGCCTATCATGGACTCACTACCTACGGCTGTCTACAGAATCTGCTCCCCACTTTCTGATATAGTGCTGCCTGGCCACCCCAGCCATGGCTTAAGCAGACCCAGGTGTGACTCAACCCACCACTCTGGGAGGTACAAGCTATAAATTTTGGCAGCGTCAGCTTGATGCTAACTCTGCAGACTCACACAATGCAACTGTGGGGCCATAGCTTGCTCTACCTAGATTTCAAAGGATGATGTGGACAGCCTGGGGGTCAAGGCAGACTCTTGCCACGGGGCGAAGCCACCATAGAAAGCTCCAACTAGGGCAATGCTAAATAGAAATGTGAAGTTGGAGCTTCCACAGGGTTCCCACCAGGGAATGCCTGGTGGAGACATGGGAGAGAGACTGTCACTGAGACCACAGGGTATTAAAACTACCAGCATGCAATGCCATCATGGGAGACTTGAAGCATGAGCTGAGTTCAGCAAAGCCATGGGAGAGGGGCTCTTTCCTAGGGCTTTGGGAGCCCAAACATTGTCCCGAATTATCCAGCAAGTGGGACATAGAGTCAAGGAAGATTATTAGAGCATTAAAAATTTAATATTTGCCCTCTTGAGTTTTGGATTTACTTAGGACTAGTTACCCTAGTTACCTGTCCTTTTTTTTTTTCTTACCTATTCTCTCTTTTGGAATGGGAATGTCTGTCCTGTCTGTTCACCACTGTATTTTAAAATAGATAATTTGTTTTGATTTCACAGGCTCCCAGCTTGAGGGAATTTGCCACAGGATGAATCATGCCTTGAATCTCACCCACACCTCATTCAGTTGAGACCCTGAGCTTTGAACTTTTGAATTGATGCTGAATGAGTTGTGACTTTTGGGGCTATTGAAATGGAATAAATGTATTTTGTATTTAAAGAGGACATGAGTACTGGGGGTCAGGGGTGGAATACTATGGTTTGAATGTGTACTCTAAAAGTTCATATGTTGGAAACTTAATTGCTATTGTAAAAGCACTAAGAGATGGGGCATTTAAGAAGTGATTAGGCCATGATGTCCTTGCCCTTATGACGGGATTAACTACTATACATTAATGCAGAAGAGGGCTCCTGATAAAAGAATGAGTTTGTTCCCATTTTCTCTCTCTATCTCATGTGCTCACTTTTACCTTCTCCTCTTCTGCCACAGGATGATGCAAAACAAAACAGAAAAGGCCCTGGAAAGATGATGGCACCTTGATATTGGACTTCTCAGCCTCCAGAACTGTGATACATTATTTTTTTTATTCATAGATTACCCAGTCTGTGGTATTGTATTAGTCTGTTCTCACACTGCTAATAAAGATATACCCAAGACTGGGTAATTTATAAAGGAAAGGGGTTTAATTGACTCACAGTTCCACATGGCTGGGGAGGCCTCACAATCAAGATAGAAGGCAAATGAAGAGCAAAGTCATGTCTTACATGGCAGCAGGCAGGAGAACTTGTGCAGGGGAACTCCCATTTATAAAACCATCAGATCTCATGAGACTCATTCACTACCATGAAAAACCGCCCCCATGATTCAATTATCTTCACCTGGCCCCACCTTTGACACGTGGGGATTATTACAATTCAAGTTGAGATTTGGGTGGGGACACAGCCAAACCATATTATTCACCTCAGCCCCTCCCAAATCTCATGTCCTACATCTTAAAACACAATCATGCCCTTCCAGCAGTTCCTCCAAGTCTCAATTTATTCTAGCATTCACTCAAATGTCCAAGTCCAAAGTCTTATCTGAGATAAGGCAAGTCTCTTCTGCCTATGAGCCTGTAAAATCAAAAGCAAGTTGGTTACCTCCTAGATACAAGGGGGTACAGGCTTTGAGTAAATACACCCATTCCAAATGGGAGAAATAGGCCATAATGAAAGGGCCACAGGCCCCATGAAAGTCTGAAATCCAGCAGGGCAGTCAAATCTTAAAAGCTCCAAAATGATCTCCTTTGACTCCATGTCTCACATCCAGGTCAGGTTGATGCAAGAGGTGGGCTCCCATTGCCTTAGGGAGCTCTGCCCCTGTGGCTTTGCAGGGTACAGCTCCCTTATGGCTGTTTTCATGGGCTGGCATTGAGTGTCTGAGGCTTTTTTAGGTGCACAGTGCAAGCTGTTAGTGGATCTACCATTCTGGTGTCTGGAGGACCATGGCCGTCTTCTCACAGATCCAATAGGCAGCACCCCAGTGAGGACTCTCAGTAGGGGCTCCCACCCCACATTTTCCTTCCACACTGCCCTAGCAGAGGTTCTCCATGAGGGCTCTGCCCCGGCAGCTCAGCTCTACCTGGACATCCAGGCTTATCTATACATCCTCTGAAATGTAGCAGAGATTCCCAAACCTCAATTCTTGACTTCTATGCACTTGCAGACCCAACACACATGGAAGCTGCCAAGGCATGGGGCTTGCACCCACCCTCTGAATCCATGGCCTGAACTGTACCTTGGTCCCTTTTAATCATGGCTGGTGTGGCTGGCACACAGGGCACCAAATCCTTAGCCTGCACACAGCAGGGCGGGGGATGGGGGGGCCGGGTTGTGGGGCCGGGACTGGCACACAAAACCACTTTTTCCAGTCTCCAGTCATGTGATGAAAGGGACTGCTGTGAAGACCTCTGACATGCCCTGGAGACATATTTTCTCATTGTCTTGGCGATTAACATTTGGCTCCTTGTTACTTATGCAAATTTCTGCAGCTGGCTTTAATTTATCCTCAGAAAACGGGTTTTTCTTTTCTATCACATTACCAGGCTGCAAATTTTATAAACTTTTATGCTTTGCTTCCCTTTTAAACATAAGTTCCAATTCCAAATCATATCTCTGTGAATACATAAAACCGTATGCTTTTAATAACACTCAAGTCACCTCTTGAATGCTTTACTGCTTAACAGTTTTTTTTTCTGCCAGACACCCTAAATCATCTCTCTCAAGTTCAAAGTTTCACAAATTTCTAGGGAAGGGAACAAATGATACCAGTCTCTTTGTTAAGACATAGCAAGAGTCACCTTTATTCCAGTTCCCAATAAGTTTCTCATCTCCATCTGAGAAAACGTCAACCTGGACTTCATTGTCCATATTACTATCAGCATTTTAGTAAAAGCCATTCAACAAGTTTCTAGGAAGTTCCAAACTTTTCCACATTCCTGTCCTCTTCTGAGCCCTCCAAACTGTTCCAACCTTTGCCTGTCACTCAATTCCAAAGTTGCTTCCACATTTTCAGGCATCTTTACAGCAGTACCCCATTTACTATATTAGTCTGTTCTCACACTGCTTATAAAGACATACCCAAAACTGGGCAATTTTTAAAGGAAAGGGGTTTAATTGCTTCACAGTTTTAGATAGCTGGGGAGGCCTCACAATCATAGTGAAAGGTGAATGAGGAGCAAAGTCATGTCTTACATGATGGCAGGCAAGAGAGCTTGTGCAGGGGAATGCCCATTTATAAAACCATCAGATCTCATGAGACTTATTAACTACCATGAGAATGATATGGGGAAAAGTACCCACATGATTCAATCATCTCCACCTGGTCCCACTCTTGACATGTGGCAATTATTACAATTCAAGTTGAGATTTGGGTGGGGACACAGCCAAACCATATTGGGTATTTTGTTATAGCAGCAGAAAATGGACTAAGACACTTTGCATCCTGCAACATTGCTATAATCATTTATTAATTTCAGATGTCATAGCTGTTTTTTTTTAATTTGTGTTTTACTTTCTTGGTTTTCTCAAAATTACTAGATCTGATTATTGCTTTCATTTAAAATTTGATACTAGGGATGTTTTAAAAATCATATTAGATATTCTAATTTACTAATTTCCGTTTTCATCTTTAAAAACACATTTTTCTTCCATTCTGCTTCCTTATGTTTGTTTTGTTATTTTACCTAAACTTTGCTTTGAATAACTACTTCATATATTTCCATTTTTCTTTCTTTAATCACAAAAGCCTGTGTGCTACTAAATTTGACACTGAGTACATCTTTAGGCTCTAGCCTAAAAATAAAATTATAAGCTCCTCCAACTGTCTGAGAATGGATTGTCTATTGGAGAAGGGGACCCCAAAATAACCTTGAAAATGGAGTACTCAGCCCTGACTCTGATGGGATAAGAGGTTAAAAATATCCCCTCCCTTGCTAACCACAATTCAGCTTTTTTCCCTAAGGGCTAAACAGAAACCAGTATGATCAAAAGTCTCCACCACTAATATCAACAACCACCTGACATTACCTCTTCTTTTTTGCCTGGTCACCTACCAGGTGACCATAGAGTGGTCCTGGCCAATCTAAGGAGAATGTGCAGTAAGGGTTTTTTTTGTCCTCCACTTCACTTTTTGATATCAGAGGGCCTAAAGCTTTACTGCCACTTTATGCTAACACTGCCATTTTTTTTGTACATTGGTTTTATTTTTTTTTCCTTCTTTTTTTTTTGAGATGGAGTCTTGCTCTGTTGCCCAGGCTGGAGTGCAGTGGCGTGATCTCAGCTCACTGCAAGCTCTGCCTTTTGGGTTCATGCCGTTCTCCTGCCTCAGCCTCCTGAGTAGCTGGGACTACAGGTGCTCGCCACCACGCCTGGCTAAGTTTTTGTAGTTTTAGTAGAGATGGGGTTTCACCATGTTAGCCAGGATGATCTCGATCTCCTGATCTCATGATCCACCCTCCTCGGCCTCCCAAAGAGCTGGGATTACAGGTGTGAGCCACCGTGCCTGGCCTGTACATTTGTTTTATGAAGGGTCATGAAACTCAACTGTGCAGGTGCATATTTGTCCTTTCATAAATATTCATGACTCCTCTTATAGCTTATTGAATATGTATATTTGGCAACCCCACATAAATTCCTGTTTCCTTTGCCCCTCCCTTGCTGGAAACTATACTTCTCAGCCTGTCAGAATAACCACCCTGCAGGCTGCAACACTTTATGCAAAATAAAACACTCATTTCCAAATTTATGAACCTCATCATTCTTCAGTTGACAATATGTATCTTATGCCTAGAGTATAATAGGTGACAGGTTATTAAGTCATGTGACTGAAGAATTTACTTGCTCTGAAACACTGGGCATGTAAAATGAGAACAATGATAGTATCTTCCATGCAAGATAGTCGTAATGATTAAATGAAATAATCAATGAAAAAGAATTCATAAGTATTTATTTTCCATAATTTTTATTTTAATTTTTAAATTATTTAATGTTTTTATTTTTTATAATTTTAATAAAACAAAAAAGTATTTTATTTTTACTAATATTTATATATATTTGGAGATATATTTTTGAATACATATTTATTTAGGTTCAAAATGTAAGAGGCCTCTGTTAAAATGTATTTATAAATTATTTTATTGAAATTATCTGTCTTTCTTTTTCTTTTCTTTCTTTCTTTTTTTTGAGACAGTCTTTTTTTTTTTTTGGCTCTGTCGCCAGGCTGGAGCACAGTGGCTCCATCTCGGCCACTGCAACCTCCGTCTCCTGTGTTCAAGCAATTCTCCTACCTCAAGCTCCCAAGTAGCTGGGACTGCAGGCGGGCACCACCACGCCCAGCTAATTTTTGTATTTTTAGTAGAGATGGGGTTTCACCATACTGGTAAGAATGGTCTCGATCTCTTGACCTCGTGATCCACCCACCTCGGCCTCCACTTTTGGATTACACTTTGGGATTACAGGAATGAGCCACTGTGCCCGACCTATTTTTATTTTCTAATCTGACAGTAAGTGAGAGATTATACAGATAGCTTATATAAACTAAACTATCTTATAAGGTATGAATTTCTTCCAGTTCAATCATGCTATTTTCAACACTTTTTTTCATATTTATATGCTATGTAATTTATAAGACATATTTATGACTTACAGTTTCATTATGGAGTAGGGAACTCATTATTGTATGAAGCATAGCCAGGTCCATTTGTTTACATATTAACTATGTCTGCTTTCACATTGCAATGCCAAAGTTTGGTAGCTGAAAAAGACAACTGTCCACAAAACCTAAAATGTTCACTTTCTTTGCCTTCACAGGATATATGTTTGCCTATCCTGTATTTAAGCTTTTGGAGACATTAAATATTTAGCATTTTCTGTGTGACATATTCTATTTTTTATCTTTCTTAACTAGGATAGCCTGCTTCATTTCTGGGGTAAAATTTGTAGGCTTAGATGAAGCCAGGAATGGTAAGAGACAAACTAGAGGTTCACAGAAAGGCAGTTAGAATAAAAAGGCTACCATGTTCATAACCATTTCTCACAAAGTTCCAGGTAGCAATGGCCCCACTTACGCAATATGTGGTACTAATATATGTATCAGGAAAGGGGTAGCTGCTCTTTTTCATTCAGATAATCTTCTCAGGAATATAAGGCCTCTCAACATATTTTAGAAAGAGGTATTTATCCTGTTAGAGGGATTTCATAGTGTTGTTTTTAAAGACAAGTTGAGAGAAGGGGAACCATTGATAGAATTTTTAAAATTAATTTTAAGTTTCATAGAAATTTAAGGATAATTTTAAGTTATAAGCTACAATGCTATAAAAAATGACAAAAAATGATGAAAAGGCCAATCAAACTACTGTCTTGGGCTCCCCCACAAAAAAATTGAAGACTTTGTGAGATAGGTTCCCATTTTGGTGGTGTTTTTCTCTTTCTACCAAAACGCTGATTTTGAAATATCACCAGTGTTGTATCTCCATTTATTTAAAGAGGCTTTGAAAGATTTTTTTAAATGTCAAGAAAGAGTTGATTAGAAATAACTTTAATTTACAAAATAAATATATAGAACATAGCAATTCAAGATACTCTGGGACACGACATTCAATTAAAGAAACAAATAATCAAATAACCACAGAGTCAAGTAACATGAACTTAAAGAACGAAACATATTTACCAGAGAAAAAAATGCTTCTTGTAACCTAGTTGTTTAAAATCTGTATGCAAACTCCAAGCACTTATTATCTCAGATCATTTGGGCACCCAATCATATACTATCAGGGGAACCAGCCCCCAATATTTCAACGTAGGTCCTTTCTATTTTCCCTAAGTGTCGGCCAGTCTGAGAAATAAAAAGTGTACAAAGAGAGAAATTTTACAGCTGGGCCTCTGGGGGTGACATCACATATTGGCAGGTTCCATGATGCTCCTTGAGCCACAAAACCAGCAAGTTTTTATTAGGGATTTCAAAAGGGGAGGGAGGTATGAACAGGAAGTAAGTCACAAAGATTACATGCTACAAAGGGCAATAAAAGATCACAAGGGCAGAAGGGCAGAGCAAGATTACAAGGTCAGGGTGAAATTAGAATTACTGATGAGGTTCCCTGTCCCACTGGGCATGCATTGTCATTGATAAACATCTTAACAGGAAACAGGGTTCGAGAGCAGATAACCAGTCTGACTAGAATTCACCAGGCTGGTATTTCCTAATCTTAGCAAGCCTCAGGGCACTGCAGGAGACCAGGGTGTATTTCATCCCTTATCTTCAACCGCATAAGGCAAACACTCCCAGAGCGGCTGTCCATAGGCCTACCCCTGGGAATGCATTCCTTTCCCAGGGTTATTCCTTGCTGGGAAAAGAATTCAGTGATATTTCTCCTATTTGCTTTCTGCAATAAGAAAAACATGACTCTGTTCTCCCCGGCCCTGCAGGCAGTCAGACCTTATGCTTATCTCCCTTGTTCCCTGAAAATCGCTGTTATCCTGTCCCTTTTCAGAGTGCCCAGATTTCATATTGTTCAAACACACGTTTTACAATTTGTACAGATAATGCAATCATCACAGGGTCCTGAGGCAACATAGATCCTCAGTTTACGAAGATGACAGGATTAAGAGATTAAAGTAAAGACAGGCATAGGAAATTATAAGACTATTGATTGAGGAAGTGGTAAATGTCCATGAAATCTTCACAATTTATGTTCAGAGACTGCAGTAAAGACAGGCATAAGAAATTATAAAAGTATTAATTCGGGGAACAAATAAATGTCCACAAAATTTTCACAATTTATGTTCTTCCACCACGGCCTCAGCCAGTCCCTCCTTTCGGGGTCCCTGCCTTCCGGCAACAATATCCAGTCTTATTGCATTATTGATCTGTCATGGTCCATGCAGTCTAACTCCTGGATCATTAATTATTGATGAGTGAATATCTTGCTCTAAGAGCTAGATTCAAATTCCTTAAGACAAGAGATCAAGATTTGTATATGCACAAATTCTCTACTCATGAAATGTAATTGAACATGAAATAGAAACTAGGAAACCTGATATTTTTCTGGATACTTGTTACAGTTCTTTGTACTTGTTTAAGTCATATAACCTGTCTGTGCTGGTTTCCTTGTGCAACAGAGATATGTCAATGAGAAAGCAAGATTCCTTCCTTCATGGAGTTTACATTCCAGTGGAGAAGTTAGACAATATATGATTACGCAAATAGACAACACTTTCATAAGCAAGGGTAAAGAGCTATGGAAAACAAACAAAAACAATAGAAACAGAAGCAATAGTGTAATAACTGTAGTGATAATGGGTTAGAGAGGGCAACTCCAGAATGAGTGTTCAAAGGTTGATATCCAGTTAATGAAAAGACCCCAGCCTCAAGGAAAGGAGAGAAAAGCATATTTGAGACTCAATAAGAAATAAGTATGAAGGTCCTAATGCAGAAACCAGCTCTACCTGCTCCAGTACAGGCCCATATTTGTCTGTGGCCTGAGCTCAGTTAGCAAGGGCAGAGAGCGACTGTTGGACATGAAGATGGAGAGGTGCTCAGGAGGGCACTGGAAGGTTTTAAACCAGAAAGTAAAGTGGTCCTCCAGTTAGGAAGCCATTGTTAAGAGTCTTGGTTAGAAATAAAGGTGGCTTGAAAGACAGAGATTTTAGCCGGTTTTGGGCAAAGTATGTGGACGTAGGATATATTTTAAAAAAAGAGCTTCATAAATCTTACCACAGTGTGAAAATTTAATGTATTATGATTATGGTTACTCATTAAATATTTTAAATAAATTCATCTTAGAAATTACTTTCAACTTTTTACTCTCTTTTTAATATTAACTCACCTCCAAACACATTTCTGTACTACTGTAGCTGTCTTTGTTTCCTTTGTCCTTTTTCAATACAACAAACTAGATTCTGATAAAATAATACCCATGTGCATAGTTGCTACTTGCTAAATATTTACTATATTAATGACTGCATAAATAAAATATGGCAGGCTTGTTACAGGGCTGATGGGTCAAGAAAATATTTGAATGAATGAAACATAGATTGGAAGGGTTTATTGCTACCAGTTAAAATCAGTCAACAGTCTCTTCATTTCAGGATGAGAATTTTATAATGTCACTGACCCTGGGATATGTGTTTACATGAAACTTCTTGGCAGCATTAGTTTAGTCTGGTAGCATAAAATAATGTATATAAATGGGCCTTGGAAAGAACAAAGTTTTGTGTCAATAATTTTAAGGATTGCTCCCATTTATTTTTCTGACCCCTATGTGTGTCAGATCTCATGCTAGGCATTTTTACATATATTGTCTTGTTTAATTCTTACAAAAATCCTAAAGGATAAATGTTATCATTTTGTTTTAAAATTGAGGGAATTATTACTCAGAAACATTATTTAACATCTGGATGAAGATGTATCTTTCAAACCGCAGTCTCAATTATTCTATTGCATCAAGGATTTAGAATTGATTTAGAAATAAATATTAACTCACAAATATCTAGCAAATTATTAATTTCTTTGAAGAGTATCCTAGAAATTATGCTACATATGTTCCTAAAATAATCATAGAATTATAGATTGTAGAGATTTAGAACTAGATCCGTAAGGAACCAGATGCTTCTTCATATGCAATTTCTTGCCTAACTTTCACATGCTCAAGGTCACAGAAAAGCAAAGCTGGGATTCAAATCCAATTTGGTGCTCTTCAGACCATAGCATACTGGCTTAGAGTCTGACATTTTGTTCATCTCTATGTTTATAAAAAGGCAAGATAAAAGACCCAGACAAATCTATGAAAGGGCTCATTTTGCCATTGGTGAAAAAAAGAAATTGTGATTTTCTTGAAAGAAAAAGATGACATAATAAAAGTAACAAATAGCTGTAGTTTTAAAATATAGTATGCCCTAAAAAATGCCTGAAAATAATGAAACAAGAGTGCTTAACACCATCATAAGAGTGTACTGCTCCAATGTAGAGAAATAGGTGAAATGGAAGCTGTGAAATGTCAAAGGTAAACTTGGCCGATGTCAGCAGTGTGCGTTGCAGAAACCTCTGGAATGCATGACACAGAAAGCAGGAGGATGTAGTAAACAACAAAAAGATCACTGCATTGAGCATTCCACAGATTTCTCAGCTGAAGAGGAATTTTCATCTCTCTGATGCTTTCAGCTCAACATGGGCCCCAAATGACAAATATGCAGTATGAGTCTTCTACCACCCCACCCCACACTGAGACCTCTGAGTGGAAAGAGACACCTACAGACATAAGCCTGGGGAAAGCAGATCTTTATGCTCAGGGACAATCTCTCTTGCATACATACTGGAAATGCTTTCTCTGATCCTACCCATAACAACAAACTCAGAATGCCCTCCACCCACACCAAATTCTTCAAAAATGACTAATTTCTATGCCATGTAATTAAGACAATCGATTTCTCAGAAAAAAAAATGTGGTTGCGTTGAGCATCAATTAGAGTTTTCTTTAAATGAGGGTTTTTTCTTATCTCTGTTGGATTTGCAGAATCCTAGTTTTGTAAAGGGTTTCTTTCTTTCTTTATTTTTTTTGAGACGGAGGCTTGCTCTGTCACCCAGGCTGGAGTGCAGTGGCGCGATCTTGGCTCACTGCAACCTCCACCTCCCGGGTTCACGCCATTCTCCTGCCTCAGCCTCCCAAGTAGCTGGGACTACAGGCGCCCGCCACCACACTCGGCTAACTTTTTGTATTTTCAGTAGAGATGGGGTTTCACCGTGTTAGCCAGGATGGTTTGGATCTCCTGACCTGATGATCTGCCCACCTCGGCCTCCCAAAGTGCAGGGATTACAGGTGTGAGCCACTGCGCCTGGCCTGTAAAGGGTTTCAAGTGAATTCAGAGTAGATGTTCTGGATATTAATCATACCCATGATGATATACAAATATGAGAAACAAGGTCATTTAGATAGGCTATAATTTATTATGGTCCAAAATGTTAGGAGTAAGTTAGAACACCACGTTGAAATATGTTTTTGGGGTTTCCTGTGCAATCTGTCACATTGATGGTTAAAAGTGAACTACAGTGCCTAGGCTGAAAGTGGGATAGGGTGTTATTGGGAGTTGTACCTATTAATGTTTGAGAGATTTGATTTAAAAAATCACATCAGTTTACATGCTTATACCAACTTAGTTGCTTCCCCATTGGATTGTCATCCAGTCACAACTCAATGTTTACCTTGTCCCATTGACTTAGAGGATGTGGACAGCCTTTAATTTCTCGTGGGGAAAAAAAATGTAAAGGTGTTTTTAAGTAAGGTAATGTAGCAGACAAAAAATTATAGAAATAAGAGCCAAAAGAAAATAAGAAAGATCCAACATCTTTTAAATGCTTTTAAAGGAAGAGATATCTGAATCACATTGAGGAGCTGCCCCCAAAGTGTTCTATGCTTCTAATCTATGGCAGGACAAATCCTATTATTTTCCTATGTAGCAGCCATCACATGGTAATTCAGTAATTTTTTATTTAATCTATTTCCTCGATATTATACTTTACAGAATATGCTTCGTCTGTGTTGTTTTCTACCTGAATCCATCATCTAGTAAAGCCCTTAGCAAATGGAAGCTATTTAGCTCATATCTGTTGAATGAATAAATGCATATCCCTGTACTTCACTCTCCCAATGGTATGTCCTAATATTGGGTTTGGATGGATAAACTCATATGTGTTTTCAATGATCGGGGCATTTTATGCAAGGTCCTCTAATCTGTGGAGAAGACAGATCAACAAATAATCTGTATGTTTTGGTGTGAATATCCCTCAATATCGACATGGTATTAACAGGTGGATTTTGAGAAATGATTAGGTCATAAGGACTCTGCCCTGATGAACAGATTAGTGCTTTATACAAGGGCTGGAGGAAACTAGTCTAGGCCTCTTTTCGGTCTTATGTTCTTTCACCTTGTGGAGACTCAGTGTCCTTTCCATCCAGAGGATGCAGTAACAAGGCTACATCTTGGGGACAGACAGCAACTCTCATCAGATAACAAATCTGCTGGCAACTTGATCTTTGGCTTTCCAACCTTAAGAAATATAAAAAATAAATTTTTATTATTCATAAATTACTCAGTCTGTGGTATTTTGTTGTAACAACACAAATGGAGGAAGACACTGTGGTTAACACTATAGCCACTAGAGAAAGACAAAGAGACTTCTGAGAACAGAGAAGGGTGCCTGGTTCAGCTCTGCAGATTGGCCTCTTTTGAGATTTCTTCCACCTTTGCTCCCACCTCCCATTATATTTCTTTGCTAATGCTTGGTATAAGTCTATATCAAACGCATTATTTCCTGGCCCACCCATGAGTCTTAAGTGTCTGTGCCCTTCCTCCACCTCCCTAAAAACCCAAGTCTCAGGTACAAACACTATTAGTTCTCCTTTTTGATAGAATTTCTCTTCCTTCTGTCCCATATCAAAGACTGGTCTCCCCTAGACCTCATTAGTACCTCAACCTAAACTACCTACTTGGCTAGTGCTTTAATGCATAATGCTCCATTCAATAAGTGCTTAGTGAAAATACATTGTTCAGAACGCTGACTTCTGAGCCTATAGCTGCTCAGATTTCTGGTTGATTGGAACATTCCTAAAAGCCAAATTCCCACATTCTAACTTTTGGAATTTTAAGCTCAACTGTATCAAAAAGTGATCATAGGCCTAACAATTTTGGGTCATAAAGATTTTTATATGATTTACATTAAACTTTACATAAATTCGATTGAATCCTTTGACTAATACTAGTATTTCTCTAAAAAAAGATGATTTGGAAAAACAAAATCTAAGTAAAGTTTGCCACATAAATCTCTTTAGCCCTGCAAAAGCAAAGCAAGTGCTTTGTCAGTATTTCCATAGAACTTGCAAATAGAACACCCTTCACTAAGAATAAAAAAGAAAAGCAGACAACTTGCATGAAATGAGCCTTCTGGTACTTTTTTTTAATCATAAAAATCTCTTAAACTCCTTTCATCTCACCTGTAAATTGGCTGTTATGATTATCCCGATTTTACACATGAGTAAACTAAGTTTAACAGAATTTTTACAATTTTCCCATGGTCACATCTGCTGCTAAGCAGCAAAGCAGGAAATGTGACCGCAGTTCTGACTCTCCCCAAAGCTTTCCTCAGAGAAATAGAATCAAGTGGTAATGAACATTTGGGATTTAAATCCAGACTTGTAACCACCCAATAGATTTATTTTGCCTGCTGCCCAGATAGAAGCAATTTATCAAGACAGGGTAATTGCAATAGAGATAGAGTTTAATTTTTGCAGAGCCAATTGAATGGATGACCAGAGTTTTATTATTACTCAAATCAGTCTCCCCTAAAATTCAGAGCCTAGGTTTATTCAAGGATAGTTTGGTGGGCCAGAGAATGGTGCTAATGATTTGTGGGGCATACAATGATAGAGATATGGAAAATAGTCTGCTTCTAGGTGGGGCCACAGGACCAGCTGGCAAGTCTGGGTGGAGCTCTCCTCATCAGAAATGTGAAAACCTGAAAAGACATCTCAAAAGGCCAATCCTAGGTCTTACAATAGTGCTGTTTTATTCAGGGGGTTAAAGGCAAGACAGGGGTTGTTTAGATCAGATCGCTTTCACTGCCATAATTTTCTCACCGTTATAATTTTTGCAAAGGCGGTTTCAGTCTGGCTAGAGTTCCAGTCCAGTTTCTTCTGTATGACCCTGAGCATATTATGAAACTTCCTTGAGCACAATTTCATTATAAATCAAGTGTGAATAAAAATAATTAAAATAGTTGTTGAATATATTTAATGGGCTTAATGGGAGAACCAATGGATTCTCCTTGCCCACTACCTAGCAGAGCCAATTATCAAGACAGGGGAATTGCAATAGAGGAAGAGTTTAATTCATGCAGAGCTGGCTGTATGGGAGACTAGAGTTTTATTGTTACTCAAATCAGTCTCCGTGAAAACTTGGAGACTAGAATTTTCAAGGATAATTTGGTGGGTAGGGGTTGAAAAGTGGAGAGTACTGATTGGTCATGTCTGAGATGAAATCATAGGGAGTCGAAGTTATCTTTTTGTAGAGTCAGTTCCTGGGTGGAGGCCACAAAACCAGATGAGCCAGTTTATACATCTGGGTGGTGCCAACTAATCCATCAAGTGCAGGGTCTGCGAAATATCTCAAGCGCTTAGGTTTTACAATAGTGATGTTATCCCTAGGAGCAATTTAGGGAGGGTGAGAATCTTGCAGCCTCCAGCTGCATGACTCCTAAACCATAATTTCTAAACTTGCGGTTAATTTTGTAGTCCTACAAAGGCAATCTAGTCCCCAGGAAGGAAGGGAGTTTGGGGAAAGGACTGTTATCATCTTTGTTTCAAAGTTAAACTATAAACTAAGTTCCTCCCAAAGTTTATTTGGTTTATGCCCAGGAATGAACAAGGACAGCTTGGAGATTAGAAAAAAGATGGAATCAGTTAGGTCAGATCTCTTTCAGTGTTATAATTTCCTCAGTTATAATTTTTGCAAAGGCAGTTTTAGAGATATGGGCATTCACAATTTTTTTAACTAATTTGACGGAATTGTTTTCAAAAGGCTTTCTATAGTGTGCAAAAGTAATAAGAATAGTGCTTTGTCTCAGCAACTGCCTTGCATCATAATGTTAAACTCCCAGACCACAATCCCCACTTCCCATTTCTATGTTGAAGAAAGATATATTTTAAATTATCTGCGTTTCTCATACTCCTTGGTTTATGTATTTTAAAATCCATTGGAGAGTTCTGATTGCGAGTAGGTTATTTTGAGTGTCCTATGGAACCATCACTGTGGAGCTGCCATGGCTGACAGGGACGACCTGGTGACCCTTTCGATGGTGGGATTCTAAGGAGTGACAGCTTGAGATATAGCACATGTGCTTGGAGAGCTTTCCAGGGACAGCAGACTGCATTACTGGCCTTACTGTTTCACAATGCCAAGGCATTATGGGGACATGACTGTTAACAACAGAGCGTGCCATTGTTTTGCTGGTATTTTTTCTCAAGCCTTCCTGAGTGACAGTCCCTGGGGAGAGTGAATTATCATCCTTAACTTGTAACTTAACTGCTCCTGTTGTCATTCTGCATAATTGCTGTCACCCAGGTAAAACTAAGTTGTTTTTCTCCCTGGTAAATTCTCCCACACTCAGCGTGGAGCCCTTCAGGCAAGGCAGGCAGTAGGGAACCTGGGCAGATAATGTGGCTATTTAAAGGCATCCTGGAAAGGGGGAATCTTCAAAAGGCTTTTTCTCTAAAGACTAAGGCCATATACAGTGAAGATACTAGTTTAAATAACTGAAGTTGCAATTCACTTCACAATTACAAGCATAGGGATTATAATAGTATGAACTATATTGCAGTTGTGAAAATTAAATTAGTTGATACATGAAAAGTGCTTAGTTCGGTGTGTGGCACAAAAGATCTCAGCAATGGTTGGCTTTTCTTACTTTGTAATATTATGTTCTTATTCATTACAACCATCTTTCAAGGTAGTAATTATGATTCTCATTTTTTAGATGAGAAAACTGAACCTTTTTGGAGCTGGAATTTAGAAGTAAGTAGGTTTAAGTCTAATGCAGATGGGCTTAACTTCCAAAAAAATCTCTCTAGATTCAGCAAGTGACTAGATTCACCAAGGGAAAGGTCTCTAGATTTTCTTTTTTCTTTCGTTTTTTTTTTTTTGCCAAGTAAGATGTGAGAAGAGCTTGTCACGGGGGAAATTATTATAGAATATAGGGTTTATCAAATAGCCCCTTTATTTGAATAAATTATTTTATTTTTTCAAAAACCATATTTTCATAAAACTAATATACTTAGCTAAATACAAGAACCAATTTTGAAAAACAACTGCTTCAATAAATTATTTGCTTTCATGAAGAGCTTGAGGCTGATAATAGATATTGATAATAATGCTTACCACAAGAGTAATAGTAAATACAATTACAATAATGGTGGTGATGTTGATAATAATAATAAAATAATAATGTATACCATTTATTGACCCTTTACTATAAGCCAAGCATTGTTCTAAGAACTTGACATCAATATCCCATTTAATTCTCATTAGGCAGGTGCTATTATTATCTTTTATTTATATATTATAAAATTGAAACTCAGAAAGATGAAGTAAAATACTGGAAGTCACAGTTGCTACATGGATGAGACAGGATTTGATTTCAGGCTATCAGGCATCAGAATTATGTTTTTTATACAGCTAGTAAATGACACATTAGGACTCGAACCCAACACTCCCCTTCTTCCATGTTCATTCTCTTTCTTTTTTGTTCAAATGGGTGCTGAGCATGGATGCCCTTTGACCAACATTTAGTTAGATTTTCTATAAAACTAGGTAGCACACACTCATAAGATTTGAGAAAGCAAAATTTACTTAGACTATAGTATGGTGCATACTGGCAATGCCCAAATAAATAAATTGACAATGCCCAAATAAATAAATCGAGTAAATATAATATAAAAATTGAGTTCACTGACTGCATAGATGATTCTTAATAAGGTCTGGAAGAGTGGGAGAGGTGGCACAGGAATATGGGTAGGGATGGAGGCTACAGCCTGGGAAGCAAAGGAAGGATCTTGGGAGACGTACGTTAAATGAGCACTTTCATAGGACTATGGTTTTCATTATATACAAACTACAGAAAGTAAAACTCAGCAAAATCTTTGCTAGTGCGTATAGGTCATGGGTTAAAAAGAGAGGATGAACCACTTCTTAAAGATGTATCTACTTTTTATCAACCATACTTTAGGTTCAGACTGACCTATGCTTAAACACTGATTACACTTTTGAGTAGGTGAAATCAGCTGAGTTTCAGTTTGATCATCTTTGAAAGAGAGATTTTGATACTTTTCCTGCAGACATTGTTCCTAGCACATGGTAAAAACCCTATAACCAAAACCTATTGTTACTATTATTATCTATTTTAATACAAATTTAAAGTATTATTCGTTTAATGACAAAAACACCAGTAGTTTTGATAAATGCATATTCTCATTAATTTTATTATTGATACTTCATAATCTATTCAATATCTCTTTCTCTAAGTACTAATAATTGTATTCACTTAAAGTTACCCACTTTTACCTCCATTTTCTTTATTTTTTTCTCTCTCTTTTCTCTATTTTTTTTCCCAGGATCTCTCTGCTTCCCTTTTTCAAACCAGGTTATCTCTTCAGTTAACACTTCATGACTTTTTCTCTTTAAGGTACTCAAAACAAGAAATTCCAATTTTCACAGCAGATGTAAGTATTTCGTTTCAAAAATAAGCAAACAAACACACACAACAATTTTAACTCCTTATTATGCTCACTGGGAGAAAGCAGGTATTGTAATCTGGACATTTCTTGATGCAATTCCTCACAAGCAATCTTAAAATGTACAAAGGTTTGGCTTCATATTGATGGGCTTTCAAAAATAATGTGTAGACCAGCCTGATCCTCCAGAGGTGCAGAGTTGCAAATTCCAGCTACATTATTTGAAGGGTTAAAGTCATTGTGAAGAGACTCAGAACAATACACCCCAGTGATCAGTTGGTGGTGACACTGCTGCTTTCTCATGGCCTGGACCTTAGGCACCAGGGTCAGACATTTTGCAATTGCCTTGACAGTTGTAGGGAGGAGTTATGATATTTAACCTAGGACACCAGCCAACAATTATTTATCTGTCAAAACTTTTCAAATACAATTCAGTGTTACTGGGTCCTGCTGAGCCTGAGACTGCCAACCTGTCTGAGATCCATAAGAAAGATCTTCAGATAATTTCTGTAAAGGCAGACAAGGGCAGCCCCATCACCAAAACTCAGAGGTAAGAAGGGAATAAAGACAATTTTTAACCACTCTTCTCTTCCATTAAAAACAATCAAAATGTCTTTAACTTTTGAATGAATTTTGAGTCAGGAAAAGCTACGCCTCCCCTCTTAGAGTCTCTGGATTATAAAAGCTGGCTCTGCAGCACCTGGTTTTCCAGGAGTTAGAGAAGTGTCAAACTGGCTGAACTCAAACCTGCTTGTGCACCGCCTTTGAAATTTGGGCACACTAACCTCTTCCAGGCCACTTTCAGAGTTCATTTTCATGCTCTGATCCCCAAATCTGCTGGTTCTCTCTCAATCTCTGTACTCTTCAGTTAAAATGGCACAGTGGGATGACATTTGATTTGCAGAAGATAGAAGCATAATCATTGCCTTTGATTCAGTCCTATTAAAAATTTCCCTGAGAACAAGTTTACTTGGGGGAGGAAGGAGAAAGAAAAAGGAAATCTGTGTGTGTGTGTGTGTGTGTGTGCACGCACACGCGCATGCGCATGTGTGGTGTGGAAGGTGGGGTATCCTTAGAGCTCTGCTGATAAAATCAGCAGAGATTTGAGAGTGCATTACAGTTTTATTTTTTGACCAAACCGTAGTGCTGGGGGATTTGACGGCTGGGAGAAAAGAGGACACATTTGTCAGAATTTTCACTTCAATATATGCCTGTGGAGTTGGTAAATAAAATACTTGAGTAGATATGAATTGCTCTGTTGTCCCGTGGCTTTAGGGCTAAGGGTTTACCTTATAGTTTTGCAAGTCCTCCTTTGGCTTATAACAGGTTTGTATTGAGTGAAGATATTTGAGAGTCCTTACCCTATAGAAAAGCAGCTGAAAAATCAATGTGCCTACTGAAAAGTGAACTCACAGGTTCAGAAGAAAAATGCTTTAAATATCAATAAATGTGTTTCAGAAAAATGTGGTGTTTCTGCCTATTGTGTGACTTGCGTGTAAATTCTAGAACATAGCATGTGCTTGATAAATGACTATTGGATGAATGCATGTGCTATTTATATAACACATATTTCATAACAGCTAACTAGCTAACTGTTCTGCTCTTATTGTAGGTAATGGGTCAGTAATAGGTCCATGTGATGTTGAAAAGAAAATAAATTAGAAAGAAGGCCAGTTCAACTTAGGTGCTCAATACATGATGGTTGGATACACTAAAAATTCACTACTGAAAAGATGGTCAGTCAAGTCATTTTATGCTGCCCATATTTTGTTTCAAGGTTATGAGACTCTAGGCATAAGCAGAACATAACTAAACATAAATTAGAAAAAAATCCTGAAATAGACTGCTATATTTTTTTTTTGTTAAAAGGAATGGCAATTTTTTAAAATTATACTTTAAGTTCTAGGGTACATGTGCACAACGTGCAGGTTTGTTACATATGTATACATGTGCCATGTTGGTGTGCTGCACCCATTAACTCATCATTTACATTAGGTATTTCTCCTAATGCTATCCCTCCCCACACCCCACGACAAGCCCCGGTGTGGTGTGTGATGTTCCCCATCCTGTGTCCAAGTGTTCTCATTGTTCAATTCCCACCTATGAGTGAGAAAATGCAGTGTGACTCCACCTCTGGGCAATTGTTTATATGCCGTTATATTAAACAATTATACATATAATTGTTTAACATTATAGAAACATTTATTATATAAGATTATATAAACTATTGTCATTCCTTTTAAAGAAAAAAATTCCCATAGCAATCTATTTCAGGATTTTTTGAAAAAAGTTGTTTAACCCTAAAACTTAAAGTATAATAAAAAAAAAAAGCAAAAAGTTGTTTAAGTCTTAATTAAAACATTTTCCTTGATTTAGAAGGAAAGAGGAATTGATCCCATAGCTGCCCAGAGAGAAAGAACTCTTCATAGAGAAGGAGGTGACATTCTTTCTGTCCATTAATTACTGGTTTAATTCTTAGTAACAGACTAATCATTACTTCAGGCTTTCCGGCTGAGTTAAACCAACATGATGATGTGAGGACCATTAAGAGGTGGGCGGTTCATGAGGTCAGGAGTTTGAGACCAGCCTGGCCAATATGGTGAAACCCTGTCTCTACTAAAAAATACAAAAATTAGCTGGATGTGGTGATGAGCGCCTGTAGTCCCAGCTACTCAGGAGGCTGAGGCAGGAGAATCGCTGGAACCGAGGAGGTAAAGGCTGCAGTGAGCCAAGATGACTCCACTGCACTCCAGCCTGGGTGACAGACCGAGACTCCATCTCAAAAAAATAAAAATAAAAAAAACAGAAAATGTCTTGGTCATATATATATGTATATATTTTTAAACTGCTTTATTAAGGCACAATTGGCATGTAAAAAGTTTTGCTTATTTGATGCATGCAACTCAATGAATTTAGGAATAGGTGATGAAACCATCACTACAAACAAAGCCATAGACATATCCCTCACCTCCCAAATTTTCTTCTGCCTTCTTTGTTATTGCCATCATCATCAGTATGTGTATGTGTGTGTGTGTTTGATAAGAACATATAAGATATGCTCTCAGAAAATTTTAAGAATACTATATACTATGTTAGCTCTTGGTACTATTCTGTATGGTAGATCTCCAGAGCTTACTTATCTTACAAAACTGAAATTTTGTACCCTTTGTAAATCAAATATATTGTTAATGTCAGGCCTCTGGGCCCAAGCCTGCACATATACATCCAGATGGCCTGAAGTAACTGAAGACTGACAAAAGAAGTGAAAATGGCCTGTTCCTGCCTTAATTGATGACATTACCTTGTGAAATTCTTTCTCCTGGCTCATCTTGGCTCAAAAGCTCCCCCACTGAGCACCTTGTGACCCCCACCCCTGCCAGCCAGAGAACAACCCCCTTTGATTGTAATTTTCCACTGCCTACTCAAATCCTATAAAATGGCCCCACCCCTATCTCCCTTTGCTGACTCTCTTTTCGGACTCAGCCCGCCTGCACCCAGGCGATTAAAAAGCTTTATTGCTCACACAAAGCCTGTTTGGTGGTCTTTTCACACGGACACACGTGAAATTTGGTGCCGTGACTCGAATCGGGGGACCTCCCTTGGAGATCAATGCCTTGTCCTCCTGCTCTTTGCTCCGTGAGAAAGATCCACCTATGACCTCGGGTCCTCAGACCAACCAGCCCAAGGAACATCTCACCAATTTTAAATCGGGTAAGCGGCCTCTTTTTACTCTCTTCTCCAACCTCTCTCACTATCCCTAAACCTCTTTCTCCTTTCAATCTTGGCTCCATCCTTCAATGTCTCCCTTCTCTTAATTTCAATTCCTTTCCTTTTCTGGTAGAGACAGAGGAGACGCGTTTTATCCGTGAACCCATTGATGTATTTAATGATATTTTTCTCTTTACTTTTACACAAAGGAAGCATAGGGTCAAATTTCCTACTCTGCTACAGACTAGGTAAGGATAATAATATTTATCTTATAGTGTGATGAAGAACAACTGAATTAGTAACGCAAAGTATTTATTGTAAAGTACAAACTTTGCCATTGAGTCTGAGCCCCTTGATACCACAGGAAGTGATGTAAACACTTGCAGGTTTTCAAGGCCTCTGGCCACACCTAGCATCCAGGAAGCATTCATCTCAATGGGATGAGATGGCCATGGGATCTTCTAGGCCTTGTAGGCCTTGTGATGTCTTCTCAAACATCTATTTACCTCCACCTTTGTAAATCCTTCCTTCCTCTTGCCAACTCAAATAGAACTGATTTCTTGATTCGTGGTGTCACCCTGGTATTCTGTATATACCAATATTTCTCAGCCTTGGTGCTTATTGACACATGGGACTGGATAATTCTTGGTTGTGGATGGCTATCGTCTTTACTGTAAGATATTTATCAGCACCTCTACCCCTATCCACCAGATGCCAGCAATTCCCTCCCAGCTGTGGCAACCAAAAATGTCTCCAGATATTGCCAAATATCTCTTAGTGGACAAAATTGCCCCAGTTGAGAAACACTGGTTGTATCATTTATAACGTTTTATTGTACCTATTTAATAAACATCCATATAGCACATATGTCAGACATTTTTCTAAAAGCATTGCATATGTTAATAGTAATCCTATGAGTTAGATGCTAGTATCACATCCAGTTTACAGTTGCGGAAACTGAAGAACTGGAAGTTCAGAGCTGAGAAAATTTGGGCACAAAGAAGCTAAATGACATCTCCAGGCTAATATATGGAGAGGGGATTTCTACTCCAGTGGTTTGTTTCCAGAGCCCATGCTGCCAACCACTATGCTATGCTTAATCTCCAGTAAATGAATTTGTTTCCACCCTGAATGCTCAAAGCCCAGGGCATGGGGGGAGTGGGGATGGGACTCAGAGTCTATAATTACCTGAAATAATCTAAAATTATTAATAAATTTAAATAATGTTACTAATAAAGCAGGAGCCATGGGTGAATGATATTATCAAAATAAATCCCACATGCAAGGAGATGGTAATTCCAAAGCATCAAGCACAGTGTAGAATTCCAGCTACATGATGAAGTGCCTTTCTACATCCCTACCTCTTTAGCAAGATGTGTTTTATATCACATAGGGAAGGGAAGGTTTCAAGTCTTATGTATTAACTAATTTCTAGATGAGGAAACAGATTTAGGGAGATTAGATCACTTTCCAAGATCATAAGGCCAGGGAACAGTAGAAGCAGGTTCAGATTCAGTCTTTTAACATGCCGTCCAGTGCTCTTTACTGATTTCCATGGTTTTTTTCATTCTCTGGCAACTCTAATCTCACTATCAAAATAATCATTCTCATCATCTTCATGATCCATAATTATTCTTTTCTATAACTATTTTGGTTATTTATTAAAAACCCACAGTGTATGGCTTACTTTACCTTTTTTCATCCATCACAGAGAAATTAAAAGCTCAAAATGTTAAACACATCTACGAATGATTCTGTTATCATCTACGCCATTATTCAAATTATTCTCAGCTCTTACCAGATCACTAGGTTTTGTTTCTTTCACAGTCAAACTTCTTGATATTCTGCATAAATGATGTTTGATTTACTGACATGAGGAATAACCTATTCCTAACAATTACAATGTCAGATGCAGTGGTGGAACAATTATAGAATTATTAGAACATTCCAAATGTTCAAATTACACTCCCATGGTCCTTTATAGAATCATTCTTTGGTCTTCCAATGGTCACTATGACAGATGATAATTGTACAACTGCTGTTCTGACTCATGATTAGAGCAACCAGAAAGAATTTTAAATTATTCACAAATTTAAATATGTATAATGTTACTAATAAAACAGGGTCACAGCTGAATATCATCAAAATAAATCTTACATGAAAGTAGATATTTTTCACCTAAGTTTTATATGATTTGTGGAACATTTAGAAGGTTCTTTGCTTCCTCTAAATGTCTACTTACTCAAGGGTTATAATGTCTAAAGTCCTAGTATTAGTGAATGAAGCCTTTTACTTACAATGTTCTTTTAAAAGTCAATAGCCCTGGGAAGGAAGTGCTAATTAAAATTAATTCACCCCCAGGTATTAACAGCAGGGCATAGTAATTTCTAGACACAGCTAAAAGACTTACTAACTTATCTTGCTACTTTGAACACATCACTTAACCTCTCTCAGCTTGTGTTTTTTTCATCTGGAAAACAGAAATGATGAAATTGACCTGCAAATTCCTATTGTGAGCATTAAATAATTAACACAAATAAAAACACTTTTTAAAGAGTAATATTGCTAATTTTTTTTGCCCAGATTTTGTGTCATTCTTCTAACTAAAAGCACAAGACCTAAGACTGATAAATGCCCAGGATGAAGGCATTTAAAATAGAATACCTGAACTTCAAATTTTTAGCCACCATAATCCCTGCATGAATTTTTTTTTTTTTTTAAATGATGAGTGTTCAGGATTTGTGGACTATTTGAGAGAAAATCGAAGGCCAAACTGACTATAATGTTACTGCCAACAGATAACTCAAATGCTCAGCTGCCTTCCCGCAACTCTATACCAATTACCCATGATCCTTCCGCACTTCTGGCTCTCCCTTTTGCAAATGAGAAGACATTTTTCTTCTCCTGATTTGAGTGTTTCAATTCAAAATGAAAGTTATATGACTATATCGCCTCAGGGAAATGCCATTGAAGACCATCTACTACATGAGTAAAACCAATGCTTACTATTAACCGGCCTAAGCAAAGAGATTGGGGTCTATGCATTTGGAAACCAATATATGAATGTTCTGGTATCTGCCAATCTAAATGCTAACAGTAGAAAAAAAAAAAAAAAGGCTTATTGTATTCAGGATGGTCGCCTGAATGAACACCGTGGTTGTCAAGAGCCTGAGAAGTTTCTACCTGCTCTCTAGCTCTCTAAAATTCCACTATTAGGCAGTTCTTAGACTGACCAGGTATTCATAAAGTACAAATACTATCTTGTGGAGAGGATAGACCCAATAAAGGACTGCCCACCCAGACTAAGAACAGAAACAGTCAACTATTCATCACTTTCCTCTATCTAGATTCATAGTCATTTCCCACTATTGGGCATTCGCTCTGCCAGCCACTTTTACAAACTTTGCCTATTAAATTTCCCAGCAAATCGGTGACAAAATTAGGTATTCTCATTCTCTTTGTGTTACTGATAAAATTACTTAATCTATAGGAGCTAAGTATATGGGGGTCACGTGTGGAGCTGAGACTCAAACTTTAACGTCCTTGCTTTATCCCTTGCACACACAACCATGGAATGAATGAAGCTTGACCTATTACATGGGAAAGTCCTAACAATATTTTAAAACCACAGTCCTCTGAACTGCTATGGTTTTTTATTTAAATCTCTTACTGCTTGTACTATCTTTTTTTTTTTTTTATATCCGAACTATTGATGAGCATCTGCCCTACTAGAATACTGTGTTGTGGCATTTCCTACAACTCCAAGCATTTTATCTTTTCATTATGTTCATTCATTCATTCATTCCTCTCTTATTTTGGGGTCCATGAATACAGAAATAAATGCAATGAATTTAGCCTAGTGATTCTCACTTCAACTCTTGTCAAATGAATGAAATGCAGCCTTCCTTGACTATTTTAGTTACTTCCCTAAATCCCTGGAGATATAAAGTATCCTTTCATAGCTCTTCACTCACACGTGTTTTTTATTTTAGGATTTCTTTTCCACATCAAGTATGTATTTCCAACAAGTGATACCCAAGGTCTGGGAAATAGCTTCTCACTTGGTAGAACCTTTTGTCACCTATTTCAAAGACAAATCCATGTTTCACTTCCATCTCACTTTTGCTTTTACAGCCATAAACCTGTCTGTACTCATTATAGTTGTGATTGCTGACATGGATAATCAGCCCAATATGTAAAGAGGATTTTCAGAATTTTCACAAGGCTAGAGGAGTTCCCTGGGTGAAATTTGCCCAAGTTCACATAAAATTCCTGTGCTTGCATGTAATTAGTTTCAAGCTTTTACTTTCTAAGTTATTGACTCCTGGGAGCAGCACACCCACACCTTGCCTTTTTGTTTGTTGAGTTTATTTTTAATATTCTCTGGCATTGCTTTTTACAAAGTAATTTTTACCTTTATAATACTTTCTGATTTACAGGAAATTTGCAAAGATAATAAAGAGTGTTTCCACATATACATCGCCAATTTTTTCCATTGTCAACATCTTACATTTTCGTGGCACATTTGCCAAAACTAAAAAACTAAAAAACTAAAAAACTGGACATTGGTACATTACTACTGCCAAAAATTCAGACATCATTTTTTTATCCCAGTATCCAATCCAGGCTACCACACTGCATTTAGTTGTCATATCTCTACAGTTCTGTGACAGTCTTTTCTTGTTTTTTTATGACTTTGACACTCTTAAAGATTATTGGCCAGCTATCTTGTATAATTGCCCTCAATCTGCGTTTTTTTAATGTTTTCTTCACAATTAGACTGGGGATAATGAGTTTGGGCAGAATATCACAGAAGTAAAAGTTGCTTCTTCTCGTATTATCTTATCAGAAGTACATGACATCCACATGACATGCTGGTGATGGCATCCATTATTAGTTGATTGACACAGTGTTTTTCAGGTTTCTCCATTGTACAGTTATTATTTTTTCTCTTTCCTTGTGCTATTCTTAGGAAACAATTACCAACTCTAGCATATTCTCAAGGGAGATGCAGGAAATCTAAACTCTTCCTTTCTGAGAATTGGAATTAAATTTATTCTGCAAGAATTGTTGAAGATTGCTTCATCACATTTATTCATTTATTCAACACTTTCTATCATTATGGAGTCATGAATTTATTTTATACTTCAGGACCTGATGCAACACTATGTTATTTATTGTGTTTAAATTGTTCCAGCTCTGACCATCAGGAGCTACTTTTGGTTCTACCACTGCTTTTTATTTTATGTGCTCACAGAAATAAATTTGCTAACCAATGTCTACTTTGAGAATTAATACAGTTCAACACTTGATTAAGCAGTTGTAAGACAACATGAAAAAGTATAAAAATTAAAAATCACAAAATTAAAAGGAAAAAGCACCATGAGGTCAAGGACTTTGGTTTAATGTTGGGTCTCCGGTACTTACCATGATTATAATTGTGGTCACTGACAGGGATAATAGGACTTTGTCTGGTTTACTGTTGGGTCTCTGGTACTTACAGAAGCGTCTAACACATGGTAAAGCCTCCATAACCATTTGTAAATTTATGTTTAGGAACATTATATCCTGTAAATTGCTTGATAAAATTATTTCTTACAACTATATTATCTTTAACTGTTCTTTCTCAGCTGACTTCTGTCACACAAATGCATGTGCACATGCATGTGTGCACACATAAGTAAATATATACCCTAACGAGGCAGAGAGGCAGTGTTTACTTCTTACCAATCCTTTCTCTCTCTTCTCCATCATACTCTCACCCACTTCATAATTTTTAGTCTAGTCTTTTTCAGTCTTTTCTCATTCCACTCTGGCATGGGACTATTTATAAATTAAGGTCAGTGTCTTCTAGAAATACGTCAATTTGATTGTGGGGAAAATATGATTCATATCCCAGTAGACAGAAAGTGGCCTTTATTTGTTGTCAGAGTTGACAATAGAATATGCTTTTAAATATATAGGCATTCTCATAAAAAGATGTTCTGTTATTTATTCTGTTTCATTCATCATTTATCCAACAAACATATGTTGGGTGACTACCATGTGCTATGAATTATGAATTCATAGAAAAGGAAGTCCATCTTTCTCCCACAACAAATTTGTAGGAGTTGACCAAAAACAGTTGTTCCCAGATTAAGCTTATTGTGGTCACTAATTATACAAAAGTAAATTCCTTTAAAGGATGTTGAATGGCCTTCCAATAACAAAGATAGAAATTTGTTTTCCAAGAGACACTGCAGGATCCTGTTTCATTTGCATTTCTCCTCTCTGCAAGCCTCCAATGGACCTCATTCTCTTTAACCCTTGTTTTATTTTATCAATAACATTAGGAATCTATTTTGAACTGTTTCAGAAAAGCCGCTTCCAGCTAAAATAGTCTCTCTTCTAAGTAGAAGAACAATCACTTTGATTCAATAGACGTGGACTTGAATTCCGATCCCATTATTTTAGACAAATTGTCTCTGAGGCTTAGATTCTTGAAAGCAGCAATGACTTAATATAATGACGTCTTAAGTGTTTTTGAAATATAGAAACTTTCTAGTTAAAATATGCCTTTCAACAAGCGTTGTTTCCCTCCTTGTCTTTAGTCTTCTCAGAGTCTTCTCTGAGTTAATGTTCATGGTCTTAAATTCTGATCCCGTCCTTAGATAAATTCCTTGATTTCTCTAGGATTTAATTTCCTCGCCTGTAGAAATGGGACTGGTATGATTACCTTATTATTTTTTGGTGACCAAGTGAGGTAATGTATAGAAAATATATGATCCAATACATGCTTATATCATTTTATTGCACTTTGCTTTATTGTGCTTCACAGATATTGCAGTTTTTACAAATTGCAGGTTTGCGGCAACCCTCTGTTGAGCAATTCTATTGCATCATTTTTCCAACAGCATATGCTCGCTTCATGTCTTTACATCACATTTTGGTAATTTTCACAATGTTTCAGACTTTTTCATTATTAATTGTCTCTGTTATTGTGATCTGTGATCAGTGATCTTTGATGTTATAATTGTAATTGCTTGTAATTGCTTTGGGGCACCTCGAACCACACCCACATAAGACAGTGAACTTGACTGATAAATATCGTGTGTGTTGGCCAGGTGCGGTGGCTTACGCCTGTAATCCCAGCACTTTGGGAGGCCGAGGCAGGCAGATCATGAGGTCAGGAGATCGAGACTATCCTGGAGAACATGGTGAAACTTTGTCTCTACTAAAAATACAAAAATTAGCTGGGCGTGGTGGTACATGCCTGTAATCCCAGCTACTTGGGAGGCTGAGACAGGAGAATGGCCTGAACCAGGAATTCGAAGGTTGCAGTGAGCAGAGATTGCACCACAGCAATCCAGCCTGGCAACAGAGCAAGACTATGTCTGGAAAAAAAAAATACTGTGTAATTACATGTAGGTTAGACAATGACAAGACAGAGAAAACAATCATAAAACTCTAGAGTGAATATAACTAATATGTCTCATAAGTCTTTCTAATTTTTTTCTTTATTTTAAAGGAACTAAAATGAGAAATTGTATAGGATGAATTACAGGTTAAATTTATGAGAAAGATGGATAAATCATGTTATTTTATATTTTTAAGTTATAAACATTATGTTTCCCTGCTAATTTCAACCTTTTCAATGATTTGATTAACTGCCCATCCTGATGAGGTTTAATAAAAGGCAATCTACAATAATGATAAAGTTTCAATATCTAATACAGGCAACTAGAATGGGGCATCATTAGTCAGTATTGTGTATACAGAAAATATGCAAAGATATTTTCTAAGCTAATTATAGAATAATAAGCACCTACAGTAATGGAGAGTCACATTGCTGGAGGTAGTTTGAAGTAGGTAACTCTTCATCCAAGTTATTGGAGCTGTTACTTCTGCTTTTGTTTGGAGATCAAACTTGTATTCTGAAGTCCTTGTGCTTTCATAAAATTTTGTTTGTCTGAAATCCTAAATTCAATAATTCTATCTTTTAAGTGTAAGACACCATAATGTTGTAGGCACAGTGTTAAAAATTTTACTTTTCTTTGCATAGATTTTTCTGGGTTAACATAAAAGTAGGGGTTGTGTGATTTCTCACACAACCTGTGGGTTCTTGAGGGAACCCAGAAGTAGATTGGAGAAAGGGTCTTTTTTCCCTCTCTAGTTCCAGTGTGTGAACCACACACAAACTGCCTAATTTAGACTACTGCTGAGAAAATACTGATTGTGGCCACAAATCATCCTTGTCAAGTTAAATATGGCACCCACAGAAATTCTCACACATTCTTGGCATTTGTTCTGTTGGTGCTGTGATGGGCTGATTAACAGCTCTGCTCTTTCAAAAAGAACATCATTCATGGGTCTGTCTCTCTGACCACTCCCGGTATGATTCATGTTGCTGTATAGGTATGGACTTTTTCACTGCCAAAATAAAAAAAAAAGTTACGTTTTCCATGATGTAAATTGAACAGCCATACCTAAGATAGTTCAGCATGGTTACAGCTTGTAATGAAATAAATTATAGGTGCAACAAACAAAAAAAATGTACGGAAATTCAATTTAGATCTTGGAAAATGAAGAGAGAGAATAACAGGTTTGTAAGCTCTTTCTGATTAGCTTGTAACTTGCTGGTGTCTTTATTAGTAGTTCATTGGAGCCATGTGAGCTCCTGAATAACTGATCAGAGTCAAATCTAAACTCTCCTCTTCCACTCTCATAAAAATAATAGTTAACATATATTGAGACCATATTGTATACCAGAGGCAGTCCTACAGATTTCATGTTTCATGTTTTATTGAATTTTTTGAATGAAAGCTTTTTGAACATTAATGTGCATAACAATCTCCTAAAGAACTGTTAAAATGCAGATTCCTCACTAACATCCTTCCTCCCCAATTTCAGTTCTGATTCTGAGTTCTGGGACAAGACCCAATGATTTGCATTTCTAGCTAGCTCCTAGATGACATGGTGCTGATGCTACCAGTCCATTAGCTACCCATTGAGTAGTTTTGCTGATGACTCTCTGAGTCAGCTACTACCATCGTTAACCCCATTTTATTCATGAGAAAACCAATCCTCATGAGGAGATGATAAGAATTTTTCCAAGAGCAAGACATTGGAAAAGGTAGAGACAGGACTTGGATTTGGTAACAAAATCCACTATCTTAACTACTGTATATATTAAACATTAATCTTGGATTCTACTTTCTCTTCAATTTGATTTGTGAATTGAGTCCTTAATGTGCCTGGGTGAGCTTAACCTACAAACCAAGAGACTTCTATGGCTGGTAGAACTGGGGGAAATATTCTTACTGGTTTTTATTTCACCAAGAGGAGTACAGTGGCTGTGAAAATCGGAAGAGTGAAAGAAACCCTGGTAACATCTTCTGGTGATTTTAAAGTGGAGAGTTTCAGGCTCAGGCTGCCAGCATTTCTGAATAGCAGTTGAGCAATTGGCAACATCCCAGGACCTCAGCAGGACTGGGAATTCTGAATGGACAATATTTCTTTGTTGAATTCCTCCAACTAAGATTAATCATGACTGGGCATTGTTTAGACATTGTCAGGGTGTATGCTTTCTAGTAATTGATTTATTTCCACATGGACACCTTGTTTTTAATGCAAATGGTTTTTCTTGATGGGTAGATTTTATTCCTCTGTGTGTGCCAGGGGGCAGTGTGGTTTAATCATAGTAATTATGTTTCTTGAGGCCATGTTACATTATTTTTACTTTCTGAAATCTGTGATTGTAGCCTACAGGAGGAGGAGATATGGTATGTTCTATGATTCTTAGTTAAGCTGAGCTTCTAAATCCAGCTCATTTTGTTCTTGTTTTTGCTTTCCAAATATTGTATTTCTTCAGAGCAGGAACTCTGAGAACACCTGACTTTTGGAAGGCAGCTTTATTAACAAGAAGGTAACCTCATGGAATGGAGGTGAAATTGCATAAAGTTAGCAGCGAATGCCTATTTAAACATTAGAATCAAAGGGAGGCAAAGCAAAGCGAAATCCAGCATTAATATAAATGTGTTCCATTATCAGGGTGCTGAGCCAAGAAATGCCATAGGGTGGGTTAAGAGGGAACTTAGTGACCTTCCAGGACTTTGAAACAGCCACTCAGGAAAGTAGGTCTTGCCTATTTTAGACACTCTGAAAATCTAATCCTTGGAATGCAGGGACATTATGGGAATGAAGGCATTTGTCGTATATTCTGAGTTCCACATCCAGCTGATATGTTTATCATGATTGTAGTCGTGTTTCTATGAGTGCTCTCAGGTTCATACACAAGGTGGTCCATTTGTTATTGATATTTGACCACTGTAAGCTCCACAACTTATGGGCTGAAATTTATGTGAGCACAAATGACTTCTTTTACATTCAGTAACACAAGAGTGACACTTGAATGTACAGACTTCTAGAGTCAGAATACCTGAGTTTGAACACCATCTTTGCCTCTTACTAGTTGTGTGACCTTACATAAGTAAGTTAACCTCTCTGGCTTTGGTACAGAGGGTTGATGAGAGGATTAAATGGATTAATGTATGTATGTAAAACATTTAGAAAGTGCCTGGCACCTAGCAAATACTGTGTTAAATATAAGTATTTACTATTGTAATTGGTGGTCATAAAGTCAACCTGAAGAGCAGGTTTAATGAGCCATCATGGTCTCTTTTCCTAGATCTTTACCCTAATATTGATTCTTGTAATCTTCTAATTCTGAGGTGAGAACCAAAATGAAAGGATCCTAAGGAAAGGCAGAGCTCTTCTAAGTACTCTATTCCAGGTCTCTTTTGCTCTGGACTCCATACTGGCTTCTTTTTGGAAAGGGGTCCCTTTGACAGGGAAATCAGTTCCTTGACTGTCTTTCTGAAGCAACTCTAAAAAGAGGCATTGCAAAGAGAAAAGGATTCAGAAGAATATATTCACTGAACAAAACATTTAAAAACTGCTTTATTGCACACATGAGAACAATAGACTCTGGGACTACTAGGGGAGGGAGGAAGGGGATATGGGTTGAAAAACTACTGGATACTCTCATGCGTGTTCGTGTGAAGAGACCACCAAACAGGCTTTGTGTGAGCAACATGGCTATTTATTTCACCTGGGTGCAGGCGGGCTGAGTCCGAAAAGAGAGTCAGCAAAGTGCGGTGGATTATCATTAATTCTTACAGGTTTTGGGATAGGCGGTGAAGTTAAGAGCAATGTTTTGCAGGCAGGGGTGGATCTCACAAAGTACATTCTCAAGGGTGGGGAGAATTACAAAGAACCTTCTTAAGGGTGGGGGAGATTACAAAGTACCTTCTTAAGGGTGGGGGAGATTACAAAGTATATTGATCAGTTAGGGTGGGGCAGAAACAAATCACAATGGTGGAATGTCATTAGTTAAGGCTATTTTTACTTCTTTTGTGGATCTTCAGTTATTTCAGGCCATCTGGATGTATACGTGCAAGTCACAGGGGATGCAATGGCTTGGCTTGGGCTCAGAGGCCTGACAGATAACAATGCTGACTACCTGGGTGATGGGATCTGTACCCAAAGCCTCAGCATCACACAATTTACCCATGTAACAAACCTGTACATGTACCTCCATTATCTAAAATAAAGCCAAAATTTATAAAACAAAAAACAAACAAAAAAAACTTACTTATTCTTCTTTCTAAAGGTTTTCTCTCCTAGTGTCTAGCCCAATTTTTTCTTATAGGAATGAGTTTGTCTGTAGTTGATACCACTTCTTCATCTCCTTCTTGAATGATGGTGGGTAAGACATAGGGGAAATTCCATCTGAGGTCACCCTCATGTTAAACTATGGTAGCCAGAGCATGGCCCAGAGAATGTTATAACCTGCACTAAATGGCTATGTTGTCATGGCAGCTTCACTCTCATCGCTATGGCCACTCTGCTTTGGATTAAGCAGGGTAAATACCCCTTTGCCAGCCACATTCAGGTTCCAGGAATCTGCATTTTCTTCAGTGTTGAGAGAAGCTTGACTAAATTACAGGTTTAGGAGAATGAAAAAGGTATAGGACTCTGCTTGTCTTACACTTTTATACACATAACAGGAATATGCAAGGGTAGTATTAGGAAAGCAGTTGATTAACACTTCCTGTGTGTGATATGCAAGGTTAGCCATTTGGACACCCCCTAGAATACTTGAATATAACCAAACCAAGGACAGGATGCCATGGTTTCAAGACTATTCTAAAGGAAGCAGTATCTATGGCTAATTGATCAGTGCTACTGCACATGGTCATTCTACTCCCATCATATTCATGTGATTCAAGCTAACCATGTTTACCCATCCCAGTGAACAAATTTCTGCTGTAACCAGCCAGGGCACTCCCTTTTACTCAATCAGAACACTTACTTTTTAAGTAATCAAAAGATCTGAAAATACATTAGGTTGAAAATATTTTGGAAAGGTAAAAAACGTTTCTCAAATGCAACTTATTTATTAAATATATTCTCATCCGTCAGAAGTCCTTCACAATCACAGTGTCCCTATTTTCCCCCGAAATTGTTAATGAAGGGGTGTGTGTGCCTGTATGTACATAAAATCAGACCAAGGAAGAAGGACGGCATGGTGTTTTATTCAACAGACAGTTTTAACAAACTCAAAGCACATTTCCATCCAACATGGGGTAGGGCCTGTCCTCTTTGTGACTGGCTGCTTGGTTTTGGACTAGACTCCCATAAGCTTTGGGTACAACTACGTCAAGAAGCCAAAAATGGAAATGATAGCATGCAGGGGATTAAAAAATGGTTTAAAGTAAATTTTCAAAGGCCCTACTATACGTATTTAATATTTAATCATGCTTGCTTCTTCCTCTTTCTCTAGTTCATAAATCTGTGGCTCAGAAGTTTGCACAGATTCTCAGAAATGATTTTTCTAAATACCATAGTATTTGTTCACAGTGACTGCCGAGTCAATGTCCAACTAAACACATTATCTCCCACTACATAGAAAATTAGATACTAATACATTTTCTGCCAAATAGGTTTTCTAACTGGAGCCACTGTATTTTCCAATGAAATGAATACCTTTAAATGTCAATACGAATAAATTACTAATAATGAACTCTTCATTCATCTTTAATGCTTTGCCAAACTCCAGCTTGATTGAAAAGCTGATATTTAGTAGAAAGAAGAATGGGTGTATCTTGAGGAAGAATCAAACTAACAAGGGTAATAGAGTAGAGCATTTCTGTGTCAAATTCCATCTGAACAATCCTGTTTTTTTAAAGGTCGGAAGCCCGTACATACTTGGAATTTTTGCTCTCTCTGCCTTTGATTTAAAGCGCAAAATCAAAAGCCTGTTCTATGAAAAGAAGTGCACTTGAGCAACTCAGGAATGTGCTGAAGCCTTTCTACAAATTAATCTCTTCTTTAGTGAAGTGAAACATCGGGACCATTCAGGGACAGTGGGAGGGTCTCAGGGGCTTGAATTTGAGCCAAGCTTAATGAGAAGGAGTTGGAGGCAAAATGGAATTGAACTGTACCTTGTTAACTGTTGAAAGCTGTGAATGAGGTGGACTTACTGGCCAAGAATTCTTTTCCTTTGTTGCAATTAACTACAGTATAGGGGATACTTGTGAGGTAGTTTTCACAATCTTTAAAGATCATTTTTTAAAAAAATTAGACATTTCTACAAATGATTTATAAATTTGCTACTGCTTTGAAGACATATAAATTCATGTTTCAGTGAAGTAAACATTTATTCATTTCACCATTTTTACTGGGAATCTCTATTGCTAGCCACTGTCTCAGGTGCCAGGGGAACAGTAGTGATAAACATAGTCCCTGGCTCCAGTGACTCAACTTCCAGCTGGAATCTCTCAGTCCTAGCAGGAAAGGCCAAAACCAAGAGGCCACATATGCATCAGACCTCTCTCCCTGCAGTTCTCTGAGCAAACTATTCCTCTTAGGGGACCATGGCATATTTTTTCCAGGGAGACCTTTTTGTGCTGCAGATTGTGGTTTCTTCCATCAATTTCTTCTATAGAAAACTGCTAACTAAACCTGCTAAGCTGGAAGCCTGGTAACCTTGAGACTGAATGTTCAACTATGACCCCGGGAACATGGATTTGTGACAGATAAAAATCAACTGGAACAAGTTACTAAAACATTCTATGACTCAGTTTCATATTTTGTAAAATGGAGATGGGATCTGCTCTGCAGGGTTGCTGTGAAGTGTGTGCTGACCACAATTAACCACAATTTGCAACGTCTCAACATGTGTCTCAAATGTGACATACCTGATTAGCACTTTTTGCTCATTCAAAAATACACCAATTTTATTATACATATTGTCTCTTAAAAAACGAGCTGCTAAATTGTTTAATGGATAGAACAATTCTATGCCTAGAATGGCCATTGAATCAGGTGTGGAACCACAGGTGTCTTGTAAGTGGCTCTCCAGAGTGAAAGGTTCCAAAGCTAAGAGTAAAGTGGATAAGGTGTGCCCTGAAGTGTGGGAAGAAAAATTGAACTCTTTATTGGTTTTATCTCATCTGTTACTAGTCTCTGTTTTCACCTATTTCATAATGTGCATATTAGAATAGTAGATGTATTCATATACACAAATATGTAATTTATTAATAAGTACACATATTTTGGGAGCGCATGCTTAATTTTTAATTGACAGACCTTATAGCCAAAAGAGTTAAGAGACCACTATTTTAGAGGAAGAACAATTAAACTAGTCAGTCAAAAGTAATAAAGAAAGCAAAACCATGTAGGAAGGCAATATTCCAGTTTAATTCAAATTGTCTTTAAAGTGAATGGACAAAAACCCTCTAAATACAAAAAGTAACTTGTTTCTGTTTTTGTTCATTTTATTTATTTTGAGACAGGGTCTCACTTTCTCTCTCCCAGACTGGAGTGCAGTGGCGCGTCACACTCCCAAGCTCAAGCGATTCTCCTGCTTCAGCCTCCCAAGTAGCTGAGATTACAGGCGCGCACCACTACTGCCCGGCTAATTTTTGTATTTTTAATAGAGACGGGGTTTCACCATGTTGGCCAGGCTGGTGTCAAATCCCTGACCTCAAATGATCCACCTGCCTCAGCCTCCCAAACTCTTGGGATTACAGGAGTGAGCCACTGCACCCGGCCTTTTTTTCATTTTAATGCATACAATCTGAATCTTGAATTCAGTAGGGGTTCTTTGCTGGAAGCCTGTTTCTAGAACTAGCTTTCAAGATTCTTCTACAATATGGGAAAAGTTACAAAAATGAAACAACAATGACTTTGTAGGCTATTTGCAAGTTCAGGTCACTTTTCCCCTTTCTACCTTACTATGACCACTGAGGAAGCTGGCCTCGGGGGCTGCATTATCTAAACTTCATTGGATTCAGAGGCCTGTTTGCATTTGGCCAATGAGAAGCCCTGGCTGAGAATGGAGAGTGGAAGAAGGGAGTGTAGAGCATTGATCACCTCCATTCCTGCTGGGCCAAAGTGGCAATTTGGTGATGGCTGGAGGGCCACAGACCCTGTCCAGCAAACTTTTCCAAAAGGCATTGCTCTGTCTGAGCTCCTGATGCTCATCCCTCCCTTTGATTCTTCAGGTTGAGATGGGTTAAGAGCAATCTGGCTCTTGCTGTATTATTTCTTGTTGGTTCCCTAACAACTGCCCATGAGTTGTAAATAGACCTATTATTAAACTCTTCCTCGTTGTCCCTTTTGGTTTACATCCACTTTCTGTTAGTATCCTGGCAGCATATCCAATTCAATTCAATCTGCATATGAAAATATATACGTGGATAGTACGTAGACTCCAATCTGGCTATTTCCAAAGTTCATCTGTTCTTATATTCAAAGAGGATTTTGTTTTGTATATAAAAGAAAGTCGATTAGGGAGACTTGATTCACACAATCACAAGGTGAAGTCCCATAATAGGCCATCTGCAAGCTGGGAAGAAAGAAGCCAGCAGTGGCTCAGTCCAATTCCAAAAGCCTCAAACCCAGAGATTTGATGCTCTTCTTGTTTAAAGCAGTTTTTTTTTTTTTAACAATATACATAAAAGTACTATTTTAATAGAAATATCATGACTTTAATTTTTCTTACATGATGCAAACATATCCCTAGAAAAGGAGGCAGGTACCTCCTCAGAAACTGGCCTTTTAGAACACATACCAAGCAAGTATAATACCATATCAATAGAAATACAAAATATAGTGATAATGTGCTTAATAGATAATGTGCTTAATAAAGTTTAATTGGAAACCAAGTGTCAGACTGTCCTGGAGGAATAAGTTAACCTTCTAGGGAATGAAAATATTTCACTACTGTATGACTAAGATATACAGAGATACAAATGTAAGAGGAAAATAAGTTTAAATTTTTGAAAGAACCCAATAGTGCTACCATTACTAACAATAATATCTAACATTTATTGAGTGCTTAAACTTTGTGCTTTACATGTGTTACCATGTTTAATTCTCATAATAACCCATAAAGCAGTTACTATCCCCATTTTGTTGACACAGAAACTGAAGAAAAGGAAAAGAAATTTATCCAAGATAGGAGTCTATAGAATCTGGCTCTCTCTATACATGATGATGATTTTACAAGGTCAGTAAAAGAAAACTAATGTTCACTTAAGAAAAAATAGTTTATGCATTAATATTTTTTTCTTTAATTCTGAGGAGTTCGTCTCAGCAATTACAACAGAATTATTCCAGAAAGGGAGAAAAAAGAGCTCTAGGAGTCCTGTAAGACATATTAAAGGGATACATTAGAAAGTGAAAGGTGGGGGGGGGGTGGCTTTTCAATAGTTAGAATGTTTGTATGGAAGTCATTTTTGAAGCAAATAAAGGAATCTTTTAAAGTAGAGACCCAGTTGTCCAAGGTCTTTCCCAAGCTGGTCTGTATCAACCAATAGCCTGGAATACTTAATGGGCAGAGACAAATATTTCAACCTAAGTTTACAATTAGAAGTAAACTTGAAAATCTACTCCCTTTTAGAAATGGTGAAATCTCCTGGATGTTTAAAACATGTCACATTGGCTCTTATTTATCACATTCAACTGTCAGTTTTGCCTAGGAGAAAACAAATATAGTTGGCAAACTGTGGCCCTAACTGTTGTTGGGGTATGTGATTTATCCTGCATGGAACAAAGGGAAAGGGCCAGAGTGCTGAGTTCTGGTCTATTCTGATGCTGAGCAGTCCCCAGCCTTGCTCTCAAAATCTGGATGTCTTTTGGCCAGGCTATATTGTAGATCAAATACATTCCAGCAGAAGATCTCTTACTAACCTCCTAGGATTACCCTGCATTTCTAAGACTGAAGTTCAGGCTCTGGAGAATTAGCATTTCCCGTAGAATGAAGAGTGTAAGATGTATCAAAAGAGGAAAAAAAAAAAAAAAAGCAACACAAGAATGCATGTCATGTGAGATCATTATTAAGAACCAGAAGGATTTCTGATGGAAAATTCCAAATTCTCTTTGAACAACTGCCTTGGGGAATGTCCTTTAGGAAACACTGGACTTACATATAATATGTCATTAACTGTGCTTATGATTTCCTTTCAGTGTTTATAGGTAGGAGTTAAGGCGTGGAATGTACAAATATAACACAAAAATTACAGTACAGTGATTGCTTCCTTTGCCAATTCACTCTCCAGAAAGTCATGAAATTCATTGCAGCGGCATCTCTGGTATGAACAGCATACCAGAAACTTAAGCTTTTACCTTTCTTTAACCTCACAAGCTAGGTCTGACCCAGAGTCTGTATTGTACACATATTGTGACAAGCACTTTGAGTGAATTTGGAAATGTGGGGCACTCCTATTGTAGACAAGTCTAAAATCTCTCTGTACCAGAGACATCTTCCTCAGCCTTACTTATGTATGATAGGAAGGAAGAGACATTGTCTCTGGAAAAAAATAACAATGTGGAGTTGGATCCCTGGGCTGTTCTCCACATTAGCCATTGCTGATTTGTTGCGTTTGGGGACTGTGGCTGTGGAGAAATTATGGGTTGAACTGGTGAAAGTCCAGCGCTAATGGGGCCAAAGTTCACTGGCCTGGTTTGTCTCTTGGTGGCTGTCATAACTGTGACCCCATCTGGCACAGTTATGCCCTTTGCCGCCTGGGTGATTTGGTTCTCAGCGCACACATGGGGCTGAGAGGGGCGAGCTTAGTGTTCTAATCTGATGACGAACTCTGGTGTCAGCCTAGCTGCCTTTACTCTGAGACCTTGAAAAACATGTTTAGGTTCTGTCTAGGCTTCAGATTCCTTTCCCAAAGGGCTTTGGAAAGCATTTGTCATGATTTCACTAACTAAATGCTTAGACCACTGACGGTAGGAAACACAGTTTACATTTCTTCTCTTTCCCATGCAGTGCCTTACTTACTGCCAAATATAAAGATAGAAGTAGAAAATTCTAAGGAAATTGATTCATACTGGGTCACCAGAATAGACTCAATGGTAAAAAATTTCCTTTATAATATATAGTAGTAATCATAATAGTAGTAATGTAATCATAGCAGTAGTAGTTGTAATAATAGTAATAGAGCAACTAACATTGGTCAATTGCATGACATCTTGTGAAAGGTTAGTATCTAATTTAATATTCATAACAATACTCTGAATCAGGTACTATTACTGTATCCAATTTATGGCTGAGGAAACTAAGAGAAAGAATGCTCAGGTTACTTGACTGAGATCAATAGCAAGTAAATGACAAAACCAGGAATTGCTGAAAGTTGGTTCCAAAGTTAATGTCATGTAGCCACTTTGTAAACTGAATACTTTTGGACACTGTATGTCTTATAAATACAAGCATCTCTTCCATCTATTTGGCTTCTGTAGAGTATTTGACATACAGAAATTTCTCATGTGTCAAAATGTTTGAAAAATCAGGGGATTAACTAATGGAAAAATAGAGAAAGGAGAAATACAGTATGATTCTACCTGACTACTTTTCTTATCATCGGGCTCCTACCATCAGAGAGTTTCAGATTTTAGAAAACATAACATTTTCCAGAACCTATTTCTTTGGTCTTCTTTATAAATAGAGTAAATTAGATTGCCCTGTGTTTATTTATTCTCACTGGGAAAACATCTCATTTTCTCCCATTCAGATTTTCAGGTTAAAACTGGTTTTCCTCTAAAGGCAGATTGGTAAATTAACAAAGGAACTGCAAGCAATCCTCAGACTAACTGCATAGTTGAGAAAAAGCATGAATACTTCTAGTTCCTTTCATTCCAGGAGGATCAATTTCACCTTTGGCTCTTCACACCTTAAGGGCATTATTGATCCAGCTTCCTGTTTCACCAGGTCTTCACTCAAAGCTGCCTAAAAAAAAACACATGAACAACAACAACAGCAACAAAACCCCTTTCCATCCATCTCTATAACTGGAAGACCAGGAGGCAATCCACTGAAAAATTTAGTAATGTTTGGACATGTTTCAAATCAGCAATACTGGTGCTATGAATTGCCACTCCCCCACCCCCAATTCATGTGTTGGAGCCCTAACCCCTAAAGTGATTGTATTTGGAGACTGAGTTTTTAGAAAGTAAAGTTAATTGCAGTCATAAGGGTAAGGTCCTAATCCGATGGGATTGGTAGCCTCATAAGAAGAGGACAATAGATCTTTTTCTCTCCCTAGGAACATGCACCATGAAAGGCCATGTGAGCACACAGCAAGATGAAATCTTCCATCTGCAAGCCAGGAAGAAAGCCTTCACTAGAACCTAACCATTATGGAACCCTAACCTTTGACTTCCAGCCTCCAGATTGCCAGAAAATGTCTGTTGTTTAATCCACACTGTTTATGGTATTTTATTACAGCGGCCCAAGTAGACTGAGACAACAGGAGAGCTACTTTGTTTCCTGTGTGTATGTGTTTTCAATTCAGCTTTTATTTGCTTTTCTTTCTCTTTCCCCTCTCCTTGCTCCCTTTCTCTTCCCACTTTCCTTTTTTTTTTTTTTTTTTTGATTCTTAAAATTAGACTCAAAAACCTGTCCTTGAGACAGCCAAGTTGGCCTTTAAGGGCAGCGTTTACACGACTTCCAGTCTTTTCTTAATTGATCATCTCTGAAAAATGTAGTAGGCCACTTTTATTTTCCTATTTTCAGTCTTTCTTCCCACATACTGCAGCATCACACCTTCTATTACTCAATGCCTCTTGTCCTCCCTGCCCAACATGTTCAGAATCTGTGCTAAAGAAAGGGCTGTTCCTATGTGAGAGCATGCTATGTGCATAAGAGAATGGTACTTTCTCATTGCAGAGAAAAATAGATAAATAAATAAAACATTTTTCCTCTCTTGTGGACTGAAAGGTGTTCTCCCAAAATTTACATATTGAAGCCCTGATCCCTAGTACCTCAGAATGTTACTGCATTTGTAGGTAGGACATTACAGAAGGTAATAAAGTTAAAATTAGGCCATAGTGTGAGTCTTAATGGTATCTCACTAGTGTCCTTAGAAGAGAAGATTAGGGTTTACAGAGAAATACTAAGGTTTCACAGGCACACACTAAGAAAAAAAGACCATATTAAGGGACAGCGAGAAGATGGTCATTTTCAAGTGAAGGAGAGAGGCCTGAAGAGAAACCAAACCAGCTGATACCTTGATCTTGGACTGCCAGTCTCCAAAATAAATTTGTACAGTTTAAGCCCATCTTGTCTGTGCTGTATTATTACAGCAGCATGAGCAAACTAGTACCTCCTTTTTAAGGCATTTGGAACATTGATGAGAGAGGGGTGTGATTTTTGAGGGCAGAAAATCTTAGCACGTTTGATATCACATCAGTAAACAATAATCTACGTTGGCTTTGATGAGCAAGTAGGATTTTTATTCTAGTTTGGCTTAGAATCATAAAATCATAATAACCTTAGATATTACCTATTTCAATCTCCTCATTTTATATGTAATGATACAGAGGTGCATATGGAAGAACTGACTTGTCCAAAGCTCCACATTAGTTTTTGACCAAGTCAGGACTACAGTTCAAATACTTCAACTTCCAGTGCTCTTTTTGGCTGCTGTATAAAATGTCATATCTCATTTTTATGTTTTTCCATCAATTCTGTTGTATTTACTAACCATCATAGTCTAAGCATTTACCTTTTCAAAATATTTTGTTTTCTCTCGAGTATTTATTTTGGAATACATATTTTTTCTACCTGAGTTTACTATCTTGTAGACTGAAACATTTTCAGGGAATACACCAACAAGTTTTTCCACTTCTTGGATTCTTTTCCTCAGTTTTTAAATTATGATGATTTTCACCTATGCTTCCCAGCTCCATTAAAAAGTTGGTTTTGCTGAAATAAACCTGCATATTTTTGTTTACTAAATATACTGAATTTGTAATTGTGGACCTTAATTTGATTATAACCACTGTCCTTGAATTTTCTTCACTCATTTATTACTAGATTTCCTCACCACTACCACCACCAACACCACCACCACACACATAAAAGAAAGTCCCTGGCTGTTTCCATTTTTAATTCTGCTTTCCTGAGCTACAAAAGAGCCTTTGTTATATCCTTACAGGGAATGTTGATGCCTTGTGAAGTCTAAGGATGGCTTTGTCAGATAGAGTCTTGGCACAGACTCAAATAAGTACTCAATCTTCATATGTTGATGCTATGTATAGACATGTGTGGTACTTTGTAGGCATTTTGAAGACCATCTCTGATCTTTTTTCAAATAAGATAGTTCAATTTTAACATCAGATTGAAGCTGTACAGAATCTCATTTTCAATGGTTGAAAGTGGGTTTTAATCAAAGGGTTATCATGATGATGAAAGGAAATGTTTCTAGGAGACGTAAAAGTTTACAAAGCAATTTTATATACAGGATTCCATATGCTCTTCACATTAAGCACGTGGAAGTTTACCGTATGAGTGTTATATTCATTTTTCAGGTGAGCAAATGGATAATAAGAAATCTTTAACAACTGACGCAAAGACAAACCACTATATTGAAACCCGTAATCTTTGTCTCCAATCCCTTCCATTTTACCCTCTTCTGTTTTTTTTTTTTTTTTTCCACATTGCATTTCTATATCAGTTAGTGTATTATTTTATTTGTGAAACATTTTACTGAATTTTTCTAGGACACAAAGATAGAAAAATAAGCTGGAACTAAATGAAATTAATGGTTAGTTCCAGTTAATATACTTTAAAAAAATCACCAGTTAATTAATTTAGTTCTGTCTTCAAACTAATTTATATATTTGAATATAGTTTCAGTTAGTTATGACCTAGAGTTTTTAATGCCTAATTCTGACCTACAGTGCTCTACTGGGTAAGAAATACAGCACCCACACCATATCTGAACCTTCCTTAGTGGTCATGAGGGTCCGTTTGACAATATAATCCAGCTTGGAAGCTTGGAAAAGGCCTGATATTACAGAGGTTAGTAGCTTCTCAGACCAGGCTTTGGAGCTTGTCTTTCACCAATAAGGCAACAATACCTAACCTCTAAGGCTCATTAAAAAAAAAAAAAAAAAAAATTCTGAAAAAGGAAATGACTAGAGTATCTCTATCATGTGTTTGTTAGAAACATCTAATAAAATAATACATGAACGTTGCTCAGCACTGTGTGATACCTTGCTCCTAGACGCTTACCTTTCTAAAATCAAAACGAACAAAAATCAAAGTTTCAAATGTTTTGTGCCTCCATTATGAAAACCAAATTCTGTGTGCGTGGCTTCATACTCAAAATCATTCACAATTTCAATTTGTCTTAGCACTTCAATTTCACCTCCCACCCTGACTGACAAGTTTCTTCCCAACCACTCTAAAGTAACCACCATCCTTTGTTACCTAATCTGCTCTACAGTTCCTGTTTCACTAAGCATTTGCATTTTCTTTATCCTGCTGCCATTTTTTGGAAGATCCTCTCCTCCTGCAAAAGTCCCTCAATTCTTAAATTGAAGTACAATGAGAATTTATTGCTTTGCTCTTCATTCCCAAACTGCTTCACCCCAATCTCATATCCATAGTAATTTCTGTACTTTATTATACTATATTGCTCACACATCTGACTCTTACACTGGACTTCAAGGTCCTCAGAGTAGGTATTCCACTTGATTTATTTTTGCATTCCCAGTGTCAGGTACAATACTAGTCGCAGAGTAGATATTCAATAACTGTTAGATTGAATTGAATTGATCAATTAACTCATTGGTTAATACAGAATGCCTACTATATTATGTTCTGGGACATGCATTGGACAGCAAAGCTTTGTGAAATGTTTAGTTTATTGAGTACAAACTTGAAAGGTAAAGCACTTATTGAGCTTTTGCTTAATTAACTGAAATGATCACTATGAAGTACTCTGTACAGTGCCTGGAATAGCACAGGTGTTAAAAACTTTAATCCTTTCACCCCACAGGAGGAAATGTGTTCAAATCTGAATCGACCAAAGGAGTGCTTTTGTTTTGTGAGAACTGCCCTAAAACTATTGAAAAACTGTTTGCGTAAACCATTTAAATCATATTTGGATAAGCAAATTGTTCAACCAGTTTCACTCTGATGATTTGTATGTCCTCTGTAAATGTATGAAAATGGACCTTGAGTTAGAAAATTTTATGAGAATCTAGGCAATTCATATTCCAACTGGTCTTTAGTCAATTGATAATAATAAAATCAATTTTTATTTTGTTTTCAATTTGAGCTATTCCAACAAACTAATAAATATAGGAAGAGCAATTGATACAGAATAAACTCAAAATATGTTTATGTAAGTGAAATTTCTTATTTGCATGTTTTTTCTTTTCACTATTTGGGGAATACAATTTGAATCTTACTAAACAAAATGTATAAAATGAAATAGTTCCTTGGACCCTATTTGTTCATCACTCTTGAGTAACCAAAGATGCAATGAACTGGTTATGTATCTTTGTTATTCAGGGTTCTCTGAAGAAACAGAACAAACAAGAGATGTATTTGTTTATTTATTATAAGAAATTGGCTCATGCTATTATGGAGGCTAACACAGTCTCAACATCTGCACTGAGATCTTGAGTAGACAAGCTGCAGACCGAGGAGAGCTGATGGTATGAGTTCTTGTCAAGTCCAAAGGCCTGAGAACCAGGAGAGCCAATGATGTTAAATTTCAGTCTGAAAGCAGGCAGGCTCGAGATTGATCCAGGAAGAGTTGATGCTTTATTTGGAGTCCAAAGGCAGGGAAAAAGCTGATGTCTCAATTTGAAAGCAGGCAGGCAGGATGAATTCTCTCTTACATGGGAACAGTATGCCTTTTTGTTATATCCAGGCCTTCAGGCCTTCAGCTGATTGGGAGGGCATTACAGAGGGCAGATTACGTTAAGGAGGGCAAACTCCTTTACTCAATCTACCAATTTAAGTGTTAATGTCATCTCAAAACACCCTCGCAGGAAGACTCTGAATGTTTTACCAAATATCTGGGCATCCCATGGCCCAGTCAAGTTGACAAAATAAAATTAACCATCACAGACTCCTTTGTTGATCTTGCTCAGATAACTTCACCCAAATTGTTTTTATCCCTGTGTTCTTTGACCTGGGATTGAGAATAACACATCCAACCCCCTGCTTTGATGTTAGTGTGCAAGATGACGTCATTTTAGGGAATTCATCATATCTATTAATAAGATTGTTCAATAGAAAAGTAGTACGTTTTTCAATATCAGCTTACAAAGGTGAAAATAAAAAAAACATAAATTTTATCTCAATGACCCTGAAGCCAAGATGAATTTTTGTGTTTTATATGAATGAATAAAAATAATTTCCAGGCTGAGTGTAGTGCCTCACGCCTGTAATCCCAGCACTTTGGGAGGCTAAGGCAGGTGGATCACCTGAGGTCAGGAGTTTGAGACCAGCCTGGCCAACGTGGCAAAAACCCATCTCTACTAAAAATACAAAAAATTAGCCAGGTGTGTTAGCAAACACCTGAAATCCCAGCTACTTAGGTGGCTGAGGCAAAAGAATCACTTGAACCCAGGAGGCAGAGGTTGCAGTAAGCTGAGATCGTGCCACTGCACTCCAGCCTGGATGACAGAGACACTCTTTCTCAAAAATAAATAAATAAATAAATAAATAAATTCCACATATACCTTATATTTCTAAAATGAAAATATTAAGAGAAAATAAAAGAGATAAATGACTGAGATCAGGATTTCTTAATCCTTTAATGTTTTCTGTTGTAGACATATCCACCAGACCTACCTTTTGCCACTCTCCATCGCTGCAAGACGCTCCTAAGAGAGAGAGAATCACAGAAGACTAGATAAAGCAATATTTTAGTGTTTGGTCTCTCCAAGCTTCAGTTTACATACTAAAAATGGAATAATATTAATCATTACCTTTCACCTGTTGTGAAAATTAAATCATATCATCAACATAACTAAATAAATACTCGGTAAGGATTAGATTTTAATATTAAAGCTAGTCTTTCAATGACAAACTTTGAATAAATCTCCTGTTAGTATTTAATCTTTGGTTTTATTGATACTAGTGACAATCCTATATTGCTTTCATGAAATACGTATGACTTGAATCTGTGATAAGGCATTTACAAAGAAGACTGGCAGAGAAATGGCCTTTGGATAGAATCTAGAGGCCTATGCACTTATTCATGCATCCACTTGTCCATCCTTCAGTTCATCCTAGATTTTCATTTATTTGCTCAATACATATTTGACTTGTAACTTTATCATGCCAAAAAGCTATGTTGGTTTTGGAAATGTGTCAGCCTGCCTGAGTTAAACTTTACTTTCCAGAATTTTCGTTCCTGTATGTTTTCTATCACACAGGATGGGAAACATATTCTGGTGTGGGCCACAAGACAGATTCTTGCATGATATCTGGGGGGTGCAAGTGAAAAAGCAGCCATGAAGTATCTCACATGCATTGTCTTTCATCTGCTGGTGCACCACATTGACGTAAGGCAACGTAGAGCCAGGCTTGCAACTATACCACCACTTTAGCCTAGATCCACATTAGCCCCTCTGCCTCCTAGACCAGGTGTATGTGTTTCTCTGTGTGACAAGAGCCTTGCTTCCGGAGGGCATCCATACAATAAAGGTAGGAGTCAAAAAGAACTGGTATGGGTTTTAGTCTGTTCTCATAGGCTCCAGCTGTTGCTTGTGGTTTCTAACTTAATCTTGTCCTCCCCAGCTTAATATCCATCTTCCTTTCCCGATTACATTCCCTGTAGACTTCAAGCTCTGGCGTCATCAGACATGTAAGCAATACCCTTACAGATACTGCTTAACTTGCCTCCACAAGTGAATATAGTCAAATCTGTGTCATAACTTCTTTCATACAAATATATATTCTCGAGGTCCTGCTTCTGATTAAACCCTGACTGATGTGCAAACCTAGTCGTGGGTCTGTTATCAATACTGTTGTTAAAGGTTGAATCATCTTTTGTAGGTAAAAAGAACATTAGAATTAATTTTATTTTATTATGTTATTTATTTATTTATTTTTGAGACAGAGTCTCACTCTGTTGCCCAGACTGGAGTGCAGTGGCACGATTTCCGCTCCCTGCAACCTCCACCTCCTGGGTTCAAGTAATTCTTGTGCCTCTGCCACCTAAGTAGCTGGGATTACAGGTGTGTGCCAATAGGCCCAACTAATTTTTGTATTGTTAGTAGAGATGGGGTTTCATCATGCTGGCCAGGCTATTCTCAAACTCCTGGTCTCAAGTGATCCGTCCACCTCAGCTTCCCAAAGTGCTGGGATTACAGGCGTGAGTGACCGCACCTGACCTAGAATTTATTTTAGATAAACTCACTTGAACATGACATTGTCATAATCAGAATGTATTTGTTGTGTGAATCAGAAATACTTTAATTGACCTAAGTAGTTTTAAAAAATTTTTTGAATTCCCTAGATACTTCAATTCTTAAAACTAATAATTTTTTGAACTAGCTTTAAAACATGTATTTCCAGATAGTTCTTCACTTTTTGACCAGCTTTAAACATTGTGAATATTCACATTTGAACATTGTGAATATTTGCTTGAGTGGTTGCTGTTGCTACTGCTTCTTTTTCTTCTTCTTTTGTCTTTACCAACATTTAAATTATATCTTCTCTGTTGCTCATCTGCTTCGAAGTATACTTCATCCTCTTATTGCACTTACATCTGTTTGCTACATAACTGGTTTTGGGGTGTTAAAGCAAACTAAATATATGGCCTAACAAGGACTCTTTACTTCTACATTTGAGTCCTTGTGGACGAACCGTAACCTAGCTTAATAGTCAGAAAAGACTGAAAACCTAACTTAGGAGTATGTGCTTGTAACAATAGCTGAGTCTTAGCCCATCCCAGAGGCCATACTTCAACCACTCATAGACTGCTAAGTGTTCAAACTGTGTTCAAATAAGGCAAACACCAACGTGTAACCAATCCAGCTGTTTCTGTACCTCATTGCTGATTTCTTTATATCACTTCCCCTTTTGTGTCTATACATTTGTTCTGACCACGAGGTATCTCTGAAGTCTCTCTGAATCTGCTGATTCTGGGGGCTGCCTGATTCGCAAATCATTCATTACTCAATTAAACTCCTTTAAATTTAATTTGGCTGAAATTTTTCTTTTAACGGGGGAAATGGGATGCAAATGATAAATGGGAATGAATGTTAAATATTTTCTTCAGTTCACCACTTGCTTTAATGAGGAAATTTATATAAATATAAATTTTAATTTAGCTATTAAGGAGAAGGTAGAAGTTTTCCAGTTTCTTACAAACATGGCATTACAAAAAATCAGGGGAAGAACCCAAACTAACAAAGTAAGCTAATATTATACTCAAGAATGTATAAACGTTTAACTAAATGTGTAAGTTTCAACTATTTCTGTCTTTCTTTCATTCTTTTCCTTAATCTATTATTCATTCATTTCTTAATTCACTTAACTAACTAATAGAACTAGATATCCAATACTAGGTAGGAACAATATTAGGTGTTGGAAATAAAATCTTGCTGCACATAGCTAATGAGGAAAACAAGTAACAACAAGCAAAATACATTATTACACCATGCGTTAAGCATTATGCTAGAGAGAAGTACAGAGAACACAGACTGAGAGCAAGGTCATCTTCACCCAGAATGGGGCAACCTCAACTAACAGGGCTGTCAGGAGATGTTTGTGAAGGATAAAACCAGCACCGCATTTCGAAGCAAAAGAATGAATGAGTGAGTACAAATAGAAAGATGTTGCAAGGAGGCATACAGTGGCCTGTAGCCTTTTGAGAACTGCAAACAGATATCAGCGTGGCTGAATGTTGAAATATGTAGGTGGGGGAAAGAAAAGGTTTTGTGAGCATGGCATGGGTTCTGTCAACAAGTTTGGACTTTATCTCAAGGGCAAGTAGAGTCTAGAAAGATTTTTAAGTGCAAGAATAATAACATCACATTTAAGCTTGACATCTAAACATATATAACTAATAATCATCTCAAGTTCAATGTAGGTCAAAAGATATCCATCGTCTTCTCCTGAACTTCACTGTTCCCCCAGGCTTCTTCATTTCAATAAACAGCAGCGCCATTATCTATTGGAACGTCAAGCCAAAAACTTAAGCATCATTTCTACTTTTCTCTTTTACTCAAGCTTCAAATTCAATTCATTAAACAATTCATAGACACTAATTCTTAAACATATTCTGAATCCATTCACTCCTCTCCATGCTCACCCCTACAAGCTTAAACTGACATTTGTTTCATTGCCTCTGCAATAGCCTTCTACATAATTTGGAGGACCTATCTAGCATTTTTTTTTTCACCACGTGTATTTTAATTCTCTGCATAAGATCGATGACTCTCTGACGCTGTATTTTTTCTGCTTATTTGCTTGTTTTTATACATCTCTTTCTAGAATGTAAATTCCCTGACACGAAACACTGGTCTTGTTCACCAACACATAGAACTCTATCTGACAATTAGAATGTACTTACAATATGTGCGCTACATTAGGGCACATTTAAAATGTAAGAATTATAAAAATATAAAAAATTAAATATAAAAATATAAGAATTATTATTCTGGAGACCATGTAAAATATAGTTTAGAGAGGGGCAAGCCTAGAGACAAGAGTGTTTAAAAGGTTTTGTTGTTGTTTTAATAAAAGTTCTTCTTTTGGCTGGGCGCGGTGGCTCACGCCTGTAATCCCAGCACTTTGGGAGGCCGAGGCGGGCGGATCATGAGGTCAGGAGATCGAGACCATCCTGGCTAACACGGTGAAACCCCATCTCTACTAAAAATACAAAAAATTAGCCAGGCGTGGTGGCGGGCGCCTGTAGTCCCAGCTACTCTTTACTCGGGAGGCTGAGGCAGGAGAATGGCGTGAACCCGGGAGGTGGAGCTTGCAGTGAGCCCAGATTGCACCGCTGAACACAGCCTGGGTGACAGAGCAAGACTCTGTCTCAAAAAAAGAAAAAAAAAAAAAAGTTCTTCTTTGGCCCACTGCATTAGTTTCACCTACAGCTTTGATAGGCAGTTCCTGCACCCTTGGCAGCAGGCTACTTCAAGTGCTTCACTTAATTTAGTTTTTCTGCCTCCAGGGATGTGTGTAGATTAGCCCAGAAGTTAAGTAGAGTTAATGCACCTGGGACCAGCCTTTCAGCTGATGATGGAAAGGAACAGGAGATAAAAACCTGCTCCCCATCCTTCAGAGGGACACCTTTGAGACACACTCTACGTAGTTCTGCAGAACTTCCCCAGCACCATGAGCTCCATTGCTCACAGTGGTAGTCAGCACAATAACATATCTGTGATTGACTTTTCTTCCGTCCTTGTCTCACTCTTCCATCTACCTTAGTCCTGCTCTCCAATCAACTGAGGTCACTTCACCAATCACAGGAAACTCAAACTGATACAAGCCTTTCAGACGCTTTATCTCTCTGTACAGAGAGATAAAGATTTTCAAGCTCTTTGGGTGGTGAAATTGACAGGAATGTCAGATTGCTGCAATAGTAAGAAGGCAAGAAACTGTATGAGGGAAGAGTCAAGAATGATTCTCAGGTGTATGTTAATATAATCCATATTAGCATGAAAAAGGAAAGGGAATACAATCAATAGCTCAATAGCTCAGTTTTCTTTTTTTTTTCTTTTTTAAAATTTATTATTATTATACTTTAGGTTTTAGGGTACATGTGCGCAATGTGCAGGTTAGTTACATATGTATACATGTGCCATGCTGGTGCGCTGCACCCATTAACTCGTCATCTAGCATTAGGTATATCTCCCAATGCTATCCCTCCCCCCTCCCCCCACCCCATAACAGTCCCCAGAGTATGATGTTCCCCTTCCTGTGTCCATGTGTTCTCATTGTTCAATTCCCACCTATGAGTGAGAATATGCGGTGTTTGGTTTTTTGTTCTTGCGATAGTTTACTGAGAATGATGATTTCCAATTTCATCCATGTGTGGAAGTCAGTGTGGCGATTCCTCAGGAATCTAGAACTAGAAATACCATTTGACCCAGCCATCCCATTACTGTGTATATACCCAAAGGACTATAAATCATGCTGCTATAAAGACACATGCACACGTATGTTTATTGCGGCATTATTCACAATAGCAAAGACTTGGAACCAACCCAAATGTCCAACAATGATAGACTGGATTAAGAAAATGTGGCACATATACACCATGGAATACTATGCAGCCATAAAAAAGGATGAGTTCATGTCCTTTGTAGGGACATGGATGAAATTGGAAATCAGTTTTCTTTTTTAAAAAACTTTTATTTTAAGTTCAGAAGTCCAAGTACAGGTTTGTTTCATAGGTAAATTTGTGTCATGGGGGTTTGTTGTACAGATTATTTCATCACTCAGGTATTAAGCCTAGTACCCATTAGTTATTTTTCCTGATCCTCTCCCTCCTCCCACTCTCCACCCTCTGAAAGGCCCCAGTGTGTTGTTCCCTTCTATGTGTCCATGTGTTCTCATCATTTAGCTCCCACTAATAAGTGAGACAAGCACATGCACAAGTCCAGAAAGCAGCCAAATGTGAAAGTATGAAGCTCAGAAAAAATTCTGGAATGCAAGTACGGATTCTTGGAGTCAGCATCAGCTTGGTGTGGAAAGTAGTTGAAGCAAAGGAGAAAATAAGTTACTAAAAGAGAAATTGGTAGGATGAGAAAATAAGAAGAAAAAAAATAGACCCTTGTGCTAATTACCCCTTGGAGTCCTGAAATGAAGACAACAAATGGCCACACCTGAATGGTTTCAGTTATTCAGTGGTACAGTGGTTTTACTACTTACTAACTGATGTTTTGCACTTTCATTAATCTATGGTCAAATATTTTGACAGCTTGTTTAAGCACACATAAGCATAGTTCCCATTGTAAAAGAGTTTTGAAACTTTAAGATACTAACATGCTTTGAGAATTTTCAAAAAAGGGAAATATAATATGTGGTATTTTCCAATATTTATTTGATGTGTTTTTTTTCTCAAAGAACCACAGGAAATATTTTTTGGCATGTATTTACTTAGCTGTACTTGAAGGTTCTTTCTAGTTAGGGTATCCAATAATTACATTATCTAAAAGTTGAACTTGTCTCTAGGAATAGTTTTTTTCTGACCCTAAAGACAATGAACTCTTCACATCTCAAGGGTCCTATAAACTGCAATAAATGTAGAAGCAGAAATTAATTTGCCAGAACAAATCATGGTATTAAAACATTCTTAGTGAAGCTTAAAGCATGATAGGGAACATGAGAAAATATTCAGAAATTCACAAATTTAAGAAATAAAATGTTTAAATAAACTATCAAAAAAATTAGCTGGGCATGGTGGCGGGCACCTGTAGTCCCAGCTACTCGGGAGGCTGAGGCAGGAGAATGGCATGAACCCGGGAGGCGGAACTTGCAGTGAGCTGAGATCACGCCACTGCACTCCAGTCTGGGCGACAGAGTGAGACTCCATCTGAAAATAAATAAATTAATTAATTAAATAAAAAAATAAACGATCATGTCTTGGATATTTCTGCCAGATGACATGACGAATGCATGACTGTGGTCTTATCTGGGCTCTCACAGGCTAAGCGCACCCATCCTTGCCTTCCCTAACCCCAGAGAGATTCAGCTACTGCAGGTTTCCAGGCCTGCAGACTCAGGCAAGTTTGATGCCTCAACCTGTCTCATCCAACAAGGTCTGAGGGTGAAGATCTTAGTCCTGCAGAAAATTTTCAAACCCCCTAGAAGATATAATTGACCAAGCTGTGGCCTGAGTCTCTTTGCCTGGCTCCGATTGCTCCCGCTGATTGTCCAATTCTCTGACTGACACTTCCATTTTTATCCAGATAAGAAGGCTTGCCTTGGATTCTAGTTTTTTGCTTGTGGCTCTGACAGCCTGAAAAGCTCTTTGCTGGGGTCAGAGATGGAGTGTATGTAATCTGTGAAAGCTGTCCTTATACTGTAGCTTCTGATTTGTTTTAAACCAGATGGATTCTACTGCAACCAAACTGTAGCATTCCACTGAGTATAAATATACCACTACCTCGAGGTGCCTACTGCTATGCTCATCTATTTTAATGGCTACCCTAATGGAAGCATAAAATAAGACTGATTGCCAATGCTGTCAAGGACATTGTGATGTGAAGGCTATCAGTAAGCAAGCAAAATAGCTCTATATACAGATAAACATACATATCATTATAGTGCATCCCCTTCATAGATGACTCACTTATCCAGATTTTCCTAATAGAAACAGAGGGAAAAGACAGAGGGTGAGAGAAAAAAAAAACAAAACCTTAAGAACATATTGCCCCAAACCTAAGAGTGAGAGAGGGCAATGACACATGATCCCTTTCTGATTCATTCAACAGACTTTCACTGAGAACTATACATCAGACACTTTTATATGCAGGAAACAAAATTACAAAAAGAGAAATAAAAATGCTCTCCCTTTATGAACTATTCAGCAAGTATATTCATACCACATCTGCTCTTAAAGTACATTCAGCTTATCTGGATAGACCCAATTAAGCACAGTCCATTTGTTTAAGTATCAGATTTGAAACTTGCTTTTCTATAGTAAATAAAAAGACTAAAACCAAGAACAATTTTTGTTAGACAAAGAATATGGCCATATAAACGTTTTATTTATGTCTGTTATATTCACTAAGAATTGAATAGAGCTTTAATGTGGAGATTTTAGAGACGAATGAAAATAAAAGGTTTAAATTTTTTTTTTGAGAAATGGGGTCTCACTATGTTGCCCAGGCTTGTTTTGAACTCCTGTGATTAAGAAATCCTTCCACCTTGACTTTCCAAAGTGCTGGGATTACCCCTGTGAGCCACTGTGCCCAGCCAATAATTTTTTTTTTTAATGCTATGCTTTCTAAAGAATTAATTTGTTCACAAGCATGATTAATTATAATATAAATAACCAATAATAACTTTTATTTAATCGTCAATTTCAGTTCATAAGAAATTGAAAAAACAAGAAAATAGACAACTCATGTGGGTGCCGTAAAAATTCTAAGCAAAACCTGAGGAATCATATGTATTTTCCTCTCCTAGTATCTGGAAGGCTGTTTCCTTCTTTGAAAGTTTGTGATCTGTGAAGACTCTTAGCTGCTCTTAGAACAAACATTATTTATTGCTTGGGGGGAATATTCCCTCATAACTTGATCCTGCTAATGGTTATCTAACCTATTTGATATCTCTTTGGTATTTGTTAGTTTATGTCATCTTTTATGAAAATCTCATCTTATTTTGCTTTAACATCACCATTATTTCCCATTCTCCTTTTACTCATATTCTTTCTCAATCTATTTTTAATGTAACCATATCTTGAATATTTATATTACCCACACTCTTTAATTCAGTCCCTTTGTTATTCATTAATGAAACCTAGTTTCAAGATGCTTAACTGATATAAAAAGATATACATACAGATAGATAGATAGATAGATAGATAGATAGATAGATAGAGAGATAGATAGATAGTTTGTAGCTATGGAGTCCACTCCATCATTAATTAATTAATGTCTTAATCCAATTAAATTTTTAATGAAGTGGCCCTTTCCTATACGTGATCATCCCTGGTCCAACATGTGGCCTCATTATTCCACCATTTTGTCTGGAAAGATAATTAAGGTTAAAAGTATCTCAGCAGAACTGTAAACGTACTAGAAGTGAATGGATGACAGATAATAAAAACTTTTCTACTGAGCTTAAGAAAACAAAGGAAAAAAATAGATTAATTGGGGTAATACTGTGGCAGCAGTTCAGAGATTCCAAGCATAGGAAGGTAGTTGGAGCTTGGGAACAAATTAGAACCAGATATTTAAATGTCAGTTTCTGTCCCTTTGTATCAATCCAATCCTCAGTGGCAATGAGTGCCACAATAATGTTGCATAAAAATATTTTTTTTGAAGAGTGCATATGACAATAATTTATTTTTCTTGGTCATAGGTCTGCAAGTTAGCTCAGGAAGCTTGCTTCAGGCTGTGGCTTGGCTGGGCTTGGTTGGGCTTCCCTGGGCTTCTCTCTAGGCTGAGAATTGAATTCAGGTTCTTTCCCATTCTGCTTGGACCAAAGGATACCTGGAGCATGTACTTCTCATGATGAATCCCTAAATTACATGAGGCTGAGCAGAAATAAGGGGTATCTATTACAGCCTAAGCCTGCAAGTGCCATTCTGACCCTCCAATCTATATTCCATCGACCAAAGCAAGGCACATGGCCCAAAGTCTTGGGGGACAAGAAAATATAATCTCAAGTAGGAAGCACTACAAAATTATGTGGCAAAGGATTAGTTATAAATAATTAGTGAATAATGATCCAATTCACCATACCCCTCATTCTGCCTTTTCATCCTGAATTATATAGAATAATTAAGGGCATCACAAGCCACACAGTCTCTCAGGCTTAAAGACCCAGAATGCTTTTGACATATCCACATCCACAATTCCCTTTATCTAGTCACAGTTTTCTGAATTCTTTTCTCTTACTTCCATCCCTTCCTTTGTTTTTATTATCATTGCTTGACTGTAGGTTTTATTTCCTTTATATTATTATATAAGTTTATGTTATAATAATACAAGTATGATTTATAAACATACATATAATTTAAATGTAAATGTTATTTATAAATTATTTATATGTGCTCTAAACTGGTTTCTCTGCCCCCAACTTCTCCCCACTGTTACCCACTGTTCATATTTTACTTTCTGAGGTACAATTATGGTATTTTATACTCTTCTGAAAGATCTCTAATTATTTATCATTTGCAGAGATTAAAATTCCTTTGCATGGAGTACAAGTCCTTTCATAATCTTCTCCCAACTTATTTTTTAAGTTTAATTTTCTTCAATCATTCAGCATGAGCTCACACTCCAAATATAAACAACTACTTCTTATTCCTGTATAATATGTGTATCTGTATATAGATTTTACCTTAGGACTTTCTTATAACTACCTCTTGAATTTCTGTCTCATTTCTTTTGACTCCACTTCACATTTCACGGTTCTGGGAAGTCTTAACTTAGTCATTCCTTCCCCTGTCCCACCACAATATTGTACGTGTCTCATGTATTGTTTGCAATATTATGTGAATGCCTAGTATTAAGCATTATATATACCATATTTTTATCCCTGCTTTGAAATATATGAGCTGGGCATTATTATCTCTATTTTACTGATTAAGAAATCAGGGTTAATAAAACTTAAGTAACTTAGTCAAGGCTGATGTACTTTGTAAGAGAAAAGGACAGTGTTCAAAGACAGGTGCTTTTGACCCCATGGAATGAGTTTTCAAATGCTATGTTATAATGCTTCACAATGTATAATTACAGATTTTTATGTCTATCTACTTTTCTACTTGTGTGAATTAATCAAAACAGAGACCTAGTTTTATTCATTTTTGCAATGTTACCAATCAGTATTCTTGTCTCCAGATATCTGTTAGATAAATTATAGAATGAATAAATAAAAAGTAAAGCGAAGTATAGAACAACTGATTTTCCATTGAAAGGTACCTAGGAGCATAGAAAAAGGAAAACATCAACAACAACAAAAGTGAAATATAAAGAAAAGACCTGGAATTCTGGAATTAGAAAGATTAGAATTGAGAGACAACTTAGATGGGGAGAAATTAGAGGCCTTTTCCTACTGGATACCAAGAGATATTGCCTTATAGATCCAAACATGCGCCCTCCAGAATTTCCAACAGGCTAAAGAAGACAATCTCAATGTATTATAGTGCATGCTTTGTTTCATTTTCTTCCTGCTATAAAAATGACTGTTCTGGTTTGAGAAAGTGTTTACTTTTGCTTTTTGAATAATTTTCTGGGGAAAACTTCTATGTTTATGGTGGGGGAGGTGATGGAAAACTTTAAAATTGGCCTTATGATGCAGAACATTTTTAAGCTGCTGTAAATAAATTATAAAGTGCTTTTCTTTTTCAGAAGTCTAATTCCTACTTCTCAGACTGTAATTGTTAACATAAACCCTTTAAGGCAGTTTGTCGTCATCTCCACCTGAATGTTCTATCTTGTTTTATCTGTGATTTTGCTCTTGCTTTATTACCTTAAAGAGCCCTTGGCTACTCTCTAATGAGAGAAAATCAGGTTTCTGTAGCCTAGGTCACCCTCTATTGCTTGAAGGTAGGAAGAAGAAAGTTCATTGGAAGGTAAAAAACAACAACAACAAAATCTAGCAGACCAAATCTCCTTTACATCCTATTGTAATTACCAAGAATTGCCTGTCTGACACTAAATTTTATTTTTGCTTGACCAAAATAAAAAAAAAAGAAGAAGAAGAAATAACAACAGTATAATATTTCCCCTTGGGGAATTAGCCTTATCTTGGTATTCTCTCTCTCTCCTGTGATCTCTAAATGCTGACAAATCTGCTAAACAACAAGCCCTGGTGTTTCCTTCTGAACCCCCAAGTTCTTTCCTTACAGCAGTTGGCCTGGGGCAAGGTTTTTCAATCAGTGTCAGCTTCAAGCCAGCAGCTTGCATCCTACTGCAAAATTTATGGACCATGCTGATGAGAACAATGTGGCTCCCCGGGAAGATGACTGGGAATTGGCAGAGGAGTTTTGTAGGTCTGAGCTCTGCAGCTGGGCCATTGATTGTTCCTTCATCTGGTTGGACTTCAAAAGGTTGCATGCCTCGTTATCTGTTTTGCACTCCTAACCAAAAGCTACTTTGGGAACACAAGATTCTGCTTAAAATATGTTAGTGTTTTCCACAACCCATCTCCGCTTTACAGAGATCACTCCTTTTCCAAGCTTCAAGTTACTAGCGTGATAGGGGAGAGAAGAGAGTGAAGTATTTGACTGGTTAGGTACCTGATTTGTCTTGATGCAAATGACCAGGAGGTAAAAGAATGGGGTGTACTGAATGGTAGCAAAGCATCTGGCACACTGCCTGCCATACAGTATATGCCAAATGAGTACTTGGAGAGGAAATTGAGTGTAGACTCTGAAGTGTAGACTCTGGATTTAAATTCTGGCACTATTCCTTTTCAGCTGTGTGGACGTTAGCAGGTACTTAACCTGCTAGTGTCTCTGTTTTCTCAGCTAAAACAATATTAATGCTTCCTAGGAATGGTTTAAAAAGTGTGTGAGAAAATGCATGCACATTCTTATAAGTATACATAGCTAGTGCTAAATTTATGTATTTGCTAAAGAAGAACAACAAATAGAAAAAATTGATTCTAGCCACGTTGAAGGTCCATTTTCCCTCATTCTTCAAACAATAGTTGAGATATGGCTAGAAATACCCACACTTTTTTATAGCCATTGAATCCCTGAAAGAAGTTACCTAAGAGAAAAAAGATCTGTCTTATATACACATATATATATGGTGTTTCTGTGTGTCTTTTATATATATATATATCTCACATGTGTCATATACATATATCTCACATATATATTATATTGTATATTTAGTATATGCTATGTTATATGTTTCTATATATAAACATTTCTTATATGTAATACATATAAATCTGATTTTTTATGTATAGATACATTACATTATATAATATTTTATGATATCTTATTTTTAAGCCTACTTTGGTACTTCTGCTAAGTGAAATTGGTATGTTTGCAGAAAGGAGAATAACTAATTTAAAATCTGAGTGTCTAGATTGTGGTTATATTTGTGTTAGCTGCCTGAGAACTGACGTTTTGATATAACCTGGTTTGAGAGTGTTTATTTAATTGGCTTTTCAGGAGACTATTTCATTTGGTTCAAATACTATTTTCTGAAAAATATATTCTGGCTTTCTGATTCAGCGTGAAGGTGGAAACCATCAGAGTTTAAATATAAGATAGGTGGGGATGATGTTGAAAGATTTTACTTTATAATTTGCTTGGCTCATATTATCAGTGTGAGTTTGCAATTCAGTTTTTGGTTAGTTGATTTAAATTCAGGTCTTCTCAGAAATGAACTGATGAAAAACCATGAGAGTTATTGATCATCTTCAGTGATATATGCAACAAAGCAGTCCAAGGAATCTTTAGATGTGTCCAGATGCAGTCAGTTCTGATTAGGTACAGGCTTTGTCCAAATTATCAATAAAAAATGTCATCTACATGTAGTAGAAATGGGAGAGGGGTTGGAATCAGATAGAGCTAGATTTGTTCTTGCTAAAAACTGAGTAACCCTCTGGCCCCAATTCATATGTTGAAATCCTAACCCCTGATGTGATGGTATTAGGAGGTGAAGCATTTGGGAGGTGATTGCTCACAAGTGCTCATATATGGGATTAGCGCCCTTGTAAAAGAGACCCCCAGAGCACTTCCTTGCCCTTTCTACCATGTAAGAACACAGCAGCAAAACATGACCTATGAACTAGGAAGGAAACCCTCAGCAAATATCAAATCTGCAACCTTTTTGATCTTGGACTTTCCAGCCTCTAGAACAGTAAGAAATAAATTTCTGTTGTTTAGAAGCTACCCAGTCTGTGGTATTTTTGTTATAGTGGCCAGAACGAACTATGACAATTCTTGACTTCACCATTTGCTGGCTGGTGACTCCAAAGTTTTAGATTTTTGTTTCCTTGTTTATACTTGGTGACCTTAGTATTATCTCTCTAAACTTCACTTTCTATATAGAGATAATTATACCTCCTTGCTGTTGTGTATTCAATGAAATACTGCTTGAGAAATTAGCCAAATAGTCAACTGAAAATTTTTTATAGTGATTTCATATTTTCAGTGATATAGATTCTATCACTAATAAAGTATCAATTAAAATTATCAAAACATAACCCAAGTTTGGATAAGGTAAAAATAGCATAGGTTTTGGAGGTAAGATTAAGTGAGCCTGAATTTTAGGCTTTATTTACTAGTCTGATAATCCACAGCAAGTTAATAGATATTAGATTCTTAGTTTCCTTATTGGTAAAATAGAATATACTGAGCCCGAAGATTTACTAAGCTATCTAGATAGTGTTCAATATATATTGCTTTTCTCATTTTTTATTAAATATGTTTGCTGTTTTTATTAAAATATGTTTGCTCTTTTACTTTTTTGCTAAAAACAAAATAAATGGAGCCCTAAGTAACTGATTAATGTGGCGACAGAGTTTGGTCTTTTTTGTGTCTTTTTCTTCTGCCTACAATATTTTTCTTCTCTTCCTTCTATATCTAGCAAACCTTTAGTTTTTATTGAAAGCCCTTCTCCTTCTGAAATATTACCCCCTCTCTCTTAATATTAAGATAATGAAGAACTAAGATTTTTAAGAATATATTTTCTCAGACATTATTTTACCTATACGCATGAGTTTTTGTGTTTAATCTTCACAGCACACTGTATTTTGAGTATCTCCATGAGATTGAAGAAGTAAATTGATGGATTTAAGATCACACCACTCATATATGATGAAGAAGTAGTGGATCTGGAATTCTAACCCACATTTATATATCCCTAAAGTCCCAATCAATTTGGATTTTTTTCTCCTGTCTTCCTCTGCTCCCAGAGGACTAGTACTCATCTTTCTTTTAACATTCATGCAATTTGGTGGGATCATTTTCACATACTGTCTTTTCTATTAAACTATGAACATCTCAGTGTCAGCAGCCATAGTTTGTTCATCATTGCACTCAGTCCTGCAGCACTCTCTGGCAGATATTAGATATTCAGTTAGTGCTTGGGTTAACATGTGCACCAAACATTGACATGCAGTTTCCAAATAATTAACTTATCATACAATAGTTATTAACAAAGTGATGCTTACCAGAGTGCAATCTTTCCTCTGTTATTCAGAAGATTCTATAGGGCAAAGAAGTGCTTTACGAGAAACACATAATTATGAATATTAATTATTGGCAAGCAGTAAGCATAAAAACATGTTTTATTTCAAGTAATACCTTTACTACTGTTGTCTGTAAATTTCTAAGTCATCCTGTGATAGTTGTATTTCTTGACAGCTGTCAGTATCTACAATTTTAGTCTGGACTATGCAGACTTGTACACATTATATATGTGTTTCCCTGGCACAGTATCTATAGTGAGATTAACAAAAAGATCATTTGTAGGATTTACATTAGATAACCTGAAGTTAAAAAGATTCTACATATTCTAGTATCCTGGTATTCACAGAAAATTAATTAAGTCAAATTAATAAGGGAGCCAGATATTTCTCATTAAAGTCAGCAATTTAAAACTTTAAAAATAACATAGTTTTCAACCATATATAGGAGAAACAAAATTTACTGACCTCATTTGATTGGTTATCTACTTTTGTAAGTCCCTGAAGTAGCAAACAATTACTCTTGTCAGTTTTTGTTACAGTCTTGGAAAGATCTAGGGCAACCCTTTCTCATTTTTTTTTTCTTTCTTCAACATGTTTAAATGCAGACAACAAGGACACTTCACAGGCTTATGCCAAAGACATCAATCGTTTTTTAATGAGGCCATCACCCTGAGTAGGTCATGGAATATTAAAAAAAAAATGAACATATTGCTGTCATTGGGGATTGTCACTGGGGCTGAAGGGTATCGATGAGGAAACACAATACCAGGACACAATACACTGAACTGCCTACTTTTCAAAAGGCAGTTAATTAGAAAATGCTATATGAACGACCCTTGCCCACGTCCTTGGTGCACTCAAGTTATGTCTGTGTGAGTAAGAGAACCATGCTCTGCTTTTCTCAATAGAGGACTAGTTGGCTGAGACACATGACCAGGCATTATCTACACAGTCAATTGGGAGAATTAAAAGGTCATTCATTCAATAGGAAAGATTTCCCTTTTAGTGGCCCTGTCTAGCAGGGAGATTATCATCATGAATGAGCAAGAAGGAGAACAATAGTTTGTGAGGACCTAGATCCAATCAATGAGAATACTGAGGAAAAGAAATTGAAAGATAAGGTGTTACTATAATGACATTTAAGCTCTTCATCTTCAGCTTCTCATTTTCTCCTCTAGTCCCATCTTTCACTGCTCACTATTACACAGTTAGTGCAGAAGCAAGATAGAAATTGCTTATTTTCCTGTTTACACCTCCTCTATTTCATCTGCAGGCCATAGCACATGTCGTTTACTTAAACTGGGACATCCTCTTGCTTATCCTCCTGGAAAATGCCTATTTATTATTCAAGTCTGTTCATGCGCTACCACTTGTGTAAAGCTGTTCTGACTCTTTCAGCCAAGCAGTGCTGGCCCAATGTGGAGATCTGTGGCAAAAATGATTATGACTATCTACCAAATTTCCATAGCAAGGTGTTTTCTCTGGGAAGCAGCTTCTTAAGGAGGAACTGCAATTTTCAGATTCCCTGTAATCTAAGTGGAATCCTTTAATTAGCTTTTGCCATAGCCTGTGAGCAGAAATCATATGCATTACTTTTTGCTTAAGATGTTTAGGAAGTGGTTGTAACCTTTTCCCACATCTTCCATCTGAATACAGAGACTGAAAGAGTATAGGAGATGCCTGAGGAAGAAGATGAGTGAATAATACGTAGAGGAAAACCACCTTTCTGCTATCTGGGAACACCTGCATCCAAGCTATTAAAATATAGAATTCATTAGTTTTACCATCTAGGATTTCCCTTAATAATGTGATATACAAGACTTAGGTTAATACACATATGCCATAGAACCGGCATTTTAAAACTAATTAGTTACTTCATTGCACACCTTCTTTCTTAGTAGACTTAGGAAACATGTCTTGTTACTTTTGCAGCTCAACTGCCTAGCAAACTAGTCACACTGTATAGGGATGCAATAACATAGGATGAATTAATGATGATCTCGTAACTACTCTTTAATGAGAACCTTTACTGCACAGCAGCATATGACATTTATCTCCTTTAAATCTGCAACATCTGTGCAGTGAGCACTAAAATCTATGTTTTCCAGAAGGTCATAATCGTTTATTCATCTGAGTATACATTGATTCCTGATGCTGTACCATACAATTTCCAAGGACCAAAGACAAAGCCATGAAAAGAGAGGTGTTTTTTGTTGTTTCAAAGTCTATAGCCAATACAGTTCATTCATTTACAAATTTTGTCTTCAGTGTTTCTGGGGACACTTTTTAAATCATAGATCTCCACTGCTCTGTAAGTTCAGAGTCACATAGTCATACAACATATTCTCCAAAGCCAATGCTGTTTCTGAAGTAAAGAATTATCAGGTTTTCTTATGTTCTGTGAAAAACGTTGACAGTGAGGCCAGTCGATGGGGCTTTTTAGTTGTCATAATTTGTTTTCAAAATTATTTTTTTGTTCCAAAAATGTATGAAGTCATTGCTATATATTGATATAGTGAGAAGAGTTCCCAGTGTATTAGTCTTGGTGTTGAAATAACCAGTTTATTATGTAAATTTTAATTGCATTCTTTTCTTGTAAATAAATGTTTACAGGTGACCTTCATGTCTACAAAACTAACAAATGGTATAGTACCTAATTTCTTCCTTGCCCAGGTCTGTGCAAGCTAATAATGCTATTCCTGCACCCATGTAATAAACTTCTTTTTGCTTGGAGTCTGGAATTCAATTGCTTAACAGTTAAAATTCACAGCACAAGGTCAATCATTATGGATGATACTAGTTTGAAGCTAAGCTTTCTCCTTGTCTTTGTTTGGTATCAGCTGAATTTCTCTGTGACTGTAAATCTTATCAATACTCATCCAAAGAAACTAGCTTGAAGAATAATTGAGAGTGCATTTGGGCAATGACCACACAAAGCTTTTTGTACTCTGAGTAAATTTCAAAGAGTGAATAGCAAATACCTCATTTCAATAGGTAAGTGCAAGCATTTATATAGTAGGGTAGACTGCAGATATAGGCTCTTTCATCAAAAGCCAGGGAAGGTGGTTCCAGTAGCTGCAACTCCCCAGGAAAAGAAATATAACATAGTTGTTATGAGTACAGGTAGCTCAGTGGCTTCTGTCATTTGCAACTGATGAAATTCAAATTATAAAAATCATCATTACAAGACTTAAACATGATAATGGATGGGTAGTTCTTTTTTTAAAAAAAATTCTTTATTTTAGTTTATTATTATTATACTTTAAGTTTCAGGGTACATGTTCACAATTTGCAGGTTTGTTACATATGTATACATGTGCCATGTTGGTGTGCTGCACCCATTAACTCGTCATTTAGCATTTTTTATGGCTCGTTGGTCTAGGGGTATGATTCTCGCTTAGGATGTGTAGTTCTTACCTACAGTGACTGGTGCATATTGAGTTCTCAGTAAATGTTAACTTTAAATATTATCCTATAATACATTGTAAAAATGTAACTTTCTAACATATTAGAAATATATCAGATGAGACTGAGCAATATTTCAGGACTCCTGCTATTGAATACAAACATTCAAAATTTCCCAAGTCCTATAGGTGGAGTGTCCCTGATCTGAAACGCTTGGGACCAGATGTGTCTTCAGATTTCAGATGTTTTCAGATGTTGGAATATTCATACAGACATAATAAGATGTCTTAGGAATGAGCCCCAAGTGTAAACACGAAATTCATTTATGTTTCATATATGCCTCATCCACATAGCATAAAGGTAATTTCATACAATATTTTTAATAATATTGTGCATGAAACAAAGTTTTGACGGCATTTTCACTGTGACCCATTATATGAGGTCAGGTGTGAAATTTTCCATTTATGGGTTCATGTTAGTGTTAAAAAAAGTTTCAGGTTTCGGATCATTACAGATTTCAAATTTTTGAATTTGGGATGCTCAATTTATATTATCAGGGTTCCTGAGTCTTACTTGATTCATATGCTACTACCATGAACAGAAGTTTCTCTGAGGAGCATTATGAAAGGGTAATGCCTGAGCATCTGCTGCATGGCAAAGCAGGGGAGATGAGCTTCTCTGCAGAGTCTGTAACAACGTCTTTGTTAATTATTTTCATCAATTTGGAAGAAAGATTTTTTGACATATTTAGTCTTCACTTTTTTTTTTGCTCTAACAGCCTTATATATACCTTATTTCTTGAAAAGGAAAAAACAATTTCTGTTAGTCAAATTATTCACAGATCTTCTCAGTACTACCTATAACATCTTAAAAGTGTCTCAGTAAAGGTATTTTTATTTTTGACTCTAAGAAATAGCTTCCATTAACTCAAAATAATAATAATAAGAGAGAAAAAAGAAAGAAAAGAAGGAAAAGGAGGAGAAAGGAAGAGGATAAAGAGAGGAAAAGGAAAACGCAATTACAGTAACAACAAAAAGGAGAGGAGAAGCGAGGAATATGTCAATGAAAGTATTTTTTTGGAGAGTCTAAGTAAAACCATCTTTGAATTACTTTTTCCATTGCCTGAAGCTTTTATTTGGTTAAAGTCAGATCATCATTTTTCTCAGGAAACAAGAGGCTACAATCTAAAAAAAAAAAAATTTGATATAGGTAGAAAATGTTCAACTAAATTAAATTCTATGATAATTAACAAACCTTGTATATATTCAATATCCTATGAAATATAAACAAAAGTCTACAATTCCTCAAATAAAACAGAGTGGATTTTGAGTTACATTTAGGTTCAAATCCTAGCACCTACTTATGACTTTCCCTTAGGAAAGTGACTTTAACTGATTCTTTTTCCACCTAATGGAAGTAAACTTGCCTATTTTATAGGTTCGTTTTAGAGAAAAACCAAACACTGCATAACAAATACTGAGCAGAAGGCCACACACACAGCAGATTTGCCAGATATTTTAGTTTTTTTTTCTGCCCACCTTCAAGAAACTTGACTTTTCATTGGGACAATGTGGCATGAACATATTATTTCCTTAACCATCTATCAGGCTGTCTGGGATTATGGAGCAATGTAAGCTACTCAAATAGGAAGTCACTCAGAGAACTCATGAGAAGGACAATGCTGGGGCCTTATGAAAAAGCAGGGATTGGGGTTGGTTGCTGAAAGGAAAAGTGGGAAAGGCTTTGCTAAAAGAGACACTGGTGTTTTAAGGAGTGGCAATGGAATTGGAGGTGACTGAGGAAAGTGGAAGAAGGAGCTAACATTTCTTAATTGCTATAGTTGAAGAGTTTCATATACAGATTCTTTGGCAGGATGCTTGACTCAGCTGGTGAAAAGAAGAATGTCCTCCCACAGAATACAGTAAAATCCCCATACAGGAACCAAGGAGAGGAGAAGGATTATGTGGACTTTTGTTGCTGGAGGAGCCTGCCTTCTTGAGGCCAGATCATCACACCCTATAATTGGGAGAATCTGGACATAGGACAAAGGGAGCTACATCTATATTCCTTTGAAGACAATGGTCAGGATTTATGACCATTTATTGTTTCCATTTTTTAGTCACGATGCTCATAGTATTTACCATTATTGGTAAATAATGGTAATTGGTAATGGTAAGTATTTACCATTAATCCTCACCACATGCTACAGGGTAGGTATTTTTAATTAATTGGTAATTAAATATAGAAAATTGAGGATATAAAAGTTTAATAACTGAATAACTTGATCAAGTTTCCAAAGTTGTAATTGGCAAAGTCAATGACTTGAGATTTCCCCAATCCAGGATTATTAAAATTTCATTTTCTTGGGTGGATGGCAAGATGGCTAAACCAGAACAGCTCCAGTCTACAGCTCCCAGCAAGATCAATGCAGAAGGCAGGTGAGATCTGCATTTCCAACTGAGGTACCTGGCTCATCTCATTGGGACTGGTTAGACAGTGGGTGCAGCCCATGGAGGGCAAGCCAAAGCAGGGTGAGGCATTGCCTAACCCAGGAAGCACAAGGGGTCAGGGAACTCCCTCCTCTAGCCAAGGGAAGCTATGAGGGGCTGTGTCGTGAGGAATGATGCAGTCTGCCCCAAATACTATGCTTTTCCCAAGGTCTTCACAACCCGCTGACCAGGAGATTCCCTTGGGTGCCTACCATGACTACGGCCCTGGGTTTCAAGCACAAAACTGGATAGCCATTTGGGCAGACACTGAGCTAGCTGCAGGAGTTTAATTTCATAACCCAGTTGTGCCTGGAATGCCAACAAGACAGAACCGCTCACTCCCCTGGAAAGGGGGCTGAGGCCAGGGAGCCAAGTGGTTTTCCTCAGTGGATCCCAGCCCCAGCAAGCTAATATCCACTGGCTTGAAATTCTCACTGCCAGCACAGCAGTCTGAAGTTGATCTGGGATGCTTGAGCTTGGTGGGGGGAGGCGCATCTGCCATTACTGAGGCTTAAGAAGGCAATTTTCCTCTCACAGTGTAAGCAAAGCCTCCAGGAAGTTTGAACTGGGTGAAGCCCACTGCAGCTCGGCAAAGCCGCTGAAGCCAGACTACTTCTCTAGACTCTTCCTCTCTGGGCAGGCCATCTCTGAAAGAATGGCAGAAGCCTCAGTCAGGGGCTGATAGATAAAACTGCCATCTCCCTGGAACAGAGCACCTTGGGGAAGGGGTAGCTGTGGGTGCAGCTTCAGCAGACTTAAAAGTTCCTGCTTGCCAGCTCTGAAGAGAGCAGTGGATCTCCCAGCACAGTGCTCAAGCTCTGCTAAGGGACAGATTGCCTCCTCAAGTGGGTCCCTGACCCCTGGCCTCCTGACTGGGAGGCACCTCCCACCAGGGGTTGACAGACACCTCATACGGGAGAGCTCTGGCTGGCCTCTGGCAGGTGCCCCTCTGGGATGAAGCTTCCAGAGGAAAAGAACAGGCAGCAATCTTTGCTGTTCTGCAGCCTCTGCTGGTGATACCTAGGCAAACAGGGTCTAGAGTGGACCTCCAGCAAACTCTAGCAGACCTGCAGCAGAGGGGCCTGAATGTTAGAAGGAAAACTAACGAACAAAAAGGAATAGCATCAACATCAACAAAAAGGATGTCCACTCAAAAACCCTATCAGAAGGTCACCAACATCAAAGATCAAAGGTAGATAAATCCATGAAGATGAGGAAAAACCAGCGCAAAAAGGCTGAAAATTCCAAAAACCAGAACTCCTCTTCTCCTCCAAAGGATCACAACTCGTTGGCAGCAAGGGAACAAAACTGGATGGAGAATGAGTTTGATGAATTCACAGAAGTAGACTTCAGAAGTTGAGTAATAACAAACTCTTTCAAGCTAAAGGATCATGTTCTAACCCAATGCAAAGAAGCTAAGAACCTTAAAAAAAGGTTAGAGGAATTGCTAACTAGAATAACCAGTTTAGAGAAGAACATAAATGACCTAATGGGGCTTAAAAAAACAGCACAAGAATTTCGTGAAGCATACATGAGTATCAATAGCTGAATCGATCAAGCAGAAGAAAGGATATCAGAGACTGAAGATTAACTTAAAGGAATAAAGCGTGAAGACAAGATTAGAGCAAAAAGAATGAAAATGAATGAACAAACCTCCAAGAAATATGGGACTATGTGAAAAGATCAAACCTACGTTTGATTGCTGTATCTGAAAGTGATGGGGAGAATTGAACCAAGTTGGAAAACACTCTTCAGGATATTATCCAGGAGAACTTTCAACTTCCCCAGCCTAGCAAAACAGGCCAACATTCAAATTCAGAAAATACAAAGAACACCACTAAGATACTCTTTGAGAAGAACAACTCCAAAACACATAATCACCAGATTCACCAAGGTTGAAATGAAGGAAAAAATGTTAAGGGCAGCCAGACAGAAAGGTCAAGTTACCCACAAAGGGAAGCCCATCAGAATAACAGTGGATCTCTCTGCAGAAACCCTACAAGCAAGAAGAGAGTAGAGGCCAATATTCAACATTCTTAAAGAAAACAATTTTCAATCCAGAATTTTATATCCAGCCAAGTAAGCTTCATAAGTGAAAGAGAAATAAGATCCTTTACAGATAAGGAAATGCTGAGAGATTTTATCACCACCAGGTCTGCTTTACAAGAGTTCCTGAAGGAAGCACTAAACATGGAAAGGAAAAACTGGTACCACCACTGCAAAAATATACCAAATTGTAAAGACCATTGACGCTGTGAAGAAACTGCATCAACTAACAGGCAAAATAACCAGCTAGCTTCATAATGACAGGATCAGATTAACACATAACAATATTAACCTTAAATGTAAATGGGCTAAATGCCCCAATTCAAAGACAGACTGGCAAATTGGATAAAGAGTCAAGACCCATCAGTGTGCTGTATTCAGGAGGCTGAACTCACGTCCAAAGACACACATAGGCTCAAAATAAAGGGATGGAGGAATATTTACCAAGCAAATGGAAAGCAAAAAAAAAAAAAAAAAAGCAGGGGTTGCAATCCTAGTCTCTGATAAAACAGACTTTAAACCAACAAAGATAAAAAAAGACAAAGAAGGGCATTACATAATCATAATGCAATGAGAAAAACTATTCTAAATATATAAGCACCCAATTCAGGAGCACCCAGATTCATAAAGCAAGTTCTTAGAGACCTACAAAGAGACTTAGACTCCTACACAATAATAGTGAGAGACTTTAACACCCCACTGTCAATATTAGACAGATCAATGGGTCAGAAAATTAACAAGGATATTCAGGACTTGCACTCAGCTCTGTACCAGGTGGACCCTATAGACATCTACAGGACTCTCCACCCCAAATCAACAGAATATATATTCTTCTCAGCACCACATCACACTTATTCTAAAACTGACCACATTATTGGAAGTAAAACACTCCTCAGCAAATGTGAAAGAAAGGAAATCATAACAAACAGTCTCTCAGACCACAGTGCAATCAAATTAGAACTCAGGATTAAGAAAATCACTCAAAACCACACAACTATATGGAAACTGAACACCTGCTCCTGAATGATTACTGGGTAAATAATGAAATTAAGATGGAAATAAAGAAGTTCTTTGAAACCAATGAGAATAAAGAGACAATGTACCAGAATCTCTGCGACACAGCTGAAGCAGTGTTTAGAGGGAAATTTATAGCACTAAATGCCCAAAGGAGAAAGGAGGAAAGATGTAAAATCGGCACCCTAACAACACAGTTAAAAGAACTAGAGAAGCAAGAGCAAACAAATTCAAAAGCTAACAGAAGACAAGAAATAACTAAGATCAGAGCAGAACTGAAGGAGATAGAGACATGAAAAATCCCTAAAAAAATCAGTGAATCCAGGAGCTGGTTTTTGAAAAGATTAACAAAACAGATAGACTGCTAGCCAGACTAACAGAGAAGAAAAGAGAGAAGAATCAAATAGATACAATAAAAAATGATAAAGGAGATATCACCACTGATCCACAAAAATACAAACTACTATAAGAAAATACTATAAACACCTCTACACAAATAAACTAGAAAATCTAGAAGAAATGGACTAATTCCTGCACACATGCACCCTCCCAAGACTAAGGAAGGAAGAAGTCAAATTTTTGAATAGACCAACAACGTGTTCAGAAATTGAGGCAGTAATTAATAGCCAACCAAAAAAAGCCCAGGACCAGACAGATTCACAGCCAAATTCTACCAGAGGTACAAAGACGAGCTGGCACCATTCCTTCTGAAACTATTCCAAACAATAGAAAAAGAGGGATGCCTCCCTTGCCAGGTCTCACAGACCCTGGCCGAGCAACAGATAAAAGGAGTACTCAGACACAGGTAGGCTGTGAAAGAGCAGCTAGGGGACTGCCGGCACGAGGGGCTGAAGAGAGTTAGCAGTCCCGATAAGCTGGAGCCGCTTGTATTTATTCAGTACTAGTATAATGTCAAAGGCCTGTAGCCAACACAATATGTGGGTAATTAACATGGTTGTCCTCTCTTGCAGGGAGCAGTCTTGCACGTGGATGATCAAAGGTCAGTCTCCAGATGACATAAGTAAATAAACTTATCTAGATAGATTTTTTTACACTCCCTTGTTACCTACTCCTTGCCCTTAGCCTCAGGGTAAGAGAATTAGCTGCCTTCAGCTTTAGTCTCTCCCAAAGCTTTTGCAAGACCTTCCGACCTTTCAAGAAGGTTGGTGTCTTTCCTTATAGCTTCTCCCACCACCCTGACTGATCTCTTACACCCACTAACTGATTTTACGAGGCCAGCATCATCCTTATTCCAAAATCTGGCAGAGACACAACAAAAGAAGAAAATTTCAGGCCAAGATCCCTGATGAACATCAATGCGAAAATACTCAATAAAATACCGGCAAGCCAAATCCAGCAGCACATCAAAAAGCTTATCCAACACAATCAAGTTGGCTTCATCTCTGGGATGCAAAGCTGGTTCAACATACGCAAATCAATAAACATAATCCATCACATAAACAGAACCAATGACAAAACCACATGATTATCTCAATAGATGCAGAAAAGGCCTTGGATAAAATTCAACACCCTTCATGCTAAAAACTCTCAATGAACTAGGTATTGATGAAATGTATCTCAAAATAATAAGAGCTATTCATGACAAACCCACAGCAAATATCATACTGAATGGGCAAAAGCTGGAAGCATTCCCTTTGAAAACTGGCACAAGACAAGGATGCCCTCTCTTACCACTCCTAATCAACATAGTGTTGGAAGTTCTGGTAAGGACAATCAGGCAAGAGAAAGAAATAAGGGGTATTCAAATAGGAAGAGAGGAAGTCAAATTGTCTCTGTTTGCAGATGACATAATTGTGTATTTAGAAAACCCCATCATATCAGCCCAAAATCTCCTTAAGCTGATAAGTAACTTCAGCAAAGTCTCAGGATACAAAATCAATATACAAAAATCACAAGCATTCCTATATACCAATAATAGACAAACAGAGAGCCAAATTATGAGTGAATTCCCATTCACAATTGCTGCAAAGAGAATAAAATACCTAGGAATACAACTTACAAAGGATGTGAAGAATCCCTTCAAGGAGAACCACAAAGCACTGCTCAAGGCAATAAGAGAGAACACAAACAAATGGCAAAATATTTCATGCCCATGGATAGGAATAATCAATATCATGAAAATGGCCATACTGCCCAAGGTAATTTATAGATTCAATGCCATCCCCATCAAGCTACCAATGACTTTCTTCACAGAATTGGAAAAAATACTTTAAAGTTCATATGGAACCAAAAAGAGCCCACATTGCCAAGACCATCCTAAGCAAAAAGAACAAAGCTGGAGGCATCACACTACCTGACTTCAAACTATACTACAAGGCTACAGTAACCAAAACAACATGGTACTGGTACCAAAACAGAGATATAGACCAATGGAACAGAACAGAGGCCGCAGAAATAATGCCACACATCTTCAACCATCTGATCTTTGACAAACCTGACAAAAAGAAGCAATGGGGAAAGGATTCCCTATTTAATAAATGGTGCTGGGAAAACTGGCTAGCCATATGCAGAAAACTGAAACTGGACCCCTTCCTTACATCTTATACAAAAATTAACTCACGATGGATTAAAGACTTAAATGTAAGGCCTAAAATCATAAAAACCCTAGAAGAAAACCTAGGCAATACCATTCAAGACATAGGCATTGACAAAGACCTCATGACTAAAACAGTAAAATCAATAGCAATAAAAGGCAAAATTGACAAATGGGATCTAATTAAACTAACGAGCTTCTGCACAGCAAAAGAAACTGTCATTAGAATGAACAGGCAAGCTACGGAGTGGGAGAAAATTTTTGCAATCTATCCATCTGACAAAGGGCTAATATCCAGAATCTACAAGGAACATAAACAAATTTACAAGAAAATCAAACAACCACATCAAAAAGTGGGTGAAGGATATGAACAGACACTTCTCAAAAGAAGATATTTATGTGGCCAACAAACATATGAAAAAAAGCTCATCATCATTGGTCATTAGAGAAATACAAATCAAAACCACAATGAAATACCATCTCACACCAGTTAGAATGGTGATCATTAAAAAGTCAGGAAACAACAGATGCTGGAAAGGATGTTGAGAAATAGGAGCCCTTTTACACTGTTGGTGGGAGTGTAAATTAGTTCAACCATTGTGGAAGACAGTGTGGTGATTTCTCAGGGATCCAGAGCCAGAAATACCATTTGATCGAGCAATCCAATTACTGGGTATATACTCAAAGATTATAAATCATTCCACTATAAAGATACATGCACATATATGTTTATTGCAGCACTGTTCAAAATAGCAAAGACTTGGAACCAACCCAAATGCCCATCAATGATAGACTGGATAAAGAGAATGTGGCACAAACACACCACGGAATACTATGCAGCCATAAAAAAGGGTGAGTTTGTGTCCTTTTCAGGGACATGGATGAAGCTGGAAACCATCATTCTCAGCAAACTAACACAGGAACAGAAAGCCAAACACTGCATGTTCTCACTCTAAAGTGGGAGTTGAACAATGAGAACACATGGACACAGGGAGAGGAAGGAACGTCACACACTGAGGTCTGTCAGGGAGTGGGCGGCTAGGGGAGGAATAGCATTAGGAGAAATACTTAATGTAGATGACGGGTTGATGGGTGCAGCAAACCGCATGTCACGTGTATACCTATGTAACAAACCTGCATATTCTGCACATGTATCCCAGAACTTAAAGTATAATACAAATTATTTTTAATTGTCATACAGTAAAATGAGTCTTTTTTATTTTGATAAATTAACTATAAATTTTAAAACATGTATAGATTTGTGTAACAGCTCTATAGTTAGTATTCGGAACAGTTCCATCACCTCCAAAAATTCACTTGTGCTATTCATTATGATCATCTTCTAAGCTCTGGTACAATATTACACAAATATACAATTGTTTGAGATTGACTAGCTTCTTTCATTAAGCATAATGCCTTTGAAGCTAATCCAAGTTATTGTATATATCAACAGTTTGTCCCTTTTTATTGCTGAATAATATTCTATAGCATCAAAATACCTCCACATATTATTTATCTATTCACTCACTGAAGGCTGTGAATCTAGATTCATTTAATATTTCCTATCACCAAGATAAGGAGATTCTTCCATAGCCTTTAAGAAATTTGTGTATCTCACTAATAATTTAGAATGTTGATTTTTTTCTCTGTCCTACAGTTTTCTTTTCTAATATGCTATCTGTTCTTTATCTTTTTATGCAAATAAATAAGTAATGTGATATATTGGTTAGGGGTACAGCTTCTGGAGCCAGATTTCATAGGTTGAATTTCGACTCTACAACTTGCTCATTGTACAACATTTGCATGTTACTTAATTTTTATGGACTTCAGCTTTTCCATCTGTAAAATAAAGATAATAATTTCTACCTGTTAATTTTCTTAAGATTAAAAGAAGTAGTACATGCAAACTTTTTGAAAACTGCTAGACACATAGTTTTACTTAAAAATATTAAGTATCCCCATACTTCTATAATTGGACATAGTTAAAATAATATATCAACAAATTTCAAACCATAATTTTATATGTGTATACATATAGGTACTTAATAGGTTTTAGTTGAGTTTCCAGTGTTAAATTCTAACCATAAGGCCTAAAATTAGGTATGTGACAGGTATAATGCTTGCAGGGTAGACAGATCACGGGAAAATTCATCAACACCACCTGGAAAACTGCTGTGGGAACTAATGATAAGGAGTTTTAAATGTTATATTGGAATTATGTTAACTAACTACAGTTGAATTTTCAGCAGCAAAATACATGCGCTGATTTTTGTTGCAGTTTGACGAAAAGGACCCAACTGCAATTCCAGTTTATATATTCCCATGACCCTTCCTTTTTCAGAGGAGAAAAGAAAGAATGTGTGATTATAAAAGCAAAGAACCCTCCATTTTTCCTGCTCATTGTTAAAAAATACTGTTTTTATTTTTATTTTTTGGACATTGATCTTTTAGAAATATTTATATTTGCTTTTTCTTCTTATTCAGAAGGGCAAGGGTAGGCTCAGGGTTTTGAGCAGAGAGAATGTTAAGTGTTTGATATTTAACCAAAGCTTATACAAATCTATTTGGATCACTAATATGTTGTGATTACAGTGAAAATCTGTTAAGATACAGATTTTTCCTTGAATGTCCAAGTGGCTCTGGCTTATAAATAAAGCCACAACATTTAATCTGGGCACTTTTGGAATAACATGGAAAATGACAAATTTACCCTCCTCCTGAAAACAAACAAAATTAAAACTCTCGTCTCTCATCTCCTCAAAGAAAAAAAACAAATACAGACAAATAAAATACACTGCCACACATATATAACACAAAAGTAATAATCCATGGTGACTCTTCTTCACAAAGACAAAAGTACCTATATTCCTTTATCTGTGTCCTCTTTTTTCTGGCATGATTTACTTAGGATTTGTCATATACTTTCACAAATTTTTCGGTTCTAATGGAATGCCATTTATCTAACTTCAACTATAGAACCCTTGACATAGTCTATATGCCTATCTGTGTAAGATATGACCATATTCTCCAAGTTATATGACTCTTTTTGACATTTGACATTGTCATTTATCTCCTCTGACATTTTCTTTGACTTATACATTTTCTTTCTTTTTTTCTGCTATTTCTTCTGCAACCACTCTTAAGAAAACCAGATAAACATTGCAATTGGATTTGAATGTCTTCCACTAATATTTCTGTTTTTAATTTCTCCCTTTTCCCTATCCTATTCATTTGTACCAAATATATTTCTAAGTCACTTCTTTCTCATATCTCTGCTCAAAAGTCTATTCCTTCCCCATACCTGTTTGTATTAGTCTGTTCTCATGCTGCTGATATAGACAAACTGGAGACTGGGTAATTTATAAAGAAAAAGAGGTTTAATGGAATCACAGTTCCACGTGGCTAGGGAGGCCTCACAATCATGGTGGAAGGTGAAAGCCACATCTTACAGGGCAGCAGACAAGAGAGAGAATGAGAACCAAGTGAAAGCGGTTTCTCCTTATAAAATCATCAGCTCTTGTGGAACTTATTCACTACAAGGAGAACAGTATGGGGGAAACTGCCTTCATGATTCAATACTCTGTCACCAGGTCCCTCCCACAACACATGGGAATTATGGGAGCTACAATTCAAGTTGAGATTTGGATGGGGACACAGCCAAACCACATCACTGTTCCATGTATAGTCTGCCAACAACTTATATGATAGCAAGTCCTATCTCTTTATTGTTTCAGTAAAACATTTGTAGTCATCCTTAATTCTTGCTTTGTCTTTATATCTACTTGCACACCAATCAATCAGATAATATTTTTTTCTCTTAATTGATAATATTGAGAAGGCAAACTATTCTGACTTCTCAACTGCTACCTCCCTGTGGATTAACCACAACACTTCATGTATGTATAACTGCATAGATTATTCCAAATTATCCTAAAACTGTGTGACTTAAAGCAATATTTTATTTTTCTGCATTACTCTTTGGGTTGAGGTGGCTAGCTGAATGGTTCTCACTAAGGCCTTTCAGGCAGTCAGTTGGTGCATGAGTTCAAATGTCCAAGATGGCTTACTCCCTTGGCTGGCAGTTGGTGCTGGCTATTGAAAGAAGCTCAGCTGGGCCTGTCCACTGGACTGTCTACATATGGACTTTCCATGAAGCTTGGTTTTCTAACAGCCTGGGGGCTAGTTTCTAAGCTGGAGCTTCCCAAGAATGAGTTTCAAGAGTCTTAGTTCAAAGTTGCAGGACTTCCTATGAAGTCCTTCTTCAACTTCCATTTCATCATATAGTCAACCCCAGATTTAAAGGTAGAGGAATGAGACTCCACCTCTTAATAGTGAAGACCAGCATGTGCATGACACAGGGTAGGAAGTAATTGGTGATCACTTTGAGGACTCTTGGCCATAGCCTCTCACTTTTCTCTTTGTTTCTATCTTTGCCCTCTTTCACTCTATTATTGCTGAGTCCTCAAGAGTAGTCCTTTCTATACACCCCAGATTATGATAGTCCCTCGTTCAAAACCCTGCAGTGGCTCCTCATTTCATCTGAAGGCCAAAGTCCTTATAATGACCTAGGATACCATTCACACTTTGGCTCCCTGTTACCTCTCTAAACTTATTTTCTATGACCATTCTGCTTTAGCCACACTGGCTTCCTTATAGTTTTTCTTAAACAATTCAGATATTCTTCTGAACAAGGACATTTTCATTGACTATTTCCATTGTCTGAAATGTTCTTCATTCAGCTAACTACATGATTATATTCCTCATCTGTTGCAAGCCTTTGTTTAAATGTCATGTTCTCAAGGAGGTCTAACTTGAATATCCAATTTGGAATTGCAACTCCATCCTAGGACAGGGGTTCCCAGTTCAAGGTAGGTCGCTTCCTTAATTTCTTTTTTTTTTTTTCTTTTTTTCATACAGAGTTTCACTGTTGCCCAGGCTGAAGTGCAGTGGCACAATCTCGGCTCACTGCAACCTCCCCCTCCTGAGTTCAAGTAATTCTCGTGCTTTAACAGGGACTTTGATGTGTTGCATGGTCTGGTGCATTTTTGCTCTTCTATAAGCCATTAGAGATGAGTTTTGGAGAACAATAATTTTGAATAACATTGAAAATCCAAGAATAATTTTGGCTTGGTTTTGAAGGACATCTCATTATTTGGCAGTGTATGTACCTGGGCTGTATTCTGAGTCACCTGTACCTGTACTAGGCTGCTCTCTCACTGAAGAGCTCTGCCAGCGTTACCACATCTGAAGAGACTTAGCTCCCTTAACATGTTCTACGTTATTCAAGCACCTTATTTCCTCCATTCCTTGCCCCACTGTAAGAAATGTCCTCTGCCCTTTTCAGCATCTCATTTGTTTTCAAATGTCTTCTCAGCTTGTATCCTTGTTTCTGTCCCTGCTCCACATATTCATGTTACAATTTCCCATTGTTGATATAGTCAGTTTCATGGGAATATCTTTTAATACAATGGTCTGAAGCTCTTGCAAGAGGTCCTTTGGATCAAAACAGCTTTCAAAATAGTACCAAAATCTTATTTGTATTTCATACTCTTGTTCTACAAAAGGGCAGCGTTAAATTCAGATCTGTTGATAAATTAGATTCTGCAGTGCATCACAGGATATCATATCCTGTGGTTTCCAAATAGGGTAAAAAAAATCACACTCACGTTTTCCAAATAGTGTGGACAAAATAAGAAAAATAAATACATTGAAAACTTGGGTTAAAAAGTAAAATTGCAAAGCCAGGTAAAAAAGATCTAGTGTGAAACTCTGAGAAACAGACTACTAAAATGTTTTCTTCAGTCAAAGAAATTCCAGCCCTAATTATTAGCACCTAATCATGATACTTCAGTTGATGGGTGTGATTCCTGATTGGACCATTGTCAATGATATATGAGGTGTTAGACTGAGAACAAGGTTAAGACAAGGTGTCAACTGCCACATTTGGAATAGATTGAACTCTCCTTCCCAGCCCTATTGTTAACAGCCCCTTAACACCTTTTTTTATACTACCTAGGCCTGGGAGGAGTAATTTGGAGGCCAGGTAAGACAGTACAGCTGGAAGTACTTGTCTACTGTACACATAACCTTCTTCATACAAAGAGTTATACTGTACTCTAAAGAGACTTGAATTCTGCTGGATGAACCATTTTATCCACTTAACTACAGCCCCCCTCTCCTTTTGAAAACTACCCACCCACACAATAATTCAAGGAAACAATTGAATCAAATACATTGATTAAATAACTCTTTTACAGACATACTGAGAGATCCTATATCAACAAATTACTGAGATATCAAACACAAACAGGACCTAGGCTTTAAATTGCTTTACCAGAAAAGATAATGGAATTATACTAAATAAACCAATTTTAATTTAAAGGCCTTCTTGTAAAATCAACTATTCGTATTTGCAAGGTGACTTAAGTGGTACATGAGAGAGGCTGTAATCTAAAAAGAAGAAAAAAAATCTACTTCTTACACAAAGGGTGTATGTAACATCCCAGCTGCCCTGGTTCAAGGCTATGAAAGATGGAAAACATTAAGGGACTATAGAAAGAGCCTTGTTTCTGGAGGTGCTGAGAGCCAACAGACGGGAGTTCAATACTAGCCTTGACACCAGCCAAAAGTGCTCCTTCACTTCTGTAGGTGCCATTTTCTTTGACTATAAGATTAGGAAAAATCGAATCTCCCATGCAGATCTGAAAATCCTATGGCTTTAAGTAAATGTGTACTTTTAAGCCCATAGATGTGGTGGAAATGCCAGCTGCAGGCACGTGTCCTCTGAAGCATATCAGTCTGTGATGAGGGGCTCTCTTTTCAACTAAGTTGTCACTCTGATTTCTGACTGTCTCCCAGGCCCTGTCCCTGCAATCATTCAAAGAACAGGCTCCCTCAACTGTGCAATACAAACGAAAGAGAAGTGACAGGCACTCAGAGGTCTTGGCCACCAACATATGTTCTTGTGGGACAGTGCCACAAACCCTCAACCCTTACAGCCACAAGGTCAACAAATCAAGTAAAAAGAGGTGGATGCATCTACGTAATCAAAGATATGACTGGCTAACACTTTTATAAGGGACCGTAAAGGGAAAGGAGAAGTTTGGTGATCTAAAATTATCGCAGAATTGGCCGAGAGCATGGTGGCTCACATTTGTAATCCCAGCACTTTGGGAGGCTGAGGTGGGTGGATCACTTGAGGTCAGGAATTCAAGACCAGCCTGGCCAATATGGTGAAACTCTGTCTCTACTAAAAAATACAAAAATTAGCCAGGCATGGTGGTGCATGCCTGTAGTCCCAGCTACTCAGGAGGCTGAGGCAAGAGAATTGCTTGAACCCGGGAGGCAGAGGTTGCAGTGAGCTGAGATGGTGCCACTGCACTCCAGCCTAGGGGATAGAGTGATACTCTTTCTCACAAAAATAAAAAAAAATAAAAAATAAAGGAATGTATGTTCTAGGGATACTTTTGGGTTCCACGATAGGACATTATCATTACAAGGTAAATAAAAAATAATTGGTATTTTTCCTTTGTGGTTCAATGTATTCATATTAATCACACGAATTCTTTAGAATGCATTTTGACATAATCTGACCCCACAGAAACCTTATTGTACGTTAGTCTTAGTTTAAATGTTTTCATGCAATATGTGACTGATATTTTTAATCAGAACCACATTCATTTGTGTACCCTAAATCCCCTAAAGCCCTCATTAAAAATGAAAAGTCTTCTGTCTAATAACTCCTGAGGTTGTTGAATTTCACAAGCTCACCATTACCTCTTCCTGAATTTTATTTTCCTGCTTGGTCAACAGGAACTGTTTGCTGCATTTGGATTTTTCAGGTCTCCAAATATGTCTAAGGTAAAAGTTGGCACTGAATTCTAAGCTAGATTTGCCACTTGAGATCCTGGGTGAGATGAAATAATCTGCTAAGATAATAATACTCTGATAATCTCCACTTATTAAACTGTCAAGTGTGGCAACAGTCTTTGTTAGCATTTGTTCTTTTTACTTCTTTTCTAGTAGTCAGCAGTGAAAGTTCCCTCCTACCCCCAACGCATACATATAAGTTTATCATTACTTCTATTTCTTATGGGAGGGATTTTTAAATTTTTTTGCTGAGATACTTATGACAGTTTTTAAGAAAAAAATATATATCAATATATGAGGCATTTGAAGTGTTTTTCTTTCTGTGTGCTGGTATAAATTAGTTAGTTGACTCCTTTTAATCTTCTGTATTTACCAAACAATTTTATGTTAATATACATTATTTACAAGGTTTTCTCTAGTTTCCCCAGAAGTCTTAAACATGTATTCATATTTATTGCTGAAAAATTATCTAAATAGCCATCAATGATATAGTTTTGGTAGTTGGCATAGGTCTTCACACAAAGTTGAAAGTTAGTGGCAGAGTTTGCAATTCAGAGGTGAAAGAACTGGCAACTAAAAGCAAAAATGAGGATGTTTTTAGATAGGCACGATCAGAAACATTCTTCCTTCTTCCTTTGCCTTCCAATTCATCTCAGGTTAATGACATTAATTCCACAGGAAAGCGTGTGTCTGCCATCTCAATAGTTAAAAGAATTAGCTTGACTTCCAAGGGTAGCTGCACAGGAGTACCAAGCAATAAAGAGCCTGGGAGCTGGGAATGAGAAACAATTAGAGAACACTTCATTAATGCTTAATGATGCGGAGCGGGCACACAGCAAAGCTGATTGTGTGCTCTGTCTTAGCCAATGATGCTCACACAATGCCAGGGTGGTGTTATAAATGCCTCTGCTCTATAGGCTATGGATCAAAGAAGGCAGAAGATGAAATTATCTGGGGAAACTTAGTATGACAGTTTGGAGAGAAACCAGAAAATGACCACTGTGGATTCTACTGCCAATCTCAGTGCAGGATTAGGACATTTTATATACTTTTCATATTTGGTTCTCTAAGCCTAATTCCTAATAGGCATGGCTAAATCCCACTGAGGATTTCTGTTCCTAATAATGCATTAAGCATCTCAGTTGGAAGGTCCCATAAAGCATTTCCCCCTGCTTTTTTCTCTATCACACTGCGGCAAAAAAGGATTAAAAAAACACTGCACAGGTGCAACTTGCAGCTGTTGAGGGTAAACTCTGTTCTAGTATATTAATTTATATCCCACCAGGGGAATTGAAGAATAGTTTAGTTCCCATAAAAAGAAAAAAAAAATTGTCTTCATCAAAGAAGAAAGAAATTTCCCATCCAGATTACAAAATTATTCCTGGTCAAAAGGGGCCTTTATAAATGCAATTTCCTAACCCAATCAAAAGACCACAAAAATAAACAGGGAATTTCTCTGCTTTGGTTTAAAATTGTTTGTTTAAAATTACATGTGCGTGTGTAGGTATATACACATATATACATATATTATAGACACTAGTGTATGGATACATATAAAACCCCAAGAAGCCCCATTTTAGTAAAAGTTTAAGTCATTAAGGATAATCAAGCCAGACCTATGCCATCATAGTCTTTCACTGTGCTTAATTCCTGCAGCAAAATAAAAATTAATGACAACATATACGTTTATATTACACAGTGATTTTTCAAAAAGTAAATCACATATTGTGTATCCCTACTATAAAAAAATGAGGCTTTATCTTCTTTACTTCCTATAACTTCATCTAAAGCTGTGTATGTTTACCACTAGTGTTCAAAACTATGACCCCTGAGGTATAAATTTTAAGCTATTAAATGAAGACCCACATAAGCTCAGTCTGGTATAGTGGAAATACCAATAGACAAAAAAGAAAGAGAAAAAAAAAGAAAAGGAAGAAAGAAGGAAAGAAAGGGAAGGGGAAGGAAGGGAAAGAAGGAAGGAAGGAAAGGAGAGAGGAGGGAAAAAGAAGGCGAATGGGCAGAGAAAGAGGAAGAGGAAGAGGAGAGAGAGATGGGAAGAGAGGAGGGGAGGCAGAGGCCTGTTATATTGACCCTCCCACACTTACTGGCTCCAGGATGATTTTTAACTACTGGAAGTTTCATTTCCTTCCAAATGGACAATAGTTTCCAACTTGCTTACCTTCCAGAATCATCATAGAAATTCACTAAAATAATCATCAAAACCCTATTGTAATCTGTAAAGAATTATATGAGCCTATTGTGCTCTTTGTAACCCAGATCATCCTGTCCTTTGATATTTTCATAAAGTTATTTTGGCTCCTCTATCATGCCTCATGAAAATCCGTTGCTTCTACAAAATTTGTGTAGCTGCTACATATTTATGGTCACTTACATCTGTGTGTTCTTGTGGTTTACACTAAACTCTTGACCCAATTGGTGTCAATGATTCTTGTAGCCATTATCTTCTCTTTGACCTGACTCAGAGTGTAGATGAAATTCCTTATTATTCACGAAGTATTAGCCATGCAGGGCATGTTTGCCACAGAAACTGGCATTCAGCACCTATAATGCTTTGGCGTTTCCTGTCGGGGCGAATTCTCATGCCTCCTATTTCTTTATCCAGCTTCCACTAAGTTATCTCCCTGTATTTTCCTTTTCTCTCTTCCTGTCTCTCAGCCACCCCCAATTTAAAGTTTATTTTTTATATAACCACATATCTGTTACTGCTTTATATTCTCTTCTAAATAAGGATGTGTGAAAAGCTGAAGGGCATCTCAATTTTACCGCCCAAAATGGAAAATAGAAACAAACAAACAAACAAACAAAAAATGCTTTCTAGAAAAAGATCGTGGTCCTCCATTTTGGATAGAAAAACTGATTTAAAATGTTTCATACGATGTTTTAGTTGCTCATTCATAAATCTAGAAATCACAAGTGTATGGTGCTTATGTCCTCATATCCTCTTACAAACATGATCCTTTGTCCTGTGGAACTCAGAAACACCACTGAGGTTCTGGTTGATACACTGCTGCTTTCCAACCCTGGAAGATTGGGATTGGCACAGCAGATAATACCTCTTTGCCATGTACATCTTGTCTTAGAATGTAGGGACTAAGGCAAGAATGAGAAACATTGCATTAATTCTTTCGCTGAGTATATACCAGTGCGTTGGGCACTTTAATGACTGCTCAGAATACACACATGATGGCTTTTGTAAAGATGACACTCTAGTGAAAGAGGCACAGGTCAAGAAATAAGTGAAGGAAAGTTTAACCTCTTACTTGGTTGAAGTATAGTTGAGACTTTGTGAGGACACACAAGAAGGTCTCAGTGTACAGCTGAGCTTACGAAAGACTTCACAAGGAGGGAGCACTTTAGATCTGCCTTAAGAATAAACAGTTTAAAAGGTGGATAAGTAAAAGGCCAGAAAAGTCATTCTAGGAAGGAGGAACTATAGATAGACATCTATTATTATATTATATCCATAGATATAATAATATATAACATTATATTATTATATAACATAATATAATGTATATTATAATTATATATAATATACAATATATAATACATAGTAATATAATATTATCCATCTATAATATTACCTATCATGTCTTATCTATATATTACAAATATAATTGTAATATATAGACAGATATTTATATATCATATATATCTATCTATATATAGAGATAAATAAATACCTAATTTGATATTAGATATTTAGATAATTAGATATTTAGATAATATCTATATATGGAATATTACAATTATATTTAATATATAATCATAAGAGATAATTTTAGAAATAAATGCTATTACAACTAAAGTAAAAATTGTAATTTTCTATTAATATTTTACATTAAATTACATGATTATGTAATTCCATATACTTCTCTAGTATAGAGAGTTTTAAAGTATTGTTTACTAGTGTATCTTTAATGTCAATTGCAGTATTTGTCATGTAGAAGATACTAAATATCTGATTAATTGAATTAAAGGGTAAGTGAAAAATCTCCTTCCTCCCTGGGCCCCATTCACCCAGTTCTTATACCACTCTAATAGGAAACTATTATTTTGGGTTCTATGTACATTCTCACAGAGCTGTTATGCAGTAAAAAGCAATACATAATGCTTGTTTGTTCAATTTTTGACAACTTTGTTAAGGTATGATTGGCATACAATACATGATACATGTTTAACATGTACAATTTCATAATTTCTGACATAAATACGTCCATGAAACCCTCCCACAATCAAGAGAGTAAACATATCCATCAATCTCAAAAGCTTCCTTGCACCCCTTTGTCATCTCTCTCTCCTGCCCTCCCATGTCACTCCCACCTCCATCCCCAAGCAACCACTGATTTGCTTTATGTCACTATAGATTAGTTTATATTTTCCAGAGTTTTGTATAAATGGAATAATATAATACACTGGTTTATTTTACTCAGCATAATTATTATGAGCGTCATTCTTGGTGTTGCATGTCCATTCCTTTTAATTGCTGAGTATATTCTATATTAATGGAGATCTATTTGAGGGTTTTACGCAATTGGATGAAATTGTCATTTTACATGTGTTAGGTTCTAAATGAGCTGAATCTCATTCTATCTTTAGGCTAACCTCCTACTACTCTTTGATCTTCTTTGTAGAAATATTAGAATATTTTTTGTTCCACAAACTGACTATGTTGGTTAAAGGGCTCTTATCTTTCCATATGCCAATCACTATGCTTAGAAAAAAACCTCCCTGTTTATGTGATACATGCCTATTTATCGTTGTGAGCTCAGCATTTGGGTACCTTTTAAAATATCTTCTCTATCTATGATTGAGATATTCTCTTCTTTTCTATGTTGCCTCAGGATTGTACTGTCATCTCCTTTAATTGATTACACTCTGTACTCATTATTTGTTGGCCCCATGTGCTTATTCCCTACTAGAATATGAGTTTTTTGAGACTCATACCATGCCATGGTTATTATTTTCTGTAAACATTTAGCACAGTGCAATAATTATAACTAATATAAATATAATTTTGTTGAACTTGCATTGAGATTATAATTTGGTTGGAATGAATGAAATAGAAATCTTGGAATTGCTTCTGTTCAAGCCCTGGAATTAAATAGAGGTGACAACAAAGATGACTTTTAGTGAATCATATCAGTGTAATTACTGAACAGACGGAGGCTCTCTTTGGTTATTCTCAGTTTAGGAGAGTGAAGGCAGAGGCTGGCCATGCATACATGGCAGACCCAAAATCCTCCACAGTCCTGAGAATCAATACTGGTGGATTGATGATACTCAGTTACTTATTTTTAATCATACATGAATAGTTTATTTTCTTTAGATGTTGTTAGCTCAAACAAGATTATTTGAGTGACTCTCATGAAATAAGTACAGTCATGCACCTCAAGACAACATTTTGGTCAAGAATGGACCACATATATGAAGGTGGTCCCATAAGATGATAATAGCATGTTTTATTGTATTTTTTCTATGTTTTGATACACAAATACTTACCATAGTCTTACAATTGTGTAGAGTATTCAATACAGTAACATGCTGTGAAAGTTCATAGCCTAGAAGCAATAGGCTATACCCTATAGTTTTGCTGTATAATAGGTGGGATATACTATCTACGTTTGTGGAAATACACCATATGATGTTCACACAAAGACAAAATTGCCTAGCGATGCATTTTGTGGAACACAACTTCATTAAGTGGTGCATGACTATACCACAGTTTTTTAAACAGGTATTTTACCACATACTTAATCAATTAACAGCACACGTATACAACAAAGTAGTAATTTTTAATTGTGGTGGTTCTGCCCTAATAAGAAGCATTTGATAGCCAGGGGTACTTATTTATTTATTTATTTAGGCCTGGTGATGACAACATTTACTTATTGTGGATAATGAATAGAGACAGTAAACATTCTACATTCTTGGGCCAGTCCTCTGCGAGGAAAAATGTTCCTGCTCCCAACCTTAATAATTGTGAAACACTGATGTCAAATAATAAGGGAATAATTATGAGGACATGTTTAGAAAAATAACTTGGTACTGATTTTTTTTCATTGCCAGGTTCTGCTTCCAATGTGTGTCCTCTTCTGGGCTCCGTGTAAATGCCCAATCCAAAGGCTAATGTCCTGGGCACTTTCTTGTACCAATAATGGTATCTGAAATGCAGAAAGTCTTCAAGGTATCCACATGCAAATTCTTAAACCTCAGTTTTGATGGCATAATCTTCCTCAATAATAATACTTCCCTTCTTAATATATTTCTGTCTTTATTTGTAATTTCAGAAACATGTGAAGATGACAGAATTACCAAAGTCCTCTAATTCTGTGAAGATGCTGCCTGGGAATTTCTGTGCATTTCTTGCTTACAGGCTACTGCAATGAATAGGATTTCATGGTGCTCCAGAGATTTTTTTCTCAGGAAAGAGAACTGCATTTTCTCTATTTAAAGATACTTTATACACACACACACCACACATACCACACCACACCACACCACACCACACACACACACACATTATTTATTTCAGGATTTTGTATTTACAAAACCTATAAATACAGGTTACAAAACCTGTAAATTCAGGATTTTGTATTTACAAAACACCAAAAGCAATGGCCACAAAAGCCAAAATTGACAAATGGGATCTAATTAAAATAAAGAGCTTCTGCACAGCAAAAGAAACTACCATCAGAGTGAACAGACAACCTACAAAATGGGAGAAAATTTTCGCAACCTACTCATCTGATAAAGGGCTAACATCCAGAATCTACAATGAACTCCAAGAAATTTACAAGAAAAAAACAAACAACCCCATCAAAAAGTGGGCGAAGGACATGAACAGACACTTCTCAAAAGAAGACATTTATGCAGCCAAAAAACACATGAAAAAATGCTCACCATCACTGGCCATCAGAGAAATGCAAATCAAAACCACAATGAGATACCATCTCACACCAGTTAGAATGGCAATCATTAAAAAGTCAGGAAACAACAGGTGCTGGAGAGGATGTGGAGAAATAGGAACACTTTTACACTGTTGGTGGGACTGTAAACTAGTTCAACCATTGTGGAAGTCAGTGTGGCGATTCCTCAGGGATCTAGAACTAGAAATACCATTCGACCCAGCCATCCCATTACTGGGTATATACCCAAAGGACTATAAATCATGCTGCTATAAACACACATGCACAAGTATGTTTATTGCGGCATTATTCACAATAGCAAAGACTTGGAACCAACCCAAATGTCCAACAATGATAGACTGGATTAAGAAAATGTGGCACATATACACCATGGAATACTATGCAGCCATCAAAAATGATGAGTTCATGTCCTTTGTAGGGACATGGATGAAATTGGAAATCATCATTCTCAGTAAACTATCGCAAGGACAAAAAACCAAACACCGCATATTCTCACTCATAGGTGGGAACTGAACAATGAGAACACATGGACACAGGAAGGGGAACATCACACTTCGTGGACTGTTGTGGGGTGGGGGGAGCGGGGAGGGATAGCATTGGGAGATATACCTAATGCTAGATGACGAGTTAGTGGGTGCAGCGCACCAGCATGGCACATGTATACATATGTAACTAACCTGCACATTGTGCACATGTACCATAAAACCTAAAGTATAATAATAATAATAATAATAATAATAATAATAAAAGAAGTTCAGCAGTGGGCCCATGCTTATGGTATTCACTGTGGTATTACCATGTTCCCCATCATCCTGAAGCAACTGTAATGACAGAATGGTGGAATGGTCTTTTGAAGTCACAATTGCAATGCCAACTAGGTGACAATACTTTGCAGGGCTGGGGACAAAGTTCTCCAGAAGGCTGTGTATGTTCTGAATCAGTGTTCAAAATATGGTACTGTTTCTCCCATAGCCAGGATTCATGGGTCCAGGAGTCAAGGGGTGGATGTGGAAGTGGCATCACTCACCATCACCTCTAGTGACCCACTAGAAAGATTTTTGGTTCCTGTTCCCATGGCATTATGTTCTGCTGGCCTAGAGGTCTTAGTTCCAAACGAAGGAACACTGCCACCAGAACACACAACAATGATTCCATTCAACTGGAAGTTATGATTGCCACATGGACACTTTGGGCTTCTCCTGCCTCTAAGGCTGAGAGTTACAGTGTTGAATGGAGTGATTAACCCAGACTATCAAGATGAAATCAGACTATTACTTACAACGGAGGTAAGGATGAATATGTCTGCAATACAGGAGATCCCTTAAGGCATCTCTTACTATTACCATGCCCTGTGATTAAGGTCAATGGGCAATTGCAACAGCTCAATCCAGGCAGGACTACAAATGGCCCAGGGCCTTCAAAAATAAAGGTTTGGGTCACTCCATCAGTTAAAAAACCATAACCAGCCCAGGTGCTTGCTGAAGGCAAAGGGATTACAGAATGGGTAGTACAAGAAGGTAGTTATCAACACCAGCTACGACCATGTGACCAGTTGCAAAAATGAGAACTGTAATTGTCATTAGTATTTCCTCCTTATCTTGTTAAGAATATGTTTGTGCATGTACACACTTGTAATAAGAAAATATCTTCATTTTCTTTTCCTTTTTCTTTGTCATGAGATATAAGATTTATTGACTTCATACCAGCATTTAAGTCTTGTTAACTTTATGTAATATCATTTAGGTTAAGAATTAGTGCAATTCTGGGTGTACAAAGGATAGCTATATTATGTTAGGCATAATTATGACCTTATTATTACCTGTTTTGGAGATTAAGTAGGATTTCAGGAATTGTGTATAAATGCCAAGTTGACAAGGGGTGGACTTGTGACGGTTAATATTAGATGTCAACTTAATTGGATTGAAGGATGCCTAGATAGCTGGTTTTGTTTCTGGGTGAATCTGTGAGGGTGTTGGCAGAGAAGATTGACATTTGAGTCAGTGGACCAGGAAAGGAAGACCCAACCTCAATGTAGGTGGGTACCATCCATTCTACTGCCAGCAAGGCTAGAACAAAGCAGGCAGAAGAAGGCCAGATAATCTGGCTTGCTGAGTCTTCTGGCTTTTATCTTTCTCCTGTGCTGGATGGTTCTGTCTGTTCCTCCTGCTCTTGGACATCAGACTCCAGATTCTTCAGCCTTGGGACTCTTGGACTTACATCCATGGTTTTTCAGGGGCTCTTGGGCCTTTGGCTGCAGACTGACAGCTGCACTGTTGGCTTCCTTGCTTTTGAGGCTTTTGGACTTGGACTGAGCCACTACTGGTTTCTTTCTCAGTTTGCAGATGGCCTATGGTGGAACTTTGCCTGTGATCACGTGAGCCTAATAAACTTCATTTCATATATACATATATTCCATTAGTTCTGTCCCTTCAAAGAACTTTGACTAATACAGCATCCAAAAAAGGTCTAATATCCAGGATCTATAACTTAAACAAATTTACAAGCAAAAAGCAAACAATCTCCTTAAAAAGTGGTCAAAAGACATAAACAAACACTTTTCAAAAGAAGACATACATGTGGCCAGCAAGCATATGAAAAAAATGTTCATTATCACTAATCATTAGAGAAATGAAAATCAAAACTCCAGTGAGATACCATCTCACACCAGTCAGAATGGCTATTATTTATTTTGGCTATTAAAAGTCAAAAAAATAACAGATGCTGGTGATAGATGCAGGAGGCAGATAAGGGAGGATCCCGGAGAATATCTGACCCACCCCATGAGAGTTTACATCAGATGCTTTTGTGCAGATGAGGAAACCTGCCCAAGGCCTTGTCTGGGCATCCACAATGGACTGGGGCCCGCCTGCGCACTGCGAGAATGGAGTGGAATCACCGGGAATTCACGCCTTAGGCAGCGGGGACGAGCCTGGCCTCTTGAGCTTGTGTGTAGTTGTCTGGAATTCAATCTGTGAGGTGGGAGACTGTTGACGGGACCTTGTTTTTTCACTGAGAGCTTTCTTTTAATAAATTCCACTCTCCTTACCTTTTGATATGTCTGCGTGCCTCATTTTTCCTGGTCATGTGACAAGAATCTGGATTTTAGCTGAACTAAGGAGCAAAAAATCCTGTATCACTTACAAGGTTGTGGAGAATATGGAATGCTGATGCACCGCTGGTGGTAGTGTAAGTTAATTCAGCCATTGTGGAAAGCAGTGTGGCAATCCCTCAAATAACTTAAAACAGAATTACCATTCAACCCAGCAATCCATTTTTGGTTATATCCCCAAAGGAATAAAAATTGCTCTGCCCTAAAGATACAAGCACATTTATCTTTATTGCAGCACTATTCAAAATAGCAAAGACATGGAATTAACCTAAATGTCCATCAACAGTAGACTGGATAAAATTTGGTGCATATACACCAAGGAATACTACGCAGCCAAAGAAAAGAATAAGATCATGTCCTTTGCAGGAACATGGATGGAGCTGGAGACAATAATCCTAAGGAAACTAACACAGGAACAGAAAAACAAATACCACATGTTCTCACTTATAAGTGGAATCTAAACAACAAGAACACATGAAAACCAGGAGGGGAAAACAGACAATGGGGCCTACTTGAGAATGGAGAGTGCGAGGAGGGAGAGCATCAGAAAAAATACCTATAGGGTACTATGCTTATTACCAGGGTTATAAAATTATCTGTACACCAAACCTCTGAGACATGCAGTTTACCTGTATAACAAACCTACATATGTACCCCTGAACCTAAAATAAAAGTTAACAAAAATCGATTCTCCTTGGCTGACACTGACTTTAATGAATGTTCTTTTTGTTATCTTGTAAAGGTTCTGAAATTAACTTTTTAAATTTCTGGATTATCTCTGGGGGAGGGACACCTCAAGGTCTTTCAGTTAAATTATTACAAGTACTTTCTCTTCTTTGTGACATAATCATCATTATCAGTTTCATCATCATCTTTGTTCTAGTACATACCCATTTCTTCAGAAGAATTTCCTATCCAGCCTCAACCTTGATATAGTGCTGCTACCACTAAGGATATATATATAAAGACAATCCCAGCAGTGCAGTGACAGCCAGATTGTACATCTTAGTTTGAAAATACTTTAATAGAGAGTTGTTCTCAACTGGGGCAAATTTGGTTCTCTAAAGAATACTTGGCAATGTCTGGAGATATTTTTGGATGTCTTATGATGGGAGGCGGAGGGCGGGTGCTACTGACATCTGGTGGGTAGAAACACCAGGGATGCCATTATAACCATCCCACAATGCACAGAAAAGCCCCCAAACTGAAGAATTATCCAGCTCAAAATGTCAAAATTGGTGAGCTAGGGAAACCCTGCTTTAGGATTTTCTTTCAAGATTGAAATGCTGTAGAAGCCAGAAACAACTACTTTTGCCCATAGTTCCACTTGTACGTGACAGCAGGCGAAAACTATCCTGGATCTTGGGATACAGGGACATGGGAACTTGAGATTTGGGACTGGACAACAATCCCTTCAGTGGTCCTCTGTCACATAGAGTTTATAAGTCAAAGTCCTTACCTTGTGATTCTCAAGCATTAGCATACATCAGAATCGACTAGAGGGTTTGCTAAAACAAAGATTTCTGGACCTTATCTGTGGGGTTTCTATTTCGGAGGGACTGAGGGGTTGCCAAAAGTTTGCATTTCTTAAAAGTTATTTGGAGGTGCTGATGCTTCTGGCCTAGGGACCACAGTTGAAACACCACTGCCTTAGCCTGTTCTTCTGAGCCTGGTCTCAGTCTGTCCTTGGAACCTTTTTAACTGTCATCAAGCATCTGCAGCAAGGTCACATGAAATTCCTCCTTGATTTCTGTTTATATCTGCCATTGATTTGTTTATTTGTTTCCTTATTTTTACATTGGATCCATAATTCTTTTCCTTTTATTCAGAATGGCTTCTATTGTCAGTTTTCCACAATAACTCCTTCAAAGAAAATAGTGCCAGAAGAAACAAAATATGCAAATGAATAAGCAAGAAACAAAAAATTTCTGGTCTTTTCATTTAACTGTCTTATTACTGTTGATATAGTAACTGGTAGAATCTTTGTCTTCATTTAATTAGAGGCAAATTGACATCTAACTATACTATGAATTCTGATTTGTTGATTTTATATACGCCTTTCTTGCTTTATTTATTTATTTTTGCTCATTAATATTTTTTAAACCCTGATTTCTGCACCTTATTGTTTTTTACTTTTGTTGCATAAAATTTTTTATAAACAATTTTAAATCTTGAAAAACAAGGCAAGATATAAATAATGAATTACACATCCTTCAGGGCCTGTTAAAAATGCTACCACACATACAAGAAATTTCCTGCTCTCACAATCTTAAAATAATATTGTAATGATGTTCTGTTCTGAATTCCCTTAGAATATTATTCATGCCCCTCATGTCCTGACTTTTTATGTTTTGATGTTTTAAATAATGCAGTATTTGATAGCTTAGTAGAAAATATGCAATGTAAATAGAAGTCAAGACACATCGCAATAGAACAGAAGTCCCTGAGTCCACCTTCTAACTTAAGTAATTTACTGTTACAAACATTGCTGAAGCCATCCTTGACATGTGTCCTTGTCTCATAAGCAGGAATTTCTGTAGGGCTGATTTAAAACTGTATAGTTGAATGGAATTTCCACATTGTAAGGTATTTGTACAATCATTTTTACATGACACTCTGAATTGTTTTCCAAAGTGAATGCACCACCTATACTTCTCTTAGCTTCAGGAGATAGTTATTATTTCTTTCAAGTTTTACCAACACTCTGATAGACTCATATTTCTTAAATTTTGCCAATACATCCAAAGGTGCAAAACAGTACTTCATCATGGTCTATCTTGTTTGACTGAATCTTTTTTTTTTTTTTTTTTTTTTTTTATCTATTATGTTTCTTCCTGTGAAATACTTATTCTTGCCTTAAAAACTTTTCAGCTGGGTCATATGGCTTTTCCCCATTGAATTTTGTATGTACGTTTATTTGTTTGTTATGATAAACTCTGGAGAGAAATATGTACAGTTATATAAACCGCAAATTTCTTCATGTCATCTTGATGAACAGAAGTTCTTAATTTTAATATAATTGAATTTACCAGTCTTTACTTTTATGCTGAATGGGTTTTGCTTGTTTTAGAAAATACCTGGTTATACAGATCTTCGATATTTTTGTATAGATCTACGGATTTAGCAAGTCTGCAGGCATTAGAATCTATCATGGAGATTCTAAAATGCATTAGAATAATGAAAGTCTGTGATGAAGCAAATAATGAGATCTCTACAATAAATATGGGTAAAGGAAGTGGCTCTTATCAGTAAAGTATGTTGAGGATTTCCCCTCTACAAGAATGAGAGATAATAAATTGGAATTTTTTTTTTCTATATAGTTTATCAGGCAATCATCAAACATAAGATATGAGTACATGAGAAATGAGAAGGATTAGTGGTTGGGATAATAAGAGTGCTGTGTTTGGAATGTTGCTTATAAAAATGAGCCTTGTAGAGAAAAGCTCAGTCAAGCAGACATTGAAAGGAAATATTAGGGGGAATTTAGTTTAAGTGGAAACACTGAAAAGAGATTTCGTTTCTTTAGCTCAAGACCTATTCAAATCCCTCTAAATTTCAGAGAATGAGTAAAACCCACACAACCTTTCCAAAGGATTGTGGTGTTCAGAAATACTTAACAATGATAGAGAAAAGAAAAGGGGCTGAAATTTGTCTTGCTTCCAAGAAAGGAGAAAACTTTGACTCCTACATCAGGGGCATTATCCTCTGCCACTTACATGAGTGAGTAGATGTCAGATGCTAAAGGGTAAACTATTAAAGAAAAGAAAAATACCATACTCGTTTAAGGATGAGAAACCTCAAGTTCAAAATGTGGTACCAGGGACCGAACTACAGGGTCTTCAATTACTTTTTGAATTTCTTGTCCTCTCTGGGCCTCAGTTACACTGTCTGTAAAATGGATGAACTGGGAGTGTACAGTTCCTTCTGGCTGTAACATGAAACTACTCTTAATAAAAATGCATCTCCCAGCCTGTAATGATCATTGTTTTGCTTTTGGCTTGACGAGCATCTACATTCTTTTCTTAAAATAATGATTTAGATTTAATTTGGGAATTGACTGCCCCATTCTGTGTTCATCATAACAGAAATAACTTAAGTGCAGACACTGATGTGTACACTGTATCCCAACATGTGGTATATGTCTGGCACATGATAGGTGCGTAATACAAATTTGCTAAATAGTCGTTGAACAATGTATTTCAGGTGGGGCTCCATTTTCCACTTCTGAGGAGAAGGCTGACCCAAGTCTGCCTGACAGAAAAAGTTTTATGTTTTGGTTTTGTTTTGTTTCTATCTTTTAAAGGGATGAGTATGTGAGCTAAGTAGGCCTGATGTGGTTCAAATGTAGGATTCTATTAGCACTATTAAGATAGAATACTCTATTTCTCCTAAATTTGGAGATAATTTCAAAGATTCACTATAAGAAACCTGAGAACTTTAGCCAACCCACAGGAAGACAGAACTGAGAACAGGAGAGAGAAGGAAGAAAGAAGGGAGGGAGGCAGAGGAGAAAAAGAGAGAAGAAGGAGAAGGAAGAGGGAATTGATGATACAGAGCAATGCATGATGTTATAATTTGAACACCTAGATACTATTCCCAAAGCAAGAGGTATCTCATGGACTTTTCAGTTAAAAATGGCACTAAATTCTCTAGTCTGTTTAAAGCTTTTTGATTTTCTATAATTTGGATTTTTTAAAAAAATCTCAATTTCTTAGAAAACACTTGGGAACCAACATGAAAGTAAAATGCATTCATTTGAGAAAGGAAAATATTGCAAAATTTAACAGATAATAACTGGCATGAAGAAACTTTTTAATCAATGTTTCATTATAAAAACAATTAGACTTTGGATTTGGGGGTTAAATAAAACTGCATGCAAATCCCAATTCCATTACATACAGGCAGTGTACCCCAGTGCAGTGCCTAGCTGCACATAGAAGGTGCTTAATTAATTATGCAGAATGAATAAACCAATCAACAAATAAACTTGGCAAGGATATGTAACTCTCCTGTAGAACGGGTTATAAAAATGATAATAGTGCATTGTAACCTGAACGTTAAGCACCATGCAATTCCTGAGCACATATACAACAATAGCTTCCCTTCCCTATTTCATAGAGATGAAATTGAGTGAAAATTAACATATCTAGAGCAAACTCCAAATAGGAGAGAGAGAGAGAAAGAAAGAAAGCGAAGAGAAAGAAGAAAGGAAGGTAGGGAAGGAGGGAGGAGGAAGGAAGGGAGGAAGGAAGGAAGGAAGGAAGGAAGGAAGGAAGGAAGGAAGGAAGGAAGGAAGGAAGGAAGGCAGGAAGGAAGGAACTAAGAAAGCAAGCAAGCCCATTGCCTCCGAACATACTCGTAGCAATATAACTAAGCTCAGTGTTTGTGGAAAGGAGTTTGCATATAATCTTAATACTGTGTTCACCAATCTTCTAGAAATGCCATCTACCCTTCCCAGCAGTTCAGCCTGAGTCAGCATCAGTTTCTTTATGTAGGACTCAGAGCAAAAACAACATTATCACATAGAAGTAGGATTCAGATTATCAGCCATGGGAGAAGTTGGTTTGATATTTCATCTACAGACATCATCTGTATGCACTTCATCATCCTTTATGGGTGAGCAATGAGGCAGCATTTGCTGTGCTGCACAGAAAATTAAATAGTCCACAGACTTATAAGATCAAAAGCAAGGAGCTAAAGTGCAAACAGTTACTAGAGGTGTTAAATAAAGTGTCATGCTAATTAATATATACACATATTTGGGATACATTTACAGAAGAGTATTGCATGTAGGGTGTTGCTTTGTGTGTAGATTTTGGCAATAAGTTTGTTTTATCATTTTCTGCTTATAACCCATGTTTCTGAATTATTTTTAACAAAGCAATTGTAAAATTGCAAAGTGTAGATGTGTCAATGTGCTTTAAAAATAGCCTGTCTTGGAACTGAAAATACATGATTAAGAAAATAAAACCAGACTTGTAATAGAGTGAAGCTGATTTAGAAGATTTTAGCAAGCAGGCTGGGATAGACAAGCATCCTCCATGTTTCATTCTATAAATGACACAGAGAAGGAATGAGAAAATTCTTTCCTGAAGTGGCAGGCCAAATCTTCATTCATGCCTGTACTATCGGGAAATTTATCTAGGTACATAAATGCCTTGTGGGAAATTAGGAGTAGGCCAGGAGGCAATGCCAGACCCCAGCTTTAGTGCTTCTATCTATATAATTCTTCTTACAATACCAATAAGTGTCATTAAAACCCATCACAATTACCTTGCACTCTTTAAAATGACAAGTCTATGTTTTAGAGAACTATTTCTTCAAATATGGTCCAGGGACAGCCTCCCTCACAATCATTTAGAGTGCTACTTTAAATTGCAGTTTCTGAGTTCCACGCCAAGCCTGTGTCACCTCTGGTACTGCCCTGAGGACAGCTGCAGTGGAAAATTTGTAACTTTAAAACCATTGTCAGAGGAAATATGATGCAGTGCTGTGTAGTGATTAAGGAAAAATATTAAAACCAACTTTCTGGGGGTTTGAAGTCAGGTTAACGCTGTGAAACATCGAGCAAGTTACTTAACTTCATTACGCCTCAGCTCCTGGTCTTTAAAATAGGCACAGGTACAGATTATATAATAATACCGACATTACACATATATTATGAAAATTAAGTCAATAGTGTAAGCAGCTTAGAGAAGTGCTAAGAACTAAACACATATTAAAATTAATTTGGAATTTGCCACATAAGATAATTCTATTAATCCAAACAGTTTTCCCAATCTCTCCCATTGCCTCATAGTATTTTCTTCATTTTGATTATAAGCTTTCTGAGTTAAAGGACTATGTTGATTTGTTCACTCCCTTACACAGTTCCTGAGATATTACACTGTGAGTAATTTTTAAAGTTTGATTCATTTTAATACTGTCCTTTTCCCTTGTCAGAACCAAAGGCAAAGGAACAATGTTTAAAAGCTTTCCATCTCAAAAAAGTTAACCTTAGCATCTTAGATCAAAAAAAGGGTTGTGAACTCTTCAAACACAGAAAGGTTTTAGATTGTATTAGAACTATTTTTATGCAACATAAGCTTGTGTTTATTTATCTCATTGTTGCTTTTCTTTTTTAATTTTTTAACATAAAAATAGAAGGTCCCTCATAGTCTCATCTCTGCTTGCCTTCCCTCATCGGTTGCTATGGCCCTCCATTCTTGGGCTAAGCTCCAGGCACGCTGAAGTACTTCTATTTTCCACCGAGTGCCATGAGCTCTCTTAGCTGAGAGTCACTAAACTTACTGCAATTTCTACCTGAAAAACCATCCCCAGAATCTTCCCTGTCTCTGTTCTAAATGGTTTCTCAATGAGTCTGGGTTTCTGTCAACTCCATGGAGCATCTTGCTGACAGGAGCCTTGTCTCATTCATCCCTAAGTCACCAGTGCCTGGTAGAAGGAATCTTGCACATTTCTATCGAAGAAAGGAAGGAACAAGGGAAACTGCAGCCTATGATTCTTCCAATTTGTTTGCGTTCTCCAGTGAAGCATCTGCATGAGTATTAATCCAGATTGTTACCTACCAGACACATGACTCTGGATGTGCTACAGGCCAGACTGGACAGATGGAAAGGGACCAGGCTGAAGACATTTAACCTGGGAGAGCATTCCAAGAAAGCCCTACAGAAGCTTCAAGGCTTCACCTAAGCTAGCCTCTGTAGTCACTCAACCACACTTCTATTGCACTGTCTCTGTTGCAGGCTAAGTTCAGGGCCAGCCCAGATTCAACGGAAGGGGACTACAAAGAGCATGCATAAATACAAGATTCTTGATTCATCAGTGAGGAGGGGGAAGATCTTTTGGAGGCAACACATCAGACTCTTGCTCATCTTTTTCTGCCCCTTCAGATATATCAAAGAGAAGAGGAAGTGTGTCATGTGAAGACTAAAGAAACTTTTAGATCTGCTACATCTGGGTTCACAGCCTGACTCCATCAATGACCAGCCACATTATATATTTTTTTTACCTGATACTATCTCTATAAGGGAACTGACAATACCTGCTGATATTGTAGGGTTATTGTGAGAATTAAAAATAAAATGGGAACAGCTTTTGCTATAAAGTAGACTGTGGGCAAATGGTGGTTATTGTTCACATTATTTTCAAAATCTAAGAAATAAAAACTTATTTAACATGAGAAAGAGATGAATCACAAGATTTCACCTATTTCCCCCTCTAAAAAAAATCTCTAAGTCAGCTCCACTATGACTGTCATTAAACAGCAAAAGAATATATATTTTCACCTCAGTTTCAATTTATTTTATATACAGGTAGCCCTTCAGTCTAAGATAAAATCAATAAAGTTTAAATGCTTTATTGATTTCAATCTACCAACAACAGTGAGTAGCCAGAAACTTGCAAATATTCTTTATCCAGATGAACTGTTAATAATACAGATTACCAAAAATATTTGGTCTTTAAATCATAAAATTACATGCCTTTTGCTAACTCATGAAAATACCTTGCCTGTCTAGAACTTCTGCACCCATCAGCTTTTACAATTTTTTTATGAGAAAATATTGGTAATTCTTCTTCTCCCTTTATTTTTTCAGGAAATTTAGATCTGAGATTAAGTGACTTTACCAAGTTCATTCCACAAGTTAATGGTAGGGAGAGGATTAGACTATGTCACTAATTGAGTCTGTGACATTGTAGCTAGAGTACAAACTGCTATACTAGCTCCTTCCAGATGTTTCCAAAAGTAAACAAACAGTGCTTTGCAAGGCAACATTCTACTTTAGCCATCAGGTATTATATTTTGATTAGATAAGCAAGTAAAAGTCTTGGGAAAACAAAAGGTGAGAGCACATTCTGATAACATTTCTGAGTTAAATCACAATCACCGACCCCTGAAGAAGGTTTGTTTTGAGCCTTATGGCAAGATGAATTTCCGATAATTCAGTGTTCCTCAAAGCTAGCAAAAATGTTCATATGTCAACTAATGTAAATCTCCTGTTCTGGAGCAAAATCCACATACACTTCAATACAACAACAACAAAACTTTCTCTTTTTAAAATAGCTAGCAAAAAGTTTCTCTTGGTTCTGTTTATAACATAGATCATGACACATCTAGTCTTGTATCTAGAAAACACTTTCTTTGCCATTTTTCCCAGTTTTCTTCTTCTAAATATGGAGAAACAGAAATTTAAAGTCCTTGTCCAGTACTGTCTCCCAGCGTTAACTTTACCTCCAGTCACTACTTGATATGGTTTTGCTGTGTCCCTACCCAAATCTCATCTTGAATTGTAGCTCCCATAATTCCCACATGTTGTGGGAGGGACCTGGTGGGAGATAATTGAATCATGGGGGCAGTTTCCCTCATACTGCTCTCATGATAGTGAGTAAGTCTCAAGAGATCTGATGGTTTTATAAGGAGAAAGCCTTTGCACTTAGCTCTCATTCTCTCTCTCGTCTGCTGCCATGTAAGACGTGCCTTTTGCCTTCTGCCATGATTGTGAGGCCTCCCCAGTCATGTTGAACTTTAAGTCCATTAAACCCCTTTTTCTTTATAAATTACCCAGTCTTGGGTATGTCTTTATCAGCAGTATGAAAACAGACTAATAGACTACCACATATTTCCTAGCTGCACTATAGACTATCAGGCACTCCCTAAAACGTTTTCAATTTGTATTAATAATATCCGTCTAAATGTTATAGGATCAATATTAAATATCAAGAATGTCTGAGAGTTTTATAAAGACAGGAGCCATCTTTTCATCTTTAAGTCCCAGTTCCTCTCACGTTGTTTGCTAGATAGAAGACATTCCGAACATGCATGCTAATTGAAAGAATGGAGAATGCCTGAAGTTGTACCTCAACCTTACTACCAGCAGAAAAGACAAATAATTCTATCTGTACAGCTGAAATTTTTACATATGAAGGCATATCATAAGGAACTGACTTCTCAGGCAAAATATACCCTCTGACCAAATAGGTCATCATTATTAAGAAATCCCTCCTTTTGGGGGCACAGCTTTTAAAAGCAGCAGGGTGGTGGGGTTTCTTCCTCATCCTGCTTATGTGGTCAGAGATCTGTAAGAGGGCTAGAGTGTCTTCTATGTGGAAGGAAGTGCTGCATCTTCTCCCTGCCTTTTTCCTGAGTCATGCTCAGGGTTTAGTGATCTTTCAAGAGCATGCTCTCCCTTGGCTGGCTCCATTTTACTCCATTCTCTCTAGGACCGGTGGGTAAGATCTTATCACATTACAATGGCAAGTAAGATTGCAACTGGGGGTCAGAGAGGGGAATGAAAATAAAATGTAGGATCAGAAAGGAAAAAAAAACATCTTTAGTCATTATGACCTGAACCACTGAAAAAGTGAAAAACAGCTCTGTTAACAACAAGAGTGAAGTGTTCCCAGGAGAACATAAATAATGCTCACACAAGGCAAAGCCTATGACCACACTGACCATGTTTGGATGAGATATAGACAAGGCTCCTCATGACCACAAAATCGACAATGATTAATGTGAAATTCTGCAACTAAGCGTCCTCATCTCCTGATGTATGCTGTCTTTTTCGAGTGATGGTTTCCCCTGTATGTATATGGCAATTCAAACCCCACTTTATTTCTCCTGCCTCTTAGATAAAATTTGCTATGATTTCCAGTCATTAAATTCTCACTTTTTGATTAGCTCTTAACACAAACTGGTTCCACTTTCCTCAATCCTGCTTAGAAACCTCTAACCCAAGTCCAAATCCTATAAGAACTTCTCCCAATTCTCCCTTTCTACCTAGGTTCCCCTTGGGTGCATTCTTCCTTTCTGCAGCAGGCTGAATAACTTAAACCTTCTTAAACAGCAGTTCCAGTGACATTTAGAGGTGGGTTTCCACACTGTGTTCTCTATGTCACACCTCATTCTCCAATGGTGATAGCAGTTCCACATGATGGGATTCTGGGTCCTTGCCTAGCTATAAATCAAAATTATACATGCTTTTCTACAGGATTTTTGTGCTTCACAGTATATCTCCTATCTTACTTGGCTCAGGCTGCTATATAAAAAGAACATGGTAACCATCATTGTACTCTTTATCTACATAAATTCAATTGTTTTAATTTTTAACTTCCACAAATAAATGAGAACATGTGAAGTTTGTTTTTGTGGGCCTGGCTTATTTTACACATCATAATGTCCTATAGTTTTGTTCATGTGGCTTGGAAGGGTAGTTAGGGGTGGGGGGAAGTAGAGATGGTTAATAGACACAAAAATATAGTTAGAATGAATAAGATATAGTATTTGATAACATAACACTGTGACTACAGTCAACAATAATTTGTTGTACATTTTAAAATAACAGTATAATTGAATTGTTTGTGATGCAAAGAAAGGATAAATGCTTGAAGTGATGGATACCCCATTTACCTTGATGAGATTATTATGCTTTGCATGTCTGTATCAAAATATCTGATTTGCCCCATAAATATATATACCTTATGTATCTACAAAAACTAAAAAAAGTGCCATGGACTGCGTGGCTTATAGATAACAGAAATGTATTTCTCCCAGTTCTGGAGGCTGGAAGTTAGAGAACAGGATGCCAGCATGGTTGAGTTCTGGTGAGGACACTCCTCTAAGCATCAAACTGCCAACTTCTCTTTGGATCCTGACATGGTAGAAGGAGAGCTGGCTAGCTTTCTAGTCACTTCTTAGAAGGACACTAATCCCATTCATGAGGGCTCCACCCTCATGAAATAATTATCTCGCTAAAGTGCAACCTCCGAATACTATCACTTTGGGATTAAGGCTTCAACATAAGAATTTTGGGAGACACAAACTTTCAGTCCATTGCAGTCCCATTCGTTGAAAAGTTGATGGGAAAAAAGACGAAATTGGTGATATTCAGAATAAAACAGCATCCTGAACTGTAAGGATGAGTAGTTTCTTTCCATTTGTCCTGCTTTTCATTCTTCTGTCTTTGGTTGGGAGGACCAGATTAAGAACTTTAGAGGTGGAATACCCTAAACATATTCCTGTTTCCTATTATTTGTTGCTGCTCAGCTCATTCCACGATCACTTCCTTAGTCTGAGTATCAGTTAATCAGCCCACACCGCTGTATAAATTGAGAGGAATTTTGCTAATACTGTTGTGGTAAGGTCATATTCTCCAGACTGGGGGATAAAAATAGGACAGAGCAAAAGGCTCCACTTGATCTTGGGCCTAAGCTACGGCACCTTTTTAACTGTGAAGCACTGTGTGGACCTGAGGCATGTGTTTTTGTATGTGTAGAGGGAGAAGAGAGATTATTTGATACTTGATTAGCCACTAACAAAATGATTTGATTGTAAATAGAAGGGAAAGGGAGTGAACGTGAGATTCTGAATCTGTGATTCTGCAGCTACATGTTGGAAAACACACTTCAGAAGGCATTTTGTGTATCAGCAAAGGCAGACATTAACCAGATATTCAGAATAATATGTGATTAGTGCTTACGGGCACATAACAGAAACTAGAGCAAAGGGATTTAATTTAGGGCCTCCCAGGGACATGTCAGGTGAGATACAGAAAATAAGTAGAAGAAAAGGTAGAAGCTTTACCTATTTACTTTTTAAAAAAACTTTTGCCTCAGGAAAAGGCTGAGGGTGCACACAGCCTATGTGGTAGTCAACAAGCAAGGGAGGGCTTTGAGGGGAGGAACAGAGAGTAGCTTGCTCTGGTCAGAATGTTATGTCCCCACAAAATTCATATGTTGAAATTCTCACTCCCAGGGTCATAGTATTAGGAGGTGGGGCCTTTGGGAGATGATTATGTTGCTGGGGGGCACCTCATGAATGGAATTAGTGCCTTTATTAAAGAGGTACAAGAGACATCTCATACCTTCGACAATCTGAGGACAGTGCAAGAAGGTGCCATCAGTGATCCAAAAAGCAGACACCAAATCTGCCTGGATCTTGGACTTTTCAGCTTCCAGAACTATGAGAATAACCTACCCAGTGTATGATATTTAGTTATAGCAGCCTGCACACACGAAGGCAAAGCTCCATCACATAAACAACAAGGCATACTTCCTTAGGATAATGCTGAGCCGTGGTAAGGAACATAGATCCCCTTGGTGCAGTCCAAACAGGAAAACCTTTTGGGCAAGGGAAGAAGGCCTCTTACTCATCCTCATTTTACACTCTATCAAAAAAAAAAAAAAAAAAAAAAAGGATTTTACACCGAGTCGCTCTCTCTCTCTCTCTCTCTCCCTATGATCGTCAGCTGTCACATGTCTACTCTTCTTACCTACAGTATTCTTCTTCTCTCCTCATCCCTGGGCTGGTTTCTGACTGCTTGATGCTGGTGTGCCCCCTGTATCGTAGGTTTGGAATCTCACCTGGTATTTTTCTTTGGTCTCACCTTGCTTGGCCATTCTGGAACCCTCCAAATGAGATTAGTGTCCTAAGCATCATAGTCATGCTCACTGATGCTCAGGATATGTGAGCAAGGCAGCATTCCACATGTGACTTGGGAGTTGGGAGAAATTACTCAAGTGCTCTGCACCCCTGTAAAATAGCTACAAAAATCATCCTTTCACGTAATGTTATTGTAAGGATGAACTGAATTTTTTTTTTGTAAAACAATAACAATAATAGCTAGCACATAGTGAGCACTCAGTAACTATTATCTTGAGTCATCTGTGAAACAAATCTATTGTTTTGTGCCTGCTCAACATCCATTACCGCTTTGGAGAATATTTTTCTCCACTTTAAATCCTTGGCCTGGTCCTACATCACAATTGCAGGTGAAGACAATTTCCCTAGATCTGGCCAGTTCAAATTATAATGATTCACTAATGAATGGACTTGACCAACTTGAAATTAATGAAACTCTACTCTTGGCTTTTTGCCAAAACTGCTAAGAAAAAGAATTCCCTTTGGGAGGCTGAGGTGGGCAGATCACCTGAGGTCAGGAGTTTGAGACCAGCCTGCCCAACATGGCGAAACGCCATCTCTACTAAAAACACAAAAAATTAACAGCGTGGTGGTGTGTGCCTGTAGTCCCAGTTACTTGGGAGGCTGAGGCAGGAGAATCGCTTGAACCCGGGAGGTGTAGGTTGCAGTGAGCTGAGATTGCACCACTGCACTGCAGCCTGGGCAATAAGAGCGAAATTCCATCTCAACAAAAATTAAAAAGAAAAAAAAAAAAAAGAAAGAAAGAAAGAAAAAGAAAAAGAATTCCCTGTTTACATTGGTGTTGCTAGATGGAGTGGAATATAAATTCACCAAGACAGGATTCCATTCCTGAGAATGAAACTATACAACAAAGCAGACCTGAAGGATGGAGACCAACAGATTCTGACTACCTGTGAGAACTTGCAAACACCTAAGTAGACACTTCATTTACATTATTTGTTAAGTTAGTGAAATCCCGTGTCTGAGTTTCTTGTCGGTTTAAGTGAGATGTCTTATGTCCAAAAGAGCTCTAGCCGTCTAACTTCAACCAAAAGCTTTTTGATTTGTGGGATGCTCAAGGAGAGATGGGTGTATGTACAGTGTTCCATAAATTGACCCGGGGGAACACTGCTGAGCTTAGTTATTATTGATGCATACATTTTATATTCCTTCACAAAGGAAATATCTTTCTGTTCTCACATCAGCTTTGGTCTGTGGCCCTACAACTCAGATTTCCAACTTACCAGAAACCTCTGCTTCTGTTATCCCTCATGTCCTGGGCCCTTTTGTTCTCTTGGGTTATGCTAACTTCTCTAAGTTAGTTTTTATGCTACCATTTCAGGCAAAGAAATCCTCACCATTTGTACCCATTTCCAGTTATATTTCTTTCTTGTTCCTTGCACTCTACTGCACTAATTTAATCTTTCTCAGATCAAAGGAGAAAAATATTTTATTCAAACTTCAACTAAGAAAACAGAAGGATAGTTTTGGCCACCAGAGAGGCTGAAAATGGACTGAAAAGGAAAACAGGAGCATTAAGCAATACGAAAAATACAATCAGAATCAGTAAGAAGAAACAACTGATATAAGTGAAATGAAGAACAAGATTGGAAAGGTATGTCAGTGCATTATGGAAAATTAAATAAGACATCCACCTTAGATTTCTGCTATAGCGAAAATAGAAGAAAATGCATTCATCAAAAAGGTAGACATACTTGAAGGTGGGCAAATGAATCCAGAAACTTGTAGCACTGAAATCAGAATCAGTCAAATTAGCAGTTGTATTTTTGTCCACTCTGTTCAGAGACTAGTGAGAAGAAAAGTCTTGCTTTATTTACATTACTTCTAAAAGGATACACAAGGGCTGAGTTTTCCTTCATTAGAGCTCTGGAATCATTCTGACCTCGATTTGATTCCCTGCTCTTTCACCTACTAACTGCATGACTTTGGAGAATGTATTAGACCTCCTTGGCAATCTACATGTATAATAGAAAAATGATGGTCATCATTGCCTGACTCTGAGGGATTTTATCAGAACTAAACATGACACTGAATACAAATATATTTTCCAAATAATGAAGTACCACAAAATAGTAATTATGGATTTTAGTATTATTATCATTACTGCTATTATTGGGTGGTACAACAATCAAAGCACAGAATCAAAAGATTTCAATGAATCTCTATCAGGCAGATTGTTTCATATCTCTCTGTATTAGTGGGCACATTCTTTTCAAAATGACAAAAACAATGCATCTGAAATTTGAATCATTTTTTTTTCCCAAGGGGAAGGTACTGAGTTTATGATGATTGATTGTGACCTTGAAAACATAATTATTTCAATGGTGCTGAAAATGCAATTTATTCTTTTCTGTATTTAGGACAGGAGGAGGAGTTTCACACTGACGTGCAGAAATAGTGAGAAGGCACCTGCAATTCAAAATAAATGTGAGACCATTGTAGATCCATAGAGCTAATTCTCTAACTGTGCCTTGCAAATAGGTCCAAATGTGCATCTTTAAAATACCCACATTTTTGATCATACAGGTTATTTATTATTGAATTTTGTCAACCAGTAAAGTAAGAGAAAAATCAAAGGGATCCCTATGCCTAAGTATTTCCACCTCAGTTTGATGTGACCCCACCAGAGATCTTCCACGTTACAGACTCCAAAAGACTGAGAGAAAAATAAAAATGTTCAGTCCTTACCATATAGTATAAGTACATGATTTCAGACATTTCAGGGTAGAAACTGTAAGTCCAATATTTACTGGATTTCCCTTCTCAAAGTTAACAGCAACTGTTTTGGGTCTGAGGTTTGTATTTGTAAATTTGAAACACTAGTACATTCTTTGCAGACTGATATTTGTAATGAGCTCTATGCATAATAGATGTTCAGTATGTGGTAATTATTATTAGTAGTACTTCCAAAACTGAGAACCAAAAAGACATTATCTAACATTGTATACCTCTGACCTTTACCTAAACTAGAATGTGATTTACTTTTGTAATCTTGCAATAAAGAGTAGTACTTCTTCTTGTTGTCTTAAGGTGCTATACAATCTGACTCTACCTAACATATCCAACTTCAGAGTCTCTGTGCATTTTCATCTAGTCCATTCACTTTGAAGCATGGGACTTCCTTTAACACAGACCCCTGAGCTCCTATCCATTCCATGCCCTGCACATTCCTGACTCAATGACCCTTTTTTGTAATTTCTCCAAATATTTTCCCTATTCAAATACTCTTCTCCATTATTTCCATCCATCCATATTTTACATATCTTTTGAACCACAGATTCAAATTTTCTGGCTTTAGCAAACGCTTTTTTTTTTTTTGAGATGGAGTCTCTCTCTGTCACCCAGGCTGGAGTGCAGTGGCGTGATCTCGGCTCACTGCAGCCTCCGCCTCCTGGGTTCAAGCAATTGTCCTGCCTCAGTCTCCCATGTAGCTGGGATGACAGGTGCCCACCACCACGCCCAGCTAATTTTTTGTATTTTTAGTAGAAAGACGGTTTCACCATGTTGGCCAGGGTGGTCTTGAACTCCTGACCTCAGGTGATCCACCGCCTTGGCCTCCCAAAGTGCTAGGATTACAAGCGTAAGCCACTGTGCCCGGCCATCTTTATGTCTCCTTTAGGAACAGAAAATGGTGAAAGGAAAACAATCAACTTTTTAGAATGTAGAATAGGGGTCAGTGTGATAGATAGAATAATGACCTTCCAAAGATATTCATATCCTAATTGAAGGACCCTGTGAATCTTTATATTACATGGCAAAGGGGAATTAAGGTTTCAAATAAAATAAAGTCATTAATAAACTGACTTTGGGATGGGAGATTATCCAGTCAGGCCCAATATAATATCACAAGAGTTATTAAATAGAAGGGGGCAAGAGATACTCTCAAAAGGATGATCATGAGCGTCCTTAAAAATGGAAGAAGAGGCCAGAAGAATCAGTGTCAGGGTGATGAGTCATGAGAAATGATTGACCATTGCTGGTTTCAAAGATGGAAAGGGGCCATGAACCCAGGAATACACGTGACTTTTAGAAACTGGAAAAGACAAGGAAATAGATTCTCCTCTAAACTCTCCAGTAAGGGATGCAGCCCTTATACCACCTTGACTTTAACCCAGTAAGATCTGTTTGTGACTTCTGACCTCAAGAGCTGTAAGACCTAAATCTATGTTGTTTTAAGCCATCAAGACTGTGGTAATTTGTTATAGAAGCAACAGCCGACTTACACAGCAATTTTTTTCTGTAAAGGGCAGTTAAAAATATTTGACACTTTGCAGGCCACCCTGTCTTTTGTCACAACTACTCAGCACGCTATTGTAGTGTGAAAGCAGTCACAGACAATACACAAATAAATGCATATGGTTGTCTTCCAATAAAACATTATTTGTGGCAGGCTGGATTTTGCTTGTGGGCCGTAGTTTTCAGAGCACCATTGAGGTTTTACCGTGACCTAAATTCCAGAACCTTGAATCTATGAACTAGCTATTTAATGTTTTTGAGCCTTGGTTTCCTTACATGAACAATGGAATCGCTTATTTGTGTCAGAGATAGTTAGCTATGTCCAATTTAGCTATGTCCAAAAATTCATGCTCCCCTTTCCATAATGAAAGCTGTGCCTGAGAAGTGGCTACTCTGCCAAAACTATCTTTCCTGAATTTTTTGTAGTTTATTACAAGTACAACCTTCTAGCCATGGGGATGTGAGCCCAGGTAATGGGTATCCTTCCCATGTTTCTCCATATCAACTCTCCTCCAGGAGTTTTTCTCCACTGGTTGTAATGGAGGTTACCTAAAAAATGACCTTGAATGTTACATTTTAAAGATGGAACGCCTATGTTCTTTGGTCCCTCAGTGACTGCATGGAAGACAGGTGCCCTGCCTAACTATTTACTTATCCAATAACACAATGTGAGCAAGACATAAACTTTCAATCCTTTTGAGTCATTACATCCTCTCAAGTCTATTTGATGATTAGTGCACTCTAAATAATACTCTATATTTAGAGTTATAGTAAAGATTAGATAAAACATCATGTAAAATGCCATACATGACACATGGGATAGTACTAAAAATATTAATTATACAGTTCCTTATTTTTTGTCATCCAACACTCTATTCTGCACTTTACAATATTAGTTTACTCTGGGATGCTAATCTTATATCCATAATTTCACAAGGAACATTGTCCTTAATTTTTGAGTCAGCATGATATAATGTTTAAAAAAGAAAGGCTTTGAAATTTGTTACATTGAGTTTTACTCCTGCATCTCCCCATCCCCCCAAATCCTTACACTTTAATTTAATTTCTGTTAACCTTTATCTTATCATGTGTAAAATGATATTCAATAAATGACAGATGGGTATTATGTTAGCTCTTCTATGGGCATTAACATCTGTCAAGGATTTAGTAGAAGCCAGTAAATACTTATTGAGTCATTCATTTATTTATCAATAATTCAACATCATGAAAGTTTTATACAGTATCTGAAAAACACTATCATATTTGTTTAATTCTTTTGTGATATATTGTGGCAGTGCAACAGAAATGTCAGTTTTAAAAACAGCCAAGCACGAAATCAATGGAGAAAAATGATAACTTTGAGGTAGAAAACTTAGGTAGAGCGCTTCATGGTCCCATACATACTAGCCATAAGACCACATTTTTGATAGTTATTCTTATATAGTCTCCTAACTTCAATTTTCACATTCTTAACGTAGAGAAGTCTGATAGTTGTAGAGAAAATTAAAGCAAATGTACAAAAAATTCTAACATAGAATCTGGTACATGGTAGGTGTTCAATAAATGATTGTTGCTATTATTGTTATTATTAAGATTGAGTTACATATGCTTGAAAATAATCATTTTTAAGATTGGTCCTCATTATCACTATTCACAAAATTATATTGTATGGCTGATATTTTCTAAATGCTGAATTCAAAGTCCTTGTTCTTGGAGTTGAAGCAATCCCATTGCAACATGCTAAACTTTGCAAGAGAGTAACAGGCTTGACTTGGACATATTGGCTAAGTCCTTAAGATGATAAATGATTTTCATTAAAATTCACCCCACTGTATGTAAACCCAAATACTGTACATAGTTAAATATTCTGATAAATCAAAAGAGTCTATGTGAAAGCTGAATACAAAACAGAGGTCATTTGAAAAGTGAGACTGGTTAATCAATTCATTTGCATATATATTTAAACATTCTATTTAGTTAACCATCAAGCAATCAAGGAAATGTAAATCACTGTTTCATGTTAGTTTTATATTATCAGACACTACACAGCCCTGGCACTATGAAAGCCATCGATCATTACCAACAATATTTATTGAACCATCACAGTCTGCATAGGAAAATAAAGAACCTGCCATGCCAATAATGTCAAGAGTCTCAAGAAAGTTCTTTCCTTCTTTCTGGATAGATCAAGGCCTCATTTTTAACCTCCTCTCCTGCAGAGACACCAGACAAATCCTTAGTCCTAGTTTTTCATTCTTTCCACACTACAGGTCTCAGTGTCCATTTGCTTTTATGATATCTGTATCTAGAGTATCTAGCATCATTCTGATCTGTGTTTTATTTCCAAGGCTGTCATTCCTCCATTTTCTGAGTTCCAATTTTATCTTTTTCTTCATAACAATTGGCCATCACCTTAGCAGTTCCTATCTTCCAAACATCAGTCAAACTGCTTCTTTATTGCCTCTGTCAACTTTCCTGGAAAGTCTTTAATATTTTAACAACAATACTTCCAAAGTGGTCATTGCTAATCTTTACCTATGACATCCTATTTTCAGGAAATGTGTATATGAGTAGCAAATTCAAAAGCCTCTAGGACCAGAGTGAAGCCAGTTAGGGATCTTCTATTAACTCCCCTAAATCCTCTATTAGCTCTCCTAAAATCATTTCGTGTATGAATATATTCTTATTATATCTACATATTTGATTGTTAGTTTCACTAGTTAAGCATTCACAGGTTGGAAATTATTTCCTCTCAGAATTTTTAAAGCACTGCATTTTGCATATTATACTTGGGAATACTATTCATTTGCACAAATATATACAGTCTGTTCTATTTTTCTAGAAAACATATTTTTCTAATCTTTATCCCTTGCCAATTAAATTATCTGTTTTTATTAACTTACATTTACATGTCTCAGGATGTCAATTATTACAAACAATTGTCATAAAGAAAAATAGTGGTTTTCTGTCCCAAATTTTTCACTCCTAATTCTTTTTCCCCCAAATAAAATACTTTTAGTAAATTTACCTGTTCTTTTTGAGATTCACATGTATATTTATTAAGAAGATTCTTATATTACCATTTTAATTATTCTGTTTTCCATTAATATTCTATTCTGAAAGTGGAGTGTTCAGCTTTTCTACTCTTTCCCAAGATCTACAGTCACATCTTCCATATGTATTTTAAGCAATGGTTTTCAAATAGCATGTATCAGAATCAGCTGGAAGGCCTAATGAAGCATAGATCGTGGGCCTCATTCTTGGAGTTTCTGATTCAGTCCTTCTGCAGTGGGTCCCAATGGTTTGATTTCAAATCAAAGCAATGTTGTGATCACAACTTCTCACATGGTCCCAACACTAATACTCTGGGACACATTATGAACCACTGAATTTTTGTAGAATTATTATTTATAAATGATGCTATTTGCTGTTATTTTAATGACCCAAATATTATTCAGACTTGTGCCACACAGTGTACTATAATTATATTTCTATTTTTCTGCAATATTTTCTTATTCTTGTAGTTAATATGTTTTTCTATATTTTTATTTCCAAACTCTCCAATAAAACTAACATTAATCAGTGTTCAAAGATATTCAATAATATAGCAATTTATTAAATATATTTATATTTGCCTTATTCCAGCTGCTGGCTCTTTAGACCTTTATCACAACTTTTTGTTCAAAACACCCATGTTTTGAACAATTTTCCTTGCCTCTCTCATGGATCAGATCTTCTGTTTCCTGGGTTGTATTATTTGCTGTTTCAGTTTTTGCTTTCATTTTTCCACAGAAAATCCTTTATTAATTCCCCTAAAATTAGTTCATATTTGAATATATTCTTATTATTTCTACATAAATGATTGCTAGTTTCACTAGTTATAAATTCATAGGTTGGAAATTATTTCCTCTCAGAATTTTTGAAGCACTACTTCATTTTCTTCAGCAACAGTGTTGCTGTTGAGAAATCTGATACCATTTTTATTATGGAAACTTTGTATATGGTGTGGTGGTGATGTGTGTGTGTGTGTGTGTGTGTGTGTAAATTGAGGGTGTTATATCACTGAAAAGTTCTGGCATTGTAAACCCAGGAAAAGTATGGCAGAGACTTATAGAGTTGTCAGAAAAAAATAACATAAAATAGCAGAACCTCTAAGTTGCATAAAAAGAAAATATATTTCCTGAGAGATGTACCATTTCTCTAGCAGAAGAGTATTGCTGGCTCTGCTTGTGTGTGTGCATGCGTGTGTGTGTGTGTGTGCTGTACGCCTTCCAATTCTCCAGATTCATGTCCCTTCAAGAAGTATGTCTCTGATCCCCTGTAACCCCAGTGAAGCTGTTCATGACAAAATGCTGTTACTACTTCTAGAATGGGTGAATGATTCATGCTGGCTGATGAAGCAGTGTTCCTACGTACCAAATTTAGGAATGTGTACATTACCCCACATGACCAATTTGTTGGTGTGTAGAGATTAGAAGAAAGTCTTCTTTCTAAAGGGTTTGAAAGAAAGGGAGATTATGAAGTTCCTGCTGCTGTTGGTCAATACGCTTACTACGGAGTCTTTCTGAGAAGAAAGTAAAATAGAGACAACTAAAGACAAAAATTCAGTTCTGATAACATATTTGAGTCACGGAATCCATTCCTGCCCCTTCCTGATATATGACAACAAACTTCCCTTTTATTTAAATATGCAGATCATTTTCTGACAAGTTGGAATAGATAAAGCCTGGAAGAACGTGCTTTGCATCCACTCCGTGGGTGAGTCATTTACGCCATTAAACAGAATATTTGATATGCTTGAATTCTATACTTGCAAACAGCAAAATTGTAAAGGGATCAAAGTGGCTCTTAGTAGCATGTTCCAAATGTTTATTTATAATTAACAAAACTTTTCTAATACCAGTATAAAGTCAAAGCTGAACTGATAAGTGATATGGTGTATGTGTGTGGTAAACTACGAAGGTTTTTAACAATTATTATTACTCTTGTAGTTGTTACTATAGTTTTTATTAATATTACTATAATTGTAATGCCGCTGATTTATTAGTTTTCATGCATTCCATTGGTTAGAGCTTATGAGATATTGATCAGTGTATCTACTGTCACGGTGCTTTATTGTACCATCATTTATTAATATGAATAACACCATCATATAAAGCAAATTGTATAACAGACCATTATATTTCTGGAAAGTTTTATCATAACTATTCGCAATGCCACATGCACCCTATCATTGCTATTATTCTGTTGAACATTTAATGCCTCTACTTTGTATGCCTTGCCTCTTATCCCCTTCAATCATAATCTCACTTTAATTGCCTCTTCTCTAGCAAATACAAACATTATCTTCCTTACTCCCGGAATTAATAACTTCTCTGATGGCTTATCATCTTTTTTGTTCTCCAGTGCACCTTTTCCAATTAAAATGGAAATTAAATGGAACTGAATACGACAACCAAAATCATACATGTAGCATATGGTGAATTTGGATTTCATTGAATGCTAAATAGATTTATATGTGAACCTTTTTCTTACTTATTGTTTCCCACATATATAGAATTGTGGGAAATATATATATTATATATGCTATATTTATAAATATATGTGTGTGTGTGTGTATAATGCCCACGAATATAGTATTGTGGAATATATATATATACATATATAATATATATAAATATTTATATGGGAAACAATAACTAATATTGATAGATAGATAATATCTATCTACCTGCCTACCTGTGTGGGCATATAAGCAGGTAGGTAGATAGAGAGATACTGGAAGGCTTATTATTTACTAACATTCTCTTTTCTCAATCCTAAATTTTCTATTCCATTTTAGCTGGCAATTTAATTTTTCTCTTGTTTACTTATATTTGTTTTTATGTGATGCAATCTTTCTTGTTTCAAGAGAATTCTTAGTTCTACCACTTTTATGTTTATTTAGCTTCACTTATGACAACTCAAAGGCTGCTGAAGTATGGTTCATTTGATCTGCCAATGTCCTTCTCATTGCTCCAACCATTCTCCTTCTATGCACAGGATCTTATTGCCTAATCTTTTGATATTCCCGTCTGCAGGATCAGTGAGGCTTTGACCCCTGAGCCAATCTTGACCAAGGAAAGATGAAGATAAACTACTTTAATATAGGTTTATATTCTTCCAGGCTGAATAGGGTCCTAACAGTAGGTCATGCTACTGTATCTGGGAGGTCGTTGACATCCCCTGAAGGTCCTCCCCATTTCCCTTACTTTCACCTTGGTTAGAGGGCATATGACCCCAGAGTTGACTTTGGGACATTGCATTGCCTCCAGTGGCCAACTTTATAGCCTAGAACTTTAACATTTTCTTTTTTACATTTCAAAATAACTTTTGCTCTAACCCATTCACCTTTATATATCTATTATTACTTTTTATTTATTTTTATTTGAAAAAAGTAATTTATGGACATTATTAATAAAATGAAAATATAGACATGGAAAAAAAATACATTAAAATCACCAGTAGTTCCAGTATATGAGAGAAACATTATTTAACATTTGGGGTAAATTCTCTCTCTTTTAAAAAATCTTTATGTCCCTAAAATTTGTGGCATACAATTTAAAAAGAATAATAATTTAAAAATTAAGTTTATATAGCATATAATTTTCAGTTAATGGCTTTTGTCTTTTTATAATATATTGTGAATATTATCTTGAATCAAAGAATAATCTCTGTATTAGTCAGCTTCGGTTGCCATAACAAAATACTACAGACTGAATGGCTTAACCACCAGAAATGTATTTTCTCACAGTTCTGAGTAATATCGGGGTTGGTTTCTAGTGAGACCTCTCTTCCTGGTCTGCTCATGGCATCCTTCTCACTATCCTCCTATGGCCTTTCTCTGTTGTTAAGAGGAGAGAGGGAGAGCTCTGGTGATGCTCCCTCTATTGCAGGGATACTACCATTGCTACTGAATTAGGGCCCCAACCTTATGATCTCATTTAACTTAATTACATTCCTAAAGATTCTATCTTGGCTGGGTGCGGTGGCTCACACCTGTAATCCCAGCACTTTCGGAGGCCAAGACGGGTGGATCACCTGAGGTCAGGAGTTCGAGACCAGCCTGGCCAACATGATGAAACCCCCATCTCTACTAAAAATACAAAAATTAGCTAGGCGTGGTGGTGGGCACCTGTAGTCCCAGCTACTCGGGATGCTGAGGCGGGAGGATCGCTTGAACCTGGAACGCAGAGGTTGTGGTGAGCTGAGATCACACCATTGCACTCCAGCCTGGGTGACAGAGTGAGACTCCATCTCTAAAAATAAAGGATTCTATCTCAACATTTACTTACATTGCAGGCTAGGGCTTCAACATAAGAATATTACAAAAGGACACCACTTAGTTTATAACTATTACTTAAATGGAATTTTTAATAGTTGCAAAATTTTAAATTATATGGATATAGCATAATATTCTTGATAGATTACATTTTTTATACTTGGGCCAAGTCCAATTCTTTTTTTTTAATATAAATAATGCCGTAATTAACATTCTTTCTCATATATAACATTTTACATTGTTTCTCATTTATTTCCTTTGGATAAAATATTCCTAGAAATAAAATTAATTGGTCAAATTAGTTTTAAGATTCATACTATCAAACACTTTTCAAACAGATCATGCCAATTTATTCTCATAATAGTCGTGATCAGCATGTCTTTCTCTTCTACTTACTTATATTTTTAACATTCTCTTTAAATAGCTTTCATTTTGATGCAACAAAAACATTTTCTTATATCAAACTTTTATTTTTAATTATTTTATTTGCTTAATAATGAAGCTCATCATATTTCAACTTTTCTCTCTCTCTCAAGTGACTGAAGTTATCTCCTTAAAATCTGCTCTTATGGGAAAGGATTGGTTACTCATAACTGTACTTCCCTTATAGCAATCACTTACCTTGCTGGCCCACTAGGAATCCCTAATCCCATGCTTCATCGCCTGGGTAATCTTCGCTACTTTGTTCCTGTCAGCCTCTGTTGGATCACTTGACTGGTTCTTCTCTTTATGTCTTTGCTTAAAGAGACATAGTCAGTTATGGCCACCTCTAATTTATTCACCTAATTAGTAATGCTACGAATCTTGGAAAAACTAAGCTCAACATCACCTACTATGGAAGCCTTCCCTGACTTTCTTATTCTTATTAAGTAGTCAATTTCCCCAGTCCCCAATGCATATGTCTACACAAAGAGGATGCACAATACATAGTAAATTATATTATCATTATTGCTATCATCCTCATTTGGCATGCATCGTAGAACTTCTCTTACTGTAATTTAATCATTATTTTTTCTCCTGTGTCTCATCCATTATTAGACTGACTATCTGGTCCTTGAAGACAAGGCTCATATTTTGTTTAGCATTCACATTAGAGGGCACGACAATAAATTTGTTAAATCAGTTAAACATGAACAGTGTATTAATATGTTAAATCAGTTAATACATGAACAGTGTATTAATTGATTTGTTAAGTCAATTAATACATGAGCACAGGATTATCTTGATTTAAAGTCATACTATTAAGATTAACTGTACCCCTGTCTCTATTTTACCATATCTGACCAAATTTGAGGACAAATTCGACACTGAATCCACTTGCTTAGAAAATTGATTTATGTTAAATCTTTTTCCTGTAAGCCAGGGACCACTTTATATTTCCATAATTTTAAAATAAAATTTAAATAGACTTTTCAAAAAAATTAGAATCGTTTTGGATTTATAGGAAAGTTGCAAAGTACAAAAAGTTTTCATATATCATCACCAAATTTCCTCTGTGTTTAGTATTTTATATAATGATAGCACATTTGTCACAATTAAAGAACTAACATTGGTACATTGCTATTAACTACACATTTTTAGGATTTTTTTCTTACTGCCTTTTGTTTTTTTAAGAATCTCTTTCAGGATGCCACGTTACATTTAGTTGTCATGTTTCCTTCTCTTATCTGAGATTTCTGAGACTTCATTTAATTTTGATGATGTTGACAGTTTTAAGGAGTACTGATTGGGTATTCCATAGAATGTCCTCAATTTGGATTTGTGTGATATTATTCTTATGCTTAGAATGGATGTCTTAGTCCATTAGTGTTGTTATAGCAAAATATCCTAAACTGGGTAGCTTATAAACACAGAAACTCATTTTTCACGGTTCTGGAGGCCACAGAGATTAAAGCTTTGGAAGTTTTGGTGTCTGGTTCACAGGCAGCTATGTTTTTGCTGTGTCCTCACATAGCAGAAGGGACAAGGAGTCTTTCCCTGCTCCAGCACTGCAATCAATAATTTCTCCAAGAATTCCTGGTTTATTTTCTTGAAGAATGACATAAGGAACCAAGATTTGGGTACTAGGTTTTCTCTCACATTAAACTGGTTTCCTAGGTTGGATAGCCAGTCACATCATTACCACAGCAAAGGTCTTTACACTGCACACATTTCTTACTCCTGCTTATAATCCCCTCTGTGCTGTGGCCTTCAGATGGAATTTAATGGTACTAATGCAGCCAAAATCACAATGAGCTATAACCTCTGGGCCTTATGTCTTGGTCTATACTACTGCCCGTGCTGAGCCAAGCCTGCAAAGCTAGGCTGACTTCCACTTCCTGTCCAGATTTTGGTGAGTTTCATTTAGTTTATTCTCACTGTGTTTCTCTTCCCTATCAGCTCAAATTGTGATAGAGTCCCAACAGCTTCATCTTAGAGGCCTCTTCTATAGTAATGGGTAGTAATGTCATTCTTTTGGGGCCTGACTACAAGGTGGAGATTTTTGGAAGCTATACATAAATGTTCCCTCTCCAATTACCATTGCTAAAAGCATTCCCACTAATTAATTAAATCAAATTTATAGGAATTATATCTACAAAATATCTGTAGATAATAGAGTTTTCTAAAAGCAGGTATGCAATATTTGAAGCAACAAACTGAAATAATAGGTCAATTGGTAGTGCTCTTAAAATTTTTGAATTACTTTTTTGTTATAATTTCACATGTGCTATGGACAATAGATAAAATTAAATAGCATCTAATATGAGTGATAGTGTCCAATAGAAATTTAAGATTTATGCAAGCTTTCAATTATTCCCAACATGTATTTCAGAATTTCTGTGACGTATGAGTTAAAAGTCATGTCCCAGTATTTTTGTGGATGGCTATCAGAACTAGAAAACCAGAGCCCAGTTGCCCATCTTAGTTCAAATAATGAGAAAGTCAATTATATCCAATCCTTTACCAATCAACTATTTGCCTGGAATTCTCCATACCTCCAGGAGGGATCTACATTTATGGTTGCATTGAAATAATTTCAAATCCTTCAAAATTCCTGACTTCCTCCTTCAAAATCTTATAGACTATAATTTTATTTCAAATTTTTATATTTTCTTATCTAAAAGAGGCATATTGATTTTGCCTAAATCAGTCAACTTCAGTAAAAAGAATGGTGACTATACACATGTTACCTATATGGTAATTGCTCACCAAAGACTATACTCGAGTTAAGTGCTCACTGCTGAAATTGAATTAAAAGATTCAAAACTGCATGATGTACATCTAGTTCCTTATTGAAAAGAATGAATTTATTTCAAATACTTGTCATAATTAGATTCGAAGAAAGATGATTTTTATTTGTCAGGGTGGGTATCCATAGTTTCCTTTTCCTCCTAAGCAATTGCAATGATGAATTTTTGTTACATTTCAAAAGACATTTTTCACATAGTGGAATGCCCCGTAGGAAGAATATGCAGAAGGAACAGAAAATATGACTATGAAATGGAGGTTTCTACTCTTATTATATAAGGTTTCTACTCTTATTATATATATATATGTATATATATGTGTATATATGTATATATATATGTATATGTGTGTATATGTATATATGTGTACATGTATATATACACACATACACACCCTATTAGTTCTGCTGTCTAGAGAACCCTGACTAATACAAGGTGTTAGTCCCATGAGTTCAGGAGCCAGACTAAAATCCATGATTCCAATCCAGGTCCCTCCACCTACCAGCTCTATGACCTTGAGCAAGTTACTTAACCCTTCATCTGGCAAATGCAGCCAATGCAAATGCTAGTAGCTTTCTGGAATTGTGGTGGCCTTTACAGGAGCCTACAAGTAAACCACTTAGCATAGTGCCTGATATATGGGAAGTGTTTTATAATTATTAGATGCTAGTATTTACTCTTAAGTGAGTTTAGATGAGAACTGTAATAACTTTATGCATCAACTCGACTATGGTCCAGGGTGCCCAGATATTTGCTTGAACATTGTTTTGCATGTTTCTGCAAAGCTATTTTTGTATGACATTAACATTTGAATTGGTAGACTAAGTAAAGCAGATTGCTGACCCTGGTGTAAGTGGGCTTTATCTAATCCATTGAAGTCCTACATAGAACAAAATGTTGACACTCCTGCCAGAACGAGATGGTTTTTCCTGTCTCACTGCCTTCTCGAGCCTACTGACTCAACCTGCTGAGATCTGGAGACTCGTCAATCTTCACAAGGACATGAGCTCATTCTCTCTCTCTCTCTCTCTGTGTGTGTGTATATACATATGAACAGACAGATACACACATGCATATGTGTGTGTGTATACATATATATATATATATATATATATAGATAGATAGATAGATAGATAGATACACCCATACAGATAGATAGATATGGCTCTGATTAATATAAAGGTAAAATTGAGAAAAAACAAGGTAAGATCTTAAAAAGCCCAAGTGTGCTAACTTCTAATTTATATGATGCTCTCTTCAGTTGTCATTCTTGCACCCTATGTTGACCTGTCAGTGTCACACAGTCATTAAAGTGCAGCAGTGTTGGTGTAAATTTATAATTGGCGTAATCCTTATTGCTGACATGTCAATATTTAACTTGCATTAACCTTTCCTTCGAGGCTGACAAATTGTGCATCTGTGGCTTGTTCAGTCTAATTTTTCATGTCATTGCCTTGCGAAGCATACAGATTTATAATGTCACCATGTGATGGATGCAGGTCCCTCCTTTGCCTTGGAGAAGGGTTTCATCCCACTTAGATTATGCATTGGTTTATTTATTTATTTCCTATTCCACTTACCACCTATTTCTAAAGGTCTCCAGTGAATTTATCTCCCAGAGGCTCATGTTTTGAGGATGAATGGAAGGGTAACCCTGTCAGGAACCATTAACACGCGGCTGCTGAGGAGCCTCCACATTGTTCTGGCCTGTCTCACACAAAACATCATTTGCCTGTTGTCACTAAGAATTTGTGGACAGAAAATGAAGACTGGTGAAGGAAAACTAGGTCAGAATAGTGTGTGGGAAGCAAAGTGACATTCTTGTCAATTTTGCCTAATCTCTAAGAACAGAGCTTACAGTTATAATTTCCTTCGACATGGACAGCTGAGACTTGAACTCCATTATTTTGTTGTTTTTGTTGTTTTAATTTATAATTGCTCCATTCCCCTCTTCCCCACAAACTTTGGAAACTCAAAAGTGAGCAAGTGTCCAAAAGTTCTCAGTTGAAACTTAGACCAGAATGCTAGGGGTCTACTTTCTGGGGAGAAAGTAGGCTTAGCAGGGCTGAGCGTCCCATAGGTGTTCACAGTTGGTTTCCAAAATGGGTTTATGTAAAGAATCAAGGGTGACCTGCTGGCAATTACCTCCAAGTTTCACAACACTGTACAAATCCTCATGTCAAGCCACTTTCATCACACTTCAAAAACTGCTTTAGTATAGTGAACTTATCCAAACTCCCTGCAGCAAATCCTATCAATTTATTTAAAGTGATCTAAGATAAAGAATGAGAATCACCCAGTCCACATATTCAGGGGAAGGATGGGTATTTTAATTTACATTTATAGAAGGTTTAGGGAAAATCCAGAGGCACTGAGACTGAAATTTTCATCTCACTTTGGCAGAGTATTATTTCCACATGTGCTGTTAAAATGTAGCAATCATTGGTTTATTTCATGGATCCTAGATTAAACTCTAGCATATTTTAAAGTCTTAAATGATTTAAGGGAATTAAAAATGGTTAATGTTTGTGATTCAAGAACACTGTATCTCATTCATCACTTATATTTGGTTGTCCTGGTCATAAGAAAACCAAAGCAAAACTGATGTTATATTTCAGTTACTGCTTAAAATGTTTTTTTTCTGCTTCACAATTTTCAACTAATGTATATTACATAAACAAAGCTAACAAATTCCAAGACACAAAATAAAAAGTAGTCTCTTATCAATTCATGCCAATGATAGATTATATTGACAATCATTTTTACAGTCAGGTTTTAGCTTATCATAATGAATTTTGATACGTTTTTTGACCAGAGATAAAATTAGGGCCAGATTGTAAGTTTTTCCCCAATCATAAAATCTGTTCTTTAAACACTAACCCTAGTTTCTATAGTAGCTCAGTATATACAATAAGTAGAAACAAACATTTTAGCTGAAGCAGAGACTGCGTTTTAAAGCCCAGATCACAAATAACCCCTGTATCTAGCCAATTTCCTCCAGAAAGCCTCTGTATTGTGCAGTTTGAAAACTCGAGATTCCATTCAATTTTTGGTTTACAAGTGAGAAAACTACAGCTGGAGAGTATCAGCAAAATGACCCAATATCATACTTTAACCAGCAGGGCTAGAACTTGCGATCAAATCTCCTAATTCTTAAGTCCAATATCCTTTTCATTAGAAGTGGTCAGGAGACCTCCTCTATGCTGTCACAAGTTCATTTATATTCAGTCCAATATTTAGTGTGTATCTATCATGTGCCAGACACTGTTCTATGGGCTGTGGGTACAAACAGTTTTCAATAAAAATAATTCCTAGCTTTAAAAAGGTAGAGAGAGTCAACAAACAATAAACATATTATTCTACAACAATGTCAGTTCTGTTAAAAAAAAAAAAAGTAAGGTAAGTATAAAGGGTTAACAGGGCATAGAATTTTCAATAAGGTTACCAGAGAAGGACCTTCGGAAACAGTAGTATTTGAACATGATATCAGAAGAAGATAAGGAAATGAATTGTGGGGAGATTATTTAAGACATAATGAACAGCAGATACAAGTGCTCTGCATTAGATGTGTGCTTGGCACACTTAAGGGTAGCCAGAAGGCCAGAGGTTCTGGAACACAGTGAGTTGGGGGTAGGGAGAAGACCAGGCTGGAGAGGTAGCTCTGGAGGCCAGGGAGATTATTTCTAACATATTTGAGTCTGTTGGGAAGCAATTTCATGGTTTGAAGTGAGTGACTGATATCCTGGACATTCATTTTGAAAATTATTCTTCCTACTCTATGCAGGATGAACTAGACAAAGGCAATACCAGAAGCATGCATGTGTACTAACAAAGAATAATGCCAATCCTTTAGGTCAGTTTAATGTCTCCTCTCTAAAGTCCTCTGCACTGTTAATTTAGTTTTCACAATTTTTCTGAGATATAGGTAAGCCACAGGGCATTAATTTCATTTAACAGATTGAGAGCTAAGTTTGTAAAGCAGAAGATCAAGCACATACTCATATTTCAAGGCCAGTACTTTACTACACAATAATGATTATTTTTCACCGATGGATCGGTGGGGTGGGAGTAGGCGGGGGAGAGGGATAAGAGTCTACTTAGAGTGGAAGGGGAAGAGCAGAAACTTTTTTTAATTTAAACAACGCTTATTCAATATGTGTTCTATGCATGGTACCCCATTATGCTCTGGAAATATAAAGGTGAACAAGTCCATTTCTATATTGAAAAAGTCTATTCTAGAATGTAACAATAACTATTAGGTTTTTAGCCTTAACGTATGCTAAGCAATTTGGGAGTGCTATATGCTTTAATTCTCCTACTAATTATATGTTTTGGGTGCAATTATAGTCATTGTAATTGGAGAATTGGTTCCAGGAACCCTCACGGATACCAAAATCTGCAGATGCTCAAGTCCCTTATATAAAATGATGTAGTGTTTGCATATAACCTATGCACAGCTGCCACATACTTTAAATCATGCCTAAAATACTAGTAATACCTAATACAATGTAAATGTTACACCATAGTTGTTATACTCTACTATTTAGAGAATAATGGCTAGAAAAAATATTGTATATGTTCAGTACAGACATAATTTCTAACCTGATATATATATTTTTAATTTAAAAACCAATTTTAAATTTTAAATTAAGAGGTTACATGGGCTTGTTTGTTACATGGGTATTATATGTGTAATAGTGGGGATTGGGCATCTAGTGTACACATCACCCAAATATTGAACATTATACACAATAGGTAATTTTTATCCATCACTCCTCTTCCACCTTCCTTCCTTTTGAAATACCCCCAAAAATTTGATCTGTGTTTGATTAAACCCACAGATGGGGAACCCACAAACATGAGGGTCAACTGTATAATTAACATTTCACAGATGATGAAATTAAAGAACAGAAATATTAAACAATTTATGCACGGTCACTCAGTGTGTAAATTGTGAGTGTTAGGATTGAAGCTCAAGTTCAACCCCAGAGTCTGTTCTCTTAACTCAATGCTATTTTGACTCTTTTAATATTCTACATGTTTTAATGTCTTTTGCATTTCTACCTCATTCTTTATACCTCTTTTCTTGCTTTTTGCTCAATTTGGCCTGTGAATTTCTTGCTTGGGGATGGGAATTTCAATGGGCTTGAGCTGATTTAGGCATATAGGGTACAGGGCACTGCACTATACTGAATCATCATCAAAAACAACCTATTGTTTTTCACACACACACACACACAGAGCCAACGACACTGACCCTATCCAGCACATTAGCTATTCCTCCATTTAATGGGAAGTCCCTTTCTTACAATTTTCTGTTTTTGCTTTTCCAAAACTCTTAGAAAACCTGAAAGCAATGTCACCTTCTCAGTTCTCTAGTTTTCCCATGTGCATACAGAATCAATTATGCATTAGCAGGACAAAATGCATTTTCAAATTTAAGTCAATGCCCCATGACTCTAAGTATGTCTCTTCCCTGCTAACATGGATATAAGGACTGCATCCTTCAGAATTTTATATAGCTTATTTTGGAACAAATGTTTAAGAGTATGGACCCTGAACCTGAGTTTAAATACCAGCTACACTGCTGACTAGTTGTGTCTATTGTGAATAAATTATGTCACATTTTTTGGGCTTCACTTTTCTCATTGGTAAATAGGGATAATAATAATGCCTACCTCACAAAGTCATTTTGAGAAATTAATGAAGAAATAAAGTAAACTAATGTGTTGTATAAGTGATTCCAGTATTTGAACTCAGACATCAAAGGTCCTTTTAAAAAATCAAGAGGTGTTTTGGTCATGAAAGATATTTTACTACTGAAAGTAATGATTTTTGTGTACTTCACAGGTCATAAAAACCCTTTTCTGTAAAGGGCCAGAGAGTAACTATTTTAGGTCTTTCAGGGCATATTTAATTCTACTGTTGTAGCATGAACACAGCCACAGGCAATAAGTAAATAATATGGCTGTATTCTAATAAAACTTTATTTACAAAAACAAGTGGGTCATGGTTTTGCCAACCGCTGGTAATTAAATCTAGTAGCTGTTCTGCCAGGGGCAAGCATCACGTATTTCACTTCATTTAACTTTTAAAACAATGTAATGAAGAAGGTGTTCTTATCATCTTCATATTTATATTTAAGAAAAAAAAAACTCACCTTCAGAAAAACAAAGTGATCTTAGCTGAAGTTTTAATATGTTACTACAAAGCCCAAGCTTAAATTATTCAGTTATCTCTTCAGATGGTAAAATATTGTAACTTGGTAACTTATATAGAGTTAACTGATAACTTTAGACCTAAGGAAACAGAGTTAGCCAAAGGAAGGGGGCAATGAAACGGAGCATTTATGTAGAGAATGTCCTGTAGGCTGGAATTCCATGTGGTTAGTGTTATTATTGCTATTATTATTTGTGCAGTTGTTTATGTATTTTACTAAAATGAATTGATTAGCCTTACAATCAGTAAGCATAAAATCTTGATTAAAAATGAGCTTTTTCCAAATTTTTCTCCATCTATAAAATGGGCCAATATAAAGTAGATAAGTAGACTTCTTTGTGTCAGACGTAGGTCTAAGAGCTGAGAATAAAGTAGATTCTGAATAAGGTAGAATAGTTTGCTGTACTAAAAATGTTTCTATTCTAATGAAAAGAAAAGGGCAATAAAATTTACAAAAAATAATGTACACATTGTCTTGTGGTGTTACATCCTATGAAGGAAAATAAAGCAGAGTCAGAGTGATGAGAGGAAGGAGAAATGACTGCTATTTTACATAGAATGATCAAGGAATTCTTATCTAAAAGGTGATACTATGGGGAAATCTGGAAGAAATGTGGTAGGAAAATCATACAGATATCTTTGTTAAGGGTATTCTAGGCAGAAAAAACAGCAAAGACATTCTGCATTGGAGGTGTGGTACGAGAGTTCTCAGAACAGCAAGGCAGCCAAATAATTCAGAACAGTGAACTGAGAGAGGATCCTAAGAGAGTCAAAGACAGCAGAATCAGGGCAGAGCATTTGAGTATGCTGTCAGCAACAAGTGATATGTTCTGATTTATGTTAAAGAGAAGGAAAGAAAGCATAGTATCTGTAATATGTTCTTTAAAAGATACTTCCTTGAAAGAAAGATAAAAATAAAAAAGAAAGAAAGAAAGAAAGAAGGAAGGAAGGAAGGAAGGAAGAAAGAAAAGAAAGAAAGAAAAAGAGAAAGATGGAGAGAGGAAAGTGGGAAAAAAAGAAGGAAGGAAGGCAGGAAGGAAGGCTGGCCAAGGAAAAAAGGGAGAGAACAAATGAAAGAAACATAATGTGTAGAGAATAGATATGGTAGTGGGGAAAAAGTAGAAGCAGGATAAAGAGAAATAATTAGAAGAATGTAGGTTCTGTTTATGGAAGGATCAGTGAAGAAGGGAGCGTGAGTAGGGGAATTTTAATTTTGAGATACATGTTAAATATCCAAATAGGCATATAGAATATGCAGTTGGCCATGCATCTGGAACTGAGGATTTGGGGAGATGTGAGTATCTTTGCCATTTATAGCCATTAAATATGATGACATTACCAAAATGTGTAAATGCTAATGCAACAAGAAGTCCAAAGATTAAGCCTGGGGTGGAGTGTTGCTCATATTTGGTGATCAGTCTCCAGTTCCTTGGAGAAGAAACCAGCTGAGGAACCCTGAAAAATACAGGATTCAAATTATGACAGTGTAATTCCCTAAAAACCAAAGATATAAAAAATTTCAAAGAGGATAGCATATTTAAATATTCACAATATCACTAAGCCAAGTGAAATTGAAACTAAGAAATGACTATTAATTTGAGAAAATGGAGGTCAATGATAATTGGCAAAAGCAATTATTGTGGATATGGCAGGAGGAAAGCCTCCCTGGGTTTAAGAAAACATGAGAGAGGAAGCCAAGGCAGGAAATAAAAACTACAGTTTTCTGTGAGGCATGCAAATATGAACATAAGGTACTTGCTTTAAGGAGACTGGGAGTCAGGGAAGTATTTTTAAAAAGGAGATATTACAGATGCTATATGTAGACATGAGGGAGAAGGTAGATAGGGAGATGGTATGATGTAGGAAAGGGAGGGGTCCTTTCAGGAGTGGTTCCTTGAGTAGAGAAACTGGGAAGAAATGCAATGCAAGGATGAGTGAGTTGTCCTTAGTAGCACAGTGAGTTGGTCCATTGTAATAAGAAGGAAGTCAGAGGAATGGGCCAGGCTGGTAGGTGTAATCATGGAAGTCTGTGCAAGTTCTCTTTACATTCCTCCTGTGTTCTCTAGGATCGGCAATCGAAACTGAGAAGGAGAGAGCATGTTTTGGAAGGTTAAGGAGATTGAAGATTTCAAATAATCTTGATACATAGGAAAATGAAAGACATGGAAATTAATTCATACTAAAGAGTGATGTTCCTCATGTAATTATGGTATAGAATTAGATATATTAGTATATATATGTATATATACTTCCCAATCACATACAGCTGCTCCTATGAAGGTATTGACTGGGAAGGGAAGTTGAATTTTACCTAGGGTTAGGGACTCACTAGGCTGGTGAAGGAAAGAGGAGAAAGGTGGTTAAAGATTTATGCAAGTGATTGCTTTTAATGTTGAATTATGAGGCCAGGTAAGGTAGCAGTAAAGGAGTTAAAGGATATAGAGGATCATGAGAATATAGTTTGGGAATCTCAAATGGGTGTATAAATTTGTGGGAAAAAATGAGGTAGAGGGAGAAAAATGACAATATAAGAGGCAATAGTTAAAGAATGAAATCATTATAAAATCAAGGATGGAGAAGGGGAAATTATCGGCAATAAAATAATCTAGATGATGACTGTGATAATGGGTAGCCATTACCTTTATACTTCTGAATTCATTTCAAATTTCACAGTCTCAATAGAATTTCAGACCTTACAAAACTGGTTGGGCAGCCTTTTCTTTTGACAGAGTATTTTCTAAGAATTCTTCAAATTTCAGCATAAAAATGATTACATTTCCTGTTAATCAAGAGCTTCAGGGTTCAATAGGGCAGCCACTGGCAACATGTGGCTGTCTAAATTTAAATTTTAATTAATTAAAATGAAATAAAATTTAAAATTCACTTTCTTAGTCTCACTAATCACATTTGAAGTACTTCAGAGCCACATGTGGCTGGTCACTGCTTGTACTGGACAGTGCAAATCTAAAACTTTTCCATCATCATCAAATGTTCTGTGGAATAATGCCATTCTGGAGTTTTGCCTCTAACTATTTGACTGTCCAAAATTTCTGGCACAGAATGGAAATTAAATTTTGTTTTGTAACCACCTGGTCAGTTTTGCTAGAGATAGGAATCATCTGACAACTACTACGGCACACAACCGCCCAAATACCATATGTTTTATGGCATCTAGGAAATAGACAGAGCATTGCCATGGTAACTGTATCACATAATATGAGCTAATGAGAAGCAATTCACAAGTAAAAGGCTACACAAAAGATGTGTTTGATTAAAGCAGCCATTTCCTATATGTTATCCTTTGTCAAATATTCTAGTTATTTTGGGGTGTAGAAAGAGTTTGTGATGCAAGCCGTTAACCTTTATGATGGTAGTGTACCTTTAACCCTCAAATGAAGACCATGATGTGGCTCAAAATGGGGAGTAATATGCAGACAGGGAAAACCGATGATTCTTTTGAAACCATGAAGCTAGCAATTTACTTCCAGGCTTACTCTTTTTTTTTTTTTTTGGAAGAAAACAGATGAACAAATAAGTAATCAGTTTCTCATAAGTGAAGGTGAGGTCAGCTAAACATCTGCTTTATTCTAGCCACATGGCATAATTTTCAGAGGAAATTGCTATGCTTATAACTAGAATGTTTGAAAGGCTTATTTTCCAGTTAAGTGGATGTTGTGTTCATTTGATGGAATTTTGTTTCCTATGGCATATAAGTATACATACAAACATACACTACTCCACAAGGAAAGTGAAGGGCAGATCAAGGGAGAAAAAATAATATTTTGAACCTTAATCTGGGCCAGATCTGTGTGAGACAGTTAAATTATATCAGGTCACTGAATGGTCATGCTAATTCTTTGGTGTCTATTTTATTTTCATCTCAGTTTTGTAGATGAATGTACTTAGAAATATTAACATCAAGTAACCTGTCTCAGAATTGATAATAGTTGGAGGTTGATGTCTTCCTGACTCCAAGAAACTGTGATTATCTATAACAGAAATGCATATTGCTCATTGCATTTCCTGAATAAGTCAGTGAACACTGTGCAGGTTGCTTCACTCAGCCAGTTAGATAGAGAACCAACCATGTTAAATGTAATGGGGATGGACATATAGAGAGAATTTCCAGTCAGGGAAGAAGCAAAGCAACCTTGAATAGCTACTCTGAGTCATATATCAAATTATGTACTTGCAAAATTTTTTGAGCTCCCATTGAATTTGGTGAGGTTGATATTTTCAGCCAATATTTTGATAAATAAGATATTCACCTGTCAGACAAGTTTGGGTGAAATACACACAGTTACCCCAAGTGAATACCTGCTACTTTATATAAAATGACTCTAGAAGATACATCACCTCTATCAATGTCAACTTTTATAACTGCTAAAAATTCTTTATGATAACTGTTACGTGTTTTTTGGAAGAGTTTTTTTCCTTTTATCAGCTAAAAGTTTGCTGACTTTGTTTTTCTTTTTGAGTAAACAATTTTTAGATTTATTGACTGTGCCTATTTTTCTTTTCTCTATTTTATCCATTTTTAGTCTAAACTTTATTATTTTCTTTCTTCTAGTTACTTTGTATTTAATTTGCACTCACATTCTAGTGTCTTGAGGTAGAAGTTTAGGTTATTGGTCTGAGATCTCTCTTCTTCATTTTAATGTAGGCCTTTACAGCTATACATTTCCCTCTAGGAACTATTTTAGTTGCACTCTACACATTTTGGTATATGGTGTTTTCTTTTCTTCATTATTTTCTCATTCCCTTTGTGATTTTTTTTTGATCATTGATTACTCAGGAGTATGTCATTTTATCATATATTTGTGAATTTACACATTTTCTTTCTGTCATTAATTTCTAATTTTATTCCATTGTGATCAGAACAGATATAAACTATTCCAAAAAACAGATGAGGCTTAAATATGCTCCAACTCATTTTATAAAGCCAGCCTGACAATAATACAAAAAATATACAAAGATAGATATTACAAGAAAATACATCAACAACCAATATTTTAAAGAATACAAATGCAAATATCCTTCATAAAATACTAGTACACCAAATACAGCAACATATAAAAAGCATAATATACTATGACAAAATAAGAATTGTAGCAAGAATTCAAAGTTGAACATAAAAAAGTATAATACACTATGACTAAGTAAGAATTACAGCAAGAATTTAAAGCTGAAAAAGTCAAGCAGTGTAATACACTATGTTAACAGAAAAAAAGACAAAGACAAAACAATTATCTAAATAGATGCAGAAACATCATTTTGCAAAATCTAAAATATTCTCAAAATAAAAACACTCAACAAATTATGGATACAAAGGAAGGTCCTTGACCTGATGAATGTTGTCTGTAAAAATTTCACAGCTGACATTGTACTTAGTGATGGAAGTCTAAGTTCTTTATTCTAAGATCAGGAACAAGACAAAGATGTCTGTGGAGGCCACTTTAATTCAAAAATGTACTGGAGGTGCTAGCCAGGGCACTTAGCCAAGAAACAGAAATAAAAGTCATTCAGATTAAAAAGGAAAAATGTAAAACTGTCTATTTGTATATGAAATGAGCTTGTATGTAGGAAATCCTAAGACATCATCCTCTCCATATCCACACCTAAAACACTATTAGAACTAATAAACAAGTTCAGCAAGTTTGTAGGATGCAAGTTCAATATAAAACATCATGTGTTTCTATACACTAAAAATGAATAATTAGAATATGAAATAAAGAAATGAGTTTAGTTTACAATAACATAAAACAATAAAATATTTAGGAATATTTACAAACAATGTAAGACTCATACACTAAAACTTGCAAAATATTACAAAATATTGGTGAAAGAAATTAAAGAAGACCCACATACGTGAAAATACATTTCATGTTCATGGATTAGAAGACATAATATTATTAATATGGCAATACTCCACTAATTCAGATATCTCTAAAGTAAAAGCGATCCAAATCAAAATCTCAGCTGCTTCTTTGCAGAAATTGACAGGTTGATCCCCAAATTCATACAGAAATGTAAGGAACCCAGAATAGCCATAACAATGTCCAAAAAAGAACTAAGTTAGAAGAATAATTATCCCCAATTTCAAATCTTACTAAAAGCTATAGAAATAAAAACCACGGGCACGGCATAGGCTAGATATAAATCTATAAAACAGAATTGAGAGCCCCTTATAATTATGGTCAATTGATTTCTGGCAAAGGTGCAAAGACCATTTAATGGAGAAAGAATAGTGTTGTTTTTTCTTTATTTTGATTTCTTTTTTCCATCAAATAGTGCTGGGACTCCTGGCTGAAAAGAAAAAGAGAGAGAGAAAGAAAAGGAAAGAAGAAAAAAAGAAAGAAGTGAAATGTCTACCTCATACTAATTGCAAAATGAACTTGAAATGGATTATTAAACTACATATAAAGCTAAAACTATAAAACTCTTAAAAGAAAACATAGGAGCAAATATTTTGACATTAAATTTGTCATTGTTTTCTTAGACAGGACACCAAAAGCACAAGAAAAAAAGAAAATTAAGTAAAATGGACTTCATCAAAACTAAGAATTTTAGGGTTCAAAGGACATCTCCAAAAAGTTAAAATACAATCCACAGAATAGTAGAAACTACTTGCAAATCATTTATCTGATAATTGTCTGGTATCCTGAATATATAAAGAACTGCTACAACTTCCAAATGAAAAATAAACCAATTAAAAATGGGCAAAGCATTTGAAGATACACTTATCCAAAAAAATGTAAACATGAGCACATTAAAAGTCCTTCAATATCATTAGTCATTAGGAATATTCAAATTGAAACCACAGGGAGATATCACTTCCCACTCACAGCATACCTATTAGAAACCTCATACATTCTTGGTGGGGATGTAAAATGATGTAAGTTTCTTTGATAAAAAGTTTCACATTTCTTCTAAAAGTTACAATTAGAGTTACAAGGAGATTCAGATATTTCAGTACTAGCTATATAGTGAAGAAAATTGAAGACATATGTCCACTAAATAACTTGTACATGAATGTTCACAGCAACATTATTCACAACGGCCAAAAAGTGAAAAAAAAAAACCTCAAATGCCTATCAACTGATTAATAGATAAGCAAAATGTTTCATATCCATGCAATGGAATATTATTTGGCCATAAAAAGCAATGAAGTACTAACACATGCTACAACAGGTATAAACATTGAAATATTATAGTAAGTGAAAGAAGTCAGATAGAAAAGACCACTTTACTGTATGAACCCAATTATATTCAATATCCAGACTAGATAAATTTAAAATACCACTACTTAGAATAGTACCATAAAACCTAAAGTATAATAATAATTAAAAAAAAAAAAGAACTCTTAAAAAAAAAAAAAAAAAAAAAAAAGAATAGTTGTTACCAAAGGCTGTGGCAAAGGAGGAATGAGAACTGACTACTAAAAGATACAGGGTTTCTTTTTGGAGTAATGAAAATATTCCAAAATTAGATTGTGAAGAAGGTTATACAACTCTCTGATATATTAATTACCACTGAACTAATATATTAAAAATGTAAATATTATTTTATGTGAACTACATTTTAACGCATCTACTTGATTCAGCCCATACTTTTTACTCAAGGGAGAATTTCTAGGCAGATCTCCTCTAGATCCTTCTGTAAGAATCCTTCAGAATACTCAATTGTGTAACCTTCCTTTAACACTCAGCAGTGATATTCTCATCTTTGTAAGACCTCCATTTAGATTTTTATTGCACTTATCAAGGTGTAAATCCATTAATTGTATATATGTTCTTTGACCTTCCCGCAGACCAGGGATATCATATCTCATATATTGTTTCTACTCCAGGATCCAGATTTTGTGTGTTGAATGAATGAATGAAGCTAAGAACTACAGGAAGGCACAGATGAAACCCAAGAAGAACTACTTAACAGGACAAATAATGAGAAACTTCTAATACTCGTAATATATGTAGACATAAAGGGAAACATGATAAATCCTAGTGAGGTTGACTACTGAATGTTCCAATGAAGAATAATAAATAAAATCCAAATGTAAAAGACCTTGAGGGAAAAAAATCTGAGGAAAAGATAAGGAAATCACAGAAAGGGAAATATTTTGGGCTTTTGCATCTGAAAAACTGCAGCTTCACTAGGGCATAGTAATGCCCCATCAGGACAATTTATTCTGTTACCAGAAGAGCTTGGTATCTTCTGCTCAGTGTGACCTACTGAAATTGCAGGATTTCAGTAGCTGCTCATTGAGAGCGATCCATCATTTTCAACCCAGCTGCTCCACCCTTACTAGTAAAGTGAGTAACAAACTGTAAAAGAAACAAATGGCTCACTTATGCAATGAGATACTTTTTCCCAAATATTCTCTGAGACTACATTTTTTTTCTTTTTCTTTCTTTTTTTTTTTGGTGAATCAACCTGGCCCTTATATCACTCATTGGAAATGAGATGTAAATATGTCAACAAGTATTTCCAGGATTTCTGGAAGTAGTCAACATGATGCCGGAGAAATGGCTTGCTTTTTTAGTTCCAAAGTTATGCAAAAGAGCTGATAAGCTTAATTTCATAAAAACAAAGAGAAGAAGGAAAGATAATTGTCCAAAACTCATTTTTTGTTATAATAGTTAAGGGAAGTCAATGTGTATAAATAGTTCCACCATTAAGCTCTATTCCATAGTATGCTGCAGATTATACAGTCTTAGTGACAGCTGGTGAGACGAAATTGAGAAATCATGTATGCCATCAGAACTTTATTTTAAATCCAAATAACATGTTTCTAAACATTTAAAACTCACAGGATGGTAGAGTACCTGAGGAAAACTTTGCTAAGTCTTAAAGTCATTGTCCAAAATTTCCTTTAAGACATAGGGTGGGGCTTTGGATCCTGAAGGTGGAAAACATTCCAGCACTTTCATGGTCTCATAGTAACCTGGCTTTGAGCTGGAAAAGCCTAAGATTTCATCAGATGCTTTGCATGAAGAAAATAAGAAACCGCCAGCCTCTCACCTGCCCTTTATCATGCTCAAAGATGACTATATCCCCCCATGCCCTAAGCTACTTTACAAAAGCCCCTCTTTCACTATTTCAAGGGGTGCTAAGGAGTCATCTAACCTAGATATACGCAATAAGGTGATGCATTTTCTGTAGATAAATACAAATAACAATTAAACTAAAAATTAATCTGCCTTATATTATTGCTCTGAGCCAGCAATTCTAAACAATACCAGTAATAAACTATTATTTCCTGCTAGGACAGACCTCTCCCACTCCGTACACCCCACCACATACCACTATTGAAGAGTGCATAGAACTTTCTCAGAAAAAAATACATGATTCCATCAAGGGAAGGATTGTATCTAATCTGTTCAAAGATAGCTGTTTGCTTCCCAGGATGTTGCACAATAGCTGCCACATAGTAGGTGTCCAAAAATATTTATTAAATTAAATGTTTACCTTACATGTGAGCACATTGTAAATACAGGGAACATAATATAAGAAAGAATTAAGGTTAAATGGCATAATATGTTCAGAGAACTATACAAATTTATAATTCCTGATGCATAAAATACAAAGAGGAGCCAAGGCATGAGATGATTATGAATGATGAGCAGTATGAATTGGGGTTGCCAAAACAGAAACATAAAAAGGCAGTAAAGAGTGAAAAAAATAAAGTGTCTCCAATTCAGAGGAGACATATTTATTCAATTATGCAAACATAATTTGAGCACTTTCTTTGCAATAGACATCTTTTTCTAGGCCCAGGAGAAGTAAGATTTATAGGATATTGTTTCACAATATCCTAATTCACAATCTAGAAGGATAAGTAGAAGGCATTAATAGCAAAAATATAAAGAGCGTCTTTTGAGTGCCTTTTATATACTACATGATTTCCAAATGTTAGAAAGTATCCCAATCAGGCAAGTGTTATCATTGTTAGCCTTTTATAAATGAGATCAGAGAGACTCAAGTTCACACAGTTTTAGATGGGACAGCTGGGTTGTCGGGTCATTCCTCTCTGTGTCCACTGGCAAATAGAAAAAGAACCAAAAGTAGGTCCATCTCACCACTGCACTCCAGCCAGGTGACAAAGTGAGACCCTATCTCTAAAAAAAATTAGATAAATAAATAAAACGAATTCCCAGAGATTCAAGTAGATTCATTCCTTTATCAAACAAACTGCCTTTTAAAAACAAACAAAAAAAATGCCTTAAAAGCAATTAATTTATCCAAGTCTCCAGTACTTAATATATAAACTACACATATATGTGTATGTACAGTATATGCACATAAATGAGTATATATTATATGCATATATGCGTGTTTATATAATACATATATAATACACATTCACATACACACATGTAGATGACAGCCTGTTTAGTTTCTGCAATTTCCCAATGAAATATAAACTGAACAGAATAACAAGACAAAAGGTTATATATATTAGCTTATGTCAACTATTCAAAAATGCCATATATTTAAGAGGGTTTCTTAGTGTTTACATGCAATTCAAAGTTAGTGTAAATGCTCAGAGAAACTTAAGCACTCATTCGTCTTTTCAAGAGGGTTATATGGAACACATTAGTGAATTATGTTCAAATATTCAAAATTCGGTAGTGTTTGAGTTACAGTGAGGAGGATTTGAGGATATTTGAGTATACTCCCAAGGTACTTTCTTTGTTCTCACTGGTATTTGATGTTTTGTTCTCAGGGGCGTCACAGAAAGAAAGAGCTGTCTTAAAAGGCTCAACAGAAGCAGGCCTGTTTTACGTTAAAGGGCCAAGTCAGCTTTGCACTTGAATTGCTGTCTGTGTTCTATCCTGGGGCCTTGGGGAAGAGATGTATTTCAGGGCACTCTTATGGTCTCTGTGCAGGGGTCACAGGCAACTTTTCAAATCAGAAATGCAGGGCTTCAGCCATCTCAAAATAAGTTTGACCAATCTTTACATATTAGTAGATAAAACAGATTATACTTCTAATAGACGATTAAAGGGTTATTATATCATTTAGTAAATTTGAACCCAATAATTTTGGAAACTGACTCAATTCTCTCTCCTTCTACCCTATATTGGAGCTCAGACATCACTAAGAAAAACTGGATACCAAAAATAATTATTTATTTTCTACTGATGTGTTCTTCTGCTCTATAAGCCCAGTTTTAAACGGAATATATGCTCCCTGATTTAAATAATGTCCAAGAGTATATGTCCATTCATGATAAACAACATACTAGCAAAGCTTTAAACTATTAGATAAGTCATATTTATTATTTTAGAGAATGTCAACAAAACATACAGACACATATTTTCATCTTGAACAGTAAGACACTGCAACTTGGACAATGTCTAGTTTCTCAGGGTTATAAGTGAGTGCCCCATATTTCCTAAGCATGACCAGACTTTGGGATCCTCAGTGCTTATCCATAAAAGCCCCTTTTGAGATAACAGTAACAAAACCATCATCTATGTATAATATGTATCACACTCATACATACATTCTCACATATCTTAATTATGCCTCTGTTGTTGCTGCTGTTGCTTTGATCAAAATTGAGTCTAAACTAGTTTGGATAACCACATGATAACCACATGCACACACTCACACACACACACACACACACATATAAACACAGTCACTTAAAAGTTACAAAATTAAAAATAAGAAAAAGAAAGTTGAAATTATTAGCTCAATAAGCCAACTCTGAGGAAGGTGGAAGTTTCATTCATGGGTAGAGTTTTATGGTGTTTTTCTCATTCTGTTCACTCAGATTTTTATCCTGTAAGATGGGCTTCACCATGGACATGAATATTCCTGATCAAGGACATCTTCTGGCATCATATATCCTCAGCTGTGTCACACAAAGAAAAGAACTTTCTGTTTAACATTTCTACTTTGAAAAATTGCAGAGTAGGTTTTTGATTGGTTCATTATGAGTCATGTGCCCTTCTCTTGACCAATCACTGAAACTAGGTTAGTAAGAACTTACAACAGGATGCCAAGTTTTAGAAAAGGAGGGGAGAGTGAGTTTTCCAAAAGAGAAGAGGTAAGTGAAGACATGACCAATGGCATAAAAGTTCCTCACCAGTAACTATCTTAGTTTGGGGATTCTAGTCCAGGAAATGAATTTCACAGAATAGCTGTTTTGGCCTGTTTGTTTCCTCCAGGAATAATTTAAAAATTGAATCAACTGGTCTTGCAATTTCCTCTTTCCTCTTTAAATGTGAGGCAGGTGGCAGGTACTTTCCAAGGAGGGAAGATTGTACAGCTCTTATTCACAGTTGCATGGGGGATCAGGTTCAAAAGCCTTAAGTGGGGCCTAGAACTGAAACTACCTTCAGGCATAAAAACCACATTTCTGCACAGAATTGCCATTCTTATAATGTGGTAATGACTCATAAAACAAAGCAAAACAAACACAAATACTGGTACCTGTGAAGGCATCAGGTCAACTAAGTCTGATGATTATCCAAAGCAAACCAAACTAAATAGATCTGGCTCAAAGATTTTCAGCATAAGACCTGATGAAGGAAAGTAAGTAGGAATAAGGCTACTGAGTAATTCCAGAGACAGCAACAAGTCAGTTGCTTCTAATTCATAATTTATATCCAATCTCATTGATAGTGGATGCCTAGGGGTAAAAAGGCAATTTGTGTTCTAAGTGGCTAAAGTAATGGTATAACCTACAGAGAATAGGAGGATGACTACTGACTTATCAGAATACACATATAATCAATATTTGCAAATTTGAAAAATACATATAAGTCAGTTGAGGGAAAGACAGAGATTTTTTGTGGAAGTTCAGATTCTCCATAACTCAACCCCAGGCTGTAGATGCTCAACTTGTTTTCTCTAGTTCCTCAATTGTTTTATCTCTGTGTCCTAAGATGTATATTTGTCACCTTGGGTCATTCTAAAATGTTCCACTTGCTTCTATAACTTTCCAGTGACACGAGAAGAGAAAACCTCTTTCCTCTGAGTAACATCAGCTTTAGTTTTATCTACTTGTTACAGTGTTTCATGATATTCCCTACTTTAACAATTTGTCCTTGAGTGGTCAATAACTTAGCACCCAGTTCTTACAGGGACTATTTTTCTCATAAAATACCTGAGACCCCCTTTTCTACATCAATTGCCAGTCCTGGCACCTGTAAGCACAGGCTAAAATCTTCTGTGACCTGGTGGGGCTTTGCTTGCTTTTATTATTTCCTCAGGTAGCAGAGACTAACTGGTTGTATTGCAAAATCTTTACCTTTTGTTCCTGGGCACACAGTTAGTCTGCTTCTTCCAGTCTCCCTTGCAGTAAAGTTTAGGCACTGGGCAAGTTCTGGCCCATAAAATGTGAGTTGGAATATTGTGACCCACTCCAGAACTGTCCTTCTAAAACCTTCCATAAACCTATGCAAGAGCCTCTCCTTCCTAAGCCAATAACTGAATGGAAAGTCCACTGAGGGTCTGCTCAGAGGGAGGTAAAGCCACACCTGGAATAAGTACTGGTCTTAAAGTGACCAAAAAGATGTCTACCTGGCTAGAAGCATCCACCTGATACTGTGAAGAGAGAATAAAATGACCTTATTTTGTTTTCTTAAGTTATGAATGTTTGGAACTTCATCTGTTACAGAAGCAACTGTTTTTTTCACTAGCAAATTTTTCCTCTGTCTTTAGTCAACATCACCTAGAAAGAGTTGTTCTTTCTCTCCGGTGCTTGATAAATTATCGATTACCTCTTCAGCTCTTCAAATTCTCATTAGTCCAATGTCAGGACTCACACTGGTCAGAACATGGTACCTTCTGAAGGATAGAGAACTTCATTCTTTAATACATGTCATGGAACTTATAAAGCAAAGCACACAGCATACAATATAAATGTGTTTATTGATCCAGAAATCCACAAGAGAAGTGGAGGGGGCTTTCCTTCTTCTCCAGCCAAGAGAAGTCCATGGATGAAGTAAATAAAAACATGTGACACATCTGCATGTTATCTGAATATCTGAATACCATTCAAGAATCATATTAGTATTTGTAGATGTGTTTTAGATACCATAATTAATTAGAGCCAGAAGGAAACCCATTTTAAAATGTCACTTCATCTTGTTTCATTTAATGTCACTATATTTTATTTTATTACATGTATGCATCAATAGTTCCTTGATAAGTAAAGTTTTATAATATGGATGTGCTAGTTCGTTTGATTATTCACCTAGTGTAGGACATTTGGATAGTTGCAAAATGTTTACTGTTACAAGTTAAGCTCCTACGAACAGACATATAAACATTTTACATGGAGATATGTTTTTATTTATCTTGGATAACTGTCAATGAGTACAATTACAGGGTCATATGAGTTGCCATCACCAAAATCAAGGTAATGAATATATTCATAACCTCCAAAAGTTTCCCTTTGTTGCTTTCTGTATGTGTGTGTTTACAGTAAGAACAAATCACATGAAATCTACCCACTTAACACATTTTTAGATGTACAATACTGTATTGTTAACAATACACACTATGTGGTATTATAGACCCCTGAAACTTACTCATTTTGTATAACTGTAATTGTTTACCCATTGAAGGACAACGTTCCATATTCCTCTCCCTTCAGCCCCTGGTAACCACCATTCTGTTTTCTACTTTTATACATTTCACTATTTTAGATAACTTATATGAGAGAAATCAGGCAGTATTTATCCTTCTGTGACAGAAGTATTTAATTTAGCATAATGTATTACAAGACCACTCATGTTGTTTTTAAGGCTGAGTGATATCTCATTGTGTGTATATACCATTTTTTCTCTATCGTTTCATCTGTTGATTGACACTTGGGCTGTATTTGTAAATGAGTTATTGTGAGTAATGCTGCAATGACATGAAAATGTAGAGGTCTTCAAGGTTCTGATTTTAATTATTTTTCATATACACCCCAAAGTGGAAGTCTGGATCTGACAGTAGTTCTATTTTTATTATTTTGAGGAACATCTATAATGTTTTCCATGGCAGCTGCACCATTTTTTATTTCCACTAATGGTGTGCAAGTGTTCCAACTTCTGCACAATCTGTCAACACTTATTATCATTGTTTTCATTTTGATAGCAGCCATTCTAACAGGTATAAGTTGATATCACATTGTAGTTTTGAGTTGCATTTCTTTAATGATTAGCACTTTTGAACATATTTTATGACATAGCTCTTAGCCGTTTTATGTATTTTTTAAGAAACATCTATTCAAGTTCTTTGTCTTTTTAAAAATCAGGTTATTTGGGGTTTTTTGATATTGAGTTGTAAAATAAGGAATTCTAACCAAACAAATCAGGCAGGAAAAAATAAACACAACGCATCCAAATTAGAGAGAAAGAAGAAAAATTATCTGTTTGCAGATGATATGATCTTATATACAGAAAACCCTTAAAATTCTACCAAAAATGTGTTAGAGCTATTAAACACTTTCAGTAAAGTTGCAGGATACAAAAGCAACACACAAAAAATCAGTTGCATTTATATACACCAACAATAATCTATAAGAAAAGGAAATTAAGAAACAATCCATTCACAATAGCATCAGAAAGAATAAAATACTTAGAAATAAATCTAACCAAAGAGACGAAAGATATACACTGAAAATTATAAAAGACTGATTAAAAAATAGAGCAGACAGAAAATAATGGAAAAACTTCATGTGTTTGTTTACAGGAATAATTAATATTGTTAAAATGTTCATACTACCCAAAGTCATCTACAGAGTCAATGCAATCACTATCCAAATCTCAAAGGTATGTTTTATAGGAATAGAAAAACAATTCTAAAATTCATATGGAACCACAAATGACCTCAAATAGCCTAAGCAATTTTGAGCAGGAAGAAAAAAGCTGGGAACATCATACTTCCTGATTTTAAAATATATTATGAGTCTATAATCATTAAAAACAATATGGTATTGGCATATAAAAGGCATATGAACACACGCTCCAGAATAGAAAGCCCATAAATAAACCCATACATATATGGTCAACCGATTTTAAACAAGACTGCCAAGAATACACAATAGAGAAAATATAGTCCCTTCAACAAATGATGTTGGAGAAGCTGGATACCCACATCGAAAAGAATGAAATTGAACCCTCTTTTTACAGTACACCATGCACAAAAATCAACTGAAAATTTGTTACACTTAAATATAAGATACGAAGCTGTAAGTCTCTGAGAAGGCAAAGTGGGGAAAGTTTTTAGCTTTTTTTTTTTTGCCAATGACCCCTTGAATACGACATCAAAAGCACATGCAACAAAAGGAAAAATAGAGAACCGGGACTACATAAAACCAGAAACCTGCGCCACAAAATAAACAATCAACAGGGTGAAAAGACAACCTATGGAAAGGGAGAAATATTTGTACGTCATTGTATTAGTTCTCTTCCACATTAATATAAAGAAATTCCTGAGACTGGGTAATTTGTAAAGAAAAGAGGCTTAATTGGCTCACGGTTGTGCAGGTTGTACAGGAAGCATGGTGCTGGCATCTGCTCAGTTTCTGAGGAGGCCTTAGGAATCTTATAATCCTGGTGGAAGGCAGAGGGGAAGCAGGTACCCCGCCTGGCAAAAAGAGGAGCAAGAGAGTGAAGGGGGAGGCGCTACACACTTTAAAATGACTACATCTCAGGAGAAGTCACTCACTATCGCGAGGACAGTAACAAGAGGGATGGTGCCAAATCATTTATGAGAAAGCACCTCACGATCCAATCACCTCCCACCAGGCCCCGCCTCCAACACTGGAGATTACATTTCAAAATAAGATTTGGGTAGGGACACAGATCCAAATTATATTAGTCATATATATTATGAGGAGTTGTTTCCAAAATAAATAAGGGAGCTAGTTTTACTGATTAGATGAACAACACTCTTAGACCTGCCTCCTCTTTTTCTTTAATAGACTATTTTTTAGAGCAGTTTTGGGTTCACAGTAAAATTCAGCAGAAGACACAGATAGCTCCTATTTCTGGCTCCCATATATGCATAACATCCTCCAATATCCCTTACTAGTATGCAACATGTAATATAGTGGATCAACATATTTTTACAAATTATTTAAAAATAATATTTTTAAAGTCTAAAGTTTACATTAAGCTTCACTCTTGGCATTGTACATTCTGTGGATTTTTACAAATGTATGATTTGGACACAGCTACCATTACCATGTAATACAGAATAGTTTCGCTGCTTTAAAAATCCTCTGTGCTATACCAATTCATCCCTCCTTCCCTCCTAACCGCTGTCAACTACTGATTCTCTCCTAACCTCTCCTAACCTCTGCATAGTTTTGCCTTTCCCAGAATATCATATCGTTGGAATCATACAGTATGCAGTCTTTCAGTTTGGCTTTTTTCACTTAGTAAAGATATTTAAGTTTCCTCTATTTCTTTTTATAGCATAATAGCTCATTTCTTTTTAGTTCTGAATAATATTTCACTGTCTGTATGTACCACAGTTTATTTATCCATTTAGTAACTGCAGGACATCTTTGTTGCTTCCACATTCTGGCAATTATGAATAAGGCTGATATATACCTTCATTTTCAGGTTTTTATGTATTCAACTCATTTGGATAAATACCAAGGAGCACAGCCTCTTCATTTTCATTACTGAGCAATCTCAAATACATCTCTGTTTTTAGTGGTGATTGTAGCTGGGCAGGTGTTTTTGTTTTTGTTTTCTTTTAACCAGCTGACAATGAGAAAGTGAGGCTTCAAAGAATTTCCAGTTAGCACTTTTCTTCTCCTTCAAGAGCAGCATCTCCCAAAGGAGGGTCACGAGGGGATGAAAGAAGTCAGATATGCTGCCTCAAGTCTGGCACACTTATTCCTATACATAGGATCATAAAAGCAAAACTTTTTGGTCAGGATTCTGTATAACCTCATAAAGATATTCCTTCATCAGAGTCTGACTTCTAACCACCTCTTAAATTCTCCATTTTCCTTGATCTCTTCTTCTCCTTGGTCCCTGAGCTGAGGCTCTGGATTTTTGTTGTTGTTGTTGTTTGATTAGTTGATTTGGTTCTAAAATCTTCATCCTCTAGTACAAATCAGATATTGACTCACTTAAGAGTTCTGTTGCTGAGGAATGTATATAGTAGGAGATTTGGTTCAGGATTATGGAAGATTAAAAGAGGCCAAGAGCTGGTCTCAGTCATGGGTTACATCTTATTCTTTCTTTCTTCTTTATACAGATAACAGCAACATGAACAGATAACTTGAAGAGGAGGTTTACTATTTTCCCAATGATTGCTAATGCTTTACCATAATATTGAGAGTAGAGCGGTCTCCTTTCCAAGCATGAATTGCATTATGAAGGTAGTTTCAAACCTCTTCTTTATTCTTGGAATGATTTTTTCCTCTTCTTCACTGCAGCATGTGATAGGAAAGTCTATCCCATCACAATTTATACAAAAATGCTTAGAATACGCTGCTATTTTATATTTGACATCACAATTGGTATTGAAATTTGTGATGGTTAATACTGAGTGTCAACTTGATTGGATTGAAGGATGCAAAGTATTGATCCTGGTGTGTCTGTGAGGGTGTTGCCAAAGGAGATTAACATTTGAGTCATAGGCTGGGAAAGGCAGACCCACCGTAAGTCTGGGTGGGCACCATCTAATCAGCTGCCAGCATGGCTAGAATATAAAGCAGGAAGAAAATCGTGGAAAGACTAGACTGGCCTAGCTCCCCAGCATACATCTTTCTCCCTTGCTGGATGCTTCCTGCCCTCAAGCAACAGACTCCCAGTTCTTCAGTTTTGGGACTCAGACTGGCTCTTCTTTCTCCTCAGCTTGCAGACGGCCTATTGAGGGACATTGTAATTGTGTGAGTTAATACTTAACAAGCTCCCCTTTTTATATATATATATACACACACATACACACACACTCACACACACATATATGTGTGTGTATATATACATATATACATACATATATAATATATAAATACATATATAATATATAAATACATATATATTATATATTATATGTACACATATATATGCACATATATAAATATATCTACACACACATACATATATATGTATGCACCTTTAGTTCCAGTGTATATTCATATATACACACACATATATATGTGTGTATATATATATTTATATATGTGCATATATATGTGTACATATATAATATATGTATTTATATATTATATATATTATATATGTATTTATATATTATATATATGTATGTTTGTGTATATATGTATATGTGTGTGTGTGTGTGTGTATATATATATATATAAAAAATTAGTTCCATCCCTCTAAAGAACCCTGACTGATACCAATTTCATTTAGTCTGAAAGTGTTGCTCTCATATAACATAAGGCAATTCAGCTACCTCAGGTATTAAAACAGTCAGTTCTTATTCATGAAAAACAGCATCCTGAAAAGAAATTATGCAGAAAGAGGGATGACAAGTTCCATGTTCCCATCCTTTCCTCTACTGGGACCCTCACCAAATATGTCCCCTTTGACAATGAGCGGCTTTAGTGCTGTGCTCTTTCGTATTTATCTGCCTTTGCTGGAGCTGCTTTCTCTACTGGGAAAACCATCTCCAGCCCTCCCATTCTCTGCCTAACTGTTAATACCTTGTCATTGTTTATGGATCAGCATTTGAACAATGTCCTGTGAGTCGAGTTTCCTGGTGATCTCCATATTCCCCTTACCTTCCTGGAATTCACTTCTGTACCCCAGGCCACAACTCCAGGGGTAAACAGTCACATAAAATCCTCCAACTGGAGTCTCTGGGAGATGGCCTGCTCTCTACTTTGTATCTCTTAAGAGCCTTTGTATCTCTCTTCACACCTATTTCACTGTGAAGATCTGAAGGCCACGGTCTATAACAAGAAATGAAGTGTTCAGCAGTTTGTGGTAAAACAAACAAAAAAATGTGAAAAACTGTGATTTTAAAAATAAAGTCCTACATAGGAAAGGGAAAAGATGTAATGACAAACATGCCAAAAATGATTGCAACAAAAGCAAAAATTAACATATGGGATCTAATTAATCTTAAGAGCTTCTGCACAGCAAAATAAACTATCAACAGCATAAACAGACAACCTACAAAATGAGAGAAAATTTTTACAAACTATGCATCTAGCAAAGGTCTAATATCCATATCTGTAAGGAACTTAAACAGATTTATAAGAAAAAATAACAAACAACCCCATTAAAAAGTGGGCAAAGGACATGAACAGACAGTTTTCAAATGAAGACATACATGCGGCCAACAAGCATATGAAAAAAAGCTCAATATCACTGATCATTGGAGAAATGCAAATCAAAACCACAATAAAATATTATCTCACACCAGTCAGAATAGCTATTACTAAGAAGTCAAAAAATACCATGCTGGCGAAGTTGCGGAGAGAAGGGAATGCTTACACACTGTAAGAGTGTAAATTAGTTCAATCATTGTGAAAAGCAGTGTGCCAATTCCTCAAAAACCTCAAAACAGAAGTACCATTTGACCCAGCAATCCCATTACTTGATATATACCCAAAGGAGTATAAATCATTCTACCATAAAGACACATGCACATGAGCATTCATTGCAGCTCAATTCACAATAGCAAAGACATGGAATCAACCTAAATGTCCATCAATGACATATTGGATAAACAGAATATGGTACATATACACCATGGATATTATTCAGCCATAAAGAAGAATAAGACCACGTCTCTTTGGGAACACAGATGGAGTTAAAAGCCATTATCTTTAGTAAACTAATGCAGGTACGGAAAACCAAATACTGTGTGTTCTCACTTATAAGCAGGAGCTAAATGATGAGAACACATGGACACAAACATGGGAATGATAGGCACTGGGGCCTACTTGTGGGTGGGGGTTAAGGGGAGGGAGAGGATGAGAAAAAATACCTACTGAATACTAGGCTTAGTACCTGGATAAGGAAATAATATGCACAACAAATCCCCGTGACATTAGTTTACTTATATAACAAACCTGCACATGTACCCCTGCTAAAAACAAGAACAAAAGGTAACATTAATGACAAAATAAATACTCAAAATACGAAGTTAAGATTTAAAAAGAGCAGGCTACAAAGCTGTAGCTATGGGGTGATAAAAATTATGTACCTGTGTAGGTATACAGATGTAAGTATAGGTAGTAACGTATGTACTAATACACACACACACACACACATTCATTCACATTTTCCCACACTGTGACTAAAAGCACATATTTGAGAACACCCTTTGTCAATAATCATAATACATCTATTTTTCATCTTTGTCAACTAGATAGGCAAAATATGTTATTTTAATGTAGATTTCAACTATGAATAAATATTATTTTGCAAAAATAAAATAAGATAAATACATCAATTTAAGAATCTGACTTTATTCTGAAAGTATGTTTTATATATTCAGTGTTAATTTTTTCCATAGTTTATAAAAATGCATTTGTAATTAGTTATCTTAATGTCTGGCAAAATCAAAAGCTGGCAACCAAATTTGAGTTTTCAAGTAAAATCAATATACTGCTCTATAAAATCCACAAATCTGCTATAGCACCTGTCCACGTTTATTACAAATGCTTCTTTATATCCATGGGTAATTTTGTAGATGCTAGATTTGGGAACAGTAGAGATGGTGCCTTATTCATCTGGAAACCAGGAACTGATACAACAGATGCTTAATGAATATTCTCTGCAGAATGGTTGGAGTTTGGAAAGATAACAAAAAGGTAAGTAAAGTGGTAGAAATGTTTACTTTAGTCTTCTCTTCTTCTGGGCACAATTTACAGAAATATAGAAGGGTCCTCTCTTCAAACAATGTGGTACTTGAACAACTCAGTATTTGTAAGAAGTATTTTCAGTCTCTCTGATATGCCTGTTTCTATCTATCCATATAAGTATAGGTATATGAAAAAGAAAGAGTCTATTCTATAAACTAAACCTGATTATGATTATACATGTGATCATGAAAGAGTATCCTGTGTGCCTAGAAATATGCAAATAATGTAATAATAATGCTAGCATTCATTCATATGATATTTATGAAATTCCCCAAGAGTTTCACAGCCTCATCTGATTTTCAGAAAACTCAGCGAATTGTGAAATTTACTTCCAGGTGGAAGAATCAGAGAGCTTCATTTACTAAGTAAGGGAGTGAAAACTTAGAGCAGTACTTCCTATCCTCGAACCTGGTGAAGTGATTTTTTTGTTTGTTGTTTTGGCTTGCTTTGGCTTTTTATCCCTGGTAGCAGTTGTGTACCAAGCAGAGATGGAATGAGAGAAAAGCAGTCTTCCTGCCTCCTATCCTCCTATCCTCAACTACTCACAGCTTCATTCCACTGTATGGAGAGGAAGATTTTATCACTGATATTATTTACATTTGTCAATGTAGGTGATAATAAAAATAAAATCGACATTAGTGAGTTTTGTTACATTGTTGTTGCTTTAAAATTCTCTATGTACAAAGCATCACCCCTCCTTTTCCTGTGCTCTGGGGGGCTCTCCTTGTCTCATCATTGGTGCACCAATTTGTGTTAGGCAAAGCCAACAGTTAAGGCAAGCAACTCCCAAATTGCAAATGATTTCTTGCACAATAACTGTTTTTGGTGACATTACAGTGTCATATAGATCATCAAGGCCTCTGTTTCATGTAGTATTTCAGGAACCCAAGTTTATTCTGTGGCTCTGCACCTTTAGCTCCTATTCTCTCTATTCAGCCTATGGATAATGAAAGACAAGGCATGAAGGATTGTTCAGAAGACCTTGAGGGTCAGGATTGTGACTGGCTTCTATCACTTCTGTGCAGGAAAATGGGCATACATCACTGCAAAGGAGGCTTGGAAATAAGGAAATTATCTGTATACTGGGGGTGTGGGGAGCATTTTGGTGAGCACATTGCAATGTTGTATTCCATCCTATTTCCATACTTTGTTCACTCTTGGATGAGGCTGATGAATAGACAGTTAACTGGTCATGGTGGATGCCTGTTAATCATGCATTTGGTGTAAAAATTTGGAAGTCATTATTGAAATAGAAGCACTGCTTTTTTGGCAATCAAACTTTTCCAGTGCTAACTCACTTGAATTCTCATAATCGTAAAAATTTATTTTTTGAGCATTTTAAGTGTGCAAATAATTTTTACACCAATTTTCTTATTCTAGCTTAGCCATTACTTTGTGGATTGTCAAGATCTATTTCTCTCCTCCATTTTATAAGCATAACACTCAGGAGGTTAATGGTGTATACACCTCATCTAGTAAGTAAAAAGTGCCCTGTAAACAGTGTTGTCTAAGAAAAAGTGTGTTAGGCACCCTTAGTTGTGCAACCACTAATCATTCACCAAGTTTCTTTATGGAAATTGTTCTCATTTCATTCAGGTTTGCAGCAGGTGGTAGTTATATGACACAACTCAGGGCAGGGATGCCTAAAGTAGAAGTCTCTTCTAAAAAAGGACAGGTGGAGCTGATTCTGCTTTCTTTTCTTCCTCTATGAAGAAAAACTGCCCAGGTCTGCAGATCTGTTTTATTGAAGTGATCATGCATGCATATATATACACACACACATACACTATATATGTGTCTGTGTGTATGAATATATATGTGTGTGTGTGTGTGTAAACACTGTGATATATGTGTGTGTATGTATACACAAACACTGCTATAACAAATTGTGACAAATTCAGAGGCTTAAAACAAAACGCCTTTACTATCTTACAGTTCTGGAGGTCAGAAGTCTAAAATTGGGTGTCTTTAGTGCCGTGTCCTTTCTTAAAGTTTCAGGAAATAATCCGTTTCCTTGCCTTCTTCAGCTTCCAGAGGGTGCTGCATTCCTTGGCCCAATGCTTCTTTCTTTCATTATTCCAAACTGTTTCCATCATCTCTCCTCCTACTAACCACATTCTTCTTATAAGTTCCCTTTGATTATATTGGGACAATCCATAGAATCCAGTGTGATTCCCTGATCTCAGTATATCTAACTTAATCATATCTGCAAAGTCACTGTAAGGTAACATACTCACAGGTTTTGGGGGTCAGGACATGGACATATTTGAGGGGCCATTATTTAATCTACTACAGCTACTCCCTCCTCCAAAAAAAAAAAGGCATATTTTAAGGTCAATTAGATTAAGCATTGGAGTTAACCCAGAGAGGGCTTATTGGAATATGAGGCCAATGACCAGTACTCTGTGGGCCAGGGCTGATACCGATAGACACTGGAAGAAAGACCACCTGTACTCCTCTCAAAGAAGCCAGAGCTGTGGACCACCTGTTTACTGTCCTCTAGTATCTTGCCCCTCCTGCTCTCAAAGTGATGGATTTTGTTATCTTCTCCCTTAAGAGGAGCTTGAAGCACTCCACACACATTTGGCTTATTAATCTTCATAACATCTCTGAATACCCCTGTGAAGTTATCAAAGGGCAAAGGAAAGGGTAGTAATAATTATCCTCATTTAATAGATGGGGAGATTGTGACAGAGAAGCGGTTCAATTACAGTCTCTAATGAGTTGTAGGGAAAGGCAGGAAAAGGAGCGAGATGGCTGCCAAACCCATCCCTCAACCACTATTTTGCTTTTACAACTTCCTTACTAAAAGTTTCTGAAAAACATGGTATGGGCTTTCTGAAGAGTGGGCTAGCAGCAACAGAGGTGTAAGTTACATTTATATATGCATCTCTGCTTGTATCACTGCCTATGATGGACAGCTTGCAAACTATCATCCTTAGGTGAGGCCAAAATAAGCCACTCTCAGAGAAAGCTAAAACTGAAATGTAAGGAGAGTTGTTAGGACTTAATTTCTTCACATGGAAATTATTTGCTAATAACATATTTTTTCGGTGGGTACGATGTACCTCTTTTCAATCTGAAATTTAATATGGGCTGAGTCCAAGGAAGTCTACTGTATTCAACCACATCTTTTGTACTTTCTAGAAAATATATCTTCAGCTATTTTGGCCCCTAAATTAGTCATAAAACCATTTACTAAAGCAAATTAATGGAGATTATTTTCTCTGTGTTGGGAAAAGCAAGAGGACTCAGGTTAAAGATGTTTGCCCACCCATATTTCTAAAACAGACAATGAATGATACTGGTCAAAGACACTATATCACTCTCTTTCTTCCTTTCCAACCCTTCCATTGTTCTTTAAGATAATACCAATTTTTAAATTTGAGTCAGACAGAGAAGTTCACTACACTGAGAGCAAACCCCTGAGAGATTATGTAATGTGATGCAGTAGAGAGCTGGAGTCAGGTAGGCATCTGTCTTTGTTGAATTCTGTCTTGATTTCCCTTGGTGACTACAGGTGAACCTTTTGAAATATGGCCTCTGCCATCCCTCCCAGTCTCATGTCTCTAGCAAAACTATAACACGTGTGATTTTCCAAGCATAACATGCATTTTCTCATTTTATCTCTTCTCTTTGAGATTCACTTTTCCCTGTATACATTTGCTTTTTATACTTAATTATTCTCCTGACTCCTATTGATTCTTCAGGTCCCAGTGAGGTAAGAGATCAACAGGACTTTTTTTTCTGAGCACAAGTTACAACTCTGCTGATCAAAACAGGATGTAGTAAAGAAACCAGCTAAAACCAGCCAGGACGAGAAATTAGAGTGTGTTTGCATAAGACACTCCTACCAGCACCATGACATTTTACAAATGCAATGGCAATGTCCCAGAACCTTATAGGGTACTGGGAACTCCCCCATTTTTTTCCAGAAAGTTCATGAATAACCTGCTCCTTATATAGCATATAATTAAGAGTGGGTATAAATACAGCTAGCCAGCAATCCTTGAGTGCTACCCTGTGTTACTCTGCCTATGGGATAGCCCTGCTATCCCACAGACATATGGAGCAACCATTTTGCTGTACACTATTGCTTTAATAAAGTTCCTTTCTTTCACTATTGGCTCACTCTCGAGCTGTTTCCTGAGCAAAGCCAAGAACCCTCTTGGGCTGAACCCCAGTTTGGGGTTTGCCTACATCATCTGTTTACATATCATTCCTTTCTAGAAGTCTCCTCTTTCTCCCTAAGGCTAGATTAGATATCCCCACAATATGCTCCATGATACCCAACAGGTGTTCCCAAAATATTTATTAAATGAATACTAAGTTCAATGTTCCAATATTTTCTAAAGTTATACTTTAGAAAAGTGTAACTTTAAGAAATACTTTTTAAGAGAATCATTAAATCAAAGAAAAGCTCAAAAGCAAAGGCAATCCTTACACAATTACCAGACATTCATAATCATTTATCCTGGAATATCATTTATAGAAAATGTTCTTACAGAAATAATAGAAATCTAGAAAACAAAGCATTGGCAAGAAGATATTTATGGCAGCATTATTTGTACCATAAAACATTGGAAACAATACCGATTTTCTTTCTTGTTTTCTTTTTCTCTTTTTTTCTTTTTTTTTTGAGATGGAGTCTCACTCTATCGCCCAGGCTGGAGTGCAGTGGCACGATCTCAGCCCACAGCAACCTCCGCCTCCCAGGTTCAAGCAATTCTCCTGCCTCAAGTAGCTGGGGTTACAGATGCCCACCACCACGTCCAGCTAATTTTTTTGCATGTTTAGTGAGACGGGATTTCACCATGTTGGCCAAGCTGGTCTCAAACTCTTGGCCTCAAGTGATCCTCCTGCCTGCACCTTCCAAAGTTCTGGAATTACAGGCATGAGCCACTGCACCTGGCCCAAATTTTCAAATACAGAATTTAGGATATGTTGTGGTTAGATTTTATTCATTCATTATTTTTTTTTACATGAAGAGTCTATAATACCAAGCAGATAATAGTAGAACAATGTTCAACATAGGATGCAGGTTAAAAGTGACATACAACACCTAATAAAAATTTAAATTTATATTAATAAAAAATAACCACAAACTTGGAATAAAAAGAAATGGGGAGGAAAAAATAGAGACATCAAAGTGTTTTGGGCATCAGAGCTATGAATTATTATATTTCATTCTATATTCCTTATTATATACTCTAAAATTATGATAAGCATACCTTAAAAATTAACTTTATTAAAATCTTACTACTTTATAAAGACAACACCTATATTCTCAAGTTCCACAAAATATGTAAAAAATAAAGTGAAAAATATACATACCCACAACAAATGAACAATAACACCAAACTGTATTTTAAAAGGCATAAATGAATTCATATCTAATGAAAATTAATGACTTCTTTTTCTGGCAGGCCTTATCTATATCTTATGCAGTTCAACTGGCAGTAGATACAGAAGTAACATGCTTGAGGAAAATTTCTTCATGTGTTGTTTTCTTCCTGCCCAGCATTGCTTCCGTGTATTTTGGAGATTACATCCTGATTTTTCTTTGGAGACCACCCATGCTGTATTTGCAGTCTCTAGGTTTTAAGTGGGGTGGGCACAGGATTCAGGTGGGCCAGTCATTTCATTCCATTCTGATCAAAAGGAATTGATCCAGAGATGGCTTAGGAGCCAAGCTAGGTCAAGGTCAGTAATTCTTATGGTTTTGCTGAAAAATATAGAAACGGATTCAGATTTTCCTAGGGACAACCAGTAAGGCCTGTGAGTTCCTGAATTCATTTATATCTGAAATAACTTGAGACACTACATTTTCTGGTTTTGTTTAAGCTATTTTGAGTTAAAATTTGAAAGAAAACCTTCTCTGTTTCTACTCTGTAACTACTTTGAATACTTCAAGTCTGACATCAGATTGCAGGTGTTTTCCCCAAACCAATCAATTCTCAGCAGACACCCATTAGGTATCCTACAACTTAACTCAGTACTGACCCTAACTACTTGGAGTTAATGCAGACCCCACAGGTTAAGGGCTCAGTCCCACAAGACTGCCTGCCTCTTTCTGATGCCATTCATTCACAAGTAGTGTGGGTCCTCGGGTTACCTACAACTCCTATCTGACGTGCCCAGAAATGGCAGGTTTCCACAAACCTCTGCTCAGTTTCTGTAATGTGGTAAAACAACACACAGAACTCAGGGAAAAATGTGGTTCTTATTATTACCAGTGTATTGCAAAGGATATATTAAATAATACAAATGAACAGCCAGATGAAGAAGCCAGATGGAGAGATATATAGGACGAGGTCTGGAAGGATCCCAAGTACAGGAGCTTCTGTTCTTGGAGTTTTGCTGTGTATCACACTTCTGGCATGTGGATGCATTCTTGTTCATGAACCCCAAAACTTCTGGAACCTCCTTTTCGGTTTTATGAAACTTTCTCACCCTCTAATCACATAGTTGCTTTTTTTCTGGCAACCATCCCCTGTAATGTGGTTATCTAGGGGCTTTCCAAAAGTCACCTCATGAACATAAACTCAGGTGTGGTTAAAATGGGTTTTTTAAAACTTTTATTTTAAGTTCAGGGGTACATGCATAGGTTTGTTACATAGGTAAACTTGTGTCATAAGAGTTGGTTGTACAGATTATTTCAACACCTAGGTATTAAGCCTAGGACCCATTAGTTTTTTTCCTGATCCTCTCCCTCCTCTCACCCTTCACCCTCTGATAGGCCCCAGTGTGTGTTGTTCCCCTCTTTGTGTCCATGTATTCTCATTGTTTAGCTCTCATTTATAGTGAAAATATGCAGTATTCGGTTTTCTGATCCTGTGTTAGTTTGCTAAGGATACTGGCCTTCAGCTGGAATATGACTTCACTCCTTTTTATGGCTGCATAGTATTCTATGGTGTATATGCACCATATTTGCTTTATCCAGCCTATCATTGATGGGCATTTCGGTTGATTCCATGACTTTACTATTGTGAATAGTGCTGCAATGATCATTTGCATTCATATGTCTTTATAATAGAACAATTTATATTCCTCTGGGTATATACCCAGTAATGGGATTGCTGGGTCAAATTGTATTTCCGTCTTGAGGAATTGCCACATTGTCTTCCACATTGGTTGAACTAATTTACACTCCCATCAGCAATGTATAAGCATTCTTTTTTCTCCACAAACTCACCAGCATCTGTTGTTTTTTGACTTTTTAATAATAGCCATTCTTGACCGGTGTGACATGGTATCTCCTTGTGGTTTTGATTTGCATTTCTCTAATGACTAGAGATGTTGAATATTTTTCCGTATGTTTATTGGCCATATGTATGTCTTCTTTTGCATCTCTGTCAGGTTGATACCAGGATGATGCTGGCTTCACAGAATGAGTTAGGGAAGAGTTCCTCTTTCTCAATTTTTTTAAAAATTGTTTCAGCAGGAATGGTACCAGCTTTTCTTATACATCTGATAGATTTCAGCTATGAATGGATCTGGTCCTGGGCTTTTTTGGTTTCTGGGCTATTTATTAATATTACTGACTCAATTTCAGAGCTCTTCATTGTTTTTTTTCAGGGCTTCAGTTTCTTCCCAGTTCAGTCTTGGGAGGGAGTATGTATCCAGGAATTTATCTATTACTTCTACATTTTCTAGTTTATGTGTATAGATATATATATTCATAATATTCAATATATACATATTCATAATATTATCTGAGGGTTTTTTGTATTTCTGTGTGGTTCAGTGGTAATATTTCCCTTGTCATTTTTGATTATGTTTATCTGAATCTTTTCTCTTTTCTTCTGTATTGGTCTAGCTACTGGTCTATATGTTTTATTATTTTTTTCCATAATCCAGCTCTTGGATGCATTGAACTTTTTTTTTTTTTTTTTTTTTGAGATGGAGTCTTGCTCTGTCACCCAGGCTAGAATACAATGGCACGATCTCGGCTCACTTCAACCTCTGCCTCCCAGGTTCAAGCAATTCTCCTGCCTCAGACTCCTGAGTAGCTGGGATTACAGGTACCTGCCACCATGCCCAGCTAAATTTTGTATTTTTAGTAGAGATGGGGTTTCACCATGTTTGTCAGGCTGGTCTCGAAATCCTGACCTCGTGATCAGCCCACCTCAGCCTCCCAAAGTGCTGGGATTACAGGCTTGAGCCACCGTGCCCAGCCCACATTGATCTTTTGAATAGGTTTTTTTGTGTCTCAATCTCTTTCAGTTCAGCTATGATTTTGGTTATTTCTTGTCTCCTGCCAGCTTTGGGATCTGTTTGCTCTTGGGTCTCTAGTTCTTTTAGTTGTAATATTAGGCTGTTAACTTGATACCTTTTTGACATGGGCATTTAGTGCTATACATTTCTCTCTTAACCCTGCCTTACGCTGTGTCCCAGAGATGCTAGTATCTGTGGTTGCATCTTTATTCTCATTAGTTTCAAAGAAGTTCTTGATTTCTGCCCTGATTTCATTATTTACCAAAAGTCATTTAAGAGCAGGCTATTCAATGTCCATGTAGGTTGGTGCAAAAGTAATTGCGGTTTTTGCCATTAAAATAAATGGTAAATGGCCAGGCATGGTGGCTTATGCCTGTAATCCCAGCACTTTGGGAGGCCGAGGTAGGTGGATCACCTGAGGTCAGGAGTTCAAGACCAGGTTGGTCAATATGGTGAAACCCCATCTCAACTAAAAATACAAAAAATTTGTCAGGCATGGTGGTGGGTGCCTGTAATCCCAACTACTCAGTAGGCTGAGGCAGGAAAATCACTTGAACTGAGGAGGCAGAGGTTGCAGTGAGCCGAGATCATGCCATTGCATTCCAGCCTGGGCAACAAGAGAAAAACTCAGTCTCAAAAAAAAAAAAAAAAAAAAATGTAAAAACCTCAATTACTTTTGCACCAAGTATGTTTTTTAGTGAATTTTTTAGTCTTGATTTCTAATTTCTGATTTCTATTTTTAGTCTGATTGAGCTGTGGTCGAAGAGATTGTTTGTTATGATTTCAGCTCTCTTGCATTTGCTGAGGAGTGTATTTTCTTCTGATTATGTAATTGATTTTAGAATATGTGCCATGTGGGGATGAGAAGAATGTATATACTGTTGTTTTTGGGTGGACAATTCTATAGATATCTATCAGGTCCATTTGATCTAATGCTGATTTCAGGTCCTGAATATCTTTATTTATTTTCTGTCTTAATAATCTGTCTAATATTGTTAGTGGGGTTACAGTTTCCCACTATTATTGTGTGGGAGTCTAAGTCTCTTTGGAGTTCTCTAAAAACTTATTTTATGCATCTGGGTGATTCTGTATTGGGTGCTTATATATGTGACAGTTAGATCTTCTTGTTAAATTGAACTCTTTAACATTATGTAATGCTCTTCTTTGTCTTTTTAATTATCTTTGTTGGTTTAAAGTCTGTTCTCACAGAAAGTAGGTTTGCAATTCCTGCTTTTTTGTTGTTTTTTTGCTTTGTAGATTTTTCTCTATCCCTTTATTGTGAGCCTACAGGTGTCATTGCATTCAAGATGGATCTCTTGAAGACAGTATACAAATGGGTCTTGGTTCCTTATCCAGCTTGCCACTCTGTGTTTTTTAATTGTGACATTTAGCCCATTTATAATTCAGCTTAGTATTGATATGTGTGAATTTAATCCTGTAATCATGGTGTTACCTGGTTATTTTGCAGATTTGTTTATGTGGTTGCTTTACAGCATCATTGGTCTGTGTACTTCGGTGTGTTTTTGTAGTGGTTAGTTACAGTCTTTCCTTTCCATATTAGTGCTTCCTTCAAGAGCTCCTGTAAGGCACGTCTAGTTGTGACAAATCCTCTCAGCATTTGCTTGTCTGAAAAGAATATTATTTTTCCTTCACTTATGAAGCTTAGTTTGGCCAGACATAAAATTTTGACATTAATTTTCTTTAAGAATGTTAAATATTGGCCCCCAATTTCTTTTGACTTGTAGTGATTCAGTTGAGAGGTCAGCTGTTCGTCTGATGGGCTTCCCTTTGTAGGTAACCTGACCTTTCTGTCTAGCTGCCTTTAATATCTTTTCTTTGATTTTGACCTTGGAGAATCTGATCATTATGTGTCTTGGGGATGATCTTTTGCAAAATGCCTTACTGGGGTTCTCTGCATTTCTTGAATTTGAATGTTGGCTGCTCTAGCTAGGTTGGGAACGTTCTCATGAATAATATCCTGAAATATGTTTTCCAAGTTGGCTGTATTCTCCCCATCCCTTTCAGAGACACCAATGAGTCATAGATTTGTTCACTTTACAAAATTCCATATTTCTTTGAGGTTTTGTTCTTCCTTTTCATTCTTTTTTCTCTATTTTTGTCTGGCTTTCTTATGCAGAAAGCCACTCTTCAAGCTCTGAGATTACTTTTTTTACTTGATCTATTCCATTATTAATACTTGTGATTGTATTATGAAATCTTGTAGTGTGTCTTTCATCTCTATCAGGTTGCTTACATTCTTCTGTATACTCACAATTTTTTCTGTCAGCTCCTGCATTTTTTATCATGATTTTTAATTCCTTGCATTGAGTTTTAATGTACTAAGCTCAGTTATCTTTGCTCCTATCTGTATTCTGAATTCTATTCCTGTCATTTCAGCCATGTCAGCCCAGTTCAGAATCCTTGCTGGAGAGGTGATGCAGGCATTTGACGAAAAGAAGGCACTCTGGCTTTTTAAGTTTTCAGCATTCTTGTGCTGAGGCTTTCTCATCTGTGGGCATATCTACCTTCAATCCTGGCTTATCTGCCTTCAATCTTTAAGGTTGCTGACCTTTGGGTGTTTTTTTTTTGTTTGTTTAGTTTTATCCTATTTGATGACATTGAGAGTTTGATTGTGATATAACGTGCATTCAGCTGACAGGCTTTGTTTCTGAGAGATTTTAGGAGGCCAACACTCCACTCCCAACTCCCAGACTCTGTTCTGTAACTCTGTAGGATTTGTATTGGGCCCTGACTTTGTTCTCTGGCTCCTCGAGATTTGGAATCCACTGCACTGGGGGTGCCAAAGTTGGCAGCTGTGACAGAGTGCTAACAGGTGCTGGTAGGCACCTTGCTGCAGGCATTCGCCACAGTGGCAGTGGCCATGAAGCTGGAGAGGGGCAGGGCACTCCTGCTGGAGACTGTGTGCATGGTCCTGTTGGCATGGGGTTGGGGTGATGATACGCACATGTCTGGGTGCCTTCTCTCTGCCCCTAGCGGCTTGTTATAAATAACAAAAGGTGCTCCTATTGCCTCTATCTCTTCGAAGCTATTTCAGGAGCCACAAACAAAAACCAAGAGTTATACAAGAGATTTTCCTATTGCTTTTATCACTTAGGAAGTTACAAGTATTTTAGGAGCTGTGTGCCAAGAACAGTAGACAAAGATCAAAATATATAGTTCTCATTCTATCACAATAAGTTTTTATCATGTGCAAGATTAAAAATCTTAATTATTTACTATTATTCAAGTGCTTCACAGATTTGTTCCTTTTTTTTCTACAAATAAACATAACCGTCTATAGAAATGTCCAAGAAAAATTAAAGTATACATGTTTCAATTGAACAAACATCTAAAGATCTAGCCCACTCTGTTAAAGTCATCTGTCCTGTGTTGCCATATCAATAAGGTCCCTAATCATATTCAACTTTTCCACCGTCACTTGCAGCTCACAGGTTAAAATACACAAAAACACCTTAGATTTTGACTTTGTTTAAGTATGATATTTGATTACCTTTATGTGAAATATTTTTCTTTTTTGATCATTTATATTTTATTCTATTAGTAGTTTTCTAAGCATTCTCCTAAAAGAGTGTTGGTTTCTTATACTTAATTACCACATTATATGCATGTATTTTATTAAATTTGTATTGAAATATTTATTTTAAATGGATTCTTTCTTTGGTATATCTTAGGGCCCTCCAATGAGTCATTGCTCTATTCTGTATTGTCTTAAAATATTTTAATTGACCAATAATTTTTATTGCCTTAAATGAAGACTACAAGAGCAAAATTCTTTATGAAATAAATATTTTCTGCATTTACTTATAGAATTATACAGACACTATCAGAGCTGAAGATCTGAAAATCTTTATGCATAAGTTAAAGTATTTGATTCTAGGCTTATAGATGATGAAAAGAGAATAAACACACACATTCTTTCAGCCAGAAGTAAGAAGCTGCTAACAATTTAATCTGGGTCTTTCCTCTATGTTCTTTCCTTGAGACTATTCAATTAGTTCCTTCAGTAATAAATTACCACTCAGTGAAACACCAAATGTCAGCTATTTTTTTTCCTAAAGAATTATAAAAACAAGGCAAAACAAAAAAACCTCTTTTCCCCTAGGATATTGGTTGGAAGGTACTATGGATGCAGCATCTGGGGTGAACAAGGGTAATGGAGTTTATAATAATTAATTTGCAGCAGCTATTCTCTAGTGATCAAAGATTGAATCATATGCAAGTGTGGTTTTAATTTCCTCTTTTAAATGAAGAACAAGAAAAACTATAAATCACATGTCCAATTCTGCCATAAATCTCATTTGTTTCATTGCTTGCTGACAGTCTAAAATACATATTTTATTCCTCTCATTCCTTGTCCATATCAGGTTCATTACATTTTATTTTTTCCAGTAATAAGTGAGTACGGGACATGCAAACTCTGAAGTCATTAGCAGTGATTTCTCTGCTGCCCCCTTCCCCCACAAGATTGACAGCAACAGGCAATCAGACACGCTACTAATATTGGCTTGTCTACACATTGCTTTTCAGTTTACATTCTGTAGGATACAAGATACATGCACCACGAAATGTGAGAGGAACCTCAAAGTGATTTGTGGGTTCAGTAGAAAAAAATAGTCTCCAACAACCTCTCCTCTTAGCAGATAGATTTTCTTCAATTTTAAAACCCCACAACTATCCATATAAATTCTTTTCACCAATGCTTCGGAAAGCCTTATATTCATCTATATAATTTACTGACAAACAGCTAAAAATACATGGCGATATCCTAAACTTTTAGTTTACTTTTTTTCTAGAAGCCAAGATTTTCTATTAGGTTTCAGATGCTTCAGATACCAAAGGAAAGTATTTTGAGCCAAATTTGTGAGATATTTTCTTTGCTCTCTCAATCCTGCACTTCCTTTTTAAATTTCGCAGACTTACATATAATTTTTCTTCTTAATTTATACTTTCAAACGTTTGATATATTTTTGTGGATACATAGCTTTTGCTATAGAAATGGCTTTGCTTGATGTAATAATATAATAGTAGATAAGGCAGTTGATTTTTTTCTTCTTTTCCAAAATAATGATTTTGCCCCACTTACATATTGATATGCTGAATTAGAAGTACAATCTTCCAAAAATAATGAAAATGTTACGTAAGATGTCTTTAGTCATTTTTAGGCTATTTTACCAGAGAAAAGTATGAGAATTTTGATAGTAATGTGGTACAAATTTGTATTTGTTGACTACAAATCTGAAACTAAGGTTATGAGTCGTCTTGAACCTGTGAGGATATATATTTTGGTATTATATCCCCAAAAGTCATAGCTCATCAATTTGTAGGCGGGAAAACAACTTTTGAAGAGGAGTCATGGATTACAATTCTATCTCAGTATCTTTGCTGTGTTTTACTGGGTAAATCATCTGGTTTATTAGCTTCTTTGGCTTTCCCTCAGGGAAAATGGTCCTTTCTCCACACTTACTCTCAAGGAAAGTATTGAAGATCACTGGCATTTGGTAAGATAACAGTTAATTTGGAAGGATACCAAACCAAGAGTAGAATTGCCTCAGCTAAATATTTAAATATATTCCCTTATTAGGAATGAGTGCCTTAATAATAGTCATATTTCTGGGCCTCTATTTTCTACATTATACAATGAAGGATATAAAGTAGAACTCTAAGTTTCTTTGAAATTGTAATAAACTATGATAAGAGCTTTTTTTTCCCTCTCTAATTCTATGAGTAGCTAGCTAAGGAAATTTTGAATGTATGTATAAGGTACAACATAAAGTTTATAATATTCTGTAACAAAATACATGCCAGACAATGTTCTTGGCAACACACACATACTTAAATAGCTCATGTAACTCTATAATTCCCTTCCTTGTTAGGTAACATTATGTTCTGCATTTTACAGATGAGGAGACTTGAGTCACACAAAAGAACTTGGCCAAAGTCTCACAGCTAATTAGTGTCAGTGTAAAACTTAAAGCAAACAGGCAGGTTGGCTCCATAGCTTTTGCTCTTAAACTCTGAGCTATAATGTTAGTTTTTCCCGTTAGAATGGATAGTCCAAGATCTTTATAAAGGTGGTAAGTTATTGCATTGTTTGGAGATATCTAATTGACTACCTCTGGCTATAAACACGACTTCTATAACGATATCTTGCCTTCAAAGAATACTTCCAGAAGTCCCTTCTGATCATCGTATCTTCTTCATGGATAAATGACTTGCTTCTAATGAAAGATCTACAGGCTAGTAGGCAGTTATATGTAAGTTTATGTTTGTTGTAGATAATTCATTTTAGTCATGAGAAATGGTCTGTAATATTTCCTGTACTCTAATTTCCTGAACAATATGTGCTTTCTTTTCATGTGTCTCCTTTAGAAGGCCTTCCTGGGGTCCCCTTTGATATTTTAATTCTTGTGAATTTTGCAATGATTTTGTGATATTAGAGACTTGAGACAGAGAAGAGAATCTGAGTTAGTGTCCTATTTACCTCAAAGGAGGAAACAATGACTTGAACAATAATAATAATGAGAATGAAAAAGAATGAGGAAGATTTTTCTTTCCATAGAACAATATGGAGTTAAAGTATTTATTTTAATCTTGGAAAGTCTGTTCTAGCAGCAGTATAGTGCATTGTAGAGCAAGAATACTGGAGTTAGGAGGAACAAGTCAGAGAATGGGGCAGTAACCCATGTGACATAAAATAGTGGGCTGTATTAATGCAACGGCTACGGAAATGGGAAAAATTAGTGAACTTGAGACGTATTAAAGATGAACTTGTGGCCAGGCGCGGTGGCTCATGCCTGTAATCCCAGCACTTTGGGAGGTTGAGGAGGGTGGATCATGAGGTCAGGAGTTCAAGAACAGCTTGGCCAAGATGGTGAAACCCTGTCTCTAGTAAAAATACAAAAAAATCCCAGCTACTCGGCAATCCCAGCTACTGGGCAGGCTGAGGCAGAAGAATCACTTGAACCAGGGAGGCGGAGGTTGCAGTGTGCCGAGATCGCGTCACTGCACTCCAGCCCGGGTGACAGAGCAGTACTCCATAAAAACAAAAAACAAAACAAAAAACAAAACTGAACTTGCTAGAACTTTGAAATTGGCTGTGATTTGGGGGATGAGGGGAAGAACACTGTCTACATTTCTAACTTCAGGATTAGGTAGATGGTGGGCAAATTACTTAACTTTTGTGAGCCTCAGTATCTTCAGATATGAAGTGGAGATGAACACTTTGTGAGCATACTGGACATTGCAGTGAAATCATATAGAGTACCCAGCATAGAGGCAGAAGTATGTGAACACTATTTGAAAAGAAATATTTATTACGTAGGAGACACTGAGAATTAATTATTATTTTAGCCTAGATTAGTAAGAACTGTGAGAAGACTTCACAAAGTAGGTGACAAATAGCCCCATATGAACAAAAGCACAAGGGCATGAACGTGCTTGACAAAATCTTATTTTCTGGAATCTAAAAAGCCAGAATATTGATAGTCAGCAGTAATTTTAATTTATGGCTCTTTCTTGAGAGAAATAGACAAATGATAATTCAACATATTTCTCATAATAAATATAAATTTGGGAAACTTTACAAAATACCCTCAATGGCCCATCTGCTTAGTAGAATAATTTATTCTATATCTTCCCTTCCTATTACCACTGAAAAGATGTCATGATCCCAGAATCTTCCCTCAAAAGTACAGTCAAAACAGGGAATCAGCATTTGGTGACTTGATGGAGAAGTGACGTATACATTTTGACACATTTGATTCTAACTGAATTTAACAACATAGTACTCAGTGAGTGCAGCAAAATCAAGTTTAGCGTTTTGTAATTTTGCAGGGAATTTTTTCCCCAAATATTTTCGATCTATAGTTGGTTGAATCCATGGATGCAGAATTCACAGACATGGAGGGCTAACTGTATTTGTCAAATAAGTGAATGAAAAAATGATCAGTGAAATGTCAGTTCAGGGACATGTGAAATTTGTATTCCCAATGTTTATAAAGCTGGAATTTGGAAAGGAGGGAAAGTCTGTAATTAGATGCATCCTATGTAAGCTTAATTGATGTCAAAAGTGGGATTGGAGATAGTCATCAGACATGTAGGATTATACTCATCTGTTGAGAAAAAAAAGGGATCCAGGATAACAGACTCTCGCTGTCCCTGATCTTCTGAAGATAAACTGTCACATAACTCTTTGAAGATGATATCTTTTTTCACAGTTAATGATCAAATGTCATACTACTTCAGGAATTCTGGAGACCAAATGATCAGTATGTGTGTGTGCATGAAATTAATTAAAAATTAAAAAAAAAACCTTCTCTTAAATTTCTGTTTTTTTTGTAAACATATAATGGAGGTACCATATATATATATTTTATATATAATATATATATTTTATATATAATATATATATTTTATATGTAATATATATTTATATATATTATATATTTTATATATAATATATATTTATATATATTATATATATTTTATATATATTATATATTTTATATATATTATATATTTTATATATATTATATATATTTTATATATTATATATTTTATATATATTATATATATTTTATATATAATATATATTTTATATATATTATACATATTTTATATATAATATATATTTTATATATTATATATAATATATAAAATATATATTATATATATTTTATATATACATATAATAAATATATTATATATATTATATATAACATATAATATATATTATGTATATATTATATATAATATATAATATATATTATATGTGTTATATATAGAGAGAGAATATATATATACTTTATATATAGGTGTATATATATATATACTTTATATATGTGTGTGTGTGTATATATATATAGAGAGAGAGATATCCCACTATATATATATATAAAGTGCCTCTCTGATAACCAATTACCAGGGATGTATTAATAATATAATTATATGAAATACATTAATTGTATTGTATATTTTTTATTATAATCCTGAAAATTTCTAAACTATACACCACCTACTTCATTAATCACTATATACCTAGCACATATTGAGGACCTGACACATAGCAGGGATGCAATCAATAAGTAATTTTTTTAAAAAAATTAACTTTTATTTTAAGTTCAGGGGTACAACTGCAGGTTTGTTACATAAGTAAACTTGTGTCGTGGGGGTTTGTTGTACAGATTATTTCGTTACTCAGGTATTAAGCCTAGTATCCATTAGTTACTTTTCCTGGTCCTCTTCCACCTCCCACTGTTCACCCTCTGATAGGCCCCAGTGTCTGTTTTTCCCCTCTGTGTGTCCATATATTATCAGCATTTAGCTCCCACTTATAAGAGAACATGCGGTATTTGGTTTTCCACAACAGACAAATTAAAGAAAAAAACAAAATGGGGTGTTTGAAGTTGATGATAATTCCTGGGTTATTGTGTCTGTATTTATAGAGAAGTGTAGAGACATTTCATAAATTTCTTTATTTATAAAATTTATATTTTTCATAAATATTAATGTACTATTTGTGAATTGTATTAATATGATTTTTAAAATTTTTGTGGGTACATAGTAAGCATATATATGTATGGGGAACATGAGATGTTTTGATACAAGCATGCAATGTGAAATAAGGACACGTCAGACAATGGAGTATCCATCACCTCAAGCATTTATCCTTGAGTTACAAACAATCCAATTACACTCTTTGAGTTATTTGAAGATACTCAATTATGTTATTATTGACTATAGTCACCCTGTTGTGCTATCAAATAGTAGGTCCTATTCATTCTTTGTAACTATTTTTTTGTGTACCCATTAATCACCTTCATCTCTTCCCACCCTCCCATTACCCTTCCCAGTCTCTGGTAACCAACCTTCTATTCTCTATGTCCATAAGTTCAGTTGTTTTAATTTTTAGATCCCACAAATAAGTGAGAATATGTGATGCTTGTATTTTTGTGCCTGGCTTATTTCACTTAACATAATAATTTCCAGTGCCATCTATGTTGTTGCAATTGACAGGATCTCATTCTTTTTTATGGCTGAATAGTACTCCATTGTATATATGTACCACATTTTCTTTATCCATTCATCTGTTGAACACTTAGCATAGTTTATAAAGGATTCTCCCAAATACATACACAGACTTTTCATTCCATGGCTTCCAAATTTGACTAAAAGGGTGAAGTGACCATAAGTTTTTGAGACTTCCAGAAAATCTAACATGAACATTCAAGTCAGTGGAAATACTTGGATGGTTCACATCATCAGGGTCTTAGACAAAACCTACATGTCAGCATAGTTTCCAGACCATTATTTATGGAATTATTTCTTCATTCAATTACTTAATAAATATTTATTCAGCAACAACTAAGTGTCATGCGTTATTCCAAGAACTGAGGATTTAACAATTAATCAATATTATAAAATAAAATAAACTGAAGTCTCAAACCTCATGGACTTATGTTTTATTGGGGATGAGAAGTACTGACAATAAATGAATTAACTAGTTACCTTGTTGATATGTTTTGACTGTGTGCCCACCCAAAATCTCATCTTGAATTGTAATCCCTAAAATCCCCATAATACCCCTGCGTGAAGGGCGGAATCAGATGGAGGTAATTGGATCACGGGAGCAGTTTTCCCTATGCTGTTCTCATGATAGTGGGTGAGTTCTCAAGAAATCTCATGGCTTTGTAAGCGGCTGGCATTTCCCCTGCTTGCACTTCCTCTTACTGCGCCTTGTGAAGAAGGTGTTTTGCTTCCACTTCCCCTTCTACCATAATTGTAAGTTTCCTGAGGCCTCCCTAGCCATGCTAATCTGTTAGTCTATTAAACCTCTTTCCTTTGCAAATTACCTTGTCTCGGGCAGTTCTTTATAGCAGTATGAAAACAGAATAATATACTTGTAATATAATATTGGGTAGTATTAAATGCTAAGAAGGAAACTAGGCAGAGCAGGAGAACGAGAGTGATGTTTCCTGATCAAAGAAATTTTCCTGTTTGGGGTAGAAACCTGGAGATAGTGTTGTAACATGTAAGATTATCATCACTAATATTTCTGTCATTTCAAAACCATGAGATTTGCATCTCCTCATCATTGACATGTTTGCCCTAACGACACAATGAAATCTTCATGATCTTTTTATTGTCCTGTTGGCCCTGACCCTTCAAATTTCAGCACTCTATAACTTCCCACAATTTAATGTTATTGATAAAAACATCCCTTTCTATTGTCTCTTATGATTTGATTATTTTATTTTTCTTTCATAGTACGTTTTGTTTTCAGTCTGGGGTGAGTTCTGCTAACTATGGCCAAATTGCCTTTAAAAAAAAAAAAAGAGTCTTAGTGGGACAACCATAGCCATTTCTTTATGTATAATCATCAGTGGCTATTTTGTGCTCCAGTGGCAGAGTTGGGTTGCTCCAGTAGAAACCACATAGTCCTCAAAGCCTGAAATAGATATCATCTAGCCCTTCATGCATGCACCCACCCACCCACCCACACACACACACAAACATACAATGCTAACTTATGGTTGAAGTTACCATCTATTGGAATTAAAAAATCATAAAAATGGAAAATAAATTACCCAAGTTTTCATACAGTCTTTTCTACTACTCTCTCTGCACTTTTCTTATGCCATAATCTTTGGTTAAACTTTTATCCTTTCTACTACTTCAACCTTCTAAAATAAGAAATGCTATTAGATTTGCAACAGATTTTTTTAGCTGCTTATTGATATACCATCCATTCATTCCCTTTTAACCAGTATCCTAGTTGTATCTGGGGGTATCCAGATACCAGCTAAACAATTGCTATTGCAATCTGTCTTCTAGTTAAAAGTGGCCCTGTAACTCAATTCTGCCTATGGTATGAAGGGGCATCTCACTGAAGTTTTTGAGAGACGATTTTGATTCCCTGACATAAAGGAAGATGCAGTAGCTGTCGCATCTTTCCAATTTCTTCCTGTTCTGGGTGAGAACACGATGCATGGATCTGAGCACCATCTGAGGCCTGAAGACAAAAGCAAGCCAACAAAACCATAGGAAAGACAAAAGTATAGGAAAGCAGACAAATTAGAAAGAGTCTGGGACCTTAATTTCACTGAATACCTGAAGCAATGCCAGAAATCATCTATCTCCAGACGCCTTGCTACTTGAGAAGAATATAACCCCATTTGTTTAAGCTACTATTACTGGGACTTTTCTATTACTAAAAACCAAGGAAATTCCCAGAAGATACAGAAAAAGGAAAGATAGCTGAAAAAATTCAGTCTTAAATGTGGAATTCTGTATGACAAATCTTGGTCATGTCAAGCACAATGTAGCTCATTTTGTGTGACCTAAGCTAACACCAAGTCTGTTAAAACAGGAAGAACAATTACAAGAGCATTGTTATTTTCCAAGAAGGGTAGCTGTTTAATCAAAATGCCTATGAAATATACAAACACACATATGATAATCTTAAAATACTTAAAATTATAAATTAAAAAAACCTAAAAGCTAGGATTCTATGTGAGTTAGTTCATTATAAGATGTTTCACCATTGCTTTGGTTGTATTAGAAATTTTGATTACATAGTCTTTCTCTTTTATAATAACTGAGATGTTGGCCAAATAAAATAAAGTGTGCTTAGCCTATCTAATGTAAACATTATATGTAACTTTGTTCTTCAGACAGAAATCAGATAGTTTAAAACTGTGACAGCAATTTAAATGTTCATAAGTGTACATTCAGAAAGTTTCTTGTAAAAACAAGTTTCCAGTGTCAGCTTATTGATGACATTAGCCTCTTTCTCTTGGGGAAAGCCAATAAAAAATAAATAAATAAAACTATATCTAACAACAAAAACATAGTTGATATTTTTTCATTTAGATTCAGCTAAGTGAAAAAAGTATTATATTTTTTATTGTCAGGCAAGTGAAAGTGGAAAGATCATGTAGCATAATCTATAAATGTTTCAACATATCTTGGAAAAATGTTATGTCTTCTCTATGGTAGGAGAGATGACCTGGCCAGGCGTGGTGGCTCATGCCTGTAATTCCAGCATTTTGGGAGTCTGAGATGGGCGGATCACCTGAGGTCAGGAGTTTGAGACCAGCCTGGCCAACATGGCAAAATCCCGTCTCTACTAAAAATACAAAAGTTAGCCGGGTGTGGTGTTGGGCGCCTATAATCCCAGCTACTTGGGAGGCTAAGGCTGGAGAGTCACTTGAACCCAGGAGGCAGAGGTTGCAGTGAGCCGAGATCGTGCCTTTGCACTCCCGCCTGGGTGACAAGCATGAAACTCCATCTCAAAATAAGAAAAAAAAAAAGTGATGACTTACAGCTAACAAGAAACATTCATCAGCAGGATCGCATGTGTGAATCAATGTATGGTTTTTGGTAATACTTTAATTGAGGACATAAAATTAATTTTATTATAGAAATGCTTTATTATTTCACCTACTTGTTACCATTTTGTTTATTGAATTAATCAACACAATGAAACATGCAATATACAAAAAATCTATCTAAATAACAACATTACTCTGAGAAGAGAGTTTAAGATTGTGGGAAGTGTGTTGATTTGAAGGCAGACATTCCTAAGTCTGAAGCCCAGCTTGGCTCTTCATTTCATGTGTGACCTCAGGAAACAACCTAGCTTTTGTCACTTCACTTCTCATCTTGTCGCTTGGCCCCATGTTGTAAATTTGTTGTAAGGATAAGGTAAGATAGTGTATACATAATGCCTAACATTGTTCCTAGGCCAGAGAGACCTCCATGGAGCTGTTTTGTATTCTTCTTAAAGACTTAACAGCTCATTACCTGGGTCAAAAGAGAAGCCACCATTCACAAAGTACAGATTGAACATTCTGAGTGGGTGGAGAACAGAGCTTGTGGGGCAGAGAAAGGAGGAATGAAAAACGTTATATGTGAGCTTAGTGTTGAAGAAATAATTTTATCTGAAAATGGAGAGAGGGTTGGCTGTGTCTTCTGTTTTCTCTTTAGGAAGCAATCTCTTTCTGCTTCTCATACGGCAGAGATGTATGTCTTTTCCAGTATCAAGTTCACATAAGCTTTGTTAATGTACTGCATGATTTGAGGTCTTCACTATTATCCCTCATTATTTGCTGTCTTGCTCAATTTAACCTCATCCATCTGAAAGCTGGGAAATTGTGTTTAGATTCTTTTTCATTGTTGTTTGGGTTAAGTAGGCTTGAACGCAGGGAATCCGTAATGACCCATTTTCATTATGTGAGGAAATTATATAATGTAGTATACCAGCTTTGCATTTAACCTTAAATTTTTACTCCATTATTTAGTCATTAACCTTATGTTTTATATGACCCCAATTCTTAGGATGATCAGTAAAGGCTCGCTTCTGTATTATTGTGGGGTAAATTGAATTAAATTCAACAAAATTTCCCAAGTCCCAAGCCTTTATATCTTTATCTTTCTATCCCCAATTCCTACCATGGTATCTGGCCCGAATTAGGAGCTCAATAAATATTTTTAAATGAATAAATGTTAGGTGATATGAAGGATGGCAACATGAATAAGATTTTGTCTTGACACTCAACAATTTTGAAAAATGATTATGAGGGCTAATTAAAACATATCAGAATAATTTCAATGCCTGATTATATGTTAAAAGTTACAAAGTAGTATGTGAATTAAGAGATTAGAAGGGTACATGACAACTGGTTAGGAAAGAAGAACTGGAAGACTTAAAGCAGAAGGCAACATTGGAAAAGAATATCAAAATGTGATTGAGAAAGGGATACTCTGATGTCCACACATATAATTCAGATACATTGCAATGTTTTCATTCAAGGAGGGGACCATGTCTATTATATCTGCATCCTTGCCACATTATACAGATATTGAATAATCCCAGAGGCACGCAGTAAATAGTAAATAGATTGTGTAGTTTTGTAGGTAACATAGAATGGCTTGATTGATAAAATTGATCAGCTACCATGAAAAAGTTGGGACTACCTAATTAAGCTAATTTGTTGTTGTTTGTTGTATTTTTGATAGTTAGAAGAAATCTGCACAGAGGAGAATTTTGCCAAGTATTACTTAATATTCTAATATAAATTATCGAACAATTTTATAGAAGTTCAAAGAATCCTAACAACCAGCATAAAGTAAGGTGTTTGAGTTAGACAATATGGTTTCAAATTCAGACCCATTAGTTTATAGCCACGTAAGTTGATGTAGGTTATTTGACCTCTTTTAGCATCCACTTTAGCATTATTAAAGTAGTAATAATAACCTCTACTTCAATACCTGTATGAAAATTAAATAAGATTAAAATTCACAAACTACTTAGCAAATTTCAGAGCCTTAGTGTTTAATAAAAATAAGCTTCTTTTATATCAGCTAAAATGATTTGGTTTCCAACAATAGACATTTTAACGCAAATTAACTTAAAGAATAAAAAAGAATATTTATCACATGTAACAAAAAGCCAAAGGAACACATTTTACCTTGAGTCCCTCAGGGGCTTAATAATGCCATTAGGGAACCAGATTCCTTCTTTCTTTCTGCACTGACAATTCTTAGTGAATTGGTCCTGTGTGGTGGCATGTTAACGCTGCTTACCCTCATGGCCCAATTTGGCTGTATCAGTTCCAGACATCACATCTAACACAGTAACCTCCAAAAACAGAAGGTGACTGTTTTTCCTTGTCTCTCATAATTTTGATAAATAAACATTTTAAAATAAGCATAAGAGTTGTGTTTTATGTTTCTTTAGCCAAAACAAGACATATACATGTCTTTAGGTCACTAGCAAGAGCATGAGAGTATTTTTATTACGATGGACAGGTCGTTTGGGGTGCACTGCATTTTGAAGAGTATAAATTTAAAGTATAAATTTCTAGTTTGAATTTTTTGTTTTATTTTAAATACTTCTTGGTATCCTCTCTTGAATAAATAAAAAATAAGTAAATAAAAAGGGGAAATTTTCCTAATGAAATTATTCTTTTTTTGGGGGGTGGGGAGGGGTGGACAGAGTCTCTTTCTGTCACCAGGCTGGAGTGCAGTGGCACTATCTCGTCTCACTGCAACCTCTGCCTCTCAGATTCAAGCAATTCTCCTGCCTCAGCCTCCCGAGTAGCTGGGACTACAGGTGCCTGCCACCACGCCAGGCTAATTTTTGTATTTTTAGTAGAGACGGGGTTTCACCATATTGGCCAGGCTGGTCTGGAGCTCCTGACCTTGTGATACGCCCGCCTCGGCCTCCCAAAGTGCTGGGATTACAGGCGTGAGCCAAATTATTCTTGAACACATAGGAGGCCTAATTAAGTATCTGTTTCTATCCAATGAAAGTACAATCAGTCAAGTCGACTTACTCAATGGAAAAAATGAATAGTTCCCTTACCTTTGTAATCTTTAGGTAAGGAGTAAAAGATAAAAATATCAAATTGAATCTTACAAGCAAGTATCAACAAATGATAGTTGATGAACTATCTCTTTTTTTCAAATCTATTTTCCAAAAACCCATGGTCTTCTCTATGGCATATGAATTTTCTATAGGTTCTCCAACATATATGTATTTGACGTTTATGAAGTAGTGTTCAGTTCTGTGAAATTGCATTTAACTGCAGATGAAATATGCATTTTTGGATTGACCCCCAAAGAGACGTGACATAACTAGTCAGTTCTAACAGTGACTTAGAGGCAGAGACTCATGTGCCAAACATTTATTCACATTGTATGTGCCCTTTCAGTCTTTTATTAATCTGTAACATTATAAGAAAACTTTACCACAAGAAAATACAAAGAAAACCATAATTTTGTAGCAGCATTATTATCTTAAACTACAATTTACAATAAATATATGAAGAATTTGACATGAGGAAAAAGCAGTATACAATAAGCAGGAATGCTTCTACTTAAATCTTAACACATTGGCCTATTTTTGCCAGATGTTTTTATTTTAGCATTTTTTGTTCAATATAAATGACAATATTTTTTCCAACTGTAAAAAGAATGAATAATTTATGAAAAAATAGCTTGTGAAACATTACATTTGGCATTTCTGTTTAGTGCCAAGATTTAGCAGTGCAGTGGGAAAGTTACAAATTATTAATGTGTTCATTTCATTAAATGACCATAGAGTTTTCCTTTCCTTTTATAGATAAATTTTCCCCATTTCCAATTTTATCTTTACTTTTTTTCCATGCATTGTGTCTCTATAAACTACAAAATCCGCCCAAAACAGCCAGTGATTTAGTATCGCCCAAATGTTTAAAATATTGTAGGAAAAAGTTAAGTAGCAAAACTAAACAATTAAATTACTAGAATCGTGAACATGACACTTACTGGTAGGCTTTTGTATTTCCTGGTTAGTAGCATAGGTTTGGGGTTATAAATTAATATTACAGCTCTCTCCAGCACAGGATATGCTATGACATTTTGAGATCACAGAAGAAATGCTAGTTTAGAGATATTTGAATGGAATTGCAGTTAAAATAATCAGGTGATGTTGTAAGAAAAAATAAATCTCAAGATGATGTTATTATGGGCCTATGCCATAGTGCACATGAAGATTATTAACCACCCATCAAACTTTCATGTTACTACATCAAGAGAATCAAGAGAATAATAATTATCTAGGATTTTATATTTGATTAGAAATATTTTTGACATTTAAGAATTAATATTAAGGCACATTTTCAATACTATGTTTAGTCAACTCAGTCCAGGGTTATAGAGATTATTCATAATTTGCTTATTGTAGGTAAGTAGGAGATGACTACGATTTTGTAGGGAGACAGAAGATGGCAGTAAGTTGTAACAATTGAAGGCTAATTAATTTTTCAAAAATAAATCTCATAGGATGTCATTATCATGATGCCTTCAAACATTCTTGTCCGTGCTGCATTGTTCACAAATTGGGTTGGCTGACTCATAATAATTAAACACCTAAGAGAAAGAACCATATAAAGCAAACCCTTAGTAAATTCATTTCAAAGGGGACATTCCTTTTAATTGACCAAAATCATTCTATCTTTCATCCAAGGAATTCTCATCCAAGCTTGTAGCTCAGGGAAATCTGGATTACTAATTGGAATGTTGCCTGGAGAGCGCAGAAACAAAGCAAAGACAAGTGGTGGGTTTGGCCAAGATGAGAAGGCACCACTCTAAGACAACTGAAAGTTGTGTTTTTTCTCTGGACACTTTGCATGCACTTTTTCACTGTGTGGCTCCATACTTTTTCATGCACAGTCTTTCTCCAACATAAATCATCAGTTTGCCACTTCCAAATTTAAGTCACAGTTTAGTATACCACTCTTAAATTAACTTTCATTTTGCTGTCAGTGGTGTGTTTGGATGTTCCCAACAGTTTTCAGTCACACATTTACAGTCTCAGGTTACTATTGGATTTGTCTGATCATATTTAAAATCTCAAAAAATCACAATTATTTATTTTTATTTATTTATTCATACATCATTCTTGCCAGTAAGATCATCTTTTTTTTTTTTCCTGGAAATCACCGACTTACTCCTTTTCCTTACTGTGTGTCTCAGTTTTCTATATCTAGTTTCTAATAATCATGCTATTGATGTCATTTAAGATCTACTGTCTAATTACTAGTAACTTAAATATCACAACATCTCTGGTACTGATAGACCTAGGATCTGAAATTATGTTTATATGATCCAAAGTTTATGACTTATTAAAAAGGAAGTAAAAAATATTGTTAAAATTACAATTATATTAAAAAATATGGAGTAGTACATATACCAAGGGTCAAATGAATCTTTATTTCGTAAAATAAAACCACCAAATAACGGTTATTTTATTTTATGAAGGAAAGATTCATTAACCTTGATGGTGGAGGCTTGGGGGGAGGAAGAGCATCAGGAAAAATATCTAACAGATGATGGGCTTAACACCTAGGTGATGGGATGATCTGTGCAGCAAACCACCATCTCACTTGTTTACCTATATAAAAACCTGCACATCCTGCACATGTACCCCAAAACTTAAATGTTGAGGAGGAAAAAAGAAATATCAAAAAATAAAATAAAATGACCAAATTATTAATTCACAATGAAAGGTCACTGGTTGATTTGTTCAGCTTTCAGCTGAAATCCCCAAATGCAAAGTAACTTTAAAGAACAGTGTACCCTACTGGGAATTCACAGAAAGCAACAACACTATAATCACAACAACATATATAAATTGGACCTTCATTGGCTCTCAATGATCTTTTCATCCATCTCTTACTAAATCCATTTTTATTTTATATCAATTCTATTTAAAACCTCCCACTTCTCTTTGAGCTCCTGGTTCTTTACTCTGCTCCTCTCGTGGTTAACAGATGATCTTGCTTTCATTTATTGTTCATACAAGAACAAATGAACAGTAAAGAAACACCTAACTACTCACATTACACTTGGAATTTCTATAACAAATGAATTCTATCTCAGAGTTCTGAAATAATTTAAAATTAATCTCACTGAACCAATGAAAGTACACTATTTATAAAATATGAAAAAGAGAAACAGTACAAAAAGCTAAAGGGAAAAGAATAAAATAATAATTTTTTTTTTTTGTTCAAAGAGAAATTGCAGGTAGTTTGCACAATATAAGATGAGAATTCCATGCCCAAATTTGGGCAAAAATGATAATAGATATTTTAAATGCTGTCTTATATTTGAATTTAAAAAAATTATGTATAAAAGTAAAATACTTGTGATTGCATTTGATGGCACTGGATGCCATTATCCTTAGCAAACTAACACGGGAACAGAAAAACAAATACCGCATGTTTTCACTTACAAGTGGGAGCTAAATCAAGAGAACACATGGACACGTAGAAGGGAACAACACACACTGGGGCCTATCAGGAGGTAGAGGGTGGGAGGAGGGAGAGTATCAGGAAAAATAACTAATGGATATTAGGCTTAATACATAGGTGATGAAATAATCTGTACAACAAACCTCCATGACAAAAGTTTACTTAGATAACAAACCTGCATTTGTACCCCTGAACTTAAAAGTTTAAAAAAATCAAAAAATTAAAATTAAAAAATGTAAAACACAGCAAATTTGAAAAGTATACTAAAATGGGAAGCAATACATAAATAAATAAATAAATAAAACAAGGAAACCTCCACCTTGCAATGATAGATTTATTCAGATTTGTTATGAATTGTTTGTCCACTTCTCTCCTTTGTCATCATTACTTATGTGGAGTAGATTTTTTTCAAACCACTGACTTTAGGCTTCATATAGACTTCTTTTGGCCGAAGAAATATGATTGGTTTGAGTGTGATGCTCAAGCCTATGCTTTTAGGAGCAGTGCAAGTTTTTGTTTTGTCAATCTTCTTGCATTGTCGGAATGCATGTTGGAATGAATCATTGGAAACACGTTGCCCTCTTGTGTTCTTGTCCTCCACCAAAGGACTTGAAGAAACTCTTCTTGTCCTTGTAACTCAAGAAGAAAGTGTTCTTTCAAAGGACATCTAAACTCAATCTGCACACTCAAGCCAAGCTCACAGAAGACCAGCCAAGACCAGCGAAATCATGGAGGCTTTGGAATGCTTTGAGGTACAAAACTCAAGCTTTACTTAATGTGAGTGACTATTTGTTGTAAGCTAATGAAATTTTGCATTTGTTTTCATGTACATAATCTAGTAAATGCTGACAAACATGTGCAACATCCCAATATCTCTTTACCCCTTCACTGAGTGAGATGGGTAGAAAAGAATTGTCAAATATTTTAATGTGTTATTATGTATACCTTTATTCATAGTTAGATGAATTGAGGTGATATTTAAATGTAATTTTCTGGCATAACATTTTTATTTAATATTGCCTATGATAATATTATTTTATAAAGTGCATTTGTAGTGGGTGCATACTATTCCATAAGACGAACTTTCAACTTCATTTAATGGAAATAAGCTTAAAAGCCTACATTGTTAGACCATTACATTGTTTTCAAATATATTTTACACTGGAATGAACCTCTTTGACCTCATTCTTGTTTATATTACAGACAAGATATGAGTTTCCAAAAATAGACTTAATTTATCAAAATAAACATATTTTAAGATGGCTGATGCACATAGGTTTTGTCATCTAGAAACTTTGGAGTAACTTACCCTTCTATACCCAACTTACGAAGCTTCATATTTTATTGTATTCTCATTACCATCAAATATTAAAATTTCTAAACATTTCCTAATTGCATAGGCAGAAATGACATCTTGTTTTAATTAGGGTTTAAATGCCATTTAACTATTTAACTATAAGCATTAGATGACAATTGCTAATCAAGAGTCAGGCAATGATTACAGTGCATAAGGTATGCAACATTAATTTATTTCATGCTAACATTGTTTCCTTTTGAGAGGAGCATCATAGAGATGGTATGGAATAGATGTCTGGAGACATAATATAGTATTAGTATTTGACTTGTTGCAATGATTTAAGGGTCCTATAGGTATTTAGTAGGTAGAGGCCAGAAATGCCACATTGTTTTGCAGTGCATTGGATGGTCCTTCATAAAAGTGTCTTGTCTCAAATGCTAAACACAATTTCCTTGAGAATCATTAGACTATAAGATGTAATATTGGGTCAATGGCAACCTAAGTGATCTCTGCAAGATCGATGATAATGCTTTTCTCTTGGCCCTCTCTCTTTTTCTCTTTTTTCCTCTCATTCTCCAGACACAGACACACATACAAACACACACACATAAACACATGCAAATACTAAATATTTAATTATAAATTCATGTAATGAATTGAATGAGTATAGCAGTACCACGTAGTTCAAATTCATCAGCAGCAAATAGAAAAGTATCACCAATGTCCTGGCTGAAAAAACAGATTCCAAGAATGTAAAGTATCAGAATGAAGGATCAAATCCTATTTTATTTTCGACATTTACAGCACTCCTTCTTCTCTTATAGAACTGAATCCATTTTAACTTGTATTGACATCGTTTGAATTAATTTTTTCACTTAGACTCTATGTGCCTTGAGAGTATACCATTACTAGTCAACTCTGGAACGTGGTATATTTTAATTACTCTGTATCTATTTAACAACATAAAGAATAAGTGAATTAATATCATCAATTTGCATCTATTCTGTATATAATCCCACTCACCAAGAAAACTGATGTTGGTAAAACGTACCATTAAAAGTTTGGACAGGAAAAAAAGAAACCACCCAAGTATTTTTAACAGGAAGGAATCTAAAGCAGGAATAGTCACTTGAAAACCCATGGAAAGTGCTATGGGAGCAATAGTCAGTGAGAAATTATTAACTTCAGGAAAATTAGGACACAAGGAAATTGAGTGCAATTGTTGCCAATAATCTCAGTTGCTGTCAACAATGAAGCAGGTGATTTGAAGAAGTTTACTCAGAACCTGTTGAAAACCATACCTCTGCCCTCTGCCCCCATTTCTCCTAGCTTCTACTATAGGAGAATGGCAATGACTACTCCTTTCTAGCCATGTTCTAAATCTCATATGAGTACCTCTTACAGTCAGACCCTGAGCTTTGCCCAGTGAGCCAGAAAAATCGGGAAATTACAGCTTCCAAGGTACAAGCCACTGTGATATAATGAGAATATAGCAGGGGTGAGGATGGGAGTGAGATGCCAGTAGTCAATCTACCACACTAGACAGCATTTCCAAATTCTGGATATTTTCATTTTTCATTTTGCTTCTTGAAACATAGTAGAACTGTACTATCTGTTCCATGTTTTTTTCTCTTTCTGAATTACATTCATGTTTCAAAAGCAGGGCTATAAAATATGTGTTCAGGATAGCATGGAGTTTTAGGAATATAGCTATGAGGAAGTATGACTCAGATGTGGAAGACATGGCAGAGCCTAGCTCCAAAGACCTCTAATTTCAGCAGCATCAAGCATATGACAGCCTCTGTAAAACACTGTGGAATGGTAGGTGGCTAGAAATGGGACAAAGCCCAACGAACAAACATGAATTTGGAAGTGGATTTCAAGGGCAAGAATGAATTAGTTGGAGTTGGGCAGAAGTCAAAAAGATTCATGAAGATGATGTTAAGGTGATAATTGCAAAAATGAGAAGCGGAGGGCTTAAATTTGTGTGCTGTTGGCAGGAAAAAAGGAATTTCAAGGTAAAGAGACATCATCAGGAAAATGAAGGATATCTACTGCGAAACTCAGAGATAATTTTGTTGGATACAATAATACAACTACAGCTGTCCTTGGTGATGAGTCACTCCTCTTATGACATTGACATTCCGTGATTATAAGGGTTTGGTGTAAGACTTATAACAATCTCCCTTTCGTTTTTCAGTAATTTAGTGTTTTTTAATTTAAATTGTCTTTAACCCACTTCTTGTTGACATGCCTCACTCCTTTCCTTACAATGATTCCTAATTTAAGTCTTTAACATTAACATTCAGTGCATGTTAAACAGAATTTGTCATAAATTTTAAAAATCTTCATATTACATCCTTAAGGACTCCATGAGTCATGATGTAGTTTATGATTGTAAGGATCGGTGGGATGTCAATTTGTTCATAAAAGTGACTTTTTTTTAGACCAATGGTTGGTGAACATTTTCTGTAAAGAGCCAAAAAGTAAATATTTTAGGTTTATTGAGTAAATAAAAAGGTAAATATTTTAGAGTATTTGCAAATTATCTTGCAAATATTCTACTATGTGAAAGTAGCTGCAGGCAATATGTAAATGTGTTTGTGGATATTTTTCAATAAAATACTTTTAATCGACAGTGAAATTTGAAATTTGATTTTCACATGATGTTCTTGTGTCAACAAATATTATTCTTATTTTGATTTATTTCAGATATTTAGAGAAAGTAAAATTTATTCTTAGCCCTCACGCCATACAAAAATCAGACTGTAGGCTGGATTTGTCCAGTAAGCTATAATTTGCAAACTATGCTTTAAGTATATACTTCCCACCAGCCACATGTGGTTACTGATCACATAGAATGTAGCTGGTATGACTGAATAACATATTTATTTGTTTAACTTTAAATGTCAAGAAAGATGGTTTAGTTATTGTAAAATTTTAAGTATGTTTGGAAGAAGTTGAGTATGTAAATCTACGTTCTAACTACAAATTTCATGAAATATAAGTAGCAATTAAGTATTTCTAATTAGCGTTTAACATTAAAATTGAAATATACTTAAAGTATATAAAATATATACCAGGTTTTGAAGACTTGGTATAAAAAATGTAAAATATGTTATCAATAATCTTTCATAATGAATACATGTTGAAGTGATTAAAAAACCAAATATATTGGTCTAAATAAGATATATCATTAAAGGTAATCGTATCTGTTTATTTTCTTATTATAATGTGGCTACTAGAAAATGTACAATTGCATGTGTGGTTCACTTTTATTTTTCTATTGACAGCGCTACCCTAGACACATAGCTCGGCTGCATTTCCAGGCCTCTCACAATTTGGCAGGACTACGTGACTGAATTCAGGTCAAAGGAATGCTGGCAGTAGTGAAATAGGGCACTTCTAAGTAAGGCCCATCAATGTTACCAGGTTTTTTCTTTTCACCTGCATGCCAACTAAATGCAGATCACTCAGAAGAAAACTAGGAGACCTTAGAACATGCTGGCATAGAAAGATGGAAGGACCCCACATCCTGAGAGACTGCTCAGAGTCCAAATGGCCTAGAGAACCACCCAACCCCATAAACCTATTTTCAGCTATAAGGTAAACAGTAAATAAACTTTTATGATGTAAGCCACTGAAATGTGTATATTGTTTTTATATTAGATATTCCATCCTAATTCAATGAGCCTAAAGATATAATCCATGTAACCAGGAAAGAGCACAGGGAGTAAATTCATGCTTTGAACAACTGGATATTTGGACAAAATATCTAAAACAACCATTTTCAGATTTGGAAATTTGGAAGCATAGGACTATGATCTCAGAGAGGGGAAACAGCAAATTAAACCCTGTGTTTCTATATTTGCATGAGCTTCCTCCCTGGATGAAGTTTTCAGACTTCAAAGTAGAGAGAGAGAGACAAACAGAGCCAGGTGGTGTTTCTGAGTAAAGGAAACAGAAATCAGAATTTGGGAAGCCAAGGAAACCGGAATTTGTAGGACAGAGTACTGAAGAAGAGAGTGATATGAAAAGATGCAGACAGAGAGAGAGATCTCCAAAGAGCTATGAAAGGTCCTCCTCAACAATTAGGCCAATATTGACCAGTGCATGTATGAAAGGAAACTATCTGAGACAAGGGAGAGTACCACTTAAAACGAGCAAACAGAATGAATTCTGGTATTCACAATGAGAGTCAGGAAGAGCTGTCTCCATCAGCTGACATAGAAAGATGTAGTAATAATAAGATATTAGGTAGGGTATTGCCTTAGTCAGGCAAAACTAACTTAACTCTAGAATAAATGTCCAGGACCCAGTCTGAAAGCTTTGAAAAAAATTAAGCTACTTATAAGAAACTGAACTGCACACTAAAACAAAATAAAACACTGCTTAAAGGGAATGCAGAAATATCTCACAACCAACAACTTAAAAGTTTGTATTACAATATCGAATAAAAATTATCAGACATGTAAAGAAGTAGAAAAAGATTACCTAGAAGCAGAAAAGAAATAATCAAAAGAAGTTTAGAACAAAGAATGTTTCCAACGTTAAAGAGGAAGACTCTTTAATGTGATAAATGGGTCACTTCGTTTAGAGGAGCTAACAATTCTAAATGTGCTTGCTTCAAACAACAAGATAGACCTTGAAGGAAAAAAAAGGGGCAATACATAGAATCTACAAGTATAATAACTGACAGAACAATTAGATAGAAAATCCACGAAGACATCAAAGACTTGAACAAAACTATTAAATAATTAGATCTAATTAACATTTAAAATACACTCCACTCAATGAGAATAGAATATGTATTCTTCTGAAGTGAACATAAAACATTCAATGAGATAGATCAAATTAAGGCCATAAAACAAGTTTGAATATATTTAAAGGAATTAATCATGTAAGCTATGTTCCTGAAGAAAATGGAATCATTAGAAATCAAAACAAGAAAGATATCTGGAAAATTATCCAATATTTGTACTTTAACAAAACAACATATTGCTAGCATGTGAGTTAAAGAAAAAGTCCCAAAGTTAATTAGAAAAAAAGTAAAATTTGAGCTAAATGTAATTTAAAACATACATATGTGTGTGTTTGTCTAATAACATTAAAATACTAAGTAAAGGGACATTTCCTTCATTAAAAGTTAATATTAAAAAAATCTCAAATTTGTAATCTAACTTTTTATATTAAGAAAGTAAACAAATAAGAGTAAATCAAAACAAGTAAGGAAGGAAGGAAACAAATAATTAAGGAAGGAAACAAGTAAGGAAGGAAAAAATAGAGATAAGAATACAAATAAAAATATACAAAATAGAAAAGCAATACAGAAAATCAGTGATCACAAGTAATGGTCCTTTGTAAGGGCTAATACTATAAACCTTCTAAGGTTTTCTAAGAAATTTTCTAAGAAGAAAACATTTGTGAACTTGAGTTGGGTAAAATTTCTTAAATAAGTGACAAGAGCACTGAAAACTTTTAAAAATATTTGTTACATTGGACTTCATCAAAATTAATAGCATGTTGCTCCTTGAAAGACATTGACAAAAAAAATGGGAAGCCACAGACTAAGAGAAAGTATTTTTAAAGTATATGTCTGATTAAACACGTATCTATTATAAATGAAGAACTCTTACGACTTAATAAAAATGACAACCCAACAAAAAATGACCAAAGGTTTTGAATATATGCTGCGCCAAATAAGATATAGTATCTGCTATATCTTTAGAGGATAGTTAGTCTTTAGTATTAGCCATTATACAATTTTAATACTAAAGATTAACTGTATCAACTAAAGTTGAAGCTGTGAAGCAATTTATTCAGCCACTTTAAAAGTCAAGCAAAAATTGTTTTCATTTATGTGAGTTTCTAGTAATGTCAAAATAATAGGGGCAGAAATTATATTGTAAATTAGTGTTAGTCATAAAACAGAATTAAGGGGAGACTATAGGCTTCAGAGTGGCACAGGATAACTTTTTTCATTGATAAAATTGTTTTCTACCATGATCATAGTGGTGGTTACTCTATGGAATGTCTCTGTCAAAATTCAAAATATGGTGAATTTTATTGCATCCAAATAATAACATAAAACTGGTTTACCATTCAAATAGTAACCAAGCTCAACCCTGCTTAGCTTCCAAGATCAGACAAGATTGGACATGTTCAGGCATGGGCAAAGACTTCATGACTAAAACATCAAAAGCAATGGCAACAAAAGCCAGAATAGACAAATGAGATCTAAGTAAACTAAAGAGCTTCTGCACAGCAAAAGAAACTATCATTAGAGTGAACAGGCAACCTACAGAATGGGAGAAAATTTTTGCAATCTATCCATCTGGAAAAGGGCTAATATCCAGAATCTGCAAGGAACTTAAACAAATGTACAATAAAAAAACAAACAACTCCATTGAAAAGTGAGCAAAGGATATGAACAGACTCTTCTCAAAAGAAGACATTTATGTGGCCAACAGACATATGAAAAAAAGCTCATCATCACTGGTCATTAGAGAAATGCAAATCAAAACCACAATGAGATGCCATCTCATGCCAGTTAGGAAGGCAATCACTAAAGAGTCGGGAAACAACAGATGCTGGGAAGTATGTGGAGAAATAGGAATGCTTTTACACTGTTGGTGGGAGTGTAAATGAGTTCAACCACTGTGGAAGACAGTGTGGCAATTCCTGAAGGAACTAGAACCAGAAATACCATTTGACCCAGCAATCCCATTACTGGGTATATACCCAAAGGATTATAAATCATTCTGCTATAAAGACACATGCACATGTATGTTTATTGCAGCACTGTTCACAATAGAAAAGACTTGGAACCAACCCAAATGCCCATCAATTACAGACTGGATAAAGAAAATGTGGCACATATACACCATGGAATACTAGGCAGCCATAAAAAAGGATGAGTTCACATCCTTTGCAGGGATATGGATAGAGCTGGAAGCCATTATCCTCAGCAAACTAACACAGGAACAGAAAACCAAACACTGCATGTTCTCACTTGAAAGTGGGCGTTGAACAATGAGAACACATTAACACAGGGGAAAGGGAACATCACACACTAGGGCCTGTCAAGGGGTGGGGGGCTAGGGGAGGGATACCTAATGTAGATGATGGGTTGATGGGTGCAGCAAACCGCCATGGCACCTGCATACCTATGTAACAAATCTGCATGTTCTGCACATGCATTCCCGAACTTACTGTACAATAAAAAAAAGAATAAATAAATAAATATTTGTTGAATGAAAAAAAAAATTTTTAGTTTGAAGTAATTAGGTAGATGGATAACTAAATATATAGAAAGTTGAATTTAAAGGTGAGTTTTAGGGGGAATCAAATTGTTTTTACCCAATTGCAATATCATGTCACCAAGGCAAGATTTCTTGAGTGCAGTGCCTCTATAAAGAGATTAAGACTGATTCATTACAAGATGTCAAGTCTATGTAAATGAATGCTGGTATAACATTTGCAAAGCATATTTGCATGAAAAGCTCCAATTTGTTCCTGATATTTTATATAGATTGTTCTTTCTTTTCAAAAAGTTTTTTGAAGGATAGGGCACAGATAAAACCTCTGTTAGAGTTGTGGAAAAGCATGGTAAATGGTTCAATATCACTGAGACATTTCCTACTGTTGTTTTAGCAAAATAAGAAATAAAGATACATAAGAAGATAAAATGTGATAATAGAATCATAAATGGAACATTTTTTTAAAGTCAAAAAAACTAGTTTCAAAAATATTTCATTGATTTGATTTCATTATCTTATAAAATATACCTTTTCACTGCTTTCCATTTTAATAATATTTAGTATTTAATAATTTCTTTCTGCACAAAGTATCTTTTTTTTTTTTTTTTTGCATGGTATCTATGTTTTGTAAGGAACAAAAAGTATCTTTCACTGGTGTTCATTCTCATGTTACTTGAGAGAAAACAATGGAATTTAAGATTACTTAAATGGTAAAACGCTGCCAAAATCGATCAGTTGGACTGCACTGTTGAAGATCTGGCTGGTGGAGAGGGTCTCTAATCATGTCCTCTCAGTGTTTTGGCTAAACATTGTACTAACAAGACCCAGTCAGCTGTCTTAAAAGCATTCACTCAATAAAAATTCTGCTATTAATAAAGTTGTTGCCTCATTATATATCTCTCTTGATGGATGATAAAACAACTCTTCTTATTAAGGGAAAGCATCTTTAAAAAGTTTGTTCAGAGTCAGCCATTTTTTAAAAGTTTGACACAGGTTGTATTACAAAGTCTTCTCTACACTCATATAGTAAAAGAGTACTTATTAATCTTTAACTTGGAGACTAGAAAAGCTACAGGCTTTGACCAAAATCTAAGAGTTACATCACAGAAAGATTTTACATCCTCTGGCTCTTAATTTTGTTGCTTTTTCCATTGTGCCATGCTGTATCTTTCTATAATTGATGGATAATACAATTATTTTATAATGACTCAAATTCCATAGTGAAAAGGTAATAGGCATAAAAAATATGGAGAAAGTAGTCAACTTTGATTATTTTTCAGATTCTATTCCTTGCAGTAATTCTAGGAGTAATAAATGAGTAGCCATTGTTTACGTCAATATTCTACGTATCTATTTATTTACTCCCATGAGAACTTTGTGGCGTCTCTCTTTTCCTCTTTCATTTATATTGCCTAAATATCCTGTCTTCTGATCTCAATCACAATTTGGAAAGATCTTTATCTAAAAACAAAGAAAGTATGAGTTACAAAACTGATCTGGTTTGCCATCTTTCCTATAAACAAACATCCCAATTTTTCTCCATAACACAAAGCTCCTTTTCCCTTTATGCCAATTACTCACTAGATAGCAGGGACAATGGTTTCATTTGGGACTTTCACCTTTCTCTTGAAGCAGAACTCCTTTCCTTGGATACCCTCTGTCTTCTAGCAAATGGGCTTGGGGAAATGGTAACTCTTTATCTAGTTTCAGAAATGGGTGTATGAGCTGACTTCAAGCTAATCAGGTTACCCTCTTCTAGTCTCCTAGTCTCAGTTATTGATCCAGAGAAGACCACATGGCAAAAGTTAATCTAGTCTAAGAAAATTATGGCTCTTTTTCTGGCATAAGTAGAAAACTGCTTCCCCTCTTTTGGAGTTGTTAAGAAAATAGGATGTAGGCTCCACATTGCTGTCACTCTCATGTTATCTTGAGAAGAAAGCTGCCTGAAAATAGAGACACTCTCAGGAAATGAGGACCAAGTGATAGAAAAATGAGTGAGCACTGATGATGTTGTCTGAGTTACTAAATTCAGCTGTCTCACAAGCCAGAACCAATTTATGTCTTTGCAATTATAGATTCCAACAAACTCCCCTATTGTTTAAACAAAAATGAATTGGGTTTTTACCTTTTACATCAGAAAACGTCTGCAATAATACATTAATCAAACCTCTTCCTCTTTGTGTTTTTTCCTACTCACAAAACATAAATAGCCTTATTCCCTGGCACTGATTCCGAAAAACATGTATGATAATAACATTGAGATTCAAAATGCAAATGGAATCTGCATTTAACTTATTTTCTCTATCCTACAAGTAGGGTCACTAGTTAGATACATGGAGAGATCGGTACCAGAAGAGATGGGAAAAAGGCTAATTTCTTCATCCTAGGCCAGACTTCTTTGGTTCAAGTCTAAATATCTCTGGAAATGAGCCTGATTACAAAGACTGTTATCATTTGTTTTGTATTAGTTATGTTTTCCCACAAATTATCTATCTGGTGGAACAACAGTCAAGTATCCTCAATGGGTGGCCACTGGGTTTACTTTCTAATGCTTTTATGGGTTTACATATAATTCTTTTGCTAACTACAGGATATTTTCTTTAATCTATTTGATTAAGCAAGCCAGGAATTAGAACGAAAGATAACGTTTTCTAACTTCCTTTCTGATGAATAATAAATGCCACTAAGGAATTAGATAGTAGGAGGTAGTTGCCTGGGCCATCTGCTGCATATGGGAACAGAGAAAGATATTAAACTTTAAATTAGGTATTGCTTCACAGAACCTAGAAGATGAAAGGAAATACACACTAAACTGGAAGATAATAATCAATTCTTATCAGTCAACTTATTTCTTTGAAAGGGTAAAAAAAAATAACTATTGCTTTTTATTCCTGGTCAACATATTTTGTATTGAGTTGAATATGGAAAATCTATAATGAGCATATCTCTTCTTCAGTTTGATGTATTTTCAGATTTCTACAAGTAAAATGTACAGTTTTTTAAAATACACAACTGATGAACGTCTAAGGAAAAAAAAAGACTTTTTTCCCCCAACATATGAAATATACCAAAGAAACAAAGTCTCATTTCCATGGCAACTATATCATAGGTCAAAGGAGAAAAATAGAACATTTATGGGTATGTGCATTTACTTTAAAAATTATTCACTGAGTTTTGATCGTTAACATTATGGTTAATTTTAATGAAAAGAGGAACACTCTCTTAGTTCACTTTTTCTATATAATTATTCATAAGGAAAATATCTATATTCTACAAATTTCTTTGTTTTGATATGATTTCTGTTTAAAGAGGATTTACTGGAAACAGATTTTTATGAGAGTCTTGTAAATACTAGAAAGGATGCTATGAAAATAATTTATTGTGGTAGTTAATAGTATAGCTTCAAAGTCAAGCAAAGAGATTAGATAAAAATTGTGTATATGACATTTGGACAAGTTACTTACTTTCCTTAAATCTCAATTTATTCTTCTTTAAAATGGATAAATATTCTTACTTTAACCAAGTACAGAAAATAATATAAAATAAGACATATCAATAAAAATCAGGCAAATTATCTGAAAAAGTAATTTAAAATGAAGACAATAGATACATAATAAACATGTTAAGAACACTCAACTTCATTACTCATTAGATAAAAACACATCTGCCACCTTTCACGTGCTAAATTTAAAAATTTTTAAAGATGAAAAGTGTAGAAGGAAAGAATAATTCTCACGTACTGTTGCTGGTGGTATAAGTGAAACAAGATTTTAGAATAACATTTAGGAAGTGCCTGAGAAATTTTAAGATGCATCTACTATTTTATCTACTTATGTCATGGTTAGAAATCAATTCTACTGAGACACTAAGGGAAATTTACAGCCATGTATGTAAAAGGATCTATATTGCTGTACTATTTGTAAAAGTAAAATACTGAACTAATTTAAATATCCATAAGCAGATGAAGTGACAACTACACTGGGAAATACTATGCAGTCTTAAGATAAATGAAGTGAATGTGTGTGCAGTGACATTGAAAGATGTCCATAAAATACTGTTTTCATTTTAAAAGATGGAAAAAAACTTAAGTAATATAATCTTTTTGATCATGGATGCATGCTTGTAGGAATGTATTAGCTTTAATATGAAAATGTAAAACTGCATTAGTGTGAATAATATTTTATAAACGATTCAGCAACATTTCTGGCACAAAAAACGGTTAAATATTATTATTTCTCTAAGTATTTGATATTTTGATTCAACATGCATAAATAGCTAATATAACTATGGTTGTCTAGAAATGAAAACAATCGCATCGAGATAAGGTTGCCATGGGGATCCTTCCAGAGTGTAAACGGCATTATTTTACAAAGAATTTAAAGTATTAAGACATGAAATTCTGTCTCTTCTTTCTGCTGCTGTGGATTAAATAGCAAAAGTATTATAATGCATCTTTCTTCCTCCATCTTCTTTTAGAAAAGGGCTTTCATCTGCTTTCATATTTTGAATTCCTTGCTTTTTTTGTTATTTATTTTAAATGAGGATGGTTTTTGTGTATATGGTAGAAACCTTAGAATTTAGAAGACAGGGCCTGCAAATGCATCAGGTCAGATATGATGAAGATGGATGAGGATGGAAGCTGGCAAAGCCAGGGGAGAAGAGAATGTCTTAATCTTGGCAGGAAAGATTCACATTCCCTCAAACTAGAAAGAAAAGTGGTGCGATTTTTGTGGGGTAGTCACGTTTTTCCCACTGGTATCAACATCCCAAGGAGACAAAACATCATCTGGGGATGGCTGCATGACTGCTTTGAGACTGAACCATAGGTCCTGTGTGCACTGGGTCTAGCTTTAACTAGAGTGGGTTGATGCATTGGAGAAATCTCCCAACAGAATAGGGTACAAGGGTTTGGTAAATAAATTGTAGTGAAAACCAGAGACTTTTTCTTAATTTTTGGACTGTGTAAGTGCCATATATCTTGTAAAATGCTCTGGGAAAATGGAGGAAGTTGCTCTGTCAATAATTAAACTAGATGACTTGCCAACCAGAAAATGGCATTTAAGACAAATATAATTCGATTTATAAAAATACTGAAATACGATCTATCTAGCTATACGTGCCAGACACAGCCATTTCCTGTTTCTAGCCTAAATAAGATCATGTAATTTAACACTTAGTAGGTGGTTAATAGATATAAGTTTGATTCTAATTACAGAGCTTTAGCATTTTAGAATTAGAAGTGATCATTCTGAAATTTCTTCTCTTTGATTAAAAGAGTGACAAACTAAGGTCCAGAGGTATTATATGCCTTTCACAAGGACACATAATAGCTTTCAGGACTCTTTTTAAGACATGAAATGAAATACAGGATAAATTTTCTAAACTGGGTTTGATGATAACTGGTCAGATTTGCCTGATCAGATGGTGATTTGTATTATTTTACCCTATTTATCATTTATACAAACTGCATGGCAAATATTGAGCATGAACTATCTGCACTGACTGTTAAAATGTGAAGTTAAGTGGATTACCATAGTTCATGAGTTCTGCACATTTTTTGACTATTAAATTTATCATTTGCATCCCTAATTAACACACAAAATAAATATTTTTCCAACATCAACAGAAAAAAATAAGTGTTTACTGGTTAATTTTCTGTTTATCATTACTTCCTGGAAAAGTTTATAAAGTTTACAGGCTTTTCAACTACTTGAGTCCTATTTAAAAATGCATCAACAACTTAACAGGCATATATAGTTATAGAATGAACAAATTTGTCAATAATACAGCTAGGATGAAGAGCTAAAGTTAAAGTTCCTGGGAAACATAAGCAAAATATGGAACTATCTCACCAAGTTGAAGCAATAGATACTTGTTAACTAGAGAGATGGAGAGTAATTGATAAAAATACATTTAAAAATATTAAAATTTTTCTATTCTAGCTATTTTGCAATATCCAGTAGATTATTGCAAACTATAGCCACCCTACTGATCTATCAACCCTAGTCCTTATTTCTTCTATCAAACTCTTTCTAGCATTAAGACAAGACAAATATTTAAAATGCTGAATTTCCCTATTACACTGATTTGATCATTACAAATTACATGAAAGTATTAAGTTATCACATGGACCTTGAAAAGATGTCCATCTATTATCTGTCAATTACAGTTAGAAAAATACAGTTGGGTTAAATGAATTAATTTTTCGAATTTAAAATATGGGAAAAATAGCTCAATGGCAATTCAAATAAAAATAATCTAGGTTTGATTTGATGGAAACTCCATATATACTCAGTATAACATGGATAAGCTAATGAGCACTTGGACAACATCATTTGCCTTAACACTAGTGATCTGGTATAGTGATACTTTATCACTTTATTTATATAATAAAATATATTAATATTTTATCATATTTTAAAATGAGACCCCCCGAGAAAGAAAACTAACTTGGTCTTAGCTACAATTCAGAAAATTAAATTTCTGTAAAAGTATATATAAACAATATTTAAGTTCAGATGAGAGACCCATTGCTCCATCTTAAATCATAGAGAAAAAATGTGTTTTCTAAAGCAGCAGTGATTTGGGTAGAAAAGTAGAATGAGAGTGGGAAATCCGGTAATCCAACACAAAATGGTGTCTGTCAGTGACTATGAGGTTCTGAGTTAAAGTAAACTGAAAGTCAAAGTAAAATCAAACTTCTGAGTCGAAGTATACTTTCCTGACTATTTTCTTTGTGTCTAACATTTCAGCACAATAGTAATATGTCTCTAAAGGTAATCAGAAAAGAAAAACTATATAACAATGCAGATATACTAAGGTTAGGCAGGCAATAAATGCATAACCTGAAATGTAGACACACATCTAATGAAGGTGCTTTTTAAAATTATTATTATTATATTCTACCTGTTAACAGCAGACTCCATCCCAAAGAACGATAGGTACTTCCTTGTTAGTAGTGAGGCTTTTATGAACATGTTTCAAAGAAATTAAAGATTTTGACTTACAGTTTGTTTGATAGACATTTCATGCTATGACCCTGAGAGGTAGTCCTGGGAGATATTATTACCAATATTTTTAAAATAAGAAAGTCAAAGTTCAGAGAGCTAAGGTACTTTGCAAAAATCATAAAAAGTATTACTACAAATTTGAGGCAACATTCTGTCTTCAGATTCTAGTTAAGAAAGTGCTCTTTCAGACTTTTTAGAAGTTTTCTTCAGGGTTGACAAAATGAACAAAAATATTGTGATGGTAAATTCATGCAGGTGGTGTCATTAGTGTATTTTGGAATTTCTTACTCTGGTTCAGATAAATTAAAATGTTTCCAGACTATTCAGCTCAGTGGTGTGTATTCTCAACATGGAACAATAGAAATAGTACAGTGTAGGTAAAATTATATTATGTTAAGTTTAAGCCTCAGCTCATATTTTGCCTTGCTCACCTGTAGTCTTGAGCAAATTGCTTAATGTCTATGAACCTCAATTTTCTTATGTCTAGAATGGTGACAATAACGTTAAGTTTTAAAGTATCCAATTTCAGTGCCTAACACATAACAGTTTCATATTATCCTTAACTGTACATCCTGTTTCTGGAACTAATTTAGATAAGGAATTTATACAGATATTTCTTCAAGTTGTTTCATCAGCGTTGATCTAACAAAGTAGCTGTACTTTAAATAGCTCTGCTGTATCTAGAGCTCAGTTCAAATTGCTATATCTGCAACTATAGACGTACAACAGTTCTTTGTAGTTATACTTTCTTGAATCTATCATCAATTGCATTTATCCTATGTCTACAATACCCTGAGAGGAGTATCACTTGGAACTTTTGTTTACTGGATTTATGATTAGATTAAAACATAGCAAATGAAGTAACCTGACAAGAGAATAGATGATAAAAAGTGTGAGTTGAGAAAAATCAATGAAGCTACAAAAGAAAAACATAAAGATATAAATGAAACACTATTGGGAAGAGGAAAAGAAATTAAGTGTGCATTTCAACTGAAGTGACAAGATTTTGTAAATATTTATTTCTGAATATTTTAAATTTCTTATAGTTAGGTAGTTTACTAAAAAAGAAATTCATATTTTTCCAAAATAATTACCAAAATAAGACATCTGGTTTACTGAATCAATATGCATTAAGAAAAATAATATTGCACATTTTTTATCTGTGCCAGATATAGTGTCTACAACTGAACATTATTAGTAATTGACACATGTAATAAAATGTGGTCTATGGCCTATGGCTTGTCAAAGAAACATTCTGAAACAATTTAGTGACTTTTCTGGAGGCATTTCAGTATTCTTTCATTTTTTTACTCCATCTACTCTATTTGAGGTGCTGTATGATACAGTGGGGCACAAGGTTAAACAAGGTGGCCTTGGACCCCGGTTTGCTCAAAGTTGAGGGTGGACAGAGATAGATACAGACATGACAGAACTTTAGAAATGAGATACATACTCTATGGTTGAGGGATGCCCAATGAGCTACATGGATCCAGGCAGGAAAAACAATTAATTCTTCTGAGATAGGCTTTAAAGGAGGAAGAATATTTAAAATAGATATGGAAGGATAAATATGAATTAATCAAATCTGATTTGAGAGTGGAAAGACATTGTTTCAAGCAGGGAGAAATTTACTGAAATGTTTCAGAGAGTTTCACCTTTACTAGCATTCAGGATTACAGACATTGTCGAATAAAACTGCATCGACTCTGCATCATATGCTAAAATCATTGTTTTGAAGATTAATGTCTAATATCAATTTGCCTTCTATACCTTTTTTCCTTGTAAAACTTTTATTTATCATTCAGGAAAGACCTTGCATTGCTTTGAGTTGAATAGATTCCATGATCCTGCCTACCAAACTGGATTAGGTATTCCTCCTCTGGTGTCTGATGAGCATTGTGTGCACACTTCCATCACAGGAGGAACAGAGAATGAGAGAAAAGGAGTGGGGAGTTCCATCACAGCACTTCTCAGGTTCAAAAGGCATAATATTCATGTCTGTTGCCCCACTAGGCTGTGTGTTTCTTGAGGACAGTTCTCATCAAAGTGCCTGTCACATAGCAGGTGTTCCTTAAAGATTGAATGAGTTAAATAACGAATGAGCAGAATATGGAGATTTTCAATTGTTTTGATTTTGCAGTAAGAATTGAATACATATTCAAGCAATAGTTCCCTGTTGCCTAGGAAATTGAAGAGAAACCGCTTAGCTCAGCATTCCATAGCTCTGCAGTCTCTTATTAGCCCATACCATCTCTGCTCCGCTAATCTCACATAAGGACCTTATGTGGCCCCCAAACCAGAGTCTTCCCTTGGACTTGCCATACCTTCCACTTTCCTTTTTATCCATTCCCTCTCTCCATTATACTATGAGTAATGAGTGAGTACTGACTGTTTGAAAAGACACAGGTTCTAATCCTAGTTTATTCAGTAATCTTGCTGAGACATTAGACAGGCCTTTTGATCACTTTGAATACCCATTTTATTACCATTAAATAGCTATTCATCACCATAAGCTCTATGGTCTCCACCTCTATGTCGGCTCCCATAATCTCAGCTAAAATCGTCTCTGATAATCTCTTTCTGTGCTTTAATTTTGTTTATAGCTTACATCTCTAGTTAGAAACGAGAACAGTACCTGTTCTGTTTCTCTAGAAACAGAGTATATGCTTAGAACATATTTGCTAAATAAATAAATGAATGAATAATTGATTCCATGCTTATAGCATACTGTAACTCTGAAGTCCTTGAGGCAAATCTCTGTCTAATACACCTTTGTGTCTATCATGCTTAACTCTGAACCAAGCACTCTATGGGTCCTCCAGGAATATCTATTGTGTGGTGAATGCATAGATAATTCTTAAATGTTTCTCATTTAACCCTGCAGTAGCTGTGGCACAGAGGGAAGTAAAGACTTGTTTTTATTATTGTATTTAAATCATGAATTAAATAGAATTCTAAAAACAGTATTCAGCATGTTATCAAGTAATTTTATGTAATGTATACAAATCATGTAATTAAGATAATACTTTACGGTATTAGAGAAACAGACATGGAATCATATATTATCTATAGATAAATTAGCATGCCCTGGACACTCATTATAATATACACATATATATGCACATTTAGTAATAGGATTGATGACTTTACTAAGTTGAATTGTAGCAGGACAAGCCACAGATAAGAACCCCTCAGACACCGCGTGGTGGAAGGAAAGGGCTTTATTCAGCTGAGAGCATTGGCGGACTCACGTCTCCAAAAGCTGAGCTCCTGGAGTGAGCAATTCCTGTCCCTTCTAAGGGCTTACAACTCTAAGGTGGTCCGCGTGAGAGGGTCATGATAGATTAAGCAAGCAGGGGGTACGTGACTGGGGGCCGCATGCACCGGTAATCAGAACGGAACAGAACAGGACAGAGATTTTCACAATGCTTTTCCATACAATGTCTGGAATCTATAGATAACATAACCGGTTAGGTCAGGGGTCGATCTTTAACTACAAGGACGATGGCATGGCGCTGGGCTGTCTGCTTGTGGATTTCATTTCTGCCTTTTAGTTTTTACTTCTTCTTTCTTTGGAGGCAGAAATTGGGCACCCCTCAAATTGGGAGACAATATGAGGGGTGGTCTCCTCCCTTAGAATGAGAACAAAATTGGACTCTACCTCTGGAAAGCCATTCCTGGCACTCCCTTTAGTGTGGTAAGAAAATGAAAACACAGCTCACCACCTAGTAAAGGGTGACTTTCCAGAACTATCATACCCTATTTTCCTAAATATGTTCCAAAGTTCAACCAGATGATACTATCTTTTATTCACTGAGGTCACATTCATACCTCCATATCTTTGCTGATGCAGTTACTCCACCCCTTGTCTTCACCTATACTCACCTTCAAAAACACATCCTGTAAAGCACCATTCAGATGCCTCCTTCTCTGGGGAGCTTTTCTTCACAAGATGATTGTATCCTTCCTCTTTGAATCCAGTAACACTCCGTGTATTCTAGTCTTATTTCACACACCTGGTTCCATCTCTTTTAGCATGGCCATTGTGCACAGGTCTCATTGCCCATATTAGCTTACAGGATTCCTTTTTGCTTGCTAGTAGAGTGCCTTAAATACAAATGATATTCATATTGTGCCCACACACTGAGTTCTATTGTGCTGAAATTGAATACCGTGTTTTCCTTGAGGGCTGACCTGTTTTGTTTAAGAGCAGGCTAATGGAGGCACTGACTTTCTAGGGTTTTCCAATGTCTGTGTTCATTTTATGCAAACAATCTCTCATCCTCATGATGACTGTCAGTCATTGGTGGTCAAAGTTAGGAGGAATGAGCTTGGGGGAGCCTCAAGATCTTAACTTTGTAGTTCAGCTACTCACTCACTCTTTGCGTCTCAATGCCTGAATATGCATGACTTCCAGGTTCCAGGTGGCGTACAGGCTGCCAGTCTCATTTGGGGTGTATTTCAGTAACTATGGCAATAGTGATTGGCAAAATAGGTGGTGGGACTATTTTTTATAAATGAGCCAATGATGGCCTCTGTGTGTTGGGCCACACACACTTTTGGAGGTAGAGACTCAGAAGCCTGCCAGAGCCCAAAATCACATTTTTACACATCCAATTTTTAAAGAAATGGTGAAAACAAGAAGATTTTTAAACATTTAGGGCCTGCCTGCTAAATATATCCTATAAAATGACACCTCACATCTTCTGGCCATTGATAAGATAGAACCTCGTCGTTATAAAATCCCCAAGTTGCACTTGGGAGCTCTCTGACACAGACTCCCTTCTGAGCTGGTGGTAACATCACCTGGATATGCAAGCATCTTTGGAATTCTCCTCTCTCTCAAGAATTCCTTGCCTTCCTCTCCTCATGGATGGTTTTTCCCTACTCATAAGCCTCTGGATGGTATCATGCTGTGAGGGACTTCCCCTCTTATTAACCCTGTGCAACAACTTCCCAATAAAGCTTGACGAGTGTAACTTCTTATTGTGGCCATATCTTTTTTCCTAAATCAGCCCCCAAATCTCTCAAACATGCAACAGACTAGCCTCAAAGCTTGTTTTAAGCAGAAAAAAGAAAGTAAGATAAATCTATGTACTCCTAGGGAGGAAATGGTTATGAACATTATATTCACAGTTTAGTCTTATAAATAAATGCATTTTGTTGTTACTCTGTAAAAGAAATGAAAATTCTGTTATTTCCCTTTTGTTCTCTCTCTCTCTCTCTCTTTGTGTGGGTGTGTGTAGGTGTATCCTTTATATATCCTCTTTTTAATGTTGCTTTGCTATATATTTTTTTAAATTTTAACTCACACTTTTGATCTCTTACCCATTTCTCTTTTAAAGAGTCTCATGGGTTTTTTCTATGTGTTCTCTTGAGAAATAGAAAAATCTTAAGCAGGTATGTATTTATGTGATACATAAAGCACATAAATAAGCACAGAGAAAGCATGTTGCAATGGCACGTGGTACACAAACACACACCTCCTGGTCCACAAGTAACTCAGCAAGACAATCCACTGAGCGAGCTCTCTGGGACCTGCACATTAGCTACAGAATCTTTAGCCTGAGAAGATTACAAGCTATAATTATTGGCCTCATTATCAGTTTTGTTTTTCTTTTTTTAAACTATGTCCTTGATAAAGAAAAACAGGTTCATGTAGACTTTCTCCAAGTCATCCTTTGCAGGCTACAGGTCTGGTCATTTTAGCACCCTTCAGACACCATTCAACCCCTCCATGGTTCTCAATCTCAATTAGGATTAACAAGGCCTTGGCGTTCCCCTGTGCTCCATTTCTCCAGCTGTGCTTGAATGATCTTCCCCACGGCCCCAGCCCCCCATTGCATCAGGAAGGAAGCTCTAGACTTTCATCTGGCCTGATTATGCAGGTATGTGTTTCCCAGGGCAGCTGGCTGAGATCTCTGTGGCAGCTTGTCTCCCCCTGGCATGTATGCTGTCACCAAAAGGCACTTTTAAGCCTTCCTTTGCTACATATCCTTTATTGCTCCTTGCTAGACAAAACAAATCCTTGAGAGAAAAAGGGTCAGTGAAGGGGGGCCGGGGATGGAGGATCACAAAGGAATAGAAGAGGAGGAACAGGAAGACAGTGAGCAACAACTTCCCCTCTCTTCAAGGGCCCTAATTTAGCGTACCACTAACAATCTATTAAAGGACACATACAAGGGTTTGTGGAAGAAGGAAACCAACATTTACCAAGACCTTGATGTAAAAAAGTAACTGTACTGAATGCTTACTGTTGCCCTGGTACTGTACCAGGTATTTAAGCCACATCAACTCATTAAAGGCAAATAACAAATCAATCTGATGATCGCTCTTATTTTCCTTATTTTGCTGTGGAGTAAATGATATAAAGTTATACCACCTGGTTAGTAATGACAGTGGTTTAGATTGTACTCTTAGCACCTGCAGCTCTCTCCGATCAATATCCACAATTTGTTCAACTTAATAGAAATCTGAAATAGGTATTGCACCCTAGTTTTTTAGATGAATGCACTGAGACTTGCTGCTTATCCACATATATATATATATCTATATATATCTATATAGATATATATATTTACTGCTTGTGGTGTATATCATGGTTCCTTCAGAGTGCTACACTCTGTATTCCATATGAACTGTGGGGTATACAATACAAGCAGTAAAATAAAATCCTCCGAATGTAGAAAGTTGCTTAAAGATTGCTAGTAAGATGATGAGAAAGCTTTCACATACATATATGTCCAGCTCCAACATTCTTTCACTTTCCAATGCAAGTTGAAACTGATTCCTAAAAGTAACCTGGACAAAGAACAAGCCAATATCTTTCAAGCAGGATATTTCTGAGTAAAATTTTTGCTGTTATTGATTTGCAATAATGGTAAGCCAAAGTAGTCATCTTTGCTAGAATAACTCCTAAGGTTATTGTGAGCCTCTATCACAGAAATAAGTGACATTATGCAATAAAAATGAATGGCAAGCCGGACTAATAATCCCATTAAGAAAATAGTAATGAAATCATTCACAATTTTACTGGTCATCAAACTACTGTATTTTGGGGAGCAGGTCAGCAAAGATGGGTAGTGGGACTAATCCTTGAGTTTTAAATTGCTACTCGGGATACTGGCTTTCTGGTCAGCAATAGGAGGAACTTCACCAAATAACTACAGAAAAAATAATAATGCCTGGAGCCAAGCCAGTGTGAGAATGAAGGGTACAACGGGAGTTAAGACACCTACTGAATAAGCAGGAAAATTTGCTTAAAACCAGATTATCAGGTTAGCATATGGTCATGTTATTGGGACATTTGATATACAGTTAATGAGGCCTGTTTTGGTTTATTATGGTCTTTTTGAATTACAATATCCTGTCACATAGTTGAATTGTGTGTGACTGAAATTTGACACTGCCCTTACATTTCTAGTAAGATTCCTTCTTGGTTTTATTTTTCAATGGGTAAATCCAATTCAGAATTTTAAAGGAGTTATTTCCAGAATTCTTTAAGAGTTGTTAACTCTGTTGTCTGTTCACCTATATTCATGTCAATATCACAGCAATGACCACTTTGCATGATATCGAATTTTTAGCATATGTACCTTTGTTTCCTACTAAGTGATAAAATGCTTAAGGGAAGAAACTGTAGCATTATAATCTCTTATTTTTTTTTTTTAGTTTTTAGCTTTGATCAAAGTAAATTGTCAATAAATAATAAGTAAGTAAGGGCTGATTGCAGTGGCTGACACCTGTAATCCCAGGACTTTGGGAGTGTTACGGGGGTCCTTGCTCTCAGAGCTCCCAAGATGGTGGTGGGCCATTTCCAAGATGACAGCGGGCTGCTTCCAAGATGGCGGCAAGCGTCATGTTCTCTGACCTGGGGTTCTTGCCCTCATGGATTCCAAGGAATGATACCTTGGGCCATGCGGTGAGTGTTATAGCTCTATTAGAAGCCGTGGGTCACGGAAGAGAACCGTGGAACCCAGTGACTAGTGTTGAGCTCGATTAGGATGAACCCTGGCACTTAGCCGTGCAGGAACAATGGCAGGTCTTTAGCCTGATTGGGAGTGGCAATGGGCGCCTCCCTGGATCAGGAGCACAGCAGACACCCTGCTGGATCTGGAGGGATGGAAGTCAGCGGCAGGTCTGAGACAGCAGCAAAGAGCAGTGGTGGACCGTGAGCAAAAACTCAGCTTGAGCCGTAACAAATACGGACCAGAAGACAGTGCAGTTGCAAGATTTAATAGAGTGAAAACAGAGCTCCCATACAAAGGAAGGGGACTCAAAGAGGGTAGCCGTTGCCAGCTTGAATGCCTAGGTTTATATCCTGATCATTATCCCTCTTACTGGGCTCTCAGGCAATAGATGATTGGCTATTTCTTTACCTCCTGTTTTTGCCTAATTAGCTTTTTAGTGAGCTCTCTTTACTATCTGACTGGTTGAGTGTGAGCTAAGTTGCAAGCCCCGTGTTTAAAGGTAGATGTTGTCACCTTCCCAGCTAGGCTTAGGAATTCTTAGTCGGCCTAGGAAATCCAGCTAGCCCTGTCTCTCAGGAGGCCGAGGTGGGTGGATCACCTGAGGTCAGGAGTTGGAGACCAGCCTGACCAACATGGCAAAACCCCGTCTCTACTAAAAATAAAAAAATTAGCGGGTGTGGTGGTGCACACTATAATCCCAGCTACTCGGGAGGCTAAGACACGAGAATCGCTTGAATCCAAGAGTCAGAGGTTGCAGTGAGCCGAGATAGCACCGCTGCACTGCAGCCTGGCTGACACAGCAAGACTCCATCTCAAAAAATAATTAACAATAATAATAATAACAAATAAGGAACACCTTATGTTGGTTAGATGGTTATATTTAAAGTTCAATAATTTACAGAAGGGAGGGAGGAGAACGTGCTTAATGTATTCGGCTTGCCAGCCGAATCCTCTATACTCCGGGGGACCATTCCTTATGGACTGCATCTGTATGTCCCCTTCCTGCTATGTGAACATTCATGTGGGTGTCATCAATCTGAAGTATGAGAAGGAAAAGGGGTAATGAAGTCCTGGAATGTATTACCTTGGTTTCCTTCCTGCTGGGTAACCACAGTTGGGTGTGTCCCCATATCAGAATTCACAGGTGCTGTCCACTGACTCTCTCTATATCATTCTCTTGGTGGATCCTACAACCGTCTCCTCCATGTGTTACTTCCAACTCAAAGGTGGGAAAACACTTCTGTCACCATCAGGCCCAGGGGTACTGCATCAACCCAAGTTCTAGTCCCTAAACCTATCCACCTCCTTGAATATAATCCCTTTATTAAACCATCCTCTAGTTTAATAACTATAATATAGTTACATAGAATGAGAAAGCTATTCCTTGTTGACAAAGAACATATTAAACTGTAAGACTTGACAATTATTTACAGAGTGCCACCTGAATGACAGGTGTCTTGAAGTAACCCAGAAACATAACAAGGAATAGCTAAATCTGTATAAATTAAAGCTGAAGGTTGAAAACTTTAGGTCTTTAACTTACGGCTTTTCCTACATGATCTCAATAATAATTTCCATTTTTGTACCTCTATTAGAAGGATATAACTTGATTTTTTACTGTGTTGGGCAAAGAACTAGATGTGGTTATATGAAAGCAGTCAAAAGTCTCAGTAACAGGAAATGGAAAAACGAAAGGGTGGTATAACTTAAAGCCACTGCTATGACTGCCATCCATTTATAAGACCGGCTTTACATTTTTTTAAAGACTTTATATTCCCTACATCAAATTGCACAATGGATTCACTGTAAACAATGATTGAGGCAAGAAGGATTGCCCTCTAAAATTTCAATTCAATTTTATAAAATTGTGCAATACATTTCTTTTTTTCTCTCTCAAATGCCTTTACTGGCTGCTTTCCAGTGTGTTATAAGCACAATTGGTAGAGTGAAATTGAGCAGTCCCTACTGAATTTGTACAATTTTTTATTAGAAACAAGTAAGATGTTTGGGTTAAAAATGCATAAAAACTATTTTTTTTAATGTGAGGAAAAATCTTGACTAATATAAAAAGAAACTATGCATCATGTGGCAACACACATTAGCTGACTATAAGATATGTTAAATGTTTCCCTTTCAAAGACATGGAAAAAACACTCACTTATAGTAAAATAGATTGTGAGCTCACTTTTATGCTGGAGGAAGTTGACTATTATCTACTTAAGGGAGGAAAAATGTATTGTTATCGGTACTACTTCTCCTATTTTTTGTTTCCACGTATCTTATGTGTGTCTATTTTGACAATATAAAATGTATGTTGTATACAGTATTCTATCTTAATTTATATGTGAGATTGGGGGAAGGATTAAATTTTCAGGCTATAAGTATCAAAGTTAAGTGATAATTAAGAAATGCACAATATTTTATTTCCCAATTATTTACTATTTCTGATAGAAATGATACATTCATTTGTTCATCATTAAGTGTTCAGGAAAAAAATCCAAATTCTATAAATTTTCAGAATACAAAAGTCAATGAAGTAAGCATACATTGAGTAAGCACTTTTTAGTAGTATTTATTTGGAAGACACATTTTAGTGCCTGCTGTATATCAAGTAATGCCCAAACGAAAATACAAAAACCGATCCTAAAAATACTTAAATTCAAATTAAAAAACAGACATTTAACTATTTAATATTTATGAAGAGCTACTTGCTGAATATCTATATACTGAATTAACTAAAATTAAATCACAAAAGAGCAACAATTATATTAGTCAAGACAAGTTGAGTTGTACTTTATAACAATCAATTCCCAAGTCTATATGATTTAACATGATCAAATTTTATTTCTCTCTCATTCTGTATGTCTAACACAGGCTGCAGGTTGCTGTAGTTCTTATAGAAACCCAGGGATCTGGCTAAAAAAGGCTCGATATTGCCACATGCCTTAATAATCACCATGACAGGGAAAAAACATACATAACCAATCACACACTGAATCTTAAAGCTTCTACCTGGAAGTGAAGCTTCCCTTCACTTTTTGTTAATCCACACAAGTCATAAAACCACACTTATCTTCAGAGGCAATGGGTGAGCACAGTATGTTTAGAATAATAGACAAAAATATTTGTGAAGAGTCCTCACGATTAACACAATGTTAAATCTGAATGTACAACTCAGAGAATATTCCACAAAGAAGGTAACAACTACTAAAATAGAAGGCAGGTTGGTTTTTTTTAAAAAATAATTTTTGTACTGTGACTTGTCCTATGAGTTCTTTTAACTTATATTTTACTCAATAATTTGTGATAATAAGGATGTGTTTTTATAATCACTGGCTAATATCTTTATAGATATACTAAATTCTTATGCATACACATATCCTATGGACATAAAAATTCATATTTTTAAAAGCCTAAAATATTTCATTGGTAGTTAAAGAATCTGTATCCTCATCCTTTGTCACATACACACACTGATACATTCATAATTCATTCATATACATTCATAAATGTGACCTGAATTATTTTTTTATTGGTTTTGGTTTTCTCTCATGCTAAATATTTCCCACAGTTGTTTATTCTATGCCATTTTCAAAGTAAAACTACATGTTATGACTTTGATTTACTTATTAAAGAATGTTTATGAGTTTTTTTGATGTCTCCATTTACTGGAAACCCTTTTTATTTTTATTTTTAAAAAGAACAAAAATAGACACAAAATATTTATTTTAGATAACAGAAAATCATGCTTTGCTATTGTTAAAGAGAATTTGAACTTGGAAAGGTTGATATCTTCTTCAAAATTCAAAACTGATGGTGCTAGAGCATATTATGAACCTAGGAAATTCAATTTGCTAGTCAATTGTCAAACAGTCATTACAAGGTAAATGTTCTATTTAAGATGATTCATCTGTGGCAGAAATGATGGCAGACATAGATATACATAGTTTTAAATGGGTTTGTAGAAAGTTTCAAATATGACATCAGCAAGTTTAAAATATAATGTTAGAAGAGATTTCAAAGACTATGGATTCAGGAGAAAAAAGTTATAGCCTTATTTCTATTTTCCTTTGGAAGATGATATTGGAACCTGGAACTTTCAGTAATTTATTCAGTTTTCTTTAAAAAACCATACTTTAGTATTTTTGCCAACTATTCAAAACATGCTGCCAAAATCCTATCAGCATTTCCAAATGAATCAAGTTGATTTCCATCTTCATCTACGAATACAGCTTCCTTTCCTTTATGAAACTCCTACTTTTCTCTTTATTGCCTACTCCAATACTTGCTCTCATTTCCTTCGACTACCTGCCTCTCCTCTCTCCAGTCAGACTACAGTTTCTGGCATGAATGTCCTGACTTTATTATTATTTTTATTTTCAATTATATTTTCTAGGTTTACAATAGTTTTTTTCTATTGTGTTTCAATGAATGTCACTGGCCTACATTCATTTTATTGGATTAAAGAAATCTGAAAGCCCTGGCTTCTTGATACACATAGAAAATGCTCACACAGTCCTTGAAATGCTCTCAAATAGGTACTACAGCAATTATGGTGCAGATGAGAAAATTGAGGTTCTGAGAACATTAAGTATTATAATAAAAATAATTATAGTAGTTGTGTTTCCACATTTTAGGCACTGTGATGTGTCTGCTATAGAAAGAGCCTCATTTAATCTATATAACAAACCTAAGAGGTAGATATTATTATTCCCATTTTATAGAAAAAAATGAAACTCAAACTTATTAAACAACTCTCATTCAAAATTGCTACAAGGAGAATAAAACACATAGGAATGCAGCTAACAAGGGAAGTAAAGGACCTCTTCAAAGAGAACTACAAACCGCTGCTCATGGCAATCAGAGAGGGCACAAACTAACGGAAAAACATTCCATGCTCATGGATAGGAAGAACCATTATGAAAATGGCCATACTGCCCAAAGTGATGTATAGATTCAATGCTATTCCCATTAAACTACCATTGACATTCTCCACAGAATTAGAAAAAAACTACTTTAAAATTCGTATGGAACAAAAAAAAGAGCCCAGATAGCCAAGACAATCCTAAGCAAAAAGAACAAAGCTGGAGGCATCACACTCCCTGACTTCAAGCTACACTACAAGGCTACAGTAACCAAAACAGCATGGCACTGGTAGAAGAACAGACACATAGACCAATGCAACAGAATAGAGAACTCAAAAATAAGACCCCACATCTACAACCATCTGATCTTCGACCAACCTGACAAAAAAGTAATGAAGAAAGTGTTTCCTATTTAATAAATGGTGCTGGGAGAACTGGCTAGCCATATGCAAAAAATTGAAACCGGACCCTTCCTTACACCTTATGCAAAAATTAACTCAAGGCAGATTATAGACTTAAATGTATAACCCCAAACTATAAAAATCCTAGAAGAAAATCTAGGCAATACCATTCAGGACATGGGCAAGAGCAAAGATTTCATAACTAAAACATAAAAAGTAATTGCAATAAAAGCCAAAATTGACAAATGGGATCTAATTAAACTAAAGCGCTTCTGCACAGCAAAAGATATTATCATCAGAGTGAACAGGCAACATACAGACTGGGAGAAAATGTTTGCAATCTACCTATGTGACAAAAGTCTAATATCAAGAATCTACAAGGAACTTAAACAAATTTACAAGAAAAATACAAACAACCCCATTAAAAAGTGGGCAAAGGACATGAACAGATGCTTCTCAAAAGAAGATTTTTGTACCTAACAAACATGAAAAAAAGCTCAACATCACTGATCATTAGAGAAATGCAAATCAAAACCACAATGAGATACCATCTCACACCGTCAGAATGGCAATTATTAAAAAGTCAAGAAACAACAGATGCTGGCAAGGCTGTAGAGAAATAGGAACACTTTACACTGTTGGTAGGAATGTAAATTAGTTTAACCATTGTGGAAGACAGTGTGGTGACTCCTCAAAGATATAGAAACAGAAATACCATTTGACCCAGCAATCCCATTACTGGGTATATACCCAAAGGAACGTAAATCATTCTATTTTAAAAATACATGCATCCATATGTTCATTGCAGCACTATTCACAATAGCAAAGACATGGAATCAACCCAAATGCCCATCAATGATAGACTGGATAAAGAAAATATAGTACATATGCACCACGAAATACTATGCAGACATAAGAAAGAATGAGATCATCTTTGCAGGGATATGGATGGAGCTGGAAGCCATTATCCTCAGCAAACTAACACAGGAACAGAAAACCCAAACACCACCTTCTCTCACTTGAAAGTGGGAGCTGAACAATGAGAACACGTGGACACCTTGAGGGAAACAACACATACTGGGGCCTTCAGTCAGGTGGGGAGGGGTAGTGGAGGGAGGGAAAGCATGAGGAAAAATAGCTGATGCATGCTGGGCTGAATATCTAGGTGATTGGTTGATATGTGAAGCAAACCACCATGGCACATGTTTACCTATGTAACAAACCTGCACATCCCGCACATGTATCCCGGAACTTAAAATAAATAATAATAATAATAATAATAATAATAACTGGTTTACAGAGTCTAGGCTTTTAATTATTACCTATGAAGTAGTCTCCCAAATGGTATTCACAAAATGATTCATAGAAAATTTATTGTGATCTTTATGATTTTTATGAATATTTATGTTTTCACCCTAGTTTTCATATCAGGTTCATATGTCTAAAAGGAAAATATTACTTGTGGTATGTTGATGATGCCCAAGGTAAAGATGGGGTATTCACCACAAATCTAACAATTAAGACCATCACAATTTTTTATTTGCTTTCAGCACACTGAGGTGTGTTATAGTAAAATTACCTTTAGTTCAATAAATTTACAGAATATTTTATTTTTCATATTATTATATTTCAATCTACTTTGCCATATCATAGAAAATGACTGTAAAATGATATTTAGAAATGGAAAAAAATTGCTTATCATCTCATGGTCAAAAATTAGGATTATCATTATCAGTCTTCAAAATATAATATGCATTTTTTCACTTACAAAGCATACATGCTTTAATTTGCTGAATTTGTTATGGCATTGTGATAGACTGATTATATCCATATACTTTGCTATGTACCTTTGTGTGTCTTTCACTATGGGTGGAGTACATTTGTCCAGTGCCATGATTTCTGTCTTGGTTTTGTGACCTTTTTTGCTTAATAAAATATTAATAAATATGATGTGGACATAAATATGTGGGCTTGGCTTGCTTTGCTTTCTTAAGTTCCTATGATCGTCTATAAAATGAACGTGACATGAATAACTACTGACTAAAGATAAATAAATTGGAAAACACATGCAACAGAGTTAAGCCCAACCCACAATTCAAAGCCAAATCTAGATAATTCTAAATTGGTCACAGCTGATACACAGAGTCTATATATATTTAAAATTGTTAAGCAGACAAACTAATACAGACAAGTGGTATTCAATGGTGTGCTGACTAGCAGGTATTTTTGAAAATATAAACATACTAAATCTGTCTCTTTAAGACAAATGAGTAGCTACTTATTGAAAATGATATTTTTATAGGTCTTAAAAAACTTGCAATTACACTTTTCCAAGTTAGATCAGGGAATCCACTTCTTACTGATATCATCACTCTCACAGACATCGATTCAGAACTTGACAGTGTTTCTATAATTAATTCAGAATATTTGTTATTCAGAAAACCCTTTTTCATTTTACTCCTGAGAGTTTTTGTCAGCTCCCACGTGGTGAGCTTATAATCTTTTCCCCTTGTAGTCTATAACTTCTATGTAAGTTAAATAATTCATGTCTATAATTCAATTCCAAGTGCCCAATTATCGGGTAAAATTTCATTGATGGCATTGCTTTTGTCTTTTTCTCTGTTTTTATTAACTTTTTTTCTTTCATTCCAACAATAATATTGGAAACATATATAACCTGCAGGTTGTGAGTGTGAGCTCTGTAATCAGAATGTTTGAATTCAACCCTAGTTACATAGTCTTGTTAAATCTCAAATTCTTGTTCCTGCATGGGTTAGTATTAGTACTCATCTTTACAGCTGTTGCCAGTGTTACATAAGTCAATATATTTTTAGCACAGTGGTTGGCGCATAGAAGTGCTCAAAGGGTAGTGTGGAGACAGTCAGAAAAGGGGACCTGTAGTTATGAGACAGGATACCACCTCTTGGTCTGGCATAGAAGGACCATCACGGTAAGGTCCAAACCTGCTGTGAGAAATCTACACTACCAGATACACTGTGCCATCCTTATGCACTAAGAATGCACCTCTCCTTGCTTTAATGTATGCTCTGTTTTTTTTTTTTTGTTTTTTTTGTTTTTTTTTGCTGCCTGTAATATCTCTGTTGGTCTTCTCCCTCTCTAGCAGGCAAACTTCTTCTCTTAAGTTTCAACTCATAGAGTAATTCCTATGAGAAATCCTCTGTGATTCATTTATGATGCATTAGTGATTCCATCTTCCTTATTCCTACTTTTTACTATAATTCTGAGTCTCTCCATGAAACACCACAAAGATGATCAGCAGCAAGAGTGTGTAAGGTTTTCTTACTCATCTCCATAATACTGATGCCTATGATCATGCTCCGTAGTGTTGAATGAGTGGATGGATGAATGAACATGAAAATGAGTAAGAATGATTTTTCACTTTTTGGGAAACAAATATTAACATCATGAGAAGATTCTATATACATATATATTTCCTGTCAGATTGAATAAACACAGAACTGTCCATAAATTTAACTTTCCATGGATTTACATGTTAAGAAATCTGTGATTATCATAGAGACCTTTACAATTATTCCTTTATATAGTGTTGCATTATACATAAATTCATCAGTTACCCATAGTTATATAATTTTGCTATGTTAGATCTTGTCATTTTATTCAAAATTGCCCTATCAATCTGTCACATTTGACATTTCAGGGGAATATTAAGAATTTGGAGAGATTCTGTGAATTTTGCTGTTCTTGTTATGCTCTCTAAATTGGATATTCTCCGTCCACATTTGGAGAGCACAGTTGAATGTCTTTACAAAGTCTCGAATAATTCTGATACTAATTTAAATGTAATAGACTATCTTTGGCATCTTGATTACTCTCAATATTTTTAATTCTCAATGAGGCATTCTTGTCAATGGTTTAAAGCTTATAAAATTCAGAAATGAACATCTGCTATCCTCTTCATCTTTACTACATAAGAAATCAATTCTAGAAGAAAATCCAAAAACCCTCCAGCATTAGTTGCCTCTCCATATTGCCTTTGATTTCACTGATGTCTGTAATTTATATATGTTTGAGGAGTTTAGCTTTAATAATAATCTTGTCAGACTGGGTACTCACAATAGCCTAGGAATTTTGTATATGCTTAAGATAAATTACCTGTTGAATGCTCAGCTGACATTAAAAGGTACTTATATTAATTGTCTTTACCACATACAGATAGACAGATCGATGGGCAGGTACATAGATAAACAGATATGGAGCCTCAGATAAATTAATTTGCTTATAGTTGCATTTAATAAGAATCAAAACTTGGCTCTGAATTTGGTTCTGAAAGAATTCAAATGCCTTAATCTTTCCATGGTACCACATGGCCCTCTGTGCTATTTTGAACTTGAAAGGTGGAACTTCATTGTTGAGTTGGAGTATTTAATAAAGCATTTCATAACCAAGACACTTTCAGCCATACACACACACACACACACAGACACACACACACAGGCACACACAGACTGATTTGGTTCCTCATTCCCAAACTTGGCAAAGTTTTGATATGTAATTCTTACATACCGGGCACAGCATAGAAGACCAGGGGATAATTTCCCCCTGATGTTCTTTTGATATAAATAAGCAGGGAAAGAAAAAATATTCCAGTCTTTCTCTTATTAAACAAATGAACATCTGAGTGCCCTACCCAAAATGAAGTATTTGATGTAATTTTTGTAGCTCTTAGCAGAGTTTTGCCGAAAGCACGGATAAGATGAATAAGGACATTATTACCAAGTGAACAAAAATGTAGATCCTTGGTACAGTGGTTTAAATAGGATTCATGCTTTCACTTAAATATGTGGTGAGTGCAAGATGAGACAACAAAAATGATCAATTGCACATATATTGAGCGGAATGTTAATTTAAAAATCATATTATGTGTATTAACTGATGTAGAAGTTTCATCATTAAAATAAATATTTCGTTCTCCTGTTATTTTATAGTATCCTGTACAGTTTCAATATAGCATTTGTTATGTTTAAGTAAACATGCATTTATTTGCTTAATGCTTGTTTTCCATCAGCAAAACCTACGTATCCGGAACAAGAACTAAGTTTGACATATATCTCAATGCCAAGCACATAATAGGTGCTCAGTTAATATGTTTTTGCCATAAATCAGTGAATGGATATATTGAGATAATTTTACAATGGATATATTTAGATAGCTATCTAATATAGAACAGCCAAAGTAAAATATTATATTATCTTAGAGAATAATTTTAAGCTATTTTAAATTGAAATATAAAATAGTGTAGTGGCAGACACTGGAACCTGGATGCCAGGTTCCAAATTCAGTTTTGCCATGTGCTAGCTATATGACCTTGGACAAGTTCTTTCATCTCTCATTGCCTCAGTTCCCTCATTCTAAGTTAATAATATTTACCTCAGAGCATTTTTGTCTTTTAGTAAGCATTTCATGATTTTTATCTCATGTACAGTAAGCACAACATAAATGTTGTGACTTATTTTTATTTATTTATTATTTTATTGATTATCATGCTTTCTGTTTCACACTATGATCTTCAGACATATTGAGAGGGTGGGATTTATAAAGATAATAATATGTAAGGGATTATTTCTAGTTCTTTTGTTAGCACTTTTCTGGCATGAGAATTTTTCCATAATGGTGGTCACTTTTGCTCCAAGGTTGTTACCTATAATAATTAAGCAGATTAAGATAATACATTTAGGGAAAAAAAAAACAAGAATTAATATATTTTAATGGAAATGTATAAATATTGCTGTCCAACAGAGCTACTTTAAAATTACAGTTATAATGATGACTTTGAATGAGTAACATTCTGAATTTTTGTCTTCATTTATAAATTTTTGTCTTCATTTATAAAATGAGATTTGCTTGAACTGTTCTTCAAAACTATGACAGGCAGAATCTTAGCAAAATTTATACCGATAATTTTATGTATCTTCTTTGATTTTTAATACTCTCACTCACCAACTATTTCCCTCCCAAACAGCCTGAACTTGCATAACCCTGTAGTTTAAAATTTGTCCTTTGTTTTCAGAGGAATCAGTGTTAAGCAGTAGTGTATTAGTCCATTCTTGCATTGCTATAAAGAACTACCTGAGACTGGGTAATTTATAGAGAAAAGAAAATTAATTGGCTCACAGTTCTGCAGGCCATACAGGAAGCATGGCTGGGAGGCCTCAGGAAATGTTCAATCATGGCGGAAGGCAAGGAGGAAGGAGGCAAGTTTTATATGGCTGGAGCAGGAGAAAGACAGCGAAGGGGGAGATGCTACACACTCTTAAACAACCACATCTCATGAAAACTCACTCATTATGAAAAGATCAAGGGGGAAATCTACCTGCATGATCCATTCACCTTCCACTAGGCCTCCTCCAACACTGGGGGTTACAATTTTACATGAGATTTGGGCAGGGACACAAATCCAAACCATATCAAGTAGTAACTTGCAGTACAGTCCAGCAGCCATAGCACTGAAAGAAACATACAGATCTTGAGTTGAAATCCTAGCTCCTAAAGGAAACAATCAACAAAGTAAGAAGACAATCCACAGAAAGGGAGATAATACTTGCAAACTATCCATATGACAGAGATTAATAACCAGATTATACAAAGAACTTAAACAACTCTATAGGAAAAAATTTAATAATCATTTAAAAATGAGCAAAAGATCTGAATAGACATTTCTCAGAAGAAGATATACAAATGGCAAATAGGCATATGGAAAGGCACTCAACATAATTGATCATCAGAGAAATACAAATCAAAACTACAATTAGATATTATCTCACCCCAGTAAAAATGGCTTTTATGCAAAAGACAGGCAATAACAAATGCTGGCAGTGATGTGGAGAAAGGGGAAGCCTTGTACACTGTTAGTACAGCTGCTATGGAGAACAGCATGGAGCTTCCTTGAAAAACTAAAAATAGAACAACCATATGATCTGGTAATCAAACTGCTAGGAATATATCCAAAAGAAAATAAATCAGTATGTCGAAGAGATATCTGCACCCCCATGTTTATTGAAGCACTATTCACAATAGCCAACATTTGAACACAACCTAGGCGGCCATCGACAGATGAATGGATAAAGAAAATGTGGTACATATACACAATGGAGTACTATTCAGCCATAAAAAGGATGAGATATTGTTATGTTTAATAACATGAATACCACTGGAGGACATTATGTTAAGTAAAATAAGCAAGGCACAGAAAAACTAATTTTGCATGTTATCACTCATTTGTGGGAGCTAAAAATTAAAACAATTGAACTCATGCAGACAGAGAGTAGAAGGCTTGTTACCAGAGGCTGGGAAGGGTAGGAAGTGGGAGGTGGAAAATGAGGATGGTTAATGGGTATAAAAATATGGTTAGATAGAATAAATAAGCTCTAGTATTTGATAGCACAGTAGGATGGCTACAGAGAGCAATAATTTGTTGAACATTTTAGAGTAACTGAGGGTACAATTGGAATGTTCATAACGCAAAGAAATGATGAATGCTTGAGGTAATGGAAACCCTGTTTACCCTCACATGATTATTACACATTGTACACCTGTATCAAAATATCTCATATACCCCATAATTATATACACCTACTGTGTACTCATAAAATTTTTTTAAATAAACTTTTTTAAAAAGGGACAGGGAGTGCAATGTGTGGGACTGATAAATAAAGGCAAATAGTATTTAGGTATTAATTGTACAATTTCAAATTTCTTTAAATTTAGAATTTTCAAAATAAAAAGTTGGATATGAAACAATAAAAAATTGTATAATGACTAGTTAATTTTTAAAAATCTAGTTCCTTTATACTTTCCATCATTGGGACTTGAGACAAAGACTATATATATTTTTATGCTTTTGGGTAATCATCCTGGGTTTATAATTATGATGATAATTAATAATATAAAGAACAAATAAGAAAATGCAATGAAATACTTTCAAATCTGTAATGTGCTATACAAATGCAATAGATTGGGTTATATTTGCTCTGGGACCCAGTGAGGCAAGTTCCATTGAAGTGGAATCCACCAAGCACCACTGGGGAATGTGACTGACCACTGTGCACCCTTAAATTGAAACCATAATTATTCTGTCTCCAAATAGTGTGCAGTTTATTCATGATTCACTCTCAAGTACCCCTGCTAACAAATCCACTGCAATACAGCCCAATCCACTTAATGCAGTTTCTTTACCAAACTCATTGCCTATCCTCTGCATGAGATAGAGTTGCCCATTTGGGACAGAGGCTGCCTTTCAGACTCCACTTTCTTTATCATGGAAAATTTTGTTGCCATCCTGCTTCCTGGTGAAAGTTATAATTTTGTAATGATATCTGATTTTTTCCAAACAAATGAACACAGACACCCTAAACACAAACAAATTAGTCTATATTTCAAGTGTACCAATTTTATCCATTATATAATGGATTGGTATATTTTTTGCTAGCGATGCCATAACAAAGTGCCACAGACTCAGTGACTTAAACAACAGAAATTTATTTTTTCATATTCCTGGAGGCTAGAAATACGAGCTCAAAGTGTCAGAACGGTTGGTTTCTTCCAAGGCTTCTCTTCTCACTTTGTAAATCGTTAAATTCTCCTGGTTTTTCACACAGTCTCTCCTTTATGTGTCTGTGTCTTCAACTCTTCTTATAAAGATACCATAAGATTGGATTCAGTCCCATTCTCATTTGAACTTAATCACCTCTTTAAACACCCGATCCCCAAATATAGTCACATTCTGAGGTACTGGGGATTATTACATTCACATATGAATTTTCTGGGAATAAAACTTAGACCAAAACAGATGATAATGTAACAATAAAGTAGGTGATTCTAACGGAATTTTATTTGGCATTTTAAAAATTGTGTCTATTTATTCAAATAAGTTTAACAAACATTCACTAAATATCATCTCAGAGCAGGAAATTACACTATCCTGTGAGAAATTGTAATGCAGAGGCACATTTCAAAGAAAAATCAGAATTCTGTAATTTTTTATTAATATGCATAACCACCCTGAGATATTATGCCCATTAATAAAAAAGTAAACTGAAGTAAAAAAGTTAAGCTATAGCTGTTAGATGGCAGTCCTGCTCATCAAGGCCAGAACTATTGAACTCCAAAGCCCATAATTTTTTTCTTTTACATTGTCTTTTTGCTGCATTATGCTGGGTCTACAGGCATGTATGAAGAGGCTGGAATAATTATCAATTATTGTTGAGTTTAAGGAATAAAATATTTATAAATACATTGGTTCTGGATAAGCCTTAGCATAAGACCTTAATACTCATACTCATTAAACACTATGTATGTACCCAAGCAACCCTAAACAGTGCAGCCTAGTGACTCAAAATCTTCTCTCTCTGGTTTCAGAGTGATAGATGCCGGGTAGTAGAAATGTCTGATGTGGTCTAGTAGACAGCATTAAAGGATGAATCCAACGTTTTTCAACAGTAGCAAGAAACTGAACAATACAGGCCGAGAAGTCAGTACAACGAGAAACTTAAGACTGGGAGGCTGTGGTGAGATCATGAAGCAGGAGAGAATCTGGCTCATTTATACAAACGGAGAGAAATACTTGGAAATGACCAAAAACCCAATTAGAGACAGATTTCAGAGGACACAAAATGCCACATAAAAAGATTTATATAGTAGTTTTGAGGTCAGTGGTTCTAAACAGTTATTGTGCAAATAAAACATCAGGATTGCTGTGATAATCCCAGAGTTATTAACTTTGCACCCCAGAAAATTCTGAGCCTGGGCTTCTAGATATCACACATGGAGGCCCATGTCTATAAGTAGCGGGTAACCAGAAGAGGACGTGCGCAGTAGACAGTGGCCGAGTGAAAGACGAAATAGAGCAATGAGGACTGGGAGGCTGAGAGACCAACTAGGAGATGATTTCAGTGGATGCAAAGATAGTTATAAATCCCAGATATTTTGCATTTTAATACACAGATAGCATTCTTTTATTGAACTTAATGGAAGGAAAGTTGCTTTTTATTTTAAGTTAAGATGGAAACTGTGTTCAGTCACAAATAATCTCAGAAAGCATTTTAATTCTCTGTAAGCATCTTGGCTGCTTATTGGATTGTTTTGTTTTTCCTTTAGCTTAAATCTAATGAGATAAGAAAGCCACTAAGAAAGGATTAGTGATCCCTGACCTGTTCCTCTAAGATGCTTTTACCACTAGTATTATGAATCAACTGAGCTGACTTAAGTAAAATAAACGACATCCTTTACTTTGTTTAATCTGGCAGTCAGAGACACCGAGGTCTTTTTTAATGTTCCTGCCAAAGGTTCCATTGAGTTCATCGCAAATCCTTTCTCCTCTGGAAGGGGGACATGGCCTCCTTTTCTAGTTGTCTGCCTGTTACCAAGAGCAATTCCGGGAGAAAGTGAGGAGACTGACTCAAGAGGCCATATATAAAATTACCCACAAGTACAGTAGAGTCTCAGTTAATCAGAATGTTGTTACAACAGAGGCTTCCAAGGTAATAGATTTTCTTGTTAACAAAAGATAAATTCTATATGTTTTTGGTTCAACCTTTGTTTAAAATCATGAGGCAAAGATAATTTCCATTCGTGTCTACAACTGTCCTTTGAGAAGCAGCATCTACACAGTTTCACCCAGAGTGGATACTCAAAGCAAAATAGAACAAAACAGTAAGCCATTATTGAACCAGACTTCTCTCTTCACATATTCAATCTAGTGAATAACCTTTAATTTTACAGTAGAAAGAGAAATTCTAGTCTCTCTCCTCTCTATATCTTCACAGGTACCTTCTGCTAAATATTTTTGTGACTAGAGAAATAATACGTCTTTATTATTGAACAGTTAAAAAATAAAAGCAAAATTAAGAAATTTAAAATACCCATATTCTCACTAGAAAAGATAAACATTTTAAACTAAATACCTTAAAGTATTTTACTTTAGTAAAATACTTTAAGGTATTTAGTTTTTTTAAGACATTCATTTGCTGCTTTTTTGTGCATATATATATGCATAAAAAATATGTTTGTGTGTGTGCATATATACATATATATATCTTTAGGGCCATATATTTAAGCAGAATACATATATGCATAAATCTGAGTACAAACAGCCAAATCTATATCCATACATATATAGTTTATGACATAAAGCTTATGTCCATATACAACTTTGGCTTAGGACTGCAAGTTTTAGCCAGCAGGCTTTTACATGGATTACTGATTAGAAATAGCTCACCAACAACCTTTTATCAAACTATGTTTCATTAAACATAATTTATCCATTCACTCATTTACTATTTATTCAACATTGATTGACTCACTGCTCTGTCTAAAACTCTGTGGTCAGCATCATTGGAAATATGCATATGCAAAGTGCACACTTCAAAATGCCAAACAGTTTATAAAGCAGTTCCTAGGCATACATAAGAGCCAGTTCTGTCTTTTGCACACAGTCTCCCAGCAGTGTCTGTTCAGTCTACTTAACTCATTTGCTGACAAGCCTTATGACCCTTCAGAATAGGATAAAAATTCTCATGTACTGAGAAAAGATAACAAAAAAATCTTCAACCTCCACTCTGTGGCCCAAATGCTTCTGGTGCTCTTTAAAGAATGTTTTGCAACCATGCAAATAAGGAATGTCTCTAGAGCAAGCTTTTCCCTTAACATGCCTTTTTTTTAGGACTCCAGTTGCAAGATGGCTGTATATGTAAGAAAAGAATTCAGTAGCTGGATAAGCTCTTGGGCCACCCAGCATCTCATACCCTTTGGGAGAAGAGAAAAGTCTTCATTCTTTAGTTGATATTCACATGGCCTGTGGAGCCTGGGGTTGAATGAAATTACTAGTCATTCTATTTTTATTTTTAATGCCAGAGAGAGAACCAAACATAACACTGACTTTTGTACAGTACTGTCATGATTAATTTACTAGTGTTCTAATTGACATAAATTATTTTTTAAGGCTATTAGGTTGGGCTGTATCTGTTCAGTAAAATCTTTTTTGAAATGAAAATACCAGATTTCAATTTGAACCATTTTTTAAAAAAATTTTTGTTTGTTTAGCTTTAGAAATTTGGTTCAATTTGGTTAATTAAGATTATTTGGGGGCTTATAAATTGTGTTGTTTCAATCTGATTTCTGGTTTATTTCTTAAACAGATATAACCTGGTGGTCACTTTAACCTGATTTGTCTTTAGAAACAATGTCATACTAAAGACAGAATTTGTCTACTGAATTCTATAGTAAGGGTGGTAAGACTTACCATTCATTCATTTATGAATTCATTTATTCAATGACTACTTCATGTGTGTTTATAAGGCATCAGGTTCTGTGTTGGATGCTGGATGTTAGACTAATTGAATAAGATATGATCATTCAAAGATTATATAGGACAAAATATTTTTAATGAGTTATGCCTATGATGCCAAGAGAATATAAAATGTAGGTGTGTTATAAAGTCTATGGTTTCTGGGACTATTTTTTGAAGAGAATAGGACACAGAAGGTATTGAGAATGCACTAAAATGCCATATTTGGGAGACATGGAGTAATATACTATAGTTGATGTTAATACTGAGCAGGTTGAAGTCATGAAAGAGTACTAGGAAGGGACCAGATCATTAAGGGTCTTATTTGTAAGTCACCATATAAAAGTTCTATAGCAACGATGAAGAACTTCTTTCAAACATTTTCATATTCAGAATTTTGGTTGTCCTAAGAACTTTTATAAACAAATATGATAGGGTAGTAATAATTAACAACAATATGCTTCAAATTATGTTTTCCCTACATTTTTTCTCATGCTTATGCACTCATCCTGGAATGACTTGGTCTTTGACTTCTATGTGAAAAGTTTTTGCTTATAAAAAAATTATTAATTTGAAGGTCATTGTTTTAAGAAGCCTGTTTTTTTTTTGTTTTTTTTTTGTTTTTTTTTTTAAAGAAAAAAACCTCCTTGCTATGGTTTGACTGTGTTTCCACCTAAATCTCATCTTCAATTGTAGTTCCTATAATCTCCACGTGTCATGGGAGGAACCCAGTGGGAGGTAATTGAATCACGGGGGCGGATACCTCCATGCCGTTCCTGTGATAGTGAGAGAGTTCTCAAAAGATCTGATGGTTTTATAAAGGTCATGCTTGTACATGCTCTCTTGCCTGCCGCCATGTAAGACGTGTCTGTGCTCCTCTTTTGCCTTCCACCGTGATGTGAGGCCTCCCCAGCCATGTGGAACTGTGAGCCCATTAAACCTCTTTTTCTTTATAAATTATCCAGTCCTAGGTATTTCTTAATAGCAATATAAAAATGGTGTAATACACTCCTATTCCCCCAGGCAGCCTCACTCCTTCTTTAGGTCCTTTAATACCACATTAAGACCCAATTCATTGCAATTATACTGACATTGCATCTGTCACGTTTCTTCATTTGTCTATGAGATTTATGTGAAAGTGATTGTGACTTTAAATGCCTTGTGTCTAGCTTATGGGGAAAAAAAATGAAACAGAGAGTCAATCTGTGCTTACTGAAAGAATGAATGTGCCATAAGCCTTTCTAAAGAAATATTAGGTCCCTAATCAATACTGTTTCACCTCCTTTCTCCTTTGGCATCAAAAACAACTTCAATTGGATGATTTTAAAATAAACCGTATGTCTTGTTTTCATATGGTTATTAAATAACACATGTATTTTGTCAAAAGTTTTTAAACACTCTAAAGAGCAAAGAAAAGTGAAAACATACTAGGGTCTGACCACCTAGAGATAACCAATGGTAACCTTTCAGAATATCTGTTTACAAGTTTTTCAACTGCTAGTATAAAAAGATAGGTTTTTAAAATTTATTTTGTACTGTACACATTGTTTTGAAATCAGTTTAATTAAACTTAGTATATCATGAAAATGTCCAGTTTATTAAAATTTTCTCTTGTTTAATTTTTAAATGACTGTCTGATATTCCATCATCTTGGTTTGTCATAATGTATTAGCTATTTTCCTTTTTAAAATATCTATATTTTCTTTTGTCTTTAAAGAGATTTGCTTTGTTGTAATAAATAATGTGAAGAAGATTCTTATGTCTATATCTTTGATTGCACCTAACTAATTTTTTAAACGAGAGTTATGTAGAAATGAAATTAATAGGTAAAAGGAATGCAAGAGTTGAAGGCTTTCATATACTTTCAAACTGACAACTGGAAATGTTAAATAACTTTTACTGCCATCAACAATGTCTGACAACATGAATTGCCTTAAACTGCTGTATATTATTAACATTCTATAAAACTGTCAATATCAGTAGTGAAATATGGCATATAATTTCTAAATTTGCATTTGTCTAATGATAGAGAAGTTTAGTAATTGTCATATTATTAAACAATTATTCATTTTCTAATTTATGTATTATTATAAGTGTGTAATTTGATTTGGCTCTGTGTTCCCATCCAAATCTCACCTTGAATTGTAATAATCCCCAAATGTCAATGGTGGGGCCAGGTGGAGATAACTGAATCATGGGGGTGATTTCCCCCATGCTGTTCTATTGATAGTGAGTGAAATCTCATGGTTTTATAAGGGACTTCCCCCTTTGCTCCACTGTCATTCTCTCTTCTGTCCCTCTGTGAAGAGGTGCCTTCCATCATGATTGTAAGTTTCCTGAGGCCTCCCCAGCCATGTGGAACTCAATCAATTAAACCTCTTTTCCCTCTAAATTACCCTGTCTCAGGTATTTCTTCATAGCAGCATCAGAATGGACTAATACATTGTGTAATTAATTTGCAAATTTGCAAATATTTTCTATCAAATATTTATTTGCTGTAATTTCTATTTCATAAGAAGCTTGTAATATATTGCAAGCATATTCCTCTACTTACATTCTAATTTTGAGGTATTGACTACAAGTCACAAAACAGTCAAATACTAGTAATGACAATAAGTATCCCTTTATCCTTGAGTATGACAATAATATGAGTATCTTTATAGCATGACATAATTACCTTAGTTTTAAGATTTTAAATTGATTATCTTCTTTTGAATGAGGAAATATATTTTTTTCTTATTTTACTAAATTTTATATTATTGAGGAATGGATGATATGCTTCATCAAATATTTTATGCATTCAGCTAGATGTATTTTTTTTTCTTGTAACTGAAGTCATGAATTACAGGGATTAATTCCTTAAAATTGAGCACTTTGTACATCAGGATAATTTTCTACATTTTTATTGTTTTCTTATTATTTCAAGGAAGTGAAGGACTCATTTAACTTGTATTTGTATTTAAAATAATAAATGAGTTTGCTCACTAGTTTTCTTTTATTAAGATTACTTTGTCATGTTTTGACTTCAGGGCTGATTGATTGAATAGTTTGTATGGTTTTAACTAAGTTAGTAATTCATAGGTTAGTTAAAAGTATTCCTTTTTAGAAACAGAACCATCAGCTACAGTTACTACCATCTTATTTCAAGGCACTATCACATTTGCCTGTATTATTTCAGTAGTCTCCTTACCAGTGTCCTTGCATTCACTCTGGTGAGCCCACATTCTCTTTTCCACACAAGCGGCCAGTGACCCTTTCAAAACAGAAATTGAATCATGTCAGTCTTTTGTTTAAAATTCTCCAAAGGCATGTCATCTCACTCAGAGTAAAAGCCAAAACATTCTTATCATGAATTCATACTCTACAACTTGTACTGTATGGAAAAGTACTGGTCACTAATCAATTTATTGAATATACAAATAAAGTAGGAATGCAACATGATTAGGAGGGTGTATATACCGCTTCTCACAGTATTACCCTTTGTTCTCCAAATCCAGATAGCACTTACTTGCTCCCTCTAGATTCTCAGTATTTCTATTCAGAGTCATCTGAATGTTACAGGAATGGGGATGGTGATGTCATTGTAGGAAATGTAATAGGGCTTGGTATATAATAAAATGGAACATCAGAATAATAAAATATTATAAATATACACATATTTTTGTGTATATCTATATGTATTTATATGTGTACATATATGATTTTATGTGCATATAAGTTTTTTTAAACTTACATAAATCATAAAATATTAAGTATGGGTATTTATTCTGCAGTAATATAAACTTGAAAATATTTTGCTTGATAAAAACTCAACCCAAATGATGTCATGCTTGAAATTCCATAGAATGTCTTACTTCCATTATACTTGATTCTCTCTCCAGCTGCATTATTTTTATGTAGTGATTCCTCTATAATTATTCTCTTCATATGACTGTAAATCTCACCCATGTCAAATACAACTTAGACTTTAAAAATATTTTGCTTTCTGAATATATTTGGAAAAACATAAGATATTAAAGTGTTGTTTCAGGTATCTCTTCATTTCTTTATGCCTAAAGAGAACGTTAAAATGTACTCAGCAATTCTTATTAAAATTGTTTCCCTCAGATTATAAAATGAAAGATTAGAACCATAGACATTTAAAAAATGCTTGTTTTCATGGCAGGTTTTAATTAGTAAGTTGTCTGAAAACTATAATATACAAAATCTTTGCTTTGGTCTTGGAAGTTGTCTTAGAGAAAATGTTTAATTTTGAATTTAATTTATATTTTTAATATTGTTTGGTAACATTACAAAATAAGGTCTCCCAAATCTGTTCCACTACAAATTATACACAGTATATAGATTTATAGACTTGGTAAACAAAATTGTAAAATGTTTATTGCATGAACAACTTAGGGAAATATAGATAATATATCTGGGTAATTTAGTTCCTAAACTCTGTAAGAGTGAAGCAAAAATAGGCTCTTTTTAAGCACATTTTCAAGACAGTAGCATCCAAGTAAATGGCTTAAATACATGCCATGTCTAAATATGTTTTATTTCTATACTAAAAAGGTGACCAATTGTTTTTATATTATTTTATTTACATTTATTTCCTTTTCTGAAAAATATATAGGAGAAATTAGAGGCAGTGGGATGTCTTCCTAATGGAATGGAAGGAAGAAGGAGAGGATGGCAGTGAGGAAGAAATAGACTATTTCTCAAAGAATTAGGTCCTTAGTTTTTAATAAATATTTTTCAAGGATCTATTATGGTCAAAGCGAGTTACAATTTACTAAGGAAAATATACAGATAAACAACAACAGACTAATAAGTTGCCTTAATGGATCTAGAAATAAGTGCAGGAACAAAAACAAAAAGAGCCCTGATATCTTTTTTCTAAGTTTTAAATTATGTTTTAAAATTTTTATTGGTACATAGTAGGTGTATATATTTACCGGGCACATGAGATGTTTTGATACAGGCATGCAATGTAAAATAAGCACATCAAAGAGAATGGGGTATCCATCCTCTCAAGCATTTATTGATTGAGGGAATGGATACCCCATTCTCCATCACTGAGTTACAAACAATCCAATTACACTCTTCTAAGGTATTTTAAAATACACAAATAAGTTCTCATTGACTATAGTCACCCTACTGCCTTGTCACACATATGCTGCTTTAACATCCGATGCGTTTAGCTACAGAAAGTAGAAGGGGAGGCTGCTGTTTAGATTTTAGCCTATTTGTGTAAGATCGTGAGGTCTTACTCAATACATGTTGAATAAATAATCCCAAGAATGATCCTTAAATAAGTTATGGCTACTTAACTGTGTTGCATTATGATGGTAGAGTTTATGACTTTAAATCCATCACTCCTGTCTCTTCAATATTTGTTTTTAGCAATAATTTATTCTGAGTATAGTTTAGAAAGGATACTACTTTTCCATGTAGCAAAAAGTTCATTGTATTGAGAAGGATTTTCTAGGTTCTTGTCTTGGATTTATAAATAACACTTGGACTTCAACAAATCTCCTAATATTTTACAGCTAACATTTTCTTATTTGACAAATAAAGGTTTGCATGGCTTTTTTTAGGACACTGTAGCATTCTGTATTTCTCTGAGTTAAACACAAAATAATGCAACATTACCCTTAGAATGCTTTCAAATACTGCTAATTATTAATATAATTTTCAGCCCTGGTATTTAAACTCATTTTTATTATAACTCTCATAAGCATGTTCACAAATAAATATTAAAGGAAAACATTTCCCTTTTTTAAAAATATACAGACCTAACCCTAATCTATCATTAATCATGGCAGTTACTTAAATTTATGTTAGGTAATGATATTGTAGATACTCCTGATTTTGTAGGAAATTGTATACCCTGTTTACAATGTCCTGGTGAAAAGGAATTGGTATCATTGCACCATTCTCTGGGGCTTCTCCTGTTTTGGAAATCAGTTTGGTAACCTAACAACGCATATTTCCTTGATTTCCAGGACAAAATATGTACAATTTTCCCTCTGTCATTAGAGTAGGTGTTCATGGTATGAAACTGATGAATGTGTGGCCTATCAATTAACCTCATGAAAGGTTTCCAACTTGAAATAATTTCCTAAGCTTAGAAGGCAGTTTGGCCAGGCACGGTGGCTCACACCTGTAATCCCACCACTTTGGGAGGCCGAGACAGGCAGATCACCTGCAGTTGGGAGTTCAAGAACAGCCTCAACCACATGGAGAAACAGTATCTCTACTAAAAATACAAAATTAGCCGGGCGTGGTGGCACATGCCTGTAATCCCAGCTACGCAGGAAGCTGAGGCAGGAGAATCACTTGAACCCGGTAGGCGGAGGTTGCAGTGAGCCAAGATTGCACCCCATTGCACTCCAGCCTGGTCAACAAGAGTGAAAGTCCATCTCAAAAAAAAAACCAAAAACAAAAAAACACACACACACAAACCTACAACAGGCAGTTTAAGTAAAAAGGAAAAAGATACATATATATAATATTATATATAAATATATAATATTTACAACACACCATAAGAATGTAATAGAACAAATGCATAGTGTAATTAAAATCACACCACTGAATCACCAATTTAAATAAAGCATCTCTGCAGTTAAATTGTCATGTTTTTGCTTTCAGTTTTTGTTGGAGAGACAATAATTCATTTAAAAAGGCTAAATTGAACAGCTAATTTATTAATGGGCATTAATTTTTTGGAGACAGAGCAAGATATTGCATGTTTTTTATTTTGCAGATCAGTAATGACATGTTTCAATTACCTTCAGTTCAGTTTCATAACATGTTTTAAATTCTTTAGAAATGACTCTGTCTTCTAAAGAGGAAAAATGATTCCAAACATGTTTACTTCTCAATTCTCATTTTTTCAGTCAGTGTGTGCAGAGTTGTAGGTACTCTGGGATCCAAAGGTTTTTTGCGAATTTGATGCTTTACTTTTGAAATTTTGATAACTCTCAGCCCCAGTAATGGTTGACAGTGAGAACTCTTGAGTCAGACCACTGACTTCAAATCTTGACTTGACCATTTGATAAGTGTATATTCATGAGAAGCTTATCAAATTTTCCTAGAGTGCAGTTTTCTTATCTGTAAGGAAACAGTCATAGAACGTTCCTCAGAGTTTTCAGCAATTAAACTTATAGCAGTGAGATAACCTATAAGAATTGCTTAGGCCAGGCGCGGTGGCTCACGCCTGTAATCCCAGCACTCTGGGAGGCCGAGGCAGGCAGATCATGAGGTCAGGAGTTCGAGACCAGCCTGACCAACATGGTGAAACCCTGTTTCTACTAAAAATACAAAAATTAGCCAGGCGTGGTGGTGCGCCTGTAATCCCAGCCACTCAGGAGACTGAGGCAGGAGAATCACTTGAACCAGGGAGGCGGAGGTTGCAGTGAGCCGTGATTGAGCCATTGCACTACAACCTGGTCAACAGAGCAAGACTCCGTCTCAAAAAGAAAAAAAAGAAGAAAAAAAATAAAGAAAGAAAGAATTGCTTAGAACACACTGGCATATAAACATTAGGTATTTTATTAAACAGGACCCTTCTAATGGATGTTCGACTATGTGGCAAGCACTCTGCTAGAAGTCCGGGATACAATGGAGAGCAAAATAGTTATTTTTCTCTTTTTTCACTTGGATAACTTTATTTATTAATGTAATTCGCAATCCGTAAAGTTCACCATTTGAAATTGTACAATTAAATGAGTTTTGCACAATTCACAGAGTTGTCCAACCATAACAGATAACTTTTCCCCCCCCCCAGCTTTACTGGAATAGAATTGGTACACCAAAACTGCGTATAATTAATATATAATTAGCATACCATTTGGTAAGCTTGGACATATGTTTATATTCCTGTTACCTTCACCACAATCAAGGTGACAAACGTACCCATCACCTCTAAAAGTTTTCTTGTGTTGCTTTGCTTTTCATTGGTTTGTTTGTATTGAACACTTCACTTGAAATTTACCCTCTTAACCATTTTTAAGTGCGTGATACTTTATTGTTTATTATAGGAACTATGTTGTTCAGCAGATCTCTAGAACTTATATAACTTTAACTTTATACCCACTGAATAACAACTCCTCATATTCCCCTCTGTTCACTCCCTGGTAACCATCATTCTATTGACTACCTCTGTAACTGTGACTATTTCATTATTATTATTACTCTTATTAATTATTATTATTATTATTTGGAGACAGAGTCATGCTCTGTTGCCCAGGTTGGAGTGCAGTGGCTCAATCTCAGCTCACTGCAACCTCCGCCTCCCAGATTCAAGCGATTCTCCTGCCTCAGCCTCCCAAGTAGCTGGGATTAAGGGTATCCACCACCACGTCTGGCTAATTGTTTTGTATTTTTAGTAGAGACAGGGTTTCGCCATGTTGGCTAGGCTGGTTTTGAACTCCTGACATCAAATGATCTACCTGCCTCAGCCTCTCAAACTGCTAGGATTACAGGCGTGAGCCACTGCGCCTGGCCAGTGTGACTATTTTAGATGCAGTATTTGTCCTTCTGAGACTAACTTATTTCACTTAGCAGAACGTCTTTCAGGTCTGTCCATTTTGTTGTGAATGGTAGGATTTCTGTCTTTTTTAAGGCTGAATAATATTTTATTATGTGTTTATACCATAGTTTCTTTATTCAATTGTCAGTGAACATTTCAGTTCCTTTATCTTGGCTATTTTCTTCAATGCTACAATGGACATGGAAGTGCAGATATTTCTTTGAGATCCTAATTTCGGTTCTTTTAAACATACACCCAGAAGTGGGATTGGGATTCCTGGGTCATATGGTAGTTCTCTTTTTAATTTTCTGAGGAACCTTCATACTGCTTTCCATAGAGACTGCACTGTTTTACATTCCCAACACAGTGTACAAAGGTTCCTTTTTCTCCACATAGCCACCAACAACTGTTATCTTTTTTGTTTGTTTGTTTTTATAATAGCCATCTTAAGAGTTTGGTGATATTTTATTCTGGTTTTTATTTGCATTCCTTGATGATTAGCGATATTGCACAACTTTTGATATACCTGTTTGCTGTTTTTATGTCCTTTTGGAGAAATGCTTATCCAAGTCCTTTGCCCATCTTATAACTGTTTTTTTTTTTTGCCATTAAGTTTATAAGAGAAGCACTTCTAAAGAATTCTTGCAGAAAGAGATAGGGAGGAGAGAAAGAGAGGGGGGAGAACTAGAACTAGAATGAAATACAGTATGTCTGTATTTCACAAGGTAAACCATGTTTATAGTCCTACAGCTTACTACTGTGTTCTTATTTCAAAATTATTGTGTTATTTCAGATAGAGCAAGTCTTTTTAGAAAGACTTAGAAACTTGAAACAAATTGACTTGATGCTATTTGCCTCGGGGAAACTGGGGAACATTACTTCCACATTAACAATATCTTTTTAAGGTAAGTAATAAAAGTTAAATTAGTGAACACTAGATGGCGGCATTTAAGAAAAATTAAATCAGAGTAAGTTACTGTGCCACGTTAAAAAAAACCACGTCTCTCACAACAATGACTTGTTTTTCTCATTTATTTGTTTGTTTTGTTTACTATTTGAAATGAGATTTTAGAAGTCTGGAGAAAAGATTAAATAGGTGGGAAGGTACTGAAATGTATTTCTCTTGTTTTACAGGTAGAACTCATTGAACACTTGTCTCCTGAATGCTCAGATCCGTGTTTGAGTTGTTCCGCTAATCCTAGGAGAGTGATTAAAAGTCCACATGTAGTATAAAAGGACCAATGTTTAGGTAGGTGTTTGCTAAAAGGAAATATTTTTGAAAGAAATTTGTTCTCAGTGTAATGCCAGGCATTTAGGCACCAATGATTCCAGATTTTTTTTTTTTAACATACAATAATGGGTAGAATTAATTGAGTGCTTAGGGAAGTCCCAAGCGCAAGGATAAAAACTTTACATATATCACCTCACTATATCTTTCTACAGTCTAATGAGGTAGGTATATTTTTGGTCCTGTTTTGTAGATGAGGATTTGGAATTTTAGGTTTACGAACTTGTGAAAGCTTATACCATTTTAAATGAGAGAGTTGAGTTTCAAATATCAAGTCCACATTATTTTGAGTCTAGACTGAGATTTTAACCATTTCACAGATTTTCACAGACCTCAGATTTACAGATTCCTGTAAAATGCACAATTTTGAAACATAGTGATAGCATCAAGCTAAAGTTAAATGTGACTTTGAAATGGGTTGAACTGCAGAGAGGTACCAAATTCCTTACAAAGAAACAAACAAACAAACAAACAAAAAAGTAAACTTTCGGACTCATGATCCATAGAAAATATTTGACTCTTTTGATTTTGTTATATCAGAAAATTCAATTAAAATTAATTTTATTTGTAGTTGTCTTAATTGCTGTTTTGGATAAACTCAGATAGTTATTCATGTAAATTAACCTCTAAAATATTACAGAAAAAAGATTATATATTTTGTCCTTAAAAGTAAACAATTGATGAGATTCAAATAAAAGGAAATAATCAAATTATTCTTTTTAATATAGATACAAGTCACATGGTTTGGATTCTATGTAACTTAGAAAAACATATAGCTTTTATATTTTCAAAGTGTTTATAACAGCTAAAATTTACAAAATGCATATTTTGAGGCTTAACTCCAAAAAGATGTGCTTTTTAAAAATGAGAGTATATAACAACTCAATTGTACACCTTTATGTGACTATATTAATATTTTATCTTAGTGAAACTAATATAAAACTCAATTCCTTATAAAATTATGAGAAAAATTGCTAATTGTCACCCTTTATTTTGGTGTGGGAGATAAAGTAAAGGAAGGAAACAATCCCATTTATTCATTTAATTAGAACTTTTTCAGATTCCTGATGATTTGTCATTTAAAATACTGAGTTTCATTTTAATTTGGGAGATAAAAGTAGATGTTTGTTACATTAAATTACAATATCAATCTGTTGGACCACTTAAAAAATATATATATTTTATATATATATATATATATTGTTTTTTGAGACGAAGTCTCACTCTGTCGCCCAGGCTGGAGTGCAGTGGCATGATCTCCGCTCACTGCACACTCCACCTCCCGGGTTCACACCATTCTCCTGTCTCAGCCTCCCCAGTAGCTAGGACTACAGGTGCCCGCCACCACACCCAGCTAATTTTTTGTATTTTTAGTAGAGACAGGGTTTCACCGTGTTAGCTAGGATGGTCTTGATCTCCTGACCTCATGATCCACCTGCCTCGGCCTCCCAAAAAAATATATTTTATCATAAATTGATGTAGACAATGTGAAGAATATGGAAGACAAAATGTTATTAAAATACACGTACTATTACCACCCCATAAATAAGCTTTGTTCATATGTGGTATATTCTTTTTTAGTGTTTTCTTGATGTGTTAACTGTGAATGTAGAAAACACAGATGCACAGCTCCATAAACACAAACACACACACATCAGATGCACACCCATATGTCTGAACATTGGAATAACTTGGAATATAAAACTTTAGGTACTGTTATCTTTTTTTTTTAATTTAACATTATCTTATATGCATGTCCCTTAGCCTGTAAATACTCTTTGCAAAACTACATAATGTGACATTGTATTCATTTAACAAAATGTATTTAAACTTCCCCATATGGGTGTACACTCAAGTTATTTTCTGTTATTCATTGTAATAAATAATTGAAGTGAACAAATGTATATAAAATTTTCAACTGTTTTTACTATTTCTTATTATTTCTTTCAGACTGTTTCTTAGAGCTGAAAATGCTGGATTGAAGAGTACAAACATTTTAAAATTCTTATATACATGCCAAATAGATTTTCAGAAAATGTATACCTATTTTTATTTACACCAATATCTTATTAAACTGCTTGTCATTCTCGGCAAATTTTAGCATTTTTATTTTTAAAATCTTAATTAATTGGTGTATAAAAATAGTATGCCATTATTGTTTTAATCCCCACTTTGTTGATTACTAGTAAGCTTAAACAATAGTTTATGCCTCTATTTTTTATTTGTATTTCTTTTGTGCATTGGCTGTTCATGTTCCTTTTAGGCAATTTTATTGAAATGAACATAAAAGCAGCATCAAAACAACGTGGTTGCCATATAACTACCAATCAGATTGAAGCCAGCTTAACTCGTTTTGTTAGGAATATGAATAATGTACAAAGAATTCCTCAAAAGAAAAATGAAAAAAAAAGTACCTCGAGGGTAGAAAACTGATGCTAATCATAGCATTGTTTTTTCATGAAAATAAGTCATGCTTTGAAGTATTTTTGCTACTTCCCTTCTATTCCCTTGGCTAAATGTTGTTTTCATAATGTTTATACAGTTAACCTCGGTACTTTTAGTACTTATCTAGTCTTGATGTTTTCTCAAAAGCCCTCTCCTTATTTGATTCATGAACTTTGGGCTTTCTTAAGTTGATTTATATTTCTGTCAAAAATGATTTCATAGTTTAATTCACTGTCCAAAATCCATTTCTTATGGCATGCCTATTGTTTTAGAAAAGTTCATTTTATGTGCATATAATATATATTTCTGCAATCTTTGAGCAGTATTTTCCATTTCTGTAGCAGCAAGCTAGTACTTTGAAAGATAATACTGTCCAGACCTGACCTAGTGGCAGACTTTTCTAGCTTTCCAATATTGGGTACTGTGCATTTATATAGAAAAGAGAAGTGGGCACACTCATTTGGATACATGTTATAAAACAAAAACAAAATTCTAAGCTCTCTACCTTACTAAATGGACTTTTCTTCTCAGCCACAGGGACGTCGAGGAAACCTGAAAAAGTAGTACAGGCCATAATGGGAAGGGGGGAATTAGACATGCCTCACGATACTCTCCTCTCTTTAGAATTCAGGCACAACTAACCAGGATTAATATTAAAACAGAGATCTTAATAAGAAAGAAATAATACAGGGTGGTCACAGGAGAATAGAATATTTCAGGCAGCAGTTTCACATGACTAGCAAAAGGAAACGGTTGAAATAGCTGCATAAACTCGGGGCTGATAAGAGCCTGAAAAACCAGAGTGTGGGTCAAGCTGGCCAAGACGGACTGGACGCAACATGGCACTGGATTTGACCTAGGTTTCACCTCTGACTTCATCATATGCTCATTTACATACTAAATAATACTACCACCAGCTCCATGACTGTTCCTGGAATACCCATATTTGGTGTTAAAATGGGTGGCATCACAGTTCTGAGAAATCTTCACCTTTTTCTAGGAATATTTATGAATATCCCACCCCTTGGTTAAAGTAATTCATAAAGGTAGAGACCTCAAACTCCATTGCACAACCCCCTCTTGAGTATATCTGCACTCTCCTTTCTTGAGTGTGTAGTTTTCTCTTTGCAATAAATCTTTGTACTTTAACAATTTTCCAACTCATCCTTGAATTCCTTCTTGCAACGGTGCCAAGAGCCTGGACACCAGCTGGTATTGAGGTCCCATCAGCATTTAGGGACCTCTCCTAAAACATCAGTATCATCAATACTGGCAAAACAGACTCTGTAGCAATAAAATACTAAATTCCAACCTGACTCTAGTATAGCATCACATGACAGGTAGCAGTCCCTGGAAGAAATCAAAATATTTTATGACAAAGTATATTTATTTGACATATTTTTAAATGGCCCTGCAAAGCTTTCTCTAGTGAGGGAAATTTACATTTTGTAGAGAATCATTTTCCCTTTCCAGGTCTTTTTTTTTTTTTGAGACAGAGTTTCGCTCTTGTCGCCCAGGCTGGAGTGCAAAGGCATAATCTCGGCTCACTGCAACCTCCGCCTCCCAGGTTCAAGCGATTCTCCTGCCTCAGCTTCCCAAGTAGCTGAGATTACAGGCATGCGCCACCATGCCCAGCTAATTTTTGTATTTTTTAGTAGAGACGGGCTTTCATCATGTTAGCCAGCCTGGTCTCAAACTCTTGACCTCAGGTGATCCACCCGCCTCAGCCTCCCAAAGTGCTGGGATTACAGGCATGAATGACCTTGCCCGGCCTTCCAGATCTTTTTTGATCCTGAAAAGATTAGCTGAGAGTCTAGCACCTTTTAAAGGTGTGAATAGGAAACATTTGCCATCTATTGCTTCTAAGGGTAGGCACCTATGAAACTCCATCTACATAATAAGAACCTTGGTTTCCACCAACCCTTATCTCTTAACCCAGACAACTTTCTATTGATTTCTGTCTTTAGATGATAACAACTCTTTCAAACAATTACCAACCAGAAAAAAAAATCTTTGAATTCACCTGTGACTTTCAAGTGCCTTCTCTCCCTGCCACTACTTCAAGTTGTCCCACCTTTCCAGACAGAAACAATGTACAACTTACATGTATTAATTGATGTCTTCTGTCTCCCTAAAACATGTAAAGCCAGGCTGTAACCCAATCACCTAGAGCACATGTTCTCAGGACCTCTTGAGACTGTGCCTCAGGCCAAGGTCACTTATATTTGGCTCAGAATAAACCTCTTTATATATTTTACAGAGTTTGACTCTTTTCATCAACAAAGTAGTGAAATGAAATTTCTATCTCCATCCTTGAGAGAGACATATATGTATTTATATGTAAAATATATAGAGAATATACAGCCACGTGTTGCTTAATGAGGGAGATACATTCTGAGAAATGTGTTGTTAGGTGATTTTATCATTGTGTGAACATCACAGAGTGTAATGAGCAAAACTAGGTGTTATAGCCTACAACACACCTAGGATTCATGGTCTTGCCTGTTGCTCCTAAACTACAAACCTGTGCAGTATGTTACTGTACTGAATATTCTAGGCAATTGTAACACGATGGGAAGTACTTTTGTATTTAAACATATGTAAACATAGAAAACGTACAGTAAAAATATGGTATTATAATCTTGTGAGACCACCATTGTATATGCAATTTCTCATTGAAATATCATAATGTGGTGCATGGCTGTATATGTGTGTGTGTGTGTGTGTGTGTGTGTATACATATACACATATATATTTTCTTTTGTATGTTAACATATATATCAGTATATATGCCAAATATATATTTTTTGTCTGTGTTGTCATGGAAGCTTTTTAGTGAAAATGTGTTGAAACCGCTGAAAGAAAAAGGGAAGAGGCCTTTTACTTTCAGTTTAATTAGTGGGTGATTGTGGAGGGTGTTTTTTTTCCCTTTTTTAAACCTATATGATTGGAATTTCTATTTCCTTCTACAAATGATACACGAAGGCTGAAATGCGGTGGTAAATTTTATGTGTCAAGTTCACTGGCCCCTAAGATGCCCATAGGCCTGGTAAAAGATGATTTCTGGGTGTGTGAGGGTGTTTCCCAAAGGGATCATCATTTGAGTCAGCTGAGGGGAGAATATCACCCTCCACAATGTGGGTGAGCATCATCCAATTCACTGAGGGCCCACAAAGATCAACAAGACTGAGGAAGTGTGAACTCCCTCTCTTTCTACCACTTCTTAACTGGGACATCCATCTTTTACTGCCCTCAAACATCAGCGTTCTGGTTTTCAGGCCTTTATACTCCAAGCCTTACACCATTGATCCAGGTTTGCAAGCCTTTGGATTCAGACTAGGAGTTTCACCGTCAGCTCCCCTGGGTCAGGCTTTTGGACTCAGACTGAATTAGACCTCAGGGTTTCCTGTTTCTCCAGCTGTAGATGACAGACCAAGAAACTTTTCAATCTCCATGATCACATGAGCCAATTCTCAAAATGAATATATATTAATTTTGTTTCTCTGGAGAATCCTGACTAATACATGAAGTAATTAACATTTTCCACAATCATGGTGCTGTATCACCTTGGAATTAGGTAGAATCTTTTACCTGGCTGTGGAATATGTGTGGCAAGAAGCAAAACTCTATAAGAGGATTGTTTCTACTGGAATTGAAATGCTGCAAAGATCCTTTAAGACTGAAGTATATTTCCTCAAGTAAAAAAAGAGAAGATCTATATCATGAGTTGGAAGTAAACTGATTTTGTTCTCTCAAGGGTTGGACAATTAGATCTATATCTCGTGCATACAGAGAGGGTAATTAAATCTATAAAAGCAGGTGACAACACTATTCAAAACACTAAGGCTCTCAGCTCTGACTTAAACCAAGTAGATCAATCTCTGCCTTAGTAAGAAATAGTTTAGCTTCTTTCAATATGTTGTAAATTATTAAAACAATGTTTCCAGAGCCTGAATTTCCCTGAAGTGTATTTTGATATAAATGTCATTTTGTTGATGCTGCTTGCTGACCGTCACTTGCCATTTTCCTTCACAACAATCCACATTTTTGTATGTTTAATAATTAAATTAATTTGATTTAAATGGTTGCTGTCTACTGGGCAAATGGACATATTTTTGCCAGTGTATGATCCATAATGTTGAATGGCAAATTGGTCTGAGTACTTCTTTTTTCTGTCAAGAAACAAAAACATTTTAAAAATAATATTGCAGGGATAATGTAGAGGGAGGGGATTTTTATTACTACTTCTACTTTCACTATCATCATGAGATTTCTGTCAAAGTTTAGTCATTAAGGGAAATTAAACCATCTCAATTCTTATCCATGTTGCCAAGTGAGTTTTTCAACTATACATATAATTTTGTTCTTCATGTTCTTCCCCCATTTCTCTTTTCCTTTCAAATTCATTGCTGGAGAGAAAGAAAGAGAGAAAAAGGGAATTGATATTGCACATGGATTTATTTGTCCATTTAAGTACATCTACTTTATGATAGCCAGAGGAATCATTTATGCATCACCAAATGAAGACCTCAAGGAGTTGATCTGTACTTGTTGAAGCTTAAGTCATTCAAGAAATATTATTTTAATGAACACAACATTCATACTTGTTTGGGTTAACGTATCATTTTTCAGTCCATTGAGATCAATCCTAGTAAAAAGATGCAAGATTTAGCAAATACAAGTAGAGAATATCTAGTTAAATTTAAATTTCAAATACACAAAAATACAACTTTTTAATATATATATATATATATCTCCCAAATATTGTATGGGAGATAGGTAAAGTAAAAATGTATTTATTGTTTATCTGAACTTCAAATTTAACAGGACACTCTGTATTTTTTCTGGCTACACAATTCTGAAACCACTATGCACAGAGCTGGGGCCACTTGTCTCTACTCTCCATTAGCTAGCTAGCTGTTACTACCTTACTGCCAAATTCTGAAAAATACACAATAGATGAGAAATAGGTAAGTGTCCAGGCATGGTGGCTCACACTTGTAGTCCCAGTACTTGTAGTCCCAGTACTTTGGGAGGCTGGGGTGAAGGGATTTCTTGAGCCCAGGAATTTAAGACCAGCCTGGGTAACATGGCAAGACCTCGTCTCTACAGAAAATTTAAGAATACATTAGCTGAGTATGGTGGTACATGCCTGTGGTCCCAGCTACTCAGGAAAATTAGGAAGGAGGATCACTTGAGCTCAGGAGGTAAAGGTTGCAGTGATCCATACTTGTACCACTGCACTACAGCCTGGGCAATGGAGTGATGCCATGTCAAAAAAAATTAAAATGAAAGGAAGAAAAGAAAGAAAAAGGAAGGAAAGAAGGAAGGAAGAAAGAAAGAAAGAAAAAGAGAAGGAGAGAAGAAGGAAGGAAGGAAGCAAGGAAGGAAGGGAGGGAGGAAAAGAAGGAAGGAAGAGCAAGGGGTGTGTCATACTTTCACTTTTCTTCTATTCCTGCAAACAAATGTTTTATATTCGAAATTCTAAAGGAGTTTTATCCCTAGATACATATGCTGTCACCCTACCCATTCATTCCAAGGAGCCAAGCAGAATATTCCTTCTAATTCTGTACTCAGTCTGAAAAGCAAAAGGTTCTTAAGACAGTTATCTAGAATGTCAGTCATCATTTCAGTGGCATAAAATATGGATATACTTGGATGACTGCAATATTTAGCTGCTTGTCAGACTTTCAAGTAAACTCATTGTAAAAATTTCTCATTTCCTAGTACTATATATGCTACTGACTATATTTTCTCCCCAACTTTCTGTAGGTAAAACTGGTAATATTATTACTAGTATGCATTAAGAGAATGGGAGCATGGGCAGTCTTTTGCCTTCTAATGAGATATATAAATCAATTGAGAAATGAACATTTGAGAGGTTAGAATATATCAGGCACTATGCCATGAATTTATCAATGATCTGTGATTTCATGATTATCTCTTAATTTTTAACTCAGTTGTCTTATACTTCCAGGATTTTGATCATGTTGCTCTCTCTGCCCCTCTTATACCTGTCTTATATCATCTCTCTTTACCCTTTGGGACCTAGTTCAAGTACCACCAACTCTAGGTAGTCTTCTAAACCCACTTCAGCTGGTTTGGGAGGCAGTTGTCTGTGCTTTCCTCTCCATTGTAAAAGTCACTTCTTTTCTGGCACTGGGTCTGTGAGATCATGAAGCTTTGGTTACATATGTTGAGGGGCACCCCCCTAGTGCTTGTCATCCCAGGCTCCCTTCTCTGAATAACTGCCTAACCTATAGTCCAGAGTTTTCTTATGCACAAGAGTTTATTCACTCTATCTGCTGACCCTAACCCATGCAGAGTTGATTTAGTGGAGATCTCCCAAAGATGAGGGCTTGTCGGGGGCTTGGCCTAAGACATATTCCTATATGATTGATTTTCAGAGGGTCTATCAGGCTAGTTGGGTTAATTAGATCCTGTCTCTGACCTACTGATGCAGATAAGGAGAGAATACCTGAGTCACACTAGTGCCAGATATCTATAGTACTATATGGTAAATTCACCTGCTGCTCAAGGGACAGGGAAAAAAATATTGTTATTGCAGCTTGGCATTCTGTTTGACCCTCACTTTTTTTAGCAAAGCTATCCTTGACCCCAAACTATGTTAAGCCCACCGATACATGCACTCTTGTTAAGTTTCACTGTTTTAAACTATGTATTTATTTGCATGATTAATATCTTCCTCTCTATAAAGCTGTATTAGGTAGAAGTGGATTTGTGCTTCCAGTCCAGACATTCAAAAAGATATACAGCTGACTGAACGTTGAATGACCTGTTATTTTCATCATACTCTTCTCCAAACAGCTGGTAAATTCCTACCTACTAAATTTTACTTAAAACAAAAATCCCTCTGCTTAGAACAGTTTTAGAAATACGTGTTGAAATAGTGACATCAGTTAAGCCCTAGTGCCCATCCTTCCTCCCTCCACACACATTCATGGATTTCCTAGCCAACCAGGATTCTTACATCTGTGAATTCAGAACATTTATTATTTTTATTATTTTAAATGCCAGAGATATTCTGTCTTTCATTGTATGTGTATGCACATAACAAATTGACAACTTCCTGCTGTAAAAAATGATTATTTCATCTGTAATACACCATAGCAACTATCACTTACTCTTATATAAGAAGTATAACAAAGCTGGGTATGGTGCCACATGCATGTAATCCCAGCACTTTTGGAGGCCAAGGTGGGTGGATCACCTGAGGTCAGGAGTTTGAGACCATCCTGGGCAACATGGTGAAACCCCGTCCCTACTAAAAACACACAAAAAAATTAGCCAGGCGTGGTGGCGTGTGCCTGTAATCGCAGCTACTCCTGAGGCTGAGGCAGGAGAATTGCTTGAACTCAGAAGGCGAAGGTTGCAATGAGCCAGGATCACACCATTGCACTCCAGCCTAGGTGACAAAGAACAAAACTCTGTCAAAAAAAAAAAAAAAAAAAAAAGAAGTATAACGTGATCTGTTTGTTGACTGATACGTGTTTTAAAATGAGCATAATTTTGGCCTTTTCTTTTTTTAATGAATATTTATTGAGCCTAATTTTCCACTTGGAGAAAAAGTCCAGGGAGGTTGTCAAGTTCAAGACAGCTAGCTTATTTTATATAACAATCAGTGTTCTAAAGAAAATACACTGGAGCAAGGAGATAGAGAATTACTCAGCCAGGCAGGGAAGGTCAACTCCAGAATGAGTGGTTGCTGAAAGCCATTTGAACTGAAAACAGCTTTACAAGAAGAGCTTACTATGCCTTGTTCTGGGGATAAAGCATGCCAGGCAGAGGGTATATAGCATATGCAAAGATCCTGAGGGCATAACTTGGCCTTCTTAAGGAGCAAAGATAACATCAGAGAGGCTGAATCATTTTAAGTAATAGTGAAAGTAGGAACAAGGTGAGATAGAGGAAAGATCAAGGAAAGCTTTGTAGGCTGTGGCAAGGCATTTGGATCTTATTTTATACTGGCTGGAAAGCCATTAGGGGTTAGTACACATTTGTATACATTTGTACAAACTGAAGTTTTTGTACATGCATAATATTTATTAAGCATCTCCTATATACTAAAAACTATTTGCAACCATTGCAATCAGAGATAATTTAAACAGAGACACTCCCTTCTAAAAACCCACAATCTATTAGAGAAACACACACACACACACACACACATAAGCTACTTTGTATACTTAGAATGTAATAAGTACTATATTAGAGACAGACTAATCCTAAACTGTTAAGCCCAAGAGGACAGAAGCATCTTCTGACTTGCTTATTTTTGTTTTCTCAGCTCATAACACAGTAGCTGGCACGTAGTAGGTACTCAATAACTGTCTACTGAAGAAAACGAACAGGGAGGAAATATGGTAAATAAGGACATAAGTATGTAGGTATGGATTCTGTCTAGGAATAAAATATGTGTAGTTCAGCTTTTCTATTTGCTTTCTACGGGGGCTCATTTTGTGAACTGACACAGAGTTTATCTAATCTTCATTTTTCCCTGAATAAATCATGTCCTACAGTTATGGAGGCATCGCCGTTACAGAACCAAGGATTTTCAGTGGTAAATGTAGAAAAAGCTATCATAGATGTCCCAGGTGGGAGATTATATCAGCCAGTCCACTTATCTAGAGCTTGGGTGACATAAATGGACCTCACAAACACCGGGAATTTGCTTGACAGGCTTTGTGGAAATGCCAGCTAGCCTGACAAGTGCTTCGTCATGGGAAGTATGGGTGATAGTGATAAAGATGAGGACATTGTAAAAAAGTGGGGACACACTAAAGAGTGTCACTGAAAGAACAGAGTCAGGGAAGAGGAAAGAAGGCTAGGAGGAAGGCCTAAGGATTGCAGGGGGAAATCTTGGAAACTGAATACTTGACCTGAACAACTAATCAGAAGAAGGAAATATGTATGTAAATCTTGAAGTGTCTTCTTCAAGAAACCAAATACTGAGAAGGCAGCTCCTTTTAGTGTTTGTGAGCGAGTCACTGTAATTTTCATTAGGACCCCAGAGGCAGCCGTGCAGTGAAAGTATTTACCATTGCCTGCTCCTCCCTTCTCCAGCAACAATTGAAGAATGGCAGCAGCAATCGTATTCTGGGAAGGACTGGGGTGAGTATAGACCCTCAGAACTAGAAGACTGCTTAAAGATCATCTGTTTCAAACTTCCATTCCACAGACAAGGCAACTTAGGGTGAGAGATGTCAAGCAACTTGCCACGGTCACTATTTTGCTTCACTAGATGAGCCAATAAGAGAATCCAGGTCTCTTGATTCTAGTCAAAAATGTTTCTGGGCAACAGTGGAGTCCCAGCTGCTTTTTAAAGCATAGTGATATGAAGGCAATTTGGCTTGAAGGGGCGCAAGGAGTGGTCAAGTGAGCTGGAATTCTTCAGCCTGTTCATTGGTCAATAACTGTGTTTATTGTTTAAACATAAATAGCATGAGGTAAGGTTTAGGGATGAAGGCTCAATGGTTAAGTGAGAAACCAAAAATCCTTAGAGACCATTCTAACAAATAACCTTAATTTCCTACATATATCCTATTTATTTCCTACGTATATCAACTTTGAGTTGTACTCACTTCATGCAAATCTTAAAACTAACCTGGCATGGAAGGTATTAATTAGTCACTGTGTGGTTAACTAGTCTGTTATAAAGTTGTGAAAAGCCATGGCATGGATCATAGATTTCAAACAGACCTGTGTTTTGAGCTTGACTCTTCCCCGTATAAATTATGAGACCTTGAGGGGAGATCTCATAATTTGTGCCTCAGTTTCCTTCAGTGTAAGATGAGATTAATGGCCCTGAATAATGATTATCATAATGCTTGGTTATCGTATAAAATAACATAAATACATGCATATACACATATGTACACGTGACAGCCAATAGCAGATATTAAAATATTCATTGATGTTTATTATAAAAATAGGGTAAAATTATAAAGCTGAGTCAGTACCCACACTGGCAATATTGCTTCACACTTTAGAGAATTTGATAATTTTAGAGTGAATTTTCAAATTACGAGGATCTATGTTCTTGCTTCTCTCCTTTACTAGTTATTTGAACGCCGGACAAGTTACCTAGTAAGTATAAACATTCCTTATCATTAATAAAAGGTGAGGGAAGAAATGGGAACTTAGGGAGTAAGGTGCTATGAGGCTTACATTAGTTAGCCACATAAAAGTTAGTATTGTGCCTGTCTCAGCTGTAACTATTATTATTTTTATTTATAGGAAGTTGCTTTCAGCCTTTCAGAACATGGTGCTATCTGAGACTGGGTGTTATAAGGAAGAAAGCATGACTTTGAGATAAAGTTTCCCTCTCTAGCTCTGCTTCTTTCCCTTCTTGTCATCATTAATGTTTTCCTAAAAGGCAGGCAGTTAGAGAATGGGCTAAGGCATCATTGCAGAGGACTCAGAGCTTATAACCAAGCCACACACAACAGCCAATGAAGAAACTGGATTACTTGATGGGATGTGTCATGTACAAGCTTGAAGACAATCTATGAGTGTTAAATTATTCTCATCTTTCCATAAAACCCAATATAAAAGAAAAAAATGTTTTCCCCTGGCTAAGATTATATTTCTATCTCAGATCTAAGGTTGCATACACAGGAGGAAAGAAGATCTCTTCTCTTTGTTTTCAGATGAGGAACCAGAACAGACAGCATTCCACACTCGTTAGAGGCAGAGCTGGGGCTAAAATTTGGGATTCTATTAAGATATTTGCATTAGATCACGCTGAATTCATAAATTTCCCTTCTCTTAAACAATTGGTATGGAATGTAATTAGACTGAATAAATAACCAGACATTTAATTTCATGCATATATCTACTTCTTTTGGAAGATACTTTATGAAAGCTGTTCATTCAACATTGAATCCAGGCTCATGAGAATTCTGCAGAATGGAATTATCATCCTTTATTTACCAAGATGTCCATTAAGATAGAATAAACCAGGGATTGGTACTAATTTTAAAGCCATTTTGAAGACAAAAGAAAAAGGCTGGGCTCAGAATCACTACCTACTAAGTGCCAATGAATCCCCTATACCAATACCCCTTCTTAGGAAGAAAACAGGAACCCATGGAAACGATCATGGATTCTAGTGTCAGAGAGATGTGGATTACATATCCAGCCCTATCACTGACTGTGGAATACCCTGAGCCTCACCATAAAGTGGGCATAATACCAATCTTACAAGACTACTTTAAAGATTAATTAGAATATAAAATTAAGGAGCATAATAGTTAAGTGCTAAGTAAATACCAGTTATGTTCCCTTCCCCTTTCCTTCACTTCTTGGGGATTCATGGCTTTGAAACGTCAGTCTTTCCTCTCCTGGAGTGACTTGTTTTTCTTAGGAGCAGTCCACAGATAACATTCCTTTAAACTTCATGCTTTAAACTTCTGAGTAATCCCCCTTGGTGAAATGAATCATGTCCGACTTTGACTTACATTATCATGTCTATAATCACCAATAGCTCTTTGGCTTCTGTTCAACTTATGGTCATATTTATGTTGATCCCTTTAATTCTGGACTCCAAGGGAAGCATGCCCGCCCCACTAAATATGTCAGTAGAGAAGGATATGCAGAATGTTGGTGTCAAAAGTAAATACAAGGGAGTAAATATTACTTAACTTTCACCTGAAAGAGGAGAAACTAAGTTCCCAACCTCCACACTGAGAACTCCAGACATTTGACAGTGACATTTTTAAATATAAAATTTCACTTTATTATATTGGTTAAATGTCCAGAGACTGGACTCTGGACAGTAAGAAGAAAATTACCTACTTCTGAAGGAAGGAAACCTTCTGAAATTGGAATAAGAATAGTTTTATAAAAATTTAATGATTTAGAATCACCAAATTTTATGCTTGGTGGAAGACCACAGAATCTTTAAGCCCGACGGAGGGCAAAACCCCAACCTTAACCAAAATTGCTCTTCCTTAGAAAAACTGGAACACATTTTCTAGAACCTGTATGTTTTAACAAGATTTTTTTAAACTGCTTCTACTTCCATAATATATTTAATATAAGAATATTTCACCATCATTTAAATGACAATGTCAAAGTAGAATCATGTCTCAAGAGTTTAGTGCCAACATTTTTGTTTATATTTATAGTCACATTGGCTCTAAAAAAAATTACTTAAATGACAGCATTTAAACATGATTGCAGTATTTCTAAAAGTTGGATACATGGAGTATGGAAAGTCTGGATTTTCATTTTCCTGAAGGCACCAACCATATTACTCAAGTATTTGAAACACTACTCTAAAATATTTGATTCACTGAATGCTATGCATGTGTTTTTGGAAAATGTCTTAGACTTGTAGAAACTTCAGATATTCTCATCTGTAAAGTGGGTATAATAATGATCTCACACACTAACATTCAATCAAATGACATAATTTAAGATATTTAGCTGTATTGTAGAGGTAAGATATGTACAATAAACCTGACTTACTATTTTCCTTCCTCTAAACTCTTTTTATACATTCACTTCTTGAGACCACCAGCAACATACATTTTATATATTATTAACTAAAACAAATAGTGGACATATTTTGTTACTAATAAAACACATAAAATTATTAATATATCAAATGATGAGGGTAGGTAATCTCAGGAAATACAGCTCTAAAATAAATAAGAAAGTTTGGAATATGTAGGGAAAATGCTGCTTTTTTAGGACAGTTCTCTGGTCTTACTTGGAGGAGAGACACCAAAACTCTCTCTCATCCTGGAAATGGATCCTCTGATTCTATCATCAATAGGCAAAGTACCACCCAGTAAGGAAACCTATATTTAAAGAGATAATAGTATTAGCCAGGTTGCTTCAGGCATTGTATCTAATGAGTTTAGAATAAACCCTGGGTAACTTTGTATCAGAGGGGGACAGTTTTCCCCAGCTTTACTTTCTCTTTCCCTTTACTTGAAGTATTGGCAAAGGCCAGAATTTGTGCTACCATCTCGGTTTTATGACTGCTACTGAATTTCATGGCTTGAGTGAGGACACATCCTATAGTTTATGGCCCTGCCACACTTTTCCCCATGTCCTGAGAGACTGAATATTTTTCCTAAATCTCCCTAACATTTAATAAAGAGGAAGGTATTGTCCTGATAGGAACCATTCAAATACTATAAAGCAATGTTCAATTATATAATAAATAATTATTGAATCTGTACATTTTCAGGATCATTTTGGGTATTAAATGGCTGAACAGGTTAGAAGGACTAATGCAGTGTCTGGAACACACAGCAGATACTCTTAATTATGAGACACTTATTTTAATTATCTTTATTCAATTAGTGGAGGCTTTACAAATCTCTAGGAATTTGAAATATAATTTAGCTCTTTCTTAGCTACTTAACACTTAATGTAATAAGAATGTAGAGGCTGGAGTGGTGGGAGAAATATTTAGTAGCGTTCAAATCACTAATAGGAATAGATGAGATGGAAAGGTCCTGGATTCAGGCAGAAGTTGTCTATGTCTATGGGGATCGAGGCTTAATCGTGAAAGACAGGAGAGTAGAGATAAAGGCCAAACTGTATTCACATTGTAAACAGGTAAACACAAAGATAGAAATCATCCTGTAGAGAATGGCCAGATCCTGGTGGTAAGAGTCTGGAAGGGGGTGGGCTCACATGTGATAAACAGATAAGGGGTGGATCATAGGAGTGATAACAGTAAGGGATGTGTAACCACGCAGCATCTGCAGAAAGAGGAAAATCCAGTTGCACAATCCAAAGTGACAGCATCCAGGCAGGGTCTGTGCTCTGTAGGCTGAATGTTTGAGGAGTCTGGAGAGGTGGGGTGTAATTAGTTTATAGATTTATCATAAACAGAGATTGTCCAAACTGATTTGTATCACTGAATGAGCCTAAACAGCTAATGCTGGCTGCTTCTTGTCTTTCATCTTTTTAAATATCATCTCCTCAGTGCCAAGAAACAGGTTCTGAGTGTAAAACCCAAGAGCAAGAATAAATCCTGGAAAAATGAGATAAAAGTATAACTGGGAATTTGTGCATGTGAGAGTACTTTGTCCTTCTGGGTGACTATACATACACACATGCACCCAGTTGGGTTCATCTTGTGAGGAAGTAGATGAAATATGACGATGATATGATAAGTCAGATTTTTAAAAATAATCTTGTCATTTCTTTCTGCATGCAAAGATGTCCTATATTCACAGTAGTGAATGCAGTGCAATTAATCCAGTTTTTTTTATTTAGAACAATTTCAAAATTTCTTTTGAGCCACTCTTTGGTGAAATATATACCAACTTTTTTTTATTTTTAAATGAAAAATTCTATTGTTCAGTTGAATCACTCTACTCTTTCACTAGTATTCACTCTGGCTAATGTTTGGCAGTTTCCAAAATTCAAATCCACCTTCAAATGATGATGAATTTTATCACTGGTGACATTCAATATAGCATCAGTTGAAAATAATATTTTTACCAATTTTCATTCTAAGTAAGATGTGATTCTAAGGAAGAGCAAAGCTGTTTATAGTGCCTGTGGAAACAGCTAGATGATATGTTTTTCTATAGACTCATCTTATGTATCTTTCATTTACTCTTTGTATTGACAGTGATTTTTCACACAGCATAGGACTGATCTGATTTTACATAAAGCAAAGGAAACATGTCAATAGAATAAAATAATCAGGTTAAGGTAGTTGCCTTGTGGTTTGTCTCATACAACTATATAATCAGTCTGTTACCTCAGCATGTCTTGATGTTCGTTTGGATAATAATTGCAATTTGTTACTTTTGTCACTATTTCAGTGTTTACAGGACTTCATCCATGGACATCATCCCATTTGATCTTCAGAAACACTGTAGGATATTCATTGCAGAATATAAGATATTTTCTATTTCCATTATAAAGATGATGACTGTTGAGAGAGTTTAAGTGATTTGCACAAGTTACATAGGAGACTAAAAGAGATCTAGCTTAAACATATTTCATGAAAGAACTCTTTCCATTCTACTATGTGAAACTCTTTAAAAAATTGTCTGCCATAAAACGAAGGTTCGCATAAAAAACCAAGCCTAAAAATTTAGCAGAGAAGAAGTATAGAGAATATCAAATAGCAAGGTAATTTGTTCATGTGCATGTTATGCACATGCACGCACACGCCATAGAGAGAGACACACAGAGACAGAGAGAGAGTATGTCTGTGTGTAAGTGTATTTATTAGGTAGCTGATAACAGCTCAAGTAGATTAAATGTACTGAGAGCTTTCTTAATTTTTTTATACACCAGTCTTAGGAACGACATAGGACAAACTAAAACAATTGTGGCCATTATTGATGGTATCTATGAGCCAAATATGTATAGACTTTTGAAAATATATATTAGGTTAAACTATCATTCTCTACAAATGATTGTGCTTATTGATGTTCTACCCCTTGCTGTTTTCACACAAGTTTTGCACACTTTTCTTGAAAAACTGCTGTTTAAAGTTGACTTTGTTCAATAATGATTTTCCAGATTCAAAGTGTGCACATTGATTTATTTTTTGTCTCAACTTCAGTAACTCAATACTTCATGGTTAGTGTTTAATTATTCTCAAATTTTGTCTCATCTATCAATTTCTTTTCATTTAGAAAATAATTACTGAATGGACGCATGAATTGATTCTTTTTTATTAATTGGTTAATGTTTTTAATTGATACATTATAATTGTACATATTTCTGAGATAAAATTTTATGCTTTGATACATATCTATATTGTATAGTGATCCAATCAAGGTAGTGGCTCTATCGCCTCATGCATTTAAATGCATTAACCACTCACTGTTCTACTTTCTGCTGCTATGATATCATATTTTTATTTTTTTTATTCCACATATAAGTGAGCACATGCAGTATTTGTCTTTCTTTGTCTGGCTTTTTTCACTTAATTTGATGTCCTTCAAGTACATCTATATTGCCACAAATGACAGGATTTCATTTTTTTTAGAAGACTGAATAATATTCTATTGACACATTTTCTTTATCCATTTATCCATTCTTTGACACTGAGGTTGATTCCATATCTTCGCTATGATACATAATGCTCCAATATCTCTTCACAATACTGATTTAATTACATTTGTGTCTATACTCAGTAGTGTGATTGCTACTGTGTATATGGTAGTTCAATTTTTAAATTTTTTTATGTATCTTCCACATTGTTTTCATAATGACAGTACTAGTTTACAATTCAACCAACAGTGTAAAAGGGTTCCCTTTTCTCAGTATCCTCATCAATACTTGTTTCTTTTGTCTTTTTGTTAAATAGTCTAATTGGGTAAGATATCACATTGCAACTCTTATTTAAATTTCCCTAGTGATTTGTAATGTTGAGCATTATTTATATGCTTGTTGGCCATTTGTCTGTCTTCTTTTGACAGAAAGTTCTGTTAATCATTTTTTAATTATGTTCCTCATATATTCTGGATATTAACCCCTCATCAGAAGTATAGTTTACAAATATGTTTTCTCATTTTGTAGTTTGTCTTTTCACTGCAATAAGAGTTTCCTTTGCTGTGCAAAAGCTTTTTAGCTTGATGAAATCCCATTTGTTTATTTTTGTTGTTATTTCCTGTGCTTTGAGGTATTTCAAAAATCTTTGCTCAACCCAATGATGGAGAAGCATTTCCTCTCTTTTTGTGTTTTATCATTTCAGGTAACACACTTAAGTCTTTGATCTATTTTGAGTTTACATGTGTGCATGGTGACAGGTGGAGGTCTAGTATGAATATTCACTTTTCCCCGCAGCATTAATTGAAGAGAGTTTTTGCCATAATGTGTGTCCTTGGCACCTTTGTCATCAATCAGTTGGCTATAGATACATGAGTTTATTCCCAGTCTCTCTCTTCTATTGATTTATGTGTCTGTTTTTATGTCTGTACCATATTTTATTGGTTATTATAGCTTTGTAGTATATTTTGAAGTCAAGTAGAGTGATACCACCAATTTTGTTCTTTTTGCTATGCTTTGTTCAGGCTACTTGGGATTTTTGTTGTTGTTCCATATGAATTTTACTTTTTTTCTATTTCTGTGAAGAATGTCATTGGAATTTTGATAGGAATTGCATTACATTTGTATATCTCTTATGGTATGGCCATTTTAATAATATGAATTATTTCAGTTCATGAACATGGGATATCTTTTCATTTATGTGTGTCCTCTTCAATTTCTTTCATCAAAGTTTATAGTTTTGGTATAGAGATCTTTTGCAACCTTGCTTAAATTTATTCTTAGTTATCTTATTTTTGTAGCTCTTGTAAATGAAATTTTCTTAATTTTTTTTCAGAAAGTTAACTATTGGCATATAGAAACACTATTAACATTTGTATGTATGTTATTTTTCTGTTTTTCTTAGTTTAGCTAAAAGTTGATTGACTTTATTTATCTTTCCAAAAACCAAAGTCTGTTTTTTTTTTTTTTAATTTTTGGAGTATTTTGTCTCTGCTCTGAGCTTCATTTTCCTTCTTCTATGAATTTTGAGTTTAATTTGTTCTTGTTTCTATAGTTTCTTAAGGTGCATCATTAGATTATTTATTGGAAATCCTTTTCTTTTTATTTAGATGTTGCTTTATATAAATTTACCTCTTAGAACTGCTTTTGTTGTTTCTCACAGGTGTTGGTTTAATATCTTTCCATTCTCATTTGTCTTAGGAATTTTTTAATTTCCCTTTTAATTTCTTCATTGTCTCATGGTTTAGGAACACGTTGTTTAATTTCAAGCTATTTATTGTTTCCAAAGTTTTTCTTATTGTTGATTTCTAGTTTTATGTCATGTGGAGTCAGAAAAGATACCTGGACCAGGCCGGGCTCGGTGGCTCACGCCTGTCATCCCAGCACTTTGGGAGGCGGAGGTGGATGAATCATGAGGTCAGGAGATCGAGACCATCCTGGCTAACACAGTGAAACCCCATCTCTACTAAAAATACAAAAAATTAGCTGGGCGTGGTGGCAGGTGCCTGTAGTCCCAGCTACTTGGGAGGCTGAGGCAGGAAAATGGCATGAACCCGGAAGGCGGAGCTTGTAGTGAGCCGAGATCGCGCCACTGCACTCCAGCCTGGGCAACAGAGCGAGACTCTGTCTAAATAAATAAATAAATAAATAAATAAAAGATACCTGGACCTCTAGCTTCATCAGTTTGTTAAGACTTATTTTGTGGCCTAACATGTAATCTATTCTGGAGAATGCTTCTTGTGCACTTGAGAAAAATGTGATTTCTGCAACTATTGGATGGAATGCTCTGTAAATGTCTGTTAGTCTCTGATGCATTTAAGTCCAATTTTTCTTTGTTAATGTTTTGACTACGTGGTCTGCCCATAGTTGAAAGTGGAGCGGTAAAGTCCCCTACTGTTATTGTATTGCCATTTATCTTCCCCTTTAGATCTAATAATATTTGCTTTATATATCTGCATGCTATAATGTTGGATGCAAATGTATTTATAATTGTTATATGCTTTTGCTGAATTGATCCCTTTTATCATTAAATAAATGCTCTGTAAATGTCTGTTAGGTCCATTTGGTCTCTGGTGCATTTAAGTCCAATTTTTCTTTGTTAATGTTTTGACTACATGGTCTGCCCATAGTTGAAAGTGGAGTGGTAAAGCCCCCTACTGTTATCATATTGCCATATTGCCATTGATCTTCCCCTTTAGGTCTAATAATATTTGCTTTATATATCTGCATGCTATAGTGTTGGATGCAAATGTATTTATAATTGTTATATGCTTTTGCTGAATTGATCCCTTTATCATTAAATAAAGACCCTTTTCTCTTTTACAGTTGTTGTCTTCAAGTCTTTTTTATTTGATATAATTATGACTACATATACGTGCTTTTGGTTTTCATTTGCATGAAATATATTTCCTTTTCTTCACTTTCAGTCTATGTTTGTCTTTAACAGTGAAACAGTGAGATGAATCTCTTGTAGGTAACATATAAATCGAGTCTTATTTCTTTCATCTATTAACCACTCTATAGCTTTTATTTGGAGAATCTAATACATTTACATTCAAGGTTATTGTTGATAGATGAGGAATTACTTCTGCCATTTTATTAATTTTCTGGTTGTTTTGTTAATGCTTTGTTCCTTTCTTCCTCTTCCATTTTTTACCTCTGTGGTTTGATGGTTTTCTGTGGTACTAAGCTTTGTTTCCTTTATCTTTCTCATTTGTGTATTTGCTATAATTACATTTTTGTGGTAACCATGGGTCTAACATCAAGAGTCTTAAAGTTATAATAGATTAATTTAAGCTGATGGCAACTTAAATTTGGTCATATAAAAATACTCTATATTATTTCCCTTTCCCCACAATTTATATTTGTGTTGCCTTAATTTGCTTCTTTATCTATTATTGTTTCTTAGTCACCAATTTAATCTGTTGATTTTTACTTTTATTTATTTATTTATTTTTAGATGGGGTTTCACTCTTGCTGCCTAGGCTGGAGTGCAATGGTGTGATCTCAGCTCACTCCCACCTCCACCTCCCGGGTTCAAACAATTCTCCGATCTCAGCCTCCCAAGTAGCTGGGATTACAGGCCCCTTTCACCACACCTGGCTAATTTTTGTATTTTTTAGTAGAGACAGGGTTTCACCATGTTGGCCTGACCTCAGGTAATCCACCTACCTTGGCCTCCCAAAGAGTTTTTTTACTATTTTTACTTCAAAACTTCATACTAGACAATTGAAAGATGCACATAGCACCATTACATCACTGGGGTATTCTGGGTATAACTGATATCTTTATGTCTACTGGTGAGTTTTATACATTCATGTGTTTTCATGATAGTGATCATTATCCTTTGTTTCCAGTTGCAGCACTCTTTAAGCAATTCTTATCAGGCCAGCCTAATGGTGAATTCTCTTTGCTTTTTTTTTTTTTTTCTGTTGGGAAAGGCCTTTATTTCTCCTTTATTTCTGAAGAATAGCTTTGCTGGAACAGTTTTATTGGCTGACAGTTTTTTTTTAATTTGAGCACTTTGAATATATGATTCCATTCTCTCCTCGTCTGCAAGGTTTCTGCTAAGAAATATGATGATACTGTAAAGGTGACTGTTTTATATGTGACTTGACACTTTCTCTTGCTGCTTTTAGAAATCTCTCTTTATCTTTGGCTTTTGACAGTTTGATTATAATGTTCTTCAGAGAGTTTGTATTGAATACAATTAGGGCTTTTGAGCTTCCTGAATCTGTATGTTCATATCCATCTCACCACTTAGAAAGTTTTCAGTTATTATTTTGCAGAATAGGGTTTCTGCACGTTTTTCCACCTATTCTCTCTCTAGTACTCATATAACAGTAATAAAAATTGTTAGCTTAATGATCCCACAAGCCTTTAAGGATTTCTTCTTTCCTTCTTTTTAATTCTTATTTCTTTATTTTTCCTCTGATTGCATTATTTCTTCTGGTTGATATAATGTGTTGTTGAAGCTCTTAATTTTATTTATCTATTTATTTATTTTGAAGCCAACTGAATGGCATGATGTTCTTGGCTTTTGCCTTCCAGGGTACCATCAGACACACTGTGGAAAGGCCTTCAGGTTTCTGTCGCCTCTATATCATTCTCACTATCCTCCCCTTCTTTCCAAGGATCCCATGTCCTGGGATTCCACACTGTCTTGCTCAGAATCATCCAGATTTTAGGCCATAACTCTTTTGCCACCCCCCAGGTGGAGGGATTTTCTGGTTAGAGTCTCTGTATTCTCTTTGCTTTTATTCCCCTCCCTTTTATCTAGCTTCTTCACAAAATTCCCAACCAGGGCAACATGAATGCTCACATATCACTCTCTCTATCAATTGTATTTTCAAACTTAATTCATTGACTTACTCAGCTCCAACATTTAGTTTGTTCTTTTTTTATGATATCTATCAAAATTCCTTATTCAGATCATGAACTGTTTCCTGATTTTATTAAATTGACTGTGTTCTTTTGTAACTTCCTGACTTTCCTTATGATTATGAATTTGAATTCCTTTTCAGGCATTTAATAAATGGTGAGTTATTTTACTTAAGAGGTATTATGTTTTTTTGGAGGGTGAGAATGTTTTCCTGCCTTTTTTTTGTTTTTGTTTCTTATGTACCCAAATTGATATCTGTGCATCTGGTTGTTAAACTAGGCATGTGCAGATACAGAAAGCGAACAGGCTGTCTGTAGGGCTTTTGGGGGAGGTGGTAGGAACTTCCAGGCTGGTTGTTGGGCAAGGCTTGGGCATATGTTGGAACAACCAGCCCAGTGGCTGTCAGGCTATCTCTTCAGAGTGAGGGGGGCACCACCAGACCAGCCACCAGGCCAGTCACAGGTACAGGCAGATGCTGCAGGGCCACATGCCTCTGTGGCAGTCTGTTTGTGTCTTGGGATTTGATATGGTTTTGCTGTGTTCCCACCCACATCTCAACTTGAATTGTATCTCCCAGAATTCCCACGTATTGTGGGAGGGACCCAGGGGGAGGTAACAGAATCATGGAGGCCAATCTTTCCCATGCTATTCTCGTGATAGTAAATAAGTCTCACAAGATCTGATGGGTTTATTAGGGGATTCTGCTTTTGCTTCTTCCTCATTTGCTCTTGCTGCCACCATGTAAGAAATGCCTTTCACCTCCTGCCGTAATTCTGAGGCCACCCCAGCCAAGTGAAACTGTAAGTCCAATTAAACCTCTTTTTCTTCCCAGTCTCGGGGATGTCTTTATCAGCAGTATGAAAACAGGCTAATACAGTAAATTGGGACCAGTAGAGTGGGGCATTGCTGAAGATACCCAAAAATGTGGAAGCAACTTTGAAATTGGGTAACAGGCAGAGGTTGGAACAGTTTGGAGGGCTCAGAAGAAGACAGGAAAATGTGGGAAAGTTTGGAACCTCCTAGAGACTTGTTGAATGGTGGAGCAAAAGTAACACTTGTTATGTTTTAGCAAAGAGATTGGCGGCATTTTGCGCCTGCCCTAGAGATTTTTGGAACTTTGAACTTGAGAGAGGTGATTTAGGGTATCTGGCAGAAGAAATTTCTAAGCAGCAAAGCATTCAAGAGGTGACTTGAGTGCTATTAAAGGCATTCAGTTTTATAAGGGAAACAGAGGATAAAAAGCTTGGAAAATTTGCAGCCTGACTGTACAATAGAAAAGAAAAACCTATTTCCTGTGGAGAAATTCAAGCCAGCTGCAGAAATTTGCGTAAGTAGCAAGGAGCCTAATGTTAATCCCCAAGACCATGGGGAAAATGTCTCCAGGCCATATCAGAGACCCTCACAGCAGCCCCTTCCATCACAGGCCAGGAGGCTGAGGAGGAAAATGTGGTTTTGTGGGCTGGGCCTGGGGTTTCTGTACTGTATGCAGCCTAGGGACTTGGTTCCCTGTGTCCCAGCTGCTCCAGCCATGGCTGAAAGGGGCCAACCTACAGCTTAGGTTATGGCTTCAGAGGGTGGAAGCCCCAACCCTTGGCAGCTTCCATGTGATGTTAAGCCTGAAAGTTCACAGAAGTCAAGAATTGAGACTTGGGAACCTCCGCCTAGATTTCAGAAGATGTATGGAAATGCCTGGATGCCCAGGCAAGTTTGCTGCAGGGGTGGAGCCCTCATGGACACCCTCTGCTAGGGAATTGCAGAAGGGAAATGTGGGGTTAGGGCCCCCACACAGAGTCCCTACTGGGGCACTGCCTAGTGGAGCTATAAGAAGAGGGCCACCCTCATCCAGACCCCAGAATGATAGATCCACTGACAGCTTGCACTGTGCATCTGGGAAAATCATAGACACTCAACACCAGCCCATGAAGGCAGCTGGAAGGGAGGATTTACCATGCAAAGCCACAGGAGTGAAGATGCCCAACACTATGGGAACCCACCTCTTGCATCAGCGTGACCTGGATGTAAGACCTAGAGTCAAAGGAGATCATTTTACAGCTTTAAAATTTGACTGCCCCACTGGATTTTGGACTTGCATGGGCTCTGTAACCCCTTTGTTTTGTCCAATTTCTCCCACTTAGAATGGCTGTACCCAACACCTGTACCCCCATTGTATCTAGGAAGTAACTAGCTTGCTTTTGATTTTGCAGGCTCGTAGGTGGAAGGGACTTGCCTTGTCTCAGATGAGACTTTGGACTGTGGACTTTTGGGTTAATGCTGAAATGAGTTAACACTTTGGGGGATGGTTGGGAAGGCATGATTTGTTTTGAAATGTGTGGACACCATATTTGGAGAGGCCAGGAGGGGAATGACATGGTTTGGCTGTGTCCCCACCCAAATCTCAACTTGAATTGTATCTCCCAGAATTCTCACATGTTGTGGGAGGGACCCAGGGGGAGGTAATTGAATCATGGGGGCCAGTCCTTCTCATGCTATTCTCGTGATAATTAATAAGTCTCATGAGATCTGATGCGTTTATCGAGCATTTCTGCTTTTGCTTCTTCCTCATTTTCTCTTGCCGCTGCCATGTAAGAAGTGCCTTTCACCTCCCACCATGATTCTGAAGCCTCCCCAGCCATGTGGAACTGTAAGTCCAATTAAATATTTTTTTCTTCCTGGTCTTGGTGGGTATGTCTTTATCAGCAGCATGAAAATGGACTAATACAGGATTGCTACATGATTGGCTATCAAAGTAGGCATATGTCAGTGCAGGAAGGGTGGAATTGCAGGGCTCTGTGGGGCTCTGTGGTGGTTCTTCTATAGGATGGGGCCACTGTATTACTGGCTGTAGAGCTGGTGGTGGGCATGTGCAGACTTGGGGGCTGCCAGTTGTGTGACAAATCTGTGTAGGCAAAGTGGCCAGTCTGCTGTTTGGCAGCTTCCCTGCTGTACAGGTTAGCCTGGGTGTGTTGCATGGGTTTGGACACCAGGATCTCAGCTATCTCATCTCGTCTAGGCTGTGGGCAGTCACGTCATGGTGCTGGAGGAATCCATATAAATAAAGTAGAGTTACAGTGAGGCTTCAGGGATGGCGAGGTCTTCCGGAAGAACACAATCTAGTAGTGGGTCTGGTTTCAAGACGGCACTATGCTGTAGCAGCTTTGGTCATGGGAGTGAGTGGTACACAAGGTGGGCTTGTATTCAAAGGCAATGCAGATGCACAGACAGATAGCTACTTTCCAAACTGGATTTGGGGCCTGTGAGGACCAAAGCCCTCTCTTACAGCAAGGATAGCTGGTGTTTGTGGCAGCAATGGGGACCCCTGGAGATCTCAGCTTACCTTTTCTCCATAAGAAGTCCCTCCTGACTCTGTGCCAACGGCAGTGGGGGAAACACTGTGGCAGAGGCAGGATATCTCACTTCCCTCTCTACAGTGCTATCCTCGGCTTCCGTACTTCACAGGGATTTCACTGTGCCCCTGGTGCTCTCCAGTGTACTTCCTAGGTCACTCTAGTCTAAATATATTTGCTGATTCATTGGTTTTCCCTCTCTTTTGTGGGAGCAGGGAGGATCAGTGTCAGGTAATTCTAATTGGCCATTAGAATTATGAAGTCATAAATTCATATGACTTCAACCCATATGAATTTAGATATAGGTTCCCTCTCTCTGTGTCAGCCCCACAATAGATAGCAAAATGCTTAAAATCAGAATAAGAATATTGCACTTTGTGTTCACCATACCTACAAAAGCTTACCACACAATAGAAAACACAATTGTTTCATAATTGATTGATTATAATCTATTTGGAACCCTTATTAAAATTAATAAAATATTAGGAAAATTATAAGAGAAGACATTATTTGATGTCTAGTTGTAAGTGAGTTACAACTGATGTAAAAATAACTTTGTAACAAAATGAAGATAGATAAGTGAATTAAAAGATATTTTGTTCTCATAAGATTAAATATGTCTCCTAAACCAAAATATTATTATACAATTACTTTATCATTACTATTTCATCACAGATAAAGCAAATTCAGTTGAATTTTTTAAATTATCAATTACATATGTAGATATAAAAATAAACATGACATTGTATGAGTGTGTGCATGCATGAGTGTATATGAATTCAACTAAAAATATTCCTGATGAAATACTTTTAAGGGGAAGGTGAGAGCATAGACCTTTTTGCTCAATCACATGGGTCCATTTAGTAGATAACTATAATATTTATTTATTTGTTTTTGAGACAAGGTTTCACTCTGTCACTCAGGCTGGAGTACAGTGGCATGATCACAGCTCACTGTAGCCTTGATCTCTCCATCTCCTGGACTCAAGTGATCCTCCCACCTCACTCAGCCTACCAAGCAGCTGGGACTGCAGCCACTCACCACCGTGCCTGGTTAATTTTTGTATTTTTTGTAGAGACAGGGTCTTACCATGTCGCTCAGTTTGGTGTTAAACTTCTGGGTTTAAGTGATCTGCCCTCTTCAGCCTCCCAAAGTGTTAGGATTACAGACGGGAGCCACCGCACCTAGCCCCACAGTTTTTATTGTCCCTCATCTTTTCAGAAGTAAACATAAAGCATCTGGAATGAATTTCAAAACTGCTTTTTAATAGTGATTTGCCTTATCTCCTACGAAAAGACTGCCATGCTTTAGACATTTAAAAATATAGAGAGATAATTCTAGTCAATTGGTTACCTGGGTACTCTGGATACATGACAGAGAAGAGGAGTGATATAATAATATGTGGTTGCAAAATTCCACTGAGAGCGAACGTGCCAATGTACAATTTCAAATTCCATTTGCATTTTAAAAGAAGTGTGCTTTAAAATAATTTCACTTCGAACATTTTATGCCTGAATGTATTTTCCATAACCCCCGGGGGACACACATTTTCTGTTAGTAATTGAACACATTTTCTTGCTCCAGTATTACAGCCATTTATTGAGCAAGTTATGCCAAAATACCTATCAAAATTATTTTGAGGTGTAAAAATATTGTGTCACCTGCTTCTAATTCCAAAACAATCCAAGTTATATTTTATTTAAAATTTCCAGCCAAATATCCAGTTAACAGAAAAATATAATTAGTGAAAATGATCTCCAAAATTTACAATCTGAAAGAGTTTTAACTCGGTTCCCAGGAGATTGGAAATATTTCTGTTTGTTGATGACATTTCCATTGAGATTCTAGAGCACCCACATTTGTAGGAAAAATACATAATTCAAATGCCATACATTGGACTGGGTTTTGCTATTTGAAAAACAAAGAATAATAACATTTTTCAGCTGAAAAGCATCTTCATAATTTACTCTTCTAGTCTTTTCATTTCAGAGATGAAGAAAAGGAAGCTCAGAAATGTTCATTTATTCCCACATATCACACAGCAAATAAAAGAGTCTAATTAAAATAGAGCTGATTATATTTTCATTGAGTCTTGAAAGATTCCTTGCTGACCAGGAAACCAAGGTAGAAGAGTCAGATGAACAAAAAGAGTGATACTCAGAGAGAAGGATATATTTTCCCTAATTTGCATAATTACCAGCTGAATTAAAACTGCAGTCCACTGTGGATTTCTCCATAGCCTCCTCTAGACCTCAAAGTTTATCTCTGCATTCATTTCCTTTCACACATTACTCTTAGATTAAGTCTCTCCAAGTAGGTCCATCCTGTACTACTCTGGGCTTCATTTCAAAATTGGAGCTTCCCAGAGCCAACACATTAACCCATGGCAATTTGAAGTCCTGCCAAGTAATAGAGAAGAGGCTGACTGCCTTGTAAAAACACCAGTGCTTTGTTCCTCCTGCCTTAAGCTGGCCCTCTAATGGATTACTTGAGCCTTCTGAGAATGCTGATATTAGGCAGATATCTAAAGCTGCACAGAAGGATCTGCTTCTATACCACTGGAATGTTCCCTGAGACCTAAGATATTAAACAAGAGATCTTGAAATGATGCTCTATCTGAATCTTTTCAAATTATTGTTTTGGGAAATTAAAGTGAGGGGTACAATGGGAGCATGACAGCTAGGTAGGGAGGAAAAAATAAATGAATGTATAATGAGCAACTAACATTCAGTGGAGTGAGTAACTAATTAAGTCAGAGGTATCATCCTATCCTAGTTAAGAAGTTTTAAAACATGTCTGCAACCCCTTTGATGCTCTGATGTGGTTTGGCTATGTCCCCACCCAAATTTCATCTTCAACTGTAGCTCCCATAATCCCCACGTATCATGACAGGGACCTGGTGGGAGGTAATTGAATAATGGGGGTGGGTTTTTCCCATGCTGTTCTCGTGGTAGTGAACAAATCTCATGAGATCTGATTGTTTTATAAATGGGAGTTCCCCTGCACAAGCTCTCTTGCCTATCAGGTGGAATTCAGCCCCTGATATTTCACGTGGGTCCTTTTCTATTTTCCCTAAGTGTCAGCCAGTCTGAGAAATAAAGGGAAAGAGTACAAAAGAGAGAAATTTTAAAGCTGGGCATCCGGGGGAGACATCACATGTTGGCAGGTTCCGTGATGCCCCCCACTCCTGAAAACCAGAAAGTTTTTATTAGTGATTTTCAAAGGGGAGGGAGTGTATGAATAGGGTGTGGATCACAGAGATCACATGCTTCACAAGGTAATACAATATCACAAGGCAAATGGAGGCAGGGCGAGATCACAGGACCTGGGCGAAATTAAAATTGCTAATGAAGTTTCGGTATGCATTGTCATTGATAACATCTTATCAGGAGGCAGGGTTTAAGAGCAGACAACTGGTCTGACCAAAATTTATTAGGCGGGAGTTTCCTCATCCTAATAAGCCTGGGAGTGCTACAGGATACCAGGGCTTATTTCATCCCTTATCTATAACCATAAAAGACAGACATCCCCAGAGTGGCCATTTTAGGGGCCTAGCCCTAGACATGCATTCTCCTTCCAGGGCTGTTCCTTGATGAGAAAAAGAATTCAGTGATATTTCTCCTATTTGCTTTTGAAAGAAGAGAAATATGGCTCTGTTCTGCCCAGCTCACAGGCAACCAGACTTTAAGGTTATCTCCTTTGTTTCCTGAACATCGCTGTTTTCCTGTTCCATTTTCAAGGTTCCCAGATTTCATATAGTTTAAACAATTTGTGCAGTTAACGCAATCATCACAGGGTCCTGAGGCGACATTCATTCTCAGCTTACGAAGATGATGGGATTAAGAGATTAAATACAGGCATAAGAAATCACAAGAGTATTGATTGGAGAAGTGATAAGTGTCCATTAAATCTTCACAATTTATGTTCAGAGATTGCAGTAAAGACAGGCGTAAGAAATTATAAAAGTATTAATTTGGGGAACTAATAAATGTCCATGAAATCTTCACAATTTATGCTCTTCTGCCATGGCTTCAGCCGGTCCCTCTGTTCTGGATCCCTGACTTCCCGCAACACTTGCCTGTTGCCATGTAAGATGTGCCTTTGCTTTTTGTTTGCCTTCCACCATGATTGTGAGGCCACCCCAGCCATGTGGAACTGTGAGTTCATTAAACCTCTTTCTTTTATAAGTTACCCAGTCTCAAGTATGTCTTTATCAGCAGCATGAGAACAGACTAATACATGCTTCTTCTACAAGAAGTACGATATAATTGCTCACCCCTTAAATTTGCATCAACATGAAATGATTCACTTCTAATCAATAGGATGCTGTATAAACTATATACAGTTACTACCTGGTTCTCTCTCTCTCTCTTCCTCCTTCTCTTTTAATCTGTCTTGGGTACTGAGGTCTTTGGAGTCCTGCACCTCCATGTAAGAAGTTTAGCTCCCTTGAACTTAGATTATAAGGAGATAGACTAGCCCAAGGGGCTTCAGCTGCTCCATCTCAGAGCTGTTCAAGTCCAGATGCCAGCATGTGAATGAGGAAGACTTCAGATATTCCAACCCCTGGCCTTTGAGGCACTCCTGCTGATGGTAAGAATAGCAGAAAAAAACTTCCTCATAGGGCCCTGTCCAGATTGCAGATACGTGAGCAAAAGTCATGATGTTTTGTTGAAGCCACCAGATGGGAGTGGTTTATTACATAGCCTCAGCACCTGGAACTTGGTCACAGGTGACTCAATTGAGTCTCAGAAATATTTAGTCACAGATATGACTAGTGCAGAGCCAGAAGCTGAATACTGGTTTTGCTTCCCCCAATGCTTCTGCCTTTTCATCACACTATGTAGACCAATATTTTTTCATTTCAGCTGCAAACCCATGATTTCCCGCTTCCCTAATGTGGTGTCTACTGCAGTACAGTCTGAAAGTATGACTAACAGATTCCTGTTGACTCTCAATAACAGTCACAAAGCTGTTATCTGGATGCAAAGTCTCTGTGAAAAGAACCTGTGACACTGATAAAATAGACAATATAACATTGGTACTTTAAATGAATCATACCTTTGGCAGCTAATCTCCAGACAATTTCCTATATACACATGCTACTCTGCCCTTTAAGAGGAAACATATATCCTCTCTCCTTCGTATCCTCTCCCCTTTAAGCCGTGACTGATAGGACCAATAGAATACAGACAATGTGGTGTTCTAGAACTTCTGAGTTCTGACCTCTGCTTCCTTTCTCTTGACACCCCAAGCACTGTCTTAGTCAATTCGAGCTGCTATAAGAAAAATACCATAGGCTAGGTGGCTTAAACAGCAGAAATTTATTTCTCACAGTTCTGGAGGCTGGGAAGTCCAAGATCAAGGTGTCAGCAGATCCGTTGACTAGCAAGTGGCCTTTTCCTGGCTTGCACATGGCCATGTTTGGATTTAATCTCACATGGCAGAGAATCAGAGCTCTTTATCTTCTTAAAGTGGCACTAATCCCATTCAAAGGAATTAATTGTCATTCAAAGATCCCATCTCCAAATACAGTAGACCCTGCTTATCTACATATTGCTTTCCATGGTTTTAGTTACCTCAGATGCAGTACAATAAGACATTTTGAGGGAGAGGGAGAGAAAAAGAGACCATATTCACACAACTGTTATGACAATACAGCATAATAACTTTTATTTTATAAATAATTATTGTTGTTACACTCTTACTATGCCTAATTTATAAATTAAACTTTATCATAGGTACATGTGCATAGGAAAAAAATCACATTATATATGTGATTTGGTACTATCTGTGGTTTCAAGTATTCACTGGGGCCTTGAGACCTATTTCCCAGGAATAAGGGAGGTCTACCTTACCAACCCACTGGGAATTTAGGCTTTACCACATGAATTTAGTGGAGTAAAATATTCATTCCATAACAGCCACCATAAAAAAACCCAGGCTAGTTTGCCCAAAAGAACGGCCATATGACAAGGCCATGGAGGGTAACTTGCTGTGTGGAGAAGGGGCACATGGGTGCACACAGGGGAGAGTTAAACAGCTCCAGCCACAGCCACTATCTGACTGGAACACAGAAAAGACCTCACATGAGGCCAGGAAGGAGAATACTCAGTTGAGCCCAGGCCTACTCTTGGAATCATGAAGTATGATACAATAGTTTTCATTTTTAGCCATTATATTTTTAGGTGGCTATATACTCAGCTATAGCTAATCAGAACAATACATATTATTGTCATTGTTAATCATGCACAGAATAATAAAAACTATCAACTATTGGGACTTCATATGTTTGATAATGTATTTGAAATACTGTTTAATGATCAATAAATTCTGTGTTCAAAACAGTAGTTATTATTATCAACATTCTTTAGATGTGAAAACTGAAGTGTTGACAGGTAAAGTTTGTTGATGAGTTTATGCAGTTATTAAGTAATACAAGTTGGCTATTAACTCAACTTATTTTGAGCCCACAATCTGTTTTACTTGCTTCATTATTACTCACAAAGATCTCACATGTTTGTTATGATGCTGGTGTAAACAAACCTACTGTACTGTCAGTCCTATAAAAGTCTAGCACATACAATCATGTAGAGTACATAATAATTGATCATAATAATAAATGACTATTTTATGACTAATTTAAGTCATAGTAATAAAAAATGACTAATTTAAGTATTTACTAAACTTCTTGTTATTTTTGAGTCTACTTCTTTAGTTTATTTTAAAAAGAAAGTTAACTGTAGAACAGCAAGCAGTTTCTTCAGGACATATTCCAGAAGAAGGCATCATTATCACAGGAGATGACAGCTCCATGCACAGTATTGCCCCTGAAGATTTTCCAGTGGGACAAGATGTGAAGGTGGATGACAGTAATATTGATGATCCTGACCCCGTGTAAGCCTAGGCTAATGTATGTGTTTGTATCTTTGTTTTCATACAAAAGTCTAAAAAGTAATTAAAAAGGGAAAAAGCTTATAGAAATAAAGGTATAAAGAAACAAGATAGCTGTACAATGCATTTGTGTTTGAAGTTAGGTGTTATTACGAAAGTTAAATAAATTAGGCTGATCACCGTGGCTGACGACTGTAATCTCAGCACTTTGGGAGGCTGAGGCCAGTGGACAGCTTGAGCCCAGGAGTTTGAGACCAGCCTGGGCAACATGGTGAAACCTCATCTCTAGGAAAAAATACAAAAAATAGCCAGGCATGATGTGCACCTGTAGTACGAGCTACTTGGGAGGCTGCAGTGAGAGCAAGGCTTGAGCCTAGGAGACAGGTTGCAGTGAGCTGAGATTGTGCCACTGTCCTCCAGCCTGGGCAATAGAGCAAGACTCTATCTCAAAAAAAAAAACCAAAATGCTTATAAAGTAAAAAAGTTATAGCAAGCTAAGTTAAATTTATTATTAAAGAAAGAAATTTTCAATAGATTTAGTGTAGCCTAAGTGTACAGTGTTTATAAAGTCTACAGTAGTGTTCAGTAATCTCATAGGGCTACACATTCACTCACCACTCACTGATTCACCCAGAGCAGCTTTCAGTTCTCCAACTCCATTAATCGTAAGTGCCCTATACAGATGTCCTGGGTTGTTGTTTTTTTTTTTTTTTAATCTCTTACAACATATTTTTACTGTACCTTACCTACATTTACCTATCTTTAGATACATAAACACCATTGTGTTACAATTGCCTACAGTATTCAGTACAGTAACATGTTATACAAGTTTGCAGCCTAAGAGAAACAGGCCATCTCATGTAGCCTAGGTGTGTAGTAGCCCACACCATCCAGGTTTGTGGAAGTGCACCCTATGATGTTTGCACAATGAGCAAATTGCCTAAGGACACCCTTCTCAGAAGCTATCCTGTCATTAAGTGGTGCATGACTGTACTTGTAAGTGAATGCTTTACAGGCATTTTGGAAAGCAAGTTGTTTCAAGGTACTAGTGCTTCCTGGAGGAATCATCAATCACAATTCATGACATCTTCTAGGAGGTGAGAAGTTCTTGAGTGACTGGGGGCCTTCTGTGCTGTAAAGATAATTAGGATTTCTGAATGACTTAGGCAATGTTAGCAACCTATGAAACTGACAAGATTCCTAATATAAAGCTGCCATTCGAGGATGAAGCCTTCTGGGTCTTCAGAGGTTGATCCAGAATTTGGAGGCACATTTCTTTAGGATAAACATGGGGAAAAAATAGTTCCACATTCTATTAAGTGACTATAGCTAATAAAGTGCAATAGATATCACCTTGGAAAGATTTCCAGTTTGAACTGAAGAGCTCTAGCAGCAGCATTTGAGCTAGCATTGTTCTATACTTCCCAAAAGTGTGGAACATGAGTTATGGCCTCTCTTCCTACTGTGTCTTGAGTTATAGAAATTATCCATCTGTCCTCTGATGGATTTTAACCCTTCAGCTTAAAATCCTAAGCACCTTGATTGCATATTTTCCCTAGAGTTGGCTTTTACGAATTAAATCAAGAAAAGTTTTGTGAGGAAAATTTCTCTTTTAAGGATGACTTTCTTCCCCATTTTAGTTTTAATTCAAAAATTATTTATTAATGTTTACTAAGTCTCAGGAAATATTTTTGGTTCTGGGATACAGTGGTAAATAACATAGAAATGAATTCATTCTTTAAGGGGGTTGTATGTTTTTTTTCCCTTTTGCTTCAAAAGTAAGATTTCTCTTGAACTCCATGTTTCTCCAAACTTGGGGAAATGTTTATCCATGATGATGTGTCCCTGTTCTATATATAAGATCAAATAATACTCAAAGAGAAAATGAGATTATGCATGTGCACAATTTCACAGACTTATAGATAGTTGCAAAAGAGACCTTGGAGATAAATACTTCCCAACAAAGCCAAATGAATTGCTTCAATATGTCAAAGGCCCCAGTATCTTACATAAACCAAAATGTCTAATATGCAGTTCTTCATTCTTTATTATCAAACTCTCTCTGAATTTTACATTATTATTCTTTCAGGACACAGCAAGATATTGCCTGTGTTATTAATGCATCAAATTGATTACTCCAAGCACAGTGATGAAGTTCATAGGCTTTGGAGTCAGTTTATATCATAGTCCCAAGGTTCATATTATAAACATTCTCTATATTGGTGGCATAATCTTAAAGAAAATGATATATTTCTAGCAGTGTCACTACTCTTATGTTTAAAATCGAGAAATACATGTGGACCCTGGCACCTTGGAATTACTCAGTGTATGATAATTATGAATTAAAAATTTTTCCCTATTGGACGTCCATTTCAATTTTTATATTTGAAAATGTTTTCCTTGCTAACTCTCAGTTATAAAATAAAACAACACTTTTGTGGTTCTGAATGTCCAGTCTCTGGTGCAAATGGTTATAAATAGGAAGTTGGTAAACTAAAGTTATTTTAAAAGGACAAGGGACCCACACTCCGAAAAAAAGACATGTCTGCCTCCATGTATTTCAAAAATATTTTTTTTTGATGCCAACAATCACTATTAATTTGAAATAGAAAGAAAAACTGAAAAGTTATGAGGAATAATTTCATTCACAAAATGGTGGATAGCCAACAGTGGATAGCCAAGGACAACCGGACATTGTTTCAGGTTCATAGGTCATTGCCAAAGATCCTTTCATCATCTGGGTAATTTGGCTTTCTCCCTCTTGGAAAATTGATGCTGGTTCTCTGTTGTATGTTCTAGAGATACATAGGGGGGTCAGTTTTTGTATCATTCATTGGTTCGTCTCTTCACTACATTAAGTGAAAATGTCTTTAGCTGAAGTTAATCAAAATAAAAGTGTCAAGTCATAAGCTTCAGATAGTTTTTTACCCAATATTAGAAGAAAAAGGACTTTGGCTCTAAGCATTTATTTTCTACAAATGAGTTAGCTTGATTCTTAGTGAATTACATTTATTATTAGCAAGCGTTTTAAGGCAATAAAGTCTGACTTTTCCTAAACTCATCAGCATGTACATATCCAGACACCTGCTCCCATGCCTTTAGTTAACTAGGAAAGTTGTAACTGCTTTAAAACAATGTAGTCTTTGCTCAAATAATAGCATGGGTAATTAAATGCATAAGATCTAAACTATCTAAGTTCAAACTCCAGAAATACAAATTTACCAGATGTGTGTCCTCTATTAACTTGGTAGGCCTTTTCTTAGACAAAGTTTCCCCATCTGTAAAATATGACTAATTATTGTTCTTGGTTTTAGGGTTGTTGTGAGCATTGCTCTTGGAAATCTCTCAATATGTGATTATTACTATTATTATACTTTTTTGACAAATAAATTTAAATAATTGGTCATAGAGAACAAAATCAGTCATTTATAAAAGAGACTGTTTCTTGAACATTGGCTGTGTGCCTGGCCCTGTACTAAGACTGTTATTTCTCATTGCTTAACCTTATCAAGAGGGGTCTGCAACATTTTGTCTGGAAGCACTGTGAAAGTTAAAGAAACACAGTCCAGCCAAAAAAAAATTGTCGAATATTACCATTTACTTTCATTTTTAAAAATATGTGGGAGATTCAGTTGTATTTTCCACAGAGGTATTTCATTTTTTTTTTTTGCTTTCCCTTTTAAAAATACATGTCCATCATACACCACACACCACCATAACTGAAACATCTTTTTCCCAGGAGCCTCCAATTGCTCCTCAGAGCCAAGCCCCACATTGCTTTTTTCTGCTAATACCCATTCCCCTTTCTCCATTTTTAAAAATAGAACTACTTTGCCTTTCATCAGCAAGAAAGAATGTTATTTCTTGAGGAAGCATAGTGACAGGAGGTGAAGGGGGTAGGAATTGATGTGGAAATTGCTCAGTTCTCTTTGGTAATTGGAGGAAACACATCCAAATTTAGCAATTTTTCTTCAGTCACATCCAGTTTATTGTCTTAACCATCTATGAAGTAGTATTACCACTATTTTATTGATGAGGAACTTGAATTTTCAAAAAAACTTTAATCTATCAAGCCATCAAGCTGGATTTTAATCCCTAGTTCATAACATTTGCAAAGTTAATATTTTTCTCACTGGACTATTTCACATGATTGTTACCCTATATTAGGATACACATTCTGAGTCAAGAAAATATACACCAAAAAAGTCTTTAGAAACAAGCCTCACATAGCTCCCCTTGGGGTATACATGTTTTTGATGCAGTGCCTGCCTAGAACCAATCTCAGCTCTTGGCTGAGGTCCCTAGATTTTTATTTTTTCCCTGCTTCTTAAATCTTTATGTTTGTAAGATTGGGCCAAGCTTCACGTTCTTGGTTCATCTATGACACCATCCCATCATATCTGGAGTCATTATGGTTATTCCCATGATCTTATTCCGCAATTGTAATTTATCCCTTATGTTTCTGTGGCAAACTCTACCAGTTTCGTAACTGATATCCATTCTTCTCTTCATTTCTAAAGGCATCCAGGCCAGCAATGCACCCACTAAGAAACATTCTTATCCCTTTAGGATGCGGTGACAAGGAGAGAGTCTGAGGCGAAGTTATAGGGTACTTCTAATGATCTGTGCCTTCATCTGGGCACAGACTGCACTGGTATGTTCTATCAGTAAAACTGTATCACACTGTGCACTTTTCATACCTACATCTTTTGGTTGGTGAATCATTCTTTAATAATAAGTGACTTACATGTTAGACCTAAAACCATAAAAACCCTAGAAGAAAACCTACGCATTACCATTCAGGACATAGGCATGGGCAAGGACTTCATGTCTAAAACACCAAAAGCAATGGCAACAAAAGCCAAAATTGACAAATGGGATCTAATTAAACTAAAGAGCTTCTGCACAGCAAAGGAAACTACCATCAGAGTGAACAGGCAACCTACAAAATGGGAGAAAATTTTCGCAACCTACTCATCTGACAAAGGGCTAATATCCAGAATCTACAATGAACTCCAACAAATTTACAAGAAAAAAACAAACAACCCCATCAAAAAGTGGGCAAAGGACATGAACAGACACTTCTCAAAAGAAGACATTTATGCAGCCAAAAAACACATGAAAAAATGCTCACCATCACTGGCCATCAGAGAAATGCAAATCAAAACCACAATGAGATACCATCTCACACCAGTTAGAATGGCAATCATTAAAAAGTCGGGAAACAACAGGTGCTGGAGAGGATGTGGAGAAATAGGAACACTTTTACACTGTTGGTGGGACTGTAAACTAGTTCAACCCTTGTGGAAGTCAGTGTGGCGATTCCTCAGGGATCTAGAACTAGAAATTCCATTCGACCCAGCCATCCCATTACTGGGTATATACCCAAAGGACTATAAATCATGCTGCTATAAAGACACATGCACACGTATGTTTATTGCCGCATTATTCACAATAGCAAAGACTTGGAACCAACCCAAATGTCCAACAATGATAGACTGGATTAAGAAAATGTGGCACATATACATCATGGAATACTATGCAGCCATAAAAAATGATGAGTTCATGTCCTTTGTAGGGACATGGATGAAACTGGAAATCATCATTCTCAGTAAACTATCGCAAGAACAAAAAACCAAACACCGCATATTCTCACTCATGGGTGGGAATTGAACAATGAGAACACATGGACACAGGAAGGGGAACATCACACTTTGGGGACTGTTGTGGGGTGGGGGGAGGGGGGAGGGATAGCACTGGGAGATATACCTAATGCTAGATGACGAGTTGGTGGGTGCAGCGCACCAGCATGGCACATGTATACATATGTAACTTACCTGCACGTTGTGCACATGTACCATAAAACCTAAAGTATAATAATAATAATAATAAAGAAAAAAAATACATTTTACATCTGTAAAAAAAAAAAAAAAAAAGAAAAAGAAATAAGACATTATAAATACAGCTAAGACCCCACTCCTTATTTCTTCTTCCTTCTTTTCCAGAGGTAACCACCATTCTGATGTTAATATTTATCAATTTCAAACACATTTTAAAAAATACATATACTATCATTTGTATATTTCTAATTTACACACATATTATCACACTCTTAAATATCATTTTATCACTCAGTCTATTGATCTTTTAAGTTATATGTCTTGTGATACATGAAGCTCTGACTAATTCATTTTAACTGTTATGCAGCATTCCACTTTACTAATTAAAGATACACACTTATTACTCTATTAAGAGATGGTTAGGTAGGTCATTGTCATTTTTCTTCTATTTTAAAAATACAATAATTATCCTTCTTCTGCAAGTTTTGGAAAAATTTTATAAGTAGATATCTAGAGGTCTACTGTTTTAGATACATAGTAGAATCAATGGGTATCTTTAGCCCTACAAGATTCTGATAAATTGCTTTCCAAAGTTTTGGTAGCAATTCATACTCTTACAAAAGGCTATTTCTCCTATCTTTACCATAGTATCACACTCTTAAATCTTACAAATTGATAGTGTATAAAATGGTATATAATTATGTATTTTTAATTTGTTTTGCTCTGATTACTAAAAGAATAAAGCATCTTTTAATAGTTCCCTTAAAAAAAATAATAATAATAATAAGTGAAAAAGGAAAGAAAATAGTTACTATAAACAAAAAACACATTTTGCAGCTAATGGTGTCCATGTGGTCTACTTTGAGATATTAAGATACAAGCAGCATTCTACAGGATGGGACTTTGTGGTAAGACCATTGTTTTCCGGATAGAAGACTCAGACCATGACTTTTGACTTTTATCCTTGTCCATTCCCCATTCTTCATTCCTGAGAGTTGGGCATGAATTCTGAGGTAGATCAAGTACTTTATAAGTATAAGGATAAAAATTATATGCTAAAATCAAAAAGCTGGAAGAAACCTAGGCCTTGATTCTGAGCAAGGTAATTTGTCCTGGATTGTCACTTCCAGACTTCTTGTTATTTGAGAAATACATATTCTTTTTTTCTTTTTTGCTTTTATTATTATTTTAATTGACACAATCATTATATATATTTTTGGCCTGCAGTGTGATATTTTGGTATATTTATACCATGTATAATGATCAAATCAGGGTAATTAGTATATTCATCACCTCAAACATTTATCATTTGTTTGTGTTGGGAACATTCAAAATCCACTCTTCTAGCTATTTGAAAATATTCAATTAATTATTGTTCGTTATAGTTACCACACAGTGCTACAGGACACTAGAATGCATTCCTCCCATCGCTGTACTTTTGTACCTGCTAACCAGCCTTTGACTATCTTTAATATTCATGACTGTTACATCCTTCCTTCTTTTTTTCTTTTCTTTTCTTTCTTTCCTTTCCTTTCTTTTTCCTTCCTTCTTTCTTCCTTCCTTCCTTCTTTCTTTTTTCATTCTTTTTATTCAGTCCTAATGTTCCAACATTTCCTAAGAAAATGTAATATTCACTCTGATTTACATCTATTTGAATAAAATCTTACCATTATTACAGCAAAGTATGTGAAGTTAAAATGTTTTATAGATTGGACTATAAAAACCAATCAGCACAACCTCAGTAAATACATATGGACAGGTTAAGTCTTTTGTGGAGAATTACTAGTTTCTTGCACAGGTAATATTACGGTGAAGTTTTTCAGACTTTTTTTTTCTACCTTTTACATTCACTGTTTTCAAATACTGATGTTATCTTATGCCTAATAAATTGAAATCATGTCTTTTAAAGAGCCAAAAGTAAGGTAAATATACTCCAGTGCTTAAGAATGAAGATTTGAGACTGAATATCCTGTATAGCTCGTAAAATTGAAAAACATTCTTAAGGAGGAAATTTTAACTGTTCTGAGCTGAGCAGCATTACAGTACCAAACAGATATTTTTCTAAGAAAAGTCATTTGAACTACAGCATTAATTTCTGCATGTAAATTTTCATACTAGCAAAAGAATTAAACTAAAAAATGAAATAAAATCAGTCATCCAGTAAATGTCACATTTGTACTTGCAGTTGTTCAGACCCCAGACGTTGAAGTCTTACTTATCTCCATTTCTGTCACAGTGCATATCTAGCCACCCAAATGCTGTCTTCTTTACTATCAAAATACATGCAGAATCTGTCCACTTTTCCACCTGCAGAACCCCGTCCATTTTTCTCCAAACACTTGCAACAGGCTCTTTCTCAACAACTCCTATTTAGGGTCTTGATCCCTGTCTCTTCTCCCTGCAGACAGAAATTAGTTCATGCCTCTGCTCAAAAGCCTCCCATACCTTCCCATCTCATTCATACTATGATGGATGGACTTTATTTTGACACACGATTTCTTTAATACCCTGGCTTACTCTTGCCAAGCTCACATCTTACCACTTTTCTCTTACTTTATCAGGATGTGCTTCAGGCTCAGAGACTTTGCACTTGCTGTTGGCTCTGCCTGAAGCACTCTTATCCCAAATGACGTCTCGACTTACTGCCTTACTTTGTTCCCTTCAGAGGTTGGATCAAATGTCACATATCATAGAGCCTTATCCTGACTACCTTATCTAAAATAACTAATGTATGTTACTTTGTTCCTTTCAGAGGCTGGATCTTACTTGGTTCTCTTTTTTCTCTTCAGAGGTTGGATCAAATGTCACATATCATAGAGCCTAATCCTGACTACCCTAACTAAAATAACTAACCACATCTCCTCTTCCTCCTGTTTTGACTATCTCCTCTCCAGCTCATTATTTTTTTTATCATAGCATGCATTATGAGGATTAGTATATTTTAAATTATCTAATTATTTTCTGAGTAAAATATAAGCTCCCTGATAGCAATAATTTAGCATAGTTTATTTACTCCATAAAAATGGACTGAATAGGCTGGGCGTGGTGGCTCAGGCCTGTAATCCCAGCAATTTGGGAGGCCGAGGCAGGCAGATCATGAGTTCAGGAGTTCGAGACCAGCCTGACCAACATGGTGAAACCCTGTCTTTACAAAAAATACAAAAATTAGCCAGGCATGGTGGTGTGTAGCTGTAATCCCAGCTACTCAGGTGGCTGAGACAGGAGAATCGCTTGAACCCGGGAGGCGGAGGTTGCAGCGAGCCGAGATCGCACCTTTGCCCTCCGATTGCACTCCAGCCTGGGCAACAGAGCGAGATTCCATCTCAAAAAAAAAAAAAAAAAAGGGCTGAATAAATAAATTCTTTAAGGAATGAAAAAGATAAAATTTTGCTTCATTTTTAGACATTTGTTTAATTATTGGAGCAAAAGTTGGGCGGGGTTGGGGGGGAGAAAAGAAAGAAACATTGAAGAATTCTGCTTCCCTGGAATTCTTTGCAAAAGACATTCTGACAATTCTTTGTCAACTGCCCATTGCTAACAATGCAGTTACTCGGGCATCATTCATCATGGTCAGCATTCCACATGCAGTGAGAGGAGGGAGCCAGCCATTTTTGCTGACAAACAACTCCCTGCACAGACCCACTACACTGTCTCCTGTCACCCAGGAGAATCCCTGCCCACAAGTGACAGACCCGCAATTTCAGTCCAGAGACACGAGACAGGCAGGGAAGCTCTGTTTTGCTCCTTCAAAAGATAAGGGGTTGCTCTGAGTCTTCTGGTTTAAGATTTATGATTATAAATCTGATAAATAATCAGAGATAAATGTGGTTTATTTTACTGTCTCTTGCCAAAGATTATGCCCTCCCAGACTTCCAAAATATCTGTAGGTTGCATCACGCTATCACTACAAGAATAGTGTAGAACTATGTGAAATGCTCACTGAAATCCCATGCCAGTGTCCTCTTCTTCCTCTAGCTCCTCCTTCTCAGCCTCACTTCCTTTTTTCCTGAGGTAAAGCAGGAATGCATGCACCCACACATGCACACATACTTACACACACATGAACACACACATACTGTCATTTTTTGTGTGTGTGAGTAGTAGTTTTGGACACACATTGCATGAGCAGTTTCAACTGTGAACTCTGACCCGCTTATCCAGGCAATGCATTCCAGGTTTCAGCAGAAAGGCTTTTTAATAAAACCATCATCTTAAGAAAGCAAGCAATGGTGTTTTATTCAAACATATCTAATTCTTAAAAGGTTACATAAATAACCTAAGACAAGATCACATTCAGTCCTGTTTTTCTTTCTGCTATTAGACTGTTTTGTTTTTTTTTTTTGCTATTTTTTCCTTCTCATATGGGGTCATATCATTAGGAGAACCATGGATTAAAGCAGAAAATTTGGAAATGGGCCAAACATACTGAGTTTCCATTCCCATTTTCTAGCCACTTCAGAGCAAGCCAGTGAACACATCATTTTAATGAAATGAATATTTGATCTCATAAGCTAAAATTTATTATTTGAAAGTTTGATTTTAAAATATTTTCAAATCATAAAACTTTTTTAGTGATTCCACAGACGAATTTGGTATTATGCCAAAAATACTGAGAAAATCCCCACCCTTCCTAATCATAGAATGTCAGTACTTTCATTCCAATTTCCTGGTCTAAACATGCTTGAACATTGAAGTACTCAAGAAAAATATAAAAGGTACTTAAGTTTTGGAAAAGGATGCCATACATGGAAGGTGCTTCAAGTATTTTTCTCATCTCATTCTTACAGTATTTGTATATGGGAAGATTATTACAACCAGTTTAAAAATGGGAGAAGAAAGATACCCGCTGGCAGGTGGAAAAGTTAATGGTTAAAAATGGGTCTGACCTCCACCTGTGTACCCAACAAAAGAAACTCTATGGTGGTTCTGACTTGAAACTTCAAATACTTTATAATGTCTTGGTCTTTGGTTCTTTAGAATATGAGGTCTGGGAAGCAACATAAGAAATCTCTGTAGACAAAGTAAAATTTGAACTGGATCTCAATGGAGAAGTAATCTTATAACAAGGATAAAGAAAGATTAAAAAGGTAGAAGGGATGAGGGAAATATATACTGTAATGAGAGAAAGGAAATAATGTTTGGGCAGACAAAGCCTGGATCAATAAGAGCATATAATTTTGTAAAACCATATATTATGACTGGAGATCATTGGTATTATTAGGAGGCAGAGGGTTCTGGGAAATAAGGCTATGAGGATTCTGCAGATATAGTGGAGACCCTGAAGATTTTGTGTAGGAAATGACATGCACAAAGCCGGGGATTAGAATTATTCACATGACAGTGGAGTATAAGCAAATGATAAGGGAAAAAAAATAGAAATAAACTGCAATTAGCAACCTGACTGACACAACACATTAGACCAGATGGTTGTAGTTAATGTAGCTTTATGGGAAAGGTCTAAACAATCATAGCAGCATATTTTGTATATCACATAAAAAGAATATGATGTGCCCTGGAGTCTTTGTTACCATGGATGCATTCACTATTTTATTACTGTTAATGAGTACTTCCTCCATTGTTAAGAGTTTGAAATACATAATGGACACATATAGTCCCTGACCTCAAAGAGCTTAGTGTCTAAGAAGAGAGTCAAACAAGTAATCAGGGATTTGCAGTACACTGTGCTTATTGCTATAAAGGTGCCAAATACAGGGAGCCACTGGAACATGTACAAATTCATCAGAATTGCAGTTTTACTGCATCTTTGATCCTCAGGTCTTTGGAGACTGATTTGAACTACATGTTATATTTGATTTTAGTTTGCAAGTGCATGGTGAGTGAATAATCATGTGAAAAGAAATGTAGTGCAAATGAGAAACAAAAGCAGAGATCTAGTTGCACTGGATAACCAAACACTCCAGAAGTTGAGTGACAACTTTGGAAAACAAGATAGGCCTGAGAACAGGGTATAAAATCTTCCATGCTTCCAAACAGCAATTCTGGAGAAGCCTCTAGTAGTATCTAGATAACGAACCATTGCAGCTGTAATTTAAAAGCAAAAGCAATTATTGAAGGATATGAATGTGAGGAGGCAGTTTTCATGGTGAATTAAAGTGCTTTGATAATGAAATAGTTATTTCAAGTTAAATTAACCATTAAAGCATTTCAGATTTGATATCTAAAGTTACAGTGAAAAATATAAAGATCTGCAGCTATATTTTTCTAGAATAAATATATTTGCTAGAAGCAAAAAGGAGGAGGTAGCATATGATCTGGCAAAAACAAAACGAAGACAAGATTGAATTGGACCATCAGAAATCTCATCTTGACTACAGCAATAGTCTAGGTGACCTTGGGAACTAATAATGATCTAATATTAGCTAACATCTATGCAGTTCCTTGTTGTTCTCTTTCTCTCCTTTCACACTCTGTTTATAACACATCTATTCACCAATATAATTGTCTATGCCCCAAGCCTCCCTTCTTGGTACATACCTGTTAAAATTGCTATGGAAAATAACATAGTCAAATGCTTAAAAACATAGACTTTGGAGTTACAGGTTCCTGAATTCCAAAACCATTCAGGATCTGAGGTGATTTTTCTCTTTCATCTCTTTTAGCTGAAGTTTCTTCATTCATAAAGTGAGCATAACATTGTATTGCCTACTTAGTAGAGTGCTTTTGAGGATAAAGGTGATGCTGTATATGAGGTGCTTAATTAACACAGTCCTCAACATATGGTAAGGAATCAATTATGTTTATTACTATTAGGTACTAAGCACTTAAAATTGATTTTTCAATTTAATGTCTCATATACATTTTCAGATGCATTGTTATCTATAATAAAGGGTAATATAATGCCCCCTGCTATCTATAAAACTCTGCAACTCAATACTATTCTTATGCATTCAAGTCATTTAGCTCCTCTGAACTGAACAGGAAAATAGGGCGAGTTTTGCACTTGTACCCTGAAAATTCTCAAACTAGGACTACATGCACACCCACATACACACAAACACACATACCTTAAGACCATCATACCTCATGTAAGGTGAATGTGATGGCCACTTTTCATTTTTATATTTCATTCTCCCAGTTTATATGACTTGTTGATGGCTAATTGGTAAGAAATTTGAAGAACCCAGCACTGTCTAAAGATGGAAGCTAATCTCATGATTTGTGTAACATGACCTGCTTTGGAGCTAACAAGAGAGTCTGCTACTCAGTTTTACCACCCTGCGTTTAACATAGTCCCACACATGTCTTATGTAGAAGGAAATCATGGAGCAAGGAAGAATAGAAAAGGAAATTGCCACCTGAGTTATAGTATTGCATGCGTTTATCTTTTTATCTCTTTTTATATAGTATCTCAGATGAAATGAGTATTAAGATTATAAGGTAGGAATATAGTTAACCAAGGAGGTGAAAGAGCTCTATAAGGAGAACTACAAAACACTCCTAAAGGAAATTATAGAGGACACAAATAGAAAAATATCCCATTCTCATGAATTGGAAGAATCAATATTGTTAAAATGACCATACTGCCCAAAGCAATCTACAAATCGAATGCAATCTCTATCAAATTATCAATGTGATTTTTCACAGAATTAGTAAAAAGAATTCTAAAATTCATATGAAACCAAAAAGAGCCAGAGTAGCCAAAGCAAACCTAAGCAAAAAGAATAAAGCATGAGGTGTCACATTACCTGACTTCAAATTATACTACAAGGCTATAGTAACAAAACATCACGTTATTAATATAAAAATAGATCAATGGAACAGAGTAGAGAAGCAGAAATGAAGCCACATACTACAACCAACTGATATTTAACAAAGTTAACAAAAATATACACTGGGGATAGGGTACCATATTAAATAAATGGTGCTGGGAAAATTGGATATCCCTATGTAGAAAGATGAAACAGGAACCTTAATTCTCATTACATACAAAAATCAACTCAAGATAGATTGAAGACCTCAAACTACAAAATTTTAGAGGAAAAATTCTTCTGGACATTGGCCTAGGCAAAGAATTTATGACCAACTCCTCAAAAGTAAACGTAACAAAAAAAAATAATATACAAATAGCACTTAATTAAAAGCTACTACACAGTAAAACAATCCACAGAGTAAGCAGACAACCTATAGAAAGGAAAAAATATTTGTTATCTATGTATCAGACAAAGGGCTAATATGCAGAATCTTCAAGGAACTCAAACAGTTCAATGAGAAAAAACAAAATAATGCCATTAAAAAGTGGACAAAAGACACCAACAGACATTTTCCAAAAGAAGGCATACAAGTGGCCAACAAACACATGAAAAAATACTTAACATTACTAATCATCAGAAAAATACAAATTAAAACCACAATGAGATACCATCTTACACCAGTCAGAATGGCTATTATTACGAACTCTAAAAACAACAGATGTTGTTGAGGATGAGGAGAAAAGCAACCACTGGACCACTGATACTTTGTGTGTAGGAATGTGAATAGGTGCAATCTTTATGGGAAACTGTATGGAGAGTTCTCAAAAAACTAAACGCAGAACTACCATTCAACCCAGCAGTCCCACTACTGGCTATATTTCCAAAAGGAAAGAAATCATTACATCCAAAAGATAACTGCACTCAAATGTTTATTCCAACACTGTTCACAATATCACACAAAGGTATGGAATCAGTCTAAGTGTCTATCAGTGGAGGACTGGACAAAGAAAATGTGGTACACATATACCACAGAATACTATTCAGCCTTAAAAGAGAATTAAATCATGTCTTTTGCAGCAACATGGATGAAACTGGAAGCCATTATCTTGAAATAACTCAGAAGCAGAAAGTTAAATTCTGCATGTTTTCACTTGTAAGTGGGAGTTAAACATGGGTACATATGGACATGCAGAGTGGAATGATAGACACTAGAAACCACAAAAGGTGAGAAGGTAGGAGGAAGGTGATGGTTAAAAGATTACCTGTTGGATACAATGTTCATTATTTGTGTGATGGGTACCCAAGAATTCCAGACTTCACTGTTATGCCTGTAAGACATCTGCAGTTGTACCCTCTAAATATATAAAAATAAACTTTTAAAAGGTTATAAGAAAGTCTCAAGGAATACCAAAATAATTAATCTCACATAATAAAGAAGCATATATGTGCAATGTCTGAGATGAGCTGTTTGCACATGCTGCCTTTTATAGCAAACATTATAATATTTTCATTAGAGATCAAAATAGCCTGTCATTCACTGAACAAATATCATGAAAGTTTTATGTCTAATGAAAAGACTCAATGAATTCTTCCATTTTGTAACAGTAACAGGTAAGAGTAGGACTAGCTATTTTCTAGTTCAAGGACAGATTTTTCTCATAAAATGTTTAGATTCAGCAGTCTCCTTTGAGGTTGTAGTAGAATTCAAATTTGAAAGCAGTGACTCTTCATATTTATGGGTTATCCACTCCTGTGAGTATATAATGAAAATTATGGATTTTTCTGTAGGAAGAATATACATATGCACATATATTCAAAATATTTCAGTTGAATATTCTTATTTCTCCCATTTCTGAAATATTTTTATTGTTGAGAAGTCGTGAACCTCTTCTTTTTAGAATAATATTGTCTTTCAAAACTAAATAATTGTCCCAGGAAATCCAGAATTTCACTTTTCACTCTACTGCACAAAACAATCAAGAAAACTTGTATAATTTCAAAGATGATGAATTTTTAGAGGCAGACTTTATCTAGCTTACTAATTCAGAAGAGAATACAGCAAACTAAGTCATTTTGAAGGAAAAAGGTAGTTCAATGAAAATTCCTTTTGTTTCCTTTTGAAGATGGACTTTATCCTTGCACAAACTTTTCAGAGGTAAGACTGAGAGATACCAGAAGTTGTACAAAGAAAATAGGCTTTTACATTAATTGTATATAAAACCTAGCAATGGATTAGCCCAAGCCATTAAAAAAAAAAAAAAAAAAAAAAAAAAAAGATGGGACAGTCACAATAGGAAAAATTGGCCAAACGAGGCCCTACTTTTTCCTTCTGACTCCTTTGCAGTCCATGGTAAGCTATTAACATCATGGTTAGTGAAACAGAAATTCTTCAGATATGAAGCATCCTAAGATGGCCTGCCTACACTTCCACAGCCTGATGAGGCCAGAGAAGTCATCAAATGTGTGAGGCTGTCACCTATTCTCTTCATGCCTCCATATTTCTTATTCTCTCTACCCCAGATTTCATCATCAAAGACCAACATATGATTTCTTTCCAGGGAGGGCTGAAGTGCTTGCAGGTGGCTTTACCACCTGTGACTATGGAGATCTAGCCACAATAATGCTTTCTATGGGTTGTCCAGTTGGAGAATTTGGATAAATAAGAGATGGCTCAGAGTCAAGAGAAGAAACAAAAACTGTTTTGAAGATGGTGAGTGAATGGCAAATCATACATATGAGTGACTCTCTTTGTCTGCTTTCTGACTCTCTTCCTTCCTCATTCCATTACATGATGGATGGTTGTTGAGATAAATGCACTTCACTTTAAATTGCACTGCCCTATTAAGAACACATGCTTAAGACCTGGAATTTGTAGATTTTTGCTTTTATTTTTGAGACTGCTTCTACTTTCTATTTCGCACTAAAGTCTTCCTCCTGGGATTTAAATTTAATACTTCCTACCAGAAGGCATTTCCTGTTCTCCCTTCCTCAGGATGATACAGACATGTAAAAAGGAGAGAGAAAAAATACATTGGCTCCTCATGCTAAAAAGTCAGTCACAAGAGCTGTGTTTTATTTTTGTAAGGGTTTTCCATGGGCCACATACGGTGGCAGATATTTTACATGGATAATTTGTAATCATCACAACAATTCTGCAAATGGCTTTTGTTACATGCATGCATTTTGGGTTGAAGAGTCTGAGACATGACGATATGAAATGACTTGACAATCTCATCCATGAAAGAGGAAGAAACAGAAAATACTTCCCAAGAGGCCAACGTAGAGTGAGAATAAATAAAAGAAATATGGAGGAACCACATGCTCAATGCCATGGCTCTTTCAAGTACTTTGCATATATTATCACTTTTATCACCATCAGAATTATATGAGGTAGGTTCAAGTGTTAATACCATTTAAGGAAACTGAGATACAGAAAATTCAAAGTCAAGTTGATAAAGTGGGATGGTTAATTTTAGCTGTCAGCTTGGCTAGGCCATGGTTCCAGTTGTTTTTTTTTTTTTTTTTTTTTTTTTTTGCCAAACATCAGTTTAAATGTTGCTGTCAAGGTACTTTTTAGATATATTTCACATTTAAGTCAGTAGGCTCAGAAAAGCAGATTGCCCTCCACACTGTGGATAGCCCATGGGTTGAAGGCCTTCTGAGCAACAATTGAGGTTCTCTGAAGTAATTCTTCTCAAGGCAGCAATATAGAAACCCTGACTAAGTATCAGCCTGCTCCTCTGCAGAATCTGGACTCAAAGTTGCAATATCAACTTTTACCTGAATTTCCAGACTGCCAGCCTTCCCTGTGGATTTCTGACTTGCCAGCTCCCACAACTGTGGAAGCGAATTCCTTTGAAAAATCTCTCTTCATGCAAAAGCTCCTAGTGGAAGGTCTGTTTTTTTCCGAGTAGTTTCCTCTCAAAAAAGAGATGCAGTTTTATTAGAAATGTAGAGTAATGTAATACTTCATCTGACTTTCTAAATGCAGGACCATGGCATTAATTGAGATTGTTGACAAACAGGAGATGATAGATAATTATGAAAATTTAATTTAGGATTTCTCAAGTTTTATGTCTGAACAGAAAGCTCTGTAAATATATATCTTTCATTGTCCATAGTTAGAAAATGTTATTTTATGCCTTTGGGTTTAGGCTTTTTTTGTTTTGTTTTGTTTTTTACTATTTTCTAATAAAAATAAAACAGTACTAAGTCAACGAAAAGAATCTCTTTCTTCTTCTCCCTGTTTGTTTCTTTTCTTTTTTCTTTTTCTATCTCGTTACACACAGCTGTCTTCTCAGATTAGGATGGTGCCTAGAATTCAAGCCCTCAGCGCATGTGTTTGTGATGATTATTGTGGCAAGGGAGACTAACTGTCCAATTAAAATCTCTGCTTACCCTTCCATAGTTTATATAGTTGCCTCTGTCAAAAGGATTCCCAGTTAGGACCTTTATTTAGCAGCACATTTTTGCACACAGGTGGGACAAGGTGACAATCTTGACCCAAAAATTTGAGCAGAGATGAGGAAAATTGACCAACAGAGTTAAAAAATAGAAGGAACTTCACATTGCCTTCCAACTTCTGTTTGATGGCTTCAGAGGACCCCAAGGGAATGGTGAGAACACAAAATTAAAGGGTGTTGTGTCTTAAATTTTTTTTTTTTTTTTTTTTTTTTAGACAGGGTCTTACTCTGTCACTGAGATTGGAGTGCCATGGCACGATCACGGCTCACTGCAGCCTTGACTTCCCCAGACTCGGTGATCCTCCCACCTCAGCTTCCTGAGTAGCTGGGACTACAGGCATGCACCAACATACCCAGCTAATTTTTGTATTTTTGTTTGTAGAGATGGGGTTTCACAATGTTGCCCAGCCTGGTCTTGATCTCCTGGGCTCAAGAGATCCCCCCGCCTTAGCCTCACAAGTGCTGGGATTATAGGCATGAACCACTATGCCTGGCCATGTCTTTGAATTTTTATAGGGAGAAAATAATGGTACCAGAAATGCCTATCTTGGACAGTAATATGAACAAGAAATAAATATTCAAGGAATTAAGCAGCTGAAATTTTGGCGTTTATTTGTCAGACTTGCTAACTTAATCTCAACTAAAATAACGATAATTATAAAGATTATCATAACATGATAATATTTTCCCAAGCACGAAAATTTATTAAGTAGTAGAGTCACGATCACAACCTAGGTATATCTAGGCCTAGATCTAACATGCCCTATCTATTCATCTATCAGCTTTCAGTTTTTCCTGCAGTAACAAACAACCGTAATATTTCCATTGTTTTAAAAAATATATCCTTGTTCATCTACACAGAACTAGCAATCTATAGTTCGATTAGACTGGTCATAGTTCTTCCTGGCTTCTGGGCAATGCTGGCCTTAGCTCGATGCATCTTCTCATTTCAGAAACAAGACTAAAATGGTAGCTCCTCTCTGAGGCATGGTTTTCTCATGATGAAGTTCAAGAACAAGTACATTTAAAGTTTTGGCTTACATGTGGTATATAGTATATGTGTTCACATTTTAGTTTCCAAAGGAGATCACAGTTCCAAGCCAAAAGGCATTAGGGCAGAAAAGTATATTCTGTGTATAGGAAAATATGGCAAGTATAGGGAAAAAATAAAGTTATGACCCAATATTACAATCTACTACATTTTGGGGCATGGTTTTTTTTTTGTTGTTGTTTTTTGGTTTGTTTGTTTGTTTTTGAGACAGAGTCTCGCTCTGTTGCCCAGGCTGGAGTACAGTGGTGCGATCTCGGCTCACTGCAAGCTCCACCACTGGGGTTCACACCATTCTCCTGCCTCAGCCTCCTGAGTAGCTGGGACTACAGGCGCCCGCCACCAGCCCCGGCTAATTTTTTGTATTTTTAGTAGAGACGGGGTTTCACCATGTTAGCCAGGATGGTGGGGCATGTGTTTTTTACATTACAACATTCTATCAATAGCAATATAGTTTGAATGTTTGTCCCATCCAAATCTCATGTTGAGGTGTAATCACCAATATTGGGGGTGGGACGTGGTGAGGAGTGTGCAGGTCATGGGGGCAGATCACTCATGAATGGCTTGGTGCTATCCTCATGATAATGAGTGAGTTCTCACTCTGATAGTTCATGCAAGAGCTGGTGATTTAAGAGCCTGGGACCTCCCACTTCTCTTTCTTGTTTGCACTCAAAATGTGATGTGCCTGCTCCCACTTCACCTTCCTCCATGAGTAAAAGCTCCTTGAGTCCCCACCAGAAGCTAAACAGATACCTGAACCATGCTTCTTGTATAGCCTGCAGAACCCTGAGCCAATTAAAACTCTTTTCTTCATATATTACTCAGTCTCAGATATTCCTTTATAGTAACACAAAATTGTTAAGGAAAGAGATTTTGCACATCATTGTTTATTCCTTCTAAAATTACTTAACAAATTGAGTAATCAATTGACTTCACAAAAAGGAAACCTAGGCTCTAAATATGGGCTTTCTGTAGGGAAGACTCATATTGAAGACAACATTTAAAAGTGGAATATTAGAAAGAATACAGGGTAATTTCAAGCAGGTATCTGAGCCCTCATAATACAAATGTATTTGTTTTTCTACTTGTGTAAAACATTCATAAAAATAATCAAGATTTAAAGTAATGTTTCAACTCTAAATTTGTGCAATTCCACAGGTGGTCAAATTTACTTACTGAAGATTCCCTGAGTAGATATGAGTAATACAGGTACTGTACTGATTTTTTTTTAACGGAGGTATTTGTACTAATCACCCTAAATGTACCTATAACCTTCAATAAAAACTCTCCTCCTATTTTTTCTTCTTATAACATGTGGCTTGAAGAACACAAATACCTTCTTGGAAAACTACTTGTTGAGTATGGCCACCCATGTTTGAAGTCAGTCATGTAATTTAATTTATCTAGCAGTTTTCAAATCATCTAATTGTTTGATGAAATCAATCTAATGTCTACTTTGCTTTCTCTTTAAGCTGGAATTATGTGTGTGCACAGTATCCTCAGCCCCAAGTTTCACTTACTCATGTAAGTTAAATAAAATGTTTCATCTAAACAATTATGTTAGCCTAATGATGGCCGATTGGGTAAATTTCCCACTTTTCACTCAGACACTCAGATGTTTTGGTCTTTTATAGAAGACATTGTATAAAGATAAATTTGCCCAGAAATGAACTAGAGAATTTAGTAAGTAGAGAATAAATAGCTTGGGCCCAGTGCCATGGCTCATGCCTGTAATCCCAGCAATTTGGGAGGCTGCAACAGTTGGATCACCTGAGGTCAAGAGTTCAAGACCAGCCTGTCCAACATGGAGAAACCCTGTCTCTACTAAAAATACAAAAAACAGAAAGGCATCTTGGTAGGCGCCTGTAATCTCAGCTACTCGGTAGGCTGAGGCAGGAGGATTGCTTGAACCCAAGAGGCTGAGATTGCAGTGAGCTGAGATCGCGCCAGTGCACTCCAGCCCAGGTGACAGAGCAATTCTCAAAGAAAGAAAAAAAAGAAAAGAGAAAAAAGAAAAAAAAGAATAAGCAGTTCAAATATTTTTAATTTTTTCATTTGCATTAATGATGGGCAGGGGTACACAGTCTCTGCATTAAGTTTAAAAAGTTGTATACAGACTTCATTCTATTTATCCTCACATCAACACATGAATGTAGGTACTGTAATCCCAACCTATCCATGCATGAGGCTCACACGTATTAAATGATGGTAATACCTGTATGTATCAAAGCACAATCGTTTATTTCTTTCTAGATATACCAGAGTTTCCTTTATTTCATAGAATAAATGATACTAATTTATGTGAATCCCTTAAGTACTACATTAGGTTATTAGTCTGTGATTAGATGCATAATAATAATGCTTTAAAATGTTATTAAAAATAAACAATTATCAAATAGACATGATCTTCATCCCCTGACAGTTGATTGGATAATCTCTGTGCCATCAGGATGGATATATTTCTCCTGGCATGTCAAGCAATTTAGACATCATTGAAATCCTGGCAGCCACAGTTATTACTGACTAAAAATAAAATATTTACATTGTCGTTCAAAATATATACGCTGCAGCATTTGTCTTCAGGCCAATGACTTGAAGAGAGATTAATCAATTTGGTCTGCTTCTAAGAAGAAAAATCAGTTGACCTCAATCTGGAATTTTATTCTTATAGTAAACTTTAGGATAAAATGGGTGAAGTACCATCTTCTTTATGTTTTGGAAGTTGGAGTAGGCTGCAAAGAATTAATTTTAGAAGAATGTAAGGCAATAAGCTCTTATGACTTCAATATTTTTATTTATAAAGAAAGATTACAAAATTTTTCAATGCTCAGCAGTTGTGTGAAAGGAAACAAATATTTGAAAGGAAGAAAACAAGATTTAAATAAATATTATATTCTAAATAATAATTAGTAAAATAATTGATGTAATTTTAACCACATAATCAAGTCCATACTATGTTTAATTGTGAAAAAATAGAAGGATACTAAATATCTGTAAACAGGAAACAGTTACTCAAATTATGACACAGCAATACAATTTAGCATTAGGTAGTTACCAATACAATGTACCTTTTTGGTACAACCTATTATGTAAATAGTGCAATTCCAACTATGAAAATATAGAGGAAACAATGGAAAAAAGAAATAAAACCTACAAGATTAACATTAGATACTTTCAATAAATAGGAACATTTAATTTTCCTTTTATTTAAAAATTTCTAATAGTAGGTAGTAAGCATGGTTCTAAGCATGTTCTGAATATTAACTCATTTAATCTTCCAAAACACTATATGGTAGATGAAGTCTCCACTAGTTTTCTATTTCTGCGTAATAAGTTACCACAAAGTTAGCAGCTTAAAAGAACATACACTTGTAATAGCACAGGTTTTGTTGGTCAGGAGTCCAGGCATGGCTTAGCTGGATTTTACGCTCAGGGTCTCATAAAGTGGTAATTACACTTTAACAAAGCTGCATTCTCATCTAGGGGCTCAACAAGGGAAGAATCTGCTTCCAAGTTCATTCAGATTGTGGGCAGAATTCATTTCCTGTGGCTTTATGACTGAAGGCTCTGGCTTCCACTGGTGGTCAGTTGGAGGCTACCCTCAGCTCTTTCTGGCCACCTGCAGTTCCCTGCCACATGCTCTTCTCCACAGGCCATTCACAACACAGCTGTTTGCATTCCTAAGGTCAGTAGGGAATCTTTCTTAAACTATAGTTTTAGACAGAGATCTATATAATGTAATGTAGTCATGGAAATGGCATTCCATTCCTGTATTAGTCTGTTCTAGCACTGCTATAAAGAAATACTTGAGACTGGGTAATTTATAAAGAAAACAGGTTCAACTGGCTCATGATTCTGCAGGCTGTGCAGAAAGCATGGCTGGGGAGGCCTCGGGAAACTTACAGTTATGGTGGAAGGCAATGAAGAAGCCTGCAAGAGTTACACAGCCAGAGCAGGAGCGAGAGAGGGTGGGAGGAAGTGCCACACGAATTTAAACTACCAGATCTCATGAGAACTCACTATCATGATGACAGAACCAAAGGGGATGATGTTAAACCATGAGAAACTGCCCCCATCATCCAATCACCTCCCACCAGGCCACATCTCCAACACTGAGGATTACAACTGAACATGAGATTTGGGTGGGGACACAGATCCAAACTATATCAATTCCCTTTGCCATATAATGTAGCATAATCAATGGAATGACATCCCATCATTTGAATATATTCCAGTGATTAAAAACAATTCACAAATTCAGCCTGAACTCAAGGGTGGGAACTCCTACAAGGCCATGACTCATAGTGGGTCACCATTATTTGTATCTTCTGTACACTATTTTTATTATCATTTTACAGACGAGTGAATCAGGGCTCAGAGAGATTTAGTATTCTGCCTATAGTCAAAAGGTAACAACTGAAAAAGTTGTGATTCGTATTCAAACAACATGAATTTAGAGTCCTTGCTCTTAACCACTGTGGTGTGTGTCTTGGAGTAATCCTTTTGTTAACATTTAATATGTATTCCATTTATATCTATGGAGTGGCTCAAATATGTTAGATATTATCATAAATATTGAAAATACCATTGCAGAAGAGATACAATCCTTGTCCTCTGAGAGTTTGTCATCTAGTGGGAATATGTTATACCCAGGTAAGCAACAAATATAATATATAGAAAATGACCAAAGAAGTGTGGGCTTCTGTGAAAGCCCAGGGGAGGGGCATATAACCTAGAGTTGTAGACTCAAAGGAGAGTTCCAGGAAAACATGCATGCAAGATCTGGCCAGAAGGATGGACAGAAAGTAAAAGGGAGAATGGGAAATGAGTGAAGGTAGCAGGTAGATGCAGTGTTTCTGGTGACGGGAAAACAATGCTAGAGGTACTTTGGTGAGGGGGAACTCTAGACTGTCATGAAATTAAAAGTGTTTCCACAGATTTATCCAAAGAGTGTGAAGCACTTATGAGAAGGGTATAGTTGCAAAATGCAAAACTCCTAAATTAGGAAGGGGCTTGTTATGGGATTGGAGTTTATATTTAGACAATAAGAAATCACTGAAGCAAAATTTTATCAATTGCGTAAGCATTTTGTGGACAAACACAGAAGGATAACTGAAGGCTGCAATGCCAGCTAGAATATGGTTGTAATAATCCAGGTAAGAGAGAACAATGGCTTGGACCAGGTTAATGAGATCTGGGAAGGACAAAAGTCAATACATGAAGGGATTAACTTTGTGCTTATTTCCTCTTATATTTTTGGGTATATTTTGCTATTTATTTCAATAAGAATACCTCAATTTTAACATCAATAATATATTCATTTAAGAAAAAGTAAATAAAGCAGATATCCTCACCAAATGTGATGCCTGTATTAGTCTCTTCTCCCACTGCTATAAAGAACTACCCAAGGCTGCATAATTCAAGAAGAAAGGAGGTTTAATTGACCACAGTTCCACAGGCTGTGCAAGAAGCATGGCTAGAGAGCCCTCAAAAAACTTACAATCATGGTGGAAGGTGAAGGGGAAGCCAGCATGTCTTACCTTGGTGGAGCAGGAGAAAGAGAGACTGAAGAGGGTGTTCTCTACACTTTTAAACAACCAGATCTCATGAGAAGTCACTCACTATCACAAAAACACCAATGGGGAAATCTGCCCCATGATCCAATCACCTCCCATCAGGTCCTTCCCCTAACACTGGGAATTACAATTCAACATGATATTTGGGTGGGGACACAGAGCTAAATCATATCATTTCATCCCAGCCACTCCTAAATCTCATGTCCTTCTCATATTTCAAAACATAATCATGCCCTCATAACAGTCCCCCAAAGTCTTAACTCATTCCAATATTAACTCAAAAGTCTAAGTCCAAAGTCTCACTGAGACAATGCAAGTCTCTCCCACTTACGAGCCTGTAAAATCAAAAACAAGTTAGTTACTTCCAAGATGCAATGGGAGCACAGGCATTGGTAAATGCTCCCATTTCAAATGGGAGAAATTGGCTAACACAAAGGGGCATCAGGCCCCATGCAAGTTGGAAACCCAGCGGGACAGTCATTAAATCTTAAATCTCCAAAATAATCTCCTTTGACTCCATGTTTCACATCCAGGCTATTCTGATGTGAGGGGTGGGCTCCAAAGCCCTTGGGAAGCTCTGCCCCTGTGGCTCTTCAGAGTACAGCCCCCACAGCTGCTTTCACAGTCTGGCATTGAGTGCCTGTGGCTTTTACAGGCACAGGGTGCAAGGTGGTCTGTGGTCTGGAGGATGATGGCCCTCTTCTTACAGCTCTACTAGGCAGCGTCCCGGCAGGGAGTCAGTGTAGGGACTCGAACCTCACATTTTCCCATTGCACTGCCCTAGTAGAGATTTTCCAGAAGGGCTCCACCACTATATCAGACATCTGCCTGAACATCCAGGTGTTTCCATACATTCTCTGAAATCTAGGCAGAGGCTCCCAAATTTCAGCTACTGCCTTCTGTGCACCCACAAGCCCAACAACACATATAATCCACTGAGGCTTGGGGCTTGCACCTTCTGAAGCAATGGCCCAAGGTGCCCACCTTGGCCTCCCAAAATGCTGGTATTACAGGCATGAGCCACTGTGTCCAGCCCCAATTTTCTATATTAGTCTGTTCTCACTCTGCTATAAAGAACTATGTGAGACTGGGTAATTTGTGAAGGAAAGAGATTTAATTGACTCACAGTTCCACAGGCTATAGAGGAAGCATGGCTGGGAGGCCTCAGGAAACTTAAAATCGTGGCAGAAGGCTAAGGGAAAGCGAGAACATCTTATCATGGTGAAGCAGGAGAGACAGAGTAAAAGGGGAAGGGCTACACACTTTTAAGCAACCAGATCTCATGAGAACTCACTCATTATCATGAGAACAGCGATGGGGAAATCTGCCTACATGATCTAATAACCTCCCACCAGCTCCATCCCCCACCATTTTTGGATTACAATTCAACATGAAATTTGAGTGTGGATATAGAACAAAACCATATCAATGCCCTATTAGTTTTCCTATTAAAGCTATGTTCATTTACTCAGAGAAATAATCTTTTTACCAGCTGATAACCTACACACTTACACATCTTTTCCTACCTTTTCTCCTGAAGAGCTTAGAGTTTCATAATGAAAATCTGTTTCACTGATTCTAATGGTCTGTCTGTCTGATGTATCCATTCAGAATTTGCTTTCTATCTTATAAAAAAAATTGGAAAAACATTTGACATGGATAGGAAGAATCAGTATCTTGAAAATGGCCATACTGCCCAAAGTAATTTATAGATTCAATGCTATCCCCATCAAGTTACCTCTGACTTTCTTTACATAATTGGGAAAAAAACACTTTAAATTCCATATGGAACCAAAAAAAAGCCTACATAGCCAAGACAATACTAAGCAAATAGAATAAAGATGGAAGGATCATGCTACCTGACTTTAAACTATACTGCAAGCCTACAGTAACCAAAACAGCATGGTACCAAACATGCTGCCAAAACAGATATAGATCAATGGAGACGAACGGAGGCCTCAGAAATAACACCACACATCTACAACCATATGATCTTTGACACACTTGACAAAAGCAAGCAATGGGGAAAGGATTTCCTATTTAATATATGATACTGCGAAAACTGGCTAGCCATATGCAGAAAGCTGAAACTGGACCCCTTCCTTACACCTTATACAAAAATTAACTCAAGATGGATTAAAGACTTAAACGTAAGACCTAAAACCATAAAAACTCTACCAGAAAACCTAGGCAATGCCATTCAGGGTATAGGCATGAGCAAAGACTTCATGACTATAACATCAAAAGCAATGGCAACAAAAGCCAAAATTGACAAATGATATCTAATTAAACTAACGAGCTTCTGCACAATGAAAGAAACTATCATCAGAGTGAACAGGCAACCTACAGAATGGGAGAAAATGTTTGCAATCTATCCATCTGACAAAGGACTAATATCCAGAATCTACAAAGAACTTAAACAAATTTACAAGAAAAAAAACAAACCCTATCAAAAAGTGGGTGAAGGATATGAACAGACACTTCTCAAAACAAGACATTTATGCAGCCAACAAACATATTTTAAAAAGATCATCATCACTGGTCATTAGAGAAATGCAAATCAAAACCACAATAAGATACCATCTCACACCAGTTAGAATGGCGATCATTAAAAAGTCAGGAAATGACAGATGCTGGAGAGGTTGTGGAGAAATAGGAATGGTTTTACACCGTTGGTGGGAGTTTAAATTAGTACAACCATTGTGGAAGACAGTGTGGCGATTCCTCAAGGATCTAGAACTAGAAATACCATTTGACCCAGCAATCCCATTACTGCGTATATACCCAAAGGATTATAAATCACTCCACTTTTAAGACACACGCACATGTATGTTTGTTCCAGCACCATTCACAATAGCAAAGACTTGGAACCAACCCAAATACCCATCAATGATAGACTGGATAAAGAAAATGTGGCATATTTACACCATGGAATACTATGCAGCTATAAAAAAGATGAGTTCATGTCCTTTGCATAAAGGGACATGGATGAAGCTAGAAACCATCATTTTCAGCAAACTAATTCAAGAACAGAAAACCATACACCACATGTTCTCACTCATAAGTGGGAGTTGAACCATGAGAACACATGGACATTGGGAGGGGAATATCACACACCGGGGCCTGTAGGGGGCTTGGGGACTAGGGGAGGGATACCATTAGGAGAAATACCTAATGTAGATGATGGGTTGATGGGTGCAGCAAACCACCATGGCATGTGTATACCAATGTGACAAACCTGCACGTTCTGCACATGTACCCCAGAACTTAAAGTATAATAATAATAATAATAATAATAATGAAAAGTGAATGTCCCGAGATCATATCTGGTTTATCAGGGCCATACACTATGTGAATGCTAAGCTTTTACCAGAAACAGGTCGCAGAGCTTATTTTTCAACAAACAAGAATGTCGTGGAACATAAGAAGAATTGGCAAACAACTTTCTATGTGTCTCAGGATTGTCTTATCTCCAACAAGTTAAAGAAGTATGGTGTAAAAAGCCAGGCAGAAAATTTGCAGCCTTAACTTTGGGACCATCTGCCACATTGCCATCACCTCTAAAGCTCTGTTGGATAGCCTTGGTATATACATCTTCCCCAAGTTTTACCATAACATGGCTAAATTAAATTCCTTGTCCCTAATACCACTAAGATATAGGTGTGCTTGGAACGCCTCATCTGTCTGAAAAACTGTGCTCTGTCTATCATGCTGTCTCTAAGATCAGGCTATTATGTGGAAGCATTTTGGGAGGTGTAGTTGCATGAATAGTGGCCACCCAAAGATATCAAGTTCTAATCCTTGGAACTTGTAAATGCCGCCTTATTTGGGAAAGGAATCATTGCAGATATAATTAAGTTATGGATCTTGAGATATTTCCTTTGATTATGTAGATGGACCTGAATAACACCACAAGTATCCTTATAAAAGAGAAAAAAAGGGTATAAAACAGACACTCAGGGAAGAAGGTGATGTAAAGATGAATGACAGAGAAGCATTCACAAGCCGAGGAATGCTGACAGCTGACACAAGCTGGAAGAGGCAAGGACTGGATTCGTCCCTGGAGCTTTCAGAGTGTGTGCAGCACTGCTGACACCCTGATTTTAGACTCTAGCCTCTACAACTGTAAAATAATAAGTTTCTGTTGTTCTAAATTACAGAGTGTGATAATTCGTTATGTCTACCCTAGAAAAGTAATACAGGAAGGATAGAGTAAGGTTAGGGCATGTTTTTGTAAATTAGAAAAGAGCCTCATTTTCTAAATGGACAGTGCTCCATAGACAACCTCATGGACCAGGAACCACCTGAGCTGTGCTTCAGACTCCATTTACTCCCTCTTCAAAATTTTGTGGAGTAAACAGCCTGCAAAACTGAACATGATGACTCTGGGAATTGAAGAGAGACAAGCCTCTGGGTTTACAGAAAGTCAGGAACTCAACAAAGAGAAAGAATGCCAAAGTTAGAGTCCTGTGGTATGAAAACACATAATTACTGCTCTCTTTTCAGGATGCTTCTTAAACATTCTTCATGTGATTTATCTCTGTGCTTTCACAATATCCCTGTGAGAAGGCATTAGACCCGTTGCCTCTAAACTCTACCAGGTGTTCTCTGATGGTTAACTACCAAATTTTCTTCTCCTCTGTTTTCTTGTTTCCTATCATCATTGGGATGACTAAGCAGAATCATTTTATTGTATAGAGAGTTTAATTAGGCAATTCTTTCAGGAAGTCTATCAAGTCTAAATTGATTAAGACTGCTTTCAGAATGATATTAAATTGGGATAATGGTTTAAATTGGTTATTGATGAGGGAAGATTTGATTGTGACCAGCTTAATTCCCTCTGCATGACAGCATAAAGCTTTCCTGGGTCAGTGTTAAGTTCCCCAGATAATTTAAAAAATATTTATCTATATTAGGCATGAAAATAAGCAATTAAGATAATGATTAACCAAGGTGAGGCAAAAATTTAGCCAAACCATTAGGAGTTAAATTCTCTAGAGGAGACACACTCTAAGGGACAAGGTGACTTCCGAACACTGAGTGTGAAATTTGTGCTAATTCTGGGCTTCCATTATGTACACTAAAGATCAGAGATAGGCATATGTGGGGTGAATGACAACTTTCAAGTTTGAGTCCTGCCAGCAACAGAGTTAGGCACTTGATATTCTCTCCCTTCAGTTACCAAACTGCTCTGAGCAGAAGCTATCACCATCCTCATTTAAGAAGACTGAGATATCAAACAATTCATCCAAAATCACACAATGAGGGAGGAGAGAAGAGTGGCTTCAAAGCCAAGGTCCCTGTAAGTCTGAAACAGATCCATCCATTCACCAATCATTCATCAATTCAGGTTTTTATAAATATTACTCTGATCTAAGCACTATTCTGGGGACTTAGAATAAAAAGGGACAAAACATGTTCTGTCATCAGGAAGCTGATACTCCATTTAAGGGATACAGACAGTGAAAGGATTAAAAAGGAAATAAATGATATACTAGGGTAGAATAAGCCAAATGCCCCAAAACATACTGCTTTCCTTCATTCTTTCCTTCCTCTCTTTTTCCAAGAGGCGATTGTTGTCTTCCTCGAGAACCACAAGGAAAGTGACCTCAGGAAGACATCCTATGGGCAGACAATGGTATGTGAAGATTGGTTTGTCTCTATTCAAGGATTCATAAAGGTGATTTTTTTTTACAAGGAGATTTTAATAATATAGATTGTTGAATTTCTCAAATCACTCCCATCCAATCACATTTATCACCCCATTTATTTGCTATTCACTGATGCTCTGGAACAAGCTGGCACAACTTTTTATCAGAGTCTAGGTTTCTAAGGTAAGACCACCCAGGTTGAAACACTGTTCTGTTACCCCTTAATTGAGCCTTAGTTTCCTTATTTGTAAAGGGGACTGCGGAGCCATTGGGCAAGCTCAGGAAAAGTGCTTATTAAAGGGCTTGCTATATACTAAATGCTCAATATATGCTAGTGGTTAATACAAACCATCATTATTATTTCAAGATATTTTATGGTGAAGAAACAGGCAGCGGATTGGGCAAGGCCTTTGATAACAAAGGCCTGAGGCAAGACTTCATTCTCTCCCTAACTCCCACCCCAGCTTATCCTAATTACCCACCTCCCTTGTGTCTGTCTCACAATTCATATGCTTTATTTAGTTTTTCCTTTTCCCCATACTTGCAGGAGCATGTGCTTGTCAACTTGAAAGTCAATAACCTTAAGTTTTGACTTTGCCTCTTTGTGCCTGTGTAGATTTCAGCAAGTTTTCTAACTATCCAGATCTAAGTTCTCTTGTTTTTCAAAATTAGGACAGTAACTTCATTCCAGCATTATTATGGAGGTGAACAATTGCTAATGCTATCTAAAAATTATTGAAAGTTTATTTGTATCAAGCAGTGGTAAAATACTACCTAAATATACCTCCTTCATTTTTCACAGTCCTGTCCAGGATGTTTTCTAATCTTTTGTACAGATGAGTAAACTGAGGTGTAATGGCTGAACATGGATGAGATTGAATATGAAAAAGTTATTTAAAACTCAATAACAAAAAGGAGTGATCTAACAAAATAAACATGAATTAATTTCCTTCAGAGGACCTGTAAAATTGCTATGGTTAGGTACAATGCTTAAAGGAATTGAGTTATTTAAATTGGGATTTAAAGGACCTTGAAGACTTTGATCAGACAAGGTAGCTGAAAGTGCACATTTTATATAACTACATTATCACACATCTTTCTGCATCCTCTAATATTTCTGAAAAAAGAAAAGTGACTTAAAATTAATAAATGCATTTTAAGTGGGTATTTATTATTTTCTGTAAAAAAGTCTACGATCAAACAATAATTTTGTTTTGTTTTGATTCATTTTTTAAAATTATTAATGTTGCTTAGAATTAGGAAAACTGAAATTATTCATGTTTACTGTATACATCTCCAAGGAGAAATTTACCTCAATTTGCTTCCAATAATCAAAAACAGTCCCTGCTTTGAATCAATTAAAGAACCAGAATTGCATTTCTGTGCATGTAAAAATACACTGGGTTTGGTATCAGGAGAGCTGGCAGAATTCTAATTCTCTGGTTTCTACTCATTAGTGATATAACTAAGGTCAAGTATTGAACCATTTGGGCATCAGTTTGGTCAGCTATGAAACCAGGATAATTTTCCTGTCCAACTCATAGGATTGATTTCACGTTTGATAATGTGACATTTTGAATATTCCCTATTAAGTATATTTTATATTTTTCCAAATTGTCTTTAAGGCTATCAAAAACATTTAATTCATTCTTTCTCTTTGCTTCTCAGGCCATGGGCACCATGTACCTGTTGAATTAACACAAGATTGAATAGTTATCTTAGTAAAATCATTTGATAAAGTGTAAAATGAAAAAAAATAACTACATGAGTTATTGTTGCTCAATCAAATAGATGATCACTTGAAACCTAAGAACCATCTAAATTTCATTCCTGTATTATCTCAATACATACTTATCTCTTATTATGTGGCCACACTATATTAGAAGACTAGGGATATGGCAGTGAGTAAGACAGACACAAGCCCTACCCACAATGCCTTATAATGTTGAAAGGTTTTCAAGCATTTGTGTACACTTAAACAGAGCCAGTAGCAGGCTAAGTGTGTGTGTGTGCACACGTGGGGAATTATATTTTCTTTTAAAAATATACTTTGTAAACAAGTAAATTAGTCTGATTATTCAGGTTAACTTATCACAGTTTTCAAGTAAGCACGAATAGTCATAGTATTAGAGAAACTATGTTTCAAAACTTTGATAAAACTCATTTTGTTTTCTGACATTGGTTATTGTAACATTTCTGCAAAAAGAAACAAAATAATGAATTAAATTCACTAATCTTTAAAATGATGTCTTTTATTTTGAAAACTGGCATAACTAGATTAATATATTTTATTTTAAATACATTTTCATATTACTTTTTCATAGAAATTTGCCATAAAATAGAGAAATAAGCCATCTAGGCCAGGCATGGTAGCTCACGCCTGTAAAACCAGCACTTTGGGAGGCCAAGGCTGGCAGATCACGAGGTCAGGTGATCAAGACCATCCTGGACAACATGGTGAAACCCCGTCTATACTAAAAAATACAAAAATTAGCTGGGCATGGTGGCACATGCCTGTAATCTCACCTACTTGGGAGGCTGAGGCAGGAGAATTGCTTGAACCAGGGAGTGGGAGGTTGCAGTGAGCCAAGATCACCCCCACTGCACTCCAGCCTGGTGTCAGTGTGAAACTCCGTCTCAAAAAAAATAAAAGAAAGAAAGAAAGAAGCCACGAAGAACCATAGCAAGACTTTCCCTCAAAATTAATAACAAAGCTCTCTAGATTCCAGTAGCATTCTAATAAGTAGATGGATGTCTAAAAGGACAAATTAATCTGTAAGAGCTACCTGCATGTGCACAAAATTCTGTCAAATATTTGAATAATTATCTAGATATCATTGTGGTAGTAGTCTTTCCAGAACTCCAAATGAGATGACAAAAAAGATTGCCTCTGAAGGTATATGTTTATTTTCAAATTAATAAGGAACATCAGAAAAGAGGTTTCCACACTCCGTGTATTAAAGGAGACTGATTTCTTTTCTAATATAGTATAGCTAATATCTTAATTATTCTGGACTTATTTGTGATAAATTTAACAAACAAAAATAATATGCCAAATTCATTATCTTGTTAAATATATGTTAAATAATATTTTTTTTCTTTTTTTAACTTTTAAGTTGGGGGTACTTGTCAAGGTTTGTTATTTAGATAAACTTGTGTCATGGGAGTTTATTGTGTACATTATTTCATTATCCAGGTATTAAGCCTAGTACACAATAGTTATGTTTTCTGCTCCTCTCCCTTCTCCCATCCTCCACCCTCAAGTAGATCCCAGTCTCTGTTTTCTTGTCTTTGTGTTCATAAGTTCTTATCATTTAGCTTCTACTTATACATGAGAACATGTGGTATTTGGTGTTTTGTTCCTGTGTTAGTTTGCTAAGGATAGTAGCCTCCAGGTTCATCCATGTTCCCACAAAAGACACAAGTTCATTCTTTTTTATGGCTGCATAGTATTCCATAGTGTATAAATACCACATTTTCTCTATCCCATTTGTCATTGATGGGCATCTAGGTTGATTCCATGTCTTTGCTACTGTGAATAGTGCTACAATGAACATGCATGTGCATGTGTCTTTATGGTAGAATGATTTATATTCCTTTGGGTGTATACTGAGTAATAGGATTGCTGGGTCAGCTAAAAGCTTAACTACCATTTGAGGAATTGCCATACTGCTTTCCACAATGGTTGAACTAATTTACACTCACACCAGTGGTGTATAAGCGTTCCTTTTTCTCCATAACATCAACAGCATCTGTATTTTTGGAGTTTTATTGATGACATTCTAAGTGGTGTAAGTTGGAATTTCACTGTGGTTTTGATTAGCATTTCCCTAATGATCAGTGATACTGAGCTTTTTTTCATTTGCTTGTTGGCTGCATGTATGTCTTCTTTTGAGAAGTGTCTGTTCATGTCCTTTGTCTACACTGTGATGGGTTATTTTTCTCTTGTAAATTTGTTAAATTTCCTTATAGAGCCTGGATATTAGATCTTTAATAGATTCATAGTTGCAAATATTTTATTTCATTCTATAGGTTGTCTGTTTACTCTGTTGACAGTTTCTCCTGCTATGCAGAAGGTCTTAAGCTAAATTAGATCCCATTCGTGAATTTTTGTTTTGTTGAAATTGCTTTTGATGTTTTTGTCATGAAATCTTTTGCCATGCCACGATGTTTTCATCATGAAATCTATATCCTGTCTTCTATGTTTTTTATAGTTTTAGGTTATACATTTAAGTCTTTAATCCTTCTTGGTTAATTGTTGTATAAGGTGTAAGGAGGGGGTCCCATTTCAATTTTCTGCATATGGCTAGCCTGTTCTCCCAGCACCACTTATTAAATAGGGAATCTTTTCCCCATTGCTTGTCTTTGTCAGGTTTGTCAAAGATCAGATGGTTATAGACGTGAGGTCTTATTTCTCAGTTCTCTATTCTGTTCCCTTGGTCTATGTGTCTGTTGTTGTACCAGTACTATGCTGTTTTGTTTACTGCAGCCCTCAGTATAGTTTAAAGTTGGGTAATGTGATGCCTCCAGCTTTGTTCTTTTAGCTTAGGATTGCCTTCGCTATTTGGATTCTTCTTTGGTTCCACATGAATTTTAAAATACTTTTTTCTAGTTCTGTGAAGAATCTCAATGGTAAATTGACAGGAATAGCATTGAATTTGTTCATTGCTTTGGGCAATATGGACATCTTAGTGATGTTGATTCATGGGAGGTTTTTCCATTTGTTTGTGTCTCTCTGATTTCTTTCCGCAGGGCATTATAATATCACTGTAGAGATCTTTTACCCCCCTAGTTAGGTGTATTCCTAGGTATTTTGTTTTTTATGGCAATTTTGAATGTGATTTCGTATCTGATTTGGTTCTCAGCTTGGCTGTTTGTTGTTGGTGTATAGGAATGCTAGTGATTTATGCACATTGATTTTGTATCTTGAAACTTTGCTGAAGTTGCTTATCAACTAAAAGAGCTTTTGGGCTGAGACTATAGGGTTTTCTAGACATAGAATCATGTGCTGTGCCAACAGGGATACTTTGAATTCCTCTCTTCCTATTTGGATGCCCTTTATTTCTTTTTCTTGCCTGATTGCTCTGGCTAGAACTTCCAATACTATGTGGAATAGGAGTGGTTAGAGAAGGCATCCTTGTCTTGTGCTGGTTTTCAAGGGGAATGCTTCCAGCTTTTGCCCATTCAATATGAATTTAGCTTTGGGTTTGTCATAGACAGCTCTTATTATTTTGTGTATGCTCCTTAAATATCTAGTATATTGGGAGTTTTTAACATGAAGATGTGTTGAATTTTATTGAATGCCTTTTCTGCATCTGAGATAATCATGTGGTTTTTGTCTTTAGATCTCTTTATGTAATGAATCACATTTATTGAATGGTATATGTTGAACCAACCTTTCGTCTTAGGGATGAAGCCTACTTGCTGTGGTGGATTCGCTTTTTGATGGGCTGCTGGATTCAGTTTGCATGCACTTTGTTGAGGCTTTTTGCATCAATGTTTATCAAGGACATTAGCTTGAAGTTTTCTGTTGTTGTTGTTGTGTCTCAGCCATGTTTTGGTATCAGGATGATGCTGGCCTCATAGAATGAGTTGGGGAAGATACTGTCCTTCTCAGTTTTTTGAAATGGTTTCAATAGGAACGGTACCAGCTATTCTTTGTATATCTGGTAGAATTCAGGTATGAACCCATAGGTCCTGGATTTTTTTTCTGTTGTTGGTGGTGGTGGTGGTAGGCTAGATATTGCTGATTGAATTTTTGACCTCGTTATTGGTTTGTTCAGAGAATCAATTTCTTCCTGGCTGTTTTGGGAGGATAAATGTGTCCAGGAATTTATTCATCTCTTCTAAGGTTTTCTAGTTTGTCTGTATGGAGGTTTTTGTAGTAGTTTCTAGTGGTTATTTTTGTTTCTTTGGGGGCACTGGTAACATCCCCCTTGTCATTTCTAATTGTGTTTATCTCTGTCTTCTCTCCTCTCTTCATTATTATTCTAGCTAGTGGCCAATCTTATTAATTTTTTCTGAAAAACAACTTATGGATATGTTAATCTTTTGAATGGTTTTATGTTTCTTGATTTCCTTCAGTTGAGCACTGATTTTGGTTATTTCTTGTCCTCTGCTAGCTTTCGGGTTTATTTGCTCTTGCTTCTCTAATTCTTTCAGTTGTAATGTTAGGCTGTTCATTTGAGATCTTTGTAACTCTTTGATGTGGACATTTAGTGATATGAATTTCACTATTAACACTGCCTTAGCTGTGTCCCAGAGATTCATTCATGTTGTATCTTTATTCTCATTAGTTTATAATAAGTTCTTGACTTTTGCCTTAATTTCATTATTTATCTAAAAGTCATTCAGGAGCATATTGTTTAATTTCCATGTAATTGCCTGAGTTTGAGGTTTTTTTTTAGTCTTGACCTCTATTTTTATTGTGCTGTGGCCCAAGAGTGTGTTTGGTAGGATTTCAGTTCTTTTGCATTTGCTGAAGATTGTTTTACGTCCAGTTGGACATTTTGTGGTCAATTTTAGAGTATGTGTCCTGTGGCAATAAAAATGATGTATATTCTTTGTTTTCAGGTGGAGAGTTCTATAGAGGTCTATCTGATCTATTTGGCTCAATGTTGAGTTCAGGTCCTGAATATCTTTTTTGATTTCCTGCCTTGACGATCTGTCTATTACTGTCAGTGGAATATTGAATTCTCCCACTATTATTGTGTGGGAGTCTAAGACCTTTCACAGGTGTCTAAGAACTTGCATTATGAATCTAGATGCTCCTGTGTTGGGTGCATACATATTTAAAATAGTTAAATCTTGTTGCTGTGTTAATTATGTTAATTATTACATAATTGCCATTATGTAATACCTTCTTTGTCCTTTTCTTATCTTTATTGGTCTAAAATCTGCTTTGTCTGAAATTAAGATTGTAATATCTCCTTTTTTTTCTGATTTCCATTTGCTTGGTAGATTTTCCATTATCCCTTACTTTTAGTCTATAGGTGCCATTACCCGTGAGGTGGGTCTCTTGTATACAGCATATCATTAGTTCTTGCTTTTTTGTCTAGCTTGCCACTCTGTGCTTTTTAAGTGGATCATTTATCCCATTTACATTCAAGTTTAGTATTGAAATATGTGGATTTGATTCTGTCATTGTATTGTTAGCTGGTTATTGCAATGGCTTGTTTGTCTGGTTGCTTTATAGTGTCACTGGTCTTCATATGTAAATGTGTTTTTGTATTGGCTGATAGCATTCTTCCTTTCTATATTTAATGCTCCTTTCAAGATATCTTGTAAGGCAGGTCTGGTGGAAATGAATTCCCTCAACATTTGCTTATCTGAAAATGATCTTATCTCTCCTTCACTTAGGAAACTTAGTTTGGCTGGATATAAAATTCTTGGTTGAAGACATTTTTCTTTAATAATATTGAATATAGGTTCCCCAACTCTTCTAGCTTGTAAGGTTTCAACTGCAATGTCTTCTGTTAGCCTGATGGGATTCCCTTTGTAGGTGACCTGCCCTTTCTCTCTAGCTGCCTTTAGTGTTCTTTCTTTAATTTCAATCTTGGAAAATCTGATGATTATATTTCTGGGGGATGATCTTTTTGTGTAGAATCTAGCAAGAGTTCTCTGTATTTCCTGAATTTCACTGTTGGCCTTTCTAGCAAGGTTAGGGAAGTTTTCACAGATTATATCCTAAAATATGTTTTCTATGTTGCTGGCTTTCTCCTCTTCCTTTTCAGAGATGCTGTTGATTCATAGATTTGGCTTCTTTACATAATTCCATACATCTTGGAGGTTTTGTTCATTCTTTTTTCTTTATTTTTGTCTGACTGTCTTCTTTTTTTTGTGTGTGTGACAGAGTCTCATCTGTTGCCCAGGCTGGAGTGCAGTGGCACAATCTCAGCTCACTGCAACTTCCACCTCCCAGGTTCAAGTGATTTCTGGCTAATTTTTGTATTTTTAGTAGAGACAGGGTTTCACCATGTTGGCCAGGCTGGTCTCAAACTCCTGACCTCAAGTGATCAGCCCCCCTCAGCCTCCCAAAGTGCTAGGATTACAAGCGTGAGCCACTGCTCCTGGCAGTGACTGTTTTTAGGGAGCCAGTCTTCAAGTCCTAAGATTTGTTCTTTAGCTTGATCTATTCTGCTGTTAATAGTTGTGATTGCATTTGAAATTCTTACATTGTGTTATTCAGTTCCATCAAATCCGTTAGGTTCTTTTTTATACTGGCTATTCCATCCTTCAGCTCCTGTACCATTTCATTGTGATTCTTATTTTTCTTGGATTGGGTTTTGCTGTCTTCCTGAATCTTGATGATCTTTGTTCCTATCCATATTCTGAATCCTATTCCTGTCAGCCAGCTCTGCCTGGTTAAGAACTCTTGTTGGAGAACTGGTGCCATCATTTGGAGGACCTATTTGAGTTAATAGAGTTCTTGCATTGGTTCTTTCTCATCTCTGCATGTGGGTGTTCCTTTACCTGAAGTGCAGATTGAGTGCAGCCAGTAGACTTATTTTCTGGATGTTTTCGCCAGGCCAAGGCTTTGTGCAGTCTTTATTGGAAGCTGACTTCTTGTCTCTGGTTTCAGTAGTGGGGTATGTTAGCAAGATATTTTTGATGTTGAAGCTTTGGGGTGTGATCCAGTAGGTGGCACTTCAATGATTCTTGTAACATAGCTGAAGAGGTATATGTTCAATCCACCTTCCCAAAAGAAATGAAGAAATTGTATCTTAAAACAAGATGGCAGGGCTAGATCAAACATAACTTTTATATCAAGTATTGGCTCAAAAAGAAAAAGTGTATACCATGTAAAATCAAAAACTGGAAACAACATTAGTCACAAAAATTTGAAATTAAAGGATGGGTTAAGACATAGAAGATAACATAATATAAAGACTGCAGGAGGCTTGGGCAGAAACACAATGGTTTTATGAGATAAAAACATATTTTTTTTACATCTACTTGCCAGTTGAAGCAGACAAAGAAAAATAACAATATAGAGAACATGCTTGTGAGTAGCCATAAAATCTTTTTTAATGATCATACAATAGACAAAAATAAAACCATTTTTATAAAATTTTAACTAGTGGAATTAGTCCACGTTGGATGCTTTGACACAGACTAATTTCTGATTCCAATTTTGCCCCCCTATGCAAGCCAAATAATCTCTTTGTGTTTCAGTGTTCTTATTGCAAAATGGAAATAGTAATGTTACCTACCTTATTTATTGTAAGAGTTTATTGTAAGTAGTCAATGTTCTAGATCTTTCACTTAGTATTAACACTTACAAGACTTAAATACTTACAAGTATTTATTTAAATGCCAGCTACTACTACTTCTAGTTTTCTTATTCTCAAATACCTATTTCTCTGTTTCATATATCTCTTTTTTGCAATCATTTTCTTTATTTTCCTTTGCTTCTGCATTCAAGTGACCAAGAATATGAATTTATCTCACAATGACTAGCACTTTTCTCCCACAGCACATATGCCATATGTAATTATATATGTATTTGTCTATTTGTCTGTTGAATAACTGTCTTCATCATTAGATTGTAAGCTCATTTAGGACAGGGTGCATACCTGTTTTGGTTATTAGTCTAAGCCTACTAAAATGCTTGGCCCATATAAAATGTTAATTATTATTTGTGGAAGCAATGAGAGAAAAGTTAAATAATATAGAAGATACTTGATAAACATGTGTTCATTGAACACATTACCAAAAAAAAAAAGGGAAGAAGGAGACAAAACTGTGGAAAATGTTATATAACCAAGGAAATACTGCAGGAAATGAAGAGAAAAATTATTCAGAAAATTGAAAGTACAAGGAAAAGAAAGGTTTGTTCAATCTAATGTTTTTCTTAGATTCATTTCTCTTGCAGAAAAATGTCTAAGAAGTATATATTATAATTAAGAATGAAATGTGTATCTCATTACCAAGACACTTCAAGTTAGCACAAATATTCCTTTCATAATGACGGTAGAAAAATAACCTCATGTATAAAATAATATTTCATGCTTCATGTGGAAGATTCAGGAAAGACATTCACTGGAGACTAGTCCTCTAATTCATGCTTGTATCTAAAGAGGAATTACTCTGATTTCTGCAAGAAATTGGATTGGGTCAAAAAGGTTAGGCAAGGTTACAGAGCATTCAAATATTTAAATTGCTAGGAACTCTCTATGAGACATCAGAAAAAGTAGGGAGCATATGTTGATAGGATTCTGTTTTCCAGAGGAAGAGAGAAAGAAGAAGGGAAGGCAAAAAAGAATTATTATTTTTGTCTCATAAAACGTCATCTGCTCAGTAAGCAGGAACTGTGAAGCTCCCTGTGGAGTGCACAGGTCAGGATTTATCTCATCCTGCTTAAGGAAAGTTGTACAGGGAGAACGTTTTCTAAACAAACATATTTCATTTTTCTCACTTAAGAGATTACTGCTTGAAAACTGCTAGAAAACAGGAAGCACCGGGAAGTTAAAAGGAAATAAAATTCTTGAAAGATTTCTAGGGGCTTCTTGAAAATTCAAGTACTTCAGGGAATTCCAGGAAAAATGAGCCTCCAGCATGAAACACAGATCTCAGTGGAAGGAAATGAATGCATTTGAAATAACAGAGCTCACTTTTCCAATGGTCCATCCTAAGAGAGTTAAACTAGGGATGTTCTAGAGACTTGCTTTCCCCTATTAGTCACTCATTGAGGTCAGAAGAAATTCAGGAGTGGTAAAAGAGAGTTCAACAAACAATATGCATTAATAGCATCTCAAAAAAAGTAGAAAAAATATTGTCTTACATTTTAGAATATTGAGGAAATAAATCTTGTAAACTCATTAAATGTCAACCACAATAAGCAGAGTAAGCAATAGCGGAATGAGAAGGAGAGGGAACTTCAGACAGAGAGCATTTGGACATTCTGCCTTCCAGAGAAAAAGAACCAGAGCCAAAGCTACCATCTTGTATTTATGATGAATTTAGTTACAGATATAATTGGCTTTTATTTGTGATTCATGAACTAAGGCAACCTCCAGTCTACAAAAAAGAATGAGTATTCCCACTGGGCAATACCAGAACAGTGGGTTTTGTAAATGGGAAACCAAGAAACAGAACAATAGGAAAAACAAAACCAACCAACCAACCAAACAAAATGAATAAATTGGTTAACATCAGGTTACTTCCAGTTACATTTTTTCAAGGGTTAAAGCACAGGGCACATCCTAATTACTCTGACTCAGGAAGATGCAATCTTCCATTTTCAGGAAAAAAAAAAAAAAAGACAGTCCTAAGATCGATCTACTTGCTTTGTGGTATTTAGCATGAGTGACTCCATCTTGGCTTTGTCTGGTCTGTTGGGGCCTAGTGCAGTAGCTCAGTCCAACACAATGGTCTCCCATAATTTTTGTTTAACACCTCACAATGCAATTTGACCTCTTCCTATCAATTTCTAAGAACATAGACATTTGAATTTTTCAATTGCCTATAAAATGAGAAATTTGAAGAACAAAGTTCAGATTTATAGTGTAAGGAAAGGGAAAAGAAGAACGTTATTCATATGAGATTATTTATTACTATTATTTTATTTTCACTATTAATAATAACAAAGGGTTTTTAATTTTCCAAAGGAAAAGTTCTACTTAGGGAAAACCAGATTTGATTTAAATGGATTGAAAACAGAAAGTAGAATAATATTAATTTCAATACATATTTGATAAATTCCAAGGACTCTTTTCTTTCTGTTTCTGGACTAATGGAGGGATTTTTGGCTTTATGAGTCCTGAGCTTCTAAAGTGATAGAAGTAAAACTGCAAGATGAAACCAGAGGAGCACAGTGATTGACAATGTGGCTTAGGGGTGCCATGGGGTGTGAGTCATAGCATTGCCTTCCCAGATTCACTTACTTTCTAGTAAAATGGCAGCAACTTTAAACTTCATCTTGCTTGCCTGGTGAAAAGTATTCCCTCCAAATAGTTTCTTTTTATACCTTTTTTGGTACAATAATGTACCACCTATTTAAACCCAGAAAATTTTAAAGTACTAAGAAACACAATCACCTTCAGTAATTCATGAAAAAAACCCTACAATTTATGTAAATAGACGTGAATAATTATGTAGACATTATAGATAATAACCATTGGAACATCATGCCAACTGACAATTATGATATCAGCTATTTCAGGTATCGACTGTTAATTATATTAAAAATGACAGACTCTTTCTCTTAAACTCCAATAAGCTCACCAAAGACTTAGCTAGTTTTCTGGTTCTCCCGGAAGATAAAGAAGACTCTGCCCTCTGCCCTCACTGAGATGATGGTCTTTTCATAAAAATCCACTACTTCAAAGAAAATCTGTTTGGTTCTTCACTCTGTTTAATTTCGTGATTTTAAAAGGATCTTTGCCATTGAAAGCAAGCTAGTAGAGTATTGCTTTTTAGCGGGGGTGGGGTGGGGGTGGGGGGTGGGTGATGGGGGTGGGCAGTTTATGAATTCCAGATAAGAACACCTTGATACCTTTACTAACTATATACACTAGATAGGAGAGTGGCCTGTAGGGTCTTCCACAGAGGTAATGGTGACCTTCTTAAGGGCTAGAATGTTACATATTTAACAAATATGTGAGCAATTGCCATCTGGCAAACATCATTCTGGTCTTGTGACTGCTACAAAGATGATACAGAACAGAAGCCTTGTTTAGAAGCTTATCATCCAGCAATGGAAATGAAATATGTACATAAATAACTGCAATGATAGTCAGAAGCAATATACAACCACCCTAAACAAACCCGATGTGAGAATACAAATCACAGCATAATGAATTCCATTAGAGAGTAGATCATCTACAGAAGTTAAAACACAGACCATTTCTTCTTCCTGGGAAATTGGGGATGTTTTTATGAAGAACAAGGCAAATTCTAAATGGAAAGACAGAATGTAAATTTGTGAAGTAAAGGACATGTTGGATATAAACAAGAACTTGGGCAAAAGAGATAGGCAAGAAATTACAGGACCTTTAAAGAAAATAAGAAATAGCCTATTTCTAGGGTTCTTAGGGTCACAGGAAATATCCTTGATAACGGCAGTAGAATTGAGGAATTATGGAATAGGATCATGAGCTAAAGCAAGGTGACAATATTTTGTTTTACCTGATTCTTCATTTACCTACCCCCTCTGTATTTATTTATTTATTTATTTATTTATTTATTTATTTATTTCCATTTTGTATGTAATCTAAACAACCAAAGGGACCTCACATTTTGATTCTTCCACATATCAGTGGGCATGAGACACTAGTGACCAGCTTTTAAGAAACAGCAATGGTAAATCTGCCATAATCATTATGTCTTTCTCAGAGTTAATCATACCACTACAGTATTACTCTGCAATCATTTAGCCACAGTAAGAAAATTCATTTTACACAATGGATTTTCTAATTATTATTTTTTAATTTGTTTTGTTGAATGACTGGGGACTAGGGAGCCATTATTATATATATGCCTTTCAAAGTCAAACCTGGCTAAAGCTCTGAGTCTTTTTCAAACAACTTTATTAAATATTGTCAACAAAAACACAGATAAAGTTAGATTGTTCAGCAAGTTGATTTTCCTATTCTTCAAATTAAATGATTATTTTAAACTGCAGAAAGAAGACAATCTTTTTTGTGAATGTGAGAGCTATTGATGTTCAGAAAGTATACTTTGACCATGGGTTTAAAAATCACTAAATCAAACACTAACATGCACACAATTTAGACCAAATGTAACACAAAGCGTATAATATCTTTTCAAAATAAGGAAGAGAGATATTGTTACTGAGAATAAACAGTAAAGAAAGAAGAATCAGTAACTGAAAATTTAAACTTTTAAGGATGAAGAGAGTGAGCCATCTGGATTTAATCAGCATAAATCTATAGCTTGCATTAGCTCCACAATTAAGACACTCATAAAAATCCACTGTGTGAGTAAGAGCTTTCCTGAATCATAATTTAACCATGATACTCTATCAAATGACTGTTACATGCTTCAATTTAAAACCACAAAGAAAATGCATGAAACAAGTGAGTACTGAAAGGGAGAAAATATTTACCAATTGGTTAATTTTCTTCTTGTTAATAAAACTGATAAAAATAATTCTTTTAATGATATTTACTATTCTAATTTTAATGTTTAGTGTCATTATTTATCAGTGATGTACAATAGTATTTACTACTACTAACATAGTAAAATAGATTTATTCTACATTTAATAAGACAAAATGAAAGATATTTTATAATTTAGAGAAAGCAATTATAATATTTTCGAAGAAGGAACTGTAATAGCACCATAATAATAATGAGAGGGGAACTATGGATGCTAGGTTCAGTGAGCTTGAAGTTTAGGAGACAATTTACCATGAATTTAAATTGCTGTTTCACTTTTTTGCATTTTACATGTTTTAAAAACAAATTTCTGAAAAGATAGAAGATGCAAAGTTAACTGAAAAGCATAAAGTCTTGGAAAATCATTAAATTGGAAAATGGTGGATCTCAAAGTCAGAGCTCTCAACACTTGAACAGTGCTATAGTGGGATCAAGTGAAAGCATCTATTGCACATTTTTTTTTCTTGTCTGGCATTTAATTATCAAAAACACCTGTGCTACAATAGTATATTCACTTGTATAATTCTTTTTTTATTTTTTAATTTTATTATTATTATACTTTAAGTTTTAGGGTACATGTGCACAATGTGCAGGTTAGTTACATATGTATACATGTGCCATGCTGGTGTGCTGCAGAAAGAAGAGTTCTAGGAAAGGAGACAGAAGTTGAGATCTGGAGCTCAGCAGAAACAGGAAATTCAGTCAGTAGATATTCAAAGAAATCTTGAAGAAGGGAATGAGATTTTCCGTATTTCATGAGATGATGTCATGATCCGATTTTATTTCAATCCCTTTAAGTTAAATAACTTCAGTGGACATCTGGTTTACCAAGTAGCATGCCTGAGAGGACACTCAGCCGAAAAGCTTTGAGTGTGAAAAGAACCAAGAAGCTATGAAGATATGGATGAGAACCAGAGCTGAAGTTGGTATAGTAAGAGCTCCACAGAGACTGGTTCAGCTGGATAGAGACAACTATCTGTGTCTATGATATAGGTAAGCAAATGATTTCCTGTAAGTAGAGCTTAGAATTGTGACACTGATAGGCTTGGAGAAGCATGAGACTCTCAGAAAAGTAGTAAAGAACAGCAGCCAAAGAAGATTTATCATAGAATAGTCAGAATGTAGTATACTCCTGATGAGATGGGAATAATTAAGCACCATCACATGGTTGGGTAAAAGAAGGCTTTTAAACAGAATGATTCTGCAAAACACTGGCCTATAAGAATATGTTTTTCTCAAGTTCTACATTCAAATCAGCTTTGAAAGCAGAATTCTGCCACATTCCTGTGTAGACTCAGAGTTCATATTGACACAATAAATTCCAGAGTAAATGAGCATTGAAAAAGCAACTATTTTTAACCTGTTTACCTTTATTTAACATGGTGTTAAACCCTCCTGCAAGGGTCATAGTTTATTCTCCAACGAAAGTGTGATAAAAGTTGGAAAATAGCAATGTTGACAGGGCATGCCTAAAAGACAATGTTCAAAGATTTAAACTGGTGCTGAGCTAAGTTCTTGTGATTTTTCTGATCAAGAAGTTGTTTTTTCTGGAAACATAATTTTTTGTGTGTTTGGTAATATTTTTTTTCCTGAACTGACATTGAATTTTTGACAAGAATCGGGGGCAAGTCAGATAACAGATGCTGCCAAATAAGGATCAAATATGGAATAGAATATAAATCTGCTTCCTTTGACATTTCCTCTTATTCTTTTCTGTGTAAGAAGGAAAATCAAGATGAATTGTGGCAGAAACTGGACTGAGGGGATCTTCTTTTTGCAAATGGATAGATATAAGACTTCTTATGAAAGCCATCAATTGTTATTCTAAGAAGAAAAGATAACTTGTAGTATATACAAATGATAGAATAATGCTGGGCAATAAAAAGAAACAAACTACTGACCCATGGCACAATAGGCATGAATTCTGAACATGATTAGAAAAATAAAACAGACACAAACTATATACTTATACTGTATGTATCTATTTACATGAACATTACATGCAAAAATTTGTGTGGAAGAAAGATCAGAAAAGTATTTACTTCAGGAGATTTGTTGACTACAAAGGGGCACAATAGAACTTTCTTGGAAGATGGAAATGTTGAATATCATGACAATGGCATAGGTTATACTGAAGCATGCATTTGTCAAAACCCACCTAACTGCAATACTTAAGATATATATACAGGTACATTTTACCTTACTCATTACAAAGGGAGTATAACCAAATTTTAAATTCTAGTTGGTAGATTTTCTTTTTACAATGATATTGGTTAGAAATTCAGAAATGATTTTTTTGAGAATTTTTGGCTTGAGAAATGTGTAAAATAATATTAAACATAATGAGCTAAGTTTCTCACTGTTGGATAAAGAAGTTCCATATATATATATATATATATATATATACACACACACACACATTATGTATATACACACACACATTATGTATATACACACACGTATATATACACACACGTATATATACACATATATATATATATATCTCTCTCTCACTGAATATACCCTGGAGTATCAGATTGAAGTTGAAAGGCCCAGAATGAACTCATGTTTTACAAACACACACATAAATGTATATGTACATATATATGTGTATACATGCAAACACATATATATGTATATGCATATACACAGAGAGATAAATATAATCATTTTATGTTTCTGCATAAACATGTAAACATATAACAGAGAAAGAAAGAGATAGAAATAAAATATTTTAATATGTACATATATACATATATTTATATACACATGAGTGTGTGTATTTGCATGTGTATTCCAGCTTTGTATGTTGAGGGGGGATAGAGCCATTGGCAAGTCATTAATAATGTGAAAAACTAGTGCTCAAATCTTGGTTTATAATCCCCCTCTCCAGTAACAAGAACTATAGATCCTTGGAGAAAAAGTTAAATCAAAGATTGAGGCAAGGTGTCTGAGCATCTTACTAGACCAGAAATTAAGAAAGTACTTATGCATGATGAGAGTCTAGCAATAAGACACAGGAACTATGAACACTGAGGGAGCTCTTGGCCAAAACTGGAAAAACTTGAGAATCAAAATAATGTCAGCAATGTATTATAGCTCATTGAATAAAATAAAAATCCTCAGGCCTATAGTAAATAAATAAATAATTAAACAGTAATACATAAATACACAAAGATGAAAGCTCTTCCTTACAGGGAATATCAAATAAAAAATACAGAAGGAATGATGAAGTTAGAAAATTATTACTAGATGCAAAAACTAGTGGGTGAATTTTTAATGTGTTACAAGACATTTACATAATACCATGATATCTCCTCACAAGTTTCCTATCAGATACAAAGGAAAAACTGGAAAACTAGGATGAAATACAGTAAAAATTTCCACTATTGGGAAAAACCAATATGCTGTGATATACTGAGGAGGACATATCACTTTTTATATTTCAGAAAAAATGTCTAAATAAATCTTAACCCAGATTGAAGGGAATTCTACAAAATAACTGGCATGTACACTTCAGAACTGTCAAGATCAAAAAAGACACAAAAGAAAACCAAAGAAAAATGACATGTAAACCAGTGAAAGATTCTGCATTGAATCCTGGAATAAATAGCTCTAACAAATATTATTGGGGCAGTTAATGAAATCTGAATAAGGACTATATAGTTTTATCTGAAGTCAATCATCTATTTTTTCCACAATAAGACTGATAACAAATATTTTAGACCTTCTAGGACGTATAGTATCTTTTGCAATGACTCAATCCTGCTCTGTAGCAAGAAAGCAGCATGAACAGTATGTAAATAAAGGAGTGTGACTGTGTCTAAATGAAATTTCATTTATAAAAATAAGTGGCATGGTAATAGAGTCTCGACTGATATATAAAGGAATATTTTCCCCTGTTTTTCTGCCTTTCTGTTTTAATTGAACATTTTATATGATTCTATTTTATCTTCTCTCTTAGCATATTGTATTTCTTCCTAAATACTTTCTACTGGTTGTCCTAGAAGTTTAAATACACATTTTAAACAAATCAAATTTACCTTCAAATAACTCTAGACCATTTCTCCTTCCCATATTTATGCCATTGTTGTCATTCATTTTACCTATCCATATGAAGTCATCAGCCAGTACACTGTTACTATTATTACTTTAAATAGTTTTCTTATAGATGAAATAAGCATAAAAAAGTATTTATTTTAATATTTATTTCTTCACCTATGATCTTTCTTCCTTTATATAGATACAACTTTCTGACCTCTAATATATTTCTTCTATCTAAAAAACTTTTAGATATATTTTCTTAAAATATAGATCTGGAGGTCTAATGAATTCTTTCAACTTTTTAGTTTTAAATCAGATAACATTTATTTCTCTCACTTTCAAAGGATAATTTCACTGGATGCAAAATTCAAGGCTGTGTTTTTGCTTTTTTTTTTTACTTTACATACAATCATATGTTTCTTAAAAACAACAATACATTCTAAGAAATGTGTCATTGGGTGAGTTCTTTCTTGTGCAAACGTCATAGGGTGTACTTAACTAAACCTCATTGGTATAGCCTACTACACACCTAGACTATTTGGTGTAGCCTGTTTCTCCTAGGCTATAAACCTGTACAGCATGTTACTGTACTGAGTACTCTAAGCAGTTATAACACAGTGGTGTTTGTGTATCTAAACACTTAAACATACAAAAGGTACAGTAAAAATAGAGTATTATAATCTTATGGGAATGCCATGATATATGCATGCAGTCTGTTCTTGTCTAGAACATTGTTATGTGGTGCATGACTACATTTAACTCCGTTCTTTTCTTATTTGCATGATTTCCGACAAGAAATCTGCCCTAATTCTCACCCTTGTTCATCTATAGATGAAGTATTTTCCCCTGACCACTGGTCTCTTTCATTAATGGTCTTTGGTTCTGGCTTTCCGCGGATTGAATATGATATGCCTAGAAATAAATTTGTTTTTCTTTTTGTTTTGTTTGTCTTCATGGAGGAAATATGTATTCTGCTGATCTCTGAGCTTCCTAGATTGTACTTGTTGTCTGTTAGTGTTGTAAGATGTTTGGCCACGCTTTAAGTTTTTTTGACTCTATTCTTTTTTCTAGAATTCCAATTATGCATGTGCTAGACCTTTTGTATTACCCTACAATTCTTCAATTCTTGGATGTTCTTTTTTATGACTTTTCCTCCTTTTGTTTTCCCTCCATTTTGTTTTGAAAGGTTTGTACTGATCTAACTTCAAACTCAGTGATCCTCCCTCAATCATATTCGGTTCTTGATGAGTATATTTAAGGCATTCTTCATTTGTTAGTGTTTTTGATTTCTACCATTTAAAAAAATTATTTCAATTTCTGGCTCTCTGTTTACATAACACATCTGTTCTTGCACTTACCTAGTTTTTAAAATTAGAGCTCTTGACTTATTAATTACATCTATGTTTCCTATCAGATGATTTGGATATCTCTGTCATAAGTGAGTCTGTTTATAATGCTTTCTTGGCTTAAGAATATTTTTGGGGGTGGGAATAGAGGACTGCTATGTCTTGTAATGTTTTATTGAAAGCCAGGCATCTATTGGTTACAGAAACCAAGGTAAATAGAACTTTATTGTGGACATGTTTGTTAATTTGGGTAGGCGTTGTGCAGTGTTTAAGGACTGCTGCACCTGTAGGGACCAGATGCTTCAGTTTCCTTTTGTGTGGTGTCTTTCTTTTTTTCTCTCTTTGTTCCTCCCTTGTTTTCTTCAGGTTTCCCTAAGAATGTCTCCTTAAATAGAGTCTGGGTCTTGAAGTGTGTTAATTTGTAATCCACTGTTATATTTGAGCCTTGTTGTGGTGGTGTTAAGGTATGAGGGAGAACAAATGTTCTATAATCTTGTGATTAAATTACATTCTTTTACTGGGCCTATGTCTAGGGACTGTGAACTTCACAGATGTTTCTCCAATAATAGATTCCCCTGCCGCTGCCTTGCCCTCATGCCTCTTTTGGTGAGATAGGAAGGCTAGAGGGGACGAGAATGGGAGGCATGCCTTTTCCTCAGGTGAAATAAGTTTGGTAAACTATTTCCCTGGAGAGTAGGCCTTTGGCTTGGAGAAAACACTGAGGGTTTCACGTTATTACTTTTACTCTACCTCTGCCAGAGACATGAGGGGATTTTCTTGGCTCTTTACGGTGAGAACTTGGAGAGATACTTAAAAGTTAAAACCACAAAAAGTAAGAGGGCATCTCTAAAACTATGACTTTCAGGAGTTTCTCACTCTCATGATAGTACATACAGAGCCTCTAACAATCTGTCAAAGTTGTGATCTAACTATTCCTAAAAGTTTGTGACTTCAGTAGCTTCTGCTCCAGGTAAGCCAATCTCTATTACAACTATCTGAATTCTACTGTCTCCTCAGATTTTTTTCTGTTTTTCTTGTTATAAAGACAGAAGTGAAAACTACATGTGAGAGGTGTATTAAGTACTATTTCATTTGGGTCTTTGAGTTAACTATCTTTATGGGTCCCTTTCAATTCTTACATCTCAAAACATAAGTAAAATATATACTCATTTTGAGGAAGGGAGATTCTTCACTGAAATAACAGTGTGAAATATGTTCACACTTTATAATAAATGAATGAGCCTTTCAAACAGTCTGAGTTTTCTAGAAGTGCTTTAGCTCTAGTTCGTTCTTATGGTGAAAGCTTACTTTGTGGAGTTTTCATACACATTAGCAAAACCCATTTATCTAATGCTATCCTGGGTAATGCTTAACAAGTTTATGATGGTTTATTTCAAATAAATTTAATAACTCTGACTGAAAAAAAGCATAATTTTAAAGAAAACTCAGAATAATATTTCTTTGTTGTAACTCCAAGAACCCAAGACTTAAAGAGAGTTAATAACGCTTTGGTAACACTCACTTGTATCCCCAAATTTACTCATTCATTTTCTTTCTCTTTTTTCCTTTTCTCTTCTCTTTTCTCACTTTCCCCATCCTTTTTTAATTTTTTTGATTGATTCCTTTTATTCTGTTTTACCTTCTGATATGGTTTGACTGGGTCCCACCCAAATCTCATCTTGAATTCTCACATATTGTAGGAGGGACCCCATGGGAGGTAATTGAATCATGGGGCAGGTCTTTCTCCTGCTGTTCTTCTGACACTGAATAAGTCTCAAAAGATCTGATGGTATCATAAGGGGGAGTTTCCCTGCACAAGCTCTCTCTTTGCCTGCCACCATCCACATAAGACGTGACTTGCTTCTCTTTACCTTCTGCCATGATTTTGAGGCCTCCCCAGCCACATGGAGCTGTAAGTTCATGAAACCTCTTGTTTTGTAAATTGCCCAGTTTCGGATATGTCTTTATCAGCAGTGTAAAATTGGACTAATACACCTTCTCTCAATTTTAATTAGTTTTGCTTTTAAATTGTTATAGTGTTACTGTTTTTCTCTCCCACCTATACCTTTAATGTCTTAAAAGCCTGGAAAGACCCCCTTATACACACTCTTCCACACAGCAGTGATATTGATGCCTTAAGTATTTATGTAACTTCATTTATGGAAAACAGAAGAAAGAAAGTGTGGATTTCTAACAACTCTTTAGGGGAGACTACTTCCTTTATTCACAGAAAGTAAAGGCATTAATAACTTTTCAGCCTTTGTGTGGCTAATTTTTTAGTTTTTTTGCAGTTTATTCAGGGAAAAGTTACTATTAAAAAAACAGATCAAAATCTGTTTTGTTATTCAGCTGTGGGGTTGAGGTTTAAAGTTGCTAAAGTTACTTTCTGGAATGTACTTGAGTGGAAAGCCAAGGTATAGCTTGGTATCTCAAAGTTAATGCAACCTCATTTTTTTCTCAGTGAGGAGAAATTAATAAAACTCTAGATATGGAGTGTTTTTGGACTTCCATTTGTAGAGGACAGATTTAGTTGAGAAATGGACATAATAACCAAATAACGACTAGGCAAATCACAGCTATTAAGAATTTTTTAAAAGATAGGAGGGTTCAGACAGGAAGTGAGACAAATCTCTTGAGCTAAGGAACTCAGTTTTATATTGTCTCTTATTCACTCTAATACCGTTACCTACAAGGTGCTAAGAACACAATAGTTTCTAGATTGAGCACATACTACAACCTGTAAGAAGAGATAGACGCTGAAAAGAACAGTTATATGAAAACAGCTGAAGACCTGAATTAAGCCTTTCATAATAGCAGTAGAAAGAAGGTGACAGATGGAAGAAACATTCAGAAAACCAAACAATTCAAGTGAGAAATGAAAAGGCTGATTCAAGTATGATTCCGAGGTTGCAGGCTTGAGTAACTGAATATTTTAACCAGAATTGATCCTCTTACTAGAATGAAAAACAAAACAAGATAGAGATTTGGGGCTACAAAAACAAAAAGTTGAGTTAGGAAAATATTTAGTTTGAGGTTCCTTAGTTTATTTTTCTTACATATCGTGACATTAATTTGAATTCATCATTTTAATTTCTTTAGTCCTTTTCAAATATCAGTTTTTCCTTCTGATTTCTGAGTTAATATTCCTACCTTCTATTATTATTGATGATGATAAATGTGAGAAACGGGATGGCATTAAAATGATCCTTCCTTGTGTTCCTACTTTATATGACAACATTCTACATGACAGTTGCATTATTTATTTTAATCTTACACATGTATTACACTGTGACTTTGCAGATGAGAAGTTCAGAGTGATTAATAGTGGAACCTAGGTCTTTATGAAATATACCATTTCTAAGGTCAATCATCCTAGTAAATATATCTAAACACTTTTCATAACCAATGAGATGCTGTCAAAACCTAATGGTAGACAGGAAGAGTCTCAATGTTTTAAGTATAAGAATTTGAGGCATGCAGAATACTCCTTCTGGTTAAATATATTTTATCTCCTTTCAAGTACATTTAATATCTTCTCCATTTCTTTCAGCTTTTACAGGCTGTCAAAACGCTGCCCACCTCTGCTGAGGAGGCCACAGGATGAATTGTGCATTCATGTTGTAAACCACTTAGAGCTTTCTAGGTAGAGTAACTGTTACCACTTGAGGGCAACCTGTCATTATGTTCTGTAATAGCCCTGAACTTCTAAATTCACCTCAAAACCATGGCTCTCTGACAGAAGAGACTAAGAAAAAGAGAGAAAAAGATCTTTGCCGGAAATGCTGAGGCAGCAATGAAAATGGTAATTTACCATGCTAAATTGGTGTTTCCTGGAGTACTAGGTCAGTGAAGACTGTATTTCAGGAAATGCTAAGTCAACAGAAGAGGATAAGTGACACAGATAGAAGTTGATGGAATCTTCCTGGCAGGGACCAAAATAGGAACTCAGACACACCAAATGCTCTAAAAGTTCAAAAGGTTTTGGCCAATCAAAGGAGGAATCTGCATTCGAAGTTTCCTGAGTAGAGAAGCAAGAAAAACATCATTCTAACAGCATTTCTTAATGTAAAGGTGGCAGTGGTTCTACTTTGAACCTATCAGCTATGGGAATGATATTGAAAATGAATGGCATATCTGGTTGGAAAATTTTAATTGATAGTTTAACCCTGGACATTAGGATTTTTCTTTCCTAGGTTTTCAACAGAGACGACCAAACAAATGCCTTAAAATACGTGCAAATATGTCTGAAAATTTATAATTGCTATTATAATTCAATAAATCTTTCTCCAGTGTTGAATACTAAATAAACATTATTCATGATAATTATGATGACATAATTGCCTTTGGTATTCATCTGTGATTTCAGGAAAAAAACTAACAAATAGATACTAGGAAAAGAGAAATATTTTGTCCTGAAGGAGAAATTATGATTAAAATTAGGGTGAAGTATATAAAGCTATACTTTAAAATATTAAACCAGTAGATTTTACTGATCCAACACAATCTATAATTTTTGGCAGGCTCAAAGTACTTGTTACAATCTGTAAGTTTATAGTTTCATCCAAGTTCTCAATTTTTCTAGCAGTCCATTACAGAATTAGAGTGAATAGTAATGATTTGTTGTACCAAATTACCTTTAATTTGTTGGGAGGGTAGTGGATATAAGATGACATATTTATGAATACAGCACAGGTACCAAGCCTATTTCCTGTATTTGAAGGAAATTGAACTTTTTTCTATTACATTGATGTAGGATGCTGCATATAGTGTAAAGCAGAGAGGATATGTTTTCAATGAGGAAGTCCAACTCAGAAGCAGTCTTAAAGCAATTATTTTTATTTATAATATAAAATATAACTCTTAAGTGAGCAGAGTTAATTATATGTACAGAACAACTGGTTATTCTTAGGAAATTTGGTTCAATACCATTCCTGACAGTTTTTAAATGAAGGGATCATGAGTGCTAGGTTTTTGTTTTTTTGGTTGTTGTTTTTTTACGTTTGCTTTTTTCTCATGGTTTAATACTTAGCAATAGTGGCTGCTTTTAGGTTATTAGCAGCCACATGAGGTCAACAAAGGAAAGAGCTATGTCAAGTAGTTATCAGTTTAGGACCCGTGTTCTTTAACACACTGTCATGATTGCTTTAGTATGACAAGATAGCATCTTTAAAAGATCTGGAAATAAACTTTTTTCATTAAAGGCAAACTATCAATTCTCCCAACCAGAAACATTTGGCAGGGTTTGTCCAAGACCAAACTGCACAATTCAAGCTTAGTCTTGGATTTCTATTCAAAATGAAGTTGAAGTTCCACACACACAGTCAAAATAATCCCCTGGGTCCAGAAACAGAGTCTATGACAAGTTGGATAAAATAAAAATTCCAAGTTTGGATTTACCTGATAGCTTCAGGATGACAGAAAACTCTAGGGGTAGCAGACTAGAAAAAAAAAAATCCATTAAGGAGTTAAAAGTCATTTATTGCAGCCAAACCACTGAGGGACAAAAAAAGAAAAAAGAAAAAAATAGAATTCTGGTGAGGTCTTGTTTGTAGTCAGTTTCAAACAAATCATGTGTGTATGTGATGTATAGTAAATAACTACCCTAAATTGATTTCCTTATGGGGAAAAGAAGTTGCCATCCAATAGATTTAAAAAGTATTATCAGAAAAAATGTCAGAGGAGATCATTACTATAAAATTTCCAATCATCTTATAAATGGAGGATAAAAAGCAGCTGATAGCAGGGCTAACTTCTTTTTCATCTCAGCAACAAGCTGTTCCTGTTCTGTGAAATGGAATGAAATGAATGCCATGGCCTTTTTAAGCGGCACAGGGGATCTATTTATTGAGAGAAGAGATTTGCTGAATAACCATAAAATGCAGAGATAATTTTGGAAGTCAGCTAACAGCTTTGATGTGGAGACCCTCAGAATCCACCTGTCCATAATATCTATTCCTCCTCCAGCAGGCATCTCATTTATTGGAAATCATTTTTCTTGTCATCATCACCTAAAGTGTCTGTCCATTTCCAAAAAGGAGTTTAAAAGATCAACATTGACAATGACAAGCGCAACTCCTGGCATAATAAAGATTAGGGGCATGGAAAATTGCCATTCAGTGCCCATTAATTTTATTGGAAAACAGAAGAGAGAATGTGTTTTAGATATTTTTTATTAGCACATGTCTACTTTGGTTCTCTGTGTGCATGACATGACAAGAAGGTGTAGTGTGAGGTGAAAAGGTACATCCAATGTCTTTGGTGGTCCATGCAGGTTTTCTTTGTTGACTAGAGGGATGAATGGGTTTATTAACATATATTGTTTTAAGTTGAATCTCAATGTTATTTTGTGTATCAATAACAAACATTTGCGAATGCAATTTTCTGGTATTTTCCTTTTACTATTAGTTATAATAAAAATCAAACTCACTGTAGCATCTTTCTTTGTACCAAACTGATATGGTTTGGACTTGTGTCCCTGCCCAAATCTCATGTTGAATTGTAATCCCCATTGTTGGAGAGGGACCTGATGGGAGGTGACTGGATCATGGGGGTGAACTTCCCCCTTGCTGTTGTCATGATAGTGAGTGAGTTCTCACAAGATCTGGTTGTTTGAAAGTGTGTAGCACCTCCCTCTTTGCTCTCTCTTCCTCCTGCTGTAGCCAAGTAGGATGTGCCTGCTTTCCCTTCCCCTTCTGCCATAATTGTAAGTTTCCTGAGGCCCCCAGCCATGCTTCCTGTACAGCCTGCAGAACCATGAGCCAATTAAAGCGCTTTTCTTTATAAATTACCAGGTCTCAAGTAGTTTGTTATACCAATGTGAGAATGGACTAATATACAAATATTTAAAGCAAAAATAATAAACTTCTGATAAAATACAAACACGGTCTCTCAAAGATATAAAATATATAGTCATTCCTATTTTAAGCAAAGTAGCTTATAAAAAAAAAAAAGAAAAACGGCCGGGTGTGGTGGCTCACGCCTGTAATCCCAGCACTTTGGGAGGCCGAGGTGGGCAGATCACAAGGTAAGGAGATCGAGACCATCCTGGCTAACACGGTGAAACCCCGTCTCTACTAAAAACACAAAAAATTAGTCGGGCGTGGTGGCAGGTGCCTGTAGTCCCAGCTACTCGGGACACTGAGGCAGGAGAATGGCGTGAACCCGGGAGGCGGAGCTTGCAGTGAGCCGAGATTGTGCCAGCCTTGAAGACAGAGCGAGACTCCGTCTAGAAAAAAATAAAATAATAATAATAAAAAAGCAATAATAAGAATTTAACCAAAAGGGATAAAGTCAACCTGAACCTACCCACTCCCCTTCTCCCCGCACCAGTTTGCATGCACCCTCTTATGTATATTGTATGGTTAAAATATGTAACTGAATTTTTAAGGGAGGTTAGAAGATAGATGCATTTTAGGCTTGAAGACATTGCTTTGAAATCAAGGAGTGAGGGAAACACAGAACAGAGATTGTGATTCAGAACATGATAGTAACATGGTAAGGAAAAGGATATTACCTTGAACATATACAACATTCAGTAAAGTCAATGATCAGCCACTGAAGAGTGAAATACTAATGTTGTTTAAGATTGTGTAGGTGTAAATTTGCATAGATCTCCACATAAGAAGGTATTCTGTTACTTGAGCTGTGACTTAAATGGTGAACCTCTATTTCCAGTAGCATGATAGTCTATGTATCCTGAATGACCATCCAATCAAAACCAATAAAGTGTTTGAAAATAAAATATTTCTTAAACCTTATTTATTGGAATACTGAGGAGACATGGTAGAAAAAAAAAATCAGTGTCCCAAAGTTAAACAAAAGCAGAAACACTAGAGAGAGTCAATAACCTCTAAAGCCGGCTGAGGATTCCAATAGGAAACTTCAGCATAAAACCAGAAGCTCCAAAGTGCTATCTTTGGGTCTTTCAAACCACCAGAAATGGAGCTTTTACACATTACATGAACATAGTGCCTCCTCATGTGAGAAACACCAATGTCCAACACACACAATTTCACATAGACTTCAGGGGTGGTGCAGTTTTCTGATACTTTTTGTACCCAGAAAAATAAAGTTTTGTTTTTAAACTGCTTTAGAATTTAGAAGATATTTTGGCATATATATCTTCATTTTACCTCAAAACCTCTTTATGATGTTAGAATCTTTTATTAATCTGGTTAAGAGATTAAGGAGCCTGTGGTAAGAACAAAGACTGATGCCGAATTTGGAATTAAATCTGTTTTTTTCTGATTCTGAAGCTTGTATACTGTCCCAATCTCTCCAAATGCAGTCTGTTAATGTGGTAAATTTCATTTTCTAGGTTCACCCTACATCAGTGGAATAGTTCATGCCCTGGGAAAATTTGGCTCCCTGCCTAATAAATTGTTCAAAGCCTTAAAACAAGAAAAGTGAAGTATTTTCTTCATTTTGTTTTTTTCCTGATGATCCAGCCTAGAAATTGAGTACAGAGCAACAGAAAGCAATGACACCCACAAGTCATTCCAAACTTTCTGGGTTATTAAACTTAATGGATCCAAATCACGCCTATGTGGTTGGCTCAATAAATCACTACCAGAGAAGTTCCAATTCAAAATAATCTCTACTTGGAGCTTACTACTAATTCCTTATTCTTTATCAAATGCATCAGGTCATCTATGAGCCTGAAAAGTATTTTCGATTAACTATCCTAAAATCTATTTTTATAATTTTTAACTTTATAAATAATCTAATGATTTAAATCAGTAAACACGATGATATATTAAAAAATTGAAACTAAAACTAAAAACCACAGGAAACCCAATAATAAAAAATTTGCAGAAAGTTTCTGGCAAATAAAATCTTACACCAAAAGAAACAATAAAATTTAATTTTTCATTGAAAGAAATACTTTTAATGATGATGGTAATTATATTGATGAAAACATCTGTGTCTCATATATATCATGTATATATTTATATGTGTATCATATGTATGTGTGTATATGAACATGCATATATATGTGTGTATGTGTACATATATATATATTTTACATTTATAATATTACCCCTTATATGAAATGAGGGAATTATATTAAAATGTTATTTTCCTTTGATATTTAAGACATTTCAGGACGGGAAGAATTCAGAGACTGGATTGTTACAAGGACAACACTATAACACTCAGAGGCTAATAATGCAATGGAGGACTAGCTCCCACTCTCTGAAGGGATTTGACAGGCATCTCAGTAATCCAGTAGATGACAGTTTCATATCCTAGACCCTGGAGGTCGAGTAAGTGGAAAGAATTTTGAATACATATTTGGGTGGGTAAATTCCCTCTTGTTCTCTATCTCTCTGTCTTTCTTTCCTTTTAATTTGTATCATTAAAGAAAAAGACTGAATTACAATTTTGGCCCGGCCCCTGATAGAGAATGGCTGCATTTGGGAACCTTGCCTCTACCTGCAGTAGAAAAACTCTTTTTCTAGTTATTCCTTCAAGGTCTGCCATCTCCTTGAGGCTTCTCATAAAACGATAATTGTAACAATACTGCTAAATTGCATACTTATCATGTTTCATACGTTTATAAAACGCTTCCCAAACATTTTTTCATTTGATTATCACAATAGCTCTTCGATGCCAGAGAGGACAGGAGATTCCATCTCCATTTTGTTACTGGTTATACCAAAGTCTAGCCTGGAGACAGTTACTACCTAATGTATTCAGGCCTACAATGATTGCTCTCTGCTTTTGAATTCTTACTGCACATGTAGCCTGTACCATTTTCTAAACCTAGGTCTTTGGTGGGTATATCAAGATCTTTCTGGTGGGTAATAATATAATAATAACTCACATATCATTCTCGGAATATGTCAAGCACTGTTTAAGAACTTTACATGTATTAATTCATTTAATCCACATAATAATCCTAAGAAGTTAGCAATATTATTATCTAAATTTTACCAGGAGGAAACTTCAACAAAGAGCCTAAGTGACTTTCTCAACCCACGTCTGTATTAGGCGGTGGAGGCTGAATGTTGAGAAAGTCAGTTGGCTTCCAACACCTGTGCTCTGGTAGACTAGCTTTTGATTGTATAGTTTTAATGTAAATGTCATTGTTCTTACTATTTTAAGTTATAACTAAGATAATAATTTTACCAGGAGGTAACTTTTACCATCTAAATTTTACCAGGAGGAAACTTCAACAAAGAGCTTAAGTGACTTTCTCAACCCATGTCTCTAGTAGGTGGTGGAGGCTGAATGTAGAGAAAGTCAGTTGGCTTCCAACACCTGTGCTCTGGTAGACTAGCTTTTGATTGTATAGTTTTAATGTAAATGTCATTGTTCTTACTATTTTAAGTTATAACTAAGATACTTCAGATTTAATAAAAGCAACAAGATAACTTCTGATTATCCAATAGAATAATTGTGGAATCTGTTTGAAAGCTACAAGTCTCTAGTTATGGAAGTGTTTTCAGTGGCCTCTGCTGCCCTCAGCTCCATAACTCGTTTATGTACTTGTATAATAGAATACACTGAAAATGGGAGTGAGGCTCCCACAATAACCAAGTTCCTTTGGCCAACTATGATTTTACTATTATGGTATTACAATAGCAGGCTGCCTGTGACATGAGACAGAAATTGACCGTATTTATAGTTAGTTATCCCATATTTCACAAATCAGTGCCTCAGGGGGTGTGGTGGTGGTTATTTTGTTTATTTGACAATTTTGTTTAATTTCCTATTTCACCATTAGCTCACATCTCCAAGAACATTTAAACTATAAAATGCTTTCACTGTGAAACTAAAAGTGTTCTAACTTTTCCTGAAGAAACCTCTGTGGCTCCCCGATTGTGAACTTGGCTAGGAGCAAGGGAGTTCACGCATCTCTTCATTGGAAGACTACAAAGGTGGGAAGGTTCACCATAACCACAATTATAGTAGCCCTCTTTGATGTCAAAGTCCACCAGGGTGGTCATCCCTCCTACTAATATTTGTGAGATTAGCTCTCCAGTGTGGTGGGCTCTGACTGTTGGACATTTTTTCTTCCTCTACTATTAAGACTTCCAATAGCCAACATGTTGGAAATTATTTATAAAGCATCTTCACAATTCTAGGTGATTTGTCAGCCAACATATATTTATCAAGTGCTCTTGAGATCCAAATCAGGGAAGCTTGCAAACTTTGATTTAAAACAATAGAAGAGGCAATGCAAGAGAGCACATTTTAATGCTCTGGCTTATTCCACTGCACATGTCTGCTCACTTAGGTATTTTCTATGACAATGGCAAAAATATAGCATGGTGGTGAAAAACAAACTCTGGGAGTAGCCTGCCTGGATTTGCCTGATTCTTCTGCCTGTCAAGATCGTATAGGGAAAGGAATCATCTTTTCTTCCCATGTTTGGTTCAGGGCTGAAGCCCCCATAATCAAAGACAGATTAAGAAGAGAAAAGCACACAAATGCGTTTAATGTTTTATATGACATTGGAGACTTTATAAGGAAACGAAGTTCCAAAATCCAGGTAAACCTGTGCGTTTTATGCTAGGTTGAATTAAGAAGTGGGTAGTCATGGAGAAACATAATTAGACAAAGAGGATATGATTTAATGGTGATTGATGTAAAGTGGGGTATGATTGAATGGCAGGTTGGGTGCATAGCAAGGCCTATTCATTCAGATTTTTTTTTCTCTGTCCTCTGTCTTCAGAGGTAAAGATCTTTCTTTCTTCTGGGTACAGGGAGGGTACCTCTTGAAATGAGGGTCTTATAATCTATTTCAGAAAAAGCTCAGAGAATTATTCTAGGTTGTATGACCTACTTCAGGAAGATGGGTGGGAGGAAGGTAAGAGTTATCCTCCAGATTTTGCTGTTTTCTCAAATGCCAAGATGCCATATTTTGGGGTAGCGTGCCCTAAACCCCATCAACTGCATTTTCAAATATTTAGAATAGTGCCTGGCACATAGCATCCCATGCCAGGGTTCCTGGTGTTATTATTACCTGCAAAAATGCTATCTTTCAGATCAGTCATTCTCAAAGTATTTTCTACCTAAGAATGATATGCAGAGACTTTGAAAACTTAAGATTATTAACTCTACCCCAGGTCTACTCAATATATGTTTGGCAAACTATGTGTAGTGTAGAGATTTATATTTTTAACAAATTAAAATGCTCATGCAGGTAGTTCTGATACAATGGCTTAAAGACAAACATTTGAGCAAAACTGATGATTACCTTTTCATTATATATAGCGTTAGCTTTTAAAGATCTATTACTAAATCTTTCTATTTGTAAGACATTCACTAAAATCATATAAAAGTTCATCCACAACTATTTACAAAATACCTAATCTGAATATATGTGTTTTGTTTTCTTGTTAAAATAGACAGGGCACCTGTAATCCCAGAACTTTGGGAGGCCGAGATGGATGGATCACGAGGTCAGGAGATTGAGACCATCCTGGCTAACATGGTGAAACCCCGTCTCTACTAAAAATACAAAAAATTAGCTTGATGTGGTGGCATGCGCCTGTAGTACCAGCTACTCGGGAGGCTGAGGCAAGAGAATTGCTTGAACCTGGGAGGCAGAAGTTGCAGTGAGCTGAGATCATGGCACTGCACTCCAGCCTGGGTAACAGAGCGAGACTCCGTCTCAAAAAAAAAAAAAAAAAAAAAAAAAAGGCAGTTTTCACATTTCTCTCACAACAAAGTGGAGGATATTTAATACTTTCCCAGATTGTCCTTTCACCCACCCCTTAGGACTCTCAGGAGCACATGTCACATGTAGACAACTGAAAGAAGGAAATAATTGAGCAAGTTGTAAGCTTCAGCAGTATAATAGACAATCAGTAAGAGACTAGACTACTCTTTTGGAAACCTAATATATAAAAATGGAGGGTGGGTGTTTCCTTTAGCCTCCCCCAATGTGACTGTTGGAGTTGGGATACCGTTGGAAACCTTGCTCAGGGAAGGAGTAAAGACTCAATGATGCTACATAGAAGTGATGAGATCTTAGAACAACGGAAAAGCAATGCCAACTAGCAACAAAGACCCAATGCCATGCCAAATGGCATTGAATCAGCACAGCAGAAGAATTAAGAGAAAAGAACAGCTTAAAATGTTAACCATTACTAGAGAGAATGTGTCAACAATTAAGAAAGATTTTGAGTCCAATTAAGGAAGATTTTGAGCCCAGCTAGTTCAAGAGAGTTAGGCTGGGCCGTCTCTGTTCTGCATATAGAGATGCAGACTACCCTTACATCATCACATAAGGAGGGCTAGACTCCCTCAAGATGAGGAATCCAGTCTCAGTTTAACCCTACTCTGTGAAGTGGAAACAAACAAACCAATGGTAATTACATCATCAGGTCGTTGTTGAAGGTTTACAGGGATCACATGGAAAAACACATAGAAAAATCCTTTGCCAATGATAATGTTACATAATTACCGGGGTAAATATTGCATATATAATAGTTCATTTTGAGATTACTTTGTACTAGCAGTTCTCAAATTTATGGCCTGGAGACGCCTGGAGGTCCCAGAAAACATCTAAAGCTTTAGAAAGCTCAAAAATATCTTTGACAAATATTTATTTGTGGTTAAAACAAACAAATACATAACATAATAAATAAGCAAATGTGGCACACACATACAGTGGAATATTATTAAATTGTACAAAGGAGGGAAATCTCACATACTACAACATGGATGAACTTCTAGGATATTATGCTAAGTAAAATAAGCCAGTCACAAAAAGACAAATATCGTATGATACCACTTATATGCACTAACTAGATACAGAAAGTAGAATGGTGGTCAAAACTATTTTATAACAATACTCCATTAGTCTGCTCACAGTGCCATAGCAAAATACTGTAGGGTAGGAAAATAATTTATTTCTCAATCCTCATAAATTTTAGTTAGATTGAATTCCTACAACAAAAGACAAATTTACAAGAAAAAAAACAGAATTTTATTCACATGCATATTTTCCTATATACATGAGAGGTACCCATAGAATAAGTAGTTTTTAAAGAGGTAGCTTTGATTTCTAGCTTTAGCATTTTCAGAAAGAAAGGTTAATTTTTGGAACAGTGACAAGAAATTTGGGGTAAACAAATTAAGGGAAGGCAAACAAATGGCAGATTCAGTTGAGTAAATAATGTTGATTCCTCTGGTGTATCTGTAGGGCAGTAAGGGTTTAAATTGTCTTCAGTGGTTCACTTTTGTTCTCTCTGGTGAAAAGGAACAGTGGGATACCTTCTGTGTCTGTAACTGTATGTACTGCTTTTAGGCAAATAGAAAGCAGAGAGCTTTGCTGAATCTGCTTCGTAACTGCTTTCAGCTCAATGATCCTTATGCCAAAAGAGGCAAGTTTTGGAGTGGTATGTTCTGGTCTCCCATAATATGATTCACTGGTTGGCTTAAGCAACAGGAATTTACTTATCTCAGGATTTTTTTGTTTGTTTTTTGTTTTGTTTTGTTTTTGTTGAGTGGGTGGACAGAGTCTTGCTCTTGTCACCCAGGCTGGAGTACAGTGGTGCAATCTCGGCTCACTGCCACCTCCACCTCCTGGGTTCAAGCTGTTCTCCTGCCTCAGCCTCTTGAGTAGCTGGGATTACAGGTGCCCACCACCACACCTGGCTAATATTTGTATTTTTCGTAGACATGGGGTTTCACCATGTTGGTCAGCCTGGTCTCGAACTCCTGACCTCGAACTCCTGACCTCAGCTGATCCGCTGGCCTTGGCCTCCCAAAGTGCTGGGATTACAGGTGTGAGCCACCGCACTGGGCCTTCTCTCAGTTCTGAAGGCTAGAAGTCTAGAAGTCTGAGATCAGGATGACAACCTATTTGGTTCTTGGTGAAGGTTCTCTTCATGGCTTGCACATGGCCACCAGATTCTTGCAGATGAGCAGATTCTTGCTATGTTCCATGGCTTTTCCTTGGTGTGAGCAGGGAAGGAAGGGTGTTGGAGCTCTGCTCTTTCTTCTTAAAAAGCCACTAATCATGTCATGGGCCACCCTCCGCTCCATCATAAAGGAAAACATTAAAGTGATTTACAAAAAACTAAAACTATGCTTTCCTTTTTCTAATGTTTCTTCTTATTTTATAAATTACATTTTTCATAAAACACTATTTATATCAACAGGTATTTGTTTTATTATGTTTAACATAAATATATATATATAAAAATATATATATATATATATTTTTTTTTTTTTCTTTTTTGAGGCAGAGTCTTGCCCTGTCGCCAGGCTGGAGTGCAGTGGTGATATCTCCACTCACTGCAAGCTCTGCCTCCCAGGTTCATGCCATTCCCCTGCCTCAGTCTCCTGAGTTGCTGGGACTACAGGCGCCCGCCACCACACCCGGCTAATTTTTTGTATTTTTAGTAGAGACGGGGTTTCACCGTGTTAGCCAAGATGGTCTCGATCTCCTGACCTCGTGATCTGCCTGTCTCGGCCTCCCAAAGTGCTGGGATTACAGGCATGAGCCACCGCGCCTGGCCAATATATATTTTAAATACATTCTCAGTTTTAATTTCTAATGTGGGAAATATTGATAAATGCAATCAGGTAAGCACATGTTCTTCAGGTATATAATAATATGTAAGAGTGTAAAGGGATCCCAAGGCCAAACTTTTAAGAACTATGCCTTATATCAAATTTTTAGCAATCCTCCTATAACTTTTTGGTATAATCTTCAATACACTGCATTTTCATTGATTATTTTATGTCAGAAAGGTATGGCTTGTTATAATGGAAATTATAACAGTAGAGTTTTATGTAAAGTGAGCACTAGACTGAATGGGCCTCAGGAGACAAAGGTATTAATCATAGATATGCTGCAGACCAAAGTTGCCAGGTTTAATTTAGTTAAATTTGAATTTTAGATAAAGATCGAATAATATTTCAGTGTTAAATATGTCTCATATGCTATTTGGGACATACTTATTCTAAAAATAAATTCATTGTTTTCCAAAAATTCAAATGTAATAAACACCCTGTATTTTATCTGGCAACTCTTTCTCAGATTACTCTGACTTTAAGCTAATTTACATCTACATTTATTTTTTTCCTTATCAGTAAAGTAATGAATATGAATTTCCCCAGCTGATACCCTAGTCACTCTATGAATCAAATGTCAATATACCTAACCTTGGGCTAAGTGTCAGGGAAAATGAGAAAGATTAAGTTATTAGAGCCTTCGAACAGAAATATGTGCTTGGTACAATTGATGTGAACAAGGAGAGCTTTGAGAAAACCTCTCAAGGGCAAAATTGGATCATTTTGGTTAGAATCGTCCTTCATTCCCAGGGCTGTGTCAGGCAGTCCACCTGGAGAATAAAAGATAATGCCTGGATCACAAATATTATTTCTCTTGAGTTTTATGGCCTGAGGCATGCTATTTAAGATGATATAGATTGGGTGACCATATGACCTAGTTTGCCCTGACAAGTTCCAGTTTAGATCTCTTGTCCTAGTATCCTTCCCAGTTTAGTATTTTTTCCTCTAATAGGGACTGAAAATGACAAAAAGCCATACCCATCATGAATCATGAGAGAGTCTTAAGGAAAGACCACCTTGCTGAGGTCTGGCAGAAAGGAAATACATGGCCAACACTGTATCCCTCAACTTCCTATATTAATCCCTACCTCCAGGAGAAGGCATAAGAAAGGATTGTATTTGTCAAAGGCCGTTTCTGCATCTATTGAGATAATCATGTGGTTTTTGTCTTTGGTTCTGTTTACATGCTGGATTACATTTATTGATTTGCGTATATTGAACCAGCCTTGCATCCCAGGGATGAAGCCCACTTGATCATGGTGGATAAGCTTTTTGATGTGCTGCTGGATTCAGTTTGCCAGTATTTTATTGAGGATTTTTGCATCAATGTTCATCAAGGATATTGGTCTAAAATTCTCTTTTTTGGTTGTGTCTCTACCCAGCTTTGGTATCAGGATGATGCTGGCCTCATAAAATGAGTTAGGGAGGATTCCCTCTTTTTCTATTGATTGGAATAGTTTCAGAAAGAATGGTACCAGTTCCTCCTTGTACCTCTGGTAGAATTCGGCTGTGAATCCATCTGGTCCTGGACTCTTTTTGGTTGGTAAGCTATTGATTATTGCCACAATTTCAGCTCCTGTTATTGGTCTATTCAGAGAATCAACTTCTTCCTGGTTTAGTCTTGGGAGAGTGTATGTGTCCAGGAATTTATCCATTTCTTCTAGATTTTCTAGTTTATTTGCGTAGAGGTGTTTGTAGTATTCTCTGATGGTAGTTTGTATTTCTGTGGGATCAGTGGTGATATCCCCTTTATCATTTTTTATTGCATCTATTTGACTCTTCTCTCTTTTTTTCTTTATTAGTCTTGCTAGTGGTCTATCAATTTTGTTGATCCTTTCAAAAAACCAGCTCCTGGATTCATTAATTTTTTGAAGGGTTTTTTATGTCTCTCTTTCCTTCAGTAAGGCCTTTGACAAAATTCAACAACCCTTCATGCTAAAAACTCTCAATAAATTAGGTATTGATGGGACGTATCTCAAAATAATAAGAGCTATCTATGACAAACCCACAGCCAATTTCATACTGAATGGGCAACAACTGGTAGCATTCCCTTTGAAAACTGGCACAAGAGAGGGATGCCCTCTCTCACCACTCCTATTCAACATAGTGTTGGAAGTTCTGTCCAGGGCAATTAGGCAGGAGAAGGAAATAATGGGTATTCAATTAGGAAAAGAGGAAGTCAAATTGTCCCTGTTTGCAGACGACATGATTGTATATCTAGAAAACCCCATTGTGTCAGCCCAAAATCTCCTTAAGCTGATAAGCAACTTCAGCAAAGTCTCAGGATACAAAATCAATGTACAAAAATCACAAGCATTCTTATACACCAACAACAGACAAACAGAGAGCCAAATCATGAGTGAACTCCCATTCACAATTGCTTCAAAGAGAATCAAATACCTAGGAATCCAACTTACAAGGGACGTGAAGGACCTCTTCAAGGAGAACTACAAACCACTGCTCAAGGAAATAAAAGAGGATACAAACAAATGGAAGAACATTCCATGCTCATGGGTAGGAAGAATCAATATCGTGAAAATGGCCATACTGCCCAAGGTAATTTACAGATTCAGTGCTATCCCCATCAAGCTACCAATGACTTTCTTCACAGAATTGGAAAAAACTACTTTCAAGTTCATATGGAACCAAAAAAGAGCCCGCATCACGAAGGCAATCCTAAGCCAAAAGAACAAAACTGGAGGCATCACACTACCTGACTTCAAACTATACTATAAGGCTACAGTAACCAAAACAGCATGGTACTGGTACCAAAACAGAGATATAGATCAATGGAACAGAAAAGAGCCCTCAGAAATAATGCCGCGTATCTACAACTATCTGATCTTTGACAAACCTGAGAAAAACAAGAAATAGGGAAAGGATTCCTTATTTAATAAATGGTGCTGGGAAAACTGGCTAGCCATATGTAGAAAGCTGAAACTGGATCCCTTCCTTACACCTTATACAAAACTTAATTCAAGATGGATTAAAGACTTAAACGTTAGACCTAAAACCATAAAAACCCTAGAAGAAAACCTAGGCATTACCATTGAGGACATAGGCATGGACAAGGACTTCATGTCTAAAACACCAAAAGCAATGGCAACAAAAGCCAAAATTGACAAATGGGATCTAATTAAACTAAAGAACTTCTGCACAGCAAAAGAAACTACCATCAGAGTGAACAGGCAATCTACAAAATGGGAGAAAATTTTCTCAACCTACTCATCTGACAAAGGGCTAATATCCAGTATCTAAAATGAACTCCAAGAAATTTACAAGAAAAAAACAAACAACCCCATCAAAAAGTGGGACAAGGACATGAACAGACACTTCTCAAAAGAAGACATTTATGCAGCCAAAAAACACATGAAAAAATGCTCACCATCACTGGCAATCAGAGAAATGCAAATCAAAACCACAATGAGATACCATCTCACACCAGTTAGAATGGCAATCATTAAAAAGTCAGGAAACAACAGGTGCTGGAGAGGATGTGGAGAAATAGGAACACTTTTACACTGTTGGTGGTATTGTAAACTAGTTCAACCATTGTGGAAGTCAGTGTGGTGATTCCTCAGGGATCTAGAACTAGAAATACCATTTGACCCAGCCATCCCATTACTGGGTATATACCCAAAGGACTATAAATCATGCTGCTATAAAGACACATGCACACGTATGTTTATTGTGGCATTATTCACAATAGCAAAGACTTGGAACCAACCCAAATGTCCAACAATGATAGACTGGATTAAGAAAATGTGGCACATATACACCATGGAATACTATGCAGCCATAAAAAATGATGAGCTCATGTCCTTTGTAGGGACATGGATGAAATTGGAAATCATCATTCTCGGTAAACTATCGCAAGAACAAAAAACCAAACGCCGCATATTCTCTCTCATAGGTGGGAATTGAACAATGAGAACACATGGACACAGGAAGGGGAACATCACACTCTGGGGACTGTTGTGGGGTGGGGGGAGTGGGGAGGGATAGCACTGGGACATATATCTAATGCTAGATGACCAGTTAGTGGGTGCAGCGCACCAGCATGGCACATGTATACATATGTAACTAACCTGCACATTGTGCACATGTACCCTAAAACTTAAAGTATAATAATAAAAAATAAATAAATAAATAAGTAAATGATTATATTTGAACACTCCCTAACTATTCATATTTTAATAAGAAATAAAAACCAAATAATTTATAATCTGGTAGAGGAAGACAGGAATTTCTCAGAAGAAGAAATGAAAGCAAAGGCTGCCAAGGAAACCTCTCCGTATGGAGAGGTTAGGGAATTGGTCATCTAGTTTACAGTTCCAGAAATTTTAGATATACTAAATATACTAAAATGTTTAAATATAATCCAAACATGTTTCTTCTTTAGAAAAATATGCCCTAAATTCTGTATCACCTTCATGTAGCCTACCAAATATGATAATGTAATTTCTGATGATTTTTATATAAACCCAAAGTATGATGTTTAAAAGTAGATTTAAGTGTGTAATTAGATTAGATTGTCTATAAATTTTATGTAATGATAGTAAAAGTGATGCTATAAATATTTTTTACAAAGGGGAGTATTAGAAATATAGGGCTGACAGCCACTTTACTCATAGTCAAAGAGAAGGTAAAATCAAATACCCTACACAGAGAAGCACTTACTGTGTGTCAGATACTATTTCAACTCTTCTACTGTGTTAACTCATTTAGTCCTTATCAAAAAAAACCAGAGATAAATGCTATAGTTATTCTCATTTAAAAGTAATGACACCAAGGCCTAAAGAGTTTAAGTGACTTTATCTATAAAACAAATATAATGCCTTCTCCAAACTGCCTTTATCAAAACAAATGAATTGATTTGATTAAACAAATATTTATTGTGCACCTACTATGTGCTAGACAAAATGACAAACTTCAAATGAACAATGCAGCTGGGCAACAATTTTACAGCATTTCACCAGTAATTTTATCTTTACTTATCCCAATAAGTACTTCACACTGTCTTCTCTTTTGCTAAATTTCCACGTTCTTTCTTCCGTATATCATGTTTTATATATGACATCTGTCGCTCATACTTCATAGAGAAATACAAACTGTGTAAGACTTTCTTAGCGTGCCACCTACGAACCTGTGAGCCTACATGAATCTGAATTCATCCTTCCCATTCAATTAATTGGCATTTGTTGCATAACTACTCGAATACTTAATAACTTCAAACAACAATCATTTAGTAGCTGCGAATTCTATGACAAGTAAAGTTGGGATCAGCTGGGCAGTTGTTCTGCTGTTTCCTTCTGGGCTCAGTCATGTGGCTATGGCAGGCTGCCTGCTCTGTCCCAGCTAGAAGGTCTAGAACACTGCTGTCTGATACCACAGACGCTGGTCACATGTGGCTATTTAGTACTTAGATAGACAGTGATATGCTACAAGTGTAAAATACACATCAGGCTTTGAAGACTTAATACAAAAAAGTAAAATATCTCAAATATTTTTAATGTTAAGTGTGTGTTTAAATGCTAATATTTGAATATGTTGGCTTAAATAAAATATGCTATTAATTTCACTTATTTTTACCTTTTTTATTTTTACCTTTAAAACTTATGGTAAAATACACAAAGCATATTTACTATCTTTATCACTTTTGGGTCTACTGTTTGGGCATGTTAAGTACATTCATATTGTTGTACAACCAATCTCCTCAATTCTTTTCATTTGCATAATAGGAACTCTATATCCATTAAACAATTTCCATCCCTCCTTTTCCCCAGCCCTTTGAAACCACCATTCTCCTCTTTGTCTCCTCTTTGTCTCTATTACCGTAGGTACCTCATATAAGTGGAATCATACAGTATTTGCCCTTTTGTGACTGGCTTTTTTTACTCAGCTTAACATTCTCAAGATTCACCCATTTCTTTCCTTTTAAAGGTTGAATAATATTACCTTGTATGTATTTACTATATTTTATTCATCTATGTATTCTTTCATGAACACTTAGACCACCTCCATCTCACTCTTGCATATCAAGTTGCTATGAACATGAGTGTACAAATTTCTATTTGAGTTCCTGCTTTCAATACTTTTTTGTATATACCCAGAAGTGAAATTGCTGGATTACATAATAATATGTTTTATTTTTTGAATTGTCATACTGTTTTCCTTATCAGTGGCACCATCTCACATTCCCACCAAGACCTAAGTGTTTTGATTTCCCTTTACAAACACTTGTTAATTTTTTTTTTGATAGTAGCTATCTTAATGGGTGTGAGGTTGCTAGCATTCATTGTTAAGTGATAGTTTCAGTAGAAAGGAATTCTCTGCTGACTTTGCAGATATTGTTCCTTGTGTTCAGGCTTCTATTGCTGCTTCTCAAAATTTAACTGTGGGTATCATTAATCATCCCTTATTGGCAAGTGAATCTGTTATTTCTTTCTGAATGCTTTTAAGATTGTCTATTTGTCTTTAATGTTCAGAACTTTTATTCACATGTCTAAGTGTTTGCTGATCTATTGAAATGTATTTGTTAAGCCAAAGCTGACATCCAGCCTGCCAAGTAAAATAAATAAATCTCTGTTCTCAGTTTTTATACACACTTTAGCCTTGCTCAACAGAAATAAATACTATCATATATCTGAAATATTATCTCACAGTCTGTGACTGCCCGTTTTCATAGCTTTCCTTTTATTACGCTAGTTAGTAATTCCTGGTCAAATTTTTTTTGTATTCCTTATTCTTATCTGACCTCTAAATATTTGATATTTCCAAACCTTTCACTCTCTTTATATACATCTTCTCCCTAGGTGATCACATACAAGTCCATGGATTTAAATATCAACTATATGCATATGATTCACATGTAACTGCCCCAAACTCTCTTTTGAGGTTCATATACATATGACAGATTTGCTATATAGAGTGACATTTGAAATGTATTAACAATGTCCTTAAGGCCTATTCACACTATCCTAACCTGTTTCTCACTCAGTGGTTTTCATAGAAATAAATGCCATTAGTATCAAGCAAGATGCTAAAGCCAAAACCAGTTAACTTTCTCTTTATCCCCTGCACCTAAACTCCGAGCATATTTTCCAAGTAACGTCTCCATCATCACTGTATATTCTTAGTTGGATCCACTCTCACCTCTAACCTGATTACCTCCAATATAGTTCCCCAGACTGGTCTTTTCATATTACCTTCTACAGTCTATTCTATTTTAAATGGAGACACCCTTTGAAAAATGTAAATCAGATCACATTTATACCCTGCTCAAAAACATCCAATATACTTAGAATGAAGTCCACACAGCCTAATGATAGCCTATAAAACTTAGCATGGTCTGGCCTTGGCCCACATTTCCAACATCTGCTATTGCTGTCTTCCTTGTTCACTAGGGTGCAGCCATGCTGTTTTCCTATGCAGTGCCTTGACCAGGCCAACCTCATTTGTGCCTTGAAGCCTTTGAATTTGTTGTATCTATAATTGGGATATTCTTTTTTTTTTTTTCAGCCTTCAGGTCTCACATTCTATTGTCAGCCCTCTGTCCTATCTTGAGTGGCACCATCCTCCCATTCCTAGTCAATATTACTTAAGACATTTTATTTTCTATGAGACACTTCTTACCATCCAATGTCATCCTACATATTTAAAGTATGCCTCTTTTAACAAGAGCATAAGTTCCATGGGGACAGAAAACATGTTTACCTAGGACCTATCATGATGACTATCGTAGAAAATGCTCATTGTTTGCTGAATTAATCTTAAATAATTGATCAGAAAACAAATGATGAATAAAATATCTCCCAGAATCATCACAGTCTAATGGTGTAGACTGGCATGAAAACATAGCCTTCAAAATAATAATAAACTATAATAATATGAAAGATGATGAAGGATTGTATGTACAGATACTACATATAATTTTCACTTTCTGTAATTGTTTTTGACTCTGATTTAATACCTAATTTATATTCAGAAAAGTGACTTATATAAAATAAAAGTCCACATCTAATTAGATAATAGACTCTGTGTCAGAAACTTCTGGCTCCTTTCAGATAAAGAAGGACTGGTAAAGCAGCTTCTGGATTTTCAAAATAAATTATATTCCAGAATCACTTATCTGCCAGAATCAATTCAGTCTCTCCTCTCACTTCTTTGAGTCCCACTTGCTTTCAGTAGCTGCAAGTCTTGGCAGTTTTTTAATTGTATCTCATACAAAACATTGCTAATAGTGTTTGTCTAACTCTAACATTACTCTCTTCACCTGCATCCTTACACAACTTCTCTCCAGCACTTCAGGACCTTCTTGATATCTGTAACTGCTCCTCTAGCACTGACCTCAAGCACAGGCTCTAGTTTTATCATCAGAGGATAAAGACTGCATCAGAGGATCAAGTCAGTCTTGTTTAGAATAGTACAACGGGGATAGTTCCAAGAAGAATGACAGCTACATGGGCTAGAATAGTGAGGGGTGACTTTCATGGCTGGTTTCCTATCCTCATGAGCATAGAATAACGAATCTGATTCCATCTCTGTAAGCTCAGGACTTATCATCATAGATGTATAATAATGAAAGGGGGTCATGCAAAAGCAGTATCACAGTCACACCATCTACTCTCTTAAAATGCATTTTAAGTCCCCTACTTGTAAATGCTCACAACAAACAAGATTCATTCCTTCAAAAAATGATTATAGAAGTGTCACTTTCTTCCAAGCACTGTTCTCACATTGGGAAAGCTGCAGTGTACATGAAAAACCGGAGTTTTTGCCCTCATGAAGCAGATGTACTTGTGTGTTATGTGTGTGTGGGGGCAACAAACATAAAAATATATAACTGAAATGTACTGAGTGCATATATGAGCCATAAACTGTTCTAGCGAATACACTGCAGCATTTTTTTAAAAAAGATATCAAATTCTATGAAAAACTAAAGTTAAGTAATAGGATACAGAGTGATGATGAAAACGAAGAGGGTCAACTAAAACATATTGCGGTTAGAGAGGAATATCAAGTTGAGATTTGAATGATCATGAGGTGATAACTATGCAAAGATATGGGGAAAGTAGAGGCATAGGAAACAGTGCAAATACACCAAGCTATGAGCTTGGCTTGCCCAATGGAAAAAGTCAGTATGCTTGGAAAATAATGAAAGAAAGGGAAACAGTAGGAGATGAGATTGTATAGGTAGGAGAGCCCAATATCTTTTAGATAATGGTGGAAAGTTGGGTTTTATCTAATCCATGGACATTCATTATTTATTGGGCATTCATGAATTTAATTTTTCATAGGAATGTTGAGTACAGATGCCTAGCCCTGGTCAATGCGTCCAATGCCTTTGCAAGCAGAAGTTTTGCAAAGAGTTATCCTAGTTAATGTTGCCTTGAGTCAGAAACCCTGGTTGCATTCCTTGATTGTGTCATCCATCACAGTCAACAACATACCTTTACAGGAAATAGATCCTCCCTGATCACAGAGTTGACTTTCACTGTCCAGTTACAATCCCATTGGGACTTTGCTAAATGAAATGTCTGAAAACTCCATGGATGAATGAAAGAACTATTCTTTTCCAAACACAACAGACTATGACAAGAAGACAAATTTAATTTTGAACTAGTTATATTTGGTCTGGTTAAAACATTTTATTTCCTTTCAGATAGATAGACTTCCGTAGAAACTGTTTTGATGAGTGTGCCCATTAGGTCTTTGAAGCATTCTTAATTGGTAAGTCCAAGTTAAGAATGCATGTAATCAAATTACTAAATTTTGAGTGTATAAAGGCTCTGGCAAGGTTTATACACCAATCTCTAAATATGATCCTCAATATATATACCACTCGAGATGTCTCAATCATATTTTGGTCATATTCTAGCATTAGAAAAAAATGTATTTTATTAATATATTTTGTCTTGATATTTTCACTGCATGTGGTCTTGATTTCATTACCTGGACAGTTTTCTACATTCCTTATACAGTCATGCAACACCACTACATGGCTAGCATATCCTGTCCTAACTCCTGTCTAAATTGAACAAATACAACGTTCAATTTTTTTCCATTCATATTGGTTGCTTACCAGGGTTACAATCCAACAATCTGATTGATCAATAGCCTCCTTAAAGTGTTATGTCCAGAAAAACAAAATATTTCTGACATGCCCTAGTCAAAGACAAATAAATACTATCACCTTTTTTTTGAAGCCCTTCATTCCTTCTGATAAACTAACAACTAAGATATCTGCTGCTTTAAGACTTTGTCTTAAATTACTTTTTTACATTAAACACTTGCTTTGTAAGCTTATAGATGCCTTTTTTTTTTTTTTTTTTTTTTTTTTGAGATGGAGTTTTGCTCTTTTTGCCCAGGCTGGAGTGCAGTGGCATGAACTTGGCTCATTGCAACCTCTGCCTCCTGGGTTCAAGCAATTCTCCTGCCTCAGCCTCCCGAGTAGCTGGGATTAGAAGCATGCACCACCACACCCAGCTAATTTTGTATTTTAGTAGAGACAAGGTTTCTCCATGTTGGTCAGGCTGATCTCGAACTCCTGATCTTGGGTTATCCTCCTGCCTTGGTCTCCATAGGCGTGAGGCACTGCGCCCGGCCTATGGATGCCCTTCTTAAGGCCTGTGGATCTTTGTGTTTATAATAATAATGGATAATGATAGATAACATCACAATTACAAACTATGTGCTAACTCATTTTATGCTCATCCCTGGAATACTGTTTTTTATCCCCATGTACTGATGGATGTTTGGGCGAAAAAATGAATAAATGGATGAGTGGTCTGACCATTTTCCCACCTAGTCTGGAGCCTGAAGCACAACTCGAATGTGATTCCCATTTTTGCAGAATGAGGCTTTCAGTGTGCCATTAGATTACTTGATTAATGGAGAATATTGTTCTTCAAATAAGAGACCCTTAGGTGCAGAAAACTTATTAAAAAGTATCAAAAATAATGCTACAATGTATGCAACAATAAATATTTAACTTCTCTCTAACTTAGGGGGGCTTGCTCTCCTTAAAAAATCAAATCACTCCATTTAGGCAATGCCTTATTTCCTGCACACTCCAGCAGCTGTACCTGCCCAAATCCACTGGGCATACAGGCAATCTCTCAGGATCTCAGGCTAGGTAATTATAGGGAGCTGTCCATTCTTGTTCCTTCACACTGGTGTGCCAAACAGCCTTTCAGTCAATCTGGGTAGTTTCTGGGAATTATCCCTGTCTTCTGTAATTCCCGTAAGGCAGCAGCCTACGTATTCCCTTTTCTTAGCACACAGAAGGTTCGCCTTCATTTGCCATCGTGATTTAAGGACAGCAAGCCTAACTCCCAAATTTAATTTCAGACACATGTGCCTTGGATCAAATATCCTGCTGGCCCCTGTCCAAACCTTCTTTTTTCACCTTGGATTTCCTGACTTAATTACCTCAAACTTAGATAAAGCCAAAGCCAAATTGTATGAAAAAGTCATATCTTTAGCCATTACGGTATGGAACATGCTTCAGATTTGAAGCAATTGCAGAACATTAGCTGCAGTAAAACAAGATACAATATTCACTCCTAAAACAGTTTTCCTATTCAGCATTTTACTGGGTGTGAATATGTTTTAAGTTATCTTCCTCTACATGCCATCTTTGTCAGTTTCCAAGTAAAGAGGTCTGTGTAGCAAGACCTGGACTGGAATTGTTGAAGGGTGACTCAATAACCACCTTCATTATACCAAGTGTGATTATATGGAGGATGGTGACCAGCTGTTCTCCCTCTCTGATGAGGCAAAAATGAGAGAAGAAGGGCATAAATTGCAGCTGGAGGGAATTCAGATGATGTAAGGAGAAACTCTGGGGTAGCAAGCATGGTTAAGCAGAGGAGGAGTTAGCAGAGCAGTTAATTCCTTCCCTGACAATGTGTCTGGAATAGTTTGTTAAACTTTGCATAAGGCAAGGAGTTCACGTAGATGACTTTGACAGAACTTGCTGGTTCCAAGATTTTGCCTTCATTCCTCATGTGTATTTCAATTGGTGTTCTCACCGTCTACTTTATGATGTTAATCATTTGCAAAAGTTAAATCAATGAAGGCATAACAAAATTAGTCAGCTAAAGGAGTTATATAATGCAGGGACTATAAAAATTGGCTTTAGAATCAGGCAGAGAGGAGTCCAAGCTAACTATTTATTCATTTTCTGGCCTTAGGCAAGTTACTCGTGTTTCGGGGCTTATTTTACAGTGCTGGTGTGAGAATTAGATAACATATTTATAAAACACAAAATAAAAATGAATGAAAATATTCTCATTTTAACCAATGATTTTCGTAACTTTGTAATTGTTGCTTCAGAACATAGATTAGACTTGTTTATGTAGTATCTCTTGATTTTCACCATAACCTTTGAGATTGAGGTTTGCTATTTTGTAGTTCTAGAAACTGAGGCTCAAATAAGTTGAGGGACTTGTCCAAGGTGACACAGCTAATGAAGATGATTTAGAAATTCAAATTAAAACTACTCCTTGATATACTTAATGCTAGATGACGAGTTGGTGGGTGCAGCGCACCAGCATGGCACATGTATACATATGTAACTTACCTGCACGTTGCGCACATGTACCATAGAGCCTAAAGTATAATAATAATAATAATAAGAAGAAGAAGAAGAAGAAGAAGAAGAAGAAGAAGAAGAAAAAAAAAAATTAAAAAAAAAACCAAAAAAAAAAACCTGTCCTTTCCCACATTGAATTGTCTTGGCACCCTCATTAAAAATCATTTGACCATGTTAAAAAAAAAAAAAAAAAAAAAAAAAGAAAAGACACCTTACAGTTCTTCACTTCATCTACCAAAATATGCAGTTCTATTGGCGTTTATAGAAACTTCAGGCAATAGGTCAGTGATCACAGTGCCCTGGGAACAGTGCTCCCACGTTTTTCTACACCCCAACTTTTGCTTCTATGATACTGACTTTTTAAAGAGACAATTATCTTTTTAAGCACCTCACCTTCTGGATTTGTTTGATAATTTTCTCATAGTGCTTTCTAACCTGTTTCTGTATCCCTTGAATTTCCTGTAAACTGGAGACTAAGGCTAAAGGCTTAAGTTCAATTTTAACATTTTTAGCAAGAGTGTGTCATAGGTGATGCGGTGGGCATCATTTTGTATCACATAAGGAGACACAATGTCAGATTGCCCCACTATTGATGATGCTTAATCATTTGATTTAGGTAGTGACTGTGAGATGTCACCATTGTAAAGCATGTTTTCCCTTCTGCCATCTCGAGTGACCTGTGTAATCTCTTGAAAGATATTCGTGTTGCATGCACATGTATGTTTATTGCAGCACTACTCACAATAGCAAAGACTTGGAACCAACCCAAATGTCCAACAATGATAGACTGGATTAAGAAAATGTGGCACATATACACCGTGGAATACTATGCAGCCACAAAAAATGATGAGTTCATGTCCTTTGTAGGGACATGGATGAAGCTGGAAACCATCATTCTCAGAAAACTATCGCAAGGACAAAAAACCAAACACCGCATGTTCTCACTCATAGGTGGGAATTGAACAATGAGAATACTTGGACACAGGAAGGGGAACATCACACACCGGGGCCTGTTGTGGGGTGGGGGAGGGGGGAGGGATAGCATTAGGAGATATACCTAATGTAAATGACGAGTTAATGGGTGCAGCACACCAACACAGTGCATGTATACATATGTAACAAACCTGCACATTGTGCACATGTACCCTAGAACTTAAAGTATAATAAAATATATATAGAGATGAAAAAAAAAAACTACTCCTTGCATCTCCAGATCTAGAACCAATTATTTCTATTGTTTCATTATTTATCACACTCCATCTTCTAAAACCTGTAAATTTACTGTGACAAAAGAAGAGAATGATCATAACTAACATAACTGTGACCTTTTTTTCAGAATGACAAAAATAAAACCACTTAAACCAGATTGTTCTAGGGATATCTTAATTTGTACTTGAAAAACAAAAGGTCTGACATTTGTTTTATGACAATTTTTCAGTTGCAAAGTCTTTACTTAGAAAGTTCCCTTTTCTCCTTGAATATGCTAAAAGTATTTTATAATAACCTCAGCATCACTGACATTGACCAACTGGGCCTAGGGCAATATCTTTATTGGCCATATTTTTAGAACCAGATTTCTATATGGGCATATCTTTATTTGAAGAGAGAAAAGCTACTTTCAGGACTGAGAAGGCATACTGGAGTAGCTTTCCTAGGAGTGAAATTCTCAACAATCTAGATTAAATTGGAAGAAATTAATTATCATGTATGCCACGTTTCACCTGCCCCTAAATGGGTGGTCAGTGTTTGCTGTTCAAGTGATGTCTTTCCCACATTGTGTTTTTGAGACTCAAAGAGTGATAGAAAATGTGTGACAGCTTTCCTCAGTTAGGATTCCTCATCTTAATTGCACAATCCAGAGAATAATTCCAGTGCCTACTATTTCAGTCCACCCAAGATGGTACATATGTAATGCCATTGTAGATGTATAGGAAAGAAGGTCTCTCATTGGATCAAATGGTTGCCTCTTAGAACAGTAGCAATTTATGCTCTTGTGTAGCCGCTGTTTAGAAAGGCTGTTAAGAGAAACTGGGCACTTAGCTTTTCCTTACTCACTGGGCTCCCTAAAGGTCTCCATCTTCCTAGGATCCTCCAGTTTCAATAACCATGGGCAAAATACAAACCATGCCAAAAGTCCCTCATCATCCACAGGCCTTGATATAATTTATAGCCTGCTTTGGCTTTGTTTCACCATGAACTATTAATAGTAATGTCCAGTAAAAAAAATGAGCATTAAAAAGCCCTGAGTCCTGTGAATAAAAATGTTTATGTAAATTTAATTAATACTAAATACATTTTATGTACACATAACTGTGCTAATTTCATAAGGAAAAAGAGTATTGCAATAAGACAGTTCCTGCCCACCACCCACATTATTATTTAGCTAAGGTATAAAGATTTCATTCATAATATATTTAGAAACAATAGAGGAGGATAGAATACAACTAAATGCCATCATGATAAAAATATCAATTTACAAGATAAAATTCAATATGTAGGTATTCAAATATTCGATCTCCCAAAAAGCCCAGATTTTGGATAGAATATACATAGTATATTGCTAAAATTCTGGTTCACAAGGAGGACAATATATTACAGAGACAATATAACTGAGAATATAAATATGTATATATACAGTAATACAATATATATGGAATATATATGTATACACATACACATATATACATATATAGTTATATTAACAAAAATGTATGTATCCCACAGTCAACTGTGGGAGGCACAGTAGCTCAGTCAGAAATAGGTTAAAATTGACTTGGTTATTCTGGGCTCTGTTGAAAGTGCACAAAAGGAAGCTATAATGAATGCTTAACTCCCTAGTTTGGTTGTACGGTGATAGAAAATCCACTGATGTCATCCGGACATGTCTTTTTCCAGTCTGTCCAGACAGGAGGGTGAGTTAGGGGTGTGGATATCAAGAAAATCACTATAAAATCTTATGGTTGACATCTTTACCCGGTCTGAGAAGTACTGTAATTAGGTAGAACTAAATATACCTTATGTTCTGTGCATCTACAATGTGGCCAGAAGTATGGAGGTTAGGTAATATCAGTACTCTACATAGAGCAGAGGCTTTAGGGAATCCACCCAAGAGTTCAAGATAAAATTCCAGGTCCTCTAACAGTGATTTAACTGTGGGTTTGTCAATCATCAAATCTCTGTGCTGTTACCTCAGAAGTGTGAATAATACATAAATTTGCAAGGCTTTGGGAAAACATTAGCATTTACATACATATACTACACATGCCCAATACATGATAGTTATTTTTTGGATAAATACTTGAAGTCATTTCTCTCCCTAACTATAATAAAAATCTATAAAATCATGCATCCATCCTGATTTGGGGGATTGTCTGTTTGCCCCTGACTGTCTGAGTATCCCTGATTTGGGTAATCTTTGCTTTTTTACTGTCATTATATGTGGTGTTGTTAAGGAGGGGATATTTGGTACAACACTTGGAAATAAACATTGCTTCCTACATCATCCTTCTGCCTGTTCTTTCATTGAGTAGGAAGAATAGACTGGGAGCAGTGGCTCACACCTGTAATTCCAGCACTTTGGGAGGCCGAGGTGGGCAGATCACGAGGTCAAGAGATTGAGACCATCCTGGCCAACATGGTGAAACCCCGTCTCTACTAAAAATACAAAAATTAGCCTGGCATGGTGGCAGGCGCCTGTAGTCCCAGGTGCTCAGGAGGCTGAGGCAGGAGAATCACTTAAACCCAGGAGGCAGAGGTTGCAGTGAGCCGAGATTGCGCCACTGCACTCCAGCCTGGCAACAGAGCTAGACTCCATCTCAAAAAAAAAAAAAAAAAAAAAAAAAAAAAAAAAAAAAAATATATATATATATATATATATATATATATAAAACAATGTACCTTAAAAAGTTGACCAAAAATTGCATTTGTATGATAAATATTCACGCCCATGGAATGGTCAAAATATTTTTCAATCCAAATGCCTGCAGATGTAGGCGGAACTGGAACAGCAACTTAATTTTTCCTTGTGCTACACAGGACTTTCATTTAGGCACTAACCAAAGTCACTGAGTCTCTGTAATTGAATAAGAAAGAGAGCCCAAGCAAAAGGAAGTGTAAAAGGGAACTTCGGGGAGTTAAATTGGTAACCGACTGAAAAAGCAAGGAAAATTGGTAATGGACTAGCAACCTGAAGCATGGCATTGAGCCTCATACAAATTGTAACTGAAAGTCATTACCTCCTGTGAGCTGCCCATTCAACTGTTAGAATGTGTCCCCAGCATTGATTCAGTTTCTGCTGGTCACAAGCCCAGTGTAGGGTCTCTTCTTCTAGGACACCTGTGGCACAAAACAGGGCAAAGATTAAAGAAGTAAATAAAAGAGATGAGGAAAGAGAAGCACGTGCTGGACTAGTATAAAGAGAGTGTAGTCCTTTGCCCTGGGTATGTTCTCTCTGAATAGGGACACCCATAAGGCAAGAGTGTTCTGCTTGAAAAGAAATGGTTCCCACATATTCAACCCCATTCACAAGCAGCAGCGAATAAATCACAAATAAGCAAAAGGTAAACGATTTTTAAGTATCTATTTTTGAAACTTCTACATCTTCAACATATTAGGAGGGATTACAAATGACCATGGAACTTAAGTGCAGTTGGCAGCAGGAAAAAATGACTATTTAGAGGATATTAGAGGAGACTGGATACATTTTCATAATAATAGTAGTAATAATAGCAAGAACATTGCAATAGATTGAACAGCTATTGTGAGAGAAAAACTTTACATGCATGTCCCATTTAGTTTCCACAAGAATCTTATTAGTTCAAAGGGGAGGAAGGGGAATCAATGCTTTAGGTTGAATTGTGTCCCTCAACCAAAATTCATATATTAAAGACCTAACCTCTAGTATCTCAGAATGTGAGCAGATTTAAAAATAAAGTTATTGCAGATGTCACTAAGATAAAGTCATATTGGAGTAGGGTGGGCCCCTAATCCAATATTATTAGTGTCCTTGTACAAAAAGAAAATTTGGACACACACACAGGAAGAATGCCATTGAAGCTTGGAATTGTGCTGCCAAAAGTCAACACAATACCAGAAGCTAGGGAAGGATCCTGGAATAGATGTCTTCAAAGGGAACATAGTCCTACCAACACCCTGATCTCAGAATTCTAGCTTCTAGAACAGTGGGACAATAAATCTCTGCTTTTTAAGCCATACAGCTTGTGGTCCTTGTGATGTCAGCCCTAGGAGACTCATACAAGCAGTTTGAGAGATGTTAATCAGTTTTTCAAACCTTACAGAGCCAGTCATTTGTGGAATTGGGATTTGAATCGTGACCTCTCACTCCAATCCATTTACGTATCCACTTAAGTTCCCCTGTTTCTTCAAACCAGTGCATGGCAACAGGGAAAGGGGTCTGAAATAATATTTGGTACTACACACTTGATACCTGATTTTGCTTTACAAATAATATCCATGCCAGTGGTTCATCCCACCTCTCCTTCAACATTATTGTACAGATTTCTCCTTACCTTCAGAGACAGATCATTTCAGTTTTGAATAATCAGCAAAGTTAGAAAGCCATGAATTTCCCTCAAAGCTTATTTCAATCTTAACCTCTGCAAACTTTTCCTCAAATAACCACATCTCAAATTCAGAAGAACTAAGAAATCATTTAGAATTTACTCAGTGCAGCCTACATAGTTCCTTCTCTTGCTGCTTTACTCTGATTTAATAAAGCAAGACAATTTAGTGACTTTGAGCACTTGTTCTCAAAGTGTGGTACCAAAGCCTGAAATATCCGTGCCCCTCTCCCTTGCAGAAATTGTCAGAAATGCAAATTATCAGCCCAATCTGAGGACTGCTGAATCAAAAGTGTGGATGAACCAGTAACTGCATTTTAACAACTCCTCCAAGTGATGTGATTCACACCAAACTTAGAGAACCAACAGCAGAGGACAGATTCAGTCCTGTATGAAGAAGAAGGCTGAGGCTTAACTACAGTCTTCTGATTGTGTTTGTTCCCATTCTATGGTAGTTTCTTCCATAATCAGATATATCAGACTATCATATTTATATCAGACTATCATATTAATGATTAATAGACTAGAAGAAATTGTGTAGGAATAGGAAATTAAAGCTTTCTTAAACTAAAGGGAAAAACCAATATAAACAGAGTGAAAAGACATATCATGTGCCAGGTAAAAATAAACAGACTGTACCTAGGAAAATTAAAAATCATATTATTATTATGAAAAACAATAGCCTCTGAGGCCTTTGTTCTGTTCTAATAGTCTATACATCTGTTTTGGTATGAGTACCATGCTGTTTTGGTTGCTGTAGCCTTGTAATATAGTTTAAAGGCAGGTAGCGTGATGCCTCCAGCTTTGTTCATTTTGCTTAGGATTGTCTTAGCTATAAGGGCTCTTTTTTGGTTGCATATGAAATTTAAAGTAGTTTTTTCTAATTCTGTGAAGAAAGTCAATGGTAGCTTGTTGGGGATACCATTGAATCTGTAAATTACTTTGGGTAGTATGGCCATTTTCGCGATATTGATTCTTCCTATCCATGAGCATGGAATGTTTTGCCATTTGTCTGTGTTCTCTCTTATTTCCTTGTGCAGTGGTTTGTAGTTCTTCTTGAAGAGGTCCTTCACATCCCTTGTAAGCTGTATTCCTAGGTATTGTATTCTCTTTGTAGCAATTGGGAATGGGAGTTCACTCATGATTTGATTCCCCGTTTGTCTATTACTGGTGTATAGGAATCCTTGTGATTTTTGAACATTGATTTTGTATCCTGAGACTTTGCTGAAGTTGCTTATCAGCTTAAGGAGATTTGAGGCTGAGACGATGGGGTTTTCTAAAAATACAATCCTTTCATCTGCAAACAGAGAAAATTTGACTTCCTCTCTTCCTAGTTGAATATCCTTTATTTTTCTCTTGCCTGATTCCGCTGGCCAGAATTTCCAATACTATGTTGAATAGGAGTGGTGTGAGAGGGCATCCTTATCTTGTGCTAGTTTTCAAAAGGAATGCTTCCAGCTTTTGCCCATTCAGTATGATATTGGCTGTGGGTTTGTCATAGATAGCTTTTATTATTTTGAGATACGTCCATCAATACCTAGTTTGTTGAGATTTTTCAGCATGAAGAGGTGTTCAATTTTATCACCTCTTTTTTTTTAGCATGAAGAGGTGTTGAATTTTATCAAAGGCCTTTTCTGCTTCTATTGAGATAATCATGTGTTTTTGCCATTAGCTCTGTTTATGTGATGGATTACATTTATTGATTTGCATATGTTGAACTAGCCTTGCATCCCAGGGATGAAGCTGACTTGATCATGGTGGATAAGCTTTTTGATGTGCTGCTGGATATGGTTTGCCAAGATTTTCTTGAGGATTTTCGCATCGATATTCATCAGGGATATTGGCCTGAAATTTTCTTTTTTTGTTGTGTCTCTGCCAAGTTTTGGTATCAGGATGATGCTGGCCTCATAAAATGAGTTAAGGAGGAGTCCCCCTTTTTTATTTTTTGGAATAGTTTCAGAAGGAATGCTACCAGCTCCTCTTTGTACCTTTGGTAGAATTTGGCAGTGAATCTGTCTGGTCCTGGGTTTTTTTTTTTTAAATTTTATTATTATTATTATTATACTTTAGGTTTTATGGTACATGTGCGCAATGTGCAGGTAAGTTACATATGTATACATGTGCCATGCTGGTGCGCTGCACCCACTAACTCGTCATCTAGCATTAGGTATATCTCCCAATGCTATCCCTCCCCTCTCCCCCCACCCCACAACAGTCCCCGAAGTGTGATGTTCCCCTTCCTGTGTCCATGTGTTCTCATTGTTCAATTCCCACCTATGAGTGAGAATATGCGGTGTTTGGTTTTTTGTTCTTGCGATAGTTTACTGAGAATGATGATTTCCAATTACATCCATGTCCCTACAAAGGACATGAACTCATCATTTTTTATGGCTGCATAGTATTCCATGGTATATATGTGCCACATTTTCTTAATCCAGTCTATCATTGTTGGACTTTTGGGTTGGTTCCAAGTTTTTGATATTGTGAATAATGCCGCAATAAACATACGTGTGCATGTGTCTTTATAGCAGCATGATTTATAGTCCTTTGGGTATATACCCAGTAATGGGATGGCTGGGTCGAATGGAATTTCTAGTTCTAGATCCCTGAGGAATCGCCACACTGACTGCCATAAGAGTTGAACTAGTTTACAGTCCCACCAACAGTGTCAAAGTGTTCCTATTTCTCCACATCCTCTCCAGCACCTGTTGTTTCCTGACTTTTTAATGATTGCCATTCTAACTGGTGTGAGATGGTATCTCATTGTGGTTTTGATTTGCATTTCTCTGATGGCCAGTGATGGTGAGCATTTTTTCATGTGTTTTTTGGCTGCATAAATGTCTTCTTTTGAGAAGTATGTGTTCATGTCCTTCGCCCACTTTTTGTTTTTTTCTTGTAAATTTTTTGGAGTTTATTGTAGATTCTGGATATTAGCCCTTTGCCAGATGAGTAGGTTGCAAAAATTTTCTCCCATTTTGTAGGTTGCCTGTTCAATCTGATGATAGTTTCTTTTGCTGTGCAGAAGCTCTTGAGTTTAATTAGATCCCATTTGTCAATTTTGGCTTTCGTTGCCATTGCTTTTGGTATTTTAGACATGAAGTCCTTGCCCATGCCTATGTCCTGAATGGTAATGCCTAGGTTTTCTTCTAGGGTTTTTATGGTTTTAGGTCTAACATTTAAGTCTTTAATCCATCTTGAATTGATTTTTGTATAAGGTGTAAGGAAGGGATCCAGTTTCAGCTTTCTACATATGGCTAGCCAGTTTTCCCAGCACCATTTATTAAATAGGGAATCCCTTCCCCATTTCTTGTTTTTCTCGGGTTTGTCAAAGATCAGATAGTTGTAGATATGTGGCATTATTTCTGACGGCTCTGTTCTGTTCCATTGATCTATATCTCTGTTTTGGTACCAGTACCATGCTGTTTTGGTTACTGTAGCCTTGTAGTATAGTTTGAAGTCAGGTAGTGTGATGCCTCCAGTTTTGTTCTTTTGGCTTAGGATTGACTTGGCGATGCGGGCTCTTTTTTGGTTCCATATGAACTTTAAAGTAGTTTTTTCAATTCTGTGAAGAAAGGCATTGCTAGCTTGATGGGGATGGCATTGAATCTGTAAATTACCTTGGGAAGGATGGCCATTTTCACAATATTGATTCTTCCTACCCATGAGCATGGAATGTTCTTCCATTTGTTTGTATCCTCTTTTATTTCCTTGAGCAGTGGTTTGTAGTTCTCCTTGAAGAGGTCCTTCACATCCCTTGTAAGTTGGATTCCTAGGTATTTTATTCTCTTTGAAGCAATTGTGAATGGGAGTTCACTCATGATTTGGCTCTCTGTTTGTCTGTTATTGATGTATAAGAATGCTTGTGATTTTTGTCATTGATTTTGTATCCTGAGACTTTGCTGAAGTTGCTTATCAGCTTAAGGAGATTTTGGGCTGAGACAATGGGGTTTTCTAGATATACAATCATGTCATCTGCAAACAGGGACAATTTGACTTCCTCTTTTCCTAATTGAATACCCTTTATTTCCTTCTCCTGCCTAATTGCCCTGGCCAGAACTTCCAACACTATGTTGAATAGAAGTGGTGAGAGAGGGCATCCCTGTCTTGTGCCAGTTTTCAAAGGGAATGCTTCCAGTTTTTGCCCATTCAGTATGATATTGGCTGTGGGTTTGTCATAGATAGCTCTTATTATTTTGAGATACGTCCCACCAATATCTAATTTATTGAGAGTTTTTAGCATGAAGGGTTGTTGAATTTTGTCAAAGGCCTTTTCTGCATCTATTGAGATAATCATGTGGTTTTTGTCTTTGGTTCTGTTTATATGCTGGTTTACATTTATTGATTTGCATACATTGAACCAGCCTTGCATCTCAGGGATGAAGCCCACTTGATCATGGTGGATAAGCTTTTTGATGTGCTGCTGGATTCTGTTTCCCAGTATTTTATTGAGGATTTTTGCATCAATGTTCATCAAGGATATTGGTCTAAAATTCTCTTTTTTTGTTGTGTCTCTGCCAGGCTTTGGTATCAGGATGATGCTGGCCTCATAAAATGAGTTAAGGAGGATTCCCTCTTTTTCAATTGATTGGAATAGTTTCAGAAGGAATGGTACCAGCTCCTCCTTGTACCTCTGGTAGAATTCGGCTGTGAACCCATCTGGTCCTGGACTTTTTTTGGTTGGTAAGCTATTGATTATTGCCACAATTTCAGCTCCTGTTATTCGTCTATTCAGAGATTCAACTTCTTCCTGGTTTAGTCTTGGGAGGGTGTATGTGTTGAGGAATTTATCCATTTCTTCTAGATTTTCTAGTTTATTTGTGTGGAGGTGTTTGTAATATTCTCTGATGGTAGTTTGTATTTCTGTGGGATCGGTGGTGATATCCCCTTTATCATTTTTTATTGCATCTATTTGATTCTTCTCTCTTTTTTTCTTTATTAATCTTGCTAGTGGTCTATCAATTTTGTTGATCCTTTCAAAAAACCAGCTCCTGGATTCATTAATTTTCTGAAGGGTTTTTTGCATCTCTATTTCCTTCAGTTCTGCTCTGATTTTAGTTATTTCTTGCCTTCTGCTAGCTTTTGAATGTGTTTGCTCTTGCTTTTCTAGTTCTTTTAATTGTGATGTTAGGATGTCAATTTTGGATCTTTCCTGCTTTCTCTTGTGGGCATTTAGTGCTATAAATTTCCCTCTACACACTGCTTTGAATGCATCCCAGAGATTCTGGTATGTTGTGTCTTGGTTCTCGTTGGTTTCAAAGAACATCTTTATTTCCGCCTTCATTTCGTTATGTACCCAGTAGTCATTCAGGAGCAGGTTGTTCAGTTTCCATGAAGTTGAGCGGTTTTGAGTGAGATTCTTAATCCTGAGTTCTAGCTTGATTGCACTGTGATCTGAGAGATAGTTTGTGATAATTTCTGTTCTTTTACATTTATTGAGAAGAGCTTTACTTCCAAGTATGTGGTCAATTTTGGAATAGGTGTGGTGTGGTGCTGAAAAAAATGTATATTCTGTTGATTTGGGGTGGAGAGTTCTGTAGATGTCTATTAGGTCCGCTTGGTGCAGAGCTGAGTTCAATTCCTGGGTATCCTTGTTGACTTTCTGTCTTGTTGATCTGTCTAATGTTGACAGTGGGGTGTTAAAGTCTCCCATTATTAATGGGTGGGAGTCTAAGTCTCTCTGTAGGTCACTCAGGACTTGCTTTATGAATCTGGGTGCTCCTGTATTGGGTGCATATATATTTAGGATAGTTAGCTCTTCTTGTTGAATTAATCCCTTTACCATTATGTAATGGCCTTCTTTGTCTCTTTTGATCTTTGTTGGTTTAAAGTCTGTTTTATCAGAGACTGGGATTGCAACCCCTGCCTTTTTTTGTTTTCCATTTGCTTGGTAGATCTTCCTCCATCCTTTTATTTTGAGCCTATGTGTGTCTCTGCACGTGAGATGGGTTTCCTGAATACAGCACACTGATGGGTCTTGAGTCTTTATCCAATTTGCCAGTCTGTGTCTTTTAATTTGAGCATTTAGTCCATTTACATTTAAAGTTAATATTGTTATGTGTGAATTTGATCCTGTCATTATGATGTTAGCTGGTTATTTTGCTCGTTAGTTGATGCAGTCTCTTCCTAGTCTCGATGGTCTTTACATTTTGGTATGATTTTGCAGTGGCTGGTACTGGTTGTGCCTTTCCATGTTCAGCACTTCCTTCAGGAGCTCTTTTAGGGCAGGCCTGGTGGTGACAAAATCTCTCAGCATTTGCTTGTCTGTAAAGTATTTTATTTCTCCTTTACTTGTGAAGCTTAGTTTGGCTGGATATGAAATTCTGAGTTGAAAATTCTTTTCTTTAAGAATGTTGAATATTGGCCCCCACTCTCTTCTGGCTTGTAGGGTTTCTGCCGAGAGATCCGCTGTTAGTCTGATGGGCTTCCCTTTGATGGTAACCCGAACTTTCTCTCTGGCTGCCCTTAACATTTTTTCCTTCATTTCAACTTTGGTGAATCTGACAATGATGTGTCTTGGAGTTGCTCTTCTCGAGGAGTATCTTTGTGGCGTTCTCTGTATTTCCTGAATCTAAATGTTGGCCTGCTTTGCTAGATTGGGGAAGTTCTCCTGGATAATATCCTGCAGAGTGTTTTCCAACTTGTTTCCATTCTCCCTGTCACTTTCAGGTACACCAATCAGACGTAGATTTGGTCTTTTCACATAGTCCCACATTTCTTGGAGGCTTTGCTCGTTTCTTTTTATTCTTTTTTCTCTAAACTTCCGTTCTCGCTTCATTTCATTCATTTCATCTTCCAGGGCTGATATCCTTTCTTCCATTTGATTGCATCGGCTCCTGAGGCTTCTGCATTCTTCACGTAGTTCTCGAGCCTTGGTTTTCAGCTCCATCAGCTCCTTTAAGCACTTCTCTGTATTGGTTATTCTAGTTATACATTCTTCTAAATTTTTTTCAAAGTTTTCAACTTCTTTGCCTTTGGTTTGAATATCCTCCCGTAGCTCGGAGTAATTTGATCGTCTGAAGCCTTCTTCTCTCAGCTCATCAAAGTCATTCTCTGTCCAGCTTTGTTCCGTTGCTGTTGAGGAACTGCGTTCCTTTGGGGGAGGAGAGGTACTCTGCTTTTTAGAGTTTCCAGTTTTTCTGCTCTGTTTTTTCCCCATCTTTGTGGTTTTATCTACTTTTGGTCTTTGATGATGGTGATGTACAGATGGGTTTTTGGTGTGGATGTCCTTTCTGTTAGTTTTCCTTCTAACAGACAGGACTCTCAGCTGCAGGTCTGTTGGAGTACCTGGCCGGCCGTGTAAGGTGTCAGTCTGCCCCTGCTGGGGGGTGCCTCCCAGTTAGGCTGCTCGGGGGTCAGGGGTCAGGGACCCACTTGAGGAGGCAGTCTGCCCGTTCTCAGATCTCCAGCTGCGTGCTGGGAGAACCACTGCTCTCCTCAAAGCTGTCAGACAGGGACATTTAAGTCTGCAGAGGTTACTGCTGTCTTTTTGTTTGTCTGCGCCCTGCCCCCAGAGGTGGAGCCTACAGTGGTAGGCAGGCAGGCCTCCTCTAGCTGTGGTGGGCTCCACCCAGTTCAAGATTCCTGGCTGCTTTGTTTACCAAAGGGAGCCTGGGCAATGGCGGGCGCCCCTCCCCCAGCCTCGCTGCCGACTTGCTGTTTGATCTCAGACTGCTGTGCTAGCAATCAGCGAGACTCCGTGGGCGTAGGACCCTCTGAGCCAGGTGCAGGCTATACTGTCCTGGGGCACCGTTTCCTAAGCCCGTCGGAAAAGCACAGTATTCGGGTGGGAGTGGCCCGATTTTCCAGGTGCAGTCTGTCACCCCTGGAAAGGGAACTCCCTGACCCTTTCCACTTCCCGAGTGAGGCAATGCCTCACCCCTGCTTCGGCTGGCGCACGGTGCACTCACCCACTGACCTGCGCCCACTGTCTGGCACTCCCTAGTGAGATGAACACGGTACCTCAGATGGAAATGCAGAAATCACTTGTCTTCTGCGTCGTTCACGCTGGGAGCTATAGACCGGAGCTGTTCCTATTCGGCCATCTTGGCTCCTCCCCGCTGGTCCTGGGTTTTTTGTTTGTTTGTTTGGTAGGCTATTAATTGCTGCCTCATTTTCAGAACTTGTTATTGGTCTATTCAGGGATTTGACTTCTTGATTTAGTTTGGGAGGGTGTATGTGTCCAGGAATTTATCCATTTCTTCTAGATTTTCTAGTTTATTTACTTAGAAGTATTTATAGTATTCTCTAATGGTAGTTTGTATTTCTGTGGGATCAGTGGTGATATCCCCTTTATTATTTTTTTATTGTATCTATTTGATTCTTCTCTCTTTTCTGCTTTATTAGTCTGGCTAGTGGTCTATTTTATTAATCTTTTCAAAAAAGCAGCCACTGGATTCACTGATTTTTTTTTGAAGGTTTTTTTCTGTCTCTATCTGCTTCAGTTCTGCTCTGAACTTAGTTATTTCTTGTCTTCTGCTAGCTTTTGCATTTTTGCTACTGTTTATCTATTTCTTTTAATTATGATGTTAGGGTGTCAATTTTAGATCTTTCCCGCTTTCTCCTGTGGGCATTTAGTGCTGTAATTTTCCTTCTAAACACTGTGTTAGCTGTGTCCCAGAGATTCTGGTACGTTGTGTCTTTGTTCTTATTGGTTTCAAAGAACATTTATATCTGCCTTAATTTTGTTATTCATTCAGGAGCAGCAGTAATAATTCAGGAGCAGGTTCAGGATTAAGAAACTCACTTCAAACTGCACAACTACAGGGAGGCTATATAGTTTTATCAAGGTATATCAAATTATATGTCTGATGAATTTTATTGCCTGTAAATGATAATTCAATAAGATTGATATCACAAAAAGTAAAAATAAAATATAATAAAAAGTATACTCTTCAAACTAAAGTTTTAAGAAGAAATTTTTGAGGGAAAAAGATGAATTTCTAGCCTAATTGGCTTTCATACCTAGGAAAGTAACAAGAAAATATATTATTTGAGATTAAGAAAGCACACAATGCTACACATGTACAATTATTAAAAGCATACCACCCCCTCCACACAACGTGTTTTCTTGACAACATACCCTTAATGAAAGAAAAAAAGAAAGAAAACAAAATCAAATACTCATAAAAAGGAAACTACAGCATAATATCCCAATTGCTCATTCAGTACCATCTGGAGTCCTTATCAGCTTTCCCTCAGCAAGAATTTTTTTCTATTCTCTCATTGACGATTTGATCTTTTCTCTGCCTACCTCAAACCTCTGACCTCCTTTGTCAATTGTCTATTGATTACACTAACTTATACTACATAGAGTTACATTCTCACCCCACATAGGACCCATTGCATTTCCACACAGATTCAAAATATAGTCTTTCTTCTCTATTCCTACTTTCTCCACTACACTGTAATGGAAAGCTTAATGCATCCTGCCAATGACCACATCTTACACTTATAACCTAGATCCCATCTCCAACTGTCTTCTGAGCCCTTCCCATCCCTCTTTTTTCCACTTCTACCTCACTTTTGTATCCTTCAAAAAAAGTATTGAAAGTGTTAATTCTCTGACTTGACTTACTCACATTGCAATCTCTTTCACCCATTCTAATCTTGTTCCCTTCTCTGCTAAATCTTGCTGTGTTCACAAGTGACCTAGTTGCTGAATCAAATCCATACTTTTTAGTCCTCATTCTTCATTAATTTTGTATTGCATATTTTAGTTGCCTATTTAGTACCTCTTATTCCTTTCTTCCTTCCTAACAGGATTCTAGTTAATCTGGGCAAATAACCCATCACCACCTAGCCAGGTGCCTTAGAAGATGTCGATCCTACACTCAGCACCATTGGAATTAGTCAATTAGCATGATACCCCTTCTATGGCACATGCAGAAATGAGCAAGTGTCCCAATTGTAGTGAACAGAACATAAGGAGATATTAGTAGGTTTAAAAATATATATATTTTTTCAAGGGATGCATACTCATATAACTCTATTTTCCACTGTCAAGAGGGGCACCAAACTTAAGAAAATTTATACTGTGGATGGCAAAGAAAAGAGCCATAAAAATTAGGCTCCTTTATATCCTTGTTGAGATGCTACATTAATAAACCCTAGCATGTTGATATCGTTTGAATGTGTGTCCCCACCCATATATCATACTGAAATGTAATCCCCAGTGTTGGAGGTGGGGCTTATTGGAAGGTGACTGGAGCAACGGGATGGTTTATCATGAATGGTTTAGCATCATCCCCCTTGGTACTGTCCTTGTGATAGTGAGGGAGCTTGTGAGACCTGGTCATTTAAAAGTATGAGGCATCTCCTCCCTCACTCTCTTGCTTCTGCTCTGGCCATGTGATGTGCCTCCTTCCTTTTCACCTTCTGCCATGATTGTAAGTTTCTCGAGGCCTCCCCAGAAGCTAAGCATATGCCAGCATCATGCTTCCTGTAGAGCTTGTAAAACGGAACTATAGGCCAATTAAACTCCTTTTCTTTATAAATTACCCAGTCTCAAGTATTTCTTTATAGCAACATAAGAATGGAGGAATATATGTGTGATCCAGTGTAAGTTCTTGTTGTTTATGACAATCTTACTGCATCCAAAATCTCCTTCTCAGCAGCATTTGAGACTATCTCTGTGACAGTTCCGCAATGTTCCTCCTATCTCTTTAGCTACTTCTCCACATTCTGCTTTGTGTAATCCCACTCCTCTTTCTGACCCCAAATTTGTGTGGTCCTGAGGCCTCATCTCCCACTCTTCAACAGGACTGGTCTATTGTCGTTTGCTTAAATTGGATAAGGTTTGTCTTCCTTAAGTTCCCTACACATGCTGATATTTTGCCACAAGGTTTCTTTCACAGTCTGTCTGTCTGCATAGATTCTATTCATTTTTCATGGCATATCTTAAATATCATTTCCTCTGAACAGCTTTTATTTTACCCCCTAGTCTATTTCAGCTCTGCTATAATTCCTCATAGTTTCCTCTGCTTTTTTAAATTAGCACTTGACACAATTTCTTTCTTAATATCTGGATAACATCAGTAACAACACTTTTTGGAATTGAAGAAAAATAAAAATTACAAAATATTACAGATAAATATAGATATAAATATTGGACAGCATAATGCTAAATAAAATATATATAGCATATATATATATAATAAACATCATCTATATAGTCTTATATTGAAGAATAAAGAGGTGGTTCAATATCATGAAGTTAATAATATCCATAGAGTGTGAAGAAATATAATATTCCTTGAATCTAATTAGACATATATGAATTCAGTAACATTTCTCATCAAAGAAAAGTAAATCCTATTCATGTAGTCTTTCTAAATTAATTTTTAGGTTTAATGCAATTCTTACTAACATGTCAACTATGTTTTAAAAATGTTTTTAAAGGAAATGTCTGTAATTTTTTTCCTAAAAATGTTATTTGTAAATAATGTTCCTGAAATAATTGTCCAAAATGATGTTCTAAAGTATGTCTAATAGAGTACATAATCTAGAATGTCCAGAACAATTTTGAAAATAAAGTACAATTAAGTAATTTTCAGTCATTATTAAAAGGCATTATAAAATTAAGATCATTAAAATTAGTAAGCAAGGAGACTAGATAATTGACAGACAGATCAACAGAACTGTTTGAAGACTCAAGAAGTAGACAAAAGGTATTTATATGTATAGAAATATATATCTATTCATATATACACACACATATATCAACATATGCATATCATCTTAGAAAAATTATTTTGTAAAAATCATGTAGCAATTTTTTAAGTGAATGTTGTATCATAAAGTAAAATATATATTAAGGAGATTCAATATCTTATTGTAACATAAAAATGAATATTATTAATATAAAATAAATTACAGTTGACTGTTTTAGAAATAATGTAATATTACCAAAGGTTGAAATTAAAAATGAATTCATTGAGAATACTACAATTATATTGAAAGAGAACACCATGAAGTAAAGTAAAACAAATGGCAAAGAGAGAAAATATTTAAAACATGTATGTAAAAGACATAACATAGTAAAATGTTATTTCAAACTAGGAACAAAAAGACAACATTCATGCACCAGCCTAGTTTTCTCCTACATTCCCAGTTGTGTGTTCTCAATCCTCTCAGCTAGCCTTCTATTCACTCTACATTGATAATTAAAGAGATGTATTACATCATAATGTTAAAAGCACAAATTCTCAGGTCCAACAGACCTGAATTCCACTTGTACTGCCATTCTTTATAGCTTTCTGAATTTGGGTAGACTACTTGGCATCAATGATCCCACATTTGTAATGTAGGTAAGAAGCACATATTTTATAGGATTTTTGTGAAGAATAGAAGATCTATTCTTGAGTAAAGCACTGTGAGTTTTATTCTAGTTCCTAGTACATAGTAAGAGCAATATTTTAGTACACATGTAAATAAAAAAATTAAAACAGAGCACTAGTATAAAAAATGGAAATCGTATGTTTTAAATTTTCACAGGATTATTGAACATTAGCTAAATTTGGTAAGACATAATGGAAGCATAAAACCCAACAAGAAAGAAACAAATAAGCCAAAATTAATACCAAATAGATCTGATAAGATGATAAACGTAAATGTGTTAAACTTTCCAATACAAAATTATCAGAGAGTATATGAAATCATTAACATGGCTACTTGTTGTCTACAGGGATAACATGAAAGATGTGCCCTGTGTATTGTTTATTATCAAAATTAGAATTTAAAAATATGTATATGTGAAAGGAGTTCTTTTGGAAATGAATGAAGTGCCAAGTGGAACCACTCTAATTTTCAGTCATGATGGTAGATGGTTTAAAATTATGGACATTGGGCCAGGTGCAGGGGCTCAGGCCTGTTAATTCCAGCACTTTGGGAGGCCGAGGTGGGCAGATCACGAAGTCAGGAGATCGAGACCATCCTGGCTAACATGGTGAAACTCCGTTTCTACTAAAAATACAAAAAATTAGCCAGGCATGGTTGCGGGCACCTGTAGTCCCAGCTACTCGGGAGGCTGAGGCAGGAGAATGGTGTGAACCTGGGAGGCGGAGCTTGCAGTGAGACAAGATCGCACCATTGCACTCCAGCCTGGGAGACAGAGCAACACTCCATCTCAAAAAAAAAAAAAAAAAAAAAAAAAAAGGACATGAAATTGCCAGATCAATTTGACAATGCCAAAAATTAACAAAAATTATATTGCCTTATTTATTGCATATACTGTTTTCCTTTTGATGAACAAAGCTGCTGGATGACTCATTGATATGGTTTGGCTCTGTGTCCCCACTCAAATCTCACCTTGAATTGTAATCCCCATAATCCTCACGTGTCAAGGGCGGGATCAGATGGAGGTAGTTGAATCATGGGGGTGGATTCCCTCATGCTATTTTTGTGATAATAAGTTTGTCTCATAAGATCTGATGGTGTTATAAGCGCCTTGCATCACCTGCTTGCACTCATTCTTTCTCCTGCTGCTCTGTGAAGATGTGCCTTCTGCCATGTTTGTAAGTTTCCTGAGGCCTCCCCAGCCATGCAGAACTGTGAGTCAATTAAGTCCCTTTTCTTTATAAATCTTGGGTATTTCTTCATAGCAGTGTGATAATAGACTAATTCACTCACTATATGGCGAGTCCTAGTAAATTTGTTCTTGACAATTTTCACTTATTTTCAGAAGTTAAATTTTCAAGAGGTTATGTTTGCCAGGTGAAATGATAAAGGGTTTCCTTCACATTAAAGAAGTTTGAATTAAAAATATGCAAGTGTAGTAACCTAACTGGTTCCTATATCGTTTTGGCCTCCACATAATGAGATTGAACAAGCTATCCCAGTGCTGCAGCAAAGGTTAAAGAACTCAGAGGCAACTATATGAGGGACAAAAAAACTTTTCATTAGAAGAGAGTTATAGTTAGATCAAAAAGACTTTGGAAATTCCCTGGGGAAAATGCCTTAATTAGCAAGGTCACACACTCTGGAGTATATTTATTTATTTTATTTTAGTTATTTTATTGTTTTAATAGCAACCCATACTGGAGACTTTTCTAGACATCCTATTCTCTCTATACTTTCTTTTATTCAATAGCCTCTTCAAATTTTTATGTGATCTTTTAAATTGATGTGATTTGTCACTGCTCCCTTTTCTTTCTAATACCTTTTTCTCCCAATTCTGTATTTATTCGCTCATTCTTTCAAAAACTTATAATGGAGTCAAGACCCCTTATTGTGTCTCTTCTCTGGAAATACACTTTTCTCTAACTGAGTAGAAAAGCTACAAAAAACAACATTTTTGTTTCAAGGTTGTTTTATTTTTTCTAATTTCTATATAATTTTCTCTAGCCATATAATATTTGTTCTTAATTGTTCAAATAGTTTTATACAGTCCACCTATAGGAACTTTGAATATATTTTAAAATAAATTTTGATTTTCAAGTAAATTATTATTTTCATACTGTCGACTATAGAAACTTGCTTTATTTCTCTTTTGGGACCCTCACTTTTGGGCAGGTTTACTGAATAAATTAATAATCTAATCTTTGTCATATAAAGTATTCAGTATGTACTAGAGTAAAATAAATCTCTATAGCTTTAAAACTTCAGTATTTTCTTCTCCATGAAACTTTCAATATGCAAAACTATCTAGACTAAATGTGAAATCATATTTTCCCCCAATACATGCTCTTTTCTTCATACAAAGGTGGAAAGTCAACATAAAAAGTGTATTAATTCCTCTTTCTTTAAATGCTTTTAGTAAATAGTTCTCTGTCCAAAAATGAGAAAATGTGGAATATTCTAACCCCAGACTAAATCACTCACCAGTTAAGAGTATCTGTTTCTAAATTATTTTAATCATGTTGAAACTGCAAATAAAAATATGTGTGGTATTTTAAAGAATCACAAGCACTTTGAGATTTATGAAATGAGGGCACTTTGGCCATTTTTCCATTCAGCTGTTGCAACCATGAGAGTTATTGATGGATTAACGGTATGTGTAAGTGGCAGCGATATAAGTAGGTGGAAAGTTTCAGAAGTCTGGAATGTGTAAGTTTTATGTCAAGTGACTTTGAAATGTCGAATTCTTGCAGTTCACTTACAGCAACATTAAATAGCTATTCACTTAGGTTCCAATTTTAGCCTCTGTAATTGGTTCAATGAAAAACAATAACACACCAAAATTCTATTGGACAATTTTTCTATAGCAACAAGGCTTGCTTTTATTACCTGTGCATTTTGGTTTAGTTTTTAACAGAGTCAGGTAATTCCCAAAGAGGTTTGTATGTTTCCATTGAATTTTTTAAAGTAATGAGTTTTCAGCATATAATTGAAAGATAGAATAGAAGGTTAATTTTGCAGTGGAAGTTTCAGGAACCAATAGACCACATTTGTAATGCATTCCAGCAGACAGGGACTTGCCACATTTGTTTGATAGGATCCAAGTGATTACTTCCATCAGTGGTTAATTAGCAGGGGATAAAATTTCAGTATGTTCTGAAATGTAAACTGCTACTTAAATGTTTCACCCATTTTACATCTAATATTCAAAATCATGGCAGCTGATCAGTGAGGTAGGAATTGGGCCCTCATTGTTCCCTGCCACTCACTATGCTGTGTGGGACTACCTGATAGGAGAAAACAGGTGGCTTTTTGGTCTTTAGTTGCCCAAGCAGATAAAATTACTTAAAAATATTATATTGTTAAAAGGTCCATATAAAAAAGAAATTTATAAGTATTCTAAAAATGGCAAAACCTCCTTGCAATAAAATATGTGTAAGTCACAGCACACAGTATAGCATCTTTGACACACATTGCTTAGAGCTTCATGTAGGAAACTTGAGCAAGTTAATATGTAGCAGAGTGCTGCCTGAGAGCGTTCTGTGTGAATGACCACATGTTGAAGTACCTACCAAATCACCATGCCATGTCGAAGCAGCCCTCAAATCACTATGCCATTGCTTCTCTGAACTATGGTTCTACTAATAAAAGAAAGTTTCCTTTGACAACTTTAGAAAAAGAATATATTGCCTCAATAAATCTTATTCTTATTTGGGAAAGCATGGTGGATGTGCTCTAGGATAATACCCATGATCCTCACTTCTTGGTGTTCAAGTGCTTGTGTAGTTCCCTCATCCTAAATCTGGACATGGCCTATGGCTTGTCTCTAACCTACAGAACATGGCAAAGGTGAGGTTATGTAGGTAATTAGGCATACATAATTATGCACGTAATATTGTAGTGCTTGCCTTCCTGGAGTCTCTCTCTTTTGCTGAATGTGACGAAGCAAGTGGACTTTTTGGGAAACTTCATGTGGCAAGCAGCTGTGAGCACCTCTAAAAATTAGAACAGTATTTGACTGATAGCCCCGAAGAACCTGGAGCCCTCTGTCTTACACATGCAAGAAACGGAATTCTTATAACAATTTGAGTAAACTTGAAAGTGGATCCTTCTCCTAGTTAAGCCTCAGAAGAGACCATATTCCCAGCCAATGTACAGCTATAGCATTGTAGAGGGCACAGCTAAGCTGTGCCAGGACACCTGACTCATAGAAACTGTAAGATCATGAACACCTCATGTTGTTTTAAGCCATTAAATTTGTGTCGATATTGCCACACAGTAATTAATACACGAAGACACAGCTTATACCTGGATATTTACTCTTTGGCACTTATGCCAACACAAAACCCAGAATAGACACATAGGAGAATCTCAATAGAAGATGTTTTTTAATTTAGTATCATATGGTTTCAACCAACATCACAATGAAATCTATTGGTTTTTAGAAGTCTTCATTTAGAGACTATTTTACTGATCCATTTCTCTAAGTAAAAGGTATAAGGTCACAACATACGTAATAGCCAATGGGCCAAATTTGATATGCAGAGATGCTGTGTGTGTGGACTACATGTTTTTTTTTTTTTTAAATTGATATGTTTAGCCATAAGAAAACAACTTTGCTGTGTTCATGTAAAGTCTAAATATCTGGAATATAATGAAACATCTGGCAACACTGTGTTTATATTCTTTTTCGAAACAAGCAACAGAAGCTGAGAAGTAGCTACTCTCTTAAACCAAGATGCCTATTGTCCAATTCAGCTGAGTCCAAACCACTTCCTGTTGTTTTCCACACTGAGGCCAAATATCAGTAGTCATTTGTTATTCTCCAGCCATTCATTTAATTTAACTATTGGCCCATTTAACAAATTTACATAATTCTTTTACCCCATTCTAATATTTCTAAGTATTAAACTTAAATTATATCACCAACAGGTATCACATATGGACTGTATTTATTTATAGTTATTTCTCTTGGAAATCACTACTGAGATAAATTATCTTTGACTTTCATTAAAATAACCATCTTCAAGGGACCCAGGGGCTGATTGTAAGTCAAAAGTGTATCCAGAATTGTGTGGGATGCTGCCAATTTACTACAATCTAGCATCCCCTTTTATTCATTGATGTGTCCTGGTTCAGATGTTGAATTATTCAGTCAATTGGTTGTGTATTGCCAAAGACAGATCTTATATAAAATGACCCAAATTCCCCAGTGTCACACAAATAAGTTGGTAAGATTCAGTTGATTCTGAATCTGGATCATCTGGGCAAGATGATATTTCTTAGGCTAGGTCACACATCTGTGGTCAGTAAGAGACTGGCTATGAGGCTCATCTGATGTTGCTTGAACTCAATCAGATGCCCAGGGGCTGGAGGACTACTGGCTGATGTAGGATGGCTTTGGTTGGGATCACCGGAGTGACTCAGTTCTATTCTCTCTGGGCTAACCCAGGAATATTCTCCTGGTTTTGGCAGAGAAGCAAGACTGAGCAAGTTCAATCACACAGTTCCTCTTCAAGTTCCTGCTTTGTCACATCTGCTAGTATCTCATTGGCCAAAATAAACCTCATGGTAGAGTTCACGGTGAGAACTGGAGATCAGTAAAAGTTATTTTGCAAGAGATATGGTTACAGAGTAGTTGCAGAATTGGGGCTCTTAATACAATCAATCTGTCACAGATGTTACCCTATGTTTATCAGCTTTTTCAATATTGGAACAGTAATTTTAATTAAAATATTCACATGGAGACCACATGTCTAGATAATTTCATGAAATATTCTGGTTTTACAAAATGTTAGAACTATATAAAGTCAATGGAATAGATTAATCCAGAATGGTTGAAATAAAAATATCACATAGAATTTACTATGCCTTAACTAAATTTACATGTTACGCAGTTTGTTTCCAATGATAATTTCAAATCCAGATTCACTACTTATTAGCTAAAATTTATTAATTCAAAATGATTAAGGAATTTGCCTCTGTCAAGATTTTATACTGATCTACTTTTGTGTTATCTATTTACTTCTCATATTATGTACTGTACCAGGAATAACAATTGTATGTGTATGGTGTGTGTATTTGTTTGTGTTTTGTGTCACAAACCTTTTAAAACATGTGTAAAACTCTAAAGTCTCATTTAAAACTGCAAAAACAAAGAATAATTTAAAAAGGTCTAATTAACACAAGTTTCCTAAGCTGCTTCAAAATAAAGGATTTCAAATTCAGAAGATTCTACATATCATATCCAGCCCTTGACAGTCCATACAACGCATATTATTATATTTAAAACACCAAGAAGTCTCATAAAAGAAATAAAACTTAAATTTTGTTAAAATTACTATTTTACTACTTTATTTGCCTAAATAATCACTTTTATCATGAACTTATATATAGCCTGAAAATTTTGTATTTTGTAGTAAGATATGTGGTCAAAAATGTTAACTTCATGGACTCTTTAGAAATTGCATTGACACGTGTGGGTCTCTCCAGTTCCCTGCTAAATACCTATGTATGGTTTCTGTATTCTATAGTTTAATATTTATATGGCCCTAAAATTTAGTGGCTCTCAAAATCTCATGCAGATTCATGCATTCTATTGCTCTCTCTCTCTTTCTATGTTTTCCCATTGTATCTGATTTCCAACTCAAAAATATTCTGTACTTTTTTCTTAATGTCTTTTATTTTTATTACTTTTATCATTTCTGCTGTTTGATTTAGCTGCTGTATTCATGGCAAATTATGATTATAGATAGAAATGTTGACATTTTTATTTTGCTAATTAAAAGATTAATTTATGTTCTGCTGATAATTGGCCATCTCATCTAAGCACAAAGACTGAATTGTTTTTGGTGGCATTAAGCATTGGTTTCTTATATAAATGCCAGTTCTACAGTGGAAATATAAGCACCCTGATAAAGCACTGTATAATTGCTACTTTTCCCCTCTATCATAATTTGGACTCCAGATAATCAACAAATAATTTTTTTCTCAAATCCTCATTTTACAGAAGAGGAAACTGAGGCTTACGTGGGTGAAGCAATCTGCCTAAGATAACGCAATGAATAAATGACAGCTTAGATTGAAACCCAATTAATTCCAATTAACTAAATAAATAGGTGAGATTGTGAATAAAACATGACATTGTCAATATGGTGAGAGAGGTCAACCATAAAGTGTAGGAATGGAGAGTAGAGTGAAAAAATATTCAAAGAGAGTAGTGTAAGTTTGAGGATTCAAGTTAGAAAATATATCTACTGTTAACAGATGCATCATTATTCTTAAAAAATTGAAGTTAATAAAGTAATTTATGTAGCAATGTTAAATATACACTTGAAAGGCTAAAATGATATAAATGGTTTCATTATGAAATCAAGAGCTTTGTATTTCAAGATCAGAATCGATACAACTCAAATACATCAATGCTATGTATATAATTAGATAGACATTTATTAAAAGCAAGACACTGTCACAGATACGGTAAGGTATACAATTTTTAAGACATGATCATTGGTTTCAAAAGGTGTATCACTAGAGAGGGAAAGAAAATATATGTTCTTTGAAAATTAAAATAAATAGTTGGCAACACCTTTCTCTAGGCAGAGAATGTGCTTAATTTTACATTTATGTTTTTAATCTTCAAATATGTGCACACAATTCTGTTGATTAACACGTGACAAAAGCTGCTTTGCTGATGTTGTAATAATATTCATGTAATTGTGAAGAAAGGGGTTGTGTCAATCCTCTTGCAGCACCAGGGCTTAGGGCAACAAAAATACTTATTCACTTTGTAGTGGAGAAAGCAAACAGATACCATCTTTCTAATGGTTGAAAGTTAATATTACCAAAGATAGGAAAAATAGACATTGTATTAGTCTTTTCTCACACTGCTAATGAAGACATACTCACAACTGGGTAATCTATTAAGGAAAGAGGTTTAACTGACTCACAGTTCCACATGGCTGGGGAGGCCTTACAATCATGGCAGAAGGTGAATAAGAAGTAAAGTCATGCCTTAGATGGCCACAGGCAAGACAGCGTGTGTAGGGGAACTCCTGTTTATAAAACCATCACATCTCGTGAAACTTATTCACTATCATAAGAACAGAACTGGAAAGATCTGCCTGCATGATTCAATTATGTTCCACAGGGTCCCTCCCACAAGTGGGAATTATGGGAGTTATAGTTGAAGATGCAATTTGGGTGTGGACAGAGTCAAACCATATCATTTCACCCCAGCCCCTCCCAAATTTAATATCCTCACGTTTCAAAACCAATTATTCTTTCCCAGCAGTCTCCCAAAGTCTTAACTCATTTCAGCATTAACTCAAAAGACCACAGTCCAAAGTCTCATCTGAGACAAGTCAAGTCCCTTCCACCTAAGAGCCTGTAAAATCAAAAGCAAGTTAGTTACTTCCTAGATAAAACAGGGGTACAGGCATTGGGTAAATCTACCCATTCTAAATAGGATAAATTTGTCAAAATGAAGGGGCTATGGGCCCCATGCAAGTCTGAAATCCAGTAGGAGAGTCAAATCTTAAAGCTCCAAAATGATTTCCTTTGACTCCATGTCTCAATCTAGGTCACACTAATGCAAGAGGTAGGTTACCGTGGTCTTGGGCAGCTCTGCCCCTGTGGCTTTGCAGGATACAGCTCCCCTCCTGGCTGCTTTCATGGGCTAATGTTGAGTGTCTGTGGCTTTTCTAGGTGCACAGTGCAAGCTGTCAGTGGATCTACCATTCTGACGTCTGGAGGACAGAGCCCCTATTTTCACAGCTCTGCTAGACAATGCCCTAGTGGTGACTCTGTGTGGGGTCTCCAACCCCAAGTTTCCCGTCTGTACTGCCCTAGCAGAGGTTCTCCATGAGGGCTCTGCCTCTGCAGCAAACTTTTACCTGGACATCCAGGCTTTTCCACAGATCCTCTGAAATCTAGGCAGAGGTTCCCAAAGCTTAATTCTTGACTTCTGTGCACCCAGAGGCTGAACACCACAAGGAAGCTGCCAAGGCTTGGGGCTTGCACCCTCTGAAGCTACAGCCCAAGCTGTACATTGGCCCAGTTTTGCCACAGCTGGGATGCAGGGCACTGAGTCCTGAGACTGCACAAAGCTGCAAGGCCCTGGGCCTGGCCCATACAACCATTTTTTCTTTTTAGGTCTCCAGGCCTGTGATTGGAGGGGCTGCCATGAAGACCTCTGATATGCCCTGGAGACATTTTCCCCATTATCTTGGCTATTAACATTTGACTCCTCATTACTTATGCAAATTTTGGTAGCCTGTTTGAATTTCTCCTCAGAAAATAGGTTTTCCTTTTCTAGTTTTAACAGCACCCAAGTCACATCTTGAATGCTTTGCTGCTGAGAAATTTCTTCTGCCAGATACACTAAATCATCTCTCTTAAGTTCAAAGTTTCACAGATCTCTAAGGCAGGTGCAGAATGCTCCCAGTCTCTTTGCTAAAACATAGCAAGACTCACCTTTATTCTAATTTCCAACAAGTTCCTCATCTAAAACTGAGATGAGCAGCATTTTGTCCAATCCGTTCAACAACCGTCTAGGAAGTTTCAAACTTTCCCACATTTTTCTATCTTCTAGCCCTCGAAACTATTCCAACCTCTGCCTGTTACTCAGTTCCAAACTCACTTCCACATTTTTGGGTGTCATTATGGCAGTGCTCTATTCCTGGTACCAATTTACTGTATTCATTTGTTCTCATGCAGCTAATAAAGACATACCCAAGACTGGGTAATTTATGAAGGAAAGAGGTTTAATTGACTCACAGTTCCACCTGGCTAGGGAGGCCTCACAATTATGACAGAAGGTGAATGAGAAGCAAAAACACTTCTTACATGGCAGCAGGCAAGAGAGCCTGTGCAGAGGAACTGCTCTTTATAAGACCATCAGATCTTGTGAGAATTATTCATTATCATGAGAACAGCACGGGAAACACCCGCCCCCATGATTCAGTTACCTCCCACATGGGAATTATGGGAGCTACAATTCAAGATGATATTTTGGTGGGGACACAGCCAAGCCATATCAGACATCATGTGCCTCCTAATATAATGCTGAGAAGAATGGGACATCACTTCTATGTTCTGTTGTTGTTCTGTGTTCTATGTTGTTTCTGCCAAAAATGGCTAATCTGAATCCATTTAAGGTAAAATAGTTGAAAGACCTACTTGGGAGGGAATTATACAAAATAACTAGCCTGTTTTCATTAAAAAAAATCAAGCTGAAGGAAGGAGGAACTAATCTAAATTCAAGGGAGTGAAAGAGGCATGATCACTAAATGAGCTGTGATCCTGGATAGACTTTTGACCAGGAGGTAAAACGGTAAAAAGGAGGAAGTTTTGTTTATTTGCATATATATATATATATAGATGGCATTATTTGAACAAGGACAAAATGTTAATGGGATCTATGATTTATAAGGTGACTGGCATTGTGTCAATGATAATTTCTAAATTTAATGAGGATACTGTGTTTACATAGGATGGTATACTTGATCTTAGAAAATGGAAACTGGAGTTATTAGTAGAATGAACACCATGTCAGTGACTTACTCTCAAACGCACATGCACAAACACACATATACAGAACTGTAAGTCAATAGTGATAAATGGTGGCAACTTTCTGCGTGTTGAACCTATTTCAAAATAAAAATTAAAAAGTAAAGAAATAATGATTATACACATAAACTCATGAGGTATTTTATCTTTCTAACTACATACTTGTTATAAGACTACATAATATATAGTACATATTTTAATTAAAACATTTTTCCTTTAACACTTCCCACCAAAATGCCTAGAAAAAAATGATTAACCCAATAGCAGTAAGGATTCCTGGTGCCCAGACTGTGCTATCGAAATATAATTTTTTTCTATTTTTTTTTTTTCAGATGGAGTCTTGCTCTGTCGCCACGATGGAGTGCAGTGGCATGATCTTGGCTCACTGCAACCTCCAACTCCCTGGTTCAAGTGATTCTTCTGCCTCTGCCTCCTGAGTAGCTGGGATTACAGGCACATGCCACCATGCCCCACTAATTTTTGTATTTTTAGTAGAGATGGGGTCTTACCATGTTGGCCAGGATGGTCTTGATCTCCTGACCTCATGATCCACCCACCTTGGCCTCTCAAAGTACTGGGATTACAGGTGTGAACCACCACGCCAGCCTAAATTATCATTTCTTATTAAAATACTTCATATTTCTTAGCAAAAAGACTGATTTGAAATCTGGATCAGAAAATGTACAGTTTAAGCTTGAAATGTCTCATTATACCAGAGAGTTTATAAGACAATCAAGGAATGCCTGTATCACATCAAAAGAGTCAGCTTAGAGAGGAGTCCCACTAGTAAAAATTGGGACAATTTAAACATTAAAAACAACAATATTTGCACCAGATTGAAACTCATCAAATGTTTTTAATTCATGAATTAATAGTAATATAATAGTCACTTTTAGAAAATAATTTTAAAAGGCAATTTTTTATATTAAACACTAGAAAATCAAAGGCAAGTTATACAGGCAAATTCAATGAAACAGAGTTGTTTGTTAGAAAAGATCAGTGACATTGACAAACCTCTATCAAGAATCGACAAAGAAAATGTTACTGAAGACACAAATTACAAATGTCAAAAATTAAACAGAGGATATCACTAAAGAAACCTGCAGATACCAAAAGGATAGTAAAGAAATGCTTTGAACAACTCTAGACACACAAATTTGATAACGGATGAAATGGACCAATTTCTTGAAAAACTCAAGCCACTCCACTTCATCCAATATAAGATAGATAACTTGAGTAATGCTATAACTGAAAAAAAATTCCTTTTCAGAAACCTCTTTCTCTTGTTTAAAATAATATTCCATGTCCATATGGTTTCACTGTATAATTCTATCAGACGTTCAATGAATGAATACCAATTCTCTTTCAGAAAATAAAAGGGAACACTTTACATTTAATATATAAAGCTGGTATTACCCTGATAGCAAATCCAGACAAAGACAATATTATCAAAAGAAGACTACACCAATATCCCTCTCTAATATAGATGCAAAAATCTTTAACAAATTAACATTACAGAATTCAGCAATCTTTTAAAAGAATTACATAGCAAGATCAAGTGGAGTTTACTGGAGGAATTTAAAGCTGGTTTAATATTTCAAAAATCAATCAATATATCGAATTATATTTACAGTGTAAACAAGAAGAATCAGATAACTATATCAATCCATACAGAAAAATCATTTGACAAAATTCAACATTTGTTCTTGTGAAAAACTTTCAGGAAAATAGAAATAGAAGAGGACCCTTCAACTTGATAAAGAACATGCACAAAAACCTGCAGCTAATTTACACTTAATTGTAAAAGGCTGAATGCTTCTCCCATAAGACTGAGCCCAAGGAAGAATGCCTTCTTTCAACATTTTTACCCATCATAATGCTAGAAGTTTTAGCCAGAGCAACATGGCAAGAAGGAGGTCTACAGATCAGAAAGCAAGAAATGCAACTGGCCCTGTTTGCAGATGACATGATTCTTGATTCTCTACATAGAAAAATCTTTACATATCTATAAAAATAAAACAAAAATTATTAGATTAACATATGAGTTTGACAAAGCCACAGACTACAAGATAAACATCTAAAATTAATTATATTTATATATATTAGAAATAAACTTGTGGACACCCAAATTAAATATATATTTTTAAAATTCTCTACACTACAATTTCGTTTTTAAATTCTCTGAACTACAATTCCTCAAAAATACAATATTTAGATATAAATCTACCAAAATGTGTATAGTACTTGTATGCTAGCAACTGCAATATACTGATGAAAAAAATTTAAAAATCCAAATAGATAGAAAGATGCATTGTGTTCATGAATTAGAAGATTCAATGTAGTAGAAATTTCAGTTCTAGATATAGATATGGTTGTTCTAAAATTAATATGAAAAGATAAAGGAACTAGAATAGTTAAACCAATTTTGTGAAAGAAAAATAAAGTAATAAAGAATCAGTCCATCTGATTTTAAACTTATATACCTATGTATCAAAACTGTAATTACTAAAAGGATGGACACATAGAGTAATGGAGCAAAATTAAGAACTCAGTAATATATACCCATACAAATATGCCTAACTGAAATTTGACAAAGGTAAAAAAACAATTCAATGGAAGAATTATCCTTTTTATAAATGATCCTGGGACTAGTGGGAATTTATAAGCCAAAAAAAGAAAAAGAGAAATCTTGACCTAATTTAAAATTGTACTCAACGCAAATCATGGACTTAAATGTGATATGTAAAATTACAAATCTTTAAACAAAAAACATAGGGGAAAATCCTCAGGATCTACGGTTAGGCAAACATTTCTTAGCCCATGACCCATAAGAAAATTCCTATATTAGAACAAATCAACATTAAAAACTTGCTTTGTGTAAGGCTCTTTTAAGGGGATGAAAAGAGGGCTACACTCTGGGAGAAAATATTTGTAAAGCATATATACAAAATATGATGAATATCTAGAATATATAAGGAATTCTTAAAACTTGAATAATGAAGTAAAAATTCAATTAGAAAAGAGGTGAAAGCAAAGAAAAGAGACTTCACTGATGATTATACATAGCTGGAAAATAAGCAAATATGTTCAACATCATCGGTTATGAGGAGAATGCAAATGAAAACCAAAATGAAGTATCACTACGTTACTATTAAAATAACCGGAATAAAAAAGAAATAATGAAATAGCCAAATGTTGGGAAGGATGTAGAGAAACTGTATCATTATTATATTGCTGGTGGAAATATAAAATGGCTCAGACATTCTGAAAAGTGGTTTGGTAGTTTCTTTAAAAATTAGCAGGTGACTACAATATGATCCAATAACTGCACTCCTGGGCATTGATTCCATAGAAATAAAAATTTAATTTCCCACAAAAACGTGTGCACATATGTTCATAGCAGCTTTATTTGTAATAGCTCAAGCTGGAAAATAACACAGGTGTCCTTCAATGAAATTATTAAACAATATCCATACCATAGAATACTACTCAGCAATAAAAGAGGAACAAATTATTCATTCACACAACAAATGGGATGAATTGTCAGAGAATTATGTTGACTCAAAATAGCCAATACAAAAAGATTACTTACTTTATCATTCAATTTATACAATATTTTATAAATAAAAAAATTATACAACCTACTTAGTGGTTGCCAGAAGTTAAAGATGGGGAGGCCTTGGGGCAGGGGTGGGAGTAAGAGGAAAATTGATGTGGTTTTAAAAGGGCAATATGGGGGATTCTTGAGGTGATGGAAATGTTCTGTGTCTTTATTGTATAAAGGTCAGGATTATGATTGCGGTATTATAGTTTTGCAAGACGTTACCATTGAGGGAAACTTGATAAGGGGTGCACTGCATCTCTCTATTATTTCTTACAACTGCATGTGAGTCTATCATTATCATAAAAATAGTTTAATTTAAAAAAAAGAACAGTCAGACAACAAAGGATTTTTAGAGCAGTGAAGCTACTCTTTATGATGCCGTAATGCTGGATATTTGTCATTTTTCGTTTGTCCAAACCCAGAGAATGTACAACAGCAAGAGTGATCCCTCATGTGAACTTTGGACTTTGGGTGACAACAATGTGTCAGTGTAGGTTTATCAATTGTAAGGAATGTACCAATCTGGTGAAGGATGTTGATAATGAAGGAGGCTATGCACGGGTTCAAAGAATTATGTGCGAAACCCCTGTACCTTCTCTCAATTTTCTCGTGAATTTAAAACTGGACTAAAAAATATAAAGTCCATTAAAAATGTCCAACTACTAAATGAAAAACAAAATTAGAAATTCATAATTATTCAACTTTCAATGAATGAACAGATATTGTAATTAACATCAACAGCTGCAAAAAGGACAAAAAAAGAGAGACAACAGATACGATATGCCCCCTATACCCTTGACAATCACCATTTATAGTCACACCAAAGGGAGCAACTCCAAGTTTAATTAACCCTTGGATTCAGACTGGATTATATGAAGATACATGGATATTAGGGGAAATCTGACCAAAAGCGAATTAAGTAAAATCTTTAAAATAAAGATACATTGCAAATTTTAAATTTTGAATGTATTTATGTTGTGTATATATGTTCCATAAGACTAATGGATTAATTTAACTTTATACGGTGACTCATTTAACAAATTATTGAAATACAAATTTGAAGTTATTAAGTTAGAAATAAAAAAAAGAAAGGTACTTTTGTTGGTTCTCAAACAGACAACATTTGCTGAGATTTCAGTGTGCCCTCAGTAGAGTACTAGGCATGGTGTGGAATGCAGAGAAGTTTAGACCACAGTTCCTGCCCATAAGGATATTACAATCTAGTTGAGAAGACAAGAACATCATTCAAAAGACAGAGTTGATTAATACAAAACAGGAACATATTCAACAATACATTTTATTGTATTGATAGAAAACAATAGGAATTCACAAAACAACTCCTCATCAAGCACTGGTATTCCTGATCTTGACAAGGAAGCTTTTGAGAAGATGAATACATTAAATAAGGCCTTGAGAGACTGATAGAAGTTCTCTGAAAACAGATAGAAAAGAAAAGTCAAGATGAGGTATATGAAGAAAGCCAAGAAAACAGAGATTGGCAGGATGAGTGTAGTTTTTGGAGAGGAAACGAGAAGAGGCAAAACAGTTAAGCAAAAGATTGATTAAGGAGGAATGAAAAGCCAGACAGGAAGAGTGAGGAAGGGGAGATTCTTTGATCAAGGAAGTTACTAGATAAATCTGGCTTTGGATAAGTGATAGAGAGATTAGACCTAGAAAAACAATTAGGAAATGATCAAAAATAAGTCATGAGGTAGGGAGCTGAGCTAAGCTATAATAAGACATTGGTGAAAATGGAAAGAAGTTATTCAAATAGAGGAGTTATTTGAAGGAAAGCCAAGAATTTTCAGTGTAATATATCTTCAGAAAAATGTATACATCAAACATTAGCCACAGTTGGGACTACAAAATAACAACACAAAACAGATAACTGGTGGGGAGGAGCCAAGATGGCAGAATAGGAACAGCTCCGGTCTACAGCTCCCAACGTGAGCAATGCAGAAGACGGGTGATTTCTGCATTTCCATCTGAGGTATCGGGTTCATCTCACTAGGGAGTGCCAGACAGTGGGCGCAGGTCAGTGGGTGCGCGCACCGTGCGAGAGCCGAAGAAGGGCGAGGCATTGCCTCACTCAGGAAGTGCAAGGGGTCAGAGAGTTCCCTTTCCTAGTCAAAGAAAGGGGTGACAGATGGCACTTACAAAATCGGGTCACTCCCACCCGAATACTGTGCCTTTCTGACGGGCTTAAAAAATGGCGCACCAGGAGATTATATCCTGCACCTGGCTCAGAGGGTCCTAAGGCTGATTGCTAGCACAGCAGTCTGAGATCAAACTGCAAGGCGGCAGCAAGGCTGGGGGAGGGGCAGCCGCCATTGCCCAGGCTTGCTTAGGTAAACAAAGCAGCTGGGAAGCTCGAACTGGGTGGAGCCCACCACAGCTCAAGGAGGCCTGCCTGCCTCTGTAGGCTCCACCTCTGCGGGTAGGGCACAGACAAACAAAAAGACAGCAGTAACCTCTGCAGACTTAAATGTCCCTGTCTGACAGCTTTGAAGAGAGCAGTGGTTCTCCCAGCACGCAGCTGGAGATCTGAGAACGGGCAGACTGCCTCCTCAAGTGGGTCCCTGGCCCCTGACCCCTGAGCAGCCTAACTGGGAGGCACCCCCCAGCAGGGACAGACTGATACCTCACACGGCCGGGTACTCCAACAGACCTGCAGCTGAGGGTCCTGTCTGTTAGAAGGAAAACTAACAAACAGAAAGGACATCCACACCAAAAACCCATCTGTACATTACCATCATCAAAGACCAAAAGTAGATAAAACCACAAAGATGGGGAAAAAACAGAGCAGAAAAACTGGAAACTCTAAACAACAGAGTGCCTCTCCTCCTCCAAAGGAACGCAGTTCCTCACCAGCAATGGAACAAAGCTGGATGGAGAATGACTTTGACTAGCTGAGAGAAGACGGCTTCAGACGATCAAATTACTCCGAGCTATGGGAGGATATTCAAACCAAAGGCAAAGAAGTTGAAAACTTTGAAAAAAATTTAGAAGAATGTATAACTAGAATAACCAATACAGAGAAGTGCTTAAAGGAGCTGATGGAGCTGAAAACCAAGGCTCCAGAACTACGTGAAGAATGCAGAAGCCTCAGGAGCCGATGCGATCAACTGGAAGAAAGGGTATCAGCGATGGAAGATGAAATGAATGAAGTGAAGCGAAGAGCGAAGTTTAGAGAAAATGAATAAAAAGAAACAAGCAAAGCCTCCAAGAAATATGGGACTATGTGAAAAGACCAAATCTACGTCTGATTGGTATACCTGAAAGTGACGGGGAGAATGGAACCAAGCTGGAAAACACTCTACAGGATATTATCCAGGAGAACATCCCCAATCTAGCAAGGCAGGCCAACATTCAGATTCAGGAAATGCAGAGAACGCCACAAAGATACTCCTCGAGAAGAGCAACTCCAAGACCGTTAATTGTCAGATTCACCAAAGCTGAAATGAAGGAAAAAATGTTAAGGGCAGCCAGAGAGAAAGGTCGGGTTACCATCAAAGGGAAGCCCATCAGACTAAGAGCGGATTTCTCCGTAGAAACCCTACAAGCCAGAAGAGAGTGGGGGCCAATATTCAACATTCTTAAAGAAAAGAATTTTCAACCCAGAATTTCATATCCAGCCAAACTAAGCTTCATAAGTGAAGGAGAAATGAAATACTTTACAGACAAGCAAATGCTGAGAGATTTTGTCACCACCAGGCCTGCCCTAAAAGAGCTCCTGAAGGAAGCACTAAACATGGAAAGGAACAACCAGTACCAGCGGCTGCAAAATCATGCCAAAATGTAAAGACCATCGAGACTAGGAAGAGACTGCATCAACTAATGAGCAAAATAACCAGCTAACATCATAATGACAGGATCAAATTCACACATAACAATATTAACTTTAAATGTAAATGGACTAAATGCTCCCATTAAAAGACACAGACTGGCAAATTGGATAAAGACTCAAGACCCATCAGTGTGCTGTATTCAGGAAACCCATCTCACGTGCAGAGACACACATAGGTTCAAAATAAAAGGATGGAGGAAGATCTACCAAGCAAATGGAAAGCAAAAAAAGGCAGAGGTTGCAATCCTAGTCTCTGATAAAACAGACTTTAAACCAACAAAGATCAAAAGAGACAACAAAGGCCATTACATAATGGCAAAGGGATCAATTCAACAAGAAGAGCTGACTATCCTAAATATATATGCACCCAATACAGGAGCACCCAGATTCATAAAGCAAGTCCTGAGTGGCCTACAAAGAGACTTAGACTCCCACATATTAATAATGGCAGACTTTAACACCCCACTGTCAACATCAGACAGATCAACAAGACAGAAAGTCATCAAGGATACCCAGGAATTGAACTCAGCTCTGCACCAAGTGGACCTAATAGACATCTACAGAACTCTCCACCCCAAATCAACAGAATATACATTTTTTTCAGCACCACACCACACCTGTTCCAAAATTGATCACATACTTGGAAGTAAAGCTCTCCTCAGCAAATCTAAAAGACCAGAAATTATCACAAACTCTCTCTCAGATCACAGTGCAATCAAGCTAGAACTCAGGATTAAGAATCTCACTCAAAACCGCTCAACTACATGGAAACTGAACAACCTGCTCCTGAATGACTACTGGGTACACTACGAAATGAAGGCAGAAATAAAGATGTTCTTTGAAACCAACGAGAACCAAGACACAACATACCGGATTCTCTGGGATGCATTCAAAGCAGTGTGTAGAGGGAAATTTATAACCCTAAATGCCCACAAGAGAAAGCAGGAAAGATCCAAAATTGACACCCTAACATCACAATTAAAAGAACTAGAAAAGCAAGAGCAACACATCCAAAAGCTAGCAGAAGGCAAGAAATAACTAAAATCAGAGCAGAACTGAAGGAAATAGAGACACAAAAAACCCTTCAAAAAATTAATGAATCCAGGAGCTGGTTTTTTGAAAGAATCAACAAAATTGATAGACTGCTAGCAAGACTAATAAAGAAAAAAAAGAGAGAAGAATCAAATAGATGCAATAAAAAATGATAAAGGGGATATCACCACCGATCCCACAGAAATACAAACTACCATCAGAGAATACTACAAACACCTCTATGCAAATAAACTAGAAAATCTAGAAGAAATGGATAAATTCCTGCACACGTACACTCTCCCAAGACTAAACCAGGAAGAAATTGAATCTCTGAATAGACCAATAACAGGAGCTGAAATTGTGGCAATAATCAATAGCTTACCAACCAAAAAGAGTCCAGGACCAGATGGATTCACAGCCGAATTCTACCAGAGGTACAAGGAGGAACTGGTACCATTCCTTTTGAAACTATTCCAATCAACAGAAAAAGAGGGAATCCTCCCTAACTCATTTTATGAGGCCAGCATCATCCTGATACCAAAGCCGGGCAGAGACACAACCAAAAAAGAGAATTTTAGACCAATATCCTTGATGAACATTGATGCAAAAATCCTCAATAAAATACTGGCAAACTGAATCCAGCAGCACATCAAAAAGCTTATCCACCATGATCAAGTGGGCTTCATCCCTGGGATGCAAGGCTGGTTCAATATACACAAATCAATAAATGTAATCCAGCATATAAACAGAACCAAAGACAAAAACCACATGATTATCTCCATAGATGCAGAAAAGGCCTTTGACAAAATTCAGCAACCCTTCATGCTAAAAACTCTCAATAAATTAGGTATTGATGGGACGTACCTCAAAATAATAAGAGCTATCTATGACAAACCCACAGCCAATATCATACTGAATGGGCAACAACTGGAAGCATTCCCTTTGAAAACTGGCTCAAGACAGGGATGCCCTCTCTCACCACTCCTATTCAACACAATGTTGGAAATTGTGGCCAGGGCAATTAGGCAGGTGAAGGAAATAATGAGTATTCAATTAGGAAAAGAGGAAGTCAAATTGTCCCTGTTTGCAGATGACATGATTGTATATCTAGAAAACCCCATTGTCTCAGCCCAAAATCTCCTTAAGCTGATAAGCAACTTCAGCAAAGTCTCAGGATACAAAATCAATGTACAAAAATCACAAGCATTCTTATACACCAACAACAGACAAACAGAGAGCCAAATCATGAATGAACTCCCATTCACAATTGCTTCAAAGAGAATAAAATACCTAGGAATCTAACTTACAAGGGACATGAAGGACCTCTTCGAGGAGAACTACAAACCACTGCTCAAGGAAATAAAAGAGGATACAAACAAATGGAAGAACATTCCATGCTTATGGGTAGGAAGAATCAATATCGTGAAAATGGCCATACTGCCCAAGGTAATTTACAGATTCAGTGCTATCCCCATCAAGCTACCAATGCCTTTCTTCACAGAATTGGAAAAAACTACTTTAAAGTTCATATGGAACCAAAAAAGAGCCCGCATCACCAAGTCAATCCTAAGCCAAAAGAACAAAACTGGAGGCATCACACTACCTGACTTCAAACTATACTACAAGGCTACAGTAACCAAAGCAGCATGGTACTGGTACCAAAACAGAGATACGGATCAATGAAACAGAACAGAGCCCTCAGAAATAACGCCACATATCTACAACTATCTGATCTTTGACAAACCTGACAAAAACAAGAAACAGGGAAAGGATTCCCTATTTAATAAATGGTGCTGGGAAAACTGGTTAGCCATATGTAGAAAGCTGAAACTGGATCCCTTCCTTACACCTTATACAAAAATCAATTCAAGATGGATTAAAGACTTAAACGTTAGACCTAAAACCATAAAAACCCTAGAAGAAAACCTAGGCATTACCATTCAGGACATAGGCATGGACAAGGACTTCATGTTTAAAACACCAAAAGCAACGGCAACAAAAGCCAAAATTGACAAATGGGATCTAATTACACTAAAGAGCTTCTGCACAGCAAAAGAAACTACCATCAGAGTGAACAGGCAACCTAGAAAATGGGAGAAAATTTTCTCAACCTACTCATCTGACAAAGGGCTAATATCCAGAATCTACAATGAATTCAAACAAATTTACAAGAAAAAAACAAACAACCCCATCAAAAAGTGGGACAAGGACATGAACAGACACTTCTCAAAAGAAGACATTTATGCAGCCAAAAGACACATGAAAAAATGCTCACCATCACTGGTCATCAGAGAAATGCAAATCAAAACCACAATGAGATACCATCTCACACCAGTTAGAATGGCAATCATTAAAAAGTCAGGAAACAACAGGTGCTGGAGAGGATGTGGAGAAATAGGAACACTTTTACACTGTTGGTGGGACTGTAAACTAGTTCAACCATTGCGGAATTTGGTGTGGTGATTCCTCAGGGATCTAGAACTAGAAATACCATTTGACCCAGCCATCCCATTACTGGGTATATACCCAAAGGACTATAAGTCATGCTGCTATAAAGACAGATGCATACGTATGTTTATTGTGGCATTATTTACAATAGCAAAGACTTGGAACCAACCCAAATGTCCAACAACGATAGACTGTATTAAGAAAATGTGGCACATATACACCATGGAATACTATGCAGCCATAAAAAATGATGAGCTCATGTCCTCTGTAGGGACATGGATGAAATTGGAAATCATCATTCTCAGTAAACTATCGCAGGAAGAAAAAACCAAACACCGCATATTCTCACTCATAGATGGAAATTGAACAATGAGAACACATGGACACAGGAAGGGAACATCACACTCTGGGGACTGTTGTGGGGTGGGGGGAGGGGGTAGGAATAGCACTGGGAGATATACCTAATGCTAGATGACGAGTTAGTGGGTGCAGCGCACCAGCATGACACATGTATACATATGTAACTAACCTGCACATTGCACACATATACCCTAAAACCTAAATTATAATAATAATAAATAAATAAATAAATAAATAACGGATAACCAATGACAGTAAGAAAGAAAATGTGTTTAATGCTTCATATATTTCACCAACTAATTCACTCAACCCAAAGAATCAGTTCTTATATTACCTGTATGAGAGTCAATGTAAAAAAGGCCCCATAATGGAAATTTTAAATAGTTTCATAAATGAAAGATTTGAATCATATAAAAATAGAAAATTTGAAGTTCTATTTTCTGGTTTAGTGGAATTACGTGCAGTTTACAGTCTAGCCCCTTGCGCTCTGTCATGTCTTAAATACCTCGCAACAACTATTCCTAGAGCAGGGTTTTGTGAGACTCTACTGCAGTGTATGCTCACTGCAGGATTCAGGATAAAGGAAAGGGCTCTAGCTGGAACATGCTGTTATTGCGACAAATGAAAAAAAGGAAGAGAACCGGTAAAAACGTGTTATGGATATATGTCATTTTCATTTTCAATAATAGTCCATTGACGAAATCAAGTCACATGACCAGAGCTGCCAATGATCCAAAGAAATGTATTGCTCCCCAGGAAGGCACTGCAAATCACTCAGCACTGGGCAGCCAGTAATGAGGTTCTATTAAACAAAATGGAGCATAAAACTGAGAACAATAATATATATCCACAATATCTTTTTAAGTAACAACGGTTTTTCCTGTCTCCTTCCCATTTTCCTTTCCCCTTTCTGCTACTTTTCTATGGCTTTCTTATCTGACAGTGGAGTAGAATGAAAAAAATCATGTTTCAATGTTGTTCAAATATCAGTGATGTAAAATACAATTTTACAGAAAAGTTATAACTGAAATTCTGCCATTGATTGAATTACTTGTATTATAAACTATTGAAATATTTGTAATATGAAATCAATGTAATTTTCTTTTACTTTTATTTGTTTTACAGCCATGAAAAGGGAAAAAATATATATACATTAAATACAGATATATCTCATTTTATTTAACTTTGCTTTACTGCACTTCACAGATAATGTCATCCTTACAAATTGAAGCTTTGTGGCAGCCTTGCATGGAGCAAGATTTCCAACTGCATGTGCTTATTTTTGTGTTTCTGTGTCACATTTTTGTAATTCGCACAGTATTTCAAACTTTATTGTTCTTATTAATATTATATTTGGTATGACGATCATAAAGAGTGATCTTTGATGTTACTACTGTAATTATTTTGAGGCACCATGAATCAAACCCATATAACATGGCAAACTTAATGGTTAATATGTGTGTTCCAACTAGTACACTTCCACTGATCAACCACTCCATATCTCTTTCCTTATCCTCAGACCTCTCTGTTCCTTGAATCACAACAATACTGAAATTAGGCCAATTAATAGGTCTGCAATGACCTCTGTGTATTCAAGTGAAAGAAAGAGTCTCAGATATATAACTTTAAATCAAAAGCTAAAAATGATTAAGCTTAGTGAGCAAGGCATGTTGAAAACTCAGATAAGTCAAAAGCTATGCCTCTTGTGCCAAATAGCACAAGTAGTAAATCCAAAGAAAAAGTTCTTGAAGGAAATTATAAAGTGCTACTCAAGTGAAAACATGAGTGATAAGAAAGTAAAATAGCCTTATTGTTGATATGAAGAAAGTTTGAGTGGTATGGATAAAAGAGGAAATCAGCCACAACATTTCTTTAGGCCAAAGCCTAATTCACAGCAGGGCCATAACTCTCTTCAATGATATGAAAGCTGAGACAGATGAGGAAGCTACAGAAGAAAAGTTGGAAGGTAGCAGAGGTTTGTTCATGAAGTTTAAAAAATAAGCGATCTCCATACCATCAAATTCATGTTGAAGAAGCAAGTACTTGTGTAGAAGCTGAAGCAAATCAACCAGAGGATTTAGCTAAGATAATTAATGAAGGTGGCTGCACTAAACAACAGATTTTCAATGAAGACACAACAGCCTTCCATTGGGAGAAGAAGCCATCTAGGACATCCATAGCCAGGGAAGATAAGACAATGTCTGGATTCAAAGTTTGAAAGAACAGGCTAACTCTCTTGTTGAGAGATAATGCACCTGGTCACTTCAATTTAAAGTTAATAATCATTGACCATTCCAAAAGTTCTGGGTCCCTTAAGAACTATGGTAAACATACTCTACCTGTGCCCTACATATGAACAACAAAGCTTTGATGACAACACATCTGTTTAGAGCATGCTTTACTAGATATTTTAAGCCCAGTGTTGAGACCTAGTGCTCAGTAAAAAAAGGAATCCTTTCAAAATATTACTCATTGACAATGTACTGGTCACACAAGAGCACTGATGGAGATGCACAAGGAGACGAACGTTGTTTGCATATCTGCCAACAAAAAATCAATTCTGTACCCGAGTATCAAGGAGTTATTATGACTTTTAATTTTTATTATCTAGGATATATATTTCATAAGGCTATAGCTGCCACTGATAATGATTCCTCTGATAGATCTTGGGAACATAAATTGAAAACCTTATGGAAAGTATTCACCATTTGAAAATACAAATGCCATTAAGAACATTCATGATTCATGGGAGGAGGTCAAAGTATCAACATTATCAGGAGTTTTGAAGAAGTTGGTTTCAGTCCTCACGAATGACTTAGAGAGGTTCAAGACTTCAGAGAAGGAAGTAACTGCGAATGTGGTGAAAACAGTAAAAGAAGTATCATTAGAATTGGAGCCTTAAGATGTGACTGAATTGCTGCAATCTCATCATGGATGAAGAGTTGCTTCTTATGGATGAGAAAAGAAAGTGGTTTCTTAAGATGGATTTTACTTCTGGTGAAAATGCTGTGAAGGCTATTGAAAGGACAACAAAGGATTTATTATATTACATAAACTTGGTAAAGGAGCAAGTATCTCAAACCCTGCAGTTTGAGATAATTGACTCCAATTTTAAAAGAAATTCTACTGCGGCTAAAGTGCCATCAAACAGCATTACATGCAACAGAGACATCTTTTGTGATAACAGTCAAGCAATGCTGAAAACTTCATTGCTGTTTAATTTTAGAAATTGTCACAGCCACCCCAAACTTTAGCCAACACCATTCTGATCAGCCAGCAGCCATCAACATTGAGGCAACACTCTCCACCAGCAAAAAGACTATGTGACCAAAAAATTGTGTGACTTGCTGTATTTCACTATTTGCTTTATTGCAGTGTTCTGGAACTAAACCTACAATATCTCTGAGGTATGCCTGTATACAAAAAGTGCAAAACATTAACATTTAACTTTAAATCATTAATTTACTGTGTTTGATGATACTATTTTTCATAAATTGCCTTGCCTTTCCAAAGCTAAACAATGGAAAGAAATATTATCTGGCCCAGTTCAAAGGATAGTAGTGTTTTGACTGTAATAATGTTAATGTAGAAAATGCCTATTTGCAATAATATGTATCAAAAGACATTAATATATCTAATTTATCTTTGTATCCTCCATGCCATTTACTTTGTTTATGAGTCTCAACATCAGGTTTAATAACAGTTTAAAATATTCCCACACAGAGAAGCTTGGGTTCAGATGGCTGCACTGTAAATTCTATGAAATATTTAAAGAATTTGTAATACTAAGTCTTCAAAAGGCATTACAGATGATAGAGGAGAAGAGCACACTACCAAATGAAAACTGTGAGGCCAATGTTACCATGATACCAAAGCTTGGCAAAAACATCACAGGAAAAGAGTACTACCTACCAGTATCAATAAAAAATATGTACCTCCAAAATCCTCAACAAATTATAAGCACACCATATCCAGCAATCTGTAAACCAATTATACACCATGGTCTAATGGAGCTTATTCTAGGAATATAATGTTGGTAGAATGATCAAAAATCAATATTATAGACCATATTAATAGAATAAAGAACAATAACCATGTGATTATCTCAATAGAGATAGAAAATGCATTGAAAATTGCAACATCTATTCATAATAAAAACTACCAACAAATTCAAAGTAGAAGGGTGCATCTTCAACTGTTAAAGGGTACCTTTATTTTTTTTTTAACTTTTTAATTTTATTTTTATTTTTTGAGAGGGAGTCTTGCTCTGTTGCCCAGGCTGGAGTGCAGTGGCGCTCACTGCAAACTCCGCCTCCCGGGTTCAAGCAATTCTCCCATCTCGGCCTCCCAAGTAGCTGCAACTACAGGCACCTGCCACCAGGCCTGGTTAATTTTTGTATTTTTAGTAGAGACGAGGTTTCACCATATTGGTCAGGGTGGTCTTGAACTCCTAACCTCAGGTGATCCACCCACCTGGGCCTCCCAAATTGCTGGATTACAGGCGTGAGCCACCCTCACCTGGCCTAAAGGGTATCTTTAAAAATCCACAAGTAACATCAAAGTTAATATAGGAAGACAATATGTTTTTCCTACTATTTGGAATATGGTGAAGATCTCTGCTTTTGTCAATTCTATTAAACATTGTACTGGAGGTTGTAACCAGTGAAAAAGGCAAAAAGTGAGAGAAAGAGAGAAAAAGAAATAGAAATAGAGGTAGAGATGCATTCAGGTTGGAAAGGAACAAGTAAAATGTGTTTATGATGCTGATATTCTGAAAAAAATTCTAAAGTTTTTATGGGGAAGGAGGAGTGGCACTAGGACTGTAAATCAGTTTAGCATATTGCAGGATACAAGATTAATGTACAAAAATCAATTTTTTCTCTATTATAAGAATAAAAAACCTGATAAAGAAATTACGAAAGCAGTACTTGTCATAATAGAATCAAAAATAATAAAATTCTTAGTTATAATAACAAATAATAGCTCATACACTGAAAATTACAATACATAGCTGAAAGAAATTAGTGATAATCTAAAATAAATAAAAAGATAGTTCACTTTTGCATGGTGGAAGACTCAGTATTGATAAAGAAATATTCCCCTCATATTGATCTGTAAATTCCATCCATTCTTTTTTCAGAATCCTTGTAGGCTTTTAGTTTGTAAAAATTGATATGTGGATCTTACATTTTATATGGAAATTTAAAGAACCAAGCATAGCCATAAAACTTCTGAAAAAGAACCAAGTTAGAGAATGCACACTACTATCCAATTTGAAGACCTACTATAAAGCCGTAATAATCAAGATAGTGTATTGGCACAAAGACACATAGATTAATAAAACACAACTGTGAGTCCAATAGATTTTGAGACAATTGTAAATCCCTATGCCAAAAAGACTAAGAAGGAGAAACAGAAGGAAAAGGAAAGGAACTGAGAATCTCAAGTCATATCTTAATACAAAAATATTAACTCAAAATTGTTAGTTATCTAAATGTAAGAGCTAAAACTATAAAACTTCTGAAATAAAATGTAGGAGAAAATTTTTTTTTTTTTTTTTTAACAATATTTATTATTAAAATAGAGACGTTTAAAAATAACAACAAATATTAAAGTAAGTAAAATTCAGTTAATAATGTTCAATTAGATTATTATTTTTTTATATATATATTTTTTTCTTTTATTATTATTATTATTATTATCATCATTATTATACTTTAGGTTTTATGGTACATGTGCGCAATGTGCAGGTAAGTTACATATGTATACATGTGCCATGCTGGTGCGCTGCACCCACCAACTTGTCATCTAGCATTAGGTATATCTCCCAATGCTATCCCTCCCCCCTCCCCCCACCCCACAACAGTCCCCGAAGTGTGATGTTCCCCTTCCTGTGTCCATGTGTTCTCATTGTTCAATTCCCACCTATGAGTGAGAATATGCGGTGTTTGGTTTTTTGTTCTTGCGATAGTTTACTGAGAATGATGATTTCCAATTTCATCCATGTCCCTACAAAGGACATGAACTCATCATTTTTTATGGCTGCATAGTATTCCATGGTGTATATGTGCCACATTTTCTTAATCCAGTCTATCATTGTTGGACATTTGGGTTGGAGAAAATTTTAATGATCTAAGGTTGAACAATGAGTGTTAAGAATTACAATAATCATTTAAAAATACATATATTTGACTTTATCAAAATGATAAAATTGGCACCTCAAAAATTTCAGAAAGTCCAGAGACTAAAAGAAAATATTTTAAGCCATATATTCAATAAAATGAATTATATCTGTAATATCAAGGACACTTTCAATTCAATAATAGATAAACAACACAATTAAAATAAGCAAATTATTTAAATAGATATTTTATTGAAGATTTTACTATCAAAGTCTAGTAAGCACATGAACAGTGGTACTAAAAAGTATTAGCTATTAGAAAAATGCAATTTAGAACCACCAAGAGATATAATTACACACAAATTAGATGAATATAATCAAGAAGAGAGACAATACAAGATTTGGGCAGAATATGGAAAAACTGAATCCTTCATACATTGCTGACTGGAATGTGAAATAATACAACCACTTTGGAAAACCATGTGGCAATGTCTTAAACATAGTAGTTAACATTTCCATAAGACTCAGTTATTCCACCCCTAATAGTCTACCCAAAATAAAAGAAAACCTATGTTCCCCAAAGACACGTATACACATGCTCATAGGAACATTTTTTATAATAGTTAAAATTTGGAAATAATCCAAATTCCCACCAACTGGTAAATGGACAAAATGTAAAGCAATATAAAGCAATATTATTATTCAATAAAAAAGAATCAACTACTGATAAATATTCTAATGTGAAAAAACTTAAGATGTCATGCAAAGTGAAAGAAGCTGGACACAAAAGATTGCATATTGTATAATTGCACTGCATACGAAATGCTCATAAAATGCAAATTTATGAAGATGCATACCAAATCAGCTGTTGCATAGGATTGGTAGTGAAAGTAAAGATTACATGAAACAGGCACAAGAGAGATTTTGAGGTTTATGAAATGTTCTGAATTATGATGATTGTAATGTAACTATAAATGTACTAAAATCATTCAATTGTACAATTACAATAGGGAAGATTTATATTATGTAAATTATATTTTAATAAAGCTGTTATAAGATGAGTGATTACAGAGAAGAGAACTGTTTGGTGGGTGGTAGATGAGAGATTAGATACAGGAGATTAGTCAGAAATACATTGCATAAGTCTTGGTAAAAAACTATTAAATGAAAGAGCCATGCATACACCAACGCACAGAGTTAGAAATGGAAATGACCCAAGAGATCTTTGTTTTCCCACACTACTGGATTTTAAATTAAAACTCAGTAAAAGTAAATGAGTTTTCTATTTTCAAACAGCTACTTGTTAGAAGAACCTAAACTAGATCTTAGGTCTGTTGAAATATCCAGTATTCATTATACGGATCATTTACTCAAGAACTGGTAAGAGCTCAGCTGAAATTGTTAAAAGCAAAGTTTTCTCTTTAAAAACAGTATTGCTTTTTAGATCTGTCACAAAAAAGCAAATGCTTTTGTACAAACTGTGTTAGAAGGGGCCTGAGTACATGGTGAGAAAGAAAATAAAACCAGCTAAAGGTGTTTTTCAGAACTTTTATAAATTTGAATGCATTTTTCCAAAGGAAACATAATGAATATCAATTTGTCAAAAAAGAACTATTAATAGTGGAAAGTATTCACAATGTGAGTAATTTCCTTGAAATAATAGCAAGACTTGAGTCTGGCAATGTTTGCTCCACCTAACAAATTGGGAGTGGAAATTGGCAGGTACTGGGGGTGGGTGTGGATGAGGGGAATGACATCCATAAGATCAGTCAACTCAGATAATAAAAATTTTGGAACTCAGTTCCATTCACTAATTTTAGAATGACTATTCGATTCATTTTTGAACAACAAAGGAAGTGAGGATTCCAAAAGCCGCAATTCCCCTAGGAATAAGATGAGCAAATTTTAGTTTATTTGCCCCAAATTAACAGTGAATTACTGAATTTTATTTATGTAAGAAAAAAAAAAGGTGATCCACATTCCACATCGCTGCAATTTCAAAGTGATATTCTCAGCCTGTGAAGCACTACACGTATGTAAAATCAATCCTAGGGATTTTTATTTTTCCTGTAAAGCAAATGGCATTTTAATAATTAACCTACCACCAAGTGACACCTACTATAATAAAAATACATTTCTTATAAGGAATTCCAAGAGCTTAATATGTAGTACTATTCTTATTCTATAAGCACCTATTTTGATGAGGGATGAATGTAAATATCTTGAATGAAATGTTGGCTAATTAAGAGATATTGGATAGAATCACATCTTTACCATAAGTATTCCCTGATTCTGGTTATTGTAAACTCAGTTCCCTAATCCCTTGGCTTCTATGGTAAAAAATCTGTAGGATTAAAATATCTGAAATATAATCCTGGTACTATCAGTTATTTCTGAAACTTCAGATAAATTGTTGAAAATCTTTGATCCTTAGCTTATTTAATTGTAAAATGGGAACACTGCATTTGTCATTCCTGTCTCAAAAGATCATAATTCATCCCTTTTGGCTAGGGTGTGTTGTGGTAAAATAACATAAAATAACCCTAATATGTCCATAGAGACATCTTCCACTCGTGTAAAATTTTATGTGTATTGCTGAACCTCCTTCACTTTGTAGCTACACTATGCAGAACACGTGGCAGCCAAAGTTCCTGTATTAAGGAATGAGAGAGATAAGAAGGAGGCATGGGCCAGGTGCAATGGCTCACGCCTGTAATCCCAGCACTTTGGGAGGCTGAGGTGGGTGGATCATGAGGTCAGGAAATTGAGACCATCTTGGTCAACACAGAGAAACCCCATCTCTACTAAAAAAAAAAATACAAAAAATTAGCGAGGCGTGGTGGCACGTGCCTGTAGTCCCAGCTACTCAGGAGGCTGAGGCAGGAGTATCCCTTGAACCTGGGAGGCGGAAGATGCAGTGAGCCAAGATCGCACCACTACACTCCAGTGCAGTGGGCAACAGAGCAAGACTCTTTCTCAAAAAAAGAAAAAAAGAAAGAAGGAGGAATACAACTTTGAATTGTTTCAACCTGAATCAACAAACATCATTGTTCCTCACTTCTCATTCCCAGGCAGTCCCAACAAATTGCATGGGAAACCGGAAATGTGGAGGACTATTTGATGAGTACTAACTGTCATGGCACAGTACTGTTGATGGCTAAAATAATATTATAATAACCATCATTTATTGAACATTTAGCATCTGCAAGATTATGTAAGGTCCTTATAGCCATTATATCATATAATCTACTTGACAGTCCTCTCTGAAAAGTACTGCCACGCTTCCATTTAGAACTGAGAAAAGAGGTTTAATTACTTTATGTTTTTGCCCAAGGTCACATAGTTAGAAGGTGTTGAATCTGGTAGTCGGATTAAGATCTATCTGATTCAAAAGTTTTCCCTAAACCACTATGTTACGCATTAAAGAGAGAGATGTGAGACAAATTTAATTCTTATGCTGCCAAATTCCGTGTTGTGCTTGTCATACCTTTCACTTTCGCATCATCCTTTGATGACTATCTAGTTCCTACATTCAACTGCACTGGGTCTAGGTTCAATGAATTGTCATGGAGCTTAGGAATGAGTGATTTATCATTGAAAACTATGACTGGCTTTGCCAGTACGCTCATCTGCACTGTCATTGACACATTACCCTACTTGCCCCAATATGCATCAGCCCAAAGCAGATTTTGGCAAGTGCAACCCTGTTCCTATTGTGGCAGCTGGATCACATCAAGCTTTGTATGCTACAGTGGTGGTGATTTGGAAGGGAGGAACTATACTGACATATGGCATGTTGAAATCAGAAGAAAAAAGAGAAAAAGAGCTTCAAAAGGTGGGAGAGGTGATGCTAAAATCAAGTTATCACCCATCATCAAAGTTTTTATTTGCCGTGAGGTGGATTGTCCATAAACTAAGTGTTATTTTTTTCAGGTAATTGTTAGTACACTGAAAGAGTGATTATACCATCAGCCAGCAGTTAGTTATATTTCACCTATTTCTTTACTACTTGGTGCTATAGACTCTGATTTTGCCTCCAGGCAACCTGAACAATTATAAGAACTGGTAATAGTTTTTTCTTTGAGGAGTCTTTTCAAGGACTAGCAACTTTTAAATGAGAGTGTTATTTCTATTTTTAAAGTTAAGTATTGTTGATGTTGCTTATGTTAATTGAAATGAGTTGATATTTCACTAATATAATGCTTTGTTCTTAATTAAATTCTAGATCTTTAATGACAGCATTTCAATAACACAATTGAAAACCAAAGTGACAGGACAATAGCTATTATTTTGTTAATATGTTATAGTATTTTATATGTACAACTAAACACTTTTTGATTTCTTGACTAAAATTAGATTGGAATATATCATTTGCCATTTTAACCTTTCTAAATGAATCACTGATTCTATTTTGATTTTTCTTTTAGTATGTAACTCACATTGAACCACTAAAATGCTATCATCAGAGATTACAAAACAATGACATATGCTTTAACAATGTTATTTAATGAAACATCCGATACATTGAGAGCATCATAACAGAAAAAGCATATTGGCTGTGATATTAAAGGATCTACAGTTCAGAAAGGTAAGCTGTAAATGATTAAAATATTTATTGCTATTACTTAATTGTAAATCCTTTTTTCCAAGCATTCAAGGCACAAGGTCCTTTATGTAAATGTTAAGAAAAAGATGGCAAAGCCATATCAATTTATAGAGCAGCTGGCCCATTATAACTTTTCTGACTGGGTTGAGGTCAAATATTAGATTAAGTTCCACTGTAATGACAATTCTTCCTACTGGAATACTGATTCTCACCTATCCTACAAACAAAATGATCCAACCTTGGGAATTCATAATAAATAATTTGATTAATACATTTATATCCTGCAATAAAATCATTTTTAAAAGGATGCTTTTTTAAAACATTAAAAGTATATTAAACTTGATTGAATAACAAGATCAATTCCTGAACTGTTGTTTCTACATTTACAATGCATTTTAAATACTTTACACTCTTGAAGATATTTGCAGTTAGATGAATATGTTTACTATTGTCAAGCATTAATTTTTGTTTGTCTTCTTTCCCACTTTTGCAAACAGAATGTTATTTCTTTCCCTAGGCTCTGGTTGTAAATTAGCATTGATTGCAAATGACAGGATGTTCCTTTTCTTTCCCTGTACAATTCTTGTCATAAATGTGTTGTTTTTAATGGCAAATCAGCTAATTAGAGACAGTGTGGTGTGGAAAATGGAGTTAATCGAATTAGTATTAAAACACTTAGTAATTAATCATTTCTTGGAGTGGCATATTATTCAGAGGTTAAAATTGTTGCCAAAGCTCATTTCTATCTGTATGCTTTCTTAGTATTACCAGAATTTTTCAAAATATATCCTAGGCATGTCCTAAACAGACAAAATTTGCAAGGGAATCATGAAATGATTTAAAATTATATAAGCCTATGTAATTCATAATTTCATTAAATATTCCTTAAGGTCCTATATTGAAATAACTTTCCTATAAAATGAGTTAATATTGCAATGAAGAATCTGAAATAATAGGTTACTACAATTGCTCGTTTTAAATCATGAATTGCCCTAGCAACTGGTTAGCTGCTAGGTGAACACCAGCTGCTCTCTCAGTCTCTCTGACTTATTTCTAAGATGATTTTGACCTTTAGATAGCAGACCTTTCAGTGATTTTTTCCCATTCATCAAGTTTGCCTGAAAAATGAACAACTAGCTCAAATTTTGTGACTGTTTTTCTCTAATTTGTAAACCAGCCTAGGAAAAGCTGCCTAATATCTAATGTGTACAGTCTGTTCTCCTTCAGTATATGGAAAAAAGATAAATTATAAACAAATTGGATAATTGAGAATAGAAAGCTGCCATGAAGAGTTATTTATTTAAATTAAATAACTGCTTCTATTCTCTCATAACTTTGCATTTGGCTGTAAAAGACAAGGAAAGATATTAACATGATTGTATAGAAATTTGGGATGTCATTTTTCATTCATTAATTCATTCAATGAATACACTAGTAGGACTCAATCCTCAACCATATAAGAGGATCTAAAACCCCTTTGGACTATTTTGAAAGTAGACATGTCATTACCCTGGAAGATTCTTTATAAGTAGGCCTGCAATGGGATCCAGACAGCAATACTATTAAGGCTACATAAAGGATGAAATTCTGATATGCACAAAGTTAAGAACCACTATTCTTGGTGCTCTTCTAGGCACTGGAAATACAAAGACCAATAAGGGAGGGTTCCTGTAGAGGCTTCCAGTCTTTAACAGTCAAGAACCACTAAATAAAATGAGATCAATGGCTGGGCACGGGGGCTCACGCCTTTAATCCCAGCATTTTGGGAGGCCAAGGCAGGAGGATCACCTGAGGTTGGGAATTCGAGACCAGCCTGACCAAAATGGAGAAACTCCATTTCTACTAAAAATACAAAATTAGCTGGACCTGGTGGCGCATGCCTGTAGTCCCAGCTATTCAGGAGGCTGAGGCAGGCGAATCGCTTGAACCTGTGACATGGAGGTTGTGCCAGATCACGCCATTGCACTCCAGCCTGGGCAACAAGAGCGAAACTCAGTCCCCTCCCCCGCACCCCCCCCAAAAAAAGAGTGATGACCGCCATTACATGTGGCATAATTAAACCACACAACTGATGATAGCAATATATCCTACGGCTGAAGAACTGTCTCCCAGAAAAATATTTACAGTTGTTTACTTTTTCATATTCAACTAATATTTATTAAGAGCCTGATATATGCTAGACACTTTCAAATGCTTATTACATGTCATCCTCATGATTACCTTGTACGGGAGATACCATCAGTACCATTTCGATAAATGAAAAACTGAGACTCAGAGAGATTAAGTGGCTTAGCCAAAGCTCCCTAGACAATAAATGCAGAAGCAAGGATTTGAATTCAGGCCTGTTTGGTTTCCAGTCCAGAAGCTTCCCCACTGTACCACACTGCCTCGCCAAAAGCATAAAGGAACCTCTACAACTGACATAGCACCAGGTCCTGAGCTGCTGCCTCCCGAACTCCCGCCAGGCTGTACCCAATAGGTGAAGCCAGTCAGAAGGGAGAGGAGTAAGTAAGAAGGTCCCAGAGGTGACTTGCGCCTGGCCCTGTCCAAGAGTGCGGTGCAAGCGCTCCCCTGTAGGGGTTATTGTGACGGTTAATATTGAGTGTCGACTTGATTGGATTGAAGGATGCAAAGTATTGCTCTTGGGTGTGTCTGTGAGTGTTGCCAAAGGAGATTAACATTTGAGTCAGTGGACTGGGAAAGGCAGACCCACCCCCAATCTGGGTGGGCACCATCTAATCAGCTGCCAACACAGCCAGAATTAAAGCAGGCAGAAGAACGTGGAAAGACTAGACTGGCTGAGTCTTCTGGTTTCCATCTTTCTCCTGTGCTGGATGTTTCCTGTCCTTGAACATTGAATTCCAGGTTCTTCAGCTTTGTGACTCCTGGACCTTCAACCACAGACTGCAGGCTGCACTGTCGGCTTCCCTACTTTTGAGGCTTTGAGACTCAGAGTGGCTTTCTGGCTCCTCCGCTTGCAGATGGCCTATTGTGGGACCTCACCTTGTGATTGCGTGAGTCAATTCTCCTAATAAACTCCCCATCTCCATATATATATATATATATATATATATATATATATATATATATATATCTCCTATTATTTCTGTCCCTCTAGAGAACCCTAATACAGTTAGAGAGAAATATGACAGAGGGGGCTAGAATGCAACCCAGTATTCTCTTTAATGTTCTCTTTTAGTGAAAGAATGTGCTACATTTCCAAGTTTAAAATTCAATTTAAGTTTTTTTTTCTTAAGATCCTCTATTTGATAATACTTTTATAATATACATTTTAATGATGTATGACTTTGGTATATTCCTTTTATTGTATACACAAGTATAATGGTACTTATTAAAAATGATAGTAAGAGAAGGGATATCTTCTCAATGACAGTCATGGATTGTAGATTTAGAATTGATATTCCAAACCACATATTTTAAACCTATTAGACTATGGCGTATGGACGGCAGGCCCAGGTTTTTGTCATCAATTTATTGCCAGACAAAAACAGTGAGAGACACAAATAAAACATTCAACAAACTTGTGTTGAATTAATGAGTGACTGAGTGAACAACAGAATAGCTCTAAAGAGAATTTGGTAGTGCTTCACTTTGACTAATTTTGATAACCTTTCAGTGAAAGTCAGGGAAAACTTTTAAGTATTATAAAAGGGGTTTTCTGAATTGCTACCCGAAATCCTAATAGTCATAATGACTAACAGAAATACTTTTCTCACTTGCTGAGCAAACTACCTCACCTCTTTAACAATCTCAGTACAGTCAAATGGTATTGTTGCCAAGATAGGACTTTAAATTCTATAAATCTTGGATCCTTCTGTCTGGAATATATCTAAAGCGAAACTCAGAAAATTAAGCAAATGCTGCTGAGTCAATTACAATGTTGCTTTCCAATTTCTGACTCTTTTTAGACGACAAATAACACTGGGAACAAAATTCTGTTAATACTTAACTATGAAGTTACATGATAAGAACAAAGATGATAGGGAATTTGAGCCAACTTGGATAATTAACTTAAGAATTAAAAATACATTAATGTGGCAACAATTGAAAGGATTTATAATACAGTATAAGCTTCTGTGCTGATGTCAGCACATTAGTAAACAATGAAAAATCAAACTCTAATTATCAGTCCTCAGAAAGGAAGTGAGAGAACGGATGTGTCAGAATCAACTTCCAAGAATAAAAATGGCTCACACGTATTAAATGTTGTTTGCATGATCTGAGCCCTGCTCTCAGAAGTGTATGACACTGTTCCTTTAATCCTCTAAACAACTCTCTGAGGCACCTACAACTATTGCTTTTTGTTCTTTTTGTTGTTATGGATGACGAATGGACAGAGGTGGTAATTGTCAGAGTCAGGATTTGAACCCTAGCATTCTAGTTCCAGTGTCTATGATCTTCACCTCCTGATAAAAATAAACACAATTTCAAAAAACCCTGTTTTGAAGAATATGTTTCCTAGAAGTTTCTTCACTTGTCTTTTAAGAAATGATAAATGAAACATTTTAGGCTCCATTTAGCTTCCAGAAAATATTGTCATATTTTCAAACCCCTCCTCCTTTTGTTATGACATTGTTTTTCCATTACTGAAAAGCCATCCTAGTCAGCATTCATTTTCCCTCCAGAATAGTGTTAAATCATTAGATCTATTGTTAATAAGAACCCACCTGAAAATAAAAATTTAAGGTACTACTATGTACAATAGGCTAGCGTGTACTACTATGTACAATAGGCTACAATCACTGCTGTGATTTCTTGACTCTGTAAGATGCTTCACAGTTTCAGTAATATCTTTGGCATTGTATTACTTGTGGGAATTATTTTCTACTATGCTGTAAATATATCTGGAAAATATCCCTGTGTTATGGGTTGTCAGTTTAGAGAGAGAACTGGTAAATGAAAGTAGGAGTGTAATGGATCAGGCTGTGATTTTCAAAATATATATATAAAAAAAATTAATAGAATAAACTTCACTTGTCTTAGCTCTCTTTGAATAGTAGAATTTCAATTATGTTAATAGTCTTGTCATAAAAACCAATGAGAATCTTTATGCTCTTCTCAAGCCTTCTCAGACAGGCTGCTTGACCAAATGAGCTGAATAATCTCTTCCTTTTCCTCGTTGGATTAACCAAGAAAAAAATAACGTATGGGCTTACGAGCCTGACATGATGTCTTAAAACTTGAACTTTGATAATTCTAGGCTTTATGCCAAGCCCAGCCTTAGCTGTCCCATAGAGGTAAGAGATGCCATTTACTGATTCAGATGAATTATTTGCCTTTCTACTAACAAGACTGTAAATCTTGAAAAGGTGACATGACTCTGGCATCTCCCAGCTGTAGTCAATAATAACCTTCACCTGCAGGCTCAGTCCAGCCAAATTCCTGAGCACTTTTGAACTTACGATCAGCAGCAGCTTTGGCATATGGATCCTACCTCATGTCTCTTCTTTTAGCTAGATTTGTACATTCAGACTTTAGTTTCTGGATTGAGTGTTCCACTGCCCCTTTGGGATAAAATTCATTCATTGACCTCTGGACTGCTTAACTCCAAGAGTCATATGACCTTTGCCATTTTGATTTCCTGCTTTCAATGCTTCTGGTCTCTTCATTTTGTGTGACTGGCTTAAGCTTCCAGAATAATGAACATGAATGCCTTTGCTCTGATACTTTTAGCCATGTCTCTTATCCACATAATCCTTGGTCACATAAGGTATAGCAATCTCTGTGTAAATAAAGAGGCTGAATCTGTATTTGATGTTTGACTGGTAACTGCTTTCAAGATTTCTCACTGCCCTTTCTCTTGTATTCCACATCTGAGCAAACTCACGAGAAAACCCACCTTCTGTCCTTTTTGGTGCCAGTGGAAAAAATCAAGCCCTGCAAGCCCCAAATAATGCATGGGAACCCTCACCTCAGCCTCAACCCCTCACCACCCTAAAGCCCCAAGCCAGTCACCCTTCCCTGCTTTTTCAAGCCATGCTTAGACCAGCTTGGGAGCCCATCCTGTTTCCCGAAAAGCCTCATTGTTCAAATAATGAACCTCTCTTACGTACTTGGTGTGTATGTAATATCATTAGAATTGGCATCTGAGCCAAGTTTCTGGGAAGAGTTCATTCCGGTCTTTTGAGTGACTAAAAATATCCTTAATTCTTCTTATATCCTCTCTTATTCTTTTACTTATCTATACAGTCAGTCCTTGAATAATATGAACTTATTCAAAGTCATTTTGTTATAACATTGATGAGAAAAAAAGTAGATTCCTGGCTGGGGACACTGTCTTCGTGGAGCTTGCACATTCTCTCTATGTCTGTGTAGGTTTTTGGAGGGTACTCCAGTTTCCTTCCACATCCTAAAGATGTGCACATTAGGTTAACTGGCATCTCTGCATTGTCCCAATGTGAGTGAGTGTGTGTGGGTGTGTGAGCAAGTGCACCTGTGATGGAATGGCATCCCTTTCCAAGGTTGGTTCTCTGTGATCTGAGCTGCTGGGATAGGCTGTGCCTACCTGACTCTGAACTGAAATAAATAGGATGAAAAATGAAAGAATGAATAAATAAAAATTATTCCAAAATAAAAATGTGTAAAGTATATGGTAATCATACAAATGCACAACAATACATAATACAGTACAAAAGCACTCCGTGAGTCATACTTGCTACTGTTTGTTTCTAAACTGCATGGTGTTAGGAGGTGTTCCTTACAATTTTGTCTTTGCAAACATTTATTCCTTGATTCAACCCACCACCACTACAACTACTATCCCTCACTGATTCACCACAAATTGGGTAAACAGTTATTAACTTACTTATTTTTAAAATTGCTGAAATGTATGTATATGTCACATTTATTTCAATGTTTAGTATTAGATGTGATATATCTCTTTTAATTAGAAGTTTGGTGATGGTTTTGTGAAGAGAAGTATGCCATAAGAACTTAATTCTTGTTTATATCAATTCGTTTATGGTACAGTTGGTTTCATATATGCTGTTTCACTGAAATCACAGTTCCAAAGGACCAACCCATTATGTGAAGTGATTATTTACCGTACTTCTCTGGCTTGATTCCTTTTGATACTGACCTTATTTATAAGTGCTTTCAGAAATTTCTTCTGGAACAAGGAAGGCAGATCCATCTACTTCCTCATCTACTTCGTGGCCTTTTTTCTCTACCTCCTTATGTTCTCTGAATCCTGGCTCTGCCTGAGAACGCGTCTTCCTCTATTGCACCAACCAGTGGAAAAATGTTCATTTTGCCAAACCAGCCGTCAATAGTTTCACCTGACTTTTAGGATTCCTATTGTGTATCACAGGTATTATCTCTCACACAAACCTCTATACTCTATACCATAGTGTTTTGTGTCTGGTTTTGAGTGTCATTCTTTATCCCAGACACACTGTAAATCTAGGAGACATCCATAATTACAAACAAGATTCATCCAACTAACCAGTTCCCAATCCCTGGACTTCCCTCACTTAGTGGCTTTGATCTATGTCCTACTTAATTATCCTCTACCTACACCATTACCTGGATCTTATTTTTAGGCATGAGTGTATCATAATAGAAAATTTAACATCCAGCGACACACACTCTGACCACTAAGTCTTGTTATTCCAAGACTCACACACTCACATTCATTAAACTTTTAAATTAAAGTATTGAGGCCACCAAGCCACTGACCTTTCATTTCTTCTACATTCGTACTGGAAGCTCAACAAGTTAATAACTGTTAATGTTAATTAATATGAAACAAATAGTTATTGGACACTTCCTTAATTCACCTAGGAAATAAAGTAATTATGCATAGTATTTTTCAGCTTTCCTCTCTTCTGTTTGATTCCCCTGTTACTTTATACTAATTCCAGACAACGAGATTCCTTTCCCTGTCCTTAGCCAGCATCTGACTCTACCAATACCTCTGACCTCATCAGTTCCTGATGCCTCTGGGATCTTGTTCCATCAGTGCCCTAACCCCTAGCTCCTCTGTCTTCAACCTCCCTTTCTCTATTCAAACAGCCCTCTCCTCAGCCTATAAATATCTGAAGCCCTAAATAGCTGGAATCACTGTACCCTCAAGCTATTATCCTTCTCTCCCAAGCCATTCTAATGCATGATTTTCAACAGTCATCTGCAGTAGCTATGGTCTGTTTTATCATGTCCTTACTCAATGAATTTTCAGAATCTACTAAAATTGTTGTTACACATGTCACCAGTAGCCTTAATTACTGAATATTAATGGATTTTCTACTATTTTCTTCTATCATCTTTACTCTGTATTTAATTTGCCAAGGCCCTCCTTTTGAAATGCTTCATCCTTTTTAATTTTGTGACATCTTTCTCTTCTGCCTAAAGACATTTTTCTGTCTCTTCCATGGGCTTCTCTTCCTGTGCTCTCACTCTGTACGCTTTCTCAAACTTAGACACCCAATTGCATAGTTTTATGCTAATCATCCTTACGCATATTGCTCAAGCTACCTTAAAAACTTACTTCAAATTTTCCTGGATCCCTTCACCTGAGTGTTCATCAATTACTATATATTGATAATGTCCCAATTTAACTTCCACTTAATCATGTACTATTCATTTGAGTTGGTCACCTTTAGGTAATCTCTCAAACCCTTAGCTATCATTCTCACCTCCCCATACTTTCAGCCACCAAATCCAATTATTTATTAAGTCCTAAATACTTATATCCAATTTATATGTGAAATAAGTATTTCCCCTTATTTATATATGTGAAATACACACATACACACACATAAATGTTTTTTCTCTGTCTTCATATCAATATATCTTTCCTTGTAGATGTCTCTAAACTCAAACAAACAGGTTTATTGCACTAACTTCCTAACTGTCCTCTCCGTTTTCATTTTTGACTCCTTAGATCATGCTGGGACTAGGGTTCCATAAATACAAACACAACTCTGACACTTCTGTTTAAAAGTTTCCAGTCACTCCACATTTTCTATGTAATAAAACCAGGTATTTTAAAGTTTGAAACTACTCATGCAGATTTATTTCTTGCTATCCTCCTCTTCACCTTTATACTCCAGCAGCAATGCATTGCTTGTATTTTCTTTACACCCCTCCAGAATATATCACATTACTTTTGCTAATGTTTATCTTTACCTCAGTGACCCTTTTCTATGCATAGGCCTTCCTCACTAGTCTATTTATTCCCCTGCCACCTGCCTGGAAAACTTCTACCCCTCCTTATTTTTTAAGATTCAGGTCAGAGGTCACTCTTTCCAATGCATCTGCTCTGACCCTTCTGGACTGGCTGATGTGTCCCCTCTTCTGTATGTATTTTGTTAGATGCTATAGCATGTTTTGTACCTACCTTTACCACTAGACTGTGATGTCCTTTAGAATAAGGGCTATGTCTCATAAATCGCTGTAACTCCAGCATATAGCAAAGTTCCTAACACATGGCCAATAAACTTTTATTGCACAGGGAGTCTTCAAGCCATAAAATGATTCACAGGAGAATTAACGGAGAAGTAACATGGTCCAAGCACTCCTGGAGGAATCAGTGCTCTGTGTGATGCTGGAGAGGTCACTTCACCTTTCTACAGCTCTATTCTCTCAGCTGACAAAAGACCACCTGTATTTTAAGGTTCTTTCCTGTTCCATATTTCCATAAAATACGTCTCTTCATGCTGCATTTATGTTTTTCATGTTTTCTATTATAGAATTTTAACAACTCCCTTAAGATACTTCACAGACATTCCACACACAGTAACTACATTGAAGTTCAGAACCTATTGTGAACTAAGTCATTTACACAGATTAAGTTCCCCAGCAAAGAAAGATGAGTAAATGTAAATTGAATAAATAAATACATTTTATTAGCAACTTTTAAAAATTTACTCAAGAAATATAAATTTATGGACAGAAACTTCAGTCAACCAAGAATAAAGCATACTCAAATAGCCATAGTTTCTTGGGGGGGGGGTATGTAGGAGTATGAATAGTCCAGATAAGCTATGTATGCTAAAACCTTATTCACTAAGGCAACATAGTTTTGAGAATCTATTGAGTGTTAAGATATTTATTATATGCAGTTATCAGTCCAGTCATCAATAATAATTATATTAAAAGTATCAATTTAGTTGTATTTCAATGCTACTCATTCTTCTTCACTCAGTATTGAGGGAACATTCTTATTTGTCTCTCTGTGTTCCTGGTAGAATGTGAGTTCTTGAAACTCACCACTAGAGTTAAGATTCTGGTCCTGCTACTTTCTATCTGTGTCTCCCAAGGCAAGATATTTGACCTTCCTTTGCCTTAGAATTCTCTCCCATGAAATGGAGATGAATATACAAGTACCTACACATAGATCAGGTCAGGTATATAAAATGAGTTAATATGTGCAACATAAAAACAAAAACATGTAGAATTAAGTAAGTTACAATCACATACACATTATATATGCTACTGAACATAATGTGTCCAACAATATCCCTGTATTAGATGTTTACTATGTATTTGTTGTATTAACATTAACCTGACAATAACAAAAATCTATTACATAAGCCATATATACAAAAAGTCCAATGAAAGGTTAAACTATGTCTTAATAGGAGGTAAATTGCGTTGGAAGTAGTAAAAGCTGAGAAATATTACTGACATTTAAATTTTTCTAAAGATGCATTGGTATTCATTCAACAAACATTTATTAAATACACAGTACATTGTAGATTCTGTGCTAGGTGCTGAAAATAATGCGAACAGAACACATGACTCATGCCTTTATGGACTTTCAGTAGGGAAGACACACATTGAATAACTTTTTGTATTTATAGAATAGTAAGATGAAAAAGTTTAATGTCCTACACTTGATCTTAGCCAAAAGGCGAAGAAGTGATGAAAAAGTTTGATGTCCTATAGGAACAAATAAAACATAGATCTAATACGTAAAATAGGAAGGACATTTTGAAGGAAGTAACTTTTTGCCTGAAACCAGGAAAGTAAAGAGATATTAATCCATGTTGCAGGATGTGGAAACGAGGAGTGGTAGGAGAAGAGAAACAAGTTTATTAAAAGCAGCAAGATGTAGCAAAAGGTGTATTCACCTAGGGTCAAAACGCTTCCCATGTTACTTTCCAGAGTATTCAACTCTGAATTCATTTTGTAATTTGAAATCCTCTTTTATAACCACTGGAGTTTATGTATCCTCCTGAGTTATGTTTAAATGTGTTCCTATAGAATATTCTTTGGGGGATTATTCACATCACTATATGAGAAAGTTTCCAGGTATGACTAATGCAACAAAATTTTATACAATGGTAACTTCCTAAATATTTACATCAAATTTTAAAATCTTGCTTCATTTAATTCTATCATTTAAATTTTACACCTACTAGTGACCTGCATTTGAGTTTCCTCATTATACAAAAATGGGAAGTAAAGCTGAATGGTGTTTGCAAAGTCACACAGCCAATGTTGCTAGAAACCAGGTGACCGAACTGTAGATCCTGAAAATATTGTGGTATAGAGCCCAAGCTTATTTGTATTGATTAGGGCTCACTTTGCATAGTGAATATGAAGGAGAGTCATTCGTTCCATAAATGTTTAATGGATACCTTTTGAGCACCAGGTACTGATTTAGATATTGGGGATAAATCAGTGAACAATGCAAGCAACTGTCCTGTCTTCATGAAGCTTACTTTCTAGATGAGAGAGGTAGAAACAAACAAGATGAATGAGTAAATTATAGTATGTTAGCAGTGGCAAGGGCTAAGAAGACAAATAATTGAGAAAGGAGGATAAACAGCATAAATGTGCAGTTTTTGAATAAGCAAAGAAAGCCTCACTGGAATTATAACTTTTAACCAAAGACCCATAGGAGAGGAGGGATAGAGCCACACTGAGATCTCAGAGGAAGTTTTCCAAGTAAAGGCAAATTGTTACATAAAAACCATAGGGCTTGGGGGCTATGTGGAACAGTAAGGTAACCAATGTGCCTGGAGCGGAAAGAACAAGGCAGAAAGTTGTAGGAAAGGTAACAAGGGGTTAGATTTTACAGGGCATTAGGCCATGGTAAGAAATTTTGCTTTTAGGTTGAGTGAGATGGGAAGTCATTGCAGGGTTCAGAGCACAAGAAAGTCAATGCCTGGTTTATAGCATAAGAGGATAACCTAGACGGTTATGTTGTGAGGGGACTGTTGGCAAAGGCCAATGCAGAAAGGCCAGTTAGGCGTCCATTAAAATAATAGATGATGGTAGATGTGTCCAGTGAATAGGAGATGACAAGACAAGATCAAATGCTGATATCTTTTCAGATTAGGATGACAGGATATAGAATTGTTTTAGCGTTAGATATGGGTGTAAAAGGAAGAGAGGTATTAATGAGTATCACAGGTTTAAAGACAATAGGTAATATATCACCCTCATTTATCTTCCTGCTAGCCTTATGCATATGTGCTACTGTTGTTTTATTATTTTTATTGTTGTTTATCTGTTTATTAGTTATATTACAGAAGTGGTTTGAGAAAGTTGAATAGAAAGAGTAAGAAGAGTGAGAGGGTACTTATTGGGCTGGGAACCTGGTGAAAGTTCAAATAAACTTTAGGAAGGATATTTGTAGCAGACCTGTAATAAAAACATCATTACGGAAGCCAGGAATTTTTTTTTTCACATAGAAAATTGTTACTGTTTTATGGGTAGAAATTAGAGAAAATGGCAGAATTGGGTTATATTTTCTATAGAACTTGGTTGTTTGTAACCAAATAAACAAAAATTGTCTCTGTACAGCATCCTCTTAGGGCTAATAACAGCTTAGCCATCCTAAACTCCTCTTTGATATGTTATTTGTTTTGAATAGTATTTCATCTGGAGTAAAAATTAAGAATTGTATTTCCACAAAAAAAGCATGCTTATTAGTCTGCAATTTTCTCGAAATCAGTTGAATCATTTTGAGAGTAAACACCTTGATATGAATACTTAGAAAGTGTATTTAAGGGGTAGCAAGGGTAGACAGTAATTCTGAACAATGACACGTATGACTTCAGTGCTAGACTTCATGCTGAGGGTTCACCGCACTTGTTATTTCACAATGGCTGCCTCAGAAGATGAGCTCACATAACAACCTACTGCCAATGCCATAAACAATTGCCAATTTCATTTTATAGGAGTCACATGGAAGAGCTGAACCAGAAAAAGTGATGATGATAGACAAAACTGAATATGTATGACTCATTCAGAGCTGGGCATTAGCACAGAATCAATGTTGGATTTCCCAAGTTCAAACCGGAATTTTGCCAGTAATTACTTACATGACCTTGAGGAGACCACTGAGCTTACTTCTTCACTTTAAAACATAAGGAATTAATGTAGACTTCCACTGGAGAATCATGTGACTCAAATGAGATGAGACATGTGTAAAAATGTTTTAAAACACTGAAACAATACTTGATGTTACTGAACAGATTTTCCATTTGAAAGAAGGAAAGGCGGAGAATTTAGCAATTATTTAAATTATTTAAATGATTTAGCAATTACTCAGTACTTTTCTTGGCTTCAGGAATTGCCCACATGCTACTCCATTGAATCAGAACAACAACATAATTAATCTATCTATCTATCTATCTATCATCTATCTATCTATCTATCTATCTATCTATCTATCTATCTATCATCTGTATACTTATCAACAACAATCTGTCGTGCATCTTTCCCAATGTCATTGCGTATGTCAAAATCAAGATCCAAACTTAGGTCTGTCTTGCTCCCAAACCTGCATAATTCCTGTTATACCAAGTCACCCTCTGTCCATTTTACACTGTATCAGGGATGGAGGAAATAATAGAGATCATCTAATGAAATGGTTTTCAAATATTTGTTTGCAAAGTCCTGTTGAGAAACTTAATATTTGCTAGAAGTAGAGTTGCTCTTGTTAAAGCAGCAGTGGGAACTCCAAAATTGTTTCTCCACTTGGCTCTCTTCCACTTCTCTCCTTGGGATAGTGAGTACCTTAGAGTTTCAAAAAACATTATTGTAGCCCATTCCCCTCACTTTTGTACTTTTTAAAAAAGCAAAGGCTCAGGGAGTCTAACTGATTTACCCAAGAGCAGACATCTTTTTTTTTCTCATTTTGTCGTTAAAAAAAGGCAATGTTCGTAAGTAAATAATCTCTATGAATAATATTCCTGTTTCCTATCAAATTGCTGAACCAGTTAAGAGATAAATTTGTTATCTATTAACTATCAATCACATAATTGATGGCGCTGCTGGGGAAGCATGGCTCACCATGTGGCAACAAAAGGCTGCTCCCAGAATCAGCATTTACCATGTCACAGGTAAGACTGCTTTTCCCTAGCTCAGAGCCTTTCCCAGTAAACTTGCTACTGGGGCAAAAACGGACCAGAATATAAGCTCCTTGGAGGTCAAGTCCTATAGCTGAAGGGGTAGTGAGGTTGAGTTCTGTCTACTCAATTACTTCTTCTGTATTAGTCAATTTTCATGCTGCTGATAAAGATGTGCCCAAGACTGGGCAATCTACAAAAGAAAGAGGTTGAATGGACTTATAGTTCTGCACGGGTGGGGAGACCTCACAATCATGGTGGAAGGAAAAAGTCATGTCTCACATGGCGGCAGATGACAAAAGAGAGTTTTGCAGGCAAACTCCCATTTTAAAAACCATCAGATCTCATGAGACTTATTCACTATCACGACAACAACATGGGAAACACCTGCTCCCATGATTCAGTTATCTCTCATCGGGTCCTTCCCACAACATGTGGGAATTATGGGAGCTACAAGATGAGATTTGAGTGGGGAAACAGAGCCAAATCTTATCATCCCCCTAATTCACCAGATCACTCATCCATTCCTAGGAATAGTGAGTGTCCATTGTTGCGTTAATGTAAGACACTTGTTATGAAATAAACATCAGGAAAATGGGCATAGTGACACTACATAATGGAATAATGCAGGTGATGAGAACTGCACATAGTAACATATAGTTTTTTTTTTTAACATCTGGGTTTTACTTCTGATTTGTTTATTGTGCTATTAAGTATTATGGATTTATGGCTTCATAATTTGCAGATGAACTTGCTTGTTTCTAAAATGAATGTTATTGTAGTGAGTTATTATGTGAGGTGAAAGTAAATCTTAAAATACGAATTTTCTCTATCACCTAAAAGGAGCAAAGTCAGAGGGATTGTCAGGTCTTCAAAACAGGAAACATCCAAAGGACAGGGAGAATGTTGGGGTATCAGAATCAGCGAGACCATGCAGGACTTGTGAGAATCAAATAAAGAGACTATGGAAAAATAGGAATTGATAAAGGAATACTTAAAGACAAATTTGACACTTACCCTCTAGGTATTATTAAACAGCTGTTGCAGATCCTATGTAAGATTCCAATATATCTTGAATTTATGAATATGAGGGAATTACTAGATCTGCTTTTTAAATAATCATCCAGTTTAACTCACAAACAAGCTTAATATTTGGGAGCATCAATTAAAAAAAAATTTGTTGAAAAGTCAACACACTGCAGCAGATAAGAAAGCCATCAGATTATTAAAATCTTTAGATCTCATTTCAATAAGTAGGCATTCAAAATAAAGTTAAAATGATTTTAGTATAATAAAAATAAATATATATCCTAGTTTTAATCCTCCCAAAAGAAAAATTACATATTCCTTTCCATTATTCTCATTTTCCTTCTAAATCCCAGATCTAATTTCTATCGCTGGGATACAGATGACTTTGGTGAAAGACCTGTATCTACTCATGTGGCTGTTGCCACTAACTTCAAGTCATTCTCCAATTCTCAGTTTCAATATCACTTCTGTAAATAACTATATTATTAATTTCAAATGAGAATTAGTTTCCCTGTTGTGTTCTCTCATATAATCCTAATATTCTTTCCAAAGCAGTGATTACTAAGATTGGAATGAGAGCAGGATATGTGGAGATATAGGTCAAGAGATCTAGAGTAGTAAATATATAAAATGAACAAATTAAAAAATATAACATACAGAATGAGGAATATAGTCAGCAATAGTGTATTGTATTCAGTAATTTTGTTAATGAGCAAGTTATACCTACTCTTGACATAGGGGAGAAAATGGGTAGCTATGTAAGAATATGAATATGTTAATTTGTTTCACTCTAGTAGTCATTGATATATATATACATTTTTATAAATATATTTATGTATATTTAAAACATTGTATATCTTAAATATACACAGTACAATTTATTTAAATTTTTTTGCCCATTTTCATAGCATTTTTACCCTTCTAATTTGTTTCTTCAGTTAGTCAAGAATATTTATTGAGCATCTATTACATGTCATCCATTTTTCTAGGATCTTAATATACAATGATAAACAGGATAGACTAGATTCCTGTTCTTATGGAGTATACATTCTAGTGGGTACTCCAAGTGGTCAAAAATCTTAGACACTTTTTTTTATAACCCACTGATATTTGCTAAACTTCTGTAACAGTTATTGATATACTGTAGGTGCAAATAAATATTTATTGAAGAAATAAATTAAAATTATAAGGAATAAATAAATACATCAGATATTGACAAAAGGTATACATATGCAGAAAATTAGTATTGGGTGAAGGAATTGATAGTCAGTGACCTATCCTAGATTAATTGTTCATGGAAGTCCTCTCTGAGGACTTGGAATTCAATTTGAGATATGCATAACAGAAAAAGGCAGTTGCATGTACTACTATCCAGAAGCAACCATTCTCTGAGAAGCCCAAGCAACAGTGAGAAGCTTGCAGATTAAGACACCACAAAGAGACAGACGGGGAAGACGAAAAGAGAGGTCAGAAAAGAATGAAAAGGAATGAAAGTAAAGAAAAGGGGACAGAAGGTAAGAGAAGAGAAGAAAATAGAGTCACTAAGGCAAACCACAGTACCAGGCATGAGTGAAGATGCTTTTGGAAATAGACATTCCAGTCATAACTGTCACTCCACCTGAATTCCTCCTCACCAATAAAATTGTGAGCAAGAATAACATGGCTGTTTTATGTCAGTATGTGCTGGAGTTGTTCCACAACCACAGATTACTGAAGCATGTGTCTTTCACAGTCACTGCAGCATCCACAGAGCTTAGTTACTGATCCATACTGAATGAGAAAAAAAAAAAGTAGAAAGGATAATTAAAGTGAAAAATTATTAATCACTAGCTGTATGATATTTGGTATGCTCTCTCTTTGAGCATCAATGTCTTTACATGTAAAGAAAAATGCTATATACATTTCAGAGTGTTTAAGATAATAAAATATGTGTCAATGTTTTATATTGTGCTTGCACACAGTGGTTATGGAAGTAGTAGAATCACTTTATTTACTTCATTTAATGTTTAGTCTATAGTATCTAAAGCAACACCTATGATACAAAATTTCATTCTTTTTTTTTTTAACAAATGAGGAAATTAATGCATTGAAAAACAACTAAAAGGCACTGTTCAAGTCCCTAAAATTATGACGAATAAGGCTCAGTGCCATGTGTTTCATGCTACATGAGTTTCCTGTGGCCTAAGAACTGGTCTGGCCTAAACCCATTGCTACTGGCCACACTGCTTCCACTACTTGTGGAGCCACCGTGTGTTGTGTGTGCCTGCTGGGGCCCAAGAGCTGACACAGCCAGTGCCCACTGTCACTAGCAATGTCATCCCTTATGACCGGAGAGCAACTGTACTCAGCTTGCATCTCTGCAGGGCCTGAAAACCATCCCTTCCAGGTGGTCACTGCCTCCAGCAAAGTGACACTGCTGCCTCCACAAACAACCTAGGCCACTGAGGCACTTGTAGATACCACTGAAATTGATTACAGCCAAATAAATTACATGAAGGCTATAGCACTGTGCTCACCTGTAACCAAAGTCAAATCACCTGACTGAATAAAGCATACACATCCACACAAAACAAATGTTCTTTTATGAAAGCTGCTCCGTAAAATTGGAAGACGTAACTGTTCTACCAGATGGTAAAGAATTAATGTAGGGACATAAGAGAAATTTAAAAGTAAGGCAATATGATACCTGCAAAATAATGCGATAATTCTCCAATAACATTCCCCAAATAGGAGAAAATCTACGAAATATATGAAAATGAATTCAAAATAATGACCTTAAAAAACTAAAAAAGATACATGAAAATTCAGATAGACAATTCACAATATCAGGAAAATAACTTATGATTGAAATGAGAAATGTAACAAAGTTATATACCATTAAAAATAAAAAACAAGTCTGGGCGTGATGGCTCAAGCCTGTATACCAGCACTTTTGGAGGCTGAGGCAGGTGGATCACCTGAGATCGGGAGTTCAAGACCAGTCTGGCCAACTTGGCAAAACCCCATCTCTACTAAAAATTACAAAAAATTAGCTGGGCTTGGTGGTGGGTGCCTGTAATCCCAGCAACTGGGGAGGCTGAGGCAGGAGAATTGCTTGAACCCAGAAGGCGGAGGTTGCAGTGAGCCAAGATGGTACCACTGCGCTCCAGCCTGGGCAACAGAGACTCCGTCTGAAAAAGAAAAGAAAAAACAGGAATCTTCAAGCTTAAGAATTCAATCAGTGAAATATAAATACAATCAAAAGCTTGAGTAGCAGACTAGATGAAGCAGAAGAAAAGATTTCTGAACTTGAAAACAGGTTTATTGAAATAACTCTATGATATAAAGTAAAAAAGAATTAAAAATGAATGAATAAAGCCTACAGGACACCACTGATCTAACACATTTTTGCATTATAATAGTTCCTGAAGGATGAGAGATCGGAAAAGGTGTAGAAAACCAATGCAATAAAATAATAGCTGAAAACATCCCAAGTTTTGGAAGAGATAAGAATATCCAAAACTAAGAAGCTCAAGATCCACAAATAGATTCAACCCAAAAAGATTCTCTCTGGGACATATTATAGGCAATATCTCAAGTAAAAAATAAGAATTCTAAAAACAAGAGACATAAGTAAAATCAAGCCACATACAAGGGAATCCCCATTAGACTAATGGTAGATTTCTCAACAGAAATCTTACCAGCCAAGAGAGAATGGAATGATATATTCAAAGGGCTGAAAGAAAAAAAAAAAAAAATGCAGTCAAGAGTACTATATCCATGAAGCCATCTTTCAGAAATGAAGAAGAAAAAAAATTTTTCCCACACAAGCAAAAACAGAGGGGATTTATCACAACTACACAAGGTTTACAAAAATTACTTAAGGTAGTCTTACATTTGGAAGAGAAATGATGATAGATACCATCCTAAAAACACACAAAAGTATGAAACTCACTGGCAGAGCAGTACACATATAAGAAAGAGAGAAGAAGCAAATCTTATCACAATGAAATTTACCAAACTGTCATGATAAACAAAATGAAAGGGAGAAATGCACAAAGGATATTTGAGACAATCAGAAAACAACTAACAAAATGACAGGAATAAGTCTTCCCCTATCAGTAATATCTTTGACTGTAAATGGATTAAATTTCCCAATTAAAAGTTATGGAAAGGCTAGTCAATAAAAACAAAACTCTAGTACATTCTGTCTTCAAGAAACTCATCTCACCTGTAAAGATATACATAGAGTGAAAGTGAAGGAATGGAAAATATATATTACAAGCAAATGCAAACCCAAAGCAAGTAGCAGTGGCCATACTTAGATGAAATAGATTTTAGTTAAAAATTGTAGAAGGAGAAAAAGAAATTATTATATAATGAGAGGAAAATCAATTCAGCAAGAGAACGTAACAATTGTAAATATACATGAAACCCCAAACCAGAGAAACCAGACATATAAAGCAAATATTATCATATCAAAAGGGAAATATAGACTCCAATATAATAAGAGTTAGTGGTATTATTACCGCATTTTAACCATTTGTTAGATTTAGACATATAATCAAAAAAGAAACATTGGACTTAAACCACACTCTAGACCAAATATATCTAACAGAAATTCTCAGAACATTTCCACCAACAGCTGCAAAATTTACATTTTTCTTTTCAGCACATAGAGCATTCATCAGGAAAAACCATAAGTTATGTCACACAACAAGACTCAACAAATTTTAATAATCAAAATACCGTCAAGGTGTCTGTTCTGACCAAAATGACATAAAATTAGAAATCAAGAGAAAGAACTTTGGAAACTGTAAATATATGTATAGTAAACATATTCCTCAATGACCAGTGCATCAATGAGGAAATTAAGAGGAAAAATAATAATGCATTGATGTGAATAAAAATAAAAACAAAATATATGGGAGAAGGCAAAACCAGTACCAAAAGGATAATCTATCACAATAAATGACTGTATCAAAAAAGTAGAAACATTTTAAATAAACAACCCAGTAAAACTTCTTATGAAACTGAACAAAACAAGAAAAATAAACTGGGAGGAGCCAAGATGGCCGAATAGGAACAGCTCCGGTCTACAGCTCCCAGCGTGAGTGACGCAGAAGACGGGTGATTTCTGCATTTCCATCTGAGGTACCGTGTTCATCTCACTAGGGAGTGCCAGACAGTGGGCGCAGGTCAGTGGGTGAGTGCACCGTGCACCAGCCGAAGCAGGGGCGAGGCACTGCCTCACTCGGGAAGTGCAAGAGGTCAGGGAGTTCCCTTTCCAGGGGTGACAGACTGCACCTGGAAAATCAGGCAAATCCCACCCGAATACTGCGCTTTTCCGACGGGCTTAGGAAACGGTGCCCCAGGAGATTATAGCCCGCACCTGGCTCAGAGGGTCCTACGCCCACGGAGTCTCGCTGATTGCTAGCACAGCAGTCTGAGATCAAACAGCAAGTCGGCAGCAAGGCTGGGGGAGGGGCACCCGCCATTGCCCAGGCTCGCTTAGGTAAACAAAGCAGCCGGGAAGCTTGAACTGGGTGGAGCCCACCACAGCTCAAGGAGGCCTGCCTGCCTGCCTCTGTAGGCTCCACCTCTGGGGGCAGGGCACAGACAAACAAAAAGACAGCAGTAACCTCTGCAGACTTAAATGTCCCTGTCTGACAGCTTTGAGGAGAGCAGTGGTTCTCCCAGCACGCAGCTGGAGATCTGAGAACGGGCAGACTGCCTCCTCAAGTGGGTCCCTGACCCCTGACCCCCGAGCAGCCTAACTGGGAGGCACCCCCCAGCAGGGGCAGACTGACACCTCACACGGCTGGCCAGGTACTCCAACAGACCTGCAGCTGAGGGTCCTGTCTGTTAGAAGGAAAACCAACAGAAAGGACATCCACACCAAAAACCCATCTGTACATCACCATCATCAAAGACCAAAAGTAGATAAAACCACAAAGATGGGGAGAAAACAGAGCAGAAAAACTGGAACCTCTAAAAAGCAGAGCACTTCTCCTCCTCCAAAGGAACGCAGTTCCTCACCAACAACGGAACAAAGCTGGACGGAGAATGACTTTGACGAGCTGAGAGAAGAAGGCTTCAGATGATCAAATTACTCCGAGCTATGGGAGGATATTCAAACCAAAGGCAAAGAAGTAGAAAACTTATGAAAAAAATTTAGAAGAATGTATAACTAGAATAACCAATACAGAGAAGTGCTTAAAGGAGCTGATGGAGCTGAAAACCAAGACTCGAGAACTACGTGAAGAATGCAGAAGCCTCAGGAGCCAATGCGATCAAATAGAAGAAAGAGTATCAGCCCTGGAAGATGAAATGAATGAAATGAAGCGAGAAGGGAAGTTTAGAGAAAAAAGAATAAAAAGAAACGAGCAAAGCCTCCAAGAAATGTGGGACTATGTGAAAAGACCAAATCTACGTCTGATTGGTGTACCTGAAAGTGACGGGGAGAATGGAAACAAGTTGGAAAACACTCTGCAGGATATTATCCAGGAGAACTTCCTCAATCTAGAAAGGCAGGCCAACATTCAGATTCAGGAAATGCAGAGAACTCCACAAAGATACTCCTCGAGAAGAGCAACTCCAAGACACATAATTGTCAGATTCACCAAAGTTGAAATGAAGGAAAAAATATTAAGGGCAGCAAGAGAAAGGTCGGGTTACCATCAAAGGGAAGCCCATCAGACTAACAGCAGATCTCTTGGGAGAAACCCTACAAGCCAGAAGAGAGTGGGGGCCAATATTCAACATTCTTAAAGAAAAGAATTTTCAACCCAGAATTTCATATCCTGCCAAACTAAGCTTCATAAGTGAAGGAGAAATAAAATACTTTACAGACAAGCAAATGCTGAGAGATTTTGTCACCACCAGGCCTGCCCTAAAAGAGCTCCTGAAGGAAGAACTAAACATGGAAAGACACAACCGGTACCAGCTACTGCAAAATCATGCCAAAATGTAAAGACCATCGAGACTAGGAAGAGACTGCATCAAGTAACGAGCAAAATAATCAGCTAACATCATAATGACAGGATCAAATTCACACATAACAATATTAACTTTAAATGTAAATGGACTAAATGCTCCCATTAAAAGACACAGACTGGCAAATTGGATAAAGACTCAAGACCCATCAGTGTGCTGTATTCAGGAAACCCATCTCACGTGCAGAGACACACATAGGCTCAAAATAAAAGGATGGAGGAAGATCTACCAAGCAAATGGAAAACAAAAAAAGGCAGGAGTTGCAATCCCAGTCTTTGATAAAACAGACTTTAAACCAACAAAGATCAAAAGAGACAAAGAAGGCCATTACATAATGGTAAAGGGATTAATTCAACAAGAAGAGCTAACTATCCTAAATATATATGCACCCAATACAGGAGCACCCAGATTCATAAAGCAAGTCCTGAGTGACCTACAAAGAGACTTAGACTCCCACATATTAATAATGGGAGACTTTAACACCCCACTGTCAAGATTAGACAGATTAACGAGACAGAAAGTCAACAAGGATAACCAGGAATTGAACTCAGCTCTGCACCAAGCGGACCTAATAGACATCTACAGAACTCTCCACCCCAAATCAACAGAATATACATTTTTTTCAGCACCACACCACACCTATTCCAAAATTGACCACATACTTGGAAGTAAAGCTCTCCTCAATAAATGTAAAAGAACAGAAATTATCACAAACCATCTCTCAGATCACAGTGCAATCAAGCTAGAACTCAGGATTAAGAATTTCACTCAAAACCGCTGAACTACGTGGAAACTGAACAACCTGCTCCTGAATGACTACTGGGTACATAACGAAATGAAGGCGGAAATAAAGATGTTCTTTGAAACCAACAAGAACCAAGACACAACATACCAGAATCTCTGGATGCATTCAAAGCAGTGTGTAGAGGGAAATATATAGCATTAAATGCCCACAAGAGAAAGCAGGAAAGATCCAAAATTGACACGCTAACATCACAATTAAAAGAACTAGAAAAGCAAGAGCAAACACATTCAAAAGCTAGCAGAAGGCAAGAAATAACTAAAAGAGCAGAACTGAAGGAAATAGACACACAAAAAACCCTTCAAAAAATTAATGAATCCAGGAGGTGGTTTTTTGAAAGGATCAACAAAATTGATAGACTGCTAGCAAGATTAATAAAGAAAAAAAGAGAGAAAAATCAAATAGATGCAATAAAAAATGATAAAGGGGATATCAGCAATGATCCAACAGAAATACAAACTACCATCAGAGAATATTACAAACACCTCTATGCAAATAAACTAGAAAATCTAGAAGAAATGGATACATTCCTGAACACATACACCCTCCCAAGACTAAACCAGGAAGAAGTTGAATCTCTGAATAGACGAATAACAGGAGCTGAAATTGTGGCAATAATCAATAGCTTACCAACCAAAAAAAGGCCAGGAACAGATGGGTTCACAGCCGAATCCTACCAGAGGTACAAGGAGGAGCTGGTACCATTCCTTCTGAAACTACTCCAATCAATAGAAAAAGAGGGAATCCTCCCTAACTCATTTTATGAGGCCAGCATCATCCTGATACCAAAGCCTGGCAGAGACACAACCAAAAAAGAGAATTTTAGACCAATATCCTTGATGAACATTGATGCAAAAATCTTCAATAAAATACTGGCAAGCAGAATCCAGCAGCACATCAAAAAGCTTATCCACCATGATCAAGTGGGCTTCATCCCTGGGATGCAAGGCTGGTTCAATATATGCAAATCAATAAATGTAATCCAGTATATAAACAGAACCAAAGAGAAAAACCACATGATTATCTCAATAGATGCAGAAAAGACCTTTGACAAAATTCAACAACCCTTCATGCTAAAAACTCTCAATAAATTAGGTATTGATGGGACGTATCTCAAAATAATAAGAGCTATCTATGACAAACCCACAGCCAATATCATACTGAATGGGCAAAAACTGGAAGCATTCCCTTTGAAAACTGGCTCAAGACAGGGATGCCCTCTCTCACCACTCCTATTCAACACAGTGTTGGAAGTTCTGGCCAGGGCAATTAGGCAGGAGAAGGAAATAAAGGGTATTCAATTAGGAAAAGAGGAAGTCAAATTGTCCCTGTTTGCAGATGACATGATTGTATATCTAGAAAACCCCATTGTGTCAGCCCAAAATCTCCTTAAGCTGATAAGCAACTTCAGCAAAGTCTCGGGATACAAAATCAATGTACAAAAATCACAAGCATTCTTATACATCAATAACAGACAAACAGAGAGCCAAATCATGAGTGAACTCCCATTCACAATTGCTTCAAAGAGAATAAAATACCTAGGAATCCAACTTACAAGGGATGTGAAGGACCTCTTCAAGGAGAACTACAAACCACTGCTCAAGGAAATAAAAGAGGATACAAACAAATGGAAGAACATTCCATGCTCATGGGTAGGAAGAGTCAATATCGTGAAAATGGCCATCCTTCCCAAGGTAATTTACAGATTCAATGCCATCCCCATCAAGCTACCAATGCCTTTCTTCACAGAATTGGAAGAAACTACTTTAAAGTTCATATGGAACCAAAAAAGAGCCCGCATCGCCAAGGCAATCCTAAGCCAAAAGAACAAAGCTGGACGCATCACACTACCTGACTTCAAACTATACTACAAGGCTGCAGTAACCAAAACAGCATGGTACTGGTACCAAAACAGAGATATAGATCAATGGAACAGAACAGAGCCGTCAGAAATAATGCCACATATCTACAACTATCTGATCTTTGACAAACCTGAGAAAAACAAGAAATGGGGAAAGGATTTCCCATTTAATAAATGGTGCTGAGAAAACTGGCTAGCCATATGTAGAAAGCTGAAACTGGATCCCTTCCTTACATCTTATACAAAAATCAATTCAAGATGGATTAAAGACTTAAATGTTAGACCTAAAACCATAAAAACCCTAGAAGAAAACCTAGGCATTACCATTCAGGACATAGGCATGGACAAGAACTTCATGTCTAAAATACCAAAAGCAATGGCAACAAAAGCCAAAATTGACAAATGGGGTCTAATTAAACTAAAGAGCTTCTGCACAGCAAAAGAAACTACCATCAGAGTGAACAGGCAACCTAGAAAATGGGAGAAAATTTTCTCAACCTACTCATCTGACAAAGGGCTAATATCCAGAATCTACAATGAACTCGAAGAAATTTACAAGAAAAAAACAAACAACCCCATCAAAAAGTGGGCGAAGGATATGAACAGACACTTCTCAAAAGAAGCCAAAAACACATGAAAAAATGCTCACCATCACTGGCCATCAGAGAAATGCAAATCAAAACCACAATGAGATACCATCTCACACCAGTTAGAATGGCAATCATTAAAAAGTCAGGAAACAACAGGTGCTGGAGAGGATGTGGAGAAATAGGAACACTTTTACACTGTTGGTGGGAATGTAAACTAGTTCAACCCTGGTGGAAGTCAGTGTGGCGATTCCTCAGGGATCTAGAACTAGAAATTCCATTTGACCCAGCCATCCCATTACTGGGTATATACCCAAAGGACTATAAATCATGCTGCTTTAAAGACACATGCACACATATGTTTATTGCAGCATTATTCACAATAGCAAAGACTTGGAACCAACCCAAATGTCCAACAATGATAGACTGGATTAAGAAAATGTGGCACATATACACCATGGAATGCTATGCAGCCATAAAAAATGATGAGTTCATGTCCTTTGTAGGGACATGGATGAAATTGGAAATCATCATTCTCAGTAAACTATCGCAAGAACAAAAAACCAAACACCGCATATTCTCACTCATAGGTGGGAATTGAACAATGAGAACACATCGACACAGGAAGCGGAACATCACACTTTGGGGACTGTTGTGGGGTGGGGGGGGGGGAGGGATAGCATTGGGAGATATACCTAATGCTAGATGACAAGTTTGTGGGTGCAGTGCACCAGCATGGCACATGTATACATATGTAACTTACCTGCACATTGTGCACATGTACCATAAAACCTAAAGTATAATAATAATAATAATAATAATAAAAATTAAACAAATAAAAAATAAAAAAAAGAAAAATAAACCACAAATTATAATCAATGAAAGAAAGAAATAATAAAGATCAGAGCAGAAATAAACAAAATTGAGACTAAAAAATAAAACAACAAAAACAACAAAGCAAAAATGTGTTTTTTGAAAAGATAAAAAATTGGCAATCTATTAGCTAGACTAAAAAATAGCAGTTACAAAAAAAATCAAAAGTAAAAAGGAGACATTAAAATACAATAGCTCATTAGATATTATTATGTAGAACTATACATAAAGAAATTAGAAAAGCAAAAATAGCATTTGATAAAATTCAAATTCCATTCCTGATAAAACTTCTACACAAATTTGTTTAGAGGAAATGTACCTCAACATAGTAAAGGTCATATGTAACATAGTAAATGTCATATGTAACAAACCCAAAGCTAACATCATACTGAAAAGGGAATAGTTGAAAACTTTGTCTCTACAAATCCGAAGAAGTCGAGGAGAACCATTTCAACCACTCTTATCCAACATAATACTGGAAGTTTTAGCCAAAACAGTTAGGCAGGAGAAATAAAGAGCATCCAAACTGGAAATGATGAAATCAAAATTTCCCTGTTTGCAGACACCATCTTGTATGTAGCAAAACCTAAAGACTTCATCAAAACACTCTCAGAACTGATAAACAAATTTGGTAAAGTTGCAGGATACAAAATCAACATACAAAACCCAGTGGATTTTCTATGCTCCAATAATGAATTAGATGAAAAAGAAATTGAGAGAGCAACTCATTTAAAATACCTGCAGAAAAAGGTGAAAGAACTCTATGAGGAAAACTAAAATACTGATGAAAGAAATTAAAGAGTAGACACCACAAAATGGAAAGACATCTTTTGTTCATTAATTTGAAGAATTTCATTATTAAAATGTCTATACCACCAAAAGTGATGTACAGATTCAATGCAACTCTATAAAAATATCAAAGCATACTGTGCAGAAATAGAAAAAAATGAGCCAAAAGGTTTCATGAAACCACAAAGACCTCAAATAGCCAAAGCAATCCTGAGCAAAAAGAACATAGCTGGAGGTATCACACTGCCTAACTTCAAAGTATACTCTAAAGCTATAGTAATCAAAACAATATGTACTGGTATAAAATACAGATACATAGGTGAATGGAACAGAATAGAGTATGCAGAAATAAACACAAGTATTTGCAGCCTGATTTCCAGCACAGGCACCAATAAAATACATTGGGGAAAGGACAGTGTCTTCAATAAATGGTGCTGAGAAAGATGGGTATCAATATGCTGAAGAATAAAACTAGACCCCATCTCTCATCATATGCAACAATTAATTCAAAATGAATTAATGACAAATATGAGACCTAAACCTATGAAACCACTAGAGCAAACCATAGGAGAAATGCTTTAGGACCCCAGTTAGAACAATGATTTTATGGTCAAGATACCAAAAGCACAGACAGCAGAAGAAAAAGTAGACAAATGGTATTACAACAAACCAAAAATCTTCACAGCAAAGGACACTTTCACAGAGTGAAGAAACAATCTTCAGAACAGGAAAAAAATATATTTGCAAAGTGTTCATCAAATAAGGTAGCAATATCTAGAATATATAAGAAACTCAAACAACTCAACAACAAAAATAAAAATAACTAAAAAATGAGCAACTGATCCAGACAGACATTTCTCAAAAGAAGACAAATGTTCAACAGATATATGAAAATATGCTCAACATCACTAATTATCAGGGAAATTGAAATAAAAAAGAATGACAAATAAAAAAGAAATAGAATTATCAGGATAATTTTTAAAAAGACAAAATAAATGCTGGCAAGGTTGCAGAGAAAAGAGGACTCATACATTTTAGGTGGAAATGTAAGTTAGTACAGTTTATTATAGAAAACAGTATGGAGGTTTATCAAAAACTAAATATAGAACTACAATGAGATCCAGGACTCCCACTGCTAAGTATATGTCCAAAGTAAAAAAAAAAAAGTCAGTTTGTCCAAGAGATACCTGCACTCTCATTTCTATTGTCGCACTATTCACAATAGCCAATATATGAAATCAACTCATGTGTTCATCACCAGATTGATAAAGAAAATGTGGTATATATCCACAATAGAATAATATTCAACCATATAAATAAATAAAATTCTGTCATTTGTGGCAACATGAATGAGCATGAAGGACATTGTGTTACGTAAAATAAGCCAGGCACAGAAAGACAAATACTGCTTGTTCTCCCTCATATGTGGAACCTAAATGTTACTTTATAAAACCAAAGAGTAGGATAGTGGTTACTAGAGGCTGGGAAGAGTAGGGAGATAAGGGTATAGGTAAAGGTCGGTTAAGGAATACGAACTTACAGCTAGATAGGTGGAATAAGTTCCATTATTCCATAGCATTGTAGAGTGGCTACAGTTAAAATATTTTATTGTGTATTTTCAAACAGCTAGAGAAGAAAATTCTGAATGTTTCCAACACATAGAAATCATAAATGTTTGAGGTAATAGATATGCTAAAAACCCTGGTCTGATCATTGCGAATTGTATACATGTATCAGAATATCACACTATGCCCTACAGAGATGTACAATTATTATGTGTCAATTAAGACTAATAATAAAAAATTGAAAAAAAACAGGATTTTTTGTTTTGAGTATAATGGTGCATCTAATTGTTCCTTATGAATATAAGATCTAATGGCATTTTTAGCAAAGGAAACAGCTAGAAGAAATACTGAAATGATACTGACATATGATATATCAAGGGACTTCAGATGTTGTAATTTGGCTGAGGCATAGTATATATGTGGAGAATGACATCAGTAGTCAGATAAGCAGAACTCAGATCGTGAAGGGTTGAGTACACCACAACAATGTGTTTGACCTTCTCTGTGTAGGGAATAGAGAGACAGTTACTAATTTTATTCAGGAGCCAGGCACTCTTGACTTCCATTTTAGGAGAATTATTTTAGATCTTTGTGATTAATGAATCAGAATGCTTGAGATGGAAGCAAAGTCTAATTCCAAAGCTGATGCTATTACCAACAAGAGGAATGATACTGACAGGAACTAAAGTCAGTGTTTAGTGATACATACGTGAGAGGTACGGAAAAATTTAATAGAAGTAAGGTATAGGCTCTTATTGATTTTATATGGAAGTTGAGGAAAATAGTGTAGTCAAGATGATGTGCAGTTATTGACTTGTATGAACATCAGAGTAATCAGATATTGCTTTCCATATTAGGACATTTTTTAAACCCTTGAATTCTTGGTAACTAATGAAACAATCATATATTTTTCTTGGTCAAATAACTGTAAGCGTGCAAAGGATTGGCTCACCTCAACTAGGCTTGGCTCTTGGTTGTGAGTCTAGCTCAGGCCTGTTTCATGTGTCATTCAATCTTCTTGGACCATAAGCTATATGGAGTACATATGTCCCATTGAAAATGCATGAGCTCAAAAGGAAAAGCAGAAACATGCAAGGCCTCTTATGGCATAGGCACATGAACCATACACTGTCATTTCCACTTACATGCCACTAGCCCAACTAAATAACATGGCCAAGCTCAATATCAACACGGCAGCAACACATACTTGATTCACACCAGAAGGCATTCCACGATTATATGCCAAAGACATGGGTATACAATTCTAATATGGAAGAGAGTGAGAAAGTGGAGACAGTGACACAACCACCACAAATCATGTTAGCACATGAAACAGGGACATCCATGAGTAAAGCTGTAGGAAGAAACAATAGACATTTCTATACTGGGTATCTTTCTCCCCACAAAGCTTCATTATACTCACTTCATGGTACTTTGAAGTCATTTCTTTATAGGGTCTCTTATGTTGAGTTATTTACTCGCTATATCACATTTGATTAATTTTGGAACTACTTTATGTGAAGAAGGCTGCCATAATAAAACTCAAGCCAATCTCTTCCAGTGCTGACAAGTGATCAACACTGGCAGGTATAGATGAATGTCAGGACCTCATGGTCTCACAGGTTGTTCCCTAAGAACGATTTTTTTCCATTGGAAATCAATACCACTCAAGCTTCAAGTGCTGCTATTTTTCTGAGAATCAAATGTGGACTTGCGACCATTCTTTTACCATTTGTAAATATGGCCAGTACAATGCTGAAGGAGGTAGACAAGACTTTGCTAATGGTTCAGAAATGGCAAAAGATAAATAGCCCAAGAAAGTATCAAGATAAATGTAACTTCACTTCATGATACATGCAGTAACTTACTTACTTGGCCCCTGGAGAACTCTCTCTACCCAGAAGCAGTGGTTACATAGTCATACCTTAAAGTGTGTTAAAACTCATACCCAAGAGAATAGGACCCAGAGGTTCTTGGTTAAACCCTTGTAGTAGGTAGAATTACGGCCTTGAAAGATGTTGATGTCCTAATATCCAGCATTTCCGAAAATTTTACTCTATATGACAATGGGGAATTAAGTTTACCAGACAGAATTAAGCTTACTAATCAGTTGACTTTAAGATATAAAAGATTATCCTACATTATCTGAGTAGGCCCAATGTAATCATAAGAATCCTTTAAAATAGAAGAGGGAGGTAGAATGAGAAGTCAGAGTCAGAGAGTGATTTGAAAAGGTTGTGGAGCTGTATTTGAAGTTAGAAGAAGTGGCCACAATATAAAGAATGCAACTGATCTCTTGAAGTTGGAAAAGGCAAGGAACAGAATATCCCTTACCACCTTCACAAGAAATGCAGCCTGCTGACACTTTGGTTTTAGCCCAGCGAGATCCCTTTTGGACACCTTATCTCCAGAACTGTATGACAATAAATTTGTGATGCTTTGGGACACTGTGTTTGTTTTAATTTGTTACATTAGCCATAGGAAATGAATGTAGCCTCCAAATCTTTTGTTGATGATTAATATCAAAAATATTAAAGTCTCTTGAAAGAGAATGCTCTCCAACAGGGGATTAAAGTTATCCTCTAAAAAAACACACCAGAATGCAATAAAATAAATATAATTCTAAACAAGATAAAGACAGCAATCTAATATGATTTTCCCCCTTTAAGTTACTTACCAGTTCATCTATTCTTACAGGATTTTCTCAAAAATAATTGACCATTTAAAACAAAAATAATAATAAAAATTATTTAGATTTATTGTACAGGTCCTAGAAATCTGGCTTTCCTCCCTTATGATATGGAAATAGGGTTTACTAGGGGAAATTTACAAACTCTTCAACTAAAGTAAAAACTTAATTTGTCCTATGATATTGTAAGGTATCCATAGTTTAAAATACACACAAACACACATTTATGAGATATACTTTAAATATATTTTATATTTAATGATATTTGTTATTTTTTAATATTTTGATAATTATATATGTATATATTATGGTTCTCTGTATCCATCATTATGCTTCACCACCTCAAAACAATCAAAATTCTTATCTCATTCCAATGTCAATGAGCTCAGATTGACTGACATTTCATGTCTGCCTCTCTAGAGTCTAATGATGTACCTGCCATATAATTCCTGCTCCATAATTATTGTTGGCTTAATTGACATTAAATACGGTTGAATTGGCTCATAGCACTTTACAATTTATAACAGGTCTGAGACAGAGCTTTTATAGACCAGAAACTCTTTTCAGATAATTCAGGCATTATGAGTACACCTAGGCGAAGTAGTACTTACATATTTACCATATTAAAGTGCTTGGACAATAAAAGACAATAACCAAAGGAAGAAAAATATCTGTAAGCAAAGTTTTAAGAACAAGAATGATTTATCTTAGAATATATTAAAATGGATTTGCAATAAGACTTTACGTTGAACATTTGGTTATTTTAAACTGTTTTTCATTTCTTTTCATTCCTTTGTGCTGTGTTCTAGAATAACTTTTCATTCATATTTTATTTCTAGAACTATAAAATGTAAATTAGTTTAATCAGTACACTCAATGGACTAATTAGTTATAGATACTTTCAGGACATTTAAAACTAAAAATACTACAACTAAAAAAGTGAATATACTATAAATTATATCCAAGGACTGTTATTAAAGGAAATAAAAGCTCTTAAAAATAAACAGACTCTTTGGCAGTTGAATACACATGGGTTTCATCTTAAATTACTATTTGGTGTAACCGAATTAAATTTTCCAAGTAAAATAATGACTTGGCTGATATAATGCCCCCCAAGTTCTCATTTGCTATTTTCAGTCCTTGAACATTTCAAGGTCTACAAGTCTTACAGGAATCTGACATCAAAATATTGTATGGCCAAAAGCAGGTAAAGGTGGTCTGGGAAACATAGAGCAATTTGACTCACATCTATACATAATACTGTGGCTTTAAACATTTGCATAAAATCAATAAAGCCAAATTATTTTAGATTAAACATTTATTGCTTTATCTACTGGTTGCTGCTCCATACTTTGTAACTCTAGGTCCCACACACAATGAGATAAAAGTAGGACCAAAATATTTCAGAAAGAGAGAATTTATTCTCTGTGCTCATAACCAGTCCATGAACAAACCAATTAAAGAATGCACTAGCAGGGACAAGTGTTGGCCCTTTTTTTTTTTTTTTTCTAAAGTTGCAGCTGTCCAACATTTAGTCACTCACAATCACACACAGCGGGATGCAAACAGCTGGGGCTCAAGGCAGAGGGCACCAGATTTACCCACAGAGAAGCCACCATTTAAGCAAAATAGGTAATCTGAAGATATTTGTGGTGGTTGAGATCTGGGAATGCAATTATAAGATGTGGGACCATGTCTGCTACAAAAATGGCAGTGAAATGTGAAATGAAACTGATAACTAATGCCATTGGAAAGTACTCATGTTGCTATTCATAATATTTTTCTTAAAAATGCAGAGCATATTAGTAGAAAGGCATTACATTGGGATTCTGTGTATTGGTGTGTGTCTTGGCTCTTGGCTTTTGGCTCTATCACTTAGTAATTTGGGTAGGGTATTTAAACTTCTCTGAGTCTCATGAGAACACTGAAAACTAATTCTCAGAGTTGGGTTTTTTCAAAATCTGGAAATATTTTCTAATTATAGCAGTGACCTAAGAAGCACAGCTGGTTTTCAATGGATTTTTTGCCATTACAAATGGAATAAACCTGCTGGGCTAGAGGGGTAAGAAGACATGTTATTTTGCCTCTACTTTTTGCCCTGTCTCAGAGACTGGAGAATGGTGTACTCTTTTTGAGAGGGATAGAGTACAGTATTCTTCCTTTCCATCAGCATCTTTCTTTCTAAGATTATTTAGTGACTTCCATTTCAAAACAACAACCACCATTGGGGTAGGAAGAAAAATTAAAGCAAAGAACTGGAATTGGCTCATTGCATTCTTGAAATGTGCTTTTCAAGAAAAAGAAATAGTGAAGCAAGAGCCAAAAGCATTCTAGAAGTGGTGCGAGCTATGGCTCATACTTCTGAAATTTATATTCCTATGTATTACATAATGAGAAAATGGTTCCAGTTTTTATTCAGCAGGGCTGCTTTAAATAAATTTATTTTTGATGATGAATATGGGATTATTGTTGCATTTGGCATTTTCTGCAGCTGTAAATCTGAAAAACAGATTCTACTCAAAAACCCACCAGAAAGTGAGAAAAGCTGAGGGAAAGTCCTATGCTATATCTCCCAGTCTGCATGTAAAGTGCATTTCAAATGCCAGTGTGCCTACAGATCCCTGTGGATCCAGCTAAAATACAGATTCTGGGACACAGCCCAGCTCCTAGCAAGCTCTCAAGCCCTTGCTGTTGAGGACTATATCTTGAGCAGCAAGACAGTAAACTGCACCAAATTAGATAAACTCTGCTTAGAATAAATACTCAGAAAATGAAAAAGAGAGCACATGACCAAAATATATCGTAGGATAAATGACATTATACATGAAAAATACCTAACTTACTTCAGGAAAAAAAGATAGGAAGTTAGAAAGGAAGAAAATTAAAGAAGAAAGAAAGAAAGGAGGGAACGAAAGAAGAGAAGAAAGTACAGGAAATCACATTAAAAAGACCAATAAAAAGTATGCTTGGGAAGAGAGAGAGAAAAAAAAAAAAAAAAGACAATCCAAGGGGTGGGGGCGGTGAGGAAGACAATCCAAGGGAAAAGCGCTCCCTAAGGAGTGTTTCATTAAAGATTTGAAGTAGTTGTCCTTCTAAAGATTAGAAGTAATTCTGTGTAGTTAAACCTGCCTGGATTTGAAATCCAGCTCAGCCACTAGTTACTATATGACTTTGGCCAATTATTCAACCTCTCTGAGCTTCCATTTCTTTGCTCGAATAAAAGGGATAAGAATAGCAACTTCTTAATTTGGTGTTCTGGGAAGTTAAGAAAGATTCTTGGAGACATTTAAAACAGGAACTGGAACATTCAGTCTATCTGCAACTCCTTTGCTCATAACTTTCAATGGTTTCTCATATCCCTCAGTACAAAACAAAGTCCCTTGAATGGCTTCCAGAACCCTACGTGACCAAGCCCACTGCTATTTCTCCAAACATTCCCCTCCTATACTTGTTCTTGCTCACTCACAAATGTCTAATATATCTAACTTTACAGTCCTAAAGTCCTGTCACCAATGGCACTCTGTATCTATGGCATCTTAATGTATACTATTAAGTATACTATTAATGTATACTATTAAGTATACTATTAATGTATACTATTAAGTATGGCATATTAATGTATACTATACTAAGACAACTTAACATATACTATGCGTGTCCTTGTTGATCATCTGTCTCCCTTTCACTAGAATATAAATTATGTGAGGTTGGGACATTAACTATTTGTGCCCTGCTATATGTCTGGTACCTAAACAGTACCTAGGGCTCAATATATATTTGTTAAATGAATACATTATATGCATAAAATCAGTATCAAATTTAAAATGAAACTAAATTTCATGACACACAATCACACACACACATACACACACACACACCCCTACACAAGCACTCTATCATTTCAACCTAACACATGCCTCTCATCTTACTATTAGGGTGGTGCAAATGTAGTGGCCAGAACCGTAATTACGTTTTGCACCAACCTAATAGATGTTTTATATACATTATTTCATTTAATTAAAGCAGCAGTACTGAGAGAGAGTTTTTAGTTCCCATTTTTCAGGTTGTCACTAATTCGTAGAATTGGGCCTGTGTGTTTCTAGCACACTCTGCTCATCATTAGGCCTTGCTTGATACATGCATTTGTCCTTGATCTAAAAATGATGTAACATATCCCTTCTATAAATTTAGTCCAACTCACGCAAATATCATCCACTTATCTTAAAATGTACCCCTTGCCTAATTGTTGGCATTGTTTGGTCAGCAGAGATCCTAAACTGACATTGTGTCCTCTGGTTATACCTTCACAAACATATTTTCATTGAAAATACCTGAAAAAATTGCAAAATTAAAAAAGCACTGTATTATTTTGCAATTATTTAGATATTATGTACTTACTTAAAAAAAGAACATTGTAAAACAGCAATTGAAATTTTCATGTGAATTATCTAAGAGCAATGATTTGGTAGAAAGACATTTAATTGTGATCTATTTTTTTTCCAGTTTATTAAAACTCTTGGCGTCCTCACTCTGATTTCATTTTGGCCCTTGTTCACTGACATGATAGGTCTAATGATCACGTGTCGGTATTCCAAGAGCTTCCTGTTTAATAGAAGACTGCTATTTCTCAGGAATACTGCAGTCACCTCCCATCCACTGACCTTTCCCCTCAAAACATTTATCACCAGTGACACTGACTGATGAGCAGCATGATCTCCTGACCTCCAATTTATTAATGTTGATGGTCTTGACACTCTTCCTAGTCTCCCAGGCTCCACACAGCTGCCTAATATCATCAGTGGATCCTTACTTCCCAGAAATACTTTCCATTTCCTCACTCTATGACATGTATTACTTGTTCTCCTATCAAGCATGACCTGTCACTTTTTTTTTCACTTACTGCTCTTCAATATCTTCAGACTCCCACCCCACTGACTCTTCTAGGTCATTCGTTTAGTTACATGTTGTTTGTCCCTCTTAAGGGGTCATTTTCTAGAAAAGGGATGCTCTTTTTGGTAGAATATCCTTATCAACCAGGTGAGAAATTCTGCATCCCTTATGAAGGAAAAATTAACCAATTCGGAGCCTACACATCTTTTGTTTATGATAACTGTGTTCATGTCTTCACCTAATAATGGCTACTATTATTAATCCCATGTCTGTTTCTTAGAAGATTTAGCAAATCATGATGCTAATAAATATATTGTTCTTGTAAACAATAATAAGTACCATTTATTGTTCACTATTTTAAAAAATAGAATAAATGAAAGGAATAAATAATATTAATATTTATAATAATAAAAAGCCTTTCTTGAACACTTACCTTGTGTCAGAAACTGTCGTTAGTACAGTAAGTTATTATCTTACTTAATCATACCATCAGTATTGTGAGGCAAATTATATTACCACCCTTATTTGGAAAACAAGGAAACTGAGACACTGTGAACCTTTCCACAATCCCATGGCTGGTCACTGGCAGAAAAAGAATTTAGTTCAGTGATTCAATAATTATTTTGAATTAACTAGCTTCATCTGACAAATCTCTTTCACAAAGGAAAAATAGTAATGACAATGAAGATAATAAAGCAATATAAATAATAAAACTAGTATCTCTTGTGCTAGGCAATGTTCTTTATACTTTACATACAGAGTCTTGCTTGTTTTAATTCTTAAAAACATCAGAGTGGTTATTATCATCCCTATTTCATAGATCAGGCGATTGAAAATTAAAGAGGTGAAGTATTTTTCTCAAGACAATGGGAGTAACTCTAGGCTGATCCATTTGCCATGTGAATGCTTCCTTTGGTGCCATGTGGGTGTCTAGAACATAAATCTTTTCATTAAGGAAAACCTTTACTAGCAGTTGTAGCCGATGGGCAGTTCCATCAAACTAGAACTGCAGGTAGAAATACATTTTCCTCATCTTTCCCTTAAATTCATTTTCCTCATCTTCCTCTTAAATACACTTTAGAGTTTTATTTTCAACTCTTATTTTAGGTTCCAGGGGTACATGTGCAAATGTGCTACAAAGGTATATTGCATGAGGTTTGGAGTACGCTTGAACCCATCACCTATGATGTGAGCGTAGTACTCAATAGGTAATTTTTTTTACCCCTTCTTTCCCTCTCCCCACTCTTTTTTCCCCAGTGGCCATTGTTCCCATCTTTATATTCATGAGTATCCACTGTTTAGCTCCCATTTATAAATTAGAACATGCACTATTTGGTTTTCTGTTTCTGCTTTAGTTGCTTTAGGATAATGACCTCCAGCTGCTTCCAAGTTGCTGCAAAGGACATGATTTTGTTCTTTTTTTATGACTGTGTCATATTTCATGGTGTATATGACTACATTTTCTTTATTCAATCCATTCTTCCAAAAAGACACATGGACCTGTAAGTTCATCACAGCAGTATCGACAATAGATTTCCTGATAGCAAGTGGTTTGTGTTATCTGTCAATGCAGCCTATGTATTTCCTCAATAAATAGTTGTTGAATTAAATGGACTAAAGGAAAGGAAGCTTAGACGGTGGAGTGCATAGACCAGGTTTCTAGGGCCAGATGGTAAACAAGCCAGGACTTTGTGCCCTGTTGTGTTCTGATGCTTTTTTCCACGATCACATTCATGAATTTACAGATGGGGAATTAAAAACATGGAAAATATGTTTGTATGGTATTTTTGGATGATTATTAGAAATCAGAATGTAACCTCTTAATTGACATTACAGTATTTATTCCTTTATTACTAATCTACAATTAGCTATTGAACATGACATTTCTCCCTTATTCATAAAATATTCATCATTTTCATCTCTACTTTGTCTCCTTCAAAATGCTTTCTCCTCATTAGTCATAATAATGTATTCACTTATTTGCAAAAGAATTGCTGTATTTATGTTAAAGTCTTAGAAAACAATAAGTCTTGGATGTGTTGCCTAATTTTGAAAGGACACTTTTTCCTTAAATATTTGTCTATTTACAGTGGATGAAATAAATGAGTTTTTCAAGTATTCCAAAGAGACTTTTGCTCACTTGTCACCACTTGTGACCATATTGTGAACCAGGCACTCTGATTGCTTTACATTACCCAAGAGAATTAACCATATCTGGAACCATGTTTTCATAGAAGAAAGATGAATAAATAATGTGTTTTATATCATCTTTACCTATTGTAAAGTGTAAATGCTTTGATTTAAATAAATCTTCAAAATAAAACAAAGGGGAGTATAAAGAAATAGATATAGTCAAAAAAAATAAATCCATGAATTAGAAGAAATAGCATAATGAATAAATAAAAATTGAGGCTGATGCCTTCAACACAATTTTTAAAATATTGATACATGCTGCAACATGGATAAAATCTCGAAAACATTATGCTAAGTAAAAGAGGGCAGTCACAAAGGACAACAAATTGTATGATTCCATTTATAGTAATTTTCCATATCAGAAAGTATGTCAGTAATTGCATGGGGCTAGAGGTGGGAATAAGGATTGGCTGAAAATGATATGAGGGGTTATGAGTACTGGGGTTATGGGAAAGTTCTAAAACTGCATTTTGGTGAAAATTAAACAACTCAGTAAATATACTAAAAGAAATGCTGAAATGTACACTTAAAATGTGAAATTTTCACCATGTATATCTCAATAAAGTTCTTTTTAAATAAGTCTAAAATATCTTAAGAATAAAAATCTTCTAGTATTTAAATGTAATTATATAAAAAATATATTTATCAAACCTCATTTTTTCCACGATCACCCTTTCATGAATTTACAGAAGGAAAATTAAGGAAATGAAAAATATGTTTGTATGGTATTTTTCAATGGTTATTATAGATCAGAATGTAACCTCTTAATTGACATTGAAGTTTTTATTTATTTACTATTAATCTGCAATTCATTATTGAACATTACATTTATCCTTTATTCATAAAGGATATATTTTTCCTCAGTTTTCAAGGAAGCATTACTATATTTATTTCTGTTTTTAATATGTAATTGCTTGCCTGGATCTTTTTATTTTACAGTCATTACAATCAATTGCATCATCTAACAGCAATAGTTTTATCAGTCTTGTTAACATTTCACATTTTATTCTTCCTTAAAAATTGCCTGAATAATTAATCCATACATTCAGTTAAACAATCTCATTAAGAATATACCTGCGCTTACAGCAGCATGGATTCAGTATTTGACTTTCCCAATTGTATGTCTATATCTTGATATCCTCTCAGGGACAATTTGACTTCACATGTAGCTTTTACCAGTAGAATGGCATCGATTAACAATTATTATAAATCACATGAAGAAAGTTTGAATTAAATGTTAGTGTGCCTCTAGAGATAATACAACATAGAACACTAATGTGCCTCCTCTACAGTCATTAGATAGTTATCTGGCACTGCATGTATCAGGTGTCAGGGATGCTATAATAGCTAACACTCTTAGTGCTCTATAAGAGTAAGTAGTCCAACTGAGGAGGCAAACATACACACTGGAAAGTATAATACAAGGTGAAAATTGGTATGTTTATATTCTTGCTGGGAGATTTAGGAGTTAACATTTTAGCCAGGCTTAGCCAAGATTTGGGGTCAAGGAAGCCTCTCTTGATAATGTCTTACCTACACTAAGTAGTGAAGAGTGCTTAGGAGTTAGTTAGGTGAGAAGGGGTGGGGACATTAATCCAAGTTGAGAAAAGCTGCATTTGGAGAAACTACGCAGGATAGGGGCTCGACATCAGCAGGTCTGACTGACTGGAACAGAATAGTGAAGAGTTTGTGTTTGGAGATTGCCAAGAAAAGGACACTATTATTCAGTTTCTATTGGGCCATGTCCAGGGACAATAACGGACCATGAAGAGAAAGGTAAGAGATACGTAAAAAAATGATTCATTGGATTAATTTGGATTAATATTTCATCAAATTTGTGAAGCAAAATACTACTCTCACTATAACTTAATATGTTTTCAAAGCTTTTTTCACATAAGGATGGTAAAAAATCACAAGTATCTGGAATGATTTCTCTATTTTTTATTTATACTTAGCATGAGAGGACAAGAAAGTATCTGCTTTAGAACCTAAGAATAGACATATAGCAGAAATGTTTAAAAATAACCCTGATTAATTTAATTATTCAACAAATATTTGAGTTTTCATTATGTGGTAGATATTGGGCTAACATGAACACTCAGTGATGGACAATGTAGATTTGTTTCCCATTTTCTTAGAACTCATGGTCTAGTCTGTGAGAAAAAAAAAAAAGAGCTTAGACAGATAATGTGTGCATCAGACCCCAGCAGGCAATTTCTCCCTAAGGGATGTGAAAGTTTCCTAGCAGGAAAGCAAAATGCTCACAAATTGCAGTGTTCACAGCTAATGTGCAAGGTAACATGAATGCATGAGGCAATTCAGGTGCCAATATACTTTTATTGCAATAATGATTAATTATGTTGTAGTAATACTGCTGTTTAAAATATAATACATGCCAAATAAAAAGTCAAATCAAAGCATGATCATTACTTGAAAAATAAATCCACTAGTATAATGGAGGATTATGAGGGAGACCTTTGAGAGACTATCACAGAGGCTCCGTGACCCCGGATCATTGAGATTACAGAACAGAAGTATATAGAGGCCCCAAAACTCACAGTGATAGTAAATAATTACCACATTAATCAAAGGAAAAAAAGGAGAGTAGAGGAAGTATGTTTATATTATTTATCAGCTTAAGAAGGCAACTGAGAAAATAATAAAATAACCACCTATCCTGGATAATTATGAATACAAGCACAAAACAGACAAACAAAACATTTTATACATTAAGAGGTTCAAAATAATAGCATTTATAATAAGTGGAGAGCCAGGCACGGTGGCTCACGCCTATAATCCTAGCACTTTGGGAGACCAAGGCAGGTGGATCACTTGAGGTTGGGAGTGCGAGACAAGCCTGGCCAACATGGTGAAACCCCATGCCTACTAAAAATACAAAAATTAGCCAGGTGTTGTGGTAGGTGCCTGCAATCCCAGCTACTCAGGAGGCTGAGGCAGGAGAATCACTTGAACTCGGGAGGTAGAGGTTGCAGTGAGCCGAGGTCGCGCCACTGTACTACAGCCTGGGCGATACAGGGAGACTCCGTCTCAAAAATAAAATAATAGTAATAATGATAATAAGTGGAGAAAATCTAATAGTAAAAATAGTGACCTGGTTAGACAAGTATGGCAGATACTCTGGAATATTACACCACAGTTGAAACACTCCTGAACCAATTGCCTTTATCATAACTGGGATGTTAGCAAAGTTTCTGTAGGAGCCTCATCATCTTAAGTTCTACCAGCTTTCTTCTCCTGAGACTGTTGGATTCTACTTGTTTTGTCGTTTTCATAATGTCAGTAGTATTTGCCCTGCATTTCTTTCTCATTCTGAATATTCCATGTGCCTTGTATCCTTATCTAAATTCCTGTTAAATAAATACATTAAATTCCTATTTATTAGTGATTAATAATGACTTATCTGCCCAGAGAAAATTACATCCTAAAGTGCATTACAGTCTTATGCTTAACACGGGAATACTTTAGGCAACAGGGAGTAAAAGGAGGGAGATTTCTGGAGGTTGGCTCTATTTATGAAATCTGTAATCACCATAGCATGCAAGTGGTTTTGCACAAAACTGTCCACGCACCCCTCCCTTTCTGATCATCTTTATGTCTTTATTTAATAGATGAAAGAAGTAAGGCTCAGAGGTTTAGTGAAGCTGAGAGACTGACTTTGGCAGTCTGCTTTCAGTTAATGTTTCTCTGTCCTATTGCATGAGGCCTTCCTATTATCTTGAAAGCATTTCTGATTACATCTTACTCTTCAAATATGGTCCTCAGTGTTGCTGGCCCCAATCTTGTTCACTATCATTCAGATTTTCTCTCTTGTTCTGGTGCTTTGACTGCCAGGGACAAGGTCTATCTCCAGACAATTACAGTTCTAACATTCTAGATCCCAAGTCAACTGTCTTATATTTACATGTGTTACTGATAGAAAGAAATATTCAAAAGGAAATATGAATCATTCCTTAAGTGAAAAATCATGCAGTTTATATATTGCTTGGGGTTAGTGTAATTTAATTCAAGTTTGAGTCAATAACTTGCATTTTCCAGAAAATGACAAATAGCACAATAAAATCATGGCCATGAATTCTACCAAGATTTAAAAAAATTTTAATATCAAATTATAGTTCACTGATTCTCCAACATTCATTTCATGCATAAACTGCTGCATTTAAAATTACTGATTTCTAAATGAGAATTGTATCAACATTTTGATAAAGTAAAAGACATAAAATACTGTCTCAATGTCTAACCACTGATACCAGTAAAGACAGAGACTAGCTTTTAAACAAAGTAAGTCCTGTGGAGTGGCCGAGATTGTTTTTCTTGGGGAAAAGAAGGAGGAAGAGGAGAAAGAGAAGAGGAAGGAGAAGGAAAAGGAGAAGATGGAGAAGAGGAAGAAGAAAAAGAAGGAGAAGAAGGAAGAGGAGAAGAAGTGTGTGTGTGTGTGTGTGTGTGTGTGTGTGTGTGTGTGTATAGAGAGAGAGAGAGAGAGACAACAATAAGATCATGAAAGTTTAATTAATCGCTGATTTTATTTGGAATACTTGTGTTTACCTAAGTCCTACTTTGTCCTTTGCAGTAAGATTATTAAGGTTTAAGGTTTTTTAAGGTTTAAGGTTAAAATCAACTGTCTCCTTGCACTTTTCACTATCACTGTGAAGTGTATCCTCATATAAATGATTTAGTGATTGCTTTCATGTCCATGTCTGCCTGTATTGATTAACCTTCAAGATGGAGGCTATTGTGTGTATGGCAGGCATTAACAGTGCTCACTGGAGATTTTTCTCCTTCTGGGCTCATAAGGATTATACATCCCTAGTTCTGTTAAATTAGGACTGGTTATGGGATTATTTTAGCTAGTAAGTTGAACGTGGAGATGGCATATGTTATTTCTGGGCCAGAGTATTTAATCTCAAGTGTGAGACACTATAGCATTCTCTTCCCCTGCTGTTTATATCATGGATAGTAATGCAGGGATGGAATAGCTATCTGGATGTCCCTGAGTATGACATGCAGATTCCCTACATTTAAAAAGAGCAATCTACATCTACATTTAAAAAGAGCAAGAACAAGAAAAAAGTTTTTCTTTTATTATTTTGTGGGGTTTTTTTGCTTTTTATATTTAAATACTTTTTTATTGTTGAGGTTATTCTAACAGAGAATCGATCATATCTATTTTTGATTCCACCATAACACTTACCTCAATGCTTACATATGTTCAGCATTCAAGACGTATTTCTTTTTTTTTTTTTTTTTAAATATTCATAGCACTTTAATTTGTAATAGCACCTTAATTTGTAATATCCCCAAACTGGAAACAAACCAAATGCCCATCAACACAAGATGGACATATTGAGGTATAAACAAATTGAGGTATATCAATACAATGAAATACTATTCAGCAATAAAAAGAAATACATTATAGATACAGCAACAACATAGACAAACTCAAAATAATTATGCTGAATGAAAGAAGGCAGACATAGAGTACACACTACATAATTCCATTTATATAAAATTCTGAAAAATACAAATTTGGTAACAGAAAGAAGATACGTGGTTGCGTGGGGATAGGGAGGACATAGAAGAGCCAGGTGGAGGGAATAAAGAAGAACAAGAAGAAACCTTGGGAGTGATGTCTGTATACATTCATTATTTTGATTGTGGTGATCATGTCACAAGTATATGCATATATCAAAACTTATCAAACTGTACAATTTAAATATATGCAATGTGTTATATGTCTATTGTACCTTAATAAACTGTTAAATGAAAAAAGGAAAAGGTTTTTTTTTTTTTTTTTTTTTTTTTTTTTATTTTTATTTTTATTTTTATTTTTTTTTATACTTTAGGTTTTATGGTACATGTGCCCAATGTGCAGTAAGTTACATATGTATACATGTGCCATGCTGGTGCACTGCACCCACCAACTCGTCATCTAGCATTAGGTATATCTCCCAATGTTATCCCTCCCCCCTCCCCCCAACCCACAACAGTCCCTGAAGTGTGATGTTCCCCTTCCTGTGTCCATGTGTTCTCATTGTTCAATTCCCACCTATGAGTGAGAATATGCGGTGTTTGGTTTTTTGTTCTTGCGATAGTTTACTGAGAATGATGATTTCCAATTTCATCCATGTCCCTACAAAGGACATGAACTCATCATTTCTTATGGCTGCATAGTATTCCATGGTGTAGATGTGCCACATTTTCTTAATCCAGTCTATCATTGTTGGACATTTGGGTTGGTTCCAAGTCTTTGCTATTGTGAATAATGCCGCAATAAACATACGTGTGCATGTGTCTTTATAGCAGCATGATTTATAGTCCTTTGGGTATATACCCAGTAATGGGATGGCTGGGTCGAATGGAATTTCTAGTTCTAGATCCCTGAGGAATCGCCACACTGACTTCCACAAGGGTTGAACTAGTTTACAGTCCCACCAACAGTGTAAAAGTGTTCCTATTTCTCCACATCCTCTCCAGCACCTGTTGTTTCCTGACTTTTTAATGATCGCCATTCTAACTGGTGTGAGATGGTATCTCATTGTGGTTTTGATTTGCATTTCTCTGATGGCCAGTGATGGTGAGCATTTTTCATGTGTCTTTTGGCTGCATAAATGTCTTCTTTTGAGAAGTGTCTGTTCATGTCCTTCGCCCACTTTTTGATGGGGTTGTTTGTTTTTTTCTTGTAAATTTGTTGGAGTTCATTGTAGATTCTGGATATTAGCCCTTTGTCAGATGAGTAGGTTGCGAAAATTTTCTCCCATTTTGTAGGTTGCCTGTTCACTCTGATGGTAGTTTCCTTTGCTGTGCAGAAGCTCTTTAGTTTAATTAGATCCCATTTGTCAATTTTGGCTTTTGTTGCCATTGCTTTTGGTGTTTTAGACATGAAGTCCTTGCCCATGCCTATGTCCTGAATGGTATTGCCTAGGTTTTCTTCTAGGGTTTTTATGGTTTTAGGTCTAACATGTAAGTCTTTAATCCATCTTGAATTGATTTTTGTATAAGGTGTAAGGAAGGGATCCAGTTTCAGCTTTCTACATATGGCTAGCCAGTTTTCCCAGCACCATTTATTAAATAGGGAATCCTTTCCCCATTTCTTGTTTTTCTCAGGTTTGTCAAAGATCAGATGGTTGTAGATATGTGGCATTATTTCTGACGGCTCTGTTCTGTTCCATTGATCTATATTTCTGTTTTGGTACCAGTACCATGCTGTTTTGGTTAAGGCTACAGTAATCAAGACGTATTTCTAATTGAGGATTATTTGTCACATTTTGTCATTGCTTGTTTATTAATTGGTTATATGACATACTAAATCCTAGGGAAGTTGTTTCTTGAATTTTAAGAATATCATCAACCTTCAAAGGATAAGGATTTCTTTAGAATGTCATAAAGTATGTGTTCATTTCTTTTGATGTAGGCACATGGAATTCTTAGATTGGGTGAGAATATTACCTATGCATTTATTATTATATTTTCCATGTCACCTTATCTCAAAGTGCACCCAATGCTTCAAGTTTTGTAGTAGAATCCAGAATTGTGACATTATTTTCAGAAATTGAAAATGAAAAACGAGCTTTATTTCCAATCAAAATACTCTTAAATGTTCATAGCATTTATTAGATGTTAAAATATTCCACAGTAAAATTCAACCTAATTTAACAAAACATAGCGAAGGCTTTACTCCAATTTTTTCAAGTTATGATTTGCTTTAAGGGGTAATTATATTGAGGCTAAGAAAAACTCCTTTCATGTGCATAAAAATGCAGGATGCATATGTGTACTTAAAAATAATCTTGATGAATTCTGGTAATCAAATACTCAAATGAGACCTCCATATGTTATATGTGGGAGGTAAGATCTCTCTCACTGCAACATTGTGTATGATCACCAAATTCACAGTCCCATAGGGATAATATTTATTATCATAAAATGTACTATAGCATTTGAAATCTGAGGTTAAACATTTTACTGCAAGGTTTATGAGGAGACTGTGAATCTCAAGCGAATTCATTGCATGAGAAAAGTGAATTTATTATCAAGGGCATGAAAAGAATCAGTCTTCTGAATGCTTAATACATTTTGTTAAAACATGTTATTCCAAAATCCACAATGCAAGATGTGTCTAACCTCTAAATTTCAGTACTTTTAAGGTCTTGACAAAAAGGTAAATAATTCACATGTATTTATCATTTAAAAAATACCAAAGAATAGCCAATGTTACAATACTGATTTTTCTAAGCTATTTGATAAGAAAGGAATCTAATGCAGTCTAATATAACGGGCTTGCCTTTCAATGTGCATCACATACAAAGTGGTCAAAATCTTAAAATATCACAATGAATGCTGGGTGTGGTGGCTCACGCCTGTAATCCCAGCGCTTTGGGAGGCCGAGACGGGCAGATCACGAGGTCAAGAGATTGAAACTGTGCTGGCCAACATGCTGAAACCCCGTCTCTACTAAAAGTAGAAAAATTAGCCGGGCATGGTGGTGTGTGCCTGTAGTCCCAGCTACTCGGGAGGCTGAGACAGAAGAATCACTTGAACCCGGGAGGCAGAGGTTGCAGTGAGCCAAGATCGTGCCACTGCACTCCATCTCAAAAAAAAAAAAAAAACAAAAAAAACACACAATAAAGTGATGGGTGGAGTTGATAATTTTTTAAAACATCTTGGAGTATAAAACATACATTCTTGATGGTTCGCAAATATTGATTGAGTTACTACGTGATGTGCTAGATTTTAAAAAATATAACTGTCTTGAAATGTCACTACAGAAAAGGTCAGTAAAACTGAATTGGCAATATCATGAGATCTTTGATGGAATCTAATTAGCACCAAGTTAAGATTCTGAAAACATTTTGTTAGACTGACAAGAGATTAGAAAGGAAACAGATGATACTTGAGAAAGGTCCTTTCCCCCCTAATATATATGTATAATTTCCATTATGAAGAATTAGAACTTCATACATGGAACAGTGAAAAAACAGACCAGAACATATTTTCTTTCTTGAAAAGCACTATTCCAGCAGCAATGGAACAGACTGCTGAGGTCAGGAAAGTCCCAGAGCTAGACGGTGTTTGCAAAGCCAGGGAACAGGTTTTAGTGTGAAAGAAATTCCCCATGGCCAAATGATGGAAACATAAGGAAATTATTCTGATGAATATGAAACATGTTAAGCATTATTTACTCTCATCATAAAATAGTATAACCAGCTTTTGTTTTGCCACATGTAGCTTTTGGGGCCTACTTTTTTTTTTTTTTTTTTTGACAAATAACAAATGAGAAAACAAGTTGGAGTTAGGCAAGCCCTGGTGATGGTATAAGGTAAAATGGCCACCCAAACTGTGAACTTGCCATTGAATTAATGCTGCTACTGGGTAAATGAAAATCCAAAGATGACAATAACCCCGCCAGCACCCCCCACCTCCACACACACACATACAAAAACAGTACGTGGAAATTTGCAAACAGGTTTTAAGGCAACTCTATTTTGGCCCCTGATCTAGAACCAAGCATACCTTTTTCCTTCAGAAACTCTGGTATCTTTCAACAAAGAGGTTGCATGAAATCAAAGCAAGTGGCAACACATTTGGAAACAGACAGGACGGTGCCCATCTTTTTCTGATTTATATGACCCACCCATACAGGACTAGCTTACTAACTGTTCTTATCTCTGTAGGAGGAGTCATGATAGTCAGTCGCAGTAATCATTTCACATTGCTTCCTCCCCCTTTACACAGTGACCTTCCTTGAAGGAAAGAAGCTGTATGTTCTCTTTGAAACCCCGGAACCTGATTCAATAATGAATGTATCATACGTTATCATCTTGTGTTTATTCATCAAAATGGATTAAAATATATTTAATCAGTTGATTGCAGGATTTTGACAATAATCCAAATACAGGGAATGTTACAGTGTCTTGTATCCTAAGTGCTTGTACACTTTTCATCATTTTGGTCCAAAGAAGGGGAAAGATTTATTAAATGAGAAATGAGTATAAACAAAGAAGACTTTAAAAAGATGCAAATTATCATGAACAAAGGATGATATATTTTTACAGGGGCCATTTTCCTATTAAAATTCTGCTCAAAGCCATCATGTACCAACAAAAACTGTATAGACAAGAAACAATCCCTTTTCCAAAATTCTGGGAGCAAACGCCAGATGGTGACTGTGAAATTAGTGAAAAAAAAAAAATAATAATAGAAAAACATAATGGCCACAATGAAGTTCATACTGGAAGTTCTGCAAGGGCAATCAGCATAGCACCTATCTAATGTGGTCAAGATGGTCAAAAAGAAATAAAAGATAACCGGGTAACTAAAATTGGGAGTGCTTTGAAGAATAGAAGACTTCAGACTTTTCTTGTAGGGCATGTAATAGAAGAAAAAAATCAAAACAAAATCAGAGGGTACCATAGCCTATTTTACATACTAAATTTCAGAGCAACAAATTTTACACAGTGTGAAAGTCCACAAACAGGACTTCTGTAAAGAATACATACACATTTAGGTTCATAGTTAGAAATGGGTATAAAAAGATTTGAGAAATAAGAATAGAAAGTCCCCACATAAAAAGTACAGAGACAGAAAGATCTAGAAGCTAAAAACTAAGAGTAGATAACATAATGCCAGGGTTAAACAGAAACTCTGCATCTGAAAACAAAGGGTGACCATGAGGCAAAGTATATCAAATAACACACATAGGAGAAGTAGATGAATGTATGTGGGCCACCCTGGCATCCACATGCATTATTGCGGAGAGATATTATGTTTGCCTAAGTAAGTGTTTTTGTCATTTTGTTTTGTTCTGCTGCTTTTTCTCCCAATTCCATGGTGCTAGAGAGTACTCCATAGAGAGAAAAGTATGACAAAAGCTGATACCAGAACACATTGATTCCGGAAGTAATAAAGCCTAACAAGTAAAAAAGAGTGTTGTGAGGGAGAACATCAAACTATTGAGGATAGAACATCTAATTTTGCTTTTCTGCAATCCCAGCTATCTTCAGGAAAGGAATTTTTTTTTTTTAATAACTCAAGCAATCAAGAAAATGGGGAGATAGGAGGGTAGACACAACAATAGCTTAGAAGCTGGAAAACAGGTGGATGCATGGTAAATGACTAATGAATGAGTACTAACTGGCAGTACCACATTCCTTTGACTGTGGGAGTTGGGGACAAGGAAGGAAGCATCTGAAATAAAGAGAGAGGGTCAAAGGGATAGTTGAAGGTGTTGGAGAAGTAGTTAAAGCTATTATATATCAATTATAGAGCTGGACATAAATCAGAGATACGGTAATCAAAGAAAAGCAGAGACACTAGGCTAAAACATTAATTACATATCTCACAAATTTTTATTTATCAGAAAGGCCTAAAGGACTTTATCCACTGTAAGCACACATTTTGCACATTACTTTCCCGGGTTTAATGATCTGTTTTACTAACACTAAAAATTAAAACTCAATTTAGATTTCATCAGGAAATAGAGCTACTGTAGTCTGCAGCCAGATAAAATAAGAGCATTCAGAAAGAGGACCAAGTGTCTGACTTGTGAAGGAAGTATCCTTGGATGGTTTATGTTGGACAAACACATAGCTATATCCTCAGTGGCATTAATCTCCCAAATATTGCATCAATATCAAACCATGAGCAATCAGCTGCATTTGAGAGAAAAGATGTCTATCGTGTGTTTTAGAAGCCTTTTCATCTAAGACAGAATTACAAAGTTCTAACACTTGAAAATGTACCTTTGGCAACTTGGATTCATTATGTACAAATCTTCATTCCCTGGCAGTATTATATACATGAAGTGTCACCACTTTCACAGTCCCTCCTAGTTAGAACATCTCCTCCTCACCGCGTTACCCAAACATTCAGGAATTTACATGCAGAGAAAGCAGAAATCAGTTGAAGGTCCTGGCACTTATACAATGCAAATGAAAGGGAATCATAAAATATATCTATATTTCTCCATGCTTTGACTAGAAAGGGGAAATGTCATGGTTGTTGAGATTTTCCTCCACTGTAAATGTTAAATTATTAACACATGATTAGGGAAATTTTTAAGTGAATGTATTAAAACTTATTTTAGATATAGATTTCGGTTTGGTAAGTCTGAAAAACAAGGGTGTATCCATTTACATTTTGTGATTTTTCACACTCATTTTCTCCCAAAATTCGTTAATTACACAGAAGTTTCATAAAGAAAAGTCAGATTTCTGACCTCAATTTTCCTGGGGTTAATGTAGCCAAGTAAAGAAGTAAAGTAGGGTAATGCTTTGAAATGTCATCCAAAGTATTTTCTTTTTTCTTTTTTTAATGTATGTTTCCTCCCTGGAATTATCTTGGAATTAAGGCTAGGCCAAGGTGATTAGGTTTACTGCTACAGATAAGAGGCAGGAAGACACTGCCTAGGAAAAAAAAAAAAAAAGGGAAAGGAAAAGTCAGTGCTCAGCTTTGAACTTCAAACTAAATGCCCCAGGTTGAGTTCTCTGGAAGCAGATGTTGAGACAGAGTTTAGCATGTGAGAAATTTATTAGAGATTCACACCTGTAGAAAAAAGTGAGAGGAAGCAGGGTCAGGCAAAGGGAAAAGTGGAATTGCCACGAGGCCAGTGGGCTTACCATTCCCTGAGTGATTTGTATGCAGGTTAAGCTGCTGCTGAAAGCTGAGGTGAAGCTACAAATTACTTCCTTGAAAGAGGATCTAGCAGTGCAAGTCTGAGTCTATACACTAGATTTTTATAAAACATCAATTGCAAGTTTCCAGTCATGCTGTCAAAAGAAAGATTTCTTGGACATCCTACAGCTGAGTTTTTACATATCAATGCCCAAAATTTAGAGAATTAATCTCAGAGTAAGCTAAAGGGCTAGGAGGAATGAGAGCTTAAAGCAAAGAAATTTACAACACCAATTAGTCCTTCAAAACTGCTAAGGACAGCTGAGGTTGGGAAGACAGAAAGGAGAGAGAATATGACCATGATCTTCTCGTGCCATGAAACTCAGTTTTGGAGAATCTCCCAGAATTTGAATGCTGGTTCTTTGTTTCCTGACTGTGGCCTGGAGATTCTGGAAGACTCTAGGAGAATTCTGCTTCCTATTGCCTGGAAATAGTACAGTGGCAGTGGCTGGAGAAACCTAAGATCTGGGTCTGAGGGCTTCCTCAGAGAGGTACACACACTCCAGCATTTGTGGTGACATCAGGTAAGATTTCTTTATTCCAAGAGTTAGGAATTAGAAATTCCACCAAAAAAAAAAAAATGTGGTGAGAGAAGGCATCCCAGTTTTCAAAGGGAATGCTTCCCATTTTTGCCCATTCAGTATGATATTGGCTATAGATCATACATAGATCTTAATTACAGATCTTATTATCTCTAATAGATAATATCATAATTAGATCTTATTATCAATATGATATCTAATATCATAAATAGATCTTATTATTTTGAGATATGTCCCATCAATACCTAGTTTATTGGGAGTTTTTAGCATGAAGGGCTGTTGAATTTTGTCAAAGGCCTTTTCTGCATCTATTGAGATAATCATGTGGTTTTTGTCTTTGGTTCTGTTTATATGACGGATTACATTTATTGATTTGCATATGTTGAACCAGCCTTGCATCCCAGGGATGAAGCCAACTTGATCATGGTGGATAAGCTTTTTGATGTGCTGCTGGATTCGGTTTGCTAGTATTTAGCGCTCTCTCAGCACTCCTATTCAACATAGTGTTGGAAGTTCTGGCCAGGGCAATCAGGCAGGAGAAAGAAATAAAGGGTATTCAATTAGGAAAAGAGGAAGTCAAATTGTCCCTGTTTGCAGATGACATGTTTTTATATCTAGAAAACCCCATTGTGTCAGCCCAAAATCTCCTTAAGCTGATAGTCAACTTCAGCAAAGTCTCAGGATACAAAATCAGTGTGCAAAAATCACAAGCATTCCCATACACGAATAACAGACAAACATAGAGCCAAATTATCAGTGAACTCCCATTCACAATTGCTTCAAAGAGAATAAAATACCTAGGAATACAACTTACAAAGGATGTGAAGGACTTCTTCAAGGAGCACTACAAACCACTGCTCAACGAAATAAAAGAGGACACAAAAAAATGGAAGAACATTCCATGCTCATGTATAGGAAGAATCAATATTGTGAAAATGGCCATACTGCCCAAGGTAATTTATAGATTCAATGCCATCCCCATCAAACTACCAATGACTTTCTTCACAGAACTGGAAAAAACTACTTTAAAGTTCATATGGAACCAAAAAAGAGCCCACATTGCTAAGACAATCCTAAGCAAAAAGAACAAAGCTAGAGGCATCATGCTACCTGACTTCTAACTATACTACAAGGCTACAGTAACCAAAACAGAATGGTACTGGTACAAAACAAAGATATAGACCAATGGAATAGGACAGGGCCCTCAGAAATAATACCACACATCTACAACCATCTGATCTTTGACAAACCTGACAAAAACAAGAAATGGGGAAATGATTCCCTATTCAATAAATGGTGCTAGGAAAACTGGCTAGCCATATGCAGAAAGCTGAAACTGGATCCCTTCCTTACACCTTATACAAAACTCAATTCAAGATGGATTAAATACTTAAATTTTAGACCTAAAACCATAAAAACCCTAGAAGAAAACCTAGGCAATACCATTCAGGACATAGGCATGGGCAAGGACTTCATGACTAAAATACCAAAAGCAATGGCAACAAAAGCCAAAATTGACAAATAGGATCTAAGTAAACTAAAGAGATTCTGCACAGCAAAAGAAAATACCAGCAGAGTGAACAGGCAACCTACAGCATGGGAGAAAATTTTTACAATCTACCCATCTAACAAAGGGCTAATATCCAGAAGCTACAAAGAACTTAAACAAATTTACCAGAAAAAAATCAAACAACCCCATCGAAAAGTGGGTGAAGGATATGAACAGACACTTCTCAAAAGAAGATATTTATGCAGCCAAAGACACATGAAAAAATGCTCATCATCACTGGCCATCAGAGAAATGCAAATCAAAACCACAATGAGATACCATCTCACACCAGTTAGAATGGCGATCATTAAAAAGTCAGGAAACAACAGGTGCTGGAGAGGATGTGGAGAAATAGGAACACTTTTACAATGTTGGTGGGACTGTAAACTTGTTCAACCATTGTGGAAGACAGTGTGGCGATTCCTCAGGGATCTAGAACTAGAAATACCATTTGACCCAGCCATCCCATTACTGGGTTTATACCCAAAGGAGTATAAATCATGCTGCTATAAAGACACATGCACACGTATGTTTATTGCGGCACTATTTGCAATAGCAAAGACTTGGAACCAACCTAAATGTCCATCAATGATAGACTGGAATAAGAAAATGTGGCCCATATACACCATGGAATACTATGCAGCCATAAAAAATGATGAGTTCATGTTCTTTGTAGGGACATGGATAAAGCGGGAAACCATCATTCTGAGCAAACTATCACAAGGACAGAAAACCAAACAGTGCATGTTCTCACTCATAGGTGGGAATTTGACAATGAGAACACTTGGACACAGGGTGGGGAACATCACACACCAGGGCCTGTCGTGGGGTGGGGGGCTGGGGAAGGGATAGCATTAGGAGATATGCCTAAAGTAAATGACAAGTTAATGGGTGCAGCACACCAACATGGCACATGTATACATATGTAACAAACCTGCACGTTGTGCACATGTACCGTAGAACTTAAAGTATAATAAAAACATGTGGATTTAAATAGACTTAGGGGTCAGAGGAAGGCCACTGACTTATAAGAGGCAAAACTCACAGTTCTCAAGTTTACGTGTGAACACAATTGCTAAATGATCAAATGAATTTATATCCCTTAGCAAGTACTGTTACCAGAACTCTTTACAACCAGAAGGACATAGTTATGAAATCTAGATCCAGATTCAAAACAAAGGACTCAAGGAGAACAGAAGCTGAGGTCCAGAGACAAAGGATAATGACACAGCACAGACAATGACCAGACGACATTCCTACAATACTATAAGGATACTTAAACACACAGAACTGATACTCCTACCACGTCTCAACACTCAGAAACCATTGTGGGGACAGGACAAGAGAAGGCAGGATGGCACAAGAGGACTCTTGAAAAGAACAAATTCAGAAAGATTTAAAATTAGTTAAAATGGGATGATATAAAACTAAAGTTAAATAAAATTGAAACTGCAGCTTCCCTTTTGTTGTACTAACATTTCTTAGCTTAATAGTCACATATGCTAGGGGCTTCCATATTGAACAATTTAAATATAGAACGTTATCTCCATCACAAAATGTTCTATTGGACAGTACTACAAGATAATTATGAAATTAATTATTTTAAAATATTTATTTTTTACATTTTGGACATTTTAATTTAATGTATATTTTTAAATCATGCTACATGAAGAAACACTTCTTCAACCTGTTTGGAGTGAGAAATAAATTAAAAAAAAAATTCTTTTTGAAACTAGTTTCTTCACTCTTTACGAAAATACCATACTCAGGCTCACTACAACTCTTTTGCTTTCACCAACTTGCATTCTATCCCAAATAGCACGCATTTGAAAAATTCCTAGATGAATTTGTCTTTTCATAATTGTCTCCACATCAGAACAAATGTTCCATAAAGTTATCTATTATTTCTCTAATATTTAAGACAAGAGTGATCAAATGCGTGTCAGAAGGCTTCCACATAGCAGGACATTTTTGAGGGCCCTCCACATTGTAGCAGGCATCATTACACCATTCCATTTTGTGGCTAAATATATTCTATGGTATAATATACTACACTTTGTTAATCTATTCATCTGTTGATGGATATAGATATTTTGGCTGTTTTTTCCTTTTGGCTATTGAAAATAGTACATCTATCAATATTTGTGCACAGGTATTTGAATACCACTTTTCAATGTGGGGGTTATATAAATAGGAGTTGGATGGGTGGGCCATCCAATAATTCTGTGTTTAATTTTTGGAGGAATCACCAAACTGTTCTCACAGCTGTTATATCGTTTTATATTCTTGTAATTAATGTAAGATGGTTCCTTTTCTCCACATCTTCACAAACTCTTATAAGTATTGTCTTTTTGTTTTGTTTTTAAATATTAGCCATTCTAATGGGTATAAAGTGGTTTTGATTTGCATTTCCCTGATTACTGATAATGTTGAGCATCTTTTTCATATGCCTACTGGCCATTTGTATAACTTGTTCAGAGGAACGTCTCCTTAGGTCTATTTATTTTTATTTATTGGTTTATTTATTTATTTATTTATTTTTTGAGATGGAGTCTTGCTCTGTCTCCCAGGGTGGAGTGCAGTGGCATGATCTCAGCTCACTGCAAGCTCCGCCTTCTGGGTTCACGCCATTCTCCTGCCTCAGCCTCCCGAGTAGCTGGGACTACAGGCGCCCGCCACCACGCCCGGCTAATTTTTTGTATTTTTAGTAGAGATGGGGTTTCACCGTGTTAGCCAGGATGGTCTCGATTTCCTGACCTCGTGATCCGCCTGCCTCGGCCTCCCAAAGTGCTGGGATTACAGGTGTGAGCCACCACGTCCGGCACGTCTACTTAGGTCTAAAGGATGTACTTAACATGTGGGAAAATAGGCACTTAATAACTTTAAAAAAAAGCCTGTGGTTATATACCAATAGATATCATTATCAAATATTAATCCTTATCACCAACAAATGACATATATCGAGATTTGCAATTATTATTTTACTCCCTTTTAATAATAACCAAAATGTTGTTATGTCTGTTGCTATGGTCTGAATGTTTTTGTCCCCCTAAAATTTTTATGCTGAAATCTTAATCCCCATGCTGTTGGATTAGTGCCCTCATGGGATTAGTGCCCTTTTAAAAGAAGCCTGAGAGAGATTCCACAGCAAAAAGTCCTCTACTATGATTAGGATCTGCTCCAGATAGGACATACAAAAACAAATTGATCTTGGACTTCCCAGCCTTTCTGAATTTTCCATTTTCTTTGTCTCAATATTCTTTCCATAGATATTGTCTCTTTGGCATCACTTTTTAAGGTTGTGCTTCAAGAAAGAGTTGTGATGACAGGGCATACAATATAAATGGACTTGCACTGTCCAATTCTAGAGAAATCTGAGAATGAAAAAATAATGGAAATAATGGATTATAAAGTATATGTGTGCAGAAAGAAAAAGAAAGAAGGAAAGAAAGAAGGAAGGAAAAATAATAAAGAAAGAAAGAAAGAGAGAAAGGAAGGAAGAAGGAAGGAAAAGAAAGAAAGGAGGGAGGGGGAGGAGGGATAGAAGGAAGAAAGGAAAGAAGTAAGAAAGAGAGGACGGAAGGAAGGAAAGTTCGTTTTCTTTATAGTGATATGTCAACCAATAAATGCAGAAGTAATGGTAGCATTAGAACAGTAATAACAGTAAGAGATGGATACTTAAACTAGTGGTAGAAGTTTGATCAAGATTATGATACTTACATCATTTCAATGTACTTTTCCACAAATCCCTTTTCCCTCACACATGGTAATAATAATAATTTCAAATGAAAAAACCTGACAAACATTACTTTATTAAAGACATCAAAGTTAACATCAGAAATGGGCCAAGCCTATACCACATACCTTTTTATATGTTGCACTAAGAAGGACACAGTACAAGCATCTGATATTCATAATCTGTCAATATGCATAATCTGAATCTCATCATTAGGAAACAACAAACTCAAACTAAAGAACATTCTACAAAAAAATTTGTACTCTTCAAAATTGTTACTTTCATATAAGACAAGAAAGTCAAAAGACTATTATAAAGAAAGTGATCAAACAGATATGAAAAACCTGAAATACGTAATTCTAGATTGGTTCCTTGGCTGTGAAAAAACATGTATATAAAGGACATTATTAGGATAATTAGCAAAATTTTACTATAAAATATGGATTAAAAATATGCTATATCAAAATTAAATGTCTTCATTTTCATATTTGTTTCATAGTTATATGAGTATGGCCTTATTCTTAGAAAAAGCACACTTTACTATTTTGGGGGCAAAATGGCAATCATGTACACAATTCATTCTGAAACGGTTCCAATCTATGTACATTGGGCTAATTGTGAATTTAAAAGTTTACTTTGGACTCAACTCCACAAATGTTGACCTCATTCATTTGAATCACATTAGCCACCTTCACATTGTATCTTAACCTCTTTGTGGACAATTTTCTGATCACTCAATGCTCCTAGCACATATTCTAAGAAAAATTTTTTCATTATAAAGTGATTGATATGCCACAGAGGTAAATCAAAAACTGTATGTATTGAAGCCAAACATATGGCAACCACCTGAAAAATTGGTCAAGAAAATAACCACTAGTTTGACTACTGCTATAATAACTTTAAATCTATTAGTGTTAACTTCTGGCCTTTAAAAATAACGAAGGTTGGAGAAACTCTACAGTAAATATTTTGATGGTTTCTCTTACAACTTTATAACCCTCTTCTGTTTATAACTTCAAAGAAACTGTTTTTGGACTTTGTGATGTTTTCAATATTTTATCAGTTGTAAATGAAATTCAGCTTTTCTATTGAAATTGCTAAGAAGCTAGACTACAGATCTTTCAAAGTGGTATTTATTAAGTACTTTAAGTATTATGCAATGCTAAAGGTTTGATTTAAAAGTATAATATAAAAAGTGAGAGTTAAAAGATAGACTCATTGGGGATCAGAATTTTCATTGTTAAATTGTGGAAAATGCATAATAAGGTAAAAAAAAATGTCTGCTCAATATCATGTTGATTTGCTTATTAAGACATATGCTATAAGACATGGTATAATACTTAACAAATATGTTAATCACCACCTATATAATAAGCAAGGAGTTACGATGCTGATACTCTTGGATAATCATAATTTCATATTCAAACAGCTCATAAAACAATGCACGGTTAAATAGGGAAGAAAAGAGTATGCTGAGCAGAGGGTTCAGTGAGAGCACACTACTAGGCTGGGCACGGTGGCTCATGCCTGTAATCTCAGCACTTTGGGAGGCCGAGGTGGGCAGATCCACGTGGTCAGGAGTTGGAGGCCAGCCTGGCCAATATGGTGAAACCCCGTCTCTACTAAAAAATACAAAAATTGGCCAGGCGTGGTGCCGCGCACCTGCAGTCTCAGCTACTCGGGAAGCTGAGGCAGAAAAATTGCTTGAACCCAGAGGCAGAGGTTGCAGGGAACCGAGATGAGCCACTGCACTCCAGCCTGGGCGACAGAGCAAGACTGCATCTCAAAAAAAAAAAAAAAGAAAAGAAAGAAAGAAAGAAAAAAAGAAAGCCCCAAGTATGGCAGATGACGGAAATGGAACTAACTGACCTGCACTGGGGCTTTCTAAGTAGTTCATCCTGGCCGAACACAAGATTGTACTGCGAGCCCTGAAGGAAGATGAAATGCTTTATCTTGTCCTTAAAGTTAGCCCAATCATCTATCATAAAATTCCAAACTTTAAGAAAATTAGGCAAATTGGAAAACATGTACAGAGTGCCATTCCTTTATTTTCATAAAAGTGTTACTACATTAGGAGAAAGAAAATAAACCACATTTCTGTTCATCACATAAATCATGCAATTTTTCATACCTTTTAAGCTTGGCAAAATATAACATGTGGTTCTCTAAGTGCTTTTCTTTCTTAATTTTTAAACCCAGACATTTTTTCACAGAAATTAAACCCTTATGCTCCTCATTCTTTTCCACTTAACACATCAAAAAATGGCTCTACATAAGATATTTGACATTCAGCATAAATTTTATTCTTTATTCTCCTTAAACATAGAAAGTTATATTTTGCCAATGGTAAACAATACAAAATATTCAACTTCAGGTTGAATTGATAAAGTAGTATATGCTTGTGTGCCTGCATGTGGATGCTACTTGTGGGAAAACAGATGTCTACTCTGTTCTAAAAGCTATATTGACATGATAACAAGTGAATTGAAGAGGAGAAAAAAGAAATAATGTACCTATATTCTGCATAAACAAAAATAGTCACCCTTGTAAAGAAGTCAAGATAATAATTAGTTCACAGGACACAAAAATAATAGATTTATTCCATAATTCTTTTCTCTCCAGTATTCCAGTTGCATTCATTGGTATTAAATATTTTATACATTAAGTTTTCAGGAAAAATAACATCTAATATTATGAGAAACAATGCCATTTTAATACATATTACCTATTTTTTAATTTTGAAATCATCTGGAGAAGAACAATTATTCCCATTATACAGATGAGATATTTAAGGCATTGAAAGATTAAGTGGCTTCCTGAGTTGCACACCTGTAATTAATTAAGACAGGATTAATACCCAGATCTCCTGGTTTCTAAAGTATGGGATTTTTTTTTCCCTTATACTTTCTCATTCTCTTTGGCTTGTGAAACTCTATTATATTCTAATTAATTTAAAGGAATAAATTGTTTTGATCTGGGTCAATATGCATCTAACCTTCATCCACCTATATTAGACACATCTAAAGGATCACCTATTGGTGAAATATTATGCCTCCTTACATAATTTTAATCAGTTTATGATAGCATCAAACAGGGTTCAATTTACAAAATAATACTTGAAGCCCTGGCATTCATATTTAAAGATTATTTTTCTTTTCCAAAGGTTAATGTCTGAAAGTTCAAGAAATCCACTATTACATTATTAACAACATATTTAAGGTCATAAATACTAAGTAGATATTACAGATAAAGAACTAAAGGAGTTCACTTGGTAAACTCTTTTTGTCTAAAAGTTTCCATACAAAGTATACAAAGGGTGTTTTCTCCATAAAATTATTATTAAAATGTAGTTAAATACTAGGCATAGAGGTCCTCCTGCTATAAGAACTTAGGTCTTAAAAGCTACATTTGACTTTTGCTGAAGTAACTTAAAAATATGTACATTCATTAATTAGGAAATGTGAAGCAAACTGTTCCTTGTGAAACTTAGTATTTATTTGAATAAATATGTACACAATTGTTGTGCCAATTTGTCAAAAGAACGTGAATGCTTTCCAAAGATAAGATGTTAGTCTTATTCTGTATTGGAAAATCAGAAAGTGACATTAAGGCTTAGCTGACCAGATATTTCACTAGTGATAACAAAGACATATAATTGATGTTCAGGATGAACCAAGAGTATACGACAGAGCTTAAAACTGAAAGAACACTGGGCTTGGAGTACTAAAATAGGGTAAACAAATAGATGAATAAAAAGGATGAAGTAGACAGTATTTGGTGCATCGATTTGGCCCAGAAGTTGGCACCTGCTGCTGGATTGGAACATTTTTCTTTTTTTTATGAATAATATATTGGATAAAATTTACAAAGAGGCAGCCTTCAGTTCAAGTTTGAAAGACTGTTTAAGGAAATAGAGCTAGCCCAAGATACAAAATAGGTCATTAAAGGACATATACTCCCCCTCCCAGATAAGCTGTATTTTTTATTACCCTCATATCCCCATCATAGCACCAACTGCAATGGGTATTAATGTTTGTTAGTTCCAAATCTTCCTAAGAAGTCTGCACTCTTTCAAAAGAATGACCCCATTTTATTCACGTCTGTATCCTGGTATAATTCAAGTCTCATGGAAGGCCATGAACATAAAAACATCTTATTTTATTAATAATTAATCAATTAATTATTAACTAGTATAATTAATCAAAAATTATAACAATTTAATAAATTATAGTCATTCCTACTTCCTTCTGCTTATCGCACATTGTGAGATTAATTTCAATAGTATTTGAGAGGCAGGTGAATTTTTTCTCTGTGAATGTAATGCTAGGTTAGATGGACAGGACACACTCTGGAATGTCAGAATAAAGACTTTTGAGATCCAAGTTTTAAAAAAGCAATAAGAAAACTGGCAAAAATATCAAAATTACCATTTTCAGAAATCCAAAAATTAAGAAGCGGCTTGAAATAAACTAAAGAACACTTATTCAAGGAAAAATGGTAAGTCTCAGTTACAACAGCAAGATTTGCATCATTTTAACTTGCCCAAATCCACCCTGCTTTCCCCAGGTCTGCAGTAGCCCAGAAAACCAAAGACCATGCAAATGGAGTATCTGTAGAAACCAATGGCCTAACAGATGTCAAAGGAGGAAGAAAGGGAATGGCGCTCCCCAAAAGCCTCAGCCTGAGACAACTGTCACAATTTGACCTCTTGGGAAGCTCTCTGAAAGGCTCTAGCTTCACAACTTGTTCTTATCTGAATCAGAGCTCACTCTGTCTGAACATCATTACTCTTATGGCATTCATTGAAAATTGTCCATGGGAATTTTTAACATCACAGCTGCTCAAGGCAGCAATATCAGTTTGGGTTAACAGGAGGCAGATGTAAAAACTTGAAAGGAGAAACTGAGGAAAGTAGTGTCCAAATGGGACTTTCAAAAACTATCAGGTATATTTGGGAATATAAAAACAAGTGCAGGGTTGTGGGAACACACAGGAAATATCTAAAGAGAGCTAATATCTTACTTACGGCTGATCTTGAAACTCTGTACCACCAAGAAGTGAAGGCTAAGGCAAAGTCGTAAATTTCCTGCTGGAGCTTTGAAAACATGCCATATGACACACATAAGACCTACTGGCAAACTCTGGCAGACATTAATTCAAGATAGTCAGGTAAATCTCTATTCAATTTTTAGCCAATCAAGCTGAGAATTTATTGACTGTATACTAAAGTATATGTATAGTGACAAGGACTACAGACTTTACAGAATTGGTCCAGGAAAGTCACTAATCAAATGACAATCTCAAAAACTACAGAGTTGTTATGTTACATTATTTAAAATGTCAATTAGATGAAGCAGGGTATTTCCCTGACCCTTTCACAGGACTTGTGACAGGAGTGCCTCATTTACTCAGCCCACTGCTCTCAACTTCTTGTGGGAGGGAGTGTGTGAGTAAATGAAGTGGGAACTGGAGTGCATGAGTGGTAGAACCACCCAGCAGCTTCAGTTCAGGCTGCAGCAAACTCCACTCAGCCCCACCGTGTTCCACCCCTTGCGGGAGGGAGTGTGTAGGTGAGTGAGTGCAGGAGACGGGATGAGCCCTTTTGGGTGCCAGGAGGACCAAACTCCATGCGGGCCCTGCGGCAGCATCTGGGGGCAGTGCCTGTGAACCCTGAAATCCCAGAGGGCATGTTACAGTGCTCTTTTAGCTCTGCCATCTGCAGACAGCTTAAGTGTTAATAGCTCAGTAAGCCCTGTGCCTTTTCATATGTGGTGGCTGCCCTCCACCAGTGAGGGCAAAGGGCCAGTGTGACAGCATTTTGTATCCACATACATGGCTCCCGAGCTCTTGTCTGACATCCAGGAAAAATGAGGTTGCCCGAATGGATCGAAGAATGGTAAATGTGGGGGATTTCGTTGATGAAGAAAATGGCTCTCGGTGGAAAGGGGAGCTGAAAAGGGGATGGAGCAGGTAGGTATTCTTCCCCTGAAATCCAGACATCTCCAGTCAGATTCTTCTTTGAAGTTACACCATCAAGCTGTCCCTATGACATGAAGCCACTTCTCTCCAACATCCAGCCCTAGTCCCTGAAGTTCAGCTGCTTCTCATCTCTGCCAGCTGAATCTAAGGTCTTTATATGGCATAGGATGGGGGGTGGGGCAGGCCATGGGTAATTTAGGAAAAGACAACATTCGGGTGGAAAAAACAGGAAGAAAAGTTCTCACTTTGCACCACGGTTTCAGGCTTTTTGACTTGAGGGTGAGGTTTTGTCAGGAACTCGCTCTTTTCTGCCTAGAATTTCTCTGCCCCCTGTCCCTATCAAAAGATGCAGACAAATAAGAAAGTATGGCCCCATCACAGGAGGAAATGCTATCAATAGAACTGTCCCTGAGGGAGTCCAAATATTGAGTTCAACAGACAAAGACTTTAAATCAGCTACACTAAACATGTTTAAAAATTAAAGGAAACCTTATTGTGCGAGTTCAGGCAGCCTGGTGGGAAAAATTTTAAAGATAGTTATAAGAAAAAGATACAAACCTCTTGGAAGGCCTTGGGGTTGGGGATTGCATAACTTCAGTAACAGATCAGGCTGAAGGTAGCCTAATCCTCTTACCTTAAGTAAACAGCTTAAAGTAGTACAAAGGAATGTAAGGGAGTTTATCTAAATAACTTGTTTACTCATGTGGTCATAAAACTAACCTTTGATCTTTCAGGGGCAGGATGGCTCTCTGGGAGGGAGGGCGACCAGTTTAATTACCCTCTAGTTGTGTTGACTCAAAGCCTTTGTCGTTTAATGTGTGCTGAATAAATGCCGGCAGGGCCAGCTAATCAGGGCCTCAGCTGCTACAATTCTTTCAGTCAGCGACCTGGCCCCCAGCCCACTCTTTCACTGAATATTGATGTCTGAGTATGTTATTCATCTGTCATGCAGCTGGGGTCTGCGGGATAGACCCCTGTACCGTATTTTAAAATGCAGAGGGAAAATAAGAGTGATTTCTCACTGAATAGAGAACATCATTGAGGAGATAGAACTTATCTTCAAAAAGAATAAGTTACAAATTCTGAAGCCAATATACAACTAAATAATGAAAATACACTCTGCCCTTAACAGCAGATTTGAACTGGCTGAAGAAAGAATTAGTGACCTTGAAGATAGTTTAAATCAGATTAGCTGGTGTGAGGAATAGAAAGAAAAAAGAATAAAGAAAAATGAACAGGGTCTCATGAGACCTGTGAGACCCAATCATGAATACCAATATATGCATAGTGGAATTCCCAAAAAAAGAGAATACAGAAAAACAGAAACAAAGTATATTTGAAGAAACAATGGCTGGAAACTTTGTAATTTATGGTAAACATTAACCTGCACTCTAGAAACCCAGTAAATGAAAATCAAACTCAAAACATGCACACATAAACATATCATAGTTAAATTGTCAAAAGCCCAAGGCCAAGAAAGATTCCTGAAAGCAACAAAAGAAGAGAAATCTATCAAATAGAAGTGTCCTCAATAATAAAAACAGCTGAGTTTTCCTTAGAAACCATTGAAGCCAAGAGGCAACAGAATGACATACTAATAGTATTGAAGGAAAAAACACTATCAAGCAAGAATTCTATATCCAGCAAAATCCTTTCAAAAAATAAAGAAAGGATTTCTAGCTATTGGTTCACTATGTCAGAAGCTTGGAAATAACCCCTCCATCTTAACAAGTAAAAATCTGAACAGACTGTAAACTCAGACATTATTCTTAGATCTGTCTGAGAAGTGAGGTCACAGGGCAAACTGCTGCCTCAAAATTAGACAGATAGGCAAATACAGAGAATCAACAACCTATTAGCATAGAAATCCGTGAGTACAAACCTCTGTGGGAACCACTGCTGAAGTCTCACCGTGGGACAGGTTCAAGAGATAGAAACTGGAGGGGACTAAGTCATCAGGAGACCGCCTCCAGGAGCTCTTCTAGGGTCTCACAGTGAATATCAGAGAAAATGCTCCTTTTGTGTTTTAGACAAGAGGAGAAAAAGAAAGGAACCACTTTGACATAAGCCAAATAATTCTGTTCTTCTTAACAAAACATGCCCTCAGTAGAAACTACTTAACCAGAAACCAGAGCCTAACCTACTGGAGTTTTATCAGAGCCTAATGTCCTGTGGGAAGGATAATATCTCATTTCAATTATCTCTAGACTTCCACATGGAGAATTTCCATTTCTCCATGTGGAAATCCAACTCCAACCAATTTTAGCCATCCTATCTCACCTATGGTGGGGAGGGGACGGAGAAACGTGTGTAAAGTTCACATCCAGAGGAACAGGCAGACTTAAAGACTAAGACTTTATCATGGGACTTTAGATTGCTTGTCCTCTTCTCAGACATTATCATCACATTACTAAAGGCCTATTTATGACAGTACCTTTTAATCAGTACATCATGTCTAGCCATGAAGAAAAAAAATGCAGGCATACCAAAACGCAAAAGTCACAAGTTAAAAGAGATAGAACAAAAATCAAAACCAGACTCAGATAGGGCAGGGATGTTGGAACCATCAAAGTGGGAATTTAAAACAATTGTGATCACTTTTCAAAGGGCTCTCCACAGGGTAAACTAGACAGTATGCAAAAAGAGATGGACAACGTAAACAGAGAAATAAAAATTCCAAGAAAGAAGCAATAAATTCTGAAGATCAAGAACATTAAAAGAAATAAATGCCTTTCATAGTTGACTGTACACATGTGAGGAAAGAGTCTCTGACATGGGGTATAACTCAATTGAAACTGCCAAAACCAAAGAGCAAAGAGAAAAAAAAAAGACTGATAGAACAGAACAGAATATCCAAAAACTGTGGAACAACTACCAAAAGTGAAACATACTTATAATGGAATACCAGAAGGAGAGGAAAAGGAGCAAGGAACAGAAGCAATATTTAAAACATTAATAACTGAGAATTTCCACCAATTAATATCAGACAGCTAACTACAGATCCAGGAAGCTCAGAGAACACAAAGCAAGATAAGTGTAAAAACAAACACACAAACAAACAAACATAAAAACGCCTAAGCTAATCATATTCAAACTACATAAGGTCAATTTTTTTAATGCTAAAAAAAGCAAGAAAGTGGACAGTGAGAAACGTCTTGCTTATAGAAGAGAAAAGATAAAAATTACATCTCACATGTCTTAGAAATCATGCAAGGAAGAAGAGACTGGAGTAAAATATTAAAAATGTTGAGAAACAAAATCCACTATCCTAGAATTCTCTACCCTGCAAAATTCTCCTTCCACAGTAAAGAACATATAAAGACTAAGATAAAAAAAAGTTACAGGAATTTGGTCCCAGTAGACACGACTTGCAAGAAAGTAAAAAGAAGTTCATTAGAACAAATGTGATGTAGGTCAGAAACTTGGGTCTACAGAAAGAAGGGTATTGGAGAAGAAATAAGTGGATGTAACATACAAATTTTAATTTTCTATTCTTAATTGCTCCAACATAACAATTTGTTAAAAAATAATAATAGCAACATGCATCTCCCAGGTATAGGATGTCTAAGTATGACCTGTAGTTTCACTGTTAGACTTCCTGATTTTAATAAATGAACTGTTTTTATGAAAGAGAGTGTCTTGGTTCATTTAGGCTGCTATAACAAAATATCATGGACTGTGTGTCTCATAAGCAACATGCATTTTGTTTCCCAAAGTTTTGAAACCTGAGAAGTTCAGGATCAAGTCACTAGTAGGTTTGGTGTCTGATGAAGGTCCACTTTATGATTCATAGATGATGCCTTCTTCTTCTTTTTTTTTTTTTTTTTTGAGACAGAGTCTACCTCTGTCACCCAGGCTGGAGTGCAGTGGCACAGTCTTGGCTCCCTGCAACTTCTGCCTCCCAGGTTCAAGCGATTCTCCTACCTCAGCCTCCTGAATAGCTGGGATAACAGGTGTCCAACAGCATGCCCAGCTAATTTTTGTATTTTTAGTAGAGATGAGATTTCACTGTGTTGGCCATGCTGGTCTCAAACTCCTGACCTCATGATCCACCAGCTTGGCTTCCCAAAGTGGTAGGATTACAAGCGTGAGCCAGTGTGCCCCGTGAGATGATGACTTCTTATTGTGTTCTCATATGGCAGAAGGATCAAATGAGCTCCCTACAGTTTCTCTCATAAGAACACTAGTCCCATTTATGAAGGCTCCACCCTCATGACCTAATTCCCTCTTGAAAACCTCAATTCCAAATACCATGATATTGGGTATTAGATTAAACATGTAAGAGTAAAGGGGTACAAATTCTCCAATTTACTTTCAGTTGTTTAGCGCATACACACACACACACACACACGCACTTTATGATATGCATTTTTAAACTATCAAAATCTACTGTCAAATCATATTTTACCCCTTCATATATAATGTAAACCTTAAGAGTATACATTGACTTCCGTGTTTTAACCTTTATACTCATGTTTTGATACATTTTACTTTTGCATATCTTTTAAACTGCTCAATTCATCAACATGATTTTTGCTTTACACAATCAATTTTAATGGTATTAAAATTCAAAAGAAAATATTTAATATGTATCATCACACTTAATATCTTGGTGATCTTTTATTTGAGAAGATCTGAGTTTCCATTATGCAGCATTTTCTCTCAGCCTGAATAATTTTCTTTCACATTTCCTGCAGACGTCAGCTAGTGATAGTATCCCTTGATGTTTCTTGTCTGAAAAGGTTTCATATTCACTTATAAATAACATTTTTCTTGGATATAAAAATATAGGTTGATATGCATTCTTTTAAGTTCATTAAATAAGCCTCTGGTTTCTATTTATTCCAGTGATAAGTTAACCATAATTGTTACAGATATTGTCCTATGTAATGCCTCTCATAACTGGCTACTTTTAAGATTTTTTTCTTTATCACTGGTTTTCAGCAATTTGATTACACTATGCCCTAATATAGTGTTATTGTGTTTATCCTGCTTGAAATTTACTGAGCTTCTTGGATCTCTGAGTTTTCAGTTTTCAGTTTTCTTCAAATTTGGAAATACATTCAGCCTTTATTTTATTTTATTTTATATTTTATTTTATTTTATTTTAGATGGAGTCTTGCTCCGTCTCCAGGCTGGAGTGCAGTGGCACGATGTTGGCTTACTGCAATCTCCGCCTCCTGGTTTCAAGTGATTCTCCTGCCTCAGCCTCCCGAACAGCTGGGACTACAGGCACGCACCACCATGCCCAGCTAATTTTTTGTATTTTAGTAGAGATGGCGTTTCATCATATTGGTCAGGCTGGTCTGAAACTCTTCACCTCAGATGATCCACCCACCTTGGCCTCTCAAAGTGCTGGGATTATACATTGAGCCATTGCGCCCGGCCCAGCCCTTATTTTTTAAACAATTATTTCATGCTTCCCTCACCCCTCATTTTACCCTGGGACTTGAGTTTCATGTACATTGAACTGATCAATGTTTTTCCACAGTCACTAGATTCCATTCACTATCCTCCATTTTTTTTCTCTCTCATTCTCTCTCTGTCTAAAAAATTTCTAATTATTTCTCTGCATGTTTACTAATCTTCTCAGTAGTGTTTTATTTGGTTTTCAGCCCATTTGATGAGTTATTCAAAAAAAATTAGGTATTTTATTTTCAGCTCTAGAAGTTACATTTACTATATTTTATATCTTTGAATTCTCATTTTGCTATATATTTTCCATTGAATCATTAAGTATATTTATAACTGTCTAAAGCACTTTGTTTTATATTTTCATTTACTTTGTCATTTCTAGTTCTGTTTCTACAGTTGATCCTTCTCCTAGTTACAATTCACACATTCTTGATTCTTTTCTGTTATAGTGCTTGTTGATTGAATGCTGGGGACTGTGCTTGTTTTGTTTTTGAATATGAGTGCTATGCTCTTCCTTTAAAGCACATTGAAAGTGGTTTTTGATACTTAGGATATTTTCAAATCAGCTTGCTTTTTATAAAGTTTGATTTTTTAAACTCTGTTAAGATGCTTCTAACATAGCTTTTACTCTAGTGCTACTTAGACTTACCACTAGGAGTGACATTCTGGGATCTTTACTGAATTCCCTGAGTGCTCACGGACTTCTCTCTTTTATGGTTAGTTAGAATTCAAATGAATTCCAGCCCGGTATATTCTACAAATCTTTCATCTAATAATTCTGATATCAAATCTCATCTTGAATTGTAACTCCCACAATTCCCATATGTCATAGGAGGAACCTTATCAGAGGGAGGTGATTTAATTGTGGGGGCAGGTCTTTCCTGTGCTTGCGATAGTGAATGAGTCTCACAAGATCTGATGGTTTCAAAAGTGGGAGTTTCTCTGAACAAGCCCTCTCTGCCTGCTGCCATCCATGTAAGATGTAGCTTGCTCCTCCTTGCCTTCCACAATGATTGTGAGGCCTCCCTGGCCTTGTGAAATTATAAGTCCATTAAACCTCTTTCTTTTGTAAATTTCCCAGTCTCAGGTACGTCATTATCGGCAGTGTGAGAGCAGACTAATACAAATTCCTTGGTAGGTGTTTTGTTTTGTTTTGTTTTGCTTTGCCCAGGCTTGTGGAGTTTCTCTATGAATGTGCACTATAGTATTAAGCCAGAGACTCAGAAGCCATGTAAGATTTCTGCAACTTTTTGTCTGAATAGCATCTTCATCTCCAGTACTTAGTCCTACAAATTCCAATGCTATTGGCTGCCCTGAACACTCTTTCCTCAGCTCAGTGAAACTTCTTTTCACTACGTGTATGTTTTCTCCTTCCATTAACAGAAGTATCAAAAGTACCTTCAGAAAAAAAAGAAAACTAAATTTATTTATTTCCCTCTGTTATTGAATAGGTTTTAATATAACTTGTTCAGTTTTCTTCTGCTGTACAGCGAGAGGGGAGTATCTACTTCTGCTTACTTCAACATAATAGCAAATAGAAGCTACTATGTTGACTAATATAAAACAAAATAATATGTACCAGTTTAGTGTATCTGGCACTCTGAGCATGAATACTGATATGGTTAGGTTTCATGTCTCCAATCAAATCTCATCTTGAATTGAAATCCCCAGGTATTGAGGGAGAGACCTGGTGGGACATGATTGGATCATGGGGGTGGTTTCCTCTGTGCTGTTCTCTTGACCGTGAGTGAGATCTCATGAAAGCTGATGATTTTATAAGGCAGTTTTCCCTGCTTTCTCTTGCACACACTCTCTCTCCTGCTGACTTGTGAAGAATATGCCTGCTTGACTTCTCCCATTATTGTAAGTTTCCTGAGGCCTCCCCAGCCATGCAGAACTGTCAGTTAATTAAACCTCTTTTTACAAATTACCCAGTCTTGGGTATTTATTTATAGCAGTGTGAGAATGAACTAATACAGTAAATTGATACTGTGGAGAGTGAGGTACTGCTATAACGATACCCAAAAATGTGGAAGCAACTTTAGAACTGGGTAACAAGCAGAGGCTGGAAGAGTTTGGAGGGCTCAGAAAAAGACAGGATGATGTGGGAAAGTTTAGAATTTCCTGGAGACTTGTTGAATGGTTTTGACCAAAATGCTGATAATGATATGGCCAATGAAGCCCAGACTGAGATAGTCTCAGACAGAGATGAGGAACTTGGTGGCAACTGGAATAAAGCTGATTCTTACTATGCTTTGGCAAAGACTGGTGGCATTTTGCTCCTGTTCTAGTGATCTCTGGAACTTTGAATGTGAGAGAAATGATTTGAAATTGGGAACTTATGTTTAAAAAGGAAGCAGAAGATAAAAGTTTTAAAAAATTGCAGCCTGGTGATGTGATAGAAAAGAAAAACCCATTTTCTGGTGAGAAATTCAAGCCAGCTTCAGAAATTTGCAGAAGAAACCAGGAGCCAAATGTTAATGACCAAGACAATGGGGAAAATGTCTCTAGGTCATGTCAGAGACCTTTGTGGCAGCACCTCTCATCACAGGCCATGAGGTCTAGGAGGAAAAAATGGTTTCCTAGGTCGGGTCCATGACCCCCCTGCTGTGTGCAGCCTTGGGATTTGGTGCCCTGCATCCCAGTGACTCCAGCCATAGCTAAAAGGGGCCAAGGTATAGCTTGGGCTTTTGCTTCACAGGGTGCAAGCCCCAAGGCTTGGCAGCTTCCACATCATATTGGGCCAGAGGGTGTGCAGAAGACAAGAACTGAAGTTTGGGAACCTCCACCTAGATGTCAGAGGACGTATGGAAATGCCTGGATGTCCAGGCCAAGGTGTGCTTCAGGGATGGAGTCCTCATGGAGACCCTCTGCTAGGGCAGTGTGGAAGGAAAATGTGGGTTTGGAGCCCCCACACAGAGTCCCCACTGGGGCACTGCCTAATGGAGCTGTGAGAAGAGGGCCACCATCCTCTAGACCCCAGAATTGTAGATCCACTGACAGCTCACACAGTGTGCCTGGAACAGCTGCAGATACTCAATGTCAGACGTGAATGCAGCTGGGGCTGGAGGCTGTACCCTGCAAAGCTTGTGAAGGAGCTGCCCAAGGCCATGGGAGCCCACCTTTTGCATCAGCATGCCCTGGATGTGAGATATGGAGTCAAAAAATATTATTTTGGAGCTTTAAAGATTTAATGACAGTCCCACTGGATTTTGGACATGGTTGGGACCTGTAGCCCCCTTGTTTTGGCCAATTGCTCCCATTTCAAATGAGAACATTTATCCAATGCATGTACACCTATTGTATCTTGGAAGTAACTAACTTGCTCTTGATTTTACAGGCTCCTATGCATGAGGAATTTGCTTTGTCTCAGGTAAGACTTTGGGCTTGAACATAATGCTGAAATGAGGTACGACTTTGAGGGACTGTTGGGAAGGCATGATTGCTTTTGAAATGTGAGGACATGAGATTTGGGAGGGGCCAAGGACAGTATGATATGGTTAGGCTTTGTGTCTCCACTCAATTCTCATTTTGAATTGTAATCCCCAGGTGTTGAAGGAGAGACCTAGTGGGAGGTTATTGGATCATGAGGGTGGTTTCTCACAAGATCTGATGGTTTTAGAAGGCAGTTTTCTCTGCTCTCTCTTGCACATGCTGTCTCTCCTGCCACCTTGTGAAGAAGGCGCCTGCTTCCCCTTCCACCTTGATCATAAGTTTCCTGAAGCCTCCTCAGCCATGCAGAAGTGTGAGTAAGTTAAACCTCTTTCCTTTATAAATGACCCAGTCCAGGGAATTTATTTATAGCAGTGTAAGAATGGACTAATACAAATACTAAGGGATTTCATATGTAAACAATGACTCTAAACATTTTCTGTAGGATGACTCAATCTTTTTTGCCTACTATTTGGCCTCTGTTTAATACTTTAAGCTCAATATACTCTAATGTGTTTGAAATAAGCTCCTTTCAAAGCATCTTCAAATTTTGGTTAATACCACATTATTTGTGGACACAGAACATGTTTTCAAAATAGAAGTTGGTTTATATTGTTTATAAGATAACTTTTAAAATAAAAAGCATTTTGATTCTAACATAGAATAAAGTGTAGCATTCCTGGCTAGGAATAAGTTATGGAGTTTTGAAGACTGTTTTCTGGATTGCCATGGGGAATGTGCAGATTATATTAATGTTCTTGATGTTTCCCAGCTTCACGTATGTCATGACTGGCTATGAAATTCTTGGATCTATAAAAATGTAACACATTTTCTTTCCCATGTTTAAACTGATTTAGAGAAGTGAGCATGTATTGAGCATTTGAGCTAAAGCATGGAAGGGAGGCTAGGTTGCTAAACTTCCAAGTTTTCAAATGCAATCCCAATCACTGTACTTCTTCTTTTTCTTCTAGCTCATTGTTCCATTTCCTGATGTGTTGAAAGTTTAAGGGAGGGCGTGGTGGCTCACGCCTGTAATCTCAGCACTTTGGGAGGCCAAAGTGCGCAGATCACAAGGTCAGGAGATCGAGACCATCCTGGCTAACACGGTGAAACCCAGTCTCTACTAAGAATACAAAAAAAAAAAAAAAATGAGCCAGGCGTGGTGGTGGGCACCTATAGTCCCAGCTACTCTGGAGGCTGAGGCAGGAGAACGGCGTGAGCCTGGGAGGTGGAGCTTGCAGTGAGCCAAGATAGTGCCACTGCACTCCAGCCTGGGTGACAGAGCAACACTCTGTCTCAAAAAGAAAAAAAAAATAAAAGTGTATGATCTCTGCAAGTTTCAAGCTGTTATCAAAACAATCTCTTTCCTTTTATTGCACATGAATTGTGTTGTTACATATATACCATATTTTAGGCTTTATCAAATTATCTGAAACTATATGTCCCTGAGGTTCTTGAGCTCATGTGCCTAGATGTGTTCTGCATTCTTTCATAGTGTAATGCAAAGAAGATCAGATTACATTTCTACTTTTTAAAAATTTTACCAATGTCCATGTTAATTGTATAAAAGACTAACTGTATAACGTTAACTATATAAGAATCCTAATTACCCAAATAGCCTCTCCAAATACCAAAAATTAATGGTATATTTGTTAGGAGATACTGTAGTTGGCTAAATACTGCTCCCTGTTCACTTAATGACCACTTTAGCTTCAGAGTGTGACCTTATGTTGAAATTGGGTCATGACAGATGTATTTAGTTAAGGATTTGGGGATAAAAATTATACTTGATTTGGATTGGTCTCTAAATCCAATGACCACTTTCCCTATAGGAGGAGAAAGAAGACAGAGTTACTCAGAAAAATCTATTTAGGTGGAGCATAAATTGGCATTATCTTCCCCAGATCCTTTAGAAGCAGCATGGCCCTGCTGATACCTTGAATTTGAATTTCTAGCCTTTATATCTATAATATAATAATTTCTGTCATTTTAATCCACCAAGTTGTGCTAATTTGTTATGGAAGCTATACGAAATTAATGTGGTGTGTTTTTTAGAAATCTTGAATAATATGCCTCATATTAATCTATGCATCTCTAAGAATCACTTACTTTTGATGAAAAAATATAAAATGAATATAAATATCCCAAAGATAGAATTGACAAACACATTACATCATCCATTTAAACTACATATTTTGATGCTGGTTCTGGTAAGTATCTAATATCTGGCTGATTCTGTAGCTCAAGTAGCTACAGTAAACTATGAAAATGTTAAGATTGCTAGCCAGTTAGCTTTAACTCTGTTCTTTTCTAACATGATTTATGATCAGAACTCCAAGTCCAGACAATTTCACATGAAGTCTGTATGTGTGTGCATTTTATGTGTGTGAGAGAGGCTGTTCTGTTTTTCCCAGCTTTCCAAGAATAAAGAGCTCTGTAGTTGACCCAATCAACCTTGGAAATTACTGTATCAAATACTGTGGCTAAGTTAATCTTTATATGATACTAACTGAAGAATAAGCTAGACTTTGGGACCATCTCATTATCTGCAGTGAAGTGACTACCATCGAGTAGGATTATGTTACTTAAATTAGGAACTCCACAAGCAAATAATAGGTCTTTACTCCACAAAAGGTTTCTGTGGTGGAAAATATATGATCAAAAAATGTTAAACATATTTATTTAAGAAATCTTCATAGGCCATAAGATACTAGTATGTATTATGAATCTTCAGGGAGAAAAATATGCAGTATTTTTCAAGCTTATTTGTTCTTTTAACAGTTTTTATTAAATATCTATAGCAATTCCAAGTGCAAGTGCTCTGGAGAGCATCATGTGGATATAGCACTTCAATGCATGGTGGCATCATGGGCTTTTAGAGTAAGAATGACATAATACTTACTCTTATACAATATTGTCTTACTTTTTCATAGTCCTTGCATAACTTTTGTTTTTGTTTTTTTTTTTTTTTTAAGAATGAGTCACACTCTGTTGCCCAGGCTGGAGTGCAGTGGCACGATCTCAGCTCAGGTCACTGCAACCTCCACCTCCGAGAATCGAGTAATTATCCTGCCTCAGCCTCCCAAGTACCTGGGATTACAGGCCTCTGCCACCACACCTGGCTAATTTTTTTTTTTTGTATTTTTAGTAGAGACAGGGTTTCACCATGTTTGCCAGGCTGGTTTTGAACTCCTGACCTCAAGAGATCTACCCACTTCAGCCTCCCAAAGTGCCAGGATTACAAGCACGAGCCACCACACTCAGCCAACTCTAATTCTTATATTGTACATTGATACAGGTACTAATATAGGCATTTTACTTTCATTAAGTCACTTAATATTTTCAGTACTCTTATAGCATACGTATTATTATTATTATTCCTAATTAACATACTTAAATCACATGTCCACTGTAACATAAGGGCATTATGTTACAGCAGGAATTTAAAATGCAGGCCATCTGGTTACAGTCTGCAGATTTAACATACAATAAGAACTCATGGGCAAATATTGAAGCTTGATGAAGGCAAGAATAAACTAAGAAAGTAAATCAGTGTTCCTTAACTAGATTTGATCATGGATTCACTTGAAAATAGAAAGAAAGCCACAGAAGATATCTTCATAACAGTGTATACACATATATCTAAAAACATGTATATACGACTTTGGGAGCATTGCAAATCTCCTAAATTATTCACTGGGTGAATAATTCACAGGGTGAAAATCACTAATTTAACTACCTTTATGTGAAGTATGACTAAATTAACAGGTGCCAGATATAGAAAAACTATTAAAGTAGATTAGTGTGTAGTGGAATCATAAGAAATTTTTGAGGTTGAGGTATGGAGAAAACAAACTATTCCATATCATTCATTGGACTGGAATGTTATCCATACTGATATTGTTGTTTGCTGGCCCACTTTAATAATTCTTAGCTCTTTTTCTGTTTATTTTCTCAAAAATATTTTGGATAGTTAATTACCCTTATTTTGAATCAAAATTGTTGGTAATCTGGTGGGACAGGACAGCCCTCTGGTTCATTTGTTTACTCTAATCTAATTAAATGCATATGGCTTATATCTGCTTTTATTTCCATTTGACTTGGGTTATTAATTTCATCTTACAGGAAAGATGTAAGTTAAATTTATGAAGTACTTTGCAAATTAAAACAGTAAAATAAAATTAAATTAAAATTAATAAGTTTTTATTGTATTATCAAATCGAGACATTAAAATGAGTTTTTAATTTAAATGAATATATTAGTAGACTAGAACTTGACTATGCCCCCCAAAAACACAAATATTTTCAGAATAATGACTGAACGGTGGATTACTTGACTGCAGCCATGCATCATGAAAAATACATGAAAAGTAAAAGAGAATATGCCTGGGTTTATAATCACTTACATTCAAAAAATATCCATTGAGTATATTTTGGATAGTGTAACTTGTGCTAGTTACCTAAATCTTATGTAACGGCAGAGATTACATCTTGTTCCCCATAGTATCCTTCAAGTACCCCTGTTCTAACTGTCTACCACTTACAAAGGGACTTCAAAATGGCTGATCAGAGCCATAAAGAAGAACCAAAATACCAAGTAAATACTTACAGTTCAGATAGATCATCTAAGAGAGAATATTGGTATTCAACAGAGAAGTGACAGGAAATGTCTAAGTCAAGGAAGGAGAGGGAAGTGAGGCAGCCTGCTCAGCCAGGATTGGCTGGGAGCCTGGAAAGGGGCAGGGGTAAGTGTGGGGCAGGGGTAAGCAAGTGACTCACAGCTATCCACATTCCCACCACAGACTCCTACAATCCTAGCCACCAGAGAGTCCCTTGACCCATGTGGGCTCTGAGACTAACACAGGGAACTGCATGGTCATGGTGTGACTGCATTGTTCCAGAAAGAAGTTCATGCTGGGTCCCACCCTTATCTTGAGATCTAAGCAGCTACAGCTAGGTGCCATTTTGAGAGCCCAACCTCTATCAGACTGTCCTGCCCTAGGGCCCAACCACTACTACATCTCCACATCTCTGGGGATTCATTGATTTCCTCTGCTCACAGTAAGGCATTGCTGCTGGCTGTTGCCACCATGGCCAAAGTACAAGACATTAGCAGTAAACCCACTGCCTCCAGGGACAAAGCACATTTAAAAGTGCTCTGAGAAAAGGCTACCCCACTTATAGCCACCACATCAGGCCAAAGTACATGCTCTCCAGTCATCTATACATAACTGCTGCCACTGAGATCAACTTTGCCCTTCCTGGAAGCAGGACCACAGTGTAGCCACTGCTACCACCACCCTCACACTGTGCTTTAGTCCTGGGCATCATCTTTACTTACCTACCACAGTAAGTTCCTACACACACTATTGTGTAGGAAAGGCCCACTCACCCAGGCTTCAAACACCCAACCCTGCTCCCTGGAGGATACCATCTAGCAGCCTGGAGATCTCCTCACCACATTCACCATCATTAACACCTGAACATTCCTCCCTGGGGCCTGAGATCAGGCCCACAGAGTCTGCCACTACCATAATAGCTGTCAGTCACATGCATGTACAAACTAGGGGCCTGAGTACTGGGCAGCTACCATCAACAACAACATGGATTGCTTGGGAGACAGAGGATTGTCTCACCACTGCTATTGTCATTACCAATCCACACCTACTGCTTTAGGGGCTTAGGGATCCAGATCACCACTGCCACTGCCAGCACCTGAGCAAGCCACATGGAAGTCCAAGAATAAGCCTGCTTGGACTCACTAACACCAGTGTCAGCATATGTTGTCCTAGGGCCTAACTACAGGCATATTTGATCTATTGCTGCCACCATTGCAACCCAAGGACTGGCCTGCCTGATGTCCCTGTGCCCAGCAAAACTTCACCACAGCCTCCACTAACAACTATACCCTAAGCCATTGAGGAAATCACAGACATGACTGATGCTATTTCCAGCTAAATAAATCATACAGGACTACCCTACTGCACATACTAAGAAACAAAGCCAAAGTACCCTGCACAACAAACACCATGGACACGTCTTTAGGAAAAAGTCCCCCAGTATAAAAGCAAATTCAAGAAATTGAGAGAGTCAACTATTACATCAGGTGTACAGATATAAGGACAATGTAAGGACACAATAAACATTAGAAAGCAAGGAAATATGATACTTCTAAAGGAACACAATACTTCTCTAACAAAATATGCCAATAAAAAAGTTTATGAAATTCCAGAAAAATAGTTCAAAATAATGACATTAAAAACGTCATTGAAATTCCAGAGGACTCAGAAAAGCTATACTAACAGTTCAGAAAAAATAATTCAGGATATGAATAATAAACTTACCAAAAAGTTAGACATTATCAAAAAGAATCAAGCAAATTATGAAATTGAAGAATTCAGTGAGGGAAATAAAAAATACATTCAAAAACTTTAACAATAGACTAGATGATGCAAAGAAAAGAATTTCAGAACTTGACAAGTTTTTTTTAAGATTATCTAGTCAGACAAAAGTTAAAAAGAATAAGAAGAAATGGAGCCCACATGACATATCGGACACCACAAAGTGATCCAATGTTGATGCATTGGTGTTCCAGAAGGCAAAGAGAAAATGAAAGGAACAGAAAACCTATTTAACAAAATAATGGCTGAAAAACACCCAAGTCTAGCAAGAGATTTAGACATTTAGATATGGAAGCTTCAAGATCCCCAAACAAACACAAAGAAAAAGGTTTTCTCCATGGTGCATTATAGTCAAGCTGTCAAAAGTCAAAACAAAAAAGAACTCTAAAACAGTAAGAGATAAATGTCTAGTCACTTATAAGGGAACTTATATCAGACATACAGTAGATTTTTCAGTGGAAACCTTCCAGGCCAGGAAATCAGATGACATACTAAAAGTGCTGGAAGAAAAACAAAAAAAACCTCCTAACCAAGAATGTTATATCCAGCAAAGTTAGCTTTCATACATGAAGGAGAAATAAAGTACTTCTCATACAAACGTTAGCTGAGAGAATTCACCACCACTAGACCAGACCAATGAGAAATGCTTACATTAGTCCTATAAGCAGAAATAAAAGGAGGATAACTACCATTATGAAAACACTTAAAAGTACAAAACGCACTGGTAGACCAAAGACACCAATAAGGAAAAGAAAGGATTCAAATGTTACTAATACAGAAAACCACCATGTCACAATGATAAACAATAAGGGAAAGAAAGAAACAAAACAACCATAAATAAATGAATAAAATGACACAAATAAGCCCTCACATATCAACAATAACCTTGGATGTAACTAAATTAGACTTCCACTGAAATAACATAGACTGGCTGAATGGATTTAAAAATAACCCAACTATATGCTGCTATAAGAAACTCATCTCACCTGTAAATACACATATACATTAAAAATTAAAGGATAGCAAAAGATATTCCATAAAAAAAGAAACTAAAAATCCACAGGAGCAGCTATACTTCTAATAGATATAACAGACTTTACTTCTAAAACACTAAAAATAGACAAAGAAAGTCATTCCGTAATAACAGGTATCATTCCAATAAGGGTATATAACAATTCTCAATAATATATATATACACCCAACACCAAAGTGCCTATATATATAATGCAAATATTAGATTTATAAAGAGTGGGTTGAGGCCAGGTGTGGTGGCTCACACCTGTAATTCCAGCACTTTGGGAGGCCGAGGTGGATGGATCACGAGGTCAGGAGGTTGAGACCATCCTGGCCAACATGGTGAAACCCCGTCTCTACTAAAAATACAAAAATTATCTGGGTGTGGTGGCACGCACCTGTAATCCCAGCTACTCAGGAGGCTGAGGCAGGAGAATCGCTTGAACCCGGGAGGTGGAGGTTGCAGTGAGCCGAGATCATGCCACTGTACTCCAGCCTGGTGACAGAGTGAGACTCTGTCTGAAAAAAAAAAAAAAAAAAAGAGTGGGTTGAGTGTGGGGGCTCACACCTGTAATCCTAGCACTCTGGGAGGCTTAAGTAGGTAAATCCCTTTAGCTTAGGAGTTCAAGACCAGCCTGGGCAACATGGTGAAACCCTGTCTCTACAAAATACATAAAAATTAGCTGGGCATGGTGATGCAGACCTGCAGTTCCAGCTACTCAGTAGGCTGCAGCAGGAGGACAAAGCAAGTACCAGCCTGGTACTGATAGAGTGAAACACTGTGTCAAACAAACAAACAAACAAACAGAAGAACATTTAAAGAGAGAGATACACTCCAGTGACTCCAATGTCATGATAGTTCGGGACTTCAAAATCCCACTGCCAGAATTAGACAGGTCATCTAGACAGAAAATTAACAAATAAACATTGGATTTAACCAAACTTTAGACCAAATGAACATAAAGGACATTTAAAGAATATTCCCTCCAATCTCCAGGACTGATAATTTATTAGGTGAAAAACAATTTTCAACAAAGCTTTAAAAATTGACATCATGTTAATTATATTCACAGACCAGAACAGAATAAAACTAGAATCAATAACAGGAGAAACTTTGGAAGCACAATTACATAGAAATTAAACAGCATGCTCCAGAATGACCATTGAGTCAAGAAATAAATTCAGAAGAAAATTTTAAAAAAATTCCTTGAAATAAACAAAAATTAAAACGCATACCAAGTAAGGATGCAGCAAAATCAGTACTAAGAGGAAATTTATAGCAATAAACATCTACATCAAAAAAGTAAAAAGATTTGAAATAAATAATATAATGATGCATACTAATAATGAGTAATGAAATTGAATTTGTAATAATAATGAAAAAAAACCTCCCAACAACGAAAAGTTCAGGACCCAATGCCTTTATCACTGAATTCTGCTACACTTACAAGGAAGAACTAATGCTGATACTCTTCAAACTATTCCAAAACACAGAAGAGGAGGGAATACTCTCAAACTCATATTATGAGGCAATAATTACTATAAGATTATATTAAACTAAAAAGTTTCTGCATTGCAATGGAAACAACAGATTGAACAGACAATCTGATGAATGAGAGACAATATTTGCAAACAATTCATTAAGCAGGGGACTAATATCTGGAATATACAAGGAACTCAACTTAACAGGAAAAAATCAAATAGTCTCATCAAAAAGGGGGCACAGGGCATGAATAAACATTTCTCCAAAGGAGACATACAAATGGTCAACAGGTATAGAGAAAAATGCTCAACATCACTAATGATCAGTGAAATGCAAATAAAAACCACAATGAGACATCATCTTATCCCAGTTAGAATAATTATTATTAAGAAGACAAAAAACAACAGATGTTGGTGAGGATGCAGAGAAAAAGGAACTATTATACATTTTTGGAGGGAATGTAAATTAGTATAGCACCATGGAAAACATAATGGTGATTTCTCAAAAAATTATAGATGGAACTACCATACTATTCAGCAATCCCACTACTGGGTATGTATCCAAAGGAAGAGAAATTAATGTATCAAAGGGATACTTGCACTGCCATATTTATTGTAACATTATTCACAATAGCAAAGGCATGGAATCAATCCGAGTGCCCATCAACAGATGAATGAATAAAGAAAACTTGGCATATATACACAATAGAATACTGTTCAGCCATTAAAAAGGAATGATATCATGTCTTTTGGGCAGCATGGACAGAACTGGAAATCATTATGTTAAGCAAACTAAACCAGGCACAGAAAGACAAATATTATGTTTTCTCACTTATATGTGGGAGCTAAAAAAGTTGAATTGATGAAGTAGGGAGTACAGTGATAGATACCAAAGGGCCTGTGAGGTGAAGGAGTATAAAGAGAGTTTGGCTATGTGGGAATTCAAGATGAGATTTGGGTGGGGACATAGCCAAACCATATCACAAAGATAGAAGGAATAAGTTCTAATGTTTGATAACAGAGTAGGGTGACTATATTTAACAACAATATATTGTTTATTTCAATATAGTTGGAAGAGAGACTTAAAATGTTTCTAACACACAGATATGTTAAATACTCCAGGTTATGGAAACCCCAAATATCCTGACTTGATCATTATACATACTATGTATGTAACAAAATATTACATGTGCTCCATAAATATGTATGAATACTGTGTATCAATAATACATAAATGAATGCATAAATTTGAGAGTTTTCTTTTTCAATGCAAAAAAGAAATAGTTTACCATGTATGGTTTGTATGACAAGGTGCAAATGACTTAATTTCTCTTTCTTTATGTAAATAGAAACAATAATTATACAATAATAATCACATAATTACTTGCTAATTTAAATAACATGGCAACATACAGAAAGCAGCTTATCAGGGTCTAGCACAATGTCTTTGGCTCATAAATATCTGTTGAATGATTGTGTAAATGAAGAAATAAAGAATTAATGTTCTGGGAGTTAAAACATGTCAAACATATTATGGCATATACCAGTGCCCAGTGCACAGTCATTGCTGAAAATATATTTCTTCTTTTTCCTCTATAATTTCACAATGACTAGGAAATCTCAAGTTAACAATAGGATTTCATGGGCATGACAGTTAGTAAACTCGAGAGTAATTAATAACACTGGGTAAAAAAGGTATTTTTCTGAATGTCTTTTAGAGCTTGCTTTACTCTTGTGTGCAGTATTCTCACATTATACATTTATTTGTAAAGAAACAGTGATTTATCAAGTTATTTCTCTATAAAGAACTCTGCTTTGAGCGCCATGAAAGCTTACAGTACAGGGAAAGCCAAGTTCTTCTCAAAAAGAATAATATTTTACTGGAGAAAAAACAAGCTTAGTCCTTGAAAATACTATCAAAGGAAAAATATAAACCAATATGACTTTTTAGTGTCAAAATCCATGCCACAAGAAAGGACATGTCTGGAGCCAGGTGGACTTAGTTGGGAGGAGATTACTGGAGATGGAATTGCTTTTCATCCATTAAATGTGATATTTATTTGTTTAGCAACTGGCACACTACAAGGTGTTCTACATATGATATTTTACATATGATACATCATAATATACATGATATATTTTAGGTGATACATCGTAATCATCCAAAGTCTATCATTTAAGTTAGCATTAACTCGAATGTTGAACATTCTATGGATTTGTACAAATGTATAATGACATTTATTCACTATTATAGTTTCTTTCAGAGTATTTTCACTGACCTAAAAATCCCCTTTTCTCCAACTATTCATCCTTACCTCTCACTTCCAACCTGTATTTCACTGTTGTTTCAATTTGCATTTTCCTGATCAAATATGATGTGGAGCATGTATTCATGTGGTTCTTTGCCATTTGTTTACCTTATTTGGTGAGATGTTTGTTAAGGTCTTTGGCCTATTTTTTTGAAACGGAGTCTTGCTGTGTCACCAGGCTGGAGCGCAGTGGCACAATCTCTGCTCACTGCAACCTCCGCCTCCCTGGTTCAAGCAATTCTCCTGCCTCAGCCTCCTGAGTAGCTGGGACTACAGACGCGTGCCAATACGCCCAACTACTTTTTGTACTTTTAGTAGAGACGGGGTTTCACCGTGTTAGCCAGGATGCTCTCGATCTCCTGACCTCGTGATCCGCCCGCCTTGGCCTCCCAAAGTGCTGGGATTACAGGCATGAGCCACCATGCCTGGCCTTTGGCTTATTTTTTAATCAAGTTGCCTGTTTTCTTATTGTTGAGTTTTAAGAGATCCTTAGAGTTTGGATAACACTCGTTTATCAGATGTATCTTTTGCACATCTTTTCTCCAAGTTTGTGGCTTGTCTCTTTATTCTCTTGACAGTGATTTTTATGGAGCAGAACCTTTAAATTGTAATGAAGTCCAACTTACCGATTATTTGCTTCATAAATTGTGTTTTTGGTGTCGTATCTTAAAAGTCATTGCTACACTCAATGTTATTTAGATTTCTCCACTAGTTATCTTCCAAGAGTTCTAGAGTTTTGCATTTTACATTTTGGTCTATGATTCTTTTTTTTTTTTTTTTTTGAGACCGAGTCTTACATTGTCGCCCAGGCTGGAGTGCAGTGGCGCGATCTCGGCTCACTGCAAGCTCCACCTCCTGGGTTCACGCCATTCTCCTGCCTCAGCCTCCCGAGTAGCTGGGACTACAGGCGCCTGCTACCACACCTGGCTAATTTTTTGTATTTTTGGTAGAGATGGGGTTTCACCATGTTAGCCAGGATGGTCTCGATCTCCTGGCCTTGTGATCCGCCGGCCTCAGCCTCCCAAAGTGCTGGGATTACACTATGATTCATTTTAAGATACTTTTTGTGAAATATGTAAGGTCTCTGCTTGGATCCTTTTTCTTCCCCCTGTGGATGTCCAGTGGTGCCAGCACCACTTCTTGGAAAGACAATCTTGGCTTCATTGTATTTCTTTTGATACTTTGTAAAAGACAAATTGACTATACAATTGATCCTTGAAGAACACAGTGGTTAGGGTCACTGTATTAGTCCATTCTCACACTGCTCTAAGAACATATCCAAGACTGTGTAATAAAGGAAAGAGGTTTAATTGGCTCACAATTCCATATGGCTGGGGAGGTCTCAGGAAACTTATAATCAGGATGAAATGGGAAGCAAACACATACTTCTTTACAGGGCAGCAGGAGAGAGAAGTGCTGAGCAAAGGGGGAAAAGACCATTATAAAACCGTTAGATCTCATGAGAACTCACCAACACGAGAACACATGAAGGTAATTACCTCCATGATTCAATTCCTTCCACTGGATCCCTCCCATGACATGTGGGCATTATAGGAACTAAATTAAAGATAAGATTTGGGTGGGGACATGGCCAAACCATATCATTCCATCCCTGGTCCCACCTAAATCTCATGTCCTCCCATTTCAAACACAATCATGGTCTTTCAACAGTCTCCCAAAGTCTTAACTCATTCCACCATCAACACAAAATTCCATGTCCTAAGTTGCAGCTGAGACAAGCAATTCCCTTCTGCCTATGAGCATGTAAAATCAAAATCAAGTTAGTAAATACTTAGATACAGTGGGGTTACAGGCATTGGGTAAATACACCTGATCCAAAAGGGAGAAATTGGCCAAAACAAAGGGCCTGCAGGTGCCATGCAAGTCTGAAATCCAAGAAGGCAGTCATTAAGCCTTAACATGCCAAAATGATCTCCTTTGACTCCACGTCTCACATCCAGGGCATGTTGATGCAAGAGGTGGGCTCCCACGGCCTTGGGCATCTCTGCCTTTGTGGCTTTGCAAGGTACAGCCCCCCTCCCTCCTGCTTTCTTGAGCTGATGTTGAGTGTCTGTGGCTTTTCCAGGTGCATGGTGCAAACTGTTGGTGGATCTACTACCACTGTGGGGTCTGGAAGACAGTGGCCCTCTTCTCATTGCTCCATTAGGCTGTGCCCTATTAGGGACTCTGTGTGGTGGCTCCTACGCCACATTTCCCTTCCACTCTGCCCTAGCAGGGGTTTTTCAGGAGGGCCCTGATGCTGCAGCAAACTTCCGCCTGGTCATTCAGGCATTTTCATACACCCTCTGAAATCCCAAACCTTAATTATTGACTTCTGTGTACCTGCAGGCCCAACACCATGGGCACACTGCCCATGCTTGGGGATTGCACCCTCTGAAGTAATGGCCTAAGCTGTAAATTTGTCCCTTTTAGCCATGGTTAGAGCTGAAGCACCTGGGATTTAGGGCACCATGTCACATGGCTGCACAGAGCAGGGGGACCCTGGGCTTGGCCCATGAAATAATTTTTCCCTCCTAGGCCTCTGGGCCTGTGATGGAAGGGGCTGCTACAAAAGTCTCTCACATGCCCTAGAGACATTTTCCCCATTGTCTTGGTGATTAACATTCAGCTCCTCATTACTTATTCAAATTTGTGTAGCCAGCTTCAATTTCTCTCCGAAATGGGGTTTTCTTTTCCAACACATCATTAGGCTGTAAAGTTTCCATACTTTTATGGTCTACTTTCTCTAAGGCTTTCCCTGTAGACATTTCTTCTGCCAGATACCCTAAATCATCTCTTCCAAGTTCAAAGTTCCACAGATCTCTAGGGTAGTGGCAAAATGCCACCAGTCTCTTTGCATAGCAAGAGTGACCTTTACTCCAGTTCCCAACAAGTTCTTATCTCTATCTGAGACCCCTTAGCCTGGACCTCAGTGTCCATATTACTATGATCATTTTGGTCAAAGCTACTCAAGAGACTCTAGGAAGTTCCAAAGTTTCCCACATCTTCCTTTCTTCTGAGCCCTCCAAGTCTCTAGAAAGTTCCAAATTTTCCCACATTTTCTTATCTTCTTCTGAGCCTTCCAAAATGTTCCAACCTCTACCTGTTACCCAGTTCCAAAGTCTCATGCACATTCTCAGGTATCTTTATAGCAGCACCCCATTCCTGGTATGAATTTACTGTATCAGTTTATTCTCATGTTGCTATAAGGTATACCCAAGACTGAGTAATTTATAAAGAAAAGATGTTGGCCTGGCACAGTGGCTAACGCCTCTAATCTCAGCACTTTGGGAGGCTGAGGTGGGCGGATCATGAGGTCAGGAGATCAAGAGCATCCTGGCTAACATGGTGAAATCCCGTCTCTACTAAAATTACAAAAACAAAATTAGCCAGCCTTGGTGGCGGATGCCTGTAGTCCCAGCTACTCAGGAGGCTGAGATGGGAAAATGGTGTGAACCCAGTAGGTGGAGCTTGCAGTGAGCCAAGATGGTGCCACTGCACTGCATCATGGGTGACAGAGCAAGACTCTGTCTCAAAAGAAAAAAAAAATACACACACAGAAAAGAAAGATGTTTAATTGACTCACAGTTCTGCATAGCTGGGGAGGTCTCCAGAAACTTACAATCATGGTGGAAGAGGAAGTAAACACGTTCTTCTTCACAGGGCGGCAGGAAAGAGAAGTGTCAAGCAAAGAAAAAAAAAATCCCTTATAAAACCATCAGATCTCGAAAGAACTCGTTATCATGAGAATAACATGAGGGTAACTGCCCTTATGTTTCAGTTACCTCTCACTGGGTCCCTCTCATGACAGTTGCTAACCTCCATGCAATGAAAAATCCACTTGTAACTTTTGATTCCTCAAAACTTAACTACTAATGGCTTACTGTTGAACAGAAGCCTGACTGACAACATAAACAGTTGATTAAACATATTTTGTATGTTATATGCATTATATGCATATTACAATATTACAATAAAGTAAGCTAGAGAAAAGTAAGTTATAAGAAAATCACAAGAAAAAGAAAATATATTTATTTTTCATTAAGTGAAAGTGGATCATCATAAAGGTTTCCATTCTCATCATCTTCACATTGAGATGGCTGAGATGGAGGAGGAAGAGGAGGGTTTGGTTTTGCTCTCTCAGGGGTAGCAGAGGCAGAAAAAGTTCATATATAAGCAGATCCACACAATTCAAACCCATGGTGTTCAGTGGTCAACTGTATTTATGTGGGCATATTTCTGGGCTCTGTATTGTTCCATTGATCTACTAATCTTTTCTTTTATCAGTACCAGACTGTCTTGATTACTGTTTTTATTTCTATCTTTGTGTTTGTAAGATGGTTAACAGCATCAAATGAGAGTAAGTGTTCTCAGTAGAGAAAAAGAGAGAGGAGAGAGAGAAAGAGAGATTGTTTCCAAAACCATCCAATAAAAGTTTTCAGTCTTCCACTGCTGACTCACTTCTCAATAAATTTTTATGGCAAAGCACATAAAGGAGGCTGATAGTTCAAGATATCAGAAGTAATCACTGGAAAAGTGGATGAGGAAGACTTTTAATTTTAACTGACACATCAGGAATCTAAAGAAATATGGATCTATATTAACAGTTGTAGAAATGATAAATTTATTCATACACCTTGGAAAGGAAATGAAATGAAGGAAATGATAGATTTACAAAGCTAATTAAAAACAGAACACCATTGAACTTTCTCAGACTGAAATTTTGAAAAAAACAATGGAAAAGTAGAGGTACTAAACACGTTATTTAATTCACTCCCTTCTGAGACAATAATACGTCCTCTGGGTTACATATATGTCTCAATAAGGTGTTTGACATAATTTGGCTCTGTGTTCCCACTCAAATCTCATCTCGAATTGTAATCCCCATGTGTCAAAGGAGGCAGCTGGCGGGAGGTGATTGCATCAAGGGGGACGATTTCCCCCATGATGTTCTTGTGATAGTGAGTTTTCATGAGATCTGGTTGTTTGATAAATATCTGGTGCTTCCCCCTTCTCACTCTTTCTCTCCTGCCACCATGTAAAATGTGTCTTGCGTCCCCTTCACCTTCTACCATAAGTGAAAGTTTCCTGAGGCCACCACAGCCATGGGGAACTGTGAATCAATTAAACCTCTTTCCTTTATAAATTACCCAGTCTCAGATAGTATCTTTATAGCAGTGTGAGAACAGAGTGATAGTGTCTCAGTTCCAGTACAGATGAGCTGGATGTCATAATAATATAAATTCTGACATATTGTCTGTGCTTGAGTTCTGACAATGCCAATTCCTAGTTGCATTATTTTGGACAGAAAATGATTTATGTCCCACTCTGTTTCCTCATCTGTAAAATGCTAATAACAGTGGTAACTGCTTTGCACTGTTTCTGTAAACATGATCAAATAATATATACAATGTATATAATGCTCAATAAAATGCCTGACATTTGTAAACTCAATTTATGCTAGCTAATAATTTGGTTGAGATCAATCAAGCATTAGACTTATGAAGATTTATACATTTTTTCTGCAAAGCCATCTATCTGCTTGTTATTTCTATCTAATATTCTGCGTAAATTACTTCCAGTCAGTGACATTGTTTCTATCTGTGAAGAATTAAAAGAAGAGTGATAGGAACAAGGATAAACAACAAGTTGTTTTGGCATTCTCATAAACGGGCTTTCATCTTTGATTTGCTTTCCTGCTCCAGGAATTTGTTTATTTGCAAAAGACAAAAATAAAAACTACCAAGGGCTTCATGCCATGCAATCAGAGGAAAACCTGGCATGGCTTTGAAACTTTGTGATCAAAGCACTTGGGAAAACATGTTAGGGGTACCCAAGAATATTTGGTTTTGTGATGGGTTACATGTGATGTTAAAGAGCTTTAATTTAAAGGCACAAAATAGCATAGACTAGAGAAAAATATAACATATTTAAAGGTACCTGATTGCTCTTAGTTGTCATTACATGAGGTTATTACCACCACTGACCTTCAATCATAATCAGCTTCACATATATAGTTAAGAGTTGGACAATTAAGAATCCTTATGGCAAAAGAGAACTTTTGGAATCACAAATCCTTGAGTCTTCTCCATTTCTGCCACCTGCTTGGTGGCCACCATCTTGGGCAAGCTGGTTAACGTCTATAAGAATTGATTTCCTCATCTGATATATTTGTATAATAACATAGATCCCAGGGCTTTTGAAAGCATTAAATATATATAAAGCCCAGCATGGTGGCTCTCACCTACAGTCCTACCTACTGGGAGTATGTGAGTGTGGAGTATCCATTTTGTGACGTAAAAGTATGTGTGTCTTATACTAAAGTGCTCCATAATCACATACTTTATTTTTCATGTGTTTATATGTTCATATACATCACTTGTTATAAAACCCACTTTAAGTCCATTATGAAGCTTATATCTACCTTAAACAATGCATGCTTGCATATAATAATTTTTAAAAAGAAAAAAATATAAAGAATAGAAAGGCTGGAACAACAAATGAATACAAGAATGATGCTAATATAAAAATACAAACCCTAAATTTTCTTTATATATTTTGAGGGTAAGCTAGTTTCAGATTTTTCTCTAAGGTTTTGTAGGAAGAGAAAAATTGGTCACACTAACGCCATTTTAAAATATGCCTCCATCTGTAAGAGGCAGAGCCATCTGAGATGAAAAGGTAAATGACTTGTGTAAGATTTGGCTAAAAGTCCAGAAATTAACTCAAGTCCTGGAACATGTCCTGGGACACTCTCCCGGAACGATTGTTCAAGTCCTGGAGCACGTTTCGGAACGCTGCTCCCGGAACACCGCTCCCGGAGTGATTGTTTCAATGTTGCTTGCTCGGAAGGGCCCTCCTGAGCAAACAACAGACGGTGCTCAAAGTAACAACTGGACTTAATAAAAGGAGCTTACACAAAGGAGGAGCTGAAGGCTGCTGTGGTCGTGTGCTGGGGACTGCCCCAGCTCCAACTGCAGGACCCCGGCCGTCCACCTTCCGACTCCGGTGATGATTCTTCCTGCGGTCTGGTGAGCTTTGGTTACATGTTGTCTTCTATTGTTAGTTCTTTTATACCTACTTAAGACTGCTTTTGCTGTGATATTTGCTTACTTCTTTTTTTTTTTTTTTTTTTTTTTTTTGAGATGGAGTCTCACTCTGTCACCCAGGCTGGAGGGCAGTGGTGCAATCTCGGCTCACTGCAGTTTCTGCCTCCGGGTTCCAGCAATTCTCCTGTCTCAGCTTCCCAAGTAGCTGGGATTACAGGCGTGTGCCACCACACCCGGCTAATTTTTGTATTTTTAGTAGAGTGAACTATGTTGACCAGGCTGGTCTCGAACTCCCGACCCTAAGGTGATCCGCCCCCGGGGGCCTCCCAAAGTGCTGAGATTATAGGCGTGAGCCACCGCACCTGGCCTTGCTTACAACTTGGACTGCAGGCCCCCGGGCGTCTCCCGACTCCCGTGATGGGGCTTCCTGTGGTCTTATGAGCTTCCGGTTACATTTTACTGAGCTTTGGCTACATTTTGTTTTCTCTTGTTATAAGGCTAATTTTCTATTGCTATTTGCTTAAAGTAATAAAGTTTTAGTTTACCCCTCCCTCCCACTCGAGTGTTCGGCTGTCCTTCTGACACCATCTTGAAACAGGTTTATTCAAAGATTAAAAAGGCAGTACGAACTCTGCAATAATTCACAGAGCCCATTACATAATGTAAAACAGCCAGTCAGTAAAAGCAAAACTCTTCATTCGTTACTGAGGCTCCTACTTGTGAAGCTGCTGGGGAGGTGACGGGAGGACAACTGGCTGCACCCCTCAAACACCGCTCTGGCAGCCCAGTCCCCACAGCTCCGTTTCTGAGCCATGGCGTCCACTACTGTCTGGCCTATGGGCAGTACGCGCCTCAGTTTGGTTTCCCTCTCCTCTGCCCACACCTTGGTAACTAGATCTGCATTAATTAGCTTCCGCTGGGTTATGCCGAGATAAAAACTACCCCCACATTTTAGTGTCTTTTAACAATAGTTTTTCACTTACATTGTGTGGAAATCACCGGAGGTTGGTGGCAGCTCTGCTCCACCCATCTTGTCATCTTGAAGAGGATGAGTTCAGACTGAAGATGCAACCCCTATGTGGAATATGCCGCTTCTGAGGCAGACAGGAAGAACCTGAGAGCTGCCAGAAACAAGCAGCGCTCTTAAAGCTTTCATTCGCACTTTGGGAGGCCAAGGCGGGCGGATCACGTGGTCACGAGGTCAGGACCATCCTGGCTAACAAGGTGAAACCCCGTCTCTACTAATAATACAAAAAAAAAAAAAAAAAATAGCCGGGCATGATGGCAGGCGCCTGTGGTCCCGGGTACTCGGGAGGCTGAGGCAGGAGAATGGCGTGAACCCGGGAGGCGGAGCTTGCAGTGGGCCGAGATCGCACCACTGCACTGCAGCCTGGGACACAGAGCGAGACTCCGTATGAAAAAAAAAAAAAGCTTTCATTCAGCTCTGACATCTCCTGTCCCATGTCATGAGTGTGTCAGGGTGTAGTGCACCCTGCCAAAGGTGCTTCTCCCAGAAGAAGGCCTCTTGAGGGACAGAACTCTGGGGTGTGGTTGGAGGGTGTGTATAAGTGAGAGGATGGTGGATGTGTATGTAATTCCCCTACAGGAAAGGGGACTGCCGCTCACCGGGAATGTTAATATAATCTGCAGCCTTTTAAAACTTTGCTCAACTTTCTTAATCAGAGTCACTTGTTGTCTCCTAGCATTCTGACCTTTACATTGTTTAGGGGAGAAAGAAAACAGATACTCCAGTTGAGGAGGGATGATATTCAGTGACAAAACCTTGGCAATAAAAATATTGACAAAATGAACATTCATACAATTTTTAAAATGTAAACAAAATGTTTCAAAATATATATTATTGTTTGCTATATTCCCTCTTTAAACTATCATGACTTCTTAAATTATCTTACCAGTACCTACCTACTTACTGCACACTTTACAGAAGAGGAGTCTTTCTAAGGCTGTGTATACATTTGCCACAGAACCAAATGGGTTTCTTTACTATTAGTTTTATATATTCCTCTAGGTCATTAATTTTATAAAAGATTCAAGAGAATTTATTTGTGTTGGTAAACCATAATCCATAATTCTCATTTATTTATTTATTGTAGACAGAATCTCATTACGTTGCCCAGGCTGGTCTCAGACACCTGGGCTCAGGCAGTCCTCCTGCCTAGGCTTCCCAAAGTGCTGGATTAGACATGAGCCACTGCACCTGGCCCATAATCCATCAATCATTGCACCAATCTACTATACCAGCCCTTTTGGTTATTTCTATTTTTTTTTACTATTGTAATTTCACTATGCATTTGTCAAATTATTTTCCTTAATTTTTTTAAAGTCACATCAAGATTTCAAATCTGATCTCTTTTAAATCTCTTGCTAGTTAGCATTAATGGCCATCCAGAAAAAATATCAATTTTTATTTTCTTTAGGGGTCTCTTTCCTTTACATCTTTCATTATGTTTCTTTAAAATTATTAATTTTTTAAAAACTTAAAAAAATTTGTGGGTACATAGTAGGTGTATATATTTATGGGTTACCTGAGATATTTTGATACAGGCATGCAATGTGAAATTTGATCTTTGCTAATCTTAAGGTGAATGATCATACTTCTGGCAACTGGTGAGTTGAGTAGTGTATAGATATCCTTGATATATGTTTTTAATATATATAAATACATATATACAGGCATATATATAACATGTATATGTACATGTATTATACATATATACATGTATATGTACATGTATTATACATATATACATGCATATATATGCAAGTATTTTATATATATCCACGTTTTAGTTTCAAATAAATATGCTTGCTTTATAATTTTTCTAATATTAATGTATTTTATACAGAATTTAAAAATAAAGTTATTTGATATTCTAAAGATCAAAGTTGTATAAATAATCTTCTATAGTTTTGGTACATTATTAAATTTCAAAAAATAAAAATATAATGAATCCACAATTAATTTTTAAGTATGGTATGATTTAGGCACCTAATATTTTTTAAATAAACGCTTAGTCACATTTCCATATATCATTTATAAAATAATATTTTTAACTTTTATTAATTTGAATACCACCTTTATTATATAATTTAGTTTTTACACATTAGTGTTTTCTTATATATCCCATTAAGTGCCTTTTTCTCTGCTACTACAACATAATTTAAATTTTTGTCACTTTATATCATGTTTCTGTAACAGGCCGATCTCTCCTTTTTCTCTCTTTTTAAGTTAAAATTTTTTTTCCATATACGTAAGTCCATATGAACTTAATTTAAAAACAATGTAAAACAAAATGTTTTTTAATTTTGTTAAATATATAAATTATTTTGAAAAAATGCCACTTTTAGTATATTGTCTTCCTGTGCAAGAACATTATCTCTCCATTTACTTTTCTAATATTTATACTGATTAAAGTGTTGTATTTCTCATATTTCTCAAAATTAAAAACATTTCTCGGTTTTTAATTTTTGCCCGTTTTCATTATACATCAGATATTTTCAACATAATGTTCGAAAATTATCAATTTAAAACAATAAAACATATTATTGAAAATTTTCTGAATTCTGCCATTGTTTTACAGATATTACTCTTAGTCAAAAATTTTATCCACACAGAAAATTATGATTTGAACTCCTCCATTCTGATCAATTATGCTATTGTTGCCTTTGCAATAGCAATGCCAATTCACTTCAGTTACAGTGGTGATTGTAGTATTCTTTCTATTCTTTTATTGTATTTAATTAATATCCTAGTGATTTACCATTAAGTATCATTCTGATCCTTAATTTAAGATATTTTTTTTCTTTAATAATATGAAGGAACTATATGTCTTTATTGGAACATAAGTTTATTTTATTAAAAAGTAATTTTATTAAAGCATTTGAATTTATCAAAACAATTACATATTCATTTTATTTTCCTTCTACATAGAACATGATTCATGCTTTTGAATATTAATTTGCAAGTTCAATTCAAAATAGTGTTCTTCCATTGTATCATTTATTACCATTTCCTTTCCACTTAGTTTTTCTCTTTCTTTGAACTGGCATTTCTCTTTATCTGGGAATAAAGATCTCTTTTCCTACACTGGACAAGTCTGTGGAAACCAAGATAAACTAGACACATTTGAATGCAAAGATCCCATTGCTAGCAAGTAGCATTCCCATTTGACATTTGGCTTGACGTATGGTAAGAGGAGGGATAGGATAAATATGTAGTGAGAAAAAAAAATCATATTTTTATGCCTACATCATTACTAGTGCCCATATTGCAAATATTATATAGTGAACAAATGTTTGTTCTTCCATAGCATGTTAATTCCTAAGAGAGTTGGAAACCAAATTAATAATACACTCACTGTTTCTTTCTTTCTTTCTTTCTTTCTTTCTGAGACGGGGTCTGGCTCTGTTGCCTAGGCTCGAGTACATTGGTGCAATCACAGCTCACTGCAGCCTCAACCTCTTAGGCTCAAAGGATCTTCCTGCCTCCACCTCCCACATAGCTGCGACTAGCGCATTTGTCTAGTACATTAAAGGTGGTTCCTTGTAGAGATAATGTACAATCACATATTTATTTACTATTTATCTACCTCATTATGTAATCTACAAATAGAAACCATGAACACCTGTGTATATATGCATATGTCCTTAAATGTACATACGTATGCACCACCATGCCTGGCTTATTTTTTAAAATTTTTTGTAGAGATGAGATCTCACTGTGTTTCCCAGGTTGATTTTGAACTCCTGGGCTCAAGCAATCCTCCCACTTTGGACCCTCAAAATGCTAGGATTACAGGCGTAAGCCATTCATGTTTGTAATAACAGAGTTCAATTGCCTCATCAGGAGATATTTCTGAATTTTCTTGGTTCATTAGAACTAGAAGACCTGAATTCTCATCTGGTCATTTTTGTGTCATGTGCTTTCAAAACAAATGGAAGGTCTTTCTACTCATTTGGAATGTGTCAATTTGTGAACAATTGTCAATATATATGTAATAGAACTACTTTATTGAGAAGGAAAGGAGTGCAATCGAGCATGTGGATTGTAATTTTACCCTCAGCCTATCTCTCACAATGTCACTGGAACACCTAACCCTCTTTATTGCCTTTTCCTACATCTTATTCTCTTCACTTTAAACTCTGTGTTTTCCAAGAGTAAAGCCATGTTATCATCAGATTAAACAAGGCTGTGGCAGCTACTCTTCACTGTTACTCTTCACCTAGACTGTCTAGCGATTTTCTCTTTTGCTGTTGAATAGCTTCAGAATGTGGCTCTTGCTCCCTACTCTATTCACCGTTGCCACTGGTCCTCTGACTCTTCCTACCATAATTCATGGCCTGGAATGGAGGTTTCTCTTCCATCAGTGACTATTGATGGAAAAAGAGAAGAGAAGAGAAATGAGCCTCTTGCTCATTCCCCAAAGGACATGCTGAAACTTCTTGTGCTTTATGGGCTTTACTTTCATGAATGTTAAGATGTTTTCTTTTTGGGTATTGTCAGAGAACAATAAAAGGATAGCTTACAATCAAAAGTCTTCTTTGTTTAATACTAGCAAATAGGTTTTCCAGGAACATCTTAGTCATAGTGTCAGTATCTGCCATATGGAAATATTTTTATGAGTATCTTCCATACTCATCTGCTGTCTCTGAATATCTGCTGTAAGTACTCCTGCCTTTCCTTTGTTTCAGAATCTTAATTTTTATATCTTAGTCCCAGTTTTCTTCCAGTATTTTTTTATAGTAGGCCTAGGTTTTCATGCAGTAGAAGACACATTGGTCTACCAGGATATTCTACTATTCCCAAAGTAGACTTACTCTAATTTCCATGGTCTTAAAAGATATTTTACTTTGTGGTTATCTGCCTTTTCTGTTTAAGGAAACGTATCTGATGTTGAAGCCATTTTTTGCCTTAGTTTAGCCTATCCTAAAGGTTACATATACATCCATTGATAAATTAGCAGGACCAACAAATATTAATTTGGGATGTAGCTGCCAGATCCTTGTTTAATCTGATGATAACATGGCTTTACTCTTGGAAAACATAGAGTTTAAATAACACTTTTATAGAAATGAGCTCATTTTATCTTTACAAGAGGACAACAAATTGTACTTCATTTTATGGGGGAAAATCTTAGTAAGGCTTAGAGAAACTAAACCACTTGCCCATAGTTAGCTGGCCAAGAGAGTGAAACAACTAGGGTTTCCCCTCAGGCTTTTTGTCTCTCATTACTAAATAATTAAATTTCCAAACTGGACTTTTGGACACCAGACATTGTCTTGAAGGGCTCATCTATTTCTTGTTTGAAACTAGATATAGTTTTGAAAACAACTCATCCTTCCCCTCTCAAACCAGTTTCTTCTCTTACACTGTCAATATTCTCCTAGAAATCTGGGGGCCTTTTGTCAGCCATTTACCGTTCCCCTCACGTACACATATACATATGTGTCAAGTCCTAGTGACTTTCCTCCTAAATGTTTTTTGAACTTTTCTCCTTACACAATGCCCCTACTTCCATTTCCTTAGTTCTGAACATTGAAACTCTTCACAGGAATCACTACACTGTCTTTTCAACTGGTCCTCTTCTCTCCAAAGATTTATTGCCACCAACAGAGCATGATCAAATAGATATAAGACTCATTGTGTTAAAATAGATATAAGATCCACTATAAACAGACCTTTTTCTACCTCAGCAATGCATCATTTGACACTCCCTGCCTCGTAGTCTATGCTTCAAAAATCCTGATTTACCAATTACCTACATTTTCTGTGGTTCATCTTTCTCTTATCTCTATCTTTTCTGTATACTGCTCTTTCTGTTGGAGATTTCTTTTATCTTCTCCATATGCCTCATTCCTTTTTGTTCATGCATTTCCTTCATCATGCAACTTTCACTAACATCTTCAATTATTGTGCAAAGGATCCCTTCCTGGTGTTGCTATAACACCACAATACAATGTTAATACATTTATTGCTGTACTTTATTAGTTGTTAAGATTTATATTATTTCCAATGTGTTGGTATAATGTATTTATCTCTTTATTTGATAATTAAATATTTATGTCAGATATCTTGTCTGTTTATATGCTCTCTCTCCTAATTAAACTGTAATCTTTTTAAGGGAATTATTTTCACTGACTCCTTACTTTCACTGACTCCTTACTTTGTCTAGCATATTTCACTGACTCCTTACTTTGTCTAGCATATTAAAGGTGGTACCTTGTAAAGATAATATACAATCACATATTTATTTGCTATTTATCTCAATATGTAAACTACAAATAGAAACCATGAACATCTGTGTATATATATGTATATCCTTAAATGTACATATAAATGGACATACATGTGCACACATATATGAGATATATACACAAATATCCATGTGTGTATACAACATATATTTATGTGTTCTTTTTTTCTCTCCCTCTCCAGCTGAAAGCATACATGTTCTTTGAATTTAAAGTTTGGAATATAAAGACTTGAAGAAATATTTTACACAAAATTAAACATCTGATTCTAAAATCCAAACCCTACTCTAAGGAGTAGGCTTGTGTGGGCCAGTAAAACTGAATGAGTTGGGCAGGAGATGGATGGGAGTATATAGAGGGTTTTGCACTAGTTTCTCAGCTGTTCCCTGATTAGAATAATGTCTTGGGTTGTGTATTGAGGTCAAGTTGTCGACAAAGGTGACACTATCATCTTCCCTACAGTGTTATATAAAATATAAAACGGTTAGTGTAAGTGAATCCAAGAATGTAGAAAGGTCAAATCCTTAGAAAAACTCCTGTAATTCACAAAGTCTGTGCATTCTGAGAAGTGAATACAAAAAAAATTGCAATTTGTTTTATATATCGTACATAATCATTACACACTATGCAAACACATTCATTAAAGGGATTTTAAAGTATAGATTAAATAAGTAATGATGATTCAAACATATATTAAGCAGAAATATTTTGTGGATTTCTAAATAAGGGGGTAAAGTATTTAATATCCTGGATAATGTTTTGGGCTTTTAGATGGGTTGAAAACACGTTTTTCCCCATTTAAAATAAGGCATATAGGCTTCCACTATCAGAAATGTTGCTAACACCTTGTGGGGAAATAATTTGATTGGGAAAATCAGGAGAATACACACCCAAACATAATAATAAATATATATATATATCACATATTAATACATATATATGTATATATACATTTATATGTACATGTATATGTGTGTGTGTTTACATATCAATCATATGTAAAGCACATGAGACAAAGCCATATCACAGTTCTACTGCTTTACTACTATTTTCCTGGTTATGAGATATGATTGATTTCAGCAAAAGTCTCAATACGTATTAAGTGGACCTACATTAGAATATTTTTTCTATTCTAATGCTATATTATTAGAACATTCTAATATATTTTAGTCTTATATTTTGATATGTATGTTTCAATTTTAAAAAGTTTTTTCTGTCTCTTGTACTAACAGCTTCCATTTTCTGATTAAATCACCTCTAATTTCATGTAAAGCATCTAACACACTGTCTTTGTGAAACTGAAGTCTGTGAAGTGCGGAAATGGGGTTCTATGATTAAGAATGAAAGATTTGATGCCCTCTTATTGTGTTGTTTTCCTTTTTTTTTTTTTTAATGAGTGGTTGGGACATGCAAGGTTTCTCTGTTTCTGCAAAGCCAGGATTCTGTATCAAATGTCACTTCCCCCAAATTAAGATTCTAGCTCAGTCTAAATACCAAACACCTCATCTACTAATTAATGGCATCTGTAGATTCCAAGCCTAGAATTTCCTTTGATTTATTTCATGTTCAAACTTAAACTGTTCTTTAGGGATATAAGTATCCTTATTTCATCAGTCCTAATAAAGCTCAATTTATTCAAATCCCTTGCAAGAACTTTAGCATCTCACATTTAAAACATAGTGATTATTTCTAATCCTTGTTAAGCAAATCACTCTAACCATCATACCGTTGACATCTAGAGGAGCATATTCAGGGTTAGGGAATTCTTTTTCCCTAGCTGGAAAGTTTCACAATGTAATGAACCTAGCTCTAGATCAGCAGTTCTCATACTCGTCATATAGGTGTAGGCAGCACAATCACTTGGAAGGCTTATTTAGACACAGATTGCTGAACCCCACCCCCAGAGTATCAGATTCAATAGATCTGGAGTAGAGCCCAAAATTTGCATTTCTAACAACTTCTCAAGTTACCTCATGCTGCTGGAGCCAAAACTGCACTTTGAGAACTATTGCTCTAGATCAAAACCCAACACTCTTGCTTCTTACACTTAACTCTTTATTAAACATGTAACTTTAAGTTTGTGCCTTGTTCTCCCTAAGCTTCAAGTTCCTCATTAGCTCTGTAACATAGTTCAATGCTCATAAGGGCCACATGCTAAGCAGCTGAGCTATGAAAGAGTGAACATTCCCATGAACCATGGTCAGACCATATATAACAGTAGAACCTCTGTCCCAAAACCTCTGCAGCAACCAGCCCAGAAACCGCAGCCTCCAAAGCAATTGGCCCAGAATGTCAGGACTTGGACAACAACTTATAGCTTTTCCATTATGCCCGTTTCCACCTCAGCACCAACTAGAGAAAACTGACTATGCTCCCCAAACCAACCACAATTCTAGATAACACAAATACAGTTTTCCCATGTCAAAACATCCAATTAGGACACACCTGAAGCCTTCCCTTTGTTTTCACTATAACATTTTCGCATTTCCATGCTTGCCTTTGAATCTCTGCCAAACACAAGTGATTGCGGCTTACTCCTTTGCTATAGAAAGCTCTGAATATTTATGAATATTATGGAAAGCTATTTAGCCTCTGTTTTTACACATTTGGGTGGTCTTAATTTGTTTTCACAGCTAGTACTGAACCAAAACTTCTAAGTTCAGTAGTATTTCTATTTCATCATAGCTACCACCAGTAAAAATAATAATGTCACAGTTGCATTTTTTTCTGGTATGTTTCTCAGTTTTATAGGGGAGCCACCTTATATGTGAAACATTATTTATTTCCTGGGGAAAATATAGATAAGTTTTTATAAGGAGATCACATTTTAGGGTAAAAAAAATCTACTTTACAACAATAGAGATAAATGCAGAGTATCATAATTGCGCGTACAAAGAGCATATAACCCAAACATGGAGGAAGGAGGGAATCATTCAAAGTGGATTCAGTATAAAATAATCATTTATAGGATACATTTCTACAGGTGTAGGATTCTTAGGAGAGTAATGATAAACTACCCCACAAAGAAAACTCCAGGCTCAAATTGCTTCACCAGTATTTTCTGCCAAACCTTTAAAGAAGAGATTATACTAATTGTATAAAATTCTTCTAAAAAATTGAAGAGGTGGCAATATTTTTCAACTCACTCTATGATGCCAGCATTAGATAGCAAAACCAGACAAAAGTGTTAAAAAGAAAGAACGTTGTAGACATAAAAGAAAACATCTCTTACGAACATACGTGGAAAAGTTCTTAATACAATCTCAGAAAATAGAATCTAACAATACATAAAATAACATGAAGGACAAATGGAGTTTATATCAGGAATACAAGGTTAATTTAGCATTCACAAATCAATCAGTGTAATTCCTCCTATGAACATACTTGCATTAGCCTGTTTTTGTTTTACTACAAAGAAATACCTGAGACTGGATAATTTATGAAGAAAAGAGGTTGAAGTGGCTCATGGTTCCACAGGCTGTACAGGAAGCATGACAGCTTCTGGTGAAGGGGAAGCAGGCACACCTTATATGGCCAGAGCAGGAAGAAGAGAGAGAGTGGGGGAGGTACCACATGTTTAAACAACCAGATCTTGTGAGCATTCACTCACTATCATAAGGGCAGCATTGAGGGGAAAAATCTGCCCCTATAATCCAGTTGCCTCCCACCAGAGCCTACCTCCACCATTGGGCATTACAATTTGACATGAGATTTGGGTGGGATATGATTGAATAATGGGGGCAGATCCAAACCATATATATACTAAGAAAGTAAGAAAACATAGAGTCATCTCCACAGACTCCAAAGGCATTTTACAAATCTAACACCCGTTCCTAATAAAACTTTGTAGCAAACTAGGAACAGAATGGGCTTATTTCAGCTTGAAAAAGAGCCTATACAAAAATTCTACTTCCTTGTTAATTTACTAATTAAGTAGTTAATTAGTAATCATAACTCACTAGGATTCTTACATCCTAGTAAATAGTAAAATATTTAGTGCTTCCCACTTATATAAAGAATAAGGAAAAGAAGACCATTCTAGAATTTGCATTCATCATTGCTACATCCATGGAAAGGAATACTACTCAGTAATAAAAAGGAACAACCCACTAAAACACACCACATAGATAAAATAATTATGCTAAATGAAAGAAGTCAGAGGAGAAAAAAAGGTACATGATATGTACAAAATATTCTATTTATATAAAATTTGAGAAAATGCAAAGTAATCTGTAGTTAAAAAAAAGCATATCAGTTGTTGTCTGGAGATGGGCTAGTTTGGAGGCAGGGAGTGAGGGAGGGAGGAGTTACACAGGGGCCTGAGAAAACCTAATGGGTAATTTATTTTTTCATTTCTTGATCATAGTAAAGTTTTTAACTTGTATAGATATGTGTCCAAACATCAAATTGTACATTTCAAATATGTGCAGGTTATTTTATATATATTATATCCCAGTAGAGCTACTAAAAATCAATAAAAAAGCAAAATGTGAAAGGGAGCCAAGAGAATCTTTTAAATTTATTTTTAAAATCTTATTTTAGAACACTGGAGCATAATTCTCCCAAATCTATGAACATTTCTTGCTACACTTGTGTAATTTTGTTCCACAGAATCATGTTTATAGCAATATTATCTGTGCTATAGTGGAGGTATTTACATAGAACTTTCTATAGCTACTCTGTACCTTGTACCCCTCTGACAACAAAGAGAGAAAAAGAGAATGAGAGGGCAAAAGTATTAAATTAAACATTTCAAATTTACAGAATACACACACACATAAATTATATATTCACATACCCCATGCATCACAAATATTTGTGTGTGTATATATATATATATATATATATATTTAATATGCATATATGGTTGTATGTGTATTTATATTACACACAAAAATATATTTTGGGAGTGTGGAGAACCAATAATTGGACAAAATGAGCTTATTGTTTTGTAAACTCATTATGAAGAAATGTATACTGAATACACAGGTATTACTTTGTGACTCGTGGTCTTTAATAGGTTGAAAAATGATTATTCTACTTTATTATAGAGTACATCAATGTCTATTATAAAACTCCATACAACGTTTTCCTCTCTAAAACACTATCTGTCATTAAAATACACATAGTGCTGTGTAAATTCCATTAAGTAGCATGTTTTTCAACACAGAAGCCAATGAATACTATTGCATTCAAGTTTTCTCAAAGTTGTTAATAAATGTTATATCATGCAGCTTAGGTACTATAAAGACAGCAGATAAAGAAATGTGCTTCATTCTTCCCTTCCCATCATGATTCTAATAGGGCAATGAAAAGTTGTTTTAATTAAACTTCAGATTGTGCAGATAGTAGAATGTCTCATTTGCTTTGATTTCTGTGCTCCTGCAGAAACGTGCTTGTCTCGGAAAGCGTCAGATGTTCCACAGTTTCCTTTTTTTTTTTTTTAATATGACAAAGGATTGAAGTTGAAATCTGGCGATTTTTCATGGAAAGAGAAGACACAAAAAGACTTGTGTAGGAAGAGGGGTTAGGGGAAGCAAAGAGAAAATGTCACATCTCTAAAAGGATGCTTCCTAGGTCAATGCCCGTTTCTGACAGATGTGGAAATAGATATCCAAGACAGGAAGTGACTATCAAGATTGCAAAGTCAGTTAGAGGAGACTCAGGAGTAAAATCTGTTGCCTCTTGAAAGGCACCAACTCAGCTAGGCTAGTGGAGGTTTTCTCACAACAGGACCTCCAATGTTCTATATCCACATTAATTAAATGGGGGGAAAAGGCTAAGAATCAGATTTTAACCGAGACGTGTACTTGGCTGTGTAATACACTTTGCCTTTTTAAAGTGAATAACCTATGACGGACTCAGCAAATTTGTTCGTTAGATAAAGTACTTTCAACTCCTCTCAACAACTGGTAATGCTTAAGTGCCAATAGGCAGGAGTTAAATCAAGGTTTCTAACCTTAGTACGATTGACAGTTAGGGCTGGATACTTTATTGTTGGGGGCTGTTCTGTGCATTGTAAGGTGTTTAACAGCATCCTTGGTCTCTGCCCACTAGATGCCAGTAGGCCCCATTCCATTTGTGACAACAAAAATGTCTCCAACCATTGCCAAATAGTCCCTTAGGAGGCAAAATGTCACCAGATAAAAATCGTGAGGTAAACCATCTCTAATTGGTTTATTTCTGATATTGACTATTAAGTTTAACCTGAAGAATACTTGTATTCATTCTGATATAGTTTATTTCTCATCAACTTTTATTTCGTATTTTCCTTTTTTTTTTTTTTTTTTTAATTTCTTGAGACAAGTCTCACTGTGTCGCCCATGCAGTGGCACTATCTCGGCTCACTGTAACCTCTGCCTCCCGGGTTCAAGTGGTTCTCCTGCCTCAGCCTCCCAAGTAGCTGGGATTACAGGTGTGCACTACCGCACCTGGCTAATTTTTTGTATTTTCAGTAGAGACGGGGTTTCACCATGTTGGTCAGGCTGGTCTCAAACTCCTGACCTCAAATGATCCGCCCACCTCAGCCTCTCAAGCTTTGAGGATTACAGGCGTGAGCCATCGAGCCAGACCCATATTTTCCTATTTTAGATTCATGGGGTACAAGCCTGGGTATGTTACATGGATATGTTGTGTAATGCTAGGGTTTAAGCTTCTGTTTAACCCGTCAATCAAATAATGAATGTATTCCCCAATAGATAGGTTTTCAGTCTCTAAACTACTTTCCATAGTGGGTGAACCCATTCATTGTGGAGGCAAATGTAACTCCATCTAATCTGCCTTGTTGGCTTCTGATTAACGCCTAATCCAGGAAGGCCTCTAAGATTTCAGCTTATCTTTTGTTCCTTGTGTTAGAGCAGGTACTAACTATAAGCCCTTAGGTAGAATGACCTTGATGTTATTGCACTTCAGTTGTCTTACATATCTCTTCTGAACTACTTACTCCTTCCCTATGGTATAAGAGCACTGGGTCTGGGAGATAATGGCCTGGGGATCCATCATCTTGTCTTCCTGTGACACAAGACACAAACATGGCTTCTGTTCACAAGTCCCTATTAAAATGTTTGTTTTGGTGAAACTGGATTCATCAGCCTCTTTTTTTGGCCTCTCCTCAGATGTTGGGGTAGGTGTGCATAGACCCGTCCACTGTGGAACATTTACATTCCCACCAGCAGTTTAAAGGCACTCTCTTTTCACTGTAGGCTCACTAGCATATTTTTTTTTTGACATTTTAATAATAGCCATTCTAGCTTTTGTGAGATGGTATCTCGTTGTGGTTTTAATTTGCATTTCTGTGATAGTGAGATTGAGCATTTTTTCATATGTTAGTTGGCCACTTGTATATCTTCTTTTAAGAAGTGTCAGCTGGGCATGGTGGCTCACGCCTGTAATCTCAGCACCTTGGGAGGCCAAGGTGGGTGGATCACCTGAGGTCAGGAGTTCGAGACCAGCCTGGTCAACATGGTGAAAACCCTGTCTCTACTAAAAATAAAAAAATTAGCCGGGAGTGGTGGTGCATGCCTGTAGTCCCAGCTACTCGAGAGGCTGAGGCACGAGACTCTCTTGAACCCAGGAGGCCAAGGTTGCAGTGAGCTGAGATCGCACTATTGAACTCTAGCCTGGGCAACAAGAGTGAAACTCCGTCTCAAAAAAAAAGTGTCTATTCATAACTTTTGCCCACTTTTTAGTGGGATTATTCATATTTTCTTGCTGATTTGTTTGGCTTCCTTATAGATTTCGGATGTTAGTCCTTTGTCAGATGCATAATGTGCAAATATTTTCTCCCATTCTGTAGGTTGCCTGTTTACACTCTTGATAGTTTCTTTTGCTGTGTAGAAGTCTTCAGTTTAAGTCCCATTTGTCAATTTTTATTTTTGTTACATTTGCCTTTGAGGCTTTAGTCATAAATTCTTTGCCTAGGCCGATGTCCAGAAGAGTATTTCCTAGATTTTCTTCTGGGGTGTTTATAGTTTGGGGTCTTATAGGTAAGTCTTAATCTATATTGAGTTAATTTTTGTATATGGTGAGAGATAGGGGTCCAGTTTCATTCTTCTGCATATGGATAGTCAGTTTTCCCAGGCTTATTTATTAAATAGGGTGTCCTTTCCTCATTGTTTATTTTTATCAGTTTTGTGAAAGATCATTTTGTTGTAGGTGTGTGGCTTTGTTCCTGGGCTTTCTATTCTGTTACATTGTTTTGTACCTATACCGTGCTGTTTTAGTTACTATACCCTTTTAGTGTAGTTTGAAATTAGGTAATGTTATGGCTCTGGCTTTTTCTTTTTGCTTAGGATTGCTTTAGCTATTTTGGCTCTTTTTTGGTTCCATATGAATTTTAGAATTGTTTTTCCTAATTCTGTGAAAAATTACATGAGTAATTTGATGGGGATTTTATTGTATCTCTAGATTGCTTTGGGCATTATAGACATTTTAATAATACTGATTCTTCCAGTCTGTGAGCATGAGGTGCTTTTTTCATTTGTTTGTGTCCTCTATGATTTGTCTCAACTGTGTTTTATAATTCTCCTTGTAGAGATCTTTGACCTCCCTAGTTAGATGTATTCCTCGATATTTTATATCTTTTGGCTATTCTAAGTGAGATTGTGTTCTTGATTTAAGTATCAGCTTGAATTTTATTGGTGTATAGTCATGCTACTGATTTTTGCATGCTGACTTTGTATCCTAATATTTTACTCAAGTTGCTTATCAGGTCTAAGAGTCTTTTCACAGAATCTTTATGATTGTTTAGGTATAGAATCATATTGTTTGTAATCAGAGATCAGATCACTGGACATCCTCTTTTCCTATTTGATTGCCTTTTACTTCATTCTTTTGCCTGATTTCTCTGATTAGGATGCTCAGTACAATGAATATATGGAAACTTGACAACTAAGTTGCTCCTGAATGAGTTTTGGGTAAGCAAAAAAAAAAAAAAATGAAGGTAGACATCAAAATAATATTTGAAACAAAAGAAAATAGAGACACGACATACCAGATCTTCTGGGATACAGCAAAAGCTGTTAGGAGGAAAGTTTAAAGCACTATATTCACACATCAAGAAGATAGAAAGATATCAAATTAACGACTTAATGTCACACACAACTATAAAAACAAGAACAGACTAAATCCAAAGCTAGCAGAAGAAAATAAATAACTAAGTTCTGAGTAGAACTAAATTAAATTGGGATCAAAAATAAATACAAAGGATCAAAAAAAATGAAAAGTTGGTTTTTTGAAAGGATGAACAGGATTGATAGACAGCTAGCTTGATTGACAAAGGAAAAAGAGTATCCAAACAAGCACAATGAGAAATGAAAAAGGTGACATTACAAATGATATCACAGATATGTACAAAAGACCCTCAGAGACTACTGCCAACATCTCTACATGCACAAACTAGAAAACCTAGAGGAAGTGGATAAATTCCTGGAAACAACCTCCCAAAACTGAATCAGGAAGAAACTGAAATCCTGAATGAGTTACAAATATGAGTCAGTAATAAAAACCTACCAATGAAAAAGCCCTAGATCAAGTGGATCCACAGCCCAATTCTACCAGGCATACAAAGAAGAACTGGTATGCATCTTACTGAAACTATTCCAAGAAAGTAACTCATTCTACAAACCAGTATCATCCTGATACCAAAGTCTGGCAAGGACACAGCAGCAACAAAAAGAAAACTACAGGCAATATCCCTGATGAACACAGATACAAAAATCCTCAACAAAATACTAGCAAACTGAATCCAGTAGCACATCAAAAAGATAATTCATCATAACCAAGTGGGCTTCATTCCTGGGATACAAAGATGTTTCAACATATGCAGATCAATAAATGTGATTTGTCACATAAACAGTATTTAAAAAGTATGATAATCTTAATAGACGCAGAAAAAGTATTTGAAAAACAATCCAACATCCTTTCATTACAAACATCCTCAACAAACTTGGCATCGAGGACCATATCTTAAAATAACATCATACTGAATGCCCAAAAGTTGCAAAAGAATTTTCCCTAAGTATTGGAATAAGACAAGAATGTCTACACTTACCACTCCCATTCAACATAGTACTGTTAAGTCTCATCAAAGTTCAAGTGACTTGACTTTTTTTGTGGTTTATTTTACTTTGTTTTATCTACATACAATTGGCTTATTGAAGAATCTCAGTTTTGGCTACAAACAAAATGTTTATTTTGTCTAATTATTGTGATGTTATGTTGATCACTCCTTTCCTGCAGAAGAATAAATCATTTAATGGAAGTTTAAGCATATTCCGTAGGCTTTTGTTCAACTTTCATTTTAATGGTGGTTAATATTCATCTAGTTTTGTCCTCATATCAGATCCTAAGCTCATCTCCAATATTCTCAATTCAGATCATCTATGGTTCTAGTTGCATAGGAGGTGCAAGGTTTGGGAGCTTCATCTTGTCTCAGACACATGCTCCAGAGAGAGGAAAACATAGTTCCTTATTTGGCTGACAAAAGAGATATTCACTCCTCTTCGATTGCCATCATGTGTTTTAAAGAGAATTTAACCCCTTGTGAGGATTTTAATTTCGATGAGTGGTTGCCATCTAACTCGTCTAGTTTTTGTAGGTTCTTGAATGCCTTGGATGATTAAGCCTCATTTGTTTCTGAGCTCCAGCTCACAGTCTTGATCAACAGTGCTCTCATTTGTGTATTCTTAATCTATGGTGCCTTCTAGCAAGTCCATGGTTCACATGGAGGAAAATGTGGGTTTGAGGACATATTATTGATTCCTTGTCTCAGAACCCAGAAATTAGAAAAATGGCCCTACCCTCTCAGTTAGCCTGTCTCACGTCTTACCTGGCACCTTTCTCTTGCTTATTTCTCCAATCCTCAGAAGCAGTAGGCAATCTTCCAGGACAATGACTTGGCAAATTTTAGATAGGAGATAATTACAGTCTTATATTTGGCAACAAAGAGACACTTTGTGTACCCCTAACATAAAAGGTCAGTTTCTCCCCATTTTCTCTCTCCTCATTTTTTTGGTAGGGAATTTTGATGCCTTGCATTAGAATTCTGTTTTACAGATCTTTAAAGTTATGAAATTCCTGCTGTTATCCCTATGATTGCCATACCTCAAATGGTATTACAATAGATTATTTTTGTAATCTGTCATTCTCAGTATTTTGTAAATTTCATTGAAGTATTTGAACCTTTAGCACCAAACACAATTCTTGGAACATAGTATGTCAACAATTACTGAACAAGTGAGTACATGAATAATATATTCTGTTTGTGTGTGTGTATGTGTGTGTGTGTGTGTTATTGTATGTTTCTTATGTATATCTTGGGTTTTATTTATATTTCCAATTCTTGTACCAGTATCACTGATTTTATTAATTTAGTTTTATAATAATTTAAATGGCTTATTCCCTTTTGGGAGTCTTTATTTTAATAACGATGGCATCTTAATTTTTCTTGCTGTTTAATTTTCCAAGAGATACATAGATTTCTTTTTATCAAGTTACAAAAATAACAAAAATCAGATGAGATTTTGAAAACTGAGTGCCTACTTTGGCCCACATATTGTGCTAAACACTGTGCATCGATTACTTTACTTAATTTTCACAAGAATTTGGGGTAAATGCTATTATATTCCAATACTACTCATGCCCACAGCTACAAAACTCATACATCACGAGACAGAATTTGAGCCCATGCTCTTAAATAGTAAAATGTATAGTTTTAACCACTATACTGTGAATGTATTATTTATAACATAGTCTAAGAATAAATGACCTGTTTGTAAAGTAAGTTCTTTCATCAGGTGCATTGGATTTATCTGTATTTCTTCAATTTCCATTTTTATGTTTTTATAGAATGCTATTCCTTCATATAAATGCTAGTCAATGTTAAATTTACTTCCTTGTGTTTTTGATTGCCATTGTGTATGGGATCTGTTTACTGCTATGTTTTTCATTTTGTAATTTAGTGCTATATAGAAAAGATATTTATTTTGACATTTACATTTTGCATCATACTGTCTTAATAAACAGCACCAATTTAAAAAATACTCAAGCTGAATAGGTATTCAAGCATACTTTCTGAAAATAATAGTAATGTTAACCAATCAGTATTATTTATCCGTAATAATTTTACATTATCAAATATATTTTTATACACATACTTCTATAAAGCATAAAACAAGGAATGGATTTTACATTTTGTCAAAATTTTTTGTATCTTTCTTTACCTAGAATTCATGGAAGGCATTGTTTTGATATTTTTGTGTAATTGCCAAGCTTAAAATTAAACTAATATTTTTAAAGCTATTAGTCTCATATTTTCATTTTATTAAACGTTGAAAATGAATAAAAATAGATATGATATAAACAAAACGAATGAACTACAATAAATACTAATGAGTCCCAACCCTTATACAATCACTGTTAATATTTCTGTGCATTTCCTATCCTTTAGGCACATTACTCTCCTTGTAATTATTATTTTGTATACTTATCATTGTCCTATGTAAAATGTGGCCTACAGTATTAATAACCATACACTTCTAATTTTACTTAACTATTTCTCTTATGGGGATATATTCTTGGTGGTGGGGAACAAAGAGAGCATTCAGAGATTAAATAAGGAATAAATATAATAATAATTAAATTGTATAGTATGTTAAAAGGGAATAAATTTTATTTAATTTTATTTTTTCCCACCCCTTCAGGAGGGGATAAATTTTACAGAACAAAACTAAAGCAGGAAGAAGGGGCTAAGTAGTGCTGAAACTAGTATTGCAATTTTTAATAGGTGGCTATATTTAATAGGTGCAATTTTTAATAGGTATTGTAATTTTTAATTTGAGCACTGACTTGGAGAAAAGAAGTAAGCCCCACCCACAGGCAGAGAACTCTCAAAGCAGAGGAATCTCCTGGGAAAATATCTTACGGGAATGTGCCTGGTGTGTTTGAAAAACAGCAAGGAGGACGGTGTGATTGAAAATGAGAGGGTGAGAGGAATATGCAAGGTCAGAAAGCAACGGGTCACCCAAATTACATGTGCCTTCGTGGCTATTGCAAGGCCTCTGAGGACAATCTTTTATTGATAGAGAAATGGAGATACACTGGAGAATTTTGAGTAAAGGTGGCAGAGAAACTCTCCTATACAAATCTTTGGCCACATATTTAATGATTTTTTTTTTTTTTTTTTTAGACAGAGTCTCACTCTGTTGCAGTTGGAGTGCGGTGGTGCGATCTTGGCTCGCTACAGCCTCTGCCTCCCAGGTTCAAGTGATTCTCCTGCCTCAGCCTCCCGAGTATCTGGGACTACAGGTGCATGCCACCATGCCCAGCTAATTTTTGTATTTTTACTAGAGACGGAGTTTCACCATGTTGGTCAGGCTGGTCTCAAACTCCTGACTTCATGATCTGCCCTCCTGAGCCTCGCACAGTGCTGGGATTACAGGCATGGGCCACCATGCCTGGCCATGAATTTTTATGGAAAGGGGCTCTTGCATAATTTTAAACTAATTTTTCAGATAGATTATATAATAATGAATACCCCCAAAACAGGACAAGAAAATGCGCATTTTACCACACCCTCATCATTATAGTGCAGTATTTTTCAGGCTCCTGTGTCTCCTGTCCACTGAAGAAATAAACTGTACATCATAATCTAGTGCATGAATACATATGTGGATGCTCTATAGTAGGGATCTCCAAGCCCCAGGTCACTTACCACTACCTGTCTGTGCCCTGTTAGAAAACTGGCTGCACAGGAGATGAGCAGTTAGCATTACCACCTGTACCACCTGACCTCTGCCTCCTGTCAGATTAGCAGTGGCATTAGATTCTCATACGTGTGTGAACCCTGTTGTGAACTGCGCATGTGAGTGATCTAGGTTGTGGGCTGCTGATGAGAATCTAATAACTGATGATCTGTCACTGCCTCCCATCACCCCCAGATGGAACTGTCTAGTCACAGGAAAATAAATTCAGGGCTTCCACTGATTCTACCTATGGTGAGTTGTATAATTATTTTATCATAAATGACAATACAATAATAGAAATAAAGTGCGCAATAAATACAATGCACTTAAATCATCCAGAAACCATCCCCACTTACCCCGCAGTCCATGGAAAAATTGTCTTCCATGAAACCGGTACCTGGTGCCAAAAAAGGTTGAGGACCACTGCTCTATAGGTAACACAGATAGAGACATAGATGTAGATGTCATGAATAAAAGTTTCCAGTTATTCTTTATGAGGGAGATGCTTCCTTATGTTTGCTATCCCATTTTTTTCTTTATCTAAAACAATCCTGTTCTTAAGCTATTGAATTAATTTCACAACACACTTTTCAGGTCACATTTGCTAGCCAATTATTTTGGATATTAGAGATTATCTTAATCCTTTGTGTAAATTCTTTGTGTATTCATGACTTTATAATATTTGCCTGTTAATGTAGTTGATATTGACTTAGAACAGTCAGATATTTTATTTGCATGAAATAAAAATTACCATTTTTTTTCTGCAATGCTGTTAATTATTAAAATTTTAGGGATTTAGAAGTCAGAAAAATATTCAACTTTTAAAATATCTTATGGAAGGACTATTTTATATTTAATAATTTAATCCGTAGGATCATGCTTTGCCACATACTTTGAGGTGAGGCCTTAACTTGAATTTTACTCTAAAACAGAAGGCCTATTTGTGATGTCTCTTATTTTAGATCTATTTCAAAAGTCTTTGCAATTCATTTTTTTTCCATGGCTAATCATCTATAACCGTCAAATTAGTTCAAGCATAATAACCTTATAGAATTGTCTAATACTAATATTAATAAGCAGCTTTCTAGTGCTTATTAATATAGTTAATAAAATAGACTTTAATACATTTAAAAGTTATTAACATGGTGAATGGGTATTTAATCACAATTAAAAAAATGGAAAAAAATAGACTTTGGAGTCAAGACAAAACTGGATTTGAATCCTGGCTATTGCAATTTCTAGCTGTGGAACCCCAGGAAGGTTACTTAATGTCTGTGAGCTTTTCTTCCTTAGTCTAAAAACGAGAATGACAATTTAATTACATAATATATTCAAGATACTTAAGACAATGCGTGATACAAAGGGAATGCTCAGTCAATTGCAATCATCAATTTACAATTTTGTTAAAGTTATTCTTAAATTATGTTTACATAATAAATTTTTCTTACATGAAATAATTTTGCTAAGTAATCTTTTAATATTATCTACATATAAGCATGTTTACCAGCAAATGTTAAAAATGATTATTCCTTATCTGATATCTATTTACTACATTCTTGCATTCATAAAACATTCCCCGTAAAATGAAAATTTATAATTTTGTTTCTAATTTTAATTAAGGCATCTGTTTTGTTTAACCAGCAATTAAAATTTTCACATTTGCTGTTTCATGTTAAAAAGATGGCTATGCTTTGGTCAGTTTTTTAGGAGTTATCACTGAGGCAGGGCCTTACTTTTATGGAATTTCCATTGTGCTCTTTCTCACTAATCCTGCTGAAATCAACTTGATAATAGTTCATTTTTTTTAAATTCGTATCCGTAAATGATATCATTTTATATTTTTCCTCTGACAGTTTGTCACTGTAAATGAGCTTCATAAAATAAATTATGCAATATTCCATAATTCTGGAAAATAGTTTACAGAGCATCTCAATTAAACTTTTTAAACAAAAATTTAAAATAACAGGCCAGGTGAGGTGGCTTACACCTGTAATCCCAGCACTTTGGGAGGCTGATGCAGGCAGATCACGAGGTCAGGAGATAGAAACCATCCTGCCTAACATGGTGAAACCCCGTCTCTACTAAAAATACAAAAAATTAGCCAGGCGTGGTGGCACTCACCTGTAGTCCCAGCTACTTGGGAAGCTGAGGCAGCAGAATCACTTGAACCAGGGAGGCAGAGGTTGCAGTGAGCCGAGATTGCAACACTGCACTCCAGCCTGGGCGACAGAGTGAGACTCTGTCTCAAAAATAAATAAATAAATAAATTGAAAATAACACACAAAAATTTCCTAAGTCTACAGTATTTTGGTGATTCTTTCTTGGTAAGTTTTGCATGTTTACTCTATGGTCATTGACTCACTTAGGAATTTGAATCATTTTTTTTGACTCAGTTTTAGTAAGTTACGTTTTATTCTGCATGAAAGGTATTCATTCTATAAACATTTTCTAAAAGCCTATATTTGTGCATAGTATTATCCCATACAAACTTAGTTCCTAGTATCCTATTCTATATTTGTATCTCCATAATTCTAAATTTCAGTATTATTCCTTGATAATTCCTTGCCTTTTCCATTTTATACAATTATTTACTTTCAAAGAACTGGATATTTATTATTTTCCATTTCTACTCCATTTTAAAATTCTTAAATTTTGCTTTTATATCATAATTATATTTATATGTACATTCTTGTGGTTCTGCTTATCCATTTTGTAAATCTATGAACTGAAATTATTTCACTTTATTTTCTGTTTAAATACTACAAATAAAATAGCCATAAATGTTGCTTAGACAATGACCAAAGCATTATTTTCTCAGGAGTGTCTGATTAAAATTCTTACTCCCCTTTTGGTTTGTGTTTTGGTAAAGATGGTGTTGGGGTTGAATCTCCTAATGGTTAATTCTTCATACATTGATTTTTCTTTCACTCAAAACACAAATACCTTTATAGTCTATCTTGTCATGAACAGGTAGAAGACACTTCAAGTAGAGCCTGATCTATAGACTTTGGCATAATACTATTTCAGGAATATGAAATGACTAAATACTTATGAAATTATCATTAAAATATATTAAAATTACAGGAAAACAAGAGTTTGGATAAAAATAAAGATATATGATAAATACCTGTTTTAATGTTAAATAGATATGTGTTTATACATATAAATACAAATACGAATATATACATACAAGTATGATCTTTCAACTGAGATTATATTTCATCACAAATTTGTTGATGTATGGTCTCTATAATGAAATCAATTGAGGGTTGAATTTGTATGCCTTGGCAGTAGTGGGTCCTTGAAAAAATTATTTAATTGATGTGAGTCACAGTTTGCTGATTTTCCTTCATCAGATGGTAAAAAAAAAAAAAAAAAAAAAAAAAGCCTCACATGATTAGATGAGGGAACACTTCCAAGGCCCACCACAGTGCTGGTTTCATAGTTTTTGCTTAATAAATATTGTTAAAAAGTGTCCAACACAGCATCCACTTCCATTGCCACCCCACCTTTATCCTCCACCAACATGCTTCCCGCTACCCAAGCTTAGTGTTCTTTTATACCTGCAAATAAATGTTCCTGAGTGAAATATGAGATAGCTGCATGCTAAATATTTTACACTCCAACTACCCAGTGGCCTCCATCGTTCTGCCTGTTAACACCTTCCATCACAAGATTACATCCCAGGGCACGTCTTGTATCAGATGAATCACTGCCTTCTGTAAAAAAAACCTGTTACCTTCCCTGATTGTCCAAATGGCCAAATGATTTACAGAGGAAAAAAGCTAGAAAGTTGGAAACCAATATATTGTTATTTATTTATTTAGAGACAGAGTCTTGCTTTGTCACCCAGGCTGGAGTGCAATGGCTTGATCTTGGCTCACTGCAACCTCCACCTCCTGGGTTCAAGCAATTCTCCTGCCTCAGCCTCCCTAATAGCTGGGATTACAGGTGTATGCCACCACACCTGGCTAATTTCTTGTATTTTTAGTAGAGATGGGGTTTCACTGTATTAGCCAGGATGGTCTCGATCTCCTGACCTTGTGATCCGCCTGCCTCGGCCTCCCAAAGTGCTGGGATTACAGGCGTGAGCCACCACACCCTGCCTAGACTGGAATTTAAATGTCAGCTTTGGCTTTGTGAACCTGGTCAAGTTATTTAATCTAATGTAAACTTATTTTCGAAAGAAAGTCATCACAATCAATACCTAGTGGTGTTGTGTAAATTGGATGAGATAAAACAGCAAGAAGTTCCAGGTACAGGTCATACCTTTGAAACATTGCCTTACCCACCTTTCCTCCCTTCCTCCCTCCCTCCCTTCCTCCCTCCCTCTCTCTCTCCCTCTCTCCCTCCTTTTCCTTCCTTCCTTCCTTCCGTCCGTCCTTCCTTCCTTCCTTCCTTCCTTCCTTCTTTTTCCCTTCCTCCCTTTCTTCTTGCCTTTATGCCTGTCATATCCACTTTAATGTACAAAATCAGCTTTGGAAATATTTTTTTTCCTTTTTTTTTAAATTATACTTTAAAATCTGGGATACATATGCAGAACATGCAGGTTTGTTGTACAGGTATACACGTGTCATGGTAGTTTGCTATACCCATTAACCCGTCATCTACATTAGGTGTTTCTCCTGATGCTATCCCTCCCCTAGGCCCCCACCTCCCAACAGGCCCCGGTGTGTGATGTTCCCCTCTCTGTGTCCATGTGTTCTCATTGTTCAACTCCCACTTATGAGTAATAACATGTGGTGTTTGGTTTTCTGTTCCTGTGTTAGTTTGCTGAAATATTTAATATAAAAAAAACGAGTAACTCTTCCTGCAGACAAATGTGAAACATGGAGTTCAAATTCACAAAAATAGGAGGATGTGGTTTCTTGAGTAGTTCTGTATTCCTTAGATTTTAATCTTAGAATATCACAAAACAATTATCTATTACTTTTAACTATGAATTACTACAGTGAATACAATTATGTTTCCAAGAAGTTGTGTATTTTTTATTTAGCATTAACCCAGTGCTTAATTATCATATAATGATGTAATATACAAATTGCTTAATTTTAATTGTTGAAATAAGGTTTGGCAAATGAGAAAATATTTTTAAATTGTTACTGTTGAGATAATTTCTATATAAATGTTTTAAACTAGAAACGAGATTTGAGTTTTTTCAACTTATTTCTTAGTTAAAGAAAATAAAACTTAAATTTCCACTTTTTGTATGGTGAACATTTCCATTTTTGAATATTTGAATAATTTTAATCAGCCTAGGCAACACAGAACTTTTAAAACATGTATTCTGTTATTGCTAGGTATGTTTTTTAAAAACAAATATGTCTAGTCAATTTCTATCACTTGCCTCTATGCAAATAGGAGATAGTTAGAAACACAGATAGAGAGATACATAGTCAGAGACAGAATGCCAGAGCCAGAGAAATGAATGAGATGAGGGATACTAAGAGAGCTGAAAGACACACAAGGCAGAGAATGAGCAATTTACACTGTAAGGGGAGTTTGCCCATGTAAAGAGTGAAACTTGGGAGTGACCATGACATGCAATGTGGGATTTGCCATTCTTTCATTCATTCTCAGGTCCATTGTGCTTCTGATTTTATCATCATCTCAGCATACTGAATTTGTTTTTTATGGAACCATGCTGCATATACACATTTCTGGAACCAGAAATGTTTAAAAAGAAAAGTGAGGTACTCTAGGCAAGGCTTAGAAACATATAAAGCTGCATTGTGGAGCAACCAAGATATTCAAATGAGTATTGTATAACATAAATAAACTATCTCTACTCAGGATAACCTAGACTATCCCAGTCAACCCGGGGAGCTGTCAGAAATATTACTGCGTTTATTTTAAACATTGACTCTGTTCCTCAATATGTTGCATATCTTACATCACACTGTCTATAGTTGGTGATTTCTTATGTAGTCTTTTTTTTCTTTCTTCAAAGTTTTCTGCTAGTATTAATCACCACAAAGCTTCAATTTGGTTTCATAAACTATTTTATCTCTCATCTGCATTTCTATTCCCTTTCTTTCTGGGATACCACTGAAATCTTATGATAGTTCAGCCATTTTGCACTTCCTGAAACATTTAAACTCTATTTACTATTGACACTATTTTAATATATATATAAAATAGATATTAAAGTGAGTATCTGCTCAAAAGATTTTACAATACTTTGATAAAGAAAGTACATAAACATTTAGGAACACATGCAATTCCTATAAACACTTTATGCCTGGTATTAAGTTTAAAATTGCTGACACATTTAATGTCACATTTGAAAAAATTCAAAGTGTCTTGTAGAAAATATTAAGCAAATAAATGTCAGAAACACATTTTTTTTTATTGGAGCACTACCTGTCACCTGATAGTAACAGCATTTATAAATTATTGGATGTAGTTTGCATAGTACATAATTATCCATTAATTGACCATTATTTGGAAAATGTTGATTATATTCCTCACTAACTCATCATAAAAAATTAGCAAACTGGAAATGAAAAGAAATGTCTTTACCTGAGCCTTCAAAAATAGCATGCTGAAGTATGATATTTTAAAAAGAGTCGACCAGGTGCGGTGGCTCACGCCTGTAATCCCAGCACTTTGAGAGGCTGAGGCGGGTGGATCACGAGGTCAAGAGATAGAGACCATCCTGGCCAACATGGTGAAACCCCGTCTCTACTAAAAATACAAAAATTAGCCGGGTGTGGTGGTGTGTGCCTGTAATCCCACCTACTCGGGAGGCTGAGGCAGGAGAATCGCTTGAACCATGGAGGGGGAGGTTGCAGTGAGCAGAGATCTCGCCACCGCACTCCAGCCTGGCGACAGAGGGAGACTCTGTCTAAAAAAAAATAAAAAGAGTCCCATTAGAATTAAGCAGAAAGCAAGTATGTGCACCAGCCTACTTACTACTATATTAACCAGGACACCTTAAACAATAAAAAAGTTTGTGTGACAATTGAAAAACAAGAGATAAAAATAATCAATTATTTTCAGGAAATAGATTTTAATTTATATAAAATGTATATAAAAGCCAAGAATGTGTATAAATTATTAAAAATAATAAGACGATTTAATAAGAATGCTGGTGCAGGCCAGGCGCGGTGGCTCATGCCTGTAATCCCAGCATTTTGGGAGGCCGAGGCGGGCGGATCACAAGGTCAGGAGATGGAGACAATCCTGGCTAACACGGTGAAACCCCGTCTCTACTAAAAATACAAAAATTTAGCCGGGCGTGGTGGCGGGCGCCTGTAGTCGCAGCTACTCGGGAGGCTGAGGCAGGAGAATTGCGTGAACCCGGGAGGCGGAGCTTGCTGTGAGCCAAAATCGCGCCACTGCACTCCAGCCTGGGCAACAGAACGAGACTCCATCTCAAAAAAAAAAAAAAAAGAAAGAAAAGAATGCTGGTTGAAAACAGTGTTCAAATTAAAGTGTTCTCAGGCACCATTAATCGCCAATGAATACAGGAATAAATTATAACACATAATAGAAGAACAATCTGATGGTACGTAGTAAATTTTGTTTAAATAAAGTACTGGAATTTTACATGTAGATTTAAAATCTTTCTTCACCTAAATTAAGACTAAAGACAAAGAAGGACGGGTGCGGTGTCTCACCTCTGTAATGTCAGCACTTTGGGGGGCCAAGGCGGGTGTATCACGAGGTCAGGAGTTTGGGACCAGCCTGGCCAACGTGGTGAAATGCCGTCTCTACTAAAAATACAAAAAATTAGCCAGACGTGGTGGCACGCGCCTGTGATCCCAACTACTCTGCAGGCTGAGGCGGGAGAGTCACTTGAACCTGTGAGGCAGGCGTTGCAGTGAGCCGAGATCATGCCACTGCACTCCAACCTGGGCAACAGAGCGAGACTGTCTCAAAAAAAAAAAAGACAAAGATAAGGTAGCCAATGTCCTGAATAACAAGACTCACTAACATAAAAATGTCAGATAACACCAGATAGATAACACTACAAGTAAATTGTGAAGACAATGTAATTTAAATTTAAATTCTTCTAGGGTTTGTTGTGGATCTTGGCAAGTTGATCCTAAAATTCCTATTGAAGGGTAAAGGGCTAAGAATAAGAAGAACAAAGTTGGGCAATTGATCATCTCATATATCAAAAGTCTTTTAAAAGTATGTTAATTAAGACCACATGATATAGGGAGAGTATTAGACAAATGGGTCATTGGAATAGGAAAGAAACCAAGAAATAGAGCTTTAAAATATTATTTATAGGTAAGAGTTCATGTTACAATCAAATGTGGAGAAAATACATTGCTCACTAAATGATGAAAGAAACATTGAATTTTTTTATGAGAACATAGTTCTCTACATTATATTATGGACCAAAGTAAATTTCACATATATTAAAAGTATAAATATTAAAAGCAAATTATCAGAGTTTCAGAATAACATGTAGGACGATAGATTTTTGTTAGTAGCAGAATGAATTATTTCACAGAAACTGAGAACAAGTCATAAAAATTAGACTCTGGTAAATAAAATAAATAACTCCTACCAAAATGAATATACAAATTTAAAATATGAATCATAGGCTCAGAGAAGATATTTGCAATGTATATTAGACAAAGATTTAGTGTCCACAAAACATTACACCATTCTACATGTTGTTTTTGAAAACAAACATCCCTTCTCTCACACACAAACACAAAATGGTTAAAGCGTTTATTAGATACTTCACATAATAATAGAATTAAGTGAATAAAAATCATGAAAAAGTATAGAAATTTACTAATAATCATGGAAAGGTGAATACAGACAATAAAATACTTATATCTACAAAATTTAAACAATGATAACAAGGTAGACTATTGTGTGGAGAAAGTCTTATAAGTTAATAATTTGTGGAGGCACATGCCCTATAAGCGAGCTATTCCACTTTTTGATTTAATTACTAAGAGAATGTACCACATATCTACATGTATTAACTTCTGAAGGTTGCCGTAATAAATTAAAACAAACTGGGTGGATTAAAGCAGTAGAAATGTATTCTTTCAAAATTCTGAAGGCCAAAAATCTGAAATTAAGGATAGTTCTGAGGGAAAGTCTGTTTCATGACTCCCTTCTACCTCTGGTGGGTGTGAGCATTGGTGGCGTTCCTTGGTTTGCAGACACATCACTCCAGTCTGGCTTTGCTTCACCTGGTGTCCTCCTCTGTGTGTGCTCTTTGTCTAATTTCCTTCTCTTCTTCCAAGGACACAGTCATTAGATTAGGGTCCACCCTAATCCATTATGCCCTTGTCTTAACTTAGTACATCTGCAACTCCCTTATTTCCAAACAAAGTCATGTGCTAACATTCTGTGTGAAAATGAATTTGGGGGGACACTATTCAATCCAGTACACCACACAGAGAAAAATGTATAATAAAGTTTATCACAGCCCTCTTTGTCAAGGAGAACAATTTAAAACAGAATGTCCACTTATACACTAATGGATAATAAATAAGGGCAAAAGACATATAATGGTTATACAGGTGTTAAAACCAGTGACTCAGACATATGAATATCAAAGTTGATAAATATTAAAAACATATTGAGTGAAAGAAAGAAATTGTAGGATATTCGACAGTTTTCTATCTGATACCTAAGAATAATGAATACACAAGAAAGCATAGTGTTTAATACATATGAAATAAAATATACAAATATGCAGTGTTACCTGCACATCAGTTTTAGGTTAGAGGTTATCTCTAAAGTGGGAAAGGGAAGAATGAGATCAGGAGTAAAGAAATCCTTCGAATATATTTATAATATTTTTCTTATTTAAAGGAGAGGAGATTTGGAGCAAATGTGTTGAAATGTTAACATCTGATACAGTTGAATAGTGAGTATAGAGCAGAGTTTCTCAACACCTGCACTACTGGTATTTGGCACAGGATTCTTTGCTGTGTGGAGCTGTCCCAGGCATTGCAGATCATTTTGATGTTTATCAGTTTGCCTGGCCTGTGTCCACTAGATGCCAGTAGCAAACCTTCCCCTCACCCCCAGTAATGACAATCAAAAATGTTGCCAAACGTTTTGTTCTGTGGATAAAAATCAACTCTGGTTTAGAACTACTGGTGTAGAGTATTCATTATATGTTTCTGTTTGTCTTTGCACATATTTAAAATATATTATGGTATATTGTGATAAAATAAAAATGTATTTCTTGCATACTAAGTTTTAATAAAAAATAAAGATAATTATCAATATATAAACATATATAATATAAAGTATGCCATGTCATAAATTCAAGATATAAAAAATACTTACATAATAAAGAAAATTTGCAACTAACTTTGAGCTGTTTAAGATAGGCTACTCTAAAGAAAAAATGTCTTGGTTTCACCTTTAAAGATGTGTAGTATTTTATTAGTTTGAGAAGTGTGGAATACCATTATAAGCAGGAATGGCAAGGGAGCAGAAGCTACATAATTATTTTACAGAATAATGAATTCTTCTGTGAAACTGAAACATAGAGTCTCAAATTTTCATGTCTTCAATGGCAATAGCATATGTGTGTGGAGCAAATGGTTGTAAGAAATTTTAGAACAGTGCGGCCTACAACAGATTGGAGAGGGCACATAGCAGGCCATGCAAAACAAGTTTGAGGGCAGATTCAGTCCACATTTTTAATTGCCCTTGTCTTAAAATGTATAGAGGGAACTACTGGAAATATGCTGGCAAGAAATAATTGATACCATTAGGAAAAAGTCATTTAAATTAATATTCTTGTAGAATGTTGACACGTTAAAATTGCTTGAGTAATATACAACTTCATGGATTAGACGTTTTAATATGATTAATATATCAATACTCCACAAATTAACTTGCTGATTAAATGCATTGACAAATATAATTCTGGCAGGATTTTTGAAAAATTGGCATGATGACTTTGAAAATCCATATGAAAATGCAAAGTATCAAGAACAAATTTGGAGATCTCATACTGCATGTCTTTGAGAGTTGTTGTGAAGCTATCTGATCATGAAGTGAGATAGTGATGTAAGAATCATCAAATAGATCAGTGGAACAAAATGAACAGACCAGCAACAGAGCCACACTCATTCAGTCTTTAATTTTCTACAAAGCCTTCAATATTATTCAATTTGTATCAGTATTTGTCTTTTCGACAAGCGGTGGGATAAATAGATACTATAACTTGACGATCTTTACATTATAATATATACAAAACATAATTCAAGAAACACCATAGACCTTAACATAAAAGCTAAAACCATAAGGTTTTTAGAGGAGAACATCAGAATTTCTTTGTGATTTGGAAATATGCAAAAGTATCCTAGACTAGAAACAAAAAACAATAATAACAAAAAAACTGACAAATTAGACTTGATCAAAAATTTAAAATAAATCTTAAAATATTTTCTAAGAAAATGATTCCATTAAGCAAAATAACAGGAATGTTACAGATCTAGAGAAAATACTTGCAAAACATACATGTCTTACTGAGAACTGGTATCAGGGATTTTACATAACTTCTACAAATCAATGATAATAAGATTCAAAATGAGCAAAGAATCCAGAGACTCCACAACAAAATCTACAGAAATAGTCAATAGACATTAGAAAATATGTCTATCACAGTAATCTGGGAAATGATAATTAAAGGCATAACTGGAAACCCATCAGCAATAACAATGACATTTTGAGAGTAAGTGGATCAATTGATATTCTCACACATTTCTGGGAGAAATGCAAAATGTTAAACTATTTTAGAAACAGGTTTGGACATTTTTATTTATTTATTTTTTCAAGGACTGTGTTCTCTATTAGAGAAAGATCAGAAAAGGGTCTCTTTGTTTCTGCAACGTTATGAATATTTTATGTATACCATTCAATAACTTCCCAGCAGCAGTTGCTTTTAACATGTTAATTTAATGCTGAAGGCCATGCCCATTATAAAATCATGTACTAATCTCTGATGTGTATTTGAGTTTTTATATATTCTGAAGAGTGTCCCAAGAAATGCACAATTAGAACTACAATTAAAAATTCTCTGGGTAAATAATCATATGTCATATCTGTGTTATTATTTTTTAATCTATATACTATGAAGAATTGTTGGATAAAACATGCATGCTCTTTATTACATTTATATAGATAAGGCATGTTAACTATTTACTTAAAAGTGTTTGCCTTTTCATAGAATCAAATACCAGGAAGGCAAAAATTGTATCTTGGTCACATTTGTTTCCCAGTGCTTAGAAGAATATCTGGCATATAATAAAAACCCAATGAATATTGGTCAAATGAAGGAATATGACAACCAGAATAGAATAGTTGCAAGACTATAAATGTTTATGAGTGAACTATTTGTGTCTTCATTAAAAATGACATTTTAGGGGGCCATGTGGCTTGCTGAATATCTGCAGTTAATATATATTATTTTGTAAGAAATCATAAAATATTTTTTACCTTTGTAGATTTTTTTGAAGTTTAAATTTTTCTTCAAATATTCTATAGAGTAGAAATTTGTATTTGCATCTTTTAATAATGCATGCTAATTACAATTTAGGGACATGAAGGCTTATATAAATGCTGAGTAAATTTTATATGTACACATTTCCCATTCAAATGATTTCAATAGCTCATGGGGCATTCAGTTAAATGCAATCACCCTTTATGTTTCATGGAAATGGAATGGGATCTGAGACAGATGCATTTTTTTTCTCACCAATTCATTTCTCATTATAGTTCAGCACTGTATTTCTTTAATACAATAAGAATTGCATTTTGTTGTTGCTGATTTTTCTGTATACCTGTTATTTTCTACAGTATTATTGGGAATCAAAATATATTTTTATATTAGTTTTTTTTTAATTTAGTTTTTTCTTGGACAATTTAGGTCATTTTTTATATATTAGGTTTTTCTTTGGCAATTTCTACTAATGCAGGTGAACAATATGTGATGATTGTAGGATTTCCAAAATTAGATATCTACATAACAAGAAGTAAGTCATTTGTTTCCATTATCACTTTTTAACAATTATACATGCATAGGGATTGAATCTCACTTTTAAAAAGTCAATTTTTGATCTTGCAAATGTGTTTTACTCTCCCGTTGCCTGATCAGTGGCGGTTTTCAGTAGAAAGCCAAAAGAGGAAATGACTGCTTTCATGTTTTCTAATTAAAACACACACACACACACCACACAAACACATATATCTGATTTAAGAGGTGGCCAACAAATAATTGCAAATAGCTCTTATAGTTAGAAGAAAAAAAGAAATAATTACAGTCTTTTTCATAATTTCATTTCAAAAAATGAAGATTCAAAAATATTGTGTTTCTGGAAACTTAAGTAATCATGCTTATTATGAAAAATATACGAGGAAATAAAATGGCATAAAAAAGGAGATGAGGTGATCCAGTATATACACTATTAACAGTTTGGTATACATCACTCCAGTTATCTACCAATTTATAAAACAGATTATTAGTATATTGTATTTACTATGTTGTCATCTGAATGTATTGTTTCTCCCCTAGCAATAATCTTGAATGATTAAATATTAGTCTGCAATATGATTCTTAATGACTTTTTAGTATTCCACTAGTTAGCTGGAGAATGTTTTACCAGATCAATCACTTATTATTGGACATTTCTTCTGTTTCCAATTGCAATGACTATCCCTGTCTTTACTTTCATATCTGATAGCCTTTTTATAGGGTGTTTTAGAGTAAAACTGATACTTTCCATTTGCTTAAAATAATAACAAGAAAAGAACGTGATTATTTTGACTTAATGGAATAAGCTGTGGTGTGACTCTGGTTCTCATCCAAATTAATTATATGACCTTGAGGTGATTCATTTCTTTCAGCCTCAGTTTCTTCTTCTGTAAAGTAGGTATTGGATGGATAATTTTTGATTATCCTTTAAGTCCTAACATTCTCTAACAGCTGTGGGTGCTCCCTACAGATTTGCTGTTATACAGTTCCTGAGTACAAAGCAGGAAGTAGTTTTATCCATGGTTTTCAAGTTATCTGTCCAATTTTAATCTATAATAGGTGTCCAAGGAGGAGAATACAGTCATGGATTCCTAGCTTCTGTTTCTGGTTGGGCGAGTAAAGCCCCTTCCTAGTCCCTTTTTTCTGCTTATCACTAGAGACAGAAAATAAAAACCATGGCTTCAGTCTGCTAAAAGTGTAAAACAAAAGAAAACAGGACAACAACAAAATAAGGTGGATTGGACAAGCTTGAACATTTATCCTCTGCTTACAGAGTTTGAAGATTCTTCCATGGCTGGCTTTTAATCTACAGTGCCTGAATGAAAGTGAACAATAATGACACGAGTGTATCACATGGTCCTCATCCATATTGAGTGGCTAACTGCCAGGATTCCAACTCTCGGAAAAGGGATCTCTCCACAAAGAAAGCTAGACCAAACTCTAGTACTGTTCTCTCTTTCTTTAATTTTCTTCTCTTGATATATATTTTATAGTTTTAGTTTCATCAATGTCTGCTTTGCTTTTGAACATTAATTTGTTTGGATTTATTTTTCTCACTTTTGCTTTCTACTTAATCTAAGCTGTAATTTAAAATGACCAGCAAATGACACAGCACTGGAAATAGTAAAATTAATCATACTCAGTAGAACCAGGATGCATTTCATCCATAGGGTGCCCCGAAGAGATCATTAAGTATCTCACACTGTAACAACAGATCTCTCATGTATTCGAAAATGCTGTCTTCAGATGGCTTGAACTTAACTGCCCACTATCATTCTCTTTGGATTGCAGCCTTGATTTAGTTAAATGTGATCATTCTAAACCTCCTATATCATCTAGCCTTTACCGGAGGCTTGTAGCTAATGTATTTTATGACTACATATTTTTACATGTTTTATTGGAATGAAACCATTTATCTTCAAGACTGATTGTGCCAATAGCAAATGAGGATGGTCCCACCTCTTTGTGTTCCTACTGGAAATTTCCACTAGATTATCAGGAATTAGATTGTGTCACATAGATCTATCCAGAAATAAAAGGCATATGAGAATGAGGCTCATATTACCTATAAGACAGGAGCCTAGGTGACTTCTAAAAAATGTTTATGACAAAAATGAACAGCTGAGATGGAGTCTTTTAATATTTGTCTTCTCAGGGAATATTGATTATTCTTTGCATGAATTTTCAGAAAATGGCATTTAACCTAGTAATATTCTGAATAGTTACTGAATTATTAGAGTACTCTCACATTTATTTCCAAAGATGGGTGTCTGTTAGAACCCACTCTAGTACAAGTAACCTGGGGGATAATTTTTGGGCATACCTATTTCAGAGAAACAGTTGAATGTATTGTATCTTGACCTACAGGAGCCAGATAATCAGACCTAGGTTAAGTCATTCTGAAGAAAACAGAGGCTTAAGTAGATATTTTGAAAGTCCAAAGATTGTTTATTACATTTTCTTCTTTTTATAAACACTCATAGTATAACTATCTTGTTTTTTTTTTTTTTTTTTTTTTTGCTTGGTAAAACAATCACCTTGGTTAATTCTATCACCTACTTTGTGTCCTAACCCATCAGCCCAACAATGTTGAAGAAACACAAGAACATAAAACTAGTCTCATCTTATATTTATGACCCCTGATCTTGGTACTTATTGCTGTCAAGCAATAATATTCCATTTCCAAATTCTATTCTCTGTCCCATAAATTTCATCTGCAACCAGGCACTCTCCTTCACAGTCTATGACTATAGATTATTAATTCTACTGATTCTCACAGAAGACTACCCTATCTAACAAACACAAATATATAATTCCAGTAATTCACCTTTTTCTCCTGTATTATGAATTATCCGCATGCTAGGCTGTTAATATTCAAACATACTGTCTTTTCTCCCATCTTAAGCGTACTTTTTTTTTATACCTACTCACCAGTCCAGCTATTGCCTCCTTTCTCTTCTTCCTTTTGCGGGAAAACTTCTCACAAATGTTAATCATACTGATGTTTCAAATTTACATTTTCCCGTATCCTTTGAAATTGCTCTAAACAGGCCTTTACTCTTACCATTCTTCTAAAACTGTTATATTTAAGGTCAACTACTAACACTGTTGATTAGTTTTTAGTAGTCACGTTATTTGTTCCATCAGAAGTATTTGACACAGCAGAATTCTATTTCTTCATTGGCTGTCCAGGACCTCACATTCTTACTTTTACTTCTAAATTGCTGGCCATTAGTTACTCAGGGATTGATGCTTCAATATGGCTTTTCTGAATTCTAAATACTTGCAAAGGTAATTACATCCAGTTTCATGGCTTTGATATCATCTATCAGTCAATCTTTATGTATCTATATCTGTCTATTTATCTATCTATCTACCTCCTACCTACCTATAATTGGTCTATCCCAGAACTCTTGCCTGGGTTCCAAGTTCATACTTCCAACTGCTTACTACGTTTTTTCCATGTGAATATCTAATAGGCACTTCGATCCTAACATGGACAATTGACTTTCTAACCTTTTCTTCATGCACTGGTTCTGGTCCAGTTATTCCTATCTTAGTTAATGATTAAACTGTAGGCCAAAATTTGGTTTATACTTGACTCTCCTCTTTCAAATCGTACATTTAATCTGTCTATAAATCTTGTGGCTCTTCATTTGAACTATATCTCAACACTTCTGCTGCTACCACCCTTCCATAAATGATAAGCTTCTCTCTCCTGGATTATAGCAACCACTTATTTCCTTGCTGGTCTCTCTTTTCGGAAGAATCTCTTCCAGAAATCATGTAACTCATATAGTCACCTCTTTGCCTTCTCACTGAAGTCTTTCCCAACCAACCTATGTGAAGTTTCCAGTAACCCCTATCACATTGCTGGCCCTATTTTTCCCTAGCAAAAATCACATTCTACCATGTTCTATATTTCAACATTTTATATTGTTATTTATCTGTCCACACAAGTATGTAAACTCTTTGACAATCGAAATAAAGATTTCTGCTTTATTTGGAACAAAATAGCAGTTAAATAAACATGAGCACTTTTCTAATCCAGAATACTTTTTTTGTTTGCTGATAATATTCTTCATTTAGATTCTAGAATGTGAGCCAGGTAAGAATTAATATTATTAGACTTTATATAAGTTTTTAAATGCTATGTGCTTATGAGAAGACTCAAAAATACTCATAGTCCCACATTTAAGGGTTTTGACCTCTCAGGAGAAAAATAGAATGATTAAGGGTGTTTTGGTTACCACTCTCATATTCGTTATTTTCAGGAGAATATGTCTTAAGCTTCCTAGCTCCCTTAACTAAAATTATTATCTTCCTTCCAGTCCTGAGTCAATTTTCTGACAAATTGGACATGATTTGTCTTAACACTTACAATTCCCTGTCAAGGCAAACGCAGTCTGCTCACACATATGGTCTCTTTTGGACAATATTTTAACTTTAATTTATTCTGCACACCTCTAAGACTTGGCAATCTCTGGGGACCTTGCATGGATTGGAGGCAGATCAGATGAAGGTCTTCGTGGACTCAATGGCTAATGAGTGAATTTCTTCCTATTCTTTCACATACAGCATCATTAATCTACATTGAAAATGTATCATTTATGGTTCTGAATGGCACCATATGGTGTTAATTAATCTGGAGGAATTTTACTTTTACTATTACTTTTTTGGCCATTGACCTAGATGTTACTAAAATGAGGGTACCTCACGTTTGACTACTGATCTTTTGATGGCTTTTCTGTATGAGAACACAAAGGCAGAGTTTCTTCTTGGTTTTAATTCTGGGCATAGCAAGTCTAGAACATTTCAATTGCAATTTTCCCTAAAGGTCTAAGATACACACAAGGACTTTCAAACTCTATTAGTGACCCATAGTTCTATTTTTTCCCCATAATGGCTGCATTCTCTAATATAAACAGGTAGAATAAAGGTGTGTAACAAATTGATGTGTTGAAATTATTTATTATTTTTAATATTAAATTAATTATTTTAATTATTTGTGAGTATTGCCATTCTATAGTCTATGGACACATTTCAATACCGGAAATAACCAAAGGTATTCTGAATTGTGTTTGGTGAATCAGTGAGTGATCAATCTAGGTGACAAATACAAACTAATAGGCATATTTACAAAAAATGTCTGAAGATAATTCTCTAAAATTTGTTAAGCTATAACTTAACCTTTAGAATAATGAACCTACTTTGAAGCAATGCATTCATGAAGATTGCACATTCTGGCATATTTAGTAATTTCACAGTAATAATGAGTCATTCCTGAATGTTTTCAAAAATAATATTTGAAGATGTATTCTTAGGATCACTATGTATATTCTAGTAATAAGAGCTAATATTTGTTAGCACTTTTCATGTACCAGACAATATGCTAACATTTTTATAACATCTTTCAGTTTTTCTTTCAGTAAATATATATTGAATGCTTGCTCAATGTCAAGAACTATGCTAAGAACTTGAGGTACATAATAAACAAAAAGATGAAGGCTCCTGCTACCATAGATCGTTATGGTGAAAGACAATTGGCAAAAAATAGCAGACATAGACTGTAACAGACTAATTACAATATCACTATGGGTTGAATTGTATACCCCTAAAATTCTTGTTAAAATCTTCAGCCTCATTGCCTCAAAAAGTGACCTCATTTGGAAATAGGGTCTTTATAGAGATAATTCAGTTTAAAAAAGGTTATTCCAGTAAGCACCAATCCAATATGTCTGGTGCACTTTTAAAAGGTAGAACTTTGAAGACAGACCCACATGCAGAAAGAATGCCATGTGAAGATGAAAGCAGAATCAGAGGATGCTTCTGCAAGCCAAGGAACATCAAAGACTTCCAGAAAATCACCAGGAGGTAGGCAAGAAGCAAGGGTAGGTTTTCTCTCACAACCCCAAGAAGAAACCAGTCCTACTAACAACTTGATCTTAGACTGAGTCTTCAGAACTGAATAATAAATTTCTGTTTATAAGCCACCCATTTGTGGTACTTTGTTAAGGTAGCCCAGTAATGTATGTAGCCCAAGTATGTAAGATGGTATGGAAGAACGCCTTTAAATATGGCTACGAAAAATGTATTTTCCCCATAGATGCACGCCAATCTTCCCATCATAAAATGGAGTGTATTTACTTTTGTATCCAAACTAGTCATGTGCTTTACTTTTAACAACAGCATGAGGCTGTGCCAGTGCCAGGAGGAGCTTAAAAAGACCTGACAGTTTCACCTTGGCTTTCTGGGAGTCCAGCTTCCATGCTTTAAACTGGAACCAGGTCTAGACTTCTGGAGGAAGAATGGCTACCTGCAGCATAATCAACATATCTCAGATCCAACCAGTACCAACTCACAAATAGATCAGTGAGGTGGTGTTGTATATTACAATCCCCAACTGAACCCCCATCTTAATGCAGCTGCAGAAGTGACCTGAACTAACATTGCATAGAGCCAAACTGCACAACTGAATCTTAGCTAGATTCATAGTCATGAGAAATGAGACACCATTGTTGAGTTAAACATTTATGTTTTCAGGTGATTTGTTACACATCAATAAATCATTAAAACATAGACCAACAAGTTCCAGGAAAATAATAAAGGTAGAATGAAGAAATTGAATAAGAGAAACTATGTGCCATAGTAGTGGTGGGGGAGAGTAGGAGGCTGCAATCCTCATAGCAATTTATGAGGTTGATATAATATCCCATTTTACAACCAAACAACTGAAATTACAGAGGTTAAGCAGAATGGCAATTGCTACCTAGTGAAGGCTAGATTCAAATTCAGAGTATCTGTCCAAACCACACTATCAAATAAATTACTGGAGATGAGAGTAGAGTAGGTCATTAATGACGACAAAGTGTCAACAGAGTGAATTTTTCTCTCCAAGATAACAGTCTAGAAAAATACTTTTAAAATAAATATTTTAAGGAAGATGTCATGTTTATTCTATGTGTTGACTTAGCCCTGCTAATATGGTTTGGCTTTATGTCATCACGCAAATCTTATTTCAAATTGTAGTCCCCACATGTTGAGGGAGTGACCTGGTGAGAGGTGATTGGATCATGGGGTTTGTTTGCCTCATGCTGTTCTTGTGATAACCAGTGAGTGCTCGTGAGATCTGGTTGTTTGATAAGTGTCTGTCACTCCCCGCTTCTTGCTCTGTTTCTCCTGTCACCATGTAAAATGTGCTTTGCTTCTCCTTTGCCTTCTACCGTGATTGTAAGTCTCCTGAGGTCTCCCCAGCCATGTGGAGCTATGAGTCAATTAAACATATTTTCTTTATAAATTACCCAGTCTCAGGCAGTATGTTTTTCTTGTTGTTGTTAAGACGGAGTCTCACTTTGTTGCCTAGCTTGAAGTGCAATGTCGTGATCTCAGCTCACTGCAACATCCATCTGCTGGGTTCAAGCAATTCTCCTGTCTCATCCTTCTGAGTAGCTGGGACTACAATCACATGCCACCATGCTTGGCTAATTTTTATATTTTTAGTAGAGATGGGGTTTCACCATATTGGTCAGGCTAGTCTAAAACTCCTGATATCAGGTGATCCACCCACCTTGGCCTCCTAAAGTGCTGGGATTACAGGTGTGAGCCCCGTGCCTGGCCTCAGGCAGTATCTTTATAGCAGTGTGAAAATGGACTATAACACATTCAGTGCCCAGACATTCAGTAAAACATTATTCTGGGTGTGGCTGTGATGGTGTTTCAGGAGACTGAGTAAAGGGGATTGACTTCCCAAATATGAGTAGACCTCATCCAACTATTTGATCTATTTGGTGGCCTGAATAGGAAAAAAAAAAAGACTGACTATCCTCAAGTAAGCAGGAACTCCTCCTGCCTGGCTACCTTTGAGCTAGAACATTAACTTTTTCCTGCCTTCGGATTTATACTCAAATATTAGCTCCTGCTAGGTCTCAAGCCTATCAGCCTTCAGTCTGGAATGACATCATCAGCTCTGCATGTTCTCAGGCCTTCAGACTCAGACTGGAACCACATCATCATCTCTGCTGTGCCTCCAGTTTGAGGACTACAGACCTTGAGACCTGTCAGCCTCTATAATCATTTGAGACAATCCTCACAATAAATCTTTCTACACATTTATGGATCCTATTTGTTTTTTGTTTGTTTGCTGTGGAAAACCTTGATTAATACAGAAGTTATGTCTCCACCTTGTGTGTGTGCATGTGCATGCGTGTGTGTGTGTGTGTGTGTGTGTGTGTGAGATAGATGAATATGGCATCTGGGATTTAGAGAGAAATTTTGGAAAGCCAGTCTAAACCTCCTTTTCTTAAAGTTATTAAAAAATTAAGAAGAATAGCGCTTATAGAAGGGGCTGACTAGTAGGAATATTGTATAACACACTAAAAGCCTGCATGAGATTCATAAAATCAAAACTGAGTTTTCCATCTATATTTTTGGGTTTTTTTGAGACACAGATTCAGTCTTGCCAAGGCTGGAATGCAACTGCATGACTGCAACCTCTGCCTCCCCTGTTAAAGGGATTCTCCTGACTCAGCCTCCCAAGTAGCTGGGATTATAGGCATGTGCCACCATGCTTGGCTAATTTTTCTACTTTTAGTAGAGATGGGATTTCACATGTTGGTTGAACTCCTGACCTCAGGTGATCCACCCACCTCAGCCCATCTAGATTTGTTTATATTTTGTATTTTAAAGGATTTTAAAGTAACATATTAATGGAAAATTGAAAAAAGCAGCATCAAGAGAAATGAAACATATATAAGCCTGCAAATTAAGCAACTTGTATTTGTAAGTGAAGTTTTCTTTTTCATAACATGATCGCTGCATTTGTAGGCAAACTTGCATGAGAAAAATACATTTTGTGGGAGAATAAATGGATATTGCTTAGGGAGTTTCAGATTCTAAATAACAAAGACATCCATCATATCTTTAACTGTATTTGGTAGGGTATGCAAAAATAATTTGATTAAGAAAAATTTATCCAATAAATAAATAAAGTTCTTTCCTTTCTCCTTCAATCTTCCAGATGGCCATAGTCTCTTTCATCCTCTTTTACCTGACCTTGTAATTTTGATTGTTGCATTGTGCACAGTCACCAAAAGTGAAACAAAAATGACACTACATTCAAGTTATAAAGAAGAAAAAGAGAAAAAGAAAATGGAATACTACCATGCTAACATAACATTAACATCAAAAATACCTCTGTGTTCCTGTTTTCCTCATATAAAAACTAAATTATTACTTCCATCGTTCATGGATTCAGATTTTGATTGTACTGGAACGAGTGATAGTTGGTGTAATGCAGATAATGTTTTCTTATTAATCAAATTCCAATGATCCTATTTGCTTTATGAAATCTCACACTGTAGGAGAACTGCCTCTGCTTATATTTTGCAGCATTTCCTTTGAAAGGGAAGTAATTTTTCTTCATACATTTTTAAATAGAATCAGAAAATATATGGTTTGTGGTTTTCAGCTAGCACAGTTTTCATAAATTGTATCTTCTTGGGGGGTGGGGGTGGGAAACCCAGATACTTTCTAACTGTATTTTCTTCATGATGAAAAATTTTGTTCGTTTTGTGATAAGAGAAAGGCATGTGGAGATGAAGTGGAATGACTCATTCCAGCTTCATTATTAATTTTCTATATGACTGTAGTCATATTACACCAACTTTCTGAAGCTACATTTTTCTCTCTCAATGATAATAATAATAATAATAAATGATGATAACAATTCTTAATTAGAAGGGTTTTGAAATGATTAAAGGTAATATATGAGATATAACTTAGTCCATCTTGAGTTTTCTGATAACGTTAGTTGTCCATAATATTGCTGCTCTTTTTTGATTACTACTATTATTTTGTTTTCTTTTTTCTTTTTTCTTTTTTGTTTGAGATGGAGGCTCGCTCTGTCACCAGGCTGGAGTGCAGTGGCGGCATCTTGGCTCACTGCAACCTCTGCCTCCTGGGTTCAAGCGATTCTCTTGCCTCACCTTCCTGAGTAGCTGGGACTATAGCCACAGGCCACCACACCCAGATAATTTTTGTATTTTTAGTGACGGGGTTTCACCATGTTGGCCAGGATTGTCTCGATCTTTTGACCTCGTGATCCGCCTGCCTTGGCCTCCCAAAGTGCTGGGATTACAGGCGTGAGCCACCGCACCCAGCCGATTACTACTATTATTACTGCTTTTTAGAAACATGTCATCTATTTAAATTGTCTGCATAGGGAAGAAAAAGGAGCCGTACTCCTTCCTAAATGATTTGGTAATGACATAAGTGCCATACATAGATACAGATCCATGAAAGAAGCACTGATGGGCTGGATTTCTAAAACCTACACCTTCGTGATTATAAAGATTGTCTCTCTCCTATGAACAAGTGTGGATATAACGTTGGAAGTTCCATTTTGATTTTTCCATGTAGTCTATAAGCTATTGGGCCATAAATTCTACTTTCATGAACTTGTCCTAGTGATCCTGGGAAGCCACTTATCCTTTCCTAATGACAATTTTTCATTGGAAAATGGTCAATAATGCATTAATTATATTAATCTTGATATTATGAGACTGCTATAAGCAACTGAGATTATATATGTATACACATACACATATACATGTATATATATACATATATGTGTATATGTATTTCTTTATATCAGTATGTTTCTTTATATCAGTGTGAGAATGGACTAATACACACCTATTATAATTCTTTTACTTATGACTCCTATTTTTTGCTGTGTCTTTCCCACATCCTTTGTCCTTTAACAGTAAGATGATCTAATAGTGTTTATCAAAAAATAAAAATGTTTTTGTAAATCAGAGAATTTATCTGTTTTCTTTTTTAGATGCATATATGTATATATATGCATATATATACATATATGTAATTTATAAATTGCAAAAATAGTTACACAAATACTGCTAATGAAATGTTACAGCAATTAAACACAATATAACTATTTATTCACATTATGTAATATTGAAAACACAAATGCCAACTAAGTTCAATACTATGAACTGAGTTCAATTAGTTTTAACATTATGATTCTTATGAGATATAAATATATAGGATTTTTTTCTTAATATTACCTTTCCATAACATTGTTTTCAGGCAGTACTCTGATTTTCATGTTAAGACTGCAGATACTTATATTTTGGTCTATTATAAAATTGCATTTCAATCCACATTTTTTGTGACAGTTGTTTATTTACTTATATACTCAGCCATGTATGTAGAGACTGTGACTTTTTTTCCAGCAAGGCAATTTTTGCATTCATGAACAGTGATAGCTCTTAAAAACGACACTGTTGTGGCATTTACTGGACAGATACTAATTCTTACCACATGGAAAGTTTCAACCTGACCAAAGATTTTATCACTAGTTACTGTCTTACTGGGTTAAGCCATATTTGAAAAAAGTGTATAAAAATTGTGACACCCATCTAAATAAATTATATATACATATATATATATATATATATATGAGCAAATGTGGAAGCTATTTAGTATAGAAATCATGATAACTACATCCAGATAGAATTTGAAAACTCTAACCAAAAATCTGCCATATATTACCTGATTTTCTTTCTTTCTTTTTTAAGGGATTCTTAGCTAAAATTATTTCTGTATTTGCACATAACTAATTAGTGTAGCTGAATCTGTATTACAGGAAGCCTCCTTTGGATGAAGCTCTCTTAGTAATTTAGTTTCCCCTGAGTGATCATGAGAGTTTTAAGGATTAAAATAGTAAGCTTATAAAACACTTGGACCAGTCCCTGGCAAATAATAACTCAATAATTTATAATATTTTATTTTTACTAATAAAACTATACTGCAAAGGCTAGAGAGACAAATTTCCTCACTACCAGGTCCTGTTGTTTTGAAACACCACAAACTGAAGCTCAGTTTCCTCCCCTGAAAGTTGTAACTGTTTCCTCCTTGATATTTTCTTGGTGTCTTCTCTATGCATCAGTTATAGCATTTTCCACCTTGATATGGTTTGGCTGTGTCCCCATCAAAATCTCACCTTGAATTGTAGTTCCCATAATCTCCATGCGTTGTGGGAGGGACCCAGTGGGAGGTAATTGAATCATGGGGCGGTTACCCTCATGCTATTCTTGTGGTAGTAAGTGAGTTCTCACAAGATCTGATTGTTTTATAAGGGGCTTTCCTCCTTAGCTAGGCACTTCTCTCTCCTGCTGCTGTGTGAAAAGGATTTGTTTGTTAGTCCCTTTCTGCCATGCTTGTAAGTTTCCTGAGGCCTCCCCAGCAACGTGGAACTGTGAGTCAATTAAACCTCTTTCCTTTATAAATTACCCAGTCTCGGGTATTTCTTTATATCAGTGTGAGAATGGACTAATACACACCTATTATAATTCTTTTACTTATGATTCCTATTTTTTTCTGCATCTTTCCCACATCCTTTGTCCTTTAACAGTAAGATGATCCAATAGTGTTTATCAAAAAATAAAAGTGTTTTTGTAAATCAGAGAATTGATTTGTGTTTTCTTTTTTTATTATTTATTTTATTTATTTATTTATTTTTAGACGGAGTCTCGCTCTGTCGCCAGGCTGGAGTGCAGTGGTGCGATCTCAGCTCACTGCAACCTCCACCTCCCGGGTTCAAATGATTCTCCTGCCTCAATCTCCCGAGTAGCTGGGACTACAGGCATGCACCACCATGCCGGGATAATTTTTGTATTTTTAGTAGAAACGGGGTTTCCCTATGTTGGCCAGGCTGGTCTTGAACTCTCGACCTCGTGATCCACCGCCTTGGCCTCCCAAAGTATTGGGATTACAGGCGTGAGCCACCACGCCTAGCTTGATTTGTGTTTTCTATTTAGGTAACTTGTGATTTTCATTTTGCCCTAGTTTGGATTGAAATGAGGCTAACTCAAGTACTGTTTTCAATGTTTAATTTTATATTTTATCTTATATGGCTTATGATATCCTGATGAAAGAGGTGTGGTGTCATTTCCTAGATGACAAACTGAGGCTCAGCCAGCATGTTAAATATTCACAACAAAGCTGCGGGGTCAGAGCCAGGGTTTAGACCAGGTCTTTTGGTCAGTAGTCTTTGTATACTATCTTATGCTGATTCTGTTGATATTTACATTGACAAAAAAAGAAAAGAAAAGAAATATTGAACAATCTTAAAAGATATCAGTTAAATAACTAACTAACATCTGAATGTAGGACCACATCTATCTTACATGGATAGTGAGGCATGTAAGAGACCTGAATGATGTTACCAGCCTTCTGGGAGATTAATTACAACATTTCCCAAACAAACACACACACAAGCACAGTTACCACTTAGTGGTTCTTCAACAGATTCAAAGTGTTACTCATTCCTGGGTGCATCACAGCTACAGTTGTGTGTTTGAAGATAAGGTGTAGGAAACACCTGTTGTCAGTGTTTTATGATATCCTGCCTAACAGGTTCACCACTGTGTCCTCTTTACCTAGTAAATGGACAGAGCGTATAACAAAGGCTCAATAAATATTTGTTGAATAAATTTGTTGAATGAATTTTGTTTAATATAAGAATTTGTTTTAAAAAGTCCTGTTTATGGTATTCCAAGTCTGTGCCATAAAATTGATATACATTTATTCATTCACTTGATTCAACAATTATTGATACCTTCATGTTTTAGATTCTATATGTTCATGGAACTCATTTTCTGTGTCTCCTTCGTTCTCTTAGAATTACCTAGTTTGTTGTTACCTAGAATTCTGTATCACGTTCATTATTTTTACCATACTAGAGTATTTTTAAAATAAATTTTCTTTTTTCTTTTTAAATTCAATAGTATTAGTCTCATGCTAAAAGATAATATCCATGAAGTCACCTATTCGATGTGATTGTTATATTTTTCTAATACATAAAATCGAAATAAATATATTATTGATATAGACATATGTATTTATCATTTGAAACTATCGCACAAAACATTTTTGGGTTTAAGGAACAGTTTGGAAAATACTGATCTGAATTGACCCTGTTAATTTGGAGTTAACACATTGAAGATGATGGTGGTTAACTGGTATAATCAAGGTCAAAGAAATGGTTCATGGCAGCACACACCAAAACACAGGCTTTCTTTTATGAATAAGATAGTGACGCCTAATATACTTCACTTTAAATTAGAAGCATTATCAGTACATACTACAATATTCATTCATTTCATAGTGTAACATATTATTGTTTGCTTCTTACAGTATTGTAAAAAAATATTTGTGGGGACATGGAGCCAGTCATGTTTACAAGTTGAGGGCTCTAGGTTCAGGTTGTAGTCAAATCCCAGCTCTAACACTTACCAGGTTTTTAATATTAGGAAAGTTATTTCACTTCCTTGGGCTGCAATGTCCTTATCTATATAAATATTCACGATAAATATTATTTTTAAAAATAGGATAATAATAGCTATGTAGAGACACAGTTGTTGTCATTAAATAAAATTGCCTATGCTGGCATTTCAACAATACCTGGCACATATTAATTAGCTATGTTAACTCTTAAAATTATTATGACTATTAGAGAATTTGATTAATGCTATTGATCTTATTTATTGAAAACTATATAGTTACACATAAAATCAAAATTTTGAACACAAAGATCAGAGTTTTCTCAAACTTCTTAAAGCTTGAAACTTCTAGCTTAAGAGATCTACTGACATTCTTAAAGATTCAATTAATAGATAAAAAGAATTGCATTATTTCTAATAGTCTTTCTTGAAAACAAATTGGTTATCAACTTCCTAAGTCAACTCAGCAAATACAACAACTTTTTAAAACAAATTATAATATAGTGAACTGAGGAAATTATTGCAGTAATCTTAATTATATAAGATCATGTAAACCCACTTTTTAAATATAGAGGGCAAGAATATTGCTCATATAAAGCAATCTGTTTAAATTATTGATAAGAGAGTTATGGAACATAACTGTTCTGTTATCAATCTGAAGTAAAGATTTTTAATAAAAAGGCATATAGTATTTCTGCACATATAGGGATATGTTGGATAGATAAGGATAGATAATAATTCTGGTTATCTGAAGCTCCATTCTTTTCCTTGCTTGTCTACAGTGCTGTTCCTTGAGACGTTTCAGAAGGAAAATAGGTGGATTGAATGTGAGTGACTGAGTTATGAAGCCATTAGGTATCTAAGAACCAACATTCTTAGATATAGCCCTACACTTCTCACAAACATGAAAGAGAAATCATAGAAGAGGCCTATAGGAGAGTGACAGAGTTAAAAAGAAATTCTAACAATAGTGAAAGAAGGCACATAGAGAAAAGAAGAGAGAGAGGCCATATCTAGACTAATAACATTCTGAGGACAGAGGAATGCAGATAGAAATAGGAGAAGGTTTTGGAAAAAATATTTCATAGGGCAAGAAGAATAGACCAAGAATAAAAAAGAATCTTGAAAATTATCAGTATGCTTCAACCAAACCACAGGAAATTTATTTTAAAAATAGAATACACTTTCAATGGAAGCAAAAGAAGTCGACATGATGATCATCATCCTCTATCTTCTGTTAGGGTATAAACACAGGTACAAGGGCTTTACCCAGACCACTGGATGCATAGAACTGAACTGAGAATGAGGGTACCAGTGGATAGATGGGCCAAATGAGAAAGCAAAACATTAAGGACACACCTAAATTGAGACATAAGAGCATGCCTGAATCCATGAATTTATTTAAATATTTTTAAAAGAAAGTATAAAATTACTAATGAATTTTAAAATTCATCTCAGAAAACAGCAGACCATGAAGATTATTTCCAATATATTCAGTGCTTAAAAGAAAATTGATAGGATGGGCTAAATCATAGAATACAGAATTACCTCTTTCTTGTCCAATATTGCAGGCATGTGTGTTTTTCCTACTGCCCACTAAAATACATTATTAATAATACAGTAATACCTTCTCAACTACAAATTTTGCTTCATATGGATAAAACATATAATTTTGGATTTTTTTGTAAATGTGAGGATTTTGTTTCCCTTATACCTACGATGTGGACTTTTCCCCATGAGAATAATTAAGAAAGCTGGAAAATGGTCATGGCAACTAGGAGAGGGAGCCAAAAAACACCCAAGTATGAATGAGGCTTTTGCTATCACTAATGGAGGAATAAAAGAAGTAGGAGAAAGTAAAGTCAGATTTGAACTACATGGTCTTATGTGGTAGCATATATGGGGCAGGTATGAATAAGGGAGACTGAACAGGCAATGCTTTTGTCCTTCTATGAGACCATAACAGTTCCGAAAGATGATAGATCAGTATTCTTAAGTACGACATCAGAGAGCCTTAGAATTTGGAATGGACAACAAAGTGTAGAAAAATCATGCCTGTTAATGAAATAATATCAACAAAGCTCAATTGTTTACAAGCAACTTATTATAACTGTAGAATAAGGAAAGCCTGTAATTATTATTATGGGAAGAATAAGTAGAAATTAAATGAACAGTACATAACTTATTGATTAAAATATATAAAATATAATTGATTATTTACTTATTGTTTTATTTAATATATTGAGTACCAAATAGTTCAAGGACTTGGCTAAGCAATTTTAAAAATGTTATTTTATTTTTATATTTTAACAGCTTTTTAAAAGAGGAGTTTTAGGTTCACACCAAAATTGAGAGGAAGGTAAGACATCCCATATACTCACTCTCCCTATATGTTCATGACCACCCTCATTAACAACATCCCCCAACAGAGTGGTGCATTTGTTATAAATGACGAATCTATGTTAATACAACATTATCACTTAATGACCATAGTTTACGTTAGGATTCATTCTTCTACATAGATTTGGGACCAGGTAATTTTAATACATTATCTCTTAATTTTGAAACAGCCACAGTATAACTTAAACTTTGCTAAAATAAATGTTACATTTAAATCATAAAACTGACAAGTGATAAACTCACAAGTGACAATAACCATTATCTTTCATTGAGGTCATAGTGCAAGGTTGGTACGAAGATAAATCGACTATTTATATTATCTTATTTAATCCTCATATTAACCATATAAGAGAGGTGTTATTGTTTCCATTTTAAAGATTAGGAAACTGTGGTTTATAAATGCTAAGCAACATGCAAGGATCACCCAACCAGTAAATGATAAAGCTTGCATTTAAACCCATGCCAACAAAAGATGTAAATCTTACCTTTAAAATGTTACTTATTACAGCAATTGTATCTATCAGAAAAGCAGAATTTCTGTGACTAACAAAGTATAAGGGTTTATTTTTAGGAATTAGACCTTACACAATTATGGGGGCTGGTTAAGAAGTCTATGTGGCCAGGTGCAGTGGCTCATGCCTGTAATCCCAGCACTTTGGGAGGCCAAGGCGAGTGGATCACTTGAGACCAGGAGTTTGAGACTAGCCTGGTTAACATGGTGAAACTCCGTCCCTACTAAACACAAAAATTAGCCGGGCGTGGTGGCGAATGCTTGTAATCTTAGCTACTTGGGAGGCTGAGGGAGAGGATCGCTTGAACCGGGAGGCAGAGGCTGCAGTGAGCCGAGACTGAGCCATTGCACTCCAGTCTGGGCAACAAGAGCAAAACTCCATCTCAAAAAAAAAAAAAAAAAAAGAAGTCTGTGCAACAGCATTGTCTTTGCATTTGGTGTTGGGTGGGCCTGAATGATCTATAAGTTAGCTGGGGCATCTGATGGGTAGGGTAACTCAAGCGTAGGAGAGCAAAGACCATCAGAAACCTATGAAGACATACATCTTCACAGATACCCACATCCGTATCTCACGATTGCCAACTTTGATGGGGCAGGTAACCTGCAGGAGAATTTGGCACCTTTTGCCATGGAGCTAATTACACATCTGGCCCAGGATTTGCAGAATTTGAAGGGAGAAGTCTGGTAAGATTGGGGGTAGCTGAGGGCCAGGCAGCTTTCCCTCACTCAACTAAATGTGCCAGTACATTAATGAAGACACGTGCAAGATGTCATGGTGCCTAGCGCACTATGTCTGTCTTCCGAGTGTCAAACTGGTTCTTCCTTCATCTCTTTCCAAAAATCTTGCAAATCTCTCTGTATCCATCTCTCACTTGGAACAACATAGATAAGAGAATTCTAGAAAAAGTATCTCAGTTGAGCTAAGTTGTATCACCACAGGGACCTAGTGAGAATATATCATGAAAAAACACACATGTAGGTGCATGTGCATGTGTCTGTGTGTTCACTTTTGACATTAGTTTTATTGATTTTTTCCCCCATTAGTTGTGAGTTTCTTCAACTCTTACTTTCCTCAACTTCATCAGCTCTCTTAATCATAGTGGTTTTCAGCAACTGCATGATTAGAGCGGGACTACTAAATGCAATATTTTCTTTGAAGAGCAGAATAGCCATAATAATAGAATTTAAAATAACATAATAATTATTATTCAATTGTCCAAGACAGATCTCTAACCCAAATAATAATAAATAAAATTGTTGCATAGTTTTACTTAACAGTTCCTGGAAGTAAAAATGCATCGTATTTTGCATGACACGTCCAATCAATCTGTAGTGGCTGTTGAAAATTCTGCCTCAAGACAACCTCTGAGGAACATACGAGGTCAATGGGCTTGAGGGTGGTGATTAATTACCAATGCGTTTCAATGATTCTAATCAAAGAGTGCGTCACATACGCTGCACAATAGATATTACATTCATAGTTTAAAAAACAATCATTATACATAGATAGCTACCATCACCCATCTCATGCCCTGGTTATTAGTAATACAGAAGTCCTTCCTGTGACCTGAATACTTTGCTTCTACTAATGCAGCCTAAATTTGCCTTTTCTTTTCAGCCACAAATTACATTAAATCCCCAAGATTGTAACTTCGTGTTCTGGTTGCAAACAAGGACTTTGTCATCCTATACTTAGTTGAATTTCTGAAGCAAAGCAAAGGACTCTTTATATTGATTTTGTAAGGGAGATACTATTGTTCCCATTTTATGGATGAGGAAATTGAGGCGCCTAAATGCTAAGTAACTTGCAAGCATCACTTAACCAGTAGATGGCAAAGTTTACATTTAAACAAACCCATGACAACAAAAGGCTGGCATTTTATATATTTCTATGTGTCTGTTTTGACCCATTGTTTCAGCCTGTTGACAAACATTTTGAATATCATAGTGATCAACTGGATATTTTTTAGATGACCTATCTGTCTGAGCCTTCTAGAATGAGTTTTTGCTTTCCAAGTAAAAGTGTTTTAAGCAGTTCTCCATAGCTATAAGAACGCCATTCTCTCGTTTGGTTCTCCCACTTCTTAGTTGACAGTCTCACTCTGTCGCCCAGGCTGGAGTGCAGTGGTGCAATCTCGGCTCACTGCAAACTTCGCCTCCCAGACTCAAGCTATTTTCCTGCCTCAGCCTCCAGAGTAGCTGGGATTACAGGTGCCTGCCACCACACCCAGCTAATTTTTGTAGTTTTAGTAGAGACAGGGTTTCCCCGTCTTGGCTAGGCTGGTCTTGAACTCCTGACCTTGTGATCCACCTGCCTCGGTCTCCCAAAGTGCTGGGATTACAGGCTTGAGCCAGCACGCCTGGCCTATTTCCTTTTTAAAAATATTTAAGAAATTTAAGTAATTTTTAAATTAATATCTACTTCCTTGAGGTTCAAAATCAACACTATACTCTGACATCTCGCTTTATGTATGAATTTTTGAAGGGTAAGGCCTTCTTTTTTTCTTTCTTGAAATGCATATCCTTCCTTCTTAAGTTGTTTTTGCACTTTCTCTTTTACATTAGCAAACCTTCAATGATTAACACTGAACACTATGTAATCATCCCCTGATCCATATAATTAGGGCATTCATTATATTCACCACATAGGGTTGTTGAGATGATAAAAGCACAAAATAATTCATGTAACGCACTGAATAGAATGCTGAAAATGCTCACTTTGAGTTAACTCTCGATTACTAGTCATGTGGCTTAATCTGTTCTTCAGATATCTCTTTTGATTTTTGTCCAGGTCCGTGAAATCATCTCTTAGATAATTATCTTTTGCTTCTGGCCCTATTGCTTTCTTCTTTCCTCACTGTGTTGGACACAAAGTATATCAAAGTGAGCATAATACCAGAAAACAGGAAATGTGTAGGGTGATCAATAGGCTTGAAGGGATAAAAGGCTTACTGCACCTATTAATTTTAAAAGGGGGAGATACCAGCTCCCTGCTACACCTAAAGACATGAGTGAGAGACTTCTGGTCATCACAAGGTCTGGGGTTGCTGTCTATGCTCAGAAGCCGGAAGTGTTAAATGCTTTTCCCTGAATGGGATGTTTGGCCTTAAAGGCCATAATACTCAGGTGAAATCAATGCAATGAGCAACACAGCAGAAGAATCATGAGGGTTACTTGGTGGGGATATGGAGAAACAGGAATAGTGGGGCTCATAAGCTATATTCATACGCAGTCTGGAAGCATTTTATGTGGATTTGAAATACAATATCATAATGTAATATAAAGCTATAATCGTATGTGCCTAATTTGAAAATATGTGATATCTCCCAGATCTTCAGAATTTATCAAGGAATACAAAATTTCCAAGATTACAATTTAGATAACTTATATACTGTACTTTAATATTATTAAAAGGAAGTGCCATTTATATGGCAAATAGAAATACTAACAATCCTTGTTGGTATTACTTGAATCTCACAGTTATTTCCCTGTGTTGAAACTTCTGCAGATGCTTTGGTGATGCAAGCTCTGTGCTTACACTGTTATTATAATTTAAACTCTTCTTAAATATTCTACAACACCTTTGTGTAAAAGCTAGAGATAAGGCAGTAAAATGCACTAAGAGATCAATAACCTGTAAAGGAAGTTAAATAACACAAAAATGCCACAAAGAAGATCAAATGACCCCCATAATATGCCATATATTTAATTTAAGAGTGAGTAACCTGAGAAATATTAGTGATAATTCTGAGGAAACCAAAAAGCATTATTAAAGAAACTATAGCTTTAATTTTACAAAAATAATCATATAACTGGTCAAGGATAATGAGAAGATGCTGACTGCAAGATCAATGCTACTGACATGTGCTTCTAACCCAAGTTACCATCTGTACTAAGGCATAAAGTATTCTTGATTTTAGAGGAGATAATATATCTAAATATACATATTTTTTCAAGAATTTAATTGTGCTTAGAAAGTATGTACACATGCAAATATATATTACAATGTTTGTAGATACATGTGCTCTGAAACACAACCTCCCTTTTTTATTTTATTCTGTGAGAAAAGTACCCTTAAATGCTTTCATTCTGCTATTGTGTTATGAATTTAGAAGTCAGACTGGTTTCTCCATTCTACTGCTGTAAAACTCTGAGCTACAAATCTCAGATCTGTTTTCTCAAACACACAACTTCCCAGGTTTGATTGAGGAGTAAATGAAATGATGTGTGTTAAGTTCTTAATAGAGAGCAAGCTCTTAACCTTTGGCACATACCATCAAAATAGTAATAGCTAATGCTACTGTTGCCCTTATGACAGGTCAGTCTTCATTCTAAATGTCTCACATGTATCATCTCCTTTAGTCCTCAAAATACTTCTCTGATGTAAATACTATACTATCACTCCCATTTTTCAGATGAGGACATTGAGCAACAAGAAAGCTAAGCAGCTTTTATAAATTCTCAGGCCAGAAAGTAGCTAATTTGAACCTCAGCAATCCAGCTTTAAAAACCTGTGTACAGCTCAGTGCTTGCCATTGACAAACGTCAGCTCTCGACTTAATCCTGCGTCACTTATAAGCAGACTGCTACTTCAGCCTAGATCTCCACTCATTATGTATAAGTTGTTCATCCAGCATTCAATATAAGACCCAATTAGATATTTGGTGATGATGCTGATGAGTGATTGTCAGCAAATCGGTCACTGGTTGGCGTTTGGGACTATTTTCTATATAGACACATATGCCAAAGTTAACTATTGCTTTGAAAAGTCTTCATTAATGAAGAATAGAAAGAACCAGAAACATAAGATGAAGGACTAGGCTCTAACCAGAGATCTTGAAAAGAAGCATAATATTCCAATAGTGGTAGTGTGGAGTGGGGAAGGTTGCAGTGCACAGGGGCCAAAAATTTCATGATACTGAGAAAATTTTAAGATAGCCATGGAAAACTAAAGGCATAGGCAATATTATGCTTGAAAACTGCCTAGCATTTTAATGGAGAGCTCTTTTCTCTTATTAGAGAATATTAAGGCATGTAACAGCCGGCCAAGGGCCAAATGCACTTGAACACCCCATGTTCTCGAAAATGGTAGAGTTGTTGTTTCTACCTGGGATAGAGCTGACCAGAAAAATGAAATCCTTTAACTACTTTGCTTTTTAAATGGCGTTTGGGGGTTTATACTCAGAGTGAACTCACAAAACCACCTGTGTTTTTATTTTACTTAAATAAAAATGCTCTTTCCAAACTCTAATTAAAGTTTGCTGTTTAAGCCAGCCTTTTATGTGGTGACTGTAGCCATGGCGTGTGAGATCCTTTAATGTCTTATTGAGCCACTACTGTTGTTCATGGATAGGGGAATAATGGAAAGCCAAAATGTACATTTGTTTCTGCCCAGTGGTAAATATTTGAAATTATAGTGCTTACATTTCAGGAAGCCATTAAACATAGAATAAATTGATATGAGTTTGACCCAGTTCAGATTTGAAATTGTTGCAGGCATCATGCATTGTGATGCTATAGAAGGAAAGCTTTCTAAAACCTGCTGATATCACCCTGGCACAATGCTATAAAAATTCTTGAAATCTTTTATTTCTGTATTAGACTTATGACCACACAAGGTGGAAGTAAGGACAACATTGCTGAAAATGACCTAGGCATTAATGAGATGGACTGCTGTGCAGGGAATATAGAGCTCCTGATACCGGAAGAGTGACAATCTTTTTCTTCACTCCTGACCTCCTCAGGCACCACATTTAGAAGGTTAATAGTGTGATGAATGAGAGGCACCTGAGTTGAAACCTTGATGTGGCTTCATCTCTTGCTCATTTGAAGACCTTTAGAAAAAAATTTTTTCTTTAACTTCTCTGTGGTTATGAAACTACACAGAAGTATTGGAGGATAGAATGATATAAAATGTATAAAGCTCATAGTGATAAATTTATATACATTTTTTATGGCTCAGCTCAAATCTGCCTCCTATAAACTGATGCCTATGGCCATTCCTTCCTATGCTTCTGTCACATGAATCTTTGTGCTGCATAATTAACAGAAGAGGAAACACTACGTATGCTCTAAGAGTGTCTGCTAAGAAGGGGAGCAGCATTACATGCTTATTTACTTTTGGAAGTAAAAAAGAAAATATGCTCCTCCCCACCCCAATAAAAAGTTATTATGCTCACAATTTAGATCAGGGGTCAGCCAACTAGGGCTCTCAGGCCAATTCCAGCCAGCTGCTTAGGTCAATAAAGTTTTATTGGAAAACAGCTATTCCCATTTATTTCCATATGTCTCTGGCAACTCTAGTGCCAAAACAGCAAAAGTCAAGTATTTGCAGCAAAGACCATATAACCTACTAGACCTAAAGTAGTTACCATCAAGCCTTTTACAGAAAAAGTTTGTAGACTCCACTCTATGAACATATGCCCCTAATAAATTATATGAATCTATCGTTCTGTCAGTTGGCTTCTGTTTTATTCTGTGGTTTGAAGGTGGTTCCCAATGTTTAGAGGTCAAGAAAGCAAGGGTTTTTTCCTATTGTCTATTATATGCAATATATGTAGCTCCTTCATATGGTGCAGCTAAGGAAACAGTAACCTGTTCATACATAAGAAGAAAACTGATTATTGAAAGAATTCATAGGCTGGGCGCAGTGGCTCATGCCTGTAATCTCAGCATTTTGGGAGGCCGAGTGGGCGGATCACTTGAGGCCAGGAGTTCAAGACCAGCCTGGCCAACATGGTGAAACCCAATCTCTACTAAAAATACAAAAAAAATAGGTGGGTGTGGTGGTGTGCACCTATAATCTTAGCTACTCAGGAGGCCGAGGCAGGAGAATCACTTGAACCCGGGAGGCAGACGTTGCAGTGAGCCAAGATCGTGCCATTGCACTCTGCCCTGGGAAATAGAGTGCAACTCTGTTTTTAAAAAAAAGAAAGTATTCATAGATGGTTTGTAGATTCTTCAGTGTGCCATTTCTCAGAGGAAAGACAATTATAATTTCCACACCAAAGTGATACTCTCACTTTAGGCACTAATGTTTAAGCTTCAGTCATGCTCCCTAATACCAATTTAAGTTGTGATTCGACTATACAATACAGCACAGTGAAAAATACTTTCAGCTTTTTCTTCAGATGTTTTGCAGCATTTTTAATGTTCTGCTTTATCATCCAGTCATAATCCTACATGCTTTTAGTCAAGGTACTCAATTCAGTTCTCTTTGAGCATGCTGACTCACATATGTATCTCTAGGCCTCTGACTTCCTTGTTCCTTCTACTTGGTATAGCAGATACCACCAGGTGTCTTTCAATATCTACCCTTCCCTTTTTCTTGGAAATAGCATTTTTTTTTTTTTTTTTTTACCAGAACATATGCCTGCATAGCCTCCCTTTTGGCTTGGAGTGGTCATGTGATTAGGTTATGCCTAATGGAAAATATAAGGGGAAGTGGTATGTGCAACTTCTGGGTCATGACCATATAGGGAGAGATTGTCCTTCTTTCCCTGGCTAATCTTCCACTATTCTGCAGCCTAGATTGTTAATGTAATAATGAGATACCCTGGACAACACAGAAATATTCTAAGAATAGTGGAGAAACATGATAGGTTCCAGGTTTCTGATATCGGGGAGCTGCCAGAAAAGGCATAACAGTTGTAAGCAAGAGAAACATGCCTCTGACTTCTTGAAGCTACTTTATTTGGAGTCTCTCTTTTATGAAGAAATATCTACTTTCTTTTTGTTGTTGCTGTTTTCCTGGGACAGGGTCTTGCTCTGTCACCCAGGCTGGAGTTCAGTGCAGTTTCAAACTTCTGGGCTCAAGAAATCCTCTTGCCTCAGCTTCCCAAGTAGCTTGGACTACAGGTGCATGCCACCATGCCTAGCTAGTATGTTTATTTATTTATTTATTTATTTATTTATTTATTTATTTATTTTGTCGAGACAGAGTCTTGCTATATTGCCCAGGTTGGTCTCAACTCCTGAGCTCAAGTGATTCTCCTGCCTCAGCCTCCAAAAATATTGGGATTACAGGCATAAGCCTCAATGCCCTGACCAATACCTATTTTCTGATGGAAACCCAGTCACTAGCCTCAAAGAGTGTACAGTCAAGTAATTAAGGTAACTGTTTATCAACTTGTTATATCAATGAGTATGTAATTTAAGTTTAAATATATGCAGGAATCTGTATCTTACAGAGGCTTTTAAAATTTTTATTTTTTTTTTACAAAAGGATCTAATCAATGTGCTGTGAGAGGAAAATAAAATTCTCTTCTGAAGTAAGGACATCGAAAGTTCTATAATTTATTATTTATTTCTGATACTTTGCACTTTGCTCTTTTCTGCCTGGTAAGCTCTTTCTTCCATGTGTGTAGCATATACAGCTTTAGCATAGGAGTTTCTCTCTCACTTTCTTTAGGCCTCTGCACAAATATCACGATTGGAAAAGATTTCCTGATGTTATGTAAAAGCATCCCTCATAGCATAGTTAACCACCTGACATACTCTATAGTCATGTATTTACTAAATGCCTGACCCTCCACACTCATACAAAAAATATGTTCTAGGCAATTCCAAACTGCATCTGCTTTATTTTATTAACTATTCTTTGGAATGAAGAAAAATGCCTGACAAGAACTAGATCCTTTGATATGGCTTGGCTCTGTCCCCACCCAAATTTAATCTTGTAGCTCTCCAAATTCCCATGTGTCATGGGAGGGATCTGTTGGGAGATAATTGAATCATGGGGATGGGTTTTTCTCATGCTGTTCTCATGCAAGTGAATAAATCTCACCAGATCTGATGGTTTTAAAAACCAGAGCTTCCCTGTACAAGCTCTCTTCTTTTGTCTGCCACCATGTGAGATGTGTCTTTCACCTTCTGCCATGATCGTAAGGCCTCCCCAGCCACATGGAACTGTAAGTCCAATAAACCTCTTTCTTTTGCAAATTGGCCAGTCTTGAGTATATCTTTATCAGCAGCATGAAAACAAACTAATACAGTAAATAGGCAACAGTAGAGTGGAGCACTGATAAAAAGATACACTAAAATGTGAAAGCAACTTTGGAACTGGGTAACAGGCAGAGGTTGGAATGGTTTGGAGGGCTCAGAAGACGACAGAAAAGTGTGGGAAAGTTTGGAACTTCTTAGAGCTTTGTTGAATGGCTTTGACCAAAATGCTGATAGTGATATGAACCATAAGGTCCAGGCTGAGGAGGTCTCAGATGGAGATGAGGAAATTGTTGGGAACTGGAACAAAGGTGACTCTTATTATGTTTTAGCCAAGAGACTGGCAGTATTTGCCCCCGCCCTAGAGATTTGTAGAACTTGCAACTTGAGAGAGATGATTTAGGGTATCTGATGAAAGAATTTCTAAGCAGCAAAGAATTCAAGAGGTGACTTGGATGCTGTTAAAGGCATTCAGCTTTATAACAGAAGCAGAGCATAAAAGTTCAGAAAATTTGCAGACTGACAATGTGATAGAAAAGAAAATCCCATTTTCTGAGGAGAAATTCAATCTGGCTGCAGAAATTTGCATAAATAACAAGGAGCTGAATGTTATTCTCCAAGACAATGGGGAAAATATCTCCAGGGCATGCCAGAGGTCTTCACAGCAGCTACTCCCATCATAGGCCCAGAGGCCTAGGAGGAAGAAGTGGTTTTCTGGACTGGGCCCAGGGTCCCTGTGCTGTGTGCAGCCTAGGAACTTGGTGCCCTGCATCCCAGCCACTCCAACTGTGGCTGAAAGGGGCCAATGTAGAGTTTGGGTGGTGGTTTCAGAGGGTGCAAGCCCCATGCCTTGACACCTTCCACGTGGTGTTGCGCCTGGATGCAGGTGCACAGAAATCAAGAATTGAGGTTTGGGAACCTTGGCCTAGATTTCAGAGGATGTAAGGAAATGCCCAGATGTCTAGGCAGAAGTTTGCTATAAGAATGGCGCTCTCATGGAGAACCTCTGCTAGGGCAGTGCAGAAGGGAAATGTGGGGTTGGAGCCCCCACACAGAGTCCCTACTGGGGCACCACCTAGTGGAGCTGTGAAAAGAGGGCCATTGTCCTCCAGACCCCAGAATGGTAGATCCAATGACAGCTCGCACTGTGTGCCTGGAAAAGCCACAGACACTCAACACCAGCTCGTGAAGGCAGCCAGGAGGGAGGCTATACCCTGCAAAGCCACAGGGGCAGAGCTGAACAAGAACATGAGAATCCACCTCTTGCATCAGTATGACCTGGATGTGAGACATGGATTCAAAGGAGATCATTTTGGAGCTTTAAGATTTGACTGCCTGCTGGATTTCAAACATGCGTGGGGCCTGTAGCCCTTTTGTTTTGGCCAATTTATCCCATTTGGAACAGCTGTCTTTACCTGATGCCTATACCCCCATTATATCTAGGAAGTAACTAACTTGCTTTTGATTTTACTGGCTTATAGGAGGAAAAGACTTGCCTTGTCTCAGATGAGACTTTGGACTATGGACTTTTGTGTTAATGCTGAAATGAGTGAAGACTTTGGGAAACTGTTGGGAAGGCATGATTGGTTTTGAAATGTGAAGACATGAGATTTAGGAGGGGTCGGGGTGGAATGATATGGTATGGCTCTGTGTCCCCACCCAAATCTCACCTTGTAGCTCCCATAATTCCTACACGTTGTGGGAAGAACCTGGTGGGAATTAATTGAATCATGGGGGTGGGTCTTTCCCATACTGTTCTTGTGATAGTGAATAAGTCTCACAAGATTTAATGGTTTTAAAAAAGGGGGGGGGGTCCCTGCACAAGCTCTATTCTCTTGTCTGCCACCATGTGAGATGTGCTTTTCACCTTTGCCCATCATTGTGAGGCCTCCCTAGACATGTGGAACTGTTTTTTTGAGTCCAATAAGCCTCTTTCTTTTGTAAATTGCCTAGTCTTGGGTATGCCTTTATTAGGAGTGCCAAAAAAGATTAATACACCCCTAATAAAGTTTTGCTGAGTGATTGAATGAATCAATGCCCACTTATCAAGAAGACCAGAACCACCATCATATATACAGTAAAGGAGTAGTGACTGAGATGGACCTCAGAGCTAGGCCGAACCAGCTCCTGAAGGTGCATGTCAGTCACATGAAGAGTTTTGTCTTTCTCCCAAGAGCAGTAGAAGACGTTGAAAGGTTTTAAAGGGACCAGAGTGCTTGTGATCAGATTAGGGAATGTGAAGAGATCATTCTCTCTCCAGTGTGGAAAAGGGAGGGAAGTCAGAGTTGTAGTGGGGGAGCTGTGGCAGACCATTGTAGTCATTTAGGGAAGAGATTGTGGTCATGTGGATTTGGGTGGAACAGCAAGGCTATGCTTTGGAAAGAGTGCTGGTCATTTTTCAAGTTTCTCTCACTTCATCTGCTCTCTCTAGACTCTGTGTCCCAGGGCCTTAGTCAGCCCAGGCAGCTATAACAAATTACTATAGGCTGGGAGGCTTATGTGCAACAGAAATTTGTTTCTCACTGGGAGGCTGGAAATCTGAGATCAGGGTGCCAGCATGGCCAGGTTTTGCTGAGGGCTGTCTTCAGAATTTCAGACTGCTGAATTTTTTTTTTTTTTTTTTTTTGAGACGGAGTTTCACTCTTGTTGCCCAGGCTGGAGTGCAGTGGCACGATCTCAGCTCACTGCAACCTCCACCCCACAGTTCAAGCAATTCTCCTGCCTCAGCCTCCTGAGTAGCTGGGATTACAGGCACATACCACCATGCCTGGCTTATTTTCATATTTTTTTTAGTAGAGACGGGGTTTCACCATGTTGGCCAGGCTAGTCTGGAACCCCTGACCTCAGATGATCCAACCGCCTCGGCCTCCCAAAGTGCTGGGATTACAGGCATGAGCCACCATGCCACGCCCAGACTGCTGACTTCTAACTGTATCCTCTCATGGCAAAAGGGGGAAGGACCCCTTCTAAGGTCTCTTGTATAAGGGCACTAAATCCATGCATATGAGTTGGCCCCAACTCCTGAAGGCCTCCACGTATCATCATAGTGAGGATGGATTAGATTTTAACATATTTATTTTGGGGAAACATAAACATTCAATCTATAGCACCTAGATACCTTGCCTACTGGCTTCTGGCTGGATTTGCCAATAGGAAGCACCTGCAGGAGACTTGAGGGTGTAGGAAAGGGAGAATCAAAGTATTAATCCCACTTCTGCCTGAAAATGGTTTTCAGCGCAGTTACTGTGTGTCCTTTATGGTTCCAGCTCTCACCTCCCTCAGCCCCTCTCTCTGTGGTCTCAGCTTCCAAGGGGCAGTCATCCTCCTTGGATCCAGCTCCTACATGGTGTCCCCAGCTTTGAGTGGTACCATGCTTTCTACTCTCTCCCATTGTGAGACTGATAGATGTCTCCTGTAGTTGGTCATCTCTGGCTGGCCTTTTAGTCCCCTGTTTGGTTTCCCAATATTTCATCATCTGACTAACTAATTTCCTCTATTATATTATGTATTTCTGAAAAACTCAAAGATTTTTGTTTTATGGACAGGACACTGGCAGATACAGTTCTATAGTCTGCCACATTGATACCTTTGTTTAAAAAACTTTATTATAGAAATGACTATTATACATATATATGTATATACATACATATATACATACATATATATACATACATATATACATACATATATATATTCATGTAGTACAATTCCTTCTAGGAAGAAATTGCTACTTTAAATATGATGACTAGCATTGCAAGCTTCTTGGAAACAATGTTTACATCCCTTTATCTTCTTACTTTCCAGGTACTAGCTCCAAGTTTGCCTTGTTTAAATCATCGAGCAGAGAGAAAATGTTAGTAACACTGTGGCCTCAGGCTTTGGAAGTAAAGATTCTAATCATTGACTCTTTTGCCATCATCTCTCCAAATAAAATGGACAACATAGGCTTTTTATGTTTTGCTATTTTTCCATTAAAAATGATAGATCTTATTACACCATATTTCTGCTGCAAATTAGCTTAATAGCAGTTAGCACAGTATATCATCAGTGTGGCCCAGCTGCTATTGTTTTTATTGCACTATTCCAGTGCCTCAGGGTAATTACCTTTGAGACCTCAAATGCATTTTCATATATAAAACTCATTCTTTCATGTTTAGTATTTTGAAGTATACAACCTCAGCATTTGTTTTATTTCTCATATTTATTCATTCACATGACCATTTCATAATTAGCTTTAGATGTTCTCATAGAAGTCTCAAGGAGCACATCCAAGGGCACGCAAATGCACTCTGTGTTTTTCAGAAGCCAAGAGGTATTTAACACTTTGGCAGGAGTTTGGGGCTGTGTAGAAGCCATGAGTGATGATTCTAGTTCCTGCCTTTGCATGCATTAACTGCTGGTCGCCTCTGAATAATTGGCTAAGAATACTGGTTAACACATCAAGTGAAAATGTATGTGGCGGTGCCTGTCTCCATCATCCCAGGAGAACATCTGTCCACTTCCCAAATCCACTAAACAATTTGGCTCTGTCTGTGTGACTGGCAGCCATTCCCAGTGAGGCCCTTTGCCACAAAGCAGGGACGGGGGAAGTTTGGGCTTGAGTTGTGTTGGCAGGTTTTGTTGAAACACTTGGAGAGTAATTTTACAAAATTTGCCCGCTGGTGATATTAGCCCTTTATTTTTGTGAAAGTCAAGAGGAAAAAAGAAATCACAACTCTTTCTGTGCATACAAATTGCTTTGGGAAATAACTCGTTGGGTATATTCAGGTTATTCTGTAAAAATGTGTTGAGCTTCTCCAAGCTGAAGGCTTGACCCCTACTCTCAAAACATTCAGTTTTTCACAGGGCCAGAAACATTTAAAAAATAAAATTTCTTATAGTAAAGCATACAGACTATTCTGAGGGAGAAAGTTATTGCGTCTGCATGGAAGAAAAAGAAAACTCACAGAAAAAAAATCAAACAAATTCAAAATATCATAGTACAATTTAATTAAAAAGAAATTGAATCAAGAACAAATTGTTCAACTAGATTCAAGATTGCAAATCAATGCTAAAGCTTAGAATTTGCCATCTGAAGAGCCATTTTCTATTGTTTGGTTTATGTATCCAAGCTATATGTGGACATGCTGTCATAATGATCATGAGGGTGATGGCCCCCTTTTAAGATATACATACTATCAAGAATTGCCTGAATTGCTGGAATTGGCATAGGAATTTCAAAAAATTCATCTCTAAAATCACCCACCTGCATTTTCTGCTAATACCAAAAACTTCTATATTACATATTTCCTGCTTATTTTCTTTTAACGTTAATAGTTTATTTTGAACTTTGAAGTCACTGCATATTTAGGCTCTCTGAAGGAAGCAAGGAATGTGCAGGTTACCAAAGAGGCTTTCCATCATCCCTGGCTGAAATATATAGTCGTCAGCCCAAATCTCCATGGTTTTCTAGACCTAACTCTGTTATATCAGAAATTTCCAAAGATGATTTGATCTGTTTAACATAGAACTGGAGTTTCTGTTGGTGACATGGATTATCTGCTGGAGCTTCCAACTTCATTAAGGGTTGGTCATTTCTCTTGATGGAAATCAATTTCCAGTATTTATGTAGATAAGTAGTGGTTCAAAGCATCTCCAAATTAACAGGCTAGGAAGTCAGATAAAATTTAGGAGACTGCTATTCCTGTTATATTAAAAACCTTAACGACTTTACAAGAGAAATGTTTGCACACAATTCTCCCATTTAGGATAAGATTTTGACAAGGATCCTGGATGAACTTAAAGACACATAAACTTGAGTCTTGATATATTTTTTAAAAAATGGAATATGCAGGCTGGTCACAGTGGCTCACACCTGTAATCCCAGCACTTTGGGAGGCCAAGGTGGGTGGATCACGAGGTCAGGAGATTGAGACCATGCTGGCTAACCTGGTGAAACCCCATCTCCACTAAAAATACAAAAAATTAGCCGGCGTGGTGGCACGCACCTGTAGTCTCAGCTACTCGGGAGGCTGAGGTAGGAGAATCACTTGAATCCGGGAGGCAAAGGTTGCAGTGAGCCGAGATCACGCCACTGCACTCCAGCCTGGGTGACAGAGAGGCTCTGTCTCAGAAAAGCAAACAAACAAACAAAAAACCCAAAAACAAAATGGTATATGCATCTAAGAGTGGTTTATGCATGTATTAATATATAAATATATAATGTTATATACATAAAAATAAATATAATCAGTCTCCTAATTTTCATATCTGCATCTGTTTTATTGGTGTTTTCATGCAACTGCACTTACTATACTAATTTAGCACAAATGAATGACATTAATCCCCTCACCACCTCACCAAGATCCTGTTGCACATATGCATCTTAAATTATGAAACCCTTTGGAAATGCATGTTTTCTCACTCTCTCTGCATTCCTATACAGTCACTCATGGGCCCCTTGTAATATATGTTCTACCCCTGCCACTTTTCTAGAACTGCTGCTTTGTAATGATAAAATATAGTTACAATCTTAGACATCTCATCATTTGACCTCACTCCAATATTCCTCGTTGGAACTATTTCTTTCCTCCATAAACTCACTTCTCTTTGAATCCTCATTGTTGATACCTCACTATAAGTCTCCCCTTCGGTTCTATTTGAACTCGCTTTCCTTATCTTCTCTAAATTCTTTCCCTCTGAAATTGCATTCCAGTGTGTTATTTGACATCTTCCGTATCGTCAGATCCCCATCGGCTTCTCTGCCAAGCAGTCATCCTCTATTTCTGATGGATACTGATCATCCCCTCCTAAATGTCCCGAGGGCATCCTTAAGCAACATATCCCCAAATCAAGTTCATCCTTTTTTTTTTCACACCCAGAATAGCTACTCTGACTAATCTCTATTTCCATGAATGTCATAAAAGATCTGTTATAAAAGATTGAACCCTGGGAGTTATCAATAGCTCCTGTTCTCTTAGTCTACCCGGGTGACAGAGAGACAAGCTCTGGGAATGCTGCCATATCTCTGGAATATGTGCTGCCCCTTTATCCCTTCTGCCTCAATCCAGTTCAGACAATTATTACCTCTTCTATGGATTATTCCAGCAACTTTATAATAGCTCCTTTTCTATAGGCTATCCATTCTCCCAACTGTCCTAATTAACACTAATACTTTAACTCAGGGCAGCATAAATAATTAGAATCACTTCCACCAATCTCTAAACTATCTTCTAATCTCTGGACATAAAGCATTTTCTAGTACTATCTTAAAATTTTCTCACACCCGTGCTCTACATTTAAGCTAAATTGAACTATTCATTGAACCTCAAAAATACACTGTGTCTACTTTACTTTGCCCTGTGTCTACTTCACTCATGCTGTTTGCTCCACTAAATAAGCCATACTCCTTATCCTGCCCATCAAATATTACTCATCTTTCAAGGATTAACTTACTTGCCACCTCTATTATAAAGCCTTTTAAATGTCCACAGTCTAATAGTGAGTAGTCATTTTTTGAAGTGCCTTGAGATTTAATATACTTGTGTTACAATCCTACCACATATTGGAGCTCATTATATAAGTAAAGTTCATTATTTACTCAATTGCATTTGTATTCCTCAAATTTGAAACTTACATTATTCCATTTTGTATGGTTAGAAGTGCCTGGAACAAATGCCATTTGTTAAGTCATTATTAAGTGAAAGAGAAAAATGCCTGACACAAATAACTCAGTAACTACAATTTTGATAATGTTATTTTCAGTTTTTAGTTATATACTAATAATTCTAGAATTTTAAAATATATGATTAACTTTTGAACTTAAAAAACCAAGTATACTAATGTAATGATAAATGGAGCAATTGTCTTAGATATGAGCCATTTCATTTAGACATTTAATTATGTCCTATTTCTCTGGCTAAATACATTGAAAGTTATAAGCTGTTCATGTAGAAGGCATGTAATAAATGTATAGGATAACAATATGGGCAATAGTCACACTCCAGACTCTTAAAAATTCCCACCTGGCCAGGCGCCGTGGCTCACGCCTGTAATCCCAGTACTTTGGGATGCCAAGGCGGGCGGATCATGAGGTCAGGAGATCGAGACCATCCTGGCTAACACGGTGAAACCCTGTCTCTACTAAAAATACAAACAAATTAGCCTGTAATCCCAGCTACTCAGGAGGCTGAGGCAGGAGAATCGCTTGAACCTGGGAGGTGGAGGTTGCAGTGAGCCAAGATCGCCACTGCACTCCAGCCTGGGTGACAGAGCGAAACTCAAAAAAAACAAAAAAAAAAAACAAAAGTACCACCAACTCTTGGCCCAGATGGCTACACTTGTCCTTTCTGGAGACAAGATGGAATATTGGCTTGAATGAATCTTTAGGTTTTTTCTAAGCTCTAGAGTTCCACAGAAAAGTATTAATTGGGACAGATGCGGTGGCTCACGCCTGTAATCCCAGCAGTTTGGGAGGCTGAGGTGGGCAGATCACCCAAGGTCAGGAGTTCAAGACCAGCCTGGCTAACCTGGTGAAACCCCGTTTCTACTAAAAATACAAAAAATTAGCCAGGCGTGGTGGCATGCATCTGTAATCCCAGGTACTCGGGAGGTTGAGGCAGGAGAATCGCTTGAACCTGGGAGGCGGAGGTTGCAGTGAGCCGAGATAGCGCCATTGCACTCCAGCTTGGGCAACAGCAGCAAAACTCCATCTCTATTAAAAAAAAAAAAAAAAGAAAGAAAGGCCAGGCGTGGTGGCTCACGCCTGTAATCTGAGCACTTTGGGAGGCCAAGGCAGGCAGATCACCTGAAGTCAGGAGATGGAGACCATCCCAGGGAAGATGGTGAAACCTCCTCTCTACTAAAGATACAAAAATTAGCTGGGTGTGGTGGTGCACACCTATAGTCCCAGCTACTGTGGTGGCTGAGGCAGGAGAATCGCTTGAACCTGGGAGGCCAAGGTTGCAGTGAGCTGAGATCGCGACATTGCACTTTAACCACCTGGAGACAGAGCGAGACTCCCTCCCTCACCACAAAAAAAAAAAAAAAAAAAAAGAAGTATTAATTGGTGAAAACACATCACATTCCCTTTAAATTAGGTAAATTACTCATAATGAGAATGGAAATTGTTATTTAAACATTAAAATTTTATTCATTGTTGTGCATGTGATAAAAACAGTAGCTAAACAATATACTTGCATGTCTAACATGTGGCCCACAGCATGCTAAAAATGTCTGGCCATTTTTTTTACAAATAAATTAAAAAATAATTGACAATATACTTTGATTAAAAACAAGACTCAATAACTATATTATTTCTCAAGAATGCAGTATACAATACTATACTGCATTCTTGAGAAATGCCAAGATAGTATATATTGAGTGCTCTTTCCACAAAAATAATATGTGGGGTGATACATTTGTTAGCTAGCTAGATTTCATCATTCATTTATACATATGCATCAGAAATTACGTTGTACATGACAAATACATATATCAATTTAAAACATAAATTTGAAAAAAAGTAGTTGGGGACACAAGACAAAAAGTAAACATGATTGAATTCGTGTTTCCCTTTCAATTTATTTATTTGATGTTATGAAGATATAGTCAAACGCTGAGATACATTACCTACATTATATTGTGAATATGTTATATATTGCTGAGATTGTCAAAGGGAACTAGAGCCAGATGCTAGTTAAAGGCAGTAAATACAATAATACGTGCTCTGTGGCTGTTAGATGAAATGCCCTACCTTTTTCTCTTAGGTCCATTTGGTCTAAAGTAGGATTCAAGTCCAATGTTTCCTTATTGATTTTCTGTTTGGATGATCTATCTATTGTTGAAAGTAAGGTATTAAAGGCCACTACTGTAACTGTATTCCTGTCTATCTATCCTTTCAGATCTTTTAATATTTGTTTATATATTGAGGTGCTCCAATGTTGGGTGCATATATACTTACAATTGTTACATATCCCTGATGAATTGACCCCTTTATCATTATATAATGAGTTTGTCTCCTTTTATAATTTTGACTTCAAGTATATTTTGTCTGATATAAGTGTAGCTACCCTAGCTTTCTTTTAGTTTCCATTTGCATGGATTTTTTTTATCCCTTCACTTTCAGTCTATGTATGTTCTTCAAGCTGAGGTGGGTCTCTTGAAGCAGCATATAATTGGGTCTTGTTTTATCCATTCAGCCAGTTTATGTCTTTTGATTGAAAGATTTAATCCACTTACATTTATCTTGATTGTAGTAATCACTTCACAATTATATGTATATCAGAACACCACATTTTATACCTTGAATATGTACAATTTTATTTGTCAGTTATACCTCAATGAAGCTGAAAAATACAATAAGTAAATAAAGCAGTAAATATATATTTTATTTAGTAACTCTTGTAAACAGAGAAAAGAGACATCAGTATAGAAGGAAGCTCAATTCAGAATACAACAGGAACAAGTAGGAATTTATAGCCAAGGAGCAGGGACTAGAGAGTGGTAGTCAGTAAATGAAAAATTACCGAGAGACTTCAAGGGTAGGATAATCTAACACAATCACATGGAATTTATTCCAGAAATGCAAGGATGATTTAACATAAATAAATAAATAAATAAATAAATAAATAAATCACATCAATAGAATAAAAAACAAATACCATATAATCATCTCAATAGACACAGAAAAAGCATATGAAAAAAGTCAGTATCATTTCATGATAAAAGTGCTCAAGAATTAGGCATAGAAAAAAACACTCCTCAACATAATAAATGCCATATGTAACAAACACACAGCTAACATCACACTGAGTGGGGAAAATCTAAAAGGCTTTCCTCTAAGAACTGGAACAAGACAAGGATGCCCACTTTGAATACTTGCATTCAGCATACACTGGAAGTTTTAGCCAGAGCAATTAAGCAAGAGAAAAAAAAAACAAAGTCGTCCACATTGGAAAAGAAAAAGTCAAATTGTCCTTCTTTGCAAATAATATGAGCTTACAGATAGAAAAACTTAAAGTTTGCACTACAAAACTCTTAGAACTTATATACTACTCTATGTTGCAACAGTAAAATTGCAGGATAAAAAATCAACTTAAAAAATTAGTAGTGTTTCTATTCACCAAAAATGGACTAACTGAACAAGGAATAAAGAAAATAATCCCATTTACAATAGCTACAAAAATGTCTAAAATAGGTAAAAATAAATTTAATCAAGGATACAAAATAACACCATAACAAACTACAAAACACTGATGAAAGAAATTGAAGAGAACACAAACAAATGGAAAGACACACTACATTCAGTGGAAGAATTAATATTGTTAAAATGACCATACCATCCAAAGCAATCGAAAATTCAATGCAATTCCTATCAAACTACCAACTACATTTTTCATGGAAATAGAAAAAGAAATAGTTCTAAAATTTATATGGAACTACAAAAGAACTTGAATAGCTAAAGCAATACTGATCAAAAAGAACAAAGCCAGAGGCATCCCACTACCTGACTTCAAAATATATTAAAAAGCCATAGTCACCAAAAGAGCATGGTATTTGTATAAAAACAGACAGTAGAGAATGAAACACAATAGAGAATCTAGAAAAAAAGCCACACATTTAGAGCCAACTGATTTTTGAAAAGATGCCAATAACGTACATTAAATGGTGCTGGGAAAACTGAATATCCACATGCTCAAGAATGAGACTGGACCCTCCTGTCTTTCACTATATAAAAAAATTAACCCAAAATGGATTAACAACATGAATGTAAGCGCCCAAATTATGAAACTACTAGAAGAAAACTGGGAAAACATTTTAGAATATTAGCCTAGGCAAAGACTTTATGGTGACGACATCAAAGGCATAGGCAAAAAGAAAAAGAGAGACAGAGAGAGAGAAATGGAACTATACTATACTGAAAACCTTCTCTACAGCAAAGGAAACAATTAACAGAATGAAGAGACAACCTATTGAATGAGAGAAAATATTTGAAAATTATTCATCCAACGAAGGACCACTATCCAGAATATACAATAAACTCAAACAACTCAACAGCAAAAGAAAATGACAACAAGCAATTCTATTAAAAAGGAATTCTCAAAAGAGGACATACAAATGACCAACATACATGAAAAAATACTTAACAACACTAATAATCAGATGAATGCAAATCAAAACCATAATGAGATATCATCTTATCAAAGTTAGAATGGCTATTATCAAAAAGACAAAGAAAATGTTGGCTAAGATGCAGAAAAAGAAAACTCTTAATATATTGTAAGAATATAAATTATTGCAGCCATTACGAAAAACAATATGGAGGCCTCTCAAAAAACTAAAAATAGAACAACCATGCATTCTAGCAATCCCACAGTGGGTATTTATCCAGAGGAAAGGAAATCAGTATTTTAAAGGAATACTGGCCAGGCGCAGTGGCTCACGCCTGTAATCCCAGCACTTTGGGAAGCCGAAGCAGGTGGATCAACTGAGGTCAGGAGTTTGAGACCAACCTGACCAATATGGTGAAACCCTGTCTGTACTAAAAATACAAAAATTAGCTGGGCGAGGTGGTGTGCGCCTGTAGTCCCAGCTACTGGGGAGGCTGAGACAGGAGAATTTCTTGAACCTGGGAGGCAGAGGTTGCAGTGAGTGAGTGAGATTGTGCCACTGGACTCCAGCCTGGGCAATGGAGCAAGACTCCATCTCGAAAAAATAATAATAATACATAAAGAAATAAAAGGAATATCTATAGTTCCATGTTTATTGCAGCACTATTCACAATAGCTAAGATATGGAATCAACCTAAGTGTCCATCCACAGATGAATGGATAAAGAAAATGTGGTATAGATGCATAGTGGAATACTATTCTACCATAAAAAATAATAAAATCCTGTTATTTGTGCAACATGGATGAGCCTAGAGGACAATATGTTAAGTGAAATAAGTCACGTACAGAAAGACAAATAAATACCTTATGTTCTCACTCGTGGGAGACAAAATAATTTTTTTGAGCTATGGAAATAGAAAGTAGAATTCTAGTTATTAGAGGCTGGTAAGTGTGTAGGAGGGAAAGGAAGATAGAGAGAGGTTGATTAAGGGATACAAAATTATAGCTAGATAGAGAGAATGAGTTTTTGTGTTTTGCAGCACTGTAGCATGAATATGGTTAGCTATAATTTATTGTATGCTTTCAAAAAGCTGGAAGAGAGGATTTTGAATGTTCACAACAACAAAGAAATGATGAAGGTTTGAGGTGAAACATATGCTAGTTACTGTGATTTGATTATTATATATTGTATGCACAGATCAAAATATCACTCTATCTCCCATAAATATGTAGAATTATTACTTGTCAACTAAAAAGAAAAAGAAAAGCCAGAGGACAGTGCTACAGGACTCCTTTAGATAGTTGTTCCCTCTGAAGATAATCAGAGATGAGCATAATGCCTCCAAATTTTAAATGCCAGATCATGATATTTTATGAAGAAAAACAAAAGAAGCAATATATTTAGATAACATTTCACCTTGATTAGTTTTCTATTGTTGCTGTAGCAAATTACCACAAATTTAGCAGCATAAAACAACACAAATTTCTCATCCCAAGTTTTGTGGGTCAGAGGTCTGACCCAGGACTCACTAGGATCACATCAAGGTGTCATGAGGGCTACATTCTTTTCTGGGCGTTCTAGGGGAGAATCTATTTATTTGTGTTTTCTAACTTTTTAGAGGCAGGCTTGGCTCATAGTCTACCTTCCTCCATCTTGAAAGCCAGAATTAATAATTGGAGTCTCACGTTACCTTAGTCTGATTTACTTTGACCATCACATCTTTTTCTCTGATTCTTCTCCTTGCCTCTCTTTATCACTTTTGAGAACCTGGTAATTATATTGAGGACACTCAGATAATCTAGCTGATGAGCTGCTTTAATTATCTTTTGCCTTGTAATATAACATATTCTCAGACTCTTAGCACTAGGATTTGTATATCTTTTCAGGCTATTATTCTGCCTACCACCCAACAATTGGCATAGAATCTAAATGCATATAAACATACACAAAATACAATATGTAAAATTTAGAAATTATTTTTATAAGGAAAATGAACAAGACTTACATGTTTTCCCATAAAGAACTGCATATCTCATTGACTGTATTTCCTTATACACAGAAAAATAACTAAAAATAACTAAAAGATAAGCCATCTCTCAGATCTGACAATCTCATGACAAAAAGCATTTCAGGAGAAAATGATATATACTTCAAAAATGCAAAATACATTGCCGGGCACGGTGGCTCATGCCTGTAATCCCAGCACTTTTGGACACCGAGGCAGGCAGATCACTTGAGGTCAGGAGTTCGAGACCAGCCTGGCCAACATGGCTAAACCCCGTCTCTATTAAAAGTACAAAAATTAACTGGGCATGGTGGCACACACCTGTAATCTCAGGTACTTGGGAGGTTGAGGCAGGAGAATTGCTTGAACCTCGGAGGCGGAGGTTGCAGTGAGCCTGAGCTGAGATAGTGCCACTGCACTCCAGCCTGGGCAACAGAGACTCTGTCTCAACATATTCTGTACCTTGTATTGAAATGATCTGATACAATTGTAACATTTAATTACCAAAATCTTTTTTGTTTTCTGCTTCAACCCTAAATCCAGTTTAAGAAATCCACTAACTGATAGTTCTCATCCTTGAGAAAAGTTATTCTTGGCAATTTTTTTGTACTTTTCACATATGTAGGACCCGCCCTCAGGTTAATCTCACATCAACCTGTCCATAAACTCTTGGGCCCATACCTTGTATTACAGGTAGCAATGTTTTGTGACTTGGTTTGAGCCTTCCAGTAGGCAACTCTCTGCTTTGCTTCTTTAGTGGAGATCCCTAACACTTCATAGCAAGCACTGCTTTATCTTTGACTGAGGATGACAATGTCTACCTCAATTAAATGAAGTAATTCACTAAAAATGCTGAGGACAGAACATGTTATACAGAAAACGTGATATGCGATGCTTATGTTTAATATTCTTTTCTTCTTATTCTTCTTTGAACTCAGGGTGCACTTGTTATGTCTGGCATTTGATGCTCAACTTCGCCTGATCAACTTTATCTTGGACTGGCTCCTACCTTTTGCAGTTCTGAACTGCCTTGGTTGTTAGCGCCCTTGGGAACCCCAACTTTGGCATTCTTTTCTTGCCTCTTATCCCATCTAGTTTATATTCCCCTCCCTTTCTTCATGGGGCACGGGAGGATTCAGAACTATTTGGAGTTCAGCTGCTTCATAAATTACATAGCATTTCAATTTATTCAATTTTTTATGAATAATTTGTGGAGACAAAGGAAAGAAGGGCATTTGTATTACTTAGGGGGCTTAGGAGTGTCTGTGTTGTTGGCGGTTACATTGCATTCAGGGGAGAGTCAGCTCTGCTCTGGTATGTCTGCCAGATCTGGACAAAAGATGCCTGTCATTCCCATCCAGACGAAAGAACATCAATATCAACAATACGTGCAGATTTGGAATTATCTGAAGCCAGGGCATTCTGTCTTTTCAGCCAAGTTTGAGGCGAACAGAGGGTGTCTACTATGCCAAACATGTGGGACACACAAACATTCTTTACAAGTCCCATCTCCAACCTGCTGCAATCTGCCCTCAGTCTGAACTTTAGACCAGAGCTATGCAGAAGAGTTCCTGTGCAAGCTCCTGTTTCACTTCTTGGCATCACCATCCAAACACTGAGCATAGAGCAGTGGGCAATGTTCAGAAGCTTTTTCTGGGTTCCAAAGGGAAAGGTTTATGGTTAGGAGCACTTGATTCTCTCAAATCCTGATCCTGCCAATTAAAAAGAGGAGTGACCTCTGGAAAACTCCATGCCCCAATTTCCTCCTCTGAAAAACAGAATTTTTTTGATTGCTCCTTTTAGGGTTGTTGTGGGGAATAAGTTACATAAGTCATGCAAAATGCCTAGGACAGTTCCCAGCACATAGCGGGAGCCTCCTATGTGGGAGCTGCCACTCCTTCTTATTCAGTGAAAACCTTTGTGATCGTACTCGAAAGATTCCAGAGTTCCTTTGTCCAGACAAAGTGGGTGGGAGTAAAGGGAGCTGCACAGTGTTTCTGGAGACCTCATTCTCCCTGTGCTAGTTTCTTTCTCCAAATTACTACTTAGGCCTCAGTACTCTTTCCTCGCATGACCCCAAGAAATTATCTGAAATTCATTTGCACTATCATGAAATGATTACTAGAAACTTTAATCAGACCTCTACAAACTTTAAAGGGAAAAATATTCTAATGGGAAATTCATGCATTCATTCATTTATCCATTCATCAAACCTGTCTTAACACCAACCCATAACCAGGCACCCTGCTAGGTACTCCTTGATACAGGAAAGATTAAGGTAAATTCTTTTTAAGGTTCATGGGGATCTCATACCTATAACCAGAAATCTGTTTTAAGATGACTGCTACAATGACTTATTCATAAAAAGCTTTAATTGTATAGAGACAGGAGGGCCTTCTTTTACTTCTAGGGAAAGAAAAAAAATTGATTTGAAGGGGAAAATTTATATATTTGAAGGAATATGAAATCAGATCATGTGGGTGGCCACTTACTTGCCTGTGTGTTGTGCTTATGACTTCTGTTTATGTTAAGATTGACTTTGGGTCTCTTGTAGCTGGCAGGAGCACCAATACACATTATCCTCAAAATAGGTACAATCAATTGCAATGCTTTCTCAAGAATTGGGATATGTTTGAGATATAAAATGTGTTTTAAATTTGTAATTTAATAAATATTCCATAAGTGATGTCCTTGCATCTTTTGAATATAATTGTGATATTGGTATTATCATTTCCATTTTACAGATCAAGATTCTACACAGTTAACTTTGTATCCAAGGATCTATAGCCAAGAAATTTGGAGCTGAGTTTCAAATGTAAGTATTCTGGGTCCAAATTTTCTGCTCTTTCCCTTAAAACAACTGAATTTTATTTTATTGGGAAACAAATACAGAATTCAAGAGTTATTAAATATTATAAAATCTAACACTCTAAGTTAACATACAAGGAAACAGAGCGTTTCAATGACAAATGTCATACATAAAACTGCTTCGTATCAGAGGCAGAAAGAGAGCTTGCTTTTCCTATAGTTTCTGTAACACAGAGCTGTCCAGCTCATTCTATGTATGAAACTGATATATAATCAAGACAGATTTCCTATCCCATAAATTTTATGCCACTTGATTGTGTCTTTGTTATTTGTTAGCAGCAGTTTATGTAAGAGAATATTTTGGAGCCAATTCAAATCTGCCATTAATTATTTCACTGAATATTAAGAAAATTGAGATTATAGTATTTAGCTAGGAGATATGAACATGTTTTTTTTTTTTTCTTGTTGTCTAAATCATAAATACCCTCATTTAATCATCTGCATTTAAAAGGGGGATTTGGACTAGAAACTATAATTGGAAGCCTGTGGCCCAGGAGAGCTTAGCCTATTTATTAAAAGTATCACCGCGTATTCAGAGTTATAAAACTGAGTTCTAAGGAGGCCTAATATTCTGCAGCTGGGAGTGGAAGGGCAAAAGGTGAATTGTATTTTTTAAGCCTGTCACTTTGAAAACTCCCTGCTTCAAAACTCAATGCATTTCCAGGATTGTCGACTTCACAGCAGCAGTGAAGCGGGAGATGCAAAGGCATCTTTGGAAGCAGCTACACGCAGAAGTGCTTAATATCTCCCCAGGCTTGTGAGAACTTATTTATCTGGCAGGTATTTCCAAGCACTCTCTGTTCTTTGGACAATGGAGTTGGCAATCTGGAGACTGTAACTTCATAATAGAGAGGATTTAGGGAGAGAAGCTTCCATTTAAATTCATTTAAATGGATAAGTATTAGATAACTTCCCTGAAAAAATGTTAACATAGTTATTAAATATATTCAGGTTCCATTCCGATCTCATTCTCTGAACAATTGAACCCCTTTTCACTGGGCATTATGCTGCAATTTTACGGTAGGTTAAATGATACCAAGTGCATTGAAGTTATTCTTAAAATGCCTCTCAGTATTTCTTATATAGTACTGAATAGTTCATCAATGAATAAAATCTCTATTTTCCAGCCATTTTTGAAATAGCACATGGCACATAACTGAAAAAGCCCACGTGGCTAGCCTATATTGTGGGTACCACTGCATCACAATTGAATTCTGTTGTGATTTTAGTCAAAGCCCTTAACTTCATAAATATATCACAAAAAGCCTGTATCAAGGCCATTGGTCATTGCTGCTTGCAAGAAATAGAAACACATGTGAAGTAGGATAAAAAGGCTTGTTTAGTGACAATAGAGAAGACAATCACAATACAAAATTATTTTAGATTTAGCTGGGCTTCATGGAGATTGATTCAATTGGGGATTTAAAGGTCAGAAAATGAAATCATTTATGAATTAAGATGCTTATAACCACACAGAAATTATATGCCCAAGTACTATGGCTAGAATAAATACGGATATTTTTTATCTAACATACCAAAAAATTTAACGATACTTCAGTTGTATATATGTTAATTCAAAACTTAACACAATCACCAGAGACCAAGTCTTTTTTCCCGTTTCAGTCTACTATCTTCAGTGTGCTTGCTGCGGTCCTTTGGTTTATCACCTCCTGGTTACAAGATGGCTGCTGCAGCACCATAACACCATGTCTTTACTTAGTACATCCAAGGCTAAAAAGTGCATTTTTTTTCTTATCTCTCTTTTTAACCAGAAGGGAACCATTCCCAGAAGTCCTCCATAGGTCATAAACCCGCTTTTTAGCTATAAGGGAAGCTGAAGAAATATGTATCTGGCATCATTAGCCTATATAATAAGAAATTCCTCCGCCAGAATGGGGAAATATTTGGGAGATGTATACTTGGAGAATCACGAGCAAAGTCAGCCATTGCTTTTCCCTTTCTCAGAGCCCAAATTGATATTATCTGTTGTTCTTTCTGTTTCCACTAACTTTTGATCAGTTTGTTGTGCTTACTGAGCCTGTGGCTGTAAAATGTGTATCTGCCGTAGATCCTTCATGAACTACCCAGACTTAACATTTGTCTCATTAAAACTGGTTGAGGAGGGAGTAAAGGTTGGTGTCACATAGTCCACTTTGAATTCAGCAGGAGTTGTGGATGCTAAACATGTCTAGAATTCTATGAATGTATTTTCCCAAGACACGCACACATGCACTTTCTCTTCTAGTTTGCTGGTGTTTTTATAGTATATGATTCTGGTTCTCAACTACTTCATTTGCTTATTTATTAAATTCAGCCCCAGCCAGTCAAAATAACCCTTATCCTACTAACCAAATATCCTTTTTTTTTCTAGGTATAAATACCTTTAAATTTATAACTAAATAATGAATATGAGTGTACTTTAAAGTTAAAAAAAAGCTACAATTGTAAATTATTTTAATTGCAAAATTAAAATACCTAATTCAATCATCCTAAAAATGTTCTACAATAAAATACAAACTCAAATATATATTTTTATAATATATGGTATGGTAACACAAAATATAGAAGATATGCTGCTTCTGCATTGTTTAAAATATAGAGGTTAGTTATTAACTCTATATTGGAGCAAGCACCAATGTCTATTATATTTATTGGTCATCGTCTAATAATTCAGCCTGATCTGCATTGGTAATATACTAAAAAAGTAACCACAGTAATGGACTCTTTATGTTGCATACTTAGAGTTGTATTTCAAGACACTAGGGAGAAATATATTAATTTATTCCTGTTTGAAGTCTCTGAATACCTCTGTGATTCATTGCTAAATTTAAATAGCTTTACTCCGATAAGGTTGTCATCATCTACACCTCACTTTTGTAGAAACCATGACCCCTCTAATAAGAATTCTTAGAGAATATAATCAGTGGAAATGTGAAATTAAAATTCTGAAATCTATTAAAGTCTGTTCTTAGATGAAGTCAGTAAACACCTCAATATCTAGAACTGTGTCCTAACTATTTGTACCTCCAGAACCTAGCACATTACATTCAATTTTTATTGTTGAAATGAACCAAAACAGTCCATGATTTATACATTAAATATGCAACTAAGTACCTCTGGCAAGATCCAGTGCTAGTCTGTGTTTGGGGTACAAATAGTAAAGTAATGTTTCTGTTCTCAATGATCTTTCAACTTGGGTGAAATGATGCATTATGGAGGAATAAAAATATGGCAACATATTAAGGCTGTCTGTGAGAAGAACAAAATTTGTGACACATAAACACTAAGAATTGAAGATAAATTATTTCTTGTTTTCTGAAGGACCTGGACACATATAAGGATTCAGTTCGTCTCTTTTCTAGGCCAAAGGAAATTGTAGCGGGAAATTCCAAGGGTAGCAGAGTTATGCAAAGTCACAGAAAAAAGAAATAATAGCAGAAGTAGGTATTATAATTTTGAACTTCCCTTTTATTCGTATATCTATCTTCTATCTATCCATCCATCTAGTTTTAGTTATCGTCCTTTATATCTAACTATGATCTATGTATCTGTCTACTTTATCTGTTATCTATCAGTTCATTTATCTTCCTATTATTTAATTATTTATTATTGACTATTTGGTGATTTAATGACTATAATAAGCCTTGACACCAGAAAAATACACATATTTGCTCGTGCAAAACTTGCTTTGCTACAGAGTCAAAAACAACTCATTTCTACTTGTGAACGTACATTAGGTTATTCCCCCAAGTAGAGTAACTTGGGTAGAATCGCATTTTCATTGGAGCTATTGATTCTATTAGCTCTTCATATGTAACTTAAAAGCAGAAGATAATAAATGAAGAGGAGATAATAGACTCTAATAAAAATTAACGCACTCAAAGCCTGAGATTTCTTTAATTTCCATGGTTTAAAGAAATCCAAATTGTATAATATATATATATCACATATATCTATTTACTGCAACATGAAATCACATTGTGAATTACTTTCCATCTAAAACTCATATTTATCTTACAGTTTTACATGTCATCTTCATAATAATGGATATCACCCCCTGCCTGCTAATCCTCTGGGTGTGAGATTATATTGAGAACTACTGAATAAGAGCCCAGTTCAAATAATGTTAAAATTATCCTCCTTAGCCTGAATGATGGAATCCTGCATGATCTGACCCTTCGATAGTTGTATCTCTTACTCATCCCTTCCCAGCATTAAAATACCTAGTCCAGTCTCAAACTCCCTCCAGAACTCTGTCTGTTCTCTTCTCCATGTGTTTGTACACATGATAGTCCACTGCCCACATGTACTCACTCCCTTCACTGCACCATCTCTTATTCATCCTTTCAGACTATGTCAATGAGTCTTCTGGAAGCCTTTTCTCAACCTCTGGGTCTACCACTGACATTATATTTATTTATTACACATTAGTCATCTCTTTATGAGTCTGTGTCTTCTTCTAGCTCCATAATCCATCTTCATTGTCTCTCATGTGTCCTAGGAGAAGGCCTGGAATATAACAGATGCTCAGTTAATACTGGTTGAAGTAAACTTATTTGAGCACAGTAGAATTAACTTGACAATCACTGATGACAGCACTGATAAAAGTAACTTTTTTGATGTATTGTGGCATTGAGGAGAGGAGTACATACATGTGGGTAGAGGTCAGGCACACCAACTAGGAAGCTACCGCTTATTGTTCAGGAATGGGTTAATATCAGCCAGCACTAATGTGGGAATAGGTGGGGTGAAACAGAAGAAGCAAATTTAAGAGGCAAGCCTTGGAAAATGAGAGAGAGGCAAAACAAGGAGCCAAAGTTATCCCTGAAGTTTCCAGGGTGAATGATGGTGAATGAAACTGTACCAGTCTTTAGTTGTGTTAAAAGGACCTCCTTGATTTGTCTGCCTGAAGGGAGAGGGTACATGTGTAGGCTGCTGCAGGGGCAGTGGTAGTGGACAGAAGTCATTTCGAAAGGGGAAGAGGGAAGCAAAGCTGAGAAACCAGCTACAAAGAAACCAGATAGCTTCAACATTAGTGGACAAAATGAAGGCCGCTTGCTGAAACCAAGAGCCCTCTCCATCAGCGAGAGTCAGGTTGAAGATGAACCTTATAGTGGCAGCAGGTGGGAAAGGAAGCTTGTCGTCCTCCTGGGGGATGCTCCATTAGGTATCCCAAGACAGCCATTAACAACCAGTGAAGTTGAGTCTGAGCCAGCCCAGGGTGGAACCCACAACGGTCTCTCATCATACCCACACTCCCAAGGCACAGCTTCACAAGCAGCATTATTTCCAAGTTCAAAAGTCCTATTATTGCCACTTTAAAAACTGCTCTAACGTCTATAAAATTCCAATATTAATTTCTCTGTTTCAATGCCAATTTTGTTTAAGACCAATTTAGTTGTATACTCATTATTATTGCCTGTGTTCTGTTTCCATGCCATGATCTCAGTCCACTCCAGTTGACAAGGAAATCACCCAACTAGCCTTACTATTTGAATTGAGCCAGTTTAACCTCCAAAATAATTTCCTGTATGGACAGAAATTTTCTTAACTGGAAACTAAATGGAATGAGGCAAGAACCTGCTATCTCCTGTGGGCTTCTTCCAAATGGCAACTTTTGCCTATTATACCATAGGACGTCAACCTCTGCTAACAATCTCCTGTGGGCCCCTCTCTTACCTGTGTCCTGATTGTGTCTTCTTCCCTCATGGACTTATTTAAATGAGTACTCTCAGCTGGGGTTTTTCCTCAGGAAGCCTGTGCCAGAGCTGGCCTAGAGGTGAGGTTGGGCAGTCCCTAAATATGTGGAGTGATAGAAACACAGCCATAAGTACTTCCTGAAAAACACATTTATTCATTTATTCCTTTGTTCATTTTCTTCTTGATTCATACATGTATTCATTCTCTAATTATGCATTCCTCCTTTATAGTTAATATTTCTTGGGTATTACTTAAGTCCCATCCATTGTATTCACAAAGTTTGGTAGATCTGAAGGATAGTCAGGAGTGGAATGAGAGAAAAATATGAGGAATATGGGAATAAAGGAAACAGACAAAGTGGTACTCAAACTGTGGTCTATCAAAGACAACATGCATTTTAAAATTTCACATTCCTGGGTTCACTTTGCATCAACTGATTCAGAATGCTAAGATGAAGACCCAGAAATATTTATTTTACATCCACGGCCAAATTTTCTTACACATGTTAACACGTGTGAACCCCTGCAGTATAGAAAGAAATAGGATAAGGACAAATTTGGAAATCAAAGATGAGCTTAGAAATAATTTGTTAAATAATGCTGAATCTTTAAAAATATATATTTGTTTAAGTGCTTAAGGCTGAGAACAAACATGAAGATATTACACTTTTGTAAAAACACAGACCAAGAATGGATCCTCTTATTTTATATATGACGTGAGGTGACTTGTTTAATGCCATAGAACTTTGACTTCTCATAATTTTGTTTCCAAACAAGAGTAAGATAATTTTAGGGAATTTATTTTACATCTTATATAGAGAAAAACTACCAAATACAAAAGAGTATATTTAATTATAGGGGGGAACATCTGCCCATAAATAATATAAATGTATACATTAACATCTTTTTTGGAATTTTTGCTTGAATTTCCAAGAATCTAGATTTTCTTTTTTTATTAAATTTAAATTTAATTTAATTTAATTTAATTTAATTTTTTATTTAAATATAGGTTTTATTTTTATTCCTTTTATAGTCACACAAGTGGATACACCTCTGAAATTACTTTTAAAAAATTTATTTTATTTTAAGTTCAGTGGTACATGTGTTGAGGTGAACTTAGTTTAAGCTTGTTGGTTTATTTAGAAACAAAACAAAACAAAAACACTGATTGAGCACTACTCTGGGTCCCGAAGATACAGTGGTGGTTGAATCATGGTCTCTGCATTTGAAAAGCAGAAAAATGAATAGGCAAATAAAATATAATTGGTAAATAATGTGATGGGATAACATGGGGCCTCATAAGGAGACGGAGTCAGCCAGGGGAGCCTTCTTGGAGAAGGTGATAGCTAAGCCAGGGTTTGAGAAACTAGTTGATATTAACCAGGAACATTGAGTAAGTGTGTGTCCAATGTGAAGGAAAGTCAATGGGAGTGTGAAGTAGAATATCTCCACAATATTCCATCTTTGTTGTTCACTTCTGTCTATGCAGCTCACCTGCTCTTTCTTCCCCCACTTTGTAGACTGATCCAAAATCAAAATAGAAACAAAAGTAACGACTACACAAAATGAGTTTGCTTAGGCCCCAAACACCCTTATTTTGAAAGATGCCCTGATTTTAAAGCCTCTGTCCTCAGTTCTATCTAATTCTCTGAGCCTTGCCTAGACTCTCAGTATCTGTGTGGGCCACCTGGGTGATTGCTGTTTCTGGGTCCTCTCTGACACCTTGTCTATCTCTGTTTTCTGTTTTATTCTTGGGTCCTACCTGCAGTCATGCTTCATTTTTACCTTCTGAATTCTGCTTTACCATAGTGGTTTACATGTGACATCATTCAAAATCTGGCTCTTTCTGGGTTAGCAATGAACTGTATATATATATATATTTTTTTTTTTCATGAGGCACGTTGTTGGATGACTTCACTCATATTTGTTCTACTTCAAGCCAATCTGTACCAGGCTTCATCTGATTACTTTATCCTACAACTGAGCCAAATACATAATTGAGTGGGTGTAACCAATGAGTTGCTAAGACTCCAGGAATTGACATTTCTTTGTTTGGGGAAATGAGAAAAAAAAAATGCACTATTAAAACATAATGCATGGGATTAACAACACATAAAATGGTCGTTTAAATCTGCTTTCTCATCTCAGAAATAAAATCAAACACGTAAAAATGGCTGCCTCAGCTTCTTGAATGATGTTAGATATTAAGAAAGAAAAATAGTAAGGATATGTTCATTTCTAATTGTAAGTGTCAATTTCAATCAATTGAACTATTAGGGACAATGCTCTGTCCTGGTCCTTTGCCTTTAACTCAAGCACCCCGCTGCTGCCTCAAAGTAAAAATCCTACTCTGCCAAAGTGAATATTTGTTTTGGAAGTTGAGGGCCAATATCCTCACTCTTCTTCTGGTAAGAGCTTTTCTCGATTCCCACTTTCTGACTCTGGGGCGTGGATGAGCTTACCTTATTCTCATTTTTAGTGGCTGGCTCATGAATGAATGTATGATCCAATTTTGGGTAATGAGTGTCAGACCTAGGACTTGTATTTGAATTTTTAAGAACAAACCACTTCTTTGTTACAAACTTGGAGTTGGGGTCAAGCATGTTGTTGGCGTTCATTTTACCTGAGAATAAACAGGACCAACTAAGTGAAAAACATGTCAGAGCTGAGAGATACGGTGTCCTGAAAATTTCCTTGAGCCTGTGAATCTAGCCATTCTTTGAAGGCAAAGCTTCCCTAGTTTTTAAGAGTGTAAAACGCTGATTCTGGTTCATGTTTACGTTGTGGTTTTTGAGGCTGTTTGATTTAGATCATTTAGATCTTTGGAAAATGAAACTAAAAGAGTTTTGCTTAATGTACTTGAGAAAATTTCCTCAATCCTGTTTTCTCCTGATGCTTTCCCAAATCTTTTGCATTAATCTTAATCCACAGTCTCATTTCCTTGTGTTGGTGTATGTGGATGCTCTGTCAGAGTACCCTATGTAGTTTATTTTATAGGATAGCTACTTTTGCATAAGTGTGTCTTCCCCAGTACATTCTTACAACTTGGAGGATAAGGACTACACACATTCATCTACCCATACACACAGTGAAACACATGTGTAGCTTAAATAAAATAGACATTCTCTAAGGATTTCTCCAACTACAATAATTGATTGGGCTTCAAAAACTCAAGGTTGAATTTCAGCTTCTAACTTGATGAGAATGGCTGTCTTAATTCTGTCATTTTTTGTTAATTTTACTTCCAGGAAGTCAGGGCTGTGATTTGAGGCTTTTTCTCTAAGCTTCTGTGATGGAGATGAATTTATTAAAGTGGGGCCATAATGTCATTTTGAGCAACACTAAAACTGAGTCATCAGAATTAGGAAGTATCAGAAGTCAAGATCAATTTTCAAGAACGGGAGCATAAAATTCGAACTCAATCTGTGTTAACATTAAGAGACTTAGAAGCTCGTTCAGACTGATAACTAACGAATAATATAGCTTTCATTTGTTGGAGACTTTATGTGAGCCAGCCAGTTATACATGTTATTTATAATCCCCACAGTAACACTGCAAGGTAGTTATTATCAACTCTATTTTGCAGTTGAGGAAATTGAGGCTAAGAAATATGCCATTTAACTTTTGCTGCATAACAAACTATCCCAAAAGTTAATGGTTTAAAATAATATGCATCTTTTGTGTGTCAGCATTTTGAGGTCCCAGTGAGTAGCTCTTCTGGTCTGGATTAGTTCAGCTATCTGCAGTCTGCTAACATATCTGGTGCTAGATGATCTGCAATGGCTTTACCCACTTAGTAAATCTAGTCGATGTTAGGTTTTGTTCAGGTACCCTCAACTCTCCTCCATGAGACTGGTGTGAAAAGCTGCCTTGAGCTCAATTATGTCATGGACTCAAGTTTTCAAGTACAGCAAGAGAGGAAAAGCCCCAGTGATTGAGCATTTTTTCAAATATATGCTTGTGTTAAATTTTCTAATTTAAAAATTTTCCATTTTAAAATTTCTAACTTCTAACTGACCAAACAATTCAGATGACCATTCCCAGATTTGAAAAGTAGAGAAATAGAGCCATGTCAAGAGAGGAGGAATGGCTCAGTTGCATTTCAAAGGGGTGTGCATATGATGACCAGAAAAATTATTGTGATTAATTTTGAAAAAAAAACAATGTCTACCAAAAAAAAGTAACCCAATTAATGATACAGAGCTCATACTAAAGCACAAAAGAGCTTGACTTAAAAACATGATAGTTAGTATTCTATATTTTATGAGACTGACTCACACACACCAAAAAAAAAAAAAAAAAAAAAAAAAAAACCACAAACAAACAAAAAGAAAAGAAACCAAAAAAGCACCTAGCTAAGGGCACAGTTGTAATTCATCCTACAGAGTGCATTTTTTTTATATTTTCTGTTCCCAGCAGGGCTTCTTCTTTCACCACACCAGTGTTTGTGTCTCCTTGGATCAAATGAGAATGTCTATGTCTAGATCACTTATTGGAGAAATCATCTTTAATGAATATCTCATCTGTAGTGGTATTCAGTAGCAAAAGTCACATGTAAGAATGGCCCAAACTCAAGTTTAAGACAATAGGGAGATAAAGAGTCTGTGGCAATATGAAGCATCTGCCCCATCTAAAAGTATCCAAATTAGGGGAAAAAAGCAGAACACTCTATTGCCCAAAGCAAATCTGTCTCAGAGCCAGAAATGGCCGACAACTAACTGTTTGTGGTCTCTGCCATATAAACACCTACTACCTACTCGTACCTGGAATTAGCAACATTCCAACAAAAACTGTCCCCCCAGAGTCCTGTCCTTCTACAACTGAGACATGGAGAAGTGGGAATCTTTTCAAAAGAAACCCCAATGGGCTTTTTGGTAATGGTGAGATAACTAGCATATCTGCATCTTCACAGGGTCCTGTCATTTGATGCATCCAGCAGAGGGATTGTCTGTTCAGGAAGTCGCATAGACACTGAGGCTGAGTGAGACATCATTCTCCACCTGCAGATGTGGGTTCAGGTGTCATGAAAACTGCCAGGTAGAGGAAATATACCCCTAGATTCACACACACAAAAGGCCTGGAGGTTCAGTTTGTCAGCCGTCAAAGGGCAATGGAAAGCTGTGTGCTTTTTCTCTAAAACTGTGAGAAAACCAAGAATTTAATACCTCCGTTCCAACTTCAAACCAATCAAACATTGGCAGTTTGGGATTGTTTTATTTTGAGGCTTTAGCTTATCTCCGTGGGATAAAAGCCTTTCCAAACTGGCTTTAACTAAAAATGTCATCAATCCCAGCTGCTCACTGGTTAGCAAAAAGAGTGGTAACAGAAGGTCCCTTTTGATAGTCCCCTTCCATAATATCATTATCCAAATTTGCATGGCAAAGATTTGGGAGCTATTTATATGTTGATTATTACAGTGCTGCAGTTTATATTTTTCCCAGCACAGTTGAAAATTATATTTAGAAAGGCTGACTTCATCTTTAAATATATATTATAGCTCTCATTTGATGGAGATGAGATGTTGAAATACATGCCACCTACTCAACATCTCAGAAAAATGGCATAGATATTTCACACATGGTTATATATAAACGTGTACACTGGCATGGAACTGAACTGGCAGCTATAAGACTTTGAAGGAGTTTTGTGGGCTCTGGTTTTTGCCTTCTCAGTTTGCTCTTTATTTAAAAAGGAGGGTGGGCACTGTGATTTGGTTGTAAGAACAGGGCTTCATAGCCAGAAAGTAGGGGTTCTGAATTCCAGCTCTGCTAGAAGAGTAGAATAGTAGCGTGTGATTCTGAAAAAGATACTTATCCACTGTAAACATCTATATTTCTCAAGTATAAGGTGTCACTATGAGTGCTCACTTGAGAGATATTAGAAGTAAATTGTGCAGCACAGTTAACAGTTAATGAAAAAGAATGATTAGCATTATGAAACATGTTCCCAACAATGGAATGCATGCTTTACATAAATTGTGATGGTTAATTTTGTGTGTCAACTTGATTGGACCGTGGGGTGCAAAGATATTTGATCAAACAGTATTCTTGGGTGGCTTTGGATGAGATTAATATCAAAATCAGTAGAGTGAGGAAAGAAGATTGCCCTCCCTAATGTAGGTAGGCCTCACCCAATCAGTTGAAGGTCTAAATTGAACAAAGTGGTTGACCCTTTCCTGAGTAAGATAATTTTTCCTTCTTGGCTGCCTTTGAAATAGGAACATCTGCATTTTTTTATTGTCTTTAGACTGAACGTTTGCTCTTCTTGGGTTTTATCAGCTTTTGGATAGGAAACATACCATGTTCTTCTAGTTCTTCATAATCATGTGAGCCAATTCTTTATAATAAATCTTTCTCTCTCTCTCTCCATACATACAGGTAGATAGATAGATAGACAGATATAAAGATATAGATAGATAGATTAGATAGATAGATATAAAGATATAGACAGATAGATTAGATAGATAGATATGTGTCTGTGTGTGTATATATATGTATATGTAGGTATAAATGTACAGTATATATATCATATGTTTCTTATTTGTTCTGTTTCTTTGGAGAACTCTGAGAAATACACAGATTATTCACTTATGTATTTTGTTTCCTAGGATAATTTATTAAGATAGAAGATATTGCTCTAAGTTTCCCTATCCTTATCCTGTTTAACAGATGACAAAATTGAGGCCTCCAGAAGCAAAATAATGTGTTCTAAGGACATAGAGGCATGACTTGGTGGAGGCAGAATTTGAAACGTGGAAACCCGATGTTATATTTTACCCATGTAACTACTTCCTTAACTTGTCTAGAGGTTACAGGTTAGACAAAGTTAGCTGCTGTCCCAACCCTGAGAAGATTCTGGAAGCCTGAACTCACAGTGAATCACAACCAAGGGCACTGTAAGATACCAGCCCACCTCAGGACAATGTGTAAGGAGCATCTGACTGTAGTGTGGTGAGGTGCAGAGCAAGCCATAAAACCTACAGGCATAACTCCGTGGAGTGTAGTTGGAACTGGGTAATATTTTGATTTCTCTGGCCCATCAATCTCCACCCATCTATCTTGAACCTGGAATCTGACTGCTGACTCAGGTTAGATTTGTGTTTGCAATTCTGTGGCACATCTGAGAGAGCATGGCCCAGGAGGGATATTCATAACTCAAATTTAATCAAATATGTTTTAATTCTATAAAAAAGCAAATTTAAAATAGCATTTTCTTTCTTAGCTTTTATGTGTCAGAGTCCACAATTTCACCAATAGGGCTTCATAGTTTAGAGTGATTAAAAATTAAATTTTTGGTATATATGCCAGCTTTCATTATTCAATGAGAAGAGCTAGATATTAAAGATAAATGTACCTTTTGAAGGATTATAGTACCATCATATTTAATAATGTGAGGCCCCTAAATGACACTTAGGTGTTGTATTTTGCCAAACTTGACTATTATAAAAAATTCTTTGAAAATCATTTACCCCACAAATGGAAATAAAAATACAGCTGCAAGTGCTAAGAGTAGTGAGGTGACATTCTATTTTTTATAAACTAGTTGGCAAAAAATCAAGTTTCATAAGCACATATGCCTGTCCTGAGCTTTTAAGGAGTCAGTTTTATGTTTCATGCCATTCTCTCTTCTTGCCTAGTTAGCAATTTTCAGTTTGAGCCAAGATCAGTTTTTACATGAAGCTCAGAGGTAAAACATTTTATATAACATTTGCATAGACATAATTGTTTCCACACATTTCTTCCCCACTACCCCCCACGGACTGCATATCATTGTCAAAGTGATTGGTTTGAAACCTCACTCTCAATATGTCATGCCTTGGTTCAAGAAAAAGGCTCTATTTCATTAAAACAAAATGTTTCATGCTGGCATCCATGGTCCTATATAATCTGACCCCACTTTCTTTTGTAGTTATAATGAGAATAATTTCCTTTTTTTATAAAAGAGGTTTTTTTAAATCTTTTTTTTCCCTCTTTCTTTTTCACTGCCATGAAACCTCAAGGAGAGGTTTGAAGCAGACCATAAAAAATAATTGCCTTGTCCTCTCTAGTTCAGAAACAATTGAGAATTAAGATATGAGAGCCATGAAGATTCAGATCAAACACTCAACATCATTAATATTAAGGTCAATATGAGAACAACATGGCTTGCAATGTCCGTCATGTAGGCCCTTCAAAGATCCCCTCTCCTTTACTCTAATTTGTCCCCAGAAACAATGGAGAATCCCTTGTAGTGGCAGTTCTTATTCCTCGTTAGCTCACCACACCAGCAAGAACAGACAAGAATTTGCCCTCTCAGCAAGAAGCTGACTTGAAAAACTGGGAGAATAGGCTGATTCAGATATACGTCCTTCCTTCTCTCACTTTCCAGTGCAAGAAATCCAGATCAAGCAGGCGTAAGTAGAAAGAAGATGGGTGTATTTCTCATTAGAGCTCTGTATTAATTTTCCATTGCTGCATTACAAATTACCACAAACAGGAATATTAAAACCCCTATGAGCTGGCACTTCTATTAGTCAGAAGACTAGAAACAGCATAGTAAAGTTTGCTACTCAGAGTAATAGGCTAGAGTCAAGACTTGGTGCTTATCTGGTACCTTTGTCCCCCTTGTGCAGTTTATTTTTTTCTTTTTTTTGATACAGAGTTTTACTCTTGTTGCCCAGGCGTGCAGTGGCATGATCTCGGCTCACTGCAATCTCCACCTCACAGGTTCAAGCAATTATTCTGCCTCAGCCTCCTGAGTAGATGGAATTACAGGCACCTGCGACCATGCCCCGCTAATTTTTTTGTATTTTAGCAGAGATGGAGGTTTCACCATGTTGGCCAGTCTGGTCTCAAACTCCTGACCTCAGGTGATCCACCCACCTTGGCCTCCCACAGTGCTGGGATTACAGGCATGAGCCACCAGGCCCTGTCCCCTTGTTCACTTGCAAACTCATTGTTGGTGTTGGAAGAATTTAGTTGCTGTAATTGTAGGACTGAGATCACTGATTTCTTGTTGGCTGCTACACAGGGGCTACTCTCAGTTACAGGAGGCCACGCTCACTCCTTGTCCCATGACCCTCCTTACTTTCAAGTTAGCAACAATACATCAAATGTGTCTTGTGCTTCAAATCTCTAATTTCTGTCTCTGACCTCTACACCCAGATTTTTTTTAATTAGCTTTTTACATAAGAACTGTTTTAAATTTATAGTATCATTGTGAATACAGAATAACCTGGGTCCCTATTATTGATATCTTTCATTAGTATGGTATGTTTGTCACAAATAAAGAACCAATGCTGACATATTATTAACTAAACTCCCTATTTAACCAGAATTCTTGTTTTGTTTTTCTCCTAATGTATTTTTTTCTGTTACAGAATTCATCCATTTTGCCACACTGTATTTAGTAAGCATGAATTTTAGTCTCCTCTTGGTCATAACAATTTCTTAGATTTGCCTACTTTTGATGACCTTGACAGTTTTGAGAACTACTAATTGGGTATTTTGTAGAATGTCCCACTATTGAGGCTTGTCTAATGTTTTTATCATGATGAGACTGGTGCAATGTGTTTATAGATGGAAGACCACAGGTAAGGAGCAATCCTTAACACATTTTATCAAGTATACATACTATCAACGTGACTTATTACCACTGATGTTAAACTTGGCCATTTGGCTTGAGGTAGTGTTTATTTGTACTTACTTTTTCATTCTCCCATTTCACTACTATATTATTGAAAAGTAAGTTACAAAATATGGTCCACATGTAGAGATGGAAAGTTAGACTTTACCTCTTTCGTGGTAGAGTATGTACATAAACTATTGAAATTCTTATGCGTGGAATATTTGTCTCTTCTCTATCATTTATTTACTCAGTCATTCATTTATATTTTAGGGACTCATGGATATTTAGTTAACACTTTGGGTTATGGTCCAATATTTATTTATCTATTTCATATATCAAATTGTTTCAGCTTTAGCCACTGGGAGCTCCTTCAGTTGGTCCCTGTGTGTGTATATATATGTATATGTAGGTATAAATGTACAGTATATATATCACATGTTTCTTATTTGTTCTGTTTCTTTGGAGAACCCCAATCATCCCATCATCATTATTTTTTTAGCACTTTCTTACTTTCTGACACTACAAGTTGCTCCAGGCTCACTGTTTATTTTCTACCCATGTTAGCACTAGCTAGGACTTCCAGTATATTGTTGAATAGGGGTGGTAAAAAAGGACATCCTTGCCTGGTTCCTGATATTAAGGGGAAAGCATTTAGTTTATCATCATTAAGGGTGATGTTACTTGTAGATTTTCGTAGGTATTCTTTATAAAGTAGAGGATGTTCATCTCTGTTATGAGCTAAACTTTGTCCCTGCTAAGCAAATGTACACATTGAAGCCCTGACCTTCAGTACCTCCCAATGTGACTATATTTGGAAGTTGAGCCATTATAGAGGTAATTACGTTAAAATGAGTTCATTCAAATGATTTCTATCCTATCTCACTAGTATGCTTATAAAAAGAAAATTTGGTAACACAAGAGACACGAAAAGTGCGTATGCACAGAGAAAAGACCATATGAAGATACAGTGAAAAAGTGACCATTTGCAAACTAAGGAGAGAGGCTTTAGAAGAACCAATTCTGGCCGGGTGCGGTGGCTCATGCCTGTAATCCCAGCACTTTGGGAGACTGAGGCAGGTGGATCACGAGGTCAGGAGATCAAGACCATCCTAGCTAACACAGTGAAACCCCGTCTCTACTGAAAATACAAAAAATTAGCCAGGCGTGGTGGTGGGCACCTGTAGTCCCAGCTACTTGGGAGGCTGAGGCAGGAGAATGGCATGAACCTGGGAGGCGAAGCTTGCAGTGAGAGGAGATCAGGCCACTGCACTCCAGCCTGGGTGACAGAGCGAGACTCCGTCTCAAAAAACAACAACAACAACGACAAAAGAAACCAATTCTGCTGACACCTTGATTTTGGACTTCCAACCTCGAGTAGAAATGAAGAACGTATTATTAAACACTGTAGAAAGGGTGATATTTATTATAAAGTAGCAGATAACTGGGGTGAATTGTGTTCTAGTATTTTTTCAGAGGATAGAACTCGTGAGTGATGACCCTGGATATTTAACTGAACCTGTTTCTAAGCAAAGTTTTGAAAATGCAGCCTGGTATCTCCTTGCTTCTTCTCATAAAGTGCAAAAGGGTAGACAGAAATGGAAGAAGTCATTGTTTAGCAAAAAAGGAACTAGAACTTGAAGATCTGGAAATTTTTCAGCCTATCCATATTTCAAAAGATGAGAAAGTATTTTCTGGAGAGCACATGAGGAGTGTATCTAGAAAATCATGTGATAATATATCAAGGTGTGATTTATGTATCCAATCAGCCATCTCAACAGAAGCCAAAAATAGTGATTTGAGTGTTACCATCAGAAACACTTCCAGCTTAGACTAACAGGATCAGGAATGGACAAAAGTGAAGAATGGCTTTCAGACTTTGTGATTTTACATTATACAAAAATAGAGTTAATTGGTTTTGAATATGTATTATCCTTCAAGAAAGTAGAAGAATGGCCATGAATATAATTCTCACATTGGCAAGGCTGATACTCTTACTACAGGTCTGATGGATGAGGCTGTCTCCTCCTCAGTTTCAGACGGTGGTACTACCTTTTGGATGTTCTTAGAAAAGTGGGCCAGGCTGCTGCTACAACAGGGTCCCAGTAGCAGGGTAGCCACCCAGGGCCTTTAGGATTAGGCTCCTGCCTTGGACCTCAAGGGCAGCACTGCTGCCTCAGTGTACCTGGAAGGAGAGATTTTAGGCCTCCAGAAATAATACTCTGGCTCAGTGTTTGTGCCCTGGATCCAGTGGAGTATTGTTCCTGGAGGTGTAAAACCTGAAAATCTGAAAATTGCTCTGCTAGGTTTTGGGATTTCTTGTGACCCACTACTGCCTTCTTCTTTTCGGTTTCTCCCTTGCATTAGTTTGTATTCACACTGCTGATAAAGACATGCCCAAGACTGGGTAATTTATAAAGTAAAAGAGGTTTAATGGACTCACAGTTCCACGTGGCTGGAGAGGTCTCACAATCATGGTGAATGGTGAAAGGTACATCTTACATGGTGGCAGACAAAAGCGAATGAGAGCCAAGGAAAAGAGGAAACCCCTTATAAAACCATCAGCTCTTGTGAGATTCATTCACTACCATGAGAACAGTATGGGGAAACCACCACCATGATTCAATTATCTGCCACAGGGTCCCTCCCACAGCACATAGGAATTATGAGATTTACAATTCAAGATGAGATTTTGGTGGGGTCACAGCCACACCATATTATCCTTTTTGAGAAGGGGCGTGTTTATCCTATATCTGTCTCACCATTGTATTTTGGGAGCACATAACTTGTCTTGTTTCACAGCTAGGGAGGAATTTTGTCTCATGATAAGTTATACCTCAAATCTCACCCACACTTGAGTTAGATGGTATTTAGATAAAATTTTGAATTTAGAGTTGGTGCTGAAATTGATGAATACTTTTAGGCTGTCAGGATATATTGAATGTATTTTTTTTTTTTCATCAGAAGGACATGAATTTGGAGGGTACAGAATGTTATAAACTAAACCATGCTCCCTAAAATTGTTATGTTTAAGTCCCAACCCCCAGTACTCACAATGTAATCATATTTGTAGACAACTCATTTAAACAGGTGATTAAGTTAAAGGTCTGTTAGTGTGGGGCCCTAATCCAATATACCTGGTGTCATTTTAAAAAGAGAAAGAGCCACCATAGATGCGCATGCATGAAGAAAAGGTCTTGTGAAAACACAGCACAAGAAAGTTGCCATCTGCAAGCCAAGCAGACAGGCCTTGAAAGAAGCAAATCTGCTGACATCTTGATCTTAGACTTCTAACCTCCAGAACTCTGAGAAAATAGATTTCTGTTGTTTAAGTCATTCAGTCTGTGGTAATTTGTTATGATAGCTCTTTCAAACTAATATATAAATTTTGCAGACTGGGCCACCTTCTCATCTTCAGCAGACCCATTTGCTACCCAGGGTCTCAGGGGTGAGGTTGTCACTTAGGGCCTCAGAGTATATTGGCGTAATTCTTTTTTATCTTTCTTAAAGGCATTAGAGAACTAACCAATGAACCTATATGAGCCTAATACTTTCTGTTTTGCAAAACTATGAATTATTAATTCAGTGTATTAAATGTAGATAATAGGCCAATATAGATTATCTATTTCTCTTTGTGTGAGTTTTGGTTCACTGTTTTTTTTTTTTTTTTAAGAATTTATCTGTTTTACTAAGGTTATCAAATTCATAGGTATATACATGTTTTATTAAATTTTATTTATTTATTTATTTTTAGAGAGACGATCTTACTCTGTCCTCCCAGGCTGGAATACAGTAGTGTGATTATAGCTTGTTATAACCTTGACTTCCTGGTCTCAAGTGATACTCCTGTCTCAGCCCTCTGAGTAGCTATAACTACAGGTGTGCACCATCATGCCTGGCTAATTTTTGAATTTTCTGTAGAGATGGGGCCTCAGTATGTTGCCCCAGCTGGTCTTGAACTTCCAGCCTCAAGCAAACCCCTCTCCTTGGCCTCCCAACTTGCTGGGATTACAAATGTAAAATACCTTGCCAGGCCTACAATAATTCTTTATTATTCTTTTAATACCGTTGGAATTAGGAAAGATGACCTCACTTTAATTTCCGATGTTAATAATTTGTGGCTTCTGTCTTTTTATTGTTGTTTGTATTTTCATTAACCTGGATTTCGGTTTTTTTTTTTTTTTTTTCATTTTTCTCTATTATTTTCCTGTTTTTAATTTCATTGATTTCTGCTCTAATTTTTATTATTTTTAATTATACTGTTTTTGTTTTAAATTGTTTTTCCTTTTTGTAGTTTCCTATGATGTAAACTTAGATTAGTTATGTTAGATCTTTATTCGTTTCTAATATATGCAGATAGTTCTATAGATTTCCTTCAAACCACTGTTTTCATTGGTTGCTACAAATTTTGATAAATTGTTTTTAAATTTCCATTTAGTTAAAAATATGTTTTTATTTCACTTGAGACATCTTTGATTCATGCTATTAGGAGTAACTTTTACAATCTGCAAATGTTTAAGTATGTTTTAGTTATCTTTTTGTTAATATTTTTCTGTACAATTACTTGAGGTCTGAGAACATACTCACTTTTTGTATGTTTTTGAATATATTTTGGATTTTTTTAGCTAGAGTGTAGTTTAACTTGGTAAATATTTCCTGTGAGCTTGAGAAGAATGTGTCTTCTTCTATTGCTGATATTGTATAAATGTCAACTAAATCAAGTAGATGGAGAGTATCATTGATGTTCAACAATATTCATAGTGAATTTTTGCCTCTTTGCTCTAAAAATTATTGGTAGGAAGGTGTTGAAGTCTGCAACTATACTAGCAGATTTGCCTGTATTTTCTTTCAGTTATATTCAATTTTGCTTGACATATTTTTATGTTTGATTTTTAATTTGATTGTCAGTTTTGTTATTTATTTTTAGAGAATTTACCTATTTATCATGTAGTACCTATTTTATTCCTGAAAGTACTCTTGATCTACTTTGTCTGAAATTGGCAAATTTACTGCAACTTTCTTTATTGTTAACATGCTATATTTTTATATATTTTTCTTCTCTTTACTTTTGAACTTACAATTTTTTTAATAGACAATATATAGTTAATTGTTTGGTTTTATTTGCTCTGACAAAATCTGTCTTTTAATTAATGTATTCAGATCAATCATATTTAAAGTGATTATTGATATATTAGGATTAATATCAACCATGTTTGTAAATGTTTTATATTCATTGCCAATGACTTCTCTTTTTGCCTCTTCAGTTTTTAGTTCCGCATATTTTATATGATTTCACACTTTTGGCATATAATTTATACTTCTTTAAAAATAGTTTTTGGTTGCTGCCCTAGAGTTTACTAAATAAATATATAAATATATATAAATAAATATATAAATATATATAAATATATATAAATATATATAAATATATATAAATATATATATAAATATATATAAATATATAAATATACATATAAATATATATAGAAATATAGAAATATATATAAATATATATATATAAATATATATATATATATATATTTTTTTTCTCTGTTGCCCAGGCTGGAGTGCAGTGGCATGATCTCAGCTCACTGCAACCTCTGCCTCCCAGGTTTAAGAGATTCTCCTGCCTCAGCCTACTGAATAGTTGGGATTACAGGCACTCAGCACCACTACTGGCTAATTTTTGTATTTTTAGTAGAGACGGGGTTTCACCATGTTGGCTAGGCTGGTCTCGAATTCCTGGCCTCAGGTGATCCACCTGCCTCGGCCTCCCAAAGTGCTGGGATTACAGGCATGAGCCACTGCACCCAGCAATAAACATTTTTTTAACACTACAAGTCTAAATTCAAACAATACTTGCTGCCCTAGAGTTTACAATAAATATTTTTAATTATATAATTTTTAATATTTTTAATAATTAAAATATTTTAATAATGTAAGTCTAAATTCAAACAACACTATTCTGCCTCATGTGTAGTGCAAGTACCACATAACAAAGTATTCCCAATTACTACTCATCTCCATGGTATTGTGCCATTAATTTCATTTTTTTATATGCCGTGATCCGCTAATACATTGGTTGTATCATTACCTTACATAAGTTCCTTTAGATTAATTTAATTTAATTTTTTTTTTTTTTTTGATATGGAGTTTTGCTCTTGTTGCCCGGGCTGGAGTGCAGTGGCGTGATCTCAGCTCACTGCAACCTCCCAGTCCCAGGTTAAAGTGATTCTCCTGCCTCAGCCTCCCAAGTAGCTGGGATTACAGGTGCCTGCCACCACACCCAGCTAATTTTTTTTCTTATTTTTAGTAGAGATGGGGTTTCATCATGTTGCCCAGGATGGTCTTGAACTCCTGACCTCAGGTGTTCTGCCTGCCTCGGCCTCCCAAAGTGCTAGGGTTACAAGCATGAGCCACTGAGCCCAGCCACTTTAGATTAATTTTAAAAATAAAAGTAAAACATTTTATTTTACCATCAGTTATTCCTTTTTCAATGATCTCCTTTTCTTTATGCAGATTCATAACATTTCACTCCATTCTTTTTTCGCTTGCATGATTTCTGATGAGAAATTTACTGTACTTCTTTTTCTTTTCTTTTCTTTTCTTTTTTTTTTTGAGATGGAGTCTTGCTCTGTTGCCCAGGCTGGAGTGCAAAGGTGTGATCTCGGATCACTGCAACCTCCACCTCCCAGGTTCAAGTGATTCTCCTGCCTCAGCTTCCTGAGTGGCTAGGACTACAGACATGCACCACCATGTCTGGCTAATTTTTTATATTTTTAATAGAGATGGTGTTTCACCATGTTGGCCAAGCTGGTCTCGAACTCCCGACCTCAAGCAATCCCCCCACTCATCCTTCCAAACTTCTAGGTTTTCAGGTGTGAGCCGCCACACCCGGCCATTTATTGTACTTGTTATCCCTGTTTATCTACAGGTAAGATTCACTTCCTCCCTCTGGCATCTTTCAATATTTTCTGTTTGTCTTTGTCTTTCTACTCTTTGAATATGATATACCTAAATGTAGTTGTTGTTTCTGTTAATTCCGCTTAATGTTCTCTGAGGTTCCTGGATTTGTGGTTTGGTGTCTGTTATTAATTTGAAAATGTCAGGGCTTTAATATTTTAAATATTTATTTTGTTCCATTCTTTCCATTTTCTCCTTCTGATATCCCAATTACACATGCACTGTATATTTTGAGGCCATAATTCTCATTCTTGGCTCTTCTGTTTTGGCTTATGTGGGACAGAGAGTTTCTAGGGTGCCAGATGAGTTGGTCTCCTGTGTGTGTGGCACCCATGGGGAGCCATTGGCGGCTTCTGAGGAGAAAAGTCTCCTTATTGCCTTCATGTCTTTATACCCCGAGAGCATAAACACTCTGCGGCATTCCACAGGTTGCTCCGGGAGATAACACTCCCTGAAGCAGTGGAGTATAATCAAACATCTTGGCTCCTCCTGAAACCCACTCCCACCCATTTCAGTCCGGATAAGTTAAAGATCTTGAGTAGTTTAGACACACGCCTTTACTCAAGGAAATTCACAGAAACCGCCACTACTATACATATAATTGAATCACTCACGAGTTCTCCTTCACTGATTAATCCTTTTCCTCATCCCTTCCTCCCCCTCCCATCTGCCCTAAGAACAAAGAGCTTGTAAATCAATAAATTAGGTGGAGCCAAAGAGTTCTGGGCTGTGAGCAAGCCCCCAACGCACCGGTCCCCTGGACCCGCCTTTTAAACTCTTATTCTGTCTCTTTGTCTCCGCTGGACTCGGGGTACCCGCGGGGTGGTGTGGGGCTGGCTTCCCCAACAGCTTATTTGTATTGTTTCTTCTGTTTGCATTTGGAGAAGTTTCTATTGGCCTGTATTCAAGATTACCATTTCTTCCCTTGGTCTTACTGAGTCTACTATTGAACCCATCAATGATATTTTTCATTTCTTTATACTAATTTTGATTACTAACATTTCCTTTGGAATTTTCTCTTAGAATTTTGATCGCTTTGCTTACATTGCCCATTCGCTCTTAATGTTGCCTACTTTTTCAGTGGAAGCCTTGATATCGTAGTTATTGTAAATTTCCTTGTAATAAATCTGCATTGTGTCTGAGTATAACTGATGCATGGTTTGTTTCTTATGACTCTATTTTATTGCTATTTGACATGCTTTGTGACTTTTTTGTGGTTGAAAGCTGGGCATATTGTATTAAGTATTAGCAACTGAGAAAAATAGGCCTCTAGTATAAGAATTTGTTAATCTGGCTAAGAGTTTGTATTTGTTTAATGTTTGTTGCATAATAGGGTAACAGAAGCTCAAATCTTTCTGGTATCTGTATTTTTATCTTTCAACTTGACTTTGGTCTTTACTAAGTACTCCTCTTAAGAGAAAGTGTATTTTCTGCAACTCTTTAAGCCATAATCACTTTATTTTTGTGTCTGTGAAAGACTGGTAGTTTACAGATGGGAATGGTCCATGGCTCACACTGTGAATAGCATTGATATAGTAATCTGATCCCAGGCCATCTCCTCCCCTCCTGTTCATCTCATTGCACCCCCTCCCCTTTTTTTTTTATTTTTTGAAAATTGCACGTGCTTGGTCTTCCTGTATCACACATTTTTATTTATTGCTGTGTAACAAACTACCATTAATTTAGCAGCACAAAATCACACACATTTATTATTTTATGATTTCTGTGAGGAATCCGGGCATGCCTTATCTTGGGTCTCCCAAAGTGTCATCACTTTGGGAGTTTGGTCTTCTTCCAAACTCATTGTGGTTGTTGGCAGAATCTGGCTCTGTGAAGCTGTAGCACTGAGACCCTCATTTCCTAGATAACACCTACAGTGCTCCGCTATGTGGCCCTCTCCACTGGCAGTGGCAACGTAGAAAATTATTCCGCAAAGCCAGCAGAAGGAGTCTTTTCCTGCAGTCTGCTAAGATGGAGTCTTATATAACATAACATACACACAGAAGTCACATTCCATCATCTTTGTCATATAATGTAAACTAAAAAAATGGCACTCTATTATATTTGCCATATTCATTAGTTAGAAATAAGTTGTAGGTTCCACCTACACTCAACAGGAGGGGATAATACAAAATCGTAAATACACAGAGATGAGAAATCATTACTGGTGACCTTAGGATCTAAGTGGGCTCACCTCAGAGTCTTCGCGTTTGCTTTTCCCCTCCTTTCTTTCAGGTCTCTGTTCAAATGTCACATCCTCATAGACTCCTAAATGCACCCTGTTTCCTAATACAGCCATGTCCATCACAGTCATTGCTAGTCTGTTACTCTATTTTATTTTTCTTCAGAGCACTGATCATCCTCTGACATTATAGGATTACTTGTTCAAAATCTGTTTCCTCTTTTAGATGTAAGCTGATTTCAATATGTAAGAAATTAATCTGCCATACAGCACATGTTAAAAAATGTTTGTGGACTGATTCATTAAAAAAAAAATAGTTTGCAGAAATTATCAGCAAAGCCTGTCTAATTTGACCCATTCATTTTATCACTAGATTATAACAATGCAAGTTGATGTTAATGTTTAATCTTGTCTCTGTTGTGAAGCTTCAAGCAGAGACAGATGGTATAGCAGAAATAGTAACAGGCTTTAGGACAGGATAGACTGAAATCAAACTCAGGCTCTTGCTACCTTTGTGGCCTAAGAGGTTAATTTCTCTGAATTCCAATTAAAAGATCAAAGAAAACAGTGCATTCTTTCTTTCAGGTAGATTTGGGTTTGAATCATAGATCCACTACATACTAGTGTAACTTTAGAACAGTTTCTCGGGTTTTTAGAGGCATAATGACTTCATCTGTAAGATGGATCATAGTAATAATTTCTCCCACATAGGATGACTGTGAGGTTAAATGGATACCTACGTAAGAATCACCTACCCTGGTGATGGAAGCATTATTTGTAGACAGTATAAGTTAGCTTTTATTAATATGAATACTTTTATACATATTGATATAATATACATGATTATATTGTCAACATCAATATAAGTTCAATGGCATAAAGTGTATTAAATAGTATTCATTATCTTCTTACATCTTTCATTTGGAAACAGCATAGACATAGATATAAGAATAACAGGCATGATGCAGTGGCTCTTGCCTATAATCCCAGCAATTTAGGGGGCTGAGACAGAAGGATTCCTTTAGGCCAAGAGTTTGAGACCAGCCTGGGCAACATAGCAGCACTTAATCTCTACAAAAATTTAAAACATAAGCCAGGTGTGGTGATGGGCATCTGTAGTCCCAGCTACTTGGGAGGCTGAGGCAGGAGAATCAATTGAGTCCAGAAGTTCGAGGTTACAGTGAGTTATGATGACACCACTGCACTCCAGACTGGGTGACAGAGCGAGACCCTGTCCCTAAAATAAAAAATTAAAATAATAATAATAGTAAAAACTACCACTTATAGAGGAATTTATTATAAGCCTAAGCAACTAGATGATTAACAGGTGATAAAGAAACAGGTGTTGACATTCTACATTTAGTTAACTCTTCTATGGAACTTTGAGAAGAACACATAAATTACTATCTATTAGTTTTAAACTATGGGATGTTGCTGTTCAATAAGTATACAGTTTCAGTTGTGCTTATAGTTTACAGTACAGGATAGTACATTAAAGATTGAGAGGGTAGATCTCATGTTACTTTTTTTTTACTGCAATAAAAATGCATATATATATATATATATATATAATTTTTTTTGAGACAGGGTCTCGCTGTGTTGCCCATCCTGGAATGCAGTGGCACAATCTTGGCTCACTACAGCCTCTGCCTCCCAGGTTCAAGCAATTCTCCTACCTCAGCCTCCCGAGTAGCTGGGATTTCAGTGGCGCACCACCACGCCTGGCTAATTTTTGTATTTTTAGTAGAGAAGGGGTTTCACCATGTTGGTTAGGCTGCTCTCGAACTCCTGACCTTAGGTGATCCACTTGCTTTGGCCTCCCAAAGTGCTGGGATTATAGGCATGAGCCACCATGCCCACCTGTAAATATTTTTATTATTTTCTAAAAATCTGCTCATAGTATCTCACAAATTGTCTGTTCTTATGTAGGGACAGATCAAACAAAAACTTAAAAGAGTCATTTTTTTTTTACTCCTAAGCCATATAAAATACTCATAAAATTATGATTATAGAGTACTATTTTATTTTACCTTGATTTATAATTACATAAAGTCTGTGAAATTCTTCATTACTTTTGAAATACTAATTAATTAAACTTTAGTGTTCTGACAAAGAAAGAATGAGGGGGAGTTCTTTTCTGTAAAAACCAAAAGCCAAACCAAAACAAAAACCCAGTTAATATGTGGAGGAAGCTAGGTAGATTTCAAAAATAATCATTCAGCCCCCTTAAATAAAGTAATTAGTTTAGGCAGTTGTAATCAATGGATAAAACTCTTAGATGGAAATTGATGATGAACTTTATGATGGAATCATCAGACAGTCTCAACCTGGACCTGTTAATAATCTTAGCTGCACTAAAAGTGGGATAAACAGACATGTGTGAGTTGATGTACCTTACCATTTATGAACTACTGTTTTTAAAAATATGAAGTTAATCAAGCTTCTAGAAGAAATTTTTGTTCCAAGTGACAACTCACAGGGTGTCTGCAATAAGTCAAGGACATGAAAAAAAAAAAAAAAGTCATGAGGAATGGACCCAACCAAGCTTAACAGTAGTCTCTGTTCAGATCCTGATATGAACAAACCAACTGTGAAAGCACATTTTGATATGCTTTAGAAAATATGAAAATGGGCTGAATGTTAAAGGAATATTGAGAATATTGCTAATTATTCTTAGTTACAATAGTGTGATTTGAGAGAAAGAAAATGCTTATTTTGAAAATATTCTTTGTGAAGTGCATAGAGTTGAAATGATAAAACATCTGAAATTGGCTTTAAAATATTTCATTGCAGAGGATAAAAGTCAAAAGTGAAAACGAAACAAATACGACCAAATCTTGATAAATGTCGAGTTCAGAGACATATGGAAATACTTTATATTGGTTTACTCTCACACATGTTCATATATTTTAATTAAAATGAAAAAGAAAACCAAGTAAAACCCACTCTATCTCTAGAATATGGACTTTCCACTATGGTTAAGGTTTCCATACGGTTAAGGTCTCTGTTCTTAGAGACCTTTTACCTGACTGGAGTGTCCATTCACATGCTATCCTCAGTCGGAGTGTGGGATAAGTGTATCATCCTCTTCACAAACTCCTTCTTCCCTAACTTTTTCTTTAGTCTTATAAATCATACAGTGAACATCATAGTCTCCCCTTCTTGCATTAGCGTAATCTCAATTTCTGACTATTCTGAGCTGTCATGAGAGCATCGCAATGCATGAACTGAAGTCCTAAGCCCTGGTCCTTGCACACATTCATGTGCTAAAACATGGATAGTGATAATCATGAAATAATTTGTTGAAAACCAAGAAAGGAATAACAGTTTTTATTTTTAAAGAGTAAGGCTTTGTCATTACAGGTCAAGGAATTACAGGTCAAGGAATTAGGGGAAAAATAGCCCAAAGGTCTTTATGAGCCAAATAAACTTTAGATTGCTAAGGACAATCAAGAGACTAGCTTGCTTATTAATTATAACAATGAAATTAATAACCAGTTTTTTTTCATTCAGTTTATACTAGGCACTGGGATGAGGAACTTAGAATCATCATATCATTCATTTCCTGCAATAATCCTACAAGATGGTCTATAGGAATGTTCATATTTCACAATGCTTAATTAACTCATACAAATAGAATAACTACAAAGAGAAGGAGTCAGGATTTTGCGCCAGATCTGATTCCATAGCTCACATTCTGCTTAAAACAAATAGAGAAAATAAATTTGCACCCAAAATGTGAGAACCTCCATTAAGTCCAGAAACATTTTTTAAAAAAGGACACTTTTTAAAATTTATTTGATCACTATTCATTCATTGTCTGTTATGTGTCAGGTCTTGTGCCAATATTAGAAGCATAGTGATATATATGACCTGGTTCCATCTTTGGGGAGCTCAAATTTAGTTGATGAGACACACAATTTCGTCATCAGAATGCAATATTATAGGTGTTAAAATCGAGGTGGATAAAGTGGTTGTTTTTCTGTCTTTCAGTTTGCCTGGGAGTCATAATTCAGAATAAGGGCTAAAATTGGGGTCTAAGAAAGGTGTGAATAAGGAAAACATTAAATAAGTTTACCTAAAAGAGAGTTGGGAGAGACAGTTTAGGGGACAAGTTACTGAGTAAGAAAAATTAGTAAGATGTCAGCAGGGCATAGAGTGGCAGAGGTAAGCAAGAGAATGGAAGGCTCACTGAGGTCACATCCCACAGGACTGAGAAGAGCTAAGGTGTGGATCTGAAGATGGCTGGAGGCCTAATAGGGGTGGCTTTTCCCAGGATACCTTGATACCCTTATTTTTTTTTTTCAGGCAGACATAGAAAAAGGAGGTCAGTATGCCCAAAAAAAAAAAAAAAAAAAAAAAAAATTACCGAATCTTTTTGACCAGTGCCCAGTTTTGAGTATGAATTGTGTGATAAACTATTAAAGACAACCTTTCCTTGAAACAATTCTATTTTTTTTTTCTTTTTCAGTGGGGAGCGAAATATCTATATGCTTGGACTGTATTTTGATCTTACCATTTTAAGGGAAGTAACACCCACTACACTGTTTTATAAATGAGTCGTCCCTTCAGAATGCCACCTGAGCCCATTGGCAAGCACAAAGTCTGCTTGTGATGCCAGCCCTGGCCATGGCAGATAGCAGAGATAATAGTAATTGCTGTTTCCAACCCTTTTGGAAGTTTCCAAGCTGTCTTTGGCATCTGCTCCATTCATGCTCCACTGGCAGCAAGGGAGTAAGGGATTTTGAAGATACTATTAACATTTTTTGCCAATTAGGAAATGTGTGATCAAATAATTGCCCTAAACTATTCAAGATGGCCCACCTCAGAGAGCTGGATTGAAGCAATGGAAAGCTGCCTGTACTTCACCTTAGAAGTGGAGCTTAATGCATGATACAGTGTTACATGAAAAATGTAACTTATGAAAGATTCTTCGGTGTTTGTTGCTCGACGTGATTTGGAAAAAATCAGCTTATTTGATCACTATTTATTCAACTCAGTATCCTGGCAAAATAAACTATTCCATTTTCTCCATATATTAATATAACCCGGCATGCCCTACTTCAGTGCCCATAATGATTCTCTTTCCTCCGTAAGGGAGACCTGTTCCTTTCATCTTAACCTTTTTAAAGTTATTTGTTCCATCCACACCTGAATTAATTCCTGATTTTAACATTTAACAGTTGAGTGACCTTGGACAAGCCTATTAACTTTTTTTACACCCCAGTTCCCTCTTCTGTAAAATGGAGATGACTATACCTAACACTTAGAATCCTTGTAAGAATTAAAGAAGATAATGTGCATGAAGCCCTTCGCACATGTAAGTGCTTAGTAATTGTCACCTATCATTCTAATATAAATTATAAACTGTTAATAGCCTGCTCTAGTGCCATCATCCTAGTGCAGTCATTCTGATTCTCTGTTCAGAAGTTATCTTCTGCTTACCTTGCATTCTCATTGCAATGTATCCGCACCCTTCTCATGGAGTGCATCACTTCTTACCTTAGGTTTCAGATCATTACACAAGTTCTGTCTGCCCTGAAACTTTTAGAGGTTAGTGTCCATATTTGATTTACCTATATATCCTCATTTTCTAGACTTGTGATATACACAGGGAACTACTTAACAAATTTGTCCCATGAAAATCTGATCCCCTTCACATTTTGAAAGTGATCATCAGATAACTTTTCCATGTAAGTTAGAACATCTCAATGGAGCCATCAGGTGCTCTTCCTCAGACAGTCCTCAGGGTCTCCTGACTGTCCTTCTTGTCTCCAGCCCTGGTGCCTCCACCCACAATATCTACTCAGAGTGATTTTCCTAAGGCACAGAGCTGATGAGGTTACTCCCTTGCTTTGCAATCTAAAATGGCGTTCTATGGTTACTCTAATGCTTAGCATTGCCATAGGAAAAAACTTCATAATTGTCTGGTGTTTATTCTCTCTTCTCTAGCCTTATCCCCCGCCCTTCTGTTTTCCTTATGCAATATGTAGTACCCATACTGGACTGCTTAAAATATTAAAATGTCCTAACTCATTTTTACCCCTCTTCTGTGTGCCCTTTCTCTTTGTCTGGAATAAATTCCTTACCACTTTCCACTATCACCTAGTTTACTGAGTCTCATGTGTTAGGATTGGGTTTAAATGTAACCTGTGTCGCCTCACCCAGAAAGCCTTTCCAGTCTACCCCTGCTTTGATTATTTCCCTATCCTCTATGCTGCCTTAGTTCCCCGTGTGTCTCTCCACGACAGCAATTAGAGCACATATGATTTATTATCTCACATATTGGTCTCAACTTTCAGTCTATGAAGTATCTGCACACAGAAGCTCATGAGCGTTTTCTTCCTTTCTGTGGATTACCTTTGGAAAGGCCCGAGACCACCAGAGAACCTGCCTTCCTACCTCTCTTCCTCATCTCCACCCATTCCCTGCCTCACATTCAGTTAACACCAAACTACATGACGTTTTCTTCACGTTCTACTTGATTGATGGTTTCATGCATCTCTGTACGCTGCTCAACCTTCCTTTGTGACTCTTTTCCACTTTACTTTCCTGATCAATACTTCACTTATTACACAATCTTACATATTAGAGATTTATCTCTGGAGTTATTTTTTCTAGGAAAATTTTATGAACACTAAATTTGGGTTAGATACCCTTCCCTGTTCTCTGACACATATAACACTTATGACTTCTGTTGCTTTATGAATGGGTTTTCTTTTTCAACACAAATAAGGTGCTATTGAGATCTTAGACCAGATAATTCTTGTTGTACGGACCGTACTGTGTGTTATAGTATGTTGTAGGGACCGTACTGTGTGTAATATTCCTGACCCCTATGCACTAGATGCCAGCAGTGTAAACCCTTGCCCTTGCTGAAAGAAAGAAAAAGAAAGAAAGAAAGAAAGGAAGGAAGGAAGGAAGGAAGGAAGGAAGAAAGAAAAAAAAAAAAGAAAGAACGAACCTCTAGATGTTGCCAAATATCACCATATCACCTATGGGGAAAAAATCTCTTGAAACGTAGTCTCACTCTGTCACACAGGCTGGATTGAAGTGGCATGATCTCAGCTCACTGCAACCTCTGCCTCCCTGGCTCAAGCAATCCTCTCATCTCAGCCTCTTGAGTAGCTGGGACTACAGGCACACGCCACCACACCTGGCTAATTTTTGTGTATTTTGTAGAGACAGAGTTTTGCTACGTTGCTCAGACTGGTCTGGAACTCCTGGACTCAAGCAATTTACCTGCCTCAGCCTCCCACAAGTGCTGAGCCACTGTGCCTGGCCAAAAAAAACTTTCTCAGTTGAGAAATATTGCTCTAGACAATAAGACTAGATCTTAGAATTCATCTTTCTGCTTATAGTGATGGATGGTTATTTGACCTTGTTCAACAAAGACTACTTATTTTGGTAGCATTATTACTAGTAAAAGGTACATGACTAGAACATAGGAAATGAATTATATTTGTCATTCATGTCTGACTCTTTTATTTATAAGAAGTTTATCTGTTTAAAAACAAAACAAACAAGAAGCTTTTCTATTTGTAACAAATACACGAGGTAATAAGCAAAGTGGTATTATAACATTACCACTGCAAGTAATAGAGAGTAAAAACTAAGTAAATTAGTAGCCTAAGATCAAACCAAAAATGTTGCCAAAGAGTTGTAGATGTGAACAAGTTATTATTCATTTAATGTTCTTCAGTATTTCATTTTCAATTAATATATAGCATTAATTGCATCAACATTCACTACTTTTCAAAAACATTCTAAATTACTCTATGAATTACATGTATTTCCTTTATGGCCTGCTGATAGGGCTCATTCCTTTTCAATTTAACTCAAAACAAGCGAGGTTTATACAATTTAATATACTTTATAAACCTTGTCTGTGTGCCTGACTTTTGCATAAAGGTGTAGGACATTGCCCCTATATTCAGTTGTGTCTGATTTCCAAAGAAAGACTACAATTAGGTGAAAAAAATCTTGTTGGTTGTAGAGGGTTTTCAGTAGATGGAATGGGTTTGAAGAATGAGTAGGAATCTGCAGGTAGAAAAGTAATGGAAATCAGGATACCATTTCCCCAAATGTGGCATCTCAGTATTTGAGGACACAGCAGAAGTAGGAAAGCCACTCTCACCTTCCCCTCAATTTTCTCCCCTAAAGCAGGCCATAAAATAATTCTCTAAATTTCCTCTACAGCAGGTCATAAAACCCTCATTCCAGAGGGGTCCTCCTATACCCAGAGTAAAGGAATGTCAGACAGGGATGCCAGTAAGAATCTGGCAACAACCAGGCCTTGCTAAATTGCCTCAGGTTATTAACATTAAGTCGTACTTTATTGTCCTCTAGTAATACTTCTGCACCATTGTCCATAAAAGTTCACACATTTCTCTGTTTCTTTGAGTCTGCAATTTTTAAAGTTCCTATGTCACATAAAACCTATGTGATATGGTTTGGCCTTGTGTCCCCTCTGAAATCTCATTTTGAATTTTGTAATCCTGTATGTCAAGAGAGGAATCCTATAAGAGGTTATTGGATCATGGGGGCAGCTTCCCCCATGCTGTTCTCATGCTACTGAGTGAGTTCTCATGAGATCTGATGGTTTTATAAGTGTCTGGCCTTTCCCCCACTCACTCTTTTCTCCTGCTGCCCTGTGAAGAAGGTCCTTGTTTCCCTTTCACCTTCTGCCATGATTGTAAGTTTCCTGAGGCCTCCCCAGGCATGTGGAACTGTAAGTCAATGAAACCTCTTTCCCTAATAAATTACCCAGTCTTTGGTATTTATGGTAGTATGAGGACAGACTAATACACTACGTTAAATACATTTGTATTTTTTCTCTTGTTAATCTCTCTTTCATTATAGGATTCTCAGTCATGAACCAAGAAATGGATGAGAAAAAGTATCATTTCTTCTTATCAAAACAAAGCAGTAGGAAGGTACCACAGGTTGACACCAGAATGCAAATTAATTTTTGCTACCAGAAACTCAACAGTACAAAATATTTAAATTCTGGCTTAAGGTTCTTGTTGCTTTGAGACTGGTAAATTACCTTTTTTGTTGACTAGAAGAGGTTTACTATCTATACTTTAAGTAACTTTTTTGTAGGCACAAAGAGCAGTATTTATGGACCTGAGTCATAATATCATCTTAGTAAACTTATTCTATCAGAATTTCTGCTGATTTGACTATAGCATAATATTGAATATGATGAAGGTAAAAATTAAGAAAAAAAAGCCCTTTCCTCTCTACAGTGAAATAGGTCTAAGTCATGCTATTTTCTTATAACTCAATATTTGGATGAGACATACTTGAAAACTATCCAAACTATATACTCCTAACATTTTTGAAAAGCTAAAACTATTCTATAATAAAATGCTTATTTTCTTAAAGATTTCACGATCAGAAAAAAATAGCCTGAACAAAAGAAGGTCAGCAGGGGAGGATTGTTAGGCAAAGCCAGGCAGTGAACCATTGGAAAAGGATTGGGTTTCCTATATTTTTGCAACTGCAGATCTCTAACCTTAGCCCCTCCGTGATCCTTTTCCTACTATTTGCACCCTTGCTTCCACTTCCCCCTATTACTAATTAGCCTGTTTTATGTGAATTTCAGCATGCAATATTTCATATTTAATAACCCTGCATCAGAAGAAATGGGAAGTCAAACAAGCTGGAATTTATTGCCAGGTGTTCTGGAAAGCACCAGGGGGCATTTATAGGGAACCCACAAAATTCCTCAATGCCCTGAGGAGTCCACAACCACACTTTCAGGAATCCATAAGTTTCAGCTGAGAATACTGTAAATACCACAGAATAAGAGCCATACCCTGATCAAGCTCATTCACTGGATAGTCAGGAGACAGGAAGTTGAAGTTCAGGGGTAGCCATAATTGGCCTTTGCATTTAGCACCTTGTTAACATAAATGGAGTAAGTTCACACCTCTAATCTTTCATTACTAATGTCACCTACTAGAATCTGAACTCAATAAGATGAGGTTGGCTTGCTGGCAACGCTGCTTATTTTTCTGAACAGGAGGAAAGGGATTTAAATGTTTCAACTGAGAGACATGGAATCTGACATAGGAGGTATCTTAAGTCTTTGGGGAGGCATCCAAAGCTAGAGGTTAAAGTCTTAAGGTCACTAACGTTGTCACTCAGAGTACCCATGATTTCAGTCTCATCTTGTTTTATATATAGCTTTTCTTATTCTCTCTTTTCTTATGTCAGATCCTAGAGCCAAATTGATTACTGTGATTCATCCAGATAGATTACCCTCCTCTCTCCTTTACTCACAATGTACCTATCCTCTCAATACCATTTCCTCCTGTTATCAAAAGTCTATTTCCTATTATCCCTTTAAACTCCTGTTCAAATTCATCCTCTTTCAAAAAGTCTAAAGAATTTAAATTCTAATTTATTCTTAAATTCTTCTTTACTTCTTCAAATGCCACTGTTTATTCCTGTCTATGATTGCTATCTTTATTATCACAAAATTTGACAACTTGTTATATGTGACCTTGTGTCTTAACATTTGTCATTTATTCTTCCTTAGCAAAATATCAAGCTTTTTGCAGACAACTATCTCAAACTTCTCTATTCTAACAGTGCCTAAGACAGCACCAGTGTTAGTTATGGCACTGTCAAAAAGAAAGTCACCTTTTGTAAAGCTTGCTGTTGGGAGATTGCTTACTTTGGCTGATAGACATTAGGATAGTGATTATAAGTTAAGATTGTTTAAGCCAGATAAAGAGAGATAAGCCTCTCTTTAAAAATGCCAGAGTTGGGGACATTAAAAAGACAGTGGAAGGGTTATCTGAAAAGAGATGAACAAGAACTTCAGGACTGAGAGCAGAATAAGGCTGATTAAACAGAATTTCATTTCCTCAGCTCAGGACCCAATAAATATATATTTATTTAATTATATATATAAAATAATATATTATATGTTATATATATTATATATAATATAAAAATAATAAATTATATATAATATATAATAAAAATAATAAATTATATATATTATATATAATAAAATAATAAATTATATATGTTATATATAATAAAAATAATAAATTGTATATATCATATATAAAATAAAAATAATAAATTATGTGTATTATATATAAAATAAAAATAATAAATTATATATATTATATATATATAAAATAAATGTAGAAAATTTATTTCTACAGCAACAAAAGACAGGAAATAGAATCACCTAGTTTCTAATGATTCAGAAGTTGGAGGTCACATAATGAATTAGTTAGGTAGTAGCTTAAAGTGTCTATACACCTTGACATTGCTTTCACCTTAGAAGACTTACTAACAAGCTGACAAATCTGGAGATTTTTTTTTACCATCTCCCTAACATTTTGAAAGAAATAAACTAAGTGGGTATTCTTAAATTCCATTATCACTGGTAAGTAGTAGATAGAGTTGCTAAAATACCTACTAAAAGAAGGAAACCCAGGGCTCCAGAGGCACCCTGAAATCGGATAGTCGTAACTATGCCATGAGAATGGATTATATTTCACAACTAGGAGAAATGAAACTTGATAAAGAACCCTTAATCAAACATCAAAAGTTAAAAATAAAAAAGATTAGGTAATGTAAAAACTTTGCACACTCACTATCCCAGAGTTCTTTATGCCACCATGCTATAGAGGAGTGGACAGAATAGCAAATATCTAATACTCAAACCACCCTTTGATAAGGAAAACAAAATAGTCATGGATAAATAAGGAAGAGATTCAGTTTCAAAAAGTCACCCTGGAAATAGCAGAGACAATTGAAAATCTAGACAGAACTGCCCAGAAGTGAGGAAAATTTCAAAAACAAATGGCAGAGTAACTATACAGACTTAGCTAAGGAAAAGGAGTGAGGAGTATCAAAAACGTAGCATTTCAAATACAAATCAAATCTAAAAGGAAAAGTAAACAAAGGGGCAGAAGAAAATTCCTCGTAAGTGGTATCTTCTATGACAAATATAATTACTATATGAATTCAATAAACCAAAGTCTCAAAATTATGAAGATAAACTAACAACCAAAATCATGAACATAAACTAACAACAAAAGTTGAAAAGATATATTGAAAACCTAACGAAGAAAACAACATTATTACCAAATTAATAAATAAGTTGGAATCAGCAAGGGACTAAACACAGCCAGCTGAAAAATCAAATTACAACAGAAAAAAAAAAAAAGGCTTGAGACAAGCAACAATAATGCAGGCAAGAAAAGCAAATTATATTAAACCGATCAGACAGGTGATAGGAAAAATTGATATACTTGAAACAGAGAAAAAAATAAAAAGCAACAAAAGAACATTTTCTTAAAATGAACATAGAACTAAGTTGGCAGATATGAAGAATAGACAATATTTGAGTAAAATGTGATACAGAACAATCATTACCAATTATTATGTTTAAGTTATTGAATTTTAACTGCAAAGAACATTTTCTTTAAGCATTCAGGCAGCAAAAACAAGTTAGTCATATAATGCATAGATAGAGATAAGTAGTTATAACCCATAGGAAGACATAACCAGACTGGCTTCAGACCACTCTTCATAGAAACCTTCAATGCTGAAAGACAATGGATCTTTGCTTATAAATATCTGAGGAGAATAAATGTGTGTAATAATGTATGTTTCAAAACATCATGTTGTATACCACAAGTATACACAATTTTTGTCAACTATAAATGACTAAATAAAAGTTGGACAGAAGTAATTTTATTCATATATTAAATCAGTGGAAAACATTATGCATGCCTTTATTTTTCACTTATGTTATTAGCAACTGTAAGATATAAAAGTTGAGTGATTATTGTAGGTGGCATAACACTTTATATACACAAATATTTATAGACATTTTGACATAAACTGTGAGGTGTAAGTTTTAATTATCAGGTAACTTTTAATTATTTAAGGGAGATAAGTATTGGCATATATGGGTAGTCTGACGGTTTTTACCGTGGTGGCTGTTAAATGCAATGAAGGATGAGTGGAACATGGAAATGTGATGGAGAGGAGACAGTTCAAGCAGCAGGAATAGGATAAGCAAAGGCATGAAAATGGAAGTTGTCTGGTCCATTCTGGGTAGTGAAACTCAGGTCATGGTGGCATGGTTGGCAGATATGGGTGAAGGTAACAATAGAATAGTGGGTTGACATGCATTTATGAAATGCCTTGTATACCTCTTATATTTTATGCATGAATTAGCATGAAACCACAGAAGCTTTTAGAAATAGAAGTGCATTTTAGGGTGTCTAGTTTCTAACCCACCACCTAGAAAGATTAATATAGGAACAGCTTCTGTATTATCTTACATACTTTAATTCAGATGCATTCATTATTCTTTTATTCTTTTAAGAGAAAAGAAATGCATGACTTTCAAAGGATATCCTGACATAATTTTTTGAACAGCTACAAATGTATTAAATATGTAGCACGTGTAAGACCCTGTTCTTGGAACAGGATCATTTCTGAATTTATGGTACTATATTATAATCATTAATGTTTAGCTAGATAACCTGAAGTTTTGTCAGTAAAAATACTATCAGGATTAGTAACATAAGGGAATCAATTCATTGTAAACAGGTTCTTAAAATGGTTAGAAAATATAAGGCTATGTCTTAGAAATCAAGAAAATTCAATTTTGCCAAACATTACGTTCCCTAAGTATTCTGCTTTTCTGAATTCTACTCTAGTGAGTAAAGCACTGTGAAAGACTGGCTCTTTTTTTATCCCCATGGCTGAGAATATCAACTGTATTAATCATTTTCAAATTCTTACCCCCTGTAGAAATGGACAATTTCTTATTTCCTCAATGACCTGATAGCTAGTTTCTTGTGTAGAAAAGAACATTGATTATACCTCAGGACGTAATTATTAGCTGTATAATCTTGGCTATGAGAATCAGCCTCTGGGACTGTAAGTTTCCTTATCTGTAAACAGGAAGAATACTAAGTAGTGGCCATGGTTATGGTAAACATTAAGTGAGTTAATGTATAGAAAGGATCTACAAAGGCATACTGTATGTGCACAATAAATTTTAATCAGCTACATTTCTCCTTCTTTTGTCAATGGTGTGGAATCAAGAAACCAGACATTTTTATGATTTAAATTCATAGTATTAGCTTGTACAGACACTTAAGCAATTAAAGCCCTTGACTATAATACATCTCTGATGTTTCTTCCAGCACTGAAACCTGTGAGATAAATATTGTGTAAAATTGTTTTCAAGAGCAGTTATAGGGTGCAGGGGAGTGAAAGCATTTAGCATTGCTACCCAAATGATTATAAAATCTGGCCTGTACAATGCCTGAGAAGTAACTCATTGCCTCACAAAGAGTCAGGGAAGCGCAGACACTAAGAAGAGCATGACTATTGTACATGGACAACTTTTACTCTTATTTTTGTCTGTTTTACTGTGAAGGATATTGTTCGCAGACGGCAAATTCACACACCCGAATGAAACTCCTATGTGACCCACATGCACGGATTTATTCAGGTCAGTCTGATCACTGGCTGAAATTTGTGCATCCCAAATGCTATAATTTAGGTTTTTTGGGAGAGAATTATTTTGGAAAAGTTCTCATCCAGAAGCTGATTATGAAATGGCTGGCCAGGCACAGTGGCTCATGCCTGTAATCCCAGCACTTCGGGAGGCCGAGCCAGGCGGATTACCTGAGATCAGGAGTTCGAGACCAGCCTGGCCAACATGGTGAAACCCCATCTCCACTAAAAATACAAAAAAAATCATCCAGGTGTGGTGGCGTGCACCTGTAATCCCAGCTACTCAGTAGGCTGAGGCACGAGAGTCACTTGAACCCACGAGGCCAGAGGTTGCAGTGAGCTGAGCTCACGCCTCTGTACTCCAGCCTGGGCAACAGAGCAAGACTCAGTCTCAAAAAAATTAAAAAAATTAAAAAAAAAAAAGAAATGGCAGGACTTTGATTTTCCATTTACAGTTCTTCCTTTCTGTGAAGAGCCTGGAAAGTGACGGGCCAGAAGTGAAATGGCAGGCAGTAAGAAATGAGTTTCATTGTCATTCTGAATTTTCTCAAACCTCTTCATCATTTAGGATAACTGGTTACATTTTAGGATTTTGGAGAATAAGTTAAATAGTATTTCTCTTTGACAAATTATTACTGATTTAACCAATGGAAAATTTGAAAGAACTTCAGCACACATAGGTTAAACAAATTATGAACTGTGGCCCACATATGTGAATACTGACTTTAAATTTTAGCTGGGCTACATTTTACAGGCGTTAAGAAACAGTCATACTAGAAGAATAACAAATAATGTAGAAGACTGCATAAATTGTATGCTTTTTATTTAGTTAGGTTTTCTGGCATTCCTGCAGAATATGATTCTTATGAAAGATCATTTATTTCTTCATTAGGTGGTATTGGAATCCATTTAAGTATGTGGAGGCTACTCAAAATAAAGACCAAGTATGAAAATATTCCAGATGGAAATACTACTATGTTAGAGGTATTATGACGTTTCTTGTTACATCTTCTCTAAAATTAACTCTTGGCTCAAACACTGCGGGTAAACAAGCATCACTTCAAGATATTTAGATCTATGGGTTCAATAGGGCAATATAGCAACTTATTTCAAAAGTAAAAATATCATGTGCGAAGATCAACTCTATTCCCTTGCCAAACAAAATTCCATTAACTAACTTAAATTGGACTTAATAACAATCACATAAACTAATTAGTTTCCATTTATAACTCCATTAGGAGTATTATTCATCACAGCATTGCCCGATAGAGCTGTGCTTCTTCAGACTTTCAACAGATTAAATAAATATAACCTGAGGTGCTAATTATACAATGATGTTGCAGAGACTCCAAGATTACTCCCTTAATATAGATAGAAATTTTGTGAAATGGATTTTTTTTTTCAGAAAATGTCCTTGGTCTAAACTCTTGATTTTCTTATTTTATATTTTAAATGAGTGTGCATCCCTAACATATGATTGGAGCTATCATATCCTGTGGGCGTTGGTGATAACTTTGCTTTTGCAAATCCAGATAACCTTTATTTTTGCATTATTCACAAGGTACATCACTTTCCAAGTGCTCTATCTTATGTAGTTTTAGAATTTTTTGTGGTTCATAGACAGAAATTAGATGACCCATAGCTCATGCCCTACTCCTAGAATTCTACCAGTATTGTGTCCCAGGGCTTGCTCCTGAAACTTTAAAAAAATTTAAAGCATTTTCCTCCATAATCTCATGCTCATGGTACCATCTGTGTGCTTATACCTCCCAAATCCATAACCGTAACTAGAATCTCTTGGGTATCTCCACTTGATATGATTACAATGAAACTTTCATTTCTGCTCATCTAGGGCACAGACAATGGAGCCAAATGACCTGAGTTGGTAGCCTGAATTGGAAAACCGTCTAGCACCAAATAAACTCTCAATACATACTAATCATCTGTTATTATTACTGAAGAGCTGTGAAGCCTAATGCAAACTTCCAGGTTTGCTTCATTAAGAACCTGGTGAAAAACTACAGAAAGATATAACTAATAATAGCTCCCTAATGATACCTAAATATCTCTTTTTTATTGTGTAGCCATTCCTCAGGTTCTTTGCAAGTTACCCTGTTTTTGCTTTCAGAATCATTTAGTTTGAATGCCACTTCCTTGTTCAAGACCTTATTACTATTCTCAGAATTCTTACTGTCTGCAGTTAAAATCCAGAGCCAAAACTGAATACCAGAATATTCCCAAGGACTACATATTTATCCCTCAGAAGGAGTGCTCTCACTAATATACTCTAGAACTTGCGTGGGTGGGAGTAGGGGGAATTCCATCAGTGGATTATTTTATAAATAAAGTTTATTGATACAGTCACATCCATTATTCATTTGTGTTGTATCTGTGGCTATTTTCACACCAGAATGGCAGCATTAAGTAGCTGCAAAACAGAATATATGGCCAATAAAACCTAAGATGTTTGTTATTTGGCCTTTTACAAAACAATTTTGCCAGCTCCTGCTTTAGAAATTTCTGTCCTCACTAAAACCTGTATCATAGCAGTTGACATCATATTCCCATTTAAGAATTTTCAATTTCAATGAAACATGTTATATACTTAATTATATACTCAAATTTGTATTAGTTTCATAATTTGATAGTTAAAGTATTTTGGCTCTATGGTTGCATCAGAACTATAAACATAAGGAGTTTATGTGTTTTTGTTTGAAATTAAAGTATTATAAGTAATTTAAGTATGTATTAAAGATCTAGGAGCATTTGATTTTCTTTAACAAAGTCCTTTTCTCTGAAGTTTGAAAAATCTTTCACTAGATAATTAACTAAAAATTCTGACCCACATGGCTGTAAGCTGGCACTGGGCTTCATGAGCCTTCTCTGGGCTTCATCTGTACTCTGGATCTATAGCAGCTACTCAAACTCTTTGACATTAAGAACTGGTTTTTATTCACCCCATATATCTAATTAATACTCTTTTAAAAATCAATAAAATAATTATTGAAATATGATCATGAACTTGGATGTGCAATTATGTCAAATAGCTACAAAATTTACTGAATGTACATTCTCAATTTCTGTACTCATCTCATGGAAGATCAGAAACAACAAGAATTGGATGAACACCAGCTAATGGACCATGGTAGCCCTGGACTGCAGTTTGCATATGGGATATGGAAGCCATGGAAAAGGGAAAAGGGGAAGGGATTGTCTCTAAATTTAAGGATCATCTGGATTTCTAAAGTAAGCTTAGAAATGAGTAGTAAATTTCTCCCCATTCTTTGTAGAAAATCTTTAGGACCCTTAAATCTACTTTGCATAATGTCTACATTTGGGCACTGAGGACCATGACTTTTTGGAAACACATTTGAAAGTATATCCACTGTACACTATGTTCATTTATTAATCATAAATGTAGCAAATATTGAACAGATAAGATGTTCCAAAAACATCTAGTTACTGAAGATAGAGCCTTGAGCAAGACAAAAATCCCTGCTCTCATATGGTATATATCATAGTAAGGGAAATTGGAAAATGAACAAACAAATACATCAGCAAGAAAAAACTGAGAATAACAATTGGTGTTATGCAGGGAATTAAAACAATGTGATATGATACATCTTGACAGGGTGTCTGCTTTCGTTTGGGTGGCTAGCCAAGCCCTCACTAAAAAGCTGCCCTTTAGGCTGAAATGTGAATGATAAGAAGGAGTGGCCATGATTAGGGAAAAATAATTCACAAAGAAAAAAACAGAAAGTGAAAAGTTCTCAATGAGATCATGAGTTTGGCAAGTCAGAGTGAACAAACAAGGCTTTGTGGCTGAATTGTCATAGGTGGCAAGGAACAGGATAAAAGGTAAAATCATAGAGGTCACCGGGCGGAGTGGCTCACACCTGTAATCCCTTTGTAAGCCCTTTGGGAGGCTGAGGCAGGGGGATCACCTGAGGTCAGGAGTTTGAGACCAGCCTGGCCAACATGGTGAAACCCTGTCTCTACTAAAAATGCAAAAATTAGCTTGGTGTGGTGGCACGCCACCTGTAGTCCCAGCAACTCTGGAGGTTGAGGCAGGAAAATCCCTTGAACCAGGGAGGTGGAGGCAGAGGTTGCAGTGAGCCGAGATAGTGCCACTGCACTCCAGCCTGGGCAACAGAGTGAGATGCTGTCTCAAAAAAAAAAAAAAATCATAGAGGTAATCTGGGGACAGGTAATATAGATTAAAGTCCAAAACCAGGCCATAGTAGGAATGCTTTTACTGAAATGCCTTGCCAAAAAGCAAATTAAATATACCTATCTTTTAGCAACACTAGAGTGTAGAGCAAAAACCATGCTCTGTTGTAAACAATCACATGTATTTGGGATATCTGCATCTTCACCTACTAGCTATCAGATTTAAGTTGCTTAATTTCTCTGAATCCTAATGTCCTTAACATATAATGGGAAAGGAAGGTGTAATTTTTAGATTGTAGTGAGAATTAGAGAAAATAAAGCTAAAATATTTTATGAATTAGTTTTGTATATAGTTAATTGTCTTATTTTGGGGTTGTCTTTAAGTGATGACTTATATTCAGGTAGAGCTGATAGGATGATCTCAGCGTGGGATCTCATTGACAGTGATGTTGACTTGGGAGAATCATCTTTCCCATCACTACACTCTCCTTAGAAAAAGATCTTTATTCTTTATTCCACCACCCAAGGAACAGCCCAAACAGACAGACTATGCATATGCATTCCAGATCAGTAATGTGAAGCATAAGAGGGAGGAACTCTAAATTTAAAAGTGGAATAACACTCTTATTCCCTCCAATTGCTAAAATCGCAGAGAGGAACAATATTTTCATCCAAATTGTCTGGCTTTCATTGTACATATTAGAGCCAGACATGTAGTAAACCAGATGTAATTTGAGACTTGTGGAATTTATTTCTCAGCCAAGCAAGAAGCTGAATTAATAGATTTTTACTTTTACTTTTGTTGAAATGAGAAAGCTGAAGAGTTTCCAGCATATTCCTACCAGATGGCATGCTTCATTGCGTGCAATTTTGCTCTCTGCAACTTGGTCTCCTCAAAGGTGAAGAGGAAAAATATGTATCTGCCTATTTGTATGGTAATCAAAGTAGAAGAGATAGAAAAGATCAATCTGCCCACCTCCAGCTGTGGTTCACCTTAACCTAACTGTGCATTTATTTAGGACTCTGGTGAGATAAGACATGTCTTCCTAAAAGCAGGGAGTATTATTCAATTTTGGTATGACAAATAAAGTGAATTGATGTTTGATGGTTAATAACCTAAATATGCGAGAATGTCCTGATATTTATGAGGTCTCTAGGTGATCACAGAAAAGAAGGGCTGACTTTATTGATCAAAACCAACTGAACACGTCCACCACTTGAAAGTAATTGTTTAAACCATTAGCGTCAATTTGTTACTTATATTTTCATATGAGATTGCTAAAATTCTTTGGTGGGTCACAGAAAGTGTTATGAATAACAGCAGAATCAGAAAAGAGTTTTACTGAAAATTATATTTAGGTCACTTTAGATTAAAATCTTACATTTTACAGTTAAGTGATCCAGAGAAGTGAGAAATGTAACAGCAAATAAGAATAAATGAATGTTTATACAGTGATTTGAAGCTGAATTCTAAGCTCTCCCTAATAACCTATCATTACAAGTAGCATATTTCTGATAATCTTTACAAAACCTATCAGTAAATATGATAAGGGATAGTTTAAAAAATACCTAGTAATCTTTCAGGATGGCACTACTCTGTGAATCCCATAATTGGCCCATTTTTATATTGGTTTGTTGGGAAAGCAAGTGACCATGCACCAGTGTAGAAACTAACATCAGTGAAGTAGAGCCAGTACTTTTACAAGTTTCTACCTGTTCTCACATTGCTGATTAAAATGGCTAGAGACCATCCTTAATTCATTTTACTTTGCCCTCAAGTGGGCACAGATGTCAGCTTCGAGGAGGAAGTGCTGATTGCATAAATTTTTAAACATAATATTTGGCCCAGCATTTTATAAATCATATCCACATACATCATCTCTTTTAAGCTCCATAATGTCTCTTCCCATTTCAGGTCACTATGTTAAAAACTATGGAAAACATTTATTGTTGCTCCTTGGGTTATCTGATTGACTCTGGCTGTGATAGGACAGAAAATATGTATTTTGAATCCTTTACAGCCAGGGTGGAGGATGTCCACCTAGAATGATCTTCCCCCACTAATACATAAAATAGGAGGCAATCATGCCACAAAAAAATACATAGACTTAAGTCAGAATAACAGGGTGGATTCTAGGAAGTAAAAAATTAAAATAAAATAAAATCACATTTCTCCTCTACAAAGCAAAAATGAGATTCAAACCTTTGACTCCTTAACATTGTGCCTTGAGTATTTCTATCCCTCCATACTTCCCACCTTTCCCTAACATGAAATATTTTCCTCCAAGAGTTAGATCATCTGAACTTGGCATCTTCGTATGAATATTTCCATATATTTCTTCTATTTTATGTAACTTTAGAAACTCATTGCAGGCCCTCATTTGCTATACTGAAAATGCCACATTTATCTAGTGAGTCAGTTGTGTGTTCTCTTATTGTTATATAATATTAACCCTGAATATAATTTTAATAATTTCTCCAGTCTTTCCAGAATGCCTTATCATATCTGCCAGTCATCCAGGGAATTCATTCTGGAGCAGTGTTATATTAGCAATACTAAAACTGGGCTGCAGCATAGATGGGAATGGTAATGGGTACAAATTAGTGAGAAAGAATGGATAAGACCTACTATTTCATAGTAAAATAAGTTGACTATAGTCAATAATAACTTAATTTTACATTTTAAAATAATTTATAGTGTAATTGGATTGTTTGTAACTCAAAGTATAAATGCTTGAGAGGATGAATATCCCATTCTCAATGTGCTTATTTCATATTACATGCCTGTATCAAAACATCTTATATATCCCCATATAGATACACCTACTATATACCCATGAAAATTTGAAAAACAAAATTAAATTGTATGTTTTTTGTTTTTTGGGTGGAAAGTGATTCAAGGATTACTTAAAAAAATTACAGTTGAGATTCACTTGTTCCAATAATTTCTTAATACTCAAGACATTAAATTAAAGATCATTTCTATTTATTTTGTGCTATGGGAGCAACTGTAATTTATAGCAATGAGGATTTTTAATTTATAGCACATGAGGGGGGAAAAAGTGTTAGCTGTTCAACTGCCTAGGAAAAGGAAATGTAGTGATTTATAGCTTGAGGGGAATGTACTGGTGTCATCGAATACAACTCCTTCTGTTATAAATTAAAAAATAAAGTCACGTCCTGCACTAGCCCTGTATTTATTTCACCTTGTGGTCTCTAAATAAACTCTATAAAGGCAAAGTGATAAAACTTTTAAAGTGCTCTTTTCTTTTTGACATAGATCTTGATTTCCTCTTATTGGCCAACTGAAGGCAGAAAATACTGAACTACATGTTTATCCAATTGCACTCTTTAATCAAGAACTCCAACCATTCCTTTCCCCACAATTCCTCCCGGCCCTCGTACTGCCCACTCAGTGCACTCTGCATCCAGGTGAAGGCTCCTCACCTGAACTTTGACTGTTTACTTCTCTGGCCCATGGCAAGAGTAACAAGTATCCTCACTTGAACAAAACTACAATAAAATAAAATGTTATAAAATAGAAAAAAATATATTATTTTTTCAGTAGATAAGAAAGCACCAAATCTGTTGCATATCAAATACGATGGAAGACACCCTATGAAATATTTTGAATAATCCACCCTGTTCTAGAATTGTGCAATAGCGTTTCCTTCTTTTGGCTTTCTCAATTAACAGACGGAAAATCTCTTGCTCTCCCACATGCTTGGCTATTAAACTTTCAATACACTGCCAAAAAATTCTTGTCAAACAAATAACCAGACATACCACAGAAAGCAAGTTCTAGAATGATGAAGTGAAATCTAATCATGTTAAAAGGTATAATGTTAGAATTATAACATTGAAAGTTTTTGTGTGTGAAATATTCCATGCTTAGCAACGCTTAAGTAGTTTAAGAGTTATTTGAATATTTTTCCTGAATCTGAATCACATCTTATAAAATTCCAGGGACTTTCATTCACTGCCTCGAATATACACCCTCATGAACAAATGACATAACTTGATTTGATTGGAATTCCTTTAAACTCTTGTGGAAAAGGAGAGGACTTCTTTTTCTTCTTCTTGCTTTTGCCTTTTCTTTTCTTTCTTTGTTTTTTTAAATAATAGAAAGACAAAGGTCAAGAACATACAAATAAACAAGGAAGAAAAGGAGGAAGAAGAAGAGGAAGTGGAGGAGGAAGGAAAAGAAAAAGGGAAAAATCACTACAGACATAAAAATGGCTTTATGTTCTATTAATCAGAGAAATTTGAATCCATCAATGTGAAAATAAAAATACCATTTATAATATACAATTTATAAAGTTTCCCACTTTGTGAAATACAAGACATAATCTGGGAAGAGTCATGACTCCTTCTTAATTGACATTAGATAAGTTACAAAGTCTTTTATTGAAGCCAGAGACTTATTTTTAACTCCGAAATTCCACTATACTATTAGGTCAAATGGATTACTTTTTTATGTAACTTAAAAATATGAGAGACTTACATACAAAAGGATGTCTAAATCACAAGCAAGTACACACACGTGCATGAGCACACACACACACACATATAGAGTTTAATGAGTAGGTAGGCTAAAGCGAGCATGTGAATAATACTACTGAGATTTTAAGGAATAAAAATAGAATTTTGCCCATTCCTTGGAAAGCACAGGGCCCCACCCCAGTTATTCCCCACTTCCTCTCTCCTACACAAGGCTATTAATATGCTATTTGTGTTAAAATCTGGATTTATTGCTTTTCTTGGTAATTTTCTAGTTTATGTACCTATCCTAAAAAAGATACAGTTTAGTTTTTCTGTAATTGGGATCTATATAAATAGACTCATGCTGTATGAGTATGTATTCATTGGTGACATGTTCCTTTCACCCCATGTGTTGAGGTCCATGCATGTTCATATGTGGCTTTGTAGTTCTGTCATTTTCATTGTTATATAGTAATCCATTGACTATTCAACATTGTTTAGCAGACCTTTTTACTTTTGGTAATCATTTCAGTTGTTTCAAGTTGGAAAGTATCATTAACAATGATATTACGATCAGTTTTATATATGTATCTTGATATAAATTTGCATACTTTTTTTCTGAGACAGGAATCTTGGAGGATGCCAAAATATTTCTAAAATATTTAAATGTATGCTTCTATGATGAGGGTATTAGGATTCTTGTTGCACTCATTTGCTGGAGATTTTCATGTTTTTATTCTTTGCTAGTAGGGTCACGTGGCTTTAATTGCACACCCTTATTGCTAATTGATTTGCACATTTGTTTTTCTGCAATACTATCACTACCCTATGTCGAGTGTCAACATATATTCATTGGCTATACGAATTTTCACTTCTGCGAAATTATTATTTGGGCTTTCTGTTCGTGTCCTGTAGTTTTAAAAATTGATATATGAGTTTTTTTAATATCAAGAATGTTAATTCCACAATATAAACTGCTGTTGCTAAAAATATAACTTACTATATTAACATATTTGCCTCAGAACTTTATAACAAATTACTCAGATTTCTGTACAAGCTCATCACCTTGACTGAAGGTCCTCTTCAGTATAGTAACAATCCATTTTTCCATACTGGAATAATTTTCTATGATGTTCCTGTAAAAATACTCTTTTTTTCAAAATGAATTATCTTTTACCTTTTCTAGAGAGCACTTTTCTCAGTCTTCATTTGCTCAGTCCAATCCATCAAGACATATCTTGACTATCACCTCCTCCACAATTTTACCCTTGATTCTCATCTAGAAATGAATCCTTCCTCATTTTCCCATTTTTTCCCATTTTTGCAAATTTGTTTTGCTTCTGGGAAGTAAAGGAACTCTAACTTTTTGTGTCTATCTGCTAAAATGTCAGACCAGATTTTATTTATGTATGTATTTATTTTATTTTATTTATTTATTTATTTAAATCTTCATCAAATAATGTGGCAAAAAGTATAAAACACATTTTGTAGATTAAAAAAAAAGCTGAAATTTGGGTCAAGGAGGGGGAAAGCCAACTGATGATGGTAAAGCCAAAGTTCAAACTCCTTTCTGCCTGGTACCAATGATTGCACCTTCTCTACTACTCGGATCTACCAAGAGATATGTTACTATGCCATTGAATATATTTACTTAATATACGGAGTTACAGCAATAGCATTGCAGCCAGAAAGCTTGGCGTAGCAGGTTGATGATGTTTTCTAAAAAGGTATATTCACATCCTAACCCCATAAACTTTGAATGTGATTATATTCAAAAATAAAAACGAGTTTAGCAAATGTAATCACATGAAGGATTTTAATATAAAATCATCCGGGATTATCTGGTTGGACCGTATCCAATGGCATGTGTCCTTATAGAAGGAGACAGAAGAAGAGAAGATAAAGAGAGTCAAGGAGAATGTCATATGAAGACAAGACAAGGATTGGAGTGATGCAGCTACAGGGAATATTGACGATAACCAGAAGGTAGAAGAAGCGAGGAAGGATTCTCCCTAAAGCATCAAGGGCACCTCTGTTAACACCTTCATTTCAGACTTCTTGTTTCCAGAGCTGTGAGAGAATAAGTTTCTGTTATTTTAAGCCACTGAATCATAGCAATTTATTATGGTGACCCTAGGAAACTAATATACCTGGATTGGCAACATAGTTGACTAACTTTTTTTTGCCATATAACCTAGAGCAAAATGTTAAAGCTCTCTGGGACTCAGTGCCTTCATTTATAAAATGGGAATAAAAAGAGCAATCTGGTTGTTTTAACAATTAAATGAGTCAATAAATGCCACGTATTCCTCCAAAAAATCTTAACAATTTTTATTATTTATTATCTTGCCAGCTAAACTTTAAGTTTTTTGAGAGTAAGATCTAAAATATGCTTATCCTTATATTCTTACAGAAGAGCCTAGAATGATTTGCATTTAAATAGTTACCAAACTGAAATAAGGAACAGCTAGGGCTAACCGACAAATTAATCTTCTCCATCCCAGTTCTAGGAATATAAGGTATTAAGAAAATAAGTATTATTTTCAACCACACTTTAGTCATGGCTTAAGGTTTTAAGAAAACAGCTTCCTGGCACTTCAATAATGTTTGCTTTTTAGAAAATACAGGAGGTTAAATGTTAAGAAGACTATAATATCAAATATAGGATTTATTTTTAAATGTTTTTGAAAAACAACTGAAAATTAATTATGGTTCCCTACCTCTAATTGCTTTAACTGTCTCAAGATTATCAGTCTTTGACAAACCAAATTCAACATTTTTTATTAACATTACTTCTCAGACACTCACAAAATGTGTTGGGTGTGGCCACAGTTCTCTCTGAGTGAACTTGAGCACAAGAACTTTTTTTTCACAAACCAGTCAGAAGCAACCCTGGCTTGGAAGGCTGTGGTCATAGTGTCGATTACATCATCTGTTCATCTTGGCTCATCCTCATAATGTCTAGGTGTTTCTGCAGTGTCTCTTTGGCTAGAGTTTCTCATTTCACCTATTAAGATACCTTCTTACCAGTGAGTCTGCCAATACCCTTCTGGGCTCCACCCAAAGCTTGTATCCAAACCCTTCTTGGCTGGTAAATAGGAACCAGGGGTAATAATTGTATCTGGCAGGACTCTACCAGCCTGAACAAGGGGGAGCTGCCTAACTGGATTAACAATCTCTGCTTCTGGTGAATTTTTCAATGAAACTCAATTGTATAAATAATTGTTACAAAAATCCATCAGTTTCTCTATTTTATATTTCTATCATTAAAAATGCACTTCTTTTTTCTTTCTTTCTTTCTTTTTTTTTTTTTTTTTTTCTTTGAGACGGAGTCTTGCTCTGTCACCCAGGATGGAGTGCAATGGCGCAATCTTGGCTCACTGCAACCTCCAACTCCTGGGCTCAAGCGATTCTTCTGCCTCAGCCTCCTGAGTAGCTGGGATTACAGGCACGCACCACCGCATCTAGATAATTTTTGTATTTTTAATAGAGACAGGGTTTCACCATGTTGCCCAGGCTGGTCTCGAACTCCTGACCTCAGGTGATCCACCCAAAGTTCTGGGATTACAGGCATGAGCCACCATGCCCAGCCACAAATGCACTTCTATCAAAGTACATATCAAGCATGTACCAAGACATTTAACATAGTATCAGGTTATATGAGCATGTCTGGACACAAAATCTGAGTTCAAATTTTGGCAAAGCCAAATGACATAAATAATTGTGTCAAAAATACATTAATGTCTGTATTTTACGTATCTATCATTACAAAGAGAAAGTACATATCAAGAAAGTACCAAGACATTCAGCTTGTATCAGTTATGTGATCATGTCTGGACACAAAATCTGAGTTCAAATTTCAGCATCATCATGGGGAGTAAGAATGTGGGCAAGTTGCTTGACCTCTGTGTTATACTTTTACTTTGTAAAATGGGTTAATAAAAGGACCCAAAACAGTGGGTTGTCATAAGGATTCAGTGAGTTGATGCATTTCTGCTATATAAACAAGCAATCAATAAATATTAGCTATTATTTCAATAAATATTTATTTTGAAGGAAAGTTTAGAAAATGTGAGAGTTTATGTTTATTGGTTGAAGAAAAGGCAAAGTTAGCCTTTTCGCAATGACTTGGTCTACTTTTTCAAAATTGTTCACTTTAAAATGCATCCAGCCAGAGCTCATAGATGGGGTGTTATAGGCAGAATTGTGTCCTTCACCCGAATCACAGATTTATATGTTGAAGCTGTAATCCCCAATGTGACTGTCTTTGCAGACAGGGACTTTAAACAAGTAATTAAGCTTAAATGAGGTCCATGGTGAGTCCTCATCTAATATGACAGGTGTCCTTATAAGAAGAGGAACAGACATCAGGGATGCCTGTGCATAGATCAAGGGACATGGGAAGGCATAGCAAGAAGTCAGCCATCTCCAAGGCAAGTAGAAAAGGCTTAGAAGAAACTAAACCTGCCAGTACCTGCATCTTGTACTTCCAGCATCCAGAACTGTGAGAAAATGAATTTCTGTTTGGCTTAAACACCATCCAGCCTGTGGTATTTTGTTATGGCAGCCCTAGCAGACTAATACATGAGGTCCATTAAAAGGCAAATAAATAAAATAAATAGCACACCTTTTTCTAACCAAAGTTTGGAACCAATTTTGATGTAATGTAAAGGAGTTGGCTTTCTTATAAACGCAAGGATGGTGCATTCTGAGCTCACTATCCTTTAGGTGTCATCTTGGAATGACAGTCCCAATAAAAGATTGAGTCTGCAAAATAGACAAAAATGCCAGGTTGATATCTCCTGCTAGTCTCAAGGCATCAGGAAGAAGCAAGGGAACAAAGCCACTACCCATGCCCACTCCACACTCAGAGTCTTCAATAGATTTTTCACCACAAATGAGAAACATGAACGAATGGCTGACACCAACCAGGTCACTCTCAGCACCTCTGCAAAGGCCTCCATCTTCAGAAAAACTGCATGAACGAGTGAGAAGCACTGGAGAAGAGCTTCCTGAACCACACTGGAGTGGTCACAAGGAGTCATCCCATGTAACTTCCCAGTATTTTATTTTGGAGACAGGATCTTGTTCTGCTGCCCAGGCTGGAGTACAGTGGTGTGATCATAGCTCACTGCAGCCTTGAACTAGGCTCAAGTGATCCTCCTGCCTCAGCCTCCCCAGGAGTAGCTGGGATTACAGGCATGAGCCATCATGCCTGGCCCAATATGACTTTCTAATGGTATTTCCACAAGACCTCTTCTCTCTTGGCTAGGGAGAATGCAGTATAAAAAATGATTAAAGCAAATGTTTTATCTAACAAACGGGCTAAAAGACATTTGAAATATAGTAGTAGATCATGAGCGTCTAGATGTAAGCCTTTGCCACTAATGGAAACAAAGAATTCTGCAGTTAGACATCTTGGGTTTGAATTCTGGCTTTGCCCATTGTTAGTCATGTGACCAGTAAGTTATTTAACTTCTTTGAATCTCAGTTTTCTCAAACATAAAATAGTGAAAATTGTGCCTACCTTAAGGGATGATTAAGGTTTAAGTGAATAAATAAATACATTACTTAGAAGAGTGCCTAGTACACAATAAGCACTTAATATTTATTAATAACATTGTTCTTAAAATTGCTCTTTTTCCTTTGTCGTCTCCAAAGTGACTAGCACATAGCAGATGTTTATGAACTATTTGATGGATATATGAAAAAAAAATTCTTTATCAATTACTTCAATATGATGTTTCAAGGGCTCTATAAGTATAATGAGATGAATCTACAACAGGACAAACTTTCATAAATGTAGGCAACTGGTAACTAAAATTTCATTTAGACAGAAAGGAAATTACCAAACAAAAATTAAAATCAAATCCAGCAATGAGCCATTTAGCATTGATTTATCAAAAACATATCGAAAAACACTTATTGAAGCTTGAAGTCAATGTACATAAGTGGTTGTAGTGATCATAGTCAACCCAGTCTTAGAAAGAGCCATCCCTTTAAGGATGCATAAACTTTATTTGGAGAAATAATGCCAATGATATCACAATTTTTAAGCTGTGCAAAAGATTTTAAAATGTAAAATGGGAGGAAGAAATTAACATGGACTACGTGCCAACCTAGTGCTGGGAACTGCATTAAGCACGTTAGATATTTAATCTTATTTAATCCTTACCCCCACCCTATGAGGCAGGTATAATTATCCTTTTTCTTTTCTTTTTGTTTAAGAGATGAGGACATAGACACTCAAATGATTATGTGAATTTTCAAGACCAGACAACTAGTAAGGGAAGGAGCTGGAATTGACAGTTGGCACTTACCTTTATTTAACTACAAATATCTTGCTGTTAACAATATTAGAAGATATGGAGACAGATAGGAAGGGAAGAATTTTATGAAACTTAAAATTAATTTCCTTCTTCAGTAAAACTGTACTGAAACATGTAATGATACTTTACTAAACATGGAAATATCATAGAAGAATAAAAAATCATAAATGAGAATTCATGTGGATCTGCATACGTTATTTTATGATTTTTAAATATTACTCCATGAGAAATTGTATCAGCTGTAATTTAAAATATGAAGGTAGTTGAGAAGTCACATACAGATTCAGACATAATAATCTGACTTCCTTTCAATGATATATATTCCCTTGAACCTATCCTGCTATAATTTAAGATGAATTTGGCTACCTGGCAAGCTACAGTGCTGACGTGCCTTGGACCATGAAAGGCAGGTAGATCAAGTTGCCAAAAATGCTTTTAAAAGAAAGGGTAAAAATAAAATGTGGTCAAATAGATTATGTCCAATATATAATTTCTAGATGTAGTTATGCAAGTGGTATAAATATTTTAATAGTGTGTCCACGCACTGTAAAAGATATGGAGAGAGTAGCCAGTTTCTGTAGAGCAAACTTAACCTCAAAAACCACCCCCGCCTTCTTCTTAAACTAGCCATACATTAAATTGGCAGATTTTAAAACTTCTTACTCACATTTAAAAAAAAAAAAAAAGGCCCTTTCTGATAAACACTGTGTTGCAATTAAACAAGTTTCCTTTTAGAAAATTTGCTAGAAAAAGATGTATGATGATAAAACTCTGAGTTGGTCATAAGCCTGCACACGTAATTCCCTTCCCTTGACTGTATGTCTGACCTGTGATTTGCTTCTAACCAACAGAATACAGAAAGGGAGAGGAGATGTGTGTATGTGCATATGATCACAACACATGAGTTATGACACCCATCTTCCTAAGGCTCCCTGATTTGCTAGCTTGAGAAAGCAAGGGGCTATTTTGAGAAGGCACACATGGCAAGAAATTGATATAAGCCTCTGGCTGAAAGACAGCAAGATACTGAGGTCCTTCGTCCTCCAACATGATAGGAACTGGAAGTTGCCAACAGTCACATGAGCTTGGAGAGGTGGATCACCTCCCACCGCCAGTCAAGCTCAGATGAGACTGCAGCCCTCACTGCCACTGAGTGCAGCTTTGTGAGAACCTGAAGTAGAGAGCCCTGCTAGGGAAACCGAGAGTTTTTTACCCACAAAAAGCACGAAATAATAAATATGTGTTGTTTTAAGTCACAAAGATTGTGATAACACTGCAATGCAGCAATAGATAACTAAGACAAATCACATAGTATCCTCCTGATTTCAGATTTTTCATTGACAGTTATTTACTGAGCACCTACCATCTGCCAAGATTCATCCTAGGGTAAACATATGCTTACTGGCCTCAAGGATGTTTATTCTTTTGGAAAAGGCCAGGTGTGTATAACACAAAGAGCAAAGTATGGTAACTATCTCACAATATTATTATAATGAAAAAATGACATAATGGATATAAAAACATTAAGCAGTATGCTTGATGCATGGTAGTTATTAATGTAATTAAAGAAAATAATTTTGTTTAAAATTAAAAGCTGTGCTACCTGTTGTTTAGGCAAAGAGTTAAGAGAGGTGAGATTTCTGTCAGCTGTGGAAATATAAAAGTTCTCATAGAAGGAGTGAGGCCTGAGTGGACTTTTCCTGGGGGAAACAAATGGTATTGTCTTAGTAGGTATATTTGTAAATAGTAGAGTCATAGATGGCCTGTATTTGAGTACTAGGAAGGGGAGGAGTATGAGTAACAATAGTAGCAAATATAATAGTTTTTATATATTGCAAAAGAAAGGACAGGTAATTGCTTTTTAATTAGCTAAAGAACTAGATCCTAAGCCAGAAATTATCCTACTAATTAAAAAAAAAAGGAAAACTACTTCTTGAGAAGAATTTTAATGTTTCAAAAGAAATAATAAATGTTTGAGGTGATGAATATCCTAATTACCCTGATTTGATCATCACACATTGTATACATGTATCAAAATATCACATGTTCTCCCAAAATGTGGGTATCTATGATATATCAATAAACAACCTACTTCTCAAATCATTGCAATGTGAAAAGAATTGATTATCTTTTGAAGTTTTCCAAAAAGCATTCAAACAAATTAGAAAATATTCAATTGAGAATTATGTTCTGACCTAAATCACTGTGCTTATGAATGGTGTTTGTAATTTCAGCTGCAGCAGTCAACTGTAGCTGCTACCAGACGAATTTGTGCCTAGTAACTCTATTGCCAATTCATTGGTTATTATGATTTATGTTTGAAATTTCAACAGTGGCATTAGCCATAGCTTCTAGCCGATACAATTATGCTTGGGAAATCCGTTGCCAAGTAAATCTGAGTGTACTGCTCAGTGGTATATTTTAATGAATTTCACTTTGCTTCTTAACCAGAATAGTTAAGTTAGCCTATTAACAAATGCTTAAATAAAAATAGCACAATGCTTCATAAAATAGGGCCAGATTATCTCAAGACGTCTGTTATTTAAAACAGTCATTCCAATTATTAAAGACCCACAGGCTTCAATGAAATTAAAGCTATCCAAGAAAAATCAGGAAAGATTCAAATATAGCATAATTCAAAAATAAAGCAAAACAAAAATCTTATTACTAGAGTATTTATGTACTGTAATTTGTCATCTAAACTGGGACACTTGTGAGTTTCATGTTGTCTCATGATGCAATATCCAGGTGAAATCTATGGCTGTCACAAGCACAATGTGATGTATGGTCACCTTTTACTGTTAGGTATTAATGATTATCGTTCTTAGTCAAATTGTGGGCCCTCAGTGATTTATTTGTTTTTGATATTAAATAGCCTCATAGACATAGTGGTAATTCTGAAGTGGAATAATATAAATGCGATGGTTGGAGATGTTCTACTTTAGCAGTCCTACATGTCTGTTTAGTTTTTTATAGTTGTATTACTCTGTTCTCACACTGCTATAAAGAACTACCTGAGACTGGGTAATTTATAAAGAAAAGAGGTTTAATTGAATCACAATTCTGCAGGTTTAATAGGAATAATGATTGGGAGGCCTCAGGAAACTTACAATCATGGGGAAATTGAAGGGGAAGCAAGCACGTCTTACCACGGTGGAGCAACAAAGAGACAGCGAGAAGGGGGAGGTGCCACACACCTTTAAACCATTGGATCTCATGAGAACCCACTCACTGGCAAGAGAACAGCAAGGTGAAAATCTGCCCCCCTGATACAATTACCTCATACCAGGTCCCTCTCTTGACACATGGGGATTACAATTCGTCATGAGATTTGGGTGGGGACACAGGGCAAAACCATATCAATAGGTAATAGTTTTAAAGAAACATTACATGAACTCACTACATAGGACAATAGTTTATTATCTAAGTATATATCCATTCAATAAATACTGAGTACTTTCTATGTGCCAGGCACTGCTGTAGCTCTTGGGTATACATTGGACACAAGATAGACAAGTTTCCTGCTCTATGAAATTTATATTCCAATGAAAATATAGAAAATGAAGGTTGTGGAGAAAATGCAACACTTATACACAGTTGATGGGAGTGTAAATTAGTTCAGCCATTGTGGAAGACAGTGTGGCAATTCCTCAAAGACCTAAAAACAGAAATACCATTTGACTTAGCAATCCCATTACTGAATATATATACCCAAAGGAATGTAAATTATTCTATATAGATACATGCACACATATGTTCATTGCAGCACTATTCACAATAACAAAGACATGGAATCCACCTAAATTCCCATCAATGGTAGACTGGATAAGGAAAATGTGGTACATATACACCATGGAATACTACACAGCCATAAAAAAGAATAAGATCATGCCCTCTGCAGGGACATGGATGATGCTGGAAGTCATTATCCTTACCAAACTGACACCGGAATAGAAAACTAAATACTGCATGTTCTCACTTTTAAGTGGGAGTTAATTAATGAGAGCACATGGACACTTAGTGGGGAACAACAAACACTGGGGCGTTTCAGAAAGCAGAGGGTGGGATGAGGGAGACAATCAGGAAAAATAACAAATGGGTACTAAGCTTAATACCTGGGTGATGCAATAATCTGTACAACACATCCCCATGACACAAATTTACCTATGTAACAAACCTTCACTTGTACTCCTGAACTTAAAATGAAAGTTAAAAAAATACAAAATCATTTCATCAGAACAAAGTTACCTAATTAACACCAATCTAGAAACATTCATCCAACACTTTTTAATGTCCTATGACTGAGCTAAACAACTGGTCGCTTTGGGAGTTATTAATGTCATTTAAGAAATTAAGAAATTGGCCGGGCACAGTGGCTCATGCCTGTAATCCCAGCACTTTGGGAGGCCAAAACGGGCAGAGCATGAGGTCTGCCCAAGATGAGCATTATAATTTAAAGATGTTTTACATATCGAAGAAGAGATCAAGACCATCCTGGCTAACATGGTGAAACTCCATCTCTAACAAAAATTTAAAAAAATTAGCTGAGTGTGGTGGCATGCACCTGTAATCCCAGCTACTTGGGAGGCTGAGGCAGAAGAATTGCTTGAACGTGGGAGGCAGAGGTTGCAGTGAGCTGAGATCGTGCCACTGCACTCCAGCCTGGTGACAGAGTGAGACTCCATCTAGAAGGAGAGAGAGAGAGAAAGGAAGGAAGGAAGGAAGGAAGGAAGGAAGGAAGGAAGGAAGTCTCAAACTGACCAAGCAGAGCTATAACTTCAATCTGTAACTTCATAAGTAAAGGAACCTATCACAAATAAAAGCCAAGATGAACATTATAATTTAAAGATGTTTTACATGTCAGAGAAGAGACTGTCACCAACATCCATATTTTCGTTTTCTTCTTAATAACACACAGAAACTATGAGTTTAGTGTCCCTTTCAGTTAGATTAGGCCACATGAATGAAATCTAGATAATAGAAAGTGAAAAGTGATGCCTGCCATTTTTAGACCTGGCTCCTGTAAACCTCCCATATGGTAACACTCAACATATCTTCTCAATTCCAGCTAGAATTGAAATAGTATCCACCAGGTGAGTCATTGAATGACTGCACGGGAAGGACTGTCCCACAATCCTATTCAATTGTGCCATATTCTCTTGAGACCTAGAAACAAACATCAGTTGTATGTTAACCAATGCACATTTCAGTCTATTGTATACAGCAGTTCACCTATCTTGAGTAAAACAGAAATCTGCAAATGCCCTGCAATCGTACAGCCACTCCTCTCTATTGTGACTTCCTATTGATTTTTTTTTTCTGAGTCAACATAGAGCTCAAAATTTTTCAAGATCCAGTGCTGCACAGAGCCAATGTCAGTTGAATAGAATCATGATACAAAGTGAAACCTGGTGGTCACTTTATTAACCCTCTTTAATTTACAGATGATAGAATGAAGCCTTAGAGAGGTTATAACATTTAACCTAAATCATCTGTGGCATTAAGCTAGCCATAGATATCAGGGCTGTCCCTCTATCCCAGCATGCTGGAGAATATCATACCAAGGGGTAAATGAAATTTGTTTTCTTAAATTTTGAATAAGCTTTTTGTTTAAAATACATTGGAATATTATCTAATCTGCATTCTGGACTCTTACTAAAAACTATTTTTATTTTTATTTTCATTTTGTTTTTTTCAAGGATGTGACATCATATTTTAATAAAACTCAAGTCACAATTAACAGGACTAAATGAATCAAATATAACTTGAAATAATGGAGTAGTGGTAAGATCTACATTAAATTTTGCTATATGGAATTTCTTTAAAATTATTTGCAGTGATAGCATTGACTCTGGTTACTGAAACATATATAATAAATACATGTTTAGCATTAAGTTGGCACATGATAATTATTCCGTATATAATAACTTATATATCTGTGATTATGATTGTGCTGTTTTTAAGGAAATATGGAGGAGTGGTTAAAAGAATGGGCTGTGCTCTTATACTATCTGAGTTGAAATCTTTACTCCACCACTACCTATTCAATATTGACCAAGCCGTAAGCCTTTTCTGGTTTAGTTTCCCCCTGAAACATTAGAAAATTGAAAACAAAATAACATGAAGGTGTTAAGAAAATTGAATAGTAACTGCATAGGAATTACCTCTAACAATGTTTGGCACATAGAAACAATTCAATTAATGTTAGCTTTTGTTAACACAAGGGACTTGAAAAGGATTTCTTTTTTGAAAAGAAAACTTTTCTAGAATTGTGAAAAATGAACTATAATTTGTCACATATCTTTTGGCTAACAAAAACAAGCAATTGAGCAAATTTACTAAAATTAAATTAATAACTGAAATGTTTTGTGATGTATTATTAATATGGAAATCTCAGAATTCAAGAGACTTCTGTTTTACGTAGAAACTTTTCACCCAACAGAAATAGTGAACATTGAATGTCTGAAGAGAACCTGAGTTTGGCAGGTTTATAAAATGCTTAAAACCTACTCTTCCCACTCCTCAGTGAAACTTTGAAGACAGGGATTATTTCTATCTTATTTGTCATAGTATCTCAAGTGATTGACACATGCTTGCCTTGCATTAGTAACATATAAATATGTACTGAATAAATACATGGATGTATGGCTATGACTAGGTCATTAAATCCATCCACGCCTTAGTTAGTCTCATTGATAAGATGGAAACAGATGGAAACATGAGCACTTAACCAGTCAACATTTTATGTGGAATGATCTGCATAAATTACACAAACACCTGACTCTTGTAGGCAACTGAAAAATGTGTGGCTGTTAAAACTCTATGCCAGACATTTGACTTCATGATACTTTATAATTACCTAATTTAAATTTCACAGTTACTTCATGAGGTTAATATTTTTCTCAGCTAAAATTATTGAGTTTTTTGTTTGTTTTGTTTTTTGATTTTTTATTTTATTCTATTTATTTATTTTGTCTGGGAAACAACATCAATTCGTGCTAACCTAGGCATGATGGGAAAATGTATTACGTGAACACAGACATGCATCATGGCAATGTATGCCAAGGACAGACCAAGACACAGAGGACTAAAATCAGGGCACAGGAAATCATCCAGAACCCAAGCAGCCCATATTTTGGTCTCTTTGAATCTCTCACAAGCAACTCTCACTGAGTATCTGCCTGATTCATGTCTGTCTGTAGATGGCTTTCTCTGCTTTTCTGTACACATGGGAAAAGATGGCGACCTTATATCACTTCAATTCAACAGTCAAGCCAAGCTATGCTTAATGCCTTAGATGAAACTCCAGTCTTTCAGGAATAAAAGTGGATTGGCTTAGCTTGAGACAAGTGAGATACTCTGTGTTTCCAGAGAAGGGAAGCTCAAAATGTACAAACATAGGCATTAACTTTTAAACTTAATATTTGGTGTGGTAGTTATGGGTAGTTCTAGGAGAAATTATATCATTGTGGGCTGGAGGTTAACCCATACTTATTTATTACAATATTATATAAATATTACAATATTGATTTAAAAATAAGATTAATGAAGTTAGGGAGTTTGAATAACTACCTCAATGTCATATAGTAAGTTAAAAACTGAGATCTAAATTCAGATTCTGACATGTATTTTTTTTTTTTTTTTTTTTTTTTGCTGAGATTGCCTCTCGTTAAGTAATGCTGGGACATCTGGCCTTGAGTTTTATGTATTAATCTCTAAGGTATCTTTAAACTCTCTGACTTACTCTGGCTAATGCCTAGTTCTGGTGTCTATTAAGCTGTAAATATTCTAAAGTCTACATTTTCACGTAGACTTGTTGTTTTCAAGCCTTTTCTTTTTCTTTTTGCACCCACAGAGCTAAAAGGAGCCTACTTTATAGAATACAGTACTCAAAATAAAACCCGTTTTAAGAACACTAGGCAGGAAAAAAAAAAAAAAACTCTTGAAAGCTTTTGAGGTGTATTTTGAATGCAGCTGCCTCTGGAACTGAATGAATAGTTTTGGCATTTTTCCCCCCATTTCTAAAGAGATTAGAATAAAGTTTTAAAAAATGGTATAGATCTCTAAGCCCCTTCTCTAATAATTAAAAGCAATGATTAAAAATAATGCTGTCGGCTGGGCACAGTGGCTCACATCTGTAATCCCAGCACTTTGGGAGGCCAGAGCGAGTGGTTCATTTGAGGTCAGGAGTTCGAGACCAGCTTGGCCAACATGGTGAAACCCTGCCTTTACTAAAAATACAAAGATTAACTGGGCGTGGTGGCAGGCGCCTGTAGTCCCAGCTACTAGGGAGGCTGAAGCAGGAGAATCGCTTGAACCCGGGGAAGCAGAGGTTGCAGTGAGCCAAGATCTCGCCACTGCACTCCAGCCTGGACAACAGAGCGAAACTCACTCTCAAAGAAAAAAAAAGTTGTCTATTAGAAAGTAATATCTAAAAGGGTATTTAAAATACCATATTATAAACACATATCAAAACATTACATTGTACCCCATAAATATATACAATGATTGTTTGTCAATTAAAAAATATATATATTTTAAAAGTATTCACTAATGAGTCAGCATGAAAATTCTGCCCTCCTACAATTGACTTTGAGCTAATATTTTCAACTGGGCTATTTTAGGATGATTGCAATATTATGATTTTTATGACAAAATGGATAACTCCAGATAACATATCACTGAGTTCAGTTCAAAGGCTGTGCTTAAACCTTTGAAAGGAGAACTTGAAATTCAAATGCATCTTACTTTTTCTTGTCATTTTATTAGCTGACTGCATGCAAGTAGAAAAGAAGGTATTAATCAAAAAATAATTATCTGGTCAGAAAAAAACTTGCTTCTAATTTTTCAAAGAGGATAAAAGAAGAAAAGAAAAGAAAATGTTGGCAGCCCAGCAGTTTAGAAACTTTGCTAAGACTTTGAAATTTGAACGTGAACTGCAAGAGAACATTTAGGAAAAGATTGAAATTAGTAGGTTTCATTGTATTTAGTTTGGCCTATTAAATGTAACACGATGGAACTTGTAACCTAGAAATATTTTCTTAGGTATATTCACTGGGGAAGGCAAGCATAATTACATCTGTTCAGATTTCATGCAAACCAAATTGGCGTTGTGGACAATTAATCTTCTGAAATGTTAAGATAGCTCTGTAATTTCTCACTTTTGTAAAAAGTAAGAAGAAGGCAACATAAATCAAAATTTAGTCAGTAGGCCAGAAGTTTACTTAATTGACAGTGTAAGACAAAGCCTCACTAAATTTTTATTACATTAGAGCAACCATAATTCACAACAGTCTATATGGTACTGAGCATGCATAATTATTAATACATCCTAATTAGGAATTACCTAGGAGGGTACCAGATAGGCTTTTTTCCTACTGTAGTTTTGGGTTTAAGTTTGATTGAGATAACTTATCAACAGGTTGGGATTTCTTAGAATAAAATAATATTATGACATGTTCTTCACTCATACATGCTAAGTGCCTTATGCTGCTTGTAACCTTGACAACGAAAAAAACATTTCACACACATACATACACACACACACAGACACACAAACACACACCATGATTCAAGTGGATTTGGTGAACTGGAAACCAGGTTAGCTACTATGGACTTGGAAAAATCAATAAACATTGTTAAAAAAAAGTCTCTTACCATTGAAGAAAATCACTAAATTTAGTTTTGCAATGGTGACTGGTTATATTTAGGATAGATATGGAAAGCATTGGGCTCAATGTGAATCTGGGATAAAGAAATTGTCCAAGTTAAATTAGAGCGGGAAAAGGACCCCTGCTGTTTATGACACATTTATTGAAAGTCAGTGCTGGCTATAAGCTGAGTTTCTTATAAATTCAGAAATATATAGATTGCTACATGCAACTCTTCAGTTATGTGCCTGCATGTAACAGAGAGAAGCCAATTACCTTTACCATATGCTTCCCTCCTTTTCCACTGGGAGTCTCTCATGTTTTGCCTCTACCTCTTCTTGTGTACTGTATTGCATTTTATTTTAATTGCCACCTTACAATCAAATGAAAGGGAAATACTGCTGTAGGGAAGGGTGGAAATTATAGGATTTTCAAAATTCCCCAGATGGGCTGGCTGCCTGACTTAGGGACCACGTTTTCCAGAATGTTAAGTTTGAAGGTCATGGCCCATTTTCTAAGATCTATGGAAAACAACACAGCTTGTGGCTTGGAAAAGATGATTTTGAGCACAAGCTGTGGAGTAGAAGGAGCTCAGGCTGTCCAGTTCTGGACTGTGTGGCCATGTCATGTAATCTCTCTCAGCCTCAACTCTAAAATTAATTCTGTGGACTTGTTAACCTCTAATACCTCTTTTAGTTATAACGTATTTTTCCTCTGAAATTGAGATGAGATTCGGTCCCCGCTGTAGGGCTTTTCTTCTCCCCGTCACTCCCAAGACTGAGTTAGGTGCATTCCTATATCGAGATACTCTATTGTAATTTATGTTTTTCTGTAGATATTTCCATAGGTCATAGACCTGTTTCCTGTAGACAGAAATTCTGTCTTACTCATGATTCGAGCTTCAGCTCTTTGCATAGCGTCTAGCCCATGGTAGACACTCAGTAATCACTGACTGAGTTAAAAAAGAAAGAAAGAATGAAATAAATGACTTAATGGTATTAATCATACAAACAACAGCTTTAAACAACAGTGAACCTCTTGAACATCCAATTTTTTTTTTTACTTCTTGAGTGCAATATTGACACTAGAGAAGCCTAAAAGGTAAGAGAATATACCCCTCTTATTTCACACAGGATGGTATGAATAATAATAGCTAAAATGATTGAGTACTTAGTGCAGGCACCATGAATGAAGACGTCTTATTTAATATGCACAAAGTCCTTGGATACAAGTATAATTAACATAATCATTTTACGGACAAAAACCCTGAGTTTTAGAGTTTTCTAACCTGTTCAACATTTCACAGCTAGTGAGCAATGAAGTTTGGTTTGTGGCCAATCTGACACCCAAACCACTACGTAATTCTGTCTCCAAGCCCCAACCTCTACAGCCAACTCAAGGTCTGAACTACGACTCCAGTTCTAAACCTTGTCCTTTACCTCTAGCACATTCTGTCAATCTTCATGAAAGCAAAAGTCAGTCATAACTAACTATAATTGGAATTATCTGCCCACAAGTTTTTGAAAGTGGACTGATGTTAATTCACTAGCAGTTGCCCTTGTTGCTTGTGAGTTAATGAAGTAGGGGGATGCACCGAATCTATAAATTTCCTTAGTCAGTTTCAGTCACAAATAATAACAGAGCACCACTAACTACAAAAGAATATGCAGAAACAACGTGGATGATATAGTTGTAGCATTTCCGTATTATCAAAAAAGAAAATACAATGAGGAAACGAAATTTGGTAAGATGTTTTCAGATTATAAAGCAAGGTACTTGGATGATATAATGGCTAAAACACATCTTAAAAGCAGGAATGGAGTGTTCATTGAGAGAAATAAAGAACATGTATATTTCTGCGTTTGTGGACACATTGTATAGTGTGAAAACTGACAAAGTATATATATATATATATTTTTTAAATACATGTATTCCATATATGTGTAGGTATATCTAAAGATTTTCTGAAGTGAGGTAATTGTTTATTCTTTCTGTTTGTATGAAATCACCAAAAATATTTGTTTCACACCTTGCAACCTAAGTGCCTCAGATAATGTCATGACGTGACTTTTGCCTGCCTTTTTTATCTTTCATTTTTTTACCTGGTTATATAGCTCCCTTTTCCACATCAATAGACACTTTTTTGTTTTGCTTCTTCATTCTTCATTAAGGTGGTGCCAACAGCTGAAGGCAGGTATATGCGTTCTTTCGTTCTTTTTTTTTTTTTTTTTTTTTTATGTAGCCGTAACTCCTTAGCAATAGTTTACATTGAATTTAGAAACAAAGGCCTTTAAACCCTGCTGTGAATCTAAAACTTTTCTGCTGTATAATGCCTATGGTGTTGGAAATGATAACAATTCAGCTAAAATGTTTTTATTAAGTGTCTTTTGTTCAACCACGGATAGCAAAATAGTGCAAGAAAAAAAAGTATCTTCTTTCCATTTAGACTTATTAAATATTCAAGTGATTCCTCAAATATACTCAGCCTTGCTGTGGCTTCATTAAAGTGCAGCTCCATTGCATTTTACGATGGAACACTGATACAATGTGCTTCCTGCAGTGGCTACCCACAAGCAAACAGATTGCTGCATTCCTCACCAGCCGAAGCTCAAAAGTAGCCCAAAGTCAAGAGTATTATAGTAATCAAGGCCGCAGGTTAGAGGCGTGGATAATGATGGCAAAATCCACATCAGTGAAAAAAGAGGCCACAACTTCCTCATCAAGTACAGATGGAAATAACAAACAGCTATTCCTAGTCAAGGCTTAGTGCCCCTTATTTAAGAAGTCACTTCTAAAGATCTGCCTCAGAAAGCGTACATCTCCATCCGGAGGTCAATTCACTAGAGACAGTATTTGAAGTGATTAAAAATGAACATTTGACTATGTTAAAAAATAAACTATATGCCTACTGTGAAAAAATAGATGAAATCAAATCACAACATGAAGGAATCAAGCACATTTGTGAATTTTGATTGCAATTGCTAAAAGTATATGGCCATAGGGACTGAGATTAGAAAAATACACAGCAAACCTTAAAACCTATAATGATAAGTTCCATTGTTTGAGCAACTACTGTATTTCAAGCATTTCTTGAGGCTTTTTATTTATATCATTGTATATAATTCTTTAAACAATCCAGATATGTAGATATAGGCACACATTTATAAATAGGAAAACAAAGCCACTGCTACAAAATGTGATGTGCCCAATGATATATAGCTAGATAAGCATATAAAACTGTGTTCTGTGGGACTCTAAATAATTTCCACTATGCTATATTACTTTCTCAGGATAAACATTATTTGGTCAGATGACAGAATTATACGTAAAATATATCTTTTATTTTTCTAATTGTATTAAACTCATTTTAAATTAACATTTTTAAATGCTTTGGAATATACACAAATATCATGTTTGTGTCTAGCTGTAATAGTTCAGATGCACCTTCCAGTGGTTTTTATTACTTAAGTGCAGATACTGAGTCATGCTGGAGCTGCTTTTTGTTAGCTTTAGCTCAGATTGTCACTCTAGTCTTTTTAGAAGAAATCTGAACACAAGCTCATAGTGAACAGTCAGCCAAGAAGGTTCAGTTTTGAAGTGAAATGTGCATTATACCATTTGAGGTGGAATTTTGAATCTACTTTGGAACATGTGATAGTCTCTTCCAAAGTCTTCTGCAAAACCTAGTGATATATTGGTGTCATTACTTCTGAAGTTCTCAGAAGTCACCATAGTTATGCTAGGATGATCTATCTGTACAGATAATCCAATGGAAGTCTTTGGACATAAAATAATGAAATATAAGTAAAATATCTTTAACACCTGCATCCTCCATCTCCATCCCCTCCAACTTCTCTAGAAGAAACTGCCTTTAATTGTAGATTGTAGTCAGATTTTCATTCATTCATATATGATAGAAATATTTGTGTGTGTTTTTATTGCTGGGTACTCTTACAGCCCCAGGGAAGGGAAGGTGCAGTAATTATTAATAAGGTGATAGAATCTCAGAGAAGAAAGTCAAGTAAAAAGCCAATTACAGTAGGATTACAAGCACATGACTCTTCAAGATTAATCTTTTGGCAAGTGTGAATAATACTGGCTCTTAAATAAGATAAACTTACAAAGAACAGTGTTTGGCCTTCCATACCACTGCCTAACAGAACTGGAATAATTAGAAAGGTTTTTGTCTCTCTTCATAATCAATTGGTCATTTTGCAGGCTGCCTATGAAAATTCAGTAAATCAATTTTAGTGCAGTCCATAAAGAAAAGTCAATATATTCAGCCTGAATGTCCTCAACATATTTATTATGTTTTTGCAAAATGTCAATACTTATCTTTGGAATATGTTAATTCATCTCCATAGCTCATTTATGTAGGATATTTCTAAACATATCAATGACCAGCTAGAGTCAACTACTGGCAAATACAAGAGACCTAAAATGATTAAGAATTTAAAAAGCTAAAATTTAGAAGGAATGCAAGCTTATTTTATAACCCGTTTCTTCATTTGTTTCAATATTCATTCTCTTAAGGCAAGGAGAGAAAGCTATGTGTGTTGAGGGGATAGGGGTAGGTGTGTAGATGTGCCTGTATACTGCTAGGCATTCTGTGAGTTCAGGATCTGGGGAAGAAGGTGAGGTATTATGCTCCTAAGTGGCTTATGGCTTCCATCTCCAAGGATCTTACAGTCGAGTGGGTACATATGAAATGAATAATTATCTCATCAAAAAGGGTAAAATAATAAGCATAAGAGATTGTTTGATAGAAGCTTAAAAGAAGAGAGAGAATGTAAATCTTAGGTCAAAGTTTTATAAGTGGCATTAAATAAAAAACGAAATTCAGAAGACCTGAAGCCCCAAAGGCTATAGTTTTCAGGGAAGAGCCAAAGAAGAAAAGTCTTCTTTCTAGCTTTAAATTCAGTGATTTGACCCTATTCTGTGTGCTCCAGGTAAAGTAATGATGAAAATTATTTCTTCCTCATATGATACCCTAGAATTAAGGATTTTTTAAATTGGGAAATAACTTCTATTAAAGATGGATATCAAGTTAAAAATTAGACTTAATATATCATAGATAAAATTAGTGTGTTTATTATTTTATTTGTCCTTAAAAATGACATTTTTATTATTTTGTTTTATTTTTATTGGTATAAATTTAGTGAGGACAAGTGAAGTTTTGTTACATAGATGCATTATATAGTGGTGCAGTCTGGGCTTTTAGTATACTCATCGCTCAGTGGATACACTAAATTACTTACTGCACCCATTAAGTTATTTCTCATCTCCCCTTCCCTTTCACCCTCCCTTCCTGCTTCCTCTCTAAGGACTGTATTAGTCCATTCTCACACTTCTGTAAAGAACTACCTGAGAGTGGGTAATTTATGAAGAAAAGAGCTTTAATTGATTCACAGTTCCGTGGGTTTAACAGGGAGCATGACTGGGAAGCCTCAGGAAACTTACAAACAGGGCGGAAGGTGAAGAAGGAGCAAGCACTTTCTTCACAAGGTGGTAGAAGAGAAAGCAAGAAAAGGGGTAAGTGCCACACACTTTTAAGCCATCAGATTTTATGAGAACTCACTTACTATCATGAGAACAGCAAGGGGAAAATCAGCCCTCATGATTCAATCATCTCCCGCCAGGCCCCTCCTCAAATTTGACAGGAGTTTTGGGAGGGGACACAAATTCAAATGACAACACTATTATTCCACATTCTATGTCCATGTATATACTTTATTTAGCTCCCACTTATAAGTGAGAACATGCAGTAATTGACTTGTATTAACAAATAAAAAAGTTGGTTCAAAGATTCTTGTCTTCCCAGTAATGTTTTCTTGTACGTTACCCTAAATTGCTCATCCTGTCTTCCCCATATCCCGTCAGAGACAAAAATCAAATTTACTACATACACTCAGTTAAGAGAAGCTAGTAAGGGCCTACCATGTGCCACAGTCTTTAATTACATCATTTAATGAATTCTCAATACAGCTCAATATTCTTCCTCTTTGATAAAGAGGGATCTGATGTTAAATAAGCTGTTTAGTAATATTTAAAGCCAAACATAATGTGTGTTAGTCTGTTTTGGCTTCTATCACAAAATGCTGTCAATTGCGTAGCTTATAAACAACATGAATTTATTTATCACACAGTTCTAGAGTCTGAGAAGTCCAAGATCAAGGTGCTAGCAAGTTCCGTGTTTGAGGCAACCCATTTCCTGGTTTATGGATCGTGTCTTCTGGCTGCATTCTTCCATGGTGTAAAGGGTCAGTTAGCTCTGTGTGGTCTCTTTTTTAAGGGTGTTAATCTCATGAATGAGAAGGGATCCTTTAATGCCTAATTGCCTCCAAACCGGCCTGTCCCCCTAATATCATCACTATCATTTTTTATTGATAAATATACAGGCAAATTGATGCCATGTTATTTGTTATTTCATAGCATTATGCACAAACCAGTGAATACATAAATGTTTTGAATAATGTAAATTTCATGGGCTTTAGGGATTTTCTTTGCTTGTTTAATGTCATTTGGTAAAAATATTTTTCTTCTAAATTTTAATAGCATTTAAAAGTTTTCATTTACTCTTAGACTAAGATGTAGAACAAGCATAAACAATAATTGAAAATTCTAGGTAATATAGATAGACGATATAAGTATAAGGTGTAGGTTTACGGGCAGCTGTAAGTAATAGAAATAGATATTAATATAGATTTAGACATATACAGATAGAGATAAAGATAGAGAGAGAGATATAGAGAGATCACACTAACATTTAAATTCTGCTTACTAAGCACAGGGCATTATTCTGAGTACATTATATAGATTGACTCCTTAATTCTCCTAAAACCTCTATGAAGTAAGTACTATTTTCACCCTCGGTTTACAGCTGGAGAAATTAAAGTAAAACTAGGTGTTACTCATTTCCTCTGGCATCTGCAGCAAATAATCACAAAGTGAGTGATTTAGAACAAGAGAAATTTATTCTCACAGTCTGGAAACCTGAAGTCCAAAATCATTATCATTGGGACAAATCAAGCTGTCATCAGAGTTGCACCATCTCGGGGCTCTAGGGGCACATCGTTTCTTGCCTTTTCCAGCTTCTGGCTGCTCTCCTGGCATTCCTTCTTTGGGGTTGCATCACCCCTCTCTGCCTTCATCGTCACACTGCTCTCACCTTTGTGTGTGTGCCCTTTGTCTTCTGTCTGTGTCAATATTCCTCTGCCTTTCTGTTATAGGACACTTGCTATTACAGTCATTGCCCAGCTGAAAATCCAGGACAAAATTATCATCCCAAGATTGTTAATTCAACCACATCTGCAAATATCATTTTTCCTTATTAGGTAACATTTACAGGTTCCAGAAATTAGGAATTGATATCATTGGGTGACTTTTATTCAACCTTCTCCACAGCTAGGTAACTTATGAAAAGATCACACAGCTTGAAATTTGGGGAGCCTGTCAAACACACAGTGCATATATATTCTATATATCAACAATTCTTATCACTGACCACCGCCTATTACTTCTTTCTAGAATATTGCTGAGGATAAAGTGATTCCAAGGAATGAAATGTTTTCATTTTATAATAAATTAGTTTTAAATGATATCCACTTCATTCATAGTGGCTGTGAACAACAGGTACCAATGACTGCCCACAGGAGGCCAGACCTAATCTGTGATAGTTGGGGCCAAACTATGTAATGTGAATCCATTGCTCAAAAATTGATATTTGAGTCCTTCTATGATGCCACAACAGAGTAATAAAAAGTAATCAGAATTTATTTCAATCTTTTAAAGTTTATCTCAAAGGCATGTTTTGATTCTAACAGAAAGCCCTTTCTTGCTTGCTTTATAAGTAATTATTTCATGTGATTTAAACATTTTCATAAATTTTATCTCATGGCAATATAAGGAAAATTTACAAAATAATCAAGTTTCTCAAAATAATCCAATTAATTAGACCCCAAATCATTAAAGCCACATTTAAAATAGTGTTTTTATGCTTTAATTTGTCCTTACAAATGATGTTTTTATTATATTGTCTTTCTTTTATTGGTATAAATTTGGAGGGGACAAGTGCAGTTTTGTCACATGGATGCATTATATAGTGGTGAAGTCTGACATTATCCTATCATTGAGGATATTTTAATATTGATTTTCCCCAAGACCAGTGAAACCACCTCAAACACTGGATGCTTCCATCAACACTTTGCAATATAGGAGGATTACAAAGAACCTTCTGTTGAAGTTATTTAAATTCCTTAGTGACAGTGCTGCAATGAAAATTACTCGAGTACAAACTTAGTTAATTTTATTCTGTGTAGGCAGTCTGATATTAATTATAAGGTATGATATAACTACCACTTTCTGGATGGGTTGCATAATCAACAGAATAATAATGTGTTTATACTTAAGAATACAGTTGCTTGATAGATTTTCAAAGTGTTAAGGTTTGTGAATATTATGACATATTATGAAGGTAAGAATATAATATAAAATAATATATATGTATTTTGTTATATATAATATCATATACTCTTGTACCCTCTTATGAAACGTCAGTGAAGATTTGAATACAGCTTAGAGAAAACTTGTCATTAGCACAGCATGAGCTGAGTGACACCACAGAACCGTGGATATAGGATGGACTAGAGTTCTAAATATAAGGTTGATTTCCTGGCTTTCTATTAATTTCTGGGTATAGAATCTTGGACACTTTTGTTGATCTCTCTTAGGCTCAGTTTCCCCGTGCCACCTATCTCATAAGATGGTTGCATTGGTTGGAATTGAATAGGAGGTGTTTTGCAGACTGCATGTCACCTTCAAGTGTTTTCTGTCTACACTGTTAATGTATCCTGGCATTTGAGGAGGGGAACCCTTTACATATGTGAAAGTCCCAAGGCTAAACCAGATGAAACTGTTGCTGTAGCAGGATGCCTAAGACTCATCCTCTATCCTCACTTATTACTGCTCACCTAACCCCTACATCTGGCACCTGCATAATGGAAACCCAGGGATGGGGGGAGTAAACCTGTAAACACACACTGTATTATCTGCCCTTAAAGATAAATGTTTTAATTCCTCTCTCTCTCCCTCCCCTACCTCTCTATTGAACATATATTTGACTAAGTGTGTCCTCCCATTCCAGCGGCAAGGGGCAAAGTACAAATGGATGCCCACATTATCATATGTCTAAATAATTACAACATAAGCTAATATTTTTTCTGTTAAATAAAATATATCTTCCCTCCTGTATTGAGACACATGCCTCTAAATGACCTAGAAAGCCAGGTTCAAACTGAAAATTTTCAGATTTCTTGGAGTTCTGACCTCTGGTCCCTGAACCCCAGCATGTTCCCCCTCTTTTCCCATCTCCAAGTTCATCCATACCGTGACAGGTGTTGTACACACACAAGTGGACATTCCAACCAATATGTCAAAACTTTATCCACCCCAAACAGCAAAAAAAGCTCATTCTATTCTTGACCACCACTGTGGCCTAGGGGTGCTTATATTGGCAGAATGATCATTCCTTAGGACTGACCTGGGTAATAGGCTCTGACAGACCATGAGAGAGGGTACAAAGCCTTTGGAGCTTGGACTCCCAGGGCTGCAGGTCCTTGACGCATATGGTAGAAGGAGAGTTTTGCCTATTAAATGAACATGTGTTCTAGGTCCCTGTGACTCCTTATCCCATGGGAAAGGTAATTAATAAAGAAAGGATTATTTTTTTTCCTCTTTACAAATCTAAAGGGAGAAGAAGCTTCCCAATTTTGACATAATTTTTCAATTGTAATATTGTTACAGTTGAGAGTTATCGTGTTGATCCAGGCATCTTTCTCTATTCAGTTGCTCCTGGTAACTGAAATCATTTACTTGACCAGAATTTCATAAGGAAATAAAATTCTGAAGGCAAATTACAGAATTCTTATTTTCGGCTTTGATAGTAGGTGATGAATTTGGGTGGGTGTATTAGTCTGCTAGGGATGCCATAACACAATATCACAGACTGAGTGGGTGGCTTAAATAACAGAAATTAAGTTTTCACAGTACTGAAGCCTGGGAGCCCAAGATGAAGGTGCTAGCAGGGTTGTTGTTTTTCTGTGATCTTCTTTCCTGGATTGCAATCTTCTTCTTATGTCCTCACATGTCCTTTTCTCTATGCATGTGCACTCATGATGTCTCTGTCTCTTCTTATAAGGCCATCATTCCTATTGCATTATGTTCCCATTCTTATAGCCCAATTTAGACTTAGTTGCCCTATCTCCAAATACAGTCACATTGGGGGTTAGGGCTTCAATACAGGATTTTAGGGAAGGGAGACAAAATTCAGTCCATAACAGTGGGTCATATAGATTCCAATCAACAGGTTTAAATATCAGATACAAAGAACTGTGCTAGGTACTCTGGAGAATAAAAAGACTAAATGGCTTAACTTCACCCTCTTACTTCCCTGCACACTTACTTCCAAAACTTTGCAAGTCAGACAATCATAAAATTTGTGTTAACTAAAAAAGTTGGTCCAAAGTTTCTTGCCTTTCCAGTATTGTTTTCTTGTAAAGTTAACCTAAAGCGTTCATCCTGTCTGCCTTATAACCTATGAAAGAGAAAAATCAAATTTATTACATGTTCTCAATTAAGAGAAGCTAGTAAGGGCCCACCATGTGCCAGAGTCTTTAATTCCATCATTTAATGAATTATCAGTACTACTCAATACAATATAAAGGTGATATATATCCTCCCTATAAAGGAGGAATCTGAAGTTCCTCCTTTAAATTGTTTAAATATTACTAAATAAGTTGTTTAGTAATCTTTGAAGCCAAAAACAATGTATCTTCATGTGTTTGAGATTCTGTAACAAAATACCATAGACTGGGTAGCTTATAAACAATAGAAATTTGTTTCTCACTGTTCCGGAGGCCGGGAAGTCCAAGATGAAGGTGCTAGCAGATTATCTGTCTGATAAGGGCCCATTTTCTGATTTATAGATATTGTCTTCTAGCTGCATCCTTACTTGGTGGAAATGACTAGTTAGTTCTGTGAGGTCTCCTTTCTACTGGTCCCATTCATAAGAGAGGATCCCTTACAACCCAATAATCTCCAAAAGGGCCTGCCCCTGTTAATGCCATCGCTTTTGGGGTTAGAATTGTATATTAATCATGAGAGGGCAGAAATAGTCAGGCCATAGCACTGTGTGATATCACCACTTTGTCCTGTTGCAGTAGCTCTGCTGCAGGTAGACTGGGATCTTCCTTCCTGCCCAGCTCATAGTTTCCTGAGGCAAAGCAGAAAAATAATATGCTGCACTACACAATTTAGATCACCACTAATTCTTTAAATCAATGGTAGTAGAGGCATAGCTCCAAGACCTGGATATCTCTATATTCTTGAATTGACAATAGCAATAACTTTGTATTAAAAAATTGATATAAATTGAAGATAATTTTTAAGCCATATGATTCTATAAAGTAAAATTTATCAAAAAGTAATTGATCCTATTGTCTTTGGTTTATTTTTTTTCTTTATCAATTCCTGCTAAAACATTATCCTTGATGAGAATGTGAAGGCTTCCTTGGAGGCAGTAAGGGAAATTTAACTCCCAATAATGGTAATCACAATAATGAACAAAGGAGGAACCCTAAAAATAAATTGAATTGAGAATATTACTTTGTTATTTTCTGGCAGTATTTTGATCACAATATCCCATCATTGCTGATTTGTAAGAAAAAGAGAGGAACTTAAGGCTTTTCTTTTAAATTCTTCTCTTCTTTGGAAGATAGTCACAGAGCAAAGCATTGGCTGAAGGAGACATGACTTGCTATAGCATTTGTCTCTCCTCATGGCTCCAGATGTGGTTTTACTGATTATATTGGAATTGCCTCTGGTCCTGGGTTTTTGGAAGAGGCTGTTCTGATTTAACTAGAAAACCTTTCTTTCTAGAAGCTGTTCTCCTTTGAATAACTTTCAATTTTCATTTGTAAACTAGGAAAAATATAAGTGAAAATTTTGGGGGTCTATTTTCCTATAATACAAATATAAAGCAAGTCAAATATGCAAAAAATATAATTTTCATTTGACTCACTCTAGTTAAAATTGTGCAATTATAAGTAATAATATATACATTATTGTTTCAGCAAATTTGGAATAATTCAGTAAATACAATGGCTTCTTTTTTATTTTTATTTATTTTTATTTAATTTTTTATTTTATTTTATTTTTTTGAGACGGATTCTTGCTCTGTCACCCAGGCTGGAGTGCAATAGCACGATCTTGGCTCCCTGCAACCTCTGCCTCCAGAGTTCAAGCCATTCTCAATGCCTCAGCCTCCTGAGTAGCCGGGACTACAGGCATGTGCCACCATGCCCGGCTAATGTTTGTATTTTTTTAGTAGAGACGGGGTTTCACTATGTGGGCCAGGCCAGTCTCGAACTCCTGACCTCAAGTGATCCACCCACCTCAGCCTCCCAAAGTGCTGGAATTACAGGCATCAGCCATAGCCCCCAGCCCAATTGCTTCTTTAAAGATAGGTTTAATAATAGGAAAATATATGTTTTGCAGGTATTAATTTTATGATCATTATTATTATTAACCTACTTATAATGTTATGACATCACAAACCTTTTTACTACTCTGTTATATAACAAGTTGTGCTTTTTATTTTTTCTATTTTTAAAATACCTATCAGGATAATTTTCACAGAAAAGACTAAGAAATGCAAGCATTCTCCAGATAACAGGAATGATAGGAAGTTGAATGAGGATAATAATGGGAATTAGATTGATCCAATATGGACATGTTTCATAGATCTTTAAACTACATTAAATTATCATAATAAATAAACTATTTAAATTTTATTGAATTGTCCATTTAAAATGTTTACATATGGGACAAGGATGTAAGTTGAATGTGCAGAGTGTGAAACATAAAATGTAAATAGTTTGGTACATAGTATGGAAACAATAGTGCCACAGAACTAGTCTTTAAGCCTACCTAGATGGCAAAAATAATAGAATCTTCTGGTTATTTTCCTAAAGAGAATTTTCATGCCTAAGAAAGGAATAATATTCAAATGAGGTTGAGCTACCAAGTCATAAAAAGACCTGAAGAACGTTAAAAGCATATTGCTAAGTGAAAGAAGCCAGTCTAAAACGGCTACATCCATATTATTCTAACTACATGACATTTTAGAAAAGGCAAGACTATTAAGAGAGTAAAAAGATCATGATGGCCTGGGGCATTGGGGGAGGGTGGATGTATAGGTGAAGTCTAAGAGAGTTTATGAGCCGTGAAACTACATCGTATGATAATATAACGGTAAATATATGTCATTATACAATTGTCAAAATCCAGAGACTGTACAATATGAAGAGTGAATTCTAATGTAACTTATGAACTCTAGTCACAAAGTGTCAATATTGGCTTATCAATTAAAACAAATATACCACACTAATGCAAAATTAATAACGGGGGAAATGGCGAGGGGGGATTTGTGAGGTGGTATATGAAAACTCTCTCTACTGTCAGCTCATTTTGCTGAAAACTTACAACTGTTCTAACAGCAAAGTCTCAGGATACAAAATCAATGTGCAAAAATCACAAGCATTCTTATACACCAATAACAGACAAACAGAGAGCCAAATCATGAGTGAACTCCCATTCACAATTGCTTCAAAGAGAATAAAATATCTAGGAATCCAACTTACAAGGGACGTGAAGGACCTCTTCAAGGAGAACTACAAACCACTGCTCAAGGAAATAAAAGAGGATACAAACAAATGGAAGTACATTCCATGCTCATGGGTAGGAAGAATCCATATCGTGAAAATGGCCATACTGCCCAAGGTAATTTATAGATTCAATGCCATCCCCATCAAGCTACCAATGACTTTCTTCACAGAATTGGAAAAAACTACTTTAAAGTTCATATGGAACCAAAAAAGAGCCCGCGTCGCCAAGTCAATCCTAAGCCAAAAGAACAAAGCTGGAGGCATCACGCTACCTGACTTCAAACAATACTACAAGGCTGCAGTAACGAAAACAGCATGGTACTGGTACCAAAACAGAGATATAGACCAATAGAACAGAACAGAGCCCTCAGAAATAATGCCGCATATCTACAACCATCTGATCTTTGACAAACCTGACAAAAACAAGAAATGGGGAAAGGATTCCCTATTTAATAAATGGTGCTGGGAAAACTGGCTAGCCATATGTAGAAAGCTGAAACTGGATCCCTTCCTTACACCTTGTACAAAAATTAATTCAAGATGGATTAAAGACTTAAACATTAGACCTAAAACCATAAAAACCATAGGCAATACCATTCAGGACATAGGCATGGGCAAGGACTTCATGTCTAAAACACCAAAAGCAATGGCAACAAAAGCCAAAATTGACAAATGGGATCTAATTAAACTAAAGAGCTTCTGCACAGCAAAAGAAACTACCATCAGAGTGAACAAGCAACCTACAAAATGGGAGAAAATTTCTGCAATCTACTCATCTGACAAAGGGCTAATATCCAGAATCTACAATGAACTCCAACAAATTTACAAGAAAAAAACAAACAACCCCATCAAAAAGTGGGCAAAGGATATGAACAGACACTTCTCAAAAGAAGACATTTATGCAGCCAAAAGACACATGAAAAAATGCTCATCATCACTGGCCATCAGAGAAATGCAAATCAAAACCACAATGAGATACCATCCCACACCAGTTAGAATGGCAATCATTAAAAAGGCAGGAAACAGCAGGTGCTGGAGAGGATGTGGAGAAATAGGAACACTTTTACACTGTTGGTGGGACTGTAAACTAGTTCAACCATTGTGGAAGTCAGTGTGGCGATTCCTCAGGGATCTAGAACTAGAAATACCGTTTGACCCAGCCATCCCATTACTGGGTATATACCCAAAGGACTATAAATCATGCTGCTATAAAGACACATGCACTTGTATGTTTATTGCGGCACTATTCACAATAGCAAAGACTTAGAACCAACCCAAATGTCCAACAATGATAGACTGGATTAAGAAAATGTGGCACATATACACCATGGAATACTATGCAGCCATAAAAAAGGATGAGTTCATGTCCTTTGTAGGGACATGGATGAAGCTGGAAGCCATCATTTTCAGCAAACTATCACAAGGACAAAAAACCAAACACCACATGTTCTCACTCACAGGTGGGAATTGAACAATGAGAACACATGGACACAGGAAGGGGAACATCACACACCGGGGCCTGTTGTGGGGTGGGGGAGGGGGGAGGGATAGCATTTGGAGATATACCTAATGTTAAATGATGAGTTACTGAGTTCAGCACACCAACATGGCACATGTATACATATGTAACTAACTTGTACGTTGTGCACATGTACCCTAAAATTTAAAGTATAATAATAAAAAGATATATATATATAAAGTCTGTTAATTCAAAAAATAAAATCAACTCCTCTCTAATAAGAGCAGCGATGGAGTACACTGTTGGCATTCATATGTCCCTTCATACCACAAGAACTTAAAGATGAGCATAAAGATGACAGCTTTGACAGATGTCAAAAGACAGCTGTAAGGGACAGGGAAATTGACAGGTAACATTCCACTACTGAATTCCAGTTGTTACTGAAGTCCAAATTTATTTCTGATTTTCCTATATTTTTATTGCTCAACTCTTCTTACCTGTGTTCTGGGATCAGCATACTATTCTCCCTTCTCAATTTTCTCACTAAAATCATTAAAATTAAGTTGTTTGTTTGTTTGTTATGTATAGCTAAGAGTGCTAGTACTGCCAGGGACATAAAGAGTGAATCGTACCTAATCAGCAAGCTTATCTATCATTGCATTTCAAGATTCAAATAGGCAGTTGTGTACCATTGTGTCAGCTTTTACCCTTATGTTGATTATGTAAGTTAATTTTTAATCTTGCCATAGCCACAGATAGAGAAATTGAAGACAGTGCATCTTTAACAATTGAGTGCTCACAAAATCACAGGAAACACAAGAAAAGTGTGTGCTTCCCAGTCATCTGCATACATTTCCTTCCTAAATATGATCAACAATTTAGGAAGATGAAAGTGTAGTAAAAATTTAAAAAATTAAACAGCTGTCTGTACCTAACATGTGAAACATGGGGTTGGGAAATAGAGCTATTGTAAAGATTTAGAAATCACTCTAATTGTACATGAGCACACCCAGGATTATTATTATTTTTTTTAACATACGGTAGGACAAAGTCATTCACTTTTCTGTTTTCTAGGCCTAAAAAAGATTGGTGCATGGTCCCAGTATCTCCATCATAGTCCTTCAAAATTTAGGCCTTGGGGGTCAGGCATGGTGATGCACACCTGTAATTCCAGCACTTTGGGAGTCCAAGGTGGGTGGATCACCTGAGGTCAGGAGTTCGAAACCAGCCTGACCAACATGGTGAAACCCCATCTCTGCTAAATACAAAAAGTTAGCTAGGTGTGGTGGTGCATGCCTGTAATCCTAGCTACTTGGGAGGCAGAGGTAGGAGAATCACTTGAACCCAGGAGGCAGAGGCAGAGGTTGTAGTGAGCCGAGATGGTGCCATTGCTCTCCAGCCTGGCCAACAAGAGTGAAACTCCATCTAAAAAAAAAAAAAGAAAAAGAAATTTAGGCCTTGGATAATTGTTCTAATTTTGTGTTCCCCAGGGTTGTCAGTCTTTGATGTCACTGGTTTCAATGTTAGAAAAATGCTAGATTTCTGCAGAAGATCATTCATAAATACTGAAAGATATTGCCTACTGGTTTCAAAGGTTAAAATCTGGGATATATTGATAGGGTTCATAGACTCTATTCTACATATAGATAGAAAAATGCACACAACATAGTATCCTCTTCAGGTATTAAATCAGCTGACCAAAGAGTATCTGTGTTTCTTCCTTTATCTTACATTTTTAAATGATATCTCCACATTACTGTGTTTTCAGACCTAATAATGAGGAGATAAGTTATACAGATTTGAAAGCATTTTATACTACTTATGCAGTTGCAATAAATTATCTTTTTAAATTATTTATCTTCTCATATGTATTTCAAACTGTATTATTATGTAGATTTTTCACAGCATTTCAGATAATTAGTGTAACCTCGACCCTGATGTTCAGAAAAATTTGCAACCAAAAAATAATATTTTGGTTTCTTTTGATTTCTTAAGAATACTTTGATTTACTTGGTTGTATAAATGAATAGAACCAGAATTCATTATTTTTACAAGGAAGTAATTAAAAAATATACTTAAAAATAATATGTAAGTGATATCATACCACAATACATGTGCACTTAAAAAATGCTGAAAAAACTGTTTTCAAATGAATAATGGTTAAAAGTTGATTATAATACGTTAGTACCTTTATAGAGTTTCAGATTGTCATTATATAATTTCACTTATTTGTTCATCACAATAGGGCATTTCTCCCCTTCCCTTTTATACATAAAAGAACAGTGAACCTCAGGAATTTAAGTGACTAAAGTGCCCAGAAATCAGGCAGACAAGCTGGGTCATGTTTTTGCTTGAACTTGAACCACAATATTCTACCCTTATATTCATTGCATAATCTGCTGGCCCACAAGAACATTGACCCATTCATTCGCCAAGTATTTTTAAAGTACACTATATAAGCCACATTCTGAGGATTTCTTTGTAATGTGCAAAAGTTATACTTTTCTCCATGGTTGTTTCAATCTAATGAGTAAAACAGTGATCCAAGTAACAATTGAAAATGTAATCAAGAGGATCTTCAAGAGAGCTGACTTGAAGCATCTGCTACTCACCCCCTCCACAAGAAGAACTAAAATAGAGAGTAGATAATCACACTAGAATAGATCATCTAAGAAAGAACATTGGAATTCAACAGAGAAGTGAGAGGAAATACCTAAGGCAAGAAAGGAGAGGGAAATGAGCCAGCTTACTTGGCCATGATCAGCTCAGAGCCTTAAGAGTCTTCCCAATGCAGGGAAAGCATAAGCGAATGACCCCCAGCAGTCCACATTCGCACTGCAGACTTCTGGAAGTCTGCAGCCATGAGAAAGCCCTTAGACTCATGTGGACCCAAAGACTGACTTAGGGAGCTGCCTGGAGACTGTGGGAAGACATTGCTTCAGAGAGGAAGATAATCCTGGGTCCCACACACCCCCCACCCATGCTCTAAGCAGCTACAGCAAGATGCCATTTGGAAAGCCCAGCCGCCACCAACCCTCATCCTACCTGGGGGCCAATAGCTTCTGTATCTCCACATCTCTGGAGCCACATTGACATTTCCTGCCCACAGCTCCTGTTGTCAGGGTTGAAGCATAAGCCATTGCCAAAGACCTTCCTACACCCAGCAGTGACACCTCAGCACATATTTACACACTTGTAGGGCAAGCTCCCTTGACCACAGCAACTGCTGCTGTGGGCTGCCATTGCCAGGGAGGAAATGCAAGAGAAGTGTGTGCTTCCCAGTCATTTGCATACAGCTGTTCCCACTGAAAGCAACCCCTCTCACTTGGAGCAGGGCTGCAGTGCAGCCACTGCCATCACGACCTGAGCATTACAGCATAGGTCTAGTATCTTCTCCCACCCATGCCTACTGCATGAAGCACCTGCACACATCACCAGAGGTCCTGAGAACAGGTCTGACTGGTCTGGCTCCAACCCTCAAGTGCTCAAGCACACCTTCTGGGGGCCAGAGGATTGCATAGCCCAGTCCATGACAATGGACACCTGAGAATTCCTCCCAGGTGACTGAGTTTGGGCACACCAAACCTGCTGCTATCAGCTACCTGTGGACCTGGTACTGGCCTGCCAAGCCAATCACAGTTGCTGTCAATACCAGGATGGACAACTTGGAAGCCAGAGGTTTGTCCTGCCACTGCTACCGCTATCACCCATAGCATACTTCATGCCCAGGAGCCCAAAAACCTGCCCACCCAACTGGCCTACTGCTGTCACTACCAGCAACCAAGCAAGCCACCTGGAGGTTCAAGAATCAGCTATCTGGACTAGCTAACACTAATGCCAGTAAACACTGCCCTAGGTCCCAAGGAAAGGAATATTTGGCTTACCACTGCCATGACTAGAACCTGAAGACAGGCCTACCTGGCATCCAAGTCACCAGCAAAACTTCACCATAGCCTGTACTATGCCTGTACTATGCCTGTACTATGCCTTAAGGTGTAACTGCACCTTAAGCCACTGAGGAAATCACAAACACTGCTGACACTTATAACAGCTGAAGAAATAATATGTAGATTACACTACTGAAAACACCCTGAATTAAAACCAAAATGTCCTGCCCAAGCAACATCATAGATAATATGTTTAGGAAAAGGTTCTTCCCTACAATAGCAAAATCAAAAATTTGAAAAAGTGACCGTCACACCAGATGCACAGATAGCAATATAACAACATAAGAATCATAAAAAAACAAGGAAATATAATACCTCCAAAAGAAAACTATAATTCTTCAGTAAAATATTCGAATAAAAAACTATAAAAATCACAGAAAAAGAATTTAAATTAATAATATTAAATAAGCCAAATGACGTACAAAAGAATGCAGAAAAACAATACAAAGAAATCAGAAAAACAGCTCAGGATACCAATGGCAAACTTACCAAAGAGAAGTATCACAAAAAAGAATCAAACAGAAATTCTGGAAGTGAAGAATTTATTAAATGAAATACAAAATATATTCAAAAGTTTCAACAATAGAATAGATGAAGTAGAAGAAAGAATTTTAGACAAAGATTTTTCACAAGAATTTGTTTAAAAAGCTAATTTGACATATGGGACATCATAAAGCAAATAAATGTTTGAATTTTCTGGATCCCACAAGGTTAAAAAAAAGGGGTAGAAATGCTATTTAACAAAATAATGGCTGAAAATTTCTTAAGTCTAGCAAGAGATTTAGAAATCCAGTTACAGGAAGTTCAGAGATACCCAAACAGGCACAATTCCAAAAAGTATTCTCCATAAGACATTATGGTTAAATTCTAAAAAGTCAAAGACAGAGAGAATTCTAAAAGCAGCAAGAAAAAATGTCTAGTCACCTATAACGGAACCCCCATTCGACTAACAGAGGGTTTCTCACCAGAAACCTTACAAGCCAAGAGAACATGGGATGATATATTCAAAGTACTGAAAGAAAAATATTGTCAGCCAGGGATACTATACCCAGAAAACTTATCATTCATACATAAAGACTGGTCCTACAAGAAATGGGAGTCCTGCACCTGGAAGTAAAAGGACAATATGTACCATTATGAAAGTACATGAAAGTCTGAAGCCTGCTAGTAAAGCAAACACACAGATAAAGAAGAGAAAGAACTCAAATGTTACCAATACAGAAAAACCACCAAATGACAATAATAAAAAATAAAAGAGAAGGAAAGGAATAAAGAATAACAAAAGATAGGAAACAACCAGAAATCATTTAATATAATGACAGAAATAAGCTCTTGCATGTTAATATAAGCTCTCACATTGAATGTAAATGGTTAAAATTCCATTTACATGGAATTTTATAAAAGATATGTTTTATAAAATATATAAATTTTATAAAAGATATAAAGTAACTGGCTATATGCAAATAAATAAGTAAACAAAAAAGACCTCGCTGTATGTTGCCTACAAGAAAACTCATCTCACCAATAAAGACACATACACACTGAAAATAAAGGAATAGAAAATATATTCTATGCAAATGGAAACCAAAGCAATTCTAAGTAGCTATATTTATATCAGGTAAAACAGACTTTAAGTCAAAAATAATAAAAAGAGACAAAGAAAGTTGCTATGTAATAATAATAAAGTATCAAAAAAATAATTTAGAACAATCCTAAACACATGCACACCCAACACTGCAGTAACCAAAAATATAAAGCAAATCTCATGCCAATACAATAGTAGTTGGGACAGCAAAACCACACTGTCAGCGTTAGACAGATCATCCAGACAGAAACTTTAGAAGGAAATATTGGAGTTAAACTGCAATTTAGAACAAATGGACACAGCAGACATATGCAGAATATTTCATCCAATAGCTACAGAATACACATTATCCTCATTAGCATATGAAATACCCTTTAGGAAAGGCCATATATCAGGCCACAAAACAAGTGTCAACAATTTTTTTAAAATCAGGTTATATCAAGTATCTGTTTGGACCATAATAAAATAAAAATAGAAATAAATAATTTTTAAAAAACTTTGTAAATTGTACAAATCCATGGAAATTAAACAGCATGCTCCTGAATTGCCAATGGGTCAAGGAAGAAATTAAGAAAAAAATCAAAATATTTCTTGAAATAAAATTTTAAAAAATCTTAACAAAACCTGTGGAATATGGCAAAAGCAGTACTAATAAGAAACTTTATAGCAATAAATACCTATCTCAGAAAAGTATAAGTATTTTAAATAAAGAATGTAATAATGTACCTCAAAAAAAAATAGAAAAGCAAGAAGAAACCAGGCACAAAATTAGTAGAAAGAAAGAAAGGATAAAGATCACAGTGGAAATAAAGTACTGGAGATTAGAAAAAAAAAAATCTTTGTATTTCATTATATATAGATATAGTATATATATTCATAATGTATGTATATACATATAAAATACAAAGAACAAATGAAATGAAAAGTTTGTTTTCTGAAAAGACAGACAAAATCAACAAATTGTTAACTGGACTAAGCAAATCAAAAAGAGGAAGACAGCCCAAATACACAAAATCAGAAATGAAAAAGGAGACGTTACAATTGATACTACTGAAAAACAAAAGATTATTAGAGACTACTATGAACACCTATATGCTAACAAACTGGAGAACCTAGAGGAAATGGATAAATTCCTCAATCCATGCAACCTACCATGTTAGAATTCAGAAGAGAAAATCTGAATAGATCAATAATAAACAATGAGATGTAGTCAGTAATAAAAGGTTTCCCAACAAAGAAAAGCCAAGGACAAAATGGCTTCACTGTCAAATTCTACCAAACTGCTAAAGAAACACTAACACTAATTGTTATCCAACTTTACCAAAATATTGAAAAGGTGGAAATTCTATTTCTAAGAGGCCAGTATTACCCTAATACCAAAACCAGACAAGGACGCAACAACAAAAGAAAACTATAGGCCAATAACCCTGATGAACATACATAGATGCAAATATCCTCCACAAAATACTAGCAAACTGAATCTAACAGCACATCAAAAAGATAACGCAGGGCAGGCATGGTGGCTCGCTCCTCTAATCCCAGCACTTAGGGAGGCCAAGGCAAGTGGATCACTTGAGTTCAGGAGTTCGAGATCAGCCTGGCCAACACGGTGAAACCCTGTCTCTACTAGAAATACAAAAATTAGCCGGGCATGGTGGCAGGCACTTGTGATCCCAGCTACTCGGGTGGCTGAGGCAGGAGAATGGCTTGAACCTGGGAGGTGGAGGTTGCAGTGAGCCGAGATTGCACCACTGCACTCCAGCCTGGGCGACAGAGGGAGACTCTGTTCAAAAAAAAAAAAAAAAAAAGGTAATGCAACACAATCAAGGGGGTTTCCCACCCCACCCCCGCCAAGGATTCAAGTATGGCTCAACATATTCAAATCAATAAATTCAATTCACCACATAAGAAGAATTAAAAACAAAAACATATAATTATCTCAATAGATGCAGAGAAAGCATTTGATAAAAACCCTCAACAATTTAGGCATTGAAAACACATACCTTGCAATTATAAAAGCCAAATATGACAAACCCATGGCCAACATCATACTTAACTGGCAAAAGTTGGGATCATTTATTCTAAGAAGTAGAACAAGACAAGGATGCCTATTTTCACCATAGTACTGGAAGTCATATTTAACGTATCATTGGAAGTCCTAGCCAGAGCATTTAGACAAAAGTAAGAAATAAAAGTCATTCAAACTGGAAAAGAGAAAGTCAAATTTCCTCTGTTCAATGACAACATGATCTTATGTACAGAAAATCTTAAACACTTCTCCAAGATACTGTAATTGATAAATCACTTCAGTAAAGTTTCAAGATACAAAATCAACCTTAAAAAATTAGTAACATTTCTATACACCAATAACATTCAAGCTAAAAACCAAATCAAGAACTCAATCCCTTTTACAATAGCCACACACAAACACACAGATATGTAGGGATACATTTAACTAAAGAGACTGGTAAAAGAAATCTCTACGCAAATACTACAAAACACCAATTAAAGAAAATACAGGTAACACAAACAGATAAATATCTCATGCTCATGGATTGGAATAATCAATAGCATTAGAATGTTAATACTGCTCAAAGAAATCTATAGATTCAGTACGATTCCTATCAAAATATCAACATAATTTTTCACAGAATTAGAACAAACAATTTTAAAATTTACATGAAACCAAAAGTGCCTGAATAGCCAAATCAATCCTAAGCAAAAATAACAAAGCTGTATGCATCACATTTTCCAACTTCAAATTATAATCCAGGGATATATTAACCAAAACAGTATAATACTAGCATAAAAATCAACACATAGATGAATGAAATAGAATAGAAAACCCAGAAATAAGTTATGTATCTACAAGCAACTGATCTTCAACAAAGTTGACAAAATATACGATAGGGAAAGGACATCTTCCTATTCAATTAATGATGGTGGGGAAATTTGCTAGCCATATTCAAAATAATGAAGCTAAACACTTAGCTCTCACCAGTTACAAAAAAGTGATTCATCATGGAGTAAAGACTTAAATGTAAGACCTGGCACTGCAAAAATTATAGAAGATAACCTAGGAAAAAGTCTTCAGGATAGTGTCTCAGGCAAAGAATTTATGACTAAGATCTCAAAAGTAAATGCAATGTACACAAAAATAGACACAGAAATTCTATCAAACTGAAAAACTTCACAGCAATAGTAATAATAATCAACAGAGTAAACAGCCTGCAGAATGGGAAAAATATTTGCAAACTATGCATCCAACAGAGGGCTAATATCTAGAACCTAGAAGGAACTCAAACAACCCCAAAGTATAACCTCATTACAAAATGGGCAAATGGCATGAACAGACATTTCTCAAGAAATGGACATATCAATAGCCAACAAACATATTAAACAATGTCCAACATCAGAGGAATGATAATTAAAACCACCCTAAGTTAGCATCTCACCCAGTCAGAATGGGTGTTACAAAAATGAAAAAATAATGTGGGCAAGGATGAAGAAAAAAAGGGAACACTTACATTCTGATGGTGGGAATGTAAATTAGCACAAACTCTATGGAGAACAGTATGAAGATATTTCAATCAACTGAAAACAGAAATACCATTTTATGCACCAACCCCACTACAGGATATATATAGAAAGGAAAATAAATTATTACCTCAAAATACACCTGCACTTGTATGTTTATTGCAGCACTATTTACAATAGCAAAATCATAGAATCAACCAAATTGTCCATCAATGGATGACTGAAACTGGATAAAGAAAATGTGGTACATATACAGAATACCATGCAATCATTATGAAGAATAAAACAATGTCTTTTGCAGCAACATGGAACTGGAGGCCCTTATCCTAAGTGAGATAATTCAGAAGCAAAAAGTCAAAAACCACATGTTCCCACCTATAAGAGGGAGCTCAAAAATGGGTGAGCATATGGACATACAGAGGGGCATATTAGACCCTGGGGACTACAAAACTGAAGAGTGGGAGGGGGGTGAGAATTGAAAAATTAGCTATTGGTTATAATGTTCACTACTGATTTAATGGGAACACTAGATGCCCAAGCCCCACTACTACACAGTCTGTCCATGTAACAAACCTGTACATGTACTCCTTAAGTCCATAAAAATTAAAAACAAACAAATACATAAATAATTAAATATAACTCATATGAATGGCTAACAGATATAAGAAAAAATGTTCAACATCACTAATCATCAGATAAATGCAAATCAAAACCACAAAGAGATATTATCTTACCCAGTTATAATGGCTATTATTAAAAAGACAGAAATACTGAGAAGGATGTACAAAAAAAAGGCATTATTGGTGGTGGGAATGTAAATTAGGTCAGCCACTATGGAAAACAGTATAAAGATTTCTCTAAAAAACCAAAACAGAGCTTCCATGTGATCCAGCAATCCACTACTGGGTTGATATGATTTGCCTCAGCCCCACCCAAATCTCATCTTGTAGCTTCCATAATTCCCACAGGTTGTGGGAGGGACCCAATGGGAGATCATTGAATTATAGGGGAGGGTCTTTCCCATGCTGTTCTCATGATAGTGAATAAGTCTTACAAAATTTCATGGTTTTAAAAATGGTAGTTCCCCTGCATAAGCTCTCTTTGCCTGCTGCCATCCATGTAAGATGTGACTTGCTGCTCCTTGCCTTCCACCATAATTGTGAGTCCTCCCCAGCTATGTGGAACTATAAGTCCATTAAACCTCTTTTTCTTTCCAGTTTTGGGTATGTCTTGATCAGCAGAATAAAAACAGACTAATACATGGGTATTTATCCAAAAGAAAATAAATTGTATATCAAAGGCATACCTTTATTTATTATTTATTTGTTACACCATTATTCACAATTACAAATATATGGAAGCAGTGTAATGTTCATTAACAGGTGAATGGATAAATAAAATGTTGAATATATATGCCCAATGAAATACTATTTGGTCTTAGTGAATAATGAAATCATGTCATTTGCAGCAAAATTAATGGAACTGGTGGTCATTGTGTTAAGTGAAGTAAGCCAGGCACAGAAGGGCAAATATTGCCTGCTGTCACTCATATGTGGGAGCTAAGAGGTTGAACTCATGGAGGTAGAGAGTAGAGTGACAGATACCAGACACTGGGAAGGATGTGTGGTTGGGGGTAGATAAAGAGATATTGGTTAATGGTTAAAAACATACTGTTAAACAGAAGGAATAAATAATAATGTTTCATAGTAGACAGAAGGAATAAATTATAATGTTTGATAGCAGACAGAAGGAATAAAGCATAACATTTGTTAGTAGAGTAGGGCCACTATACCTTACAACAGTGTATTGTATATTGCAAAATAGCTAGGACAGAGGACTAGAAATGATTCCAACACATAGAAGTGATAAATACTCAAGGACACCTCAAATACCCTGACTTCATCATTGCACAGGCTATGCATATAATAAAATGTCACTTGTACACCATAAATGTGTACAAATACGTGTACGTATTATGTGTATTTACACATAATAATATTTTCTCAAAAACTTAAACGTGAAACTGTCATGCAATCCAGCATTTCTCCTTTAGGGTATAAACCAAAAGGAGTTCAAAGCAGGGACTCAAATATTTGTACACTGAGGTTCGTAGGAGCATTTTTCATAACAGCCAAATGAGAGAAAAAATCCAAATGCCCATTGATTGGTGAATGGATAAGCATAACGTTATATATATGTACAATGAAATATTTAAGCTCAAAAAGGAAGGGAATACTGATGGATGCCACAAAATAGATGTTCCTTAAGATGTTATGCTAAGTGAAACAAATCACTCACAAAAGACAAATATTTATGTGGTTCCATTTTATATGAATAAGAACATGAACTTGTGAGAATCTAAAAGACATTTTTTACAAATTTCAGATAAGCACAGAAACTTTTACAAGACTGTCATTTAAAAATTTGCATATCAAGCATTATCTATATCCCAAATACTCCCAAGTGAAAAATAATTTGCTTATTTCATTTAGAGAAAGACAGATGTTAAAGTTTAGGTTTCAAGAATTATTCAGAAATGTCCATTTAGTATGAATACTTTGTATTTTTAGCAGACCACATGTAAAGAATGTGTCTATATTTTTTTATGAAATACATTTTGGATTGCAAATTTCTTTTGTTTAACAATAGTCTGTGTCCCACCAGTAGCAGGAAAGAATCATGGAGGCATTTAAATATATTTATGATAAATCCAGGTTTGTTTGTTTTTTTCATTCTAGCTGACAGTTCAGGAGGAAAGTTTCTTGGCTCTGACAGATAGCCCACTCCTCTGCCTCCACAAAATACTGAGATACACACCAGGGAACAATGCATATTTTCATTTTTTTTTTTTTGGAATTTGGAATTTTAGTTGTGTCATGAGACTGATACCAAAAAGCAACCTTAGAGGAAAATACCTTTTATTGACTGCAATAGTATTGTGAAAAGTTCAATCATGTGGGTGCATATAGACCCTGTATTTGAAGATAAACATTCAATTTCAGTAATTTTATTTTGGTATTGGGTGTCTTATTAGGAAATGGCATAGCTCACTGCTCAGTGAGTCATGTAAGTGGGTCAAAAGAGGTGAATGCAAGTTTATGGTTTGGGACCAACCAATTTGATAGTGATTAATTTGATATTTCTTGAGATCAAGTTGACCATTTATGGTCAAAATAATAATAGAAAAACACAATATGTCCATTGTACCTTTGCTTAAAAAATACATAAACATCATTTTCTAAATAGCATTTTGTATTATCTACCTCGCTTGTAAAGTAGGTAGAGCAAATCTGGAAACAAAGACACAAGAACGTGTCTGAGAACATAAAATTAAAAGTATAAATATAGGGCATTGGATTTGCCTTTGTTTTGGTTTTATTTTTAAATTATATTTAAAAATTGATAGATAAAATTTTATGTATTTACCATGTATAACATAGTGTTTTCAAGCATATGTCTATTGTGAAATGACAAAATCTAAGCAATCAAAATCTACGTTACCTCACATTGTCATCAATTTTGTGTTGGAAACATTTTGCATAGGAGCATCAGATTTGAAATTTAAAACAAGTCTTCCATTGATCATTTCAAATCATTACACATATTTTGAATGTATACATCTACTTGTCTTCACAAAACTCTCTTTTATTCTAAAGTTTCCTTTTGGCTTATGAGTATGCTCCATAACAACTACTTCAGTGCCAAATCTATTAATTTTTCTATTTATTTTTTAAACTTTAAGTTCAGAGTACATGTGCAGGCTTGTTATACAGGTAAACTAGTGGCATGGGGGTTTGTTGTACAGGTTATTTCATCACCCAGGTATTAAGCCTAGTACACATTAGTTATTTTTGCTGATCCTCTCCCACCTTCTCCTGCCCTTCACCTTCCAGTAGGCTCCAGTGTCTGTGTGTGTCCCCTCTGTATGTCCATGTGTTCTCCTGATTTAGCTCTCACTTATAAGAGAGATGGTGAGATTTGGTTTCTGTTCCTTCGTTAGTTTGCTGAGGATAATGGCCTCTAGCTTCAGCCATGTTCCTGAAAAGGACATGATCTTGTTCTTTTTTATGGCTACATAGTATTCCATGGCTTATATGTGCCACATGTTCTTTATTTAGGAAACCATTGGTGAGCATTTAAGTTGATACCATATCTTTGCTATTGTGAATAGTGCTGCAGTGAACATACATGTGCATGTATCTTTATGACAGATTGATTTATATTCCTTTGGGTATACCCAGTGATATGGTTTGGCTCTGTGTCCCCACCCAAGTCTCATATCAAATTGTAATCCCTATGCATCAAGGAAGTGACTTGGTAGGAGGTGATTGGCTCATGGGGGTGGTTTCCCCCATGCTGTGAGAATGAGGGAGTTCTCATGAAATCTAATGGTTTTAAACTTCCTTGCTCTGTCTTGCTCTTGTCCGCCACATGTAAGATGTGCTTCGCTTCCCCTTTACCTTCCTTCATGATTGTAAGTTTCCTGAGGCTTCTCCAGCTATGCAGAGCTGTGAGTCAGTTAAACCTCTTTTGTTTACAAATTACCCAGTCTCAGGTAGTATCTTTATAGCAGTATGAAAATGGACTAACACACCCAGTAATGGGATTGGATTGCTGAGTTGAATGGTAGTTCTGTTTTTAGCTCATATAGGAACCACCCACACTGCTTTCCACAATGACTGAACTAAGTTACACTCCCACAAATGGTGTATAAGCATTCCTTTTTCTCTGCAACCTCACCAGCATCTAATATTTTTTCACTTTTTAATAGTAGCCATTCTGACTGGTGTTAGATGGTATCTCATTGTGGTTTTGATTTTCATTTATCTAATGGTCAGTGATGGTGAGCTTTTTTTTATGTGCTTGTTGGCCATATGTATGTCTTCTTTTGAAAAATGCCTGTTCATGTCCTCTGTCCACTTTTTTGTGGGGTAGTTTGTTTTCTTGTAAATTCATTTAACTTCCTTATAGATACTGTATATTAGACCTTTGTCAGATGCATAGTTTGCAAAATTTTCTCTCACTGTAGATTATGTTTATGCTGCTTATAGTTTCTTTTGCTGTGCAGAAGCTCTTTAGTTTAATTAGCTAATATTTCTCAATTTTGCTTTTTTTTGCAGTTGCTTTTGGCATCTTCTTCATGACATCTTCACCCTTGCCTATGTCCAGAATGGTATTTCCTAAGTTGTCTTCCAGGGCTTTCGCAGTTTTGGGTTTTACATTTAAATCTTTAACCCATCTCAAGTTGACTTTTTTACATGGTGTAAAGAAAAGGTCCAGTTTGAATCTTCTGCATATGCCTTATCCCAGCACCATTTATTTACTATGGAGTCCTTTTCCTATTGCTTGTTTTTGTCAGCTTTGTCAAATATCAGTTGGTTTTAGGTGTGTGGCCCTATTTCTTGGCCTCTATTCTGTTCCACTGGGCTATATGTCTGTTTTTGTACCAGTACCATGATGTTTTGGTTACTGTAGCCCTGTATCACAGTTTGAAGTTGAGTAATGTGATGCCTCCACCTTTGTTCCTTTTGCTTAGAATTGCCTTGGTTATTCAGACTCTTTTGTGGTTCCGTATGAATTTTTAAATAATTTTTTTTTCTAGTTCTGTGAAGAATATCATTGGTAATTTGGTAGGAATAGCATTAAATCTATAAATTGCTTTGGAGAGGATGACAGCCCTAAATTTAAATGAGCTTTTCTTAATAGACATTTATTTCATGTTTACCTGTTCTATGGTTTCTCAACCATGGCACTATACACATTTTTGCTCATATAATTCATTGTTCTGGAGGTTGTCCACTGCATTGTAGGATGCTTAGCAGCATCCCTGGCCCCTCTACCCACCAGATGCCAGAATTATCCTTGCTTTCCCAGTTGTGACAACCGAAGATGTCTTCAAACATTGCAAAATGTCATCTGGGGTTTTAAATAACATCCAACTGAGAACAACCAATTTATGCAAAATATTTATATAACTTCATTTACTATTTGGATATGTTTGGGTACTGATAAGCCTAAAGATTCTTCCTTTAGTTCAGTTGCTTGCTCCTTGCTTAAGTCTTTGGGCTGGTTCACAGGGAATTAAGTAAAAGCCATTGTCCCACAACAGGTCTTATGGTGGGTGTATTTCTCCTTTTAGGAAGACTTACAGGCTGGTTGACATAAGTACCAACAACTCTAGCACTGGCTGAATGTGTTTTGCCAACTGAGTAATCTAGGTTGATAAGCTAAACACAGTTGGCAGTAGGATATCTTTCTCACCAGAAGCCTTGGCATTGAAGTGATTCTAGTTGTGGGTACATGATTTTATCTTTGTAAACTTCTTGTTATGGATTATGATATTGGTAATTATCATCAACTAATAATTAACAAGAAGAAGGGTATTTAATGTAGACCCAAGGCAGAAGTTGATTTCCCCCCTTTTTTAGTAAAGGAAATAACAATTCCGGGTTTTAATGATCCTGGTGGTACTGAGTCCCTGACCAGTTTTTTAGGAATTATCAAAAAGAAATCTGGATTCCATTTTAACAATAGGAAATCCAGCTTAATACCCTTAAATTCAAACCAGTATGCTAAGTGTATCCATTTTCCCAAACTTTAATTACTCAAGCAACAGAATATGCCATACTAGAAATCTATAGAAGGCAGGTAGCATCTTTTTGGCTCCTTCTAATTCCGTATACTCAGTAAGAACTTTAACTTATCACGTTATTTTAATATTTACAGTGTTTATTACCTAATCTTACTATCACACCCTCAAAGAGGTTAAGTAACTTACCCAATGTCTAACAGCTAGGAACAAGTAGCGCCATGGTTCAAATTCAAGTATTTCTGTTTTCAGAGCCCACTCTTTCTAAACTACTCTGCCTTTAGTGACAATGAATCATTTTTCCTGAAGAAAGAGATGATGTTTCACACTGCATTTGAAAGTAGTACAGCACACCTGATGTAGAGAAAGTAATTGTTTCTTTCTCTTTGTTTATCTTTAGAGATGCATACTTTACATACTTCTGCTGAGAGGAACAGGACATAAAGATTCCTACCACTAATAAACTGCTACTGGTTTGATTACTGAGCCTTAATAAGTCCATTCAGGAGCATTATTTGTGAGGCATGGAATAATATAATTCTGATATAGTGCATGAAGTGTGCAAGGAAACTCATAAACTCATAAAAAATGAGAATTTATACTTTTGATTCCAAAGTATTATCACCTATTTTATGCCTGTCTTCCACATGCCGACTTTATGCTAGGTATTTGGGGTAAAACGTTATATAAGCATAGTCTCTTTCCTTAGTTCCTAGGGCTGCTATAACAAATCACCACAAATGTGGTGGCTTAATATGACATAAATTATATTCTATCACAGTTCTTTAGGACAGAAACAGAAATCAAGGTATCAGTAGTACCAAGGCCACTCTAAAGGTTATAGGGGAAAGATTCCTCTTTGCCTCTTTGAGCTTCTGAATGTGACTCCCAGAATTCCTTGGCCTTTGGCTGTATGACACTAATCTCTGCCTGTGTCTTCACATACTCTTATCTGCTGTCTGTGCTTTTCTCCTTTGTCTGTTATAAGGACATGTATCATTGGATTTAGGACCCTTGCAATCCCTGCCCTTACAACTTAGATCTGGGAGGGTTTATTGTTAAGCAGAAGATTTCTAATATAGAAAGTGTGATCTATTTTAGTCCTCACTATGATGTCATATTAAACTTGAAACTTATGTTTAGGAAGAAACTGGACATGTTGACTGGAGGCCAGGACATTTTCTGGGCACTGGCTATTTCTGTTCCTTCAAAGGCCTGGCCTGCTAATCAAAAAGAACTCATTTGATATCCACATCACTCTATATGTGGCCCCAAATCCCATAATATTCTTACACAGCATGATAACTACTGGCAACACCAAATCATACACTGCTGTAGGTCAGACAATATTTGGGCTCTTTGAATGGCTGTAGATTTGGAGACGTTTGGACTTGCTTGTTTTCAGATGACAAATGTCCACCTAAATCTGATAATTGGCTTATTATGTAATTTATTGGTTTTATTATAGTAGAGATTGGTAACCTACAGTATGATTTTCAGCTAACCTGGTAATCAGATAACTCAGATAATCCAGGATGATGTTATTTTGATATCCCTAACTTAATTACATCTGCAAAGACCCCTTTTCCAAAGAGAGTCACATTCAAAAGACCTGGGGTGTAGGGCAAGGCATACTTTTGGGGGCCACCGGTCAACCCACTGCAGTTTCTTCTCTGGAGGAATTCAAAATGTAACATGGGAAATTGACAGGCAAACAAATACATGCTAGAATTTTACAGATCCTGTGACAGAAGTCTGTACATGACATAGTAGGGGACACAAAGGAGTAAAACACATACCATCTGGAGGGAATTCAAGAAAGCCTGCATTTAAAAAAAGATACTTCTTCAACTTGTTCTTGAAACCGAAGAATGAAAATATAGGAGAAAGAAATTGTTTGGGCTTCCTAAGCAGAAGTAATGCACTGTATTTCATTGCCTGCAGATGTGTTTTGTTTGGCCCGTACCATATTTGCTTACACAATGTTTAAAAATTAGTTGAATTAGTTGTCAACGTTTAAATCCTGAAACATTTTACACAATAATCTGGATTTCCTGCTTGTTTTTAAAAAGTGGAAGATCTAGCATTATTAGTCCTATATTAATGTTTGACAAAAATCAGCTGGAGCTGAGTGGAAATACTCCCTTTGGATGAACCTGCACTTTCCAGTTCTAAAATATCCATAAAACTCCCTCTCATTTATGACATAATTAGGCCAAGTGTCAAGTGGCATTTGTTGTTGTTGCTGCTATCATACTTGTGCTGTTTTCTGCATGATAGAGTTAGGAGTAAAGACAAATATTAACTGTGTCTCTATGAAAAAAAAGCTAAGTAAATGATAGAGAGGACTTTGTTGTTTAAAACAATGTGAGAGTGCATACTGGTATATAGAAGGAAATAACTTTTTTGTCTTTAATATGCAAAGTGTGTCTGGGCTGAAAATAAAAAATGTTCTTATCCTTGCTCACTTGATTCACTTGATTTATTGATGTTCCCTGTGCATTTTGCTTCTGTGGGCATTGGAATTGCAACCCCCACCCTTACAACTTAGATCTGGGAGGGTTTATTGTTAAGCAGAAGATTTCTAATATAGAAAGTGTGATCTATTTTAGTCCTCACTATGATGTCATATTAAACTTGAAACTTATGTTTAGGAAGAAACTGGACATGTTGACTGGAGGCCAGGACATTTTCTGGGCACTGGCTATTTCTGTTCCTTCAAAGGCCTGGCCTGCTAATCAAAAAGAACTCAATTGATATCCACATCACTCTATATGTGGCCCCAAATCCCATAATATTCTTGCACAGCATGATAACTAATGGCAATACCAAATCATACATTGCTGTAGTCCAAAGAATATTTGGGCTCTTTGCATGGCTGTAGATTTGGAGACGTTTGGACTTGCATGTTTTCAGATGACAAATGTCCACCTAAATCTGATAACTGGCTTATTATGTAATTTATTGATGTTATTATAGTAGAGATTGGTAACCTACAGTAAGATTTTCAGTTAGCATTTGAGATTATGATAATAACTAATAGAATATTTCTAAATTGGAATTAGAAGATTGTTTTATGACAGAGAGTCAGGACTTGCCATTTGGCAAACATCAAAGTCATTGTTTGGTGTGTAATAGTACAAAATCATCTTGCTTCACAGAGAAAGTTTATCTGTTGTTCCCAAATGAAACAATTTTTCTGAAATAGAAGGCCCAGAATTGGTCTCTGACAATTAATAAAGACAACAAAGATAGCAAAATAATTTTTATATCTTAGGGCCAAAACTTTCAATTTAATAATTAAAACAAGTTCTGGTGAGCTCTGAACTTGGCAGAATTGGTGGCAGCATAGACTTTGGATTTTCCAAATTCCCCACATAAAACAAAGGGGATCAACTAGATAGGAAAACCAGAAATATCTGTTAAAAAAAGAAAAAAACACTGCAGTAAGCAAATGCAAAAACAAAAACAAAACAAACAACAACAACAAAAACACCAACAGTCACAAAACTCTTATATCATCACTGGAAATCATGGAAGGGTACTTGACAACAGCTGAATCTGAGGAAGTCTTTGTTCACTCAAAAAATTAGTTAATACAAAGGGTTGTCAGAGATTTTAGGGGCTGAAACTGTCTATTCCCTATGAATTCTAGAAATGGACTATCTGGGGAGCTGTACTAAAACAGAATCGAACACTGGAAACAGTGCTGTAAATTGAAGAAGAATTGAGAAGGATAAAATAAAAATAGGTGAAGAATAGATATGATTAAAATACAAGTGGAAGGGGAAAACAAAGCCAGGGAATCTCAGGAAATCAAGATATTATATTTTAGTTTACACCACGAAAACAACAGAAAAGGAAAAAAATTAGAAATACATAACTTTAGAAAAATATAATTTCTTCTAAAAGTTAAAAAGCTAAATTTATATAAAAATAAGTAACAGAAATTTATAAAGCCAAAATCTGATGCAATGTTACTATAAAACGTAAAAAAAATAAAGAGCAAAATAACATCCCTGGAAATCATGAAAGCACACTACATAGACATGCCCACAAAATCAATGCTGTAATACACAGTATCAAAGCAAGCTAGAAGACATTAGAAGATGATACCAGAGTGAAACAATATAAACCATAATTTAAGAAAACTAATAAAATACTTGAAAATAGTCAAAAAAGAATTAAAAATAAAACCTTTTTCAGAATTAAACACAAAACATGAATAAAATTAAGAACTAACAAACACAGCAAATAATGATTCAAAAGAAATAAATGCTGAAAAGCATAAAACTTTATAACAAAATAAAAAAAGAGCTAAAAGGATTCAAGAGAGAAAGAATATTAAAAATAGGTAAAGAAGATACAACTTACAAACAACAGAAGTCCCTGAAGAATAAAAACAAAGCAAGAGAACAGAAGAAATACTAAATGCTACAAAAAAGAAATCTTTCTTAAAATTAAGGAAAGAGAGAGAGAGACAGAGAGAGAGAGAGAACTACATATCAAAAACATACATTATATGTCAAATCAGGAAAATCAACACTAAAACATATTCTAGTAAAGTTATGTGAAAGAAAAACGAATCATTTAAACAATGGACCAAAAATAGCACACAATATATAATTAGACTTTTATCTGACTTCTTGACGGCAACGCTTTATCCCAGAAGATAATGGAGTAAATTTTTTGGAAAAGGAAAAGAATGTGAACCAAAGAGTTTATATTTAGCAAAGCTGAATGAAGAACATAAATAAAATGTGGTCAGCATGCAATAATTCAACAAAAGCCTAAGTTATTCTTAAATCTACTAGTGAATGATGTCAGACAACCAAAATGACTAGAGAGACATGTATATTAAGACTAGTAAAGATAATTAAATATGTAAGTTTTTATAGAATTTCTATTGAGGATTAAAGGAAGATACTAACCTGTGTAATAGCTATGTGATCTGACAATATGGACGTAGACAAAGTCTAAAAAGGGACACTGGAGATAGCATGCATGAAAATATTTAATTGTTTTTAGTAATCACAAATGAGTACTTTTTTTTTAATTCTTTATACACTTGAGGACCTGGATTCTCAGTTTGGAATTAAGGAGATAAGAATGTAATAGAGAAGAAATTACAATATGGTAAAAACACCATATTTCTGAATTTAAATTGGAAATTATGGATGAACTCAGTGTGCATCATCTCTCTATAAACAATAAATAACTCAATATCAGTGAGTATCTCTAGCACCCAGATTTTGGTCCTAAAATACTATCTATTATTAAAAATGTTGAGACTTTTGCAGAAAAGATGGCTGATTTCAAGTCTGAAGAAAAAATGCACACTAAAACTGGAATATCTTTATACATCACAAATGAGACTACTAGTGTCATATTAATAGACTCAGAGGCAAACATGAAGAGCTCACCACTGACTTCAAATAGGAAATTTTGAGCTCCAGTAAGGATAACAATGTTAGTGGATTGAAACTCATCAAATATATTTAAACTCATTCGTTTATAATAACATTAAAAAACAGCTAATTGGTAATTTTGAAAGATGATGAGGAACCAACTTATTATCTTGAAAATTGGATATGTAATGAAAGAAGTCAAGCATTTATCTTTCTTTTCTATATGAACTGCACAACTGAGTAACCAAATAGTGTGTAAATAAAATGACTACCTTATAAAATTATCTCTGTTAAAATAAAAGACAAGTTACAAAATTTAAATCTAGACATTCAATGTCAATGGCTGCTAACAACACAAAAGAGAAAGCAGGTACTATGATAAAAGAACAAATCTATCCAAAAGTTTGTCATAGGGATAGAACTCAAGTCTGATCAAGACTCCACCAGTCCGTTTACACTAAATACAGAGTTCAGAAGAACATGTTGGAACACAGCACAATATACAATCAACAAAATCCAGATTGTAAGGAATTCTGTGGGTCAAATGTTCTGGGTCTTTGAGAGAGAAATTATTAAGGAAAAAAAATAGAGAAAGACATGGAGTGGAAACCATAGCTTTAAATAAAAGACATTGTCAAGTTGAAAGAAAATGTGCTGACCATGTTCTGCCTAAGCTTGAAAAAAATGGTCTGGAATTTCTACCTTTAAGTCACATGACATCTAGACTGTTAATAATCTCAGTTTGACATTCTTCTAAACAGTTCAATAAACATGCAACTTTCTGGAATTAGAAGGTAATTTTCCAACTGGAATAGTTGTGTACAAAACATATTAAGAATTTTTAGGATAAAAAGGAAGAATATATGTTTATTTAACTCAATTTCGTCCTTTTTCCCTACTCAGTACTTTCAAATATGCCATTTTCTGTGTCTGAAATTGGATCTGATAGCTCGTCATCCTTCATTTCTGTGTCTAACATATCAAATTTTGAGACAAGCTCCTCTGTGATCACTCTTTAAACCAACTTCTGTTCCTTATGAAAACAAATTCTTGTTTTATTGACTCTGCCCATATTGTGTAGAGTTGCCCACGTGAGAAATGTTGCCCGTATCTCAATCAGTAGCAATTTTGGGGATCTCATTAGAAACCTGTTGGGGAACAGGACCCCAAATCTGGCCATAAACTGGCCCCAAAACTGGCCATAAACAAAATCTCTGCAGCCCTGTGACATGTTTGTGATGGCCATGACGCCCACGCTGAAGGTTGTGGGTTTACCGGAATGAGGGCAAGAAACACCTGGCCCACTCAGGGCGGAAAACCGCTTAAAGGCATTCCTAAGCCACAAACAATCTCATGAGCAATCTGTGCCTTAAGGACATGTTCCTGCTGCAGATAACTAGCCAGAGCCCATCCCTTTGTTTCTGCCCATCCCTTTGTTTCCCATAAGGAATACTTTTAGTAAATCTATAATCTACAGAAACAATGCTTATCACTGGTTTGCTATCAATAAATATGTGGGTAAATCTCTGTTCGAGGCTCTCAGCTTTGAAGGCTGTGAGACCCCTGATTTTCCACTCCACACGCTATATTTCTGTGTGTGTCTTTAATTCCTCTAGCGCCACTGGGTTAGGGTCTCCACAACCGAGCTGGTCTTGGCAGAAACCACTCCTCGTTTTCTCTACCCATTGCAACCGAGTATCTGTTAAATGTCTCTCACTGGCCTCTCATTACACTTTATGTTTTGCAACTCTGGAAAATGTTTTTCTTTAATATTTCCCACCACAGACACAGAATCTCAAAAAGCAAATTTATTATAGGCTGTGTAGCTTATAATCATACCTTTTTATATATATCCTTGAATTTTGTGATCATTTTTAGTCATCTTTTTAAAAAATGTGGCAACATACATGCAAAAAATTTTGCATATATATGTATACATTGTATTCTTTATATATTTATTGCCCAGTGTCCCTACACACTAGAAATGATGGTTCATGAAAGCATTAAATGTGTATCTACATATTTTTTCATCACAATTCCCAGTTCCTAGCATTATACATGAAAGAGAAGCCTGTTGATATCTATTAAGTAAATGCCTAAGTATCTAAACAAATTTAATTTGTTAATACCTTTCTTTATGTGCATTACCCAGTATAAATACATGATTCCAAATGTGATCTATTGCAGAGTGCAGTGATTCCACACGTTCCCTTTATCTGAATGTCCTCCAACCAACTTTTATTATTGACATTTTTAATACAGTGCAATTTGATTGTCATTTATCTTTGTTAAATTGTCTTTTACATTTTCTAATGTAGGAGTCCAATCTGTTGAGATCATTTTGGATATTCCAAATATGAACTGTCTTTCCAAGATTTATAGAAGCAATAAATTTGCCTTCATACAAGGCATTGATAAAAATATTGCACAATGAAGCCCACTATAGAATACTGAGGGCCCAAATGGCCTTTTCTTTTATAGGCGTGGGTCTCAAAATCAACTACATTTATAATATTCTTCCTCAGAATTGTAATCCAACTCTACTTTATTGTTTCTGTTTCCAAAGGTTGCTTGAGGAAATTTCTCAAATGTTGGGATGAAGACAAAGTGAGACTGAAACTTAAAGAGAGAAACAGAGGAAATGGGAAAGAGAGAACTATTGATTAAATAATCTGTTAATGTGATCAAGATGAAAATGAGGATCATTTGGCATAGTTTATTTTTAACAAAAGTATTTTTGAATTCCTGTGATACCACCTTTATTTCTGAGTCCTAAAATATTATTCAGTTAGCATTGCTTTCCCAGAAATTTGTGGAATTCATTCATTGTTTCCCTAGTTTAATTTTTAAAGTATATACCTTCTTTCCCTTGGAAATTTGAGAAAATATTTGCATAAACACCAGCCTTTAGCAACCCTTAAACATTTTGTATAATTATGCTTGATGGATTTCAAGAGGCTTTATAGTAAAATATACATATTAATTTTATAATAAATATTTATCAGATATTAATTTTGTCAGAGTGTTGGGAATCTGGCCATACTCTAATAGATATTACAAATAGGTGCATTTATTTGTTGAAAAATATTTGGAATATTTTTCCAAATATTTTTCAACAAATTGCAGCATCTGATTGCAGCATCTGATAAAGACTAAGATTTAATTTTTATGTCTAATTTATCTTATGTGTCTTAAACACTAATTTAAAAAATTTATTGAATTAGCAAAATAGTCAATTTGTGGAAGACTGGTGGGTAGACTAGACAGTTCTAAGACAAAAATTGTTGATATTGTCCCTAGAATACTTATAGAAAAGTAAGTTGGTTACAAACATCAGAAACTTTCTTCATCAATTCTGATGGCTCAGACTTTGACTTCACTTCTAACCATTGCTACTGCCACTTACTAGACAGGTAAACTTTTCCCCATTTCTTAAACTTACCAGCCTTTCTCCTATTTGTGTTATGAGATAATAGTCCTTTACATAATACATTTTTGAAAAATGAAACTAAAGTGGTAGATTTAAGGCAATTTTCATAGTACTTAACACCTAAAAATATCTCAATAAATGTTTATTTTCATAATAACTTCCATAATGAATAAGACTGCAACTGCTCATTAATGTGCATTTGTGCATTTCATCTATTAATACATTATAAATGAGCTAGAATAGAACATAAAACCATAATGTGTATTTTTCTGTATGCATATGTTTATATTCTCCTTATTTTGGATCACCCTGCCTAATGCAATCCAGATTTGACAGAGGACAGAGAAAAATTAGGTTGGGTGGAGCCTTATAAACTTCATAACATAACAGTAGGGGGCTGTTTTTGGATTAAGATTGTTTTATTGCCAAACAACAACAACAACAACAATTCTGAAGAAGCAATGGTATATATTCTGAGACTTGGCCTGAAAGACACCAAGCAATTCAGTTCCCTGACCAAAAATAGTTTCTGTTATTTCTTTACCAAAGAAATCAGAACAGTCTGTAACATGCTTTTAGGAAATGAAAAGATACCAAAGTTCAAATTAGGAAAATATATGGAAATATGAGAAATGAAAGACTTGAACCAATTTGGCTTTATCTACGTTTTATAATAAAGAGGTTTAAATCATTGGGATTTTTCTGATTATCAGGCTTAGAAACATTGTCATTAAAAATAAAACATGTGGTGGCCATATTAAAAATGAGAACAACTAGTTGCTTCATTCTTGAGAAAATGCATCATCAGGCTTGATTTTGCCTCTGAACTCTGAAATATGGAATGAAAAAGAAAACCCATGAAAGAACTAAACTTGGGCTTATTTTGTTTTGAAATTATTATTCTCTTTAGAAAAAAAGAACAAAAAAAGTCATGTTCCTCCTTATTAGTAAATTAGAAGGCCCTTAAAAATTTTCTGAGAAACTTCTGTAAGTCTGCCCAATAATACTCTGAAGAATATTTGCAAACTATTCTAACTTAAGATTACAGGTTATCCTGGCAAAATATAATTTTTCTTGGTCACAATAAGTAGGTTTGATTCTCAGCTACCTCACCTCTTATGTCATTGTGGAGAAATTACTTAATCTCTCTAAGGCTCAATGTCATCATCTGTAGTAAGGTGACAACAGTTTTAAAGATTAAACATGATAAAGAGTATAAAGTACTTAGCACAATACTAGGTACATGTAAGGTCAATAATAAAAATTATAATATAAAATGTATATTAATAATATATAAATATATATTATGTTTATAAATGTTATTAATTATATTCAACTACTAATTATAAATGTACAATATATTTATAATATAGTATAACTTTATAATAAATATAATATAATATTATTAGTATCAATATTAGTATTATTAGTGGTTTTCATCTTTCCCTACCAAATTGGAATCTGTAGCAGTGCCAAAGAAAGCATTAGTGGATGAAAAAATTGAACATATTATCTTCTACCTACATATAAGTGAATATTTCTGTTTTTTTCTCTTAAAGAGAAAGCTATTTTCTGCATCCAGGGCTTTGCCATGATTTCCTGTTTGTCCAGCGGCTATATATTACTCCTCTCTTGGTTCTTTGTACTCATCCTTCAGGTCTCCATTTAGACAACTACACTAGAAAGCCTTCCCTGAACCTCCTCTGAGTGGACTCTCATGTACTCCAGTGATATACTGTATTTTATTCCCCATATCACACCACCACATTGACTTACAATTGCCTGTGCAGTCACTACCTTTTCTTGCAAAACAATAACCTCCTTGATGGTAGGGCTCATATTTATTTTTTCGTCATTATATCCTCAGCAATATAATCAGTTGCCTGGTATGGCATAATATATTGTCTTTGTGTTTATTAGTTTAATTAACAAGCAGATGAATCTGCACAGACCAGCATGTAACATTTGCATGGCTTGGGGCAAAAGTGTAAATTGAAGCCCAAATTAACAGATGTCCAAATATTTAAAAGTTATATGCCACTTTAACAAGTATTTTTTTGTATAAATTTAAGGGGTACAACTGCAATTTAGTTACAGCGATAAAGTGCATAGTGGCGAAGTCTGGGCTCTCAGTGTATCCGTTGCCCAAAAAATGTATGTTGTACCTGTTAAGTAATTTCTCATCATCCAATCCCCTGATCCCAATGCTCTTTTGAGCCTTCAGTGTCTATCATTATACACTCGATGTCCATGTATACATATTTTGCTCCCATTGTACCTGAAAACATGCAGTATTTTTGTTTCTGTTTCTCAGTTGTCTCACTTAAGAAAATGTCCTCCAATTCCATCCGTTTCTACAAAATACATGATTGTATTCATTTTATGGATGATTTGTATTCCATTGTGTATATATACCAAATTTTCTTTATTCAATCATCTGTTAATGGACGGTTAGGTTGCTTCCAAGTCTTTGCTATTGTGAATAGTGCTACAATAAACATACAAATGCAGGTATCTTTTGGATATGATTTTTTTTCCTTTGCGTAGATTCTCAGTAGTGGAATTGTTGGATTGAATGGTAGGTAGTACCATACTGTTTTCCATAAAGTTTATACTAATTTACAACCCCACAAACAGTAGGAAATGTAAAACTCCATACTGTTTTCCATAAAGATTATACTAATTTACATTCCCACAAACAGTGTATAAGTGTTCCCTTTTCCCTGCATCCTTACCAACAACATCTGTTATTTTTTGTCTTTTTAATAATAGCCATTCTGACTGATATGATAGCTCATTGTAGTTTTAATTTGCATTTCTCTGATGATTAGAGATGCTGAACATTTTTACCATGTGTTTATTGCCAATTTTATGTCTTCTTTTGAAAAATGTTTATTCATGTCCTTTGCCCACTTTTTAAGGGGTTGTTTCTTTTCTTTTTTTTTTTTTTTTTTTTTTGTTGTTGTTGTTGAGTTGTTTTACTTCCTCATTTATTTCAGATATTGGTACCCTGTCAGATGCACAGTTTGCAAATATTTCTCCCATTTTGCAAGTTGTCTGTTCACTACTTTGTTGATTATTTGTTTTGCTGTGCAGAAGCTTTTTAGTTTTATTGAGTCCAACTTGTCTATTTTTGGTTTTGTGACGTGTGCTTTTGATGTCTTAGTCATAAATTATTTACCCAGACCAATGTCCAGAAGAGTTTCTCTAGGTTTTCTCTTAGGATTGTATAGTGTCAGGTCTATCATCTAAGTCTTTAATTCACCTTAAGTTGATTTTTTTTTTACATGGTGAGAGATAGGGGATCCACTTGCGTTCTTCTGCAGATGACAGTCTTATTTTCCCAGCAACATTTATTTAAAAGGTTGCACTTTCCTTAATGTATGTTTTTGTCGACTTTGTCCAAGATTTTTTTGCTAAAGATACGTGGCTTTATTTGTGGGTTCCCTATTCTGTTCTGTTAATCTATGTGTCTATTTTTATTGTGTTACCATACTGTGTTGGTTACTATAGGCTTGTAGTATAATTTGATGTCAAGTAATGTGATGCCCCCAGCTTTCTTGTTGGTGCTTAGGATTGCTTTGGCTATTCAGCTTCCTTTTTTGGTTCCATATGAATGTTAGGGAATTTTTTTTCCTAATTCTGTTAAAAATGATGTTGGTATTTTGATAGGGTTTGCATTGTATCTGTAGATTGCTTTGGACAGTATGGTCATTTAAACAATATTAATTATTCTTATCCATGGCCGTGAGATGTTTTTCAGTTTGTTTTGTTTCATCTACAATTTATTTCATCAGTGTTTTGTAGTTTTTCATGTACAGATCTTTCACCTTTTTGTTTACATATATTCCTGGGTATTTTAATTTTTTACAGCCTTTGCAAATGGAATTGAATTCTTTTTATTTATTCTTTATTTGATTCTCTGATATATCATTATTGGTGTATAGAAATGCAACTGATTCTTGTATATTGATTTTGTATTCCAAAATTATACTGAATTTATTTATCAAATCTGAGTTTTTTTCATAGAATCTTTAGGGTTTTCTAAGTATAAGATTATGTCAGCAGTGAGAGAGATAATTTGTCTTCCTCTCTTCCAATTTGAGTGCCTTTTTTTTTTCTCTCTTTCCTGATTGCTCTGGCTATCATTTCATGTACTATGTTGAAATGTGAAAGTGGGCATCCTTTCCTTGTTCCAGTTCTCACAGGGAATATTTTTAACTTTTTCCCATTCAGTATAATGTTGGCTGTAGGTTTGTTGTATATGGCCTTTATCAGGTTGAGATATTTTCCTTCCATGCCTAGTTTGTTGAGGATTTTTATCATGAAAGAATGCTAAATTTTATCAAATGCTTTTTCTGCATTTATTAAGATGATCATATGATTTTTGTATTTAATTGTGTTTTTGTGATGAATCAAATATACTGATTTGTATATATGAACCATTCTTGCATCCCTGGTATAAAATTCACTTGATCATGTTGTATTATTGATGTGCTGTTGGATTTTATTTGCTAGTATTTTCTTGAAGATTTTTGCATGTATCTTTATCAGGGATATTGGTGTGTACTTTTACTTTTTGTTGAGTTTTGTCTGGTTTTGGTATCAGGGTGATACTGGCTTTGTAGAATGAGTTAAGGAGAATTATCTTCTCGTTATTTTGGGGGGAACAGTTTTGGGAGGATTTGTATCAGTTCATCATTGTGTGTTTAGTAGAATTTGGCTGTGAATTCTTCTGGTTCTATGTGTTTTCCATTGAGAGATACTTTCTTTTATTACTGCTTCAGTCACACCACTCACTACTGGTAGTATCTATTCTCTTATTTCGATGTGCTTAAGGCTATGATTTTTATATAACTAAAATTTAGACAAAATGTTAAAAATGAATTAAATAAAGTATTGCAAGTGTCTGGGAGTTCTACTGATGCTGTGGAGATATTTGGAAGAGTAATTTTTAAAAGAGTGGAAATATATGATATGGTTTGGCTGTGTCCCCATCCAAATCTCATCCTGAATTCCCACATGGTATGAGAGGGAACCGCTGGGAGGTAAATGAATTATGGGGGCAGGTCTTTCCCGTGCTGTTCTCATGGTAGTGAATAAGTATCATGAGATCTGATGGCTTTAAAAAGGGGAGTTTTATTCACAAGCTTTCTTTGCCTGCTGCCATCCATGTAAGGTGTGACTAGCTCCTCCTTGACTTCCACCATGATTGTGAGGCCTCCTCAGCCACTTGGAACTGTAAATCCATTAAACCTCTTTCTTTTGTAAATTGCCCAGTCTCAGGTATGTGTTTATCAGCAGTGTGAAAATGAACTAAATAAATATATACATATATAATATCTCATAATTTTGTTCTTGAAAAATTGGTATGTAGTAAAATTAAGATATTTGTATGTTTATTCAAATAATGATAATCAAATGAATTAAAGTAAAATGTAATTGTATTAAAACTATTCACAATCTGAATATACATTCACAAAATAAAGAGCAACTTAAAATAAAACATGATTTCACGTTTTTCAAAACATAGTTTTCTTCTCAAATATTAAATAACCTTTAAAATTAAAAACTAAGTAAAAAGAATAATAAATTAATAGTAATTTTTAAATTGAATAAAACAAGGTTGACATTTCATTTAATTTTTAATTTGAAATAATTTGCAATATAGCATTTTATATTATATTGCACCTAATATAGATGTAATATGGTGATGTTAATATTATATTATATACTATATATGTATATATTTTAATGCATGAACCACACATTGGAACCCTAGAACTATCTAAGAAATTGGACATATTTTGATATGTAAGAATATATTGTTTCTGTGCTATCTCAGATAAGGAAACTGACAATTTGGCTAAGTTGTGTTTGCTTTTATTTATGCACTGCACTGTCAAATTCTTTCTCAACTCCAAAGTAGCCTTCTTCTCCAACATCAGAAGCAGAACAACCACAAACATTTACAGAACTCAGATTCACTTGCCTTTTGTTTCAAGGACATAGGCACAGAGAAGTAGAGAAATATTTCTCCGTGGCCTGAACACTATCAGTCATGAGATCACATATATAAGGTTACTGGTTTATGTTGCAATACGGAATGAACACTGTACCTCAAGTCACAGAGGCATCCATGAATTGTTTAATACATTTATTCACTTTTTCCCTGTGAAGTCCTCTAAAGCAAGGGACTGTGGGAAAAGACCCTTCTTACCTTCATGATACTAAATCTGCATCACTGTGCTTATTGTAAAAGTCTTTATGAATTGCCTGAATGCTTAATTCCAAACAAAAGTCAGCCCATTGAAGGCAGAGACTGAAATTTTTCATTTTTATTAAGTAACAAATGCAGTGCCGGCTACAAGAACTCACTTAACGCAAACGCTTTAAAAAATGAATGAATAATTGAATGACTAGGTTAATATTATTGTGGTAAGTACCATCTAACTTCCAAAGAGGCTTAGAAAGCTTTCTTCTAGGACTTTAAATCATCTAACTTCCATAGAGGCTTAGAAATCTTTCTTCTAGGACTTTAAATCGCTATAGCATCATATTTTTCCCATTAATTCCCAGTGGTTATAGTTTACATCATTTAAATTCAAAAGTAAAAATGTGATTTTTTTTATACATCTTCACTCAGTAATGACAAGAAAAAATATTTTCTTGGTTTGGGCTAGCACATCATTTACATTCTATTTCCATCCATAAATATTAAGACATTCACCTTGATCTACATATATATAATTTTTATTGCTTAAAATCCGTTTACTATTTTATATAAAAATATTGTTTTTGATTTTTTTATGTTTACAGCTCAAACATATACTGCAAGACTACTAGAGGGCTTGCAATTTTAATTTAAGATGGACGTGGGAACTACTGCAATATCTATCTCAACGACTTTTTGAATTTTTTTGAAAAAGATCAGTGATTTTCTATGCAAATGTATATGAAACACACAAATGCACAAGTCCCTATGATGAAGAAATACTAGGAATATTCATAATGGAAAGTCTTTTTGTGTATGTCTGTGAATGTCCTGTATTATCAATAGGGCTTTTCAAGAGAATTAAATGATACCAGGCAAATTTTGTCTGCACTTTAGAAAAGTTTTCTTCTTAGATATTCAAAGAAAGCAGTTGTCAAATGTCCTCTTGCAAGTTCACCTAATGTATTGTTTCCACATGTGTTAAACTTATAGCTCACTGCTAACTTGGAGACAAGATGGTATCTTGTTGTCAAAGCTTTCAGTAATAGGCTGTTTAATTCATTTTACTATGGTGATGTTTGGGAAACATTTTTATTCAACAAATTATAAAAGATCACTTTACGCAAACTTGTAGTTTAACATTAGAGAATCTTTCCACTAAATAAAATCTAGATGTTTCATGTCTGTGCTTGAGATGAAATTTTAGAGCACATTCTTCGTCTTCATTTCTCAGTAAAATTTACAGACTTCTACATCTTTCAGTTTGGTCACAGACAAAAATCTAGATGAATACACACAGCATAAAATCCAGTACATGTTTATGTGTTGCCTACTCAGTGAAAAAGTTTTACTGTTTAGCTCATCACCTGTATTAGTCAGGGTTCTCTAGAGGGACAGAACTAATAGGATACATGTATATATAAAGGGGAGTTTATCAGGATAATTGACTCACACGATCACAAGGTGAAGTCCCCATAGTAGGCCATCTGCAAGTTGAGAAGCCAGTCCGAGTCCCCAAATCTCAAAAGTAGGGAAGCCAATAGGGCAGTCTTTAGTCTGTGTCCAAAGGCCCAAGAGCCCCTGGCAAACTACTAGTGTAAGTCCAGGAATCCGAAAGCTGAAGAACTTGGATTCTATTGTTCAAGGGCAGGAAGCATCCAGCACAGGAGAAAGATGGAGGCCAGAAGGCTTAGCCAATCTAGTCTTTCCATGTTCTTCTGTCTGCTTTTATTCTGGCTATGCTAGCAGCTGGTTAGATTGTGCCTACCCAGATTGAGGGTGAGTCTGCCTTTCCCAGTCCACTGACTCAAGTGTTAATCTCCTTTGGCAACACCCCCACAGACACACCCAGGAATAGTACTTTGCATCCTTCAATCCAATCAAGTTGACAACATTAACCATCACAAGTCTACCCTGTGTCAACTTGAACCCATAAACATCTCCTCAAAAAATGGGTTTTTCTTTTCTAACGTATTGTCAGGCTGCAAATTTTCTGAACTTTTATGCTCTGCTTCCCTTTTAAACATAAGGTCCAATTCCCAACCACATTGTTGTGAAAACACAAAACGTAATGCTTTTAACAGCACCCAAGTCATCTCTTGAATGCTTTGCTGCTTAAAAACTCCTTCCACCAGATACTCTAAATCATCTCTCTCAAGTTCAAAGTTCCACAGATCACTAGGGCAGGGGCAAAATGCTGCCAGTCTCCTTGCTAAAGCATGATAGTAGTCACCTTTGCTCCAGTTCCCAACAAGTTCCTCATGTCCATCTGAGACCAACTCAACCTGGACTTCATTGTCCATGTCACAATCAGCATTTTGATAAAAGCCATTCGACAAGTCTCTAGGAATTTTCCCACATTTTCCTGTTTTCTGAGCCCTCCAAACTCTTCCAACCTCTACCTGTTACCCAGTTCCAAAGTCACTTCCACATTTTCAGGTATCTTTACAGCAGCACCAACTCATGGTTCCAATTTACTGTATTAGTCTGTTCTCACACTGCTAATAAAGACATAACTGAGACTGGGAAATTTATAAAGGAGACAATGTTTAATGGACTCACAGTTCCACATGGGTGGGGAAGTCTCACAATCATGGTGGAAGGCAAAGGAAGAGCAAAGGCATGTCTTCCATGGTGGCAGGCAAGAGAGCATGTGCAGGGGAACTCCCCTTTATAATACCTTCAGATCTCATGAGACTCATTCACTGTCATGAGAACAGCACGGGAAAAACTCACCCCATGATTCAAATACATCCCACTGGGTGCCTCCCACAACACCTGGGGATTATTACAATTCAAGTTGAGATTTGGTCTTGGACATAGAGTCACCCTTGATACTTCGTATCTGATGATACAAAAAGTTTACATATTTTAAACCAAAAAATGGTCTGGGTATATACGCACTTGTCATTGTGGTACCTGCTTGTCATTAAAAAAAAAAAGTGATCTGTAGTTATAGCCAAAAGATGTCTTATGCATTCTCATGTTTCTCTCCCTCTCTCTCTCTTTCTTTCTCTCTCTCTCTCTTTCTCCTTTAACTTGACAAATTTTTCAATGTTAAGTATGTGCTAGGTGCTATTGTAGACTTCAAATGGTGGGGTTTGAATAAGAAACAAGGCAGAGATCCTTATATAATGGATCTTGTATTTGAAAGGCCAACAAGCTGTGCTATTAAGTAAGAAAATTTGTAGAAAAAATAAAGAAAGAGAATGATAGGTGTTAGCAAAAGAACTCAAGAGAGCAGAGAATGGAAAGTTTCTTCAGAGATGTGATGATGTCAGGTGGATAAACAGGAAGGGCTTCTCTCTGAAGTGACAGAAGGGATGGGCAGCTTTCTGTTTAAAACTGACCCTTCTACCAGTTCTCTGAATCTCATCCAGTTTTCTTGGAAATCTTCTTCTATTAATTTATTATTTCTCTAACTTGTATCTTCAACTCCTCCTCTGTACTGAACACCAGTGTATTTTTGCTTTTAAGCCTCCTTTTTCCCTTTTACTGGAAACATCAACCATTCTAAAGAGAACAATTCTTCCACCATCTCTAATTGTTTCAACGGCATTCTAAGTCATAGTTTTCCACCCCCTCTGGATTGTAGTAGGATGGTGCCTACTACGAGCCTGGCCAATTATATTTTATAGTCCTCTACTCATAGCTAATGTCTCAGAGATGGACAGATGAGCCTAATCTGATCAAAGTTCTCTAAGATTATATGTGTTCTGATGCTGTGAGAGCGATATTTTCTTACTTCTATGGAATGTGAAACAACATCATTTGGAGCCCTAGATTCTCAGTCAGTCCCATTCCTGAATATCGCTGATTTCTGATTCAGTACCTATTTTTTAATTTTCTTTAATTATTTGATATAAGTCTCTGCAACCAGAAGAGTCTTGAATATGTGTCCACTGCTTTGGTTTCGTCTTTCCATTATGTAGATATGCTCAATCCTTTCCTGTTAAAAGCAAAATAAATTACCTTTTCTGATACCATGTTCTTATCCAGATACTGTTTCTCTCTCTCTCTCTCTTATTCTCTCTCTCTCCCTCTTTCTCTTCTTTTACACTAAGTACTTAATAAAGTTCTATGCCCTTAATGTCTCTATTCCCTTATTTCACCATTTTATTTCTTATTTTATTAACTAGTCATTTTTCAGTCTGATATTGGTTCCCACCACAGAACTCTGAAATTATTTGTAACAAAATTATTGCTAATGACCTTGTTGAAAAATTGAGTGAACACTGCTCAGATCTTACTCCACTTGATGTGAAATACAGAAATATTTTGTGCTATTGCTGGTGAAGTCATCAGTCCTGACTTGGTTTTCCACTTACCTCTTTACTGACTCTCTCTCCTGATTATTGTTCACATTTATGTCTCTTACATATTTGGTGTTTCCTGTGGTGCTCTCTTTGTATCTCTTCTCTTGTGGTTCCTTCTCTATAGACTGTCTCAAGTTTCTTAGGGTTCCAATTGCCACATATTCTTCATGAATACAAAATCAACGTTTCCTGCCACTAACCTGAATTCAAAGATCCAGACACACATATATATTAAGGCTTTAAATATTTTATATACTTCAACAGGACCTTAAATACAATAGGTGCAAAACTGAGCTCATTATATTCTTTCTGTATCTCCATCCTGAGTTCCTCATCTCATTAAAGAGCACTACAGACCACCTGTGTTTCAAGCCAGACACTGGCATCTAAAAGGCAATTTAACTTAAGGGCTTTTCTGAGACCTAAATAACATAGAAATTACCTAACGGTTATCCTAGCCTAACATGCTCAATTAAGAGCATGAATGCAAGAAACATGCTCTGAAACAATAAAGAGAATATTACACATTTTAATAAATAAGGTTTCTTACTGTCACTCTCAGTATAAACATCCATTTTAAGAACAGACCTATTTTGAGAAATTGTGACATGCATAACATTCACCTTTCACTCAGATAAATAGGATCAAGGTCATTCCATCTCATTTATGTAGTGTTTCATTAAAAGAAAATCTCCACTTCCTCAGCACAAAACCCTTTCTACTTCCTAACACAGGCTGTAGCTGTGTTTGAAAAATCCCTGCTCATTCTTAAGATTGCTTGCCAACCATTGCCTTCTCAGAGAAGCCTCTGAACATTGATTCCTTCCCACTGAGGGCTCCCCCAGCTTCTGGTGCATTCCTCTGTAAGAATATTTATCATGTTGTACAGCTATTGTTTGTTTATGAGTCAGTCCCCTCCTGTATGCTTGGAACTTCTTGAATACGAGGACTTTGTCTTCACCACCACTACATCTCTAAATTTAAATTGATGAGAACTTTCTGTGAAACATGCACATTTTACATGGACTATAAAATCCTCCCTTTCCTAATTACAAACTTGTGAGCTGTGAGACATTCCCAGAAATCAGAGTGACTACAGTACTCAAAGAGATGCCTCCCTTATATTTCACAGTTGTATAGTAAACCAACATTTTTTCCTGTGTACCTCCCACCATATAAGAGATATATGTAAAATGGCATTTATCAATTGGGTCCTCATTTTGAATACCCACAAAGGTGTACATGGGATTGTCCTGACCATCTTCTTAGATTTAGAAAGTTTGTTGTGAAGATCATTTGCTTATCTCAGCTGTCTTTGATTTACTCTGTAGCTTGACTTTCAAATGGAATCTTCTGATTTGAGTTTATTTCATGACTAATGCTGTAAAATGCTGATTGCTTGAATTAAATCCTCTTTGCTCCTACAGCCACTTACACGCAATCACTAACAAAAGAACAAAACAATGTGAGCTTTCCAAGATTCAAAAGCACTCTGTGTAGTGTTTCCAGGTAGGCTAAATAAGAAATGACGGAAAGTGGTGGTAGAAAGGTGCTTAATCTCAGTATGCATCCATGAAGGGTGATTTCTAGGTCTTGGTTCATATTTTTGAATGTCTTTTATAAAATTATCAAAAATGTGTGATTCAAGAAATCCAGTCTACCCTTACAGCTCAATGACCTTCAATACGTTTATAAAAATATCCTTGTTTCCTATAGATAGCATAAAAATTACTATAAATTTATTATCTTAACAACACAAATGTTTTACATTATAGTTCTAGAGGTCAGAAGTCCAACAATGGTCTCCCTAAGCTTAAATCAAGTTGTCAGAAGTGAGGGATTCCTTACTACAGGTTCAAGGGGAGAATTCATTTTCTGGCCTTTTCCAGCTTCTAGAGGCCAGTCACTTCCTTGGCTCACAGCACCCTCCTCCATCTTCAAAGCCCACAATGCTGGGCTGAGTGCTTCTTACACCGCCATCTCTCTAGTTCACTCTTCTGCCTCCATCTCTCACTTAAAAATCTCTGGTGATCACACTGGGCCCACCTAGATTATACAGGGTAATCTTCCCATATCAGCATCAGTGCAGTAGAAAACTTGATTTAATCTGCAACATTATTTTCCTTTGCCATGTAACCTAGGTTCTGAAGGTTAAGACATCAACATCTTTCAGGGCTATTATTCTGCCTACCATAACATATGAGAAACATCTTGATTGAAAGCTACCAGACACAGGATACTCAAATAAATTTGAATTTCTCATAAATAGTATTTTCAGTGTAATTATGTGCAATGTAGTATTAGTAGATCTTAAATATGAGATATGTGAATATGAAAAAATTATTTGTCATTTATCAAAAATTCAAATTTAACTGGGTGTTTTGTATTTTTACTAATTTGAGCAATTGTACTAGGAATAAGTGAAGTAATCTTGGACTATATTCGGACACAAAAGGAACTAAAATAGTTTCTTGACTGCTTTTGATACTTACTACACTGTTATATTTAAAAGTAAAATTTATAAATCCAACCCTGTGGGGATTGTTAATAAAATGTAAAATATATTTTTCATGAAATAATATGTGCTTAAAATGTTATTTTATTAATTCTGTTAGTTGACAGAAAAAATTCATTTCACTTAATATTATGAGAAAGCGGGATACACAATTACACGCAAAGTATAATTTTTTTTTTTTTTTTTTGAGACAGAGTCTCACTCCGTCACCAGGCTGGGGTGCAGTGGTGCAATCTTGGCTCCCTGCAACCTCCACCTCCTGGGGTTCAAGCAATTCTCCTGCCTCAGCCTCCCGAGTAGCTGGGACTACAGGCGCCCACCACCATGCCTGGCTAATATTTGTATTTTTAGTAGAGACGGGGTTTCACCATATTGGCCAGGCTGTTTTCAAACTCCTGACCTTGTGATCTGCCCGCCTCAGCCTCCCAAAGTGCTTGGATTGCAGGCGTGAGCCATCCCTCCCAGCACAGTATAATTATAGCAACATAAACAAAAGAGGTTAGGCCCATAAAGATAATAGAAGCAAATTGGCCAGGTGTGGTGGCTCATGCCTGTAATCACAGCACTTTGGAGGCCGAGCTGGGTGGATCACCTAAGGTTGGGAGTTCAAGAGCAGCCTGAGCAACATGGAGAAACCCTGTCTCTACTAAAAATACGAAATTAGCCGGGCGTGGTGGCACATGCCTGTAATCCCAGCTACTCAGTAGGCTGAGGCAGGAGAATCGCTTGAACCCAGGAGGTGGAGGTTGCTGTGAACTGAGATCGTGCATTGCAATCCAGCCTGGGCAACAAGAGCGAAACTCCATCTCCGAAAAAATAAAAAATAAAAATTATAATTATAATAGAAGCAAATACTTCAAAATGTTGAGAGGTTGGTCTTTCTTGATGGGAATAGGGGCAATTATTTTAAAATTTCTTTTTTTAATGTTACATAATAATTGCACATATTTATGGGAACATGGAAAATACTGATAAAAACATACAATGTGTAAAGATCAAATCAAGGTAATTGGGATATCAATTCCCTTTTTTGTATTTTTCCCTTAATTTCTTTAATGTATAGCATTCATTGTCTAAAAATATAATAAGATATCCTGTGAGCAGATAATGGTAGTGTTTATCCTGCTTCTCAGAGTAATATTATTTTTATGACAGAGCTAGTTAGCCTATATTGGATTAATAAAAGAAAAATTAACATATGCTCCATTTATTCACTATTTGTGAAAGAAAATATTATGTATTGTGCATTGCCGTCATTTCACAAGTATTTTACACTTGATTCTGTCCAAAAGTAAGGAGTAAAAATGTAGATTTTGTTTCTTTTAAAGTAAATGTATTGAAATGCCTATTGGTTTAATAATACTTGAGAAAACACGTCATATTGTGGGTATTTAAAGTTGGATACAATCATGCAGATAGAAGTGGCAGGAATCAGTGTCGTACAACTTCAATGCCTTTGCTAATTAGCAACATTTGTGAGAACCTGGTCATTTCCAGAAACTTGCTCTTTTGATTAATGCCTTGAAACTAAAGCCAGCTGTTAATTATGTTAACAACCAATTCCTTGGGAATCATCATAATCCATTTTAATGGACTGACAATTATTATTAATAAAATCCAGAGATCTGAAGTGTCACAAACTTGAAAATTCAGCTTTGTTGTGCATTGGGGTATAAGATGTGTGTGAATGCAAAGAATAACAAAACTGTCCTTATTTATTTTTTTTAACGAAGAAAGTAGGTTTTTTCCTAAATCTGTGAGTAGTTCTTACATTGTACTGTTTAATTAAGCTTCCTTACATGATGCATAACAGCCAGCTACAGAGTGGAAAAAGTAATTCAAAATTAGTTGCTTGGCATATTTCAGAAAAGAAAAGGGATGTTAGACTTTAGTGAGAAACATAAAACAAACAAAATCAGACATTGTGAGCATAAATTCGAGAGAAAGGTCATTGAAAAAGGAAAGAAACTAGAAGAGTCTTAGACGAGGGTGTAGGAGAACTTGGTGTTTCTCTTTCTTCCCTCACCTTTACGCACCTTCTATCATTTGCCACTTCTAGTTATTTGTTTTTTGTAAATGTATCAAGGGCCGAATGACATGCAAACCACCGATATCATGGACAATGTCACATGCATTAGTTCCTTTTCGCTGAAATTACTGGCTATAATTATAATTATTTTCATACATTTGAAAAAGATTGAAGTAAAATAATTAACTTATCCCATTTTGCATTTCTAGTTAACAGATCTATATCAATGGCATTACATCATCCATTTATTCATTCGTTCATGTATTTTTTAAATTTTAGACTGTGTCTCATTCTGTGGCCCAGGCTGGAATGTAGTAGGGCAATCTCAGCTCACTGCAGTCTCCACCTCCCGGGTTCAAGTTATTCTTCTGTCTCAGCCTTCCAACTAACTGGGATTACAGGTGTGCGCCACCACGCCCCAGCTAATTTTTGTAGTTTTAGTAGAGATGTGGTTTCCTCATGTTAGTCAGGCTGGTCTTGAACTCCTGACCTCAGATAATCCACCCACTTTGGCCCCCCAAAGTGCTGGGATTACAGGCATGAGCCACTGCCCCTAGCCTGGTTCATGTACTTACTAACTCCTTTGTTTATCCGACATTAATTATTGAACTCCTACAAAGGTGCTGTTGTAAGTGCTACAGATACAGAGAGGTCAAGAAAGATACAGCCTTGGCTTTAGGGAGCTTATGGCATGCTGAGTGGAGGACAGCAGACATGAAAGTAAGTGAATACACACATAATTCAGGTAATGCTAATTTGGTAGTAAGAATTGCAAAGGAAAAAAAAGGACAATGTGATAGAGAATCAAGAGGGGATGGGAAAGGAATGATAATTTAGATGGGATAAACAGTGGAAGATTCCCTGAGGATGTCACATTTGTACAGAAACCTGAATAACTAGAAGGAATCAGCTAGGCAAAATCCTGGCAGAACAACATTCTGGGCAGAGGGTGTTTAGCACACCGCCTCTAGTGTGGAAAGGCATTTAAGTTGTTTGAGGGACGAAAAGAGACCTGTGGCTGCTTATAGTGAGCAACAAAGTGGAGAATGACAAAATTGGAGCTGTAGATCAAAGACCAGATGTCAACGGGCCTCATAGGCCATAGGAAGGGTTTGTTCAGATTACAGTGGAAAGTGACTGATGTGTTAAGCAGGTCAACGGCATCTGAAATTAACACATTCCTAAGAGCAAAGATTTTTCAAATGGATAATGGCAGAAGTAATTGATGGAATATACACAGGAGTAGGTTTTGAAAGCAAATCAAATGTTTTCCTCATCTTTGTTTTTCAACAAAACACCTCTAACATCCAACAAAAAAGGATTTTGATATTTCATTAATATACATATAATTTGTCTAATACTCTTTTTTTGTGAAGCTTATTGATTATTCAAAAATGTCTCTTCAATTGCAGACACTCAGTCATATACTGTATTACTCATCTATCCTAACCAGTCTGTCTCTGATAAAAAAGGGAAGTTTCCCAGTATGGATCTTCAAGGCTGTCAATACAAATGGGGTGTTAGAATATGGCAAAGATCAGGGGTTTTCAGATATTAGGCAAAAACTGTGCCTAAAGTCTCACTATAGGCTTATTTTCTATTTATACTGCCTCCTTGATGAGTTTGGCCTCCAACCTTACTTGCTGTCTTTGCATCACTTTTTTAACATTCAAAGGCCTTTGATAAGCATCCACCTATTAGAAAGAGCCCCAGCCAGGCGTGGTGGCTCACGCCTGTAATCCCAGCACTTTGGGAGGCCGAGGTGGGCAGATCACGAGGTCAGGAGATCAAGACCATCCTGGCTAACACGGTGAAACCCCATCTCTACTAAAAATACAAAAAAAATTAGCTGGGCGTGGTGGTGGGCACCTGTAGTCCCAGCTACTCGGGAGGCTGAGACAGGAGAATGGCGTGAACCCGGGAGGTGGAGCTTACAGTGAGCCAAGATCGCACCATTGCACTCCAGCCTGGGCAACAGAGCCAGACTCCGTCTCAAAAAAAAAAGAAAGAAAGAAAGAAAGAGCCCCAGTGGGAGTTTGGGTATATTATAGGAGTTAAAAAATAACTTCCCATGAAATCCTTTATTGAACACATGAAACAGGAACATAACTAGAACCCAAGTTCTCTATTTCTTATAGTATGTACTTTCCATTACACCAACAGGTCTATTTTGCTTTATATTTATGGAAACCCAGGCACATCCACTTGTCAGTGCTTGGCACAGACAAGTGGCACATTGCCTTTTCTTATTAATGTGAAGAATGAGCCAAATGGCTTCCTTAGCCTATGTATCCTTAGCTACGTATAGCCTATCTATCGAGATCTAAAATAGGCATAAAATACTATAACTTTTGTAGCTTTAAAGAGCTTAGGAAAACATTTTGTGTAGTACACACACACAGACACACACACATACATATATTCAATGCTGTGTGTGAATTAGACTTTTCAAATCTTTCAATGAATTTGTCATAGATCATTGTTTCATAGAAATATAAATAAAAAGGATAAGAATCTCAGATAAATTCTGGAAAGATTGTTGAGCCCAATTACTAAATGATGTGCTGTTATATTTGATATATGGTTGTTCTTTTGCCATGGTTAGAACAAAAGTAGAATTCAATTCGATATTTGAATAATATGTAAGTATTGGGGCAAGTTTTTCTTCAATGCTATTTGTGATAAGTGTGGTGTAGGTGAGAGTAAGACCAATGTCTTGCTTTTGCAGGAAAAAAGAAAAACACACTGACTGGGATATAGCAGTCCTGAATGCCAATTTGAGACAAATTCCAGCAAGCAATGTGATCTAGGTGAAAATATTGGATAGCTGTAAGTCCTCAGTTATCCTTCTGTATAATGAGGCAGTAATAAGAAAGTCTTTCTAAAATCTCTTTGTTTCTATAATTCCATGATGTTTCAGAATTAGGAAGAGCCACAGATTGTCAAGCTGGCCCTAATTGTGCAACCAACTAATTGTGTGACTTTATTCCGTAATTCCTCCCTTTCTGAGCTCAAGTCATTTTCTCTATACACATGAAGGACTATGACTTGCAATTTCCCTTGCAGATTAAAATTCCATTTAATGACCAGAAAAAGGATAAGGCTTTCTGCATTATATTGTTTGTATACTGGCAAGATTACTTTGTGCTGCCTGTTTTCTCAGACCTCTTGCCCATCAAATGTGTGGGTTTATAGGTTGAGCATCTGGCATTTGCCTAGTGCATGATGACATAAGAAAAGATATCATACTCAGGAAAGTGTATGGACAATATAAAGGAGATGAATGTATATTGTTTTAGGTTTGAAAAAATTTCCTGAAAAGATTTAAATCACACAATGATACCAATGCATTTCAAATTGTATAGCATTGTCTGAGTATAAAAAAGTATGTAAGTGTTCTCTACTTATAAAAATAATAAATTATTTTTTACAGATTTTTGAAACTACAAAAACCACAAGTATAACTCACTTCTAATTCTGTGATCTGTGACAATCTGTATTATATTGGTACACTTCTGCTCTGTATTTTTATATTTGTGTATACATTGGATTACAATGTAAATGTTTAGTATCAAATTCAGCAAAAATATTTTAAATATTTTTGGCACATCAATGCTCTTTTAAATATATTTTTAAGTATCTTTCTCAGCATTAAACAAACTTACCCTTACATCATTGTTTTTTCCTCATTTATTTTCTATGATTCTAAATTATCACCTTATTATTTCTAAATTCCTTTTCATTATATTCTATTTTAGCATTGCCATATTATATTATACACAATTTATTTCTGCATCAGACATTTACTAGGCACTTTCTAGCTTTCAATGTTCCTGATAGTGTTAGGTTCTGGGATACCTGATGATGAGTATATAGTAGCTGTGTTTGAAGAATTTACACCTTAGCTAGAGGAAAAACATGCAAAGAATATAACAGATAACATTGTAAAAATAATAAAAATAGAGGCCTAGGAGAACAGAAAATAGAGAGAACTTATATCTATCCAGTAATGTTTGGGGAAGCAAGCAAAGAAATAAAGTTAGAACTCCATCTGAAATAAAAAGTGGGAGTTGATCAGACCAAATTTGTGGAAAATGCATATATGCAAATACATAAGGGAAAGCCCATTATGACCAGGGAAATGTCTAGAATTACCCAGACCAGCTGAACCAAAGGCTTAGGAGGAGATAACTAGTAATGAGCTAATAAAATAAACTAGAACCAACCAGAGACCACAGGTATCATGGGAATGATTTTGAAAAAAAAAATCTAATCATAAAGTTAATGACTAAGATAACATTTACAGCATGTTTCCTTTGGGCCAAATACTGTGCTTACCACTTAATCCTCTGAGATCACCACTATTACTATACTCCTCTTAAATATGGGAAATGGAGTCACAGAGAGAATGATTAACTCAGCAGTACACAGGTAACGGTGAAGCTGGAGCTTAACCTCAGTGCCACCTGACACCATTGCAGCGTTCTTAGCAATCCACTTAGCTACAGCTCCCTGATGCCTCTCCATAGGTCACAGCACAGTATCAAAGAAATATAAAAGTAGAAGTGCAAACCCATGATTTACAGAGATTTCTTTATTAGGAGGAAAATTCTTGTTTCTTCCTCTGGCAATCTCCCTTGCCTCCAATACTGTAGCATCTTTGAATTACAATAAAGATAACTCTTTTGATTTATATTTAGCTGAATTTACTTCCCAGAACACGACTGAAGAAAGTTTCCTACAATTGTTTAAAGCTTTAGTTTTTGACCACAGGCCAAGAAAAGTGCTTTTCTTATCAACTTCTCTCATCATTTTTTCACTGGATCATCAAACGGATACCCTCATTTTTCCTGTGATATCCATTTATTTATACTAACACTACTGTTCAGTGGCTTCATCTACGGATATAATGGAATATTTAAATGATATTGAGCAGGGGTTGAATGCCATAATTTCAGGGCCAAGCCTATTTTTACTTGAGGACCTTGACTAGTTACATGAGCCACTGGGAAATTCATTAGCTCTCAGTGGGATGGCTTCCATGGTAGGCAGGCAGGAGATGAGCTCTGGGTGAGTTTCTTGGAATCTTTAGCTAATCATCTATTTCTCAGAGACCAGGATGTGTGGGTAAAGCTTTGTCAATCTTCTTAAACTTAACCTCAACTTTAAGTCTTCTTTCTCTTCGTCTGTTTTAACCTACTGGATTATTTCAAAAGCACTTGGGGGATTTGTTACACTTGGTGGACCCTGTAGCTTACTGTAGATATAGACATCTGAATAACGTGGAAAATGCCCAAGAGAAGGCAATGGAAGTGATTAAAGAGTTGGGAAGTAGATCATAAAGGAAAACTAGAGAAGTCATGGAGAAATGAAGAGGAAAGGGTGCTTAATATATCTTGATGTTCTGGAGGGATGTTTTACAGGTGGAGGCAATGAATTTGTTTCCTTCCTTCTCATTACCAAGGGAAAATGAACCATGCTAATGTAGAAGTATAAGGCATTAAGATGTGAGTTTATAGATATGTACATAAAGCAAATATTATAATCAAAGCACCAAGGAAACATGTTCTAGTATATTTCCCTGAAGTTTGTTTTTTCTTAACATTGTAATTTATTAGATTTAATTAATACAAATATATGCCTCAAGAACTCAAGCACCATAGAGATAGAGATAAATAAGCCATTCAGTAGTCTGCAGAAAATAGTACAGGAAAATATGTATAGGAATAGCAGAGGAAAATATGTATACGAATGTGTATAGGAATAGTAGAGGAAAATATGCTTTGGATAAGTGCTAAAATAGACATAACTAGAAGACAAGATGGCAGCACCAATATATCCAGTACATAGTTGGAAACTCAAGGTTAGAATCATCATCTAAAAATAAATATGTGTCAATCATCAGATTAGAGGTGATATTTTGAGGAAATCGCCAAAGAATAGTCAATAAGCACCAAATCTAGTTTTAGTGATGTTAATCATATGATCAGACACTAATTTGTGATTACAAAAATATTTTTCCCAGCAAATCCATATATGTAAATATTGTAGATATGTATTTTATTTTTAATGTATGTTGTCTCAGTTTTTTGTGCATTAATAGGTATTGAAAAGGAAAAAAATAGTGTTGGTAATTCCAAGTAGGAGCAGCCAGGCAGTGCATGTTGAGATGCTTCTAAAGTTGAGCCCATGTACCAAGTGAAACCATAATGGAGAGTGTAAGGTGCAATTCTTTCACTTTCAGGAGCTGATAATCCACCTGGGAGAGAAAACAAACATTTATAAAGTTCAAAGTGGTAAAAGACAGCTTATTTTAACACATGGCACCAGAATTCATAAGGTGGAAGGGGCATATTATTTACATGGTTTTGAAAAAATGAAACATCTCCCTTTCAAATGTTGAGGAAGATTTTGCTACAGTAGAGTATTTGAGATCTGCAAGAGGAGAACTTTGCTATTTTCTTTGAGGGAAAAATGTAGCGTGGGAGGATGTTGAGAATAGAGGTTCAAAAAAGGGATAGAAATTGTAGGTAATCTATCTTAATAAAAAGAAAAGCCAAGTAATATGATGGTTATTGTTAATAATGATATGTTTAGTCAATTCAAAATTATCTGTTTATAATTCCCACATCTTTCTTCCAACTAGAAAAAAATAAGTATTCTCAATGTAATTTTCAAGCGTTGTCAGTGACAAAATAGGAAATTCAGATGAAACCTCTTGTTGAGAATTTTTTTAGACAGGCAAATGAGTGTTTTTTCTGCTCAAAGACATCCAGAAGCTAAAAAGACAGTAAGGATAACAGGGCCAGGATTCAGGAAAAGCTGGTTCCATGCTTGTCCTAGTGGTACTTGCCAATTGCAGAAGAAAATAGTGAGAGCCTAACAGAGATCTTGATAGTCTTATGAGCTGAGAGATCTAAAATGTGGGGTCCAAGGCCAACCATAGGTAGGTGCATGATAAAACCCACACAAGTTAGGTTGGGACCCTGAAAGACTATGTTTTTAAAGAAGAGGCCGGGCGCGGTGGCTCACCCCTGTAATCCCAGCACTTTGGGAGGCCAAGGCGGGCGGATCACAAGGTCAGGGGATCGAAACCATCCTGGCTAACACGGTGAAACCCTGTCTCTACTAAAAATATAAAAAATTAGCCGGGCGTGGTGGCGGGCGCTTGTAGTCCCAGCTACTCGGAGGCTGAGGCAGGAGAATGGCGTGAACCTGGGAGGCGGAGCTTGCAGCCGAGATCGCGCCACTGCACTCCAGCCTGGGTGACAGAGCGAGACTCCATCTCAAAAAAAATAAAAAAATTAATAAAAATAAAATAAAGAAGGGATGAACCGCAAGTAGAAAAATTCTAGCATGGATGAAACCAGCTTTAACTCTTACCAATCCCTAAAATAGGACTTAGGTCGTATGGCATCACCAGTGCCCCTAGCCTCCTTGCAGAAGACAGGGGAAATGCATCTATTCTGAAGAAATATAGCATCATCTTAAGTTTCAAATTATTTGTACAATCTGTTCACATACAGTGTACAGCAGTCAATGAAAGAATCACCAGACACATATAAACCCCAGAAAAATACAGGGATAGACAGGGATTCCAGGTAATGGAATTATTTGACATAGAGGTTAAAATAACTATGCTCAGTACATTAAGTAATAAAAGATAGGATGGATTATTTGGACATAGAACTGAAATTGTTTGAGGAATAAAAGAACTAAATAGTAATCCTGGAGCTGAAATACATGATATCAAAAATTAATAATTCAATGGACTGACTTAACAGAGTACTTAGCACTGAAGAAGTTACAATACATTAAGTAATAGGTCAGAAGAAAAATTAAGAAATGATGGAGGAATGAAAAAGATAGACTAAAAGACATAGTGAATAAAGTAGAAAAAAAATCACGTTTAATTGGAGTCCTAGAAGGAGAGGAGAGAAAAAAAAATATGACAAATAATATATTAAAAAATTATAACAGAAAAATTTACAAGCTTTCAAAAACCTCAACTCATAGGATGAAAAGACTGCTATAAAACTTCCAGCTTTGACATAATAAGTACATTCCAACATCACCGTTTCACAAACAACAATAAAAACCATAGACAATTTACTAAAACAACTCACCAAATGCTATAATAGTTGGAGAAAAGGAAGTCTACCTAGGAGTCGCAGGACTTGAGGAACAACACAATGGAATTTCTTTTCTGCAGCTACAGATGCTATGGGCAGTACCCAGTCTTTATTGACAATTCTGCAATAACAAGGAAATGCACCCCCTCATAACAATAGAGTTGAGGGATGAATTCAGAGAGGATGAAGTTGCAGGATTGTCAAACTCTTTATGAGCCTGAATTCCCCAGCAGACCTCTGAGTGACCCGAGCATAAAAATGACAAGAAACAGCAAAGCAAAAGAGTGGAGAACTGAGCCCTGGTCTGGAACATCACCCAGGATTCAGGTAAGCCTCTGGCAAACACAAATGAGGCAGTCCGAATTAGCACTGCAAAGGCTTTGAAAACCAAACTGACATTTGGACCACAACCCACAAAAGTAGACAAGTGTATGTATTTTGGAGCTAAATAGGCTTACTGCCTGCTAAATAGAAGATGCAAATCAGAGCCACAGTCTTGTAATATAATTGTTATAATGTATAGTATAATTCAAAATTATTCATTTTAGCAAGAGCCAATATAATATTGATATCAACTTAAAAGACAATTAGCAGATACTAAAACTGAGATGACACAAATGTTAAAATTATCTGACAATGATATTAAAGCAATGTCGTGGACTTCATGATTGTGCCACACAAATTAAATGGTTTAAGCCCTAACTAACCCCTAATGTGATGGTATTTGGAGATGGGGCCTTTGGGAGGTAATTAGCAACAGAATATATCATGAGAATGAGGTCTTGGTATGACAGAATTAGTGTCCTTATAAAAAGAGACACCAGAGAGCTTCTCTCTTTCTCTCTGCCCTGTGAGGATATAGCCAGAAGGCGGACACCTACAAGGGAGTAAGAAAGCCCTCATTAGAGCCCAACCAGGCTGGCACCCTGATCTCAAACTCCCAGCATCCACAACCACGAAAAATACATTTCCATTGTTGAAGCTTTTCAGTCCATGGTGTTTTCTTATGGTAGCCCACTGTGACTAAGATAAGCAACTAGCTTAAAAATGTTCCAGAAAACAATTACAAACCCTCTTGCCACAAGCTTTTTAAAATAGGTAGTCTTGGTTAAAAAAAATAGAAGGTGTAAGGTCGAACTAAATGAGAATTTTAAACTAAAAATACATTAAAAAACTACAAAAAAACTAACCTCACAATTGTGTGCAATAACAGAATGGAGATGAGAGGATAAAATGTAATAAATTGGAAAATCTATCAAAATAAATCGTCCCTGAAAAATAGAAAGTAGATGGAAACTAAAATTTACGAAACATTGCAGATAACAGAGAGCTCAGGAACAATAACAAAGGAGCTGACATTAATGTAATCAATGTCCCAGAAAGAAAAGAAAAAGTGTAGGATTAAAAAGCTATCTGTGCGATATTGGCATAAGGAGAGATGTACAGAATAATAAAACAGAATAGATTCTACACATACAGCACACATATAAAGTCAATTCATTTTGGTCAAAAGTACCAAAGTATTTTAATGAAGAAATAAAATTATTTTCAATAAATGGTACTGGAACTAGATAACCATATTTTTAAAAATTAGTAACCTTAATCTTTACCACCTACCAAATGAAAAAGTTAATGTGAAATGAAACATAGAAACGAAAGCAAACATCAAAGGAAATCTTTATAATCATGTGGTAAGCAAAGTTTGTGTTTTTCTTTAAGACAGAGATTCTAAACCCATAACTGTAAAGAAAAAAAATAGTAAATTGTATTTCATCAAAATTTTAAAAAACTCTGCTTTTAAAGAAACACTATGAAGAAAATGAAAAGACAAGCTTATAAAACACACACACTGGGTGAAAATATTTGTAAAACATTTTTCTAAGAATATACTTTATCCAGATTACATAAACAACTTATAATAAAAAGAGAAGACAACACAATTTTTAAAATGGGCAAAAATGTGAACACTCTAGCGAAAAAGAAACACAAATGGCTAATCAGCACATGAAAAAGTACTCAACATTAGTTATCAAAGAAATGAAAATTAAAACCACAGGATGCATCAATATTCACTAAAAGAGCTAAAATTTAAAAAAGACTGACACTAGCAAATTTTTCCAGAGATATAAAGACACGCAAATTATTATGTATTGCAAGGGAAGAATAAAATGTGAAAAAGACATTGGAGAACCTAAGAACTACTTTGGGTGTTTCTTATAAATTTAAACGTACAACTTCGGAATGACAGAAATTTCCTTCCTGGATACCTATTAATAGAAATGCAAGCATATATGGACACAAATATCTATACAACAATGGTTGTAGCAGCCTTTTTCATCATAGTTCCAGGTTGGAAACAACTCAATTGTCCATCAGTAGGTGAAAAGATAAACAAACTTGAATTCGTTCAATCAAATTACTAATGACCAAAAAAGAAACAGCATGTATGGCTCTCAAAGGCTTTATGATGAGTGAATGCAGAAAGATACAAAAGGGGCCTGCTGTATTTTCCTATATACAGAAATATTAGAACAGGTTAAACTAATTGCTAGTGGTAGAAAGCAGATCTGTGTTTGCTTCATCTGTAATGAGATTATGGAGACTGATATAAAAGAGGACAAGAAACTCAATGGGATGATGAAATGTTGGTTTTCTTGATAATGGTGGTAGATACATTTTTCAAAATTCATCAAACTTGTATGCTTAAATGGATACATTTTATCAAATATAAATTATATCTCAACCAAGTTATACATGCATATTGATGTATATATGCTTAAATATATATAATGCATATGACTTGATGTGTGTGTATGTGTGTGTGTGTGTATAGCTTTCCAGAAAGAAAGAAATGAAAATTTTGTCAGTGTGCCCTGAAGAAAGATTTTTTTTAGGAAGAAATTATTCTATAATGTCCAATACTACAATTCACCACCCAAAATAAGAAAACTAAAAAATGCCCATAGAATTGAATACAATTAAAATCACAAAAATAATTATTGCATTACGTTTTTCTCAGTTATGCATTCTTTCGCCTCCATAACTTTTTATCTTAAAACAAAATTATTAAATGCAGTCAGGAATACACTATTTAGGGGTCTTTATATTAGCAATTGATGAAGTGGTGTTTTATTTTCTAAGGCAACCAATTTTCTCCTGATGTGACAATTTTGTAAAGCTGAATTGTTATTTTAAGGTGTTCTTAAAATTTAAATATATTTGTATGTGTCATAGACTCGTATGGAAGTAATATATTTTATTTTCTTCTGCAGCCAGAAAGATGGTTATCAATGCTAATATCCTTTTGCTGAAAAAATAAATCAGAACAAGCTTCTAGATTTCGTAAAGTTGTTGCTTCACTATTAACCTGCCTGTAATATTATTTAACAGGGACATTTTTACATCTTAATTGGCTATTAAATATTTGGGGAGAAAGGAACTGCAAATTTGATGTAAATGATATTTGAGAAATGTGTCCTTTAGTGGCAATTAATTATTTCAGTCCTTGGTAATTTTCATAAGTCTCTAGAGAGAAGTGGGGAAAAGTCTATTTCCTTTTCTTCTTCTTTTTTCTTTTTTTTTTTTTTAAACATCTGTATTTGGGGTAATGTTCCCTTCTAAGTGAAATTGTATTGCTGATTTCACAATCCCCGAAGTTTTGATTTTTTTTTTTTTAAAGACGTACATTTCAAAGATAATTTGAGATTTCCAGGTCATTACATTTCTCCCTTGTTTCCTTTGGTATAAATGGAGTAAATACCCTGAGAATATTAAATAACAAACACAAAATATGTACGCAAAATTAATCCCCATTTTTCGTATGTAGCTAGCAATGGCATATACTCCGCAACTCACATTTTTACTTCAAACAGATTTATTAACAAAATTTGAAGGGCTTAATAATTTTCAAAGAAAAAATATTGCCTCTGGGAGTCAAGGGCCTTTTGTGTTCTGAGCCAAACCTGTCTTCTGTGTTCCAGATACCTCTCAGCTTTCTGGTGGGAGTTTTGCAACATGCCGTTTTTATTAAGGATAAGAATCATTGGATCAAATGTGGACGTAAACCCAAATTAAAAAAAAAGAAAATTAACAATATGTACTTGAAAAACATTTATTTTATTTCTCAAGTACCATTTGTTCTTTATTTGAACAGTTTTAAATTTCCTGTAGTTGTGCAGAGAGCAAATTCTATGCTGGTCACCAATCATGGTAGCATACCTATTGAGTTTAGCCAGTTTTACTGTGTTTGACACATACAAATCAGAATTCTTTGTTTTTCTTTTCCCCCAGTAATTCAGAAAAAAATAATAACAAAAGGTAAAAAAAATGAATAAATTTATTCTTCCCCAACCCACATTCTTTCCTCACCTAACGCAGCCCCATCACAAATGTCACAAATCTTAGCATATGTTGAATATCTTGGCCTTTTTCTAATTAAAGGTGGCTGCCCAATTCCCAAGGCAGTGCAAAAACCCTTCAGGTCCTAAAAAGAAATGACTTCCAAATCGAAAAGCTAGTAAATAAGTCAGTTTGGGACCCAAAGCAATTATCATTACAAGGAAGTATCTTGTTTAAAGTCTATCTTGAGTTAGCTAGTTTTGGTCTTCCAGTAACTTGGAGGCAGACAGGCAGCAATTTCAATCCCAAACATATACAAATGCAATTTCTCCATATTGTGATGATGTTTAGTTGAAAGTACTTGTGCTAGAAAAGCCTAAACAGCAACTTGTGTTTGTTACTTGCAAAAAATCTGAGGATAATGAAACAAATTTGTTCTAAACTGCATATAAATAATTCTAATTATACTTGCATTGCCAGGCATTTTAACTGGTTATATAATACTATTCAATTGATGATCTGAGTGTTTATTAGATGCAAAGTACTGTGTTAAACTTCAGAAGGGAAAGTATTATCAAGGTGGTTAAAGTACACAGAACTTGAAATTTGCAAAAGAAGGAGACAGAATTCCAGAGCATAAGGCATGAGAAATTCTTAGGCCTTATGCTCTGTGTGAAAGGCACAGGGCCTTGGGGATATTAGCAGGAGAAACAAGAGCATATGGAATCGGGGAAAGGGAGAGGTGATGAGGAAAGATTTCGTGGAAAACATGATGTTCCAGAAGGTCTTTGTGAGCCAACATTATTTCCATAAGCAATGTTGAGAAAACAGGGCTTTCTAGGAAGTAAAAGAGCATGGTTAAAAGCCTGGAGGTGGAAGAGCTTGGGGGTATGTTGTGAAAGTATAAACCATATGGTTTCAAAGGAGGAGAGAACATGAATAAGGTAAAAATAGACAATGTTTCTCCACTCAAACTGTGACGAATATGTGAAATTTCCTATTTTCAAGACCTGGGCAGTCAATAAAGTATTTTTAGCAGAGAATAATAGGAATAAGTCTCCATGAAGAATAGTAGATTGAAGGTGGTAGGGGCAGAGGTAGGAGGAGTTGTGAATCACTAGCGGTGACTGAAGCAAGAGAATTAGATAAAATGAATGACCGGTTAACTCTCAAGCCCTTGGAATGGCAGAAGAGGAGTATTGTGAATTATTGAAATTCATATTTGAATTACATAAAAGGCATAATACGAAAAACTCACAAAATGCTTAAGATGGTAAAAGAGGGAGAAGAAGGAAATTCTTGTAACTTAAAGTTTAAAAATTTGGCAAGATGCAACCTGAAGTAGGTTGGGATGTCGCCTCACCTGGGAAGTGCAAGTGGTTGGGGGAATTCCTTTTCCTAGCCAAGAGAAACTGTACCAGGAGGAACGGTGCATTCCAGCCCAGATACTGTGCTTTTCACAGGGTCTTCACCACCAGCAAACCAGGAGGTTATCTCTGGTGCCTGGCTAGGCTGGCTCAGCAGGTCCCACTCCCACGGAGCCCAGCAAGCTAAGATCCACTGGCTTGAAATTCTCCCTACTAGTACAGCAGTCTGAGGTAGACCTGGGAAGGTGTCAGGAGAGGGGCATTCGCCATTGCTAAGGCTTGAATAGGAGGTTTTACCTTCATAGGGTAAACAAAGACACCAGGAAGTTGGAACTGGGTGGAGTCCATAGCAGCTCCCTGGGACAGAGCACCTGGGGGAAGTGGCAGCTGATTTCAGCAGACTTAAATGTCCTTGCCTGACAGCTCTGAAGAGAGCAGCAGCTCTCCCAGCACAGTGTACAAGATCTGATAAGGGCAGACTGCCTGCTTGCTCAAGTGGGTCCCTGACCCCCTTGTATCCTGACTGGGAGACACCTCCCGGCAGGGGTCGACAGATACCTCATACAGGAGAAGTCTGGCTGGCATCTGGCAGATGCCCTTCTGGGACAAAGCTTCCAGAGGTAGGAACAGGCAGCAATCTTTGTTGTTCTGCAGCCTCTGCTGGTGATACCCAGGCAAACAGGGTCTGGAGTGCACCTCCAGCAAACTCCAGCAGACCTGCATGACAGAGGCCTGACTGTTAGAAGGAAAACTAACAAACAGAAAGGAGTAGTATCAACATTACCAACATCAAAGACCAAAGGTAGATAAATCCATGAAGATGGGGAGAAACCAGCACAAAAAGGCTGAAAATTCCAAAAACCAGAGTGCCTCTTCTCCTCCAAAGGATCACAACTCCTTGCTAGCAAGGGAACAAAACTGGATGGAGAATGAGTTTGATGAACTGATGAGTTTGATGAATGGATAACCATAAACTCTTCTGAGCTGAAGAAGCATGTTCTAACCCAATGAAAGGAAGCTAAAAACCTGGAAAAAAGGTTTGACAAATTGCAAACTAGAATAACCAGCTTAGAGAAGAACATCAATGACCTGATGGAGTTGAAAAACACAGCACAAGAACTTCATGATGCATACACAAGTATCAATAGCCAAATTGATCAAGTGGAAGAAAGGATACCAGAGATTGAAGATAAACTCAATGAAATAAAGTGAGAAGACAAGATTAGAGAAAAAAGAGTGAAAAGAAATGAACAAAGCCTCCAAGAAGTATGGGACTATGTGAAAAGACGAGATCTACCTTTGATTGGTGTACCTGGTGTACCTGAAAGTGACGGGGAGAATGGAATCAAGTTGGAAAACGCTCTTCAGGATATTATCCAGGAGAACTTCCCTAACCTAGCAAGGCAGGCCAACATTCAAATTCAGGAAATACAGAGAACACCACAAAGATATTCCTTGAGAAGAGCAACCCAAGACACATGATCGTCAGATACACCAAGGTTGAAATGAAGGAAAAATGTTAAGGGCAGCCAGAGAGAAAGGTCAGGTTACCCACAAAGGGAAGCCCATCAGACTAACAGCAGATCTCTAGGCAGAAACCCTACAAGCCAGAAGAGAGTGGGGGCCAATATTCAACAGTCTTCAAGAAAATAATTTTCATTCTTTTCATATCTAGCCAAACTAAGCTTCATAAGAGAAGCTTAGTTTGGAATTTCACGTCCAACCAAACTAAGCTTCATAAGCGAAGGAGAAATAAAACCCTTTACAGGCAAGCAAATGTGGAGAGATTTTGTCACCAGGAGGCCTACCTTACAAAAGCTCCTGAAGGAAGCATTGAACATGGAAAGGAACAACCGGTACCAGCCACTGCAAAAGCATACCAAATTGTAAAGACCATTGAGGCTATGAAGAAACTGCATCAATTAACAGGCAAAATAACCAGCATCATAATGACAGGATCAAATTCACACATAACAATACGAAACTTAAATGTAAATGGGCTAAATGCCCCAAATTAAAAGACACAGACTTGCAAATTGGATAAAGAGTCAAGACCCCATCAGTGTGCTGTATTCAGGATACCCATTTCATGTGCAAAGACACACATTGGCTCAACATACAGGGATTGATGAAGACTTATCAAGCAAATGTAAAGCAAAAAAATTAAAAATAAGCAGGGGTTGCAATCCTAGGCTCTGATAAAACAGACTTTAAACCAACAAGGATCAAGAGACAAAGAAAGGCATTACATGATGGTAAAAGGATCAATGCAACAAGAAGAGCTAACTATCCTAAATATATGTGCACCCAATAAAGGTAGACCCAGATTCATAAAGAAAACTCTTAAAGACCTAGAAAGAGACATAGACTCCCACACAATAATAGTGGGAGACTTTAACACCACACTGTCAATATTAGACAGCGAATTCCTGTACACCAATAATAGACAAACAGGCAGCCAAATCATGAGTGAACTCCCATTCACAATTGCTACAAAGAGAATATATTACCTATGAATACAACTTACAGGGGATGTGAAAGAATTCTTCAAGGAGAACTACAAACCACTGCTCAAGGAAGTAAAGAGAGGACACAAACAAATGGAAAAACATTCCATGCTCACGAATAGGAAGAATCAATATCGTGAAAATGGCCATACTGCCCAAAGTAATTTATAGATTCAGTGCCTTCCCCATCAAACTACCATTGACTTTTTTTCACAGAAGCAGAAAAAACATACTTTAAATTTCACATTGAACCAAAAAAGAGCCTGCATAGCCAAGATAATCCTAAACAAAAAGAGCAAAGCTGGAGGCATCATGTTACCTGACTTCAAACCATACTACAAGTCTACAGTAAACAAAACAGCATGGTACTCATATCAAAACAGAGATATAGACCAATGGAACAGAACAGAGGCCTCAGAAAAAACACCACACATCTATAACCATCTGATCTTTGACAAACCTGACAAAAATAAGCAATGGGGAAAGGACTTCCTATTTAATAAACGATGTTGGGAAAACTGGCCAGCCATATGCAGAAAACTGAAACTGGATCCCTTCCTTATACCTTATACAAAAATTAAATCAAGATGGATTAAAGACTTAAACGTAAGACCTAAAACCATAAAAATCCTAGAAGAAAACCTAGACAATACCATTCAGGACATAGGCATGGGCAAAGACTTCATGAGTAAACCTCCAAAGCAATGGCAACAAAAGCCAAAATAGGTAAGTGGGACCTAATTAAACTAAAGAGCAGATGCACAGCAAAAGAAATTATCAGAGTGAAGAGGCAACCTACAGAATGGGAGAAAATTTTTTCAATCTATCCATCTGACAAAGGGCTATTATCCAACATCTACAAGGAACTTGAACAAATGTACTAGAAAAAAACAAACAACCCCACCAAAAAGTGGGCAAAGGATATGAACAGACACTTCTCAAAACAAGACATTTATGCAGCCAACAAACATAGGAAAAAATGCTCATCATTGGTCATTAGAGAAATGCAAATCAAAACCACAATTAGATACCATCTCACGCCAGTTAGAATGGTGATCATTAAAAAGTCAGGAAACAACAGATGCTGGAGAGGATGTGGAGAATTAGCAATGATTTTACACGTTGGTGGGAGCGTAAATGAGTTCAACCATTGTGGAAGACAGTGTGGTGATTCCTCAAGGATCTAGAACTAGAAATACTATTTGACCCAGCAATCCCATTACTGTGTATATACCCAAAGGATTATAAATCATTCTACTATAAAGACACATTCACATGTATGTTTATTGCAGCACTGTTCACAATAGCAAACATGTGGAACCAACCCAAATGCCCATCAATGACAGACTGGATAAAGAAAATGTGGCATGCGTACACAGTGGAAATACTATGCAGCTATAAAAAAGGATGAGTTCACATCCTTTGCAGGAACATGGATGAAGCTGGAAACCATCATTCTCAGCAAACTAACACGAGAACAGAAAACCAAACACCACATGTTTTCACTCATAAATGGGAACTGAACAATGAGAACACTTGGACACAGGGAGGGGAGCATCACACACTGGGGCCTGTTGGGGGTGGGGGGAAGGGGGAAGGATAGCATTAGGAGAAATACCTAATGTAGATGACAGGTTGATGGGTGCAACAAACCACTATGGCACATGTGTACCTATGTAGGAAACCTGCAAGTTCTGCACATGTGTCCCAGAACTTAAAATATAATAAAAAATAAATATATAAATATAAAAAAGTATTTACAATAAAAAATAGTTACAATTTCAAAAAAAGTTAGCAAGATGATTTGGATAAAAACAAGTGTAGCTAATTCGTTTGGGGTTATATTTTAAATGGAGGGCAAATAGGGAGAAATGAGTAAGAATTTCTCTCATTCTTTCACAGTCAGCCATCACTGCTGTGAAGACAAAAATAACATGAATACATTTGTTCATTCAAAAAGTATTTATTCTAAAACAGAGAGTGTTTTGAAAGTTTTGAATTGACTGTTACATGTACTTAAAACATTATAAATAATAGCTAATATATACTTAAGACCTATGCAGGAATCATTCTCAATAATATAATCATTTAATCCTCACAATTATATTATCTTCATTTGATAGTTAGAAGATCAAGGTATAGAAAGAGGGGTTGGAAAAATTACCCAAGAACACAAAGCTAATATATATCACAAGCTTGACTAAAATCAAGGCTTACTTGTTTCCAAAACACATTCTTTATTCTACATTATGTTATGTAAATTGCCATTGAAGCCCAAGGGATAACTTGGCAAAATGACAGCGAGAAGCTTCCTTAGAAGATATTGACCATGTAGCTGAGTCTTGAAGAAGAAAATGGAGGTGGCTAAATTTAAGATAGAGTGGGAGAGAATGCCAGGGGAGAAGTGGCTTTCCAGGCAGTGGAAGCTGCCTATGAAAAGCCTGGAGGTGAGAAGCAAGGCACATTTGAGGAATAGCAATTCATCATGAACCTTATTATACTGTCATAAGCAGTGCCTCTGGGGAAGTGGGCACTGTTATGTCACACTGTCATTACTCTTTGAAAATATCAAAAAGTTATTAAATTAGATCTCAATTAAGCAGAGACTTCAATTAGTCAGATTGTGTCTCCCAAAATATTATTTTTAATAAGAAAAGAAAAATGACAAGCATTCAACTCTCAGTCAGTCTCTTGGGCTGAGGCAGAACAGAGCCTGAATCTCTCATGTGTTAAGTGAGGTTTGATGAGAACATCTCTGAGGTCCATCAACAAAGAAGAAAAAATGAATGGTATTTTCTAGGTTATCATGCAGAGTTTTTATAGTTTTAGGTTTTTGATTTAAGTCTTTAATTCATCCTGAATTGATTTTTGTATCGCTCTAAAGAAAAGGTCCAGTTTCAATCTTCTGCATATGGCTAGCCAGTTATTCCAGCATCATTTGTTGAATAAGGAGTCCTTTCCCAATTGCTTGTTTTTGTCAGCTTCCTCGAAGATCAAATTGTCATAGGGAACATTTATACACTACTGGTGAAAATGTGAATTAGGTCAGCCATTGTAAAAAGCAGTTTGGTTAATTTATTTTATTTTATTTTGAGATGGAGTCTCACTCTGTCATCAGGCTGGAGTGCAGTGGCGTGATCTCGACTCACTGCACCCTTTGCCTCCCAGGTTCAAGTGATTCTCCTGCCTCAGCCTCCTGAGTTGCCGGGATTACTGGTGCGTGCCACCACACCCAGCTAATTTTTGTATTTTTAGTGGAGATGGGGTTTCAACATGCTGGCCAGGATGGTCGCTATTTCCTGACCTCATGATCTGCCCACCTCAGCCTCCCAAAGTGTCGGCTGCAATTACAAGCTTGAGCCACCACGCCCGGCTGCAATTTGGTCATTTTTCAAAGAAATTAAGACAGATTTACCATTTGACCCAGGAACCCTATTACTGGGTATATACCCAAAGGAATATAAAATCACACTACCATAAAGACACATACACACATATGTTCATTGCAGCACTATTCACAATAGCAAAGACATGAAATCAACCTGAATGCCCATCAATACTAGACTGGATAAAGAAAATGTGGTACATATATACTATGGGATACTATAAAACCATAAGAAAGAATGAGATCATGTTGTTTTGCAGCAACTTGGATAAAGCTGGAGGCCATCATCCTAAGTGAACTGACATAGGAACAGAAGACCAAACACCATATGTTCTCACCTGTAAGTAGTAGCTAAACATTGAGAATACATGGACACAGGAAAGGGAAAAACAGACACTGGAACCTACTTGAAGGTAGATGGAGGGAGGAGAGAGAGCATCAAAAAACTACCTATTGGGGGCCGGGCACAGTGGCTCAAGCCTGTAATCCCAGCACTTTGGGAGGCCGAAGACAAGAAATGTCATTTCTTTTATTTATTTATTTTATTCCTAAAGATCCGTAAAACCTAGTTGTGGAACTATGAAGGTCATGGCTTCCTGTGATATCAGGGTTACTTTGGGATGGGGATAGTAATGGTAGGTTTGTGGTCTGTGACACTGTGTCATCAAGAGAGACAACAGGAGGTACTGGGTAAAATCATTGACTTTGCAGAACACTGCTTGATCTTGGGCTTGGGCTTGGGTCCTGGTTCCTGTGTAACCTTTGGCAAATGCATTTGTTATCTATTGCTATGTAACAAATTACCCTGAAGTTGGCAGCTTAAAACAACAAACATTTATCACACACCACATCTGAAAGTGAGGAATCTAGGAGAGGCTTAGCTAGCTGGTTTTGGCTCAGGATCAGGCCTGAGAATCCAAGCTAACTGCTGTGGCTGTTGGCAGGAGGTTTCAGTTCCTCACTGCGTGGTTGTTTTTGTAGAGCTGCTTACAGACATAGTAGCTGGCTTTTTCTGGTGCAAGGGACCTGAGAAAGAGAGAGAAAGGCAGAGAGAAATGGAGAGAGGGTGCTCAAGATAAAAGCCATTATGTTTTTAAAACTTAGTCTTACGAAGTACGACTATCGCCTCTGCCCTATATCATTCATTAGAATTTAATTATTATGTCCAGCCCAAAATCAAGGAGAGGAATTAAGCTTGACCTCTTCAGAAGAATATCAAAGAATCTTTGAACATACATTTAAAACACCAAAGAAAAATTATTTAACTTCTTAGTGTGTGTTTCTCTATCTTTAAAATGAAGATATCAATAGTAACTACAACATAGGGTTGGTATTAGAGTTCTGCAGAGAAGCAGAACCAACAGAATGTGTTGTGTGTGTTTGTGTATACATATACGCACAAGATTTATTATAAGGAATTGCCTTACACAATTAGAATTGCCTGAGATCGGCAATCACCAAGCTAAAAACCCAGGAGATCCAATGTGTAGTACCAGTTTGAGTTTGAAGGCCTGAGAACCAGGAAAGACAACGGCGTGAGTTCCAGTCCAAAAGTCAGCAGGCTTGAAAGTCAAGAAGAGTGGATGTTTCAGTCCTAATCAGAAGGCTGAAAAATACAAATGTCCCAGCTCAAGGCAGTTAAGGAGAAAAAAGTTCCACCTCATTCAGCCTTTAGTATCCAGGTCTTCAAGTCCTGAATTAGGTCCACTCACATCAAGGACTGCAATCTGCTTTATTCAGTCTACTGATTCAAATGTTAATCTCATCCAGAAACACCCTCACAGACACACCCAGAATAATGTTTGGTCAAATGTCTGGGCACCCTGTGGCTCAGTCAAGTTGACACATTACTTGTTATAAGGTTGTAACATAAACTTAATTACTTCATAATTGATAAATGCTTAGAACAGTGCATAATAAGGATTTGTTAAAGTTAATATTATTTTCAGATGAAATTGATATCTAGAGAAATAAAATGATTTGTTGTTTAGTAATAACATATGAACTATCAGATCTGTATTTTTCTTTATATTGTCATTCTCTTTAATGTGACTTTGGGGACAGCCAGAAAACTACCATCCCCTCACTGTAAAATAAAAATACCTCTTGCATCCATCAATGGTGATATCACATGTTGACTATTTTTATGCTTTTCTGTGTTAAATATTATATTCCCTAGGTAATTTCCTTACAAAATGAAAATTTCCCTATTAAAATATTTTCTTATAAAACTCATTAAATTAATTTAATAAATAACCACAATGTTAAAGTATTTCAATAAATGAGGCTGGCAGCCTGGGAGGGAAACATAGTAGATGACTTTCACCATAGACTGTATCAACTTCATTGGGTTATTTTCTTTTTTCTTCTTAAAAGCACTGAGATTTTCAGAGAGAGGAAGCAGAAATAATATAGGGATACAGAGAAAGAAGATGCTGCACAAAAGTTCTTCAATTTATTTCCCCCAAATCAACTATCTATCAGAGAATATGGAGAAACGACTGTGATGTAAACTAAAGAAACACTTGCAGCTCAGCTCAGATGTTCTAACCACTGCTCTGAAGTCTTCCTCTTAGAAAAGTTTGTGTGGGACCAATTAAAGGAACATGAAGGATCTACTCCAATAGCTTCCTATTGCACAGCTGTTTCTAAATGCCTTGGTTCTGGTCTCTGAAGAAGATATAATCAAGGGAATGTTCCTCCAAATACATAAAATTTCCCCAAATCCCAAAGTGCAGGTCCTTCTTGCTTTTGGCAAGCAGTAAGATGTTTCAGCTTTCAAGCTAGAATTGCCTCTTCAAGGTTGCCAGGTTATTGTGGGATTGCAGTAAAACAAAGACATGCTTTTCATGGAGAGTTTTCAATAAGACCTTCTTGTTCACAAGGAAAATGCATCAACATATTAGCCTCCATTGTCTTCTCTGGCTCTTTATTGAAGGAAAAAGACAATGAAATAAAATAAGGGAGAGGAAAAAGAAAATAGATCTTTGAAAACAAAGTTATCTTCTAGGTCTGAAAAGCAACATCAGAATATTCCTTTTTAAAATATTTTTAAAATGTATCATGTCATTTGTAAAGAGCAGAGCCACATAATAAATAGAGAGCTAAGAAAAAAATTAAGTATAATATTTGGTACATAATATGTGTTCAGAAAATGTCTGGTGAATGAAATTGTTAACCAATGAAAGACGAAGCCATGTACAGTTACCATTTGCATAAATCAGACTTTCCTTAAATCTTCGTATCATCTCAGACCCAAATTCTGCACCTGAAGTTACCTTTGAAAAGCTGCTGGCCTAAATTATACTAACCTCAGAAAGGCATGATGGTGTGGCTGGCTACAATACTAGTCCTCTGTGACTTGCATATAACCAGGAGCAGGACTTCTTAAAACACAGATTGCTTGCTCACATCCTCAAAGTTCTTGATTCGTTAGGTCTGGGTGGGGCCAGAGAATTCACATTTCTTATAATTTGCATTTCTAATAAGTTCTCAGGCGATACCAGCGCTGCTGGTCCAGGGAACACACTTGAAGAATCACTGTTGTAAGGGGCAAAACAATGATCTGAAAGTTCTGAGAGGTGTTTTGTTGTTATTTCTTTTACATAGAAGTTCTACTTTGGATACCTCACCCTTTGAAAATTACTTGAAAGTAATAATCTATATAAATCTACCAGATATAATTGTATAATCTTTTGCAATTAATATTTTCCATATGTCTTAACAGATTGGATTCTTATGATAACTCAATAAGTCAGAAAGAACAGTGATTATTATAATGATATTTTAATAGGTAATAAATTAAACTTAGATGGTATAAAAATAAATATCTTGAAGACAGTGATCATGTCTCACTTATATTAGTATCCTTGAAACTTAACAATGTAAACAAAATGTACACAGCATTTAATAAATATTTAATTAGTTAATTTTGCACAAGGACATTACTTGTAAGTGATTGAACCAGGGATCAAATAGTCATGTGCCTCCAAATTCAGTGCTCTGTTCAATTCTCTGCAATACTCTCATAACAGAGTACTCTGGTCCCTAACTTTCCTTCTGTATATATGGAGAGGGGTAAATTGATAGCAACATAGAATTAGCATAAAACAATAAGCTACTTAGCTAAAGAAACAATGGCATCTCCATTTCCTGTTGCATAGGATGATGCCTGACACATAGGAGACACATCACCCGTATTTGTGGAATTCACTTGCGTGTTTATCTTCACCCCCACCTACATAACCGTGACTGTATGTATATGTCATCCCAGAGTTGTTAGCAGGCCTCAGGCTTGGGGAATAAAGTTCAGGGAAACCACAAGCCACAGAGGAGAGCCACCTGGGGTTTGGGCTATATGGCTCTGACTTCCTCATGAGAGGGAAGTGGCCTCCTTAGACCAAAAAGCTTAGGATGGGTGTCTGCCAATTCTGTTGACTGGCAGTTCCAGACTCTAACCCTTGAGCTTGCTCTGCTATGCTTCCAAATCCTCAAATGTGTTCCAATCAAGGGAATGCTGCCGAATTGAAATGGATTTACCTATTGCTGCAAGGAAACAAGGCAAGCCTTAACTTAGACTTCTAAGCAGAGTCCCAGAGGGAGGATGACTAATTAGACCAAGGACCAAACTCCTCCATGCCCTGCCAGAGAGGCCCACTGAGTTTCTGTGGAATGATGGCCACAGAATCTGTTTTCTGCTCATAGTGGCCTGGCTTCCCACAGTGGGGGGGAATCTTTTTTTTTTTTTGAGATGGAGTCTTGCTCTGTCTCCCAGGCTAGAGTGCAGTGGCGTGATTTCGGCTCACTGCAACATCTGCCTCCCAGGTTCAAGTGATTCTCCTGCCTCAGCCTCCCTAGTAGCTGGGACTACAGGCGCCCACCGCCACACCCGGCTAATTTTTTGTATTTTTAGTAGAGACAGGTTTCATCGTGTTAGCCAGGATGGTCTCGATCTCCTGGCTTCGTGATCTACCTGCCTCAGTCTCCCAAAGTGCTGGGATTACAGGCATGAGCCACTGAGCCCGGCCTTGTTGGGGGGAATATCTTAATGCATATTGTATTATCCAAAGAATTTATAATGTTAGAAGATGTTCGCTAAAGCATTAATGAACTAAACTTTGTATTTCTGGCAATTTCTCAAAAAGAAACAGCTTTCATAAATCGCCCCATTGATTACATCTATGCACTTCATTTTGTTGTTGTTGTTGTTGTTGTTGTTGTTGTTTATTTATTATACTTTAAGTTCTGGGATACATGTGCAGAACATGCAGGTTTGTTACATAGGCATACATGTGCCATGGTGGTTGGCTGCACCCATCAACTGGTCGTCTGCATTAGGTATTTCTCCTAATGCTATCCCTCCCCCTTCCCCCCACCCCCAACAGGCCCCAGTGTGTGATGCTCCCCTCCCTGTGTCCATGTGTTCTCATTGTTCAACTCCCACTTATGAGTGAGAACATGTCGTGTTTGGTTTTCTGTTCTTGTGTTAATTTTCTTATCCAGTCTATCGTTGATGGGCATTTGGGTTGGTTCCCAGGCTTTGCTATTGTGAGCAGTGCTGCAAAAAACATATGTGTGCAGGTGTCTTTATAGTAGAATGATTTATAATCCTTCGGGTATGTACCCAGTAATGGGATTGCTAGGTCAGATGGTATTTGTGGTTCTAGATCCTTGAGGAATCGTCACACTGTTTTCCACAATGGTTGAACTCATTTACACTCCCACCGACAGTGTAAAAGCATTCCTATTTCTCCACATCCTCGCCAACATCTGTTGCTTCCTGAGTTCATTTCGTTATTTGAATAATTACATGATAAATAAAAATTAGACTTCCTTTACAAATTATGAGCAACTTTAAAACCACTTTCATAAAATCTACATCATTTTTCTTTGTTTTCAAAATTAACTTTAAAATTAATATTAGCCACAATTACTACAAAAACTGAGTTTACCAAAAACATTTAAAAACCAAGAATCAGATTGTGCTTCCTTAAAGAACTCATTTTAAGTGGACGTATTATTTTTTGTTAAATAGGTGACACAACTGCACAAATATTTTCTTTCTGGTGCTCTTAGTAACTAAACAGTGTTATTTACAAATCAAATGATCACACTTGAGTGTTCTGTATTTTTATTATTAAACCCCACACAATAGTGCCAGGAGGTTCATCTTTATATCCTATCAAACTTTTAAGACACCAGTTGACAAGAGAAGGGCTGGTGATCCTGGGGAAGCCTGCTAGGGCCAGGTGCATTGAGCCATCAGGAGAATAAGCAAAAGAGAATACTAGAAGTGAAGGTTAGAGGTGATTTGTAAAGGCTAGCTATAGCTGATACAACAGCAAACTATGAGAAATTAGAAAAAATAATTTACCAGGGGAACAGGAAGAGACAGAAGCCAGATGAGAGAAAGGCAGCAGGTTGGGACAAGTGATAAGACTAGCGTCAGGGTGCTCAAGTGCTGTCTGACAGAGTGACAGAGTTTAACTGCTACATCTTCTTTTTTGTGGTCTCGTCTCCACTGATATAAAGAGACAGTAACCATAGGCTATTTCCTGACATCTACATAGTTTCTAAAAATCTGTCTTATAAGAGAAGTCTAATTTATGCAATGAATATTTATTAAGCATTAATATATACCAGACGACATACTACATGCTATTTATACATTGTGTTTGCACTCTTGAAACTCACAACTCAGTGGGAGAGGCAAACATTTCATATTATTTGAATTCAAGTAAATGTTTTCTGAATTATTGATAAAATGTGTGTGTGCATGCACACATGTAGATGTAACAATTAAAGAAACCTATAATTGGAATAATTTTAAAGAAACATCCTGAAATAACTAATACCAGATTAAATATTTAGCAAAATAGGTCAACCACTAAAATACCTCTAACTTGCCTAAGAAGCAAACCAGGCAATATCAGATTAGTGTCTAAGAGTGACTAAGACTTTGAGGTAATGGAGTTTATGGCTATCTTGTTGCTATTACTTACTAGTAGAATCACCTATGGGAAATTTCTGTTCTACTTGAAATCTCAACTTTGTCTCACATCACTGAATTGTAGAAATTAAACAGAAATATGTTGTACGTAGAAAATACTTGTCGAACGCTCACTATTTCTATAAGAAGGAGATGCCAATACCATTGTATGAGATGACCAACTGCCTTGCCCATTTTCAATGATGAGAGTGAAAGGATTTTCTCCTATGTTATCATCTAGGAGTTTTATAGTTTTGTATTTTAAGTTCAGGTCTATGATTCACTTGAGATAATTTTGTGAAAGGTGTAAAGTCTGCCTTGACTCATTTGTTTGCGTGTGGATGTCCAATTGTGCCAGCACCTTTTATTGAAGAGACTATCCTTTCTCCATTGGATTGCCTTTGCTCCTGCATCAAAGACCAGTTTACTATGTTCCCCTGGGTCTATACCTGGGCTGTCCATTTTGTTCCATTGATTTCTGCATTTATTCTTTCACAAACACCATACTTTCTTGATGACTGTAGCCGCATAGGAAGTCTCGAAGTCAAGTAGAATCAGCCTTCCGATTTTCTTCTTCTCTTTCAATATTGTGGTTGGCTGTTCTGGGTCTTTTTCCTTTCCACACAAACTTCAAAATTGGTTTGTCAGTATCTGCAAAATAACTTGCTGGGATTTTGATCATGATTGCATTGAATCTATAGGTCAAGTTAATCTTTTCATTGCCTGGACCCAGCACAGGAAATAGCATATTTTAGGAGCCTCTTTAATTTTTACTGCAGCAGGTATTCATTGAGACAAATTAAAGGTGGGAAATTTTCTATTACTCCAAAACCTTAGTAGGTTTGAATTAGCAGTGCATATTAACTCCCTCCTTCCTTTATCATAAGAATTTGGGAGGACGAAGAGGGGACAACGAGGATGGATCACAGAATATGCTTCATTAAGACAAGAAACTTTTTCCTCTGCTTTGCTGATGATTGTACCCCAAACACCTGGAGCACTTCCTGCCATATCAAACAAATTTTTTGTTTCTTTGAGAGGGTCTCTCACTCTGTCACCCAGGCTGGAGGGCAGTGCTATCTTGGCTCACTACAGCCTCTGCCTCCCGGGTTCAAGCAATTCTCATGCCTCAGCCTCCCCAGTAGCTGGGATTATAGGCGCGTCCACTATGCCTGGTTAATTTTTGTATTTTTAGTAGAGATGTGGCTTTGCCATGTTGGCCAGGCTGATCTTGAACTCCTGGCCTCAAGTGATCCACCTGCCTCGGCCTCCCAAAGTGCTGGGATTACAGGAGTGAGCCACTGCACCTGGCATCCCCAAAATTTTGTAATGTAAAGTTTTTTTTTTTTTTTGGCTGGAGACAAATATGCTGAAGGAACTTCAGCTGCAAAATACACAGTGATGTCTTTGCACCTAGGTCCTTGCCTGCCTTGCCTGAACTATTTGCCTCTGCCTGCAACTCTCTTCTTACTTCTACACTTTTAATTTAACTAACTACTACTGCAGGTACCTCAGATACCTGTTTACACATTGCTACTTCTTTGTATCTCCATGTGCTTTGTTTCCTATTCCATTTCCAAGAACCAGAACACTTTGGCATGCGTGAGGTACTCAACACATAATTGCTGTTTAAAATAACATATTTCACCCTGTTCATGGACCCGCTCAGGACTGTAAAAACACACACTCGTGAATAATTCCTGAGTGAATTATTCATAAACAGAGGCCAAAATCTATGCTCCAGATTAAGGTCTACAGTATATCTTTGGATGTAGCATTGCACTCGTAGAAGTATTTGGCATTTTCCTCTCCTGCCTTATGGTGTAAACAGAATGGTCACTCTGGATTCAAGTTCTCTCTCTCATTAGAAAAATTGCCTCCAATATAGGAAGCCATCTTGCATCTCATCACCTTCAAGACAGCTGTTATCCATTTCCTGTGTGTTCCAGTCGCAGCTTCTGGTCTTCTGCTGAAAGATTTCATTCCATTATTTATGATTCAACTTATTAAATGTTGATGGGAAGATTCCCTGGAAAGGTGTGTTACTGTGGTTACCAGAAGCTTCTCTCATCCCAAGAAGAATCTGCTTTCTGGGCTATAGAACAGGCTTTAAAATCAGCAGGAACCAGACATGTTGAAGCAGAGAAGAGTGAGGGGCACAAAGAACCTATGATTATTTTCAAAGCATCCTGGGAAATTCCAGGAAAGATTCTGGAGTTTTCTTTCAAAATGATAACTTAAAGACAGTTTGAGGAAAAGCTATGGAAATTAAATGATTTGATTTTCCTGCCATAGATAGAACAGTGACTTTTTGTTCTATAGCTATCCTCCCCCACCTCAAAAAATGCATTTTTTATGAGAAAGTCAAACTGGCCTTGTCTCACAGGCAAACACTCCTCACAGAACAGATGAGCCTTTTTTGTTAAATTACAGAAACAGTGAAAGATTTATGATTCTGCTAGGCAAAATCCTTTTGTTTTAAATAGTTGCTACTTTTCCATGAAGAAATCCAACACCTTGTTGGTGTTTTCTTATAGTAAACATAAGGTCACTGAAAGGAAACAGGCTAGATGAAAGATCACCACGGTATTAAATTACTTCCATCTGCAAACACTGTAAATTCCATCTACATAAAAAGAGAAGTTATGGTTATAGCTCTGAAGTGTCATGTTTTTGGACTTGAAAAAAGTCCTTCTGCTGAGGACTTTATTCTATTGCCAAGAGTAAGAAACATGAAGTCGTGACGCAGTAACTGGACCATGTCAAAAGTATTCTACAGTAGACATTGCGTTTACTCTCGTCTTTTTCTCAGCCCCTTTTCGGTCGGTTCACTTCTAACATTATCTAATGTTCAAGTTTATATTGGGAGAAATTTCTATGAATTAGAGTCAAAGTCCCATAGTATTAGTTTTCAATAGATTGTCAAGAATTCATTCATTCAATTATTCTCTACAGTTTTTATAAATTAATTAATTAATTTATTTATTTTAATGATTATGAATTGTTCATGCTGAGGGTAGAATTCAAAATGGTATCTTTTAGAAGCAAAGTCATTTACATTTGTAGTCAATTAATGGTGTCCACAGTTGCAATTTTCCTAAATTGCATGGTAGGCTTTAAGTAGAACTTAGATTTTTTCATCCAAGGTTATTAGTAGTTACTGTAAGAGAGAGCAGTGACTATTTTGGGGGGGACTGCTAAGCATTTGAACTCAATTCCTAGTTTTGAGAAATTTATTACTGTGTGAGTCTTACCATCAAAGGCCAGAGACTGGCTTTCTAATTTCCTCAAAGATAGGACATGGACATGAGACATAGTAGGACCCTATAGATACAGCCAGGATGTGAATCTGGAACGAGTGATACAAAATAATGAGCTAGTTTTTAAGCATTTTTCTGACAGTGCGCAGCACTCAATGTCCAGTGCCGGCAATAGCAATGGTGGGAGAAACACTATATGGTGACTAGTGGAGGCAGCAGCAACTCCCTAAGAAGAATGTTCCTGTGGTATGACCTTGAATGCTGTTCCATTTCCACCATTTAGTATTTTAATATATCTTTGGATAAAAGCTTCAATGACTTTTCCTCTGTTTATGTGTAAAGTAGGGATAATTATAGGCATTATCTCATAATGCTGGTTTAAGGATTGAATGAGTTCATGCGCATAAAACATTGTCTGACAAAGGGAGGGAGGTCTTCATTGGCATTACCTTGGATGAGCCACTATTACCTTCACATGTATGTGCACAGAGATAGACCCAACCACATTCCTCAGCATTTTTGCTGATGAATTTTTACAATATTTTCTTCTTAAGTTTACCAGTTAAGAAAAAAGTTTTGTTTCTAAATAATAACCAGAATAATTTTCTGCTGAATACAACCAAGAGTCCTTGCTGAAGTCTACCTCATTTTCCACAATAAAACATTCACACTAGAGACACATTTTAAGTTCAGAAGTAGAATGTTTGTGAGAAAATCATTTTTTCTAGATAGTGCTATTTGTATTATGTGATCATATAACATAATGCGTATTATAAATATATCATATAGCATAAATTCTGTGTTAAACTTTGACAACAACCATCCTGGCAACATTGGTGTATTATCTGTTCTCACGCTGCTAATAAAGACATACCCAAGACTGGGTAATTTATAAAAGAAAGAGATTTAATGGACTAACAGTTCCACATCGCTGGGGAGGCCTCACAATCATGGTAGAAGGCAAAGGAGAAGAAAAGGCACATCTTGCGTGGCAGCAGGCAAGACAGCATGTGCAGGGGAGCTGCCCCTCATAAAATCATCAACTCACCTGAGACTTATTCACTACCAGGAGAACAGTATGGGGGAACCGCCCCCATGATTCAATTATCTCCACCTGGCCCTGATCTTGACACGTGAGAATTATTACAATGCAAGGTGAGATTTCAGTGGGGACAAAGCCAGATCATATCATTTGGCATATTTATATGTCTTTATGTGATATAATTGAAGGGTGATCCACAGTCTGCTGCTAGAACTTCTGAAGTTCTGTTAGAGTAGAATCAGTGTTAGAGTTCTGCTGAAAGTAGGGAAGGAGAGTAGTTTGTGAATTTTTTTTAACCTGTATGTCCCCATATTTGCCTGAGAGGAAGAAGAGCAAATAATACTTATAAATTCACAAGGACGACTGGATCTTCAACTCCTGAAAACACAGGGCAAAGGTGGAAGCTCTGTTTGGCTGTCGTCCATATAGCCTGACGATATTATGGAGAGGCTGTCAGGTAGAAAACACCAGTGCAAACCACATCATGACTGTCAAGAATCTGGCTCCGTGTTTAAGAAATCCAGAAAGTTGTCTGGGAAATGGTAATACAAGAAGCTTCCTTGGATTATTTATTTAATAAGATCTCTCCTCAGTGCTTCTGAAGAGAAAGAGACAAAAGATGGTATTGACAAAAAGTTCTAGCTGTTTCAAAGGAAATCCATGTGGTTTAAATGCCTTATATAGCTCTTCCTAAAAAAGGAAGACAGCTGTTTGCAGAAGGAAGGCCCAGACTACTGTGGCCAGGAGCTTCAGGCCACTAATTACAGTTTCAGAGGCATCAGAGAAGCCAAATTCTTTAAAATTTGTCTCACATCCTTCAAAATCTCTAATTTCTTCTAAGTGTGGACTGCTTCTCATGACCTCAGATAGACCTAGAAGGATCCGATATGTCACTACCTTTCCATGGAGTCATTATTATCCTTTTTACTAATGGGAAGTCAAATGCAGTGCTCTTGATGAGTGCTTGGTAAGTTTTTAACCCCAAATAGAGCTCCAAGCAAATGTTACACACATTTTAGTAGTCAGTTAACTGGAAGAACCTTTCTCCATTGGCAATGACATACTGGCACTGGAGAGTGTGGTTAAGCTGGAAAGCACAAGAGTAGGACTCGGGACACTTCAGCTCTTCTTCTCACTCAAGTATTAATTGCCTGTGTGATCTTGAAAGGGGTCCTGCACCTATATTATCATTAGGCTTTTTTTTTTTCTGCATAAGACAGAGTTGACTGAGATCACTTCCAAGGCAGCTGCCAAGTATAAATTACATAATTTTTAATTTTAGAGATAACTTTTTTGCAGCAAAAAACACCAATAGCAATAATTCATAACATTCAGGTAGGCCACATATGCCAGAATGGAATACCCATGCTCATGGTTATAATTCTTTACTTTATAATATGAATACATATATGTTGACCTACGTTTTGATAAATATTTTACATATAAAATGATAGCAAATAGTTTATGAATAACACTTAGTTGTTAAATATTGAACCATTTCTAAATATCCTATAATACAATTATAACAATAATGATGATGGTAGGTAGTATTTACTGAGCACTTCTTATATGCCACCACTGGCAAAATCCTTGAGATACAGTCACTCATGTGTTCCTCAAACCATCCTCGATGTTAGAAAAAATTATAACTCTCATTTTACAAATTAGAAAATTGAGTCAAGACTATATAGCTAAAATGTGGCAGAGTTAGAATTTAAGCCAAGGCAATCTGTCTCCATATTCAGTGCTCTTAAACACTCTACATTTTAACACTGAAGGTATATTTGGAGAGCAAGATAGCCCAACAATTTATTTTATAATACTATAATGAAAAAAAATACCAAGTAAAATTAGCTCAAATTCTAATTGTGTCATTTATTACTTCTTTAATCTTGGAAAATGTTTAATCCTCTTAATATTCAGTTTTTTCACCTGTAAAATGGGGATAATATTATACAGAATCATCAAATGGGTTTGATGAAATAAAAATTTATGTTTTAGCAAATATATACTGGTAAGAGGTATCCAGTAGTAAACAGAACAAAGTTTATGCCATCATGGAGCTGGAAAAATTGTAGGGAGATAGACATTTTTTAAAACATACAAGTAACAGGATAATTACAAAGAATGATCAGTGAGTGAATGCTTTCCTTATCTGTTGCTGTGTAACAACACAACAATAAATAAAGGGATTCTGAAAAGGCACAGTGGAGATGGTTCTTTGCTCAATGGAATGATTTGAGCACCTGAAGGGTAGAACAACTAGGGCTGGAGAACGGGTTTCCAAGAGAGCTTCGTTGCCTACATATAGAGTACCAGGACTGAGATGGCTCAAACTCACCCCAGCTCAGTGAGAATGTGAACATGTGGCATCTCCAACATGTCAAGATATCTGTAGAATTAAAATAGGAGATGTGATGATACGGAGTGACTAGCAGATTAATTTGGAGAGTGTTCAAGGAAGCGTCTCTGAAGAATTAATGAAGAGCTGAAGAGGGAAAAGGATCCAGTCAAATAAAGATGATGAAGGGTAATTCCAGGCAGAGCTAGTGCAGATGTTCTGTGGAGAAAATACGAAGCCTGGTAGGATGGGGAATGAGATAAAGCCAATGATTTGGACAGAGGCCAGATTAAGTGGCGTTATGCCAGGTTAGAGTTAGGAGCTTATTATAGTTCCAATGGGAAGCCATTCGAAGGTTTTGAGTAGGAGAGTGACAGAATCTTAAGCTAAAAGAAATAAATGAAAAGAAAACAAGGAACACAAGAAAACAAACAACAAGAAAATGGAATCCATCCTCAATTTCTTCTGACTACATCTGCTATAATCCAACTTCAGTATCTTCACAGCAGATCCTACTTACCAATTCTCTTCATCTTCTATGCTGATAATTCATGAAATAAAATATTTGCCTTCCTTTAATCTCCAATAATATGTGTACACCATGTTTACAAGATTAGTATACATCTAAAAAGGGAATGAAATATTTGGGAGTTGCTGAATCTCATAAACTAATACTGATTTAACTCAAAAATAGACAAAAGCATTTCATTCATGTGTCATTCATTCAAGCATCCATTCACTCAGCGATTTTTCCATTGATCTCTGGATATCAATAAACCAATATCATAAAAATGAGTGTGACAGTTTCTGCTTGCATGGCATTCCTATGACACACAGTAATTTCCCTTTCTTTCTTTCCTTTTTCTTTATTTTCTTTCTTTCTTTCTTTCTCTTTCTTTTTTTCTTTCTTTCTCTTTCTTTCTTTCTTTCTTTCTTTTTCTCTTTCCCTCCCTTCCTCCCTTCCTTCCCTCCTCCCTTCCTCCATTCCTTCTCTTCCTCCCTTCCTTCCCTTCTCCCTTCCTCCCTTCCTTCCCTTCTCCCTTCCTCCCTTCCTTCCCTCCCTCCTTCCTTCCTTGCTTCCTTCCTTCCTTCCTTTCTTCCTTTCCATCTGATATTCCAAAGCAGAAAACACTGAAGATTTTTTGGCAAACTATGTGTCCTGTAAAAAATACACTTAAACTAATTAAAATGAAATTAGCTTCAAGTCTTTGTATTTTGACCCAAAAAGGTTTTGCCGTAGTCATAGAAAAAGATCTGCATTTGGTGCTTCTAACAAGTGTGATTTCAGCAAACTGAAAATGGAAGTATTCTTTATGGTCTTTCTGTGCAGAGTATTTGTCCATTGTCAACAGTCCTCAGGAACTGGATTCCTTCCACGTGAAAGAAATTCCAAAATGCAATACATTCCTTAGCTTCTAAAGCAGAACCAAAAGCCTAGACAATCGTTCTCGATGAATGACACATACACACACAATTTGCAGAGAGGACTGGTGACAAATATCTTAGCAATTTTTTTTCCAGTTTGTTATTATCTCTCATTCTGTACCTCATTGGAAAATAACTACAGACTTTTCAAGGCAAATATATTTGTCCAGACTTAAAAGCCAATCATTTAAAGTCAAATATTGGCCAAAGTGAATAATTGGTTCTTTGTAATCTATGGATGGCTTTCCAAATGAAACTGATCCTTTCATTATCATATCAACCATAAAGTTATTTGTGATCTCACAGTCTCAAAACCAATATTATTGGAAGTCAATTTTTTATTTTTGTTTTTTTCTGAACCATACATTTAAATATTTGAAGCTAAGTTTTTTTCTGTGCTATCTTGACTAAAATCATAAAAGCAGAATTTATATCAGTGACCATTCCCCCTACAACTTTCCTCCAAAAATTCATGCAAGCACCCAGACTCACATTAAACCTTCCATGCACAGCCATAATAACCATGTTATTCTACTTCCTGTCTGTATTGCTATATTAACTAGTGGTTTAGGATATGATGTCTAGAGTAAAATAGCTGGGGCCCATTTCTGTCTGCACCTCTTATTTTCTGTGTGACCTTAACAGTTACTTAACGTCTGTATCTCAGTATTCTGATGGAGACATGATGCCAACATTATGTTATTATGATAATTAATTTAGTTACTATATGTAAAGTACTTAGAAGTGCCTAGAACACCATTAATATTTAATCAATGCAAGATTCCTAGGAATTCAGTTAGGTTTTTTGTTTTTTTTTCTGTTGTTTTGTTTTGTTTTCTGGGTTCTCATTTTCCTTCTTAGTGTCCCTGTCTGCTTTCTTGTTTCCAAAACTAGGATTACAACCTCTCATTATTAATAACATACATAACATGATGTATTATTATTATGTATGTTCTCTTATTTTGCTCCTTTGTTAAAGGCCACTGATAGCTTCACACTGAAGTTCAAGTATTTCCTGCATATGAGGGAGACTGAGGAGCAAAGACAGGGTTGGAATCTCCAGCATTAGAGGTGCAGGGGGTTTTCCAGAGGACAAAGAACTCTGGGATGTAATCCATGGATTATTGTCATAGAGGTATCTGACTAGGTATCAAAAAGACTTTCAAACAGTCTGTTCGTAGATCCATCAATTCAACATGAGGGTCAAAGCAATGTGAGCTATCAAAACAGAAAATATAATTCTCTTGACTCTAACAAGCTTTTAGATGAGTGTGTATATATGAGAGGGAGAGGAGAGAAAGATAAATCAACTATTTAAAAATTACATTGTGTTATTAGTTTTACGTCCTTCAAGAAATACTGAAAGAATGAGAGAGGCAGGAACAAAATTTTTTTACCTAAAATAGGTGAAAGTAGGAGCAAGGAAAGGACATTGAAAATATCTGAAGAATAAAGAAATTTTATGGACCAGTATGGGTATAGAGGAATAGCAGAAAATATATTAGATGAAGAGATATTTTAGTTTGGGATAGGAATGAATGAGGTCTCAAAAGTGCAATTGGTGTCCACATTAGGAAGGTCAACAGACTAGAAGGCCAGGTCTTTCTTAGCTATATGTCCAAATATATTTGATAAATACATTAGACAAAGACCAGGCTCGCTTAGCTATGTCATTATGGTGAGGATTGTTTTTGAGAACAAAAAGCCAGAACCTGTCATTCTAGTGACAGCTACTCTGACCTTACTCAAGAGTGCAGAAAAGTCTAGCCACTCCATTTCAAACCAGTTTTAGCCCTTACACTTCAGCAGCCAAAGCAGTATGGCATGACAAAATACAATATTTTCCACAGTGATGTTGACCAGGATAAAAATCAATTTGGCTGGAAAGAATACACATTTTTCTAGTTCTCATAACATAATTAGAAATTGATCACAGAATAATACATGTAGCACAAATTTTGAGCACAAATTCCCCCAAAGCTTGTGCTCATCAATGAAGATGCAAGGATTAAGGATGCAGTCACACATTTGGGTGGCCTGAAGTCAGATAATCTCTTTCTTATCACAATTTTCCTGCCTATAGTATTGAAACTGATCAACGGTGCATCAACAAAACATCGTACTTCTGTTTCTGTGTCCTCTAGACAGAGTCTTCTATTGTAACTACAGATTGGACCAAGAGGTGGGATGCTAGATCATGTATGGACTTGATTTATCTTTGCACCTCCAATACTCAACATGATAAAAGCAGAGATAAGATATTCAATGGAGTTTTGTTGAATTAGTGACTGAGTTAATAAATTAATGTATAAATTGATTGTTGAAAAGATAGAAAAATGATTAAATGAATAAGTGAAAAACAAATCATAGGTTCTTCTAAGATTTTTAATGAGATAATGAATAAATGAATAAATGAGTTAATGAATCAAGCATTATTTCCCCTAATTACTCTTCCTAGTAGATACTATGACATGGAGAAAAAAATCTATATTTTTTACAGTTAAGTCAGGTGCAGTGAGCTGGCTACTTTTGTCAAGTATGCGTGGGGTTCTGCATATTTTTCTGCCTCATTGAAGAAAGCTTTGTTGTAAATGTTACCTTTATACTGATCCTTGAAGAAGGCCATCCAAAAATAGCCCAGCATGACAAGTTCATCATGCTGTTTCCTTCACTTCCCTAGGCTACTCCCCTATGAAAAATATTTTGATTTAGTTGGTTCATTTCACATGATGGCAGAATGAATTATCATTTTATAGTGGACATCAGCAAAAGGATAAGAATTTACCATTAAAACAGAGTGAAACTGAAACTATTTTGGCCTCCCTCTGCTATCCTTGAAGATAAATGATTATGATGTCAGTGCAATTTGAAAGAATATTAAATCAGAAGCTGAAAACACCTAGCAGTTCCAACTCCCTCATATCACAAGGCTCGTATTTTCGCAAACTCGAAAAACTAAGATGATTCTTTCATTCTCATTATCACTCTCAAAAAAACAAATAGCTTGTTTGCAGCTAGTTACTTGACACATTGAGTGGAAAAAATTCCTCTTCGTTCATCATGGTCTTACACTTACAATTGGCTACATAATTTGATTTTCTTCCAGATGCTTTTCAAACATAATTGAGATATATAAAACACCAGGCCTTAAACACTCACCAAAGAAGGAAACAAACCCATACCATAAGTATAATATTTCTGCTTTCTTATAGCTTTGAAGACTTGTTCATGTTAATCTTAATTCCTTCAGCGTTTATTTTTTTTACCTCTGAGGAGAGTGATCAGACGATGATACATTGAGCAAAAGAGCAAATGAGTCCATTTTACTCTAATCCTGATAGGAGAAGAGTAAAGAAGAGCTGAAATTTGTTTCATGCCTTTTTGTGCTAAAACCTGCAATATATGCATAATAACCCCCTCAAAGATGTCCACATCCTAATCCCTGGAAACTGTGAATGCATTACCTTTCATGGAAAGTATATTACCTTATATGGCATCCTAATTCCTACAAATTGTGAATATGTTACCTTATATGATAAATGAGCATATATGGTATATGTGATTAAGTTAATGATATTGAATTGGGTGGGTTATCACGATAGACCCTATATAATTACAAGGGTTCTTATAAGAGAGAGGTAGAATAATAGAGGGGAAAGAAGGCAATGTGATGACAGAAGCACAGATTGGAATGATGTGTCCACAAGCTTTGGAGAGTTGCTGCTTTGTCCGCCACAAGGAATGATGAACAACAGCCCTTAAAAGCTGGAAGAGGCAAAGAATCAACTCTCTCTTGGAGTGTCTAGAAGGAAAAATCTCTGCTGACCCCGTAATTATAGCCCTGTAAGACTCATCATAGGATTTCTGACTGCCAGATTTGTAAGAAACTAAATTTGTGTTTGTGATAATTTGCTACAGCAGCAATAAGAAAATAAGGAAGCATCTTTTTCTTACCTCATGAAGGATTCATAACAGTATGAAGGAGAAGTAATGTCTCCATTTTACAGTGGCACCCAATGCTTGGTGAGGCCACCCGAGTTCACACTGTCAAGTAATAGTGGAAGTAGGCCTTAAATAAAGATTTGTCAGCCAACAAAGACCATGATTTTTTTTCACAGAGCTATGCAACCAATAATATCATCTAGATTTCTCCGTTACCATCAATGTCAAACTAATAGCTTGCTCATGCTTCTGTGTTATCTAGGAGTCCATTCTGCTCCATAGACCATTGTTTTCATTCATAGATTGTGTGGATTACCCAGAATACTTTAATTTACAAATTTTCCTTCACTCAACTACAAATTTGGAAGTTATCTGCTTTGCAAGAGAAGGAAGACATAGAGCAGAAAGGGGAAGAAAGTAAGAAAGTGAAAGCCAAGACAGGCCTCCTTTGTGAATCATGTCCAGGAGTCTTTTGTCGAGCAGTGTTAGAGTCTTGTGGAATGAGTGCAGGGCTTTTATTTCTCCTTTATAACTTCAACAGGAAGTTACTACAACACACGACACTTTCTGCCAAAACAGCTGACTTTGGGGATTTTCATGAAAATGATTGAAATGGGTGCCTTCTCCCTGAGCTACCAGGGAGCTGTACCTGATATCTTTAAAAGCAGCTTGGCCTTCTTCCGGCAGAGATACTATCTGATTTACTGCAGTCCCTACTGTGATGCCTGCACAGCCCAACTTCCCACCTGACCAGTGGGAAACAGCTGCAGGAACATATTCTCCCCCTCCCCTTCACCTCACTCCAGCGGGAAGGAGGAGGCCAGCTCAACATCTGTCTTTCTTATCTGTTTCTGATGTGCATAAAATTTCACATTTTCGGGTTGTCATTTGTCAAAGAAGCTTTCAGGCATGTAAGGCGTCCCTCCTCTACTTCTTGTTTAGATCTTTCTGCAACTCATTTGGGTTCAAAAAATGAAAATAATCCCTCCTTCACAGAGCTCAACTAGGGGATGTTAATGCAGAGACGTATTTTATGTGTCAGTTTCTCTTAATAGATTTTCACTGTTTTCATTATAAAAATAAAGTCCTAAGGAATAGGAAAGATGAAACATGCGACTATGCTGCATTTTAGTCACCATCAAATTGGTAATGACACTTACCGGTCCTGGCAAATGTGAACCCAAGGTGCTAAGAAGTACAACAGTAATTTGTGTTTCCTTTAGATTTTCTCCATTAGTTTTTCTAGTCCCCTCTCCCCTCATCAAGTGCTTTCATTCTGAGAGTGAATAAAGCATTCTTCAGCAACTTTTTTAACTTACTCCTAGACAGTTTGATTAGTTCTAAACTTGGCGCGCTTCGTGCTATCCTGTTGTTCTGATGTGTGCATGTGAAAGAGGAAGCGGGAACTAGTGTGGAACTGGAAAAGCTGACAAACGATACAGAGTGCCTCATGCATTTCTATAAAACCCATTATTTACTGTTAGGGTTTTTGGAAAGGAAAAAAAGCAAAGCAAAACTCTAGAATAACTATTTTAGCCTAACGCTATTTGGTCATTTGTGATGTTTGAGTTAGCCACCAAATGGGGAGGGCTGCAAAAAGGAGAAACTGTAATGTATTTTTTTTTTAATTTAGAGAAATATTTTTAAATATATACCGAGAAAGTGGGGAGGAAATGCTGGTGGGAAACATACAGATAGCAAAACATTTGATAGAGAACATCAGATAAACATATAGATAATAGATAGTATGATTTTAAAGTACCATTAATTATTTTGATTCCTAATTTTTAATGTGTGTGTGGGGAAAATTTTAGAAGAAATTAGGTTGATGAAAATAGATATGCTTATATGCTTTGTAACACAAATGTTTCCTGTCTGAAAAGATGTGCAAATTGGAAATTGTTACTGATTTCCAGAGCAGAGGAATCCAGTGAGGTGGAGTTTATTAGAAAATGATTCTGAAACATTGTTTGAAACAAAACTACACCTTTTTGTTGTTGTTGTTGCCCAGGCTGGAGTGCAGTGGTGCGATCTCAGCTCACCACAACCTCCACCTCCTGGGTTCAAGCGATTCTCCTGCCTCAGCCTCCCGAGTAGCTGGGATTACAGGCATGCGCCACTAGGCCTGGGTAATTTTGTGCTTTTAGTAGAGAGAGGGTTTCTCCATGTTGTCCAGTTGGTCTCGAACTCCCAACTGCAGGTGATCCACCCGCCTCGGCCTCCCAAAGTGCTGGGATTACAGGTGTGAGCCACCACACCCAGCCACCTATTTTTTAATCATCATTGAAGAAGATGATAATATACAACTTTGAGTGAGACTTGGAGAACATGCCATAGATCAGCTTATACTTTGAAGCTTAATCGTTTTCACCCTTTCATTGATTTCTTAATAAAACAGAAAAAGTTTTATCTGCCTTACCATCACACTGATTCCTCGATTTCAGTCCTATGTGGCTACTCTTAGGTGCCCAAGTAGACCCCACAGTTTCACCTGCACTCCCTGTTGCATTCTTATCTGATGAATCCTGATCCACTTTTTCAGCCCCCACTCTCCTTCTTCCATATAGATAGCTCTCCTTTCATAGAAACTCAATACAAACTATAGCAATGAATTTCAAGGATGGCACTTAAAAAAATTAACATGAATCATATTTATCTACACATATATATACACTTTCTGTTGGTTTTCAAACTCCTCAAAAAGATGAATTGTGTGATTTTTATCTTGTATTATCTCAAGTAAATCCTACAGTGCCTAGAGCACAAATGAAAAAAAATAAATATTTATTGGAAACTAATAAGTTTGTAGATTTTGCTTTTGATTTTCCTTGATGCAATTACATATTTATTTATAATCATAAAATATCTGATAGAAAAAGAGAAACTATTGGTAACTGTCACTTTTTATTGAATCCACTATCTTCAAGGCTCAATGCCAATCTCTTTATTCGTATTACCTCATCTAATTCTTACAACAATTTTTCATGCTTTGAAGAAAAGTTTGAATATTTACTATATGCAAATCTAAGTACACATTTATGTTTATTTTGCTTATGAGGAAAATGATGCTTAGAAAATTAAAGGTCACAGAGCTAATAAATAGAAGGACCAGTATTCAAATTTAGTTATATTTTGATGCCAATATCCCAACTTTTTAATTAAAGGGCATAATTTGAAACAAACTATTAAAAACTGACACTCTCCTTTCTATTTTCTCCATCTAATAGTCCACAGTGATTATTGTTCCCATGTTTATATCCATGTGTGCTTAATGTTTAGCTCCCACTTATAAATGAGAAAACATGGTATTTGATTTCCCATTCCTGTGTTAATTTGCTTAGAATAATGGCCTCCAGCTTCATCAATTTTGCTGCAAAGAACAAGATTGCTTTCTTTTTAATGAATGCATTGTATTCCATAGTGTATATGTACCACATTCTCTTTATCCAATCTACCATTAATGGGTACCTCAGTTGATTCCATGCCTTTGCTATTGCAAATAGCATGGCAACGAACGTACAAGTACATATGTCTTTTTGGTATAATGATCTACTTTTCTTTCAGTATATACCCAGTAATGGGATTGCTGGATTGAATGGTAGCTGTTTTAAGTTCTTTGAGAAATCTTCAAAGTGCTCTCATAATAGCTGAAATAATTTACATTCCCACCAACAGTGTATAAGAGTTCCCTTTTCTCCATAGCCTTGCCAGCATCTGTTGTTCTTTGACTTTTTAAAATAAAAGCCATTCTGACTGGTGTGAAATGGTATCACATTTTGTTATTGATTTGCATTTCTCTGATGATTATTTATAATGAGAATTTTCTCATATGTTTGTTGGCCACTTATATGTCTTCTTTTCAGAAGTGCCTGTTCATGTTCTTTGTCCATTTTTTAAATGGTATTATTTGCTCTTTGCCTGTTGATTTAAGTTCCTTGTAGATACTGGATATTAGACCTTTGTTGGTTGCATAGATTGCAAATATTTTTCTCTCATTTTGTAGGTTGTCTTTTTACTCTTTTGATAGTTTCTTTCGCTGTGCAGAAACTCATTAATTTAATAAGGTCCCATGTGTCAAATTTTGTTCTTATTGCAATTGTTTTTGGGAACATAGCCAAAAATTCTTTGTGAAAGTGGATGTCAAGAAGAACATTTCCTAGATTTTCTTCTAGGATTTTCATAGTTTGAGGTCTTACATTTAAATCTTTAATGCATCTTGAGTTAATTTTTGTATATGGTGAAAGGTAAGGATCCAGTTTCATTCTTCTGCATATGTCTAGTCAATTATCCCAGCACTATTTATTGAAATCCTTTCCCAATTGCTTGCTTTTGCTCAGCCTTACCAAAGATCAGGTGACTGTAGGTGTGCAGCTTTATCTCTGAGTTTTCTGTTCTATTCCATTGGCCCATGTTTTTCTTACTGTACCACTGGTACCATGCTGTTTGGATTACTGTAGCCTTATATTATAGTTTGGAGTTGAGTAATGTGATGCCTCCAAGAAGATCCAAGAAAGTACAATCAGAAATGACAAAGATGATATTACAACTGACCTCACAGAAATGCAAAAGATCCACAGAGAATACTATGAACAACTCTATGCACACAAATTAGAAAAAATGAGTTAGAAGAAATGAATAAATTCCTGGAAACAGACAATCTTCCAAGATTGAATAAGGAAAATATTGAAACCCTGTGTAGACCAATGTTGAGCTCTGAAATCAAATCAGTAGTAGAAAACCTAACAACCAGAAAAATCCCTGGGCCAGATGAATTCACAGCCAAACTCTACCAGGTATATAAAGAAAAACTTGTACCAGTCTTATTGAAACTATTCCAAAAAAACTGGGGAGGAGTGACTCCTCCCTCTTATTCTGTGAAGCCAGCATACCCTAATACGAAAATCTGGCAGAGACACAATGAAAAAAAACCTCACGCCAGTATCCCTGATGAACATAGATGGAAAAATCTTTAACAGAATACTAGCAAACCAAATATAGGAGCACATTGAGAAGTTAATTCACCACAATCAAGCAGGCTTTATCCCTAGGATGCAAGTTGGTTTAATACGTACAAATCAATAATTGTGATTCACCACATAAACAGAATTAAAAGCAAAAACCATATGATCATCTCAACAGATGTAGAAGAAACTTTTGGTAAAATCCAACATCCAGTCATGATAAAAACCTTCAATACACTAGGCATTGAAGAAACATACCTCAAAATAATAAAAGCCATCTCTGATAAACCCATAGCCAACATTGCACTGAATGGGCAAAAACCCCTTGAGAACTGAAAGAAGAAAAGAATGCTTGCTGTCACCACTCCTGTTAAACGTAGTACCAGAAGTCCTAGCCAGAGCAATTAGGCAAGATAAAGAAATAAAAGGCATACAAATAGAAAGAGAAGAAGTCATACTATCTCTGTTCACTGATGACATGATTCTATATCTAGAAATTCCTAAAGACTCCACAAAAATGCTTCTGGGACTGAAAATGACTTAAGTAAAGTTGTAAGATACAAAATCAATGTACACAAATCAGTAGCATTTCTATAAACGAACAATGTCCAGGCTGACAGTCAAATCAAGAACACAATTCCATTTACAACAGCCACAAAGAAAATGAAATACCTAGAAATACAGCTAACCAAAGAGGTGAAAGATCTCTACCAGAAGAACTACAAAACACTGCTGAAAGAAATCAGAGATGACACAAATAAATGGGAAAATATTCCATGCTTATGGATAGGAAGAATCAATATTGTCAAAATGGTTATACGGCTCAAAGCAATGTACAGATTCAATGCTATTCCTATCAAACTATCAATGTCATTCTTCACAGAATTAGAAAAAATCTATTGTAAAATTCATATAGAACCAAACGGGAGCCCAAGTAGCCAAAGCAATCCTTAGCAAAAAGAAATGAACTGTTCTTGAGTGTAACGAAGCAATGAGAAGATATCTTCTAAATGTATTCTTAGTTCATCACAAGCAGATTGATTTGAATTTATTTTCCAAGGCATTAAGGAAAAACTCTTCTAAAATATCGTTCAAAAATGTTTCTAATTTTGTTCAGTTGCTGAATTTCGCCTTGCATACAATGACTTCTAAATTTTTAGTAAGCTATTATTCAATCTCTTCTTGCAACTAAGAAAGATGTGCTCACTATTCTCCCTGTGGTCAATGTTCTTCAACATTCATCTTTTGTTTTAGTTCTCTTTTATTTACAAATAATAGAAAATCGCCTCTAATTGTCTAAGTAAAATAATAAAATAATAAAGAAAAAAGGTGCTTTATTGGCTTATGGAACTAAAAACAAATCTGAGATAAATTGATTTCAGGCACTGCTAAAACAAGGAGTTCAAATGTACCAAGTCTTAGTCCCCTTGTTTCTTAATCATATCTTCTTCCTCCCTCTCTGTCTTCCTCTGTTCATTTCTATCTTTCTATTTATATCTTAACTTTGCTTTCCTCTATGTTCATTGCATTTTCAAACAGGCTTTCTCTGAATTTAGCAAGATGGCTACTCACAACTCTAGAGTTAAATCTAATACAATCAGCAATACAATTGAGAGAAAAAGACCTCTATCCAGTTAGCTCAAACAAAGTCCATGGAAGTACAGTCAATTCTCTTTATTCATGTTAGTTATATTCTAGAAAGTTGCCATAAATGCTTAGTTAGAAACTACTGAACCATTGCCCCAAGGTAAAATACAAGAATATGGAGCTAGGTCGCTGTGAATCTGAGCCTAATCAAACCATTCTCATCAATCATTACATAATCTTGTTTTATGTGGGCCTTCGTTTAAAAACCATTTATTGAAAAACACATAAAACAAGATTATGTATTTTATATATATACTATATATACAGTTAATATATAAAACTATGTATATGACACTATATATATAGTTTATATATACACATATATATGCACGCCCATGTAAAGTTATATAGTTGATTTATTTACATTAAACTCATGACCAACAGCACTATAGCTCATGCTTGAACAAAGCCTATGTAACATGCATATTTTATCCAAAATGTACATCAAAGCCTCCTTGCTCTTTGGAACAGTAGACAGCACTTTTTAGCACTATTCTTGCAGTCATTTTAAACAGTAAAATCACACACACACACACACACACACAAAACCCTACAAAAATGTGAAAAACATGGCCCAGAATAGACTTCGAAAAGAACATGTTTACTGTATGAGAGCTGAAACAAAAAGTCAGAGCTTCACCTTGTTCAGCCTTATCTGGGAACATACACGTGGGGTGACCCAAATTTTTTCTGCTCTGTTTGTGTCTTTGAATAATCAGGATTTGGGGATTACAAATACATTTTAGAAGAATTTATATCAGTACCCACTCACAAATATGAAAGCCATGAATAATGAAGGTGTACTGAAAGTCTTTTGGCTGTGATTTACCAAGTTCTGAGTCACCTACTCACTCTTCGACACAAAGGGACTGATGTCAGTTCCCTGTGAGCAACATGGATGATTCAGTCAATTCAGGATGGCTCCCTAAGGGAAATAGATGCAATTATTAGTAGCAGGGGAAGGAGAGTTTGGAAGTGGTCAGGAAAAGAAAATTACTAAGTATTATTGACACCTTGTTTCAGCCTACTCCTTCCTGGGTAAAAGACATTTATTTCTTAAGACTTTTACTTTTTAAAATTCTCTCCTATTAGCATCTAGCTTTCCTGCTATTTATACGAAGTAGGAATATATATCATGCAGAAAATGTATACTCTATATAGTAATTATTAATTAGTGTAAAACCATCAAACTATCCTGAATAATCTTACCTATTATATACAAGTTTATCTAGTATTTTCTTTAAAATAAATTTAATTTGTGATAATTCTGTTCTCATTTTCTTTCTTGAGGCTGATCACTAGTGAAATAACAAGAGTAAAGTTTTCTTATTAACTGGGAAAAAGTGATCGTATCATACTTATGCCAAGCCCAGTTTGTTTTTATTTCTTAAAAGATAGGGAAATACTGTTTATTTCGCTTTCCTGTATATAGGCTTCTTGCCTTTACAGATGGTGTCTTTTATCATCAAAAATGTTTCTTCTGAGAAAACATAATGGAGGCACAGTTTGGTTACATAATTCCACCCATTGATGTACAAATTCAGTTAGCACTTATTATTTTCTCTGTGCTTGGCATTGCAGACTCAATGCTCTGAAACACAGGTAAACAGAGGGTTACTTAGCACATTCATTCAAGAAATAAATAATTCTTAAAAGTGTCTTCATGCCAAAATTGGATTGGTTTGGGGAGATGGGGAGAGGGGTAGGCCCTGTCTTTACAGAGTGTGCAGTCAGGTGAGACACTTAACTCAGTACAAGAGGACCCATTAGAGGTGAGCATGGTTTACCTGGATACCACACATGTGGAAGCAGAGATGAGGAGAGGTGACATTTTAATGACACCTTAAAGATGAGTCAGTGTATCTGAGCTGATTGAGAGATTTGGAAGTCTCTAGGGAAGTTTACTAATATTTGGTTGACTGTAGTCCTTTGGGAAATTATAGGACTGTGTTTCCCACTGGTGAGCTCCAGTCTTGTGAAATATGAGAAGTGACACATGGAAATAAAATCTTTAGGACCCAGCATTCTGGGGGAACATCCAGTGTTGCCATTCACCGAGATTAGGAATTCACTTAGTAATACAGGGATTCCCAACTACTGTTCACTGGAATAATAGCTGCCTGTGATATTAAGTAGTATTTTGGGCAAAAGAATTCTTAGACCAAATAAATGCCCAAATTACTGTGTCAAAGAGGTCAAATGTGTACCTCTACTAAACTATTTCCTAGTACTCTTAGAATTTTTTTTTTTTTTTTGATGGATTCTCGCACTGTCGCCCAGGCTGGAGTGCAGTGTTGCAATCTCAGCTCACTGCAAGCTCCGCCTCCCAGGTTCAACTCCTGCCTCAGCCTCTCAAGTAGCTGAGACTACAGGCACCTGCCACCATGTCCAGATATATATATATATATATATATATATATATATATATATATATATTTCCTTGTATTTTTAGTAGAGATGGGGTTTCACCATGTTAGCCAGGATGATCTCAACCTCCTGACCTTGTGATCCACCCATCTCGGCCTCCCAAAATACTGGGATTACAGGCGTGAGCCACCATGCCCGGCATAGTACTCTTAGAATTCTAATAAAACTTGTGAAGTTACAGAAGGAAAATATGTATAAAGCATTCCTGATAATTGTTTTACCCACAGGTCACTAAATTCAATGTATATTTTTCAGTCCTTGTATTGTTTGACTGCTTTGGGTTATTTGACACTGTTGACCCCCTTTCCTAAGGCATCTTATTTCATCCCTTCACCTGAGTATGTGTTAATTATTCCAGTTACTATTTATGAATCACATCACATGTGTTAGGCCCGTGTAGTCACTTAGGAAATAAAACAGTGAGCACAAACAGCCACAATTCACCATTTCACAGAGCCTAAGTGGGCTGAATGAGCTTGACTTTAGCTCAGCAAAAGGATGCTTCAGTTCAAGATAAGTAAAAATCTTATAAACAAGAAGGCTGGTCTATCCAGTGGAAGAGGGAAAACTAGGTGCTTGTGTCAATCCTGAAAGATGAGGAGGAGTTACCGAAGCTAAGGAGGCAGGGACCACAGGGCAAAGGAACACGCATTTCAAATGATTTGCCATGTGTAGGCAAACAGCAATACAAGACCAAAAAAATGTTAGTAAGTCTAGTGCGGCTAAAGAACAGAAAAAATAATTAATGGCAATAACTACCCAGTCATGAAGACCTGATGCCGGTGTGTTAGGCTTCAGTACTTTCCTTTTTTTTTTTTTTTTTTTATTATTATACTTTAAGTTTTAGGGTACATGTGCACAATGTGCAGGTTAGTTACATATGTATACATGTGCCATGCTGGTGTGCTGCACCCATTAACTCGCCATTTAGCATTAGGTATATCTCCTAATGCTATCCCTCCCCCCTATCCCCACCCCACAACAGTCCCCAGAGTGTGATGTTCCCCTTCCTGTGTCCATGTGTTCTCATTGTTCAATTCCCATCTATGAGTGAGAACATGTGGTGTTTGCTTTTTGTCCTTGTGATAGTTTACTGAGAATCATGATTTCCAATTTCATCCATGTCCCTACAAAGGACATGAACTCATCATTTTTTATGGCTGCATAGTATTCCATGGTGTATATGTGCCACATTTTCTTAATCCAGTCTATCATTGCTGGACATTTGGGTTGGTTCCAAGTCTTTGCTATTGTGAATAGTGCCGCAATAAACATAAGTGTGCGTGTGTCTTTATAGCAGCATGATTTATAGTCCTTTGGGTATACACCCAGTAATGGGATGGCTGGGTCAAATGGTATTTCTAGTTCTAGATCCCTGAGGAATTGCCACATTGACTTCCACAATGGTTGAACTAGTTTACATTCCCACCAACAGTGTAAAAGTGTTCCTATTTCTCCACATCCTCTCCAGCACCTGTTGTTTCCTGACTTTTTAATGATTGCCATTCTAACTGGCGTGAGATGGTATCTCATTGTGGTTTTGATTTGCATTTCTCTAATGGCCAGTGATGATGAGCATTTTTTCATGTGTCTTTTGGCTGCATAAATGTCTTCTTTTGAGAAGTGTCTGTTCATATCCTTCGCCCACTGAAGAAATGGATAAATTCCTCAACACATACACTCTCCCAAGACTAAACCAGAAAGAAGTTGAATCTCTGAATAGACCAATAACAGGAGCTGAAATAGTGGCAATAATCAATAGCTTACCAACCAAAAATAGTCCAGGACCAGATGGATTCACAGCCAAATTCTACCAGAGGTACAAGGAGGAACTGGTACCATTCCTTCTGAAACTATTCCAATCAATAGAAAAAGAAGGAATCCTCCCTAACTCATTTTATGAGGCCAGCATCATCCTGATACCAAAGCCGGGCAGAGACACAACCAAAAAAGAGAATTTTAGACCAATATCCTTGATGAACATTGATGCAAAAATCCTCAATAAAATACTGGCAAACCGAATCCAGCAGCACATCAAAAAGCTTATCCACCACAATCAAGTGGGCTTCATCCCTGGGATGCAAGGCTGGTTCAATATACGCAAATCAATAAATGTAATCCAGCATATCAACAGAACCAAAGACAAAAACCACATGATTATCTCAATAGATGCAGAAAAGGCCTTTGACAAAATTCAACAACCCTTCATGCTAAAAACTCTCAATAAATTAGGTATTGATGGGAAGTATCTCAAAATAATAAGAGCTATCTATGAGAAACCCACAGCCAATATCATACTGAATGGGCAAAAACTGGAAGCATTCCCTTTGAAAACTGGCACAAGACAGGGATGCCCTCTCTCACCACTCCTATTCAACATAATGTTGGAAATTCTGGCCAGGGCAATTAGGCAGGAGAAGGAAATAATGAGTATTCAATTAGGAAAAGAGGAAATCAAATTGTCCCTGTTTGCAGATGACATGATTGTATATCTAGAAAACCCCATTGTCTCAGCCCAAAATCTCCTTAAGCTGATAAGCAACTTCAGCAAAGTCTCAGGATACAAAATCAATGTACAAAAATCACAAGCATTCTTATATACCAATAACAGACAAACAGAGAGCCAAATCGTGAGTGAACTCCCATTCACAATTGCTTCAAAGAGAATAAAATACTTAGGAATCCAACTTACAAGGGACGTGAAGGAACTCTTCAAGGAGAACTATAAACCACTGCTCAGTGAAATAAAAGAGGATACAAACAAATGGAAGAACATTCCATGCTCATGGGTAAGAAGAATCAATATCGTGAAAATGGCCATACTGCCCAAGGTAATTTATAGATTCAATGCCATCCCCATCAAGCTACCAAAGACTTTCTTCACAGAATTGGAATAAACTACTTTAAAGTTCATACGGAACCAAAAAAGAGCCCGCATTGCCAAGGCAATCCTAAGCCAAAAGAACAAAGCCGGAGGCATCACACTACCTGACTTCAAACTATACTACAAGGCTACAGTAACCAAAACAGCATGGTACTGGTACCAAAACAGAAATATAGATCAATGGAACAGAACAGAGCCCTCAGAAATAACGCCGCATATCTACAACTATCTGATCTTTGACAAACCTAAGAAAAACAAGCAATGGGGGAAGGATTCCCTATTTAATAAATGGTGCTGGGAAAACTGGCTAGCCATATGTAGAAAGCTGAAACTGGATCCCTTCCTTACACCTTATACAAAAATTAATTCAAGATGGATTAAAGACTTAAACATTAGACCTAAAACCATAAAAACCCTAGAAGAAAACCTAGGCATTACCATTCAGGACATAGGCATGGGCAAGGACTTCATGTCTAAAACAGCAAAAGCAATGGCAACAAAAGCCAAAATTGACAAATGGGATCTAATTAAATTAAAGAGCTTTTGCACAGCAAAAGAAACTACCATCAGAGTGAACAGGCAACCTACAAATTGGGAGAAAATTTTTGCAACCTACTCATCTGACAAAGGGCTAATATCCAGAATCTACAATGAACTCAAACAAATTTACAAGAAAAGTTCTTTCTTTATCTTAAGCAATTTGACAATTCATTGAAGGAATTCAAGCTAGAAAGAGGCATGCCGGAGAAGGGAGTGCCCCCTTTTTTTTGGCACTTTTCATGGTTGATCATCATACATGTTTACGTATGATTATTTGATTTACATAGTATTTATGACTCAGAAGAATAGAGACTACCTGTAATGGTTCACCATGGTGTTCCTGGAGTCCAGCAGAATGACCAGTCCATAGCATTCCACAAGTTTTTATTAAATGATTGAAGGAATTCATTATATGACATTTTTCATCTATCATCTATCATCTCTCCCATAGATATTCCACAATTTGAAAAGCAACACTCTAATTCAGTAATTTTCAAACTTTAATGTGAATATGAATCACCTGAGTATCTTTTTCAAACTGCAGTGGTCTAAGGTGGAGTTTAAAATCCTTCAACTCTAATAACTCCAAATGAGGATGATACTGGTGGCCCATGGAATACGCTTACAGTAGCATTGAGTCTTAAGCCCTGAATCCAAACCTAGATGCAAAGAACAGAGTGAATTCAGCATATTCCCTCCTGTACCATTGAGTCTCATACTCTCATAATTGGATGCCAATAGAAATAATCTGGAAAGTTGTCTCTCTCTCTCTCTCTCTCTCTCAATATATTTAGGTATATATCTTTTTTACACTCTCTGGGCCCCATCACTAGAGATTTTGAATCAGCTGATCTGGAGTAGAGTTGCAAGCACTGGAAGTCTGAAATCACTATCCTTGATAGCCTAATGAACACCCATGGCTGAGATTCAGCGTTTTATATAAAGGCCCACCTCTGGGTTGCTTGGAGTTAAATCCAACTCTTTTGCCTTCTCTCCTCATTCCTCCAGTCCCTGGCCTGCCCCTACTCACTTTGCTCATTAGTCTAGCTCCTGCACAGATGGTGTTTTTGGGCATGTTGATGACTTCCATCACCATCAGGGTGCTCAGTGCCAGAGGGTGCAGCAAATAAATTGTCTGTGCAGGTGTAATGGGGAAAGGAGGATTGATGCTCAGAGGAATGTCTTCTTTTGTGATACATTCTATCAAAATCAAAATCCCCCCGGCTGACTTGCCAGGAAGTATACTTTGTCATGTTAATATGGAAAAGAGCTAATGATGCTACGTATATTTACTTTTCTTTCTTCTTCTTCTTCTTTTTAAACCATCCAGATGTTCAGAAGCTAGGCATTTAATATCCCGTGTTTGACCTTATAGCCCTCTGCCATCTGCTACACAGGATGTTTCAGCAAGCTAATGTGAAAAGGCATTTGATAACAAATTAACTGGATTGTAACACATTTTGATGATCCAAATTCAAGGTAAAATTTTCATGCTAATAATTAATTAGATGAGGGCTCTCATGGATCTTCCTCAAATTTTCTGATGTGTTAAGTTTCCTGCAACTGTGTGAAGTTAGGACTACATCCCAGCATAGCCTGTTGTCTTCCTTAAACTATTCTTTTATCTCTTTTCCCTGGTAACTGGGGTAATCTCCTCTAATTTGGAAACATAACTTTATTTGGCTTTTAAAGAGTTAACAAATTCCCAGAAAATACTATATCAGTGAGAGTAATAACAAAATACTAATAATATCCATGTATATATTAGTTACTTAGTCTATCCATAAAGGTACAATGTGAACAACTTCATATTTTAGGTGAAAAGAAAACACCCCAAGAACGAGAAGAGTATTGGGTCTGCCTGTAAGAATTGTACTTGAGCCCATTTATCCATAGCACCTATATAGAACAAACAATCTCAATGATAATTCATTGTTAGCATTCTCATATTGATATAATGCTTTTTTTCCTTTATCTTTTGGTCAAAACATCCTTCTTTTATCTTTTTGAAGAGTAATTTTAGATTCACAGTAAAATTGAGCAGAAAGTACAGAGTTCACACACACCCCACCGACTCACACACACAGCCTCCCCCACCAACATTCTACATCTCTGTAATATATTTGCTACAGTTGATGTACCAACATTGACATATAATTATCAACTGAAGTCCATAGTTTACATAAGGTTTCATTCTTTGTGTCATACATTCTCCGGATTTTGACAAATGCATGACAGGTAACTAACATTGCAATATCATATAGAATAGCCATATGCTGTGAAAATCTCCCCTGCTCCATTTATCCTGTTCATCCTTCTCATCCTCACTCCCCATAATGCCTGGCAACAACTGATCTTTTTCTGTCTCTTTAGTTTTGCCTTTTCCAGAAGTTCAAATAGTTGGAATTGTATGGTATATGGCCTTCTTCAGACTGACTTCTTCCATTTAGTAATATGCATTTACGTTTTCTCCATGCCTTTTCATGGCTTAATAGCTTATTTGTTTTTTGATGCTGAATAACATACTATTGTCTGTATATGCCATAGTTTGTTTATCCACTCACCTATTGAAGAACATTTTGCTTGCTTCCAAGTTAAACGCAATTATGGGTAAAGAGACTATAAACCTTTGTGTATAGATTTTCCTATGGACATAAGTTTTCAACTCCTTTAGGCAAATACCAAGAGTGCAATTGCTGGGTTGTATGGTAAGAATATATTTAGTTTTGTAAGAAGCCACCAAAATGTCTTCAAAAGTGGCTTTACTATTTTGCATTCTCACCAGGAGCAAATGACAGTGACTGTTTTCCACATCCTCACCAGCATTTGGTGTTGTTAGTGTTCTGAATTTTTGCCATTCTAACAGATATATAGTTATATCATTATTGTTTCAGTTTTCATATCCTGATGACATATGACAGAGGGCATCTTTTCATATGCTTATTTGTTACCTGTATATCCTCTTTGGTGTGGTTTCTGATAGGGTCTTTGGTCCATTTTTTAATCTGGTTGTTTGTTTTCTCGTCAGTGAGTTTTAAGTGGTTTTGTACAGATGCTCCTCAACTTAAGATGTGGTTACATCTTGTAAAACCCATTGTAAGTTGATAATATCATAAGTCAAAAATGTGTTTAATACACCTAACCTATAGAACACCATGGCTTAGCCTAACCTACCTTCCTGTACTTAGAACACTTACATTCACCTACAGTTTGGGAAGTGATGTATTGAATACGGTACACGGTAGAGTACTGTATCGGTTATTTACCCTCATGAACATGTGGCTGACTAGGAGCTGTGGCTTATTGCCACTGTCCAACATCACAAGAGAATATCCTATCTCATATGGCTAGTCCTGGAAAGGATTCAAATTTTGGACTGAAAATATGGTTTTTACAGAATGTGTCTAGCTTTTGCACCAGGGTAAAGCAAAAAGAAAAATAAATAAGTCAAGCCATCTTTACACTGGGGACCCTCCCATCTGCATATTTTGGATGGAAGTCTTTTACCAGATAGATATCTCTTTTGCAAATATTTTCTCCAGTCTGCAGCTTTTCTTTTTATTCTCTTGACATTGTTTTTCACAGAGCAGAAATTATTAATTTTAATTAAGTTCTGCTTATCAATTCTTTCTTCTTTCAATTTTGCCTTTGCTGTTGTATCTAAAAAGCCATTGACAAACCCAAGGTTATATAGATTTTCTCCTATGTTATCTTCCGTAGGTTTTATAGTTTTGTGTTTTAAATTTAGGTCTGTGAATCATTGTGGGTTACTTTTTGTGAAGGGTGTAAGGTCTGTGTCTAGATTTTTTTTTTCCCCTGAAGATGTCCAGTTGTTCTAAGAGGTTTTCAATTCTCTATTTATTCTTCACTCCCCCTAATTCTTCATTCTGAGCAAACTCAGAATAAGAGAATAAGAGAAATCTCACGAGGATTATTGTTTTCTATTCACCAGTATGTAGATCACCTTCATTTTTATTTGGATGCTATTATAATTCTTTCCCCCATATTTGGATTGAGGACAGTTGCAATTCCAATACATGTTTTTCTGGATACAAAAGGAATTTAACCAGTGCAAAGGTGGTGTGTGTGGGGTATGTACAATTGAATATCCAGCCCATTCGATGTGAGGAGCACAATTTATGAGAGTGGATCTTTAAGGATCTTCTATAGATTTTGTGCAGCAAGAAAAACAATCATAAAATGAAAAGATAAGCAAGAAATTGGGAGAAAATATTTGCAAACTATAAATCTGATGTGTGTTATTATCCAAAATACATAAGAAACTTCCACAACTCAATAGGAAAAACAAAACAAAATAAAAAGAAATAATCCAATTTAAAAATGGGCAAAGGACCTGAGTAGGGATTTTCTCAAAGAAGACATATAAATGGCCAACAGGTATATGAAAAGGTTTTCAGTATGACTAATAATCAAGAAAATGCCAATCAAAATCACAACAAACTTCACACCTGTTAGATGGCTACTATCAAAAAGATAAGAGATAACAAGTGTTGGTGAGGGTATGAAGAAAAGGGATTCCTGGTATACTGTTGGTGGGGATGTAACTTCGTATAGTCATTATGAAAAACAGCATGGAAGTTTCTAAAAAAATTAAAAGTAGAACTACTATATGTCCCAGCAATGCCTCTGCTGGTTCTATATCCAAAGGAAATGAAATCATCACCTCCTAGAGATATCTGCACTCTTATGTTCATTTCAGCATCACTCACAATGGCCAAGATATGAAAACAACCTCACTGTTCCTTTATGGATAAGTAAAGACATAGTGATATAGTGATATCATTCAGCCTTGAAAAAAAAACTCAGAAATTCTGTCATTTGTGACAACATGGTTGAAGCTGGAGAATATTATGCTAAGTGAAATAAGCCAGACATGAAAAGACAAATACTACATAAACTCACTTGTGCATGGAATCTAAACAAAGAGCAGAATACATAGAAACAGAATAGAATGGCGATCACTATGGGCAAGAAGGAGGGGGAAATAGGTCAAAGTGTGCAAACTTGCAGTTGTGTAGAATGAATAATTCTAGAGATCTAATGTTCAGTGTGAGGACAATAGTTAATAATATTGTATACTGAAATTTTACAAAGAGAACACGTTTTAAGTGCTCTTACCCCAAAATGTATGGAAGATAATGAATAGCTTAATCTGCTGGACTGTAGAAGTAATTTCATTATGTGTATGTATATGAAAACATCAGGTTCTACATCTTAAATGTGTCCAAAATACTTTTAAATAAAGGTATTTTGTAGTGCAGTTGGGTGGAGGTGGTAATAAAATAATTTTCAAGTTGGCTCAGGAATAGGGTCTTTCAGTTCAGGGTGTGCCAATGAGATGGGTAGATGCCTTTTTTTCTCCTCTCAGTTTTATTCTATTACAGAATTTAAACCTGAGATGAAGACTGGTAGTTACTGAGTGATGCTGGATGAATTCCTTATGAAATCTTCAGGGAGGAAGATGTATTCTATAATATGTGTAGAAAAATAGTACATAATATTATTAACTAAATGCTTAAACTACTTTTCTCAAAGGTGAAATAACAAGACAGATATAAATAGATTCATATATGCATACATACATGCATAAGTAGAGAAAAAATGTGTGCATGCTTGTCTCTGCATGCCCAAATTATATTTATTTTTCTTGTTCCACAGTTCAGGATCTGCCAACTTTTCCTCAGTTGACTAAATTACTTTCATAACCAGTAAACATATGTTATTTAAGACAGAAAAAAGCTATTTGATAGATTTACTCACTGTATTTTAAAAACGTATTTCAATTTTATAGCACCTCTATAAGAATCAGTACACCTCCACCTGGAAGCTAGGACAAATATCTCAAGTATCAGGCCTCTGGGTGGAAACCTCGCCAAACACCCAAAGTAGTGGGCCTCTTCTACACACACCCTTTCTTCTCCTAAATAGGTAAGAACCATCTAGCCTGATGAGAATTACCTTATTCCCTTCAGAAGATTTCAAATTCACCAGCTATTATTAATCTTTATTTACCCTTCATAAGTGTTCTAAATCATATCAATAACTCACATTCTTTTAGGACATACCATCCTGGACATTCATAATTCCATTTTTTATAAATACAGAATCTCACTCTGTCACCCAGGCCAGAGTACAGTGGCACAATCTCTGCTCACTTCAACCTCCACCTCCCAGGTTCAAGTGATTCTCCTGTCTCAGCCTTCTAAGTAGCTGGGACTACAGGCAGATGCCACCATGCCAGCTAACTGTATTTTTAATAGAGATGGGGTTTCACCATATTGGCCAGCCTTGTCTCTTGAACTCCTGATCTCATGATCCACCCACCTTGGCCTCCCAAAGTGCTGGGATTACAGGCCAAAATTTTGTCGATCTAGGTTTTCCACAAATCAAAAAGTCTAAGCCTTCTTTGCTGTTCTAAATACTTTCTGGGCATCCTATGCATTTAGTTCTATGCTCTGAGAGTCCTTGCAATTACCAAGCTTATTTGCTCCATTCTTTCTCTATTATTCCAACTCCTGTCTTTGAGAGAGGGCCATGTCATGGATAACAAAAGAGAATACAACTAAGGCACCACTGCCCTATCAAAGTTGCCAAAGCTGGTGGTGCCTTGCATCCCCAAGGTATCTCCAAGATTGCCGAGGCAAGATTCTTTGATTAGAAACCATCGTAAACAAGTTGGCTCAGGGGCTCATTTAAATGCTGGTCAATTTGCAGTTCTCAGAACCCTTGTCTAAATCTGACCCACAAGTTTTAGAACTTTTTTATACTTCTTGATTTTCTCTTTTTAAAGAACAGGTGATTCCTTGGGAGCTTCTTAACACCTCTTCTACAAAGTTTTCTCACTGCCACCTTCCCCATCACCAATCCTGCCCAGCTAGCATACTAGACATTTCTGATTACTAGTGGGCCTCTAGCATATATCCCTTATAGATGTTCCTAAAATTAAGCCATGGTTGCAAAAATTAGAAGTAATCAAATGTCCAGCTATCAGTAAAATCTTGAACTGCATCAATGTAATTTGAGTGCTAAAATGCACAGATATGAGTGATGTAGTGTAGTATTTATTAATTCTGGTGCAGTGTACAAGAAAGAATGTTGAACTGAAAATCAAGAGATGGATTAGGCCCTTCCTGTTTATTTCAGAATTAGCTTTATAAGCTTCCAAAATTCTCACAATTCCTAGCTTATTTAAAACTTAGAGGATTGAACTCAGTCTCTAAATTTTCTTCCAAGGTGTTATGGATTAAATGTTTTTGACCCCCCAAATCCATATGTTGAAACCTAATCCCCCATGTGATGGTATTTGGAAGTGGGACCTCTGAGATGTGATTAGGTCATGATAGTGGAGCCCTCATGAATAAGATTAGTGCCCTTATAAAAGAGGCTCCAGAGAGCACTCTCATACCATCTGCCATGTGAGGACATAGTGAGAAGACAGATACCTAAACATTAGAAAGCTTGTCCTCATCAGGTACTGAATCTTCCAGAGCCTTGATTTTGAGTTTCCTGGCATCCAGAACTGTGAGGCATACATATCTGTTGTTTATAAGCCACCCACTTTTTTATTGCAGCTTGAACAGACTAAAACACAAGGTTCCTTTCAGTTCTAAATGAAAACATTTTAAGGGGATCCTGTTTTGGGGGAACAACAGTTAGAAGAAGCCTACCAACAGAATGTAGGTTCTGTAGTTTAACACTGATGCATCCATTTGCATGATCTGTGTGAGAATAGTGAAAAAGAGGAACCCTGTCAGCCCGACCTCAGACAATACACTTTAAAATTTTTTATTTCAAGGCTTGTAGGTGGAAAAAAGATTTATCTTTGCTTTCAAGTTATATTTCTATCTACACAAGAGAAAATAGGTCTTTTAAATAATACCAAAGTCTGGGAACTGTCACAGTGCAATTTAGGAAGGATTGTAGGTAAAACTATTTAAGGATACAATATAATGCAAAGAGTCAAATTCAAAGAAGAGAAAGACATTTATAAGTTTAGTAAGATCCCTCAGCCACTCTTTTTTCAATGAATATAAATCTTTTGGAAAAAAATTCCTACTGAGATTCAAATTACATAAACAGAGAAGAAAAGAGAATATATGAGTTATTTATGGCAGTGTTACTAAGGTAAATGCAAATGCCACTGCAAAATGGCTGTGCTCGTAATGGTAAAATGTAGGTTATACACATATTTTCCCTAGCATCTTACTAGTGGATTTGAAAGTAAAACTACAATTGCAATTCAACTTGAAGAATGAGAAATGTTCCTACCTGGGAAGAAGATTAATCTCTCTTTAATTGACTCTTTGATCAGAATAAAGATTTATAAGATGAAAATGCAATATGCCTCTGATAAGGAATTAGGGATGATGAATGGAGAAGCCATTAGCATTATGGGGATTCTAGGAAGGCAGTGTTTCAAGACAAAGTAACCTTTATTGAAGCAAGGTAATTTAAGAAGTGAATTTTTGGTTAGATTCAAATTTATCTGCAAAATACTTTCTAAACTTTCTAGTAACAAAATCCCAATTCTTGCATTGTTACAATGGCATTTTAGAACAAGTTCTTCCTGCCTTTATTAGGTACTTGACAAAAACACAGACTAGCCTATAAAGTGCCATAAAAGCAAGGAGAATGTTGTTTATATTTTCCATAAAGGTCTCAGCTCACTATGAATGCTAAGTGGATGCTAAATCTGAGTCATGAAAATGCCTCTCTAATGAGTAGTAAAGAATTCCCAGAATAAGATCGTGTCTTTGTAACCAGTGTCAAAAATCAGCCTTCCTCCCTTTGTATCAAAATGGTTCCCAGAAGCTCTGCCCATAATCCTTTATCATCCACAAACTAGGTACTCAGACAATGTCGATTAAATTAATTTGAGAGTTTTGTTGAAATAAAATGCCTCAGTAAAAGGGTTTAGTAGAACCAATATTTCCAGCTCTATTACCATATTGGAAAAGGTGTTTCTGTTTGTTTGTTTGTTTTGTTTCAATGCTATAACACTATCACTATACTAGTAAAATTCCAGATTCAGTTTCGGGGACACTCATGAAAACCACTCTCCTGCATACGGTCTCAATTTTTTTCTCTTTTCTTTCTTCATCCCACTCACTTTTCAATGCCAGCCCTGGCTAAATTCTACTTTGCATCTATACCCACACAGCTAAAAATGGTTGGAACCAGAGCTATGCCAGCTAGTCTCATTTTGAATTCAAGATCACCCAATCACAAGTAGGCCCTGAATGCTCTCCAGCCACCAGAACTTATTCTCCTATTCTAATTAGTTTCTCTGGCTCCTAGACAACAACTATACACCATCTTTTTTTTCTCTCTTCAAGCATCTAGCCTCTCTACTTCCATTCTCCGTTTCTGCTGATGACCTTGTTTCCTATTTCACTTAAAAAATAGAAATCATTTCACTGTCTCACATCTCCTCACATAATGGTATCAGTTAAACACATTCTATCTTCTCTCCTAATGCCTTTGATGAATTTCCCTGCAAAAACATTGACCCAGCAATTTTCTCTCCACTGAATCACTCCCAGCAGCATACAGACATGCTGTTACTTTTCCCAACCGAATAAACAAAATTGACAAACAAAAGGAAAACAAAAATCTCTCTACATCTCTTAACCTATTCCTTCAACTGCAGCCCCTCTTTGTCTTATAATAGCAAAATTCTTAACAAATGTTGCCTACATTTGCAACTCTATTTATCTTCTCCATTTGCTTTTGAACCCAGTTCAAGTAAGGTTTTGCTCCTCAACCCTCCACCGAGGTTACTGGGTCAAGGTCACCATGAGTTTCATATTGTTTAGTCTGCAGATCAATTCTGTCCTCATCTAACTGTACCTGTCTGCATCATTTGAGAGGCAATTCCTCTTTCCTCTTTTGTTCACCTTGTTTTTCTGACTTTACTTTCTTTGTATCACTTCTTTTGGCTTTTCTGATTTAATCTCCTTTTCTGGTTTGTTCTTTTCTCTCCAATCACTTCAATTTTAGGAGTATACCAGAGATAAATTCCCTGGCTTCTTCTCTTACTTATCTGTGACTTTCTCTTGGTGATCTCATCTGGTCACTGATGACTACAGAATGCCTATCTTTGGCATCACGTTCTCTCCTAATTCCAGACCACATTATGTAATACCTGCCCATTTAATATTTCTATGTAGATATGTAATCAACATCTCAAAATTAGTACCCCCAAACAACCATCTAAAAATATGCCATTCCTGCCAGGTGCCAAACTTGTTTTTTCAGTTTCTTGGACAAAAATTCTGGGACCATCCTTGAGTTTTCTATTTCCCAGATACACTGCAGTTAATTCACTAACAAATTGTGTTATCTGTGCCTTAAAAAATTCCCAGGGCTGGGCGTGGTGGCTCACGCCTGTAATCCTGGCACTTTTGGAGGCTGAGGCGGGTGGATCACAAGGTCAAGAGTTCAAGACCAGCCTGGCTAACATGGTGATACCCTGTCTCTATTAAAAATACAAAAATTAGCTGGGTATGGTGGCGGGCGCCTGTAATCCCAGCTACTTGGGAGGCTGAGGCAGAGAATTGCTTGTACCTGGGAGGTGGAGGTTGCAGTGAGCTGAGATTGTGTCACTGCACTCCAGCCTGGGCGACAGAGTGAGACTCCATCTCAACAACAACAACAACAACAACAACAAAAATTCCCACAATCTGACTCCTTGATACTACTACTTTCACATTCACCCCACTGGTCCAAGCTGCTTTACTGTTCCACCAGCATTATTATAGTAGCCTCCTAACTAGTCTCTACTCTTCTACTCTTATCAAACACAATTTATTCTTAATAAAGCAAGAACATAAATCCTCTTAAAAGTTAAATCATGATTCCAGTCAGAAACCTGCAATAAATACTGTTATGGCTATCTATTGCTGCATAACAAATCATACTAAAACATAATAGTTTTAAACAAGTTATTATATCTCTCTGTGTTGACTGGTGTTAGCTGAGTGGCTCTAGCTTGAGGCCTCTCATGTGGATTTTGGATGCTAACAGATAGTGACTGGGACTGGAGTCATCTGAAGGGTTGACTAGAAGGATGTCCTAGATAACTCATCCTCGTGGCTGGCAATAGGTGCTGGCATTTGACTGGAAGCTCAGCTAGCTGTCAGATTGTCTATGCTTGTCTCCACATGAGTTTGGTTTCTTTTTTTTTTTTTTTCACCTTATAGATAGTTTCTTTTATTTGTTTTAAAATCAAGCTAGTTTATAAATCAACTATTTTAAATGAATGTGATTGAGGGTTTCAAGAATGAGTCTTTCACATAACACGAAGTATAAGATGACATTCTACAAACTGGGACTCAGAAACTGGCACAGTGCCGTTTCTTTTGCATTCTGTTGTTCAAAGCAGGCACAAAATCTACTAAAGTTCATGGAAAGGAGACATATACCCTGCCTCTCAATGGAAGAAATGTCAAACCTTTTGAGACCATGCTTAATCTGCCATAGTTTCCATATTATTCATAGTAAAAAGCAACATTCTTGCAATGATCTTCAAAGCCCATTATAGAATAAGAACTCAAGATACCTCTCTGATCTCATCTTCTACTAACTTCCCCTTTCTTACTTCATTCTAGCTACTCCTCTAAGCTGCAAAGCCTTAATGTTTGTTATTTTCTCTTTCTAGAATCCCTTTCCCTCAGGTATTTATATATCCATATGGCTTGATCCTTCTTTTAATGTCTGTTTAAATGTAACCTTCTCAGGGAAGCATTCTCTGACAACCCAATATATATATTTGTTGTCTGACTCTTATCAATAAAAAGAAAGATGAAAAGTGCAGGGAATTCTCACAATTTTATTTACTGCTGCATTTGTGGTGTCTAGAAGAGTTCTTGGAACATTAAACAAGCTCAATAAATATACTTTTTGAACGAAGGAACATAGTGTGTTTCTTTAATTCCTAGCAGTAGATTTATTCCATTTAACTGCAACAATTAAGGGTTTTTCCCACTTCAATCACTTTGAGTTCACAAAAAAAAAAAAAGAAAAAAAATCTATTTGTGGAAGGGATGCTTATTGCCCAAATACTTGATCACACTCAGAGAACAACTCCAGATACAACCAGCATTAGAAGAGTGATCTTCTAAATCTTAAGACAGACAACTGAACTATTAACCCTGGCAAAGATGGTATCTCATTAGGGAGCAAATGTGGCAGTAGAAGATCAATTAACTCTTTGACACCACCTAGGAATTCGGAGAATCCAAATAACTAAAGTAACTACTTTATAATATGCTAAGGTTTTGAGGTTTACAAACCTATTTCCTAAGCTTTTTATATACATAGATGTAAATCACGCTAAATTCAATGAATATTATAAGCTCAGAAGCCATCCACTGAAGCCTTTTTGTTTCTCTTGACCTTTAGTTCAGTTCTCTGTCCATCCAACCATTTTGCTCCCAGGAAACACACAGAGCATTTACAGGTAAGCATTCACTCTAGTCCTTCATGTATGAAGCCCTCCTAAGATTTCTCACCAGAAGCTCAGTTTCAATTAAAACTACAAGATATAAGGAAATTCTTGAACTTTCAAAGGTACTGTTTTTATCATGAGTATGAGTCATTATTAAACATTATGAAGTTCACAATTAATTAATTCACATTTTATTGTGGTTGTTACTGATTATTTTTCAAGACTATGCTCTCCACCACCATAGTTTGAAACATTAGGGAAAATACTGTTGGTATAGCTTGTGTATGAAACACAAGGAAGTTTTCCAAAGGCACTTTCGCCTGAACAAAATTTGACCCCTGTCAGTGAGATGTCAGCACTGTATGTCAAATGAACTAGAGGGGAAGCTTCTAATATAAACATGTTATTGAAGACAAAGTCACTGGGCTCTTTGCAGCAGGGTCAGCTGAACCCAGGAAATATGTCCCACATTTTATCTGAAGATCAGCATAGAACGGCAGCCCCTGCTCCATCTGTGAAAGGTTAAAGTGATGCTCTTGCAGATGCAAAGAGGCAGAGTGCAAGTTTGGCAGGAAGAAGGGTGACACGGCAAAAAATGTCATTTAAAATGGGGTTGAAGGATGTCCAGTAACTTCTAGACAGTTGCTTCTCCTGGTATTAGGAGATGATTATTCACTTTGCAGCAGATTCCAGGAACTGTTTCATATTCAGTAGGTCAGCATGCTTCAGAATCCTGCATTGATTACAATAATTCCAATTCTGTTAGCTTTTTTCGAGGGCTTACTCTGTGCTATAACAATCAGCTGAATGAGGCATTATGTCACTAATCCTAAAACAGCACCAGGAGGCCCTTTAATTTTTTTTCTAATGCATATTAATCTACCCACGTTAGTCCATCTCTGCTAAAAACACCAGCCGGCATTGTCTCTCACTTAAACTATTTCAGTAACATCAAGGTAGCTCTCCTTGTTTCCATTCTTATACCTTAATCATTTCTCTATACAGCAAAGAGATGGATATTTTTATGGTCATGATATATCCTTGTGTGATCTGTGCCCTGCCTACTCTATCAGCTTAATTTCATATCACTCTCCCCTCAATTTCTGTGTTCTAGTTGTATTAGTCTTTTTCTTTTTGTAGTTTCTTGACTATTTCTTGTCTCTTCATCACTTACACATATTTTCCTACAGAAGAAAGATTTCTATACCTATTTCTTCTCCCTGCCCCTGGAAAACTCTGTTCTTCTTTGTCCCAAATCTCATTAGACACTTTTTTAAACCATATGTTCCTTCTTACTCGCATTTAGAAAAACTGCATGTCAACAGTCCTTGGACAATTAATTTGTTTTCATCTCTGATGCACAAGAATGCAAACTTTGAAAGGGCAGAGAACACATCTTTTTGTTAACTTCTTACTTCCTTAGCAAGCCATTGTATCACCTACACATAATTAGCACTAAACATAAGTCTTCAAATAAATGAAAGGCCCTTTATGCTTATAATATTAGGAAAAATTGACGTTTTGAATGAGAAGGATCACTTTTACAGAGAAGATAACACATAAAAACAGGTAAAGGATAGTCTTTGGAGGCACACCATCATAATTTTAGGGCCAATATTAGGTAATAATAATGACTGCCAGAGAAGGTGACCATGGAAAGTAGCAGGAACTTACAAGCAGAACTGAGAGTCATTCTATATATATATGTGTGTGTGTATATATATATACATATATACGTATATATACACATATATATGTATATATACACATATATATGTGTATATATACATATATATGTGTATATATATATATATATATTCAGGTGCAGCATCAGTTCACTTTTAAAAGAAGAAATGTTTTTCTCTACTCCAAAAAACATTGACAAAAGCGATGAAGATTAATGATTGTCCATGCTGACTTGACATTTCTGAGGTGCTTGGTTCAGGAGCCTGCTCACTTTACCGTAATGTGTTTTCCTTCCTTAGCTGAATGTGTTACTCTCTTCTGTTGCTCTTGGACTTGTTTCCCTGACACTTCCTTCTCTGTCTCTTCTTTAATGCTCTGGGTTTTTCCAGTGTTCTATCTAAGCCTTCTCTCTTTTCATATTTTCTACTCACCTTAACTGATCTTCTCCATTGACTGGGCTTTAATCACAAAAACTTAAAACAAACAAAAATCATAGTTTCCTCTTTCTTTCATGTTGGCTTCTCAGACACATCACTTCCTACTCAAAGTATCTGTTGAATGTTTATTATGTGCTAATGTGTTATCCATTGAGTTGGCAATCTGGAACAAAATAGGGAAGATCTGTGCCCTCACTGAATTTATGAATGCAGAAGAGACTATAAGCCAATACACATAAATAAATTAATAAAAATCAGATAGGTTATGATTCTGAAGAAAAATCTAGACTATGTTATATAAGAGGAAAGCACGGGAAACATAAATTTGACAGGATCTAGAATGAGCTTTCTGATATAGAGTACTTCCAGCTGATTTCTGAGGGCTGAAATATTTTAGACAGGCCAATTATATGAAGAAGAGAAATCTGGCCCAAAGACAAGAACGAAGCTATGTGTTTAAGGTGGGACAGGAGTTGTGTTAAAAAGACAATCTGTAACCTGCCTCTGGTTCACAAAATCTCCAGTCGTCAGAAAATTAAATCAGTGTATCTGAGCTGGTAATTGAAGAAGCCATATTGCTTTATGATTAGGGAAGGGAATGAACCTCCAAGACTTGTTTGGATCTTCAGGATACAAAAGAACATGGGGGTTTCTGGATATGCAAAAACCCAATACCTTGGAGGTGGCAGGAACTTCATTGGGTGCCTGTGTGGACCAGGTACTAATTGTTACAGCACTGGAAGATTTGATGATGCTTCCTGTAGTCCAGCTCGACATTGAGTTAAGGCTATTGAAAGGACTTCCCAGATGATTTCCGGAAAGGCACTCGCTAGAGCAGTGGTCAACAAACTGTGGTCCATGAACTGAATGCCTGTTTTTACATATAGTTTTTGCAAACACAGCTACACTCATTTGTATTACCTGCCACTGCCTTCATGTGACAACGGAAGATGTGAATAGTTACCCACAAAGCCTAAAATACTTTCTGTCTGTATTTTTTTTTTCGGAAAAAGTTTCCTAATCACTACTGTAACCCTTACTTTCTGTTCCTTCCATCTAGATTGTCCTTAATGTCATCTTTTGACTGACAGAACCCCTAACTAATCAAGTCACAGCCCATGTCACTGGGTTGAGAAGACTTTAAAGAGTCCCTTTCTACCATCACCTCACAGAGCTGATCACTACTATCCTATCCTGCACTGCACTTATCATAGTATCTCAATTGCAACATTTCTTCTTCTTCTAATGGACTCTGAGTATTTTGAGGCCAAGCCCTGTGTCTCACTCACTTCTGTATATCTCACATACTTTGCAGTGTATCTTGCATATAGCAGGGCAAATTAAGATTCAACTGGGCAAGGAAAGGCATCAGTGTGAAATAGATTGGAGATTCCTCACTTGAAATATGCATTTCTCCTCTTTGGATATGTCAGAATTTAATTGTAAGTTAACATTATTCTGCAATCACAGGTCTCATCAAGAATGTCAAGATTGTTTTATACTAGTTTACTAGCTTCAGAGACCATAGCAGTCAACTGACTCTATTAACACAAATGACCAGGGTGATTTTCAAATGAAAGATTTGTTTTTGCCAGTTCTGTGAATTAAATCATTTGGATATTTTGCATTTCCATAAAATGCTAATAGATTCACTAATGTAATCCAGCAGTCCTCCTCTAGATATGCAATTAAAGTCCACTCCCATCTCAGCCTCCATTTATCAGAAACTTGCTGGCCCTGAAGGTCATCAGAATTTAGCACCAACCGAATACAGAGAGAGCAGATGTCCTTTTGTAGAGAATTACCCAAATAAATTTTTTCTGAACAAAGAATTAATATAAAGCATTATAATAACTCACAAATATTTCTCAGGTGGAAGGTGGTTTTCAAGGTAACTATTAAGAAAAAAAATCACAAATATTTCTCAGGTGGAAGGTGGATTTCAAGATAACTATTAAGAAAAAAACAATTTCAATCATAAATGTTTACAAAATTTTCTATTGATTTTAAATAGCAAATGAATTGGAACTGCTATTCCCTGATCAATTTGTGCCAAAATCATCAGGAAATAGTTACTGCAATTTCATATTTGGCAGAATTTTATTTTGATTCTTAGCAAATGCTTTGTCTCATTAGACATTGAGATATTTCTCATAGTAATTGTAGAAAAGCCGTAAAAGAGACAGTACCTATAGATTTCCTCCCAAAAAGGTTAAGCGTCTCTAGATAACAATAAAGAGTCTCTAACAATGACCTTAATTTAAGATTTAGTGGTCAAGGCCCAACAAAATGATCAGAATTCCTTTGTAGGAGTACATTCCAAATGATAAATTCTGTTATCCGTTTTCCTTAAAATGTTTCTATACTATAAGTACTTGTAAAATAAACAAGCAAAAATATAGAACAAAAGAGAAAAGACTCAAAATGCCCTGGAGGTAAATCTTTTATAAAAGTTCATGTAGCCATACTTACAATAATTCATACACAGCTTTAATCACTTGAAGTCTTACATAACCATTTTCCTTCACTCCAGAGGCTGGCTGGAAGGAAAGTCTTGGTCTCAATGCTCATTCTCCTCCTTGTCTCTCTTTTTGTCTTCAGTTCACTGGAATTCCCTTAGCTAGGGGGACTCTCAGACTCAGGCTTTCCCAAAGACAGATCAGAGTAAAGGCCTTGTTATCCAGACCATAATCTTCCCTCTCACACTGTGGCTGCTGCTCCTCTGTTTACCTGCTCTCTGTGAAGTGTGCAACAGCATGGCACCGCTTTAAACCAGACTTCTTCACTGTGCTGTCCTCTAGAACTCCTCTCAGGATAGCATTTCTCCTTTGATCATCAACTTCAACAAGAAGTTTCAGACTTTCTAATCTGGTAAAGAATCTCACTCTTGGTGAGATATTTTCAGTTATCTCATTGATCGCATATTCCTGTAGTATTGCTGATTACACTGACTACCTTGTCTGCAACACCCAAATCTAACATCATGCTGTGGTCTGTCTTTCCATCCACTATTATACCTATTATTCTCTATTTTTAATACATACTCTGGTGGTATCATGATACTACAAGATGGAGATTATTAGTTTGACATCCTCAGAACAGAATCTTAGGCTGAGAGCGTTTAAGTTGAATGTCCAAAGTCACCAGTTAGCTGCCAAAGTCAGTATCTGAACTCAGATATAATTTTAAAATATGAATGAGCTACAATATTAAAAATCAACAGTCTTTGTATGAAAATCTGGAGCTTTTGTTGAATTATCAGATATTCACAGTATCTCATGAACTTGCAACAGCCAATTAACCAGTGTAAAGTACTGTGGCATAAATCCACAGTGGCCAGGTCTATGCCAGCTACTTTGAGGTTATAGAGAATTTTCATAACATATAGAAGCTGACCTTGGGGAGCTAAGAATCTTATTGAAGAGAATGAACAATGGTACAAGAAACATTTTCAGAATTGTAGATCATAATCTGGTGCTAAAATAATTGGAAGGAAAAATGCATTAGTGACTCTCAACAACACAATTGGAGGAAGAAATAAATATGGGCCAGAATATCAATGAAAGTCACAAGAATGAGGTGACTCAGAGGAGGTACGTTAGTCTGGGGATAGTAAGTCTGGGTTAATCTATTATTAAATTGTTAGCCTGGGTCTCCTTGGAAGCAGACAGTGAGACAAGGACTTGACTTCAAGTGGTTTATTTGAGATATAATCCCAGAATATAATGATTAAAAAATACAAAAAGGAGACAGGGAAGGAAGAGAACCAGAAAAAGAAAAAAAAAAGTGGCAAGCCATTTAATATGTGGAAAACTAAGCATGTTACTACTGTAGACAATTGGAGTTTAATACCACTGGGAATTCTGGCAGACCATATACAATATATATCAGAGTTGCCCCAGCTGAGGGATGAGAAAGATGAATGTGCCATTGACTAAGGGCTGCTCGAAGTGGTATTAACTCTTCATTGCTGCTGGTCACCTATACACAGATGGAATTTGCTCTGCTAGACAGAGAAGATTTTAACGTGGCTGTGTTTTTCATTCAGAGATGCAGAGATGAGTGCTATGAGGATGTGAGTGCGTCACTGATAGTCAGCAATAGGTGAGACCAAAAAAACAGAGAGAGAGAGAGAGAGAGACAGAGAGAGATTTTGGAAAAAGAAGAGGAAAACAGAGTTATTTTTATATGATAGAAATTTAAGTATGCACATGAAGGTGAAGTGAGTCCAAATAATCACCCCTATTTTATATCATTTTATAAGTACAAATTGCTTTCACATATGAAATATTAAATCAAGTACTTTATATGCTATTGTGAGAGGACTAATAGAGGAGACCAAATCTCAGAGGGCTTATTGAAGAGTGATGAAAACTAAAATTGAGTAAGTCTGTGTTCTAGATACCCCACAAAGTAGATAAAAAGATTAGTCCTTCTCATGGCACAGAAAAGAAGGAGCACCGGTGGATTTGAATAGGGAAGGGCTATGATAAATGCAGCATTTCAGAAGGATTTTTGACAACTATGTAGCCATTCATTCATTTGTTGCAGAAATATTTGTTAGTTACCCTCTATGTGCCAGATGCTGAGAAGGAATAAAACTGTGAATAAGATGCAAGAGATGCACATGCAGACAAATAACAGCAAGACTAAGGTTAGGTGAAAAAGAAGGAAAACTGTGACACAAATAGGGCATTCATTGGTGGCAGGAGAAACTGGAATTCAGAGAGTAGACAGAGAGTATTTTTTATAGTAAATCCATTGGCGATTCTGTGACTTCCTAAAACAGGTAAGTATCAGGGGGATTGTAGAGAAAATGATGGAGAACGTAGCAGGCATTGTTAGTTGCCTAAACCAGTAGGCTTGCTAACGAAATTCCAGTTTATTTGGGATTGCAATGGGGCAGCCCCAGAGATGAAAACATGATACACCTGAGACAATCAATCAAGACAATTTCATTTTCTTTGCCTGATACATCCAGCATCTCTTGAAGCTAGAAGACACTGTGTGGAGCTACATATGGCCAAAGACATTTTCAGAAATATGATGGGGATGGAGGTATGAGTGTAGTTCTCTCTGATAAAAATAATTTGTTCCTACCTTGTATATTGAAGCATAGCCCAAGAACATGATTCTTAGACCTTTTCATGTGGCTGGATGTAGTGACTTGAATAAAGAAAAAGAGGCAGTATGATCACAATAGCTGAGCAAAACGATGGGGAAAGCCTGGAATTGTATTGCCTAACTAACCTCCTGAACAAGCCCTGTAATTACAGGCCACTGTTTTGTTTTGTTTTTTTCCCTTTTACTTTAAGTTCTGGGGTACATGTGCAGAACATGCAGATTTGTTACATAGGTATACATGTGCCATGGTGGTTTGCCATACCTATCAACCCGTCATCTAGGTTTTAAGCTCTGCATGCATTAGGTATTTGTCCTAATGCTCTCCCTCCCCTGCTCCCCACCCCCCAACAGGCCACAGTGTGTGATGTTCCCTTCTCTGTGTCCATGTGTTCTCATTGTTCAACTCTCACTCATGAGTGAGAACATGCAGTGTTTGGTTTTATTTTCCTGTATTAGTTTGCTGAGAATGATGGTTTCCAGCTTCATCCATATCCCTGCAAAGGACTTGAACGCATATTTTTATGGCTGCATAGTATTCCATGGTGTATATGTGCCACATTTTCTTTATCTAGTCTATCATTGATGAGCATTTGGGTTGGTTCCAAGTCTTTGCTTTTGTAAATAGTGCTGCAATAAACATACGTGTGCATGTGTCTTTATAGTACAATGATTTATAATCCTTTAGGTATATACCCAGTAATAGGATTCTGGGTCAAATAGTATTTCTGTTTCTAGATTGTTGAGGAATCGCCACACTGTCTTCCACAATGGTTGAAATAATTTACACTCCCACTGCACTGTTTTGTTTTAAGTTTATGATTATTTGGATTTTTCTAGGCACTCTTATTCAATTCTACTATAAGTAGCTACATTCTTTCCTGTCACAATAAGTGTAACACTGTATAAAAGCACCGTCCTAAAAGAAACAGAAATGGCAAGTGGCAACGGGTTTAGCTGGTGATGTATTTAAATTAAAGTAGTAGTTCTAAAAGTGAATATGATATAAATGGTTCGAAAATACCACATGGAAGAGTCATTCTAAGTTGGCCAATAAGCTTTGAGTAATGTCTCATGTACAACAGGAAAGGAGGTTTCTAAGAGAATGCCTAAGATAATTTGCTGTTGACCTTGTTTTTGTCAACATTTCCTTCTAAGTTTTTTGGCTAAAGACAAAGAAAACATACATACTATATTGCAAGTGAATCACATATTAGATAGTTAATACCTTGCTTCAAATAATTGAGACTCTAAAAATATTTCGGCTAGAAAAATAACCTAAAATATAGCAGATGAAACAAAATATTGGAAAAAATATAAGCTTTTAGAATTAGGTCCATTAAACAAGCATTTAAACAATGCAGCTAAATGTTATAGTTCAATAGCAGTAGATGTGAAAATGATATATGTTATTTGGCTACTTTAAAACTCAATGTAAGTCAGATGTATATTCATTCATTCATTCATTTATCCAAGCCTCATGTTAGATAATGGACATAGGCACACTCAAAATACAAGACATCCAAAGAGCTTAAAATGTGTTGAAAGGATTAATAAGTAAATTACTGATCACAATACGTTTGATAAATGTTTTAGTGATACTATACTTTAAAGGTATATACGTAGAACCTTTCCTTTCATAGGTAAAATACACCCTAGCAAACATACTAGCTATTAATAACATCATGAAAGTTCCTAAATATCAAAACTTTATTCATGTATTCCCCAAATAATTATCAAACCCCAACTATGTGTAAGGCTCTGTCTTCCTTGGGTCATTTTCATATTTAGGTGAAGAATAATAGAAGGAGTAGCCAGCCAGTTAGGAGTAACATTCTTTCAGCAAAGAGGGAAGTTTCAGAAGTCAATGAAGGAGTAACTCAAGATGAGTAGCTTTATCTACCAGGATTTACATTCATGTGAGAGATGGATAAAGAAAAGGAATGAGAATTCACCATTGGATCTGGGGGGATGGCAGTAGTTGGAAACTTTGTGGATTCAGTAGATGGATGTGGTTTAAATAATAACTGAAGATAACTGGAGGTAAGCAATTGAAGGAAGCAAGCACAGAAAAATAATGTTAAAAGTTTGTTTATACAGTCCACTGAAAAATGAAGTTGTAGCTGGAGAGGCAGCTTATCTGAGGAGGATTTTAAAAATAGACAATACTGTAGCTCAATGTGTAATGGGAAATCCAATGGAGAAGGTGAATTTGATGATAAAAGAGGAAGAAGGGATTAGTATAAAGAATCAAGATATGGAGTAAGGCAGAGAACATGAAATGATAGTTCTTCTTTACACATGTAATGATAGCTCTCCCATTTTAATAGAAAATAATACAGAACATATGAGTATTTTTGAAGATGGGTTTATAGAATTAGTGATCTTCTAAGTGCTACTGTTTTCTCAATGAAATAAGAAGCAGGCCATTTTTGAGGCTAAGAAGTGGAAAATTTGATAAGAAAGAAGAGATTTAATACAATATTTTGTCAATCAGGATACACCATATGATGCTAAAGTAACAAACAAGTTTCAGTAGTTTAATACATAATGTATTTCTCAGTCATGTTAAATGACCAGCATATATTAGCAAGGAGATCCTTCTTACTGTAGTCATTCAAAGACCAAGGTCTACAGAGAATCCATCTTAACACATTACTGTAAACACACTGACACAGTGAGAAGAATGTGTTCACTGTGCACTGACTTTTAAATATTCTGCCTGTGCTAATTGTTATGTGGGTTACAAAATAAGTAGAGTTATGTAATATATTATGCATATTAATACATATGCATAACACAAATTAAGCCATGTGTTCTTGGTTGGAAGTCATTTAGGAATAGGAATTACATTATATAGCAATCATACAATAGATGCATTCAACGCATTTTAGCAAACCTATGACAAGTCATTTTAAGACCTTTTCCTGATTCTTAATAATGTTTGCGAGTTATAGATAATCTATGTCACTTCCAATGGAAATTTTGGATTAAGTTGTCTCTCTAAACATTCATTTTAGAATCTATTTCTGATGTAAGATGCAAGTGAAAACTAAGACTTTCCGGCTGGGCATGGTGGCTCAGCACTTTTGGAGGCCGAGGCAGGCGGATCATCTGAGGTCAGGAGTTCAAGAATAGCCTGGCCAACATGGTGAAGCCCCATCTCTACTAAAAATACAAAAAATTAGCCAGATGTGGTGGCGTGCACTTGTAGTCCCAGCTACTTGGGAGACTGAGGCAAGAGAATCACTTGAACCCAAGTGGCAGAGGTTGGCAGTGAGCTGAGATGGCACCACTACACTCCAGCCTGGGCGACAGAGTGAGACTCTGCCAAAAAACAAACAAACAAACAAACAAACCAAAAAAACTAAGACTTTCCACCTCAAGCTACTTATAATTTAAATCACAATCTTATTTGATAAGAAATATTTAGCTTAGCAAATCTTCAAAAGAACCTTAGTGAGAAGTGGTTAATTTGAAAGATAGAATTCATCCTCACTAATAGTCCATTTGTTCATTTCTACATCCAAATTCTTACCACTGGGCAAGCTGCTCATTGGGCTCCTTATAGATTTTAAATTTCATTAGAGTAGCAAAAATTAAGTCGTATTTCTAGTAAACAGTACATAAATCCACAGCATAGGGTCACTTACTACAGCAATTCAAGTCAGACTTAAAGCCTATTGTAAGAAATGGAGTATTTCTACTAAAGTAAGTTTGGAGAACCATGTTATGAAGTCAGAAAGAAGCCAAACAATAACAACTGAAATATTTTCAGGAATTGACTTCCAAATAGAGAAATAGCTATGTATACATAGCTTGTAAGCCAATGAGGAAGGAGAATAAGAAAACCACCTAACATCATCTGAAGTGTATGATATATAAATATCACAGGAGAGAAGTTGAAAGGTATTATTCATGAATACTGAACACACACATATTATGAAAACATTTCTTGCAAAAAAAGAATCACTGAGCACAGAGATTAATCTCTTCTGGAAAACATTGGAAACCCAGTTGCCTGAACCAATTAAAATTGAATTGACCACAGTAACATTTTACATCAGCTAACAAACAGGGCTCAGGTAGGAAGAAGTATCCGATGGATTATTTCCCTACTCAAATATCAATGTTTTTGTGAAATCAATCTGCAGAGAATAAAACATTACAGTCTCAAATATAATCTACTCATTTATTTTAAGTAAAAGATTGTTTCCTTCACCCTCTCCATATGGGAAAATATCATATGAACATAAACAGAGAAGGTTAGTAATTACAGAAGGAAGTGTTTGTAACAAAACAGAGCAGGAGAAAATTCAGTGTCTGAATAGACTTTCAAGTAATGGGTAGAAGGAGAACATAGTTGGGTTAGATGACTGGTGAAAAATGAAATTTAGAAGCTAAATAGATGTCCCTGAATTCACTCCATTCACCCAGGAAATCTCATATTATAAAGTTAAGATCAAAAACAAATTAAAGAAATAAATATTTCCTACTTAATTTTATCAATACAAGCCTCAAATCTGGGAATAGTCATCGGGAAACTAGAAACACTTGGTTAGAATATCTGCACTGGTCATTATAATCAATGATGGCTTCACTACCCAGCCCTATTTTACTAAAGGTAGAAAAATGCCCAAGGAAAATCTCAGAGCTCTTTAAACAGCAAGAGTCAGAAGTATTTATGGTATCATTCTTCTTGTCTAATATATGTGGTGAGCTACCCAGAAGTCGGAGTGAATAATATTTCAGGAAATTTGATTCCCTAAGTACTCTGACCAATCTCACAGCTCACATCTATCTATGTTTGCTTAAAGCCAGCCCTGATCTTCACTTTGCTAAAAATCAGTTGAATGTTAATCTACTGAAGAAAGAAATGATGAGAGAACTTGAGCAGAAAGTTCTAAATACCATAAACATGATGGCTAATACCTTCAGATTCTACTTTGGAAGAAACTTCTGTAAATGTTTGGGCTCCACCTTTTTCTCTGTTGCCACCATAATACAGGTTAAATAAAAAGCAAGTAAAAGCAAAAGGGTAAATAAATTTAAATAATAAAAATACAAGTATAGGCTGGGCACGGTGGCTCACGCCTGTAATCCCAGCACTTTGGGAGGCCGAGGCGGGCAGATCACGAGGTCAAGAGATGGAGACCATCCTGGCCAACAGGGTGAAAACCTGTCTCTACTAAAAATACAAAGATTAGGTGGGCATGGTGGTACCCGCCTGTAGTCCCAGCTACTTAGGAGGCTGAGGCAGGAGAATAGCTTGGACCCGGGGGGCAGAGGTTGCGGTGAGCTGAGATTGTGCCACTGCACCCCAGCCTGGTGACAGACTGAGACTCCATCTCAAAAAAATGAAATAAAATAAAAATAAAAATAAAAAAATAAAATAGGATAAAAAAGTATAGTAGGTTGCCACTTCGTGCAACCTAAAATTACAAATGGAATGACATCACCTTTACTACTTTGGATATGTGTTATTTTTCTACATTTTGAAGCCAATCATGCATTGCAACGCATATTCTGAGAAAAAGTATATTGATAATCTATTGGTTTCAGGCATAGTGTTTCAATGCAAAGTATAAATAGTGTATAAAGCAGATCTAGGATGAAAGAGGAGAAAAGTGGATGTAATCTGTAGTCTATGTTGTTAGATAACGATAAAAAGTGCTTATCCTAGTTCCTGTGAGAGAAAAGCAATGGGAAAAAAGGGCTGTCATTAGTCATCAACTGAAACTCAATCTTAAAAGTTTGGCCTTTCCAAAAATCTGATTTGCTATTTCCCAAAGTGATACGAGGTTTGAAAATGAGATGATTGTGCCTGGAGAGGAAGTGGGTGTGGGTTTTGTGGCTTCCAGACAGCGGAAGCAAAAATCATTGTGTCTCAAGCCAGGGTCATGTTTTCCCAGGCTTGGGGATGTTGATGGGACTTAGGCAAAGGCAAGAAGACAACCTGGTCGTTGGCCTTTTAGTTTTCCTCCCTCAGGTCAGCCGTAAGCAATTTGGTATGGAGAAAGGCAGAAAGAAAAGTAAAGGAGACCCATGTTTTAACCTCTCAAAGCCTGGTTCAAGATGTCATAAATGCAGCTGCCAGAAATAAAGAGAAAGGAAGTGTATCAGAGTCTAAGAAAAGCAGAAGAGGAAGAGAGGCTTTGAAAAGCCACCATAGTAATCAGTAATCTGTTTGACATCTGGCAAAGAGATACATCTGCAGGGGGCAACTGGGATGAGTAATTGAACTTTGATTTTTACATTTTCACTGAATGTCTATGTTTAGCACCTAAATTTTAAACACAGAACGATTTTTGGAAATGCACTCTTCTCTGAGAGGTTGTTTCATGGGATACAGGAAACATCTGGAGTTAGATCAAGTAAGTTTCATGGCTGCCCAGACAACTGGTGTGTTTGTACTGTTTTGTTATGGTCCTATAATGGTAGTTATGGTCCTATAATGGTAGGTCCTATATGGTCCTATAATGGGTAGTTAAAATTCATTTGAGGGTCCCCCTAAATGTATATGGCTATGCCAGCATTTCTCAGAATCCAGCCAGAAACAAGACAAAACCTACCTCAAAACACATGTCAGATAAGGGAGTAGAACCTAAATTGGGCACCTGCAATAGAGGACTAATTTATTTAAAGTTAAAGGACACCTTCCATGTATTAGAATTACTAAAGAACAAGAAATAATTTGTTTCAATATATCTTGTGATACTATGAGTAACACTTCTGTAGATTGAACTTAGTCTATTTTCTTATTGCCTAGCTTCAGATAACCTACAACAAATTGAATCAGAAGTCAAGATAATTTGCCTAAATTGCCTTTAAATGATCCTTTTAAGGTCCATATTTTAATCCTGTATGAGGCAAATTTGCTGGTTTGTAATTAGGTCCCCCAATTTTGCTTGACAATAAACCCAGAAGATGTATGCAAAGGTAGAAATGAGGTAACAATGGAAATAACAAATATTTATTAAGTACATATTTTAATAATGGCTACATTGGCATTGTAGATTAGGAGCCTTAAAATAACTCATATCCCTTTGCTTAGTTGATCCAAAATGAATTATACACAAAGTTGTTTGTCACAACATTACTAATAACAAAGAAAAACTATAGTCAACTTAAATATACCAATAGAAATTGTTCAAATTATTTTTAGGATTGATGTGATGAAACATTACACAGCTAATATAAATTATATCTTCAGAAACTAGGTAAAATAAGCAGAATACTTATAATGTTAACAATAATTTCCCTTCAGGGGGATATAAAACTGTGTATAAAATAATTTTGATATTGTATGTGTGAATACATATGTGGAGGGGAGCTACATTTACAAAAGCAGGAAGATTCTTCTCATAAACTGTTACCAGTATAGGATCTTTTTAATATAGCCTGGTGGATGTAAGGAGTAATGAAAGGGGCTATGGCAGAGACAGGAGACATTTATGGATGGACAAAGAAAAAGGAAAAGAATCTTTTCAGGAGAATATAACTCAGGAATAAATAGACAGATTAGTTTATGGAGTATAAAATTTGCAAAAACCTACAGATAAAAAAATGTTGTGTATTTAAGTGCAACAAATTCCAACCAGACATGCAGATTCATACTAGTTAGCTAGGGTATTTGAATAAGAAGAGATTCATTAAGAGAACTCAAAATTTGCATTAATTAGGAAGCATTTTTTATTATTTGGTTTATTGTAAATAATAATATAGAAATAACAGGAGCAAAAATGATAATAGCTAAACTTCCAACAGGTGAGGCCAAGTCTCAGTGTAAGTGCTTTGAATGAATTAACTTATTTAAACCTTAAAGCAACCACATGATTGTACAGAAGAGGAAATGAATAACTCTCAGTTAAAAATGCATTGATCCAGTACCATGCTGTTTTGGTTACTGTAGCCTTGTAGTATAGTTTGAAGTCAGGTAGCGTGATGCCTCCAGCTTTGTTCTTTTGGCTTAGGATTGACTTGGTGATGAGGGCTCTTTTTTGGTTCCATATGAACTTTAAAGTAGTTTTATCCAATTCTGTGAAGAAAGTCATTGGTAGCTTGATGGGGATGGCATTGAATCTATAAATTACCTTGGGCAGTATGGCCATTTTCACGATATTGATTCTTCCTACCCATGAGCATGGAATGTTCTTCCATTTGTTTGTATCCTCTTTTATTTCATTGAGCAGTGGTTTGTAGTTCTCCTTGAAGAGGTCCTTCACATCCCTTGTAAGTTGGATTCCTAGGTATTTTATTCTCTTTGAAGCAATTGTGAATGGGAGTTCACTCATGATTTGGCTCTCTGTTTGTCTGTTATTGGTGTATAAGAATGCTTGTGATTTTTGCACACTGATTTTGTATCCTGAGACTTTGCTGAAGTTGCCTATCAGCTTAAGGAGATTTTGGGCTGAGACGATGGGGTTTCCTAGATATACAATCATGTCATCTGCAAACAGGAACAATTTGACTTCCTCTTTTCCTAATTGAATACCCTTTATTTCCTTCTCCTGACTGATTGCCCTAGCCAGAACTTCCAACACTATGCTGAATAGGAGTGGTGAGAGAGGGCATCCCTGTCTTGTGCCAGTTTTCAAAGGGAATGCTTCCAGTTTTTGCCCATTCAGTATGATATTGGCTGTGGGTTTGTCATAGATAGCTCTTGTTATTTAACAGAGATATAGACCAATGGAACAGAACAGAGCCCTCAGAAATAATACCACACATCTACAACCATCTGATCTTTGACAAACCTGACAAAAACAAGAAATGGGGAAACAATTCCCTATTTAATAGATGGTGCTGGGAAAACTGGCTAGCCATATGTAGAAAGCTGAAACTGGATCCCTTCCTTACACCTTATACAAAAATTAATTCAAGATGGATTAAAGGCTTAAATGTTAGACCTAAAACCATAAAAACCCTAGAAGAAAACCTAGGCAATACCATTCAGGACATAGGCATTGGCAAGGACTTCATGTGTAAAACACCGAAAGCAATGGCAACAAAAGCCAAAATTGACAAATGGGATCTAACTAAACTAAAGAGCTTCTGCACAGCAAAAGAAACTACCATCACAGTGAACAGGCAACCTACAGAATGGGAGAAGATTTTTCCAATCTACTCATCTGGCAAAGGGCTAATATCCAGAAAATGAACTCCAACAAATTTAGAAGAAAAAAACAACCCCATCAAAAAGTGGGCGAAGGATATGAACAGACACTTCTCAAAAGAAGACATTTGTGCAGCCAAAAAACACATGAAAGAATGCTCATCATCACTGGCCATCAGAGAAATGCAAATCAAAACCACAATGAGATACCATCTCACACCAGTTAGAATGGCAATCATTAAAAAGTCAGGAAACAACAGGTGCTGGAGAGGATGTGGAGAAATAGGAACACTTTTACACTGTTGGTGGGACTATAAACTAGTTAAACCATTGTGGAAATCAGTGTGGCGATTCCTCAGGGATCTAGAACTAGAAATACCATTTGACCCAGCCATCCCATTACTGGGTATATACCCAAAGGACTATAAATCATGCTGCTATAAAGACACATGCACACGTATATTTATTGTGGCACTATTCACAATAGAAAAGACTTGGAACCAACCCAAATGTCCAACAATGATAGACTGGATTAAGAAAATGTGGCACATATACACCATGGAATACTGTGCAGCCATAAAAAATGATGAGTTCATGTCCTTCGTAGGGACATGGATGAAGGTGGAAACCATCATTCTCAGCAAACTATCACAAGGACAAAAAACCAAACACTGCATGTCCTCACTCATAGGTGGGAATTGAACAATGAGAACACATGGACACAGGAAGGGGAACATCACACACCGGGGCCTGTTGTGGGGTGGGGGGAGGGGGGAGGGATAGCATTAGGAGATATACCTAATGTTAAATAACGAGTTACTGGGTTCAGCACACCAACATGGCACATGTATACATATGTAACTCACCTGCACATTGTGCACATGTACCCTAAAACTTAAAGTATAACAAAAAAAGGAAAAAAAATGTGTTGATCCATAGATAGATAGATAGATGCATGTGTGCATGCTTATGCATATGGTAGCATTCAGCTAGTAGGAAAGAGAGTTGAGATCTAGGCAATCTGACTTCAGTTGCCTACTCGTTATCATTGACAGTTATACTATATGTATTAGTCCGTTCTCATGCTGCTAATGAAGACATCCCCGTGATGGGGTGATTTATAAAGGAAGGAGGTTTAATTGACTCACAGTTCAGCATGGCTGGGAAGGCCCCAGAAATTTACAGTCGTGGTGGAAGGTAAAGGGGAAGCAAGGCACCTTCTTCACAAGGTGACAGGAAGGAGAAGAGCAAGCAGGAGAAATGCCAGACGCTTATAAAACCATCAGATCTCTTGACACTCACCTATTATCACCAGAAGAGCATGGGGGAAACCAATCCCATGATTCAATTACTTCCCCCGGTCCCGCTCTTGACAAGTAGGGAATATAGGGATTACAATTCAAGGTGAGATTTGGGTGGGGACACAGAGCCAGACCATATCACTACACTAACCCTTCTTAGTTAGAAGTATTTTTTTCTAATTAAAGATATAAATAGCATTTTAAAATCTGAATGACTAATATAAAATATGCCCATACTTGCTAAATGAAGGAGGTTTTCTTATTGATTGAAATATCAAAATAAGATTTTAAAAATAAAATGAAATAAAAAAGGGAGAATATAAGAGACTCACCATTGACTTTGGGTCTCTTCCTTCATGTAACTCACAGGCTCCCAAAGCTCTTATCCAAGATAGGGGTGAGTTACCCATCAGGACTGGAGAGGAAAAGGAGAAAGTGAAAGGAGATGTATAATAAGATAGAAGGGGATTCAGGAACTTTGCATAATATTTTAGATAACTAACTATATGTTTTTGCATGCTGTAAATATCAGTGACCTGGGGCAAACTCATGTTCACTTTAGCGTTGTTGTTAAATTGGTTTGTGACATTTTGATAGCTGCCTGGCTTATTAGTGCTTCTGTTATTCTTGTTATCCAGTTACACAGAGTCTGATGCAATTGACCCTGTTGTAATTCTCAGACTTAAACCAGAGTACACAGTTTTGTTTTAGTCTTATTCTTATTAGGGAGAAAAATAAGTCAAGGAAAATAAAGAACTGACATGTTATAAATAAAAGACACTATTCTTTATTTCATAAATTGTTAATGATTAAAAAATAAATAGAAAAGTGTCAAGTGTCATCACATCACCATAGGATTTCAATAAATTCAGGATTTTATCCTTCTCTCTGATCTTTATTAGATCCACTTCAAAATTTATTCAATTATTTTCCTCCATTCTACCTATCAAGTACCTAATCTGATAAAATAATTCAAAGAGCTTGAGGTGTGGCATGCTCGTTAATTCATTAAGTATTTACACAGAATCTGCTGCGTGCCAGACACTGGAAAAATCCTAGGGCATACAGTTGTGAGACAGACAAATGTGTTTTTATTTTCATTGGATGATAACCTAAGTTTTTGGATGTGAGAAGGAAGCAGAAAAATTGAGTGTTTAAGAACTCAAGCTCTGAAATCAGCCTGCCTAGTTCAAATCCAATTTCCAACTTTTACCAAGAGTATACTTTAGGTAACCTACTTGGCCTCTCTATAAATATTCTATGTATTCATTAAGTGGGAATAATATTAGCTAACTCACTGGGTTGTCTAAGAATACAATTTGAGGCCAGGCACAGTGGCTCATACCTGTAATCCCAGCACTTTGGGAGGCCAAGGCGGGAGGATCACTTGAGGCTAGAAGTTTGAGACCAGCCTGGCCAACATAGTGAAACTCCAAGAACCTGTCTCTACTAAAAGTACAAAAATTAGCCAGGCATGGTGATGCATGCCTGTAATCTTAGCTACTTGGGACGCTGAGGCATGAGAATCACTTGAACCTGGGAGGCAGAGGTTGCAGTGAGCCAAGTTTGCACCACTGCACTCCAGCCTAGGTGACACAGCACAGTGAGACTGTCTCCAAAAAATTAAAAAAAAAAAAAAGAAAAAAACAGGCCTGGAGTGGTGGCTCACGCCTGTAATTCTAGCACTTTAGGAGGCTAAGGTGAGCAGACCCCTTGAGCCCAAGAGTTCTAGATTAGCCTGGGGAACATGATGAAAACCTGTGATATGATTTGGCTGTGTCCCTACCCAAATCTTGAATTGTAGCTCCCATAATTCCTACGTGTTCTGGGAGGGACCCGGTGGGAGGTAATTGATTAATGGGGGCGGATCTTTCCTGTGCTGTCCTAGTGATAATGAATAAGTCTCACAAGATCTGATGGTTTCATAAAGGGGAGTTCCCCTACACAAGCTCTCTCGCCTGCTGCCATGCAAGACATGACTTTGCTTCTCATTTGCCTTTGACCATGATTGTGAGGCCTCCCAAGCCATGTAGAACTGTAAGTAAATTAAACTTCTTTTCTTTATAAATTACCAGTCTCAGGTAGGTCTTTATTAGAAATGTAAGAACGAACTAATACACCCTGTCTCTACTAAAAAATAAAAAATTCAGCTAGGTGTGGTGGTGCACGTCTGTAGTCCTAGCTACTCAGGAGGCTAAGGAAGGAGGATCACTTAAGCCTGGGAGGTAGAGGCTACAGTGAGCCTTGATGGCACCACTGCACTCCAGCCTTGGTGACAGAATGAGACCTTATCTCAAAAAAAAAAAAAGTTAGAGTAAGTTTGCACATGTAAAATACTTAGAATCATGCTTTAGTACTGTGCAAATAGTAAATGATCCATAAATGTTAGTTTTATAACTTATTACAGTGAACATTTTTACCAGGGCCTCCAACTTAGTCATTAGAAGAGATAATTTGGAGTAAAGACCCTTTGCTAGTCCTCTACAAATCTGTCTTCTTTATTAAAAAAAAAAAAAAAAAAATCCTGGATCTTGTGATTGGAGGCAAGAAGTCCTGTTGATGCATGGATCTGAATAGAGATTTTCAGAAAAAGATTGTTATCTTGTGATGCTTACTAGTAATACTCATCTAGACATTGCAGAATTGTGGAGAGAAATACAAATTATAGATGACAAAAAGAGATTTTAGCCAAGGCTCTAAAGAACAGCTTACCACTATCAACTGCTTAGTTTGAAACAGTTACTCTTAAAAGCACTTTATGGCAATTAAATTGTTTCATACTCACAATATGGCCCTGGTAGTTTTAGTATTTTAAACATTTTGTGGAAGTTGTCAGAGTCAAAATAAATTCACTTGTGTTAACAACAAAACAAAACAAAAACCCGAAAAACAGAGCCAGAGAAGGCCATGAAGGATTACCATGCATGAATGCCTAGTAACAAGAACAATCACAAAAGACTACAAAAACCACAACCTTGCACAAAGGCCATCACTACCTTATACCAAAAAAACTGCTCAGCAACTGCCAGTCCAACCTTGGACTGATGCCACCATTTTTTTTGTTCCTTGCCACCAAGGATAATTATCTCAAAAGAATTAGGTAATACTCTCATTTTTCCTGAAAAACCTTTGTTTTCCTTTACCTCCTTGAATACACACATAATTTACTATGACACCAGTGTTCCCATTGCAACACCTATTCCCAAATAAACAACATTTTCTTTGAGAAATTCTCGCTCTTCATTATTTAGATCAATGATTTCATAAATTAGAGAATGCAGGCATAAAGAAGTAAAAGGAATTACTTAAGTTCTCACAGGTAGAGTCAGAACCAGGCTTCTAACTTAGAGAGATGGAACCAGGCTTTAACACCTACACTCTGCTGCTTCTCTTTGCTTGCCAATCCAATTAAAATCAATAAAAAAAAATCCAGAAAAATGGATGTACCATCATGCTCTCATAGAGTTGTCAGATGCTGAAAAATATGAATCACTTTCCTTATGTAGAAAACATAAAGCTGCTATTCTGAAAAGAAAGCTAAGACATTATAATACATTTATGTAACATCCAGAAGAAAAATTTGAGAACAAGAGAAAGACATTTCACATTCTGAAGAGATAAATTCCAAATTGTTTACAGATAATAGGTAATCATGAATGAAAAGGTATGAGAATAAGTGCTCACTAAATGAAATACTGATGTTGCGTTGCTACAGTGTGGATCACTTTGGTTATTTCATTGATAGAAAACTGGATTTTAGAACTCTCTTGGATTTTTAGGCTAATCATTTATCTAAAGTACAGACATAGTCTGGATTGATAATTAAAAACCAGAGACACTGGAACTTTAATATAAGCAAGAACTATATAATGACCATATTTATCCAAATCCTGGTTAGTGTCTGGGAGTTAATGAGCCAAAGTCTCTAAGAGTATGCAAGCTAGGCTAGATGACCCTTTAATAAGAGTATTACAGATCCAGAGCTGGATAGACTGTTTAGCCAACTAACCTGTAGATTGCCTTATAAACCAGAAAGTCAGGGAAATAATTAATTTCCTAATTCATCAAACCTCTTTTCAGTATCTATGTATTCAGTTCTATATTTTCCTTAGTAGAAAAATAAGACGTGGCCCTTTTTAGAAGATCACACCATCATTATAAATACAATATCTAGTGACACTGAAATTTTTCTCCCTGATTTGTGCATACCCTTAAGCATCTAACAAAAACAAATAAATTATTGTGTTAACTTTTTTTTTTTTTTAGCAGAGTTAGGTGGGAGGAGATAAGTTTCACAGAAATTAAATGAGTCTAGTTCAAAATAGAAAAAAATAACTATGAATCCTTAAAGATATGAACTCAATGCCATGCGGAAAAAGAGAAGAAAACGTGTTAAGAATGTGACATCCATAATTCTGCTGCCAAACACCTGTGTGCATGAAGGAGGGCACAGAGACACTCTCACCTGGGCCTGAGGACTGAGGCTGCTATCTAAAACAGGGATCCATCTGCCTGTGAACAACGAGGTCATCCCACTGTGTTTCTCTGACACTTCATTGACTGTAATGGCATTTGATATCGCTAAAACCTGGTTGTTGTGGAAGCACTGGTGCATTACAGCAGAGAGATGCATTGTGTATGATGAGTCATGCCCCACAAATTTGTGCTCAGTCTCTGTACAGTAAGAAAAAAAATAACAAGATCAAGTAACAGAGAACTGGGGAGGGAGAAAGTTCTCATTGCAGGCACAAGTACACCTCCACTTTGTGCAAGGTAAAGAGGGCTTACACACACTCAGTTTTCCTCAGAGTTCTAGTAACTTTCAATAGTACAAATCCTGGATCCGATGTTAGTCGAATAATAATTCCAATGGAGGAAAAAACACTTTTCATCTGTGAGTCACTTTTCAGAAGGGATAATGTCTAAACCTTGTTAGCCTCTTCCTGGTTACCCTGAGGTTTGGGTGTTTGCCAGGAAGGAAGCAGAAGAATAAATATGACCAAGGCAGAGAGTTCGATGAGAAACCCTCAGAATTTTTGGAGAGAGAAGAGGAAAAACAATCTGAAACATGAGTATATCCAGAAAATCAGTTCATTTATGTAACCCAAGATGATTGGCAGATATTTTCTGGCTTTCATGAGTCAATCCTCAAACAAGAAAATGGACACACCTCAAGGGAAAAAAAAAATCCTTGAAAGAAAATGTATATGTGACCTTCTTTACCATCCCATTATTTTTAAAGGGAAAAACCATTACCTGAGACCACAGTCATGGTTGGACAAAGCAAATCTGCTTAACACTCTTCAAACTCTGTTTTCTATAGAGTGAGACACCAGCATCTTTCCAGGACATCTGTTAATCCTCTAAGATCTGGCCCCAGCCTCTTTCCCATACTTCTTTCCTACCAAAATTTCCTTCCATCTCCCCTACACTTCAGCCATATCCCTCTATGCAGAGTGCTCAAAGGAGCCTTTTCACATTTTCTCCTTTGGCACATGCTCACCTCTGAGTGGCATGCCTTCCACACCTCACCCACTTGGCAAAATCCTCTCTTCTCTCAAAGCACAACTCAAATAGTCCCTCTTTATGGAAAGTCATCCATGGGCAGCACCTACTCCATTTCACTTTATCATGCACTCCACTTTTTTCACCATTTAATAAAAGCAAAGCTTTTTTTGCATTTACTTTGGACCAGTCAAAATTACAAGACTCTTTTAATATATTAACTCACTTAATCCTAGCAATAACCCTATGGAGGAGGTACTAACACTATCTCCATTTTACAGGTAAGGAGACTGAGGCACAGAGAGTATAAATAATTTTCCAAAAATTGCATCACATGTACAAAATAGAGCTGGAATTTGAACTCAGTATATGCTGACTAACTAGTTCTTTGGTTTATATCCCAGTCATATATTCCATCATACTTGATTTCAAATATTTGTTGACTATTGTCTGCAGTTAAGTGTGAGTGTCTTGAGGGCAGGATCTGAGCTATATTATGTGTATGTTGAACATCTTTTGCAGAGACTTTAGATAGGTACTGGATAATAAGTAATCAGTAAACCAGCAAAGCAAGCAAGAGTAGAAGGAGTATTATATAGGTTTTGAAGTAAAGAATTAAAGATGACAAATCACCGTAGAAATAACATTTTCTGATTTGAAAACTGTTCCAATTTTGGGTTTGTGCATGCATTTTTCCCCAAGTAAGGCAGGGGGCATGGTAAATGACATAACAGAATTAAGGAGGAAGCAAAGAGAAATGGAAAATAGTGATGATCTAAGAAGAGTAAGGAGAGACTCCCAGATTCAGAGAAAGACTGAATTCAGAGCACACTGCTAGCCTGGAGAAGACAGAGAGTATCCCAGCGCTGGCTACAAGCTCGTCTCTGTCTGATGTTAGACTCTGATAACCACAGGTTTCAGGCAAAGGGAAGTACTGGGAGGGTTTTGTTTGAATGAGCTGATTTGCAGGGTAGTCCATAGTCATTTGGATTGAAGGAGAAGACCAATGATTCTCTCTCTTGGGGGAGGTGAGGAAACCTTGATGACTGCATCAGGCCTCTGCCTGGCCATGAGGACTAGATCCAAGTCATAAGGAGAGGAGGCTCCAATAGTCCTTTTACAGAGGACACTTTAAGATACTTAATACAAATATATGCTACTTCAGGGAAGGGGTGATAAAGAACCACTCAAATGGACAGAAGACTATTCTCCCCATTTAGCTGAAAATTAGAGTTTTATGTCTGCCAATTAAGACCTGCAGGACATTGGCAATGTGTGCATTGGAGGCACTGGCAATGTCCTCGTGTTTCCCTGAAGAACCTTTCAGCAGCAATTGTACCCTCTGTAGGAAGGGATATTTCAAGAGTGTCCCTGTTTCTTCATCATCCCCTTTCTTGCAAGTCTTCCTTATTAAAAGGCTGTTATCTGCTGGATAGGAATGGTGAGAGCCTGGCATCACTTGGTTTGTGTTTACCACTATGTACAATTTCTGTACCACAAACGCAATGGGCCACACCTTCTTGTGTATTCTTTGTTTTTCCTTGTGTGTGTGTGTGTGTCTTGAACTGCACATTCTTAGTGAAAGATGTGGTCATTTTGAAGTCATTTTCCGTGTGTTAAGCAGACTGACCATGGCTTCCTGCTGGTCTGCTCTCTCTGTTCAAACTTCTCCACCTAAAGTTCAATGCATAGTAACATCAGCCTATCATTGGGGGATCCAGTATTTTATTTATTTTATTTTATTTTATTTTTTTCTTTCTACTTCTTTTTTTGTGTGTGTGTGTGTTTTTATTTTTATTTTATTTATTTATTTATTTATTTTTTATTTTATTATTGCGGCATTATTCACAATAGCAAAGACTTGGAACCAACCCAAATGTCCAACAATGATAGACTGGATTAAGAAAATGTGGCACATATACACCATGGAATACTATGCAGCCATAAAAAATGATGAGTTCATGTCCTTTGTAGGGACATGGATGAAATTGGAAATCATAATTCTCAGTAAACTATCGCAAGAACAAAAAACCAAACACCGCATATTCTCACTCATAGGTGGGAATTGAACAATGAGAACACATGGACACAGGAAGGGGAACATCACACTTCGGGGACTGTTGTGGGGTGGGGGGAAGGGGGAGGGATAGCATTGGGAGATATACCTAATGCTAGATGACGAGTTGGTGGGTGCAGCGCACCAGCATGGCACATGTATACATATGTAACTTACCTGCACATTGCGCACATGTACCATAAAACCTAAAGGATCCAGTATTTTAAATAACAGAATGATGGATGGGACCACTGCTTCAGCCTTGCGTGAAAACTGCATGTTTCAATCAAAGTGTTAACAAGTTCATGATGTGTTTCCTGTTTGGCCCCTCGTGGGTATTCTCCCTGTAGAATAGAACCTGGAAGGAGGGAGGGTGGTCCCGTGGCATACGGGAAGCCACAAGGAACATCAGCCGAGAGCACGTCTGTAATAGTGTGCTGGGCCTTCACGTCCACACTGCAGTGAGTGTTCACCAGGGAGCTGCAGCAAGGAAGGGAACTAAGTACAGAAACTCTGGGAGGTGAGCCTGATGACAGACACGTTCACAAGCTCATGAACTGGACTCTCAAACACAAGTGAGAAGACTTTGCTGGGAACTATGTGAGCAAGCAAGGGCCAAAGTCAGCAATATATGGGTTGAGTACTGAAATTAATATCTCATAAATAGCCAAAGACTGGTCAGGCCTGGAGAAATGTAGAGTATGTGAAAGTCAGAAGCGAGCTGAGAACAGAGTTCATGGCTAATACTCTAAGCTGTTCTATTCCTTCAGTATGATTAACTTGTTATGTGAAAAGGGAGGCCCTGTGTAAAGTGGCCTTGAGGTCTCTTGGAAAGAGTGTGGATTTTGGAGACAGAGCTCTGACTTTAAATAACATGTCTCCTATTAAAAGTGATGTGATCAGATGTAAATCCCTTAAATTCCCTGAGCCTCTCTTTCCTGGAGAGTATTTGAGCTGCGTCATCACTCTCTGCCTTCAATGACCATGCTAGTAAACATAATAAAGGTAAACACTTTTTGATAAGATATTATAATAAATAGAAAATCTACTAAACTTGAATCTTTATTTTGATTCTTTTAGAAATCATTTCGATATCACATAATACTACTAACTCAGATCATAGACTTCAGGGAAAACATTAAAAAAAAATCCTGAATGAAGGAAAAATGATTTGGGGACAATTACCGCTCGGCTACTTTTAAGTTATGAAACCGGGGTGAAGTTAGACAAACTCTCTGAAACTCAGTTCTCTCATCTGTAACATCAGACAAATAATGCATATATTAAAATCTTGAATTTCATGACCTAGCCTCATCTCAGCAAAAAATTAGCAATAACTTTGTGTAGCTCAAGCCTTAATTTCTGCTTCTGAATGAAGGGGATAGAAATATCCAAAGGCAACATCTAGTTACAGCATTTGATGGGATTAAGAATAAAGATTTTTCTTTTCTGCAAGTGATTTAATCTGGTTTACCCAGTGGGAAAGCTCTAAAGGCTATCATTTTGTTTTCCTTAGTTGAAGCTATTAACTGTAATTGCTTTTGTTAATAATACTTTACTTATTATAATCAAAGTTCAATTTTTGCACTTATACCCTGGGGCCAGTGTGCAGAGGCACAATTTATAAATGGATGAAAAACAATTAATAACAACTAGAAAAACCATTAATGATCTTATCAACAAAGTGCTATGTAATCTCCAATTGCAAAATCTTGAACAACATATAAAATAGAACACGCAACCTCAGCTAGTGCTGTGGGCTTTCCCAGTAATGACCAGAGTATTTCAATAGCAGAAAAATAATGCCTCTGAGGGCACTCTCCTCCTGGGCTTAACAGGGGATGTTTCTATTAATCTACTGAAGGTCAGATGCAGCCTATTATAGTTCCTGTGGGGTGTGAGCCTTCAAAGAGCTAAACTACAATAATTTAAAAAGAAAAATATTCCATCATCTCTCCTCCAAAGCAATCCCCTGCTATAACCAAGACATTATATGATCAGGCTACTACTTCCCTCTCACACCAGCCCAGCTCCTTGCCCCTTAAATGCCCCCTTAACTCTAAACTCCAGCTTTATTCCTGAAAAAAGCTTAATGTTTTTTGCCTAGAGCATTTTATTAACTTTCCCCTTTGCTGGGAATAACTTCCATGGATGCCTTCTTCTTGTATTTAAATCTCAGCCCTAAGATAGGTCTTAGGTCTTCCCCTAACCCCACTTCAAATGTTGCTGTCAAAAGCCCCAGTCTTTTTTTTGTTGTTGTTGTTGTTTTTTGTTGTTGTTATTTGTTTGATTTTTAATTATACTTTAAGGTTTAGGGTTTGTTTATCATATCACTATTTGAAATTAATGGATTCAGTGTCTGGTTTGTCTTGCTCACTACTGTATTCCCAGTACCTTCAACAGGGTCAGAATCATAGTAAGTTCTCAATAAATATGTGTTGAATGAGTGGTCTAGTTGATGAATTAATGAATTCCCACTGGCTGCTGGACAAGGCAAATAATTAGTTACTCATGCCATTTTTCTCTCGTGAACAGCAGTTACCAATGACTCCTTCCTCTCTCCTCCTCTCATTCCTTCCATCCCCTTTCTTCTCCCTCTCCCCATAATTTAATTGCTAAAAGCACAGGCTCAAGTGTCCAGCAGCCTGTGTTTGAAATTAGACTTCATTTACATGTAGGTCCATGAAGGCAATCATCGTCATTTTTTTTTTTTTTTTTTTTTTATCTTTTTATTATTATTATTATTATTATTATTATACTTTAGGTTTTATGGTACATGTGCGCAATGTGCAGGTAAGTTACATATGTATGCATGTGCCATGCTAGTGCGCTGCACCCACCAACTCGTCATCTAGCATTAGGTATATCTCTCAATGCTATCCCTCCCCCCTCCCCCCACCCCACAACAGTCCCCGAAGTGTGATGTTCCCCTTCCTGTGTCCATGTGTTCTCATTGTTCAATTCCCACCTATGAGTGAGAATATGCGGTGTTTGGTTTTTTGTTCTTGCGATAGTTTACTGAGAATGATGATTTCCAATTTCATCCATGTCCCTACAAAGGACATGAACTCATCCTTTTTTATGGCTGCATAGTATTCCATGGTGTATATGTGCCACATTTTCTTAATCCAGTCTATCATTGTTGGACATTTGGGTTGGTTCCAAGTCTTTGCTATTGTGAATAATGCGGCAATAAACATACGTGTGCATGTGTCTTTATAGCAGCATGATTTATAGTCCTTTGGGTATATACCCAGTAATGGGATGGCTGGGTCGAATGGAATTTCTAGTTCTAGATCCCTGAGGAATCGCCACACTGACTTCCACAAGGGTTGAACTAGTTTACAATCCCACCAACAGTGTAAAAGTGTTCCTATTTCTCCACATCCTCTCCAGCACCTGTTGTTTCCTGACTTTTTAATGATTGCCATTCTAACTGGTGTGAGATGGTATCTCATTGTGGTTTTGATTTGCATTTCTCTGATGGCCAGTGATGGTGAGCATTTTTTCATGTGTTTTTTGGCTGCATAAATGTCTTCTTTTGAGAAGTGTCTGTTCATGTCCTTCGCCCACTTTTTGATGGGGTTGTTTGTTTTTTTCTTGTAAATTTGTTGGAGTTCAATGTAGATTCTGGATATTAGCCCTTTGTCAGATGAGTAGGTTGCGAAAATTTTCTCCCATTTTGTAGGTTGCCTGTTCACTGTGATGGTAGTTTCTTTTGCTGTGCAGAAGCTCTTGAGTTTAATTAGATCCCATTTCTCAATTTTGGCTTTTGTTGCCATTGCTTTTGGTGTTTTAGACATGAAGTCCTTGCCCATGCCTATGTCCTGAATGGTAATGCCTAGGTTTTCTTCTAGGGTTTTTATGGTTTCAGGTCTAACATTTAAGTCTTTAATCCATCTTGAATTGATTTTTGTATAAGGTGTAAGGAAGGGATCCAGTTTCAGCTTTCTACATATGGCTAGCCAGTTTTCCCAGCACCATTTATTAAATAGGGAATCCTTTCCCCATTTCTTGTTTTTGTCAGGTTTGTCAAAGATCAGATACTTGTAGATATGTGGCGTTATTTCTGACGGCTCTGTTCTGTTCCATTGATCTATATCTCTGTTTTGGTACCAGTACCATGCTGTTTTGGTTACTGTAGCCTTGTAGTATAGTTTGAAGTCAGGTAGTGTGATGCCTCCAGCTTTGTTCTTTTGGCTTAGGATTGACTTGGCGATGCGGGCTCTTTTTTGGTTCCATATGAACTTTAAAGTAGTTTTTTCCAATTCTGTGAAGAAAGTCATTGGTAGCTTGATGGGGATGGCATTGAATCTGTAAATTACCTTGGGAAGGATGGCCATTTTCATGATATTGATTCTTCCTACCCATGAGCATGGAATGTTCTTCCATTTGTTTGTATCCTCTTTTATTTCCTTGAGCAGTGGTGTGTAGTTCTCCTTGAAGAGGTCTTTCACATCCCTTGTAAGTTGGATTCCTAGGTATTTTATTCTCTTTGAAGCAATTGTGAATGGGAGTTCACTCATGATTTGGCTCTCTGTCTGTCTGTTATTTATGTATAAGAATGCTTGTGATTTTTGCACATTGATTTTGTATCCTGAGACTTTGCTGAAGTTGCTTATCAGCTTAAGGAGATTTTGGGCTGAGACAATGGGGTTTTCTAGATATACTATCATGTCATCTGCAAACAGGGACAATTTGACTTCCTCTTTTCCTAATTGAATACCCTTGATTTCCTTCTCCTGCCTAATTGCCCTGGCCAGAACTTCCAACACTATGTTGAATAGAAGTGGTGAGAGAGGGCATCCCTGTCTTGTGCCAGTTTTCAAAGGGAATGCTTGCAGTTTTTGCCCATTCAGTATGATATTGGCTGTGGGTTTGTCATAAATAGCTCTTATTATTTTGAGATACGTCCCATCAATTCCTAATTTATTGAGAGTTTTTAGCATGAAGGGTTGTTGAATTTTGTCAAAGGCCTTTTCTGCATCTATTGAGATAATCATGTGGTTTTTGTCTTTGGTTCTGTTTATATGCTGGATTACATTTATTGATTTGCGTATATTGAACCAGCCTTGCATCCCAGGGATGAAGCCCACTTGATCATGGTGGATAAGCTTTTTGCTGTGCTGCTGGATTCTGTTTGCCAGTATTTTATTGAGGATCTTTGCATCAATGTTCATCAAGGATATTGGTCTAAAATTCTCTTTTTTGGTTGTGTCTCTGCCAGGCTTTGGTATCAGGATGATGCTGGCCTCATAAAATGAGTTAGGGAGGATTCCATCTTTTTCTATTGATTGGAATAGTTTCAGAAGGAATGGTACCAGCTCATCCTTGTACCTCTGGTAGAATTCGGCTGTGAACCCATCTGGTCCTGGACTTTTTTTGGTTGGTAAGCTATTGATTATTGCCACAATTTCAGCTCCTGTTATTGGTCTATTCAGAGATTCAACTTCTTCCTGGTTTAGTCTTGGGAGGGTGTATGTGTTGAGGAATTTATCCATTTCTTCTAGATTTTCTTGTTTATTTGCATAGAGGTGTTTGTAATATTCTCTGATGGTAGTTTGTATTTCTGTGGGATCGGTGGTGATATCCCCTTTATCATTTTTTATTGCATCTATTTGATTCTTCTCTCTTTTTTTCTTTATTAATCTTGCTAGCGGTCTATCAATTTTGTTGATCCTTTCAAAAAACCAGCTCCTGGATTCATTGATTTTTTGAAGGGTTTTTTGTGTCTCTATTTCCTTCAGTTCTGCTCTGATTTTAGTTATTTCTTGCCTTCTGCTAGCTTTTGAATGTGTTTGCTCTTGCTTTTCTAGTTCTTTTAATTGTGATGTTAGGGTGTCAATTTTGGATCTTTCCTGCTTTCTCTTGTGGGCATTTAGTGCTATAAATTTCCCTCTACACACTGCTTTGAATGCATCCCAGAGATTCTGGTATGTTGTGTCTTGGTTCTCGTTGGTTTCAAAGAACATCTTTATTTCTGCCTTCATTTCGTTATGTACCCAGTAGTCATTCAGGAGCAGGTTGTTCAGTTTCCACGTAGTTGAGCGGTTTTGAGTGAGATTCTTAATCCTGAGTTCTAGCTTGATTGCACTGTGATCTGAGAGACAGTTTGTTACAATTTCTGTTCTTTTACATTTATTGAGGAGAGCTTTACTTCCAAGTATGTGGTCAATTTTGGAATAGGTGTGGTGTGGTGCCGAAAAAAATGTATATTCTGTTGATTTGGGGTGGAGAGTTCTGTAGATGTCTATTAGGTCCGCTTGGTGCAGAGCTGAGTTCAATTCCTGGGTATCCTTGTTGACTTTCTGTCTCGTTGATCTGTCTAATGTTGACAGTGGGGTGTTAAAGTCTCCCATTATTAATGTGTGGGAGTCTAAGTCTCCTTGTAGGTCACTCAGGACTTGCTTTATTCCTGGGACTAGCAGAGAGCTAGCATCTGATCAATAATTCTTTATTAGCAAATGAGAAAAAAAATTGCATGAATGAATAAGTGCTTTCTACTTTTCTTCTTTCTAGCTGAGTGATGTCAGATGAGTTACTTAACCTCTTTAACTACATTTTTCATCAGGAACAATTAAAAAATACTATTTGCCACGTGGTTTTATTGCAAGGATCAAATGAGGCCAGATAGGCCCAGGGAGAGTAAGCTTTCAATAAATAGTTAAGGATTTATTATCAAAATGTTCTTCATTCATACTTAAAATATAAGTACAAGCTTTGGTCCAGTCATTCTGCTTGGATGTTTTTCAACCCTGCGGTAAACTATGGCCTTGCTTCCAAGGCATCATGCTCCACTTCCACAAAACTGAAGCTAGAACTCTATGCAACCTCAGCCCATTAAAACAAGGCTTAGAATGTCACTCTCTCCCTGGGCTCTCCAATTCACTTCCCAAGACCCTAGGCATCCCCCACTCAACACAGCCACCTTTTTGGTAACGGAGATTCTTGCTTTGAATTTCTGAATTGGCATTCTCATCACATAAGATTTCTTCTTTGATGCTATGTCAGTTGGAACGAGTTTTATTGAATATCTGACTGGAAAGAAGTCATTAATTTATCTACTTGCTTTTCTCATAAACCCAGATGAGGAACAAGTATCCAAAAATAATCCCAAGTATGGCTTCATGTTACAATATCAACATGGGTCACTGGTGCTGAGCTGTTTATGACTGTACACCCCATCCCATCATAGACCCACTTACTTATACTTCAAGCCTTAGCTTAGGCATTAGTCCCTTTGTGAAATTTTTAAGGTCTCAAATATTATAAGCCAAGTAGAACCCTATTCTACATATCCAGAACTTCTTATACATTATTTCATTCAACAAACATTTTTTTTTCAGAACCTACATGTACTGTGGTGCTCTGGTGTTTGTCTGTTTGTTTGTTTGTTTTGAGACCGAGTCTTACTCTGTCGCCAGGATGGAATGCAGTGGTGTGATCTCGGCTCACTGCAATCTGCACCTCCTGGGTTCAAGCGATTGCCCTGCCACAGCCTCCTGAGTAGCTGGGATTACGGGTGCGCACCACCATGTCCAGCTAATTTTTTGTATTTTAGTAGAGACGGGGTTTCACCATGTTGGCCAGGATGGTCTCGATTTCCTGACCTCGTGATCTGCCTGCCTTGGCCTCCCAAAGTGCTGGGATTACAGGCATGAGCCACTGCGCCTGGCCTCTGGGCTGGTCTTTTAGACATCAGTTATATGGTAATGAAACACAACAGGGATGACAAAACAGGCAAAAATTTTTATCTTCAGAAATCTACATTACGATAGGAGAAAAAGACAATAAAGTAGAAAGATAAATAAGTTAAAAAATGTTTTGCATAGTTTCTGAGCAGAAAGGTAAAACAAGGTACAGAGATAAATGTCCCAGGGAGATATAATTTTATTTAGAGTGTCCTGGAAGGTCTCAGTGATTAAGGTGGCATTACAGTAAAGACCAGAAGGCAGTGAAGGGTGGGCGCTGCACATCCCTGTCTTATCACCAACTACATCACAGTAATGTCACAAAAGGAATAATGCCTAAGCTAAGGCTTGAAGTGTAAGTAAGTGAGTCTACGATGGGATGGCGTGTACAGTCACAAGCAGCCCAGCACCAGTGACCCATGGTGACATTGTAACATGAAGCCATACTTGGTCTTATTTTTGGATACTTGTTCTGCATCTGTGTTTATGACAAAAGCAAGTAGATAAATTAATGACTTCTTTCCAGTCAGATACTCAATAAAATATTGAAAGAAGAGGAAGAAGAAAGGCCTTCCTGGTTCTTTTTCCACAATCACCTAAGTTCAACTTAAGTTCTCCAAAGGAGAGGGTCATATCTACTCATAATGTTATCCCTGGAGCTTAGCTTAGGGTAGAGAATGTACTATGTGTTCCACACATGTTTGCGAACTCTTCTGCTGTTCTCCTGGTCACAGCCATGTTACCCTTCAGGGGCCAGGCCCTGTCTCATATTTGTGTACTGTGGAAGTTGCATACACCAGAGTAAAGTCACATTTTTTTCAGACCCAGACAAAATAGGGCAAGGAAAGCTGGAAGGAGAGGAGGTCCATATTTACGTGTAAGAGACATGAACTGTTTCCAAGGACTTTCTAAAAACCCTTCATGCATCTCCTGCTTTGATAAATTTTATCATTAGACATTCTTAGGACAGCACTGATTCAGATCAGAAGTTTTCAGAACACTTGCCCAGTAAGGGCGTCTCCACCAATAAACAGGTCACAACTCTGGCTTTGAACCTCTGATGAACTCTGTTTCTAAGCCACTTATGTAAATTGCTATTTTAAAATTAAACTCCCCTTTACCCTTTTCTCACTGAATACACTAGCAGTTTGCAATCCCATGCATTCCAGATTATAATCCTTATTTCTTTTCCAGAATAAACCCAACATGTTTAGAGATAATTTTCTCTAGTGTCTTTTTTTTCAAGGCTGACAGTAATTTCCAGCTATGCCCACTGCCAGCGTTTCTCATCTCTTGCCGAACACATCTGGATTCCTCATCACTGAGTTCCACTCACTTTCTTGAGAGAACTATCCAGAAGAGCACTAAGGAATTGAATAGCCAGGTTGCCAATCTATAATGCGGTACAAAAAATGTCTGAAAATGTAACTTGATAGAGAAAATCTCCAATTAATTTTCATTTCTATGGTGAGGCAGATGAATTTTATAAGCTGTAAAGAGGTGAGGGCTATATCCTCAACGGTCATACTTCCTAATGCTTGATCATCATCATACCACATATTAGTCCATGTGGGCTTTTATAACAAGAGATCATAAACTGGGTGGCTTAAGCAATAGGCTTTTATTTCTCACAGTCTGGAAGGTGGGAAGTTCAAGATCATGGCTCTGGCAGGTCTCTGTATCTGGTGAAGGCTTTCTTTCTCTCTTGGAGACTACTAGCTTCTCCCTGTGTCCTGAGATGGCTGAAGGGAGAGAGACAGAGACTCTATTTTCTCTTCTTCTTTTTATAAGAACACTAATCTCATTATGAGAGCCCAACTCTCATGACTTTATTTAAACATAATTATCTTCCAAAGGCCCTATCACCAAATACCATTACCTTGGGGGCTAGGGCTTGAACATGTAGATTCTGAGCAGATGCAAACATTCAATCCCTAATAAACTTCCTTGTGCACAGAACTGTAAATGAGAATAATTATAAGATTCATCACTTCTAAACTTTCCTGAATGTAAAATGAGCAAAAATTAAATAAGTAAAACTCTTTGCATGGCTCAACTGGGCAATATTTATTACCCAATTCTGAGGCTTTGAACTCAAGGCTTTATTTATTATTTGCTTTAGATGGTAAAAGAAGTCTCACACAGGAGGACTCACACAGAAAATAATGTTCATCAGTCATTATTGTCATAATAATGCTGCTTTACCAACTACTATCAAATATTAAAGGCATTCACAATAAGCAGTGATTTCTTATTCACACATCGGTGGTCAGTTGGAGTTCAGTTAATCTAAACTGGTCTTCACTGCACTTGACTCTGACTGTGGGTCATAACAGTGGTTACCCTAGGTATGTTCACAGGAAAAGGCAGGAGAACATGAGGGCAAGGGCATTTCAAGTTCTGCCAACACATCTGCCATTATCCAATCCTTTGTGAAATTGTGAATTGTCCAAATCAGTTGATTCCAAAGAAAGGGGCAGGGAGGTAAACTCTACTCATTGAAAAACCATTGCAAGGGTATGCGTATGTAATAATACTCCAGGAAAATGAAGAATTGGGATTTATAATCCAACCTACCACACATTCCATTGCATTTGAAAGCATTATTCGAAGAGCTGCAATGCTTATGTTCAATAGTTAAGGACTATTAAAAACTAAATATAATTCATAACAGTGAATTTTGTAAATCCTAGGTGCTTATAATTTGCTTATAAGAAACAAAGGTATAGCCTTATTTTTACTTTTTTTTAGCATGGCTTAATATATTTGAACCTTTGTTTTTGAACTTTTATCTTTATTATGGAAGCAATATGGTTCTGTGGGAAGAATGTTAGTGGGATTTCAAATACCCAGATTCTAGTCCTAGATTTACCACTAATTAACTCTGAGACAATCAGCCAATTATCTCAACTTATCTTGGCCATGTTTTCCTCTTCTGGAAGGGTTTGGGCTGGTTAGTTGCATTTCCTTCCGTCACTACAACTCCATGAGCTTGTGTTTACTGACATGGAAGTGGGCCAATAAGCCTTGCTTCATCTCCTTCTTTTTATTCCAAAAAGAAAATTATTGTTGCATCATATTAAGAGTTCCCAGTACCAAAAGTACACGTGTGAACAAAAGCAGGAATCTTATCTAAAGTCGTGGACAGCATTTAAATGTTTTTCGGATGAACCAGAGTTAAGCGGGCCCTCCATTTCCTGGCCACACACTGTCAATGTGGAGGATCTCTGGCCATGAGTTAAAGGTCACCCATGATACCAAATTGCAAATTGTGTTGAGAATGGAGAGCGTTTGCAAAGCTGGAATGAATACACAAAACATGTTTATTTACATCACTCAGGTTTGTATGGAAACCCAAAGTACAGTTTGCAAATATGATGGTATTCATCTTCCTGAAATTGGCACAAATTACAAATGTTTGTTTGAGAAGTTAATAATTTCACATATGCTTTTGACAGTGACATATCAGCAAACAATTTTTATAGAGCATTGCACACACTTCTAACACACCACAGCTGAGGTCTGATTCAAGCTAAAACCCCAAGTGACTATAAACCAAACAATTATTTTTTTTAGCCCTAATGTGTTTGCTTCCTAATGACCCACAGCCTTAAACTCACACTGAGCGGGACAGCATAAACTTTCTTTTTTTATGCTCCAGGCCCCAACAGGGCAAGGCACATTCTGGAAGACTACTTGTGGGTGACCAAAGTGCAATTTAAAACATCAGCAGCCTTTGATCAGGGCAGCTTGCTTACTTTTAATTGTTTCCAGAGTGCTTGTTTGGAAATTTGTTAGATTACACATCACATGCAATGGGAGTTGATGGCTGAATTCCCTGCCTTAATCCTTGGCTCAGAAAGGAGTTATGCTTACTTCAGTTACACTTAGGAGACTGAGCTTTTGGCCCAGCAACATAAAGGTGATTTCAGTTGCTGTCTCTTTTCACCTATACCCAAAATAACAAGAAATGAACTGAGAGATCCTTTAGGAAAGTATGAGGTAATTGGTTGCTGGCTGTTTTTTTTTTTTTTTTTTTCTGGCTGCACTAACTTTAATCAAAGATTCTTTTTTTACTTCTTCATGGGTATTAGGGGATACGAGATCTTATAAGGTTTTTTCCTTAAAAAAATAGCAGATAGAGCACAATTAGTATCAAAGAAAACTTCCTTAAAACCAGATATGTCAAATTCTTTCAACGCTTAGAGGTGCAAATCAGTATCACTGGACACTAAGTTAATGAGTGAGAGAATCCTTTCCTTAGCAACCCCAAGCTCAGCACTTTTCCTATCTAACCCTCATAACCTCCTTGGTTGATCTGACAGAAGTCAACAATGACTTTTGTGCAGATAATGTTTAAAGTTGCATCCACACTTCTGACTACCAACTGGATATAAATCATCGACTAGATGGTGGTGACACATGCATCCCAATTTTCAGTGTCCAATAATAAGTTGATTGTCCTGATTCACTCCCATCCCATACCCAATCCCATTTCTTTCTCAGTTTTAATTTTGTAAATGGTCCCACCATTCTACTATTCCAATCACAGCTGATAACTTATGAATTCTTTCAACTGCTTCTTGTGTCCTGTATCCTACATTCAGATACCAGGTTCTTTTCATTCTGTACCCCCACCCCTATGGTTTTCCCAAATTCACCCTACCTTTCTGCTCACAATATACCAAACACAGATTCCTAACAGCTCACAATGCGCCAAAAACAGATTCCAAACATGACCCTGAGTCTTCTAAATTGCCTATTACTAATCCATCCTATATTTTAACATCAGGATTATTTTCCTTAAACCCATCTGATTATGTCAGTTTCAAATTAAAGTTAATTGGTATTGTCTATACCACAATATGTCTGTACCACAATAATATTGTATAGACAATATTATTGTCTATATATAGACAATAATAATATAGACAATAATATTATCTATACCACAAATGTTAAATTCCTAAACTCCTAAGACTGTCATTCTCCAGTTTTACACTGTATCTTCAACTGTGCTCTCTGCCAATGTGGTCAATCCTGGGTTCCAGTGATAAATTATTTGCACAGCATATGATATGCTCTTCAATTCTTGATGCTTAGCACCTGCTCCTTACTTTGCCTCCTTCAAATCCACCTCCAAGACTCATTTGAGACGTGACATCTTTTCTGAATCCTTAAACCCAGACTAAAAGTATGCTCCTCTTCTGTGCTTTTGAGGAATCTAGTAAAAGCATGTATTATTAAGGTAACCAACCATCCCTGTTTGCAGGATGCTTTCTCTGTTTTATGATCCTAAGTCCTGTAACCAGGAAATCATGTAGGCCCAAGCAAACCAGGAGGGTCAGCAGTCACCCTTGACACAATATGTAGTTACTGCATTTCTGTTTCATCCAGCAGACTGTGAGATGCTTAAAGTCTCTTAGAAGTTTAATTTATCTTTATAGCCCTAAAATTTAGTTCAATGTTTGCAAAATAATGAACTAGTCCATTTAATATTGTAATAACGTTTTGCTATTTCCTGTTGAATCCTCAAGATCTTTGGAGGATGTCAACATTAACTTGAATATTTTTTATCCATGAAGAGAATACATCCAAGAGAAACTTAGTGATCTGCCCAAAGTTAAACAACCAGACTACACACAGATGTTTTTCTGATTACTAAACTATGCTTATTTCACCATGAAAACTGAGTAAATCATTGGCTGGAATATTCTGTGATGTGTTAGATTGAGTATTTTTCTACACACAAATTGATTTAGGGAGGAAAATGATTAAAATCAGATAAGCAGTTAATTACCAGCCCTTCCACTCAATTAAATTTTGGAATAGCTATTTGTTTGAATTAGACATCTTCAAACAAGATTGACTGCTTAGTTATAACTAGTACAACCAAAACAACAGAAAATTAAAATAAATGTTATTTTCTCAGGAACTAAATGAGATAATTTAGAAAATGAGACTATTGAGATTTTCCAGTTAACATATTTATAAATCACAGCCACACACCTATTGCTTAATCCAGTGGTTCTCAATGGGGCTAATTTTGCACTAGGAGTCAGTTGACAATGTCTGGAGACAGTTTTAGCTGTCACAAGCTGAGGGGTAGAGATCAGTATGCTGCTGAATATCCTACAGTGCACAGAACAGCACATCCACCACAAAAAGTCATCCAGCCCAAGGTGTCAGTAGGATGAAGGTTAAGAAACTCTAATTTAAACTGACAAGTAGGTAAAGGAAATGTTATCACATACATATTTTAATTAACTCTATTCCAAGAAGAGAAATGTTAACAGAAAATTCCACAAATGCATTTTTAAAATATATGTAGATTTTATGAACATAAATGTATGTATGTGCATATATTATGCACATGGATAAACCAAACCATGTAGTTTGTGGGTTCTTTTTTTTTTTTTTTTTTTTTTTTCTGAGATGGGGTCTTGTTCTGTAGCCCAGGCTGAAGTGCTCTGGTGCAATTTCGGCTCATTGCAACTTCTGCCTCTTGGATTTAAGTGATTCTCCTACCTCAGCCTCTCAAGTAGCTTGAATTACAGGTGCCTGCCTCCACGCCCAGCTAATTTTTGTATTTTTGGTAGAGACAGGGTTTCCCCATGTTGGCCAGGCTGGCCTTGAACTCCTGACCTCAAGTAATCCGCCCGCCTCGGCCTCCCAAACTGTTGGGATTACAGGCATGAGCCACCGTGCCCAGGCAGTATGTATTTTTTAATGGTGTAAGTAAAGGTGATATTTATACAGTTCTGCTGTATCAGCAGACAAAACTTATTTCTTTAAAAAAAATGTCTTTTTTCTTGTTCTTATAATGAAAAAAACAGGCTTACTACAGATATCATTACTCAAAAAGAAAACATTTTTTAAATTCTATAATCCAACCATTGAAAAAGAATGAAAGCATTTTAGCTTATTTGCTTTACTCTGTAATTTGCAGAATTAAAAAAAATTCTTACAAAAACAGTTTTGAATCATGCTTTCTTTACTTAACATTATATCATGAAATAGCCTTCTAAAAATGTCATTTTACTATTGAACAAATTCCATCACACGAATACACCATAATTTATTTAATAAATCTCCTAAAGTTGGATATTTGAAATTTTTTCTCTATGTTTTTCTATAATAAATAACACCATGATGAACATTCCTGTACATAAATCTTTAGTCCCTTCTCTGATTATTTACTTGGGATAGATTCCATGAACTAAAATGTTGGGGTCAAAATGAAGCCATTTAAGGTTTAGGATTTCAGTGATATAATCCATAAAACAGAAATAATAAACTATGGCCTCTCCCTAGTCCACAGTATAAAAGGGTCACGGAACAGTGATTTATTAACATAAACCAGAGACTAGGCATCCAACTGTGAAGTTATCTCTACGTGTGCAAATATAGGTGGGGGGCAGAGAATACACAAAGGCCCTGTTACAGAAATAGACCTGTTCATATTTATTTTTTATTTGGTTCACAATCTATGAGTCAGAAAACCCTCTTTTCAGGTAGAATGTGACAGAATGTGCCAAAGAGAGCTATATGAGTGATTCCCACTTCCCACAAAGGTATAGCAAAAGAAAAATTCAATTTCAGCTTATATTTACTAAAACATACATATATACCATTCAGTATTCATTTAGTGAAAATTTACTGTATCCTCCTCGACACTGTGCTATCTTTGCCTCTTTGTTGTACATTTTGTTTCTAGCCCTTATAACGGTTCTAAAGTACTATCTCCATTGCATAGATAAGGATGCTGAGCATCTGAGAGTATTAGGTAAATTGACTATGTAAACAGATTACTAAGTAAAGAATCTTATTTAAACACTCATTTGTATGATCCCTAACCCGTTGTTCCTAAACTCAGCACTGCCCTTCATGTTTATAATATTTCTAATCCCACATATAAGAGCCTACTGAATGGAATTATATAGATAAAAGAATTAATACCTTCTTTCACTCTAATATGCTTCCAAGCATGACTACTAATTCATCATCGTAGTCCATCAAGCTACACTAGATCTCCTTTATAGGCCTGGCACTGCAGATATCACCCAATCTCATTTATAGTGACTCAGAGACCTAAGTAAATGCACATGAATTCTCACTTTGAAAACTTCACGCTGGAGAGGGATTTGAAGTATGGCATTCATTTTAGGCTACAGCCTTGGAGACGTGGAGCTGTCTTTCATTTTCCTCATGTGTAAGGAAACCATTCTCAATAACATGGGATCAGTTGTCCCGAGAATAAGAAACCACCACCATTCTGCGAGAGCATTTTTAGGTACAGATTTTGTACCTAAGCTGCCAAATTCGGAGAAACTATGTGGGTCTGAGCTCTGTTTTCTGTTTTTTTGTTTTTGTTTTTGTTTTTTTTAACTGGTTGAACTTCAGAATTTTCTTTCTTCTGAATTTGTCTTTCAGATTCTCTCCCTTGGCCAAATACATAAGAAGTGGTTTTTTTCTTCTTGTTCCTTCACTATTTCTCTTCTCCATCATGATAGAGTTATATTTCCCAGCTCCCTCTCTCCCACCTACCCACCTATTTATCACCTGGGGCTGAGGGGTGGGTTGCCTTTCCCTTTTTGACTGAGTTATTCAGGCACACCCCATGAATGACACTCACATACAATTTGTGAATACAGTTTTTATATGCATCTCCTATCTTAATATGCACCTTCTCTCCTTTAGTAGCCAATTTTCACAATCTCCTTTATGCCTAGGTTTCACTCATATCTTTAGATTCTTTCTTAAGTCATTCCCTTCCATCTTCCTCCTTCCCATGGATATCTGTGTTTCCAAATTATTTACTGAATATCATAATTTGGTGTATTATAGATGAAATATGAATGCTTTATAAATGCTATATTTCCAAGTCATTGAATAGTTCCAATATCCATTAGCATGCAGTAAGTGAATATAAATGTATCTGTGTAAGCATTCACCTACACCCTTATAATAGATATTCACATTGTAAATGTTAAATTCAATTGCATATTTTGTTAATGCTTACCATATGTGAGGAAATGTGCTCGGCATTGACCATGCAAACATCCACAAATGAAGAATGACATTCAGTGAGATGAAGTGATGTGCCCACAGTCATGACAGTGAGGGCTTTGTGGATGTGGTCTCACATCTCATTCAGGCTTTCAGAAACATCCACTGCAATCACTTTCATACCTGTAGTACATTCGTTATCTCTGTGTCTCTGCCACTTAATCTTCACAGTGAAATCCTTGAAAGTGCAACTCAAACATCACCTCTCTTTGAAGATTTCTTTTACCATTATCCCTGCACATCGAGACCAAGTAGCCACATCTTTCTTTAACATAGTATGCCATGCTAGCAGAGTAGTCACTGCATTACATTCGGCAGTGTTTTGGTCTCTGTCATTCTTTTCGATCAGTCTTTACCTTGCTCATCTTGTACCCAACTTCTCTGGCAGAGTGATGCCCAACAGATATTTGCCTGAATAAATTACCAGTTAAACAGTCCTCTGAATTTGAAACCTATCAAAGAAAGACATTACAGTTACAGTCTCTGCCTTTGGGATTTAGCGTAAGACCTGTGTGACCAAAAAAACCTCATACTCCAGGTACTGAGTTCACTCTTTGAGTTATATACCATACTTCTTTACACAGTCAAAACAGTTAAATTTACTATTCTTGTTGGTGTTTCTTTCTGATGGCTTATCAATGCTGTTTGAAAACCCATTTATTTTACTTTCTAGTAAAAGTAAAAAGTAAAAAAAAGATTTGAAAAAAAGTAAAAGCAAACTGATGAGTTTCATAAATAAGGCCATGAAGTCAAACATTCTAGGGTAGAAGCGGATGGCACAATCCCAGGCAAAATAAATGGCCTACTTCAGTTTCTTCACCTATGAAACAGGGTTAATATTGGCCACATGCAAAGTTTTTGAATGTCTCACATATGAGAATAAGTTTTAAAACAAGCAACACCCCTGTTGTGTAGAGTAGAATACTGGCCCCTCCAAGATGTCTACATGCCAATCTCTGGAACCTGTGAATTTGTTGCCTCCACAAAAGGGACTTTACTGATATGAGTATGGTTAAGAACCTTCCAATAGGATGAAGATCCTCGATTATCTGGGTGGCTCTGATCTAATTACAGAAGTTCTTAAAAGAGGACATCCTTTTTGGCTATAGTAAAAAGAGATGTAATAACAGAAGAATGGCCAGAGAAATATCACATTGCAGGCTTTAACGATGGAGGAAATGTGGCCTCTAGAAGCTGGAAAAGGCAAAGATGTTGATTCTCCCCTAGATCCTCCAGAAAAAAAGTACAGTCCTGCTGATGTCTTGATTTCAGCCTGGTAAGATGCCTATTGGATTCTGACTGTAGGATAAAGTATTTGTGTTGTTTTAAGCCACTGATTTGTGGTTAATAAATGTTTATTCTTGTCTTATGTAAATGCTGCTTAATCATATGGACAAAACAATGAGGTCAAGCACTTAAAGCTCACAAAAGGTTCGTTAACTATATTTTTATATAGTTTGACTCTTCAAATGAACAATTGCTTGAGTTCTTGGAAGGAAGACTTGCTCACTAACCATTTCAAGTTCTTTCTCTTATGGTGTGCATTAGCGATTGATTGCAAAATTAGTAAATTCTAAAGAACTGTGTTATGCAATAGCTTACATAATGCATATTAAACTATAATTATTTGCATTATTCATTCCCTTACCATTCCACAAATATTGGTTGGGAATTTCCCAAAGAAAGAAAATATTCAAAATGGAAAAATGTACTTAATAAACTCCTTCTGCCCAGATGAGACACTCAAGCCAGCAAAAGAAAATAACCAAAATATAACACCCAAGAGCCTTAAGTTCTGAACTCTACCTTAACTGACTATTGCAACTCCAGGTCTCAGCACAGTCCCTGGCATACAGTATGTCCACACAAAGAAACTGGGAATTTTGTTGAATCAACTGCTGTATTTGTAATAATTTAATAACTTGCAGAAGGGATGATCAGCAAAAGCTTCATAGAAGAGATACCGTTTAAAATTATTGTCAAAGACCAAGAAGAAGAGAGTATGCTTAAAAACTGTTTATAATTGAATTTGAAAAACGGTATTGTGTATGAAAACTGCAATAATAAAATATAGGGCCAAAGAGTGGGTTGCAGAGAAATCATAAGAATTCTGATTTCTAAAACTGGGTTTCAGCACTAGAAATCTCAATGAAGTTTGTAAGTAGCAACAATAAATCGTTCTTTATTCACATAAATTTGACTGGATTAAACAAAGTTAAGCAGGTCTTTTCAGTGTAGGATTTTTTAGGCTTCACTAGGCTAATGAGCCTTAAGCTTTTTAAGTAAAGGATAACATGTCTATCTCAGTTACCTATTGCTCAATAATGACCTATTTCAAAACAATGGCTTTAAATCATCCTTTATTACTTCTCATAACTCTGTGTGCTGGCTGCTGTTCTGGGCTTAACTCATGCACCTGCTTTGGCTGGTGGATGGGCTGGCTGGAGGCTGAGCTCACCTAGATGGCTGGATTTCTTTCCACAAGTAGGGTTTTTTGTTTGTTTTTGTTTTCTTTTCCACATGTAGGGTTTTTTTTTGTTTGTTTTTGCTTTCTTCTTGTTGTTGCAGTTCTTGTGTTTTCCTTTTATTTGTTTGATTTCTCAGGTTTCTTCACATGATGGCAGAAGTATTCCAAAACAAGTGAGAGTAGAAGGCCCACGGTTTCTTGAGATCCAGGCCCTGATGTCACATGGCGTCACTTCTGCCACATTGTATTGGTCAAAATAAGTCACAAGGTCAGCCCCAATTGGAGTGGCAACTTTAATTGTAGACAATCAAGTATACAAGGATGAGAGGAACTTGCAGCCACATTTTGTAATCTGTTAGTTTAGTTAGATTAGTTAGCTCCAAAACTAATGTAATCATTAAACTTTTATCTTTTATATATACCACCTTGTAATGTGCAATTTATTAATGCTGATGTTAAGGCTTTGAATTATACATTAAGTAGTTTTATAACTAGGGACTACTGGAGTCTTTAATTAAGCATTCAACTTTAAAAGGGACACATTTTATAACATATAGCTTTCTATTTTGCAAAAGGCACATATGAGAGTATTTAAGTGAGGAATAGAGCAAAGCAATTTAATAACAGATTATTGGTGTAGCTCAGATGAGTGGAAAAGAGATCTTTATTCAGGTTAAGGGATAATGAGATGAGAAAGGAGAAAGTAAAGGTATATTATATTCCACAGATAGAATCTGTATAATCTGATCGGCCATTTATGCTACAGTTGGGCACAGAGCAGGGTGGGCTTAGTAAAAAGACAAAAAAATCAAGGTCCTCTCCACAGATTTGAGCTTTTGGTAATTAGCCCAACAGTGAGATTATGAACAAAAATAAAGGAGTTACAAAAAGAAATATCAGATAAATAATAGTAAATTTATTATACACATTTTAGGTTTGGAATGTTAAGCTACCATACAGACATATTTAGTAGGGTTTTTTAGTTGCAGGACTGAGATTCTGGAAATTTATTAGTTTTGAGGAATTACATATAACAAATTGATTTATTGTTGATTCGACAAATATCTCTACATATATTCCCTAAATGATACAATGTAAAATGTAACAAATATAGATCTTGCCATCTCAGAGCTTATAAATAACTACTCAAGCAATTAAAATTCCTTTCATACATATTAAGACTTGGCCGAGCGTGTTGGCTTATGCCTGTAATCACAGCACTTTGAGAGACTGAGGCGGGTAGATCACCTGAGGCCAGGAGTTCGAGGACAGCTTGACCAACATGGAGAAACCCTGTCTCTACTAAAAAACAGAAATACAAAAATTAGCCGAGCATGGTGGCACATGCCTGTAATCCCAGCTACTCGGGAGGCTGAGGCTGGAGAATCGCTTGAACTCGTGAGGCGAAGCTTGCGGTGAGCTGAGATCATGCCATTGCACTCCAGCTGGGCAACAAGAGCAAAACCCTGTCTCAAAAAAAAAAAAAAAAGAACTTAAGGATATACAAAGTGCTATTGGTAGAAGCCCCCTTCAAACTATGCATTAGAGTGTGGAGGCGGGAGGAGGGGGGCATGAGATATATAAGACAGAAAGTATTCTTTGCAGGAACTAACATGTAAAAGAAAATGTATGGAAAAAATAGGCACCTCTTTTTGCCTGCCCTTTCTCAATAGACTTAGTATTTCTAAAAGTAAGGCAGATTTCACTCCTTGAATCACAATCCTGCAACGAATGGTTCCTTATTTTGCTTAAAACAACATCTTCACGTGTCCTAAAAGATTATACATGATTTTTCCCCCGTGGTACTCTTTGACCTCATCTCTTACCACTTTCCCCTTGTTTTCTGTCCCTTCCAGCCACAGTGGACTTTTTGCTGTTCCTCAGACTCTCCAGGCACACTAGCCTTAGATTATCCATAGTAACCCTCCCCACTGCCTGGAATACCCTTCTTCACCTGTCTGTTTGGCTACCTCTCTCACTTTCATTAGGTTTTTGCTCAAATATTACATTTTTAAGGCAGCTCATGCTGACCATTCTATTAAACTTTGCAACCAGAACCCCCACTTGCTCTCCCTATCCTGCCCAATGTCCTCTATTTTTTCCCTATAGCACTTGTCCTTTCTAAAATATATTTTTCTTTGTTGTGCATGCACATTGTTCTTTAACTTTTTGTCTCTTTTCAATAGAATGTAAGATCCATGAGGACAGATATTTTTGGGGTTTGCATGTTGATCCATCCTAAGCACCAAGAATATGCCTGGCTCATAAAGAATATTCAATTTTCAATTAATATGTATTGACCAAATACATTTTATAGCACTTTTTGGCATGGGAAAAAGCCACATTGCATCCTGACATCAGGATCCTCAGTGAAGCACTGTACTTACAGAATTCAAGACCAGTTCTTCAATTTGACGTTTAAGATTCCAGTGCTAGGCACAGTGGCTCGTGCTTGTAATGCCAGCACTTAGGTGGGAGGATCACTTGAGTCTAAGAGTTTGAGACCAGCCTGGACAACATAGTGAGACCTCATCTCTACAAAAAGAATCAAAAAACTTATCCAGGTGTGGTGATTCATGCCTGTGGTCCTAGCTACTCAGAAGGCTGAGGTGGGAGGATTATTCACAGGAGATTGAGGATGCAGTGAGCCATGATTATGCCGCTGCACTCCAGCGTAGATGAAAAAGCAAGACCCTGTAGAAAAAAAAAAAAAAAAAAACCTTCTACCACTTGGCAGGATTTGGAGAAATTTCTGTCTCTATACCTTGCTTTCCTCATCTAGAACAAGTAGCTACTTACTGGCCTGCAAGAGTTACGGGTCATGTTCAGTAATAAAATATAAAGCACTAAAAATCATGGAACCAACCCAAATGCCCATCAATGACAGACTGGATAAAGAAAATGTGGTGCATATACACCATGGAATACTATGTAGCCATAAAAAGGAATTAGATCATGTCATTTGCAGGGACATGGATGAAGCTGGAAACCATCATTCTCAGCAAACTAACACAGGAACTGAAAACCAAACATCACATGTTCTCACTCATAAGTGGGAGTTAAACAATGAGAACACATGGACACAGGGAGGGGAACAACATACACCAGAGCCTGTTGGGGGTTGGGGGTGAGGGGAGGGAATGTAGAAAAATAAATAAATAAATAAAAAGTTAGTTTAAGACTTTTACACTGTCAGTATTCCAGATTTGGTGAAATTAATACTTTTTTAAAGGGTCCACATAAAATAATTTTCTAATGTATAAATATATAATATATATGATATATATTATATATCATATATTATATATGATATATATTATATATCATATATTATATATGATATATAATATATATCATATATTATATATGATATATAATATATATCATATATTATATATGATATATATAATATACGATATATAATATATGATATATATAATATACGATATATAATATATGATATATAATATACGATATATAATATATGATATATATTATATACGATATATAATATATATGATATATATTATATACGATATATAATATATATGATATATATTATATACGATATATAATATATATGATATATATTATATACGATATATATTATATATGATATGTAATATATACGATATATATTATATATGATATATATTATATATGATATATTATATATGATATATAATATATGATATATAATATATGATATATAATATATGATACATATAATATATATGATATGTAATATATGATACATATAATATATATGATATGTAATATATGATACATATAATATATATGATATGTAATATATGATACATATAATATATATGATATGTAATATATGATACATATAATATATATGATATGTAATATATGATACATATAATATATATGATATGTAATATATGATACATATAATATATATGATATGTAATATATGATACATATAATATATATGATATGTAATATATGATACATATAATATATATGATATATATTATATATGATACATATAATATATATGATATATATTATATATGATACATATAATATATGATATATATTATATATGATACATATAATATATATGATATATATTATATATGATACATATAATATATATGATATATATTATATATGATACATATAATATATATGATATATATTATATATGATACATATAATATATATGATATATATTATATATGATACATATAATATATATGATATATATTATATATGATACATATAATATATATGATATATATTATATATGATACATATAATATATATGATATATATTATATATGATACATATAATATATATGATATATATTATATATGATACATATAATATATATGATATATATTATATATGATACATATAATATATATGATATATTATATATGATACATATAATATATATGATACATATAATATATGATATATAATATATGATATATAATATATATGATACATATAATATATATGATATATAATATATGTGATATATAATATATATGATACATATAATATATATGATATATAATATATATGATATATAATATATGATATATAATATATATGATATATAATATATATGATATATAATATATGATATATAATATATATGATATATAATATATGATATATAATATATATGATATATAATATATGATATATATGATATATATTATATATATAATATATATGATATATATGATATATATTATATATGATATATATGATATATATGATATATATAATATATGATATATATGATATATATGATATATATAATATATGATATATATGGCATGAATCAAAAGGCCTTGAACACAGCGAGTGCTTAAGACATGATCGGTTTTATTATTTCCATTGAATTTATTACCATTCATTATTATTGTTGTTAGTAGTAGTGGGAGTAGTACTATTATGTTAGATTTCACTGCATCTCCTCACATAGCTGATGTAACTGCCTGATAAACCAGAGTAACTGCTTCTTTCTCAAAGCAGTCTATTTTCTGACCTCTAAGCTTCATTCATCCTGTTATTATGATAGTCAATAGAGAGTATCAAACTCTCTCCTTTTATCATCTACTTAGGTACAAAATTTCTCCATAATTAAATTTTCCTGACATGCCTCATGATTTCTACTGAATACCCACTCACCCTCTAAATCTAAAGTGACTTCTTCTTCCCCTGTGTTCCCATGCATGTTGTCTATGTCTAACTTGCTGGGGTACATGCCTTTTCTCCCCTAGAAGACTTTAAACCTCTTGAAGGTAGATTCGAGTCACTTAAACTCTGCATCCAGTGGATGCTTGGTGAATACACACCTTTACCCACCCAATTATAACAATCACTGACTCTACTAGTCAAAGGCATAGTTAATATGAAGATCACGTCCTCTAAATCTACTCAAATCAAAATCTGATAGGAAAAATAACTTCAGAAGGTATATAATAATGCATTATTAGTTCAGTGGAATTAAGAATAGAATAAAGAGAGTTAGGGTTAAAGGCACAAAGCCTTGATGTTATGAGTAAAGAGTGCATTATTATTAAATAATTCACGTTTAGATAATTTAATGGGAAACCAAAAAGATTTGCATATGGTTAGCTTAAACACCACTTACATGCTGTAACAAAAAGAGAGTTAACTGTTTTTATCAAAACACCTCACTTCATAGGCAATTTACTAAATACAATTTGCATAATTTCTAGAAATATGCAAAATGAATTTAATATGCATTATTCATCATGATCTCAAAAAGAGTTTTTGGCAATTTGCTACACTGATATTCTTTCTCATTTGTAATCCTCATCTGCAAAAAAATCAATATTCAGCATCCATAAGATTCTAAGATTTGGTGATAGCAAATTTTCAAGGAATATGGATTTTAGAGTCAGCAAATATTTTCCTAAAGGAGATGCACATAATGCACCTCATCCTTTAAATCCATCAGGTTAATTAAAATAAAATCATTGAGGTGACTTTGATAGAAATAAAACAGGCTCAGGAGAGGAAAAAGAGAAATAAAGATATCAAGAACTCAAGCAGCACGAGATATGGAAAGTGAAGACTGGAAGCCAGAGGCTTGGGTGCCCCTTCTGTCTCTATTGATAACCTTCAGCTTAGCAAACAGAAGATGTTGAGACAGTTTTATTCATAAAAATGTTAATGTTCAGTTCAATGATATTTAATTCAGTAAAAATATGGAACCACTTATATGAAATGAATTAGATACCTTTTTAAATATATCTACTTAACAGAAGACCTTTCAAACATGTTTTAGTTGGATTATTTTTTTCTTTTACCACCTCACCCCTTAATTGGATTTTTTTTTGCTTATGAGTTATGTGAATTCCTTGTATATTCTGGATTCTAAGCCATTGTCAAGTAAATCATTTGCAAATTATTTTTGCATTCTGTAGGTTGTCTCTTCACTCTATTGAATTTTTGCTTTGCTGTGCAGAAGCTTTTAGTTTGCTTTAATCCAATGTGCCTATTTTTGCTTTTGTTGCTTGTGCTTTTGACATCTTATCCATAAAACCTTTCCCAAACCAATGTCCTGAAACATTTCTCCAGTGTGTTCTCCAAGGTTTCTCCTGAAACATTTCTCCAATGTGTCTCACATTAGGGATTTAATCCATTTTGACTTGACTGTTTTATGTGGTGAGAGATACATGTCTAGTTTCCTTCTTCTGTTTATGTATATACAGTTTTTCCCAGCACCATTAATTAAAAAGTCTGTTCTTTCCCCAATGTATGTTCTTGGTACCTCTGTCAAAAATTAGTTGCATGTAAATATTTGGATATATTTCTGCGTTCTCTATTCTATTCCACTAGTTTATGTGACTGTTTTTATGCCAACACTATGCTGTTTTGGTTACTATAGCTTTCTAGTATATTTGATGCCAGGTAGTGTGATGACTCCAGGCTTTCTCCTTTTGCTCATCATTGCTTTGGCTATTCTGGGGTCTTTTGTGGTTCCATACAAATTTTAAGATTTTTTTTTCTATTTCTGAAAAGCGTGTCTTTGGTATTTTGATAGGGGTTACATTGAATCTACAGATTGCTTTGAGTACTATGGTCATTTTAACAATATTAGTTCTTGAAATAAATGAACATAATGTGTCTTTCATTTTTTGTGTACTCTAATTTTTTCATCAGATTTTTTTTTTTTTTTTTTTTTTTTGAGACGGAGTTTCACTCTTTTTGCCCAGGCTGGAGTGCAATGGCACAATCTCGGCTCACTGCAACCTCCAACTCCCGGGTTCAAGAGATTCTCCTGTCTCAGCCTCTGGAGTAGCTGGGATTATAGGCACACACCACCATTTCCAGGTAATTTTGTATTTTAAGTAGAGATGGGGTTTCAGCATGTTGGACAGGCTGGTCTCAAACACCTGACCTCAGGTGATCTGCTTGCCTCAGCCTCACAAAATGCTGGGATTACAGGGGTGAGCCGCCACGCCCGGCTGTCATCAGATTTTTATAATTTTCATTTAGAGATATCTTACCTTATTAGTTAAATTTATTCCCAGGTATTTTGTATTTTTGTGGCTATTGTAAATGAGATTACTTTCTTGATTTCTTTTCCAACAAGTTCATCAATGGTATATAGAAATGCTAGAGATTTTCATATGTTTATTTCTATCTTGTTACTTCACTGCTTTCATTTATCAGTTCTAAATATTTTTAGTGGAGTCTTTCAATTTGACTACATATAAAATTATGTCATCTGCAAGCAGGAGCAACTTGACTTTCTCTTTTCCAATATGAACGCCTTAAATTTCTTTCTCTTGTCTAATTGCTCTGGCTAGCACGTCCAGTAATAAGTTGAATGAATGTGGAAAAGTGATCATCTTTTTCTTGTTCCATTTCTTAGACAAAAAAATATTTCTGCCTTTTCCTGCTCAGTATGATGTTAGTTATGGGTTTGCCTTTGTTGTGTTTAGGCACATTTCCTTCTATACCTAATTTGTTGTGAGTTGTTATCATTAAACCATGTTGAATTCTATCAAATGCTTTTTTTTTGCATCTATACAAATGAATACATGTTTTTTTTTCCTTTGTTCTGTCGATGTGATGTATCACTTTCATTGATTTAGGTATGTTGAACCATCCTTATATCTATGGAATGAATCTCACTTTATAATGAAGTATAGTCTTTTTGATGTGCTATTGGATCAGGTTTGCTAGCATTTTGTTGAGGATTTTTGCGTCTATATTCAGCAAGAATATTGGCCTAAAGTTTCCTTTTTTCTTTGTGTTCTTGTCTGTTTTTAGCATCAGCGTAATGCTAGTTTAGTAGAATGAGTGTGGAAGAATTCACTCCTGTTTAATTTTTTTGAATAGTTTGAGAAGAATTGGTGTTAGTTATTCTTTAAATGCTTGGTAGAATTCAGGAGTGAAGCTATTCAGTCCTGGGCTTTTCTTGGCTGGGCCACATTTTATTATTGTTTCAATCTCATTACTCATCACCAGCCTGTTCAGGTTCTCTATTGATTCCAGGTTTAATCTTGGAAGCTTGTGTGTGTCCACGAATTTATCCATTTCCTCTAGGTTCTCTCCGTTTTCCATATTGTTAATGTATAGCTGTTGTTCACAATAGTCTCTAATTATCCTTTGTATTTTTGTGGTGGTATCAGTTGTAATGTGTCTTTTTTTGTTTTTTTATTTTATTTATTTTGGGCTTCTTCCTACTTTTTTGAGTTAGTGTAGCGAGTGATTTCTCAGTTTTGTTTATCTTTTCACAAAGCAACTTTTATTTTTCTTAATCTTTTATATTTTTTAGTTTATTTTAAAACTTTATATTTTCATCTTGATTAGTTTTTTCCTTCTACTAATTGTGTTTGGTTTGTTCTTGTTTTTCTAGTTCTGTGAAGTACACTGATCACTTGTTTATTTGAAAAATTTCTCCTGTTTTGATGTGGGCATGTGTTTACATAAAGTCCCCTCTTCATATTATTTTTCCTGTGGCCCATAAGTTTTGATATGTTGTGTTTCTATTTTTATTTCAAAAATGTTTTAAATTTTCTTCTTAATTTCCTCATTCCAATTCCGGATTTCCATTTGTTTGCACAGTTCCAATATGTTTGTACAGTTAATTTCCATGTGTTTGTACAGTTCCAATGTTCCTCTTGTTATTGATTTCTAGGTTTATTCCATTGTAGTTAGAAAAGATACTTTATATTTTGATTTTTAAAAATTTGTTGAGACTTGTTTTGTGGCATAACATGTGGTCTATCTTGGAGAATGTTTCATGTGCTAATGAGAAGAATCTGTATTCTAAAGCTGTTGGATGAGATGTTCTATAAATGTCTGTTAGGTCCATTTAGTCTACAGTGCAGTTTCTTTGTTGATCTTCTGTCCAGATGATCTGTCCAATGTTGAGAGTGGGCTGCTAACGTCTTCAACTATTATTGTATTGGAATCTGTCTCTTACTTTAGATGTAATATTTCCTTTATATATTGGGTTGCTCCCGTGTTAGGTGCATATATCTTAGCTATTGTATCTTTTTGCTGTATTGATCCATTTATAGTTACATAATTATATTCTTTGTGTATTTTTATAGATTTTTACTTAAAGTCTATTTCATTTTATATAAATATAAATATAGCTACTCCTGCCTGTATTTGGTTTCCATTTGCATAGAATATCTTTTTTCCTTTTTTCACTTTCAGTCTATGTGTGACTTTACAGGTGAAGTAAGTTTCTTAAAGGCAGTATATAGTTAGGCCTTTGGTTTTTGTTTGTTTTAATCCATGTATCCAGTCTATAGCTTTTATTTGGGTAAATTATTTTCTTTACATTCAAGGTTATTAATAGGTGAGGATTTACTTCTGTCATTTTGTTATTGTTTTCTGTTTGTTTTGCAAATCCTTTTTTTCCTTTCTTTTTTATTGTTTATCTTTGTGGTTTAGTGGTTTTCTGAAGCAATAAGTCTTGATCCCTTTCTCATTTTATTTCTGTATCTTTCCTACCAGTGAGTGTTATGCTTTCATGTGTTTTCATGAGGGCAGTTATTGTCTTTTCACTTCCAGATGTGGCAATTTCTTAAGCACTTCTTGTAAGGTTAGTCTACTGCTGATGAATTTTCTATTTTTGCTTGTCTGGAAAATACTTTTTCTTACTTCAGTAATGAAGGATAGCTTTGCTGGGTATAGTAATCTTGATTAGCAGGTGTTTTTATTTCAGCACTTTAAATTTATCATCCAGTTGTCTCCTGGCTGGTAAGGTCTCTGCTGAGAAAGCTGCTGTTGGTGTAATGGGGATTCCATTATTTTTAACTTGCCTCTTTTTTCATGTTGTTTTTAGGATTCTCTTTGTCTTCAAATTTTGACAGTTTCACTTTAAAGTTCTTTAAAGAGGATCATTTTAGGTTAATCTATATGAAAACTTTTTTTTTAATTTTTTTTTGAGACAGAGTCTCGCTCTGTCACCCAGGCTGGAGGGCAGTGGGGTGCCATCTTGGCTCATTGCAAGCTCCGCCTCCCAAGTTCATGCCATTCTCCTGCCTCATCCTCCTGAGTAGCTGGGACTAAAGGCGCCTGCCACTATGCCCAGCTAATTTTTTGTGTTTTTAGTGGAGATGGGGTTTCACCGTGTTAGCCAGGATGGTCTCAATCTCCTGACCTCGTGATCCACCTGCCTCAGCCTCCCAAAGTGCTGTGATTACAGGTGTGAGCCACCAAGCCAGGCTATTTGGAAACTTTTGAGCTTCCTGCATATGTATGTTCATATGTTTCCTAAGACATAGGGAGTTTTCAGCTATCATTTTATTAAATATATTTTATGTGATTTTTTCCTGTCTCTTCTCTGGAATTTTCATAATGTGGATTTTTATTTACTTAATAGTCTTCCATAATTCCTGTAGGCTTTCTTCATTCTTTTGGTTTTTCTTTTATTTTTGGTCTGATTTAGTTATTATTTAAAAATTTGCCTTTACATTCAGAAATCCTTTCTTCTGCCTGATGTAGTCTGTTGTTATATATTATGTTTTATTAATTCATTCAATTTTTCAGCTCCAAGATTTCTGGGTTTTGTTTTGTTTTTGTTTTTTTTTTTTGAGACAGAGTCTCTGTTGCCCAGGCTGGAGTGCAGTGGCACCATCTCAGCTCACTGCAGCCTCAACCTCCTGGGCTCAGCTGATCCTCCCACCACAGCCTCCCAAGTAGCTGGGATTATAGGTGCACTCCACTAAGAACAGCTAACTTTTTGTAGAGACAGGGTTACACAGTGTTGCCCAGACTGGTCTTGAACTCCTGGGCTCAACTGAGCCTCCTGCATCAGCCTGCCAAAGTGCTAAGATTACAGTGACACGTTTCCTTGTTGTTTCATGTGGCTTATGTTCCTACATTAATATCTGCACATTTGATGAAACAATCATCTCTTGTTATTTTATAGAGTAGTTTTCACATGGAAAGATTTTTTTGTAGAAGTGTTCTATGGTGCCCATTGAGTAGGGTGCTTTGGCTTAGGTTCTGAGTAGGCATAATAGCGTAGTCTGGGCCGGGCGCGGTGGCTCACGCCTGTAATCCCAGCACTATGGGAGGCCGAGGCGGATGGATTGCAAGGTCAGGAGATCAAGACCATCCTGGCTAACACGGTGAAACCCCGTTTCTACTAAAAAATACAAAAAACTAGCCAGGCATGGTGGCAGGCGCCTGTAGTCCCAGCTACTTGGGAGGCTGAGGCAGGAGAATACTGTGAACCCGGGAGACGGAGCTTGCAGTGAGCCGAGATTGCACCCCTGCACTCCAGCCTGGGCGACAGAGTGAGAATCTGTCTCAAAAAAAAAAAAATATATATATATATATATTATATATATATACACACTATATATATACACACTATATATATACACACTATATATACACACTATATTTATATATACACACACTATATATATAAATATATATATATATATATAGTGTAGTCTGTATGTAATTACCATCAGCACTGTCTGTGAGTCCCTTAGTGGCCTACACTGTAGGTGTTTGTGGAAGTGGTGGCATATCTTTCTGATGGGTGGATGCTACCGGGGGCGGGGGGGTCAGTTTTTAGTCCCTGAGGGGCTCCACCTAGCACAGTGGCTCTGCCAGTAGTGAGGATAGTGCTTTAGGTTACAGCAGGCCCAGGCAGGCTGGTCTTAAGTATTCCCTGGGGGAAGGGAGTGTACATGACAAACAGCACCTTTGCAACTAAAGGGGACAAGGTCGCCAAAGGAGGCAGGTGCAGGCAGGTGGCTCTTGGTCCAGGAGGGTACATGTGATGCACATCAGCTCCGCTGCTGGAGGAGGTGGGATCACCAGTGTCACTGGGTGCTAGACAGCAATTTCTAGGACCCTAGAGTATACATGTTGCTCCCCCACATTCCTGAAAGCAGCTTTCCCACTGCACTGGACCACCTGTTTAGGGTACTATGTGGGCTCAAGTGCTGATGTGGACCTGAATGCTAGTGTCACAGCTGTACCACTGGTCTGTCTGAAATCACGACACTGAAGCTTTCTGGGTGCGCACAGTGAGATGACAGTACGGTCACAGGGATGTGGAAATGCAGGGGCGCTTTTACTCCAGGGCAGGATGTACTCTAGCAGTGGCTCTGTTCCCAAAATGGTTCCATGTAGTAGAAGTTTGGGTCTGCAGAATTTAGGGGGACTCAGTTTGTGTTTCTTCTCTGGAGCAATGCAGTGGCATGAACACCAGGTAGTTCACTGTTCTTGCTCAGGGCCTGTGAGAGCTGTGGGGCTCTCCTGTAGCCAAGATTGCAGCCATCCTTCATAGTAATGAGAGCTGTTGGGATCTTCCCTTACATTTTCCCTTCAACTGTGAGTCCCTCTTGTCTCCGAGCTGATACTGGCTAGGTGTTTTGCTTTCCTCTCTATGCTACCATGCTTTAAGTCATTTTCTTGCTACATTCCAGTTTTCTTCCTTGGTCATACTGTACTTGAAGTGCGGTTATTTATTTGCTGTTTTAGTCCTTCTTGGTGGAAGAGACAATTGTTGGGGACCTCCAGTCAGCTATATTTATGATGTCATCTCCAACAAAAATTATAATAATTGTTCTATTTCAGTAGTGGAAACATTGTAGTGGTCCCTTATATAGGAGATACATTCCAAGACCACCAGTGGATGCTGAAACCACAGGCAGTACCAAACCCAATTTCCATCAATTGGAACACATTTCTGTTCATATCTTCCACACACAAATTTAAGGCATTTTCCATCTTAACTAAGCACTTATTACAAACTGTGGCCATAATTTTTAAAGATTGATGTTTGGCAACAAAACTAACAAAAATTTCTCTTTCCAAATTCACAATTTCGTGGATAGAAGATTGGTTCTTACCAGAGATCTTAGCAACCTCAGTATACAGTGATTTTTTATTACTAAGTCAAGAACTTTCACCTTTTTATTTGAAGTAAGCACTTTATGTCTTCTCTTTCTCACATTCAAATTTTTAATATCACCTTTGTGGCCATATTAAGTGAAATAAAAGTTGCTTAAACACAAGCACTGTGATCCCATGACAGCTACCAAGTGCCTGATGGATGGGTGATATATAGAGGCATGGGTATGCTGGGGAAAAGTTAAGTCATGTTGCTGGTGAACAGAGCTGGATACTGCAAGATTTCTTCATATTATTCAGAATGGCACAAAATTTAAAACTTATGAATTGCTTATTTCTGGAATTTTCCATTTAATATTTTTATACTGTTGTTGATCACAGGTAACTAAAACCACAGAAAATGAAACCATGAATAAGGGAAAACTACCGTACTACTATTTTCTCCTTTTATTTTTCTGTGTTTTATATTTTTTTCCTAAATAAGGATGTGTTACATTCTCAGCAGAAATTTTGTACAATGAAATTTTTACATGAAGACTGATAAACAATTATTAAATATAAGCTTGGTTTATTATTAGAAGTATCTTGAAATTCTCAAGAGAAAACTTACATTTTAATTTAATATATTTACTCTACTTAATTTTTTTAAATTTTAGGTTGAGGTGTTATTTGACTATTGAACCAAGTAAATTGTGATGATGTATTAGAATTTCTAGAAGGCCGAGGCAACACAGAAAATATATTTGAAAAATGACCAGCAAAACAAGGGGCTCCTTAGATGCCAACTGTTCTCACTTGGCCTCCTTCCCCTTAGTAACTTCTGGAGGCCTCATCCAGCTGCATCACTTTTAACCTCATCAGATCTTGTGATTAAATATTTCTCAGTTGTTGCTTGGAAAAATACGAAAGGACAACTATAATACCAATAGGACAGTTTTATTCATAACAAATATTTTTTCAGTGGAAAACGTTACTTCAGTGTTCAACTTTTTTAAAAAACCAATTTGAAACTCTCCTATGTAAAAGTTAGTTAAATCTAACCAAAGTGTCCCGTTTTCAGTACTACTTGAGTTGTTTTCTGACTTAGTGACTCAAGGTGGGTCACTCAACCTCTTCTAAATTTCATTTTCACATCTCTTTAAGGAGCTAGAAAGATGTATTGTAAAGGACCATGATATGACATAAATGAAATAAAGTAACGTGTCTGAGACAATAACAATAATAGCTTACTTTTTACTAGATTGTATAAGATAATTATGAATTAATCACAATATTTTTGCTATATTTACTTAAAAAAATTTTTTTTGTTTCCTAAGTGGAGCTGCTGAGATTATGTGGAGCTCCCCTTTTAGGACTTCTTTCCTTCCTATCCCTTTGTGTGACTGTCTCTTCCTTTCTTTCTCCCCTTTGTTTGTTACTCTTTATCTTTTTCCATCCTCTACTTTGATCTCTTTATAAAAACAGACACAAACACTCATCAGTATTGTCTACTCTCTCTGACTCAAATATGCTCTATCTTCCCATATTCTATGTCCCCCTGTTGCCCCACCCCACAGACACACATATTCACACAGCTGAATAGAGAGACAAGTGTAGAAATGATAGCTGCAGCTTAGTCTTGGTCTGTCCCTCAGCTGGCAGAAAGAATGTTTTGATTCCAAGCTCATAACAATGTGTATAAACAAACCTATATGAGTTTCAAGTGAGGAAGGAAATTTAGACCCTCTGCCTTCTAACATTCAACAGTTAAGATGGTCTATTTATTATGAATCAGGAGCATTTGCATCATGTGTAAATTTTTTGAGAATACAAATTCTCAAACTCCACCCCGGACCTACTGAGAGGTGAAGCCAGCTGGGCTTCTGGGTTGGGTGGGGACTTGGAGAACTTTTCTGTCTAGCTAGAGGATTGTAAATGCACCAATCAGCACTCTGTGTCTAGCTAAAGGATTGTAAATGCACCAATCAGCACTCTGTAAAAACGCACCAATCAGTGATCTGTGTCTAGCTAAAGGATTGTAAATAGACCATTCAGCACTCTGTAAAATGGACCTATCAGCACTCTGTAAAATGGACCAATCAGCACTCTGTAAAATGGACCAATCAGAGGGATGTGGGCGGGGCCAAATAAGGGAATAAAACCTGGCCGCCCCAGCCAGCAGAGGCAACCCGCTTGAGTTCCCTTCCATGCTGTGGAAGCTTTGTTCTTTCGCTCTTCACAATAAATCTTGCTGCTGCTCCCTCTTTGGGTCCGCACTAACTTTATGAGCTGTAACACTCACCGTGAGGGTATGCAGCTTCATTCCTGAAGTCAGCAAGACCATGAACCCACGGGGATGAACAAATAACTTTGGATGCACCACCTTTAAGAGCTGTAACGCTCACTGCAAAGGTCTGCAGCTTCACTCCTGAAGTCAGCGAGACCATGATCCCATGGGAAGGAAGAAACTCCGGACACATCTGAACATCTGAAGGAACAAACTCCGGACACACCATCTTTAAGAGCTGTAACACTCACGGGGAGGGTCCAAGGCTTCATTCTTGAAGTCAGCGAGACCAAGAACACACAAGAAGGAATAAATTCTGGACACACTGCTAAACCAGAAACTGCAGGTTGGCTGCAACAATCTGTACTTCAGTCCTCCATGTGAATGTGAACATGCTAATCTGGAGAAGTTCTGGGCTTGAGAAAAGCCCCATTTTCTCCATGCCCTTTCCTTAAGGTTGCCAAGGCAGATCGTTTAATGGCTTATCTTGTATTGTTGAAAAATAGATTGCCAAAATGGTGACCACAATCTGTGATTTATTAATTATGGAACGCAGCTCTTAGTTGCAAGTTTCTGTGGAAAATTGATGAAGAGTATATTATGTTTGTTTCACCAAAATATGTAGGATATTTAGGAGAAATTCAAGGAGAGGTCTGTGCTTACCCAGACTTATGGGAAGGAAAAATAACATAAAACAAACAAATAGTGTAGAAGTCTTTAAGTGAATTAGTTGATTATTTATTTTGGCATTGTAAACCAGGAAAACGATCAAAATAGCAAAAAACTCTTAATCTTCATTTACGTATTAAGTGGATTCCAACCTGTGCAATCATCTTTAAAATCTCCAGTAATGCCTGGACACGGTGGCTCACGCCTGTCATCCCAGCACTTTGGGAGGCTGAGGCAGATGGATCACTTGAGGTGAGGAGTTCAAGACCAGCCTGGCTAACATGGTGAACCCCATCTCTACTAAAAATGCAAAAATTAGCCAGGTGTGGTGGGGTATGCCTGTAGTCCCAGCTACTCGGGAAGCTGAGGCAGGAAAATTGCTTGAACCTGGGAGGCAAAGGCTGCAGTGAGCCAAGATTGTGCCACTGTACCCCAGCCTGGGTGACAGAGTGAGATTAGTCTCAAAAAAAAAAAAAAAAAAAAAAGAAAAGAAAAAAGAGAAAACTCCAGTAATATAATGAGATTTATTTTGTAAAAGAGCCTGTTTCTTTTTAGTTGAGCTATAGTTAGTAATACTCTTCCCAGTAAGAATAGATGGTTTGAATTTTTCATATCTGCTTGATTCATCAAAGAAATGTAGAAAGTAAGTCCCAAGAAAGCAAAGAAAAAATTTTTTCTTGTCCACTAATGTATCCTAAGCACCTGAAACCATGTTTGGCATATTTTAGGTGTTTAATAACTATTAATTAAATGAACAGTTGAGTAAAAACAATATTTATATAAACTGTTCTTATCTCTTCTTTCTTTACTATACAGAAAGCTGGTTTCATGGGTATTTCAACAGTACAGTTACACAAGGCCTGATGCTTAGAATGGCCCCGTTTTTGGTTTAATGCTTTAATATTACTATCTTAATGTTCTTAATAATTTTATCTTTGAAAGTATGTTTGTAAATGAAGTGCTATGGGACAATAGAGAGTGTGCATGAGCAGAAGATATACATGAATATGACTGTCCACCACTACTTGCCAGTTCACTTGAACATAGCGCTTGCCATGCACCCTCACAACCACGAGCACAGAATTCCCATGGACCCATGATGTCGGGGCACTCGAGCCTCAAAGCAAATATGAGGTAAGTGTGTTACTTTTATACTGAGTAAATGGGGCACTGACAGCCCAAAGAGGCCATGTTGTCTCTTCAAACCAGAACTCTCTTCTATCAGAAAGAAAGCAATGGCATTCTAAGAAACACAAAGTACCAAGAAATTATCATGTTCTTTCTTATGCCATTCCTTTTTCACACTAGCCAACCACTTATGATGAAAATTATGACATAAAGAGAAACGAAAACACAGGGCACCCATAGTTCCCTTTTTCTGAAAGTCTTTCTTATCAGTGTGCTGAAGGTAGAGAGTGTTGGTAGAATGTGTATTTGTCAAAAAGTGAAATAAAAACAGTTGTGTTAGTTTCGTGTGGCATTTCTACTGTTCTGATAAAAATGACATATATATGCATGTATGACCTACAAAATGTATATTATGCAATATCAGTGATTCCACATGTGAAGTAAATGTTATTACATTTCAGTTAACACTGGCACTATATATTATAATTGAAAAAAAATCTATGCTAATATTTTAAAATGTATTTTTTGTTTATTAGAATGACAATAAGTAGCAAATAAAATACTATACATGTTGAGAGGGATATTGTGGAAAAAAGAAAAACGTTCTATATTCTAATACTTTTAGCTGAACTTTTTCTGCTATTTAAACAAAGGATGTTGTGTTATTACTTACCCAATTACATAACTGACCCTAACTAGCCGTAAGTACTACCTAAAGACTCATACAATCAATACAGCCCTCCAGATATGCTGGTCCTCTCTCTAGTGCTTTATCTTTGCATCTGTCATTCCTGCTTTCTCAAGGCCAACACTCAGTTTTGAAATCAGACTAACTCGATTTATATGCTGACTTCTATTTTTAAGTGTGACTTAGCCTCTACATTTTCTTAGTTTTTACTTCCACATTTGTGAATGGGGCTTGCTAATACCTACTTTTTAGAGTACTGATGAGAATACAATATTTTCTAGGAAGTTAAAATAATATAATATGTGTAAAACTCCTGCCATAAATGGCTTCAGGGCCAGGCACGTAGTAGAATGGTTTGGCACTTTAGCATCAGCCAGTAGGTAATGTTGAGAATAAATAGAAAAGAAAAACGAAAGAAAGAACTAAAGAAAGAATGAACGGACAAATGAACAAAAGAAAAAGGAAGGAATAAAGGAAGGAGGGAAAAAAGGAAGGAAGGAAGGAAACAGGGAAAAAATACTATAGTGGTAAGCCATAAGCAATGGAACACAAGTTTAAAAAAATACTTAAAGCATTGTGTTTGACTAAATATTTCACCACAATGGCTACAATTTAAAAGACTGACAAGACCACAAGACCAAGGGTGGGCAACACTGTAGACCGAAGAGAACTCTCATACACCACTGTTGAAAATTGTATAACTACACTGCAAAACAGTTTCTGGAAAAAAATTGAGAAATATGTTCATACGAAAGAAATGACAACATATGTCCACACAAGACTTGTAAACAATAGTCATGTTAGCTTTATTATAGTAGACAATACCTACAGGCAACTCAAATATGGTAGTGGAAAAATTTCCTCCATGAAAATGGGAATTAACTGCTGATATAGGCACAACCTGAATAAATCTTAAAAAAGATTATACTGACTGATTAAAACTAGACATAAATTATGGCATGCTACATGATTCCATCTGCGTAAAATTATAGAACTATAACTATAGAACTACATATGAAATACTTCATCTAGAAGTATATAGAATCATACTAAGCAGGGATAAAAAGGAATTTCAGTGGTTTCCAGGGGCCAGGGGTGGAGGGCAGGAGTAATCCCCTGGAGAATATGGGAATGTCCTGTCTGTTAGTCAGTCTGTCAATTCTAAACAAATTTTAACTTTCAATTGCTGCAGTTTATTCTATGCACATTATATCTTAAGTTGATTCTAAAGTAAATAATTGGGTGAGAAAATAAAGGCCAGAGAGAGAACTCATGAACTTAGCCACACAGCAGACCAGCAGAGGGGCTGGAACAAATTCCCAACAGTCCTGCATCCTCAGAATAAACAACAAAAACATTTTGTGGTGGTGTTGTGGTCAAACTATATTTTCAGAGGGTTCATCTCACAGGCTGGCAGTTTGCAGTCTATGGTGTAGATAGTAAATGAATGCTTGGATCCCTTTTCCTACTCATCACAATTCCACTTCTACTACAACATCTTTATGTGAAAAATGGTTTATTTACAAGCCCCATAGAACATTCACATCTTTGGTCAAAACTTCCTCGCCTTTTCCAGGTGGTTGGCCTACTTCTCTGGGATCCTGTAGCACTGGCCTCATGCTGTTATTTGAGCTTTTATCACTGATACTGGAATTAGAATTGTAGAGTCTGAAGTTTGGCTGTACTACCTACAATTGTGTGACCTTGAATGAGTCATTAACCCTTTGGATTTCATTTTTTTCTCTATCGAATGAAGAAAATAGGCTGGGCACAGCGGTTCATGTCTGTAATCCCAGCACTTTGGGAGGCCAAGGCAGGTGGATCATGAGGCCAGGAGATCAAGACCATCCTGGCTAAACGGTGAAACCCCGTATCTACTAAAAATACAAAAAAATTAGCTGGGCGTGGTGGCACATACCTGTAGTCCCAGCTACCCAGTAGGCGGAGGCAGGAGAATCGCTTTAACCCGGGAGGCGGAGGTTGCAGTGAGATGAGATCGCGCCTGTGCACTCCAGCCTGGGCAACAGAGTGAGATTCCAACTAAAAAAAAAAAAAGAAAAGAAAAGAAAATAATAACAATAATAATGATGCCACATTAGTTCTTGAGAGGTGATATTAGTTATGAAAAGTGCTAGGAACAGTTCCTGGCACTTGGTAAACAGAAATCAGTACGTGTTACTTTTTTCATTTTCATCATGAGCATTGTTATTTTGGGCTGCATCTCCTCATGCCTGTCTTTCCCATTATTCTGAAAGTCGCTCCTGGGAAGTGAGGATGCCTTGCTCTTTCCATCCCCAGCACCTGAGCTGAAGTGGTCTGTAAGTGCATAATGAATAAGCGGGTGGGTGAGTCAGAAGCTGGGCATCTATTCACAGTTCCTTGGTACTTGATAGTGACTAATGTGAACCTAGTCACGCTGACCTTCACAAGTACTGAGGAAATATCTTTCTTCTTTTCTTTGGAAGCAGTGAAGCTTAACCTTCATTTGTTAGGCTCTCCGCCAAGAAGAAGGCACAAAAGAGTACTTTATCCAATTTACGAAGGCATAGTAAAAATAAAGGCTCTGCAGAGATCCTGAGGGCACGAGGCTCCTGCAGCTGAGGCGGTGGATAACCAACCTGGTAGATGCTCCATGACTGTGCTCAATGCGTCACACCAAAGCACAGTGTCAATGCAGAGAGAAACAGAGTGTGTGGATTCTGCATTCGCCCTTTTCAAAGAACAGAATGAATCAGGAAAAACCTATAGTTCATGCAGTGCCATTTTCAAAACATAGCAAATCCAGGTTAGGTTAGGAGAATAATGGATCCTAAGGGAAGTAGCAGTAAGTGATGTGTACCTGGAGGGGGAATAGTCTAAAGGAAGGTTGCTGAATTTCTCATGGTACATCCAAAGGATGTTCAGGATTTCAGAATTGCTTTGCTTGGAGGTTTATACCTTTTCTTTAATTTGTTCAGTGACTTTATATTTTTTAAATATTAAAAAAACTATACCTATTGTAAAACGTGTGGAAAATAGGTTATCAGAAATATAGATTACCCCAATTCAAAAGTAAACACTTTAAATTTTGCTTTATATTCCTAAAGTTTCTGGTAAATTGATACTTATGTGGCAAGAAAAACATTAATCTAGGAATTCTCAGACTTCACATTTTCCTTTCCTGTTAAAAAGAATTCTGTCTGGGAACACACATTTCTCTTCCATTTCTTGTGTTCAGCCTTCCAGAGGAAGTCCTTCTATCTCTAGATGAGCCCATTGGGCCTTAGGTTTTACTAATTAGGAGAAGTGGTAGGGCTACCAGAAGAAGCTTTGGTTTGGAGAAGGATAGATGTTGAAGAGAATATTCTGGAAGATGGATGTGAGAGAAAGCTGAGGAATGTGCAGAAAGAAAATGAAAGTGAAAGGGAGCTTTCAGAAAAGCATTGTTAGGTGGAATGACATATCTGTATGGTATTTGAGAAAAATATGTAAAGTATTTGAGTCATTGTAAATCAGTTTTTGGTTGCCAGATTATGTTTTATTGACAAATAGTTTGGATTCATAACCCTTGCTGTGACAGAACTGGATCTCAGAGGTAACAACTTTTTAATGATATAAAAGTAGATATCAATGTGTATATAGAAAAAACAGCATAAGTACAGGCACCGGTATAAATATAGATGGTATTGAGCTAGATATATATTCACTTAAGTATCAACATCAATACAAGTAGATCTTAGATAGAATTAGAGGAGGAAATAAAAAGACAGAAAAGGAAACTTGACACCACATCATATTATTTTAAAAGACCTTTTCTCAGAGAATATAAAATAAACATGATTTTATATTAATAAATCTTTCAGCTATGATTTTTTTTCATAAAATGATCAGACATCCACACAAACCAGTTCAATTGAACAGAACTTCATTGTATTAACACACATAAGAAAATAAAAGAGGAGGCTGGGAGCGGTGGCTCACGCCTGTAATCCCAGCACTTCGGGAGTCCAAGGCGGGCAGATCAAGAGGTCAAGAGATCCAGACCATCCTGGCCAACATGGTGAAACCCCGTCTCTACTAAAAATACAAAAATAAGCTGGGTGTGGTGGTGCACACCTGTAGTCCCAGCTATTCAGGAGGCTGAGACAGGAGAATTGCTTGAACCTGGGAGGCGGAGGTTGCAGTGAGCCGAGATCACGCCACTGAACTCCAGCCTGGCGACAGAGCAAGACTCCAAAAAAAAAAAGAAAAAAGAAAAGAAAAGAGCAAAAACTCAACAATATATTTTTAAAGGAAGTCCAGTCCTCATTCATGGAGATTGAAAGTGGAGAGTCGTTGAGATTCTCAGCAGCTCTGGAATGTTAGCACACAGGCTCTGTGATATGGCACAAAAATACCCAGATATGAGCTAATTATAAACCCACTGTCTTTTTTGTTTTCTTTCTTCCAATCAGCTGTGAAATCCTTCCATGTTTCTAGCTTGCATTTCTAAGAGAGGAAGAAACTGAATAATCTATAGATCTCATTGTTTTAGATAGTAACTATTACTTCAATTTGAGAACAGTTTGTCACACAAATTCATGACATGCATAGCTGGCTAGCATGAGGATAAGTCATTGCTCTGGGCTGAGATAACAAGGTTACAAGATAGTTGTATTATTTACATATCGTACCTTTATTGCAACTTGCAACTTTATTGCAACTTGAAATTAGACAAGAGAAGGAGAAAGTTTTATTGGCTCATATAACTTGAGAGTTCGTGGATAGTCAAGGTGCAGGTATGGCTAAATATATGTGGTCAAATTATATTATTAGGAATATGTTTATCTTCATTTCCCAATTCTGACTTTATTTGCTTTGCCATTATTCCCAACTAGGCTTTTCCCATGTAATAACAAAAATAGCCATCATTTCTAAGAGTTTTTTGTTGGAGTCTTTAGGTTTTTCTATACATAACATTATGCCTGTAAACAGAGATAATTTGACTTCCTTTTTTCCAATGCATATGCCCTTTATTTTCTTCTCTTGTCTAATTGTTCTAAAACTTCCAATTCTATGTTGAATAAGAGTGTTGAAAGCAAGCTTCCTTGCATTATTCCAGTTCTTAGAGGAAAAACATTCAACTTTTCTCTTTTCAGTATGATGTTAGCAGTGGGTTTATCATATATGCCCTGTATCATGTTGAGGCACATTCATTCTATACAGTAAGTGCTTAACATCATTGAAAGATTCTTGAAACTGCAACTTCAAGTGAAATGACATACAGCAGGTCCTCAAATTATGTAATTTTATTCAACATTGTTATAACATTCCTAAGAAAACTATTGGTTTCCCTATATGTCATTTCACCTAAAGTCACAGTTTCCAAGAACCAGTAAATGATGTTAAGTGAGAACTTGCTATATCTAATTTGATAGTTTTTATCAAGAAGTGATGTTAAATTTTATCAGATGCTTTTTCTGCATCTATTGAGACAATCATACGTTTTTTGTCCTTCATTATGTTGTTGTGAGGTATCACGTTTATTGATTTGCATATGTTGAACCATCCTTTCATCCCTGAAATTAATTACACTTGATTATGTTGTATAATCTTGTAAATGTGTTATTGGATTCCATTTACTAGTTAAGGATTTTTGCATCTGTGTTCATCAGAGACATTCGCCTGTAGTTTTGTTGTTGTTGTTGTTGTGTCCTTGTCTTGTTTTAGTATCAGGGTGATGCTGGCCTCATAGAATGAGTTTGGAAGAATTTTCTCTCCTATTCAGTTTTTTGGAATAGTTTGAGAAGAATTTGTATTAGTTTTTCTTTAAAAGTTTGGTAGAATTCAGAAATGAAGCCATTTGGTCCTAGGTTTTTCTTGGTTGGGAGATTTGTTGTTACTGATTCAACCTCATGGCTCATTGGTCTCTTCTGGTGTTCTAACTATTCTTGGTTCAATCTTGGAAGGTTATATGTATCCATGAATTTATCTATTTCTTCCAGATTTTCCATTTTGTTGATATATACTTGTTGATAATAGTCTTTAATAATATTTTATATTTCTATAGTATTAGTTGTAATGTGTTCTTTTTCATTTCTGATGTCACTTATTTGGGTCTTCTTTCTTTTTTTATTATAATTTAAGTTCTGGGGTACATGTGCAGAAAGTGCAGGTTTGTTACATAGTTATACACTTGTCATGGTGGTTTGCTGAACTCATCAACCCATCATTTACATTAGGTATTTCTCCTAATGCTATCCCTCTCCTAGTCCCTGAACCCCCAACAGGCCCTGGTGTGTGATATTCCCCTCCCTGTGCCAGAACACTTGGCTTCAGCCCCATTTCCAGGGGAGTGAATGGTTCTGTCTCGGTGGTGTTCCAGGTGCCACTGGGGTATGAAAAATAAACTCCTGCAGCTAGCTCGATGTCTGCCCAAACATCCACCCAGTTTTGTGCTGGAAACCCAGGGCCCTGGTGGTGTAGGCATCGGAGGGAATCTCCTGGTCTGTGGGTTGCAAAGACCATGGGAAAAGCACAGTATCTGGGCCAGAGTTCACGGTACCATCCCTAATGACTTCCTTTGATTAGGAGAGGGAGTTCCCCGACCCCTTGTGCTTCCCAGGTGAGGCGATGCCCCACCCTGCTTCGGCTCGCCCTCCTTGGGCTGCACCCACTTTCCAACCAGTCCCAGTGAGATGAACTGGGTACCTCAGTTGGAAATGCAGAAATCACTTGCCGTCTGTGTTGATCTCCCTGGGAGCTGCAGACCAGAGCTGTTCCTATTCGGCCATCTTGTCTCTTAACTGGATCGTCTTTCTTTTATTGTGTTCAGAGAAGTAGAGAGTAGAGTACTTGTCACCAGAGGATGGGAAACGGATGGAGCAGGGGGAATAGGGAAAGGACGATTCATGGATACAAAATTATACCTAGATAGGAGGAATAAATTTCCATTTTCTATAGTATTATAGAGTGACTACAGTTAACAATAATTTACTGTATATTTTCAAACAGAAGAGATTATTTTGCAACTTCCCAACACAAAGAAATAATAAATGTTTGAGGTGATGGATATGTTAATTTCTCTGAATTGATATTTACATGTTGAATACATATATCACTCTCTACTTCATAAATATATATAAGTGTTATGCATCAGTTAAAAAATTAAAAAGCCAAAAAGGACCACCATAAGTGTTAGGCAATCTGTGTACCAGGAGAAAGATCAACCTCCATGGAAAGAGATTGTGTCTTTTCCTTTAGCTACAACAGAATTCCTGTGCTTGCTTCTGACTCACCCAGCTTGATAAGTTACAGGCTTACTTCTGAGTCTGTCAATGTAGTTTGGAGGAGAAAGTAATCATACTGGCCAAACTGGTGATCTAGGAATGTGTCAGCCTCACCTAAGACATATGAGGTCAAAGTCAGAGAAGTAAAGTTAATGAATACTGGACAGGGATAATCAACAGAAAGGAAACAGAGATATATACCAGCTGAGTCAGTGAAATTTGATCAATGACTATTGGGAAAGGTGTGGTCAGTAATTAGGAAGATTATAAAGAATGGTGCCATGTTTCAGGGATTTTCTCAGAGGGTCATTACCACTTTTAGGCCCACAGAGGCCAGAAATGAAGCAATTCTGGAATCCAGGGAGTGATCTATATAGAAAGGGATGCTTGAGAAGAGGAGGGAGACAGTCAACCAATTTTAATAGAGGGGCACAGTCAACCAATGATGACCTGACAGGGCAGTAAATGTTGAAATAAATTCTCTGAACTCACTCTTCCTATTTCCTTTGAGTGCCTCCCATCCAAACTGCAAGCCACAGAGCAAGAAAGCTGATTGTTGATTACTTTTACTTATTTTGTATATAAAATAAGACAAGATCATCTCTATAGATAAACACTTTTAAGAATTTCATGGCAAACCTTCAAATTCCTGTTTCCACAAAGCACAGAACCATAAGCACATATACGTATATATTCACATATATTTATGTGTTTTATTAAAAAATATACATATATACAGAATCACATACATCAATACATAATCATTTGTATGTGTATGTCTCACAAAGCAGTCAACTCTGTAAGTTGCTATTAACATAATAAATTATAGATATCTTTCCAAGTTAATGTATTTATATTTCTATTATTTTATTGGGTACACAAAATTCTTTATAAGTTTTTATAATTTTTAAGCCATTATCCTCTTGAGAGACTTTTAGGTTGTTTCTGAGTTTGGCTATTACATATAAAGCTATTATATATTCCCATTTACATATCATTATGAATGTTGGGGTACTTGAGTCATGCTTATACAGATTTTATGGTACTATCCTTCATAATTATTCTCCAATATTAAATTTTGTACATTTAAACATGAAATATAGTGTTCTTTCAACTTTGCAAAATCTGCATGTTTCCTATCTGTGTTAGTTTCTTGTGCTGCCCTAACAAATTACAGCAAACTTGTTTCCTTAAACAAAAGAAATGCATGCCCTCACTATTCTGAAGGCCACAAGTCTGCAATCAAAATGTCAATGGGATGGGCTCTTTCTAGAAGTTCTGAGAGAGAAGGTGTTTCATGCCTCCCTTCTAGCTTCTGGTGGCTGTGGGCAATCCTGGGCATATCTTGAATTATAACTCCATCATTCCAACCTCTGCCTCTGCCTTCACATGAATTTCTTCCTTTATGTCTGTGTCTTTTCCTTTTCTGCCTTTTATTAGGATATCTGCCATGTCATTAGGCTTAGTGTAGGCCCTAAATCCAGATGATCTCATCTCAAGATCCTTAAATTAATTGTATCTGCTGAAATTCTAGTTCTAAATAAGGTCACATTCACAGTACTAGGGTTAAAATTTGAACATATCTTTTTGGGAACACAGTTCAATCCCCTACAAAAGCTAATATTTTATTTCACCAGTATATGACAATCCTCTTTTTATTATTTCTTTATTTTGTCTTTCTTTCATAGTTATGGAGTGTTAGTGCATTAGTCTATTCTCATACTGCTGTAAGAACTGCCTGAGACTGGGTAATTTATAAAGAAAAGGAGTTTAATTGACTCATAGTTCTGCATGGCTGGGGAGGCGTCAGGAAACTTACAATCATGGAAGAAGGTGAAGCAAAGACATCCTTCACAAGGCAGTCAGAGTGAAAAGTGCAGAGTGATGCAGGAGGAGCCCCTTGGAAAACCATCAGACGTAGTGAGAACTCACTATCATGAGAACAGCTTTGGGGAACCACATCCATGATCCAATCACCTCCCAGGAGGTCCCTCCCTCCAAACCTGGGGATTACAATTTGAATAATTCAAGATGAGATTTGGGTGGGGACACAGGGCTAGACCATATCATTACACCCCTGGGCCCTCCCAAATCTCATGTCTTTTCACATTTCAAAACCAATCATGCTTTCCCAAGAGTCTCCCAGTGCCTTAACTCATTTCAGCATCAACTAAAAAGTCCACAGTCAAAATCTCATCTTAGACAAGGCAAGTACCTTCCACCTATGAGCCTGTAAAATCAAATGCAAGTTAGTTACTTCTTAGATATAATAAGGATACAGTCACTGGGTAAATGCTCCTATTCAAATTGGGAGAAATTGGCCAAAACAATGGAGCTACAGAACCCATGGAAGTCCAAAATCCAATAGGGCAGTCATTAAACATTAAAGTTCCAAAATGATCTGCTTTGAGTCCATGTCTCACATCCAGGTTATGCTAATGCAAGAGGTGGGCTCCCATGGTCTTGGGCAGATTTATCCCTGTGACTTTGCAGAGTGCAGTCCCCCTCCTGACTGCTTTCACAGGCTGGTGTGGAGTGTCTGTAGCTTTTCCAGGTGCACAGTGCAAGCTGTCAGTGGATCTACCATTCTGGGGCCTAGAGGATGATGGGACTCTTCTCACAGCTCCACTAGGCTGTGCCCCAGGAAGGACTCTGTGTGGGGGCTCCAACCCCACATTTCCCTTCTGCACTGCCCCAGCAGAGGTTCTCCATGAGGGCTTTGCCCCTGCAGCAAACTTCTGCCTGGACATCCAGGCATTCTCATACATCCTCTGAAATCTAGACCAAGAGTCTCAAAACTCAATTCTTGATTTCTGTGCACCTGCACTCCCAACACCATGTATAAGCTGCCAAAACTTGGGGCTCACACCCTCTGAAGCAATGGCCTGAACTGTATGTCGTCCCCTTTTAGCCATGGCAGAGACAGACAGCACCAAGTCCCAAGACTGCACGAAGCATCAAGGCCCTGGGCCTGGCCCATGAAGCCATTTTTTCCTCCTAGGCCTCTAGGCTTGTGATGGGAGGGGCTGCCATGAGGCCCTCTGACATGTCCTGGAGACATTTTCCCCATTGTCTTGGTGATTAACATTTGACTCCTTGTTACTTACGCAAATTTTTGCAGCTGGCTTAAATTTCTCCCCAGAAAATGGTTTTCTTGTTTCTACCACATAGTCAGGGTATAAATTTCCAAGTTTTTATGCTCTTTTTCTTTTTTAAACATAGGTTCCAATTCCAAACCTTCTCTTTGTGAATGCATAAAAGTGAATGCTTTTGAGAGCACCCAAGTCACATCTTGAATGCTTTGCTGCTTAGAAATTTCTTCATCCAGACACCCTAAATTATCTCTCTCAAGTTCAAAGTTCCACAGATCTCAGGGCAGGGGTGAAATTCTACCAGTCTCTTTGCTAAAGCATAGCAAGAATCACCTTTATTCCAATTCCCAAAAACTTACTCATCTCCATCTGAGACCACCTCTGCCTGGGCTTTATTGTCCATATCATTTTCTGTATTTTGGTCAAAGCCATTCAACAAGTCTCTAGGGAGTTCCAAACTTTCCCACATCTTCTTGTCTTATTATGAGCCCTCCAAACTGTTCCAACCTCTGCCTGTTACCCAGTTCCAAAGTCGCTTTCACATTTTCTGTTATCTTTATATCAGTGCCTCACTACCTTGGTACCAATTTACTATATTAGTCCATTCTCACACTGCTGTAAAGAACTGCCTGAGCCTAGGCAGTTTAAAGAAAAGTGGTTTAATTGACTCACAGTTCTGCCTGGCTGAGGAGGCCTCAGAAAACCTACAATTATGGCAGAAGGGGAAGGAAACAGGCAGTAGGAGAGAGAAGTGCCAAGCAATGGAGAAAAAGTGCCTTATAAAACCATCAGTTTTTGTAAGAACTCACTCACTATCATGAGAATAGCATGGGGGAACCATGCCTGTGAGCCAATCACCTCCCACGAGTTTCCTCCCCCAACATATAGGGATTAAAAGTTGGATTACAATTGAAGATGAGATTTTGGTGGGGACACAGAGCCAGACCATATCAGTTAGTTTCTTTTCATGTTTATTAGGTTATTCTTATGCTAATTGTCTGGGCTTTTTCATTTGTATTTCTTTATTAGTTGCAGATTTAAAATAGATTATCAATAACAGATCTATGTTGTATGATACATTGGAAGTATATTTTATCATTTACATTTTTTTGGGGGAGTATAAACTTACATTAAACTTATATTGTTTCCTGCCATGCAAAATATCTACTTTTTGCTTTGTCAAAGCAGGTAATCAGTTTTTGTTTTTTTTTTTTTGAGATGGAGTCTCGCACTGTTGCGCAGGCTGCAGTGCAGTAGCATGATCTCTGCTCACTGCAATCTCCACCTCCTGGATTCAAGCAATTTTCCTGCCTTAGCCTCCTGAGTAGCTGGGATTATAGGCACCCGCCACCATGCCTGGCTAATTTTTTGTACTTTTAGTAGAGACAGGGTTTCACTATGTTGGCCAGGCTGGTCTTGAACTCCTGACTTCATGATCCACCCACCTTGGCCTCCCAAAGTGCTGAGATTACAGGCATGAGCCACTGTTCCTGGCCAACTATTAATCATTTTTGTGAAAAATTTTGGAATCTACCTCATGCTTAAAAAAGATAAAACTTATAAAAATACTTTCCTGTAGCTCATGCTAAATTTTTACGCTTTTGAGTAAAGTTTGAGAGCCTTAATTTAGTTAAAATTAATTTTTTGTACATGCTGTGTGGAAGAGAGCTGTCATTTTCCTCAATAGGTATAGCAGTTTGTCCCAGAATAACATATTAAATATCCTATTATTTATCAACTTTAATAAAATGTTTTTATCTTTCAAAATATTCATATACTTTGGTATGTTTTTGGATTATTAAATTTACTTTCTAAAACTTATCTTTCTAAACTTTTCTGTACTTATCTATTACTGTTTTCTTGATAATGTTTTATAAATTATGCTTATTGTTATTGTATAAGTTTGGCTTCATTTGTCATAATTTTACATATTTACATGAGCATTCTCTTACATTTATTCTTCCAGCTGAAATGTGAAATTTCTTGCAAAATTATCAAAAAATAGTTACAATTTAAAACGAATTATAATTTATTTAATATTTAAGATGGAGAGACATCATCCCATCTAGATAATTGTGCAGTTATTAAAAACTTATCTAAAATACTTTATTAACATTTTATAGATTTTTCAATATTGTCTTATATAGGTTTACATTAAATATGTATCTTCATATTTTATAGTTTTATCTTTGATTTTTGCTTTGTTTTGTATTTTTTAGATTTGATTTGTTTTTCCTACATATATTCTAATCAGCCATTGCCAACATAAATGAAACAACATGAATTCATGTATTTATTTTTTCTAACATGTCATCTGATTGACTATCATTAATTTTTGGTTGAAATTAAAAAATAAAATGATGGCTATGATGGAGATGATAATGGCTAATATGGCTAATAGTCATTATCAATTAAAATTTTTCAAGTGTCTGATACTTTGCTAATCACTTTGCTGGTGTTATTAGATTACATCCTCATAACATTCATGAGAGAGTGGTCAATATCTTTCTCCACAGATGAGGAAATGGAAGCTTAGAAGAGTTAAATAATTGCCCACAGTCTTTCAGGTAACAAATGTCTACTCCAAAATAAAGTCTGTTACTGACTTCTGAGATCTATCATGAACCATAAGGATATGTAATATTTCCTCTTTTTTAGCTAGACACTCTAGATTAATGCTAAATAGTAGTGATACAGTGATGAGACCCAGCATTTCTTTTTGATTGTGAGTTTACTAGACTGTCTCAATACATTTATTATGGTATTTGTTGATGTCTAAAACTCTTTCTAAATTTTTTAGACAAATTTTATTTTACTTATATTTATTTAAGCTTTTATAATTATTAACAAATGTTGAATATTATTAAATTTTTTGTCTATTTATATCATAATATGCTAAATCACTAGAGTCTATTACATGGTTTCCTAAAGTTACTACCTTGCACTTTGAAATAAGCTCTACTTCTATGTTGTATTTATAGTTCCCTGATTGCTATTTTCTTATTTCATAGTTTTAAATTTATATAAGTATTACTTCTTTATAGTTTAACATTTTAGTGGCATCTTTATCATATTTTGCAATGAAGCTATGTAACCTTAGGAAGATATCTGTCTTTGTCTATGCTATGAAATAATTTTATAACATATATATTGTCTATTACTAAAAGATTTGATAACATTTACCTGCAAATTCACATGAGATAATAAATTTTTAGGTTTAGGCCTTGAAACCCTTTACATATCTTCTATGACAATCTATGCTCTATAATATCTTTGAATTTATTTTGAAAGTTTATATTATCCTAAAATATTGCTCCCCTTATTAAATTATTTCTATTTACTTTTATAAATGTTTACATAAAATTGTTTATAATATCTTAGTGGGATTTTATGTCTCTTTATTTTTACTATTGCAAATATTTCTCTCTTTTTGCAAAATTATAATTATCTACTCGATTTGACCAGCTTTTAATTTTATTAACGTTTCTTTCATAATAATTTTTGCTGTTATTTACAGAAATATTTAAATATCCCTATTATTTTTTTCCTTTCTTACATTTAAATTGTTTTTAGTTCAATGTCAACTTATTATCTATTAGTCTTTTTTATTTATTAATAAAATAATTCAAAGCTTTCATTTCTTTTCTGACTATGGTTTTAGATGCATGTCGTATGCTTATTTTATGATGTGAACTAATTTTTCCTAAACTTTAAGTGATTTGGAATTGCAATTTTATTTTATACTTATTTTATTCATTTAAATTAATTTTTATTGTAGACCACTTACATGTGGTTTATTATTTTACAGGACTCTGCTTTTTGAATTGTAGCAAAGAAAAAAGTGACTTCTAAATTTTCTTTTTTTTTTTCTTTTATTATTATTATTATTATTATTATACCTTAGGTTTTATGGTACATGTGCCCAATGTGCAGGTAAGTTACATATGTATACATGTGCCATGCTGGTGCGCTGCACCCACCAACTCGTCATCTAGCATTAGGCATATCTCTCAATGCTATCCCTCCCCCCTCCCCCCACCCCACAACAGTCCCCGAAGTGTGATGTTCCCCTTCCTGTGTCCATGTGTTCTCATTGTTCAATTCCCACCTATGAGTGAGAATATGCGGTGTTTGGTTTTTTGTTCTTGCGATAGTTTACTGAGAATGATGATTTCCAATTTCATCCATATCCCTACAAAGGACATGAACTCATCATTTTTTATGGCTGCATAGTATTCCATGGTGTATATGTGCCACATTTTCTTAATCCAGTCTATCATTGTTGGACATTTGGGTTGGTTCCAAGTCTTTGCTATTGTGAATAATGCGGCAATAAACATACGTGTGCATGTGTCTTTATAGCAGCATGATTTATAGTCCTTTGGGTATATACCCAGTAATGGGATGGCTGGGTCGAATGGAATTTCTAGTTCTAGATCCCTGAGGAATCGCCACACTGACTTCCACAAGGGTTGAACTAGTTTACAACCCCACCAACAGTGTAAAAGTGTTCCTATTTCTCCACATCCTCTCCAGCACCTGTTGTTTCCTGACTTTTTAATGATTGCCATTCTAACTGGTGTGAGATGGTATCTCATTGTGGTTTTGATTTGCATTTCTCTGATGGCCAGTGATGGTGAGCATTTTTTCATGTCTTTTCTGGCTGCATAAATGTCTTCTTTTGAGAAGTGTCTGTTCATGTCCTTTGCCCACTTTTTGATGGGGTTGTTTGTTTTTTTCTTGTAAATTTGTTGGAGTTCATTGTAGATTCTGGATATTAGCCCTTTGTCAGATGAGTAAGTTGCGAAAATTTTCTCCCATTTTGTAGGTTGCCTGTTCACTCTGATGGTAGTTTCTTTTGCTGTGCAGAAGCTCTTGAGTTTAATTAGATCCCATTTGTCAATTTTGGCTTTTGTTGCCATTGCTTTTGGTGTTTTAGACATGAAGTCCTTGCCCATGCCTATGTCCTGAATGGTAATGCCTAGGTTTTCTTCTAGGGTTTTTATGGTTTTAGGCCTAACATTTAAGTTTTTAATCCATCTTGAATTGATTTTTGTATAAGGTGTAAGGAAGGGATCCAGTTTCAGCTTTCTACATATGGCTAGCCAGTTTTCCCAGCACCATTTATTAAATAGGGAATCTTTTCCCCATTTCTTGTTTTTGTCAGGTTTGTCAAAGATCAGATACTTGTAGATATGTGGCATTATTTCTGACGGCTCTGTTCTGTTCCATTGATCTATATCTCTGTTTTGGTACCAGTACCATGCTGTTTTGGTTATTGTAGCCTTGTAGTATAGTTTGAAGTCAGGTAGTGTGATGCCTCCAGCTTTGTTCTTTTGGCTTAGGATTGACTTGGCGATGCGGGCTCTTTTTTGGTTCCATATGAACTTTAAAGTAGTTTTTTCCAATTCTGTGAAGAAAGTCATTGGTAGCTTGATGGGGATGGCATTGAATCTGTAAATTACCATGGGAAGGATGGCCATTTTCATGATATTGATTCTTCCTACCCATGAGCATGGAATGTTCTTCCATTTGTTTGTATCCTCTTTCATTTCCTTGAGCAGTGGTTTGTAGTTCTCCTTGAAGAGGTCTTTCACATCCCTTGTAAGTTGGATTCCTAGGTATTTTATTCTCTTTGAAGCAATTGTGAATGGGAGTTCATTCATGATTTGGCTCTCTGTCTGTCTGTTATTTATGTATAAGAATGCTTGTGATTTTTGCACATTGATTTTATATCCTGAGACTTTGCTGAAGTTGCTTATCAGCTTAAGGAGATTTTGGGCTGAGACAATGGGGTTTTCTAGATATACTATCATGTCATCTGCAAACAGGGACAATTTGACTTCCTCTTTTCCTAATTGAATACCCTTGATTTCCTTCTCCTGCCTAATTGCCCTGGCCAGAATTTCCAACACTATGTTGAATAGAAGTGGTGAGAGAGGGCATCCCTGTCTTGTGCCAGTTTTCAAAGGGAATGCTTCCAGTTTTTGCCCATTCAGTATGATATTGGCTGTGGGTTTGTCATAAATAGCTCTTATTATTTTGAGATACGTCCCATCAATTCCTAATTTATTGAGAGTTTTTAGCATGAAGGGTTGTTGAATTTTGTCAAAGGCCTTTTCTGCATCTATTGAGATAATCATGTGGTTTTTGTCTTTGGTTCTGTTGATATGCTGGATTACATTTATTGATTTGCATATATTGAACCAGCCTTGCATCCCAGGGATGAAGCCCACTTGATCATGGTGGATAAGCTTTTTGATGTGCTGCTGGATTCGGTTTGCCAGTATTTTATTGAGGATTTTTGCATCAATGTTCATCAAGGATATTGGTCTAAAATTCTCTTTTTTTGGTTGTGTCTCTGCCCGGCTTTGGTATCAAGATGATGCTGGCCTCATAAAATGAGTTAGGGAGGATTCCCTCTTTTTCTATTGATTGGAATAGTTTCAGAAGGAATGGTACCAGCTCCTCCTTGTACCTCTGGTAGAATTCGGCTGTGAACCCATCTGGTCCTGGACTTTTTTTGGTTGGTAAGCTATTGATTATTGCCACAATTTCAGCTCTTGTTATTGGTCTATTCAGAGATTCAACTTCTTCCTGGTTTAGTCTTGGGAGGGTGTATGTGTCCAGGAATTTATCCGTTTCTTCTAGATTTTCTAGTTTATTTGCATAGAGGTGTTTGTAATATTCTCTGATGGTAGTTTGTATTTCTGTGGGATCAGTGGTGATATCCCCTTTATCATTTTTTATTGCATCTATTTGATTCTTCTCTCTTTTTTTCTTTATTAATCTTGCTAGCGGTCTATCAATTTTGTTGATCCTTTCAAAAAACCAGCTCCTGGATTCATTTATTTTTTGAAGGGTTTTTTGTGTCTCTATTTCCTTCAGTTCTGCTCTGATTTTAGTTATTTCTTGCCTTCTGCTAGCTTTTGAATGTGTTTGCTCTTGCTTTTCTAGTTCTTTTAATTGTGATGTTAGGGTGTCAATTTTGGATCTTTCCTGCTTTCTCTTGTGGGCATTTAGTGCTATAAATTTCCCTCTACACACTGCTTTGAATGCATCCCAGAGATTCTGGTATGTTGTGTCTTGGTTCTCGTTGGTTTCAAAGAACATCTTTATTTCTGCCTTCATTTCGTTATGTACCCAGTAGTCATTCAGGAGCAGGTTGTTCAGTTTCCATGTAGTTGAGCGGTTTTGAGTGAGATTCTTAATCCTGAGTTCTAGCTTGATTGCACTGTGATCTGAGAGACAGTTTGTTACAATTTCTGTTCTTTTACATTTATTGAGGAGAGCTTTACTTCCAAGTATATGGTCAATTTTGGAATAGGTGTGGTGTGGTGCTGAAAAAAATGTATATTCTGTTGATTTGGGGTGGAGAGTTCTGTAGATGTCTATTAGGTCCGCTTGGTGCAGAGCTGAGTTCAATTCCTGGGTATCCTTGTTGACTCTCTGTCTCGTTGATCTGTCTAATGTTGACAGTGGGGTGTTAAAGTCTCCCATTATTAATGTGTGGGAGTCTAAGTCTCTTTGTAGGTCACTCAGGACTTGCTTTATGAATCTGGGTGCTCCTGTATTGGGTGCATATATATTTAGGATAGTTAGCTCTTCTTGTTGAATTAATCCCTTTACCATTATGTAATGGCCTTCTTTGTCTCTTTTGATCTTTGTTGGTTTAAAGTCTGTTTTATCAGAGACTAGGATTGCAACCCCTGCCTTTTTTTGTTTTCCATTTGCTTGGTAGAACTTCCTCCATCCTTTTATTTTGAGCCTATGTGTGTCTCTGCACGTGAGATGGGTTTCCTGAATACAGCACACTGATGGGTCTTGAGTCTTTATCCAATTTGCCAGTCTGTGTCTTTTAATTGGAGCATTTAGTCCATTTACATTTAAAGTTAATATTGTTATGTGTGAATTTGATCCTGTCATTATGATGTTAGCTGGATATTTTGCTCGTTAGTTGATGCAGTCTCTTCCTAGTCTCGATGGTCTTTACATTTCTGTATGATTTTGCAGTGGCTGGTACCGGTTGTGCCTTTCCATGTTTAGCGCTTCCTTCAGGAGTTGTTTTAGGGCAGGCCTGGTGGTGACAAAATCTCTCAACATTTGCTTGTCTGTAAAGTATTTTATTTCTCCTTCACTTATGAAGCTTAGTTTGGCAGGATATGAAATTCTGGGTTGAAAATTCTTTTCTTTAAGAATGTTGAATATTGGCCCCCACTCTCTTCTGGCTTGTAGGGTTTCTGCTGAGAGATCCGCTGTTAGTCTGATGGGCTTCCTTTTGATGGTAACCCGAACTTTCTCTCTGGCTGCCCTTAACATTTTTTCCTTCATTTCAACTTTGGTGAATCTGACAATGATGTGTCTTGGAGTTGCTCTTCTCGAGGAGTATCTTTGTGGCGTTCTCTGTATTTCCTGAATCTGAATGTTGGCCTGCCTTGCTAGATTGGGGAAGTTCTCCTGGATAATATCCTGCAGAGTGTTTTCCAACTTGTTTCCATTCTCCCCGTCACTTTCAGGTACACCAATCAGACGTAGATTTGGTCTTTTCACATAGTCCCACATTTCTTGGAGGCTTTGCTCGTTTCTTTTTATTGTTTTTTCTCTAAACTTCCCTTCTCGCTTCATTTCATTCATTTCATCTTCCAGGGCTGATACCCTTTCTTCCATTTGATCGCATCGGCTCCTGAGGCTTCTGCATTCTTCACGTAGTTCTCGAGCCTTGGTTTTCAGCTCCATCAGCTCCTTTAAGCACTTCTCTGTATTGGTTATTCTAGTTATACATTCTTCTAAATTTTTTTCAAAGTTTTCAACTTCTTTGCCTTTGGTTTGAATATCCTCCCATAGCTCGGAGTAATTTGATTGTCTGAAGCCTTCTTCTCTCAGCTCGTCAAAGTCATTCTCCGTCCAGCTTTGTTCCGTTGCTGGTGAGGAACTGCGTTCCTTTGGAGGAGGAGAGGTACTCTGCTTTTTAGAGTTTCCAGTTTTTCTGCTCTGTTTTTTCCCCATCTTTGTGGTTTTATCTACTTTTGGTCTTTGATGATGGTGATGTACAGATGGGTTTTTGGTGTGGATGTCCTTTCTGTTAGTTTTCCTTCTAACAGACAGAACCCTCAGCTGCAGGTCTGTTGGAGTACCTGGCCGGCCGTGTGAGGTGTCAGTCTGCCCCTGCTGGGGGGTGCCTCCCAGTTAGGCTGCTCGGGGGTCAGGGGTCAGGGACCCACTTGAGGAGGCAGTCAGCCCGTTCTCAGATCTCCAGCTGCGTGCTGGGAGAACCACTGCTCTCCTCACAGCTGTCAGACAGGGACATTTAAGTCTGCAGAGGTTACTGCTGTCTTTTTGTTTGTCTGTGCTCTGCCCCCAGAGGTGGAGCCTACAGAGGCAGGCAGGCCTCCTTGAGCTGTGGTGGGCTCCACCCAGTTCAAGCTTCCAGGCTGCTTTGTTTACCTAAGCGAGCCTGGGCAATGGCGGGCGCCCCTCCCCCAGCCTCGCTGCCGACTTGCTGTTTGATCTCAGACTGCTGTGCTAGCAATCAGCGAGACTCCGTGGGCGTAGGACCCTCTGAGCCAGGTGCGGGCTATACTCTCCTGGGGCACCGTTTCCTAAGCCCTTCGGAAAAGCACAGTATTCGGGTGGGAGTGGCCCGATTTTCCAGGTGCAGTCTGTCACCCCTGGAAGGGGAACTCCCTGACCCCTTGCGCTTCCCGAGTGAGGCAATGCCTCGCCCCTGCTTCGGCTGGCGCACGGTGCACTCACCCACTGACCTGCGCCCACTGTCTGGCACTCCCTAGTGAGATGAACACGGTACCTCAGATGGAAATGCAGAAATCACCTGTCTTCTGCGTTGCTCGCGCTGGGAGCTGTAGACCGGAGCTGTTCCTATTCGGCCATCTTGGCTCCTCCCCCTTCTAAATTTTCAACACTTGGGAATTTATTGAAATGTTTATTTTATAGCCAGTTACATGTTGTTATTTATTTACTTATCATTTTTGGGTACCTGATTGTTTCTGGGTCACTGAGAAAATATGCATTTTTATAGGGTACAAATTCCCATGAATAGAAATTAAGTCACCCTTGTCAATTTTATAATGTAACCTTGTATATCTTTATGGTTTTACAATCTATCTGATCTGTCACATTCTAATTTATATTGCTTGTATTATTCATGGATTATCCTCTTTTCTTTATGTTTTTCCAATGAAAAATATGCTTCTCTATTTTGACCAAAGTGTTAAATTTTGTGTTATTTAATATTACCATTGCTTCTTATATTTTATTTCTGTGCTTTCATCTTGCTAATATATCACTTTGTGGCCTTTTTTACTTGCAAGATTTATGTGACAATTCATTTCAGATGCGTCTGTTGTAAACAGTGCATAGGTAGATTTTTTAACCTAATTTAAGTATATTCACCAATTTATCGGTATAAAATCCTCAATTCTTTAACTTTTACCTTATAATTTAAGCCTAAGCAAGTCATGAAGCATAAGGAGTCTTTGCAGATAATATTAAAACAGTTCTTATAACTCTCAATCTTTTCTTTATTGTTTTTATATTTTGATTATCTTTGGCAAGCTTGCATCAAATAAATAAAGACCCATAAAGTAATAAAAGGTAGTGTATATAGATACCTACAATCTTTTGCTTGTGTCTTTACAATCTGTGTCCACAGAAATATTCATTTTCTAATAGAAAAAAAACAGTAAAATATTTATATTATCCTTAATGAACCACTTAAATATATAGCCAGCTTCAAAAATGAACTAGAGTTATAAATGTTGTAAAAGAAATGCTTCCCGATTTTCTGAGTCTTTCCCTTCAGCTTTGTTTCTTGCTATGCTGAAATGTCCTTCAGTGAAACTGTCATTTTCCCTAACTTTGTCAAAATCAGATTGCAACAGAAAAACAAAGTGATGTGAATGAGAAGAAGAAATTGCCAATATAGCAGGAAAATAAATCCAATCAGGGCTCAGGGTAATCCTTGTAACACCTATAGCAACTCTGTAATCATACTGATGTAGAAATTAAGTCTTTCCGAGGTTAGACAGATTGCCTGAAGTTACGTTGTTTCAGGAAGATCATTAAAACCATAACCAAGAATTTCTTTCTAAAAGAGACAACTTGGCATAGAAAAAAAGATGATAGGTTTTTAATCAGTCAGGCTGGGAATATATCCTGACTTTACCCATGGTAGTACAAAGACAGACAAACTTGGCATCAAACCCTGTGTCTTCATTAATTAATGCTGAAAATTTATAACATCCCTTAACTTCTAAGCCTGAATTTTCTCTGAAAATGAGTAGGATATGATATATTATGGAGCACAAAAATTTCTCTAAAAATAGATTAGACTGCACATAGAAAGTGCCTAGCAATGTGCCCAGCACCTAATTACTCCCCAACAAGTATTAGCTTTCCTTCCGCACTCCTTGATTAAACCAGTGCACAGTGGCTCTTTAGGAGTCAGATTATTTATAGGAATAATGCCTCCATGCCACTATTTGAATGCAAGACAACGCTGGTTGAGATAGATCTGGAACCCAGCTAAACAGACAATACAATCTCGGAAAGCAGGTGGGCCAGGATGGAAGGGACGTGGGAAAGTTAGGGGATTCTATTCTCCTTCTTAACTAATGTCTAGGAAACACTCTTCTTTTTCTCCTCAGGCATGAAGCTTGAACATGACTTTTCATTTTTTATAATTTCCAGAAAAACCTACTGGGTCCCAGTGGGAACTATCAAAAGGAATTACATGGTTATGTTTTCCAGAGTTAGAAAATAAATGGAGAGGAGGTGTATATAAAGATCTTTTTTTTGATATTTTTGTTTTTTCCATGTGATTAGTATATATTATGTAATTCTGCTACAGCATCATTTTCAAACATTCACTTAATGTCTCATTAGCAAGGCCTGGGAATGTATTTGGCTCCTTCTGGCATTGCCTGAGCCTAACCTTCAGATTAGGCACCCATTGATTTTAGCTTCCATTGCTCTGTGAAACACATCTGGTTCCTTAATTAACAATTCTCTAAGTTGGAGACAAATTTGCTATTGCTTGAACCTGTCTGATTGAAAGCACAGGCATAATGCTTACAAAAAGTTGGGGGGAAAAAGTAATTGAAAGTAAGATTATAAATTACTCTTGGCTTTAGGCTTCCCTGAAGCTATGGAAAACAAAAAGCAATTATTTATCTTTGGAAATGGAATTAGTCTTTTTTTTCCTGTTATCTAATCAATGCTTATATATTCTCTCAGCCTGGTTCTCTAGTTGGTTAGGGAGCTTGAACGGAGACCCCACTTTTCTCATGCAATCTTTCCCACATATCTTCATTTCTTTCTCGTTGGAAATTTTTCCAAAAATGACACTTGTTTAGCACACAAAAGCCTTCAATATGTCAGGAAAAACAGTTCAATACCTGTAATTAGTGACCTTGTTTTATTTAAGTCTCCATCACAGAAAGAAATTTGATTTTATTAACCCTCTTTTTTTGGTAAATGCAGAATATGAAGCATTTGCATCAGGTGTTTTTAAGTACATCCTGAAAATTCAGAGAGGTCTACGCTTAATCACATGTAAGCACACATGCAGTTGGTTTTCTGTATTTTGCAATAATGTTTGAGGTTTTACCTCTGTGATATGAATGTACCTTTGTCTTGTGTATATTGTTTGGTTTTCAGTAGTTCACTTGGACACTAGCAGCATAGATACAATAGTGCAGATTCAAAACACTTCAAAGTATTTCATTTCATATGTAAGATTAGGTTGCATACATTTTCTGCCATGATTAGGGTAGTTTCACAAATCAGCATCTCTCTATTTTAACTCTACACAGCAGGCAAACTCTCTAAACCTAAAGGGGAAAAAAAAGCTCTTTCTTCCACTCTTTACATATTCTTCTCTATTATCGTCTCTGGCCATCTACAACCCAGAAGCTGAGATTTAGTCAAAGTTGGCATCCCAGGAACTGTGTGACACAAGTCACTTAACATTCCTTGGTTTCAGAATCTTCATTGTTAAAATGAAGAGGCTAAACCAGCCATAACACGGGGTTTCCTTGCTGATCCTCCAGGATGGGGGTCCTCAGCTCCCTGGGCTGTGGACCAGTACCACTCTATGGCACCACTCTATGGCCTATTAAAGGAACCGGGCCGCACAGCAGGAGGTGAGTGGCAGGCCAGCAAGCATTACTGCCTGAGCTGAGCTCCACCTCCTGTCAGATCAGCTGCAGCATTAGATTCTCACAAGAGCGCAAACACTGTTGCAACCTGTGCACACAAGGGACCTAGGTTGCATGCTCCTTATGAGAATCTAATGCCTGAAGATCTGAGGTGGAACAGTTTTATCCTGTATCCATTCCCCCACCCCCAAAAATGTGTCTTCCATGAAACCAGTCCCTGGTGCCAAAAATGTTGAGGACCGCTGCTCCAGCACACTCCTCTAATCATGCTAATCACACTGCTTTTGAAAAAAAAGTGCCTTTCTGTTCCCCTCACTGGACTGAGGATTGAGGGACAACAGGTAGACCTTTCCAGTCATTATTTTATTCTATATACATCCAGCTCACCTCTGCCTCTAGTGGTCTCAACATCATCCTCCTGCCCCAGTGCCCTTCATCTGTTGCAGCATGTGAAACCTCAGGAAACACACAATAAATGCTTGTGAAATGAATGGTTTCAGATAACTCTTCCTCATGCAGAGATTCAATTATTGGGGTGTTTCTAGGAGGCCAATGTCCCCCCTTCAGACACCCAGAAGGAGAGACTAGTGCAACACCGAGGACAAGTTTGGCAGGAAGACTTCATTTCCTTTTATTGTTTTGTTTTGTTTCCTGACAAATATCTTCACCTCTTTCTCTACTGTTTCCCCAGTTTTGGCCAAATGCCAAAAAATGCTATGTATCATGGCCTGTAAAATGCTAATACAAATTCATTTTTCCCAAGGGAAAGTTAGGAGGAGATAGTATTCTTTCACTTCCCATATGATAAGGCACTGAGGACAGCCTTTATGATTAACAACAGACCAGTTTCTTTACCCACCCCTGGTCTCTTTACCCAAAGATCAGTTTCCAACTCCTCAAGTTGTTATTTTTAGTCTAGCATGAGTTTCACCACTTCAGAAATTGCAGGAAGGGGGCAATATAAAAAGCCCAGTAGTGCCAAACATCTCAGATTTCTTCCTTCAAAAAAAAGAACATCAGGAGTCGGATGCTTGCCTCAATCGTTTTCTTGTTCTAGACTCCAGTATCCACAGATGCTGTCAAAACTCTCTTGGAATTAAGAGGCTATCTCTGCAAAGACTAGAAGGACCCACTGGTCCTGGTATTCCTTTATGTGAGTAAAACCACTCTGCACACAGCCTCCTTAGTATTGGGAAGGGAGTTAAAAAAGGAAAAACATGAAAACTGCCAGGGTTTGAAGGACTGAAAAATTTACATCTTTCTTTTTTCTTATGTAAACTACAGAATCAATTGAGAAATAGATTTAGAAGTTAGATATTAAATTGTTAAGTCTGCAGAGAAATGGGATTCCATTCTTTGAGTGGACTCTCAAACTGAAGTTCTGCACCATGGTAGGAAGAGCTGGACCATAAAAGTTCTTCTTCACTGGGACCTGACACTACAACTGAAGCACGGATGAGGACAGAATGTGTGCTCCCTGCAAGTAGGCACTTCCTATCAAGAAAGAGTGATTATTGGTATTTCTCAGACCCCTGGAAGGAAACAGAATCTACTCCAAATAGCTCACACATAAGGATTTTAATGACAGAACTATTTGTAGAGGTGAGATTAGTGTTTGGGAAACAAAGGATGGGAGGTGACGGGAAGACTAGCAAAAGTGGGAAGCTGTTACCACCATAAGGGCTTAAGGGACAAGAAGAAAATTATGTGTCTGGCACACAGTAAAGACCAGGGCCTTAGAAGAAGAGCCACCCATGGGAGATACAGCTGTAGATAAAACACAGCTACTTCCAGAGAAATGGGATCAAGGTGGGTGGAAAGGAGGTGAGAAACAGTCAAAGAAAATAAATACTGAGACACACTGTCTCTTGTGCTCCAGTCTCCTGTTGTGGGTGTCATTGGTCAAAGCCAACAAGAAGCCAGAGCATCATGCCATCCACAGGGCTCATTTGCCTGCCTTGCCTTCACCCACATTGGCACACTGCAGGGTAGAGGAGGGTGAAGAATGGATCTAGCAAGAGCAAATAATGTCTTATTAGAACATCGACCAATAAGAAAGTGTACATCCACTGGAAGAAATGGATAAAAGAGAAAAAAAATATGGGAGGGAGTACAGGAATTTTAATGGACTTTTGTTTTTCCCACTTGGAAAGATAAGGATGAAGTTGACTTTACAGATATTTCCAATGCTTCAGTTTTCTCCAGACAACCCAACTTGCCCAGCCAATCGTGACATCCCCCAGGATCTTTCACTGGTCCAGGCAGTTCTGCAGACCTTCTTTCTGCATCCCTAGTCCCAGTACTTGAACAGCTCACTTTTATTTCATTCCTTTGCCTTACACAATTTGAAGCAGGCTTAATTGCTAAGTGCCACCAAGAGTCTCTTTCCTTTTGGCTCATGCAAGGCTGTTTCTCCAGACTTGCTTTTCTCTAGCAGACCTCAAAATTCACTGCTTCTGTCATTATGCAGTATAATGTAGTGATGAGGAAATGGAAAATGATGTCAGATGCACATGCTTTCTATAATGTAACTATTGGGTCTGCAGTCATCTAACCCTTCTGAGGCAGGTATCTGCTAGTCAGGAATAACCCTTCTGTGTTAAGGTTGTTGTATGAAGTCAATGAGATAATTACAAGATAATATATCGATTTGTTGGGATGGGTACAGGCATACAGTAAAGCCCTTGTGATGGTTCATATTGAGTGTCAACTTGATTGGATTGAAGGATGGAAAGTATTGTTCCTGGGTTTGTCTGTTAGGGTGTTGCCAAAAGAGATTAACATTTGAGTCAGTGCACTGGGAAAGGCAGACCCACCCTCAGTCTGGATGGGCACCTTCTAATCAGCTGCCAGCACAGCTGGAATAAAGCAGGCAGAAGAAGATGGAAGAGTAGACTTCTGGTCTCCCTCTTTCTCCCATGCTGGATGCTTCCTGCCCTCAAACATCAGACCCCAAGTTCTTCAGCTTTTGGACTCTTGGACTTACATCAGTGGTTTGCCAGGGGCTCTCGGGCCTTTGGCCAGAGACTGAAGGTTGCACTTTCAGCTCCCCTACTTTTGAGGTTTTGGGACTCAGACTGATCCACCACTCACTGCCTTGCTCCTCAACTTGCAGATGGCCTATCGTGGGACTTTACCTTGTGATCATGTGAGTCAATTCTCCTTAATAAACTCCCTTTCATATATATGTATATCCTTTCATATATACCTTCTGTCCCTGTACAGAACCCTGACTAATACAGCTCTCAATCTTTATTGTCCCTCACCAACCTTTGCCTGTGGTGTGCCCTTTTCCTGCAGCCAAACCTTCTTCTCTCCATGTCCAGTTATTGTTTGAGAAGTGGATGCAGGATCAAGGGGTTCGTTACATTAACTTTACATCAGTCTTAATGCTGTGTTTCTTTATATAGAGAGATGGAAGTACTAACAGTACTATGCTAGTATTTTGTATCCTCACATTGAAAACCAGCTTAATGTTCCAACCAAATTTACTTATCTTGCTTCTCTATTAATCTTTGACAAATTGCAAACCCCAGAGTTTCTATGGGTGTAAAAGAGGCCAGCCAGGCCATTTTTAAATGTCCTTACAAGCAGATTGCTGTGTGCATTCACCTCAGTCAGAAATTATTTTGATATAACTTATCATGCATTATTTATGTTACTCTCAACTTCTAATGCAAAATTATGGAATATAATGGAAACATCCTATACATCGCAGTGTTCCCCTATCTTTCTATGTCTGCCACAAAAAAACTTGCAAAATTACTTCTGTGGAATAATCCTATATACACTATTATAGCTCAGCCATAATTCCTGGGAACATTTTAATTCTTGGCTTTTCCTTCATCCAGCAGATTTTACTTCCTCTTTCACTGCCTAAAGTATCAATTGTCCTTTTGATCACCGCATACTTATAAGAACAATTCTCCCTCGAAGCAGGAAAGGTAAGGTGGACTACAAGCTTCCATTAATGTAGTCAAGGCAATTTTGTGGGGAGGGATAGGTGAGCTGAGAAACTTCAAAGAATTTTGCCAATGTGCCTCTTAGACCTGTAAATTTTCTTCAAACTTTATGTTGGTTGGGTTTTGTTTCATTCTAACCATGATAGCCTGGTGACATAAAGAAAGAATATGGAAAAACTGATTGGAAGTATATCCAACCCAGTAATCTTAATATTTTGATTCATCAATCACAAGACCATACAACCCAGTTTAAGACTTATCTCAATCTCTAAATTTAGAAATTGAGGATAGGATTTAAGCAGGAAGTGATCTAAGTGACATTACATTTTATACAATTTATTTTTCTCCTATGTAGTATTTTATCAGGTAACCATCAGTCAAAGAGGGAGTCAAAAGGACCCATGAGGAGAGACTCATTGGTTCTGCATCAAGGCAGAAATAATCTTTATACAGTCATGTAATCTGTTCCTTCTACACAGAGCATGTGAATTATTGATGACTCTATTCAACATTTTATTTCTTTGTGGCAGCCAACTAGGTCTTCCTAGTTACTTGCTTTTGTTGCCATTAAAATAAAATGCAATACTCCTACTGAGGACATGTAAAAGCAAATGGGAAATTAATATGTTTTCTCAAGTATATAAGCAAGGCATCATATGTCAAAAGAGTAAGCATTTGTAAGCCTAGCTGAAAAGATCCTTTACAATAAAACTTCATATAGCATGGAAAATACGGCTCTCATTTTTTTTTCTTCATGCCTTTTGGGGATTTACTTTTCCTTGTCACCATTTTCTTTTTGAAAATACAACTTTATTGTTTTCTGTTTGCTTTTTTATGACTTCTCAACTCTTGACCTTGAGGGTAAATTGTAATGTCAGAAAAATCAGCCTTTATGCTTCCCACCTCTCACAGGTTCATATCTGGTTCTTGGGTAGCTTTTCTTCTATATATACAAACTCTCAGGTTTTCTTGTGTCTTATGCCTGCTCATATCTGCTTGGATAATATGTAAAAAACGAGGAGGTATTTATTTTTTAATAATAATTATAACAACTTATATCACGATTTCTCATGGGCTAATACCAACCCTATGAGATATAGTAGCAAAATGTTATTATTGTGATTTTAAATGAAAGAAATTGAGCAGAGATCTTTATTTTTCTCTTTTCTTTCTTTCTTCTTTTCCTTTTGTTATATTTGTCTAGTTTTTAATGCAGTCCTGAAATGAAGATGTTAACCTACCAACTGGAGACTTGATGAAGAACAGACAACATAGTGTTGATTGCTGGTGGAATAATTGGAAAAGAGATCTACATTCTGGGCTTAAGAATCCTTCTAAATGCCATTTTATCTATTTAAAAAAATCTGTCCCCAACCTAATTCATTGAAATGCAATGGTTAGAATCACATTTTTAATAGGCTAGATTTTAGTCAGAATGACATATTTAGACTTTTTTGGTGTTTGAAGTGACCTGTGAATCATCTCTTTCAACATGTATTTACTGTGCACATATTACAGGCCAGGCTCTGTGTTAATAACCAGGGATAATGAAGGCAATTCAATAATGACCCTTTTCAAAAGATGTTACAGTGATGATGGTAATTAAAGACTGACCAGCTCTTGAACTGGATTGTTGAAACAAGGAGAACCTCACTTATGGAATTTGCGAATATGGTGTTTCTGAGGAGAAGGAGGACATGTCAGGCAAAGAGAAGGCTTATGCAAAGTATGTAAGACAGAAAATAGCATGAGAGTTACAAGCAACTGACTGACTCAAGTAATTCAGTATAGTAAGAGCAAAACTCCAGAATAGAAATGACAGAGGAAGTGACCCACATTCACAATGTGCTTGGTCTGCCAACAGTGATGTGACCAGATTTATGAGATTCATGGTTAATGGACTGAATTAGGTGGTGGGAGAGTGAGAAAAAGAGCATAAGGCTAAAGACAATAAAACAAAATAAGATGCTGACATGCTGAAACAGGGGCCGGCCAATTTTTATGTCATACTTTCATGGCAGGAAGGTATTGCTTCTTTTCATTTGTCAACTCAAACCCACCTCCATTGTCCCACTACCAGTCTTTCTTGAAGAAATATTTTATGCAGAGTTGGACAGATCACCTTCTGGGATTCCATAGAATATGTCAATAGTCAGTATTCAATAGCTTATCCTGCATAACAATTCTAAAGCCTTAGTGGCTGTGTTAATTCTTGGGTGGTACATATACACCATGAAATACTATGCAGCCATAAAAAGGAATGAGATCATATCCTTTGCAGGGACATGGATGAAGCTGGAAGCCATCATCCTCAGCAAACTAACACAGGAACAGAAAACCAAATACCACATGTTCTCACTCATAAGTGGGAGTTGAACACTGAGAACACATGGACACAGAGAAGGGAACAACACACATCAGTGCCTGCTGGGCAGTGGGCGGGTCAGGGGACGAAACTTAGAGGACAGGTCGATAGGTGCGGCAAACCACCATGGCACACATATACCTAGTAACAAACCTGCACGTTCTGCACATGTATCCCCCCGCCCCCTTATTATTATTTTTTTTAGAAAAAAATAATAAAAAAAGAAGTACCTGAGGCTGAGTAATTTATAAAGAAAAGAGGTTTAATTGGCTTACAGTTCTGCAGGGTGTACAGGAAGCATCGTGCTGGCATCTGCTTCTGGTGAGGTCTTACACAGCTTCCAATTGTGGTAGAAGGCAAAGAGGGAGCTGGTGTATTACACAGCAAAAGTAGGAGCAAGAGAGAAAGGAGGGAGGTGTCACAAACCTTTAAACAAACTGTTATCCCATGAGAACTGAGTGAGCACTCACTCATCACCAAGAGATAGTACTAAGCTATTCAGGAGGGTTGTGTCCCCATGATCCAATAACCTACCACCAGATCCCACCTCCAATACTGAGGATTACATTTCAACCTGAGATTTGGAGGGGACAAACATCCAAACCATATCAGTGGCTCTCAACAATAACTAGTTGTTCTCATACAACAAGTTGGCTTACTATTCCTGAATCTCAGGTTCAAGCAGGCAATTAGTTTGGAGTTTGCCTCATATATCTTTATTCTTGGATCCAGGATTAAGGTACAGCCCTGATCTGGAAAAGGAACATTCTCATGAAAGAGGGAAGAGTGAGAGAAGTCAAGCTTCTGCTCAGATATAGCACATGTCATATTGCATTGGCTGTGATAACTGGCAAACCTAACAATGAGGAGGGGATGTATAATCATTTATTGTGAAGGTGAGAGTACCACATTTTATTTTATTTTATTACGTTTTTGAGATGGAGATTTGCTCTTGTTGCCCAGACTGGACTGCAATGGCACTGTCTCGGCTCACCGTGACCTCTGCCTCCTTGGTTCAAGCGATTCTCCTGCCTCAGCCTTCCAAGTAGCTGGGATTACAGCCATGCGCCACGATGCCTGGTTGATTTTTGTATTTTTAATAGAGACTAGGTTTCATCATGTTGAGCAGGCTGGTCTCGAATTCCTGACCTCAGGTGATCCACCTGCCTCAGCCTCCCAAAGTGCTGGGATTACAGGCGTGAGCCACCGTGCCTGGCCACCACATTTATTGTAATAGCTACCATTTGCTGAACCTTTATATACTGGGTGTCACTCTGGAGTATGATTTGCTTACTTTGTACTTAATAATCACCAGAAATTTTGAGAAAGTGATTATTTAATGCTGTTCTACAAATAGAAAAACTAAGAGCCCAGAAAAGCTCAAGACCATGGAGCTGTAATTAGAAATTTTACTTATTCATTGGCTCACTCATTAATTCACCTGTTATGTGTTATATACACTCATGTAGGTTCTAGAAATACTACGGTGAAAAATACAGAGAGGGTCCTTGTTCTCATAAAGACTTTACATTAGCAGAAGAAAGGAGCCCGTAAACTAATAAACACAGAGAAAATATTAGATTGTTATAACTACTCTGGAGACAGTTAGAATAAGGTAATATTCTAGGCATCGGCCATAAGAAATAAAGTTCAGGGATCACAGTGACTCCACATCATTTTCAATATGATGCTGCCATATTTACCTTGTGATCTATCTTATATTACTTTTCAGAACTTTTGTTTTTATTATAATTAACCTTTTCCATTTTCACATTTTGCCTCCCCAACTGAATTGTCATGAAAACACAGAAAGACGCTATTTAATTAGATATTTGTAATGAGAGGTTTTGTTTATTACATTCCATTGATTAATATAATATGTGGTATAATTAATAAGGTAATTTCCTAGATAATCCTGAAATAAATACATCATCCAATACATAATTAAAATATTCAGGAAAAGCAACATGCTTTTAACTTGTTTTTATTAGCTGACAGCAGTTAATGTATTAGTGATGATGGAGCAAAATATTCTCTTATGGCTTAGTATGTGCCTTTCCATGTCTAGTGTTCTGATCTTGCTTCTTTGATGAGAGAACATCTTTGAAGATGAGCAGATATACTTGTATTCTTAATTAATTTTATAATTTACAAATTTGTAAAAACAGAAGGATATGAAAAGGCCTATTTATCATTTATGCATTAGGAGTGTATTACAAATGCAAAGGAGGAATATCTCCTTCTTTTTCAATTTTCTAGTTATCTCTTGGAAAAGGGAAAGCACTATGCTAACTGCAGTGTGATGTAGTAGAAAAAGATTTAGTTTTTGAATTAGAAGACTTAGTTATGACCATGAATTTCATTTCAGATTTTGCCTATCTATATGACAGAGGGTTAATTACTTAATCTCTCTGAGTCTTTGTGTCTCTGTCTATAAAATAGCACTAATAATGACCAGATAGTCATTGCTTACAGGGCTACTGAGTTAAGAGGATTTAAAATAGAGTCATGTGTTTAAAGGCTCATTAGATAATTTTAGTAATAGCAGCAGCAGGAGTAACAGCAGCAGTAACAAGAGTAGTAACAGCAGTCATCCAACTTAATATAATAACGGTATAACTACTGTAAGGCTCCAAGCAATGTGCCTGTCTGCAGAATGACAGAAAATACACACTGCTGTCTTTACCACAGTACAGTGATCCCTTTCAGAGTAGATGAGTATGGATGCTGGATATGATCCTTCTGGGGACCACATGTTACATAGCAATCACATGGAAGAAGACTTCTTTTTAAGAAACAAACATGACTACCCTCTTGCTCACAAGCTAATTAAAACTTGTCCCCAAGAGAATGTGCCCACTGCCTGGGTTAAGAATCACTGTCGGAATTAATATACTGCTACAGATGGAGAAGGTCGTATCTTCAACTGAAAGGCACTATTCTAGATATTGCTTAAAGGGTCTGTGTTGTAGAAGGAAGTAATGAGCTTTATGTGGGATGTATGATCGCCAAAGCACTTTCATTTACTTATTTATTCATTGATTATCTAAAATTCAAATTTATGTGGGTATCCTCTACTTTTCTTTACTAAATCTGGCTACTCTAGAAGCAAGGGAAGAGAGATAAATATTGTGATACCAGACTTATAATAGTCTTCCCTTCTTTTAGGTCCTTGTAATGTAACTAAAACCTATTACCAAGCATACCTGAAAGGAACTTTATCCATCATTACAGAGAATCATGTATGTGACAAGTTCCTTCCTCCCATTGCAATGCTATGCAGTCCCCTCTCGGGTTAATCCTACTACTCTCACCATATCACACCTTACCCAATTGTGAGGAGCAGGGACATTTACAAAATAACAGGAGGAGAAGACTTCCAAATGGATTTGTTGTCCATTTAGAAATGTATATTCAGTTATTCTCTCAGAACATACTCAGCAAATTTCGTTACTACTACCTTATTTTGATCCTAATTTTATTCCTACTGCCTGCTTTGCAACTGCAAATACATGTTAAATGAATGAGTGGGTGAATAAATGATGGATTCAACAAGATGCCTCAAGCATATCAACTAAGGAAATGGAGTAAACAGAACATTTTAAAGCAAAGGTAACACAGATTATGACTAGGTAACTCTGTTCAGGAACAATGCCACTCACCTGTTAATTAAGTCACTTAAGATTCCTGTGGCTAAAAAAAAGTACACTTTTCTTTGGAGAGTTTACTCATTTGAAATAGACTCCACATCTATAAATGAATTTAATAATTAATATAATATGTTACATGAAACATAATCTTAGTCTTGAATTTCAAACCATTTGGGTAGCACTAACACAAGGATTTATTTATAAAAATATCCCTTTCTCCTAAAAGTCAAACATATTTCCCCATATTTCACCACATTGTGAAAGAAGGGAAGTCATTTAGCACTTGCCAAGAGCTTGCTATGCCCCACACGCCAGATTAAACCATCCTGGTAGAACAGTGGTAAAAAGTCTACATTAATCCTGCATACATGAATCCTCCATAGCTGTGACCACTCTCATCCATAAAAAGTTAATAACCCAAGTGTCCAGGTTGTTACCTAGTTCATCCTTTTCCATTCTTAGCTCTTAGAATTTCCTCACACTGTGAAAATCTGGTATACCTGGGAGCAATATATGGCCCAGACGTTTCATTATAAAAAATCCACTGCTGCTTGATTGGTCTAGATGCCACACTAACAAACTTTATTCTCTACTCTTGTTTCTACAACTAAACTTTTCAGAAATGTACGAAGCTTTGTCATTACTATTATTTCTTCCTAAACTACCTCTATTCTTACATTTGTTTTTCCATGAATCTAAAGGTTGTAGTCTCATCCTGACTCATGAATTGTCTCTATGAATGATTGTCATCATTAATAGCAGAATTTATCAACAAATTGTCCTGTGATTCACAACATGATATATTATAATGTATTAGGAAGACATATTGTCATCAAATACCAAATGTATCTTGAAAAATGATAGCAGTACAACATAATGGTAATTATTTAGCTCCATAGATAAAAGTCAAAGAATGCTTAGTAAAGTACTTGTAAAACCTGCCTCTACATAAAATAGAAGAACATGTGCAAATCATACCTGAAAGAATTTGGAGCTCAAATTCTTAAAACAACTACATTTAAGTGATGCTTTCGTAAAAAATAAAAAAAAAAAAACCTTAAAAAATACTTTAAAACAAAGAGATCGCAGATTGTCACTAGGTAGTTTTGTTCAGTAGCAATACAACTCATCAAAGTAACTGGCATATACTTTATACATATCCAGAAGCATAGAACAAATAAGAACTATACTTTTCATATATATTTGAGTTGAAAAACTGATACAGCTCTGTGCACAATTGTGAAGCAGGCAATGATATATTGTACTCACTATGAGAATGTCAATGGCTTTCATTGACATTCTATCATCACCCTACTGAAAATAAGTTTACACTTTCTAGCAGTGCTGCTTGAGTATTATTAAAGGTGGGAGTCAGGCCATTTGAAGAAACAACAAAAAATGTTTTCCAATTCAAATGTATGACTTACTCTAAGAATCCATTTGTTAGCAGCCAACTCACATTTTTTCAGACATTTTAGAATTTGATTATTCCAAACCATAACCCCTGAGCATGGACTGTGTTTTTTTATTATTATTCTCTTTAGCTGTTGTTACAAAGCATTACACAGCAGGCATTTAATTATTTATTGAACTGATAACACTGAGGCTATTTTATAAGTTTAATCACAGGTTGTGAAAGAACTAGTGAATCTCAATCATGTCTTATTATATTACTTTGCTAGAGCTTCTATAAAAAAGTACCACAAACTGCATGGCTTAAACCACAGAAATTTACTGCTCACAGTTCTGGATGTTAGAAGTCTAATATCAAGGTACCAGCAAGTTTAGTTCTTTCTGAGGGGTATGAATACAAGTTTTATTTCAAGCCTCTCTCCTCGCCTTTTGGATAGCCATCATCTCCCTAGGTCTCTTCATATCATCTCCACATGCGTGTGTGTCTCTGTGACCACATTTCCCCATTTGTAGGTGGACATCAGCCATGCTGGATTAGGCTTCACTCTAATGACCTCATCTTAACTTAATTACCTCTGTGAGGACCCTATCTCCAAACAAAGCCACATTCTGAGCTACTGGGGGTTAGGATTTCAACATATGAATTTGACACAATTCAACTCATATCAGTCTGATCTGTGACTCCTCTAAAAGTCATGTCCTTCTTATATGCAAAATATATTCACTTGTAAGATCAAACATCTTAACACATTCCAGCATCATCTCTAAGTCTAAAGTCTCCTCCAAACATCATCTAACTCAGTTATGGGTAAGACACAAGGTACGGTTCATCCTGGGGCAAAATTTCTCTTCATCTCTGAGCCTGTGATACCAGACAAGTTATTGTACTTTCCAAATACAATGGTAGGACAGACATAGGAGAGACATTCACATGCCAAAAGGATGAAATCATATAGTAAAAAGAGGTTGCAGTTCCCAAGCAAATCTGAAAATTTTCAAGGCAAATTCCATTAGATATTAAGGCTTAAAAAAACACCCTTTTTGGCTTAATGCTCTGCCTCTAGGCCCAGCCTGAACAACAGGTGGCAGCCTGAACAACAGCTCGGAAGGTCTAGCCTGAACAACAGCTCTCTTTCTAGAACCTAAGAGATGGTTCTGTTCTTCCGTAGCCAGGAGGAGATGCTCTGTCCCTTGGGACTATGCCCTCTCAGTTTATGGTGACAGTAAGAGTCCTCCTTGTCTCTGTATCTGTGGCACTGCTCACAAAGTCCTGTGTTCTTCATTCCATCCTATTTCTACCATTTTCAATCCAGGTTGACAGTAATTTTGCTTATATACAGTTCTCAAAATCCTTGTTCCTGACATGGACGTCAAGAAAGAATTCATGGAAGTCAAAGCCATCAGAGAGAGAGTCTTAATAGGTCTCTCTTAAATAAATGCATCTCCATTTTTGCCTTCTGCTGAGATGGTTTATTGGATCCATGAATCACATGTTTAGTCTGTCTAGTGAACAACTGTTCATCCACACACTTGATCCTATTTCCAGAACATACTATCTCAGTAGGCTGAGAGTCTTCCAGTCATCAAGTTATGTTCTTTGCTTAACAGTTTCTTCTTTGGTTCACCTCCTTCCTCTTTATTTTACTGTAATCAGCAAGGAGAACCAGGCTGTGCCTTCAACTCTGCTTAGATATTGCCTCCATTAAATATTCAAGTTCATCATTATTTAAAAGTTCTGCTTTCCACAAAACACGAGAAAACAACTGGGCCAAGTTCTCTGCCAGTGTTCTTTTTAATGAAGACTTTCAAATTTGTATTTACTGTATTTCAGTGTTATATTTTTCTTTGAGGCTCTCTGAGGTCAATGGACTCCTCTCCTATAACACCCTAAAGGAAACAAGTCATAAAAGAGACTTTCAGATGGCTTCAGGTTCTGAGAAGAGGAAGGCAGTTTTCAAATATCCACACAGGTATCTGTGGAGGTGAAAGGGAGAAGGTCCTATTGCCTGGTCTGCCAGCCAGACTGTCTTAAGGCACGAGGAAATCAGCAGGGATGATGTTCAGCTCAGCTCAGTTCAGCTGTTTTTAGATCAGGGTGGCCCAGAGATATACTCACTGATTTTCCCAGAATAGCCCCTATTTTGACCATAGAGTACACAGTCAAAACAATTAGAATGAGTTTTTTTTTTTTTTTTCATAATCCAGAGAGGATGTGCATTTCTTTGGAGAGCTGCGTGAGTGGAGATGTGCATTTCTGTTGAGAGCAGCTGTGAATGACCTGGCTTTCTTGGAATTCTCCAGTTCTCTTGTGGAGCAGGTCTCTTAGTGAGATACCCATATGATGTGGTTTGGCTGTGTCCACACCCAAATCTCATCTTGAATTTTAGTTTCTGTAATACCCACATGTTGAGGAAGGGACCCATTGGGAGGTAATCGAATCATGGGGGCAGTTACCCTCATGCTGTTCTCATGGTAGTGATTGAGTACTTACAAGATATGATAGTTTTATAAGGGGCTTTTCACCCTCTTCACTTGGCACTTCCGTCTCCTGCCCCCATGTGAAGAAGGATGTCTGCTTCCCCTTTCAACATGATTGTAAGTTTCCTGAGGCCTCCCCAGCCATGCACACCTGTGAGTCAATGAAACTGCTTTCCTTTATAAATTACCCAGTCCTTTATAAATTACCCAGTATGAGAATGGACTAATATACCATAACAAACAAACTTCTCAGTGTATCCTTTTAATTTTTCCTCAGTGGAGAACCGTATTAGTCAGTTGAGGCTGCCATAATAAAATACTGCTGGATTGGGTGGCTTGGACAACAGAAATTTATTTTTTCGCAGTTCTGGATCCTGGAAGTTCAAACTCAGGTTTTCAGCATTGTCAATTTGTAAGGGATTTTCCCTTGAGTGGCAGAAGCCACCATCTCACTGCGTGTTCACACGATCTCTTCTTTGTGCTTTTATGGAGAGAGCGAGCAAGCTCTTAGGTATATTTTTTTCATGAGGGTAGCGGTCCCATCATGAAGACCCACTCTCATGAGCTCATCTAACCCTGGTTACTTTCCAAAAGCCTCATCTCCAAATATCACACTGGAGGTAAAGACTTCAACATATAAATTTGGGTGAAACAAAATTCAGCCCATGGCAAGGGCCAGTGTCACTTGATTATTTGAAATCACTGTTTTATTAGCAGTGACATTCTTGAGGATACCTGAGAACTGATTAGCACACCTGGTCTTTATCCCTGCCATCAAATGATTAGATGACACTTTTATGTGCATTAATCAGACATGAACTGGTTAAGCATTATTTTCTCTAGCAGTTGGTTTAAATATGAATTTGGTGTATTAAAATAGCTTTGCAGCTGGTCCTCAGCACAAATAATATACATTTTTGTGTATCAGTAACTTGGTTTTCTAGCATATTGGGAAAACAGAGCACCGGAATAAATACTAAGCTAGGAGATGGAGAAGTTGGGGGTATAGGTGGTGATGCCTATAAGCTAAGTGTGTCTCTCTTGCTCGCCATCAGAGTGTAATATTGCAACATATTTTCTAAGCCCTAAGCCTTCCAATGCATTCTACTGGCCAAGGGAGAAAAATCTGTTTGGAAAATAAGTTATAACATATGGTAATGCTATGCCAATTGCATTAATCTTGAAATAAACATACTATATGTTACACTTGACTATAAATATATAAACTATGAATTATTATCAATATGGAAAATATAATTAAAATATATGAGACTCACCACTTTTTTCATAACTGGTATCACTGCATAGTTTCTCTTCCAAATATTTTTCTTTGTTTTTTTTAATATTTTTACTCTGTATATGGGTATGAGATAGCAGAAATTTATATTTAGAAGGAATTAATTGATCTGGAGTTCTATATAGTTTCTTTTTTGCTCTTCCTCATATTTTCTATAAATGAATTAAATATTAGTTATTAGCATATAAAATATTTTCTTCTTGAATAGGCTCTATGTGGTGGGAATCTGTCTTGAAGTTATTACTTTATAAAATAGTAGACGAAACTGCAAGTATTTTACCCCTCTGCTCTCATTCAGTGCATGTTTCCTAACAAGACAATATATGGCAAGTATTTTAAGAGCTAATGGTAATGTGAGATGTATAAAGATCTTGGCTTCAGCATTTATCCTATATGTACAATGTAAAGAGTCTATAGGAGACAACATCAATCCCAAATGCCTTGGTCTGGAATGGAATAAGGAAATAACTTTATCCAATCCACTACATGGTCAGAATAAGGTGTAAAGTATAAATCCTCAGGTAATACAGTGCCTTATCAATTAACATAGCTTTTACAAAGGCCTTATACCTGCTGGTTCTTCTGCCTTGAGTGCTCTGTCCTTATGTCTGACTTCTTTTGGTCATTCAGACACAGCTCAAATGCCACTCCTTGAGAGAGCTCTTGTCTATGCATTTCTAGAAGCCAGTGATATTTGCTGTAGCATTCTTAAGTAACCACAAAGAAAAAAAGGAGATGGAAATAGAAAAAAACTTTAAACCATCTAACAAAGGGTTTATTTTAAAAATTATGACACAGCCATATGATAGTATATTATGCAATTAATTATAAATGTGATATTCTAGGAAAATATTTCATAACCTGCATAAACAAACATGACAAAATATAATAAAAAGAATATACATGTACAGTAGAATATGCATATTCAGTAGACTCTCAAGAAAAACAAAATTTGATGTTATAGCTATCTATATAGATATAGACATATTTATAAGTAAGAAGAAAACATTGAAAGGACACATCAAAACAGCCATTGTTTTTACAGTTCTCCGTATTTTCTGAATCATCAATATGTATACGTAATACATTCTTGATTGGAAAAACAATAAAGGACACGAGAAAAATATCAGTATTAGGGCTTTCTGGCTGCTAAAGTGTCATGTACTTCAGCTCTGACAATACTTTTTTTTTTTAATCATTGCTTTTCTGTTAGCTGTTCTGTTGTCACAGAGATGCCCTTCAGTTGCTGTGGCAACAAATGAATAATAATCCTCACTTGTGTAACACTTCACAGCTCACACATTCCTTTCTCATGCAGCCCCTCATTTATGATCAACAAAAAGTCAGGAAAGGTTCTGAGGGAAGCAGATCTAGTATCCTCCTCAGTTAACAGATGAGATATTAGAAACCCAAGAGGTTGACAAGGTTGCCTGTGGTTACACTGTTAATAACTTAAAGAGTCAGTGGAAAAATCTAAGCTCTCCAGAATTCATAATGCATTTTGAAATAGGTTTCATTTATTTGTCTATGTATCTATCTATTTATTTATATATTCATATAATTCAAATAAAATCTTTTATACAGCCAAGGACATAACAAAGTAAATTTGATCAGGTTTCATCAGAGGTGAAGGACAAGGTCCTATGGCCACTGTCCCATCCTCTAGTGCTCACAATTATTACTCCTCTCACAGAGGCACAGAGAGTGGTAGCTTCAACAGTTTCATACTCCAACAGTGCTCTTCTAAACTGATTCTAAATGTGTGTCTGTGTATCTGTGCATGTGTGTATATGTGTGTGTCTTTGTGCTCTCAATGCCTGAGAAATATGAAGCCCCACTAAGAGCTAGAACAATTGTCTCACATATATATGATCCACAGAAATAAGGCCATTGGACATGTGGAACAATCCAGAGTATTACTGTCCAATATAGAAACCACTATCCTCATGCCTCTGTTTAACTCCAAGTTAATTTAAAATAAATGCAATTGAAAAGTCACTTTCTCTGTTAAACTAGGCATATATTGAGTACTCAATAACAACGTTAGTGGATATCATACTGAATATTTCACATGAAGAATATTTTATCACTGCAGAAAGTTCTAGTGAGCAATGCTAAATTGTAGTTACTAAAGCTAAGGTGTTAGGTTTAGACACAAATGATTTAATGCCAGATCCTTCCGGACTCCCTGAATTCTTCAGACTCTTCATCTGTAAAGAAAGCGTTGGTGATATTATTCACAGGGTTGTTGTAAAGATTAACTGATATACAGGGAATGAATGTAATAAGTTAAATCTGATGAATGTGCAAATAGGATTTAATTTTATCATTTTCCCATCATGCCACCCATCTATACTATGTTGGGTTTCCCTCCCCTATCCCAAAGTCATAAATTGGGCTGATATCTTGGCTCTCATAATTTGGTTACAAAAAAAAAAACAGAGATAAGTGAAAATGTTATTATTCAATTTTTTGAATTTAGAATTTTGTCCTAGGTTTTTATCTGTACTTCAATTTCACATATAATTAATTATTCTCCTTGTTCTGCAACTGAAGTGCAATCTTTCCTACTAATGAAATACACACTGGCTGTTGTGTGGTCTTTCACTGTTAGGGTCAGTGGAGGGGATTATTTTAGAAGAAAATGAGCACAAATCTCACATCCTGGTGTTACAATCATTTTTTCTTGGCCATTATGTTTTCATTAGAGAGGGCCTCTGAGTCCAGGCTTTATGATAAGTTTTCATAGTCACTGCACAATTCCTTTCCTTCAGATTCTGCTTTCTGGCCATTGCAGTATGATCCTGGTAACTGCCTGCCTTCAAAGATATGTATGTGAGAAACAAAATATTCATCTTTGGTCACACGTGTCGTGTCCCCAAACTCCAGAAGACATAAGTCAAGTTCTTCCAAGAACTTTCTTGTCATATTTGCCCTTGCCCGTTGGCAGAAAGAGTGCCCTAGTTTTCATAGCTCTGTGCATATTCAGCTAGTACCCACTAAATCTTCAGGAATGCATTTCTCAGACCCCTCTTCTCCTTCCTGGAGGTAAGTTAGAATGACATTTTCTCTTCCCCCGAGACTGGATGTGCAAGGGAAACACCAAATCTTTCTCTCCTAAGTAAAAAACGTCCTCACTCTTTGATTCTGTATCTAAAATTGCAGATTTCTAAATGTCTCTTTAATGATTGGCAGTGAGTAATGGGCTGATAATGTCTGTACCAGTTTTGCTATCAAAAAAAAAAAAAAAAAAAAAAACTATACAGTTTTGCTGTACCAAATAGCTAGATGTGGCTATCACTGCTCTATTACCTTTTGTGTGCAGCTAACAGGGCTTAGCAAAAATTCGGAGACAACTGAAAACATTCCTTTCCAGACCTGGTAAGAGGCTTTTTAAACAACAAAATGTAACATAGTTTATAGTGTGTCTATGTAATGTGTTTATATACTGTAAACACAGTAGCTATTATTACCTCCAAAACTGTCAGAAAATGTTTTATTAGTAGCCTCACTGGTAAATAAATCTCTGGTCTAAGATGTATATATGAAATTACTGTGATAAGACATCTATATAGATAGATATAATTCCAAAAATTTGTGGTAGAATGTTCAAAAGAGACAACTACCATTTTTCTAGGTTTTTTTCTTGAGTGCTTAGAACTGAATAAACTTTAAAAAATGTGGGGGTCTGGAATACAGTGGTGAATATCATTGACCTTCCAATGATCTGACTGAAAAGCTTGCTGAAATTGTTCAATGAAGAGAGCCCCAAGTTCCCTGGCTAAGTGACCTCACACAAATCTCTTATCTCCCCTAAACCTCTGAGAAAATGACTGACTTAGATAAGATCTGCTTTCTGACAAACTCATTCAAAATATCAAGTGTAACACATAAGTAATTTGCTCAAATATAAGGAGCTCTTGGCAAACAAGAAAAAAATAGTTGTAGAAAAATAACTTGTTTCATTTATTTGAAGTCTAATATTTCAGCCAGCATCTATGTAAAGGCATCCAGTTTTGCTCAACTATGATAGATGGTCATTTAATAATTCCTCATCAAATAAGACTATTTTCTTTGTCATGTAAATGGAAAGCTCCCATTAACATTCATGGAATTATTAACAACAGACATCTCTAGGTGAGAAATATTGCCAAGTACCTCTCGCAGAGGATAGTTGTATCTTTGATCTTGCTAACCTATGGAGCTATTTCTGCAGAATTTCAATTTTTGAGCAACTACATTACTAATGCATTTTTACTTTTCTAAGATATGTGATCCAGAGTAACTATTATTTCCAGACTTCTTAAAATATGCAATAGCATTCAAGGAAAATACAGATCATAAGCAGCCTAAACACTGAATGACTTATTTGGATGGCAGGAGAAGCATCCCCAGAGAAAACTGTTATTAATAATTGTAATTAATTTTGGTGTGGCAATATCCACAAAGATATGCAACACTGAGCTCAGTAATTTCTTTCCAGATAATTCTTTCTGACAAATAATTCATTTGGTTTTCTAAGATATGTTAATGAGTTAAAGTGCCCTAGATAGATTTCTCAACTGGTATAGAAAATTAAAAATGGCTGCCCCTAACTAATCCCTGTGTTTATATTCACAAACTTTTAATCACTTCTCGGTTCCCCTATAATATTTAGTTCTTAGTTAGTAAGGGTTTTGGTTGTCTTTTTTTTACATGTCTTAACTGATCTAAAGAACTGTGTGAAACACTAGCTCCTAATTTGTTGCGATGTCCATTTAATAACAATCTGCTTCAGTTCTATCCCTCTGTTTGCATTTGAAAACAACACGTTGAGTGATGTATTGGAAATATGCCTAAAGCGTTGACAAGCACCAAAGAAGAAGCATCCAGTGTTCCTTCTGCAGAGGAGAGGGCATTTTCTGCTGCATTATGAAGGATGAATTTCATGGAGGGAGTACTATGTTAGGAATCAGTAAATTTATGTTTCAGTTTAACATGCTCCACCAACTTAACACACGGCTTTGGGTAAATTTAATGTGATCTCAAAATGCAGAGTGTGGCTTCCATAAAACGCAAATAACTCTCCCTGCCTCAACTACTTGCAAAACTTCTATCAGGATAGAAGGTGTTTATAGATGTAAATCATAATGCAAATATTTCAAAAATATTGTTATTTTTATAATACACACATAGACAAGCATCATACTTTTAAAATTAAGTATTTATATTATAGTTGTAATATTAAGTTAGCAGCTTGTCCTATTATTTCACAGTGCTGGGCAGAATAAGCAATGATTAGTGATTAATAAGCAATGATTTCATAATGAATGAACTCTGTCAATTTTGATGATTTGGTAACTTTATCAGTTGACCCAAGTATATATTTATTTGTGCTGCAGAGATTTCAAGATGCTTGCTAAATAATTCCCTATTGGTTTTCTTTGATATTACACATTAGCTTTGCTTTGATTCAAGAAAATCATTATCTGAGTGTTAGAATTTGAGAAATCCAAACAATGTACCAAGTTCATAACATCATCCTTCCATCTTGATGTGTGTTAATTTTTCTTATGTAGATTATCTTTTCTGTCTTTGTGGAGCCTGGTTGTAATTCTTTCTCCTTTGATATTATTTTCAGTAACTTACTAAATTGTTTAAGCAAACTAAGGAAACTAAAGGCCACCACGATCTTCAAATTTAGTTTGTGTAATGAATGAAGGATCTAGGAAGGGATTTATTCTTCACTGTCACCTATGCAATAGGTGTAAATGCCTAGTCAGTCATTTCTTATGTCAATTTTGAAAATTACTGACATCCTCTATGCCAAAACACCCTTCACAGTACCTCACAGATAGCTGTCACTCAGTTTAGATGGAGCTCTTTCCTTTTGAGGTACTTGATCTTTAGTATGTTCATTTATGCTTATTAAATTTTGAAATAGCTCTTTGTTTTGAAATAGCTTTTTCTTTTTAGCTATTTTCCTAGCACTCTAGTTTCTTAAGGATTGCAAAATCAAATTCTCTTCAACACTATCCACCTTCCTGAAAATCTGTGTCTATTTCAACATAAAAGTCAAGGATATGACTATTTATATCTGATACTCAGTCTGAACGTGTATTCTCTAGAAATCTTTACATTTTTCTTTCTCTGGATGAATCCTAAATCATCTCTGAAATTTCAACTTTCTTTTGTGTTCTAGTGTCATGTTCTTATTTCATTTGTGAATATAAACACTATTTCTCAGCAAACTAAACAATTTTAATGTTTTATGTAAAAGTTTATTCACTCTTTAAGAGAATTATAATTGACAGTCAATGTGTACTTAAATTTCTCTATGCTCTCATTGTATTGGTTGGATAAATTGACCTTGTAGAGATATATCTGGAAGGATAATTCTCAATAAATCCTCCACTTCACTAGTCAAAATAATTTTCTGCTTGGGCACTGATGTTTCTAATGGTGTTCATTTTTTTTCAAAGACTGAGTGATTATAGTCATTTGGACATGGATTTCACAGTTTGTCACAATGGGACAGTTTATAAATAAGTAAATAAGATATCATATGCATCACAAGTGTCAGATGAAGTCAAGCAGTGGAATTGCAATTAATATAAAGAGATTCAGTAATGGAGAAATGCCAAACAATATCAGAAAGAAGCCAAATGAAATAAATTCATTTCCACTATACAAATGAGCACAGCTCCAGTCTAGGATTTTACTCTATTCTGTATTTGTACCCAATCTAGATTTTCTAACCATAAAAGAGCCATAATTAAATGCAAATTTTTGATTGGTGTCAGTGTGCCAGGAGAGCTACTTTCTTACCTTTACCTTTGCTGAAGTCAAAGATCGGCTTAATCTTTATGACCAATTATATGCTATTCTGGTACCATGTCTTGAATTGTTTCTAGGTCAAGTAACCAAACATTTTTTTCTGCACACCTTCATGATTCCCTAGAGACCATTCTGGCACATTAATAGTGATTCTTGATGCCCACTTCTATCTATTTCTTTCAGAAGCTGTATATCAACTGATTTTAATACTGCACTATACCAGCATAAAACATGCACAAAATTGCCCAGCTTGTATCAGGAAAACTTCCATTTATAATAAGAACTTTGCAATCTGATGTATTTATTTGTGGCAAATACTTGGTAGTGATGGATACAAATTATATTTATATATTTAATTTTTTAAAGTAATATTTGGGGATCAGGGCAACCAGAATCAGAACCGAAATACAAAGCATTGTGTGGAATCCAGGAACATATTTGATGGAATCTATATCCATAAGCATGAAGAAAGTGGAGGCTAAAATCTTCCCCAAGTGAGAAGAAGGTCTGGAAAGGTTTGTTGCTGGAAACCAGAGGCTGGAGTAGCATTCTTGAGCAGCTGCTTAAGCAACCAGTAATTCGCCAAAATGACGAACACAAAGGAAAAGAGGAGAGGCACTCAATATATGTTCTCTAGGCCTTTTAGAAAACATGGAGTTGTTCCTTTGACCACGTATATGCGAATCTATAAGAAAGGTGATATTGTAGACATCAAGGGAATGGGTACTGTTCAAAAAGGAATGCCCCACAAGTGTTACCATGGCAAAACTGGAAGAGTCTACAATGTTACCCAGCATGCTGTTGGCATTGTTGTAAACAAACAAGTTAAGGGCAAGATTCTTGACAAGATAATTAATGTGCGTATTGAGCACATTAAGCACTCTAAGAGCCGAGATAGCTTCCTGAAACACGTGAAGGAAAATGATCAGAAAAAGAAAGAAGCCAAAGAGAAAGGTACCTGGGTTCAACTAAAGTGCCAGCCTGCTCCACCCAGAGAAGCACACTTTGTGAGAACCAATGGGAAGGAGCCTGAGCTGCTGGAACCTATTCCCTGTGAATTCATGGCATAATAGGTGTTAAAAAATAATAATAATAAAGGACCTCTGGGCTTTAGAAAAAAAAGAAAAAAAAAAGAAAGAAACCACTTTCGGCTGGGCACAGTGGCTCATGCCTTTAATCCCAGCACTTTGGGAGGTCGAGGCAGGTAGATCACTAGGTCAGGAGATCGAGACCATCCTAGCTAACATGGTGTAACCCAGCCAAGCATGGTGACATGTACCTGTAATCCCAGCTACTTGGGAGGCTGAGGCAGGAGAATCACTTGAACCTGGAGGTGGAGGTTGCAGTGAGCTGAGATCGCACCACTGCACTCCAGCCCAGGTGACAGAGCGAGACTCCGTCTCAAAACAAAAACAAAAACAAAAACAAAAAAACAAACCAAAAAAAAAACACTTCCATCCCTTGATTGTTGACTATAGGTACAAAGCTGAAGTTGTACATAGCAAGAAAAATTTAGACACATCTACCCACTATGTTGATGTCCCCATACCAATTTTGAGCAGAACCTGTGACTCAACGTTACAGATCTTGCCAAACCAAGAGATAATTGTTGTAACCATTGTCCAAGGTGGGGCCCCAATCTGCCTCCTGGTGTTCATGTCCTTGTTTACTCTCCTCATATATTGATTAGGGCTGCCTTCTATCACCAATGAGGTGCTGTGGAAACGAGAGTGACGTCATACAAAATACATGACATCCATCTTACTCTCTTTTGCATCACTCACACTGGGGAAGCCAGTTGCCATGTTAGAGTATTCTCAAGAAGCCCTATGGAGAGGTCAATTTGCTGATAAAAGGAAGCCTTCTACCAATAGCCACATGAATAAGCTATCCTTGAAAAGGGTCCTACAGTTCTAGTCAAGCCCTCAGATGAATATAAATATGGCTGATACTTTGATTACAAGTTCATAGGAAACCATAAACAAGAGCCACCTAGCTAAGCTTCTCCAGAATTTATGACCCACAGACACTGTGCGGTAATGAATGTTTACTATTTTAAATCTCTATTTGAATAAGGTATTAGTTCGTTTTCACGCTGCTGATAAAGAAAGACATACTCAAGACTGGGCAATTTACAAAAGAAAGAGATTTATTGGACTTACAGTTCCACATGGCAGGGGAGGCCTCACAATCATGGTGGAAGGTAAAAGGACTTCTCACGTAGTGGTGACAAGAGAGAGAATAAGAGCCAAGAGAAACAGGTTTCCTATTATCAAACCATCAGTCCTTGTGAGACTTACTCACTACCATGAGAACAGTATGGGGGAAACTGCCCCCATGATTCAATTATCTCCCACTGGGTCCCTCCCACAACACATGGGAATTATGGGAGCTACAATTAAAGATGAGATTTGGGTGGGGACACAGAGCCAAACCATATCAAATAATTTTGTTAAAATTATCATTAGGAAACAGACACCAAAATTAATTATTAGGTTAAGAATGAAGTTTAGTGAAACTATTTTTTTTAGAACATGCTGACAATGGTTTTGAGATAAGTATGTTTAGGTTACTCAAAAAGATAAATAAGGGAAAAACAACCATATAAAGAAAACTTCAAAAGCAAATGAAAAAGAACAGCCAGACAAGGAAATGTTAGACACCTTAAAATGTTAAAGACAGTCATTGATTTAATCTTTTAATTCAACCTAAATGATAGAACACACCTGTATTTAATAAATTAGAAAATACATTCATATAATAACAGATATCAGTTGTCCATATAACATGTTTCATGTGACTTGCTTTGAACCAATAGAAATAGCAAAGGGAATGGAAGGTACAAGATTATGGTTACCTGATTACATTGTGTTAGATTGTAGCATCTGTCTGGCTGAAGTCCCTCTCACCCTCTTTCTCCCTCTTTCTCTCTCTCACCCCACACCACTGGCTTCAAAAAGGTGGAACCCACACCAGGAAATGAAATGTCACAAGAAAATGCAGGTGGCTTCCGGGAGATGAGGATGGCATTTGACTAACAGCCCAGATAAAACTGAAATCTTCAGTCCTACAGCTGTAAGAAACTGAATTGTGCTAACTACCTGAACAAATGTAGAAGCAGATCTTTCCCTAGTTATTCCTCAGATAGGACTGCAAAATCCTGACCTGAAAAACCTGTGAGATAATAAATGTGTGTTGCTTTATGGCCGGTACACATGTCACACTCAGCATTGATATTCAACTCCAGAGACACTGGGATTAGTGAGGGTCCTCCCTGAGACCCAGTTGTCTTTATTCTCAGCATTTAATGGAGTAATCTTTCGTGTCTTTCAGACCTTGGGCCCATTTGTACACTTCATTCCTGGTTTTCAGAGATTTCTACAACCAAGACCTCAATTCTTTTTCAGAGAATATTGCTGCTTATATGCTATCCATCTTCAGGGATTTACTTTCCACTAGTGACCCTGTTCAACTTGATTCAATAAGGGCAAGAATATTTTCTTCAGGCTGCATTCAAACTCACCTTTTTTTTTTCTCTGCAGCTGTAAGAACTCCCAGCTCCTTGGAGACTTTTAAGAACAAATTGAAAATGCTCTTATTTGTCTAGGCTTAGCTGTCGGCTAATATGTTAAGAGTGTATTTTATATTGTATTTTCATCATAGCCCTTTGAAATGCTTTGCATAAAAGACCCTTTATAACTGTCTCTGCCCTTCCTCTCTTGCCTATAGAAGTGAGTTCTGCACTAGGGAGAAGGACTATTTATTTCACCTCCTCCTGTTCTCACCCCCCTCCCCATTTACTACTTCTCCATTTTTGGTGAAAGGCACTTGATTGAAGGAAACTTGCCAGCAGCACTCTCTTTTAACTCCTTCATGTCTGCCTCCTGCCAGCTCTCTGGGCGTTTAGAAAGAGCTAGCCAAGATGAATGCCCTTCTTGGTTATAAAGGTGCCATATGAATGTACAGTCTTTGGGCACATAATTCTGCCATTCACCTATGACAAATATAAAAAGCCAGCATCATATTTCAAAAGAGGTGCTGCTTTCCTTGGGACAAACAGAGTCTAGAACATTATTGAAATTGCTCATTCAATTATTGTGGCGCTCATATAGAAAGTATTACATGGTGCAGAAATAAAAGAGATGAAAAACAACTTACTAGGTGTCTAAATCGTTTTAGACTTTGTATATTTGACACATCATTTGATCATCAAAGCAAGCTAAAATTGATATTGTTGTTTTTACAGATGAGAAAACAAAGCCTGAGTTTGGTAAATTGTCTCCAAATAATTGTAATTAGCAAATCCAAGATCTGTATAACTTCCTTTTCATTCCAAACCCTTGGTTCCAACACTAAATGTTTTATCTTTGGTCAAATAAATCATCTGTGCTTGAATTTTTAAATTATTTGCCTCATCTATTGCTGTATAACAAATTGCCACAAGCTTAAGAGCTTAAAACCACCCACGTTTCTTAAAAGAACTCAGGTTAGAACTCTGGGCATGGCTTAGCTGAGTCCTCTACTTCAAGTCTCCCTGGTTGGAATCAAAGTGGCCTGATCTGCATTCTCATCTGAGAAATGACCAGGGAAAGAACTGCATCTACCCTTGTTCAGGGAGTTAGCAGAATTTAGTTTCTTGCAGCTATTGGACCAAAGATCTGTTTTATCCTGACTTCTAGCTAGAGAACACCCTCATATCTTAGAAGCCACCTGTAGTTTTTTTTACACACGAGGCTTTCCAGTGTGGGTTAAACCTCTTTGAAGGCAGCAGGAGAGAGAGAGGCACTGGGACTCTAGGAAGAAAGATGCTACAATCTAATACAATATAATCACATATCCCTAATCTTGTACATCCCATTCCCTTTGCTACTTCAATTGGTTCAAAGCAAGTCACACCTAATTACACCCAAGAAGAGGGGATCACATGAACTCCATGAGGCAGAGATCATGGGACTACCTTAAGAGTCTGTTGACCACAAAAGAAGGGTTATCAGTAATTCATTATGTTGTTGTAACATTATTGTGATATTATCAAACCCAAAGTAAGTGCTCAAGGAATATGATGTACCTATTAAAGCTCAGGCATTCTTTTTCTTACAAAAAGTATATAAAAATAGAAGCACTATAAGAAATAAACAAAGGTTCACCTCTTCATCACAATAAAGAAACAAAAAAATCTTGCCTTCACAATTACTTCCTCCTAAAGCAACTGACTTACTTCTTCACTACCAACCTTGAAAGAATAACCACTATTCATTGACATCACTTTTTCATATTTCACTCAAGAAGTTTCAATCTGATTTCTTCCCACTGACAAAGATGCCAATAAAATAGTAAAAGCCAAATTCAACAGCCTTTATTCTGCTCTGCCCTATCATATCAGATAACATTGAAAATATCTCTTAACACTATTTACCAATCACTGTATGTTTCATTGCAGTATTTTCTTTTTATTTTCTCCTTCTTATGACTCTTGGACTTCCATTGTCTGTTCTCTGTCCTTTCATATTAGCATTTATGTTTCATACGAACAAATTTTTTTTATATACATACAGTTGTGTTTACAGAGTTAGAACAAAGCCTGGCTATTGCAATCATCCAATACTTGATTGCAGAATGCATTAATAAATGAATGAAAGAAAAATACTCGCCCCCCAAAACTATTGGTAAACCCAGTGGGGAGATAAGGGTGCCATCTACTATCATGCTTCATCGTGGCCATTCATTCACATATAATGTGACCTCCTTATCACAACAAGGTGGAATTTAAGAATAGTTTAAATTCTTATGTTCTTTAGTAATTTTTAGTATTTTGAACAGGTTATATCTTCATTTATATTGGAATTAGTTTCAAAAGTATAAAAGCATTTATAGTAGAGGGTCTTCCTCTCGTGAAGCTGCCACTGATACCAATTTCTTTGTTACCACATATATTCTTTCAGGGATAATTCACATACATATATTTTTCTAGCTCTCCCACATAAAGGTAGCTGCTATGCATACTGTACTGGGCCTACGGGTTTCACACTCAATATATTATGGAGATATTTTTATCCATACATTGTGAATTCCCTTATTCATTTTTAATAGCTGCATAACATTCTCTTGTAAATATATATCATAACTTAATTAGCCATCCTAAATAAATCTAATTTATTTATATTGTTCCATAAATCAATTTACTTACTAAAAACAAAGGTGCTTCAGGAATAAATTCTTATTTTTTAAATTAGTATAAACTTTGTGCTTTGAAATCCCTTTCTGTCAATCAAATGATGTGGATAGGAGTCATTCATTTCCAATGAATCCAGCCAGCTAAGATGTTTGCTGAAGGGAGGAAAAAGAGGGAGAGAGAGCATCTTGTTTAATGTTTGAATATTTCAGCTAGAAAAAAAAGATAGTAGTATAATACAAAAATTTATTGTTTCTAAGTTACTATCTCAAAACATTTATAATATGGTGGGTTTTTTTTTTTTTGGTAATTCAACTATTAGTATGAACCATGTATGACATCACTTATTTTAAAACTTTTGTACAATAAAGACCTGGGAGCTAAATTACTGGCAGATCTAAATACGTCATGAAAATTAGTTTTGCATATTAAATTAGATTAACTTACTTCAAATTAACCCTCCTTGGTAGTGTAGAAAAGGCATTTTGTGATCAATAAATATAACTTTTCTTCCTCACATTTCTCAAACTTCTTTGCAGTTATTTTGGGGCCATGTGACTAACTCTAGCCAAAGAGCCACAGAAATGTGAATCGAATCAGTAAGTGTTACTTTAAGTCTGAGGCATTTAAGATTTGGTGTACCACTTCTATGCCATCTGTTCCCATCTTAAAGCCACTCCAGAGTCCTCATGTTCCATGTCACAAAGCTATAAAAGTATGGGGCTTCCATCAGCCTTAGTCTCTGAGTGATTACATGGAGCAGATTCCCGTGTTCAACCAAACTTCCACCCCAAAAAAGACTCTTTTTTGATATGCGACATAAGCAAAAAATACACTTTTTTCTTATTGTGAATACATTAATACTCATTGGCTTATTTTTTCCTATAGCATAGCTTATCTTATCCTGACTAATATAAATATTCATGGGAAAATCTAATTTTGGAATATATTTCTTCTTTTGTTCTGTAGCTTGAAAAGCCCTGAAAAATTCAATTTGAATACTGCAATTTTCAAAATACAGATATATCTATTGCCAGCAAGAAATATTCACGAACATGGCAGAATTTTTTTTACATTGATGCTTAAATTGAAGTGAAATCACTGAAAATGTAAATGTAAAGGAGTCCTTTATTGCTTGAATGTGGAATTGAAAATAAACACAGTATGGAAGAGTTGAATGTACACATTTGAACCACACACACAAATAGTATAGAGTCTAAACCATATACTTTTTAGACTCTATACTATTTGTGTGTGTGGTTCAAATGTGTACATTCAATGAAACAACGGGTGCTGGAGAGGATGTGGAGAAATAGGAACACTTTGACACTGTTGGTGGGACTGTAAACTAGTTCAACCCTTGTGGAAGTCAGTGTGGCGATTCCTCAGGGATCTAGAACTAGAAATACCATTTGACCCAGCCATCCCATTACTGGGTATATACCCAAAGGAGTATAAATCATGTTGCTATAAAGACACGTGCACATGTATGTTTATTGCGGCACTATTCACAATAGCAAAGACTTGGAACCAACCCAAATGTCCAACAATGATAGACTGGATTAAGAAAATGTGGCACATATACACCATGGAATACTATGCAGCCATAAAAAATGATGAGTTTATGTCATTCGTAGGGACATGGATGAAGCTGGAAACCATAATTCTCAGCAAACTATTGCAAGGACAAAAAACCAAACACTGCATGTTCTCACTCATAGGTGGGAATTGAACAATGAGAACACATGGACACAGGAAGGGGAACATCACACACTGGGGCCTCTTGTGGGGTGGGGGGATGGGGGAGGGATAGCATTAGGAGATATACCTAATATAAATGACGATTTAATGGGTGCAGCACATCAAGATGGCACATGTATACATATGTAACAAAACTGCACGTTGTGCACACGTACCCTAAAACTTAAAGTATAATTAAAAAAAAAAAGAAAAGAAAAAAAGTATAAGGTATTAGAAAAGAATGGGATAAGTCTAACTTTTGTATTCTCTGTTGACTCAGCTCATGGATACCATGAGCCTAAAAAAGCTTTATATTCAATGACTTCTGTTAGGTTGCTTCTGTATTATCAGTAAAAAATAATAACCAGATCTTTCATTAGGGCAGAATTTCAGAATCATGAATGTATACAATGTTTTCAATGCCCCAAGAGGTGGAGATACTTCATATCTCTTTTAAGATTCCAGAAAATTTCAAGTGCAAAGATAAGGAACAATTTTGGGTGGCATGATGGTTAATATTAGGTGTTAAGTTGACTGGAATGAGGAATACCTAGATAGCTGGTATAGTATTGTTCCTGTGTGTGTCTGGAAGGGTGTTGCCAGAGGAGATTAACATTTGTGTCAGTGGACTGGGAGAGGAAGACCCACCCTCAATGTGGATGGGCACCATCCATTTGGCTGCCAGCATGGCTAGAACAAAGCAGGAGAAGACGGTGGGATAAGCTGGCTTACTGAGACTTCTCTCTTTCATTTTTCTCCCTTGCTAAATGCCTCCTTCTATTCCTCCTGCCCTTGGACATCAGACTACAGGTTCTTCAGCCACTTGACTCTTGGCCTTACACCAGTGGTTTGCTGGTGGCTCTTGGGCCTTCTGCCACAGACCAAAGTCTGTGCTGTTCGCTTCCCTACTTTGAAGACTTTTGGAATCAGACTGAGCCACTGTTTTCAAGACATTTTTAAATCCTGCAAATAAACGGATGGATTCCAAGAAATACTCCACACATCCAAGTTCATACTGCATTAAAAGAATAAAATGCTAACTACATGCAATTCTTCTTATACAAAGCTCTATATATTTATACCTAACATATCCTTGTCCTGAAAGATCATCCTCTCTTCCTATATTAAACTTGCCAAACAGAATTTGACTTTTTTCTTCTCCAGCTTGCAGGCAGCCTATCAGGGGACTTTGCCTTGTGATCCTGTGAGCCAATTCTCCCTAGTAAACTCCCTTTCACATATACATATATCCCATTAGTTCTGTCCCTCTGGAGAACCCTAATACAGGATTATTGTATTAAGTGGGGCTGATTGTCAACTGGAAATAATATCAGGGAGAATGTACCTACATGGACACATAAAATCTTATTATTTGAATTTCAGCTATATCACTAATTATTTGTAATACCTAAAAAAACTTTAGAAAACTTTTAAGAGAAAAAGATGAAAATGAATTCCTGCAGGTTTGGAATCAGTTTGTGCCAATGTTCTAGGTGTTGGGGATGCAGGACCAAATACAACACTTCAGGTCTTTCAGGGAGCTTATATGTAAATTTGAGCTGCTTATATAGGAATGTGACTCTCAAGGTTGCAAATCTTCCACTTGAATATGTATCTTCTCCTGGAAGAAGAGAGTTAGTAGCCTCACTCTGGGACTAAGAGTAGAAGCAGTGAACAAAAAACTTGTCATCTATGGAAAATAATTTATCTTGTATAGTGTGGTTGATTTTATTAATCTGCTTTGGACAACCTCACCTTCTTTTTTTCTTCATTTATTTATTCAGTAAATGTTTATTGAGCAAATGCATTGTGCTAAGCACTACAGCAGGAACTGGAAATGTATGCATTTTTTCTTAATCTAATATGAACAAAAATCTGCTCATGGACAATATAATGTAATCAGATAATTGTTAATAGAACTTATCATAAGATGCTATTGAAATGCCAAAAAAGAAATGTTTAAATGTCTGAATATTGAGGAGATGGGGTAGGTAGTGGTAGTAAGAGAAAGACATCACAAAGGTTATAATAAACTAGTTTGGAAGAAAATGTTAAATTCTATTTGCAAATTTAATATCTAGAGAGAGGATGATCTTTCAGGATGGGGGTATATTAGGTGTAAATAAATAGAGCTTTGTATCAGAAGAATTGCATGTCATTAGCTTTTTTTTTTTTTTTAATGGAGTATGAACTTGGATGGTGGATTATTTCCCGAAACCCAGCCATTCATTTGCCAGGTTTTAAAAATGTCCTGAAAACAGCTAACCCAAAAATATTAGCAAAAGAAAAAGGAGGTGTCTTTCGTTTTTCATTCTTATTTAAACTTCAAATTGAAAGTTGATTTTCTAGGTTATATTTAGATATTTTAAGGTAATGGAGAGAGAGAGGGCTTATCATCTCAGCACTTTGGCATGCAACTTGGGTTTGTACTTTTTAAAGTAATTACAGGGAAATGTGTGTATTTATAGTTGACTTTGACTTTCTTACAATTATTTAATAAGGCAGCCTCGCTATATTACTCTCATGATCTAAGAGCCTGTAATCTCTCTGGAGTCTAATTATCTCCCGATAACCTTGCCCCTTGACGACATTTGTATTACTATTATAAAACATGTTTATTTTGGGAAAGGACATATATTTTGTGGTGTAATAGCATTAAACTGTCAGACCTGAGTGTTAACAGCAATTTGCCCTAAGAGCTTTCAGAAAAGATTAGCTCAGGCATTATATGTGGCTTATCAGACAATCTAAGGGACTCAAAAGACATTTTTATTACAACTATTTTTTTCTTGGAAAAGAAAGTCTTGCAGCTCTAGAACTTGGCTTTAATATCTTCAAACAGGGCTATTTACACTTTTACCTGTTAAAACTTTTACTGAAGGTTGCAGGCAATTAGGAGAAAACGCAAAAGAAATGTAATTGGCATAAAAAAGGAATTGAGGTCATGTCAAGAATAATGATGCTGAAATTTAAGCACATGGTTCTAGAATCAGAAACCTTTTGTTTCAAGTCCAAGTTCTGTCCTTATTACCAGTGTTAGTTTATAAAAATTATTATTTAATTTCTCTTAGCCTTCGTTTTCTCAGATGTAAAATGGGGATTACAATAAGGGGATTGTATAACAATATTCAATTTACATTATTATAGGAGGAGTTAAAATAAGTATTAGTTAAAATATTTTAAGGATGATAACAACCCATTAAGAAACAGATATATATATATATATATATATATATATATATATATATATATAGTTTGTTTGTTTTGTTTTGTTTTGTTTTGAGACGGAGTCTCGCTCTGTCGCCAGACTGGAGTGCAGTGGCACAGTCTCGGCTCACTGCAATCTCCGCCTCCCAGGTTCAAGTGACTCTCCTGCCTCAGTCTCCTGAGTAGCTAGAAATACAGGCACATGCCACCACACCCAGCTAATTTTTGTATTTTTAGTTGAGATGGGGTTTCACCATGCTGGCCAGGATGGTCTTGATCTGACCTCATGATCTGCCTGCCTCAGCCTTCCAAAGTGCTGGTATTACAGGCTTGAGCCACCAGGCCCAGCCAGCTACTGCTAATCATCATTATCCATTCATTACCAACAAATAGGTATTGTTCTTCAGCTTTGTGCTACTCACAGCTATAAAGTAGTTATGAAAGGGTAACCCAAAGTTGTTTCCTGCCATCACAAAGCTAAAATACATATGTTTGTCTTTGATTATTATTCTAAAACATTTCATCTTTGAATATTCAATAGAAATTGCCCTCCCTGTCTGTCATCTGGGTTGAAATAGGAAAAACAACCACTGAGCCCTGAGTTTGGGGATGCCCATCACAGTAGATTACAGCCAGAGTCCCTCAGACTGAGTCTGCTCTAAATGTGAAGAAGGAAGGTCAATGTACTGGGCACTGTACAAGTGATTTCAAAATACGTCCTATGGGCTGGGCACAGTGTTCCAGCACTTTGGGAGACCAAGGCAAGAGGATCACTTGAGCCCAGGAGTTTAAGACCAGCCTGGGCAACATGAGGAGACCCCATGTCTCCAAAAATAAAAAGCTAGCCTGGTGTGGTGGTGTGTGCCTGTAGTCCCAGCTACTTGGGAGGCTGAGGCAGGAGAATCCCTGGAGCTCAGGAAGATGAGGCTGCAGTGAGCCTTGATCAGGCCACTGCACTTCAGCCTGAATAGAGTCACACACTGTCTCAAAAGTATATTGTTACTATGTTTGGAACACCTGTGAAGCAGATATTCATTAAATTTTACTGGAGCACCTATTTGTGCCAGCCACTCTGAAGATAAAGCAGTCAATATGAAACCACATTGTAGTTGAAGGAGATAAAAATAAATAGTAACAAAAATAATAAATAAAATATATATTTAGCAAGCAAGATAGTGGTGAGTCCAGTAGAGAAAAATAAAGTGAGAAAGATGGATAGAGGTTGCAAGGGCAGGTGCTGTCTTTGAAAGTGATCAAGAAAATCCTCAATAAGCAGAGATGCTAATGATGCAGAGGCTTCAATAAGCAGCGGAGAAGGGATGTCTTAATTGAAGCAACTGATGCTAAGAAAGATTGTTTCATTTATTATGTAATTGTGTATTTACTTTTGCCCTTTCTGTAATTCAAAATTGATTTTAGGTGGCTTAAGAAAAGTCACAGAAGATAAAAACGACCAAGAAATTCCAAGCAAAGGGCAACAATGTAGAGAAGTAAAATAAACAAAAATTCAGATTCATATACAAAATTTGCTTTCCAAATAAGAGAAGTAAACTCAAAATTTTCTTTTTGAGCATTCTGCTAGCCATTGCAAAGAGAAACTAGCCAATGGCAATATTGAAATAAATCCGTTCTACAAAAATGCCACTGATAATTCAGGAGGGCCCGAGGTATTGCTGGTATTGACACCAGAGAGGAAAATGTAAACAAGGCACTGGCCAATATCACTACAGTAGATACATCAGTGATGTCCTCACATCATTTATTACAATGTTCCTACAATGTAAACAAAAAGCCAAAGGCCAAAGTCCAATTCCATTAATAGTGTTCCCCCAAAGCAAAATCAACAAAATCCAGTTACTTACTTCTCTGAGGACCTGGATGAAACTCAACATAGATTTTAAGTTATCTCAAAAATTGTTAAAGAAATATTCTTCAAAAAATATCATTTTAGTCAACTAAGAGAAACTTTACCTTGTCCCAATTATGCTACTATTCTAAGAATGCAATGATAGGACTTTATAAAATCTAGGAACTTAACAAAGAAGTTTTCTAAAGAATTGACTGCTGCATTAAGACAGTGAGGTCAATCAACTTACAAAAGACTACTGTACATCTAGGGCATGGAAGAGTCAGGGTTTAAATCTTGGTAAATCTGACTTTTACATTTACTTCCCAATTGAAAATACATCTCCATGTGTATTTAAATTATGTTTAAATGATGATTAATTTTATTATATAAGTGGTAGACACACAGGAATAAAAACATCATTCAATATAATACAATAAAGATAAGTGAAATAATGTGTAAATAATAAATTAATAAATTAATAAAAATATAAATAGATAAATTTTTAAAAATAATAATTCTACATCAAATTTGCATGTTACCAGTCAATAAGAGTTTTTGTTTCTTTTTTTTTTTTCTGGAGGTAAGTGAAATAATTGTAAACTCATTTAAAATACTTCAGGTATGAGACTGGTCAATAAAAGTATGAATGAAAAAAGTTGTGAGGGAGCTTATGCTAAACAAGAGAACTTATCCTAAAGCTATTTTAATCAATTGGTACGGAAAGGATGAATACATCAGTAGAAAAGAAGACAAACTAAGGGCAGATTGAAATATATACGTGAACTACACAAAGACCAATTATTGACATTTCAATACAATGAAGATATAATAATGTATTTAATAAATAGTGCTAGAATGCTGCATTATCTGTCTAGGACTGACAAAAAAAAAAAAAAGGAAAAGTCCCTACCTCACACCATACGCAATACCTACAAATGAGTTAGCAACTTTTTAAGTGATATAAAGAAGTTTCAGAAATCCTGCTGATTCTACTGGAAAGTTTCATTGTCCTGCTATATCTGACCGAATAAGGTAAGAAACTAGAAAGAGATCATGTCCTTTCAACAATGTCCCTGATATGGTTTGGCTCCGTGTCCCCCACACAAATCTCATCTTGAATTGTAATAATCCCCACGTGTCAAAGCAGGACCAGTTGGAGATAATCAAATCATGGGAGCAGTTTCCCCCATACTGTTCTCATGATAAGTGAGTGAGTTCTTACAAGATCTAATGGATTTACAAGGGGCTTCCCCCTTTTCTTGCTCTCAATTCTCTCACCTGCCATCATGTAAGACATGCCTATTTTGCCTTCCACCATAATTGTAAATTTTCTGAGGCCTCCCTAGCCATGTGAAACTGTGAGTCAATTAAACCTCTTTTCTTTATAAATTACCCAGTCTCAGGTACTTCTTCATAGCAGCATGAAAATGGACTAATACAGGAAATCAGTACTGCAGAGAGTGAGGCACTGCTGTAAAGATAGCCAAAAATATGAAAGTGACTTTGGAAATGGGTAACAAGCAGAGCTTGTAACAGTTTGGAGGGCTCAGAAGAAGACGGGCAAATGTGGGAAAGTTTGCAACTTCCTAGAGACTTAGAAGGCTCAGAAGGCAGGAAGATATGGAAAAGTTTGGAACTTCCTAGAGACCTGTTGAATGGTTTTGACTGAAATGCTGACAGTGATATGGGCAATGAATTCCATGTTGAGGTTTTCTCAGATGGCAATAAGGAACTTGTTGGGGCCTGGAATAAAGGTCACTCTTGCTATGCAAAGAGACTGGCACTATTTTTTCCCTGCCCTAGAGATTTGTGGAATTTTGAATCTGAGAGAGATGATTTAGGGTATCTGGAGGAAGAAATTTCTAAGTGGCAAAGTGTTCAAGAGGAAGCAGAGCATAAAAATTTGGAAAATTTGCAGCCTGACAATGAGTTAGAAAATAAAAACTCATTTTCTGGGGAGAAATTCAAGCCAGCTGCAGAAATTTGTGTAAGTAACGAGGAGCCAAATGTTAATCACCAAGACAATAGGGAAAATATCTCCAGGGCATGTCAGAGACCTTCATGGAAGCCCCATCCATCACAGATCTGGAGGCCTAGAAGGGAAAAATGGTTTTGTCTGCCAGGCCCAGGGCCCCCTACTCTACTCAGCCTTGGGACATGGTGCCCTGCATCTCAGCCATGGGTAAAAGGGGTCAAGGTACAGTTCAGTCCATTGCTTCAGAGGGTGCAAGCCCCAAGCCTTGGCAGTTTCCATGTGGTGTTGGGCCTGCAGGTATACAGAAGACAAGAATTGAGGTTTGGGAATCTCTGCCTAGAATTTAGAGGCTGCATGGAAACATCCTCTAGGCAGAAGTCTACTGCAAGGGTAGAGCCCTCATGAGGAACCTCTGCTAGTGCAGTGTGGAAGGGAAATGTGGGGTCAGAGCCCCGACATAGAGTCCCCTCTGGGGCACTGCCTAGTGGAGCTGTGAGAAGAGGACCACCATCCTCCAGACCCCAAAATGGTAGATCCACTGACACCTTGCACCATGTGCCTGGAAAAGCACAGACACTCCACACCAGCCCATGAAAGCAGCTGGGAGGGAGGCTGTACCCTGAAAAGCCACAGGGGTATAGCTGCCCAAAGCTGTGGGAGCCCACCTTTTGCATCAACGTGACCTGGATATGAGACATGGAGTCAAAGGAGATCATTTCGGACCTTTAAGATTGTGGACTTTAAGATTTTGGAGCTTTAAGATTTTGACCCACTGGATTTTGGACTTGCGTGTCTCTGGTTGTGGGTTTTCTTCAGTGCATAGTTATTTTATCTATTACATCTCATTAAGTGGAGGTTTCTCTCACAGGAATCGCATTTTTTCCCGGTTTCTGGAGACATTCTTAAGAAGTGCTTATACATTTGTCTGTGAAAAGTCTCTACAGGAATTTCTATTTTTAGGCCAGTTTTAGATTAGTTTTCAGGCTTGAGGTTTTCACACTGCATGAATGATTTGGAGTTCTACACACATGAGGTTTTGCTTGATGCTGTGATTTCTCCTGGGAATGAGGGTTATGGCTTACTACCAGGCCAGAACCCAAGGCTGGTAAGTGGAGATTTTTGGATTCTAATAAGGAAAGAAATCACATTCTCCTAGATTTTAGGTGTATGTAAAGATATCATGTGAAACTCCCTACATACCTGAGGCTGGGTCCTCAACACTCTGGCTTGCTTCAAATGAAAATTGAGTAAGGAATATCCAAAGTTGACAGTTAACCAGTACACAGTACACAGTACTTGTTATAATATTCCTATACCTTTAGCCATCCCAGTCATCTCAGCCCTTCACTGGGAAATAGATTCCCAGACTCTTCTAGAAAATATACTGACTTTCCAAGACTTAGCTCCCATAGTAAGACTGGCACCCAGTTTGGTGCTATACCAGTTGTTAAATATTAGCAATCTTACTTCTGATCCTAATCAACCACAACTCTCCATGAATATTATGATTTATATTCCTCTTCCATTTTGACTGTCATTTCTTTTTGTTTCTAGCCTCTAATCTCTTTTCTGTCTTCAAAATTCCATGACTATCTTTAGATCCTTTATAATAGACATACTGTGTTCACTTGAGATGTGGCATCCACACTCAGCATTGCAAATCAAGCTTAAAAACTCTAGTCAAAATACACATGGTTTCTTTTATTTGTGGCCAGATATAAATAACATCACACTTTGATAAAGCAATCTGAATATTTTAAAATCTCATTTTCCAAAAACAAGAAAATTATGTTAGTTTAGCAACTTATAGTATCACATCTTAAATGGTTGGTGGTGATTCTGAAGTTTTATCAAAACCAAATTCAAATAATATTTGTGGAAAGCCTATTCAATTCACTTTATCATTCATAATAAAAATGCATGACCTTCTTGCTATGTATTCTCATTCTACTTTAATAGTTATAGGAAAGATTAATCATATAGTTATTTCTATGCTTTACTTATATATTTTCTAAAAGTACCTTAATTATATCATGATGTAGGCAATAATGATGTGTAGTTTACTATCACTAAGGCCCCTGGATTCTCTTGCTGTTAAAGCTTGGTTTACTATTTTGGAGGCTCCTGAGTTCTCTCACTTTCTGTAGGTAAGGTGAAAAAAAAATGGGGGCAACTTTTGATTTCCTGTGACTTTCCTTATAACTCCTGACCCTCCATTATGTTGTTGAAATAATATAAAATCTTAACTTTTCACTTTGGATACATTTGCGGGAAAAGCTTTTGCTTAGATAGGACTGGAATTTAGATATAGGCTTAGGGCAATGAGAAGCCACTGAAGGGTTTTAAGTGGAGAAGTGATTTGATTTACGGTTTTAAATATTACTCTGTTAGTAGAATAAATTAAATATTACAGAGGGAAAATATTCAGCAAAGGAAGACTACTTTGGCTGTAGGAATCTTATCATGAGATGATGGTGACTCCTCTGAAACGGGGTAATGGGAATGGATTCTAAGGATTTAGGAGTACAGTTGACAGTACCTAGTGATTGGATATTGGTAGCTAAGGACAGGCAGGGGTCAAGGACGGTTTCTGGACTGGCCCCCAAGATAGACGGTAACACCAGTTACTAAGTGGGTTGAGACCAGAAGAGATGACACTGGTCATTACGATTGGTCGTATTGTTGGGAGCAGGTTTTGCAGAAGGAATGATGCACAAGTTGTTAGCACTTGTGCTAACACCTTATCACAAGGTAACATTTATTTTGATCAGAAATAAATATTTTTAAAGTTAGTTTCTTGTAATTGTGTGTATGTCTGTGTGTTTTAATTTTAATATATGATTACAAGACTTTGTAAGTCCTGTAATCCTATATTTTGGCAATAACAATTGCTTTAACCCTCATCTACATAATGGAAACAAATTACAAAGTTGAATGACTTAAAAAATAATTTGGAAACATACACCTTTTAAAACTGCGTAATAACAAGAATAATCTCAAACCAGAGTTAGCTGCCCTCACATGAGTCTGATACTACTGGATACCTTTTGGAAAGTTATAGTCACAATTAAGAAAAATCAGGTTTTTTTGAACACTAATACCCTGGTACTACTCTAGATATTTCATATGCATTTCATCACTAATCCTCAGAAAAACATAAGTTAGAAAAGGTTATGCCAATTTTACAAATAAGAAAACTGAGATTCCAAGAGTTTAAATAACTGACTCACGGCCATATGACTTGTATTTAGCTACACTAGGATTTGAACTGAGGTTATGAGGACTCCAAAACCAAAACATGTCCTCTTTCAATTACATAAAACTGCCTATAAATTAGGTATCAAACCTACTTATCTCTAAGCACATTTCACTTTTATAAGAAATTCTGTCCTATCCACTCCTTTTTCTGGGAGGAATAGTCTCATTTCCTCACTACCTACTTGGTAGTCTATTGAGAATAGGAAATCAAGCCTTTTGACTTTGGACCTAGTAACCACATATTATTCCCATGATCCACTAATTTAAATAGGGTGTGTATTAAGTTTTCAAAATTTCCACATAAATCATGCTATCCTGGCACATACCTCCTGCCTTCACTGATTGGACAGGGCTCTTTCTTGCAAGATTCTTATTACAACTTTTTCCCTGCGGTCCATGGTTTCCGATGCATTTGACATGTTTTCTTTAATGTGATCAGAACTTTTTGGAATCTACACTGGCTTATTATGACTGACACTATTTCTTTCATGGACTGCTTTTCTTCTGCACAATTGCAACTTGCCATCTATTTTAGGGCTTTTAACCAAAAGCCAGGGTTACTCACGTTTAGATCATTCAGATTAGTGTAAACTATCACAATGAGGAATAACATGCTCACATACTCTCTCCAGCAGACAACACTAGCTCTATCTAAATTCACCAGTCCTGATCATTTATATGTTTAGCTGTTTCAGAAAAATAACAGACTGAAAACTTATCTCTATTTTGGGGCACTATAGGTATCTTTTTCCATCAGTTTACATGTACTGAGAACCTAAGGTGTGTTGGGTACTATGATATATACTAGGCATACAAAAGCATTCTTTGTGTCCTCAAAAGATGGAATTCTAGTCAAGAAAATGAATAAATGTAAACAGAATTCTAATGAACGTTAAATGTCAAAAATAGTTGTCTCAACATCATTTTTCTCGAGATTTCCTTGCACCTCTTTGTCCACTAGCCAGTTTATTTTGCTGGCTTCTCTTCACTTGCCATTCCTGTAACTCTGGCATGACTCAGAGCTCTGTACTCAGCCAGATTCTCCTCACACCCTTTACACGGTTTTTGACAGCTTATTCTCACTCTAGTCTCTTAATGAATGAATTCCAAATGATGTTCCCTTGGCACTTCCAACTTCATGTTCCATAGACCTCTCACACTGAACAAAAGCAAAATGGAGCTTATCATCCTTCTTCAAAACCTGCTACCAGCAATACAATCAATCCTGGTGACCAGCATCATCTCTTCAGATCTCCTCTCTCTCAGTAATTGGTGTTACTGTCCATCTGGGAAGTCAATCCAGAAACCTTCCTTGATCCCTTCTTGTCCTTAGCTACCAATATCCAATCACTAGTTACTGTACATTGTACTTCCAAATCCTTAAAGTTCATTTCCACTGTCCCATTTTAAAGGAGTCACCATCATCTCATGATAAGATCCTTACAACAACCAAAGTACACTTTCTTCATGAGTATTTTGCTTCTTTAATCTATATTCTACTAACAGAGTCATATTTAAAACTGTAAATCAATAACCTCCACTTAAAACCCTTCAGTGGGGCCAGGTGTGGTCCCCTATAATCCCAGCACTTTGGGAGGCTGGGGCAGGCAGATCATGAGGTCAGGAGTTCAAGACCAGCCTGACTAACATGGTGAAACCCCATCTCAACTAAAAATACAAAAATTAGCCAGGCATGGTGGTGTGCACCTATAATCCCAGCTACTCAGGAGGCTGAGGCAGGAGAATCGCTTGAGCCTGGGAGGCAGAGGTTGCAGTGAGCCAAGATCGCGCCACTGCACTCCAGCCTGGGTGACAGAGTGAGACTCCATCTCAAAAAAAAAAAAAAAACAAAAAACCTTCAGTGGCTTCTTCTTGCTCACAGCCTATACCCAAACTCCTGAACACAGGATTGACAGAGCTTTGTGTATGGCCTCAGATTACCACTCCAGAGTTTGTTCACCATTCTCAAGTTTCTTCTCTGTCCTACAAAAACACAAGACTCTTTTTAGTTCCCTCTGTATATTTTTCCCCCAACCTATAATTCATACTCCTGATAATTCTGGGACACTCTCCCCACTCTTCGCATTTATTAACCCCTTTCTGCTGGGGAAGATTTAAGATTTCAGGTTAGATACCTCTGATACCCTTTAAGAAGCCTTCTGTGAACTCCCAAACTTTAATTTACCCTCCCAAGTATTCTTCCTATTGCACTCCATTCCTATATCTAAAGATAGCACTAAAATTAGCGAATTGTAATTGCCACTTCTCTATATTCCCCAGCAGACTCTCACTGATTGAGATAGTAATCACGTTTTTGTTCATGCTTTTCTTCCAGAATATTGCTATGAGCATTGCAAGCATTCTGATAGTAGATGAGAAAACTAATGGACTGATGGATAGATGGATGGATGGATGGATGGAAGGATGGATGGATGGATGGAAGGATGGATGGATGGATGGACGGATGATGAATCTTCTATCTGAGCAGTAAAGTTGATAAAAGTGAGTGGGAATCAGAGGAATGAAGAATGAAGTGGTCCTCAGGAAATAAAGGGGAACCAAGGCTTGCCAGCAAGAAAATAAGAGGAGACCCGGCAGTGAATGAATGATACAGTTGATTAAGAATAAAAATTTCAGTGTTACTGGAGGATTTTCTTCACTCATTTAAGTGAAATAAATAACTAGGAGTTAGAATGTGACCAGACAATAGATGGTCTCAAATATACCAATAAGATTAGGCCTTGTGTTCAAAGTATATTTAGCATAGACAGTATTTTGAGGCATCATAATTATTTAATAGTAATAACAAAGTTTATGAAGCATTTACTGTATGCCAGGCCGTCTTCTAACTACTTCAGATGTTAATCCAGTTTAACCTCCCCAGCATCCAAGTGGCAACATACCACAGGCCAGCCAGTGGTGTCAGTCTGCCCTTTTACATAGGCAATAAGAAGTTGCATTTTTTCTGTCAAAAATTTAAAAACAATTGTAAAACTATTGTTATCCCCATGTAATCAATATTGGTAACTCTTCAAAATGTCAATGATAAAACAGTAGTTCCTGAAACAAATAATTTGTTGGCTTAAATCCTATAATTGCTGATACTGTGAGTTTTGAGTGGCTTTTATTCTGTCATTGTGTATGATCAGTTGAAGTTTTTATTAGTTTAAAATTTAAAACAATGAAATAGTGAGAAATGCATGATGGGCTATTGTGCCTGGTACAGAAAATAGTTTACTGCATTTTAATAATATCCTTAGAATTAAAATGCCTTATTCTATTTAATTGTTACTTAATTGTTCATTTTTGTGACAGACTAATACATAGGTCTATATAGTCTCCCTTTTATCAAAAAATCAATGTAATTTAAAAATATTAATTTATTACTGTATTATAATTATTTATGTTTAATTTGCTGGCATAATTATATATATACAAAATTCAATAAAATAAAATGATCACTGTTTTTTTTCTGGGTATTATTACTATTCACCTTATTTTATGGTTATTAATGAAACTACTTTTGTAATATTTAATAATATTGGTACAAAATGCTTCACTCTGGGTGCCAGATAATGACAGTAGTGTGATTGAGATTGTTTGGCAGTGTCCCCATCCAAATCTCACCCTGAATTGTAGTAATCCCCGTGAGTCAAGGGTGGGAACAGGTGGAGTTAATAGAATCATGGGGGTGGTTTCCCCCATACTGTTCTCTTGGTAGTGAATAAGTCTCAGCAGATTTCATGGTTTTATAAGTGGGAGCTCACCTGCACAAGTTTTCTTGCCTGCCACCATGGAAGATGTGACTTTGCTCCTCATTTGCCTTCTGCCGTGATTGTGAGGCCTCCCCAGGCATGTGGAAATATGAGTCAATTAGATATTTTCCTTTATAAATTAGAACAGACTAACACAGTCACTGACAATACTTATAAAACAGGTACAGATATTATCTCTAATTTTATAGGTAAGAAAACCTGATTGTAATCTGGCAAATAGTGGCAGATTTGTATGCAAAGTAGATGATTGTGGTTGAGGGCATAAGGCAGACAGGAAGCGGGGAAAGAGTTAGAAGACAGTTTTGAAAGCCTGCGCTGGTGGCCATATGTGGAAGGGATGTTTGCTTTGAAGGGACTCTGCAGCTTCTGCATGAAGAAATGACCTGCAGGTTGTTCTATGTACCAGTTCTTGCTGATGTTTACATACAGGTGCAAAAAGGTCTCGAGTTTGCTGTTCCCTGTAGAATATGGTTGATGAAAAATCTAATCTCCAGGGAAAAATGCTTGCAGTGATTATGAGGCCAACGTTATAAAACTGAAATATTGTAATTTCATAGTCACAACACTGGTTTTCTAACTGCAACCTCATTCCTTATTTGATATAAATTTAATGAGACAACTTTCAGAGCATAATATGATATGCAGGAAAATATTAGTAGTCACTGTGCTGACCTATGCTGTACCATTAAGGGAAAAGGCTCCATTTTAAGTCAACGATACCATATTTTGCCACCTTCTGCAGGATAGTTACTGGCAAAACATGAAATGACCAGTTAAGGTGTTTTCCATTCTAACATAGTATCACCCTGCATCATGAGGCCTTTGTAACCTCCATTTATCACTATTATTATCCAAATAGCAGGTGTTTGTAGGGTGATTCAACAGCACCCCAGCACCTCTCCCTGAAGCTGGATAGGGGTAAGGTGAGCAAAAGATGGGGCTTAACTGTTTAAGAGTGGATCATTCAGCCAATGTGAAAACTCTGCCTTATTTCTGATTCCATCGTGTTTGTTTCCCTTATCCCTAAAACAACACATTATGCAGCTTTTTCCTTGCATTCTCCATTGTTGTAAACGTAAGGGGCAAAGCCAGATGAGTTATTTTATATCTCACTCACAAAGTATGTGTTTCTCTTGAACCTTTAAATAAATAAAGGATTGGCTGACAGGTTCAGGGAGGAAATTAATCTTCCATTGACAGAAAAGATATCATCCAGACTATAGAAGCCCAAGAATGGCTGAACATTTACCCAAAACCATTGCTCGTTGGCATGCCTTAGGCCTTTCAGTCCATTCAATATTAGAATTTCCTGCTGAAAATAGAGAACCAAGTACAAATCAGGGCCTATTGCGAAGCTGAATCTTGTGTAAGGTAGGACCTCACCAAGTTCCTGAGACCATCAAATTATTTATTTTTAATTTTTATAAACCACTTTATTGAGGTAAAACTGACATACAGAAAGCTTTGTGTATCTAATGTATACAACTTGATAAGTGTAGAGATAAATATTTACCCATGCGACTATCACTGCAATTTATACCATAAATATATCCAACATCCGTACCTTTAAAATGAAGAAGAAATTCTTTAATGGGGTCTGTAAAGCCTTCTTGACTCAATCCCTCCTGCTTTTCCGACCTCATCTTGGACCACTCTTCCCTGTCTCTCCTCTCCAGCCATGCTGGGTTTCTCTAGGAATCTTTAAAAAGCCATGCTCTCTGCCTCCTCTAGTCTTGCGAATCCTTCTCATCACCTAGCTAAATCTAACCAACATGTCCACTTAAACATCAATTTCTCAGGGAAGCCGATTTTGTCAAGATTAGATTCTCTAGTCAAGGTGAGGTTCCCTCTTGTTTCACATTCCTATAGGTCCTTCTATTTCTCCCTCATAGTAGTTTACATACTTGTAACTGTTTACATAATTACTTATAACCATTTTTAATACCTGTCTTCAGAGTAGTCTATCAGCTCCATGAGTACACAGATCATGTTTACTTTATTGAGCTCTTTCTACTAATATCCAGTGCAGCGCCTGGCACATATAGATGTTTAACATTTATTGAGTAAATGATTTAGGTTTATTCTTTATAAATATAGAAAATACCTTAAAAATATATGCAGCTGACTTACCATCTAAAATACAGATAGAATCTTAATCCTCAGCCCTTACTATCTTTTAATGGCCCTCATTTCAAAAGCCTAAAAGCTAACTCCTTAGTCTGGCATAGAAAACCTTAACTGCCTTTCCAATGTCACCCCTCCCTACTTTCTTAGATGGAATTACTTATATTTCTCCAAAGTTCTCATGCAATTTGATGTTTCCTTCTCTTCACTCTTCTTAAAATGTTTGTCACATTCTTTATCAATTTGTGAAATTCCCAATTCCAGAATCAACTCAAAATAATCATTAATCTTCCTCAGGATTCTCACATGAGCAAAACTGAATGCTGTCACTTCCATAGTTCCAGAACAAAATACTTACATATTCCTGTATTTTAGCATAAGACTTCTAATTTAAAAATCCTTTTCATCCTTTCAGTATTCCACAAAGACAGAGACATGGTCTGTTTCTACATTCCTGGAACATGTGCAAAATCAATAGAAGTCATCCGAATCACTGGATGAGTGAAACGTATTATCCCTGCATGTACCTAAACTCTTGTCCAAAAAAAAAAAAACAGTGTATGGTGTTAGAATATTAACTAAGTAATTTTCTTTTCTATATAAGACACTTTTAAAATCTACTGCCAGGAAAAAGTCATGTCTGCTAAAGAGTTGGTTGATTTGCTTCAATTTTTTTTAAATGAGGGAAACTATGTAAATTATTCTGATTCCCAAGGTGCCCTGGGATATTCAATTCTAATGACATGGATGATTTTGTTTTAAAATATATTTTTCTCCTTCCGTAGTTCTGATTTAGTTTTAGTCTCCTTCCATAGTTCTGATTTTCATAGTTCTGTACTTTAGTTTTATCAACCTCTCATATACTTTTTGTTATGGCAATTTCTAATTATCTTGAAAAGGAGAAGAATAACAAATAAAAGACTAGTATCACTAAAGTTCTTTCACATTCAGTTATTGTATGATGTTAAGGAAATTAAAAGTTTTATTCACAAATAAGTTAAAAATGACATTTACAAAGAAAAAATATATTTCCTTAAGACAAAGCTCTCTTAGACATACATATTATTTAGATGATGTGTTCATAGTCTATCTACTTCTAAACAAATTTAAAATTTATACTACCCTCCCTAACTTTATACTCACTGGTTTATACAAATTCACATCTTCTGTTTTTCCCTTTACCAATCTCCCCTTTCCACCTAAAGTCTTCACTAAGTAAATACTGCAAAAGGCTTTCAGGTCACAAAAAAAGTAAAGAAAATACATATGACATACATACAGGCTATGTTTTGTATTTTTATAGTTGTGTGATCTTGGACAAGTTATTTTATCTATTTTAGCCTCAGTGTCCTCATATTTATAATATGAATATGTTAGTTATCCATTCTACTTCACAGGACTCAAGATAATCAGATGGGCCCTTCATAGAAGTATTATCTGTGAGTGTAAGCTTAAATGAATAATATGTTAAGGCTTAATTGCAATACTATAACATTTTCAATTACTATCAATGGGTACAACTATTTCCACCAACAAGGTGAACATTGCCTCAGACATTCAGTTCGTTTAGCTGCCTCCGAGTCATTGTAAAAGTAACATTCTGGTAAACTCTAGTCATAAGTATGGTGATTCATTACTTTTATTAACCTCCTTTCATTATGCTTACGTTATTATTTCTGGGAGCCTATTGTTTTCTTCTTTGTCACTACTACCTAGGCTTTCTAGGTAGACTCATGTATTTATCCATTTATTTACTCATTCACAATCTCCATGAGGTCAGGAATCTTAATTTTTTTTCATGACTATAAGAGTATCTTTTAGGCCAGGCGCGGTGGCTCACACCTGTAATCCCTGCACTTTGGGAGGCCGAAGAGGGTGGATCAGCTGAGGTCAGGAGTTCGAGACCAGTCTGGCCAACATAACGAAACCCCATCTCCATCAAAAATACAAAAATTAGCCTGGCATGGTTGTGCATGCCTGTAGTCCCAGCTACTTGGGAGGCTGAAGCAGGAGAATCACTTGAACCCGGGAGGCAGAGGTTGCAGTGAGCCGAGGTGGTGCCACTGCACTCCAGCCTGGGTGACAGAGAGAGTCCTTCCCCACCTCCCCCCCCAAAAAAAACTTTTCAAATGATTCTCCTGCCTCAGCTTCCCAAGTTGCCAGAACTACAGGCCTGCTCCACCACGTCTGGCTAATTTTTGTATTTTAGTAGAGACGGGGTTTTGCCATGTTGGCCAAGATGGTCTCGAACTCCTGACCTCAGGTGATCCACCTGACTTGGCCTCCCAAGGTGCTGGGATTACAGGCGTGAGCCACCACACCTGGCAAGAGTATCTTTTATACAGTAGGCACCCAATAAATATTGATTGGGTGATCATGAAAAAGACCGTAAATAGGTTTGCTTTTCCAAAAATTTTACTCTTGGTTGAATTGGTGGAGGAAAATAGTTAACAAGCAAACAAATGAACAAAGGTTCTTATTTCAGATTATGAAAGCAGTGATGTCATAAATTGTCTGAAGATGGCAAAGTCAAATTAAATTCCATTGTCAAAAAAGGCTGCCAGCTGGTGTTTGAGCTGAAACCCTTTTGCCAAGAAGGAAGGCGCTATCTTCCTTGCCCAGGAAGATGCTATGGCTCTGCTCTCATAAATAGATTAATGCTGTTATCATGAGAGTGGGTTAGTTGCCACTAGAATGAGTTTCTGATAAAAGGAGTGAGTTTGCCTCCATCTTGCTCTCTTGGATGCTCTCCTGCCCTTTGGCCCTTCTACCAAGATGACGCAGCACAAACACCCTCACCAGATGCCATCATCCTGATGTTGAACTTTGTGCCATCCAGTGAAAGTGCTAGCAATACATTTATTTCCTTATTAATTACCCAGTGTGATATTCTAGTATAGCCACATAAAGCACACTAAGACAGGAGATAAAGGAGCACAGCCATCTTGGTAGAGGGAACAACAGGTGCAATCTTGACTGCTGGCTGACTTCCTGGTTAAGATTCTAAATGCCATTTTATGTCTAGGCTCTCCTCCACGGGTAACACAACTTCACAGATACATGGCCTCATAGTAATTCCCATGCTGGCACAGCTGAGGAATCTTTCCATCTGTGAATACTAACCTTGTGAGCTACTTCCTCTGGGCACAGCTCAACTATGCCGCAGATGACTATACTCGTGTATGCATGTGCAATTCTATGCACTGTAAAGAATGACTAACAAAACTCTCTCTATTCACCTCTCGTGTAACCTGATTCTTGTTATATGGGCCTTGCAGGATTTTGAAGCATCCTCAATCTCTATCCACTGTATTCCAGTAGCAATCCTCATCTCACACTGCCCACCCCCCTGCACATACACGTACTCATTTCTGTCTATGAAAAATCTCTCCAGATAGCACTGTATATCCCCAGGGGGGCAAATTTGCCCCCTGTTGAGAACCACTTTCCTGAGGATAAAATACTAGTGTCATCTCCTGCCTTACAAAAGCTTTCTGAGTGATCTGGATGCATAATATTTGCTTATCCAATTTTGCAGTGGTCATTTCTAACCTTTCCAGTCATCAGCAATGCTGTGTACTTTTGACTACTCAGCATCTGAATTCCTCCCTTGTCCATGTCCAGGAGCTAATCCTTGCAAATCATATCCTATTTCTGGGAGTCTGCTATCTCATACATAAAATGAAAGGCAAGACTAGATTATGTCCAAGAAGCCACACATCTCAAATATACAATGATTCTTGAAGACAGAATCCTACAGTCTTTAGTGTCATTGATATTCTCACAATTTGCACAGTGTTATTTATTTGGATCTAAGGGACTTAGGTCACTGGAATGTGCATGGATTACAGTTTATGCTTTGTCCTTCCTTAATTATTGGATTCATTAGTTTTTTTCCAATATTGTTTAGAGTAGATTATATTGTTTTTGTTTTATAGTTGTTTTAGCAGTTGTTTCAATCATTTTGTGTTGCAAGTTCAAAAATCTAGTCGTACAATATTTAAGACATCATTTATGGCTTTTTTTTCCTACAACATAATATTTAAAAAGTACCTTTTCAAGCAGGGGTAAATATTAAACAGGTTTCTTTCTTCTTTCATTAAGTAATCCAGTTATGCAATACGTATTATTGTTGAGTGCTTAGATCCAGGAAATAGATGGCATGGGAGTACAGAAACCTACTGGTCCTGCTCTTAAGAAGCTAACAATTTATTTGTGAAATAGGCATTGGCAGTACAAATTGATAAGTGCTACAGAACAGGAACATGCAGAGTGGTAAGGAACAGAAAGAAGAAATATCTACCTAAACCTGGAGGGATAGATTTAATGAAAACATACTGTCAATTTTAGCACACATGTATATACCTATACACACACACACACACACAATGTACACATACTATGCGTGTCTGTTTCTATACACATGTACATAGATATGTATCATATCCATATAAATATGTATATATAATATCTATGATACATATTTGCATATATATTTTGTATATATAGACATATCTATTCATATTATTCATAAATGCATAAAATTATCCATAAGTATACATATTTATTTGGACCCAAAGATCCTAAACATTTTATAAACAGATTCCAAAGTCAGATGTGTGCAATGGTCAAGTTAAAATTTGGGATAGAAATGTGAATATGCATCTAACATCTTTACATATAATATTTGGTGTTCTTATTTAAACACTTTTGCTGGACCATAGGTTCTCCACAGCTTTCGGGTAAAAGTAAAGAAAGAAAGAATGGCAACAACAAAAAGCTTAGAAGTAACCTTATTTGTACTGTGATACACATCAGGGAATTTGGAAGCATGGAGCTCAATAAAGTAGTTTTTCAATTTGCCAGGAGCAGCAGGAGGGAGACCAAAATCAGAACAAAGAGTTCTGGGTGTCAGTAAATCTGTGAAACACTTTAATGTAGAATTATATTTCCTGACAACATATGCATTCAATAAAGTAAAGATATTTGATTGCAATTTGCACAGCATCTATTTGAAAGTTAATAATTAGCCACCAGGAAAAATGATGCTTTTCAAAATTATAATAAAATGTGTCATACTAAAACCTTTAAGGAATGAGTAAGTGGTTTCATTTTGTTTCAGGGTCACAATTGGCTTCAATGTATAGCCTCGCCAAGCATTACAGCAGAGAAGCTTTTGTGCAAAGTGAGCGGAGCACCAGGTCAGCACCACTCAATCACTGTTCAATAGACTTCCTTCAGATAATACAATGGGCCTCAAAATAATCCAAGAAAAACAGTGTGAGGCCATTTCAGCTGAAGGATTATCCCATTGAGAGCTTAAATTTCACTTCTTTCTACAATCATTTTCACATTTTAATTTACAGTTCATTTATAGATTCCCCCAAATAATGATTTAGCTATTGGGTAATGTTGCTCAAGACCTTTTCACTTCATATAATATCCCCTTTGTATTTTAAAAGGTCCATCTCCTCTCAAGCTAGTAGTGTTCAACTTTGTAGAATACAACTCTATTGAATTAAAGACTTGGTAAGTCCCAGTACATCAGTTAGTCATTAATTGTGTCATTCAGTCCAAGGGTCAGTGAACAGTATTTGTGCAGAACCATAGTATGTTGTACCCAAACACATTTTCTAATGAGATATAAATAGAAATGGAAGTTTACCAAAATATGTAGTATTGGTGAGGATGAAATCAAAGTCACACTGACAAACACTGACATGGAAATCATGGGTATTATTATTATTATTGATTTCTGTACCCCCAGTCCATCCTAAGTAACTGGTCAGGTCAATTATGGTCATCCAACTTCCATTAGAGGGAGTGGTTGGGGATGGACACATGGTCAATCTGACTGATAACCAGAGAAGTCTGTGGAGGCTTCTTCGAATGACTTTCTTGTTTGTATAAAAGTGGCTCTGGGCCTTGCCGTGTCCGGATGGAACATTTGAAATTCTCACAGCCACCTTGCTATTTGCCTGAGTATGATGATAACACCAAGAAAGACAGGCGGATGAGATGGAAAGAAGATAAGTTCTTAATGATTTTGTGCTTACTCAATCAACATTGAAGTCTTCCCTACCCTTGGAGTATCTAATACTTTCTTCTTGTTATTTAAGCCAGTTTGATAATTGTGTTTTACTTGCAATTTGGAACACCATAATCAAAGTGGTGTAATATGGTATTCTTTTCCTGTGACACAAATTGTTCATGTATGAAGAATCTTAAAATATTTGTATATTTTGGCACACATAAATAGTATCCAATGAATATTATCTGACTAAATAACCAAAAATGCATATCAAGTTTTAAACATGGAAATTTGACATTGTCTTTTTTTTTTTTTTTTCATTTCTTATTTTCTTTTTTTTTTTTCTTTTATTATTATTATTATTATACTTTAGGTTTTATGGTACATGTGCCCAATGTGCAGGTAAGTTACATATGTATACATGTGCCATGCTGGTGCGCTGCACCCACCAACTCGTCATCTAGCATTAGGTATATCTCCCAATGCTATCCCTCCCCCCTCCGCCCAACCCACAACAGTCCCCGAAGTGTGATGTTCCCCTTCCTGTGTCCATGTGTTCTCATTGTTCAATTCCCACCTATGAGTGAGAATATGCGGTGTTTGGTTTTTTGTTCTTGCGATAGTTTACTGAGAATGATGATTTCCAATTTCATCCATGTCCCTACAAAGGATATGAACTCATCATTTTTTATGGCTGCATAGTATTCCATGGTGTATATGTGCCACATTTTCTTAATCCAGTCTATCATTGTTGGACATTTGGGTTGGTTCCAAGTCTTTGCTATTGTGAATAATGCAGCAATAAACATACGTGTGCATGTGTCTTTATAGCAGCATGATTTATAGTCCTTTGGGTATATACCCAGTAATGGGATGGCTGGGTCGAACGGAATTTCTAGTTCTAGATCCCTGAGGAATCGCCACACTGACTTCCACAAGGGTTGAACTAGTTTACAGTCCCACCAACAGTGTAAAAGTGTTCCTATTTCTCCACATCCTCTCCAGCACCTGTTGTTTCCTGACTTTTTAATGATTGCCATTCTAACTGGTGTGAGATGGTATCTCATTGTGGTTTTGATTTGCATTTCTCTGATGGCCAGTGATGGTGAGCATTTTTTCATGTGTTTTTTGGCTGCATAAATGTCTTCTTTTGAGAAGTGTCTGTTCATGTCCTTCGCCCACTTTTTGATGGGGTTGTTTGTTTTTTTCTTGTAAATTTGTTGGAGTTCATTGTAGATTCTGGATATTAGCCCTTTGTCAGATGAGTAGGTTGCGAAAATTTTCTCCCATTTTGTAGGTTGCCTGTTCACTCTGATGGTAGTTCCCTTTGCTGTGCAGAAGCTCTTTAGTTTAATTAGATCCCATTTGTCAATTTTGGCTTTTGTTGCCATTGCTTTTGGTGTTTTAGACATGAAGTCCTTGCCCATGCCTATGTCCTGAATGGTATTGCCTAGGTTTTCTTCTAGGGTTTTTAAGGTTTTAGGTCTAACATTTAAGTCTTTAATCCATCTTGAATTGATTTTTGTATAAGGTGTAAGGAAGGGATCCAGTTTCAGCTTTCTACATACGGCTAGCCAGTTTTCCCAGCACCATTTATTAAATAGGGAATCCTTTCCCCATTTCTTGTTTTTCTCAGGTTTGTCAAAGATCAGATGGTTGTAGATATGTGGCATTATTTCTGATGGCTCTGTTCTGTTCCATTGATCTATATCTCTGTTTTGGTACCAGTACCATGCTGTTTTGGTTACTGTAGCCTTGTAGTATAGTTTGAAGTCAGGTAGCGTGATGCCTCCAGCTTTGTTCTTTTGGCTTAGGATTGACTTGGCGATGCGGGCTCTTTTTTGGTTCCATATGAACTTTAAAGTAGTTTTTTCCAATTCTGTGAAGAAAGTCATTGGTAGCTTGATGGGGATGGCATTGAATCTGTAAATTACCTTGGGAAGGACGGCCATTTTCACGATATTGATTCTTCCTACCCATGAGCATGGAATGTTCTTCCATTTGTTTGTATCCTCTTTTATTTCCTTGAGCAGTGGTTTGTAGTTCTCCTTGAAGAGGTCTTTCACATCCCTTGTAAGTTGGATTCCTAGGTATTTTATTCTCTTTGAAGCAATTGTGAATGGGAGTTCACTCATGATTTGGCTCTCTGTTTGTCTGTTATTGATGTATAAGAATGCTTGTGATTTTTGCACATTGATTTTGTATCCTGAGACTTTGCTGAAGTTGCTTATCAGCTTAAGGAGATTTTGGGCTGAGACAATGGGGTTTTCTAGATATACTATCATGTCATCTGCAAAGAGGGACAATTTGACTTCTTCTTTTCCTAATTGAATACCCTTGATTTCCTTCTCCTGCCTAATTGCCCTGGCCAGAACTTCCAACACTATGTTGAATAGAAGTGGCGAAAGAGGGCATCCCTGTCTTGTGCCAGTTTTCAAAGGGAATGCTTCCAGTTTTTGCCCATTCAGTATGATATTGGCTGTGGGTTTGTCATAGATAGCTCTTATTATTTTCAGATACGTCCCATCAATTCCTAATTTATTGAGAGTTTTTAGCATGAAGGGTTGTTGAATTTTGTCAAAGGCCTTTTCTGCATCTATTGAGATAATCATGTGGTTTTTGTCTTTGGTTCTGTTTATATGCTGGATTACATTTATTGATTTGCGTATATTGAACCAGCCTTGCATCCCAGGGATGAAGCCCACTTGATCATGGTGGATAAGCTTTTTGATGTGCTGCTGGATTCTGTTTGCCAGTATTTTATTGAGGATTTTTGCATCAATGTTCATCAAGGATATTGGTCTAAAATTCTCTTTTTTTGTTGTGTCTCTGCCAGGCTTTGGTATCAGGATGATGCTGGCCTCATGAGTTAGGGAGGATTCCCTCTTTTTCTATTGATTGGAATAGTTTCAGAAGGAATGGTACCAGCTCCTCCTTGTACCTCTGGTAGAATTCGGCTGTGAACCCATCTGGTCCTGGACTTTTTTTGGTTGGTAAGCTATTGATTATTGCCACAATTTCAGCTCCTGTTATTGGTCTATTCAGAGATTCAACTTCTTCTTGGTTTAGTCTTGGGAGGGTGTATGTGTTGAGGAATTTATCCATTTCTTCTAGATTTTCTAGTTTATTTGCATAGAGGTGTTTGTAATATTCTCTGATGGTAGTTTGTATTTCTGTGGGATCGGTGGTGATATCCCCTTTATCATTTTTTATTGCATCTATTTGATTCTTCTCTCTTTTTTTCTTTATTAATCTTGCTAGCGGTCTATCAATTTTGTTGATCCTTTCAAAAAACCAGCTCCTGGATTCATTTATTTTTTGAAGGGTTTTTTGTGTCTCTATTTCCTTCAGTTCTGCTCTGATTTTAGTTATTTCTTGCCTTCTGCTAGCTTTTGAATGTGTTTGCTCTTGCTTTTCTAGTTCTTTTAATTGTGATGTTAGGGTGTCAATCTTGGATCTTTCCTGCTTTCTCTTGTGGGCATTTAGTGCTATAAATTTCCCTCTACACACTGCTTTGAATGCATCCCAGAGATTCTGGTATGTTGTGTCTTGGTTCTCGTTGGTTTCAAAGAACATCTTTATTTCTGCCTTCATTTCGTTATGTACCCAGTAGTCATTCAGGAGCAGGTTGTTCAGTTTCCATGTAGTTGAGCGGTTTTGAGTGAGATTCTTAAGCCTGAGTTCTAGCTTGATTGCACTGTGATCTGAGAGACAGTTTGTTACAATTTCTGTTCTTTTACATTTATTGAGGAGAGCTTTACTTCCAAGGATATGGTCAATTTTGGAATAGGTGTGGTGTGGTGCTGAAAAAAATGTATATTCTGTTGATTTGGGGTGGAGAGTTCTGTAGATGTCTATTAGGTCTGCTTGGTGCAGAGCTGAGTTCAATTCCTGGGTATCCTTGTTGACTTTCTGTCTCGTTGATCTGTCTAATGTTGACAGTGGGGTGTTAAAGTCTCCCATTATTAATGTGTGGGAGTCTAAGTCTCTTTGTAGGTCACTCAGGACTTGCTTTATGAATCTGGGTGCTCCTGTATTGGGTGCATATATATTTAGGATAGTTAGCTCTTCTTGTTGAATTAATCCCTTTACCATTATGTAATGGCCTTCTTTGTCTCTTTTGATCTTTGTTGGTTTAAAGTCTGTTTTATCAGAGACTAGGATTGCAACCCCTGCCTTTTTTTGTTTTCCATTTGCTTGGTAGATCTTCCTCCATCCTTTTATTTTGAGCCTATGTGTGTCTCTGCACGTGAGATGGGTTTCCTGAATACAGCACACTGATGGGTCTTGAGTCTTTATCCAATTTGCCAGTCTGTGTCTTTTAATTGGAGCATTTAGTCCATTTACATTTAAAGTTAATATTGTTATGTGTGAATTTGATCCTGTCATTATGATGTTAGCTGGATATTTTGCTCGTTAGTTGATGCAGTCTCTTCCTAGTCTCAATGGTCTTTAAATTTCGGTATGATTTTGCAGTGGCTGGTACCGGTTGTGCCTTTCCATGTTTAGCGCTTCCTTCAAGAGCTCTTTTAGGGCAGGCCTGGTGGTGACAAAATCTCTCAGCATTTGCTTGTCTGTAAAGTATTTTATTTCTCCTTCACTTATGAAGCTTAGTTTGGCAGGATATGAAATTCTGGGTTGAAAATTCTTTTCTTTAAGAATGTTGAATATTGGCCCCCACTCTCTTCTGGCTTGTAGGGTTTCTGCTGAGAGATCCGCTGTTAGTCTGATGGGCTTCCCTTTGATGGTAACCCGTCCTTTCTCTCTGGCTGCCCTTAACATTTTTTCCTTCATTTCAACTTTGGTGAATCTGACAATGATGTGTCTTGGAGTTGCTCTTCTCGAGGAGTATCTTTGTGGCGTTCTCTGTATTTCCTGAATCTGAATGTTGGCCTGCCTTGCTAGATTGGGGAAGTTCTCCTGGATAATATCCTGCAGAGTGTTTTCCAACTTGTTTCCATTCTCCCCATCACTTTCAGGTACACCAATCAGACGTAGATTTGGTCTTTTCACATAGTCCCACATTTCTTGGAGGCTTTGCTCGTTTCTTTTTATTGTTTTTTCTCTAAACTTCCCTTCTCGCTTCATTTCATTCATTTCATCTTCCAGGGCTGATACCCTTTCTTCCATTTGATCGCATCGGCTCCTGAGGCTTCTGCATTCTTCACGTAGTTCTCGAGCCTTGGTTTTCAGCTCCATCAGCTCCTTTAAGCACTTCTCTGTATTGGTTATTCTAGTTATACATTCTTCTAAATTTTTTTCAAAGTTTTCAACTTCTTTGCCTTTGGTTTGAATATCCTCCCGTAGCTCGGAGTAATTTGATCGTCTGAAGCCTTCTTCTCTCAGCTCGTCAAAGTCATTCTCCGTCCAGCTTTGTTCCGTTGCTGGTGAGGAACTGCGTTCCTTTGAAGGAGGAGAGGTACTCTGCTTTTTAGAGTTTCCAGTTTTTCTGCTCTGTTTTTTCCCCATCTTTGTGGTTTTATCTACTTTTGGTCTTTGATGATGGTGATGTACAGATGGGTTTTTGGTGTGGATGTCCTTTCTGTTAGTTTTCCTTCTAACAGACAGGACCCTCAGCTGCAGGTCTGTTGGAGTACCTGGCCGGCCGTGTGAGGTGTCAGTCTGCCCCTGCTGGTGGGTGCCTCCCAGTTAGGCTGCTCAGGGGTCAGGGGTCAGGGACCCACTTGAGGAGGCAGTCAGCCCGTTCTCAGATCTCCAGTTGCGTGCTGGGAGAACCGCTGCTCTCCTCACAGCTGTCAGACAGGGACATTTAAGTCTGCAGAGGTTACTGCTGTCTTTTTGCTTGTCTGTGCCCTGCCCCCAGAGGTGGAGCCTACAGAGGCAGGCAGGCCTCCTTGAGCTGTGGTGGGCTCCACCCAGTTCAAGCTTCCAGGCTGCTTTGTTTACCTAAGCGAGCCTGGGCAATGGCGGGCGCCCCTCCCCCAGCCTCGCTGCCGACTTGCTGTTTGATCTCAGACTGCTGTGCTAGCAAACAGCGAGACTCCGTGGGCTGTAGGACCCTCTGAGCCAGGTGCGGGCTATACTCTCCTGAGGCACCGTTTCCTAAGCCCTTCAGAAAAGCACAGTATTCGGGTGGGGGTGGCCTGATTTTCCAGGTGCCGTCTGTCACCCCTGGAAGGGGAACTCCCTGACCCCTTGCACTTCCCGAGTGAGGCAATGCCTCGCCCCTGCTTCGGCTGGCGCACGGTGCGCTCACCCACTGACCTGCGCCCACTGTCTGGCACTCCCTAGTGAGATGAACACGGTACCTCAGATGGAAATGCAGAAATCACCCGTCTTCTGCGTGGCTCGCGCTGGGAGCTGTAGACCGGAGCTGTTCCTATTCGGCCATCTTGGCTCCTCCTCCCGACATTGTCTTTTATGATGGTTAAAAATTCAAAGCAACATAAATGACAAAAAACTGGATAATTACTTAAATTAATGTGATTCAATAAAGAAAACTATTAGACATTCATTAAATATTATGTTTTCTAAGAATAGTCAGTGATATAGGAGAATGTTTATGCTAAAATACCAGGTGATTACAAAATAGAAATCATACAAAATGATATACTAATGCTAGATCTATCAGCTAGCTTCTATAGCATTCTGGCCACTTTCCAGCCACAAGGCTGATTGTCTTAAGTACATCATCTCACATAATTTTCCAAGCAGACCAAAGAGGTAGATGCTTTTATTTTTCCAGTGTTACAGATGAGCAGGCAGGTTTTGGAGAGTACATAACTTGTCAAGGATCATACAGCTACGAGGTTTGAGCTGGGCTTTGAATACTGAGATTTACCTTCCTTTAATATATTTAGGATGAATAGGGTCTGGATCCTGTCCACCTTTGGATTAGCCTGTTGTGTGGCCAGCTTTCCTTGGTCACTGGGTTCCTCCCAGGACTCTGAGAGATTCCCAACATCTCCTTTCTCTTCACTGTGGATTACCATCTATGCCCTTCACCAATGTCTGATGATATAGCAAGGCTTCGCTTCTTGCCTCATTTCAATCATTTAATTTCCCACAGTTCTGAATATAGAATGTTTAATGAAATGTTCTGAAAAAATTACATCACTGAGATTGAAATGTATAAATTACAGCTAAACATTTCTGTTTCTCAGAGTCCCTTACCATTACTGCCATAGGGAATTCCCCACTGGCTGCCTCTTTCCCTCCAACTGGGCGTCCTGCCACATTGCTCGAGCTTTTCCTCTCTCCACCTCCTGTCTCCCCAGCTGTCAACTTCCAACCGTGTCTGAGTCTCTGTTAGCTGTCTGTGCTAAACATCCCAGACTAGGTTCTTGTATATTTTTGCATATCCCAAACTTCTTAAGATAATGTTGAATTTTTTAGGAGAAGAGGGCAGTGTCTTCTTGTACAAACACTTAGAATACCAGAACTACAAATTATTTTATACACATTTCAGGTAGTGCTTTCTACTTTCTAGATTTCCAAAGTTAAGATTTACCTTTGAAATAAAAAGTAATTTATTTATAAAAAATAAAATAAATTATTTTTTATGAAATACCCTTGTTTATTTTAATAATGCTTTTGCTAAAGGAGTTAGATTATTATTCCATATGTGCACTTACCAGCTGCACAACTTAGGAGAATTCCTTTTACCTGATTTGCTCTCAGTCTTCTCATCTATAAGAAGAAAGGTTGTCTCTGTCTTTTCCATACCTTTTCCCCTTGTTCATCAACTTTTCTGTTTTCTGCTCAGGAAATCCTATAATGAAGCCTCAGCCTGCCAAAGTGACCATATTTCCTAACTGTCACACCCAAATCTCCAATGAAAAATCCCTTATTAATAGGATTACCATATAATTTATCATCCAAATTGAGACAATTTTGAGAGTGTAAAGCAATGTTATTAATAATTATACCTCATAAACCAGAACAGTCTAGGCAACTGGACACCTATGGTCAACCTTTATCAGGAGAAGTTCATGCTTTGGGGCTTCCCCGTTTAAGAAAAGTAAGGGGGTTTTAAATGTTGAACATTTAAATTTTATCCAGAGGCCTCTATGCTTTATGAGAGTTGTGCATTTGGCACAATACGCTGTGTTAGATGTATTGTATAGATCACCTCTGTTTCTAATAAGAAGCTTCCAAAGTAGGACTAGGATATGGTTTGGCTGTGTCCCCACCCAAATCTCTAGAATTGTAGATCCCATTAACCCCACGTGTCATGGAAGGGAACCGGTGGGAGGTGATTGAATCATGGAAGTGGGTTCTTCCCGTGATGTTCTCATAAAAGTGAATAAGTCTCACGAGATCTGATGGTTTTATAAACAGCAGTTCCTTTGCACACACTCTCTTGCCTGCCACCACTTAAAACATGCCTTTGCTTCTCCTTCACCTTCCATCATGATTGTGAGGCCTCCCCACTCATGTGGAACTGTGAGTTGATTAAAACTCTTTTTCTTTATAAATTACCCTGTCTCAGGTATTTCTTCATAGCACTATGAAATGGACTAATTAATATAGGCTATTGACATTTGAACAATGGCTTCATTCACAAAGAGAAATGTAAGGACACAAGAATTTTTCACTATCTGCCTCATCAAATCCTATTGCCAGCCATTGGCACTGTCCAGAAGCAACCAATGCCTGTCCTTTAAATTCACACTTACTCTCACCTTAAATACTTTATCTACTGTGGTAAAATCTTCAGTGTCTTTGATGTAAAGCTTTCTGTCCTAATTTATATTTAATGTTTCAGAAGCTTGCTTCTGAAAGCATATTAAATATATGAGTGAATCAAATGCAAGTAGCACATACAAATTCTATTTTCTCTTTATGTAGCAATTCTTTTTGCCTATATTTGATTCCTTGTAAAGGATAAGAAGTAAAGGATAATTTGCTTCATTGTTTTTGGTAATTCCGAATTTACAAGAGGAGTTTGTTGTCCTTGAAAAATTCATTAAGTAAAGGTGTCCATTACCCATAACTGCAGCAGCAGTAAGTGGCTGTTATTCACCAACGGAAAAAAACTATGGTCCAAATGGAAGAACCTGAGGGACTCACAGTAGTTCACTTGTTTTCTTTAGCTTTTCCATTTTGTATTTCAATTAATTTTCCCTCTGACAAAAATCTAACAAGGAAACAGAATGGTAAGGCCATTTTGTTTAAAGAAATGTATCTAGGGAGAAAAGAGTACAGATGTAAAAGTGAGCAGACTGTATATTTAATTAATATTATAAAAATATAACGTGCTTCAACTGGCGCATGGAAATCTTATCCCTAGGCAGAAAAAACAATCTAGTATTAGGAATCCCAGAATAAAATCACTATACACACTCACATATACATAGATACAGTCATTGCTATAAACTAAGTGCAATTTTAGCTTAAAGAGGGACAGTGTTTTTGCCTCAACCATGCACACACATATCAATTATTTAATATACATTTATTAAGTGCCTACCATGTGCCATATACAGTGAGAAGTTCCATTATGTTATATATTTATATATAATATAAATCAAATTTTACTGCCTAAAAATTTAAATTTTAGTGGAAATCACAGATACATAGCAGTTGATTTCAATCCATTTCTGGTTAAATAATTGGTTATGTATAGAAAAATCTTACACAAAGAATGGTTTAACTTGTCTTCATTAAACTACATTCCTAAGAAAAACCTGGCAAGGTTTATTGCAAGCATACAAAAATATTTTGAAAATGCATTCCTTATTTCCTTAAAATACATTTTATCTACAATACATACATGTTTATTAACCCCTGGAAACTTTTATTAGGCTTTAGAAGATGTGCAAAATATATTTAGGAACAAATGGACCAGAAATATTAAACCATTAAAGAATTCACCTAAATTAAATAATTATACAGCAACAATATAATCTAATTTAGTATATGTCAAAAAATTTAAGTAGTTTATACGAAATTACAAACAAGAGTGTTACAGTTCTACCAGTCTGTGAAATTGAATGATGCAAAATATTAGAAGTGTTAGCAGTTTTAGTAGCATTCATTAAATCTTCAGTGTTTATGATGCATATTGCTATAGCCTTTTAGGTATTCAATGCGGGTATTTTACATTCTGAAAAAAATTCAGGTGTCATTTTGCACCATTTCAAAATGTAATAAGCATTTTCAATAATGAATGAAAAAGAAAATTCACAGTTCCGTATATTCTAAAAAATACTTCACTTCTTTTATGAGTTTTAGAAAGATATGTATAACAAATATTGATTAAGTAAGGAATTAAGAAACTATTGCTGTGTTTTTAAAGTTTGTGAAAATTAAGAATCTGCCATCTTTTGTCAGGGATTGAATGGATTTTTTTTCCTTCCAATATCAGTAGTGACTACAATCTACCTCATAATTATTGTTGAATTGAACCAAGGAAGTAATTGCTATGTCTATATTAAGGATACGTGAATTGCATTGCCTCTTACAGCACAGAAAGTCCTCTCTATTCCCTTCTTCTGATCGCAATTATTCTTCTCCTTATAACAATTAGTTTGTTTTTATTTGATAGATATTTTGAATTGTATATCTGACTAGGATTCCCCGAACGCACTAGCTGCAAGAAAGCATCTAACCTTAAGGCCTACTATGAGGAATTGGAGTAGGGTTTGGGTGCAGGGAGCATTAATTGGTTGCCTGAGGGATTTAATTTGTTCTATAAATGTGTTTTGTTTGGTTTGTTTTTGTAAATTATGTTTGAACAATCAGAAATTTTACAAATACACACAGGTTTAGAAATAGGTAAAGAAGCACACGTGCATAGAATTCTAGCAACAACATGAGGAATTTTAAAGGAAGTAAATGACCAAAGTCTCCACCATCCACATGACCTCATACTGGCCTCCTTCACTAATGTATAACATGTGCCTGTTTCCCGTTAATTATTTGGTTTTGCACCGTTTGGTTTTTGTAACATATTTCCCTTATTTATGGCTTCATTTCATGTTATTTTTCTTGCTTATTTTCTTTTTCCCTTTCACCACTATCTAACTTATAATATTGGTTCTGTATTTTAGTAGTTTTTATTCCTAATGTAGTTAAGTTATAAATAAAAGAAACAAAGGTTGATTAAATTTGATTTAATGTATTAGTTAAGTATTTATATCTCATCCTTTTATATTGTATTTTCACTTATCATTTTGTAGCTCTTTAAATCTCTTATGAAATGAGTTAGGGACTGTTATAAAGCCAATCTTAACTTTTTGAAAATCAAATTTTTACCAATGATTTCTTCGAACATTCCCACAATATCCACCAGATGAGCCTATTTGGCTGAAACATGGTCAGAGGAAAGTAGACAAATGTATGAGTGTCAATTTCCAGATAGCACAAAGAATCATCTGGTTGTGACAGGACTCCAGAAATCTCATTCTTCTATTTTGAAGTGCTCTGACATCTGCAGTGAGTGCTGCTGGATTTCTCCTTGAGCACCTGATTCTGTGTTTCACAATGTTTTTTCAATGTTACTATTTATTGAGCCCTTTCTATGTTTTGGGGAATAGACTAGATACTTAAAATATGTTATTTCATTTAGCCTGTTCTACAGCCCTGGGAATTTGGTATTATTGTATTCCTTAAAAAATGAGTCCACTGAGATTAGAGAGGCTAAATAACTTGCCCAAGGCCACGTAAGTAGGAAGTGGCTCAGCTAGTACTGATCCTGGGTTGAGTTACTCCAAGGAGTTACTCCCAATGTGTTTGTTACCCTTGGCACAGGAGAGTTATCAACCAAAGGAGCTGGCAAGATCAGATGGCACCTCTAAGAGTCTTACCTGCAATTAGAAACTGCCAAGGCAGCTGCTCTTATCATAACATTGTAGTAGAAAAGAGGTGGTAGGAGAAGAGTAGGCAAAAAACAGAAGAAGGAATTCTTATGTTCTCCTAGAAAAGAAAAGAAGAATCTAGTTATTTGACACTGCTGAGTTAATATGCAGTTTTTAAAAATAGCGACAGTCTCTTGAACAAAATCTAAACTTGACAGTCCATCATAACTTGGTGTGAATTCCACACACTCTCTACCGTTGCTTCTTACTATATTTGAGCTATAGTAGCAAATTTTCTGCTCCTAAAAACATGCCCTGCCCCAGGACCTTGTTATTCCCTGTGTTGTTAGACTTGTCCCTGGCTGATTTCATGATTGGCATCTCCTCCTTCAGGACTCAAATACTGAGGAAATTAAGGCAGCTTGCCTTATCCATCTTATCTAAACTACCTTACTCTCTCAATTATTTTCTATTCTATCACTCAATTTTTTTCTCGTAATATTTAACATTTTGAAGTAATTTTTAAAATTAATTTAATTTTAGGGATTTTTGGTAACTCTGATGCTTTTTGTTTGTTTACATCTGTTTCCTATTTTTCTAGTAATCGTTTCATGAATCATGATTTTAGATAATTATTGGCCACCTTTTTTATTTTTTTATTTTATGTATTTATTTATTTATTTTAGAAGGAGTATCGCTCTGTGGCCAGGCTGGAGTGCAGTAGCACCATCTTGGCTCACTGCAAGCTCCGCCTCCCGGGTTCACGTGATTCTCCTGCCTCAGCCTCCTGAGTAGCTGGGACTACAGGTGCGTGCCACTACGCCAGGCTAATGTTTTTTTTTTTTTTTTTGTACTTTTAGTAGAGACGGGGTTTCACCATGTTGGCCAGTATGGTCTCTATCTCTTGACCTCGTGATCCGCCAGCGTCGGCCTCCCAGAGTGCTGGGATTACAGGCATGAGCCACCGCTCCCAGCCTTTTTTTTTCTTTTTCTTTTTTTTTTTTTTTTTAATTATTATTATTATTATTATCATTATTATACTTTAGGTTTTATGATACATGTGCGCAATGTGCAGGTAAGTTACATATGTATACATGTGCCATCTGGTGCGCTGCACCCACCAACTTGTCATCTAGCATTGGGACCTTCCTTTAAGGCACCTTAGCCAAAAGGTTGAAATATCACCCAGCTCGCTTAGATTACCTCTTCCTGGATTTGAGTGTCAATCAAAGTATTTAAAGACTGAACTGTTTGGAGTCCATTTATCCCAATTGTTCCACACCGAAGACATTCCCCGTTAGTTTGTTATATAGATACTTAGAGCAGCCATAGTTTCTGTACAAATTTAATTCTTTAGTTATTTTTTGTTTGTTTTATGTTAAGTTAACCCATATTCTCTCAATACGTTATTTTACTTTCTCTTATAAGTTAAACAAAATCAGAAAGCATGGTTATCCTTTTCTGAATCTGCAAACCAAAATATAAGCCCCATGAGGTCAGAAAATCTGTTTGGTACATTAAACATCTGGAATAGTGTGTAATAGCTAGTGTGCATTTAATAATTGTTTTTAAATATAAAATGAATGAATACAATCTTCTGAGTGTCCTGAAAGGGGTCTTTAAAGCAGAGATAATTGGATTCAAGAGAGATGTCTGTTTCTAGTTTTAGCTCCTCTTCAGTGAGTTTGTTCCCACATCATATGAACTTGTTTTCCTCCAATAGTAAAGGCTTCTGACTCTTCTGTGGTCTGTTGTCACTTTTTGTGGAAGATGATATGCTCTGATTTACTGACTTGATCAGACTCAATTTACTAAACCATGTGACCTTTGGGCAAGTTTGTTAAGCACTCTCTAAATCTTAGTTTCCTTCTCTGCAAAGTGGATAACAATACGTGCTGTCTCATGGGTAATACCATGAACTCACCAGGCCCTGTTTGGTCTTTTGTTTCTAAGCACTCAGAGAGGTTCCTTTCTCAGGCTTTGCCAGTGAGTCAGGGCTATGTGACTAAGTGAAAATGATGCATGCTACTTTGAGGCCTGACCCCTAAAAGCTTAGACTCAATCCATTTCACATTCACTTTTCCCTGGTCTATTGGCCACTGCCATCCGGTGGAGAATACTAAGGACCCAATGGTCCAGGATAGTCAGTCTGGATGGCCTCCAAATGACTACATTTTACCTTCATGTGAATAAGCAGTAAACTGTAGTTTATTTAAAGCCACTAATATTTGGAATGTTGTTGTTGTTTTTATTGTTGTTACATCAGGTAACGTAACTTGATTAAGTAGATCTATAATTACAAGAATTCTAGTGAGGATTACTTAGGATAGAACCAGTACAAAGCATCACTCACAAAAGAAGTTTAAAAAAATATTATTCACATATTTCTCCACTGTTTTTTACCCCTGTCCAACATATCTTCACCAGTCCACTTTTACTCCCTTCTTACCTCTTAAATAAAAATGTCTTTCTATTGGATCATAAATACTATGCAATTTTTTATTCTAATCTATGGAACTTGGTCCATTACTTGCACTGATTTCTTTGAAATTTCTTTTGAAACTTTCTTTCTCCAATGGTTCATCTCTACCTATGAATACATTCCCATTTGATGCATCCATGAGGAATAATGCTTCACCTCTTCTATGGCCTTAATCTACAGTCATTTCCCTTGTATGTTATAGAAAAAAATTCTACTAAAAAAGTAATTTGGATCATTTGGATCTTCTTTTTCACTACTCTTTTACTCATAAAACATTTCATTCAATTTTTCATCTCCTTCATTCTACATAAATATTTTCTCAGAGATCGCTCATGTTGAAATGGTCAAATTAAATTTGCACTTTTTGACTGCTCTTTAGCACTAGAATTGTAGCTAAAATTACAATAACTGTCACCGCCAGTCTTTCTTCCCATGACAGTTCATGTCCCAGCATCTTATTCCCATGATCTCTTGGGAAATTAGCCACATTCAGGGTTTTTACCTCTCTCAGTGGATGCCTACTTTCTGTGTCTGGTCTTACTCTGTCTATTGAGATCTGCCTGGACCTTTCTAATGGTCTGTTAGACATAACTAACTGTTAAAATTTATTTTAACACCTAAACCTTTTCTTCCTTTTAAACTATTCTAAACATGTCTAAAAACAACCTCTTTATTCTCATATGGGCTCTCTCTTCCTTTTAAACATGCTAACTGTCATAATATTTTCAAAATACCTGCATTTGGAAATATAAGGCACCAGTTAGTTATCAGTCTTTCCCATGTTTAACTCTCAATTAGTTGAACAGTTTTCTCTACAAATTATCTTGAATACCACTTTTCCTTTTCCTCTTGGCTTGTTGAGTGATACCTCCAACCACTCATTTGCTCAAGTCAGAGAGACCCATCTGTAATTTGGCAATTGGACTTCTTTAATTTAACACTCCCTTAACCCCCAAATTCCAGCAACCCACCCATTCCTACAACTTCTAACTATAAAATAGTATTCAAATTCTTTTTCATTCATTCATCCCCATGGCCAGTATTTTGGATTAGCCTCCCAGGATCTGTCATTTCTATCACCAAGAAATTCTATCATAGCCATTCTTCTATCTCACTCAAATCCCCAAAATCCAGTATTTACAGTTCAACCACAGTGATATTTCTAACGTCAAATCTAACTTTTACTGTGTTTCAAAGGTTCTCCATTGTATTAAGATAAAGGGCAGAGTCTTTAAGTAAGCTTGTGTAGTTTCCATTTGTGAAGCCCAATTAAGTACTCATCCTCATCTTTAGTTTTCAATCATACTGTACATTCAATTAACAGTAATTATTTATTAGTAATATACTCAACATATCATATTTTCTTCTGTCTGAAGATCTACATGCATGACATTTACTGTTGTCAAAAAATTCTCTACCTCTGGCCATTTATCTGGATAACTGCAAGTCAACCCTATTTTCACTTAGAGAAAGGGTGACCACATAATTTATTGTTCAAGATGAGATTCTTTTGAGAGTAGCAAGAGTATTAGTAATAATTGCACCAAGAGAACAGACATACACAGTAACTATTCTGGGATAACTAGGATATATGGTCATACAAATTAGGTACACTTATCAGAAAAATTTTCTCATCATCAACCCCATGTTATTTATTTTTCATTACTCTTACATAGAATTCTATTTCTCTTATAAAATAATGTATTACATTTTATCACCAGGCAGTAAATCCCCTTACAGTAGCCACAATTAGAGCTGACTAGTCCCCATTCCACAACTATTCCAGGTTAGACTGGAATCAGATGTTTAGAGTGAGAAAGCTAATCTGCCAGCAGCAACAGCAGTAGCAAAACTTTCTGCCTTCCTACCCTCCACCAAATAGCACAGGAAGAGGCAGGCTCAGCAGCTTATAATTTGCTTCCCACTTAAAGATCACTCAGTGTATTAGTCCATTCTCAAACTGCTATAAAGAAATACTTGCAACTGGGTAATTTATAAAGAAAAGAGGGTTAATTGGCTCATGGTTCTGCAGGCTGTACAGAAAGTATAGTGGCTTCTGTTTCTTGGGAGGCCTCAGGAAGCTTCCAGTCATGGCAGAAGGCAAGGCAGGAGCAAGGCATCTTACATGGTGGGAGCAGGAGCAAGAGAGAGCAAGGGGAGAAGTATTGCGTATTTTTAAACAACCGTATCTCATGAGAACTCACCCATGATCACAAGTACAGTATCAGGGAGATGATGTAAACCAGTCATGAGAAATCTGCCCTCATGATCCAATCACGTCCCACCAGGCCCCACCTCCAAAATTCAACATCAGATTTGGTGGAGATACAGATCCAGACCATATCATTCTGCTCCTGGCCCCTCCTAAATCACATGTCCTTTTCACATTGCAAAACAAAAACATGCCTTCTCAACAATCCTCAAAGTTTAAAATCACTCCAACATTAACTCAAAAGTCCAAAGTCTCATTGGAGACAAGCCTAGTCCCTTCTGCTTATGAGACTATAAAATAAAAAAACAAGTTAGTTACTTCCAATCTACAATGGGGGTATAGACATTGGGTAAATATTTCCATTCCAGACGGGAGAAATTGGCCAAAAGAAAGGGACAACAGGCCCCATGCAAGTTCCAAAACCAGCAGGGCAGTCATTAAATCTTAAAGCTCCAAAATAATCTTCTTTAACTCCATGTCAGACATCCAGGACGCACTGATACAAGGGATGGTCTCCCGAGGTCTTGCACATCTCTGCCCCTATAGCTTTGCAGGGTTTAGCCAGCATGGCTGCTCTCCGAGGCTGACGGTGAGTGCCTGCAGACTTTTCAGGTGCAGGGTGAAAGCTGTTTGTGGATCTATTATTCTGCAGTTTACAGGATGGTGGCCCTCTTCTCACAGCTTCACTAGGCAGTGTTCCAGTGAAGACTGTAGGGGCTCCAACCCCAAATTTCCCCTCTGCACTGCCCTAGTAGAGGTTCTCCATGAGGGCTCCATCCCTGCAGCAGGCTTCTCTCTAGATATCCAGGCTTTTCCATACATCCTTGAAATTTAAGCAGAGGCTCCCAAACCTCAATTCTTGGACTCTGTATACCCACAGGCTTAACACCACATGGAATCTGCCAAGGCTTATGGATTGCACCCTCTGAAGCAGCAGCCTGAACCGTACGTAGGCTCCTTTGAGCCATGGCTGGAGCTAGAGCTACTGGGATCCAGGGAACAGTGTCCCAAGGTTTCACAGGGAAGTGGGGCATGGGGTCTGGCCTATAAAACCATTCTTTCATTCTAGGCTTCTGGGTCTGTTATGGGAGGGGCTGCCAAGAAGTTCTCTGAATTGCCCTTGAGGCCTTTTCTGCATTGTCTTGGGTATTAGCACTTGGCTCCTTTTTACATATGCAAATTTCTGCACTCTGCTTGAAGTCCTCCCATGAAAATGGACTTTTCTTTGCTACATCATGGCCAGGCTGCAAATTTTTCAAATGTTTACTCTCTGCTTCCCCTATAAATCTAAGTTCCAACTTAAGGTCATTTATTTGCTAACTCATATGAGCATAAGTTGTTGGAAGCAGCCAAGGCACCCCTGAATGCTTTGCTGCTTAGAAGTTTCTTGCACCAGATATCCTAAATCATCACTCTGAAGTTCAAAGTTCCATGGATCCTTAGGGCAGGGGCACAATGCAGCCAAGCTCTTTGCTAAGCATAACAAAAGTGACATTTCTTCCAGTTCCTCATTTCCACCTGAGACTTCATCAACCTTGCCTTCAGTGGCCATATCACTACCATCATTTTGGTCATAACCATTCAACCCATCTCTAGGAAACTCCAAACTTTCCCTCATCTTCATATGTTCTTCTGAGTCCTCTACAGTTTTTCAACCTTTGCCCATAACCTGGTTCCAAAGTTGCATCCACATTTTCATGTATCCTTGCAGCAATGTACCACTTCTGAAACCAATGTTCTGTATTAGTCCATTCTTGCTTTGCTATAAAGAAATACCTGGGACTGGGTAATTTATAAAGAAAAGTGGTTTAATTGGTTAATGATTTAATTGGTTAATAATGGTTAGTGGCTGTGCAGGAAGCATAGTGGCTTCTACCTCTGGGGAGGCCTCAGTAAAGTTGTAATCATGGTGGAAGGCAAAGAGAGAGGAAAGCATCTCACATGGTGGGAGCAGGAGCAAAAGAGAGAAGGTGGGGAAGTGCTACACACTTTTAAACAACCAGATCTCATGAGAACTCACTCACAATTGCAAGAATGGTACAAAGGGATAGTGCTAAACCATTTATTTGAAATCCATCCCCCATGATCCAATCACCTCTCACCAGGCCCCATCTCCAGCACTGGGGATTACAATTCAACATGATATTTGGTGGGGAGGAAGATCCAAACCACATCAATTAGCAATAGCAGGCAATTTCAGAAGATACCTTCTACATCACCAGAAAGGATTGAGCTGGGGCCCCAGCAGTGCAAGCAGAACAAAGAAAACAAGGTAAGTAAACTTTCATTGGAACTAAAGTCCACAAAAGTCCACCAGAACCTATACACTAAAGTTAAACAGGATGACTACAAGCTAAAGTAGAAGCTCCTTGTGTAATACCCACCCTTTGAGTATGGGTTGGTTTTAGTTATTTGCTTCCAGAGAATAGAAATTTCTTCCATGATTCAGCTGCATAATATTGTTACTTGTCTTTCTTGCTAGTAGACTTTCATGCTCTCGCTCTCTCTCTGTCTCTCTCTCTCCCTCTCCCTCTCTCTCTCTTGCTGGCAGAAGAAATCTTAAAAGTTTGAGAAGAAAATATGGTAAATAACTAAGAGAAATCTCTGGTCAATACTCAACAAGTCCTTCAGTCCAACAATATTCCATACATGAAATCCTGCCAATAACCAGGTAAGTAACCACAGAAGCATATAATTCCCCTGTTGAACTTTCACAACCCAGCTTGTGACCTTCACTGCAGGTTAAAGAGAGATCATGAATCAGAGGACCCAGTTAAGCTATGACCAGAGTCCTGGCCCATTGCAACTGTGAGGTAAGTGCATGTTGTTTAGGCTGCTAAACTTGTGGTTATTTGTTTCACAATAGTAAGTAACTTATAAAAATGCTCTGTACTCTTGATCCTCATTATCAATGAAACATCTCATTATTCATGTAGGGACACTGAATTCTTAAAAATCAAGGTAAACTATCTTGAAAACAAAGCCCAAGGAGTTGAAGCATTTTCATATATCCTCCTTCACCTGCTAGAGGTCAAGTTAAAGAAGTCACTATCACTATTACTGTTGTAGAAAAGGTACTCCTTTTCCTTTATTCAGGCTGTTACTTGTGCTTAGGATAAATGTTTGTGGCTTCTATGGTTAACTAGCTGAAACATAAAGGCTTTGGTTATTTTATGTTTCCTTCAAAGGCCATTTGTAGCATTGATTTAACCCACAAGCACTTTGGACATTGTTTTTGTCTCAATCACTCAAGCAGGTGGTTCTGTACAATGTAGAACACAGCTTAAAGGGAAAAACATAGAAAGACATCAACTCTACAAGCAGGTTCTGTAGTGGCTCTGGAAACATTGTGAAGTAACTCTATGCACAATATTATTGATACCTATTTGGAATTTTCCTATAATGGGACAAATTTAATATACAATCTATTTACATTATAGAATCTTTCCTAACGCACCTGTGTCTCACTCCCTAGCTGCTGAATTTGTATGTTTTATCTAATGGAAGTTGATATTGAGCAATGATGGAAGAATTTGCATACAAGGCAATAAAGCCTCCTATATGGTATTATTGTTGTTAGGGAAATTAATAGTAGCTTCCACAGCAAACAAAACTACTCTTTTTGTCTGAACACAATAAAAGTCTATTTCTTGCTATGTCAAATCTAACGCAGATGTTCCTCGATGGTGGGAGAACTGCCTGTGGTTTTTCAGAGATCCACACTATACATCTTGTAGTTCTTCTATTCTCTAGGGCTGCAGAGATGTATACTTGATCCTTTGCTTTCAGCTGCTAGTCAGGAGAAAGGCAGAAGATCATGTGAGAAAGAATTTTCTGGGCCAGTTCCAGAAATGGTTTACACAGTCCACTAGACAAAAGCGAGTCCAACAGCCACATCTAACTGCAAAAGAGGCTGGGAAATGTAGTCTAATTTTGTGCCCAGGAAGAAAATGAGAACTGGTAAATATAGACTGTCATGGAGGTAGATTAAAAGAATGCAAATATTAGTACAAATAGATTAAAGACTGCAGAAATATGGCACATGATTTATGCAACTTAATTCCAACATAAATCAGTATTTATAATAGAAAATTTATTTTAAAGAATTTTATACTATATAAATAATAAAATTAATGTAATAATGCAACAGTGTGTTCTAACTGTGGTTTTATTGTAATTTCACCTTTTGATAATAATCATCTTACCTATTTCCTAATTAGCTCTGTCAAGTTATTTTCCTTTTCCCCATTTTCTGTTCGTTTCTCCTTGGTAGGTTATATTCCCTTCTCATCTTCTTAAGGGAAGCTTGCATTTTGTACTATACCATATTGCATGAAATAATTCATTCTGCATAAAACATGTTTGGATACACTTTCTAGACTGGGTTAGGTTTTCAAAGGATTTTTATTGGAACTAAACACATTCTACAATCCTGTACCATACTAGAAATAGAAGTTGCATATGCTGCCTCTTGGGAAGTAGAGCCGTTAAGTGGTATCCTGGAGTTCAATAGCTGCAAGAATGAAGTAAATGACCAAGAGATGAAGGAAAATGGGGGGAAAAATCTAGCCCTTGCTACCAACTTCAACAAGTAGTATTTAGTGGCTGCTCATGTTGTCTCAGTGGACAGAGAGCATCTGTCCACTGAGCATCTGAAGGCATGAATCTCTTACTACCCCAGTAAAGGTCACATATTGTTATGCTCTAGCCTAAGCTGAAAGATCTCATGGTCATGACCTTGACGAATTTCCTAGGCTACTGGTGTCAGGATGCACCCTTGATCTGCAATGTTTTATATTGTTCTCTGGGTTTGTTTCCTGAGAAGGAGGTCATGCTGGACCTGCAGTTCAGAGTGACTTAAGTAACCCTGACATTGCAATTGGCATTGTCTGCTCAAAAAGCTGTTATTAAAAATAAGTGTTTGAGGAAAAATTGTTGTTCTTATTCTGTTCCATTATCTCATATGGAACGTGAAAGTTTATTTCCATATTTGTCTTCTCTTAGCTAGCTTATATGCCTCTGAAATATTAGATATTTTGTAAAATAAACTTAAATGCTAAGTTACATAGAAGTATCTTTGTATAGAATTGGTTATACCTAAAAGACCAGAAATCACTTGAATTAAAACAGTGAAAGCCACAGAGAACACACCGTAAAACTTTGTTCTGCTTCTCCTTTCTCTGCTTCTACCCCACTGATAGTTCTCGGTGGCATTTTATAGACCCAAAGAAAGAGAAAACAGGTATTTTCTAGTTTCTTTTGTTCCTTTTATAAAAAATACTTCAAGTATAAAATGCACAATATATTACTTATACATACATACATATATTTTTATAAAATGAACACACATCTTATTAACATACTAGCCACTTCTTTTAAAGTCAACATTTATACTTAGAGTGAAAGTTAATTTAAAAATAAAATCTCTTTTTCCCAACTTTTATTTTAAGTTCAGGGGTACATGTGCTGGGTGCGCAGGTTTCTAACAAAGGTAAACAATGTGTGTGCCATGGTGGTTTGCTGCACAGATAATCCCATCACCTAGGTATTAAGCCCGGCATCCATTAGCTATTCTCCCAGATGCTCTCCCTCCTCCCACCCACACCCTCAGACAGGCCACAGTGTGTGTTGTTCCCCCAACCCACGTGTCCATGTGTTCTCTTTATACAGCTCCCAAAGTCTTATCCTAACTATACTTTGATAGTGTGTGAATGGGTATGTGTGTATATTTTACCATATACACATGAACCTTTAAATATCATCAGTCTGTGGGTCAGAACTGTGACTGTTTGCCATCAAGGAACTGGGTATTATCTGAAGGAATTTGTTTTCTGAGTTTTGGAGAGAGAATAGGAAGAGTTCGATTAGCAAGAGATTTATCAGAAAATACGTCTCATCTGAATCTATTTGGTTTCTGATATACCATATTTGGGATAAATAACTAATATGTCAAATACTGTATGCTTCAAGTTTTTGTATTATTATTATACCTTAAGTTCTGGGATACATGAGCAGAATGTGCAGGTTTGTTACATAGGTATACACATGCCATCGTGGTTTGCTGCACCCATCAACCTGTCATCTACATTAGGTATTTCTTCTAATGCTTTCCTTCCCCTACCCCTGCCACCCACCGACAGGCCCCTGTATGTGATGTTCCCCTCCCTGTGTCCATGTGTTCTCGTTGTCCAGCTCCCACTTATGAGTGAGAACATGCGCTGTTTGGTTTTCTGTTCCTGTGTTAGTTTCCTAAGAGTGATGGTTTCCAGCTTCATCCATGTCCCTGCAAAGGACATGAACTCATCCTATTTTATGACTGCATAGTATTCCATTGTGTATATGTGCCACTTTTTCTTTAACCAGTCTATCATTGATGGGCACTTGGGTTGGTTCCAAGTCTTTGCTATTGTGAATAGTGCTGCAATAAACATACGTTTGCATGTGTCTTTATAGTAGAATGATTTATAATCCTTTGGGTAAATACCCAGTACTGGGATTATTGTCTTCCAGTTTTAAGTGACAGAATCCATATTGACTGACACAAAACAATATTTTCCCACATAATACAACATCCATAACTAGCTATTTAACACACTTGATTTGGCAGCTCGATAATGCCAGAAATTATGAAACTATTTTCAGTAAATTTTTGGCTTTCTCTTATGGTTGAAACATGACTACACTACTTCCAAGTTCCATATCTTTATATGATAACACCAAAACCACAATGAGAAAATAGGAAACGGTCATATTTGATTAGATAGAAAAACCTTTCCCAGAAACTTCTTCACAGATTTCAATTAGATCTTGATATAATTTGGATATTTGTCCTTGCCCAAATCTCATGTTGAATTATAATCACCAATGTTGGAGGTGGGGCCTGGTGAGAGGTGTTTGGGTCATGTGGGTGGATCCCTCATGGCTTGGTGCTGTCTTCGCAATAGTGAGTTAGCTTTTATGAGATCTGTTTGTTTAAAAGTGCATGCTACCTCCCTACCCTCTCTCTTGCTCTCACTATGGCCATGTGATGTGTCTGCTCCTGCTTTGCCTTCCGCCATTAATAAAAGCTTCCTGAGGTCTCCCCAGAAGCTGACCTGATGCTGGCACCGTGCTTGTACAGCCTGCAGAAACATGAACTAATTAAAATTCTTTTCTTTATAAATTACCCAGTCTCAGTTATTTCCTTTTTTTTTTTTTTTAGGCAGAGTCTCACTCTGTCCTCCAGGCTGGAGTGCAGTGGTGTGATCTTGGCTCACAGCAACCTCTGCTTCCTGGATGCAAGCAATTCTCCTGCCTCAGCCTCCCTAGTAGCTGGGATTTCAGGCATGTGCCACCAAGCCCGGCTAATTTTTATATTTTTAGTAGAGACGGGGTTTCACCATGTTGGCCAGGCTGATCTCCTAATCTTGACCTCAGGTGACCCACTCACCTGCCTCGACCTCCCAAAGTGCTGGGATTACAGGCATGAGCCACCGCTTCCTGCCCAGGTATTTCTTTAGAGCAATGCAAGAACAGCCTAACACAAAAAGGTCTTATTGACCAAGATTGGTTTGTGTTCCCACGATCTTGCTACAAGGAAATTGACTTTTTGGCATTTGCAGACTCTGTCACAAGAAGTAGACTATGCCAACCAGGAGAGGGGAAAGAAAATGACTATTGAGTGGGCATCCAGCAGTATATATCACCGCATGTGTGATATAGATTGTTTTATGTAAATATGCTCTATTAGTCAGGGTAAACTAGATTATTATCTATTAACTAATAATCCTGAAGGCTCATGCTTGATGTTCATTTTATTTGGGTTGTTGATGGGGATCCCGATGAGTATAAACCTCATTTGGGAATTCAGGCTGAAGCTTCACTGGTTGCCATAACAGGAGGAAAAAAAGATGAATTGTGCATCAATTCCTAAAGACTTTCATCTACAAGTGATATCCTCATTACTGCTCACATTTTATTGTTCAATGCAAGTCACATGACCATTCCTTGCTGCAAGTAAAGTTAGGACGTATCATTTTTAGCTGATTGACCTGTGTCCATCTGAAACTTCTTTCACTGTGGAAGAAGGGGGAGAATGGATATTAGAAAAAAGTAAATAATACCTGTCACAACTGTTTAACAGTCCGGTTGTAGTAGACAGAATAATGGCCCCCAAAGATGTATACATCCTAGATCTGGGAACATGAAAATATGTTACTTTCCATGGGGAATTATAGGCTATTAATTATCTCAAGTTCAGAGCCTGTTATTGGTCTATTCAGAGACTCCACTTCTTCCTGGTTTAGTCTTGGGAGGGTATATGTGTCCAGAAATTCATTCATTTCTTCTAGATTTTCTAGTTTATTTGCGTAGAGGTGTTTATAGCATTCTCTGATGGTAGTTTGTATTTCTGTGGGATCAGTGGTGATATCTTTATCATTTTTTATTGTGTCTATTTGATTCTTCTCTCTTTTCTTCTTTATTAGTCTTGCTAGTGGTCTATCAATTTTTTTGATCTTTTCAAAAAACTAGCTCCTGGATTCATTGATTTTTTGAAGAGTTTTTTGTGTCTCTAGCTCCTTTAGTTCTTTTCTGATCTTAGTTATTTCTTGACTACTGCTAGCTTTTGAATTTGTTTGCTCTTGCTTCTGTAGTTCTTTTCATTGTGATGGTAGGGTGTCAATTTTAGATCTTTCCTGCTTTCTCTTGTGGGCATTTAGTGCTATAAATTTCCCTCTACACACGGCTTTAAATGTGTCCCAGAGATTCTGGCACATTATGTCTTTGTTCTCATTGGTTTCAAAGAACATCTTTATTTCTGCCTACATTTCGTTACTTACCCAGTAGTCATTCAGGAGCAGGTTGTTCAGTTTCCATGTAGTTGTGTGGTTTTGAGTGAGTTTCTTAATCCTGAGTTCTAATTTGATTGCACTGTGGTCTGAGAGACAGTTTGTTGCTATTTCTGTTCTTTTACATTTGCTGAGGAGTGCTTTACTTCCAACTAGGTGGTCAATTTTGGAATAAGTGTGATGTGGTGCTGAGAAGAATGTATATTCTGTTGATTTGGAGTGGAGAGTTCTGTAGATGTCTATTAGGTCTGCTTGGTGCAGAGCTGAGTTCAATTCCTGGATATCCTTGTTAACCTTCTGTCTCATTGATCTGACTAATATTGACAGTGGGGTGTTAAAGTCTCCCATTATTATTGTGTGGGAGTCTAAGCCTCTTTGTAGGTCTCTTAGGACTTGCTTTAAGAATCTGGGTCGTCCTGTATTGGGTGCATATATATTTAGGATAGTTAGCTCTTCTTGTTTAATTGATCCCTTTACCATTATGTAATGGTTTTCTTTGTATTTTTTCATCTTTGTTGGTTTAAAGTCTGTTTTATCACAGACTGGGATTGCAATCCCTGCTTTTTTTTTTGCTTTCCCTTTGCTTGGTAGATCTTCCTTCATCCCTTTATTTTGAGCCTATGTGTGCCTGTGCACATGAGATGGGTCTCTTGAATATAGGACACTGATGTGTCTTGACTTTTTATCCAATTTGCCAGTCTATGTCTTTTAATTGGGGCATTTAGCCAATTTACATTTAAGGTTAATATAGTTATGTGAGAATTTGATCCTGTCATTATGATTTTAGCTGGTTATTTTGCCTGTTAATTGATGCAGTTTCTTCATAGCATCGATGGTCTTTACAATTTGGCATGTTTTTGTAGTGGCTGGTACCATTTGTTCCTTTCCATGTTTAGTGCTTCCTTTGGGACCTTTTGTAAGGCAGGCCTGGTGTTGACATAATCTCTCAGTATTTGCTTGTCTGTAAAGGATTTTATTTCTCCTTCACTTATGAAGCTTAGTTTGGCTGGATATGAAATTCTGGGTTTAAAATTCTTTTCTTTAAGAATGTTGAATGTTGGCCCTCATTCTCTTCTGGCTTGTAGAGTTTTTGCTGAGAGATCTGCTGTTAGTCTGATGGGCTTCCCTTTGTGGGTAATCCAACCTTTTTCTCTGGCTGCCCTTAACATTTTTTCCTTCATTTCAACCTTGGTGAATCTGATGATTATGTGTCTTGCGGTTGCTCTTCTCGAGGAATATCTTTCTGGTGTTCTGTGTTTTTCCTGAATTTGAATGTTGGCCTGCTTGCTAGGTTGGGGAAGTTCTCCTGGATAATATCCTAAAGAGTATTTTCCAACTTGGTTTCATTCTCCCCATCACTTTCAGGTACACCAATCAGATGTAGATTTGGTTTTTTCACATAGTCCCCTATTTCTTGGAGGATTTGTTCATATCTTTTTACTCTCTTTTTCTTTAAACTTCTCTTCTTGCTTTATTTCATTAATTTGATCTTCAGTCACTGATACCCTTTCTTCCACTTGATCAAATTGGCTACTGAAGCTTGTGCATGAATCACGTAGTTCTCCTGCCATGGTTTTCAGCTCCATCAAGTCATTTAAGGTCTTCTGAAAACTGTTTATTCTATTTAGCCATTCATCTAATCTTTTTTCAAGATTTTTAGCTTCCTTGCAACGGGTTTGAACATCCTCCTTTACCTCGGAGCAGTTCATTATTACCAACCTTCTGAAGCCTACTTCTGTCAACTTGTCAGTCATTCTCCATCCAGTTTTTTTCCCTTGCTGGTGAGGAGCTGCAATCCTTTGGAGGAGAAGAGGCACTCTTATTTTTAGAATTTTCAGCTTTTCTGCTCTAGTTTCTCCCCATCTTTGTGGTTTTATCTCCCTTTGGTCTTTGATGTTGGTGACCTAAAGATGGGGTTTTGGTGTGGATGCCTTTTTTGTTGATGTTGATGCTATTCCTTTCTGTTTGTTAGTTTTCCTTCTAACAGTCAGGTCCCTCAGCTGCAGGTCTGTTGGAGTTTGCTGGAGGTCCACTCCAGACCCTGTTTGCCTGGGTATCTCCAGCAGAGGCTGCAGAGCAGCAAATATTGCAGAACAGCAAATTTGGCTGCCTGATCCTTCCTCTGGAAGCTTTGTCCCAGAAGGTCACCTGCCTGTATGAGGTGTCAGTCAGCCCCCACTGGGAAGTGTCTCCCAGTTAGGCTACACAGGGTTCAGGGACCCACTTGAGGAGGCAGTCTGTCTGTTCTCAGAGCTCAAACACTGTGCTGGAAGAACCACTGCTCTCTTCAGAGCTGTCAGACAGGGACGTTTAAGTCTGCAGAAGTTTCTGCTGTCTTTTGTTCAGCTATGCTCTTCCCCCAGAGGAGGAGTCTATAGAGGCAGGAAGCCTTGCAGCACTGCAGTGGGCTCCGCCCAGATCGAGCTTCCCAGCCACTTTGTTTACCTACTCAAGCCTCAGCAATAGTGGACACCCCTCCATCTGCCAGGCTGCTGCCTCATAGGTCGGTCTCAGACTGTTGCTCTAGCAGTGAGCAAGGCTCCTTGGGTGTGGGACCTGCCAAGCCATGTGTGGGATATAATCTCCTGGTGTGCTGTTTGCTAAGACCTTTGGAAAAGTGTAGTATTTAAGCAGGAGTGTCCCATTTTTCAAGGTACAGTCTGTCACAGCTTCCCTTGGCTAGGAAAGGGAAATCCCCTGACCCCTTGCCCCTCCCGGGTGAGACAATGCCCTACCCTGCTTCGGCTAACCCTCCGTGGGCTGCACCCACTGTCCAATCAGTCCCAGTGAGATGAACCAGGTACCTCATTTGGAAATACAGAAATCACCCATCTTCTGCATTGATCATGCTGGGAGCTACAGATCAGAGCTGTTTCTATTTTGCCACCTTGGAACAGGACTCTTCTCCGTTACTTTTTTATTGACCTATGTGTTTATCCTTATACCCTACCACAATGTCTTGGTTACTGTTGCTTTGTAGTAAATTTTGAAGTTGAGAAGTGTCAGTGCTCCTACTTTTTTCTTCCTCAAGATTGTTTTGGCTATTCAGGGTTTTTGTAATTTCATTTAAATTTTAGATTAAGCTTGTCAATTTCTACAGAAAAATTCTGGGATTCCTACAGTAATTTCGTGGTATCTCTAGATCAGTCTGAGGGATATTGCCATCTTAATAATGTTATTTTTTCAGTCTATGAACAAGAAACAATTTTCCATTGATTTCGATGTTTTTAAATTTCCTTAAACACTGTTTTGTAGTTTTCAGAGTATAAGTTTTGCACTTCTTTTGTTAAATTTATTTTTAAATTTTTATGCTATTTTAAAGGAAGTTGATTTGGTAATTTTGTTTTTGCATTGTTCATCCCAAGTGTATAAATATACAATGTATTTTTCTGTATTGATCTTATATCCTCCCGCCTTGCTGAATTTGTTATTACTTCTAAGAGTTTTTTAGTGGATTCTTTGTCCACGTACAAGATCACATCACCTACAAACAGAAATAGTTTTCCTTCTTTTTATTGTTTTGGCTCTTCTTAATTTCTTTTACTTTCAGACCACCCTGCTTAGAACCTAGAGTACACTACTGAATAGAAGTGCTGATAGTAAAACTTATTGCCTTGTTCCTGATCTTAGGGAGAAAGGATTCAGTCTTTCACCATTAAGTATGATGTCAGCTTTACATTTTTGTAGCTACCATTCATCAAGTGAAAGAAGTTGCAATCTATTCCTAGCTTCTTGACTGTTTTTATCATAAAAGTTTTTTGATTTTTCTTCATCTATTAAAATGACCATGTGTTGATTAAATTATTTCACATCATATATTACACCAATTGGTTGCATATATAATTGCTGCATGTAAATTTTAGGGTTGATATTTCTTTTCTTTTGCTGAAATATAAAAAGTATTATGTCACTTTCTTCTGATATCCATGGTTTCAGATGAAAACTCTTGTGTCATTATCCCTTCCTTCCTGCACCCTAAATAAAAATAAAAAAGAAAACAGATAATGCACTAATTCCTACCCATCCTGTAGTAACCAAATCAATTGTTTCTTCTTTTTACATCTTTATATATTCTTTAAGGACCTTATTTTTAGTTCCAAATGATTTTTTAATATGTAGTATTTTTGCTTATCTCTGCTAGTCTGTGAATTTCATGAAGACATTAACTCTATATAATCCAATTTTATACCTCAACATCTAGGACAGTGTATTATAAGTAGTAGACATTGGTTACTTACCAAATTAAGTAAAATTATTCTACAGTCTCTTCTCTCTGAGTGAAACATTAATTTGTTTTTAAGAGGCTTAATTTCATTTTTTGGCTCAACATCTGTCCACATAAACACATTTCTTAAATTTCATTGGAATAAATAGAAAGTCAGTTTTGAAATACAAATGTTCTCTCTTCACACTCCTTTAAGGAACATGAAGTAAATAGCACAACTATATTTCTTTGCCGTAAAATGAAGAATGCTGTTCTTGAAATTAGTAGCACCGTGAATTGCAATTTACATTCAGAAATTATGAACAAATCTATTTTATTTTTTAAAAGACAGTGTTTTCCCCAGAAAAACACAGATCCATGCTTTATTCTGTTTCATTCAAATATATGGCTGTAAATCAGGCATCAAGTGGAATGCATGAAAACTTGGCGTGTAGAAGCACTTTTGCATAACCAAAAATTGAGATCAATGAAGCTAATCTGAAATCCCATTGACAAATCTGTTGTGCATTTAATAACATTTTTACCTAGAGAAGCAAAAAGAAATCATAGGATTTATTATATGCTACAGAATGATACACACCTAAGTGTTGAATAAAACCTCCAGAGAGTCATCAGTTTATTTAAAGAGAACTTGGAAATGCAAGAGAGATCCCTCTGCCAAAAGAAGTTCTTAATATATGGTTCCTGCCAGTGTGCTGGGTTTGTTAACAAGTTTCTGTACCAATATACAAGGCTACAAGCTTTTCTTAGGACACTGCCTACAATGTTTGTTCAAGAACGTCTATTTTGAAGCAGCATACCACACTTTTCAAGCCTTCTGTTCTACACACACATACACACACACACATGCACAAACATAGACACACACAATCGTCTTTGTTTTAAAATTATGTTAACAATAAAAGTTTGTATTACATTCACAGTATGAGCCTCTTTATTCCAAAATTTTAAGAAATCTGGAACATTAATTATGCAGCATTTCAATACAGGGCATGCAATTCTATGTGTGTGACAAATTCATTCACTTCATTGATCATCAGAGAGGGTTTTGAATGAGTTTGTGTCAATATTTCTTTCTTTGGGAATTAAAGTTTGTGATTATGAATGTCAACTTCTAATATTTTCTTAAAGTCACTCAAAACCACTTTATTGAGTACCCATCCTACATTATTAACTAGAGCAGTAGATCCTAGACCTGGAAACACATTGGAATTCTATGAGGAACTTTTTGAAAATGAACTCACTTCGAAACCACTGAATCAAAAACTCAGGGTGAAGGAAAGAATAAAATCAGGATTCTACCAGCCCTGCAAGTTTGGGAACCAGTGCACTAAGCACTCTGTCAAATCTATTAGAGGCTATGAAGTTGTATGAGTTAAAATTCTTCAAGTTAAAGGAAAACTTAATTCAAACTGAATTTCAAGTGAATGGAAACAATTGTTTAAAGCTGGCTCTTAAACTTGGAAGCCATAATAAATGGTTATTTTTTAGCCATTGAATTTTGAGGTGGCTTCTAAGGAGCATCACTTGTGGCAAGAGATAATTGGTGCAACTATAGTCAGAATCGCTGCATGAAGCTGAGCCCTGCACAATCATAAGTGAAGCCTGAACCTGTGGCTGGGGCAACCTGTAGCTGGCGCAATATCATAGGCCAATTGGCTTAAGTCCATTTACTTGAAGTAAATACTGTGTTGATGAGGATAGTAATACTAGAACCAGTCGGGGACTTTCTCTGGATCTGGGATGCTGCACAATGGGAGAGGGCAGGATGGGTTTAGGAAAGACTTTGGGTGATTCAAAAGGAGTGAAAAGCATGAAACTATCAATCCAGTTTCAAGGCTATACTAACATATATGGAGTAAAATCTTACAATAATAGCGTAAGAAACTAGATTGTGGTGAAATTGCACAATGTAGACTATAAATATAGTAGAAATTCAAAGATAAAGGAATAAATGAGAACTGGAGACATCAACACAGGTTTCACTGGGAAGGTAGAGTTATAATTATACTTTGAAAGACAGGCTAGGTGTGATAAAGTAGGAAGAGAAATTCTTAGTGATCTCTTTAGGACAAAGGCCAAAAGCTCTTTAACACTGTGAATGGAAGATTGTTGCTGTATTTGAGGTCATTGCATGCAGAAAGATTATTTAGGATTACTACAATTTTTAAATTAATATTCAATGTATTAAAGCTATAAATTCAAAGGCTTAGTTTTTATAAAGCATTTAGATTTAATTTACAAACGTGATTCTATTTATAAATTCAGTAAATTAAGTATGACTTTTAAGAGAGATATTACAGCTTAGTTAATTAAATTTTGTAAATATTTTAAACACCATGTATACACTTAATATATTTGATTTTCTTTTATATGCAATTCAACTATCTGAATATCAAACGAAACTGCCCCAAGAGCTTAACTGATTCCTATAAACCTAATAAATTAGAGATATAAATACAGTAAATCTTAAATGATCTTACATATTCTAATATTATTTGCAAAACCTTGAAGAATTATTTTAACTTAAAATTATAAGCTTAAGACAATTATTCAAGTATATATTTTAAACTAGAATCATAAGATTTGTCTGGTAGATCAGTGCAATTGTTTGAATATGTTCCCCAAATTCATGTGTTGAAAACTAAATTGCAACTGCAACAAAGTAGAGAGGTGGGGTCTTTAAGTGGTGATTAGGTCATGAGGGCAGAACTCTCATGAATGCGTTAATGCCATTATTGAGGAAGTGGTTAAGTTATCTTGGAAATTGGATCCTGAAAAATTATGAGTTAGGCCCTCTCTTTCCCTCTCAATCATGTGGTGCCTTCTGCCATATATGACTCAAGAAGGACCTCACCAAAGGTAGCCCCTTGATTTTGGACTTCCCAGCCTCTGGAACCATGAACCAAATAAATTTTTTATCATGATAAATTACCCAGTCTGTGTTATTCTGTTTCACAAGCACAACACAGACTAAGACAATCAACAATCATTAACTAGAGGTGGTATTTCTGCCTCCCTAGGGGTTGGGGGAGCTTTTGATGCGTGAGAAGGTACTTTGGTTGTCACAATGCCCGGGGACTACTATAGGCATTTAGAGGGTGGTGATTAAGAATGTTTACAGTCCTGCAATATATGAGAGCCAAAAGCATGCCCCTTGAGTATATAAGATAATGTAGTTTTGATTCTTCCAGAAGCTGACCCTGACATGATTCAAAAGTAAGTAATCTATTTGGGAATAAAGGAAACACTGATTGGTAAATAAGAAGCAAGACAGGAAAGGAAAAAGATCAATAAAGTGTTCTTTACCAAGCAAGTTACCACTGAGGGCAATAAGGACATAATTCAACTGAGGAAGCTTTAAGAGTAAATGTAAATTTATGTCAATGTCTGAGTTATCTTGCCATAGCTGTGAGAAAACTGGGGTAGTGATGCACTAATTTCCATCAGTAATTGACTGAGGGCTGCTTCAGTGGGTAAGTCTCCTGCACTTCAGCCAAAGCGAAGAGGATCCTTGCAGCCAGAGAAATTCTCTAAGGCCAGAAAAAAACTAAATGCTTTCTACTTTCAGGGGGTGTTGCAAGCACACGGAACAGACATCAAATAACTTTAATTTGGGGATTTAATCAATTGACTCCTTAATTCCCCTTGAGTATAGGTATGAAAATCCAAAGGAGGCTGGTAATTTCAGCTTTGAGGCTTCAGAGAATCCGATCAGCAAGAATTCGATCCTCCTTTGCTTTCTGGAGGTAAACTACAGTTGCTTTGAACTACCGAATCCTAAAAAATTGGACACAATGAGAATAGAAAGGCAATGTTGGTTTCAGTCTCCAAGAAGTCACTTCAACTCATTGCTGGTGGATGGTGAGAGATTTCACACTCCTCATTCTCAAACAGTGCTTTGAAAAGACTCTTAAGATTTGAGTCCCATGGGACAGTCTATCAAAGGAAAAAATGGAACTGAGCTGAAATTAAAAATGTTAAGCAACATTTCCTAATGACTGTGCCCATGAAAGTATTTCATGGGGGTACATGAATAGTCTGAAATTATGTGTCAACTTTTGTGCATGTATATATCTTCCTGGAGAGAGAGTCCACAGCTTTCATTAGTTTCTCTAATGAGATATTGCCCTTCATAGGAAAATAACAAGCATTTATTTAACACGAGAAAACCAGTAGTAGAGGAGGAGAGAGGAGGAAGGGAGAGAAAATAAGCAAGATTCATAAATATCAAGTATTAATTGAATCATAAAGTCTCATAAGAACACTGGTTTGATGATGAAGAGCTAAGACTTTGAAAGATTATATTTTCATATTCAAGGACACAATGGGCAAGTGGTGCCACTGACAGTCCAACTCCAATGCTCTTCTAACTCTAAAGCTTGTGCCATCTCTATCATGCATGCTGTTGTATCCAGAGGGTTCTGGAGTGAGGCGTTTGAATATGTAATTACTTTTAATAGTCAGGAGAGAGAAGGAGCCCAATTTTACCTAAATTAAAATGATCCAGGTGAAACTTGAAATGCAGACTATTTAAATATGGCTATCCCCTCTACAATCCACAAATGTCAGCCTCATGGCTTCAGTGACTACCGAAACTATACCTGGAATGATGGATACTGACATTAAGTTTCTTCATTGCCATGGAGAAAGAAGAAATGAAAGCTATAACCCATCCCTGGGCAGTTAAACTAAACTCACTAGAATTACCCTGAAATTATCAACATATGGTAGTTTTTAAAATTTAAATTGAAGTTCATCTCAGTAGGGTAAGAAGTTTTAAAGTTCCAAATTGTTATATAGTAAGCTTAGAAATCTTACCTCCTCACAATCTTATTTTTTCCTTCACGATTCCCCTAATATTTTACCAGAGGGATATTAGAGACCTCCTCACTGCTAAATCTAATAGCTCATGTTTCAAATATTTTAACTATGATTTTCTATACAGAAATATTACATTTTTATTGTAATCAATTTAGAAAACACAAATAGAGAAAATAAAAACCATACAGGCCACACAAATAAAGCCAAATCCTGCCTTATAACACATAAACTGTGAGCCATTTGGTACCCAGAATACTTTATGATGAGATGGTAGAGAAAGATACAATTTTTAAATAAATATTATAGAGACTAAAATATGCATATATCGGGGGAGTTCATAGGCTCCCCACCCCCACCACGTTGTCTCATGAAGATAATGCAAAAAGAGGCAGAATAGGAGATACCAGAAGTGAGATTGGTTTCCATCAAGGAAGGGCAGAGAAGAAGAGGTAGAAAAAGATTGAGTCCTGGAAGGCAGAAAAGGCAGACTAGCATAGGATGAATCATGGGGCAACTTTTCCAGGGTCTTGTAACTGAGACTAAAAATTAAACAGTCTGTTTATACTTTCTTTCATTTCTTGTACCTTCAATAAATTTGAGTCTACTCTGCACCGTGCAAGGTCCCAGGGCAACAGAGATGGGAAAGACCTGCCCTCAGGATGCTGATAGCCTAATGAGAAACCTACATGCACGTCAACAAGAAATTCCAAAGTAGTGTGATATGTCCCTTGATAAGGGTAAGCATGGGATACCAGAGGGCAGAAGCACCCAATCGACATTGGGTCCTGGGAGAGGTTAAGCTCAGAGGAAACTTTCTAAAGTTGCTCACAGGTAGCCAGGAACAGCATGACAAATAGAAGTTAGTCAGACAAGGGGCACCAGGAAGACTTGTCAGTGGAAGAGGTTCTATTAAAAACAGCATGGTCTTACAAAAATGGCAAGTCAGTGGGCTCATATTTATACAAGATGCAGGAGGCTAAAGGAGACAGAAGCTTGGTAATATTTTCCTGCCCTCTTCACACAAACATACACATATAGTGTGAATATATATTACATATGGATGTCCAGATAGCTATTCTCAACAACATACATTTAGTTCATCATAAACATATTGAAATATAATTAAGACAAAAAGAAGCAAAGAGTAAAATTTAAAGCCAGGCAGATTTCAGGAGGCACACAAAAAAGAACTCTATTACTGCATTCTTGCATTACTATAAAGAAATGGCTGAGACTGGGAAATTTATAAATAAAATGGGTTTAATTGGCTAACAGTTTTGCAGGCTGTACAGGAAGCATGATGCTGGCATCCGATTCATTTATGGGGAAGCCTCAAGAAGCTTATAATCATGGTGAAAGATGAAGGGAGAGTAGGCATGTAACATTGTCAGAGCAGAAGCAAGACAGAGAAGCAGGAGGTGCCACACACTTTTAAACGACCGAATATTGCAGGAACTCACTCACTATGGTGAGGACAGTACCAAAAGGATGGAACTAAACCAGTCCAATCACCTCCCACCAGGTCACGCCTCCAATATTAGGGATGACATTTGAACACGAGGTTTGGACAGGGACAACATCCAAACTATATCAAGCACAATTCTACTAGGATACTTATCAACAGAAAAAAAAAAAATCAAAGAAAGAAAAGTGGGAGGGAGGAAGGGGAGAGAGGAACAGAAAGAGGGGAGAAGATATACAACTTGAAAAAGCAAAGGTTTCTCAATCACTGGATGTATTTTAATGCAGGAAATGATTGCACTAGACAACATTTATACTATGTAATGTTAAACATAACTTCCTTCCCAGCATTCTATGATTTTATGATTTAGGGTCAAATTAATGACAATAATATTTCTGGGATGTGGGATCTTTATTTTACAATTAAAAAATACCATAAAATTCTTTCAAAGCCTTTTCTTGCCTCCTAATTAAACATTTAAGACTACAATAAGTACAGAAAGATATATTAAAATATGCTACATTAAGAAACTCAAGTGATTACTCATTTTATGTTAATTATTATCCTTCATTTATTATTTCTGATGCAGTGCCTTGCACAGAGTAGGTTTTCAATAAATCTATTGACTTTTGATTTCTTCACAACAGGCTTTCTTATGTAAAAAGTACCCACATCCATTTTGGTATCTATTTTAAATGGATCCCTATTTGACAAAACATGTACCCAACATAAAAATCACCATAAACAAAGGAAGAATGAAAGTAACAAATTGGAAAAACAAAAGTTTGTCCAAATTACAAAGAAATAGGATTGATATTCAGAATACTTCAAAATCTTATATAGATTGATGTTTAAAAATAGAAAGGCTGAGCAAAGAACATAAACAGAAATGCAAAAAAAATCACAAGAAGAACCTCATTTTCACTAGTAATCATGGAAAAACAAACAAAAATAATGAGATGGTAGATTTTTGGCCAACAGACTGGCAGGATCTTAAACATTCACATAAAAGAATTATATTATGTATATTGCAGCTTTTTGGAGACATTTTTGACAATATGTGTTAAATTGTTTGAATATGCTTTACTCAGATGTAGTCATCATTTCACCTGTTAGACTTTCTCCTCTAGAATTTACTGCATGTGTGCGCAAAGAGGATTTTCATTATAATTATTTAAAAAGACAAGAAATAATATGAATATCCTGCCATGGGTATAATGGTTAAATATATTAAGGTACATTCATAAGACAGATGATATGCAGATATTAAAAATATAGTTTTATCATTTTTAAAAGAATATATTTACATATAGTTAATATAAAAGAAGCAAAAGCATTCACATTGAAATTGAGATTTGTCTCCTCAGGGGCTGAAACAGAGATAGGAAAACCAAGGGTAGGTCAAAAGAGAAATGTTTATTTGTATTATGTGATTCATTTTATCTTACATGGAAACCATGTCTTATGTGTAAAGTTAATCAATGTTTTAAATAAAAGAAAGGAAAAAAAGACAATGTTGTATCACCTTCTACAATTTTGGATGAAGGGAATAGAGATATCACTTAATTTAAACTCCCAAATTTAAGTATGTAGGACTTAGGCCCCAAAATTTGAAATTAAAAAAGGACATGCTCCTTGTGTCCTGCTGACTCAATTCTGCTGATTCAAATCCAATGTTCTTCCATGCCCCTCAAATGCACTGAAAGTATTCTTTAATTTTAAGCACAATATCAGTAATTTTTGTGATTTAGATGACGATGATCCTGAGGGTGGTAAGTCTTCAATAAGTATAAACAGATGGGTACATCCCCACTATAGGGAGCAGAATTGGGTAGAAATTAATTATAACCACATTTCTTCCCCTAGATTAATCGTAATGAGCTAGTTGTGATGCTTCTACACATACTGCATGATAGGAGTTGATTGAAGAGTTTATGGTCTTAATTATTTATTATTAAAGGGGTCATTTTGAGGTACAGAGTAACATTCAATTAGAAAAAAAAAAAATAGAGTACATGCATTTGTTTAAACCAGAATTTACAAGGCAGAATGGTTGCAGGCCCAACAAACACTGACAAGATTACCTCAAGATTTGGAATTTATGATGATTCTACCAGTGATAATATAAGACAATGTGAATTTTTAATTTTTAATTTTTGGGGTACATAGTAGGTATATATATTTATAGGGTACATGAGATGTTTTGATACAGACATGCAATGTGAAATAAGCACATCATGGAGAATGAGGTATCCATCTCCTCAAGTATTTATCCTCTGAATTACAAATAATTTAATTACACTCTTTAAGTTCTTTTAAAATGTACAGTTAAGTCATGATTGATTGGAGACACCATGAATTTGTGAATGCGGGTGTTTGCTGTAGCTTCTAAATAGTTCAATTAAGGAAAAAATCAACTCTGTCTGCAGATAATTCAACATTGCAGTGTTGGGTGGGATCGACTGCTTTACCCCTATATCATTTCAGCAGAGAGGTTTTCTGCTGTTCACATTTACTAAAAGAGACCTGAATCTTTGATGTTCAACGTAAGGATCAAGTAACAACCAGGGACCACTTCAGTGCAAGAGGGAAAAAACAGCATTTGGCTCTAGGTCTAAATTCTACTCCATTGTTCATTTACCAAAACTAAAATTATAATAAAAACAAGATTATGGACTTTATATAGGCCTATACAATAACTCTGGAAAACTGCAGATCCAGAAAAAAATCAAAAACTTCAGTATCAGCTGTAAAATTTTCTAAAAACGAAACAATATAATAAAGAACAGAGGTAGAATTTGGCTCTGAATTGAGTTGCCCACCTGCAAGTTATTTTTAGGTGTCCCCAAGATGGAAATGAAAACATTAAAAAAAAAACTTTCCACAAGTCCCCATCACAAGTGCTCTGTGGTTGAATTTTCACTCTGAATCCAAACCAAGCCTTGGCACAGCTATGCAAGGACTTTGAATAAACTAAGGTTAGAGGAAAACAAACAAAAGAAGACAAAAGGAAAGTCAAACTTGTTCATGTGTAGAAAGAAAGAAAGTGATTTTAGCTAATTATTTTAAATGTTTTTTTTTAATTTTCTCCTTATTCATGCTCAAAGATAATTATTATGCTCACTGACAAACAGGCCATCAGACAGATTACTTGAGGGAAAGCTTTCTCTCTCTTTCTGGCTTCCAGAAAGTACCCAGACTGGGCAATAGAGATTTATTTTTCAAATTGGGTGGACGAAAGAGAAGAAAAAGAAGAACCTCGTGATGAGAAATGTCCTTTGTCTCTTCTAATATACTTTCTTTACAAACCCTAACTGTGGTATTAACGAATTGGCAATGAGATCAAAAAGAGAGTGCCCACTTATAATGATTCTTCTATTGGGAGGATGACACATCCTAAAATTGTCCAACAACAACAAAATATAGCCTGAAAACCATTATTACTGGGCCTGATTTCTTTCTCAGGAATTTCTAAAAACTGCATTTCATATTACAATAGGCTAACAATTCAACATATACCCCCTTCCAAGACTAATTTTTGGGATAAATGGAGTATATTCAGAAAGGTCCGGGTTAGGTTTAGGTACAAGGTAGAGGCTTCAGGTTAATTAACAATGTGAGGTAACTGTGAATCTAAGAGTTTTCTCTGCAGCCCTCCCCAGTCTGGCTTCTGTCACCACCACCCCCATGGAACCATTCTTGGAAGGTCACCAACATCCCTTTGCCAAGTGTTGTGGACACTTGTCAGCTCATCTCATGCAGCCTCTCAGCCGGCTGCCCCTGCCTTGATGTGGTCACACTTTGCTCCTTTTCCTCCTCCACTTCTGGCCGCTGCTTTTCTGTCTCTGTGTTGTGTCATCTACTTCTATATCTTGCCTTCGGTCTACGGGCACGCAGGAGGCTTCAGTCCTCAGCCTCTTTGCTTCCTGGTCTTCACTCTTTTCCATTTAATCACAACTCTCAGAGCTTTTAGTACCACCTCAAGCCTCTGCCTCACTTAAAAATCTGCCCTGAGCTTCATCCCCTTATATCCCAGTATCTGATTTCTCTAACAAAATAATGAATAATCATTAAAAACTTAATATGGTTCAGAAAATAACTCTATTTTTTCTCTCAAAACCTGTTCTTTTCCTTCTCTTCTACTTTGTTAAATGACAATACAATAAAGACTTAAAAAGTCATTCTTAAATCCTCCTTTTTCCTGAGCCCTGACAGTCAATCCATAATAAATCATTTATGTCTGTCTCTGCAAACACACCTCATATGCGTTCTCTTCTCTCCCATCTGCACCGCTACTCACTTGGCCTCAGGTCCTCTTCACCTTCACCTGGAGTGTAGCAATTGCTTCCTAACTGCCCCCTCAGCCCCCGCTTCTGGAAATGCCCACCGTTAACCTGGTTTGCGCACAGCAGGTAGAGTAATTGTTTTAAAAGTGTAAATCGTGTCTTGCAATTGAACATGAGCATATAAAATTTCTCCTTTAGTTAACATTCTTTAATGGTTTTCTCCTGTAGCAAATCCAAAGTTCTCAAGAGGATCTAAAAGCCCCAACCTTATTTTCCCTCTCCAATTCACATGCTACCTACCCATTATGCTTATAACCCTTTCTTTTCCTCAATAAAATCAAGCTCTTTACTTCCCCCGGGCCTTTGCACTTGCTAACCCCTGGCTCCTCACTCATCTTTAGAATACTGGCTCCTTCTCATCTTCAGGACTTAACTTTCCCCATCACTGTCCACAGTTTGTGTCTCCTGTATTAGATAGTTTATTTCCTGCAGAACACTTATCACTGAAATAATCTTGGTTTTGTTGTTGTTGTTGTTTCTGTATTACCTGTCTCCCTTACTTCTGATGAACAATCACCGCTGCTGACAACCAGTGTCTGGCACTGTCACTGGTATCCTGCAGCCATTAAATATAGAAAGGTGAATGAATGATTGATTGAGTGAATAAATGAGTGTTGACAGCAGAAAGGGAAGGAGTAAAATATCACCTGCACAGTGAAACCCATAGTCCAGTGGTTGAGATAGAAATGAACAATTATAACGTATTAGTATAGGTGAAAGGAAAAATAAGAACAAGATGAGATGGGAACGCAGACAGGCTGTAACTTACCATTTTGGCAGGAAATGATTAAACGTGATGTTTCTGAACCATTGTTTCCAGGGATGCTTATGGCACCAGGGTTTGCCTTCATGCCTGTGTTTACTGCACATAATGCTTCTTCTTTTTTTTTTTTCATTTTACCTCAGTAATTGTAAAAGGGCTTCAAGCCACATTTCCTAAGACACTTCTACCAACACTCTTAAGTTTGGCATCATACAGTGAGGTTACAGAAATGGAGAACTGTGGCAAGCCCTGGAACATCACTGTGGAAGAGCAGTAACATTTATGGAAATGAATTGATAACATTCATTAAGGCTATTTTATTTTTTGAGCACAAAAATAGTTTTGATGAGATAGGATGAGTGAGAGGCTTAGAAGGAATGACTCTGTGGCAAGAAACAAGCATTCAGAAAATACCAGGAACTTTCTCTCAAATGCACTGCTACCATCACTGCCTAGCAAATCCCTACTGATCCTTTAAGAACCAGTTCAAATGTCTTCCTCTCTATGAAGCCTTTGCATTTGAGCAATCACTTCTTCTACTGGGCCCCTATGGACTTCTATCATGCCACTCACTACAATGGATGGTGATATGTAGTTGACACATTGTATTAGTTAGCTCAAGCTTCCAGAACAATATACCATAAACTAAGTGCCTTAAACAACAGATTATGTTTTCATAATTCTGGATCCTGGGAAGTTCAAGATCAAGCGTCAGCCAATTTTCTTTTTGATGAGAACTCCCTTCCTGTCTTATAGGTGGCTGTCGTGCCACTGTGTCCTCGCATGGTGGAGAGAAAGAGATCTGAGGTCTGCTCCTCTTCTTCTAAGGATACCAGTTCTATTGAAGTAGAACACCCCGCTTATGACCTGTTAACCTTAATCCCTCCTCACAGAACCTATCTCCATATATAGTCACATTGGGGATTAGGCCTTCAACATACCAATTTGTGAAAGGACACATTTAGTCATAACACATGTCTATTTAATAGGATCAAGTCCTGGCCATGTTTTACTCCTAGCACTTGCCACTGTACCTAGAACAGATTAAGTTCTCAAAAGACAAATTTTTAATGAATGAATGAATGAGTGAATGTATGAATGAAGAAATCCTAGATAAAGTTGATACTATTTTGGAATATAATTCGATTTTTATTTTGTTGTACAGTTATGCCATTTGATTATTTTTGATTTATCAGAATCAGCAGCTTGCAGTGGAGAATACCAGTAATGTAAAGTTCCAAGATCCAACAAAATGAGGCTGGCTGTGTGACACCCAACTAATTTATTCCGTTATTTTAGTCATTAGATTAAAGACAAGCTACTGTATTTCAATACTCTAAGTAGCTTGAATTTCATGTATTGTAAAATTAAATGCATTTCTTAGGATGGAAAAATTAGAACATTTTAAACATTAGAAAATCAACTGCTTCTCTTATATCTCATTTTACACTCAGCCTTGACCATGATATTTGATTCAGAGCCAATAAATATTGAAAACTCTATTTCAGAGAAATAGAGTTCATGAGCTCTAACTTTCTTACTTGATGTTCTCAATAACTATCATCTTATTGCCTCAAGTTGCTCTCTTGAACACTCTGATAATTAAAAGAAATGAAAAATAATGCCCAATTTTGTGGTATTGCCCCATGAATTAACCCATTGTATTCATAAACTCAAACCTCAGTAAATTTCCATTTGTTAAATATAAGAAGAAAGCATCAAAAGTATACACAAATGCTATTGCAAGAAAGAAAGAAAAAAAAGAGTCAATCCGTAGGCTTACCCAAGGAAAAAGGAAAATATTTATATTTCCTTCAACTATCTATATAGTATCATGGAAAATACCTTTTCCAAATTAGAAATTACATAAACCTGTTCATCTTCCATCTTAGGAAAAAGTATTTACATGAAATCAGATATGGATAAAATATTAAATATACATTTAAAATAGATATATCTATATCAATTTTCTCTCATTCTGACCATTGTAATTTCATACCCATGCTTTTTGTAACACCGCCACCCCATAGGCATTCTTCATCCCCGACACTCTGCTCTACTTTTTTTATTTTTTCCTCCAGCACTTACTGCCTTCTCACCAGGTAGCTGACTATGTGAATATAGTATGCTATGTAGTCGACTTCTTTATTATATTTATTTTTTAGTTTATGATTTGCTTATTGTAAAAATCCATGCTGTACTAGGACATGGGTTTTTTTTTTGTTTGTTTACTGATGATTTCAAGCTCCTAGAACACTGCCTGGCACAGAGCAGGCACTGAATAAATATTCACTGAATTTGTAAAGTATTTAAAGTGGTTATTATTTTTAAACAACGAGTATCTCCTTAGTCATTCTTGATTTCATCATGCACAAATTAAATCCACTGTAATTTTGTCAACATTTATAAATAGATGCCTACTTAATGTTTACAAATTCTCTAGATTCAAATGTTAACATTTTTTGTTTAAGTATGATCTAAGGGAGAAATAAATTAAGGTAATTAAACAAGCAAACCAGAAAGTAACTGACAACTTACTTTCAAAAATATCCTGATGATCTAAGCTATGTACATTTCAATTAGTGATTTCTCCCCTATTACTTTATTTACCTTTGTGTGTTCTACTTTTATATCTATTCATTTGCTAGTGTATTTTCAATTAATTATTACTCTATTGGCTTCATTCATTTAGCTCACATCAACCTATACATTTCTTAGTTGCAGGATTTTCTACAGAATACAAGCAAAGCATCATTTGATCAGGCAGTATCGAAGCCCAGCAAAAGCAAATTTGAATAGTCTGTATTTTCTATGTCATTTTCTTCCTATCCATTGCCTTTCAGCAATTCTAAGGTCAGCTCTGCCCTGTGCTCCATCTTCACACATCTTCATTCTGTCACTCAGCTCTGTCTTCTCAATTCTTAGCACTCTCTGAAGACAATTCAAACTGCTAAGTGTGATACTTACAGGAGGTTCTTCATTGCTCAAAGAATTTCCAAAACCTTGAATGTGTATCTGTTTATGGTAACACGATTCTTCAGAGGATTGATGCTTCAGTCACAGAATGAGACTTCTCTTGGATTTCATGGATGAAATGAAAATGGCATTTGGGCAGAAGTCCTGAGTGCAAGACCTGGCTTTAATACTTAACAGACATATGGCTTGGGTTAGATGCTGTTTAATAGCAATAGCCATGTCTACTCTCACAAGTAGTTATAAGATGCATGCTCCTGAGAAAAGCTGTGCAAACTGTAAGCTGCCATACCAGGGTGTTCCAATTTCTCTTCTAAAATACATTAGGAGTTCCTTAATATGTTAATAAATGTTCTATAAAATATGGCCAAATAAACTAGAATGGGCATCTGAGCCTTTAATTTGCTAATATACATAATGAATCTCTAAAAGGAAAATGTAGTGTGCTTTACATTCTCAATTGTATTTTTTTAAATATAAAAGCCTTTCTCAAGCTTTATCTGTTCTTCTACCCTGCAGAATAAAATATCCATTAAGTGCTGGGTCATAGAAGTGTTGATTATTTTGATACTATATAAGTAACTAATTAAATATCCAAACTGTTTAAAAGGCTGATCTATAGAAAACTGAAAGTTATTTGTTATGTGTAGCTCTCTTTCTTTAAATACAGCTTCCAATTTTGAAATTTTTGAGTATTCTTTATCAAAATATATTTATTCTATAATTCCTTTATAATAGCAATTAAAAGTATAAGATACTTATCTAACTTTAACAACAGAACTGCAAGAATGTTGCAGTGGAAATGATGAAATATTGTTGAGGGAAATTAAAGAAGATCTAAATAATCAGAGAAGAATTTCACATTTATGTACTGGAAGACTCAGTCTCTTACACATGGCAATTATTTTCTTTTTATTTTATTTTTTAAGCCTTTTTTTTCTTTTTATTATTATTATTATTATTATTATTATTATTATACTTTAGGTTTTATGGTACATGTGCGCAATGTGCAGGTTAGTTACATATGTATACATGTGCCATGCTGGTGCACTGCACCCACTAACTCGTCATCTAGCATTAGGTATATCTCCCAATGCTATCCCTCCCCCCTCCCCCCACCCCGCAACAGTCCCCAGAGTGTGATGTTCCCCTTCCTGTGTCCATGTGTTCTCATTGTTCAATTCCCACCTATGAGTGAGAATATGCGGTGTTTGGCTTTTTGTTCTTGCGGTAGTTTACTGAGGATGATGATTTCCAATTTCATCCATGTCCCTACAAAGGACGTGAACTCATCATTTTTTATGGCTGCATAGTATTCCCTGGTGTATATGTGCCACATTTTCTTCATCCAGTCTATCATTGTTGGATAGTTGGGTTGGTTCCAAGTCTTTGCTATTGCGAATAACGCCACAATGAACATACGTGTGCATGTGTCTTTACAGCAGCATGATTTATAGTCCTTTGGGTATATACCCAGTAATGGGATGGCTGGGTCAAATGGAATTTCTAGTTCTAGTTCCCTGAGGAATCGCCACACTGACTTCCACAAGAGTTGAACTAGTTTACAGTCCCACCAACAGTGTAAAAGTGTTCCTATTTCTCCACATCCTCTCCAGCACCTGTTGTTTCCTGACTTTTTAATGATTGCCATTCTAACTGGTGTGAGATGGTATCTCATTGTGGTTTTGATTTGCATTTCTCTGATGGCCAGTGATGGTGAGCATTTTTTCATGTGTTTTTTGGCTGCATAAATGTCTTCTTTTGAGAAGTGTCTGTTCATGTCCTTCGCCCACTTTTTGATGGGGTTGTTTGTTTTTTTCTTGTAAATTTGTTTGAGTTCATTATAGAGTCTGGATATTAGCCCTTTGTCAGATGAGTAGGTTGCGAAAATTTTCTCCCATTTTGTAGGTTGCCTGTTCACTCTGATGGTAGTTTCTTTTGCTGTGCAGAAGCTCTTTAGTTTAATTAGATCCCATTTGTCAATTTTGGCTTTTGTTGCCATTGCTTTTGGTGTTTTAGACATGAAGTCCTTGCCCATGCCTATGTCCTGAATGGTAATGCCTACGTTTTCTTCTAGGGTTTTGATGGTTTTAGGTCTAACGTTTAAGTCTTTAATCCATCTTGAACTGATTTTTGTATAAGGTGTAAGGAAGGGATCCAGTTTCAGCTTTCTACATATGGCTAGCCAGTTTTCCCAGCACCATTTATTAAATAAGGAATCCTTTCCCCATTTCTTGTTTTTGTCAAGTTTGTCAAAGATCATATAGTTGTAGATATGTGGCGTTATTTCTGACGGCTCTGTTCTGTTCCATTGATCTATATCTCTGTTTTGGTACCAGTATCACCACTGATCCCACAGAAATACAAACTATCATCAGAGAATACTACAAATACCTCTATGCAAATAAACTAGAAAATCTAGAAGAAATGGATAAATTCCTCAACACATACACCCTCCCAAGACTAAACCAGGAAGAAATTGAATCCGAATAGACCACTAACAGGAGCTGAAATTGTGGCAATAATCAATAGCTTACCAACCAAAAAAAGTCCAGGACCAGATGGGTTCACAGCCGAATTCTACCAGAGGTACAAGGAGGAACTGGTACCATTCCTTCTGAAACTATTCCAATCAATAGAAAAAGAGGGAATCCTCCCTAACTCATTTTATGAGGCCAGCATCATCTTGATACCAAAGCCGGGCAGAGACACAACCAAAAAAGAGAATTTTAGACCAATATCCTTGATGAACATTGATGCAAAAATCCTCAATAAAATACTGGCAAACCGAATCCAGCAGCACATTAAAAAGCTTATCCACCACGATGAAGTGGGCTTCATCCCTGGGATGCAAGGCTGGTTCAATATACGCAAACCAATAAATGTAATCCAGCATATAAACAGAACCAAAGACAAAAATCACATGATTATCTCAATAGATGCAGAAAAGGCCTTTGACAAAATTCAACAACTCTTCATGCTAAAAACTCTCAATAAATTAGGTATTGATGGGACGTATCTCAAAATCATAAGAGCTATCTATGACAAACCCACAGCCAATATCATACTGAATGGGCAAAAACTAGAAGCATTCCCTTTGAAAACTGGCACAAGACAGGGATGCCCTCTCTCACCACTTCTATTCAACATAGTGTTGGAAATTCTGGCCAGGGCAATTAGGCAGGAGAAGGAAATCAAGGGTATTCAATTAGGAAAGGAGGAAGTCAAATTGCCCCTGTTTGCAGACGACATGATTGTATATCTAGAAAACCCCATTGTCTCAACCCAAAATCTCCTTAAGCTGATAAGCAACTTCAGCAAAGTCTCAGGATACAAAATCAATGTGCAAAAATCATAAGCATTCTTATACACCAATAACAGACAAACAGAGAGCCAAATCATGAGTGAACTCCCATTCACAATTGCTTCAAAGAGAATAAAATACCTAGGAATCCAACTTACAAGGGACGTGAAGGACCTCTTCAAGGAGAACTACAAACCACTGCTCAAGGAAATAAAAGAGGATACAAACAAATGGAAGAACATTCCATGCTCATGAGTAGGAAGAATCAATATCGTGAAAATGGCCATACTGCCCAAGGTAATTTACAGATTCAATGCCATCCCCATCAAGCTACCAATGACTTTCTTCACAGAATTGGAAAAAACTACTTTCAAGTTCATATGGAACCAAAAAAGAGCCCGCATCGCCAAGTCAATCCTAAGCCAAAAGAACAAAGCTGGAGGCATCACACTACCTGACTTCAAACTATACTATAAGGCAATTATTTTCAACTGATCAAGAGATTCAACACCAACCCTATCAAAATTCCAGGAGGGCTTTTCACATAAAGTGAGAATTGGTCCTAAAATTTATATGGGACTGGTGATGTTTAATTTTATATGTTAACATGACTGGGCTAAGGGATGCCCAGATAGGTGGTAAAATATTATTTCTGCGTATGCCTATGAGTATGTTCCCATAAGTGATTTATTATTTGAATCAGTAGATTGAGTAAATAGGATCTGCCCTCACCAATGTGGATGGACATTATCTAATCTGTTGGGAGTTAAATACAGCAAAATGGCAGGAACAAGTGAATCCTCTCTGTTTTCTTGAGTTGGAACATCCAAATTTTCCTCCTCTCAGAAATTACAGCTCTTGGTTCTCAAGGCTTCCAATTCTGGGACTTACAGCAGTTCGCCCCTCTTCCACTCCCATTTCTCAGTCCTTCAAATTTGGGCTGAATTACACAACCAGCTTTCCCAGTTTTCCAGCCTGCAGATGGCATATTATAGGACTTCTCAGCCTCTATTATCTTGTGAGCCAATCCTTAGAATAAATCTTCTCTTACATAGTTACATATATCTTACTGATTCTGTTTCCTTGAAGAACCTTGACTAACATGAGATTGCAAAAAACCTAAAACAGCCAAAATAATTTTGAAAAAATAGAATGGAGCTGAAAGACTTTAACTTTGCAATTTCAAAAGTATTGGAAAGCTACCGTAATCATGACAGTTTGATACCAGGATAAGAGTAAATATGCAGGTCAACTGAACAGGATTAAGACTTCAGAAATAAAGCCTTATATTTATAGTTAATTTACTTTTGACAAAGGTGTCAAGGAAAAGGATAGATATTCTAGAGATGGTATTATGATAATTGTTCATCCATGATAATGTGAACTTAGATTTTTACCTTTCACTAAGTAAAAATTAACTTAAAGATTATTATAATCTTACAAAAAGAGTTACAACAGTAAAACTTTTGGTAAATACCATAGGATGAAATCTTGTGAAATCTGGGTTAGGCAATGAAGTGTTAGCTATGACACCAAAGCAAAGTTAATGTAAGAAAGAAAAGGTGATAAAGTAGAGTTCATCAAAATTCAGTACATCTGTACTTCAAAAGACATCATTAAGAAAATGAAAAAAAAGTAACACTAGAATATCATATTTTATAAAACACATATCTGATAAGGGCTTGTATCATGAATACACAGAGATTGCTTATAGGTCAATAATAAGAAAATGAGCACCTAAATAAAATAGGCGAAATATTTGAATGAACATTTTAATAAAGAAGATATAGAAATGGCTAACAAGCACAAAGAAAGAAGCTCAACATAATTATTCATTAGGGAAATGTAAATTAATGCCACAGTGAAGTACCATTTTAAATCTCTCAGAATGTCTATAATAAAAAAGACAGAAAATAGTAAATAAATTATAGAAATGGGATCCCTCATATATTGCCAACTGTGGCATACACTGGTGTTGCCACTTTGGAAATGCTTTGAGAGTTAAAAATACATTCACCATATGACACAGGCTTTCCACTCTTAGGTGTAAGATTCTCCCCGGGGCCTGAAAGTTTAAAGAGATAAATAACTCCTCCCTTCTCAGGCCAGTCCCAAGGCACAAGGCTACTTGCACCAGCAGCGTGAGCCAGCAAGATAGCAGAAGCAAGAAGAGAGCCAGCCGGAAGACAAGTACCCCTGAAGATCGAGAAAGAGGCCATTCGGATACAATTTGGCAGTTATGTCATACTAGGACACTTCCTATTTCCAGGAGACTATAAAACCTTTGCCCCATCCTCACTTGGGACTGATGCCATTTTAGGCCTCAGCCCACCTACACCCAGGCGCTCACTCAAACAGCGTGTTGCTCCATACTGCCTTGTGTTGTCTGTTGGCGCACCCTCCGGGTTCAAACCCATACAAGAACCTTACATCTGGTCCCAAAACCCAGGAGGGGCTCAGGTCTGCGTCCTCTGAGGACCTACCCCTCCACCCCAGAGAGCAGGCCACAGCAGCCAGAAAAAGGAAGCTCCTCAGCCTCCAGTCGCCTCTCTGTGCATGCACATTGTCATTGATCTCGCCTACTGGTAAATTTCCCCGGGAGCCTGGTTAACAGGGGAAAAGCCGCACGGCCTCTCTTGGTTTCTCCAGTCCGAAAATCCAACGTTAGTCCAAAAAGGCTCTGGCATGTTCCAGGCACTTGCCGATCCCCGCTGATCATCTGGTCTTAGGGGGATGCCTCTAAGCCATTTGATCCCGTTCTGGAAACAAAAAAGGCAGCGGTGATAATCACTCCTTTTATCATCTCCTTCCGTCCATCCAGGATGGTCTCCTTTTTCCCTGTTCTCCCATGTCTACCCTCTGTTATGGGAAACTCGTGGTCCTCCACTCCAAAATACAGCCTTCTAGGCTGCCTCATAAAAAAACCCTGCAAACCTTAGGCCTCAGGCAACATATCCACTTTATGTGCCTTGTCGTTTCTTGCAATTCAGTCTGGCTGCAATACAAATTGGATAATGGGTCCAAACGGCCCTCAATGGAACATTCGACTTTACAATTTTAACTGACTTAAGCAATTATTACCAACGACTGGAGAAATGGGGAGAAATTCCTTATGTCCAGGCCTTTTTGCACTCAGATCACAACCTGACCTCTGCAATTCTTTCTCACCTATTCAAATCCTTCTCCTTCATTCTTGCCACCGGGATCGCCTTTCTCCTCCCAACCCTACCTCTTCTATCTCGTTCAATCCAGCTGACTGCTGTCCATCACTCCCAGCCCCTACCTCTTCCTCTCAACTGTCTTCTTTAACCCGGCAAGCCTCCATGTTGTCTTCTCAGCCGCCATCTTCCCAGCCACCATCTTCCCAGCTGGTATCACCTCCAAAAGTACCCACTTCTTTTCCTACACTGTCCTCTCCTCAGGACAAGTCTAGTATTGTCTGTACTCATTCTCCTTCCTCCCCACCCTCTCCTGAAGCCTGTAAACCCATCCCACCACCTTAAGCCCCTATCTATCCTCCACTGCCTATCAACTCAACCCCCCATCCCCTTTAAACCCTCAGCTGGAACCACTTCTGACTTCTTCCTTCTCCCCGACCCATACTCACTTGAGCGCCATCTTTGGCCCATGCCCCACCCTTACTTCAGTGCCAGTGCTAGAGTGCCCCCTTCAGGAAGCAGCAGGAGCTGAAGGTATTATTAGAGTTCTTGTTTCCTTCTCCCCCACTGACCTTTCTCCAATTAACAAAAGACTGGGTTCATTTCCACAAGACCCTATCTTATATTAAGTAGTTTCAGTACCTTACCGAGTCTTCTGAACTAACCTGGCATGACGTCTACGTTATCCTGTCTTCCACCCTCACCCCAGAAGACCAGACTGTATCTGGACCTTAGCTCAGGCACGTGCTGATACAATTCATCACTAAACTCCTTCCCAGACTACTGGCGCAGAGCCAGTCCCCAATCAGGACCCCCACATGGATTATCCAGACGGGGCCTCTGGATGCTACCATCGAGACCACATGATTACGTGTCTCCTTGCAGGACTCAAAAACGGTGCCCATAAAACAGTAAACTATGAAAAACTTTCAACAATCACCCAAGGTCCTGATGAAAACCCAGCCCTGTTTCTCTTTCATTTGACTGAAGCCATAAGAAAATATACCAGCCTAGATCCAGCCAGCCCAGAAGAAATCACTATCTCAAACCTTTGGTTCACCCCCCCAATCTACTCCCAATATCTGGCACAAGCTTCAGAAGCTTGATGATGGCCCTCAAACCCTACTATGAGACCTTCTTAATTTAGCCTTCAAAGTATTTAACAATTGTGATGAGGAAAGTAAAAGGCAAAAACAGGCAGAGTTTCAAACGCTTACCTCTGCCATCAGGGGCCCTGCAGGCCCACGGGGCTGCAGCTCCACACAGAAGCCTCCTAACAATCCACCTCCACCTGGTGCCTGTTTCAAGTGTGGCAAGGAAGGCCACTGGACCAGACAATGCCCAAACCCAGGTAAGCCTACCAGGCCATGACCCCTCTGCAGAGGACCCCAGTGGAAGTAGGACTGTGAGCAGCCCCTGCAAGGACCGCCCTCATCCATTCCTAAGCCAGCCACAACCTCCTACTCAGATCTCATTGGCCTTACCACTGAAGACTGACAGTGCCCTGGAACGGACACCATGGCAACTACCATTGCTTTATCCGAGCCAAGGTAACCCTAATGGTGGCAGATAGGCCAGTATGTTTTTAAATTAATACCAGGGCAACCTACTCTGCTTTATCTAATTTTTCAGGAGCCACCCAGTCCTCCCAAGTCTCTGTTGTGGGAATTGATGGACAAGTCTCCAAACCCCGAACCCCCGCTCCACTTTTCTGCTCCCTGCACACCTTACCCTTCACTCACTCTTTCTTAGATCTGCCATCATGCCCAACTCCACTCCTAGGCAGAGAGACATCCTTTCAAAACTCCACAGTACTCTCTACTTCCACGTTCCCCCATAGTACCCAATGCATCAACCCAGACCGCTCTGGGCTTCTAACTTTCTTTTACTCCTCCAACCTCCCACCTTAAAACATGCAACCTTTCCTTATCCTCCACCCATAGTTAACCCCGCTGTTTAGGATACTTACACACCCTCAGTCACAGAACACCACACCCCCGTCCACATTACCCTTAAGAATCCCACCCAGTTCCTATCACAGAAGCAGTATCCCATCACCCAAGCAACTCTCATAGGCCTAAAGCCTATCATTTCTCGCCTCCTCGCCAGTCACCTACTCCGCCCAACAAACTCCCCTTTTAACACATCAGTTTTACCTGTTAAAAAGCCAGATGGAAGTTAACACTTAGTCCAGGACCTCAGCTCATTAACCAAGCTGTACTCCCATATGTCCAGTAGTTCCTAACTCATATACTTTACTTTGCATAATTCCCTCCAATACCACCCATTTTTCTGTTCTAAACCTAAAGGATGTTTTTTTTCCCCCCACAATTCCTTTACACCCAAAACCTCTTTGCCTTTATTTGGGAAAACCCCAACACCCACCTTTCACGTCAGCTCACCTGATGTGTACTACCTCAAGGTTTCAGAGACAGCCCCCACCTTTTTGGACAGGCCCTTGCTCATGACCTCTGTACCTTATCCCTAAAACTGTCCACTCTCCTTCAATGTGTTAATGATCTGCTCCTGTGAAGCCCCTCTCAAAGAGACTGCAACGCCCATACTATCTCTCTCTTTTAAACTTCTTGGCAGAACGGGGGTATTGTGTCTCCCCTAAGAAAGCACAATATGCACCCCCTCAGTCACCTATCTAGGCCTAGCTCTTACCCCGCAAACCCGAGGGCTCACAGCCGACCGCATATCCTTCCTCCAGTCCCTCCCACCTCCTCAAATGAAGCAAGAAATTCTCTTTTCTAGGACTAGTGGGATATTTTAGGCTCTGGGTTCCCTCCTTCACTCTACTTGCCAAACCGTTATACCAAGCCTCTAAATGCCCTCTCTATGAGCCTTCAAACCTTGCACAGCCTATTACCCAACCTTTCCGTTTACTCTAAAAGGCTCTCATCTCAGCCCCCATCCTCACACTCCCAGACCTCACCAAACCTTTCTCCCTCTATACTGATGAACGACGTGGAGTTGCACTAGGTATTCTAACCCAGTCTAAGGGACCCACCCTCTAGGTTATTATCTACCTCTCCAAACAACTTGAAACCACAGTTCGCAGATGGCCTGCCTGCCTCCAAGCACTGGCGGCAGCTGCTGTCCTCAACTTTAAAAGCCTAAAACTATCTCTCCATGCCAACCTAACAGTTTATTCAACCCATAACATCAAAGACATGCTAGCTCACTGCAGTGTACTAAGTCTCATCTCTGCCCCACGGCTCCTCCAACTGTATATTCATAGAACGCCCCCCGCAAATCACCCTGCTAACCAGCTCCCATCTAAACCCAGCCATTCTCTTACCTGAAGCTACAACCGCCCAAGACCCTACACACTTCTGTGTGAACGCTGTTGAAACTTTTTTCATCCTTTTCCAAACCTAACAGACCAACCCCTTCCAGGTGCCTCCTTTATTTATTTTGTAGATGGCAGCTCCTTCCTACATCAAGGACGCCAACATGCTGGCTACGCTATAGTGTCACCCCCCACCAAACACACACTATTGAAGCCAATCCGCTCCCCCAGGCACCACCTCCCAAAAAGCTGAACTCAGCACCCTCACTCAAGCTGTCACTCTAGCAGCTGGACAACAAATTAACATATATTCAGATTCTTGTTATGCGTTCCATATAGTACACTCACACTCGTCTATCTGGAAAGAATGAAGTTTCCTAACTGCAAAGAACACTCCTGTCATAAATGTCTCTGTCATCAGCAAGCTCCTTCAAGCTGCCATACTCCCACAGAAAGTTGCCATCATTCATTGCAGGGGCCACCAAACCCCAGACAATCATATATCAGCTGGGAATGCTTTAGCAGATCAGGTAGCCAAACGAGTAGCCCTACAACCCATGCAAGGCCAGTTTCTGTCCCTGTCCTTGTTCTCTCCTCTTTACTCAGAAGAAGGTTTCCAAGCCCAAAACTTTCAAAGGCAAGGACCATGCTATGTCAAGGAAGGGTGCTTCATTCTTCCTCACTCTCAAAGCCTTCCTCACCTCCAAAGCCTTCACAACTCTTTCCATGTTAGTTACAAACCTCTCTTTCAACTTCTCTGCCCTATTCTCATTTGTCCTCGCCTTTGCAGTCGTGTTCAAAAAATCACCCAGTCCTGCTCTACCTGCCACTCAGTGTCACCCCAGAGCTCCCTCTGGTTGCTGTCTTTTCCTACCCACCAACCCTGGGGCCAGATACTCAGGCAAAATTGGCAGGTAGACTTCACTCACATGCCGCCCAATAAACGGCTCCACTATCTTCCAGTCTTTGTCTGTACTTTCTCTGGGTAGGTAGAAGCATTCCCAACAACTTCAGAAAGTGCAAATATCATCACTCAAACTCTCATCATACATATAATTCCCCGTTTCGGACTCCCAACATCCATCCAGTCTGATAACGGGCCCGCCTTCATCAGCCAAATTACCCAAGGCGTCTCTACATCTTTAAAATTAAAGTAGGTTCTCTACACACCCTACATGCCTCAATCTTCAGGCAAAGTTAAAAAAATTAACTCTGTCCTTAAAGCCCAACTCACCAAGCTGGCTCTAGGAACCCACCAGTCTTGGACAAAAAAAAAAATCTCCCTTTCACCCTCATGAGACTCCGTGCAACTCCAAAAGCACCCTCTTTTTATAATCCCTTTGAAATCATGTATGGCTAAACTTTTATCTTGGGGCCTCCATCCTTACCAGACTCTGAGCCACTTGGGATTTACCTCCCCTCCTTAATCCAGACACGATCTTTCATTTGTAAAGCAGCAGATGAGGCCATGCCTCTCCCTGTTAACACCTCCTTGTCCTCTCAACGTAACTGTCTTGCAGGTACAGACTGTTTATCTGCCAACCCGACCCTCACCCAAAAGCTACAACCAAAGTGGACAGGCCCCTACACTGTGATTGATACTCAGCATGCCAACTGCAGTGGGTGTCCAAGGACTCCCCCATTGGGTCCATGGCACCAGGGTCATGCTCACCCCTAAGGCTACTCCTTCCTCCAAAACATTAACAGTAGGCCACACCCTCGGAGACCCTGTATATAATAACCTAAACAAAGAAAAACGATCCTTAAAGGTAGGAGGAAGCCAAAGATGGCAAGGGAACAAATGGCCTCCGTAAGGGATCATTGAATATTACGTTCCTGCCACTTGGGCTGAGGATGGTTCATGGGGTTACCACGCTTCTATATATATGCTAAGTAGAATAATTAGACTACAGGCGGTTCTAGAGATAATCAATGACCAAACTGCCTCAGCCCTGGAAATGCTCACGCAATGACAAAACCAAACGCACGCGGCAATTTATCCAAACAGGCTAGCACTAGACTATTTATTAGCAGAAGAGGGTGGAGTCTGTGGTAAGTTTAATATCTCTAATTGCTGTCTTAACATAGATGATAATGAAAAAGCAGCTCTAGAAAAATTGCTTCAAACATCAGAAAACTAGCCCATGTACCAGTCCAAACCTGGGAGGGATGGGATGCAAAAACCTTCTAGGAGGGTGGTTCTCTAATTTAGGAGGATTTAAAATGCTGGTAGGGCCAGTAATCTTCATCATTGGGCTCCTCTTGTTTCTCCCTTGTGTTATCCCGCTGATAATAAAAGCTGTTAAAACTACAGTTAACCACCAGACAATCCAAACGATGCTCCTGCTACAACATGATAGATACCAACCCATCCCTCAAGAATACCCCCAAAATTAAGTTTTTCTTTTTCTAAGGTGCCCACACCACCCCTATGTCACGCCTGAAGTAGTTATTGAGAAAGTCATCCCTTTTCCCTTTTCTATAACGAAATAGACAAGAATGTAAGATTCTCCGCGGGGCCTGAAAGCTTAAGGAGATGAATAACTCCTCACATCTCAGGCCCATTCCCAAGGCACAAGGCTATTTGTGCCAGCAGCACGAGCCAGCAAGATAGCAGAAGCAGGAAGAGAGCCAGCCGGAAGACACTTACCCTGAAGATCGAGAAAGAGGCCATCCAGGTACAACCTAGCAGTTACGTCAGACTAGGACTCTTCCTGTTCCCAGGAGATTATAAAACCTTTGCCCCATCCTCACTTGGGGCTGATGCCACTTTAGGCCACAGCCCGCCTGCAACCAGACACTCATTAAAAAAGCATGCTGCCCACACTGCTGTGTTGTCTGTTGGTGTGCTTTTGGGGTTTGAACCAATACAAGAACCTTACATTAGATAGCTGTCCCAGAGAAATAACAGCATATATACAGATAAACACATTGATTCAAGTGTTCTTAGCAGCTTTATTTAGAAAGCCAAAAATTAGAAACAGGCTAAATATTCCTAAACTGAATAAATGGATTAAAGTGGTATATCCATGCAATGGAATACTATTCAGCAATCAAAGGAAGCAAACCACTGATGTGTTACACCATGAACAAACCTACAAAACACACCGAGTGAAAGCTGCCAAATGCAAGACACCAGGTATTACACAATTCACTTGATGAGAAATGTCCAGAAAAGCCAAGTCTGCAGAGACAGGCAGAAGATTAAATGGTTCCGATGTGGTAGAGAGTGAGAGAGGTTTGGCACAGAGTATGACCCTTAGTGTATATGAAGGATCTTACTGGAGTAATGGAAATGTTCTAAACTGATTTACTGTGATGGTTGCACAGCTCATATATTTACTAAAACTCATTGAATTGCACACCTGCAAAGGGTGAATTATATGATACATAAAATATGTCTTGCTGAAGTTATATATAAATATGTATTTATTCTACATCAAAGACGTGGTTGTAAAACGTTCCTCTATCCTGACTCGTGATTTTTCTCCTTCTCTGGTTTAAAACATTTCCATTTAGGGGAATAGCCCCAAAGCCTATAAAAACTAGCTTTTAATTCCATAAAATCGAATTGGGAGAGCTTTTCGGAAATACTTCTGTTTTGGAAAGTGATATATAACTGTGAAGTTATCCATTTTGAAATCAGTTTACACAATTTGCTGACTATCCAATGTTGACAACTCACCCACACATTTTCATTTCTTTTAGAATGAATTTTTATGATGAAGCTTTTATTTTAAAATAAATGGAACTAAATATTAAATGACATAAGAGCTTATTATCTGTCAAAGGGAAAATAAAATAGAAACAGGCTGAAAGCTTCATCCTGAAGTCTAACATGTCTTTCATGAGGTAATTTATCAAACAGCAAGGACAAAAAAAAAACAGATACAATTTAAAGGGGATATTTATCTTTATAAATTTGTTAATTTTTGAAAGTTTTTCATTTAATTCTTGTTGGATTATCACTAGTCACCTCAATGATTTTTTCAACAAGTCCCCTGCAGTTTGAATTTCTGAAAAAATTGAAGATAAAATGTATAATTTACTAACATTTCATACAATGAACAATTAAGCAAGGGATATGTTTGCAAAATCAAAATTTGGATATATTTTTATTATTTTCAAATAAAGAACATCTGGCACAGATCCCAGACTCTACATCCATAACAGAAATTAAAGCAATGAAAGTATCATTGGGGATTACCAATAATAATATAACATAAACAATGGGCCTCACATTCTGTCTAGACTAGTTACCATAGTTGAAGAGACTAAAGTAAGTAGAAATTCCAAATTTTTTATTTTTCAGTTAATATTGGCAACATTTGCCAGGAGTTAAGCTAGGTTAGGGGTTAATCAAGAAATAAAGAATCCAGAAAAGAATGGATGATACAACCTCTCCTTTCTCTCTCTGATGTATAAAAACTGATCTACAGGGGACATAATATCTATAGGGAGCATCTTAGTGGCATTAAATCTGTTATTCATGGGAAAAATTGAAACTGAAATCCATTAAAATGATTTCATGAACATATGATTGCTGTTTTGAAATGTCTGTAGACAATCTAATTTGGTTAAGTAATTCACTAGACAAAAATTTGTATAAAAATTAAATAAATAACAGCTACACAGTATCTTTGCCATTATTCTATCACTGTTGAAGAATAAACTAGTGGCCAAAATGTATGAAAACAAAATGTTCAATATCACTCATCATCAGAGAAATGCAAATCAAAACCACAAGGAAATACTATATCACACCAGTCAGAATGGCTTTTATTAAAAAGTCAAAAAAAACAGATGCTCCAGAGGCTGCAGAGAAAAAGGAACACTTATACTTTGTTGGTGGGAGTGTAAATTAGTTCAGCCACTGTGGAGAGCAGTTTGGAGATTTCTCAATGAACTTAAAACAGAGCTACCATTTGACCCAACAATCCCATTACTGGGTGTATACCCAAGGGAAAATAGATCATTATAACAAAAAGATGCGTGTACTCATATGTTTATCACCATGCTGTTCACAATAGCAAAGACATGGACTCAAGCTAGGTGCCCATTCATGGTGGATTGGATAAAGAAAATATGGCACATATACACCATGGAATACTATGCAGCCAGTAAAGAGGATGAAATCATGTCCTCTGTAGCAACATAGTTGCAGCTGGAGGCCATAATCCTAAGTTAACTAATGCAGGAACGAAAACCAAATACCACATGTTCTCACTTATAATTGGAAGCTAAATGTTGAGCACACATGGACATTAACGTGAGAACAATAGGTACTGCAGAGCAGGGAGTGAGGGAAGGTGGTATGGTTTGAAAAACAACCTATTGGGTACTATGCTCACTACCTGGGTGCAATATACCCATGTATCCAAAATGTAAGTTAAATTTTTTTAAAAGAATAAAATAAGTAAATTTATTATTCCATTATAGATTCTTAAGTATTTCAAATCAAAAACAGCAACTTTCCTAATAAAAATGTTTAGTATTAGTTAATAATTTTGATATACACACTGCACTTTATAGTAATGTTAGTAATATTTTTTCCATAGCCCATTTCCAGTAGCCAATTACCTAAATTTTTAAAATTTTTTTATTGGTTTCAGATCTCGCAGTAAAATATATGCATATAGGGATGGCTCTTATTTTGGGAGAGGGTCATAAAATATCTACTTAACAGCCATCCTTAAAAGTCACTGCAATATTATGAAAAGAAACGCAAAATTATTATGAAAATCTACTTTAAAAGTCTATTATGTTCTACTGCTAGCTAAGTATCAAATCAAAGTAGACTGTTTTATCCACAGAATGAATGCATCTGCTAAATCTGTATGTTAAAATAATAAATGTAATGACTTCCTTTTCCCACTTGGGAATTCACATGTGTGTAAAATATGCCCCCCATTACAGGTGTGTGTTCCCCCAATATTATAAATCTCAACCATTCCAGCCGCAAATTCAGAAACAAGAGCCTCAATAAGGTAGACCATCTTAATCTGGGCCCATTCTCTTTCAAAACTCATAATTTTCTTCTGGCTCCAAAAGAGTGGCTGCTGTGACTTGACACCTAATTTAATCTTTTGAAGACATGTTAATTTTTACCAACTCTTCCACCATTGAGATTGCTAACAACCAAATTAATGGAATTTAAAACTAAACATGCAAAAAGCCTAGGTTAATAATAATAAGTAATAATATTATAATATTAATGATAACAATAAGTAAATAATAATATACTACTACTAATAATAACTGACAATAATAATAATATAATATTAATGATAATATCTAACAATAGTAGTAAATAATATAATAATAACATTAATGATAATAACTAAGCTTAGTTCCCACCTTATGAAATGGGTGGAGATGTGGTGTCATTAATCACATTTACAGAAGAGGAGCTCAGAGTTAGTGAAATTTCCTGACACATAGTCAGTGGCAGTGTTCTTTGTAGAAAGAGATCAATTGGTCTCTTGTTTTCTCTGAAGCTACATTTTCGTGCTGTTGATATTCCCTTTTTGAAGTTAAGACAAAGCAGGTAGAGACTCCAATACGTAGAAGGAAAATGTACCCACTTCTTTCCTCCAACCAGCTCAACTCCCTAAAAAGCTTCTACTCCATCTGCCAGACTGATACTTCCTTTCACTTGTTACTGAACTTAGTTCTGCCAATGATCTCCAGGTTTTACCTGAACCCTTTCCACTGCAGCAGCCTTTGCCAACATCTCCTCCCTGTTTGGCACAGGAAGCTCCTGCTCTTGCCTGCCCTTTCCACAAGGCTTGCATTGTCTGCCACTTCCTCATTCCATTTTCCCCTCCCCATTGAAGCTCAGAATTCTTCAGAATGCCCCAAAATAGCTGGTTCTCAGAAAGAGTTTGAGAAATACTATTTCAAATAATCTGAGTAATCTTTTAAGTCAAATGTTGGTTTCTCCCCTCTTTTTTGCATATTTCTTTTATGTATGATGTGTAATTGTGTTTAATTGACAAAAAACTCATTTTTGAGTAATTTTAAAAGATCATATTGTATGCTGCATTCAATGTTTACTCTTAATTACTTAATAGTATTCTAATTCTTGGCTAATATGATTAACAAAGTGTCATTCTCATTTTTTATATGTTTCTTATCTCTTCCCCTAATGCCAAATCCATTAACTAATTTAACACACTTATGCCTTCAACATATTTATGTCGTCCACAGAACACCTACTTCCCACTTCTCCTATTTCCAGGTGAAGGGATCCCTACTAGAGAAATACATTTGGTCTCCTGCTCATCCTTACTACTTCCCAAAGAGAAGTGAGTTATTTGGTTGGCAGTTGGACCACTGGACCACATTTCTTGATTATTGTAATGCATCTGTCACATATCTTTGAGCACTAGAAATTGGCTTCTTTTTTTCTGGCATCTTTCCCCTGGGACCTGAGGAAGACAGAAATCCTAGGAAAATGTATACTTTTCTTCAGACGGGCCATTTCAAGATTTTGATAGGCCGGCAAGGGGCATATTAGTGAGTCCATTTGACTAAGACCTATGCTACACCTTCCGATATATGTGGTCAAGAATAAAGATGATATTTTAACCTCTATTTGCCTGACTCTGTCTACCTCTAAAGTTGGTGAGAAAACAAGGCATCATTGCCCTCAAACTCCGATGAACCTCAATATGTCATTCGCTGTGCTGAATAAGTCATAACATGAATGAAGATATAACTGTGACTAAGAAAAAGTCCCTGCTAGCAATTCTACCACTAAAATATTTGCCTTATTTTAGTCTTTCAACGAGAATCTTTCCAGCTTGCTAACCTGTTTCTATCTTCCCATATCCTAATGCCAAAATGATTGCTTAAATTATATTAACGGAAAATGGGGCTAGGTTTTGGCCAACTGTGGTAGCTGAGGACTTTTCCTTCCAAACCACCAAAATTACTCTCATGTCAACAATCTTATCATCAATGACTAAGGTTTACAAATGTATTTGGACCATTATAAAGGGAAATATCTGTGTGATTCAATTCAGATGGGATCAGGAAGGAGGCAGAGAACAGAAATTTGGGTAGGAAAATATGCAGGCAACACTAAGCTATTGCTGGCAGGTCATCCACTGAGTAATGGGAAGGTCAACTAGATGTCTCCTCAGCACAACAGATATTCTACGTTTACTTTGTGAGCAAAGAAGTTTGAAGACATCAGCTTGTCTTTCATCATGTTCCCTGGAAATTGCAAGAGAAGATACTAGGCAGTCATCCTGCTGGTACTGAATTGGCTTTCAGCAGACCCCTGAGGTACAATTCCCTGTCCCAGGCCCAACAGGAACTTCTTAAAGACACATCCCAACAAGTTCTCCTCTACTTTCCCACACAGCTCATGTGCAGTTGATCTTGCCTCCTGGGTGTAAGCAATGCAGTCTTCCTTTATCATTATTCTAATCTTTTGTGAAGGAATATGCTTTGTAGCCTGCTTTCTTCAGAGCCTTCTTTTATTGATTCTCAATAGTCTTTCTTCTCCTAACAAAATCTTCCTCTTGGAAATGAAAAGTTAAATTTTCTAAACTACTGTCTTAGTTGACTTTAAGAGTATATTGTGAAAGCATTTGTGCCATAACAATTCTAATTATTCCTGAAGCAAAAGTGATGGCTCTGGCTGGCTAGGGCAAGAGTCTCATAGAGAAAAGTGCCAAATAGAAAGGACAGTCATAATTTTATGAGATATATTTTCACTATAATGATGTATTCATCAAATGATGACCACGGGTCAGGCATTACACCAAGAAGGCTCACTTGCTTTATTATAGTTAAACACCATGAGATAAACTTATATACTGTGTACTATTACAATTCCCATATTACAGATTCATAAACTAAGCTAAGATTATATTGTCAAGTCAATGTAGCTTAAGTGCACATTTGACTTCTATTTAAAGTCATTTAATGGCCCTTATGTTCCTAAAGGACAAATGAAAACCCCTTAGTGTAAAATACATGCTTCTGCATACCTCCACCAAACTGTTTTTAGCATCATCTCTCCTGTCCCCATGTGTCCTTAACGAATTTTCACTCTTCCCTACCCAGATGCACACGCATTTTAACTTTTACACAACTATATAATTTTGCAAGCTTTAACATCATTTTTTCATGCCTCACATATGTCTCTTCATTTCTTCTTCAACTTGAGAAATCTTAGATTTGTGTCCTAACCCAAAGAGCTCCACCTCGATAATAAGCTCACCAATTCTCCAAGCCAGAGCTGGGCATCTCTTCTTTGTGTTCATTTGTGCCCATTTGTATCTCCCAGCACTAACCACACTGCAATTCTCTATCTCTCAACGTGTCTACCATATTAGAAATTGGGTTACTTTAGGAAAAGAAAAAGTAGAAAGAAGGAAAGACACAAATATGAAGCACCAGATGTATGTCAAACACACACTGGTAGATATATTCTCATACCATCTATCCTATATTTTCACCTGCTATTTCATCCTTTAAAGTCTTGAAATATATATCATTGTAGATATTTAATTTTTCAAAGGTACTAACTAGTAAGGTAAATCCAAGATGTATACACATGTCTCACCCAAGGTGTATGTCCTTTCTTCTAGATTCTGCTTTCTTCCTCTTGGCACTTTCAGCCCATTGAAAAATTCTTGACATGTAATCAGTGCTCAATAAATATTTGGCAGATAGAAGTATAAATAACATTTATAAATTTAACTAGCACTTTCAAATAATCATCAAATTGTGCTTCACAATGAGTCTGAATAAATTATGTTTGTCTAAAAACCAATGTCTAATGTGAGGATTAGCAAGTTACTTAAGAAGTTGTCTTTTAAAAATATATGATACCATTTTATTCACATAAAGGTAAACTATATGAGCCCACTAAAATGAGGCCTGTTGATCTCTAAAGAGTCTAGAGATGAAATTATTGAAGTCTAGGAACACATTAAATTTTGTATGAATTTTTTTTTTTTGAGATGGAGTTTTGCTCTTGTTTCCCAGGCTGGAGTGTGATGGTGCAATCTCGGCTCACTGCAACTTCTGCCTCACAGATTCAAGCGATTCTCCTGCCTCAGCCTCCTGAGTAGCTTGTATTATAGGCACACACCATCATGCCTGGCTAATTTTTGTATTTTTAGTAGAGATGGGATCTCGTCATGTTGGCCAGGCTGGTTTCAAACTCCTGACCTCAGGTCATCCACCCACCTCAGCCTCCCAAAGTGCTGGGATTAAAGGCATGAGCCACCACACCCAGCCAATTTTGTATGAATTTTATACATTCTTCCAGGGAAATAACCTACAGATGTTATAAAATAATAATTTCAAAAGCTCTTTGACCCCCAAATGATTAAGAAACACAGACCATATTATTTCTATATTCATTTCCCTCTACGATTATGTAATAATAAATGAATAAAGTACTCAGATATATATAGTGTTTATTTCTGAGCCCTAAAATTTTATGAAACTGTAATGGAAATTAAACCAGAGTAAATATAATTAAAACACTCAGCTTTAAATCTGATGTAATCTACCAGTTCCAGCAATGTCTATCTTTATTAAGATAGCCAAATTAGACTGAACAGTTAGTTTTTATCGATTTGTTTGTATGTTTGTTTTTGAAGGGGATGTGTAAGTGGAGAGGCTGGTGGTTTTTTGTTTTTTGGTTTTCATTTTCAGTTTCTGAGATCTGCCTATTTGTAACAAGCTGACAAGTATGAAAAAATAAATAAATACAAACTTTTATTTCTCTCATCACTTTCAAGTCAATTTGAAGTGCTTATATTGTATGTATTAATAAGCAGCTCCTGGCTTTGGTACTGCTTAGACCACATCTAGTATGAATGTATACAAAAACTATGTATCTTGAAGAAAGCATACTTATAACAATGCTCTTGTCTACAAGTCCATGTATGTCCAAACCAGTATTAGATATTTGAAAAATAAAGGAAAGGCATCTAAATTAGAAAGGAAGAAAAATTTTCTCTGTTTGTAGACAACATAACCTGATATAGCAAAAACCCTAAAGTTTCCATAAAAAATTCTTATAACTAATTAATAAACAAATTCAGTAAAGTTTCAGGATACAAAATCAACATCAAGTAACTATCTGAAAAAGAAATTATTACAAATCACATTTATAATAGCTTAAAAAATAAAATACCTGGGAATACATTTACTCAGTGAAATGAAAGATCTGTACACAGAAAACTATAAAACACTAATGAAAGAAATAGAAGACATAAATAAATGGAAAAATAATATCTTGTGTTCATGGATTGTAAAAATTCATACTGTTACAATGTCCATTCTACCCAAAGCAATCTACAGATTCAATACAATCCCTACTAAGATCCTAATGCCATCTTTTTCAGAAACTGAAAAAAGCAATCTTAAAATTTTTATGAAACCACAGAAGATCCCAAACAGCTAAAACAGTCTTGAGCAAAAAGAACAAAGCTTGAGTATCATACTACCTGATGTCAAAATAGTATTAAGCTTTCATATTCTGTTCATATGGTGATTAAATTTTAAAATAATTTCAAGCTTTATTTTAAATTGTCTGGGCAATCTTTTTTCACTTATGAAAGTATACTGCTCCCTACATACCATCTACAATCCCTAAGTAATGTTGGAACATACAAAAACTAGTAAAACATATATTTAATCCAATAAAATAAAGAAATACATATTTAAGACAATAAAACAGTCATTTTTCCCCAGAAAAGTAAGCATGTCATTGAATTAGACTGATTTCTCTAGATTAGAAGAAAATTCATTCAAAGACGAAAAAAAAATGAAATCTTGAGCATTAAAATTCGCCTTCCAATAGCAACTGTAAGTTAATTTTAAACAATCCCAGTAAAGTACAGCACACAAATAAATAAATAAATCATAAAAGAAAAGCTGCAGTTGAGATTTATTGAAAGTGAGTTCCAATATTGCATGAATTCCAAATTAGGCTTGACTCGGAATATTCTGTTAGTTCCTAAGGGAAATCAATACTCTTTAGAAAAGAAAAAAATATGTGTTTTCCTTTCCCTTTTTAACAAAAAACTGAACTCAAATATTTCTTTTAGAAGCTTAGAAGGCACACAATCCCAGAGTGACTTTAGATAGCTGTACAGAAACAAAAGCACACAAAGAGGAAGGAAAGTTGCCAGAAGTTAACTATATTCCCACTTGAAAGGGAAAGAAAATGAACCTTTCCACTTTGTCTGGATTCCTGGAGAAGCTCAATTTGATCATTTTTCTCCCTCTCTAAAAGCAGAAGCATATATTTTGAAGTTGTTATCATTGTCTATAAAAGGAACACATTTCAATCAACAGAATAAGAAAAGAACACCACTTCACCAGTGAAATACATTTTGATGATCTTGAATGGTTTTGCCTTTCAATTCAAAAAAGTTTCAAGAGGAAATAACTTATATTTGCAAATTTAACAAAATTCCAAATGTATTTACATTGAAAGGGTCAGGAATTTAATAGCATTTCCAAGTGAACTCTGGGCAGGTGCATATTTAATGTTACCCAAAGTTCCTGTCACACAATGGGCTGGTTTGCTATGACCATTACCATTTGCGTGGGGTGAAGTTAAAATAAGCTTTCAAAAGCCTGGAAGGAGAACAAAGACCCAAGAGGATCAGCTTCCAGTCTCGGGGTCTTCCTAGATAGAACAAGGGAGAAGGTTTTCCATCACTGTGTGGCTGGAGTCACAGGAAGATGGGTAGCAAGAGGAACTGGGTCAAGTACTAACTGTGTGTTGATGAGTTTCAAACCAGTTTTAACCACAGCTAACCGTGATGCTCAGCTTCTCTTTCCTTCCTTCTTCCCTAGTCCAGTTCACTGTGTATTCACTTTGTGAGGGACTCTGTCAATTCTTAGAACCTTGCAATTGCAACTTCCTTTGCCATGTTTCCAAAAGCCGAATCTGAATCCCTATTCTCTGGGCTTTTCCCAAAATCTCAGAGCTGCTGTGCCCATGTAGGTTACAGGATGAAAATGCTGCAAAATTACACCCACCAGGGCCTGAATGCTGGGAGCTGGCATACAAATATCCCACTTCTTTCATTTATCAGTTAGGATAATTCCGAGGTATGCATTTCCAATGTTTCCACAATTTCCCTGAAGGATCAATCTCTTTTTAGGTATGGTAGTGACAGGCTAAAAGCACCCTTTCTTGGTTTCTTTCAATCACTTTATCATTTGCTTATATGTATTTCCTTCCTATCTCAAAAAAAAAAAAACCTATTTGGATATGAATCCTTATCTCAGGATCTGCTTAAGGGAAAACCTAAACAAAGAGACTTTAATTCTAACCACATTTACTGAGGATCTACTATATTACTTTTGTTAAGGCATGTCCAAGTACAAGGACTGACCACTCAAATACATTCAAGGATGGAATAGTGTATTAGTCTGTTCTCATACTGCTAATGAAGATATACCTGGAAATGGGTAATTTACGAAGGAAGGAGGTTTCATGGACCTACAGTTCCAGATGGCTGGGGAGGTGTCACAGTCACGGCAGAAGATGAAGGAAGGAGCAAAGAGTGGTGGCAGGCAAGAGAGAGCCTGTGCATGGGATCTCCCCTTTATAAAAACATCAGATCTTGTGAGACTTATTCATTATGACGAGAACAGCACAGGACAGACCTGCCTCTATGATTCAATCACCTCCCACCAGGTCCCTTCTGTGACACATGGGAATTATGGGAGCTACAATTCAAGATGAGATCTGGGTGGCAGACACGGCCAAACCCATATAATCAGGAAATAAATTTAAAAATGAGAACAGATGTACAACATATGCCCCATTTAAGACGGGCTTTCACCATTAGGCTTCTGTCCATTTTTGCAATGCTGGAATGCCAGCCATTGCATATCAGTGTTCTGGCTTTTCAAGGAAAGCTGAAAAAATCTTGAAATTTGAATATTGTCACTAATTCAAAAAGGATTCATTTTGCATATACTATTCTTCATGCCAGCAAAACTTGTCTATGTACTGGACTTGACCCACAGACTGCTAGTTTGCAAACTATAAATAGAGATCAAAAATCAATAATTCCTGGTTCATATCTATTAAAGAAACTTGCAATTTACAAAGGGTAACAGACATGCAAGCAACTAGCTATGAAGTTGATTAAAGTGATAAAAGATATGTATATATATATATAATCAAATAATTTCAGAAGAAAGAGACACTCTGGCAAAGATGGAGGAGGAACATTGGAATATATATATATAATCAAATAATAATTTCAGAAGAAGAAAGAGACACTCTGATTGCGAATGATGGAGAAGTAACATTGGAATGAGTACAGAATAGTAGTATATACCAAGAACAGCTTATAAGTGACTAGTTTCAGAAAGCATTGTTACAGAAAGCTCAAAAGTAGAAAGCAAGACTCCACTCATTATCTACAAGAGTGTCATGTCACAATCCTAATCTAATTTGGGGAATTATCACATGCTATATCTGCCCCTAGGAGGCTCACAATGCACATCAGTGTGTTAAAAACTCTGCTAAGTCCCATAGGAGAGAATCATGGTTGCCTCTGTTACCCCTGGCATTTTTTCACTGCCTTCAGAATCTTTCAATTCTATGTGGACACTACCAAGAACATTCTGAGAACTGATGTTGTAGGGATATCTCTGACTTTAAGATAAGCACTGAAAAAAGGAGGAATGTACTAATTTATCTACTCAAGTGTAACCTAAAATAATAAATATATTCAGAGAACTTTATAAACCCTCAAATCTAAAAAGTTGGTGTATTACTCATGGCTTTCCAAAAATAAATATAATAAATACATATACACATACATACATGTGTATCTATACATGTATATATGTATTTATATACATATTTTAATATTTATATATAATATGGTACTAATAGGATACACATTTTTATAAAACATATTACTAATAGAATATATATACATTTATATAAAGTATATTACTAATAGGATATATATATAAATAGGATACATATACACATATATAATTGTGTGTATATATTTTATTAGTTATAATTTAATGTATAAAATTATATTAGTTAATATTTTAATATGTATATAAATGACTAATAGGATATATATACATATATACATACATATATATGGATATGGATATCCTTATATATGTACATTTGTTTATTGATTGATTGATTGATTGAGACAGAATATTGCTGTGTAGCCCAGGCTGGAGTGCAGTGGCATGATCTCAGCTCACTGCAACCTCCGCCTCCCAGATTCAAGCGATTCTCGTGGCTCAGCCTCCTGAGTAGCTAGGATTACAGATGTGTGCCACTACCCCCGGTTAATTCTTGTATTTTTTTAGTAGATATGGGGTTTCACCATGTTGGCCAGGCAGATCTCAAACTCCTGACCTCAAGTGATTCACCTGCCTCGGCCTCCCAAAGTGCTAGGATTACAGGCATGAGACACCGTGCCTGGCCTATATATATGTGTATATATATGTATATGAATATACTATGGATATATGTGCATATGTATATATCTGTATACATATATGTGTATAAAATATATGACAAATATCTATTTATTCATATACATATTTTAATATGTATATAGAATATATAATAGGATATATATACATACAGTTGTATATTTGTATATACATGGTCTGAATGCCATTATGCTTAAAACTACCCTGACTTCTTGCACCCACACAGTGTTCCTCAACCTCCTACAATAGCATATGAGAATGAGCTCCTGTGAGAATGGCCTCCTCCAATGGCATGTGAGAATGGCCTCTTGGGAATAAAGCAGCCAATATTCCAAGACTCTGAAGCCCTTAGACATGGGTGGGCAGTAGAAAAGGAAAGTCCTCTCTCCAGAGGTCCCCTCTGAAAAAAACACTTCAATGCCAGCACTGACAAGAAGAGTTGGCTAGACTTTGAGACTTAAATCAATTCCCGAGCAAATTCTTGTGCCAGAAGATATATCAATGCCCGAATAAAACCAAATTACAACTTGGGCCCTAAAGCAGAAATAATCTTCAGGAATCTTCTAATCATTAGGGTTCTAAAAATCAGGGACAGGTTTACTTATTACTATGAAAACAAGCATCCTCAAGCTTCCAAGATCACAGTGGGCCTGGAGGAATATATTTGAAGGCAAGGAAGCCCCCATATCATGACCATAGTGATGCCTATTATTATAGACTTCCCATTTGACTGGACAGCTAACAGTTCAAAATTTCAGATATGATACTGTCCTATGAGGAAATCAATCTCCTAAGAAGTGAATATCTCTACTGGTCTTCTCCAGAAACAAAGCAGACAATACTTTGTTCTCATGGGCATAATTTTATATTTTTTGATTTTAGATTAGATATTTTATAAAATACTTACATGTACATATTATATATACAATTAATTTATGTATATATAATTATATTAATTCTACATATATCAGTGATTCTGGGTTTTAGCATGTGCTTATGTATATATAATTATATTAATTTTACATATATCAATGATTCTGGGTTGTAGCATGTGCTTTTTGACTCTCAGGCTTCTTCCAGACTTTCAATGTGATGGATCAGTTAAATGCTTGCTATCATTGTTTTGCACAAAGCATTGCCTCTAAGAACTCATTTCCCCGTAAAATGGGTTATCTAAAGTTAATCTATCTAAAGTCATGTTCATTTGATATTCCAGAGGTGAGTTATTACCCACGGAACAATTTAAGAGCTGCTTGCTGAAACTAGGTGTTACCGCTTTGTGTTCCGGAAGAAAAGGATCTCTATGAAAACCTCATTTTTCCATTGTACCACCTTTGACCATTGGTGATGTCTAACAACCATCAATTAGGCAATACACAATAGTGTAGGAAAAGGAACAATGATAAAGCCAAATAGATTTTAAACAACATACACTTGTGGGATGAAGACTATATTTCCAAAATTGTTTATGAGGTTATAGGTGGATGAAGAAATTGTTTATGAGGCTGTAGCTGGACTAAAAAATTGTTTATGAGGCTATAGTTGAACTAAGAAAAAAAGAGAAGATACAAATAAAATCAGAGGCACATTTCCTTTTTCACTACACATTTCATGTGTCTTCCCCTTGCCTTCAGTCAATCTCAGCATCACTGGGGTCTTTGCCTACCAGGCCATTCCAAACCTTTATTTCTAAGTTAGTATTTTAAAAGGAGTAATTCCAAATCTGGCTCCATTTGAATATCCTTCTCATCTGCTGAAGGACTTTGTTTTTCCAATTAGCCTTTTCCATTTCTGCACCAACATTTCTCTCCTCCAAACCCACCACTCTGCCCAACTCATCTTTCAGTGGATTATTTCCATCAGTCTGGTAAATATCTTCAAATTTTTCCACCTTAAAAATATAAACCTACTTGTTTCCTCATACATTCCTGTCCATAGAACCTTTGCACATGTCCTATGTATCAAAACTCCTCAGAAAAAATAGTCTACACTGGCTGTTTCATCCTCCCTTGTACCTGTTACCATAAGGCTTACAAAACATTTTAATGGCTAACTTTACGTCTTAATTTGACTGGGCCAAGGGGTGCTCAGCTTAAACATTGCTTCTTGGTGTGTCTGTGAGGGTGTTTCCAGATGATACCAGCATTTGAATCCCTAAACCAGATTATTCTTACCAATGTAAATTGTCATTATGTAATCCATTGAAGGCATGATTGGAACAAAAAGGAAGTGGAAAGTGAAATTTGTCTGTTTTGCTTCCAGGCTGCCTGTTTGAGCTGAGATGTTGGTCTTCTCCTGCCCTTGGACTGGAATTTACACCATCATCTTCCCTGTTTCTTTGGCCTTTGGTCTCATACTTGAATTACCACCAGCTTTTCTGGGTATATATGTATGTGTGTGTGTGTGTGTGTTTGTGTGTGTGTGTGTGTGTGTGTGTGCCCTATTGGTTTTATGTTTTTGGAGAACTCCGATGAGCACAAATGTCATACAGATTGTTAGTGGTTAGACTAAATTAGAACACAGTTCCTCAGATTCCTATTGCCTAGCACTCCTTCCATACTGGGTTATAAGCAAACGTCATTTTATATCTGATATTAAATTTTGTATTGTATTAACTGAAATATTGTTTTCATAGTCATTGGGAGTAGGGTGCATATGGAGGATTTGAAATAGTAATTGCATTCTGACTCTAAAGCAAAACATGTGTGTTGATACACCCAGCATAGAGCACGTTGTACATTGTCTGTTTATGATTTGTGGGTTCTGGGCATTTTATCACAGCTAAGAAGTGTTGGACTTGATGAGAGATCATGAGATCAAGAGAAGGGAAAAGAGGAGACGAACATTCTTCACTAAGGAGAGGCTCAGAGTAATTTCATTTTGCATAAAAGTGGAAAATATGTGCATAAAAGACATCACATTTTTCAAATATTATTTTTCATAAGTCTTTATTATTTGTAATGGGTATAACTGGATCTTTTTTTACTCTTTTTGTATATTATATGCAAAGTTTTGTAATGTTCATTCTTATGACAATTTGACCAGAAATATTTCCTCCAAAATAAAGTAGGAATAAATATGACATATTGAAAGTTTTCCTTTTGTCTGTGAAAAGTAATCATCTATCATCATACTCGAGATCTGATGCATAAGATCAGATGCATATTCACCTCCCATTAGAAGTAAAATGGCTCCACTGTAAACTTACATTAAAATAAAAAAAAACCACTTTCATTGAGATGTAAATATTTTATGACCAATGGCATATAGATGCAAAATCATGTAGTAAATAATCCTGATGAATGGCATTCCAGTTCCATCCCGACTTTACAAATGATGGAATTAAGATTCAGAGAGTTTAAGGGATTTGCTCAATGCTATCCTGGTGCTTAGTGGCTTCCTGAATCCCAGTACTCCCATTTTTCCATCAAATCAGTATGAACCTAGACTCAATAAACGATTTGTTTTAAAAAATTGAGGCAGCTTCCTGAAAGAGTTGAGTTGGGCTTTGGAGCAAACAAATTTTTGTGGACTTGTCTTCTTGTTACTGAACATGGATGATGTCAGAAGTCATTTTCAATGACTTTAAAATCATAGGATGGAGAATGTTATTATTTAATCAACAAGTATTATTTAGCTGCCTCTGTTTACCAGGCACTGTTTAAAAGGCACTGGGATTCTGACAATAAATTTATAACAAATCTTTAATGATTTACTCCCTCACTTTATGGAGTTTGCAATTTTGAATAAAATATAAATAACATAGTATTCAAATCCAGAACTTTTAAAATCTCTTCCATGGTGTATACATAGTATTACTTTTCTTGCTGATCTTTTTTTATAAATAAAGGATCTATTTTAGCGAAAGTGATTAATGTTTATTTTGAAAATATTAGTCAATACAGAAAGATACAAAGTACAAGAAAACACTAAAAATCCCAGTACCTGGAAATAATTAGATAATATTTGATTTTGTAATTCCATATGGATGTATAAACAGGAACTATTTTTATGAAAATTGAAATATATATTTTTTCTTTTTTACATTCTAAAAATTTTTTCTTGAAATATAGCATACACATAGAAAAGTGTGAAAATTCCAAAGGCACAGCTTGATGAATTTTTACAACTTAGACACACTCAACAACATCATCTAGCTCAAAAAATAGAACCCCAGAAATCGTATGACTTCTACCACATCAATTTTTCTTGCCAATTTCAAAACTTTAGATAACTGGAATTATACAATATGTACTTCTTTGTACCCGACTTGGTCTTCAACATTATGCATGTGAGATTCTTCCTTGTGGTTGCACGTAGAAAGATTTTGTTCATCATCATCACTGTATTCTGTTGAATGCATGAAGCACAATTTATTTGGGTGGTTTCCAGTTCAATGTTATCACAAATAAAGTTGCCAAACACATTTTCCTTTATGTCTTTCAGTAGATCTGTATTTCTGTTGGAGATCTACATATGCATCTATATTCGTATCCACATCCATATCTCTAGTTAGATATGCCTACATATAAGCATATATTTTCTGGGTCATAATATATGATTATATTCAGCTTTAGAAGATAATACCAAACAGCTTTAGAAACAGTTTGTAAAATATCCATTACTACTGGCAACGTATAAGAGTTCTTGTTACTCTATATTCTAGTGAAACTTTATTATTGCTATTCTTTTAAGTTGTAGCCATTTGGATGAGTTTGTAGTGATATCACACTGTGGTTTCAATTTTATAATGACTGATTAAATTGAACACCTTTTACTAAATTTATTGAAAGATATACTCTTCAGTAAACCACCTATTCCAATCCTTTATTTCTTTCTGTTGGATTGATCGTCTTTTTTCTTAAGATCATATTCAGTAGATGGATAAAATGAGATCTTTGTTTTACAAGGTTATGTGGATTGAACTGCAAAAGACAAACATTGTAATCCCGATTTTAGTCTCTAGTTTCAACTCAATGAGGAAGCGATGCTAAATCTTAATTGACGTGGTTGAATTATCCCCATGTTAACGAGGATCTTAATTCTCTTCTTCCTGTTCAAGTTGCTTTGATTGGCCCAGAAATCCCTGCTCTTTTTTTCTGGCTCTTTTGTTACTAGAATGGGCAGGCACCTAGTTTGCCTAAGACACTCCCAGTTTACATCTATGGTCTTGCTTGGTGCAATTATTAATATCTCCCCCTTTTGCTATCAAGAATGTCCTGGTTTACAGATGATTGTATTATCATTCTACTAATTATTTATAGGTTTTTGTTTTGTCAGTTTATCCCAAGAATGATACCTGAGGCTGCCACTCTATCCTGAATACTAAGCATGTACTTATTCTTTTTTTTTTTCTTTTGAGACGGAGTCTCCTTCTGTCACCCAGGCTGGAGTGCAGTGGCACGATCTCAGCTCACTGCAATCTCCGCCTCCCGAGTTCAAGCGATTCTCCTGCCTCAGCCTCCTGAGTAGCTGGGACTACAGGCACGTGCCACCTCGCCCCGCTAATTTTTTGTATTTTTAGTAGAGACGGGGTTTCACTGTGTTAGCTGGGCTGGTCTTGATCTCCTGACCTCATGATCTGTCTGCCCCGGCCTCCCAAAGTGCTGGGATTACAGGCATGAGCCACCGCGCCTGGCTGCATGTGCTTATTCTGATCTCAAGAGTCAGGGTTCTCTCCAGTGCATCCACCCAAAATTGTTATAGCACAAATTTCCTTGTTTTACTGCTGAAATAATCACATTATAGTCATCAAGTGTCTGGAAGCACTCCAATGAAGAAGGGAGAATGCTTGGAAGCAAGTGCCTTCTCAAACCAGCTCTAATCTGAACATTGCTCAGTTTATCTTGTCAATGGACTCAGTTAATCTAACCCAAAATATATTATCCAGTAAACCTGTAACATTATTAAACCCTTACAAATAAAACACTTTTCTCTAACCTAGTAATATAAGTCCAATGTCTGATCAATGGTATCTATGTCTGTATGTTAACCCTTTTCAGATTTGGCTTGCATCAGGATACAAATCACACCGTCCAAAATCAGTTCTAAGAAAAACCTGTGACCTATAAAATATTGTTGGAGCCAGAAATGGGGGCAGGGAGTAGGAAGAAAGTTCCTTAGAGTTGAGGACAAGAGACATTGTTGTGACCTCTCCTGACTGGGATCGTCTTTAGTATATATGGTGTACTTTATCCAGCCATCATTCATTCAACATACACTTTGGGGAAAAAAATTACCCTGTTCTATGTATTAGGCTAAGCACATGAGAATCTAAAGGATGAATAATACCTGCACTTTATTTTCAATGAGTTTACAATCCAAGAGGTCAAAAACAGATATTTTAAAATTATGGTAATACGTTGTGATAAATGTTATAGCAGGTATAAGTGTCAGGTAACTTGGGGATGCAAAAAAGTGATGTGGTTTCTACTGGAATTAAACAGAAAAGCCTTTACATAATAGCTAGTTGTAGAGTTGGGTCCTTAAAAATGAGTAGAAATGTAGTAGGCAGACAAAGCAAGAAATGAAACACCAAGCAGAAGATACAATATACCCAAGACAGACAGATATTCAATAGAATAACATGGTTTGGAAATACCAGTAGTCTACTATAGCCAGGATTAAGGTGCATGTAGGAAATAATTTTAAAAAATTAGGCTGAAGAATTAAGAACCAAATCATTGACTGCCTAGTACGTCATGCTAAAAAAAGGCCTTCAAGCTCATACTGTAGTTATTAAGATTAGTTTAATCTGAGGAGTGCCATGAACAGATTATGTATGTCATAATACAACGCCATATTTTATTTTAAATTACATTATTTCTCCTTACTGCTGTGAGACACATAATAAATTTGAGGCATCTCCCTGAAAGGCCTAGTGTAAGCATAAGAGAGAATAAAGACTATGGTGACTAAATAACCCTGCCCCGCCCTACACATTGGTGCAGATGTAATCAGTAACTTACTTCCATCTCAAACATGTTCCATTTGAAAATGCTGGAGGGTGGTGAATGTGTAAGTGGGTGAGATAACTTAATCACTAGAAAATCCTGCCTAAAAAAAACAATAAAAGAATTTAAAAACCCAGGGCTAGAAGTCAGAAGATGAGAATTCCAGACCCAGCTCTGAAGATGGCCCTTCTCCATTGACAAAATGAGGGAGGGGTCTACATGAGTTTAGTGTTTATTGCTGCTCTAAACAATTTTACCCTTCCTAGACCTTTTGGTGGGGGATGGATAAACGATGGCAGCAGTTGGCAAGATCTCAGGGATTAGAAGTAAATGCCAGATACCAGACCAGGGACTGGGTCTTCAAGGTGGTCTTGTGGATGCACAAACACAAAATAGTGGAGGAAATATTACCTTTCCCACAATTCATGAAGGTCTAACTTTACATTAAGGCTGATACATTTAACCACTAACTCAGAGTATTAGATATTTTAAAATTAGAGATGTTGTAAAATTAGGGTCAGCTTTCAAGCTGAAGGGACTCTGGGGACAGCACAAGCTTCTCAATGTGCAAAGCGGGACGCTGAAAGGAGCAAAGGGATCTTCCTGCGGTCATACAGCTGGTAAGGCAAACGCAGGATCAGAACCCAGAGTTTCACACTCACAATCCAGGACAGGTGCATACTCATCTCTAGGCTTCCTCATGAATACCAAAAAGGAACTATCTGGGATCTTAAGGTTGCCTTCTCTTCAGAATGTCATCTACAACAGCAGGCATGGAAGCATATTAAAAGCAGAGGCAAGGAAGTCTGTGAAAAGCTGAGATGATTAAAGAAAACCAACCTGTGTCAAGACATGCTATGCTGAGCCGTGTGCTTTAGGTTGACCAGTACTCGAATCTTCATAACAAGTCAGTAGCTAGAAGGGGGATGGAAGGAGCATTTCTATGCCTCATTTTCTCTCTTCATCCTCAAAATAACTATAATTGTTAACAATTATTGGGCAATCACTACTTGTCAGGCAGTGCAGTGACATTTATAATCTCCAATCCTACGGTACAGAAACAAGCAGGTAAAAGTTAAATAACTTGCTATACTAGTTTCTTTAGCATACTAGATTCCTAATTCCTTGAGACAACTAAGTACCCAAAACTGAGCGGATTAAAGCAACAGACATTCATTGTTTCTCAGTTCTGAAGGCTGAAAGCCTGAAACTCAGGTGTCTGCAGGGCAGTGCTCTTCCTTGCATCTTCCAGCTGCTGATATGTGCCAGCAATACACATATTGGCTCCCTTGCCTTGCAGATGCTTCACTCCAGTCACATGGCTGCCTTCTCTGTGTGTCTTCACATCTTTTTCCTCTGTGCATATTTGTCTCTGTGTCCAAAATTCACCTTACTAATAGACACCTGTCATATTGGATTAGGGCTCACACTAATTACTTCATTTTAAATCAGTTACCTCTATAAAGACCCTATACTCTAATGAAGTCACATTCTGCTAACTTCTTTGGTAAGAATCCTTTCATGCAATCCTTACCACTAGCCTAAGTATATAAAGCTACTCAGTATAAGATCGATAATGCAATCCAATCTGTCTCACTTGGAAAGATGCTTTACAACTATAACATTTGGAATGCTCATGATTATTTTAACAAGTTACACTACAAATCTGGAAGTGAAGGGGGAGGACTGATTCTTTGGTCCACAGTTCTCACTCATTCCAGATTTCCTTGATCCCAAAGACTTTTTCTTACACTTCTCATCTTTCCTAACTAAAGGCAGATACAAAATGCTGTTTCTCAATATCTATGTTTTTTTAAAATTATGCTTTAAGTTCTAGGGTACTTGTGCACAACGTGCTGCTTTGTTACATATGTATATATGTGCCATGTTGGTGTGCTGCACCCAATAACTCGTCATTTACATTAGGTATATCTCCTAATGCTATCCCTCCCCCGTTCCCCCACCCCATGACAGGCCCCGGTGTGTGATGCTCCCCTTCCTATGTCCAAGTGTTTCCATTGTTCACTTCCCATCTATGAGTGAGAACATGCAGTGTTTGGTTTTCTGTCCTTGTGATAGTTTGCTAAGAACGATGGTTTCCAGCTTCATCCATGTCCCTACAAAAGACATGAAATCATCCTTTTTTATGGCTGCATAGTATTCCATGGTGTATATGTGCCACATTTTCTTAATCCAGTCTATCATTGATGGATATTTGGGTTGGTTCCAAGTCTTTGCTATTGTGAATAGTGCTGCAATGAACACATGTGTGTATGTGTCTTTAGAGCAGCATGATTTATAATTCTTTGGGGATATACCCAATAATGGGATGGCTGGGTCAAATGGTATTTCTAGTTCTAGATCCCTGAGGAATTGCCACAGTGTCTTCCACAATGGTTGAACTAGTTTACAGTCCCACCAACAGTGTAAAAGTGTTCCTATTTCTCCACATCCTCTCCAGCACCTGTTGTTTCCTTACTTTTTAATGATCGCCATTCTAACTTGTGTGAGATGGTATCTCATTGTGGTTTTGATTTGCATTTCTCTGATGGCCAGTGATGATGAGCATTTTTTCATGTGTCTGTTGTCTGCATAAATGTCTTCTTGTGAGAAGTGTCTGTTTATATCCTTTGCCCACTTTTTGATGGGGTTGTTTTTTTCTTTTAAATTTGTTTAAGTTCTTTGTAGGTTCTGGATATTAGCCCTTTGTCAGATGAGTAGATTGCAAAAATTTTCTCCCATTCTGTAGGTTGCCTGTTCACTCTGATGATAGTTTCTTTTGCTGTGCAGAAGCTCTTTAGTTTAATTAGATCCCATTTGTCAATTTTGGCTTTTGTTACCATTGCTTTTGGTGTTTTAGACATGAAGTCCTTGCCCATGCCTATGTCCTGAATGGTAATGCCTAGGATTTCTTCTAGGGTTTTTATGGTTTTAGGTCTAACGTTTAAGTCTTTAATCCATCTTGAATTAATTTTTGTATAAGGTGTAAGGAAGGGATCCAGTTTCAGCTTTCTACATATGGCTAGCCAGTTTTCCCAGCACCATTTGTTAAATAGGGAATCCTTTCCCCATTTCTTGTTTTTGTCAGGTTTGTCAAAGATCAGATGGTTGTAGATGTCTGGTATTATTTCTGAGGGCTCTGTTCTGTTCCATTGGTCTATATCTCTGTTTTGGTACCAGTACCATGCTGTTCTGGTTACTGTAGCCTTGTAGTATAGTTTGAAGTCAGGTAGCATGATGCATCCAGCTTTGTTCTTTTTGCTTAGGATTGTCTTGGCGATGCAGGCTCTGTTTTGGTTCCATATGAACTTGAAAGTAGTTTTTTCCAATTCTGTGAAGAAAGTCATTGGTACCTTGATGGGGATGGCATTGAGTTTATAAATTACCTTCCGCAGTATGGCCATTTTCATGATATTGATTCTTCCTATCCATGAGCATGGAATGTTCTTCCATTTGTTTATGTCCTCTTTTATTTCGGTGAGCAGTGGTTTGTAGTTCTCCTTGAAGAAGTCTTTCACATCCCTTGTAAGTTGGATTCCCAGGTATTTTATTCTCTTTGAAGCAATTGTGAATGGGAGTTCACTCATGATTTGGCTCTCTGTTTGTCTGTTATTGATGTATAAGAATGCTTGTGATTTTTGCGCATTGATTTTGTATCCTGAGACTTTGCTGAAGTTGCTTATCAGCTTAAGGAGATTTTGGGCTGAGATGATGGGGTTTTCTAGATATACAATCATGTCATCTGCAAGCAGGGACAATTTGATTTCCTCTTTTCCTAATTGAATACCGTTTATTTCCTTCTCCTGCCTGATTGCCCTGGCCAGAACTTCCAACACTATGTTGAATAGGAGTGGTGAGAGAGGGTATCCCTGTCTTGTGCCAGTTTTCAAAGGGAATGCTTCCAGTTTTTGCCCATTCAGTATGATATTGGCTGTAGGTTTGCTATAAATAGCTCTTATTATTTTGAGATACATCCCATCAATACCTAATTTATTGAGAGTTTTTAGCATGAAGGGTTGTTGAATTTTGTCAAATGCCTTTGCTGCATCTATTTAGATAACCATGGGTTTTTGTCTTTGGTTCTGTTTATATGCTGGATTACGTTTATTGATTTGCCTATGTTGAACCAGCCTTGCATCCCAGGGATGAAGCCCACTTGATCATGGTGGATAAGCTTCTAGATGTGCTGCTGGATTCAGTTTGCCAGTATTTTATTGAGGATTTTTGCATCGATGTTCATCAGGGATATTGGTCTAAAATTCTCTTTTTTTGTTGTGTCTCTGCCAGGCTTTGGTATCAGGATGATGCTGGCCTCCTAAAATGAGTTAGGGAGGAATCCCTCTTTTTCTATTGATTGGAATAGTTTCAGAAGGAATGGTACCAGCTCCTCCTTGTACCTCTGGTAGAATTCAGCTGTGAATCCGTCTGGTCCTGGGCTTTTTTTGGTTGGTAGGCTATTAACTACTTCCTCAATTTCAGAGCCTGTTATTGGTCTATTCAGGGATTCAACTTCTTCCTGGTTTAGTCTTGGGAGGGTGTATGTGTCCAGGAATTTATCTATTTCTTCTAGATTTTCTAGTTTATTTGTATAGAGGTGTTTATAGTAGTCTCTGATGGTAGTTTGTATTTTTGTGGGATCGGTGGTGATATCCCCTTCATCATTTTTTATTGCATCTATTTGATTCTTCTCTCTTTTCTTCTTTATTAGTCTTGCTAGCAGTCTATCAGTTTTGTTGATCTTTTCAAAAAACCAACTCCTGGATTCATTGATTTTTTGAAGGGTTTTTTGTGTCTCTATCTCTTTCAGGTCTGCTCTGATCTTAATTATTTCTTGCCTTCTGCTAGCTTTTGAATGTGTTTGCTCTTGCTTTTCTAGTTCTTTTAATTGTGATGTTAGGGTGTCAATTCTGGATCTTCCCTGTTTTCTCTTGTGGGAATTTAGTGCTATAAATTTCCCTCTACACACTGCTTTGAATGTGTCCCAGAGATTCTGGTATGTTGTGTCTTTGTTCTCGTTGGTTTCAAAGAACATCTTTATTTCTGCCTTCATTTCGCTATATACCCAGTAGTCATTCAAGAGCAGGTTGTTCAGTTTCCATGTAGTTGAGTGGTTTTGAGTGAGCTTCTCAATCCTGAGTTCTAGTTTGATCGCACTGTGGTCTGAGAGACAGTTTGTTATAATTTCTGTTCTTTAACATTTGCTGAGGAGTGCTTTACTTCCAACTATGTGATCATTTTTGGAATAAGTGTGATGTGGTGCTGAAAAGAATGCATATTCTGTTGATTTGGGGTGGAGAGTTCTGTAGATGTCTATTAGGTCTGCTTGGTGCAGAGCTGAGTTCAATTCCTGGATATCCTTGTTAACTTTCTGTCTTGTTGATCTGTCTAAAGTTGACAGTGGAGTTTTAAAGTCTCCCATTATTATTATGTGGGAGTCTAAATCTCTTTGTAGGTCTCTAAGGACTTGCTTTATGAATCTGGGTACTCCTGTATTGGGTGCATATATATTTAGGATAGTTATTAATGCCCTTCTTTGTCTCTTTTGATCTTTGTTGGTTTAAAGTCTGTTTTATCAGAGAATAGGATTGTAACCCCTGCCTTTTTTTGTTTTCCATTTGCTTGGTAGATCTTCCTCCATCCCTTTATTTTGAGCCTATGTGTGTCTGTGCACATGAGATGGGTCTCCTGAATACAGCACACTGATGGGTTTTGACTCTTTAACCAATTTGCCAGTCTGTGTCTTTTAATTGGAGCATCTAGCCCATTTACATTTAAGGTTAATATTGTTACATGTGAATTTGATCCTGTCATCATGATGTTAGCTGGTTATTTTGCTCATTAGTTGATGCAGTTTCTTCCTAGCATCGATGGTCTTTACAATTTGGCATATTTTTGCAGTGGCTGGTACCGGTTGTTCCCTTCCATGTTTAGTGCTTCCTTCAGGAGCTCTTTTAGGGCAGGCCTGGAGGTGACAAAATCTGTCAGCATTTGCTTGTCTGTAAAGTATTTTATTTCTCCTTCACTTATGAAGCTTAGTTTGGCTGGATATGAAATTCCGGGTTGAAAATTCTTGTCTTTAAGAATGTTGAATATTGGCCCTCACTCTCTTCTGGCTTGTAGAATTTCTGCCAAGAGATCTGCTGTTAGTTTGATGGGCTTCCCTTTGTGGGTAAGCCGACCTTTCTCTCTGGCTGCCCTTAACATTTTTTCCTTCATTTCAACTTTGGTGAATCTGACAATTACATGTCTTGGTTCCAAGATGGCCCAATAGGAACAGCTCCAGTCTACAGCTCCCAGCATGAGTGACACAGAAGACAGGTGATTTCTGCATTTCCAACTGAGGTACTGGGTTCATCTCACTGGGGCTTGTTGGAGAGTGGGTGTAGGACAGTGGGTGCAGCCCACTGAGTGTGAACTGAAGCAGGGTGAGGCATCGCCTCACCCAGGAAGTGCAAGGGGTCAGGGAATTCACTTTCTTAGCCAAGAGAAGCTGTGACAGATGGCACCTGGAAAATCAGGTCATTCCCACTCTAATACTGCACATTTCCAACAGTCTTAGCAAGCAGGACACCAGGAGATTATATCCTGTGCCTGGCTCAGAGGGTCCCACCCCCACGGAGTCTCACTCATTGCTAGCACAGCAGTCTGAGATCGAACTGCAAGGCATCAGCGAGGGTAGGGGATGGGCGCCTGCCATTGCTGAGGCTTGAGTAGGTAACAGAGCAGCCAGGAAGCTTGAACTTGGTGGAGCCCACCACAGCTCAAGGAGGCCTGCCTGCCACTGTAGACTCCACCTCTGGGGGCAGGGCATAGCTGAACAAAAGGCAGCAGAAACCTCTGCAGACTTAAATGTCCCTGTCTGACAGCTTTGAAGAGAGTAGTGGTTCTCCCTGCATGGAGTTTGAGATCTGAGAATGGTCAGACTGCCTCCTCAAGTGGGTCCCTGACCCCAGTGTAGCCTAACTGGGAGGCACCCCCAAGTAGAGGCAGACTGATACCTCACACGGCCAGGTACCCCTCTGAGACGAAGCTTCCAGAGGAACAATTAGGCAGCAACATTTGCAGTTCAGCAATATTCTCTGTTCTGCAGCCTCCGCTGCTGATACCCAGGCAAACAGGGTCTGGAGTGCACCTCCCACAAACTCCAGCAGACCTGCAGCTGAGGGTCCTGACTGTTAGAAGGAAAACTAACAAACAGAAAGGACATCCACACCAAAACCCCATCTGTACATCATCATTATCAAAGACCAAAGGTAGATAAAACCACAAAGATGGGGAAAAAACGAGCAGAAAAGCTGAAAATTCTAAAATTCAGAGTGCCTCTCCCCGTTCAAAGGAACACAGCTCCTCACCAGCAACAGAACAAAGCTGGATGGAGAATGACTTTGACGAGTTGAGAGAAGAAGGCTTCAGACAATCAAACTTCTCCTAGCTAAAGGAGGAAGTTCAAACCCATCACAAAGAAGCTAAAAATATTGAAAAAAGATTAGACGAATGGCTAAATAGAATAATCAGTGTAGAGAAGTCCTTAAATGACCTGATGGAGTTGAAAACCATGGCACGAGAACTACGTGACGAATGCACAAGCTTCAGTAGCCGATTTAATCAACTGGAAGAAAGTGTATCTGTGATTGAAGATCAAATGAATGAAATGAAGCAAGAAGAGAAGTTTAGAGAAAAAAGAGTAAAAGGAAATGAACAAAGCCTCCAAGAAATATGGGACTATGTGAAAAGACCAAATCTACGTCTGATTGGTGTACCTGAAAGTGACAGGGGGAATGGAACCAAGTTGGAAAACACTCTGCAGGATATTATCCAGGAGAACTTCCCCAACCTAGCAAGGCAGGCCAACATTCAAATTCAGGAAAGTCGAATGTTTCCTGAGAGAACGCCATAAAGATACTACTCAAGAAGAGCAACTCTATATCTATGTTTTTGAATGGTGTTCTGAGTTCCTTGAAAGAAATCTCTATTATAGGTTTCTTATAAATCTAATTTATTGATAAAAATATAAATATAGGCTGGCCAAGGTCCAAGTCAGACCCAAACTAAATGATGAGTGACACTAATGACTGTCCTCAGAGAAAAACCATACCAGGGAGATAGTATAGTATGGTGGTTATCATCTACCTTCAGGATAGGATTGCCTAGGTTTATATCCCTACTAGTTTAGTTACAAGATATGTAAGTTTAGGCAATTAATTAACCTATGTGCCTCAGTTTTCTCATATGTAAAATATCAGTAACTATAGTACCCAATTTAGAGAACTTGAAAGGATTAAAAAGGTAACTCATTAAAAAGGATTCACTTCCTAGTGCATTACAATGGCTGAATAATTTTTAACACCTATTATTCTGAGGGTGAGGAGATGAAACTTGAAATGGTTATGGTTTTTCTCTCTCATTCTTTTTCTAGCTACCTCCATCCTTACAAAACACAAGACACACGCACAGGCACATGCACAGAAACACACACAGAATATTTGCTGGCCTTATTGGTGAGATTTCTCTTCCCTACCATCTTCATCACAATCTCCAACTCTATTAGTAATTTGGGCTGGAATTAGTAATTTAACTATTATAGAAGGACATAAGCGAGTAGTATGAAAACTCATGAGACCTCCTCGGTCACATCAAGTTCTCCATTAACATTTTGACCAGAAAGTGCCATTCTAAGATGTGGGATGCGTGCCTAGTTTTTTAAAAAACGGATACTTTTATTTCCTCTGTGACCATTATTTCTTGTATATAATACATTCTTGCTCTAGCCACAAGGATCTTCTTTGTGCCTTGAAGTGTCTTTGTTATTACCATTCATTGTAGCAATTCATTATTTGCAGGGTACTGGTCTATATTTTTCCAGCTGAAAATTAAAACTCCTGTGTTTCTAAAGCCCTCTAAGCTAAAACTAGATGCATTTTAAGGAAAAGATCAGCTTCATATCTGATGTATAGGCCATACAAAGGTTCACTAAACCACTCAATTTTATGACCAGAGACATTCAAACTGCAAACTAAAAAAAGAACTTGGATTTTTCATGCTGTAAATAGCTTTTTCCACCATGTCAGAACAAAATTCCATATTATAATAAGACTCTTACCTCTCTTGATGTCTACCTTTTCTATTTGACAACATAATGGTGCAATTAGAATTTTGCAATCAGTTTCTTCTTTTGATAACAAAACCTAACCTGAGAAATTTTTTAATATCCGCTTTGATAAAAGAAAAACTTCAGCCGAGTTAAATTTAAATGAGTTTAATTGAGCAATGAATGATTAGGGAATCTGGCAGCCCCCAGAATCACAGCAGATTCAGAGACTCCAGCACAGCTATTTGGTTCAAAGAAGATTTATAGACAAAAAAGGGAAATTGACGTACAGAAATGGGAAGTAAGGTACAGAATGGCTGGATTGGTTACCGTTCAGCATATGCCTTATTTGAACATAGTTTGAACACTCAGCAGTGTATGAATGGTTGAAGTATGGCTGCTGGGATTTGTCAAAACTTAGCTATTGTTACAGGCACATACTCCTACGTTAGGTTTTCCATCTCATCTACTATTAAGCTAGGTTACAGTTCATCCACAAGGACTCAAATATAGAAGTACAGAGTCCTTCTCACGCCATGTTTAGTTTGCTTTAACAACTTGTTAAATAAGAAAATGTTTGTGCCACTGCTAATACTACATTCCCTGGATAAAATCCTCTGGAAAAGTTGAGAATCTTATGTACTAATAAGAAAAAAAAATAAGAAATAAAAATGAGAAAATAGGCCACATGTTTTCAACAGGTGTCACCTAAATCCCGAGGATCATTGATTTATTCAATTGCTTTACTTTAAGCCTAGGTTCGTGGCCCAAAACCATTATGAAACCTGGAATTAACATATTACTATTAATTTTACTTTGTATTTTGTTTCTATTACTTGTTTAATTCTTGAAGAATACAGCTTCTAACAAAATAGTACTGGCCCAGCACATTCTGATGATAGCACAAGACCAAGGAATGGCCAAAATGGAACTTAATAGTAGACTCAGGGCAGACAAAGCCTGAGAGCCACCCCCTTCAAACCTCCCCTGTTGCTCGAATGTGACTAAACGGTTTGACACTGACTCCTACTTCCCGATCACTCCCCCAAACTGAGACGCGGTCAACAATTGGAGCACATTCATCCTGGCACTGAGGAACATCAAAACCCAACTAGAAGATGACTGGTCAGTGATGCTTTTGAAGAAAGATCTTGATCAAAAAGGGGAAATGGGCTGGGCACAGTGGCTCATGGCTCTAATCCCAGGACTTTGAGAGGCTGAAGGGGGTGGATCCCTTGAGGGCAGGAATTCAAGACCAGCCTGGCCAACATGGTGAAACCACGTCTTTAGTAAAAATACAAAAATTAGCCAGGTGTGGTGGTGCACACCTGTAGTCCCAGCTACTCGGGAGGCTGAGGCAGGAGAATCGCTTGAACCCAGGAAATGGAGGTTGCAGTCAGCAGAGATTGTGCCACTGCACTCCAGCCTGGATGGCAGTGTGAGGCTGTCTCAAAAAACAAAGGGGGGGAGGGAGGTGTAAAAATTTTCAGAATGAAAATAAAGCCACTAATATTAAAAAAGAAAAAACCCTGACAAATAGAATAGAGCCAGAAAATGCCATGAAGAGAGGGCTCTCAGGCTTGTATAACAAAAATATCACAAACGACTCTGCAAATGCCACAACTTTGCACAAAGGCCATCACAACCTTACACAAAAAATACTTCTGCAAAGACATTTGCCCAGCAACTGCCTGTCCAACCTCTAACTGGCATCACCCTTACTATTGATCTTTGTAGCCAAGGATATTTCTTTCAAAACAATTATATAATCCTCCTCATTTTTTTTTCCTTTAAAAACCTTTGTCGTTTTCATTCCTGAATACAAACATGGTTTACTAAATCTGTTCCCTTGTTCTTTTAGCGAGTTTTTCTCTATTTGCTATTTAGGTTGACAGATAAACATTACCTGTTTTATTTATAGCTGAGGAAATAAGACTCAGAGAATATATGTAACTTGCACCAAATCACACTGCAGGTAGGAAATGGAGTAAGAAATGAAAGTGAAATCCATACAAAACCACAGTTCATATTCTTGGCACCATTCCACAGTGTTTCAACTGGACCATTAAATAATACATGAACACAAAATACTCAGGCCTTAGAGAGAGTGTCACCATTATGGAAGCAGTAAGACTCATTAAAAAATTAGCGTTTTGGCAGTTGGACTGCCTGGGTTCTAGTCACCAGCTAATTTTATGACTTAGGGTAACATATTTAGCCAAATCTCATTTACATAAAATGAAGGTGATGATACCTGCCTTGCAGGGTAAACATGAAGACTAAATGATAAATATGATGCATATGATTATGTGATTTTATATATATATCTGTCTTTAATTTAAAACATAAATAGTAGATATAATCTCATTAGCTCTACAAATAAGAAAAACTATTTACTAAACATTTAGAGAAATTCATATTTTAATAACACAAACAGCTTGCTAGACTACTCTTAACTTCTTACAGAATGAAAATGAGTATGTCACCTTTCACACTTTTATACTAAAAGAACTTAATGAAACTACAGAAAAAATAAACTCGAGAATACCCTTTGTCTTTAATATAAAACCAGATATTAAAAACAACATTTATACCTTTAGCATCCTTTTGAAAAAACTGCAATCTAAATGTGTGAATGTAGCTGACAACAAAAAGTTGGCATTGGTGTTTCCATAAGTGGGTTATCTGCAACTGCCTGGAGATAAGAGATAAAAAGTCCATGTGTTTTACTGAGATAAATACAAAAGATTTCCTAATTTACTGAACATAGATTTGAGATTATCAGGGTTCATGCTCTGCCATGAGAAAAAAAAAATGGCACATTTCTTTTGTGTAAGGTTTTAATAGATGATTAGATTATCATGCACATCATTTTCCACTCAGCAACTGGGTCCTGAACAGAATTTACTGAAAAAAGCAGTCTGTGTTTCAGTGGGAAAATATAATTTCAATGCTATGGTTTGAATAATTACCTTTCACAATTCGGGTGTTTTCAAAGTGATTGTATTTAGAGGTGTGGTCTTTGGGAGGTGATTGGGTCATGAGGTCTCTGCCATCATGAAAGGGATTAGGCGCCCCTACAACAAAAGCTGAGCAGACAGAGTTCACCCTTTTTATCCTTTTGCCTCCCACCACACAAGGACCCAGCTTTCCTCCCGGCGGGAGGATGCTGCATCAAGGCACCACCTTGAAATCGAAGAGCAGCCTTCGCCACATGCCGGCCCCTTGATCTCGGACTTCCCAGCATACAAAATTGTGAGAAATAAATTTCTTTTCTTTATATATTACCCACTCTATGTTATTTGGTTATAGTAGTGCAGAGTAAGGCATCCATCATGTTAATAGGATGGAAAAGGTAGAATAATTGTTACAGGCATTTTGGAATTATTTTTCTCGAGTAATCACTTGAACTACTGAGAGAAGATTGACAGAAAGGCTACACCAATGATCCTTTTGTGTCAATGATCAAAAGAGATTGATATTCCATTGAACACATTATTTTATCCAACCAGGTTAAAACTAAACCCAAAGGACTGCTATTTTTGACTAAGGAGAAATTCTTTCAGAAGGCAATTGATTCAATGTATATGGCCCTCTGAGCATATGGCTCTTCCATATAAACCCTTCCTCAGAATATTTTTACCTGAACTGGTTCTATATGATTTTGTATCTATTTTCATTGTTTGAAATGATGACTTCATTCCGGGTGAAGTATGGTATATCTATTGTGTAGAAAGACAAGGAAGAAAATAATGTCTATAGCTACTAAAGAATTACTGATATTTCCTGAGAATGCAAGACTTACAAAGGTTGAGAAATTCACAGGTTATAAACTACATACAACTTTTATAGACCCATTGAAGAAAAGCTCAATTAATTGTAAACTTTGTTGCAACATGTCTTTGGGGGAAATGGATAGATTATGTTCATTTTGCTAAACTCATTCTGCTTAAAACATTATTTTGGGGAAATATCTGTGTTCTTGGTTTCACAAATGTGAACTCATTAGCCAAGTTCAGACATAGACCCACACATTTACCTTTATGCAATTTCTTTTTCCCCTAATTATGAGATTTTCTCTTGCTCTAGTAATTTTGACTGTGTCGAGAATGTATGCTGGAAAATAAACTCTGAATTGAAAGTACAGGAACCTGATTTGAAGCAGTCACACTAATTCTCCTTTCTACTTCTTGTTTACTTTATCCAGATATCAAAACTTTTAAAGTCAGCTTTTACAAAATGAATGGTGCAGTCTAAATTCTATGTTCCAGATCCCAGGGATATAGAATAATGTAAGGAGAGCAAGAGAAAGGGTCAAGAGTTTTGGTTTTCAGTTGGAATATGCAGAGGGAGAGAATCATTTCCAAATGGTCTCAGTCTACAGGTCAAAACTGGAAAAGTTTTCAACTCATTTCCCACTCCAAAGTTCCATGAAATATGTAAGAAGAAGTTGATCCAAGTTGATTTTTGAGTTAAGCTTTTCTTGTAAATCCTATATCTTAAATATGTTCTAAATGCACTTTATTTATTTACTTATTTATTAGAGATAGGCTCTTGCTCTGTCACCCAGGCTGAAATGCAGCAACATAATCATAGCTCACTGCAGCCTTGAAGCTCTGGACTCAAGTGATCCTCCCACCTCAGCCTCTTGAGTCACTGGGATTACTGGCGTGAGCCACTGCACCGAGCCACTTCACATTTTTGTGTTCAGAATCTTACCATAGATGACTGGAGGCAGAGGAGTCCCCACAATACAGACTGCATAGTCTTAGGTGGCTACTTAAACACTGGTTTGTTGTCTCCAAGAGATGAAGGTCATTTAAATTTGAATATTAATTTTCATGCCATTTCAGATTTTTAGAATCCATCAGAAAGCAAATAATTATATGCTCAGACACTTACGAGACAGTCAGTCTTATTCATTGTCCCCTCATAAAAATATAGCCCATAATAAATGGACAATTTTGTTTATTTCCTCAGCCTGGTTTGCACAAGTCTTACAGTCCTTTAAGCAATCTTGATCCATATAATCACTATGTGACTGCTATTCTCAGGAACACTCCTGAAATTCTGGTTTTCATCCAGCATAAATATCCAGTAAAAGCTTAGTGGAAAGTTCATATTTCAACTCTGATCTGTAAAATTTTCCTGGTACAAAATACAGCAGGTATGGAGGTGTGTTCTCAGAACTCTCTTCAAGAGAGCCTACTTTGAGTAGCATTGTTGAATGACAGCTTCCATCTATGGCCATTTTGATCATTCACTTCAAGCCTCACATCCTCCTGGCTGCTCCAGCTAATGACTGAGTATAGCAGGCTGCTAGTGCTGCCTTATTTGTTTCTGAAGTGGAAACATTTGTAACTTTGACTCAAAGACTCCGCATTAGACTTGTGGAGCCTTTCTCAGAACTTTATTGCAACTGGAGGCTCCTCTTACCCAATCTTACTTTCTTCCTCTCTCCTTTCTCAGGTGTGAGAACAGCATGGCAGTCTGAAGGCTATACCTTCTAACTCTTTCTCCTTCTCCCGTTGTCATTCACAGGAGTTGTCTAAATCTCTATCACTATTTACTGTTATTACTTGGTGATAAATCTCTTTTAACAAATCTCTTGCACACTTAATCATGTCTTGGCATCTGCATCTTAGAGGGCCCAAGCCAACGCAGAAAGTGAGCATTGAAAGCTTTTATTCTATTCAGGAGAATTTCTTCATTTCAACAATATTACATGACTAGTTGTAAATTTAAAATACTCAAAAAATATATGGTCTGAAGTTCAAGTGTCTTTCCTTAAGGAAAGCATCAAAAGTAAAGACATTCATTTATTCCCTCATGTATTAATCCATTCATTCAATCAATAAAATGGTCTTTAAACCAGGCATGGCTCACACACAACAGATGAAGTGCTGTACCAGAATAAGATGGTCTTAGTCATCATAAAGCTTACAGTCTAATGTAGCAAGTCTTAAATATTTTTTGTTGTTGTTTAGGGGCCTCTTGGGGTTTGATAAATGCTATGGACATGGTCCCCAGAAAATTCATATGCACATATGCATATAAGAACATTCTGAGGCTGGGTACAGTGGCTCATGCTTATAATCCCAGCACTTTGGGAGGCTGAGGCAGGAGGGGCACTTGAAGCCAGGAGTTCAATACCAGCCTGGGCAACAAAGCAAGACCACATTTGTACAAATCGTGTTTTAAAAAACAAACCTGGTGTAGCAGTGTGCACCTGTAGTCCCAGCTACTTAGGAGGCTGATGAAAGAGGATCACTTGAGCCAAGGACGTTGATGCTGCAGCGAGCTATGATTGTGGGAGTGCACTCTGGCCTGGGCGACAGAGCGAGATCCTGTCTCAAGAAACGAACATCCTGTGTAAATACTAGAGATTTCATGAACATAATTCTAACAGCTTGAGTTCCTCCTTTGTCCTGGCTCATGTAGTAATCCGGCTCTAGTAACTACATTCCTGCCATGTTCTTCCATACCCGGGTTCCTACTTTCGGCAACTTTACTGTAATCCAGATTCTCTCAATTGAGCATAGTCTTTTCTTCCTTCCTATAGAGACTGGAAAACAATCTCTGGAATAGAGTCTGGCTTCTCCAGAATTGTTATTTTGCTTTCCGGGATTTCTCTTCATGACTGACAAGGCATCATTTTTCAACTGTGTAACTCCAGCAGCCTCCTAGCCCTTCTCTCCAATATCTCCTTATTCTGTTCTGTCATATTCTAAAACCAGATTCTCTTAATATTCATGAAGTACAGATTTGCAGATGATCCTTCTGTTATCAATCAGATTCTCCTGTCCTCTTGCCCATGGAAGAAGGCACATTGAACTCAATCATTATAAACATCCTCTACATAAACTCCATGTTCCAGAGAAAGTCTAGTCTTTGCTTGTCATTGAAGACAATGCTCATTTTCTTGCCTCAGTGGTTTCTGTCAACTAAAATGCTTTCTATCCCCTTTTCTGATTATCTCTGTCCAGGTGTTAAGGCCTGAATAAAATGCCCACTCTTCCATGGTATACAAGCAAGGGAAGTAATATGAGTTGAAATAAAAGTGGTTAAGTGGGAATGGAAAGTAAAGAATTCATGTAAGACCTATTTTAAAGGTAGAAGTAAATGTACTTAGTTTCTGATTTTAAATATAAGGATAATATTAAATATTAATAAAAACTACCAATTTGTAGCACTTACCCTGTATCTACCTCTACAAATTGTGTTCTACATGAATTATTTTATATAAATATCCTGGACAGGAAGTTGCTATTATTATCTTAGTATATAGATGAGAAAATAGATCCTTACAGATGTTAGTAAACTATTTAAAGTTTCATAGCTTCAAGAGTAAAGCTGACATTTTAATTCAGGTATGTCTAACCCATATTATGGTCTTAACCATGAAGACATGACTTGAAGCCTTGTAGCCTGAGGGAATTGGTAAAAAATTGTGAGAGAAATAAGCAAAACAATTTTTCTTTTTAAAACATTTAACTTTGAAACATTTAAATAATATGTAGAAGGAGACATTCACCAGATAATTGCAATCAGAGAAATGGAATTTGGGAAAGGAATAATTAATACAGGTATTGATGGAGATTCCAAAAACAATGAAAACAAAAACAAAAATTGACAAATGGGACGTAATTATGGACCTTCTGCATAGAAAAAATCAACTATCAACAGAGTAAACAGGCAACCTACAGAATGGGAGAAAATATTTGCAAAATATGTATCTAACTAAGGCCTAACAGCCAGAATCTATAAGGGACATAAACAAATAAGCAAGCAAAGAAACAAAGCAAAACAAAAAAAATAAAAAATGGGCAGAAGACATGAACAGACGTTTCTCAAATGAAGATATATACACCATCAACAAGCATGTGAGAAAATGTTCAATGTCACTCATCATTAGATAAATGTAAACCAAAACCACAATGAGATACCATCTTACACCAGTCAGAATGACTATTACTAAGTAGAAAATAACATTCTGGTGAGGCTGCAGAGAAAAGAGAGAGCTTATACACTGCAGGTGGGAATGTAAATTAGTTCAGCCACTGTGGGAAGCAGTTTGGAGATATCTCAAAGAACTTGAAACAGAACTACCATTCAACCCAAAAATCTTATTACTGGGTAAATACCCAAAGGAATATAAATCATTCTACCATAAAGGCACATGCACATGTATGTTCATTGCAGCACTATTCATAATAGCAAAGACATGGAGTCAACCTAGATGCCCATCAACAGTGGACTAGATAAAGAAGATGTGGTACTGATACACTATGGACTACTAGGAAGCCATAAAAAAAGAATGAAATTGTGTACTTTGCAGCAACGTGGATGGAAATGGGGGCCATTATCCTAAGCAAATTGGTGCAGGAACAGAAAACCAAATACTGCATGTTCTCACTTATAAGTGGGAGCTAATCATGGAGTACACATGAAACACAAAACAGGGCACAATAGACACCAAGGCCTACTTGAGAGTGGAGGGTAGGAAAAAGGTGAGGTTAGAAAAACTACCAACACGTACTATGCTCATCTCCTGAATGATGAAATCATCTGTACACCAAACCCCCACGACACACAATTTACCCATGTTACTAACCTGCACATGCATCCCCTGCACCTGAAATAAAAGTTGGAAAGAAAAAAAAAAGTTATTTACTTGAATTGAAACATAAAGTTCTAAGAGTAGGTGCAGTAACAAATGAGAGAACAATAAAGAAAAGAGAAGGAGGCCAAAGGCTAATATTCTGGAAAAACTTCCATGAATAATGATGAGGAAAAAATGGAAAAGGAAGACAGGAGAATTTCCTGACAGATTCCAGGGCCAATAGTGTCATAATATGGAAGTATGTTGTAATATGGAAATGGTAATATGTTCCAATATGGAAAATAATTTGATGATCTAAGGTCAGAATATCTTGGCGGTCCCTGAACAAGAGTTACAGTGGAGCAGTAGCAGTTAAAGCCAGATGGGAAGAGATTAAGGAGTTATATACGGTAATACCTGGCTTGACGATGGGGATATGTTCTGAGAAATGAGTCGTTAGGTGATTTTGTCATTGTATGAGCATCACAGAGTATACTTACAGAAACCTGGGTGGTATAGCCTACTACACACTTAGGCTACATGGTATAGCCTGTTGCTCCTAAGCTGCAAACAGACATAGCATGTTACTGTACTGAATACTGTAGGCAATTGTAACACAATGGTCAGTACTTTTGTATCTAAACATATCTAAAAATAGAAAAGGTACAAGAAAAACACAAGATGAAAAATGTGTACCTGCATGTGGCACTTACCATGAATGGAGCTTGCAGGACTGGATGATGTTCTGAGTGAGTGAATGGTGAGCGACTGTGAGGCCTAGGACATTACTGTACACTACTGTAGATTTTATAATCACTGTACATTTAGGCTGCACTACATTTACTTTAAAAATTTCTTTAATGATACATTAATCTGCACTTACGGTAAATTTTTACCTTTATAAACTTTTTAAAACTTTTTTTGACTCTTTTGTAATAACAGCTTAAAACACAAATACAATGTACAGTTGTGAATGTGTTTTGTTCTTTGTCTTCTTATTCTAGAAGCTCATTCTACTTTTAACTTTGGATTTTTTTCTTTTTAAACTTTTTTGTTAAAATTTAAGACATAAACACACACATTAGCCTCGGCCTATACAGGATCACGATCATCAATATCGCTGTCTTCCACCTCCACATGCTGTCCCACTGGGAGGTCTTCAGGGGCAATAACATACATAGAGCTGTCATCTCCTATGATGACAATGCTTTCTTCCGGAATTCCTCCTGAAGGACCTGTCTGAGGCTGTTTTACAATTAATTTTTATAAGTAGAAGGAATACCCTCTAAAATAATGATAAAATATATAGTATAGTAAATACATAAATCAGTAACACAGTCATTTATTATTATCAGGTACTTTTATATGACTGGCAGCATAGCAGGTGTGTTCACACCAGCACCGCCACAAACAGATGAGTAATGTATTAAACATGCCATTACAATGACTACAATGTCACAGGGCAACAGGAATTTTTTAACATCATTATATTATCATGGGACCACCATTGTATGTGCAGTCTGTCATTGGCTGAAACGTGGTTATATGGAACATGACTGCAGATGATTTGACTTTTGTCAGAGAAGGAAGTTTTTGCTTCATGTGGACTGTTTATTGGAAAAACACCTCTTTATGTGTCTTTAAGTAATATCTACTCCCTCTCTGAACTGTGTCCCCCATTCTAAGAGAACTTTCCAGGTACTGGGATGCATCCATGTCTTTACAACCATCTTTCCTGCTCACTGAGTAAAATAGCTCATTCTTCTGGGACAGGATTGATCTTTTCCAGTTGAATTACACAGGCTTGAAGTTATCACTAGTTAGTGTCCAAATTACTATTATTCTACTGAAAATGTTGTTCTACCACTGTAATTTGGTAATTCCAGTACTTGAAGGTCATTGTGACCATATATACACTAGACTGCAAAGCTTTTGAGGACAGGGACAATGTAATATTATCTCAATACCCATTAACCAGTATAACTATCACAAACAGACAGACACACACACACACACACACACACACACACACCCCTTCACCTCCAGTACCAAACAGAATACATCCACTAGGCATTAAACATCATTATTGAATGAATTTATAAATGAATAAGAAGATGAATGAATGAAGAACTTGCTAAGTGACAAAGATAAATAAATACATTTGTAGAGACATAAAAATAAATTGTATTTTATGTAGCAATGCTATCTAATTAGTACATAGGCTAAAGGGATACCTAAAATAAAACAGGTTTTCTAAAGATGAACCCTCTATGGTGAAATATGCTGCTTTATATAGTATAAGTATCCAAATAAAGTTTCCATCGGTATAGTGCAGTGCAGTCTTTCCTTGGCAGTACATTTATCTATACAATCTCTAAACTACAAACTCTAACTTTACACACTTTTTAAAAATTATCTTTCACTGGCTTAAAAATGGAAACTCTCTGAATTGATATATGTTCTTGACATTATTCTCTTCTTTGGATAATAGCCTTTGTACATCTCATTTATGATAACATCAGTTTCACAAAGGATTATTGGGTTGTGTCAGCCAGAATAAGCTAGGTTAGGTTTTGGTAAAAAACTCTAAATCTCAGTGGCCTAAAACAACAAAGATTTGTTTCTCACTCACGTTGCATGTCCATCTAGGGCTCTATTCCTGTGGTCTTTAATAAGGAACTCAGGCCAGTGGGCTCTATTATCAGGTACATCCCACTAACAGGAAAAGGCACACAGCAAGTCATCCAGGAGCTCTTCACCAGGAGGTGACATGTACTACTGCCACACAGGAATTTTTGACCAAAGCAAGAGTTATCTCATTAGGCAGGAGATATTTCTGCTTCATTTTGTATTTTAGAATATTATATTAAAATGAGCTATTTAAAAACTGTCAGTCACCCAGCTGGTGTTCTTTGCTTCCTTAATACGAGGAATATTTTTAGCAAAAAGTAAATTTTTCTGGCAGCAGCAGAAAAAAAAATCCCTCCTATACCTATTCAGATGGCTAGTATAACATTTACAAAAACAAACAAACAAACAGAAAATAACAAGTTGGCAAGGATATGGATAAATTATTACCCTTAGACCTTCTCAGTCGAAATGTAAAATGGTGCAGTCACTGTGATAAAAAGTATAGCGGTTTCTCAAAAACTTAAACATAGCATTACTAAATGATCCAGTAGTTCCACTTTTGGCACACACTACAAAGATTTTAAACCAGAGACTTAAACAAATATTTGTACATCAAAATTTATAGCAACATTATTCACAATAGCCAAAAAGGTAGAAATAACTCAAATGCCCATAATGGATGAGTGGATAAACAAAATGTGTTGTATACATACAATAGAAATCATTCAGTCTTAAAAAGGAGGAAAATTCGGATGCATGTTACAACCTGAATGAACTCTGAAGATATTATGTTGAGCAAAATAAGTTGGACACAAAACAACAAATATTGCATAATTCTGCTTATACGAGATGAGTAGAATAGTCAAATTCATAGAGACAGAAACTAGAAAAAAAATGATTACAAGGGGCTGGGGGAAGGAAGGGAATGAGGAGTTAGGACTTAATGGGTACAGAATTTCGGTTTGGAATAGTGAAAAATTTCTAGATACAGTTAGTGCTGTTGTTGTACAACAATATGAAAATACTTAATGCCACTGAATTACACACTTTAAAAATGGTAAATTTTATGTTCTGTATATGTTATTGCAATAAAAGTGAAAAATTGAGGACAGGAACATTTCTACTGCTTTCTCTCTGGCCATTTTCTAGGGCCATTTGTAGAAATATTTTATTTCTACATGTATCTGAATTCTGGCTTCCAATAAATGAGGCAGACTCAAGAATTTGCTCCTTGGATACCACTAATAATTCATAGCATACAAAAGACCCGAGAGAGAGATTGGTTCTGGTCGATGCTAGCTGGAATAAACGAGATCCCAACATTAAAAAGATATTACTTTATTCCCAAAATCATGAAACAGATCATACCATTTACACCAACATACTCACAGAATGAGGGTTTTATTTCCCAACGATTCTCCCTAAAACAACCTCACTATATATGATATATGATGTGTGTGTGTGTGTGTGTCTTTTAAAAAGTTTAAAAGTTAGACTGCAGAATTAGCAAATCTAGGAATACAGGCCTAGTGACCAAACATCTATGCATTGTTTACTCCACGTCAGACTCAGCACAAAACGTGAGTTGAAACATAAGATGCATAAATACAACCCTTGCCTTTGAAGAACACTTGCACTAATGGCAGAGATGGGTGAGTAAATAATTCATAATAAAATATGTCTTTGGTGTTGTGGCAGGCCAATTAATTCTGCATGGAAGGGTCAGAAACAGCTACACTGATAACTTGAGGAATGTTTAAAAGGGCAAATGGGAATTGGTCAAATGAAAAATGGCAGATGAGATGAAGTGAGTTGTGTTGGCATTACTAGCAGAGGGAATGGTACTAGGAAAGACTGGAAGACCTTGAAATGCACTGCATCCCTCCGAGACAGCACGTCTTCAGCTGTGATTATAAATGGAGAACCTGGTGAAGGTGGCCTGAGATCAGTCCAAAGGCAAATCAAGGCTGCAGTGTGAAGGTCCTGGAGCAATATGGAATCCTTATGATAATCTAGTGTTTGAAATATCCGTGTTATTCCTCATAAACATCAATGATCTCTGCTCTTTAGATGTATTAAAGATTTATAAAAATATCCACAAATCTTCACATGTCCTTATGATGGCTGAAATACAATACTCTCTGAGTTATTGCCAAAATATGTGAAAAATAAAAATAAGCTGTATTTATATGCCACATACATATATTTAAAATGTAAGCCATTTTCTTAAACAAAGAGATGTCTATTTTTCTTAAATATAGAGAGGCCACAAAAGTTTATGTGAAAAAAAATATGTATGTAAACAATGAATTCAACACTTAAATTTCATTCTGTGAAGTCCAAAGGGAATGGCCTGGCAAGATCAAACTCAGATGACACCAACTTACAAAAATAAGCCCTATGCTATATGGACCTAAAAATCTCCACCATCAGGAATTTACACGGTGGAAACTAAATCTCAAACTAAACCTCAGCCCCAAATCATCCTCTCCTGAAGTTACCAAATTCCTGTCTCCTGACCACATTTACCACTGAGTTACTGTTGAGTCCAGTGCTGTTTCAGTTGCTAAGGTTACATTGCCTGGCTCTTAAAATATTAACTATAATCTTAAAAAAAAAAAAAAGTCATGATCAAAATAGCTGGCTGGCTCAACTGCTTTCTATACAGTCTATTCTGCTAAGGAAACCTAAACTAGGTATGATAAATTTATTAGAATAGTGGAAAAATTAAAAGAAATCCTGGGTGATGCTGATCAGCAATGGAGACATTCTGTAAAGATTTTGTAACAGCAATCCACAAATTAATGGTTTTACTATGTCTTCCAAATACTTCTCCCAGCAACAAAATTTCCCTTCGAAATTAAATCTTAACAATAACAGCAATATTTTTAAATAAAAAGAAAATTTTAACATAAATTTGCTGCATTAAATGTCTTGTTTTATTAAAAAGCAGACTTACAAAATTTTATACATGTGATATTTATTTAGATATTTAGGTTCTTTGAAATATTTTTTCTTTAATAACCAAAAAGTGCCTGTGATTGAGAAATCAGATGTTAAGCACATTTCAAAGGGTGAAACTTACTGCCACTTATAAGGGCAGTACAAAGAAAAGTTTGCTTATAAGTAGCTTCTGTAAAAATGTGTACCTGAATATTTCTCTCAAGAACTTGCAAATTATTACGATGGAATCTTTCAGCCATAATGTCTTATCTGACAATAAGTATTTCAAAAGTTTTTATCTAAGTGACATTGGAATGGAATTGCTATAACTTAGTTTTCGTTTACAACAGGTGCTGTATGAGTGGGCTGTGGCTGCCATAGCAAGACATCATGGACTGGATGGCTTAAACAACAGAAATTTATTTTTTCACAGTTCTGGAGGCCAGAAATCCCCAATAAAGGTACCGACTGATTAGGTGAGGGCTTTATTTCTGCTGACAGACAACCACCTTCTTGTTGAGTTTTTATACAGTTTTTTCTCTGTGGCTCATAGAGAGAGAGAGAGAGAGAGCTCTGGTGTTTTTTCCTCTTCTTATTAGGACACCAGCCCTGTATCACTAAGGCTCCATCCTGATGATTCCACTTAGCCAGTAACTATGGGAATTAGGGCTTCAACATACAAATTTAGAGAAATGTGATTCAGCTCATAACAGGTGCTTAACTAGAATTCTGTATGCACACTGTTTTAAGAAAAAGCAACATGAAACCTAAGGATTTACTACCTGTTGTAGAATTTCTCATATAAAGAAGAACCTGAGGCAAGTACAGAAATGTTACCTCCCTACCTTCTCATTGGAAAGCAGCTCACAGAGAATACAATAGTTCTACCCACTATGCCCGTATAATGCAATGATATGTATCTGTCACCAAAATCTCCATGCTTGTCTCACCCAATTTCTCAAACTATGCTATAACTATTGGCGGATATCACATAATTGAGCAATCTGAATGATGGAATTGTACACTAGTTGAATACAGGAGATACTATTTTACATAGAACAGCAAAGCTCTGCCATAACTCTACAAATAGGGCTGAAAAAATCAAATATGTAAAATGCAGGGTCATGTTATTGCATGGTTAATGAAACTACTGACACTTCTCAGCTACCTGAGTGTTTTAGGTTCCTGAGAGCCAAGTCAGTCATGTCATTTCTGAATTTTGGTGATCAAAGGGTGGATGATCACAGTTTTACTCCATTTCAACTTGATTATTAGTTAAATTAAAAAAAGATTTTTCTATGTGTGCTGTGAGACTGATTCTCATTTAGTATGGATTCATTAAAAATTAGGATCCCTTTTTCCCTCTTGGTTAAGCCAGTAAGATGGTAGATTGTCAGACTCTGCCTTGTTCTTTTCCTGATTCCAAAGGTAAAATGCAGTAACGAGAGTAGGGATGCCAATAACGTGGAGGCAAGGAGAAAGCAGCTCCAGGGACAACATCAGGAAGCACGATAGGATGTTGGCTAAAAAGCTTGCTTTTTCACGTTATGTCAGATTTCACATTCTAACTTCATCACTTCCTGGTTAAAGCATCTTGAACAAATCACTTTTTGAATCACTTAGCTCCATGGCTTCTACATTTCAAGCCCCAAAGGGTAGGAATTATTATTATTAATGCTATTACCAAAGATGCTAACAAAGGAAAGGGTTTTCACTGTCCAAAATGGTTCATGTTTATGAAATATTTATAAATGGTGTTCACATTCAAGAGCAAGCCTGTAGAGATCTTTGGGCAAATGCCTTGTTAAAGAGAATTAATCTAAATATTGTTTGCCATTTGCTCGCGTACGCTAATTCTATTAGTCTCAACTATTCAAGGATATTCATTGAAGGCCTAACTCCACAGGAACTGGGTTGAGGATAAGATTGGAGGAACACAATTTCGCCAGTACTTTACTTAGAATAAACAACTAGGTCCTCACAACAATCCCCATTTTCCAGATGAGAGTGTTGAGGCTCAGAGAGGTAAGCAAATTGTTTAACTTATTCCAGCTCTCAAGTACACACACTGAAATATAGCCAACACCTTTGTAAAGATTACAATTGAATATATTCTTGTTTTGGGGTTGGCAAACTTTTTAGGTAAAAGACCAGACATTTTAGGTTTTGCAAGCCACCTGATCTTTGTCTCAAAGACTCTCAACTCTGCCTCTTGAAGGCAGCTATTTACAAAATGTAAATGAACAAATGTGACTGTGTTTCCACAAGACTTTACTTCTAAATATGAAAAGTGGGCCGGGTGCAGTGGCTCATGCCTGTAATCCCAGCGATTTGGGAGACCAAGGCGGGTGGATCACTTGAGGTCAGGAGTTGGAGATCACCCTGGCCAACATGGTAAAACCCCATCTCTACCAAAAAATACAAAAATTAGCTGGGCCTGGTGGTGTTTGCCTGTAGTCCCAGCTACTTGGGAGGCTGAGGATCGAGAATCGCTTGAACCTGGGAGGTGGAGATTGCAGTGAGCCAAGACTGTGCCACTACACTCCATCCTGGGCAACAGAGTGAGAACCTGTCTCAAAAATAATATAAATAAATAAATAAATAAATAAGAGTGGACAAGATTTAACTCAGGAACTGCAGTTTGCTGACCCCTGTTCTAGTTAGAGTTCTAACTTAATTTTTACAATAGTTAAGCATTCAGGACAACTGTGTTCATTGTGACTCCCCAACAGAATGTTTTGAATTTTAATTTCCTAACTCATAGAACTCATAGTAAAAGCCTCTTCCCATGGTCTATTAAAAATTATGTTTTACTGTTTATCTTTAGCCTAAGACATATATTTAGACACTCAAATATATTTTAGACAGATCATCACAGTAGATAATATATATTAAATGAACAAATGAATATATAACCAAAGAAATAAATTATTGGTGTATATGGAGGCAGAACATCTTTACCAAAATCTGCCTCCTGTTTAGATAAATGTGTCAGATATTTATCAAAGGTCTCCTATATGTGAGGTGTTCTGCTAAGAAGTGGAGTTGTATGAAAGAATAAGACATAATCTTTCCTTCCAAATGACTTAACTCTGGGAGACAAATAAATGACACAAGTGTAAGTATTACAGTTATGAAAGTTATGTCAACTTTTTCAGAGTACTCAGATATAGTAAATGGATTAGTCCAGAAATATTCTCAAATACAGCTTCCTACAGTACCAATCCATATGGTACTACTATTCAAGAAGTGCAAGAATCTATCCTCACACAGCAAAATCACAGTATGTCTACATTTAGCCTGGATTGAATTGATATCAGGATGGTCAAAATTAGAAACATGATTCCATATTGGATATTATTTTGCCATTTCCTTATTTTATTTTTTTAAACAAGTGATACTCTTCTGAAATTTAATATTGGTTCCTTAACCCCAACATTATTTTAGAAGTGAGTTACATAAATTCTATCCTTTTTAGCCTCTATGCTTTATTCTTTATCCTCGTGCTTAACTGGTTTTCTCCAAATGCCTTTTTTCTTCCCTTTCCCTTCACAGCAGCCATGTAACCATAACAGAGTTGAGCATAAGCAGGCTTTTTTTTTAATCGTGTAAAATGCATGAGACACCATAAAAATTGCCAATGCTAAACTGATAGCAATTCAAGGAAGATAAATCAAATGATAAAATATGTGGGAGAACGTATCAATACAGAAAAACGGGGTGGGGGAAGTCTGAAATTATCACAGCATGGCTTCAAAAGGAAAGATACTAAGAAAGTTTGGAAAATAGTAATATTATCTGGATGAGATGAGTGAGTTTCATTTGTCACAACCCCAGGATCTGAGTCTTGCAGATCATTGTGAATGATGCTTTGAGTGTTATAATAGAACTAAAAGATGTGGAAGCATTTGATTTAATGCAAAGACATCAGTTTTGTCTGCCAAATCCCAAGAAAGACATCTACAAGCCTATCAATCAACATTAGGATCTCTGTGTTGAGCAAATGACATCCAAATCATAAAGCTGTCATCATTTAAAATGTATTTTTAAATCACCTCTCCACTACCATTTATAAGGGGTACATTTTTAACTCTGATAATTAATCAACTCTGACACATTTCCTTCCTTTTTTCCTTTTTCTCCTCTGAAACCCTTCTTTTATAAGGAGCCATTTTTAATTTCCCATAGGCAGAAAACCAGCCAATGTATTCAGGTCCCAAAGTTTCATCTATGAGGAGGCTTTGGAAGTTTATGAATTAAGAAAGTTGAAAAGCAATCTTCAGCGTAGATAGTATCTTGACATACATGTGTCATGATCAGAGTGACACTTCCCTTAGGAATAGAACCTCACTGCTCATGACTATCTCAGGAAGGCATTGCTTGAAAATTATGTACCTCAAGTTCATGGCCATATCACATTTCCCCACGTCTTCAAGCACCAGTCCATCAGATAATTTCTCTTACAGAGATTCCAGTACTGTAATTTGCCTCTGCTTTAATCAACAGTGAGATAATATAGAAGCCGCATTAAATGATTCAGAATCATTTCATCGGCAGGAAACCCATTAGTCTAACCATATTTTCCCATACTTCTCAGCACCATGTCCTGTCATCTGGAAATAATAGATACCATAAAAGCAAATTCTAAAAGCTTAAAAAAAATGCTAGGGCAGAGCACATGGTGTTTATTTGGAGGTTGATATTACCACAAATTAATCAAAATGGGGAATTTTTTCCAGTATATTTGAATTCGATTTCCGTATGAAATAATGCTAAAATGTTACATTTAAACATGATATATTTACATATTTACTTTAATAGATTGGAATATGCCAGATGTGCAAGTGTAGAATCCTACTAATGTGGATGTTTTCCTTTCACATTAATCAATTAATAAACGTTAAAAAAAAAAAAAAAGGGAAACTGGCAGCTTCAGGGAGGGGTTCATGCATGTGAAACATTTTGAGTCAGTAGTCTAATGGTGCACCTCTGGTTATTTTTCATGTGCTGCCAGTCTTCAAGTACCCTAAATGCATTAGAAATTATAATTTAAAAACAAAATTATGAAAGTTTAATGCATGTATTTGGAAAGAGTCAAGGGCCTGGCAAGTGGAAATCTAAACATTTAGAATTTCATTATCCATGGGTGCTGAGTACCTGCTAGATAGGCTCTCCATAAATACTAATTGATAAAGGTTTTACTTTAAAAAAACAGATTCCATAGAACATTCTTCAATTCTCAGAGTGTGTCACCATAGCACTCTAAGTTATAATGAGGCTACTTTGTAGCCAGTAGAAAGAAGGGTTGGAAGAAATAAGGCCTCAAATGATAGGGTGATGGCAATAGCTGGAATGGATTTGACCTTTTTAAGTGAAGGAAAATTTCTAGTTATCAAGTTGCAGAAGGAGAAACTGGTAACATTATAATAATCAGTAGAAAATGCTAATCCTTAGTGAGCGTTCCAAGTTCCTACCCCAAACTTCAAAGTTTACTAGGTCTTTGCAAGATGAAGGTGAAGAGAATGGTTATCAAGTACTAACAAATGCCTGTAGTGTTTTTAAATAGATAATGCAAATCAAATGAATAGTCTTAAGTGACTTATTTGATTGCTACACTATTTATGACAATACACTCAGAGAAGATTCATGTATTATTTTAGTGAAGTCAATAAAACTGCAATGGTTAAGAACTACTTTCCATTCCATATCTGTCTTTTAAACTCACTGTAAGTATCACAGGAGCTAATGAAGGTAAAATGGTTAATGCAATGTCTGGCTTTCAGTAAGTAAAAACATTAAACAATTCTTACTCTTATGGATGTGATGGTTAAAAAGGTAAACAAAGAATATAAGTAACTCAAGAATGGGAAAAAGGACCCAAGCCTTTTTGATCTATTAAAAACAAGAATCAACACTTTATGACACTTATCACATATGTGCATTAAATATTTTTGAAATATTAACTCATGTATTATTCAACATATTCTGATAATACAGATACCTTTATTCCCATTTTATGAATGAAAGAAACTTGAGCACACAGAGGTTATGTAATTTCCCCTAAGTCACATACCTGGTATACAGCAGACCAGGAATTTTAATTTAACAGGCAAATTCCCACTATAGCTTATCTCCTAGACAATTGACTATGCAGCCTCCTCTTTTCATTTTTATTATAGCTATTAACAATGAAATTATTGACTAGTTTCTTATAACTATAAGCAATTTCAAAATAGCATATTTTGTGGTAGCCTAGCAATTATGAGACCAAATATCACTGGGATCATTTTTCTCTTTATAGTCAAGCCTAAACCAGAGCAGTATAAGTTTGTGCTAATTCTGCCTTATTATCTCCTCTGAGAATAAGCTGAAAGCTTTATACTATGAACAGGAAAGATGTCTGTCTTCATGAGAACTAAGATCCCATGCCAATAAAAATGATAAAAAATAAAAGTGTTTTGTTTTGAATTCATTGTTTGACTAAAGCACTTAAACCCCAAATGTATGATCCCAGAATTATCTAGGTGTCTATTATCCTTCATAATATGAAAGACAATTTAAATTTGATTTTAAAGTATCCAAGGAAACAAAATTGAGTGAAAAATTGGATGAAAAGGAGGGAAAAGAGAAATATCGCAAAAGCCTTTCAAAAATATTCTACCCACACTACAGTTTTGGGCAACATTGTCAGAAGAGAAACATTTAACACCCTCTTTATTTAAAGTTGGATTTGTTTAACTGGCCAGGGCTTAAGAAAATGTTATGCCTTTTCTGTGGGAACATTTTCTAAGAACGAATTTAACTTGGCTTCAATGAAGTTGTTTTTGTTGTTTGGAGTTTTTTAATGTTAGTATTTGACATGACTTTGTTTTCTTTGGGATGGAGGGAGCAACTTTCCATACAATTTAGTGGTTTCATGAAACCACCTCCACTGGACTCTCATATATTCCATGTACTATATATAATATATATTTCAGCTGGGTTTGTTTTCCCAAAATCCAAGAACTTTTACATAAAAGTTGCTCAATTTCAGAAAGATTTAAACCACAGGGAAGATAATTCTAGATGACACTGAACTACAGGGGTTTCCTAAGCAAACTGCATATCATTTCACCTCTCTCAGCTGTCTTCAGTTTCGCATCTTAGGGCCTCAATTTAAAAGCTACCATATTCTGCTTCAATGTATGTCTGATTTAGAAGCCCAGACAATTTTGCTTCGATCAGTGCAACACCCTGAAGCTCCTTCCTCCATCTCCACATCTCCTCACATTCGGCCCTGTCTCTCCTGACACATACACTCAATATAGGTAAATCTAAGAGTCCAAACATGGTTTTGGACTGTGCTTGGTTTCTCTTTCAACCACAAGAACATTATGCAACCTTAGAACAGCTCTAAGCCAGATTCCTGCTCAGGTGACACAAGACAGCCTGATCACTGTCTTTATTTACTACCTGGCACTTGGGGAGTTCCAAGGAGGGGTTGATGGGAAATTTTTTGTATTTTTTTAAATTAAAATTAGGAATTAGGAGTCATGCATTTTTTTTCCTTTTAATTATCATAGACAACCTGGAATAAGATGTACAATAGACATGGCATAAAACCAGAATTTGTCTTTCAACCCAACTCAAAAATGGAAAATTGGACTAGAGTGTTTTATACACATGTTCAAACAGTGTTTTAGGAGAGTTTAATGATGGAACTCCTTACCAGAGTGTGAGAAAGGTGAAGAAAAATCAAAAAAGGAACAATAAGACACAGAGTGGTGCTTATTCTAGACGCAAAAAAGAAAGGGGAGTTTATTTACCATCAGGGAGCAGCTATAGCTTCAGGAAAAAGATTGAGGTCACAGCAGGAGGACAGTCACTGCCAACCCTCTCTTCCTGTTTGTTATCTGCTCCAGTCTTTTCTATTGCCAAAGCCAGCTGGAAGCCAGAGGGCAAGGGAATCCTCTCCTACAATCCAGGCAGGTCAGCCTCCCAGGGCACAGGGCCAAGTAAACTGGTGAATGGATCTGGACAGGCAAACGGAATACCCAGCAAAAACATACTACAGATTATGTTTAAAAAATGGCAGATTAATCAATTGACAGATTGAACAAAAGCAGTTTATTTGGAACCTATTTAATTCAAATATGTTAAAATGTTGAATACCCTTTGTATCACATCCACTGTAAGTGAATCTGAAAACTTTCTCCCACCAAAGCCGAACTACGTTGAAACTATATAGGCACACCTCTATGAATAAAAACATTTATTAACCGAAGCATTGCTTTCTTTCAAAATAAATCACTTTATACTTTGGGGGAAAAAAAAGATTGTAATTGGATCTTTCCCATTCTGTCTTTGCTCTGGGATTTTAAAGGGCATTCTGCAACATTTTCAATTCAGGCTTAAAAACCACGATTATGAGATTCTGGGAATTGCAAAATGATCATTTTTCCAATAAAAATGGTTTTGAGTGATCACACTAGACTGTTTCTGTAAACTGAACTGAGGTCAGAGGATAAACATTTCTGTTCAGTAACTGTTGTTATAAAAAAGTATTGCCATATTAAGAAATGTTACAGTAGGTAGCTAGCCAGGCATAAGCAGGCAGGAGCGGGCTCCCCCAACCGCCACCAGGAATGTCAGGTGACCATAGGATGATGGTCAGGAAGTTGTCACACTGCCTCTCTAAAATAACAATTGTTCACAGCCAGTGCTGGAGAAAAGCCGTTTCTCAATGGATAAAAGCACCTGAAACTGGTCATCAGTTCCCAATAAGATCTTAGGAACTGGGAGAGTGGGCTCAAGCATGCACATTAAGAGGCAAAATGGTGGAGTTTAACTGGAATATGACCTTCTGGAGGCATTCCACTGGAAAAGAAAGCCTCTGGTAAGCATGAGTATGACTGCAGTAAATACACTGCACGTGCTCCCCTCCCAAGCCCTGACAGGCCATTGTGCATGTGGACAAGGTACCATAAGGGAAGAATCAGGGGAGAAGGGATGCAAGACCTCAGAAGTATGCCAACATACAAAACCCCAAGTCAAAAGGTCAAACCACACATTTGTGCTTCAAATGGCTCAGTTGGGTCTCTTCCAAGTGTACTTTCCTTCATGTGGTTCCTGCTCTAAAGCTTTTCAACAAAATTTCACTCCTGCTCTAAAACTATCCTTGGTGTCTTCTTCTGCCTTATGCCTCGCAGTTGAATCATTTCCTCTGAGGAGGCAAGAATTGAAGTTTCTACAGATTTGCTGTACGGATTTGCTGCCAGTAACTTGCATAACTTCCACCAGTAACAGAAATAGTGGAGAAATTAAAAAATAAAATAATTTTTAAAAAGACCCAGCTGCAACCATCTACCCTGGGTGTTAATGAAGTTAGCTATTTAGCCAAGTAATTGGATGACTTTTCTAGCCTTTGTTGACTCAGAAGCAATAAAATAAAATGTGTAAATACTTCATTTCCCTTGTGCTAGGGTTCCACTGACAGATACCATGGGATTCTGACCTTGCAGCAGCTAGACACATTTTCAAAAGGACCAGAGCCACTCCCTGGCCATGATGGATCAAGGACTGTATGAATTCTCATTGCCCAAAAATAATATCAACACAGTAATTGGGGCAATGAGAATCTGGTCCAGGTACCCACAAAAATAAACAGTGACTTTTTCAAGTTTCATACATAACCTACTTGACATTGAATTATTAAAAAATCTCTAATACAAGATGCACACCTGCCACTACCTTGCTCTAGAGGCCAATGTGAGAAAGACAAAGGAAAAGAGAGAGAAACAAGCACTTACACATAAGGAGCCTGTTTGAATTAAGCTCCACAAGTCCAAAGACTGGTGGATGATTAAGGGAAATATCTTTTTATTTACAAATGAAAAGGTGTTCACTCTTTCTCAGGCCATATCAGACACAGAAGAGTATAAGCCCAGTTATGCAGCCTGTTTGCTCACCCAGTTTCTGCCATACTGACAACCCTTAACTCCTCAAGCCAATAGCCCTTTATTTCCCTTGCAACTTTTGCCCATTTGCTTTGTTCTAGTGGGGTATGCATTCCCTGTCTTGTTGCATGGCTCCTACTCACACATGCCCCCTTCCCATTCTCTATCCCTGGAGGTGTGACCGTTTCCTGCATTTCTCCCTCTAGATAGATGGTAAACCCTGTGAGGACAAGAACCGTGTCTGCGTGTCCTCTTCTCAGTATCTAACACAGGGCTTCACATATAGTAGATTCTTAATAAATATTTGTTCAATGCATGAATGAAATTCTCATCTAACTTTAATTATAGAACTATACAGTAACCTGCCAGAAGGCATGTTTTCTTTTTCTCTTCTTTTCTTTTTTAATATGGGAAACTATATCAAAACTTTCCCATAGCTTTTGTACTCATAATACTCTAAGTAGGTTTCTGGAATGTCATAAACAGCAGTCCCTTGCCACATCATTGTAACAAAGAGGCCTGCTGCCAACAGAGCTGCAAACCGCAGTGCAGACAGAGCTGGGAATCTTGCATTCAGTTCAGTCTGTAATTGTGTTTATTTTATGTAGTCTTCTCTTTACCAGAGCTCAAGAGAAAAGGTATTAACCCTCACAGTGTTTTGTGAAGATGTCTCTTCTCTCCTATTAATATATACTAAGGAGATTAAAGTGACTAACACAGAAAACTACTGACATTGTTCACTTAGTACCAAGAAAACCTCCTGGTCTGGCAGGTGTGGCCTAAGAATGCAGCATCACAGGAGAAATCCCAAAACTGGGGCTTAGCCTGGGTGGCCACGTGGGTTCTTGGCTTTGTGCAGGAATGAATTCAAGTGAGCCCACATAGTAAAGTGAAGGCAAGTTTCCTAAGAAAGTAAAGTAATAAAAGGGTGGCTACTCCATAGGCAGAGCAGCCTTGAGGGCTACTGGGTGGCTATTTTTATAGTTATTTATTGATTATATGCCAAACAAGGGGTGGATTATTTGTGAGTTTTCTGGGGAAGGTGTGGGGAAATTCCTGGAACTGACCATATGGGGTAACTTCTGGACATTGCCATGGCATCTGTAAACTGTCATGGTGCTGGTGAGAGTTTTATTTAATATGCTAATATATTATAATTAGACTATAATGAGCAGTGAGGGTGACCAGAGGTTTCTTTTATCACCCTCTTGGTTTTGATGGGTTTTAGCTGGCTTCTTTGTGGCATTCTGTTTTATCAACGGAGTCTTTGTGACCTGTACCTTGTGAAACCAGTCTTGCAGGATAGAACTCCTATCAAACTAGTAGTCAAAAGTTCCAAAGACTTAGGAGAGGGGGGCCACAGTACAGGATATGTTTTTCTGTTTTGGTGACTGGCAGAACTTTTTAACTTCTCTGAGGCTCATTGGATAACCCAGAACTTGCAGAGTCATTGTAAGAATAATAAAAATAATAAAACCATAAATATAATAATATAATAAAAATAGTACAATCACACACTTAGGTACACATACACACATAAATACGCACACATATTTACATATATACATATATATACACACACATGCCCATGCTCACACACATGCACACATCCACACACACACACACACACACACACAAACACATACGCCTAGATCAGTATCTTGCACAAAGGAGGTATTAGATTATTAAAAGTTTATCACTTTTACTACTGTTACATCAAAATGTTAGAAGGATAGACAAAACATTTAGCTGCCAATTTTCAATACCCAAGAACTCTACATACAGAGGATTTCAAGATATACAGAACTATCAAACAACAAGAAATGTGTTAAGTAGAACATAGAGTAAAATAGCAAAAAGGCTTTCCTGGAAAAATATATACTACACTAAGTAAAATATTTTAAAAAGGGAAAATAATAGAAAATGAACTTGAAATAACAAACTGAGGTGTTCTTAAGGCACATTTTATCTCTGTGTAAGATAAGAAGGGAAGGTCAACTGATAAATGTCTAAAACAGTCAAACATTTTAAATATTTTTGTAATTTCTATGCTTACAAACATACAGACATGAACTGTATTTAATATGCATACTTTGGAACACAGCATTTATTCCCAGCAGAAGTCCCAGTGGGAGCCCTGGTTATAGGACCCAGCATTCAGATGCCCTTACCATGGTCTGGAGGGTCAGAGGGATAAACCTTCCTATGGTTGGTTTTGTACAAAGAACAAAGCAACCTCCTGGGAAAACATTTCTGCTGGTCAACAGGAAGTCTGGTCCTCCCCTTATGCTTGTGCTAATTGTGCAATGTATATAACTATCTCACAAATAAGAGCAGTAGAAGATGAAATTTTGCCAAACCTGCCTTCATCAAGCTTTGTGCCAAGACACAAGGCTGGATACAACACAGAAGGGGCACTTTGTTTCATTTCAACAACAAAAAATCCCTAGCTTCAATACTGAGGGAGGTAAGGTAGTAAAGCTCAGTGTTGGAGAGAGGAATAAAGCCGGGGTACATGCTACTAAATTTCTTCCTTGCTGCACTCTTTTCTACCAGAGATTATAGCCAAATGAGAAAAAGTAAATGGTGAGAAATATCAAGAGAGGGGATAGTTCATAGACATTTCTACAAATTACCAAGTACCCACAGAAATAGTGGTGGGAATCCTGTAAAGAATGGAAAGAGAATTTTCCTTGAGGCAACTGCTGTAGCCCTTGGGATATGAGATGAAGATGCTGGTCCCGGCTGTGGGAGTGCCAACCTAATGCTGTAAGGAAGAGGATGCATGGAAGACACTGATCACTGGGAAGAGCAGAAGTCAGTAGAACATCACTGAGAGAGGCAGGCAAAGCGAAGAAGTAAGTGACAAAAGCCTTGCAGCAGCTGAGTGCATGCTCTTGAAAAATGGTAAATATAGATGGAGAGAAATCCAGGGCAATTGCCATTCTGAGAATGAACTGCCTCAAAATTTACTAGGGAGCTTTGATAAATAAAATTCCTGGCCACACTCTGAGAGATCTGGTAAATTTGAATTCACATCCTGGAAATCTGAATCTTTAAGATGTCTCCTAGGTACTACCCTGGATTTGAAAACAATGCATGTAGAGTGAGAACAGTAGATAATCCCTGGAGACCTTCAGTTCTTGCTGAGGAATACTCAAGAGTTGATCAGAAGGGTTGAAGTTTCTGCAGTGTAGAAATAGACAAAACAGAAAAATACACTTTTCTTACAGTTTTTATATCCATATCCTTTTAGTGACTATATCAGAGTAGCTTAGCATCTTTTTGGTGTTTATGGAAGAACTAGGAAGCAAATTTCAATAGTAAAAATAAATATTTTAAAAGACACTTGCTTAATTGGCAAAGCAATCACAAGAAAAATGTGCATTAAAAATCTACAGAACCAATGGTTGGTATGGATTATTTATTTGGTTTCAATATTTTCTTTCAATAATATTGAAAATTTATAGTAAGTAAGAAAAGTTTTAGGTATTTTGAGAGTTTGGGTGCAGGAACAATGAAATAAAATTCATATTTTAAATTCAATTTTAAATTCACATTTTAAGTTCACAAATTAAATTTACTGAAAATGTACACACCAGTAAATCATCAATTTGTAAATTCCTAAAGCTATGCATTACAGAGTTTCCAGCAAAACAATTTGGTTTTTAATAATTCGCTTTCTTTTGTGAACACTAGATAACTGAATAAGTGGAGGAAAAGAAATGAATAAAAACAGACAATTAATACATTCTCTATGGACCCCAATAGTCAACATTATACAAATATATTCCTTAAGTACACCAGAATTGCTTAAGTACACAATCTTAAGGTGTACAGTATCTATGTCCGCACAACTAGAAATCAAAATAATGTTAGAATTGAACATATGTATTTATCTGATTATTGAATTATAAAGTTGAAAAAACTGCAGATAACATTCTTTGGGAGAATAAAATTATTTTTTTCTTTATAGTCAACGTTTAACATTATTGAATGCAGGTAAACCTTAAAAAGTATAGCATCCACTTACAAAGAATCTTATCATTCAAATTTATAGCAGCCAGACCTGTTTGCATCTTGGGCTAAAGATCTTCTTGTTCAAATAGGACTTTCCACCTGGAGCTGTGTACCTGTTCCCACCATTGTTTTACTAAAAATTATCTGGTGAAGGCACCAGTGGCTACTCTACATCAGCATATCCTAAAATGTTTCTGATGTTTAATAATCAATATTTTTAATGAGTGAATCAATAACAAGTCAGAATTGGCATGTGACCTTAGTTGTTCCAGTGCACTGTTTGTGCATTGTGGTGTCTAGAAGATTCTCTATGCAACAACATAGACCTCTTTCCTATCTGCTGCACAGCTGTTATGAGATTAGGTCTTGACTTCAGTGTAGTTCCTATTTTCTTCTCCCCATTCATTGAAAATAGCTTTTCCTTTTTATGATTTTTCTCTAAAGCAATGATAACTATTCCACTTACCTGTCACTTAAAAAGGAGATTTCTTACTTTTAACTAAAAAGATCATTGTCACCATGGTGATACTATTTATATCAGGTAAAATAGAGTTCCAGCTGGGATGGACTTCACAACCAGTCTCTCCAACCACCTTCCAATTCCTGCCACTGTTGTTGCAGGAATCTATTGTCCAGTTTTCCTAGTGCAACATACATAGAGCACACCAAGTCTGATGCTCCCAAGGTACACTCAAGATCTTTTCTGTCCCTGACCCCAGTGTCTTCCACAGTGCTTTGCACTGGGTAAGTTTCACAGTTCCTGCAAAACTGGAAAGCTGTCACTCAGAATGGCCTCTTGCCTTGGTCAGTCCATGCACATGATACAATTGCTTCTGAAACTGCATCCAATTGGTTAGACTTCAGGAGCAACAGGGAAAGTCTAGCATTAGTTGCTGTTATTGCACAGCCAACTGGCCACACAATGTAGCATATGAGGTAAGGAAGAGAGGATGATTTCTTCCTTCCTATTCTTGATTCTTTGCTGAAACGGCTACCTCAGATCTCTTTAGTCTGAGAATCAGGGCCATTCCTATGGTTTAAAAGGCCAAGAAGTACCAGAACAAGGAGCAAGGTAGTTGTATCAGCTTTTTTCTTGTATGAATTATTCTTTGAAATGGGCATTGTAGAGTAATAGTGATAATAGTAGTTCTTTGTAACATAAATTTGTCTGTTGCTTTTCTTATCCAATGAGATATGAAGAAGTCTAGTCATCAACTTAAATGACTCTGGGTTCACACACTCTATGGCCTGGCCAAAGTGGAAACTTACCATACACACTGGATCCAGGTTTTGATAAGACAAATTTTATGTTAGTGTTCTCTGGTTTTATTCCTATTTCTAGCAACAAAACTTACGTTTTTATAAAACAGTTTAATAAACATATGAATATAAAAATGAGACAATGGCTAACAAAAATGTGAGAAGATTTAGTTCTGCTAGCAAACAAATAAACAAAACCAAAAGTACCTAGAGTGAATAAAATGATGAGGAGAAAAAAAATAAAATGGATTTTATTCAGATTTAAACCCTATTCATGAAGTCAGCACACCTGAATATGTCAAATATGTTAAATACTTGATGAGTCATGGGTTTATTTAGCTTACTTTGTCCCAGAAAATATCTAAGGCAGATGTTCTTATCAAAAAAGCTCAGACCCTTATAAGATAGATTTCAATTTAATACAATTTTAAAAAATACTTATTAAACATCTGCTATATACGTCTCGGAAAAGATAAGAAAGATGACTCTAAGATCCGTAAGACTAAGGAGTATATTATCAATCATATATATAACAGCCACAAGAAGATTAAATACCTAGGAATATATTTAATCAAGGAGGTTAAAGATCTCTGCAAGGAGAGCTACAAAACACTCCTAAAAGAAATTATAGAGGACACAAACAAATGGAAAAAACATCCCATGCTCATGGATTGAAAAAATCGATAGTGTTAAAATGTCCACACTGCCCAAAGCAATCTACAGAGGCAATGCAATTTCTGTCAAATTATCAGCATCATTTTTCACAGAATTAGGAAAAGCAATCCTAAATTCATATGGAACAAAAATATAGCCCAAATATCCAAAGCAATCCTAAGCAAACAAAACAAACTTGAAAAATCACATTACCTGACTTAAAATTATTTAAGGCTACAGTAACTAAAACAGCATGGTACTGGTACAAAAATAGACACATAGATCAATGGAACTGATTAGAGAACCCAGAAATCAAGCCACATACCTACAATGAACGGATCTTTGAGAAAGTCAACAAAAATAAACAATAGAGAAAGGAAGCAATATTCAATAAATGATACTGGAAAAATTGGCTGCCCATATTCATAAAAAAAACTGGACCCCTATCTCTCGCCATGTACAAAAATTCACTCAAGATGTATCAAATACTTAAATATATTTAAGACCTGAAACTGTGAAAATCTTAGAAGAAAACCTAGGATAATCTATTCTGGACACTGGCATAGGCAAAGAATTTATTATAAAGACCTCAAAAGCAAATGCAACAAAAACAGAAATAGACAAATGGAACTTAATTAAACTAAAAACCCTCTGCACTGCAAAAGAAATAGTCAACAGAGTAAAGAGACAGCCTATAGAATGGGAGAAAATATTTGCAAATTATGCTCCAAACAAAGTATTATTAATTCCAGACTCTGTGAGGAACTCAAACAACTCAACAAGTAAAACAACAAACAACCCCATTAAAAAGTGGGCAAAGGATATGAACAGACATCTTCCAAAAGCAGACATACAAGTGGCAAACTAACAGAAAAACATGCTCAACATCACTAGTTGTCAGAGAAATGAAAATTAAAGCCACAATGAGATATCATCTTACATCAGTCAGAATGGCTTTTTGTTTTTGTTTTTGTTTTGAGAAAGAGTCTCACTCTGTCACCTAAGCTGGAGTGCAGTGGCACAATCTCCACTCACTGCAACCTCTGCCTCCTGGGTTCAAGCAATTCTTCTGCCTCAGCCTCCCAAGTAGCAGGGACTTACAGGTGAGCGCCACCACACCTGGCTAATTTTTGTATTTTTAGTAGAGATGGGGTTTCACCATATTGGCCAGGCTGGTCTCGAACTCCTGACTTTATGATCTGTCTGCCTCGGCCTCCCAAAGTGTTGGGATTACAGCCATGAGCCACCACACCTGGCCAGAATGACTATTATTAAAAAGTCAAGAAACAACTGATGTTGGCTTGAAGGCAAAGAAAAGGGAACATTTATACACTATCGCTGGGAATGCAAATTAGTACAACTTCTATAAAAAACAGTATGGGAATTTCTCAAAGAACTAAAAGTAGTACTAACATTTGACCCAGTAATTCCACAACTGGATATCTACTCAAAGAAAAATAAATTGTTATATTAAAAGAACACCTGCACTTATATGTTTATCACAGCAGTACTATTCACAATAGCAAAGTCAAAGAATCAACCTAAGCATCCATCAATGTTTGATTGGATTTAAAAAATGTGGTATGTATACATCATGGAATAATATGCAGCCACAAAATAAGAACAAAATCATGTCCCTTGCAAATGATTTTGGATGAAGCTAGAGGTCATTATCCTAAGTAATATTTCAGACAGAAAACCAAATACTGAATATTCTCACTTATAGGTGGAAGCTAAACAATGGGTAAACACGGATATAAAGATGGAAATAATAAACACTGGGGACTCCAAATGTAAAAAACCTGCACATTTACCCTCTGAATCTAAAACTTAAAATATATATTATTAAATGTTTACGTAGTGGATATTATAATTAACCTGATTTGATCATCATACAATATATACAGGCACTAAAATATCACACTGTATCCCATAAATACGTAAACTTACTGTGTATCAATTATAAATAAAAACTAATCATAAAATTTTTTAAAGGCTAAGAAGTGTATCATATCTGTTTTTCACTAGTTCCTAGCACAATAACTGGCCTATAGTAAGCAATCAGTAAGTGCATATTTATATAAGGAATAAATTCATTCCCTTTCTTCCAGGGACTAAAAATATAGCTTTCGTGATTGGATTGCTTCCCTAGTCCAGGAAATATTTTCACACACCTATTTGTTCCACACACCCCTGGGAGATAGGCAGGAAAAAATATCATTTGTTTTGCCTGTCTGACGAAGCAACTAATTATTGGAGAGTTAAAGCAATTTACCCAAAGCCAGGAAGTTAAGAAGGAACAAAATTGGGAATACTCTTTCCCCTATACCAGGACACCTGGGTGTATTAGTCCATTTTCACACTGCTATAAAGACATGACTGAGACTGGGTAATTTATAAAGGAAAGAGGTTTAATAGATTCACAGTTCCACATGGCTGGGGAGGCCTCAAGAAACTTACACTCATGGTGGAAGGGGAAGTATGCACATCTTACATAGTGGCAGGTGAGAGGAGTGAAGTGTGAGCACAGGAAAAACTGCCACTTTTAAAACCATCAGATCTCATGAGAACTCACTCACTATCATGAGAACAGCATAAGGGAAATCGCACCCATAATCCAATCACCTCCCATCAGGTTCCTCCCTTGACATACGGGGATTACAATTCAAAACGAGATTTGGATGGGGACATAGAGCCAAACCATATCACTGGAGCAACATACTTAGGCCCTAAGCCATCTCCGTGGTTTACTTTTAAACTCACCTCACAGGGAGCATAATCATCAGAATGCTCCTCCCTTGGTCCATGTAAAGATATTTCATTCAGAAGGTAACCTTCAAATACCACCATGCTTTGCAGACAAGAACTGACATTTCTTGAGTTCTGATTATGTGACAGGCACAGTGCTACATTTTACATGTGTTAGCTTATTTAAACTCCCTAATTACTGTCTAATATAGGTATCATTTCCCATTTGAGGCATCAGATATGGGAAAATTAAATAACTTGCCCAAGGTCAAAGTTGGTAAGAGAGAGAGCTAGGATTTCAACAATACTAGTCTCGTTTCAAAGCTCATTGTCTTTATTACACACTGATTCCAAGAAAGGAAATTAGCTACTCTTCACAAAATATCTGGGGACTCCTGCCCTAAGAAATAACTGAGCGTGATTGCAGTGAACCTCTCTAATAAGAAGTAACCCTGGTTTCCTTTGATCAGAAAGAATGCTTCAGAACTGTGTGGTGTTTACAAAGCCTTTCTCCAGGAATTGCTTTCTTTCTCTGAGATGTGAAACCACAAACTAGTTGCTTTGGGTAATTAAAGGTTCTTTGCACCATCTGAATGTGTCAACAGCAAGTATCCTGGGTAAATTTCAAGTAAGTAATTGCATTCTGCCAATCTGAAATGCCTTTCTAATTTCTTTCCTTAAAATATCCACTTACTGTACCTTTTACTGTGGCTGTATATAATTTTAAAATAACCAAGACTATGCAATCAGTTGTCCCAAATAAGAGTAAGAATATGAACATTCATTTGATGAATATGTCAAAGTCTTCTATGTCATTGGATAGAAGACAACCGTTAAGTTTTGGGAACCTACTTTTCTCCTTACATGTCAGACTTCCAAGGATAATTAAAGCAACCAGAAATGAAAGTTGATTATTTCTTCTTTTTCCATTTCACCTTTACCTGTAGTAGTGTGGGTAAATCAATTTATTCATATTACAAGAACTTTCTCTTTCAAGAAAAAATGTCCATTGAAATATTACATTTATAACTACAACCTAATACACAAGATATTTTTAAAAGAGCTCCACTCTAGAAGATAAGGTGTCACCCTAAAATCCATCACACATGCTTTATTATAACAAGCCATAAAGGGGAAAAAATCTCAACAGCAAGCCATAATTTGAAGGAGGCTTTTCTCCTAGGAGTTAGTAGGAAGGATTTCCCCACAGTAGATCACTTTAAAATGTTTTGGCAAATCAACTGGATAAGTAACTAGTACAAGCAGAAAATATACATGATATTTTATAAATTAATTTCCAGAGCAAAAGCCCTCACATAATTTGCTTTTAAAACTAATCCTTCCCACTCAAGGATATGGTATATAATCAAGCAATTTATAAACTAATGGTCTAGCTAATAATTCTGTAATTGCTATGAAAGCAAATGAACCAATTGTTAATCCTACTAAAAGCATTTGAAGTGGTTTTATAAGAGATCTCCCATGCCCATGTAATACAACCACACTAAACACACACACACACTCACACACACACAAACCCACACTCACACACAGAGTTCATCTTACTTCCAAAAGTAGTTTTGTATTTATGCCTCAGAGTTTTGAGTCATATAAAGGCAGAAAAATTGGCATAGGAATATGTGTCTATTCCATTTCCATAAAGACTGAATGAATGTTTCTTATGTCTTTATTGCATGAAAATTATCCATTTTTCAAATTGTCAAAAAAGTCATTATGCAGGGTCACTAACTACAAAAAAAAATGGCTGTTTGCTTCAGGTCAACTTTACCAATGCCTCATGTTGGTCACCTAGAGCCCATAATTTTTATACATAGTAAAACGTCCAGAGGCCACAGTTATATTCCAACGGAAAGAAAAGGGAAACTATTGGATTATGAGTTTGAAGCCATTCTTTGGGAATGGAAGGTGTCAAGTGACTGAAGAGCATCCTTAGCGTCAATCATGGAACCATTTTCAATCAAACTTAACTTTAATTCTCTGCCCCTTTCTAGAGGTTTCTAGTCCTGGAACTTGAAAACCATCATATCCAACTTCTAAAACTGAAATATCAGATGAATAGTTTAAATTAGTGAAACAGTTTAAGTGTGAGTGTATGTTAATTTGCTGGAAAGATACCAGGATTCTCAGCAGTACTCAGATGACAGAAAAGATTAAATGCAAGAAGTAAAAGAGAATTAAGGCAGGGTTGATTCTAGAATGAAAGCCTATACACTCCCATGTTGGCTCTTTGTTCTACCCATGGTGCTATATAATGAATGATTTTCTTCTCCCAATTGTCTACAACATATAAACTCTTGGGGTACAGACCTTGTCTTCTAATATTAACTCTCTCAGCAATATTTGTTTTGACCATAACCTGGCTTGAAAAAGATCCTCAATGAATGGTAATTAAATTGCCCTTGGTGCTTTGCCTAGTAAAGGAAACCATTTCTAACCTAACTTTCTCACATTACCTTTCATTGTTTCCCAACATTAACTCCATATATCTGTCCATGATGACATATTACAAAAAGCAATATGAAGCTCCTTCATCCTTTAGGAAATTAATTTTGTATTTTTGTATCCCTACAAATGAGGTAATGATGAATTTAAGAGGACTTATAAGAAACACTTGCTATGGGCTCAACCATCCTTTTGTTCCCTGGTCATTCTTTAGCTAAGCTGAGTTCATAATTTCTTGTTACTGTAAAGGTTTTGACAGCTACATAGTCACTGCAAAAATATGCTTCAGGCCCTGAAGTAATCCATCTCATTAGTGCCTGACCTTTGATCCACAAAAAAAGGGTAAGGAGTTAAATATTTTACATGCTTCTCATGGCAAAATGTTACTTCTCTGTAAAACAGCAATTCAGAAAAGAGACTGGAAGATATACAAGGTTTCATAGAGAGAAAAGAAAATCAATAACTGTATGATAATCATGATTACTAAAGGTTACTAAAATATCTAATACATTTTCTCCACATGCTTTTAGATGGCCATACAATAGGAAGGAGAATTGAACTCACATGATATCTTGACTTTTTTTAATCAATGAAGCAGAAGCAATGATAAAGATAGATTAAAATTTGTTCCTAGCAGATACATTACTTTATTACAATTGGCTACCATCTTAGAAGTAATGGGGCAGCAGTAATCTTGGGTTACTCCTTATTGTAATAGAAAGCAAAGAGGAGGCACTGGCATGTAATAAATGCCTACTTAGTCCCACACATTCTTCATGTATTATTTCATGTAATCCTCACAAAAACTCTATTTGGTAAATATTGTTATCCTTATTTTACATGGGATAATAGGGAGCTAAATCAAACATCTTGCTCAATGTCACACAAATAATAAATAAACAAATTAGAATATATATCCGGTTCTACACACACCAACCTCTATGTAGAACTGTTTAAACACCTCAAAAATAACTAGAAAGAGAAGAATAAAAATGTTCTAGGATTTGCAGTGGAATATTTATTACGTTAAATTCAAACAGCTTTGGGAGGCCGAGGCGGGCGGACCACGAGGTCAGGAGATCGAGACCATCCTGGCTAACACGGTGAAACCCCGTCTCTACTGAAAATACAAAAAATTAGCCAGGCACGGTGGCGGGCACCTGTAGTCCCAGCTACTTGGGAGGCTGAGGCAGGAGAATGGCGTGAACCGGGGAAGCAGAGCTTGCAGTGAGCCGAGATCGCACCACTGCACTCCGGCCTGGGTGAAAGATCGAGACTCCGTCTCAAAAAAAAAAAAAAAAAAAATTCAAACACCTTTATTGCACATTGTATTTCAATATTAGCACACTGTTGAAAAGTAGTACATACTTCTGGAAAAGTATTAGAGCACTTTCAAATTCAAGATTTCTAACTAATAATTGTATTTTAAGCTTTTATGCCAAAAATGATATTCTTTCTATTCTTTAGATCTTATACAGATTATCCTAGAATATTTTATTCTATAATTTAGAGACTTTATAATATAAACATATACAGAATTTAAGGTTCATATATCTTCAAGTTACTTCATATCCAGTGACTTTGTAACCAAGAAAGACTATTCAAGTATAGTTTCATTAGATTTGGGGATGAAGAAGGCATATAGTAAATTTATTCCCATGAAATCCCATTGCCAGAGAAGACAATATTACTCAATTAAGAGAATAGGGAGGGTGGAGAATTTACACTGACACTTTGTAGTGTAATTGGTGTCAACATTTTTCTCAAAAAGAAGGATGGCATAGACTAGGTTAAGTTTCCATTACTCGCCCACCCAGTGAATCTGGCTGATGAGTTTAATCAACGGATTGCAACATCTTTTTGTCTTAGTCCATTCAGGCTACTATAATATCATAAGCTAACTAACTTATAAATAATAGTGACATTTCTCACAATTCTGGCGGTTGGGAAGTCCAAGATTAAGGCATCAGCAGAAACAATGGCTGGTGAGAGCATGTTTCCTGGCTCAAAGATGATACCTTCTCACTGCATCCTTACATGGTGGAGGGTGAAATGCAGCTCTCTGGGGCTTCTTTTATATGGGTATCAATCCCTTTCAAGAAACTCTGCCCTTATGAACTTATTACTTCCCAAATGCTCCATTTCCTAATACTGGGGGGTGAGAATTTCAACATATGAATTTTGAGGAAATATAAAACATTTAGTCCATTCCACTTTCCCAGTGAAAAACTACATGGCCTTTGAAATCTTATTAAATATTTTTACTCCTCTTAACATTTCAAGCAAATACCACCAATCAATAATTTAAATTGGTTTCTATACCAGTTAGACCTTACGTTAACTGAATGTAGCAAAATCCTCAAATAACAGTGGTTTATTATATCATATAAATGAAATCCAGGTGTAGGCAGGCTAGTGATGTTATGTTGTGTCTACAAAGTACTTAGGACTTAGGATTTATTTAGCTTTCTAGTCTGTGAACATGAGCACTAAATTCTATATTTACTTTCACTTTATGGTTCATGTTTGATTCATCTTGTCAGCATGTAAAAGTTAGGGTTTTATTAGAAGTGCAAAACAACCATGAGGACATAAAGATATTTATTATAGGGATTAGACCTTGTACAATTGTGGGAAATTGTTAAGTTGCCCATGTTGCTGCTATGTCTGATCAGTCAGCAGGGATCACAGTCGAGGATATGGGAAAGCAAGGAAACATTTGAATGCATAAGGATAAGGTTGAACCCATGAGGATGCACTGGACACTACATCAGTCTCTCAAACCCACAAGCATACAACTTTATTATGCAGGTCATCTGAGACGACCTAGAAGACTCTGATACAGATCTGCACAAGGGCCTGAATATGTACACCAGGATTCAAAGACAATAAAGAAGATTCAGCTATTGTCCCACCAGGCACCTCATGGTGGCTGGAGTTTAAACCATCATGTCAACATTCTAGCCAGTAATATGGAGACTGTACTTTTCAACTGAATCAGTTCTTTTTTCTCTCTCTCTTAACAATTTTTTCAGCGTATGATACCCTATTGTTAACTATAAGCAAACTGGTACAGTATTTTTACAGAAATTTTACACCTTGCATGAAAAGTTCAATACCCAAGAAAAATAAAATCCTCATTTCTCCCTACACTCAGCCTCTGGCAACCACCAATCTACTTTTTCGTTCTATGATTATTTTCTTTCTATGATTATGCCTATTTTTGATACTTCATATAGGTGGAATCATGTAGTATTTGTTCTTTAGTGGCTGGTTTAATGGAAGTAGCATAATGTCTTCTAGGTTGTTCTGTGTTGTATCATATGACAGAATTTTCTTCTTTTATTGTTGACTAATATTCCATTGTGTGATATGTGTGTGTGTGTGTATATATGTGTGTGTGTATAGCACATTTTAAAATGTGCTATAAAAATGGGCAAAATCCATTTGCCCATTTGCCTTAATCTATTTTCTGTTGTTTATAACAGAATATTGAGACTGGATAATTTATGAAGAAAAATAATTTATTTGTTATAGTTGCAGAAGCTGAGAATTCCTAGGTTTTGGTGCTGTACCTGGTGACAGCTTTCTTGCTGGCGGGGAGTCTCTGCAAAGTCTTGAGGTGGTGCAGGGCAACACTTGGTGTGAAGGCTGAGCATGCTAGCTCAGGTCTCTCTTCCCTTTGGTTTAAAGCCACCAGTTCCACTCCCATGTTAACCCATATATTCATTAACCCATTGGGCCTTCATGGTCCAATCACCTCTTAAAGGGCCTATCTCTCAATGCTGCCACTCTCCAAAGTTGAAGAGTGCAAATAGTCAAACCACAGCACCATTCATCCATCAGAGGACATTTCGATTGTTTTTATCCTCTTGGTTGCTGTGAATAAAGCTGCAGTGGAAATGGAAGTGCAGCTATCTCTTTAAAATATGATTTTAATTCTTTTGGATGAATACCCAGAAGTGAAATTGCTATATCATATTATCATATGGCAGTAGCGGTTTTAAGTTTTTGAGGAAATTCTATGTTGTTTTCTACAGAAGCTGCACCATTTTATATTCCCATTAACAGTACACAATGGATCAAATTTCTTCAGAGCCTTGCCTTGCCAACATTTGCTATTTTATATGTGTGTGTGTGTGTGTGTGTATGTATGTGTATATATGTGTGTGTGTATATGTATATATGTATGTGTATATTTATATAGTCATTCTAACAGATGTGAGGTGATACCTTATTATGACTTTGATTTGCATTTTCCTAATGATTAGTGATATTAAGCATCTCTTCTTATACTTGGGCTTTTGTATGCCTTCTTTAGAGAAATGTCTAGTCAAGTCCTTTGCCTATTTTTGATGAAGTTATTTGTTTTTGTGCTATTGAATTATAGGAGTTCCTTATATATTTTGGAAATTAACTCCTTATCAGATGCATGCTGCATTAGCCTGTTTTCATGCTTCTAATAAAGGTATCCCCAAGACTGGATAATTTATAAAGGAAAGATGTTGAATTGACTCATAGTTCCACATGGCTGGGGAGGCCTCACAATTATGGCTGAAGGCAAATGAGGAAGAAAGTCACATCTTACATGGTGGCAAGCAAGAGAGCTTGTGTAGGGGAACTCCCCTTATAAAACCATCAGATCTCATGAGACTATTCAGTATCATGAGAATGGCATGGGGAAGACCCACCCCCATGATTCAATTACCTCCCACTGTATCCCTCCCATGACATGTGGGAATTATGGGAATGATGGTAGCTACAATTCAAAGTAAGATTTGGTTGGGGACACTGCCAAACCATATCATTACACCCTGGCCCCTCCCAAATCCCATGTCCTAACATTTCAAAACCAATCATGCCTTCCCAACAGTATCCCAAAGTATTAAATAATTTTAGCATTAACTCAAAAGTCCACAGTCCAAAGTCTCATCTGAAATAAAGCAACTCCCTTCCACCTATGAGCCTGTAAAATCAAAAGCAAGTTAATTATTTTCCATGTACAGGCATTGGGTAAACACAGCCATTCCAAATGGGAGAAGTTGGCCAAAATAAAGGGGCTACAGGATCCAGGCAAGTCTGAAATCCAGAAGGGCAGTCAAATCTTCAAGCTCCAAAATTAACTCCTTTGCCTCCATGTCTCACATTCAGGTGACGCTGATGCAAAAGGTGGGTTCCCACAGTCTTCGGCAGCTCTGCCCCTGTGGCTGTGCAGGGTACAACCCCCCTCCCAGCTGCTTTCATGGGCTGGTGTTGAGTGTCTGCAGCTTTTCCCAGCAGATGTTGCAAGCTGTTGATGGATCTATCATTCTGGGGTTTGGAGGACTGTGGCTCTCTTCTCACAGCTCTACTAGGCAGTGCCCCAGTGGGGACTCTGTGTGGGGGCTCTGACCCCACATTTCCCTTTTGCACTGCCCTAGCAGAGGTTCTCCATGAGGGCCCTGCCCCTGTAGCAAACTTCTGCCTGGACATCTAGGCATTTCCATAACCAACTCTCGGTAACAATTTAGTGTATTGGTTCATTCTCACATTGCTATAAGGACATGCCTGAGACTGGGTAGTTCATAAAGAAAAGAGGTTTAATTGACTCACAGTTTTGCAGAGCTAGGGAGGCCTCAGGAAACTTACAATCATGGAAGAAGAGGAAACAAATAGTTCCTTCTTCTCATGGAGGTAGAAAGGGGAAGAGTGAGAGCTGATCTAAAGGGAAGCCCTTTATAAAACTATCAGATCTTGTGAGAGCTTACTCACTGTCATGAGACTAGCATGGGGGAAACCACCCCGTGATTCAATTATCTCCCACAGGGTCCCTCTCGCAACACATGAGGATTATGGGAACTAAAATTCAAGATGAGATTTTGGTGGGGACACATCCAAACCATATCACATGGTTTGCAAATATTTTCATCCATTCAATAGGTTTCCTTTTCACTCTGATTCTGTTTTTTGTTTGTTTGTTTGTTTTGTTTTGTTTTTGTTTTGCTTTGTAGAGGATTTATGGATTGATGTAGTCTTGACGATTTTTGTTTTCTAGTCTTTGATATATTTAAGAAACTATTGCCAAGACCAGTTTATTGAAGGTTTTCTTCTCTATTTTATTTTAACAGCTTTTAACTTTGGGGTCTTAAGTCTTTAATGCATTTTGAGTTGGTTTTTGTGTATGGTATAAGATAAAGATCTAATTTTATTACTTTGCATATGGCTATCCAGTTTTCCTAGCACAATTATTTCTTTCTTTCCAACTTGGATTCCTTTTATATCTTTTCTTGCCTAATTTATTTGACTAGTATTTTCAATACTATGTTGAATAAAAATAGTTAAGAGTGGAGGCCGGGTGCAGTGGCTCATGCCTGTAATCCCAGTACTCTGGGAGGCCAAGGTGGGTGGATCATCTGAAGTCAGGAGTTTCAGACCAGCCTGGCCAATATGGTGAAACCCTGTCTCCACTATAAATAAAAAAATTAGCCAGGCATGGTGGTGCATGCCTATAATCCCAGCTACTCAGGAGACTGAGACGTGAGAATTGCTTGAACCTGGGAATTGGAGGTTGCAGTGACCTGAGATTTTGTCATAGCACTCCAGCCTGGGTGACAAAGTCAGACTGTCTCAAAAAAAAAAAAAAAAATAGTGAGAGTGGGCATCCTTGAGTCGTTCCCAATCTTAGATAAAATGTTTTCAGTTTTTCAGTGTTCAGTAAGATGTTAGCTGTGAGCTTTTATATATGAGTTGTATTATGTTGAGATAATTTTCTTCTATTTCCAGTTCTTGACTGTTTTTTATCACAAAGGAGTGTTTAGTTTTGTCAAATGCTTTTTCTTCATCTATTGAGATGATCATGTGATTTTCATACTTCATTCTATTAATCTAGTGTATCACAATGACTGATTTTGGTACATTAAGTCATTTTTGCATTCAAGAAATGTAAATCACATTTGGTCATGGTGTATAATCCTTTCAGACGCTGTTGAATTCTTTTTGGTAGTATTTTGTTGACTATTTTTGCATTTATATTTATCAGGGATATTTGGTGATATATATTTTTTTCTTCTAGCACCTTTGGCCTTCGTATCAGGGAAATAACAGCATCATAAAATAAATTTAAAATTGTTCCCCCATCTCTTTGATTTTTTTGGAGAAACTTAGAAGGATTGGCATTAATTCTTCTTTAACTGCTTCATAGAATTCTGCAATGAAGCCATCTGGTCCTAGGCTTTTCTTTTCTGAGAGTTTTTTTTATTACTGATTCAATTTCTTTACTAGAAATAGATCTGTTTAGATTTTCTATTTCTTTGTGTTAGTCTTGAAAAGGTGTATGTTTCTAGAAAATTATCCATTTCTTCTTGGTTATTCAAGTTGTTGGCAAATAATTGTTCATAATAATCTCTTACAATCCTTTTAATTTCTGTGGCATCAGTTATAATGTCTCCTCTTTCCTTTCTGAGTTCATTAATTTGAGTCTTTACTCTTAGTTAATCTAGCTAAAGTTTTGTCAATTTTTTGATCTTTTCAAAACATCAAATTTTAGCTTTATTGTTTTTTTCTATTATTTTTCTATTCTGTATTTTTTAAATTACTTTCTAATCTTTATTGGTTTTTTCTTCTGCAAATTTTAGGCTTATTGTGTCCTCCTTTTTTTCTATTTTTTGCAAATGTGAAGTTTGGCTTTTATTTAAGATCTCTCCTCCTTTTAATATAGATATTACTGTTATAAATTTTTGTCTATCTGTGTAAGTCTTTCTTTTTCATTTTTAAGTATGATTTTGTCAGATGCAGTATTCTTGCTTGGCAATATATTTTCTTTCAGCACTTTGAATATCACTCCATTCTCATCTGCAAGATATCTCCTGAGAAATTCACTATCAGTCTGATGGAAGATCCTTTGTATGTGATGAGTAACTTTTGATGCTTTCAAAATTCTCTTTATCTTTAACTTTTGACAATTTGATTGTAATGTATCTTGCTGTGGATTTCCTGAAGTTCATTTTACTTGGAGTCCATCAGGCTTCTGAGTCACTGTCTCTCCCACTTCTTGGATTGAGAATGCATATACTTGTTGGCTTGATAATATTCCATAAGTCTTGCAGGCTTTCCCTATTCTTTTTTATTTTTTTTTTGTTATTGATGTTGTAACTCTGACAGAATAATTTCAAATGACTTGCTTTAGAGTTCAATTGATTCTTTTTTTGTCCTTGATTAGGTCTGCTGCTGGTCTCCTCTAGTGAAATTTTCAGTTCAGTTATTGTATTCTTCAGCTGCAAAATTTCTGTTTGGATTTTTTTCTCTCTCTTTCTAACTCTATCTTTGATAGAGATTCCTCTTAGTTGACATTCTCATTTACCCTGAAGAGCATCCTTATGGAGATTAATTGCAATTCTTTGTCAGATAATTCATATATCTCTGTTTATTCAAGATTAGTTTCTGAAGATTTATTTTGTTCCTTTATTTTGGCCATGTTTCCCTGCTTCCCCATGTCTTATAACTTTGTATTATGATCAGCACATTTGAAAAAACAGCCATTCCCAGTCTTACATACTGGCTTCATACAGGAGAATACCCTCACCAATCAGGCCAGCTAGAGATTCTGGGGGCCTTTGAATCCTTTCATGGGAGGTATGCATCTTCTTTGGATGTGTGTGTGCTATTTCTCTATTAGAGGGGCGTGTTTTTATCAGGAGCTTGTAATCTCCCACCCCCTCTGGTGTCTGTCTGCATCATCGCATGTTCTCTGGTTCTATAGCAGCATGCCACTCCACTCTCCCTTGTTTTTAGTAGCCACAGGCATCCAAATTATGGAGACTCCTTATCAGCCCACCGAGTCAGGTAAAACAGATACCAGTCCCTTGATAATCCCTCTAAATACCCAGAATACCAGATGCACAATCCACTTCTCACTTTCTCCCAAGGGAGAAATCTCAAGTTGTGTCTTCTCCTGATTTCACTGAGCCATGCTGGCCACATTAAGCCACTCTTTACTGTTCTTTGCTCTCAGCAGCCCCCAGGCATCCAAACTATGCCTGTTAAGACACCATTACAATTGAGGTAAGACAGAAACCAGTCCCTTTAGAAGATCTTCTAACAGCCCAAAGAATTGGACATAAGTACCGTTCTCTTTTTTCCCCAGAGGGAGAAATCAGAAACCAGGTCATTCTCTCCTATCACTATGCTCTGCTGTCTTGAAGGAAGAGCTGATGTTGGTAGAGTGAAATTACTCTTCTTATCTATTTAAATGAGGATTTCCTCAGCTTTGTTTTCACCTGGGATATTATAACTTCCTAACTGGATCCAGAAATTCTTCCCAAAATTATTTGGGTCTATATATCATTATTACATTGGTGTTTCTGTGAGAGAACAAGGATTGAGGCTTTCTATTCCAAAGTCTTGCTAACATCATCTCTGAGCCAACACTTTTAAAGCAACCTCTCCAGAAGTTCTACCTAACACTTATTGAAAGTTAAATGTTTAATTACTTCATCACATGACAAGACTGCCACAAACGCTGAGAAGTAGTCTTTATGTTTAGCAGCTATTTGCTCAATTAAAAATGCAGTTTCTAGTTTCAAGGAAGAAGGAAATAATAGATATATTTAATAACAAGTGACCCATGCCATAGCACTTCCAAATGAAAAGGGTAGCCTGCTTCCTCAGCAGAATATATAGAAAGCATTTACATATGTTACTATCATAGCACCTACATCTACCTGATGTATCTTGTTTATTGTCAGCCTCTCCTTGTAGGATGTGTTATTTAGTGCTATAAACTCCAAAACCAACAATAGTACACGAAAAGTATGAAATCCCAATAAAAAATTATAGGATTATGTTTATTGAATACACCAATAGCTTTTGCCATCCCATTGAGCACGCCCATGTTTAATTATACCCAAGATGACAGGTCTTTGATACTTCCCAAGATACATCCACAAATCCCAACTATGTATCAAACTGCACTGTTGAAGAGCTTCTAGGAAAAGTTAATTTTAGCCAAATTTAGACTGTCCTTCATAGGCCTGAAAATTATTCCGTCCAGCTTCCGTGCCTGAACTGACCATATCAGTTTAGGTTCCTCTATTATATAATCTTCTATTACCTTGTCCTCCTTTATAACATTTATTGCAACTGGAATCCATTAATTACCTTTATAACTCTACAGTTTTCTGCTAGATGTGAAGACAAAGAACTTGTCCGTTGTATTCATTGTCATGCCCCCATGTTCTATCAGAGCAGGTGCTGAATAAATATTAATTGAATTACTGAATTTACTCATTAATTAAATCTACAGCATCTGCTCTTTTTCTTTAATCTTTACCTGTAACGCATCTAGCCAGGCTTAGGGTTTCACAATAAAGAATTTAAGAGTCATAGCAAACCAAGTCATTTTATTATTGAAGAAATAATTCTGGAGATTATTGTTAAACTGTCTAAAATTAAAATCAATGTGATAATGGCACTAGAACTGGGACCCATGCCTCCATGGGCTCAGTTAAACACTACTCATTGCACTCTACTGACCTTTATGCTGAGAGTCCTTTGGCAACCCCATCTTCAAAATCATTTTAGGAATCTTGAGCCATCAGAACCACATACTTTGTTTTTATGTAGGACTCCTAATTATGTAGAGCTTTGGAAAAAGGTAAGAAGAGAACTCTTACTACTGAAAGTCAGTCATCTAAGGTCACAAGAATGATGCTCCTTTCTTTCAGCTGCCTTGAACTGCAGTCCTGTCTTTCCTCCTTTCTTACTGGCAAGACTTCTCAATTTTTATTAACTTCACTTTGTCTCTCTTTTTAAGCTCTCTTCTCCTCTCATTCTAGATATGTTTAGGAGGTCTTGTCCTTTCCCATGGTTTCAGTTATGTTGTGTAAGGTGCTGGTCCTAAAATATATGCCTACACAATAATGAATAATGCTAGTGACCTACTCAGACTGACTTGTATCCCTCTGTGTGCTTATCCTCTAGTTTCTATGTGCTTTGTTGTCAACGGCTCCTACCTATGACTTATAGAGGATTTCCCATGGCCACTAGAATTACCTCACTCACCTGGAATGCCAGAAGTACCTTGGAATTTTATATATTCACTTCTCTACACTCCAGGGTATAAGACCTAGGTCCTTTGATTTCCTTGGGATGAACTCTTAGGTGTGATTTATACTGTAAAAATCTCTGCATATTGGGTAGAAGCTGCATAACAGAAATAACTCTAGTGCTTGGCTTATTTCTTTTCTCTGCCCTGCTTCCTTCACTTTCTTAATAAATCATTTGCATCCAAATTCTTGGCTTACATTGTGTCCTAAAGAGAATTTCACCTATGCCACAAAGTTTATACCTACCTTCTAAACTCCAGACCTATACCTCTAATTGCCTGCTGAGCAACTTCACTTGGGTAGCTCACAGACCAACTTTACATGCTTACGACTGAACTCGTCTCCTTCCTTTCCAAACCTGCTTATCCCCCCGCATTTTCTATCCTACTGATTACATTATCATCCCTACAGAGGTCAAGGTATCAACCTGGGATTGCTTTGTTGTTCTCTTCTTCTCTTTCCATCTTACCCTTGAACCCTGTTCAACCAATCACCAATACATGTTATGCCTCTTGCTGAAGTAACAGAGCTCTTCATAGCTGAAGCCACATGTCTTTCACTTGAATTTTTTCAACAATCATCGAACAAGGCTCCTCGGCTTGAGATACAGTCCATATATTTTCCACACTGCAACCAGAGCAATCTTTATAAAAATATAAATCTCATTATAATCCTTATCGTCTATGTAAAGAAAATGAAACAAATTCTCTTACCCTAAGTCCAGAGGAAACAGTCTGAAAAATTTACAAAATCTTCAATATCTGGGCCTTTGTTCACCTCCACAGTCTCTGGGCTTCTGCTATCTGACATATTTTTAGATTGCCTGACAAATTCTGCTCTCCCACATTCAGACCCTTACCTCTTTTTGCATGTCCTATTCAGCTCTAAATACTGCCTCCATCAAAACTACTTTCAACACATCCTTCTAGTATCTTTACGTGTATTTACTCAGTCAACAAATATCATTGAATCTGTATGACATTCCAGGCACTATTCCAGGTAGTCAAGTAGCTAGACCACTAAATTCATAATATTTCAGCACTTGATTGGAAAGGCAGATATTAATCAATTAACTACACAAATGTGTAAAACTGCAACTGTGTGAAGACCTACAAAGGAGATATACACAGAGCTAAATATTCCTTTACTATACAGATTTTTTTCTAGGCATGAAAGTCCTCTCTAAGAAACTGATAATGCATCAGTTGAGATCTACAAAACTTACATTAAATAAATGAAGAGTAAAATAAGTATTCTTAACATAAGGAATAACCTGGAAAAGACCTTGCCATGGGAGAAAACACTGAGTGTCAATGAGGTTAAAAATAGGCATTCAGATTAGTTATCATGGACATAAGAAAGCTGCCTAACCACCCAAGCCCCTTCTAGGAGGTTGGCGCAAGACACCATTGTCATGCTACTCTGTATGTCTCCCTGTGCAGAGCTCTATTAGGACATTTACACCATACAGTGTAACTGTTTATTTATATACTCAACAAATGCAATTCATTTAGGATCAACACTGTATCTCTAGAACACATTGCAAGGGTGATATTTTAAAGAGGGAAGGAAGGAAGGAAGAAAGGAAGGAAGAGGGATGAGAGATGAAGGAAGGGAGAGAGAAAATAATTATTTTAATGGCAAATGAATTGTAACCTAACCTCTTGGGAGGTGTGAGGCAATTCAGGATATACATAGGAAGGATTTATTTCAAAGTGTGAGAGTTGGGTGCATGTGTACATTCATGGGAACTAATATATATATTAAAAAATATATATTTATTTATATACATAAAAATATATAATATATATTTGATTTATATATAATTATATATCGATTTATATATTTTATATATATTTGATTTGATAAATATACATATTATATATATATTTATATATTAAATATAATATATATTTTATATATAAATATAATATATATATTTTATATATAAATATAATATATATATTTTATATATAAATATAATATATATTTTATATATATTATATTTTTATATATTATATATATTTTATATATATTATATTTTATATATATTATATTTTATATATATTATATTTTATATATATTATATTTTATATATATTATATTTATATATTATATATTTTATATATATATTATATTTATCTATAAATATAATATATATTTATCTATAAATATAATATATATTTATCTATAAATATAATATATATTTATCTATAAATATAATCTACATATTTATCTATAAATATAATCTACATATTTTTATCTATAAATATAATCTACATATTTTTATCTATAAATATAATCTACATATTTTTATCTATAAATATAATCTACATATTTTATCTATATGAAATATAATCTACATATTTTATCTATATGAAATATAATCTACATATTTTATCTATATGAAATATAATCTACATATTTTATCTATATGAAATATAATCTACATATTTTATCTATATGAAATATAATCTACATATTTTATCTATATGAAATATAATCTACATATTTTATCTATATGAAATATAATACATATTTTATCTATATGAAATATAATACATATTTTATCTATATGAAATATAATACATATTTCATATATATGAAATATAATACATATTTTATCTATATGAAATATAATACATATTTCATATATATGAAATATATATATAATATATATGAAATATAATATATATATTATATATATATGAAATATAATATATATATTATATATATGAAATATAATATATATATATTATATATATGAAATATAATATATATATTTGAGACAGAGTCTTGCTCTGTCACCCAGGCTGGAGTACAGTGGCATAATCTCGGCTCACTGAAACCTCTGCCTTCCAGGTTCAGGCGATTCTCCTGCCTCAGCCTCCTGAGTAGCTGGGATTACAGGCATGCACCACCATGCCTGGCTAATTTTTTTATTTTTAGTAGAGACAGGATTTCACCATGTTGGCCAGGCTGGTCTCAAACTCCTGACCTTGTAATCCACCTGCCTTGGCTTCTTAAAGTGCTGGGATTACAGGCATGAGCCACCACACCCAGCCCATGGGAACTAACTTAATGATGAGAGAAAATGACGCTTTTTGGTTCTCAGATATCCTGCAACACAGCCTCTAGGAATAAAGGATGTGAAATAGAGTTTCAGTTACTGTATGGGGTTGGTAGTGGATAAATCCTCCAACCTACAGCCTTCTCAAGAGATTTGAGCTCTGGGGACTAATTGTCCACGAAAGACAAAGTTTAGCATGAGGCATTGTTTAGGGAGAGTACAAAGCAGTAACCTAGGCAAGGTTGTTACGGCTGAAAATTGAACAAAACATTTTTTGTCTCAAACAATTTTTTTTCAAAATGACAGAAAACTTGAGAGAAAGAGGCTCATTTAAATAGGCTGGGCAATATGAAATTGCCTTTATTCATCTTTTTTTGTATCTACAAAAATTGTGATTTCACATGGCCTAACTTAATACTAAGAAAAATGAAAAATAAATGAGCAATAACTTCCTGAATATTTTAGCTATCTCTAACTAATATACTTTTAAAATATATTATGTTGTCTATGGTAAATAAGTTTCTGTATGTCCACCAAATGATGGCATATATTGATCAGGAAAGAGAATAAGTTGCAGAGAAGTATATTCATTTATTTAACAACTATTTCTTGTTCTTCTACCAGGTACTAGGCATTGTTGTACGGCCAGGGCAAAAAAAAAAAAAAAAACAGCTACTAATGTGAAACAAAACATTTAACAAATGAACACAAATATAAATTTTTATTTCTATACTATAAATGGAATGAAAAGTATAGCACACTATGAGAAGGAACAATAGAGAGCATCATGAGTTGGAATGTGTTCCCTCAAATCTCATATGTTGTAGTTGTAACTCCCAGTATCTAATAGTGTAATTGCATTTGGGATTGGCACTTTAAAAAGGTAGTTAGGTTAAAATGAAATCATTATGGTGGACCATAATCTAATATGATTGATATTCCTACAAAAGGGGAAATGAGTACACAGACATGCACAGAGGGCATGATATGATTTGGATGTTTGATATGGTTTGGATGATTGTCCCCTCTAAATCTTTAGTTGTAATGTAATTCCAAATGTTGGAGGTGGGCCCTGGGGGGAGGGTGATTGGATCACAGGGGTGGATCCTTCACGAATGGCTTAGCACCATCCCCTTGGTGATGAATGTGTCCACACTCTGGTAGTGCATGCAAGACTTGGTTGTTTAAAAGACTGTGTGTATTAGTCCATTTTCACATTGCTGATAAAGACATACCTGAGACTGGGCAATTTACAAAAGAAAGAGTTTTAATGGGCTTACAGTTCCACATGGCTGGGGAGGCCTCACAATGATGGAGGAAGGTGAAAGGCACATCTTACATGGCAGCAGACAAGAGAAGAGAGCTTGTGCAGGAAACCTCCCCTTTTTAAAACCTTCAGCTCTCATGAGACTTATTCACTATCACAAGAACAGCATGGGAAAGGCCCGCCACCATGTTTCAATCATGTCCCACCGGATACCTCCCACAACACATGGGAATTATGGGAGCTACACAATGAGATTTGGGTGGGGACACAGTCAAGCCATGTCATTACACCCTGGCCCCTCCTAAATCTCATATCTTCACATTTCCAAACCAATCATGTATTCCCAACAGTCCCCCAAGTCTCAACTCATTTCAGCATTAACTCAAAAGTCCACAGCCCGAAGTCTCATCTGAGATGAGACAAGTCCCTTCCACCTATGAGCCAGTAAATTCAAAAGCAAGTTATTTAATTCCTAGATACAATGGGGGTACAGGCACTGGATAAATACAGCCACTCCAAATGAGAGAAACTGGCCAAAACAAAGGGGTGACAGGCCGTATGCTAGTTCAAAATCCAGCTGGGCAGCAAAATCCTAAAGCTTCAAAATGATCTCCTTTGACTCCATGCCTCACATCTAGGTCATGCTGATGCAAGAGATGGGCTCCACACCCTTGAGCACCTCCAACTCTGTGGCTTTGCAGGATATAGCCCCACTCCTGGCTGCTTTCACAGGCTGGGGTTGAGTGTCTGTGGCTTTTCCAGGCATATAGTGCAAGCTGTCAGTGGATCTACCATTCTGGGATCTGGAGGATGGTGGCCCTCTTCTCACAACTCCACTAGGCAGTGTTCCAGTAGGGATACTGTGTGGGGGCTCTGACCCCAGATTTCCCTTCTGCACTGCACTAGCAGAAGTACTCCATGAAGGCCCCACCCCTAGAGCAAACTTCTGCCTGGGCATCCAGGCATTTCCATACATTTTCTGAAATCTAGCCAGAGGTTCCCAAACCTCAATTCTTGACTTCTGTGCACTCACAGGCTCAACACCACATGGAAGCTGCCAAGGCTTGAGGCTTGCACCCTCTGAAGCCATAGCCCTAGCTCTACATTGGCCACTTTGGCTAGGGCTGGAGCAGTTGAGATGCAGGACACCAAGTCCCTAGGCTGCACACAGGATGAGGACCCTGGGCCTGGTCAACAAAACCACATTTTCCTCCTAGGCCTCCAGGCCTGTGATGGGAGGGGCTGCTGCAATGTCTGTGACATGCCCTGGAGACAATTTCCCCATTGTCTTGGTGATTAACATTCGGCTCCTTGTTACTTAGGCAAATTTCTGCAGCTGGTTGAATTTCACCTCAGAAAATGGGATTTTCTTTTTTATTGCATTGTCAAGCTGTGAATTTTCCTAACTTTTATGCTCTGTTTCCCTGTTGAAACTGAATGCCTTTAACAGCACTCAAGTCATTTCTTGAATACTTTGATTCTTAGAAATTTCTTCCCCCAGATAAACTGAATCATCTCTCTCAAATTCAAAGTTCCACAAATCTCTATGGCAGAGGCACAATGCCACCAGCCTCTTTGCTAAAGCATAACAAAAGTCACCTTTGCTCCAGTTCCCAACAAGTTCCTCATCTCTATCTGTGGCCACGTCAGCCTGGATTTCATTGTCTATATCATTATCAGCATTTTGGCCAAAGCCATTCAACAAGTCTCTAGGGAGTTCCAGACTTTCCCATGTTTTCCTATCTTCTTCTGAGCCCTCCAAACTGTTCCACCTTCTGCTTCTTACCCTGTTCCAAAGTCGCATCTTCATTTTTCACGATCTTTTCAGCAACAACCCTCTCTACTGGTACCAATTTACTGTATTAGTCCATTTTTACATTGCTGATAGAGACATACCTGAGACTAGGCAATTTACAAAAAAAAAAAAGGTTTCATGAACTTACAGTTCCACATGGCTAGAGAGGCTCCACAATCATGGTGGAAGGGGAAAGGCACATCTCACACAGCAGCAGACGAGAAGAGAAGAGAAGAGAAGAGAACTTCCTTTTTCTAAAAACCATCAGCTCTCATGAGACTTATTCACTATCACAAGAACAGCATGTGAAAGACCCACTCCCATGATTCAATCATTTCCCACTGGGTCCCTCCCTCAATATGTGGGAATTAAGGAAGCTACAAGATGAGATATGGGTGGGGACACAGAGCCAAAACATATCACTGTGGCACCCACCTTTCTCTCTTGTTGACACTCTTGACAAGTAACATGCCAGCTCCTCCTTTGCCTTTCGCCATGCTCATAAGCTTCCTTAGGCTTTACTGTGAGCCAAGCAGTTTCTGGTGCTATGTTTTCTATACAGCTTGCAGAACTGTGAGTCAATTAAACCTATTTTCTGTATAAGTTACCTAGCCTCAGTTACATCTTTATAGTCAGGCAAAAAATGGCCTAATACAGAAAACAGGTATTGAGGAGTGGCATATTGCTATAAAATTGCCCTCAGATGTGGAAATGGCTTTGGAATTGGGTAAGAGGCAAAGATTCTAAGAGTTTGGAGGGCTCAGAACAAGAAAAAAAGAAAGTCTGGAACTTCTCAGAGACTTGTTAAATGGTTTTGACCAAAATACCGATAGAAATATGAGCAGTATAGGTCAGGCTGATGAGGTCTCCAATGGAAATGAGGAAGCTGTTGGGAACTGGAGTAAAGATCATTTGTAATATACCCTTGCAAAGAACTTGGCCACATTGTGCTTATGTCCTAGAGATCTGTGGAAGGTTAAACTAAAGAGTGATGACTTAGGGTATCTGGTGGAAGAAATTTCTAAGCAGCAGAATGTTCAAGATGTGGCCTAGCTGCTTCTAACAGCTTACAGTCCCATACAGGAACAAATAAATGACTTAAATTTGGAACTTATATTTAAAAGGGAAATAGAACATAAAAGTGTGGAAAATTTGCAGAGTAGTCCAGTGGTAGAGACAGAAGCTAAACAGGCTGAGGAGGAACCATTTGGTAGAAAGATTAGCATGACTAAAAGGGAGCCAAGCGCTAGTATCCAAAACAATGGGGAAAAGGCCTTGAAAGTATTTCAGAAGTCTTTGAGACAGCCTCTCTCATCATAGGCCCAGAGGCCTAGGAAGAAAGAATAGTTTTGGGGGCCTGGCCCAGGGTACAACTGCTCTGAATAGCTTTAGGACACTGCTCCCCATATCCTGGTGACTCTGGCTCTGCCGTTAACTCAAGGGAGACAAGGTAGATCTTGGACCACCACCCCAAAGGGTGCAAGCCATAAGCCTTGGTGGTTTCCATGTGGTGATAAGTCTGCAGATTGTTTGAATGCATGCTTGAAGGAGGCTTGGGGGCTTCCACCTAGATTTCAGAGGATGTATAGAAAAGCCTGGGTACCTAAGCAGAAGCCTCCCACAGGGGCAGAGCCCCAACAGAAGAACTGTACTAGGAGGAGAAATGTGGAGTTGGAGCACCCACACAGAGTCCCCACCAGGACACTGCTTATTGGAGCTGTGACTAGGAGCCAACCACTCTCCAGACCCCAGAATGATAGATTCACTAGCAGCTTAGACCCTCTTCTTGGAAAAACTCCAAACGCTCAACACCAACCTATGAAAGAAGCCACGTGACCTGTACCCTGAGAGGCCACAGAAGCAGAGATGCTGAAGGTCTTGGAAGCTCACTCCACACACCAGGATGCAGAACATGGTGTTAAAACTTATGTTGGAGCTTTAAGATTTAATGTCTGCCCTACAGGGTTTCAAAATTGTATGAGACCTATTACTGCCTTCTTTTGGTCAATGTCTTGCTTTTGGAATGGAAATGTGTACCCAACTCCTATACCACCATTGTATTTTTGGAGTAAACAACTTATTTTTGATTGCACAGACTCATAGATGGAAGGAATTTGCCTCCAGATGAAACTTTTGACTTGGGACTGTTGAGTTAATGCTGAAATAAATTAAGACTTTGAGGATCAATTGCAAAGGCATAATTTTATGTTGAAATGTGAGAAAGGCATGAGATTTGGGGGGCCAGGCATGGAATGATATGGTTTCAATGTTTGTTCCCTCCAAATCTAATGTTAAAATGTAATTCCCAGTGTTGGAGGTGGGGCGTGGTGGGAGGCGATTGGATCACGGGGGCAGATCCCCTATGAATGACTTAGTTACATTCCCTTGGTGATGAATGAGTTCTTACTCTGGTACTTCATACAAGATCTGGTTGTTTAAGAGTCTGAAACCTCCCCCATCTCTCTCTTGCTTCTGCTTTTGCTATGTGATACACCTGTTCCCCCTCTGCCTTCTGCCATAATTCTAAGATTCCTGAGGTTTCACCAGAAGCTGAGCTGATGCTGGCATCATGCTTTCTGTACAGCATGTAGAACTGTATGCCAATTAAACCTCTTTATAAATCACTTAGCCTATGTTATTGCTTTCTAGTAATACAAAAACTAACACACTATGTGAGGACATGGAGATGGCCATTTATAAGCTAAAGAAACAGGCCTCAGAAGAAACCAACCCTACTGACACCTTGATCTGGGATTTGTAGCCTTCAGAACTGTGAGACAATTATTTTTGTTTTTATAAACCGAACAGTCTCTGGTATTATACTTTGTTATGGCAGCTCTAGAAAGCTAGTATGGGTGAAGTGGGAGGTGGCAGAATAGATTGAGCCCTCTCTATTGAGTAGAGGATTGGTAGGAAGAGTAAAGCATTGGTAGGAATTAGGTAGAACATGATTAAAGGAAAGAGCAACACAGGCAACGGAGGTAATGTATACCATGAAGCCAGAGACCTGAAAAGCTCTGTTCTCTCTGAGTAGTATTTGATTCATCTGCCTAAGCCATCAGCAAGACCAAAGAGTGAGGCTTCTATATGGATGGGACTTTCATTCATAGTTTCCCATTACACATATCTTCAAGGCCAGACTTTCAAGTTAGCTGGGTCATTTATTTTTTTCATATCATTAATGTTAATACTTAAAATACCTAACATTTATTGAGTAGTTATTTATTTTAAGCACTACTGTAAGTACTTTACTGTCATCAACATGTTCAAGACTCCAAGCAATTCTATATGGTGTTTTTTATTAATTATTTTTTATAGGTGTGTTAACTGAGACACAAGGAAACAGACAGGTGAATTCCTCAACAGCACAGAGCAAACATAAGAGAAGGAAAATGAATCTGATGAGTTGTTCTGACTCTAGAACCCATATTATGAGCACAATTCTAGCTATTTTGGAATCCTGCATGTAAATTTTCTTCAAAAATGTTCTAAGGTTTGTTTGTTGTTGTTGTTGTGGCTTTTTTCCCATTTTAACGAATAGGTGTCCTGCCCTAAAATCAGATTATAATGAAAATATGGAGTCCATTTCAGCTCCTGATGACATTTTAAAATTATGAGTGAACCCTGAGCTCCAAACTTCTAGTCAAATAAACAATGTGTTCTCATGTTTTAAAATACTGTTCATCAGAGTTTTTGTTACTTGAAGCCAAAACTTTCTTAAAAAAATTTTAACATATAAGAAAAACAAAACGAAAATTCCCAGACACATCATATGAGGAAAATGAAAGAACATATTGTCTGTACTTCCACTAAATATCCAAACTGTTAATGTTTTAATGTGTATGTCATTACATACATTTTCTACACATAAATTACCAAAAAAGGATCATTTTTTAATATACATTTTATCCTAACATTATTTTATGAACATTTTCCTATTATATATCTTATATGTATGAAATATGCATGAAACAATGGCACTAAATATTCTTCTTAAGCAGGAATCAGCAAACTTTTAAATATAAAAGGTCAGATAATAAATATTTTAGGCTTGGAGGCCATATGGTATCTGCTGCAATCACTCAACTCTTCCATTGTAACATAAAAGTAGCCTTAGGTTATATATAAGCAAATGGACCATGTTTGTTAAAACTTTATTTACAAAATCAAGTTGGGGGCCAGATTTGACAAGTGGGCCAGTTTGCCAATCATTGTGTTAAAGCATTGCTTTGAATGGCTGTTTTGAATCCCTTTACTATATGTATTATGTTTTATTAAGCCTTTCTAAAGGCAGAAAAATAATATATCCTATATAGTTGCTATAACCCATAGCACTAGAAACACAGATAAGTTATAAATGTCAGTTTAATTAATAAATTAACAAATGCTGATAAAGTTTAGAATCAAGATTCAAGTTTTCAAATGTATAAGAAAGACACAAATTTGAAGAAAATAGGTAATCTATTCCAGTAAATAAAGAAGGAGAATTTGGGAAGCTTTTTATTCAGTGGGCTATGAGAAAGCAAATGAAACAGGAAAACCAGAAAAGATAAGGTTGAAAGAGCTAACGGAAAAATAGCAGAATCCAAAGAAGCATTCTCAGGGGGAAGGATATATAGCATTGAAGGAGAACAAAATCTGGATTGGGCTTTGGTGCTCAGACCAAGAGGGCTTGGGTCATACTAATTTGAGGTTTGATTTGAGAGGAGCCACTTTACTGGAGGGAAAGTGTTTGGTTCTTTGCAAAATTAGAGTGTTAAGTTGATGATGTCTAAGCCTCCACCCAAATCTAGACAATTTTTGCATTAATCTTTGGTTATAGATGTTCTTTCTTCTGCAAAGAACAGTTTGGTTCTCACTAGGTTAACTTAAACATGAGCATTCATCAGATGGGAATATTAAATCACAAGATGAAAATATTTTGGTGACTTGGGACTGTACTATTCCACACTATAAAGCAAAAATTCAAACCATGGAAGCATGCATATTTGCAAGCATTGAGCTGGTTGTATTATTAAATGTTTCCCACAATTCCTCAAAATCTATAAAGGAAAGCTATGAAAAAACAAAGGAATTATTTGCCATCTGGCTAAACCTAATTAAATACCCCTCTAGAAAGTTGGTACATCTTTCCCTTAAGGATATTATAGCAATTTTCCATTAGATGTTGTGTTCCTCCTCAATAGTTCACAGAGGCGAAAAGATAATACTTCATTCAAACAGAGACTCCTGTTGGATTGTACAGTCCGGGCCCTGTAACCTGTGAACTAGGAAAAAAAATGTGCGCAATCCCTACAGGTTTACCAGAGGATGCAGGGGTAAGTGCCTTGTGTGGAACTATGGTGATAAATGGGAACGATTCAATTGCTCAGAAGTTTGAAGCTTCTATTTAGTGAGGCCTACATAATAATTTAACACACTCCATGAAGCACTTGGAAATGTAATTTTAAAAACCCTGTTTATTCGTGGCAACACTTAGGGTCAAAGCACTCATCTGTGACTCAGCGAATCATTGCTGATATGGATTGGTTAACGTCTTTATCCGGAAGAATGTAGAGATTTATCACTTAAAGAGATCTTTCGAACAGAGATCTTGAATATTTTTGTAATGAAATGTTACTTTTCATTTTCCTAGAACCTTGGGATCATGAGTAGTTTGTACATAAATAGGTGAATATTAGTCTTAACTGCTGAGCAGAGTAGAGAAAGGTAAAACGCTAATGCTGGTAGTTTCAAGTCCATCAACAGAAGATGATGAGAAAAACATAGGTGTGTTAACCAACTTGGATAATGATCATGTAGTATGTTTCTGACATCTGAGCTATTGTTTTTATTCTAGCAATGACTGTGCTCTCCCTTAACACATTACTATTACTACTGAAATTTCTCCTACTACCACTACTTATCATTTATGGAAAATGTACAATATGCTATTCTTTAGTAAATTCATTCCAATCATATGTATCTAATCTTTACAATATGCAGAACACTGTGGTAAATCCTAAGTACACACTGACATGGCATTCCCTTTTCAGTTCTAAGCCCTTTCAGAAAGTTGTTTTATGTCCACATGTTAGGCCTGAAGATGTAACCATGGGTGATCTTTCAATATTTCCATTTAACAAGTATTCTCATAGATGACAAATATTGGAATGTACAGAAAAACATTCACATGTGCTAATATATGGCAAAGAAATGCCAAGTAATTGGGAAAAAAATTGGAAAGGGCTTACAAAAATGCAAGAAATGAACAGAAATATCATATTCTTTCTGTTACATCCTGAGCAGAAGCACAGGAATAATCTTCAATAAGGTACAACGTTTATCAACTCAGTGTGTTTTGAGGACCTACTATGTGCTAAGTACATACTATGTGGTGTTTTAATTATAATTCTTATTCTGAGAAAATTGTAGAAAATGTATCATATGATGTTATGAAATTATAGAGAGACAATAGGTATATTTTATCCAATTTTTCTCAGTGGTAGTATCTTTCAAGCCTATAGTGTAATATCACAACCAGATATTGACATCAATACAGTCAAGAGATAGAAAATTCCCATGGCCACATGCATCCATCCTATTGTCTCTTATAGCCATGATAAAAGGCTATACTTTTGTATGTCCACCCCCTTCTTAACACCTGACATCCACTAATCTGTTCTTTCATTTAAAGAATGTTACACAAATAGAATTGTACACTATGTAACCTTTCAGGGACTGACTTTTCTTACTGAGCTTAATTCTCTGGAGATTCATGTAAGTTATATCGGGTATCAATTGCTCATTTCTTTGTATTAGTGAGTGCCAAGTCCATGGCATAGATGTGCCCCAGTTTGTTTAACCCTTACCCTATTGAAGAATATTTGGTTGTTTTCAGTTTATAGCTATTACAATTAAAGCAGCTATAAATGTTCATGTACAGATTTTTTGCATAAACATAAGTTTTCCTTTTTCTGGGATAAATACCTAGGAGTACAATTGTGGAGTAGTATAACAATTGCAGATTTAGATTTTTAAGAAAGTATCAATTTGTTTTCAATGTGGCTGCACCAATTTACCTTCTCACCCCAGGGTATGAATGATTCAGTTTTATCCACATACTGTCCAGCATTTGGTATTGTCACTGTTTTGTTTTTTTGATTTTACCCATTCTGATATGAACGCAGTGTTACCTCATTGGAGTTTTATTTTGCATTTCTTAAGGGCTTATAATGAAAAATATATTTTCATGTGCTTATTTACCACCTATATATCCTCTTCAGTGTAATGTCTCTTAATGACTTTTGCGTATATGCTAATTAGATTGATTTTTTTTCCTTACTGAGGGTTTTGAGAGTTCTTACGTATTCTAGATACTAGCCCTACGTTGGATGTATGGTTTGCAAATACTTTCTCCAACTCTGTGGTATATTTTTTCATTCACTTAACAACTCTTTTGCAGTGCAAACATTTTCAATTCTGATGAAGTACAATGTATCCTTTTTCCCTTTTATAGATGTTTTTGGTATTAAGATTTTGCCCAGCCCTAGATCCAAAAAGATTTCCCCGTATTCTTTCCTAAGAGTTTCATAATTTTACATTTTATACTTACATCTCTATTTCATTTTGACTTAATTTTTTAATACAGTATAAGACATCGATCAGGTTTTTTTTTTAATTTCTCTGTTTTGTTTTGTTTTTTTTTGTTTTTGTTTTTGTTTTTGTTTTGCCTATGGAAGTTCACCTGTTCTAGCATCGGTTTTTGAAAAGGCGATTTTTCCTCTGTTAAACTGATCTTGTTCCTTTGGCACAAGTCAATTGGGTATATATGTTTGGACCTATTTCTGGGGTTCTCCATTGTGTTCCATTGACCTATGAGCCTAACTCTCTGCCAATACCATACAGACCTGGTTATGGTATCTACATAAAATAGGTCTTGAAAGTGGGTAAAGCAATTTTTCCCACTTTCTTCATCTTTTTCAAACTTGTTTAGCTATTCCACTTCCTTAGCCTTTCAATGTAAGTTATAAGATAACCCTGTCTATACCCACAAAAAAAAATGCCATGATTTTGATAAGAATTGCACTAGACATGTATATCCCATTGGGTAGAATTGGCATCTTGGCTATGTGAGTCTCACAATCCATACATAATGTACATGTCTCTTCATTTTTCACAGATCTTTGATTTTTTAAATCAGTGTTTTATAGTTTGAAGCATACAAGACCCGCAAATGTTTGGTTATATTTAAAGCTAAGTATTTAATTTTAAAAATGTTTGCAAATGGTATTACATTTTACATTTTGTTTCTATGTGTTAATTGTTTTATACATAGTGTGTGTGTATGTATATATATACACAATTGATTTTTATGTTTATTTTGTTCTATCAACTTGCTAACTTTATTTACATGTTCTAGGAGGCTTTTTTGGTAGATTTTGTAGAATTTTTCCATGTAAGATGATCATGTTATCTGCAAATAAAGGTAAATTTATATCTTTCATTCTGATCCGCATTCCTTTTATTTCTTTTCCTTACCTTATTATGTCTACTAGAGTTTCCAGTACTATGTGAAATAAGAGGGTTGAGAGTGGATGTCCTTGCCTTCACTCTGATTCTACAGGGAAAGCATTTAGTCTTTCACCATTAAGAATCACGTTATCTGTAAGAATTTTTTTTTTAATGAAGTTGAGGAAGTTCCTTTCTATTCCTGATAAGGTTTAGCTCTGTGTCCCCACCCAAATCTCATCTTGTAGCTCCCATAATTCCCACGTGTTGTGGGAGGGATACAGTGGGAGATGATTGAATCATGGGGGAGGATCTTTCCCGTCCTGTTCTCATGATATAAATGGGCCTCACGAGATCTGATGGTTTTTAAACAGGGAGACTCCATACAGAAGCTCTCTTTGCCTGCTGCCATCCAGGTAAGAGGTGACTTGCTCCTCCTTGCCTTCCATCATGATTGTGAGGCCTCCCCAGCCACATGGAGCTGTAAGCCCAGTTAAACCTCTTTCTTTTGTAAATTGCCCAGTCCTGGGTATGTCTTTATCAGCCAGGTGAAAACAGACTAATACAATTCCCTTTTCCCTAAGAGTTTTTCCTTATGTGTGTTAAAGCTTGTCAAATATTTTTTCAGCATAATTTCATGTGAACATGCTATTTTTATTCTTTAACCTGTTAATATGATAGGTTACATTACTTTTTAAAATGTTGAACCAGCCATAAATCTCTGGAATAAATCCACTTGGCTATGGTGTACATTTTTTACATATTAATGAATTCTGTTGACTAAATTTTTCTTAGGGAGTTTGTTTATGCATTCCTGAATACATCCAGGTATACTCCTATTTAGATTGGTCAGTAGTTTCATGTTTTATTATTTTTCCCGGTTGATCATGCATAGCACAGAGTGTTATTAGCTTCATAAAATGAATTGAAGTGCTCTCTCATCCACTTTCTGGAGAAGATTGTGTATAATTGCTGTCATTCTTCTTTAAACATTTGCTAGAATTCAAGACTGAAGTTATCTGGGCTTACTAGATTTTTTATCGTTTTCTTTCAGCTACAGATTCAATTACTTTAATAGTTAAATGCTACTATTGTATATTTGATGAGTTGTGAGTTTGTATTTTTCAAGTAATTGTCAATTTTTCGCATGTAAAGTTGTTCAAAATATTTCCTTATTAACTTTTTGATGTCTGCAAGGTTATAGTTTTATCCCCTGCTTTATTTCTGATAGTGTTCATTTGTGTCTGCTTTTTTCTTTCTCTTGCTAGAAGTTAGTCAGTTTTATTAATATTTCCACAGAACAAAGTTTTTGTTTTCTTGTCTCTATTTTTTATCTGATCTTAATTTTATTAATTTCTGCTTTTCTTTTTAGTTTTTTTTTCCTCAATTCTTTGGGTTTATTTTGTTCTCTTTTCTCTCAGTTTTTGAGGTGGGATCCTAGATTATTGATTTAAACTTTTTCCATTAACGTATGCCTTTATTGCTCTCTCTCTATATATATATATACACACACGTATATATATACACACATATATATACACATATATATACACATATATGTGTGTGTGTATGGATTATGTGTGTGTGTGTGTGTGTGTGTGTGTATAGTTGTTTTTTTTCTGAGACAGGGTCTAACTCTGTTGCCCAGGCTGAGTGTAGTGATATGATCACACTCACTGCAGCCTTGACCTCCTGAGCTCAAGCAATCCTCCCACCTCAGCCTTCCAAGTACCTGGGACTGCAGCCATGTACCACCACACCTGGCTAGTTTATGCTTTTTGTAGAGATGGGGGTCTCACTAGATTGCTCAGGCTGGTCTCAAACTCCTGGATGCAAGTCATCCTCCCACCTCAGCCTGCCAAAGTGCTGGAATTACAGGTGTGACCCACAGAGTCTGCCTGTATGTTTTTTCTTTTTCATTCAGTTCAATATATATTTGTATTCCCTTTAAACATCTTTGTTGATCCATGGATTATTTAGAAATGTGCTGTTTAGTGTGTAGTACTTAGGGAGTTTCCTGTTCTATTTTGTCATTGAATTTTAGTTTTACGAATCTGTAAATTGTATTTTTTCCAAATTTTGGAACTACTTAGACACTATTTTTTTAAATATCCTTTCACCTCACCTTCTTTCTCCTCTCCTCCTAGGATTCAGATGACTCAGATGTTAAATATTTTCATATAATTCCACGTGTGTCTCAGGCTCTGTTCATTTTGGTTTTTTGTTTTGTTTTTAGTCTACTCTCTGCTGTTCAGAATGGGAATTTCCACTACTCCATCTTCAAATTCACTGATTTATTCTTCTCTTTTCTCCATTTTGCTGTCTAGCCCACCCACTGATTTTTTTTTTTCATTTTGGCTATTATATTTTCAAGTTCTAAAATTTTATTTGATTCTCCCTTCTATCTTTTCTTTCTTTGTTGATACTTTCTATCTTTCCTTTGTTTTACATATGGTCTCTCTTCTCCTTTCCACCTTTCCGAGTTTTATTTTTTACAGAATTTTCATCTGTACTATTTATGAATTTTTTTGGGAAGGGCTTTTATCTGTATTTAAAAAGAAGAATGGAGCAAAGAATGTCTATTCTACCTTTTTGGAAGTGGAAGTCCTCTGTAAATGATGATTTTCTTTCTTTCATTTACTCAAGTATTTATTATCTACCAATTTCCAGTGACACAAAATGACTAAGATATATATGGTTTCTACCTTCAAGGTTCTTAGAGTCTAGTGATGAAGATAGATATTAAAAAAAAATCTATTTTTTTAAATAGATTAAAAAAATTGATTACAACTGAAGTAAATTGTACCACACAGAGTAGCATATTAGCAAATATAGGGGACCTAACTTAGTTTTATACAATATTTCATACAATGCCTTATACATGTGTTAGTTGTAAATAATGTTAGATTATACCAAAAGGAACAGTTTTTTCACCCAACAGGAATAGACTAGCATGTATCTTTTGAAATAAACAGAAGGTAAATAAAAATAGTATTTTATGCAGTGCCTAATAAACTTATAATCTAATTATGGCCAAAAGGAATGCTCATGAATGTTGAATCAAAAATTTGGAAGCTGAGGATATTTCTGAGTGGTACATTCCTCTGCATTTTTGTTTGTTTTTGTTTTGTTTTGTTTTTGACAGTCTCTTGCTCTGTCACCCAGGCTGTCATGCTGGATACAGCGATGCAAACATAGTCACTGAAGCCTCAGACTCTTGGGCTCAAGTAATCCTCCTACCCCAGCCCCCTAAGTAGCTGGCACCACAAGCACATACTACCATGCCCAGCTAACTTTTTTTAGAGAGGCAGTCTCACTATTGTTGCCCAGGCTGGTCTCAAACTCCGGAGTTCGAGCGATCCTCCCACCTCGGCCTCCGAAAGTGCTGGGATTACAGGCATGAGAAACTGCTCCCAACACCATTTCTATGCATCTGAGGTTATTATAATGAATGGTAACTCTACTCTGTTTTACACACAGATTCTCTCTTATTTCCACAAACAAGACAGAACTCCAGGTTGAGAGAATTTTAGTTATACTCCAGTACAGTGATTCTTAGGGTATTAGAGTGCCTGAGTCTCTTCAGTGTCATAGCACTATTTCATTATAGAATGTTCAGCTACTTTGTCTTCAGATTTGGCTGACTTCATTGTCTACCATCCTCCAAAGAACATACTGACATTTTTAATTTGATGGACTGCTGAGAAACCACAGCAGGATATAGACCAACCCATCAAAAGTGAATTTAGGATTGCATTGATGTGTAGAACTAATTAGGTGACTATGGGGAGTGGGACACTGATTGAAATCCATATGACTTTTCAATACTAACTCTGTAAGCTAGCTTCTGAAAGGAATAGTAAATTCAGGTGACTTGTTCTCTGCTGTTACCACAGTACTGCCTAGCACTTCTCTGCTTCAAGTCAGCAGCAGAGGCCCTGACCCCTCCCCTAAAGCGAAGCATCCAAAAACAGGCAAGAATTTTCTTTCACTGATCTTGAAGTAGTTTTCAGTTTATCCTGAAAAGATGCTGAAAACCTACCTTCAGATCTTCTACCAAACATATCAACTCTGTCTCTGTACTCTCTCTCAAGCCCATTTTGAGCTTTAAATACTTTAAAAATAACACTGACCACTGTATGTATATGTAGATACGAAGTATTTATATTTTTGTAATGAAAATTACACAAATATAAATATTTGTGTATGTTTGTTTAAATTTTGTATTTATAGTTTGCTTAAACTCCCTAGGGACAGATCAATCCCATGTAGTTATGGAAAAGATTACTAAACTTAGAAGACCTGAGTTTGTATAGCTTTCATAACATGTGAGCAGCTGACATATTGTCTTGTAAAGATTTTATAGGACAGTGCCGATTGCTCTTCTTCTTAAAGAAGCATTCACTAAATGTGTAAATCTAACATTTTTCTGTCTGATATCCATCATTTCTTTGAACTCTTTTATTTTTACCCAATCTGAGCTGTCTTTTGTGCACAATCAGCTTTTATCCACCTGGTAAGACTCTCCCTTGGCTACCACACTACACTCAAATATTTGGTTTTGATTCATGCTCCTTAGGGTATGATATTCCTGAATCTCCACTCCAAATATTTATTTTAGATTTTTTTTTCAGAATGTCTGGTCCTTACCTCTGCTCTTACTGCTCACATTCTTGACTGAACCAGCCCTGTTTTATCTCCACATCAAATCCTGCCATTTGTTCACAGTTAATTAAGATAATTTTAGGAAAGAGAAGTAACATTTTTCTTGGGTATTAATTAAGTGGCAGAAAAAAAAACATTGAATTGTGTATTTCATAGGCATTATCCCACTGAATCTCCACAACGTAGGTATTATTATATTCACTTTTCAAAATGCTTAATAGAATCACAGATAAACTAAGTAACTCATATAAAGTCATATAGCTGGAGAATGATTGGATTAGGACTCAAATCTTAGATTGTTTGACCTCAAAGTGTTTTGAGCTCTTATTCTCTATAACAGTTTCTTATAATCAAATGATGAATTGATCCCTTTAAATGAGGAAAATTATGGTGGGCACTGATTCATGGTTTAAATTATGATCTTCATAGTGGTACTTATTGAATACAAAAGTATAAGTTTTATACATATAACTTTTGTGCAACTCCAACACTAAATACATCTCTGGGTATTGAAGAGACTTCTTAAACTTATTATTTGCAAAACTGATCTTTTGATATTCCCTTCTATTTCCACACTTGCTCCTTCTGCAGTTGTATCTATTTCAGTTAATGTCAACTGCATACTTCCAATGTTGCAAGTCAAAAATAATAATGTCAGCCTTTAATTTCCCTCTTTCTCTCACTCCCCACATCTAGCCCATCAGGAAATTATATATTCTTTATTTTCAATGTAGATCCAGAATTCAAGCTCCTCTCACAACTCCCCCTACTCCCATCCTGGTTCAGGTCATCGTCACTTCCCTCATAGGGCAGCCTTTCAACTTCTTTCCTTGCTTCGGTTCTTGACATCGTTAAGTTCATTCTAAACACAGCAGTCAGAAAAATCCTGGTTAAACATAAATCAGATCACAATGTTTCTGTGCTACAATCTGCCCAATGGCTCACACTGGACTCAGAAGAAAAGCTAAAACCCTTCCAATGATTTACCAGGCCCTACATAGTCGGGTGCATGTTTTTACTTCTATAACATTCTCATTTTATTCTCTGCCTTATTTATATCTCTCCAGCAACATAGACCTGATCACTCTTGTCAACTACACAGACATGCTCTTGCCTTAGGGCATTTGCACCTGCTATTCCCTCTGCTAGAAATGCTGTTTCCCTGGTTGTCAACATGGAAAGTTGCATCTTCTTGAAGATCTTCAGTGTAATTCCACCTACTCAGTGAGGCCTTTCTTAACCATAATACTAAAGCATACTAAAAATTGCATCTCACCTCATCCTCCTTAGTCTCCTTTACTATTTCATTTTTCTTCCTAATCATTAATCAGTATCTCACATGCTATATAGTCTACTTATTTATATCGGTGAGTATCTGCCTCTTTTATTACAGTAAAAAGATGCATGAGTGCAAACATGTTTATCTATTAATTATCCTATTTCTAGTACCTAGATGACTGATTTGTACATAGAAAGGCTTAAATAATTATTGAATGAGAAAATAATTTGAAATTAATAAAATAACTATACAATTAATAAAAGTAAATCTGAAAATATTAGTTGAATGCAATAGATAAGTTTTATGATATATATAATGTAAATTTTTTGAAACAAATTTTGCCCATATTGCATCCCATAACAGAAACATATTTGCACGTTTTTGATTTTTACTTGTTTTCAGATTAATTCCCTTGAATTTGACAATGCTAAGCCATTATTATCACTTCTCTTAATTTTCTTATTAACAATGCAATTGTTCTTTATTTTGTTGGGCCAATTAGTAGAATAGTGCCCCTCAAGCTACCATATAAAAAGAGAAAACATTTTCATTCTTTGCATATTTACTACCACATTTATTGTCAATGAAGCATGGATAATTGGAATATAAAAGATGGAAAATGTCCTGCAAGCATCAATTCACCATGTGAATATGGCAGATAGAGCATGAATTGTTCAGTGAGCCCAAATTTTATAATATGCAGTAACTTACTTTTACCTTTGACTCTTCCCTACTTGAAATATTGTAAAACTTGTGTCTTACCAAGTGAATTCTTCTGCCCTTCACCTCTTGTGAAGGAGATTGTAAAGGCAAATTCATATATGGGAAATAAAATGCATCTCAATACTCAATTATGAGATTATTATACAGGTGACCCAGAATATGCATACATTTTTTAAGATTGTCATCAAGAGAAAAATACAAAAATTCATCAATTCTTATAGAAATTGAGACTATGTCTGCAAACTCACATGATCCACAAAGCACAGTTTAAGAAATATTCCTTATACTACAAGGAGTTTGCACGGTAAAGTATGATAAATAGCATATGGCAATATTACACTAGATTGAATTGAAAGAGAAACATTCAATTTGTGAAAAAGGACAGTCTTATTTAAGGAAATGACATTTATACTAGGGCCAATTTAGGAAGGTAGAAACTGAAAGGGAAGTTAATTCAGCTGGAGAAAATTCCATGAGCAGAGAATGAGAAACCAAAAAGACCCTGATTTTTCAATAAATTTCAAAACCATTAATTTGCTGGAAAACAGTTTAAGAAGGAGATTAATGAAGATTAGCACGAAGAGATAGTCTGGATATTAGATACACTAAGAAATAATGGTAGCCTATGGGTATACAGTGCTTTCTACACCCACAGGCACTCTCCTAAGCGCTTTACCCATAGTCCCTTGTTTCACCTGCACCATAACCCTTTGAAGTAGATGTTTTCATATTCTTCTCTCTACTAGGCTAAGAAAGGTTCAGCAACTTTTCCAAGGTCACACTAATTTGATAGATCTTAGAGTTTGATTCTGGAGCCCATGTTTAACACTCTGTTCTAGATCTCTAAATATATAATTCAGTGCGTATGAAGAATTAGAACCCCCTCCAGGACACAATAAATTATTGACAGTTGATGTAGTAGGAAAAGTACAGAAAGTTCTCAGGAGCAAGAAGTAATATTTTGAAATAAGAATCTCCTAAAAGTTAATAAAAATACCTTACAGACTCCTAAAAGTTAATAAAAATACCTTACAGACTCAGTTTTCTCATAAGGCCAGAGAAAGAGAAGAGTTTCTAGTGATCTTTTGTATTTTAACAAACCACATTTTAATAAAGTGTGTTTCTCATTTCCTTCTTTCTCTCACATCCCTCTCCCTCCCACAGCTTTGCAACAGTCACCTCATTGCAGCATTTCCTTTTCTTTCAAGCCCTATAACAGCTCTGACTGCTCATTTATCTTTTTTTCGGTACTAACTAAATATTTTAGTAGTTTGTGCCCCATGAATCTGATGTAAGAAATTGTTGGCCTTCAGTGATCTCATAAATGCTAAATCTGATCTGTGAAAACTTGGCAAAATCGTGTTATGATCTTTGTTTCTCATGTTCTCCACCCTCAAGTGCGAAGGGACCACTTAGCTAAAAATGTTTAAAATTTTCAAGAAACAAAAGTCAAGCAGAAGAAGTGAAGTGGTTTTATTTTTCTCCTTAGTAAATCTTTAAGTTTCTATGTGTGTTCTTTCATCTGCTCTCCAGAATGGTAAATGGAAGTCCTTGACACATAAATTAAAATTCATTTTAATCTTAATAAATATGGTATGGGCATTCTTTGTTTTTCTCTACACATTCCCTTTATTAAAACATGCAGTCTGGTAACTGATTAAAACATTATTTCCAGTTGACACAAAATACAAGGACATTTCATGTAACCATATAATAATAAATATCTGAATTAAGAGGCTTTTTCTCACTTTAAAATGTAAAGTAGAATCTACATTTACTTCTCTTTTTATGTTGTGGGGAAAAGGTGTGGGAAATCATAGCATGGTATCATTTATATGTTTATGATGGTAATATAGGATTTCCAGGAAAATTATGTTAAGTATTCTGTTTTACAAAAGCATACTTTTTAATGATTATCATTGAAATAGTTAAATATTTTTAATTATCAAACGAGGAATGAATGTTATTCATCAGTAGCATCTGCAACAGACCTAATATTGGATCAATGTTGTGTTAGATTTTACAGGCAGAAAAGCTAGGAATGGGAGAATTAGATGGATCATCAAATATAGGAATGACTCCATGCTTGGTGGAGAATCAATACAATAATATGTGGCCACTCCAAACTAAAAAGTGGCTATGCCACTGTACTCAATACTTGATTTAAAATATTTATTAAGTCCACTATATGCCACCCTATTTGGTGCTGCAATGAATTAAAAAGTCATTGCAAAGAGGTAGTCCCTGGCCTCATACAACTTTTTTTTTTTTTGGTTGGGGGTGGGGTGGAGATCATACAGGTAGTAAACAAGCATACAAATAAATAAATTATATTCAGGTTCTCAGTCCACTATGGGAGAAAATCCTGGAAACTCAAAAATCTAGGTTGTACTATTAGTATAGAGGAAAAAAGTATATGAAAACCTGGACAATATTAAACACTTGCTTCTGATAAACCTGGGAAGACATTTACACTCTATCCTTTTCTATCTTCATATCTAAGGTGAGAATATTCCACTGACAAGTCTTTTAATCCCCCCTTCATGTTGTATAATTTTAAAATCCTTGTGTTGACTTCCTTGGCTGAGGAAAACAAAGGAAGACTTTCAAAGGGCATAGATGGCTTTCGCACTCCAGTGGCATCACGATCTCTATTAAGGTGCTCAAGGTATATGTTCCATCTAAGTTGAAGAACACCCAATTATGACAATAGAATGAATTTTGAGATTTCCAGTCAAGATGACAGATTATAGTGTTCTCATTTGCCTTTTCTCTTCTCCACCAGGCCCCATTAAAACAAAAACAGGCCGGGCTCAGAGGCTCATGCCTGCAATCCCAGCACTTTGGGAGGCCGAGACGGGCGGATCACCTGAGGTCAGTAGTTCAAGACCAGCCTGGCCAACATGGCAAAAACCCATCTCTACTAAAAAATACAAAAATTAGCTGGGCGTAGTGGCGTGTGACTGTAATCCCAGCTACTCAGGAGGCTGAAGCAGGGAGAATTGCTTGAACGCCAGAAGTGGAGGTTGCAGCCTGGGCGACAGAGCGAGACTCCGTCTCAAAAAAAAAAAAACCAAACAAACAAAAAACCCCCACAAAAACAAAGTGATTTTTTGAAAGGTATCTATAAATTCAAAGAGAATTGAGGAGACAACACTATCCAATTTTTCTAAGCTGCAAAGTATGAGCCTTAGCCGATCAAGAAAGCTGACCTCTAAGTCAGCACTTGAAAAAGCCAATAAGCAACTTGCCTTACTGAAACATACATAGAAGACTCAAATTTCATCAGCAAGTATCTCTGTTCTGAGGATAAAATTGTGGCTAAAACCTGGAGTCCTGAGAAATTCCATTTCATAATCTGCAATACATCCCCTGTTTCAGAGCTTATTCTTCACTTTCAGCATTCAGAAGACGACCTTACCTTATTTTGGCCAAAAATTAGGGTTTATTTCCTGGAAAGGTGGAAAAAAAAAATAGAGACTCTGGAATAAGATCCCAAACAAAATTGAGAGCAAGTGTATGAAAGGAAAAGAAGGCAATTAATTATGAGCATAGTTACCGAATGTAGAGATTCCTAGACCCTTTCCTCCACTTTTCTAGGAAATTTTGATTTTTTTTTTTTTAAAGAGTGGACAGAAATAAGGTACCTCAATTGGGGAAACATCAAGAAAACACTAGTCAGAGCACCATACAAAAATGAACTTCAACAAATTATACCGCTCATACGTACAATGATTCTAATCAGATTTTTCTTACCTCTGCTCAAAGCTAAGCATCCCATGATAAATTTAAGGATATCGTCAAATAGAAAGAGACCAAGGAATCAGGTTAAAAACATTAAATTATAGGAAAAATAAAATATTTCAGGAGGAGAAACTTGACAAAAAAAATCTTCAGAAGAATATAATAAAATATTCATGAGGTAAGTGTAATAAACTGCAAAAAGAAAATACAGAGACCAACTAAGAGTTCTTGCACTTAAAATATTATTTAAAATATTTGAATATAATACACTTTTAAAAATTAGAGATCCATTCCAGGAAGTCCAAAATTTGGATAATGGGAGTTTCAGAGACAGCGTGTATAGAGGAAAGAAAGGAATGGCCAGGAAAGTAATTCAAGAAAACTTTCCTAATCTGAAGCTCCTGAGTTTCCATATTAAAATTTTCTCCAAAGAGACTACAAAAATCAAGAAAATAGACTCACCAAAGCACATCATCATGAAAATTTAGAGCACTGAGAACAAAGAAAATTCTACAAAAGTTGAGAGAAAATAAGTTTATGTGATGTATCAAGAATCATATTGGCGTTAGATTTTCTACAGTGACAAAGAATGCCTTCAAAATTCTAAGGGAAAATTGTTTCCATTTAAAATTTTCTATCTAGGAAGCCATGAAAAAAGAGAGTCTCTGGATCTGCAGTTTCCTCCACTATCTACATAGAGCTATTGGCATTTGAAATGTGGCTAGTGTGAATTGAGATGTAATATCAGTAAAAAATACACACTAGATGTCAAACACCTGTTACAAAAGAGTGCAAAATACTTCATTAATAATTTTTACACTTATTATATGTTAAAATGTTGATAGTTTTGATATGCTGAAATAAAATATATTATGGAAATTAATTATATATGTATCTTTTATTTGTTTGCTGTATCTATTAGAAAAAGTGTAAGTGATATATGTGGCTCACATTGTATATCCATTGGACAATTCTTCTAAAAAGGATGGATAAATGAGAGCTCAAGCCAAGATCTCTGGAGCAGTCTTATAAACAAATTGCCTAAATTGGAGCAGATCAGAGGATCCAAAAAATCTTTTCCAAGTGACGAAATTAACAGATACTAAGATGAAATAGAATCTAGATTGAGAGAATATTTATACTACTTTGGAAGAATTTTCATTTGAATTAGTAATAAGCACTTAGAAAAAAACAAGCAATTAAGGAACAAGACAAATTTAAAGAGAAAATAAAATCTTATGTAGTAAAGGAAATATCAACATAGTATTACATGGCTCAGCTGTGAATATTATTTACACAGACATGATAAAAACAATGATTACTGACCTAAGCAAAGTTAGGATATAAATAATTATATCCTAATTTGGTAGGATAAGACAGGAAGTGTTCATGTGTGTAATGAGGGCTGCAGATTATGACACAGAGTCACTCATATTCCATGACGGTAAGGAAAAATTGAGTACCTAAATTTAGACAACCAAAACTGACAATATAAGAATTTTATTCATAGAGATAGAAGTGGGTATTGAAAAAATCAACAAAGAGAGTTACAAGTAATTTATCCTTGGAAGTAGAAAATAAAAGAGAAGGGCAGATAGGCAACTACTATTTTTTACAACATACCATTTGGGTGTCTAAATTATGTGCAAGTTATAATTAGATTAAAATTTTAAATATATAAAACAAAAAATAGGCAAAGAATAACAAGATATTCATAGAAGAAAGTCAAAATATACAGTAACATATTGAAAAAAATTCGAGGTTTTTTATTGAAATTGAAATGGTATAACTTTGAATCCATCAAATTCAAATCCAGTGCTCATTATTATGTGGATAAATAGGCTCTTAAATGTATTGCTAATGAAGGGTGAATTGCTGGAAATGGTTATGGAAAATAAACCTTGCACTGTCTAATAAAATTACTTCTTCATCCAAAAATCCCATTTTGAGGAATTATTTTCACAAAAATAAATGATAATAGGAGAGACTTATTAATAAGTATATTGCATCTGTATTATGGAATATTAAGCATCTATTTAAAGAATTTATTAAATCTATATGCATCAAAGCAAGAAGTAACCCTTTACAGATTTTAATTGAAAAAGTAATACTAAGAACAATGTCTTTAGTATATTCACTTTGTTAGAAAAAGAAAAAGGTAGGAGAGAAAGAACAAAGTTCCTCCACAAACATGTATTTATATGTCGTTATGTGAATATGTAGAAAAATGGATTAATATGTTGCAAATTGTTGATTTCAGTACTATTAGCAGCTGTGTGAGACAAATGTTTTTTCTGTACATGTTACTTAGCAAAATCTTAATGACAAGCAAGAGAAATTCTCACTTTCTCATCATACCTTAATAAGACTTCAGTTTTCAACACCTATAAACTTAGATTGAATTTATGTTTACTCATCTATCTATCTGAAAGTCTGTAAATTTGGTTGAATGATCTACGAAATTCTTCATGTTCTATCACTTTGATCCACAAAATGGCAATATCATATACTTCAACCTATTATTCACCTGTCTTTTTTTGTCTATTTCACCCTGGGAATATAGAAGTTCTCTGAGGGCAAAGGCTTTGTCTGTTTGTTTACTTTACCCCTAGTGCTAAAATAGTGCATGGCTCATAGTGAGAATTGGGTTAAAAGTTTGTTTAGATTATGTATGAATGAATAAGTTAGCATGTCTCGTTTTTCTAGTTTAAATAGAAAATATAAAATTTTCAAATATCGAATCTTTAAAATATCTAAATATATTTGTATTTCCTCTTTAAGCAAATAGTTGTTTACGATGTGAAATTGATGGTTCAACTTCAAAGTATTGTTATTCCCTAAATTTTTATATGTGATTTCCAGTTTTACTATGTCATCAAAAATGTGGACTGTAAATTTTCAGATTTGGCAACTTTGGCCAAATTTATTATTGTTTATAAAATCTGGTATCACTTAAGAAAACATGCAGGTTTTTCTTGTAGAGTACCCAATTCACACATATCTATTATTTCAAGTTTATTTAACTAAAATACTTGAATTTTTATTAATCATAAGCTAGTGATGATGCTTCATGCTATGGTTAATTCTTTTTAATCTCTCTTTGTCAATACTGTGCAAATGTTCATCATCTAAAGTTTACAGCTATTAAGTATCTAATATAAATTGTGGTATCTGTCAATAAGGAATGCCCCTTTTGGTCATTTGGTCTCAATGACCTTCATTCCAGAAACATCTTTAAAAAAATAAAACAGGTTTCTAGTTATTAGACTATCTTCTTAAAATTTAAGTGATAAAAACTACAAGGATCTAATAGGCCTTAAAAACTCTGGTATATATTTTTGTCCAAAAATGTATCTCTACTCTTTTTCCCAGTAACATTTTACTGCAACAAAAATTACAATGTATGAAAGTAGAATGAAGTGGTACTGATTTATATGCAGTCAATGGCACAACTGAACTGCATAACTATTCTTATAAATTTTATATTTTACTTTGGGTACAAAACAAAACAAACAGAGCAATCCTTGATCTTTTTTTGGTATTTGTCTGATTTAGTTCCAGGTCCTCAAAGTGTCAGCTGGCTTTCTTCTGCATCATTAATCCTTTAGAGAAAGGAAAAAAAAAGAGAGTCTAAAAGAAAATAAAGATTATTTTCAAAAATAAATGTGTGTTTTATATATATGTAATAGACATGCATATATACATATACATATGTAATAGACATACATCTATACATATGTAATATATTTACATAAATATACATATGTAATAGACATTCATATATACATATACATATGTAATAGACATACATCTATACATATGTAATATATTTACATAAATATACATATGTAATAGACATTCATATATACATATGTAATGTACATACATAAATATACATATGTAATAGATATTCATATATACATATGCACGTATATATGTAAACCCCGTGTGTGTGTGTATGGAGAGAGAGAGAGAGAGAGAGAGAGACAGAGACAGAGAGAGCTTGAAATGCATTCTTCCTTCACTGGAAGACAGGCCACTCTGCTTATTTTCCAGGCTCTCCAGGCAAACATGAGTCATCTGTTTTTACTTGTATTCAGTTTTTCTGATGATTGTTGGAGAGATTAGGTGGAGTAAACCACACAGACGACACTATCTCCCTTCCAATTTTCTAAAATGTAATGTGATTTTCCTGTCAACCTTTCTGTGGACTTGTCTCTAAACTAAACTATGCTAACATATATATTAAGATATTAATAGATCTTTGTTATTGCCACAAATATTATTCCAACAACAAATTATCACACTTAAACAAGGCCCAAAACAAATCAAGTACACAAATGAGTGATTATCTAGAGCACTCAGTAAGGAGGCCAGAATTTGCTATTTTTGTTTTCTGTGCATTTTTTTGGTCATAGATTTCTCCATACACTGCTGAAAACTCATGCCTTCAAAACCAGAAAATCCTTTATCTTTCTCTCCACAGGTGGTAGAAGACTACATAATTTTTCTCTAAAGAAAGAGAATCACAGCACAGAAAATTAATTTCCAAGACCATTAACTAAAAAATGAAATTCTGCTGAGTTCACACCACAGGAACTAGACTATGCTGCTCTATATAGTATTAGTTCTTATAAGTCTCCCATCATAAAATAAGCTAATATGTCTCTCCATTCACTTAGTAGTACACAATGTGATATCAATCAATACTTTCATTCATTTAATGAAAGTTGATTACCTTAAATGTGCTGGGCATCACTCCAGCCACTGGAGATAAGAACGATAAACAAAACAGACAAACTCCTGCCTTCATGTGGCTTACTCTCTAGTGAGCAATTCAAAATGAAAAATGTGTAAGTCACTGACAAGTGGTATGGAGAAAAGATAGCAGTAAAGGGGATGGTGGTGGGGGTGGTGAGTGCAATGTCAAATGGCTCCATCCGGGAAAGCATCAAGGGGAAGGGGCCATTTAAATAGAGATCTGAAGGAGGTGAGGAAAGAAACCTTGTTAACATCTAGGGAGACACTTTCCAGGCAAAATGGTGATATGCATAAATATTTGAGAAAAACTGTATATTTACTGATACAATTAGGCATCAATTATCAAAGTGTTTGCAACTAAAAAGTACATTTAACAAATATATTTTAATATAGATTCCTAACTAAGGACACTCCAATTCAATACATTAAAGCAAGCTTTGTTGTGATTTCCTAGGCCTGTCTCTTTCGTTGGCACACTTTGATCCTTTCCCTACTGACTATGATTTTCTAATCACCCTCTTATAGAAACTCACTCTCAAGATTAAATAGGGATAGGTTGATTCACACTAAAACGCGTAGTAACTGATAATACTCCTAGGTTTAACTACCTGTCTCCAGGAACACTTGAATTTTGAAAGTGCATCAAAATTCAAACCAAATAAATCCATTTATAGCAGTGGTGTTTCAAGATTTAGCAAGAGGTAATAATGCTACTAATACAAGGAACGCAGGAGTAAAACTCTGGACTTGAAGGTAGAAGTCTTCAAGTTCACTTCTTACTAAATTGCTGAGGGTTCTTTGACAAATCACACAACCTCTTATAGCCTAACCTTTTCACTTATAAAATTAAGGCATTATGTGGAATAACTACCAGACATCTGCAGCTACCGTGCCATATATTTATCTCAATGAGATTTTATAGGAGCCTTTTAATAAAAGAAAACAACAAAGGAGGTGATATGATTTGGTTCTGTGTCCCCACCCAGATCTCAGCTTGTAGCTCCCATAATTCCCTCACTGTGGGAGAGACCCAGTGGGGGATACCTGAATCATAGAGGTAGGTCTTTCCCTTGCTGTTCTCATGATAGTGAATAAATCTCACAAGATCTGATGGTTTTAAAAATGGGAGTTTCCCTGCGCAAACTCTCTTCTCTTGTCTGCCGCCATGTGAGATGTGCTTTTCACCTTTCGCCATTAGTGCAAGGCCTCCCCAGCCACATGGAACTGTGAGTACAATAAACCTCTTTCTTTTATAAATTACCCAATCTTGGATATGTCTTTATTAGCGATGTGAAAACAGACTAATACAGGAGGACTATCTTATTCTGCTATGTCAGAGACTGAATGTCTAATCCAATGCCCTCTGGCTCTTAAGTACCCATTAAATTATAACTCTAATTTCAAATGAGACAGCCCTGTAACTGGGGTGGGGTAGACTAAAAAGTCCCATGGCTTTTATGTATTAAAAGTAAAATAGATGATGGGAAATGTCTTATGGGACCCACGTTGAATACAGTATACATTTTCTCAGTCAACCAATTGCCTCTAAATTTGCTATTTATAATTTACTCAGTCTTAATTAGCAGGCTGTTCCCCAAGTCAACCCTGCTGCAGGCAGAACATGAAGTAGAATATGAAAAAAAAAAAAAAACAAGTGTTTCTGGTTGCTGAAAGCAAGCCATACATATTCATGGTGAAAACAGAAAATCATTTGCCAAACTGTGGACGGTAAATACAAATTAACCCTGCAATAAAAAGTGTAATATTTGCATTTTCAAGCCTTAGATCTCTCTGGGATTAATTAGGTGATCAATCAGAATTTGAGTTATCAGGAACAAAATCTGGCCTTAGATTATGTGTGTTAGTGTTTGGAGGGGGGAGTTGTATTATTCATTATTTTTGCTTTCATTATAATTATTTGATCCCATCCTCAAAGACTGTTGTATAAACTGATTGATGAAATCCGTCTGTGAAAATATTTTACAAACTGTTCATGGCTACATAAATACAATGGGGTTTTATTGTTTCTAGGTGTGCTCAACAGAGTAAAAATGAAGAGATATATTCATAATCTGGAAGATTCTCAAATTGTCTCTCTCCTGTCTATCCCCACTGTAACCTCCATGGCTTAGCTACTCAACATTTCCTTTCTAGGGGAATGCAACAGCTTCTCCATTACTCTCTGGCTCCTGGCTCAAGGTTTGCTTCATTCTGGTCCATTCCCACAGTGCTGCGAGAGCAAATTTTCTGAGACCCAAATATGAAGTTAGATCATTTATAAAGTTTTGCCATGCCTTTGGATAAAATTCAACTTTCTTAGCTTGCCACAGATGATCCCTGTCCTGCCTACCTCTCCAGACTCATCTCCTGGCACTCAATCTGTCAACAATTCTTGACCAAGAATCAATTTTGTGCCAGGCACAATTCCAAGCCCTGCACATTTCATTCTCCACATTTTAGCTTTATTAAATCATGTACATCCCTTAAAAATATTGAGATCTCTAAGCCTTCTGTGCATTTTCACATTGTTGTTTCCCTGCGAAGAACACTCCCTTTTGCCTCTACATCTTGCTAAATTCTTATGGGTTAGGACTTGGATAGGAAATTCAATTCTATGGGAGGTCCTCTCTGACTTCATTTTGCCCACATTAGTGGTACTCCTCTCATGGCACTTACCAACCTGTATTATGTTTGTCAACTCTCTGTTTGTCTTTCTCCTTTCTTAAAATTCTTGCACCTTGAAAACAAAGATGGCGTCTGGTATTTCTGACTTGGTAGGGCCCAGCAGAATCACTGGCACACTGTAAATGAAAATAAATATGCAATCAATGGATGAATGCCAGAGGGGAAACTCTCAAAGGTCCAGGACACCAAAAGTAAGTCATCAGTGATATCCAACTTCATAAAATAAATTTTTATTAATTATGAAGATATTCTGGATAAAGGAAAACTTTTATGGTTTCTATTACTTATATCCTGTAAAATAACGTTGGCAATTTATTTCAAAATTTAATGTATCATTAGGAATCTATCCTTTTGGTTTTAATTTACTAAAAACACTATCTTTGAAATCACAAGCTTAAAAAGCAATTATTTACCTCAGGATTTATCCATTTGGAAAGACAATTGGGACATTTTCTGAGGGCACCCAAAAAGATAAAGTGAGGGCTTAGGTGGGTCGGCATGGGGTGAAAACAAATTATAGTGAGAGATGACAGCATGCTGGCAGTCCTCACAGCCCTCACTCGCTCTTGGCACCTCCTCTGCCTGGGCTCCCACTTTGGCGGCACTTGAGGAGGCCTTCAGCCCACCGCGGCACTCTGGGCTGGCCAAGGCCGGAGCCCGCTCCCTCAGCTTGCAGGGAGGTGTGGAGGGAGGGGCGCGAGCGGGAATCGGGGCTGCGCGCTGCGCTTGCGGGCCAGCTGGAGTTCCGGGTGGGTGTGGGCTTGGCGGGCCCCGCACTCGGAGCAGCCGGCCGGCCCTGCCGCCCCCGGGCAATGAGGGGCTTAGCACCCGGACCAGCGGCTGCGGAGGGTGTACTGGGTTCCCCAGCAGTGCCAGCCCACCGGCGCTGCGCTGGACTTTTCGCCGGGTCTTAGCTGCCTTCCCGCCGGTCAGGGCCTAGGACCTGCAGCCCGCCATGCCTGAGCTTCCCTATCCGCCTCCGTGGGCTCCTGTGCAGCCCGAGCCTCCTGGACAAGCGCCGCCTCCTGCTCCACCGCGCGTAGTCCCATCGACCACCCAAGGGCTGAGGAGTGCGGGTGCACGGCCCGGGACTGGCAGGCAGCTCCACCTACAGCCCTGGTGCGGGATCCACTGGGTGAACCTAGGTCGGTTCCTGAGTCTGGTGGGGACGTGGAGAACCTTTGTGTCTAGCTCAGGGATTGTAAAGGCACCAATCAGCGCCCTGTCAAAACAGACCACTCGGCTCTACCAATCAGTAGGATGTGGGTGGGGCCAGATAAGAGAATAAAAGCAGGCTGCCCCAGCTGGCAGTGGCAACCCTTTTGGGGTCACCTTGCGCACTGTGGAAGGTGTGTTCTTTCACTCTTTGCAATAAATCTTGCTACTGCTCACTCTGGGTCCACACTGCTTTTATGAGCTGTAACGCTCACCGTGAAGGTCTGCAGCTCCACTCCTGAAGCCAGCAAGCCCACAAGCCCACCAGCCCACCAGAAGGAAGAAACTCCGAACACATCCCAACATCAGAAGGAACAAACTCCAGACGCCCCGCCTTAAGAGCTGTAACACTCACCGCGAGGGTCCGCGGCTTCATTCTTGAAGTCAGTGCGACCAAGAACCCACCAGTTCCGGACACAATAGGAACAAAGTTTGGAGAGACTCCAAATGGAAAAGCAAGTTAGGACTTGAAAACACTGGTCAAACTGTAGGCAACACTCTAAACCAACTATGAGCTATAGTCAACTATGGCCCATAGGTAAAATCCAGCCTGCTATCTAATATAAATATGTTTTTTACAAATTTTAAATTGTTCCTTTTTTAATAGTTATCTAGGTATCTATATAACATCCATGTTTTTGCCTCTTTGTCTGCAAAGCATATAATATTTACTGTCTGGCTGTTTACAGAATACATTTCCAAAGCCCTGGTGTACTAACAAAGGCCAAGAATGTGAGCATGGAATAGGAGTGACACAGATGGGAAGAATGCAAGCAGAAGGTGGACATTTTTCTGAAGGGGCCCAATGAATTCAGACACACACTACACAGAAGCCCCTGGAATCACAATCATGTGTAAACAAGTTTCTTCACTTATATTGAAGAATATAGGCGATATCCACTCTTTACACATCTAATCAACCAACTGGTCTTAGGGAGAGTCTTACTTTAGAAGCCCACCCATAGTCCTGGAGATCCTGTAAGGGAGTTGGGTGGGATAATGATAATATGAAATGAAGTAGAAAGAGAAAAGATCTTTTCAGTAAAAGAAGAAAGTCAAAGAAACTTCTAGTCTTGAATACTTCTTCCTAGACATGAATAAAAGTGGATGATTTATTTTTGGCTGAGTCCCCTTCTGAAAAACACTGTGATAAAGAATGAATGTTTGGTGGCCATGTGAACTAAGAGTTCAATTCACTTTGGTCTACAAATCAAATTGTCAAAAGCTCACCCTAATCTCGTCCATCGTTCTCACTTATGATGTGTGCCCACTTAACTTAGGCTTTAAATTTATCTGCAATGATAACTTCTTGTCAACTTGATAAAATGTACAAAAAGACACCAGACTGAGTCAAAAATTGCTTTCACAAGTGGCTTGAAAGTCATTGAGCTTTGTAAACATGAAAAACACATCTTGACTAAAGACATGTTCAGAACTCTGGAGTGACACAGTAACAGTTTTAAATCCTACAGTGCATTCCTCTTTTGTTCTTAAGAAAATGGGAGTATATATAATGGAGTATATAATTGAAGCAATTATGATGTGTTAAGTTCTAAGTGAAATATATGGAGATAATCTCTTTCTAATAGCCCTTAATTTAGGTGCCAGTGCTATAATCTGCAAGTAACCCTGGTGGCTCTTAAAAAGTCATTTTTGACCTTGCATTTTTCTTCCCCTATTTAATTGTCTGTCCTCCACATCTTTATTTCTCAGAACAAAGCTGAGAGTGGTCCTCTAGGAGCAGCCCTTAGAGCTGCATCTAATTTAAAATATGGAATCTTTCACGCCATTACCTGAGGACTTACTACATATTAGACTGTGTATAAGCATTTCTTATAACAATTTGGCAAATTAGGGTCTCCAGTCCTCTGATGAGGAAACTGAAGCTCAGAGAGGTTAAGAAACATAACCATGTTGGATTTGTGCCATATCAGCATGGATAAAGTCGGAAATTGTGCTCCCCATAATCTCTTTTCTTGTATGGCTCCAGGTTAACATTGGTCAAAGTGGTACTTGCATGAGATATAGAAGGTGGAAGTAAAACAACAGTCGTTCGTTTCCCTTAGAAGATGGTTGCAATTAGACACCATGATAAACAGGAGAAGCTTGCTTTTGCTCTCCTGTGCTCTAGGTATATCTCATCTTCCAGAAGGCTGACCTGCTGATCAATAACAACCCAGGCCCACCACCAGAGAGCTGGCTTCACACAGCAGAGGGAGAAACTACACAAATACAACAGCTCTCCATAGACTCTCCACAAATCCCTTTTCTTTGGTCCCAAATAGGTATCTTGAACTGCTTGGCTTTTTATAATTCCCTGAAAACGCTGGCTTGCTTAACTATACCACTGCTTCAGGAAGAGTGGTGAGTGTTACTTTCTCTGACTTTTTGAACTCCTCTTCTAGACTTTTACTTCCCTAATGTTTCCCACATTGGCTCGAGGTCCAATTCCTATAATAATTCCTCACTCTCAAGTGCTCACTGTGGCTTTACTCGTTTGTCTCAACTCTGACTGATACACACAACCAAGACCATGAAGCAGACACTAGGACAGTCACAGCCAAAAGTCCGTGCTCTTCTTTTCTATGGATTATGGTTTTTGACTATCTTTATGTTTAAGGGGTGATTCCAGGCCTACTTCCAGCCCTTAAAAGAAGGATAGAAAATGTAATAGTCACAGATCGCCACAACACAAGGCAGGAGGAACTAAAATTCATAAGAAAAGTGCAGGCAGAGCATTAAGGGCCTTCAAAGATAGAAGAGAAGATCTGCTAAACGGAGCCTTTGGAGATGAATGCTCCCTCAGCATTCACAGTGAAGAGAGTAGAAGTCATCAGATGGAGAAGCACAGAGAATGAAGAAATTATGTAATAAGATGGCAATATTTTTTTTTTCTAAAAAGCCAAATCTGGATTTCTATTGGGGAGAAAGCTAGATTAGTAGGAAAAAATGCATATGTTACAAACTGAGCAAATAATGCTTCCCTCCCCTCAAGGGCTAGTGTGAAAAGTCTTCAAGAAAGGGGAAACTACTCTCATAATGAAGGCAGAGGAATTTGAAATGGGATTTGGGTATGGATGTGAAGTGCAGAAAAATCAGGGAAAAGAGGAATGAGAAGGGGACAGAGGCAAGAAGAAAAGGAGAAGGAGAAAGAGGAAAAGGAGGAGGAGACAAGAAAGTAAAGGACAGGAAAAAGGTGGAAGAACTTGAGCAAAATAGGAAGGAAAGGAAAAAAGAAGAAAAAAAAAAAAGCAAGTGGACGGAGAAGAGAAAATGATTCCCAGTGGCAGAAGGTTTTAATATGTAAATACTCCCATATTAACCCCAAAGTTTACAAAATAATTTTTTAAACTAAGTACATCATACGAGCAAAGTCTTGGATGTGAACACACAAGAGTTTAACATCAAGGTACAGTACTGCCAAGCAAAACTGATATGTCCCGCTGGAATGCAAGAGCTTGAGGGTACAGTGAAGCTTGAAACAAGATCCACAGACTTGGCTGAAATCATGGGAAAGATTTTGGAACATCACAAGTCATGGATTGGAGTTTCAGACAAGTTTAATGAGCTCCCTGGAGGGCAGGGGTACCCCATATGACATCTGTGTTATTATAATTAGAGTTACCATACATTGAACATTCTAAGTATGTATGCCATTTAGCCATCTCCAAAACCATAAAGTGTAAACTATTATTATCTTCATTTTACTAATAATAAAACAGAGCAGTTGAATAACTTCATAAGATCACACAGCTTAAAAGGGTCAAAGATGATACTCAAACCAAGGTTTTTCTGATTCCAGAACCAGCAACTTAATCTTACTTCTCAATGACTTAGAAACAGTTGCATGCACTATAGTCTCCTTTATTCTCTTTGACTCTGCACTATGTTGAAACCAGAACACTACATAAAATGTAGAATCTGCTATCAATTTTTCCAGGGCCACTTCTTATTATTGTTTCTTCAAATGAGACAAAGCTGCAAAATCACTGTTTCTTTTCATTAGGCACTTGGTAAGGGACTGTTCGGCTATCACAATAAAGCTAACATGATCTCAGCCATTCTTATTAAGACAAGTGTTTTAAATTAAAAATTAACATCTTTGACATGTTAGAATGGTATATATTAACTCGAAGTCAGGTTTCTAAATAGGAAAAATATGAGATTAGCATGATCTAATGGACGAAGGGAAAGAACACCTTGTCTCATTCCTGTCTTCTAACATGGAAGGAAATATTTCCTGTGCTTTTGTTTAAAATCAAAAAGCAGGGTTAAAATGTCAAGTAAAAACAGAATGCAGTTGACAATAAGTTTAACCATACATTATAGATATATATTTTTAACAGGTGACTTGATATGAGATTCTTATAAATCAGAAAGGAAATCCCCAATCATGGTTCCTATTACTCTGTCTTTTAACCATTGAAGACTAGTTTCTATTGAAAGTCTCTTTTGTGTTATTTTTATATAATGTTAGTGTTTGGCTTAAAGACTAAGAAATATCCTGGTGCGCTCTAAAATAACTGTTGAAGTATGAGACACAGAATTCCCTGGATACTGGAGGTGCCTCATTCATCCTCCGTGTTAAATCACAGCCACCAAGTTGAAAATAGAAAAATAGAATTGCCCATTTCTTTGGCACATATGTCATAAAATAAACAATTGATTTTATGTTTGCGTGTTTGTATTTCTGTTTTAAGTACATCGCTTTTCGAGGTTTCTTTTTTTTTTTTTATGTGTTTGTTTTTAAGTTATTGAGTACAGAGTGGAATGTTTGACTTAGATCAGGTGAGTCCCCTAAACTGGTAAATATTTACACACATTTAACCTATAAATAAGTTCAGGACAATTGTCTGAGTTTTTAATTACTGATATTTTTTAATGTGTATATCTAAAACCGAGCATGCATATCTTCTAATTACCAGAAAAAACTTTTGGTCCCCTTAGTTTTTGTTAGGACCTAGGGCAGGCTGTAGCCAACATTTTCTGTAAAGGTTCATATAGTAAGCATTGAAGGCCCAGAGTTATCAACCTCAGCGCTACTGACATTTTGTGTGAGATGATTATTTACTGGGGAGAGCTGTATTGATCACTCTAGGAATCTTAGCAGTATCCAAGTCTCTTCCCATAAGAGTCCAGTAGTATTCACCTCTCATAGTTGCAACAACCAGAAATCTCTCCAGATTTTGTCAAACGTTCCTTAAGACCTAGGAGCAAATTTAGCCATGGTTGAGAGCTATTGCTTTGTAATATACAGGTCATACAGTCTCAGTTGCAACTATAAAAGTGTCCATAGATGATATGTAAACAAAAGAGCATGGATGTGTACCAATACAAGATTATTAATGAAAACCAATTGTGAACTTTATACAATTTTCCTGTGTCATATATTATTCTTCTTCATTTGTTTTTTTGTTTTTCAACCATTTCAAACTTTTAAAACTATTTTTGGCTCATAGGGTAGACAAAATGACAGCAGACCATGGTATTTCAATTCCTAATCTAGGTGGTCAAATGATAAACAAGACTAGTCTCTGCTTCAAAACACTCCTGATCTACAATAACAAATGTTTCTTTACTTGGTAAATCCTTTCAAAAAGATATGGAAAGGTAGCACCAAGGGATTTGGTTTACAGAGAAGGCTGCACTGAAAAGGGACTAAATTATCCCAGTAGATGACCAGAAGTCCACCAGCGAGTCCATGACAGGGGTGGTAGAGAGGCACATATTTTATACACCAAACTATCAATTATATATCAGTTGATATTGATACAAATGTCTATATGTATGTGTATATATTTTTATTTATTTCAAAGAAGCAACATCCCAAAATTAGATAGATTAGAAAGCCTTCTTTCAACCACCTTTCTCCACATTTTTGATTGGATGGTTGTTGTTGGTACTAGTTCTGTCTTGAATCCAGGGTTTGCACATATAACAATACTTTTTTTTTTTTTTTTTTTTTTTTTTTTTTGGCGGAGAGTCTCGCTCTGTTGCCAGGCTTGAGTGCAGTGGCATGATCTTGGCTCACTGCAACCTCTGCCTCCCAGGTTCAAGCCATCCTCCTGCCTCAGTTTCCCAAGTAACTAGGACTATAGGTGTGCGCCACCATGCCCAGCTAAATTTTGTATTTTTAGTAGAAATGGAGTTTCACCATGTTGGCCAGGATGGTCTCGATCTCTTGACCTCGTGATCTGCCCACCTCGGCCTCCTGAAGTGCTGGAATTACAGGCATGAGCCACCACACATAGTCTTGACAGAAGTAGTTTTTCTGTGCTGGAGGAATGACAGCAAAAACAATCATAAATGCAGCAAGCTTATTGACCAACAAATTGATTTGAGGGAGTTGAAATCAGCAAATATTGGGATGGATTTATGTGAAGGACAAAATTCCTTGAGCTGTTCTTTCCAAATGTACCCAAAGAACCTCTTTGTAATTTTTAAAGAATAAGCTGCATACATTGTGATGAAGTGAACTTAAGGAAAAAAAGGTGCATTCAGTTTGGGGAAAACGGGTATTTTTCCCCTTTATTTCCTTGAGTTTTATCTTCCCTATCAATTTGCTGCCATCCTCAGAGCAGTGGTTTCTGTAACATGTACTGATATAGACAACCCAATATCAGAACTATATCTGCCATGTAACTTTAATCCTCAACTTTGGCCACAACTATTCACAGTGATTAATACCAACTGAGCTATACAATTGTCAGTTGTTCTCAAGAGAAGCATCAGTGTCTCTTGGTCTCTTGTGGGCATCTGTGGCAACCACTGAAATGGATAAAATTAAGGGTTAAGCTACCCTGTACTCTAACCATTTCCTTGTAAGCATCCAGTCTAAGAGTTATTCATCTGACCTCTTCACTAAATAGTACCCTTACACTGTTACCCCAGGAGATGAAATGTACTGTAACAGATCAGGGAACGACTCACGCCGATCAGTGAAACTTTCCAAACAACTAAAAATGTGCATCTTTAAGTGTAGATAGATGATAAACACATACACACATGTGTGTATGTATAGTTATAGATGTACATACATATATATATGCATAAGCATATATATGTGTGTATACATATTTCTTGTATGCTATGTATTCTCCTATCGTCAGTTTCATCTCCTCTTTTGTATTTTAGTTGGTAATTGGTGTTTCTCTTTTACTATACCATCCCACAATGTGTTTGAGGGAAGCAATTATGGTTTGCTCATATCTGGACACACTACAACACTTTATGCAGTGCTTAAGCATGCAGTAAGTATTTGTTGTATTTCAATTTAAGTACTCAAAAACTTAATAGTATTACCAAAAACACAATGATTGGTAAAGGGATATTTTAGAAACAATTATGGTATATGGGTCTTGTTTTAGATAAATTGTTCACCAAATATTACAGATAAATGCTCCAAAAATAATTGTATTTATTTTTGCTATTGTCATGCATCTAGTGAAAGATTGAGACTACTAAGTAGTGAAAACAGCCTAAAAGATTTTAGTTTATCTCAGAAAATCACATGCAGCAATTATCAGATATTACCCACTCTGGTTTCTCAAGCCTCTGCTCTAGGGGAGGGGGTGTTTCCTTAAATTACTTTAAGAATAATGAATAAATAAACAAATGAAATTTGAAGAGAGAAGACAACTCCTCTGTGGAGAGGCACTCACAAGAAAGAAAATCTAATAAAGTTACCTTCAAACTTCAATGTGCATCAAAATCGCCTGTAGGGCTTGTTGAAACACAGATTGCGAGGCTCCATACTCAGAGTTTTCTGCTTCCATAGGTCTGGGTAGATGCCCAGAAATTTGCATTTTTACTAAGTTCCAAGGTGATGCTGAAGTTGCTGATATGGAACCCTACTTTGAAAAGCATAGATCTAATGTCATATTTCATGTATCCATCCTTACTATTTCTCTCATTGATTTAGGTAACTACCTTCTTTATACATGATAAAATTGACAGTTGGAAATCCAGTTACAACTTCTCTTATCTCATTTGGATAGTGTTTCCATGGAGGATTTCCTTCTTCATATTTACTGGGAAATTTATGATTTTCTAAATCCTGAATCTCATGAAAAATCTTTCAACAAATCTGAGAAAAGTGTTGTAAATCCCCTGTGAGAATTGAAGCATAACACACACCATTGAAATGTGACTAATCTTACAGAAAACACTGACTTGAAAGCCAGGGCAGGGAACACCAACACACAGAGTCAAAGGTTGAGGTCAACATTTCTGAGAAATAGGACAGAATATTTAGAAGACAAGGTGTCATGATAAATTGATCAGTATGACGTTCTGCTGTTCCCATGTGATCAGTTTGTGTACATGGCCCCGTCCATTGCTAATGGTGAGCCATTCCAACAAACAGAAATAAGCTTGTATGTACTGTATACTTTATACCCACCCTATGAGTGTTGTTCTAAGAAATATCAAGTTTAGAAAGCAAAATACATTTTAATTGCCAATTTCAAGGCATGATTTTCTCAACCTTGATAGGAAATTGGAATGTTAACGTTATTCACATAGTGCTTATGAATGTTCACTGGCATTTTTTCAGTGTTTGAATATTACCTAGGTTACAGCTCCTGGTAAACACTTTATCAGAATTAACGCAAGGAAAGAAAACCTGAATGTTGTTGTAGAAGACTCTGACATGAAATCAGAAACTGATTTAGAATTTGTTTTAATATTGCAAAGCAATAATAATTTCAACAGCAAGTGAAAATTGGGGCAAGTGGACAAAAGGTTTTTATTAATAAGGAATTAAATGTGTTCTAAAGCACTACATATCCTTACAGCTAACCTGGAGAAACTCAGGAATAAGCTTTCTAAAATATGACCAATTTCGGTTCAAAAGGAAATAAATTTTTCTACATCTATTTGTCCCAAAAAAGAGTGTTTATATTGAATAGGGTATTTAATGTCTTGAGTGTTTAAAAATTTCATTTTAGAATGATAATTTATTAATATTAAGTAATTTATGTTGTCCTGTAGCTTTAAATTATTTTATTTGATAGTTATTTTTGTGTTCATTCTCCTTCCTTTAGTTTTCCTATTATGAAATATATATATCAAGCTGAGAACATTTGTACATACTATTGAAATATAAATGTTGTCACAATATATTAATACTGGTAATAATAAACCATATATTTATTGTTACATCCATTTTATTTTGCAAAAAATATGTATGAAACAATGTAAATCTACTGCTGAAAAAAGATGCACTGTTTATTTTTATGGTCACTTATTATTACTGAAAATGCATAAAGTGCTTTAAAAAAATGAAAAAGAATCTGATTTTGAGAATTTCTACAAATTCCCAGGAATTCTAATTTCTTTCTTTTTCTTTTTTTTTTTTTATTTTTGAGACAGAGTCTCTGATATGGTTTATCTCTGTTTCTCCACCCAAATCTCATCCTGAATTGTAATTCCCACATGTGAGGGAGGGAGGTGATTGGCTCATGGGGGCATGCTGTTTTCATGACAGTGAGTGAGTTCTCAGGAGATCGGATGGTTTTATGAGTGTTTGGCAGCTCCTCCTGCACTCTTCTCTTTCCTGACAACTTGTGAAGAAGGTGCCTCCTTTCCCTTCTGCGATGATTGTAAGCTTCCTGAAGCCTCTCCAGCCATGCAGAACTTTGAGTCAATTAAACCAAATTCCTTTATAAATTACTCAGTCTCGGGTATTTCTTTACAGCAGTGTGAAAACAGACTAATACCAGAACAGACTGGAGTGCAGTGGCACCATCTCCGCTCACTGCAACCTCCCCCTCCTGGCTTTAAGCAATTATTTTGCCTCAGCCTCCTGAGTAGCTGGGACTACACGTGTGTGCCACCACTCCTGGTTATTATTATTATTATTATTTTTTTTTTATTATTATTTTTAGGAGAGACCGGGTTTCACCATGTTGGCCCGGCTGGTCTCAAACTCCTGGCCCCAAGAGATCCACTGAACTCAGTGCCCAAAACTGCTGCTATTACAGGCATGAGCCACTGCACCTGGCCAATTCTTATTTGTTGTTTCCAAATTCAAAGATTAATATCTATCAGAAATTTGGAAATGCTATATTTGACAGAAGCAGGCATTTCCAATTTCCAAGTTTCACAAAGTAGCAAACACAAGTATTTTATTTCTATTTCCTGATTTTTTTAAGCTTTTATTTTAGGTTCAGGGGTACATGTGCAGGTTTGTTGTATGGATAAATTGTGTCTTGCAGGGATTTGACATACAGATTATTTACCCAGGTAATAAGCTCAGTATCTGATGTTAAGTAGTTTTTCAGTCCTCACCCTCCTCTTCCCTAGATCCTGTTTATTTATGAATAAATAAACAAATGAAATTTGAAGAAAGAAGATGACTCTCTCTGCCCAAATCTGCTCCTTCTGCAAACTTCTTCATCTCAATTTGTGACAAGTCCATTCTTACCAGCATTTAGGGTGAACACTTGGAACCTTACTTGTTTCTTTCCTTTTCCTCATGCCCCACACCCAGTTTGGAAGAAAGCTGTGCTGGGTTTACCTTCCAAATACATCCAGAATCTGACCACCTCTCCACCACCCAAGGCCAAGCCACTGCATTGCACATTTGAGCCATGCAAAAGCTTCCTCGTCTGCCTTCCTACAGGTTATTCTCAACACAGCTGCCAAAGTGATCCCTTTAACATCTCTCTGGAGTACTTCTCCAGTTCAGAGCAAAAAACAAAATTATTGCAGAAGCCTTATGTGCCTCTCCATGGTGTATCCTTGGTTACTCTCTGTCAACACCTACTTTATCTCCTTTGCACACTCTGCTCCTTGAACATACCAGCTCACTCTCTTTCTGTGGCCACCGCTGTTTCCTCTGCCTAGAACATTTTTCCTAGATATCTTTCTTGTTCACTCAGATAATTGGTGAGAACAAGTCTCTTTAATAGCAAATTGACTGGAAAATACTAGGAAAGCACATGGATGTATGTGGAGAGGTGGATTTTTTTGCTGGCCTATATTTTGTCCCTTTGTTACTAGTTATTTTAATTACCTCCTAGAAATAGGCCATGTTAGCCCACTCATCTTTCTTTTTCCCACAATTGAAGAAATATTTGTTACATTGCCTAGAGCCCAGAATCTCGTTGCTAGGGTAGAATTTTCCAAGGGTTCTTTGGCATATGTCCCTGAACAAAAGATTTTTTAAAAAATCTTTTATATTATATTTTTACTGTTCCTGTTCTATATTTAGATCTGTTTAGATATACAATACATCCCACTATGTTACATGTGCCTACAATATTCAGTACAATCACATACTGTTTAGGTTTTTGGCCTAGGAGCATTAGGCCATACTGTATAGCCTAGGTATGTAGTAGGCTATATCGTCTAGGTTTATGTAAGTAAACACTATGGTGTTTGCACAACGATGAAATCACCTAACTGTACGTTTCTCAGAACTTATCTCTGTGCTTAAGCAACAATGCATGACTGTAACTAAATTGGATACCATGGTGTAAAAGGTAAAGGTTTCCAGTAGCATCCTAAAAGACTCTTTTCCAGAAACCAGAATGTTTTTATATTTTCAGTAAGCAAGATCTGTTTTGCTTAAAAGAGTGGTTGTTAGTGCTTTTCCATAAAAAGGTCCAGTTCTCCTTATGGAAATCAGAGAGGGATGTATTTTCCTGCCTTACTTGAAGTCAGAGGCAGCCATGTGTCTCGTATTGGCAATAGGATGTGAGCGGAAGTGATGTTTGTCATTTCTTTTTTTTTTTTTTTTTTGAGACGGAGTCTTGCTCTTTCGCCCAGGCCAGAGTGCAGTGGCGCTATCTCGGCTCACTGCAAGCTCCGCCTCCCGGATTCACGCCATTCTGCTGCCTCAGCCTCCCCAGTAGCTGGGACTACAGGCGCCCGCCACCGCGCCCGGCTAATTTTTTGTATTTTTAGTAGAGACGGGGTTTCACCGTGTTCGCCAGGATGGTCTCTGTCTCCTGACCTCGTGATCCGCCTGCCTCAGCCTCCCAAAGTGCTGGGATTACAGGCGTGAGCCACCGCGCCCAGCCCGATGTTTGTCATTTCTAAGCTAATGTTTCAAGAGTCAGTCTGTAGTTTGCCACATTTATTTTTGCCTGCTTTGGTGACTGTGCAGCATAAAGGTGAAGACTCCTGCATGCCAAGGTCCTGAGTGAAGGTGATCTAAACTGCAACTACCCAGCTGGCCTGCAATGGTCAGAGAGAATGAATGAGAAATAAACTTAGGTCGTTTTAAGGCATTGAGATTGGGTGCTTTTTTGGTTTTGATTTGTTTTTCATTTTTGATATTGCAGAACAACTTAACCTATCCTGACTTATACACCTAATCTAAGGTATTTTTATTTTCCAATTTTTGACTGTGTTTGAGTCATTTAGGCAATTATTGACTTTTTTTTTATTTTTGGAAGATTGAAACCAGTTTTTGAGTAAGAATTTCAAAAGTAATGAGTGGACTGCCTCCTGAACAAAGCATTGAGCACATTGCTTACAGGCCTCTTGCAATCATTTTGATGATTCTGAATACTCACTAGACACACAGATGCACGAAGCAATATTTGTGTAGAGTGATAGGAATTTCTGTGATGTTGCCAAAATGTTCATTTCTGCACATATTAATCCAACTCCCTTGCATTTATCATAACTGGAAAATTCTTTGAGGTTTCTGTAACTGGCTTTTAACTGTCTCAGTGCCTGTTTTTTAGAGGATTAGCATCCACTAGGAAAACTTTCCCTGTCCCATTTCCTCAAAGCAAAGTGCTTCGAAAGACAGAACAGCCAGAAGTATTCCAGGGTATATTCATGATCCAAGCACCCACTCCTGAGAGTAGAGAGGAACAGAATTTAGAGGTAATCCCACCCAATTTTGTGGACTTTCATGCAATTTGACTTAAAAAATCCACACCAATCTGGAGGCATATGGATTTATTTACTCATTTCCTTTGCAGAAGAGTACTTTAGGAATCATTTCTGCCTTTCCCCCACCTCCTGCCTTTCTCTGTCTCATCATTTGGAGGCTACAGGGGAAATAAATTTATCTTGAAAGAGTGTTATGAATATGACGTGGCCATTATTTGATTGAATACTCAAAAGATATAATCCTACCCAGCGACCATGTCACATGAGGGAACCATGGTTACCATCAATTACTGTTCATTTTCTGTAAACATGGACCTGAGCCAACTTTAGGGGGAAAATAAAAAGTTGGCAAATGATGTATTTGGCATCTTCCATCTGTTTTTTTTTTTTTTTTTTTTTTTTTCTCTACCCCTTCAGTTTTTGCTCTGGGTGTATTATTTTTCTTAGGGCACCAAAACTATTAGATCAGGGATTGTGTTTCTTGCCTACACTTCTTTAAACGTCTCCTGCTGTGGAAATGCTGTCCTCTGGCTCTTATTGTTATATTAGGACATCATTTTGAGCTACTGCCAGAGTGCTATGGAATCCCTATCTCTGAAATGGATTTCCAGGGAAAGTCTAGGGTAGGCTTTTGAGATGTTAAGCAAGTTCCTTAAGTTCATATAGCTGCCTGAAAGCAAACAAAGCATTGCATTTTAACAGGTTATCAATTATAAATGGATTTCAGGTATTAAAGGATGGTCAATTATAGATAAACATTTGGGCTTAGGACTTTGACTAGAGCCCGTTTCTAGCTGACCTTGTGACTGACGCTGCCACATGGACTCCACTTTGCTCACCTTGTGCTGCATTCAGGCATCTTGGAGAATTAACCTCAGTTCCAGAGGCAGGAGCTGCAGAATCTAAGCCAATCACAGTCATCCTGACTCTCATACCATCGTGAATGTCTTAGGGATGGGCCAATCAGCATAGAGATTTATTCAGGAGCATGGAAGTGATGGCAACAGATGTGAAAAAACATTTCCTTAGGTCCTTTGGAGAAGAAATTTCTTTCATTTTATGAAAAATATTTTAAGAATATTTAAGGGTCATTAAGAAATGACCCTTTTTCTCTTCTCCAGGGAAGATGAGGAAGGAAGCAGGATGAGGACATGACACTTCTACCAGGGTTCACAAGGGGGTGCCAGCTTTACAAGTACTTTGGCATCTGAAAGCTGAAAATGATGTGAGGGAATTGGTCCTTGTTAACTTCATCATGCAACTGAAACAAACCTGCCTTGGGGTCCATGTTTCCTCTGCATTTCCTTCCAATTAAATGAGACCTGTAAATCTCCTTTTTTTTTTTTTTTTTTTTTTTTTTAGCAATTTCAAGAGTTTTAAAATTTGCAACCAAAATATTCCTTCACTATTACACCCTCTAAGAATAATAGTCTCCAATAAACATATGTGTGCATGTATCTTTATATTTATTGCAACACTATTCACAATAGCAAAGACTTGGAACCAACCCAAATGCCCATCAATGATAGACTGGATGAAGAGAATCTGGCACATATACACCATGGAATACTACGTGGCCGTAAAAAAGGATGAGTTCATGTCCTTTGCAGGGACATGAATGAAGCTGGAAAACATCATTCTCAGCAAACTAACACATGAACAGACAACCTAACACCGCATGTTCTCACTCATAAGTGGGAGTAGAACAGCGAGAACACATGGACACAGGGAGGGGAACATCATACACCGGGGCCTGTTGGAGAGGTGGGGAGCTAGGGGAGGGACAGCATTAGGAGAAATACCTAATGTAGATGATGGGTTGATGGGTGCAGCAAACCACCATGGCACGTGTATAGCTATGTAACAAACCTGCAAGTTCTGCACAGGTATCCCAGAACTTAAAGTATAATAAAAAAAAAAAAGAATAATAGTCTCTAACTTTCTAAAACATCCACATATGCCCAGTATCCAGGTGATTCATAACGCAGTCATGTATTGTTTAATAATGTGGATATCTTGTGAGAAAAGTGTTGTTAGAAAGATTTCCTCTTTGTGCAAACATCATAGAGTGCGCTTATTACACAAACCTAGATGGTATAGTCTGCTACACACTTAAGTTATATGTTATAGTCTATTGCTTCTAGGCTACAAATCTGTACAGCTTGTTACTATACTGAATACTGTAGGCAGTTGTAAAACAATGTTATATATTTCTGTATCTAAACAGATCTAAACATAGAACAGGTACAGTAAAAATAAGGTATAAAAGATTGTCCAAACTTGTACACCTTTTATGGCACTTACCATGAATGGACCTTGCAGGACTACGGTTGTTCTGGGTGAGTCAGTGAGTGAGTGGTGAGTGAGTGTGAAGGCCTATGATACTACTGTACACTACTTCAGATTTTATAAACACTTAAACTTAGGCTACACTAAATTTATAAAATTAATATTATTTCTGTAATAATAAATTAACTTTAGCATACTGGAATAGTTTTCTTTATATGCTTTTAATTTTTTAACTTTTTGACTATTTTGTAATAACCTTTAGCTTAAAACATACATTGTACAGCTGTCCAAAAATATTTTGTTTAATTCCTCTTTTATAAGCTTTTCCTATGGTTTTTAAATTTTTTTTTGCTTTTTAAATGACTGGCAGAGCAGCAGGTTTGTTTACACCCGCATCACCACAAACACATCAGCAATGTGTTGCCCTAGGGAGTTACAATGACTGTGATGTCACTAGGTGATACGAATTTTTCAACTTTTTTATAATCTTATGGGAGCACTGTTATATAGGCAGCTTGTCGTTGACTAATGCGTCGTGATGCAGTGCATGAATATATAATGTGTCTATAAAAATCAGATCTTTTGTCAGATAAATTTATGTTAAAAACACATTTGGGCTGGATATGGTGGATCACACTTGTAATCCCAGCTCTTTGGGAGGCTGAAGCAGGCAGATCGCTTAAACTAAGGAGTCTGATACCAGCCCGGGCAACATGATGAAACTCTGTCTCTATAAAAATACAAAAATTTGCCAGGTGTGGTGGCGCATGCCTATAGTCCCAGCTACTTGAAGGGCTTAGGTGGGAGGATCCTCTTGAGATGGGGTGGTTGAAGCTGCAGTGAGCTGAGATTGAGACACTGCACTCCAGTTTGGGAGAAACGACAAGGTCCTATCTCAAAACACACACACACACACACACCCCTTTGAAGAGTCTCACTCCATGTTTAATAAGAGTAATGCTAATAACCATGATTAGACCTGCATATTCCTCAATAAAAATATTTTTGAATACCCCTATTATGTTTGCCCACAGAGAATGTACTATATTTTGCTAGTAATGACAGACACTGCAGTTGTGTTTGGTTAATAATGCACAAATATATTTAACAAAATGTGAATTTTTAAATTCTTCTTTGTCTCAGACATTTGTTTATGCCTAATAACATAATACAAATATCAATAGTTTTTATTTTCAAAGAATTAATCCATTAATTTGACATAAAATAACTTTTCTGGTTTTTATGAAGGAAAAAATATGAGAGAGAAAAGAAAAACCTGAAGGCAACTATAGGTAAATGAAATTAACTATGAAATTCATTTACATAACTCCAGAATCTCTGTAACTGATATTTCCCTTCAATTTTAGTGACTGTATATCCTAGTCCCCTACGTGCATATAGTTGGCTGTTCTTTTCCTCCTCACCTTATTTATATCTTCTTTTATTCTTTTTTTTTTTTTAAACTATACTTTAAGTTCTAGGGTACATGTGCACAACGTGCAGTTTTGTTACCTATGTATACATGTGCCATGTTGGTGTGCTGCACCCATTAACTCGTCATTTACATTACGTATATCTCCTAATGCTATCCCTCCCCTCTCCCCCAACCCCACAACAGGCCCCTGTGTGCGATGTTCCCCTTCCTGTGTCCAAGTGTTCTCATTGTTCAATTCCCACCTATGAGTGAGAACATGCAGTGTTTGGTTTTTTGTCCTTGCAATAATTTGCTGAGAATGATGGTTTCCAGCTTCATCCATGTCCCTACAAAGGACATGAACTCATCATTTTTTATGGCTGCATATAAAAACCCTAGAAGAAAACCTAGGCAATACCATTCAGGACATAGGCATGGGCAAGGACTTCATGTCTAAAACACCAAAAGCAATGGCAACAAAAGCCAAAATTGACAAATGGGATCTAATTAAACTAAAGAGCTTTTGCACAGCAAAAGAAACTACCATCAGAGTGAACAGGCAACCTACAGAATGGGAGAACATTTTTGCAATCTATCTTTATTCATTTCTATTCTTAGCAGTTTTTTGCTTTGTGGGCTTTCCCTTCCTCAGTTCCCTCTTGCATAAAATGAGATTTTTGTTTTTAAATGCTTAAATGAGCCAATAGTGTAAAGTTCTTAGAACACTGCCTGAAACACAGTGTGCACTCATTGATTGCTTTGCCTTATTTATTAATGTTCCTAATCACCAACAGTGTTATATAACATACATGTAGCAAACACTTTTCAGTTGTTTTTACAAATGCAGTTTTATTGGATACACAGTGCTCTGTGAAGAGTTTCTTATAATATAGTTTATTTTTTATTTTGTGGTTGTTTAATAGTTACATTGTTTGTAGTTTTGTGAGTTTTAATTTTTTTAGATTATTATTATAAATAACCATGTAATGTATCTTTATTTATTTATCTTTGATTAAAACTGTCTTATTTCCTTGGGATCCAGTCTCAGTATTGAAATCACTGGGTGAAGGAGTATACTGGTGTGACATATGTCTTCCAAATATTTCATGGGGTTCCCTACATGTAGCTTCCTTACTGCTGGTTGGGGCCTATTTCTGGCCAATGGGCACTGGCCAGTAGGGTGTAGACCTAAGAAAGTTGTGTCACTTCCAGGATGAGCATTTAATTTCCAGAGAAAAAACTTTGGATGTTTTCTCTGTGCATTCATGTGGGTCTTGTATTGAAAAATGGAGGCACCAAAAAGAAGCAGTTTATATCACTAAGTTGCTACATGAAGGACAACGTACCAGAGAGTTATGTGGATATAAAGCTACCCTACATGAGCAAGAAGCAAACAGTTTTGGTGTTAAGTACTGAGACTTGAGGTCTCTTTGTTATGGCACAAATAGGATGCTGCTGAAGTACAGTGGCTTGCCTTTATCCACCCATGGTTTCACTTTCAGAGGTTTTAGTTACCTATGGTCAACTGGGGTGTGAAAATAGGTTAAGTACAGTACGATAAGATATTGAGAGAGAAAGATACCACATACACATAACATTTATTGTGGTACATTGTTATAATTGCTCTATTTTATTATTAGTTATTGTTGTTAATCTCTTACTACACCTAAGTGATAAATTAAACTTTATCATAAGTATGTATTTATAGGAAAAAACATAGTATATACAGGGTTTGGTACTATCTACATTTTCAGGCATCCAATGGGGGTCTTGGAACATATATCCCATGGATAAGAGTGATATGTTTTGGCTGTGTCCCTACCCAAATCTCATTTTGAATTCCCATGTGTTATGGGAGGGACCCAGTGGGAGGTAATTGAATCATGGGGGCAGCTCTTTCCCTTGCTGTTCTTGTGATAGTGAATAAGTCTCATGAGATCTGATGGCTTTATAAAGAAGAGTTTCCCTGCACGAGCTCTCTCTCTTTGCCTGCCGCCATCCACGTAAGATGTGACTTGCTCCAGCTTGCCTTCCACCACAATTGTGAGGCCTCCTTAGCCATGTGGAAATGTAAATCATTAAACCTCTTGCTTTTGTAAATTGCCCAGTCTCAGGTATGTCTTTATCAGCAGCACGAAAACAAGCTAATACAAGGGGAAATTCCTATACTAACTTAGCAGTTGGATGTGAGGAGTTGAGAAAACTAAAATCAGACTTTGGCAGGATATGGATTCATTTTATAGTACTGCCAAAGTAATTGACAAAATAGTGTCTTAGTCTATTCTTGCTGTTAATATAACAACTGTAGCTAGGTAATTTATAAATAATATAAATTTATTTCTTCGCAGTTCTCGAGGCTGAGAAGTACAAAATCAAGGCACCAACAGGTTTGGTGTTTGGTGAGGGCCATGATCTCTGCCCCCAGGATGAGGCAGGTTATTCTGAAGGAAAGCTATGTTCTGAAACTGTCTTCCAAAATTTATAAGTTGAAACTTAATCAGCAATGTAATAGTATTAAAAAGTGGAGCCTTAAGTGTCATGAGGGTAGAGACCTCTTGGATGGGATTAGGACCCTTATAAAAAGTTTGGGTGTCCTCACATGGCAGAAGTATAGAATGCAGCAAACCTACTCCCTCAAAACTTTTCATAAAGGCCATAATCCCATCCATGAGGTCTCCACCCTCATGTCACTTAATTATGTCCTAAGGCCCCACTTTTTAATACTATTACATTGGTGATTAAATTTCAATTTATAAATTTTGGGGGATGGTTTCAGAACATAGCTTTCCACCCCTGGCCCACAGAATGTTCTTCACACCTGCAACATACATTTATTTTATTCCAGTAGCCTCAAAGTCTCAACTAATTCCAGCATAACTCAAAAGTCTAAAGTTCAGAGTCTCATTCAAATCAAATATGGATGACACTTGGTTAAGATGTGAACCTGTGAGATCAAACAAGTTATATACTTCCAAAACACAATGTAGGACAGGCATTGAATAGACATTCCTACGCCAAAAAGGAGCAATAGGAAAGAAGAAAGGAATAACAGGTCTCAAGTCCAAAACCCAACAAAGCAAACAATATTGAGGCTTCAGAATAAACTTTCGACTCCATATCCTGCCTTTTAGACACACTGAGGCAGGGCTCACCCACAGCTTTTCTGAACACAGCCCATACAGTAACTCACACAAGTTGAAAGGGGGTTCCTGAAGCTCTCTCAGGCTGGTGTTGCACACTGGTGGTTCTACAATTATGAGGTCTTGGGTATGACACTGACGAGGTTCTCAGAGGCATCCTTAGAAATCTAGGTAGAAGTACCAAGGCTTCCATAGTTCTTGATGTCTTCATGGCTGCAGAGTTAGTAGCAAATGGATACCACCATGATTTATGGCCTGTACCTTTCAGAGGGGCAGCTGAGCCACACCTGGGCCCATGAGCCACAGCTCGATGGTCAAGAAGCATTGCACTCCAGTGTAAGGAGCAGAGATGTGAGGTGCTACAAGGCAGCAAATGCTGAGGTCCTATGGGTGATTGGGTCTTTTTTTTTTTTTTTTTTTTTTTTGAGATGGAGTCTCGCTCTGTCACCCAGGCTGGAGTGCAGTGACGTGATCTCAGCTCACTGTCACCTCTGCCTCCTGGGTTCAAGTGATTCTCCTGCCTCAGCCTCCTGAGTAGCTGGGATTTCACCAATCCCCAGAGACCCCAGAGATGGGGTTTCACCATGTTGGTCAGGCTGGTCTCCAACTCCTGACCTCCTGATTTGCCTGCCTCAGCCACCCAAAGTGCTGGGATTAGTCCATGCCCACTTCTATGATAAAATACTTGAGACTTGGTAATTTATAAAGAGCAGAAATTTATTCTGGAGCCTGAGAAGTCCAAGATCAAGAAGCCAGCAGGTTTTGTGCCTGCTGAGGTCCATGGTCTCTGCTCCAAGATGGTGCCTTTAACACTGTTTCTTCACATGGCAGAAAAACAGAAGACAGCAAACCCACTCCTTCAAGCCCTTTTATAAGAGCCCTAATCCATCCATGACAGTTCCACATGACTTAATCACCTCCTAAGGCCACACTTCTTAATATTATCACACTGATGATTACATTTCAGCATGCGAATTTGGTGGAACGCATTGATATCATAGCACTATTACCTACCCAACGTATCTGTGGATCTACGTGAAGGATTAGAAATTAGACACCTATTGATTGAATGTCATTGAATGCTATTTACAATTTATTATAAGAAAAATAAATTCGGCAAAGAATTGGCCAACTTTCAAACATAATTGAAGGAAAAAGATAAAGTTCATTAATTCTGTAACTTGCCGGGTTGGAGAAAGTACCTGTTTATCAACTCCAAACAGTAGGAGTAAAGGTTATTAAGTCCAAAATGTCCAGTAAAAATTTCATCTGATTAAATACTCCCAGGACAAAGATTAGACTAAGAGTGTAATGCCTTTAAATATCATCAATAAAAATTATTAATAAGATTTTATATTTTTGTGCAAATACTAAAATTCACATCTCAACTCAGACTGGCCACATTTCAATTAGCCAGTAACTGCATGTGCCTAGTGGCTACTGTGTTAGACAGTATAAACCTACCTACTTTAATGAATATAGCTCTATATTATAAACTGGTACTTTCAACAACAAGAAGGACCACCACCTTCCTGATGCCTAAGTTAGAAAATGTGATGGTTAAATGTATATGTCAACTTGAAGAGTGTTTTTCAAAGAGATTAAGATTTAAATTGGTGAACTTCCAGTAAGCACATTGCCCTCCATAATGTGTGTGAGCATCATCCAATTAGATGAAGGCCTGATTAGAACAAATAGACCAGCCTCCTTGAGCAAAGGGTAATATATCAGCAGACTGCCTTCAGACTTAATCTACGCGTTTGTTTCTCTCAGGTCTTCAGGCTGTTGTCATTTGAACTAGAACAGAAACATGAGCCCTCCTGGGTCTTCAGCCTGTTGGCCAACACAGCAGATTTTGGACTTGCCAGCCTCCATTATCATGTGAGTCAATTTACATATAAAGATTTAGATATAAATATAGATACACGTATAGATATATTGATTTATATCCAATTGTTTCTGGTTTTCTGGGGAACCTAATACAGAGAGCAATTACTTAAATGAAAGTCACTAATTTCAACCTTTTGTTCTATTGTCCACATCTGTCATAAAGGTTGGAAGTGAAAAACTACATTTTTCAGAATGATTATAGCTAAGGTCTTAGATGGAATTGAGATTCCACTAATGAGTTGCAGTTGCAAGATTTTTGGAAGATACAAGTGAGGAAAAATCTTTTTTCAATGAAGTGCCAACAGACATAGGATTTCTTCCATTACCAAATCCTATGTTCCTTTGTCTAGTAACTGAAACAGTTGTAATCGCAACATACTTCTAGCAGCAGCCACAAATATTTTCCTGTTCTTCATATCACAGCTATAGTGCTATGACCCTGAAACCAGAAATCCAGTGCAGCTCTCTGACATTGATTCCTTTGTCCTTTCAGCAATTTTCTAAGTACCTAATTACCTTTGGATTGAAATACCCAGAGAGGTTTCTGTTACCCACATTAAATTTCACTGGTAGAATAATGTGTTATATTTAATTATTTGTTAGATTTTTAAAATCAGGGTTAGTTATGGTAAATGTTAATGTTCTGTAAGAGCTTAAAATTTAGTTAGCTAAATAAAAGTATATTTATCCTTTATATAATAATTCAGAGATACATACATTTTTATTATTTTGCATTGTAAAAAATGAGCATTCTAATTATAAAAAGATACTGATTTTTCTATTATATCAATAGTTCTCAAATCTCAGGCGTTAGGAAGATGGTGGTTCTTATTAGAGAACCTATGCCAACAAGTTTGGCAGTGAGAACAAGTTTAGGAGACTGGGTGGAAGCTGCCCACAAGAATATTGTACAGGCTTCTGTATATCTGGAAAGAGATTTCAATGACCTATACATATATTAAACCAAATCATAAAAGTAAAAATAAGGAAAGATTATTTTGGAAAGGGATTTCTGTCAAACAGAATGTGACACATACTCTCTTTCTAGTCTATTTTATTAGCCAGAACTATTTCAGTTGCAAATTTTTGATATTCACCTTAAACTAACTTCAAGGAGTAAGTCGGTTCGCAAACCTAAAAATCCCAGGGGTTGATTATGCTTCAAACAAATGTGGGTCCAGGATTTCAAATATTGTCAACAGGACTGTTTCATCATTCCCATTTTCATTTTATTTTCTTTTCGGTCAATACAAAGTCAATTCCATTATCTGAGCTACCCAAGAAGAGACAAACTTCTTTTTCAATAAAAGTCCAATAACAATTCCTAAGCCTCACTGGAAATGATTTAAATAAGATCATGTACTCATCCCTGAATCACATTTTTGACAAGGCATTCAATACTCTGAATAGGTGATATTTCCACTTTGAAGAGGAGGGTAAAATCAGCTCTAACATAACACATGTAATGACACTGGGCAATTAAGTTATTTTCCCATGAGAATTAGTTTGTTCTTACTAGAATAAGAAGGTATTGATATTAAGCAGCTTAATAGTTGTAGGTCAATCTCCAGCTAGATGGTCAGTACACTAAAAATATGTAAACCATTTAATTAAAGTCATATCTTACACATTTACATGCTAATGTTTTATATTTTAGCATCAAACTTAATAATCTTATTTGATAAAAACTTTGCTATGTCAAATGTAGAAAATAGTGCATAATGGGTGCAAAATAAATATTTGTTGAGTTAGTTAATCTGTTTCCATTGGCAACATTTATTCATTATCTATTGCCATATTTTAAAAAGAATTAAAAAGATTATTGCTTAAAAACAATAGATATTTATTTGCTCATAATTCTGTGGGTCATCAGTTTGGTCAGGTCTCAGATGGTATATCTCTTCGCTATTGTCAGTTGGACTCACTCATGCATTTGGAGTCAGTTTTCAACTGGCAAGTTTTCGGCAGATATAAAATGTTTCTGACTTGTCCCAGAACACCACACTCAGATGCTTGGAGATTGTCTGGAGAAATAGAGATGGCCGGACTATATATCTGTCGTCTGCCTACAAACCGATCACAGCCTTTCTTTTACAATAACTGTATTCACAAAACATGAAGACAAGGAAAGACTCAGTGTACAAACACTTTTAGGCCTCTGTTTGGATAATATTTGCTGATACACCGTTGGCTATGGTAAATCACCAGAAATGGAGAAATACATTCCATCTTTTCATAAGGAAGCTTACAAATTGTATGGCTTTTTTCATGTTTAAATTTACGATAGTCCAATTTATTTACATTCCTCTTAGTTGCAAAATAATCCATCCTCCCCAAAGACTTCTCAAGAAATCCTGTCAAATTTCAATATCAGGCTCAATGATCAGTATCTGGTCTAAGATAGATGTATCTCTTATGATTCATCTCCTATTGATTTAGTGACTTGTAAACTAAAAGGATAAGTTACCTGACCTGAACATGGATACTCCCATTCCAAAAGAGAAGGAATAGAAGGTCACATTACTCTGGAAACACAAAGTTTTTCTTGATTAAAGATGAATACTGCTTCTTGTGAGTAATTCCTGAGTCTATTTTTCTCCATGGTACTTGGTTCTGCCCCCTGAGTCATTCTTCCTTTTAGAAAAAAAGTACCTGAGAACATGCTCCGCCTGATTTCTACTTCTAGAAAGTTAAAGGCACAAAAACATTTTCCAATTTGAATGAACTCACTTTTAGTAAAAGTGGTAGTGCTTTGATTTTTACTACTTCCTTCAAAATTCTATATGTTTCCTATGAATTCACAAAGCTCTAACTACATTTGCTAATGTTGCACTTGCTAAAGCAAGTCACAAGGTCAAATCCATTTTCAAAGGGTGGAAAAGTGGTTTCCATCTCTTAATGGAAGAAGTTACATGTTATAATGGCCTTTTCTTTTAACACTACCACAAAGTTAAGGTTTAAACATTCAATAGGCAATATTCATTTTTATTTTCCAAAAGTAATAAAAAAATGAAAACTCTTTTTGTGAGATAAGCTCTTGATTCTTTGTAAATTGACTTTTCCCCAAAGAAACTTACTGTCAATTAGCATCTGGCATTAAATTCAGACTAATAAAGAAAAAAATAAATGTGGACTGTGTAAAATATTTAGTAGACATGACACTCATAAAAGAAGAAATAATATTCAAAATATTTTTCACTATAGTCTCTAAATAGTCTCAGAATAAGATGATGAAGCCCAGAATTATAAATTGAGCATTAATACTAACCTCAAATTGTGGGGTCTAAAATAAGGATATTATATACAATTGCAAACTAATCCAGATGTCCTTACAAATCTTACCTCTAACATAATAAATGACAGTTATTTATTGGGTGAATAAGAATTTTTGTCCCTAAAATCTATCTCCCAGTGTTAGTATTATATTAGATTTAATTTAGAATACTGAAATGTACTGCATGACATAGTGAGAAAGGAGAGTGAAAATCTTTGTGAGCCAATAAATGCTTTCAAGTCCATTGTTCAGGGTCAGTATACTTTGTACAGTTTCTATAGAAACCATATTTCAATAACAAATATCTAATATAAAATCACCTTGAAGCAAACTAAAAATACTCTACTTATTTCATTATAGGATATAAGTTTTAGAACAATAATTCAGTGAAACAAGCCCTATGGAATGCCTCTTTTTTATAAGCTATTAGTAAATCAGAATATAAAAGCCAACTGGAAGATCTTAATAAATATCACAATTGCTGCTTTGTTCTATTTCCTCAAAGCTTTTTGTATTTTCCATATTTAGGCATGAGATGAAAGAGGAGGTGTGGTAGTTTATGGGAATGGAGGAGCAGCTGGATAGAAAGATAGATTTACCTTTGGAAACTCATATGCAAGGGAAGAAATCTACATAATCATTTCAATGCAAATTGTGATATCAATATACCAAATGTTACTGAGAACTCCATCAAAGCAAAGAAAACATGAAATTAACATCTACTTTCTTATTGCTAGACTCTGTTCTAGGTTCTAGGAATAAAGTTATCACAGTAGTATTATAAAAGTAAATGAGTAACCTATAAAAAATAAAAATAGGTTTATTTGGGCTTTACCTTGAAAATGTTCTTTAAAAATAACCTGGTGTAAAACTGGAATTTTATTGGGGAAAGAGTGATTTTAATATTGGTGATGACAGAAGTTTAAATATATTGGCTTGTTTTTGAAAATATTAATTATTTAAAATCTTCTGTTAAAATATATGTCTATTATAATGGAAACAAAAACTATTGCGACCATGAGGAATGGAAAGCTTTGTTTCAACTTAAGGAATCTGTGAAGATAATTTTGAGGAGAAATCATTTGTGTAAGACTTTTGGGTATGCAAAGAAAAAGAATGTGATAATTCACTAAGGGGTTGGATTTCTTATGATTTTTATTTTCTTTCTTTACTATAGCTTTATGTTTTCAACCAACTTGAAATTGGGTTCATTTATATCCACATAGCTTAACTAACAGTACAGAGAATTGAGACTATCTTTATCAATGTGTTAATTACTTCTTTCATGAAATTATTCCTCAAGAAGATAAAGCTATAAACCAATTAATAGCTTTACCATTTGTTTCAGGAAATTCTTTTAAATGAATCATCTGGACAAAGAGTTCCCTCATGTTGGCTATTAGTTGTTCTGTCAATATAGAATACTCACTTGGGCAAAGTTCTTGCTTATGAAACAAAAGAAACTCATCTAATATTTTTTTCAACAATCTTATAAATAATCTCATGAAATTTTCTCAAATACAATCAGTCCCTACCTTGAAAAATCCACTTTAAACTACTTGATTCCAGATCCCAACCCCTATAAATATCCTTCTTTGAACTCCTTATTTTGTGACATAACTAAGATTCTATTAAGTTCATGATTTTTCCTGTTAAACTATGTTAATATATTGAGCTTTGCTTAACCAAAGTTTATTCTGGTGGTCTTGGAATGGAGTCAACTGCTAACAATTTTAGAGTGCTGACCAAAATCCAGTTGAGACACCTTTGCTACCGTGGTTCAAGACCCTTGACTCAGAAAGTCAACTACTCTGAAGCCCTGAAGCTTTTTACTAAGGACTCTTCATGACCATGTGATGCTCTCCCTTACAGAAGGACATCTAATAAATATTTGCTTGATCATTGTTTTTCTGTTGTTTTGGTTGTTTTGACAGCCAACAACCTGAGTAATTTGCTTATAGAGAATCTTACCGTTCCATATCCCTAATTTGAGTTTCATTTTTGGCAGATATGATTCCCAGATTTCTTTTTTCCATTGAGAAAAGTAAATATCACAATGCATAAATGTCCGTTCAAAGGTCACCCAATTATTAATTAACACAGATAAAGTTTATATCAAGGTCCAGCTAAAGTTATCAAGACTAGTGGTACACACTGCTGGTTAAAATTTATGAAGAGAATTGTGCCTCCAGAAAAAATGGAATAGTTGCACTTTTCTCCTCTCTTGCCAAGTGTGCTAAAATCCTGAAAATTATATATAAAACAAATCTATGGAGACGCTAAAGGATGAAGAGAAGAAAACAGAAAATTTAAGGACCTTGGGACCCAAGAAACAACATAGCAGTGAGTACCATGGGTTTATGGTTTTCGTTTTAATTTTTAATTTATTTTTAGTTTTTGTGTTCGTTATGTCAGAGAAGGTGCTGAAGAAGCCAGACACCTGGAACTGTCAAGGAGTGTGAACCAAAATGCCTCAGTATACATATGCTCTCTTTATCCATAGAACCAAGAAAGGAAAAGCCTAGCAAGATAGAATTATTTTTAAATAACTGCTGTATTCTAGCTAAATGCCACAGAATAAAACTACAGCTTCAATTCCAACTCTGCCAGCATAGGTCAAGTGGGGAACTTTCACTGCACCCACACCAGGTTGTAACAAAGTACTGCAAACCCTCCATGTGGTGCCAAAGAAGGTTGAAGAGATAGCCATGACTTTCGTCTCCACCAGGCAGCTGTGAGCCCTCTTCTCCCTTTACGTTAGTAGAGGCTACATGAAGAGAATAGACTTCTACACACATGTGGTAATAACAAGGCACCTCACCCACTCTCTGCTGGGAGTCAGATGGGGCCTAGTGTAGAGACAGCACTTTTTTCATTGCCCAATGTTAAAGATGTTGATATCCTTTGGCTGTGTGCCCACCTAAATCTCACCTTGAATTGTAATAACCTCCATGTGTCAAGGGCAGGGCCAGGTGGAGATAATTGAATCATGGGGGGCGGTTTCCCCTATACTGTTCTCCTGGTAGTGAATGAGTCTCATGAGATTTGTTGGTTTTATAAAGGGGTTCCCCTACACAAACTCTTGCCTACTGCCAGTAAGATGTGACTTTGCTCTTCATTCGTCTTCTGCCATGATTATGAGGCCTCACCAGCCATGTGGAACTGAGTCAATTAAATCTCTCTCCTTTATACATTATCCAGTCTCATGTATGTCTTTATTAGCAACATGGGAACAGACTAATACAGATGTCATCCCTAACAGCAACAATATAGGCCATATCAAGATTAGGAACAAAATACTACTGTTCCTCCCATATAAGCTGGTATAAGCAGGAGCCTCCCACCTAGGTCTAGCGCTATTGAAGAGCCTCCAAACCTCTGATGTTAACAGAGGCCAAGTAAGGAATTTAACTATCATACTCACCTGGCAGTAATTTGGCAACACCTTTCTTCCCCCAGGGCAGTTGTATTGGAGGAGATCTGCTAAACAACAAGATTTAAATAATATCCAGTGTCTCATAACATTACATCCAAAATGCCCACATTTCAACTGAAAATCACCCATCATACCAAAGACAGAGAAATTTGAAACTGAACGAGAGAAGATAATTATCATACCAAAAGCAAAATAACAAAGATGTTAGAATTTTCTGACAAGGATTTAAACCAGCCACTGAAAATGCTTCAAAGAGCAATTACGAACACTCTTGAAACTAATATAAAATGAAAAATTTCAGTGAAGAAAGAAGAATAAAATGGAAAGTTTAGACTGAAAAATACAATAATAAAAATGAATTTCTTATGCTTAAAAGCAAAATGGAGAAATCAGAGAAAAATATTGGTGAACATAAATATAAGACACTAGATATTAAGTAATTTGAATATCAGAGATAAAATATACTGGAAACAAAGACCGTGGAACAATGACAAAAGATCTAACATTCATGTCGTAAGAGTCCCATGAGGAGAGAATAAAAGGTAAGGCTGAAAAACATTGGAAGAAATAATGTCTGAAAAATTTCCAAATTTATTAAAACAAAAAACCTACAGATTTACAAAGCTGAGTGAACACAAAAACGTTTAAATACAAAAAAAATATGCAAGGGCATCTCATAGTCAAACTTCTAAAGACAAAAGTATATATATTCCAAAAGAGGCAAGAGAGAAAAAAAAAAAAACACTTTATAGAGTAAAACTATTTTAATGACAGAGTTTTTATTTTTTTACTCAGAAACCATGGAGGTCAAAAGGAAATAACATCACATTTTTTAAATATTAAGAAAACTGTCAACACAGAATTCTATGTCCAGCAAAAATATCTTTCAGGAACAAAACGGAAATCAAGATACTCTTAGATGAAGGAAAGTTAAGAGAATTTGTCACCATCAGGCCTAACTTAAAAGAATGGCTAAAGGAAATTTTCAAAGCAGAAGGAAATCATAAAAGAAATCTTGAAATATTAAAAAAAAAATCAAAAGAGTAAACATACAGGTAAATGAAACAGATGTTTCTTCTCCTGATAAGTCTTGTAAAAGTAGTTCAAAGGCCAAAGCATGAATTATAACATTGATGTGGTTTTCAATATATAGAGATGAAATATTTAAGACAATTTTTATAGATGTGGGAGGATAACAAAATGGAAAGGGAGATAATTTTTCCCACACTTCATTTGAACTGATATAAATTATATATCTTATTTATAACGTAAATAGGCAAATAGTGAAAAAATGTATACAAAAAGATACAGTCAAAAACAACATAGATAAATCAAAGTAGAAGTATAGAAATGTTTGAGAAACCCATATGAAGCGAGGAGAAAGAAAATATTGAAATAAAATTCAGAGAGGATAAAACAAAAACAAAAAAATTAAAATTGTAGACTTAAGCTATTTAAATAAATAATTAAGCCATAAATCAATACATTTAATGTTTAGAGTAGATCATTCCTACGTAGAAAGACTAAAAGAGAGAGATTGAAAAAATGCCTATAAAATCATGAGCCATCTAAACACAGCTTATAAAATATTGACTTCGAATATAACATTAGTGGGTTCGCAGCACATGAATGCAAAAAGTTATACTATATAAACATAAATGAAAAAAGAAAAAATGACTATATTAATATTGAATAATGTATACTTTAGAGCAAATAACATTTCCAGAAAATAAAAGGTTTTATGTAATGATAAAAGGTAAATTCACCAGAAAGAGATAGTAATTCCAAATATAGATGGACTAAACAAAAGTGCTACAAAATATATGCAACAAAAGTTAATAGAAATGTAAAATGATAAATAAAAAATGCAGAAATACAGATGATCTCCAAGACTATTTTTTAACTATTAATGAAAGAACTAGACAGCAATTCAGCATAAATATGTACGATCTCAAAAACACCATCAATCAACAGTATCTTCTCAACATTTATAGAATACTCCATTCAACAAAAGCAAAATATACACTCTTCTCAAGAGCTTATTGAATAAATACCAAGATAGACTATATCCTAGGCCATAAAGCCGTATTAACAAATTTAAAGTAATTGAAATCATATTGAGTGTGTTCTCTGACCACAATGAATCAAACTAGAAACCAATGACAGAAAGATAACAGAAAAACATTTCAACAAATACAAACTACACAGAACCTTTAAAACAACTGATGATCAAAGAGGAAGTCTGAGGAAAAGTAAGAAAATATATTGTAATGAAAAGAAATAAAAATATATGAAAATATGTGTAATGCAGCTAAAACAGTGCTGAGAGGGAAATTTAGAGAATTAAAATATTATAATGCAAAAGAGGAAAAGTTTCAAAGTGATATTTTGAGGTTCTACATCAAGCAATTAAAAAAAAGAAAGACAAAATATACCCCGCAAGCAGAAGATAAAAGTATTTCTTCCTAATGTTAGGGATAAAGCACTCAGACCATCACCATCAAGTATAATATAAAATGAAGTTGAGAATGTGCATGTTGGCTTATGCCTCTAGTCCCAGCTTCTTGGGAAGCTAAGGAAGGAGGATGGCCTGAGCCTGGGAGGTTGAGGCTGGACTGAGCCGTGATCATACCACTGTACTCCAGCCTAGGTGACAGAGAGAGATTCTGTCTCAAAAAAAGAAAAAAAAAAGAAATTGAAAATAGAAAAATAATGGAGAAATATTTTTAAAACCTGTTCTTTGAAAGATTAATAAAATGTATACATCTCTATCAAGACTGATAATAAGAGAAACAAGAATTACTAATATCAGAAATGAAACAGACAAAATCACTACAGATTCTGCAGGTATGAAAACAATAATAAGGAAATACTACAAACTCTACATATACAACTATGACAACAAAAATGAAAGGTACCAATTCAATGAAATATATCAACCAAGGTAACTTACCCATTATGAAATCGAAATTTGAATAGCCTTGTAGCTATTAAGGAAGCTGAATGCCTTATTTAAAACTCTCCCAACAAAAACATCTCCATAGTTTTATTAGAGAATTCCAGTAAAGATTTAAAGAAAAATGAACATCAATTCCATCCAATCTCTTCCAAAAAAATAGAGGAGGAATAATTGTTTTCAATTTTATATAGTTAATATTAATTACTCTGATATCAAAACCAAAGATAGAACAAAAAAATTAAAAGCCAATACACTTTATAAATATAGACACAAAAATCTTCAACAAAATATTAGCAAATAGAATACAACAATATGCTTAATTATACACCATAATCAACTGGAGCTCATTCCAAGGATTCAAGGCTAAATTCGTGTTTTAAAATTATAATAGTTTCCAACATCTTCATAGGCTAGAAAGGAAAAAATACACATGATCATATCTGTTGCCACTTGAAAACGTGTCAGACAAAACTCAATGCTCATTCAAAATAAAACTATCAGAAAACTAGGATTAGAGAGGGACTTTTTAAACTTGATAAAAACACTGAAACACAAAACAAAACAAAAACCAACCCTACAGCTAATAACATAGTTGATGGTAATAGTCTGAGTGCTTTACTTCTAACATTGAATGTAAGGTTAGAATGTCTGCTGTCACAATAGCTATTCAACATAGTACTGAAAGTTGTAGCCAGCAAAAGAAGGCAAAAAAGGAAATAAATTACATATAGATGGGGGAGAGGATGAAATTCTCCCTATTTGCAGATGACATAGTTGTCTGCAAAGAGACAGAAGATTCTCTTCCAGAGAATCTTCAGAATAACTCTTTGAATTATAAAAGTGAGTTCATCAAGAGCACAGATATAAGATGAAGATAATAAATTAGCAATAAACATATGGAAACAAATTAAAAATATACTACAGTACAATAAAATACTAGAATGTACTCTTTCTAACTGTATTTTTGTATCCGTTAACCAATTTCTCTAAATTCTCCCTCTCCTTTCCAGTCCCAGTCTCTAGTAAGCACCACTGCACACTCTGTTCCTTTTTTCATAACTGAGATTTTATTGGTTGTGATGAGGCTCGGTACACAAACATTTCAATTTGTACATAATTCTTGGCAAATATAATGAAAATCTAAAAAAGCCATGTACAGTAATTCTTTTTTAAAGTTATTCCAGTGACTTTCCAACTTAAAATTTTGAGGCAAATTTTCCTTGAGTGGCTATCAATGACTAGTATTTTCATATTTTCACCGGTTGATAAGCTGTTCCACACATCCCACCAACTTATAATTTAATAACATATGTACTATATACTCAAATTTTCAACCTTTCACCGCACATTAACAAAATTAAGAAAACAGGACTACAATGACCCAAGTTGTTACAAAGTGCACACAATTCTGGCAGCGAGAGTCATGGTCAAGGAGTGGTTTTCTGTAGGAAACAATTCTACTAAAAAACAACATGGAAATAGAATTAATTTAAAATGTTCAAGACATTAAATGCAGGACTGTGACTCCACATTGCCATTTAGTATGCTTTGTATTATAGGATATAAAAACAAACCCCCCGCCTATAGAATAATAAGCTGACACCCAAGACAGTCAGATCTTCCCATAGTTCAATATCCCTCATTAGTTTCTGGTTCTATGAAAAAATTAATCACCAGTGAATGATTTCACCTCTTTTTTATTTTTATTTTTAAAAAGCATTCCCACTTAAAAACTGGGATGAGGTGGGATTCCCTCATTCTTAAAAATGTTTCCAAAGCTATTAAAAAACTTGCATTTAGAAAATAATTGATAAAAATATTCCTCTTATTACACAAGAGAGACAGGGATGACAGATAAGACATAGTATATGATATTAATCAGACTTGGCTTCTATCTCTCCAGCTTCATCAGAGGCTGGACTCTTCTCAGTTTTAGTTTCTCTGTTTTCTGCAGATAATTCTTAGTTTACTTCTTTCACTACCCCTTCAGCTGAGCTGACCTTCAGGGAGAGGCAGATGGACAAATAGGTGCAATCTGTACAAAGAAGTAGCCATGTGCCCCACACCCTCCCAGCATGTGAGAACAATGCCATCATTGCACCCTCTACTTCTGTGAGATCTACATTTTTAGCTCCCACATATGAGTGAGAACATGAAATATTCATCTTTCTCTGCCTGGTATAGTTCAGTTATTAGCATTATGACCTCCAGTTCCATCCATATTACTGCAAATGACAGAATTTGGTTTCATTTTATGGCTGAGTAACATTCTATTGTGTATATATATATATATATATATATATATATATATATATATATAAAAAAGTTTATACATTCATTTTTTATGGACATTTAGGTTTATTCTCTATCTTGGCTATTGTGAATAGCACTGCAATAAACATGGGAATGCAGATGTCTCTTCACTACACTGACTTCCTTTCTTTTGGGTATATACCCAGCAGTGAGGTTGCTGGATCATATGTTAGTTCTATTTTTAGTTACTTGAGGAACCTCCATATTATTTTCCATAAAGGCTGTACTACTTTACATGACCATCAAGAGTGTACTAACATTAGCCTTTCTTCATACCCTCACCATAATTTGTTATGTTTTGTCTTTTGGTAATAGCCATATTAATTGGACTGAGATGATATTTATTGTGGTTTTGGTTTGTATTTCCCTAAGACTAGTGATAGTAAGCATATTCTCATATACCTTTTGGACATTTGTATGAATTCTATTGAGAAATGTATATTCAGATTTTTAACCCATTTCAATTAGATTTTTTTAAGTGAGTTGTTTGAGTTTCTGTATATTTTGGTTATTAATCCATTTTTAGATGCTTAGTTTGCAAATATTTTTTTTGTTACATGCATGTCTCTTTACTTTATTAATTGCTTCCTTTGCTGTGCTGAAGCTTTTTATTTTCATGTAATCCCATTTGTCTATTTTTGTTTTTGTTGCCTATGCTTTTGAGGTCTTACCTCAAAAAATATTTGCTCAGACCAATGTATTATAATGTTTCCTGATGTTTTCTTTTAGGAATTTTATCTTCTCAGATCTTATATTTAAGCCTTTAATCAATTTAGAATTTTGTAAATAGAGAAAGATAGAAATCTAGTTTTATTCTTCTGTATATGGATATCTAGTTTTTTCAGCACAATTTATTAAAGAGACTGTCCTTAACCCAAAATATGTTCTTGGTGCCTTTGATGAAAATGAGTTGGTTGTAAGTGCATGGATTTATTTCTAGTTTTTTTTACTTTATTATTATTATTATTATTATTATTATTATTATTATTATATGGTTTATGTGTCTGCATTTATGCCAGTACCATGTTGTTTTGGTTAAAATAGAATTGCAATACAATTTAAAATCAGATGGTATTATGTCTCCATCTTTCTTCTTTGTGGTTGTTGTTGTTTGTTTTGGTCAGGACTGCTTTAGCTATTTAGGGTCTTTTGTGGTTCCACATGAATAAGTTAACAATCATTTACTGTATATTTCAAAAAACTAGAAGAGAAAAATGTTAATGATACCAACGCAAAGAAAAGATAAATGCTTGCAGTGATACATAGCCCAGGTACCCTTATTTAATCATTAAATAATGTACACATGTATCAAATTAGCACAGGTACCCCCCAAATATACACAACTATAATACATCAATTTTAAAACATATCCAAAAAAAACAAAAAATTCACAAAAGTAGTCCATAGACATAAATTTTAAATGTAAAACTATAAAAATTCTAGAAGAAAACATAGAAGAAAATCTATGTGACCTTGGGTTTCATTATAACACCCAACACCTAAAGCCAATTCATATGCACACACAAATACAATAAAATACAATTTACAGCAACTCAGAAAATGAAATACTGAAGTGCAAATCAAAAGTATTTTCAGATCATTTATGCTGAAAACTACAAAATTTTGATGAAAGAAATTATAAATATCTGTATAAATGAAAAGATGTGCTGTGTTCATGGCTTGACAGAATCAACATATTAAAGATGTCACTTTTCGCCAAATTGTTATATAGCATTAACATAATTTCTATCAAATTTCGAGCAAGATATTTTATGTAGTTGTAGACAAGATTATTCTAAACTTCATATGGAAAGGCAAAGGAACCAAAATAGTTAAAAACAATTTAGAAAATGAAACATAAAGTGGGAGAAATAACCCTACCAAATTTCAAGACTTACTAGACAGTAATCAAGACTTTTTGATTTGTAAGAGTAATAGGTACATAGATCAATGGAATCAAATAGAAAATGCAGAAACAGCCCTACACTCATATGGCCAACTGATTTTTAACATAGCTATAAAATTAATTATTTTCAAAAAATGTCTTTGGAGGAATTGGATATCCACATTAAAAAAAAAAAAGGATAACTGTGAACCAAATCATATACATTGTATAAAATCATATACATTGTATAAAATTTACCTAAAAAGTTATTATAGATTTTAATATACAACTATGAAACTTTTAGAAAACAACATATAAGGAAATCTTTTCAGGACCTAGGGCATGTAAGAATGTTCCTAAACATGACACTAAAAGCACCCTTTTTAAGAGAAAAATACAGACAAATTGACTTGATCAAAACTTTTAAACTTTTTTTTGTACAAAAGACCCCATTAAAGGTATGAAAACAAAAGCAACAAACTGAGAGAAAACATTTTCAAATCGCACATCTGACAAAGGACTTATAGCTAGAATATATAAAGAATCTTCAAAACTCAAAGGTTAAAAAACAAAAATCCAATTAGAGAATGAATGAAAGTCTTGAGGGGACACATCACCAAAGAGTATCTATGGATGGCAAATAAGCATATGAAAAGATGTTCCACATCAGTGGTCATCCGGAAATGTAAATTAAGACTATGATTATTGGAAATAATTGTCAATTTCCTAAAAAAACTAATCATAGTCTTAATTAAAAGATATGAATAAATTGAAAGTTATGCTATACTTTCATTTTTATTTCTCTTATGCCTATAGAATATCCATAAAGCTTAGCATATAGACTATTTATATTCCATTCTAATGTGCTACTTTATTTTTTCTCTGGAATCCTTGATGTAGTTGGCTTCCCTTTTTAATTGCTTCCAATCCATACTCCCTCTAACCTTCTTAAGTAGCCTATGACCTAATAGTCCAATATCAAAGTCACTTAATATGCTAGTAATTGCCATTTTGTGAAAAAAAATACATCCAATTGAAGCTATTTATGTTTTGTATTTGTTTCAGATATTCCGTGTACCATTGCACTAACACATGCCTTTTATTTTTCCTTTTCAGCATTTCTGAAATTAATGATAATGTGTTTGACGATTTACTTAATTTAAGTTTTAAAACACCTTCTGGGTGTTTTATGCTTTTTATGAGTTTGGGGAAGAGGAATTAGCATGTGTGCTATATGGAAAATTTTTTATTTCTTTATTCTCTCTCTCCCTTTTTAAAAAAATTTACTACTACATCAAATTTATACTACATATTCCCATGCTATAAAAATGCCTGCTTTCCAATCTATTTCATGTGCTGGTATCATAAGGTGCACCAAAGGGTATTTCCCTTCACTGCATCATTTTGATAATCACTTCTGCCTCGATGCATGAAGGGGTTCTTTTGCATAATGGATGTTGGAATGTGTTGATAACTTTAACAGACAGTTGTTAAATTGAGCATACATTTAGACAGCAATTTGCACCGGCTATTACTACAATACCTAGTGTGCTACCAAAAGAACCTGGCATATTTCAGTAACGGTGAACCCTTGTAATTCATCAGATATTAAATGACAAGATTGGTTTAACACATTCTATATATCTCATCTTGGTTGACATGCAACTATTTTACTTCTCCTAGAGTGCAAATCAAAATGACATATATTACTGTGCTCACATTTCAGATAATCAAGGCCTACAATAATGGAACAAATATTGTTAAATGTGCATTATTGCAGCATTCACTTTCATCTTCATCACCATCATTAAATTAGTTGAAAGCATGAGCGGGGAGCATGACATTCCACTAAGTGCTTCCTGCCTTTTAGGAAACTATACCAGTGTCTCCAACACCAGAGAAGTAACAGCAATTAATCTGAGTTAACAACTCCCTCCGTCAACAGCCATCTAATATGATTTGGCAAATATGCTTATGGAAATTCTTAGGCACTGGAATAGAGTTTTGATGTGTATTGATGTTTCCTTTCTTATAAAAGGGTAACACCCCAAGATACAAACAGCAATAATAAAGATCAGAGAGCTAAGAGTCATGGCTTGACAAATTTGCACTCCATTGCTCACTTGATAGTGGACAGACTGGAGTATTAATACCAACCCCAACACTACCCCCAATGTTTAAGGAAATCACCGATACTTCTCCCTATCAGAAATTGTTTTGTCTTTGCTATTTGCTACCTCATTGCTTAATACTGCTTTTCTCCTTTCTTCACTCGGTAAAAATCTATTCATTCTGTAAGTACTGACAACTGGGAAACAATAAGTTGAAAGCACAAATGTATTTTACTTATTCTTACACTCCCAGTCCTTAAGAGGATAGCACATACAACATGGTCGTGCTGAATGTTTATTGAACAAATAATCAGAATCAGGCAAGCATGGACTTGAATTTTCGCTTCAACTTGACTGACTGTGTAAGACCGAACATTTTTGAGCCAAATTTTCCTAATCTGTAAAATCAAGGAAATAAAATTCATCTCAAGGCCTTAGAATTTTAGGAGATGTGTCCGTAATGTGCTTAGCACAGCCTAAAAACCTGACTCACTTTCCTTCCCCATGGTGCCTCCTTCTTCATTTCCTTTCTCATGCATATTCTGTTGTTATTGGAATTCCTTTTGAGTTTTCTTTCTTCCTCTTTCAAATTCTCAGAATCAGAGTTAGACCTTCTTCACACTCAGACAAAGAGAAAAGCTCCTTTTGATAATATAGTGTATAGTGTTCATCAACTCTGGGCTTATTGATTGGTAACCCTCATTAGTAGAGGTGGATTTCAAGTGATAAAAATCCTGCAAAACACAATTTGTCAGAAACTCTGATTGCAGAGCACAAACCTGTAACAGTCACATGCTTTGATGCTATGAGTAATAATTTGCATATTTTATGCATCGCGACACTCTAAACAAAACAAACAAACAAAACATTGATTTGATAACCATCCTACAGGGAACCTGAGTTATCTGTCAATTTTCCTTATGATAATTTTCCAAAAATATTACCATAAATATAAAGAACAAGAGAGTATATGGCAAAGAAACGAAGGGAAAAAAGGGCAGTTGGCGGCAATCTGTTGGGGAGTTACTTTTAAAAGGAGTATATTTTTCAAGATTTTGTTATATTTGTGGTGTTTGTTTTTATAACATTCAAATTTGTTGTATGTTTTCTCTTTCAAAATTAGTATTCATGTTCATACTTGATTCCTTTTAAAGCGGGTTAAATTGTACACGTCTTGGCGCTTGCCTACAAAACTAGATCCAACCTCACTTAAAACTTTTCTTATAATTAGCTGCCTTCTTATTTAAATAGAAGGTACACATGTACAAGAATCACACATTTCCTATGCACTTCTGCATTTCAATGCCTACACACTAGTCCAAACTTCAGATTTCCAGAGAAATATTTTCCATCTTTTAATGTGACTATGAGACATCTCATTTTATTATAGTTCATGGTGACTGGCTCCCTCAAGCTTTACTTCACATGAAATGTCAACATTGAACATAAATACATGGAAAGTACATCTGGTCTGGTGGGATAGTATTGATGCTGGCTTTTTGGAAATTGTGAGATGGGATGAGTTTGCTGCAGATATCCAAGCATCTGCCAGTTAAGTTTGTGTGGTATATCTGGAAAGGTCCCATGCACACTGAGGCATAACTTCAAATATGTTTCTTTGGCTGTGGATTCCTGGGAAACAAGATGAGCAGACAGACAACATTGCCTAGAGTAATTAGGAACAGAGTGACTCGCTCTACATCCTCAGGAAATTGTTGCAAACTGGGAAGGCACATCCCCCAATTTGTTTTTTTCCTCTGAACATCCCTGTCTATTGAGAGGCAACAGCTGGCAGTGTAACAGGCTGGGCTGCATGAGTTTGCACTAATATCATTAAAGAGTAAAATATTAATATACTCCTGTTAAAAGAAGTTACACAGAACTTATCCCTGAAAGCCATCATCAATCTTCATAATGACCTTCCAAATAAGATAGAAAAAATGAACACATTTTGTAGACAGGAAAATCTGGATAACTAGGGTTTTGTTCAAGGTCAGAAGTCTAAAAAAATACACACTGTATTTCTCATAAATTAAGGTTTTGCCATGATTGCCTCAATTCTATTCTCTGCCTGCTATAAGAAAGTGTTTTCTCTGCCAAATGGCATTTCTAGCAGAAATAAATACTTTATAAATCCATTCCCTTTGAAACTTGCATTGAAGTACAGTCAATCTTATTTTTAGAACATTTATGCATTCTTACTTTAAAAAATCATTTAAAGTTCTACTTATAAAGATCATATTTCTTCTTTACTGCCAAAAGATCACAAATGCCTACAGGGCAGAAAACTTCCTGTTGAACAAGGGAGATTAGATGAGACTTTCAAGAAAAGATTAATTTGTCTACTGAAATACGGTTGGTATTGCTTAAGCTGATGATTTTCTTTGCAACCATTGCAATGAAAGCAATATGACTTAATGTGTCCAGTTTAATGAGTAAACATGTTGGTACTAACAAAATGCATTAGATTCCATTTTAAATAATCATTTACAAGCAATATGAAGCAAGTGATAATCAATGGAAAATTGTAACAGAAATGGAGAATATGAAGAATTGAAAGAATGTGGCTACGTTTTTAAAAGTAAAATTCGCAAATAAAATAATCAGATCTTCTTCAAATTGCTGATAGGGCATAGCTTATACATCTAATTACAAAGATTGCATAGACCATATCACATAAACAAAGAAGCATTTGTCCTTACTTAAGAGGGTATTCAAACCACAAATTGCTCTGTAGTATGCTCCGAATATAGATAAGCTTGAAACTGCTTTATTTAGTCTTCATACACACACATCAAAATAGAAAATGGTTGCATATTTAAACATTTTAGACCCATTCCTATTTTAGCAAATTCTAGCTTACAATATGATTATGATTACATAGATTTATAAAACCTCAAATATCTCCAGTTATCACTTGGGATTTTTCTTCTTCCCTGATTTTTTTTTTTGGGGTGTGTGTGTGTGTTTGTGTGTACTTAATCAGGACTCAGATAATCACATATGGTCTGAAGTGCCTTTCCTGCTGCTTGGGCTCTCAATTTTATACATCATTCAAGTCCTTATTAAAATACTACCATGTTCATGGAACTGTCCCACTCTCTGATTACTGCTCCTACCACCATTCCCAATAGGACTGATTTTCCTTCCAAAATAGGTTTTGGCTGGAAGTCCCCATTGCAGTCTTTCCAACTTTCTACTGAAAAGCTCACAGATAACTTGAACATTTGAATGCACAGAAACAAAAACACTTAAAAAATACCCAAATGTGATTTTGACCAACAACTTACCTTCAGAATCTGAGTAGTATTTTCATAAAATGTTAAGACCCATGGGCCCAGGTTAAAAGAAAAATCTACCACCGAATGGCTTATGATAAGTCTTTATAAGTCAGAGTTATTCTGTTCAACTGGAAGAAAGAAAAATGAACTCCATTCATTCAATGGTGTTTTGCTGACTTATTCATGAAGCCATGGTCTATAGTATAATAAAACAGAGCTAATCAGCAGAATTCTGGATGAAGACAGAAGGCAGGTTGGTTCAGTGGTTCAGCTCCTAAAGAAAAGCATAAAATGCAGGCCAGAATGACTTTTTTTTTCCTTTACAGGAGCATAGACAGGATGACCATTTATTCAGGAGCATGGAATTTTGGAAATCGGTGGAGCAAAAGGGATGGAGTCGGAGAGATGGCTGAACATGAGAGAAAGGAAGTGCAAACTTGAAGGTGATGGCTTCTACTTGGACCACAGTGAGGGAGAGACAGAGGTGGGATGTGAGGAACTGGTTCCCACGGAGAATGGCTCTGTCGCCATTTCCCTAAAGAAGACAGAAGATCATGTGCAGGCCGGGTGATAAAAACCTATTACGACATCACCAGCGAGAGGCAAGAATCCGTGAAAATAGCATAAATCATAGTGCTAAGAGATAACAGGATGATATAAAAGGGAAGATGATAACATAAAATCATGGGGTGATACCCAAAGACAACAAGCTGACATAATCAAGGTGTAAAGTGAGAAGGGTAAAGTTTAAAATATTAAAGGAAAAAAAATCTCCATATAAAGTTTAATGGGGAAAATGGACACTAGAATATTGGATCAGTGAGGATGGTTTATATGTCAGTGTGGTGGGGAGCAGGGCGAGTAGGATTGTGAGGATGAAATCATGGAAGAGATGTTGACAGATGTTGAGGGAAAAAAAAAAGAAACCACCCAAGACTGAGATACAGTCCCCTAAAGGGAACCAGGACAACTGAACACAGGAAAAAGCAATTACATATTTGAAGAGAAAATTTTAACAAATACAATATGTCCTAAAATAGTAGATGAAATAACATCAGAGCATTTGAGGCAAAACATAAAAAGAATAAGACATCCAGACATTTCTTGTGGAGAAATTTTAATTATGATAATAAATTAAAAGATTCTTCATTCAAAAATCCAAAAAAGAGAATCAGAAAAGCATGTAAAAGGGGACAAAATTGGTCTGTCTTCAGACTTTCCCATGTTAAATACCAGAAGATACCAGGGAAACATTCAGAAAACTGATCAAAGAAAAGTTTGTGATTCGTAAATTTTTAGACCCTGCAAGTTTTCATTGCTGTATAAAGCCAAAAGAAAGGAATTATTAAAATAATGTGAAGTCTTACACAAAGAAACCACTCACGTGGCCAGGCAAAGGAAAAATAGCTGAAGACATTCTCTAGCTAACATTGAGATGAATCCAAATCAAGGGTTCAAAAACAGGAAAGAATATTTTATAAAACAGATGACAGAGTTTTGTAGGAGATTGTATCTCTATAATTGTAAGTAGTGTAACTAAATAAAAGCAAATATCAAAAATCATTATTGGAAGCAGAGACAATGTAAAAGTTATTATCGACAGCAACAATTCATATTGAAATTCATGTATTAACATAAGTGAATAATACAAGGCAGAAAACTGGGCAAAGTTTGCTACATCATGTTTAATACAGAGGACAGAGAAGAAAAATCTTCGTTTTATTTATTTATTTAGCTATTTACTTTAAGAATCACCAAAAGTGTAAAACAGAATGTACGAAACAGGCCAGGCACAGTGGCTTACACCTGCAATCACAGCACTTTGGGAAGCCAAGGTGGGCAGATCACCTGAGGTCAGTAGTTCAAGACCAGTTTGGCCAATGTGGTGAAACTTCATCTCTACTAAAAATACGAACATTAGTCAGGCATGGTGGTGCATGCCTGTAATCCAAGCTACTCAGGAGGCTGAGGTTCAAGAATCCTTTGAGCTCGTGAGGCAGAGGTTGCAATGAGCCAAGATTGTGCCATTGCATTCCAGCCTGTGTGACAGACGAAGACTCTGTCTCAAAATAAATAAACAAATAAAAAGTAGAAATGAAAATAAAATAAAATAAATGCAAATTAACATGGTCCGTGGAGTTGAAGAAAGAAAATAAAGTGTATGTTTTTATATTTCTTTTAAAACAAAATTTCATACATGAAACAAACCAAATCAACCTAATAATAAAGGAAATTATCTATTGAAAGACAAAGATTCTAAGATTAAGGTAAAATATAATAAACAAACAAATGTCACATCCAAGGTAGTATGGGTAGCATTTACTCACTGCCACACCTGCTGCAAGTACTTTTACAGTTATTGATTCATTTAGTCTTTGCAGAAACAGATCAGGCAGTACTACTTTTGTCCTCAACTTACAAATGAGGAAACTAAGATGTAAAAAAAAGAGTAGTCTGAAATACATCTAAACTTCACAGGAATATTAAAAATAAAAAAAGATCAAATATTCACCAACGTGAAACAGATGTATACAGTAGGGGTTGCTATACTGATTTCCAACAGCTCCAAGCATTGTGTACAAGGAGCTTCATATAATTTTGTTAGAAGGCACAAGCAAAATTAAAGGTGAACAACCACCAACTTTTTAATTCTAGACATCACAAAGTTGTTAAAAATAATTGGAAAAACTGGGAGTCACTATCTTTGCAAGATACTTTAATACACCTCCCTTAATCTTTGACAAATCAAATCATCAAGAATAAATATCAGAGACATTTTAGTGATTATAAGGTGAACTATTTCATCATACCAAGCCCCAACTTTCTTTTTCAAATATCATATTAGAATATTTTGAAAAGAGGGGACATATTTTATATGCCCTAAGATATTATTTCTTTGATTTTATACACATTCATATGTACACACAGAAAAATACTTAGGATGACATCAATTCAATGCTGTCTTAGTTTGATTTTCATGTAGAGGTTGGGTAGATTGTAATGGTCTTCATTGCATTTTTAAATTTTTTAGGTTTTTAATACGTCCACAAAATACTTCCATAGTCAGCAAGTTTATCCATCTAATATCCATGCATCCAAAAAGTACTTATTGAACCCTTAATTAAGTGTCTCAGTTGGTGTTAGTAAGTGATGACTGACCCTGAGAGAAAATATTAATAAGCAAAGGGAGAAAAAACCACTTTCCTTTATTGTAAGTAAGGGATTCATAAACTTGACACTTAAGAACACAGCTGTACAAACCAGGAGGTTGAGTGGGATCAGCTTTGTAGGAAGGGCAAACAGTTTTAGCCTCCATTTCCAAAAAAAGGTGCCTCACTTCCATCTCCACTGCCTAAATAGGGTGAGAATTCTACCAAGTGCTTTGAGGGGTTCCATTGCATTCCCAAGGAATTTTTTCACGCCCTCTTGGCCCTTCCCAACTGCTCTGTAGACCCTCTGTCTATGTGCCTATCTGACCACCAGGTGAAAGTACCTGTCTATAGCCCAGCAATTCCCTGAATGCTTACTGCAGAAAGCCACAAAAGGAATTTGGGGGTCAGGGTCTGAGGCCTGTATTTCTCTGAAAGGCCCAGACTTGTAAACCTTTGTAAAATTGGTCCCTAAAACTAGATGCTGGCCATGTGACAGTGAAAAACTGCACACACCCCTGCCCTCCTGGAATTCATACTTTAAAGGAGAGGCAGGCATTACATAAGTAATTACCAGCATGATGAACGGAACAAAGGATAGGGGATGGATGCCATGAAGATATTTTTCTTTTCTCCACTGTCCCTTTTTGCATTGTTGATAATCCCAGTGTGGACCTTGTTACTTTCTGTTTTGTTCTGTGTTTCTCTGTGAGCACATCTGTTTTTCCAAGCAGTCAGTTTCTTGCAGGCATCTGCAAAAGGCCCTCAAATTAAATACTCAGTAATGTCTTGCTAAAATGAATGAAGAGAAAGCATTAGGTCTTTAATAGGCTTTTCTATATCAATATTGTCTATTTAGATACAACTTTCAAGACACTAAGAGGCATGTTTATTTCATTATCTTAAATCTTGTACCAGACAATTCTTTAGTTTTTCTTTTCTGCTTATTATCTAACCTTGAGAAATGATGAAATGGGAGTGTTTACATTTAGAAAGTACAAAGTTAACCTCACACTTACCTACAGAAATAAGCGCTAGGTGTTAGTAACACATTCCAGTGTACCAAAAAGATTGAAGTACTTACTTCTTTTGCTGTAGCAAATATGGGAGAGAAGGTTCCTGATTCTGAAAGGGGAGGGGATACCTGCACTGTGAGAAGACCACACCTTGCCAGTGATATAGAACACACAGCTGATCCCTGAACAACATGGGTTTAAACTGCACAGGCACTCTTCGACATCTGTTTCTTAAAACAAAAGTCAACAACAAGTGTGCCTTCTTCTCCTGCCTCCGTTCCACTTTCTCCACCTCTTCTGCCTCTGCCACTCCTGAAACAGCAAGACTAACCCCTCCTCTTCCTATTCCTCCTCAGGCTACTCAAGACTCAAGACCTTTATGATGATCTATGATATGATTAGGCTTTGCCTCCCCACCCAAATCTCATCTTGAATTGTAATCCCCATAATCCCCACATGTTAAGGGATAGACTAGGTGGAGGTAATAGAATTACGGGGGTGGTTTTCCCCATGCTGCTCTCATGATAGTGAGTGAGTTCTCTGAGATCTGACGGTTTTATAAGGGTCTCTTCCCCTTCACTCGGCACTGCTCCTTCCTGTTCCCTTGTGAAGAAGATGCCTTGCTTCCTCCTCACCTTCCGCTATGATTGTAAATTTCCTGAGGCCTCCCCAGCCATGCAGAGCTGTGAATCAATTAAACCTCTGTCCTTATAAATTACCCAGTTTGGGGCAATTCTTTGTAGCAGTATGAAAACAGACTAATACAATCTATTTCCACTTAATGAATAGTAAATATATTTTGTCTTCCTTATGATTTTCTTTTACTTTCTTTTTTTTTTTGTGGAGAAAGGGTCTCACTCTGATACAGTTTGGCTGTGTCCCCACCCAAATCTCATCTTGAATTGTAGCTCCCATAATTCCCTCATGTTTTTCAAGGGACCCAGTGGGAGATCATTGAATCGTGGAGGTGGTTTTCCCCCTACTGTTCTTGTGGTAGTGAAAAGTCTCACAAGATCTGATGGTTTTATAAAGGAGACTCTCCCTGCACAAGTACTCTCCTCTTGTCTGCTGCCATGTGAGACATGCCTTTCACTTTCCACCATGATTGTGAGGCCTCCCCAGCCATGTGGAACTGTAAGTCTGTTAAACTCCTTTCTTTCATAAATTGCCCAGTCTGGGTATGTCTTTATCAGCATCATGAAAACAGACTAATACATGCTCTCTGTCACCCAGGCTGAAGTATAATGCTGTCATCATAGTTCACTGTAACCTCAAACTCCTGGGCTCAAGTGATCCTCCCATCTCAGCCTCTTGGGTACCTGGGACCACAGGTGTGCTACACCATACCTGGCCAATTTTTTAACTTCTTTGTAGAGACAGAGTCACTCTATGTTTCCCAGACTGGTTTTGACTTGTGGCCTCATGGGATCCTCCTGCCTGGGCCTCCAAAAGTGCTGGAATTACAGGCATGAGCCACTGCATTTGGCCTTCCTTATGATTTGATTAATAACATTTTCTTTTCTTTAGCTTACTTTTTCCTAAGAATGCAGTGTATAATACATGTAACATGAAATATGTGTTAGTTGACTGTTTATGTTACCAGTAAGCTTCTGGTCAACAGTATGCTATTGGTAGTTATGAATTTGGGGGAAGCCCAAACTTACACACATATTCTTGACTGGGGTCATTTCTTATAACCCCTGTATTTTTCAAGGATCAACTGTATTCGATTTTGGGAGGTATGGCATTGAGAACCAGTGAACCTATCAGTTCTCCCTTATTCAGTAATTTAGGTGGGCTCACTCCCAACAGCTATATCAAGAATAAGAAGAAGTCCAGTCACCTGATCCATACACCTGGATTCTGAAAATGTGGCAATTTTGGACCGATAGTGGGGAGTTAGTACTAGTACTTTGCTAGTACTTACTTTTTTTATTATAAGAAAGAACCCGGGCATTAATTGATTTATGTCAGACACTGAGTTTGGAATGATTGGATTCAGTTGCTCTCATAGAGGAATTAGTTGGGCCTTCCTCTATACTCAGTGCCTAGCATAGGGATTATGTAACATTGAAATACCTTGTGAAGATAAGGCCACAGAGGCTTCAACCAATAAAATCTTACGAGACTTCGATGCCAAGACCTGAGTGTTATAACAAGTGGGAAGCAGAAACCTCTTCTGAATTTTGTGTAGAGTGTCTTCAGTCTTCCCGAAAAGGTCCTCTATTGCCTGCTTTCTTTTTATACCTCTATCCTCTGAGTCAGGGACCACCCTCATTCTGTAACTCATTTTTCCAACTAACCTAAGAGACACAAGGTATAGTATTGCATCCTTAACAGCCTCATATTTACGGGAGGGCTTCAAAAGTAATGTTTGGTGATGATTATAGTTAAGCTTGAGTTTCAATTCTGGCAGGCCTAAAATTGGGAATTGGATAGAGTTACATTAGAATATCTTTTTAAGCCTAAAAAGTAACATATCTTCCTTCTCTCAGCTGAGAGAACCAGATAGTTAATAACTAGTGCCTAGGCTCAGAATGTTTTCAAGATTGAAATAAAATCTCTCGTTCTTGTATGTGAGATATTCCCACACTGCTGAAGTTACTAGAGACCATGCAATCATCAGCACTATGAAATTTCTCAAGATCCATTTCCATGTGTACAGTTATAAATTCACCCCATAAGTCAACCTCAGCTGTATTATCACTGTAGGGAGGAGATTGTCTGCCCTTTCCTCATGTCCACACTCACGATGCCTGCTCCCCAAGAGCCTGCCATTTAGTTGAAACTAATAGGCAACATTTATTGAAGAACTACCCAGAGCACATGGCAAGCACCACGCCTAAGTTATCACATTTATCTTCATTTATCACACACCATGAGAGAGGTGGTATTATCACTTTTCAGATGATGAGACTCAGACCCATAGTAAGTTACAAGCCTACATCCATTCAGCTATAAATCATATTTAGAAAAACATGTTAGAATTAGATACAGTGGATCAGAAGAGAAAGCTGCCACTTCTGGCTGGGATGTCACAGAAGGTTTAAGAATGGTGCTCATTTGTGATCTCAAGCTTGAAGTAGTGATTTGTGTAACAAGAGAAGTAGACTACCATCTGGGCAAAGAATTAGATTTCACACTAACTAGTTCCTTCATATTTATTCATTTATAAAACATATATTGATATTGACTATGTGCCACATACTGGTTTTTTTTTCATACTGGAATCAAGTTTGTATTAACAGTCAAAATCTGTACTCTTGTATTTCTTACTTCTTTTGAGAGAAGGGAGTGAGACAATGTACAAATAAACACACAATGTGTCAGTTTAGAATAAGTCCCATAAAGATAAATGCAACAAGTTTAGGGAACAAAGAGTGATGGGGTACAGGGCTGCCATGTTGTATATAGTTATCAGTGAAGACCTCATTGAGACTTGACAGCTTGCTGGAGAATGGGAGCCACTGGTGTAGCTAGGGGAAGAACATTTCACATGAAGGCAATGGCTGATATGAGGACTTGAGGTAGAAGATGAGGTCAGAGAAGGTCCTAGGACCAGGTAACTCAGGGTCTTGTACTCAGTTAGAACTTGTTTTATCAGGAAAAAAATGTAGATTAAACCTGTGTGTATGTTAGCAGAGGAATTGAATTTAGATTCTTAAAAGGATAACTTTGGCTGCCTCTTTTTTTTTTTTTTTTTTTTACAGAGTTTTGCTCTTGTTCCCCAGGCTGGAGTGCAGTGGTGAGAGCTCGACTCACTGCAACCTCCACCTTCCGGGTTCAAGTGATTCTCTTGCCTCAGCCTCCTGAGTAGCTGCGATTACAGGTGCCCGCCACCACGCCTGGCTAATTTTTTTGTATTTTTAGCAGAGATGGGGTTTCATCGTGTTGGCCAGTATGGTCATGAAGTCCTGACCTCAGGTGATCCACCTGCCTCAGCCTCCAACTGCAGGGATTACAGGCATGAGCCACCATGCCCAGCCACCTGCCTCTTAAGCAATGAGTCCAGCATTACAAGTTTGGACCTAAAAAGATTAGAAAATATACATCCAGGCTGGGCACAGTGGCTCACACCTGTAATCCTAGCACCTTAGGAGGCTGAGGTGGGCGGATCACTTGAAGCCAGGAGTTCGAGACTAGCCTGGCCAAAATGGCAAAACCCCGTCTCTACTAAAAATATCCAAAAATTAGCCAGGTGTGGTGGCACATGCCTGTAATTCAGGCTACTGGGGAGGCTGAGGCAGGAGAATTGCTTAAACCTGGGAGGCGGAGGCTGCCATGAGCAGAGATCAGACCACTGCACCTCAGCCTGGGTGACAGAGCCAGACACTGTCTCAAAAAAAAAAAAAAAAAAAGAAAGAAAAGAAAATATAAGTCCTACAAGATGCATGCAGGCAGGCTCATTGCAGCAAAACATGGATTCCTGATCAGCATCTTATTTTTAAAACAAACAGCTAAGCTGAGGGTAGCTGACATTAGATTCACTGCACAAACTCATGTAAACCCAGGCCAGTGGCACAAACCTGTAATCCCAGCTACCTGGGAGGTGGGGGAATCACTTGAGCCCAAAAGTTTAAGACCAGCCTAGGCATAAGCTTTTTAAAAAAAATTTAAAACTCACATAGAACCTATGAATAATCATTTGTTTTGTCAGGGGTTCTGAAACTAGTTTCGAAACTGAGGAGAAGAGTAAATTCTGTTACCTCAGCAACTGAAGTGATTTGTCATTGCATTAGGAGGGCCTCACATAGAACTGCACCTCTATCAACTTCAGCTTGAGGTCAGAGGGCAGTAAGTTGAGGTCCTGGCTACATGACTAGGAGATTTCTAACTCTACAATGAACTCATGTCTTGTACAAAGATGTAAAAACTGTGCCACTTGATATAATAACTGCTCTCACCACTCCTTTGCAGAGCTCAGTACCTGTATCTACAGGTCAAATTTAAGACCTCAGTTCTGTGCCTCCTTCTTCACATTCACACTTTCATTTCAGACACCTCAAATTAGATGTTCAATTTTTATCCTTGTTTCCGTAAGTTCTTCATCTTTTCCCAAAGGCATCTGTATTTGTTCCAATTTCCCCTTTTCTAGAATCAGCATTGTCATTATCCAAGACTAGACAGTTTGATATAATCTTCAACTGTCATACTTTCTTCAGATTTAATATTGAATGCAAAAAAAATTCATTTTTGGCTGGGTGTGGTGGCTCATGCCTGTAATCCCAGCACTTTGGGAGGCTGAGGCGGGCGGATCACCCGAGTTGGGGAGTTCGAAACCAGCCTGACCAATATGGAGAAACCCCATCTCTACTAAAAATAGAAAATTAGCTGGGCATGGTGTCACATGCCTGTAATCCCAGCTACTCAGGAGGCTGAGGCAGAAGAATCACTTGAATCCGGGAGGCGGAGGTTGCAGTGAGCCGAGATCACGCCATTGCACTCCAGCCTGGGCAACAAGAATGAAACTCTGTCTCCAAAAAAAAAGAAAAAAAAAAATCATTTTTTTTTCCTCTTAAAATGCCTTGCTAATCTCTCTGTCCCCACTTCATTCAAGTTTTCATCTGCTTTTAGTTGAAAACTAAGAAAAAGTCTCTCTTCTCTTCTAGCTAAATTCAGTCTTTCTCTAATCCAATTCAGTTTAGACAGTGCTGCCAGACTCAGTTTAGGAGAAGATTTGAGTTATTTCATCCCTTCGATCAAAACCTATATCAGTTCACTATTTTATGTAGCAAGTTAAATCAAAGTTCTACTATCTAGGTTTAAAGATCCTCCCAGTCTTGGCAGTGCTCGGGCATTCTCAGAGAAATCTAGAATTGGACAGTAGTTAAAGCAGCAAAAACAGATTTTACTGAGGGACTATTATAATAGGTGATGATATGATTTGGCTTTGTGTCTCCCTCCCCAAATCTCATGTTGAATTACAATTCCCAGTGTCAGTGGAGGGGCCTAGTGGGAGATGATTGGATCATGGGGGCCGATTTCCCCCTTGCTGTTCTCATATTAGTGGGTGAGTTCTCACGAATTCTGGTTGTTTAAAAGTGTATAGTACTTCTCCCTTCCCTGTCTTTCCCTAGCCCCCACCGTGTTAGAAGAGCTTGCTTCCCCTTTGCCTTCTGCCACGATTGAAAGTTTATTGAGGCCTCCCAGCTGTTCTACTTATGCAGACTGCAGAACCATGAGCCATTGAAACCTCTTTTCTTCATAAATTTCCGTTTCAGGTAGTTTTTATAGCAGTGCAAGAATGCACTAATACAATAGGGTAAAAGAAACTTCAGTACGGAATTAGACTCAATTCCAAATACAATAAGTACAAGTGATTTATAACCGATGCACAGGTTTGGAAAGGGGTGCAGGATAGAAAATTACTAAGAGGAAAAAACACGGGAGGAGGTTGTAAAAGTTCTGATTTTCTGATTAAGCAAACCTAACAGGATTCTTGCCATGGTGATCAGGTGTCACCCAGAAAGGTGGGGGATGAAGAATTTGATCAGATATGAAGGGTCTAAGGATTCTCTCTAAACTGACCTAGCAGGATTCTTGCTAAAACCGTAGCTATTAGCCTGTTTCGCATGGCTATAAAGGAATACTGGAGGCTGGGTCATTTATAAAGAAAAGAGGTTTATGTGGCTCATGGATCTGCAGTCTGCACAAGAAGCATGGCACCAGCATCTGCTTCCAGTGAGGCCTCATTGTGGAAGGCAAGGGGAGAACATGTGTCACAAGGCAAGAGAGAGAGCAAGAGAGGTAGGGGAGTGGTGGGGTGCGTCCCAGACCCTTCAGCAACCAGATCTCATGTAAACTCATTACTGAAAGGAGGGCACCAAGTCTTTCATGAGGAATCCACCCCCACGATCCGAATACCTCCCACTAGACGCCACCTCCAACATTAGGGATCACATTTCAACATGAGATTTGGAGGGGACTAACCTCCAAACTCTATCACTGTTCAGGCTAAGAAGAACATGGTCAAGTCAAGAAAAGGCTTCCGAGGAGCCTGACTACAGTTAACGTCAAGGATGGTGTCTTGTCAGTACCCAAGAATTGCGTGCACTTGGTGGAGTTAATCTGGGTTCTTCTCTTCATAGATACTCACATATAATACACACCTAGCCCTGTCTTCTCTAATAGGAAACTCCTGCAGGAACTGCCTATTTTGCTTCTTCTCCACCCAAATCACAGTCTTCAGAGCCCTGCCAAAAAAAAAAAAATCACATCTTCATAGAACTTTTATGAAGTCGATGGTTCCTTATGACTTTTTTACATCTCAGGGTTAATTATTTCTGTTGGTGAGCTCTTTCAAGTGGAAACTAAATATCAAGCCCTGTGTTACATGCAGAGAGAGATACAAGCCATAAGACATGATCCTTTGTGTAGTAATGTTTAGGTGTCCTGCCATATCCGTTCTTTCCTTCTATTATAATAAAACTCTTGAAGTTTATCATTTAGATATGAGAAAAAGAAATGTATGGTTTCCAGCTTATGAGATTAAAAAGGGGGTGTGCCCTCTATTTTTTCTACCTCTCCTTTCTGTTGCATAGAACGTGGACATGCTATTAAGGCCAGTGTGATCATCTTGGGACATGAAGTAGAAGCCATATGAAATAAAAGGATTTGCTGTCTGGATTGTTGTGGGCTCATCATCCCACGGGCATAGGTAATGCTTGTAAAAGACCAGCTGGCACATAGTAAATCATAAAAAATAGTGAATAATTATGTGACGTCGATGATAAAAATAAGGATGTTGATGTTTGTGGTGGTGATAACTGTGATGATGATGATGATGATCTTAATGCCTTTGTTAACTACACACACTTGAGAATTTGCTTTTTGATCACTTCTGGTTGTGAAAATAAAGCAGCAGTAACCTAGATTGTATTCTATCTTCCCCACTGTCTGGGATAGAAACACGAAATTCAAGCAGTCTTTGCTAGCCCTCAGCTAAGACCATTGATCTTATTAAGGTAGAATCCAAAAACTGGTAGATGAAGAAAAGACTGAGAAGTCAGAGGAAAGAGGACTGGATTGAGCCAGGGAAATTAACATGATCTAATAAGAAAGAATGTGATGTTTGGGTAAAAGACTGAATGGCTAACAAAAGCCTCACAGTCCAGACACAGTGGCTCACAGCTGTAATCCCAGCACTTTGGGAGGCCAAGGTGGGCGGATTGCCTGAGGTCAGAGGTTTGAGACCAGTCTGGCCAAGATGGTGAAACCCCATCTCTACTAAAAATACAAAAAAAAATTAGCCAAGCATGGTGGCACACACCTGTAATCCCAGCTACTCGGGACGCTGAGGCAGGGGGATTGCTTGAACCATGGAGGTAGAGGTTGCAGTAAGCCGAAATCACACCACTGCACTCCAGCCTGGGCAACAGAGTGAGATTCTGTCTCAAAAAAAAAAAAAAAGCATCACCAACTGTGACTAGGGAGATGCTTAGTGATTCCTTCTGATGAAAGCTTGGGAGTAATTTAGGGTTTAAAAACGAGAAGCAGAGTAGAGGATGAGGCTTTTGATAACAATGCTGCAGGCTACAAATTGTACTTTTGCCTCTTTTGAGATATTAAAATAAAGACTAGAATTCCTTAATTGCTCAGTAAGTGTTAGATTGGGATTGTTTGAATTTAAATCTACAGAGAGGCTGGATCCTAAGAGGCTACAATTTTTATTAGCAATACAGAAGTTTTAAAATATAGATTTTTTCGAAATGGCAATGTTTACATTTTATTTTTTTGCTGAACATATTTAAGTATAAAACAGCATTAAACATACCTCTTTTTAAAAAAAATTTTGTTTCCAAAGTGAAAAGCAAACTGTGGAATGCCATTCTAAATAAAATAAGATACCCGAAGGATAAAGGTAAATTTCTTTCTAAAGAAAGAAATATGATGTGATTTGACTTGTGTTTATCAAGGTATTTTTACATCGATGTAGAAAGGAATGGTATATACTAGAATTATGTAGAATTATAACAAGTTTGATGAATTGAAAACTATTATACAGTAAGGAACATGATTTATGTTTCATCTTCATTGTTCCACCCAGCACGTATATGGTTGGAGAACAAAAACTGAAATTAACCAACAGCCTGCCCACAGCTTCAATTACATTTAATATTCTAGTTTTACTTACCACACCATTGTGTATTTATATACTCACCTCACAGCCAAAGAGTTGTCTTCATATTATCACATTTTTCCCCTAAAAATACTGCTGATGTCAGTAATGTCACAAAGACCTGAAAAGGTAAAAAACAAAACAAACAAAAAATGTTTTCCCAGCTTATCTGATGTTTTCTTGAATTGTTTTCCATTAATGATTTTTCATTAATACACACTGACTTGCAGATAATTGTATTATGAAATAATGTATGTGTCTACATGTATATGATGTATATGTATTTGTGGGCAGACATTGTTACTTGCTTTTTATAATAACTTCTCTGACTTTATAACAAAGTTTTGAGGTAAATACTAGTGATATACTCATTTTAATGAATGGGGAAGCAGACATAGAAAGGTTAAAGCACTTGCCCAAGGTCACACAATAAGAATTTCACACAGTTGTTATTTGAAAAATGATACGTCATCTCCAGGAAACTTGTTGCTACTTATTTTTCTCTGCTCACAGAAACGGAGCTGGCACCCCAATCTTGTAAGAACTAATGCCAGGCTTTCCTATCTCAGCAAGGGTATTATTAGTCCATTTTCACACTGCTGATAAAGGCATACCAGAGACTGGGTAATTTATAAAGCAAAAGAGGTTAAATGGAGTCACAGTTCCACATGGCTGGGGAGGCCTCACAATCATGGTGGAAGGTGAAAGGCATGTCTTACATGGTGGCAGGAAAGAGAGAATGAGGACCACGGGAAAGGGGTTTTCCCTTATGAACCCATCGGATCTCGTGAGATGTATTTACTACCAGGAGAACAGTACGGGGTAGCCTACCCCCATGATTCAAATATCTCCCACCAGGTCTCTCCCACACAATGGGAATTATGGGAGCTACAATGAAAGATAAGATTTGAGTGGGGACACAGCCAAACTATATCACAGGACCAAGCATATAACATCAACTAATGAAGCAGATGTGTGAATAAAAATGTTACAAAACAGAATGAAATGTGAGGACTCTTGGAAACTGGAGGCCAGTACCTCTTGGGAAGCCAATGGCCAACACACCTGGCAGGATGCAGGTCCACTTTTGCTATATTTGTCACTTTTTAAAGAGATGTCAGAGTTTCTAATTTTAAGTGAATTTTACCAGTTTTCAAAGATTGGCTCAAAATAATTCTGGGGCCAGATGAAACACCTCCTCTTTAGGCTAAATCCAGTTCCCAGACCAATGGCTTTTAGCCTCTGCAGGCCATTCTGTACTTCGCAAAACTGAAAGAATATGGGCAGAAAAAAAAGACTCAGGCTTAAATTCTGGCTCAGGTTTACTAACCTCTGAACCTCAGCTTTCTCATCTCAAGTTCAGAATCATGCCTGCCTCACTAGATTACTGTGGCCATTAAGTGAAATAATGCCTGTAACTCAATTAGCACCGTGTCTCATGCATAACACATGCTTCCACCCATGTTCCTAGTTATATCAATTGTATTTCTACTGCGCATTACCTTCATTTTTATTATTCATCATTTACTTAATTAGCTTAAAGTTAGGATCAAATATAGGATTACACTTAAGTAAGTTGCTTCCTAATCAATGCCATTCTTAAGAGTTCAGATAAAATACAATTTCATTTTAACAGCATTTTCCATGACTGATGCCAAAAAACTTTTTTCCTTTGTGCTCTATTGTTTAAACTTAAGGTGCTAATCTCCATTAAAAGCTGATTCACTTTAGAGTCAATATTCTAAAGCCAAGTTTTAGACATTTATGTAAACCTCTCTTTGGCTAAGTTTGAGGTCTTTTCTGGGAAGAAAGTTTAGATAAGACAGAGGAGGAAGGGTCCATGAAACCACTGGGCATTGGAAAGAGGGTCAGCAGAGGGGGAAGTGGGCACTGAACGGGCCTAAGCAACACATATCAATCTTCTCATCCTTTCTCAAAGTGTCCCTCTGTTGCCAGTTGTAGTAGCCAGAGCCTGATCAGGACACAGAAAGCACGGCAGCATAGGAAAGGGGGAGGGAATTGTGACACGGCGATGGAAGACCTCAGAAGCCAGACGGGTCTGTGTAGCTACTGACACATTAGCAATAGCAGTAGGAAACCCTTACTCTCCTGAGCCAAAGGACAGAGAGAGGTGGCAGTAGTTCCAGGATCCAGGCACAGGGGTCACCTGGGGGAAATTAAAACCAGGTGGGCCTGCCGGACAGCACCTGAGCTGAGGAGGAAATGCAGCTGGGGCCTGAGAGGATACTTTGGGCAATAGAGAGGGAGGGAAAGAGAAATGCCCAGACTTCTACCTTTCTTCTCTCGCCAGTCTGCTGCCAGGGCCACGTGTTGGTCAAAACCAGAAGCCTGATGAGGTAAGAGTCTTACACATCCAGCCTCAGGTATCAGAGCAGGACTCGCCCTTCGATTGAGCCAAGAGCAAATGAAAAACCAAATATGGATCTGAGGGCGAACAAGCTAAGGGGAACCGCACCAGTAAATTAAATATACTGTGCTCACCGGCTACACTGTTCGTAATGTTCCCTTAGGTTCTTTTCTAAAATAGGTAACTATCACTTTTTTGATTATTACACCTTGCTAGTGTGGGCTTCCAAAATAACTGCATTTAAGGAAGAATTGCAATGGCGCACAGTAACGGCCTAAACATTGGCATCAGAGAAACATGGCTCATTCAAACCTCTGATACATACCAGTGAGATGATGTTTGAATGATTTACCTGTATTTTTTGAACTTCAGTTTCTTCCTGCCTTAGTAGGTTGAATGAGGAGTAAATAAGAAAATACCTGCAGAGCAGTCAGCATAGTTTCAGGCCCAGAATAGGGACCTGTAAATGCTTTGTCTTTTTCCTCTTCCTTTAGGAAGTCATTTTACATTCTCTTTCATTTGAAAGATTAATTTTCAATCGCCGTCTTCGCTATTTCCAACAGTGAGAAGTTCCTGTTCTGATACAGAGAAAAATCTCAAACACTACAATGCCCCAGATGCCCTTTCCCATGGTCTCCTGAGCGGACACCCATCACGTCTTCAAAATGTCTTATTACTGTTCTTTCTGTCATTTATACCGTCAGCCACTTCAAGTGTCTTTCCTACTGCCATTTACATTATCTTATCTCTTAGCTGTCTTGCTTCCCCTTAGTGAAATGATTTTCACAGAAAGCACTAAACTTTTTTCCTGGCATTTTCTAATGACAGCATCAGTAAAACATGTGGCATGTTGCTGGGAAGGAATGGAGGAGCAAGGCATCAGCACGCACATCTCTTCCTTCTAGAGAAAAGGCCACGAATGGATATATTACAAAGGAGAGATATGTTTATAAACAAAACAGCAAGCCAAAATGTGTTGCCTTCACCCTCTAGATTCATTGACTAAGAAAATCTTCCTACAAAAAATATTCTTCTTGTAAAATTATGGAATGTGGAACCTCAGTCTCTTCTTATCTGTGTCAGCCTGTCCATTTCCCAGGAGTGGATAGCATAAGATGACATTTCTGGGGGTAAGCCAAGGGCTTTTTCTTTTCCACAGGCAGCCTTTATTTCATACAAAAGATATCCAACTGAATGTGGAAAAGAGATCTTTGCAAATGTTTATTTTATTTATTATTATTATTATTATTATTATTATTTTTATTATTATTATTTACTTTAAGTCCTGGGATACATGTGCAGAACGTACAGGTTTGTTACCTAGGTATACATATGCCATGGGGGTTTGCTGCACCCATCAACCCATCATCTAGGTTTTAAGCCTGACATGTGTTAGGTATGTGTCCTGATGCTCTCCCTCCCCTTTCCCTCCACCCCCTGACAGGCCCCAGTGTGTGATGTTCCCCTCCCTGTGTCCATGTGTTCTCACTCTTCAGCTCCCACTTGTGAGTGAGAACATGCAGTGTTTGGTTTTCTGTTCCTGTGTTAGTCTGCTGAGAGTGATGGTTTCCAGCTTCATCCAACCCTGCAAAGGAAATGAGCTCATTCTTCTTTATGGCTGCATAGCATTCCATGGTGTATATGTGCCACATTTTCTTTATCCAGTCTATCATTGATGGGCATTTTGGTTGGTTCCAAGTCTTTGCTATTGTAAATAGTGCTGCGATAAACATACGTGTGCATGTGTCTTTATAGTAGAATGATTTATAATCCTTTAGGTATATACCCAGTAGTGGGATTGCTGTGTCAAATGGTATTTCTGGTTCTAGATCCTTGAGGAATCTCCACATTGAACTAATCTGCACTCCCACCAATAGTGTAAAAGTATTCCTATTTCTCCACATCCTCTCCAGCATCTGTTGTTTCCTGACTTTTTATGATTGCCATTCTAAATGGCGTGAGGTGGTATCTCATTGTGATTTTGATTTGCATTTCTCTAGTAACCAGTGATGATGAGCTTTTTTTTCATATGTTTATTGGCCACATAAATGTCTTCTTTTGAGAAGTGTCTGTTCATATCCTTTGCCCACTTTTTAATGGGGTTGGTTTTTTCTTGTAAATTTGTTTAAGTTCCTTGTAAATTCTGGATGTTAGCCCTTTGTTAGGTGAATAGATTTCAAAAATTTCCTCCCATTCTGTAGGTTGCCTGTTCACTCTGATGATAGTTTATTTTGCTGTTTAATTAGATCCATTTGTCAATTTTGGTTTTTGTTGCTATTGCTTTTGGTGTCTTGGTCATGAAGTCTTTGCCCATGCCTATGTCCTGAATGGTATTGCCTAGGTTTTCTTCTAGGGTTTTTATGGCTTTAGGTTTTACATGTAAGCCTTTAATCCATCTTGAGTTAATTTTTGTATAAGGTATAAGGAAGGGGTCCAGTTTCTGTTTTCTGCATTTGGTTAGCTGGTTTTCTCAGCACCATTTATTAAATAGGCAGTCCTTTCCCCATTGCTTGTTTTTGTCAGGTTTGTTGAAGATCAGATGGTTGTACATGTGTGGTGTTTTTTCTGAGTCCTCTATTCTGTTCCATAGGTCTATATATCTGTTTTGGTACCAGTACCATACTGTTTTGGTTACTATAGCCTTGCAGTATAGTTTGAAGTCAAGTAGCTTGATGCCTCCAGCTTTGTTCTTTTTGCTTAGAATTGTCGTGGCTAAATGGGCTTTTTTTTGGTTCCATATGAAATGTAAAGTATTTTTTTCTAATTTTGTGAGGAAAGTCAATGGTTGCTTCATGGGAATAGCAATAAATCTATAAATTACTTTGGGCAGTATGGCCATTTTCACAATATTGATTCTTCCTATCCATGAGCATGGAATTTTTTTCCATTTGTTTGTGTCTTCTCTTATTGCCTTGAACAGTGTTTTGTAGTTCTCCTTGAAGAGGTCCTTCACATCCCTTGTAAGTTGTATTCCTACGTATTTCATTCTCTTTGTAGCAATTGTGAATGGGAGTTCACTGATGATTTGGTTCTCTGTTTGTCTATTTTTGGTGTATAGGAATGCTTTTGATTTTTGCACACTGATTTTATTAAATAAATCCATTTCTAGAAATGGAATCTTCTCTATTTTTTTTTAATTATTATACTTTAAGTTCTGGGATACATGTGCAGAACATGCAGGTTTGTTACGTAGGTATATACATGCCATGGTGGTTTGCTGCACCCATCAACCCGTCATCTACATTAGATATTTCTCCTAATGCTATCCCTCCCCTAGCCCCCCACCCACCGACAGGCCCCAGTGAGTGATGTTCCCCTCCCTGTGTCCATGTGTTCTCATTGTTCAACTCCCACTTATGAGTGAGAACATGCAGTGTTTGGTTTTCTGTTCCTGTGTTAGTTTGCTGAGAATGATGTTTTCCAGCTTCTTCCATGTCCGTGCAAAGGACATGAACTCAACCTTTTTTATGGGTGCATAGTATTCCATGGTGTATATGTGCCACATTTTCTCTATATCTTTATGTTGTACTTTTATTTGCTGGTTTTTGAACTATCTGTGTTTGTTTTGTTTTGTTTTGTTTTATTTTCACAGAGGTCTCTTGCATGTTTTTCTTGTCACTTCGAGATTACATTTTTGAAATGGCTTCTTGCAGAACCCATTCCCAGTGGTTTAATTGAGCATAGACAGCCCAACAAAGACCAGACAAAGAGATGCCTTCAGGGGCTCTAAATTGCATGGTCTTTGCCTACCAGTGTGACATCACCCCTATCACTTATCCCTAAGTATAACACCACAGACACACAGATTTAATTATTTATTTTCCTCATACAATGCAAACTCTCCTCAAACTTCAGACTTTTGTATGTGTGATTCCCTCTGCCAGGAATACATTTCCCATACAGGTATCTATGCTGCCCCACCTTGCCGTCAGTTTTCATGAGAATATCACTTCCTCAGAGAAACCATCTCTACACACACAATCTAAAGTAACCCCTTCACACCACTTACACCCAACTCAATACTGTGGTTACATCATCTTTAGATCAACCTTCTGGGGTTTCTTTGTTCAGAGCCAATCATTTTTTGTTTATTTGTTTGTTTGTTCAGAGCCAAGCTCCACTCACTGGAATATAAGTTCCTGAAAGCAAAGATAATGTCTGTATTGTTTCACGCCTTTTGCACCTAGTACAATGCACATGCTCATTAAATGATTGAAGAATAAATGAATGATTAACTACCTCAGAAGCCAGAAGCTCAGAAGCCAGACAGGGGTCTTTGTAGCTACTGAGACATGATACCACCTCATGCCAGTTAGAATGACAATCATTAAAAAGTCAGGAAACAACAGATGCTTGAGAGGATGTGGAGAAATAGGAAAGCTTTTACACTGTTGGTGAGAGTGTAAATTAGTTCAATGTGGAGATTCCTCAAGGATCTAGAACCAGAAATACCATTTGACCTAGCAATCTCATTACTGGGTATATACCCAAAGTATTATAAATCATTCTACTATAGAGACACATGCACATGTATGTTTATTGCAGCACTTGATGCCATCTGTAGCCAGTAAATGTGAGCTCCTGGAGGCTGGTTACTGGGTCTTGTTCACTATTTGTCCCCAGTGCCTATCCCAGAACAAATAACAACTGCGTATCTACTATGTGTCAGGCACTAGGCAGGGTGAGGGTGATGTGCAATTCAGCCACTGAGATAGAAACCTTGCCTTGGTGGAACTTGCACTGCTTAGGAGGTGGCATGGAATTAAACAATTAATTACATAACCCTATGATAAGTACCCCATTATAGAAAGTACAGGGTCTGTCAAGATGTTACAATAGGAGAAGTTGATAGCCTAGGGATCAGTAGGGGCTTGCAGAGGATTGAATAAAGGGAGGTTGGAAAAGAGAAAGGGATGAAGGGAAACAGAGAAAAGGACAAAAGAAGGCAAACCTTCTGCATGTAATCACTGCAAGCATCTTTTTTTTTTAATCTGGTTTTTTATTTTATAGCTTTTGTATGTAAGTGAACTGTACCTTTGTTATGGCCTGTCTGTAATTGCAGAATTTCTACTATGAGAAGCATGCCCTTAAGGCCAGGGTCCACCTGTGCACAAGAACGGGGTCCAGGTTTCCAACAGAAACACTCAAATATACCAAGAGCAAAGCTCTCTGCCCAGAACATATCATTTTATTCTCAAATGCCCCTGTGAAATAATCATCAATATCCAATTCGTAGATGGGGAATGTGAGGCTTTTGCTAGTTAAATTCCTTCCCATAGTCTCAGAAGTTTACTCATAGAGCTAGGACCTATAGCAGACTTCCTAGACTACTCTTCATTCCCTATATTTCAGTGGCTTCTTGCCCCCAGCGCCTCAATAAATAGTCTGACTGTTATAAACAAGAATTCCCAAACTCTTGGCATTGCCAGGGACCTCGGAGAGCATTCTAATAAGACAAAAATCTCAAGATAAGCAATTTTGCAAAAATGACATGACCACGTAGAAGGTTCAATTCTTTTTTATACTAGCACATTTTATTGGTATGAGTACAAAAGAATTGCTGTGAGTATAAAAGTAAAAATTGCCTCTCGGCAGAGTAGTAGATGTCTATGAGAAATAATTACCGGGAGGGGGAGACCTCTCTGTTCCCAACGTACCCTAACTCTCCTCTGCCTTTACCATTGAATTGAACCACTGTTGAGGCTACTGATCCCTCTTAAAATGATTGGGAGGCTCCTCTGATCTCTTACTAATTGTAACCAGCATTTCTTGGAAACACAGGTGAGCTGGGACCTGCTCCCTGCACTTCTATACTGCTGCTTATTTTATCCTCTCAACAATCCTATGTGGTCAGTCCTAGTATCATTCTCACTTCACTGGGAAGGGGACTGCTGCCTTATGAACATTATTTATTAAAATTTGTTGGCTAAGTGGCAAAGTTTGGGTTCAAACTCAGGTCCTTCTGAATGCAAAACCAACAAGCTGATCCCCTAGAGTTTGCTGGCCCCCTACTGTTATAAATGTACACCTGGCTGGATTTCAGAGCAGTTCCAAACAGTGATCTGGGAGGTGGAAAAGACCTGAGCACCCAGGTGAGGGGCAGAAGATGAAGCACCACTAAATGGAGGAAAAGGCAAAGGACCCATGTTTCTTTACGCACCCCAGGTAGTTAACATTTTTGCCAGAGGGATTTCCTAACCATTTTCAAAGACCTACCTGGGTTCTATATCCATATACAATATTAAGTTCTGGGTTACACAAGATGTCATTTTATTGGGAAATGTTTTCCAAGTAATGGTCTCTAAGATATGATGATCGTCATTATTGTCACCAGTAACAATTAACATTTATGTAGGATTCTGCAAGACATGCAGTCTGCCCAATGCCTTCTTTCGCTGAGAAGGTGCAGGTCATTTTGCTACTAAAAAGTAGAAGTTTAGAGAAGCTGAGTGACCATCCAGAGCATCATCTTTGAAGTCAGACTGACGTGGATTCAAATGGCAGCTGGCTATTCACTTTGGGCAGGAAACTCAATTTCTCTGAATGTCAGCTCTCTCAATGAAAAACAGACAACTGTGCAAGGTTATTGTGATGACTGAGTACTTGAGAAATGATCCATACACAGAGGGTACTGATTTAATCTTTCTCTCTCTCTCTCTCTCTTTCTGTAGGCCCATACTCAGGGCAAATCTGGGCTTCAAACACAGAACTTTAAACTTAAAACCTATACTTTTACCACGATGCAATTCTTTCATTAAATCAAGAAGCTACCCAACATTTATTGATATACAAAGCAAATGGTTTTGGGGTAGGAACATAAAAATGTGCCCTACTTTTTTGTTGCTTCTTCTTCCTGAATCTTGAATAGTTTTTCCGTGGGGTTCAGTTTGAGGGAACAACTCATATCTACAAATTTGTCTTTTAAAAGGCATTCAGAGTTGCTTGAATCTTAGAGCTGACAGAGACCTCAAATGGAAACATTATATTTTACAGATGGAAAACCTGAAATCCAGAAAGATAGAGTGACTTGACTAGGTCTCAGTTCCATCTTTTGAAGTGCATAGTTAAATTGTGTACAATTTCTTGGTTATTGTCACGTGTATTAAACTTACCATTTTTTCTTTTTCCTTCTTCTGGCATTATTTGTGAAATTCAACAGTGATAAATATGCTTTGGCTTCATTATACCTACACACATTAATGCATCTGAAGGAAATTTTATATTCAGGCCCTATTAGTGCACAATGTAAATTGGAAACAGACTCTAAATGGCCAGCTACTAAATTTTTAAATAACATGATAGGCCCTCTGGAAGCAGGCAGCTGTGCTGACATTCTTCCTAGGGCAAAGGAAAAAGAAACAACTACTAAGAAAAAAAAATGTACTGATTCCTGGTTTGGTGTTTCTCCGTCACCAGATTTATTGACCTGCAAGAAAAGTCAGTGGCTGTTTTGCCCCAGTCAGTATTAATTTCTAGGGTCAATAAATCCTGGTAATGAATGGATAATGGGAGTCAATGTGTGCTCATTAGATGTGTTCACAAAATGTGCCATGTAAAAATAAAAAAAAATAATCAATCAAACTTAACAATGTTCAAATATTATTTCTGACATTGTTTGTAATCTTTTTTGTTTTCCTAAGTTTTTCTTTTGGAAGTGACTTTAGATGGGAAAAATAAATCACATTGGAAAGTTAAAGCTTCTCCCTACATAATGGTTGCCTCTGTCTTCCAATGGCCTTTATTTAATGTCCCTTTGCTGTTCCCAGGATAGGGCTGGCATCCCTGTGGAAAGGACATAATCACCCATTCTACAAATGGATTCTGCTGCTCCCAGCTTTATAAGCTAATGGCTTCTCTGCTCTTCAATCAGAGTGGAGATGGCAAATGGCCACCAAAAATGAATAGCAATGAGCACATTTGGTAAATATTCCCATGCAAAGGTGTACACACAAATCTTTTGTAAGCATCTATCTAGGAGGTATGTAGAAAACCTAGCGGAAAACAATAATTAAAAAAATACTACCATTTGCTGAGACCCTACAGGTTCAAACACTCCGATGCAGGCACTACGCTAGACATTTTACATATGTTCTTTCTAACCTTTTAAAACAATTCAAGGTTTCTCCATTTTTCCAATTGGGAAACTACAGCTAAGGAAGCTGAATAACTTCTGGGGGACTGCTATTCCATGGAATTCCAAAGCCCTGGTTGTCTCCACATTATCCTGCTGCTTCTTTTATCACAAGAGCTCAAGTTGGGAGGGAGTGAAATTCTTAAAAGTGAAGCTGTGCTATCAGCTAAGTAATATTCAGTAAGAGCTATGTCACCATGGAATTTTTATGGATTTGTCTATTTTGAAGAGTTTGTCTTTCAAGTGAATTTTTAAATTAGTAAAATATCATATTGCTGATTATGAAAAAAATTTTAATAGTTTTTTCTCTGTTTGTTATTTCGCTTTATTCTAAAATGAAAACCTACTTTGTAAACAAACAAGTTTACATCTCCTCCAAATCATTGAATAAAATGCCTGATGACCTTTCGGGATCAGGGTAGGGAGTGGGGGGCAGGAATTAGAGAAAGGGAAAAAGAAACTATTTTTGCTATGACAGTAAGATTAATCTATAGGAAAGGATGCACTTATAAAAACCCACATGCATTTTCAGACCAATCAGGATCATGTGAAATAAATATGGCAAGCATTTTGTGCTAAATTTTCAAAATCATGATCAAATAAGTGTCATGGGGGACGCTACTTCCTGAGGCCTGCCTTATCCACAATATGAAACAGGTTTTGCTCACACATTTCCAGAGTAAGTGACAAAACTAATGAGCTCAGCCACATGAAATAAGTAAAAAGAAGCTGTATTTGCAGTACACTAGATCATCTCAACCAGTGAGTAAATGAGCTCAGCCATCCAAAATCCTGCACATCCTACTAACTGTTCTTCATCATCTGTGCACTCATTTTATTTCATGTGGTTCTAATGTAGGAATGGTGGGTGAGAAATATTTCTGTCTGAGGGTGTTCTGTCTTATGTTCTCATTTGTGAATTTAATCATTGCAAAAATGTGTATGAGAGAGGGAGAGAAAAAAAGAGAATGTCATGTGTGAAAGAAAGAAAATTAGGCATCAGATCACCAAACTATTTTCTCAAGGAAGGAGGATAATACAAGGATTTGGGAAGATAATACATATGAATTCATTTACTCCTTTCTTGAAAGACAAATGAGTGTTTCAGACACCCACAGCTGTATCTCAGCTTATTAACCTAAGAAGAGTACACTGATGCTAGATTCCAATCCTTCAATTGTCCTGAGAAAGGGGAAGGTAGCCAGGACAGGTCACCCTGCCCATATGACCCACTCAGGACTGGGTTCCTAAGGTGGCTGTTTCCTTACGAGTTCCTGGGTGGCCTTCTGAGTGTCTCCAAGTGGATCATGTTGCTGTAATTCAGCGCTTTACTGTTTATGCTTTGGACCAACTCCCAGTTTCAATAATATAGTGAGAAAAATGCTACAACTTGTAGGCATGAGTGCTTGAATTCCCAACCTGCGGCAACCGTGTTTTGATCCACGTTACTTTAACCTAGATGCTCATTCATATTCAATTAGCTTCTCTGCATATATTTATCCACATATCTAATGAGGGAGGTGCATGAAGCTAAATACACACACGGAAGGTTTTTCATTGATCTGGTATTTACATATATAGAAATACACACTGATTAGTATCAGAATGGTGTAAAGCACAAACATATGCACATAATTACTAAACTCCCTTTCTTTGATTGCTGAAAAGAATATCATTCCTTTTGGGCCGCTTCCTTACCAGCTGCTACGTCCTTTCCAATGGCCAGCTCTAAAATTTAATGTCTAAGCTTGGACTCTATTATCTATCCCTTGACGTGTTTCAGAATTTATATTTTAATTTCTCATGATCTTTTTGCTGTATGTTACTGTTCTTTATTTCATTAAAAGCCAGAAATCATCCAGCCTTACCAATGTGTTATATTTCTAAAATCTACGTATGAGTTTAAGAGAGAATACTAAGAATTCCTTCCATTTCTCTGGTTAGTTTATTTCCTCATGGAGCAACAACAAAAAAGAGTTGGCTGAAAATTAGTCTGACCTCACCTGATTCATCTTCTTTTGTATTTGTTTAGTGAAAGTTTACCAAGTTTTAGCAATTTTAGTACAACAAATAAGGAGGAGAAAATTGCTTATAGCAGCCACAACCTAAAATGGTTTCTGCTTTCTGACTGATACACTATTTAGTAAACCTAAACTTCTTTTTTCTCAAGAAATCACTTTTTATTTAGCAAGTATATGTAGATAACATATTAAAATAAGCCAGGCTCTAGAATGTGTTATGAATAACATAGCAGCACATATGTGAATTGAATGCACACAGGGACCTCTCTTCTTTTCATATTTATTTTTGTTGTTGTTATTGTTAAATGTACTAGACCAAAAAGATGGTACTAATCATAAAGATACAGCTAAATGTGGGTTAATTTAACAGTTCTAGCTATTACTAAGCTTTTGAGTTGGACTTTTTTTTTTTTTTTTTTTTTTTTTGCCTGAGGAGTTAGAATAGATTAGCCAAATTGAAACTATTGAATATTTCTTAAAGTCTTATAAAATGGATAAAGTCGACTGTTGACTTGATCAAATAACCTCAATGCACTCAGTCATGTGAAAAAGCAGCATGACCCATTATCTGTGCCCATGCCCACAGAAATACTCCGGTGCTCCTACCCGAAGTGGCCTTCCATGTGCTACCATCTACCTTGTCTTACCCAACTCTTTGTTCTTTCTTATTTTTCACTTCCATGTTGTATTGTTGTCATTCTCCCAACTGAAATGAGTGAAAAATTGGTATGGTGATGGAGTAGAACAAATGTTAAAGAAAATCCTGGAGTCCAATATAAGTTTAAACAGAGACTTTGGACAAAGCTTTTAATCTCTAAAGTCTGACCCTCCCTATTAATAAGAAGAGAATATTCATTTACCGAATAGCATTTCTGAAGAAATAACAAGTTGTTTTTTTCTATAACCCATCAGAACTATATTCATTGTAAATTAGGAAGTGTCATGGGTTGAACCATGTTTCCTCAAAATTAATATTTTGAAGTCCTAACCCTAAGAGGCTCAGAGATAACTGTATGGAGATAGGGTCCTTAAAGAGGCAGTTAAGATAAAGTGAGGTCATGTGGTGTTTGGTTTTCTGTCCTTGTGATAGTTTACTGAGAATGATGGTTTCCAGCTTCATCCATGTCCCTACAAAGGACATGAACTCATCGTTTTGTATGGCTGCATAGTATTCCATGGTGTTTATGTGCCACATTTTGGGAATTGAACAATGAGAACACTTGGACACAGGAAGGGGAACATCACACACCAGGGCCTGCTGTGGGGTGGGGGGAGGGGGGAGGGATAGCATTAGGAGATATACCTAATGTAAATGACGAGTTAATGGGTGCAGCACACCAACATGGCACATGTATACATATGTAACAAACCTGCACGTTGTGCACATGTACCCTAGAACTTAAAGTATAATTTAAAAAATGTATATAAAAAAAGAAAAAAGATAAAATGAGGTCATATGTGTGGGCCTGCATTCAGTACAATTGAAGTTCTTATAAGACAGGAGATTATGACACAGATAAACACAGAGAGAATATAATGTAAAAACACAGTAAAAAGATGGATGCACGCAAGCCAAGGAGAGAGGACTGGGAAAAAAATCAAACTTGCCAATACCTTGATCTTGGACATTTATATATAATCCAGAACCATGAGAAAATAAATTTATATTGTTTAAGCCTTCCAACCTATGGCATTTTTTTATGGCAGCCCTAGTAAACTAATACTGAAGGTACAATCAAAGGTGAAGTAGCTGTTCTCAATATCAGCCCTACATTTTTTTAATCTCATTTTGTTACTCAGGCACTTCAAGTGATCCAAGCCGACTCCAAATATGCAGTGAAAAACACACACATACGTGCAGTCCTACGAGCAAAATACATGTTTACTCCCTCCATTGACATACTGTTAAAGGATCATTCTTCTCATGCGGATGTCACAGGAGGTGAGCTCAAGCTTTAGCCAGTTTTTAGTTATATCATTAATCTAATTTTAGAAGTGGCTGTTGACGAACAAGGTCGATGATTCCATACCAGTAGTATAAAATTGTATATAAGCTCTGATCTATCCATTAGAGAATAACTGAATAGTTCATAAAGGAGATTTTGTTAACTACTGAGAAAAACTCATCAATGTGTTTTCAAAGAATTCCAAATGGCCCCAACTCTTTCTTGCTCACACCTGTCTTAGTCAATTTGTGTTGCTATAAAGGAAAACCTGAGGCTGGGTAACTTATAAATACAAAGAGGTTTATTGGGGCCATGGTTCTGCAGTCTGTACAAGAAGCTGGGTGCCAGCATCTGCATTGGGTGAGGGTCTTAGGCTGCTTCCACTCATGGTGGAAGGAGAAGGGGAACTGGTATATGCAGAGATTACATGGACAGAGAGGAAGCAATGCGGGGAGGTGCTAGCCTTTTATTTAAAAAGCAGTTCTCACTAATAAGAGTGAGAACTCACCCACTTCCAAGAGAAGGTATTAATCTATTCATAAGAGATCCACCCCCATGACCCAAGTACCTCCCATTTGGCCCCAACTCGAACAATGGTATCAAATTTCAACATGAGATTTGAATGGGCCAAACATCCAAACTATAGCAATACCCATTTGAGTTTCTTCTTAACAGCAATTTGCATTATTAATGGAGGTTCAGTGATGTCACATTTTTACACATGAAAAAAGACAGTACTCTATGGCAGCAATACCCATTTGAGTTTCTTCTTAACAGCAATTTGCATTATTAATGGAGGTTCAGTGATGTCACATTTTTACACATGAAAAAAGACAGTACTCTATGGAGTCACCTGCTGGCATCCTTCCCATTCCACTAGGTATGTAAAATTCTGTCCTTAACCGAAACTTTAATGTTATATGTCTTTGAAAAGAGTGCAAGGGAAAGTGTGCCAGAGAGATTCAGGAAATTAAAAATTTTGGTAGATTCATAAGGCACCCTTGGGAAACCTTTATGGCTTAATATTACATTTTGATTTTTAAAATGTTTTATGATATAAGAAATTACAAGCCTCAGGTTTAACCTTGTAAGCCTTACCACGAGACTATTTTAAATGAGACCTAGGAGCAACTCACTGCAAATAAGAAAAGAAAAGATACTTACAAATGATTCACTCATCCAACTTTTATTGAGTAATTGCTAAGTACTTTCATAGTATGGACTGTGGTGTCTATATAGTCAGTACTTTGTATCCAAGGATTCTCCATTCCTGGATTCAAACAATAAGTGATCAAAAATATTTGGGGGACAAAACAATACAAAATAACAATATGACAATTAAACAAGCATGAATGAAAATAGAGTATAACAACTATTCACTCTATTCTACTCTATTCAGAAATAAGCAAGTTAGACCAATCAGAGAACCCTGAGGATTAATGATGGAATTGATTGTCCAGTTAATAGCATTTGCATTGTAATAGATATTATACATAATTTAGAGATAATTTAAAGTTTACAGAGGATGTGTGTAGGGTATGTGCAAATACTATACCATTTATATAAGAGACTCGAGCATCCAAGAATTTTGTCTCCTGCTCTCCAAGTGCTTTTGCTGGGCTCATGATGAGGCACCGCCTTAGGATAACCCACTGACCTGGTTTGCCAGAACTATGCCAGCTTTAGCAGGAAAAGTTCCCTGTCCTGGGGAACGCTTTTATTGGGCAAACCAAGAGGGATGGTAACACTAACATTCCCTTTGGAGGTAAGTAGGTTTTATAGCATAGCTCTCTCTGAAAAAAATCTTTAAAAATCTTCTTTCAGCCTTTTTAACCTCAGTATGAGAAAAGGGTTTAAGAGTTGTACAGTTGTTTCATCATCGCCTTCTTTTTCAAGTTTAAATAGATTTTCAGTTTCACATTTCACTCTGACAAGTGTTATTTTTGAGGCTTCAGCAGAAACTTTCTTTTTAACATCCTGTTACACGTTTTTAAAAATTGATTTTTCCCAGCCAACCAAAATAAACATGATTGCTATAACTGGGTACTGTGTATTTTCTCACATGTGCAGTATTATCTGTAATTGTGATTCTCAAAGTGTGGTCCCTGGAGTAGCAGCACCAGTAGCACCTAGGATCACCTAGAACACTATTAGGAATTAAATTATCCACCCCCATCAAAGACCTATTGAATCAAAAACTCTGGGGTTGAGGCCCGTGTCTTAACAAGCTCTCCTGGTGACCTGAGATAAGCTAAACTTTAAAAATCACTGGTCCACTGATCTCTAACTGTTGGTTCCCAGCTCTGGTTGAACATTAGAATCACCTGAGCACCTTTGAAAAACAAATTCTGGGGCTCATATATTCAACTTCGTTAGTATCTATTTAGACGCAGGCACTGGTAACATTTTAAGAGCTCCCCAGTTGAATCAAATAAACAATCAAGATTTTGAACCACTTGTCTACAATATTGCTTGTTGAATCTCTTTATAGAAGGGCAGAATTGTTACCTGTTTCAGAGAAGTAGGACGCAAGGACTATGTAATTCTTGGGTCATTTACTTCAAGTCAGCCCTTATGTGTGTTTAATTATATGAACACAAAATGTTCCAGTCCACCCAATCTGTTTCTTCACTACTAAACTCTATGGTGATGTCAATTTCTTTATATCCATTTTTTTAACTTCGTGAAATTTTGAATTAAAAAGAATGCCATCAAAATCTGGAATTACAATTATTTTTTACTTGTGTTTGGTTTTTGTCTGTCATGGTCAGTGGACCCATAGCTATCTTTCAGTGTGCATCGAAACTTGGAAAGGTATTCACCTGTGTCTGCTTGATACTTTGATGATATGCTTTGAGGAATGAAAAGTGGATGGTATTCATTTCATTGGACCACAAATCTCATAACAACCTATAGTGTACATGTTACAAATAATATGTGGAACTGTGATCAGTTGCAAATAGGTACATTAACCTGCAAATGGCTACATCAACCCAGAACCAGCTAGAGCTCTTCAAAACCATTAAGGCTGTTAGTTCTGACCAGAGATAAGCAGAATGAACAAATTCTTGCTGAACCGGAATCAGTCATGCTGCCTTTCGAAGTCTCCAAAGAAGGTTCATGAAATCCAAAGATTTCACTGATTTGTTTCCCTTTACATTGTTTTGCACACTCTGTCCCTTCCGTTTCAGAGAAACTTGAAGCTTGCATTGCTAAAGTAGTTTTTGGCTGGACTGTCCCTACTCTGGTTGACTTTGCAAAAAAATAAATAAATAAATAAAAAAGAGCTTAAAAGATTCTAAGGATTTGAGCTATGATAATTTGTCATTGTGGAAAGAGATAAGTCCCATTTTAGCTAGATGCAATTTAGATTAAAACAAAAACCAGAATAAAAGTACCTAAATTATTCAAACAAATAGGAAACTTAGCTCTATTTTTTCAGTCCACAACCTTAAGCATGCCTGAGAGACTTGGCTCCCCTAAAACAAAAGTTAGGCTATATCTCACAAGACTCTGACTGTTTTAAATTCAAAGACACAAATAAGAGTACAAAAACAACAACTAGAAGGGAGGGCTTATGTCTATATCACCCTTACGGCTTGCTAAATTTTGTTCCTTTTGATTTGTTTAAGCGTGTGAAGGATTAGAGAGACATCATAATAATCTTTCTATGTGATAAGAATATGTTTTGAAAAAAACTAATCTTAAATGAGTTCACAAGCTTATATATATATATATGGCATAACATATATGGCGTTATATATATGCCATATATATGTATATATATATGACAGGTTTAAAAAAATTAATCTGACTTCAAGACACTCTCTTGCTCAACTCTACAAATCTACACTGAGGCTCTCAGGATAATTCTTTGCAATGTTTATGTATACTGGTCTTTTTCCTGGATCTTTATCGAGTCAGTTCTCTCCTACCATCACTACACTGGAGTGGAAACTTTATGCAAACTTAAATGCATTCATTATATGAAAAGCAATTTAATTATTTTATAACAGTACAGGGAGGATATTTTAGCCATACAACTAAGTAATATTCCAAATGGGTAACTCACTGAAATGACACCATAAAATGACCCGAAAGATAAAAGCCATTTCCAAATGTTAATATAGAGTTTTGTGACTCCACCTATGGCATCCTGAAGGGCAAGGCAGTTAGAGCAGAGAATGTGCAATAACTTTCAAGAGTAAATGAAGGCTTGGAGCCTGATCTTCTACCCCATGGGCTGGAAGTTAAAGCCCATAAATCTCTTGCAGTGCAGAAAGAAAAAAGAAGAAGAAGTAGCCTTTTTGTTAAGAGGCAAAAGGGAAAAGGTTCTCTATTTTCAAATTCCAGATGTGCTGTGGAGGTGCCCTTTGGAGCTAGAATGGGTGCTAATTAGGCTATTTACATGAAACCCATGGTGGAGCATGATATTTAATAACATCATTTTGACAGATAATTAGAAGATAAATCACTCAAACTACAATGCTACTGTATTCTAAAAATATAATGCAAATACTGTTGACAGCATTTACAATTGCACCTGTTCATTTAATTTTTCAGTTAACACAAAAGAAAGCAGAAGGCAAATTTATTCACCAGCCAATCTAGCCGGCAAATTCTGGCAAGGGTTGAGCTTGGGCACACACCAATCTTGCATGAAATAGGACTCTGCTTCTCATTTATAGGGAACATTGAAAAGTTACACAATCTAATATGTGGTTTGGGGTCTTTTCTTATTAACTGATGGTAAATACTAGCCTTTGGGTCTTTGGGTTATGTGGGAAATACCAATACATGTTTATGGTATTCAAAGTTTTGCCCAGAAAGTGCTGCAAAGGCAAGTCTCTAAAGGTTTCTTATCCCCCTCCCAGTTGTTTAAATGCTTATAAAAACTTGTTTATGTATGCTGAGTCTTTTTCTAAAGCATTTATCTTTGGATGAAAGCGAAATAAAAATACCAGAGAAATGATGTAAGTAACTTATATGCTATTCTGAAAGTTCTATCAATTGGAATTTAAAATACAATTGGGATAAAAATCAGGAAAATTTTTGAATATTATTTTTCACTCAATCTTAAAGAGTTGAAATTTATGTTATATGAAACACCTATATTTTCATAGTGGCAAAATTATTTGCTATTTGCTATTTAGTTTTAAGCCAAAATTAGATAGCACCATATCTAGTCTTTGTTTTCCAACCCATATGTGTATGTGTGTGAATGTGCACCTATCAACAAGCTTATTTTTAAAAATTGGTTTTGTATGAAGTCAAGTGATAAGGTAGGTGTGGGAAGGGATATATAATTTAATCTGACTGCTGAAAGAAGTCTTGAAGGATTGGTCTATGTTATTAAATAGGCAAGAAATTCATCACCAGCAGTTTGCATTGCATTCTTGGGAAAAATCAAATTATACAATTATTTCTTACTGATTACTATACTTTCACATTGAGGAGATATAGAATACCAGCTTTATTTCTTTAAATTGTGTACCTTAAGATGTTTTTCTAAAGACTACTTTTTTTCTTGATTTTTACATATTAGCTGTGAATCATAGCCATTTTATATCATGTTTGCCCAAGAAATGTAATGTTTTAATACAGTGTTATACCTCAAAAAAGTATAAAGATTAAAATTATTATACCTTACTTTTCCTAGTATAATTAAAGTGCTGTGATTTCTTTATGATCCTAAATACAGATGATAGGCTAAGATTGGAAATGAAAACTGAGTCTCAGAAAGGTTAAGCAACTTACCCAAAGTGAATAGTGTGTGGCCAAAAAAAGTTTCTGAAACGTGGTTTCAGAAAAAAGTTTCTGCTTTTACTCCATGCCCTTTGTAGGTTCTAGGATTGGAAAATAAAAGTACCCTATTGCACCAGTGGTCTCCTGAGCTTTTGTAGTCACAACGTTCTTGAAATACAGTTCTTCTGTAGCCTAACCTCTCTGCAGCCACCTCTCCGGCCTTTTATACATTTTCTCCCACAAAATGTCACCTTAGTTCCAAAGTGCTCCCAAAAGATTGAACTGAACATCCAGAACAGAGCAGGATAAGAGCAGACATAATATTACGAAGGCTGAGTTAAACCTGATAACTCTTTTCATATAGTCAATTCATAAATGCAAGTGTACAGAACAACCAATGGGTGAAATAAAAGAAAATAAGAGTCCTATTACTTAGAAAGAGAGGAGCACAAAATTATATGTGTGTATGTGTGTAGGGGTGGGGTGTGCACATATGTTTCAGTCAAAGCCTAGTTAAACATTAAAAAAAAAAATTCTGGGCTCCAAGGGAGGTGATGGCCAAAGGGTACAAACTTTCAGTTATGCAAGATAAATATGTTCTGGAGCTCAATATACAGTATAGTGCCTACAAATATCAATATTGCATTCTATACTTAATATTTGCAGAAAGGGTAGGATTCATATTAAGTGTTACAATAATAAGAAGAAGAACGGAGACTGAAGATGATACATATGTCCTTGACAAACATAACCTATGGCCTTGATGGGGATAATTTCTCTGATGTATACTTATCCCCAAACTCATCAAGTTGTTACATTCAATATGTACAACTTTTTATGTATCAATTATACCTTAATAAAAAGATTTTTTATTATTATTATAATTTAAGTTTTAGGGTACATGTGCACAATATGCAGATTAGTTACATATGTATACATGTGCCATGCTGGTGTGCTGCACCCACTAACTCGTCATTTAGCATTACGTATATCACCTAAAGCTATCCCTCCCCCTTCCTCCCACCCCACAACAGTCCCCAGAGTGTGATGTTCCCCTTCCTGTGTCCATGTGTTCTCATTGTTCAATTTCCACCTATGAGTGAGAACACGCGGTGTTTGGTTTTTTGTTCTTGCGATAGTTTACTGAGAATGATGATTTCCAATTTCATCCATGTCCCTACAAAGGACATGAACTCATCATTTTTTATGGCTGCATAGTATTCCATGGTGTACATGTGCCACATTTTCTTAATCCAGTCTATCGTTGTTGGACATTTGGGTTGGTTCCAAGTCTTTGCTATTGTGAATAGTGCCGCAATAAACATATGTGTGCGTGTGTCTTTATAGCAGCATGATTTATAGTCCTTTGGGTATATACCCAGTAATGGGATGGCTGGGTCAAATGGTATTTCTAGTTCTAGATCCCTGAGGAATCGCCACACTGACTTCCACAATGGTTGAACTACTTTACAGTCCCACCAACAGTGTCAAAGTGTTCCTATTTCTCCACATCCTCTCCAGCACCTGTTGTTTCCTAACTTTTTAATGATTGCCATTCTAACTGGTGTGAGATGGTATCTCATTGTGGTTTTGATTTGCATTTCTCTAATGGCCAGTGAGGGTGAGCATTTTTTCATGTGTTTTTTGGCTGCATAAATGTCTTCTTTTGAGAAGTGTCTGTTCATGTCCTTTGCCCACTCTTTGATGGGGTTGTTTGTTTTTTTCTTGTAAATTTGTTGGAGTTCATTGTAGATTCTGGATTTAGCCCTTTGTCAGATGAGTAGGTTGCGAAAATTTTCTCCCACTTTGTAGGTTGCCTGTTTTCTCTGATGGTAATTTCTTTTGCTGTGCAGAAGCTCTTTAGTTTAATTAGATCCCATTTGTCAATTTTGGCTTTTGTTGCCATTGCTTTTGGTGTTTTAGACATGAAGTCCTTGCCCATGCCTATGTCCTGAATGGTAATGCCGACGTTTTCTTCTAGGGTTTTTATGGTTTTAGGTCTAACGTTTAAGTCTTTAATCCAACTTGAATTAAGTTTTCTATAAGGTGTAAGGAAGGGATCCAGTTTCAGCTTTCTCCATATGGCTAGCCAGTTTTCCCAGCACCATTTATTAAATAGGGAATCCTTTCCCCATTGCTTGTTTTTCTCAGGTTTTCCAAAGATCAGATAGTTGTAGATATGCGGCGTTATTTCTGAGGGCTCTGTTCTTTTCCGTTGATCTATATCTCTGTTTTGGTACAAGTACCATGCTGTTTCGGTTACTGTAGCCTTGTAGTATAGTTTGAAGTCAGGTAGCATGATGCCTCCAGCTTTGTTCTTTTGGCTTAGGATTGACTTGGCGATGCGGGCTCTTTTTTGGTTCCATATGAACTTTAAAGTAGTTTTTTCCAATTCTGTGAAGAAAGTCATTGGTAGCTTGATGGGGATGGCATTGAATCTATAAATTACCTTGGGCAGTATAGCCATTTTCATGATATTGATTCTCCCTACCCATGAGCATGGAATGTTCTTCCATTTGTTTGTATCCTCTTTTATTTCATTGAGCAGTGGTTTGTAGTTCTCCTTGAAGAGGTCCTTCACATCCCTTGTAAATTGGATTCCTAGGTATTTTATTCTCTTTGAAGCAATTGTGAATGGGAGTTCACTCATGATTTGGCTCTCTGTTTGTCTGTTATTGGTGTATAAGAATGCTTATGATTTTTGTACATTGATTTTGCATCCTAGACTGCTGAAGTTCCTTATCAGCTTAAGGAGATTTTGGGCTGAGACAATGGGGTTTTCTAGATATACAATCATGTCATCTGCAAACAGGGACAATTTGACTTCCTCTTTTCCTAATTGAATACCCTTTATTTCCTTCTCCTGCCTAATTGTCCTGGCCAGAACTTCCAACACTATGTTGAATAGGAGTGGTGAGAGAAGGCATCCCTGTCTTGTGCCAGTTTTCAAAGGGAATGCTTCCAGTTTTTGCCCATTCAGTATGATACTGGCTGTGGGTTTGTCATAGATAGCTCTTATTATTTTGAGATACATCCCATCAATTCCTAATTTATTGAGAGTTTTTAGCATGAAGGGTTGTTGAATTTTGTCAAAGGCCTTTTCTGCATCTATTGAGATAATCATGTGGTTTTTGTCTTTGGTTCTGTTTATATGCTGGATTACATTTATTGATTTGCGTATATTGAACCAGCCTTGCATCCCAGGGATGAAGCCCACTTGATCGTGGTGGATAAGCTTTTTGATGTGCTGCTGGATTCGGTTTGCCAGTATTTTATTGAGGATTTTTGCATCAATGTTCATCAAGGATATTGGTCTAAAATTCTCTTTTTTGGTTGTGTCTCTGCCCGGCTTTGGTATCAGGATGATGCTGGCCTCATAAAATGAGTTAGGGAGGATTCCCTCTTTTTCTATTGATTGGAATAGTTTCAGAAGGAATGGTACCAGTTCCTCCTTGTACCTCTGGTAGAATTTGGCTGTGAATCCATCTGGTCCTGGACTCTTTTTGGTTGGTAAGCTATTGATTATTGCCACAATTTCAGAGCCATTATTGGTCTATTCAGAGATTCAACTTCTTCCTGGTTTAGTCTTGGGAGGGTGTATGTGTTGAGGAATTTATCCATTTCTTCTAGATTTTCTAGTTTATTTGCGTAGAGGTGTTTGTAGTATTCTCTGATGGTAGTTTTTATTTCTGTGGGATTGGTGGTGATATCCCCTTTATCATTTTTTATTGCATCTATTTGATTCTTCTCTCTTTTCTTCTTTATTAGTCTTGCTAGCAGTCTATCAATTTTGTTCATCCTTTCAAAAAACCAGCTCCTGGATTCATTAATTTTTGAAGGGTTTTTTGTGTCTCTATTTCCTTCAGTTCTGCTCTGATTTTAGTTATTTCTTGCCTTCTGCTAGCTTTTGAATGTGTTTGCTCTTGCTTTTCTAGTTCTTTTAATTGTGATGTTAGGGTGTCAATTTTGGATCTTTCCTGCTTTCTCTTGTGGGCATTCAGTGCTATAAATTTCCCTCTACACACTGATTTGAATGTGTCCCAGAGATTCTGGTATGTTGTGTCTTTGTTCTCGTTGGTTTCAAAGAACATCTTTATTTCTGCCTTCATTTCGTTATGTACCCAGTAGTCATTCAGGAGCAGGTTGTTCAGTTTCCATGTAGTTGAGTGGTTTTGAGTAAGTTTCTTAATCCTGAGTTTTAGTTTGATTGCACTGTGGTCTGAGAGACAGTTTGTTATAGTTTCTGATCTTTTACATTTGCTGAGGAGAGCTTTACTTCCAAGTATGTGGTCAATTTTGGAATAGGTGTGGTGTGGTGCTGAAAAAAATGTATATTCTGTTGATTTGGGGTGGAGAGTTCTGTAGATGTCTGTTAGGTCTGCTTGGTGCAGAGCTGAGTTCAATTCCTGGGTATCCTTGTTGACTTTCTGTCTCGTTGATCTGTCTAATGTTGACAGTGGGGTGTTATAGTCTCCCATTATTTTTAAAAAATTTTTTAATAAATAATACTTCTGAGCTATTGTGCCAGAGTTGGGAATGGAAAAAAAATAGTAGTCTGGTTATAGTTCATTTTTGTTTTTCTGACATATACCACTGTCTTGGTCCCATTCTGCAAAGAGTGCTACTTTTTTAGAAGTTTTCCATCAATTTTAAATTGACTGCTATGTTTGGATCACGAAAAAAACATTAAGTAATGTTGCTGAGTCATCACACTGCTTGTTGTATTGTGGCGTCTCTCTCACCCTACCTGTCTAAACAGAATCAGATCACAGAAAATTCTCTTTGTATTCACACCACAGGGCAGGGAGTGAATAAAGCATGTGGTACTTTTTACTTAATTTCTAGTAACTTCTAAGAAAATTTAATGTATTTTTTCTTACAATATAGTGAACTAGATGGAACAGCAGTCCCCACCCTTTTTGCCACCAGGGATTAGATTCGTGGAAGACAAGTTTTCCACAGACTGGGGGTGAAGGGGGCTGGGTGGGGGAAGGTTTTGGGATAAAACTGTTCCACCTCAGATCATCAGGCAATAGAGTGTCATAAGGAGTGTGTAAGCTAGATCCCTTGCATGCACAGTTTACACTAGGGTTCGTGCTCCTAAAAGAATCAAATGCCAGCACCGATCTGACAGAAGGTGGAGCTCAGGTGGTAATGCTTGCTCACCTCCTCCTGTGCGGCCCAGTTCCTAACAGACCTGGGACTTGGGATGTGTACTGCTCTGCAGCCCCTGAGGGCTGGTTGGTTGAAGAGCAGTCTGGTAATGATCGCTCCCTAAAATCTTCTAGCATATACTTGATCAATTACTTCAGATGTTTCCAGTAAAGTGGAGGAATTTTTGGTTGAGATTAAGCCTTCCCTTGTTGATGAATCTCTGTTAAATGATACCAACCTGGAAGTGGCTGTCAGTGGCAGGAGATGACTTGGGAGGACTGACCCAGTGAGAAACATGGTGGCGGGGGAAGTGGTAGGAAGGAAGGCAAAATTGATCAAGGTAGAACATTAGTGTATTAGTCAGTTCTTGCATTGCTATAAAGAACTATCTGAAACTGCATAATTTATAAAGAAAAGAGGTTTCATTGGCTCACAGTTCCACAGGCTGTACAGAAAGCTTGGATGGGGAGGCCTCAGGAAACTTACGATCATGGCAAAAGGCAAAGGGGAAGCAAGCCATGTCCTACATGGCCAGAGCAGGAAGGAGAGAGAGAGAAGGGGGAAGTGATAGACACTTTTAAACAACCAGATCTGGAGCGAACTCACTCACTATCACAAGAGCAGCAAGTGGGAAGTCCATCCCATGATCCAATCACCTCCCACCAGGCCCTTCCTCCAACATCCATGACTACAATTAGACATGAGATTTGGGTAGGGACACAAATATAAACCATATCAATTAGTAAAGTAAAAAGAGACTGCATTGGATTAAACAGCTTCCAAAGATAAATGTTAGTATCCTTTATTTCCTTGCTTCAGGCTGATAGATACAGATAATTGAATTTTAGAAGGGACCTATTGACGCTGAGCACATCATATTACTAAGGTCAAAAAATGTCTTCTTCAATATACAAAGCAGAAGCGTTCAATATTTCTCTCTCTCTCTCCGTGTGTGTGTGTGTGTGTGTTAAATATGAACTCCTATTAATCTAAACATAAATCACTTTGAGAATATATATATATATATATATATATATATATATATATATATATATATACACAAATCAGTGAACCATTCCCAAGTTTTGTTGAAGCCAACACTGAACTTACCTGTGGGGTTTTAGCATCCACCCATTTCCATTTTTTAAATTATTATTATTCTTTAAGTTGGGGGATACATATGCAGAATGTGCAGGATTGTTACATAGGTATACACATGCCATGGTGGTTTGCTGCACCCATCAACCTGTCATCTACATTAGGTATTTCTCCTAATGCCATCCCTCCCCTAGTCCCTCACCCCCTGACAGGCCTCGGTGTGTGATATTCCCCTCCCTGTGTCCATGTGTCCTCATTGTTCAGCCCCCACTTATGAGTGAGAATATGTGGTGTTTGGTTTTCTGTTCCTGTGTTAGTCTGCTGAGAATGATGTTTTCCAGCTTCATCCATGTCCCTGCAAAGGACATGAACTGATTCTTTTATGGCTGTGTGGTATTCCACGGTGTATATGTGCTACATTTTCTTTACCCAGTCTATCATTGATGGGCATTTCGGTTGGTTCCAAGTCTTTGCTATTGTAAACAGTGCTGCAATAAACATACGTGTGCACGTGTCTTTATAGCAGAATGATTTATAATCTGTTGGGTACATACCCAGTAATGGGATTGCTGGGTCAAATGTTATTTCTGGTTCTAGATCCTTGAGGAATCACCACACTGTCTTCCACAATGGTTGAACTAATTTACTCTCCCACCAACAGTGTAAAAGCATTCCTTTTTCTCCACACTGTCTCCAGCATCTGTTGTTTCCTTTTTAATGATTGCCATTCTAACTAGTGTGAGGTGGTATCTCATTGTGGTTTTGATTTGCATTTCTCTAGTGACCAGTGATGATGAGCTTTTTTTCATATGTTTGTTGGCCACATAAATGTCTTCTTTCAAGAAGTGTTTGTTCATATCCTTCACCCACTTTTTGATGGGGTTGTTGTTTTTTTTTCCTGTAAATTTGTTTATATCCTTGTAGATTCTGGATGTTAGCCCTTTGTTAGGTGAATAGATTTCAAAAATTTTCTCCCATTCTGTAGGTTGCCTTTCACTCTGATGATAGTTTCTTTTGCTGTGCAGAAGCTCTTTAGTTTAGTTAGATCCCATTTGTCAATTTTGGCTTTTGTTGCCATTGCTTTTGGTGTTTTAGTCATGAAGCCTTTGTCCACGCCTATGTCCTGAATAGTATTGCCTAGGTTTTCTTCTAGTGTTTTTATGGTTTTAGGTCTTATGTTCAAGTCTTTAATCCATCTCGAGTTAATTTTTGTGTAAAGTGTAAGGAAGGGGTCCAGTTTCAGTTTCCTGCATATGGCTAGCCTGCTTTCCCAGTACCATTTATTAAATAGGAAATCCTTTCACCATTGCTTGTTTTTGTCAGGTTTGTCAAAGATCAGATGATTGTAGATGTGTGGTATTACTTCTGAGGTCTCTGTTCTGTTTCATCAGTCTATATATCTGCTTTGGTATCAGTACCATGCTGTTTTGGTTACTGTAGCCTTGTAGTATAGTTTGAGGTCAGGTAGCGTGATGCCTCCAGCTTTGTTCATTTTGCTTAGGATTGTCTTAGCTATATGGGCTCTTTTTTGGTTCGATATGAAATTTAAATTAGCTTTTTCTCATTCCAGGAGCCGGTTTTTTTAAAGATTAACAAAATAGGTAGACTACTATCCAGATTAATAAAGAAGAAAAGAGAGAAGAATAAAATAGACACAATAAAAAATCATAAAGGGGATATCACCACTGATCCTACAGAAATACAAACTACCATCAGAGAATACTATAAACACCTCTACACAAATAAACTAGAAAATCTAGAAGAAATGGATAAATCCTGGACACATACACCCTTCAAAGACTAAACCAGGAAGAAGTCGAATCCCTGAATAGGCCAATAACAAGTTCTGAAGTTGAGGCAGTAATTAATCGCCTAGCAATAAAAAAAAAAAAAAAAAAAAAGACCAGACGGATTCACGGCTAAATTCTACCAGAGGTACAAAGAGGAGTTAGTACCATTGCTTCTGAAACTATTGCAAACAATAGAAAAACAGGGACTCATCCCTAACTCATTTTATGAGGCCAGAATCATCCTCATACCAAAACCTGGTACAGACACAACAGAAAAGAAAATTTCAGGCCAGTATTCCTGATGAACATCGATGCGAAAATCCTCAGTTAAATACTGGCAAACCGAATTCAGCAGCACATCAAAAGCTTATCCACGACAATCAAGTCAGCTTCATCCCTGGGATGCAAGCCTGGTTCAACATATGCAAATCAATAAATGTAATCCATCACATAAACAGAACTAATGACAAAAACCACGGGATTATCTCAACGGATGCAGACAAGGCCTTCGATAAAATTCAACATTCTTCATGCTAAAAACTTTCAATAAACTAGGTATTGATGGAACCTATCTCAAAATAATAAGAGCTATTTATGACAAACCTGCAGGCAATATCATACTAAATGGGCAAAAGCTGGAAGCATTCCCTTTGAAATCAGCACAAGACAAGGATGCCCTCTCTCACCACACCTATTCAACATAGTATTGGAAGTTCTGGCCCAGGCAATCAGGCAAGAGAAAGAAATAAAGGTATTCAAATAGGAAGAGAGGAAGTCAAATTGTCTCTGTTTGCAGATGACATGATTGTGTATTTAGAAAACCCCATCATCTCAGTCCAAAATCTCCTTAAGCTGATAAGCAACTTCAGCCAAGTCTCAGGATACAAAATCACTGAGTAAAAATCACAAGCATTCCTATACACCAATAATAGACAAACAGAGCCAAATCATGAGTGAACTCCCATTCACCATTGCTACAAAAAGAATAAAATACCTAGGAATCCAACTTACAAGGGATGTGAAGGACCTCTTCAAAGAGAACTACAAACCACTGCTCAAGGAAATAAGAGAGGACACAAACAAATGGCAAAACATTCCATGCTCATGGATAGGAAGAATGAATATCATGAAAACGGCCATACTGCCCAAAGTAATCAACTTTATAATAACCATAATATAATAAAAAAATTCAGATGTATATTCTCCTATTTAGTAGTCATCTAATTAAGTTTTCTTAAATATCTGCGAATGAATATGTCAGGCCTTTTACTAGGCAGTAGAGATACATCTGAATAAGTAGTAATCCCTGTTCTGAAGAAGTTTACATCTTTCTAATTTTCCATTTCAAAGTGCAGAAGACTTAGGAAAATGCTACATTATATAAATTTGGTGTTCTCCATAGTTTTAGATTTTTATTTTTGGAACAGTACAGCTTTGATTCTGACTTCCCATATTTTAGCTCTTCGTTTATAAATAAACAGCCAGATCATAATAAAACTGCTCATAAAAAACTCCTCACATCTTACTTTTTTTGTTTTGGAACTCTAACTACTTAATAATTGAATGGGACTGAATAATGAATCAAATACTAAGTCTATGTTAAATGCTTAAAAATACATTTCATTTCCTCTTAATATTCTATTTGGAGAAGGTGTTTTGGGAAAGACAAGTCTATCATTTTCTCAGACACACTGAAAATAAGAAAAAGAGGTTTTGTTGTTGTTGTTTTGTTTTGTTTTTGAGAAGGAATCTCTGTTTGTCACTCAGGCTGGAGTGCAGGGGCAGGATCTCAGCTCACTGCAACCTCCGCCTCCCAGGTTCAAGTGATTCTCCTGCCTTAGCCTCCCGAGTATATGGGATCACAGGCATGCACCACCATGCTCAACTAATATTTTTTGTATTTTTAAAAGAGATGAGGTTTCACCTTGTTGGCCAGGCTGGTCTTGAACTCCTGACCTCAAGTGATCCACCCACCTGGGCCTCCCAAATTGCTGAGATTACAGACGTGAGCCACAGCCATCGCACCTGGCCTGAAAATAAAGGGAAAGTTTTACTAAAATTTTGGAGGATATAATTGCAATGTGTCTTATTTGCTTGCTGCATTCTTCTTTTCATATACACAATCATTTTATGTTATATATGAAGTATATGAATCATCATGACAAATCCCACAGACACCGTGGCATGTATAACAGTCAGGTTAGCATAGAGTTGTGTTTAAAATACAATTTGGATAATTACATTGTCATGAATTGTTTTTATTGAATAATGTTGTCCTTCATGATTTCAATGTGAGATGGCATTTGCTACCATACAAATAATTTATGGAAGATTACAAAACTAGTAAAAATGTATGATACTTCAATAAAAAATGTATATATCAACTAAATTGTTATCTCCATTTCATAAATATTTCTCTTGAAATGTAAGAACCTTTTAAAATTGTGATTACTCTAAATGACTAAAAACTAAAATATGAGCAAAGTTTGACGTAAATTAAAATCTATGAGCTGTGAAATACCTAATAGGCCCCAAAATGAAAAGTTTCTGAAAAATCCTTTATGAAAGTAAACAAAAAAGTTATTTTATATGACAGTTAATATTTATGTCAACTTGACTGGACTAAGTTATGCCCAGATAGCTGCTAAAATATTATGTCTGGGAGTATCTGTGAGGATGTTTCCAGAAGAAATTAACTTAAATTGGTAGATTTAGTATAGGAGACTTGCTCTCAAGGTGTGCCTCATTCAATCCATTGAGGGCCTAAATCAAACAAAAAAGGCAGAAGAGGGGTGAATTCCCTCTCTGTGTTTGAGCTGAGACATCCATTTTTCTTCTGCCCTCAAATATCAGTGTTCCTGGTCCCAGGCTTTGGGATTCTGACCAGGACCCCATTCCTACCCATGCTTTCTCAGACCTTTAGACAGAATGAATTACACAACCAGCTTTTCTGGTTCTCCAGTTTGCAGATGACAGGTTATGGGACTTCTTGGCCTCCATAACCATGTGAGCCAATTTCCAAAATCAAAATCAAAATATATATATGAAGAACAATAAATGTATACAATGTACCATTATTAATTGGGGTTCTCCAGATAATACAGAACCAATTATATATGTATATGATGTATAATTTATAAAATTATATATTGTATATAATATACATAATTCATATAATTATATATTATATACAATATATAATTATATATAATATATAATTGTATAATTATACATTATATATATAATTGTATAATTATACATTATATATATACAATTATGACATGTAACTGGCAACAACAACATAAAGACAGCAACTGCCTGAAGCAGATACTGCTCTTGGGTTGTCATAAACTAGAAGCCTGTGAATGTGGAAGGAAACCAAGACTTCTGAGGAGGGGGTGTAGCTGGGTAGACTAAAAGCTCCTGTGGGGCAGGGCTCACAGAGGTAGAACTTGGAACTTAATTGAGGGGCTGCTGCTTGATAGTTGTTAGTTATAATTAATATATATATAATATATAGTATATATAATACATATGTAACATGTAATATATAGTATATAATACATATGTAACATGTAATATATAGTATATAATACATATGTAACATGTAATATATACTGTATATAATACATATGTAACATGTAATATATACTGTATATAATACATATGTAACATGTAATATATAGTATATAATACATATGTAACATGTAATATATAGTATATAATACATATGTAATATGTAAGATATACTGTATATAATACATATGTAATATGTAAGATATATTGTATACAATACATATGTAATATGTAAGATATATTGTATACAATACATATGTAATATGTAAGATATATTGTATACAATACATATGTAATATGTAAGATATATTGTATACAATACATATGTAATATGTAAGATATTATATACAATACATATGTAATATGTATTGTATATTATATACAATACATATGTAATATGTATTATATATTATATACAATACATATGTAATATGTATTATATATTATATACAATACATATGTAATATGTGTATTACATATTACATATGTATTATATACAATTATACATATTATATATATACATATATATATATATTTGGTTCTGTATTCTCTGGAGAACCCCAACTAATATCTTCCCTTTGCTCATGTTTTAAAGCAGCTCTGTAGGAGACTGACTGTCATGCTTGGAAAACATGTCCTATCATAAGATTCTGTCTCCAGTTTCCAACCTAGCATGAATACTCTTTCTCCTACGACTCATGCAGAGGAATGAAAGAAGAAATGTGTCGAAAATCAAGACACTGAGAGGACACCCTCAGCTCTTAGTAGCTGTTGGAAATTGTTATCGGGAGAAAGTCTACTCTTTGGTCTGGGGCAAGAGGCTTCAAGGCTGGCTGTGAAAAGATGAAATAGAAAAGAACTTGGAATTCTGCCATGTTTCTCCCCTCCATTGTCTAGAAAAGTGTGGCCCATATCTGAACCAGGGATGGAAGCGTGTCAGGACTCAAGAGTTATGTTTGATCCCATTCTGGACACCTGAGGGCTGAAAGAAAATAAATCATTATAAGTGGAGCGATGATGAAAAGCATTTGCTTGAGGGCCAGAAGAAAAGTCCAAGGGTCACAGACTCAAATGCATGTAGAGTCTAGGCTATTTATATTAATGAAGGCAATAGACATGTCAGAGAAAGTGAGACCTGAGTGTGTAGTGGTAAATTGAAACTTACTTCTCCTTCTAGAAAGCCAAGAGCCCATTTAGTACCAACAGATGGTTGCTATGTTGTGAGCCCAGTAATGTCAGATCTTCCGATATTTCAAGGAAAGTCAGAGGTTTAATTTTTCTTAGAAATTTACCAACATTTAAGTGTTGCTTCATTTTTTAACTAAGTGAAAGCCAAATGAAACACATCTGTGATCATTTATGGTCCCTCTTATCTATCTAGGTCCATTCTGAACACAACAGACAGAATCATATTTTTAATACACAAATCAGATTGCTGAACATTCTCTAGGGTCCCCCCATTTCACCTGGAATAAAATAAAACATAATTTCCTGTCTCATATGATCTGTCTCATGCCTACGTTTCCAAAATGCTTTCCTCATGCCAGGATGGTTTTTTAACATTTGTTGTTCTCTCTGCCCAGAACGTGATTACATCAGATCTTCACAAAGCTTCTTCTCATCTGTGTGAACTCTGTTCAGTTGTTCTTTCCTTGGACCACGTTTCTAATACAGCCTCCCTCACACCCACCTCTTTCCTAGCACAAGCTTTTTTTCTCCTTTTTGTTCTTTTTTTTCTTCACAATCTATCTGGAATAATAGAATTTATTTATCCTTTTATTTTGTCATTGATTCTAGAATATAAGGTCTATGAAAGCAAAGATTTTGTTTTGCTCATAGCTGTGTTTGGCATAATTTGTTCTGCTGGATATTAAGCTTTTACTCTCAGCTCCAAATCCACCCTTCTAAATTCTACTACATGAGGCTAGAACTTGGCAGACCACCCTCCTGCCTTGCCAGCTAGATTGTTGTTAGCTTCTGCCAGGCAAGAGCACTGAAATATATTAGAAGGCAGGAAGGTGGAGAACAGACTTGCTTTTTCCTATTTTCCTGCTGTTCTGGCAGCAGTGGTTGATTCCAGTTTCCAGCTTTTTCCCACATCCCCACAACCAGCTTCACAGAACCCCATCTGAGACACTAACAACTGTCAGACAGCAGCCCCTCAATCAAGTTCTGAATTCCACTTCTGTGAGCCCTTCCCCATAGGACGCTTTCATCTCCACCCCGCTATAGCCCTCCTCAGAAGTCTTGGTTTCCTTCCACTTTCGCAGGCTTCTAGTTTCTAACAACCCAAGCCTCTTCCCTCTGATCTCCCAGCCCCAGGGCAGTATCTGCTTCAGGCGGTTGCTGTCTTTACCTTGTTGTTACATGTTACATCATTGTTCCCTTTTACAGTTTCAGTCCTTTAATACCTGTTTCATCAATCCTGTTACAAAATGCTCTCTTAACTAGTGTGATTTCTGTTTTCCTTACTGGGCCTCTACTGATACAGTAGGTATTTAATAAATATTTAACACATTGATGAATAAATGAATGTGGCCAGCAGACATCTACTTTTTAAGATATGCCCTAGAGATCCTACTTACGAATTTCTTGTGACAATGAATCATCCTTACACACACACAACCATGGCAGATTTTTCCTTGGAGCCACTTGAATGCCTTGGTCAAATGCTGTGTGCTCCATCTGCTTGTACTCTACCTCCAGGGCCGGATTCTGATCTTTAGAGGACCTTAGTCATTGAGGAGATTAAAGTGTCTTGAATGGGTAATTCAAAATAAAATATCTATATAAAGAGATAGAGGCATGGTCATACACATGTATAAAATAAGTGTAAGACTAGCAAAGCTATTTTCTCGTACCGATTACTTCAATCTTTTTTAACAAATTTATTTGCTTTTTGTCTTTTTTTTTTTCTTTTTTGAGATGGAGTTTTGTTCTTTGCTGCCCAAGCTGGAGTGCAATGATGCGATCTCGGCCCGCTGCGACCTCCGCATGCCAGGTTCAAGCAATTCTCCTGCCTTATCCTCCCAAGTAGCTGGGATTACAGGCAGGCACCACCACTCCGGGCTTCTCCATGTTGGTCAAGCTGGTCCCAAACTCCCAACCTCAGGTGATCCTCCCACCTTGGCCTCCCAAAGAGCTGGGATTACAAGCATGAGCCACCGTGCCCTGCCAAAAATTTATTTTCATATCTAATTCCTCTCAGAAAATTATCCTCCCCTTTCACTTTTAGATGTCTCTGCTTTCCTGATATCCTTATCATGCATTCTGTCTATTGCATAATTCAGAATTTATTAACAGTCTTCAAATAACTACAGGAAGAAAACATCCAAAGACATAAAGCTCTAGAATGATTCAGGTAGACTCTGAATTTTACCTTCATTGCTTGACCCTCTGGAGAACCTGGACTCATCTTTAGATAGGCTTTTGTTTAATTTCCTGAAGCTCTTACATTTATTGAGTGTTTATTATTTGCTATTGCCCATGCCAGAAACTTTATATATATCATCGCATTTTAGTCTCACAAAACTACTATGAATTAGAAACTATTTACTCTTATTTATGCCCTGACAGAATCTAATAGAGTGCTGAGTACCCCCAGGTACTCCATGAACTATGATTTTGCCGCTCAATATTTTAAGAGTTTACAATGTGCCAAGAGTTCCTCAAGTTACTTTGCATGTATTAACTTATTTAATCATTAAAACAATATTTTTACCCTGATCGTGCAGATGAGAACACTGATATGCAGAAAATACCTCACCCAAGTTCACCCAGTGAAATAATGGCAGAAAGGGGATTTGAAACCCAGCAGTCTTGGTTTAAACATTCACATACGTCTAACTAGAAAATGACATGTAAATAGCTTTATTAAATTTGCCCGATCTAAACTGAGTTAATGCTTTGTAAATTAGTGTCTTCAAATAAAACCTGTGTTGTGCTGTTCAGTGTCTCATGGATGATCTAACTTATGGTCCTCAAAATGTTTAAATATGAGTCCTTCCCTCAGCATCAGTGTTGGTGGCCCTACTTTCAATTCCTCTTAATTGACAGTATAGATGACAAAGTGCTCTGATTAAGCCAGTACTTTTTAGTTCTTGCAAAAATTCTTCAATTCCTTCTTATCATCTGTAAGACAAAAATCCAAAATCCACAACTTGACCTGGCCTGCACAGCCCCAGCCTCCTGCAATGATTACGGTCTTGCCACATGACTCTTCCAGTTTTCCCTGCAGGTCGGGAGCCTTCACGTGGAGGCATTGCCTCTGCTGAGAATGGTTCTCCCCTTCCCCTTCCATCTGTAACTAGTAATCCCCACTCATGCTTTAGATCTCAAATGTAACTTCATCTAAGAACTCTTTCTTAATCCTCCAATTTTCACCAGGTCTCCTGTAATTCAACCTAGTGGTTCCCTAAGCGTCTCCTTCAGAGCACCTATTATTTCATTACAAAATTAGATGTGTATTTAGTTGTTAAGCACCTATCTCTGACAAAAACAGAGACACTTCTGAGAGCACAGACTGTCTGTTTCATTCACTCCTGTATCCTCAGCACTTATTACTACGTAAAAGCAGGTGGGCACTTTTAGATTTCCATGACATAGACAGCTTTATCAATCTTCATCTGATATACAGGATGTAAGTTTCTATTGTCCCATGAATCTTTGAAACAAGTGACTAATATTAATAACACCAATAATAGCTAACACTTAATGAGCAGTTTCTATTTTCCAGGCACAATTTTAAGAGCTTTGAAAATTGGAACTCAATTCATCTTTACAACATTGTGAGATTGGTACTATGAGCTATGAGATTGGTACTATTAAGTGTTCTGCTCAACACATATATGCTACCCTCTAGCCAGGGGTTCAAAGATAGTGAAAAATTAGATGCTGCTCCCTTTTGATCCAGAATAAACCCTATGGCCATGACTTAGTTCAAAATGATTCTCAGAAATCTTTCACTTGCCGAACAACTGGCCCAGCAGTTGAATATCCTTGGGGTTTCAGACCAGAGTATAAGTTGTCCTCAACCTCTGAGCAGTGATCACTAAGGTGAGAGGTTATGGCTGCAAGGAACCCCAAATTCAGCACATACAAAATGCAAATAGAAGTCAAAATAAATAGCATTCCTTACAGAAAAGTGCCATTGTTTTTCAAATCTGAGTGAACATTATGACTAGTAAACTTCAAATTCATTTGAAACTGTTTCTCTGTTAATCACAATTCTCGTTATTTTCTAAACACTGAAAGAACTACCCTTATGGCTATTGTAAACGATTCTCATAGTCAAATAGTTCAGGAGCTACTGCTACAGATAATCCATGAAGGACTATAGACCATTATATCAGTTTTATTTCAACACTTACATCGCAACACATTCACACAACTTAGATATGACAAATGTACTAACTATATCTACATGTCATAAATGATCTATACAAATGTACCTGAACTACATAGCAATCTTCCAACACCTTTCTCTAGCTTCCAGAGCTCTTTCACTCAGATAAAAAATACCTGGTCTTCTTAGTTTAACAAACCATAAACAAACACTGTAAAGTTTTCAAAATTAATAATCACTTTCCCATATCTCTGATTCAAGATACTGTCATCACCGTCTCTATATTTTTTGGAATTAAAATTAGATTAATTACTACATAGTGATTTAAATTAAGAAGAGGTGGGATGCAAGTTCTAAATAATACTGTAATCTAAAATCATCTTTCTTAAGAATGTGGCCATCACAGCGTAGAGACACATGCATGTTCCTCAAAGAATACTACAAAAAACAGACTATAATCCACTTGCTCTACTGAGCATATACAAATAATTTTACATTTTAGGAAGTCATGATCTATGTCCAGTAACACATACTAGTTCCTTGGGGTTGCATGTAAAGATAGAACCACTTTCCAGGTTTGGCTCTGGAAAATTTAGAGAAAGGGGATAGCAAAAGGAGAGACAGAGAAAGACTATGACTAATAGCAAGACAAATATGGGGAATAAAGAAGTTTTTAGATTTCTAGGACATTAAAGAAATTTTCAAGGTTCATCTGACTTAAATCATAAGAAACAATGGATGCAAATTCCTAATGCACCTTGAGTTTTTGAACAAATAAATTATAATACCAATTATACCTAAAAGTCAATTAACAAGCAAACTAGTAAAATAAATAGCATATACAATGGAGCAAAGTAAGGAAAAAAAAAAAAGAGTGATACCTGTTGTCCAATGAGTGCAGTTTTAAATAGATAGAGGAAAATCTCAGGGACAAAGTGACATTTGTGCAAAGACCTGGCTGTAATGAAGATTGAAGTCATGAGGATGTGCCTTTCCTATCAGAGAGAACAAATCTGGGAATCTAAGAAGTGTAACTAAATTTAGAAAAAACATTGTATAATACACATTTTTGTCCTCAGACTTTAGTTCCACTATGTGTGGGTTTCACCCCTTTGTATTGAGTTCAGATATAATAATCAAAATTGAGACTGAGAATTTGGAGGGAAAATTACACCTGTTTTCAACTAATTTGGTTTTTCGTGTTGTGTTGCATATTTCATGTATTTGAATATTGGTTTTTCAGCTGTAACCCAAAAGAGCCCCTCTGGAAATGACATAGTACATCTCTGCGGAATATATTTCCTGCATTTAAAAAATACACAATAAAAAAGTAACTCCATAGTGTCTGTGTTCCATCAACCATAGCCTATTTTCTAATTGCAATACATATATGCTCATTTTAAAGTTGATTTTCTCTATATTTAAACATCTTAACAGACTTATTTTTAGATCTTTGCTTAGCTTGACTTTATTCCATTTAGAAGAAGAGTATTTTGATATTTTGGAGAAATTTGTATGTTTATAATTAACTATTAAACATGGGACTGTATTTAAAATAAAAACTATTTTAAGGGGAGAAAAGAAGGAAGGAAGGAAGGAAGGGAGGGAGGAAGGGAAAGAAAGAAAGAAAAAAAAGATAAAGAAAGAAAGAAAGAGAAAGAAAGAAAGAAAGAACGAAAAGAAAGAAAGAAAGAGAAAGGGAAATAAAGAAAGAATCCTGTTTTCACAAACTCAATTTGAAGAAGATAAACTTATAACTCTAAATTTGCAAGTATCTTCAACGTGCCTGGTGTTTTACATAGAAGGAAACAAAGCTCAAGATGTTACATTGGTAATAATAAGTTAACTAAGCAAGCATGTTAAATTATTAAATTTGGAGAATACATTGTGCTTATTATGTTACTTACCCTTGCAGTGAACTAGAAAATGAATGTGGTCATTCCAGACTGGTTAAATTGGAAATATATTTTATACAGATGTGTCTAATGTAGTTTCCTGGCAGAGGAATAATGCACACAACTTATATTTATAAGTATACAAATCTGGTTTTATATTACAATGCAGTTCTGTAAAATCAGATTTCTCCCTCTGCACTTTGGTTTTCACTTTCAGGATATATTTACCTCCTTTTATCATTTAAAGTATTTTTATTAAAACACTATTTTTTCCAGCTCCTTCAGAGCTGGTTTCATTTATGCGCAGGCTGAGGGTTGGGAATTGAATAGGAGGGAATTTAAGAATAAACAGTGAGTGATCTATTTAAAACCAAGGGATTCACCCTCCTTAATTAGTGCTAAATTGATTTTTACAAAATCCTATTACTGCTGCCAACTTAGTTGAAATTCCAGTTCTTTTTCATTTTGTTTGGATCTTTTTTAATGCTAACTAATTGTATTCCCATCTGTTAAGATAGCTAGACAGCACTAATGTGTCCATTTCAGTTCCTTTGACCATGTTCATTAGATTAATCTAGCCGTGAAGACAATGAAACACTTATCTAGACTAACTGTCCATTAACTTCTCTGATATCTTGGACTTTAAATGTATGTGTGTGTCTGCAGGTGCATATGTGTGTTTGTGTGTGTGTATTATATTGGTTTAGTTAGTTTTAGTGCATTTATTTTGAAGGAAATTTCAGTGAACTAGATTTATTATGCAAATAAAATAAATTTTTGTTACATTTACTTTGGGGTTAATTAATACTAGCCATTATTCTCCACTTCAGAACCCAGAATAGAGTGCACTATAGACTGAAAGTTTGTGTCCCCCGAAAGTTGCATGTTGAAACCCAATTCCCTTTGTGATGGTATTTGGAGGTGAGGCCTTTGGGAGGTATTTGGGTCATGAGGCTGGATCCCTCATGAATGAAATTAGTGGCCTTATAAAAGGGACCCCAGAAAGCTGTCTTGTCCCTTCTGGCATGTGAGGGACACAAGAAGACAGTCGTCTGAGAACTAGGAAGTGAGCCCTCACTAGACACCAGATCTCCTGGAACCTTGATCTTGGGCTTCCTAACCTCCAGAACTCTGAGAAGAAAATGTATGTTGTTTATCAGCCCTCCAGTCTATGGTATTCTGTTATGGCAGCCTTAATGGACTAAGGCAAAGTAAGTCAAAAACTATTCCATTGAAAGACTTGAAGTTTTAATGTGATAGCAACACAAAGGAAGCATGGAATGGAGTAAATAGTTCAAAATTAAATCACTGTTTATCAGTGCAAAAGTGCCATTGGATTGCTATTCTGGTACTAAAGGTAACTAAGACTTACGCTACTTCTCTGGGCATCCTATAAAAGAATAATTAGTTACCTTTTTTTTTTTTGAGACAGAGTCTGTCTCTCTCTGTTGCCCGGGCTGGAGTGCAGTGGCGTGATCTCGGCTCACTGCAAGCTCCACCTCCTGGGTTCATGCCATTCTCCTGTCTCAGCCTCCCAAGCAGCTGAAACTACATGTGTTCGCCACCACGCGCAACTAATTTTTTTTTTGTATTTTTAGTAGAGACGGGGTTTCACCGTGTTAGCCAGGATGATCTCGATCTCCTGACCTCATGATCCACCCACCTCGGCCTCCCAAAGTGCTGGGATTACAGGCATGAGCCATTGCACCCAGCCAGTTAGTTAACAATTTTCTCAAGCCAAAACTCAGAAAGTCTGGGTGTCAGATCACTTCTGGAATATATTATTACCAGTAGATTATTATGTAATAAATAAGAAAGTACACATCCCAAATTGGGCCTTTCATTTACCTTCAGTTGGTCCAAAGTGCAGTATGCTAAGAGGGATGAAAAGCACATTGAGATCGCACTGGGTATGTCAATGCCCATAACCAATGGAGCTCGAGATTAGTCTCCAGCAAAGTTATCAATTAGTTAATGTTTGCTTTCAGCATCACTTCACCATTTCCTTTCCCGCTAGCAAGACTGCCTCAGAGCTAACTTGTATTGGAAATCATTCCCAGGTCATTCCATAATTTGGCCCTTTCTCCACCAATGGAAATTCAGACAAAGCAAATTGAGGCAAATTATTCTAAATGACACAGCAAACGTTTTATGAACATACAGAGGAAGAATACACATGGTATGCTGGACTGGCTGGGGAAGGCTTTCCAGAAGCAGTAAAAACTGAGCATTTACTGTGTGTTGGGAACTATGCAAAACACTTTACACATAATTTCTCTTTCATTATTATGACTATGGTATAAAGCAGGTAGTAGTAGTGAGGCAGGAGAATAGGGTCTGGAGGCAGGGAACATAAGGCCAATGCAAGCTGACTTTCTACAACTAAATCAAATGGAAACACTTCAGCTATGACAGGAAATATCCTCTCCATTTACATGGGGTGTATACCGAGTAAATGACTTTGTAACTTTACTTCACCCTCTTCATTTACATAGGGCATACACCAAGTAACCAATAGAAACCTCTAGAGGGTATTTAAACCCCAGAAAATTTTGTAACGGAGACTCTTGAACCGCTGTGTTCGGGTGGCTCCCACCCTGTGGGGCATACTTTCATTTTCAATAAATCTCTGCTTTTGTTGCTTCATTCTTTCCTTGCTTTATTTGTGCATTTTGTCCGATTCTTTGTTCAAGATGCCAAGAACCTGGACACCCTTCACCGGTAACAGTAGTGACTCTGGTATCGTTAATAAAATGCAGGCTAAATTCAATTACATGTCATGTTTAAAATCACAGGTCCTTAGTGAGCTGGAAAGATCTCCTTTCATCCATAAAGATGACCCTGGGTAGTTTCTTACAATCCTTTGTTAGCTAAAGTGAGAAGGGTGATGGTGGTAGGCATGGGTTGGAGAAGGTCATCAAAGATATGGGGGTCCCTGCTTCTTTCTTAATGAGCAGAACCTTTATAGATTTGCAATGAAATTTCTGGGCCTTGTTGAAACATGAAATTTAAATCTAAATACAACCAGAGAGCAAATATCAAGTTGAAGATAATGTTCATTTAAATAATGTTTATGCATGAAATCACTAGATTGAAAACATTTTTGAATTGTCCATTGCCATTTGGCTGGTTTCTCAACTCTAAGTATGATACATGGATTTAATACTCTATTCTCTACCCCATGCCCATCATGATGACAGGAATTAACTACCAAATTTAGATATTGAAGTGAAGCCCTGGCAGTCCAAGAAAATTACTTTAAGAAATAATTATGAGATGGTAAGACAATTTCATACATTCCACGACTGAACAAATAACATTATGAACTAGAAATCTGGCGGCCACACTAAATTGCTTCCTTTTCCTCACCTCTAACAAATATCCTAGTGACTCTATATCAGCAAATTTCTTTCCTATCACCTCCTTTGTGGAGCTTCTACTTGTGACCTCTTTCAAGCTGTCAACTCTGAATTGTACATTTATTCAATGCATACTTATTGAGCCCCTACTATGTTCCTGACACTGTTCCAGGTGTTAAGAATAAAATAGAAAAAAAAAAAAACTAGAAGACAATTTGAACGTAAATTTCTGAAGGCTAAAACCTTCATTTCTGTTTGTTTCTTTTCACTGTTATATAGACAATTCCCATAACAGTGCCTGCCTCAGAGAAGGTGCTCAATAGTTATAGGCTGAGTGAATGAAAACAGAATAAATCCCTATTCCCATGTAGATTATATTCCAGGGGTGGGGAGGGAAGGGGAGAGAGTTTGACAATTAGAAACAAACAAGCAAATACTCGTATCAGGTTACATGTTAATACTATGCATAGAAATAAGACAGAGTAATGGATATAGAAAGATCAAGCATTAAGAGGGATTCTTTTTAAAATAGGGCAGTCAGGAAAATATTCTCAAATGATATTTTATTTAGCAGGACCAGAAAGATTTGAGAGACCATATAGCCATGTTTGGAAAGAACATACAAAGGCTTTGAGTAAGGAATATGTTTAGCATTTTCATAGAACCAAATGACGAATCAGGCCAGAGTAGTGTGAGCCAAGGGAGAGCTGTAGAAATTAGGTTAAGTGAGTAGCAAGTCAGTAGCCAGCATCAGTTCATACAAAGCCTTGTTGTCCATGGGAAAGGCTGTGAATTTTAATTTGAATGAGATGAGAATAAATACATGGAAGCTATTTCAACGGAGAAATGATCTGACCTGTCCTTTAAGGTATGTTTTAAGTGGATCTCTCTGGGTAGCAAAGGAAGAAGCCAGAAGATAAATGAGGAGGTGATTACAATGGTCCTGGCAAATGATAATGCCAAAATTTTAACTGAACTAGAGTAAAAGTCTTTATATTTCCTGTCTTAATCACAGCATTCTAGCCCAATCCAAATGCCAAAATGACATTACTCATATGTAAATAAAACTGTGCTAATTCCCTGCTCAAAATTCTTTAAGTGTTTACTATAGTACAGAATTTCCAAAGTGATTCTCCTCATATTTCATCACAACCTCCATTCTTTCAATCATCTTCCCTATTGATGAGGAATTTCTTAAGATTTCCTTTAAAATGTTGCATCTTTGTGTGGCAAGTGTCTTCCAAATCTTGTATCTATTGTTGACTGGAGCCTAAGGTACTGTCACAGCTAACAAAATACTTCTTGGGTACATACTGAGTGCCACAGCCCTTTCGTCAAATCAGTGTACACTTTATGGGAGATCCAAATGCTAACTAGGTACCTAATACTTACATTATTTAATTTTAGTTGTGGGTTAGTACTACAGAGAAGTCCAGGCACCCAAGAGCCTGTTAGTGGAGAACCCAAAACAATGATGATCTTCAAGGCCAGAGGAGTTAACTCTTTTGCGTTGTTTTAGAATTACGAACTAAAAGATAAAAATTTACTAAGCAAAAGGTGAGGACCCAAAACGATGATCTTGAAGGCCAGAGGAGTTAACTCTTTCAAGTTGTTTTAGAATTAAGAACTAAAAGATAAAAATTTACTAAGCAAAGGGTGAGGAAACAAAACTAATCCAAGAAGAGGAAAAAGACGACTAAAGCTCCCAAATTTCACTATCATATTTCAAAATGATCCTGTTTATGTAACTCTATGAAGAAGTTAAATAAAGAAGAAGAAAAGAAAAAGCTTAGAACATTTAACAATTCTACTGTATTCTGATGCTTGCAAGTTATTTTGTTAATTTATTTATCTGTCAAATACGAATTGTAAGTAAAGTTTGTATATATTGTTACACCATAGGTGATACAAATATATGTAAATATGTCATGATTTCTGCTCTTATGTATAGTGATATCTATACTTTACAAGGTAATTTACCATAATGGACCAATAAAAGCGCTAGAGGATGAGAGCTGCAATGGGAGAGGATCTTTCCTTCATTTCTTCATTCATTTTTAATTGAAGTATATCAATGTACAATCAAATACACATACCTAATGTGTACAAATTGATACATTTTGACATTAGGTACACACCTATGAAAGCATCACCACAATCTAAATAATAAATATAGTTATCACTATCCAAAGTTTCCTTTTAAAGTTACACATACAGTTGTATAGCCACTGTAATATCTTTGTCCACTACGTATTACGTCTATGTCAGTTCCATGTCAACTTCAATTGATTGATTTTTCTCCTCTTTACAGGTGGCATTTTCCTGCCTCTTTTCCTGTGTGGTAATATTTGATATGTCCCAGAAATTGTGAATGTTAATTTGCTGGGTCCTGTATATTTTTATATTCTTAAAAATATTCTTGAGCTTTTTTGTCTGAGATTCATTTTAGTTACTTGGAAACACTTTGGTTCTCTCAAGTGTTGCTTTGAAGATGTTAGATGGACTGAGGAAATGCTCAGTATAGGGCTGATTTTATCCAACGAGGTTTTCCAGAACGTGAGTGCGGATCATATTCCCAGAACTGCATGAGAACTGGACACTTTTACCTATAATCATTTTGGGGAATTATTCCCTTGGCCTCAGATATTTTCTCCACGTGTATGTGTTGGTTAACACTCAGATGAATCCTTGGTGGAACTCTCTTCAAATCTCTGGGGTTCTCTTGGTGCAGCTCGCTCTCTCAAGTATTCTGGCTTAAAAATTCTAGTCCCCTTGTTATCCCTGAATGCTCTGCTTCATGTCTGAATCTCAAAGAGTCCCCTAGCTTTATCTATATTTTTCTTCCCTGCATCATGCATGAAGGGTCTCCAAAAGTAGTTCATTTGGAAAATTGTAATGTTTGCCTTGTTGTTTACTGTCTCAAAGGGATCACTATTCTTTGTCGCCTTGTGTCTACTGTCTTGAAAACTGCTGTTTCATTTTCATTAGGCTGATTTTTGTATCAGCTAGGAAGGTAAATTCAATCCCTATTATTCCGTTTTGGCTGAAGGAATAAATTCCATTCATGCATTTATTTAATTTCTAATATGTGATATGGACTTGAGTGGACTGGGAAAGAGCAATGAAAAAAATAGACAAAAAGTATTGCTTTTAGGCAGCTCACATTTAACATGAAGGGGCCAAACATTTTTGAAAAATATATGTACAATGCGTATTTTTTAAAAGTTAGATTGTGGTAAGCAACGTGTACAAAACCAAAGCTGGGAAGGAAGGTAGGAAGTACTCTCTAGAGATACATTTAAAATAGAGTGATCAGGCTTGGCACAGTGTGACTCATGCCTGTAATCCCAACACTTTGGGAGGCCAAGGCTGGCAGATCCCTTGAGGCCAGGAGTTCAAGACCAGCCTGGCAAACATACCAAAACCCCATCTCTACTAAAATTACAAAAATTAGGCAGGGGTGATGGTGTACATCTGTAATCCTAGCTACCTGAGGCACAAGAATCACTTGAACCCAGGAGGCAGAGGATGCAGTGAGCAGAGACTGTGCCACTACACTACAGCCTGAGCAACACAGCAAGACTCATAAAAAAATAAAAGAAAAGCAAAGAAGAGTGGTCATGGAAAACCATACTGAAAAGACATAGAGGCAGAGAGTAAACAATGTAGGCATCAAGGGGATAAGCTTTTCAGGCAGAAAGAACAACATGTCCAAAGGGCCTGAGCTGGGAGGATACCTGAGAGGCACGGGCTGAAAATATGTCTAAAGCATGTTGATTGAGGAGAAATAATTTGAAAAATGAAATTTGACAGATATGAGAACCAAATATTCAGGAGCCTTGTGGGGTGTCTTAAATCTTTATTCTACATTCAGGGAGTGGAGAACTGCTGGGATATGTCATATGCCTTCACATGTGATTGTTTGGCTTCTCTCATTGTGGTAGAATAAAGCAGGGCAAGATCTGAAAGGAAGGGAAGTCTGAGGTGAGAGGACCTGTTCTTTGGCTGACTTTTGAAGTGTAGGTGGGAGGTAGGAGATGACAGTACAACAGAACACAATAATAGCAGTAGAAGCAGTGAAAAAGTATTGGTTTCTAGAAATATTTTGAAGAGTAAAACCAAGAAGAGGTGCTGATGGATTTGATATGGGGTATGGAGAGAGAAATTCTAGGATAATTCCAGGGTGTTTGACTGAGAAACTGGAGGGATAGGCTGAAGTTACCACAAACAGAGGGAGGAATAGATTGGGGTAGGAGTGAAGAGGAGTCTGTGTGCATTTAAAAAAAAAAAAAAAAAAAAAAAAAAAAACACAAGTATTGAGGTAAGAAAGCCCATGGCAATTGTATAAAATGGCCAGGAGCTGAGTTACCTGAATATGTGAATGGCATCAAGATTCATACTGAGCCAGGCGCGGTGACTCATGCCTGTAATCCTAGCCCTTTGGGAGGCCAAGACAGGCAGATTACCTGAGGTCAGGAGTTCAAGACCAGCCTGGCCAACATGGTGAAACCCTGTCTCTACTAAAAATACAAAAACTAGCTGGGTATGGCGGTGCATGCCTGTAATCGCAGCTACTCGGGAGGCTGAGGTAAGGGAATCGCTTGAACCCAGGAGGCAGAGATTGCAGTGAGCCACTGCACTCCAGCCTGGGTGACACAGCGAGACTCTATCTTAAAACATAAAAAAAAAAAAAAAGATTCACAGTGAGATATAATAGTAAAAAAGAAAAAAGTAGGTGTAAAGGTCAGTTTGTGGTCAGATCTCAGAAATCCTTCAATACCAACCGCTATGGTTTCAATGAGTTCCCCATAAGTTCATATGTTAGAAACTTGGTCCTCAATGCAGCAGTAGTGAAAAGTAGGGCCCTTGGGAAGTCATTGGGTCATGAAGGCAATGCCTTCCTGAATGGATTAATTCATTCCATAGATTAGTGAATTAATGGATCAGTGGTTGATCCAGGAAGTGAGTTAGTTATCACAAGAGTGGGTCTGTTACAAAAGCCAGTTTGGTCACCTATCATGAGCTCCCTCACCATGCGATGCCCTGCACCACTTTAGGACTTTGCAGAGTCTCCACAAGGAAGCTGGCCCTGGTCAAATGTGTCCCCTACACCTTGAACTTACCAGGCTTCAGAACTGTAAGGAATACATTTCTTCTCTTCATAAATTACCTACTCTCAGGTATTCAGTTATAGCAACAGAAGATGGATCAAGACATCTGAAGAGGGTTCCACCAAGGATTCATCAGTTTGTAATTTGTAGAGATTAGAGAGAAACTAGGTAGAGATTTTTGAGAAACTTCAGTGAAAAACGTAAAGGTTACCAAAGCTTTACCCAGTGGTTTGGGAACTCTGCAGATACTATTGTAAAGTTAAAATATCAAGCTCAAATAAATACTATGGTAGGAGCATCTCCCTGGATTTTTGAAACTCTAAATAAGGCAATGTGGCATAGTTGTAAGATTCTGAGGAATATGGCTGTGAGCCAAGTTGCTGTATAGTAATCAAAGATACAGTGATGTATATTGAGCAAAGGTGTCACATAGACTGTGATATACAGAGACATAAGTCACATATGGCAGATGACACTTCAAAGAACAGACAAACATGAATACACCCATAGCTCTGTGAGGGAAAGTAATAGATAGCAGAAAAAGCTTTGGATGATAGAAAGTTTTAGTGAACTCCTCATTTCACCATGTCCAGCTAAGATGTTTAGGTAAGGAATATGGTCTCTCAGTGATATAAATGTTTTATCAGTAAAGTCAAGAAAGTATCTCATCTAGCATTTAAAATTAAGTGGAGTCAACAAAACGGTAAATGGCTGTTCCTTCCTCTGCTCTCACATGTCACTATCCTGCTTCTTGTTGAGTGAAAACTTTGGGGATGAGTGTGAATAGAGATGAGAAATTTTCAGGGCAGATAATGTAGACAGAGCTCTTAAAGGTACAGAGGAACAGTAAATATAAGAACAGAGATATGGTAAAGAGTTTCAAATGTTTAGAATAAACAACGTAATGAATAGACAGCCCTTTTTATATAAATGGCTTATAAAAATAAATTAAACCTTTCATCTTCTGATATTTCGACTAATACAAATGGCTTCTTCCTGGCATTTCTGCCTGCAGAAATGCTACCCTAGAGAGACTTCGGAAACCAATGAAAAGCAGGAGACACAGATAACATAATGGTAGCCACTAATACACAGAAAAGATAAAGAAAATAAGATATTTAGATATGACAAGGAGTCCTGCGAAGCAGCAGAGTCGGTTATATTATTGGAAATGTAGTAAATAGTATTAGGTGAGATTGGAAAGGTATTTGAAATCAACTAGAAAATGGTATGCTAAGCAAGGTCAACTACTTGTATTAAGTAGAACATAAACATATGAGCAGAAAGTTAATATCTTTTCATTGTCCAAAAAAAAATGAGCTGGATCATCCTTCTCTGAATGAGCTGGATCATCCTCTGTAGTCTGCATAATTGTTCTTAGAGCTTAGACTCTACAAGACAAGTTGGATACCCTCTTAAAACAATTGCCTCACAGGATGGATGTAATATTTGAACTATTTGAATGTAGGAATATGATGGCCACAGTGAGTTATAACAACACCTGAAGGTTTAAGTTACATTTAAGCTATTTTTATTTATCTATTTATTTTTTATTTTATTTTAATTTAATTTAATTTTATTTTATTTTATTTTGAAATGGAGTCACACTCTGTCGTCCAGGTGGGAGTGCAGTGGCGCGATCTCGGCTCACTGCAAACTCCACCTCCTGGGTTCAAGTGATTCTCCTGACTCAGCCTCCTGAGTAGCTGGGATAACAGGTGTGCACCACCATGCCCTGCTAATTTTTGTAGAAACGGGGTTTCACCACGTTGGTCAGGCTGGTCTCAAACTCCTGACCTCATGATCCACCCACCTTGGCCTCCCAAAGTGCTGGGATTACAGGTGTGAGCCACCACACCTGGCCTAAGCTATTTTTATTTAAAACAAACAAACAAAAAACAGGAATAAGTCTATTAATTATTTATTCTAAACATTCCAAATTCTTTACCATCTCTGTGCATTTATATTTACTGTTCCCCTGTGCCTTTAAGAGCTCTGTCTACCATTATCTGCCCAGAAAATTACTTATCTCCATTCTTACTCATCCCCAAAGCCCTCACTCATTCACCCAGAAAGTGGAGCTGTCCCCTGCATTGAAATTCCAAATCACTTGGTAGGTACGTTTTGTTTAACCCCTCTTTCCTAGCTGACAGCTCTGTGGCTGGGACAGTGGACAAATCTAAGCCTCAGTTCTAGCACCATATTGTAGTTATTATTTTAGAAATCTCTTTTCCACCTCCCATCACCCTGAGGGTTCTTTTATGGGAGAACTTTATCCTTCTCTGAGTCTTTGTCTTTCTGCATTCCCAAGTACACCACAATGCTAGCCAGGTGTGTTCAGTGAATGTATACTGATGGAAATCACCTGGCTATTCTTGCCTATTTCACTTGTCTTCTGCTAAGGCAAGGCTTCAGAGAGCCTAAATGCTATGGAAACAGGTTTATATAAATACCTCTATAAGAAATGTGCTCTTCCAGAGCTCATAACTGGTTGCAGAGTGAATTTTTCAGACTGAAACTTCTTCAAATAATTGCTCTGGAAGTCTGTGTTGTCAGGCCATGCTTTAAAGAAAAAAAAACTTTTCCTCTACCAGATTACATTAACCACCTACATACTGTGGGAAATATCAGTTCAGAAGAGCCTAGTGAGCACAATTTTCCTTGCTATATCACACTTCACATCTTAAATCGTTAACTTCACCAACTTGATGCTCGGGATCAATAAGGTCAGGTAAGAGCTTGCTCTTTTTTAATGTTATTTTAATCTGGTACAGACTAAAGCATTTTTACCACCATCATGAAGCAAAAGAAACCTGTCTGCTGTGATGTTTTATGTATTTAGACAAATGCAGATTCAGATATATTCACTGATTCATTAAGTAATGAATGAATTACTGTAAATTAAATTATTTAATAAGCAGGTATTATGTACCAGACAAACTGTTAAGCAGGGAAGGCGCAGTAATAAAAGGACCCTTCTGTTACCTACCTTCACACACGTAGAGTATATAATACATTTTTAAATAAGGGTGTAATGAAAATCAGAAGCCAATATAATCCTTTCATTCCGACCATATTCCTTAACTTTCCATGCACAATGATACTCACTGGTTTCAACAGCCTCCTGAATAGTGACAACGAAAATGAAATTAAAACATGGCTTTCACTGATGGCAAAATTTAACATGCTGAAATTTATTTCAGATTGAATCAGAATTATTAAATAATTAGAAAATTTTTTCCTTACCAGGAAATGAAAAATAGGGATAATTAGAACTATCACCTGGGCTGGAATCCCAAGATGGGTGACACAGTGGGCAAATTGCCCAGGAGTCACATGAGAATATGATCCATTTTATATTTTATTTATTTTTCAACATAAAAGTTGACATAAAGGACAAAAGAAGTTTAAAGCATCTGTAAATTTGGACTGTTTTCTTTCTACCATCACTTTTTTGTGGTGGTTATTTTTGTCATGGACAGCATCATCTCCAAAGTTGGAGCTTCCAATGCCATGAACCGTGCTTACAAAGAAAGCACTTCTTATTGAAGTGAATTCCTGCATTTGGTAGCAATGTAAGTGCCTATAACCATGTTCTGTAATTTTTATTCTCAGTAAGTTTTGAAAGAAAATGTATTTATTTATTTTTAAAAGGCATTGCATCAGTGAGGACCTGAAAACACCAACAAATGGGTTTAGGCAAATGTGAGAAGTCAGCCACGTGGCTGTTCTCAGTGGGAGCAGTTATCTGATATTACTGTATTTTCATTGTCTCCTAAGCCTATGAGAATTTCCTTTAAATGTTTAGATTTTTTAATCTTTTTTTCCACTTCTTTATTTTATTTTATTTTATTATTATTATACTTTAAGTTTTAGGGTACATGTGCACAACATGCAGGTTTGTTACAAATGTATACATGTGCCATGTTGGTGTGCTGAACCCAGTAACTGGTCATTTAGCATTAGGTATATCTCCTAATGCTATCCCTCCCCTCTCCCACCACCCCACAACAGTCCCCGGTGTGTGATGTTCCCCTTCCTGTGTCCATGTGTTCTCATTGTTCAATTCCCACCTATGAGTGAGAACATGCGGTGTTTGGTTTTTTTGTCCTTGCAATAGTTTGCTGAGAATGATGGTTTCCAGCTTCATCCATGTCCCTACAAAGGACATGAACTCATCATTTTTTATGGCTGCATAGTATTCCATGGTGTATATGTGCCACATTTTCTTAATCCAGTCTATCGTTGTTGGACATTTGGGTTAGTTCCAAGTCTTTGCTATTGTGAATAGTGTTGCAATAAACATACGTGTGCATGTGTCTTTATAGCAGCATGATTTATAATCCTTTGGATATATACCCAGTAATGGGATGGCTGGGTCAAATGGTACTTCTGGTTCTAGATCCCTGAGGAATCACCACACTGACTTCCACAATGGTTGAACTAGTTTACAGTCCCACCAACAGTGTCAAAGTGTTCCTATTTCTCCACATCCTCTCCAGCACCTGTTGTTTCCTCACTTTTTAATGATTGCCATTCTAACTGGTGTGAGATAGTATCTCATTATGGTTTTGATTTGCATTTCTCTGATGGCCAGTGATGATGAGCATTTTTTCATGTGTTTTTTGGCTGCATAAATGTCTTCTTTTGAGAAGTGTCTGTTCATATCCTTCACCCACTTTTTGATGGGGTTGTTCTTTTTTTCTTGTAAATTTGTTTGAGTTCGTTGTAGATTCTGGATATTAGCCCTTTGTCAGATGAGTAGATTGCAAAAATTTTCTCCCATTCTGTAGGTTGCCTGTTCACTCTTCTGGTATTTTCTTTTACAGTGCAGAAGCTCTTTAGTTTAATTAGATCCCATTTGTCAATTTTGGCTTTTGTTGCCATTGCTTTTGGTGTTTTAGACATGAAGTCCTTGCCCATGCCTATGTCCTGAATGGTATTGCCTAGGTTTTCTTCTAGGGTTTTTATGGTTTTAGGTCTAACATTTAAGTCTTTAATCCATCTTGAATTAATTTTTGTATAAGGTGTAAAGAAGGGATCCAGTTTCAGCTTTCTACATATGGTTAGCCGGTTTTCCCAGCACCATTTATTAAACAGGGAATCCTTTCCCCATTGCTTGTTTTTGTCAAGTTTGTCAAAGATCAGATGGTTGTAGATATGCAGCATTATTTCTGAGGGCTCTGTTCTGTTCCATTGATCTATATCTCTGTTTTGGTACCAGCACCATGCTGTTTTGGTTACTGTAGCCTTGTAGTATAGTTTGAAGTCAGGTAGCGTGATGCCTCCAGGTTTGTTCTTTTGGCTTAGGATTGACTTGGTGATGCAGGCTCTGTTTTAGTTCCATATGAACTTTAAAGTAGTTTTTTCCAATTCTGTGAAGAAAGTCATTGGTACCTTGATGGGGATGGCATTGAATCTATAAATTACCTTGGGCAGTATGGCCATTTTCACGATATGGATTCTTTCTACCCATGAGCATGGAATGTTCTTCCATTTGTTTGTATCCTCTTTTATTTCATTGAGCAGTGGTTTCATGCGGAAAAGGCCTTTGACAAAATTCAACAGCTCTTCATGCTAAAATCTCTCAATAAATTAGGTATTGATGGGATGTATCTGAAAATAATAAGGGCTATCTATGACAAACCCACAGCCAATATCATACTGAATGGGCAAAAACTGGAAGCATTCCCTTTGAAAACTGGCACAAGACAGGGATGCCCTCTCTCACTACTCCTATTCAACATAGTGTTGGAAGTTCCGACCAGGGCAATCAGGCAGGAGAAGGAAATAAAGGGTATTCAATTAGGGAAAGAGGAAGTCAAATTGTCCCTGTTTGCAGATGACATGATTGTATATCTAGAAAACCCCATCGTCTCAGCCCAAAATCTCCTTAAGCTGATAAGCAACTTCAGCAAAGTCTCAGGATACAAAATCAATATACAAAAATCACAAGCATTCTTATACACCAATAACAGACAAACAGAGAGCCAAATCATGAGTGAACTCCCATTCACAATTACTTCAAAGAGAATAAAATACCTAGGAATCCAACTTACAAGGGATGTGAAGGACCTCTTCTAGATTTTTTAATCTTAAGGGAAAGTTCTTGATTAAAAAATGTAAGTAGATACTGAGGAGGAAAAACGAAAAACTTCCCAAACCTCTATTCTATTTCCAGACTCAAAACTAGCATTAACTTAAATTGAAAGGCTGACTTCAGTGAGTTCACACCATCTCAGACATAATTAGTGACAAGATATTTATTAAGTAAAAAAACAAAAGGAAACTTTCAGCCTCCAGGTTCTAACTATGTCTCTGTTCTTCTAGAGCAAAATCTCTCTACCTGGAGTGGAACTATAGATTCCACAGGGAATGCCTGCACAGAGTATGGAATATCTACCTGGATAATAAAACTTTGTGAAAATAATCAAACCATGAGTTCTTAAGACCAAACTATCCTTGAGAGTAAGAAATAGAAGCCCAGCTTTAATTTCTGCTGCAGAAAAGAAAGCAAGCACTTAATGTCTTTTCAGTGAAGCCATAAAAATAATCTACACATAATCACATTAGAAGCAGATGTGAGAAGAATTAACAAATTGGTTACCAAACACTTAAATACTTCCAGACTGCAAAGGTCAGCCAGTACTCTATTTCATTTTAATGCAAGCATATCAAACAGACTAACTGCCATAGTTCTTAGGATTCAAAACTACTCTTCAACAACAAACACAAATCTAATTTTCCACCATCATTTCTTTCCTACTAGAGTAGGAAATATATAATAACATTTTCTAAAATTAAGAAAAAAACAACACAACTCTTGCAATATTTAAGCTTTAGTCCCTCAAGTATTTTTTCCCCTAATGACATAATTTCTTATTGAAATCTTCCGACTGTCTTCCTCTATTGCTGGTGTGGTTAGGCTTTGTGTCCCCACCCAAATCTCATCTGGAATTGTAATCCCCATGTATTGAGGGAGGAATCTGGTGGGAGGTGATTAGATCATGAGGACCGTTTCCCCCATGCTTTTATTGTGACAGTGAGTAAGTTATCATGAGATCTTATGGTTTTATAAGTGTTTGGCAAGTTCTTCCTTTACCACTCGTCTCTCTCCTGCTGCCTTGTGAAGATGGATATATTTGCTTCCCCTTCCACCATGATTGTAAGCTTCCCAAGGCCTCCCCAGCCATGTGAAACGGTGAGTCAACGAAACCCTTTTCTTTTGTAAATTACCCAGTCTCGGGTATTTCTTTATAGCAGTGTGAAAACGGACTAATACAATTACAAAATTAGGGTTTAGCATGTTGGAATCTCATTTCAGAGTAAAATGGTAAATGTTAAAATCGCACTTAGTCGTTGTGTAATAGCCTGGAAAAGCTAGCATTTTGCAGCAATCTCCGGCAATTATAAGTCATTTTTCATACACAAATTTTATATCATTTTCATAATGGCATTCATCCTCATTTGTTATTTATTCATGCTAGTTCCTTCTCCAGATGAGACAAATGAGGCTTAGAAATGCTTGTCATTTGTGTATGCTTTCAACACACTAAGCATCAGAACTGGGGCTGCCAGGCTGGCCTCCCATACCTCCATGTCAGTGCACATTTGGTTGATCAGGATGTTCTCTTCTGCTTCACCTCCAGAGTAAGGCTTCCTTGTGAGTGCATCCCCACATCAGTAACCCCACAAGGTCATATCAGTCCCTGCTAATTTGTAGACCATTAAATGCAACTTCCATCTCTTGTGTTCTTCTTTATCCTCTCCTCTTCAGAATGCTTACTTACTCTGCAAATTAATATATTATTAATTTTTGGTTGTAACCATTATCAAAATTATCTTTAGTAGAGATTATGGGTTTTTTATGATGTCTAAGAAACAATAAAGTATCATTCATTTAGTAACTTGTCCATCTAAGTTATCTTAGACATTCTTCTCCACTTACACATCCTGTATCCCAATCAACTCTATGTTTTCTAAATGATATGTATATCAGGCTATTTTATGATCGATTCATTTTAGAAAATTTCTTCTCAATTCTTATTGAGGAAATTATAGTTTTAGCACTTACCTATCATTGCTTTTCCTTCCCTCCACACTAACACCTCACACCCATCTTCTTTATCCCTCTAATGTAAATATATTATATAAATGTGTCATAACTTCTGGTCAAATCAATATTAGTATCCACATTGTTGACTAGATCAGTATCAATTATACCTGATCCTAGTAATATACTGTGATCATCTTTCCTTTTATGTTCATCTTATTATTTTGTTGGAGATTGTGATGGTTAATACTGAATGTCAACTTGATTGGCTTGAAGGATACAAAGTATTGATCCTGGGTGTGTGTGTGAGGGTATTGCCAAGGAGATTAACATTTGAGTCAGCGGACTGGGAAAGGCAGACCCACCCTTAATCTGGGTAGGCACCATCTAATCAGTTGCCAGCACTGCTAGAATATAAAGCAGGCAGAAAAATGTGAAAAGAAGAATGGTCTAGCCTCCCAGCCTACGTCTTTCTCCTCTGCTGGATGCTTCCTGCCCTTGATCATCAGATTCCAAGTTCTTCAGTTTTGGAACTAGGACTGGCTCTCCTTGCTCCTCAGCCTGCAGATGGCCTATTGTGGGACCTTGTGATCATGTGAGTTAATACTTAATAAACTCATATCTATATATATAGAGATATACACACACATTATGTAATATATACTATTATATATATAATATATATTTTTTAATTCAACAAGTAAAATTACTTAAAACACAAGTAAAATTCCTCTGAAAGCTATTTTTTCACATGACTGACCACATCAGGTAGGCTGTTATTCTCATTATTTGTGTTTGTTTGTTTCTTTATTTAATTTTGTATATCACACCTCCCAGAGCCCCAACTCTGCTGCTCCAGTTCAGTCTGATTGCCCTACAACTGCTGTATTCTTGTCATCCAGGAGTTTCCCTTTGTCTCTGTTCCCCATTGGTTTTTTTGTTTGTTTGTTTTAAGAATCTCATGACTTCCTCTTGGCTTAGTTCCTCATTTGCATATATTATATGTTCCAAAAGAAAAAATAATAATCCTAAGAATGAGTGCCTATGACTTATATTGTTGGAAATATATTCTAAAAGTCCTCCACCTAAACAAAAAATCTAGAAGCATCAGACATGTATAAAACAAATTTCATTTTAAATCTCTAGCTAAGTTTACTATAAAGCAAAGGAAATTCTTAGCTCAAATAGAGAGAGCTTCTAACAAGCAGTGAGCTCTTAGCGCAAAGAGAGCTGCTAAAAAGTGGTGCACAGGCTTCATGGTTAAGAGTTTTCTGTAGACATTTATGAATGTTATGAATGTTGTTCTTAGGTTTAGAGACATAGGTTTTAGAATTAAGCAAGGTGAAGAGCTGAACTTGAAATCCCTCTACATCATGCAAGGAACAGGGCTCTACTGACAGAGAAATGGTTGTCGAGAAAAAATAAAATCACCTCAAGACAGGATGGTAAGGATACACATTTGTCTCAGCATGGGCACTGGATTGGGTTAGGAAAAACATCTTCTTTAGGAATGCCAAAGCACAAGCTGCTAAATTGTTACTATGTATTATTAGGATATTTTTTAAATCTCTAAATAAGTAAGTAATTTAAAGTGATCCCAGGTTAATTGCACCAAGACAAAATGAACAGAGTTCATGAAGAAATAAACCACCATGAAGAGTCCCCTGAAAAATTGGCTTAATTAGAATTCTAAGAATTCCAGCGACAAGAGTTATCCCAAAAATATATAAAATGGTTTTCCTTAAACTGTTAAATGAAATAAAAATATAATAAAGGAAAATTTAAAAACTCTAATACAGGTTTAAAAAGAGCTAAGAGGACCTGGAGACATGAAAAGCAATAACATTGAAATTTTTTTTAATTGAATAGATGAAGTAGCAGATTGCACATGGCTGGAGAGGGATTGTTAAGCTAGGAGACAGATTTAATTAAATACCTTTAATGCATCATAGACAGGCAAATTAAAAAAAAAGTAAGAGAAAGGCTAAGTCCCAGTAGGAAAAGATTGATTAAAATATATCTATTCAGAAGTTCAGAAGATGAAAGAAAGGATGGAATTAGGAGGGAATGCTATATGGGAAAAAAATAGGTTTAGAATTTTTACAGTATCTTTTTCTAAAAACTTGAATGATCAAGTGCAGAAAGCCAAACAAATTCCAAGTGAGACAGACTGAAATTAATACCTAGAAACACTATATTGAAACTGCTCAACACCAAAGACAATGAGATCTTAAAAGCAGCCAGAATAACAGACAACAAATTACTACAAAGCAATAACAAGCAGAGAAGCAGTGGATCATTAAGAGCAGCAGAATGTGTTCCAAAGGCTGAGGGAACCGAACTGTTACTCTAGAATGGCATGTCTTGTTAAGCTATTCAGAAATAAGGTAAAGAGAGATATATTCAGAAGCCTCTTCACACTCACACACACAAAAATACCTAGAGAATTAACCATCACAACTTCAGATAAAAGACTTTGAATGTTAATACAAATTATACAAAACTTGGAAATAAAGCAAAGATAAATGTCAGAGAAGCAACGCAGTTTTCCAACAAGCTTACCTGGGGGTCAGCTGATTCTCTAGGAGAATGTAAGACCGTCTGCAACGCTGATTAGGGTTTAGACATTTTGCAGTAAAACTGTGAAGGTGTGATGATTTTTTGGTTTTGCTCAGTAGAGAAGATATCATGAAAGTTATGGTTTTATTATCCTGTAGAATATTAAATGGCTTTGTAACTAACAGCATTCTGCGTTGTTTGTTTTTTTTTATTTTTTACCCCCTCCCTCACTCTCACAGCAGTTTTAATTTAGCATTCCTTTGTCCTCACTGACTTTATATCCCATTTTCTGAAATTGTCTTTTGAACCAGTCATGTTATTTTGCTGCTAAATAAAACTTTGTCACACACTATTTTCCAGGATTTTTTTTCATTTTTGAATAATGCTCTGACAAGACTGTACTTCAAAATAAGAGAAAAGAAACCCAAAAAACAAAAAGAGAAAGAAACTTGTAGAAAAAAATGTGTAAAACTAAATGTCTATACACGTGAGTAAATCTAAATGTATATTAGCCACTTGAGATTGTAATAAAATACAAGTGCTTTAGAAGAAAATGTTTTAAATGGAACTAAACATTGAGAACATTAAGAATAAGATTATCATAATTAGTGAATTTTATGTTTTTTATGTTTTTCAGGAGAGGCTAGAGATATTAATTAACCTAAGATTTTATTATGTGAATATATTATAATTAGGGTAATTATAAAAATGGTTAAAAGGTCCAAATTGTTGGAGAAAAAAACACTGAATTTTAAAATATCAAACTTCAAGCAGTCATAGTAGTAAAAAATGAATATGGAAAAGCATTAAATTGTAAAAGTAATTAGAAAGCATAATTATAATTATAGAAATAAATCAGTAATTAGAATAAAAGTTAATAGACTCCTTTTAATAGTGGCAGAGGCTGTCGAATTGGATTTTGAAATTTGTTGTTATTTACAAGTCACAGGCTTAAAACACAAGGGCCTGGAAAAGCACATAGAAGAGTCAAAGACTGGAAAAAATATATCAAGCAAATGCTAACCAAAAGACAGCTAAGATACCTATAGGTAGTTCGTAGATAAAATGGTCAAAGCACGTTACTGTGGATACAGAGAGTCTCTGAATGAGGATAAAACATATCATCACAAGGAAAATATTAAAATTATTGATATTGGCCAGGCATGGTGGCTTACACCTGTAATCCCAGCACTTTGGGAGGCCAAGGCGGGCGGATCACTTGGGGTCAAGAGTTCAAGACCAGCTTGGCCAACATGGTGAAACTCTGTCTCTACAAAAAATACAAAAATAGGTTAGTCATGGTGGCACATGGCTGTAGTTCCCAGCTGCTCAGGAGGCTGAGGTGCGAGAATTGCTTGAACCCAGGAGATGGAGGTTGCACTGCACTCTAGCCTGGGTGACAGAGTGAGACTCTGTTTCAAAAAAAACAACAACAAAAACAAAACAAAAAAACCAGTGGCTCACACCTCTAATCCAAGTCCTTTGGGAGGCCAAGGTGGGTGAATCACCTGAGGTCAGGAGTTGGAGACCAACCTGGCCAACATGGTGAAAACCCTGTCTCAACTATAAATACAAAAATTAGCCAGGCATGGTGGTGGGCACCTGTAGTCCCAGCTACTTGGGAGGCTGAGACAGGAGAATCGCTTGAATCCAGGAGGCAGAGGTTGCAGTGAGCCAAGATTGCACCACTGCACTCCAGCCTGGGTGACACAGTGAAGCTCTGTCTCAAAAAAAAAAAATTACTGATATTTACCAACTTAATATTCTCGAAATCTATAAATGAAAAATGACAGAATTCACTTCTAATAAGATATTTCAATACAACAATCTGAGGAGCTGATAAATATATCAATTAATACTATGTGAATCTTGAGTTCCTGCTTTTTGTTAATAATGTATAATTAGATATGGTAAAATAAAGCAATTTAAAAGGAAAATAATCATCATCAAAGATAACTATATAAACATTGTCTTCTATAGTTATTTATGCCTACATAACAAACACTTTCACATGAGTGAATTTTCAGAAAAATTCAGTGAGCTATTAATTTGTGTTACGCTTTGCAGCCATGGAATAATCTGGAATAATCAGAAATACTTTTCCATTTCCCCTCCTCACAATATACTCAGGAACTAATATGGTGCAGGAGTCATTTCCCCCCAGCTCACCTTTAAGAGGTTTGAATTTTCAAGAAGAACTGAATTGTTCTTGGGTTGAGGAGGTAGGCTGAGGTCCTGGGGTTGGGAGAGCAGAAAAGCTGGGTGGGCAGCAGCTGATGAGCAGCTCCAAGGCAGAGGGAGGGGGAAAACAGGTGTTTGCTTTAGGAAGTGTTTGTTTCTATGGTGGTGAGTGTTGATTGTGGGTAAGATGGTGCAGATCCATCTCAGTCTAAGGTGTCTGATAGTCTGGAGTGTAGACATGGAGGTTCATGGGGTCCAAGGGCCTTGTAGCTGGGAGCACCAAGAAACAGTCTCCTTGCCCCACTTGGGTAAATGGGAGGAGGTGGTGGAATGGACCATGGCCCACCCCAGCAGCAAGCACAACAAATGAAGACTGCAGCCCCTTCTCTTGTTTACTAAACACCACAAGCACCCTATAGGTGTGATTGAGGGAGGGAAGAAGCCAGCCCCGCAAAGGATCGTACCCCCTTCTAGGAAGGGAGAGCCAGGAGTAAGATTTAATTTGATGTTTGAAAGTATTGCCATATTTTTATTCACCAGAGAGTCAAAGTGTGCAATTCTTATTTCCTACATAACATGGAAAGTTTTCCTGTAAAACATTTTATATCCCATGTCCGTATGTTTTACATTTTCCAGAGGACTATATTTGAGACGTCCAGGTCTTGTAAAAAAAAAAAAAAAAAAAATCCTTTGGTTCGATTGAATTGATACTACATTTTGCTGTCTATATTTTGTTGATTCTCTATTTTGTCATTTTGTAAAACAATGAAAATAGTGGGGTCCTTTCATCGATGAAAAGCATTTTCAATAACATCAACTATCTTGATCCCCTCAGTATTTAATAAGGATTTGGCACTTGATAGATGCTCACTAAATAATGAATGAATGAGCCTCATGCCATTGTCATTTCCATTTCTCATAAGATGAAACTGAGGCAACACAGTCAAACGAGTTATGTTAGATTTTACAGACAATGTCAAAGTCAGTATTAAATTGCAGATCTAATGCAATTGTCCATTTCTTGGCACTAGGCCAATATGTTTCAAACTATGACTCATGAGTCTCAAAGGTAATAGAACTGGCCAACATAATTGGTCAGGATTGGCATTTTACATTCCCAATACAAAGAAATGATAAATGTTTAAGGTGATGGACATCCTAATTACCCTGATTTGATCATTACACATTGTATACCTGTATTTAAACATCACTGTACCTTATAAATATGTACAGTCATTACATGTCAACTAAAATAAAAGGAAAAAAATAGAAAAGGAAAAATGACAGCATAGTTCAGACAGCACAGCATAATATGACATAGACTGGAAAACAAAACAAAGCAAATTAAAACTAAAGAAGAACCAGTGCATCTAGCACACTCAGGGTTAAGTAGTGTTTTGTAAAAATCTTTGAAAATACTGAGTCTAGAGGTAAAATACATTTTTTTGCTATGGATTATGGCCAAAAATGTTGAAAGCCACTAATCTAGGCCATTTGTCTTCACTAATTGCTCTTTAACATTCCCAAGGAAAAAAATTATCCCTGCTAATCTGGCTTTCCTGTGTCTCTGTCCCCTTTAACTCACTTTAAAAAAAAAGATTTTTTAATCATAAAATTTTCTGTTTACAAAACATTAAGGAAACACTAATGGCACTTGCTTATGCAGTAAAAGCTTTAATCTTGTTCTTTCTTCTCTGTTCTCCTGTCTCTTCCTCTTCACCCCTTCCTTTCTCCTCTGTTTTCCTTTCTCTTCCTCTTCACTTCCTCTCATCACTTCCCTCCTGTCCTCCACACATCTCTCTCAAGAAACAAAGTGTCACAGATAAAGCTGAGACTCCACTCATCCTGAGACCCCATTTCTCCAGAGACGTGAACATTATTTTAAAATTGGTGTGCCATACCTCCATAGATAATTATGCAATTTTTCCATATTTCCTTGTCACATATCTATTCTTCCATAATTCAGTTATGCATTGTTTTGTACATAGGTATCTTCAGTGACTTATTTTTACACCTATGTATTTGAGATGTATCCTTTCACACCCTGAGTAATTATGCCCTTGTTTTCAAAAGCAGTATTACAGTGAATAGTCTCTTGGGTACATGTGCCTTAAGATTTTCTCTATATTAAATGCTGGAAGTGAAATTGGTCTGCTTTACTAAGGGATGGACAGCTTCAGCATTACTAGGTTTAAAAAAGTGATTGTATCAGCTTACATTTGTATCACAAAATATCGAAAGCTTCTGCATGTGCCTACACCCTGAATACATTTGAAATTATCAGACATTAATTTAAACATCATTTGGGTACAATTTTTAATTTTCAATTTAATTTGTGATTTTTCTTGTTATAAGTGAGATTGAGCATACATCTACGTTCAAAAGTTGTTTATTGTCTATTTCTGTTTCTTTATATATTACTTGTTGCGCTTTTTTGGGAGGGAGTTTTTCTTTCTTATTGATTTGCAAAATTATTTATACATTGTGATCACTAAACTTGTCTATGCATATAACAAGCCTCTTTTCCAGTCTGTGGCTTTTAAGTTTCATGATATGTTAGCTGCCTAGCAGTTTATGACTATTTATAATTTCAGGTAATCAAAATATTAATCTATTACTGTATAAATTATAATTTTTTCTTTAAAATAATTTCTTATCCTGATATAGCAATAAACAAAGCCTCTGTATCATCTTTCAAGAGTTTTGCAATTTTGCTTTTCACATTCTCTTTAATACAGATGAAATATGTTTGTATGTTTGGAGTGATATGAGAATTTGGTCTAACTTTCTATTTAAATAGTCCATCATTTATGCACTATTTATGAATCCCCATCCCCTCTGACATGACTTTGAATGTTATTAGTAATTAACATAGCAAGTTCTCAAACATATTGAAGTTTTCAAAACTCCAGTTTGCTTATTTGCTCTACTTTTCTATACTTGTGCAAATAACAACTTGCTTTAATTATTTAGTTTTAACCAGTTGAAACCTGGTGAGCCATAGCCTCTTTCCTCTTTCTCCTCCTTAAAGATTCATCTATTTTTAGTCTCTTACTTTCATATTTGAATTTTATAATCAGCTTCTCAGGTTTCATGAGACACATTTTTGAGATTTTGATTGAAACTGAAATGCGTGCATAGATTAATTAGTGGATAATTGCCATGTTTATAATATCGAGATCTTCCTTCTAAGAAAATGACCTAACTCTTCATTTATTTAGGTCTTTTGTCTTTTGTGTTTTTATTATAGTTTGGATGCTATTATAAATGGTGTGGGGTAGTTGTTTATTGCTTGTTCATAGAATTGCAGGAGATCTTTATATATTGTTCTTGTCTCCACCAAATCTGCAAAATTACTTTATTATAACAAATTACTGCAAGCAGAGGGGTGTGAGAGAACACAAGCTTATTATCTCACAGTTTTCATAAATCAGCAGTCCAGGTACAGGTTAGCTGGGAACTTGCTCAGGGTCTGACCAGGCTGAAATCAAGGTATCCATGAGGGCTGTGATCTCAGCTGAGGCCTGCTGCCTCTGCCCAGCTCACTGGTTATTAGTGAGATTCATTCATGTGTGGTTAGAAGACTGATATCCCATTGTCTTCCTAGTTGTAGCCTTGGGACCACTTTCACCTCTAGAGGTTTAGTTACTCCAGGCCGGCAGGACACTCTTTTAAGACCCAATCTGATAAGATTAAGTTCATAGGATGGTGTGACTTTCCATTAACTTAGTCAACTGATTAGGTACATTAGTTACATCTGCAAAATACTGCCTCATGGCCATATAGTGTTACATAAGCATAGGAAAGATATCCCATCATACTCACAGGATGAACTCATATTCAAGGGGAGGAAATAAAATAAGCTGAGAATCTTGGGGGCCAGCTTAAAATTCTGCCTATTGCACTAGCCTAAGTTTAGGAATTTTTTTATTGGATTCATAAGCGAGATTGGTGTATCATTTTCCATTGTATATTCACCTTACGTGTTTGGAATATAAACTTAATCCTAGTCATTACTGTGTTGGGGAGTATTACCTCTTGCTTTATTCTCTAGACATATACTTAAATATAAGCATCTCTGTTCAACATTTTTAAAGTACTGCTCCAGCTGCAATCAATCACTTTTCTTTCTTCCCTACATTGATCTATCTTCTAGCTTTCTGAATATCAGATCCAAATTGGTAGGAATGATACAAATACTCTCAGCTTCATCAGTCACTGACTCTCCCTGTCTCCTCTAAGGAAACAGTATACATGTGTGACGTAGCATAGAGATCATGGAGTAAGTAGTTGGGAGAGTAGGTTTTAGTTTTAAATTTACCATTGCCCACCATTATATTGTTGTTTATTAAATTTCTTTCTAATTCCTGTTGGGAGGCAATTTTCAATGGATATTTTCAGGTTTCTGCATGCTACGAGCTTTCTAAGGCAAAAAAGACCACCAATGTTTGTTAAACAATGAATGAGAAGCACGCCTTGAAGGTTAAAGGTAATGCAGGATCCAGAAAGATTTAGAGACTTTATCGTGCCTAGAACCATTTACTTACATTCCAGGGCAGAAACCTTTTCCTCCCTTTCCCCAAAGAGGATTTGCTTCAGTTCCAGCTAACACCTCTGTAGGGAGAGGATTTGCCAAGGTGCCAGCCTTCTCATATAAGCTCTGATCTCATAATGTTAAGGTTCCTCTCATGTAGTGCACCCCCCACTACATATGCAGGTGAACATCTGACTTTTACTTTGTGGGGAGTGAGGCCTGGGAACCAGATGCCGAGATATTCTGAGTAACAGTTGCCCAGTTCTTTGATTCAGAGTTCTTGTGTTTCCTGTTAGAATAGGAATAAATACATATACAAAAATTCTCAAGCTTTTACAGGAGTAAGATGGCTGTTAGAATCCAGCCTGTAGCTGGATTCTAATGAGACAGATGAGGTTAGGTTTATGAATATAAAAGGAATTTTACAAAGTTAGGACAAGATATACAAATCAAGGTTGGAGAGGTAGTGATTGTTCTTATATGCCTACTGGTTAGACAGCATTTAAGATGGTAGGTGTCAATTATTCAAACGTGCTCATTTACATACTTTCTTTTCTTCCACAATAATGCTTATCCATGTAAACCACTGTATCCCTATATGATACAGAGACCAAGACAGAAGGAGTTTCTTACTTCCATTCAGTTTCTAGTCATGTTGTAAGGCAAAAACTAGATTGTAGGAAGGAAAGGAAGAAAGTTCCTGCAAAGCTTAACAACAACAACAACAACAACATACTAACTGAAAAGCTCATAGTTATCACTTACATAAGAAGAGAGTTTCAGAAGCCAAGGGGTAGGTAGAGAGTCACTCGCAATTTTGATATTGCTCTCCAGAAACTCTTCTCTGCTTTCCATGCCCATCGCCCCAAGATACCTCTGCAACTTTGGTACCTTGATGCTATTTTACTTATCTGTTCACTTGCCTGTGTTCACCAGTAGACTATAAAATCCATGAGTAAGGGCTAAGCCTTTCTTGATCACTCGTGACCTAGCCTCATGACTGACCATCTGTAACTATTTTCAGAAGTGAAGGAAGACAGTAAAGAAGTAAAATAGATGAAAAGAAAGATGAGGAAAGGGAAGGATGCAAGCATTTATACTTTCAGTTACAGGGACCAAGATGCTAGGGAAAAGGAAAACCATGGATATGGTTATTGAAAGCTTTTTTTATTAGTCCATTATTATATTGCTGTTAAGAAATACCTGAGCCTGAGTAATTTATAAAGAAAAGAGGTTTAATGGGCTCACAGTTCTACAGGCTGTACAGGAAGCATGATACTGGCATCTGCTTGGCTTCTGCGAGGCCTTAGGAAACTTACAATCATGGCGGAAGGCAAAGGGGGAGCATACACTTCACATGGCTGGAGTAGGAACAAGAGAGAGAGTGAGCAGGGGAAGGTGCTACATACATTTGAACAACCAGATCTTGCCGGAACTCACTCACACTCAGGAGAACAACACCAAGGGGATGGCGCTAAATCATTCATAAGAAACACCTCTTGATCCAGTCACCTCCCAGACTCCACTCCCAACATTGAGGAATATAATTCGACATGAGATTTGGGCAGCTATATCACTTTCACACACATCTCTTGCATTTTTAAAAAAGCCTTCATACATTATTCTCAGTTGCGTGGCTGGGAGACCTCCTTCTTCTGAAATCACCAGTTGCCAAGGTTCTGCATGTAGAACCTACCTCATTAAATGCTGTCAGTGACATGCACTGATTTTCTTCCATCCTTTCAACAAATCTATGTCACTTTTTTATGCTGAGTAGAGAGTTATTACTGATATTTCTCATGTTCTCTTCAAAGTCTTGTTTGACACTGAATATATGAAAAAATCGTGATTTGAAGGTTTGACGATGTAGCAGAAAAAGAACTACTGACAAGAATTTTGGAGTTTGAGCAATGAGTACAATATTTTAAGTGTTTTGGATTCTATGTTCCCATCCACCATTGCTTAACTCCTAGCACTGAGTCCAATTTTTTTTTGTCATTTCCTAACTAATAGTTATAGCTGAGCCAAATCAACAGTATATTACTTAGAGAAGTAAATTTACATTTTTCTTTTTCTATTTTTTCTCTTCTGAACATCTTATCCTAAATACATTGTTTTAGCCTGACATAAAGCTTATTTTGCTACCCAAGTTATTGTATAGAATTGAGCTTTATGGTTTGGTTTGCTAAACCCATAGTTGAAAACTAAACATTTCTGGAAAAAAATAGATAGGAATATCTTACATTTATTGAACATGGCCAAGAAATTTATTTTTAATAACTGAACCACAGATGGGATGCCATCTGTCAGCATATGGCATTGGCTCTTAAAGCAATGTTTACATCTGGGGGATATGACGCTTTCTTTGAGAGAACAAGAGGCATTATTGGACTAAACATGAAGAGGAGTGATTTTAGACTCATGAATATTGTAAGTTTGCTAAGGATAGAATCAGCATGTTTATATGCATACAGTTTTCATACATTTGGGTGGATAAAAAGAAAGAAAATCTGTTCATTGAAATTCTGTTATGATAATGAAAATAATTATAATTTTGAAGTTGTTGGGGTTTTGTTCTCTCGTGATAGACAAAACTGTTATAAGAGATGACCGGATCACCACATATGAGTGTTTTTATATACTCCATTTCACTCTATAAAGTTCGCTATAAAGTTACTAATTTATTATTTTAGTTTCTTGAAATCTCAACCATCAGCTTTATTTTATTCAGAAATTTATGCAAAAGACGAATTTTTGTTTCTTAATTTTCAAAAACTTCAAAAACTTATCTGGTGTAATTTTCTTGTTTTACTATGTATAAATGTTCTTATTTTTAATCAACTTTACATTTTTAAACATAAAATCAGAAAAATATTTTCTTATTTTTTATTGTAAAAGCTCTAACCTGATATAATTTTTAATTACCATACACTTGTAAGGAAATGGTGTTTTGTTTATGTGCAGCTAACTCTTTGGTTGCAAGCAACCTGAATAAATTCTGATTAATACCACCTTTTCCATTGTTAGTTCAAAACAAATTCAAAACAGAGCTTCTCTTTTCTTTCACCTAGTATGACAAAGACTCAATACCTTTATTTACAAAACTATACAAACTGCAAAATTCTAATGAATAGAGATTGTGAACAAATATTTAATAATAATTCAAATAGCAATAACCACAACTACTGTTTTGAAGTATTCTCTATGTAGCAATACTTAGGGGATTTATAGGCATTCTCTTGAATCTTGAAAGTAACTACAAAAATAATTTTTCCCTAGTTACAGTTGAGGAAAAAAATGTGTTTAGTGAAATTAAGTAATAGGACTAAGACCAGGGTACTGTAGTAAGCCGTATCAGCTTAAAGACCCTCTTCTATTATATATATAATGCTACTTCCCTGTATGGTAAAATGCTGCTGGTAGACAAACATAAAACATTTATTGATTCTTGAAAGGAGAAAAAGATTAACTGCACCACTAATTACAGCATAAATTAAAATTACAATGAAGTAGCAATTTCATTACATAAATCTGAACTTTTGTAAGTTTAATTATTAGTCTTGTCAAAAATTAGAGAAATGGTTAAAATCATATACTTATAATCTGGTTGTGCATATATAATGGGTTTTGGAAAGACTGAGCAAGATTTCTAAAATGTTCATAGCTTTTGATCTATTACTCCACATCTATAGTTTTTATTTTAATAAAATAGTTAAAATATTAAGAAACTTAAATTTACAGAAACATTCTCTGTAGCAGAATACATTTAGGAAGACAAAGGTGATAAGATAAGTCATCTTCAGTATACAGATGGTAAAATCTCATTATGTAATACATACTTAACAATTTTCCTGATGTAAGCCTTATATATTAAACAGAAAATTCTAAAAATACAGCAACAAGGATGAGACATGCTATTAGGGTCTCTTGTATCTATCTGTATTCTTTCTTAGAAAAGTTTCTTATAGAATTTCTGAAATGCAGTTTCCCCATTTGTAAGATGAAGATAGTAATAGAAATACCTTCATAGGACTGATGCAAATAAAATTATTTAACATATTTAAGGTATTTAGATCACTATTTAGAACGTAAATGCTCAGTACAATAGCAAATTGTGGAATTTTTTATTATATAGAATTAAGTGAAGAATAGAAAATGTGATCAATATTGTGATCAAAGGTATTACAGAAATACATATGAGCAAGTAGGCAAAAATAAAAGTCTGATTCGTTTGGTAATTATGGTGAATATTTGTTTTTCTCTTGGATTTCAATGACAACTCTAATTATCTGTGTTAATATTTTTTAATTCAAAAACTTCTATTCCTAACCATTACTCTTAAAAGAAAATACTTGGGGAAAAGGATTGTGACTATTCAAAAAAGAAAAATTGAAAACCATTGGACTATTTTTGAGATATTATTTTTAGTAAAAGGATGAAATTTCCAAAGTGAAAAGACAAAACAAAACTGAAAAAAAAAAAAAAAAAAAAAAACCATTCTTTTTCGTTAAGTGTATGCTCAGCACATAGCGGTAGGTACCATACATTCAATTCTACCTTCAAAATGAAAGTGAAATATATGTACCGATTATCCTACATCATGACTTTTGAATTCAGAAAACTAACTTTGTCTCAAAAAGTTATATTAAATGCTATCTAGGGTATGTATGTGAATATGTTCATGCATAGGCACTTATGCTATCAGTGAGTTGAAAATTGACTACACTTATATTGCTAGAGAGTTGTAAATTGGCAACATATTTTTTTCTTGCTCACAAATTCACTTAAACCACATGATAGGATAATGCAGACACATTTTTAATACCAAATTTCATTAGGACCTTTGAGTAATTTCTCCATATCAAGGGTTACCAAGTGGCTCCACTCTAGGTATCGGCTATATCAGAATCATATAGGGGCACTTGCTACAAATAGACTCCTTGGTCCCTATTGCATCAGTCAGAGAATATATCCCAGGAATGTATATTTCTAACATAGAAGGAAATTGAGAAAAATAATGAGTAGGGCAAATTACTGTAACTGCTGCATGCCCTGGTTCTTCCGTCAAATCCAAATTTAATTGGCATGAAATAAGATATTCATGATCTGTTAGATAAAATTTCTAATTTTATAAGTTTATTTCTCTCTTTTTATCAGACATTCTGTTGCAGAGAACAGACTCCATTCTAACTAGTTTGAACAGAAAAAAAAAAGACTTATTACTTGATATTGAATAACTTTCAAAATTACTGAGAAGCAGGATGAGACAGAAAAGAGGTTGAGCATCTAGAAACAACTCTGAAGGTAACAGTAAAAATCTGGAACAGCATGGGAGTTTCTGCCCCTCCCAACATTAGGGGTGTGAGAAGGAAACTGCTCTGTCAGAGCACTAACATGACAGCTTCCAGCTCCCGAGCCAATTATAACTATTCGTGTCCGCAAGCCACGTAAGCAAGATAGATACTTCATGATCCACTTCCCGCCCTCTCCACATCGACACAGTTACATTTTCAAATATGGTGAGTGTTCTGGATTAGTGGAAATTTAATGATATTCAAAAACTTGGTGAAAATTCGTCTGAGGAAAATTTAGTTTTCTAGCCTCTTCAGCCCAAGAAGCTACACTAGAAGGAAGTTGAAAACAGTAATGAGTGGAGCAAATTATTATACCTGCTACAATATCCGGGTTATTTAGTTGAATACAAGTTTAATTAGATTGAGGTAAGATTGTTCCTAAAAATGTTACATTTCATACCATGTATTCTTTTCTCTTTTTTTTGCTGACTGATGCCATTTTTTCCTATTGAAGTAATTTCTCATTCATCTGAGTTATCAATCAATTTGGACCTCCCTATCAGCATGTATCACCTTCTTCAGCATGTACTCCAGATATGTACCTCCCTTCAGCATGTACTCCAGATATCAATTATCTTCCCTACTATTGCAGAAAAAGAATCCATAAAGTCCTTTCAGTCAGGATTGATTGTGAATTCTCAAATTTAGTGTAGTTCTTTGCAAAAGAAGATGCTTGTTCCCAAGACTCAGCTTCTCTGAAAGGCAAGTTTAATGTTCTTGATATTTATACTGCTATAATTCCGAATAAATAAGTGAAATGTTTAGACTTTCTTCCCAATTGTTTTCAGGCGTTATAGAACTAGGTTTTTTATATAACTTGGAGATATTTGGATTAGATCTGCCATATATATATACGTCAGTCCCCTGCCAAACTTTACTATCCTATTATAACATCGGATGCAAAGTTAGCAACAGTCGATTTTGCAGTAGAGATCAGGTGCTGCACTTCCCAAAATACATATCTCTTTCCTCCAGCGACAGCAGATCTTCACATTCCTCTCTACTCAGTTTGTATTCCATTGGCCACTATTGTAACTATTCATTTGCATGCACCTACCTGCCACCACTAAACTCTCAAGTTTTCATACCTGGGAGAACTTGCTGTTGGATAAGTCTAACATTTTACCCGCTGTACAACTGCATTCTCCTGGCTGAAAGTGCCTGAAAGGAAACAACCAACAGTGCTCTTTCGTGTATTTCTGATTGTGAACCCAAGAGGGCTTTTAATGGATTCCCAACAATACTGATCTATTTGCTGAAATCATTCATTCTCCCGCTCTCTCATTAACAATTTCATATTGTTTTCTGTCTCCTACAACTCACCAGTTTATATTGCCCCTTCTTCATTAACGCTTAACGACTGTGTTTCCTACGACAATGTCAAAACAGACACCACGAAAAGCCATCAGGCTCCCAACCACACATGCACCTATTTATCTAAGCCTGAGCCTATATATTCTTCTTTGTCCTTCTTGCATATTAACCAAGACCAATTACTTGGTGGTATCTCATTGCCTGTTAATTATTCCCCTCTCTGCAGAATCATCAAATTTTCTCTTTATTGGATTTTTATAAGCAGAAGACTTATCATTTTGACCATCTTATTTTAAAAACCTTCTCATGATACCCCTTTTCTCTTTGACAATTTCCTGCTCCTCTTTATGAAAATCTTCTTAAAACTGTGGTTTATGTGCATGATCAGAATTCCTCTCTCCCATTGCTCCTTGAAATCCCTGCAAATGCAATTTTACTCCCACATTTCTACTACAATTGCTTATTCATCATTACCAATGACCTACACTTTGCTAAATCCAATGGTCAATCTTACTGAACCTATCAGAAGTATTCAGCTAAGGTGGTTATTCCCACTTTCTGAATCACCTTCTTCATTTAGAATCTGAGACATCATGCTTTCTTGTTTCTCCTTCCACATCACAAGCCACTTCACAGTCTGCTTTGTCTGTCCCTTCTCATGAAGCCAATTTCTCACTGTTAGGATTTCTAGGCCTCAGTTCTCATTCTCTCTCTTTTCTAACTATATCCACTGTCTACAAGATCTTATCCTGTCTCCTGGCTTAATTAGCACATAATCTGCCAGCAACTCACAAGTGCTTAACTCCACCAAGTCCTCTGCCATGTAGTCCAAACTAATATATTCAACAATCTCAGTTGACCTCTCCATTTGAATTGTTAATATCGTTTCAGAAGTATCATGTTTAAAATCAGGATCCAGCTCTGCTCTCCAAAGCCTGCCTTTTCTACAATATTCTCCATCTCAGTAAATAGCAAACCAATTTTTTCAAGTTGGTTATGGAAAAAAAACCTTGGAATCATCCTTTACCCTTCTTTTGACACACACATCTTGTATCTGTCAGCAAGTCCTGTGAGCTCTGCTTTCAAAATATATCCCGTATCACATTACTTTTCCACACCTCTACCGATAACACTCCAGGCAAAGGTGTTATTTGTCAAGATGATCTCTTGCCTGGATTATGTGAGTAGTCTCTAAATTGATCCATCTATTCCCTTATCCATCTACACTCAATGATTTGCACAATTGCAGCAATAATTATTTTAAAAGATAAGTCAAAACATGCCATCCCTTGTCCCAAAACATTCCTCTGTCTCCTATTTCACTCATAGTAAAAGCTCAGAGTAAAGTACTTGTCTCTTCTCTACCACTCAAAGAGGGATGAGCACATACCAGGCTGAATTCAAAGTTGAGCTATCAGCATACTAGTGTGCTTTAAATTATGTTATATAAGAAAAAGCTCATCCATGTATTAATTCATTCAATTAATAATTATTTAATTAGTTCTTACTGTGGAGAAGCATATTAGGTACTAAGGATATGCTTCATATTAGGTACGGAGGATAAGCAAAAGTAGCAGGAGCTTCACCTTTCGAAGCTATCGAAAAAAAGTATACAAATAACTATGCAGATATATCATTACAAATTAAGAAAAGGCTAAGCAGGAAAAAATCCAAGAGTCTTTGAAGACACATAGTAGGGGAACCTGACCTAGTCTGCACAATCCGAAAAATTTTCACTGAGAAAGCAGTATTGTAACTGAGAATTAAAGAGAGATGACTAAGAGCTAACTAGATGAATTAGGTGGTGGAGTAAAGAAAGGGAAAGGAACAATTTATGCAAATGTAGACAGACTCACTGGAGGAATGATGTGTCTCTTGAGAGCATATGAAAAATTGGATTACAGTTTCAACGTAATTGCAGGCTTTGTAAGCCATATTAAGAACATCTTGGTCAGGTGCGGTGGCTCTTGCCTGTAACCCCATGGCCTTGGGAGGCTGAGGTGGGTGGATCACGAGGTCAGGAGTTCGAGACCAGCCTGACCAGCATGTTGAAACCCCATCTCTACTAAAAATACAAAAAAATTAGCCAGGCATGGTGGCAGGAGCCTGTAATCCCAGCTACTCGGGAGGCTGAGGCAGGAGAATTGCTTAAACCTGGGAGGCGGAGGTTGCAGTGAGCTGAGACCGCGCCACTGCACTCCAGCCTGAACAACAGAGCAAGACTCCATCTCAAAACAAACAAACAAACAAACAAAGAACATCTTTAAGAGCAGCAGGAAGCCTTTGAAGGATATATGGTAGGCCCTTTTATCTGTGATTTCACTTTGCACAGTTTTAGTTACCTGCAGTCAAACACATCTGAAAACAGGTGAGTACAATACAATAAGATATTAAGAGAGAGACTACATTTGCATAACTTTTATTATAGTATATTGTTATAATTGTTCTATTTATTTACTAGTTGTTGTTAAACTCACACTTGCCTAATTTATAGATTAAACTTCACCATAGTGATGTATGTATAGGAAAAATCATAGTATATTCGAGGTTTAGTACCATCTCTGATTTCTAGCATCTGCTGGGGGTCTTGTATCCTTTGTGGCTAAGGGAGGACCACTGTAGTCTGATAAAGAAATAATGTTCCAGTTCTAGAGGTGAAGCTAGAGGCAGATTTTTTAATCCTTCTAATGAACTTCTATGTATACATGACAGATTCACTACAAATGTTGCATTGCTTCAGATACACTCGGCTGCAAGTAACAGAAATCCTGAAATTCTGTCATACATAACAGGAAATTCAGAGGTGGAGTGGGCTACAAGATAAATTAACTGAGTGATTCAAAATTTTATTAGGAAAAACCCCTCACTTTATCACTCTGCTCTGCTACCCTCAGTGTTAGCTTAATCATGAAGCTGGCAAAATGATGGCTGCTGGCCTCGCATTCAGTCAAGACCCCATACACTTGTTCTTCTAGCCTTCTCTTGGGAATGATTACATAATTCTCAGAAGCTTCTTAGCAGACTTCTCCTTATCTACAAAAAGCCACAGTTGAGTCACACGAACGTTCCTCACCCAATCAAGAGAGAAGTGAAATTATCGTAACTGGCTGAGACTAATCAAAGGGTAGAATAGATGCTGGGAGTCTGTCACAATGACCGCTACCCGTGAGCAGAGTACAAGTAAGGCTGAAGACCACCTTCCATCCACAGAGACACAGTGGAAAGCAAGTGGAGGGACTCAGTAAAGGGATGTATTAAGGGTTGGAGTTTCTCGTCATCCCAGGCAACTTTCACATACACCAATAGCAGAAAGGGATGCGTTGATTCATCCCCACCATCTAGAGATCACAAGATCTGCCTTGCCTCACTTAATCCCATGTGAATTACATGTGAGTGTAATGGGATACCATGAGTGCTAATCCTGTTGCTTCAGATTGTTTGGAGAAAAAGCATTCAGACTTTTTCTTTGTGGGATGATACAGAACTGACTAATTTAGGGAGTGGAGCATGGCCAAGCCTTTAGGTACTTGGTTGACCAGGCAGGCATAAGTCATGCAAAAGTCCTTTAAAATACACAGATAAAAATAAAATATACATTTACATTTTGAACATAATATAAGTACCAACTGTTATGGACTGAACTGTATCCCCTCAAAATTTGTATGTAAAAGTGCCAACCTCCACTGTGACTGTATTTGGAGATAGGGCCTTTATAGAAGTTATTAAGTTTAAATGAAGTCATACAATGGGACCCTAATTCAATAGGATTAGTGCACTTATAAGAAAAAGAAAGGCCAGGGCCACCAGAACTCTCACTGCATGAGTACAAAGGAAATGCCATGTGAGGACAAAGTAATAAAGTGACAATTTACACGCCAGAAAGTGAGCCTTTACCAGAAATCAAATTTGCTGGCACCTTGATGGTGGACTTCTAGCTTCTTGAACTGTGTTTAAGCCACGTAATCCATGAAATTTTATTATAGCAGCCCAAAGTTTTCTAATACATCAACTTTCAAACAATTGAAGCATAAAGTCCACTAGCTAGATTTAAATCTACTGCCTACAGATCTGAGCTACTTTGGGAGATAAACTAATGACTAAAGAAAGTGTCATTACAAAGAGGCATTTGGTTGAAGAATTCCAGAGAAAGATTGCCTTATGATTCACATGTGAAAATAATGCATTTTATTCACAAGGGAAAAAAACTATTTTATGCTACTTTTGAAGATGACTTTGTTCTTTTGTAAATGGATTGCTTTGTGGAAGGAAGGGAAAGAAAAATATGAGATAAGACAAATTAGATTACTGGGGAAACACAGGCAATAAGCAATGGCGGAAAGTTTCACTTCTGATTAAGATGTAGTAGAACGTGGAAGACCATAGGACCTGTGTTAACAACAAGGAAAAAAACTAACAAAATAGCATACTTTCCTGTAAATCTATTGTAGAGCAGTTGATTCAAAGAATCTGTAATAAGTTAAGACCAAAAAGTGACGAAACATCTATAGGCAGACAAAGAGGCTAGGCATGGTGGCTCACGCCTGTAATCCCAGCACTTTGGGAAGCTGAGGCAGGCAGATCACTTGAGGTCAGGAGTTCGAGACCAGCCTGGCCAACATGGTGAAACCCCATCTCTAATAAAAATACAAAAAATCTGCTCGATGTAATGGTGGGCACCTGTAATCCCAGCTACTCAGGAGACCGAGGCAGGATAATCACTTGAACCCAGGAGGCTGAGGTTGCAGTGAGCTGTGATGGGCAACAGGGCAAGACTCCATTAAAAAAATTCTCTATAGGTAGACTAAGAAGTGCAGATCTTCAAGAACTAGGGACAAGTGTCTTGTGTGAGTGTGGCTGTGCCCATGAGAGGCCCACCTTAGACAGGGAGACATTACAATGACAAAGAAAAAACAAATGAGCTTTTCATGTCAGTATGGCTAGAAAGATAGATTAAAAATATGTGAGAGACCCAAATACAAAAGTAAATATTTCATCTTGGCAATTCCTTCAGCTAGAAATTTTGATGAAGAATACCAGAGAAAGTAGCAGTATTAGCAATGGATATGGGCTAGAAAACAGTGTTTGCATAGTCTCACTCAGTTTGTTCAGGTTCGAGGGCTCTGCTGAAGGAGAATATACAAGTGAGCCAAAAGCAACTAAAGCTAGAACCCAAACCACTCCTAGCTCAAATCCTGAAAAGATCGAGGGATTAAGCCCTCTGTGGCTACTGCTCTGAAAGCTGAGGGTAGGGCTAAAGGGTAAAGTGCAATCTCCACAATCCCATTGGAAATCAGTGGTGAACACAATATAATTAAAACTTCAAGCTAGTTCTTGGTAGAGTCTAATAGAGCAACTCTTCACCTTAGGTACCTGATGAAAGAAAGGGCTTTCAAACTGTAGGAGATAGAGATAGAGAGATAAAAACTTAATATCCATTTTTCCTTTAGATATACTGTATGCCATGTTGTCATGTGAAGGGATTATGAAGAAGTAGGAAAATATGGCCTATAACTAACAGCAAAATTAATCAATAGAAGCAAAATCACAGATACTTCAGATCATGCAATTAGTCATCAAAGATTTTAAGAAAACTATTATAAAAATGTTAAATGTTTACTGTAAGATGGAAAGAATGGCTGAGAATATGAAATATTGAGAAGAGAAATCAAATAGATAATATAAAATCAAATTGATATTTCTAACTGAAAAGCACAACATAGGAAATAAAAATGAATTAGTTTGTTTTAAAAACAAATGAACACAGCAGAAGGAATAATTGGTAAACATAAAAAGAGGTTAATAGTAATTATTCAAATAAAAGTACATGAAGAATATAAGATTGGGGGAAAACGAACAAAGGATGAGATTTCTTTTTAAAAAAAATTACATTAGCAAACATACATGTATCTAATTTGAGTTCTAGAAGTGAGAATATAAAGAATGAGCAAGAAAACAATTTGAAGAAATAATGACCAAAAACTTGCAAAATTTGACCCAAAACCTCAACTTACAGACCCAAAGCCTCAGGAAACACAAAGAAAAATCAGAACAAAGAAGTTCATACCTAGGTACATCATAGTCGAACTTTGGAAAACAAATATAAAAAGTCTAAAAGCAGCTACCAGATAAATAAGACACAGTGCATACGGTGGGAGGGGAACCAGACAGGAAGGGAACAACATCTTTTAAAGTGTTGAAAGATCAACTTAGAATACTATACCTAGTGAAAATATACTTCAAAAGGAGGATAGAAGAAAGAAATATTCATATAAAAATAAGTAGATATGATTCACTTCCATTAAACGAACACTGCAACAAATGCTAAAGGAAGGCTTTAAGGCTGAAGTAAATTGTAAATGGAAACTAATGTCTAGAATAAGGAAAAACAATAGTGGGTAATATGTGGGAAAATATATATACTTTTTAAAATAAGATTTTAGATAGACTGTTGACTTTTATTTTTTATTTTTTATCTTTTTATTTTATTTTATTTTATTATTATTACACTTTAAGTTTTAGGGTACATATGCACAATGTGCAGGTTAGTTACATATGTATACATGTGCCATGCTGGTGTGCTGCACCCATTAACTCATCATTTAGCATTAGGTATATCTCCTAATGCTATCCCTCCCCCCTCCCCCCACCCGACAACAGTCCCCAGAGTGTGATGTTCCCCTTCCTGTGTCCATGTGTTCTCATTGTTCAATTCCCTCCTATGAGTGAGAACATGCGGTGTTTGGTTTTTTGTCTTTGCAATAGTTTACTGAGAATTATGATTTCGAATTTCATCCATGTCCCTACAAAGGACATGAACTCATCATTTTTGATGGCTGCATAGTATTCCATGGTGTATATGTGCCACATTTTCTTCATCCAGTCTATCGTTGTTGGACATTTGGGTTGGTTCCAAGTCTTTGCTATTGTGAATAGTGCCGCAATAAACATACATGTGCATGTGTCTTTATAGCAGCATGATTTATACTCCTTTGGGTATATACCCAGTAACGGGATGCCTGGGTCAAATGGTATTTCTAGTTCTAGATCCCTGAGGAATCGCCACACTGACTTCCACAGTGGTTGAACCAGTTTACAGTCCCACCAACAGTGTCAAAGTGTTCCTATTTCTCCACATCCTCTCCAGCACCTGTTGCTTCCTGACTTTTTAATGATTGCCATTCTAAGTGGTGTGAGATGGTATCTCATTGTGGTTTTGATTTGCATTTCTCTAATGGCCAGTGATGATGAGCATTTTTTCATGTGTCTTTTGGCTGCATAAATGTCTTCTTTTGAGAAGTGTCTGTACATGTTCTTCGCCCACTTTTTGATGGGGTTGCTTGTTTTTTTCTTGTAAATTTGTTTGAGTTCCTTGTAGATTCTGGATATTAGCCCTTTGTCAGATGAGTAGATTGCAAAAATTTTCTCCCATTTTGTAGGTTGCCTGTTTGCTCTGATGGCAGTTTCTTTTGCTGTGCAGAAGCTCTTTAGTTTAATTAGATCCCATTTGTCAGTTTAGGCTTTTGTTGTCATTGCTTTTGTTGTTTTAGACATGAAGTACTTGCCCATGCCTGTGTCCTGAATGGTAATGCCTAGGTTTTCTTCTACGGTTTTTATGGCTTTAGGTCTAACGTTTAAGTCTTTAATCCATCTTGAATTCATTTTTGTATAAGGTGTAAGGAAGGGATCCAGTTTCAGCTTTCTACATATGGCTAGCCAGTTTTCCCAGCACCATTTATTAAATAGGGAATCCTTTCCCCATTGCTTGTTTTTCTCAGGTTTTCCAAAGATCAGATAGTTGTAGATAGGCGGCGTTATTTCTGAGGGCTCTGTTTGGTTCCATTGATCTATATCTCTGTTTTGGTACCAGTACCATGCTGTTTTGGTTACTGTAGCCTTGTAGTATAGTTTGAAGTCAGGTAGCATGATGCCTCCAGCTTTGTTCTTTTGACTTAGGATTGACTTGGTGATGCGGGCTCTTTTTTGATTCCATATGAACTTGAAAGTAGTTTTTTCCAATTCTGTGAAGAAAGTCATTGGTACCTTGATAGGGATGGCATTGAATCTGTAAATTACCTTAGGCAGTATGGCCATTTTCACGATATTGATTCTTCCTACCCATAAGCATGCAATGTTCTTCCATTTGTTTGTATCCTCTTTTATTTCATTGAGCAGTGGTTCGTAGTTCTCCTTGAAAAGGTCCTTCACATCCCTTGTAAATTGGATTCCTAGGTATTTTATTCTCTTTGAAGCAACTGTGAATGGGAGTTCACTCATGATTTGGCTCTCTGTTTGTCTGTTATTGGTGGGTAAGAATGCTTGTGATTTTTATACATTGATTTTGTATCCTGAGACTTTGCTGAAGTTGCTTATCAGCTTAAGGAGATTTTGGGCTGAGAAAATGGGGTTTTCTAGATATACAATCATGTCATCTGCAAACAGGGACAATTTGACTTCCTCTTTTCCTAATTGAATACCCTTGATTTCCTTCTCTTGCCTAATTGCCCTGGCCAGAACTTCCAACACTATGTTGAATAGGAGTGGTGAGAGAGGGCATCCCTGTCTTGTGCCAGTTTTCAAAGGGAATGCAACAAAAGCCAAAATTGACAAATGGGATCTAATTAAACTAAAGAGCTTCTGCAGAGCAAAAGAAACTACCATGAGAGTGAACAGGCAACCTACAAAATGGGAGAAAATTTTTGCAACCTACTCATCTGACAAAGGGCTAATATCCAGAATCTACAATGAACTCCAACAAATTTACAAGAAAAAAACAAACAAGCAACCCCATCAAAAAGTGGGCAAAGGACATGAACAGACACTTCTCAAAAGAAGACATTTATGCAGCCAAAAAACACATGAAAAAATGCTCATCATCACTGGCCATCAGAGAAATGCAAATCAAAACCACAATGAGATACCATCTCACACCAGTTAGAATGGCAATCATTAAAAAGTCAGGAAACAACAGGTGCTGGAGAGGATGTGCAGAAATAGGAACACTTTGACACTGTTGGTGGGACTGTAAACTGGTTCAACCACTGTGGAAGTCAGTGTGGCGATTCCTCAGGGATCTAGAACTAGAAATACCATTTGACCCAGCCATCCCATTACTGGGTATATACCCAAAGGACTATAAATCATGCTGCTATAAAGACACATGCACACGTATGTTTATTGCGGCATTATTCACAATAGCAAAGACTTGGAACCAACCCAAATGTCCAACAACAATAGACTGGTCGAAGAAAATGTGGCACATATACACCATGGAATACTATGCAGCCATCAAAAATGATGAGTTCATGTCCTTTGTAGGGTCATGGATGATATTGGAAATCATCATTCTCAGTAAACCATTGCAAGAACAAAAAACCAAACACCGCATGTTCTCATTCATAGGTGGGAATTGAACAATGAGAACACATGGACACAGGAAGGGGAACATCACACTCTGGGGACTGTTGTGGGGTGGGGGGAGGGGGGAGTGATAGCATTGGGAGATATACCTAATGCTAGATGACGAGTTAGTGGGTGCAGCGCAGCAGCATGGCACATGTATACATATATAACTGACCTGCACATTGCGCACATGTACCCTAAAACCTAAAGTATAATAATAATAAATTTAAAAAAATTAAAAAAAAAGAATGGTACAATACTATATGTCAAACTTGAACAATTTATGCAATCATCTTACAGGAAAACATTCTTATAAACTACAGATATTTAAATTATTTTCACTATAGTGTTTAGTATATACTTTTTATATAAATTGGATCACATTATGAAAAAAAAAAAAAAAAGAATGTTGAATATTGGCCCCCACTCTCTTCTGGCTTGTAGAGTTTCTGCCAAGAGATCTGCTGTTAGTCTGATGGGCTTCCCTTTGTGGGTAATTTGACCTTTCCTTCTGGCTGCCCTTAGCATTTTTTCCTTCATTTCAACTTTGGTGAATCTGAGAATTTTGTGTCTTGGAGTTGTTCTTCTCGAGAAGTATCTTTGTGGCATTCTCTGTATTTCCTGAATCTGAATGTTGTCCTGCCTTGCTAGATTGGGGAAGTTCTCCTGGATAATATCCTGCAGAGTGTTTTCCAACTTGGTTCCATTCTCCCCGTCACTTTCAGGTACATTATCAGACGTAGATTTGGTCTTTTCACATAGTCCCATATTTCTTGGAGGCTTTGTTTGTTTCTTTTTATTCTTTTTTCTCTAAACTTCCCTTCTCGCTTCATTTCATTCATTTCATCTTCCATCACTGATACCCTTTCTTCCCGTTGATCGCATCGGCTCCTGAGGCTTCTGCATTCTTCACGTAGTTCTCGAGCCTCGGCTTTCAGCTCCATCAGCTCCTTTAAGCACTTCTCTGTATTTGTTATTCTAGTTATACATTCTTCTAAATTTTTTTCAAAGTTTTTAACCTCTTTGCCTTTGTTTTGAAATTCCTCCTGTAGCTCGGAGTAGTTTGATCATCTGAAGCCTTCTTCTCTCAATTCGTCAAAGTCATTCTCTGTCCAGCTTTGTTCCGTTGCTGGTGAGGAACTGCGTGCCTTTGGAGGCAGAGAGGCACTCTGCTTTTTAGAATTTCCAGTTTTTCTGCTCTGTTTTTTCCCCATCTTTGTGGTTTTATCTACTTTTGGTCTTTGATGATGGTGATGTACAGATGGGTTTTTGGTGTGGGTGTCCTTTCTGTTTGTTAGTTTTCTTTCTAACAGACAGGACCCTCAGCTGCAGGTCTGTTGGAGTTTGCTAGAGGTCCACTCCAGACTCTGTTTGCCGGGGTACCAGCAGTGGTGGCTGCAGAACAGCAGATTTTCCTGAACCGCGAATGCTGCTGTCTGATCGTTCCTCTGGAAGTTTTGTCTCCGAGGAGTACCTGGCCATGTGAGGTGTCAGTCTGCCCCTACTGGGGGGTGCCTCCCAGTTAGTCTGCTCAGGGGTCAGCGGTCAGGGACCCACTTGAGGAGGCAGTCTGCCCGTTCTCAGATCTCCAGCTGTGTGCTGGGAGAAACACTGCTCTCTTCAAAGCTGTCAGACAGGGACATTTAAGTCTGCAGAGGTTACTGCTGTCCTTTTGTTTGTCTGTGCCCTGCCCCCAGAGGTGGAGCCTATAGAGGCAGGCAGGCCTTTTTGAGCTGTGGTGGGCCCCACCCAGTTGGAGCTTCCCAGATGCTTTGTTTACCTAAGCAAGCCTGGGCAATGGCCGGTGCCCCTCCTCCAGCCTCGCTGCCACCTTGCAGTTTGATCTCAGACTGCTGTGCTAGCAATCAGTGAGACTCTGTGGGCATAGGACCCTCCTAGCCAGGTGCGGGATATAATCTCCTGGTGCGCCATTTTTTAAGCCTGTGGGGAAAGTGCAGTATTAGGGCAGGAGTGACCCGATTTTCCAGGTGCCGTCTGTCACCCCTTTCTTTGACGAGGAAAGGGAACTCCCTGACCCCTTGAACTTCCCAAGTGAGGCAATGCCTCGCCCTGCTTTGGCTTGCGCATGGTGCACTGCACCCACTGTCCTGCGCCCACTGTCTGGCACTCCCTAGTGAGATGAACCCGGTACCGCAGATGGAAATGCAGAAATCACCCGTCTTCTGTGTCGCTCACGCTGGGAGCTGTAGACCGGAGTTGTTCCTATTCGGCCATCTTGGCTGCCCTCCCCCCAGCGACTCTTGACTTTTAAAGTTAAAAAATATATTGTGTAGTTTATAACACAGAGAAGTAAGATACATGAAAGTAACAAGACAAAGAATGGAGAAATAAACAGAATTATACTGTCACAAGTTGTCATTTTATTTGTGAATTGCCATTATATTAACTGACAATAAATAGTGATAAGTTAATAATGCACATTATGATTGCTAGAACTAATAAAAGTAAAATAGCTAAATACATAAATTTTATATAAATAAAATATATATAGGGTATGTACAAATAACATAACTAAAAAGTTAAAAGCAGAAATAAACTGAAAACTAAAAATAATTCAGACAAGGTTGTAATAGTGACACAATGCATTTGTCAAACACATAAAACTTTGTAGTACAAAGAGTATATGCAAATTTAGAAAAGTATCATTTAAGAAGCTAGACAGTCCCTGGAAGACTATAGAATGTAATAACAAAAAAACCGAACTATATTACAAATGTATGAAACGATCATACATTGTTACTTAGGTGCTGACCTAAGTAACTTTAGAAATGAATGCAATCTGCATAATAACAATTTTTATAACCCATACATAAGCATCAAATTCTAGTTGATAAATTATCACCCTCTAGGATACAAATAGCAAGACGATAAAATTAAACCTAACTGTGCCAAAATTTATCTCTATGGTAAATGGATAAAATACATTCATTAAAAGGCAGAGATAACAATCTTATAAGGTACTATTAAAAAGAATAAAAACAAGCAATTGCATAATGTCTAAAAAGATGCACTTTACATATGAAGACTTAAATGGTCTAAAAGTAAAAGGATAGAAACAGATATATCATGCACATCCTCATCATAATGAAATGGGAGAGTTCCCTGCTTCCCCTCTCAGGACAAGCGACAGGAGTGTGGCCCGACTGTGGTTGCCCCCACAGCTTAAACCTCTACAGGAAGGGGAGCACACAGACAGGCATGTGCAGGGACCAGGGTGAGTGCTTTTGGGATCCAGCCCCACAGCAGTGTATAGAGGTGGGTGTCTGCGACTCCCAAAGCCCAAGTGGGTGTGTGTTACAGTGTACTCGTTTAGCTTTGCTGTCTGCAGATGGCTTGTGTGTTAATCAGCTTAGTGTACCCTCTGCCTTATTGCAAAGGAAGGGGGCCAGTGTGACAGTCCTCTGTATCCCAAGCTCTTGCCAGTGTCCTGAAAGAATCAGGGCTTGAAGGATGAGTGCAAGGTTTTATTGAGTGGTGGAGGTGGCTCTCAGTGAGATGGATGGGGAGTGGGAAGTGAGGATGGATTGGGAAGGTGGTCTTCCCCTGGAGTCGAGCTGCATTATTCCCCTGTAGCTGGTCTGCTAGTCCACCGGTCTGCTGGTCTGCTTGCCTTTTCCTCTCCTCGCTTGTGGGTCTCATCTGGAACTCGGAGTTTGCAGTTTACATCAGGGCAGGATAGGGGGCATGCAGGCCAAAAGGCAACTTTTTGGTAGCAAAAACAGAAATGCCAGTCCTCATTTAGGGCTGCAAGTCTTCAGGCTTGAGGGTGGGGTCTTTGCTGGGGAACCGCCCTCTTCTACTCAATATTTCCTTCTCATGTCCATATCAATAAGATAGCGTATATGGTTATATTAATCTTAGACAAAATATATGAAATACAAGTAATATTACCAAAGATAAAGAAGTATATTTCACAATAATAAAACTATTAATCATCAAAACAATATAACATTTTTTAGTGAATATCCACCTAATTACAGAGCTTCAGAGTACTTGATACAAAAATTGACCATAACTAAACAGAGAAATAGATAAATCCTCAATTACTTGTGGATTATAAGTGATTATAATCATTTATGGACTATCTTGACAGTAATTTCTCAGTAACTGAGGATATAAGTAGACAAAAGAAAATCCGTTAGAATTCAGAAGATATTAATTTGATATAAATTATGTTTAAAAAACACTACACCCAAATTTGGGTGACACATTCTTCACAAGTGCACATGGAACATTCATTAGATTAATTAAATGCTACTTTCATAAAGCAAATCTTATTAGTTTTGAAAACCATACGATGATGAGTAGAAAAATGATTTGACAGAACTTAACAACATTACAGATTTAATCTCTCTCAAATAAGACTAGAAGGGAATTTACTTAATCTCATAAACAGCATCTATGAAATACCTATAGCAATTGTTGTAGTGAATGAAAAAATACTAAATATTTCATTTTAAAGATCAGGAATAGGCAAAATATACATATTCCTCCCATGTAATTTGCACAGTACTGGAGTCCATGCCTGATGAAATAAAGAAATTAAAAAACAAAAAAATGGAAGGTAAGAAGGAAGACTGTTTTAGTTCACATATGATATAAACATGTATATAGAAAATGTAATGGATTTTTAAAAATGTATTAGGACATATATATGAATTCATAATGTTTGCAGTATACAAGGATGACATAAAATTTAATTGTTTTTACACATCAACAAAGAAATAAAAAATAAAATATAAAATACTGTTTATAATGTCATAAAAACAAAATTGCTATTCCAAAATTTTTAAATCACCTACAAAAGCTGATGATTTATAACTAGCAGCTACAACTTAGTTATAACTAGTAGTATCTAACTATGTAAAATGAGAAAGGACTTCCTTCAGGCTGACACAGTTTTGATCAGATGGAAATCTAGATTTTTACAAAGGACCAGAGAGACCCAGATATAGTGATTATGTGGTTATATATAAATGAGATTTATTTTAAAAATTTAAAGACGTTTTAAAGTTATGTGGCTTTTTAATGTAAAGTGAATATCAATGCATTGTGAGGTTTATATCATGTGAAGATAGAAAATGTGTGGCAAGAGTAGTGTGAAGAACAGGAGAAAAGAAATGGAAGAACACTATTGTAAGATTCTTATACTATATGTGAAGTGGTATAGTATCACTTGAATGAAAACTCCAAAATATAGTTCACTGTTTATAAACTGTAAGCTAAAGGTGTAAGCTATAAACCCTAGAACAAATACTAAAATAAACCAATGAATATTTAAAGCTAATAAAGCACAAATAAAATTGAATCATACAAAATAAACTATATAAAATAAGAAAAGAAGCATAACATGCATAACAAAAGAAAATGAGGAATAAGTTTACAATCAAATTTAATCATCACATTAAATATAAGAGACTGAACACCCCATTTAAAAGGCAGAGTATTTCAGGTTAAATATAAAAGCAAAACTCAATTGTGTATTTTTTTTATTTTTATATAGTATATATTTATCCCCAAGAATCCCATTTTAAATATAAAGATACAAACAGGTAAACAGTAAAGGATGTCTACAAATTAGATAGAAAAAATGGAAAATTCCTAGAAAGACACAAACTAACAAAATTGACTAAAGAAGTAGTAAATAATCTGTATAGACTTATAGCAAGTAAATACTTTGAATTATTAATTTTTAAACCTTCAACAAAGAAAAAAACCTAGACTTGGATGGATATACTGGGGAATTCTACTCAATACTTAAAGAAGAATTAACATCAATTCATCACGAACTCTTTCCAGAAAATAGAAGGAATCATTTTTCAATGTATTGTATGAGGCCAGTATTATATGTATTATATGAGGCCAGTATTACCCTGACACCATGACCATCCAATGATATCACAAAAAAACACAAACCAATATTATTTATGCATATATACATAAAAAAACTAAATGCTAGCAAATCAAGTCTGGCAACATATTAAAAAATATTATGTGCCGTGACTAGGTGGGATTTATCCCTGGAATGCAAGGTTGCATCAAATAATTTATATAATATACCTCATTCATAGAATAAAGAATAAAAATTATATAATCATCTCAATAAACATAGAAAAATGTTGATAATATTTGTCTTTTATGATAAAAATACTCAACAAACCATTAATAGAAGGTACTCCCACACTTAATAAAAAGTTGGTGTACAAAAACTCCAGAGCTAACAACATAATTCATCAGAAAGAACTTAAAATTTTCACCTTAACATCAGGAATGAGAAAGATATGTCCACTACTCTCAGCACTTCTGTTTAATATTATACTGATGATTCTATCCAGGACATATAAGAGGAAAGACAGAGCTGGAGGGGAGAAGGAAAAGGGAGAGAAATAAAAAGAGAAGAGGAAGAAGAAGAAAGAAAGGAGAAGAAGAAAGAAGAAGGAGAAGAAAGAGGAAGAAGAAAGAGGAGGAGGAGAGGAAGAAGAAGAAGGAGAAGGAGGAGGAGGAGAAGATGAAGGAGAAGGAGAAGAAGGAAGAAGAAGGAGAAGGAGAAGAAGAAGAAAGAGGAGGAGAAGAAGAAAGAGGAGGAGGAGAAGGAGGAGGAGGAGGAGGAGGAAAAGAAAAGCATCAATATTAGAAAGAAAGGAAGAAGTATATCTCTCCTTGTAGATGACAATTACTTTTATAGAGAAAATCCTATGGAATCCACAAAGATGTCACTAGAATTAAAAAAAAAAATCAGCACATCCAGTTTGCAGAATACAAGATTACTACACATAACACAATTGTGTTTTTATACTTTAGTAATGAACAATAAAATTTTTTTAAAAGTTCTATTTGCAATCATGCCAATCATAATAAAATACTTTGAATACATTTAGCAAAATAAGTTCAAGACTTGTACCTTGAGTACTAGAAAACATTAGTGTGAGAAATTAAACAAGGCCCAAATAAATGAAAAGACATTCCCAGAAGAAAATTCTTAAAATGACAATATTCCCAAAATTGATCTACAGATTCAGTGCAATTGTTATAAAAATTCCTTCTGATGTCCTTGCAGAAAATGCAAACAGATTGTAAAATTCATACGGAAATGCAAGGGATTCAGAGTAGCCAGCATAATCTTGAAAAAGAACAAACTTGAAGGATGCGTACTTCTTGAAGGACACATACTTCTTGATGTCAAGGCTCTGACAATCAAGACAGTGTAGTGCTGGATAGATATATGAATACATGGAAATGAATTGAAAGCCCAGAAATAAACTCTTCTATTTATGGACAGTTGATTTTCTACAAAGAGTTAAAGTTTTATTCAAATGTTTTGAATACAATAATTCAACGGGGGAAAGAGCAGTCTTTTCAACAAATGGTGCAGGAGAAGGCCAGAGAAAAACAAAACCACTGCAAACCCATAGCCAGAAAGGAAAGGAGCCAGAGGAATAAATCGTTTAACTTTACTTTCCTCCCATCCTTTTATACCACTAGTACCTTGTAATCTTCAACAACCTGCCTGAGTTCGAGGAACACAGTTGATGCCTCTCATGAAGAGTTGTCACCTTTGAACATAGAGTATAAGAAGTCAATACAGGGTAGAGCTAGAGAAACAAATTAAGAAAATTGAGAAATTAAATTAGGTTACATTAGTCCCATTCTGATAATCCAGGATAATCTTCCCACTTCAAAGTCCATAGCTTTAGTCACATTTGCAAAGTCCCTTTTGTCATGAAAGGTAACATATTAACAGACACGGGCATTTTAGTAGGACCATCATTTTCCCCATGAAATGATTGCATGTTAAATGATTGCAATGATTGTCTGTTAAATTATTCTTTTGATATAATGCAATTTAAATAATAATTGTGCTACACATACACACATACAAACCTGTACACAAATGTCGATGGCAGCATTATTCACAACAAAATCAAAGTGGAAATCACCTAAATATCCATCAACAGTTCAATGAATAAATAAATGGGGCATGTCTATACAATGTCATATCATTAAGCAGTAGGAAGGAGTGAAGTACTGGATAAAACTTGAATAAACCTTTGAAAGATTATGCTAAGTGAAACAAGCAAGTCACAAAAACACATTCTATTTGATTCTTTTTTATGAGGTGCCTGGAATGAACAAATATACAGTGAAAGTAGATTGTTGGTTGCCTAGGGCTTAAAGGTGGGGTCTGGGAAAAAGTAGGAAGTGACTACTAATGGATACAGAGTTTCTTTTTTTTTTTTTTTTGGATATTCTTTATTTTATTTTATTTTATTTTATTATAATTTAAGTTTTAGGTTACATGTGCACAATGTGCAGGTTAGTTACATATGTATACATGTGCCATGCTGGTGTGCTGCACCCAATAATTCGTCATTTAGCATTAGGTATATCTCCTAATGCTATCCCTCCCCACTCCCCCCACCCTACAACGGTCCTCAGAGTGTGACGTTCCCCTTCCTGTGTCCATGTGTTCTCATTGTTCAATTCCCACCTATGAATGAGAATATGCAGTGTTGGGTTTTTTGTTCTTGCTATAGTTTACTGAGAATGATGATTTCCAATTTCATCCGTGTCCCTACAAAGGACATGAACTCATCATTTTTTATGGCTGCATAGTATTCCATGGTGTATATGTGCCACATTTTCTTAATCCAGTCTATCGTTGTTGGACATTTGGGTTGGTTCCAAGTCTTTGCTATTGTGAATAGTGCCACAATAAACATATGTGTGCGTGTGTCTTTATAGCAGCATGATTTATAGTCCTTTGGGTATATACCCAGTAATGGGATGGCTGGGTCAAGTGGTATTTCTAGTTCTCGATCCCTGAGGAATCGCCATACTGTCTTCCACAATGGTTGAACTAATTTACAGTCCCACCAACAGTGTCAAAGTGTTCCTATTTCTCCACATCCTCTCCAGCACCTGTTGTTTCCTGACTTTTTAATGATTACCATTCTAACTGGTGTGAGATAGTATCTCATTATGGTTTTGATTTGCATTTCTCTGATGGCCAGCGATGGTGAGCATTTTTTCATGTGTTTTTTGGCTGCATAAATGTCTTCTTTTGAGGAGTGTCTGTTCATGTTCTTTGCCCACTTTTTGATGGGGTGGTTTGTTTTTTTCTTGTAAATTTGTTTGAGTTCATTGTAGATTCTGGATATTAGCCCTTTGTCAGATGAGTTGGTTGCAAAAATTTTCTCCCATTTTGTAGGTTGCCTGTTCACTCTCATAGTAGTTTCTTTTGCTGTGCAGAAGCTCTTTAGTTTAATTAGATCCTGTTTGTCAATTTTGGCTTTTGTTGCCATTGCTTTTGTTGTTTTAGACATGAAGTCCTCACCCATGCCTATGTCCTGAATGGTATTGCCTAGGTTTTCTTCTAGGGTTTTTATGGTTTTAGGTCTAACGTTTAAGTCTTTAATCCATCTTGAATTAATTTTTGTATAAGGTGTAAGGAAGGGATCCAGTTTCAGCTTTCTACATATGGCTAGCCAGTTTTCCCAGCACCATTTATTAAATAGGGAATCCTTTCCCCATTGCTTGTTTTTCTCAGGTTTGTCAAAGATCAGATAGTTGTAGATATGCAGTGTTATTTCTGAGGGCTCTGTTCTGTTCCATTGATCTATATCTCTGTTTTGGTACAAGTACCATGCTGTTTTTGTTACTGTAGCCTTGTAGTATAGTTTGAAGTCAGGTAGCGTGATGCCTCCAGCTTTGTTCTTTTGGCTTAGGATTGACATGGTGATGCGGGCTCTTTTTTGGTGCCATATGAACTTTAAACTAGCTTTTTCCAATTCTGTGAAGAAAGTCATTGGTAGCTTGATGGGGATGGCATTGAATCTATAAATTACCTTGGGCAGTATGGCCATTTTCACGATATTGATTCTTCCTAACCATGAGCATGGAATGCTCTTCCATTTGTTTGTATCCTCTTTTATTTCATTGAGCAGTGGTTTGTAGTTCTCCTTGAAGAGGTCCTTCACATCCCTTGTAGATTGGATTCCTAGGTATTTTATTCTCTTTGAAGCAATTGTGAATGGGAGTTCACTCATGATTTGGCTCTCTGTTTGTCTGTTATTGGTGTATAAGAATGCTTGTGATTTTTGTACATTGATTTTGTATCCTGAGACTTTGCTGAAGTTGCTTATCAGCTTAAGGAGATTTTGTGCTGAGACAGTAGGGTTTTCTAGATATACAATCATGTCATCTGCAAACAGGGACAATTTGACTTCCTCTTTTCCTAATTGAATACCCTTGATTTCCTTCTCCTGCCTAATTGCCCTGGCCAGAACTTCCAACGCTATGTTGAATAGGAGTGGTGAGAGAGGGCATCCCTGTCTTGTGCCAGTTTTCAAAGGGAATGCTTCCAGTTTTTGCCCATTCAGTATGATATTGGCTGTGGGTTTGTCATAGATAGCTCTTATTATTTTGAGATACATCCCATTAATACCTAATTTATTGAGAGTTTCTAGCATGAAGGGTTGTTGAATTTTGTCAAAGGCCTTTTCTGCATCTATTGAGATAATCATGTGGTTTTTGTCTTTGGTTCTGTTTATATGCTGGATTACATTTATTGATTTGCATATATTGAACCAGCCTTGCATCCCGGGGATGAAGCCCACTTGATCATGGTGGATAAGCTTTTTGATGTGCTGCTGGATTCGGTTTGCCAGTATTTTATTGAGGATTTTTGCATCAATGTTCATCAAGGATATTGGTCTAAAATTCTCTTTTTTGGTTGTGTTTCTGCCTGGCTTTGGTATCAGGATGCTGCTGGCCTCATAAAATGAGTTAGGGAGGATTCCCTCTTTTTCTATTGATTGGAATAGTTTCAGAAGGAATGGTACCAGTTCCTCCTTGTACCTCTGGTAAAATTTGGCTGTGAATCCATCTGGTCCTGGACTCTTTTTGGTTGGTAAGCTATTGATTATTGCCACAATTTCAGAGCCTGTTATTCGTCTATTCAGAGATTCAACTTCTTACTAGTTTAGTCTTGGGAGGGTGTATGTGTTGAGGAATTTATCCATTTCTTCTAGATTTTCTAGTTTATTTGCCTAGAGGTTTTTGTAGTATTCTCTGATGGTGGTTTGTATTTCTGTGGGATCGGTGGTGATATCCCCTTTATCATTTTTTATTGCATCTATTTGATTCTTCTCTCTACATGGAAACTGAACAACCTGCTCCTGAATGACTACTGGGTACATAACGAAATAAAGACAGAAATAAAGATGTTCTTTGAAACCAATGAGAACAAAGACACAATATACCAGAATCTCTGGGACACATTCAAAGCAGTGTGTAGAGGGAAATTTATAGCACTAAATGCCCACAAGAGAAAGCAGGAAAGATCCAAAATTGACACCCTAACATCACAATTAAAAGAACTAGAAAAGCAAGAGCAAACACATTCAAAAGCTAGCAGAAGGCAAGAAATAACTAAAATCAGAGCAGAACTGAAGGAAATAGAGACACAAAAAGCCCTTCAAAAAATTAATGAATCCAGGAGCTGGTTTTTTGAAAGGATCAAGAAAATTGATAGACTGCTAGCAAGACTAAAAAAGAAGAAAAGAGAGAAGAACCAAACAGAATTGCTTTTGAGGTTAATGAAAATATTCTAAAGTAAATGAATTATATCTCAATAAAGGTGTTATAAAAGAAGTTTTCCTGAAAAACTTGAACTATTGTTTAGTATTAGTGGTCAGGAGGTCTCCTTTAGGGGAGAAAGAAAAGAGGAGTCGTCAAAAGGAGTCCAAGCGAGGCTTTTAGTATATCCACAATGTTTTATTTTTTTACCAATTGGTCTTACACGAGTGTTCACTTTGTTATGGTTTACTGAGCTGTATATTTATGATTTATGTACTTTTCTGTATCTATGTTACACTTCAAAATAAAGTGTATAATTTTTAAAAGTAACAATAAATTTGTTTTTATCCATGACAAAAATAAGTAACAATTGTTTGGAAGTGTTATAATAATGACAGGGAGAAATAAAAAATTAAAGAAACAAAAATAGGCGGTAAATTGGGAGACCCAAGGCTAAGTGGTAATAAAGGTTACTTTTAGCTTTCTTGCTTTCAGGCCCACTTTGTTTTTTAACAGCAAGTAGACTGGATTTAGGTGTGTGACATTGGATATGCTTTTTAATACATTGAATCTGAGATGTCTTAAAGACCTCCAACCGAAGATGTCAAATAAGAGGTAATGTACATGTTGAAGCTTGCAGAGACATATGGTTTGAACTTTTTGACAACTCTGTATCCTCCTCCCACCCTCTGCATGTCCAAAGAACACTGCTCTTTATGGGATCCCTACACTGTACCTCTTGACCTCTGGGCGGGGTTGTCCTGGCTGAGTTTGTCCTGTGGGACATACCAGAAGATCAGAGGTAGAAGGAAAGTAGAGTTCATACTTAGGACTGATAAAGGCTTCCAGCCTTTACTAGCTGCATAGTGCTTTCGCATCTCTTTTAGGTTTCTCTTATCACTATTCACACCTCTATAAATAGTCCTTTATTAAATTCTCCCTAATTGGTCCATTGGAGTGTACTGTCTGTTTCCTGTCAGGATCTTAAGTGACTCAGCAATTGACAAAATAAGTGGTCCCAGGAAATGCCCTTAAAATAGGTGTCTGGGGTTGGGTAGCTACCATATTTGAGGTGCTCACAGATAGCTTTTTTACTTTAAGAAAGGGACACTGATAATCTCTGGCATGCTGTGACATCATGATTAGTCAAATAATCACTGGCGGTGGCATAAGATGAAGTGCAGATGCAATGAAGGCCTTGGGAGACCAAGTGGTTGTGGCACTTAGTCACTATGGCAACAATGGTTTTACAAAGACTGTAGCAAGAGAGAAGAGAAAAATTGAAAGTCTGCCTCAGAGCATGAATGAAAAAATCAGAAAGCTTCTATGAAAACTTTAAAGGAGTCCCTTATCTCCAGTAGCCACAGGGCAGATATGAATGAGAAAAATCAAGTCCAAGGACTAAATGTAATGGCACTGCTGTTAAGGCCAACTAAATAAAAAACCCAGCCAGGTATCTCATACTAAGTAAGGTAAAGGCACTCACGGGAAAAGAATAGGGCCCTAAAATGTTTGAGCATATGGAAGAAAGGATAAGAATTTTAAATCTCCAAATTTTAGGTATACTCATCTCAGGTTTGAAATGTAATAAATGAACTTAAGTACCTGTGGAGTGGTATTCACATCCAAAAGGCTGTTTAGTTAAAGTCTGGACTAAACAATGGCTATAATCAATGTGACATAGTACAGTGGCTCTGAATCTTAATTGTACATTGGAATCACCAAGGAGGCTTTAAAATGCATGTGTGTCTAGTTCTCACTCACATACACTGTGCAACCTGCTCAGCTACATGCCACCAGTCACTCTGAGAGGACCTAGAGGACACCCCCTTACCAAGGCATCACTGAAAGTCTTCATGGTAAACATTTTCTATAAGCCATAGATAACTAATGGTGAGAGATGCTGCACTAGAAATCCACTCCATATTTCAATGGGAATAATGACATGCCAGTGTAGTAGAAGCCAGATCAAAGGGCTTAACCTTCAGAAGTGAGGAGCTTAAAATCACATGAATAAGGCAATTGTTGAATTGGTAGTCAGTGCTCTGACCTGCATTAACCATGTCAGTAGCTTACTGATCCCAAGTCCTCAGAATGAAATAGACGAGCAGCCTACTGAGGTGTGACTTAATATATACAAGCAAAAATGTCTAGGTCTAGTGTTAAAAATATAATTCAAGTCATCATAATGGGAACCCATAGCCTTTTATCCAGTTGCAAGACCTAAGCCAATACACCAGCCCGGAGTCCCTCCTTTGAAGGGGAGGCTGGTTCCTTTTAAGAAAGGATCTACAATGTAGCCATTAATAAGTACTATGTGTGTTCCCTAAACCTTCTCTATGTGACCTACAGCCAATTACCAGGAAGGCAATGTACTGGTGAAAGAGAAATAACCCAGAACTTCTGAGGGTTTATTAGTTACAGAATCTGAACTGCTGCTAATCACTAGAGACTCTAAATGCCAACCTGGCCCACTAGTAATGGACATTTATGGAGATCACATGATAGATGAAATCCTCACTTGAATTCACCTCCAGGTGTGTATAATGGGGCCATTGACTTATTGTATGGGCTGTATATGCTTATGGTATGATAAAACAAGTGGATGCTTCTAAAACTACTCCCACCGCCAAGATATTAAGCCAAACGCAATCTTCTATCCCTGGGGGAAAGGCAGAACAGTAGCACCATCAAACACCAGAAAGATGTGTGGTGAGAGTTATGTGGCATTTTTAACACATGCTCAATGAACTCACATTTCTGCCTGATGGAAAGCCAAGTGAATCTTGAACAACGACTGTAGATTATTGCAAGCAAAATTGCCTACATCATCTACGTTTTCAGATGCAGTATCTTTACTGGAGAAAATCAGTGCTACCTCTGCCACTTGACTGCTTTCTCAAAGGACCAGCAGCATCAACATCACTCCAAAATTCACTAGAAATGCAAATTCTTGGGTCCTACTCCAAATAGATAAAAATCAGAAACTTTAGAGATGGAGCCCAGAAATTGTGTTTTAACAAGCCCTCAACGTGAATAGTTTGCACTTTTCTATTAAAGAAACACTTAGGTAATGCTTTATTTTCCTACTTCAAATCAGGAAAAACACTGGCAAGGCGAGGGTAGAAGCTCATCTGCACTGTCTATTCAACTCATATGACCTCTTTTATAATATAAACTGGAAAGAACTTAATCATCTTTGTGTCCCATAAAACATCACATTGATCTTGACATTGATGACCTTACATTAATTGAGTCTATAAGTAGGAGGTAGCAAGCACTAGATGCCTTATTAAGGCATAACAGTGTCAAGGGTTGAGAGATAAATCCTTTGAAAGTTCAAGATCCTGAGCTTGCCAGACTGATAGGTTTATGAAGTGTTAGTGGTCTGGAATAGGACAGAATATTTTATCTAAAGTGAGAGATAAATGACTGAAACTTGCACTCCTAATTTCAAGAGGGAAAAAACTTGTTGGACCTTTTTAAATTATGGAAGCAAAATATTCTACATTTAGACATGATGATATAACTCATTAACTGATTAATTCATGGCATCCAGTTTAGATTTGGCCTGAATTAAAACAGGCCCTGCAGTAGGTCTATACTGCAGTGAAAACTGTGCTACCACTTGGGTCTTATGACCCATCAGAAGAAGTTGTTTGAGAAGACAAAGAAGACATATGGAGCTTCTGGAAATTTCCAAAAAGCATAACTGTGCAGAATTTTATAGTTTTCATGTAAGACCAGTTTGCACTTTTCTATCAACAATGTCTCTTTATTTGAAAATCAGCTTCACACTTGCAATTAGGCCATTTTAATATTGAGTATCTGGAAACAGGTCTGTGAGAAATGAACTCATCATGAACTGGTCATTATATTATTCAATTAAAATTAGATGTTAAAGATTAACAAGGACTAGATTCATTCTCACATCTGAAACATCTAAGATACTGGACAAAACATATGAAACAACAGTTTTCAAAATATCAGAATGAAAGACAGTCATCCCTGAAAGAAGAGAAGCAAACAAAGCAAGTCCAATGATTGTTCCAGCTTACTGGTGGGAAGGAGTTTTGAGGCTGTGGCTAAGGAAAAGGAAATCAATACAGAGCTTATTGCTCTCTGAGTTGAAAAGATGGTGTTAGGAGTTTTTTTTTTTTTCTTTCTTTCTTTCTTTCTTTATTTTTATTTTATTATTATTATACTTTAGGTGTTAGGTGTTTTGAGAAATAAAAGTATCTGGAGCTTACAAGGCAGAGTACCAGAGAGGCGAGATGTAAAAGAGGATCTAGAGATCTACAGAGGGTCCCCTGGAGACTTCAGCTGAATACTGACTGGCAGATATATAAAGCTCAAGAAGGAATCACTTGAAAGAATTACATGGAATAATCATTAGGATTTGGAATATTTCCTGTTGACACGAGCTGGAGTAGAAACCTCATGATTCAAGGTGCATCTGGTAGAATTCCCAAAATGGTTAAATCTTGGTAATTGGCCAACACTTGTTGTGCTAGACTAGATGCTGCTCTAGTAGCTTAAAAACAAAATCAAAGGGAGTCATACTGTTTATAAATAACCTTACTGAATACCACAACAAGCTTAATTGTTACAGAAGTAAAACTTATGGAAAAATAAAAAATATCTCACCCAACAATATAAAATTCAAAATGTCTGCCATCAGATAAAAAATTACTAGACATTTAAAGAAGCAGGAAAATATGGCCTATAATGAGGGTAAGCATACTCAGTTAAAACCACTGAAAAAATGATACAGATTGTAGAAATAACAGTTACTTTAAAACTATTATTCCACTATATTCCGCATATTCAAGAAGCTAAAGAAATTAGTAAGGAGTTTAAGTAGAGATATGGACTGTATAAAAAGGGATGATATTTATGTTCTATGGATGAAAGTTACAGTATCTGAGATGAGAATAATTGGATGAAGTCAACAGCAGATTACAAATTGCAGAAAAAAACATTAATGAATTATAAGAGTAGTAATGAAGACTATCCAAAATGAAAAAGAGAGGAAAAAAGACTTAAAAAATGAACATAACATTGTTTCACTGTGGTACAACTTCAATAGCGCAATATATGATTAACTGGGCTCTCTGAAGGAGAGGAAAGAAGGACAAAAAATTTGAAAAAATATTGGTTAAAATGTTTTATATTTGAAAAAATCTATGAACCTACAATACAAGAATTTAAGCCCTGAAAACAAGAAATATGAAAAAAGTAACTCATGGAATATAATAACCAATATGAGTAAGTCAATATAAAGGGAAAAATTTTAAAGCATCTGGTGGAGTAAGATACATTATGTACACAGGATTACAGATAAAGTGAATGGCTTATCTGAAATCAGAAATTCATGCTTGGAGATGGTAGAAAAATAGGCTACAGTACTGAAATAAAATAAATTACCAACCTAGAATTCTATACCCAATGAAAACATCTTTCAAAAATAAAGAGGAACTAAAAATGTTTTTGGACTGTAAAAAAAAAAAAAAAAAAAAAAGTGGGAGAATTTATAGCAACAACCTGCACTGCAAAGCATAAATTACAAAAAAAAATACCCAGTGAAAATATAAATCAACATAAAGGAAGGAAGGACACTAGAAATTGTAACTATATAAGTATATACAAATTTTATTCTAATAATTTAAATAATTTAAAAGATGATTGAGTGCAAAATAAAAAAGTAAGATATTATATGTTTGGGGATATATAAAATAATTTAAACTAAAATTTATAGTGACAATAGAAGAAAGGCCAGGAGGGGAGAAATGGAAAAATACAATTATATGATTCTTATATTATTCATGAAGAAGAACAATATTTCTTGGAAGTTGAAAATGAGAGATTAAAATATATAGCATAAGCCGGGCACAGTGGCTCACGCCTGTAATTCCAGCACTTTGGGAGGCCAAGGCAGGTGGATCATCTGAGGTCAGGAGTTTGAGACCAGCCCGGCCATCATGGTGAAACCCCATCTCTACTAAAAAAACAAAAATTAGACAGGTGTCGTGGCACGCATCTGTAGTCTCAACTACTTGGGAGGCTGAGGCAGGAAAATTGCTTGGGTCTGGGAGGTGGAGGTTGCAGTGAGCTGAGATTGTGCCACTGCACTCCAGGCTGGGTGACAGAGCAAGACTCCATCTCAAAAAAATAAAAATAAAAATAAAAATAAATAAATAAAACATATAGCATAGAACAAAATAATATAACAAAGAATTTTGACTAAAGAGCCAACAAAGAAAATAGAATGAAATCATAAAATGTACTCAACTAATTCAAAGGGAGGCAGACAAAAAGGATAAATGGTATAAATAGAAATGGAAAGATGATAAATTTAAATCAAACCATACAAGCAATTACATTAAATGTAAATGGTCTAAACATCCCAATTTTAAAAAAATAGAGATTGTCAGTTTCCATAAAAAAGCAATACTGAATTACGTTTCCTATAAGAAACACACTTAGGCTCAAAACAAAGGGATGGAGAAATATTTACCAAGCAAATGGAAAGCAAAAAAAAAAAGCAGGGATTGCAATCTTAGTCTCTGATAAAACAGACTTTAAACCAACAAAGATCAAAAAAGAAAAAGAAGGGCATTACATAATGGTAAAGGGATCGATGCAACAAGAAGAGCTAACTATCCTAAATATATACGCACCCAATACAGGAGCACCCAGATTCATAAAGCAAGTTCTTAAAGACTTACAAAGAGACTTAGACTTAGTCTCCCACAAAATAACAGTGGAAGACTTTAACACCCCACTGCCAAAATTAGACAGATAAATGAGACAGGAAATTAACAAGGATATTCAGGAATTGAACTCAGCTCTAGACCAAGCGGACCTAATAAACATCTACAGAACTCTCCACCCCAAATCAACAGAATATACATTCTTCTCAGGGCCACATAGCACTTATTCTAAAATTGACCACATAATTGGAAGTAAAACACTCCTCAGCAAATGTAAAAGCACGAAAATCATGACAAACAGTCTCTCAGACCACAGTGCAATCAAATTAGAATTCAGGATTAAGAAACTCACTCAAAGACAGCACAACTACATGGAAACTGAATAACCTGCTCCTGAATGACTACTGGGTAAATAATGAAATTAAGGCAGAAATAAATAAGCTCTTTGAAACCAATGAGAACAAAGACACAGCATACCAGAATCTCTGGGACACAGCTAAAGCAATGTTTAGAGAAAACTTTATAGCACTAAATGCCCACATGAGAAAGCTGCAAAGATCTAAAATTGACACGCTAATATCCCAATTAAAAGAAATAGAGAAGCAAGAGGAAACAAATTCAAAAGCTAGCAGAAGACAAGAAATAAATAAGTTAAAAGCAGAACAGAAGGAGATGGAGGCACGAAAAACTCTTCTAAAAATCAATGAATCCAGGAGTTGGTTTTTTTTAAAAGATTAACAAAATAAACCACTACCAATACTAATAAAGAAGAAAAGAAAGAAGAATCAAATAGACACAATAAAAAATTATAAAGGGGGCATCATCACTGATTCCACAGAAATGCAGACTACCATCAGAGAAAACTATAAACACCTCTATGCAAAAAACTAGAAAATCTAGAAGAAATGGATAAATTCCTGGACACATACACCATCCTAAAACTAAACCAGGAAGAAGTTGAATCCCTGAGCAGACCAATAACAAGTTCTGAAATTGAGGCAGCAATTAATAGCCTGCCAACCAAAAAAAAGCCCAGGACCAGATGGATTCAGAGCTGAATTCTACCAGAGGTACAAAGAGGAGCTGGTACCATTGCTTCTGAAACTATTGCAAACAATAGAAAAAGAAGGACTCCTCCCTAACTCACATTATGAGGCCAGCATCATCCTGATACCAAAACCTGGCAGAGACACAACAAAAAAAGAAATTTTCAGGCTAATATCCCTGATAAACATTGATCTGAAAATTCTCAATAAAATACTGGCAAACCACCAAATCCAGCAGCACATCAAAAACTTACCCACCGTGATCAATTTGGCTTCATCCCTGGTATGCAAGGCTGGTTCAACATACACAAATCAATAAACATAACCCATCACATGAACAGAACCAATGATAAAAACCACATAATTATCTCAATAGATGTAGAAAAGTCCTTGGAAAAAATTCAACACTACTTCATGCTAAAAACACTCAATAAACTAGGTATTGATGGAACATATCTCAAAATAATAAGACCTATTCATGGCAAAGCCACAGGCAATATCATACAGAATGGGCAAAAGCTGGAAGCATTCCCTTTGAAAACCAGCATAAGACAAGGATGCTCTCTGTCACCACTCCTATTCAACATAGTATGGGAAATTCTGGCCAGAGCAATCAGGCAAGAGAAAGAAATAAAGGGTATTCAAACAGGAAGAAAAGAAGTCAAATGGTCTCTGTTTGCAGATGAAATGATTGCGTATTTAGAAAACCCCATTGTCTCAGCCCAAAAGCTCCTTAAGCTGATAAGCAACTTCAGCCAAGTCTCAGGATATAAAATCAATGTACAAAAATCACAGGCATTCCTATACATAATAATCGACAAACATAGAGCCAAATCATGAATGAACTCCCATTCACAATGTCTATAAAGAGAATAAAATAGCTAGGAATACAACTCACAAGGGATGTGAAGGACCTCTTCAAGAAGAACTACAAAACACTGTTCAAGGCAATAAGAGAAGACACAAACAAATGGAAAAACATTCCATGTTCATGGATAGGAAGAATCAATATTGTGAAAATGGCCACACTGCCCAAAGTAATTTATAGATTCAATGCCATCCCCATCAAGCTACCATTGACTTTCTTCACAGAATTAGAAAAAACGACTTTAAATTTCATATGGAACCAAAAAACAGCCCATATAACTAAGACAATCCTAAGCAAAAAGGACAAAGCTGGAGGCATCACACTACCTGACTTCAAACTATACTACAAGGCTACAGTAACCAAAACAGCATAGTACTGATACCAAAACAGATATATAGACCAATAGAACAGAACAGAGGCTTCAGAAACAACACCGCACATCTACAACCATCTGATCTTTGATAAGCCTGACAAAAACTAGCAATGGGGAAAGGTTTCCCTATTTAATAAATGGTGTTGGGAAAACTGGCAAGCCATATGGGGAAAACTGAAACTGGACCCCTTCCTTACACCTTATACAAAAAGTAACTCAAGATGGACTAAAGACTTAAATGTAAGCCCTAAAACCATAAAAACCCTAGATGAAAACCTAGGCAATACCATTCAAGACTTAGGCATGGGCAAAAACTTCATGACTAAAACACCAAAAGCAATGGCAACAAAAGCCAAAATGGACAAATGGGATCTAATTAAACTAAAGAGCTTTTGCACAGCAAAAGAAACTATCATCAGAGCAAACAGGTAACCTACAGAATGGGAGAAAATTTTGCAATCTATCCATCTGACAAAGAGCTAATATCCAGAATCTACAAGAACTTAAACAAATTTACAAGTAAAAAACAACTCCACCAAAAAGTGGGCAAAAGATATGAACAGACATTTCTCAAAAGAAGACATTTATGCAGCCAACAAACATATGAAAAAATACTCATCATCACTCGTCATTGGAGAAATGCAAATCAACACTACAATGAGATACCATCTCATGCCAGTTAGAATGGCGATCATTAAAAAGTCAGGAAACAACAGATGATGGAGAGGATGTGGAGAAATAGGAACGCTTTTACACTGCTAGTGGGAGTGTAAATTAGTACAACCATTTTGGAAGACAGTGTGGTGATTCCTGAAGGATCTAGAACAAGAAATACCATTTGACCCAGCAATCCCGTTAGTGGGTATATACCCAAAGGATTATAAATCATTCTACTATAAAGACACACGCACATGTATGTTTATTGCAGCACTATTTACAATAGCGAAGACTTGGAACCAACCCAAATGTCCATCAATGATAGACTGGATAAAGAAAATGTGGCACATATACACCATGGAATACTATGCAGCCATACAAAAGAATGAGTTCATGTCCTTTGCAAGGACATGGATGAAGCTGGAAACCATCATTCTCAGCAAACTAACACAGGAACAGACAACCCAACACTGCACGTTCTCACTCGTAAGTGGGAGTTGAATAATGAGAACAAATGGACACAGGGAAGGAAACATCACACTTGGACCTGTCAGGGGATGGGGGTCAAGGGGAAGGATAGCATTAGGAAAAATACCTAATGTAGATGACAGATTGATGGGTGCAGCAAACCACCATGTCATATGTATACTTATGTAACAAACCTGTACATTCTGTACATGTATTCCAGAACTTAAAGTGTAATAATTTTTTTTAAAAAGATACACTTCATAAAGGAAAAAATGAAATTAGAAGTAAGATATGAGAAAATATATACTATGTTAACAATTTTTTAAAACAATACTGAACTGTATGTTTCCTATAATAAACACACTTTATAAAAGAAAAAGTGAAATTAAAAGTAAGCTATGAGAAAATACACACTATGTTAACAATTTTTTAAAAGATAGTTTGGCTGTATTAATAATAAACAAAGTAGATTTCAGAACAAAGAATATAGCCGTGAATAAAGAGGTCAATTGTCAAGAAAGTATATATTCCTAATTATACGCCTATTGTATTCCTATTTATACACTGAATAATAACATTTTTTGAAGTACATGAATCAAAAACTGGTGAAACTTTCAGGAGAAATAGACAAATTTTACCATCTTTCTCTATTAATGTATAGAATAAATAGACAGAAAATCAGTGAAAATATAGAATACTGAAAACATTACCAACCAAATTTTAAATCACGTTTATAGCTCTCTCAACCTAACAATAACGAATAAATTTTGTTTAAAGTGCACACAAAAAACGTTTACCGAGACAGTCCATTTTCTTTTTTTTTATTATTATTATTATACTTTAAGTTTTAGGGTACATGTGCACAATGTGCAGGTTTGTTACATATGTATACATGTGCCATGCTGGTGTGCTGCACCCATTAACTCATCATTTAGCATTAGGTACATCTCCTAATGCTATCCCCCCCCTCCCCCACCCCACAACAGTCCCCAGAGTGTGATGTTCCCTTTCCTGTGTCCATGTGTTCTCGTTGTTCAATTTCCATCTATGAGTGAGAACACACGGTGTTTGGTTTTTTGTCCTTGCGATAGTTTACTGAGAATGATGATTTCGAATTTCATCCATGTCCCTACAAAGGACATGAACTCATCATTTTTGATGGCTGCATAGTATTCCATGGTGTATATGTGCCACATTTTCTTAATCCAGTCTATCATTGTTGGACATTTGGGTTGGTTCCAAGTCTTTGCTATTGTGAATAATGCAGCAATAAACATACGTGTGCATGTGTCTTTATAGCAGCATGATTTATAGTCCTTTGGGTATATACCCAGTAATGGGATGGCTGGGTCAAATGGTATTTCTAGTTCTCGATCCCTGAGGAATCGCCATACAGACTTCCGCAATGGTTGAACCAGTTTACAGTCCCACCAACAGTGTAAAAGTGTTCCTATTTCTCCACATCCTCTCCAGCACCTGTTGTTTCCTGACTTTTTAATGATTGCCATTCTAACTGGTGTGAGATGGTATCTTATTGTGGTTTTGATTTGCATTTCTCTGATGGCCAGTGATGATGAGCATTTTTTCATGTGTCTTTTGGCTGCATAAATGTCTTCTTTTGAGAAGTGTCTGTTCATATCCTTCACCCACTTTTTGATGGGGTTGTTTGTTTTTTTCTTGTAAATTTGTTTGAGTTCATTGTAGATTCTGGATAAACAATTCTTAATAAAATTAAAAGTATTCAAATAAAACAAACTATGTTTTCTAATTCTAACGGAACTAATTTTGTAATCAATAATATAAAGACATCTGGAAACTAAATTGAAACTAAATTTTGATATCAAATAGTATACTTGTAAGTAACCCATGTATTAAAGAGTAAGTCAATAGAAAATAGTTGAAAGAAATGAAAATAAAAGTTCAATATATCAAAATTCGTGGAAAAGGGCTAATGTAGTACTTAAAATAAATTTATAACACTAAGTGCCTATGTCAGAATAGCAAAAAGGTCTTGAGTTAATGATTCCATCTTTTACTTTAATAAAATAATAGAAGAATAAATTAAACCCAAATAAGTAATTAAAAAGAAAAAAATAAAGAATATAGTGAAAATCAATGAAATAAAAAATAGAAAATTATACAGAAAAAATCTATAAAGCCAAAAACTGGATCTTTAAACAATTTAGTAAAATTGAGAAACCTGTAGCCAAAGAAAAAAAAAGACCATATCGAGAATGAAACAAGTGACATCAGTAAAGATTCTACAGAAAATAAAAGAACAGCAAGAGAGCAACTGTAGATAATAAGGTAACAAGAGTAAACAACTTTTTGCCAATAAGATAAAATGGACAAATTCCCTGAAAGGTACAAACTATGAAAACAATTGGACAATTAGAAATACATAACCTGAATGGCTTTTTTTATGATATTGAATTTGTAATTTAAAATTCCTCTTCCCTGTGCATTCTGCTGCCCTCACAAAAATAAAAAACCTCGAAGCCCAGATGGCTTTATTGGTTAATTCTAACACGTTTTTAAGGAAGAGCATATCAAATCTATACAAACTCTTCGTACAAGTGAAGAAGACGGAACATATTTCATCTCATTCTGTAAGATTAGTAATACTCTGGCACTAAACCCAAAAAAGAGCATTACAAGAGAAGTGAATTATAGATTAATATCTTTTGTGAATAAAGATGCAAAAATTTCTTTAAACGTTTTGGAAAATTGAATTCAAGTATATATAAAGAGGATAATATATAATAACCAATTAAATTTATTCCAGAAAAGTAATGTTGTCTTAACATTCTAAAATCAATCAATACAGTTAACCATATTAATGGACTAAAAAATAAATAACATGATCAACTCAATATAAAAAAGAAAAAGCTGACAAACTACAACATTTACTCCTGGTAAAAAGTACAAGAAAATTAGGAATAGAAAAGATTTTCTCCAGCTGATTAAGGGCTTCTATCAAAAACTTAGAGTTTATGTACTTAATAATGAAAGACAATATGCTGTTGATAAATCAATAGAACAGAATGGTACAGAAATAGAACTGCATACAGTTGGCCATTTAACTGTTGACAAAGATGCAAAACCAAAACTATATAGAAAGCACAGTCTTTTCAACAAATGCTACTTAACCACTTTGATAGCTACAGGAAAAAAAAATATGTGAACGGCTAATTTTGACTCATACCTCACATCATACACAAAATTTAACCTAAAATGTAGCATAGACCTAAATGCAAAACTTAAAATTATATTAGAAGAAGTCATAGAATCTTTTCATGACCTTGGGTGAGTCATAGGTTTCTTAGATAAAATAGCCAAAGCACAATACATAAAAGAATACCATTTGACCCAGCCACCCCATTACTGGATATATATCCAAAGGATTATAAATTATGCTGCTATAAAGACACATGCACACGTATATTTACTGTGGCACTATTCACAATAGCAAAGACTTGGAACCAACCCAAATGTCCAACAATGATAGACTGGATTAAGAAAATGTGGCACATATACACCATGGAATACTATGCAGCCATCAAAAATGATGAGTTCATGTCCTTTGTAGGGACATGGATGAAGCTGGAAACCATCATTCTCAGCAAACTATCACAAGGACAAAAAACCAAACACCGCATGTTCTCACTCATAGGTGGGAATTGAACAATGAGAACACATGGACACAGGAAGGGGAACATCACACACCGGGGACTGTTGTGGGGTGGGGGGAGGGGAAAGGGATAGCATTAGGAGATGTACCTAATGCTAAATGACGAGTTAATGGGTGCAGCACACCAACATGGCACATGTATACATATGTAACAAACCTGCACATTGTGCACATGTACCCTAAAACTTAAAGTATAATAATAAAAAATAAATAAATAAATTTTAAAAAATAAAAATAAATTAATAAATAGGCTTCATTAAAATTTAAAACTTCTAAACTTCAAAAGCAACTGTTAAAAGAAGTAAAAGGCAGGCCACACTCTGGGTAAAAATACCTACAAATTATGTATCTGATAAAGGATTTATATCAGAATATATATTGTCAACAAAAAGAATAAAATGACACAACTTTTAAAAACTGGCAAAATACTTGAATATAAACATCACCAAGGAAGATATACAAATAGCAAATAAGCACTTGAATCATGCTCAATATCAATAGTCGTTAGTGAAGTGCAAATTAAAACCTCAATGAACTACTACTCTGTGCCTATTTTAAAAAGTTGGTATTTGTAAAAGACTGACCACATCAGGTTTGGCAAGGATATGGAACAACTGGAAGTCTCATTCACTGCTGGATAGTATGTAGAGTGATACAATCAATTTGGAAAATAGTTTGAACATTTTTTAAAAATATATACATATGCCTATCATATGACCCTGCTATTCTACTAGATACTGATCCAAGGGATATGAAAGCATTTATCCACCTGCCTGAGTTGTTTATTGCTGTTGTAACAAATTACCACAATTTAGTGGCTTAAAGGAACATAGTTTTATTATCTTACAGTTTGGGAGGTCAGAAGTCCTTAATGATTTTCTGGGGCAAAAACCAAGTTGTTCAGCAGAGGTGCATTCTTTTTGGAGGCTCTAGGGCAGAAACTGTGCTTTTTTCAGATTTTAGGGGCCACCTGCCTTCCTCCTTTTGTGTCCCCACTCGGTATTCTCAGAGCTAGTAGCATAGCTGCATATCATTTTCAAATCTCTCTTCTCTCTCTGACCTCTGCTTCCATAGTCACATTTCTTTCTCTCACTCTTACCATCAGGTTTTCTTTGTGTAACACTCTTCTGAATTATATTAGGTCCAACTGAACAATTCATTACAACCTTTCCATCTCAAGATTCCTAATCACATCTGCAAGGTCGTTTTTGCTATGTTGTAAGGTAATATATTCATAAGTCCCAGAGAATAGAATGTGGATATCTTTGGGGAGATATCCTGTCTACTACACCACCCAAATCTTGTACTTGATTATTAATAACATCTTTAATTGTAATGTCCCTAAACTGGGAACTCCGCAAATGTCAATCAACAAGTAAATAAAACCATCAGATCTAGAGAGAACTCACTGTCAGGAGAACAACAGCATGAGGGTAACTGCCCCCATGATTAAATTACCTCCTACCAGGTCCCTCCCACGACATGTGGGGATTATGGGAACTACAGTCCAAGATGAGATTTGGGTGGGGACACAGACAAACCATATCGTGTATTTTATGTTGACTATACCTCAATAAAGCTGTTTTAAACATTTACAATTAATGCAAGGAAACTGGAAAACAATAATTGTCACATGTCTTCTGGCTTCAGCAGGTCCAAAACACAAACAAATTAAAGGAAAAATTAGGTGGCCCAGATACCTCTGGAATCTTCTCCTAGTCCTTCTGTGCATTTCTCACAACCTCTACCAGTAGGCTCATGGGAATTTACCCACGACCAGTTAAGACACAGAGGAAGAAAACTGTAAGTTATCTTTATTGGTAGATTGGTACAACAAACCATACCAGCTGAGAGTAAATTGTTGCTACATAATAGAGAAACTCAGGAGAAGTCTTGAAAGGTATTAATAAAGAAAATTTATAGATTCACTGTGGATCACCAATAGTGGCTATTCATAAAAAGGGAGATTAGTGAAAAAGCACATGAGATAAAAATACTCATGTGCCAGATACTGGTTTATTAGCAGGCATCCACTGTGAGCTCAATAACCAGGTAGATAAGATGTCTTATCTTGTATATATCATTGTGACTCCCTTTCCAGCAATGTCAGTACTGTTCAAATGGCAAAGTGCAATATGGCAATGACAACAGTATTAGAAGGTATGTATAGGTTCCACTTGCCCAGGCTGCCTAAGGCTGAATCCCATTCTGAATTCTAATATGGTGCCATGCTCTGGGAAGGCCAGATAGCCATCATGTAGAAAAGACAGGGATTTTCCACATATAAATTGACTCTGGTATGTGTTTATCCATCCATCCCCATAGTACTTCTGCCAGTGCCACTCCTGTGGACTTAAGTAATGCTGTAGCCATTGTCAAGCATTAGACACAAAATATCCCAACCAGGGAAGATATTTAGCAGCAGAAGATCAGAGACATTGGACTCATTCTGACAGAATTCTCTGGTCTTAGCAAGTCACCAATCTTCCCAAAGCAGCTGGCTTAGAAGAGCTACATAAGGCTTAGTCATAAGACTAGCTAAAGAACAGAGGCCAGAATTCATGGTCCAGGACACTAAGGATATATTTTCCTAAGTAACTTACTTAAGGAATGTTTGCTTTCCATCCTAGAATCCTGGGGCTTGGTGTATTTGTAGTTATAGTACTCAAGTAAAAAATAACTCCATCAAGAAAACTTATAGTTTAATTGAGTCTCTGTCCTGAGCATTGTATACTCTTAATACTACTAAAATGGTAGGCAAGTTATTCATTGCACTATACCAGGAGGCATTGGACTGCAGCTCCACAATAGGAGAAAAAAAACTATATCTGCAACTCACATATTTACCAGGGTATTTATTAATACTCCTAAATCACAAGTCCTGGTTGATTGGAAACCCCAGCAACCTTATAAGGATAAAATCACCAAAAATTCAGATAATGACAGAATAAATATTCGTGTCACTCATCATGTAAAGACCACTACCTAGTTATGGGTGAAGCTAAGGAGAACATGAAATGGGTTCTGGGAGAAGGAAACTTAGGCCTCAGAACCTGCTACTGAATTACCTATGTTTTACCTTAACTTATTTTTTTATCCATAATCTCCTTCCCCCTATCCTTAACTGCCTTATATGAAGAGTATTTCTGGCCAATAGGTTAGATTTTGGCCAGGGACATAGCTGAATTATCATGAGCTAATGGTGATAAAGTTGCTGATGATTTTCTGTGCCCCTTATGTAGGAGGCACGCATTTAAAAAAATCTGGACAAAGACCACGAGTGGATTTTGAAGGGATAAACAGGTGAACTGTGCTGAATATGCTTCCTCTGTTCCTTCAGATCTGAGATCTACACTTCTCCTCCCTAGTCTAAATCCTAGACAGTACCAATTAACTCCCTTAGGCTCCAGCTGCTGGGATACAGTCAATGGCAGGTGCCACCTAAAGACGAGAGAACAGAAGTAGGGTATCATTAGGACATTTATTCCTTCAGTTCCCTCTCTGCCAGGCCATGGTTGACATTAAAATTGAATAAAATAAAGAACACAAAATATGAAAAGCTTTCAGAAGTAGACAGATATAATAAAAGGGTACTTTCTTTTTTCCACTTTATATTAGAGACATTCCTTTTTATATAAACCAATTATATTATTCAGGATCCTAAGGAAAATCAGATGGCCCACTCGAAAGGGTTTAACTATTTACAGAGATGTGAGAAGAAATAAGAAAACCAGTAAAGGATAAGGAAGCATCCAAATATTGGCAACAATGAGAAGCCCATCAGTAGCCCTAGGGCTGAAGGAGAGGACGTTATACAGTCAGCACTGAGTCCGTGAGAGCCGATTCCATGGAAGGGGGAAATCCATTAGGAGCTGTGGTGGAAGCAGGGAGCAGAGGCAGATGGGGCATGGGGAGAACAGAAACTGAATATCTGAACCTCTGTCTGTCTCCCCTTTTCATTTCTTGCTGGGCCTCCCATTGGCGAAATGAAACTAGAAGCCAAAGAGCTAAGGAACAAAGTAATACCAGAATTCCAGGCCAGAGAGCATTGCAGAGACCATCAGAGAATACAGCTCTGATAATTACGTGGTGAGGATGGGGACAGGGTTAGCATGAGAAAGAGAGCAAACAGATAAAAATCGGTGTAACAAGAAATTTTTTTTCAACTGATAGGTTAATGAGCAAAATCAAAAACAAAAGACTGAATGGAAGTGCATTGAGAAAATTTGCATTTTTAAAATAATGTTTTGAGCCAAAAAAATTGTAAAAGTAAGGATAGTTTTTAAATGTTCTTGGATTCAATATACTTATAACAGTTCCAAGAAGCTGTATTGAATAGTATAGCGTTGACTCTTGCTTCCTCTTGATCGTGTAGTACATGCTATCTTTTAAGGTACAGAATGATGAATACTATTACAGATTCCTTTGCATCTCTGTTGTGACATCTTTGAAAAAGTTAACTACTAAAAATAGCCCATTTCTGCTAAAAATTATCATATAAAACTTTCATGTAAGAACAACAAATCAACCAAACATCTGCCTCACCATTATTCATTATAACAAACTTATGATGTAGCCAATTGGAAAAAAATGCAATTTTCCTAAAGTGCCTCTTTGAATTATTCAAAGTTTCTCTTGCAGCTAATTAATTTAGAGCATATTATGAAAATGAAGCAATGAAAATAAACCAAATACTGAGCAAAAATAGCAGTACAGATGCTAGTAGTATTCTATTTTCTTTGTTACTGTGCTTTATACATTGGCCCCAAACAAGTAGAAATTAATGAAGTAAATTGATATTATTTTAATGGGTTTATATATAGTGTCAAATAAATATTAGTAAAAATGATTTGATATACACTCAGCATAATACTGTAGATGTAGAGCTATATAATTTGTTTGGAGAACAGGTATTTGTCACTAATAAAAACTGGAGTGAGGTGAATTTGTAATAAAAACTGGAGTGAAGTGAATTTGTATTAAACACCCCATCATTTCAAATGCTGCTTCTTATCATTCATCCCTTACTTGCAAGAGACAGGCTCGTTACTGTATAAGTCTACTTACATTTCTTATATCTAACATCAGATCTTCTCTTGGTAACATCATCAGAAAAGAAATTTTGAGGAATAGCAATGTCCGAACATAAGACATTTAAAAGAAGATTTTACATTCTAAAAATCATGTCCACTAAATTACTAAATTGCCCTTCCTCAGGTTAAAGCCACATGCTCCTTCCTTGTAGTTCCCTTCTCCATTTAAAGCAACATTCAGCTCAGTCTCTGATTTAATAACAATGGAGACACCGAAAACAGAATTTTAATTCCATCTCTATCATTAATATATTACATGACCCTGGGCAATCTCCAAGCCTCATCTCCTTCATCTAAAGAAATGATATTCTCAACTCCATAGTAGCTTACTTTATAGTCTTGTTCAAAGGAATAACTAGCAATGTCTGCCAGGTTTATTGAACATATTAAGTGCTAGATACATATTTAATTACAAGATGGAATCTTTATGATATTAAAGGATCTGCTGCAAAAAAAAAAGAAAGCAAAATAAATCATGCACTGGAATGCAGGATCAGAGCAATTGGACATTTTTCTTCCTTGGTAAGAAACTTATAAGAAAAAAAAAAACACTTTCTAATGCTACCTGTTGCAAAAACCAACTAGGTCAGGTTTACAATACAATTTTTTAAGACAATGAACTACATGCCCCAATGTGGTTTATGTTGAGGCACAAATTTTGCTATTTTGTGCAGAACTACAGAACACTTATTTGTCCTACTTTAAGTAAACCTCCTGTAGACCAAGAAACCATAGACCTGCAAAATAATCAGATGTGATATGCAGAGTTTCCCCCATACTTTCTTGTCATCTCTTGTACTCAGAGAGTGGGCACAAGAGGTGAATGGAGAAAATAAAAATGAATTACACTCCACAAAAGATGAGAGTAACATTTCCTAAGTAAAGAAATAAAGTAACATTTCCTAAGTAAAGAACAGCATGGGAATTTCTGGATATTAGCATCATAGCACTCAGTAGAACATTTAGGCTTCAATGCATGTGGTAAACTGTCCCACTGGTGCATGAAAGGGCTGCACCCCTCAGTATTAACCCTCTTGTGTTGTCAGTTCCCTCCTACATTGAATCCAAGCCAAGGAAGCATTAGCACAAGTGATATAAGCAGAGCCTTGATACACACTTGCACTTATGGCTTTTCTATTTGGAACTCTTAGAAATCAGTCACTATGCTTAAAGGAATCGAAGCTATTCTGTAACAGAGAGGCCATAAGAAGATATCTTACAACATAAGACAACACATATGGTAGAGAGCTGAGGGCCCCAACTGAGTTCTCAGACCTGTGCCAACACCCCACAAAGCAAAGGAATCTAGCAGTTAACCCCCCAAGTTTCCAGATTTTATAAATACTTATTTTAAGCCTCCAAGATTTGGGGTGATATGCTACACAGGACTAATTAATTGAAACACCACCTATTCACTTTCAGCTCTTTTTATGAGAAATTCATAAAAAGTTACCCCAATGCAGTGAATTCGTCTAAGTTTATGTTGTTTTCGTATCCATTTCAAACACAAGTTTAACTGTCACATATGAGAAGCAGGGCTCAGTCACCCTTGATACAGTTTTCAGTTCTATACCACGCCCAGATGGCTCAAGCCATTGGCCAGAAATAAGAACTCAGAGGCATCTCTCTACCTAACAGCCTGGGCTCCCTTGCCTATGAACTTAAAGTGGCTCAAGCCTCAAACCCTATTCATATATATATATGGATAGTTCCCAGCTTTCCTCTCTCTCTCTCTCTCTCTCTCTCTCTCTCTCTCTCGCTGCCTTACTTTTCATTCCTGCCTCACATGACCTGGGCACAGAGGACTGCTCACCTGTCTCATATCCAGAAATTCCCATGCTGTTCTTTACTTAGGAAATGTTACTTTATTTCTTTACTTAGGAAATGTTACTCTCATCTTTTGTGGAGTGTAATTCATTTTTATTTTCTCCATTCACCTCTTGTGCCCACTCTCTGAGTACAAGAGATGACAAGAAAGTATGGGGGAAACTCTGCATATCACATCTGATTATTTTGCAGGTCTATGGTTTCTTGGTCTACGGGAGGTTTACTTAAAGTAGGACAAATAAGTGTTCTGTAGTTCTGCACAAAATAGCAAAATTTGTGCCTCAACATAAACCACATTGGGGCATGTAGTTCAGGATATATAAGGAAAAATCCTTGAACTTGTTTTCTATTGTGAAGTATTAAATTTGCAACATCTGAAGAACCAGGGGCTACTCCAGGCTGAGTTTCTCTGGGATCCTGGGGCATGAGTGGAGGGCTGGAGGAGAGTGGCAAGATCAGGTTCCCAGACCCAGAGCATAGTGAGGCTGAGATGAACCGCACATGGGTCAGGCAAGAGCTGCAAGGGCATCTGCCAGTATAAACATGTTTCCCACATGAGCGAACCCTTGGTCATGGGTCCAACAGTTAAGCATGAGGCTGTCCTCCAGGTAAGAGAAGCATCTTGTGAAAGGTATACTGTTAACACCCATATCCAGCTCCCCTTCGGGTTCCTACTGGGGAGCGTTGCTAGGCATATTGTCATTGGAACCCCAATTTAGCAGGAGGCTCCCCCAATGCCCAAGCACTAGGATTCTCCAAGCTTCCCTCCCTACACTTTGATCTCAGATACTCCTCAAGCATTCTTTCCTGTGGTTTTCTTAGTTTTGCTTTGCATCATGGTTCATCTATTAAGAGTTGGCATGAGGAGTGCATATAGGGGATAACACATGTATAGGGGATCATATTAGATTCAACTGGAGGGATTTTTTCATCAACACTCCAAGAAATTGGGTTCACTGTTCTTTCTCTTATATCTTGATATGGTTTGGATCTGTGTCCCCACCTAAATCTCATGTCAAATTGTAATCCCTAATGTGGGAGGTGGGGCCTGGTGGGAGGTGATTGGATCATGGAGGTGGATTTCCCACTTAGGTGCTCTTCTCCTTATAGAGTTCTCATGAGATCTGATTGTTTAGAAGTATGTGATACCACCCCACTCTCTCTTCCTCCTGCTCCAGCCATTTAAGATGTACCTGGTTCCCCTTTGCCTTCCACCATGATTGAAAGTTTCCTCAGGTGTCCTCCCCAGAAGCTGCTATGCTTCCTGTACAGCCTGCAGTACTGTGTGCTGATTAAACCTCTTTTCTTTTTTTAAATAAATTACCCAGTCTCAGGTGTTGCTTTATGACAGTGTGAGAATGGACTAACACACATCCCATCTATTTACAAGGGATTATTTTCTTAGCGAGACACTTGCCCTGAAGACAGTAAGTGTTATCTCCTTGCATTAGTCTATTTTCACGCTGCTAATAAAGGCATACCAAGACTGAGTAATTTATAAAGAAAAAGAGGTTTAATAGATTCACAGTTCCACATGACTGAGGAGGCCTCACAATCACAGCAGAAGTCAGGAGACAACTTGTGTAGGGAAACTTCCATTTATAAAACCATCATATCTCCTGAGACTTACTCACTATCTTGGGAACCACATGGGAAAGACTCACCCCCATGATTCCATTACCTCCCACCCAGCCCCTACCATGACACATGGAAATTATGGGAGCTACAATTCAAGATGGGATTTGGATGGGGTCACAGCCAAACCATATCACTCCTTAAGTACATAGTAACAGAAATAAAAACTGGAAAAAAATGTTCTAGCCTTTTGATTAAATACTTTCTTGGTTCTTGATCTTATACTCTTTCAGGACATCACTTACAGAATCTGCACACTTGGTCATTTCATCAGTATTGGAGGAATAGGCACCTCACCCCAGCTTCAGCCAGCACCTGTCTATAGAAAGTAAATAATACAACAAATCATAAACAAAAATGGGTCATTTGAATAATCTTAAAGTTCTCTCATTGAAATATTTGCTCAAAGATCATTTTTATTTCTAGACCATTATAAACCAAGACTGGCTGCAGCTATCATTGTACCTGATTCACAACTATGTAATATAAATAAGAACTTTCAAAAAGATTTCCAAAGTAAAGGCAAGGGGACTGGAAAGTTTTCAATTAAGATGTCTCAACCTAATTTAAGATTGAAATGCCAAACAGAAAGTTGGTCATTTGGCAAACACGTAAAAGAGCAGATAATAAAAAGATGCATTTAGTAAGCAGATGTGCAATGTTAATATAGAGGTTATGTCGTTTTATCAAATTCCACTATTACAGTGGTCATATGTTTATTGTAATAAACTGTCATCAAAGTTTTCACCAGACTCAGCTGAATTTTTTTTTTAATTCAGCTTTTTCCAAGTTGTCAAATATTGAATGTGACTGTGATTTTTTTTGGCCAGAAAGGGGGAAATAAAGAGAAAGAAGAGAAACTGGGAGTTTGAATTGATTTATTTTAAGAAAAATTCATATGGGTTCTTTAAGTAACTCATCAGTTAACCATATCAACACACTTAATATCTTCTACTTACATAGTTAAAAATGTATATTTTGCTTATGTTAACTTGAAAAGAGGATATGGAGTCCAAAAACATTCAGATTATAATGCTTTTTAAATAAAATTTGACAATATCAAAAGAAAACAAGACTCTAGGTCCATCCCATAGTACTTTACTAAAGAACACTCCTGTCAGTCTGATCTAATTTAATTATGTTGAAAGTGGATTGGCTTCTAAGATTGAGGAAAAGAAATAATATTTAAATTATCTTCATTTGAGTAAGATGTTTTATTTTGTCATACAAGGTTATACGTCATATTATTCATATAATTGATGAGGAAAATCTGGTTTGGATATCACATACCTATCAGGGTGATGCATAACTGGCTGGTGAATAATAGTCACAAATTTTTTTCAGCATTGACTTGGAGATGGAAAAGTTAAATACCAGCATTTTTCAAAAGCTGATGTTGAATGCTTGGTTGGATTTATCTCTCTTATGTAAGATCCAGAGCATATTTTCAAACAAATTCAGAATTCTCCATAAATGGATAAATTAGGCTTAATGATGATAATAATATTAAGGTTTAACCAAGAGAAACTCAGATAAAAGAGAAATTCATAGATATTGTTTAGCTCTGGGTCCCCATCCAAATCTCATGTTGAATTATGATCTTCAGTGTTGGAGGAGGGGCCTAGTGGGAGGTGATTGGATCATGGGAGCAGATTTCTCCCTTGCTGTTCTCATGGTAATGAGTTCTCATGAGATCTTCTTGTTTGAAAGTGTGTAGTACTTCCCACCTCTCTCTCTCTCTCTCTCTCCTGCTCTGGCATGTGAAGACATGCTTACTTCCCTTTCGCCTTCCTCCATGATTGTAAGTTTCCTGAGGCCTCCCAGCTATGCCTTCTATACATCCAGCAGAATTGTTGAGTCTAAACCTCTTTTCTTCATAAATTACCCCATCTCAGGTAGTTCTTTATAGCAATGCAAGAATGGACTAATATATTTACCTGATAAGAAGCCCACACAGACACAATATGAGGAATAACTAATAATACACCTAAAAGAATTTAAGTCCATCATTTTATGTGGAATTTTTTTTTTTTTTTTTTTTTTTTTTTTTTTGAGATGGAGTCTCGCTCTGTCCCCCGGGCTGGAGTGCAGTGGCGCAATCTCGGCTCACTGCAAGCTCCGCCTCCTGGGTTCATGCCATTCTCCTGCCTCAGCCTCCCGGAGTAGCTGGGACTACAGGCACCCGCCACCACACCCGGCTAATTTTCATTTCTGTGCTATCCACTCTTTCATATTTTATCTGTACATTTGGTCCAACTTTCTTCTATCATCTGTCTACTGAACACAATCACCAGAACATGTTGTTTACTTGAAATCAGTACATCAAATATGAGCTAATAATAAAAAAGTGATTTCTCAATAGAGTTAAAATATTCTTGAATACTTCAATCACATGAAAAGTTTCTTGACTTACACAACATGACTTATAATAAAGGAATACAAGATAACTTTTATGCAAAACTTGTATAAAATTCCATATAAGGCCAGGCGTGGTGGCTAAGTGTGTGTGTATGTGTGTGTGTGTGAGAGAGTGAGAGTGTGTTTCTGGAAGAAATTAGCCCTTGAATTGACAGACAGAATAAAGCAGATGGCTGTTCCCATTGTGGCTGGGTATTATCCAATCCACTGAGGGTCTGAGTAGAAAAAAAAAGGCAGAAGAAGGGTGAATTACCTTTGCCAGACTGTTGAGCTGGCCCATCAATCTTCTCTTGCTGATGGTGCACCTGGTTCTCAGGCTTTCAAACACAGACTGCAGTCTATAGCATCAGCTCTCTGGATCTCAGGCTTTAAAACTACTCCAGGAGCTTTACTGAGTTTCTAGCTTGCAGATAGCAGACTACAGGACTTCTCAGCTACCATATTCATGCAAACCAATACTTTATGGTAAATACCCTACTGGTTCTGGTTCTGTTTCTCTGGAGAATCCTGACTAAATCATATTTTGGTACCAAAAGAGTCCAGATGAACAGAATGTTAAGCATGAGGTTTTTGAATTAGTTTTAGGGTTTCTGGAATTGTCTCTTTAATTTAATTAGACTTAAGATGCTAATGACTTAATTTAATTACTAGAGCTAGCACTATAATCCATGGTGTGATATGGCAATATACCTATAAAAATATGTGCATTACATAATCCTAATCAGCCACTTATAAGAAGTGGGATGACTGTATATGATGCTTTTAAATAACTTTGGGAAACTAATGAATATAATGTTGCTGACTGGTTGGTCCCAACATCACTGGGAGATAGAAAGGACTCTAACAGTTAGGCTGGTTGCCTGAAACATGGACCGAAAAGTGGCCTGCTATAAGCAACTTGTAAATGCTAGACGTGTTGGTTTAATGTAGAGAAATAGATTCAAAGACTTGCAAATGCAGGGAGACTGAAATGTTAAGAGTGAATTTGTCATTTAAGGCCTACTCACCCACAATGGGAAGATCCAGAAGACATACCTTTCACCAATACTGTGAGAAATATATCTGTGAGGAGAACCTCAGCACCCTTGAAGAGCTCTGTAATCATCTTTCTCTATAGAACAGAACTCCCAATGTGATCTACAATCACTAAATTAGAAAACCTAAATGCAGTGGGAGTAATTGGATTCCAGTGTGACAAGGGCAGCACTCAACCAACAAAGGCAAGGTGGATGCGGTTACCATAATGGACAGCAGAGTCAAAGTAAGAAAGAAAAAGAGTCTGACTTGAACAGACCTACGACATTGGCTAATTGATCATGGTGTTTCTGAAAGTGAAATGAATAGGAAGCTTACTAAATTCTTACTTGATCTGTACAAGCAGAAAAGTTCTAGGTAAAGTCAACAAAAGAACATGGGTCATGTTCTACGGTGAAGGATAAATTGTTGCATCTGCTCCCTGGTTCTTCCTACAAGCAAGAAAAAGGCACAACACTAGTGGGTCTCTTTGTATTTCAGAGGCAACTTATTCCTCATTTGAGTGTATTACTCCAGCATATTTATTGAGTGAACCAAAAATCTACTAGTTTTGAGTGGGACATAAAATAAGAGAAGGCTCTGCAACAGGTCCCTTCTGCCCTACAAGCTGTTCTGCCACTTGGGTCATATGATCCAGTAGATCCAATAGTGCTTGAAGTATCAGTATCAGACAGGGATGCTCTTGGGAGCCTTTGGCAGGTCCATAGGGATGAATGACAGCATAGACCTTTGGGGTTTTGGAGCAGTACTTTGCCATCTTCTGCCGATAACCAACCACTCTCCTTTAGAAAGATAGCTTTTGGCCTGGTTGCTGGGCCTTAGTAGAGACTGAACACTTGGCCATGGACCATGTGTCACCAAGTTACAATAAAACCTAAGCTGTCCCTCATGAATTGGTTGTTACCTGGTCTAGCAAGTCATAGAGCTGGACATGCATAGCAACACTCCATCATTAAATAGAAGTGGTATATATATGATAAGATCCAAGCAGGTCCTGAAGATACAAGTTAAATGAAGAAGTCGTCCAAATTTCCCACTCATTCTACACTGTCTTTTCTCTCACAGCCTGCTTCTATGGCCTCACAGAGAGTTTTCTATGATCAGTGGACAGAGTTAGAGAAGATTCAGGCCTGGTTTACAGACTTTTCTGCACATTGTGCAGGCACCACCTAAAAGTGGACAGCTGCAGTAGTACAGCTCCTCTCTGGGATATCTCTAAAGAACAGTGGTGAAGACAAACCTCCTACTGGGCAGAATTTTAGGCTGGGCACGTAGTTTTGTGGTTTCCTTGAAAGGAGAGAAGGTCAGATGTTTGACTATATATGAATTCATGGGCTGTAGCCAATGGTTTAGTTGGATGGCTAGAGACCTGGAAGGAACATTATTGGAAAGTTGATGACAAATACATTTGGGAAAGAAGTATGTGGATAGACCTCTCTGAATGGACAAAAAACATGAAGATATTTGTGTCCCATGTAAATTCTCACCATAGTGTGATCTTAGCAGGGGAAGATTTTTAAAAATCACGAGGATAAAATGACCTGTTCTTTGGATACCAGTCGGCTTTGTTTTCCAGGCAACTCTGTCATCAATGGATTAATTAACATAGTGGCCATAGTTGTTGCAGTGATGCTGGTTATGAATTGGCTCAGCAACATAGACTTCCATTTATCAAGGTTGACCTGGCTACAGCCATCAATGCACTGCTTTCATCATGGATGGTAAAGTGTTCTGAACTTACTGGAATAGACACTCTGGATACAGGTTTGTCTTTCTTGCATGGAGAACTTCTGCCAAAACTCCCATCCGTGGATTTATAAAATGTCTTATTCACCATCATGGTATACCACAGAGCATGGCTTTTTATCAAAGAACCCACTTCACAGCAAAGGAAGTGAGAGAATGGGCCCAAGATTATGAAATTCACTGGCCTTCCCATGATATCCACCATCGTGAAACAGGTAGCTGGATAAAATGGTGAAATGGCCTTAGAAGACTCAGTTACAGAGTCAGCTAGGTAGCAATACCTTGCAAGACGGGGGCAAGATTTTCCAGAAAATATGCTCTGAATTGGTACCCAATATGTGGTCCTATTTTTAGCATAGATAGGATTCATAGAACCAGGAATAAAGGGGTGAGGGGGGAATGAGAGTAGTGCCACTCACAATTACTTCCAGTGACTCACTAGCAAATTTTTGTTTTCTATTCCTGCAACTCTATGTGCTGCTCACTTTGAGGTTTTAGTTCCAGAAGGAGAACTGCTTCCACCAAGAGATATAACTTTGATTACATTAAACTAGAAGCTAAGACTTTCACCTAGCTACTTTAGGCTCCTCATGTCTCTAAATCATTAGGCAAAGAAGAGAGGTACTATGCTGGGTGGGGTGATTGATCCTGACTACCAAGTGAAAATTAGAATTCTACTCCACTATGGTGGTAAAGAAGAGTAGATCTGGAATAAAGAAAATCTACCAGGATGTCTCTTAATATTAGCATGCCCTGTGATTAACGTTAATGAAAAACTATAACAACCAAATATAGGGAAGAGTACTAATAACACAGTCCCTTCAGAAAAGAAAATTTAAGTGACTCCAGCAGGTAAAGAACCATGACCAGCTGAGGTACTTGTTGACAGTAAAGGGAATATAGACTGGCAGTGAAAGTGTTAGCAAAAAACAGCAGCAACAACACCATGACTAGGTACAGAAATAAGAACTGTAATTATCTTGAGTATTTATTCCTTATTTTGTTATAAATACACACACACACACACAGATATATATATTATATATATCGATGCATATATAGATATGTATACATATTCTTTTTTATCTCTCATTTCTTTACGATGCAACATAAGATGTGTTGACTTTATGTCATGGTATTTAAGGACTGTTAATTTTACATCATAGTATTTAAGTTACAGGATATTAAGAAAAAGAGTAAACATCAGTCAAGAACTTTACCTCCTCTTCTGGAGAAGGGGTTAATATGTTTTTGACTGTACACAGGATAGTTGTATTATGTTAGGCAGAAATATAAACTTGTTATTGTTCTTATTTGGAGAATAAATATGGTTTAAGAAGATGTGTATGAATGCCAAGTTAACAAGGGGTGAACTTGTGATGGTTAATTCTGTATGTCAACTTGACTGGGTCATAGGATGTCCAGGTACCTAATTAGACATTATTTCTGGTTGTATCTCTGGGGATGCTTCTGAAAGAGACTAACACTTAAATTAGTGGACTGAGTAACGCAGATGGACTCCCAAACGTTGGTGGGCATCATTCAATCTTTTGAGGGCCTGAATAGAAAAAAAAAAAAAGAAGTGAAGAAAATTGACTTAATCCTGCCTGATTGCTTGAGATAAGACAAGGATCTTTTCCTGTCTCCGACACTCCTAATTCTCAGGGCTTCAGCCCCTGAATCTGTCCTACTTAAAATAAGGTAAATGCTAGGGATTAGACATTAGAATATGCCATCAATATTAAAATTATAAAATGACTAATATGAATGCTTCAAAAGTGGAATTTCAGAGGATTTATTTGCAGAACACAATAAAGCTAGAGAAGCTTTTGGTCAATAAAAACAAAACTATTGTATAATTACAAAATAGTTACAATGAGGCACATGTTTTCAGGATCTCCTGAGGGCTACATCAGGGCCAAAGAAAAAAAAGTTATGATGATAGCAAGTCACATGAAACCTAAGGTGTGGCCAGTACCAGCATCAGAGTGGTAAGCACAACGAGTGCATTTAATATGAAGCAAGAATGAATGTAAATAAATTAACGAAACATTTACCTCAACAAGCTACAAAAAAATAACCAAGAGAAAGAAGATGAGGAAACAGGCAAAAATTAATGAATTTGAAACTAGAAAATTTTAAGTAGAATTAATAAATAAACCCACGTTCTGAACTTCTGGGAAATAACAGCAAAATGTATAGCCTTCTAAGTAATCCAATCAAATTAAAATGGAAACAGTTAAAATTTAGAATTAAGAAAAATATACAATCTCTCAAACAGATAAGATTTTTAAAAATTATTGTACAATATGTATAATTCTCTGCTACACATGATAATCCCAATGAAATGAATAATTTTTCTAGGAAAAAGAAACCATGAAACTCCCGAAGTCAACTTGAAAAAAGTAGAAAATCTGTATTTACTAATAACCCTGTAATGAATGGAAATACTCACAAAAGAGCTGTTCTCTGAAAAGACATGGCGCTCAGATGGTTTTAGCAAAAAATTCCGGCAAACTCTGAGAAAAAAACTGATATTTTTGTGCTGTTTAAACTCTTACAAATCAAAGAAGAAATGGAAAGTGTCATAATTCATATTATCAAATTACGTTGCCATTCTGTATATCCTCTCCCCTCATTCAGCCCCAAGCTGTTAGGATTTATAATTCATAGCTGCAAATATTTTTGAACTGATTCTCTGTCCTCTTTTGCAAAAACTCCATTGAAGGAACTAATTGTTTGTGTCATGGAGATCAACTTTCATTTAGATTTAAAAAAAGAAAGAAATTCACTCAAACTAGCGACAAAGGAGAGATTTATAATTCCCTAAAACATCAGGGATGTGCACTCTATGTTCTGGCATGGTCTAAGAGTTGCAAATCCTATGAGGAAAATGGCATCTTTGGGGTCTAGGACTAAATCATAGATGGCTTTGGAACAACTGGGGAGTAGAGATGACTGATGACAAGGAGTTTCGGCCAGTGTTTTAATATTGTGTAAGACCCTAGAAACTTTATCCTGCCTTAGTAACAGGAAAGAGAGTCAAGATCAATGCTTTACATTTCCTGCCAACCTGGATCACATGTTTTTGACGTTAGAATTAAATTAATTTAAAAATAATAAAAACTGTGATTTTTTTTCACAATTGAGTTTATGCATCAAGATTCATGCTCACTAAATACAGATATTTTTAAATTAAATTCATTTCTGTAAATTAGTTCCAGGAGAAAAATTAAAAATAAAGCAGGGCTAATTACACAAATACAAAAATGATTAAAAATAGATTAATTATTTCTATAATTGATCATGTTAATGGTCAAACTAGAAAATTATTATGCTGAAAAGAAGATTGAAAAAGTCAGCATTCTTGAATTTTTTTTAAAAATCTGATTTAAAAAATCCAGTGAAATTAAAAGTAAAGACATTTTCCCCTTTTGCACTAAGTACTTTCATATACTATCTTGTTTTATTCTCATAACAGTCCTATCTATATTTTATAAAGATGAAAACTTACCCTAGCATACTAAATTAACTGGCCAAGGTCATACACTTTTTAATTGATGAAGTTAAAGTGTAGGCAGTCTGTTTTCTCACAGACTTACTGCTCTGTGAAATTACGTGGTCAAAAAGATAACAAATGATAAAGTGAAAAATAAATCAAACACATCTTACTCTGGGTTTAGTACTTCCGCCAATTGAAGTTGGCAATTTCTTTCTCTCCTGGTAAATTATGCACCCTGAGACTACAACCTTGCATTTCTACTCATCTTAATTTTTCCTGATATCATTGTTGTGTTCGCAACCTATGACAAACTCCATGGATGTGTTTTTAATGAATAAATGAGCATTTTGAGTAGAATCTGTGGGGAGTGGTGATATTGAAAATGTTTAACAACTTATATGGCAAAGGGACCAGCAGCTAATCAGAACAGGCACCAGTCGGAAACAACTATCATAATCATATCAGTGTGTTCCGATAACTATCAGCACTGGCAAAGAGTGGCCAGCTTTTATCCACATGAAAATGTCATTGGATTCCCAAAAGTCATTTTGTGCAGCCTAGCCCTGCTGCATTTGACATCGTTCTTTGGGCTAGTGGTGGGGACCAGACATAGCCCAATCCTTCCTCAGAGCCTGCCTCCCTAAACACTGATATACTATCCAAATGAGTCCAACAGTGTCTGTTTCCTGAAAATGTAGTTTGCCACCAGAGAAATACATATACCAAGTAAAGGAATTCATGTATCTTCAGGTGGTTGAACATTTAAGTGAATCCAGAAATATCAGGTTCATATTTTCCAACACGTATTCTGGAGATGCATAAAAATACTGTCTAAAGCAAAAGAAAAGCTTGAAGCTAGCTTGAGACCAAGCAGAAATGAGGGACAGCTTGAATTCTAATGATCCTGATTCTCAGTCACTACTTCTGTTTTTTGCATGTAGCCATCACAGCTTAACCAGGGAAGCAGAACTAATATGATATATAGATATATATTAAGAGACTTATAGGGAATGTACTAACCCAATTATAAGGGCTGGCTATGAAGTCTCCACATGACTGTTTCCACATCCAGTGCTAGAACCCAGCACAGGCAGTCTGGAAGAAGAAATCACCAGTGTACTGGAACCCCATGTGTACAAGCTGGAACTCCACAAAATCAGACTACAGCTTATGCCCGTTCTTGTTCCTCCTGACCTGAGAAAGTGTATCTTGTAGAAGCCAGGGCTCTTGCTCAAAATGATGAGCACACATACACATCCATACCTGAAATAATAGAAATTGAAGAAAGATCCAAGGGGAAGGTGAAGCAAATCCAGGCCCAGCTGCTGTTTCACACCAAGGAAGTGAGTCAACAGATCAGCAAAAATCTATGTATCCTACAAAATAGCATTGTCCTCCTTCTGCGCTCAAGCTGTGGAGAGAATCATCCTTGTAGCCCATCCTAATGAAACCTACCAAAAGAGATCATTCAGGGAACAGTAATTCAGCATAGCCATATGGATACATTACAAAGTCATCACACTGTGGTACTAGCCCAGATGCATCTTTATTATTTGAACTCAACAACACAACCATAACAAACTTCTACCTTATGCAGGACTGGAATTAGAACTGTTGAAAATAAAAGACAGAAGATGGATGGAGACCCCCAAAATCAGATCACAGATGATACCACAATAATAACAATAACAAAATGGCTTATGTCTTTTAAATAGGACACATACCCATTTGCTGAAAGGTTGCAGGGGGATCCTTTAGCCTAAATAGAAGAGTAGCAGTAGATGACCTCTCAAGATTCCTTTCAACTTCATGATTGTATTATAAACCCCAAATTCTTAAATCCTACTATTCCCCTGACTTCAATTAGCTTACTCATAATAAGAAACTTTTCAGTCTATGAAATTATAGCCTCATCGTGTTGGCTGGAGCAAGTGTTTTCCATGAAATGCTACGGGAAAAGAAAGTAACTTTCAAGAAGAATAACTGCTTCTAAAATTTGACTTGGAACAGATATGCAATACCTCTTCTGCTTATGAAAAGTATATATGATCTGACCCTAAAAATAGCTTCTTGATTTAAGTAAAATGGCTCAGGGTTAAACTTTAACAATGAATGGAAACTGACCCTGTCAAACTTCTCCCAGTTGACCTAGACAGCTCCTGTACTAGGCCAGATTTTGAACACAAGGAAGATGTCTTTATTTGACACAGTATACCTCAATTTCTTGAAGTATTCTCATCCCACGTCCCAAGTCCCAATTCTTAGTCAACCACAGATCATATTCAATACTACTAATGATTAAAAAAAAAAAAAAAATGGGGCGGGCGCCGTGGCTTACACCTGTAATCCCAGCACTTTGGGAGGCCGAGGTAGGCGGATCAGGAGGTCAGGAGATCGAGACCATCCTGGCTAACACGGTGAAACCCCATCTCTACTAAAAATACAAAAAAAAAAAAAAAAAAAAAGCCGGACGTGGTGGTGGGTGCCTGTAGTCCCAGCTACTTGGGAGGCTGCGGCAGGAGAATGGCGTGAACCCGGGAGGTGGAGCTTGCAGTGAGTCGAGATCGTGACACTGCACTCCAGCCTGGAAGACAGAGCAAGACTCCGTCTCAAGAAAAAAAAAAAAAAATGTTATTTCGGCAAACATTCACAAAACCTTGCCTTGGCCTTAATTTAGTCTTCTCAGGAGAATGTGTATTTTTTAAAAGCAAGAAAGGGAACACAATGCAATAAAACCAATTTTATTTGTGGTCTTATTGACATTATTTTAAATTATACATGCCCTTCAGAAAATACAAATATTTACACAAAGAAATAAAATAATTAAAACATCAAAACTGAATAATTATGCCTCATTATCCTTCCATGTATTTCATATAATATATATGTGTATTTGTGTGTATGTGTGTGTGTGTGGTGTGTGTGTGTGTTTACTGTGTCAAATTAGACAAGCCACTTTTTGGAGTATACAGCATGCAAGGATTTTCAGTGTCTTTTTGGTTTTGGAAAAGGAAGACATCCCCTCTCCCTCTTCCCTACCCCCTACATTTTGCTTCTCATTTGAAAAGATATTCAAAAAGTAGATTGGTAAAACTCTGAGATGCTTTATGGAGCCTAAGTTCCAGAGGCTCAGAAATTCACTGCTTTTGTTGTGAGGACCTGTAGAACTTCCTAGTTTCTCAGAGCTAGAGAACTAACATCTCTCCCTGGCTCCCTCCTTTTCTATTCTGAGAAAGCTCTACCTTCCAAATGTATTGCAAAGGAAGGCAAGCCCATGGGCTGCACTTGTGACTGACCTTGAAAGGCCTGAGATCTGTGGCTTGGACCAACTTTGCCAGTGCCTTGGCACACCCTTGGGTTCTATTTTTCTGAAAAATGTAGGGCTTTCTCTGCAGTTGGTGGTGAAATCCAAAACTCAGGTATGTATTTGTGGAGGTAGATGGCATTTGGCTTGCTTTGGTTGCAGGCTATTTTAGCCTAGTAATGGCAAGCATTCCCTGTGCTCTGACTCCTTGCAGGTAATTGTCTAGAGGGTTCACATGGATCACTGCCTTATTTATTATGTCAGCTCCACAAATTTGTGTTATGAATTGAGTAACCCAATTTGATAATTCAAAACTCTGTTGTTCTTTTTGGTGGGCAATATACACAGTAAAAGTTTGGATGGGTTAGTTACCTTAAATGGAAGCCAATATCAGATCAAATTCTGCCATGTATTAAAGTCATTAACTAAAGAAACTTATTTTACCAGGCACATAACAGCTTATACAATCTATTCTATACATTTTATGAAGCTCAGTTGTCTGTCCTTCTAGCTGCTCTTACCTCCAAAATAGGGAATAGGCTATCTAGCACAGATGATGACAATGTTCTAAAGACAAATATCCACCAACATTAGAGTCAGCATCAATTTAAAAAATTCACCAAACCAAGTAGAAACCATATGGACACTAACTTCAAGGATAAAGACACCTCACTAGATTCCTCTAGCTTGTTCATGCAAAGACAGAGATCACTGGTGGAGATTTTCAAACATTTAAGTAAATCCAAATATTTTGAAAAACATCAAGTTTACTACTTAAAGCACATTTCTAACATTTATCTCACTAACCATCAAGCCATAATTTCACAAATATTAACTCATTTCTGATATTCATCATGCTAATGAAGGAAGTATATTATTTTGATAAAGCCATCAACAACAGAAACAATTCCAATAGCCACTTTCCAATATGGCTTTCTGGTGTGCATTATTTCTGAAGATAGTATTAATTATACTAAAATACTTTCAGAGGAATTATAGACATCATAACAAATAGGAACTGTGATAATACTTACATTACAAGTAAAGGATCCAAGGACTCTCAGAAATTACATAACTCACTTAAAAGCACATATTAATCAATGGTGGAGACAAAACTTAAACCTAACGAGTACGACCCAGAGCCCATGCAATGCAAAGCTGCCCCTTTAGACAAAATGCCTTATTCACAGGATTCAGCATAGGTCATAGAGTCTTACATTGGATATGGGGACTAAAATTTTGCACATAAATAGGTCATTTGCTAGCTGTGGTTCTCCTACATATGTTTTCTTTAGGGACCTCTTAAGGAGGAGTTACTACAAGTAAAAAAAAAAAAAAATCAATGAATTTTGGATACCAGGATAAAAGTCTGCACTCATAATATTTAGATAATTATCAGAACCATTTCGCTCATACCGCATAAGATCCAATGTAGTCTTTGTTCAAATGGTTGAACAAATCATTTATACTGTCTGTTGCTTTCTCATAAAGGAAAAAATACAAATTTAAAAATATATAAATACAGTAACCTACTATGCCTTTTATTTATTACATTTTGGCCATAATATACCTTAAAGTGCTAAATAGCTATTTATGATGCTTCTCAGTCTTTAAATTATCAGCCTTGAAAATAATTTGAGGTTTTTGAGTTTCATTTGCATTGAGCCTGATAAAGTGCTGCTAGACTCTGAATAAATAGTCTTAAACATACTTGAAACAAGAAGACTCTAAGGCCCTTTAGACATCAAATGGTACTTATAAAACACTTGGATGGGTCAAATATAAAAGAATCAGAAACATAAGGAATAAATTTCCCTTGAGGTCCATTTAAATTGTAAAATTTAAAAAACAGTGATTGGCAAGACAGTTTTGGAAATTTTGTAACATTTGTAAAGGCATTCAAGATGTTTTTAAGAACTGAAAACAGGCCGGTTTCCTCCATTCACAATTTTTAAAAACATAATAAATACAAATGTGGAGTGAAAATGTGTGCGTGTATGTGTGTGCATACATATACACACACATATATAAACATTTGTATGTCTGTGTATATATATATATACATGCGTATATACATTTGTCTGTGTGTCTATACATACATATATAGCATTTGTCTGTGTCTGTGTATATATATATGTGTGTGTGTCTCATCTATAGGTGATCTTTTTTAAATGCTGTCTCATCTATAGGTGATCTTTTTAAAATTTTAATTTAGATATATATGTATATATAATCATTTGGTTTTATAATTTTACAATTTCAGCTGGAAAACTTGCATCTGGATTTTTCCCCTCTGGTGAGAACTCAATATATGCTACCTAATCCCATTACTTTAAGCCATAGATCAATTACTTTTTTGGCAGAATTTTTTAAATGGAGAAAATCTTGATCACTCACCCAACTATTGCTATATTATAGCATCTGGTGGCTCATCTGCAAGTGTTCATTTTCTTAAGAAGTGAAGGCCTTGTGTCATACATATTCTCTGTGTGGTGAAGCTCCTGCATATGCTCCATGGCCTATGGCATAGGATGTGTCTAAGGCTCTTCAAATTCCTCCTTTCAAGGCATAGCTCTAACCAATTCTTGATGCAGCTTCCCTACATCAGGCCCTAAGACATACTTTAAATACAGCTTGTGTAATTGTCTTTTCAACCTTACCAGTATTATTCACCATTTTTCAAGGGTTAAATTCTAAGAAATGAGTTCATTCCCAATTGCAATTTTTTGCTGAGGTGGGGAGGAGCTTCCGTATATTAACCTTCCTAAACTGTATTATTTATATCATACTTACACACTTTTCTCTCACCCTGGAATGTTAGTTTCTGAAAAAGAAGCTTCTATGACTTTGACTCTTTTTCCTAGGCAAAACACACATAATAAAGTTGAGTAAAAGAATAAGCAAATGAATAAATGATATCACTATATTCCATCCTTTTATAAAACAAAAAATAGTAAAACACGCCACACACCAGTGATTTTCAAATTGAATGTGCAGCCATGTCTTTGTCCCAAAGGTCAGACTGTTTAATTGAATGTTAACTGAGCTAGCCCTTCTTGCCACCTTCAATTAAACATGTCCCAAAGTGAGCACATCATTTTTACCCTGTTATACTGTTTGCAATCTGCTTCAATCACTTCAGCCTTGTCAGTGTGATACATATGCATGTGTTAGTTTTCATCCACACCCTAGAGGCAGTCAGTTGTCCTTATCTGGAAAAGACTCCAAGGATGAGTTGCTGGCATTTAATTAAAAGGCCACATTCCCGAAGTGGTTGCTTCAAGTGTTCCAACTATGTATGTTTCTTTCCAAGTAAGACTACAGGTTTTGTTAATTGGCACAATGGACATTAGAAGGTAGAGTCTTTGGTGAATTTACTGATATGCAAAATATGTAAATGGGCTAGAACAAATTTTAGAAAGCAAGAGATGCCAGTAGTATGTGCCTTTAGGAAGAGTGTTCTTGGCTTAAATCCAAAAGCTCATCAGAAGATTCTTGGACACATCCCTCCCACTAGATAGATGGTTAGTTAAATCCTGCCATTAGAATATCAGTACATTTGCCTCCAGTGAAACTTTTATAAAAGTTACTATAAGAGTCCCTAAAAGAACAGAGATGTGGAACTGCTTGCACTTACAAAACAGGTTGTGTGTATGATTTTTTGAGCCTGATTGTGAATGAGTACCTATGTGTATGACGGCATTTGTCTGAGAATGCTTTCTTATAACCTAGGAGCAAGATTGAGTGGAGGACACCAATAGCCCTCGCCTACCTATATTTATTAGTGACTACAAATACTTACCAAACAATCTGGTGTAATTGCGAACCATCCAACATTTTCCTGTTTTCATATTCATTAGTATAGCAAGCAAGTCTCCACTCCGATGGTTAAAGCCTGTAATCTAAGTACTGCTGTGAAAATTCTGCCTTCCTACCCCATACAAAATTTAACATTAAGTCCTGTGATTCATCCCAAATGCATTTTTAATTTATATTGTTTTCCTAAATCTTTATGAAATCCCACAGTTTGGCTTCCGTTATTTCTTACCTGAATTAGGACAACTGTGTCCTAACTGCTTTCTCTGGTGACCATATTGCTTTCCAATCTACAAATCTCATAGATGAAAAGATAAGTCTAAAATTGCATTTCAATAATGGTGCTTCACATCTCAGTTTGACTTTCTCAGTTGCTTCTCAGGATCTTCAGGATAATGTCCTAAGTTCCTGTGAAAATAACAAAGTTCTTAAGAGAGCCCCTGATCACTTTACTATTGTGTTGCCTTTAGCAAAAACACAGAGGCATGAAATAGGGTCACATTTCTTCAGAATTTCTAACTCTTGTGTGGTGCTTGAGAGTGAAGTTAAGGTGGCAGAATGATGAGTTTGGAGAGCTTGGCGGCAACATCATTAAAATCCTTGTGTAGAACACCTGGCGACTGAGCCATATTTCATTTAGGGGATTTATGAAGACAATGTAAAATTAACTGAATATTTTGCCAAAGTAAGGTTCCAACAAGTATTATAATTCTTATCTTAATTCAGTCATTGAATTCCTTAATGAGAAGATAGATTACAAATCATTATTTGGGTACCTATTAGTTCCCATTCAATAGTTTCCACCTTGTAAAATAATTTGCCTTTAACTAAAAATGCTTTTCATGCATTCGAAAGAGTAGTCTTAAAGAATGATCTTAAATTGTTCTTATGTCTATAAATAGTAACTCATTGTTCTTTGTCATCCTCATCTGCTGGCTATTAAAATAGTAAGCTTAGATCTCAGAAATCCCCCTCCCACCAAAAGTCTGTAATTTTTACTATGTGATCTTTCATAACAAACCAAAGTCTAACAGAAGCCAAATTTTGAGAAGTTTCCCAAGCTCATTTTAAAAGACAAAGAAGAGGAAGGAAAAGAGGAGGAGAAAGACTACTAGAAAAGAAAGAAGGAGAAGGAGAAAATTGAGTCTATTTTTTATTTTATGTTTTTAGTTTAATTTGTAGTTTCTCCTTGAAATATTCATTTGTCAATTCCAAGGCCTTCCTGGCATCACAAGTGTAATCCTATGGTGCTGTCAGTTTTAATCCCCTTTGCCCATGTGGGTCATGACATCAAGAGTGCTGTAAACCATACATGCAAGTCAATGTCTGTAGTTTGGATTATGTGGTAGCAGACAAACAATACATAACAAGGATGAACAACACAGAACCATATGGGTGTCTCCTTACAAAACATATGTTATATGTCCATGAACACTAAAGCAATTCCAAGGCATTGCAAACTTGATATTTTCGAAATGTACTAGAGCAAGTGCTTTTGGGTTTCAACAATTACTGATAACTTGTTATATAAAAAGTGTTTGTTTAAAAATATATTAAAGAGCATATGGTGGCAATGAACATAAAGTAATCGTTTCAGTTATGTGAGTTTTTTTTTTCGTATAATCTTAGGGATTAGAAATGGACTACTTTCAGAATTTACAATAGCCAATTTGGTATAAGAAAATAATAGAAAATTAAAGTACAGGTGAGAGTTAGATTTTAGTAAGACAATTGAGTACACAGCTGATTTCTATAAATTACATAAGTAGAGAAAATAAATCAGGTGAGGTCAGGGAATCGTCTTTATATTTGTATTTGAATGATAATTAGAAGTCTGCTCATCTTTGTGCTATGAGTTTTTCCTTTCTGTATCTCCTAAATAAGCAAACCTAAATGTATTAATTTATTCTTTGGCCATGCATTGTCCAAGCAGTAGCTGTGCTTGGTCCCTTCGTAAATCTAAGTCTCTTTAGATATTTGTCAATTAATCTTTCTTTTTTTTTTTCACTTAATCATTCCACTTAATCATTTAATCCTGATGGCAACACCACTTTGTGGATGACAGATTCTTCCCAAAGGCCACAGCTCTGCAAAGACCAAGCCAGGATGTGGAAATTGGGCTGATGACTTCAGCACTCTTCTCCCCACTCTGCACTCTGACAAAATAAGCCACTTCACTAGGAGATTTGACAGATAAAATTTTAAATAAGACTTCAATTCTACCCTCAAGAAGTTTACAATCTAACACAGTAGATGACATTTACATACATAATCTTATTACCAGGTGAAGAGTAGTGGATGACATGATGCAGATAAGGATAAAATCTGTGAATGTTCCTAGATGGGCCAATCTGAAAAGGCATTGTGGACAAGGTGACATTGCAATGACACCATTGCAGAATGACAGAACACACCTAGAGGCAATGTAGGCAACTGGGTCCATTTGTGAAAAGTCAGAGAGTGTATTAATGAGTATGGGGATTTTAAAAGATGAATAAGTTATTGTCTAAAAAGATTTGTTTAATTAGAAGTGTAAGAACTTGACTCTGTGGGACAAAGCTTTCAGTCGTTATGTAAAATCTGAAAGATATATGTATTGTTATAGACACATGTAATACTTCCATTTTTTATAGTGAGCAAATTTAAATAGCTTAGATATAAAATAAATAATTTTTGAAAGGCAAAATATATAATTACTTCCATATATTTTTGATACCTAAAAAAGAAATAAATATAAGAATATATAAACAGATAATAAACTCAAACAATATCCATGCACCAGATATTTAAGATTAAAAAATCATGTAGAAATTATCTAAAATTTAGTTTTTATAGCTATCTTTCTATGTATATTTTATTAAAAGTTCTTATTAGGTATTAGTATTGAATATTCTAATGCCCTTTTTAGTACTTACAAAATCTTCATCTGATTTTTATCTGTTCAGACAAAATGCTGAATTATTATTAATATTCCTGCCAGTATAATCTAGTACCTATACGTTGGGCAAGGAAACAACCACAAATCCTACAACTTAACATAGTAAAATCTTTCCTTGCTCATGTGAAAGGCTTGGTATGGGATGCCAAGGGGGTTCTCTTCAGGCAATCACTCAGGAAACCAGGTTGACAGCCACTTTGTCTTAACAGCTGCCACAATCACCAGAGAAGAAGGAAGGGAAAATCAGACTGGTTTTAAACTTTCTGCCCCTAAGTAACACATGTCACTTCCACTCACATTTCTTTGGGTCATTTGTCCATGCCTAGGTTTCAAAGGAACAGAGAAGGGTAATCCTATGTGTCAGAATGAAGGAATCCAGAAATAATCTAATGACAGTTCCAACATCTTTGCCTTGAGCTCCTGCAATTATAGAGGCTAAAAATTCCAGACCCTAGAGAGCCAGTGTTGTTAGTCCTGGTTCAACCCTGAGTCCAAAAGCAGAAAAACACTGGTGTCTCATCTCAAAGACAGTAAGGCAGAAAGAAGGAATTCTTTCTTATTCATCCTTTGGTTCTCTTCAGGCCATTGATGAATTTAATCACACTGGGAAGGTCAATCTATTTTATTCAGCCTATGGAGTCATATGTTAATCTCATCCAGAGACAACTTCATAGACACAAAAATAATGTTTAAGCACATATCTGGGCACCATGTAGCCCAGTCAAGTTGACACATAAAATTAATCATCACTTTTCATCAAAGTCTATTATTGTTGTAATATAGTGGCTCCTCCTTATCCACCGGGGATATATTCCAAGACTCCAAATGGACGCCTAAAACCACAGATAGTACCAAACCCTACATACACTTCATACATACATATCCATGATAAAGTTGAATGTGTAAATTAGGCACAGTAAAATACTAACAACCATTAATAAAATAGAACAAGTATAACAATATACTATAACAAATATTATGTGAATGAGGTATCTTTCCCTCTGTCTCTGTCTCTCTGAAATATCTTATTATACCGTACTCACCCTTCTTGTGAAGATGTGAGATGACAAAATGCCTACATGATGAGAAGATGTGAGGTTAATGACAAAGACATTGTGATATAAATATAAAATTTCAGAAATAAACAATGTATAAGTTTTAAATTGCAAACTTCTGAGTAGTGTGGTAAAATCTTGTACCTTCCCACTTCATCCCAAGTGGATTGCCATTAGTCATGGTAGTCATCTTGGTTCTCAGACTGACTGTTATGGTCTTGCAGTGCTTTTGTTCAAGTAACCCCAGGTACAGGAGTAGTGATATCATATTTTCTGACCATGGCTGGCCGTGTGTAACTGAAACCACAGAAAGTGAAACCACAGATAATGGGAAAGTACTGTATTAAATCATGTATTATTTTATCTTGGATTTTTGAATCTGTACATATAAGGCAGATGGTAAGAGGTTCCTTTCAACATCTTAGTTAAATAATAGTTTTTTATTGTTTGGACTTTCTATAATGAATCAAAAATATCCCCTTTTTGTTTTGGAACACCGTTAAAAGTATAGCAAATATTTTTTCTTTGAAATCTTGAAAAAATTCACCCATGAAATTATTGAGGACAGGGCTTTGTTAGTACATAGGCTTTTAGAAAACTTTTCTAATCTTTCCGATCTAATCTAATTTATTATAGATTTTTAAAAAGTCTCTTTTAGTGGATTGCAGATTTTTACAAATCAAGTTGACAAACATTATTGCTATTTCTGCTGATTATTCTCATACATACTATGTGCCCTCTTGATCTGTAGTTATATTCCACTTCTCATTGCACTTATTTTTACATTTAAATCTGTGTATTTTATTATTGTTTCCAAAAATGAAGTTTTGTTATTGTTTTTCTATATTATCTCTTTCTAACTTTATCAATCCCTTTGTTTTATTGTTTTCTCTAGCCTATTAAGGTATATACTTATATTTTTGTTTATTGTTTATTATAAAAAGCATTTAAAACCATTTACTTTTTTTTTGAATACAGCTTTGACCACATTTCTTAAGTTTAGATATGTAATGTATCTTTATCATTTTGAAATAACTTAATCATATATATACGTGTGTGTGTATATATATATATATTTTTTAATTTGTAGCTGGGCATGGTGGCTCATGCCTGTAATCCCAGCATTTCGGGAGGCCAGGGCGAGCAGATCACCTGAGGTCAGGATGTGTCTGGAATTGGTGGGTTCTTGGTCTCACTGACTTCAAGAATGAAGCCGCAGACCCTCGCGGTGAGTGTTACAGTTCTTAAAGGCAGCGTGTCTGGAGTTTGTTCCTTCTGATGTTCATATGTGTTCGGAGTTTCTTCCTTCTGGTGGGTTCATGGTCTCACTGGCTCAGGAGTGAAGCTGCAGACCTTTGCAGTATTACAGCTCTTAAGGCAGCGCGTCTGGAGTTGTTCATTCCTCCAGGTGGGTTTGTGGTCTTGCTGGCTTCAGGAGTGAAGCTGCAGACCTTTGCAGTTGAGTGTTACAGCTCATAAAGACAGTGTGGACCCAAAAAGTGAGCAGCAGCAAAATTTATTGCAAAGAGTGAAAGAACAAAGCTTCCACAGCATGGAAGGGGACCTGTGTAGGTTGCCGCTGCTGGCTCAGGCAGTCTGCTTTTATTCCCTTATCTGGCCCCACCCACATCCTGCTGATTGGTGCATTTTACAGAGAGCTGAATGGTCTGTTTTACAGAGAGCTGATTGGTCCATTTTGACATGGTGCTGATTGGTGCATCCCTGAGCTAGACACAAAAGTTCTCCACATCCCCACTAGATTAGCTAGATAGAGAGTGGTGATTGGTGTATTTACAAACCCTGAGCTAGATTCAGAGTGCCGACTGGTGTATTCACAATCCCTTAGCTAGACATAAAGGTTCTCCAAGTCCCCACCAGATCAGCTAGCCACAGAGCGCTGATTGGTGCATTTACAAACCTTGAGCTAGACACAGGGTGCTGATTGGTGCATTTACAAACCCTGAGCTAGATACAGAGTGCCGATTGGTGTATTTACAATCCCCTAGCTAGACATAAAGGTTCTCCAAGTCCCCACTAGACTCAGGAGCCCCGCTGGCTTCACCCAGTGGATCCCCTACTAGGGCTGCAGGTGGAGCTGCCTGCCAGTCCCGCATCATGTGCCTGCACTCCTCAGCCCTTGGGAGGTCGATGGGACCTGGCGCGGTGGAGCAGGAGGCAGGGAGGCTCAGATCGTGCAGGAGCCCACAGTGGGCGGGGCGGGGTGAGGTGGGGCAGGGGGGTGGGGGTCAGGCAGGGTAGGCATGGGAAGGGAGGCAGGCTCAGGCATGGCGGGCTGAAGGTCGGGAGCCCTGCCCCGTGGGCAGGCAGCTAAGGCCTGGTGAGAAATCCAGCGCAGCACTGGAGGGCCAGCACTGCTGGGGGATCCGAGGCACCCTCCACGGCTGCTGGCCCAGGTGCTAAGCCCCTCACTGCCCAGGGCCCACTGGCTGCTCCAAGTGCAGGGCCTGCCGAGCACACACCCACCCAGAACTCCTGCTGGCCTGCAAGCGCCACGCATGCAGCCCGGGTTCCTGCCCAAGCCTCTCCCTCCACACCTCCCCGCAAGCCAAGGGAGCTGGCTGCAGCCTCGGCCAGCCCAGAGAAGGGCTCCTACGGTTCAGTGGCAGGCTGAACGGCTCCTCAAGTGTGGCCAGAGTGGGCACCAAGGCCAAGGAGGCGCCGAGAGTGCGTGAGGGCTGCAAGGGCTGCGAGGGCTGCGAGGGCTGCCAGCAGGCTGTCACCTCTCAAGGAGTTCGAGGCCAGCCTGGCCAACATGTCTCTACTAAAAAAATGCAAAAATTGGCCAGGTGTGGTGGTGGGTGCCTGTAATCCCAGCTACTTGGGAGGCTGAGGCAGGAGAATCACTTGAACCCAGGAGACAGAGGTTGCAGTGAGCCAAAATCATGCCACAGCACTCCAGCCTGGGAAACACAGCGAGACTCCATCTCAAAAAAGCAAAAATTGTATATATATAATTTATATATATATATATATATTCTCTTTGATTAAAAAATTCTATTTAGGAATACCTTTGTTTTCATAAGGTTTGATTTGTAAGACTGTTTATGCTTTTATATTAGCCTCCAATTTTATTGCATTTTAGGACAAAAGAACTTCAGGTATACAATTTTTAATTTGGTGGGTTTATTGTAAAGATATACTGAAAATGTAGTCTCTCTTTGCAAATGTTCAATATACTTTAAAATAGTTTGTAGGTTCTGTGATATCTGCAGTATGTTAACTCAAGTATATGAATTATGCAAAAGAAAAATGTTTTCCACTTATATTTTGTCTGTCTTTATTTGTCAAAGACCAAGAGAGAAATTTTAAAGTTTTCTACTAAAGTTGAAGTTTGTCAAATTATCTTGTTAATTCTAATAACTTAATTTATAATTACATGCTGGGTTATATGGCACATAAACATTTATAGCCAGCACACAGTCATTGTAGACTTTACATTTATTTGATAGAAATCATTTCTGTCTTACAAAATTATTTTAACCTTAAACACTCTTTCCTTTAACATAATAAATAGAAGTGGTAATAGCATTACCACTTCTTTCTTTTTATTCACATTTATCCAATATATTCTTGCCCACTCTTTTATTTAAATATTGCGCTTTGTTAATTTAGTACTTTTGTTTTATATATAGCAAATTGTTTAATGCTGTTTTTTTTACCCAATCCAGACTCTACATTTTATTAGGAAATATTCTAAACTCCATAGAGAGGATAGAAGAGATGAAGGGTAAACGCATCACAATGTCAAAAATTTGTAAGTTGAAACTGCCTAAGTTGAGGACCATCTGGAAAGCCATTTTTTCTCCTCAGGAACGTTTTCTTCTATTATGTCTTTGATTATTGTTTTTCTTCCATTTACTCTGCTTTTACTCCCTAGAATTTCTATTATGAATATACTGGCTTCTTTAGGGCTTCACCCCCAGTAACTTATTTTTCTTCTCTTTGTTTAATTTTCCTCCTGGAGAAACTATTTAGCTTGTTTCCTACGTCACTAATTCACATTGACACTTGTAATAAATTTCCTCATTTATATGAGATTTCTTTTCCAAGATTTTGTAATGATGATTTTCCTCTGGAACAAAAGTTCTTAATCTCAGATTGTTCTATATTGGTACACACAATGTTTTTCAAATTTTCTTGAGGATAAAAGATAGAATGATTTTTTGTTTTGCTTTTCTGTTTCAATACGTAAGTCCATTTCACAGAAATTCATTTTACTGATGTTTCAGCATATTTTCTTTTGAACTACTGAGTCTTGTTACATATGTGGTGATTTTCCTCTATCTTCCTATTCTTTAAAAGGGAGTTCTATGTTTGTGTGGTAATATAACTTGTAGTTTATTTTTCAGAGATTGTGTTTAAGTTTTCATCCTCTGCCAAAAAAGAAAAAGTTTATAACTTCTGTACTTTGAAGGTGCTAGACTGAGGATCCAGATGACCACAAGGCATAGAAAGAGACACTTTACTTTCACTAACAAGTCCTTCCAGCCACTAAAGCAGGAGGCTGATTTCTGACCCACCTTCACCTTTAAAGTGGCCAAGAATTAGTTTTAAGATGCATTTTCAAACAGAAAGGTAAAAGTGACTATAAAGCTGAGCCTTTAGGAAAATCCGTTACTATTGCAAATGATTGTTGTTCATTCATGTTTGTTGAATACCAAGAGGAGTTTGAGGAAAATTTCTGTGGCTAGTCACTTGAGTACCAAGAACTTTGACATACACTACTTACTTCCAGACTGTCTAACTAGCTAATTATCACCTCGAATTCTTACGATTCCAAGCTTGAGTTTTCATTCATCCAATCCTCTGGTGAGAAAAACTACCCACTTTCCAAATAGACCAACCTCTCCTTTGCATTTGTCTGCTTGATATTTTCCAAGAATTTATCAGAGATTCTCAATAATTGTTGAAGATCTTGTGTTTTAGTGCCATGATGAATATATTCTCAATTTTTGGCTCCTTGGATAATTTCAATCTTTGGGGAGTGAGAATAAGTAAATGCATGCACACAACCGTTTTAAAACTCGAAGAAGAAAATGTAGTTTTTGAGCCAAATCATTGTGTAAAAGCCAACTTTTCAAATTACAAATATGGTTTAAAATGTTTCAACTGCCTACAGTATGTGCTTATTTGTGGTAAGAAATAAACTTTTTTAAAGGTTGATAAGCCTTACACATGCATGAATATTATCAGACTGAAAATATGCTACTTTATCTAATAACCAGGCTTAATACAATTTGGGGAATGCCGGGGGTGGGAGCTAAATTGATAAACAATATTTCAATATTTCAGGCTTTGCCTGATAGAATTTTGTGGTTGACATTTTTCCCATAGTATATCTTAAATAAACTGCATGCTAAAAATGTCAATGGTATTTCTGACCTTAAGAAGGCCTGTGGGACAAATTTTTATTTTTAATTAGAGTTGGTAGTATCTACTTGAGAGATTAGAAGCTATTTTTATCTGGTTAATATTGATTAACCATATCACAGTATATTTTTTCTACTTTTCAGAAAAAGAAAATTGTTAAGCTCATGCCTGGGTGGGGCAAGTGGGATGTAGAAATGGAGAGAAATTAAGTTTGAGCAACATCATTTGCACCCTGAGCCAAGTTTTTCTTGAAGCCATTCCTACTTTGGGACTGCTCAGCACATTCTCCTAATCATCCCTTTGCTCACTCCTTTGCAGCTCCTGATTTGCTATGAAAAGTCCAAATTAATTCTCACTCAGGTCGCTGCATTTGCTATTGCCTCTGCCTGAAATGTCCCTTCCCCAGCTATCCATGTAACTCCCTCCATTTTCTCCAGGTCTTTGCTCAAATATCAACTACTTAGAGAAGCCCTGCTTGACACTCCTCTAAAAAAGTGCTTCTGATCATTCTCTACACCCTTAATTGCTGAAGCCTCCCCACTGAATTCAACAATATCTGCCACTAAATCATGTAGCTGATTTTTATTTGTAATTTCTCTGCCTCTTCCACAAGACTCTGAGCTTCTAATGGGCATAAGGTTCCTATGCATTTTCATACTGCTCTGCAACATCCAGAACCATGCCTATCACATAGTAGGCACCCAAAAATTATTTGTGGAATGAAGGAATAAGTAAGTCAATAACTCTCTTTTCAGTGTTTCTTTTTCCTAATTCAGGAATAAATTTTCTGTCACAAACAAAAGTTTTAACTACAGGTTGAGCATCCCTAATCCAAAAATCTGCAATCCAACATACTCAGAAATCCAACACTTTATTTATTTATTTATTTATTTATTTATTTATTTTAGTAGATTTTGGGGAACGGGTGGTGTTTGGTTACATGGATAAGTTCTTTGGTGGTGATTTCTGAGATTTTTGTGCACCCATCACCCGAGCAGTGTACCCTGTACCCAAGGTGTAATTTTTTATTCCTCATCGTCCTCCTACCCTTCTGCACAAATCCCCAGAGTCCATTATAACATTCTTATGGCTTTGCGTTCTCATGGCTTAACTCCCACTTTTAAGTGAGAACATATGATGTTTGGTTTTCCATTCCTGAGTTACTTCGCTTGGAATAATGGTCTCCAACTCCAGGTTGCTGCCAATACCATTATTTCATTCCTTTTTATGGCTGAGTAGTATTCTATGGTATGTATGTACATACATACATAAATATATATATATTATATATATATATACATGCACATATGCACACACACATATATGCATATATACATGCGTACTACATTTTCCTTATCTACTCGTTGGTTGATGGGCACTTAGGCTGGTTCTATATTTTTGCAATTTTGAATTGTTGCTGCTATAAACATGTGTGTGCAAGTATCTTTTTCATATAATGACTTCTTTTCCTCTGGATAGATACCCAGTACTAGTATTACCGGATCAAATGCTAGTTCTACTTTTAGTTCCTTAAGGAATCTCCATACTGTTTTCCATAGTGGCTGCACTAATTTACATTCCCACCAGCAGTGTAGAAGTGTTCCCTTTTCACCACATACATGACAACATCTATTTTTTTATCTTTTAATTATAGGCATTATTGCACAAGTAAGGTGGTGTGATCATCTCAACAGACATAGAAAAAGCATTTGACAAAATCCTGTATCCATTTATGATTAAAACCCTCAGCAGAATTGGCATAGAAGAGACATATCTTAAGGTTAAAAACAGGCCATCTATGACAAACTTACAGCCAACTGAACAGGGAAAAGTTGAAAGCATTCCCTCTGAGAATTGGAACAAGACAAGGATGCCTACTTTCACCGCATCTATTCAACATAGTACTGAAAGTCCTAGTCACAGCAATCAGATAAGAGAAAGAAATAAAGGGCATCCAAATCTATAAAGGGGAAGTCACACTGTCATTGTTTGCCAATGATATGATTTTTATACCTAGAAAACCCTAAAGACTCACCCAACAAGCTCTTAGATCTGATAAATGAATTCTGTAAAGTTTCAGGATACAAAATCAATGTACAAAAATCAGTAGCACTGCTATACACGAATGTGACTAAGCTGAGAATCAAAATCAAGAACTCAACCATATTTATAACAGCTGAAAAAATAAAATCAAATACTTAGGAATATACCTAACCAAGGAGGTGAAAGGTCTCTACAAAAAAAACTACAAAAACTTGCTGAAAGAAATCACAGATAATACAAACAAATGGAAATACAACCCATGATTGTGGATGGGTAGAATCAATATTGTAAAAATGACCATACTGCCAAAAACAATCTGTAAATTCAATGCAATTCCCATCAATATACCATCATAATTCTCCACAGAACTAGAAACAAACAATCCTGAAATTCGTATAGATCCAAAAAAGAGCCTGCATAGCCAAAGCAAGACTAAGCACGAAGAACAAATAGGGAGACATCACATGACCTGACTTCAAACTATACTACAAGGCTATAGTTATCAAAACAGCATGGTACTGCTATAAAAACATAGACCAATGGAAGAGAATAGAGAACCCAGAAATAAAGCCAAAAACAGCCAAGAGATCTTTAGCAAAGTAAATAAAGAAATAAATAAATAAAGTGGGGAAAAGACACTGAATTCAACAAATGGTGCTGGGATCATTGGCAAGCCACATGCAGAAGAATGAAGCTGGATCCTCATTTCTCACCTTATACAAAAATCAACTCAAAATGTAGTAAAGACTTACATTTAAGACCAGAAGCCATAAACATTTTAAAAGATAACTTTGGAAAAACTCTTCTAAACAGTGGCTTAGGCAAAGAGTTGATGACCAAGAACCCAAAAGTAAATGCAACATAAACAAGGATAAATAGATGGAACTTAATTAAACTAAGAAGCTATGCACAGCAAAAGAAATAGTTGGCAGAATAAATAAACTTTTGAAGTGCTGACACGATTCCACAACTGGGAAATTCCACACTTGACCTCATGTGATGGATCATAGTCAAAACGCAGATGCACATCACAATTCATTCAGCTTCCACAAGGGAAAAAGTTCTTCCCACACTCCTTCAGCTGTGATAATATCTTTTCTGCACAAGGCCAGGTTCCCCAACCCAAGCAGGCCAACAGAGGGTCATGAAATAAAAACTTTGTTTTAGGCACAAAGTTATTTAAAATGTTGTATAAAATCACCTTCAGGCTATGTGTATAAGGTGTATATGAAACATAAATGCATTTTATGTTTAGACTTGGGCTCCATCTCTAAGATATCTCATTATATATGCAAATATTCACAAATCTGAAAAAAATCCAAAACACTTCTGGTTCCAAGCATTTCAGATAAGATACACGCAACCTGTATTAGAGTAGTATCATGCAGTTTTCATGACACAGAATTTGGAGGCTTACATGGTTAAGCAAAGAGTAAGTGTAGAAAGGGATTTAAAAGTCAGGCTCTGCCTAACTCCAGAGTTCTTAAAAGCTTGCCCCTAGTTCCAGAGTCTATCGAGGAAGGCTTAACAAAACATTTCTCTTCTAATTATGTCCATATTTTTCTTCCAATGAATAATACATATTTTAATAGAAATCTCATTATTTTGTATTCAGTGATAAAAATAAGTAGCTAATGTGATGATTAATTATATGTGTTAGTTTTACTGAGACAAGGAGTCTCAGATTATCATTTTTTAATGTGTCTGTGAGGGTGGTTAGTGATGAGATTATCATTTGAATCAGTGGACTCTGTAGATTGCCCTACTCAATGCAGGTGGCCATCATTTAATCCCGTGGGAGCCTGAATAAAACAAAAGGCAGAGGAAAAAGAAATTCAATCTTTTTGCTTTCTGCCTGTCTACTTGAGCTGGACATATGTCTTTTCCTGCCCTTGGAATGGGATCGGCACCATTGGTTCTCCTGGTTCACAGACTTTGGGACATGAATGGGAATTTTACCACCAGCTATCCCAGGTTTGCAGTTGACAAATGGCAAATTGTGGGACTTCTCATCCTCCATAATTGAGAAAATTTCTCATAATAAATCTCTTCATATGTACCTGCTATTGGTTCCATTTCTCTGGAGAACCCCAACTAATACACTAATAAACTTGCCAAGTAAAGATTCTGATAGAAGTATCCCTGGTAAGTGGGAAGATTTATTGGACTGCTGTACTTTTTAAGTTGCTAGTAAGCCACATGCAGTGGCTGTATACTCAGAGTCAACATATATCCAGGTTTTCCTGGGACTGTCCTGACTTATTTCTGTTGTTGTACTGGCATATCAATGAATAACACCCCCTTTTACTTTCAAAATATACTCATAAACATGTACGTCCCTTCCTAGTGTTAGACCATGAAATGTTACGAGCAACCTATTGGTATGGTTTTCTAAATGTCTTGAATTGTTATTCTGCCTCATTTATGCAACAGAAAATATACTACTTTTCTGCAGCATGCTAGCAACTCCTATAGACAGAGCATTCATAGTTGAATGGGCAAGTGTGTAAACAATGGCAGTGCACATGAAAAGGACTAGGAGGGAAGAGAAAGCCAGATCTCAAACTTGTTTACTTATTTCCACATCTACAGCTGGCATTATTGTCCAGTCCACCTTCATCTTTCATGGGGACCATCGCATTAATTCCTAAGTAGGTGCAAAGTATTGATCCTGGGTGTGTCATAAGGGTGTTGTCAAAAGAAATTAACATTTGAGTCAGTGGACTAGGAAAGGCAAACCCACCCTTAATCTGGGCAGGCACCATCTAATCAGCTGCCAGTACCGCTAGAATATAAAGCAGGCAGAAAAACATGAAAAGGCTAGACTGACTTAGCCTCCCAGCTTTCATCTTTCTCTTGTGCTGGATGCTTCCTGCCCTCAAACATCAGACTCCAAGTTCTTCAGCTCTGGGATTCTGACTGGCTTCCCCGCTCCTCAGTTTGCAGATGGCCTATTGTGGGACTTTGTGATGGTGTGAATTAATACTACTTAATAAATTCCTCTTTATATACATCCCATTAGTTCTGTCCCCCTAGAGAACCCTGACTAATACAGTAAGTTCCCCACTTCTCCTGCTTTTAGCTGTTAGCATGCTGCAGCCAAGATGAGCATTTTAGAAACAAACTGGATCTTACCCTCTTGTGAGATTAAATGAATGTATAAGCCCAGATGCTCTAGAAAACAGACTTTGACCAAAGCTTATGTGCTAAGACTATATTGAAGAGTTAAATGCCAAGAAAGAAGAAGTGATGGAAAAGGAAAGCAAAACAGGGAAGGAGGGAAAGGAAATGGGAGGAGATGTGCTCCTGCCAACTTGCCACTCCTAGGTATTATGGTGATTGACTGCTCAATTTCATAGAACAATCTCCCAAGGGGCCCTGTGCAGTACTATGTCTCAGGGCAATCTGTGGATAGTGGTGGGGGCAGTGGGGGTGAAAAGACTTTATCTTCTATCTTCTTCCACTGAGGATCTTTGCTTCTCAGCATTATATCTCCCCCACACTTCCAGGTTAAGCAACTAGGGGAGCCTCATGGGTCCTGAAATGATTATATAGGTCTCTTCAGCCACAATAAGAAAATAAAACATGGTGCTGGAGGGGGAGAGATAGAACATCAAGGCAAGAGGCAAGGTACAACTGAGTTGTACTCTAGCAAATTTGGTTTGGTGGGGATCAGAATTAAGGTGAAAGGTGTGGCCCAGAGCAGCCTCAGACACACGGAGGCTGAGAAAATCTAAAGTAGTGTAAAATAATGCAAAATCTGAAATGGTGTAAAAAGGGGTTTTGACACAATAAGGTAATACTGAGTGCCTAGAAGCATGCCTGCCACATTGAAAGCACACAACAAATGTTACTGATCTATTATTTAGTGTTCTTATTGGTGAAATATTTGAAATAGGAGAGTGATGGTTATAAATACATTATAAATACTGTTCAGCTGACATATGGAGGTTTCTTGTATTCATAAAGAGTGCTTACTAATTCATTGGTTCTGACAAAGCATCTCATTTGTTATTGGGTCAGTAAGGACAGTGATGAATAACCAAACATGACCCCTATCTCCATGAGAAGATGGAGTTAAACATAAATCAAGTACAAGATTATGAATTAAATCATGACTGAGTTAAGGAAATATAGTGTCCCCTTGGAACACATAGAAAGGGCATCTGACCTAGTTTTGGGGAGAGATGATCAAGAGATGATCAGAAATGACAATGTAGCCAAGAGACAAGGAAGAGAAAGGGCATCAAGGGTAGATGATTGTATGGACATGAGGGTTAATTTTGTGTTAACTTGGATAGGCTGTGGTTACAGCCATAAGAACTCACTCCCTAAAAGAACAGTACCAAGAGGATAGCACTAAAGCATTTGTGAGAAACCACCCCCATGATCAAATCACCTCTCAGCAGGCCCCAAACCCAACACTGGGGATTGCAATTCAACATGAGATTTTGGTGGGGCACAGATCCAAACCATATCAGTTATCCCTCTAATTCTTGTATGTTTAACTTCTCCCTCTCTACTTGATTATCTGTAAGCATATAAAAAAAAAACACTTTAGTGTTTCCCATTAAGGATGGAATAGGAAGAGGAGGGGTTATCTCTGTATGAATTATTTCTGCAGCTGTCTGCTGCTCTTTCTTCTGTCTTCTCTCCTTCAAATAGTATACTCCTCATAATTGTGACATAATCTCTCTATAGCTGGGATAATAACTAAATTAATTCATCCTTGATCCAGTCATTAAACATTTACTTTTGTGAGACACTACTGAGTTTTCAGATACATGGTAATTAAGATAGCAAGTAATGAAGATAGCCTTATAGTCTTAAAATATAAAATGACATCTGCAGCAAGGTGTATGGTCTGTTCACTTCTGGAATTCATTATTAGGAAGTCCACTAGCCCACAGATACTAAACACAGTCTCTAAAATCAGATTTTTCTGTAATAAATACTATAGGCTACAGCTACCTGGCTCTTTTCTCCCATTTCTTGAAGGTAAGAGAGATGTGCTAACTTTGGTTCTTTCATAGAATCGCCAATGCACAAAACCTACCAACAACCACCACATCTTATGAAAGATTTTTAGCCATGGATTCCCCTACAAACAGAAACATTTTTCTGTAATTTACTGGGTTCTAAGAACCCACGGTTCTTAGAACCGTGTCCCTGACCAAAAATATTACTCCAACTGATCCAGAAATAAACATAATAATTCTAATATGTTTAACACTTTGATATGATTTCACTAAAATGTAAAATCATGTTGATGTGATTTGGCTGTGTCCCCATGCAAATCTCACCTTAAATTATAATAATCCCCACATGTCAAGTGCAGGGCCAGGTGGAGATCGTTGAGTCATGGGGGCAGTTTCCCTCATACTGTTCTCATGGTAGTGAATAAGTCTCTTGAGGTCTGATGGTTTTATAAATGGGAGTTCCCCTGCACAAGCTCTCTCTTGCCTGCTGCCATGTAAGACATACGTTTGCTCTTCCTCCACCTTCTGCCATGATGGTGAGGCTTCCCTAGCTATGCTGAACTCTGAGTCCATTAAACATCTTTCCTTTACAAATTACCTAGTCTTGGGTATGTCTTTATTAGCAGTGTGAGAACAGACTACTACAGTAAATTGGTACCAGAAGTGGGTCGCTACTATAAAGACACTTGAAAATGGGGAAGCTACTTTGGAACTGGGTAATAAGCACAGGTTGGAACAGTTTGGAGGGCTCAGAAGAAGACAGGAAAATGTGGGAAAGTATGCAACTCCCTAAAGACTTGGAGGGTTCAGAAGACAGGAAGACATGGGAAAGTTTGGAACTTCCTAGAGACTTGTTGAATGGCTTTGACCAAAATGCTGATAGTGACATGGACAATAAAATCCAGGTTGTAGTGGTTTCAAATGGAGATGAGAAACTTCTTGGGCACTGCAGTAAAGGTCACTTGCACTATGCAAAGAGATTGGTGTCATTTTGCCCCTGCCTTAGAGATCTGTGGAACTTTGAACTTGAGAGAAATTATTTAGGGTATTTGGCAGGAAAAATTTCTAAGCAGCAAAGCATTCAAGAGGTGACAGAGCATAAAAGTTTAGAAAATTTGCAGTCTGATGATGAGATAGAAAAGAAGATCCCATTTTCCTGAAAAGAAATTCAAGCATGCTGCAGAAATCTGCATAAGTAATGAGGAGCCAAATGTTAATTGCCAAGGCAATGGGGAAAATGTCTAAAGGGCATGCATGTCAAAGACCCTCACAGCAGCCCTTCCCATCACAGGCCCAGAGGCCTAGGAGGAAAAAATGGTTTCATGGGACAGGCCCAGGGATCCTCTGCTCTGTGCAGCCTAGGGACTGGGTGCCTTGCATCCCAGCTGCTCCAGCCATGGCTAAAAGGGGCCAAGATAAAGCTCAGGCCATGGCTTCAGAGGAGGCAACCCCAAGCCTTGGTAGCTTACACGTGGTGTTGGGCCTGTGAGTACACAGAACTCAAGAACTGAGGTTTGGAAACCTAGATTTCAGAGGATGTATGGAAATGCCTGGATATCCAGGCAGAATTTTGCTGCAGGGGCAAGGCCCTCATAGAGAACTTCTGCTAGGGCAGTGCAGAAGAGAAATGTATGTTTAGCCCCCACATAGAGTCCTCACTGGCGCACTGTCTAGTGGAGCTGTGAAAAGAGGCCCCCCGTCCTCCAAACCCTAAAATGGTAGATCCACTGACAGCTTGTACCATGTACCTGGAAAAGCTGAAGACACTTAACACCAGCTAATGAAACCAATGGGGAAAAGGGCTGTACCTTGCAAAGCCACAGAGGCAGAGCTGCCCAATACTTTAGGAGCCCACCTCTTGCATCAGCATGACCTGGATGTGAGACATGGAGTCAAAGGAGATCATTTTGGAGCTTTAAGATTTGACTGCCCTGCTGCATTTCAGATTTGCAGAGAGCCTGAAGCCCCTTTGTTTTGGCCAATTTCTCCAATTTGGAATGAGTATATTTACCCAATGCCTGTACCTCCATTGTATCTAGGAAGTAACTAACTTGCTTTTGATTTTTCAGGCTCACAGGTGGAAGGGACTTGCCTTGTCTCAGATGAGACTTTGGACTGTGGACTTTTGAGTTAATGCTGAAATGAGTTAAAATTTGGGGGGACTGTTGGAAAGACATGATTGATTTTGAAATGTGAGGACATGAGACTTGGGAAGGAGCAGGGGTGGAATGAAATGGTTTGGCTGTGTTCCCACCTAAATCTCACCTTGAATTATAATAATCCTCACATGTCAAGGATAGGGTCAGGTGGAGATAATTAAATTATAGGGGCAGTTTCTCTCATACTGTTCTCGTGGTAGTAAATAAGTCTCATGAGATCTGGTGGTTTTATAAATAGGAGTTTCCCCGCACAATCTCTCTCTTGCCTGCTGCCATGTAAGACATGACTTTGCTCTTCATCTTTCACTATGATTGTGAGGCCTCTCCAGTCATGCTGAAGTATGAGTTCATTAAACCTCTTTCCTTTATAAATTACCTAGTCTTGGGTATGTATTTATTAGCAGTGTGAGAACAGACTAATACATGAGCCAAAGTTTCTAGCTATTCATCTATTATCATATTCACTTCCTTAGTTAACACATATTATTGGTTGTTTTAAGGATAGAGCTGGATGAGCTCCATGCCTTTGAATTACAGTAGTGCCCCCTTATCCTTGGGGAATACATTTCAAGATCCTTAGTGGATACCTGAAACCACAGGTAGTACCAAATCCTGCATATCATATAATTTTCCTATATATACATACCAATGATAAAGTTTAATCTATAAATTTGCCACAGTAAAAGATTACCAACAATAACTAATAATAAAATAGAACAATGGTAACAATATACTGTAATAATAGTTATGTAAATGTGGTCTCTCTCTTTCTCAAAATATCTTATTATACTGTATTACCTTTCTTCTTGTGATGATGTGAGATAGTAAAATGCCCATGTCCTGAGATGAAGTGGGATGAATGACACGGGCATTGTGATGTTGCATTTAAAACTTATAAATTGTTTATTTCTGGAATTTTTTATTTAATATTTTCAGACCATAGTTGACCATGGGTAACCAAAACCATGGAAAGTGAAACCATGGATAATGAGGGGCCACTGTACTATTTACATGGGAGAAAGACAAGTATTTATTATCATTTAGTGAGAAACACACAGCATAAGGAATAGTTTATGAAAGGATAACCAGATCAGGGCAGAAATGCTCCTAAATTTGGCTCATGGAGTCTCCTTAAGAGAGGTTATATGTGGGTTAAAAACAAATCAAAAAAAGTTTTAAAGTGAAAATGCTAAAGAAAATATGACATTCATATCCTAGATCCAATTATTTTATTAGGTTGAGGGACCCAGATAAAATGGTATCCAATACGCAGGCATTCTGGTGAGGAGGTAAGTAACAAGGTCAACAGAACAAAGACTGCTCAAATAATCCACCTAAGGGGACATCAGTCCTATAATGTGGACTGAGCTCACAACACAGACATCACATATCTTCTTTACTCATCAACAGCCTTGTAATTTAGGTCCTCTTATTTTTACCTGCATTTTTAACAGATGAGTAAATTAAGGTTCAATCTGATTGAATAACTTTCCCAAGTTTCCAACATCGAAGGCAGTGGAGCCAGATGGGATCATTAATTTTATGTGTCAACTTGACTGGGCCACAGGATGTCCAGCAATCTGGTTAAACATTATCTCTGGGTATGTCTGTGAGAGTGTTTCCAGAAGAGTTTAGCCTTTGAATAGGTGGACTGAGTAAAGCAGATGGCCCTCCCCAACATAGTTGGGCATCTTGCAATCCATTGAGAGCCTGAAGACAGCAAAAAGATGTAAGAAAGGTGGATTTGCTCTCTGCCTGACAGTGTGAACTGGAATATCAATCTTCTGTCCTGGGTGCTCCTGGTTCTCAGACCTTCAGACTTATACTCAATCTACACCATTGGCTCTCCGGCTCTCAGACCTTAACACTATACCACCTGCTTTCTCTGGAGAACCCTTACTAATACATCAGGATTCAAACTGAGACAATCTAACTTCAACCCTGTTTTCCTGACAGTCACTCCACAGTGTATCAAGCAGCAGCCAGGGTGGAGTTTCCAAAGGGCAATAATGCAGCAGGAAGATTCAGGGAAAGATTAAGAGAGGATGAGTAGAATCTGGCAGTCAAAGGCACTAGGCCTTGTCTTCAGGGACTGGGGCAACACTAGAAGGGCAATGATTTACCTTCCCAGAACATACCCGGAAGTGATATGGCTTAGGAGCAGTCTGGCAGCTGAGGATTCCTGATAACTGTGGAATTAGGATACCTACCAACTTTCCATCAGCTTCCCTATCCAGACAAAAGTACAAAACTTCTTCACTGGATATTAGAGAAAAGTCTACAAGATGAACTCTTAAAACCTCTTGGATTTCAACAAACTTCACCCAAGTGATAAGTTTCAGCTGTTTTTCCAAGTTAAAATCCAATTCTCCCCCTTTAAATTTTTCCTTAAGGCTATAAAGTACATTTGGAAAACAACGTTAATATGGAGGAAATTGCTACTTGTAGGGTTACAGAGCTCTTGTTTGGATCATTTTATTGCCTTGTCAGTAAAACTTTAAAAACTCGGTGATATATTTACTTTAAAATATTCTAGACTTTCCAACATTGATGATTCTGTAAACTGTGTACAGAATATCCTGATTTATATATTGGTTTATTTACTGTTGAAAAACTTATTTTTAAAAGTGAACAACACCCCCTTGAATTTTTAAGCTCTTATTTTAAGTGGTACATGTATTTTTTGCTTTTTAATGGCAATTTAATGTTAGTTTTTCTGACCTTCTCAAATGCATTATGGAAATCCCCTTCATTGCAGCTATGACTAATTTATTTTTAATTGTATACTGATATTGCTTAACTTCCTCTAAATTTTGGCAGTTTTCTAACATTCAATGCAGCAATCTTTTCTTCACAAAAAAATATTTACTCCAAAGTGAAAACAGGTTTCTCTGTGTGTGTTCTAATATATTTGTCACTTTCCAGTTCTAGAATATTTTGACATTGAAAGTCCATTTGGCCTTTATAGAAGGTTTTGAAATAGCTATCATGTTTGAGCATTATTCCTCCAAATCTGTGAGATAGTCTTTGTTTAGAATTTTGCTTTCTGTAAATACTGATATAAGGAAGAAAACAACATCAAGCTCAGTTGGAGATACATATTTGGATTGTGAATGGATTTATGGGGGTTACTAGCATATATACAGAAATACGAAGCTGGGAGCTGAACAAACAAATAAGACTGAATGAGTGTATACATATCAATATGTTCACTTTTAAAATGAAAATATTCAGATTAAGAGAGGTTAAGAGGCATGTCCAAGATTACACAAGGATAAATAAAACCTGCTTCTTTCAGGACCCAAGACTCATGCTGGTGCTACTACTCCACATTGACTCCATACTTTGGCATTTCTGAATGAATTCCATTCATTGAAAAGGATATGAGGAGGAAAAAGTAGAAATAGGAGAGTGATGAAATATTTCTGTGGCTTTGAGACAATAAACAAATCATGCTTTAGTCAGCCATTTTCCTGCCTCCCACCCAGCTTGGAAAATTTGGTCAGACAATAAAGTATTTTTTATTCCAGTAATTCTGCAAATTGTTGAAAGAACCAAAGAATAAATAAAAAATAAATATAAGACATGATCCCTGATCTGAGTGAATATGCAATATAGATAGAAGGAAAATATGCATGTAAACAAAAGAAATAATGATTTTATAAAGCCATATATTAGTAAGAGCAATTTAGCATGTAAATAAGCATGAAAATGCTGGACTAGGTCATAGGGATGGAGATGGGAATAGACTTTAATTGTAATCAGATGTACTACTCATGAAAGATTACTTAAAAGAGAATAACTTTAACCAAATTTCAAAAAGAAAAGAAATAAGTGGGGAAAAGATGACAGAACAAGCTGGAATTCAAGTAGTGATGAGCTTAGCTTGACTTAAGTGAAGGAAAATAGAACTGGGAAAAATTATAGAATGGAGAAGAGTAGAAACATTTGGAATTGGTAAAAAAAAAAATTAAATTCTGGATTTAAAAGTTTAATTTGACCATGAAAGCTATAAAGATGATCAATTAATGAAAAGACTTTTAAAGATTGTGTCCTTTAGATTACCTCCAATGAAAAAAGTCTCAAATCAGGCACATGACCTTCCATTTTTCTATCAGTTCCATCTTAGTTCCACATACCAGGAGACTGAGTCATCTGTAACAGCTCCCTCTTGCTTTCCCCAATAAAATTTATACCAAGTTCTGGCAATTTTACTTTCTAGATATCTGTTAAGTGCATCCAGTCCTTTCCATTGCTTTAACCACAATTCTAATACAAGACTGGCAGATTGACTTTACCAATATGCCCTGAGTCAAAAAACTAAGATACCTTTTGGTCTGGGTAGATGCATTCACTGGATGGGTAGAGGCCTTTCCCACAGGGTCTGAGAAGGCCACTGTGGTCATTTCTTCCCTTCTATCTGACATAATTCCTCAGTTTGGCCTTCCCACCTCTACACAGTTCGATAACAGACTGGCCTTCATTAGTCAGGTCACTCAAGCAGTCTCCTAGGTCCTCAGCAACCAGTGGAAACTTCATGCCCCCTACCAACCTCAATCTTTGGGAAAGGTAGAAAGAACTAATGGTATTTTTAAAACACACCTCACCAAGCTCAGCCTCCAACTTAAAAAAGACTGGACAGTACTTTTACTGTTTTCCCTCCTTAGAATTAGAGCCTGTCCTTGAGAAACTACAGGGTATAGTCCATTTGAACTTTTATATGGACGTACCTTCCTGTTGGGCCACAACCTCATGCCAGACACCAGCCCTCTAGGTGACTATCTTCTAGTCCTCCAGCAGGCTAGACAGGAAATTTGCCAGGCTGCTAATCTTCTCTTGCCTATTCCAGATTCCCAGGCATATGAAGACACTTTAGCTGGACGATCAGTTCTTGTTAAGAATCTGACCCCTCAAACTCTACAGTCTTGATGGACCACACCCTACTTAGTCATCTATGGTACCCCAACTGCCATCCACCTGCAGGACCCTCCCCATTGGGTTCACTGTTCCAGAATAAAGCTGTGTCCATCGCACAGCCAGCCTGATCTACTCTTCCTCCTGGAAGTCGCAAGTACCCTCACCTACTTCCCTTAAGCTCACTTGCATTTCTGGAGAACAGTAATAAACCTTATGAGCCTAATATATCCCTTCCTTGTATTAGGTCTATTCGTTCTTACTCTACTTTTTGCAACAGGGCTTTACGTAGTCACCCCCACTACTTGGACTCTGCCCCAAAATCATGTCATCCCTGCTATCTTCTGTCTAGTCATACTCCTATTCACTATTCTCAACTACTCATAAATGCCCTGCCCTTGTTTATACTGCCGGTTTACACTTTTCCTCCAAACCATCATAACTGATATCTCCTGGTTTTACCTCAAACCGTCACCCTTAACTCTCTCTTGGAGTGGATAGAAGATCTTCAGTGGCAAGGTACACTCCAATTCTTCTATCCTGATGAAGTCCTTTTTTTACTTTTCTACTCACTCTTATCCTTGCCCCCATTCTCCAGTCACTCTCTACCTCTCCCTAGTTACCTCCAGCATACTATCAATCTCACCCACTCTCTCCTCACTGCCTCCAATCCTTCTCTAGCAAAGAACTGTTGGCTATGCGTTTCCCTTTCTTCCTGCTCTTACACAGCTGCCCCTGCTCTACAGGCCGACTGGGCTACCTCTCCTGTCTACCCGCACATCCGAACCTCCTTTAATAGCCCTCATCTTTACTCACCTGAGGAACTTCTTTATTTTCTAGACGGATTTGGTGAGAACTCCCCAGACATTTCGCACGAACAAGGTACCACACTTCTCTGCATCTACTTATGGCACCTTTCTCCTTATGTCAATTCCACCCCCACCCCCTGCCATATTTGGACCCCTAACCACACAAACAACTATCCCTGTTGCCGCTTCTTTATGCAAGTCCCAAAAACAGTCTACTGGGATCCCTTTAGGTAACCTTCCACCATCCAAATGTTCCTTTACTCTGTATTCCTAGAACCCAGCCACATACATTACCAAACAGATGGGAGCATTCCAACTTCACATTGCTGATAAGCTCTCTATCATTACTGACAAACTGAAACACATTGGCAGTGGCTATTGTTTAGGAAGACACCTACTCTGCATCTCACTCCATCCTTGGCAACCCACCCCCACCCCCACCTGTCTGACTCTCCTTCTAGCCCCTCCTCTTGCTTGCTTTATACCCAGCCGCATGAATAGTGGTGAAAGATTACTCACAGACACTATGCACTTTCTCATACACCATGAGAACCAAACCTCTCTCTCTACATATTTGCACCATCAGTCCCCATTACAACCTGTAATGGCTGCTGCCCTTGCTGGATCTCTAGGATTTTGGGTGCAGGACTCCTCTTTCAGTACACCCTTTCACTTTTTCACTTTACATGTCCAGTTCTGCCTGACACAAGTTCTCTTCTTTTTATGTGGCTCTTCCTACATGTGCCTACCTGCCAACTGGACGGGCACATGTACTCTAGTCTTCCTCACCCCCAAAATCCAGTTTGCAGATGGGAATGAACAACTGCCTGTCCCCCTCATGACACCAACACGACAAAATAGAGTCATCCCACTAATCCCTTTACTTGTGGGTCTAGGACTTTCTGCCTCCACTATTGCACTTGGAACTGGAATAGCAGGCATCTCAACCTCTGTCACAACATTCTACAGCCTCTCTAATGACTTCTCTGCTAGCATTACAGACATATCACAAACTTTATCTGTCCTCCAAGCCCAGATAGACTCTTTAGCTGCAGTTGTCCTCCAGAACTGACGAGGCCTCGATTTACTCACTGCTGAAAAAGGAGGACTCCGCATATTTCTTAATGAAGAGTGCTGTTTTTACTTAAATCAATCTGGCCTGGTATATGATAACATCAAAAAACTCAAAGACAGAGCCCCAAAACTTGCTAATCAGGCAACTAATTACCTAATTGTGTGGGACCCACCTGGCCACTCTCTAACTGGGTATTCTGGCTTCTTCCAATGGTTAGTCCTCTAATACCTATCTTCCTCCTTCTCTTATTTGGGCCTTGTGTCTTCCAATTAATCTCTCAATTCCTATGAAACCACATCCAAACTATCACTAATCACCCTATATGACAAATCCTGCTTCTAACAACCCCACAATATCACCCCTTACCCCAAAATCTTACTTCAGTTTAATTTCTCCCACTTTAGGTTCCCGTGCTGGCCCTAATCCCACTCAAAGCAGCCCTGAGAAACGTAGCCCATCACCCCTCCATACCGCCCCCAAAATTTTTCACCCCAAGTTTTCACTACTCTTTCTCATTTTATTTCTTCATTATTAACATAAAAAGACAGGAATGTAAGGTCCTCTGAGCTGGCCGCACCATGGTCAAGCCATAGTGACATCCCCCCACAATCCCCCTGGTCCCGGGTGTTGTGATAATGTTCTTTGTGATACTCTCCAATCCTTGTGAATGTACTTTGTAAATTCCTCCTCACCCTTGTGACAATACACCTTCCCCACCCTTGTGAATGTACTTTGTAACATCCTCCCTGCCCTTGAGAATGTACTTTGTAACATCCACCCCCTGCCCCCCAAAATTTCTCCTAACTCCACCACCTATCCCAAATCCATAAGAAGTAATGATAATCCCACCACCCTTTGCTGACTCTTTTTGTTGGACTCAGCCCATCCACACCAGCATGTAATACACAGCCACTGTTGCTCACACAAAGCCTGCTTGATGGTCTCTTTACTTGGACGCACGTAACAGCTCCCATTTTCTTTCTCCTGAATTAAGTTATTTAAATAGCCTAATGTGTCTGCTCTTAGCCAACCATGCCACTCTGCAATCCAATATCTCATTGCATTCAATACGATAATGTGGCCATGCTGCTAAAAACTTCCATATATTGTCCTGTAAAGCCCTTCATCAGAGGTTCCCATCTATCTCTCCAGCCTTACTTTGTTCTCTTTGCACCAGACATAATGACATTCCATCTTTACTTGTGCTCATGCTGATTCTTCTCAACATGTGGCCTCTACTTTTTAGTGCTCTTTCCTTTTTGATCCTGTTAATGTAAACTAATTCTTAATCAGCACATCCCATCGCATCCTCGTCTGACTTACTTGACTAGGTCAAATCTGAATGTTAAGTTCTTATAGTACCATTTACCTCTCTCTTGAAGCACTTAACACTACTGCTATTTTACATTTATTTTTGTGATTATTTGATTAAGGTTTATCACCATCACTAGGATGCAAGTTCTGTGAAGTCTGAGAATGCCTTTTTTTCCCTCACTTTTATATTCCAAGTGCCAATAACAGTGCCTGTTGCATATTAGACACTCAATTATAATGTGAATAAGTGGATGATAACTAATATATCTTTTGAGTCTTACTTTATGCCAAGTACTATTCTCAACCTTTTATTGTATTATCCCTTTTAATTTCCAAAACAACTCTATGAAGGTGGTCTAATTATTTTTCCATTCTACAGAAGAATAAAGAAGTTAAATAAATTGTTCAAGCTCTTATGGCTAATAAGTGATAAAAACAGAATACAGAACTAATCTGACTTCTGAGCATGTTTTCTTGATGCTACAGCTGCCTCTGTGCATTTGTCAAATGGATGAGTGACAGACAGCAGAATAGTCAAATGAGCAAATGTCAGCAGCAGTTCTTTTCTGGAAATAGTTATTATTTGGAAAGATGATGGAGGGAGAAAAGATATCTATGACTGCAGTAGCAATCAGGTGTTTTGAAATTTGTTGAGACTGATAATGGAAAAGATTGAAAAAGCATATCTTTTTTTTTTTTTTTTTTGAGCTGGAGTACAGTGGTGCAATCATGGCTCACTGAAGCCTCCTGGGCTCAAAGTATCCTCCCACCCCAGCCTCTGGAGCAGCTAGGATTACAAGCGGGTACCAAAAATCTTGACTAATTTTTAAAATTTTATGTAGAGAATGAGGTCTCACTATATTGCCAACAGTGCGCTTGAACTCCTGGACTCAAGTGTTCCTCTTGTCTTGGCCTCTCAAAGTGCTGGGATAACAGGCTTGAACTACTACACCTGGCTGAAAAAGCACATCTTCAAGGCAGTGAAGAAACAAAACTCAGACCTGAAAGAGAAGTTGACAGCAATTCTAAGAGCATGACCAATGCAACTTGGAAAAGTCGTGCTGAGAGCCTTTTATAAATGCTGTAGGGCCCCTCAATTTCAAAGGTTTGGTCCATTATATTCTCTAAATGAGTTTCACAGAACTTTCCCATATCCCCTTCCACAACTAGACACACCTATTGTAAGTTTTAAATCCTTCTGGAACATACCATTTTTATATCTTATTTTTGGGCTAGTACACAGTATAGTTGGCTCTCTTGAATAGAATCCATTTGTGTTATTTTATGACAATTTAGCTATTATTTATCAATCATTAATATTTCAACAATTACATTTTATTTCTGATTTCTCCTCAAAACAAAAATCAGGACGACCACTTATGAGGGATATGGATTTAGAAGCCAATTGCTGTAAGGTTAAAGTCCCCCACCCCTGCTAAATTATTAACAATTTTACAATGTTTTTGACATAGCTATATATTTTTTCTCTGGAAGTTTATTTAGTCAACACATTTTCAAAACATTATTTGCCTTTTTAGATATTTCACTAAGACAAACAGCCAGTATGTTTAATTATAATAATAATACAAATTATACAGAATATGAAAAAATAGAGCCACTCTCTAGAAACAGCCATGGCAAAGTGAAACTGTTCAGAAGTACCACTTACAAGATTCTATAAAGCCTATTCTTAAAGTTTTATTTATAAATACACATTTGCTTTCTAAGAAACAAGGGCAACCCAACTACAAAAGCACATACATAGTGACATGCCTGAAATGCTTTAACATGAGCAGTGGGTACAGTGTTGGAAAGCCATTCCCCTGTATCATGCAGAATGAAGCAGAATGGGGTTGTTTTACTTTTTCTTAACACAGATATGACAATACAAACTTCTATGACTTGGATGCTTTCTCAAATGAACTTTGAAAGCATTATCACCTGGGTTGTCCGTATTCTATTTCACAGAAACTTTTGAGAGGAAAAAACTGGTCTTGAGAAATATCTCCTTGTAACAGATGTGTTTGTTTTGTGTTGTTATGTTTGTGTTTGCTAGGTAGTAATGGAAAGAAAGACTCTGCACTATTGCTGGTATAAATTAGCAGTGAAAGGTGTAAACTCTACAGCCATATTGCCTTTTTAACCTACGTAACTTTGAAAAGTTACTTGATCTTTGTGTCTCTTTTTCACTAGGTAGAATAGGGTAAGAGTAATAACAATCACCTGGAGTCCTTGCACAGGTTTGATGCATTGTAAAGTACTTAGAAGAGTTCCTGACATGTAGCAAAAACATAATCAATGTTAGTTCTTGTAATTACTAAATATTAATTTCAATATTATCAATCACTTGTTCAAAGTCTTTCACAGCTTCCTGTAATCTTCAAAGCAAACCAAACCTTCCTTTTTGTCTTTCAAAGAAATCCATAATCAGTAGACATGCTTCTCATCTAATCCCCTACCATCTACAAATGTAAGCCACCAGCACTGATAAGGTTGTCTCCTTACTGACCTATAAATATATTCTACTACACTATACATAGAAATATGCTACTTTCAGTGTACCTCTTTTTAAAATTCTTTCATGTATTAATTAATTAATATACCCATACTGATGTACACAAGGATTATGCCTGTTTCATTTTTACTATTTTAATAATGATACAGGATACATACTTAATGATAGATTATATTTAAATCCAAATTTGGTTATTTTATAATTTGCCAAAATGATTTTGTTTTTGTTTTTGTTTTTGTTTTAACATTTTAGTCATTTTATTTATTTTTTATTTATTATTATTATACTTTAGGTTTTAGGGTACATGTGTGCAATGTGCAGGATAGTTACATATGTATACATGTGCCATGCTGGTGCACTGCACCCACTAACTCATCATCTAGCATTAGGTATATCTCCCAGTGCTACCCCTCCCCCCTCCCCCCACCCCACAACAGACCCAAGAGTGTGATGTTCCCCTTCCTGTGTCCATGTATTCTCATTGTTCAATTCCCACCTATGAGTGAGAATATGTGGTGTTTGGTTTTTTGTTCTTGCGATAGTTTACTGAGAATGATGATTTCCAATTTCATCCATATCCCTACAAAGGACATGAACTCATCATTTTTTATGGCTGCATAGTATTTCATGGTGTATATGTGCCACATTTTCTTAATCCAGTCTATCATTGTTGGACATTTGGGTTGGTTCCAAGTCTTTGCTATTGTGAATAATGCCGCAATAAACATACGTGTGCATGTGTCTTTATAGCAGCATGATTTATAGTCCTTTGGGTATATACCCAGTAATGGGATGGCTGGGTCAAATGGTATTTCTAGTTCTCGATCCCTGAGGAATCGCCACACTGACTTCCACAATGCTTGAACTAGTTTACAGTCTCACCAACAGTGTAAAAGTGTCCCTATTTCTCCACATCCTCTCCAGCACCTGCTGTTTCCTGACTTTTTAATGATTGCCATTCTAACTGGTGTGAGATGGTATCTCATTGTGGTTTGGATCTGCAATTCTCTGATGGCCAGTGATGGTGAGCATTTTTTCATGTGTCTTTTGGCTGCATAAATGTCTTCTTTTGAGAAGTGTCTGTTCATGTTCTTCACCCACTTTTTGATGGGGTTGTTTGTTTTTTTCTTGTAAATTTGTTTGAGTTCATTGTAGATTCTGGATATTAGCCCTTTGTCAGATGAGTAGGTTGCAAAAATTTTCTCCCATTTTGTAGGTTGCCTGTTCACTATGATGGTAGTTTCTTTTGCTGTGCAGAAGCTCTTTAGTTTAATGAGATCCCTTTTGTCAATTTTGGCTTTTGTTGCCATTGCTTTTGGCATTTTAGACATGAAGTCCTTGCCCATGCCTATGTCCTGAATGGTAATGCCTAGGTTTTCTTCTAGGGTTTTTATGGTTTTAGGTCTAACGTTTAAGTCTTTAATCCATCTTGAATTGATTTTTGTATAAGGTGTAAGGAAGGGATCCAGTTTCAGCTTTCTACATATGGCTAGCCAGTTTTCCCAGCACCATTTATTAAATAGGGAATCCTTTCCCCATTGCTTGTTTTTCTTAGGTTTGTCAAAGATCAGATAGTTGTAGATACGTGGCGTTATTTCTGAGGGCTCTGTTCTGTTCCATTGATCTATATCTCTGTTTTGGTACCAGTACCATGCTGTTTTGGTTACTGTAGCCTTGTAGTATAGTTTGAAGTCAGGTAGTGTGATTCCTACAGCTTTGTTCTTTTGGCTTAGGATTGACTTTGAAGCTTATCTGGAAGTTTAAACTCTAGAGAATTTTGGAGAATAATTTGATTGAAATAAGGGTAAATTTGGGAGGCCGAGGCAGGTGGATCACCTGAGGTCAGGAGTTCGAGGCCAGCCTGGTCAACATGGTGAAACCCTGTCTCTACTAAAAATACAAAAATTAGCTGGGCATGGTGGCAGATGCCTGTAATCCCAGCTACTTGTGAGGCTGAGGCAGGAGAATCGCTGAAATTTGGGAGGCAGTGGTTGCAGTGAGCCAATATCGCACCATTGCACTCCAGCCTGGATGACAAGAGAAAAACTCTGTCAGAAAAAAAAAAAAAAGAAAGAAAGAAAGAAGGGGAAATTTATCTCCCAGATATAAAATACCCTCTAAAGTTACAATAATCCAAAACATATCTTTCTTCACAAGAAGTAAAGCTGCATCAATAAAACAGAACAGAAAGAGAGATTCTAATCAAAGTCCACACCAAGGCAAACAGCAAAGTGCAAAACACATTAAATGCAAAAGTGACACAAAAAAGGTAAATATTTTTAAAGTGATTCTAAAAGGCCAATAAGAAAAATCAAATAGCAAATGGAAATTTAATTATACAACAATGTAATAGATCAAATTGTTACTTTTTTTAAGCAGAGGCATTTTTGTTTATTGGTGGTAGAAATTAAATTGGCAAAAGAAAAGCTTCTCTGAAAACAAATTTAGCACTATCTGTCAAAAGTTTCAAAGGATTGATAATTTTTGACACAGTAATCCAATTTATAGGGACCTAACCTAAGTAAAATTTTAAAAGGTATAAATTAAATACACCATATCATTATTAAATACAAAAAAAAGAAGCAGGCACAACCGTGTGTCCATCAATAGGGTGATATTTATTAATTAGAATAGAAATTTTATGTTCAGAAAATAGCTAGCGACATGAGAAGATGCTCACAAAATAATGTTACATACACAAAGCCACACTATTCTTTAAATAGGACACTTTAAATGCCAACTTCAAAACCTATGTTGCTTTGCCAAGAAACCAAGCAAAAGGACCAAAGGCAGAAAGGGTGCTGGACACTTTAATCATCAGCGAAATGAGAAAAACAGCATCAGATACAAATGTCAAGGAATTCTGACTAGTATATTCAGATAGAGACAGAATGAAAGACAGACTTACACTACTCTGTCCAAGAAAATGATGCAGCAAGGCAGGAAGTATTAAAAAAAAAAATTCTGGCATCACATCATAGCCACCCGTATTTCAGAGAAGCAAGATTTACAATCAAGAGTTTTCTGCATGAGTAATGAGGCCCTCTACTTGGGGTCCTATTTTTTGCAGTGGATTAAACATAATCAGATGCAGCATCTGTGGCCTTCTGGCCTTCTTGAGAAATTTGAGGGAAGAATGCCTGAAGCCTGCACTTCTTGTCTCTTGACTCATCTCTAACAAAAGGCTAGCCTGAATGTAGTATGTGACTATGGACAAGCTATTTATCCTCTCTGTCTCAAATTGTTCATCTGTAAAATGGGAATAATAATAGTGGTGACCTCAAGGAGTAGTGATGATAAAATAGAAAATGTTAAGCAAACTCAAACACATAGGAATAGCTCACTAGGTCTTGAAAATCACTATATTTGTAATTAAAAATCTTAATGTGAATTCTGAAAGCATAGTGCTGCATTAGAGAGATGGTACCTTAGGTCTGCTGCTACAGGAAGAAGATTCTGATATGGCAATTAGCCTGCACTAGGGAGTACCCTGTGGGGAAGTGAGGTCAGTAGGACTAGATGGAAGGAGGAGTTGAAATTCAATGCAGCTGCAACAAAAATATTAACCTATGCCATGCGAAGTTTTAAAGCTTGGATGATCCTTCAGAAATCATGGACCAGTTTTGGGTAGGGGCAGTCCTTGGGAGGGGACTAATTTGGAGGACAGAGTACCCTTAAACTAGGGCAATTACAAGGGCATGCCTCAATTGTGAGTTTGCAACAACAATGCACCTGCCAGCTGGAAATAAGTGCCTTGGTCCTAAAAGAAATCTGGACTTCAGCATCCACAGTGGAAGGTGCTTGGAATCACTTCAGCCACTACAGACCAAGAGTCAAAGGGAGATACTCATGGTCATGTCAAAGAGATAGACAAGTAAGAGGGACTTTTTCCTAGCCTGAGGTTTCATGTCCAACACAAGATAGCCTTTTAATTAAATTGTAGACTCCCTCAAAGAGTCTTACTCAAACCAAGAAGGCAAAAGTTCCAGAAGGGAGTACAGGCCCAATTTCATGCTTTCCTGTAATAGAGACATGTAAAACTGAAAATCTGATGCCTAAAATTAGGTCACAGTGTCAAAATGTCAACAACTTTATAGGAAAAAAACACACACACGTGCATGTGCGCATGCACCCACATGCCTGTCAACTTAAGAATAATGAAGTTCACAAATTTGGAAAGGAGGACTTTATTTCTCCTAAAGAGTTGCAGACTGCAGTGTGGTCATTCTGACAGCTGGGTAGCATAGCCTTCTGTCAGAAGCCGGAAACAGACACTTCAAGGGAAGGGCAAAGGGAACGGGAATTTATGCTGAGCAGGGTGACCAAATATACATATTTAATTCGCTATAGGAGGAGCCATACATATTTACGAAAGGAGAAATGTGCGTACGTTCAATTAAGCTTCATGCCCCGTCTGAGTCACATATACAAACAAATGGCAGCGTCAACATGATCCCAGGGCGAACTTTTTGGCCCCCGATAACGAAAGGTGAAGCAGAGGACATGAAAATCCTCACTGTGCATCCTCCATAGACAGTTAAGAGCCACTCCATGGTCTGTGGTCTCCTATCAGGAAGGAAATTTGGTTGGTTGTTTTGTCAAATCTGCAAAAAAGAGATGGCAGTGTCAGGCAACTGGTTGATACCTAGGGTGGAGCAAGTCTCTCCAAAGTGCTGGTTTCTGTTTAACCCTTGGAAAGAAAGCCTAATGGTGGTTAGCAAGGGAGTATAAGGAGGCATGTCCCACCTCCCAACCCATCACGGCCAGGAATTCAGCTTCTAAGGCTTCTCTGAGGTCCCCTGGCCACGAGGGGGTCTGTTCAGTCAGCTTAGACTTTTTTTTTTCACATAAATACACACAAACACACACAGAGGCAAATTTCCCCTCTGAAACTAAACCCCTGGCCTCCAGTTTCTGTTTTTAGAAGATCATTTTAACAATACCTGTGTAAACAAAACAAAGGGATGTAACAGTTAAAACAGAAAAAAGAGGGCTTCTTCTTTGCTTGTTGTCCAGAAGTTGATGTCTCTAGGACACCAAAGAAGACTCCTATATCAGTAAAATATTGAGATTTTGAAGACAGGTTTATCTCTCCTTAAACTAGGAAAATTCCCTTTGCCTGAGGCAGAGATACTATAAGGTACACAGGAGAAGTGAGAATATGGCCACTGGGGGATTGTGGGCCAGGGGTCAGGAGGGGATGAGTCTCCCACCCTGCAGTCATAGGAGAAATTGATGGAGGGTTTCAAAGTCAGAAGAAAGGAGACTTTTCGTCTCCCCTGGGAGCAGTGGCTCACACCTGTAATCCCAGCACTTTAGGAGGCCAAAGTAGGGACTATACAGGGTCAGGATCACCAATATCACTGTCTTCTATGCACACACATTAGCCTGGGCCTACAGAGGGTCGGGATCACCGATATCACTGTCTTCTATGCACACACATTAGCCTGGGCCTACAGAGGGTCGGGATCACCAGTATAACTGCCTTCCGTCTCCATGTCTTGACCCACTGTGAGGTTTTCCAGGGCAGTAACACACATGGAGGGGCCATCTCCTGTGATAACAATGCTTTTTTTTTTTTTCTGTAATACTCCTCAAAGGACCTGCTTGAGGCTTTCTTCCAGTTAGCTTTTCTTTTTATACATAGAGGGAGTACATTCTAAAATAACAATGAAAAGTGTTTTATAGTAAATACATAAGCCAGTAACAGTTATTTATTACCATTATCAAGTATTCTGTACCTATATAATTGAACACCCTATAGTTGTGTGCAACTGGCAGCACAGTAGGTTAGTTTATACAAGCATCACTACAAACATGTGAGTAAATGCATTACCCTACAATATTACAATATCTACAGTGTCACTAGGTGATATGAATTTTTTAGCTCCACTATAATCTTGCAGAACCACTGCTACAGATGCAGACTGACATTGATAGAAACATCATAATGTAGCACTATCTGTAATCTTATGTATATACACACATATATTGTTTGTTTCTCTGGAGAACCTTAACACAGCTCTCATGGGCCAACAGCCAAGTTACATTACAATAAGGCCTGCATGGACAGGTAAGAGATGCTAGGAAGCCCTCCCTTTCTCCCTCCACCAAAAGGTTGGGATGGGGCATGATTTTATCATGCAATGTATTTAAGATTCCCCACCCCCATCTCATCCTGAGTCTAGTGGCAACAAGGTAGAAAGAGGAGACAAACCCTCCAAATTGGATAAAATTTAGTTCCTACCAAGATGACAGAATTATACATTTAATTGACTTGCAGAAAAACAGAAAATTCAGTTTCTGGAATACTAAGATTTACTTAATACTTATGTATACTAAGCAAAATTATCAGAAAGTTGAAGAGTAATTGATAATAATGGTACTAAGAGATTTAACTTGATAGGTAAGTGGTAAGAAGGGGATAAAAAGTATTTAAATAATATAATTAATAAGATTAATTCAAAATATAGAAATTGAAATAAACAACCTTCAATAAAGAGAAGATTTTTAAAGTATCCATAAGATAAAGAAAACATATAAGCCACAAAAAAGTTACATTCATGCTTCAAATTAGGAATTGAATTATTTACACTGTCTTACCTTGAAGCAATATAAGAATCACAGAATTGCAGACAACACAACAATGTTGAAAACCATAAAACAAAACATAATAAAAGAAGTAATCAAAATTATATTTACTAAAATCTTTAGAAAATAAAGTTAATGAGGGTACAAAATGGGAAAGGATTGACAGTGAACACAAACTCAGGAAAATATATTAACCTAAATTCTTACACTCTATTCCTAAAAAATAAATTCAGTTAACTAAGTATTCAACTGAAAATTGGGGGAAAAAAGTGACTGGGAAAACAAAACAGCATGAAAAAATTAATAACATTAAGTTCAAAATCTCCTTCATTGAAAATAAGAGTTCACAACCAGACAGAAGCATAAAAGGAAAAATAAGAGCACAAATATAAAAACTTGAGAATGAAAACACAAGGCTAACTACAGATTTTTAGTAAAATAAAATAGTAAAACATTTAAGCTAAATCTATATTTGAAATATTTTCATATATCTGAAATGTACGACATCTTGGAAAATGTTACTAAAATTGACTCAAGAAAGGGTAGAAAACCTGAATAAATCAATTACTTATGATTAGAAATTATATTCAGTTGCATGTATCAGAAACCTGACTGCCATGACTTAACTTAATAGGGGTTTATATTTCTCACACTGTAAGGAATCTTGAGATGGGCAATGAAACTCAGGTATGTGTTTCTTTCCTCTTTAGGGAAATGGCTTTTATCCACATGCTCATAGTAGAGCTGCTGCAACATGAGTACCTTGCCTATATACTAGGCAGAAAAGGCAGAGGGCCCAGGACTACAAATAACTGCTAAATGAGTTTAATTTTTTATTAAGGAAATAATAGTTTTCTACGAAGCTCCACCCATCCACTTCCATATCACCAATCAAAGCTATTTTACATGGCTACCCTGGCTAAAAGGGAAGTGCAATTTTTTTTTTTTTTTTAAACTCTGAGGACATTGTTTTAACTCTGAGGACACCGTAATCAACTCAGAATTCTCTACATAGTGAAGGGATGGCTATAAGGGAAGGAAAAGATACTGGTTGGCTACCAAAAGATCTATTATACCATCAAGAAAATTAAGAAAGTTGTAAACAAATAAAACAAATATTTTAACTGTATATCCTTGGACAGCTAGTTTCTTCACAACTTAAAATTTGTATTTGTTTAATATGTAAACAGTTTCAGAACCTAAATAAGGAAAGGAAGTTTACCAATTGTTTTTACAAAACTATTGAAGCAATGAAACCTAATCTGAAAAACTGTAGAACAAAAAAGAAAATGATTTTAAAAGTTTATTTGGTAAGATAGATGAAAAATCTCTAAACAAAAATCTAGCAAAGTGCATATAAAATAATATATAAAAAGAATAATATGCCATGAATAACATGCTTTATGCCAGGATTACAATGATGATTAATATTAGGAAATGGATGGATGAATAGATAGATGCATGATAGATGATTAATTGATAGAGAGAGAGAGATCACCAAATTAACAAGTCAAAGGAGAAAAGATTTGGTCATTTTAATAGATGATAGCAATCAATATCATTTCTTCTATGGTCTGAATTTTGGTATCCCTCCCCTAAAATTCATTAGTTGGGACCTAATACCCAGCGTGACAGTATGAACAGATAGAGCTTTCTCAAAAGTATTAAGCCATGAGAGCTCCACCTTCATGAGTGAGATGAGGGCCCTTATAAAAGATGTTGAAGGATTCAATCTTTCCTTTTCACCATGGGAGCATGCAGCAAGAGACTCTGTCTATAAAGCAGAGATGGCCCCCACCATATACCTACTTTGCCTGCACATTTATCTTGGACTTCTCAATCTCCAGAATTGTGAGCAATAAATTTCAATTGTTTATAAACTCCCTAGTCTAAGGTATTTTGCTATAGCAGCCCAAACAAACTAATATGATTTCCTAGTAGGGGAAAAATAATTCTTAAACATAATAGGCTAGCTTAAACCTAGAGGCAATAACACACTTGATGAAATATTGTAATTGTTACCATGAGTGGGAAGAAAAAATATCATGATGCCTTTTCTCCCCAACGTAACATTTCTACCAAAGAAGTAGCTGGTTCAATCACTGCTTTGTTAGCCTTTTTTTAAGTTAAGTATTAGAATAGATAGGACATAAAGACAATAATTTGCTGATGATATAATTATTAGAAAACCAACAGCAAACATATTAGAAATAGTAAGAATGTTCAAAGTGATGATAAATTGGGAGAACAAAAATAAGAAAAGCAGATTTCTTAAAGACTAATATTAGAAAATATGATGAAAAATTATCTATTTATAATAGTAGACAAAATTTTAAAACGTGTAGATAAATCTAATGAGAATATGTGATATCATTGGAAAAACGTCTACAAATCTTACTGAAAACATATGAAAAACAGTTTAAATAAATAAAAAAGAATAGTGTATTATTTCCTAACAAAGATCAATATAATACAAATATCAATAGCTCCCCTATTCAAATAGTCATCCCAAATAAAAGTTTCAAGAATATATCTTTAATTCGCAAAACCATTTCAAGAAGTCATTTGTAAAGATAAACAAGAAAATAAGAAGAAAAATTTTGACAAAAACTAGATTCTTTAAGGGACCTTTTTCTTCTAGATATTTGAAACACCTTATAGAGCTAAATATCAAAAATGTTTAGAACCGCTGTAAATAGTTTGGTACCAGGGGAAAAACATACATTAGAATGGAATGTATTGTTTTCTAGAAAAATGAAAGAAGAGAATAGAATCTGTTTTACCCTTTATGCAAAATGCATTCTATAGAAAGCTTTGTTTAAAAAAAAGAAAAGAAAAAAGGAAACAAGAAAAGGGGAGAGGGAGACAGGCAGGCAGGGAGGGAGGCAGGGCAATAATATAGGAAGAAAATATAGATCAATAGTAATAAAGTCCTGGAGACTGAGAAAGATCTAAACATAGTACAAATGACAAAAATCACTTTAAACGTTTAGATAAATGTTGTAATATAAAATGTCAATGTATAAAATATTTAAAACCTCTATACGAAAGACATAAACAAAGAAAGAAATGATGAACAAACTGGGCAAGGGCCACCTTCAATACATTATTTGTATAAAAAAAACTTTCAAATCAATAAAAAGCCAACCACCCCAAAAGAATAAAAAATGACTATGTATTTTACAATACATAATAAGTATGTCCAGATGGACAGATAGATAATTCCCAGCTTTTCTCATATTACAAATGATGTGGTTGGAAAATTTCTTGTTCAAGTCTCCCAGTGACAGATGTAAGAAATTCTGAAGGATGTATACCCAGGAATGCAACTGCAGATTTGAAAGGTTTGCATATCCTCAACCTTACTATATCATGCTAATTGTTTTCTAAAGTGTTTGTACTAATGTACACTCCCACCTGCTGGGGCTATGAACACATTTACTTCCCTCTAAAGTAAAGTCTGGTATTTTCAGACTTTTAAAAATAGGCCCATCTGTTAGAACTAAAAAGTATCATTGAGAACTTCATTTACTTTTCATACATCTAACGATGTCAAGAATCTTTCATATGTTTATTGATGATTCCTACTTTCTGTAAAATGCCTATTTATACCTTTGTCTTAGGAGTGAGTATTTTATTTCAAAATATATAGGCGTTTAATATTTGTGATTCCTAAATCAAGTACATTATGGACAGAGAATGTGGTCCAAATGATACCAGTTATCTGAAAATGTTTAAGACTTGCTCTATGGCCTATGCTTTATGACATGGGTCAAATTTATAAATGTTCATATGAATTGGGAAAGAATAAGTGTGTTGAGTCAAAGTTATCTATTTTATCCTATATATGTGCTTTAGATCAAGCCTATCTATCACTTTTTTTTGAGATTATCTACTTGATCTATCCCGTGCTAAAAGCAGTATGCTCGAATATACAATTACATCGACATATTATCTGTTTCTTCTTGTAGATGTAGAAATCTTGCTGCAGTAAATTTTTAAGCTATGATACTCAATCTATATATGTTTAGAATTATTGTATCTTTATGGCCCTTGATCCTTTATCATTAGCTAAGGCACACCAGTTTTATCTAATTTAACGTAAGTCTAATATATTATTTTGTATCATTTCTCTTATGGCTATTCTTACTCGTATGGTTAAAGATGTATATGCAGTAAACAGCATATTGTATAAGATATATCGAAGAAGATCAATAAAGCTAATCATTCTGTTGACAGTTTAATAAAGTTTAATAAAATTATTCCACCTTTGGCAAGAGTAATCTTTTTTTCTTACTTTTTCTCATCTCTGATATATATGAATGTGTTTTTACCATCTTATTTTCTGCTTTGTCCCGGGTTTGCTGTGCTCCTTTTGCTCCTCTCTTGTCTTCTTTTACATTTTTTTATTTTTCCCCCCATTTTTTCTCCTTTTGTAGTTTGGAATTATATACTGCATTCTGTTCTTTAAGTGGTTACTCATTTATTAATTGCATACTTCACTTAAGACTAAAGTAAGTCAATGTATTTACCCACCTTCTAAACAATTTGGAGAAATTAGAGGACATCTAAACTCCAATCAATCTCTCTCTCTCTCTCTCTCACACACACACACACATGCGCAAATGTGTACACGCACAGTCACAAATTTCCCATTTTGTGTTGTTCTGATGCCTTCACCATAGACATTATTATAACATGTTTACCATTTCCTTTGCTTACCAACTTTTTAAAAATCATGCCTTCCTTTTAGAATCATTCTCCTTCTATCTAAAATGCATCCATTTCTTTTGAAATTCAGTTTTGTCTGAAATCTCTGTTCTTCTGTCATTTTTCTTAAATTTTTTTTTTTTGGCTATATAGCTTTTGGTAAGTAGTTGCTTTTCCTCAACATTTTAACAATATTAGTTCTTCCCACTCTTCTGTCGGAATTCTATACCTCTGTCTTTGGTGTTTAATAGTTTCACTGTGATAAATTGGGTTATAGATTTCCTTTTGTTTATCCTTCTAAGAAAGTACTGACTGTTATTTGTCAACCAAACATTTTAAAATTAAAAATCAATTAAATATTTTAAAATTTTTTAGAAGATAAAATAAATACATAAAAGCACAGACTTCACTGATAGACTCCCTAGCTTTTAATCTTGATTTAGCAACTTACCAACTATAGGATTCTAGGAAATTTATTTAGTTGATTCTTCAGTTTCCCTATCTATCAAACAATGTAATAATAATAATAATAATAATAATAATAATACTCACCTAATAGTAACACTACCTGGGCCATAGTAAATGTATGTATAACATTTGATTTATGGTAAAATTAATAACTACAGTTTTCTTAGTATTCTGCTTATTTTCACCTTCTGAAATCTGATAACACTTCTTGTTTTGAAATCTCTTTATGCTCTTTTTCATGTGGTCATTCTCTTTGCCTCCTTGTTCTTCCCTGATAAATTTTTTCATGTTTGTCTTAACTTCTGCTCTATCAAAAGACTTTTTAACAAATTCACTGGATTCTGTATGGTAAAAGAAAAACTTCAGCAGAGAGTTTAATTGAGCAACAAACCATTCGTGAATCAGAATCACAGTACATTCAGAGAGACTCCATGGATGCCTTCTGGTCAGAACAAAGTCATAGAAAAAAAAAAGGAAAGTGACGATAGAAATCAGCCGTAACGCACAGAAACACCTGGATTGGTTACAGTTCAACTCAGCATTTGTCTTACTTGGACACAGTTTGAACATCAGCAGTGTATGAATGGTTGAAGTACTCGCTGAGATTGGCCAAGAATCAGCGATTGTTACAGACGCATACTCCCAAGTTAGGTTTTCGAACTTGTCTACCTATTAAGTTAGGTTGCAGTTCATCCACAAGTACTCAAATATAGAAGTATGGAGTCCTTCTCAGATCATATTTAGTTTGCTTTCTCATATATAAAATAATTCTGTCATCTTGGGTTCTCATGAATCCGATTGTGCGTTTTATTGTTTCTGCTGACCCTCATTCAGGGTGCCTTGTTTCCTCATGTGTTTTGTGTTGTATGCTGAAACTGTATATGTAATAGTTTTTTGTGTACAAGTTGGAAAGTGAATTATTTCATCAAGGAAACCAACAGCACTTTTAATTCAATAAATTTACCCTCCCTAAGTTGTTGAGAGTCTTGTAGGAGAGTCTCAAAAAAGACTCCTACCACCTCCTTACCCAAAGTCAAGTTAGACAAGCTTCTTCATCTTTGCAGAGTATGTCTGCCACCCGCTCTCTAAATGTTGCCCCCAAATACCTCTGTTCCTGAAGTTTTAGAACTCTTAGACTCTTAACTTTCTACTCTTCTCTAGGATGTGATTCCCTGTCTTGTAAGGGTTCCAGGTTTTATCTCCCATCTCTTCAGTGGTCATTTTTATTAAAGCTCCAGGTTAGCATGCGTGCCTGCAGATATCTTTAATGTTTCAACATTCACCGCTCTGGATTAATGCACAGATTTCAGGTTTGTTTTTGTTTCCTTGTTACCTCTTATCCTTCCCAAAAGTTTTTCTTATCTTCTGACAGATCATCTATGCATCTTTAAATGCTTCCTTTTAAATTCCAGTACTGTTATGTATGTTGTAATTGGAGGAGATTTTAGAATATTTCATCTATTATCTTGTCAGGATGAGAGTTTGACACTTAATCTCAAAAAGTAATTTAAATCCTAGGAGAATTAAATTCAATGAATATATCGGTATGTTATTAGATTCCCAACTAAACTGTTAATCAAAGAAAATATTTTAATGTAAAGATGGATGTCTATACATATGAAAAGTTATTGTCTTTTCTGTTTTATATTGTTGCTACACATAAACAAAAAGGCTAGATGTATTTTCTTTAGATTTTAATGATTAGACGTATTACCATTTGAAAGGGAAAACAATGATTTCCAGGGAACCTGTAGAAAGTAACAAGAACCACCAATTACAAAAGGCAATTAGCAAATGGCTACTTTTCCTGTTTGAATTGGCAATAGTAACAGTGATTTACTTGTTTAATGATAGGTGGGATAGCTATTTGTTCAACATTTTTATAATCAGGATAAACACTTCTTAACTGAAGAGTCAATCCTATTTCATAGATGTTATGTAAGCTTTTCCTAAACTAAAATTAAACATAATTTGCCAAAGCCATTTTGGCTTAGTAAACACAATTTTAAGCAAGTATTATTTATATCTAACTTTATTTATCATGCTATTTTCCAAAAAGGATTTTCATGTGAAGGAGAAAATTGTAGACTTTTCTAAGTTAGATTCTCAGAATACCTAACTTTAAATAGAGATGAGAACATATTTTGCAAAAGTAGACGTTCAGCAGGAAACACTGAGAGAGGTTATACAATCCCTTCAATGTTGTTTTTTTTTTTTTCCAGGCTGCAAAAGAAGTCACTCTTCCTCTTACTACATAGGATTGGCTTAGTCCATAGATGAATAATGGACACTAAAATTATCAACTGCACCTGTCTGTACAGGGTCTGAAATTGTACCTTAACCAAAGAAATTGGAAATTTTATTTTCTATAAAAGTATAACAAATTGTTAGCTCTCATATTTGCAGGAAGTGAGCCAACGTGTTTTGACGGCTACCTGCATGCAAAGCACTGTGATAACCAGTTTTTAGGAGGTGAATCTACTTGTTGACCTCTTACATGGCATTAGCATGATCAATGTGCTACAAATTACCTGCATGTTAAGGAGCATGAGGCACTGCTCCTTCCAATATACAACAAATTCAGATATATAATAACAGGCAGCCAGGCCAGAAATGGGTAGGGAGTGTTCTATACCAGCTTCATATAAATTGATTGTATATACAATAAAGCATGACTGATTTTGTACAAAATCTCTGTAAAATTATAAAGTCCTGCCCTACTTATGGCAGTTTGTTGCTGTTTATACACTCATTGATTCTATGGCTGCATCTGATGGAAGGAGAGTTCATCCTTTATTAAATCAAAGCCCAGGAACACACCACTGAAACCAGATAAAAGAATGTTGTCACAATGATCCAAACATACACAAAGAAAAAGTTCAGTGTTTCAGACTCTGCACCAAGAAGCTAAACAAATCGAAGGAAACATTTGATTCTAAAGTATCTAAAGTTCTCTTGCTGACCAAATATTCAAATGCCAATTTAGTTGACATGAATAACAAAGTGAAATTTAATAACGCAATTAGGTACTTAATCTGCAAAAGCTCTTACTTAGAAGATCAGAGAGTCTAATTTCCACATTCAGCATAAACTTTTGATGCTGGTCCTTTCTGGAATAAAAGAATACATACTCTATCTTTAGTACTCTGTTACTTTCTACAATATTTCGTATCATTGCTGATACTGAATATTACAGAATAATATTCAGTAAACAAGAATTGATAATGAAATTTCAGAAAAATATGGAGACATTTACTCTTCAGCATTGCTACCAGTTAATATTTCTGCTTTGATTCATCAACTATAAGATATTATTTTTACAATGATGAGAATTCTTAAAGTCATTGTGTACGAATTTACACCTTCAGTATTGCAGACTCACTGTTGCTCCTTTTAAAGTAGTTGTACAAATCTTGCTGCCACTATTTCATGAGTATCTTCATTTTCCGTTAGTAGTAACTCAGGTAGATGTTGATGTTCATTTCTTTCTATGCTGCTATATATCAGTCTTTCTTTTTGATAGGTAGTTTTTATAATGTGAATTATCTTTCTGTTTCTCTACTCATTCTGTCCTTTGTAGCCACATCATGCTTAGCTTGACCTCCAAGTCATCCTTTAAGCTTGTTGCAAAGAGCTTGTGTTATTTTGTTGAATTCTACTTCATGATTAATTTATTCAGGTGCTGGGATATAGAATGAATAGAATATACCAGAAGTCCAGCTTTTTTTCTAGCAGGAAGATATATATGATAAGCAAATTAGTAAAATATTTAGTATGTCAAATAATAAATGCTATGGAGGAAAATAAAGTCAATGAGAAGAGCTTACAAGGGAAGGAGGGTTGAGTTATGCAATGTTAGATAAGGTGGTTAGAGAAAGCATAAGAAATAGGGTGATGTTTGAGCAAACAACGGAAAGAAGTGAAGGAACAGGGCATGCTGCTCTCTGTGGGAAAAAAGTTCTATACTCAGGCAGCAAGTGCAAAAACTCAGAGTGTGCCTAGTATGTTCAAGAAGCAGCAAAAAATATTTAGCATGAGTAACTTGAATAATGGATTTTCTGCCTACTGAGAGAGAGAAGACTAAAGGAGAGTAGAAGTTAGAATAGGTATGAACATCATAGTTTCAGGTTTATATGTATTCATTTTGAGATATCTATTAGATATCCAAATGGAGATATGACATTTCAAGTTGCTTATATCTATCTGTAGTTAAGAGAGCCCTCTGGGCTGAATGTACATATTTGAGAGATCTTGGTGTTTCAGCATTGTCCGTGTGTGTGTGTGTGTGTGTGTGTGTGTGTGTGTGTGTGTGTGTGTGTATTTTAAAGCCATGCCATGAGATCAGGTAAGTGAATATAATAGGAAAGAGAAATGGTCCAACAGTGAAACTCCAGAAACTGTAATGTGTAAACTGGGGAATTCAAACTGAATTTTGTGTATCCTGGGAGTATAAATAAGACATTCCTAAGAGTATGTAGACCTGAATGGATTAGGGAAAATCAATTTCCATATCCTCAGCATTGATATAAGTAATAATGACAAAAATTGATCTGCCTGATACCTGAGACCCTTCAGCTGAGCATCTCAAGCATTCTTATTTCCCACTTTTATTTGCAAAACACTCTGCCTTTATGTAATTTACAGACAAATGATATACTTTTCACACATTATGAAGCTTTCTAGGCTGCACTGCCTCAGGTGTTATTGCCTTTGGATGCCAAACAATGGGAAATTTTAAAGTATCGGTGTCTCATTGGACTCTAATGACTGAGAAAAAAAAATTCTGGCGTATCAAGTGGTTTCCAATTCTTGGATTGCCACAAAATTGTGATGGGGAGCTCTAATAATATTATTAAAAGTAATTTATGACGATGGATCATTTAACTGAGGGGCATAGAGTTTGAAAGGTAATCAAAAGACCAAGTAATATTTTTATAAGGAAACCTGTACTATTCCCACCTATGTAAATTAGGTTCCTCAGGGAGCCCATATATAACAATGAAAATAAAAATGTAAAATAAAGCAGTTCTACCATATTAAAAACAAGAAAGTCATATGATATGCCTAGAGCTGGATGTTAGGTTGATGTGGTTCAAGGGTTGTGCTGCAGTTCTCACTGATTGTTTTTCTATTTTTCAGTGTAATTGAAAAAGATCATCCCAGGTGAAAGTGAGGAATGGGGAGAAATTTTGGGAGTGTGACCAGAGAAGCAGGTGTGAAATACTACTCATCAAAGAGAGTAAGAGACCTAGAGTAAGAGTGTACAGTAGGATCACTCAAAGTTAGTGATCAGGAATTATTTAAAATGATGCACCGGTAAACATGCTTGTTTTTTCCCTCTGGCCATGGTCAGTCATGCGCAGTATTTTTTCTCTAGCCACAAATACAGATGTGGAGTAGGCAAAAAAAAAAAAATTGGATTTAATCAAGGTTAGGCTTTGCTGAGCAAGTATAGTGCAATGAAAATGTTCTATTTGCTGAGTGAGTGATTGAGAGGTTGTTGATTAAAATGAGTGAGCAATTAAAATAATATTCCTGAACCTAGTAGGATCAACCTATTGCTGAACTCCCCCATTATTTTTCCTTTTTTTTCTGACTCCCCTCATCTTTTCTTATTTTTTAAATTTTTACTATTTATGGGTACATAGTAGGTATTATATATACCTACTCGGGTACATGAAATATTTTGACACAGGCATGTAATGTGTAACAATCATATCAGGGTAAATAGGGTATTCATTGCCTCAAGCATTTATCATTTCTTTGTGTTAACATTCCATTTAGATTATTTCAGTTATTTTGAAATGTATAATAAATTACTGTTGACCATAGTCACCCTGTTGTGCTATCAAATACTAGATCTTATTTATTCTAACTATATTTTTGTGTGCATTAACCATCCTGACTTTCTCTCCCCACCACTACCCATTCCCACCCCTAGCAAACATCACTCTATTATCTATCTTCATGAGTTCAATTGTTTTAATTTTTAGCTCCCAAAAGCATGTGAGAACATGTGAAGTTTGTTTATCTGTGCGTGGCTTATTTCACTTACCATAATGCCCTCCAGTTCCATCCATATTGTTGCAAATTACAGGATTCTATTCTTTTTTAATGACTGAATAGTATACCATTGTGTATATGTGCCACATTTTCCTTATTCATTCATATGTTAATGTATACTTAGGTTAATTCCAAATCTTGGCTTATTATGAATAGTGCAGCAACAAACATGGGAGTCCAGATATCTCTTTGAAATACTGATTTATTTTCATTTGGGTATATACCCAGTAGAGGGGTTGCTAGATCATATGATAGTTATATTTTTACTTTTTTTGAAGAACCTGCATACTGTTCTTCATAGTGGTTGCACTAATTTACATTTATACCAACAGTCTAAGAGGGTCTCCTTTTCTCCACATCCTCACCAGCATTTATTATTGCCTGTCTTTTGGATAAGTCATTTTAACTGGGATGAGATGATATCTCACTATAGCCTTGATTTGCATTTCTCCGATGATTAGTCATGTTGAGCCCCTTTTCATATGCCTGTTTGGCATTTGTATGTCTTCTTTTGAGAAATGTCTGTTCAGAGATTTTGACCATTTTTTAATCGGATTATTAGAATTTTTCCTGTTGGGTTGTTTGAGCTTCTTATATATTCTGCCTATTAATCCTTTGCTAGATGCATAGTTTGCAAATATTTTCTCTTATTCTGTGGGTTGTCTCTTCACTTTGTTGTTCCCTTTGCTGTGCAGAAGCTTTTAAACTTGATGTGATCCCATTTGTCCATTTTGGCATTTGTTGTCTATGCTTTTGGTGGGGGTGGGTATCACTTGAGAAATATTTGCCCAGATCAATGTTCAGGAGAGATTTCCCAATGTTGTATTTTAGTAGTTAATGAGTTTTTTGTCTTAGATTTAAGTCTTTAATCCACTTTGATTTGATTTTTGTTCATAGCAAGGGTTGGGGATCTAGTTTTATTCTACTGCATATGGATATACAGTTTTCCCAGCACAATTTATTGAAGAGACTATCCTTTCCCTAGTGTATGTTCTAGGCTCCTTTGTTGAAAATGAATTCACTGTAGACATATGGATTTATTTATGGGTTCTCCACTCTGTTCCATTGGCATATGTGTCTGTTTCATGCCAGTGCCATACCGTTTGGGTTACCATAGCTCTGGAGTATAACTTGAAGTCAGATAATTTGATTTCCCCAGTTTTGTTCTTTTGGCTAGGGATAGCTTGGGCTATTCTGGGTCTTTTGTAGTTCCATATAAATTTTTGGATTTTTTTTTCTCATTCTATGAAGAATGTCATTGGTATTTGACAGGAATTGCATTGAATCTGTAGATTGCTCTAGGGAGTATATTAGTCAGGGTTCTTTTAGAGGGACAGAATTAACAGGGACAGAACTAATTAACAGGGACAGAACTAACTAAACTCCATATATATATGGAGTTTATATATATATATATATATATATATATATATGTATGAGTTTATTAAGTATTAACTTACATGATCACAAGGTCCCACAATAGGCTGCCTGCAAGCTGAGGGGCAAGGAGAGCCAGCCCAAGTCCCAAAACTGAGGAACTTGGAGTCTGTGTTTAAGGGCAGGAAGCATCCAGCATGGGAGAAAGATGTAGGCTGGGAGGCTAGGACAGTCTTGCCTCTTCACATTTTTCTGCCTGCTTTATATCACTGGTGGCTGATTAGATGGTGCCCACCAGATTAAGGGTGGGTCTGCCTTTCCTAGCCCACTGACTCAAATGTTAATCTCCTTGGGCAACACCCTCACAGACATACCCAGGATCAATATTGCATCCTTCAATCCAATCAAGTTGATAATCAGTATTAACCATCACAGGGGGTATGAACATTTCAAAAATATTGATTCTTTCAATCCATGAACATAGGATATTCTCCTTTGCATGTGTGTCTGTCCTCTTCAATTTCTTGCAGCAATATTTTATTTTTTTATTGTAGAGACATTTTTACTTCTTTAGTTAAAATTATTCCCAGCTATTTTATTGTATTTGTAGCTATTGTAAATGAAAATACTTTCTTGATTTCTTTTTCAGATTGCTCACTGTTAACATACAGAAATGCTACTGATTTTCGTATGTACTGATTTCGTACAATAATCGTATACTGATTATTGTATCCTGCAACTTTACTGAATTTATTTATCAGTTCTAGTAGTTTTTTGGCAGAGTCTTAGGTTTTTTTCAAATATAAAAATGAGATAATCTGCAAACAAGGATGATTTGACTTCTTTCCAACTTGATGCCCTTTATCTCTTTCTCTTGTCTTATTAGCCTAGCTGGACTTCCAGTACTATGTTGAATAGCAGTGGCAAAAGTGGGCATCCTTACCTTGCTCCAGATCTCACAGGAAAGGCTTTCAGTTTTTCCCCATTCAGTATGATACCAGCTGTGGATCTGTCATATATCACTTTTATTGTCTTGTGGTATGTTCCTTCTAAACCCGGTGTTTTGAGGGTTTTTTCATGAAGGGATGTTGAATGTTATCAAACATTTTTTCAGCACCAATTGAAATGATCATATTGTTTTTTCCTTCATTCTGTTGATATGATGTATTACATTGATTGATTTGCATATGTTGAGCCACCCTTGAATCCCTGTGATAAATCCCAGTTGATAATAATGAACTATCTTTTTAATATGTTGTTGAATTTGGTGAGCTAGTATTTTGTTGAGGATTTTTGCAACCATGTTCATTGGAGATGTAGGCTTGTAGTTTGCTTTTTCTGATGTGTCTTTGGTTTTGCTATTAGGGTAATACTTGCCTCATAGAATGAGTTTGGAAGTATTACTTTCTCCTCTATATTTTTGGAATAGTTTGAATAGGATTAGTATTTTTTATTTAAATGATTGGTAAAATTTAGCTGTGAGGCCACCAGGTCCCAGGTATTTCCTTGCTGGGAGACTTTTTATTACAAATTTAATGTTGTTGCTTATTGGTTTATTCAGGTATTCCTTCTTGGTTCAATCTTGGTAGTTTGTATGTCTCTTCTAGGATTTCCAATTTATTGGCATTTAGTTGCTTATAGTAGTCTCTAGTATCTTTTGAATTTCTGTGGTATCAATGACATTCCATTGAAATGTCTCCTTTCTCATCACTGATTTTATTTATTTGGGTCTTCTCTCCTTTTTTCAGTTAGTCTGATTAAGGGTTTGCCAATTATATCTTTCCAGAAAATAAAGTATTCCTTTTGTTGATCCTTTGTACTGTTTTTTAATATTGCAGTTTCACTTATTTCTGCTCTGATCCTTATTATTTCTTTTCTTCTGCTAATTTTGGATTTGGTTTGTTCTTACTTTTCTAGTTCTTTAAGATGCATCATTAGGCTATTTACTTAAAATTTTACTACACTTTGATTTAGATGCTTATTTCTATAAATATTTTTTAAATTACTGCTTTTTGCTTCATCCCATAGGATTTTGTAAGTTGTGTTTCCATTTTCGTTTATTCAAGGAATTTTTAATTTCCTTCTTAATTTTGTCATTGACCCACTGGTCATTCAGGAGCAGATTGTTTCATTTCCATGTGTTTGTATAGTTTCCAAAGTTCCTCTTGTTATTGATTCCTGCTTTTATTCCATTGTGGTCAGAGAAGATACTTAATATGATTTCAACTCTTTTGAATGCTTAGACTTGTTTTATGGCCTAACATATGGTCTAACCTTAATAATGATCCATGTGCCGAGGAGAAAAATGTGTAATCTGTAGCCACTGGATGAAATGTTCTGTAAATATCTATTAGGTCTGTTTGGTCTATAGTGTAGATAAAATCTGATGTTTCTTTGTTGATTTTCTGAATGGCTGATCTGGCCAATGGTGAATGTGGGGTGCTGAAATCTCCAGCTATTTTTGTATTGGGGTCTCTCTCTTTGGATCTAATAATATTTTCTTTATGTGTCTGAGTTCTTCAGTGATGGGTGCATATATGTTTATAATTGCTATATCCTCCTGTTGAATTGACTCTTTCATCATTATATAATGAACTTTTTGTCTCTTTTCATAGTTTCGTCTTAAATTCTATTTCATCTGATATCAGTCTAGCTATTCCTGCTCTCTTTGGTTTCCATTTGCATGAAATATCTTTTTCCTTACCTTTATTGTCAGTCTATGTGTGTCTTTATAGTAGAAGTGTGTTTCTTGTAGGCAGCAGATAATTGATTCTTGTTTTTCAATCCATTCAGTTACTCTATGTTTTTTTATTTCAGCATTTAATTCATTTATAATCAATGTTATTATTGATAAGTAAGGACTTAATCTTGTAATTTTGTTACGTGTTTACAGGTCTTATGTTCTTTCCTTTCTTCCTTCCTTCCTGTCTTCCTTTTTGAGAAAGTGATTTTCTCTGATGGTATGTATTAATTTATTGCTCTTTATGTTTTGCATATCTGTTGTAGATTTTTGAATTTGAAGTTACTGTAAAGCTTGCAAATAACATTTTATAACCCATTATTTTAAACTGATGACAACTTAACTCTAATTGCAAAACAAACTAGCTAACTAATAAGTGAGGAGAAAAACTAATGAAAACTCTAAACTTCAACTTCATCCTCCCTGCTTTTTACCTTTTAGCTTATTGTATTTATGTCTTATACTCTCTAGGCCTTAAAAAGCTCTTGTAGTTATTATTTTTGAGACAGTCATTTTTTAGTCTTCCTACTCAAGATATGAGTCATTTACCCCCTGCAATTACAGTGTGATAATATTCTGTATTAGTGTGCGTACTTACTATTACAGTAAGTTTTGTACCTTCAGATGATTTCTTATTGCTCAATGTTCCTTCCTTTCAGATTGGAGACTCCCTTTAACATTTTTTGAGCACAGGTCTGGTATTGATAAAATCCCTCAGTTTTGCTTGTCTGGCAAAGCCTTTATTTTTCCTTCATGTTTGAAAGATATTTTCATTGGATATAATATTCTAGGATAGAAGAATTTTTCCTTCAGTCCTTTAAATATATTATGCCACTCCCTCCTAGATATAAGGTTTCCACTGAGAAGTCTGCTGCCAGACATATTGGACCTCTTTCATGTCATTTGTTTCTTTTCTCTTGATGCTTTTAGGATCTTTTGTTTATCTTTGACCTTTGGGAGACTGATTATTATATGTCTTGAGGTAGTCTTATTTGGGTTAAATCTGCCTAGTGTTCTATAACTTTCTTGTGCTTAAATATTGATTTATTTCTCTAGGTTTGGAAAGTTATGTTATTATCACTTTGAAAAAAACTTTCTACCCCAGTTTCTCTCTCTACCTCCTCTTTAATGCCAATAACTCTTAGATTTTCCCTTTAGAGGCCATTTTATAAATCTTGTAAGTGTGCTGCATACTTTTTAATTCTTTTTTTCTATTATCTCTTCTGACTATGTATTTTCAAATAGGCTATCTTCAATTTCACTAATTCTTTCTTCTGCTTGATCAATTCTGCTGTTGACAGACTCTGATGCATTCATCAGTTTGTCATTGAATCTTTCAGTTCCAGAAATTATCCGTGATTATTTACAAAATATTTTAGTCTCTTTGTTATAGGTATCTGACAGGATTCTGAATTTCTTCTCTATGTTATCTTGAATTACACTGAGTTTCCTCAAAACAGTTCTTTTGAATTTTCTGTCCAAAAGGTCATATGTCTCTGTCACTCTGAGAATGGCCACTGGTGCCTTATTTAGTTTGTTTGGTGAGGTCATATTTTCCTGGACGGTCTTGTTGTTTATGGATGTTCATCAATGTCTGGGCATTGAAGAGTTAGGTATCTATTCTAATCTTGATGTCTAGGCTGGATTGTTCCCATCCTTCTTAAGAAGGCTTTCCAAGTGTTCAGGGTAATTTGGTGCTATGATCTAAGTTTTTTGTCACTGCAGCTACAGCTGCATTAGGAGGTGCCCAAGCCTAGTAATGCTATGACTCTTGCAGACTCATAGATGTACCAAATTGGTGGTTATGGGTAAGATCCAGGAGAATTTCCTGGATTACCAGGCAGTCTCTGGTCTTCTTCTGTTTCTTTCCCCCAAACTAATGGAGTCTCTTTCTCCATGATGAAATGCCTGGAGCTGAGGGAGAGGTGGTGCAAGTCCTCTCATGGCCACCACCACAGGAACCAAACTTGGTCATACCTGAAGCCAAACCATACCAGGTCACACCCAAGGCCTGTGGTAACTACTGTCTGGCTATTGCTGATGTTTGTTCAAAGACCAAGAGCTCTTTAGTTAGCAAGTGATGAATCTTGCCAGGACTAAGTCTTTCCCTTCTGAGTAGCAGGGTCTCTTAGGACCCAGGGTGAATATAGAAATGACTCCCAGGACCTAGGACCTAGAATTGGGACTTTAAGAATCTGCTTGGTGCTTTATTTTACTGTGGATGAGCTGATAACAAAGTTGCAAGATAAAGTCCTCTCTACTTTTCCCTCTTCTTTCCTCAAACAGAAGGAGTCTCACCCCCTGGCCACCACTACCACAGGCCTATGGCAACTATTGTCTGGCTATTGCTGATGTTTATTCAAGGTCCAAAGGCTTTTTAGTCGGCAGGTGGTGAAGCCCACTAATAGTAGAACCTTTCCTTGAGGGCAACAGGTCACCTTCTGGCCTAGGATGAGTCTAAAAATGTCATCTGGTGCCAAGGCCTGGAATCAGGAGCTTTAGAAGTCATCTTGATGCTTTATTTTACTATGGCTGAGCTGGTATCAAAGTTGTAAGACAAAATCCTACTTTCTGTTCCCTCTCCTTTCTTCAAGTGGAAGGAAGGGGTCTCTCCTGGAGCTGGGAGCTACGCTGCCTGGAATTGGGGAGGGGTGATGCAAGTACTCCCTTGGGTGACCCAGCTGGTATCCCAGTGGATCATGTGCACCTCAATTCTACTGCCTCTAAGACCAGCAAAGCACCAGGAATCGCAGCCCTTGTGACCTAGACTGCATTTCAAGTTTATTCAGGATGCCCCACCATCTTTACTTGTTTTTATTTTTGCCTTCTGTCTGTATTTCCCATTCCGTATATTTTCCTACGTGGCTTTGAACAAGTCACTTAATCTCTCTGCAGTACTTCAGTTTCCTCATCTTTAAAACAGAACCCATCTTACTATATTGTTATGAATGTAAATTACTTGATATATGGGAAATATTTTAAAGAGCACGTAGCACCTAGCAAATATTCTATAAAAGTTAACTGTTATTGTCATTATAATCCTTCTGTAATGCTTTTCCTTCTTTATACATTTACTAAACTTCTATCAAGTTCTGAAGTGCAGGGTTACAAAGTTGAATGGCACAGATTCCGTGCTTCCAGAGGAACTCAAAATGTGGTCAATACTAAGAAAGTGAACTGCACAGGGTGGTCTGGGCTCACATTGAAGCAGACATCTGACAACATCTGAACTGATTTCTTATGAATGAGAAGGAATTAGCCAACATGGAGGCTAAATAAACCAAATGATGGAGACACGAAGTAAATTCCAGGAGGAGACATGGGTAGTATCTTAACTAATAATTCCTAAAAACAACAGAAGGGCCAGAAGCAATGGCCCACACCTGTAATTCCAACACTTTTTAGGGCCGAGCAGGGCAAATCACCTGAGCCCAGGAGTTCCTGACCAGCCTGGACAACATGGCAAAACCTTGTCTCTACCAAATTACAAAAAAACCTTGTCTCTACAAAACCTTGTCTCTACAAAATTAAAAAATTACAAAAATTTTCTGAGTGTAGTGGCAGATGCCTATGGTTCCAGCTACTTGGCAGGCTGGGAGTGAAAATCACTTGAACCCGGGAGGTCGAGGCTATAGTGAGCTTTAATGGTGCCATTGCACTCCAGCCTGGGCAACAGAGTAAGGCCCTGTCTCAAAATAAATAAATACATAATTAAATAAATAAAAATTTTTAAAAAACAAGAATTCACAAGTATCTTCTCGGTGAACTGAGCTGACTCTGTTCTCCAAAAGGCAAATAATTTCTGAGATTATTATGCATGAATGGCAGACATTTCAGAAATGTCTTGATTTACATATGCCTAAAGGCTCTACTGGTAATCTATGAGTAAGTTATTCAAGGTCAGTGTACTTTAGAGTCTTATATTAGAATTAGCTTATTATTTCAAAGAGTTCTCAGAAGACTATAATATGGTGTGATACTAAAAAATCTGGCTGCCAGGAAATTCTTAACAAATTATTGAGCATCTACTGCAACTACACACAGGTAGAATATTTCAAAGAAATTCAGAAAAAGCACGTTGTTATCAGTGCATCATAAAGTGACCTGATTTGTGGTTTCTTTCTGCTGCCATTCCTGCAAAAATTTATTTTGGTTTGGCTTTATCAGAATCAGTTTCATGGCAAATTGTTTAACCTATTTTATAGCAATTAGTACATATTTATATATTTTGGAATTATAGTTTTCCAGTAAGTAAGGCTTAAGAATTGCATGCTTTAAAATTTATATATAAATCACTCATTTTTATCACTAAAGTAGATGCACACTTCACTTCCCAGAAATTCCCTGTAATTAGCTTTTTCTTGGGGATATGCGACCTCTCAACGAAAACTACTCAAAAAAATTACAACTTATTATCAAAACAATTTGTAAGTTTAAATCTGGTAATTTTGAAATTTGTAGGGTATTTTAAAATACAGAAATTATGTAAACAACTTGAACTATTTTCTTATCAAGCAAATAATAAGCTATTTATGTGTATTGCTAGCAATAATTTCTCTGCAAAAATAATTCCATTTCAGATCTTTATTGTGGTGAAAGTTGGAAAACAGTGGAGATTTTTGGATCTCTATGGTCTTGGTCCTTACAGTAGACAGAATAGCCTCCCGATGATGTCTAAATCCAAATAGTCAAAATCTGTGAATGTGTAACCTGACGTGTCAAAATGGACTTTGCAAATGTGATAATTAAGAATCCTGATATGAGTATGTTATCCTGGACTACCATGTATGTTTAGTGTAACCACAAAGACCTTTGTAAGGGAAAGAAGGAGGGAGGAAGCAGGATAGTTACTGAGTCCAAGAAGAAGAAAAGTCAGAGAAAGAGACATCTGAAGATACTACCCTACTGGCTTTGAAGATGGAGGACGGGACCACAAGGCGATAAATGCAGATGAACTCTAGAAGCTGGAAATGTCAAGGAAATGAATTCTCCTACAGACTCCAGAGAGAATGCGGTCCTATCAACCACTTGGTTTCAGGGTTTCTGATCTCCACAACTGAAGGATGATAAATTGTGTTGTTTTAAGTCACCAAGTTTGTGATAATATATTACAGCAATACAGGAAATGAATAAAATTCTATTTTAGAATACTAGAATCATTTTTAAAACTTGAAGCTACTGATTTAGAGAACAATCATGACAGCATTATTTAAAAGTAACATCTCTTTGGATTCTACTATGGAAACAAAACCATTTGAAGATCATGATGAACCTGTCTCCAAGGCTAAGCAATGATGTGCTTTGTCTGGGAACCTCTGGGAGAGAATATCAGATCTAATTTTATTCTTTTATACTTCAAATATAGTAAACACGTAAGTAGAGAAATAAGAAATTGTGAGTTAGTAATTTATTAACTCACACTGAATTATGCCTGGCTACTCATAACCATCTTAGTATGCCTACTGCTGCCCTTAATACACCTGAACTGAAAACAGCAGTACTGAGATCTCATGTTCATATCTGTTCCTGAATATATTTTTCTGATTGCCTAAACTCTAAATCCAAAGACAAATAATTATTAATTGAATTTCATTATTCATGCTTTTTAGTTCCTTCTAAAAGAGGATAACACAAATTCATGACATTTCCTTTATAGTCTGTAAACAGAAAATGGAAGTAGAATACTGTTAAGTAGCTTATTCTGGAAGAAGGTGATAAAATGCTACTCTCTGCCAAAAGTGCTAAGGGGTGTTCCTATGATAAGAGGACAGTGGTGGAGTAAATATCATCAGATGTAGGTATGAATTATTTCTGGGACAGTCCTACATTCTCTGGCAGTGTTTTAATCTATGTGAACCTATAGATATCTTTGATAAATCCTTAAACTTCATTCCTTTAGTAAGGAGTAGAATACTCCTTTGGTTTGAAATTTTAATACTTTAGAGGCTGAGAAATTTCTAAACATTGCAAACAGCTGAACCATCAGGCCACTTAATCATGTAGTAATGGAAATAGCACTCAATTACCTGCTCCAAATGCTTTGACAACCACATTTTTAAAAATATTTTTAAAGTCCTAGCTGCTTTTCCCAAGCTGACTATTTTAAAGGCACACTAGAATAACATGTTTTACTTAAGAAGATGGATCTAAATGGACTTTTAGTGCAGAATGCTCTAAAAGTAGCATTACTCTTATTCCCAGATTACTTTTTCACAGCACAGTAACAAGACTTCTTGAGAGATGTGTTCTATGAAATTATTGCTCAATAAAATAGTTCTAGATAACTGACTTACCAGATTTGGGCTACTGTCTTGGTCACACAGCAAGTATGGTTTGAACATAAGCCTGTCTCATAAACAAGAGCTGGAGCTGCATCTATCAGTCAGACTTTTAGCTTTAATCTTTCATTTATCCCACTGCGGTATTGTTTCTGCAAAAGAAATAAATGGCTATCCAAGTTATGTGCAAGTAACAAAAGCTATAAGAGTCATACATTACCATAATAATAAACGTCATTAAATCATCCCAAAACTAGTGGCTTAAAACAGTAATCGTTGATCCTTGCTCACACATCTGCAAGTCAGCTGAGAATTGGCTGATCTATGCTGGGCTTGGCTTGACTTGGTTCAAAGCTAAAAGTTGGGTCCAGATCTGCTTCATGTGTCTTTCAACCTCTGTGGACTAGAAGCATGGCCACGATATGTTATTTTCATGGAAACTGCAGAAGCACAGGAGGGCAAGCCCCATCATACAGCACATTTCAAGCTTTTGCTGGTATTATATTTTATAACATTGCTGACATTCCATGGCTAAAGCAAGCCATACATCCAACCCCAAAATCAATGAAGTATCAATGGAATGACTGTGCCCATGGTAGGAGGAAACGGTGGATGAGACATATCGACTAACCAATAATTTAAACCATTACTGTAAAGACTCTAACAAAAGCCATATATATACAGCCATCCCGCAGTATAAGCTGGGGATTGTTTACAGGACCTCTGCATCTACCAAAATCCACATATGCTCCAGTCCCACAGTAGCCCCGCAGAACCTGAGTATAAGAAAAGATGCCCTCTCTATATGAAGGTTTTACGGCTTGAGAATACTGTGTTTTCCCTCCATATTTGGTTTTTTAAACATTGGCATATAAATGGACCTGTGCATCTCACACCCACCTGTGACTTTCTCAGAAGATCTAAGGGAGAGCTAAAGAAACTGGCTTATAAAGGAAACAGAGTGGATCCACCCAGGGGTTTATGAATTACAGGCTGACTCTGTAGGTACTGTCTCCATTGAATGAGCACCAATCGTTTTTTGTCTTTGTGTCACTCCAATCTAATTTGAAATTCCAAGAAGAGAACATCTGTTTGGCTTAGGTTGGGTCATGTGCCTACTCATTGAGTTGGCTAATCAGGGCTTCATAATATGAACACCAACTCATTTTCATTTTGTCTTTCCTATTTGTCATTCAAAATGAAGAGTCAGCTTCATTTTAAGGAGGGTGCCCCCGAAGGTTATAAGACTGACTGCCAGCTTTGTTAGGAGTTACACATGTAAGTAGATCTCAGATGTTTATATCCAGTGGAAAAGAGAAAAACTGTCATACCATTATAGGCAGGAGTTTGAAATTAATTCTGAATCGTTGTGAGGCCATGAAATTGAAAAATAATTATTTGTGTGGGTTAGAAGTGTTCCCAGAGCAAATGATGGTCATTTTTTCTGATCCTATACACTGCATTTGGCAGGGAAGTACCCAAATGAATATCTGAGTATCTTTAAGGTGGAAGGGAGAGAGAAAAAAATGCAAGTCGACAATAAACTAATGTCAACTATATATAGAAAATAGTACCATAACTTTGGAATTTGTTGCAGTCTTCACTGTCATTCAAAGATCTTTGTAAATAATGTACTATAAAAATACTACAAAAATACAATCATATATAATTACAGATATTGCTAGAGGTACATAGATGATAGCATTTAGTAAGCCATGCAGAGATTCACATGGCTGAGTTTCTCATAGCTGAGCAACACTTTGCAATATTTAAAAATTCATATTACTTAAAAATATGTAGATATACAAATATACATACATAACATGTCAACTATGATACTAATCCATTATAACTGAATGCTAAGTATAATACTAATTCATTATCACTGATGGGTACTGAATACTAGAATTGCTTTTACTTTTGCTTTAAATGATATGATTGGAAACTTTTGATTTTAAAATACATAATAAAATAAGTATAGCAAAATAATGTATCTTCCTGTGTGTTAAATATATCACTTTGAATATTTTAGAAAAAAAACTTTTTGAAAACATGAAAATAATAACGATTTTCAACGTTTTATTTTTTTTCTTTATGCTTTTGGATGGTAATTGAACATTTCATGCATGTTAAAGAATAAGTTACATTTTATTATTAGTCCTTTAGCATGTGAGAGTTGAAATAGTGATAGAAACAGATGACACAAAAGTGCAAATAAGACAAGAAGAAAAAGGAAACAGAAAATCTTCAAAGGAACAGCCTGATTAAAATTTTATAGAAGTAGAAATAATGGAAGTGAGAAGACTGTCCTTGGACATGATCCATGTAAAATGTGCAAATAACATAGTACATATCCTTTACTTAATGGAAACTTACTATTTACTAATCAAAACAACACAAATGAACAAGAAAGTTTTTTTTCATCAAAGCATGTATTAAATATGTCAGATGAATCTCAGCAACTTCATGTACCTTACTACGTTTTTTGAATTATGATCCCAGAAAATGGCTGTCACATCCTTCTGACAGTACGCCCGGCTAATTTTGTATTTTTAGCAGAGACAGGGTTTCTGCATTTTGGTCAGGCTGGTCTTGAACTCCCGACCTCAGATGATACACCCGCCTCAGCCTCCCAAAGTGCTGGGATTACAGGCGTGAGCCACCGCACCTGGCCACAAGAGTACTTTTAGCAAAACACAATCCGACTATGATTTTTCATTGAATATATATGGTAGAATATTTTGTATTTAATTTTAAATTAAAATTATTTAAATGGAGAAAAGTACAAATTGTCATTTTGGTTTTAAGTCAACAGCAAAAAGTGTTATTACTACATTTACATGTTTCTCAACTAATCTTCAAGTTCAATCTTGGTTAATGAATATATCCATGACTTGAAACACTTAAGTTTTTGGTTAAAGAAGCAAAAAATATCCCTTTTGAAGGAAAATAAATATAATTCACAAATTATTTCCAATAAAATATAAAAATAATTCACAAATAATTGTTAATACTCAAAAAGATTGAATAAATATCATTCAATAAATAACACTGGGCCAGGCATGGTGGCTCACGCCTGTAATTCCAGCACTTCGGGAGGTCAAGGCGGGAGGATCACAAGGTCAGGAGATCGAGACCATCCTGGCTAACACAGTGAAACCTTGTGTCTACTAAAAATACAAAAAAAATTATCTGGGCATGGTGGTGGGCACCTGTGGTCCCAGCTATTCGGGAGGCTGAGGTGGTAGGATCACTTGAATCTGGGAAGTGAAGGTTGCAGTGGGCTGAGATTGCACCACTGCACTGCAGCTTGGGTGACAGAGTGAGACTTCATCTCAAAAAAATAAAATAAAATAAAAAATAAAAAGTAACGTTCAATTAAGATAAATAAATGCCAATATATTAATACCAATCTAGAAAATAATATTAAATATTAATATTAACTGACCATAACAATGCTTTTTATGACACTGAGAGAATAGTATTTACAGAAAAGAATGAGATTATTTCAAAATTTGCTGCCAGCATAATTGACCATGTAAAATGGATGAAAAAATAGCTATTTAAATGATTACTATCTGGCATGGACAAATAAAAAGATTACTAGTTTAAAGAGTAATATAGTTTTTCAATTATGCATAAATATAAATACTATTTATTTCAACTTGTTTGTAACAAGGGCAAAAGCTATATTGAACAACTAATATTTCTTATATTCATTATAAGTATTGTTCAACTCCCCGAAGAAAATAATAAAGTGCATTTTATTAGTTTTATACCTGTTGTGAAAAGTACACGTTCTGTCTTAAGAACTAAAAAACAATTTTCAATTTTCAGCATTGATTTCAGGTATTTTACGGCCATAATAATAATATTAACATGCTTGATAATTAAAATGTATATAATGGGCTGGGCATGGTGGCTCACGCCTGTAATCCCAGCACTTTGAGAGGCTGAGGTGGGTGGATCAACTGAGGTTGGGCGTTCGAGACCAGCCTGACCAATTGGGCGGAACCCCATCTCTACTAAAAATACAAAAATTAACCGGGCGTGGTGGTGCATGCCTGTAATCCCAGCTACTCGGGAGGCTGAGGCAGGAGAATTGCTTGAACCCAGAAGGTAGAGGTTGCAGTCAGCCGAGATCACGCTACTGCACTCCAGACTGGGCAACAAAAGCGAAACTCTGCCTCAAAAAAAGAAAAAATGTATATAAGCTCGGAACTGTGCCAGAAAGCTTGGTATACTGATAGCAGATAGAGTTTGTCACTAGAAGGCATGGAAAAGTTTACCAATAACAATGACATTCTTTAAAAAAAATTAGAGATTGCACACAATTTTGTGTGGGTTTTTTGTTTTTGTTTTGTTTTTCTGGGATCTGCCCAAAGATGGAACAAACAATTTGAAAAAGCAAATTGAAAATATTAACTTTGTAGAAACTTACAGGTGAAGCACATAGCAGGAACGATATTGCAACAAAATATAGTGACATTGGAACAAGGAAACAAATATGTTTTTTAGGACAACAGAGGAGAAAAAAACTACAGATACCGATTTCTACACAGACTGTCTTCTGGCCATTTTTTCATAGTCTTATTGAGATAATTTTACATACCATAAAATTCATCCATTTAAAATGATCAGTTTAATCAGTTTAATGGGTTTTCACAGACTTGTGCAACCATTGCATAATCTATTTTTCTTTGAGATGGAGTTTCGCTCTTGTTGCCCAGGCTGGAGTGCAATGGTGCAATCTTGTCTTACCACAACCTCCATCCCCACGGGTTCAAGCGATTTTCCTGCCTCAGCCCCCAAGTAGATGGGATTACAGGCATGCACCACCACACCCAGCTAATTTTTTGTATTTTTGGTAGAGACGGGGTTTCTCCATATTGGTCAGGCTGGTCTCCAACTCTTGACCTCAGGTGATCTGCCTGCCTCGGCCTCCCAAATTGCTGGGATTACAGGCGTGAGCCACTGCACCCGGCCTCTCATACATTTTGATAACAGATTCATTGAGATATAATTCATATACCATAAAATTCACCTTTGAAAGTGTACAATTCAGTAATTTTTAGTATACTCAGAGTTGTGCAACCATGTCCACTACCTAATTCCAGAATAATACTTCACTCCAAAAAAAAAAAATTCCTTGCCAATTAGCAGCCACCCCTCATTCCTCCCTTCTCCCCTGCCCATCAATCCCCCATCCTCAACCCAACTCCTAGAAAAATCACTAATCTACATCCTGTCTCTGCGGATTTACCTATTCTGGACATTTAAATGGAAATATGGTATTTTAGGTCTGCCTTCTTTCACTAAACATAATGTTTTCAAGTTACATCTATGTTTAGCATATATCAGAACTTCATTTCTTTTTGTGACTGGTAATATTTTAATGTATGGATATACTACATTTATTACCTGTTCAATAGTTGCTGGACATTTGGGTATTTTCTGTTTTTTGGCTATTATTAATAATGCTATTATTAACATATATTTTCAGTTCTCTTGCCTATGTACCTGGGGTGGAATGGATAGGTCATATTGTAATTCTACTTTTAGCATTTTGGGGAACTGCCAAATAATTTTCCAAAGCAATGGCATCATTTTACATTTTCAGAAGCAATGTATGAGGATTCCAATTTTTCCATATCTTTCCTAACACTTGTTACTGTCTGCCTTTTTGATTATAGTCATCTTACTGTGCAGGAAGTGGTATGTTATTGTAGTTTTGATTTGCATTTTACTAATAACTAATGTTGTTGAGCATCTTTTCGTGTACTTACTAGCCATTGGGGTATCTTCTTTGGAAAAACGTCTATTCAAATCCTATCCTCCTCTTGAATTAATTTTGGGGAATAGGGTCTCACTTTGTCACTAAGGCTGGAGTACAGTGGATTAGAGCTCAACGTAACCTCAAACTCCTGGGCTCAAGTGAACTTCCCCACTCAGCCTCCTGTGTAGCTAGAACTATGGGTGCACTCCACCACCATGCCTGGCTAATTAATTTTTTTTTGTTTTGGTAAAGATGGGTCTCACTATGTTGTCCAAGCTCCTCTCCAACTCTTGGTCTCAAGCGATCCTCTTGCCTTGGCTTCTGAAAGTGCTGAGATTACAGGTGTGAACCACCATACCTGGCCTGGCTTTTTATTGACTTGTATTTCTTGCCATTTTAAGATCAAAATATAATCTTGATGGAATCGAAATTTGATAAAATTGAACAAATACTGCTCTCTCTTTGTTTTTTTAAATATACAACGTTTTAAAATTTGAAAGAACAGCGTAAGGAAGAGTTACATTTATATGTCACTTTTAAAAGATGGCAAAATTACAATAGAAATGACAGTAATTCATACATAAAATTAGAACATTTTGAATATTTTGTATGATCTTGTAATTTATCAGTGGGATGGTTTGATCATATTTGAACATGAGATATAAAAATCCACAGCTCATTTTTGAACTTAAGCATTGAACTACAAAATGTGTTCACAATTCCAGTTACTACTGCTTCCGCAGAGCAAAATTTTTTCAAGTTAAAATGTATACAAAAACACCAATCTGAACATTATAAGCTAATTGAATTTGGCATTACTCTCATTAGAACACAAACTGTGTGAAAAATCTTGACTGTAATATCAACATGATTATTTAAGGTAAAATTTATTTTCTGGCTAAATATGAATTATATATTTTTATAACTAATCTAAACACTTCTAGCCCATAAAAAAACACTCAACTATAAGCCATAGTAACTACTGCAGTTATTTTTGATATTTTTCCAACTTTCAATCAAATGAAAACAGTCTTTTATACATATTTATCAATTTTGTTGTGTTAATGTCAAGGTCAAGGTATAAGAGTATAGCATATTTAATAGTTTGTTAACTTGATAATTTAATTTTTCATAGTTTACTTATTTATATATATTAATTTATTCAATAGCTTGTTAACTGTATAATTTTAAAATATTTATTTGTTCTCTTGTCCTAGGCAGGCCTGGTCATGCCTATTGTTAAAAATTTGTGAATGCCTTATGATAGTGTATTTGTTATGATTACACAACATGAATTAGTGAAAGAATGAGAAATGTGAGTCTCTTCTAAACCTGGAAGGCTCCAAATACCCATAACTATGTTGAGAAGAAGAGACAAGGATGTGAGGAGATACAATGATACAGCTAATATAAAAATACATCTAGAAAAGAAGTGCAGGAAGCTATCACTATATGTTTCCCACTGAATCAAATAGATTAAAAGCCCTAGAATATTATTTTACATCTAGAGGAAATATAAGTCTGAAATTATAAATGTCTGAGACTTTGAGAGACTTAAAATGGGCCTTCTCTTCTGTTTATAAGCATGGGGCACAAAAAGCTACACAGCCTGTAACAATGATGCACTTTTATTTAATGCCCACTGCAGACATCACAAACAGGGGAGAGCCAAAGACCATGGGAAAAAAACAATGGATTTGAGGTGCCTCTGCTACAGAGCAAGATCAGGGCCTAATCAAGGAACATTCCTATCCCATTCTCATCGCCCAGGGTAGAGGGTCCTCACCACCTTTACCTGGTGAGATTTCAGAACGGTTGTGAATCACATTGCTGTCTGCCATGTCTATTCTATGATTCTCTTCATATGGAAGTGTTTAATGAATGCAGTCATTCTGATCCTGTTCTACTGCTGTATATTTGGGGAGCATGAAAAACAAATCTTTTAAGCTCATGCTTGACTAGAGCAAAACAAATCATAATCAGATTTTATGTGGAGTCTACTCCATCATCACAGCTGGAGAGCCTGGGCTTTGAGCTTAATGCCATAGCAAAACAGAACTTTGGACTGACTTCTTTGGGGAGAGGCTGAGCATATTTTGCCTATGGGAGATATGGCGAGTAGAATATTTGATTATCTGAAGGGTGGTAGAAAGTGATAGTCCCAAATGCTGTCCACCAACTATTTCCAGCTTTCAGCCCCTGGGCACATGGTAGAACTTGCCCTCTTGTCCCATCAGAAGTGGAGTGGCCCATGTGATCAGATTTGGCCAGTGGGTTATCATGAAAAGAATGCCACTTCCAGGATGGAGTTTTTCATTGCCGTGTGAGACTCCATGATAACAAACGATGTTTGAGGTAGTGGCTGCTTCATCAGCCTGAGGTCCAGAGAACCTTGAGTTAGAGCTTCAGCCAACCACCAACAGACAGATAGATGAGGCAAATAACTGTTGTTGCTATAAGCCATAAAGAGATGAAAGTTATTTATTACTACATTATAATGTAGACTCTTCTGATTGCTATAATGACACCAAACATCAGCTTCGTTAATAAAAATGAAACGTTTCTCCAGATGAAATGAATATTAGAGACATTTACTTAATTGTTAACCTGGCCAAGAAATATTTTGAATTGTGACTATTAGGTCAAATTATTTTTTAACTTAATTTGTTGGCCCTATGATGAGATTGAGATCCAGAACCATGTGATACCTCGCCCTGTGAAAAGCAGATGAACTCTTAAATTTGAGATATTTTACCCCGTCTACAGTTTTTACAGTTACTGCAGGTGGCACAATGATTTTGGAATAATGAAAGCTAATGTAGCTAATTTCTTCCTAGGATACTTGGCAGTTTCTCTCAATCTTTTGGTTGCTTTCTCAAAACAGCTGGAACTTAATTCTAACAATACAGAGAGACAACATTGTCCTACAGCTTTTAATTGCCAATTATGCAGGTCTCAATTTATGAATCTATCTTTTATGTGATTATAATAGAGTTTAAAAATAAGGTTTTTAAACACTATCAGGATTACTTCTTCATGTTCCTTACCTAAGTTGTGAAGGTTAATAGGTTTTAATCTATAGCTGTAAATAATAATGAACATCTATATATAACCACTGAAGAAAGGTAAATATCTATATTGTCATATCTTTGCAAATCTAAATAATATTAGATTAAGTTTATAGAACTATCACTTATAGATAATTCTATTAAGTTCATAGAATTATAAAGCAGATAATTACATGAAAAATACATCACTATAAATTAAACATATTGACTAAGCAAAAAGCATAAATATCAAAATATCAACTATCATTCACATATCAGAAATATGTATGACACACATATAGATAAATATACATATATATGTGTGTATATATCCACATACATCAGATGTACTTATCAGATATAAGCATATACATAAAATCCTCAAATTGACATTTTCTTAAATAAAAGCAATGGTATACATTCCTGAGCACAAAATAATGTTTTAAGGATTATTTTTACAACAGACTCTTGACTTGTATTTAGATTCGATTGCTGGTCTTAGTAAATCAAATTATTTCACAGTCTCTATTTTTCCATAAGAGGGAAAAGCAAGCAGTATTTATTCACTTAACCGGTTCTGGAGTAAAGAGTTCGTATTTGGTTCCTGCTGTATTTCCACAGTTAAATAATGTATTATACTAAAAAAAAACTTTTAACTAGTCCTGGGGTAAAAGGTTTTTGTTTTGTTCCTGCCATACTTCTAAAGTTAAATCATGTATTATATTACAAGAAAATAAGTTTTGAATAGAGTTTTATTGAACTCTTTTGTTATGAATGGCATACTGGTTCCTACATTTTCTCCCGTGACTTATTTCTGTCTTGTTCCGTGGACTCCAAAAATGGAAGAAGAAATTAGATATTTGTCTCTATATATTGATTACGAAAATTTACTGATGCTGATACTAAGGTGCTCAGGAATTTCAGGGCTGGGAAATACTCTGTTTACTTAAGAACCCTACTTAAACCAATTGGAAAATCAGTGCGCTTGACTACAACATTGTAGCCCCTTCTAGACGTTAACATTGTTTGTTTTTCCCTTTTTTATTTTGAAATCATTATTGATCCACAGGAATTTTCAAAGATAGTACAAAGATATCCTGAGTGTGCTTCACCCAGTTTTCCCCAATGGTTACTTAGTGTCAGTCTCCACAGCCCCTCAGTCTTCTACAAGAAACACACTCTCTTGGATAGAGGTCCTTAAAGTTGGCTTCACATTTGATTATATAGGGAGCTTTAACAATGTTGATGCCCAGAACATACCCTGGATCAATGTACCCTCAGTTTATGATTGTTAATTTTATGTGTCAACTTGACTGGGCCATGAGGTGCCTAGACATTTGGTCAAACATTATTCTGGGTGTGTCTCTGATGGTGTTTTTAGATTAACTTAAAATTTGAGTTGACAGACTAAGTAAAATAGATTGTTATCCCTGAGTGGGTAGGCCTCGCCCAATCAGCTGAAATTCTATTTTTGAATAGAAAAAAAAAAAAAAAAAGGCTGACTTCCCTGAATAAGTGGAAATTCCTTCTGCCTCACTTTAGGCTGGGACATGTTTCCTCCTGCCTTCAGGCTCACACTGAAACATTGCCTCTTCCTGGAAGTGTAGCCTGCTAGCTTTTGGACTGAAACCACACCCCATCAGTTCTCCAGAGTCTCTAGATTGCTGACTGCAGATCTTGGTACTTGTCAGCCCTCATAAAATCTTTCTCTGCACATATATATAGTATACAGATACTATATATAGTAAATATTAATTATAATCTTATGGTATAAATATTAATTATATTTTATAATTGTATAATTGTGATATGATATAAATATATATTATAATCTGTACAATAATAATTTAATGATAATTATTGATGTAATATTAATAAAATGTTATATATTACATATATTTTTCCATTGGTTCTGTTGCTCTAGAGGACCCTGATACAGGATGGAATATCAACATCACTACTTTTTGAACTTTCACACCATTTCAGTGTGCAACAAAGGTTGAAACTGCTATGCTAGTACATTTAAAGAAATTTACAATTGCTGCCCCAAATTGTATGTGTGTGTGAGATTGTGTGTGTGTATGTGGGTGTTTTCTTCCCTGTTCCACCATAGGCAAACACTTATTTTTCTACTTATTTAATCCTGCAGTTTATGAGTTTCAGTTACCCATGAGTGAGTGTTGTTATCCTTTCAAAGGCTTTGACAAGGATAGCGGTAAATATAGTTCTCATCTACTTTTATGGCCTGGTTCCTTACATTTCTCCATACTATCACTGCTCATAGCTATATAGACTTTAGACTCTAACATAAATTTGGGGGAAAAAAAAGGCTTGATTTTGGTGACTAATTTTAAAATGCATGTGAAATAACTTTTTCTATAGTGCAAAGAGGGATTGTCCAAGTAGTCAAACTGTCTACAGGATGCTTCCATTAGTTAGCATAAAAGGCTAAGTTTCTATAACAAAGACACATCAACACACAGCAGCTTGAGTATAACACATTATCTTCTTTTTCTCATATAAAGTTCCAGGTGGGCATTCCAGCTCATGTGGCTGGTTTTGCTGCACCCAGACCTTCTAGGATCCACGGTTCTTCTCTTACATTATTTCATTATCCATTAGAGCATTTTCATTATCTGCCTGAACAAAGCTGCATGGGTTACACCTAGTAGGAAGGGGAAAAGAGCAGAAAGCAGACATGGCCATCACCCTAAGGCATAGCCCGTAAATGGCATAGCCACTGTCAGGAACTGAGTGGCTGCACCTAACTGAGGGAGTCTGTGCTATGTCGTCTATCTGTTCACCCAGCAAGAGGCAGAAAAGAATTTTGGTGGGAAGTAATAGGACTTTGACACTACAATCTACTAAAAATTCCTGGTTTCTAAGCCACCTCCATTGTACCAGGAGGGAAGAGGGGTGTTTGACTTTTACAGAATTACTAGTTTTCTTCTCTTAAACTCCCTTAATGTTTTATTTTTGATTATTTAGATCCTTCTTATTTCCACAAATAATTCAGAAATGTGTGTGAAAATTTATAAAGTGAAATCACATAGAAAAAATGAGTTGAGAAATAGCAAAAATTTATTAGGAAACTTTATTAGAAAAATAAAATTAAGACTGTCATATGGTTAGCATGCAGAAATGTGAATTTTTACACAATACCTAATAATATGTCCAAAATTTAGCTTTGTGGTTCCTAGCACTAAAAGAAAATAGAGAAACAATAGCATTTATAAGATTCACCAGAGCCATAATATAAAATTTACCTATAGATAACATTTAGTGAGAGCTTTTTAGGTGCTGTGTACCACTCTAAGCAACTTATACTAATTCACTTAAATATCACAACAATCCCATAAAATAGTTACTGTTATGGTCCTATTATTAGACATAGGAAAATTGAGGCTGATTTAAGTCACTGCCATGAAACTATTATGTTCTATAACTTAGATTCAGACTTAGGCAAATCAACTGCAAAGTCAGTGCCCTTAACTACTATACTATAGCCTATTCTAGACATTAATATTGTTTGGTTTTACCTTTTTTACTTTGAAATCATTATTGACCCACAGAAATGTTCAAAGGTAGTACAAAGAGATCCTGGGTGTGCTTCACCCAGTTTTCTCCAATGGTTACTTAAATAATTATAATACAGTATCAAAACCCATATGGTATAATATCAAAAGATACCAACACATTCAGTACAATGTGCGTCTATAGTTTTATGCCAAACAAAACACGGAACTATTCCATTACCACAAAGATCTGCCTTGTGCTCCCCCTACATGGTCACATCTGCACCTTTCCCCCTACCCATCCCAACACTTGATAAGCACCAGTTTGTTCTCCATCTCTGTAGTTTTGTCATTTTGAGAAAGTTATTTCAATGGAACCATAGAATATGCAGCTTTATGAGACCAGCTTTTTTGCTCAGCATAATGTGTTTTTAGATTCATCCATGTTGCTGTGTTTATCAATATGTTGTTCCTTTTTATTGCTGAGTAGTATGCCATGGTGTAGATGTACCATAACTTGTTTAACTTTTCACCTGTTGTAAGCCATTTTGTCCGCTTGCAGTTTGAGCTACTACAAATAAAGCTGCTATAAAAATGTGTGTACAGACTTTTGCATTGACATAAACTCTCATTTTTTGAGACAAATATACAAGAATGTGATTACTGGAATGTATAGACCGTATATATTTTGTGTTATTATTTAATGAACATGCCAAACTATTTTTTCATAGTGGCTATACCACTTTAAATTTCCATGAGCAATGTATGCATCCAGTTTTTACACACCCTTGCCAAATTTTTATTGCCACTATTTTTTAATTTTAGATGTTCTGCTAGGTGTGTGGTAATATCTGGTAATGGACTAGCATTGCTTTTGTGTATTCAAGCCTGTTTGGAAATTGTTCAAACTATTATAGAAATTAGGAGACTTGAATAGCCTTTTTGACGTTGCCTATAACTACTTCTGTTACTTAATGTAGGTCCTTAACTTGTATGAATCTCAGCTTTCTCTACTAAAATGTAGGAATAATAATTACTGCCTTATATCCTTATTCCAATGAAGATGATTATAAAATATACATGAAAGTGTTATTAAACATTGCTCTTTTGCAACATGAAACAAATGCTTTTGATTCAGATAATTTTTTTTTTTGAGACAGAGTTTTGCTCTGTGACCCAGTCTGGAGTACAGTGGTACAGCCAGTGCTCATTGCAGCCTTGACCTCCTGGGCTCAAGCAATCCTCCTACTTCAGCCTCCAGAGGAGCTGGAACTACAGGTATGCACCACTATGCTCAACAAACTTTTTGTTTGTTTGTTTGTTTTTTGGTAGAGATGGGATCTCACCATGTTGCCCAGGATTTCTTTTTAAAGATCTAGGAATTTAGGGATTTTCCCTCTTCTTTTTCTTTTTAGTAGTTTCCACTATCTTTCCTCAACTAAGCATTTGTATATGCTTTGCTTTGCCTGAAGTGATAACTCCCAAATCATTAAAAAACATTTTACTCTTTGTTATTATCAACATTCGAATAAAGAAAGCATCTAAAATATTTTGCTTCTTTGTTCCATATAAAATATTTTGCTTATTTATAAAATATTTTCTTCATTTTCAAAACATATAAAATAAAATATATAAAACATTTTCAAAACATATAAAATATTTTGCTTCATTTGTGCCATATGACAGTCTATGGCAATAAAATCATAGACTGTCATAGCTTGAACAACATTAGCAATTATATAGAGCATCCTCACTATTTCATAGATCAAGAGCCAAACATTCAGCTAGTGTAAATGACCTGCCCAAGTCCCCCAGCTAACTGAGAATGTTTATAGGAATAACCTCTAGTTGTGAGGAGTCCTAGGTAAAGATACATTCTCACTGAAAGCTGTTGGTCCATCTGTAAAATTCCTCCTCCCCCACATGACTGAACCACAGCTTTCTTTCTTGTTTATTTCTTTGTGCATATGTCTCCTTGAGGTCTCACAGCATGCTTCTGGTTCCCCTACTCTCACTCATAATGGCCAATATCCTTTTTCCCTTCTGGAAATCCTTCCTGTGCCCTGTGAAGAGTTCTTCTCTCATATATACACCCTCGTACACTCCTCACATTCTTCCCCATCAGTCTTATCCCCTTCCTCCAATTACTGCCACCTTCATATCTCAATCTTCCCACTTCTCTATAAATAGCCCCTTCTCTGGATCTTCCTTACCCCTCCCTCACAGCTCATAACCCAAAACCCATACTTATTAATCCTTAAGGACTTTTCCTTCCCCACCCCTCAGTATCTGTGTAGCAATCTTTAGCCCTCCATAGGGTTTAGGAATAACGCCTTTTAGTTTGTCTTGTTGTGATTTCAATTATGTTTTACCCTTAAAGTGTACAAATTTAGGTGCTTGGTTGTTTATCTTTTTAATTAAAAAAATTAAATTCACAAGAAGTCGCAAACAAATGTACAGGGAGGTCCCATGCACTCATCACTTAGCTTTCTCTGATGTTAACATCCTGCACAACAAGCGTACGATATCCAAACCAGAATACTGACACTGGTACAATCCACAGAGTTAATTCAGATTTTACTAGTTTACATGAATTCATTTGCGTGGTGTGTATGTGTGCGTGTGTGTGTGTGGCTCTGTGCAATTTTATCACATGTGTAGTTTCATGTAACCACCACCACAATCAAGATATTTATCTGTCATCCCACAAGGCTCCCTCATGCTACCCACTTTCAGTCACACCTACTCTCCTCAATGCATGTCCCTAGCCTTTTTCAAACACTAATCTATTTCTGCCTCTATAATATTGCATATGCATTTTAAAGTGTCAAGTTTTCTTCATGGATGGACCTTTTTTTTTATCATTACGTAATATTCCTTTCTGTAGCTACCTTACTTCTTTTTTTCTTTTTTTTGAGACAGAATCTCACTCTGTCACCCAGGTTGGAGTGCAGTGGTGCAATCTCAGCTCACCTCCTGAGTTCAAGCGATTCTCCTACCTCAGCCTCTCAAGTAGCTAGGACTATAGGCCTGTGCCACCACATCTGGCTAGCTTTTGTATTTTTTTTTTTATTTTAGTAGAGATGGGGTTTCACCATGTTGACTAGGCTGGTCTCGAACTCCTGACCTCAAGTGATCTACCCACCTTGGCCTCCAACCTGCCTTCTTTTAATTAATGTTTTTATGGTTTATATTTTTCATCCTTTTACTTTCTACTTACCTATATTGTATTTTCAGTGAGCTTCTTATAGCCAGTATAGAGTTGGGTCATGGCTCTTAATCTTTGCCAATCTATTTTTTTAATTGTTGTGCTTAGATCACTTACGTTTAATGTAAAAATGTATATGTTAAGGCTTAAGTTTGCCATTTAATTATTTGTTTTCTATTTTTCTCTGTGGTTTCCATTCTCTGTTTAAATTTATCTGGCCTTGTGAGAGTTATTTGAACAGCTTTTAGAATTCCATTTTGATTTATCTCTAGTGTCTTTCAGTGTATCTCTTTGTAAAAGTTCTTTTAGTTGTTGTTCTAAGCATACATTGTATATATGTAACTTATTACAGTCTAATAATGTTGATATTCTGCCAGACTGAGTGAAATGTGGACACTTGACTTCCCTTTCCACCCCTTGATTCTCATCTGTTTAAAATTGTCTTCAATATCTCTTCTACTTACATTAAGAACCACAAAGATGCTGTTATTATTTTGCTTCAACCATCAAACATAATTTAGAAAGCACAAGAGAAGGCAAATATATTGTATTTACTCATATATTTACGCTATCTATTCTTTTCCCTCCTGATATTCCAAGATTCCTTATTTTATCATTTCCTTTTGTCTTAGAGAACTTCCTTTAGCCATTTTCTTAGGATAGTTCTGGTAAGAAAAATTATCTTAGATTTTTTTTTAAATCAGACAATGACTTGATATCCTCTTCCAACATCCAGTTGGCATCAGTTGAACATCACCTGATTGTTTTTTCTCATTCAGGTTGTGAATTTTCTAGGTTCTTGGTACAACGAGTGATTTTTCTATTATATCTTGGACATTTTGGTTACTATGTTAGGAGACTTCTGCTCCTATTTAGACCTTCTATTTTTGATTGTACTCACCATTTTTAGGTTTAGCATGTAGGCTGTGGCCTACTTCTGTGGGCTTTAATTCCAATGACAGTTTAGTTTTGGAATTAAGTGACCAATTGACAGTCTAGTTTGGAATTGCTATCCTGGTTCTGCTGGGGCCCCTGCTTGATTCCTATTGGTGCTGCCTGCGGGGTCAGAAGAAATATCCTGGGTTATCTTCTGCCAGAGGGTAGGGGAGGGGCAGTGGAGAGCTATAAGAGCTGGGCCTAGGTCTCTCTATGACACTGAATGGAAGGCAGGGAGACACTGGGCTGGGACTAGGGGAACTCTGAAGCGGCTATTTAAGATAGATCTCAAACAGCTGGTCTCTTACATCTGGAGAAGGTGTTGGGCTCCTTACCAGGTCTTTCCTGGGCTTGCCCCTCCTAGCACTATGTGAGATAGAAAGAAAACTCAGGGAACTCACTTTATACTCATAAACTCCCTACTCAGTATTTCTTCTTCTCAGCTATTTGAGTCCTATTATCATTGTGTTCTGAATTACTTCCAGGGCATTCAGTCATAGATAGAAGGATGGAGCATGGAAACATGAGCTATGGCATCTTGTTCCAGAACTGAGCTTTCCAAGTGCATTTACTAATTTATGTATTTTAATCTTGGCAATTACTTTGAGGTAGATAATACACAATCTTTTATTTTCCACATATGACAGTTTAGGAAAGAAAAATTAAAATTAATAAGATCCTTGCAATGTCACCAAGGAAGGCAATATATATATAAGTGAATCACATACACAGCTGTACAAATGTGTGCCCATATATAGTAAAAAAAAAAAAAAGATAGTTATGACTGTGATCCTGAACAGACTTACAGCTATATTATCTACTTTAATCACAAAATAAAGCAATTCGGAATGAATGAAAAAGCTTTTAAAAGTCACTTTAATTTATACACTTTTTTTCAAATGTCATTATAAATCACATTTCATTTTTCATAATTTTTCATGGCATTGCTGGGGAATCTACTTAGAAACATTTTTCAGTTGTGTTATTTTATAATTACAATAAAGAAAAAACAGCTTTACGAATTGATTCTTCTTACAAAACAAGATATCCCTTGTTAACAAGATGCAAAGTAATTGAATTTACTAAAAAGTTAAACTTCTTTGTGTATATTTGGAGATTCTTCTTCATATAACGTTTTTTCTTAAATTCTCAGACATTTTAGAATTTCCATGTTTCGGTGGGAAATATTCCTTTGGTTTTATGTAACTAAGGAGAGTGTATATCAAATCTTGAAAGAGAAATGAAATAATCCTATTAACATGGAAAGAAAGGGATAAAAAGAGTTGGCTGAAGTCAGATTATATTCACTGCAGTGATTCTTGACTAAATGTATACATTTTTTGCATTCACTATCTTCAATTTAAAATAATCATCATAATGCAAATAGAAATGTTGATACTTTATTTTACAGTTCGTTTAATTAATTCGCATATACCTTTTCCATTTTATTACCAAACATTTCCTTTGATTCACGAATTAGTGAGTGTTCCAGTGCTATGGTCCATGGTTTCCTGGGTTTAGATTCTAGCTCTATCCTAGCCGGATGCCTTTAGCAGGTTACTTAACTTCAACCTTTCTGTCCCTCAACTTTCTCATCTCAAAGGTAATATAGTTTTCAAGGAAGATTAAATGAGAAAATAAAGGAAAACACTCAGGATAATGCCTGCACACAATAAATACTTAATAAATGTTACTTATTGTTATCTCCATTTTATACATGAGGACCATCTGGTTCAACCGATAAGCATAGCTCACATGCAAGAAATGGATATGCAGCATATCTTGTAGTAATTTATTTTGTATTAAAATGAAATGGATTTAAATTTTCTTTAAATGCTTTTGCAGAATTGCACTTCAGAGCTGAAGAAATAGGGAGAGCTGATAGATAATACTAGGAAGACCTTTACTGCTTGTCACAGAGCAACCACTTTGGAGCTCAGAACTCTTATCTTTACAGCATCCCTTTGAATATTAACATAACCCCTTAGCAAACTATGACCTCGTACATTGATAATCACATCTTTGGGCAAAGGCAGAGATCTACAAAATACAGGCAGCAGGCCAAATTGGACCCATTGCATGTTTTTGAATAGTTAGAAAGCTAAAAATGGCTTATAAAATACGAAATTTGCAATCCATTTGAAACACGTACTTTGAAACCTAATTAAATGTTATCCTTCTCCTCCAAATTCCATAATTCTCATTAGTAGACATGTCTGACCCCAAAATTATAAACAATTGTTATGTTTTTAATTACATCAGTAAGACACATGTGGAAATATGTTTTCTCTCTTTAATAGATTATGCATGTACATAATGGTCTTGATTTTTTTGCCTATTGGCCTATGAAGCCTAAAGTGCTTACTTACTAGCTGGTTCTTGACAGAAAAAGTTTTCCACCTCTTGTACTAAGATACTAATGAGACTCCTTGTATGAGAAAATGGCTTTTTGGCCATCACGGGGGCATTTACTTTGAACTATATTTTTCCAGTAGTGGTTATGAACTGCCTCTGTTAATCAGAGTTGATTTTTATCTACAATATATAATATTTAGCTTTGGGATTTGAAAATATTTATTTGAGTTTCTATTAGACTAGAGTACATTTCTTTGTAATTTTAGCCTGATACTATGACCCTATAGCAGGAAGCTCAACCTTTTGCAATCTAGCAGAAGAAGCCTGCAGGAGGTGTGAGAGGTTCCTTTCCTTTCCTTCCAAGTAACCCAGAAAGATTTTTCTTTTCTTCTGTGAAAATCCAGGATGCACATTATTAGACTTCATAGAGTCAAAAGATTAGGCCATTCAAAATCATTTACAACTATATTTCCTTCTCCTCGATGGTTAAAGGAAATCGACAACTTAACAATTTGTTTGAAACTCATAAAACTATTAAAATTTTTACTGTGTATTTTTGTTTGGGTGTTTTGATATTAAGGTATTTTTAACCTGCATCGAGTATTAACTATCTTTTGCTTTACTTTTCCCACTATAATTTTTCTATTATCAGCATATTCTCTTTTGTTCTTGCTGGAGTATCTTACACATTTAATACTCAAATGTCACTTTAAACCACTGCACTCTTTCCTCCCCTAATACATCTTTGTCCTCATTATATATAGAACAAGTCATTGCATGGTATACTCAAATCACAGAATTTGAAAGGTAGGGTATTACAATGTTTGTGAAACAGAGTTTGGGATTGAACTGGAATTCTAGTGCCTACTTTTCTGCTTGCTAGCTGCATGAACACAGCCAACTGAATGAATTCCTGTAAACCTCAATTTTCTTCACTATAAATCAAGGATAAAAATAGTATCCAAGTCAGAGGATTGCTGTGAAAATTAAAGAAGCTAAGATATATAAGGTGACCAGCCCAGTGTTTGGAACATGGACACTGCTTAATCAATATAGTTATATTATTACTAATAACAGAAGGATGGATTTATGATTCAACTGGTCTAATCCCAACAATGTATAAAGGAGGAAACTAAGGCGAGAGCTAAGCGGCATATCCAAAGCTACCCAAGCACTCCCACTTATCAGCAGATCAAGGTTTAGAACTTCTCCTTTTAATTTCACTGCATAATCAACAAGCAGTTATTCTGGCAGAGGGAAACCAACTTTACCTCTTCAAAGATTAGTTTATATTATGTGACACATATAGCACGAAACTAATTATATCTATCGCCACTCTTTTGTTCATGGGATACTGTAGGTCTGAGCAGGGCTTGATTATTGGAAGTTGATTTGTTCTCCTTGTAAAGTATCACCCTCAGCCCAGCTCTTCCCAGGACTCAATACAAGAAGTTATTGGATCATAGTAATAACTAAAGGAAATATGTTATCTATTCTCATAATACAAATATAATATTTTAGAAAATTGCAGATATTAATAGTAATAATGAAATACCCTTTATTTAATAAGCACCTAACTCTATGCCAGGCCCTGTGCTGTTAGATTGAAAAACAATATCTTAATTTTCACAATAATCATAAGAAATAGGAATCAATGCATCCATATAAAAGTGGTATTAAACTGGAAAAAATCCCTATAAATATAACAGATTTTTTAAAAGGGTTGAGACACATTCGGGCAGGTTGCTGATGTAATAATTAGGAAGCCCTTTCTACTTCTGAAAGCCATTTCCTTGGAAAATAAAACTAAAGTTTTACTGCCTCTGAGGAGCTGTACATCAAAATATTTTGGTGCCCCCTAGAGGTAATCAGTAATGTGCAATTGTCAACCCCCAGGAATGAGAAGCTGAAGACAATTCAGCAGGTGTTTTCTATTATTCTTTGCTGCTTCATTCTCCGTACCAATGTGTCTCAGATACAAACACAGAGCAGCTCTTGAGTAATGGATCTCAAATTTTAGTGAACATTCAAATCTCTTGGAGGGCTTGTGAGAACACAGCCTTCTGGCTTCTGTTCCCAGATTTCCTGATTCTGTGGGTTTGAGTTAGGGCCTGAGAAGTTGCATCTCCAACTACAGTCCCGGTTACTATGATGCTGTTGGTCCAGGGACCACATGCTGAGAACCACTCACCTAGAGAATCATCTCAAAGTCAAAGCTATGTCCAGAAGCAGGTCAGGTTTCAGCATTCTTGAAGTGCTGGTGCTAAGGACTCTAGCTCTTTACTGCTCCCTGTAGATGCCCTTAAGGAGTGTGTGCAGAGACATGACCATCTCCTGTATGAGGGTGATCATTCCTGAGACTCTACAGATTCCTTGATCCCCATGAGTTCCAGTGGATCTACAGATACAGTTGGGTGAAGAAGAATCAATTGAGAATTGAGATCAGAGAACTTAGGTTCTGGTTCCAGCTCTGCCATTTAATAAGCTGCGACTTGCATGAAGACCAACATCCTCTACTGTAAGGAGTGAAATAGCAACCATCACTGTGGATGTAACTCTATCAAATAGTTTGGAATTTAGTAGGCTTGAAACAAATTTTGGTTAAATCTTAATTTCCATTTTATTAGGGTTCCATGTCTACGTTTCTAATACAAAGATATTGTGAGAAATATCAGATAATTAAAATGAAAGAAATATCAAATAATTAAAATGAACACATATTGCAACAATGGAAAATAGTAACATGAAGGCAGTTAAATTCAAGGAATTAAGCTATAAGTTTCATGAATTTGATCAACGCAATTACTGTTACCTACCTTTGTTTAAAAAGACAGAGAACTATAATTTTTACTCTTCTTTATCTCTTTTTCATAAATTCTCTTTTCTTCCTCCCTTTTCCCGTATAACCCAACTTCACAACCTTTTTATTTCAAAAAAAATGCAAAGTTTATTAGACATTTAATAACCTACACATTATTCCAATGCTTTTTATTTCTTTGCTGCACAGGTGATTGTCTACATTGTTTCCAAATTATTGTAGGAACTGGATTTTTTTTTTTTTTTTGCAAGATAATAGGAGACTCGGATATTGGCTATAGTGGATTCCACTTCTGCTTAATCCAGGTCAGGATTTATGGAGACCTCATGTGGTGACAAGAGGCACCACAGAAGGCTTTCTTCAGGCTGGGTTTAACAGTCAAAGAGAAACTCAGAAATTCATATTGGAGCAAAATAATCCATAAAGAATTAAGACCTAGAAGTTAATGTTACTGAAGCCTGCAAGGCCTTCAACAAACATCCTGCAGTAATACTAATGGAATAATACAGTAATATGTTAAAGGACAGGAGACCTGGTTGTTTATGTATGTATAAAATTCTCCTTATCAACTAAAAAGTTCATAACACAAAAAATAATAAGATATGCCTCTCAAGAATTAATTACAGTCTTTCTTTTTTCTGAATGAAATCCACTGAACATAGCTTCTTATTTAAATTGGCATCAAATTTAAAAAAGATGTTTCTGTAGGCATGTTGCTATGTATGTTAATTTCTCCTTGGTTTTACACAAAACAGAAAGTGATCAGAGATAGAATCAAACTTGAACTTATGTCTGTGAATTTCACGTATGCAACAATATCAATAATATTATTTATAAATATTTGGAATGCAGGACATGTTCTTGCAATTAAAATATAGAACAACAATTCTATGTGGTGCACAAAGTTGAACACAAATACCTCTTGTTGCTGACAAGATATTAAAGTTGTGAAATTAAATAAATTAATGTATCAGTAACCATATTTAACCACATAATTTACTGGTACACACTAAGGAAAATTCACTGAGGGTTGGGGGAGCTCCTTCCTCAATGACAGGTACTTGTTCTTTATCTCATTTTCCTTACAAGAAAATGTGACAAGGACTTCTTTTTTCTTCTTCTCAAGGAAGTTACATAACAGACCTTTAAGCTAAAATCTAGAAGGACAAATGAGTTAATAAATGTCAAATGTTTTTGAAGGTTTTAAAAGAATAGAGCAATATAAATCTGTGGCATTAAAATGAGTAATCCTAAGAGTTCCAATTCAGTTATGAGATGGTACCCTGCCTTTGGGCATGTCCTCGAAAAGGCTTACGTTTTCCAAGGCAGGCAAAATGAGGTAAGTAGGGGTAGCCATTATGAAAGGACATCTTAGAAAATGTTAACTAGGGAAAACGTTAATGAGGATATTGCAGAGATTTTAGGTTGAGCATACTCTTCAGTTAAAGAAATCGGTTACTTATAAGGAAACCTACTATGTGGCAGGCATAGATGCTGGAAATACAAAGAGTTGGACAGGTCTTGCTTTCAAGGAAGCTTCTAATAATTATACAAATGACTACTACAATATGAGGCTGGTATTAGGCGGGGACTTGCACAAATTCCAGGGAAAGCTTCTTAACGTGGAAATGGGAGGAAGAACAACAAGATGATGCGTATTAAATCCAAGAGAAGGAGTAGAGTCATTTAGATGTCATTTCAAACTTACAGTGACATTGGCTCTTGCTGTGGGGGGGAAAGGGGGCGAGAGAGGCAGCTGTTGCCAGACGTACGTCACACTAAAGAGACAAGATGAAACAAGGAAATTCTCTTTCAAAACATAGCGGGGGAAAAAAAATATCCAGAACTGCCCTGAAATAAAGAAAACCTTCTGGTATAATGTGCGTTGCTAGGGATTTATTTTTTCCCCTCCTTTCTCTCATAAGAGAGTAAAAAATCACACAGATACGTTCAAGCCCTTAAGAGTTTTGTGAGCGTATTGAATATCCAAGACATCAACTGACCATGGTGTGGTTAAGTGTGTGTCTACAAAGGAAGGGTTAAACGGAAGGGGGTGGCTTGGAGATAGAAAGGCAAGCAAGAAGGTTTGAAAATGTTGTTTTCCAACTTGCAAAAACTGAACTTTTCAAGCTCCCCAAAATACACGTGTGTGTCTGTAAGCGCAGGCAGATCTATTTCGGTAAGATTTTTCTTAAATTTAAATCATAATTTCTCTGTTTCTGTCTCTCTGTCTCTTGCTGCGCTGCAAACAGTGAACAGCCCCCTTAAGGATCGCGTGGCAAAAGCTGCAGGAGAGGCACTGGCAGGGCTGTTTATTTATGAGCCGCGTTCAAAGCCGACCTCTCCCCATTCTCCCACTGCAAACGACTATCTCCGAGCCCAGGTCACCTCTGGGGCCAAGGAGTTGGGGGCTGGGGCTCGGGTGGCTCCTTCTTCGGGCAAAGTTTGCCCGCGCGTGGGAGCGAGGGGGCGAGCCAGGGCGCACGGGAACGCGCGCCGCCAGGCGCCGCCTCCGCCCAGCGCTGGCAGCCCTGGCCTCACCTCTCCCCTCTCCCCAGCGAGGTGCGGGCTCCCAGAGCTCAGCCAGGGGGCGGGCCTGGGCCTCGAGGGGCGGGGTCAGGGGGCGGGGGCTCGGGCGACTATATAAGGCCCGCGCCGGCTCAACTTCGGACTTGGTGTTATTTATTTGGGAAGCGCCCGGACGGCGGAGCTTGGCGGCGGTGGTGGTAGCTGCCGCAGACTGTGGTTAAAAAAAAGAAGGCGGCGGCGGCGGCGGCGGAGGCGGAGGCGGAGGCGGCGGCGGCGGAGGCGGAGGCAGCTGCGAGGGATGGGAGCGCCGAAGCGCCCAGGCGCAGGCCGGAGCTGCCGCGCTTTCTGGGCACGGCGGGAGTGCTGAGCAGAAAGGGGAGCGCCGGGGGCCCGCAGCCGGCTCCGGAGGCGCGGGCCGGGTTTTTGTTTGGCTACGCTGAGCGCCAGTCAGCCCCAGCGAACAACTCCAGTTACAACAACAACCCACCTTCCTTCCAGACAAGCGAGACTTGGGCTGCTGCGTCCGTCCTATTGTTTAGACACTTGCCAGGGGCTCCGGAGTCGGCAGAGCCACCGAGTCCCCGCTCTGAGTCGTCGCCCTCCCTCTCCCCCACCTCGCTCCCTGGAGCGGGAGGCCAGGAAAGCAGCGGGAGAGGGGAAGGGGCTGGAAGGAGAAGGACTACCCGGGACTGCGGCCGCCGCGTCAGGTGCAACGCCAGGAGCCGGGCGGCGTCGCCACGCCGGCAGGGGTACCGCCACTGTGGCCTTGGGGGACGGGATTCAAAGCCTGGGAAAAGTTGCTGCACTTTGAGAAGGAAGAACCACTAGTGGGAGACCGCCGGGGGCCCGCCGTGGCTCTGCGCCCTCCGGGACCCGGCTCTTGTTTCTTCCACCTTTGCCATCAGGTGTCTGCCCCGGAGCTGCGGCGTATCCGGGAGACGAGCGGGGTTGACACGCGCGCACACACGACTGCCATTCAGCTGCCGCCTGGCTCTGCCTGGAGTAGTGGATCCCACCCGCCCACCTGCCACCGAGCCATTCTCCAGTACGCCCCAGCAGGACGCTGACACCTCCAACCTTGGCCTTTGCCTTTCCACTCCTTCCGGTCTGCCTGGTTTTAAGTCCGCCCCCAGTCAGTCCCCACTCAGTCTTCGCAGCAGCTCTCGTCCTCCACTTGGCCTCTTGGAGTTCCTCGCCGGGGTGCTGACTAGCGGATATTTCTGCCCGGCTGCGGCGGCCCGACTGCCCTTTTGTCTTTTCTGCGTGACCTCGGGGCAGGTCCTGGTGCAGAGCGTCGCCAAGGACGCCGAGCGGGAGGCGGGATTGCCCAGACATCCTTCAGCGAAGTGCATGTGTGTTTGTAAACCATCCTTGGCTGTCGGGAGACCGCGAGGACCGGTCCAGGCTGCGGCGGAGCCGAGGGCTGGGGAGAGGCCGCGTGAGTGAGCAGAGTCTAGAGCCGTGCGCCCCCAGAACTGCGCGTCCGCCCTGTGCGCCCCCGCGCGCCATGCCCAGTTGCGCCGCGCGCTCCGCTACCGGCCTGCTGGGCTCCCGTGCCTTCTAGCTTCCGGAGTCCACTTTGATAGGGGCTAATACCTACTGAGCTCCCCTCTTCTGTCTCGTACCTTCGCCACTGGCATCGGATTTGCAGAAGCGTGCGTGGGATCAGAGGACTGCCCTCCCCCCCCACAACCGGCCCCTGCATCTTAGCGGGCGTTGGAAGCCCCAGCTCTTTTACCGCCAAGTTCATCCTTGGGAGACAGAAGACGCGTGATCTCCCCTCCGCTGCTCTTGGGGTCTCCTTGCAGCCCTGGCCAGGCCGATTCATCCTCAGGACCTAAAGTTGCCCAAGGAGCTCCCGCTCTGCCAGAGGAGGGTGGAGAGGGAGGTGGGAGGCGTGTGCCTGAGTGGGCTCTACTGCCTTGTTCCATATTATTTTGTGCACATTTCCCTTGGCACTCTGGGTTGCTAGCCCCGCCGGGCACTGGGCCTCAGACACTGCGCGGTTCTCTCGGAGCAGCAAGCTAAAGAAAGCCCCCAGTGCCGGCGAGGAAGGAGGCGGCGGGGAAAGATGCGCGGCGTTGGCTGGCAGATGCTGTCCCTGTCGCTGGGGTTAGTGCTGGCGATCCTGAACAAGGTGGCACCGCAGGCGTGCCCGGCGCAGTGCTCCTGCTCGGGCAGCACAGTGGACTGTCACGGGTTGGCGCTGCGCAGCGTGCCCAGGAATATCCCCCGCAACACCGAGAGACTGTGAGTATGCGCTCTTCGTCTTCCCCTCTCCCCATCCGGGCCGCGCACCCCTGCCTCCACTGGAGGAACCTGCCAGCTCAGGGTCCTGTGCCTGGGGCAGCCCTCGCTAGCTTTCCCAATGCGCATCCTGGGGTGGAGCTCTCCGGGAGGGCACTGGCCAGGGAAGGGCCACTGTCCAAGGAGGGGCGGGTCCGCTGGCAGCTGCGCTAGTTCTCCCTCCCCTGCTCTCGTCCCGCCACTCGCACTCCTTGCGGGCTAGTTCTCTGGGGCTGGGGAGCGGGTAGATAGGGGACAAGTACTGGAGGATGCCCGGGGCAAGTGAGACGCCACTTTGTTCTCCAGACTCCATAAACGGAGTCACCTTGCGATTGCCAGCACTCCAGGTCTGTTTCAGAGCCCAGTCCCCGCTCTTGTCGCAGGCTGGCGCGGAGGGGATAGCAGGGAGACTCAAAAGAGAAAAACTTGCCTTCCCCGATTTTGTGTCACCCTCCTCGGGGCGAAGGGTAGGAAGAAGGGGTCATGGAGTGCCTGGGGGTGCTTCTCACAGGTCGCGGGGAGAAGGGTGCCCCAAGACGGCGACACCTCGCATAGTAGCCGCGCGCAGCCCCCCCGCACCCCACTTCTGCGGGGAGGGGAAGACGGCGTCAGGCCCCTAGGGACTTGTCTCAGCGGGCGACTGCGAGGGAGGACCGTGTCCCATCCGTTAAGCGAAGTTAGCACTGGTTCTCCAGCGCGAACCAGCCCAGCCAGGTCTTACCACTGCGGCGACCCAGCGGCGCCTGGCCGCCCCCTCCGGCCCTTCCTGCTGAACCTCTGCGTCTCCATCCACCTTTCTGGCAGTTTCTGCGCCCCTTCACGTGGCAGCAGCTCCCCTGCCTTCCCCTCTTCGCGCTCCGTTGCCCGCAGACGTCCCCGCCTCCCTGTCTTTGCGAGTCTCTAATGAAGAAGTAAATGCAGACCCGGTGTTGATGGCCCACGCGCTCCTGATGGGGCGCTTCCAGAGTTCAGCGAAGTGGAGCATGGAGGCCGTTCTCTTTGTGAACGCCGAGGCCGCCGCCCCGCGCCAGTCCGGCTGCCCTAGGCACCTTCCGCTCTCGCGGTTGCGTGTGGGCCAGGAGTAAGCGAAGGGCGCGGGGCTAGGCCGGCAGGGGCCAGCGCGTCTGGACTGGTCCCGCGGCCTCTTTGCCCCCGGGGTGTAAGGGTTTCGGGCCGTGGAGAGGAGGAGCTCCGACCCGCACGTCTCCACCCGCGCAGCCCATTGCACTTCAAGTCGCCCTTCTTATCCAGCCCATTTCTCTGGCCCTTAGTTTTAAGGCCCAAGTTGAGCCCCCTTTTGCTTTGCAAATGGCTCTTCTACCCCCAGCCTCACCAGGTTACCCCTACTCCTTCCTCACCTCTCCGAGCTGGCCAAATCGGGGCTCTACTAGGGGTGCCTTGTCAGGATTCGATCCACATTTGTGTAGGGTGGTTGGTGGAGATTCATGTTATATCGAATAGCCCAACAATTTTAGGAACAAATGAATGGTACTCTGCTTAGCATGGAGAAGTGAGTTGATTAGAAAGGAAGAGAAGCCACGCAGAATTCTGTTTTAGCACTTGTCATTTCATGCTATTCGGAACAGTTTAAAGTTTAAGCACGAGCATGTCTTACTCAACAAAAAGGGAATGCACTTGGGGAGGGGGGGTGCGTAGCAACTGAATTTCAGGTCCTTGAAAAAATATACATCCTTATGAGAGATGAACAAAAAGTTTCCAGAAAATAGTTTACTGGGTGCTGACTTGTAAAATTCTATCATTGAAACAGTTTGAATACAGATTTCAAACATGATGTCGTAGAGTCAAAGGTGATATAGAGCTTACTTCTATGAAGAGCGTTCAAACCGCAGCAAAGCCTGGTTTTACTTGAAATGATTGGAACCAGGGCAAGTTTAGATCTTGACCTGAAATGCCAGAAAAGGAGATCGTGACTCCTGAAGGAAAAGTGCTGCAGAAATCTGAACAAAAATGTCAGGGCCTGAATACTATTTCCACTCTTGCCCCTGTTAGTAGTTTTCACTTTACAATCACAGCAGGGTTCCCTGAGCTGCAAATGAAGAGTTAAGTTTTAATACAAACAGAATTGTTGGAAGGTAAATGCCTATAAATGCAAGTCTTTGAAGTGCAGTTGTTTTGATGGCACTAATTTTTTTCTGTGCCTTAGGAAGTTTCGCCACGATGCTACCTAAGGATAGTGTTCTGAATTTTTATAAAATTTCTTCCTGAATAGCATGAGAAAATTGGGCATTTAACCTCCTGAAGGGAACTTTTTTTTTTGGGGGGGTGGGTTGCCTAACAATTATAGTAAAATAGCAGAATACCTGTGAAATTAATATACAATCCTTATAGAAACAAAAATGGAAAGGACTCTCCCATACACACAACACAACAAACGAAAACTTTTTTGTGATAATGTAACCACTTCATTTTCTTGTCATATGCCAGCAAGAATGAACTTTGTAAATGTGTTGAGTCATTTTAAAAATATCCTTTTAAAGGTTATCCTCTTCTCCTTCCTACATACTTTGTATACTACTTTAGTAATTGAATTAACTTTTAGTTCTGATTTACTCTAAACTTTACTTGAAGCAGGTAAACATAGAAATAAAATGGAACTTTCACTTTCTGGTTTTTCTCTTAGGGATTTAAATGGAAATAACATCACAAGAATTACGAAGACAGATTTTGCTGGTCTTAGACATCTAAGAGTTCTGTAAGTGCATCCTCTGTATTTTTAAATAATTTTTTAAGGTTGCATATTTTGAATCATTACTAGTCTCAGTTTTTATAACTATTCTGATGACAGTAACATAAAAATTTTAAAAGGTCATGGTTTCCTTTTTTCTGTGTTTATCATTGTACTACAACATTTAATAAGAATTGGGACTTTTATTTTAAGGTTGGAAGCATGCCATAGAACCAATAATCCAGAAATGACCTCAGATCTTTGTTATACCATACCCTAAGCGCTTTATGCATATAAAAATATTGAATAATTGTTTTCACAAAATGAATAAGTAATAAGAAACATTTGATACTTTTAGGATTTGAAATTAATAAAATATTTAAGTGCATCTGTATTTTATTATTAATAACAAAAGGATTCTTATTTTTTGCGAAAATCTAATATCAAGCATTAAAATCAACCATTCAAATTTTCAGCAGAGTTTATAATGGTAGGTATGTTGGTCATATTTTGAGTTTTTTATATTTTGTGTCTTTGTAGCTTCTATAAAATTGTTGCAATATGATTACTTCTTTAATTAGTGGGTTAAATTAGCTGTGAGTAAACCACCACTTGAGAGTCAATGTAATGTTAAATTGTTCTCGCCCACAGGATTGTAAATATTGACATCCCAGTAGCCATACAGTTTTGACCATTGTGCATTCAGTGTTCTAAGTTTTAAGAGACACATTTTGGTCATTACAAATTATTCCAGTTGCTGATGTGTATCCATGTCAGAATTGAAGTATGTGTATGATGAATTACTGTATTTTGATTCTTTGGTTAAGTTGAAAACCAGTGTACCAAAGAAAGCTATCAAAGCTTCAGTGTCAAGGATTACTCTTCAGATACACTATTAGTTTAAGGGTCAGAGTTTTGACCAGTAAATCTCATGAGAAACTGCATTTGTATTAAGTTTTGTGATACAGATACTGCTATTTCCCTTCCATGAGTTCACTAAGATATATTATTATTAAATTTGATATTGGATCTCAAATCAGAGCAAAATTTAACTTTATAAAGGGAAAGAGTTTACAAGTTTTCAGTTGCTGAATTGAAATTTATTCAGATGGTGAGTGGTAACATTAAGAAGCATGTTATATTTTGCATTTCAGTCAGCTTATGGAGAATAAGATTAGCACCATTGAAAGAGGAGCATTCCAGGATCTTAAAGAACTAGAGAGACTGTAAGTATTTTCAATTCCAAAGTTATGACAACATAACTGTGTTTTTTAAAAATACTTAAATTTCAAGCATCATGTCTTCAATTTCATGTCTTAGGTTTTGAAATTTTGCAGAAAAAGGAGGATGAATGAGTGGTTTTCAGGCTAATTTATGACAAATAGAGTTCCTGAATAAAAAGTTCTAACTTGTAATTAAGCTCAAAAATACAGTTACTTTCCTGAGACGTATTTCCTTGATAATCATTGCTTTGGTACTTAAAGATGTACAAGCATTTCTTATTCTTCATTTGATTTGTTTTATTTGCTCATATAGGAAGAAAGGTGGTACTTTTATTTGCATTAATGGTGCATTAGGGAAGAGAGAAGTTTTGCTATTGTTATTTTCATTTTCATGGTGGTGCTTTGTGTGTCATCAGTGACATTTGATGAAATATTTTATATTTTACTGATAAAAATTTACTTTTTTATATTTAGCGTGGTGAACATTGTTATTGTTAATAATTACTTTTCACAGTTTTATTTTATTCTGCACTAGCTTTAAAAATATTTATTTTGGAAAAATAATCTAAACATTATGAAAGTAAGAACTGTGTTATCAAATTGTGGTCATTCAAAGTTGGTTTTCTTCCCAAGAAGATTAAATGTAGACTTCAGATTTTAAGATATGTTTTTTACATATTACTTGAGGACTTTAAAAATGTTTACAGTATATATCTGCAAAAGAAAAAACCTCTGTCTGAAATAATTAAGATAAATTACAGACTTTGTAATTTGAAGTATGAATTGTATGTCTTACATGTCTTGATTATTCAGGTTTGATATGTTTGCATTTTGAAGGCAAAGAAAAGCTCTAGTAAAAGAAGCAACAATTATTTTAATAAGTTTTCATGCCTGCCTTAATAGTCACTTTAAGTAAAAATATTTTTTTTCAAAAAATAATAAAATCTAATGTTCATTTTAGGCTTAACACATATTCAGGTTCACTGGGCAAAAGGGCAGAAGTTAATTCCCTGTAATTGTCCATAAGTAGAAAAATGGTTTGTCCCCTTCCAAGATATTTATAAATATATAGACTATATTTTTATCACCTCAAGTAAAACACAGAAATCTCTACTTTACTATTGATCTTTCTCTATGTTAAATATTACAATACAAGGACTATAATTGTGGAATTCAAAATAAATTTAAAATCACTACTTTCAACTAATTTTAGAGGGAAATAAAAATTGGTAAACATTTGGTTGCGTTCATAACAAAGCTTATAAGTTCATAGCCTATCTCTAAATATATAAAAAATACTCTGAAAATATTTATTCTTTGATCTCCTCGATAGACTATATGATTAGCTAATTCGTAGTAAGTAACTTGCAAAGTTATTTTAATCTTTAAGAAAGCGTCAATATAATTCAAATGTTTGGTAAAATGAATAGATAATTTAAATTGTCATTTAAACTTTATGTTTTCAAGAATAACTTTTAGTCATCACAGGAAAGTATCTTGAGTTTGGTTGTTAACTTCCAAACCATTGAAGGAGTTTTGATGGCTTTTTATGCAGTCTGTTTTGGTTATATTGTTGTTTTAAATATTTTCAGGAACACTAGAACTAAAGAAACTTTCTCATTCTTTTTCAAGTCACTTCAGAGTGTTGTCTGAACTTTCATCTTGAATAAATTAACTTTTCCTAAAACTTATTAACCAGATGCTATATGCTCTGAAATTTGATTAGAGTTGTAAGTAGGTACTATTTTTTGACTTTTACTTCCTCTGGGAATGTCACTTCATCTCAGAACAATTTTCTGTTCTACTAAGACTAAGTCAGATGTTTCAGAGTGGGAGGAGGATTTGTAATTCTGAATGAAAACTAATATATATGCAGGACTTCTTTAAATCACCCCAGCTGTTGGCCAAGAACAAATATTTCATATTTGTGAGGAAAAGCTGAGAAAATTCCTTTTGTTTACAACTGCCAAGTCCATCTGATGGAAGCACATTGTTATCTGACCGCCAATTCATCTCCTTGGGACTCTGGAATTCAAAACCATTTCTTAGGAACATTGTGGATACACTTTTCAAATATTTATTTTTTTAAAATACATTAAATGGCAAGGCAGGTTTGCTAAGGAATGCATTCAAGTTATTGTGAAACAAACTATTTTAAATTTTGTTCAGTGTATTGATTTAAAAAATAAATACTAAAAAAAAAAAAAAAAAACTACCCAGAGAGTTCCACAATCAAACTGCTATGGCCTATGGTATATATCTTTATTTTAGTCAGTGTCATTAACACCAAAAAATTGCTTGCTTTTTCAAAAAGCTGCAAGAGACAATGTGAGAAACAAGAAGAAATCAATAAATTAACTTTTTATTACGTATTGTGTAAATTTATATGGCTTTTAACAATTTAGTTGTGAAATTTAAAATTGGAACTCAATTATGAAAAAGGTATAAAATTAGATTTATGTTGTAGACCCCATTTATATACTGCATAGTGATTTAATTTTTATTCCTTGTATGAAGAACAAAATAAAATAAAAGCATTAATTTTATTCTTGTGTAATTTATGGTTTTAAGTTATTTTCATTTTAAAATGATAAAACAATTCTAAATTACATTTTGTGAATATTTCATAGTTATATGTTTTTCTTTTTATTTTATTTTTTGTTGATGGACTTTTAACTTGATCTATAGAAAAATCTGAAAACAGAAGATAAAGATCTGTACCTTTTTAAAAATTCAGCTTTTTAATCTGCAAGAAACAGTCATGTTGTTGATTTGAATTTAATTGTAGCATGGAATGGCAAAGTCATTATTTGCGAATCAAAGCATTATAGCTATAAAAGATAGTTTTCACTTTCAAAGAGTGGATGAAATACAACATTTTCAGATAAACTGTCAAGAAGGAGTTAATAGTAAAATACCTCCTCCTTTCTTTCCTCCTCCTCTCCCTCCCTTCCTTCTTTTTTTCTTCCCTTTTCCTTTCTTTCTTCCTTACCTCTCTAACTAGCTCCTTCCCTCCCCTCCCCTCCATTCTCTTACAACATGAGATGACACATCATTGTCAGAATGTGGTTATGCATCACTGTAAAAGGAGGAAGTTGTAATCATGTCTGCATACCATGAGCACACATTATTTTCTGTTTTGACAGTTTGTTTCTGCACTCTCAGACCTAACATGTGCAGAGTCATATTTCCTAGAATGCTCTGTATTGCCAGCGGTACCTGTTTATCTGGGATGAAAATGAAGCCTTCAGAATGTGCCTTATATAGACTGTATTAGCAGGTCTCCTGTTGTTTAATTAAAAAATTTTTCAAATGAAATATACTCTACCTAGATGACCAGTTAATTCAATGGAAATTCGGATAAAAAAGGTCACAAATAAGCTGCAGTAAGAATCAGCACACTTAGGAAGTATATTTCTTTTATATACCTCAAGGAAGATACCTGTGTATATCTGCAATAAATTCTCCATGCAAAATTATTAATTTGAGATTTTTTTTGGATGCTGCATAATGTCCTAGAGGGTTAAAAAAATAACACTGGGACCCAGCAATGCTGTGGGCTTGTGTAAAATTCTCTTGTTCACACACTGTTTATGGGATTAGATACTACAGTCATTCACTTCTATTTTATGGCCTTTTAGGGGGACCCAGACCATGTCAGGGTTCCACTAGTGAAAATCATCTTCTTTTGAAAGTTCCTTGATAATACAAATGCAAAAGTATGAGAAAGTTTTTGAAATTTTTTTAGGGTTGTTATAGGACGTTTTATTATTTACTCCAAGACTGAAAAGTGAAATGCATATATGCCTAGGTTATGTTGGTAAGAATCAGTAGCATACTGTGAAAAGTCTTGGATATTAGGCTTTGTGTGAACACTGCAACCATCTTATACCCTTAAAATAAGAAAATTGTGGAAATAATAAAGGCAGGCATGTGGAGTGTTCATCTTTTCCCACCAATACTTGGTAAGTGTGTGCTTTTAAGACAAATATTGCTTTAACTTCTCCTAGTGTTAGTATAATTGGGTTTGAAATGACATTTTTTCCCACTAGCTTTGTCATTTGATACTCATTTATGCTTGAAAATGAGCTCTGAAAATATTATTATGATAAAGCCATGTAAGGAATCTTGAACAGTCAAGCTGTTAACTTAGACATTTAAAGTTTCCACCAAGTTGATAGAAAGAACATATTCTTTTTAAATTAGAAAAGTCTAAGTCCCTTTACAGTGGAGCCTACATTTGACTAAACAGTACATTCTAATGAGATGGTATGTAGAAGACATTTATTTTTTTAAGATGTTGCTGAATTAGTTCTCCCTGCATACACATACCACTCCTAAGCATGGGACAGACAGTGTGAGTGAGGCTGAGGAAGTATGATGTGGCAGGGTTTTTGTTGTAGGTCTTTACACATGAGTTCAAGTAGAGAATATGTTGTGGAACAGGTCTGAAAGAAAGCATCATTTATCCTCTGTTCATCAAGGATCTGGATATATTCTCTGTTTATCAAGGATTAGTCTCTTCTGACTAATCCGACAAGTTTATAGGCAACACATAACACATACCTTTTCTTAACAGAATGACAATCTAACGGTGCTAATCTCCTTGGAAAAGAATTCAAGCCCATCTCAAAAGAATTGTTTTCTGGTATCTTTCCACACAAGTTTAAAATCACAGCAGTCATTTTCTTGGAAAGTCTCTTTAAAGGACACGTCGAACTCTGTAACAAAGGCTGAGTATGCACATAGCATAAAATATAAATGTTCCAAAAGATATAATAGCCATTATATGCCAATGATGTTCACCTATTTGTAGCAATGTGGTCGATTTTAAATTAGGTTTACTGACGCTGGTCATAGAAAGCTTTAATCCCTGTGCACTGTTACAAGTTTAGCAGAACATTGAATCCATCTGAGAGAATTTCCCATGCAACAATTTTTATGGGCCTTGAAGTTGAACGGTGGTAAGAAGGCCCGTTTGCTCTTTGTGGACCATTTTATAAATTCTGAAGCAGTGAGGGTGTTTATTTTTCCCACATCTGTTTTGGGTCCTCTTTTGTGACAGTGTTTGCTGGATGCCATGTCCTTTATACCTCCCCTGAAATGAGTAGTTTAGTTTGCACTGTTACAATGTATTTGTGGAAGCAGCCAATGTCAAATATTTTACATTTAATTCCCTCTCTCATTTCTTTTGGATACCTTTCTGCTTGAATTGTGTCTTCTAGACTGAATTTCACAACTTCACATGGAAAGAGAGACATTTCTGCATGGACTTCATATATATTGCTGTTATCTTTTTTCAAACCAAGTGTTATCTGCTGGACTGGAAAGCATATTGATGAAAATGCTTTCAGAACGAAAGCTTGATAATAGGGCTGTGATTTGATCTCATCAATATTGCTTTATGATAATATTTACAGAAAATTATTTGGATGTCCTCTCTGCCATGTCCATACACTCTGAATACAGATGGACAGTTCTGGAGCATTGGCTCTTTGCTGCTGTTTGAGGTTCTAGAGTAAAAGCACAGAGTGTGGATTATCTAGAAATCCCTGTTCTTCAACATCTTATTTTATCTGCTGATGCTTGGTGTCTCATGGAATACCAGGCAAATACACATTGATTGTACTGTTAATTATGGTTTCTAACCAGATACAAGCTCCCCTTTCTCCTTTTAAAATCAGAAACGTTAGAAAAGAGTGATATCAGAAAACCTTTGGTTTTAATTCCACTGAGGGATCTTGATCACCTTGCTTCATCTTTCAAAACTTCAATTTCCTCATCTTTAAAACAGGGATAATGATTATATCTCATAGTGGCAATAAATAAGATAATGTACATAGCTTTGCAAAATGCTGGGCACAAAACACTTAAATAACTATTATTCTGCATTTCAACATACCTCTCATATTTCTCAATTGCTGAGTTTAGGAATTATTTTATCTTAGCTGCTAAAGTGTGTATATGATCCATTTGACTTTTTTACGACCATATTTACATTTTTAAAAAATGTTCTTCCTAACGTAGTATATGGTCAACAGAAGAGATGTGAAGAAAAGCTTAACAACCCTTCAATGGTTATTTCAGAGTGTTTCTCATAGTCTCTCTGAATATATAGAAAAATATCGGGAAGTAAGGGGATAAAAGAGGGAGCAATATTTTGCTAATAAGTATTGACATCCCTAGCAAGGAATACAAGAGATTAAGTTATCATTGATATCACCGCTGAAAATGTAAACTTTATTTTATTTACATAATACAAAATAAATTTTAAAATCTGTGCTTTAAAAGTATTAAAGTAAAAACATTTTTATAAGAGAAGTCAAAATTTACCTGAGAAGGTGGCAAAAGAGGGGGCTAAATAGTTTTATGCTTGATCATTCATGTGGGAGAAATAGGAGGTTAGAAATGGTAGGCTTTAAGGCAGCATTTATCAAACATTTATTACAGACCTAGCACGCTGCTAGAAACACCTTATATTTACATGTAAATATGGAGCACATATTTTACTGGCTTTGGTAAAACTGTTTTCATATTATGTTTTGAATTAGATGGAAGGTTGTGAACATTAACTGAATTGAGGTGAAAGTTGCAAAAAGTAAGAGACTATAACCTCTGCTAAAGGACAAGAGTCACAGACGCAGCTGGCAGATAATAATTCAAAACAATGTTTGTCAATATGTTCAGGCTGCCCTTCAAATTGAGGTTGTTAAGAATCAGTATTTCAGAGGCCAGTGGTGTTTTGTGCAATGCAGAAAGATCATTCACTCTTCTGAAAGTCAAACTTCAAAAATAGGTGGTAGCACAGAGCAAACAGTTACTGGAATCCTTTCTCATCTTTGCCCTTGGAGAAAGTATCTCAGAGACATACATTACACACCTTTCTGAAACTGTGAATTGGCATCTAGAGAATTATCAAGCATTTCTGGGATGTTGTGGGCAGATTCCATCGAGGGGTGATGACACATGACTTAGATATCACTATATCTCTGTCTCTCCTTTGATACCATCGAGTGTCTGTTCTCTGAACAATGATAATTGACTCACCTGGTCTGTTTAACAAAGCTAATTTATGTTGGCTCCCATAAATAATCCTCTGTGATATCTTTAATTCACTACATGCTGTTTCCTGTTCTGGAACCATCAGATTTAACTTCAACTCATTTACATTAGAGATCTTATTCTGATACGATCATCTTCAAGCTGTTAAGCAAATTTCTGTCACAATTAGAAGCTAGGCTACTTTTTCTCTAGCTCTGTTTAGTAATTGTTATATACCTTAATAGTCTTTAAAATAACTTTAAATTTTAAATAAATGCTCTTTATTTTAAGGATTTGATATCTGGTGATTGTATAAGCATCTATCCTTTAAAATTTTTCTTTAATATTTTGAAAGTTTTGCTTTTTATGTTAATGTTTGTATAACCATTTAACCTTAGTATGGATGGAAAAGAGAATAGAAAAAGTGGAGCCAAATGTGTATTGATACTGCTTTAATGACAATAAAAAGGAAACGTATACTGTTTTGTTGTATCCATATTACAACATTACTTACTGTTATCTGTCTTTTTTGTGTGATACCACCTTGTCTTATCCTAAAAACAGAAATGTATCTGGTGGGTTTAGACATATAAAGATCACTCATAATAACTTTTGTGAAATAATTATAAAGTACTTCAATTCAGAGAAGAATGCTTCGTATATATTTTCAGTTTTTTTTCTGAAATTTAAAATACCTAATTTTCAACAGGTGTTTAAAACCATGAGCTGAACGTAGAGCTAGCTTTTTTAAAAAATAAAACTTTGTTTTATTTACAATTGCTTAGTTCATAGATATTTAAGAAATGGATCAAATAAATCTATGTTTTGCCTCAGGGAATATAGGTGAAAAGGAAAGCTTCAGCATTATATTATTCTGAATTATTGTTTAGGAATGTTTAGACTGTATTTTTTCCAGAGGAGTGATTCAGAGGGTATGTTTTAGTGTCACACCACCTTTATTCAGGCCCTAGCTTTATGCCTTTGAACTGTGCACTTCTCTCCAGAACAGCAGTGAGAATTGTACTTACTTATGGAGATGTGGTGAGGAGTGAATGAGATAACTTGTATAAACCTCTCAGAATAGTGACCATCACCTAGTAAGCTTATTACTTACACAGTGAATTAGAACACATGTTAGCTATTAGTTACACAGTGAATTAGGAACCACTGGGAATAAGAAAGGGATAATAATTAAGAAAAAAAAAACACTTCTTGTATCCAATCTGAAAAATCTGCTTTCTCACAATATATGAAACTATACTGATGTAGACCCGTTAACAAGAAAGCTGGTAGCAGCTGTTACTCGCTTATATCTCTGAATTTGTTTAAACACATTGAATTCTTTCCAGCTTCTAGGTGATGCTGAGAATCACATCACCAAGGATGTTGATGGAATGGAAAGGAGGAAACTACTGTCTGGGGCATGTGAAAGCAGGTTTGACAGCCAGAGAATGGCATCAAACCCAAGGCAGGTGCCTCAGGGAGGATGCCAGAGGAATGTTGGCTTAATATAAAATGTAAATGCTAGGGCCTTGCTGAAATATATCAAAATACTAAGAGAACAATCTGTTCTCATTCAGCATTTCCTAAGAACCTACTAAGGGCCAGAGATTAGGAAATGTTGACTGAGAGCAGGCTGCTCTCTTTGGCTTTTCATATGGTTCAAAACTTACTAAGTGCCAGGGAAGAAGGGAGGGAATACAAAGATTTAGTCTATGCTTGAAGAGCTCACAGTCTAGTGGGAAAGAGACCAGTACATGAATAAATAGTACACAGTGTAAGGGACTCTTGCTTATCAAATGCTGTGGGGACACAGCCAAGAGAAGCACTAACTTTTTGTAGGAGAATCAGGGGAAGGTTCACAGAGGATGTAAGAAAGCACCGTTTGGAGAAAAGGAGAAGCACTTCATAAAGAGAACTGCCTCTGCAGGGCCCAGAGGCTTGCTGAGAATGCTTGCTCTGGCTAGAGAATAACAAATGAGGCTGGTAAATCTCGTGGTTTGGATTACATCATGAGAGCTCATTCCTGGTGTTTTAGAAATTGGAATTGGCTCTTTGGACAATGGAGGTCCTTCCAAGAGTGGTTTCATTCCTAGAAAAAAATCTCATTACCACCATTGCAAATATTTGTAATATATTTTTAGAGGGAAATACAACAAGGTAATCTGCATTTCATTGAACTTGTATAATGCTAGACTCTGGAAGTAAACTTTCTTCAGAATCATACATAACAGAGAACAAATAAATGAAAGCTTTTGATTTGACTTTAGATTTTACCTTGTTATGTGCTTCATTTAAAAAATTAGCGTAAGTGGGAAGTAAATTCACTCCTTTACCACTAATTTTACTATTTGCCCCTACTTGTCTTGGCGTACTTTTTTTATTAGTATGCATTTTATTAAGGCCTGAGAATGTTTCTGTAGATGACCAGCTTCTTTCTGAGTTCACATAAAGTTATGGTGCCATCACTGCTTCATGGCATTCTTAGAATGGAAAGAGGTTCTGAAGTTTACCTGGTCTAGCTTCTCACTTACAGGATTTTAAAAAATTATATCATTTTCCAAAAAAAATTCATAGCCTCTGCTTGAATACATTTTGAGATAAGGAGTTGAGAGTTTCCATTTCTTAATAGCTAATTCTTAGAAAGGTCTCCTGTATAATCGAATTTCCTAGGAGTTACAATCAAAGGGCCCATTTCTGCCCTCTGGAGACTAAATAAGTGTAATTCTGCATCTACCCGATGACCTTGCAATATGTCAAGATTGATGTGCCCTCTTTTCCTGCCCCTTTTAATATTTATCTTTAAAACTTAAGAAATACCTCTGGTTTCCTCAGTGTGACATTACTTTCTGGAACTATATCCAGAAACTATACTATATAATATGCCTCTCCTCCTCTCGAGCTAGGCAGCTTGTAAGTCATTTGAGTGCAAAATGTTACATCAGCTCTTTATCATTTTATTTAGATTTGGGAAAAACAGAGAAATAGACAGTTATTTTAAATTAAATGTTATATTGTACACTGAAAACAGATGGGACTGGGATATGACTACATTAGAGATAGTATTTGCCCACTCTTTTCTTTAATAGGTGTGCATACCAAGCATCAGGGCTTAAATTCAGTTAGAGTTGCAATCACACTCTTTTCTAAAACATTTAAAACATTCCAAATTACTTAGACATTTTAAAACATTACTTAAACAGATTTGACGACACTGTTAGTTATAATACTGAGCCTTAAATTCAGTTAAGGGTTGGAAGCTGTGGGTTGAGGTTTGAGCTCTGGGTTGGTATTCTGATTTTGCCTATGGGACAAATCATGCTGACAATTTCTCACACCCTTTTTTTTTTTTTCTTCCAACTAAATGAAAAGCTAAGAAAATTGAAATTCCCATCTCCCCACAATTCCTTGGCTGAGCTTGTAGGCCAATTGGGACTGTGTATGGATTATTTTAGACACCATTCACTGCGGTATTTCTGCTGGATGTTGAAGTCACCTACCTTAGGCGCCTAAGACTGAGTCTCAAAAATCCTTTATTATTGTGTATATTCTGGTTGACTGATGTTGCACAGGATTTCAGTTTAAAGTTTAGACCCCAGTAATCATCATCTTAGTAAGCACAATGGAAAACTGCATTAAAGAGTCATGTAACAAAAGGTGTAACCAACTTTTGATTTGCAATGCTTGAATTCTCTTGAATGTCATTTCATTCTTTTCTGAAATACAGGATGAGGCATGACACTACCAAATCACAGTCTCATTGTTGGGTATTTTCTATGTAACATAAGCTTTGTTTTTGTTTTGTCAAAAGGCGTTTAAACAGAAATCACCTTCAGCTGTTTCCTGAGTTGCTGTTTCTTGGGACTGCGAAGCTGTACAGGCTGTAAGTAGACGCAAATAGTTATTGTTGCTTTGGGTAGTACCTTGTGTTTTATTAAATGTATTTTGGATCTGTTTCTGTGTGCTTTCCTGGAATCTATTCATCAATAGATTATTCGATTAAAAGTTTGTGTTTTTTCTTTAGGAAATTTATGATTTGTTTTCTAGTGGTTCCAGTTGTTTTATTTGGTTAGGATTTAGCAGTTTATGTATGTGTTACGGAAATTGGATTATTATTATTATTTTTGGTAATGTGATGATGGCGAGATTTACCTACTTTTTAATGGAAATGTTTGATTAAGTTCTGAAGGGAGAAAATTGCTACTGTGCTTCCTCTTAAGAGGAAGTTGGCAGTGTGTTCTTGTAAAGTTGAGATTTTTAATGTCAGCTTTTTTGGTATTGTTTCTGGGCTCAAGTAGTAGTGTTTATTAGTCCGAAAATATTATTATAAGGTATTTAAAGAGGGCTGTAAATTTCCTCTTAAATGTTTCCTTTAAAGCCACAATTTCAGCCTCTGCAACATGAATGACTGTATGGCAAGGTTTTCATATCAAATACGTCATAGACTATTAAAGGAAGTAATTCCTTAAAGGAGCATAATGTGAGTATTAGGGGGAATCACTTTTTCCTCCCTGGAATGCTTTTGCACTGATCTAATGTGTAATAGTGAAAACACATTTTTGAAAGCATTTAAAATGAGATTTTCAGCCATATGAATGACTTTGTGCAGATGGGAGATAAGCTACAAAGTTTTGGAAAAATAAATGGCAATGATTATTGAGGTACATGCATGTTGTGAAAAAAACTGCTGGGATATATAGAGTAAATTGCTCCATTAGCCCCCACCTGGATGGTGGGTGTCCCATATGGTACTGTTTGTAGAGAAAGTGAGCATATTTCCTTTTTCTGAACTTGTCTTTGTAGCCTACTAGTTCAATGTGGTTATCAATTCCAGAAGTGGGAGGACTGTCCTCTCACACCCTTCACCCCCAGGAATAGCCAGGATCTTTGTTACGTCCTCCTGAAACCTTAACAACCTTAACTTACTATAGGGAGATATTCCCCAGCTGACATACCAGATCTCTCCAGAGGCTTTCCTGACTGTGTTCCTCTAAGGATAGCTAAAATCACCTGGTATTTTTCTCTTCTTTTTTGTGTTCCCTGCTGCACAATTGGACCAATTTAAGTAAATTTAAAAAATAAAATGAAGAAACCTCGGAATTGCGTTTTTAACAAAAATTATCTAATAACTATTTTTACTTAGGAAATAGGATGTAGGTTTGCTATAAAGATTATATGTGTGCATATCAGTAGATAATTCTATCTAAATATTTGGGCTTAGTTTCTAAAAAGGGCCATAGAGTTGGTTTTGATAGTATTTCACTTTCAGCTTTAGTTATTGGTAACTGAGGAGATTTTTAAGGAATCGACTTGGATTAATTGCCCCAGTTTAAGGTAGTTTAATCCATTGCAGAATCCCTCATCAGCAAATTATATTCTGCTTGACATTTTGCCCTCTTTGACAGTATCTCATAGCAGACCAAGAGATTTTCTTTTATGTTTTGTTATGATTTTATAACTTTATGCAGCTGCTGTATGAAAAAAGACTTGAAATCTTTAAGTGAATTAAAGAAACAGAATCCATAAACCTATGACAGCATTTCCTAATTAATTAAATGCGTGTTGGAAAATGGGGAAACAGGCAGCTAGAAAATGTGTTCAGATTTTTTTATGTGTCTTTCTGGCTCAAAGGATTTGTCCTGGGGACTAATAACAGCTAAAACAGTGTTTGTTAGGTGGAACTAGTTACAAGAGGGATGTGAATATTTTTATGTTTCAGAAGTTGTATAACTTGATGGCCTAGCACTCAATATTGACAAAGTGTATCCCTTAACATGAGATTTGACATCAGATTTAGGCACTGGATGTACATAGAAAACTAGAGGTGGAATTTTCATTTGCATCCTCACATCAGGAATCTTGAGTTAAGGAACTGTTGCTTCATCTGAATGAGACTTAGGTGAATTGTTAAGAGTGCTTTTTCTCTCGAGAGGATAAGTTATAAGCTGCATGTGACCACTTGTTTATGATGGTGATAATTAATTAAACAACTGCCATTGGAAGTCTTTAATAAACAAAGGAACACACGCTTGTGAAGCTCACTACTGGCTGGTGTAATTATGAAAAGCAAAGGTACAAGTTCACATTTTCTTCATGTGATGCAGATGCCAAGTAGCTCACCTGAAACAAATATTCTAGCAGATGGGAAAATGTGCACAAACCTATATGCACAACATCCTTTATAATGCTCATTAAAAACATATTTTTTTTCACAAGAAGGACAAGTAACAGAACAAAGGATATGGAATTTTTGACAAATAATGGGGAAAAATGATAGGACAAGGAAAGTATTTGATAGTTGATATATATATGATTGTTTTATAAATATATGTAAAACAATATATAAGTATTCTATAAATATACAATATTTATAGAATATATATTTTGACATTTATATAATATATAATTATACATAATATATAATATATATTTATATGTAATATAATATATAATTAATTTATATATAATATTTATATATAATTTATATTTATATATAATATACATTTATATATATATTATATATATGTATATAGCAAGCCATAGTTGCCCCTACTGTCTAATGCAGTAGAGGCATACTATATGCAGAACTCATAAAAAAACAAATTTAGGATTTACTTCCTCTGTATAGGTTGTTCCGAGATACGAATTAATGTTTCAATTTCTTTATTTTCTTAGTTATTGTATACTTTATTCATACTTAACACTATGTTTTCCCAGGTATATCACTAATAAAAAAGGTTACTGGTTTAATACATAGTTTATACACTGAAGTTTGATTTTTCGCATTGTTTGCTTAGATTAAAGCTAGTTGGATATACTGCACATTGTGTTGCTTTTCTTTGAGCTTTGGAATAAATAATCACCATTTGACTAGTGGCTGAAAATAAGATGCCAGGGGAAGAAGCACACATGCTTTTCATGGACTCTAAATGCAATATAAAAGAAAAGGAGGGTATAATGTATATGAATTATGATTCGACACGCTTGGTTGCTGCTAGCGGCCAAATATGCTTTTCCTTTGCTGTCTGCTCCAATTTCTCTTTGGACGGGTTGAGAGAGCACTACATGTTCAGGTCAAGATGTTTGCTCAGAAATAGTAGTACAGTTGCAGCTGTGTTTGTTGGAGTAGGAGACTAGTTTAAATAGCATTACCATTTATCCAGTCCATTAACAGAACTCTGTAAAATAATACCAACTCTGCATAAACTACAGGACAGTGTAATAAAATTACAAGCACTTGTTGACAGATGGAAAGTGCAAGTAAAGGGAATCTAAAATAAGGGACGATAGGTTGGAGGTTAAAAAAAAAAATAAGCCAGCATGAAGTTTTCTTAACTTATAGACTCTATCTTCCCCCTTTGCTCCTCCTCCAAAATCAAGGTTGCATTTTTATTATGAACCTAAGAGTAGAGGAAATTATTTTTAAAGAAATCTGGAGCTGGTTAACTGAAGAAGAGATTGAAGGGAATTTTGAAACAGTTGATTATAATTGATTGAAATGTATGAGTACTAATACAAATCTTCCTGATAAGTGTAACCTTAAAAGAGGCTTAGGAGTAAGTGATTCACACTTTTTGATGAGTTTGCAACTACTAATCTGGACTCATTAAAGAGGAATTTCATTGGTAGTACTGCGGTTAGACATTTGGTTATAAATATTTGTTTTGTGGTTTTCGGTTTATTTCTTTGAGTATATTATATTTACTGAGACTTCTAACATAAGCTTAAGTATCCAAAGCACTTTTTAGAAACTCATTTTTCACTTTTATCTGCCAAACCAAACCAAAACTAAACAAACAAACAAAAAGAACTGCATCTGTCCCAGGGACTCATTTTCTCTACTTCTTTGAATAAAAACTTTTTATTTCTGGTTCTCAAGTGCCATTCATTATTCCCCAGTGAGTTTTGGAGCGACTAAATTATCTGACATTAGGAATGGTATTTTTAAGGCCAAGGACTCTCTTTATGGCCTAGTGAATACTTACCTGAGACAAATAGATTTTGACTGCTTAATTTCATTGGCCAGGTCATAATTCATTATCTGTCAGATAGGATCTCAGATTCTCAAAATTGCTTTTGATAACTATAATGAGACTTAAGAGGAAAACTTAATTTTTTTATTAAGATAATCAATTAATTTGTTCAGCATAACAAATATATATAATTAAGCTATCTTTATTTTCCTTTCCATCACTGCCACAGAAGGAGACTTAGCTTTTGTTTGTTTAATAGTTATAAGAGTAACACATGCTCATTGTAAAAAAGATCTAGGAAAATCAGAAAAAAAAATAGAAAATAGGAAGTAAACATTATCTATTATCTCACTACGCAGATATAGCCATTATTATACTTCTCAATTATTATCTTAGAATTACTTTTATGATTATATATATAAATGCTACTTAGACGTGTATGATGAAAACTTTTTTTAATATCCCCAGGGTCTAGTATAAGGCTTGACCTTTAGAAGCTCTCATCAAGTGTTTGATGTATTGAATTAAATCTCTGTTGGGTTCAGGGTTTGTAACTTGAATGAGCAAATAGTAACTCTGGGACAGCTTTATAAATAATGGAGAACCAAATTAAATTTAAAGGATAACTTGGTCAATTAAGTGTTTGATTCCCCTAGGTTTCTCAAACATTGAAGTGTTTCAGTAGACACAACACAATCAAAATGATCCATTTTTCACCTAAGCAAAATATACCTTAATTTAATAAAATGTTTTATAAAACTAACTCCCTAGTTCTTGGATGTCAGTTTAGTCTCATAGGTTTCTTGGAGTCAACCATGAAAGCAGGATACAACAGAGGAGCCCATGTACAAATTTCTCTTGAATTAATTTCTACCAGCTCTGATTAAAGTGTGGACTACTAGAGGTGTCAGGTGCCATAGTTTCCTGCTTCATTTTACTCTTGGCCTGTTTGGCCCCTGCCACAATAAATCCGACTGTGATTGTGCAGGAATTGCAGGTTACAGTTGCTACGGTTACTGTTGTTCAGCCAGACCGACATCATTACTCATCTAGCGTGCTGCCATGATAGCTACCGCTGATTTCTGTTGCTGAGACTGCCAAAGAGCTTCATGTGCTACGGGTGAAAGTTCCGTCGAAGGTGGCGTCTGTGATCTAATTTGGTGTAAGGAAACACTATCTGAATTATATACTGATACTTTGCTAAGGGGAACAGATTGACTCTGTATCGAGAGAGAAAACTTAGAAAAGGGTTCACTTTCAGTGATTAAAACACCAAGTCCTTCATTACTAAGGTAACTTTTTAATTACTTATTGGGCCCAAGGGACTCTGTTTTTGCCACTTAAAAAATAGAGGCATACAAGGAGTATTGCATTTAAAAAAATTACCACTATATAACCAAAACTTTATTTTCAAATAGATAGACAACAGACTTGATATATGGGTATCTGAACACAGCTCAAAATAGCCATTACCACTTGTCATGAAAGAAAGAAAAGTGCAAAGCCCTGAGCAGGACCTACTTTTATTTTATTTTTTAAATCAACATGTAATCCTGTGATTTAAACGTCCTAAATCCAATGAAGATTAAGATCATATTTGAGATTTTGCCAGATCTAGTGTTGATGGTTTTTACTTCAAAGGGATTACTAATAGACTTGTTGCTAAAGAAAGCTAACAATTGTCCGGTTTCTGCTGTTACCAACACACGGATTGGACCTTCAGAGTGTGAAATCTACAGCATAGCTCACAGAATAAGAAAATCAAATGCAAGAATGCAAGAAGGTTTTTGTGGGTTTTTTTTTTTTTTCACTCAGCTGTACTTATTTAAACGGCTGCTTTCACAAATGCAAATGTTTCTAACTCCACCAACAAGTACTCATGGACTGCCAACTTGAATTTGTAGAATACTATGATCGATGCTCAGAAGGGAAACTAACAAAATATGTGGCTCCATATAATATGTGGTATTTGTGGGCCTCAGCTGTTGCTAACAACTTACCTATACTGCGTGAATTAATGCCTAGAGAGTTCATTGAGAGTGATCAAATATGTGAATTTAAGTCTATCATGTTCATGTAAAAAATATATCATATACACATCATCAGGTAATATTTTAAAGTTTTTAAATAATGAAATTGCCACTACAATCTCAAGGTTACAATTTTGGGGACTGAAATTTACATAAACATTATTTCTAGGAATAAGGGTTGGTAGGGTTTTAGTTATATTTAGGTAATTTTAATGTATTTGTATTATGTTTTAAGACACTGAAATCAATTTACTTTCTATCTTAAGGGAGGTTGTGTAAAATGATAGTGTTTAAATGCCTACTCAGATATTTGCGGTTCTGTTAATTTTGGAAGTCAGTAGACAACCACATTGTTGAGTTTTCTTATCTGTAAGATGGGAAGGGTCACACTATTTACTTTCTGGGGATAGCACAGTAAAATTTAGATTCCGTATTCAAAAGAACATTGTAAATTTTCAAGTATGATAGAAATTATATTTATATTATTGTCATGCTTTCATTGCAAGCAAGATGGAAATAATAGTCACTCAGATGTCCTTGCAACTTGCCCTCAGTCAGCAAAGTTCCTGATACGATTGCACAGCCCTCTTGCATTTATCCTTACTGTAGTAACACATAAATATGTGTAGTCACATTAATTATCTTACCACAGCAAATTGACCTAAAATGTGCATTTGTACCATGTTATTTCTCTTTACTTGGCTGCAGAAGGTACATTAGGGCCAGGATATTCTTAATGAGATCTCTTCATGCTCTCCCAGTTGATGATTCATATAGTTTTAAAATTCATCTATAAAGTAAATTACAGATAGAAACAAAAAGACTGTGACTCAGGAACTATTTGTTAGTGCATATATTTAGATTGCTGTTTTAATGATGTGTTTTTCTGAATGACAAATGAAGGAAAAATACAAATGTTAGAAAATGCTGAGTAAACTCCTTAAACTATAGGTAAAGTATTCTGAAAGTTGTTCAGAAGATTTACATGTGTTGCTAAGGAACATTTTCACTACTAATAAAAATTTTGTTTTTAAAATAATATAAGATTAATCTGTTAGCCTTATAATACGTACATATGATTTGATCTATGGAACATTGTCATCTTTATATAAATTGCATAGGTGATTTTAAGTGTATTTTTAGACTACTAATTATGTCAAAATCCAGTAAAAATTGCAAATCTTTTAGCACTTTAAATCTAAATAATGTTATATTATGAGACAAGTTTGAACCAGAAGTCATTTTGTTTTGTTCTTTTTTCCACAATTCCAGTACTTCTCAAAGTAGCATAGATATATATGGTGTATATCCACTCATTACATGTTACCTATAATAGAGTTGATTATAATCACTGAATTTTTTATGGAGGGTTAACCTTAAAATATTTTATAAATTTTGATATAAGAAACCTTTGGATGGAAGTTTTAAAAGAAACTAAATCTTAGAGAAGGAAGCAATGAAGAGTAAAAAGACCGGTCCTTGACAACACCCATGGCCTAGGGTACAGCATAGAGGTGTGAAATGTTATTAAGAGAACATCCGTGTCTCTTGAAACATCCCCCAAATGAAAGTTTATAGCAAAGTATGGCAACTTGATTTAAGTGTTTAAAACAAAACAAAACAAACAAACAAAAACTTAAAAGAGAAATAAGTAAATCTGGAAACAGAATTGGAAAAAATAGCTTTGCCCCATCATGATAGGTTTCTTCTACTAGTGAAAGATTAAAGCTCGAAGTATGTGAATAGCTGAGAACAGCACAGAGAAAGGTTGATTGCTTCCCCTCCGACAGTTCCAATTGATTGAAAAAAGCCTAATTTAAAGTTCTGTTTGTTCTATGTCTTAAACCATCAGAATTCTCTTTTGGGACCCGAGGAATGCTCTGGAGGAAAAAGAATCCAAGGATAAAAAGTCATTGCAAGCCAACAATTGTTCCTAATCCTCACAAAATGCTGGAGAAATTAAATTTATTCTTTATTGCTCAAAGTGTTACCTAGGTCACTGGGCGATGGGAAAATTGGACTGGAAGTCGAGTAGGCGCAAGCTTTGTTTTGTGTCTAGATGCTTAACCTTAGACACGACAAGGCATCTTAGAGTGTTGTGGGAACTTGGTTCAGAGCATTAACACCAAGACTTTTATTACCCCGGATTTATAATAGGCTGTGCTGTCAGGAGATGAAAATGTTGTGTTTACATTTCAGTGTTAAATGATCATTTAATTAACACCTAAGGGGAAAAAAAACTTGTGAAATTCTTAGCAGCTTTTATTGTTGGTTTCCTGGGAGGTTTTAATATCCAAGTTTCATTGAGAATTTTTTGTAAGTAAAGACACAAAAGACATTATAAACTTTTAAAGGAAGACAAACAGTTTAACCTTGACCCTTTAAAAAAATATTAATTTAAATTAAATTTTAAATCTGGTGTTCTTCTCATAAGTTTCTAGACTAATATATTAAAATACATTTTGATTGGACACTACTTTTGTGTAAACAGTATATAAATATTATTGAATTTACATTATACATTTTCTAGGGTAAAACATTTGAAATTACTAATTAGTTTATCTTAAGAAGTTTAAAATGTTTAGAACACTGACTTAAACATTTTGCATCTGTTAAACTACCACTGTAGTTACATTGTTTAGAATCTGCCTCAATGTAGGTATTCATATGCAAGCATATTCTATTGGTAAGTTATGTCATTATTCTATTATTTTTAATCATTAATTTGGATATAGCTACATCATGATGAAAGATATATATATATCTTTCATCATGATGTAGCTATATCCAAATTTATATACACACACACACACACACACACACACAATAGGGAAGAATAATGCCATTAACCTTAAAACTCAGATTCACTTAATTAGAAGTAACTAAAAGATTAGCTGTCATAAAATGCTTTTATTTACTCTTGCTCTTTTATGAGACAGTTAACCAAAAAGGAATGGTCTTGAGGCAGAGTGATAACATTTGGAAGATGTAATGTGTACTGTCAAGAGTAGCTGCATAGTTAGTAACACTTTAAGGATACCTTTCTAAAACTATCTTTAAAGTTTACATCTTTTTTATTCTCATTTTATCTGAATATGAAGCTTTATGTTCAAATATATGAAACTTAAAAAAATTTACCGGTTTACATGCTGTTAAAGTAAAATCTTTCTTAATTTTTCCAGAAATGAACATGTCATTATGATGTAGTCTTTTTCTAAATACACTGTTTATATTCACACTGAAACAGAAATGCTTATCTGGTTTTTTGTTGTTGTTGTTTAAATTCAAATGCCTCAGGATAAAACCCACTCTCTGTCTTATTCATGATAAAGAAGTGCATGGAAAATGGAATGTTGTTAAAATCTCTCAATAAAAAGCCCTGCTTTTAACTAAGGATTATACCCTCACTTACAAAACAGTACTGAGCATTATGTAGGCACTTTGTATGATGTTATATGCTCTACTTACTTCTATCAAGTTTCAACCTTTCTGCAAACTTTCCTCATTTTTTTTAACACACTTTGATCTTTTTCTTCCAAAAGAGACTTTTCTACCCAGCCTCTTGTCACAAAAACCCAGAAATAGGAATATTGCTTTAAACATTTTATCTTCTTTACCTAAGGACCAACCTTCTGGTTGAGTTAGTTGCAAGACAAAACAAACAAACAAAAACAAACACAAAACATTGTCCAGAAGTATAAAAGAGTGAAAGACAAGAGAAAGAGAGGAGTAACAAAACCTGGTTATTTAATATAATGGATAGCCAGGGTATTCTAAATGGTATAGTTTATCATACCAACTGATATTCCAAGCCAATCGGGTGATGCCAGTGGTGGGGGGCGGTGGGGGGAGGGCATGTGGAGGGGGAAGCGAGAGGTGGGCATACTGAGTGCTTAAGAAATGTACAGAGGAAGAATAAGTATTTAGGGAAATTATAGGAAATTCCATTTAACGTAGATAAATGTGTTTCTTTTATATTAAGGAAGTCAATGCTGTGCTTTTATACGGAGAAAGTCAGTGTTAAAATTTCATACATTCCTTTTTGGAAATCTCTGCTCAGAAACTAAAAAATATTTCAGTATTTATTTTAGATAAACTCTCCAGGCTTGCCTCTTAAAAAAATAGGAATAACTTCTAAATACAATCTGTGCTAACAAATATATTTGACACTTACTCTAAGTCATTTCATGTATTGAGGTTGGGAAATAAAATATCTAGAAATACTCTGTATTGTACTTGGCAGTGATTAGTTAAAATTAACCTCCCATTCATATCACACTCTTTCACTTGGCTTTGATGACCCACCCTAATGTAGTTCTGCATTACCTCTTCAACGTTATCATGCTATCACAGCAGATCTACGGCATCTCAAGCAAGCAGATTTTCCTGTGGCTGCCTGGAAATTCCCAGCATTATTTCTGGACTTCTTTCTTTCCTCCTTCCTCCTCATATAGGCCTCAGCTCCTCTACTAAAGCTTTCTCAATGGTTTTAGTTACCTCCACATGATCATTCATTATAATATGGTACAGACTATTGATTCTATGGTACAGTATAATGTGGTACAGACGATTGATTCAGACCGCCTGGGTTTGAATCACTGAATGTGTCATCTTGGGAATATCACTCAATTACCTGCCAAGTGCCTCAGTTTTTCCTTGTGTAAAATGAGGATACTAGGAGTATGTTTCTTATGGAAGTGTTGTGTGGAGTAAATTATTTCCTAAATGAACTGAGCTTACTTTGGTACTTGGCATATAATAAGTGGCATGTACTTACTTTTTTTGCTTCCTTTTATCATTAAAACTGTATCACTGTTTCCTGTCCCATATAATGGGTTGTCACATATAATTCTTTAATCGTAACCTGTGTGTTAACTTTGCCGAGATTCCTGTCTTATATTTGTCTTTGTTTCATATGTAGCATCTAGCCTAGTACAGGTTGGCTAATAAATATCTTTTTGATGGAATAGTTGGAAATTAAGCCTGAGAAAGACACTACCAATAGATTGAACTTGGGATGATATATGTTGAGGTGTGAAAAAAGCACTGAATCAGAAGTCAAAAGGCTTTTACAGCCGGGCAAGGTGGCTCACGCCTGTAATCCCAGCACTTTGGGAGGCCGAGGCGGCCATGAGGTCAGGAGATTGAGACCATCCTGGCTAACACAGTGAAACCCCATCTCTACTAAAAATACAAAAAATTAGCTGGGCGTGGTGGTGGGTGCCTATAGTCCCAGCTACTCGGGAGGCTGAGGCAGGAGAATGGCGTGAACCCGGGAGGTGGAGGTTGCAGTGAGCCGAGACTGCACCACTGCACTCCACCTGGGCGACAGAGTGAGACTCTGTCTCAAAAAAAAAAAAAAGAAAAAAAAAAAAAAAAAAAGGTTTTACTTGTTACATTCCTAGCTCTGCTGATCACTAGCTGCAGATGCTGAGCAAAGATACTGGCTTTTTTTTTGAGGATCAGTTTCTTTGTTTATATATAAGTATGTAGTAAGTCAGATAAGAGAGGGACCTTGCCTAATGTGTTCACCATCATATTACCAGAATTTAGCAGAAGGCCTCTAAGCCTCTAGGGAATGTGTGAAGATAATTGAGGGAAAGGAAGGAGATCAAAATACATCTAAGATGTGTTCTCTCTGTTTTTCAAAAATTTACAGGGAACTCTACACAGGCCCTGGAATAATTACGGTAGTGGAATTGTTCATGGTAGTAAACCAGGAATTAGATAATTAGGTTGTGGATAAGTGATTTGAGATTATTCTCTCTACTATTAGCTTACATTTTGAATGGCTTTGCTATTAAATGTGAATTGTTTGAAGGCTTATATTAAAAAAAATGTTTTTTTTTTTTTTTTGAGACGGAGTTTCCCTCTTGTTGCCCAGGCTGGAGTGCAATGGCGTGATCTTGGCTCACTGCAACCTCCGCCTCCCAGGTTCAAGTGATTCTCCCGCCTAAACCTCCTGAGTAGCTGGGATTACAGGCATGTGCCACGATGCCTGACTAATTTTTGTGTTTTTAGTAGAGACGGGGTTTCTCCATGTTGGTCAGGCTGGCCTCGAACTCCTGACCTCAGGTGATCCACCCGCCTCGGCCTCCCAAAGTGCTGGGATTACAGGCGTGTGCCACTGCACCCAGTCGGTTAAAAAAATGATTAAAGGAGATTTGATGCTTATGCCTTATTAAGTGGTGATCTTGATACTTGATAATCTCTCAATATGAGGTAAGTGGTGTACAACTGAGGTAGTTTTAATAATCACCTGTCTCTCAAACATCGCTAGTGGTGGCATGAAGAAATAAGTTAAAAATTAAACAGGGCAAATCAAGATAATATAATGGATTTGGTTAATAAAGGTTTATATGTTCATATTTGTGTTATAATATTTTTTGTAATAGGTTTGAAGCAGGGACCATCATTTTCTGTAATTCTCCCTAGGAAATGCATTGTGCACCCTGGACAATTAATTTTCCTGACCTTTTGAGGAGAACAGAATGTGTGGAACCTGAATACCCTGAAGGCAAAGGAATCTGGAGTCTGTTTCTAAGAGGAGAGCTTCCCTCTGAGTTGGTGTGGGTTTTCTTTCCCTCTCTTGAAGGGGAATGAATTCCACACCTAATGAATAGTTTCAAGGAAAGTTGTTAATCAGGTACTCCAAGTGACCACCCTGGATTTTTCTTTTATTACACAGGAACGTGAGGGAATGAGAAAGCAACATAGTTACATTTGATAAAAGGAAATACCCTTTCTCCTCTCCCCTCCCACCACACCATTCCTTGGAATTTAGTTGATGTGGGAAATTACTGCAGCAAATAATGTGTTTGAAAAAGCAAAGTTGTGTGAATGAGAATAACGCTTGTAGCTACAATAATTATGTTAAAAAATCACAAGGTATATCCATCATCATATTTCAGAGCAAGAGTTTTCATCTAACGAGGTTGGAAAAGAATTTTTCCTTAGTTCTTGTCATCTCCCAGGGAAGCATGACATGCAGGAATTACTGTTGTTACCAACATTATATTTTGTTCTTTTCTGATTCATCAGAACCTTTCTGTTGCCGTAAAATGGGAAACTTCACCAAAATCAGATGAAGAACTTCAAGTAAATGTGACAGAGGGGTAATAATGAACTATAAATATAATTGAATTTTATTCAGATGGACAAATGTTATTCTTTAATCCTTTCCCATTTAGAAGCCATACTCTAATTTAAAAAGAGAAAAGTGGTCTCTAATTTAAAAAGAGAAAAGTGGTTTAAAACAACAACATTAGAGTCCAGATATTTCTCTATTTTCTAAATTAAGCCACCTGGGTTGAAGAACACTATTCAAGTGTGGGTAAACATGTTTTGATAAAAAGTTTTGTTATTTCCAAATAACTATTATACCCCCAATCATCAGTGTGATATCTATTACCAGATACTCACTTGGGTTGTTTTTTTAAATAATATGATTCAGTTTTAGGTTTTTAAAAGTATAGTTCTTATCTTCAATTCTCAAGAATATGTAATACCTTTTATTTATTACTATACTAATTTTATATTATATTTCAAAGAAGTGATACCTACAGTGTGCACTCCAGTGGTTCAAGAGAAACGTGTTCTGTGGTCAAATGTGTTGGGAAATAATGAAAGTCATATCACCTGTGGTGGCTACAGTGTACACTTGTGTGTTAATCTTAAAGGCATACTACAATAAATAAATCTGTTTATCCTTTTAAAATTTGTTTTTCAAAGTTATTTAACTATAGAAGCCTCTCTTCTTTCTTAACTATTCCTATTTATTCTTGTTAATCCAGAGAGCAAAACCAGTCTTTAGCTTTTCCAAAGAATAGTTTCTTTTTATTACTTCTGATTGAGATTTTATTAAAGACCATTTAGGACATATGGGGTTGACATATATATATATATATATTTTTGTGGCAACGTTGTCACGTGTAAGACTTTTAATAGTGCATTGGCTTATAAATCTATTCTTTTCAATCCATCTTTGAAGGTGAACTTGGCATTCTGTTGTAGCCTTGAAAAATAGAAGAACTTAGCATATTTTCTAACAATTTCATTAACTTAGCACCACTATTTGCTTTAGGTATTTGTTTATATGTGTGTGTTGCCTGTGTGCATGCGCGCACGCACACACACACACACACACACACACAAAGCCATTCAACTACTATTTTAAGGACTTTAACATTTTATAGCTTAACTCTCTCTCTCTTCCCTGCCTCAGCCAACTGAAGCACCAGAAGTCCTTTGTGGAACACCTGCTGTGCACAGCATTCTTTAGCAACACAATGAGGTGTGCATCATCTAAGCTGGTGTGAACTTGCAGGAGTCTTTCTCACTCTATAGAGAGGGTGTTGGAGCCAAAAGCTTTTATGTACAATTCGGAGATGATTGGTGGACTTTGAAATCATTGCAAAACTAATTTGTTCAGTATTTTTGCCAAGACCAATCTTTCCAGTATTAGAAGACAAAATAACTTAGATATGAAGGTTTAGACACAGGAATAAAAACAAATGGAAGAAATGATTATAAATCTCCAAAGGCAACTTTTAAAAATACACTTGAATGATGCTTCTCACCAGGACACTTAATATTAGTCATTACTGAAAATTACCATCTCATCTCTTAGTTCCCCCCAGTAAGCTGCTTTGGGGCCACCAATTTTTATTTATCGTTAATATTGAGAGAAAAGATACAAAAGAAAACAGAATCATAAAATTAGAGTATGACTCAATCAAAACTATTTCAAAGCTTGATATTAAATAAACTATAAATAATTTACTTCAAATTATACCCAATATTTGTACACATATTTAATCTTCAGCTTTTACTGTGCCTAAAGATCTATTTTTAATTAGTTTCGGCTCCCTCTTCTTAAAGAAGCAGAATACCCAAACCCTCCCATTCCCCTTCCCTGATCTATTCTTCTTCTTTGGTTTCCATACCATGTATATATCATAGTGTGTATTTTGCTTATGTTGTCTGTCACTTCCAATTAATGTGGAAGCATTGTGAACGTAGACAGTAACAGTAGATGTACAAGAAATACAGGTTAAGTGAGTGAATGAGGGCCTTGCAACAACCTGCCAGAATTGGAATCCTAGCTCCAGTGTTTACTAGGTGGGCAACTTGCCGCCATTCAGAGAGTGCCACCACCCTGCCTGGAGAGTGGGGCCCCTTTCCTTGTGTTGCTGTGCAGTACCAAATGATGGACGCCTTCCCATATGCAGATGTTTTCACTTACTTTTTAGCATAGTGAATCCACAAACCTCTAGCCTAGGGACTTAAAAATGTGCTGCTTTAGCATATTATAGAAACTCTAGCATATTATAGAAACTGCTAATTCTTATATTGTCTTGATTAGCTTACTAACCAAATTATTAGCTAATAATTGTCATTATTAGCTTACTAACCAAATCCCTTCCATAGGTTATACATTCTGTGAGGGTTTGGACATACATATGCCACTCCCTTCACCACAGGGCAGTATTCACATGCACTGGGTGCTCAAATATTCGTAGGTTGAAGGAAAAGGGTAGGGAGAACAAAGGAACCACGGAATCATCCTTCATGGTAAATAAGCGAAAGACAGCATTTGAAGCATTATCTTTTTAATATCTTTGCATATGTTCTTTCTTGATAGTGTTTAAGTTTAAAAAGAATAGCCAAGTGCACTTGTTCAGTCAATATATCTAAGCACTTATGCATAGGGGACTTTTTGTACCAATTTCTTCACTGTAATATATTAATTCTGTTTACAGAATCCTGAAGAAAGGGCTGTCCTACAACACCTTTTATATTATTTGTCAGTTCTCTTCCAATATTTTTACCCATTTATGTGTGTGAGAGATTTTGTTTTGCTGAATTTGCAAATAAAACAATATTACTACAAAGTTGAAATTGTTAATGTAGTAGGAAACAAATGAGGCAGATGGTTTAGTCTCATCATTTTGTGTCTTTACATAGGTTGCTAAGGGATAGCTTACATCATTTAGTGTGCCTCCACAGTTCTTTGCCATTCTAGGGCATGTACTTCTGACATTTTTATTAGGCTTTTGTGTTTGGTCACTGTATTACATCCAGCAATTTATTCCTTTCCACTTAAATTGTCTTCCCTGTACAAGGGGTGGAGAAGAATTCAGTGTCTGCACATAAAAGGCCATTATCTTATCTTAGCAACTCCAGCCATTCACTCCTCTGTGAATCATGACAGCTCAGCTGGGAAATACAGAACTATATCATAAGAGGGCAAGATCATGGGAGTGAGACAATGATGAGGCCTATGACATTGGAAGGTGGTGAGTTCATCATCTGCAACAAAGATTAACAACCCTTTGCTGAGCCTGACCTGATAGGCCATTTAGTGGAAAGACCAAAGCTTGCATCCAGGAAGTGTGCTCTGCCTATGATCTTGATTTACCTGTAGCTTGTAAAGACTACGCAGGTGATCTCATTGTTATTTTTCTTGCCCCAAATCAGAACACCTCCTTTATCAGAAAACTGAGATAAGCACACTGACACTGATACTTCATATGTATTGCAGCAGGCAGGCTGTAGAGCAAATACGTAGAAACTTTTGCACTTTACTCTTTTATTTTTATTTTTTCTGAGACAGTGTCTTGCTCTGTTATCCAGGGAGTGCAGTGGTGTGATGTCAGCTCACTGCAACCTCTGCCTCCTGACTCAAGTGATCCTCCCGCCTAAACCTCCCAAGTAATTGGAACTGCAGGCACACATCACCACACCCAGCTGATTTTTGTATTTCTTGTAAAGATGGTGTTTCACCATGTTGCCCAGGCAGGTCTCAAACTCCTGGGCTCAAGCAGTCTACCTGCTTCAGCCTCCCAAAGTGCTGGGATTACAAGCATGAGCCACCATGCCCAACCTGCGTTACTCCTAATACAGTCTTCATTCTACAAAGAGAACTATTTTCTGACTGGAGGAAGTGGCGATAGTGAGGATGGAGTCAGTTGTGTAGCTCTCATAAAATGAGAACATGATCCAGAGGCTCTTCCAAGTGCCTTATTTCTATTAATAGTGCTTCATTCGTTTTTCAATAATTTGAAAGAGAACTAAATTACAGACGAGAAAACTGACACCCAAAGAGATGATGTAATGCCCACGTGGCAGGCTGGCATTTGAATACAGTGCAGTGTTCTTTACCATGTATATTAACTGTTCTGGGGATAAGAGGGTCTTTTAATTAAATAAAAACACTATACAATGTATAATCCTCATGGTAATCTCTTTTAAGTCCTCACCTCACTTTATGTATTGTTAATTGTGCATAGGTGCTTACAGGGAGCTTGTTATCTCCTCTCTCCTCCGCCCTCATTCCATCATTTTCCAAACTTGAAGTTTAATGTCACCCTTGGCTCCTTTTCCCTTCCTTAGCTCCACTTTCAACTTCTGTCAGTTCTACCTCCACAGTTCGTTCATCCGTCTTCTCCTTTCCCTCTCAGTAATTTGCTTCCTAACTGTACTTCCTGCTCCTGTATTTCTTAATCTATACAGTCCTCTGCCTAATGGCCAGAAATATCCTCCTAAAGTACAGCTAGGAGGCCAGGCGCGGTGGCTCATGCCTGTAATCCCAGCACTTTGTGAGGCCGAGGTGGGCGAATCACCTGAAGTCAGGAGTTCGAGACCAGCCTGACCAACATGGTGAAACTCTGTCTCTACTAAAAATACAAAAAATTAGCCAGGCGTAGTGGCGTGTGCCTACAGTCCCAGCTGCTCAGGACTGAGGTGAGAGAATCGCTTGAACCTGGGAGGCGAAGGTTGCAGTGAGCTGAGATCATGCCATTGCACTCCAGCATGGGCAGCAGAGCGAGACTTCATCTCTAAGTAAGTAAATATAGCTAAGATCACGTCCCTTGCCCAAAGATCATTTTGTATACAGGCACAGCAGTTTAGATTTAATAAAACATTTTTCCATGTATTACACTCAAAGGTACTCTGATAAATATGTATCACCATCTCAGTTTTATAGATGAAATAACTGAAGCCTAAAGTGGGTAACCCACTTACTAGCCCACCTTTCTAGGCCTAGTAAATAATAGAACCATTATTTTCCTGTAAACTTACCCAGCTGCTGTTATCTAAACTCCTACGCTGGCCTTCAGGTTCTCTAAGTGGTCTCAAGCTATTGTTCTTATTTCCTGGTGTTTTCTCACTGTACATGGACTCGAGGAGTGACTCAAGGAAGCTAGCTACTCTTGAGCCTATGGGCATGCCTCTGATATTTCTTCTGCCTTCTTCACCAGTAAACGTGTATTCACTGCCCAAGAACTAGATCCCGCCTTCTCTGCTCTACTGACCTACCTGATGAACCCAAGAAACTGTGACCCCATTTATGAAATCAATGCCACAGGCAAGCAATGCTCCCCATTAGGAAGCCTCTCACAGCGGAGAGTCTAGCAGAGAATATCCCTCTTCCCTGGAGTGTTTCTTCCTGCTCCTTCACTGCCTGACAACACCTCCCATCCCCTTTTTTGTTAATGGGCTGTCTTATACATCTCAAAGGAATGTTCTAACAGGGTTCATATTTATTTATCTCATTATCACCTTAGGTCTTGGTCCTTAGTTGGAACTTTTTTGTTGATGGAAAAACTGTACCTGATAAACTCAAATGTGTTTTTCTCCTGTGAGGCTTGTTTGGAGGGTGTGATCTGAGCCTATTCGCTCTTCAGTTGTGCCTAGAAGCATCTCTCCATTGTCTCCATAGTTTTATGTAACAATGATCGTATAGTGAGTATATCCCTATCTCTCTCCTTCTAGAATTCAAGCTACTGGTGGCAAATTCTAAGTATTTTTCATCTTTATGCTTCCCACAGCACGTAATATAGGGCTAATAAGCACATAGAGCTGGATAAATACTTGCTAAATAAATTCAATAAGATCTTCTCTTAAAAACAATTTTCTTTAAAAAAAACTATGTATTGATATTTAAGTTTTATAAAGACTTTTCATTCTTTTCCTCCAAGTCAAATTTCTTCTATTGAAACAGAAAACTTGCTTTTGAAATGAAACAAAATTTCAGTAACATGGTATCTGATTTTTAAACAGCCCATATAGTTGGAAATAAGAGTGTGTTTATGTGTGCAAATTGGTAAGTCGATAGAATTTCCAGGTAAACAATCATGGCTGTTATTGTATGCCATCACGTTTATTATGGAAACATATTATTGTAATTTATCTGGGAATTTAAAAAAATGGCATGTGAGTCAGCATGCTGTGGTACAGAGCCAAGTTTTTGTGGGCAAACAGGGTGGGATTCCGATCTTGGCTTCAGCAGTGTGGTGTGTAGGCCTCGGTTCCTCACCTGTGGATGGACGCTCCTTACCTCATTGGCTTGTTGTGAAGATTGAATGAGTCTGTGAGGTCAGTGAAGTGCTTACACTTAGTAAATTCTCAATAAATATTCGCTATGATGTTTTTTATTAGAAACACTGGCACATTACTGAGTGCATGTGCTCTGCACATGTGCATGACAATGAGGAAATTTCCCTTTAATTTCTGAAATGGTGGGTGATGATCTATACCCAGGATAATTTTTCTAGTAAATCAGCTTATTGGGGATGCCTATGGATAAAGCCCTTCACTTTTAAGGTATTCCCTTTAATTTAACAATAAGACATAAAACATTGAAGTATACAAAATAAATGGCTATGGTTAATGGATTACCTGCAAATAAATGACACCTGTCCAAATCTGGCTTCAATAATAAGGGAATTCATCACTTTACAAAAACAAGAAGTTCAGAGGTAGGTCAAGCCATGGCTCTTAGTTACTTTCTCCCTCTTCATTTCTCCAGCCTCACTGTCAGTGTCCAAAGGCTTTGCTCCTGGTGTCAAAACAGCCATCAGTGTGCCTTGTGCTTCCTGGTTCATAGTCAGTGAGACAGAGAGGGGAAGAAGGGAGGGCTAAAGAGAGCATAGGAGATATCGCCCCTCAGGGTGGACTTCAAGTCTCTTTTTTCAATTGAATTGAACCAACTTAGGTGAAGTTGCCAAAGAAAGGGCGTGCGTTGATTGATTTAAACTAGTTGAGATACGTCTCTAGACTTTTGCATGGTTGTGTAAGTGAATCAGGTCAGGACTCTAATAGGACAGAGAAAGGTGGGGCAGGGGGTGCTGATGGATGTGGGGAAGTAACCAACAATGTCCATACTCTCCAATTAAGAACTTAAATTTTAATGTTTCATCTGATTTTTGCCACAGGAATTTGGATCAGTTTTCTGTTACAGCATTTTTAATTTTTGTGAATAAAATGGAACCTCTTGCAATTTGGTTTCTTTGTGACTCATTTCCTCATAGAGGGATAATAAAACCCACATTTCCAGTTTTGAGATGACTATTAAAAAAAAATCTGTGTATGACCCAGTGCCAGCAAGCCCAGCTTGCTTTTTGAGTAGTTACTATTGTTGTTGCCATTGTTATTTTCTTGGTCAGGATGTCTTAATTTTATTTTGTCTCGTCTAGACTCCAGTTTTCTCTTCCCATATTTTTACATTATGAATCCACATAGGTGCCTTATCACCTCATCCAAGAAAAAAGCCCATGAAGGTGTGTTTTTTTTTTTAACATTTTATAAATTATTTGCTCATACAATCTCATAGAGTTCTCACAGAAACCCTGTGGTGTAGATACTATCGTGCAATTTTAGAGATCTCTTTATCTTCCTCCTTTAAACTATGAGCTTCATGAGGACAGAGACTTTGTTTTGTTTGCTGTTGTATCCTTAGTATTCAAAATAGTATATTGCACAAGGTGGACTGGTAGATGCTCGATCAGTGTTTTCTGAAGAAAGGGAGAGAGGGGAGGAGGGAGGAGCCCTTTGTGACCTACAGAGGTTAGAGGGCTTTCCCAGTTTGTGACATTCTAGTTAAGTTATAAATCCTCATTCGTAGTGGGCCTCTGAGGCCTGTATACCCTGCCTCTCTACAGCTTCATCTTGCTTTCTTCACTCTCCTGTCTCTCTCTGTGCTCCAGCTGCACAGGCATATGCAGTTCCTACGATATGCCTCCCTCTGCACCTCCACAGGGTCTTTGCACATGCAGATTCTTTAGCCTGTGGAACTGCTTGCTCTACCTGCTCATCTCCCATTTGCCTCCCTACACCTGGCCATTCTCCCATATCCCTGCTTTATTCTGTTTAGATCCTTCATATTCCAGCTTGAACATCACTTTTCTGGGAACCCTTACCTAATCCCCCAGGTTAAACCACGTTCCCTTTATACATCCCCACAGCATCAGGATACTTTCCTCAACTGTTTTTTAATACAGTCAGCCTTTCATGTCTGTGGGTTCTCCATCTGTGGATTCAACCAACAGCAGATCAAAAATATTTGAAAAAATGAAAAAGAAATGAAAAATAACCATTAAAAAATACAAACAAAAAACTATACAATATAATAACAATTTGCATAGCATTTACATTACATTAGTTACTATAAGTAGTTTAGAGATGATTTAAAGTCTATGAGAGGATGTGTTAGGTTCTATTCAAATACTAGGCCATGTAAGGGACTTTGGCATTCTGAGAGTTTGGAATCCCTGTAGCCTAGAGCACGAGGTCCTGGAACCAGTGTCCCATGGATACCAAGGGACGACTGTATGTGTGTATTTGTGTGATTACTTACGAATACTCTTTCTTCACTAGAGCTTGAAAACGGATAGGTTTTCACTCATCATTGTTTTGCCAATGTCTGGCATATGGTGGTTGCTTGGTAAATATGTGTTGAATAAATGCCAAAAAATACTGTTTTGTCAGCCTATTTTCATTTTTTTTTCTGGTTACACTCATGATTTGCAGAAGAAAGGTTAGCATTTGTATTAATATCTTATTTTTTTCCGTATCATTTTTCATAATAACCTATATATCAGAAAATCATAAAGTCTGCAGAGACAGCTTCTGTGTCCCTAGCTTAAATTATTATGCCCGTTTCCTTCTTTTAGGGCTAAGCTTAAAATTTATCTTCACCGGCCTTTACTCAGTCAAGCTGGATTGGGTGTCCCTCCCAATCCAGGGGTGGCCCAGCATCCTGTTAATGTGGTCAGCACCCAACTATTTTTTTTTCATCTGGCTCTCCACTGAGCTTAAAATTAGAGACTGAATTTAGTTCGATATGTTTGCCCATTGCCCAGCGCAATGCCTGGCATATTAGACACCAGGGATACCTTTCCAAATGAATGAATTAATAAATGCATGTCTTGCACTTGTGTGATATTCCTCAGATATCTAAATCGTTCCTGGAAAAGCATTCAGTAAATAGTTGTAATGTCATTCAGTGCGTTCAGTGTGGTATGCACATTCTTCAAGGATTGTCCAAGTTAATCCACTTTTTAGTGATCTTATCACTGGAGTGCAGATTGCACACTACATACGAGTGTTTGGCTGAGGAGGAGGAGAATGGGGCCTGAAATCCAGCATGCACTCTGACCATTATGGTATGTCTGCCCCTAAGAAACCTCCTATTTTTTTTTTTTTTATAGCAATGCTATGTGTAATTGCATGGTCCTAAATGTAGGAAGAAAAATGTTAAGAATTTTCTATTTAAGTTCTAGTCGCATTTCCTCTCAACTTTGAAATATCTCTATTTTAAAAATTGTATCGTATATTGGTACAATAATACTAATCTATATAAATAGAAGTAATTTATAAATGGTGAAGGCGTATGTTCAAAAAAGTTTTGCTGATGCAGTAATATGTGATCAAAACAATTATAGAAAACTTTGATTTAATCTCTAAGCCCAGTGCCATGGTGGTTTCCAAAAATAATTTACAGCTTCGTTTTGATCTCATTTTGAGATGCCTGAGGAAGGGGCTGAATGATCTTAGGGTAGAAACATCCCAGAGCTCCTGCGCACCTCTGTGTGTGTGTGTGCATGTGTGTGCATCAGTGAGTCCTGTGTGTATCAGGTGTTCCTGCGTATGTGCTGAAGAGGAGAATGGATAGACTATGGCTGGACTATGGCTGAGATTTGTCTTCAGGTTTGATGCAAATCCATCCCAATGCAGTCCATTTTAGGGAAAACAGATACACTAATTTCAAGATTCATTAGCCAGTTCTCCTTTCAGATGAGTAGTTTATGATGAATTCTCTTTTCCCCATTCATTGGCTTTCTCTAAATTGTAGATATGAAACAACCTCTTCATGTCTGCTCTGCCTCTGGGATAGAAATAATGAATTGTAGGTTTCTAATAAAAGAGACACGTTTTGTGTCAGAACATCTTGATTAGAATTGTTGCAGCCACTTACTCAACGTGTGACTATTTAGGAAAAATAATCATTCTGAGCTTTAGTATTTTCTTCTGTAAAATGAAAGTAATATTAATTAATTCATAGATTTGTTATAGCTACTTGGGAGGCTGAGGTGAGAGGATCGCTTGAGGACAGGAGTTTGAGAGTAGCTTCCTGGCTGATATAGTGAGACCTGTCTCAAAAGAAGAAGAAGAAGGAGAAGGAGAAGGAGTACTGAGAAGGAGAAGGAGAAGAAGGAGAAACACTCTGGCATAGTACTAGGTAGACAGTGTTTATGGAAGTTTTTTAGTTTTGAGCTTTAGAAGTCTTTTTTATTAGCAATGATAAAATCACAACTGTTTATGTGCTGTCTGATGTGATGGTTACTTTAAAACACATGTATTATTTCTCTATATCAAACTCGTTAAAATAAGATTATTTGGTTAGGAATTAGCTAATGTATTTGTCTGTCTTTTGAAGAGTGACAGCTTCCTAGCTTTTTCTTTTTTCTTTATTTTTTGGTCTACTTGAAGCTGCCATATTTATTATATGATTGAGTAAGGATACAGTGATAATGTATTATATGACCGAGTAATGATACAATGATAATGACTCCATCCCATGGTCTGAGTAATTTTGCAACATGTGGGTGCCACAGGACCGTAAAGCAAAAATCCATTCTGAATGGGGTATCTGCGAAGGCAACAGAGACTTCACTTTAAGTGGATTTCTGTAGTTTCCAAAGGGATGAGAGGGGGAAAAAAGTCTGTATAGAAAGAGGGGGGAATAAAGTCTGTATAGAAAGGATGACTTAGTTGACATGGTTAAAAGGTGTGCTCATTGACTGGGAAAAAGTTCATAAGTTTGCAGTATTAGGTTAAGGAAGGAAAGTCCATTCAAGCTATTTTAAAGACTCTGAGATGCCAGGCTAAGAACTTCATTCAGACGTTATTTGATAGGCAGGGGTGATCTGATTAAGATCATGCCCTGGGAAGATTATGACTATGAATTGAAGGAAACAGACTGGAAGCCTAGAGATTAGTTACAAAAATAATACCATGGTCCAAAGTCATAATTCAGGGTGTAACTGTTAGGAAAAGAGGAAGGACATTTAAAAAGATATTTGCAATGAATAGCTGTTGTATATCGTATGGTGGGTTTGGGTGAAACTAGACTAAAATTTTTAATAAAGCCTAAATAAACAGCAATGAGCGCTGGTTCCCTCAGCGTTTTGTTTGAGGTACTAGTGATTGTCAAGTGAAGTTCTTAACACATAGTAACGTGAACTCGAATCAAGAAAGGAAGAGCATTACTATTTTTTCAGGGTTTAGAATCAATTCTTAGCTTTCTTCCTGAAACCATTTCCCATCTTCTACTATTTGAAGAACTAGAGGCATAGATGTATTAATGTGGCCTTTATTTTTCTTATGAGAATAAGAAGGATAATACACTTCTCATGCTGGAAACTACCTTATAAACTTAGGTGAAGAGACAGGTGTCAGATATATTATGTGACTTGCCCAAGATCGCCTGGCCCGTGGAGGGAGAACCTTCACTGGGCTCAGGGATGCGGGCTTCCTGTGTGAAGGTCCTCCCAAGACTCCGTGCTGCCTGGTCTTTACCTGGTCCACGGACACCAGTCCTTTTTTTCCTTCTTTTTTCTACCATTTAATGGTGTTTGCATTTGTCAATATTTAAAGACACCTACCTGAAATTCACAGAACCGTATATGATGGTTCTCATTTTTGTTTGTTTGTTTTTCATCTTTAGAAAGTACCCACGTATTGTCTGGGTGTGGTGGCTCATGCCTGTAATCCCAGCAGTTTGCGAGGCTGAGGAAGTTGGATCACTTGAGGCTAGGAGTTTGAGACTAGCCTGGCCAACATGACGAAACCCTGTCTCTACTAAAATTGCAAAAATTAGCTGGGCATGGTGGCACATGCCTGTAATCCCAGCTACATCATGAGGCTGACGCACAAGAATTGTTTGAACCCAGGAGACGGAGGTTGCAATGAGCCAAGATCACACCACTGCACTCCAGCCTGGATGACCGAGTGAGACTCTGTCTCAAAAAAACAAAAAAAAAACCAAAAAAAAACAAACAAACAAACTAAAAAAAACAAGAAAGCGCCCACATAATAAAAATGTTGCGCTGGGCACTATATAAAGCCAGGTAAATATACAAAGGTCTCAGCCTCCACTGTGTATCATGTTTCATACACAGAAGATTATATCCTGAAATCACTGGAGTAAATGTCGAAGTATCAGAGTGTCAGTTTCTCCCCCATAAATTCTCCGGTTACACTTAGAAAGTTTTTTGTTTTGTTGTGTTTTGTGTTTAGTTTTGGCTAATAGTTTTGGCTCTAAGAGGAAGGAAAGGAAATTCACATTTTGTTTGACACTTTTACGAGAAGTTATATATGGCCTTTTAATTTATACATGTAAAATTAATTTGTAAAAGCAGCTATGATGTAATTTATGGATGAGAAAGCTGAAGATTGACTAGCCTTGTTAATGAAAGGTAGATAGCCGTGGTTGGAATTCATGTCTTCTGAGGTTCATAAAACAGGCCATCTTTTAAATTGAGAAGTGACATCATAATAGCAACATGGGCAACCTGAAAGGCAGTCAAAGAAAAACAAGGAGGGTATTAAAAGGTCTGAATGGTATATCACACGAGAATCAGTTGAAAAGACTTGCACTGTTTAGAAGAAAGAGATAAAATGAGGTGCTACTTAATCAAAAATTTTTAAACAACTGAGGTGTTATCCTTTCAAAGAAGTATCAAAGACTAGTTAGCTCAAAAAGATGAAAGTAATTTGATATTGGAAGTGACTTTCCTTTCCAAGGCCCATGTCAAGGGTTTGGGGCCAGGTATTTGGCAGGACTCCACTGTTGGGAAGATTGCAAAAGAACCTTGCCTTAAACATTTATAATTTTAACCTTTCTGCCACTGAATTCCTTTTAATAGTGAATCTGATACAAAATAATTACTTATAAAATAGATTAACTGGAATTTCTTTGCTTAAAGCAAGGATGATAAAGAGGCCCCTATTCTTGAAAGTTTTCCAGGGCCCCTCTCTGATACACTGTGAGTACAATGATTTTAATTTGAAAAGCTTTGTTGGTAAAAATGATTTCCAAATTCCATTCCTGTGGAAAGATGTTAATTTAACTTTAATTTGAACAAAGTCGACTTATGCTAACAACTCTTAATTTGGTCATGACTTTTGGAGGAAATCTTCACTCAGGTTTGGGCAGTGAAGTTACTGCTAAGATAGTTGCTCAAGTGAAGGGCAGATGACCATCAGCTATCTTAGTAGTAAGTCAGTCCAACCCAACTCATTTATTGCCAATTAATCCAGTCCCTGCCTCATGCCCCTGGAAAGGTACTTGGGCTTGCTGAGAAGTTATTCATCCTGATAAACTGAAATAAAACAAAGCAAACTCATAATATTTTCAGGATTTCAAGGAAATATATTGAAAGATTTTTGCTGTGCACAATGATTTATTTCTTTTAAAAATTTAAAATTGATTCTCTGCCGAAAAGGCATAATTATAAGGGAATCTATAATTGCAGCCTTCATTTCTCTTGAGTACTTTAAAAAAAAATAAGAAAGGAAAAATGGAAGGACAGATATTATTAAATAAAGTGTTACTAGCATCACATGCTCAAATTAACATGTTCTTTGCCACAGTGCTCTGAAGGAGATATTTGCACTTTATCTGTATGATGGCCAGTGCCATATATGAAATATATCCAATCCAAGAAAATGTCTGGGAGTCAGAAGTATGTTCAGACAAGTTTTCTATCATGTGTTGTCTACCAGCCTTTTACATACTGTAGATATTCTAGAAAGACTAACAATCTAGACAAATTAATTTCTCCTTTTGTTATGCTTATGAGAATAAACTGATTAAACAGTTCTTATTCTCTCTGTGTAAATAGAGACATAATAGTTAACTTACTGCTTATTTTATTTTCCCACATACTTACAATAATTTCAAATGTTGAAAAATGCGGAGAGCAGAATATGGCATTAAGCAAAGAGAATAGAATGAAAAATAAAGCAGTGATCTGAACTAGAAAAAAAAGTTTTAAAAATGTAATTTTTTCAGTTACACAAAAGTTACCATGGCATTACCTTTCCTTTTGTGTCTGTTGGTGATTTAATTTAGTAGTTTTAGAAAATGCGTCTATTGCTGTATTTAAAAATTCTAATTACAGCAATTGGTAAAGAAGTTTCCAAGTACAAGGGGTATTTGTAGAGAACCTGTAGGACTGACAAGTGATTGACAGGTAAACAACCCCACTGTGGCCTTATATTCCATTCTGTGATGTTGGGCTATAGATACTACATAAGCCTCAGGAAGTAACCACCTTCCAATTTTTATTAAATGCTTGGCGTCGTGGATGTAAACAGTATTGTGCCTTAGTTGACTAAATGTGCCACTTTCTTTTACACCGCCACACCATCCTGACTCAGTGTGATGGAATATCTGTGAAAGGAACAAATGGGAACTTTTCTTTAATGCGTTTAACTGAATGTATCCTCCGAAAGAAAAGCAAGTGCAGATTTCATCAAATAAATTGAAACCGTCTAAAAGTGAATGAAAGAGGATAGCATTTCTAACTTGAAATGTTCTGTTTATGACTTACTACTGCCAGTGTGAAATTGCCCTTTCTTCTCTGCTAATGCAAAGGCTGACAGCTCAGCATGCACACATACATTATGTTATGCGCAATCGGAAGCTCTTGAGCTTGTCCTTGAACATGCTTTACAGTTAACATATCTTGATTTTCAAAGTGCCATTTTTTCCCCTGTTTTGAACCCAGACTTTCTTTTCCTTGCTTCTTTACAAATAGTTTCCTTAATTCATATGCATTTCTTACTGTACTTCTTGGTACTCATTTCTTTTTTGAAAAATCTTTATAATAGCCTGCTTTAATAAAATATTTTAAAATAGTTAATAAAATTGGATGAATGCTGTCATCAACTGTGATTCTTTAAGAAATAGTTCATATGTTTACTAATAAATTCAAAATTAATGGATTTGCCTCATGTGAAACTTTGTTTTCCTGGATTTTAAAATGTGGAAGCAAGTCTTCTTTTTGTAACCATTTCATATTTTTAAGATGTTCTAATGATTGCCTCAGAGTCTAGAGGAAAAATCTTATGAGGGTTTTCCCCCCTTCCACTTGAATGCTAAGAACTTGGATGTTTTGAATGAGCTATTCGCCAGCAGATGAAAAGTCATTCCAGATAAATGAGAAACCAAGTACAGTAAAATCTGTGTTTTCTAACCAGCAAAATCTGGAAAATCATAATTTTTTGATTCCACAGGCAAAAATGTCAATCTAATAAATAGGCTAACTGAAATAGGGTTGGGTGACTGTGATGAAATTTAAGTTGTTAAGAGATGCAATATGTGTTCTTATTACTAATTTTTAAAAAAATCTCATGGGTTTTTGTGAACAAAAATGATATATTTGTGTAAATCATGGCATTTTCCTTCCTTTTCTAGACCATGAGGAAAAACAAATAAGAGGTAAAAAGAGGAGATCAACACATGAATTAACTCTGAGTTATCTGTAATGGATACCTTGTCTTCATAATGTATCTCATAAAAGTTTTAATACCAGTGTATTCCAAAGGTTTGCAAGTTATTTAGTACTTGGAACATGTTTTCCCATAGAAACAATGTTGCAAATATTGGTTCAGTTTCCAGGCCAGTGCACACAGCCTATTTAATCCATATGTATCTAAGAGACAGTAGCAATGTTTGCTTGAGTACTGGATCCTAAAGGCATATGTGCAGAAAACAGCATAGTGATGGGTATTTTCTGTTAGTTGTTTTTTTTTTTTTTTTTTTCTTTTTGAGACAGAATTTCCCTCTTGTTGCCCAGGCTGGAGTGCAATGGCGCAATCTCGGCTCACTGCAACCTCCACCTCCCAGATTCAAGACAGTCTCCTGCCTCAGCCTCCTGAGTAGCTGGGATTACAGGCATGTGCCACCATGCCCGGCTAATTTTTGTATTTTTAGTAGAGACGGGGTTTCTCCTTGTTGGTCAGGCTGGTCTTGAACTCCCGACCTCAGGTGATCCGCCTGCCTCAGCCTCCCAAAATGCTGGGATTACAGACATGAGCCATCGCTCCCAGCCCTATTTTCTGTTAATTTTATGGAAAGGAAATGGTCTTATAGGAATTTCCACAAGGCACTAATTTTGATATTTGTCATTTTCTTTTGTGCCTCTTATTCAAAAGTCACCAGGGTTCTCTTGTGGACCTATGGGAACAGCAGGACCCAGAGTTTGCTATGTAACCTGCTCTTTAAAGGAAAAGTAATCTCCTTCAAGGGATTCCTGTAGGTTGGGGCATTTTGGTCCCTTTATTGCTCTGGACTTGTTGATAAGGCTTATTAACCTCAGTGTTCTAAATGGTACAGTTAAAATGATTTACTAAGTCCAAGAAACACAATGAGGATATGACAGAAACATCTTGATATGTTGCTGGAGGTTTAAGAAAGTCTTGTTGCTTAGTTGTGATTTTTAATTTATTTCTTTGTTTTCCCCTTCAGAATGTCTTATTTCAATAAAAACTTTATAGTTTTTCACAGTAGCTCTCATAGCGATGGTGGCAGAGCCTTTGCTGAGCTGAGGCAATATCAGAGAGGTTGATAGTAAGCCCTTTGTTTGGAAATTGGAGATTGTAATTTATTGCATTATTTCTAATAATTGAAAAATTACCATTATTCATAGTTGTAATTTGACATTTGTCATTAATTTTTGCAATATGTTTTTGTATATTGCAAAAATGCAGTTTGACAATGTCATTTGACATTTATCTCAGACTGTATGACTTTTTACAATATGTTTTCCCCAATATTTTATATATTTAAGCAAGCAGGGCCTGTATGATTTTCTTTGCTCTCGCCACACCAGTTGTATTCAAGCCAAAGACAATCCACCCAGTGGGTGATTTATAACATAGCTATTTTTTAAAGAGATATAAAGCGCTGTATTGCTTTATCGGTAAGAATATACAGACTTTTAAAAAACATTATTTCTAATATATTTATATATCAACAAGGATCAAAACAAATTTTGTTACCAGAACTTTATCTCAAACCACGTTTTTAGTGAAGAAATAGCTATTATACTTTTTTGTACAGTTTGTTCAAAGGAGGACATGTGTTTTGTCAACAAGGAAAGAAATCAATGCTATTTGTGATATTATATACCTCATTTGAATATTTTATCTATTTCACTAAATTGAAAATGAGTTCCTACTTTCTTTACCATATGCTGATTTTCATGATTTCTTTTTCTATAGAGAAGAATATAGCTGAGCAGATTTTTAAATGCAGTGTTGGCAGTGTTACAGGTCTTTAATTTTGTTGACATTGTTCATTTTGCCTTTTTTTGTTTTTTTTTTTTTAGTTTTGTGATGTGAGGTGATGTGATGGTCAAAAATGTGGACTTTTTAAGGCCCGACAGGGGGAGCCAATTCCATATTCTATTGAGATTTCTTGGCATTATTGCAGTTGTCCATTTGTCACAGCCAAAATACTTTCTTTAGCCTTGGCTGTCCATAGGGCTCCATAACAGATACTCTTTGCTAAAAATAATACAGTATTTTATATTAATTATCTTTTAGTCATTAATATTGAAATTATTAATCTATTGAGATCATGCCTAGGAAACTGAAATAGGGTCATTATTTTAAAATGTATGATATCTTTATTCAAGGTAAAGTTAATCATATAAATATAACCTTTTCACAATAAAGATCAATGTAGAATATATGGAACATTTTAATGCTCACAAAAATTATTTAGTACAATATTTTATGATTAGATTAATAAACATGGGACCATCTCTTTTCAGATTTTTAAGGTAATCAAATTTATAAAATAATTAAAATCACATGACTCTATTATATGACTTTTTTAAAACCACATACCTTACTTTGAAAAAAGTAAAGATCCTAAACTAAGTTCAAGGTCTACCACAATGAATCATTTAGGGTGGTATTGAATTCCCATAACTGTTTGGTTCTGTGTTTTGTTCTCAATAAAGAAAGTGGAATGGTTTTACTTATTTGAATTATATAGGGTATATTTTATCAAAAGACATTCTAAGATTACCAAAATATTCAATATGATACATTTATCTTGACAAGGAGCATGGAATTATATGTGCAAGAACATTCATTTGTTTTCATAGTTTAGAATATATAAAATTTTATAATTTCTGTGCATGTATCACTTTGTAAGCCTTAATTCCCTAGCTAGCTATATATCTATATGTTCTAAGATATAATATATGATGAGTGCATTTCAGTTGTCTTACACATGTAGACATGTGCAGACATGCACACACACACACAAATATAGACATCCTCTTTGTTTTTATTTCCTGTATATTCACTAACATGGTAATGGACATATATTATGTGATAAATTCTATTGTGTGTTAAATAACTACCATAGATTACCTATTTTAAATTTCAAGAGAAATAAATCTCTGTTGCTAAAATCAAGCACTAGGCTTTTATGGAACTCTTCCTATTTTTTAAAAAACTTAACTTTGTTTCTGCTAGGGCTTCATTTGAATATGATTATGCTACCAGGAGCCTAAAATGCAATAGCATTTAATGAATTTTCAGTTTGATTTTGAAAAAAAATTGGATATGGTATCCATCGTTTTCTAATTTTAAAAAGTAATGTCATTAACCTTTGTGTTACCTTAACATATAGTACAGATTTTGCCTTATGCTAAAGACTTCATACAAGTTGGATAAATGAATGAATGAATGAGCAACTCTTTAAAGGCTATGCTCTCTTGAACAGTATATGTACCTGTTTTCTCATATATTCAATGAGATGCTAATTCTTTGCTTTATTCATATGGTTAATAGGGAAATCAAATAAGATATTGAAGAGCTTTAAAAATATATTTAAAAATTTTAAATTTTAAACTTATGAGCAATGATAACACTACATTTTTATGATTCAAAATGCTGGCTATTTGGGATACATCTTTATTTTTATCTTAAAGAGACAAGCATGTTACTGGCTATTTGAAACTTTCTGTATGAGAATGTCTCTTTTTTGTAATGCTACAGTGAATCATGCTTGTAAGAATGGCCAGACAGACCTATGTTTGCTAACGTTAGATTCTTGTTATGCCCAATTACCCTTTTGTTCTTCATGCCATTCTGAATGTCATTTTGCACCAATGGCCAGGCATTAATGGGGCATATTAACTCTATTGTACTTGCCACTTATGTAGTATTAGTTTCAGACTCCCTACTTTTAACTGAAGAGCTATGTAGTTAAATTATCATGTCATGAATTCCAATTCACTAGAAGAGCTAAGGAAGAAAACGCTATTGAAAGCTTTCCCAAGTAACATTTCTTTTGAATTGATGAGTCTTTAGACTAATGAGATATTAGTAGAGGAGGATGTATTTTCATTTGTAAATAAAATCGAGATTAAAAAAATGTTAAAGAGAACCATTTTAGAATAATCCTCTCTCTCCTGAGAAAAGTTGTCTTGACAACAGTACCATTTATAATTAGAAATGATGAATATTTTATTTCTCGAAGGAAAATTCTCCCTAACTATGCTAGACAGTGATCGGGCTAAATGTTCATCAGGCTCAATCATTTTTTGGTGCAAAAATATACTATCCATTTTTTGGCTCAGTAATAATCAAGCCTTGCCTTGTAGTTTATAAGGACTGGGTTTTCCTATGCATTTCTTAATAGTAACCTGTGAAATTAAGAAAAAGAGATCTTATTGACCTAATTTTATGGAAAGAGTATGTATCTAATAAGTGGCAAAAATAGAACTAGAGAAACGAAGATTAATTTTTTTGCTTTTCATCATTTTGCCAAAGGGGCAGAAACATGACACATTTCGGAGTTGTGCTTTCACTCATTTTCGAATCTATTCTTTCATATCATGGAATTTGTATTTCTTTCAATTTATAATATTTTATTTTCTTTGCCTATTATAAGTGAAGAATTGGCTTAAACTTAAGATATCTGATGTAGATTTCGGTCTTTCTCTAGTGTTCATGAAAATAAAGCCATTTAAACAAATGACTATTCAAATTAAAAGATGTGATGGAAACTTCATTTTGTGTCATCATTTATTCCATCAGTTATCCAGTGTTTGCTACATGCCAGGCAATGGAGGATGGAGAAGTTAAATAAAACATAATTTCTATGGGAGGGATGGAAGGACACATCTAGAAAGCAGTGACCAGCCTTCAGAGTATTGAAATTGAAATGGCTGCATGATGTCAGAGGCTAGAGCATTCACTTTGAGATAAAGGGTTCATGAGGACTGTGGGAGGAGATGGCACTTGAGATATGTCATGAAAAAGGGGGATATGTTTAAGGAGGGAGATTAAGGAGAGGGTGTAACATCCACCAGAGGAAATGACTGTGCAACCCAGTGTGGTCAGGGAGCAAGAGAGGAGAGCAATCGATTGGAGGATGCATTGGAATGTTAAATGGGGCTTGACTCTAGAAGGCCTTGGTGCAATTTTAAAGCAAACGTTTATCATCCAATAAAATCTATTTCCTTGAATTCAGTGGCTTAGTGAATTACACAATTGTTTGTATCTGACTGTATATGATGTGGAACTTTCATGATATAAATTTACGTTCTGTCTTCACTTTTATGACTTTGTTAAAATCCATTCACTGATGAAATCTTATCCCATTATCTACACTAAATCTTATCCCATTATCTACATTACACTTTAAGTTTAAGACATATTTTATTATTAATTCAAATAATATACTTTTGAAACCTTTATTATCTGTATCTGTGATGACCTCAAAGTTCAAGTAGTGTTACATGGAAAATGTTAGTTTTATGCTGTGCAAGACTTACTTTAATACAGATTCACTGTTTGGATTATATTTGTAAAAGAGTAGAATTTAATTCAAGATTTCCTGTGGCTGGCTGGATTTAGAGAGCCACTGTCAGTGCCCCTACGAGCCAGGCACTTTGCAGATTACAAGGCGTTGAAACAAGGACTGAAACAAAGTGCAGTGGCTCTTTATATTTATATTTTACTTGTTTTATTGTTTTCATTGAAAAGGAATTTATTTATTAGCTTCCATTTATCATTAGAACACATTTCATCTTGGAGAAGGTCTGAGGTCTTAAAGCTAATATGGAATTACAGTTTTTTTTTTTATTTTGAAGATCATATATGAATGACAGTACATTTCATAGAAATGAAAGACAGATGCCTCTTCCTGTCTTTCTTTCTTTTCCTCCTTTGTACCAACCTCTGTGTTAATAGAAAATGCCTTCTGGTGTGGCCATGAGCATGATGGTCTTCAGGAGCCCACACTCCACTGAATGGGTAAACAAACAACAGTGACACAGCATCAGGCTTAAGTCAGAGGTAGGATCACCGTCTGTGTAGGCATATGTATGTGGTTTCTTCTTTCTGTCTATGTGGGTGCCTCATAGAAGAGTACATGAATGTAGCCCTTAAATAAAATTATATGCGCTGGGAGCTTAGGACTGAGGAAGAATATTCCAGCTAGATGGAATGGCAAAAATAAAGACATAAAACTACAAAGGTGAGTAGGTGATAAGTTCAAGGGAAATGATAGGAGATGAACCTTGGAAGGCTGGTCTGTGCCACGCTACATGAGGTGATAACTGAGTTTGAATCACACCTGCTAGGCTGGGAACAGCATGGAAAATATTTAAGCAATGTTGACACATGTTGAAATCTGTAAAACAGAAATATAATTACCATTTTGAGGGTGGGTTTGAGGGCCTAGAGGCTTATGTGATTTTCTCCTGCAGAGTTTTAGCTATGATAGCAGAGGAGGTGTTTTCTGCAGTATCTCTTGTGTCACAAAGAGTTCCTACCAGTGTATATTATTGTAAACTACTCAATACACATTTGTTCATTGGATGAATGATGCTACTTATCCCCCTACTCTTAATTAAAAGCTCAACTAGATAACTTTTTTAAAAGAAAAGAAAATGAAAGAAAGGAAGGAAAAAATAAGGTAAGAGAGAACTAAAAATTGGACTATAAGGCAGTGGAAATGGGTAATACAGAGTGTATTTGCAGAACTCGAAGATACATGATTGTGAAGGAAGGAGAGGAGTTGTAATAGACTATTACTTTGACTCCAGGGAAACACACCTCTCAATTTTCATGCCCTTGTGTAGTGCCTTTCCTTGAATCTGAGCTTGGCCATGTGACAAGCATTGGCCAATGAGACATTAGCAAGTGAGATGCAAGCAGAGGCTTGACAAATGCTTACATGTTAGAGATTGTCTTCTTGCTTGGAATACTTGTGGTTAGAATGCACCATCTTGGAACAGCTACCTTGCTATAAGGAAGCCCGAGAAGTGATACAAAGAGATGCACATGAAGGAAAATAGAGATGCAGAGCTTACATTCCCATCTGTGCTCCCAGCCAGTCCCAACACTCAGGCCATTTCGTAACTTCCAACCATCCCCTCACCCCCACCATACCATACAAAACGCAAAAACTGCCCACTCAAACCACCAAATTTTAAGAAAGAGTGATTGGTGGTTGTTATTTTAAGCTGCTATATTTTGGGGTAGTTTGTTACATAGCAAAGTATAACTTCAAAATGAATGAAGAATGGTTTTAATATATGCCAGGTTAATTAGTTGGTGGATTGTGACACCTTCATTTATCTAAGATCACAATGCAAGGAAGTAGTTTTGTTGCTAGTACACTAGACTGTGAATTCTTCAAAGAAAGAATATATATTTTTACTGCATTTTGGCAAATAGGTATTCGAAAATATTTGCTGAATGTAATATTGAAAGCAAACCATGCTTATGATGCTATGCCATTTAGCTGCTGCTAAACGGATAACTCTCCATGTGGCTCTGCTTTTTATTTTTGCTTTTGGTTATCATGAACCCCTGTGACCCAACATACAGAATGGTAACAGGAGGTGTAAATACACACACACCCAACACAGACATATATATACCAAAAAAGAAGGGAAAATAAATGTTTGATGAACTGGAGATGGCTAGATCACAACACGTGGGAAAAATTAAGGTCTATGTCACCTGTTAAAAAACTGAAATTAATGAACAAATTTCTGTAACATAAGTCAGACATTCTTTCTATTAAATTTAAGCTAATTTATTTAGAACACCATGTATGGGAACCCCCTATTCAAACCCACAGGTTGTATACTTGGGTAAGAAAATGTGGGTTACCATTAGAATGAAAGGCAAGTGATGTATTTGGAGTTTAGTTATTACTTTCTTGTAAAAATGTGTAATTAAGCAATCCTGGCTGGGCATGGTGGCTCATGCCTATAAATCCCAGCATTTTGGGAGGCCGAGGCGGGCAGATCACTTGAGGTCAGGAATTCGAGACCAGCCTGGCCAACATGGTGAAACCCCATCTCCACTAAAAATACAAAAATTAGCTGAGGATGGTGGTGCTCGCCTGTAATCCCAGCTACTTGGGAGGCTGAGGCAGGAGAATTGCTTGAACCTGGGAGGCAGAGGTTGCAGTGAGCTCTGCAGTGAGATAATGCCACTGCACTCCAGCCTGGGCGACAGAGTGAGACTGTCTCAAAATAATAATAATAATAATGATAATAATAATAATCCTAAAGAAGTTATGGTGCCCACGTAGGGTAGCTTAAGGGTATGTTAGATTTTCAAAGCTGTAAGTTACTCCTATGAAGTTATGCATAATTCTTCCATCTTCATTGCTTCCAATTTGGTCAAGAAAGAAACCCTAGAATCTTGATCATTCTGGAAGAAAAGGGAGAAAAGGGTAAAGTGGAAAATTGGTTAAATCATTGAAAGATAATGAAAGCCTTTAAAAAAAAATTCTGAAAGTGAAAGCAGCAGGGGGCAGTAGAACATTTTGAGTATGGAACATGGGGAGAAAGGGAACTGGTCAGTGGAGAAGGACGCTGGCATCTCTGAAGAAATGTTTTCGTTTTATTTTTAAGTACACAGGACTATCTTTTGATCATTACATTTCCTGTTTTCATGATCCTGCAAGCTAGGGATAGTCACCTGTGGTCAATATTAATATCAAATGAAACCTGTCCATTTAGAAAAGTAGCTTATGCTCCTTTCCCAACATCAGTAAGTAGAATGTGCATCTATGCATAATATATAGCAATTTATATTTTAATTCTCTTTTCTTCTTTTGTATAATGTGGCTTGAAAATCCTAAGATGCAGGGTAGAGGGACTCAAATTAGGAAGCTAGAGAATTATAAGCTGGGTAATCCATTGAGTATTAATTTTTCAATAGATTTATTTCCCTGCAATTTGAGGTCCTTATCCCACTGCATTTTCGTGTGCTATTTTTATTTTGTTTTGTTTTATCAAGTCAAAACAAACCAATTTTTATTTCATGGAGAAATCTTGCCTCTGTGCCTTTGCCCAGACTGTACTTTTACATAGGATTTCCTTTCTTGTATATCCATGACTCCAAGTTATAATCAGTTCTTCAAAACTTATTTCAGATTCCAGATTATTGGTGACCACTTCTGGTATTTCCCCAACCAAAGAAAGCTGAATCCTCGCTTGCATTCTCCATAGCAGTATCCATGCACTTAATTATAGTACTCAATTTTCTATCTTAAAAAATATATATAAATAAATTTGTATTTTTCTTGTAGGATTGTCAACTTCTTGAGTGCAGAAATTCATTTCTCTGATATACACAGCATCTACTACAGTTCCTTTCCTCCCTTCCCTTCCTTTTTACCTCCTTCCTTCCTTCCTTTGTTCCATGCCTCCCTCCCTCCACCCGCTCTATTTCTTTCCCTCCCTCCCTCCCTCCCCTTCCCTCCCTTCCTCCCTCCCCCCCCTTCCTTCCTTCCTGCCTTCCTTTCTTCCTTCCTTCTTTCCCTGCCTCCCTCTCTCCACCCCCTCTATTTCTCTTCCTTCCTTCCTTAAACTAAGGGTCTTCTTGTCACTCAGGCAGGAGTGCAGTGGTGCCATCATAGCTCACTGCTGCCTTGAATTCCTGTACTCAAGCCATCCTCCTGCCTCAGCCTCCCACGTGGCTGGCACTGCAGGAGCACACCACCACACTCGGATAAATTCTTAATTTTTTTTCATAGAGACAGCATCTCACTTTGCAGTCCAAACTTGTCTCAAACCCCTGACTTCAAGTCCCTCCTTGGCCTCCTAAAGTATTGGAATTATAGGCATGAGCCATTGGGTTCAGCTAGTTTCTTATTCTTATTAGACATTTGATTAATACTTGTTCAATCTATATATGGGGTTACTCTTTTTGAATCTTATCTAAGCTGCATTAAGACATTCAAGACAATGGGGTGAAAGGACAGGAAACTAATATTTAGTAAGTGCTTAAGTGTATACCAGGGACTCTAATTCTTTGCATCTGTTCTTTTAAAATCCTATTAGCAACTGTTTAAAATAGGTAATATTATGTACATGCATTTAAGGACATGAATCTCACAGGCAGTAACTTGCCCAAGCTCACATGGATAGTGTGAGGCGGAACTGGGATTTGAGACCCATTGCCTCTTCCCTGAGCACCTCCAAAGCCAGTGTCGTTTTCACAACACAGCAGCTATTATCCATTTGGTGCTACACATTGCTTTAGGAACTGCTGATTCTACATTGAATAAAATACTCTACTGTCTTTGAAAGACTCACATGCCAGCAAGGAAGAGATTAATTATTATGATTTTTAGTGATAAGTGCTTTAAAAATGTCCTATGGCTACCAGGCCGGGGACCATTACCTGTGCCTGGCAAGAGATGCGCTTCATGGAGAGGTGTAGCTTGGACTTGGGAAGTGATGGGGCCTTGAGAGATTAGCAGTTCACCAGGTAGAGATGCTAGAAAGGCCAAGGAAGGAGTCTACCATTCAGAAATGGGATGTCATAGCTCACTTGATCAGCTCAGTGGCTGGGAGTTTGTGTACATGGTAAAACGAGTGGAAAATGCCATCACCTCATTATGGGATCTCTAGAGTGCTCCAAAGTGCCAATAACCTGATGTATTAAATCACATGACAACAGAGGTTTATAGTATATAGATTAGATATCAGAGAAGTGATTTATACTGCAGTGGTAAGGTCAGACAGGAAATATAGGAGGGGAAACAATGTGATATAGAAAGCATGAGCTTTGAAGTCAAATACATGAAGCTTTGAATCTCAGCTCTTGACACTTTTCAGCTACATGATCTTGAAAAGTAATCCAGTTACTTTGAGTATCAGTCACTGCCTCTGTAAAATGGGGATATTAACTACTTCAAAGACTCTTGGTGGGACTAGAGAAGGAATGGAGTACTTAATAGAAGGTAGGTATTTAGTAAACAGAGGCTTATGTATACCCTTAATTTTTGTACATATGGGTATACTTATAAAAATGTTGGTAAAGCAATGCTGTTTCAAAGATCCTATTTTAAATATATCAATATATGAAGTAGTGTCAAGTTTCTAGTTGTACGTATGTACATACAAACAAACATATATTTACCTTTATTTTAATTTAGTGACATTCTGATGCTAAAAGGACATGGAAAGTTCACATGCTTTTCATTTTCTTATACTTACTTGGATGAAAAAGACTATGTCATTCTTCATTGAGTCTTATTTTGGAGGTTTTGAGAATAAGCTTAATTTTATGCCATTCCTAAGGTATTTTAGGATTCTGTCATCAGATTCATCATTATTATCATAATTAATTCAAAATTATAAATGATATGATTCTTCTTGTTTGTAAACCAGTTTCCTTGGTTTTTAGGTATGGTCAATTTAACAATGATACTGTTCCTGTTGTTGAAATAACGTTTACCAAAAGTTATATTCTAGATATTCTTAAATTAAAAGAGTAATATTCTTATTGCAATAAAGTTATTTTTATGTATTTCACAAACAACTTTATTGATTATTGGAAGTTTTTAAGTAAGAACACCAATTATAGCATCCTTTGCGCTAAAATCCTCTAGAGGCTCAGATTTTTACTTTTAGTTTTAGAATAAAACAGTGAAACCTCCTTCTGCTTTCAACAGATCTTTTTTTTCCTTTATCCACTCTCTTTTCTTCTTTTATAGCGTCCCTTTTTACCAATTATTTTCATTTCTCTTATTTTTTTAACTTACAACTTTTTATTAGAGCTTTTCCTCTGTCTTCAAATATGCTTAAGATTCTTCTGTCCTCAAAAAATAAAAATAAAAAAGAAGCAACAAATAAAATCCTCTTTACTTGTGTAAGACCCTATTTCTCTCCTCTCTCTAGCTAGACATCTTGATATACTTAATTTGCTATACTAATACCTGATCTTTAAATTAATTGATTAAAAATCCACTGTGATAATCTCACTCAGTGCCCTTTACTGTACTACTAAAGCTCCTTCTACTAACAGTCTTTGGTGACCCTCTAGTCTCTCTTTTTTTTTTGTTGTTGTTGTTGTTGGTTTTTTTTTTTTTTTTTTGAGATGGAATCTTGCTCTGTCACCCAGGCTGGGGTGCAGTGGCGCTATCTCGGCTCACTGCAAGCCCCGCCTCCTGGGTTCATGCCATTCTCCTGCCTCAGCCTCCCAAGTAGCTGGGACTACAGGCGCCCGCCACCACGCCCAGCTAATTTTTCTGTGTTTTTTTAGCAGAGACGGGGTTTCACCGCGTTAGCCAGGATGGTCTGGATCTCCTGACCTCGTGATCTGCCCGCCTCGGCCTCCCAAAGTGCTGGGATTACAGGCGTGAGCCACCGCACCCAGCCCCTCTAGTCTCTTATCAAATCTGGTGGTTTTATCTTCATCAGCTACTTTGGACAAAATTTACCACCATCTCCTTCTCATACATCACTATTTCCTCAAATTTCTTTCTTACTCTTTTTTAATTTTTCTCATTGTACACATGCTTTCTAGACACGCTTGCTAATTTTCAGGTTTTTAACTACCACCACCAGCTGGCAGCACTAGAGTTTATATCTCTGTCTCTTTTTACTATCTGTACAAACCTGGATGAAACATTAGCAACTCAAATTTAGTCAGCAAAAAACCATTATCTTTCTGTACGCAGTCTTCTCTTTCATCCTGCCAAGAATTTGTTCCTTCTGTATTTCTTTGCAGTTCATAGCACCATCATAACCCGAGTTTCCTAGGGCACCAACCTGGGTATCACACTGAGACTTTTCTCTTATCCCCACATTCAGTAAGCCTTCATCCCTGACAACTTTCCCTCTTAAGTATCTCTTCTTCTCCTGTCCTGTTTAGCATCGTCCCAGGTTTGCCTTCTCTAGATTATTACATTGGTACTAAATGGGCTTGCTGGCTAGAGGTTATGTATGCTTCCTTTCAGTGACTTTGCCCCAATTGCTGCAGAGTACTCTATCCCAAACCCACGCCCCTGCAGATCTTTATTCTGGAAGCTCTTTCATATTATTTGGTCTCATTCTGTAACTGAATTTCAAGTAAGTTTCCACTCATAAATCTTTAAATGAAGGGAATGTGGCTATTATTATCTGTGTTCTTAGAGCTTATCACAGTATAGATAATCCATAAATCCTTATGGATAAACTGAACTCAATTTTTTAAATTAATTAATTTATTTATTTTCAGAGACAGGCTCTTATTCTGTTGCCCAGGCTGAAGTGTAGTGGTGCAGTCATAGCTCATTACAGCTGTAAACTCCTGGGCTCAAGTGATCCTCCTGCCTCAGCCTGTCTAGTAGCTGGATTACAAGTTCATGTCACCACACTCAGCAAATTCTTTTTTAAATATTTTGTTGAAATGGAGGTCTTGCTATTTTGCCCAAGCTGGTCTCAAACTCTTGCCCTTATGCAGTCCTCCCACCTTGGCCTCCCAAAGCAGTGGAATTTTAGGCGAGGGCCATGGTGCCAGGCCTGAACTCAATATTTTATACCAAAATAATTTTGATTTAAAAAACGTATGTGTGGGAAAAGTTGGGAGCAATTAGAAAACAGTTTTAAACTTTGTATCTAATTTTAAAACCATCCTCTTAAAATAAGATTATCCCTCAGATATTTGTGTTCACAGGTAAATATTTTAGCAATAACTTTTGAAAAATGTGATGAAACAATGTTGAATTTCTTTACATTTTTGTGTTTGAAAGTCAGTGTTATAAATGAAAAATTACATAATCGATGTAACAAGTTTAGTATAGGATTTGGTACACAGTAGATGGTAATTCTGATTTTTATTTAATATAGATTATTATGGAAATCTTTATGAAATTTTGCTACAAAAATGTTTGCATATGTGACCTTACTGGAAGTGAATAGTACTACTTTGGTTTAAAAGTTTTGTTCTTAAGAATAAGAACATTTTAGAGTTATAGAAAATAGTCCAGTCAATGATAATAGCTGTGTGTAACTATTCTAAGTGAGAATGGATTATTCTTTATAGAAGATTTGGTAAATTATACAGAATATTGAGCCTTTATTGTTTGTAAAATTAATTTAATTTTGTTTGAAATATACTCTATTAAGCCACTATAAATGTGTAACCAATAAGCTATCTGAATTAGTATTCAGATGAAAATATATTGAATTTCTCAGGGCTTTCAATATCAGTTCTATTTCTGTGAGCATTTTAGCTTTCTAATACAAGAAATGCAATTTGAATTGTTTACTGCTGCAAGCCACTGGTTATTTTCAGACATAATGGAATAATGGTGTTTAGTCACAATGTGGTATTTTCTAAAAGCACTTGAAATATTTCATAAGATTAGCTAAAGAATTTAGTCCTTTTTTTATGACCATGATAGTTTATGTCTGCAACCTGAGAAGTTTTTATTTTCAGAACAGTTTCTCAGAGTTTTATTTTAAAGAAAATGAAACTTTTTCTTATAAGATCAGATATCAGGTTTCCACTAACTGTGTTAAATATTTCGTTTTAAGTTACAGTATGGAAAATTTGAGTTACTCAGCCAACTCAACCAACTTAGGCATTTTATTGTGAACCAAGAGGAGTGTGAGATAATTATAATCAAAAACTATCATAAATACATGGTGTGATTGTAAATTTATTCTTTAGTGAAATACTGAGAACAGATTATTTTAGATTATCATTTTTAATTTATGTTCACAAAACATTTTCATGAATAATTCATATTGATAAAGTGTTATATATTTTGTAGTTATAAGTAAAATTAAAATATATATTAAAGAAAACATATGGCTGGGTGGAGTGGCTCATGCCTGTAATCCCAGCACTTTGGGAGGCTAAGGCAGGCAGATCACGAAGTCAGGAGATCGAGACCATCCTGGCCAAAATGGTAAAACCCCATATCTACTAAAAATACAAAAAAATTAGCTGGGTTTGTTGGCACGCGTCTGTAGTCCCAGCTACTTGGGAGGCTGAGGCAGGGAAATGGCTTGAACCCGGGAGGTGCAGGTTGCAGTGAGCTGAGATTGCGCCATTGCATTTCAGCCTGGCGATAGAGTGAGACTTTTTCTCAAAAAAAAAAAAGAAAAAAAGAAAAGAAAACATATTTTAGAGTAGGGCTTTTAATTGATATTTTAGTTCTTTAAATGGCAAATATAAAATAGATTTTCTTGCTCTTATTATTATTTTATCCTAAAGTGATTTTCATGGGGTTTTGTCTATAAGAAATAGAAATAAATTTTATGCTGTGTGATTATGTCAGAATTTGACACAATAAAGATATATTTCAGTTGTATGATTGAGTTAACTGTTTCTAGGCTTGAGGGAGAATTTTGCTTGTAAACGGTATTAATTTGGTAAATCGCATTGTACTGTAGTCTCTTGTCACATTTGTTGGCTTTCTGTAAAAAGTGGCTGTATTAGTCTGTTTCTGCATTGCTATAAAGAAATACCTGAGACTTGGTAATTTATAAAAGAAAAGAGGTTTAATTGGCTCAGAGTTCTGCAAGCTGTAACAGAAGTATGGCACTAACATCTGGTTGGCTTTTGGTGAGGCCTCAGGAAGCTTACAGTCATAGCAGAAGGCAAAGCTGGAGCAGGCACATCACATGGTAAGAGAGAGAGTAAGAGAGAGTAAGAGAGAGGGAGGCAGATGCCATATGTTTGTAAACAACCAGCTCTCATGAGAAGTCAGAGCCAGAATCCACATCACCAAGGGGATGGTGCTAAGCCATTCATGAGGGATCCACCCCTGTCATCAAGTCACTTCCCACTAGGCCCCACCTCCCACACTGGAGGTCACATTTCAATGTGAGATTTGGAGGCAACCAACATCCAGACCACATGAGTGGCTTTCTGATTACTTTCTGCCTTCTTTTTTTCTTTTTTAGTATATCCACTTTACTGTTTGTATGTGTTAAAAGCAGTGGTCCCCAACCTTTTTGGCACCAGGGACTGGTTTTTGGAAGAAAGTTTTTCTGCGGAATGGGTGGGGGATTGTTTTGGGATGAAACTGTTCTGCGCTAGATTCTCATAAGGAGTGTGCAACCTAGATCCCTCGCAAGCACAGTTGGCAAAAGGATTTGTCCTCCTATGACGATCTTACGCGGCTGCTGATCTGAACACGAGGTGGCGCTCAGGCGCAATGCTCACTTGCCTGCTGCTCACTTCCTCCTGGGCAACCCGCTCCTCACAGGCCATGGATCAGCACTGGTCCAGGCCCAGGGGTTGGGGACCCCTGTGTTAAAGTCCATGTTCTTATAGCCATTTTTAAGATTACAAAGATAAATATTTTTATCTCTTATGACTGCAAATTGTATATCATAGACTGTTTCTCAATCCAGGAGCAATTAAAGTTGTACATTAGGTAATAAGCGTTTTTCTGCCAACCCCATATTAGGAATACGTGGTAATAAAACAGGACAACACAGAGTAAAGTACCTGTTTCTGGTGTCAGAAACAACTGACATATTCCAGCTCTCTATTTTTTGGCTGTGTTATCTTGGGCAACTTTCTGAGTTTTAATTTTCTTATCTGTGAAATATAAACAATTAATGAAATGAGATAATGTTAAGATCTGATAAGGATTAGAAACACCAAATGATAGCAAAGTACAAACAGCCTTCTTTCCCGCTTGGGAAACATATTTCACAGTTGTAGAGGTTTATGTATATATACACATACACACACTTACTCAACGGTTTGATATATTGAGTAAATGTATCTGTAGGTATTTACTGAGTTCCTGATTGCCAGGGTCTGTTCTAGGTTTCTGAGATACATGACTTAACAAAACAAAACCTCTGTCCTTGTTGAGCTTAGTATTTTAGAAAGCGAATATTGCAAGTTTTCCTTTCATGTCATTAATATTTATTTTAAAGCATTCTAGCAGTATTGGCTGTCTATATTCTTGGCTCACAATATATTCATATTCCCATGAACTAATGGGAAGAAGAAAAAAATAGGACAGGATAAAAGTTAGTTGTTTTTCATATGAAAAGAGGTCTTATGACTTTATTTAAAAAGACAAACAATATAAGGGAAATTGAAAAAATGATGTTAACAGATAATTCACAAAGAACTGCAGATGGTCAATAAATTCATGGAAAGCTGCCCAAACGTACTAGTAATTAGGGAAATAATAAAAGCAAATAAAACCATGGATACCCTTTTTTCCTGCATAAAATTAGCAGAAGGGGAAAATGTTAATAATGCCTAGTGTTGTTAAAGGTGTGAGGAAAATAAGCACATTTCTACATAGGGATATGAATTGTAATTTTTTTGGAAAGCAATGTGTATTACCTAGTAAAATTAAAAATTATAAAAATGTGATCATACCCAAGGTTCTGCATTTTTAGTCATCTATCTTAGAGAGATGAAAGTACCAATATATGAAAGTGTGTCTTCAATACTGTGTATTATTTGAAATGACAAAAAGCTAGGAATAAAACCTTAGAGTTTCTCAATAAAGAGACATTTCAAGACAGAAGTACCAATATATGAAGTTTTGCCCAGAAGGCATAATGTTTTCATCCATGCTTGTGAGAACAAGGACTGCAAAAAGTCATGAATATTCATCAACAACAGAGTAGTTCAACAAATTCTGATGAACTCAAAGTACACAGCATTAGGTAGATATTTCAAAGATAAACTAGAGTTGTTACCATTGACCTAGATGATAGATATCTGTGATATCTTAAGTGAGAAAAGCAAGTAGGCTTGTGATGTGCTTATTATAAGCCATTTGGTTTTAAATTTGAAGATACTTTATGAACATAGAAAAAGAAGGGGAAGAATGTGTATCAAATTGTAAATATTTTTCACTTCAATGTGGAGGTTGTTGAAGGGAGAAGGGAAGGAACACTTGACTTTCTTCTGTGTGATTTATTTATTTTCTCATTGATAAAATTATCATAAAGAAAAAACATAAGAAAGTTAAAATTTCAAGCTGTTAAAAATGTTCTATTTAGGGTAGCATTGGCATATGTCTTACAGTAAAGACAGTACAGAGTTCTACAGGAACTCTTTACATTAGGTAGTAGATGTTTAGTAAATATTTCTGTCACTCATTAATTGAAATATATTGAGAACTCTATAGCCATGGGCTTTTAATACATACACACACATAATCTATGATACATTTATTGTGTATTCTGTGTACTTATTACATATTAATTTATATTTATGATATTTTGAGGGCCATTACATCTAAGGTACCTTTATCTATACATGATTTTCCTACTTACTTTGCAGTTTTATTTTCTTGGTAGTGATAGTGAGCCAGGCAGGGATAGTAATACTCCACAATAAAGACACTTTCCTCTGGCCTCCTCCCAGATTCCAAAAATGTGAGCTAGGCAAAACATAAAGAACTTTATGCATTCATTCACTCCGTTATTCTAAGGTTTATTGCTTGCTAAGTCTTGTGGGAGGAAAAAAGATTTATTCAAAGAGATTTATTCAAAGGTCTTTTACCTACAAAGAGTTTACACTTCTGCAGGTTATAAACGTGTCATCAATTCTTTGGCACTTAATTTTTATTCTTCAGCTTAGATTAAGGTTTTATTACATACTTATCAACTACTACACAAAAATCAAAACCCCTCCATAGTTAACTTTTAAATACATCCTCAGTAAAGGAGACAAGACAAGAAATTATGTCACAGGAAATATTTACAAAAATTATAGTCAAGACATAGGAGACAATTTAGATATGCTACACTATAAAAATGGCTACCATGGGTATTTTGCTTGTTGGATCCCAGTATATTTGGTCTTTATTTTAGTTTAACAGGTCTCACATAAAGTCATCTACTAAAAACACTTCCATATAAAAAACTTTAAGTCCAGAATTCTAAGCAGAAAAACAAAGCATTCTGATTAATTCACAGGAATCTCTGTGAAAGTATTGCCTTTTATTGTATTTATATATAAATATATTTTATATATTTGTAGTATATCTATATACTCATATGTGAGAAATATGATACCAGAAAAGCTACTATGAATTATTTTACCTATACATTAGTTGTTGGTACATTATGCATTTTTAATTCTTGTGAGTATATTTGGGTAGCATTATTACATTCCTGGCAAGGCTTGAGCTTTTTTTTTTTTTTTTTAATCTCCAGGGATTCTTCCTATTTTCTAATTCAGTTCATTGTTCTTGGTTTACTGTGAGCAAGGAAAGCAAATAATCAAGCTGGCTGAGTTATGTTTAAAATAAGTATGAATAAACCCAGAAGGAGGACCTGCAGTATTCTATGTGTAAAACACATGGGATTAGTGGGAAAAAAATGTGTGAAATATTTTGACTGTTTGAAAGATTTAAAAAAAAATGTATCGTTTGGTTTACTTACTAGTTCACAGCCATATTTTGAAGAGTTAAAGTTGTCAGATGGTTTGCTTCTGGATGCATGACATACATAGGAGAGTAATATCTCCTTGAGTTTATTAACATGCTACAATTCATGAGACTTTTTCCCCACATACCTGTTTGTCACGCAATATTAATGATGTCACGGTATATTTACATTTAATTTATATAGACAAAAATGTTTCACTGTTGAACTCATATTTGTTAAAATGAAAGGAAAGAAAAAAAAACAAAACAGAGACTTCAATTTCCTATATTTTAAGGTACCAAAGCACTCAATCTTTAAGTAATAAGAATTACAGTAAGAGCCTAGAGCATAGCAAATTCCATAGGCAGTTTATTAAAATACGTTCAATTATCTGAAACTTTTGTAGTCCTTAGAAGGCACTGTGAGAATTAGAGGTGCATTAGCTGCAGTTTCAGTCAGACCTGAGTTTGAATCATTGCTCTTTTATTAGGTTCTCTAAAGTGAGTTATCTAAGGCTGAACCTCAGATTCTATGTCTGTAAAATGGGATTTAAGCACTGAACTTCTAAGTTTGTTATGAGGAATAAATGATCGTTGTCAAGTAGCTCTAGCCTAGGCCTAGGGTTTGTTCCTGTCAGTAACTGGTGGTTTCGTGCTTAGTTATCATATGCCAAAATTGTGTATAATGAGTTACTACTACAAAGGCCAAAGCTTGACCCTGGCTGTAAGAATGCATTTTTCAAAATCATTAAAAAAAATTCTCATTAGAGGATAAAAGAACAAATACTGAGAGAATCCTAAAGAATCTACATCTTCTTGTTGTGACTGATTCTCAACCAAAGGAAAAGGAATTTTAAATAAAGGATTTCCGTTGGATTTCTAGCCTCATAGAAGAAACATTTTCCAAAATGCTGATATGTTTTAATTTAATGATGTGCTATTTGGGGTCCATTTTTTGTACATTCATCATGATTCTAAAACTGAGTTTGGATGAAAAGCATGTAGTGCTTGCCTTGTTCTTACATCAGAAGAATTTTTTCTTTTGTCCATTTTATGCTTGTTTCCAAAGGCTTAAAATGAAAGCTTTGTTTCTGCAATAATGGCTTAGTGTAGGCTTACATTGTTGATCCCCTCAGTAGATGCAATGTAATCCACTTTGGTAATGTGAATTTTTAAACAATCATCGGCCTCTGCCATTAACCCTTCTCTACTAATGATAATACTCTACAAAAACTACAAAGAAACTCGGGCCTAGCTTAACATTAGACTTGGAGCGCACTTAGCTGAATTTGCATTTCTTATTTTAGCAGCAGTGAATTGCTGAGCATATGTTGAACTTCATCAATACCAAAAGTAGAATAGGTGATTGTGAAACTAATGTTCAAGTGCAAGCATTCAAACACAAACACGGGAAACTAGAAGAAAATAATGATGAAACGAATTAAAAGTGCTTTCCAGTCCAAAATTCCCCTTGAAGGGGCTTCGGCTGCTGTTGCTTTTTGCAATATTTTTTAACTTGACCTGTTGCTTTGCCTAGTTCATTGTAGTGCAAATGTCTCAAATAAAGCTGTACATGAGTCATTTTTTTTTTCCTTCTCAGTTCAGGCTACTTGGATAATAGCTCACTTTGAACACAAGCATGGGAACCTATTGAATGTTTCCTGCATAAAGCCTACAGAGCTTTGCTCAGTAGCTTGACATGTTTCTTTAGGAGAGAGAAATGGTAAATTAGCTAAGAGTAATTTTATTCCATGACTTATTTCCAAACTAACTTTGAGAACACATTTCCACTTAGTGTTTGGATTCCACTCTGGGGACTTAGAACTAAGGCTTCTTACGTATGGTTAAGTAATATATATGGTGGACGACTAAGTTAAGATGTTCCTTAGAGACTTACAGACATTTAAAGCTTTACCTAAAGTAGAGAGGACTTTACTGCAACTCCTATTGAAGCTGCAGTACTGTATGCCTTCAGGGCTGTGGATTTAATAAACAAAAGATCTGTCACCAAGCTTGGTTCACAGTAGGGGGTAGATGTAATTATATACTTTAAAGGGGAAAAGACTGTTGTTATTATTTTACATTTATTGAGTGCCAACATTTTGCAATGTGCTGTACCTAACATAGAATTAGATACAGTCCTTGCCCAGTGGACTATCTATTTAAATTAGACACAATCTAAATATTTCTCTTAAGTAGTTCCTGTGTTTTCAAATTTGTTACCCAGTGCATTGTATGAGTGTACAAAAGTATTATTGTACTTGCAAATGTTATTTAAAAGTATAAAGACTTTTAAAGACAGGTGGTGAAATAAGATGTGATTATTAGACTATAAAATTGCCCATGTTCTTCAGGTCTCTTCCTTTAACAATTATTATAAAACTAAATTTGAAATGAAAAGCAGGAAAAGTATTAAATTTAGAAAATGATGGATGCATCATATTGATTTTTACTTTGGAAAAAAATGGCAGTGTAACAATAATAGCACTTGTTTCTTGCTTAACTAGATTTGGAATTATATTTATTTATGTGGCTTTTAAGTAATTCCAGTATGGAATTCCACAAGAGTCAAGATCACATTTTCTAGCAGAGTACATTGCACCTAATAGGCATTCAGTAAAAACTGTTAAAGAGTGAATGAAATGAGTTTGCAAATATATTTCCATCTTAGTTATCGTTTTCTCAGGACTCTTCTGATTTTAGAGTCGGAGGAGGCAGTGCTGGACTGGCTTTGGGCCAGCACTAAAAAACAAAACAACAAAAAACAAAACATCCCCAAACCAAAACACCTTCCTGGGAGTATCTTTGAATAGCCCTGGTTTGGAATGCATTCTTTCTAATAAAGATGTTTCTTGTCTCTCAGCAAGAAAAAGCATGACTACCCAGCAGATCTCCGAGGCCCGTGAGAGTCCTTAGAGCTGTCCTGATTCTCGTCAGTGATCAAAGGATCTTTTCACACTGGATTCCTGGTTTCCAGGGATGTAGTCACTGTACAGTGCAGTCAGTTTACTGGTCTGGTGTGTAGTCACACACAATTCTTACCATCTCTATTATAAGTCAGGTTGATATTAGGGGAAAATCTACAGATAAACATGAAGAAGAATCTGTAAGTTGATATATTTATGTATGTGTCCTGGATATTGTGACTATTTTATACCAACTGCTATATTCCCAGCCCCAACATTCTCATTCAGTTTCTTCTTGGTCTTAACAGCGCACATCAGTTCCCAGTTGCATGACTATAGCTATTCATTCAGCAGACGGAAACAAGGATCCTTGGTATCATGGTGGAATCACTCAGCTTTCAGTTTGACTCTCTGGACTCCCATTTACACTGTGTTATCTAAGTTACTCAACTTATTCTGAGCCCCAGCCTCCTTAGATGTAAAATGCAGAAAACAGTTGTACTGAACTTGTCTTCTGTTTGCTTATCACATACTCACTGTTCTCCCTGCCTCTTGTCTAAGATTGTGTTCCAGAAATGCATTTGTCATGTTCTCGTCACTGAATCTGATAGTCTCTTCAGCCGCTTCCCTTTCCTTATCCCCACTATTCCCTTTACTCATCCCTGTTTTGTCACTTAACGGAAGGATTTTCCTGGACAGTTTTAAGCTCCTTTCACTCTCCCCTCCTCTTTCACTAATATCACAAAGAGATTAAGTGTTAACTGTTACATTTTTGTACAGGATGTACAGGTCTGCATAGCCCACTCCAACCTCTATCTCAAGCTTTATGCCTTTCCTCTCCAACTCTGTGCTAGAAAGGTTCATCCTTCTGTTTTTGAGACAACTCCATCAAACACATAAAAGCTAAATTTAGGCCAGGTGCAGTAGCTCATGCCTGTAATCCCAGCACTTTGTGAGGTTGAGGCAAGCAGATCACTTAAGGCTAGGAATTCAAGACCAGCCTGGCCGACGTGGTGAAATCCTGTCTCTGCTAAAAATTAGCCAGATGTGGTGGTGCGCATCTGTAATCCAGCTACTTGAAAAGGAGGCGGAGGTTGTAGTGAGACTAGATTGTGCCACTGCACTGTAGCCTGGGCGACAGAACAAGACTCTGTCTCAAAAACAAAACAAAACAAAACAAAAAAACGAAAGCTAAATTTACCAGCTCTCCTCAAAACCAGTGTCTCCTCTTGCTTTTCCTGTTTCTGTTAATGATCCCAAATTTCTCCAAAGAAGCCCAGGCTACACATCACTCAGTCACTGGATAGTCAATTACCAAAGTTCTGCAGATTTTCCCACCGCACCATCTTTCATATTTGCCACTTCTCTTGTTTCCTCTGTGGCTGGCCCTCACTAACGTTTAGCTCCCCTGCTAGCAGGAAACTCTTTAGGGGCTATACCATTTCTAAGTCTTAAGTAAAAATAGGAGTATATGAGTAAATAAGGAGCCATAAAATTCAAGCTGGTGTGTAGGACCCCAGTGACTAGCTTCTGACCCAGTGGCCAAGAGATCTAAACACATAAAGATCACTTCCTGACTCTAGAGCTCAAGCAGGCTGCAGAAATGAGATGCCTTTCTGAGAGAATCCAGGAGAAGTACTGTGTAGTACTGGTTCACTGCTTTGGAACCATGCGGGAAAATTCATAAAGTGGGTAATGCATGGGAGCAAGTGCCTCTTTGTGTTCCTAGTTGGTGCCACTTTACGTTAGACCTTACCGCCTCATACCCAGATTTTTCTATTAGTCACTTTCATTTTGCATTCTCTCTCCCTGCAAATTATCTGCCAGAATCATTTTTATTCAAATCTGATTCCTAAACTCCTGTTTAAACTTTATCAGTGGCTTGATCCTTCTGAAGAGACAGTGGTTCTCAAGTGTGGCTTTCAGACCGGTAGTGTGAACATCATCTGGGAATTGTTAGAAATGCAGACTCTCTGGCCCAGACCAGATCTGCTAAATAAGAATCTGGAGGGGTGGGGTCTTGCAGGTCCTGCTTTAACAAGACCTCCAGTTGATTCTGAGGCACTAACAACTCATTGAAAACCAGTGCTTTAGCTAAGATAGTTATAAACATAGCTGGGCTTTTAGCATCCTACTCAGTGCAGGCCAGCCAGATTCCAGACTTGTATTTCCTGCTTTCCTCTGTCACCAGAACCTCCGTTTCATATGTGAACTGCCAAATCTGAGACAGGTTTCAGTCAATTTAAGAAGTGTATTTTGCCAAAGTTAACTACGTGCACCCATGACACAGCTTCAGGAGATCCTGATGACATGTGTCCAAGGTGGTCGGAGCACAGCTTGGCTTTAGACATTTTAGGGAGACATGAGACGTCAGTCAACACATGTAAGATGAACATTGGTTCGGTCCAGAAACGCAGGACAACTTGAAGCAGAAGAGGGACAACTCGAAGTGGGGAGGGGTCGTCAAGGTCATAGGTAGTTAAGAGACAAATTGTTGTCTTGAGGCCCCCAAATTTATTTTCCTTTCACTCATAATTTAGCCCTTTGTGAAGGCAGACTCCTCTGTGCTTATCAGGTTTTTCATAATTTTGAGGTTTTTTTTTTTTTTGCTTCTTTAATCCAGCCATTTTTTCACTGTCTGTGTTTATGCCTCACTTCCATGAATCTCTTCTGAAGTGAAATCCTATAGTATTTATACAATAGCAATACTATTTAAGAGTGGTCATGCATTATTCCCTTTGATCATTATACTTTATGTCTTATGCCCCAAAATAAGCTCTAGGAAAAGAAAGTCAGTGTCTCTGCCCCATTTTAATTCCCTGCACTGTCTAGCACAGGGCTTCTTTATAGGTTTCGATGATGAATTTCAGGACTATGGAGACTAATGGTATTGAACACTCTGGGCTCTTTATTACTCCTTGTCAATACAGCTTCACCTTCTAACCGCCAGCTCTTATGGACACTGTTTGTAAAAGGAGTCTTCTACATCAGTGGATTAGTTGAGTACTATTTTAAAAATGCTTCAGAGTTTGCAAAGTACCTTCATAGAAATATGTCATTAGATCCTCATCACAACCCTGTCATATAAGTGCTTTTATTATCTCCATTTTTGCAGACAAAGGAACTAAAACAGGTCATGTTTAAAAGTACTGCTCTCTGTGTGAGAGTGGAAAGACTATGGTGGTTAGAGCAGGAATCTCCTATCTAGGCAAAGATAGTAAAAATTTCAGTTCCTTTTGTAAACAATTTCAGCTAAAAAACGTATTGTAACCTTGGATATGCAGGGTATTTATTCGTATCAAGATTCCGATATCTTGCTTTCCAGGCAAAAGTAAACCAACCTTTTCAGTTAACTGTAGTTGAAGAGAAAAGAGTGGATTCTATCTTTGGATGAGGATGTTAACATTTAAAGGATTGGAAACAATGATCAGAATAAATGCTTATATGTGCACACATGTATATTTAACATTAATGGCAGAGCTTTAAATTGAATTGAAATCAATTTATTGAATGAATCAGATTCAAAAGACTTTATAAGAAATGTTATCATTAAGGCAAATACACATGGGTATCAGTCTAAATCTGATCTTTTTTTTTTTCCCGAGATTTTTCGCAAAGGAAGTGGAGGAAGAAAAGAGTAGAATATAACATATATAATACCGGCCTTCAGCCACAATGCTACTTACCCTTAACCGTCTAAGGAAAATAAATATATATTATGTTCCAATTCAGTTATCTGTAGCCTGTAGTTAGAGATAGAAAACATATCACATTGGGCAGAGTCTAAGATTGGCATAGGAAAAAGCAAACTTGTATAAGCTAAATCAAGTTATGTCACTTGAACTACCATAGATAGTTTCTGATTTTTCCTCTTTAAATATCCCCATGTGCCTTGCACAGTATATTGCTTATAGAATGTGTTCAATTTGTACTTACTAAATTATTTGATGTATACCTAAAACAATATTTTTAATTTGGAAGTTCATAACATGATCCTGAAGGCACTTTGGACAATTTTTGATTAATGACAACTAAAAATTTTCCAGGCAGAGCACTTAAAAATAAACACTTACAAATGGGGAAGAAATAATAAGATTGTGAACACTTGCGGGGTAAAATCGAAAAGCAAGTCGAGAGCATAGGAGTGGAGAAACAGAGCTTACTGAAGTGTAAGGCTGGGCAGTCATCACAGCACAAGCAAACCAGACTGAGGACGGAATCGTGTGACACTTGAGATCCCTGCGATAGAGTCTTTGGAGCCTGGGCATGACACAACCAGCTTGCTATTTCGACGACCCCAGGGCATTGAGGCAATGTATTGGTGAGGTGCTGATGTTGTATTGGTGAGGTGCTGATGTTGTACTGATGAGGTGCTGATGTTGTATTGGTGAGGTGCTGCTGTTGTATTGGTGAGGTGCTGATGTTATATTGGTGAGATGCTGCTGTTGTATTGGTGAGGTGCTGCTGTTGTGTTGGTGAGGTGCCGATGTTGTGTTGGTGAGGTGCCGATGTATTGGTGAGGTGCCGATGTTGTATTGGTGAGGTGCCGATGTTGTATTGGTGAGGTGCTGATGTTGTATTGGTGAGGTGCTGATGTTGTATTGGTGAGGTGCTGATGTTGTATTGGTGAGGTGCTGATGTTGTATTGGTGAGGTGCTTTGTTGTATTGGTGAGGTGCTGATGTTGTATTGGTGAGGTGCTGCTCACCCCGACCAGGCCATTTCCCTGCTCTCTTTGCCACTGGTGTTAAAGCAGAGGAAGTGATTATAGAGATATCCTTTTAAAATTCTTCCTTAAAGTAACAGAACGATGTAACCAAAGGGTAAAAACCTGCAAGTCCCGAATCATTGCTGAAAATGGAATCAGGAATTGAAAAGACATGGGAAAGAGATCTGTTGTACAGCGTGATGACTATAGTTGATGACAATAAATTATTTTCTTGAAAAATGCGAAGACGGTGGATACTGCATTCTCACCACAGAATAACCATGTGATGTAGTTCGTGCCTTTGTTAACTAGCTAGATTTAACCATTCCATAATATATATACTTCAAAACATCATGTTGTAAATGATAAATATATGCACTCTTATACAAAGGACACAAAGGAACTGTTGAAGGTGGTGGATGTGTTCATTACTTTGATTGTGGTGATGGTAAACACAGATGTATGCATATGTCCAAACTCCCCAAATGTGCATCAGATTGGTGCAAAAGTGCCACTTTTAATGGCAAAAACTGCAATTATTTTTGCACCACCTAATACGCTAATTATATTTTGCTTTATGGTCTAGTTTTCAACTATATCTTAATAAAGCTGGAAAAGAAAAGCCATAGGAAATCAGGCAGGCTTTTTCTCACCCTCACCTCCTCTTCCTACTTCTCTCCCTTTCCTTTTTGCTTTCTCTTTTCTTCCTCTCCCTCCTAAGCTCTTTTTCCCTCCTACTTTCTACTTTCTCACCCCTCACCCTTTACTTCCTCTGCTTTTTTCTACCCTCATCTTATCTTTCACCATATGCAAAATCAAGCAATGGTGGAAGATGACTTTCAAACTACTCTCAAGTTGATCTCACTTCTGCTCAAGGGAACAGCCTAAACCCAGTAAGAAGACTCAGAACAATGCTCTTGGAGAAAAATATCTCTGGGACAGCTTTAGTTTGATGACCAACTCTGAGCCACTCAACTGTGGCCAATGACAAGATTAGTAGTAAATGCAAACCCACCACAATGTGCTGTAGAAGGTCAGGGGTGGGGTGGGGGTGGGGGGTGGGTAAGATGGAATAAATCTTAAAAAAAAAAAAAAAAGAATAGAAAGTAGAAAAAGGCTGGGCTTAATAAATGCCCTGGAAAATACCTGCAACATTAACAAATGCCCTTGAAAATACCTACACCATTCATTCTTAACATTCTTACAAATTTTTGCATCAGATTACCAAAAGAGCGCATACCTAATACATGTACTTATTTTAAAGCACTGCTTTTATATAAGTATGATCAAATATTTTGCCCTAACTTCACCAAAGTTTGTTTTCAGAAACAGCCCTATCTAGAACATTTGAATTTTGTTTTTGCTAGAAAGGACACCATTCCTTCATCATACTGTTTGCTGTCTTTCATATAAATATCAAAACAATAAATACCTCTCTGAGTTCAAAGCCAGAAAAAAAAAAGCTCTTGATGAGCTAGTGTTTCTTTTTTTATAGTTGACCATAATTTTATACATGCAATGTGACCAATAAATATTTGCTTCGTGGTGGAATACAGTGATGAAAGAAATATACTTTATTTAGCCCTCCTCTGTCAGCCAAAAATTTAATGCTTAGTTTTGTGTTAAATGGCAGTGGCTTTTCTCAGTTAAGTGTTTCTAGTATATTCTTGTTCACCCTGATTTACTATTTTAATGCTCTTTTATGATTTTCCTCTGTCTGTGCCCTTAAAAAATCTGTTTTGGAAGATGCTGGAGTATAAATAGCATAGAAAGTGAACTGCATATTCTGACATTTACAGTTCTAAGGATAATTCTATTTTAAGGATGATTCTGTCTGCAAGTAAAGTTATTAGATATCTATATACTATATATTTTAGACTAATTTTGATTGTCATATACCTTATCTCAGACTCTAGTGTGTCTTGTTTTTTTTTTTGTTGTTTTTCTTCCCATAAAAACATGTCTCTTTTTACCCAAGAATGTGTAATGACTCAGTTTGACTTAGTTTATTATTAAATTGATGTTTCAAAGGGCATTTGATTCTTCTGAACCCTTCCATAGGCCCTAAATTTTCTTAATTGTACCAAATCCCATATGGATTTCTATACTCCAGAAAGTGTGGCTACCCATCTTGCTCATTTCCAACTTTGTGCTTTTATTTTTTCTGCTTCTTGTTGCATGTGCTTGCATTTTTTTTCCTTGGTTTTTCAACTACTCCACTTCTGCCTTGTCTTTCAAAGGCTAGCTTAAGACTAACCTCTTTTGGTAAGACTTACTTAATGAACTCTAAGTGACTCTTATTCTGAGTCTTCTTGGAATTATCTACTCAGTTTTTGTTCTATTAATTTGCCCTTGTTTGTTTGACATGTTGAAAGCATTCTGAAACCTTTTTTTTTTTTTTTTAAGTACATGAATGAGTTCTGGCTCCAGTTAGAAAATTTGATAATTGTTTCTTAGAATGTGTCTTCCTTTCCTTTTTTTATTTTCCCCAAACCACAGAGTTTAATGTGCTCATTAAATAATATTGGCTCCCTAATTCTTAGAAAGCATAGAATATTGATTATGTTTGTCGTAGCAAACATTTTATTAGGAAATAAGATAATTATTTTTGTAAAATTTAAATTTCATCTTAAAATTGTGAAAGTCATTTTTGTTGTAGTTATACATTAAAGCATCCCAAACAGCAGGTTTCTAAGCTAGTTTCTTTGTTTCCCTCCTATTATTCATATTCTTTCCAGATTGAGGCATATGGCTTTAATTATCAAGTATATGCTGAGGATATGCAGAGCTACAGCTTTTTTCCTGACTTTTCTAATGAAGCCAGTTCCTAACAGCAACATTTGCCAGAATATTTTGTTGTATTATGACATTAAACATGGGCCAGCAGAGGTCTGGCTAATTGAGAATGATACCTTTCCCCTTCCAACTGCTTATTTACTTTCCACGAAGCTAATTTAGTTCAGTTATAAAATGAAACCTCATAATCCAGTGTAAATGAGTTTGTTCACATAATATCAATTGCTAGGATGGGGGAAATCCTAAAAATAAATAAATAAAAATTCCAAAAAAGTTATTTTCAAAAAATTAATAAATGCAGCTTCGTTGCTTTTATTTACTACCTGCAAGACTGGAAATGACATAGAGTAATTGTTTTTCTTCCTTCTTTTAATAATTGGCAAGCATTATTTGTAATTAGTGGGTAAATTGCTTATAGGCAAAGACTTGCTAAAGAGCTTGAAAATCATAATTTTATTTCATTTCACTGGAAAATAGAATTATTTCTTATGTGAAGTGATAAAATTTTTTAAACTTTTATAACTCAAGTAATAAATATTACAGATATATTTTATGCTTATGATGTATGAAAACTTTAAAACTATTTGAAGCCATACACACTTGCCACCACTGTCCATTCCATTAATTATCGTCATCCATCTCCTTTGAATTACGGCACTCTGATTTCTGTCAAAGCAGAACCTGTGTTGCCTATTTCATACATGTTGAAAATCTAAATGTTGTTTGCAAATTTGGACCTTTGAATTTTGCTCTAATGGCTGCATACTAATTTTATGAGCAATGCCAATGACTATATGGAACATGATGCCTTTGGCTTTTAGAGCATATTCTACATCAATAAGTTATGCAATGGGAGAGTCAACAGGACTCCTGAGAATGCAGTGGTCATCAAAGTGTGTTCTAGGGAACGTAAGAGTTTCTTAGAACTACCCTACAAGGTTTCTGGGAGAAGAAGAAGGTTATTGGTCAAGTTAGAATGTCCATTTCAGTTCTTTGAATGTTTTTAAACAAAATACAGATTCAAATTTTAAGTAAATTTTGAATACCACTGAGTTCAATAACTTCTTTTGTAGATAAGAAATTATTCAAACAAGTAATTTGATGAATGACACACAGGAATATTTTGCTAATGCTTGAATTTGAGCAAGTACTATAAATTCTTAGAGGATTTATCTTTCATTGCAAGTCGAATAAAATTCGCTCCATAAAGATGTGGAATCTATTTTGATATTTTAATGTTAAATAATTAGTTTTTGAATTTAAAAGGTGGAAAAGTACCAAACTCCTAAAATTTGCTATAAGGTTCAAAAACGTTAGTTAATGTGCTCCATATTGTGTTTGTAGATTTTCTAATTTGTAGTCTTTATCTAGCTCTAATTGCCAGTTTTGCTGCAATAAAAAGAATAGAATAAGAGGTTTACAATTTGAAAAAAAAATTATATTTGAAAATTGAGTGTGGGTATGTGGGACTTCAAGAAAAATATTTTTTAAATGTTATTAGATTTTACTTATGTCCTAAGCACTCTACTGTATATTGTGGATTTAAAAATGGAGTCAAATAAGGACTCTACAATTAAAGAATTCACAATTCAAAAGAAGTGACAATCTAAATATAAACTGTGGTACGGCGATGATGCTATTGTAATGGATAAGTAACTTTGAGCTGGGCCTTGAACTGAAAATGAGAATGTTCCAAAATAAATGTGTGTATGTACATGTGTGCACACGTGTGCACATGTCTGTGTGTCTGCATGTGGGAGCGTGGAAAGTAGGGAGAGAAGAGAAAGGCAGAAGAATGACAGACAGACAGAGATACTGATTAATTCATGATGATGTTAATCAAGTTATGGAAGCTGGAGAATAGGACAGAATATGGGGACATTTGAGTCACAGATATCTTCAGCTAACGAATGTCCACTAGATAGAAGATAGCTTAGCATTCAGGCAAGTAGTTAAGCTGTGGATAGTTACCTATTTATTCATTCATTCACTATATATTATAGGGTGTTAACTGTGCCTCAGGCATTGTAGTAGGAACAATATTAGGGAAGGAAATACGTAAGTGAAATGACATGGACTATTTCTCCAGGAAATTTACAGTCCATCAAGGAAACAAATATAAATAAACATTATAACTTAATTATTATAATAAGATGATTATATTAGAATAATTAGATGAAATAAGATATATAATTAAAATATATGATTTACAATCATGTTAGAATAATTTTAATTTTTGTAATTCTAAATACCTCATTCTTATTAAATAAAGAGAATTGTTTTACCACAGGTGTTTATTGAGAGTGTTTATTGCATAAGAGAAAATCAACATATGTATACTGTCTAGAAGTCTTCACAAAGAAGGTAGCATTTGTGTGAGGATTGACAAATGATGTTGGAAGTCACTGCTAGCATACTAGTAAAATCATAGGACTAGAGTCTATTTAAATATACCAGTTAAGCATATATTTGGATTGGAAAGTGGATTTCGCTCACATCTCTCAAAGTTAGGCTTTGAATCCTTGATAGCAAGTGCCCCTCTGGGTAACAGTCTAAGCTGATTTGATCATACGTGTCCATGATGTTTGATGTTTTCGTGGCACTGAAAATAATCAGACAGGTTCTAATAATTTGCTTAGGAATAATATGCTACCATCATAACCAGCCTCACCAGTTGATGATGCTGTTTTTCATTGTATCTCAACCTTCCTGAGAAGTACCATGGGCTAGTTTTCTGAGGCCTTTTTCTGCTCTCCTGAGGGTTTTCTTGACCTGCGTGCTCTTTTCATGGCTTTGCCAAATTCTTTGGCTATATTAATTTTATCATTTTTTATTTTCTTCTTTGCTTCTTTTATTTCCTTTTTCTTTAGGTTTTCATTCCATTTTCTTATTGTTTTCCCATGTAAACCTTATACCATAGCACTGTATTACATACTTTCTCATTTTACACTTCCCTTACCACAAATTTAGCAGTATTGATTGTGCAAATCTAGCTGAGTGATCAATTTATTCTCTGATTTTTTTTCTTTATCAACTGGTATATAGATTTTTCTTTTCAACTAGTTTAGAATAAATCAATATTCCAGGAGGCAACATGGCTCAAATTAGAAGGTCCCACCAAACTCCTTTCCTGCATATAACTTATTGTTGGTTTAAGGTCTCCAAACGCCAAGGAAATTTTAAATGTAATTGTGCAAAATATGAAATAAAAGTAGTGTATTAGGTGATAATGATGTGGTTGGTGTTAGACTAGCACTATTGTGAATTACTCCTCACTATAACACAACATCAGTTTTGGATTTTGAAAGATTAGTTATTTTTCATTTTAGTGGTATGTTTGCAAGGAAAAATGAATTAATAGTTTTAAAGCATTTGGAAAGCATGAAGTGTCAAATACATAATAATTACATACTCTCAGAAGATAGATATTTATGTTTGTTAGCATATACACACCAATTCTAATTTCTCACACTTGGTTTTGGGGATTCTTTGATTTGGGAAGGGTATTTTTTTTTCCTATTTCCAGAAAATTGACAACATGGGGGGAACATGGATGTTATTAATTCATACCACAAAGTAAATCATTTAGAAGTTAAGGTGTCAAGTCATGGTCTTACAGAGTTAGAAAAATCTTGCAGATCATATACTTCATTACTTGTTAAGGAAAGAGACATCCTGATATATAGATAAATTCATTAAGTGGCTTAGCCAAAACTGGTTCCCATGTTTTTGTTAAAATTGGGTCTTTAATTGCAGCTCTCTTTAAGCCTCTGAGAAAGTCAGAAAACAAAACAACAGACAGACTTGCTGTAGATAATTAAATTTCTGTATCTAAGAAAATTCAGCGTTTTATTGAGGATGGACACATGACTCTGTGTTGTAAAGTGATTCTGCAAATTTGCCAAAAGCATTAGAGGCAATGTCCTGTTGTTATGCAGTCTCTTTTATGATACTAGACATGCCTTTTTGAATTTTCAGTAAATTTCAAAAAGATTTCTATGAATTCACATAGGAAAAAACAGAGAAATAAATTATGATGGTATAGGAAAATATTGATGCTATCTGGAGGTAAAAGAAATTTACATCAGAAAAACACATTTCCAATACATCTTCCAATTATTGCTATGAAGTGATATTCATTTACAAAAGAAGTCTTATTGATCTTCAGGAGTAAACTAGTGCAACAGTCCATAAGAATGTTGCATTCTTCCTGAGAAAAGGAAATTTTGTGTCTATATTGTTGTTATAATTTTCAACATCTATTTTGCTAAATACATTTGTTTTCAAATAGTAATTACAGATAATTATAGCTAACATTTCTTTAATACTGTGATGTCAGTCACTGTACTAAGGGATTTTCATGAGTTTGCTCACTAATATTTTTTTACATCAATCTTTGCCATTAGATTTTTTAAATAAGAGCTTTCTTGAAGTATAATTCAAATGCCATAAAATTCAGCCTTTTAGGGTATGTAACTCGGTGGTTTTATTATATTCATAGAGTTGTGTAACCATCACCCCATCTCATTTTTCAACATTTGCATTATCTAACAAAAGAATCCCAGTACCCATTGCCAGTCACTTTTTACTCTTCTGACTCCTCCTGGCAACCATTTTCTGTCTCCATGTATTTGTCAATTCTGGATACTTTATGTCATTGCAATTGCACAATATGTGGCCTTTTGTGAATGGCTTCTTTCACTTAGCATGTATTTTCAATGTTCTTTCATGGTTTAGCATATATTGGTAAGTTATTCCTTTTTACTGCAGAATAATATTTCATTGCATGGATATACCTTACTTTGTTTATCCATTCACCAGTTAATGATCATTTGGGTTTTTTCCTCTTTTTAGCTGTGATGAATTATGCTGCTGTGAGCAGTCATGTTGAACTTTTGTGTAGAAGAAATTGTTTCCAATTATCTTGTGTATATACCTGGAAGTGTTACTTATTTCCTTTCCAGTCTGGATGTCATATATATGTGTGTTTGTGCACACACATACACATGCACACCCACACTTTTGCCTAATTGCCCTGGCAAGAACAGAACTTTTAGTAAAATGTGCAAGTGAAGTGGAAAGAGCAGATACCCATGTTTTATTCCTGTTATTTGGGGAGGACTGTTTTTCATAGACACCAGGATCATGAGCCAGTTGATTTCCAAACCTGCCCTGGAGCTGGAAAGAGGGGAGTAGTAATAGACAAGTTCAAACAAAACAAAGGGCCAGGTGCGGTGGCTCACGCCTGTAATCCTAGCACTTGAGGTCAGGAGTTCAAGACCAGCCTGGCTAATGTGGTGAAACCCCATCTCTACTAAAAATAGAAAAATTAGCTGGGTGTTGTGGCAGGCGCCTATAATTCCACCTATTTGGGAGGCTGAGGCAGGAGAATTGCTTGAAACCTGAGTTGCAGTGAGCCAATGTTGCACCACTGCACTCCAGCCTGGGCAACAAAGTGAGACTCCTTCTCAAAAAAAAAACAAAAACAAAAACAAACTTGCTGTTTTTATTGATATTTAGCTATTTTATTTGAATAAATTATCCTCAGATTGTTGCATGACTGTAATTTTCAGAGATCTGAAAAAGTTGATTTTGATAATATTTGTCATTGCTTTTCTTGAGTAAAGGACTTCAAAATGGTTCTTACCTTACCATTCTGGACGTGGCATAAGTTTTTATGAGACATATTTTAGGGGCAGAAAAGGGAAAACTTAGTGTAAAGAGAGGTCTTATGTAAGTATTATTTTCTATTTTTAAAAGATAAGACATAATATTTTCTGCAGAAATATTTCTTAACATATATTATCTCCTAATTTTCTTGAAAATTTTAGTATATTTAAGACTATCAGTTTGGAGTTACCACATGATGCAAGTTTTTTGTGCTTTAGAAATTATCCTTTTATTTGCAAGAAAAAGTAGCATATTTGGAGGAGAATACCCTTATACATATTGAAATGAAAGACGTTAAGCTTTATAGCATGCTTTTAAATTCTTCTGGGGGAAAAAAATCAATGGACTAATAATTGACTGAGACACCTTTTATGTTTTATTATGTGAGCTGAGAACTTGGATCTGTGCTAACTTTCTCGTTGTCAACACGCTCTATTTTTAAACAATAAGTTTCTTTGGGTGAAATAAACCTCAAGATAGAATTCAATTTCTTACTGCTAATCCAGAATATGCCCTTGAATCATTCTTTAAGCACTCTTTTTTTAAATCATTGTATGATTATGCTTATGTTTCACCTCCTTGTTTCTCCCTCTCCCTCCACTGGAAACAGATTGACTTTGTAGTACTCTGAAATTTGCTTTGCCAGTCACATTCTAGCAGCTGAAAATCAGCCTTGCTTACTTTGTTCTGAATAACTCTGAACCAGGAATTTAGCTTGTTTTTAAAATCTGTTAACTGACAGATGTTTCTCTATAGGCCCCTGTTGTCACACAGAACAAAGAGAAAGATGCTTTAGCCAGTTCAGTTTGCCAAGAAACTGATTTTTCAGTATTTGGTTCAGGCTTTGAGCCATAGACAGTTCCTTTATTAATTTGTTTTGAGAAATAACACAGGTCAAGGATACGATGTTGTATTGCTTTTATTTTATGTGTAAAGGTAGCAATTATTTAGGAGAAAACATTATGAAAAATGGTTTTAGAAGAGAACTTTATTAGGGACTAGTTAGAAATGTTTGTCAATTGCATTTGCTTTGGATTGTTGCCTAATAGATAACAAGAAATAGGTACCTACTGCAAAGATTGGTGCCAATTGATGCAATTAGTTGTAGCTTTGAAGTAATTGTTCAGCAGTGTTTTCTAAGCTCACTGTGTTCTCCTTGATTAGTGAATGAGAGAATTCAGTAATTTGTTTATTGTGTTTTCCCTATGTCTCTACTTTAGATCATTTTTAAAATCATCATCCCATCTCTAGAGAGAAAATATAGTTATCCCTCACTAGAGAAATTAAATACTGAGGGAAAAGATTATGTTGCACTGGGTTGAACTTTGGAGGCCACAATCATGGTAATATGTAAGACTTTTGCACCCCCAAGAACTGTTTGCTTCCTTCGGGATGACGTTGTCCCTGTTGAGTATGCTTGCCTTGGATTGTCTCTTTTAAAACTATGTTTTAAAAGTTCATGATTTCAAAATAGACAAATGGGATTGCATCAAACCAAGAAGATGACACAGCAAAGGAAACAGTTAACTAGAACTGAAATCCTTCTTGCCCTAGTATCTCAAAACTTACTTTAAAAGGTTGCCAATAAAGTATAATATAAAACTAATTTTTAAAATTGTTTAGGAGAGATATTTGCCATTAACTGAGTGGTTCCTTTTCTAATTGGTATGAACTCAGTTAAGACAAAGTACATAATCCTACACTCAGAGCTAAATCATTTCTGTTTTGTCCCCAAAATATCACCTTCCTTGAATTCATTGTAACTCCCTGAGGTAAAAAAGTCCATGTTGAATTTATCTTTATACTTCCATGCATTCTTTTTCATACTCTTTGTACCTCACTTTTTCATAGTATGGAGTCCAGGAATTAGACTGTCTGGGTTTGAATCCTCATTACACTTATTACTACTAGTATGGCAAATCAATTAAAATTCTAGAAGCCTCAGTTTCCTCATGTGTAAAATTAGGATGATAAAACCTCATAGAATAGAAAGGTAGTGCATGTGAAGTCTTGGCATAGAATCCAGCACACTAAAGTAAGGCGTTTCGTATATATAGTAATTAATAAATATGTTTCAGGGATCGAATAAATAAACTCAGAATCCTCTCATGCAGTGTCATCACCAGTTAAATAAATTAAATACTAGAACTTTCATCTTAGATATATGCAATGGTGTTCTTCCTGTGTAGTCCCAAAGGGCTAGAGAGAAAGCATAGTGTTATCAAAGCCCAGTGAGAGTTGGTGTTGAGGAATGGGGGTGCCACTGCCAGAAAGAATACATGACCAAGAAGCTGTCAGAGATCTCCCACCAGTGCCTCACACTGGATGGACCAAACTGGAAAACAGAGGACTGGGGAGTGTATTAGTCTGTTTTCATGCTGCTGATAAAAACATACCCAAGACTGGGTAATTTAGAAAGGAAAGAGGTTTAATTGACACAGTTCCACATGGCTGGAGAGGCCTCACAATCATGGTGGAAGGCAAGGAGAAGCAAAGTCACGTCTTACATGGATGGTGGCAGGCAAAGAGAGAGAGAGAGAACTTGTTCAGGAGAGCTCCTCTTTATAAAACCATCAGATCTTGTGAGACTTATTCACTATCACAAGAACAGTACAGGAAAGACCCACCACCATGATAAAGTTACCTCCCACTGGGTCCCTCCCAAGTCACGTGGGAATTTGGGAGCTACAATTCAAGATGAGATTTGAATGGGGACACAGCCAAACCATATCAGGGAGCTTGAGTGATTCATCTGCAGAGTCAGAATTATGGTGTACAAATCAGGACACCGAATGGAGACTGGAGCTGCAGGGTGAAGCCAAACAAAATCACCAGTGTGCATAGTCAGTGTCAATACTCTCTAGTTTTAACCACAGAAGTTAAATCAATATAAAGTAGAAATGAAATGGCATGGTTTATTATTCAATGAATGTTTGAAATGTTACAATGCCATATAATTGATTACCTTTTTGATGATAAGTGTAAAAGAGGACCATAGTTGTTATTGAGCTTGTATTATGTAACAGGGTGGGATTAAAAAAATATATAAGTTGAAATATTGGAGCTGTGTACCCTTCCAAAAAATTGTTTTCAAGTTGGAGCACAAGATGGAAATATTGCTCCTTAAAACACAATTCAGGAGTCAACGAACCAGCACTGGGTCATCAGATCTCAGGGTGGAATAATATTTGTTGTTTGTGGCTGAGTGTACTAGATAGGGGTGATAAAACTGCTCAAGTATTCCTAGTCTCAAAGCAAAGTAGATTTGAGTATTTAGATGGGGCTATAACCATCAGATGGAAAAATCAGAGAAATATTACTGTCTAAGGACTCATAGGCCATAGTCGTAATACCATTAATAATAATATACAATTAATAATTAACAATAACTACCATTTATGGGGGACTACGTACATGCCTGACATGATGGTATACCTTTAGGTAATTTTATAACACGTGTGCTGCTAATGACAACTGATAGATGTAGAGAGGTAGAAAACTGAGTTTAGCCGACCAATATGTTATTCTTGTTATATCTAGGATAGGGATTTTCATGACAAAAACCTACCAAGTTATATTCCAGGTGTGTAGGGTGATACAGTATAACTTCCCATTCCACAGTGACATTCTAGGACATCAAAGTGGGCACATAGCCCAAGCACCTTCATCAAAGTAACACAGTCTTTGTGTTGCGTTTCTAGCCACCTCTTCTCCCAGGAGAAGCCTCCCCAAATTTCCATTTTAATGAGCTGAAATTAGTTTTTCCTTTAATATGTGAAGACACACAATAACAAAGACTTGGAACCAACCCAAATGTCCATCAATGATAGACTGGATTAAGAAAATGTGGCACATATACATCATGGAATACTTTGCAGCCATAAAAAAGGATGAGTTCATGTCCTTTGTAGGGACATGGATGAAGCTGGAAACCATCCTTGTGAGCAAACTATCGCAAGGACAGAAAACCAAACACCGCATGTTCTCACTCATAGGTGGGAATTGAACAATGAGAACACTTGGACATAGGATGGGGAACATCACACACCGGGGCCTCTCGTGGGGTTGGGGGTAGGGAGGGATAGCATTAAGAGAAAAACCTAATGTAGATGATGAGTTAATGGGTGCAGCACACCAGCATGGCACATGTATACATATGTAACAAACCTGCACGTTGTGCACATCTACCCTAGAACTTAAAGTATAATAAAGAAAAAAAAAGTGAAATATGAAGACACAGAATATACAGGGAAGGCATAGACACAACTGAGCACCAGTTTGCACATGTTCCAAGTGTGAGAGGGGTGTCTGCAGCCCATGAACCTTTCAGTCACTTACCTTCCTCCCCAGTCATTACCATGGTCATTTGAACTGCATTTGCAACATTTTAATTTAAAAAATGTTGACACCATGTGGGAATTCCATATGATTTTCTAAACATTTTTAGTGCCTGATAAAATTTTTGTTTGGATTTGGCTCCTGAGAATACCGCTAAGAATTTTGTACTTTTCTTCAGGGGTCCAACTGCTTCCTATTCCTCTTATAAGAGTTTTCAAAGTATTTTATTAGAATTCTTTTAGTAAACTACTGCAATAGGAAGTTGTTACATATTTTTATCACTTTTTAGCAAAGGCTAGGTTAAGTAGTGTATTAGTCTGTTTTCACTCTGCTGATAAAGACATACCCCAGACTAGGTAATTTATACAGGAAAAAGGGTTTCATGGACTTACAGTTCCCCGTGGCTGGGGAGGCCTCACAATCGTGGTGGAAGGCAATGAGGAGCAAGTGACATCTTACATGGATGGCAGCAGGCAAAGAGAAAGCTTGTGTGGGGAAACTCCACCTTATAAAGCCATCAGATGTCATGAGATGTATTCACTATCACAAGAACAGCACAGGAAAGACCTGCCCCCGTGATTCAATTACCTCCCACTGGGTGCCTCCCAGTGGGATACCCAGCACAGTCAGTCCTTACCACATAAAGACCTGCCCCCGTGATTCAATTACCTCCCACAACATGTGGGAATTTAAAATGAGATTTGGTGGGGACACAGCCAAACCATATCAAATAGCAAAGAGCTTAAGTAATTGACACTGGATGAACTAGGTAGATAGTTATAGAGTCAGGACTGAAACTTAGATAACTTGACATTTAATTCAATTGTCTCTCTAGACTAGCTTAGTACTAAAAGGCAATACTGACACTCCACATAAACCAAGCCAAAATTGGGTCACTAAATAGTTTTAGGCTCATATATACATACTGAGTAAGAAGCATAGAGGTTGATCTCAACATGTAGCAGATGGCTTCTATATTCTTAAGAGATAAAACTTTGAGATTTTTCTTTTGCTTCTTGTGTGTTAAGAAGAACCAAAACACTTTAGAGGTCCCAGTCAATTTGTGTTTTAAAAGAAAAAAAAATGATGCCACTAAATATGCCAGATTTTTCAGTGGAACAAACCCTAAGTTCACAGCAATTGCTTGAAAGCTGCTTTAGAAATTAGTCGTAAATCCAAGGAAAAGGAAGGAAACCTGAAAAATGTCACTCATTTGAAAAGGGATGTTCATTTTTGATAAATTATTAGGTAATTTTTCAAGGATATCACTCACAAGTAAAGATTTTTTTGGTATATTTAAATGATTCATTTTCAGTCTCTCATACATTTTTAAATTGTTCTCATTCAAGTTGTCACATCCTGACAGGGTTTCTTATAAGGATTTCTCTTCCCTTGTGTTAGAATTACAGAGGATGAAAGTATTTTAAAATCTCTGTTGCTGAACAGGGACATGTGCTAGGCAGCCTACAATTGTCAGTTCTATTCCATAGGTACGTTAGTGGTCAGAATGACTTCTTTTTTGATGGCACAATTATGTTCACAATATTAGATTGAATTAAGCTGGTGACACAATCTGTCCCTAAAAGATTCAGAACATAATGCTTTGATGTTAGCTTTGTAACAGGGTATTCCCAGCATCACATTTAGTCAGAAATATGGAAGGTATATGTTAACATGATTTACATATCCTACTCTGGTGGAGTCTGACGGTAAATAACAGAAATGGGCAAGAAGCCATGCAGCAAGGCAAATTCACCTTTGTTTCTTGACACAAACAGTGAAGCTTATTTTGGGAATAATGACTATATCTGTTCAGGAAAATTGGGCTCATGAGCCTATTGTCAGAACATTTTTCAGAAAAGAGAAAAATGAATGTACTGCTGGGAGATAGCAGGGAGGGGTTCTTTTATTATATACACAATCTCTTCTTATGAGAACAAATACCAACAATCTATTATTGTTCCCTTAATTAGTAAATCATTACTGTGGGCTGGGCAGAGTGGTTCATGCCAGGAATCCCACCACTTTGGGAGGCCCAGGCAGGAGGATCACTTGAGTCCAGGAGGAGTTTGAGATCAGCCTGGGCAACATAGAGAGATCCCATCTCAACAAAAATAAATAAAAATTAGGTAGGCATGGTGGCGTGTGCCTGTAGTCCTAGCTACTTGGAAAGCTGAGGCAGGAGGATTGCTTGAGCTGAGGAATTTGAGATTATGGTGAGGTATGATCTCACTGCTGTATTCCAGCCTGCATGATAAAGTGAGACCCTCTCAAAAAAAAAAGAAAAGAAATTGTAATGATTAAATATTTAGAAAAAAAATCACATACACTATACATTCTGTATGGATTACAAATATTTCTAGTATTGAAAAAAAGCCATTGTATGACTGAAACAATCTTAGTGCCAGGGGTGTACACAGTAATTGAACATACTCCCTGCCTTCCAGATACTCAGAATTTAATATAAAGAAAGGCACAGCAACAAGAATTTCAGGAGCAAAAGGGTATAGTACTAATAATGCTTGGGCTGTTTGGAGGAATCTTCAGAGGAAATGGTTAAAGAGACTCTTAGCAAATGAATTTCTATGTGATTTTCATATGGACTCTAGGGCAAAGGACATTCCCAGAAGGGATAGCAACAAGCACAAGTTTGAAGTGTATGAAATGGCATTACTCTTTCTAGGTAACACAAGGGATTAGATGCGGCTGAAGCATAGATTGTTTTGAAGATATTAACAACATGTAAGTTTCTAATCTAAAGACAGGCCATGTTGTGATGATGAAATGGCCTGTAGACTCTCCTAGGATCTTGGATTTCTATCCTGAAGACCCCAAGTCATTGAAAGAAAGGGAAAGCAGTGTGATTAAAAAAAAAAGAAAGAAAAAAATCTAATTGAGTTTCAGAAACACCAATCTGATTTTTACCACATTGTATATCATCGTATGTCTTTGTAGTATGGTACCTGACACATTGTCAAATTAATCTAAGGATCATTCTAATTGCCTTTAAGTATAGTAATTTGTTCATAGTTCATTACTAATCCCCTCCATCTATAATCTGAATACCTTTCCCATCAATCTTGCCTTCTCCAAAACTTTCTTTTCTACTTTATTCTCTTTCTCTTTTTAAAATTTTGATTTTTTTTTCTGTTTTAAATTTATGTGGGAACATAGTAGGTGTATATTTTTATGGGGTACATGAGATGTTTTGATACAGGCATGAAATGTGAAATAAGGACATGTTGGAGAATGGGGTATCCATCCCCTCAGGGATTTATTCTTTGAGTTACTACCCTTTCTTTCTCTTAATCTAAGTGTTTCCCTTCTGTACTACCTTCTTTACTTAATATTCTTCTAACCCTTGGGAAGAGAAGGAGAAATGATAACCACAAAAACAAAATCAAAAATCCCTGGACATAGTAATTTATGTGTGATCGTTCTTCATTTATGTATTATAATCCTTTTAAACCAAGGGAGTATCCGCATCTTGTTCATTCATTAAATATTTATTAAAAACCTTGTAGTGCTACTTCTCTTCTGGGTGTTTAGGACATATTAATGAACAAAATGATCCATGATACCTGCCCTCATAGAGTTTAATTTATGGCCAGAAGAGATAGACAAAAACGGTAACATAATAAGTTTTTTTTGGTTTTTTTTTGAGACAGAGTCTTGCTTTGTCGACCAAGCTGGAGTGCAGTGGCGCGATCTTGGCCCACTGCAAGCTCCGCCTCCCAGGTTTATTCCATTCTCCTGCCTCAGCCTCCCAAGTAGCTGGGACTACAGGTGCCCGCCAATACCCCCGGCTAATTTTTTGTATATTTTAGTAGAGATGGGGTTTCATTGTATTAGCCAGGATGGTCTTGATCTTCTGACCTCATGATCCACCCGCCTCAGCCTCCCAGAGTGCTGGGATTACAGGCGTGAGCCACCGTGCCCAGCCAATAAATTTTATAATATATTAGAACATGATAAGTTCTATGGGAAGAAAAAAAAAGAAAGAAGGAATGAGGAGGGTAGGGATGGTTGGTTTCAATTTCAAATAGATAGCTAGATAAGCCTTACTAAGAAGGTAAGATGAACAAATACAGAGAGATACAGATGCCTGGGGATGGACCAAAAAGACAGCCAGTGTAGGGGCCTTCAAAACAAGTTGCCCCTAGTACCCCAAATGCTGAGGACCTTGCACTTTGTAGGAGTATGTTGAAAGTATATTGAAATAAAGAGCAAGGGGTCACTGGCCTTCTGCTCAGAAGCATAGACTTTAGCAAAGGAGAGCTGAAGGAATTGCATTCCCCTTCAATACCCATGGAGAATGTGTCCTCTGTTGTGTAAGAAAGAATTGGATGAGATATTATACTGAGTCAATGTTTGTACCATAACACCTTATTTTTCCTTGCACAGACAGTAAAGCAACCACTAAGGGTGCTTAGGCAGCCCCACTTATTGTTTTGTTTACTGTAACTTTTAGTGTTCACCAATCACATCTTCAAGGGCATTTTAAATAGACTTGTTTTCAAATAGAGTGAAAGAAAATTTCCGCAAGGCATTTGTCATTCCCTATTTCCACATGAGCCAGGAGCAGCCAGGAGTGAGTGGAGAAATCCGTCTGCGAGTTAATCTAGTGGAACACCACTGAGCCTGATCATTTGACAGAAGTAATTATATCTAGGGGAAGTATTCAGGTCTCTGCTTTGCCGTAAACATCCTGCCCTCCTAAAACTGTGTGAGGTTGAAAAAGAACATCAACAAAACAGCCAATTAACTCACTATTGACAGATGCAAGTTTTTAGAGAATTAATCACTATTAACTAACTGTATTACATACTCATACTTAATACCAGAAATAATTATAGCTTCTTTAGGTATGAAGTAGATTTGTGTCTTTACTTCTAATTCTCTAATCATTCATTAATTTGCTGAATTTAGATTCTGTTTCAGTTAATGTTTGTCAAATAGGATGTTATAAATTTGCATGAAATTGCATTTGTGTCTAGATGGTTAACTTCCTAGAGTTTGTTCTTTTCTGGTAGTCAAAATCTATGATGAATTTATTAACAATGATATTAGGGTAAAAAAGTCATTGAACATATTTTGTGTTCAGTTCAGTGAGTTGAATTCAGTTGCTAGATTTCTTTGTATAACTGGGCAAATTAGGATGTAATTTTTAGAAAGTGTACAGTTTAGTATTACTAATAATTAATCATATTTCTAGGAAATTAGTGATTTCCCTTAAGTTTATATTCCACTGTGGGATAAAATAATATTAACATCTGTTTACCATTATATGCCAAATGTGGTTGATGATGTAGATTTCATAGATGATTTTACTAATAGACACATTAAAATAAAATAAAAGCAAATTTTCTAATAATTCCAGACAATATATTGATAAATACTAAAGTGAAAAAAATGAATTATAGTGTTGTTTATTTCAGTGTTGATATCTGGAATAATCAAAACCCATCATATATGTTAATAGGGTTTTACCACATCATTTTTCCCATACAGAATCTCACATAGCTTTACATTTGAGAAGAGGTGGAATTTGACTCATGCTATTTCTAAATCTGACCTTTATATCATAATAAATATTACCTAGGATAGAACTTATAGCATAAATCTAATTAATCTAGAATTTAGAATCTAAATTTGAATATGCTACTTTAAAATAAAAATATTGATTATTTATTCCTTTTTTAACCTCTTAAAATAGTTATCTTATAGTTATTTGATTTGATTCTGCCATTCATCGACTATCAGCACTTTTTTTTTTTTTTGCACAAATACGTGTTCTAATGTCGGTCCAGGAGCTGGAGATACAGGCATAAGCAACAGCACAGTTGACTAGCTGTGGATAGTGGTACATGATTAGAAGCCTAAATGTGTAAGTCAGGAAACTAATAAGTCCATCCTTCCTTCCTTCCTTCCTTCCTTCCTTCCTTCCTTTCTTCCTTGATTTTCTTTCTTTTTTCTTTCATTCTTTCTTTTTTTCATTATTTTTGATGCATTATACTTCTACGTATTTTGAGATACATCTGAAATTTTGTTACATGCATAGAATGTGTAATAATCAATTCAGGATGTTTAGGGTATCCATCACCTAAATATTTGGGTCCATTTCCGTTCCTCTCTTCTAGCTATTTTAAAAGTACAGTACACTGTTGTTAGCTGCTAGCACTTATACTCTTCTATAAAAGGTTAGGATTTATTCTATCTATCTTATTGTATGTTTGTACCCATTAACCAACCTCTCTCTTCATCCCCCAACCCACTCATACACCCTTCCTTGTCTCTCATATCTATCATTCCACTCTCCATTCCTCCATGGGGTCAACATTTTTAGCTCCCACATATAAATGAGAACATGCAATATTTTTCTTTATCCCTGGCTTATTTCACTTGACATAATGATCTCCATTTTTATCCATGTTGCTGCAAATGACATGATTTCATTTTTTTATGGCCAAATAGTATTCTATTGTGTATGTATACCACGCTTTATTTATCCTTTCATAACCCTGTATTGCTGATAATCACTTAGGTCTTCATAAAACTTTTCTTTTTCTTGAGATTAAGTCTCACTCTGTCACCCAGGCTGGAGGGCACCGACAGCATCACGGCTTGCAGCAGCCTCAACCTCCTGGGCTTAAACAATCTTTCCATTTCAGCCTCCTGAGTAGCTAGGGCTACAGGCATGTGCCACTATGCTAAGCTAATTTTAATTTTTATATTTTTTTTTTGTAGAGACAAGATCTCACTATGTTGCTCAGGCTGGTCTGAAACTCCTGGGCTCAAGCTATCCTCCCTCTCCAGCCTCCCAAAGTTTTGGAATTACAGGCATGAGTCCTTAAAACTGGAAAAAAAAAAAAATTGAATTGACACTCATTCAGTAATTTATTATTGTTATTATTATTATTATTATTTTGGAGATGGAGTCTCACTCTGTTGTCAGGCTGGAGTGCAGTGGCATGATCTCAGCTCACTGTAACCTCCGCCTCCTAGGTTCAAGCAATTCTCCTGCCTCAGCCACTGCAGTAGCTGGGACTACAGATGTGCACCACCACACCCAGCTAATGTTTTGTATTTTAGTACAGATGAGGTTTCACCATGTTGGCCAGGATGGTCTCGATCTCCTGACCTCGTGATCCCCTCACCTTGGCCTCCCAAAGTGCTGGGATTACAGGCGTGAGCCGCCACACCCGGCCGCAAAGTATCCTTTTAAATACAGTTGAAAACACAAAGGGAAATGTGGTGTTTTTGCTACCGTGGCTTACAATCCAGGAGAGTAGACAGACACCTGATGAGACAGATACCCCTCTGATAAAGCTGGCAGTGATGTAAGTGCTGCAAAGAGAAAATGAGTTTCTCTGGGATTGGGGAAGTGAGAATTCATTTTGATTAGAGCAATTTGGGAAGAATTCTTGGATAAATTTTTTTAGGTATTATACACGATTTCATAGTCTTCTCCAAGATTTTGATATTTCTCTCTGTCTCTCTCTCTCTTTCATTCTCTCTGTCTTTCTGCCTGCATTGAAACACTGCTAGCAAAAATCTTGACGTTGCCAGGGCATATAAGGTTTTAAATGAAAGGAATAGCCATCTGTTGTGACTGACTGAGGCAGGGAGAGTGGATAGGTAGTCAATATTTTCTCTTGCCTTTCCTTCTACTTCCAGCGTCTTCACACATGATTTGTATCATTTTCATGTCTCCCTCATTGATACCCTGGAATCTTTTGCTCTGTCCATTTTAGTGAACTGCTTTCTGAATGGTCACTGTTGAACTTCACTTAGTCAAATATGAGAACCTCTAATCATACTAAACTCTTTTATCCTCTGTGGGTTAAGAGACACTACTGATAACCCTAGCTTCTGAAAATCATTTTCTCTCTCATGAGAGTATCTTTCGGTTATTTTTTCTGCACTTTTCTTTTGTTTAAATATGAAAGACATTTTTCTCCTCTACTATAATGCATTTTTGGAAGAGAGCATGGTTAATTTTAAATTCTGTAATGCTTACCTTGCCACGTGTATGTATGTAATAGAAGCTCTATAAAGATACTGAGATTAATTTTGGGAGTGATTATATTGGTGATACCCACCATTAATTATTGATTGTAAAATGCATACGTTATGTGGATAGAATTAAACTAATATTTTTATGAAATAATACAAATATCTATGTTTTAAATCAAATTAAATTTGATTTTAAGTTTGCGTCCTATGAGGCAGGTAAGAGATCAGATCTCAATCATTATGGCACACCTCCCCAAAAATAAAATCCTATGAGAATAGAGGATATTGGGTAGTACTCAGAAAATAATGGCAGGTCTTCTCTCTTTAGTGTGTCTTGGTCAGTGCTAATATATTTTTATCCACATCTCCTTGAAAACCTGTACTCTTTGGCTTTGTGCCTCAATTAGAGCACAGGAACTTTTGCCAAGGTTGAGAGCTTGAATGTCCAGGTCCAGCATCCTATTGCACACTTTTCCCTGCAGAAACCCTGCCATTCACTATGGGTACTTTAAAAATCTTTGGCTCTTTCCTGGTCTGGACTACTTTTTTTTCTTTCTTTTTTTTTTTTTTTTTTTTTTTTTTTTTGAGATAGAGTCTCACTCTGTCACCCAGGCTGCAGTGCAGTGGTGCGATCTTGGCTCACTGCAACCTCCACCTCCCGGGATCAAGCGATTCTCCTGCCTCAGCTTCCTGAGTAGCTGGGACTACAGGCACACGCCACCATGCCTGGCTAATTTTTGTATTTTTAGTAGAGACGGGGATTCACCATGTTGGCCAGAATAGACTTGATCTCCTGACCTCGTGATCCACCCACCTCGGCCTCCCAAAGTGCTGGGATTACAGGCATGAGCAACCACGCCTGGCCTGAAATACTTATTTCTATGTGACTCTTCTTGACCCCGTTTCTCCTATCTTCATGGAGCCAGTTTCCTGAAAAGAAGTACCTTGAAGCAAGATTTCTGTAGACAAATTCTGCATTTGCCCTTGTAATCCAAAGTTTCTCAACCTAGGCACTATTTATTTTTGTTGTTGTTGTTATTTTGGAGACAGAATCTTTCTCTGCCACCCAGGCTGGAGTACAGTGGTATGACCATGGCTACTGCAGCCTCGAACTAGCTGACTCAAGCAATTCTCCCATCTCAGCCTCCCACGTAGCTGGAACGACAAGCACGCACCACTATGCCCTGCTAAATTTTAAAATATTTTTGTAGAGCTGGGAGCCTCCCTCTCTTGTCCATGCTGGTCTCCACCTCTTGGGCTCAAGCTATCCGTCTACCTCGGACTCCCAAAGTGTTGAGATTACAGGCATGAGCCATCACTCCAGGCCACTCTTGATATTTTGGACCAAATAATTCTTGTATATGAGAAGCTGTCCTGTTTAGATACCAGTAGCATCCCTCAATTGTAACAATAAGAAATGTCTCCAGAAATTGCCAAATATCCTCTGAGGGGCAAAATAACACCTGATTATGAACCATTGTTAAAATCTGAAGTTATTGAGATATGAAAGACTGTTAATAAATTATGCTGTAACAGATATAGTGTTGGATTATGTATTAGGGTTCTCTAGAGGGGCAGTACTAATAGCATACATGGATATATGAAAGGGAGTTTATTAAGGAGAAGTGGCTCACACAGTCACAAGGTAAAGTCCCACGATAGGCTGTCTGCAAGTCGAGAAGCAAGGAAGCCAGTGGTGGATCAGTCCAAGTCCCAAAACCTCAAAAGTCAGGAAGCTAACAATGCAGGCTTCAGTCTGTGGCCAAAGGCCTGAGAGCCCCTGGCTATCCACTGGTGTAGGTACAAGAGTCCTAAAGCTGAAGAACTTGGAGTCTGATATTCGAGGGCAGGAAGCATCCAGCATGGGAGAAAGATGAAGACTGGAAGGATCAGCAAGTCTGGTCCTTCCAGGTTCTTCTGCTGCTTTTATCCTAGCCACTCTGGCCCCTGATTAGATGGTACCCACCCGGATTGAGGGTGGGTCTGTCTCTCCCAGTCCACTGACTCAAATGTTAATCTCTTTTGGCAACACCCTCACAGACACACTCAGTAACAATACTTTGCATCCTTCATTAGGATCAAGTTGACACTCAGTATTAACCATCACAGATGATACCAATTATCCTTTGGAAAATATCAGAAAATGAGTCAGATTAGTAGCCAGATGGAAGATGGTAAAGGAAAGGAAGCGGATTGGCACTTAAGTGTCAGCAAGATGTTATTGCCATTTTACAGAGCACTGAGGGATTGTTTGCCATGGATGCTTCTCTGTTAGGTAAAGGAGGCAGGGCTCAAGCCCACATCTATTCAACCTTAGAATCCCAGGACTTTTCATGACACCATATACTGTTCCAGCTATGTAATTCACTTTGCCAAATATTTAAGTACATAATTAAGAAGACTGAATTCTTTTTTTTTAATTTGTATAAATTTACGGGTACAGTGCAGTTTGATTTCATGAGTCTATTGCATGGTGGTGAGGGAGAAGACTACATTATTTACCTTACTTATTCCTGTGGCATTTTTTAGTGGGCACTGGGTTACAGGCATCAGTGTATTTCACCAAAGGTAAGTCAGAATATAAAACACCATCAGTTCATTCAGATATGAGTGGCAAATATGTCAGGAATCCTTAAGAGTTGTGCCTTTTATAAATTATGTGCATAGAAACATCCATCAGGCTTAGCTAAAAGCCCATGCTATTTACTACTTTGCTAAACTCTCATTCTTTTAAGGCAAGTTAGGCAACTGAGATAGAAGGTGAGAGAGCAGTGATGAAGCAGATATGATACCGTTTCAAAACTACACATTGTGTAATACGGCAGATGCAACAGAAGCAAAGGGTGAAATGAAGAGAAATAAAGCTCATAGATACCCAGGGACTTGGCTCTAGCATCTTTTTATGCTGTGTATAATGAACTTTGACTTTATTCTCTAACACACTAGAAAGCCATGGAAGAATTTTAAGCAATATCATTGTTTCATGAACAAATCTTTGTTTTAGGAAAACAAAACAAAACACTAGTACTGTTACAATTTAAACATTGAATGAAAGTCTGGATCCTGTTGGTATAATCTAATTTTAAAAAGGGTGTGTACCAACACCATACCAGTGGTGACCATTTATGTATTTACGTATATATTTATTTTTGTATTTGACTAAAGTTTTTAATTTTAATTCATAAGTTTTCGGAGTTTAGTGAGCAACCAAATCACTTGTTAAAATGCTGAGTCTGATACATTGGGTTTAGATGAGGCCCAAGACTCATGTTTTTTGTTTGTTTGTTTTGTTTTGAGATGGAGTCTCACTCTGTTGCCCAGGCTGGAGTGCAGTGGCATGATCTTGGCTCATTGCAACCTCCACTTCCCAGGTTGAAGCAATTCTCCTGCCTCAGCCTCCCGAGTAGCTGGGACTACAGGCATGCGCCACCATGCCTGGCTAATTTTTTTTTTTAATATATTTTTAGTAGAGATAGGGTTTCACCATGCTAGCCAGGGCTGGTCTCGAACTCCTGACCTCAGGCAATCCACCTGCCTTGGCCTCCCAAAGTGCTGGGATTACAGACGTGAGCCACTGCACCTGGCCCGACTCACATTTTTATCAAGCTTCCAGATGATGCCAATGCCTCTAGTTGGGCAAGGCTATGAGCTGCCAAGTTCTAATGACAGCCACTGTGCTAGACAAGGGGAGAATAAGGTAGTGGCATGTAGTATTGCAACTGTAATGCCAGGTGACTGGAATGTAAGTGCTCTGTCGTTAAGAGTTCGTTTGTCAACCTCTTGATCTTTAAATATCCTGTGTTGGTTTCATTCTGATTTCACACAGTGGCCTTCTGCAGCTCCGGGAGTTCATCCTCCCAGATTTAAGTTTTACAGAAAGAAATTACTTGGCACTTTCTTAGAAATCCCAGTGAGAAGCCTCATTGCATTTGTTCCAGTTAAGTCATATGGCTGCTTCTGAATCTAAACAAATCACTGTGGTGAGAAGACTGTGATGTTCTAATTAGCCTGACTCCACTTTGCCTTTTCCTAGAATCAGTAGTAGAGTTAACTCCATCTGAGGTGCTTGGACTGGTAATATGGAAATTGTGCCATTCCCAAAGAGAAAGTGAAGATGTTGAACTAAAAAGGTGATTGGATATCTATTACATACAGGAATTCAATGTGGACAAGAGTTTTCCATACTTTCTTGGTTTCTTAGGAAATGTTCATGGTACCCTCAGTCCAAAAGAAATGCCTGAGAGTTGATTTATTTGGCAGTTAGTTCCAAACAATGTAAGATTTACATCCTTACTATTAAGTAGCTGTTTGATAAAATAATACGTAAGGACTTGAAGAAAATTAATATTTTTGTTTCCATCTTATATAAACACAATCACTTCCTAATGAGGAAGTGCACACCTATTGGGCTCTACAGAACGTCTTGCCCTTAGATTGAGATTGGATACTGTCACCCTCATTTCCTGTTCTGCATGGATTTTCATGCAGTAGTTCCCTTTTTTATTCTAACGGTAACCACTAAACCCCAGATTTATAAAGATATGATGCTGTTGAAAGAAATGTCCTGTGGGCTCCATGTTTCCTGAAACTGCAAAGTATTTGAAGCTAGTTTTTGATGTGGACTTCAAAAAATGTTCAGTATAATTGTGTTTCCCTGAAAATGTTAAAGTATCATGAAAGCCCCATAAATTCCCCAAATTGCTTTTGTGCACAGATTGAGAACCATGATCTTAGGAATTTTGTATTTGAATTTCTTATTAGACATCTTTGTAGAGATGTAGAATAAAATGGTGACTCTATGGGTTCAGTTCTGATAAGAGATCTCGGCTGGTGAGGCATCTCAGCACAAAGGTCTGATGCCTTTGGCATCATGGCCTCTAGTGCTCTAGGCATGTACTGCACATCTTCCTGTCTCTTCAAAAGAAGAATAACATATGTCTACTCCACTACCACACAACTTTACAATGCGCTGTTTTATTTTTTGATCTGAATCTGTATAAGTAATATTCTACTTGGAGTAACTCATCCTAGTATTTGCATTCTACGTGTGCATTCGCATTTACAATAAACTGCAGTAAGAGTGATTTTTGTCCTAAGCTCTGGATAGTTCTGATAATGGCATAAATGACTAAGAGGTAGGTATCATGTACTTTTTGTTCAGATTGCAAACGCTCTGAAGTTTAAACCTTGTTCCTTAAAACTTAACCATTTGTAGAATAGCTCAATTAATAAGCACTGAGCAGAGCATACTTTTGATTCTGAAGTGATTTTTTTTCTTAAAGAAGTTGATATAGTATTTTCTCAGTGATTACGCTTTTCTCCTTGCTTTTTTTTTTTTAATGCTGAGTACAAAGATCCTCCAACCCAATTTTAAAAATAACTTATATGTAGTCTGGAAGCAGTAGATTTCCCAAAGCATGAGCAAATTCTATTTTACTGGAGTCAGTAATGTTTCAGTCTCTCAAGTCCATGTGTGAGATACAGTGAATCATCATCATCTTATCATTATAACACTATGGCTCATCTCATAAGATCCCTCATCATCTGATGGGCCTGTCATTTCTGCTTATTTTGCAGAATAATATGTTAGTCTCTTCCTAAAATCCAGAAAACAAATGGATTGAAAATATTAAGTACATCATTATTATGTAAATATTTAATTTTTGAAATAAAAATGTGGAAGCTAGTAACAATTGTTCAGTTACTAGGGAAATGCTAGTTAGATTTTTCTGTTTAAATATTCAAATTGTTGGGTTTGGTAGCTCATGCCTGTAATCCTAGCGCTTTGGAAGGCCAGAACAGGAGGATCACTTGAGGCCATGAGTTTGAGACAAGCTTGGGCAAGAAGTAAGACCCCATCTCTACAAAAAAAATTAAATATTTAAATAATTTCAACTTTTACCTATAAAAGGAATATATTAAAATGCGTATTGTTTCTATTAAATTCTCTTTTTAATAACTTTTAATACTGCAAACAAAATATTTGAAAAGTATTAGTACAGCATTGGCCATTGTTCACAGTAGATCTAGAACACACAACTTCATTGTACATGTTTTTGAGGGGTTTGATATAGTCTGTTTCTTTTTTTTTTTTTTTTTTTTTGAGACGGAGTTTTCGCCCTTGTCGCCCAGGCTGAAGTGCAATGGCACAGTCTCGGCTCACTGCAACCTCCACCTCCTGGGTTCAAGCAATCTTCCTGCTTCAGCCTCCTGAGTAGCTGGGATTTCAGGCTCCCACCAACACGACTGGCTAATCTTTGTATTTTTAGTAGAAACGGGGTTTTGCCATGTTGCCCAGGCTGGTCTCAAACTCCTGACCTCAGGTGATCCACCCGCCCCGGCCTGCCAAAGTGCTGGAATTACAGGCATGAGCCACCACACCCGGCCTATAGTCTGCCTCATAAATGGCACAAATATTGCTTGGCTGTGGATGTGTAGATATGACATTATAATATATTAGGACATAGAAAGTAACTCTTTTTCTATTGCAATTCCCCCGTCTTCATAAATTGGCTCTTTCTGGGCAGTGGGCAAGAAGAACCCACTGGGCAGTTACACTCTCACGACAATTCCCACCCTGATTCCTCTCTACCACAGACAGCTCTCCAGGTTACTCAATTATCATTACTGCCAGGTGACAACCTCCACTCACAAAGATGAGGACACTGACCATCCGAGTCACAAGATCAGTGAATGGGGAAGCAGGGGCACATGGAGGCGGGAAGAGTGGATGGGCAGTCCTGGGCAGCTCTGAAGTGGGACAGTATGAAAGGAAGGCCCTGGGCTTTGTCCCTGTGAGTACCTATCGTGTCACATAAACAATAGTGTGTTAATGGGGTGCTGAAAAAGTCTCTTGCTTAAGCAACTCAGTTTGTTTATGATTATGAATGTCAGCAGAGTTCTATAAATGACAATGCAGTTTATGTTTTGATGATTGTCTCTCTGATGGGGGCTGTTGATAGCTTTTCTTAGTTCTTGTCTTGGCATTTATTCTTGATTGGCATATGACAGTCATATTCCTGGGTTCTGTTGGTGTTTTTAAATCATGCACATACTTGAATTTCTCTTATAGAGTGAGAATGACATTTTATCTGCTGCTTGTTAAATAGATTCTCAGTTTATGCTGGCAAAGTGTCAGTGCTGTATGTCTCTATGTATGCAATTTTTCTTTTGTACAGTCATTTTTCTCTTAGCATTCTAAAGATTGATTGAACTCTTGTGTTATAGCAGTACTTAATGTGTCACTTACTGAACTTAAAATCATCACTGTAACTCAGTGCATAACGCTATTCATCATCTGTTGAACCTGTCACTCCTGCTGATTGTGCAGAGTAAAAGCCTCTTCTCACCTTTTATTTTTTTCTTATTATAACTGATATAGTTCATGCATTTTTCTTCATGTTTTAACTGATTTAATTTTTTTTCCAACCCAGATTAATACAGGTTAGAGAGTAGAGGAGTTTGTTAATACTTAACAAATATTAATCACTAAGGCTAGATTTATTACATATAAATATGTCAAATTAGATAAACACTACTTAAAATTTTGGCTGTTGGAGAAATATTAACTTGTACCTTCACATTTATTAGGGCTCAAGGCATATTAAACTTTATAGCAGACTTTGGATGTTTTATCTTTTAAGAAATATTTGAGGCCGGGTGTAGTGACTCACGCCTGTAATCCCAGCACTTTGGGAGGCCGAGGCAGGCAGACCACGAGGTCAGGAGATTGAGATCACCCTGGCCAACATGGTGAAACCCCGTCTCTACTGAAAATACAAGAATTAGCTGGGCATGGTGGTATGCACCTGTAGTCCCAGCTACTCGGGAGGCTGAGGCGGGAGAATCGCTTGAACCCGGGAGGCAGAGGTTGCCATGAGCTGAGAGCGCGTCACTGCAATCCAGCCTGAAAACTGAGTGAGACTCCATCTCAAAAATAAAATAAAATAAAATAATTTGACTTAGTGAACAAATTTGCAGTGAAACAGAAAAAATAATATAGGTTACACACCTTTATAAAATCTGTTGTATAATCATCTGGAGATGCAATTTGAATGCAGTAGTGTAACAGGGAGAAGCATCAGATGAATTCTCAGAGTATATCAATCTTGCCTTTGTTCTAGATTAGAGCCTGGTTTTTAGCTAGAGGTGCTATAGTAGGAAAAACAGGTTTGTATTGATTCAGATTGTGTGTGCATTCATAGCAGATGTGGAATTACGTATTTCTGCCAGATAATTATCACTTAGCAAAGGGTAAAACATTAGAACACCATGAAAGTTAAAGTTTTAACTTCACAGGAAAAAAAGGAGCTTTATTTTAAAGCATGATGAAAATTATAGTATTTATGCATAACTCAGTTATTTTGTTCTGAACTGAAAGAAGATACTTTCAAAAGACATCCCTAAAAAAACAAGTATAATGACCATAGTATGAAACTTAATTGTGATATAATAAAGCTTTTTACTGTATCCAGACATGTTACACAAATATTCTTTATGAATTACATAAACAGAAAGGCAGGAGCTAGTGCAAATAATGAAGAATATTTATTTAAAAAAAACAAAAAGCAATTATTTTATGTAGAACAGGCTGCATGCATTATTTATTACACTGTATTCAAAATATTTTACAACTCTGTTATGAGGAATTTTTCTTGCACTTGGAGAATACAGGTAAAGACATTAGAGGCTTATAGATCCTGAATGCAGCTGCAGATAGTGTCCCTTAAAAGAAGAAATGCAGGTGGTTTCCTATTTCCCACTCTTTTTTGTGCCAGACAAGGAAGTGACTTTCTTTAGAAAAGAAGATTATAATAGTCGTATCCTTAAATGAGGAAACTAGAACCAGATTTCTTTTTAGAACTTGCAGTGGGGATTAGAAGAAATGTTGCAATAAACTTTAGCTTATTCTAATCTCAGTTTATGAAGTTTTTGGTAACACTGCTCATTTAACATTGGAAAGAGATGGGATCTGCATAATAAAGTATACTTCCCATAACTTAAAAGTAATCATGTTCATTGCATAGGATAAAATGATCCCTTATTCCAAAACCAGAGGAAACTGCAAAAAAAGAGTGCTATGTTAGCAGTGATTTAAGTATCCTCTCAAAGTTTGCTAAAAATTTTTAAGGAATTTTTGCAATTTCCCTCAAATTAACTACCATGCAGGCATCAATTTGTCATTTTTGTATATTGCATTAAAGCATTTAATGCTAAATTAAGATGGAAAGGTAGTTTTTTTTTCTTTTAACTTTTCCTTTCTGGAAAAAAAATCAAATATTTATTAACTGCTCTCTATTGTTGTCTTTCTCTTTGGAAGGTAATTTGTGGTCAGTGGAGCCCAGCAGGGAAGCTCCTTCTCCTCCAGATGGCAGTGACATTTGAGAAAACCTTGGAGGATTAAAGGCACTCTAGTGAGCACTCACTGCAAAGTCCTGACACAATTTGACAGTCCTAATCTGGGTCCTCAACTGATTGGATGACCAAGGGCACAAAATTTTCATCCAACTGTGCAATCACCAGGCACATTGTTAAGGGCACTAAAAACGTTCCAAAGTTTTGGTGACTGTTTTAAACAAAAATATATAAACCTTTTCTTCATGGCATGTTCTTGGAAAAGGTCTTGGAAGTACCTTGCATGTCTTTTAAAAACTGACTATATTTTTGCATGAATGAGCACAGCATGCTATAAATGTCTTTACTCTTTATTAAGTAGGGTTTGCAAACAATCTAAATGGTTAAATGGTAGAGGAAACTATAGAAATTGATCTCAGTGAGCAAAGCCTACCAAATCTAATTATATATTGTCACCATCTGCTGCAATATGATAACAGAATTAATACAATTACTTTGAGAATTTTGAAGAAAAAACTTTTGAAAAAAATGGACACGTGTGGCAAGTCTGCGTGTGTGTGTGTGTGTGTGTGAGAGAGAGAGAGAGAGAGAAGCAAGGGCAAGAAAAAAAATGCCATCTTAGCTGTTCTTTCTCTGTTTCTTTTTTACCTTTCCTTATTAAGTTATTGCTTAAAATGATTTGAAATATGTTCTCCTAATTTTCGTGTTGATTAAAGTTATCAAGTTTTGGTAAGGTGATTTTATTGGTTTGGAATTTTAATTATATCCACTGCAGCTTCTAAAATCACCATGGCAACAGGTGTGTAATTATCAACATTGCACATAGCTTCAATGTGTAATGCATTTCTTCTGGCTGAATGAATATTAAATCAAACTGCTTAACACCTCCTCTACTAGTAAACAGATAAGGCTTTGGCCATGGCTTGCAAATTGATCTTGCTTCTGTAGATTTCTATTACTTGCAGAGCCATTGAATGGGGTGATTTGTGCCTTTGAGGGTTTTCTGACTTTGCTAGAGCATGACAGAAAGTCCAGTTTTATTTCATTTAATGAGAAAAAAACATGTTTAATTATTACTCACATTTCCATTTGTAGAATTCTTTCCAAGAGAATATTCTCCTTATTGTTTTCCATTGCAAGGTGTGTATTCAGGACAGATGAGATTTTTTTAAAAAAGACATTTTCTTAAGGAAAGCTTGCATTTTAAATGCTACTTTTCCTAGCAAATGCAGGTAGTCATTGTATGAAGCACATATGAAATGAAACCTTTGATTTAATACCAAACTATAGTCTACTGTCAACTCTAAGAAAACTGTATGATCCATAATTTTAAGTAAACCAAAACGTTACTTTGTTTCTAATGTTCCAGGTGGTCTTTTCAGACTGATTTCTACGTAGAAGTAGGCAAGAAAGTGATGTGATTATCTGATTATCAGCTTATCTTTATATGTCTCTGATTGTTATCAAGCTCAAAATTTTTCTTAAATAGCTATGGAAAGAGATAGCAGTTTACTACTACTACTATTATTATTAGGTCATCTAATGTAATTCAATTTATAAATCTGATGCATACATTTGACTGATAGGATACAGACTTTTAAGGACCTAGCATTATAAAAAATATAATTTAAATACATAGATCAAATAGAGCTGTATATAATATTGTTAAATAGGGAACAAGATAAGTGATTATGAAGATGTATAGCTCTTTTAATCATTCAGTGTTTGTTTTTAGTGGACATTTTATTTTGGGATGCCATTCAGTAACTTGAAGTCATTAAATGAAGCATAATCAATATTAGAACAAAAGCCAGCATAAGAAGATTTATTTAAATTTGATTTATTTAGAATTTGGAGTCTGGTCACTAGAATTTTGAGGCTAGGGGATTCTATGAAAGGCTGTATGTAACCACCTTCTACTCTATTCCTTCCTCTCTACCCAGGCCAAATATCCCAGAATATGGTATTATTTAAGTATCATCAATTTTTAATTTTAGTGTGTTTCTATTTTCAAACTAAGACAGGTGCAAAAGTTGAGGTTACCAGCGGTACAAGATCAGATCACCTAGTTAGATATTAGTGCATAGTAAAATGTAGCCTAACACACTCTATTCATAATGTGGATTGACAACTAAGAAAAAAGTGAATGCTTTATTCACACAAATAGGTTAATATTCCTGCAATAGTGTCCAATGCATTTAAAGCCATTTAAAAGAACATAGAGAATACATTGATTATTTTTCTTAGCTTATTTCTCCAGTATTTCTCCTTGTATTATTTACTCTAGCTCATATTTAGACTTTTTGTTAATCTTAGAAAAAGGATAGACACACACAGTGTATTTCTGCAGACTCCCCTTTAATGGATCTCTGCCAGTGTTAGCCATTGTTTCAGTTGCTTGTGGCTGCTCAACTGTGCAAGGTTGCTTGGAAACGCTCCTTCTTCAGTGCAAAGCTCTCCGGCCACTTTCCATACCTCCCAGCCCAGGGCTTAAAGATTCAGGGACTCCAGCCACTGGTGTTTCTTTTTGAAATCTCCTTAGTAAACTAATGATCTTGTAAATGTAGAAAATAGAAAAATTGCTTCTCAGTCTGTAGGGCATGCAAGTTTAAAACAAAACAAAACAAAAACTTTGAAAAAAATATGTATTTGTTACAAGTTAAAACAAATACAATTTTTCTTCTCTATTGAATTTGATTTAAAATTTTGTTAAACCAGCATTTTGTAATGTGTAATATTTTTGGCAAATATTTTAAATTAACATCTACCACTGTCTTTCAGCCTGGAAATTGTGTGCTATTCCCATCAAGGTTACATCATGTTTCCATTACTCCTTTAATTGGGGGGAAGTTTCAAAGTCAGATGCCTTGATTTGGAATTTTAATGCTTTTAACAAATTTTAAAGCAAGTACCACTATTAGGTAACAGAATATTATTATTACTCACTTTTTTCCTTGGTTAAATTTGTTTGTTAGTCCTAAGAGGCTTTGGGAATATAAAATGGATGTGATGTTTAATAATATCAATACAGTTGATTTTACTTGGCTCTGCTATTTTCTCTTTTCATATTATAACTTAATAACAACAACAAATTAGAGATATGCAATCTGCAGTTAGTTCAAGTTTCTAATTCTGGAGTATAAGATGGGGATATTATATCACTATGCATGAGTTAAATATATGCCACTACATAATACCTATATATCATTACTAGCTTTAAAAGAAAGATTATGTAAAAAGTGCTAGTAGGTAGTAGGTAGTCTTTTTCTTTTGTTACAAGTGCTTCGAAATTACTGGTTTGTGATATAGGACATGAAAAGAAAGACATACTCAGTGATGTTTGAAAGGCCTACTATTATCAGATACGGCTTACTTAAAATTAGTTATTAGACTCTGGTCTCTTAACACTTTTATTCCCCCCAATATACTTTCAAATTCCGATTTTCAGAAATCTTAATTGTACAATATTAATATTGCTACAGCCACAAACTTTGCTAGTCCTTTATTGGTAGATTACATAGACTACATCGGTTACTAGATCTTAAAGTTTATTAATAACATCATATCCATTCAAATTTATTTTAATACTTTTTCCTTATTTAAGGAATTACTTCAGGTGATACGTGGATTTTAATTGTTACAGAAATGCATCTTATGGTTATTTATAATATTCACTTTAATTTAAAGGCCTATAGGACCTGTGGTTGGATGACTGTATGTATTAATGTTGTTTTTAACATTAAGAACTTACATAATTGGTCAAGAAAATCAGACCTATCCCTTCATGTTCTCTTTCCTTCTGTACTTCATAAGCCTACGTGTCCCGTAGGATAGATTACTGGATCTGCTTGTCAATTGCTGATAGACATTTTTCAGTTAAGGTAAGTTATATGTTAGACATCATAGAGTGATCGGACTGGTTTTATTACGTAGCATATTGGGAGCAAAGCAAAAGAATAAAGCAGATACACATTTCTGCATGTTGATGCATGTATCCACTGTATTTTTAATGCAAACTAATTAATTGTGGGCCAAAAGTTATAGTAATGAATAGAGGTCTGTTGTTCTCACTCACATCAGGCACGGAGTCTTACTTTCTTGTAAATTTAAATTGGTGAGGCAGGTAGAGTATCACAATAAGCTTAAAGTGGTTATTTTGAAAAAATTATCAAGAAAAATATTAAGGAAAAATTTGGGTGTCTACTCTTGTGAGACAATCTGTCTCTAAGGTGCTTTACATATTTTATGTCACTTAATCCAAGGAATCACCCTATGATTTAGGTAGCATTGTTCCTATTTTGAAGTTTGACGAACTCTTGCACCTTGAGGTTAATTAAACTCAGGGTTGTCTTAATCATTTCTAATTTCAGTGAATATACTTTCTCCTTGGACATTTAACTTTCTAGTTAATGTGAAAAAAAGACAGTATTTCTGATAGCATATACAGTAGTCACTTTAGGGGCAGATAAACATAAGATGCCAGGGATTTGGATTGTTCAAGTCAATAGTGTCCTGAAGAATAATATATTCACTGTGTGAAGCAACAGCAACTAGATACAAAGTTTCTGTAAAATTCGGACAATCATTTTGAGTTCTTAACATAAATAGACAAGATTGATAGATAAAATGATATTTCAGTAGAAACCAGGAAAATATCCCAACTTTGAGAATCATTTCTTGCCAAGCCCACAGTAAGAGTTCTAAATATAAGTTAAAATATGTTCTCTGCCACCATGGAACTGGTACCCAACACATATCCCAATTATAAAACGTCTTTATACTATGGCAATTATGAAGGCAGAGTATAATATGGGAGCCTGAAAAGCTATACTAAAGAGGCGACTTTTGAATGGGGTCTGGAGGGATGAATTCACCAAGGAGTGAAAGGAGGAAAGGAACTTAAGTTGGTGAAAAAACACAGATGGATGTGTGAACAGCTCCACATGGCCAAAGAATGGTGTGTTTTGGTGTGTAGGGAGGGATTTCTGGTTAGCTCCATGAGCCAGTATTACAAAGGGCTTTGCATGGCATGAGAAGGTATTTGGATGCCACTTTGTTCAATACAGAGATCTACCAAGCACTTAAAAATTAGAGACAAATAATATTCAGATTCATATGTTGAAAAGATTGCATTTGTGCCAATGGAGAGGACATAGCAAAGGGAGCTAGATTAGAGTTAGCAGCGTCACTTAGGATGCCATTACCTTTGTCTAGGGATCTTAGACTCGACGTAAGCAAAGCTTAGGGCCTGAAACAAGCAGATAAAGGCTAGAGAAGAGGTGCTCAGAAACGCTGAATCAGTACATTTTGTTATACTTTAAAAATTGTTACAAGGCCAGTGGCTGCCACACAAGACATTAATCTTTTTTGTTTTTGCTTAAGGAATGAGTACAAATGTGGGGGCAGTAAGGAAAAAGGCAGCTCTGAGGTTTGCTGGAAGTTAGCTACCCTCATGTTTAGCAGACCTGTAAAGACTTGAAGCAGGAAGTAGGTTTATCGTGGTGGGAGGGAGATGGCTTGATAGAATGAGGAAGTGAAATGAAATGGCTCTTCCCAAGAGTGAGAATGCATTTTAGAGAAGATGTGAAGATGATGCGGTTGTTGAGAAGAAGGAGTATTCAGTGAGCAGCACAGTGGAGAAAAGGTATGGTACCTAGGTGGGAAGATGAAAATGAAGGATTCCTCATTTTCTCTTCCAGCTCAGGTCATGTGACAGGACTCTGCTCACTCCCTCTTTACACTTTAATCTTCACTGAAAGATACATAGGGATAGGAAAACTTCCTAACATTCTCTCTTTTCCTCTGTATTAAGTCATTCCATTAACCAAAAAGTTCAACTAAATGCCTATTATCTGTCCCTTTTTAATTTTCTTTCTGCCCTGTAAAAAGCTGAATAGAGGAATGCTTATACGTTAGTGGAAGTTTTAGAAGTCTCTGAAAGTGAGAGGTAAGTCATTTGTCATTTTGGCTAGATCTTCCCCTAGGAACTTCTAAATGGTTTCATGACCTCATTTCATCCTAGATAAATGCAAGAGGGCTTTAATATGAGAAGAGCCTCAGGAATCCAACTTATAGATATAAGCCTTTCTTTTAACAGGTTACTTAGTAAATTAGTTTTCTTTGTACTGTGATTCATTAAGAACAATAACTTTGATTTCATTTCATACTTTACAGGAAGCATAGAGTGACTCAATAGTAGAAAAATTCAATAACATTTTAAAAAATTATTTAAATTAAATAAAATGGTATACATTAGAATTGTGAAAATTGTGTAAATTACATAAAAAATATGTGATTAAATTAAACCAGGATTTGTGGGGTGGCTGAATTAGATTTCTTAATAAAATTTATGAAAAACTGTACGTGGTACATACTATTCTTTCAGAAGCAATAATAATTGTAAGAGATTATTTTTTAAAAAATAGATACCATTTGTTGAGAGCTTACTAGGTGTCAGTCAGTGCTGTATCCACATTACATGTATGAATTCATTTAATTTTGAAAGTCAACCTGTGACTCACCCTGTGAGCTCACTCTGTGAGCCATCACCCTTGTTTTGCAAACAAACAAATTGAGGGGTAGAAATGAATCCATACTCTTATTTTATATCAGCCATATCTCTCAATAAATGCTAATCAGAGCTGATTAACAAATTATAATCAGCATGTTCAATATTTGGTATTTCACTTACCTTACAGGACATTCTTTGTTTTACAGAATTTTTTAAAAACCTTAGTAGAATTTTTTTTTTAACTATTATTAAGGCTCCTTAGGTGAGTGGTTTTCAAACCATATCCTGAAGGTCTCCAGAAATTTCTTAGAGAATCTCATATCTTCTTCAGCCAGATTCACTTGAGGTATATTCATTTCATATATTAGGTTTTATTATTAGAGCTTTTCCCTCCTTCTCTTGCTCTGCCTCCCATGCATCCATCCACCCATCCACCCATCCACCCACCCATCCACCCATCCACCCACCCATCCACCCATCCACCCATCCACCCACCCATCCACCCATCCACCCACCCATCCACCCATCCACCCATCCACCCATCCACCCATCCACCCACCCATCCACCCATCCATCCACCCATCCAGCCACCCATCCACCCATCCACCCATCCATTCACCCATCCACCCATCCATCCACCCATCCACCCATCCACCCATCCACCCATCCATCCACCCATCCACCCATCCATCCACCCATCCATCCACCCATCCACCCATCCATCCACCCATCCATCCACCCATCCACCCATCCACCCATCCATCCACCCATCCACCCATCCATCCACCCATCCATCCACCCATCCACCCATCCACCCATCCACCCATCCATCCACCCATCCACCCATCTACCCATCCATCAATGAGCTTGATTTTTTTAGCTTTAAATAACTAAAGCATGTACTACTAATAAAAAATAAAGCTAAAATTGGAGGACAGCATATTAAAATATTAGATTTCAGGATCTCTCTTGAGATTGTACACATCAGTTCATGAATGTTAGCAGTAGCATTAAATCCAAACTTATAAAATGTTAGTGATGAAGTAGCAGTGCGTTAAATATAGGCGGGTGCATTACTTTCAATTAAAAGTAATGGCAAAACCACAATTACTTTTGTACAAACCTAATATGTTGGCCTTTCCTGATCGAATGTATATTAGCTACTTTATACATAATGTTACAGTGTATAACATTAAAATGGCATATTGAATTTTTAAAGTAGCTAATACCTTTAAAGATTCTACAACATAAAAACAATTTTGCATAAGAAATGTTAGATGTCTCTAAGTATATTTTATTTTTAATTTTTTATTTCTTTTTTCTCTTCCAAAGAAAAAACTCAGATTTATTGATGTATAATTTACATAAAAAGCATACGTATTTTTGGGGTGTACAGCCCAATGAGTTTCTGTGAATATATCCTAAATTTTTTTAACAATCATATTCAGAAAGTTTAAATTCAAAAAAGTTTAAAATTATTTTCAACCTTAATTCAAAATACACCATTCATGATGTTTCCTGCTCATTTTGCTACACTGTATTAAGAAAGAATTTTCAAAATATGGCCGAGTTCTCTTGGTGAAAAGTACTTTCCAAGGAACAGCCTAATTAGCCCATGCTTTCCCTCCCGCTCCATCTTGTCCTCCTCTCCTGCGCTGGATAACCTTTTTCCTGAGGTAGGTGAGAGTGCCCAGGACAAAAGACACACTGATTTCTTTGGGAGATTTAAACCATGTTATCAAGGATGGTTCTGTCTGCCTAATTTGTAACTTTTGGTTGGGGCTTGGAGTTAGTTGGGGAGCAGAGAGTGGGTGAAGGCAGAGGAGAGAGCTCCATAACAGGAACACAGAGCAGCAAGGTCTCAAGGGAACCTGACAAGGGTACCTCGGAAGAGGCAGGCTCTCAGTGTGTCAACTTTTCATTGGTTCTATGGACTGTGGGGGAAAGCAAAGGGACAGCTTGTTTTTCATGGATTGATTTTCCAAGCAGCTTCATGAATTGTTACAACTTTGATCTGGGTTGCATACATTCAGTTAAATGGATGTTTGTATTAATATAAACATTAATTTTATATTATTTAATTAAATATTTGTGTTTAATTATATGAATTTTTATATTCTGTGCTTTTACTTTTTTGTATTTTTTTAAATAATGTGTATCTTTTTAGCTCGCATAAATATGTTTATTCACTTAAAAAGTAAGGTTTTTATGTTTAAAACTATATTAAAACAAACGCACCAACATGGATTTATCCTGAAGGTTATTCTGGAAGGTTTTGCTTCATCCTAATCTCAAAGACTTTGCTTTGTTGTTTACTTTTTATAAATTAACATATTTTAGCCTAATACTTCTGTTCTAGAACTTAAATATTGGCTGTATTATTTTTCTTAATATTAAAATGTTTCCTTTAAAATTTATTTTCCAAGAGGAATGAAAATATTTTTTTAAAAAAGGGATTTTAATGTTTAAAAACTGCTTTGGGACTGGGTCTGTAGGTTCAGTACACCTTCTGAGACTGAAACAATAAGAGCACTCGTGGCTTATTGAACCATGATAATCAAAGCAACTGAATAACAATAAATACTAGAACTGGATTCTGCTTCTTATACCTAATTAAAAATATATATTGTTTTAAATGGGGAATTTATAGTGAATCTCTGAACAAGTAATATAGGCTAAACAATCTGACATTAAAATTAGAGAATACAAATATTTGTGATTTATGTCCTTTTCTTAATTTGAAACACGTGTGTGATATATAACATGTACAGCAAAAAATAAAAATAAGATTAAGCCAGAATGCCATTTTGAAAACAAAATACAACAAAGATATGTCCCATTAATCTACAGAGATAAACTATAGTAGTGTTTCTGCATTACCATAATTATTTCTGCAGAGCAGGAGAATAAGCAGAAGAGAATTTACATCTATGTTTGCTTAATATTGTTTCTGTCTTTAGGTTTCACTTCTCTCCCACGGTAATGTAAAAGTAGGACCACCTGTTTTCCATTGGGCATTCAGTTTGGGTAAATTCTTACAACACAGCAATGTATTTCTAATCAGAATTTTCTGGAAATCTGAGGGAAGTTAATTATAACAATAATATTTTTAAAAATCGCAGTCAATAAAATTAATTCCAGGAAGACCCCCTTCCTCCCCACCAAAAGAGAAATCTAGGAAGAAACATACACACTTCCTATGCAGATTTAAAAGCTTTGGGAATCAAGGTTATGAATAAAAAAATCATTTCACTTCCATAAGGATCCAGAAGGGAAATATTTAAATGTAAAATTTGATCTATAAAATCTAGGCAGCATGTATTTTCCTGCAACTATTTATAAGAGAACGGGGCATTGTAGAATAAAATTTGTAATAAATGGAATTATTTCTGTCTTCGAAAGGATTGCTGTAAATCGTGGGAGGTGTAGAAAAACTGCTCCTGCTTAAAAAATTGCAAACGTGATTTTAAGCAATGTTTCTAAGTTTCTATTTTAAGTCAGCAATAGGAAAAGTTATTTTCTTGTATATATGTCAAAAAATATCAAATCAGAAAGGCCATCTACAATTGATTTTTCTACTTGAAAGGAACGAGGAAGGGAAAGTTGGTCTTTGCTCTTGTCCATCAGAGTATTATGCCTGCCAGCTTGTGTGCAAATGATTTATTCTGAAAAGCAGACTTTACACTTAGAGAAATACTGGGGTGGAGCATTTGTGCCCTGTGGAGTGTTTGGAAATGGAATAATGCGTCCACAAAGACAGCTTTCTGCATCCTTTCTGCCTGCACATATGAAAGGATAAGCATTAATTTCAATAATGGTTCAAGTAATTGAAAAAGGGCTTGCATTTCAGGATAGCTGGACAGTTCACCCATTAGCTTTCTACTGCAAAGAGGAAAAGAAAGCTGACCTGCCCATTTTAACATTTTAACAGATAATTAAGAATGATAAAATCTAAAGATGTCAAATAAAATGTAAAACTTAAAAGTCAGCCAGTAACCATACTCTAATAGTTTGTTTTCTAGTTCCTACTTTTCATGAACTCCAAAATCTTTTTATGCTTAATACCTTAACTGCCATTTGGTGTAATTATACTTAATTTTTTTTGTGTGTAAATCATTTTCCTGCTCTGGAGGTTATTTTTAGAAAAACTTGATCCATCTTTTCTCTCATTCACATATATTTGCAAACAGATAGTTTCTGTGAAAAGCCAGGTGTTTTCAGTGATCTAATAACTAATCTAATTACAGGCTTTGAATTTTAAACCCAAATATTCTTAACTTTTAACATAAAACTTTGGAGGTAAATTAAAGGCACTAGAAGGTCACAAAACCAGTATTAATTGTAGTATACTGTGAAGTTCCTCTTGGTTTACGTACTAATGTATAGAGGATTTTTGAAGACTCTTTTTACTCTTATCAGTTGACTCATGATTTTAGCATGTCTTATCTTCACAGATGAAACATTTCAGATGCACTGTATCAAATAAAATCATACTCCTTAGCATGATTTTTCAGATTATCCACAGTCTAGTCTCAATCTCTTTCCAGCTTTGACTCACTGCTTCATGCCCCCCAGTTGCCTAAACTCTATGTTATTTTGAGTGCGCTCGTTCTCCAAGTATTTCAAAGTTTCAGCACAGGTCCCAACTATTCAGGGCAGACATTTGAACATAAAAGTGTTTAACTGCTGGATATCAGTTCCAGTTTTTCATCACACATGCTGTTATTCCTAACATTCCCATATCAGTTAAGAATGGTTCATGCAACAGAACATACAAGCCTGCTGTTGGTGTTTATATAAGAAAAAGTCCACAGGGAGGCGACTGGTTCAGAGGTAGTGTAACTCCTCAGGGATACCGTTAAGGACCCAGGATCTTTCTGCCTCTCAGCCATATCATCTTTACTATGTGAACGTTTGTCCTCATGATGGTTGAAGCCTCAGTTGAAGGCTGCTGCACCTTCAACTCTCTGCCATGTTCCAGGCAAGGAAAAAAGAGATGTGGAATGGGGCATGAGTAACGGGCTGTAACCGATTGTCCTGTCCTTCCCCCCTCCCTCCCATCACTTCTTTCCTTTTTTCAGGAAATTACAAGCTTTCTCAGAGGCTGACGACAGCAGTCTTTGTTTCACATCTCATTGGCCAACACCCAGTCATGGCTGCCCCTACCTGGAAGATGGCTAAGGGAAAAAGAAATGCGAGTAGGGACTGGGCCAGTGAAAGAACAGTGCCTGCCACGCTGCTTTTCACTCGCACGCATCCCTCCACTTGAAATGCCCTTTCTCTTATCCTTTATGTGTGTTCATCTACATCTTGTGTGGAGGCTGTCCACTTTCTCCAGTTCTGGGTGAGCTCCTATGAGCTGCTCTTTGTATTTTCCTATGGGATATCATTTTTAGCCTTCATAATAAAAGGCAAAATGACTGTCATTAGCTTTATGTAGCTGTGTCTTAACACTGAGTTCAGAAATTGTGCTATATGAATTAGGAATCTTTCAGTGACAAGCATCAAAAAATTATGTTAATTAGTTTATCCCATAATTTGTTGGTTCACTTAACTTAGAAGTCCAGGGAATCGCTGGCTTCAGGCATGTCTGGAAGCAGAAGCTGAAATGATATGCTCAGTGTTAACTCCTGTGCCTCTTGTCATTCTTAATCTCATCCATCCTTCCTCCCTCTCTTATTGCTCCTCTCTACTCCTCTTTGTCCTTCTTTCTCTTCCTCTCTTTCTCCTACTCTTTATTCTATATCCTTCTATTTTGCTCATTCTGAAACTGGTTCTCAACACTTTGTACAATGTATAAATGATAGGCATTTACAGCTCTTAGCTTACCTGACTTCTCATTATGCCAGAGTCAAGGAATTCCTTTCTACAAAATGCGTATATCAAATGTTTCTGGAAGGAATATGATTAGCCTTGGTTGGCCACATTTCTGTTTTTTGACCAATCCTACCATGGAGGAGAATAGAATAGTAATACTGGCTATGAATAGGTCCATTCTAGTTGCCCAGAAGTAGATGAGGCAGTGTATTTGATAATCTCACCCAAACCATATGTGTTGTTGGGAGAAAATTCTGGGAATGCAAAATAATAAGTACTTATCCCAGATCTCATTTTACCTGTCATCATTCATTGTATGTGCCTATCTCTATCTAAGTAATAGGAGCTCAGTAGGGAGATGAGGAAGTGAATGGATAAATGGGAGAGGGGAAGAACTGAGTTGACCTATAAGCAAAAGATGAAAATGGCAGTGTTTAGTGTTTTATGAGTTGTATTTAGATCATGAAATAATATTTTAGGGTTTTTTTAGTTTAGTTTTTTTTTTTTTTAATTTTTGAAACAGGGTCTCACTCTATCGCCCAGGCTTCAGTGCAGTGCTATGATCGCAGCTCACTGCAGCCTCAACCTCCTGGGCTCAAGTGATCCTCCAACCTCAGCCTCCCAAATAGCTGGGACTACAGGCACGCATCACCACCCCTGGCTAATTTTCTGATATTTTTATAGAGATAGTGTCTTCTTCTGTTGCCCAGGCTGCTCTCTATCTCCTGGGTTCAAGTGATCCTCTTTCTTCAGCTTCCCAAAGGGTTGAGATTACAGGCATGAACCACTGTACCCAGATGTTTTATGTTTTAAATTTATATAAATCCACAGTGGATACATCATTCAAATTACAAAAATAAGGAAATGCGGTACAAAATCATATTCAAAAAATGCATCTGCCATTGCTCCTTCAGAAAATAGTTATTGCTTGCTTACTCTGTGATAAGGCATTAATTACATGGTGCTTCATTTTTTTAGTGACAATAATTGAGATGCTTCTCTCTGTTCTTAGAGAACATCTTAAGCTGATAGAAAAACTAACAAATGGGGGATACATAGTTTGTAAGTAAAGTATATTTGGGGAACCTTTGTCTTTTTAAAGCAGGTAAAACTAATAGTGTGTTTTTAACTTCAGTGTATGGATGTAAGAAGCTTAAGAAAATGAATTCATATATTTAGCCTCATTTATTTTAAACCATTTATGGAGATATCTGATATATTTTTAAGTCTCCCAGAAAATATCCTAAGCATAAGCAAATAACTTCAAATAAAATGTTTATATTTGGACATACTAGTTCTCTGCTGTCATCTTGACTGATTCAGAAAAGTTCTGAAGTGAAAGATTTTAGCATTTATTTCTCCTGGCTTTCTTCCATCTGCCGGGAATAACTCAGTTCACTGAAGGCTTCTGACAGGTCCCTGACCTTGGCCCCTATCTTTGCCATCAGTGTTTGGGGTGAGGAGAGAATGGGCTTTGAGGATGGTTGCCTCTTTTTCACTGCTGCACCTCCTCATTATCTCTCCAGGAAGCAGGTTGATTCTGGCAGGCAAAGCTCACTGAGGCGGGATCCATTCAGTCCATTCTTACAGGGGTAATAGGGCTTGGGGCTCATTTCAGTCAGCCTTCCTTGGAAGAGAGAGGTCCCTTTCCTTTCCTTTTGAAGATTGATTGGTTTGCAAAGAAAGACAGATAACACCACTGTCATTCTCACTTTCTCTCTTTTTTCTGTTCTTGAAAACTCAATAGTTGTGTACAACAAGTCTTGCTAGACAAATTGTGCCTATGCTTTATGTTCTGTAAACATGATTCTTGAAGCTGAGAAACTTTTAATGGAACCCTTTAGCTACGCTGAAATTACTGATATAATCCAACTCTGTGTTAGTTTTCCTGATTTTTGAAATACTGTCAGAAGATGGCAAAAAAAAAAAAAAAAAAAAAAAGAAACAGAAAAAAAGAAAAAAGAGAAAGAATGGGAAGTGGAGATGCAAAAGAATTTCTAAGACTAGACTAGTCATTTAACAGACTGACTCAGATGAAAGTTCTCAGTAGCCCTCTGGAAAGAGAAATTTCTAAACACACCTTTTTTTTTTTGTTAAAGATAATTGAAAATAATTATGTGTGTGTGTGTGGTAAACCACAACGATCTTTCTATATTTTAACACTTAAAGTAGATGAAGAGGTTAATGAGGAGGTTTCCCAGCAACAAGTTTAATTGTAGTCATGTAAAAATTACATAAACTCAACATAAAATTGGAACACCTATTCTGTGCAGGAATCTGAAAAAATTTAATTCTAAGTAATTCCTATAATTTAGACTCTCAGTGTAGTGGTGAGAATTTGAAAAAGTAAAGAATGCTCATGATAAAGTTTGACAGGTGCTCTGAAAGCAGTAAATATGAGGAATTAAGGCAACCTCTACTTTTGACATCATTTGCTCTGAGGAAGTATTGTATATCTTGACTTTAATTTTTTCAGGACCCTGTGCACTTACAGGATGACAGAAATGATATTTCTTCTCTCCTGAAATGGGGTTGATATTTACATGTCACACTGAGACATACAAAAAATACTATTCTGCTTAATTTATCAATAACAAGACCCTGTCCTCAATGATGGAGACAGAAAACAACTTTGCTAAGTTGCGCTATTTCAGCCACTACTTCTGGTTTTTATTGTTTTATTTCAGAGGAATTCAGTTGCAGTTGACTAAATCCTCAGTCAATTTAAAGTTCATATTTCATGTGAGGAATGTTTTTCTCTAAGTGAGTCCACATTCCTTTCTCTTTCTTTCCCAAGATGGTCCAGGAAGCAGGGCTGAATTCCCATGTCCTCATGATGAGAGACGGAGTTCCTTCTGGTTTGTGTGCTGTCTCTGTCCTCATTGATGTCCTCTGGGATATGGTTGCCTGGTATCTTGTGTTCTTGCCCACCGAGGTCTGGCCATTACAGGGTTGTAATGCTCATACATGCTGTTGAGGCAGAGGTTCCTTTTCCTCTGGTTTTTGAGATTTCCATAGCGGGGGTTGGTAAACTACAGCATACAAGGAAAACCCAGCTGCTGTGGGCTAAATCCAGCCATTTAGCTTGTTGGCTAAGGCTGTCAGTTTTCGTTCTACAACAGCAGTTGTGAATACTTGCAACAAAGACTGTATGTCCTGCAAAGTCTAAAATATTTACTCTCAGGCCCTTACAGAAAATGTTTGCCAGCCCCTGATCTCTCTGAGTCCTTGGATTGCCCACTCTTTGTTTGTCCTTCCTCTTGGCATGTTTCATCTTTTCCAGAGTACACAGGAACCATTGGGTCTCCTGCACAGAAACTCAGGGCAGACAGAGTCACTGTCTAGGGACCTCCCCATCCCTCTCCTATGTCACTGCTTTGGCATCATGCTGTATATGAAAAGGTAGCAGGGGACCAGCCCTATCTCAGCCTGTCTATTGCTCACCATATCTGGGGGTATTTGAAGTTTCTGTGTTTTAGGTTTCCACCCTCTTGCCTGAAGGCCTTTGATATCTTCTTAGAGACTCATGTATCATTTTCAAGCTACCATTCTCCCTTGCAAATCTCATTTCTTCCTTCCTTGAAAGGCTTAGTATCTGGAAAGAACTTTCCTTATGTGAATGATTCTTGAAGTGTTTTCTGTACCAGCAACCCCGCATCATATGAAAATTTGTTAAAAGTGAAAATATTTGGTCTCTACCCCAGACCAACTGAATAAGATTGTCAGAGGGAGAGGCCCAGCAAGCTGCATTTTAGCAAGCTCTTCGGGTGATTTGTGATCTGACAAAGTTTGAGAACCCCCTACCTTACATCATATCTGCCACTAAAACCAGATGATCTGAGTAGCCAGGTTTCCTGCTTGATGTGTGAAAGGGAGCTTTCAAAATATAGAAAACTCCTTTCCCTTTCCACAAAGATTGGCTTGAGTAGACTCAAAAATTCTGTTTTGAAAATAGAATATTTCAATCGATTATCTTTTTCTTTGCCTTTCTGGTCTACTAATTCAAATCCTCCCTGAGGTGGCCAATGCCTCTGGTTAAACAGAGATTGTATAGGAAGTGCTTTTAAAGAGAAACATCCAGTGATTTAGAATAAATGCTCTTCTATGCACTCATGATGCACGTTTATCTAAATGGCAGAGTACATGCCTGAAACCAGCAACACTATTTGCTGAGTCAGAAATTTCAGCCTTAGCCTGTAAGTGAGAGAGAGACTCCGATACTGGAATCTCTTTAGATCTCCATGGACATTTCAAACTTAGCAAGTGTGAAAGGAAATTTACTGATTCTTTATCTTTCTCCTCAAATCATTCTCCATTTCCCAAATTCTTGACCTTGGTAAATGGCTATGGGGAAGTGACTATAAGTATTGATTTGGAAGTGGACTGATCTGGATTCAAACATCAATTTCATCATCCATTGACTTTGTGATCTTGAACAGCCAACGTTTCTAGCTATACATTTTCCTGTAAAACAGAGGAAGTCCCAAATCCCATGGGTAGTTTTTAAGCTTTGGAGAAAATGTATACCTGATATATGATATTTATTATCCTATGCTTGCCCATTCTCAACTCCACTTAGTGACCAAATCACTAGGCATCGTTGTGCATTGTCTTTCAGAAATGTCTTGAATTGATCATCGTATCCCCTTCCTTTCAACAGATTGCCACTTCTAATAAAGTTCATCTTCATTAGGGGATGGCATGGTTTCTTATTTCTTCTTCCTATCTCTAGTTGGGTCACTCCTTGGGAGAGCCACTTACAGTTTTGTGGGTTTGGGAGTGCACAAGAACACCACATCTAAGGGGCACCATTCGGATGTTACCCAGACCTTATAAAGGTCCCTCTGCACACTTACACTAATGCACCAACACACATTCTCACAGTCACACATGCACATGTTCTCACACAGTCGCTCATACACGAACACACACTGGCCTTGATACACACACAGACTTACACAAATGCACATCCTCATACAGACTCAGATACCACTCCACCACACACACACCCACTCACGTTCACACACACTTTTGAGTGTTGTGTATTATTACAACAAAACAGTAACTCATGTTTCTCCAATAGAAACAGTATATTAAAACATGTTGCTGTAACCATATTGAAGAAGGACTATCTTTCTTTAAATCTTTAAAGCACATGGAGGTGTCCTAGGGGCAGCCCTGCTCTCCACTCCCATCTTTTCTTCAACAATTGCTAGGATGATTCTATCTGAAGCCCCCACTTTTTCAGGCTTCCTGTGCCTAAGTTCCCATTTCAGCTCATGCAGACTGCATTTGTGGCCCTCTCACACAGTGCATGGTTATTTATGCCACCTGAGATGGAAAAATCCACTGTGATCATCACTGATAACCACCATTATACCTGGTCAAAAGGAGATGTGTAAGAATGTAAGAAGTTATTTTGCCTACTACATGAATAATTAATGCTCGTGGCCTGTTTTCCATATGTATGGAAATGTAGAGAGATTCAGCCAAAAATACTGTACTATTGGATTTTTTTTAATTTGGTGATTATCCATTTACCTATTTTAATTACAACGAAGAACTCCAAAGAAATAGGAATGTTTTAGGAAGAACTTGATGGAATATGCCTAACTGCTTTTTAGGACTATTCTGTGCAATATGTTTTTAACAAAAAGAGAGATTCCATTTATCCAGCATTATTTTCATCATTCTGTTGCTTCAAGTGGATGAGAGGGTTCTCTTATCTTTCTTATTCTTCACCCACTTTTAGAGTCTAACATCTTACGTTTACTGGGTACTCTTTGTAGGTACGACACATTATACCAGTTGGTTTTGAAGCCTTGGTTTCATTCGATTCTTCAGACCAGTCTTAGAGGTGGATTGATTTTATTTCCATTTCACAGGTGAGGAAGCAATTATTTTGAGAGGAATTTACCTGATATTAAGAGGTGCAGAAAAGGTAGAACATGGCTTCAAAACTAGTTTTGTCTGCTTTGTGAGCCTGTGATCTCTAGAAGCGTGATTATTGGACTTTTCCTTTTTTTACCTCCTTAAATTTGACAAAAAACTAAAGTGAGGAAAAGAAACCCAAAGGGAAAAGGTAAAATACTGTTGAATAAAACCTGTTTTTGACTTTTTATTAAAAAGAAATGATTTTATATTATCTATTGTTAATTCTCTAATATCCAAAATTAACTTTGTCCTGTTTGTAAATTGTCTTTATAATTTATATCTTTTACTGTGTTCTATAGCATGGATCCTGCTAAATTCTGACTTTCATGCTGGGAAGGACCCTATTTTCCATTTTTATGATCTTTGTTGGTTTCTTTGCTCCGTTCTTCCAATTTTGCATATGAATTCTAGAAATAACCAGATAAGAGAAAGCAAAGCATAGACAAGGAGACTTTTAAGCCCACTCACAGCTTCAAGCATCATGATAACAAAATTGAAAGCAAGTGTATTGATTTGGGTGGTATTATATTTGTCTCTAGGGCTTGAAAAGACCTTTAATTTCTCTCTTTTTACACACCATTTTTTGTTGTAAATATGTTTACAAAGGAATAAATATCATATTTAATAAACCTAATGGAAAGAAGTTACCTTTAAGGAAACGAACAGATATGAGCATCATGTTGTGAGTGTGTTTACATTTACAAACATATTATTTTCTCATTACCTACTCAGTTATTTAGAAATCATAGGAGTTAGATGCTAAATGTCATTATATTTATATGTGAAGCAGCATTTCTAATCTCCAGTCACTTCTTTCAACTTACACATCTGACTTTGACCTCTCACTTCCCCATGGCATTTCAGAGTTGTTAGAGAATTTGTAATCAAAATTAGTTTGGCAGCTTAGAACTTATTGGAAGAAAAACATCACCTTATTCTGCCGCTATTATCATACTCAAGAAAACTGCTTTTTCACTTTGTTTAAACTGTATTTTTGACTTCTAGTAGATCAATTTCTCCGTATTTCAATTTACAATTATATGTAACATGAATCTCAATTTTTGAAATACCTAATTCAATAATGTATGAAATGGTTTATAAAACAATTCTCCTATTTGCTTTGAAGGAAATTTTAAAGAGATTAAAATGCTTCCACTTTCACACACAAGTTTAACTCATAAGTTTAATGGTGACCAATATTATATTCTTGGTGTAAATCCTGTAATATTAAATATATATAAATTACACACAGTATGTGTGTGTTATTAATATGCACATGTGTATGTGTTAGTGTTTAATAAAGTTGATTTCTACAAAATTTCTTAGAGCTTCCATTAGCATTAATTTACTCACTTGATAAATATGTATTGAGTCCTTTTGATGTGCTAACCTCACTTCTATGGACCACAAATATGTAAACGACTAAGTGAGACCCAATTCCATATCCTGCAGGAGCTCAGAATCAGCTGGTAGAAACATACAATTCAAGAGCAATGGTAATGCTATGTGGTGTTTCTCTGGTGTAGCACATGGAAGAGGCACAGTCCACCCCAGGGAAGGTTAAACAAGAAGCAGGAGTTAGCTTGGAATCACAGGGGGAAAGAAGATTTTCAGGGAGAGGAACAATGAGCAGCTTATAGAAGAAAGATGTAGTAGCAGAACCTGGTGATATTTTGTCTCTTAGAAATTGCTGTCATCTGTGAGAGACAGTGTGTGTAGTGGCTAAACCAATACAATTTAAACTGCCTAAGTGTGAATCTTGGCTCAGCCACTTTTGGATTGTGAGTTATTAGCATCACTTCCCTGTGCCTCATTTTCCCCATTTGTGTAAAAGTGGGTTTTAGAATAATGCCTACTTGATGAAGGTACAGGGAAAATTATATGCGATGATACATGCAGGGTGCCTGGAGGAATGAACACCAGGTATGAAGAGAGTCCTTGTATGTGTTTGCTAGGATTGCAATATCAAAGTACTATGAAGTGCATGGCTTAATAATAGAAATTTATTGAGTTACTTTTTCCTAGCCTGCTTATTATTTGTGTAAAGAGAAAGGCTTCTTAATGAATACATGAAGTAAAATTGTTCTTTAATCTTTTGCTTTCAGTTTTACCCTTACTGCTTTATGTGTTTAGACTTTTTATCTAGATTGTCATTTCTGTTCTTTGGCATTTAAATGGCCTGCTTTAAGCAGTCCAGACCTTTCTTTATTGCCTGAGAGTCAATAGTTTCCTGCTGACCATCTATCTGATAAGTTGAGTCTTCTGCTAATTGTGATCTCATAGCCTACTCCTTCTACTTTCTTCTTGTCCCTTCTCCCAGTTTTTCCAGTCTGTATTCTTTTTCCTCCTCTCTCCTTCTCTTCCCTTTCTCCTTCTTTCCTTCCTTTCCCTTCCTTTTGTCCCTATTTATTGCTTTGTCACTTATTTTCCTGTTTCTTCTGCAGCGGTAAACAGGAAATGCAGCTTCGGTTTGCTACTACATGTTGTTATAATAATACTCTGAAGAAATTAATGCATGATTTCTTCGCTGTGACAATATAAACTTATTAAAGACTTAAGTTCACTCAATACATTGATCATTTTTCTGATAACTCTAAAAACCACAAATGTCAATAAGTCACAGAGTTGAAACCTGTCAACATCACTACAGTTGTTAGATTTGTTGTTTATCCTTTTTTATTATTGCTTTCTTTTTTTCTTGCTTATAGTCTCATTGAAATTCTAGTTAGAAAGAATGGAGCAGTGAGATATGAAGAGACATTAATTAATTTTACATGGCATGTGTGTATGTGTATAAGTGGATTTTAAATAATTAGTCACAATTAGTATGGTTTTTAAAATTTTTAGCTTAGTGATCTAGACCATTATCATCTTGGTTATTATGTTTTTAATGTTCAGATTATAAGTGGATTAATAGTAGGGTGCACATTCATCCATTGAATAATTGTTGAAGGAAGAATGGTATCATCAGTCTTTTTGAGGAGTTTTGTTCGTCAAGTTCTGCCGTCTCACTGTAAATAATTGTAGAAATGGTACAATGGACGACTGATGAATCGGTAAAACATGGAGATTTCCTATAGCAAGGAATATGTACACCTGTCACTTAAAATCTATGATTTTCTTTTTTCTGGTTTATAAATAGAGGCCTGAAAATAGTTTATACTTAAAAATATCTTAATATGATAATTTTGTTGATTATGAATAAAGAGTATTTTATCTAAGTCGTATCACTTGAAGAGCAAGGGTTAGTAGAACCAGGCTCTGGATTTAGTTTTGCATTAACTAACAGTTTGATTTATGGCAAACCATTTAATCAGTCTTGACCTTCATTTTCTCATCATAAGTTGAAAGTGTTAACTTCTATGTTCCTTTAGGGCCCTTTAAATTTCATCAGTTGATATTTTAATATTTTCAACGACCTGGTCATTACAATAACATCTGCATATGAACCCATCAAAGGATCTAATTTTAGAGTTTAATTTTATACTTTGTAGATGTCTGAGGGAAAAAAAAAGGGACAGTGTCATACATAAAAATGTACTACATGCTTTCATTTTAAAAATATTTTATATCACTGTTCTTCAAATATTGAAGCATCAGGATCCCTTTATATTCTTAGAACTTGTACAGAACCACCACGAGCTTGTGATTATGTGCATTATAGATACCAAATTTAGCATTTTATAAATTTAAGCAGTACATTTAGAGATTTAGGAATTTATTCAAAAACAATAGACCCATTATATGTTAACATAAATAACATATCTATAAAATAAATAACAAATTTTTCAAAACAAAAAACAATGAGAATATCATTGTTTAACTTTTTTTTTTTTTTTAATAAATCTCTTTAGTGTCTGGCTTCTTACAAGACACCTGGATTCTTCTCTCTGCTTTTACTGTATTCAGCTGTTGTAATATCACACAACATGGAACCTCTGGGAACTCCACTGTACAGTCATGAGAGATTGAGAATGAAAAAGGCAAATGACATTTCAGTATTGTTACAAAAATAGTTCTAACCTATAGGGGCCTGTTGAAAAGTGTCTCAGTGACCCCTAGATTACCCTGGAAATCACTTTGAGAACTACCATTCTGTATTTTTTAAAATGAGATAATTCCATTGTAGAAAGCATGACTTCAAAATTCGAAGTTTTGATGTATCTTTCAGTTACTCAAAAATTCAACTTGACTTTTAATGTTGCAATGATGCCAAAATCCCCCGTCCATGCATCAGTTTATTTTTCTACTGCCTATTTGCATGATGGTTAAAAATATGGGTGAAATGATTTTCTTCCCCTTTAGCGCCTTCAAGAGACCTTATTTTTTCATATGCATCTTCTTTACTTGACTATAAACTCTGTAAGAAGAGGGAGAATTCCTGTGCAGCCATAAAAAAGGATGAGTTCATGTCCTTTGCAGGGACATGGATGAAGCTGGAAACCATCATTCTCAGCAAACTGTCACAAGGACAGAAAACCAAACACTGCATGTTCTCACTCATAGGTAGGAATTGAACAATGAGAATAATTGGACACAGGGCGGGGAACATCACACACCAGGGCCTGTCGTGGAGCGGGGGTTGGGAGAGGGATAGCTTTAGGAGAAATACCTAATGTAAATGACTAGTTAATGGGTACAGCAAACCAACATGGAACGTGTATAACTATGTAACAGACCTGCACGTTGTGCACATGTACCCTAGAACTTAAAGTATAATTTTAAAAAAGTAAAAAAAAAAAAAAAAAAAAAAGAAGAGAAAGTATTCAATACTGTATCCTAATTTCTCAAGAAATATGTGTTAAATGACTGAATAAAATAGAAAAGATAAGAAGCAGCAAATGGAACATATTAACAATATTAACACATTTGAATAAAATGCCAATTCTTGAGAAAATTGGTATTAAATGTCTAAATCATTCTCAAATAGAAAAATGTTATCAAAATTTAATTTTACAGTTTGTATATGAATATATTATATTCTCTCAGGTACAATTGAAAGAAACCCACTGAAAGTGAATACATCTATTAAGATTAAAATTAAATGAACAAAACCTCTGACAATGTAGAAGTATATGGACTTGCCTGAAATGATGGAAATGCTTCTAAGTATATAAAATGGGAGGTATTCTCAGTATTATAAACTAATAATCATAAGCCCTACCCTCCCCTGTCAAGCAGAGTTATAAGTAGGGATCCATAGAAGACAAATAAAGAGCTGGTCATACTCCATTTGGAATTGGACCGCCTGGATTTTGGTGTTGATTGCATATGGCAGTCCCATCATAAACTTACTCAGCCCCTCTGGGCTTGTATATCCTCCCACAGAGAAACTTTGTAACAATGGAAACCTAAAATGTAACAGCTGTTTACTTACATTGAGGGAGTGAATTTCTCACTACACAAGGGGTTCAAGTCCAAGTAGGTAGGACAGTTCCCCAACTCTCAGTTTATTTCATTTGAAGGAGGTAGTTGGTTTCTCAGACTGCTCCCCTTAGTCCTGCCCATATCTAATAGGTGTGGTATCTGTAATGCTAAAAATTCATACAACGAGTAGCAAAAGTTGTGCCTAGAATTTATATGCATAGTTTGTAACATTATTTTAAAAATGAAGAATAAGGAAAAACTATATTGAAATCAATAATCACCATAATGGTGGTTTTAGAAAGTTGTTCTTGTGACCTAATAATGTGGTGAAGAGATTTTGATAAGTCCCTACACCCAGCGTGTGTGGATATAATGTCACTATGATACGTATTATTATACTGAGATGCAGAGATTCGTTTATAATTTGCAAATTAATTAATTATGGTTGGAAAAGGCAGAATAATTTATTTTGGAAGCTGTGTCCCAGTGACTATACAATTTTCCCGGAATCTCCTAAATGATAAAAGTGACTTATAAAAATCAGTTTTACAAAAGGTGGCACTGTTTAGTAACATATATTAGCATGTTTCACATAATAGAAAAAAATAATGTATTCTTTATTTGAGGAGCCAAGAAATCTATCAGCATGTAAACAGGATATGACATTCCTTGTTGCTAACTTAACAATGTGATTACAGTTTACATATTTCTTCGGATAGTGGTGCTTTACTAGTAAATGACTATTTATCCTTTTGATACACAAATAAGGGCTTATTTTATATGTAGATGCCATAAGGATTACTCATGGAGTTTCAGAAGATTTTGAGCTTTTTTTAATTAGGAAAATAATCAGACGTACAAAAATATTGGAAGAATGTATCATCTAGATAGTTATCACATAAACTCAGTAGTTGCTAATATTGTGCCCTATTTGATTCATCCGTACATTTATTTCATGAACCATTTGATCACCTGTATTTTCAGTAACTGGAAGGTTAATCTAAATATGGGATAACGACCACTTTGGAAAACAGTTAGCCAGTTTCTTACTAAGCTAAACATCTCTGTGCATTGGTATTTACTCAAACAAGTTGAAAACTCATACTACACAATCACCTGCATACATATATTTAAGGAGCTTTATACATAATTGCCAAATCTTGGAAGCAACTAATTTACCCTTCAGTATGTAAATGAATAAATAAACTGAGGTACATCTAAGCAATGGAATATTATTCAGTGCTAAAGACAAATGAACTCTGAAACCATGGAAAGACATGGAGGGACCTTAAATTCGTATTAGTAAGTGAAAGAAATTAATCTGAAAAGGCTACATACTGTATGATTCCAACTCTCTGACAGAGTACAGAGGGGTTTTAGGCCAGTGAAACTATTCTGTATGATACTAAATAATGGTAGATGCGTGTTACTGTAAATTTATCTAAATGCATAGAATGCACAACATTAAAAGCGATTCCTAATGTAAACTGTGAGCTTTGGGTGATAGTGATATGTGTCAACATAGACTCATCTGTTGTAATAAAGATACTACTCTGCATGGGGATATTGATGGCATAAGAAGCTCTGCACGTGTGGGGGCAGGAGGTATATGAGAACTCTGTAATGAACATAAACTGCTCTAAAATTAATAAAGATTATTAAAAATAACTTGACATTTATTATAACATTTTTGACAAGAATACTTTACAGATGATATTATGTACTTTATTTTATGTTACATTAGAGGATATATGTCACCTTATCCAACTATTAATGATAGTAAGTGTGAGCACTTGATGAATCATCTTAATACAACACATAAATATTGATGCTGATTTCAGTTTCTTTGGTAGCAATTTAAATATCTAATCTTCCAGTTATAATTTCCATAAGCAGTAGAAACTAGCCACTGTGAATGTGTGTTCTTTACTGACACAGACCTGCCTTTGACTATTTTGAGTGGTTGGCATTTTAAAGACTTCCAGCTGCGATAGAATGACAGGAATGGGGTTTACTCTCCTACTTTAACTAGAAAATTAATGAAAATATATGGAACAATAGTTTCAGAGATTGAACAATAATAGGCAGGACAGGAGAGAGATTTATGAGAGATGGGAAACAAGGTAAGCTCTGCGACTCACCAAGCTTACTATCGGCAAGGAATTTCAAAACAGTGCGGAGAAGGGGAGCCCAAACAGAGGTGTAGTATTTTTAAATAGAAGAGAAAGACTTCAAAGTTCAGGGAGGACAAGGCAGCTGGAATTTGAGGGGTAAAATAGTATAGAGGAAGAAACTACCTAGAGACAGCTCTGGAACACTGCAGAGGGGTTCAGTCAAGCGTTTGGGAGATTATTGATCTATGCTTGACTGTGATGAAACTAGGTAAGATGAGGGAATTAATCAATGTAAAGGAGTATGTAGAGCAACTTCAAGAGTTCATGCAGGAAGGGAATGACTTTGTTCTTACCAGCAATAGGACAAAACCCTTTTATGCAAGACAGCAGGTAGAGTCCTCAGAAAAGTATTACCTCGGTAGTATGGCCAAATTAGTCCCAGATCAAATGCTCTTCTGGACTTCCCTTAACAAAGCTTATAAGCATTTCTCAAAATGAATAAACAAATCCAAATTACTTAGCTATATCCCAGAATATAGTCCTATAATATTTAAAAGGATAAACCAAAAGTCCCCAAATCAACATTGTACAAATTGCAATATCTTACATGCAATAAAAAATTACTAAACATGCAGGAAGCAGGAAATAAGACCCATAAACAGAGGAAGTAAAAATCAATAGAAAAAGTTTCATATAGCACTGAATAGAAGAATAAGAGACAAAGATGATAATTAGGTATTGAATTATACTCCACATGTAGGACATGGAGGAAAACATGAGCTTGATGAGGAGAAAAATGAAAGATAAGAAAAGATGCAAGTCAGGCTCAACAGATGAAAAATACATAAAAATTAAAAATACACTGTATGAGCAGTAATAGATAAACACTTTAGAAGAAAAAGTCAGTGACTTGAAGACATTACACTAGAAAATAAATAAAAATGAAGCAGAAAAAAAGTACTGAAAACAAAATGAACAAAGTATCTTCTGTGGGAAGATGTTATGATGGCATATCATACATGCAGTTGAGGTTCCAGGAAATAAGGGGGACAAGTAGAAAAATAATAAAATACGTGTAAAAATTTTTTCCAAATGTATTAACAATTACAAACCCCCAAACTAATAAACTCAATGAACAAGAAACAGAAGAAACATGAAGAAAACCATAACCAAAGCACATCAAAATAAAATTGCTGGCTGGGTGTGATGGCTCACTCCTGTAATCCCAGCACTTTGGGAGGCCTAGGCGGGTGGATCACCTGAAGTCAGGAGCTCGAGACCAGCCTGGCCAACATGGCGAAACCCCGTCTCTACTAAAAATACAAAAATTAGCTGAGAGTGGTGGCAACGCCTGTAATCGTAGCTACTCGAGAGGCTGATGTAAGAGAATCACTTGAACCCGGGACTCAGAGGTTGCAGTGAGCTGAGGTTGCGCCATTGGGCTCCAGCTTGGGTGACAGGTGAAACTCCATCTCAAAAAATAAAAAAAAAAAGATAAAATTGCTGAAAACCAGTGATGAAGAGAATATTTTAAAAGCAGGCAGAGAAATCAATGCACATATCATACAGAATAATAAAGATAAGAATAGCAGATTTCTTGTCAGAAACTACACAAGCCAGAAGACAATGGAGTGACTATTAAGTAAATTTCTTGGTCAACACAGTTTTAGCTGTATTTTACAAACTGTAATGTATTTTCGTTTTTGTGTTCAGTTTGAACAACTTCTGATTTCCCTTTTTTCATGTCTTCTCTGATCCATGGATAATTTAGAAATATGTTACTTACTTTTCCTGATACCCTTCTCTTGTTAGAAATCTCAATTTTCCAAAAATAGATAGCATGTAGTATAACCTGTATTGATTAAAGAAATTGCATAGTTTAAAATCTTTCTACCAAACAAACTAACAAAACTAACAAATGATGAGAAAACAAACTTCAAGGCTGTATGTCTTCATTGGTGGATTCTGCTAACATTTAAAGAAAGTATAATGTCAAGTCTACACAGATTTTTTTAGAAAATAGAAGAGGAGAGAATACTTCTCAATGTGTTTTATGATACAAAAATCAGAAAAATTCATAACAAAAACATAAAACTCCAGACCAATATCCTTCACAAATACATAATACATATGTATTTGTATAAATACATATGTATTTACGCGTAAATACAAAACTGTATTTATTTATATATAAATACAAAACTCCTTTTTAAAAAATTAATAAATCAGTATATCAATAAATAAAAAATGTGATACCTCATGACCAAATAGGATTTATCCGAAAAATGCAAGGTTGGCTTTAAGATTTGAAAAATCAAGCATTGAAATTCAACATATTAACAGATTTTTTTCAAAAGGAAAAAGGATTTGACTAAATTTAGGACCCATCCATGATCAAAGTTCTGAGCAAACTAGAAATAGAAGGGAACTTCTGCAAACTGACAAAGGGCATTATTGAAAAACATGTAGTTAACATCCTCCAATACGGTGAAATGCTTTTCCTCCAAGTTCAGGAACAAGACAAGGATGTGCACTCCTATCTAGCATTTTTCCAGATATCCTAGCCTGCCTAGTAAGTTTTTAAATAACTAATACAGCTTGAAAAAGAAGCAGTAGAGCCTTCTAACATGATTGTTTTTGTAGAAAATCTTGAGGAATTACCCAAAATCTGCTCAAACCTACCAGTGGGTTTACCAAGTTTGCAGTATGCAAGACTAATGTATAAAAAATATATTTTTTGTGTACTGGCAATGTACAATTGGTAATTAAAAATTTAAAAATCACCATTGACAATAGGATCAGAGAATATGAAATATATACACATAAATGTAATAGAATATATATTCAGTCTGAAAACTGAAAGCAGCATTGCTGAGAAAGGTTAGAAAAGTTTCAAATAAATAGAAAAATATAGCATACTATGAGTTGGAAGACTCAATACTGTATCAGTTCTGTACCAAGTGATCTATTGATTCAATGCACTTCCACTCAAAATATCCACAAGTTTTTCTGTGGAAATTGACAAACTAAGTATAAAATTGATATGGAGATGAAATACAAAGTTTGAATAGACAAAGTAATTTGAAAAAAATAGAATAAAGTTGGAGGATGTACAAAACTGATTTTAAGACTTAATGTAAAGCTACAGTACTCTACACAGTGTGACTCTGGCATAAGGTAGACATAGATTAGTGGAACAGAAAAGAGAGTCAAGAAATAGCTCATGTATGACCACATATATGGTTAGTCAATTTTCAAGAAATTACCAAAGTAATTAAATAAGGAAATAATAATCTTTTGAAATGATGTTGAATAATTGCCATCCACGTCTGAAAAATAAACCTTGATTCTAATGTCACACTATATCAAATATGGGTAGCTAAAACCATGCAACTTCTAGTAGAAATAATGGAAGAAAATCTTAACTTTGGTTATAGCAAAGATTTCTTAAATAGAACACAGAAAGCAGAAACATTAAACATTTGTTCTTTCCAAAAGACACAGGTTAAACAAAATAAAAGCCACAGACTGGGAGGAAGTGTTTTAAAAATACATATCTGATAAAGGATTTGTGTTCAGAATATGTAAAGAACTCTTTCAACTCAATGATGAAAAGATAAATGACTCAATAAACCAGTGGGCAAAATATTTGAACAGGTATTTCACCAAAGGAGATACAAACAAACACCTGAAAATATGTTTAACATACTACTCACTAGGAAAATGAAAGTTACAAATGCAATGAGATACCACTAAGCACACACTTGAATGGCTAAGCTTAAAAAGACTTCCAATCTCCAGGGTTGGCAACCATGTGAAACAACTGGAACTCTCACATATCACTAAGGGGAATGCAAAAATGGTTCATTTATATTGGAAGACATTTCAGCAGTGTCTTATAAAATGAAACATATACTTCCTATATGACCAGTGTTACTATTCTTTTTTTTTTTTTTTTTTTTAGCTGGAGCCTCACTCTGTGTTGCCCAGGCTGGAGTACAGTGGCACAATCTCGGCTCGCTGCAACCTCCATCTCCCGGGTTCAAGTGATTCTCCTGTCTCAGCCTCCAGTGTAGCTGGGATTACAGGCGCTGGCCACCATGCCTGGCTAATTTTTTAGTATTTTTGATAGAGATGGGGTTTCACGATGTTGGCCAGGCTAGTTTCAAACTCCTGACCTCAAGTGATCCACCCACCTTGGCATCCCAAAGTGCTGGGATTACTGGCATGATCCACCACACCCAGCCAGTGTTACTATTCTTAAGTGTTTTCCCAACAGAAAATAAATTTTTGTTCACACCAAGGCTTATATGCAAATATTCAGAGCAGCTTTTTTTTAACAAAAAATAATAGTCAAAAACCAGAAAAGAACTCAGTTGTTCATTAGCTTTTTGCTGTGGTAAGCAAATGTGATATGTATGTACAATGGAATACTGCCTAGCAATTAATAAAAAACAACTATCAATACAGATAACTCTCAAAAGCATTATGTTATGTGAAAGCAGCTAGATGCAAAAGATCCCAGGCTGCATTTTCATGTATATAATATTCCAGGAAAATCAAAATTATTCTGATAAAAAACAAATCCCTGGTTGTCAAGGGTTGGAGAGAGATTAAGAGCAAACAGATGCAATGGAGCTTTTTGGGGTGACAGAAGCATTCTGCATCATGACAGTTTTAGTGGTTACATGACTTGTAAACTTAAAATTCATTAATTTTACTGCTCATAAATTATACCTCAGGAAAACCGACTAAAAATAAGATATAAGAATCTATCTTCAGACAAATCCTAACAATTATACTGACAGTTGTGTCACTAAGAATATTTCTCACTAATTGGTTCAGAGTTGTGGGCTGCTAAATGGATTAAAGCAAACCAAGAAAAGAGCTTAATATTATTTTAGAAAGGAACCGTTGAAAGATAATCCTGGAATATAGCCACATAAGGAGATTAGCACATACTCGCCAAAAATTTAAATCTTTTGCTATTTAATGAAATCAGGCCAAGCAGCAGCACTTGTCAGTAATTATACTGGTGGTGACAATTCATATGTATATGCTTTATGGTTTTGAAAGTAAGTTAAAATATGTAAGCTGAAAGACTCAAGGGCCTGAGACACATTCTGGCCATGGGAGCAAGTAAACAAAACATTTTCATGGGTGCGAGATAGATGGCATCAAAAATTGGAATGCCATTCAGAATGCAAAAGGACTTCCAAAATCCTACAGTCATTCTGCTGGTCTGTCTGCTTTTCCTGCTCCTACTTTCTGAGGATCTCTTCTTGGGTATCTTACAGTCTTAACTCACTGAGACCAGAGTTGCTAGACTAAGTAAGTCACTGTGATATAGAGGACCTCACTGGGGAGAGTTCTTGGATTAGATCACCTTTGCCAGGGTTAGGGGTTGTTTGGGGCCAAGAGTCCTCTCTGGTCTACACTGTTGTAACTAAAATCAAATGGCGAATGAACAAACAAGGAAACATACTAGCATTTTATAATCTACAAACTATTTGTAAATTATTTCATCTAATTCCTTTAACAGATATTATAAACTTTTCTTTAACAGTTGTGTATTTTCAGCTCTTTGCACAGTGAGCTAGTCTTGGTAGATGCTCAGCAAATATTTGTTAAATGAATTCATTAAGAGATTAATGAATGGATTGAGGGAGATGTGAATATATCAGTGATGTCCCCAAAAGTTGTATAGCTTGACCAAGTTCAGAGAGGTTGGCACATGTTAAAGGAAAGGCAGTGGAGGACAGTAAGCAATTAATTTTACAGGTTTTGCAGTCATATCTGCACCTTCACTTGCTGAGCCTCAGTTTATTTCATCTGTGAAATAAAGTCGGTTGCATTTCTCTTCAGGATTTTAAGAAGTTTTAGGTGAGAAAGGGTTGCTGTTTGCAAACCCAAGAGCGCATACCAGCACTTAGGAACTTCTCAATTAAAATTCAGGATCTCTGATTATAATTCCTGTGATTCTTGTCATTACACTCTGCTTCTGAAATATGAGTGTTCATTTTGTATATCAAAAGAAGAAAATGAACACAGTTTTCATCTTAGGAGAAATAAAACCATACAGTTTCTTTATTTCATGTTTCTTCTGCAAATTTTGCTTATTACTGTTTTTCTACTTGTGGTTGCTTATGTAATTCTCTTCTTTGATAACTGAATGGTGTATGTTTCCAAATTTAGTAAAATATAACTCATCTGGAAACTACATAACATTTAAATTCAACTAGTTATAACGGCCAAAGTCCAGGATGTGAAGAAAATAAGCAAAATACACTTTCACCTCCCCCCAACAAAAATGCCATAATGTGTATGATGTATGTATAAGTGTATAAAAGCTCATGCATTTGACTCATAGGAGAATAACTTGGGCTTTACTTAGAGCTTGTTGACTCTTTTTGCATGTAATTATATTAAGCTGAATGATCTGATTTTCCCACAAAGAGAAGATTAAAACTAGCCAATTAAAAGGAGGCAAGAGAATTGACAGCAGTGAGAATTAATAATAATTTCCCACAGGTATTACTCTTCAGTAACTTTACAATACAATGTTTATGGCTTCATCTAAGACGTAAAATATTAATTATGCTTAAAATGCTTCTTTAATAACGGGTTGTGTTTGTGTGACACAAGTGTGTCACACAAGTGACACATTGTATCTTCTTAAACTATCTTAAACATAAATAACTCAGAAAATATTCCTTTGTTCAGCAGCATTTGTGAAGCCCTGCAAATTGAGTTAGACTTGTTGAAATATGGATAATGATGATTCTGCAATAATACCAATGTGCAAGCCTCACTTTTTGATTTTTCAGAACATACTGAAATTCTATTATTCAGTCCTCAACCACTGATTTATTGAGAGCTATTTATATGTGTCATACAGTCCAGTCTCTCCTTAGCACAGATATTGGGACAGACTGATTCCAAGGCATACTCTAGAAATGGGAAAATATAAATGTTTAACAGAATAATCTGTGATTTATAACCTACAAGGAGCAAATAGCTATGTGATGCATGATGACCTCTCTTGTATGCAGACAGTTTTTGTTCTAACTGGAAGAACAGAATTGTAGCATTTTCTAAATAATGAAACATGCTCCCATGAACCACGGGGTATGTGGTGGGCTTTTATTATAGTTTTAACTTCTCAGCCTCTTATGCACATTTCCTTTGGGGGATTCCTCTCAGTATGATTTGCGGTAGAGATGGGGTGTGGCTTCAGCAGTGGTTATCAATGCTGTTCTCTTAGTATTTCCAGCTTTCTGTCTTACAAGATGGAATTACCTGACCGCCTTCTGGTAGGGTGAGCCTATGACTGCTGTGGGTCAGTGAGATGTGAACAGCAGTGATGGGGTTTTTACAGCTGGATTATCCGAGTGCTGGTGTGAGACCCACTAGAGCAGTACTTAACCTTTATTGTTGTTCTCAGTACTCCTTTACACTGTTAAACAGTTTTGAGGATTCTAAAAGGATGTAGTTTACGGTAGTTATATCTATTGATATTTATTGTATTGGAACTTGAAACAGAAATTATAAAAACATTTACTAAATTATTTAGAAGAGTAAAATAAACCCATTCCACATCAATGTCAGTAACATATTCATATAAAAATAATTACGTTCTCAAAAAAACAGTGAAAAGAATAGTATTGTTTACCATTTTTGGAAATCTTAATTTTTAACTCAAAAGAAGACAGCTAGATTTTCGTATCAGCTTCTGCATTCAATCTTGAAATATCTCAGTGTCATGAAGCCTCTGGAAAACTCCACTTTGTGTTAATTAGAAAGCGAATGGAGAAAGTGCCATGGGAAAATACTAGGAACAGCAGCAAAAGAGGCCAAAGAGATGTGGTAACATGAGAGGAACTTGGCCAGACAGTGCTGGTTCCCAGATAGAGGCCCACGGGCAACAAAAAGAGAGGCCTCTGAGAGCAAAGGATGGCTCCCAGCTGACACCAGCAAGACAATGAAGACCTCAGCCCTAGAACCACGTATAACTGAATTCTGCCAACAACCTGGATGGGCCTGGAAGTGGGTTCTCCCCTATGCCTCCAGTAGGGTATGCAGCTTTACTGACACCCTGATTTCAACCCTGTCTCTACAGCATTGTAAGGTAAGAAAGAGGTGTTGTTTTAAGCCGCTTCCACCCCAAAGCAAGCAATGTATAATAATTTATCATATTAATAAACTAAAAAAACAAAAAAACACATGTTCATTTCTATACATGTAGAAAAAGTATTTGACAAAACCCCAAATCCTTCCTTCATAAAAATCTTCATGAAACTAGGAAGTGAAGGGAATTTCCAAAAACTGATAATATGACATCTATGAAAACCCAACATAGAGCGTCATATTTGCTGGTAAAAAAACAATGCAAAGTTTTCTTAAATATGATATCAAAAGCACAGTCCTAAAAAACTAAACTGAAACATTGGACTTGATTAAAATTTAAAACTTCTACTCTTTGAATGACACTGTTAAAATTTAAGCCACAGACTACAATAAAATATTTGCATATCTTATATTTGATAAAAGACTTGTGTCCAGAATATATAAAGAATCTGCAAAACTCACAAATAAGAGCAAATAAGCCAAGGAAACTCAGTGACTTGAGCTAAATTTTAAAATAGGGTTAGGTTATGGATTGAAAAACCAAGCTTAAAGGGAGAAGTGAATTATAAGGAAGAGGAGCAGCATTAAAAATATTAGGGAGATACGGCCAAGCATGGTGGCTCATGCCTGTAATCCCAGCACTTTGGGAGGCCGAGGCATGTGGATCACCTGAGGTCAGGAGCTTGAGACCAGCCTGGTCAACATGGCAAAACCCCATCTCTATTACAAATACAAAAATTAACCAGGCGTGGTGACGTGTGCCTGTAGTCCCAACTACTTGGGAGGCTGAGGGAGGAGAATCGCTTGAACCCAGGAGGCGGAGGTTTCAGTGAGTGGAGATCATGCTCCTGCACTCCAGCCTGGGTGACAGAGGGAGACTCCGTCTCAGGGAAAAAAAAAATATATATATATATATAAAAAATATATATATAACATATGTAAAATATATATAATATATAATATGTAAAATATATATAATATATAATATATAATATATATTATATATAAAATATATACACACATATATGTATATATATGTCAAAAAATATATGTCAAAATATATATATGTATATAGGAGATATGAACAAAGTCAAAGTTTAAAAATTTATAGTTAGTTCACCATAGTTTGTGCTTAAAATATCTGTTCTTAGTCTTGTAATCCAGAAAGTTAATGGGTATTTGTGGTGGGTAGACATTACTATTTATTTTTCAAATGTGTGATAATCAAATGAGATCATTTCTCTGAGTTTATGACTGTAAATTGCCATTAGAGATATTATCATCACTAATATATTATTGTAATTATTATAGGGTATTATTATCATCAATATATTATTGTAATTATTATTATTGAAGAACTAATATATCATTATAAAAATGCAATAGAAACAGGCAAATAACTTCTAAATATTATTATGAAAATAGTTTTGAACTTGCAGATATCCGGGAATTCCTAGACTCCACTTTGAGGACTGCTACACCAGAAGTTGTTCTCTCTGACATGGTAACTAGATAGAGTGGCTGTCTCTTCTGGAGTGAACACAACGTGTGGCAGAGTTCCCAGCTAATGTATAATGGGACATTTAAAGAAAGTGAGAAATTAAGTTGTTGTGTGGTGTTTATTTTTTTTAACCACCGAGATTTTGAGAGTGTTTTGTGGCTACAGAATAATCTAGTTTTTCCTTTTATAGTTTCCAAAACAAAAATGGAAAGGGCCAGACACTCACTTTTTTGAAGCTTTAGCAACCAGAGGTGAGCATAAGACTTATCTGCAGCCAATTACATATTCCTATCTGGTATTTTGAATGAGGAGTAGATGTGAAGAGGAGGTACAGATGAGAGTTTATTCTAGTAGTTGTGGTAGCTGTAGAAACACCCAGGTACCAGTGGCAGCAAAGTCAGTTATCATTAGCAATGGAGGCTCTCTTGCCAGACATGTGTTAATGTCTGATATTTGACAAAACAAGTATCTTAGTTCTTACCTGCTTGTGACCTTGGTTTTCCAATCATCCAATAAATACTCTCCTTGCTTACATTATCCAGCTTTCTATTCTTTGCGTCTAAGAATCTCAGCTAGCTTTGTGCAGTCTGATAAATGAGGTTTTGCTCCATAAGAAGTTAAAATTCAGAACTCTCCAGGGGTCTCCAGACTTCTTTGATCATAGTCCCTATCAAGAAAGAATGTGTACATGTAACTCCAATATATTTCTCTGCTAGAGACTTGGATCACTTTTATAGGCCAGACAAGTCTTGCTGCATCGGAATACCTTAATCGAAAATGTAACCTCACTATTCCAATTAAATGCAAAGTCAGCTGTCTGATGGAAATGTAAAATATTGTATATAAGTAATATCCAAAAAAAATTGCCGTGCATTGAATAATTGGCACTATTGATTTTGCTTCACCAATAAGCATCTTAAAATATAAATTACAAACATGCGTGAGGCAAGTACTATCACAGAATTTTCAAGACTGATGCTTTGCAGTGGATGATAGGAAAAATAATACAGAGATAGCATTAGGATGCAAGCTGTATAGGCTTTGATATTTTCTGACAGAGGGGTTCTGGGGCATGGACTGAGTTCCTAAAACCACTAGTAGGTTGAGTTGAAACGTCATTTGAAAAATACATCACAAAGTTCCTATGGCACTGTAGGCCTACTGCATTGAAGAATGACTAGTTTCCTTTTTTGTTTTATTCTTCATTTAGAAGTAGTGCTGCTTTAATTGGCATTTTAAAATTAAAATTTATTAAAAGGAGTATGATTAAATGTAAAAGAAAATATCAACACATTATTTTTCAAACTCATTATTTTCAACATTTTAGAAAAAGATCTTATGTTTTTTTAAAAAATATATATATATACTAAGACAATTAGACTCTTCCCCAAATAACATAAAACAGTACCTTTGGTTTTTTACTTCATTGTAAATTATTGAAATTCATTACTTAATTGTATACTATGAAATTCTTTGAAAGTTCATGATTGCTTTCAAGTTGAATTTCAAGTTCATTGGAAAAAATACACAAAGTACCTGAATGCATAATCTTACATAATTTTTTCCAGAATTATACTTTTACAGTGCCCATAAATAATCCACTTAAAGATGGAAAATACACTGTGCCTCAGGGGAGTATGCAGACTAGTTGCTTTTATCAGAAATATCTATTTGACTCTAAAGGCCAAAGAGCCTTTTTGTAAAAACTGTTAGAATTGTTGGGGTAAATCCTTTTACCTATGTAAATTACAGAACTTGTTGCAGAATCATGTATGTGGTTCTCCGGGCTTCTCTGGTGGGTGATAACCTGGTAGTTTTTAAAAGTGCATCAGCCACAATGCACATAACCCATCTCAAAAGCATCTTGATATTCCTGATGCATGAAATAACTATTTTGAATGACTGGCAAAGTGTATGAGATGGAGATACAACAGTCAGGGAAATACACACGAACAGAAACCACCAAGAGGACTGCCAGCAATTTCATTGCACCAAGTGTTTATTCAACTGTGGAAAGATCATATTTGGCATAGAAAGTACATTCTTTACAGAAGCTGACTGCATTGTTCAACAGATAATTTGCCTTTATGGCTGATCCATTTAGACTTAAGCTGGAATTTTCATGACACAATTCATTTGCTGAAAGCATATTGTTGAAAATGTGAATACTTTGAAGTGCCAGGTTAAAAACATGTTTTAGCACGATTTCTGATTCAACCATACAATACTGGATGGTGGAATATTTGAGTAAATGATTGGCGACTTGGTTGTCTTTCTGAGTTGTAGGTTCTGATAGTTCCTAACTTGACTCATGTTGTCAGAAGAAGTTTCTGAATGAGATTATTTACAAAGATAGAGTTAGTAAACATGGCTTGAAATCTATATGGTTCTTTTCTTTGTTTTGAAGACAACTTAGTCTTCTTTTGAAAAAAAAAGTCCTCAAAATGGGTATCATTGATAGTACTAGTGTGCCATCTTCTAGAGGAAGAAACCAGGTGCCAGGTAAGAGAAGAATGTGGGATTCTCAACGATACCAGAAATCACTCATCAGTTCAGTGCAGAGTAGTATACCTATGCTCTTCAGGAGAAATTAATAGTATGCCAGTTGTTAGCATGAGAGATTTTTATATACGGTAATATGACACTTAATGATGGAGATACATTCTGAGAAATGCATCACTAGGCGATTTTGTCATTGTGTGACATCATAGAGGGTACTTACACAAACCTAGATGGAATAGCCCACTCTACACCTAGGCTATATGGAATAGCCTATTGCTCCTAGGCTTCAAACCTGTACAGCATGGCACTGTATGGAATACTGTAGGCAATTTTAACACAATGGTAAGTATTTGTGTATCTGAACATACCAAAATATAGAAAAGGTACGGTGAAAATATGGTGTAAAAAATTTAAAAAAAAGGTACACCTGTATAGGGTGCTTACTGTGAATGAAGTTTACAGGATTGGAAGTTGCATCGTTTATTCAATGAGTGAGTGATGAGTGAATGTGAAGGCCTAGGACATCACTGTACACTGCTGTAGACTGTATAAATATTATATACTTAGGCTACACTGAATTTAGTTACAGTTATTTTTCTGCAATAATAAATTAGCTCTAGCATACTGTAACTTTTACTTTACAAACTTTTAAATCATTTAAAATTTTTGACTCAAAATGACACAGCTTAAAACACAAGCACATTGTACAGCTGTACAAAATATTTTTCTTTCTTTCTATCTTTACTTTTATAAGTGCTTTTCTATTTTTTACATTTTTTTTTTACTTTTTAAAATTTTGTTAAAAACTACAACACAAACACATACATTAATCTAGCCCTACACAGGATCATCAATATCACCGTCTTCTCCCTCCATATCTTGTCCAGCTGGAAGGTCTTCAGAAGCAATAACACACAAAGAGCTGTCATCTCCTAGGATAACAATGCCTTCTTCTAGAGTACCTCCTGAAGAACCTGCTTGAGGCCGTGTTACAGTTAACTTTTCTTATTAGTAGGAGTACATGCTAAAATAATGATAAATAGTATAGTATAGTAAATATATAAACCAATAACCTAGTCATTTATTATCATTATTAAATATCATATACTGTAAGTACATAATATTAGGTGCTAGATCCTTATGTCACTGGTGGCACAGTAGGTTTGTTTACACCAGCATCACCACAGACACTTGAGTAGCGCATTACACTAAGTCACGGTGACTACCACATCACGAGGTGACAGGAATTTTTCAGGTCCATTACAATCTTATAGGACCATCACTGTATATGCGATCCATTATTGACTGAAACATCTTTATGTGGCTCATAACTGTATGATACTTAAAGATACATATCAGTACTTTCTTGCTGATACTGTTTGGATTTCTTCTGATCTCTTCCATTTTGAGAGCCTATGAAGCAGCAAACAGAAGCCTAATTACATTTCTGTTCTCCTCCCATTCCCCCCAGAATCCTGACCCTTGGGAATGGGATCTGGAGCCAGTGGGAAGCGTTCTCCAAATATGATAATGTGGTTATCTTCTGACAAGTGCTTGTTGCTAGTGAGCATTTTTTAATAAATAATTTTTGCTCTTGAATCTTAGAGATCTTTAATATCTTTAAAACCTTGACTAATTGATTTTTATCATATGTTCACTCTCTTGGTTGATTTAGAAAAAACACCAGGCTTGTTTTGAGGTTCACCTGACTCCACGGCATGTATTACGTGCATGTGTACCTAGGAATGGAAAATACATGACTAAGCCCTGTAAGTTATGAGCTTTCCAGACACTATAATTCAGGCTGGCATGCTTTCATCTTGCCCCTTCTTTCATACTTTTCTTTCTGCAAGAGCTTCCTACATAAGAGGATGAAGCCATTGTCATTTTATAGACTTGGAAAGCCTATGCTCATTACTGAAAATTCATGGTTTGTCAAGCTGAACTAGATTGGTTGTTTTGCCTTGCGAGCCACGTGCATTAACACTGGCTGTATTGGTGATCAGCGAGACTGAGGGCGGCATCTTTATTGGGATAGCTAGCAGTGCTGAATCAATCACGTCCTGTTGTGGTTGGATCTGTATGCAGATTGTTTTTGCACAGCATGACTTAATAAAAGATGGCCATGGTGGTATTATTTTATTATAATTATGATGACTTATTTGCATTAGCATCAGCCTCAATCACACAGTAAAAGAATATCTGGTGGCTGAACCAGGAAGTGTGAGAACCTCCATCATTTGACTACTTCAGATGGTGTATTCATGATCCTTGAATTAAAATCAGGCAGGTAAAAAGAGTTTTCAATGAAAAAAAACCATGAAAAAGGAGTTTGAAAATATATAACTACTAAGGAAAGGAAAATAAAGCTTTGAAAATTGGTATAGCATAAGCTTACATGGTATCATTTTGTCATTAAAAAAATGTGTCTCTCAGTCTTTACTTAGAAATATGTATGGAACTTTATTTAAAAGTTTCCCTTAAATGTGAACTTATATAAAATCCTTGTTTAGAGTCTTTGTTAGGTTGCCATTTCAGAATAATAAGATTTTACCCCCATGCATGTGATCCAAAGCATTACACCTCTCCAAGCCACCTACTAATCTTGTCTATTCAAATGGGGTATTTTTTTCTAAATAGAAGACACCTCTATACTGTATCCTGCTATTCTTCCAACTGCAGGACCTCATGGAGCGAGATATCCAAACCTTTCTGAAGTACTTTACCTTCTACCTTTTTCATGCTACTCAGGATTGAATCAATTAGAAGCCAACAAAGCCATTCTGTGTTACTGTGCCTCCTGACTGTCAGCACACTGCACTGTGCATTTAGATAATTCTGCCAGAAGGCATTTTTATAAAAACAGCTTTCAAAATCTATTCTTGAAAAGACATTTGTATACTCATTATGCCATTCTATCATTTATCCATAGGGAGTTCTGTAAATAAAACACTGAAGTCTAATACTATAGTAGCTGATGGCAGTAATCTTGAACAGAGTAATTTCTTTTTCTTTATTTATCTCGATAGTGCACAGCTGGCTATGAAAAAATAATCACAAGGCTTTGTTGGTGGTGGTGGTGGCTGGCTTTTTTGGACAGTAAGCCATGATGACTCAGAGTCTCTGGTAGAAATAATTGCTTCTTATTTTTTGCATACACCTGTCCCAAACCTCTTTTACTCTAAGATAAACAAAATGGAAATAGATTTACCTTAAATAGATGACCATCCACATATTGCCATTTTAATTACATAATTATGATTTCTCTATATCTTCTAAACGTTAAGCATTCGTGAGTGGGTGTTTTGCTATATGACAGAATTAGAAGGTAAATCCTGGGCCGAGATGTGAAGGACGAACAGAGCTTTGTTGCCCTCTCCCAGCATAAAGAGGAATACACACAGAGATTTGGAGGATGGAAAGGAACGTGTTTAGGGAAATGTAACTTCTTCAGATGGCTGTTTTGTCAGGTACCTGCAGGGGGCAGAGTTGCTGAAGGTTCAAATGCATAGGCAGGAACCTGATTGAGGGCATGGAACAAAGGATATGGATTTTATTCAATAGGATTAGGGACCATTGAGATATTTTCTTCAGGAGGTATATGATGTGATCTAATTTACCTGTTTTGAAGAGTGTTCCAGCAACAGTATGGAGGAGTGCTATTATTTAATTATCTTTCCTGGTCAGTTTAAATAATCATAGCATCATTGGCTGAAGTGCAAATAAATAGTATACCAAAAAAGCATTGGGCAAAATGCAAAGAAAATATATTACCTTTATAAGTAGCTAAATGCTAGCTCTTAACACAGATCATTATTTTTTAAAATTTAAACCACTCAACTGATCTCATATAGACCAATCTTTAGCTGTTAAAAATATGAATATTATAAGCTAACCCCTAACTTATACCTTTATTAAAACACAAGTATTGACAATTTTAAAAGAAAACTAACAGTAACAAAGACACACATTTTTTCAAGCAATTTATTATATGATGCTGAAATTTTTGAGAGACCTTAGACAATGATTTTTATTTACTAATGTTAAACATTACAATGTAAAACTAATATAAGTAAAATAATATTTTTAAAAGGTAGATCACAAGAATATACTATTAGTAGTAAATATTTAAAAGTACCCGCCCCAAACTACATTTCATTACTATATTCTGTCATCCAGGTGCATACCTTGGAAATGTTTTGGCACAGAGTATATAATAACAAAAACAAAATTGGATAATGGCTTTGTTCTACCTTTGTATCTCTGATTTTTTAACACAGCAGAATTTAATAAATGCTATGTGTCTGCATATAAATGTATGTGTGTATGTACTTAACAAACACCATGTAGGCCTTATTATGTGCCAGATACTGTCATCAGCACTTTTTTTCAGTTGTTCTCATATATTTAAAAGAATAAATGAAGGCACAAATGAAAATAAAGAAGATATGGTAATCATATAGCTCATTAATGTTCAGATATTTTTCTCCACTCCCACAAGATTGATCACTTTGTTGTCTGAATTGCCATGCTGTCTACAGACCCCTCATCTAGTTACAAAACTGGATGAAATGTGTTATGCTTGGTTGTTTTCATATACTTGTCATATAATCCTCATAATAATTCTGTTTCTGGGTGTTGTTATTACCAGAAAGGTTGATAATTTGCAAAATAAGTACAGATAAGTGAAAAGAACTTTCTTTAAAAAACCTAATCTTTTTTCTTATACCCCAGGGGAGAGGCAGGGCTAGAGAAAGAGCAATTCAGGGTCCTCTAAGTGTTCTCTTCATTGCAATACTCATAGAATTAATTGTGCTTTTTTCTCTTTTCTGGATTTTGTATATTGTATGTCTGACAAAACCACCCCTATTTATCTCTTTTTTTACCCCTTTGTGTATGCATATGTGTTTTTTTGTTCTCATATATATTTAAATATTTAAATATATACATCTAAAGATATACATATTAAATATACACACCTACTTTATAAATACATAAATTATATATATATTTGTAAATTTATATAAATTTTATTCCTGGTAAATATATAAGATTATTATTCAATCAAAATATGGAACATTAAATGATTAATTTACACATATTTTCCATAATATTAGTCATCTAATTATATATTACTCTTTGTTAAAACTTAAAAGGCCTGGAATTAAATCCTGGCTTGATGTATGCATTAAATGATTAATTAATTCATTTATTAGTTAAACTCATATTTTCTGAAGACCTGTTTCATGCTAGTGGGAGCCCCCAGAGTATCACAAGTTTAGTGGGTAAGACACCGTGTGTATTAAGAATTATTCAAGTGCTCTTGTGCAGGGACCTACCTAACTAACTTTCACAAAATCACTCAAATAATCTAAGGTTCATTGTCTTCGTTTCCGTTTGATAAAGTGAGGATAACAGTATTTGTCCTACTACCTAGGAACAGAGTTCTAATGCTAATTAAATAGGATAACAGATACTACAAAGCACTTCCTAAGCCTGATAGTGCTGTGTTGTATAAATGATTTAGTAGTTCACTGCTTCTCAAAGCTGATTATCTACTAGTTTGTTCTGCATAAGAAACTGAAGGCTGCTTCCCTGGAGTTTCTTCCAGGGAATGCTGCATTGTTTTCATGGGGTAAACCACACACGTCTGCCTTTTCTTCTACAATTTTGCAAGGCAGTTATAAATTGTCATAATCTTCTCTGTCAAGATGAGCATTTCAGGTGTATATACCTGTTTTATACATAATATAGTTTTAAATATCTGCAGTTTTAAATATCCTTTGATTATTCCTAAATTTTAATTTTTTAAATTAAGAGACTATTTTTAGAGCAGTTTACATTTACAGAAAAATAGAACAGTAAGTGTAGAGAGCTCCCATATACCCACTCTTCTCCCACACACAGTTTCAAGTTTGTTTTTTAATCACATGTAGTTTTCGGAATTGTACACATTATCCCAGATGTGATCTAGAACTAACTTTCTGTGATGCTAAGTAGAGGGAGGAGTCAAAGATGGTACCCACGGTGTGCAGTGCCATTGGGACGTCAGTCATTTACTCATTTCAGTCTCCAGGAAAAAGTACAGACTTGAGTGAGTAGAGAATGATTTCAGTTTTTATTATGTTTGAGGCATCTGTGAGATACCCATGAAGTCAGGTACATGAGGTACCCGGTGTGAGATTGTGGCGCTCAGGAAAGAAAGCTCTTAACAAATGAAGTGTTGGTGGAGCTATTAGTGCAAAGACAGCTGAGATCCCTGAAAAGTGGGGTTGAGCAAGAGAACAAAAAGGACCCAAGAGAGAGCATAGAAAAAACTGAAGGAACAACAGAGGATGCAGATGTTTCAAGAAAAATCAGAGTTGTATTTGTTTGGTTTGGTTCTCTGCAGAGGCAAAATGAGGAAAAGGGTCTTTGCATTTGATTTGGCCTTACTGGCTTCAGTGGTCTTAGCAGGGCATTAACATCACAGGCTGAAGCTGGTTCAAGAGTCCTGAGACATCAAGAAATAGAGACAGTTGCTACAAGTGAGTTCAGAATTTGGAGTTTGAGAAAGAGAACAAGGTATCAGTGTTTGCAAATAGCACTGAAAATCAGGGAGGTAGAAGTAACTTTATGGCCAGAATCTTGGAAGATGCTTTATGTACTTTCAGCTGAACTCTCTTTTATCATCTCAGGTTTCCTCTAGGCACTTTCCTCTCTAGCTGCCAGACAACATGCTCTGATTTTTACTCAGTCATGTATTGTTTTTGTCTCCCCAATACTAGTAGAAATAAGCATCCCATCCATGTGTATATTGATTCTAGGTTTTAGTTCTTCTGTTTGAATGTATATTTCATTTGCTTATGTGTGGATTCTAGTGTCACTTATCAATTATAATTTCCATTAATCCTGGAATGTTTAATTATATTTTGTTTGACATTTGTGATATATTTTAACTCTGTATTTAGCTCAGTTGATAATGTCTATCCTTTGGACAATACAAAATTCTAATGATATTATAAATTCATTCAGTTATACTTCAAATTAATTGGACATTTAACCCATGAAAAACATATATATAAGACTGTCATTGAATTCAAAATATAGAACATTCAATAAAGGGTTAGTTTTAGGATGCTACAAGTGCACGATGATACAAGCGTACTTTGTGGTATTCAAGCAATCTTGTAAAACATGCCAAGCAGCTTAAATGAGCCTACTAATATAAAAAATATTCAATATGGTAAAAAAATTATAAAAAAGAATTATTTATATCAAATGTTGCACTAATGGGGTAAGTTAAACTTTATTCTTTTATGCTATGGCTGGATTATAAAATAATAGGAGTAGCATAATATAATTTTTCAAAATTATTTATATAAGAAAAATATTTCATTCAAGTTACAGAAGAATTTTAATTGAGATAAGATTATAATAAAAGTGCCTATACCACAGTCTTAAGTCTAGAACCAGTCAGAGTTTCAATCCTGGCTTTGTCATTTAGGAGCTATGTGTCCCTGGGCGAACCATAAGCTCTCTGATCCTCAGTTTCTGCATTTATATAATAGGGCTAATAATGGTAACTACTTCATAGGTATTTGTGAATTTTAATTAGGTTAATATATATAAAGTGATCAGAATAATAATTGAATATGCATTACTTGAATCTAATCTCTCCCCTATTTTTGTTTATTGACTTAGTCAACAAGTGTTCCTTGAGTGCCTATTGCATATCAGTCATTATAATATGGTCTTAATACTTAAAATGGTTACAGGCGTACCCTTGAGAAAGCTCACAGTCTGGTAGGTAAGAGTTATATCAAACAATTAATTGCTACAAGGAAAAAGTTACAGTGATATTTCACTATGTAAGAGGGTATCTCTCCTAGAACTTTATCGCAAAAACCACCCTTACTGAAGAGCTATAGTAAACGGAGATCAAAGAATGAAGGTTTTAGCCACCTGAGAAGGATAAGTTCCAGGGAATGTCCCAGGTAGACAGTAGAGTGTCTGAGCGTTCAGAAGATACATCAGAAAAATGATGGATGAGGATAATGATGTTGAAGATAAATGCACTGACTGAAGAGAAATACAGGTGTGATGTGAGGCAGGAGATGGAAAAGAGAATGATCTCCTAGAACCCAGAGTTCCTGTTAAGGATAGTGACTTACGTACCCTAAATCATTTTGGTTTTGTTATTGTTCTCCCATTATCATAAAGGTGACATTATTAGATTTGTATCTTTTAATGGAGGGGGACTTTCTACTTTATTGTGTGAATTTGGCTTAATGAGCATATGTATGAATCCTATAAGTCTTATTATGATGGTTATTCTGACTGATATGGTCAGAGTATGATATGGGGAAGATTAATTGAATGGTAAAAGTGGGTGTGGAGAAATGAGGAGGCAATTTAGTAATATAGAAGAGAGATTTTTAGCATCCTAGCATAGAAGGATGGCCATAGAAATGAAGAAAAGAAGATAGATTTTAGAATCCCTAGAAGACGTACTTGGTAAAATGTGATGATAGGTAGAAAAATAGATGAGTATACTATGTTTTCAAGGTTTCTGGTTTACACAAATGAGATAGGAAATATAGGATGAGGTGTAGGCTTAGCTATAGGGGAGTTTATAAGTTGAGCATGAGGCTTTTTTTTTTCAAATTAGTTCTTGATTACTCTAGAACTTAGAGCAAACTATGGACTGTCTACATAAATCTAGGAGTCATAAACATAGAGATGGAAATTGAAGACATAGAACTGGATTGAGTTATGGAGAAGGAAAGAATATGGAATAATAAAGAAAAGAGCTTAAGAGCACCTAGTACCCTAAGGAATGCGGGCATTTAATGATCAGTTAAAGAAGGAAGAACTAATAAAGGAAGCCAAAGAGGAATCCATGGGAATGTGGTGACTTAGATGTCTAGGAAAGAGATCAGAAGTTTGAGAAGAATTGAGAATTTCAGATAAACATGTGGATTGCCATGTGTTAGTATATCCCACCCAAGGGTGGTATCCATAAATTTTATACAGATATAACTCAACTCTGAGATTTTGCCATAGTGCTTAGAAGCTAAGATGATTTGTATCTATTTAGGGTTGTAGCTACTTAGGACATATGTAACAAAAGCTTGAAAATATAAACAAGTTTAGGTTAACGGTAAAGATACAGCTGCTTTGATGAACCACTTTATCTAAGTTGGTTGGTCTTTCACCATTATTCTCATCCATCATCTTCTGACTAAGGATAGAATTGAAATCAGAAAGCCTGATAGAAATGAATAAAGTCTAAGTTGTTGGTAAAAGGTGAATGATTTTCCTATCTCATCATGTCTCAATCATAACAAGGACACTGTCTTGAAAGAACGTTGTCTCTACATTCAGTTCTTGGGAAGAACTATAATTAATCATGTTGATCAGAGCTGGACATTTGTTGAAACAAGTTTTGCTAGCAAGCTAAAATATTGTACCTCCAAAGCAAGAGCCAGTTTGGCTTCTTCCTTTTTAACTATCTGGCTTCCTGCTTTGTGCTTCATTTGCTTCTCCTCCGCCTTTGGTGAATGATATTTTGCATCATGTCTCTCTTTGAGAGACAAAGCTTGTGAAGAGGGCTCTTCAGACACAAAACATGCAGATTCTGACCCCTTCATCCAGCAAATCTGCATGCTCAGCCACGCAGCTGGGTGGGTAGGTTCACTTACCTCTGTGAGCAGTTCCAAGACCTAGATTTGGAGTGGGAAGTAAAAGATCCCTTTCAACCTCAAGTCTAAACTACGTTCTACAAGTTGACATAATGAAGAGATTATGAATGGTGTTCCTGCCTGTGTATGATCCCAAATGGTGAGACCTTGACTAGGTTACCTAACCTCACAATTTTTCATCTAAAAATAGGAAATGAATAACACTGTCACAGGTTGGTAGTGAACACTGAACAAGTTAATACAGGGAAAGCATTTACGCAGTGCCTACAGCATCGCACTTAATAAATCTTAGTTTTTAAAAATTATTATTTTATCAAAGAGCGTTTTATGTCAGTTTAGAGAGTCCTTAGATTTATTTTTAATTTTTTAAAATTTTTATTTAAAGTATTTTGTTTTATTCTTTTCTCATTTGATTGGCAATCCTTGAATATGTATTCCTCCTTTGCTCTAGGGGAAAGAGGGATAGTGGGAAGTGTGGACATTCTGAACCTCTAAGGGTAGTGGAAGAACAAGTGTCCTAAAGGTAACTGAGCAGATAAAAGGAAAAGACAGGAAGTTGGTCCTGGAAGTATGGGCAGAGTGAATATGTACCATGCTAGAGTCATATAGCTGGGAAGACATGGAACCCAAATTTGAACCAAAGACTCAAAAGGCTCCTAAGTCTTACTCTTCCCCCAACACTATTATTCAGTTGTTTTCAGTGCACCTAAGAAAATTAAGTGGCAGTCATTTATTAAGCCAGAATAAAAAACAAAGTTGATTTATCTACGTGAAACTTGAATTACATCAACTAACTTAATTTTTTTGTTGGAGTAAAAACAAAGCTATGGAAGCAAAGATGAATTCATTGCTTATTTAAAAAACTAGCACTTGAAAATTTCATGTTTGTTATATTTCTTGTTGTAGTATTTTGTAAGTTATCTATATTCAGTTATTTAACTGAGTATATTACCTATTCAGCTAAAATAAATAAAAGGAATATAGTATTATTGTTATACTGGAGAAAATTTATGTATCTAGGTACAATGAATAACTTGGGGTGTTGATTTTAACATGTGCATTACCCAACTAATACAGCTTTTGTTTCCTTTATCACATTTTTCCATGCTTCCTACCCTACACAATTTGCCTCAAGTATTTAAATGTGGAAAAATAACAGGGGGTAATAAGGTAACATATTTTTTCAGCTAAAGCATGGTAAAAGATTTTGATTTTTTTAATAAAGAATTTTACTTTTTTAGTATTAAACAACAAAATATTGAGAGACCTAAGAAGGTAATAGAAGTTGAAGTACTTTATAAGCTCTAAATAGTGTATAGCTGTAAGATGATACTGCTATTAAAAAAATAAGCAATACTATCTATATAAAATTCTCAAATTTCTCAAGAGATATATCTAAATTATTTTCATTATAATAGTGCATTTAATAATCATTCATATCAAATTATATTTAGATCTAAAGTTTGTTGGTTAAACAAGTACATGTTTAAAATAGTTGAGCTTGTGAAAATGAAGTTTGGCTCTATTTAATCTTTTGGAATCCAGATGCAATTTGAAAATGGAAAGAAATCATATTAATTTAAAATATTGCTATGTTATACATTTTTTTAAGTTGATTCAGAAAATCCAAGTGCCATCAAATGAAAAATACATCTAGATTGTAACCATATTAATCTAGATATGTAATAAGGCAATGCTGCTTTTATTTTGCCTTACAATGAATCATTGCTCAGTATCATATATTGAAATATACTATTGGCAAACCATACACCAATTCCCAGCAGTTTTCACTGGAGACAGTGTTACAAGAGGCCATTGAATTTCACTTTTTTGAGCCTCCGTTGCTGGGGCATTGGTTGCTGGATTGTTATTCTGTTAGCATGATGAACTAATTGACCTAGCAGGGCTCCCTGTAGAATAACAGCTTCTGCTTAGTTCATCAGGAGTACAATTTGTTGTTCATTTCCTCTTCTAGTCCCATTGGGGAAATTGCATTGAGAAAAGACTACCTACTGGGAGTGTTCAGTGCTCATGACTGAATAAGTAACTTTATTTATGTATTTATGTATTTATTTATTTGGTACTGTCTTAATTAGCAAAGAAGGAATGACTCTATTAGGCAAGAGTCGACTGTGTTTTTGATACAAATGAATAAGCTCTGTTAGCAAAGCATTTGATTCACAGAGACTTGTCATAGTCAGGGCCCCTTGCAGGTGCAGATCTTACATAAAATTTTAATTTGCTATGGTAGAGCAGTTTTCTGTTTTATAATTGTTATTCATTCAATGAAGACATTGAAGACAAGTTAATGGCTGTTAACTGGGCTTAAAAAAAAAAAAAAAAAAGCAAACACCCACAAGTTGGAAGTTTGGAAGATAGATTCATTGGGCCGCATAGAAACATGAAGTGTCAACTTTGCCTCAGTAAAGATGAATTATTTGTCTAAAGCAGCATCCAAATATGGACTTGAACAGTTTGTCATTAAATTTTGAAGCCTTTACAATTTTTTAGTTGCATCGTTGTTTCATTAGTGTGTGCATTCTTAGTCAACAACAGAGAACATACTATCGAATATAATGAAGAATGAAGTCTGATGATACATTTTACATTTTTTAAGAAGTTATTACTAGTTTCTATTGTGTCTTAGCAAATTCTTAAGTGTATTAAGCAGATGTTCTAGGCTATGATTTAAAAGTCCCCTAGATTACAATCTCACATATTTTCTAGAACACTGTTCAATTTGTTGCTTAGCCTGAGAGTAGAGGAAGAGTAGCATAGTCATTATAAACTCTTGCTCTGAAATAAGATATCCCTGATTCAAATCTCTGCTCTATCCCTCACTTGCTTTGTGACCCTGGACAAGCAGCTTAATTCTCTGAGTTTCATAAGGTTAAGTTTTGGATAATGAGTGTTACTGTAAGGGAAGCTCTTGGAAAAGTGCCTAGCATGTAGGAACAGCTCAGTGGGTGTTAGCAGTTATTACATATATTTCCTAATAATCCAGTGCAAAACCTGGTGCAAGGTGTGTGCTCAAAAAAGTTCACCAATGAATGAATGCATGAATGAATGAACAAGGGGAAATCTTGCCCAGAAAACCCAGAATTATTAGAAATCCTTGTCTGTCCTACATATTTAAACAAAACAGCACATTTCTGTATACTTATAAAATTATACCCAAATGTAGAAAAGGCTCTAAATAGCTTGGAATCTGTATTTATATAGGAGAAACTTAATATCCACAAAATCATTACAGTATCTTGTAAAGAATTTGAGAGTTTACTCACAAGATCATATGAGTCCGGATGACTAGAAATAGCATTTAAAGGGTCTACCATTAATACAATATTGTGAAATACTGGTATTTTTTTTCTGGAGTATAATTTATAACATTTTTATGAACCTCTGTAAAAGATTTTATTTGTATATAAGTCTCTGATTTTTGAAGTGAGGGAGAAAAAGACTATTCTTGTGCTAAGTTTGTACATGTTCTATGCCAGATACTCTGAATTTAAAAAATACATATAACACATGATTTCTTTGTCCAAAAAGTTTATAATCTATCTACTTGGGTTGGCAGTTGTGATGCATAATAATCAGGACTTAACATATATACTACACTTCCTATTATATATATATATATATATATATATATAGCATTAAATAATATATCACATACTCTAAATCCATACATTAGGAATTTAAGAAAATAAGGAAATTTTCTTCAACCACTGAGTATGTCCTGCTTCCCTTTGGAGTGTATTTATGTGAAACTGTTGAAGTAAGATAATTGTCTTATTGGATTTCTTAGAATTCTCAGAAAGTTTTGAAATCTAGGAAAAAAGGTGAAAACACAGAATTTGTATTATGGGAGTTGTTTTATATTATACTAAGAAATAGGAGGACAGAAACATTTTTTTTCTTTTCATGATTGTTATTTAAGTAATAAGATGTGTGAGAGTGTAAAGCTTAGTGTCTGGCACATAATAATCTTTGTGCTTGCCATTCTTCACTCCTTTATAAATCCATGATTATCAACAGGAAAACATGGAGGCTATTGTGATTAAATTTAACCCAAATGGAAGGTGGTATTACTAGACTCAGTGGTCCATGGTGGCCATAATGAAGCTTCCATAAGAGATGTTATTTGGAAACCAACCAGTGTGGCAAATTATTTCTGGTTTTGGCTAATTCTTAAAAAAAAAAAAAAAAAATCTCCATTTGGGTTCTTTCTTTTAGAGGAATGTGGTATTTTTAAATTAATTTAATTTAAAAATTTTTCTCAATATTAGGACATAAGATGACTCAGAATGCACATATTCATATGATAGAAGAGTAATTTTTATCTTTTTAAAATATAGCAGCAGCAATAATATTCACAAACATTACCTTGGCTGTTCTTGGTCTTCTTAAAATTAGTAAGAAGTTGGGCACTGTGACTAGATCTGGACAATAGTATATGATGTGTGTCACTTCTGAGCTAATTCAGCCCTTGTATGATACTACAGTCTCTTTCCCTGCCTTGAGGAAATTATTATCTTCTCAATAATGGTCCCAGGTCAATAGATTTACACACGTAAACAACTGAATCTTCTTCTTTATCTCAGACCTACACAAAAATTAATTACATGTAGATTGAATGTTGAAAGATGAAAGACCAAACAATAATATTTCTTGCAGATATCATAGAATAGTTTCCAAATCCTTGGTTAGGCATTATTGTTTTTTATATAAGACACGTGAAACATCAATTATAAATGAAAAGATTGAGAAACTCAACTTTATTGAAGTTTAAAAACTTATCAACGGTACTATTTCCTGAATAGGAGTGGGAGAAGGGATCTGTAATATATGTAACCACTGAAAGATTTACATACAGATTCTCTATCTTTAAAACCTCTTGCAAATCAATAAGAAAAAAGCAAATAACCCAATAAAAACGAAAGAGAGGAACCGAATTATTGAATAGGCACTCAAAATGAGAATATACAAATGGCTCATAAATACATTAAAAAGTGCTCAACATTATTATCCATCAGGAAAATAATTAAAACCATAGTGACATACCATCACTTATCTATTACTATGACTGTTAAAACTTTCTTAAAAAATAAAATACACTGACATCACCAGTGTTAGAAAAGACCATACAACTACAAGGACTCTCAAACATTGCCACTGGAGGCATAAATCAGTACAATTAGTATGGAAAACTGTTTTGTAGTATATACTAAAATTAAACTTACTCATTCCCTATGGTCTAGCAATTCCACTTCTAGGTATACAGTGAACAAAAGCATCAATATTTGTATATCAAACAATGTACTGGATGTTAATTACAATGGTATTGTTTAAAGCCCAAATGGAAACAACATAACTGTCCTATCAACAATGAAATACAAAAAAATAAATTGGAGAATATTCGAACAATGGATTATCATATGACAATAAACAAATATTGCTACATACAGCAACACAAAGTCTTCCAGCATAATGCTGAACAAAAAAACATCCAGGCGCATAATGGCTTCCTTTATATAAATTTTATTTCTTCAAAGTTCAAAAATGGCAGAACTAATCTGTAATAACCATCAAAGTTGCTTTTTCCTTTAGAGAGATAAATGACTGAAAAGAGTTATAGGGGAGGGAGTTGCTAGTAATGTTTTGTTTTCTTGCTGCAAAAACACAGATGAGTTCATTTTGTTAAGCTTCATTGAGCTGTATATGTATGATTTGTGCACTTTTAGGTTTATATATTATACTGTTCTAAAATTCAACACAGTCTCTAAGCAACTTATTTAAAACAGCTCTTTTGATAACTATACTAGAAACAGAAACACCGGTCAATATAATCTGGGAAAAATAATTATTTTTCAGTTCATGAAGAACAAAACTAGACTAACAAATGTTCTAGAAACGCCTGCCTTTTGTTATTCCTCCTTGACTTACCAAATGATATCTTCCCCCTCCCTGGCCCTGCCATCTCTTCGACTACCCTCCTTCAGCATTGCCACTTGGCAGGCATTTGTGAAGAACTTGACTTCGGAGTCTCAGTAGCTTAGTCCCAAACAAGCCAGCACAACGTCAGCAAACTCAATTGGCAGGAACATAAAAGTATCTTCAGAAGGCCAAGGGATATAATGTGAAATCTCTGTTTGCCTACCTTTTTTGTTTGAGTTAAGCTAAATGGAAGTGATTTCAGCAAAATATGAGATGTCTCAGGCTTTTGATTGAATTCTGGATGTGGAAGTAGCTAGGGAAAACTAAAAATTTTTTTGGAAAGTTCAAGCCCCTAAGTTTCCAATGAAAAATTTGCATAGTGGAGGAAAGCCAAGGACCAAAGATAATATCTACTGCACTGTGAAAGGCCTATTCTGTGATCAAAAGCAAAAATAAAACAAAACACTTTGATTGGCAGTGCTCAAGATAACCAAGTCTTTTCAAGCAGATGCTGTGATAGGGGAACCCATATAGAAAAGCAAAGAAAAAATGTGAGAACCGTGGTGATCAACAACTATTGTTATCTCCACCTGCATCAAAATAGTGATAAATGTAAGTAAATTATAAAGTTCCATACAAAATACCGTGAGTTGTATGCTTAATATTAACGGGTTTTACTCATTTGTTTAACAGAGGCTTATTAAACAGTTTTTTCATCTCAGCGATTAGATGGGCATGCAATATCCAGACCATCAGGCATCTAGCTCCAAGGACTCATAACCAGATGATAGGAGAAAGAAGCTGAGATCATAATACTGTGATAAAAACATTTATATAAAAATGTAGTTATTCTACCAGAAGAATGTAAACCACAGCCCCTAAGCCCTTGCCAAACCCCTTCTCAGACCTTGACCTTCCATTAATTTGTCTGTTTGAACCCTAGGATTTTGCACATTTTGATTTTTTGTTCTAGGTGAAAGCTTGAGAGTTCCTTGCCTCTACTCTGCCCAGATCTCAGCCCAAAGCCATCCCTGATCCCCTTTCCCCTGCAGGACGAAATTTCAGTTTGCTGACTCTCTGCTGTGCTCAAAGAACCTTCCTTTTTTGTGATTCTGTGCTTATTTTTTATTTAATTTTTTACCTCCTCCTAGTGCTACTGGATTACAAGTTACTTTGGGATCAAGGCCATTTCTATCTCACTCATTGTGGAAACCCAGCTTCTATCGCTCTAATAGCCCTTGAGTAAACGATGAGTGAGCTGCAGTCTGAGAAGCCTAGGGGACAGAATGACTCAGCTGCTTGGAGGAACCAAGAAAAGCTTGGAACAGAACAGAGTTTGCATCGCTGTGGCTCATGGTGTTGCTCTATAATTACTTAAGTGACAGTTTTCTTATACAGACGCTTTGTCCTAGACAATATGTAAATGGAAAGAAAGAATACCATCTACTTCTAAATTAACAGCTCCTGGGGCTTCTTCTCCCGCCCCCACCTCCCATATGCACTTGTGCTCATATGCATTTGCATGTAATTTCTGTAGTACCACAGATCTGCTAAAGCCCATCAGAGACTGCAGCTCACAAAAGCTGCCATGTTTTTCCTTTTAATTTCCAACTTTTGTTTTAAGTTCAGGGGTACCATGTACAGGATGTGCAGGTTGGTTACATAAATGCCATGGTGGTTTGCTGCAGAGATCATCCCATCATCTAGATATTAAGCCCAGTATCCATTAGCTAGTCTTCCTGATGCTCTCCTTCCTCTCACTTCTCACCCTACAACAGTCCCCTGTGTGTGTTGTTCCCCACCGTGTGTCCATGTGTTCTCATTCAGCTCCCACTTATAAATGAGAACATGCAGTATTTAGTTTTCTGTTCCTGTGTTAGTTTGCTGAGGATAATGGCTTCTGGCTCCATCCATGTCCCTAAAAGGACATGATCTCATTCCCTTTTATGGCTGCATAGTATTCTATGGTGTATATGTACCACATTTTCTTTATCCAGTCTATCATTGATGGGCATTTAGGTTGATTCCATGTCTTTGTTAGTGTGAATAGGGCTTCAGTGAATATACATGACATGTATCTTTATAATAGAATGATTTATATTCCTTTGACTATTTACCCAGTCATGGGATTTCTGGGTCAAATGGTGTTTCTGCCTCTAGGTTTTTGAGGAATTACCACACTGTGTTCCACAATGGTTGAACTAATTTACATTCCCATCAACAATGTAAAACCATTCCTTTTTCTCCACAACCTCGCCAGCACCTGTGGTTTTTAACTTTTTAATAATAGCTGTTCTTACTGGTGTGAGATGATATCTCATTGTGGTTCTAATTTGCATTTCTCTAATGATCAGTGATGTTGGATTTTTTTTCATATGTTTGCTGGCCGCATGTATGTCTTCTTTTGAGAAGTGTCTGTTCATGTCCTTTGCCCACTTTTTAATGGGGTTGTTTTACTCTTGTAAGTTTTTTTAAGTTATTTATAGATGCTGGGTATTGGACCTTCATCAGATGAATGGATTGCAAAAAATTTCTCCCATTGAGTAGGCTGTCTGTTCACTCTGATGATAGTTTATTTTGCTGTGCAGAATCTCTTTAGTTGAATTAGATCCCATTTGTCAAGTTTTGCTTTTGTTGCAATTGCTTTTGGCATCTTCGTCATGAAATCTTTGCCTGTGCCTATGTCCCAAGTGGTATTGCCTAGATTTAGGGTTTTTATAGTTTTGCGTTTCACATTTAAGTCTTGGTTTTTTTTCTTTTCTCTTTTTTTTTTTTTTTTTTTTTTGAGACAGAGTCTCACTCTGTCACCCAGGCTGGAGTGCAGTGGCGCAATCTTGGTTCACTGCAACCTCCACCTCCCAGGTTCAAGCAATTCTACTGCCTCAGCCTCCCAAGTAGCTGGGATTACAGGTACCTGCCACCATGCCCAGCTAATTTTTTTTTTTTGTTGTTTTTTGTATTGTTAGTAGAGATGGGGTTTCACCATGTTGCCCAGGCTGGTCTCGAACTCCTCACTTTAGGTGATCCGCCCACCTCGGCCTCTCAAAGTGCTGGGATTACAGGTGTGAGCCACTGCACCTGGCTCACATTTAAGTCTTTAATCCATCTTGAGTTTATTTTTGTATGTGGTGTAAGGAAGGGGTCCAGTTTCAATTTTCTGCATATGGCTAGCCTGCTCTCCCAATACCATTTATTAAATGGGGAATTATTTCCCCACTGCTTGTTTTTGTCAGGTTTGTTAAAGATCAGATGGTTGTAGGTGTGCAGTCTTATTTCTTGGTTCTCTATTCTGTTCTCTTGGTCTTGGAGTCTGTTCTTACACCAGTATCATGCTGTTTTGGTTACTATAGCCTTTTATAATTTGAAGCTGGGTAGCCTGATGCCTCCAGCTTTATTCATTTTGCTTAGGATTGTTGTGACTATAGGGCTCTTTTTTTGGTTCCATATGAATTTTAAAGTATTTTTTTCTAATTCTGTAAAGAATGTCAATGGTAGTTTAATAGGAATAGAGTTAAATTTATAAATTGCTTTTGGCAGTATGGCCATTTTCATGATATTGATTCTTCCTATCCATGAGCATGGAATGTTTATTTGTTTATTTGTTTCATCTCTGATTTCTTTGAGCAGTGGTTTGTAGTTATCTTTGAAGAAGTCCTTCACTTCCCTTGTTAACTGTACTCCTAGGTATTTTATTCTTTTTGTGAAAAAGCCTGATGTTTTGAAGCACTGGCTTCCTCATTTTTTGTGTGCCCAGACACAGCTTGTCGAGGCACCGCATTCAGCTTCTATGCACCTTTAATTAACTAGCAATATTAGTAGATAACACTTACTATGCATCCAGCATATTGTTTCATTTAACAATGGTAACCAACTTACCATAAGAGAGGTCCACTTATCTTCCCAGTATATAGATGAGGACATTGCACTAGAGAGATTAATAACTTGGCAAACACCCACAGCTTTTAAGGATTGGAGCTGGACTTCAGAGCCAGGGAGTCTGGCTTCTGGGTCCTTGCTCTCATCCAAAACTCTAAACTGACACTCTAGAATCTTGGTGCATTTCAGGCTTTGCGTCTTACTAGGAAATAAGTATGATTATATTCATTTTATAGTCAAAGAAACTTGAGCTCAGCAAGGTACAGTGACTTGTTTTAGGTCACCTACATATTAGTCTGTGGTAGAGCTTCAAGATAACCCAGGTGAATCTTACTACAAAATCCATGATCTTTACGCTACATTAGAATTCAAAGCATCTGGCACATAGTAGGTGCTCATCTCTGAAAAGGCAAAGCTGGAAAAAGGCAAATGCAGGGTGGATTGAGCCAATATGTTTTAAGATGTTAGGTTTTAGTGTGTCATGTTGACACAAGGAGTTTGAAAACTCTTCCGTGTGCACTTCCTTGCCAGTGCAGGAAAGTGAGGAAGGGAGGACAGCCACATAAGAGGAAAGTGTGGGAAGGCAAAAAGCTACCCTACTGCAAATGGAGAGTTGTGAGGAACCATCATTCATGTTCTGTCATACAACTGAGAGTTGTGAGAAACCATCATTAATATTCTTCCGTTTTATACTATTTTGGATATGGACTTTGGAAGACAATATTTTCAGGGTTATTATGACTCAGACCCAGTTTGTGCCATGGCCAAATGCAGGGATGCACACACACTTATATGTATGCATTTATATTTAACTCTTGAAAGACGGTCAAAAAGATGGTCATTTTCAGTTTGGTTAATTAAAAAAAAAAAAAGAATGCTGACGTTCTTGATTTTTCAATGTTTTTATCAAGAACAAATTTGCTGACTCTTGATTCTCACCTCTACTATACAGTAGGTTTGATGTATAGCTGAATAAAATGCAATATTTGTTATATGATTGATTTATTCTCTTAACTCATTAAGTGTAGTTTAGTGTAAATTAATCATCTTATGAGAGAAATGGTTTTTCCAGCAACAATTTACTGCATATTTTATTTTTATCCTCAACCTGTATCAGAACTGCTGATTTAATATAAAAGAAAATCCAAATTAATTGTTTTGTATGCTGTGATAAAATCTTTCATATTTATACTGTAAACTAACAGAGTAGATAGGCAAACACTATTTTGTCATGCAAGCATCATTTTATTTCAGATATCTGAGGCCTGATAAGTTACCTTATTACTAATAATTTTTTAAATAAAAACTTTATTGAGATAGAATTCATATAACATAAAAATCATGCTTTTAACTTATACAATTTAGTGATGTTATATTTTCATAGAGTTATGTAATCATCACCACTATCTAATTTTAAGACTATTTTCCATAACCCTAAAAAGAAATCTTCAGCCCATTAGCAATCATTATTGAAAGACAATTATTTTTCTATGGAATTGTCTTGAGACCTTTAGGAAAATCAATCAATCATGAATGTAAGGGCTTATTTCTGTACTATCACTTTCTTCTTCTTTTTCAAGTTTGTTTTGTCAATTCTGGGTCTTTTGAATTTACATGTGAACTTTAGGATTAAGATTGTCAATTTCTGCAAAAGCGTCACTTTACATTTTGATAGTGATTATATTGAAACTGTAAATCAGTTTGAGTAGTATTGGTATTGTAATAATAGTAAATCTCCTGATTCATGAAAATGGATGTTTTCCATTTATTTACTTTTTTCTAAGTGCTGCATCCGGTGTTTTGATTTCTCTGCTGTGATTTTGTTTTCATTCACCTTAAAGTATTACATAATTTTCTTTTGTTCTCTTCCCTTAAATCATTGCTTATTTAAGTATGTTGTTCAATTTCACATATTTGTGAATTTCCCAAATTTTCCTTTGTTATTTATTTCTAATTTTATTTCATTGTGTTAAAATAACATACTTCAATATTATTTCAATTCTTTTAAATTGAGACTTGTTCCGGAGATGTTCCAGGTGCATATGGAATTAATGTGTATTTTTATTGTTGTTGGGTAAAGTATTCTATAGATGTCTATTAGGTTTAGTTGATTTATAGTGTTGTTTGAGTTTCTATTTTGTTACTGATTTTCTTTCCAGGTGTTCCATTCATAGTTGAAAGTTGGCTTTGAAGTCTCCAACTATAATTTATAAATTGTTTATCTCTCATTTCAAGTGTGGCCACTTTTGCTTTTTATTTTGGAGCTCTGTTTTTACATGCCATGTTAATGATTTTCATGTCTGCCTAATGTATTGATCATTTTCTAATTATAAAATATACTTCTTTTTCTATTAACAGATTTTTTCCTATTACTAGTATAAATAACTCCAGCTTTCCTATGGGTACTCTTTACACAATAGGTATTTTTCCATCCTTTTATTTTCAATCTATTTGTGTTTTTGAATTTGAAGTCAGTATCTTTATATGACATCTAGGTATATCATGTTTTTGTTTTCTTTTTCCATTCTCTGAAGCTCTGCCTTTTGATTTCAGTATTTAATTCATGTACTTTACTTAGTAAAGTAATATTTGGTCCATTTAATTACTGACAAATTAGGATTTATGTCAGTCATTTTGTAATGAATTTGTCATGTTTTGCTATTTCAATTTGTTTTCCATATGTTTTACGTGTTTTTCTCTCTTATTGCTTCCATAGTCTTTTCTAATGTAAAATATGTATTTTCTAAGGTGCAATTTTAATTCCCTTGTTATGAAATTTGTTTTTATGTTTGTTTATTTTGCTTTGTTTGATTTTCTAGCTTCTGCTCTGCAGATTACAGTTAACATCTTCATTTATAATAATTGGGTTTGTTAAGTTAATTAAATACTAACTTGATTTCATTTGTATACAAAACGTGTTCCAATACAGCTTGTGTCCCCCTAGCTACTTTATGCTGTCATTGTTATACAGATTACATCCTTACCCATCATAGGTCTAACAAGGCAACTTGTAACTGTTGCTTTATGCAGTCGTTTTTTAAATTAGATGAAAAAAAGTCGTGAAAATATATTTATACTATCTTTTATATTTACCTATACGGTTACCTCTCTATTTTTTCATGTGGATTTGAATTACCCTCTAGTGTCCTTTTATTTCAGCCTGAATGACTCCTTATAGTATTTCTCTTATGGCATATCTGCTAGCAACAACTTTTTATTTTTTTTTATTTTTTTGTTTTGTTAAATACGGAAATATCCAAGCTTCTCCCTCAGTGTTTTGGAGGATAGTATTTTTCTGAATGTAGAATCCTTGCATGACATCTTCCCTTCCACCCTTGAAGAATTTCAAATATGTTATTTCATTGCCTTCTGACCTCCATGGTTTCGGATGAGAAGTAAACTATAATCTTCTTGAAGATCCCTTGTGAATGATGGTCCGCTTTTTTCTTACTGCTTTCAAGAGCCTCTCCTTGCCTTTGTCTTTCAACAGATTGGCTGTGATGGGTCTATGTGTGGACTTCATTGATTTCATCTTACTTGGTGTTTGTTGAACTTCTTGGATGTATAGATTTATATTTTTCATCAAATTTTGGAAGTTTTCAGCCAGTATTTATTTAAATATTTTTATTCTATTTTTTCCTCTCCTGTACTTATTGAATTCCCTTTATGCATATTTTTGCTCAGTAATGGTGTTCAGCAGAACTCAAAGATTAATGAATTTTGACTGAATACTTTATTTATATAAGTGTGCAGTGGAAGAAGGAAATATTTTGTTTGAGATAATAAGAAGTCTTTATACTGGCCGGGCACGGTGGCCCGCGCCTGTAATCCCAGCACTTTGGGAGGCCGAGGCGGGCAGATCACGAGGTCAGGAGATAGAGACCATCCTGGCTAGCATGGTGAAACCCCGCCTCTACTAAAAATACAAAAAAATTAGCCGGGCGTGGTGGCAGGTGCCTGTAGTCCCAGCTACTCAGGAGGCTGAGGCAGGAGAATTGTGTGAACCCGGGAGGCGGAGCTTGCAGTGAGCCCAGATCACGCCACTGCGCTCCAGCCTGGGTGACAGAAGGAGACTGCATCTCAAAAAAAAAAAAAGTGTTTATAAATATTTAGAATGCTGGGAGGTAAGTACAGCTTGGAGAAATGAATATTTAATGTTAAAATGTTTCAGTTACTATAATTATAGCAGATATAATTTTGATCACTTAACTAATTTTTTCAATATTACCAAATTTAATTCTTTACATAGGAATAACTACGGAAGCATTATTAATAGGTTAAGATCCATAAGGCAATTTGTAAATAAACCTATTTATCTCAAAGTTCCAGGTTGCTTTACTACAGCTTTATTATAGCTATCAGTATGTTTTGGCTGAGAGCAGGGTCAGTGCACTCTTTCCAGAGAGCATGAAAGCTTGAACCTTAGTAGTTCATATGTAGAGTGATGCTGTATTCCCATTTTATAGATGAGGAAACTGAAGCTCGAAGAGATTTAACATTTTTAACATAATTTTTGTTATGTGTATCAAAGATACATAAAATTATGTTCCAGACTGGTAGATTATAAATAGTTCGTGAGCGGGGTCTTTGACTTATTAAATTCTTATCCTCAGTTCCAAGAACATAATAGATACTCAGTTAGTGATGACACAGTATTAGAATCAACCAATTTTACAATATATCCTGGCCATTGTTGAGGCATTTATTTCCTAAACTCTAACTTTATGTGCATAAATCTTTGGAAAATGTATAAACATGATATTTGTATATTGAAAATGTCACTCTTGAATGTATTATTGTCATTCTTTCTGGATTCGTCCACTAGGGCTACCATAGCAAAATACCACAGACTGGGAAGCTTCAAGAACAGCATTTATTTTCTCATAGTTCTGGAGGCTGGAAATCCAAGTTCAAGGCACCAGCAGATTTGGTTTGACATTGGGTTCCTCGCTGTGGCTTGCAGTTGGCTGTCTTCTTGCTGTGTCCTCACATGTCCTTTTCTCTGTGCAAGCATTCTATACCATTCCTGTTGGATTAGGGCCACATACTTATTATCTCATTTAATATAGTTACCTCCTTAAAGGTCCTATCACCAAATACATTTACACTGGAGGCGAGAACTTCAACATATTAATTTTGGGGAGACACAATTTAATCCATAAAACCCTCTTTTGTATAATGATTCTGAGATACTGAGAAAAATACTCCATTTCAGGTATTTTTAAATGAAAAAAAAAATCGTATCAACTCCTACCCTTTAACTTTCAAAGTTAAAATTCATGTTAGATGATTGTTTGTTTTAACAGTGCTTACTCTGATGTGCTTTTTAAAAGACTATAAGTCCCATTAATGAAGTTAAACATAAGCTTGAAAACAATTAAGAAATTTAAGAATGAGCTAAATTGTTCTCCAAAAAGGGGAAAACTACAATTCCTGCTCAACAAGTCTTTCATTCAGTTCTTCATTCAATTCACATTAGGCTCAATTGCAAAAATGTCCCTGTTCAGTTAAACAAGTTAAGCCTGATCTTAAGTGTATCTGACTTGCCTTCTATGTTCTTCCAGCCACAGGAAATTCCTCCATGCCAGTCTTTCAAAACTGCTATCAAATCTTTTTTTTTTTTTTTCACTCAAGTGCGACACGTTTAAATGTGACCACAAGAACAAATGGAAAGAGATTGAAGCCTTGACTTCAAATGTGAGCTTTCCTCTTTACTAGTCAGTAAGGTATTGAGAAAGTTACTTGATCTCATCCTTCATTACCTTGTCTCTAGAATTAGGAGATCAGCATGTATGGTGATCATGGAAATTAAATAAAATTATATATCAGGGCCTATTGCATTTATTGTCTGAATCATCCTAATCCCCTTCTTCCTTTCTTAGTATTTCTTTGTTTGTTGATTTATTTTTGTCCATAGTCTCATGATTTGGAGATAGGGCTCCAGCTTTCTCTGCTAATGTATTTCCTACCCCTCTCTTCCTCTGTCAGTGACTGGAGAACTATCTTCTTCTGACATGCCCAGCTAGCTTCTACTTCAGGACTTCATATGCCTGCTTCCCGCAATCTATTTTTTTTTTTTTTTGTTTAAATATATATATATGGATTCTTGCTCTGTCACCAGGCTGGAGTGCAGTGGCGCGATCTCAGCTCACTGCAGCCTCCGCCTCCTAGGTTCAAGCTCTTCCCCTGCTTCAGCCTCCCGAGTAGCTGGGACTATAGGCGTACCACCACGCCCAGCTAATTTTTTTACTTTTAGTAGAGAAGAGCTTTCACCATGTTGGCCAGGATGGTCTTGATCTCTTGAGCTTGTGATCCGCCCGCCTTAGCCTCCCAAAGTGCTGGGATTACAGGCTGCTTCCCACAATCTTAACCAGTCTTGCCTCATCTTCACATAGACATCTCCTTCTTATCCCTTTGATGTTTACAAAAATCACTTCTTCTTGTGGCCTTTATAATCACTCACATCCTAAATGGCACATGTGTTCCTACTATGCTCCACTGTAGCCCATAACTATCTTTCACCTTGTTAAAATTTCAGCACTTTCCACTATATGAAATGATCTTAAGAGGTTGTCATGTCTCTCCTATAGTAGAGTGTACCACTGGAAGAGGCACAGACATTTTCTGTTTTAATGTTGATATGTAGTGGGGTCTGACCATCAGTATCAGTTGAATTGGCATGGGAATGGATGACTGTACATAGGAGGCCAAACAAATAAAAATTTTAAAACCGCTTATCTGACAGGATCACGCTTTTTTCACTTCGGCTTTTGTTAGTTTTAATTCTCTGAAGTTATACATGGTTAGATAAAGTGGTCTACAAAAGTCCTGGGTGGTGATGGGACTAGAGACAAAGATTCAAAATGTATTATAGCAAATTTATATGTAGAAAAAAACACGTGGTTAATTAAGACTTGCTTTCTGTCATTTTATGAATGTATCTATATAAGGTCCTAGTTTTCTCCATTATACATAGCTGAAAGAAACACCAGTAATGAAACATTTTAGTATTATTCTCACTCCAAAAGCCTAGTTATACTGAGGGCGGCCACTAGATCTACTATGGGATACAATGAATATTTAATTTACTTTGATGAAAAGGTGTCATAAGAGCCTTTGACAACCCGCAGTGAAAACTTGAGGATGATTTTACTAACTCAAACCCGATAGCATATGTTGTGCAAACTAAGACATCAAAGACTTTTTAAAATACCTGGGAATTTCTTGGGAGAAGTAACTGCATATTCGGATTAAGAACAACTCTAAGTTGTCACATATTGAAATTTGTTTTTAATTACTGAAAAGTCATTTTCTTTTATTTCTGGCTCAGGTAAATAGTAGGAAAAATAACACACACATACACATACACAAATGATGTCAAATTAAAAGAGAGAAAACAAATGTGAAAGGATTATGGTGTGAACTGTTTGCTTTCCAGCGTATTAACTCCACCCATGAACTCTCATCTCCCGCCCCACAGAAAAAAACTAATTATTGGAATTTTTTGATGAACAAGATATCAGAGTATGATACTTTCTGTTTCCCTTAAATGCATACCATTTTCTCTATTTTCATAGTTTACCAGTTTCCCAGTAGATGGCACCATTGTGACTCACAATGTTGCTCCACCTTGTAAGGAAGTATTACACACACTTTCAATTTCAAAACATTTGTAAGTGGTGCAATATAGTAACACTTGCGGTGGTGTCTTAGAACACAAATACTTCTACAGTATCTGGAAGACATGTCAACTGTTGAAAGCCAATAAATGTCACAAGAACCCCCATAATTCCTTTGTATATGTGTGATTGCATATCTTATAATTTTTATACATTTAAATTATTTTAATAAAAATGTGCTTACATACATGTACACACATATATGTATGTATGCTTATAAATGTCTAAAACTGTATAATTATTTAATGATTTGCTTACTACTCTTACTATTTCTTTCTACCTGAATTAATGTGACAAGCCACTCAGAGAAGCTGAAAATTCCCATGGGCTTCTCCAGTTGTTCTTGGGAATAGGGAGAATAGAACAGTGATTTCAGATCTGGAATACACTGGACTCCAACATCAGATTTTCTCTTTGCTGCCTGTATTACCTAAGGCAATTGACATAACCTCTCTGATATTCAATTTTCCCACCTTTAAAATGAGGAAAATGGCATATACCTGGCTGTGTTGCTGTTAAGGGTAAGTTTTAAGCTGTGTGTGTGTGTGTGCGCACGTGCGTGCGTGCGTGTGTGTGTTGTAAAAATAAATACAGTGACTTATAGAGTAGAAGTTCAAAAATGCTGGCTGCATTGCGATTACAGCTTGCATTAAAGTTGAATATTAAGAACAGGAGAGATCGATGATGGTGTGTTTTATAACCTTCACACGGTTTTCTATATCGTAGGATAAGTCCTAGCTTTCAGAGATTTCCTTGCGCCTATGTCTACCCTTTCTTTTGGTCCTAGAAAAGGTCACAGATTTAAAGTAAGTCAATGTGGCACATTAACATGGCTCATGGGGGTTCTGTGCAGCTATCTCTATGGGTTCTTGAAATAAAATAGGGCCAAACCAGGCACTTCAAATGGTAGATTTCAACAATAAATGATAACCACTGTCTCTAATATCCAAATCATTCCCTACTCATCCTTCTTTAGGCTCATAGTTCATTGCACTGTCTTCTTAAATAACTGCCCAAACACAACTCCACTTTTCTCACTTCTAATGCGTACATTTTTAGCAATAGGTTTTGGTTAGGGTCTTCTCTGTCCACATACTACAACTGTGAGTACATGACTGACCCACACTCTTAACTTGGTGCTATTGGATTGAGGCAGATGTTTAGTTCCAAGAAGCCTTTGAGAATCATGCTGTACTTACAGAAGCACTCACTATGCTTCCTTTTCCAAGTGATTAGTCTTTCACTATTAATTCATTCCACAAATATTGACGCAACACTTTGTATGCCAGTTACTATGCAGACACTAAGTTGTGTCCTCATGGTCCTTCAACTTTACCTGAAAATAATATATTTTATTTATTTAATCAATATTAGGTGTCAAGTGTTTTACAAACATTGCCTAATTTTATCCTTGTAGAACCCTAGGAACTAGGGGCCATAGATTAAAGATGTGGAAACTAAGACACAGAGAATAAAACATTTACAGAAGAAGAAGTGAAGGAAGGAGGGAAGGAAAAGGAGAGAGAAAGGGAGGGAGAGAAAGAAAAAAGGGAGGAAGAAACGGAGGAAGATATTCAAATGTTGACACCCTAACCTCCAATGCAATGGTATTTAGAGGTGGGGTACTTGGGAGGCAATTTGATTTAGATGAGGTAATGGGCCGGGGGCTGTCATGATGAGATCGATGTCTTTATAAGAGGAGACACCAGAGAGCTTGTTCTTTCTGTCTGCTGTGTGAGGATACAGCAAGAAGAAAGCCAGGAAGAAAGCCCTTGCCAGAAACAGATCATGCTGGCACCCTAATCTTGGACTTCTTAGCCTCCAGAACTATGAGAGAATAAATTTCTGTTCTTAAAGCCACCCAGTCTGTGGTATTTTCTGATGGCATCCCTAACAAGTTAAAACACCATTTTTGATTTTATGAAACTGATACCTGGAGGTAGAATAGAGGGAATTAAAAGAAAAGGTAATTAGTAGTGTCAGCATTTTAGCCCAGATATTAAAATGGGGATGACCTTCAGGTTCCTAAATTTGATGAAAGATTTGGTGAAGGATGAGGGATGTCATTATTAAAAAATATGTATCAGACTTTCGCCTTTTCCAAGAAGTAAGTCACAGCTTTCAGATCCCAGGTACATTTGAAAGTGACTTTAGTCTGATCTTTACATGCCACTTAGAATTCCCAGGCTTGCCAGTGGAACATTTTGTAGTAACATTTAGAAATATAAACTTTTCATTTCTTGCCTGCAGTGAAGAGAGCTGATTCACGATGAGTTCCCCTGTCCCTCCCTTCACCATATGTCTCTTCTTCATTGTTGATTTCCTGTTGACATTAAAAGGAGCAACATATGAAGGAGTTAGAAGGAAAGCTTTAAATTTAACGATAAACTTTTTTGAAAGCATGGATCAGATTTTTTTACAAAGCCATTTAAAATGCATTGTAAATCATTTCTTTCTTATTTTGTAGAGACTTGTTTTGGAAGTATCAATATTCCCTTCTCCCCAGCCCCCAAAAGATGAAGAAAAATATAAAAAGATTTATTTTTACAATGTAATGAGATGCGAGGGATCCTGTGAGCAGCTGATAAGTCTTGCAATTTACTAACATAGCCTATGAAATCCAGCTCTGATGTCAAGAGGCTCTAAGCATTTTGTAATTCTTAACAGAATGTTTTCTTTGCCTCCCTCCGTCTTCCCTTTCTCCATTTGACAGCACCTGTGCATGCGCGTGCAAGATTACTTTTCAGATCTGTGCTTTGATTTTTTGTTCATTTTTGTCAGAAAATTCAGCCTGTGCTTATTAGGGATCTACAGGAATTGTTTCCACATGGTTCTAATGGATGCATGGACGGAACACCTCCACAACATGTTGCTGTTGGCCCGATGCTCTGTCACTAGCAAGTAGATTTCAGAGTTCATTTCTTGGCTCCTTTTTGTTCTTCCTCGATCCAAGTTCACACTGCATAATACGTTTTAATTGTCATCTCAATGAGATGACTCAAATTTATATATTGATATATCTGTATCACAAAAAATTGCAAATTGTGTGCATTGTCAACGTGAATTATTGATAGTATGCTATGAAAACAAAAATATTTTCTAATTTGTCTGACTTTTAGTAGAGAAGTCAAGATGAGATCATAATTAATCCAGGCTTGAATTAACATAGCTGGAATAGTTAACATGGGCATAGTCCCTCATCTGTCTTTGGCTATTTGGGGGAAAAGAAATACATGTTAAAGTGAAAATTAGTGGAGGAACTTTTAATTAGTCATACATTTTTACTCAGTTTCATACACAAGAATATTCGTTTTGGCCATAGGAAATTGCCACTATTTAATCATTTTGATTGATCAAAAAAAGCTGACAATTTCAAATGGCGCAATACAGGTCATCATCCCTGCTTCCAGGAAGCTTACATCCTAATGTAACAGGTAAATAACAAATAATTAAGAGGGCTTTAGTGTAATGAGAGGCAGTGGGCAGAAGGGGGCATGAGAGGCTCTTTCAGATGGTCTGATCAGGGCAGGCCTCTCTGAGAAGACATTTGCACAGTGGCCTGAATGAGATGGAGCCAGACTGCCATAAAGGTGACTTTACCTCTGGGAGATCTGAGGCAGCAGCAAGACACGATTTTTGAGAAACAGAAAGGAGTCCAGCGTCTATGAAGGAAAGAAGGGTGGAAAATGAGAATGGAAATAGGAGGTTGGAGTGAAGTGGATGTGCAGAATACTCAGTATCATTCTGATTTTTTTTTCCTTATGGCACTATTAACTTTAGCCACTCTATTTAAAATTGCTTATTGTGGTGGGGGGTGGGAGGAGGTGGTTAGAAAATATGTTTAACCTATTCACTTGCCTTTATTTCTTGTTCCTTAAGTTTCTTTATGCTTTCTGTGACATCACTATCCCAATCTCTACTATGCTTCTGTCATCTGGTTTACCCCCATGTTTCTTTCATGCCTTCTCCCAGAGGAGTGGCTCACAGTTGGCATATACTAGACCCAAATTTTTAGAGTACAACCAAAGTAAATCCACGTACAGACATAGGGGAAGCATTGAGATTGGGGATGATCTTATTTTGTTTAATTTCTGGAAAACCAAGTTAATTGAGATAAAGGAGGCATATTTAAAAATCAGAAAAGGAGACTTAGGAAAATGGGAAGATTTAAATAGATACCCTTAGTGAACATAATTCAAATACTCATTATTTACATTTTCTGCAACATCTCCGAATATTTACCAAAGAACTTATTAAAAAGTATACTATAATTTATAATTTCAGTAAATTATAAATTATAATTTATAATTTCAGTAAATTATAAATTATAATTTATAATTTTAGTGTGACTAAATTAGAATTTGAGAAATACGAAGTTGAACGTGTTTACATAAATTTGTCATTTAGGATTTAAATTATATTTCAAGGTGGAAGAAGAGGGTGCTCCTGATTACAAATGGGGAAGTGGTAGAATTCTCACTGGCCACAAGAGGTCTGCCTTTGATTCTCACAATTCCACATGGGACCTTTCTCTTAAACCTTCAGTACTATGATTGGTATTTAAGGGTCAGACAGTAAACATTTGTATACCGAATGAAGGAATCAAATATTGAAGGTAGAACTTATAAACGTAATGCAAATATAAATGTTATATGTTAAAATTATCTTTATGAGTAAGGAAAATTCTAAGCTTACTCTGTATTTACACCACTAAGAATGGATGATTATGAGTTCATTTAAATGTCTGAGTTTTAAGTATCACTTTGCATTACATGTGTTTCCTCAAAGGAATGTAATTTTGGCTCATGTGATCAACTTGATATACGAATTTTATATGGTTAAAGAATCTATTGGCAATCTCTCTCTTCATTGGTTTACTTTTAAAGATTGATTCTTCTGGAAAAGGGAATATTTTAGATTGCTTCATAAAATTAGTAAATTAAATGTGTAAATGAAACCATTTGTTCATTGTCATGTTACTCAGAGTTGGCATAGAACATACATGGAACTAATGTTTTTATTGGCACACTCTTGCATCAACTACTGCCACCTTCCAGGAATGTTAAATTGATCAAGTTAGTACAAACTAGCCATAAAACACTTTTATCTGCTTATCAATTTCAAAGCACCTTAACTTCATGAAAATGACAAAGTTTTATTGTTCTCTGACAGGTCTTCCTTCTGAATTAGATTACTTACCCATCATAATACCTATGGAATTCCAGAATAAAATTCTAGTGTAGAAAAAATGTTTAAAGTAATTTGAGAAAATACGTCAAGAAGTTCAAATGATTCAAAAAGCCCATGAATTTTTCCATAAACTTCAAAAATACCAGGCATGTTATAACAGCTCATACAATAAAATTTCACATGTATGGGTTTTTCTCAAATACTGTAGTAACCATGTATTCACAGAACATACATATCATTTTCTATTTGTTGTCTAATTTTATTAAAATGCTTAGATTTGACAATCAAAATACAGAAATCTAGCATGATTCCATAGAACTCTATTTTCTAGTTGAATTTGTTTTAATGCCAAGTGTGTCACTAAGAAACAAAGTCAATGTGCACATCTGCTTTTGGGCATTTGTATATTTTTATAAATAGTCACAGAAGCATTTGTTAACATTCTGTGAGAGGCCCCCCTGCTTTCAGAGATTTACCAGGTGTTCATTACCTTTTGTTTTCATCTCTAGATATCCCTTAGTGGATATTTCTGTATTTATCAATCCACCACAGTACCATGGTAACTCCAATTTTAAACTAACAATGAATGAGACTTCACTAATGTCAGATTTGCAAGTCCAAATAAAGTATGTCTATATATTTTTGGTTTATATATTTATTCTTTCTAAATGTTTCAGTTGATTGATAAGGCATAATTTGTTTCATGAAAACCCTTGTCTTTTTCCCAAAGGATGGTGTTTGCTTATTTTCCCTGAACTTTTGGTATGTTTTAAACAGTGTTGGAAGTTTATTATGAGTGCTCATGAAGTTTTAGTTTAGCTGTAGCAATTTCTGGATTGTTTTTGACCTTCAGACTTTGTGGATACACGCAAACCTTATTTTTTTTTATTAGTGACTTTGTATTTAAACAGTAAGTTTTAATTTTTTCACGAAGTTTTATGCTTTGTCCTATTTTGTTGTATTTTTGCAGAGTTATCGTTACTGTTTTGTTTAAATGTCATTTTTAAAAAACTCATTGTCCACATTCCAGCCTGGGAGACTGGGAGACAGAGCGAGACACTATCAAAAAAAAAAAATTGTCCATTTCTCCTGAGCTTTCAACGAGTCTTTTTTTCTATAAATACCTTCCAAGTTTCTAATGGCTATTATTTATATGAGTGAAATAGTCTCAGAAAAAATAAGTTTATACACGTGTGTGGTGTATATCTACTGTAGAGAACAAGGATCCTGTTTAAAGAAATGTCATGTTGATTAGATACAATTTTAACTTGCTGGAAATTACTTTCTAAAAATATTATTTTCTAAATCTTCCTGTCCATAAATCAGTTTGTAAAGGGAAAAGCCACTCTTAATACATAGAAATTCCTTTTAGTGAGTTCGATTGTAAGCCCCTAGGAAATTCTTTAGTCTTTCAAATATCCAAAAAGTTAACAGATTTTATATGAACACTTTACATGAGAAAATGGTACTTTTGCTGAAAACTTAAAGTAGTAAATGAAGAAAACTCAAGTGTAGCATTATTTCCAGCTACTGCAGATTCCATGCTTTTTCATATGTCCCTTTCTCTGCCTGCCTCTCCCTCCTACACCAGTCCTTTGTATGACCATGAGTTTTTCAAGACTCTTCTGTACTATCCCTGACAATTCAGTTTGGGATTTGCTGTCACCTTAGGAGCTTCTCTGTAAACCTGTGATTTTTTTCCTATTAGACTAATGTGTGAATGAGTGTTTTGCTCAGTGCTCCCTTATAGACTGTGAGCTTCTTGAGAACAGGGATGCTGCCTTCTTCACCATTGCATCCTCAGTGTGTAGTGTGGTACCTAACCCATGGCAGCTGACTTTGGCTTAACCAACACATGCTTGAACGAAGAAGCTCCAAACCTGGAATGCGGAGGCAGTAGGGAAGGAAAGGATATCACCAGGACTGCTGGCAGATGAGCACAAAGTTGAGTACAACCTTCACTGTGTAGGAGGCAACATAGAAGGGGAAGATTTATAAATGATGTATACAAAAACAAATTCAAAGCTAGTAAAAGAATGAGTGGAGAGGCTGAGGAATCAGATTCTTTAGAAAATAGGGAGTTTTGTGTAAGAAAATGTGGTAGGGGTAAAACAGTTTTGCAAAATAGTCATATTCCACTAGATTTGGCAGCATGTTATCCAATCAGAGATGACCTGAAAAGATGCACTGTGTAAGATGGTATTAATGAGAAAGGATCTAGAGTTTGACAGGTACGGCCATTTGCATGCTGATGATAACTAAAATTGTAAGGAACACATATTTAGAGTAGCTTTAGGTTTTGGAAATTGATTGAAGAAGGAAAGAAAAAGAAGGAGAACCTTAAACCGTAACTTAAGAAACAAGAGCTGGGCTCTACAGAGCAGGAAATGATACTTGGCTGAAAAGTTACAGATGTATAATAAAAAGATTACCTGTTATTTGATAATGATGATAAAAAATACAATGATAAGTAGTGCATATGGGCTAGCCTTAATTATTTCATTTAGACCCCAAAACCACTGTCTGGGGAAGATTTCATTATTTTTCCCAGAGAAATCAACAGTTACAGAGAGGCAGGTAAATTGCCCAGGGTCTCAGAACTGGTAAATTTAAGAGTTAGGAGTAGAGTCCAGGTAGAGGCACTCCAGGATCTGAATCTTATCTGCCCTCTATAGTCTAAGCTTTAACCAAACACTATGTAACATTTATGGTATAGCTGTCCTGAGCTTAAGAAGTATGTTTAGCTCATTTGATCCTTAGAAAATCTGCAAGATAAGCAAATTTCAATCCTCAATTGAAAGGCAAAGACAAGCTTAAAGAAAGCAGAGATTTTTCCTGAGAATCCACAGCCTGTAAATGGTTGTGATCTGGCCTGAACCAATAGCTTTTAGTTTTAATAACATCGCAGGTTCTATGAAACCATGCTATTTCCTTAGATGGTGCTCCTTCAGGAAAAGGATATTAATGTCAGTATTTTTATATAAAACGTTAAGAGTATATGTCTCTGTTAATGTACATATACATGTCCTGTAGCCTGTTAGGACCCATTTTTTTCATTGTCAGAGGTCATAGGAAAAATTATATTCTTACACAATAAGTCTGTATATCCAGAGAATCAAAGATATTTGGTGAAAAGTTTGTCATTATGGATTCTAAAAGTTGAAAGTGTATGGCTGCATTTTAAAAACCTATCTATATGATGTGCTGATGAGTATGGTATTTTGTGTCCAAAGTTAATTAATAACAGCTGCAGGCCAGTGTTCTTGTAGGAGCTCTCATTTTTTCCAACATTGCTGGTGTCTTTGAACAAGTGAAGTGAAGCCACCCAGGGAAAGCTATGAATTTGCATTCTATTTTTTTTTTTTGAAACCTTTCTAACAAAGGCTGATAATCACTACTGACAATAGTCTTCTAAAAACTTCCCAGTAATGATTAGATACTATGAATAGATTATTGCTTTTTCTCTCCAGGTCTTTTTTTTCCCAACTACATGTAGAATGTTATTTAAATTCATGTCTCTTAATCAATTGTTCTCTATACTTTTCACCATGCCTGTCTTCATTTCTAAGTCTTCTGACCTAAATTACAAACCTGAAGGACTTAGAGGAGAAGAAAACCCATTTTGAGTTCCTACCCCGTGATCCATACTGTGCTAATTACTTCTCAGTCATCTCATCCACACTACCACAATGCAAAGTCAGCACGTTCATAGTCGTTCACAGCAAAGAGAAAACTGAGGACTAAGTCTCACAGGGAGTAAAAGAAGTAGACATAAGCCATGTTTGACTCTTAATGTCATGTGTTTGATCTCTGTACTTACAGCTCTTGGATTCAAATTTTAGTATGTATTTTTAAAGTGCATATTGTAAATGTAACCATGATCAGAAGTAATTACTATTTTGCAGAGCACACACACGTACACAGAATATCAAGCATAAATATACAGAATAAAGGAAATGCCTGCATGCCTGCCACTCAGGGCGAGATGGAGCCCTGCCGTCATGCCACATGAGTCCCCTTGTGCCTTTTCTGTCATACCCGCTCTTGTCTACGTAGGGGAAAACACTGTCTTGACTCATGCCAGTCACTTACTTGTTTTTCTTTTCCTCAAAATGTGTTTTGAAGTTTTTCATTATTGTGAACTAAGAAAACTTAGTTGTATTCGTGTGAGGGGAATTGATACTCAATAGGAAGATATGCTGAGATATACTTATTATATATTGTTTTCTGTTCTCACACTAAAAATGTTGGGTTCTATAATTTGGACTCAAAAGACCATTTCTAGGCCTTTGAGTGCCCCTAAGTGGCCATAATAGAAAATACAGTATTTTACAACTCTTGGATGATCTCTCCTTCCATCTAACAGGCCATCTAACCCTTTCCATTGGGTTCCTGGCCTGACTTCTGTAGTATTCTGCATCCTTTTTTCCATTAAACAAGGGCTTCCAGGACTATAATTTGATTCTGCTAATGGAAGGGCATTTGTACAGTATTAATTTTAAATGGGAAATTGCTGACACGTTAAAGTGGCATCTATCCTGCTCCCCACTTGAACTCCACTTTAGCCCTAGTCGCTGCAGTTGTCAGTATCAATTGGGGATTAGGAGGGGCTGTGGCCTGAGAGCTGCTGGCTAGCAAATCACATCACTTTTCCTCCATATTCACGGAGCTTTGTGTCTTAGGAAGTAAGTCCATTTGCTGTGGTTTTGTCATGAGCTGTCAGGTCCTCTATGGCACAGATGGACGTTTTGACTTTGACTTTCTTTTGAAGCTGCTTCATGGGGATCAGGCTGCCTCTTAAACACATGAAGTTTGTGGACATATCCTGGGCACACAGAGGTGCTTTTCAAAATAGACGGAAAGTAATTTAATATCATTAAAAGACTTGTTCTCAGTGGGAGTTTATCAGTTCCTTGCTTGATTCATAATCAAGGCAGAAATTATTTTTTCCATATGTTTCCATGAAGTTTCCTATGCAATCCCAATTTTTCTAAATGTTAAAATGTGGATTGTAATTTAAGTCATTATTCTATATTTGGAAAGACACTGTCTTTTCTAATGGTAAATTTAGTTCATTCACATTTCCAGCAAATATTTATGGAGGACCCTATTCTATTTCACAGTTATTGACATAAATGAAGCAAAAAGTTTTCTGTCTTCTTGGCACTTATATTTGATGGTGGAGAACCTAGAAGTAATGATTACGTACATGAATAAATTTTTAAGAGGCAAATGAGATCATTTCAGATAACAGGAAGTAACAGGAAGTAAATAAAAGAGGGTCATGGGATGGAGTGGGAAAAGGGGAGAGCTATTTTAGATGGGAGGATCAGAGACAGCCTCTTTGAGAATTGGATATTTCAGCTGAGTCCCAAATGCAGAGAAGGAACAAAGAATCAACTGCATTTGAGAGAGAGAAATCAGGAAATGGAAAATCCCTGTGCCATAAATTTATATTGTTGTATCTCAGTAACAGAAATAGCAATGAGTGAAGAAGAGAGTAGCAAGAAATGAAGCTGGAGGGTGAAGAGGAACCAGGTCTACTCGATCTCTTTAGGCCATGCTTGGATTTCATCTGCTGGCAGAGGACATCAGTGGAGAGTATTAAAATCAATCTATCATGTTCTAAATAAATAAGGATAACAAATTATATTTTCATTTAGTGTTTTTGAATAAAAACTAAAATTAAGCTAACCAGGAAACATTTATATGAGTTTTTTTACAATTGTATAGAACATGAGATGTTGGCTGTATCATACTGAAAAAAACACAGACTAAGCAGTCCAGGAAGTACATTGTAAGAATTACTGTTTTTAGATTAGTATACATGTCTTAAAAATTCTTTTTTTCTTACTTCTTTTCACATGTTCCGTGTTGTCATATATTACAGTAATAATTTTCAGATTTAGGGTGTATCTTACAAGCTAGACCATTGGAGTTGCAGGCTCATGCTCACCTATGTGAATTTGGTCCTAACATAATCACTTGCTATTATGCCCTTGACTTTCTTGAGGGATATTCTAAGATGCTGCTGAGACATTTGCTCTTGTATTTATGTAGAAATGTTTTTGAGGACATTATGCACTGTTTTCTCATGTGGCCTCTCAGGCAGATGCACTCTCTACTGCAGCGTCGGGGAAAAAAATGTGTTTTTCCTGGATAGCTGGTATGTTTTAATATCAACGACAGAACATCTTTTCTCTTTGCCAAGAACACAACTAAATTTATAGTTCACCTCTTACTTGGGACAAGGCTTACTGTGAATGAATAACCCTTAACTTAACCTTCACCACAAGTTACTTACCTATTTATTTATGTATCTTGTTGTATAAAACACATTTCCTTAAACTACCTAGAATCGTTTCTGCGTCCAATAACACATTGTATAAATACCATACAACTTGCTCATCCTCCCGCCCACGGGGCCTCGTAATTCTCATTACAGTTTACTGCTAACAACGACATCACACTTTCTATAGGCCTTTACTTTCCTTAAAGCAGCAGGCCATGTGTATCCCAGGAGTGATACACACTTCCTTTTTACCACGGGCTCTACGTTGAGATCCACATCTACATCTATACCATCGACACACACACTTGACACTCACTAACTCTTTTCTGTATGCCAAGTAACTGTCCAGAAGAAACCCAACTTTCTGTGTCTTAACAGACTGTTTGGTTGCTAAAGATGGCGATAGATCAAAATAGAAGCACTTAGTATTTGAACCATGTTACGTTGGCAGCCTGAGATCCAATCTAAGGAATCTACACTTTCGTCATGTTTGTAATATTTTTCTCAGGCCCCAGAAATAATGTTAATGAATGGGCTTTCCTCTAACTCATATCATATCTTCTGCAAGGTCATTTCTAAAACAATACCTTACTATCAGAAAAAAATAATGCAATAAGGAGACACTTTTACTAATGGAAAAAAGTTGACTTTACGTGTCAAGAACATAGAGTTTTTTGGAAGGGGATTGAGTAGGCAGGCAAGGTGGACTAGGAAAATTAGATGCTAGGAAGTAACAGTGTGCCTCTATATTTAAAGTAAATCTTTGTATTTTATTTTTATTTTTATTTTTTTAAAGACAGAGCAGCTATCCCCAGAGTAGCCTGCCTAGCAAAAGCAGGAATGGAAGGGCTGAACGCATCTTTTATGGAAGTCAGATAAATTTCATGCTCTTTAACATCGACTCTGACTGCAGGCCTTTCGCTGCAGTCTGGCTCCTTCCCCAGTGGGAACAAAAAAGGAAAAGTGATTAAAGTTCCCTCAGTAATAGACAGCAGGAGGCAGTGGTCTTGGCATCTTCTACAGAGGCAGAGAGAGAGTGCTTTAACAAGACTTGCGAGAGTTCTTTGAAGAAAAGAAGTTAAGACTGGAAGGGCTGGTCGAGGTCCACCATAACATTTGTTCATTTCCTCTACTTCATATAGCTTATTTGACTTCTTGGAATAGCGTCACCCTCTTCATTAAAATGTCCCTGATAAAAGGAGGAAAGTGAAGTTGAACTCCTGGTCGGGGCCAGGGTTCAGCATGCTCTACTGTGAGTAGGAGTGTTTGGAACTTGATTATTGTAAGACATTCCAACTGATACAAATGATAACTAAATCTTTCTCTCTCTCTCTCTCTCTTTCCCTGTGTGTGTTTGTAAATCTCTCACTCTCTCTGTGTGTGTGCTTGTGTGTGTGTGAGATAGAGAGACAGACAGACACAAAATATGAATGAATGAAGGAAGGAAGGAAGGAAGGAATACAGAAGAGAAATTTTTCTGTATGTTAGGTGGCTGCGATTTTGCCTGGCCGGAACTGCCTTTGCCTTCAGTGAACTGGCTAGAGCTGCTCACTGCAACTCCTCCCCATCCCCTAGGACAAAACCACTGGACCTTTCTCTCTTTTTGTCTCTCTCTTTAAAAAGACAGAAAAGAAAATAAGGTTTGCAATCAGTATTCAGACATTCTTATGACTAATAGGATTAGGGGCGTTACAAAGGGATTTGAACAAGATAATTAGTTTACTGCTTAGTCCACAGTGAAGCAAGAAAAATCCTTCTGAGAAAAGGCAGACAAAATAGGTCAGAAAATGTGTGGGAAATGAGGTAAGACCTCTCAACAAGGACCACGATCAACTGGAATATTATGAAAGGACTCCTGAGCCTTCATTCATAGCTGCAGACTGTTTGCCTTTTTTTTTTTTTTTTTTAATACTTGGCCACCAGAGGTGTGAAGCTAAGTGACTTACTTAATTTTAGAGTTAATAGGTGTTGTTCCTGGACCCTGAGTATCCTGTTCCAAGTGCATAAATGCTGCCTTCAAAGTATTTCTCACAACGTGATGTAAGGGGAATGTTTTGGAAAATCTGAAGAGCTCTTATCGGGCATTTTACAAGCTGGAAAAAATTATACAATTAGGAGAACTCTTAAAAAACTGAAATTTTCTTGAATAGATTCATTACTTTAATTGCAAAAATAAATCTTGAAAACAGAAATGTGAGGGTGTGTTCTTTGCTTAATTAAAGTACTTAAGTGTTTGTGCTCTAATTTGCACAGTTTTCACTGCGGTAGAATATGCTTAAGAAGAATCATTTGAATTTTAAAAATTCACAAAGATGATATTTTTTTCCTTCGTAGCCACATTGCATTCTCACAGTTCCTCCTCCACTTCCTAAAAACTAGTGCTGTCAACTGTACTGTTGCTATCTGTGAGTTAAGGTATGCTTCCAAAGGAATGCTAGAAAAAATAATATCTTCAGACTCTGTGTATGTGGATACCACATACTTTATTTAGTTAGCTTCTGAATCTTACAGCAACCACCAGCCAGATGAAAGCCACTAGAAGCTGTTAGAATGCCTTTGGCTTGGTATGGGCACTGTGTTGACTTAAGACTGGTAGAGGAAACAGTCGGCATTTCTGCCTAATGAACTACCCAGCGACACAACAGAGGTGGCCTTTCATTATCTATCTGTGGGTGAAAGGTTAACTGACAAGAGAACTTGTTAGACACAAAAGCAATTAAACCCTATAATAACATATTGTTAACATATGACATAATGATTAACTTAAAGAAGCCCAGATATATGTTTTCAGATTCCCAGAATGTGGTGTGTTTATATTCCTGTCTCCCATTTAGAATGGTAGGCTGCACAGTGTTGGACAGGACACATTGCATATTCTTTTCATGTCACAATAAAACGTCATGTTATTTTCCTTCTGTAAATATACGAAGCTATTTTTTGCCATTGTATGCTGAGACCGTGGTTTAGTTTTAGGAAACAGTTTAAAACTAACCTCTTAAAAAGGGAATAGTAATTCAGGGCCATGTTCTATGGTTGGGCAAGTTACTCCCTGAACAAAGGTGCCCAACCAGCCAGTGAGTTTTTAACTCTGGTTTTCCCTCTGTTTGCAGAACCGTCTTTGCAATTTATCTGTCTCTTTGTAATTAACTCATACATGCTCTATATACTATGGTGGATTTTAAGTTATAGGTACTCATCTTTAATTACTGTGAGTGATACATATGTTTAGAGGGTCAAGTTCCCTAAATGACTAATTCTGACTCCTCAAATATTTCTATTAATAGATGGCTTAGAAAGAGTTTTTTTTTTTTTTTTTAAGCTTCGCTTAGTGAAGACTCAGAACATAAAATATACTTATCTAAAATTTTAATTGAATTAAAAGGTTCTAGACTCCCTTGTGGATAAAGCTTCGTGTTTTGCATTTGGAGAAATACTCATATGAATAACAGTGTTTCTGACCTCCAGGGAATGGCCGTCGGGGGAAGGCAGATACCGACCCTAAAGGGTATGACACAGCACAGGCTGGGATGCATGCAGGGAGTGGGAAGAAGTGAAATACGAAAATGGGGAAGGAGGCTGGGCATGGTGGCTCACACCTGGAATCCCAGCACTTTGGGAGGCCAAGGCCGGCAGATCACGTGAGGTCGGGAGTTCTAGACCAGCCTGACCAACATGGAGAAACCCTGTCTCTACTAAAAATACAAAATTAGCTGGGCGTGGTGGCACATGCCTGTAATCCCAGCTACTCAGGAGGCTGAGGCAGGAGAATTACTTGAACCCGGGAGGCAGAGGTTGTAGTGAGCCAAGATCGCACCACTGCACTCCAGCCTGGGCGACGAGAGCGAAACTCCATCTCAAAAAAAGAAAAAGAAGAAGAAAATAGGGAAGGAATGGCTTTTGTAGTGTTTCAGGAAAATTGCACTTCACCATTAAAACAAGAAAAGAGTCTTACGACTAGAGGTAGATGAGCAGAAGCTCTGGGAAAATGTTGAGGGGTATGGGGACAGTGGAAAGTATTTTCAGTAAATGGTTGGATTGGATCATAGATAGATGGAAACTGGCAAGATTTAAGTGGAAATGTAGGTAGACGCTTTAATTGGGGGCTGAATCGCAGAGATTTGAAGAAATAAATTGGAACTAGAAAGTCTGTTTAGAAAGCTAATATGGTAGCCCAGGGGAAATGTGATAAGGCCTGACCAAGAGGAGTGACGGTTGAAATGCAAAGAAGTGTATGAAAGCAAGGTGCATGTCCAAGTTATCTAAATTCCAAAAATTGAGAACATATGGCATATAGAATTGTCTTCCACGTATTTGCTTACCACTGTACCATGAGAATATTTCCATATTATTCATTATTTATAGAATTATTAATTTAGTTACTGATGGTACTGAACTATATATATCCTGTCTTCTATTAGTGGACATTTAACTTGTTTTATACATTTATTAAAATAAAAAGTTTTTTTGCTCATAAAAATGTTTGGCAACATTGCTCCTTATTTTCTTGGGCTAAATTCCTGAGATCATTCATTCATTATTTCACTCATTAGTTGTGAGAAAGTACTGTGTGTGCAGCCCTTTGCTAGGGAAAGGATTATAAATGCTCCCTGAAGTGTAGGTGGCTACAATTTCTAGTTGGTATGACAACCAATGGTCCTTGCACACAGCAGATATTGATTGATCCCCTCCATTCAAGGCACTATCCTTAACTCCACTGGGAGAAAAATTAAAAACATATGGTCTTGGACTTCAAGGAGTTTGCAGTTTAGTAAGACAGTACAATTTAATAATGAAACGAGTATGGCTAAGAGAATACATGCTTAAGGCTTTCGAGATTAGTGTTAAAAAAATTGTAATTAAATGAGTGTAGTTCAAAGGATAGTGCTGTAAGATTTTAGAGAAGGGACTAAACATCATGGACTGGAGTGGTTGAGAAGGGCCACATTGAATTGGCTCTGGAAAAAACAGACATGCCTTCATTTAGTACAGGACAGGAAATTTCATCTAGTGCAGGCGAAGGAAATTTCATATGAAAAGAACATGAATAAAATCTTAAGAAATTTTCCTAGAAAGTTTTTATTTGAAGAATAACAGGGTGTTGACTCTAACTAGATCAGAGCATTCCAAATGAAGTCATAGGTATAAGCAAAATAGGTAAAAATGGATTGTGGCATGCCTAGAAGGTCAGGCTAAATATTAACTTTATCCTGTCATGAAAAGTCGACCAATGTAGATATTGTGCAGATAAATTTAACTTGCATTTGTGGGATGACTAGGAGTACATGTGAGGATTTATAGAGGTCTGAATTATAGAGTGAATTAAAGAGTTGAATACAAGATGGTTTTTGAATGAGTGAGTGAATGAGCTGATGTTTAGTGAGTGCCTGCTTTGTACTTAGTCAATTTTGTTACCTTGGAATCTTCTTGAATTTGGTAAACATCCAAAGGACAAAAGTCCAGATGTTGTAAGACGTCAGTTAAGTAGATTATCAGAAATAATTATTTTCCAGAGTAAAGGATTAAGAATCAAAATAATAAGATTACTCCCCTTGCACAAAATCTGCAGTAACTTCCCCCAAAGTCACACTACCTCTTTAAACATACAATCTAAGTAAAAACTATATGCTTGTTAGGCAAACATTGCTTCAGTACATGTACCTAGCCCGCTTCCTTCTACCGTATTTCCATGGCTAGGCCTCTAATGTATGGAAAATCTGGAGTCATCCCAGGTGAGGCCCACCAGGCCATGTGTTTTCCGGAATTTCCTAGATTTGAGGATGCTCTAAATTTTAAGACCACTGTAGTATGAAATCTGCAAGCATCAAAACTTATTACCCAGAGTGGCTTGCTTACTGGAAAATATTGCACTTTTTAGGGTATTTGTCTTCGATTTTATCAACATAAAACATCAAATTAATTCAAATCAAGTATTTAGATCGAGGTCTACAAACTGTAACCTAAAGTGAAATCCAGCCTTTTTCCTGGATTTGTCAATAAAGTTAAATTGGAACACAGCCACAATAATTTCTTCATGAGTAGTTGATGACTGCTTTCAAGGTACAACCATGAAGCGGAGAAATTGCTACAAAAGATATGGCCTGCAAAGTCTAGCATATTTATTGTCTGGCCCTTTTCAGAAAAAGTTTGCTGACCTTTGATTTAGGGGCAAAATAATTTTGTTGCACTCTTTTGGTCATGATCAATAATACTTAAATTGATGAGTAACAGCCTCCTTTGTAAAACTAGGCAAAGTCCAAAAACTAGAGGGAATGGAAAATGCAAACTATTGAATCGCCACAGAGTTAGTTACAAGGATTAATGAGATAACATATGTAAAACATTTAGAAAATTGCTTGGAATGCAGTAAGCACTTAATAAATGTAAGCATTTTGTCTCATTCACTTAGTGATCTCATGTAATTTCTTGATTTTTAATTCTGTAATGACTCTCAAATTTATCTTTAGTCAGGACCTGCTCTCTAAAATCCAGACTCATATACCACTGCCTCCCCCGCGTCTCCATTTGGATGTCTGCTAGGCAGAATCTCCATCTTAACATGTGCAAAACTGAATTTCTGGTGCCATCTCCCAAGCTGGCTTCTCCTGCAAATTTCCTTCTCATGAATGTCATCTTCTCCTTGCTGAAGTTAAAAAACTAGGAGTCAGGCCAGATGCAGTGGCTCACACCTATATTCTTAATACTTTAGGAGGCCAAGGCCTGAGGATCACTTGAGCCCAGGAGTTTGAGACCAGCCTGGGCAACATAGGGAGACCCTGTCTCTACAAAAAAAATTAAAAATTATCTGCGTGTGGATGTGTGCCTCTGTGGTCCCAGCACCCAGAGAAGCTGGGGTGGGAGGATCACCTAAGCCAGGAAGGTAGAGGCTGCAGTGAGCCATGATCATACCACTGCATCCCAGCCTGGGTGACAGAGTGAGACCTTATCTTAAAAAAAACCCAAAACAGGCTGAGTGTGGTGGCTCTCGCCTGTAATCCCAGCACTTTGGGAGGCTGAGGCGGGCGGATCACGAGGTCAGGAGATTGAGACCATCCTGGCTAGCATGGTGAAACCGTGTCTCTACTAAAAAATAAAAAAAAAATTAGCTGGGCATGGTGGCAGGCGCCTGTAGTCCCAGCTACTTGGGAGGCTGAGGCAGGAGAATGGCGTGAACCCAAGAGGCAGAGCTTGCAGTGAGCTGAGATCACGCCACTGCACTCCAGCCTGGGTGACAGAGCGAGGCTCTGTCTCAAAAAAAAAAGTAAAAACTAAGAGTTATCCTTGACTCCCCTCTTTACCTCATACCCCATGTCCAGTTCTGAAGCTAGTCCTGAATACTCTACATTCACAATATATCCAGAATCACTTCTCAACATCTCCATTGCCTGATTCAAGCTACCTATAGCACTCACCCCGTTTCTGGAATACTCTCTTTTCTGGTCTTTCTGCTTCCACTTTACCTCCCTTATGATTCTCCAAACAGTATCCAGGGTGATCCTGTTTAAAACATAAGTTAGACCACGTTACCACTCTGCTCATAACTCTGCAGTTGCCTCTGTATTAGTCCATTTTCATGCTGCTTATAAAGACATACCCAACACTGGGCAATTTACACAAGAAAAGTTTATTGGACTTACAGTTCCACATGGCTGGGGAGGCCTCACAATCATGGCAAAAGGCAAGGAGGAGTAAGTCACTTCTTACGTGAATGGCCGCAGGCAAAGAGAGAGTTTGTGTGGGGAAATTCCTATTTTTAAAACCATCAGATCTCGTGAGACCCATTCACAATCATGAAAAACAGGAAAGACCCACTCCCATGATTCAGTCGTCTCCCACTGGTTCCCTCCCATAACACATGGGAATTATGGGAGCTACAAGATGAGATTTGGGTGGGGACACAGAGCCAAACCATATCAGCCTCCAAGCAGCCTACTGGCTCCGACACCAGCCCCTACCTTAATCTTGGCTCCCACAATCTCCCTGACTTCCCTCTCTGATTTCATTTCCTGCTGTTAACACTCTGATCTCTTTGTTCAACAACACTTGTCCCCTTTCTGTTATCACAACATGTCAGGAATATTTCCACCCTGGGGCCTTTGCACTGGCCATTCGTTCTGTCTCGAATATTCTTCCCTAGCAATGTGCTACCTACTTAATGCGGTTTATGTGCCATTTTCCAGATGTCATCACTGCTGACAAGTCTATATAAAATTATATTCCTTCAACCCCTTATTTTATATTCACCTTCCCTGCTTTATTTCTCTCCATAGTTTCTTATTGTCTGACATACTATATTGTTTACTTATCTGCTGTTGTCTCTCTTCTCTCATTAGAATGTTAGCTCCATAAAGGCAAGTCTTAACAGCTATTTCCCCAGAAAATAGAGCAGGGCTTTGCACGTGAAATGTACTTAATAAATATTTCTTGGATGAGTTATTTCCCTTGTCATTTTCAGGAAACTTTAATTGAACATTTACTATGTTTTAAACACAGTGCCGAGGTATTAATTATATCTTACATGTAAGATACATAGAGGTGAAGTGCCTTGTTGTAGGCCATTGATTACTTTACTAGAGCTTTCATAACAAAGCACAATAAGCTTTGTAATGTAAACAAAATAAATTTATTGTCTCACAGTTCTGGAGTCTGAAGTCCAAGATTAAGGTGTCCACAGGGTTGTCTCCTTCTGAGGGCTTGGAGGAGGACTCTGTCCCATGCCTCTCTCTTAGCTGCTGGTGGTTTGCCAGCAATCTGTGGTCTTCCTTGGTTCATAGAAAAATAATTTCAATTTCTGCCTTCATCTTCATATGATGTTCTCTCTGTGGTATCTGGCTCTGTGTCCGAATTATCCCATTTTATAAGGACACTGATAATATCAGATTAAGGCCCACCCTAATGACCTTGTTTTAACTTGATTACTTCTGCAAAGACCCATTTAAATAAGGAAATATGGGGAGAGCAAGTCAAGTGTTGTGAATTGGGGGGTGTGAGGGGAGCACAATTCCATTTATAATAGCCATTGACTTCATTAATGGTAGGCCTTTGATTCAAACTTGGATTCTAAAACTCACAATCTACTAATATCTGAACCCATACAAAGATTTAGTAATATGTATTAAGTGCCTGCTTTGTGCTGTGAACTCCGTTAAGAACCATAGATAAATAGAGTTCAGCTCCTGCCCTTGAGGAACTCACCACATAGCAGGAGAAAAGGCCATCATAAAGTTAAGACCTATTGACTTAAAAGCACGCAGAAAGAGGATCACTTGCCATTTTTAATTATATAAAGTTTTCCATCTATTAGGTTTATTTTGCCAAAGCCTTCTAATGAAATAGTTACACCATTTAATTTAAATTTCAGTGGGGTTGCCAGAAGTGCAATTAATTGTTAAAAGTTCCAACTATGAAATTTTGCTTTGGAAAGCAGTCTGCCATATCTTTATATACCATTAAATTTGATCATATGCTTGTCATCCTGGCAGAACATCTTGATATACTTGAAGAAACATAGTTAGGGGAAATAAAAAAAAATTGTCGGTACTAAACTGTAGGGTTTCCAAGTACAAATGTTAGCATGATTGGGTTATACCAATTCATCATTACGTTGCATTTCCCTGGAGTTGAAACTACATCTGGGCTTGGCAGGGATGCATTATCACCAGTCAGAGTGGGGACCATGTGTCAGTCTCTCAAAGAAGATATATGGTCTTGTGTACTATTAGGATTGGATATGCTTATGTTGCAGACTTTAAATCAATTTCTGAATCCTTTCTACAGATGTTGACTGCTGCAGGTCTGTAAATAGCATAGTATATTCTGAACTTCAGCTGATATACACAGCCCTAAAAAAAAAAAAAGCAACACTGAGATACACGGCAATAGAAAACAACACAATGAATAAAAATGGGACAGCTCCAAATTTGCTGAAATAATCTCATCTGTTTAATGACATTGTTTAAACAAAATTACCTCTGAATTTGAAGTTGCCATTTTCTCAGATCAGTGTGGAATTGTAGTAATGTTAAAATTCTAGGAGTTTCTTTTGTAATCTTTATTATTTGATATGTATTGGATTTATTTATAAGATGTCAATAGATTCCATTTCTTAAATATCCAACTAGAATGCATTTAATTGTTCTTTTAACATTTGCGAGTGTGGTGGGCATAATTTTTCAGAGACTCGCCTATTGAGGAGTCATCATACCCAAACACTGATGACCAGGCCTTTACAAAGCATTTTGGCCTTTATTTACATTCTGGGTACAAGATTTTTCACTGCAATTAAAACTGTAACCCCAACTCCACTGACATATCTTTCTGTTACCAAGACTTTTTATTCAGAGCCACATTTATTCAGGGATTAAATGAAAATGGCCGAAGCCTCCAAAAAAAAAAAATTCCTTCATAAACAGCAAACTTCTAACTAATACCCAATGTGCTTTTAATATTGACTTTAAATCCTCTCTCAACCAGGAACTCGTGAAAACATGTGGTCAGTGTGGCAAAAGGGGACTGCTGGGTCCTGGTTTAGTTGACATTCTCTTTTTTTACAACCTGGATTTTATATCATTCACTGATGCCTTTCTTTAAGCTCATACGTTTCGTGCTTCTGGCACAGGTTACTGTTTTCTTAACATCAAATCTTTATGGCACTGGCAAAAAATTTTCAATCTCCTACTTAAATTTGATTCAACTATACAGTTTCACTATAGCCAACAGTTTGTCTAGATAAGCTTGCTTGCCCCCAGTGTGGATTTGCTGCAAAACAATGACTGCATTAAGCTGAGGAACGTGTTCCCTCATCCAATCTCTCTCTCTCTCTCTCGCCCCCCCACCTCTGTCTCTCTCTCTCTCTCTCTGTCTCTACCCAGCCATCCCAGATCCAGCCCGCACTTGCAAAAATACATACATACACACAGTATGCAAACACATACCCACAGTCAGCACCCTTTCTGTCTTTCTAAGGCTGTGATAGCCCTTGCGGTTTGCTCTGAAAGAGTCACTTCCAAGATCCAGAAAGGCTTTGTAAACATGGATCCTACCTGCACACAAGTCAGACTGTGATCATTCCCTTGTAGATTATCAAACATTCCATCTACTATACAGCAGCCCAGAACTTTATACTGTAACCATTTTGTTCTCACTCTGTGAGGTCTATACAGTACTTTTACTGGGAAAAAAACATTATCTGTGTAATTATCATGACCTATGCAAAATTTAGCCTAATAAGAGAGCCCAACACATATTTTTAAAAAGTAATTTTAATAAAACAAGAATATAGTAGCTACAATAAAAAATATTTAATCAAGGTATGAATAGATTGCTGTGTGAGAACAGAAAGAAAAATATAAATATTATAGTTGGGGGTAGGAGAGGAAAAAGGTTGGGAAAAGGCAAACTGGGTTCAAATGAGATCTTGGTGAGTTTCTGTTTCTCCACCAATGGAGAACAGATTGCGGTGGTGGGCAGGCAGGCAAGGGAGTGTGTACAAAGGCTCTTTGCCAGTGCTAGATGAGGGAGGCAGAGTGCGTTTAGAAAGCGGGACTGGTTGGCCGGGCGCGGTGGCTCACGCCTGTAATCCCAGCACTTTGGGAGGCCGAGGCGGGCGGATCATGAGGTCAGGAGATCGAGACCATCCTGGCTAACATGGTGAAACCCCATCTCTACTAAAAATACACAACAAAAAAATTAGCTGGGTGTGGTGGCGGGCGCCTGTAGTCCCAGCTACTTGGGAAGCTGAGTCGAGAGAATGGCATGAACCTGGGAGGCGGAGCTTGCAGTGAGTGGAGATTGCGCCACTGCACTCCAGCCTGGGCGACAGAGTGAGACTCAGTCTCAAAAAAAAAAGAAAGGGGGACCGGTTTTATGAAGGTTATGGAACAAGGAGGAAGCTATGATGTGAAACTCGGAAAGGAGCGAAATTATATTTTGTAGACTTTGAAAGCAGCATAGGAATGTGGTGACCACATTTGTGTATTAAAAAGTTACTCTCAGTGAGTCACATGGAGGATGAGTTGGAGAGGGTGTGGACTGGAGCAGAGTTTTCATGTTCAGTGATGAGATTTACCTTGAGAGTAAAGAGGAAAGATTTGGGAGGCCTTGCTGTATTGACAGCAAACTCTATGGAATTTTCCTTTCAATTGAAATGCTAAAGTTTCACATCTACTTAATGTGTTTCTACGGAGTGTTTAGATGTGTTTTAGATCGAGAGTTTTTCAGATGAGGAAGATGACTAAGTAAAATAAATGAAAGGGAAAATTTTGCTATTTCATAGTGAAATAGAAAAGGGCTTTTTTCCCCCTTTTTCTAGTAGTTTAAAAGTGACTAGAATAAGTCACATGAATACAAATCTTAGAACTGAATAGAATTTTGTTTCTCATAGGTCATATCATGCCTGGGAAATCTCCAAGTTCTTTATGGCAATATATCAGGGAATGCAGTGACATTTTCAGCATATACTGTTGCCATTATTTGTGTGTGCATATGCATAGCTTTGGTGATTAGAAAGTCTTTTATTAAAAGATGAAGTGTGGAGTAGGGCACAAAGGATTCACTTTGTCTCATAAAAAGGCTACTGGAATTTTGACTTACATTTTACTGTGTGCAGACACAAGCAGATTGGACTTAATTTCTTTCCACATGAGAGATAGCTACGTTCTTGGAAGAGGCACAGGTTTACAATATTTCTCTGGGACAAAACCTTGAGGACTAAAAGTTCAAGGGATTGGTGCTTTAGGGGACAAGGCATGGAAATGATACATTTTCTCATAAACTTTAAATTCATTTTGGCCCAAGCAGATAACTTTTAGCTCAAGGCACTTGAGTTTATTAGTCATTCATTCATTCATCACAAGTTTATTGAACGATAGCTGAAGTATCAAGTCACCAGCTATTAGCAGAGGAGAAAATCTAAAAAAAAAAAAAAAGAGTAATTTAGAACTAGACCAGGAATGGCTTTATAACAATGATTACCTTGTATGGATTGAGCACTTACTAAGTACCAAGCGGTCTTAGGTGCTGAAAGTATTTATTTTAGAAATTATCCTGGAATGTTTGAGCATAACTATAGCCTTGAAAGTAAATGAGATAACTTAATAACCTCTGAAGAGCCTTATCATGTAATAATTTCCCTGGAGAAGAGGAACAAGATGTTAGATTGAAATGAATCACTCAGCATGGCATAAGAACCAGGAGACACAGCCAGAGATTCAAGGAGGAGAAAGGGGTCAAAATGACAGATGCTGGATTGAAAAGTCTACTGGTTTGGCAGGTACAATACCATTTGACTAGAAAGGAGAAAAGAAATACGAGTTAAACAAATGCTGGAAGGGGTCTGTATTAATGTGCACCCAAAGGAGGTTATCCTTGGAGAGGAGGGTACCTGGGACAAAGATTACTGTGTATATTATAGATATTAATACAGAGGTGGAAAGAAGGAAAGGCTCCTTCCTAGAGGGTTTCCATTTTCTGAGTTGAGAAGACAGACTTAACTTTCCTAGACTCGAGGCTAAGCATAGATTGGGACGCTTGAAAAGAATGATAAAACGAAGCATTGCCACCAATTGCCATTGTGGCAAATGGAAACGGATAAAAATAGGCCCATTTAAGGAGAATTATTGGGGCCCAGCTGAAAGTGAACACTCTAATGTGTAAGAATGTCATCTTGTTTTATTTGTATTCTCCTGTTTTGCTGAAGGTTGTTTCTTAAAAAAAAAAAAAAAAAATCAATTTAATTGATATTCAGGTGTAACTCTCTTGTGGGTTTTACTGTAGTTGTAGTAGGTTTCCTAATAAGTGAAATTCCTTGTCTCCAGGCTTAGGGGTCACGCAAAGCTATGTTAGAATCCTGTCAAAAGCAGTAACTTGGGAAGCTTCATCAACTGTAAACAGAGAATATTTTGACCGTATCACAGTATTCGTTTTAGTAGTAATGCAGCAGTGGATAGCCCAGTGCAGTATCAGTGCAATAAATCCTTGCTATTGCCACTGTCATTTTTATAACTTTCTTTTAAAAACATAGTGCTTGCTTTTAAATTCCATTTTTAAGATAAAAATTCTTTAAAGTTTTCTTGGCCTGCCAGTTTCACAATTCTCCACCTCTACCTCCTGCTGCATTGCAACACCATTTAATTGTCAGATCCACTTATTCCAGGAAGCTTTCTCGAATACTGCAGGTCTACAGATCTCTGCATGTGCTGCCCAATGCCTTTGTCTCTGTTACATACTTTGCGACTTAATTGCATTCTGTCTAGAAACCCTAACCCATACTTTCTTTGTATTTATAATAATATCAGACCTTTTATTTGTACACATAAGTGTCTTCTCAATATCTCATGCATCAAATGGAGCTGCAATGGGGTGATTCAGTTGAGCCCTAGCTACACTGATCACAGTCTTGTCCTACTAACAGTCATGTCAGTTTCTGCCATTCCCCTCACCCCTCTCCTGGCCATTAATTCAGAGAGCTCTGCACCCAACCCTGTTATTAAATTATCTGCTATTAAAATGATAAATTGGTTTCTACTTCAGTAATTCAATGTGCTTGCAGACTACTCTTTCCAGTCTTGTTTTTATATTAATGTGTTACCTTAAATGGAGATGTTTCTTACATGAGCATCATATTTTCAAGAATTCATTATTTTATTAATTTGGATCCATTTAAAAAAAATCTTAAGTGATCTTTAAAAATCAAATGAATTTTCCACAAATACAAATTCTGTAGGGATGCTCATTAAAGAAGATGTTTAAAAGGATATATAGAGGGTCAGAAAACTGAATGAGAATTAGGCCTGTCTCCTCTTTGTTAGACATGGTCATTTCTGCTTCAGGGTATTGTTTTTATGCTGTAATCAGACTCAGTTTTTGCTGTTATTTCTTGATCCCCAGCACACTTTAGTACAGAGGATCTATTAGGGCTCCCTACTTTAGGAACCAGATAAAAGCATGTATCTGATCTTGTGGGTATGTGCATGTATATTTTTCCAAGAAAGGGTCCACAGATTTCAAGAGTATCCAAGGGTTCTAAGCTCTCTTTTTTCTCTTAAAATATAAGAACCATTGTGGTAGTGGAAAGGACTTTTTGATTCTATAACATTAAGCTCAAATACAAGTTTTACCAATTACTGCGTCTGCAACTTTGGACAAATGAAGCGACTGTCTTAATTGTGGTTTCCTTGAGTTCCTGAGAGTGTCAAGTGGGCTAAAAGAGGCAAAGTATGCAAAGCCCTGGCTCACAGTGGATGCATAATACATGTTACTGAGGCTTCTTCCTTCTTGCCTAAAAGTTATCATTCCTACCAAAGCACTGTTCATTTCCTCTTGTTCATTCTCCATCAGAGATAGAAACCAGCTGTTCCCATCTCTGTGCACAACAACTGTCTGTGTGCTTAAAGTACTTAAGCACACCCTTACCCCCTTAACTACAGGTTAATTCCTTTGACCTTTCTTCGAAGACAGTTGTCAGATGGGAATTTTCTCAGTGGTTTGCCCACTTAAGGCAGTTTGTCTCTGGAGGCAAGCTGTTGAAGAGGGAAGCTGAGAATTGTTAACAACAGATCTCAGCCATGAGCTTGATTTATTCTATTTTTCCATGGGAGCCCATATTATCTCTACTTTGCGGTTAAGGGAAGGATCAGCTCAATGTGATGTTACATGGTTCCCATCCGGCCTGAACATCACTTCCACATAAAAATGGGGAGTAAGTCTGAGAAATCACCACTTTTTAAATGACAGATGATGTAGAAAAAAGAGAGAAGCAGCAATAGTAAGGGAAGCTTAAAGAAAGTGTTTGGAATTGTATCCAGATTTTCTAGTGTCTATAGCCAAGAAGAGCCAAAAATCAGTATTTGAGACTAACTTTTCAGATGTCTCTTTCCTTACTATCAAAATGAGTCAGGCAGTGTTTAAAAGCACAGGCTTGGCAATTTCAAAATTGCAAATTAAGGAGAAATAAAAGAAAATATCCATCACTGAAAAATAAATGGCTATGTCAGAGAACATCCCTCTGCATATCTCTCTGTTCAAATAATTAACTAAGTTTTAGGTACAGAATATTGCAATCCTGAGTTCAAGACCAGCTATTCACATTATTAACTATTAACTCTATGTACAGACAGATAATAGGAAACTTCATCAAAATAGATAGATGTTCAGAAAATCCCATGTACCCCAATGGTGTTGTAGCAAATGAGATAATGTAAATGATATTATGTTTATGAATGAAATGAAATTATATTTTTGTTTGGGATCTGATTTATTGTGAATATTTTCACTGAACAAAGGCAGCGGAGAAAGTGAAAGGCACAATCTAGGAATCCGTGCTATATGTGGATTGTGAGCAGGATAGAAACATCACAGAAGAGTGGCCCTGATCAATGCTTGCCTCCAGGGAGTACCTTGCAGAAGGGAGAGCGATTCTTCAGTAGGCCATCCTTTGGATGGAAAACATCAACCCTCTTCCTTGTTAGTCACACATTATCCATAAGTTTCTGACTTCCGCAGGCAATTAATAATGAAAATCCCTAAATCTCTTGGCAACAACTTTCAAGCCTAACAGTTTTCTTAGTCAGATGGGAAGGAAGCAGGATCTGCGAGGACCAGGGCAGACAGTGAGGAATTCCTGAGGCTGGTGAGCAAGGGACAAGGATCACACAGATGCAACTGCCTTCATAGAGGAGGTGGAGGATCTCACTGGGCTCTGCAGTGATCAGTCGTGAGGGATGCCCTGAGTTATAATAGCAGGAGTAGCTTTATTTCAAAAGAGGCCATTGTTAAAAGTCTGTTCAAGGTTACACTTATTTTAACATTGCTCTCCTTTTAATTTTAACGTCTTTTTTTGATACAAGGAGCAGGTTGTAGCCTGTGTTTCATGTAAGGAAAAGGGTTGCAAACTGTTTGAGAAGGTCATGAGACCTGCAGCCTGTCTGCAGGAGAGGGGATGGAGCGGAAGAGCTTGGCGTCCATATTGTCTGCGTTTGTCAAGGCCTGGCTAGGTTGAGGTTTCAGAAAAAAAGTAAAACCTAAAAGAGCCTCTCTCTGTTTCTCCTAAACACACGGACACACACAAGTGCACACATGAAAACAGTCAGTGAATGCAAAAGTAATTGCTTTGTGTTAGCAATAAATTGAGAATCATTGGAGTTTTTCAGCTACTTTACTCATTGTACATTTGAGGAGAAAGAAGGGAAGGAAAAGTAGTGTTAAGAGGTATTCACAGATTTTCCTCAGTAGAAAGATGTGGAAACTGAATCTGAAGAAAGAGAAAAGATTGGTTAAAAAGAAATGGATACTTCATAGGCTAGGATTTTACCAAGCCTGTATTTACATGGTAATACTTGGAGCTCAAAAAGTCCATGTGTCAGTCTATTTCTATCTACTTAACTGTCGTTCATTGTGTTTTTGAAACACTTAAGAAATATATTTATTTCCTAATCCTTCGAGATATTAACTCATATTGATATGCTAATAATGCCCTAATTTAAAGGTACTAAACATACTGATTGTTTGTTGAAAAGCCTGCACTTTTATATGACCCAATGGTAATTTAAAGCATCCCAAAGTAATATTATTATTATTTATGAATTTATTTTTTTTGGAGACAGAGCCTCGCTCTGTCACTCAGGCTGGAGTGCAGTGCACCAGGCTGGAGTGCAGCGGCACGATCTCGGGTCACTGCAAACTGTGCTTCCAGGTTCAAGTGATTCTTGTGCGTCAGCCTCCCAAGTGGCTGGGATTACCGACATGAGCCACTACACCCAGCTAATTTTTGTGTTTTTAATAAAGATGGGGTTTTGCCATGTTGGACAGGTTGGTCTTGAATTCCTGACCTCAGGTGATCCGCCCACCTCAGCCTCCCAAAGTTCTGGGATTACAGGCATGAGCCACTGCAGCTGGCCCCAAAGTATTATTATTATTTTATTTATTTATTTTATTTTGTGAGACAGGGTCTTGCTCTGTTGCCAGGCTGGAGTGCAGTGGTGCGATCTTGGCTCACTACAACCTCCGCCTCCCGGGTTCAAGTGATTCTCCTGCTTCAGCCTCCCGAGTAGCTGGGATTACAGGTGTACACCACCACACCCAGCTAATTTTTGTATTTTTATTAGAGACAGGGTTTCACCATGTTGGCCAGGATGGTCTCTCGATCTCTTGACCTCGTGATCCACCTGCCTCAGACTCCCAAAGTGCTGGGATTACAGTTACTTCTACTTCAGGAGTGACAGGAAAAAATATTCCAACCATTTCTAGAGGGACTTACATTTTTTTCCATTGAATTGTGAATGTTTGTTGCTTTTCTTGAAAATTAATTTTTTGTTATACTAATATTTCAATATTATTAAATAAATAATTCTACTACCAATTAAAAACAATTAAATCAGTTGTTTTCAATTAAAGTGATTATTTTTACTATGAAAATAGTAATAGTTATATGCTCAGGGACTGGAAGAAATCCAGGTAGGATTATTTGGAAACCTAGTTTCATTTTACTGTTTATGCTTACTATTTTTTACTTATGGGGATACTTTGCCCATGGGAAATTATTGAATGTTTTAATTGAGTTAGATTATTTAAAAACTGGAGACAATGTATTGGTTTTGTTCTATTCCACTGTTGTTTAATTGACAGAGAAAAAACAGGTTTTTTGGTTTTGTTTCGTTTTGATTTTTATGAGGGAGTCTCACTCTGTCGGGTAGGCTGGAGTGCAGTGGTGTAGTCTCGGCTCACTGCAACCTCCGCCTCCCAGGTTCAAGGGATTCTCCCGCCTCAGCCTCCTGAGCAGCTGGGATTACAGGCAAACACCACCACGCCCAGCTAATTTTTGTATTTTTAGTAGAGACAGGGTTTCACCATGTTGTTCAGGCTGGTCTCAAACTCCTGACCTCGTGATCCACCCGCCTCGGCCTCTCAAAGTTCTGGGATTACACGCATGAGCCACCGCGCCCGGCCAAAAAAACATTTTTTAATTTTTATTTGCTTAAAGAAATAGAACATCAACAGTATAAGTATTAGCTAGACTATTGAGGAATTAAAACTAACTGATAATTAGAAACTTTATGGGGAAAACTCAAGAGGTATGAAAGCTGGAGTACTTACATTAAAAAGTAATACTGTTGAAACTATTCGATTTATAACAGTTGCAAGAAAAATTAAAATACAGTGTGTAATCCACTGCAATGATTTCAAGATTGACAGCTCAGTGTTTTTTTTTTCCCCCCGATTACTGAAAACATTATTTAAAACATCTAACTTGCCAAGAGTATAGTTAGTAACTAAGGACCTGCATTCTTTTTTTCAGTGTCATTAACTTTAGTTTCCTAGTTAAAGGAAAATTACCTTTGATAATGTTATGAACTTGATCAAAATATAATTGAGTAACTTTGAATCTTCATGGTATTTTGATGATGCTTCTTTTATCTCCAGACAACCATTAGAGAATCAAGCACATTTCTGTCTCTCCATAGTAAAATGAGAACAGTGTTGCGTATCCTCTCTAAAGCTGTGACAAGAATGAATATTAAATCCTATTCCAACTGCCTTAGCCATGTGGATGCCCTATGGTTTGGGGCTACATTTTTTTATTGGGACATTAAAAACAGTTTTGCTTATATTGGAATTTTGTATTTTGTCACATCATAGATATTTGCAGTTCCATTCCATTTTATTCCACATGCATTTCCAATGGTATATAACTTTAATATCAGAAAAAGCCAATCCATGATTACCATTGAAGGAGAAGGGACCCTTACGTTCTGCCATAGAACACATGACTCACTCCAAATGGACGAGACCATATCCTATTTTTAAAGATCCACTCTACTGAAAAACTTTACCTAGCAATATTTCTGATGAAGGAAAACTTCAATCCAACTGGGTACACTATTTTTAACTATGCAGATAATACAAATAGTATATCTTTCCACCCTCTTCCAATTTTAGACAGCTTTTCTGTGAGTCAAAATGCTATGAAGAATTGCATAAGATATTTATTCATTAGGTGTATTTGGAAAAGCCATAGTGTAAATCCAACACTTGGTTTGGAGTTATATCCCTTCGTATGTAACACAATGAAAGTTATGTTGTGGTACTTTTCAGTTAAGATCTAGTCAGTCCCAGCATCTGAATCCATGTTTAGGATGAAAAAGTTAACTTGAGTAACAAAGTAAAAAGAAAAAGGAGACCCTAGTATCTGGCTCAGAATGATCTATCTTACAACAAATGACAATATGCAAATTCAGTCAATCAGAAGGATAAGAACTTTATAATATACAGGTTTGTGGGTGTGTCTACAGACACATTGTTTTTAAACCTCCACTAAGGACTTTATTTTTCTTCAATATTATAAGTCACCCAGCAGCCCTAGCCAGGGACAGAGCTCACTGTTGTCCCAGTTCCAGCTCTGATGCTCTCTGAGCATCATCTCCGTTACACCTTCCTGAAGTTCATTCCACTGTCAGTAGCTGTCCCTCAGTCACACTTAGTGATGTCACCGATGTAACATTTTCCATGGGGGATAAATAGAAACTTTACATTTCCCTCCCCAATGTTAATGTTATGACTTCTTTGGAATTAATCCACTGACTTCTTTTTCCTTCAACTTTCAGTCAGTTCCTACTAATTCCTTAAAGGATGTCTCCTTTGTTCCAGCTAATGCAGCTAAAAGGAAAGCTATAAGTCAGCAAAGGCTATATTGAATTCTTTGAAGATATAAAACATTTTCCAAAACCTTATAAAATGAAATGTATTCACACGTTGTTGGTTAATTTCCTACTAATGCACACATAACATATATGTTGGAGTTATTTCATCAGTGAATATCTCTCAAAAAGATATACTGAGACAGAAAACTCTGTTCAAATATGAGCCTTGAATCTACTGGGGCTAATTATCAGTGTAGAATGGCTAAGTAGAATTTGTGCATATATCATATTATGCAGTACCTTTGTAACAAATTGATTTAAGTGCCTTTTTGGAACAGTAGTTGGGCAGAATTGATTTGGTGGCTAGGAGATTGACTTACACAGCAAAATTGTGTCTAGGTTTATTCTGGCATCTAAATCGAGTTTCAAGCAAGTGGAAGGGTTGGTGGTGCTGGAATGCAGTTCTCCACCAATTTATATTGTGAAGTGCTATGACATACATTGTTAAAAGAGATTCAGTATAAGTATGATGAGTTAAAATACCCATTGACAGCTGGCAAAACAACCAAAGCATTTGAGTTATGTTAAAAATGTGAAAAGTAAATTTTGTGTCATTGAAATCATATGATCTCACATGGTCGAGGTAGAATTGATGAGATGTTTTAATTGCAAAACTTTTTGTTCCACAAGATAAAGAAGCATTTGTGCAAAGTGGATAAATAGGGATGGTGTGTTAAATGTGCATATTCAATGGATTTGTACTTTCTTCTCATTCAAACTCCAAGCATCTTTTTAAGCCAGAGCAAATCCAGCCTGTGTCATTTTGTTTAGCTTCCTGAGGGCAGGGACTTTGTTCTGTCTACCGGTGTCTCCCTATACTTGTTAAATGCTTGGGGCAAATGTGTTCATCTTTCTAAGCTTCCATTTCCTCGTCTGTGTGTTGGAGAATCGATTACTTCTTCTTAATGTTGTGAATATTAAATGAATAATAGGTGTAAAGCATTTAAAAATGTCTGAGAATAGAAGCACCTTCCTACTAATTGTATCAGAGAAATAAAATGGACAGTTTCAAAACTCTCTGCTTTAAAAACTGTACTCTTATTCCTTCTTTTGCACAAGTTGTTCTTTGTTGTATGTTCTGCATCTGCTATCTTTTCTCCTCTTATTCCATTCCTCTCTCACTTAGTCCCACTTTCTCCCCATCACCCTTTCTTTCTCTTTCGTCTTTGTTTCCTAGGATATGGACTGGGTATGGAAAGAAACCCCTGTCTTTCTTTCTTACTCCAACACAGCTCTCAGCCATTTCTTTGATTTCTCATATTGTGTTGAATGCTCTCTGCACTTCAGCCATTTTCCTTCTGCCTATCAAGGTGGTGTGCTTGGGAGAGCAGGCAGCCTGCATTGAGAAGCACTCTCTGCTGCTGTGGGAACCGAGGCCTTTCTGCTGACAGAGCAGGTGGCAGGGATGCTGGAATTGCAGGTGCTCACCCCCAAGACCTCCATTCATGAGGGCCCACCCAGGGTAGACCACCCAATTTAAAACCAGAAGTTGCCTTTCAGCTTTTGTATCTGTGCCCAACTCTCTTTTACATACAGTTCAGAAGTTACGATATCACGAAAATGTGACTTCAGTTCCCTCAAAATATCTGCTAGCTGCATAATCAAGGGTGGTTTGTGCATTTTGTGGAAAGATTAGCTTAAGATTGCCTTTCAAAAATTATAATATGACTTTTTACATTCAGAACATTATGATACATCCGGATATGGGTTTTGAACCTATTATCCTTCTTTGTAATTCAGAAACTGTATATGATGGATTTAAATTTTCTGAATTTAAGATGTATCTTAAAATAGCTTAATGCTTACTGGGATTGTTTAAAGTATTGATAATGACAGCAATATAATTCACAAATACTATGTTTAACTGTGAAAAAGCGTTTTCTATTTTATCTTAAATTGTACTTTGATAGATATAATTGGTGTGTAAAATTTTACCTAAATTGTAATGCATCTCCCAAAACCTTATTTGTTGGTATGTATTTCCACATTAAAATGGTAATATGTAACATTCATTGAATGTTATTAGTATGTGTAAGGCCCTGTGCTTAATATCTCATATAATTTTCCCAGCAGCCCTATGAAATGTGTTCTAAATGTTAATCTTAATTTATAGATTAGGAAATTGAAGCTTAGAGAAGTTTAAAAGAGAAAGAAAAACCGGCTCAAGGTCATAACACTAATAAATGACATAACTGGGATGAAACTCTTATATAATTAAAGCAAAGGCCCAGTCCTCAAGTTATCCCCAAAGTAGAAGGAGCAAACAGAAATATGCAGTATTGCACACAGGCTAGCATCTATCAGGCAGTTATTCTATGCTGAGCACTTCACCAAGCATTGCACAAGCTCTAGTCGAACATGAGGCAGGCAGTTTTATTATGCCCGTTTTACAGATGAAGAGGTGTAGGTACGGAGAGGTTGAATGACTTACCCAAAAAGCCAGTAAGTGGCGGAGCCAGATGTGGATTCAGACACTCTGGTTTGAGTGACATGGATCTTAAACCCACACTGTACTCTCTTTGTTCACAGGAAGGCATATGATCTTAAGTCACATTGAATTAACATTGAAATGTACTAATTTCCACCCTTCATAACTGTGCTTCCCCTTTACTTTTTTAGAAATAGCTTCCCTGTAGGGAATTCTAAAGGATAGAAAGCATTGATGGTGAACACTTCTCCCAAGGCTTCAGTCTTCTCCCCAGTCTTCCCTGAGTTTCATGCTGCATAACCTGTGTGGTACCTGATTATTCTATGCAAGACTGTACTACGTATAACTAGTCTTTCTCTTGAACGAATACAAATATCTCTCTTTTATGTGAAACTCATTTTTTTCTAACACATACTCAGTTATTAGGATCTTCAAATGCGTGAAAATAATTCTTTTCCCTGATATATATTATTTACCTGGATATAGGAACAAAAAGAGTTTCATTAAGTAAATATACTTTTAATCAAATTAGGAATTTAATGTGTAATGACATTTACAAGTTGGCATACTCATTTACCATTCATATTTATATTTCTTTGCTTTTCTAAAGTTAAAATCTGGCAAATACTCATTTATCATTACTCAGTAGTTTCCAAAGTACTCCATGGAAGTACAGATTTATGATATTTCTTGGTCAGACTCTAAGAGAGGTTAAACCATGAAGGAAAATAAAATTACCAGTAATTAAATTTACAGGCAGGTTTGCCATCTAAAGCAAATTTATTGCTTCACAGTGAAACATAGTTTAGACACTTTCACATAAAGTGAATCCATTTTTACATGATATAGGTATTATACATTGCTGTTTCAATTTATATAATTAAAATTATATCATTGCACTGTAAGGTTAATGGGATACTCAACTGGAAGCCATACGTCATGGGCAATAAAATAGCAGCATTGCAGTATTGGCTCTTTTGTTAAAAGCTGATGCAGTATTTCAACACCATTACATTCTGCCTTTTAAAAATCTTTGTAACAAATAAGAAGCAAAGACATGCCAATTAAAAACAAATGCTCTTTTTCTCTGTCTCTCTCTCTATTCCCCATTCCACTTCTTGTCTCTCATATGTACATATTCAAACACATACATGTTTAGGATATATACATTATATGTTATGGAAAATGTACATTCAACTCTATTATTAGCATGGATACACATATGTGGTGATAGACATGACAGGAAAACACATCAATTCCCATTTTGAAAACAGTTTTTTCTCAAATTCAAAACAAATTAAAAGGTTCCTATAGTCTGTTCAAATTCTAGCATGATCAAAAGAATGTATCATGCATTGCAGAGCTGTTGTGGATATATGGAGGTAGAATTAAGGGAAGAACAATATAATCTAATGTCTAGAGGTGAACCAGAACAGACAAGACTTCTAAGAGAAGTGTGGTATCTAAAAAGGGTTGAGACATCCAAGGTAGTAGGCATTCTTTGATAGTCATGCTCTAATAAATGGACTCTGATTACACTAAGAAATATTAGACCAAATACAAAAGTGCTGCAAAGGAACCAAAGAGAATAGTAAATATGCTAGTCCCCAGAGGAGATAGTTATTGATTTTAAAATTGCCTTACAGAGTCTGCTGCATTCATCAGCCAAGAAATAGATAAACAAAAATGTGTTATATTTATACAATGGAATATTATTGAGCGATAAAAATAAATGGAGTACAGATACATGGTACAACCTGGGGGTTAGAAAAGGGAGAACTGCTAATGAGTACACAGCTTTTTGGGGGGGGTAATGAAAATGTCCTAAGATTATGGTGATGGTTGCACAACTCCATAAATAATCTAAAAATCTATTGAATTGTACAGTTTACACAGGTAAACTTTTTGGTATGTTAATTATATCTCAATAAAGCTGTTAAAGTCATTTGCAATAATTTTCTGTCTCTCGGCCATTTTCTTGTGAAGATTTGATGTTTTACAGTTTTATTTATGAAGTCTTTATTTCTAGGCATTTTTTCAACTGAAGTTGAACACATTTTTTATCATGATCAAGAATCATATTTTAGTTGAAGTCTGTAAATTCTAGAAGGAAGTCATAGTGATTGGCTATATTTACAGACCACTTTTACAAAGTCAGAATTGAGTATATACATCGACATGAAAAAATTGGGTTCAGGGGACAGAAAACAACAAGGCTTACTGTTCTCAAACAGTTCGATGTCGTGCTTTAGTTGTTCTTGCACAAAGATTCCTAAATCCTTTGTTATAATAGGTCTTGTGAAAGAAGGGTTCTCTTAATTTTTTGCTCTTACTGAGATTAACTGAAAACTTCTTAGTCCTCTAGTCAGTGTTTTAGAATCCCAACACAACCTCTTTTTTTCCTTCTAATTGTTAAATGCAGCAAATACTATTTTCTTAGCCCTCATCCCCAGCGATGTCACCCATAACCTTTGTCTCTTCTTTCCATTGTGGTCTCCTTTTTAGAAATAATTGTCCATTTCTTCTTACCAGACCATCCCCATCACTGTCCCTAAGAGCCAGCTTAATGCCCTCCTCTTTCAAAAGCATTTCCTGATTTGCATGTCACCTCACTCTTGTTAAATCCCATTGTTTTATTTACACATGCATTCCATGCATGTCGTCATGGGTTGATGTCTGCTCTTTACTCACATATGCATGGCTGATCTTCCTCAGTATATTGCACTCATTTTGATGAGAAAAGTAGGATCACATTTTTTATGTGTCTTCATAAATGAGTAATGCAATTCCTGACACAAATCATGGAGTCAGTTGTTCAGGAAATGATTATTTCCTGGTTAGTATCCATGCTGTGTTGAGTAAGTATGAAACTCACACATATCCCTGGACACAGTATTGAGAGAATTAAAGGATTTTAAAGTCCATCAGCCGAGACTGAGACTGAGACTATAGTTTAGGCTGAATAAAGGCTTTCGAAGACTGTTTACCACTTAAAATTCACGGTACTTACATTAACTTATATTAACACAACTTTGATATCACCTTTATCTTACCTGATTTCATTAAAGATATTTGGATCATGAAAAAAAAATATTTCTACCCTATCTTAGGGAACCAAAGAGCAAGTCATCATTGTTTTAATTTGCCAGAGTATTAGATGACATTTTCATATAATATTCCCTAAGAAAGACATCAAGTACCTGGTAAATAGGTAATTTTCTTGAGAATTGTAATGTCCATAAGTATAATACCAATTTTCTAATCATTGATGGGCATTTTAATTTCATGTTTTATTGACCACAACCAGGCATAGCATTAGACGTGGAGGATACAATGATGAATTTTTCACTGTTCCTAGGGAAATTTCAGCTCTTGTGGGATATGTCAACAAGGCAGCTAATGATTGCAATCCAGTATGCTATCAGTTGAGTATAATATTCTACCAGGGTGCAAGGAAGGAAGACTACTCCAGTATTAACACATTTCAAAGAAAATTGCTGGAAAAGAGAATGTTCAAGCCCCGCCCCAAAGGATGAGTAGGAGGATTAACCAATTAAAGGACATCATGTGAATATTCCAAGCAGAGAGAGAAGGATGTACAAAGCCTTGGCAAGAAAAAAATGTATAGATATTAAAGATATTGTATATATAAACTTAAACTCTATTGCAAGGTCTTTTTTGATGATCATCTGCCATCCCCAACACTTCCAGCAGTAACAGAGTACATTTCCTCCTTTATTATTTCAGGACTTCCTATATTTTCTTACTGATTTTTGTTTTAATCAGTGCAGTGGCATAATGATCACTTTACCTATCTACTTTTCCTTTCTGGATCTGAACTTCTTGAGAGCAGGGACTATGCTATTTTTATCTTTTCATTTCTAAGTGTGTTCGGCACATACTGACTTCATAAATAATTCTTGAAGTGAGCTAAATTGAATGAATGGAAGTGCGGAAAGTAAGACGGGCCAGTGCCTTTTTGTGCTCTGATGAAGCACTTCATACCTTCACAAGGAATATATCAGAGCATTTGATCTTCATGGGAACCATGACACAACAGTGTTTGGTATTATTTTTCCTAGTTAGAGAAAATGAAACATGAGTCAAAGAATCTCAGTAACTTGACTAAGATCACGTGGTCACCTGTTTTAATTTTTGTGGAGTGGAGCCAAGGATTTCTATTCAAAATTACCTGTTCTAGACCTGCCCCAGTACACATTATGCAAAAAAAAAAAAGGTTTTAGAGTGACTTCTCAAAAAGAACGGCTTTGATGGTCACACAACAGTGTGAACGTACTTAACACCAGCGAACTGTAAACTTCAAAGTGGGTGAAATGGTAAATTTCATGTTATAAAATAATGGACTTTCTTATCCAGCTCTCTCCTTTGTCCAGAGAGTTTATTTCTTGGCTTCAATGGGGCGTCCTAGTTTTTATTTTCTGTTGGCGTTTACAACTTCCAACTAGACGCAAATAAACAAATGTCATGTTTGTAAACCAAACAAAAGCTAGAAGGTACCATTTATCAGAGGAGTTCCAGTGGGTTACTAACATGGGTTTCAAAGACCATGGGCATAACAGTTACCAGGCAGACTTGTTAAAAATATAGATTCCTGGACCTCTTCCCTAGCGATTCTGCCTAATATTTCTGGAGAGGCGCTCAGAAGTCTATTTTTTAAAACAATGTCCCTAGATATTTTTTATGGTTGATCTTCAAATAACATTTTGAAACCACAGCTCCAGGATGATTGAACTGTAATATCAGAGAGCCAGACCTCTATAGAAGCTACCTCTTACCTCCTGTAAGAAGCAGTATAGCAGTGCTTCAGAATAGGAGTTTTGAGAAACAACAGAGCAAGTTCAAATCCCAGCTCCGCTGCTTACTAGCTGTATGACCACAGGTAAATAATGTAACCTCTCCAAACCCCAGTTCCTCATCTCCAAAATAAAAACAAGAGAATACATCCTGACTTGGTTATAGAAACAATAAAATGTGTTCCCTGGCAGTTAGTAGTCGCTCAATAAATGTTAGCTTTGAGTATTACCTTATTTTATCAGTTGTAAAGTGCATACTTTTTCACACTTCCATCTGTGGAATTTTACAGTTATTGTCAGTAAGTTATTGACACTTTTTATTAACAGCAAGAAGTGCTGGGATCAAGACATATTAGAGATTATATGAAAGAGATTATTATTACTGTGTTCAACAAAACTTCAGTTGCTGAGAACTAGAAGTTCCTGCGGGTTTCCAGTGGGAGGAAAAAAAAAAAACAATTTTGGTGTAGGAACAGCCCCAATAATCCCTAAAAAGAACTCATTCATACACCCAACAAAGAATGCCCAAAGTACTTATTCCATATTGAATTTTATTAAGATTTGCAAGAGGAAAGACATATGTAGAAGAGATGCACATAAATCAAGAAGCAGCAGTCAAGGTGGTGATAAAAACATACCCTGAAAGAAACAGAATTATCATAAAGCAATGATCACATCAGATATTATGCTATCAATAAATGCTTTTGAATACATGAGTGAGAAAATAGGAGTGAGGGTGAGAAAAGACCACAGCTGACTTTCTCACTTGCAAATATTAAAATCTTGAGTAAACTAAGCATAAGTTTCTTGGGGATAATAACCTGCAAATCTGAAATATATTGATGCATATCACCTGAAAGGAGATTTATGTATGCAGCGTATAGTTCAGTTCCCACCATGATACAAAGACTTTAATCGGTGTTTCTGTCTCTGATCTGTTTATTGAGCTGTAGTCTCTTATCTCTAACATTTTATAAAACATTGCCATTCTCCTCTCCTGTGTTGCCTTGATACAATTATGTTTAAAAGTCCTCTCAGAAGTCCAGTTTTCTTTTCTAATTTCCCCTGATTATGTGTATAATGCCAGATTTGGTTACTTATCGGGCCTCAAACCACAGACTTCTACTTAACAGGAGTGTCCCTTGCCTTATATCCTGCAAATTGCCATGTTTTGTAATTTTTTTTTTTTTTTTTTGAGATGGAATCTTGCTCTGTCACCCAGGCTGGGGTGCAGTGGCACAATTTCGGCTCACTGCAACCTCTGCCTCCCAGTTTCAAGCGATTCTCCTGCCTCAGCCTCCCGAGTAGCTGAGATTACAAGTGCTTGCCACCATGACCGGCTAATTTTTGTATTTTTAGTAGAGACGAGTTTTCACCATGTTGGCCAGGCTGGTCTGGAACTCCTGACCTCAGGTGATCCACCCACCTCGGCCTCCCAAAGTGCTGAGATTACAGGCATGAGCCACTGCGCCTGGCCATACATATTTTTTCTTTTTCTTTCCCTGCCTCTCTTGCGCAAACATTTGGCGATGGTTTACCACATGCCAGTAATTCTGCAGAAATAAGATGAGTTAACATCCCTGCCTTTGTTTATCTTATTGTCTAACAGGAGAGAAAGTTATTTAGGAAAGGAATTCAATTAAAACTATTTTTTTTCAAATTTATTTATTTTAAAAATTAACATAAATTTGTAGATATTGCAAACATGATGTTTTGAAGTATATATACATTGTGGAATGTTTAAATCAGCTGATTAACAAATCAATTCCTCACGTAGTCATCATTTCTGTACTGAGAACCTTATCCATTCTCTTTGCGTTTGTCAAGAATATGATATATTGTCATTAACTATAGTCACCCTGCTGTACAATAGATCTCTGGAACTTATTCCTCCTATGTAATTGTAAATAGATATTATTTGACCAACGTCTCCCCAACCCACTTCACCTTAACCGTCCCAGCCGCTGGTAGGCACCGTTTTACCCTCTACTTCTATGAGATCAGGTAGGCACCATTTTAACCTCCACTTCTATGAGATCAACTTTTTTAGAACGTGGAGGACATCATGTTAAGTGAAATAAGCCAGGTACAGAAAGACAAATTCCACATGATCTCACTTGTATGTGGAACCTAAAAATGTCAACTTAAATTACAGAATTATACTAAATAACAGCACAAGTCACCTTAAGAGTTCAAAAGAGGGAACAAGGGACTCCCCAATAATGAAAATAATTATGCAATAATTTTATTATCTAATAATGTAAACACTAATTTATATTGTTAATACAAACCTTATTTGTAACTAGGTAAAACAATTCGAAGATATATTTAATATGAGTTCATCTTACAGATAAGCAAATGGAGAGAGAGGCTTAGTACTTTGCGCAGCATCACATAGTTGATAGGTTACGGAGATTTTAGTGCTAGGCTCAGTTGAGGAGTTAGTCTGCGTCTTGAACAATGTTTAACTCTCCATCTCATGGTGATAGGAAGTAGGTGCTTGAGGCAAAAAGAGAATGTGCAAAAGCTGAATGATATGGAAGATCATATAAAAGGTGAATTAAGAGCATGAAATTCATGAGTGAAGGAATGAGGTGGAAATAGAGTCACAGCAGGTATCAAGGAAGATCCTGAAGTAAGAGAATGAGAGTTTGCAGGTAACCCTAGGAAGGCCAGTGTGGCTGAACTAGAGAGAGTGAAAGAAAGGGTAAAAATAGATAAGGTCAAAAAGGGTGTGCAGACCAGATTTTGGGGGGAATTTGTAAACCTTTATGACACTTTGAGCTTTCCTTTGTAATGAGGCAAGATATCTGTAGTTTTCATCAGAAATGTGACAAGATGTGGCTCTAAGAAGGCAAGGGCAGAAGCAGAGAGATGGTTGGGAGACTATTAGGTAACTCAGACAAGATGAGATGGTAGGTGTGATCGGGGGACTAGAGGTGCAGGTAGGTCAGCTTCTGGATATATTTTGAAAACAGAGCTGAGAGGATTTGCTAGTGGTTTGGACACAGTTTGTAGAAGATTGTGATATGTCAGTGAGAACTCCAGAGTTTTTGGTCTGAATGTCGGTATGGATGGTGTGTCCTTAACTGAGATGAGAAGACTTCAGGAAGATGTGTTTTGATATAAACTCAAATCTGGAAATACAATTCTGGTACCAGTGTGGGAGATGCCTTGGAAAGAATCATAAGTCAAAACAGGGAGATCAGTTTGGAGTCTCAGTCGTCGATGAAGAGTGTTGATGTTTCTACCAGTGACCATGGCAGTGGAGAATGGACAAAGGGACTTGACCAGGGACAGTGCTGGGGTGGTTTTGGGAATGAATTGGATATAGCAGAAGGGGGAGGGTCTAAAATGGTAATCTACATGGTTTCATGACTGGCCAGTAAGACACTTCTCAGACTTGGCTCTGGGAGGCCTGTATCTTTCCAGTTGGTCAAATACCAGGAATTAACACCTTTCCTATTTGAAAATGCTTACATTCACCCTTCTTCATATCTTTTCTTTGGGATGAGCTTCAAAATGGGGAAGCCTTTCCAGCTCCCCTCATTTCTCTGTGATCTTAAAAAATGAATAAACCAGGTTTTCAAGTTTAAGGTGCTCAGTATTTTTAATTTCTTTGGAAAATTCCGTAGTGTCATGCCTGAGCATTTGCAATATCCTCTTAACAAAACTAACCTAGTTTTCCTGTCTTCAATCCTAACTCCCCAATATCCTGTGCATTGTTAGCATGCTTCCCTTTTCCAAACACTTTTTCCATTGTTATTTGCTTACTCAGCAAACTTGAATGGCTGTAAGCTCTCCCTGAGATGACCCCATGTTAACTTCCATTGAAGATTTTACATTTGCACCAGATGCTAACTCCTAACTTTATTACGTGGTGTTCTCTAAAAACATTGCCTACTTCACTGGAGACCCACTGACTCTCTGATACACTGATAACAGCTCTCTGCCCCTTTTCCCTGCCTGCTCTGAAACTCAATTTCCAGATTAATCTTCCTAAAAATCAACCCCAATCAAGCTATTTCCTTCCTCTGAAACACATTTTTACACTCTATTACCTAGTGATATAATTACAAACTCCTCCATCCCACTGACTCAGTAGTTCTGACTCATTTTGCTCATTCCACACAGGTCACAGAACAGTACACTCCCATCAGAAATGTCTCACATCGACTACAATGATCTTTGGGGAATTTAGCAGGTATACTCAGGAGCACATAAAAGAGTCTCCAAGTAGAATAATTATAACATGTATGAAACGATCACCTCTGTAGTCCCTACTATGTGCCAAGTCTTTTTTGAACATTTTAAAAGTATGAACTCATTGAATCCACCTAACAATCCTATGAAATATAAACTGTTATTGTTTCATTTTATAGATGAAGAAACTAAAGCACAGTGATGGTAAGCACTGTGACCTGAGGTCACATGACTAATACGTGGTAGAGCTAGAATTTAATCTCAGATAATCTGGCCCTGAAGTCAGTGTTCTCAATTGCTCTGACAAGCTGCCTCCATCCTTCAATTCCTGCTACCCACCACCTCCCACCTCTTTCCCCAGCATTGAAGGCTGAGAATTACCAAGCTTAATCAGTTTTAAACAAGTTTCACATAAGATCTCATTTTATTTGGAAGGTGGCCTGGGTCAACCAAGCCGCCAATGACTGTTCCTTCTTTGATCTGTCTCCTTGATTATCTTTCTCAGATACCACTCATAATTTACTTACCATAAACTATCTTCATTGACCTCAAACTGTGATATATATATATATATGTGTGTGTATATATCTATATGTATCTATCTATCTATCTATCTATATATATCACATCTCTCCAACTAGATTTAAAAAATTTTCAAGGCCGGGCGTGGTGGCTCACGCCTGTAATTCCAGCACTTTGGGAGGCCGAGGTGGGTGGATCACGAGGTCAGAAGATCGAGACCATCCTGGCTAACAAGGTGAAACCCCATCTGTACTAAAAATACAAAAAAAAATTAGCCGGGCATGGTGGCGGGTGCCTGTAGTGCCAGCTACTCGGGAGGCTGAGGCAAGAGAATGTCGTGAACCCGGGAGGTGGAGCTTGCAGTGAGCCGAGATGGCATCACTGCACTCCAGCCTGGGAGACAGGGCAAGACTCCGTCTCAAAAAAAAAAAAAAAAAAAATTCAAAACCATAATCGTAATTAGCACTCCAAATTGCTCTTGATTTCCCAACTTCGTTAATGGTCCTCTCATCTAACTTCAAAGTGACCCCTGTGACCTCTCTGTCCCTTACCTAATCCATCTTTACTTGCAGTCTGCTTCTAAGTTTTTGTTCTTCATGCATCCCTAATATCACTCTTGGTCTTCTCAATTTTTTTTGTTTATGGTGTGGACATGCCTCATGCACTGTTCCAGAGTAAGGAAGCGATGAATTGATGGTTGATGGTTGCTTTAGGTTCTCACTGTCTTTTCCTCTGCTGTCATATAAGTCTTTATCTAGTCTTCCAAATTCAATGTAACTAAATTTGAACCTTTGACCCCATGTATCTGTCCTAAATTCCATTGCCAGTTTAGTTAATCTAAGGAAGAACCCGTGTCCTCCTCCCGACTATCACCTTCCTCTTCACATCATTGTCTGCTGAAATAAGGATGCATTCCCCGGTTGGTATGAAAAAATCTGAAACTCAATTTCCAGATTAATCTTCCAAAAAATCAACTCCAATCAAGCCATTTTCTTCCTCTGAAACACACTGTTACACTCTATTACCTGGTGATATAATTACAGACTCCTCCCTCGGCAGCTCCATCCCACTGACTCAGTAGTTCTGACTCATTTTGCTCATTCCACACAGTTCACAGAACAATACACTGCTGTCAGTAACGTCTCACTCAGCGCACCATTGATTTGTCCTTTCCACCCCTTCTCCTGTTATTCCACTGCATATGTTGTACCCTCTTAGGAAACCAGACCACAAATTACTGGCATAAAAAATGCAGTGTGTTTCCACCTCCATGCCCTGGTTTTTCCTGTTCCTCCCCTGCCCATCTGCTTTTATATGTTGACACATTCACATGATCTTTTTTTTTCTTATTCCAAGTGCTTTCTTGCTTTTTTTGACTGTCAGTAATTTTTTTTTTTTGAATTCACTTTATTCATCCTTCTGTTTGGCTGTTCGCCTCATCTTCTTTACTCGATTTGAAAATTCTTAAAGACAGGAAATTGGCCTTACCCAGCTCAGTAGCCCTTGCAACAGAGTAGATATTAAATAACAGTATGTTTGATTGCGATAACTGCTAACCTTCAGTTGGCTATATATAGAAAATATAGATCATTGTTCAAACATAGTCTAATGCATCATTTTGCAAATAACAATTAAGTTGGAGGCTAGGATGAGTTAGGGAAAAGCCTTCTAAATTTCAGACTATAGGAAGGACATACTGAGATTAAGTAGCTCCTGAAATCATCTTTAGAAATCCCTAAATCTTGGCTAAATATTTACCTATGTTTTCCACATATGTATTTTAACAATTTGTCTCATTGTTTAGCATGAACACCTAACATCTCTGAAACTCAGTTTCCTTTCCTTTAAAACCAAGAAACAGTATGTATTTTACAAGGTGGTTATGAGGAATAAAGGAAGTAAGAGTTTAAGTGAGGTAATAATTTCTGCTTAAAAAGCAACTATTGCATGTAGTAGGTACTAAAAATTTGTTAGTTTCTTCCTCCTGTCGTGGGTGCACATGGCCCACTTAACTGAAGGAGTCTGGGATCCACAATTAATCCTTGGCATCAGAGCTGAGACCCCATAGTGTGGCCTGTGGAACCATCTACTCAGGGGACAACCACACATAAACCATTAGCCTTAAGAGAATAAGGAGGCTCTGAGCAAGACACTCTCACACTTTTGCAAAACAAAAAAAATTCTATTATCAGGATTTAGCTATTTGATGCCCTAGGATTCTGTCAAGGTAATTTGAAGGAATAAAATCAAATTGAAAAGGAATGGCATTCTGACTGCGTTTCACAGTTTTTTCTACAAACCACCTAAAATCATCTCCCTGACTTTCCGCCCAGCCCGCTCTACTTCCATGACTCTAAGACAAAACTGTGCCTAGGGACTGAGCAGAACTGAGGCTATAGGTGGGGAATGACATAGCCTCAGCTGTTGCGAAGGGGAAGGCTGCAGAGCCTAGGAGCAGCCAAAGTCTGGAGCAAACACCTCTGCCATTTTTATTCATCTACACACTCTTTGAGGCTTTTTTTTTGTCTTTGAAGTGGAAAATTAAAAATGATTAGAAAACATGGAATTGGCGAAGACATAACAGTAGAAACACTACTAAATGGTTTTCAGGAGGCATTGTAAACAGATTCAAATTTTCTTGAATGCAAAGTTTTCCTCCTCATTTCTTATTATTTTCTTATTTTTGTGTCTCCTATCTCTCTTTGCTTTCTCTTTGTTCTGTAGCCTTCTCTGAACACTGTTTCTGTCATTAAGGCTTTTAAATATATATTGTTAAATATTCTTAACTTGATGTAATTAAGCAAAGGAAGGAAGTCAGTCTAAATCAATGGCAAACTGGAGAAATAAGCAATTTTTAAGGAAATGAAGGATTAATACTCTTAGGGATATACTGAAACTATTGAAAGCAGTAACACACTACATCACTAAGGAAGTGGATGGCTGCCTTAACTCCTACATAAGCACATTTTGTAAATTTATTGTTTGAAATAATTTGTTGTGCTACAGACCTTTACTCTTTAAATAGACAAGTATTTATTTTTTTTTTACAAATTGCTTGGCAAAACAACATTGAGGATATTGAGATATAAATGAAATTCTTCGTTGCTTAAAACTTGGTGCTAATAAGGTCAAGACCACACACTAAATCTCTGTATCTGCCAGTTCTCTCTCTCTCTATTGCGCGGCCACAAATGTATGAACAAGAAACTCAGATCATAAGCAGCAGTGGGGGAGAGGATGTGGATGAGTCTGTCCAATATGCCTCCTCATATTGGAAAATGGCTCTGTTTTCATCTGATATGCACCTGTGGTTAGTAGCTTCGTATTTCTTTGTGAGCATCAGTTATCCTAGAATTTTAAAGATAATTTTAATACCATCATTGTTGCTTTAATAATTTATTTTGTTTGCTATTTCAACTCTACTACGTGTTAATATTACTTAAAACTAGATGAGAATTTTCTGCTTTCATTGATATTTCTTGCACGTATATTTATATTCTACTCGTTAAGGCTAATAATACTATGTGAGCTCATAGAATTGGCATTGGAATTCTCTGAAGGAAAAATAATGATCCATTTCATGAGACGAGCGATTTTTACAAACTGCTCTTTCCAGCTCAGAGTGCTTTGTTCAGTGATTAAAATGTATTTCTCAATTAAATTAAAATGCAAATATAGACAGTCTATGTTTATGATTGTAATAGAATTATTTAAAGCAGGTTTTATATCAAACTGCTATTAATATTTGATGCATGAACTGTTCGTTTTCTTGTTGGGCCGGTTCTGCCATGTTCTATTTTCAAGATTACTAGAAGTGCTATGAAAACTTAATCATACTGTCCAAGTTTTATCAGTTTTTACCCACTCTACTCTGGGAAATTAAGTAGACTGCTTTCTTATATACTTTATAAGTTATGCCAGGGGTGTTGGAGAAATATAAACTACTAAAACCTCAGAATCCCCTGAAACTGAATTATGAACAATTTACTATTCTTTAAAGAAATGTTTTTGTTACACAGATACGGAGTGACTCTTAAATTTACGAGTACCATATTTTATAGTTTCTCATGAAATTGAAGATCTAGAAGCATACTTCAAGAAGCCATTATTCCAACTTTTTAATTTATATTAGAAATATAAAATATTTATATTAGAAACTGCATATAATGCTATGGATTTAATTATGATCCTTTTAGGGTTTTCTTTTTCTTTCTGGTGTCCTATAACTTCTCAAACATTTGGATTAAAATAATCTTTAAATAATATTTTCTAACGTGATCCTTTTTGTTGTTGTTGTTTTTAGTGATCTCAGTGAAAACCAAATTCAGGCAATCCCAAGGAAAGCTTTCCGTGGGGCAGTTGACATAAAAAATTTGTAAGTATATATTTTTAAATTTATAGTGTTTTAAGTCATTATCTATTTTCAAAGTCAAGTTTATATTAAATAAAGTGTCAGAAAGAAATGGTGAAAGCCCTGTGTATATTTATGCTTGCGTAAGAGACCTTGTAACAGTAAGTTGTCAATTGTTTTCACAAGCTGTTTGACGAGATGCTCATTTAGAAGATGTCTGGAAACAAGCCATCATTAAATTCATTCTTTAATCCTTGTGATTAATCTTTAGAAACCTATGAAGTGATTTGATTCACAGATATTTGTGTTTTTTCCCCACTTTTTCTGTCAGCTTACTTCAGTAACTATGTTTTCAGTTGCTGTTGGTGTTTATTAGAAATAAAACTGTTAGTTTTATTGTTGGGCCAGTTCTGCCATGTTCCGTTTTCAAGATTAGTAGAAGTGCTATGAGAATATGGACTATTATTTTCTGGAAATAGTAGATAATATTTTCTTCTTAGAGACACCGGTAGCCAAGAGCTACAGCTTTTTCCAGAGTTTTAAGTTCACCCTTTACATTAAATACCAAAAGCATGAGAATGACAAAATTATGTCTTCCCCTTTGTGTGAATGTATTTCTTACACTTTCCCTCATATCCTCATGAAAGAATGTATTTATAGCATCCTTTAAAAAAAAAGTGCATTTCTGTATTTTCCTTTGATAAATCTTTAGTCTGGTGTTTCAATTATAAGCATTTTTTAAAGTGCCTATATTTCTAAGGATGCATATCAGATTTAAGATCTCAATGACAATCATAATATCAATATCTCTCTAAATTTTAAAATACTATATTAGCTTCTAAAAATGATGGTTTCTGATAGGCTATGAATCCTAGGACATAAATGTTTTTCTTAGCTTTTACATTAGTTTGGAATGTAGGGGAGAAAAGCCCTTGTATGCTGAGATTAACTGTCAGGAATTTAATATTTCTTAGCTAGTAATAAACAGGGCGGGCACTTTTTCAAGAATTAACTTATATTCAGAATTCTCCATGGTTGGATCCAATGCCTTTTTTTTTTTCCAGTAACAAAAGTAAGACAGATGTTTTCCCTTGTCAAAGAAGACAACTGTTTATAAAGCCACAGATTTTGGCCTCTATGTCTTCTCCTTAATGTAAATGATTTTTTTAACTTGCACTTTCTAAATGTACAGGTAAAGACAGACAACTACAGGCTTCTAAGGTATAAATGTATAAAGCCATTAAAACCATGGCTGTAAGGTTTTTATGGGTGCTCAATTTAATATGATTTTATTTGCTTTCTTTTTACTTTTTCTAGTTAGGGCTTCGAGAAGTCTTCAGGTAGACTCAATGATGCACAGTGTTCAAATCTACCTGGCACAGAACAGTGTGCAAGAATTCCTATGTAGCACTTAACTTAAGTTGCCTTCAAGTAGCTGTAAAAGTACAGCAATAGCTACAGTTGACCATCCCTTAGTAATGCTATTTGCAATCTTACAGTAGTATTACCTCTAATTCCTTAAAACAGGTGGCTTTTAATCTTCTTAGTAAAGATATTCAGGGAATCCAAGTAAACAAGTGGCTCTCCTCCCACATTTAAGGATATGCATGGAAATAGGGACCAGTCATGATAGGATTCTTCTTTATATATTTTCTATTTATCCTTGAAACATGTGATTTCAAAAGTTTAGAGATAACAGAAGCTAGTCAGTGTTCTATCTAATGGGATGTTGATTTAGCAAAGTTTTCAAATCTTTTCTCCCCCACAGGCATAATTTTTTCTCAGAATTTAAAGATTTTTTATTATCATTTATGCAGTTAGATGAGTTTTTTTAAATTATTAATGCAGTTAGATGAGTTTAAGACTGAAGTCTCAGAACGTTTTGTTATTTTTTGGACTTGCAGATATGAGCAAATTAGTCAGCTTCATTAAGCCTTAGTTTTTACTTTTTTTTTTTTTTTTTTTTTTGAGATGGTGTCTCGCTCTCTCACCCAGGCTGGAGTGCAGTGGTACAATCTCAGCTCACTGCAACCTCCACCTCCTGGGTTCAAGCGATTCTTCTGCCTCAGCCTCCTGAGGAGCTGGGATTATAGGCACTCGCCACTCTGCCTGGCCAATTTTTTGTATTTAGTAGAGATGGGATTTCATCATGTCGGTCAGGCTGGTCTCGAACTCCTGACCTCAGGTGATCCACCCTCCTCAGCCTCCCAAAGTGCTGGGATTACAGGTGTGAGCCACTGTGCCTGGCCAGTTTTTACTTTTATAAAGTAAACAATAGTTATTTGGGTTTGGTATGGTTATTAGGGAAAGAAGATGTATGAAAGACCTTTCAAAACAGTAAAATGCTATGAAAATACACTATTTCATTTGCAAGTATTTGACTAATCAAATGCTAAAAGTTAACCCTAAAAAACGCATCGTAAGGGGAGACAGGAAAGTGTAACATGAAATGATTAGCAATATTGACTAGAATTGACTATTCTATTATGGGTCATTTTGACATGAAGTTACAAAATGGAAAAAGAAAATATACTAGCAAGTGCTAAATGAATATACACAAGACCTTGATTTGTGAACAAGGCATTAAAGGCTGTGGTGCTGAGGCAACAGACAAGTATCGCTTGAAGTTATCAGGGAATGGTTAGATTGGAAGAGTAAAACCATAGTGCAGTGGAGTCTGTGTGTGTGTGTGTGTGTGTGTGTGTAATGTAAGGGATGGAATGTGCCCAACCCCAATTTGTTTTTTTTGTTTTGTTTTGTTTTTTTGAGACAGAGTCTCACTCTGTCACCCAGGCTGGAGTGCAGTGGCACAATCTCAGCTCACTGCAACCTCTGCCTCCCAGGTTCAAGCGATTCTCCCACCTCAGCCTCCTGAGTAGCTGGGATTATGGGTGCCCGCCACCACACCTGGCTAATTTTTGTATTTTTAGTAGAGATGGGGTTTCACCATGTTGGCCAGGCTGGTGTTGAACTTCTGACCTCAAATGATCCACGCGCGTTGGCCTCGCAAAATGCTGGGATTACGCGCCTGGCCGTCCCTGTTTTTTAAGGGCAAAACAGTATGTATCCTGAATAGCAGCAGTGGTAAGAATTACAGGGATCTGAATATGGGGGGAGCTGAGTATTGTAGCATCTACATTATTTCAACTTTGGAAGCTTATGTTTCTACAGAAGAAAAGGGGCTTCAGAAACTATGTGGATGATGAATGATGTTGATCAAAAGAACAATTTATTCCCACTATTCTCACTGCCTTCCATGTAACAATGTGAAAGACAATGAGGGAAATATTAAAATATCACAATGAATGTATAGGTTTATTTTATGAATTAGGATCACAGCTGCAATATTATAAAAATTTTACATTAAAAGGCATTTTCTAGGATTAAAAAATAATTCAAACTACATTGTTCAAAAAAAGTTCCAACCTCTTGGGGTTTGTATGAAGTTTAGTTTTATCATGAAAACTTACAAAGGCTATCTGGTAAAATATATTATAACTGAGGGTAAATTTAATTCCTATTATTGTGAAACTGGTGAACATAGGTCATCGTCATGGCTCAATACATTTCCATTAATATTAGCATTATTAATAGTATTTGGTGTAAGAAGAAGGTACAGTACTTCATCCCATGTATCACGCTAGTATGTCCATTTACAAGTTGAAAAACCCTGCATGATGCCATTGTGGCTACTGTTCAGTTATTCAGAGAGTAAAAGAGAAAAAAAGAAGCTGCTCAGGCCATATTTTGTGTAGCACTATGTAAAAGCCCAGTCTGATGCACTGTAACAGGTTTATGGGATTTACCACATTCAGGCCTTAGAGCAAATTCCAGTGTTCACAAGATTTTCACTAAAAGCATTTGCTTTAATCTTGTGGATTGGCTAAATATGCTCAAGGCGGTATCCCAACAATATGAAATTGATGCTGTGGAAATTTTGCAGATTAGCAGATGTCATTCCCCTTCCTCCAGGCAAGCCACACTAAAACTATTCTAAACAGATGGACAGTTATCTTGCTCTTAAACATCTCCAGGGAAGACTTCCCATAACTTTTCTGCTTCTCTCTATTCATTTCTTAACTGGATTAAATTTTTTACATTTTATTTTGCTACCTTATTTTCTCCAGCCACAATTTAAACTACGTTTTCCCTTGACATTTTACACAGTGAGATATGCTGTGAGAATAACAAGATCATATGAAAATATCAACTAAATTATACTGTTTATAATGGTCACTGGTGGCACATTTCCGCAGGATTTACATTTGTGTTTTTAAACTCCCAAACCAAATATGAACTAAGGTATTGATAGCATATCATTATCAACTGATGCTTTACCAAAATATAACCAATATTTAGGAAAAATTGCTTTAGAAATGTATATATATATGTATATATTTAAAAGCCTTAACACTGCTGCAGTAAAGCCTTTGCTGTCTTCTAAACAAATATTGAACGGGGTCATGTTACATCGTGCCACTGATTTGTTTTCAGGTATCTATTAGGCATTTCCATTAATTGATAATTTAGAAAAATGTTAAAATTAAATCTCACTTTACTGCCAAGAATTGTGAGCTTATTCTTGAAGAACTTATAGTACTTAGTAAGTACCAGAATATTTCAAAAGTCTTTTGTTTTTATGATAAAACATTCTTAGTTATAGTTATCCTAGGATTAAAGAAAAAAGGTACAAATATATAAACTTTAAAATTACCTAGATCACTAGTTTTTAGTCACATCACAAAAACAAAATCTAATTTACTTTACTGTTAGTTTTTTAGTGAGTTCAATATAATCACTTAAATTAATTAAATTCGAAAAGGTCATATTTTAAATGTACTATGTGAAATAAACCACACCTGCTTTCTGCTGCTTTAATTTTGCAATACATCCACAAAGTGCATCCTCTATTCCAATCAAACTTTACTCTTCTTTCTACATAAATAAATATATATCTTTCCAATTTGCTTGCATTATCTCAATTCCATTAACCCTATGTCTGTTATGAGTCTTATAATCCTTTTCCAGGAACAAAATGCTTCTTGGTAAAAAATATGTTGGGGAAAATATTTGTATTTATTCTTTTTTGTACATGCATTACTTTTTAGACAAGGTTTTAAGACACAAGATGATTCAGCATGATACTCTTTAGGTAAGCAAAAATATCTTTTGGAAAATAAATATATATATTCCTATGACATTTTAGGAAAGAAGTCACCCAATTTGGAATACATTATTTATTAGCATAAAACAATTTGGCAAACAGGATAGAGAGAGTTCATCTATGTCTTGTAACAGAGCTATTTACATTAGTTAGAAATTTTGTTTTTCTGCTGGAACTGTGTCATTTTCAAGTTTTGTATTGATGGCTCCATTAGAACCCATAGAAGGAAAACTCAGAGTTCTATCCCAGATACACAGAGATGCTTACATATTTCATCATATTTTTAATTTTTTTCTCATTTTAAATATCTGTTTTCTAGTTTTCACTGTCATCTACATAATTCCTAATGATAAGAGAGCAAGGGTTGCTCACTTGATATAGAATCAATATGTAACAAACAGAGAAAAGAGGGTATGTAAATTTTACCAGGCAAATGCAAGACCTCACTAGGTTTGTCATATAAGTTAAGTCATAATTGCAAAATGTCTTCTTTAATCTGTTAGTTTTTCTGTTTAGTTCATTGGATTTTATTTCAAATCCATTGGTATCAGATTGAAGCTGTACATGTCCATGCCCCTAGCTCCTTCCTGGAGTATTTTCAGTAAACCTGAAGCTGAAGACACTGCAAATGGTAGGTTGGTTTCTCATTTATAGGGATTGCTATCCTTATTCTTAAATTCCAGAGGTCTTCAGTGTGGTATAGAACCTTCTGAACACACCTGTAGGGAGGGCTTTTTACTTAGGTAGATAGTAAATTAAGGTAAGGTATTTTACTGCCTTTCTGAAATGAAACTTACCTTCATTTCCTATGTAACTAAATAAAAAGGGGTTGTCTCAGGCATTCATATATGTAAAAAAATTAGTAGCTCAGCAGATGTCCCCATCAGTACTATGGGAACTGTCCATGGTCCTGTATTTTGCCTGGTTGTCCTTCTGAAAGCACAATGAATTGTGATAATCCCCAACAACTATGATAAAGTTTGCTACCAATAACCTCTCCATCTTTGCATTTTGCTTTGTCTTCAGAGTGCTTTCAGCAGTTTTTCTTCAATAATGCATTTTGTTATGTAAAAATGTAATCTAACAATATTTCTTCATAAATGCCTTCTAGAACAAAACAAAATGACACAAAACACAAGACAGTCTGATTCAGTAATTGGGAATCCAATTCACATACTTACAAAATATGAATTGGCATAATCATGCCGTGGCTGCTATATCGTCTTATGAGACAGAATGGACCTTTGATTTTTCGCATCTTTAACACTGAACAGTACACTTTGTCACCTCTGAACTCTTATAGTAGCCTGCTAATTGAATTTTGACCTCTAGTTTATATTCTCATTAGATAATTTTAACAAGGTTGCCAGATTTTTTTTCATAAAACATTGTTTATTATCTATTACTACAAGGTTTGAAAGTATTCAGTTTATTTAAAAAGTTGTTTTAAAGTACCTTTGTTATAGACACTATGGCAAAGCCCTGGGAATAGAGCAGAATGTTGCCAGTTCTATAGTATCTATAGTATATTAGATACAGAAACTCTAGAACTAGGCAGAATGTTGCCTAGTTCTACAGTATCTATAGGAATTACAGACTCTTTCCTGAAAGAGCAGAGATGATTATTAAATGCTGTAACATCCAGTCTCTTTAAGCATTCTGACTAGTCCTAACATTCTGACTTTGATCCAGGCTCCTAGCTCCTTCTTCCCTTCAATCTATACAGAAGCTCTTTGCTCAAGCCAGAATGGCCTCTCTATTGCAGATATTCACTGTGAACATTGTAGTGCCTCTGCTCGCAACTATTATTTGATAGACCCATTACCTCCATAGGAAATACCTACTTTATTTTCTTTCTAATTAGATTCTATCCGTTTTTTAAGGATCTGAGGATTTTGGTTTTTTGGGGTTTTTTTTTTTCCTTTCTTTCATGACTACATCAGCCTAGAGTAATCTCTGTCTTTTCTGACATTCTATAGTACTTTTCATCTGCTGGTCTCTTCCATAGTAATCATTGATTTAGCTGAAACCCCCATTTGGAGAACAAAAAGTTCCTGAGTCTTTTTCCTGAGTCACTACATATTGAGAGGCAGTTATGGCAATACATCTACATTCCAATGAAAACTTCACAGACTATTTGCTACATACCATGTATAACTTATTGAACTTCTGTGAGCCTCATAGTCTCAAAATCCAGATGATGCTAATTTCTCCTTCCCAAGTTATCATGAGGAATAATGAGATGACATATCTACAGACCCTGCCATATTCTATGAATTCATTAAACGTTAGCAATTATTATTATCATTTTCAGTTTCTACCACTTTTGATTAGTTCACTTACAATTCCCAGGACTTAATGTCAGTTTAGTTGTCCTCCCCTCAGTTGATGTTAAAGCAGGTTCCCTCCCCATCTCTACTACTGCTGTCTGTTGCTTCTTCCCCCCAGATTGACGAACATATAACTTTATACCTTAGGCTGTTCCTATAAAAACTGAGATTCTTTATTCCTGTGAGAAAAGCAAATTATTGCCTGAAAGATTGTGAAAGGATTAAATTCTCACATAATGTAAATTACTTTGGGGTCTTCAGAATGGTCGATACCTTAATTGCTTTCTTTACCAGTTCTGAAGTTAATACTGATGTGCTTTTATGCAGAGGTAAAGGATATAGTTGCTGAAACTTACGTCAAGGATGTACATGTATATGGATCAATTTTTATTCTTATACTCTATATCATAATTTATATCTGGGGCTACTCTTTAAAAGCCATGATTGGCATAAATATTGGTGTATATAGACATTTGTATTGACTTGAAGTTTATACATATATGGAAAGGAGAAGAGACCACGCTCATATATGTACAGCTTTTTTATTCTTTTTCTCCCATGTAGTTTATATGTTTTATTTGGTTTCTTTACAATAGTGAAAAATTGTTATTCCCTCATATTGATTTTAGCCATTTCAATGTGTCTTAAGTCAACTAAATTTTTGGAGTTTTTTATCTTACACTAAGAATAATATGAACATGAAGTAAACTATTTCTAGCACCTTAAATGAAACAAAACAATACAAAATTGGAGCATAGTTATAATAATTTTGTTGAGACATTGAGAGATCCAGATTGACTTAGAAATTATTAAAGATTGTTATGTTCTATATTGTTAAGCACATTTTATGTGTCTTCTAATTCTTACCAAAAAAACCTATTAGTTATAAGAACTTATAACTTGGATGCTGCAGTAAAACATGAATTTGCTATGGGTAGGAACACACTAATTGAAATTACTGCAGTTTTATATAGTTATTAACCTAAGTGTTGTATATGTAATTCAAACTCAGTATGATATCCGTATTTTGAAAGAATAAAACAGGAAATTCTTTAGGAAAACCTAAATGATGGACTAGCATCTCTGTTTCAGGATGCCAAGTAAGCAAATGTTTAACCTTTTTGTCATTTAATATACCTACTTTTAAAACTTATATTTAGCAACATTGTATATTGTCCCCCATACCTAAAATAAATCAAAATTTGAAACTAGGATAAATTTTTTTTGTATTAAATAGAATCAGATGAGCTTCAGAACTTTTTGCGCGTGAGGCATAGAGTGGTATCTCTTAATATATGGAGTCCATCGACACACTGCATTATGTGAGACTAAATTTACCAGCGCTGGTAAAAATCAAAATGAACTATCTAGAGTTATTCTAGGGCATCAGAAGATATACCTCCTACCATAAAAAAAAAAAGAATGTTAATACCGAGAGATCATGAATTTTTTTTTTTTTTTTTTTTTTTTAAGACATGGAGTTTTGCTCTTGTTGCCCAGGTGGGAGGGCAATGTCATGAGTTGCAATTTTGGCTCACTCAACCTCCACCTCCTGGGTTCAAACAATTATCCTGCCTCTTCCCGTGTAGCTGGGATTACAGGTGCCCACCGCCACACCTGGCTAATTTTTGTATTTTTAGTAGAGATGGGGTTTCACCATGTTGGCCAGGCTGGTCTCAAACCCCTGACCTCGGGTGATCCGCCTGCCTCAGCCTCCCAAGTGCTGGGATTACAGGCATGAGCCACCACGCTCAGCCGAGATCATGAATGTTATTCTTGACCCCATCATTTCCATGAGATTAAAGCAGTTCTTCAAAACACAAATTTACTTGGACAGCAAAGAATCACATAGAGAGGTAATTTGGAATTTGAACAGAAGCCAAAGGGAAGATTGGAGTCAGCAAATAAGGGAGAAGACACAAAAGTATTTCTAAGTTAGGTCAGCCAAAGGTCTGAAATAAACCACTTACGATACTTCTGCCCTTAACATCCAACTGTCTTTAATGATCTGCAAATTTACACTATGTCTTAGTGAATAGTTGGAGCATAATGTTTTTTTTTTAAGAAGTGAAAAAGTCTCCTCTGGCTATTTTCTTAATTCAGAATAATTTCGTAGCACAATTGCAAATCACATCTAAAAAAGGCCAACCTGTCACTAAAGGTATGGCAGAAAACAGATCCTTTCCTGTTTACAGAAGCCAGAAGTACCCAGGGCTTGAAAGGTAGTGGAGAAGGGAGTGAGCAGGGTGAAACAAAAAGAGTGCAGCTAAGTAGTCCAGAAACCCTGAAATAAATTACGTTGTTGCATAGTTTTGACACTGTTTATCTTGAACCATATACAGACAAATGGAGGTCTGTTGGGAGAGATTTTCTCATGAGCAGTGATACGAGCACAACACTTTGTGTAAACCTTCCTTTGAATATCAAAAAATTGACAGATTAATGAAAGAATTATTCACTTGTTTAACTTGGATTGTCCCTTCATATGAGTAACTTCATGAAATACCTTCATGTTCAGGAAATATGTGGACTCAGATATAACAGTATTCAGAGAACTTTTAAGAAAAACCTCAGTCCTATGGAAGCCAAACATTCTTAATGTTTTAGCACCAATAAGGGCTTAGATTTCTGTTAAGAATATGAAGAAGTGTATAACCATGAGCAATATTAAAGAACAATGAAATTACCAAAGTTTCCAGCAGCATCTCAACTTCTGCTCCTGTAAGGAAAGTAGTTGGCCTTCCATTCCTTGTAGGACAAGGTTTGCTGGAGTGCTTTCTGGCATGCTGGAGGTTCCCCTTTGTGTATTGTGTGCATGATTTAGAAGAAGCTGTGTCAGCATTGATTTATACATTGACAGCTAAGGATAATAAGATATGGGCAAACATACAACTCACCCTTTTACAGATTAACCTGGAGACTGCATTAGGCAAATTTGATAGCATTAAAAGATTTTGCCAATTTGTCTGGAAACAATTTCTCCTTTGTAGTGTGTCAGGGGTAACACTTCATGCCATTGTACTAATTTAAATGGCTTTGATAAATTGTTCAAGAGGTTAGAGAATAGTAGTGTAGATATATATATATATAGCACTGTAAAATAAAAAAGGCTATTAACTTAATTGTTAAATGAATTTAATCTGTAAAAATCAAAAGTGCTCAAGAATGTAAGTGTTTTCTTGGAACCACAGCAGCCATATTACATCATGAGACTTTAAATGTCTTCTTAGAAAATAAAATACTTCTGCATTACGTCTTAATAAGTAGAAATTATTTAGGCTATTATAGTAGCATGGATGTTAGCTATGATTTGGGGAAAACCTTAGTTTTATAAACTAAGGCTTATACAAGCAATAAAATTGTTTCTTCTTTGGCGTGCACCTTTGTTAATATTGCACATCCTAAATTGTACCATTTGCATGACATCAAGGTAGCCTTGTGTATTATTGTGTCCTCTACAGATCTTCTTATAAATGAGATGTATATTTCATGAGACTTTGTCTATATACATAATTTCTAAAGTAAGGAACTTGAAGAGGTCCCTCTGAAAGTCATTGGATTAAATCATTGCACCTTTATTCAGTAGTCTTGTGAGAGAAACAGCTATTTTATAGAAATGTTCAAACAGTTCTTTATGAACAGACCTCAAATATGAATTAGCCCTTTCAGTGAATGCTGAACTTGAAACAAGGACAGGATGCATTTGTATTACGATCATAATCTTACTCCTGTTCATCCACATTCTCTCACCCAGTGTGTGCAGAGCTGAAAGCTCGCCTCTTCCATGAAACATTTTGTTTCTATCTCAAGTGAAACATTAAAATACTTTTTTAACTGAAATAATAATATCTCTAACATTCAAGCTACTATATTTAAACAACAACTGCTTGTTCGGAAAAAAAAAAAGAGTGTGGTACAGATACAATATAGTACTTCACTGTTAATTTCAACCAAGTAGAAGGCTCAATATGAGCAAGAAAATTTTAATTCCAGAACAAGCAGCAGGAAAAGCAGACATAACCAAGTTTGGAGCATTCTTTTTTTGTACTGTGAATTTTAACTAATAAGTACTTAAGATATTGGAGAAGATTCATTTACTTCAATTATGGATTATTTAGAATTTCACTGATATAGCTTTTAGGCTTTTTACCATAGATACATGTAGTGTTTTTATGATGTGCCTGTAGTATATGTTTCTTAGTGGCTTTAACCAAAATTAGCATCTTTTTAAAAAGCAAAATTGTTATTTAATACTTAAAAACCTATTTTCTGGAGAGCGATATAATTCTGGAAGTTCCTTAACTCAAAAGTATGCTGTATTTACAATGTAGAGCATTTGCATATAATGATAAAGAATGTGAATTACTAGAATAGTGACACTTAATATAGAACAGTTACTAGCTTTCTAAAGTGTATTTCTGGTTGGGAATAAGAGCAAGCTATATGGGACATCAGTTCCCTTTCTCGATTTGGAGTTCTTGAAGGAAAACTGCTTTTAAAAGAAGGAAACCTAAAAGTAGTCTTGCTCTCTCATGCCAAGGATAGTGAAATTAACATGCAGCTGGGCTTCTCTGATAAATGGATTCTGTTAGGTCATTGAGGGGGTGCATGTGACATTAAGTGATTTACAGTCCTTTACCTTAATGAAATTGTTTCAGCAAGATGACGCTGAAAGCTCTTAATGGATAGCTTTTCTTGATGTAATGAAATTGCATTCCTATGGCATTTAATATAAGGTGCAGTTATTATTTACTGGAGCTTTCCAAGGGCTGCTATTTGCACAGACAGTTCAGAACAAAAAGAGATTTCAGTGGCGGCATAGAAGCGAGAATGGCTTATGACATTCGTAAGCAGATGAGTGTGTTTGTGAGGGCACTTCAGTGAGTGTGTCCAGGGTATCATAGACCCTTCAGGAAACTTCCCATCACCTACCCCAGCTACTGTCCATCCCTTCTACATATATTCTTCTAATCTTTTTAACAGGCAACTGGATTACAACCAGATCAGCTGTATTGAAGATGGGGCATTCAGGGCTCTCCGGGACCTGGAAGTGCTGTAAGTGCTGCTATTTCTCTTACTCTTTTAATGGGGGCTTTGTGTCTGGACAGGACTAATGTGGAAGCTTATCTGCTAGCTTAAAACCTTGTTGTCAAAATAGTCTCTCAAGAGATACCTTAAATAACTCATGGTGAATACAGAGAAGAGTCTAAATGTGTGTGTGCAAAACCTTGCGTACCATGTCTGTATGTTTAAGTAAAATTGTGTAAGGTCACTCAAATGTTCTTCTTATAAATATTTTTATAAGATTCATAGAATTTGTCATTGCTAAATATTGAGATAAAATCAACTTTATAGGAAAAATAACATTTAAAAAATCCTCTTAGTAGCTGATATCTTGGAATAATTTGTTGTTTTAGGCAATGGAAACACAGTTTCTCATTAAAAAAATAAAATTTTTAACCAGCTGATTTAACATTATTTTTGTAAGAATACTTTGAAATCTGCTTCCTAAGGTTAATAAACCACCCATTAGATCCATTTTCAAGTCTTTACCACTGACTTTGTAATGTACAACACGCAGACTTGAATTATAATTGGCAACCTCCTTCTTTCCTCCCTGGGTAGACATGACTGACAAAATTGGTTAGAGGCAACTAAGTAACCTCTATTGACCAATGACTTAGTAATTTTAGTGAAATTACAAATTTTAATGAAAACTATGGTTACTAAAGCATTGCATGCCGCCTATACATTTTTTGAATTTTTTCAGCCAAAATTCACATTTGTAGGTTTTTTAATACACTTACAATTCCTCCACCAATTAAAATATTTTTCTCTGCTTTATTTCATCCTTGACAAAATTTAGTCGGAAATCTAAAATTGAATTAAATGTGAGGGTGTTTTTAGTCAATTTGTTAAAAGTTATAGAGAAATCATAAAATCCTTCCTTTTCCCCACAAAAAAAGAATTCATTACTTTATAAATCTAGTTTCAGGAATGGAATATAATTCTGAAAAACTAATCTTTCAGCTAAAATGGCTTATTTTATCAGTATTTTTATGTGGTTTTGGTTTTAATTGCAAGAAAATAGAATTTCCAGCTGTGTAATGTACTGTTATTAATTATTTTAAAAGATATGTATGTATGAATGAATTGATTGGGATAAAATGTGAACTATAAAAATATAGACTACTCTCTAACAACAGGAGAGGCCACCTTTGTTTCTATTGATAATGGTCTAAGTTTCTATTGGAAAAATATTCAAGTGCTTATCATATACATTTTAGCTTTAAGACCACTATTTAAATTGTATACCAGAACCATTTTTAATATATGAAACTCACTGATGGTATCTCAGAGTCAGAATAATTAGAATGATTTCACAGTAGTGGTCTCATGGCAAAACCATAGTCAGTGTCACTAAAATTCATAGATGACGAGACTACCAAATTTAATCAAACAGAGCTGATCAAGCCAAAAATGTATTATTAAACCAATGTTCCTAACTAGAAATATGAATGATACCAATCATTTTATGCAAAGTTTGCTGACTATCTTGGATGAATTAAATCCCATAAATTACCTTGTTATTAAGTTTTCAGAAAACTTAAATTATTTTTAAATATGTAGTTCTTCACTGTATTTATTCAATATATGTATATATACACATAAATGTATCGAATACCTACTGTGTATATTTTACAAGGTAGAGTGAACACTGTGCTAGGCACTGAAATCTTTTACCCACAAATACAATAACTACATTTGCTTATTTTCTATAAACTAATATCGTTGTCTTCAGAAGCAGTACATTTATGAAAACACAATCATCTCATATATTTTGATTGTCATGATTAATCAAAATATCTAAAAAGTGACTTTAGCAAGAATGAGGAAACACACCAAAGGTGACATTTTATGGTTCATGGAATTAAAATAGAAATCCAAAATCTCGAATACTCTTTTGAGGACCTTAATATATACATCTTAAAGAAGTATATATTGGTCAGAGTTTGTTTTTTGAAGAAATAATAAAAATTAGCATATGATAGACAATGTAAATTTCTTCTAAAAAGATTGAAATATTTTATATTAAAATTTTATAAAGTTGAGCAGACATTACTTTAAATGTTTTTTTTTTCAATCCTCACACTTTAAACAACCCCTAGAAAAATCAGTTGATAAATAAGGCAAAATTGGAGCACTGAAAAGACGAGAATTTATGAAGCCCAAATCACTTGTGAAATACAACAAAAGTTTACCTATTATAAATGTTTGGTCAAGAGCTTAAGAGAGTTTGCATGAAGAAGGGTTCTAGAAAGATGACTGTCTGTTTTGCTTATTTTTACCATTCGTGACTCTTTAGGATGTACTGTCTTACGTGGAAATAATGAAGGAACATTAACTTACACATTGCCTTAAATTTCAGATTCCAAGGGTTTTAGATTTTTTTAAATTTTAATCCCTTGAGCCATTTGTGAATGTATGACTATACTGAAGCTAGATGGGAGAAAATGAGGTAATCGCCCTCAGTCATTGATGAAAAGTATCAAATTAGGATATATATGAGTGTACAAGGAGTGAATACAGTCCAAGACGTCAAGTGAAAATCTAAGGTAGATGAAAGCAAGGAAGCAGTTTAACACTTGCACATTCATGGAGAACTGGTTTATTGTCAGATTCTGATTCGTAGGACTTAGAAATAACTGCATATTTTCTTAATATTTAGATACTATCTCAAAAATAACATTGGAAACTAAATCTCGATCAGTATTTTCCCTTCTTTGGACACTGTACTCAGAAATGAAATATATCCCTTGAATTGCTGCTTTTACATGTTTGTTTTTCTTTTTCACAGAATGGACATAATTTAATTTAATTTATTCATAGTGATTCATATCCACTAAATACCAAACTCTGCCAAACGATATGCATGGTGGTAAGGGAATAAGATGACTAAATCAAGATATAAGTGTGAGAGGTGCTCCATGATTATACAGGCTAATATTTATACATCAAAATGTCTTTTGTATTAGAATATTTACTCATTACAAAGAAAATCTTGAAGTTGAGCACAGAAATAGACTTACACATGGGAGAAAATGTTCACAACTAAATAATTACAAAATATAAATTTCCATTATTTCAGAATAGAAGTTGACCATAACCGTAACATACACAAGTAATCATACTTAACACTTATATTTATTATTAATTTTAAAGATAATTTTGTTGGTTCTGCATATTTTTCAGTCATTGGGTATCAGTATCAGTACTTCTTTCCAGCATCAGTACTGAATAAAATACTAGGATAATGTATTCCTTTAGTTGCATTACGTGATGTAACATTTTGAGAAAAGACTTCAAATTGATAACTGAAGTCTTTGGCATTCAATGAAAGTTTTCCTTTGCTTGGAGATATAAGAAACTGTTGTTCAAAATTAATGCATGTCTGCTCTGTGTGAAGTAGTTAAAACAATTTATTCCCAAAGTCATATTTCAGAATGCTATATACTGTAAAGATTTTAGCCATATTAAGTCAGCATAAATTTTGAGGATGGGAAAAGGGATCATTTGAAAGCAAATCCCATTGAGAAGTTTAACCTTTGCATTCAAACATCAGGATATATTTTAATGGCATTTGAAAAAGACATCTCATTTCACCTGCACATAGGAAAATGCTAAAAGCTCTTAGATAAACTGAGCCAACAAATCCAGTGCTCTGTAGGTCCCCCATAAAGTGGTTTATTTTTCGTGACTTAATTCAAATCACTTAGAATAGTTTTTATATAATTCAATACATTGCAAAACAAGGTAGTAAAGAGCGTCCATGCATGATCTGGGTCTCTAGCTGACGTGCCCTGTTTTACTGAAAAGTTTTTGTCAATCCCTTGACCTCTGAACGCACCATCGATAACCGCAGCCACCAACTGGCCCAGAGTGGCCTCAAAAATATATTTTGTGTAGCTCAAACATAAGTGGTCTACAGACTGTTTGAAATATTTTAATTAGTTGCCACTATTTAAACATTAGAAAGATCTAAAAATTTTTATCTCTAGCTTCTCTTGGAAAACCTGATTATTTGACAGCCCTCCCTTACAGCAGGTCAATAGTCCACCGGAGCTGAACATTATCTGCCACAAGAGAGACTGTCATTGCTAGCTTACCATATTCTTCACCATCCCCAAATGTGTCTGCTTTCTTCCATCTCTCTTGCCCATCATTGTATATTTTTGCACGTGGCCTGCTTCTCTCATTTCTGTTCTCTGCTCAGGCCCTACAGTGAACTTGCAACCCCTAATTCAAATCCTTGTCCAGTATCAACTTCATCCAACAGGACCATTGATGCTCTTTCTCCTGTCTCCTTCAGAGGGACTTGCCTTCTTTAGTCACCACCTCAATGTGTACCTTCAGTCTCTCCCAGTCTTAGAATTGCTTTCCATGTCTACACTTTACTTGTATACCCCTGGGATAACTTCTACCACTTTCTTATCACAACCAGATTTTTCTGAAGGGTGAAGAAAGCTCATATCTTAGCCTTATTAGTTTTTGTAATTTGTCCAGTTCATCTCCCCAGCTGAACCGTATGCTATTTTAGGACAGAATTTATGCCCGATTTATTTTTATAATACTCCATGTTACCATAAAATAATAGCCATTTGGGAAATATTTGTTGAATGAACGAGTAGTAATAGAAGTAGAAATAATCAATAATAATAATAATAAAACTAACAATGTTGCATTGGGGGAAAAGTAAGGATGATATTTATTTTGACAATAACTCTCTTCACCACACATATTCCTGGATCTGCTACCTCAAGAAACCATGATTGCTGCCACACAGCAGTAAACAAAGACCAATATGCTACTGCAACTAAAAACCATTAGAATGGATTAATCTTTTAACACGGTGCTACAGCAAGTTACTTCATCCCCACCTGATGCAAGTACCAGATATAGATATAGCTATTTCCACTCAAATTTCCGCAGTGGCTGATGTCTGCGGTAAATAATAGTTATCAGGACTCTGTTCCAAGGCCTGACAGGAATGATTCTGTATTGTTGCTATGAGAATTCAGTAAGAGAATATTAATTCAAATACGTTCATTGACTCATGGACACTAATTACACATAATGCCACTCTACGGAAATGTAATTGGGCATATTTTCCAACTGTAACTATCCCGTGTTTATTTCTTAACCAATATCATAAATAGACATGCATACCCAAGGTACATAAAGTAGAATGTAAATAGTCAAACATGCTATGAATGAAGCCATAAATTTGTAGTAAATGTTGAATAAAACAAAATGTACAGTAATATGTTAAATTATGAAAATTATTTATCAACTTATCTATAGGGTAGGGCATTCTCTATGTCATCTCTACCAGGTAGCTGTCCTGCGTAAGCATAGTACAAGATGTTTTCTCTATGTTAATATATAAAATGATCAATCAATTTTGTATCTAAAAATTCTAACTTTTCTTTTTAATTCTACAGCACTCTCAACAATAACAACATTACTAGACTTTCTGTGGCAAGTTTCAACCATATGCCTAAACTTAGGACTTTGTAAGTAGTCACAATATATGTAAAGGTCATATTAATCAATTAAAGCTTCCCCTTAAATAGCATGTTCAATAAGTGAAGGACGGGACCACTAGTTTACAAGGTAGACAAGGAAAACCCAACTTTGGAAAAGACTAGATAAGATATTTGTGGGAATGAGCTGTTATTCTGGAAACTGGAAAGATTTCTTTTAACTGATATGCATTGTGGAAACTTTGGAGTTAAAGAAAAAAACAACATTTACTTTGAGCTATTGTGGAGGTCACATTTCATTAAGAAATGGAAGACTCCTTGATTGGCTGTCAGAAATGATAAATGGGAAATCTTTATGATTTTATTACTGTACTGCAAGCAGACCTAATAAAGCTAAACTGGTTCTCCAACATTCCTTATAACGTGGAATTATAGCATCGCCCTCTAGTACTTCTATAATTAAAGTTGTGTCAGCATTTATATTTAAAAAATATCTTTTTCGGGGTTACAGATGGACATTAAGATATTTTTGGTCTAATAAAGTATTGACTACAGCTATTTCTTTTCTCTTGAAGAAAAGGTAATCCTTAAAGCCCAGGGTAGGCTTTAAAATCTTTAAAGCCCAGGGTGGACTTTAAGTTATAGAATTTCAGAGGTAAATCTCATTTGAACTGAATTTCAGAATCACTTTGACCTAAAAAAAATATTACATATAACATGTAGGACATGATTGGAAGCAAAACCAAAGCATCAGATTTCTTGGAAAAAAAAGTGTTTTTAAGTTGGGTAAATATATTTTGATTAGATTTTCAAAATACTCCTCATTTTCTGATAGCTTGTAACTGGAAAATATTAATTTTCCTTTCTTAATAAAAATTTTGAATTACCAGCTTTTTAATGAACTAGGCAATACCAATTTTAATGTCATTTTTTTCTTACTGAAATCTAACTCTGTACGTAATAACACATCATTATAATTTCCTTGGAATATTATTTAGCAAAATAAAGGAATTCTAGAAGTATACAGACATAGCTAAATTTTGTATTCTTGGGGTATCAGAATAAGACTAATCTGACTGAATTAACAGCCCAGTTCACTCAAAACTGTAATTTCCCATTAACTTCAGGTAATTTTTTTAAAAAAGAAATTGATCAAGCTTTCAGTCTTTGCAAAAACAAAGCCAACGAAATTGTAAAAACATGCATCTGAATTTTTGACAGTGTCCCTTATTTTCTTGTAGAAATTCATGAGTTTGTCTTACTAATCAGGTTTTTCAATTTTTACATTCTTTTCTCATTTCAAGTTTGTGCACACCTAATTGGAATTTTTGTAATGTGCTTGGTTTAGATGGAAATATTTAGAGTACAAGGATATGGAATGTGCCTCTGTGGCTTCCAAAGGAAAGAACTTCAACTTCCAAGCAAACCGAGCCAGGGGTCACCCATCTTTCCCAAAATGTAGCTTTTTGTTCTGTGGTATGCCTTCTAGTTTGGAAGCAAAGCATTGTGTTCCTTATCTACAAGCTCAAGGAGAATGCAAAGCAGCCATTTTACTTTAAATTCCTTTGCTTTGGTTGGGTCATTATTCTATAGTATCATTGCTACTTAAAAATTCCATTTTTATAGTCTAATTATCTTTCTGGACTGAGTTCCATGTTTTAATATCCATTACTGTTATTGGGTTAGAATTGAACACATCAGCTTAAAAGGACTAAAATGGTATTACTGTGTCATGGATGGTTCTGGGAATGGTGCTTTGATTTATAGCTTTGGATGTCCTTTTCTTTAGTTTGAGAAAACATAAAAGCCAGTTTGAAGTCATTTACCTAATTTAGTGGATACATTTGTCTGATATTTTATTAATGGAGAAGTGTTATTTGCCACTTGGAAGCAATCCATGATCTTGTGTGGATCCTGCCAACATAGAGCGACTCACTTAATTCCTTCACTCCCAGCCATTTGTGCCTTTTAATTTCAGTCCCTGCTCTTTGAGGATAGGTCTCCAGGAGCCAAAGGAGCTAATCCCTTTTCTGTGATTAAACAACAAAAGAAGGAAATCAGAATAAGGATGTGAAAAAAGTGTTTTATATTGAATTATTATTCTGTCTTGTTCAGCAGAAAATGCAAGTGACCTGCTGAAAAGGTTTTATAAGCGGTTTCTATAGAGACTCATAATGGCAGGAATTATTGATATTTCAAACTGGGAGCCACAACTTTTACTAAGTTGCCCCTGGCCCAGTCTCCCCATTCTCCCACCCCACCCCCATTGGCTCTTAGGATGTTGGAACTGTGGAGCAATTTGCATTGGACTTGTTTTTTTCTCTTTCCTGTTTTAAATGAACATAAGTGAAATATGTTCGTTTAAAACATAATTTTATGGACATTTTCAAGCTTCTATAAATTGCTCAGTTCAGACTAAATGAAGAGAGACTTGATTCTGTGATTGGACATCAGTTTAATTTTTAGGAAAAATAATTATATTGGAATCTGCTTAGCTTTATCTACTTCTATGTTAAGAAATAAAGGTATATATTAATGAAATAACGACTTTCTGTTTTCTTGCTTCACACTTCTTTTTTTCTCATTTAGTCGACTGCATTCAAACAACCTGTATTGTGACTGCCACCTGGCCTGGCTCTCCGACTGGCTTCGCCAAAGGCCTCGGGTTGGTCTGTACACTCAGTGTATGGGCCCCTCCCACCTGAGAGGCCACAATGTAGCCGAGGTTCAAAAACGAGAATTTGTCTGCAGTGGTAAGGGAGAAGGAAGAGTGATGTTATTGTGTTCATCGTATCCTGTTATGTAACAGAATGTGAGGGCTGCATGGGTCAAAGATTTCAGTATTGTTCACTAATGTGCAATTGTGCACTAATCACTCTACTGAGATCCTCTTTTTCAGTGAAAATATGTTCTGAGACCTTACTATATTGGTTGGCAAGTACTGGTTACTTGTATCTAAATTATGATAAAACACTTTTCAGTTTTCACTCCAGGGGAAATATGGAAAATCGCGAAATGATGGTACTACTTTTGATTTTTTTATTTTCCCATTAAGTAACAATTTATAGCTACTTTTATGTTAACAATTGAAAAGAAAATGATTAGCTAATCCTGAGTCCCTGCTATGAAATTCAAAGAGCAATTCAGCCACAGTTGCAAAGTAACAGAATACTTTTCATGCATACATGTATACTAATGGTTCAGTTTTACTTAAAACAAATATTAAATGACCAGCTTCAATAACAAACATCTAAAAACAAAAATAAGACATAGGGTCAGGCACCATGGCCCACACCTGTAATCCTAGCATTTTGGGAGGCAGAGGTGGGCGGATCTCCAGAGGTCAACAGTTCCAGACCAGCCTGACCAACATGGTGAAACCCCATCCTTACTAAAAATACAAAAACTAGCTGGGCATGGTGGTGCATGCCTGTAATTCTAGCTACTTGGGAGGCTGAGGCAGGAGAATCACTTGAATCTGGGAGGTGGAGATTGCAGTGAGCTGAGATCACACCAGTGCACTCCAGCATGGGCGACAAGAGAGAAATTCCATTTCAAAAAATAAAAATAAAAAATAGGCTGGGGCGTGGTGGCTCACGTCTGTAATCCCAGCACTTTGGGAGGCTGAGGCGGGCAGATCACGAGGTCCGCCTCGTTATAACTGTATAACAGTTATAACAACTGTATGAGAAATGTAATATTATCTCTATATTTGGAGATTCAAATGCTGTGAAAAAGAATAACCTTGCCGAAGTTTATATGGTTGAGTCCAGGGATCTCAACAGAGATGGTTTGATTACATACATACACACACGAATGCACATGCACACACACACACACCCCCCCCCGCATACATAGTATCTTATTTGTGTATATATATACATATATAATATGTGTATATATAATATATGTATATATAATATGTGTATATAAACATATAATATGTGTATATATAATATGTGTATACATACACATATATAATATGTATATATATGTGTGTATATATATATATATAGGGTTGGTTCTGCTTCAGCTTCAGAACTATCTGTTCAAAATATAACAAAACAAAATTTTAAGAAACGTATAATGCATCATAAGTAGTTCACAGATTTTTAAAGGCGGGGTAGGGAGACATGACTAGTATTTGGTGCTATTAAATGGTTATATTTTAGACCCTTGTTTGTGTTTTTTCACATGTTTTATAACCTAAGCAAAATTTTTGTATAATATCATGGAATGTTCTCAATATGTCTGATTGCTTTTTTAAAAAATTAAATAATGAAATGACTAACAGTTCGTTACTAACCACTTTTTTCTCTCTTCACTTTTTCCTTTCTGTTTTCTAGATGAGGAAGAAGGCAAGTTCACATTTCTTTTTTAGACTGAGGATATTTTTGTAGTTTAAGAGCTTGTTTAGAGGGACAGGATTAGCAGCTGGCTTGCAGCCTCTTCCTGGCACATCACCACCACTAGGGCCCTTTTCCGGCAGGTTGGAAAGGGCAGTCCCCACTGTCTTCCAGAAACCATGCCTGTACAGATGCTTATTTAATACAACTGTGTTTATATTCTGTTGCTCACCTTTCAACCACTAATGTCTCATTTAAAAATTGTTCCAAATATTGAGTAATAAAAGTACATACAGGAAGGGAGCTACTTATACCAAAATTTTAAATTACCCGAACCCCCCAAAAGAATAATTTTTTATTAACAATAAGATGCCTTTATACAAATTATTATTATAATTTCAGAGAAATTGATAATTTTGAACCTATCGAGACATCAAATTCTGGATTATCTAATTTTTCTCCACATTTATTGGCATATGATTATTTAAGTTGAGCAACAATTATCTTCTGATGGAAGTATTACTGTTTTGTTTTCTTTTTTAAAAGAAATTACAAAGTAAATAAAGCCACATGAATTTGATAAAGACCAAGCTGTATTTAAGCTTATTAGGAATGAATATAAATTAGTCTGAAGTTGCTGGGTTTTTTGGAAATTAGAATAGTTTTGAATGTAATTCTGATTTTAAAACTGAATTTAGCTTTTCTCACAGTAGTTTTAAAAATTAGCAATTTTATGACCAGTTTTTAGAATCTCATTTACTTCCTCTCATTTGCTTTATTGACCTGAATATATAAATGCATGCCTCCTAAAATATATTTTAGAAATATAGGACCATTTTATGATCATGTATTTAAAGAGATTTATTTATGTGAAATGCTTTGTTACTTGAACTAAGTTTGTCTGTTTCACAATTATGATATTCAGGAGGAAAAATATAATTCCTGTTTATTTCTTTTTTAGGTCACCAGTCATTTATGGCTCCTTCTTGTAGCGTTTTGCACTGCCCTGCCGCCTGTACCTGTAGCAACAATATCGTAGACTGTCGTGGGAAAGGTCTCACTGAGATCCCCACAAATCTTCCAGAGACCATCACAGAAATGTATGTGCCTGAAATTCTTTCTTATCTCTCCATCTTCCCAGTGAACCAAACTTTGATTTTCTTTGGGAAATTCTGAGTTTATCAAAGGCACATCTGATCAATTGGCTTAGACAAATGTTCTCTTCAGAAATGTATTGATTCTTACTCTGATTGTTTAAAAACATACCATGTTAAAGTGGCTATGATGTTTTTTCTTCCACAGACAGAATTAAAAGGAATACATTTTTTAGGAAAAACAAGACAAACAGGATTGTTTATACCTGGTTCCACCCTTTGGGCCTGTACATCTGTGGTTGTCCATTTCTCAGTTTGGAGCAGTAGAAATATAAAAAGGGACCAAGCTGGGGTTAGTAAACCACAGAAACAATACAGTTAGGTGATGCTCTGCCTCCTTGAGAGCTCATGTTTTAAAAGTCAGTTTCACTCTTTTGTTTGAATTGATAGTTCAATGCAAAGTGAAGAAAGGATGATAACATAAAGTCAAATGTAAAGATTTTTTATATCGTGCATGTCTTAGCCTATTTGAAGCAGTGTCTACCTCCATTAAAAGTTAAATTCTTACGACAAACTGTTGCACATGTATTTTGTATGCAGCTGCTGAATATATTTCTATGTCCTCACCAAATATAAGTCATGTGGATAAAACAAGGTCACATAAGATGTAAAATGGAATGCTTTTACCATCTTGAAAAGTAAGCAGTAAGGAAAATTGTTACCTCAATATTCATTGAGAAATCCCCTTTTAACCACCCAGCCCATTATATTATTACGTTATAGGCCAATTCTAAATTGTAACTAAATAAATTATCTTGGATTTTTTGGTTGAAATAATAGGAACAACTTCTTAGAATAGGCCTACATTGTATGCGAAAAAGTTGTTTTTTAAGTGCTCATTTTTAACCAATTTATTTAATTATGATAATAAAGTAACTTATCTAATGTACCTTATATGAGAATAATTTTAGTTCACAGGACTCACTGCCATTAGTTTAAAGTATCTACCATGTGCTTACTAGTGTGCTTAGAGCTTTGCAGTATAAGACATGAACCTCTGCAGGAATTCTAGACTCTGTGAAGATTTGACACTGAATAACATATAAACATAATAATATCATTCTCATCAAAATTTTAATTGATAGAACATTACTTTACCTCTAGAAGACATCTGTAAGTATTTTTTGGCTGAACCTTGAAAGAAGAATAAGTTATAACTTGGGAAGAGACAGATGACATTACTGAAAAAGAAACATTGGCAGCAAAGAACAGAGGCGGCAGTAAGCATTGTTTGAGAGATTGTAGTTGAACCTAATTAGAATAACAGGATAATGTTGAGGCATCATGAAAAATAATGCCCTAAAAAATACATCTCCATCTGATTTTAAAACTACAGGTTACTGAAGACGTTGACACTTGGTCAGAAGATATTAGATGTGATAAAGTAAAGAGTAGAACGACATACTAAATTTTCTCATAAGGGAACTATATAGTCATCTATGCAGGCACAAACATTTATTAAGTAACTATTTACTACCTAAAGGCATCATTAATTTTCCTGAGATCGTCCATCAAGTGGTTAGCAAATGTGACATGCAAATTGAAAACTATTAAATGAGATACACAGTGAAAAACATAATAGGAGATGAACACATCAAGTTCAAGGTCTTACAAAGGGCATGAAGTTGAGGGCAAGGTACGATGGTTAACTAGAGTCAGAAAGTTTTAGTTGGAACCCCAGGTTTACCTATCATTTACTATTTGTGAGACCATGGACAAGTTACTTATCCTCTGAGACCCTATATCCCATCTAAAACTAAGGGTGGTTGTCAGTTTGATGTGAAATAATTAACACACATAGAGCTATGTGTGCTTAGCATATAGTAATCATTCCATAAATGATAACTCAAGCATAGAAGTCTTTGTGTAGAAATAACACTGAGCTAGGGCTTGAAAGACAGGTAGTAAATGAAACTACAGAGATGAGGACAAGGCTTTCAGAATTAATGCAACATCATGAGCTAGGCAGTAGGAATGAAAGTACAAGATGTAATCAAATAGGAATTCAGCTTGCCTGATATTTGGTATATGAGATAGTACCAGGAAATAAGTTGTAAATATATATTGGAGTCAGTTCATGGATGGTCATGTTGACATAAGGATCTTGGATTTTATTTGGAATGCATTTGAGCATAGGAGTTTTAATCTGAATTTTCTAGAATAATTGGTCTGATGGCTGTGTGCCAGTGATTTAACAAAAGGAGAGAATGCAAGGCAGAAGGCCTCTTCGGAGGCTATTTCTTTGGTCCAGTGGAGATGTCAGAAGAGTAGGAGCTAGTCAGTAATAGTAGGAATGGTGATGTGGAAACAGCTATGATAGCAAACATAGTAGCAGAATTCATGGAATTTGGCATTTGATGAGATAAAGGAGTAATGGAGAAAAATAAACCAGACTCTGCCGGAGTTTCAAGTATGAGTGATGGGGAGGTTGTGGTTACATCATTGTGTATAAGAAAGTGAGAAGCGGGACCAAAACTGGAAACGAAGATGACAGTGAACTCAATTTGTGAAATACTTAAGGACCAGTGACACATTTAGAAGTACTAAAATTGGGCTGGGCGCAGTGGCTCACGCCTGTAATCCCAGCACTTTGGGAGGCCGAGGTGGGCAGATCACGAGGTCAGGAGATCCAGACCATCCTGGCTAACATGGTGAAACCCTGTCTCTACTAAAAAATACAACCAAAATTAGCCAGGTGTGGTGGTGGATGCCTGTAGTCTCATCTACTCGGGAGGCTGAGGCAGGAGAATGGCGTGAACCCCGGGGGACAGAGCTTGTAGTGAGCTGAGATAGCGCCACCACATTCCAGCCTGGGTGACAGAGCTAGACTCTGTCTCAAAAAAAAAAAAAAAAAAAAAAAAGTACTAAAATAATACAGACTATAATATAATAATTTTGGAGTAAGCAAGACAAGGACCTGAGGCAAAAATTTGGAGTAATTAACATAATAGAAAACAGTCAATATTTGAAACCATCAACTGTCTAATGAAAAGGAGAGTAAAAGAGGAGAAGCTCAAGAACCTAAATAAAAACAGCAGAGGGCTCTAATAAGTAAGGGAGGAAGAAACTTCTAGGAAAAATGATCTCCAGAGGCAAATATTGCTGCCAGTTAACCAAGCTGGGGTCTGAGAGAAGGTCTTGGAATTTGATCTGCATATTGTTCTTAGAAGGTTCCATTTTGATAGAGTGGTAGGTCAATGAGCCACCTTTCAGAGTGTTAAGAAAAGAAGTATTGATTAATATTCAAGAGAGTGGATAAGCCGCAGTTTGAATAGTTTGGCTGAGAAAGGATTTTTTGAAAAAGACAATTGTTGCTCTGTAATGGACAAATTTGGATTAATTCTAAGATGCAGAAACCTGTCATCATTAGAAAGTCAGAAAGAAAGAATGAGTTTAGAGAGAAACGAGAGTGTGAGAGTTATGTAAGATACATGTGGGAACAAGATCAATCTGGACACAGGAGCGAATTGGTCAAATCCATATCATAGGGAAGGGGAACAAAAAGCTGTTACAGGTTGATAAAAGGAGAAGAGTAAGATGGAGACATAACATATTCATATAGCGATATGAAACATTTAAAATGGTTTTCTTATGTAGTCTATTTTATTTCTTATGATCGTGATTTTCTTCTACTTTGTATGCTCTATAGATTTTGTATAATGGTGGGATTTAGTTGCATTAAAGTTATACTAAATAATATGTCCCGTGGACTTTGCCTAAATTGAGAAGGTGGTATATCAGGTAAAGCTACAATAAATTAAATTTATGAGGAGAGATGAAAACATGTGAAACTGCTGGTGAATTTTACTTCCCTGATGATTACATTATCAGCTTTATCAGTAGAGCATCTGGTAATAAATAATATTGATCCTCAACTCAACAAGATAATTCCATTTTCATTCATTATAGTGGCATAACTTACTAGCTTAGTAATTTATTTCTTTTATTACTCTTTTATTTTTTATAAGAACAAAGAACATCACTAAGATTATTAAATGTGGAAGTATCTTTATAGATGGCAGGTTTTTATTCCATGATGAACTGAAAATTATAAACTCTCCCCATTTTATTCAAATATATTTTCATATCTGAATTTTACCATAAATTGTTGGTTGAGTTTATTTATTGCAAGTTATGAGATATTTCTTTCAATAATTTTGACTTGATTCTCCACTGTGTGATATGTCTTTATTCTTATAACTGTCTCATAATATAATTCTAATGAAAAGAAAGTATATGTATGCCATGTATGAGTGATCAACTGCCTATAAATCTAAGTAGAAAATAATGACTCATTTTTTCTGCTTTCTGTTTCCAACTACAAATTCATACTTCTGCTATTTGGTAACACAATTATTTGTTAAGCAATAGAAGGAAAATATTCCTTTAAAGTCAGAATTAGAATAATTTGGAGAAGGAATAATAGAAAGAGACTGACATTTATTGAATACTTGCAATGTTGGATTGCAGTTGGATCGCAATGTTGGCTTATGCACATTTGATCTTCTCAATGACCTGGTGATGGGGATATTTATGAAATTAAATAAAATAGTAAAACTAATGCAGAAGCACAGGTTAGATAAAGGCTGGTGGTTTTCTCCAACAGGCCTCATTATACTGATCATGTTATCACAGTGCAGAAGCTCCCCTCTTGTTTACAGGTTAGAATCTGCTTTTGACTGTCCCTAATTATCATATTTTGTAATTATATACTATTGTGTGTTTATTTTTAAATATCCATCTCTTCTACTAAAGTAAACGTTCTATGAAGGCAGGAACCAGTTCTGTTCTTATCACTGCTAAATACCCAGCAAAAAAAAATCTAGTACCTTGGCACATAGTGGGCACTTGATAAATATTTATTGGGTAAATGGAATAATTTAAAAATTAATCAGACATTTGGAACAGATTTGTCTCTGAAAAGATGAAGCTGTATTAACCAAGTTTAATAAACAGAAACAGAGGAACAGTCTATTATCTCCCTGTAGACAAATTGGTACTTTTTAAGCATAAAATCAGCAAGAGAAAAAGTAAATGAATAGAATTTTGAATAGCATGGGCTAAAATGGGTCTAGAATACTAAAAATTCATTAAATTTCCCTGTTCTGCATGTTTACTTGGATTTCCACTCTTTAAATATTTCTGAGATTTTTTTTCTATTCTCGGCTGACCAACTCAGCATTTAATAGGTACTCTATTATGGAGCTATATTAATTTAACCATCTTACAGATATCTTAGACATCTTTCTCTACAGTCATATTCCCTCTCTAATGAAGCCTGTAGACATTTAACTCAAATCTTTCAAAGACTGAGAACTTTGTTTTTTAAAAAAAACTTGGGAAAAAAAAAATAGAGGCTCAAAAAACTTAGAAATTTTGTAAAAACCTTCAATTGTGAAGTGGCTAAAATGGCTTCAATCATACATTTGCTTGACTTTCAAGCGCATGGTCCTTCCTTGATCAAGCTATAAAAGAGGTAGGCATAGCTTGGTCTTGTTGGAATATCATAAAAGGAAAAATTTTCAAAATCATGAAGAGAGAATGACTGATACTCCGACAAAAAGGACAAGAGAAATTTTAAGAAACTTACATATGAAGAGAACATGGAATGAACAGAGAGAAAGACAAGGCATTAAGATACAGGATTGTTTGCAAAACTAAGAGCTGTTTTATATTACTTTATATCTGTAACTATTACAATGTCATCTTTCCTATTCTCCGTTAAATGTTCTCTTATTTCCCTGAATCTTCTCCACACAGCACTTACCACAGTTTAACTTGTTATTTGAATAATGAAAAACTCTCCTATTAAACTGCAGACTGCGTAAGGGTAGACCATGTCTTTCCCTCACCATTTCTGCCCCAATACTTAGCATACCATGGGTGGGGAAGACAGTGTTGGGAGCAGGGGAAGGAGATCTTGGACACACAATCCGGAGAGCTTGCAGGCCTCCATTCTTTATAGTAAAACAAACAAACAAAAAAACGGGCGTGCCGGATCACGCCTGTAATCTCAGCACTTTTAGAGGCGGAGGCGGGCAGATCACGAGGTCAGGAGATCAATACCGTCCTGGCCAAAATGGTGAAACCCGTCTCTACTAAAAATACAAAAAATTAGCCAGGTGTGGCAGTGCGCGCCTGTAGTCCCAGCTACTTGGGAGGCTGAGGCAGGAGAATTGCTTGAACCTGGGAGGCGGAGGCAGCAGTCAGCCGAGATGGCGCCACTGGACTCCAGCCTGGGTAACAGAGCGAGGCTCCGTCTCAAAAATAAATAAATAAAATAAAAAATAAAATGTGACAAAGCAATGTGGACTAATGAAGAAAATATAGAAAGGAAAAAAGTAGAACATATAATGTAAGCTAAACCTAGCTGTAAAAGGGAAAGCTGTTTGCTGCCTTGGGGTCATCCCAGCACTTTGCTGCATTGAACTCTGCTAGTTGAAACCCATATTCTTCAATAGTTGCAATGCCTCCTGTGAGTCTGTACATGATCTGGTCTACGGCAACACAGTCATTAACAGCAAATTGATTCTGACTGTATCAAATCTTAAGAATTAATTACTTAGATCACCTTTTGAGGTATACAATTTTGAATGCGATGTGATAGATTGCTATGAAGTTGATATTTAGTTCTCTTCAATCTAGTTATATATTTCCTGTGGCATATTGCCTTTTCAAACCATTATACAGAAATTTCATAAATCATGGAGAATATTTAGTAAGAATGTAAGTTATAACAATTTGGTTTGTTGTGTTTGCTCCTACGTCCTCCTGCCTTTACTCTTTGCTGCCTTTTTCAGGGACTCCAGCTCCATCCATGTTGCTGGAGAGGACATCATTTCATTCATTTTTATGGCTGTATATTCTACCGTGTCACATATGTTCCACATTTTCTTTATTCAATCAACCATTGATGGACACTTAGGTTAGTTCCATGGCTTTGCTATTGTGTATAGTGCTACGATAAACATATGAGTGAAAGTGTCTTATATAATGATTTATTTTCCTTTGGGTAGATACCCAGTAGTAGGATTGATAGGTCAAATAATAGTTTTATTTTTTGTTCTTTGAGAAATCTCTGTACTGTTTTCCATAGAGGTTGAATGTTGAACTAATTTGCATTCCTACCAACAGTGTATAAGCATTCCCTTTTCTCTGCATCCACACCATCATCTTACACAAGTCAGAATGGCTGTTATTAACAATTGCTATTATTTCTCTCATGATTAGTGATGTTGAGCATTTTTTTATGTTTGTTGGCTGCTTACATGTCTTCCTTTCAGAAATACCTGTTCATGTCGTTTGCACACATTTTAATGGGATTGTTTATTTTTTGTTGTTGAGTTGTTAGAGTTCCTTGTAGATTCTGGATATTAGTTCTTTGTTGTAGGTATATGTTGCAAATATAACTTTAAAAGTATCTTTTTCTGTTCATTTCTGTTTAGATAACTACCTCCCATATACACTTAAACTTTTTGCTTGCTATTTCTGCATTTGTCCCCCTCAAAATATTGAATCCTTAGTTTATTAAATAATACTCAATTTTGAATCCACATATTTCAAAGTCATCTGACTTTGTTTTTTGTTGTTGTTGTTGTTGGTTTGTTTGTTTGTTTTTGAGACAGAGTCTCACTCTGTCACCCAGGCTGGAGTGCAGTGGCACCGTCTTGGCTTACTGCAAGCTCCGCCTCCTGGGTTCACGCCATTCTCCTGCCTCAGCCTCCTGAGTAGCTGGGACTACTGGCGCCCCCCAGCACGCCAAGCTAATTCTTTGTATTTTTAGTAGAGATGGGGTTTCACCGTGTTAGCCAGGATGGTCTCAATCTCCTGACCTCGTGATCTGCCCGCCTCAGCCTCCCAAAGTGCTGGGATTACAGGGACACCGCGCCCTGCCCAAAGTCATCTGACTTTTTATATGTAAAGATATGCAAGTTAGATTTGACCAACTTGCCTTGAGCCTATTATGTACCGGCTGATTTAAAATAATTATAAGTACTCATGAAATGAAGTATGAATTTTTGATTGATTAGCATGTATTTAGTAATATTTCAACCAGTAGAATATCTATCATGCTATGCAAGTAGTTTATTTTAATTATGCTACATGTTAAAAAATACAGTACAAAATTTGACTAATTTTTTTACAGCACATATGGATGAACTTGACTACTATTCAGACAATATTGATAAAATAAGTAAGGCAAATGATACCATTTTTTAAATGTAACATGGTATGAAAGAAATAGTCAATATTCTGAGTTTGCCTTGTTAAATAACAAGTAGGTTGGCAATTTCAAAGTGCAATTGTTTTCACTTTGAAAGAATTTTATTGTTTCATTGTGAAAATATTTTAAAACATAAACATATTCAACTTAAGGATAATAAAATGTACTGGAAATCGGCATAATTTAGAAAATGTTATAAAAGTTAAAATTTGAGCAATTCTACTTTAGTTCATAATTTTATTAGAGCACTTCTTAACACATGGAGCACTTGTTAGCATTTTGCAGTTTTACACATTCCTGATATTATTGCTACTTCAAATCCACTCACAAATTAGCTAGCCTACAACATTACTTTTGCTTCACATTTTATGTTTTTATAACTTTGTGCTTTTCAGGCAAGCTAATATGAAAACACTCTCAATATTTTATGCCTGTTAGAAATATAGATGACATAGTACTTTTAAAAAGTGTCTTGTATCATACATAATAAAAACCTTCTTTATGATAAAAAAAATTTTCAAAAATGTTAAATTGTTTATTTCACTTAATTCCCATGGAAACACTATGTAGGAAACTCTACGTCCCCTAAAGATTAGGAAAATTCTTTTAATTTTTTTGTAGTGTAGAAGTTAATGGGTGCAGCTCACCAGCATGGCACATGTATACATATGTAACTAACCTGCACATTGTGCACATGTACCCTAAAACTTAAAATATAATAATAATGAAAAAATTAAAAACAAATAAAAAAAATTCTCATGAAGACACCTGGGGCTAAATTACTTAAAACATTTTTAAAATTCCTTAATATTATTAAATATCCAATCATTATTTTAAAAAAAGAAAATAGTTTTGTTAGTTTTTAAAGTGAAAACCTGGTTTGAGATAAGAAGCTATCACGCCGATGTAGGCAATTAGAATTGTGTTCTCAAATTTTCTTCTGAGATCCTCACAATAGCAGAAACTACATATGTATCTCCTATGTACTATGAAAGTACTAGTTTTCCTCTATCAAATATAACTTTCCTAGAAATGTCATTAAATAAACAATCCTAAGATTAAACAAGTCAGTATTATTTTATCTCTGATTCTGTGCTAATATATATGGTTAGAAAAACAAAATGCAATGATTCTTCTCTAAATTATTTTTTATGTGAGTTTAGTAGTCTTAATGTCATTGTATGTGAATTTTTTATGTAAACATCATTCATTATTATTTTTATTCCCTTGTGTTTTTGGATTATATTTTCCCAAGTTTTCATATTATGATTTCATCAGATGAGCCCAGAAAAACAGAAAATATTTTAGCTTCCTGCAGACACAGAGCACCTCATTACTCAGCATACAAAATAGTGTTCTACAATGTGTTTCCACAGAAGAAGCTTCTCATGTTAATTTTTTTTGGGGGGAGGGGGTTGAGATCTCACTCTTTCACCTAGGCTGGAGTGCAGTGGCGCGATCTCGGCTCACTGCAACTTCCGCCTCCAGGGTTCAAGCAATCCTCCCACCTCAGCCTCCCATGTAGCTGGGACTACAAGTGCATGCCACTACACCTGGCTAATTTTTTGTCTTTTTGGTAGAGACGGGGTTTCACCTTGTTGCCTAGGTTGGTATTGAACTCCTGAGCTCAAGTGATCTGCCTGCCTCGGCCTTTCAAAGTGCTGGAATTACAAGTGTGAGCCACCACACCTGGCAGATTCTCATGTTAATTCTTAGTTATCAGTAGCCACACTCAGTGTACTCCTTATAGCAACTTTGGTAGCTCCACAGCAAAACAGTATAAAAAGAATTATGTAAAATACATTTATAGATGAAACCATGCATGTAGTTCTACAGGCCATTATTGAGTTCACTATTAATCATTTGAGTGTTTTCATCTATATTTTGGTAAAATTCCTAATTGTATATGCATATCTTGAGCAGTCTTTAATTGTCATTGAAGGAATAATTGAAGAGAAAGAATTATACTATTGAAAGAATAGTAGAAAAAATTATCTTCAAAAGCCTTCATATATCCACTATGTGCAGAGAAACCATTTTCATGAAGACTTTGTGTTCATGATAAGAAAATTCTTCATTTGTATTCATTTTTTGCAACTTATTTCTTTCTTGTACCTAATTTCCCAAAAAGTTATTTAAGTAACATACGTTTTATACATACGTATACTTACACGCACACAAATGTTGTACATGTGTTTTTGTTAAACTGTGTGATAACTTAAGCAGAAAACTATATAATACCTTTCTCAAAAGAAAAATGTAGAAGATAGAATCAAACTTTTGTAATATTAGTTGAGAAGTAAAACTGAATATAATAACATTATAAATAAATTGGAGAAGAATAAATATTAAAATAAGCACAGAGATTAAAATGGTAAGGACAGACAGAAACTCCAACTGGTTTCTCTTAAAAAGTCCAAGGAATCTAGTGAGTACTATTGCAACACAAGAAGCACATGCAGAAAAGCAGCATTTTAAAAAAAGTACTTCTACATACTCAACAAAGATTTCTGAGTGCTTGCTCTGCATCAGGCATTATGGATGAAAGGGGACAGCCTCAACCTTCAAAATGTTTACGGTGCAGAGAATTGAAGCTTTACACAAACAGAATTTTAAACATGAGATAAGTAGTAAAATATGTGTGCACAAAAAACAAAGAGGGAGGGCTACCTTGATCTGCCTTGGAGAATCAAATAATCTTCAGGAATTAGGATGTGTTTTGCAGGCAGAGAACTTGGGGGCTTTTTTAGACATAAGAAGCTGCATGTGCAGAGTCCCAGGAAAATAATAGAGTAGTGTGTTTTTGGAAAAATTAAAATTTGCGGTTGTTAGAATATAAAGTGGAAGCCAAATCTTGAAGAAGAGACTGTCCTGATGGCAATAGAATATGAGGGAAATTTTCTAGCAAGGTAGTAGCATGATTAGATTTCTTTGATAGAAAAATCACTAACATGGAATGGAGGGTGGTTTGAAAGGAAGGAGCCCACTGAGGATGCACTAGCAACAGACTCTGTAAGGGATAATGAAGGCAGGCCTAGCAGCAGATAGTGATGGAAAGTTATTCCAGGAGGTGGCTCTAGTGCTCCTGCAGCTGATTCCCCTAAAACTTCTATGGGAAAAAAATGCAGGCCCCCTCAAATGTAAAATAAGACTTATGTAGCCTCTAACGTAAGACTGAAGACATCTGGGGCATAGTCACAATGTTATTTATTCTCATAATTAGTAAAAGTGTCATTTGCATTTTAGCAATTATGTTATAGATTGATGGTTAATCAGCTGGAATGACAGGTGAAAAATTACATGGTTCATATTTTACTAGTGATCAGCATTATTTAAATTTTAGGAAAAAGATGTTATACAATGTGGAGAATAACTCAGTGCAGAGGTGGAGAATAATGAAAACTACTGTCTGCTTATTGAATAATACTGTTAAACAAGTGATACAGAAAGATGATTTTTGTAATTTTTTAAAACTAAAATTATTAGCAAGCTGGAGAGTTAGCTCAGTGTCTAATTCATAGTAAGTGTCTAAAATTTTTAGTTATTAATGAGAAAACAACAAGACCTCTAAATGTTTTTCTTTCTTGGGTTGATTTAAAAATATATATATGAAAACATAATGATAGTGACATATTCTCTCCCCCCGAAATCTGTGGGCCATGTGCCTAAGCCCATTTTTTTCCCCTGAGTCTACACCATTTGGTTGCATCTATTGAGTGTATCTTTGTATTTGAATATGTGTCCTTGTGAATACATGCATGAAAATTTTAACACTTATTCAAAAGGTGCACACGTAGATATTTTTGTCTTGCCTTAAATGCTTAAAGACCAAATGGAAAATGAGGCGTTTCTCTCCTATAAAAACACCAATTGAATTTACACTCAGGAGAATGTATTTTAGAATGACATCACAAAATGTAAAATAAAATTTAAAAATCAGTACTTTTGAGGAACAAGGAATCCCAAGACAGAAACTGATGAGAATCAATTAGTACTGACACAATCCTAAGGCAAAACTTCTAGCTGTATGCCTAGAAGTATCACTCTAGGGCCAATATTCACTAAGCTGCTGAAGATATTTATTAAATTTGCAAAGTTCTGGAAACTGCAATTACAGAACAAATAATGCTATACGCTAAAATATGTTGGATCATTTTATGTAGAAATATATGAAAAATTTTAATGACATGATTTACTGCTAAAGTTGGAAGTAACATTCCAAAAATAGAAAGTACTTACTTTACAATTATATGTAATAGGCAAGATAATCCTTAACATCAAAGAAAAGGAATATTGTCTTCCTCCTTTTCAAATGATGGGCCAATCTTACCTATAAGGAGAATGTGCTGGCTACAGTGGACAACTTAAGATTCGGAAGCTAGTCATTCTGCCTCCCCTTCCCTTACCCCATTAAGACTATGCTCTATTCTATGGCAGCTGCTTTTGCCATTTACGTTAAAAGCAGATGGAGAAAATGCGAAGAACTGTCAGTTTTATTGCCATGTATAATCAGCATCTGGGCTGTATGCTACAGACACAATCAATCCAAAGACATATTTTACTGGGTATTATAAAAACTTTTTGTGTTTCTAAGGCAGTCCCCAAATTACAGATAGTGCTATATTTTAATCCTGTTGATCGCAGAGATTGCAGCCAGTTATATAGTTTCAGCTTCAATGTGAATGATGTATGTGTGTATGTGTTTATTATACAGTTACTGAGTTATCTTCAAAACTGTACTGCTAATTTGTTTAAAAACATGATTTGGGACCATATATATTTATTTCACACTAGAAATCAAATCATGTGTGAGATTTATATGTATACTTATATAATTATATGGTGTATGCGTGGGGGTGTGTGGGTATGTGTGGGGGTGTGACGTTGCAGTAGTCCCCCCTCTTCCACAGTTTTGCTCTACATGGTTTCCGTTACCCATGGTCAACCTCAGTCTGAAAATATTAATGTATTTTGAGAGAGACCACATTCACATAACATTTAATATAGTATATTGTAATAATTGTATTTTATTATTATTGTTAATCTCTTTAAACTTGATCATAGGCATATAGGAAAAAAAAGTGTATATAGGGTTCAGTACAATCTGCGATTTCAGACATTCAGGGGGTCTTGGAATGCATCCCCTGTGGGTAAGGGGAGTCTACCGTATATGCTGTAGACTTTTTATTATTTAATATATTGTGCTATATATTATATTTTTGATTGCATATACATATTTTTATTATTTCACTATTTTTGTATAAGAAATAAAATACCATATTTTTTTCTACATCTCATGTAATTTTTAGAAAACATTTATGGTAAGTTCTATTCTCCCCATTTTTCAGGAAGAGAAACTGAGACACAGCGAAAGAAAATAGCTTTTGTAAGGTCCAGAGAGCTAATCAGCTGCAGATCCAGAATTTAGTCCATGTCTATATAAGTGCAAAGTTCATACTTTTAATTGCTAAATGACAAACCTTGAAAAATTCTATGTATGTCTATAAAATGTAGAAATATCTCTTGAGGAGGGCTATTGAAGATTTGGCATGTGGATGTTATTTTATATAGTTTGTCAAAATAACACGATTTTAAAACATTGAAAATAATGTCTAAGAATTGAATGCTAGAGAGCTGAAAGTGTCATTTAAAGTGCTAATATTGTTTAATATCTTGTAAATGTCTTTAGAACTAGTTTTTTAATTGCCCAGTCATACACACTGCACGTTGTATACACTACTGATGTAAGATCTACTCCCCAAAACCATTAGTGTATTTTATGTGTTACAGAGCCCATCAGTCCACAAGTGGCAGAATTAGACTTCATTGGGCTAAAAGATAGCTGCATGTAATTAACATATTCTAAGGGTCTTGTGTTTTAAAGCAGAGGGATATTTCACCATTTTTTATTTTCTATAATTTTTGAAATAGACACCAGAACGTGTTATATATTGTTTGTAGTTAATTCTTCAGGAATTTTAAAGTCGTGAAGACATGTATAATGAGGTAGCAGTAATTAGAGAGCAAGAGAAAAAAATTGTAGAAGTGGAGACAGAATTGGGAAGAAGTCTTTTATTGGATAAACATACTTTTGAGTTATTTTTATTGGTGCAGTTAGAAGACTGTCTTCATCTTCTCATATATTGAGCATGTAACTAAAATTTCCTTCTACATTTGAAAGAGTAGTAACAGCCATTGCTTTGGTTTCATGTGTGTATGTATGTAAACACACAAACACATACAGTGATAAAATGTTATGCAATCATTTACATAAATTATGTGGAGAAAAAGGTGTTGGCTCCTTTTACATGGAAAAGTCTTTCTTGTAGTATGTGATTTACAGTACTTTCTTCCCCTAATCACTTTCTAAATCTATTTTTACTTTGAAACTCAGGATATTGAATTTTCTCTGAAGGACTGACATTTGAAAATCTCTTAATTATGGTGGATTTTATCCATGGCATGCAAATATATCTTAGCGATTATACTATCTATTTTTGTAATCCCAGAATGTTTTTAATTAGGTTCTTTATGGAACAATGGATTCAAATGTGCACTCTATAAAATTCAGCAGCTTCTATGCTATTAAAGCACATTACAGGACGGCAATGCTAGAAAATGTAAATTTTATTTGCCCTTTCTTTTTACCTCAACCTGAAAACTTTATTATTTCACTTCTTTATTTTTTATAATCTGATTTAAATATGTTTTCCTCTTTTTGTAGGACAAAGGACATCATTTGAGATGTGTGTTGGGTTTAGTTTATCAAATATATTCTAAAGTTCTTACAATGAAAAGGAAAACCCCTTTATTCTAAAGACCCAAAAGTTTGCAATAAGTACACATTAGTTTATTGTTTCTCCACTAAATAAGAGACAACAGACATTTTATAATATATTAAAATTTATTGTTTGACATCTGTCCATGGTAGAATATTTTCCTGCTTCAGAATCTGTCCCTCTGAATGAAGGATGCAATTACATTTTGCCTTAATGAACTGCTGAGACAATGCAATAAAAACCAATTCGCTGCTGAGTCAGTGTAAATAACAACGTAAACTCTGTTTCAAATACTTTTTTTGGAACAAGATTGAAAATAGATAAATGAATAAAAGTAAACAAATCCATGGTACCTGTCATTGTACAGCTTTCTGTGGTACATGTAAATGCAATAGTTTGCAATGTGAAGATCAAGTCCTTGGTACATTGCAGTAACAAATGATTCATGCAGCATGACTCAAGTGTGTCTGAAGTATTGTTTTTGCATATAAAAATATAATGCCATTTTATCATGACTCCTCTTTGTTTTATAACTTTTGAGTTTGCAGCATTTTCAAAAAACATTTATTTATTGTATAATTTGGGGTTTTTTTGGCGACAATCAGTGAAATTAGTTATAGATTAATTACAGAAATTATAACATATATTTGATTGTCATTAGAAAAATTAGTGATCATTACAAGTATTCTAGTTTGAGACTTTAAAATAATAAATGAATTTTAAAATTCCCAGGGAAAATCTTCAGTTATATTAAATTATAGATTAGTTTGGCCACATTTGTGAGTTAAGGTTATTGACGTTTCAGAAGTCTCTATGCTGAATATAGCATTAAAAAATACTTATATTGGAGAAATTCGTTTTGAAATCTAACTGCAAAATAAGATTATTTATCAATAAAACTTTCACAAATGTATGAACATCTCTGCTTTTTGATTATCATTGAATTCCAGTCATATAGCTTAATATTTTGTACAGAGTAGACATTAAATATTTATAGGGTGAATGAATGAATTAATGATTATTGGTTTCTTTAGATTATTTTCAAGAACCTGAAATAATATCTATGAAAAGTAGTATATGAACTAGCTTTGCATTCCTATTAAAAGAAATCTACTAGTCACTAACAATTATTAATTTTTTCTCATCATAGCACTGTTATTGTGAGCAAATCTTTAATACATTGAAATAATATTTAATTGACCAAGACATGAAGAGTCTTCCAACCAATTAATATTATTCCATCTATAGCTCGTATTCTCTGTATTTTTATTGATTACATTTTAAGCTTAAAATTTTACTATAAGAATGAGTAAAGGCCAAAAAGAATTTCTCTTAACTGTCAATCAAAACATTCTGATCAATAAAGTAACAGGCAAATGATTTACATGTCCTTCACTCTATTTAGAGCTTTTGAAAAAAAACTCCCTTTCTTATGACCTAGATAAATAATACAGAAGACAAATTCATGTTTCCATCATACAGTTTATTTACTGTTTTCTGGAGTAAATCCACCCATTAGGAGTCAAGAACCCAGTTAGCAGGGATATGTGAAAACGAATAGAATATAGTGGAATAAGAACAGAGGAGTTAAGAGGATGTCCTTGGGTATGTAGGAAAAGGCACAACTCATTATACCTAAGAAAATAAGGAAAGGATTTAAAAGGAGGCCTTGCTTTCACTGTCTTAAAATAACTAAGCATTATTAATATCAGTACTAGTATAAAAGTATCAGTAATATACGTGTCCAATAATAAGAAAGAATTAAGGAAATAGGATATGTTTCGACAATGGAATATTATGAAGGCATTAAAAGTAATGTCTTACAAAATGTTTAATGATATAGCAATACATGTATGATATGTTATTGAGTGTAAAGACAATACACCCAATTCTATTTGTAGTAATACCTCAATTACATAAAATATGCTCAAAATTCTACATGCAGTAATACCTCAATTATATAAAATAAATATGCATAAATAAATATGCAAGCAAAAAAACGCTAAAGTAAAACTCCCTGATCTGAGTAGGGCATTACGGATTTAGTTTTTTTAACCGTATTTTTACATTTTCCAAGTACAGTAAGCACCAGGGAGATAGAGTGTCTCATCAAAGGGAAAAAAGATTGTTAGTAATATCAAATGTTACAGTGAGTTCAAGAACAATGAACACTGAGGAAACCCATTGAATGGTGAAATAAAGAGGTGAGAGAATGAACCCTGATACTGTTGAAGAAAAACCAAAGCACCGTGAGAAGGGCTTTGAAATCAGAAAAGACCAAAATTTTGGCAATTTCGTTTAATGTCCTAGGTATAATTTGTTTGTTTTGATTTTATTTTCATTAAATGTTACGCGTGTGTGTGTGCATGTGTGTGTGTGTGTATGCGTTAAAGTATTACAAACACTCAATAAAAATGAATTAATGTATATGACACATATATGGTCAGTATGTTGTCATGATATTTATTCATATTTAAATATATACACGTATGTACACATATATATATACATATATATATATGCATATATTTTTTCAAATCCAGGCAGGAAAGTGGAGGTCATGCTAGGTGAGCCTTATTTTCCTATTGAAAATTAATTCTATTTTTCTGCTGAAAAACAGAGGGATTTAATATAGAGAATGGACTAAACAGTTGCAGGAAGGTAACAGGGAAAAAACTGCTACCAACCCGGGGCTATAAGGACAGAAGAAGCTGGTATTTTAAAAAATTAGGAGGTGGCACCAACGGAAAGTAAAATTAGGAAGGAGACGAGACCACTGCTGTGGACATCCCCTGAGACAGAGAAGGGAAGAAATATCCTGGCTTCTCCTCCCTGCCAACCTTTCACCACCCTACCAGTGTCTGTCACTGGCAAATCTCACAATAGCCTGTTGGCAAGTGAGCCTGGGATATATGGTTCACTGGAGTCAGCTCTTTGGGAGACAGAGCAGAACAGAGGAGAAGGGGATGGGAAATGATCATAACGATGTTTCTTTGGAGAAAAAGGAGGCTGAGAAGCAACATTTTTTTGATAGACTAAAATATGTACCAAAAGACTTCATGAAATCTACTTATTTGTGCGTTTCATAACTAGGTGGGTAAAATCTTGTCTTTCTCTGTTAGCAGGACCATAGAATAGATGATATCAGTTATTTTCAACTCTGCGATTTTAGTATAACATAAAAATACTACAGTTGTGCTCAAACGCACTTTGCTGCAGTGGTTTTTATGTGAAATATTCACAAAATGAATCCACAAAGTCTAGACTGTCTTACTGAAAATATCTGTAGCATATATGGATTTATAATTTAACATTTTGCTTCATAAGAATCTTCAAAATTAATTTTGTGAGTATAAAATTATTTTTTAACCTATAATATGCTTTCTGTAGAGGAAATAAAAGGTTTCTAAAATTTAATATTCAACAGTAATTTTCTTTGTGGAAGAGTTATGATTGTATCTAAAATATATAATAGATCTATTCAGTATTTCTACCTATTTCTCTAACTTATATTAAGGTAATTAAAATGTACTCCTAAGTTAGTTTCTTAAAGGTATTATTTCTTTCAAAGTCCAGAGTTAAATATTGATGGATATATAGTACTTAAAAATCTGAATATTTTAATTATTTTTATAATTGCCTTGTTTTTAATCCCAATTTGCTTCACATTTAGGGACAGAAAAATTAAATTTAGTACTTATTTTTCAGGAAAAAATATATCACTCATGAAGAACATCAACTTTACTTCTTGACATGAATCCTGAGCTTGAATTAAACATGTCTGAAGGTTCACATTTCCATTTAAAAGTTGAATTTTTTTTTCATTGCAGACGTTTGGAACAGAACACAATCAAAGTCATCCCTCCTGGAGCTTTCTCACCATATAAAAAGCTTAGACGAATGTGAGTGAACAATATTCTACAATATATGTAATTTTAAAAATTATACAGGTCATGAGACCATGCAAAGAAACTTAAGTATGAGTATATAAGTGTTTGACAGCTTAAATATTAAGTGATGTGACTATCTGATTACTAGCTCTATAATAATATTTTAATCTTAATATCTGAACTATGTAATTTTTAAAGGTCTGTAATTTAGCATATTGATTCATACAAATATGAATGTTTATGGTCAATATATTTTGCATATAAACATATGTTCAGGTGTTCTATTGTCAAAAATAAGACATGGCATCTTATATGGGAAATTAGACAATGGTTATTTTAAAAAGTATGATTTCTTTTTTAAATTTCTGATCCTTCAGATGTTCAATGTTGCACATTTTGTACGTCTTGATAAGTACAAAACCAACATTTAAAAGCCATACATAGCTTTTTCCGCAGTAAATCTCACTGACATTTGATTGAATGTAACCTAACCCTATTTCTCATCTTAGCGACCTGAGCAATAATCAGATCTCTGAACTTGCACCGGATGCTTTCCAAGGACTACGCTCTCTGAATTCACTGTAAGTATTCACTGTGTCACTGAAGGAAAGGAGAAGCTACAGCAAAGAGTGGCTACCTTTTTTAAATTGGGGTTTAAAAAAATGCTCTTAGGTTTTTATTATGAATAATGAATTATTAATAATGTTAATTATTATTAATCACTTCTGGATCCCATTATTTTTATGGAGGACTGCTACCCATCACTAAAATTAGCCAATTTTTAGGGGTGTATATTTTATAGTTTGATAATTTTGCTGTTAGGAGAGCAAGAGTTAGATCCCCTTTTTGACCATTTTTTTATTTCTTTTTTTTTTCTTTGAGGGGGGACGGAGTCTCGCTCTGTCGCCCAGGCTGGAGTGCAGTGGCGCCATCTCGGCTCACTGCAAGCTTCACCTCCTGGGTTCATGCCATTCTCCTGCCTCAGCCTCCCAGTAGCTGGGACTACAGGCGCCTGCCACCACATCCAGCTAATTTTTTTTTGTATTTTTGGTAGAGACGGGATTTCACAGTTAGCCAGGATGGTCTGGATCTCCTGACCTCGTGATCCACCCGCCTCGGCCTCCCAAAGTGCTGGGATTACAGGCATAAGCCACTGTGCCTGGCCCATTTTTTTATTTCTAAAAGAAAAAGAAAATATTTATTTTGGAAAGCATATAGCTAGTATCTGGGGACAGTATGAGTCTCCTTTGAAATGCTAGGCAAAGTATTGCTGAGAACACTTGAAGATGACCACTGAGAGGAAACCTCCACTCTTTTTCATCACCTTAATACTTTCCTAAAAGAATAAGCTTTTAATCTCTCAAAGAACAAAGGTTTTAAAATATGACAGCTTTTTAATGTCAAGAGAACCTTCGAAAGATAGCTATGTAAATTAAAGAAGTTTAAAAATAAATGTATGGCAGCTGTTATTAATATTACTTCACACTTGTAAAAAAATCTTCAAAAGTCCACCAAGTAACCTTTAGATCAGATTTAAAAATTGGAAAGTGGAAGTCGGCACGTTTTTATTTTTTAAGAGCTGATACTCAGAGAAGGGTTCTTATTGATGTCAATTCCTGCCAAAATATTTCAGATATCAGAGGTCAGGGGTAGCCAATGAGAATGCCAAGATACACATGCATGTGCGAGACCCAGATAAACCCCTGGAGTTTGTGGAACAACTTGCTGGCACTCTTTCCAATGGGAGAACTAGATCGGAGTGCTCATCTGGGCACAGGAGTGTTCAGGTTGCTATGTTAGTCTGTTAAAAAAAAAACAAAAACAAAAAAAACTACAGCTTTCTTTTTAAAAAGGAAAATGGAAAACTGTTACTTAAGTGGCAGTATCTGCTTGGATTCACTTTTGCTTCTTTTTGTCTTGGAGGGTTTTGACTAGAAGAAGCACAAGATTAAAGGAACAATTGTTGGCAGAAAATATAGCGTGTAGTCATGTATTGCTCTCAGGCTGTACTGTCAGGTTCTAAAGTAACTAGGTTCAGTGTAAAACTCAGATCACCCGGTCAGATTGTGCATAAAGTACTGTTAGCACCATTCTGAACAGTAATACTATCCAGAGTAAACATTGACAACCTCCCCGTCATACAGAAGGACAAAAGGCAAATCAGCATGTCAGTTCCTGATTCTCCACAATTTTGATCCTCAAAGATAACCATTAAATGTCAAGAAGAAGAGAAATCAGTGGGAAATTCTTATTTACATCGGCTTGCTTGCAGAGTTTGATATTAAGCTCTTCCCTTAATAATGTTAATCGACACTTCTGTGGTTGTGAGAATTAAAAGAAAATATATAAAGATATTTAAAAGTACATTATAAATAGAACAGCTTATTATAATTTGTTACTTATCTCAATAAATTACATTATGTTTGTTGATAAACAGGGTTCCTGTAATTAATGATTATAAATTATGTAATCTAATAAACAATAAAATAGTGTGTTGTCACTCCTTTTGCTATTTGCTAACACATGTAAAATAACATGCTTGCTACATTGAAATCTAAGGCCTCATGATGAGAGCACTCACGCACACAGTTGTTTTAGAAGGCCATAGAAAAGCTTTATCTTTACTTGTGGATAAAGTAAACTGCAGTTAAGTCAGAGAGTTAAGTCACTGGGGTTTTTCCAGTTCAAAAGGTAGCAACATGTGGAAGATTACAAACTGTTTGCCAAAAGTGGAATACCTGCATAATACTGTAAAACAGATAAACTGGAAAAGAATCAAATAACTGAGTTATTTTAGAGAAAGCCCACGTGTTATAACACGTATCATTTTCCTGGTCATGTTCACAGTTTGAATTCACTTTCCAAAGATTAAGTTATTTTCCCCTCCATAAAATATATAACTACACATATTTGCAATAGCTCTTTTCTTCATTGAACCACAGTTAATATGTTCAAAAGAAATGTATTGGGCCTGATTATGTACTAGGCCCTAGTAGAGGGTCTAGAGATGCAGAGTGACCAGAACACAAAAATCCCTGCCTCATGGAGGAGACCAGTGATAAGCTGGCAAATGTACAGTATACATAAAATTTACCTATATTTATAGTATTACATCTATCTGTAGATGATAATGCTATGAATAAAAGTGACAGAACAAGGGATAAGGATTGCTGTGGTTGGGGGGAAGCTAAAACCTTAAATAAGATGATCAACAAAGACCTGAAGATTTGAGCTATGGGAGTGAACTGTGTAGATAGTGCCGATATATAGAGGAAAGGCATTCAAGGCAGAGGCAACAGTTAAATACTAAGGACCTTTAGCAGGAGTATGCTAGATGTTTCAAGAATTAACAAAAAAATCACTGCTACTGGAGAGTAGTGGGTGCTTGAAACTGAAATGATGAAGAGAATGCAATTGTAACTACAGGTCTGGGACACTATAATTAGGGTGGGAGAGGAAAGCCAGTGAAAGCTAGATTTCCAGAAAAGAATTGTGCTGGAGATCATGATAGTGACCAGGAGTTAAAATCTTCCAGAAGGGAGCAGAGTACTTGGGAGTATGTAGTTTGCTACAAAAACCATGCAAGTACAAGGCAACACCTCTTTTTATTTAAATAAAAATTTTCCTTACAAGTTTTGCTTACACCTGATATTTTCATACCATGCCTTTCTAGAACTGTGCTCAAGAATATAGCCAGATTAATATAATCACTACATTTGCTAAATAAATAAAACTATTTAAAGGTGATATGATGCCAAGCACCTCTACTGCATTCTACTTAAAAAATAAAAATTTCAGCCAGGCGTGGTGGCTCACACCTGTAATTCCAGCACTTTGGGAGGCCTAGGCAGGCAGATGACTTGAAGTCAGGAGTTCAAGACCAGCCTGGCCAACATGGTGAAACCCCGTCTCTACTGAAAATACAAAAATTAGCCAGACATGGTGGTGCATGCCTGTAATCCCAGCTACTCGGGAAGCTGAGGCACGAGAATCTCTTGAACCCAGGATGCGAATGTTGTAGTGAGCCAAGATTGCACCACTGCACTCCAGCCTGGGCAACAAAGTGAGTCTCTGTCTCAAAAAAATAAATAAATAAATAAAAATTTCAAGTTCTTTGATCACCAAATTTGATCTCTTAGAGACAAGTGGACTTGATTTACCTAATGTTTTTTAAGGCCTCTCCTACTAAGAAATCCTATACTTTTTTTATTAACATTATCATTTATTTTTATTAAGTATTACATACAATTATAATGTTATATTAATATATTGTTACATAGTATAATATGCAATATATTAACAAAACAACAAACATTCATCATGTCGTTTTCAGGGATTTTAAAATTTCTTTCAGTGTGACATCAACAAGATTTCTATAATATTTAGTAATAATTTCTTAAGAATTCAGCATACTAGTATTTTTAGCATTGTCTGTAAACAGTTTTTATTGTTTTCTGCTTATTACTTGGAAACTTCCTTCTATAGTAACAAAACGTTTTAAGTGTAGTATCAATGTAGCATACTGCTAAGCATATCACCTTTAGGACACTAGGTGGCTGTGTTCGAATGCTGGCTCTAGTACTTTCTAGTTAGAGACTGAGCTAGTTACTAAATTCCCTGGGTATTAGTTCTTCCATCTCTAAAATGAGGATGAAGTTACTTCCCTGCTGGCTTTGTTATAGAGTAAACATCAAGAGATAATACGTATGGCCGTGGCAAATTCATCTCTTGATACAAAGCAATTTGTATGTTTCTGGATCTCAATTATCCCAGAGAATGTTTCTTTATGCCCAAGATATATGATTTTTCTCTTTTCCCATTTTTTTCATTAGCCCTTTGTAAACTATTTTAATTAACTTACTCTAATTTCCTTATTTCCTTAACTAGCTTCCAAATTCCACAGGGGTCTACAGTGGAAGACTTTAACACTGTACATAAATTTCTGGCAACCTTTTCCTAAACTGCTGTACTCTCCTGCCCAGTATCTTGCATTTTACTACAGGTTTTCAATGAAAATTAAAAGGTAGCACCTCTGTTTTGTCCTCTGCTTTATCTTTACTGTACTCTTCTAAAAATTACTTAGAGTTATAATTTTCAAATGTATACATTTAAAAAAATTTATAATTTCCTTGACATTTTTTTGAATAATAAAGTATCTGCCCCTGACACCTTTTTCATGATAGTCATCTTATAGGTTGCTATTTTGGACATTTTTTTCTCTTCAGTAGGAGTTGTCTTCTGCCAGCTTTCTTTTTTGAGACGAAGTCTCGCACTGTCACCGAGGCTGGAGTACAATGGCGCAATCTTGGCTCACTGCAACCTCCGCCTCCTAGGTGCAACCGATTCTCCTGCCTCAGCTTCTCGTGTAGCTGGGATTACAGGCACCAACCACCACACTCGGCTAATTTTTTGTATTTTTGGTAGAGACGGGGTTTCACTATGTTGGCCAGGCTGGTCTTGAACTCCTAAGCTGGTGATCCGGCCGCCTCGGCCTCCCAAAGTGCTGGGACTACAGGCGTGAGCCACTGCGCCTGGTCTCTGCCAACTTTCAACAACAGCACAAGAGCTCAAACACTGGTCACCAGCTATTGCTGCCTCTTACTGTCCTAATGCTGAAACTCACAAGGGCTAAATTGTGTTTAACGTTCTTGGCCTTCCTTATAGCAGCAGGTACAAGAGCTACCTTAAAATTTCCCTATTGTTCCAAAAGACTAGCAAAAAAAAAAAAATCTCTATCAGAGTATTTGTATGTTGTACACATATAATAGTGCATATGTATATACTGTCTGTGGTATGCTGAACATACATCATGTATAAGAAACTGTAGAGAAGATACTCAATTAGTCATTCTTGGTATTTGGATGATATTATCCACATCCGTCATGTATTGATTTTCTTTTCAGGTGATTCCACTTTTTTCTTTCAGTTTCTTTTAAAAATTTCTTTTCCTCCAACAGTGTAGGGCAAATTCTCACTGGCCTTCTCTTAGTTTATATCTTTATATGATGATATATCTTTCCCTCATTTTTATAGATTTTGGCCCTATTTCCTGGGCTGTCATCCAACTTCTCTATCCTGGTCTTTGGATTTTTTTATATTTTAACTTATTTTCCTTGCTGTCATTTTGATCTCATTGCTATGTAAAATACTGTACCCAGCCCTAGTCCTGCTAAACCTTTTCGGAGAAATGTCATTCCCATTACATTGAGTATTTCTTTATTACTTTTATGGTTGATACTCCATATAGCAATAATTCCTGTACAGGTAGATTTCCTGCATCCTAGTGTAATTTCCTCCTTTTTTGCCGTTTACCCACTTTGTCTCATTAACAATAGCATCTGTTACTTTTTAACATAGTCTTAAAGAAAGCAATGATTTATTGGAAAAAATAATTCCACAATATAAATACAATGCATCTCCTAGCGTGTTCTCCTTTCATGCTATTTGGGCCAACCTTCAAAGCAAAAGTCTCAAGTGAACAACCTACTAAATTGTCCACCCCTTGATACTCATGCAGGTCCTCCACAATTTATATACCTCTTTGTTCCTTTCTAAATTGCAGTGGATTCACAATATCAGACTCTTTGACTATTCAAAATTACTCTTTTGAATTGCCCTTTGAAGCCATACCTTCTTTATCTCAGTCATATCAGTGCCTGAGACATGGGCAGATGATGGGCATTCAAAAAAGACAGATTCAATTGAATTGAGTACCAACCTTAGAATCTGGCAAAGTTACAGGCACATAGTAAGTGCACAATCTCTATTGTTGAGTGAATGAATTGAAAGATATTGAATTGAATATCCCAAACTGGTGCCATCTTAATCTACTCATTTGTGTTTCCTAATGCCCTCTCTTCTCTTAATCTTGACCTCAAAATATATATTTATTCATGCTTTACCTTTTCTAATTCCCTTTCTACCTTGTTCTGGACAATATAGAATCCTCTCTTTTGTTCTTTGATTTTTAAAATGGTTTCTTCTCTAATTGATTTACTTTTCTAAAGAAATCTACGTTTTCTACAAACAAAACTGCATGTTCTATTTTATAGTTATATCATGGAATCTAAAGAGACAAATGGAATATCTCTTTACACTATAATAGCATGCAGCTTTATTTATTCCTTTGAGGATTTTCTTCACATTTTATAATATACCTTACTGCTCTCTGACATCTTGAAAGAGGAACAGCTTTTCTCTCACGTATTCATCTCTCTTGTATTGTTATTTTCTTCCTTTTCAAAAAGAGATTATATACTGCTGCCAAACATATCAATTATTTAGATTTGCATTTCAGCTTTTTCTTTATATGTTATGGCAGCCATTTATTTCCCAAAAGAATATCTCTATGATCTTTGAAAATGATATATGCTTATTTTAGAGATATATTAAAATACACAAAAATATGTAGATGTAAATTCAAATCACCTCTGGATGGCAAATCATCTGCCATCTAAATATATTTCCCTTTTATTTTGTGCATATATGTGTGTGTGTATATGTGTATATATATACACATATATGTATATGTATATATATATACATATACATATATGTATATATATATATATTTTTTTGAGACGGAGTCTCGCTCTGTTGCCCAGGCTGGAGTGCAGTGGCGCGATCTGGGCTCATTGCAAGCTCCGCCTCCCGGGTTCACACCATTCTCCTGCCTCAGCCTCCCAAGTAGCTGGGACTACAGGTGCCCATCACCATGCCTGGCTAATTTTTTGTATTTTTAGTAGAGATGGGGTTTCACCGTGTTAGCCAGGATGGTCTCAATCTCCTGACCTCATGATCCGTCCGCCTCGGCCTCCCAAAGTGCTGGGATTACAGGCATGAGCCACTGTGCCCAGCCTGTGTGTATATATTTTTAAAACAAAACTAACATAATACTTTAACATGCTTCTTTTTTACTTAATGTTGTATCATGAGAACTTTTATGTCACTATATACTCTTCTATACTTGATTCTACACTTAGCATTCTTCTTTGTCATATACAGTGTGCTCTCATTACATAGGAACTGTGTATGCGTGTTCGCAGAGAAACAACTTGAAAGGAAACATTTCTATGAAACGGCAATGCAAGTGGAAATGATATATACATATATAAAATGTTCTTTATTTTTCTGTTTTCCAGATGTTCTACAGTAAGCATATATCTGATCTGTAATCAGGCAAAAGACATTTGCAAATGAAGTTTGTTTACTCAGCTGTAACTTTTGTGATGTATTGATTGCCTACTAGCTTCCTGTATGCCTGAGTAAATATGTATTAGATGAATTTGTTATGCAGGTATGGTATCTAATTTTTTTCATTTAAAACATTTTTTTCAGTGTCCTCTATGGAAATAAAATCACAGAACTCCCCAAAAGTTTATTTGAAGGACTGTTTTCCTTACAGCTCCTGTAAGTATTTGACTGTTTTGGATCTCTCGAGCCTAATAATATATATTAGCCAGTTTGTTGTCTCATATTTTTATGGAGGCTTTGGAAAAATTTGACTCAAAATGATACAGTTTAACAAAATAGAAAAGAGTAGTCTAGTCAAGCTAGCATTCGTGATTATTTACTTGAAGACACAAGTTTTGGAATAGTCCCCAAACCATTTTATCTACACTATCATGAATGTATGCATTCTGGCTGCTCTATCATTTAAAGCTTCTACAATCCCTGTCTTTGTAAAACATCTGTTTTAATGTAACCAGTAGTTGCAACTGAGAAAAATATGGTGATGACTTTGGGAGGCCGAGGTGGGTGGATCACGAGGTCAGAAGATCCAGACCATCCTGGCTAACACGGTGAAACCCCATCTCTACTAACAAACAAAAAATTAGCCAGGCGTGGTGGTGGTGGGCGCCTGTAGTCCCAGCTACTTGGGAGGCTGAGGCAGGAGAATGGCGTGAACCAGGGAGATGGAGTTTGCAATGAGCAGAGATCGCGCCACTGCACTCCAGCCTGGGCGACAGAGCGAGACTCGTCTCAAAAAAAAAAAAAAGATGTGGTGATATACTCAGCAACCTTTGTCCAAAGAATCTGCAGGAGCCACAGTGCTGCAATAACTTCCTCAAACAGATGGCGTGCGGTGAGCTGTAACACACAATAGTCCTCAGACTAAACCTTTAGAGAGAGAATTACCTGTAAATCAAAGACCACTCTGATTAGACAATAGATACTACTCATTTGTCTCAAAAGAAGTATTTACCATACATATTTGCAAAAAGCAGATTTAACACCATGTGTTTTAATGCATGCCCATATGAAAAGTAAAGTTGGAAAAAAATGCAAATATTAAAACTTGGTGGTTAATCATCAAATTCTATTCATATCATCAGAGGACCTCATTTGGGGCATACACTGGCCTATATGCTTTAGATACAAAGATAATTGTGTTGTAATTTTTTTCTTAGTAAATCTCCCTTAAAATCCTTACGCATACAATGTTATTTTCCCTCTGGAGTATATTTATTTCTTGGCATTTATTTGGTAACGATTTATTCCTAATCCCACAGTCTTCATATATATATATATATTCCTGAATTGATAAACTTATGTTCTTAAGTACATTCTATTATCCATGTCTGAAACTTTTTCACCATTATGCAGGAATGTATTTTACATTACACCTTAGCACACACACACACACACACACACAAACGAATGAAATAAAATGCTAATGAAACAATAATGAACCTTATTATGTGTAGTGCTCTCTTTTCTATTCAGCCCCACCCCAATTCTCTCTTTATTTTCTCAGTGCTACATAACCCAGTAAATTTATTTTACAATAGACCAATGAGTCATGAGAAATACTGATTTTGTAACTTAATGACTTTATTTGGGTTTCAAATTTTTCTAAGCTTTGCATTTCTGTTATTAAATATTGCTACTAATTTGATAAAATTATGCTATTCACAGTCTAGGTGTCTGTACACATTGTAGATATAGCTTGATGCTGTAACCAAGTATTGCCTACTTGTGACTCACCTCTTTGCCATTCTTCCACATTCCCCTAGAATTACTCTCCATTCCAGTTACTCACAATCACTCTTACTATCACTGCCCTATCTACTACCAATACATAAAGTGTCACCTTCTTTTTCTTTCCATGCACACTTATTGGTGGTTGATGTAACACACATGCTAATAAAATATGGAGATCTGTATAGATAAACCTTACTTCTAAAGCCATCTTTATAAAGTTTCATTTCTACACTAAGGCTCATTCTTAAGCCTGCCAGAGGGAAAGAATGGCATGATTATCTCTTTACAGCTAGCTGAGAACTTGGTAAAGTTAAGTGTCTTAGTTTTGGTTGGTCAGATATTAGAGAGAAGAGGCAGGGAAATAAAAGAAACAAAACAGATTGTTGTTTAATATTTATTTACTTTTCCTTGGGCCACACTGAGTTAAAGTGAGTACAAACTGCATAGATGCAAGATGATGTGAAACAACATCTTTCAGTTTCCTCAGGCTCCACACAATTTCATTGTCCTTGTTTGCTCTCTAACTGCTTCATTCAATTAGATTATTAATTAAAGAACAGGTCAGCATTACTTGAGTTGTGGCCCAGGGAAGAGAGGTATGGGGTTAATCAGCCCCTTTCACCCACCATTTCTTGAAGGCTTTTAAGAAGGTATTACATATACCAGAGGGAAGATGAAAGCTTCAGCTCCTGATGGGGAATCAAAGAGCACAGCCAACTGAGTCACCGTGAGAAAGTCATCACTTTGCATGTTGCTCATGTAGCACCTTTAAAAAAATCAAGTAAAATGGAAATACCCCATGTTAACATAGAGATTGTTTTATTGTCAAAGGAGAAAATATTTTTTAGTATGTTAGATAACGAGGCATACCCAAACCACATGACACGTATTTTTGAGCTGTTACAAATTTGTTAAAAGTTTTAAGTATCAAAGCACTGAACTAAATATAGCTAGATATAGCTTGATGCTGTGTCCAAGTATTGCCTACAGTTTCTCCCTCTTAAGGCAGGAATTTAAAAAAATTTCTCCATTCCCATGGAGAAAAATATTCTTTCTCTCCTTATATAAAAACACGCTTCAGACCATCGCCAAGGGGACCTTTTCACCTCTTCGGGCCATTCAAACTATGTATGTATAAGTGATTTGGATCACATTTGATGACATTGTTTCCACTCTAAATGTAAGAGCTGAGTCCATTGCAAGTCATCTATGAAACTGTCCTGTATGTGTTTCCAAAGGCATTTGGTCCAGCACCCCTTTATTTGTGACTGCCATCTCAAGTGGCCAGTGAATCATCTCCATACCAACCCTATTGAGACCAGTGGTGCCTGTTAGGAATGGAGAAAAAGAATATTATTTAAAAAAATTGTCCTTCCTGAAGAGGGAGAAACTGTCATTGGACAAATAAGCAGGTCTGCATAAAACAGTTGACAAGACTGCATAGCATGGAATGACATTTTGAGGAACCCAGAGGGAGGAGTACTCTGTTGGGTGGAAGTTGAGTTCAGAAGGTGGTTGAGGAAAGTAGAGAGCAGAGTACATGCTGAAGAATAAACCTAAGCTCACACACAGTCACATCAAGAAGAATGATGTTTGCCAAAGTATAATCCATAAACCACAGTTCCACAGAATATTGATATAATATATAGGGGAAAAAAAGGAGTTTGTGGGGAATTATGTTAAAAAGTTAAACAGGTATTTATAATATAAGACTACAACCTATACTAATGTACCATGTGACTCTCCAAGAGGGTTGTAAAGTATTCATTCAACAACCGATATTTATTGAGCTCCCAGTATGTGCTGGGCAGTCTGGGAAAGGAAAGGAAATGAAATAGACATATGGATGATTTCCTATGGGGGTAGGGAGGCATATAGATGACAGTCAGCAGTAACGTAACAAGTTGTGTAGCAGAAAAATATATATATACTTTAGAAAATAGAAAAAGTAGGTCAAAGTAAAAGGAATTGAGAGTGCTAGGGGTTGGGAAGGGATCAAAGACAGCCTGCATGTATTAAGGAGAGGGGTCCGGGAGGCTGGATTGAGAAGGCAGTATTAGAGCAAGCTTGACATCTGGGAGATGAACATTTCATACAGAGAATAGGAGAGCCTGGTGTGTTTAAGAAAGGCAAGGAGATCAGTGATTGGAGCTGAAACAGCCAGGAGGAGAGAACTGGGAAGATTGCAGAGTTCTGAAGAGTGGCCTACAGGTCAGGCTGTTGTGACGACTTAGATTTCTGTTCAGAGCCAACTGGGAGCTGTCGCATGGTTCTGAGAAAGGGGTGACATGATTTATTCCATGTTTAGAAGGATCACACTAGCTACTGTTTTGAGATTAGCCTGAACTACTTTTCCAGAGTGTCTTGAGGGATTAATAATGTCTTAGGGCATCTTTATGGTGTCCTTGCCGGTGGACGCTGGGTTTCACCCACCTTTGTGTACTATTCCACCTTTACATCTTCCAGAGGAAATGCTTAATATTTGTATTGAATATATGTATAAGTACCATTAGATTTAGGTTCATTTGATCACATGATTTTTGCTTTATATGGTAAAACCCCACATCTGCAGCCTCTAATTCCTAAATTATTAAAGTTAAAATGTTAGTGTTGAGGTGAAAAGAAATATATTTCTTGACTGGGTTTTCTTAAAAAGCACAAAATCTTGCAGGTGAGTTAATGACATGCTACACTTTAATTCTACAACTATTTAATCAAACAGATTATTGAATGCCAACAAGATAAACTGCCTTCGGGTAGATGCTTTTCAGGATCTCCACAACTTGAACCTTCTCTCCCTATATGACAACAAGCTTCAGACCATCGCTAAGGGGACCTTTTCACCTCTTCGGGCCATTCAAACTATGTATGTATAAGTGATTTGGATCACATTTGATGACATTGTTTCCATTCTGAATGTAAGAGCTGAGTCCATTGCAAGTCATCTATAAAACTGTTCTGTATGTGTTTCCAAAGGCATTTGGCCCAGAACCCCTTTATTTGCGACTGCCATCTCAAGTGGCTAGCGGATTATCTCCATACCAACCCGATTGAGACCAGTGGTGCCCGTTGCACCAGCCCCCGCCGCCTGGCAAACAAAAGAATTGGACAGATCAAAAGCAAGAAATTCCGTTGTTCAGGTAATTTCTTCACGTGTTATTTCCCCTGTGACCAACAACAATGGTTACATGAGACCTAACAAAAGCAGCTGGCCTTCGGCTGATTAGTGAATACTGTAGAATCGTATTTCTTTTTCTTCTGCCCATGAATAATAAAATAAAGAGTACTGTAGACACAATTCAAATAATACTTCTATATGTAACATTTTAACACCATATAGAGCAGAAGAAACAGGCAATTGACCAAGTTAAATAGATGCCTAGAGACTTCGTAGTACCTTTCCAAAATTCAAACTTCACCAGAGCCTTTTAGCTAACTCAGAATACCTTTAAAGTATGTTAAGTCTCATGTTTGTGGTATTGACCAACCTCAAGTAATTAACTGTATTTTCGTTTCTTCAGAAAGCGAATTGAGACTTGGTTACATGATTTGTTTGGGCTCAGAAGTACAGGGGCGCCAGGAGGGACTCCAGATCCCTTGCTTCTTATTCTGAATGCACTTTCTCAGTTTGCATTCTCTTATTTTGCATACAACTGTGAGGATGCATTTTTTCCAAAAGCTATTTTTTAAAATATTTTGGTAATATTGCATTTATTTCTAAAAAGCTAAATATGAATGCATTGTATTGATATTAAATGAAAGGCTGCCATCATTCTAATTTACTATTTGCTTTGGTCTAATATTTTCCTTTTTTATGATAGAATACTTTATATGTCTTTTTGGTAGTATGCTACCTAACTATTCCAGGCGTATTTCACATTCGGCAGTTAATTTCATACTAAAAAGCTAATATAAGAACCAAGCTGGTTATTGTCCATAATTATAGATGCATTTACTACTCACTGTACATTATTGTACTTCAGTCACAGCTGTGAATATACATTTTTCACTTAATTGTAGTAACTTTAGTCCATTCTTAATCTAATATAACTCATATCTCTGCTTGCTGACATTCAGGTGCATCTTCTATTTTTTTTCTCTTTTTTTATTTAGCTAAAGAACAGTATTTCATTCCAGGTAGGTTTTGCTCGGTAGTAGGACTAACTACAGACACCCTTTCCTCACCTTATAAAATATAGCTTCTAAAACTGATATGCATGCTTCTGAAAGTACAGTGGATACTCTATAGATAGATTGACTTATGCATATATCACTTGTAGCTGTTTCCTGAAATCCTGACCTTTGCATGCAGCTTCTGATGTTAAACATATATATTATTAAACTCCACCTTTTCTTCTCTTTCTTTTACTTTGGCGCATTATCTGAAATTTCTCACAGTAGCTAAAATGTTTGAAGCTATGGCTTTCTACTTAAATCATTTTCTCTCCTTACATTGTATATCTGATCTTCCAACCTGTTTTTAAAATATAGCTAATTGAGCTGGTTTTAAAGACAGAGATCTTTCTGATGGCAAAGAGCTAGTTCTACATGAAATCAGTTACAGACACACAGAATTTCATTTTCAATCATGAAAATTACTTTTTTTATAGATTCTTATATTTAAAAACTGCACTTATTGCTTTACTTTTGCTTCACTGTTTATAGAGAAACAGCAGCTCCCTGCTGATTTATATGCAGTTGTTTCTTATTTGTTTGTGACTTTACATTCTTCTATATCCAGAATTACAACGTAACTCCATAAAAAAGAATATTGATGTATGATGTGAAAGTATCAGAAGTTCATGGACACAAAATGCCTTGAATAATTTAGGCAGATGGATAAAATGTATCTAAGAAAAGTAATCGCAATGTTTTACCACTTCAATTGTAACACTATCAAGACTGATGATTCTAGAACTAGCTCTTTAAAATACGTTTCTTTACTTATTTTTCCTTGCCTGCCAATTGTGTAAAATGCCTCTTGACTTGTTTGTTTTAAACCATTATGTTAAGTATCGATTGGCCACATTCACCATCTCTTGGGTATATTCTAGACTATAAAAAATTTTAAGAGCTATAGATAAAAAGATATTTCTACAGCGTTAGTGTACAGTGTTAGTCTAACTTTCCATATTTTCTTAAGAACTCTGGGTTTAGTCTCTATTTTAAGGAGATATTTGTTAGCTTGCCATTATTGAATTACAATTTGGATAATTTTATGGATTTAGTAGATTTGGTGATATGACTTATTTTGAGCTTGAATGATCAATAGCATTGTATATTATTATACTGGCTGCATAACAAGTAACATGTTGAAAAGAACAGTTGATTGGCCTTCATTGACAATGTTTAATATTAATTACTTTACCCAATTAAGTGGAAAGTAATCTGATAGCTATTATTTAACCAGAAAAAGCCATATTCTAAACACCAGACTACCTATAGAATAAAACATTAATATGATTTAAATCCTAAAATTATGGCAGTAATGTAATTGGTATCAAATTATTCAAACTATTTCATTTAAATATACTTAATAATTGATAAGTTTAATATTTCCAATTCACTAAACAAAGAACAAAAGTCAGGTTGTTTTCATATATTCTGATATAGTTTTTGCCTGTTACAGCAGCCAAAATAGCATTTGGAAATTATCTTTAATATCAAATATCGTGTCTTAAGTTTCAATTTATGATAATTTAATTTACATTCTTTAAACATAATAATTGTAGAAGCCAGGACTCAAAAGGATCATTTGGGCCTCCTCCCCTTTTTTCCAAAAATTTTAATTAAAATTTGAGTCCACCTAACAAGCCACCATAAAATAAGCATTATTACTCTTCCGTTGAATGCAGATTATTTGAATTGCAAGTCTAAGTGTACCTGTCACTTAGACTTTGTGCACTCTTATTTCATTTTGGAGTGAAGCTTAAATCATAAGACACCAGATCCTCAATAAATATCATGGCATTAACTGCCAAATGTAATGAAACCATTATATTCACCATCGCAAACTTCTTATGAGATTCTGATTCCATTTCCACTAAGAAACATTATTTATAAGTTGAAAAGTTCATTTAAAAGTGTACATCACAATATAAGGATTAATCCAAATGTTCTAATGATTGTCCTTGAGGATCTCCATGATTAATTTTTAATTCACTTTTACGTGTGTACCTCCCTACTACCGTTTTATATGGCACTGTATGTCTTACAGTGGTAAAAGAAAATCTGTCTTGCAGAGACTTCATCTTTTTTTTTTTTTTTTTGGAGACGGAGTCTCGCTGTCTCCCAGGCTGGAGTGCAGTGGTGCTATCTCGGCTCACTGCAAGCTCCGCCTCCCGAGTTAACGCCATTCTCCTGCCTCAGCCTCCCCGAGTAGCTGGGACTACAGGCGCCCGCAACCACGCCCAGCTAATTTTTTGTATTTTTAGTGGAGACAGGTTTTCACCGTGTTAGTCAGGATGGTCTCGACCTCCTGACCTTGTGATCCGCCCGCCTTGGCCTCCTAAAGTGCTGGTATTACAGGCGTGAGCCACCGCGCCCGGCCTTGAGAGTTCATCTTTTAAAGGAATCGAGAACTTAATTTGCACTATGCATCTTTTATTACATTGGTTTTCTTGTGGGACCACCGTGCTTCAAAATATTAATTGTAAAATTTTACAAAGCATGACAATTCCCATCACATCATACTATTTTTTCAATAATTCCCATAATAAAGAAAGAAGGAAGAGAGCTTAGTTTTATAAATATGTATATTAATCTTAATTGAGATTACTCTTTCTTTCCTTCTTGGTGATCTTTACTTTTGCAGGAATTCACCATTTTGGCTGTAAGTAAAAGTGTCTGATCTGAAACATAATACCCTCCCTTTTCGATCCTGATGTACCTTCTTCTAGTCTTGATCTTTGGCACCTTTTTTTCAAGAAGAAACCACAGATCTTTTGAGCTTCTCTGTTGTCCTTGTAGCTCAGCTTCAACTTCTTCCTGGATGTTGTTCCCGAAAGCTGTTGTTTCCATTCTGCAGTTCTGAGGAATGGTGGAGGCACCTTTTCCGTATAGCCCCTTCTTTGTGTTTCCAGGAAATCATCGGTAGTAATACTCTTACTATGGTCATAAACATTCTGCGGGAAGAATGCATGTCATGTAAACAGTATTACGTTTCCAGAACGTCTGTAGCTTTTCTCCTCCTTCCCTCCATTTTCCTCTTGGTCTTACCTTTGGCCTAGTGGTTGGTGTAGTGATAATGTAGCGAGATTTTCTGTTGTGCTTGATCTAACCATGTGGTTGCGAGGTATGAGTAAAACATGGTTCCGTCAAGCACCATGGAACGTCACGCAGCTTTCTACAGCATGACAAGCTGCTGAGGCTTAAATCAGGATTTACCTGTCTCTTTCTACAAAATCAAAATGAAAAAAGAGGGCTTTTTAGGCATCCCCGAGATTATGTGAGAGGGAGAGAATAGTAAAAAGTCCATAGAAAATTTAAAAGCCTGAGTATATTTATTTGCCTTGAAAGCCCTAATTTACAATGAGATATAGGATCATGTTTATTACTGGATATATTTTCAATTCTTGACTCAGAGAAAAAAAATAAACTTTTTAATAATATCCATTGTGTGACTAGCTGTGAAGTAGGCTAGAATGACTCAGAATTGGATCAGCAGAAAGTACAGCTGTGAAAAGCTCAACTTTATTAATGTTTTCCTGTCATGTGAATCTGGTCACTCTTTTTTCCAGAAAATTCCAAGCCTTTCTTTTAACCTTTCTCCTGACATCCTTTGACCAAAATACCCCAAGTTGTCTCCCTGCTACATAATCTATAGTTATCTGACTTTTTTCTTCCTACAAACTAATAAATATTCTAACCTTTAGACTCAGTATCTTTTTTTTTGGTTTGAATTCTCAATAGGTACAGAAGATTATCGATCAAAATTAAGTGGAGACTGCTTTGCGGATTTGGCTTGCCCTGAAAAGTGTCGCTGTGAAGGAACCACAGTAGACTGCTCTAATCAAAAGCTCAACAAAATCCCGGAGCACATTCCCCAGTACACTGCAGAGTTGTAAGTTCATCCCCCAACAAAATTCTGGTTGGGATGGAGGGGATCAAAGCATTAAAGCATAGGAATGTTTGTCTTGCCATTTTTATTATTAATAATTGCATTAATTTTAATTAATATGCATTACAGTGGCATAACTCTTCTTGTACAAGAATATATTAGAGGCTACCTTCATTCATCTTTCTAGCCAACCATACGATTAAGGACAGAAACTATTTTATCTCTCAAAATTCAGTAAGCACTTCATACTAATAACAATGAAATTTATTTGATGCTTATTTATTGGGTAGTATGTATTCCCAATTTGTTTTCTAAGTACTTAGTTTTTTAACGTATTTAATCCTTATAACAACTAAATAAAGTAGTTTGAGAGCCTCCATTTTCAATCTGTGTAAACTATCAATAGATTCAAGGAGTCCGTCTTATCTAATTTACTACTTCATTGACTTACGGGCGGAAGGATTCAGTGATTATCAAGTATTAAAGTAGAAAGGATAGCTTTTTCTGAACAATGCAAGAAAAGCTGAAAAGGCAGAATATGATGACATTTACACTTAACAGCCTTAACATAGGACCTTGCACATAGTAAGTGCTAAAATGTTTGTTGGAGCACTTACAGATTCTATGCCCATGCATGGTTTGCCTTTACTGACTTTATTTATAAAAAGAGGACCTTTAATGTTAGTGTTCTAACAATTCAAGGAAAAAACTAGCAAAACCTCATCATTCTCTAAACATCTTAGCCATGTTTATGTATAGCACCATCTGGTATTTGTCATTTACTGCTTTGCAAAGTTCGTTGTCTGTTTGTTTGTATATAATCCTTCTGTCTTTAACTAGATTATAGCTCCTTGATGACAGGGATTGTGTGTTATTGTTTATCTCTCACTGTGCCTATACTCATGCCTGTACTTAATTAATTTTTAGCAATTTGAATAACTAAAAATAAAGTAACTTTTTTAAACTGTCAGCTTTCAAAGAGTTGACAGAAACCAACTATCTTGTAGTTATAGTGATTTTTTTTTTTTTTTTTTTTTTACTCCTGTTAATTGATGAAGCATTTCACAGCTCCAGGAATTTTAGAAATACGTGGAGACCATGCAACCAAGGCCCTGAACTTTATTTTTTATGGTCATATGGGGATTTATGCTTATTACCTATAATACTACAAACAAGTGCAAACAAGTGGTATCTTCCAGCACAATAGCACTTTTTTTTTTTTTTTTTTTGAGACTGAGTCTCACTCTGTCGCCCAGGCAGGAGTGCAGTGGCACAATCACAGCTCCCTGTAGCCTTGGCCTCCTGGGCACAAGGGATCCTCCCACCTCAGTCCCCCACCCCCATTCCCTGAAGAAGCTGGGACCTCAGGCATACACCACCACACCCAGCTAATTTTGCACTTTTTGTAGAGATGGGATTTTGCCCTATTGTCCAGGCTGGTCTTGAACTCCTGAGCTCAAGCAATCCTCCTGCCTCTGCCTCTCAAAGTGCCAGGGTTACAGGCATGAGACACTGCCCCTGGCCTAGCACTCTAAATAAGTTTGTTTGTCATGGAGGAATTATAGTGGAAACTAGCCTCCAATTTAGACTTCAGCAAATGTGTGTAGTGTAAGAGTTTATAATTTTTTTCATTATACAATAAAATCAGTACTGAGAATAAAATATTTGCAAGTCATGTATCTAATAAGACACATATTCAGAATATATACAGAACTCTTATAATTTAGATTAAAAGGTATTTTACTCAGCTAATGAATGGTTAAATTATTCATATTGACCTTTCTCCAAAGAACATATACAAATGTCCAATAAACACATGAAAAACTGCTCAATATCACTAGTTATTAGGGACATTCCAATCAAAACCACAATAAGATACCATTTTAGACCCACTGGAATGGCTAAAAAAAAAAAAAAAAAAGGAGAGTAACATAGTGGAAGAAATTGAAACCCTCATACATCGCTGGTCTGAATGTAAAGCTTCCATGGAAATCTTTTTTCTATTTCTCAGAGAGTTAATCACGATTTACCATGTGATCCAGCAATGCCACTCCTATGTATATGTCCAAAAAATGACAACATATATCCAGGCAGAAACGTGCACACCCTGTTCTTAAGCAGCATTATTTATAGCCTTCAAAGAATGGAAGCAACACAAATACCTCCTAACTGATAAATGGATAAACAAATGTGTCATGCCTATGTAATGAAATGTCATTCAGTCTTAAAAAATAATGAAGCACTGCCGTATGTTACAACAGGAATAAGACATTACACAAAGCAAAAGAAGCCAGACAGAAAAGGCTACATCTTACATGATTCCATTTATACAAAATGCCCAGAATAGGAAAATTAATAAAAGCAAAAAGTAACCTGGTGGTTGCCAAGAACTGTGGGGGAACAGCCACCAGGGGTGACTGGTAATAAGTATGGGGTTTCTTTTGGGGGTAATGAAAATGTTCTGGAATTAGATAGCAAAGATGGTTGCACAACTGAATTGTACCACTTTTAAAGGGTAAATATTCTGGCACGTGAATTGCATTCTAATAAAGCTGTAATTTTTGTTCTAATTGTGAAGCAAATGATTAGGGAAAAAGTCTAGAAATCCTTTTTAGTGGGGACGATAGTGGAAAAAATTAGAGAAAATTTGTTCTAGAGATTACTGAAAGCTGGTTTTGATCTTTGTTTTTTTTTTTTACTGTGTGCTTCCTAACATTTTATTTTGATGATTAAAATTTGAATAAAATGAGAAAAAATATCAGTACGTTCCACAAATCTTCTGTGATATATGTATTTCCTTTTATTTTCCTGGTGTCATTAAATAATGTTAGAATTCATTTTGAGAAATCAAATTTAATCCTGTCCTAACTATTGGTAATAAAACTTCTCTATTCCTTCTTTTTTCTTCAGGCGTCTCAATAATAATGAATTTACCGTGTTGGAAGCCACAGGAATCTTTAAGAAACTTCCTCAGTTACGTAAAATGTAAGTCACTTGTTAGCTATTTTTTTTATTTCTGTAGCATTTTTTGTGTTCATTTCAGTTAAGTTTCTTAGAAAATTAGAAAATATTAAAAATCCTGGGAAATTTCCCTATGATGACTACCTGTGACATGAATTTAGGGTAATCTCTGCAAGGGACTTTTCTGTGTGTTCAACAGTGTCAATCACATTTTCTGTAGCAGAGCCTAAGCATCTTACTTTAACTCAGACAGCTGGTCTGTTATGTGGCCACAGCAGGAATCCAGCAATCTAAGCACATTAAAATGGGTTCAGTAATGTTTTGTAACTTCCTTTACTATTCCCCAAACCATGCTGTTATTTTTTTTTTTCATGTCAACTATTGGACTTTTTTACTTCATTAAACTTTCATTAGAAGATAGTCAAAATTAATGATTGGTAAACTGGCTTGATAGCTCATCTGTGTTACTACATGTCCACAACTCATATTTTAAAATAAGTTCATAAGCTCAGCAGTTTCAGCAACACTCAGTGGGTTACTCCATGCCCCTGGGGAGGTGTGACAGGGAGACAGGACATAGGTCAATAGCATGGGACCAATGGAGCACCCTCACACATGCAGAAACATCAGCATCGGCTTGCTTTAGCTGTGTGTCCACATATGTAACTGGCCCATAGTCACATAGACTGTAAGTTACCAAACAGACTACTTGTACAGATGGCATCCATATTAGGCTACCTCCCAAATGGTTTCTGATATCTTAATTGCCCTCCTTTTTCACTGTTATGAAATGTACTTTCTTTTTAGCTATAAGATGATTTCCCATGCAACAAATATTTATTAAGAAGCTACTATGTACAATTCTCTCAGAGAAATTAAAATACGTGTAAAAATGATCCTTATTTGGGGGACACTCCTGGTCTTGGAGTGATCAGTGAGAAAGAGGAAGAAAAAGCCTATAGACGGTTGACCTCAACTAGATACTCTTGCCTTCTGGCAAGCATTGTAGTAGTTGGTATCATACGTAATACTGACAGTTAATTTGGTTGTTTCAACACATTATTACATGAGACATTCTTCTGGGAATAAACTCATATTCAAATACATTCCTGATGCTATATATAAAACGCTAACAAATTTTAGCCCATCTATCTCTACCTAGTTGCCTTCTTTTAGTCATTAATTCATTCGACAATTTTAATCAGGGATTTTTTTTGAAAAGTTTCTTGTTAGGTTTTCTAGATGGCATAAACGTTTGTGTAACCCAATACCTGATCTCAAGAATTTTATACTCCTGGGGCCCCTTGGAGAGTTTGACATGAGTCCCGCTGGCATTTTTTACCATAGACATTCCTTCTTAGTATTATTGTCCCTTTGTCTTGATGGTGTAAGGAAGTGGAATCTTTTCAGAGCCCTGGCAGTGCTGGGCAGTGAAAAGTTGGAAAATTTGGATCATTAGAAGAAAATGATCAACTGTGTTTCAATTCCCTCCTTATTAGAAATTATTTAAAATCTTTGTTCCAACAACTTTTATTTAGAAACTTTAGCAACAATAAGATCACAGATATTGAGGAAGGAGCATTTGAAGGAGCATCTGGTGTAAATGAAATACTTCTCACGAGTAATCGTTTGGAAAATGTGCAGCATAAGATGTTCAAGGGATTGGAAAGCCTCAAAACTTTGTAAGTATTTGTACTTGTATTGCAGTTCTTCTACCAAAGATTGCAGCTCATTGTTCATTATAATCCTGCGAGAGAGAAACACCTCCTACTTTTACCCACCCCACTACCTCTATCTCTTTCACATTCTCTCTGTTACACACACATACACACACTGCTACACACACACACACATATCGTGAATGCAAATGGTCCCTTACCCCAATATTCCTGCCTTCGATGTGTGTTACACACACATACACACACATGCGTGCATGTATTGTGAATGCAAATGGTCCCTTACCCCAATATTCCTGCCTTTGATGTGTGTTACACACACACACACACACACACGTATTGTGAATGCAAGTGGTCCCTTACCCCAATATTCCTGCCTTCGATGTGTTGATAGCAGATGATTAGGGGCATCCCCCATGGCTTCTGTCTCCTCTACAAAATAGATCATCCTTGTTCCAGTGCTTATATGGGTCTGACTACCCTGTCCTGCCTCAAAATGGTCATTTTATTTGTTTGTCTTCAAACACCTCTCTATACTATACTTCCTCTTGGCTCAATGACTGTAAGCTTTAGAATCTCCTTGAATCTCTGCAGTAGAATAATTCTAACAGCTTATCTGGAGACTACTGTTTTTTGTCCCTGCAAGGTCTCAGTGTAAAAGAAAGACAGGCTGGTGATATATCTTCCACTGTTTTTTCAAAGAAAACATGCTAAGAGTTATGTCTACTTGCTCAGGGGTAGGGTGTTTGGGGGAAAAAATTATATATGTTTCCAAAGAGTTGTTGTCCAAGAAATATGGGGATTAGATTGAGGTATTTCAATCAAAACTACTTAACAACACTTTTGTATTACTTGAATTTTTCACGTGGCATACACACACACACACATATACACACATATACATTGTATCTATAAAGTATATAATTATGTTTGACAGAAGCGGTAGCCTAAAAATTGGAAGAAAGACAAACCAAACTCTGAAGCCTTTAGAAGGCAGAAAGGAAAATATTCGTAACCAAGAAGCAGTCCTTGGTAATTGTAGTGGGGAGTCTGTCTCCCGCCAAATCCACAATCCTGCCCCGCGCAGCCTGTGAGAGCCATGTATGACCAGTGGGCTGAAGGCTGAGTCCATTGTCTGCTCTTTATCAGATACGGAGGGAGAAGGGCATTCCCACAGCCAGCGAGATGTATTTATAGCATCCCAAATCCAAATCCCCACCCCCAAAGCCCTCCCTGCACCTAAGAGCAGAAGTGCTTTCCTTGTGTTTTGCAGGAATAGCCTGAAACCTGACCACCCAGCAGGACCAGTCTGGGACCTGCTGACCCATCGCAAGGGCTAACTTGGTGCCCTTTCAAAATGATAGGCAAACATTCAGTCAGCCTTGTGATGAAAGAGATACTGAGGACCAGGCGTGATGGCTCATACCTGTAATCCCAGCACTTTGGGAGGCCAAGGTGGGCAGATCACGAGGTCAGGAGTTCGAGACCAGCCTGGCCAATATGATGACATCTGGTCTCTACTAAAAATACAAAAATTAGCCAGGCATGGTGGTACACGCCTGTAGCCCCAGCTACTTGGGAGGCTGAGGCAGAAGAATCGCTTGATCCTGGGAGGTGGAGATTGCAGTGAGCCGAGATTGTGCCACTACACTCCAGCCTGGGTGACATAGTGAGATTCTGTCTCAAAAAAAAGAAAAGAAAAGAAAAGCAAGATACTGAGGAATATGTAGGAAGAGGATAGAAAAGAGACCACAGGTGGCTGCATCTAACCTTTTCCAGAGTTGTCTCAGGTAAAATACAATTATTGCAACAAGCAGAAGTCTCCCTTTTCACACAGCAGTTAAAAGACTTTCTTGATACTGGAACCTTCTCCTGGCAGGGAAGTACCTTGGAGTGGGAGGAAGGCAGTAGGCTGTAACTCCACCTGTACGCATGTGTTCAGGCAGCCATAATGAGCTTCCACAGACTGAATTGCTTACACAATAGAAACTGATTTTCTCATCATTCTGGAGGCTAGAAGTTCAAGACAGAGGTGCTGACAGGGTGGGTTTCTGATGAGGCCTCGCTTCTGGGCTTGTAGACAGTCACCTTCTCACTATTTCTTCAAATGAGTTTTCTTCTGTCCGCTCATAGGGAGAGAGAGTGAGCTGCCTGGTATCATTTTCTTCTTGTAAGGATGGCAGTCTATCAGAATGGGACCCACACAATCTCACTCAACCTTAATCACCTCCCTAAAGTGCCTCTTTCCAAATATAGTCATACATACATTCTGATAAATGTGTCATCAGGCAACGTTGCCGTTGTGCAAACATCCTAGAATGGACTTACACAAACCTAGATGGTGTGGCCTACCACACACCTAGGCTATATGGCACAGCCTATTGCTCCTGGGCTACAAACCTGTGCAGCATGTTACTGTACTGAATACTGTAGGCAATTGTTACTAACACAATGGAAAGTATTTGTGTATCTAAACAAACCTAAACAGAAAAGAACAGTAAAAAATATGGTACAAAATATTTAAAATACTACACCTGTGTAGGGCATTTAAGAATGGAGCTTGCAGAACTGGAAGTTTCTCTGGGTGAGTGAATGAGTGAGTGGTGAGTGAACGTGAGGGCATAGGACATTACTGTACACTAACATAGGCTTTATAAACACTGTACACGGCCTGATGCGGAGGCTCACACCTGTAATCCCAGCACTTTGGGAGGCTGAGGCGGGTGGATTACTTGAGGTCAGGAGTTCAGGACCAGCCTGGCCAATATGGTGAAACCCCATCTCTACTGAAAAATAGAAAAATTAGCCAGGCATAGTAGCAGGTACTTGTAATCCCAGCTACTCAGGAGGCTGAGACAGAAGAATTGTTTGAACCTGGGAGGCGGAGGTTGCAGTGAGCAGAGATCGCACCATTGCCCTCCAGCCTGGGTGACAAGAGTGAAACTCCATCGCAAAAAAAAAAAAAAAACAAAAACAAAAAAAAAAACAAAACACTGTACAACTGTACACTTAGGCTTCACTAAATTTATTTTTTAAATGTACAAACATTGTTCAGCTGTATAAATTTTTTTGCTCTTATATTTATGTAAGAATTTTTTTATTTTCTGTTATTTTCTTTATTCTTTTCTATTCTTTAAATTGTTTGATTTACTTACTTTTGCATTTTTAAACTGTTTTGTTAAAAACTAAGAAACAAGCACATACATTAGCCTAGGCTTGCCCAGTGTCAGGATAATCAATATATCAATATTACTGTCATTTCCCTCCACGCCTTGTCCCAGTGGAAGGTCTTCAGGGGTAATAACATGCAAGGAGCTGTCATCTCCTAGGATAACAATGCCTTCTTCTGGAATAGCTCCGGAAGGACCTGCCTGAGGCTGTTTTATAGTTAACTTTTTGTTAATAAGTAGAAGTACACTCTAAAATAACGATAGTATAGTAAATACATAAACCAATAATATAGTTGTCTATTGTCATTATGGAGTATTATGTGCTGTACATAAGTGTTGTGCTATACTTTTATACAACTGGCAGCACGATAGGTTTATTTATACCAGTATCACCACGAACATATGAGTAATGTGTTGGGCTATGGCATTATGATGGCCATGACATCTCGAGGCAAAAGGAAATTTTCAGATTCCTTGCAATCTTATTGGACAACTTTCGTATAGCTCTGCTTGACCAAAATATTGTTCTGTGGTGCATGACTGTACGCTCACATTTGGGGGTTAGGGCTTCAAAATGCGAATTTGAAGGGGACACGGTTCAATCCGAAACAGCACCTCAAGGAACTTATCAAAGTATTTCTTCTTGTTTTGTTTTTCATTCACAGGACTGCCCCTGTGAAAAGTTATCTAAATTCCACTTTCTCCTTTCATTATATTTCTGTGGATGTTTTTGAAGTGCTTACGTTTTAGCACCTGAGACAGATATTCACTGACTCCCTCCTTAATCTAATTATGTTCCAACGAGTGTCATAGAGCAGTTTAGAACCAAACTCAGGGTAGTCAGTCCTAGAATAGTTTTATCTGAACATACCTATTCTTGGTGTCTTTTGTCTTGGAGCTATGAAGATTTTGAGAGCACATTTCCATTCCCCCTAGGCTTCTTAACCCTAATAGGCCACTTACTAGTTCGTATACATATTTCAGCCAGTCATTGAATTCCTTGACAATACAGGTGAAATTTGTGCATATGTGTGCTTATGGATTTTTCTAGCAACAGAGATCAAACTTTTCTCTTTTTTTAAATTTTTATTTATTTATTTATTTATTTATTTATTTTTTGAGACGGAGTCTCGCTGTGTTGCCCAGGCTGGAGTGCTGTGATGCTATCTCAGTTCACTGCAAGCTCCGCCTCCTGGGTTCATGCCAGTCTCCTGCCTCAGCCTCCCGAGTAGCTGGGACTACAGGTGCACACCACCACGCTCGGCTAATTTTTTTGTATTTTTAGTAGAGACTGGGTTTCACTGTGTTAGCCAGGATGGTCTCGATCTCCTGACCTCGTGATCTGCCTGCCTCGGCCTCCCAAAGTGCTGGGATTACAAGCATGAGCCACCGCACCTGGCCCTCAAACTTTTCTTCAACTTCCCCCAGGGGCATGTGACTCCAGCAAGATTAAGATCCAGTGCTCTTCATCATTTATGACAAAGGAAAGCGCTGATAGGAATGCTTTTCTGTTGTGCATTTGTTTTCTAACATAAAACGATCCCTTCATAAGGAAAGCATCATCTTTTCTTCTTATCTGTGACTTCGCAGACTGCAAATGTTTGTATTTCTTATTTATTATGGGGCAATCTAGAATTTTAAAGTGACACTTTGTTTCTTTATTTTTACCTGTCTTTTTCACATTCTTCAATATTTTAGTAGCCAACTTATGTTTAGAAAAATTAAGGAATACTTTAATTTTTCAGGAAATCTGAATACGATTTATGGCAACTATTCGTATACTCATAACTATTTTCACATGGGACTTTGAGCTTTTTGTTCAGTTTTTAAGCCAGACAAATAAATAATTAGCAAAGAATTGATAATTGAGCCAAAACTTTAGCAGTAACAAGGAAATGACAATAGTGTTAATCCTATTAATGACAATGACTAAAAAAAAAAAAAAAGTATTTTTTTCATGGTAAACCTTTTTAAACTTTATTGTGGATATGGGATCTGTTACCGTTGCCTCTTTTTAAGTTCTCAACTTAAAACAATGAGCTAATTTTCATAAATGAAATTATTCGTGTAGTCTTTGTAGATATTCTGTCCATTTTGGCGCCCCCAGCCCATGTTTGACATTGACTCAGTCCCTGAGATGCCCTCAGTTCTTCATCTGCAGTGGCTATTGATTCTTTTCCGCCTCCCTTCTGTTCAACCTCAATGTAATACTGCCCTGAATACACAAATCACAGGGCTCCAAGGACTCAGAGAGCTGTAGGTGAATTAGGACATTATGCAATCATGCAAACATAATTGTAGCATCAAAGGAAAACATTCTTCCCTCATCGTGGGATTGTAAATCCATGCCTAGACTCACCGTGCCTTTTGTAACTGAGATTAATCATTGGCAACTCAAAGCATTTTATTCTTGCAAGATATTCCCAGTATATATTCATAGCAATATCTAATAGCAAGAGAACACTTTTAAAAAGTAGTAATGAATGCTACATATTTGCAAGGATCATTTTGATCCTCAGATAGGCAAAATTGATTGCCTGATGCTTTGTCTCCATAACAATGTCCTTTTTTCCCCTCAGGATGTTGAGAAGCAATCGAATAACCTGTGTGGGGAATGACAGTTTCATAGGACTCAGTTCTGTGCGTTTGCTTTCTTTGTATGATAATCAAATTACTACAGTTGCACCAGGGGCATTTGATACTCTCCATTCTTTATCTACTCTGTAAGTATGAAAAATAGCCTTTATGTATTACTTGAGCCATTTATTATATTTGTTAATGTATTTAATGTATTATTAAGCATTTCATTAAAATGTGATCAAGGGTTTTAGGACTTAAAAAAGGACAAACTTATTCACATCAAATTTATTTAAATTTTTTTAAAAATATTACCTACTATCTTACATTAAATTTTAACAAAAAATTATAGTATTGTTCAGTGAATTATTTTTCATAGTGATATGATCAATGATGTAGCTTAATTCCAAATTTTAGAATTATTATAACTTGATAGTGCTGCATATAAAAGAAATGTTATAGATTTTTGCCAGTATTCTCACATTGGAGCATTTTCAGTATAAGTATTATAAAAGGAGAAGTGATAGAGTTATTGCCAGCAAACTTGGTCAAAAGGATCAGCTGGACACAGTGGCTCATGTCTGTAATTCCAGCACTTTGGGAGGTTGAGGCGGGCGGATTACTTGAGGTCAGGAGTTCGAGACCAGCCTGGCCAACATGGCGAATCCCTGTCTTTACTAAAAATACAAAAAAAAATTAACCGGGCATGGTGACACGTGCCTGTAGCCCCAGCTACTTGGGAGGGTGAGGCAGGAGAATTGCTTGAACTGGGGAGGGGAAGGTGGCAGTGATCCAAGATCACGTCACTGCACTCCAGCCTGTATGACAGAGTGAGACTGCATCTCAAGGAAAAAAAAAAAAGAATCATTCGAAATGACAGGAAATATATTAGGATGACCAGATCAAAAATAAAAGCTGTTTACTAGAGGGGATCTACTATGATATTAGCAAAATATTGAAGAAATAGGTTGAGCCAATACAAGAGAATATTTTTGTAGACAGCTTAAAAATAAAGAGTATTTGTAGGCCTATACACAGAATTCAAGAAATGTAAATAAATAAATAAATAAATAAAATTTAAAAGCAAAAAAAGCCACACACCTCCAAACAATGTATTTCAGGTCTCTTATATGTCAGTATCTAAAAAGCAGCATTTGAAATTATTAATTATCTAACTGATAAGATTTCTCAGTAATGGTGGCATGCAAATATACTAATCTAACTTAAAAGGAGGGGAATAAAGATAGAGAAAAAAAGTTCGTAGCTCAAGTCAGTGAAGAAATAATTTGAGAGAAGCATCCATCCGTCAGTAAAGTACTTAATCCTCTTTTTGCATAAAATGTGACATTTTACATCAAGTGACTAATTTGCGCATATTAAAGATGGCATGTTTATAAATAATGAGATTGTCAATAGGTTTATGCTGAAGTGGTGAGATGCCAAAAGTATTGAAATTTGTAGAAGTAAATTCATTTTTATAACTGGCATTTAATCAACTCAGCTGTCAGTTTAGATGGGAAACCTATTCTCTAGAGCAAATAAGAGATGGAAATCTCGAGATGACAAATTAATGAATTAGCTGTTGTCAGGTTAAACTCAATAATATAAGGTAATCAGCCTTCATCTTTATATTAAATTACTGCATTATCATTGCAAAGTTTGACAGCAAGTCAGATTTCTGACAAGTTTAAATTATTTCTAAATGAAATATCTATCAGGATCCACTGTATAAACCCCAAATTCTACCTTACCTTATTTTTTGCATGAAATCATGTGAAGGATTACCTTATGTAAAAGTGTTGTTACTGCTTAAGTTCCAAGCATAAATATTTTAGCAAAAAAAAAGTGCATCTCATATACTGCATGTGATTCTGAGTAAGAATGGGGACTGGGAATACAAAGAAGAAGGAATCATTCCAGCGGAAATAGTGTGGAGAAGGGTAGCTGGGGTTTTGAGAAGGAAGAAGATGAAACCCCAGACTAAACTGTGCATTGTTTGCCTGTGGCTCTTAGAAACCTCTTGGCCAATCCTTTTAACTGTAACTGCTACCTGGCTTGGTTGGGAGAGTGGCTGAGAAAGAAGAGAATTGTCACGGGAAATCCTCGATGTCAAAAACCATACTTCCTGAAAGAAATACCCATCCAGGATGTGGCCATTCAGGACTTCACTTGTGATGATGGTAAGAAATCCTTGTCAATTCTTTGATTGTCAGGCATTCACATGCTTGTTCCGATGCAGCTTTGCACAAATCTACAGCATAGTTCAGCTCAGCAAATAATGATCATGTATCTTTTGCTTTGTTGTTTGGGTTCTGTTTTAGTGCCGGGACACTTACTTTCTTAGACTTGCCTTCCACATTTGAGTCTACTTGATGTGCATTTCAGAACATTTTAGATTTCTAGTTTCCAACTTGTGGTTGGTCTTATTTATATAGCTTCATTTGAACTTTTCTTTGTGAGCCTAGGCATGTTTTTTAGTACCTACCATTTTCAAAGGAGAAGAGAAATTAACTTACAGAAGTTTTAGTAAATCTGACAAAAATACTAGTTGTCACTTTTTAATGCTCTTTCTATATCATCACATTTGATTCTCATATAGCCCTATCAGGTACATACAACAAGTTCTATTATTATTGCCAATGAACAGAGAGCTAATTTGAGCTTTATAAATGAGGGACCTAAACTTTTGAGTTAATATATTCCCTTATGTCTCTTCATGTCTGTTTCCGTGCTGTTTCTCTATAATTCACTTTACATTTACATATTCTAATTAAAAATATAATTTGTACAAATAACTATTTCCATTGTATTGGTAATTGTAATTACAGTTTACAAATTGCAAGCCATTTTCCAGAATTCTTCACTAGGCAGTCTGAAAACAGTGCTATATAGAACTTATGGTATCAATTAGTAAATACTGAATATCCCGTAAATAAATGATTATGTAGCTTAAGACTCTTGTGTTTGTTAAGTTAATTTAAAGGCATAAAATCCCTTCCAGCGCCTTCAAGACCACAAATCTTGGTTTTCCTGTATTTCCTCTGTGATTTAGGAAATGATGACAATAGTTGCTCCCCACTTTCTCGCTGTCCTACTGAATGTACTTGCTTGGATACAGTTGTCCGATGTAGCAACAAGGGTTTGAAAGTCTTGCCGAAAGGTATTCCAAGAGATGTCACAGAGTTGTAAGTAGAGCTTGTCTTTCTTTCCTTTTCTTTTTCCTTGATGATAAATGTTTCACACACCCAGAGGAATGGAGACCAAACAAAAGCCAGTTAATTATTATCCTGTAAAATGGTAAACAAGTAATGCAAAAGCTACTTTAGAGGCCCTTGGGAATTGCTGTGTGTGTGTGTGTGTGTGTGTGTGTGTGTGTGTGTGTGTGTGTGTTTATGCTATAAGATTTCTCAGTGCCTTTACTATGCTAAGGTGTACTATGACTCTTAAAGAAACAATGGTAAAATATAACGTATCTTTCACATTTATTTGTTCCTATACCCCTTTTCTCATGGAGCATCTTACAAGACTAATGGCCCATGGAATGCACTTTGGGAAATGCTTTATATTTAATTTACTTACAGTCTAGGATATTCTGTACAGGAAACTTTTTTTTTTTTACCTCTGTGACCCTTAGGAGAAAATTTTACCACATGGGATAAATAACTATCTGGTATATGGAAGAAACTAACATAATCTCTTCCCTTAAGAAGAGATGCTGCTTTTGGTGGCTTGAATCAAAGTCCTTCAGAACCTAAAGGGTATGGGACCAATTATCCTTGACATTTTCATAACTGATATTTAACCACAAATTATATGGCCAATATATACACATCTCGACCTTCTTCTGCACTGCCCATGCTGCCTTGGCTGCCTCATGCTACAATTGCAGAATGGAATTCATTAGAGAATATGCTGCCAGAATAATGATGCTTCCTTGCCCCATTCATTCCATTCCTTTGTCTCTAAACTAATGTCATATTCTGGATATCCTTGATCTGAATGCAGTTGAGTCACTTTGCCTGTTTATTTTTTATGTATTTGGAACTATGGATCAATAATGATTTAAACCCAAATGTAATTTATGCAGACATGTATCAGTTATTTGTGCAGATGCACACACGTATTCCAAATGAGCAGGTTTGACAAACTTTTGACAGTGTGCAACATAGGTAATGAGGTTCAAGGGCATGTCATTTCAATTTTTAAGGATCTTATTTTCAAATCACATGCAATTCTTTAAATCCTAAGTTTGATCCTGAATGGAACACTTAGAGGAAAAAGGCACAATCTTAGCACATGTGCACAGAACATGCCTCTTAGATTTGAACTGCTGTTAAGTGCTCAGGTCCTCTCTCACTACCAATCACATTGGTTAATCAACTGGAAGGACTGTTTTGTATGTACATGTGTGTAATTAGATATTTAATTCTTATGGCAATGTTTTTTATTTCAGAAGATCACATAGGGATATTCCGAAACCCTCCTCTGTGGGAAGGCTAGATGCATATAGAATATTCTGTGTCCACAGGACGGGGAACATCACACACCAGGGCCTGTCGTGGAGTCGGGGGATAGGGGAGGGATAGCATTAGGAGAAATACCTAATGTAAATGACAAGTTAATGGGTGCAGCAAACCAACATGGCACACGTATACATATGTAACAAACCTGCATGTTGTGCACATGTCCCCTAGAACTTAAAGTGTAATAAAAAATAAAAATAAAATATAAAGCAGAGATAGTTAAAATAAAAAAATAAAGAATATTCTGTGTCCAAAGCATTAATTTTAGGAGTACACCAATGAAGAACTTACACTCAGACCACCTTTGATGCTAAATCCCTTCTTCTACAATTTTAACTGGACTATGTATTGGTCACTTTACTCTATTCCCATTAAGTAACTTTAAACATTTCTTACTAAGCTCCGTTGGGCATCCTGCTTGGTTTATGCCCTGTGCTATCTACAGCATACTTCAACTATTCAAAAAGTTGAATTTTCAATCTATTTTACTACAAATTATTAAAAGGTAGTCTTTTTTTCTAAAGAAAGTTTGTTATAGAGATGAGAAAAATATTAACTCATCTGTTGCGAATTCAAGTTTTACCCCCTAGAGAGCTTATTCTTGTAACCTTACCGAGTCAGCAGAATCCTTCTTAGCAGTAACATATATGCATGCATTAGAAGAATTTCATATGTGTATTACATTAAATAATTAAAGACTTTGGCAGAAATTAGTATTATTGGTGGGCTAGTTTGAACAAATGGTATCCATTATTTTTAATCAATTCCATATAACTTCCGCCTTAGATTATTTTACATATAAACATTCATAGCGCACATTCTGAATCTTTTTGACCTTCTGCTGTGTTTTCTGGAATAAAGGGAGAGTGCTGAACTATATAGGGTGATGCTTCCCTCTAGTGGTATCAAGAAAAACTTAAGTATATGAAAGAAAAAAATGGAGAGGGGTCGAAGAAGAAATATCAAGTCAGAAAATTTAGGTAGACATGATGAGTCATAACATAGACCCAATTATTTATCAAACATTAATTATATTTTCTTATAACTAGTGCCTTTTATATCATTGTTTTTATTTTGAAATATTAGGAATAAATTATCATCCTAGGCAACTTCTCAGCTACTTCTATATCCAGAAAAAATACCAACTTCAACCTGGAATCTTGAAATGGACCACATTGGGTAGGAGGGGCCACGTGTTCAATGTCCCAGAAGTGTTTGTGGGCACATCTATAGCCAGATGGCCCCAGTTTCTGAATGACATTTGTACCCTTCACCATTTATGTTCTAGGAAAAACAGCCTTGGAAGGAGATGAAATTTATTTTCCTTATTGTGACATAATAGATATAACTTCAGGCATTCGACTATCTTTGTGTCCTGCCAGTTAGCCCAAAGCCTATTTTCTGATTATTCTTCTGATTCTAATAAGAAGGGGAAAGTTTACTTATATATGGTTATTTGATTATTGCTGTTACATATATATATATATGTAACTTAAACCTAATATGTTCAAATCCCCAAATATGCCTTTAATGTGTCCATTGTTATTCACTAAGTGTACTGACATATATTAAGGCAGCAATGAGTGGTCTTGGCCATAGCAGCAAGGTTTTGTTACTAGTTAATGAATTTCATGGTATTGTGTCCACATAAAAACAAGCAAACTGGAGACTGACCAAAAGTATGGTTAATTGAATGAACCTCCTTGCTCGCACACAGATGGCTAAATGCTGGGCTTGCCTTGTTAGATAAACCACAAAGAACTGGACTCGTGGACAACTCTGCTTTTTTTTTCTTTACTTCTCTTAAATAATAATCCATGCTTGGAACATGACATCTTAAAGCAAAAATTGCCAAGGGGTTCCTTGCCTCAGTTAAGAGTGAAGTACTGTTTACTGATTTTATTCAAGGCCACCATTACTTTGTAATAAGATAATATCGTTCCATTGTTTTTAGGTATCTGGATGGGAACCAATTTACACTGGTTCCCAAGGAACTCTCCAACTACAAACATTTAACACTTATGTGAGTAACATATTGCACTTTTCTTTGACTTACTCTATTTCCAGAAAATGGGGATGGCAAGGGACAGAAGACATAGTGAACCTTTCAGATAATATAAATCATTCACAGTTAGATGCTTCCCTCCTTGCTCGTTGCAGTTCTGGACCCCTGGCTACATCTTCATTGAATATCAATCAGGCGATGGAGTGTCTTAGCAAGAGGTCCTCCTCTATTCAAAAAAGCACAAATACGACAAAGTCTGAGTAGTCAGAGAATTATGAAAATGTACAAACCTGCGGATTTTTATTGATAATGAATATGGGTTATTTTATGACAAACTAAGGAAGGAAAGATAGAAAACGATGTCTTTATTCTTGACTTTGAGCAAAAGATGGTAGGTGGTAATGACTTTCCCAAAAACATAAATGTAGTTTATTATGTTTGTTTCTTATACAAAGCATTATTAAATAAGTTATGGGTTTACAGTATTAAAATGTATTTTAGAAAATCCATATATATTCATGTAGTGTTTAAGTAAACTTGACAAAGATACTAACATTTTGAGTATAAATTTCAAAATTTTGATTTTTTAGCTTAAAATAACATCTCTTTTTTTATTAACGTAAACAACTTTTGACAACCCTTAAGTTGTAAATACAGGAAGATATTTAAATATACAAACATTTGATCTAGTTACATGCACAATGTTTAAAAATTGATATAATCTTTTACATATAATACTGTACTTTTAAAGTAGCCTTATTGGTAATTGAGAAAACTTTTCAGAACACAAAAAATCGGGAAAAAGATAGCAGATATTAATAGAAAGTACCGTATCATTTGTTTAAGTCTATCTGATTTTAGAGTAAATATTAGTAGCGTAAGAAGCAGATTACTAGTGTTCCTAGAATTAGAAGGTTTATTTCTAAGTGAATTCTACAAACCTAAGTAGCAAAAAATATTACATGCTCCAGTGTAAACTAGGTACATTGAAGCTAGTTAAAATTGCTGCTGATCACTTCCCTTGAAAGTATGGGTAAATCAAACACTTTTTAGAAAGGAAATAGGACTTTTTAAATGACAAATGATTAAATAATGGAAAAAGATATCCTCTAAGATGTCTCGTTCTGCTTCTAGTTATTTATTTGGTAGCAGCAAGAACTGATTACATACATTTTGTTCTGTTAAATAAACCATTAAATTGCTGCAATTTCTAAAGGGTCACTTTAGCAGAATTGGGTCATTTGTGGGACAGCATGTGAATACTTTCAAGCCAGTTCGAAATGACAAATGAGGATTTGTGGATCCAGCTAGTGACTCATGATACAACTCTAGGCAAGTTACTTCTGCTAATACAGATACTTTTATTTTTAAAATTTAGGAATAGTTCTTCAGCAGTTAAAAATATGAGTATAAAGCTCCTCTCAGATTCTTAACATTTTCACAATTTCGTGGGTCCATTTTACTGACATTTTGATATTTTAATAAAGGAATAGATTATCCTCAGCTTTTCTGTATCTTCCATTTATTCATATATTTTGCATTTTGCTTCAGAAAAAAATTAGTGAATATATTTAGTTATAAATGGTGAATATATATTAGTATTACATATTGTATATATACATTTTAATATATTTTTACATATATAGTGTGTGTATATATACACTATATATATAATGAGAATAAGATCAAGTTCATGAAATGTAAATTACGACCCATAGCACAAACTATACATATAAATAGCCATTTAACATTGGTAAAAATTCAACGTCTCTCCCATTTGCTTAACATTCATTAAACAAATATTTATTGAGGACCTACTGTGTGACCATGACTCAGCCAGGGGCAGGAACACAGACGTTTTTATTGATGGCATTTTGAATGTAATTAATCAGGGGTTCTTTCAGTGATCAAATTTGAGTCTGTGTATCAGTGAACATATGTGTCAATGAGGGTAAAGTATGTGTATCTGATAGGACTTTTGATGATAAGGGTTTATTTCCCACGGGCAAAATTTTGTCTATTGCAAGTCACCTCCAAGGAAGCTCTCTGTAAAATATCAAAAGCCTTATGGAGATGGGAGCAGAGGGATAAGGGAAAATAAACTCTACTCTGAAGCTGCTACTCTGAAGTGAACCAATCCCTTGCACGTACACTACATGCTAAAGCAATGCATATATATATATATATAATCCTAATTTCAAAACAGTGAGGTGTAAATAATCATGAATAACATTGCAGTCTACTCCAGTGGGTCATTCACTGTTTTATTGTTTTCAGATAACAGCTGAATGCTAACAATACTGCTATGACTATGAATAAGAAGACCCTTCTCCTTCTAAGAATCACTAATATTTTCATTTCTGTGGTTAATAGTGTACTCCATTTCTTTTTCTCTTTTAGAGACTTAAGTAACAACAGAATAAGCACGCTTTCTAATCAGAGCTTCAGCAACATGACCCAGCTCCTTACCTTGTGAGTGTGAAAGTGTGGTACTGAGTATTCATTAATTCATTAGACAAAAGGCAGTCTCTAGATGCTGGACATTGCTATTGAACAAGACAGTCTCTACCCTCAAGGAATGTTTCTATTGGGAGAAACAGACAAAACCACAATAGGTGAACAAATGTAGATATTAGAAAAAGTATTGCGTTCCATAAAAAAAAAAAAAAAGAATAATTTATGTTTGTGGGGGGCTTAGGGGAGATCCCTAAGATAGGGAAAATCCACCTTAGGGAAGGGACAACTGAGGCACCAAAGTTGGGCAGGAATAGGCAGAGGAAAGCATTCTAGGTTGTATTTAGGAAATAAGTATGTTGTGTTAGGGAGACAACACACAAAAAATAACAATATATTGTGTTTTAACACTGTCAGTTAATAAGATGCTTTAATAAGCCTTAACTGCTTTATTTTGGAAGTATTTGGCCATTTTTGGATTTCTGAATAAAACAAATTGACATATGTATGCTTTCAGAATTCTTAGTTACAACCGTCTGAGATGTATTCCTCCTCGCACCTTTGATGGATTAAAGTCTCTTCGATTACTGTAAGCATCTTGTATTCAACAAAATATCTCTTTTCTCAGAGATCTGAGTTTGGGGTTGTCTTTTTAAGGATGTAACTGCTTTGTTGATTCTTGGTGCTTGAAGATACCTGCATGAGGATTTATTATAAATTAGGAAATAGAAAAATCATTTCTTACAGTATCATTGTCCAACAGCTTTGCTTTGGACAATATAACTTCCTTTTTAGTAATACTGATTGTTGTTATAGTCATTTATTTGATTATATGTAACATTAAGACATATGGTTTATATAGTTTCAATTAACTTTGAAAGAAACTTTCAAAATTAATTTGAGAAACTTTCAAAATTAATTTCTTTAGAAATTACATAGTACATGAAAACATTTTTACTATAAAAATGTACTTTAAAATATGTGAAATAAAACATGATCCTTGATCCTACTCTTCTACCTCAGAATTAACAGTTTGATGTGCTCTCTGGTCCTTTTTCAGATGCATTTTTTTCTATTCTAATAGATGTATGCCCATGGCTATATAGCTTTTAAAAGCCACAAATATTAATAGGATCTGTTTTTGTTCTGCCATTGTCTATTTTTGTTTAACATATGCTTTTGAACATTTCTAATCTATTATATATATGAATAAAAATATATAAGAATAGAATAGATATATATTTATACATATATATAACTCAACTGTTTAACTGGTAGAGACTGTTCTATTGGTGGGAGGAACCAGAACTGACTCAATTAGCCTCATCTTTACTATGATTTGGTTTAATTTCAAATTTTAATGAGTACTATACAGTACTCTAATGAACATCCTATACATTTCCTCTTGGTGCAAATGTGCTGGCATTTCAGCAAGAATTTAGGGTGTGTGGGAAGGTACTGTCAAGTATATTGGAAGGATTCCAAAAGTAACTGTCTTGTTATTCCCCAAAAAAAGACTTTGTCCATTTAGAAGTTTATTTTTCCACCAGCTATTTAATAGAGTACCTTTTTCAAAACACTCTTGCAAACATTGAATATTATTTATTCTTTTATTTTTGTCTATATGACAGATTGAAAGTTATTCTGCATTCCTGTCTTAATTTGCACTTCCAATTAGTAGAGCATTTGAGTATATTTTATTTGTTTACTAAGCACTTGTGCTTTTTATTCTAATGAGCTTGATCTATCATTTCCCCATTTTCTGTTGGATACTTTATATTTTCCTTATTAATGTAGGTATCTTTATGCATCTACTACTTGACTCTATGCTTGCTGGGGTTTTTCTTAATGAAAGAATTAATCCTTATATCTTATATAAGTTGCAAATATATATTATTCTATTTCTTATATGGAATATTTTATTGTTTGGATATATTTTATGTTGTCAAAAATTTCTGCCTCTTTTCCTTGATGGTTTCTGGATTTTATACTGAGCCTTTGAGAGCCTTCTTCACTCCACATTTATAAAAGGGAGATCTTCTTTATTTTCTTTTAATACATTTTTATTTTTACATTTAATTCTTCATTCTGGAATTTATTTTGCACACATAATGTGAGGTGGAAGTCGTTTGCTTTCTCAGGTATCCAGTTGTACCAAAACTGTTTATTTTATAGACCGTCTTTTCTGCACTGATTTAAAATGTTTATTATAAACTAAAGTCTCAGAATTTCTCTGGAGTCTATGATTTCAGAAATATAGGAAGTTTAATTTTTCTTTTTCTTTCTTTTAGTTCTCTGCATGGAAATGACATTTCTGTTGTGCCTGAAGGTGCTTTCAATGATCTTTCTGCATTATCACATCTGTGAGTACCTAGTTTATGAATATAGGTTTAGGGTCAAACCTTTCCTAATGAGTGATTAGGAGCATTCCTCTGCCAGTTATTTTATTGTAACATCAAAAGATGTAATTGGTTTCATCTTTAAAGAAAATGTGAAGATTTTCAAACTGGATATGATGCCCTCTACAAGATGGCTTTAATTTTCCTTTCTGGCTCTTATTTTTCATTAGTCGAATTATCTTTGCTTAGCTAAACATGTCTCTTCTACAAATATGGCTCTCCAACTTTACTAGCCCATGCTTTTTCTCTCATTATTTTCTGATTCTAGAATATCAGCTCCCTTTCAATTGTCTATCCTAACCCTGCTTTTCTAAGTCATATCCCAAGTATCACCTTCTCTATGAAGCCTATCCTGATTTGCTCAAAATGGATTTACTTATTCAACTATGGCACCACGCAAAAATAAATTCAACATGGTTCGAGACTATAGTTTGGAAGTAAGACACAGCCAAATACTTAGATTGGGTGAAATGGCTTTTCCTTTGCGTTTTCTCTGATCACAACTTGTTTGTACCTCCATAGTTTTTGGAAGTACAATATAACCATTTGAAAATATGTGATAATTGGGGTTCAAAAAACTCATTTGGGTCAAATTCCATGATTTTATTATTACTAGGTGTAATGTTAAGATCATGGCAAACTTAGAAGGAAGTTCAGCCAGCAGCCTTAGGATCCAAAGCCTCCTTGGCTGATGCTGAGTTGGGTGCCTGGTGGCAACTATCTGCTTCAGCCTAAATAGCAATGTCAGTTGTGCCCCAGTTCCCTAGAAGAGATTGCCTGCCATATCCTCTCCTGCTTTTGCACTTCTCTCGAAAACCTACAAACTCCAAGAAGATACGAGTTTACAAAATTGAGAAAGGAATAATCATTTTTCACTCCAAAAATATACATATGATTGGAATTTTAAAATTTTCTGCCCAAAAGTCTATGTTTTTACATCTTCTTTGAATTGAATTGAAGATCCAGTAGTCAATCACATTATGTCTGCATTTGCCTTATAGAGTCTGTGTTATCAATTGACGTTTTGTACATCAGTCTATCAGACTGGTGCCTATTAATATTCCTTCCACTAAACTGCTGAAGTCCAGGAAGGCAGGGCCTTTACATTTTCGTGTTTGAGCCAAGAACCTACCTCTAAGCCACTCCTTTACAAACTCCATGGCTGCCACGTGCATGAGCTGCAATATGAAGGAAGCTACTAGCTCAGAGGTGCAGGGCTGCGGTGCCCTCAGGCAGAGAATGCAGGCTGAATGAGGAGGTAGCCGTTCTGCTAGTGTTATGGTCAGGCATCAGAAAAGGCTTCACATGAAAGGTGCTGCTTGAGCTGAGCAGAACTTCCCTTCTTGTTACCAGCCTCCTCCCGCAACAGTGAGAGCAAGTAGAGTCTTCCTTGTTCTGTGCCCTGCTCTGCCTTGCATTTCTTTTTTTTTCTTTATATATATATATATATATAAAGAAATTTTATATTTTATATTTTATTATACTTTAAGTTCTAGTGTACATGTGCACAACGTGCAGGTTTGTTTGTGCCTTGTCTTTTACCCCCTAGAGCATAAAGAGCTCTGCTTTTTCACTTTTCCCACTTCCTCCCCTGTCACAGCAAGGACTTAAATGGTGACAGAGATGAGATCAAATGACTAAAAAACATCATTTTGCTCATTTTTAATTTGGAAAGGTTTGAATCTGACATACATATGCAGGTAACATTCACTACATTCTGATTCTTAAACGGGGCATTAAAACTTCCACAGTATCGAGTATTATGATTCCACACACATATTTCAGGGGCTACCTAAAAAAAATAAGATAACTATCCTGACAGTAGACCTACAAGGTTTACTAGTTAGAAGCTAATTGTAAATCAGAAGTAAGCAGTTTTTAACTGCCATTGTATGCATCTATGGCTTCAATCCAAGCTTTATAAGGTTATGAGTCCAGGTCTCAGATTCTTAACCTGTAAAGTCAATTGTTAATTAAATGGACCTTATAAAGTTACTATTTAGGATAAAATGAAGTAATTCTTATAAATGGCTTATCCCAGCTCCTGCATATAGTAATAGTGCAATAAATGTTACCTATTACCTTGATTACTTTCCTGTCACTACTTCTAATGAACAACTGTAAAATGAACGACCTTGAAAAGGGACAGACAGCACCCAGTGCGGGTCCAGCTCAGCTCTGGTGAGCTAGCTCTAGACATCTTCAGTATTTTATGTTCTTTCTTTGTACTTACCTGTCCTTTATCTGCATCATTATTCCCAACCTTTCTTTCTACTTAACTCTAACTATCCTACACAGCTTAGACTTTCCTAACCACTAAGACTCCCAGAAAAGTTAATCTGTTGTTCACCATCATCTTGTAAATACTTCTCCTACATCACTTCTAATGAAACTTCTTTGCATCTGTGAGTATATCCCAATGCTAATGCTAATCTCCTCTGCAGCAGGGGTTCTTTGGAGGTAAGAATAATGCATTATTTATATTTGGGTCCTCAGAACTTTGCATTGTGATTTAAGTCATCAGTAAATAATTGGTGAATGAAGTATTAATGCACTCAGGGTGTGCTTACACTCAATATAAACATGTCTCTGAAAATATTAGGAGACCTTCTAAAGCAACATGAGTGTTAACACCAGTGACAACTCACTAAATCCCAGTGCACATCATTCAGGAAAATGGGGAATCCCCAGTGTCTCTATTTTTTGCTAAATTGTTATCCTCAATAAATCTATGGGGATTTTCTACTGAGCATCACTTTGAATTCTTTTGCCCTTAGGAAATAACAATACTTCCATACTTGTGTGTGTGTGTGTGTGTATGTGTGTGTGTGTGTATGTGTGTGTGCTTTTGTGGTGTTGTTTTTCCAGAGCAATTGGAGCCAACCCTCTTTACTGTGATTGTAACATGCAGTGGTTATCCGACTGGGTGAAGTCGGAATATAAGGAGCCCGGAATTGCTCGTTGTGCTGGTCCTGGAGAAATGGCAGATAAACTTTTACTCACAACTCCCTCCAAAAAATTTACCTGTCAAGGTATGGTTTTTAATCATTTGTATTTCTTTTAAGAATTACTATCTTAAGTGAAAAAGAAAAAGACAACTAATTGTCAATCCAAAGGTATGGTTGAAATGCCCAGTAAATGATTATTTTTTCAGCCCATGCTTGGACAAGACAGAGCAGTTACCTAAGGTGCCCAAGTAAAGAATCAGGCTTTTCAAATAAATCTCAGAAATAGTCCATTGGTAATGACCAAGTTTTCTTGAAAGTGTATCAAAAAATGTAGAGTTCACAATTTCTGGAAATTCCTTTCATAGCCTCTAACAAGTCAAATGTTTTGCTTTTGCCCTGTCTGAACATGTGCCCTGCTCCTAGGGCTGCCAGGGCCCTGTGGCTTCCTCATACCAGGTAAGGAGAAACAGGCCCTTCCCAGTGTTCAGCCCAAACCTTCTGACTCGCCTTATGTGCTGCAGCCTTCCTGTGTTGATGTTCTTGTTTCTTGCTTGTTTGTATCCCTTTATTTTCCCTTTGTTTGATGTATTTGTGAATTTTAAATATTGTCAGAATAACAAATATTATTTTCCTTTTTTATTACAAGAATAATATATGTGCCTAAATAGAAAAATATGAAGAATAAGAAACAATTTATCTTCTGCAAAAAGAAATAAAATTAACCATTAGTCAGCATACCTGGAGATAACCACTACTAAAGTTGTGTAAATATTTCCACTGATGGTAGTCAACTATATGGATTTAGGTTCCTTATAAAAAGTGGGATAAAGTTTACTATTATTCTTAGATTGTGGGGTTTTTGGGGGGCTTTTGTTTTGTTTTGTTTGCTTGTTTGAGACGGAGTTTCCCTCTGTAGCCCGGGCTGGAGTGCAGTGGCACGATCTCAGCTCACTGCAACCTCCACCTCCCGGGTCCCGGTTCAAGCAATTCTCCTGCCTCAACCTCCTGAGTAGCTGGGATTACAGGCATGTGCCAACAGACCCAGCTAATTTTTGTATTTTTAGTAGAGACGGGGTTTCACCATGTTGGCCAGGCTGGTCTTGAACTCCTGACCTCGTGATCCACATTCCCCCCGCCCTGGCCTCCCAAAGTGCCTGGATTACAGGTGTGAGCCACCACGCCTGGCCAGATTGTGTATATTTTAAGAAGGTCACTCATCATTATTAGATGGAGGAGAGAAATTCTTGAAAATGTTAAATGTCTAATCAGAAAATGTTGATTAAGCATGTTTTATGTGCAAAACTCAATCCTAGGTGTTATGGAGCATAGAGAACTTTATGGTATGGCCTTGCCTTCCATGATTTGAAAACCTAACTAAAAAGATAAGCTTTCAACATTTGAATATTTATGGAGGAAAAACATACTTAAGTAGGTAATACTGTGCCATGGGTTGCAGTGTGAGCTCTGAAGCCCAGCCTGGCTGGAGCCAAATTCCAGCTTCACTTTTTGGTACGAGATAACTGTAGTTTAATTACTTTACTAGTCTGTGCCTCGGTTTCCTCATTGTAAGCAAAGGTGGTGATGGTTACAGTCTGAAAGGATTTTGTTAAGATTAGATAATATAGATAAAAGACTGCCTCAAACACAGAAACATTCAATATGTTAGCTGCTGATTGTATTGTTATAACATTTCAAAACACCAAAAAAAGGTGATGTAGGACACTTCATGATTTATTAGTAAAAAAGTAATTTTCAAATCCTATACACACCCTCAACGTTTTTAATTTGGCCTCTAATGTATTTCATGATGGTAAATGTTTGCAAAAGGTAATTTGCGGCACATTGTAAATATTGACATTTTAAAACAAAACTCATCTGTGATTATTTTTAAATGTATCTGGTGGGATCTAAATATCAGAGCTAATTTTATAAGAGGAAAAAAACAAGATCCTCCATAATATATTGCATTGTTTTTTTCTTAAACTGTATTTTCTCCTTGAATTCCTATTTTCAATACCTCAGAAAATCGTATCATTTTTTGCTCCAAAAAATATGTATATAATTGAAATTTTAAAATTTCCTGCCACCAAAAGGCTGTAAGTTTTTACATCTTCTTTGAATTGAATTATTGCTGTTAATACTAGTGCATCACTGATTGAAACTACATAATTATTTATCAATATTTTATTTTATTTAAAGTTGAAAGTGAAATTTTATTGCAGTGCCTCTCTGGGATTATGTGCATTGATTGCAAGAATTTTTGCAATAATTCTTCCTTTACGATCCTAGATCTTTATTGGGACAGTGTCCCGTGATAAGTTTCTGGTGGGCTGAGAAGTATATCATTCTTTTGTAAAGTGGGAGAGAGATGATTGTCAAAGGGGAGGCAAGGAAGGTGAAACTGGCATAAAACCTTCTACTCAGCACATTATTAGGCAAATTTCATGGGGAAGTTGACAAACTGCAAACTGATTCTGTTACACCTTTCTGTGCCCAGTGATACTCATACTTTATTTTCAATAATGCTAATGCTTATCTGTATTTCTTAAAGTTTATAATTCCCTGCAGCTATTTCTTGAAAAAAGATTATAACAGAAATCTGAGAAAAGTTGCATATTTGTATTCCACTCTTAGAGCATCACAGTTTACACTAATTTGTGAAATGCTCTTGGAAGTCCAAGATAAGTCCCCTGTCTCTCTCTCTCTCTCTCACCTTGGGTATCCCAATTCTCTGAGACCCAACAATACTGAAATTAGGCCAGTCATAACACTACAGTGGTCTCTAAGTGTTCAAGTGAAAGAAAGAGTCTCACATCTCTCACTTTAAATCAAAAGCTAGAAATTATTAACAACAACAACAACAAAAAGTGTAGCAAGGAAGGCCATGTTGAAAGCCGAGAGAGACCCAAAGCTAAGCCTCTTGTGCCGAACAGTAAGCCAAGTTGTGAATACAAAGCAAAAGTTCTTGAAGGAATCAGAAGTGTTATTCCAGCAAACAGACCAATGATAAGAAAATGAAACAGCCTTATTCCTGATATGGAGAAAGTGTTAGTGATCCAAATAGAAGACCAAACCAGCCACAGCATTCCCTTAAACAAAACCCTAACCTAGAGCAAGGCCCCAACTCTCTTTATTTTTATGAAGGCTCAGAGAAGTGAGGAAGCTGTAGAAGAAAAGTTGGAAGCTAGCAGAGGTTGATTCTTGAGGTTTACGGAAACAAGCCTTCTCTGTAACATGAAAGTGCAAGGTGAAGCTCCAAGTACTGATGTGGAAGCTACAGCAAGTTACCCAGAGGATCTAAGATAATTGATGAAGGTGGTGACACTGTTAAACAACAGATTTTCAATGTAGATGAAACAGACTTTGTTGGAAGCAGATGTCATCTAGGACTTTCATAGCTAAAGAGGAGAAGTCAGTGCCTGGCTTCAAAGTTACAGAGGACAGGCTGACTCTCTTGTTAGGGGCTAAGAAGTTGAAGCCAATGCTCATTTACCATTCTGAAAATCCTAGAGCCCTTGATAATTACAGTAAATCTACTCTGCTTATGCTCTATAAATGGAACAACCGAGCCTAGATGAGAGCACATCTGTTTACAGCATGGTTTCCTAAATATTTTAAGCCCATTCTTGAGACCTATTGCTCAGAATGTTTTGTTTCAAAATATTACTGCTTCTTCACAGTGCACCTAGTCACCCAAGAGCTCTGATGGAAATACACAAGGAGAATGATGTTTATATGCCTGCTGATGCTATATCCATTCTGCAGCCCATGGATAAAGGAATAATTTTGATTTTCAAGTCTTATTTCAGAAATACGTTTTATAAGGCTACAGCAGCTGTACATAGTGGTTCTTCTGATGGATTTGGGCATAGTAAATTGAAATCCTTCTGGAAAAGATTCACCATTCTAGATGACATTAAGAACATTTGTGATTCATGGGAGGAGGGCAAAATATCAGTATTAACAGGAGTTTGGAAGAAGTTGATTCCAATCTGCATAGATGACTTTGAAGAGTTGAAAACTTCAATAGAGTAGGTAACTACAGATGTGGTAGAAATAGCAAGAGATTAGAATTAGAAGTGGAGCCTGAAGATGTGACTGAATTGCTGCAATCTCATGATAAAACTTCAATGAATAGGGAGATGCTTCTTATGGATGAGCAAACAAAGTGGTTTATTGAGATGAAGTCCACTCCTGGTGAAGATGCTGTGAACATTATTGAAATAGCCACAAAGGATTTAGAATATTATATAAACTTAGTTGATAACACAATGGCAGAGTTTGAGAGGATTGACTCCAATTTTGAAAAAATGTTCTACTGTGGATAAAAGGCTATCAAACAGCATCACGTACTACAGAGAAATATCTGGTGAAAGGAAGAGTCAATTGAGGCAGCAAAATTCATTGTTGTCTTATTTTAAGAAATTGCTACAGCCACCCCAACCTTCAGCAACCATTACCCTGATCACTCTCACCAGCCACTAACTCCAAGGAGAGAACCTTGGCTAGCAAAAAGATTACAACTAACTGAAGGCTCAGATGATCATTCACATTTTTTAGCAATAAAATATTTTATAATTAAGGTATTGCATTTCAACACACATTTAATATATAATAGTATAGTTAAAAATAACTTTTATATGCACTGACAAACCAAAAAATTTGTTTGACTGTCTTTATTGCAATATTCACTTTATTGCGGTAGTCTGGAACCAAACCCACAATATCTCCAAGGTCTGCCTGTACATACATTCATACCTACATACATCTTTGTGTAACTCAGTATTTATCTGACTAACTTGAGCTTTTTTTTCATTTAATGACTATAGAATCTCATGTACTTAATGTAGCATGAATGGAAATATGTTTGAGGGAAAATTAGCTCTTTTCAGCACTGCCCGATACAACTTTCTATAGTATTAGAAATGTTCCAAACCTGCACTATTCAATATGGTAGCCACTAGTTACATAGGGTTATAGAGCACTTACAATATGGCTAATGCAATTGAGAAAAATAATTGTTATTTTATTTTATTTACATTTAAACTGAAATATACATGCATGTCTAGTGGCTACCATAGTGGATAGTGTAGTTGCTACAAGAACTCAGAGGGATAATTTGTGTAAAAGAAGGAGGGCTGTGAAAGGTTGAATGACATAAGTGGACAAGCAGACAAGTGTGAGGATAATGCTACAGGTGGGCCTAACTATGGGAGCAGAGCTTGCGCTGTAGGAAACTTCTGGACCTGTTCCAGGGCCACCAAAAACAGTTGAGCTGAAACTTGTTAATTGTCAGATGATATAAAGCCTAAATTTGTCATTTCAACTGTGGAAGTTCAGTTTAATATTCACTAAACCGTAAGATCAATAGATTGCACGTATTTCAAGGTATACCTTAAATAGCAAACAGCATGGGTGTAAGCCAGTTGGCAAGCAGTGTAGACATTCAAGACTCAATCAATATAGTCGCAGTTACGTTTAGAAGACTTTAAAGTTTACTCAGTTTTTCTGTAACTGAATTTTAGAGTGATAGGCACTGAAACTTACAGTGCCCTTTGCCAGCATTTGTCTCAGCATTTGTCAAACTATTTTGAAGTTTCATTGTCCTATTAATGAAGACTCTGCTAGTTCAAGGTTTATGACAGTTTAGACTGGATCGTTGCCAATACTACTACCACTACAAATAACAATAATAGCTAAGTTCTATTGAGTAGTTTACCTAATGCTGAGTACTTTACATAGATTTTTATCTCTTTTAATCTTTCCACCATTCTTATAGTGAAAACTATCATTTCCCCATTTGAGATATGAAAATATTGTATTTTAGAGTTATTAAGCAATTTTTAAAAAACATTCAGCTGCTGATTGGAGTCAGAATTTGAACCTTGACTCTGATTCCAAAGCTTACTGCTTAAGTGTATTTTATAGTTTTTAATAAAAGTATTTTCAAAATAAATTTTCAGTGTAAATAGGATTGCCACCCTATTATTGAAACATACTTAGAAAATGAAAATTCTGAATTACCCTCAAAAGCTTTACTAGAAATATTTACTTGTAAAAATGGATTGGTAGAAGGCCAAGTATTTTAATCTATTAATTAAAATAATTCAAGGAAATCCACTGAGTACTATACTATTAAGCATATGTGCTTTATGAGTTTTAAAGCAACAAAATCATGTTTCTTTAAATGTTTTATAATTGAGGTTTACATATTTTAACTTTCCCTCTAGTTATGCCAGTCTAATGTTTTTTTATTTTATTCATGAAAATTATATAAGTACAAACTCTCAATATTAAGGTTTGTCAATGTAGAATTTCAAAATGTAGCAGGAAGACAAATATTTTTAATTGAATGCATGTTTACATAGCTATATTTAAATACAATTTAAATGTTTCTTTCTGCTAGAGGATGCCATGCCATGCTGTTATTTTGAGTCATTAATTATTTTAATAAAGAAAAAAGTGTTTTCTTTGTGGTAAACTCTCATCGTTTTGATGCATAACAGAAATAAATGAACAGGAAGAAATTGATTATCAGATCATATTTAATTAATACCCAGATAGAGCATCCCTGAGTGGAAAGCAGATGGCCATGACTTGTCTTTATAACCCAAATGTCCTGTCCTCATCTTTTAAATATAAGATGACGTTAGAGTGATTAAGCCGTCTGCAATAAAACAGTTTTTGTCCTCTCCAGATAGTCATTGAGAAAGTCAGTGTGGAAAGTGGAACATTGTTAATTTCTAATATTCCCTTTATTTCTCTTGGTTCAGGAAGTTTTAGCTATGGAGGCAACTAAATTATTATTTTTTTATTTGAAAGACATTTATTAAATAATTACATATGCTAACAAGTGAACAGACTAATGGAGATGACTTACATGTGCTGAAGAGTGAACAGACTAATGGAGATGAATGATATATTTATTCATTCATTAAACAAATATTATTCAAGTTCGTACAATGTTCAAGGCACTGTGTCTAGGTGGTAAGAATACAACGATAAACAATTCGGAGTAAAACCTCTGTCCTCATGGACCTGATATTCTACTGATAGATACTTTTAAATAGATAATTCTAAAAAATAGTATGGAAGTCTGGTGATAGAAATATGTATAAGATGCTAATAATATATCCATACCGAATGACTATGGAATTGTAACTGATACTGTCAGGTCCAAGAGGCCAACAGGAAATTCTTCTTTTGAATCAAATGGAATATAACACAAAGAGGGGAGGAGGCCCAAAAGGGGAGGGGTCTGGTAGCCATGAGCTCAAAAGAAAGGCCGGGATATGGTGCTGAATGTACCTCATTACTTCATTTGTAAAGGCCAGCTGAAGGATCAAAGAAACCTGAAACATTGGCATAACACACGATAATCAACATTTAGCATGCCGTGGTTGATCTCTTCCTCTAATTTTATATGTTAGGAATCCTCTAGATACTGGAATTCCTGTGAAAAATTTCAGAATTCTCAGCAATAATATTGTAATATTATTGTTTTTCTTAGCAAGATCGACATTTTCCATTTTGGACGAGTTTTTGATAGGCTTGAGTGAGAGCTTTTGTTCTGTGTCTTAAAATTATTGATATTGTCCTTAGTCGTTGAATTAAGTATGAAGGTGATTAAATAATTGAGCCCAACCTAAAGCAATGAAAAATTCGGTTTTGAAGCATTATTTAGATCAGTTTTGAAGCATCATTTAGAATAATAATTATTCAAAACTGATCAGTTAGATCAGTTTTGAAGCATTATTTAGAACTTGGTCGAATCTTTTTTACATTTTCAGATTTAGTATTACTAGTACATAGTTGTATCTTGGAAATTACCTTAGATTTTGGAGGTTTTGATTTGCTCATTGGCTAAAGAGAACATTCAGGTTTGGATATGGTAATCTGCTAAACGTACCATTTAAAAAAGAGGGGGCTCTTTTATTATACTTTTTAAAACTTGAAACACTGAGAAAAACTTAACAGATATTTATTTTAATAGGTAAAGAGAACTAGCAATTAATGCTCTGTTCTTATATGTTTTACATTCATATTCTCTCCAATGCAAAGATTTTATAAAATAATTATTGCCCTTTCCATTTAATTTTGGCTCAGGAAGTTCATTTAGTGGCACAAAGTCACATGTAAGTGTTGCGAATGGCCAAGCCTGGTAATCCAAAAGGTGTGGTAATTTAGCCTTTGTGTTTTTAGCTAATGATTTTTGCAATGCAAATTTACAGGATTTTAACCTCTGTCATCTGGAGATCGTCTCCACCCCTCCACTGAAACTAGAACCAGTATCTCCTATCTTGCCAATTTCAGTGGCTTCTTTTTACTTATATTTATTTGCTCTCTTCACATCTTCGACACTGGTGGCCACTTCTCCGTCCTCTACAATCTCTTGGCTTCCTCATTCCTTTTATTTTTTCACCCACTTTTTCATGTAGACATGTGGCGTTCTATCTTTAGCCCTATTAAATTATCAGTAGACTTCAATCCATGCCTTTAAATTTCTAGCCATGGCTTTTCTTAAGAACTTCACATTCATATTGCCATTCACTTAGTGGATTCTTGTCCCTTGATGGCTTGCAGATACTTAAAACACATATTCTAAGACATACATTTTCATTCCCCACATCCACTCTCTAATTGATACATGTATGTCTCTACTGCTAAACTGTAAGTTTTTGCAGAAATTCAGGCGTTTCACTTGTCTTTGGTCTCTTAAAATCTGGCCTAGTCCCTGGCACAATGTAGATGCTCAGTAAATATTTGATAAATTAATGATGGAATGTTGTTAACAAATATGCATTTGGTATTATTAATAACACTTGAGAAATGCCAGAATGTAATTGCAAGTGGAGTGTAAAAGCATTGGTTTTAAATAAAAACCTTCTTTTAGTTAATTATACCCAACATCAAATATCCCCAGGATGTTTTCCTGAGTTGCCTTTGATGTACTTCTGGCTTGATACAAGGGCAGTGCTAGAGTATTTTGCTATTTGACCCATGTTTCCAAGGGATGCCAGAATGAAGGCAGATTCTAGAATATAGCTAGAAGTTTTTGTCTGGAGCTTTTGGTAATAAATCAAAATGAGATACAGTACTCACTGGGTAGCAATAGTGGTGTCAGGTGCATAACTAGTGATTTTAGTCCAGTAAGCTAGTCTGCCTACAGGCTTTAATGGATCCGAGGTCCAACAGTTCTTCCATTAAAGATTAAAGTAACTGACAGAGACAGATTGTTAACCAAACTTTCTTCTCATTTTCCCTTTGAATTATTAAGCTAACCACACCTCCACACCTCCACCCTCCACCCATATAGCTAATACTATAGTGCTCTCTTAATCAAAACCAAATCTTAAATCAATCCAGTTCTCCTCGACTGTTCTCCTTCATTTCAGTGACGTTAGTAAACATCTTTACCCCTGAAGCTACATTTCCTTTCCCCTCCATGGCACACATCTCATGAAAGCTAATTTGTTAACAATGTGTTAACATTTCTTGGAACCAATTAGCTTTAGAAAGGAGAAAAGCTTAAAGATAGCAGTTCTTTACCAAGCAGCAATGAAAGAACAAAGAGAACCTCTTCTGTTTCTTAAAGGTGTACTATTATTTCCAGTGCTTGTCGACACCTAATTTGTAAATCACAGTTGCATTCCTTAACAGCTTAAAGTCATTAACTCTCAGTGTTGTACCCGGTGCCCACTTCTGTTTCCCATGGGTTTCATAATAGTCCCTGTAGTTTCCCCAAATTTGAGCAGCTCCTAGCATATATAGAAGCCTCTCAGGGAGCCTGTGATGAATAGATAAACAGCAAGATCTAATTTGCCTTTGTCTGTGTTGAAATTTGGACAAACAAGAAAATGACTGCTTTTCTCCTTTTAAATAAAACACTTTTTGTTCCTCCTACCTACTCCAACTCTCTGGAAGTCTAAGAGTGTCAGTACTTGCCATAATTTTGTATTTGATCTCACTAGGTTCCCTGCTTGACATTCATTGACATCTTAAAACAACCTATTGGAATGGCTGCCGTTATCCTAATACCACACACTTAAGTAGTAAATCTGGGTTTAACTTGGGTTGGTGGATTTCAGATCCTATGCCCAAGATTGCTACATATTACGGACATCTTTTCACCTAGGACTAATCGAGTGTGGAAAATTCTGCCAAGTGTTGGCTTGCTTGTGGAGAGGGGTGCTTCTTCTCCCCCATTTTATGCTGACTTTATTTGGCATCTCTCTTTAGCTCTGATGTCATCTCCTTATTGTATAAACAGATTAAAGTTGTCATTCTCCTTGAATAAGAAGATTTCAGGAGAGGTGCTCTGAGAAAGTGTAGTGGATAGAAAATGAATCACAAGTTGGATGCAAATAGAAGACAGAAGATGGACTTAGAAGGGCAAAATATGGACAGGGAGATGAATGGGAGGAGAGCCAGATGCAAGGAATATCATTTCAAGAGATTAGACTATAGAAACAAGTGGATTTAGATAAACCAGGTAGATGTAAAAATCACATTCTGTAAAGGATTTTTGGTTAAGGAGAATTACAAGCTACATAAAATAGGAAAAGAAATTATATCATGTTTAGACCTTTAGAGATATGAGAAGATGCTGCTATGTGGAATTTGTTTGACTTACAAACGTCTTTTGTATTACCCTTCACTCAAACTCAAGTACTAGAAATAAGAAATGATCGTTGAATAACTGGGTTTAAAAAGATATGAAAAACAAGAAGCAAATAGAATGATAGCTAACTTTACCATTGGTAAAGTTGGTAGTCATGAGCTTTACCAACCTGAAGAAGTTGGAACTCAGTATTTTGCTGTATTCCGAAACCCTATGCGACAATCAGTTCAGCAGGTTTAAGAAGTTGTTAAAAGAGTCCTGAGTATATGAGAATGCTTGTTATCTTGATTTTTTTTTTTTAGCTAAACTGAACATATATGAGGGGGCGACAATCTCCCATAACAAATTCCAGATATGAGAATAATTCAGCATAATTATTTCTATGGAAAACCAAATTTGGTCTTGAATAAAATGCAAAGAAATTAGATAGTGATTATTAATCAGATATGGTCCAGTGGACATTTATTAAATAAATCCCCAGTATGTGGTAAAATGAATATGAACTACTTCAGCCAGGCAATGATGCTGCCAGTATACTTGATTAAATTCTTCAAAACGTATTCCATTTTCTTCCCTAAGACAATCTCTTAATTTCTCATCTAATTACTCAAAGATAATTTTTGGAACATGTCACATTCCACAGGATGAACTTACAAACTGCCAACCCTAAACTCCTTTTATTTAAACCATAGCCTTACAAGGTTGAAAGCACAGTAACAGGCCAAAAGACATTTTTTCTCAAGGCCTTGGGATGTGGCCAGATAAATGCTTATAGTCATTGCATTTGCTGACTTGCTGTTTTGCTGGCATACATTCCTCACCGTTTCATCCTACGCCTTTGTTCTGAATTAGGTTCTTTCCTGTAAACTATTAAGGGATCCGCTAGCAATGAGCTATTTTCTTTCCTCTTGCTGACTCATATATAAGTTTAGCAAACAAAACCATTTATTGTTAGGTATTATGCTAATTTAACTAACTGCTTTCACTGTCACCATTCATTTCTGCAGTGTGCTGAACAGCTAAGTTTTTTGCCCTTAATTGGTAAATAAATTGGGGAGGGTGGAGAGAAATTAAATTTCTATGGAGCTCACTTTACTTCAGAATTAATGCCAGCAGTTTCCCAGCTGTAATTTGATATAGAGACTCCTTTAGTTATTCTAGTTACCAAGACAAAATGTAAGGGACTTTAGCACTGGCACAGTCTCTCCTAGTGACTGAGGCATCACTAGAAGAAGTAAGCACCACCTCTTTCCCTTAATACGGTCATCCTAGGAACAGTCAACTTTCACCTAATGGTTAAAAACAAACAAACAAACAAAAAAACAGAATTTCTATGTGGATACATTTCAAGAGTTTTTTAATGGATAGAAAAACTAAACACTGCAGGACACTATCATTTTCATGGATTTTAATTCAATACCATTACTTGAATATGTACTAGTATTTCCCAGGGTAAAGGATATGAAGAGATACAATGAATCTCTGTGGCCACCATATTTATTCAAGTTCTCTTATATACATGATTTCTTTCGGTAGGTCGACAACTCAAACATGGGCTCTAATCTGTAGAATAATTTGATGCAGATAGTTTATGTGAGTAGAAGTTATATAGCTTTTTGGTGAAGGTACCTTAGAAGGTTAGAGCAGTAATGGTGGGGGTGCAGAGCTGCTCTGTAATTATCCAGATAACTTTGCTAGAAATTGCATGTGATAAAACATGCAATTAGAATTATTGCTGTTTGTTCCCATGAAGATAAAGAACTACAGAGAGATTATACTACAGAGTGAAATATAATTAATGTTGACAGTAAGAAATGTATGTGTTTTACAAAGATGTCAGTGTCCTTGTCAGACACATTTGCCAAAACGCATTGTGGTGAGCTCTCACACACAATGCACAAAGTAGCATAGGTAGAACATAATTTTATTGAGGACAGTACAGTTTCCACATTGTTAGTCATTTGTCCAATAAGTATGTGTGAACAAAGGAAAATGGCTGTGGCTAAATATGCATTTAATCGAGACCTTGTACGCCTCTTGAAGTTTTTTAAAGATGTCTCCCAAAACATGAGATTGCAAGTAAAGATCATTTCAAAGATGTTTTCTTTTTGGAGAGGAAGATACAGAAACATCACCCATCATGTATTGTGCAAATGAACCAACAAATAAACCGAATCAAAAGGAAATGAGAGAGATTATAATGAAGCTTACACTTTTGGTTTATCTCCATATGCATAAAGTGGCACTGTTTTGTGTCTTCTATATGAAAGTCGTACTGCTGAGTCAATGTTACCTGGGCAGGTGCATTGTATTGTGTTTTTAATTATAGTGTTAAATTTCTACTTATTTATAAAATTTGCTCACCCCACGCCACACCCACACACATAGTCTTCTCTGGGACTAACAATAGGCATTTCCATGAAGCAGGAGGAGGTTAAAGTACAGACAATGGCCAAGAAACACATCCACATAAACTAGTCAGCCCATGAGGGGACTTTGTGACACTGGCACCATTAACATCAGATACCAACTCAGAGTCCCACACTGACCTCGGAGAGGCTCACAGTACATCCAATTGAGAAGACCTCCTGTTGCCATTCTTGAACATCATAGGATGATGCTGATTTCTGGCTTGTCATGGATGAGAGACACATACAGATATGTGACCAATAATAATTTTATACAAAATTTACCATTATGTTAAGCCATACAAGTAATTATAAGTAAACTGGAAGAGCATCAGTTGCTCATATTTTTAAATTAATTTTCAGGTCCTGTGGATGTCAATATTCTAGCTAAATGTAACCCCTGCCTATCAAATCCGTGTAAAAATGATGGCACATGTAATAGTGATCCAGTTGACTTTTACCGATGCACCTGTCCATATGGTTTCAAGGTAAGTAAAAGCACTTTAAGAGTCACAGTTTGAAAACATAACTTTTCTTGGTGTGCCTTTATTATTCTACTGTGCTTTCTGTATGTGCCGAGAACTACTTTACTCGACTTTATTTGCCCCTTCTTCTCCAGGGGCAGGACTGTGATGTCCCGATTCATGCCTGCATCAGTAACCCATGTAAACATGGAGGAACTTGCCACTTAAAAGAAGGAGAAGAAGATGGATTCTGGTAGGTCATTACTCTATGATCATCTGTGTCTGAAGTACTGGAGCAAAGATAACTAAGCCAACACGCATTTTCCTTTTCAAATCAAAGAACAGTATTTTTCAAAGAATTCCAGAGAAAGGGCAATATGTATTGGTCCTTCTCAGAGATTTTGCAATATAAAAAATAAATGGAGACACCACAGCATTCTCAGCTCAGGATGCTACAAAATCAAAACTAATTTACAGACATACACATGTGCACATTATGGTTAATCAGGTCAGATTAGGGCAAGACAAAGTATTAATATTGGCTCCATTATACTAATTAATAGCCAACTAGTCCCCTACTGCTAGTCATATATTCATCTGTTGTTTTGCTTATTGCTTTAACAGACAGTGTGTAATGACAAGATATAGGTCCCACTGAAACAGAAAATTAATGATTTATTTCCAAGACACAATGTAAGTAGACAGACTTGCTGTGAATGATTTTAATCTGGAGTTATTTAATCATATGGTACAATTACTTCAGATGTACTTCATGAATTATGAACTGGAGCTCTTTATTAAATGACACTAATAATGTCACATAAGAATGCTAATATAATACTAAAACTTGTTAGGATTTCACTTTTTGGAAGAAATAGACTTCACTGCTGCATTCTGTTATGAAGTTGTCTCTTATTCATCTAGACTTTACTCAAAAATTATTCGATGCATCCTCAAGATAGTTTTATGCCAGACGAAGGATTGTATTTAAGACAAAGAGAACATGCACATTTTGTAATTGCAAGGAAGACAAAATTTTGTTTTCGGATTATTTTTGTTTCAAAACATCAAGGACATTATACGTATGTTAGTAGATGTTGCAATTTTAAAAATCAGAACTAGTTCCTCTTCATTTATGAGCAAAGAAGCCTGAATTATTCTATTAGAGCACAACTCAAGATTAAGATATCTAGGGCTGTAGAATAAAACTGCTTATGTTTTAGACCTGCAAATACAGTGGGTTTGTTGACTTTTAAGACCATGGAACCATTTGCCTTCTTGCAACCGGCGTAAATTTTATTTTTTGAACAGTTTCTGCTTTGGTGGATATTACCTTAAATTGATGTTTACAACATGTCATTTAAAAGCATTTTAAAAAATCAATTTCTGGTAGTTAAAAGCTCTGTGGTTGATGAGTGTAATTATGCTTTTTTCAATATTTAGACCACATGACTTTAAAATGCAACAAAAAGATGTTTTCTGCATTTTCTCCTCTGGTATTCAGGTGTATTTGTGCTGATGGATTTGAAGGAGAAAATTGTGAAGTCAACATTGATGACTGTGAAGATAATGACTGTGAAAATAATTCTACATGTGTCGATGGCATTAATAACTACACATGCCTTTGCCCACCTGAGTACACAGGTACAAATAACAGGAAATATTTTGCCTTCGATCAGTATATCTGTTTGAAAGCATCATTGGAACTATGTTATATGTGTTTAGTAAATCTTTTTTTATTTGATTAATGGTAGGTTGTTTGAAAATCAGATGTAATGTAAATAACATAAGGACTTAAAGATAGTTTCAGCTAACCAAATAAAAGACCCAGGAATCTCTGTTCAAACACATGCATCTATTATGAAGCCATGCTATCCAGTAAGAAAAGAAGCTATTGTGCTAAAGCTTTTAGTCCCACAATTAAATGGCATTTTTGTGCAAACCATTTTTCCTGTGCAAACCAACCCCCAGCACCTGTGTGAAAAGAGGGCATTTATTTAATAGCCAAAACATAATTAAGCTTTTGAGATCATTCATCTTCATACTTGTGTCTTTGCTAGTGAGTGTTTGCCTCTAGTAACCCATGTCCCTCAAAATAAAAGTCAGGAAGATATTGAGCACTTTGGATAGTCTTATAAGACTATCCCCTTTTTTCTAACACTTTTGTTTCTTTGGATGACACATCTCATTAAGGTATTAATTGCTAAATTTCCTCCCTATTCAAACCAATTTGCTCTAAAGTCAACATCAAGTTTATGACTTGTCTGTTTTGTCAGAATTGATTTTTTATTTTTATTTTTTGTGGCTCTGAATTAGAAACTTCATAGATATGCTCTTTTTCCTTTAATAAATCACTTAACATTGACAAAGGAAAAACAAGAAAGTTGTACATTTTATTTGTAAGAAAAAAATGGAGAAGTAATTTTGGTCACTCTATTCAAAGTTACCGTTTTCATTTTCTGGGTGCATTTCATTTATTATATCTGTTTTCATATAATTTAATACATAGCGACAAAATCAAAGGATGAAATTACAATGCAGGTGACTGGAGTTAACATCTCACCACATGAAAGATGAACATACATCTGTATAATTAAATTTTCCCAGGGATTTGTTGGAAAATTATTAAAATGGAAGCTTTTATGGAATACCCAAACTGAACTTTACTAGGTACCTTTCTTGATGGGAAAATGCTAGGTAGAATAATGAGGCTCGGTTTTGGCAACCCAGATCTGTTTGAGTGACTCTGAAGGCTGCCTTTTCTAGGGTCTTATTTTTAATTCTTATTTTTTTGGCACCAATAAAGCACCCAATGTCATGTAAAGCAGTAATAGCATACTAAGTTTCCAGTAGAAATTTGAACGTGTTATATTACCAAGTCTTCTAGTAGTTGTCCATGGCCCTTCGACTGCTTAGTGGGTGGAATTTTAGCATTATTTGATATTTTACATAAACAAAGAATAGCAAGTATATTCAACATGCACCTTTCTAGAGTATCTGGAAAGAATGTAAGTGTTACATAGCTTTGACTTTCACACTAATATTACCAATATTATCACACCTCAGAAACTTGACATTAGCCTGTGACCACAAATTCTGGAGCCCTTTGGGCTACCCTGAGAATTGAACTTCATTGGATGGGCTAATTTAGACTTGTCCAAGAAGCCCAATGTTTGCACTAAAATCTGCTACGTGGTACCTTCTTAGGATAGAATAATTCTCTTTTTCCATCATTTTCCTGATCACTATAGAAAGGGCTTAAGAACCCAGTTAATTTTGGAGGCCTCCTTAAACCAACCCACTGTCACTGCACCAGACAAATTGGACCCAAGCATTTCAAGCAAGCTTTGCCTAACCAATACCTTTCTAAGCACAGAACCAGGAATATATATATATATATATATATATATATAAAAATATATATATATATAAATATATATATATATAAATAATATATATATATATATAAATATATATATATATATATATATAAATATATATATATATATATTTCCTGATGAAAACCTAGGCTTTGGAGCACAACTGCAATGAGGTTCTTATGTGTCTTTTTGACAATAAAATTTCTAGAAGGTGGTTGAGGACTCTTTTGAGTTGGTTTGGAGGAGTCCTCCTGCTTTGGGTTTAGATTTGCTATTCCTTATTCTTATCCATTTCTTTTGAGTCTTTGTCTTACCTGCTCACCCTTCATTTCCCCAGCTCCCTCCCTACACCTGCTCCTCTTGAACACATGTTTTCTCCTATTCTAAGTGTCAGTTCAGAGCAGTTTCCTTGGAGAAGTGTTTTGAAGCCTCACTTCCCCAACTATGTCAGATCTCTTTCTTTGAAACATATCATAAATACCTAAAGCTTAGCCAAACCATTTTTTAGCCAAAATGTGACATCTATAAAAGCTGTCATCTGGGAACTTGCCATGAATATCTGTCAAGAGCCATTTGGCTCTCCACAAGAACTGGGACTGTTTTAGTCTTTTTACTTATAACTATTGCAAATGTCAGTTTGCCTTAATTTGGGCAAAGAATCAACAAAAATACTAAACAGAAAGTGCATGGCGTACAGAACATGAAGATATGACCATTTTATCTTTGGAATGGGTCTTGTGGGCCATGAAGAGTTTGACAATTTGGCATGAGAGAAGATATCTAAATGGGGCAAATGTATAACTCATCTATTAATTGTAGTATTTTTGTGTACACATGAAATGAGCTCATTTACAAAATTTCAGACAACCATCTGCAGATTTTGAAATCATTGACACATAAGTGACCTTTAATTATGGGGAAGTATGAATGAGGCTCTAGAGTTTTATATCCTGCTTCATCCAAGTCTGCAGTTAAGGAGGAATTTTCTTATAATGTGATTATATGGTTTAAAATTTGAGTTTGGAATCTGATTAATGAGCATGAGATCTGGGAGCAGAAGCCCTGCTATGCTCAGGGAATATAATAATGTTGTCAGTGTTTAAAAATCATCCTAGTAACAAGTTGCTTTTTCCTTTGAAAATTTTTTATTCTATATCCCGAAGGCATACAATGAGAAGTGAACTCTGTTTAATAAGAACAAATAATGCCTTACAGAAAAAAAGCTTGTAAATTATTATGGTGACAGTTTTTGTATTTGACACCTATGTCAAGAGTCAGAATGGACATTATGTCAATGGAAACAAATTCAGAGATCTGAGAGCAATCTGACAGAGAAGTTATGTGACGAACAGACTACAAAACATGACTAGAAATATTTAAAATAAAATGGGCCACCAATGGGGAATTTATTAAACATTATTTAAGCCCTGTGTGACCAAAATATCACAGTAAGTAGCTACTGATTTGTTAGAGGAGAAAATTCTCTGCTCTTTCCTGCTCCAGGGATTGACAGCATGAATTGTAAGGGCAAATACTGTTTTTCTGTTATTTAAATCTTGCTGTAACTTCACCACCCTAGTCACCAAAACCATTCTCCATATACTCCAGTTCATCATCTGTGCTTCCAGTTGTGTAATGCATGACTGCCAATTACTAGTATATTTTAGGTAAGATTAACTTTTGAAAAGTTGAATTCACTATGTATCTAAATTAACATCCCTATACTATTAAGAAAGTAGGACTTCAGAATTGTTAAACAAATAATTTTAAAATTAAATCTAAGGTTTTAATTGTAGCTTGAGAGATTTTGTTGGTTTTGATTTTTTGTTTGGTTATTTTTTTAAAATCATGATCATCTTCTTTCTAAAGACAAGACACTTCTTGGAGCTAAATTTCCAAGGAATTCCTGAAATAACATAAACCTAACACCTATACAAATAAAAACTATAAATATGGCACCCCTGTTTTTTAAAAAAATGGACACTTTTTTTAGGCTGTAGTGTTAACTTAGGTGTTTAATTCAAAAATGTGCTTTTGTATATTTCCCAGCAGTCAGAACCCTGGATCTGCTATATCAAGACTGTGTGTCTCAATGAACTCTTATTCTTACAGGACCACATACAAGTATGACACAGTTGATCACATTTTAAGCCCTTCTTTCACTTAATGGGATTACATAAATTCCATAAAATGAACATCTCCATGCAAATTGGGTGTGTGAAGCCTTAGAACACATTTTGTGGAAAATATTCAGACCACTTTAAATTTTCCATTGTGTACCCGTTTTCTCTTTGTTTTCCGAATCTCTGACGCCCATGCACAAGCCATTCAGTGTCCATCTTAAACAGTAAAACTGCTGGTTGTTCCATCACCTGGTTTAGACGCAGACCTCTAGCTCCCTGCGATGGCGTTTACCTTTTGCCTCATTTTCTCCATGTTTGTGCATGTGGCCCGGCTGTAGGTAAGAAATCCAAGCCTTGCTTCAGCTCACTCGCCCACCCCTGCTTCTCTGTTGTGAACGCTGCGCATTGGCTTCCTGTGCTCTGCTGTTGTATTGCAATGTAAAAAGTCTTTTGTCTCTTCTGTCTTTGTCGCTGCCAGCTGCTAATCTGAATGAGGTGGAAAAAGGTTAGTTGCCTTTTAAGTCTATTATGATTTTCATTTTAGTCTCCCTCTTTCTTGTAAAGTTACATAGATTTCACTGCGTGTACACGGTAAAAAGGAATGTTGACAAAATATAAAATCTGAAAACAATATGCCAAATCAGTCATTCAGATCTTTAATCTATGCATCGCTATGACAAACAGTATAAAATGGGCCTCTGAAATGCAATTTATCTATTGTTAGAAGACAATGAGTAGAAACTTTTTGAGTGGGAAGAAGGGGTGGCTAGAATAAGGGACTAATATAATTTTTTTTAATTTTCTACTTGTCTATATTCTTTCACTTCTTAAATATATCACAAACATATTATTTTTGGAATGAAAAACATAGGTTATTTAGTACTGTAGATAAGGCTGTAGATAGAAAAATTTTTAAGTAAGACTGTTCCCATAACTTTAAGCAAATATCTTTAGTAACATGTAACATGAAAAATATTTGAAGGTGTATACATTTATTGAAACACTTTATGAAATAAATATTATAAAGCCTAAGAAGTTGACTTATAAATTTGTGTTATAGGATGCCGTGACTACTAGGCAGTATGTTTAAGCATAAAAATGCCATATTTAATTATTGACATCAATATGGGCCACCCGGCTCCCAAAATACATCAGGGCCCAAGAAAGTGAGTCATAGAATTATTTTATTTATTTATTTATTTATTTATTTATTTATTGAGATGGAGTCTCACTCTGTCACCCAGGCTGGAGTGCAGTGGCGCAATCCCGGCTCACTGCAAGCTCCACCTCCCAGGTTCATGCCATTCTCCTGCCTCAGCCTCCCAAGTAGCTGGGACTACAGGCATCCACCACCACGCTTGGCTAATTTTTTGTATTTTTAGTAGAGACAGGGTTTCACTGTGTTAGCCAGGATGGTCTCGATCTCCTGACCTCATGATCCACCTGCCTCAATCTCCCCAAGTGCTGGGATATCAGGCGTGAGTGTGAGCCACCACACCTGGCCTGAGTCATAGAATTATAAGAGTGATAGCCACGCCTGGGAAATCATCATGGAATATTCATGAAATCTTATCTTAAAGACTCAGAGTTGTAACTAATCACATTGGACTTTTAATTATTCAGCTTACCAAAAGTCTTCAAGTACCAAATGCTGGCACAGTGTCCTAAAAGGAACACAATGTGTGCTTGTCTTGATAGCTCCAGTTGTATCTGAAGCATTCGCAGTCGGATTATGAGGATAATAAGGAAGTTATTATAGACTGGGCGCAGTGGCTTATGCCTGTAATCCCAGCATTTTGGGAGGCTGAGGCAGGTGGATCCTTTGAGCCCAGGAGTTTGAGACCAGCCTGGGCAACATGGTGAAACCCTGTCTCTACTAAAAATACAAAAATGAGCAGGACGTTGTGGCACACACTTGTAGTCCCAGCCACTTGGGAGGCTGAGGCAGGAGAATCGCTTGAACCTAGGAGGCAGAGGTTGCAGTGAGCCGAGATTGTGCCACTGCACTGCAGCCTGGGCAACAGAATGAGACTCGCTCTCAAAAAAAAAAAAAAAAAAACAGAGGTTATTATATAGCAGGTCTCCCTGTCTTCTCTTGCTATGGGCTTCATTTCTTCTGTTGCATCGTTTGGATGATTTACTGTGTTTGCTGACTTACTCTTACAGTGTGCAGAGTTAAGTTGAAAACCATGAAAAAAAATGGTTTCGTATTTTAGAATGTAACAATATAACATGTGCTATTCTCTGTGGATTAATGCATCTAATACTTTCCTGGGTCAAATGGCATCTTTTATCTTTACAAGTACTAAGCAATTGATGACCTGGGTCAGGGATGTCTAAGGTCTGAGTCTATCTCAGAAACATAATAGCAATTATTCCATCACAGGAATATGTCCTTAAATTGTTGTGTATACTCTTAGAAACAATCTTGGCAGTACAAGTGTTTTAAATCGCCATGTGGTTTCATGTGTTGACTAAATTTCATGCTTATGTTTATAAAAGCTCCCTTTTATTTCCAAGAATTTGCTGCTGACTGAATTTGCTTTTAAAAGGAGTCAAATCATTCTCTATATTTTCAATTCAAAACTTAATTGGAAATAGAATTTCCATTTTTTTCTAGCACTTAATTTAATTCTTAAATTAAGAATTTAGCATTCTTAAATAAAAAGAATGTATATCATTAGTCGATACATTGTTAATTTAAAAGAACTCTGTAGTTTATGTGAACAACACAAAGGTGGGCAAAAACTTCTATGAAACAATGATAAACCACTTAGTCAAGGATGTGCACCTTGTAAGTAGAGGCCCAGATGCAAACCCATGTCTCATTGGCCCCAAAGCATGCACTTTGAGGTGGGGGCCTCTGCTGGAGCCTGTCCCTTCTGCCTTGCTGCCTTCTTCCAGGCACGGCTTCTTTTCTAGCTCACAATAGCTTATTTTTCATTCATGGTTTATGCCAAACAAGCTTTCCTTCTGCTCTCCTGCTGTCTCTTCAGCTCGCTATGCACAATTGTCCTTATGTAAGGAAAGCTGTACCCACAAAATTCAAGTGCAGCCAAGCCTTCTATTTTATCTAGATAGGAAAAAAGCACCGAATGAATGCCTGTACAATTAATGAATAAATTCCCCCGGAGAACTAGGCTACCTTTTATCCCATAAGGCAGGTGGTTAGTTTGTGTAGGTAAGGGGAAAAGTTGGGGTTTCTTATCCTGGCATGAATGTTTATAAACTCTGGGACACCTCCCAGTCTTTTATTTTTCTTCTGTGAAACAGGAATAATGATATCTGTCATATCATTCATATAGACATTTGAGAATAACATGTAACTGTGTATCGGAAAACACTTTGAATTGGTAAATGTCTATACTCCGGAAATATCGAAGGCTGCCCTGTAAGACAGGTTTAAATTTTGCATCATTTAATTCCAGCCATCATCACTACAGTGACATGGTTCAGATATATTTGATGCCATTCCTCATGGCAGAAGAATTCTTATGGGAATTCTTTATTCTAATTTTTTATAAAGAAAATTACCTAAGGTAAATTATGTATAGAATGGAAATTTCTCTCCCCATATTGTTCAGTATTGTCTGTCTTTATTATTATTGTTTCTAATTTTACTTTGTATGCTCACTTCATATAGAAAGATTTTATTTAGGGATAGGTCTTTGGTCCTCTTTGCTCCCATACACTACTTTGAAACATAAAGAAATACACAATGCTGAAGAGCTCTTGGATTTGGCTGAGTTGGATTTGTAGATTTTGTGTATATTTTTAGATTTTCATAATCTCTTAGCAACAGTGACTTCTGTTTTTAATTCTGCTTCGAGATGTGTAAGGTCTTTATATCAAGGTCATTATAGTTGCGGACACACTTGTGAGCCTCAAATAAGGGAAATGTAAGTTGCCGTCTGTTTTTACTAGAGAGAATACTTTGGCAGCCTAATGATACTGTGTGGTTTGTATTCATCCTCCAACCTTTCAAAACCTTCTTAAATGCACTTTAATCTCAAAAAAAGTTTTAAAGATCTTGTTTGCTCTTTAGTTAATAGGCAGTGCGCATTGAGCCCAGAACAACAATTTAGTCTAACCAAGTCTTATTCAATCTAATTTGAATTTATTTATTTTGAAAACAGTTAAATATTTTCTGAAGTTTCAGTAGCTGCTGGAATTGGCTATATTATTTAGCCTCAGAGTTCCAATAAGGAAGTGTTGAAAAACACTGCATTTTCTATTTGTTTATTTGGAGAGGTAAGTTTTTTTTTTTTTTTCATTTAAAAATATACCAGATGCTTATTGAGAAAATATCTTATGCAGGACACCATGCTAAGTATTGAAAGTGATAGAAAAATCCATAAAACATTACCCTGATCTACTGAGCAAAAACTCTTTGGCTTTGATTCTTTACTGCAAGGTCGGATCAGTTCAAATATTTCTCCGTACATAACCATCACTTTTCATATCCCGAGAACATTAATAATATAATATAGCTACTTTACTAGTTTGTAAGTAAAGAAAAACACTCCTTCTGAATATGGACACCGACAAATCTCCCTGACAGACTCAAGCAACTCATTTCATACCACTTAGAGAACAAAAATAGGAATCGAAAACTGATTTTCCTTCTTTGAAACGTCTTAACACCTACGTTTATAGCATATTTTCTTGAACCTTCCTATTTCGAATTATGATAAACTTTTATCTCACAGGGTTTCTCTATGGCAGCGTTCCGATGATGTACGTGTACCATTTTGCAGCTATTGCACACAAAGATCACATCTGTTAATGGCTAATGTATCTTACTGGGCATCTGCCTGTGTTACTGTGTTGTGGTGCCTGGGATTATAACCTTGAGTATGTAACAAATAGGGCCTGCCTGGTTTATGTAACAAATAGGGCCTGCCTGATTTAGCAAAAGAGGAGAAAATATATATACTTTTCTTTCAGGTCCAACTTAATGGAGCTGCCCTGGGATGACTCCCATAATCTCATCAGCTATATCCACCCTGTGCTATAGATCATCAATCTCTCTGCCACACTGCATGGTCTGTAGGAGGAGAGAGAATGTTTCTGTTTCTATAAATAAAGAACAAATGGGAAATGTGTACTTTTTAAAATCAGAATTGGATCGAATTTACAAAATTTGGTAATGATAAACATTCAGGTCCATTCATCTTAACCTTCCTCAAACATGCCACTTAAGTGCTGACAACTGCAATTTCTTGATAATGGAGCTCATACTCTCTATCCTCCATTGGAATGGTAATTGTTAGGCATAAAAATACAGTAGGGAAATCTGGAAGTGAACAGACTACCCATCTCGTCCAGCCTGCAAGGGCACACCTCGGGCTCACATCTCAGAAAACAAATCTGCTACCAGTTTTTTAATTCTCTCTTTGCTTCCTTACATTGTTCTTTATGTGATCTGGGTCTCTATTAACATTTAAAAAGCATTTGCTGCAAGAAGCAATCAAATAAGTGCTGTCTTTCCTATTTCTTAATCCAGCACCTAGTTTGTGCCAGACAATTTACTAATGAATGCAATGGGAATGGAGAGATACAAAAATATAAATATAAAGGTATCCCATGCCCTCAAGTAGCGTACTTTTAAAAATTAAATCATATTTTTTATCTATTAGTTTGCGTATTTTGATATCTTCCCTTGCTGAGTTAATTCAAAGAGAATAAAATTAGTATATTTATTCAAATCTTTCTTGAGTTTGACTGATTACATTTAACACTAGAATTCTGGTCCAGTTATTCAGATTGCCATCCTAAATTTCTCCTTTATTATTATCAATATTAATAATTATTTCTTATAAAAAAACAGTTTGTTACAAGTTACCGTAGGAATAGAAATGGGCTGCAATATCAGCTCCAGTACCCTCGCCACCTCTTTCATACATCTATGATATCCAGAATGGATTCAGATTTTTATCTATTTCAAAGAGAGAAGAAGCTAATCTAGTTACATTAGCAGAAGGTAGCAACAGTAGCAAGAGTTATGTGTGCCAGCAACACCATGTACTGCTATCTAAAATTATTTTGTTGTAGACATGCCCAATTTTAATTTAAAAAGCTAACTTTGGGGAAAATTAAAGAGAGATACTCAACATCCATTTAGTGTAAAACAAATTAATATTTTTAACAGTGATTTGAGTTGGAAAATTTCAGAAATCTTAATCTAGGGACAAAATGACCCGCCTTTTTGATAAGCAGGCTTCCACCTTTTTGATAAGCAGGCTTTGAGGACTAAATAAGCCTAGATAAGACATCCTATTGCCCAGATTTCTTGGTAGATAGAAAGCAGTTAATAGTCCAGCCAAGGCCGGGCTCAGTGGATCATGCCTATAATCCTGGCACTTTGGGAGGCCGAGACAGGTGGATCACGAGGTCAGGAGTTTGAGACCAGCCTTGCCAATATGGTGAAACCTTGTCTCTACTAAAAATACAAAAAAAAATCAGCTGGGCGTGGTGGTGTGCGCCTGTAATCCCAGCTACTCAGGAGGCTGAGGGAGGAGAATTACTCAAACCCAGGGGGCAGAGGTTACACTGAGCTGAGATTGCACCACTGCACTTTAGCCTGGGTGACAGAGCAAGACTCCATCTAGGGGAAAAAAAAAAAAAATAGCCCAGCCAACAATTCTTCAAAACTTTCCTGTCTGTAATTAAAACGGCTTATTTAGCAAAGAGAACAAATCTCTTTGGGGTAATAATGTATTTTGGAACTGTATAATATAGTTTTTAATAATAATTAAAAATAATAATTTCATTCAGCCCAGTTTCTAGGCCGGAATGCTACCCATATGTCAGTCATTAAGGAAACTTAACGGACAGTAGAAAATTAGATGTTGATCTTATTTCTCTAAATTTTCCATATAGGAACTTCTCCAGGGTAAAGCTTTGTCATACTCATCCTTCAATCATTTGCTAGATCTAGCACAAAAAATTTCTGCCAAGATGTGTAATGAAAATTACACTAAAGCAGCTTTGTTGGTGAAGTAAAAAACCTCACCCTGAGAGAGTACATGTAAACTAATTATTATTATAAGTAAATTTATTTTTAAACTATTCTTACTCATTTCGGGAAACATTTATTGTTAACTCTCGTGGACCATATACTATCTTCGTTATTCATTCATTTGTCAAAAGATTACTATAGTTAAGGAATTTCAACAATGCTTAATGAGTTAAAGCAGTATTTTTTTAAAGAAAAAGTACATTTAAGAAATTTGACAGTATGTACAGGAAATGTAAATCAACTCAAATATCCTCCAAATATATATATAATATAATTATATATATTTAATATGTAATATATCACATAATTTATTATATATAATATATATTATGTATATATTATGTGTTTTATATATAATATATATTATGTATATATTATATGTTTTACATATATATATATATTTGAGACAGTGTCTGGCCTAGACTGGAGTGCAGTGGCATGATCTCAGCTCACTGCAACCTCCGCCTCTCAGGTTCAAGCGATTCTCTTGCCTCAGCCTCCCAAGTAGCTGGGATTACAGATGTCGCCACCATGCCCAGCTATTTTTTGTATTTTTAGTAGAGACAGGGTTTCACCATGTTGACCTGAGGTGATCCACGCACCTCGGCCTCCTGAAGTGCTAGGATTACAGGCATGAGCCACTGTGCCCGGTTGATATAATGTAAAGTAATAAAACACTTTCAGGATTATTTTTATACTTAATGATAGTATATATATTATATATGTGTGTATATATATGTGTGTGTGTTTGTGTATATATATATACACATAAGTAGCTGTCAAAGTTCAAGATCATCTGCAAACTTAACATAAAGCTGATGGCACAGGCATTCGACTTACTTTCTCTTCTGCAAGACACAGTAGTCTGTGATTCTCTTGCCTTTGCCATCTCTAAGACCTTAAAGAGGAGAATTGTTGTTATTTGGATAGCCTGTCCTGCAAGCGCTAACTGCTAACACTAGCTCCCCTCCAACAGAGGAGTAAGTGATGATTGGTCCAAGTCAAGCACAACTCACAGTGCTTTGCAGAGAGACATCTGGCCACAGCAGCAAATGTAGAGCTAATCTACACTACTGTGCTCCACTTACATCTTGACTCTCTTGAAGCACAGGGAGCCTTGTCATGGACCACTCCTTCTCCTTTGTGCACCACTTATTACAGACTGATTGTTGGAGAAGCTCATAGTCCTAAAAGAAAACTTGAGACAAAAGAGAGGACAGCTACATGAAAAAAAATGAGAGGAAAGAGACGTAAAAATGAAAAAAAGAAAAAGAAAAAGGAAGAAATAGTGGTGTAAGTTGAAAGTTTTATTCCCCGCTGTAAACTTCCAGTGATTTGGAATTTACTACCTGTATTGTTTTGCTAGGGCTGCCATAACAAATTACTGCAAACTGGAGGCTTAAACAACAGAGTTTTATTGTCTTACAGTTCTGGAGGCTAGAGGTCTGAAATCAAGGTGTCGATTCCTGCCAAGGATTGTGAGGGAAATGTCTCTTCCAGGCATGTCTAGTTGGCTTCTCCCTGTTTTTCATATCATCTTCCCTCTATGCCTGTCTTTCTTGGTATCCAGGTTTCCCTTTTTGATAACACAAGCCATATTGGATTAGGGCCTATCCTAATGACTTTATTTTAACTTGATTTCCTCAGTAAAAACTCTATCTCAAAATAAGGTCACAACCTGAGGTACTAGAGGACTCAAACATATTTTGTTTTGAGGGGCACAATTGAATCCTCAACACCACATCACTGTATTTTAAACTCTGTTTGCACCAGAAAACCTGGTCTTCCTCCACTGTTCTCCATGTCACCAAAAGGTAATTCCCAATATACATACTCGAATCGTAGACGTTCTAGACAACTCCCTCTCTCTCTTTCCCCCATGCTTATTCAGTCCATCACAAAGTCCCATCTGTTTTGCTTCCTAAACACTACTTTGGGCCATGTATATCTCCACCCCACCCCCGCCCTGTACAAGTGGTCACCTCTCATGTGCACTTGTATCCCCACTTATGCAATCTGCCGTCCTCCACTGGAGACAGAGTTCTCTCTCTCCCTTTCTTTCTTTCTTTCCAGAATTTCGCTCTTCATTGCCCAGGCTAGTGTAGTGCAGTGGTGCGATCTCTGCTTACTGCAACCTCCACTTCCCGGGTTCAAGCAAGTCTCCTGTCTCAGCCTCCCAAATAGCTGGGATTATAGGCACCCACTACCACACCTGGCTAATTTTTGTATTTTTAGTAGAGATGGGGTTTCACCATGTTGGCCAGGCTGGTCTCAAACTCCTGACCTCAGGTGATCTGCTCACCTTGGCCTCCCAAAGTGCTGGGATTACAGGCGTGAGCCACTGTGCCCGGCCAGAGTGCTCTTTTCAAAGTGCAGATGTCATCTGGCCATGCCCCGACTCAAAACCTTTCGGTGGGAGCCCATTATTCATAGAATGAAGACCTTCGACCCTGTGGCCCAGCCAGCCTCTGGGGCTCCTCTGGCACCATGTTTTCCCAGGCTCACTCCCCATCTCTCAGGGCTCCTGTTCTTCATGCTGCCTCCTGCTGAAGCCTCTGTCGGAGCTCTTCATTCTCCACTTCACCCTTGCCTCTGAGTCTCACCTCTTCAGAAGAATTTCTCCTGTCCTTCTTCAGAGGAAACAGTCCCTTTCTAGAGTCCCATAAAATGTTCCTACTTAGCATTCAGCACAGAGGCAATTTTATACATATAGTAGTCCCCTCGTTATCTGCGGGTGATACGTTCCAAGACCCTCAGTAGATGCCTGAAACCACAAATAGTACTGAAGCCAGTTGCTATCAATCAGAACATGTTTCTGTTCATGTCTTTCAACCCACACACTGAATCCCTCTTCATCCCAAGTAAGCCCTTAGCATGCATAGTGGCTATAACTTTTGCAGTTTGAGGTATGACAGCAAAACTAGTATGAATTTCTTTTTTCCTTGTTCACAACTTTGCAGAGATAGGAGATTCATTTTTGCTGTAGATCTTAGCAACCTCAGCATACAATTTTTCTTTCTTTCCTTATTAAGTTAAGAACTTTCACCTTTTCACTTAAAGGAAGCACTTGACAGTTTCCTTGGGCTTGTCCAAATTACCAACATCACTACTCTTGCACTTTGGGGCCATTATTAATTAAAATAAGGTTTCCTTGAATAGGATGACTGTGATACCACAACAATAGATTTGATAACTGAGACGGCTCATAAGTGACTGATGGGCAGGAGGCTTCTTCAGCCAGATACCCTGGATAGAGATGATTTACGTGCTGGGTGTGATGGAGCGGAATGGAACAGGATTTCACCAAGCTACTCAGAACTCATGCAATTCAAGACTTACGAATTGTTTATTTCTGGAATTTTCCATTTAATATGTTTTGGCCGCTGTTAACAGTGGGGAACTGAAACCACAGAAATCAAAACTGCCGATAAAGGGGGACTACTGTACTTGGGAAATTACTGAATTAATATCTTTCTCCTCCTCCTCTCATACATAAAAATAGTTTGTTGTTGTTGTTTACCATTATACTTCTAGCATTGATAGAGGTCCCCATACATAGTTGGGACTCAAAATATATAGTGATGTTAAAAATCTGATTTGCTGTTTTAATTATTTGAAAAAGCTATAGGCAGATCATTCTGTAAGTATCAGGGAAGAACTTTGTAGAATAGTTCTAAAACTATGTCAGTAAGTATGGTAACAAATTTAAACAAAAAGATAACTTAAGATACTAGGAAGGAAGTAGAAATGAAGGCAATAGGAAGGGCACCTTTGTGTTAAACAAGGAAGGAGCGTTAAAAACAGTTAGGTTTGGGCCGGGCACAGTGGCTCACACCTGTAATTCCAAGACTTTGGGAGGCTGAGGTGGGTGGATCACGAGGTCAAGAGATGAGACCATCCTGGCCAACATGGTGAAACCTCATCTCTACTAAAAGTACAAAATTTAGCTGGGCATGGTGGTGCACGCCTGTCGTCCCAGCTCCTGGGGAGGCTGAGACAGGAGAATCATTTGAACCCAGGAGGCAGAGGTTGCAGGGAGCCAAGATCATGCCACTGCACTCCAGCCTGGGCAACAGAGTGAGACTCTGTCTCAAAAAAAATAATAATAATAATAATAATAAAAAATAAAAAAAAGTTAGGTTCATAGATTTAAAATGAAGCAGAAGGTAAGGCCAAACTCCAGGTATTATTTCCCATAAAAACCATCAATGTGCATTGAGGTTTCTTCCTCAATACAATAATACTCAATACAATATCGGTACCACAGGGGTCTCTGAACACATGCTGGCACTTTATTTTTACCGCTGAATGCAGTAATGTTATTTTGTACAGCTAAGCGTGATACTCCCTCTGGTAACTTGCTGTCTGCATTATCCATATCTTCAGAAGCATTTTCCTTTTTATTGAAAAAAAGGGATTTTTTTAGAGCCACAGTTAACCTTACACATCTTTAATTCCGGAACCTCAGTTTACAGATGAAGAACTGAGGCCGAGAACAATAAAATAGTTCTGCAACCAGTCAACTCTTGTATATTGCATACAACTGTAGAAGGCCATCCCAGACAGTAATACAACTAATCAAATGTCATTTTTCCCAATAAGAACAGTTACTTCCTGAGGTCTCTTTATGCTGATTCACTCTTCACTCCAGATTATTATCAACTCTGATGATCCAGCTTTTTACTCTTCCACCTAGAAGGTGACCCATAACATGTATCATCCAAATCAGGGTAGTTATGTGAGTGCCCACGCACACTATTGACAATTACCTTGGGACAGCGGGTGTAAACCAGGACTGTTGTGCAAGCAAGGATGAATGGGCACGTTACCACTCCATGAAATTTTTCAGAAGAGACACATTCACAGATGTTCAGTAAGTAGCATTTTATCTTCTCTTCAAGAGGGAGTCTGAAAAATCATTCCCATTTAGAAGAGTGGGTTTCACTTTTGGCATGCTCTTTCACAAGTTATAATAGTGTTACTGTAGAACTTGGTCATTTCTTGTCCTGTTGTGTCCCATATATAACCGACAGACAAAATCAGGAAGAGGTGATCTACGAAATAGACAAAACCCTATACCTGTAATCCCAGCACTTTGGGAGACCAAGGTGGGAGGACCACTTGAGGTCAGGAGTTTGAGACCAGCCTGCCCAACATGGTGAAACCCTGTCTCTACTTAAAATGCAAAAATTAGCTGGGCATGGTGGCATGTGCCTGTAATCCCAGCTACTCAGGAGGCTGAGGCAGGAGAATCACTTGAGCCTGGGAGGCAGAGGTTACAGTGAGCCAAGATCACGCCACTGCACTCCAGCCTGACTGACAGAGCAAGACTCTATCTCAAAAAAAAAAAAAAAAACAAAAAAAACCCTGTATCAAAAAGATTCCTGTTTACAACATGTAGCGCTTTTTCTTAAGAAAGTTCTGGCATTCGCAGATATTGGTTACCAGCAATATTTATTACCAGTTATAGTAGATCATTTACTAACCTCTCTTATCCTGAAGAGGTAACCATAGACCCCCTGATTGACCACTGTTTGTTTTCTTGCCAAAACATACACAACCAACATATATACATACACTCAGAATGCTTTAACCTCTTATCAACAAGAGATGAAAACTAGAATCATAAGGAAAATTAATTTGCTCATCTGATCAAAAGTGAAATCACAAATGCCAGGCAATGACTGTGTTCCACACTATTGGGAAGTTTTAAGGGCCCATGGCTAAAAATAAATAAATAGGATTTCCTGGGATTTAGAGGAATGGGTTGAAGCCAGATCATGGAGTCAAGGGTTGCCTAGGCTCCTATCTCTTGAGAGGCTCACGGGCACCAACATTTAACCTATATTCAACCACATTGCCCCAAACCACTCCAATGGATTGACTTATCTTTCTTGATGTCAGTTTAAACATATTAAGACCTGCTTATAGGGTAATCATTTACAACACTAACTGTATAGTCGAATAAAGAATATTTCCAGTTTTCCTTTCTGTCACCTCACACTTTATCATCTCTGGAAAGGAGGCAGCCATTGATAATATTATTTCAGGACCTGAGCCATCACAAAAGCAAACTCAATTCCCCTATTTTTTATTATTTTTCCACTAAGTCAGTACTAGCTCTGACTACACTTATAGTAAAAATAAAAACCAAGTAAAAATGGCATCATGTCCTCACAATACTATGAGGTTTGGGGGAACTTTTCAATATTGGTAACTAAAAATACATTAGCTGACTAATGTTAGTCATTTTATCTCTATTCTTCCTGGAAAACCAGTGCAGCTTTTAGCTGTCTAATTTCCTCTTACTGGTTGAGAAGTAGATATGCAGGCCAGTATTCGTCTAAGGAGCTTGCTCAGTTTCCCTTCTTATATTCAGCTCCTGGATCTCACCACTGTTGCACTCTTTTGAAAGCGGTCCTTCCCTGAAGTATAGCAGAATCCAGTATAATTAAGGAAAATTAAAGAAACAGTCCAATGAAAACATTCATGTTAATATTTAGTCAGGGAAAATTCACAGTAATGTTTAAAGAGAATAGCATAAGCTATGTTATTACTAATCATGAGTGAGTAATTAAGCAAAAAATTACACCAATCTCTAAAGGCTAGAATGAAATCTGAGTTGATTACAGGTCAACAAGATAGAGTTCTTGCCTTAAAAAGCATGATTCCTCCTTTTAATAACTATTATTTGAGTATGTCAGCATACCACACTCTGGAAAAAACACAAAAGCAAATGTGGCAAGAATTCTACTCTTAGTGATTTTACAGTCGAGAAAAGAGAGTCAGATAAACACCAGTAATATAAAATGCACACATAACAGTGCAACCCTAAAACCTTACTTTATATGCTTGTAATGAATATTAAGTGACTGCATATTTATACAATGTTTAAAACTGTTTAGCATACAGTAGTAAGCATGATATAAATGCTCATTAAGTACATAAACAAATGTGTACCATATATATGCCATAAGATAGGCATAGTCAAACACGATATAAAATTAGAGATAGAGAAGAAATAGTTGAAAAGATCTGACATGATTCCATAAAGAAGGGGACATATAATGGATGAGAAAAGTGACAACAGAATTGTGAAAGGATGTTATTAAAGCAAAAGGAGAAACCATTAGCCCTGGCATGGAGTTGAAATAAATTCAGGAAATAGTAAACAGACCCAGGTGATATGAATGTCAGGTGGAAGATTGGTCTTTAAAGCAAGTTAGGCAGTAATTGGATTCAGAAAATGTTTTTGTAATATTTGTTAGCATTATAATGTTTGGTGATAATAAAGAAAATCAAATCTTTTTTTTTTTTTTTTTGACTGCTCTTGTCACCCAGACTGGAGTGCAGTGGCACAATCTCGGCTCACGGCAACCTCTGCCTCCTGGGTTCAAGCGATTCTCCTGCCTCAGCCTCCCGAGTAGCTGGGATTACAGGCGCCTGCCACCACACCTGGCTAATTTTTGTATTTTTAGTAGAGACAGGGTTTCACCATGTTGGCCAGGCTGGTCTCAAACTCCTGACCTCAGGCAGTCTGCCCACCTCAGCCTCCTAAGTACTGGGATTACAGGTGTGTGAGCCACCGTGTCTGGCCAAAAATCAAATCATTTTTGAAGTCATCAACCTTCCTTACTAAAGTCAGGTGTATAGCTATGTAATGGTCACAAAGAAGTATCATATACAATCTCAATAATGATTATTGCTATTTTGCTACTCTTATAGAGATAAGGAATACTTGACATTGATGTAGTTTTTTATGTTCAAGTTGGCATGCTTAGTCTTAAAGCTGTTGATTAGAGATTTAACAATCTGGTTAGCTAACAGTTTCTTGGAACTTTGTCCTTGTTCACTCCTTTCCATTATCAAGTCTATGGAGTAATTCCTTGTAGACAAGGGTCAACTCTCAGTTTTATTTTTTAGAAATGAAATTCACTGTCTCTGTTCTTTCCCTAGCTCAAGACTTTCTCTGCTGGTAGATTAAGAACTGATTAGGAGCACAGTACATTACATTCATCCTTGTAGCTCCAGCCTCTAGCACAACATCATGTAGTAAATCCTTATGGACTGTGACTTAGATTGGATGAATTGGGTTGGATTGTATCAGAGTAAATAAAGAATAAAACATTTCCCTTTATTATAATTTTGAAACAGTTTCTTATTTAGGCATAAAGTGAAAAGTACATAAAATGACATTTATTATGTATCTCAAATGGACCTTCTTTACCATCAGTTTTTACAAACTGTCTTGGATAGATACTACTATGAACAGCCTATATCTCCATCAGATAGATTTGGTTAGAAACTGAAAGTTATTTCATGATAGTAGGCTGATAAAATATGATGAATGCATTTCATCAAGGTATCCAACTTAGAATAATACTATTTGAAATCACAAGCCTTTAAATAAAACCTGTTTAAAAATAGTTCATCATGTGTATGGTGCTAAAAATCTTTTGTATCCCAGAAAACTTACAGAAGCAATATATGAGACTTTCAGTGCAATTAGTTCTTTTTAAGAGAGAGATAAAAACTAATATCATACACCAGATTGATGTAATAACTAGATGAATACATTTATTAATTTGCATCATGGGAAAAGACTCGAAGTCTAAATAATATGCCACATTTAGTTGTCAAGCAATGATTTCTACCAACTAGCAGTGTGTTATTTTAAAAGGATCATCTTGTAACAAAGGGGTGCTGTTACAAGGTGCACACGCCTGAAATTTTAACCAATGCTGTTACAAATGACAGTTTTAGTAGTTTCCTGGAAATGAACAGCTGCCTATAGATGTGTCACTTTATTTGTCCATTTATTGCATATAAAACAATTCGAAAGTAGGAGTAAAGTAGAAAAGGTAAAAATAACTTAAAATGTATTATATAAGTTAATATATATTGTGTATATGAATACCTTTCCAGTCACCTTAATACTTTACGCCACAATTGGGAAAGTCTTGTAAATGAAAATTACATTTGGTCTAATGTATCTGAAATAATAACCATGTTATTTGTATCAGAAGAAATTTTCTAAAGAAATCATCAGTCACGTGATTCAACAAAGTGTACCTAGAATCTGCGTGGTTATGCCTTCAGCTCTCATTTGTTGATAGAAGTTCTATTTCATGAGTTAGCTGACTTTCATGGAAAAAATATATGTTCCCTGTCTCTGGATTGAGTCTCCTTTTACTTTTTTCTTTATATGTCAGAGGATGTGGCTCTAAGAAGTATTCTGTTGAGCTGTGGCAATGATCCATAAGAAGAAAACCCAGTGTTTTTCTTTTAGACTTTTAAGACTGGAGACTATGAAGATTTGAGAATTTTTTTTTCAAACATAAAACTATAGAATAAGCCAGGCATAAAAGGGTACATATGGAATGATTTCATTTATGTCCAGCTCAAAAACAGTCACAGCTAGCCTATGGTCTTGTCATGATAGTGATCCTCTTTGCAGGGACCAGGGGGAAGGCTTCTGGGGTACTGGTACATGTGTTTCTAGATGTGGGTGCTGGTGACCTGAGTGGGTTCAGTTTGTGAATAATCATTAGCAATTTATTCATCCTTTGGGTCTATGCTATATATCAAGAAAAAAATCCAAAATAAACAACGCCATTGAAAAGCATTCAGATTTCCTTTTCCTAATTCCCATAGTATATTCTGAAGGTGCTCATATTAGTCACAGATCACAATAGTCCTGTTGTCCAAAATCACAACACTGCTTAGCAGCAGACCCAGAATTGGATAATGGACCACCTGGTTTCATGCCTTGTGGCTTTTGTTTTGGGCTTTTTGCTTTGTTTTGTTTTAAATCACAAGCTTCCCTAACCTCTAAGACCCATGACAATGACACAGTCTGCTGGCAGGAAGCCTGTTGACCTTTTTCTATGAGTTAACACTGTTTGCCCTGTTGCAGGTGAGTTGTGTGAGGAGAAGCTGGACTTCTGTGCCCAGGACCTGAACCCCTGCCAGCATGACTCAAAGTGCATCCTAACTCCAAAGGGATTCAAGTAAGTCAAAAGCTACCTTCTTGCTCACAGTTAGGGTAGGGGACTCATTATTTTAGGACCCCTTCCTCTCCTTCATCCTTAGCTTCACACCTCTGCTCAGGATTAAAGGGACCTATTCACTAGTATCAATGACATTTTTTAAATGTCCATATACAATATGGACTTTTTTTTTTTTTTTTTTTTTTTGAGATGGAGTCTCACCCTGTCACCCAGCTGGAGTGCAGTGGCCTGATCTCTGCTCACTGCAAGCTCCGCCCCCCGGGTTCACGCCATTTTCCTGCCTCAGCCTCCCAAGTAGCTGGGACTACAGGCACCCGCCACCACGCCCAGCTAATTTTTTGTATTTTTAGTAGAGACAGGGTTTCACCGTGTTAGCCAGGATGGTCTGGATCTCCTGACCTCATGATCCGCCCGCCTCGGCCTCCCAAAGTGCTGGGATTACAGGCATGAGCCACCACGCCCAGCCCCGGACTTTTTGTTTAGTACACTAAAGAAAAATGAAAAAGTGTTTCTTTTTCATCCATGATTTTTTTTGTGAAGTCACCTAAGGCAATGAGCAGCCTTTGAAAATGCTTACTTAAATTTATTTGAAGGCCCATCCAGTGACATTTGTAATGTCTTCTAGGTGCTTCGTTGTCTGAAGGTAAGTCTGTGGTAAAATAGAGAATTTGACTTCAATGTAATTGAAGATGTTACAGTTTGAAACAATAATTGGACTATCCAAGGTGAGAAAGATAGAGTGACCATATATCTCAGGCTGCCCCAGGGAGTCCCAGGCTATGCCTGTGATGATCACTGTAGTTATTGATAGTGTCTCTTCCAACTTAAATATTTTTTGCATGGGGTGACAAAGCATTATAATCTCGCTAAGTGTACTCCCTTAAGTGAACACAGAACTTCAAAAATCACTTCCTTTTTCCTCCCCAGCAATATTCCTGAAATATGTTTGCTATCAAATTATGTGATTTCTTTGCCAGCATCCTGAAATATTTTAAGGGTCTTTCAACAGCAACTTCTCTTTTTAGAGCTGGCAGTAGTTTAGAGATCATCTAGTCTTCATTTAAACCTGAGGAAACCATGGCCCAGAGATGGTAGTTGACTGTGCAGAGATCTTAAGGTTATTTATTGGCAGAGCTAGAGCTAGGATTTATACTTTCCAGTTGGGTGATTTTTCTACTATATATTACCTATAAGAAGTTTTATAGTTTATTAACATTACAGTTGGTATTGTATAGCAAATAGGCTGGATTCTTAGGAATTACACAGTCGGGTACAGGGGTGAGCTGTGCTTTCATCAGACAGCTAGCAAATAGCATTATTTGTTCCTTCAAGCAATGTTTATTGAGTGCCTGCCATGGCCAGAGCACATGGTAATAATACCATCTTATGATTTTGTAGTCCTTTATAGCTATTCACCTTCACTTAATTCATCTTCTTAGAGAAATGACCCAAGCTCAATTGCCATAGAATTCAGAGAATTAACAATTACACAGGGCGGGATGAATTTTATAAGAGAAGATGGAATTTGAGCTGGATTGCTAAGATATTTATACTTACCGAACAGATCATCAGATATTTTAAGTAGGGTGGGAGAGTGGGGTCAGAATCGCCAGATCCCCACTGCTTTTCAAATATCAATCTAAATTAAATATTTATTTTCAAGCTTTCTTTTGACAATGTGCTTTTGCTTTAATTTGGCTTAAAATCCAAAAATGTAGAATATGTAGGTACAGTTGTAGCACCTGCTAATTCCCTACAATGTCTTTTTGAAAAAGGAAAGAATAAATTTGATTCTATTTTGCATTATATTTTAGTTTACAACCCTAGGCAAAAACCCAATGTTATTCCATTTTCACTTTATACCAAACTTTACATTATATTTTATTCAACCAAACACTGTAGGTAAGTTGTTTTTAGTCGTCACATCAATGATACGCTCACAATTTAATTTGGCAAGTTGAAAACACATCACTTACATAATAAATATCATTTCTTAGAGAAATTAGCAGTAAGGAAAGTTTTCCAGAACAGCTCATCTGCTGAACAGATTTCACAGTACTTTGTGCATTGTAAGTATAAGATAAAGTATTAGTAAGACTTAATTGAAACCATTAGAAAGTGAGTTTGTCTGCAAAAAGACTAACCCTTAATTAAATATCTCCTCTCACTATCAAATAAATTAGACACTCTTAAAAGTGCATTTTGCCGCATTATGGACTAACTGATTTGGAAACCCTCTGTTTTCCGTCATAATTTGTAAGCTCGTTTCATAGTTGTATGTATGTAGTTTAGCAGAAAACAGGTTAAGTCGGTGTGTGTTTGCTGTTACTCCCGACATTGTGGGAAAGGTAGCTGTGAAAAGAAAATAGACTTAAAAATCAAATGATGTGAAGCTGCTAAAGAAAATCTCTACTGACAAATGTTTAGACAAGTTATGCTATGTTACTTCAACTTCGTTTTCTTATTACTAAGCTAACAGAGCTGATTTTACTTTTATTGCTTTATTATATACCTCATAAATCTCCCAAATTGCTTTGAGATATTTTTAGACTATGATATGCCATAAGCAGTATTTTCAAACATGCATCTTACATAGCCAGCTTTGGGCTTCTAAACAGTGTATTTTATATTCTTTGCTCCTTCCTCTCTCCTTGTCAGATAATAGAGTTGAAGGAATGTCATAGGTTTTATTGATAATACAAACTAAGGAATTCTTATTTAAATTTTTTCTTTCTGTTTTGAAACTCAGTCTGAGGAGCAAAAGAAAGACAAAAATGTTGGACATAATGTAACTCCAAGCTCTAATGGTCTTGAAAAATAGTGTTTGGAGAGAAGAGAATATAAAATAGCTCTTAGACAGCCGCTGTGGTGGATGTGTGGTTCTCTTATCTTTCACTTTGATTTCTTTTTTCAGATAAATAATTCAGAGTGTTTCAAAGCATTTCTTCTTTCTTTTAATGCTTGGCACTTCAACAACTCTGCTCACATTAACATTGATGGAAGTTCTCTTCTCGGGCCTTGTCCATCTCTTTGAGAATGTATATGGCCACTTAGAGTCCATTTAACTTCAGACTTGTTGTTTACTTTGCTTTGCTATGATTTAGCATTAAAACCAACTGGCTGCAAAGCAAGCATGCTTATGCAGTGAGCTCATTTTATTTCTTAATTCATACATGCAGAGCTGAAAGTCTGTTTGCTACTCTTGGAGGCTATATACTCCCATTTGTTTTAATTCATCCGCTCTCCAGCAACTCTCAAATCCTGATTTTGCATTTTCAGACAAAACCTTAGGCATTCAGTAATGCCACATTCACTTGGGTGTTTTTAATTATCCTTACTTTAAATCCTAATAGCTTTGAAATAGAAAAGTGGATAATTAATACAGACTAAACCATAAAAGCTTTTATAGAATTATAAAGATGTATATAGAAAATTATTTTAAAAACCAGCCATTTATAGAACATGCATTATATATAAAAACTATACTAATTAATTTACAGATAGTTGCATTTAATCTTTAAATAAACCTGTGAGGTGGAATTATATACATATTAAAGATGACGAAAAGAACACTTACAGAGATTAAGTAATTTAGTCAATATTATATACACTTTATGCTAAGTGAAATAAGCCAGACATAGTAAGACAAATACCGGATGGTCTCACTTATATGTGGAATTTTAAAAAGTCAAACTTATAGAAAAAGAGAGTAGAAGAGTGGTTACCAGGAATTGGGGTGGGGAAAATGGGAAGATGTTGGCCAATGGCACAAATTTTCAGTTACAGGATGAATAATAAGTTCTAGAGACCTAATATCACAGCATGGTCACCATAGTTAATACTGTATTATATACTTGAAATTTGCTCAGAGAGCAGATCTGAAATATTTTCACCACAAAAGGAAAAGGGTAACTATGGGAGGTGATGGGTATGTTAATTAGCTTGACTGTGGTAATTATTTCACAATGGATGTATGTATAAAACATCACCATGTACATCTTTAAAATATAAAGATTTTATTTTTCAATTATACCTCAATAAATCTGGAATAAAATAAAGTTGGTAACATACAATTAAGAATGAAGCCGGGGTACAGAAGCAGTTCTGTAAAACCTGAATTCTGCAAAGCCTGAATTCTGCAGAGCTAAGTTACAGTTTTCTCATATATACACATATATGTTTTATGATATATATATGAAGTTATATATATACATGAAGTATGTATATGTGTATATGTGAGAAGTTATATAGTATATATGAGAAGTTAAGTTATAGTTTTCTCATATATACACATATATATACTCATATATATACACATGTACATACACATATACATACACACGTGTATATACACATGTACATATATATGCGTACACGTGTACATATATACACATATATATGTGTATATATTTATACGTGTATATATGTGTGTATATATGAGAAAACTATGACCTAGCTCTGCAGAATTCAGGCTTTGCAATTATGTATATATATATGTATATATGTGTGTGTATGTATGTGTATATATGTATATATAAAGTCAGTGAACCCTCTCTTAAACTCAAATCAAAAACACTCTTGGAAGCCAATGTATAAGCCTAATAAATCACAACAGGAGAGTGTTGAGGAAAAGGTGGAGGGTAGAGGGAGGCTTCCAGAAGACCCTTCCTCATTGATGGCCATACCTGTAGGGATTCTATGGTCCCCTATAGGTCCACAATGCAGTTTGAAAACTGCTGCACGTGCCACACTGCCTTTCTTCATGCAGCTATAAAGTCCTGCATCCTTGGTATCATAACTAGAGATCCCAGTGGTCAGCACTAGAGAAGCACAGGTTTAAAGGGAGCCTGTGGAATGAATTATTCAACAGCATAGTGCAGTGGTTAGAAATACAAGCTTTCTTGTCGGATTGCTTGAGTTTGATTCCTGGCTGTGGCACTTAGAAGTTAAGTGTTTGGGGGCAAAGTACTTCACCTCTTTGTTCCTTAGTCTCCTCACCTGTAGAGTGGGCGAAATAATACCACCAATGTCACAGGACTGTGGAGAGGATTCAGTGAGTCCATAGATGCCACATGGTTAGAGCAGGGCCAGAGGAAGTGCTCAGTGAATGTCAGCTGTATTATTACTCCTGGTTCTTCACCATCAATGCAGCCGAGACCCTTTACCACCATGGTGAACAGGCTGGAAACTGTCCGTGGGATCGGCCCCGTGAATTTTCTATCAGTTCTTCTATCCTAACCCATTATATCAGTCCCGTTCTTCTATAATGAGTATCTGGATTCATTGTGAATTAGGGTATTTAGTATTAATATATTTGCTTTTCTTGAAGTAGTACCTTGTTCTGATGTATCTAGTCTCTATTGTAAAATTTAAAATGTTAATCATTTTTTAAAATATGTTTAATATTCCCAGTAAATTTTACAACATAGCACTTTTATAATCTCAATGATCAAATGGATTAGGCCAAACTGAAAATATAGGGCACTGTAAGCAAACAAAATGGGGAGAAAGAAAGGAAGGAAGAGGGAGGAGAGTGGGTGGGAGGGAGTGACCCTGCTACAATTATCCTGTTCTTATTTGGACTGTGGATGTTCACTGTCATCAAGGAGATCAAATCACTATTTCTCTGGTAGATCACAGTGATAGAACATGGAATATACTGCAGAACAGTTCGATTTTCTAGGTATCCATTAATGTGGGGGCTCTAAGAGCTTATTCTAAATAAGTATTTTAAAGATAGTGCCATTGTGTCTAGATAAAATGCATTGTTTACTTATTTTGGCTCAGTTGGGTTTGAAACCATTACCTACTTGTTCCAACAGATGTGACTGCACACCAGGGTACGTAGGTGAACACTGCGACATCGATTTTGACGACTGCCAAGACAACAAGTGTAAAAACGGAGCCCACTGCACGGATGCAGTGAACGGCTATACGTGCATATGCCCCGAAGGTTACAGGTAAAAGCAGAAATGAATAAGACCTAGTGTTCAATAAGACCTAGCATAACAGGATGACTATAATCAGTAGTAGTGTAATTGTACATTTTAAAATAACTAAAAGAGTATAACTGGATTGTTTGTAACACAAGGATAAATACTTGAGGGGATGGATACCCCATTTAACATGATGTGATTATTATGCATTATATGCCTGTATCAAAATACCTCATGTACCCCATAAATATATACACTTACTAGGGACCCACAAAAATTAAAATAAAAAAATTTTAAGACAAAAAAAGTAGAACTTACAGAAGCAAAGAGTAGAATGAGGGTTACCAAGGAGGAAGACAGGGATGGTGTTTGGGGAGATGTTGGGCAAAGGGTACAAAATGTCATTTAGACAGGATGAGTAAGTTTGGAATATCTATTGTACAGCACAGTGATGATATTGTTTAATAGTTAAGAATACTTGAAAACCAGAAAAACAAGGAAGTGCACATGTATAATATACAGTTATGTTATACAGCTCTCAATTCAGATTGGCAATTAAGTAAAATCATATTAACTTATTTTTTTTCTCCTTATTCTTCAGTGGCTTGTTCTGTGAGTTTTCTCCACCCATGGTCCTCCCTCGTACCAGCCCCTGTGATAATTTTGATTGTCAGAATGGAGCTCAGTGTATCGTCAGAATAAATGAGCCAATATGTCAGTGTTTGCCTGGCTATCAGGGAGAAAAGTGTGAAAAATTGGTCAGTGTGAATTTTATAAACAAAGAGTCTTACCTTCAGATTCCTTCAGCCAAGGTTCGGCCTCAGACAAACATCACACTTCAGGTAAGAGTTCTCTCTCTATGGAGAGATGATCTGATCTTAAAATTCAGCTTCAGAGAACAAACATTTGTGGTAGCTTCTGAATGATTGATAGTATGTCTCAAATAGACAGTTAAAAACAGAAAATGCTCCTTGTGGACAGCGTTAGTAATTTTTCTCTTCAACATTTGTATTTTCAAGACAAAATGAAAACCAAATATTTTATTCATTACTTGATAAGCAGACAGTACAAAATAATATGTCTCTTTGTTTTGTGCTCAGACAAAAACATTTTATTCATTTGCTTTTATGGCTCTGCAGTTCAGCCTCTGCACGGGGGAGGCTTTTCTTAGGAAATCTGCAGCTAGGAAGGGTGCAGGCGAGAAAGAACACCTGGATTCAACCACCAGTACCTTTTTTTTTTTTTTTTTTTGAAACAGAGTCTTGCTCTGTCACCCAGGCTGGAGTTCGGTGGCACGATCTCAGCTCACTGCAAACTCCGTCTCCCAGGCTCAAGTGATTCTCCTGCCTCAGCCTCCCGAGTAGCTGGGATGACAGGCATGTGCCACCATGTCTGGCTAATTTTTTTGTATTTTTAGTAGAGACAGGGTTTCACCATGTTGGCCAGGATTGTGTTGAACTCCTAACCTCATGTGATCTACCCGCCTCGGCCTTCCAAAGTGCTGGGATTACAGGTGTGAGCCACTGCGCTCAGCCAACCAGCAACTTTTAACTCTTCGCCCAGAACTTTGAAGAATTGACATGAAATTAACAAACTCAAATTTTAAGTCTTTCCACCAACTCACTGTATACCTTTGAGCAAGTCATTCAGATCCCTATGGAAGAAGCTGCACTAGATTAAAGATAATAAATATAGTGTACATGGGGCAAATTATGTCTACATATTTGTTTTATCTGATAAGCAAAATCATTTAATATATTTTTAATTCAAATGACTTTAGCCAGTTTCATGTAGACACCACCCCTTTTTTGGTTTACCCTGATACTCTAGTGAGGGACAGGGGATCCTTTTGAAGTCAGGAAGAAGAGAATCCTGGAAGGCATGATTCTCTACCTTCCAGTGTTTGCCCCACCAAATTGTTATGAGAACTGCACAGTGATGTTGGGGCTTAAGTCTTAACTTAGCTAATTAATCCTTTAAAAGCCAAAATGAACCAAAGAGCAGGATAAAAACAAAGATTTCCCCCTACACATGGCATAACTGTGAAGAATTTGTTTTTTTAATATGGGATATAAAAATCCGTCTTTGACAATGTAGTCATTTTTCACAGATGCTATAAATAAAGCTTATAACAGGAGCAAAAGGAGCAGTTTAGCGCAAATCTCCAGCAAAGAAAGTTCTAAGCACATCCAACATGTTTACTTGAGGATTTCTTATTGTTCTTTTTAAGTTTCTTTATGGATTTATTTGCAACAAAGCAATTTAAGAACAAGTCACCTTTCAAGTAATAATTTCAGCATTGTTTTCTCATAGCCATCAGGAAAACATAAACCATAGTAAAACCTCTTCACCTCACTTAGCAGTCTCTTTCTGATGAAATACGTTTGGTTGCCTACACATCCTAGTAATGCCAGGGTTACTTTCTACTAGATTGCCACAGATGAAGACAGCGGAATCCTCCTGTATAAGGGTGACAAAGACCATATCGCGGTAGAACTCTATCGGGGGCGTGTTCGTGCCAGCTATGATACCGGCTCTCACCCGGCTTCTGCCATTTACAGGTGAAGATCTCTCAGTTACGGGTAAAGGTGAAAAAAATTGCTTAATGAAGAACTGCTTCTCCTCTATTTTATTATGGAGAGGAGAGAGACTAGGTTGGCTCCAGCAGGTCTTAGGATGAGGGTATTAGTGAGAAACCTGGCAGGAACGGAGGGCATGCTCAAATTGGAGAGTGTGAGGAGGGATTTGTAAGGGGACTGCTATGCACAAAGAGGTGACTGGGATAGTACAGTAACCTGGGGCTGGAAACAAGGGATGCAGGGAGGTGTTGCTACCCATATGCCTGAAGGATCAAGAGGAGGGAGCAGTTATGGAAACTCATGCTCTGTAAAGGCTTTGTAGAGAGGCTTGCCTGACAGAAGCCGTGACCTTTAATAGAGGTTTGCAGTAAGCTCTCAAGGAAACAACCAGCTTTTGAAATACACAACCTCACTCTCTTTCCTCCCAACAATCTCCTGTCTGTGTTCCCCACTGGCCACGCTGCATGCCAGGAAAGAAGGAATCTATAGACTCTAGTAATGTAGCTTGCACATGAGCTTCCTGGGGCTCAGAGCTGGGTAAAGAAAGTTGGAAGGGAGCTCCAGAGAATCAAATGAAGATATCCAGCACTGTGAGTAACTTCAGGTTGCCATTCATACCTCAGAGGTTTATTGAGCACTTGCTATGTGCCAGACCTGTCCTGAGCTTTAAGGGACAAAGCCCCTGCTCATTTGGAACTTACACAGAATAAGCAAATGGATTCTTACAATGTTGTCATAGGGAATCTTGACCACCCATTTTGGAAGTTTTCTAATGATTAATGATATTAATAATATACCGGACACGTGAAATGGGTGGTATTTGTGGGGTATAATTTTTAGTCCTTATTGCATAAGACTATCAGAGCCCCTCTGTTGGAACCCAACACCAATTCCCTGACATCCTGCAGACTATTTAGCTAGTTAATTTTTTCACATGTAGAAATTCACCCTTTAGAGAAGGGATCACAAACTCCTAAGCAGTCAGTTTTTCCAGATAAGTAACATAAATGATTAAACAGGTCAAGTGCAAGAAAATAATATGCTCTCACCCTTTTATTCCGTAAAAGATCTAAATTTTTACATAAGTATTATTTTATTATAAATAGCCTTGATGTTGGCAATATAAAAGAAGTAGTTGTGACTGGAATGAACCAATAGTAAATATTTGTCAAAACAGGATTTCATCTACTCAGTTCTCCGTGGAGAAAATATGGACTTAGGTTTTTCCAGACTCTTGGCTTTTCAGGAAAAAGGCAGAAATATGGGGTTTTTTCAATATAAATTTTCTCTCCTTTAGATATCAGTGTGCATTTTTAATACTATATATAATGAACAAAACATATCTGTAGGTCAGACACACTTGGCAACAAACGAACAGGCACTGATTATGACATAAAGTGGAGACGCTGGCCTGCATGTTATTGATATTCTCATATGTATCAGTGTGCTTCAAAAGTCTTCACATCTTATTTGATGCTTCATAATAGTTCTGGGAAAGTACATGCCACTTGTAGCCATGAATGAAATTTGATATCCACCACTTGTGAATATTTGGAGCATGGAAACAAACACATAATTGTTGGTTTCCAAGTTGAATACAATACTGATTTTATCTCCAAATGGTGATGAATTAGTGCCAAGATTTTAGATATTACGAGGCCTTAAATTTTCTTGCCTCAATGTGTTTCAGCCCATAAAAAGATTTCAGAAATTTGTGGTTCATTTTTTTTATTTTTTTTTAATTTATTTTATGTAATGGTGCAGCACAGAACTCTCAGAAGCCATAGTAAAGGTTTTTGGTTTGGCTTATTAAAGCTAGCATTCATATCACATATGCCAAAATATTTCTAAATACTTTGTAGAAACCCAAGTTATTATATCCGAACCAAGGACCTACCATAACGAGTTTGTTTGAGTTTATGTTCATTGCCATTTCACCTAACAAAGGATGGAGTGTATCTTGTGACATTTATAAAGGGACTGTTATGTTGCATTTTCTTTTTTTTTTTTTTTGGAGACAGAGTCTCACTCAGTCACCCAGGCTGGAGTGCAGTGTTGCGATCTTGGCTCACTGCAAGCTCCGCCTCCTGGGTTCATTCCATTCTCCTGCCTCGGCCTCCCAAGTATCTGGGACTACAGGTACCTGCCACTATGCCTGGCTAATCTTTTTTGTATTTTTAGTAGAGACGGGGTTTCACCGTGTCAGCCAGGATGGTCTCGATCTCCAACCTCGTGATCCGTCCATCTCATATTCTTTGTTAGGAGCTGCATGCCCATGTTTCTGCTGGTGGATCATCTAATAGAGATACAAAATGTGAGGCCTAGAGCAAATACAGCTTTAATTTAATTATTGCCTTTTGGCTTATGACCAAAAAAATTTTCTTGATTTTCCAATCCAGAAAAGCTATGACCTTATTTTTTAATAAAAGAGGCAACAATTACCAATAATTCAGATATATAGATATGTATAATACATTTTATTAACATATTAAATATAAAATAATATTTTTATGTTGAGAAAATTAATAATGTAAGAAAAAAGGAAGAAAGGAAGGAAGCAATGAAGAAAAAAGAAGGAAGACAGGAAGGAAATGTAAGGAAGAACAAGTATCAAAGGAGATAAATATAAGCACTTACATTTTCATGTATTTGCACAAAGAAAAACTAGACACAGACAAAAAAGAAATAGAAACAAGACTTCCGCATGAATACCATTTTATATCTATTTGATTTTTGAGCCATTTCAATGTCATTACCACTCAAAAATATAATTGAGATAATAGAAAAAAGCAGCTGCTCTAGAGATAGTCGGGCTTGATTCAAGTCCAGCTCTGTTATCAACTAACTGTGTGTCTTGGACAGATTGCTTCAGCTCCCTGGGCCTCATCTGGCAAATGGGGATAACAAATAATAGTGTCCTTTTAGCGAGATTATGGTAAGAATTGTACGACATGATAAATGTAAAATATTTGCAACGATGCTTGGTAAACCATAAACAATGATGGCTACTGGTATCACAAATTCAGGATGTCCAAAACTGAGTTTATTTCATTTGCTTCACCCAAACCTGTGTTCCCATTGCATTCCTTCTTTCATTGAAAGGCATAACAGGTGCAATGGATCTACTCTTAATCCTCTCCTTTCCTTTACCTTCAATTTGCAGTTTTTCATAACTCTTAGCTCTGATACGGCTAATTTTTTGGCCTTTTTTCAAATGCCAGAAAATGCCAAGCAAGGCAACCTCTGTCCTGGGCCAGGCCTTTATTACAATCTAAAATCTTTGACGAAAGATAGTACTTCTCCATCCCTGTAGTAAAATCTATCAATAACAGTGTTGCAATCAGCTGTCCCATAAGTTGCTAATAAATATTTTGTCTGGGTGAAGTACATTTTCAAATTTTGATTTGTTTCCACTTAAGTTCAGTTTTATTGCCATAATTCTGTGTTATATAAAATTTACTTTGGTAAAACATTGTTTTCCAAATTTTGCATTATTAAATATATTATTGGGCCTTGCACTTGGAAATAATTTTACACCTCAGGTGCATCATTTCAATTGCCTGTTTAATTCTCCACATTGAAGAAAATTGATTTTATTTTAGCAAAATGAAATCTGATAAAATGAGGGGAAAGTAATAATACACTTATTAATTCTATAGGGTATTTTTGGTTAAAATTTATTTTATATGTCAACTATTGTTTCATATAAATCAGTATGAAGACAATTATTTTATGAAATTATCTCTAGACTGGTAATTTGCTGCCCTTCAAAAAGACTTTCTTTTAATCTAGATAAGGGGAAACATTTTTTACAAAAGTTAATGAAAAATATGTGCTTCTTTCTTTAAATTTAAATTAATGTCATTTTCCAAACCAGACAGCCTCTTTGAAAACACAGCCAACTATATTAAAAGTTAAAAGACAGTAGTTAACATAGCTTGAAGTGTATTTAAGAAAACTCAAGATGTAGTAATTATTCTTTTAGCGCAGAAATAAAGTAGTATGCACATTTTCTAATCTTATCTGTTACATCCAGATAGAATATCATGGCTTCTTGTAGACATGCCTGCTGTTAACAGCACCAAGCATGCAGGCAGTAGTGTAGAACAGTTGTTTCCAAAAGTCTGCATTGGAATCACCTGAAAAACATGTTAAAATACAGGTGTTGGGCACCACCCCTAGTTTCTGATTCTGTAGGTCTTAGCTAGACCTGAGAATTTGCATTTTTAACAAGTTTCCAGAAGATCTTGTACTCCAGGGACTACACTTTGAGAACCCCTTGTGTAAAAGGAATATGTACTTTGAGAGCTGATTGTCTGCATCTCTTCTCATATCCAAGTTCTACAACATCATGCTTGATGCTCACATTGAAATCAGCCATGTTGGGAGTATTCCCACCACAAAAATCAGCAAACCCAAAAATCCAGGTTTTTGTTCCTGTTTTTTTTTAACAGTACCAGTTGTTAAACATTTGCCAACAACCTACTGCCTAAAGGACTGTAACCAGCAACGTAGATGAAATGAGCTGCCTAACAAGGGAATGGATTTGGAATATGGCGCACGGGCCTAATCTTTACAACACTTAGAGAATAGCATAAAGAGGGACTTAGTAATTGTATTAGCCCATTTTCACACTGCTGATAAAGACATACCCGAGACTGGGTAATTTATAAAGAAAAAGAGGTTTAATTGACTCACAGTTCCACATGGCGAGGGAGGCCTCACAGTCATAGCAGAAGGCGAAAGGAATGTCTTACATGGTGGCAGACAAGAGAGAATTGAGAACCAAGCGAAAGGGGAAAATTCCAATAAAACCATCACATCTCGTGAGACTCTTTCGCTACCATGATAACAGTATGGGGAAAACCGCCCCCATAATTCAGTTATCTCCCACTGGGTCCCTCCCACAACACGGGGAATTATGGGAACTACGATTCAAGATGAGATTTGGGTGGGGACACAGCCAAACCATATCAGTAATAGTGCCGTGAATTAATGGAAAAATGAATGGCAGCCTAAATTTAAGCAGTAGGTCCTCAGACAGGGCTAGAGTATTAAATTTTTATTCTCAAGTAGGCTAATAATCTGCTGTCTTTCAAAGTGACTTTCTTTTCATCTAGAAAAACATAAACTTTTTTTAACAAAAGTTATTATTGAAAAATAAGTGCTTCTTTTTTTAGATTCAAATTAATATCATTTTCCAAACCAGGTAGCTTCTTTGGAAACACAGCTAGCTACTGTTTAAAAATAAGAAAATCAGATGAACCACCTTACTAGTGTACAAGTTTTCATATTTAGGCAACCTGCTCAAATTCAGGGGACTTTCTGTCACCTACTGTTACATTTGATTGGCTACATACACTCTGGTTTGCGCAATTTAGAGGCTTGCATTTCAACAAAAATACAAAAGAAACCCAACAAAGATTATCTCTGTATCTGAGAAGCTCAGTCTCATCAGGGAGACAGACAGTAGACAGAATCTATATGGTATTCTTGTTTCCAAGATGTTTATTCAGCCATTCTTGATATGCCATACGGAAAGGTTCCCCTGTTTACTAGCTTATAACCTTGGGCAAATTGCTTCATTTCTTTGTGCTTTATTTTCCTTATCTCAATAAATGCAATTAGATCTGCTTTTCATGTTTGGTTATGAGAATTCAATGAATGTAAAGCAACTAGCATCGTGCTTGGCACAGAGTCGGCTCACGATAGTGAGTAATGCTGATGATTCATGGATACTCTTCCTGCTCAGATATCCAGATATTGAAGAATAAATACCCAAGTGGGAATTTTATAGCCTGACATCTCACTGTACAGTATGTTCAAGTTTAGAGAAGCCTTTCTAGTTTAGTGAATTTTATTCACATTGATCTGTTTTAAAAGTACTGATTAAAATATTACTTGAAAAACTATTTTCTAAAGCTTTCTTTTGAAAAATTCTTATAGGTATATATAGATATCTTTTTGTTGTTGTTGTTGTTGTTTTGGAGACAGAGCCTTGCTCTGTCGCCCAGGCTGGAGTGCAGTGGCGCGATCTCGGCTCACTGCAAGCTCTGCCTCCCAGGTTCATGCCATCCTCCTGCCTCAGCCTCCTGAGTAGCTGGGACTACAGGCACCCACCACTATGCCTGGCTTTTTTTGTATTTTTAGTAGAGATGGGGTTTCAACCATGTTAGCCAGGATGGTCTCCATCTCCCGACCTTGTGATCGATCCGCCCACCTCAGCCTCCCAAAGTGCTGGGATTACAAGCGTGAGCCACTGCACCCAGCGTACATAGATATCTTGAATCTCATTTGGCTTCCCATTCCTTTTGACTAAAGAGATAGGCAAGGATACTTTTTAGTATCACTCCCACTTCACAGGTGAAGTTATCATCAGCCCAGAGATACCAAAATGAGATGACCAGTTGAATTTGTTTGGTTTCCAGTTCCTATTCCAAAGAGCAGAATATGCCACCAGATACTTTAATTTTTTTTTCTTTTTTTTTTTTGAGATGGAGTCTTGCTCTGTTGCCCAGGCTAGAGGGCAGTGGTGCAATCTCAGCTCGCTGAAACCTCCACCTCCTGGGTTCAAGCGATTCTCTTGTCTCAGTCTCCAGAGTAGCTGGGATTACAGGCATGTGCCACCATGCCCAGCTAATTTTTGTATTTTTACTAGAGACGGGGTTTCACCATCTTGTCCAGGCTGGACTTGAACTCCTGACCTCGTGATCCACACGCCTTGGCCTCCCAAAGTGCTGGAATTATAGGTGTGAGCCACCGCACCCAGCCCAGATACTTTAAAATTTTAAGGCAAGAAGTTGAAGCACACATAAGGAAAAACAGTCTGTTTATTAAACTACAGAAATACATTATGTTTATCATTGTTAATGTGTTGTGTGTAAGCAAAGTAGAGAAAGAAAATCAGAGACATTTTAAAGCCCCTTTTAAGCCCCAAGTTTCTGAATTATTTTTCTGTAGCAGACCGCAAACAGTTGGGGAACTGCTTTGTTTTCATGTATCCATTTCCAGTATATAAATTTAAGAAAACAAATCTCAGGAAACAGGTGAGCATAGTAAAACTAAACTTCATAGTAATAGTAATAAATGCAATTCAAATTCCCAGTGGAAAGGCTAAAAGTTAAGTGGTTCGCCTGTAGTTTTTGTGAGTCATAAAATACCTTGTTCCCTAGGGAGTGGTGAAAGAGAGTTTATCAATACTTATCAGAACCCAAAAGGATGCCATGCATTGCATGTGGGTATGTAGGAGACAGCTGCTATAGACTGAAAAGTGGATTATGGCTTTCTAGCTCAGGCAGTCTTACTATATAGCAACTGATGTGTCGATCACTGCTTTTATTTTATTTTATTTTATTTTATTTTATTTTTTGAGACAGAGTTTCACTTTGTTGCCCAGGCCAGACTGCAGTGGCACGGTCTCGGCTCACTGCAACCTCCGCCTCCCGGGTTCAAGCAATCCTCGTGCCTCAGCCTCCCACATAGCTGGGATCATAGGCACCCGCCACCACGCCCGGCTGATTTTGTTTGTATTTTAGTAGAGACAGGGTTTCACGATATTGCCGAGGCTGGTCTCGAACTCCTGAGCTCAAGCAATCCGCCCATCTTGGCCTCCCAAAGTGCTAGGATTACAGGTGTGAGCCACCGCGCCTGGCCCACTGCTTTAATTTTAAACGAATGTGTAGACAAAGGATTCCTGGACATCCTCCAGTTTATCTCATTCTAGAAAAGACAGCATGAAACACCAAGTTAGAATGTTATTAACTCTGAAAAATTCTCTTTAGGTCCCATGTGTAAAATACCATCTTAAAAACCAAATTGGCCAGTCGTGGTGGTTTACATCTGTAATCTCAGCTCTTTGGGAGTCCAAGCCAGGAAGATCACTTGAGACCAGCCTGGGAAACATGGCAAGACCCTGTCTCTACAGAAAAATTTAAAAAGTAGCTGGGCATGTTGGCATGCAGCTGTGGTCCTAGGTACTTAGGAAGCTGAGGCAGCAGGATCACTTGAGTCCAGGAGGCTGAGGCTGCAGTCAGCCGTAATTATGTCACCATACTCCAGCCTGGCTGACAGAGTAAGGCTCTGTCTCAAAAAAAAAAGGAATCTAAAATCATGAACTTTACTGTACTTACCTGTTAAAAGGTCAAGATGAGGCTTCATTTAATTCCAGGGAGATATAAATGGAATTAATCTCAATGATAAGTCTTGTGAAGTTCTGGTGTGATCAGATTAGACTTTTAAAACTTTTAGGGAGAGAAAATTATAGTCAGTCTATCTCACTCATAATCTCACTCATAATTGGGAAAATAAAATCCAAACTCAGTTTTTAAATCCATATAATTTATATGCATTCTTCAAACTCTCATTGTAAGATCATTACTTTTATTAACAATTCAGTGTTTTTTAGTAAATGAATCAAGTTTTGCTATCATACAAGGTAATTTACTATAGAACTTTATTCCCAGGCTATTTGGGACAGAAATCATGTATTAAAAGCTTGTTAGTGGTGAAAACACGTGCCATTTGTCTAGGAATAGGTATTCCTCAGGTTTTCGATTGTAAAAGTAGTACATAATCATTAAGAGCACATACACTTGAGCTGGACAACCTGGCTTCAGAACTGTTTAGCCACTAACTAGATGTGTCACCTTGGATGTCCTCAGTGCTCACCTCTTGTTGTGAAGCTTACATGAGGTAATACTTGTAAAGTTCTTAGTACCTGGCCCTTAGTATGTGATATATAATCCTTTGCTCTTACTATTTGCACTTCTCTTAAAAGGAAGAAAAATCACCTAAGGTCACACTAACCAAAGATGACATGTCTAATGAGAGCTAGGACAAGCTGAGCAAGATTTATCTCTCAGCATTATCCTTGACGATACTGCCACTGAAACTTCCAACTATGTTTTATGAAATGAATTTCCAGAGGTCTTGTCTTAAACATGCTTGAAGTGTAATGATTATCTATAGATATCATCTAGGAGTATTGCTAAAAACATTGATATATGTTTTTCCTAATACAGCTCCCTTGTATTTACTTACCATATATTTTCAGAAATAAATAATACATGGCTGATACTTTAAATTAGCTTACAATTAGCAAGAGTTTAAGACGTGTACTCCAAAAAAGAATAAAAAGGAACAGAGGAAGGAATAAAGGAGCAATAAGCAAAGTGAGTTGATGATGAAACTACCTACCTCCAAGTTCCCATCTGACACACTGCATTAGGGTGTTTAAAACCGTAAAGTGTGTTAACTTAAACCATACAATTGTACTGCATCAAACACCGTCATTGATGATGACATGCCTGAATTGACTGTCTAAGACCAATATGTGACGAAGAATCCATTCCTTGGGAATATATGGGCCTTTTCTTTGCAATTTTAAAGAGAAATGGGGGCCTCATTATTAATATTTATTAAGGTTGATGTTGATAGGACATCCATATAAAACTACTTGGAAAGTTGTGTATAACCTCAAAGTAAAAAGGAATTGACTTCTACTCTCTCTATGTCTGTCTTTATTTTAATGTTTTACTTTAAAACTTTTAGTAACTTGATTAAGATATGCCCCCAAAGAAGTTATTATATTTCTGCCAGCCTTTAACATTATCTTACAATCAATATTTAAAATAAAGCTAAATTCTTTCCTAAAGAAGATTCAGAAATGGTATTGAATTATTTGTATCATAATGATCGTGGTTGGGTGGGGGGCTGATATGATAGTGATGGTGATACTAATATCTAACATTCATTTTTGCTATGCTAGGTATCTTTCAGTCATTTTACATAGTCCTCAAATTAACCATGGAAGGCAGAAATATTTATTAGCATTTACTGAAGAGAAAACTGAAATATATTAGTAATAAAGTAACTTATCTAAAACAAACACTTAATAAATGCAGGACCACGATTCAAATCCAGGATTATCTGACTATAGAGTCTATATGCTTAACCATTAGCCGATGTTACTACTTGGCATACCCTCTTAGAAGAGAGTCATATTTAAAACCACTAATGGATGATGTGCAACTTTACTTAGAAAATAATTTTCTGGTCTATTTTTTCCTCTGCCAATTGTATTGATGTTAAGTGTTAGGATAATTAAATGTGTAAAAGGCAAAAATATTGATTGACATATCTAACATTTAATTTTATAAAGTTGTTATCTGAGACAGGCTATCAAAGATTCCTGCACACGTGGACTCTTCTAACCACTTAAACAGAAAGAATGTCAAATGTTTTCACAATTGTGCAGAATGATTTCTCTTGTTCTCAAATCAAAAAAACGTTTTATTATCTGTCAGCATACAATGGAATATGATTAGACTCCAGTGGTGAGAACCATGCAGAAATATGTTAATGCATTTTTCTATCATTCCCTAGACTTTGACATTTTACAAATTTAAATATCAGTGCCTAGAAATTTAAGCAGTCATCTTGTATACAGAGTATTAAGTATTCACATTTAGGAATAATCTATCACATGCTCCCATGTTTCCATGTTGGAGCCTTTTTCAGTCTTCCCAGTATCCCAGCATGTTAGATCTTTAATAATCACCATTAACTTTTTGATGCCAACTTCCATTACGCCATGTTTTTCCTGTATCGTGAAAGGTAAGTACATTCTTAACACTGCACTGTGTATTGGTCCTATTTCTTCTTTGGTCCTGTTTCATTGGTCTGGTTTGCTTTTTTCCCTGCTGTAACACCAGAGTTAGATATGCAACTACACTTTAAAACCATGTAACACATATTTACTAATTGCACTCAACTTCATCTTATTTTTTAATCCTAATTTTCCATTTCCCTTTCTTCATCTTTTTGTCTTTATTCACTTCATCAATTTCTATAAGCCCTTCCAAGGTTTTTAGAAGGTGACAGTAATAATTGTTAGGCCTGGCCCTTGAAAATTATAGAAAAGAATCCAGAGAGCCACTGTCATTGCAATATTTCCTAGATATCACTATGTTAAGCATTTTATTTAATCTGTTATTCCCATGTCTCCACTGAGCATAGATAGCTTCTTCACAGTAATATCAATTGATGAAAATGCACAGAAAGTAAGAGGATATTATTAACAAATTTTAAAAAGTATTGAGATCCCACCAAGTTGGTTCTCCTTGCATTTGTGTGTGTGTTTGATTCTGACAAGTCCTAATATACAGTTTTTTTTAAGAGCAGAAGCCAGCAGTTGCCTAAGGTCAATGTGTTAGGGTGTTTTTGGCACAGGCCTAGGTTCCTTGTCTTTTCAGTACAATTTGAAATAATAGTATCTTGGTAAATGGAACTTTTATGGAAGTTAAAAGCAAATGTATAAATTATCCTTTGGAATCGCTACATATTGAGAGAATGTGGCTGGATGATGATGAAATATAGTTATTTCTACTTCTCATCATAAAAAAACAAACTTATTTTGTATTCAGTTTCTGAGAAGCTGAAATCAATCACATCTCCCTGAAAATGCCTATTTTCGAAAAAAAATTCAACTACTGGTCTTTATCTTCATTAGTGTTAGATTGCCATCTCTTTTCCCAAGGAGCGCTTATCAAAGTTTGTATTTTAACTACCTTGCTTTAATGAAAAGAAAATGGAAGAATCAGCCATTTTTTTTTTCCATTGTAGTGTGGAGACAATCAATGATGGAAACTTCCACATTGTGGAACTACTCGCCCTGGATCAGAGTCTCTCTTTGTCCGTGGATGGTGGGAACCCTAAAATCATCACTAACTTGTCAAAGCAGTCCACTCTGAATTTTGACTCTCCACTCTATGTAGGAGGTAAGCTGTCTTCCAAATTCAGTTGGTCCTCAAACCCTGTGGTTCTCATCATGGATGAATTCTGAAGTTTATTAATGCCTAGTGCATCAGTATTTGTCATTGACCAATAGTGATCAATCATTGAAAGATAGATAGCAAGGACAGAATAGAAAGATCTTTAGGTGGGTATTAAGGGATCATTTTATTATCCCATCTCTCATTCTAACTAAATGTGTCATCTGGGTAGAGAAGGACATTAATTAATATTTATTTTGTATCAATCACATATGCTAGGTGATTTATACATTATATAGTTTAATCTTATATTTGATCTGGTCTATGGAAAAGGAAAGTTGGTTAGAGGTTAAATCATACAATCAAGAAAATGATAAAAAAAAAAAAAAAAAAAAAAAGGTTAATGCAAACTGGAGAGTAGATGACCCCACCGCAACTCCCTTAAGGAGGCAAACCCTATCAGCTCAGTCAAATGTTACCATGCTGGAGCTTCTGCATTACCAGTTGCTAATTCATCTGGATGATAGGATAAGTATCACTGTAATCCAGTGACTGACTGAATGAATGAATGAACAAATTAAATGTGCAAATTATATAAGAATAACAAGAAATAGTTCTGTTCCGCTAAGACCTTAAGGTGAATGAACAAGAGACAGGGTTGGAAAGGTAGGTTAGGACCTGAAATCATAGAGTGAAGACCCTGGGCTTCATGTTTAAGTGAAAAGAAGGCAGATGAGTGAATAAATGACAGACAGAGATATAAGCAAAGTTCTATAGGAGCCCATCGGAGAGGACCCGCAAAGGAGGGAGGTCCCAATCTTGCCTCTATTTGGAGGAACAAATATAAACTGGAGGCATAGAATTTCAAAATTCTGGTAAAAGAGCCAGAAAGCAGTTAATGCTGAATTGAGAAGCATTAGATTAAATTACATTGAATTTATTTGAATTGACTGATAAAACTAACTTATTTTACAGATAAATAAGTAAAAGCTTTGAACAGGTTAGTGTACAGTTTCATCACCATGACAGATATTTTCATGAGTTTCACATCATTTTCTGAAAAATAATAAACCTATGCTACACCATTATCTCAACCACTCAAAGCCTTCTTTTCAGTGCCTCTAAGTCTAGGGCATTTCTGTTTTAATAATTTCAGTAGTAGACAACACTTTGACAGAGGTGGATTGTTTTAGAAACAGTTCAAAGTCTTTGGTTCAATTCTGTAAATATTTATTGAGTACTTACCACACACTAGGAACTAAGTAAATGGATACATAAAGGATACAAAGTTGAAGAAGAAATGTCCATTCTACTCCGGAAAAAGTCAGGAATGCAGAGGCATCTTCAAGTAATTATAATGCATTATAAATAAAGTATTGCATAGTGAGTCTACTCAGCAAGTTGACTGATCTGATTACTTCATGGGAATCACAGCAGGGAGTCTCATTGAAAAGCAAGTCTTCCATTCTTGCCAGCACTCCAGTTAACAGGGTTGCTTTTGGATGGGTGAAGCCAAGTCACAAGTGTACCTGTGATTTGAGAGAAAATAAATTATATTTATTGAGCACATGCTATGTGCCCAACACAGTGCTCCTTTTATAGCCTTAATGTGCAGAGACCTCAGGAAATAGGTATGATTTTCTCTGTTTTGTAGTCCCTGAAGAGCAGTCTTAAGGATTTTATATAATTTGTCCAAGTTCACAAAGATATTATGTAGTAGACACCTCATTTAAGTCCAGGTCTGGCTGACTCCAGAGCCACCTGCATTGCCATTCACTTCTTCACATAAAGCAGAAAGGGAACAAATCTAAGTGTTGTGGCCTTTTGTTGTTTATTTATGGACTTTTCGTTCACTTGGTTTTATTATGCTCTCATTAGAATCCACTTCATTAAATCTTTCAAAGCCCCTTTAGAATGTAGTGCAAAACAAATTTTAAAAATACAGGGGCTGGGCATGGTGGCTCACACCCATGATCTCAGCACTTTGGGAGGCTGAGGAGGGAGGATCATGTGAGCCTGGGAGGTTGAGGCTGCAGTGAACCATAATTGCACCATTGCAGTACAGCCTGGGAAACAGAGCCAGACACTATCTCAAGAAAAAAAAAAAAAAATACAGGATGAGACTGTTTAAGTCAGAACAGCCCCCCACCCCCCCAGCCCCTGCCAAAAAAAAAAACAAAGGAAAAAAAGTTTTAAACTCCAAAATGAAAAGTATTTATCCTTCTGAAGGTAGAGGGCCTGGAAGAATTCAAACAGCACCTCTGTCCACCCAGGCCTCAAGAAAACCACTTTCATCCCAGTCCCACTGCCAGTGATCACCATGGGCCCACTTTGTCCCCACTTAGAGTACAGTCTCAAGGGTGACTCAGATTTTCAAAGCACAAGGAACCTGTAAGACCACAGCCTTGAATGCTGTATGGCAAAGGCATGAGAAGCAGAGGGAGAAAAGGAGAGCGAGGTAGCTAAGTTCCCTTTAAAAATGGTGACTACAGCCGGGCATGGTGGCTCACACCCGTAATCCCAGCACTTTGGGAGGCCAAGGCGGGCGGATCACGAGGTCAGGAGATTGAGAACATCCTGGTTAACACGGTGAAACCCCGTCTCCACTAAAAACTACAAAAAATTAGCCAGGCATGGTGGCGAGCACCTGTAGTCCCAGCTACTTGGGAGGCTGAGGCAGGAGAATGGCATGAACCCGGTAGGTGGAGCTTGCAGTGAGCCGAGATCGCGCCACTGCACTCCAGCCTAGGCAACAATGGGAGACTCCATCTCAAAAAAAAAAAAAAAAAAAAAATGATGACTACAATGAGATACCATCTCACACCAGTGAGAATGGCTATTATTAAAAGTCAAAAAATAACAGCTGCTGGCAAGGTTGTGGAGAGAAAGGAACACTTATACATTATTGGTGGAAATGTAAATTAATTCAGCCATTGTGGAAAACAGTGTGGTGATTCCTCAAAGACCTAAAAATAGAGCTACCATTCAACCCAGCAATCCCATGACTGAGCATATAGTCAAAGCAATCTCAATCATTCTGTCATAAAGACACAGGCGTGCATATGTTCATTGCAGCACTATTCATAATGGCAAAGACATGGAATCAACCTAAATGCCCATCAATTCTAGACTGGATAAAGAAAATGTGGTACATATACACCATGAAATACCATGCAGCCACAAAAAAGAATTGAGCTAATGGCCTTGGCAGGAACATGGGTGGAGCTGGAGGCCGTTATCCTTAGCAAACTAACGCAGGAACAGAAAAACACATACTGCATGTTCTCACTTATAAGTGGGAGCCAAATGATGAGAACACACGGACACAGAGAGGGGAACAACACACACTAGGGCCTAGCAGAGGGCGGAGGTTGGGAGGAGGGAGAGGACCAGGAAAAATCACTAATGGACATTAAGCTTAATTCCTGGGTGCCGAAATAGTCCGTTCAACAAACCCCTTGTGACATGAGTTTACCTGGTTTGTTATATGGTAACACATATACACTGTTGGTGGGGAGCGTAACCCTCATATACCCCTGAACTTAAGATAAAAGTTAAAAACAAACAAACAAAAAAAACCAAAAAAAACAGGGATGCTGCCCAAGGAGGATTGCCTGAAGGTGTTGCCTCAGCATCTGGGGAGAGGCAGCTTAACCTACCCTTGGGTTATCAACTACCCATGATATGTGCTTTACTTGACACAATTTTTTTTTTTTTTTTTTCTGAGACGGAGTTTCGCTCTTGTTGCCCAGGCTGGAGTGCAATGGCGTGATTTTGGCTCACTGCAACTTCCGCCTCCCGAGTTCAAGTGATTCTCCTGCCTCAGCCTCCCGAATAGCTGGGATTACAGGTGCCCACCACCACACCCATCTAATTTTGATATATTTTTAGTAGAGACGGGATTTTATCATGTTGGGCAGGCTGGTCTCAAACTCCTGACATCATGTGATCCACCCACCTCGGCCTCCCAAAGTGCTGGGATTACATGCATGAGCCACTGCACTCGGCCAACACAAAATAATTTAATCTTCATGTTTTTCTGTCTATAGTCCAACTGAACCCTTATTACCTAATGGGGAAAAAAATCAATAAATAAGCCCCATGCATGGAAATCCATGTATATGCAACAAATGCCCTCCTTGCCCCGCCACAGGACACAGGACCTAGGCTTGATACTTGGTCTCTTTATTGCCATTTTGAGGCCTGTAGAAATAAGGCTAAAAGCTCTTTGCTAAGTTATCTGTTGGTTGATTGATTAATTGATTGATTGAATGACTTCCAACCAGGTCCATGGCGTAGAGGAAAGGCTTAAAAAAAATCATGGATCTGGCCGGGTGTGGTGGCTCATGCCTGTAATCCCAGCACTTTGGGAGGCCAAGGCGGGTGGATCACCTGAGGTCAGGAGTTTGAGACCAGCCTGACCAATATGGAGAAACCCCGTCTCTACTAAAATTACAAAATTAGCTGGGCGTGGTGGCGCATGCCTGTAATCCCAGCTTCTCAGGAGCCTAAGGCAGGAGAATCTCTTGAACCCAGGAGGCAGAGGTTGCGGTGAGCTGAGATCATGTCATTGCACTCCAGCCTGGGTGACAAGAGTGAAACTCTGTTTCAAAAAAAAAAGAAAAAAAATCATGGATCTACTTCTGTTTGTCAATGAAGACCCAGTTTCCTAGCTAGCACGTGAAAAGATTGACTCAGAATTCTTGATTTTATGATAGCCTATTAAAAGTCAAATATATGTATGATGTCTAAACATTTTCATTTACAAATTACTCTAGTCAAAGCTGGGCTTTTTCTAATTGTTAGCTTTGGAACAAAAAGGAACAGATTTACTAATTATTTCTCTGTCCTGTGGAACTTTGCCAATCTGTATTTATTCTTGACATGTGCACATATGTGTGTTGTGCCTATATCAAAATGAGCTATTAAAAATAGTTTTGGAAGAGTTCATTTTTAACCACTGAAAAAAGGACCATAAATGTGTGGTCATTAAAGTCCTTATGATGGATGGATATGGTAAAATTAGAAAAACTTACCCCAGGGCAAGGAATTTTCTGTCACCAGTCCTTTCCTGGAAATGGTAAGTTTCATCCTTTTGACCCTGCTCTAGAAAGCAACCCACAGCGAGAGGGACATAGACTAAAGGCCTGTACTCACAGAACTTCACAGCCAAGAGACTTCATTCAATACCTGTCAAAGTGTAACCATGGACTACCTGAATCACCTGAGCTGCATGTAGATATTTAGATTTCTGCACCTCTCCTGTTCCTACAGGATCAGAACCTCAGAAGGGGGAGAGAGAGGAGCCTGCAAAGCTGCCTTTGGGCATGCACTGCTGTTGGTTCTTACGTATGACAAACTTAGGACAACTTCTCTGCTCCATATGCTCATGGTATATAGATGACAATACTAAGCCCCAGAGAGAAGAAATAACTGCTCCAAGTGCACACAGAACCGGAAATCATTACCGTCTAACCTAGTGGTTTCGTACACCTAGCTGTCTGACTTTGGCGCCTGCTTTGAATGCCAATGGATGAGTCATTTCCTATGAATGGGAAAGGAGAAGGTGGCATAAGTTCGGACCCAGAGTGTGCTACAGTTCTTGGTCTTTAGAACCAACAAACCCCCTGAAGAGTGAGAAACTGGGTCTTCCTCAGCCTAGAACTTCCAGCCAGTAGTCCAGAGTTTAGGCACAGCTAAAGCATAACTGGGGGGTTGTGGGGACGTGGTGGTGGTGTAGCCAGCACTCTGAAAGCCTCCAGCACCCTCCCCCCTTCCCTGGATGGGTGCCTTCTGCAGGATGCCTTCCAGGGACTAAGGGTCTGGCTTAGGCGATGGAAAGATTCTTCCGTTTTGCCAAAATGAGTGTTACCAGATGACTGTCGCTAATGGAATGTATATATACAAAGATTGCAAATACTCTGTTTTTGAAGGGATTTCTTTTTTATTTCTGATTTCTTGGACTATGAAGTCTTCACTCTTAATTAGCAAGAAAGAAAAAATGAGGTGAATGAGGTGCTGTCCTGAGAAGAATCAGGAGTGAGTTTTTAGGCATTGACATCATTGACCAAGCTCAGGGATGTTGCCAGGAGTGAGCTGGATTCATTGCTAACTTAGAATGTGGAAGGGGTGGGGTGAATGGTCACTGTGAACCCCAGCTCTCAGCTCCTGAAACCTGGTGGACCTAACCCTGACTCCAGAGATAGAGGAGGTTCTTCTCATCGGCCTAACTCTAACCTGAGCTCACTGGGTCACCTTGAGCATGTCACCAGGGCTTTCTGAGCCCTAGCCCCTTGTCTTTAAGATAAGGGGTAGAATTAGAGCACCACAAACTGACCTTTATAGAGCTCCAGACTTCCAGGAGTGTGTGCCTGGAGGTGGGGGGTGGAGGACAAACAGAGAGGGAGCATTCCCTTCCCCCAGTCTTGCCTTTAAGGACAGTAGCTCTGCCTCTAGGTTTTATATATTTGTGTACATGTAAAGTTTTCTTTGAAGCAAATTTTAAAGATTAACCACCAGTGAACTAGGTATTTTATTCTAGTTGTGGATTAGAATTTCCTGGAGCATCTTCCAATACAGAACAAAACAAAAACACACATCTCTTCTCCACTTCACTGCCCTACCACCCTGCCCAAATATCCTGCCATAATAGGTTGGCAATGAGGTCCCAAGCATCAGTATTTCTGAGTAGCAAATGGCTGAGAAATCCCCAGAGAGCCTGACCTCTGACCTGGTGTTCCTCCCCAGGCATGCCAGGGAAGAGTAACGTGGCATCTCTGCGCCAGGCCCCTGGGCAGAATGGAACCAGCTTCCACGGCTGCATCCGGAACCTTTACATCAACAGTGAGCTGCAGGACTTCCAGAAGGTGCCGATGCAAACAGGCATTTTGCCTGGCTGTGAGCCATGCCACAAGAAGGTGTGTGCCCATGGCACATGCCAGCCCAGCAGCCAGGCAGGCTTCACCTGCGAGTGCCAGGAAGGATGGATGGGGCCCCTCTGTGACCAGCGGACCAATGACCCTTGCCTTGGAAATAAGTAAGTTCCTGCTGCTTGGGAGTTGAGCACACACCTGAAAGCCTCAAAGCCAAACCAAAGGAAGGAAGGAAAGAAGAAGGGGAGGGGACGGGAAGGGAGGGGAGGGGAGGGGAGGGGAGGTTTGTTAGGCGTTAGCACTCTGTCCCTTATATTTTCTCGATCATCCTCCATTCTTATATCACTTCTGTTCATTCTTACCTCCTCTTCTGAATGCATTCCCACTCCTGTGTTCCTCCTCCCTGTAGATGCGTGCATGGCACCTGCTTGCCCATCAATGCATTCTCCTACAGCTGTAAGTGCTTGGAGGGCCATGGAGGTGTCCTCTGTGATGAAGAGGAGGATCTGTTTAACCCGTGCCAGGCGATCAAGTGCAAGCATGGCAAGTGCAGGCTTTCAGGCCTGGGGCAGCCCTACTGTGAATGCAGCAGCGGATACACGGGGGACAGCTGTGATCGAGGTAAGCCAGCCCCACCGGGCACCTCATTCTCTTGGCAAAGCAAGAGGGGTCCCACGTCTTTGAAAAGAGAGGGAGAAAAAGTGAAAAAAAAACCAACAAAAAAAAAACAGGAGCAACAGACACAGACAGAGGGGAGTGACAGGAGAGAATACTAGGTCTACGCACTGCTTGCAGTTGCTGCTATTGATTTATTTTCAAGTATTATGAAGGCACCAGCTGTGAAATGGCCTTAAACCTCCACCACAAGATTGTACACAGCCTTCAGATGCTTCTCACAAGTTGATTTGTTGTGAAAGAAATACTCCTTTTTACCTGATGGAGAAGCACATTTACTTTACTCCTGTCTTACCTTTACCGGCTGTTCTCATCCATATATATTATCAATTCATCTTCTGGCACAGAGAAGATGGTCCTCATAATTCTGCTCTAGTTTTAGTACAAAATGACCTTTCACCTTAGAATCGACTGATTTATCACAGCAAATCATGTGGGTGAGAGGAACGGAAACAGGCTGACTTCTTAGTTCACCTTCCTCCTTCTCCTTTATCTGCGTGATCAGAGCTCGCCTGGCCTCCAGCTGGCACGGATTTTGTTTTGTGTGTCAGAGGGACGAGACAAGAGGAACGTGCCCATGGAAGCTTTTAGCAGATGTCTCTTTTTTGAACTACATACTTTATACTGGGGTAATTTATGAAGTTAATGGAATGTTACTTGTATTAAGTAACAGATTGGATAATATTAAACTCCAGGTCTAATAAATAAAATTGCATACTCTCTGAAACTGCTCCCTGTGGTAAACAAAACCAGCTGTTAGTAGTGTAAAAACAGAAGATGTGTATTTTTTTTTCCTTTTTTGCAATGAAAGAAAATATTTAGGAATCCAATTTTCTTGTCACTGCAATAGCATTGTATTTATAGTCTACATATATAGCATTCACTTTGCTGAAAATAGAGACCAAAAAGAAGTATTTTTCAAAGAATAGGAGGCGTGCCACCAGCTAATAATATGTAAAGCAAGTTACGAAGGGGAAGCAAAGGCTTCGGAATTAAGTTGTGGATTCACAGTCACTCTGCATGACTTACAGTGACTGTTCTTAAAATGCTTGTGCTTTTTGTTCTTTTCTAGAAATCTCTTGTCGAGGGGAAAGGATAAGAGATTATTACCAAAAGCAGCAGGGCTATGCTGCTTGCCAAACAACCAAGAAGGTGTCCCGATTAGAGTGCAGAGGTGGGTGTGCAGGAGGGCAGTGCTGTGGACCGCTGAGGAGCAAGCGGCGGAAATACTCTTTCGAATGCACTGACGGCTCCTCCTTTGTGGACGAGGTTGAGAAGGTGGTGAAGTGCGGCTGTACGAGGTGTGTGTCCTAAACACACTCCCGGCAGCTGTGTCTTTGGAAAAGGTTGTATACTTCTTGACCATGTGGGACTAATGAATGCTTCATAGTGGAAATATTTGAAATATATTGTAAAATACAGAACAGACTTATTTTTATTATGAGAATAAAGACTTTTTTTCTGCATTTGGGAAAAAAAAAAAAAAAAGAAATGCTTGAACTAAAGCTTCCCCTATGCTGGAGAAGTATGAAGAAAGGTATATCTGGAGGCATTAGAACAGCGATGGGAACCATTGCAACTCGGGTCCGTCTTTGTAACATGCTGAAGACAAGCAGAAGCACATGCACGAGGGACAGCACATGCTGTGAAATTGCCCAGAGCGTAAAACCTGTGTACCCTCCTTCACATCAACCAAGTTCACTAGGACATACCAAGCACATGCATGTGAATGAGGATGCAAGGCAAGAGAACAGAACTCCAGAATTCACAGATAGAACAAATGGATGAGAAATATTTCATGCAAAATATAAAGTGTCCTGAGGATCTGGGTTCCATTCACGAGAGGAAATGAAAGTGCTAAAATAAATTTTATCTTCCTTTTAAATGTCAGCATGTCAGCAGAAGCAGCACACAAAAGTCTTTACCATTTTCCAGTATTAATTTTTTTGTAATATAAATGATAAAGGAGATGATAAAGAACCAATAGATTATTGATAAATAAATTAGTAATAATATGATTTTTTGTTTCTATGAGTTCTAAACAGCCCTATACAGTATTCAGTTTCCGTGAGAAATATTTATTGTATCAAAGTACATTGTACTTAACATTTTAGGCTATCCTTTTACTGTTCCTTGATGCTTTAATATATATTAATTTATAATTATCCTGATATTTTTGTACATTTTTCAAACTTAAAAATCAGGATTTTTTTTTTTTGGCAATAGTACTAACATAGGGTTTTATCTTGGGATAAATATGTGTTGGTCTGTTTGTTGACCTTGACATCTGATCACTGATGTCAATGACCTACTGGCCTCATTCAGGACACCTGCAGAGAGTATGCAAAGTCCAAGAGAGGAAAACACAAATCTGTATGTGAGATGGTCATTGTACAGAAAGAAGTGGCCCCTCTGCAACATGTCCTCACAGAAACGAAATGGTGTGTAGCAATCAACACTAGAAAGTAGACCTTTTGCAAATTAATATGTCCTTGACCTTTTTTGCCCTTTTCTGGGGGTGGGGTGGGGATAAAAAGACTGTCATGTCAAGAACTGTGACTTTTTTTCCCCTCAAACAATAAAACTCCTTTATTATCTTAATGCTCCCAAGTTAACATGTTTGCTGCTAAATTACAATGTAGAATTGATAATGATTTATAGTGAACTGTGCTCTTCCCTCATTAAAATCCCAGGGTGCCCTGTAAAGATGCAGATGTTTCTTCCCGAAAATTTCTTTTTTTACAAAGAAAATTAGATGTACATGTATAATTCAGTGTGCTTTGTCTTTCTCCAGACTAATATCAGTTACACTGCTGATGTTTGTAAATTAAACAGATATTTACTTCATTAACAGCTTGGTGGTTTTCTTAGAAATTGCACAATAGGCCACTCCTTAAGAATTTATTAATCAAAATGATACAGAAAGAATAAGGAAGAAAACCTATACCTTTTTGTTGCCAAAAAATTGGTTTGAGATTTACATGTTGTTATTTCTGGGGACTGATATTGGAATGGCCACATAAGAGAGATGGATATAAAAACATACTATTTGCCTGAAAAATGTATTCAATTATTTTTTTCAAAAAAATCGTAAGATGAAGTCTAACTAAGATGAAATGTTTTTGTTTTTGTTCTTCTTTGTTTCTCCCTCCCCAACAGAACCGGGTAGAAAACAATAAAAGACAGCCACTCTTAGGCCAGGGTTGGTAACATGAAGGTGTACTATCCAGGACAGAGAAACAACATTGTCTGGGAGTAATAATCCTCATCAACCATGATAAGATTTTGTCTTTGTTTCCCTGTAAACAAACAAAAAAAAACAACCATGCACACACACACACGCATACACACACACACACACACACTCGGTCTCTCTCACAGACACAGACATCCAACTATTTATTCATTCTTGTTTAAAATGTCTACATTGTAATTATAGAAACAATTATATAGCTACTGTAAATTATTTATTCCCATTGATTGCTTCTTTTTTCCAAGGGGTTTAAATCATTCATTAAACAAAGAAACATCTGTGAAGATGACGTGATTTAGATTTGTGTTTATAGACATGTATTATCCATATAGCCACTGTTTTTTGAGTGCTTCTTATATGCCAGGTACTATGCTCAGGGTTTTCTATGAAATATCTCATTCATCTGTATCAAAACATGAGATTATTGCACTTTCTGCTTTACACATGCATACAGGGCTCATAAACAGAGGAGGTGGATCCACCTCAGTCATGTATTCCAGACCACATTGTCTGTAATTAAGGCAACGGCTTAGTAACTACTACCTCTACTTGGGGACTTTCAAGCCTTGGAGCCTTATTCCACAGCCCAATAATTTTTCCTTCTTGATTATGTAGGTTTAAGTAATCCAGACTAGAGACTTTACATTTGCTGTTTCATTTTTTAAGGAAAACAAAACTGAAACCTTCATAGCCTCCAGACTGTGTTCCAGACTGTGTTCTTTCTCCTTCCTGCTTATAAAGACACAAAATAAAATGATGGCTGTCTGGGATATGAGCTGAATTAGCAAGTTTCTTAGGGGATTGTTTGCCTTAAGATGTGACTACCTCATGTGCATGCACCCTTTGAAAAAAAATCCAACCGTCAAATAATTACTAACAAACAAGATAAATTTAGGGTAATTATTCATATTATAAAACGTTCCTTACTTAGACGGTCTTGCCAATAGGATTACTTTAAATAGGAAACTATTCCAGAGCATATCCAACAGAACTCTATGCATTAAAACAAAAAAAAATTCATGCATTTTAGAATCAAAGCTACTACATGGAATAATGTGCATTGTAATCTGAAATGATAAAGTGGCTAAACATCTCTAATGTGTTTAATTTAAATTCTCACATGAATGAGGCACCATCAGGAAATGCCATGGGGGTCTGACATGTGTTTGATTTAAAATGTGTTCATTGAATAACAACCATCTCAATCATCTTTGGAATTTGTTTTCACTACAGATTCTCTGAAATTATTTCTAAGCAATATAGATGAACCCCTATTTTTAAATTGCTCTGAGAGTTTTCTTTTTTGGGTGATTTGCTTTGTCAGCAGCAATTCTTTCTGGAGAAATGATCAAAAGACTGTTGAAATTGATTCAGTCCTTAAAGACCTCAAGCTTTACAGTGTCATCTACCTCATGGAGTGACCATTATTTCAAAAATAATGTTTGTAAGAAAGGAAGCTATACAAGGATAGGAAGCTTCATACAAAGTTTTACATACTTATCTTCATTTTTATTCCTATGTATTCAAAAATCAGTTAACAACACATCTATATTTCCTATCTCCTATCATGTGCAAGAAGCTACACTAAACTTTTGATAAACAGTTTCACATGAAACAGACATCACTTCAGCCGTTTTAGAGCTTATACTCTATGCAGTTGGGGTTGAAGTTGAAGTGGATAATAGATATTATACAAATGGTCACACTAATACATAATTCCAGATTGTGATAAGCATCCTGAAGGAAGTTATGGGATATTAGAAGAAAGAATAGCAGAGGAATCCAATCAAATAAGTGTAAGGAGGTTTGGGAATGCCTCTGTGAGGAAGTGACATTTAAACCGAGTCATGAAGGATCAAATAGAGTCTAGGATGGAGGCAGATGGAAGCTTGTGTAAGGATAGGGGTTGGGAGTTCACGCAGAGGGAGCAGCCTGTATGTAGGCCAGAGGAGGAAAAGAACTCATGTGGTCAAGGAAACAAAAGAATTTAGTGTGGCTGGTGTGAGGTATACAATTGCTTTTTGTGTGTAACACAACAGTGATCATTTTCAGGATTTCTTTACTCACCATATAGTCCGTATTTTTCTTCTGAGCATCTGTTTGCAGTGAGGTCTCAAAACATCAACAAGAAGGGATTTCCATTTTAAAATAGCAGCTATTTGGCTGTGCCTAATGTAGCTCCTCTAAACTTCCAAATGAAATATCTCTGAGGATATGGAAAATAGAAATACTTGAAGTAGCACTGAAAATTAAGAATAGTAGTGAATATTCATGAACTGAGGGCTGATAAAGCTGGATTGAAAAAAAACAACCGCTGGCCAATTCATGCTTTGAATCTCATGTGCATTTTTCCTGCCCTGTTCATACCAAGACCAGAGACTCGGGAAATGAATCAACTGGAAACGTAGCAGAAAATACCTGTTCATTAGGTGTCAATTAAAATCTGAGTTTTAGTTACATCATGGTGACTGCATTGGGCTGGGAAACCCCAGCCTTCTGACCTCCAACCCACCCTCTGCTCTGTTGAATGAAAACAATGTATTCCTCTAGATTATTTGAAAACATATCTCTAACTCCCACTGTAAGATAAAATCCAAACTCTTTAGTTTGGTATCCCAGATTCCTCACAAAATGGTCTCAAATCGGCCCTCACTATGTGCTCTTAGATTGACAAATGCTAGGGAGGGATATTGTAAAGCAAATTCTGGGCTGGAATGGCCACCTTGTGGATATGAGATTCATCCACATACAGGTGGAGTTGAAGCTAAGAAAACGGGCAAGCTAAATTAGAAACACAACAGAATGAACTTAACCAGAAAACTAACCCCACTTTAGATGATCCATTTCTGGAATGAAGCAGTCCCAGAATAGAGAGAAAGACAGGGGAAGTTTTAATAAAGCAATGAGGTAGTCACTGGCTAGTTGTGGGTAAGGAATAATAGACTGTTCTCTTAATAAGTCTGATAACAAAAGAAGAAGAGGGAATGGCAGCTGGAAAAGTTGGTGAGGTCACAGGGTTGTCATTCAATGAATCAATAAGTATTGGTTTATCACCTATAGTAACAGCTTGTGAAGAAGTGGGGCAAGCACTTGAGGTATACTATGGGGATCATCCTGAGATCCAAGCTGAAAGAGCAAGACCAACCTAAGTCATCCCTTACATGAGCTTGTTGATCAGTGGATGTAAAAAGCAGAAGCCAGATACAGTGAGGTTGAGGAAACAGGATGCCTGAGAGTAAGAAGTCACAAAATCACTCAGAGTGAAGAGAGCAATGTATATGCAAGAATTCTTTACCAAATGGAGTTCTCCATTGCCTTCCTCCTCCCCTCACAAAGGGGATACAGCATTTCAAGGGCTTTGTCTAGAGATATTCAATTCAGCTGAGCAGAGGCATCACCATCGGCATTGGGAATTAGCTTTGTCATTGTGTCAATAAGTGGCCAGCTGAATTTAGATTCAAAAGAGAATCAAAAATTAAAAAGCACACACAAGAAAACAGGGAGTGTAAGAAACAGCCACAGAGACCATTGTCTAGAAAATCTGCTATCATTAATCTTACTCTCCCTTCTTGAAGTGGCTAGAATTATTTTCATTGTTTTTTTCACATAGATGGTGGCAGAGAGATTAAGTGACTTGCCCAAGGTCACACAATCCAGGTCTCCTGACTCCAGCCATAATGCAATATTGATTTCACTGGAATTGAAAGGCAAACTCTATCAACAACCCCGTGAGATAAAGCTGGAGGAGTAAGTATTTCTCAAGGGGAGTTATTTTGGTTTGAAAAAATGCCCATGAATAGCACTCACTTTCCCCAAAAAAATGCATTTTTTAATATCCCCCACTGGGTAAAGGAAAATAAATAGTGATTTTTACTGGAATTTGCTTCCAAAAAATGAAAACGGAGGGATGGGAATGTACATGGTTGCTTCAGTATTTTTGGTCATTGTTCTGGTCAGATATGCCTTGATTGAGTGGACTGACCTGGAGCAATTGAATTCCATTGCTAAGATAGTCACAAGGACAGGACCAAACATGCCGTAGTCCAGTTATATCAGCTGCAAAGTCACATTCTTGGACTCAATCCAGCTCACAAGGTATTCTTTGTAAGGAAAAAAGACAAAGATAAAAAACAACTATAGAGGAATTTCTATTTGAATGAGCATGTTTGATAATGTCCCTTAACCATAATCTCAGAGACCTGTGTTATCTCAGAAAGGAGAAAGATGAACATCTTTGAATTGCCTAATCTTGCACTTGCTTGATCCTGCTTGCTGTCTGCTCACAATATTACCATTCAATTACCTCCACCACTTTCAATTACATCTTACCTTCAATTACATCTCTACATTGATTTTTTCTTCCTATTATTTCTGTATTAGCCACAATTCTCCTCTGATGTTTGTCAACTCCCTTTCGGAGCTCCGAATGATCAGGAACACATTTCTGAATGACAGGGACAATACCCTGTTTGATTGGGAAATAAATCACTTATCATTTGGCAAAAAAGCACCTGCTGGTCTAACAGTTCAGTAAACGAAGTAGAAATCATTGTATCTCTGTTTCCTCATTTAAACTTGTTTTCCTTTTTTCCCTTTTCTTGTAAATGCTTCCATATTTTAAAAAATTGACACACAATTGTACCAATAAAAAAGACAGTTTGAGAATGAAGAAGTGCAGTATAGCAATTCACATCCTGCTCTTTCCCAGCTGAACACACCCAGGAGGCACAAGACCCAGGCAGTGCAGCTGAGTCAAACCTAGGGCTGCTCCCCCAGACCCTGATGTACACACATACACACACATGCAGACACACACACACACACACACACACACACAGGAATGTGGAATAATGTAGGAATAAAGGGAAAAAATTAAGTCACTCAAAGAATTGACTGATTTCCAAATCTAAAAGGGTAATAGTTACAGCTTTGCATAGTACTCTCATCTCCTTCACTTGAATTCTATTCCTTTTAAAAGCAGAATCTCAGTACACAGAAAACCAGTTTCAGTATGGCACCTGACCAGTGGGTCCATAATGGGAAAAACATTTTTGGCCTAAGAACATTGGGGGAGTTACCTTTCCAGGTTCCTTTTCTCACCCCAGCTTAGGTCTTACTTCTTTTACATTACAATGTAATAAAAGTGTGTATCCACACCATTTCTCAGGAGACACTAGCATGTCCTAGTCAGTCTCCTATCGACACTGTGATATATCTGCCAGAAGAACATCAGGACCAAAGGACTTATCCCGCCAGCTTCTGGGGCCTCTCCCAGTGGACAGTCCTCAGCTCTCAGCCAACTGTGGAATTACCTGGCTGAAGTGAAATCTTGCCCAACATCTTGCCCAATATCACACACCTTTCCTAGGGCAGTCTGATGCAGGGATACAAAGATCTGACCCTTCTCCCCAGTTTAGGACATTAATGAAGGGCTATCCCAGTTCACAGGTCCTCGTGGGATCAGCTGAAATCTTCTTTAACACAGCATCACAGCACAACTTTTCCTTCTGCCCAAGCCTACTTCCTTTCCTTCCATCCACAGGTGGTAACCTTCAGAGCACTCCCTCATAAACCTCATGCACGCAGCATCAGTATCCTAGGGAACACACCTGGAATCCACCTGTCTCTGAGTTACATAGAGAGCAGGAGACTGCAGTGAAGAAATGAGCTGTCCCTCTGAGATTCAGAAAGCAGCAAACTTATACCTCACAGGGAATTTGGGGACTTAATGGTAACATTTCTAAAATAAAATGTGATGATCAGGTGGCAGCCGCCTTGGATGAGACTGTGAGCCCTGAATATCTGAGACAGGTCTCAGTTATTTTAGAAAGTTTATTTTGCCAAGGTTGAGGGCACACCCCTGTGACACAGCCTCAGGAGGTCTTGATGACATATGCCCAAGGTGGTCAGAGAACAGCTGGGTTTTATACATTTTAGGGAGACATGAGACATCAATCAACATATGTAATATGAACATTGGCTTGGCCCAGAAAGGCAGGACAACTCAAAGCGGGGAGAGGGCTTCCAGATCATAGGTAGATAAGAGACAAATGATTGCATTCTTTTGTGTTTCTGATTAGCCTCTGCAAAGGAGGCAATTAGGTACGTATTTATCTCAATGCACAGAGGGGTGACTTTGAATAGAATGGGAAGCAGGTTTGCCTTCAACAGTTCCCAGCAAGACTTTTCCCTTTAGCTTGGTGATTTGGGGGCCCCAAGATTTATTGGCCTTTCATATTTCCCCCCCTTTTCTTTTTTAAAATATTTGGAGAAAACATTTTAGAAGAAAATGAGTCTCTGGTCTCAGGTTTTGTCTGACTTCTCATAGCTAGGATAGTGTACTCCTAGACTCCTAGGATAGTGTACTTATAGCTAGGATAGGTCCCAAGTTATTAGGAAAGATCATTTTTAGCAAGCTGTCTCATGTCCTATGAAGAGAAAATATGGGGAGAAAGGGAGAAAAACAACAAACAGAAGAACAATCCTGGAAAATTGATATAGGCCACATTACACTGAAATCCGCACATCAGTAGGCAAGTATGAAAGGGGCTTAGGTATGTAAATAGGTTGCTGTTATTTTCTTCTGAAGTTTAAGTTGTCCAGCTTCAGTTCACAGAGCTTTAAGAAAGCACAGGTTAGTTTTCAGTGACTCCAAATTAGGAAAATTGAGAGAGAAAAAGAAGGAAAAAATTGAAAACATGATTTTAAAGACTTATAGTCGAGAAAAATTAGAATTTAGTCCCAACTGTGTAAAATAATAAAAATTGAAAAACATTAGGCAAGACTGGAATCTAACAACAGGTGTACTATAGTTTTTGAAACATAATTTTTCTCTCTCTAATTTCCCATTTTCACTCAAGACAAATCATGGTAGGACTAATTTGCTTTATTATACTTAGCCTAATTATTTGTCTACAGTGCAGCAAGAATAATTATTTTTATTATATAGGCTTTTAAATTGGCTTTGATGGAACTTTGTTCCATAGAAGGAATCTCAGATAAGACTTTTTAAAAGCTGAGCTGAGCCATGGGTTTGTACCATCAAATACCTATGAGTTGGGTGAATTCCTCTTATCTTGAGGTGCCAAGATAAACTTGGGGGCTCCTGGGCCTGTCAGAAAGTTACATTCTTTACTTATCACAGGTCAGGAACCCTGTACTGGGACTGTGTAGACAAGGTATGAGGCCAGTTTTCCCAAAGGGGCTTTTATTGGTTCCATAAGTCAAGTTTGATTCCTTAAAGGAAAGCACACCATTCCAATCAAAGCCTTGGAAATAACCAGCTTGTCCAATTGTGTACTGTTACAAATGAAAACAGATTCTTATTAACAAATTCTTATTCTTAGTGACTGTATTGCCCTAAGTTAAGAATACTCACAAATAGTTTCCAAATTTTGGAGAAATCAGGTAGAGAGAAACTTAGTTTATAGTTTAGATTTGAAACAAAAATTATAACAGTTCTTTCCCAAAACAAACCTTATTTCCCTGTGGACTAGACTGCCTAAAGCCAAAAGATTAGAAATTATGGTAATCTTACTAAATTCAAGATGTAGCTATATTCATTAAACCATTATTAATGTCTTATTTATTTAAAATTACATAAGCAAGGGTCATTCTGTTTTGGACTGGGTTTATAGTTTTGTAACGTGCCAAATTTTAACACCTTATAGTATTTGGCAGGGATAAATATAAAATTGCTTGATCAATAAATGCAAACAAAAATGTATGCTGGCAATTCTTAAGACATTTCTAATATTACTTTACCAATAATTTAAAGCTAGCTTATTTATTAAATATTTTACTTGTTATGTAAACTAGAAAAAGCATTTGACTAGTCTTTTCTTTTTCCCTGATGAGGTATTTGATTCAAGCACTTTTATTTTCTTAAGCCAATGAATTAGAGCTCTTTATATATTTTCAGTATTAAAATATTGTGTACAGAACATATAAATACATAGATGTATTAGGTATGTTGATAGAATTACGTCTTATGGATTCAGAAAGACCTTCTTGTTTTTCCTTAGACTTTCAAATTCTTGATAACCTGCTTCATTACCCTAGGCAGTTGTCAGCTAAATAACCTAAACTTGCATATTAAAGGAAATAACTCAGGTGAAAATCAAATAGCAAAATTTACATCATAAGGTACAGAAAGAAAAAGTCTGTTGTGCTGGAGGGAAATTAAAATGAATTTAATTGCCAATTAAACATAAAATTATAGAAATTGTAAAGGCCTTTTAAATACACACACACACACACACACACACACACACACTCACATAGAGAAAAATCCTATAGTTTTTACTTCAGAACTTTAGGCATGAGATAAATATAAATTCACTGGCTTGCAAAAAAAGACCCTGCTGGACCCAAACAGTGGTTTTTATCTTAGTAGAGAAATAAGAGCTGATTTGAAACAGACAGAAAAGAAACTAGAGAAAAAGGGAACTTAGGAATTCTACAGTCTGTAGGTCGACCTTAGGGCTCTTTTTCCTCAATGTAAATGTGCACAAAGACCATATTGCTTCTATTTTACATTAAACTCTGGCAATTAGAGGTGCCATAAAACTTACAGAGTTCTTGAAAGAGGGTCATTCTCCTTTTTTTTTTTTCCTTATTCTTAGGTTGTTTCCCACTTTTTTTTTTTTTTTTTTTTGTTAAAGGAGGAACTGAGCTGTGGCCTAGGGTTTAAGTGTGGTGGATTGATATGTGCTGCTTTTGGGCAGGACTCCTCAGCGTGTCACCACTGAGTTGTTTCCACTCTCTTACATGTCTCAGTTTCTCTCTCCAGAGGTCTATAACCTCTGAGAGGGATCAAAACGCTGAGTGATCAGCCCGTATATGCATTTCCTGGATTTCATGTGCGTCCGTGTAAAGAGACCACCAAACAGGCTTTGTGTGAGCAATAAAGCTTTTAATCACCCGGGTACAGGCGGGCTAAGTCCGAAAAGAAAGTCAGTGAAGGGAGATGGGGTGGGGCCGTTTTATAAGATTTGAGTAGGTAAAGGAAAATTACAGTCAAAGGGGGGTTGTTCTCTGGCGGGCAGGAGTGGGGGTCACAAGGTACTCAGTGGGGGAGCTTTTGAGCCAGGATGAGCCAGGAGAAGGAATTTCACAAGACAATGTCATCAGTTAAGGCAGGAACTGGCCATCTGGATGTGTATGTGCAGGTCACAGGGGATATGATGGCTTAGCTTGGGCTCAGAGGCCTGACATTCCTGTCTTCTTATATTAACAAGAAAAATAAAATGAAATAGTAGTAAAGTGTTGGGGTGGCGAAAATTTTGGGGGATGGTATGGAGCGATAACGAGCAATGTTTCTCAGGGCTGCTTCGAGTGGGATTAGGGATGGCGTGGAAACCTAGAGTGGGAGAGATTAAGCTGAAGTAAGATTTTATGGTAAGGGGTGATATTGTGGGACTGTCAGAAGAAACATTTGTCATTTAGAATTATTGGTGATGGCCTGGATATGGATTTGTATGAATTGAAAAACTAAACGGAATAAGAGAAGGAGAAAAACAGGTATTAAAGGTCTAAGAATTGGGAGGACACAGGACATCTAATTAGAGAGTGCCTAAGGAGATTCAGCATAGTCCTGCCAGCAAAGATTATTTATTTACTTTAAGAGTTAAGACTGGCAGTTTGGGGATAGCACCAGGAGATATCAGCTGTGATGGCTTGGAGAAACAGTGTAAACCGGCAGTGTAAACAAGAGCAGGGCATGTATGAGTAGTTGAGAATGGTGAATAGAAGTATGACTAGACAGAAGATAGGATGACAAGATTTTTGGGGCACAGTCCAAGTTGGTCTGGTGTCTGGAATGAGACTGGGGCTTAATAAAAAGGAGCGTCCATACAGGAGCTCAAATGGGCTGTACCCTGTAGCATTCCAACGACAGGCCTGAATTCTGAGAAGGGAAAGTGGTAAAAGTATTGTCCAGTCCTTTTTAAGTTGGTGGCTGAGCTTGGTGAGGTGTGTTTTTAAAAGACCATTAGTCCTTTCTACCTTTCCTGAAGACTGAGGACCGTAAGGGATATAAAGGTTTCACTGAATACCAAGAGCCTGGGAAAATGCTTGGCTGATTTGAGTAATAAAGGCCGGTTTGCTATCGGACTGTATAGAGGTGGGAAGGCCAAACGGAGGAATTATGTCTGACAGAAGGGAAGAAATGACTGCAGTGGCCTTCTTAGACCCTATAGAAGAGGCCTCTACCCATCCAGTGAAAGTGTCTATCCAGACAAAGAGATATTTTAGTTTTCTGACTCGGGGCATGTGAATAAAGTCAATTTGCCAGTCCTGGGCAGGCTTGATGAGTAGGAAAGGGAGCTTGATGAGTAGGAAAGGGAGGAGGCCTGAACAATCCCTGAGGGGTAGTAGAATAGCAAATGGAACACTGAGAAGTGATTTCCTTCAGGATAGATATCCAGGATGGAAAGGAAATGAGAGGTTCTAAGAGACAGGCTAGTGGCTGGTAACCTACATGGAAGAGGTTATGAAATGACGACAGAATAGAATGGGCCTGTGAGGCTGGAAGGAGATATTTTCTTTGGTCTAAGAACCATTTGCCTTGTGTGGGAAGAGATTGATAGGTGGAAGTTTCAGCAGGGGAGTAGGTGGGAGTGACCGATGTGAAGGAGAAAAACTGGCCGTGAGGGACAGAAGTTGGAGAGCTAGCTGCTTGTCTAGCCACCTTATCAGCATAAGCGTTGTCTAGAGCAATGGGACCTGACACCTTTTGATGGCCTTTGCAGTGAATGACTCCAGCTTCCTTTGGAAGTAAAGCAGCCTTGAGCAGAGTTTTTATTAAAGAGGCATTAATGATGGAGGACCCTTGCGTAGTGAGAAAACCTCTTTCAGCCTATATAACAGCATGGTGGTGCAGAATATGAAAGGCATATTTAGAGCCACTATAAATATTGATGCGTAGTCCTTTTGCAAGAGTGAGGGCTTGAGTTAAGGCAACTAGTTCGGCTTGCTGAGAGGTAGTGGAGGGGGGCAGAGCGGTAGCCTCAATGATAGATGTGGAAAATACTATAGCATAGCCTGCCTTTGCTGGTGAGTGGCGATTAGGCCTGGCAGTACTGCCTTCAGTAAACTAAATGTGATCAGGGTGAGGAACAGGAAAGAAGGAAATATGGGGAAATGGGGTGAATGTCAGGTGGATCAGAGAGATACAGTCATGAGGGTCAGGTGTGGTATCAGGAATAATGTGGGAGGCCGGATTGAAGTCCGTGCCAGGAACAATGGTAATTGTGGGAGACTCAACAAAGAGTGAGTATAGCTAAAGGAGCGGGGGAGCAGAAAGTATATGTGTCAGGTATGAGGAAGAAAATAGATTTTGGAAGTTATGAGAAATATAGAGAGTGAGTTAAGCATAGTTTGTGATTTTTAGGGCCTCTGAAAGTATTAAAGCAGCGGCAGCCGCTGCATGGAGACATGAGGGCTAGGCTAAAACAGTAAGATCAAGTTGTTTGGACAGAAAGGCTACAGGGTGCAGTCCCGGCTCTTGTATAAGAATTCTGACCGCACTAACCATGCCTAGGAAGGAAAGGAGTTGTTGTTTTGTAAGGGATTGAGGTTTGGGAGATTAGTCGGACACAGTCGGCAGGGAGAGCACGTGCGTTTTTATGAGAATTATGCCGAGATAGGTAACAGATGAGGATGAACTTTGGGCTTGACTGAAGTAATGGGGGCTGTCTGTGAAGCCTTGCGGCAGTACAGCCCAGGTAATTTGCTGAGCCTAATGGGTGTCAGGGTCAGTCCAAGTGAAAGCAAAGAGAGGCTGGGATGAAGGGTGCAAAGGAATGGTAAAGAAAGCATGTTTGAGATCCAGAACAGAATAATGGGTAGTAGAGGGAGGTATTGAGGATAGGAGAGTATATGGGTTTGGCACCACGGGGTGGATAGGCAAAACAATTTGGTTGATAAGGCGCAGATCCTGAACTAACCTGTAAGTCTTTTCTGGTTTTAGGACAGGTAAAATGGGGGAATTGTAAGGAGAGTTTATAGGCTTTAAAAGGCCATGCTGTAAAGTGATAACAGACTTTAATCCTTTTAAAGCGTGCTGCGGGATGGGATATTGGCATTGAGTGGGGTAAGGGTGATTAGGTTTTAATGGGATGATAAGGGGTGCATGATTGGTCGCTAAGGAGGGAGTAGAGGTGTCTTATACTTGTGGGTTAAGGTGGGGAGACACAAGGGGAGGATGTGAAGGAGGCTTTGAACTGGGGGAAAAGGCGGCAGTGAGATGTGGCTGTAGCCCAGGAATAATCAGGGAAGCAGATAATTTAGTTAAAGTGTCTTGGCCTAATAAAGGAACTGGGCAGGTGAGGATAACTAAAAAGGAGTGCTTAAAAGAGTATTGTCTAAGTTGGCACCAGAGTTGGGGAGTTTTAAGAGGTTTAGATGCAATACCCACAACAGTTATGGAGGCAAGGGAAATAGGCCCTTGAAAAGAAGGTAATGTGGAGTGGGTAGCTTTCGTATTAATTAAGAAGGGGATGGACTTACCTTCCACTGTGAGAGTTACCTGAAGCTCGGCATCCGTGATGGTTTAGGGGGCTTCTGAGGCGATCGGGCAGTGTCAGTCTTCAGCCGCTAAGCTGAGAAGATCTGGAAAGGAGTTAGTCAGAGAACTCTTGGGCCAGAGTTCCAGGGGCTCTGAGAGTGGCTGCCAGGTGAGTTGAACAGTCAGATTTTCAGTGGGGTCCCACAAAGATGGGACGTGGCTTAGGAGGAATCCTGGGCTGGGGGCATTCCTTGGCCTGGTGGCCAGATTTCCAGCACTTGTAGCAAGCTCCTGGGGGAGGAGGTTCTGAGGAACACTTGGCTGCTACGGTTCGGGTGTTTGGAAGTTCTTGTGTGCTGGAGATGTGGCTGGGGTTTGTCTCACAGTGGAGGCAAGGAATTGCAACTTTTTTCTATTATTGTACACCTTGAAGGCAAGGTTAATTAAGTCCTTTTGTGGGGTTTGAGGGCCGGAATTTAATTTTTGGAGTTTTATTTAATGTCGGGAGTGGATTGGGTAATAAAATGTATATTGAGAATAAGACGGCCTTTTGACCTTTTAGGGTCTAGGGCTGTAAAGCATCTCAGGGTTGCCGCCAAACGAGCCATGAACTGGGCTGGGTTTTTCATATTTGATGAAAAAGAGCCTAAACGCTAACTGATTTGGGAGAGGTCGGATACAGAAAAAGGAGCATTAACCTTGACTATGCCTTTAGCTCCAGCCACCTTTTTAAGAGGAAATTGCTGGGCAGGTGGGGGAGGGCTAGTAGAGGAAAGAAACTGTAAGCCAGACCAGGTGTGAAGAGGGGAGGTGATAAAAGGATTATAGGATTATAGAAATTTATTCTCACAGGCCTGGAATCTGGAAAGTTCTGGGTCAAGGTGCTACCTGATTTGGTTTCAGATGGGGGCTCTCCTGACTTGCAGATGGTACCTTCTCACTACGTCTTCAAATGGTGTTATGGGGTAAATGTTTATGCCCCCTCAAAGTTTATATGTTGGAATTATAACCCCCAAAATAGAAGGTGGGATGTTTTGGAGGTGATTAGGTCATGAGGGTGGAGTTCTCATGAATGGGATTAGTGCCCTTTTATTTATTTTATTTTTAATTTTTGTGGAGGCAGAGTCTTGCTGTGTTGCCAGGCTGGTCTGCAACTCCTGGCCTCAAGCAATCCTCCTGCCTTGGCGTCCCAAAGTGCTGGGATTACAGACTTGCCTCCTTTCCACCATGTGACGTGTAAGAAACTGGCAGTCTTTAACCTGTGAGGCATCACTAGAACCATACTATGCTGGTACTCTGATCTCAGACTTCTAGCTTCTAAAACTATAGAAATAAATTTCTATTGTTCATAAACCACCCAGTCTATGGCACTTTGTTATAGCAGTCTGAACTGACTAAGACTCATGGTCTTTGCTTGGCGCTTACACTTGGATTGGGGGAAAGTTGAGTGGTGGGGAGATATCTGTTCCATTTATTATAAGGCCAATAATCCCATCAAGAAGCCTCCACCCTCATGACATAATCTAACTCTAATTGCCTCCTATCCTAAGCTCTGATAAGGGACAGGCTGCCTCCTCAAGTAGGTCCCTGACCCCCGTTTTTCCTGACTGGGAGAAACCTCCTAGTAGGGGCCGACAGACACCTCATACAGGAGACCTCTCACTGGCATCTGGCACGTGACCCTCTGGAACAAAGCTTCCAGAGGAAGGAACAGGCAGCAATTTTTGCTGTTCTGCAGCCTCCGCTGGTGATACCCATAAAATTTATATTTCACATATAATTTTCATTGTCATGTATCATAAATTATTACTCTTTTGATTTCTTTCAAGCATTTAAGAATGTGAAAACCATTCTTAGCTCATAGGCCGTATAAAAATAGGCAGCAAGCCAAATTTGGCCCACAAGCCATAGTTTACCAACCCCTATGCTAGATAATTGAGAGCCAAAATAAATAAGCTATTGTGCTCTGTCCTGGAAGAACAAACAATCACGGTGGAGACTTGGGCATTCAATGAAGTAAATGTCCCATAAAATGGTAAGTACCATAACTGCAACAGGGAGCTATGGAAGACTAGAAAAATTTTAAAAAAAGAAGAAAAATATGCTAGAATGACAATTTAAATAAATAAATAAAAAGAAGAAGGAAAATAATTCAATTCAATGGAAATTTCCTGCCACTGCATCTTCTTACTGCTGTAGCTCTGGGATATCATGATATCTTGTAAAGGGCTGGTGCTCTGTAAACATTAATTGAATAAATTAATGCTTAATGAATTCATTAATTAATAAAAAATCTCAAGGACCCTTCCTAGGGATTAAATAAACATAAATGAATACACTGGGATACAAGTCATTAAGTAATTGCTGCTTTGAGAAGAGAGACAGGTACTTAGGAAATTAATAATAGCATAGTGTGATAGGTATAGGTAACATAATTAGCAGTAGCAGAGAAAAGGGAGTGATAGAATCAGTTGGATCAAAGGGAATTAAAAGAGGATTTCTGGAGAAGGTGGCATTTAGTCGGGCAGAAGTTATGGGAAAAAGAAAATCCAAGTCATTATTCCGTTGTGGTACTGAGAAGAGCAGGTCATAGGTAGCTGGGGTTGGGAATGACAACTTGGAGAAGACAAATACTCACTCAAGGCTAACATAAAAGCTCTTCACCTGGGGATGCCAAACACAAAACAGATGGGCACACCCCAGGTGGTACTTGTAGGGAATTGTTAGCCACATTTCCCAAGCAAAATTAACTGACAAATAAGAGAGCTGTTGGCTTTCTATTGACCTTACCCTCCCTCAAGTTCTTACCCACACACCTGGCCACTGCTACCAAGTTGGAGCCTAGAAATTCAGTCTGAAGGAGTTGCAGAATACATTCAGTGCCTTTATGAAAGGGTGGAAAATTAATACAGTGAACATGAACTTCATATCTATCATTTCCAGAAATATTTCAGAAAAAAATATTTTTATTTCAATAGTTTTGGGGAAACAGTTGGTTTTTGGTTACATGGATAAGTTCTTTAGTGGTACTTTCTGACATCTTAGTGGATCATCACCCAAGCAGTATACATTGTACCCAATATGCAGTGTTTTATCCCTCACCTCCACCCCAACCTTCCTCTCTGCCCTGTTCCCAAAGTCCATTATATTATTATTATTATGCCTTTGTATCCTCATATCTTAACTCGCACTTATAAATGAGAACATATAACATTTGGTTTTCCATTCCTGAGTTGCCTCACTTAGAATAATGGCTCCAGCTCCATCCAAGTTGCTGCAAAAGACATTATTTCATTCCTTTTTATGGATGAGTAGTATTCCATGGTGTATATATACCACATTTTCTTTATCCACTCATTAGTTGATGGACACTTAAGTTGGTTCCATAAGTTTGCAATTATACTGCCATAAACGTGCATGTGCATGTGTATTTTTCATATAATCGCTTATTTTCCACTGGGTAGATACCCAATAGTGGGATTGCTGGATCAAATGGTAGTTCTATTTTTAGTTCTTTACGGAATCTCCATACTGTTTTCCATAATTGTTGTACTATTTTACATTCCCACCAGCAGTGTAAATGTGTTCCCTTTTCACCATATCTATGTCAACATATTTTATTTTTTGACTTTTTAATTATTGCTATTCTTGCAGGAGTAAGGTGGCATCTTATTGTGGTTTTAATTTGCATTTCCCTGTTAATTAGTGATGTTGAAATTTTTTTCACATGCTTGTTGGCTGTTTGTATATCTTCCTTTGAGAATTGTTTATTCATGTCCTTTCCCTGCTTTTTGGTGGGATTATTTATTTTTTTCTTACTGATTTGTTTGAGCTCCTTGTAGATTCTGGATATTGGTCCTTTGTTAAATGCATAGTTTGCAAATATTTTCCCCCATTCTATAGGTTGTCTGCTTACTCTGCTGATTATTTCTGTTGCTATGTAGAAGCTTTTTAGCTTAATTAGGTCCCATCAATTTATTTTTGTTTTTGTTGCATTTACTTTGGGTTCTTGGTCATGAACTCTGCCTAGGCCAATGTCTAGAAGAGTTTTTGCAATGTTATCTTTCCGAATTTTTATAGTTTTAAGTCTTAGGTTTAAGTCTTTGATCCATCTTGAGTTGATTTTTGTATTAGGTGAGAGATGAGGACCCCTCATTCTTCTACATGTAGCTTGCCAGTTTTCCCAGCACCATTTATTGAATAGGGTGTCATTTCCCCAGTTTATGTTTTTGTATGTTTTGTCAATGATCAGTTGGCTGTAAATATTTGGTTTTATTTCTGGATTCTCTATTCTGTTCAGTTGGTCTGCATGCCTATTTTTATACCAGTACCATGCTGTTTTGGTAACTATAGCCTTGTAGTATAGCTTGAAGTCAGGAAATATGATGCCTCCAGATTTGTTCTTTTTGCTTAGTATTGTTTTGGCTATGTGGGCTCTTTTTTGGTTCCATATGAATTTTAGGATTCTTTAGAAAATATATCTTTTAAATCCCTTTTGTCAAAAAATACCCAGATATAATAGAAAAATAAGACAGCTACCCTTTTAAAGTCATAGTCAAGTATGTAAGAAAGTAAAGGAAATTACCAAGGACCAAAACAAAAGAGGAAGCTGGAAAAATCTGTAACCATAGGTTCGCCTTTGTGTGGGTTTGAGATTTAAATTTACATTACCTCTCAATAATCAAAGTGATCCAAGGTTGATAGCCCTTAGGGGACCTGGCAGAAGCAAATGCAAATACTCTCTGGAGGATGAATACTAGAAATTGAAATATTAGCTAAAAATCCATAGTTATAGAATATAAAACACTGAAGGAAATAAGCCAGCATAAGTAAGATCAACAGGAATTTATCAGATATAAAATATCAATAAGTATATTTAAGTATTTAAAGAAATAAGAAAAAATTAAAATATGAGCCAGGAACAAGACCAAGTAGGTTTAAAAAAAGAATGAGAGAAATATGAAAAATATAATGGTTGGACTTAAGCATCTGTGAGTTAAAGAGCATATAGATACAACTGAAAAGAAAATTTAGGAACCAGAAAATAGATTTGAAGAAATTATTAATGCAGTAGAGGCCACGTATGGTGGCTCATGCCTATAATCCCAGTGCTTTGGACGGTCAAAGTGGGAGGACATCTTAAGGCCAGAAATTTGAGGTCAGCCTGGGTATTATAGCAAGATCCTGTATCTTAAAAAAAAATTAAAAATAATGAAATAAAGAGACAGAAATATTTCTTACAAGAAGAGGTGATAACAAATTGATGAAAGGATGAGAAAGTCTAATGTACATCTATTAAAGTTTCCAGGAAAAAAGATAGATGGAATTAGAAAGAGCAAATATTAAAAGAGATAATGGTTAAGAATTTTCCAGAATGGATCAAAAGTATGATGCTTTTAATAAGAATGATACAATGGACTTTGCGGTCATTGGGGGGAGAGTGGGAGGAGGCAAGGAATAATAATAATTAGTACTCACATGTTTGCTATTATTAGTTATGATTGTGTATTATAGTGGAAAGCACATAAAAGTTGGAGACAAACAGCTGTTTTCAAATTGAAGTATGTTTCCTATTAGTTGAGTGATCTTCTCTGTGTTAATATTTAGACTTTCTGATCCTCAATCCTTTCTCTAAAAATAGATGCTTGCAGTCTCTCTCATACTATGGTTTAATGATAAAACTAAGGTATTATTATATGTGCAACTCATGATAGTGTCAAGATTAAAACCAACACTCTGTAGACATCACATTTCGTGGCTCTACTTGCTTCATTTTTAGCTTTTATCTTGAAATGGTATTGATTTCTCTGAGCTTAAATTTCTTTATCTGAAAAAAATTAACAGTAACCTCTGCTTCATATGAATCATTAATTTATTCAATGTAGTGATTCAACACTCATTTGCTGAGGATGTACTCTGTGCCAAGCACTGTGCTTTGTTCTGGAGATACAAATATGATTATGTAAACTGACAGCTTGTGGGTTGGGAGAAGGATTAAATAAATTAAGCCATGTGAAATAATTAGTCCCATGCCTGTAGCTCAGAAAGCCCACATTCCAGGCTGAACCATCCATCCTTCCTTTCCCCGACTTGGTGTATCAGGCATTGTGTCCACTATCAGCAGATAAAATAAGTGAGGTACACGTCTCACTCTGAGGACTTAGGGAAATTGTGCCCCATGATTAAGAGGCAAGTCTGGATGCTGCCAGCCAAGTTCAAATTCTGGTTCCTCTATTTACTAACTGTAATTTAATTAGTTTCAATGATCAAACACAGAACCTAAGATGGATTTAGATGCAAGCAGTTCATTTAGGAGGTGATCCCATGAAGCCTATGAGAGAATAGAGAAGTGAGAGGGAGCATGAAAGAAAGATAATAGACTGTATATTAATGAGCAAGTTATTTCTAGGTGCATTTGGGGGTAATTCCCATGGGAGGACCTCTGACTTTGTGGAACACGTCTTAGAACTGTGCCACAGAGAGAGAAAAAGTCTTTGGTAATTTATCCACTAACTCATGCCCTTCATTGGTTAGGGCTTGCTCATTAGCCCCCACAAGCTGGCCAATCTTGCCCTATAATTGGAAATCTCTCATAAGCAGAGACTCCCAGAAATCGGTGTATACAGGAGCTTTCTGGTAGGATTAGGCCTGTAGATGGGGCACTGACAGATTCCCTTATGGCGATTTAATCTATCTAAGCCTATTTCCCCATGCTGTAAAGTAGTGAATAATTACTTACCTATATTACCTGTATTTCCTCTAATACTTGTAACTGCCAGTGCCTGGTGAAATCTGTTCTCCACTTCACCCGTAGAAGAGACTTGTGCTCAGCTAGACTACACTTTTCCAGCCTCCCTTTGTGTTAGGTGTGTCTGTGTGAAGAAGTTCTGGTCAGTGGAATGTAATGGGAGGATTGCGGGCCTCTTTCAGGTCTGGGAATTAAGATGTTGGGCATATCTTCTCCATGTCCTCTGTCCCTGTCTGCATGACTGAAACACACCCATGGCAGCTATCAAGCTCCAGATGTGGAGGATGATGTCCTGGAAGCGGCTGAGAGACTCAGACAAAAAGAGCTGGGTGTCTGAACAGCACATAGAGCACAGCTGTCACAGCCGACCTGGACCACTGGCATCAGAACCATTATAAGAGAGAGACATAAGATTCTGTGCCCTCTACATCATAATATTTGGGGTTCCTCTGTGACAGCACCTTTCCTACCCTCTCCAGTACACTTCTATATAGGTAGCTATGGGTAACAAATGAGATAACCCAAGAAAAGTGCTTAGAACAATGTTTGGCATCTGGTAAAGTTCTGTTAAATAATTAATTGTTATTATTACTGTTTGCTAAGGTCTGATCTTCTCAATGGTATCTGAACAACTTAAAGTCAGAGTTGGGCAGGAATGGAACTCCAAAGAAAATTAGAGGTTTTGCTATAAGAATTGCAGAAACTGGATTCTGAATAGTCCAAAATGCCAATGTTCATCCCACAGAATGATGACAATAATGCCTACAGTTTTGAGGGTCTACTTTGTGTTAGTCCCTGCATGAGAAGGTTCATCTATGTTATTTTATTCACTCCTACAGCATTCTTACAGGATAACTCTTAGCATCCATATTTTACTGTTGAAACAGAGACTCATGAAAATGTTAGAGCATTAATCTTAAGGCAATCATCATTAGGAAAAAAGAAAGAAAAGAAGCCCTCCTTCAATCAAGATTCTCACTGAACTCTGGGATATTTGAAAATGGAACTGACTTTTTAAAAGATAGAATAAATGACAAAGGTGCAGGGAGTGTCTGAGTCATCTGAGGGAATGTTAAGTAACATGCAGCATTTTAACTCCATTTGTCTGTCTCCTCTATACCTCCACTCTTCAGAGAGTCTAATCATTAATCACCCAGAGACTTTTTGTCTATACTCAGGCTGTCTTTACTGGGGAAGTAATGTATCTTGAATTTTTAAAGTCACAGTAATGGTCCCGAAACAAGGCCAGGGTACCAATTTTTACCATTATCCATACAGTCAACGTTTCTAGACTTACACAAGGTAGCAGTTTTCTCTCCTGGGTGATGACTTTATATAAATATGCATGCAAACAAAATCGGAGTTTACTTGGAGGAAGTTTCTGCAGGATCACTTCACAGACTCTGTATTTTTATTAAGGAGATATCCTGGGGCATGAAGCCAATTCTCAACATTGTGAATTTCCTGATATTCAGAACTAAGGGTATGTTTTTTCCAGAAAAAAAAAAATGTACACCACATGGGTAGATTCCCAGCTAATCCTGTTCTCTCTCCAGACACCATTAACCATCCTCAGCTCCAACTCCCCTTTCTCTAATCCTCCTCTTCCTGGACTTGAACCAGCCCAGGGACAAATGGAGCAGCTGCCAAAGGAAGTGATCACTCCAGGCTTCTCAGCTTCCAGAAGCAAGGGATGTGAAAAAGGAGAAAACTTTCACTCTCAGGTACAGAGAACCAAGGTGAGTCCAGGGCCACTTTACGACTTACCATGGCCAACTTTATGGCAGTGGCCATGGCAAGGATTCTTTCCTTGACTGAACTTTAGTCAGCCTCCTTGGTGCACTCTTCTTGACTAGGTCTGGTCCTTGGTGTTCTGAGTGCATTTTAGCAAAAAATTCTAAGCCAGTTTATTGAAAATCGCCCCACCCTTGATAACCTATCAAGCTCCTCTTCCCTTTTCCCCTTTGATTTTTAATCAAGTTTCTCTTACCTTCATCTTTAATACCCAGCAAAGTTCCCATAAGTAATATTCCATCCACTTCATCATGCTGTATGTTGGCTATTAATCTCCAATAGTCCCTGTTGTATTCAGAGTAAAGTTCAGCCTCTCTACCCTATTACAAAAGTCTTGCCCCCTATTGCAATAGTTTTGAATTTTTGGCAAATGTAGTCTTTGCTTGGTCAAACTTTAGTCAGGCTCCTGAACCTTCTGCTAGGCATATTTGTATACTTCCTTATAAAATCCAGTTTTAGCAAAGAACTCTGCTAAGTGAGTTTGGCAAGAACCCCCTGCCGTGGATATATATCTGATATATATTTGATCATCCTCTATATTTGATCAGGTTGCTCATTCTCCACCATCCTGCAGGTGATGTCTGATCACCATGACTGCGGCCCATCTTCAGCAAGAATCGTGCTAGGTCAGTTCAGTCAGAATCACAATTACCCCGATGTTTCTTAGTAATATTCCATCCACTGGCCTACACCCTGCTCCCCGCTATACGTTCCCATATGTCCATGCTATATTTGGAGTTGAGCACAATCTCCCTCCCCTACTGCAAGACCCCATTGCAGTGGTCCCTATACCTATCATAAGGGCCCTGAATAGTCTTTTTAAATGTGCTTTCACAAATCATTGAATAAAACTTTCTTTAACAGGAGTCGTCAAAATATTTGGAAAAAATGTAATCAGAAGATCATTTTCTTGGTGATAAATGGTACTGCGGAGCAGGTTAGAAGTCACACAGCCAGGGTTCAAATCCCAGCCCTGCTGTAGCTAAGGCTGTGAAGTTGATTGAGTTACTCAAGCTTCTTTTGCATTGCTTTTCTCATCTGTAAACTGAAGATGAGGATGCCAGCTACCTTATAGGTAATTATGAGATGATCGATTAAAACACCTAAAGTGCTTAGAATGGTCCCTGTCACCCAAGTAAATGCTCTTAAATGGGCTTTATTTATTGTTTATTTTGTGATTACATTTAAGATTCTAGTACTTTCCTAGGTCAGTGACCTAGAAGTTTAGACATGCCTGTCATCCACTTTCCATTCTTAGCCAAGAAGGCTTCCTCAGAAACTAAAATCATGTCAGAGAAACACAAGAATAACACGTAACTTCCCAGTGCTCCTGAATAAGTATTGGGTCAAAACGAAATCAATATGGAAATTTAAAAATTCTTCAAATAGAATTACAATAATGACGGAACCTATCAAAACCTCTGGAATACAGCAAAGGCTGTGCTAAGAGGAAAGTTCATAGCTCTAAACGCCAATATCAAAAAGACTGAAAGAGCACAAACTGACATTTTAAGATGATACCTCAAGGAAGTAGAGAAACAAGAACAAAACAAGCCTACACTCAGCAGAAAAGGAAAATAACCAAGATCAGAGCAGAACTAAATGAAACTGAAAAAACAAAATAATACAAAAGATACATGAAACAAAAAGCTGGTTCTTTGAAAAGATAAATAAAAGTGATAGACCATTAGCAAGATTAAGAAAGATTAAGAAAAGAAGAGATAAAATCCAAATAACCTCACTAACAAAACAGGAGATATTACAACTGGCACCACTGAAATACAAAAGATCATTCAAGGCTACTATGAACACCTTTATGCACATAAACTAGAAAACCTAGAAGAGATGGATAAATTCCTGGAAAAATATATAACCCTCCTAGCTTAAATCAGGAAGAATTAGATACCCTGAGCAGACCAATAACAAGCAGTGAGATTGAAATGGCAATTTAAAAATTACCAACAACAAAAAGTCTAGGACCAGATGGATTCACAGAAGAATCCTATGAGACATTCAAAGAAGAATTGGTACCAATACTTTGGACACTATTCCACAAGATAAAGAAGGAGCCCTCCCTAATTCATTCTATGAAGCCAGTATCACCCTAATACCAAAACCAGGAATGGACATAACCAAACAAAACAAAAAAACTACAGACCAATATATTTGGTGAACATAGATGCTAAAATTCTTAACAAAACACTAGCTAACCAAATCCAACAACATATCAAAACGATAATCCACCATGATCAAGTGGGTTTCATACCAGGGATGCAGGGATGGTTTAACATACACATGTCAATAAATGTAATACACCACATAAACAGAATTAAAAACAAAAATCACACGATCATCTCAATAGATGCCGAAAAAGCATTTGGCAAAACAGCATCCTTTTATGATTAAAACTGTCAGCAAAATCAACACACAAGGTACATGCCTCAATGTAATAAAAGCCATCTATGACCAACCCACAGCCAACATAATGCTGAATGGGGAAAAGTTGAAAGTATTCCCTCTGAGAACTAGAACAAGGCAAGGATACCCACTTTCACCACTATTCCTCAACATAATACTGGAAGTCCTAGCCAGAGCAATTGGACGAGAGAAAGAAATAAAGGGCATCCAAATCAGTAAAGAAGAAGTCATGATATGACGTTTATCTTGAAAACACTAAAGACTCCTCCAGATAGCTCCTAGAACTGATAAAAGAATTCAGCAAAGTTTCTGGATACAAGATCAATGTACACAAATCAGTAGCTCTTCTATACACCAACAGTGACCAAGCAGAGAATCAAATCAAGAACTCAGCCCCTTTTAGAATAGCTGCAAAAAACAAACAAACAAACAAAAACTTAGGAATATACCTAACCAAGGAAATGAAAGGCCTCTACAAGGAAAACTACAAAACACTGCTGAAAGAAATCATAGATGACACAAACAAATGGAAACACATCCCATGCTTGTGGATGGATAGAATCAATATTGTGAAAATGGCCATACTGCCAAAAGCAATCTACAAATTAAATGCAATCCTCATTAAAATACCACTATAGTTCTTCACAGAATTAGGAAAAAAACAATTATAAAATTAATACGGAACCAAAAAAGAGCCCTCATAGCCAAAGCAAGACTAAGCAAAAGGAACAAATCTGGAGGCATCACACTGCCTGACTTCAAACTATGCTATAAGGCCATAGTCACCAAAACAGCATGGTACTGGTATAAAAATAGGCACATAGACCAATGGAACTGAATAGAGAACCCAGAAATAAACCCAAATACTTACAGCCAACTGATCTTTGACAAAGCAAACAAAAACATAAAATGGGGAAAGGACACCCTTTTCAACAAATGGTGCTGGTATAATTGGCTAGTCACATGGGGGAGAATGAAACTGGATCCTCATCTCTCACCTTATACAAAAATCAACTCAAGATGGATTAAAGACTTAAATCTAAGACTTGAAACTATAAAAATTCTAGAAGATAACATTGGAAAAATACTTCTAGACATTGGCTTTGGTAAAGATTTCATGATGAAGAACCCAAAATCAAACACAATAAAAACAAAGATAAATAATTGGGACTTAATTAAACTAAAGAGCTTTTGCACAGCAAAAGGAACAGTCAGCAAAGTAAACCGACAACCCACAGAGTGGGAGAAATATCCAGAATCTACAATGAACTCAAACAAATCAGTAAGAAAAAAAGACAAACAATCCCATCAAAAAGTGGGCTAAGGACATGAATAGACAATTCTCAAAAGAAGATGTACAAATGACCAACAAACATATGAATAAATGCTCAACATCACTAATGATCAGGAGAATGCAAATAAAAACCACAATGCAATACCACCTTACTCCCACAAGAATGGCCATAATCAAATATCAAAAAACAGTAGATATTGGCATGGATGCAGTGAACAGAGAACACTTCTACATTGCTGGTGGGAATGTAAATTAGCACAACAACTATGGATAACAGTGTGGAGATTCCTTAAAGAATTAAAAGTAAAACTACCATTTGATCTAGCAATTCCACTACTGGGTATCTACCCAGAGAAAAATAAGTCATTATACAAAAAAGATACTTGCACATGCATGTTTATAGCAGCACAATTCACAATTGCAAAATCATGGAACCAACCTAAATGGCCATCAATCAGTGAGTGGATAAATAAACTGTGGCATATTTATATGATGGAATACTACTCAGCCATAAAAAGGAATGAATTAATGGCATTTCAGTGACCTGGATGAGACTGGAGACTATTATTCTAAGTGAAGTAACTCAGGAATGGAAAATCAAGCATTGTATGTTCTCGCTGATATGTGGGAGCTAAGCTATGAGGATGCAAAGGCATAAGAATGATACAGTGAATTTTAGGGACTTAGGGGGAAGGGTGGGAAGGAATGAGAGAGAAAAGACTACAAATATGGTGCAGTATATAATGCTTGGGCGATGGGTGCACAAAAATCTCACAAATTACCACTAAAGGACTTATGTAACCAAATACCATCTGTACCCCAATGACTTATGGAAAAAAAGTAAAAAAATAAATACATAAACAGCCAGTCATTTTACTTTAGGACAGGAATTTCTCATACAAGATCCTTTCTCATATAAAGTCTCTTTTTTACAACCTTCCTCACCACAAATACCTCTTTACCTTAATAACCTTTAAATTAAACCAAAGTCATTTTTCTTCTGTTAGAAAGTTATGGTTTGTAATTTAAATATTGCCATGTGAGTACTGTGAAGAAGGAGCAATAAAGAGGTTATCTACATACTGCAGAAGTTATCTCCCTTCAAGAGATTGCTTTGTTAGATTTCTTGCTAGGGCTTGTCTGATTAAGTGTGGGCTATTTTTAAATCCCTGGGGTAGGACTGTTTCGGCTAAAGTTACTGGTTAAAGATTTAAGTAGCTTTCCTGGGAGAAATAGGGCTATTGGAGAGAAAGATGAATTTAGAGGTTGGGTAAATATTGAGTAGCCACCCATCTTGGAAAGTATATTTAGCACCAAACAGGTGAAAATATACTCCAATTACCTTTCTCCTACCAGTCCCTAATATTGTCTAAATACTCCAATTTAGACATTACTTAGAACCGATAGGAGACTGGTAATAGGTCCCTTAAGTAATATAAACAAGTGTGATTGTTTTCTTTTGGAGTGAGGGTGTGCCATTTACCCCCATTACCCCACAGGATTTGAAGGACAGTTGCTCAGAGAAGGTTAGTGTAGAGCAGGCAGCTCTTGAACCCAAAAGGGAAATTTACGATTTTACTCGACACCTCCAGAATTGCGCTTCGCTTTGCCTTATTGATGACGATGTCTGATTTGGAAGCCAGCCAGAGCAGAGAGCCCCTTCAGCTCAAGGCCATCAGGGGTTGGGACTCTGTCCCAGGGGCCCTGGTCCTCAGGGCAGTTTCATTTTCAGTGGCCAAACTTCTGGCAGAGGGAGCAAGCTGTGTGGGGCTTTTTCCCATTTATCCCATTGGGGCAGTTTGCCTTCCAGTGGCCTAACCTTCTGCACAAACGGCAGGTACCTGGAGGAGTGTTCTTAGGGAAAACTAGAGGGGGATGGGGGTTTGTAAAGCAGCCAACAGTTGAGCCTGCCTCTTGTCCCTGCATTTTTCTTTATCCTTAGTCCTGTCCTCCTTATTCTTCTCTCAGTTATAAAAGACTGAGGAGGCTAATGTGGGGATTTTTTGCACAGGGGCCATGCTGCATTACACAAGAAAATTCAGTGTTTCTTTTTGAGAGTCTGAGGGTTAAATATATCCCAGTGCTTTAAAGTGCAGCCCAGGGGTGAGTCTGAGGGATGAATGAGCTTTTTCTCATGGTAGGACCAGGAAGAAAACATCTACTGGGGACACAAACTGCAATTTCTCTTGGGTTGTCCTGCTGAGGGAAAACGGCTCAACTCACATCTGCAGAGGACTCTGAGATGCACTTTCAAAAGGTGCATCTTACCTATTGGAAAGATGACACTAGGGCTTTATGCTGAATGAATCCTGGATGAGCTACTCCAGGTTAGTGTAGGTACAAATTATGCTGGGGAGCCAGCCCAGGTACAAGTTATGCTGGTGCTCAATCCAGCTACAAGGGGAAAGAATTGGGGAAAGAATTGAGGAAATACTCACCGTCCCTATGCTGTTTGAAATCATTTGGCTTAAGATTTCTGGACCAGGAGGGCCAGTAAACATCCCAGGAGAATTTAGAGTGAGAAAGAAGGGGTCTGATTTCCCTAAAACATGTGTAGGTTCACCGTGGTTAAGCTTCCACTACCAATCATACTACATGTAGGGATTGGGGACTTTTGATCAGAAAGGATAAGAGACAGCCTCTGCCCTTCCAGCAAGGCAGCCAAACCTGTTCACTCCCTGACCTTCAGGCTACACCAGGGAGTGGCCCTGGCAGGTGACCCTAAATTACCAGAGGGATACTAAAGTTTGTCTGCCAGAAGACTGAAAAGGAAAGCAAACTCTGAACTCTCACCCAATTGGGTAACAGTGGTCAGACATCTTTCCTCTAGAAGCTTCTGGTCCCCAAGCAGTGGCCCCAGCTGGGGACCTTTAATTGCCCCTGGGCTTGGATGCTGTCTACTGAGAGGTTGGAGTTGGAGAAAAGGGAGAGAGTAAGGGAAGACAGTCCCCAATCACTCACTGAGCAGTCCCTGAGCACTTCTAGGCACTCCCCGGATGGGCCACTGAAATGTCATGGGTGCGATTAGATGGGGCTGGCATTGGGGGTAGTGAAAGAATTTACCAAGACAGTCACAGGTAAAGAAAGGCAGATTTATTAGAGGGAAAGTACAAAGATACATTGCAAGTGTGCCACAGGAAGCACAGCAGAGAAGGGCTGTCTACAAAGAAGCAGAGGCTGGAGGGAAGTTTTACAGAGTCATGCTAGAGGGGCCTACATGCAGAATGAGGTCATGCTGCTGGGGCTATGTGTGGAGTGAGGTAGTTGTGCTAGCGGCTTTTCTGTGATTAGCTGTCTCTTGGAAGAATTGTTGGAAGAACAATTCTTGGAAGAATTGTTCCCCCCACCTTAGACTCCTTCCTTATTGCTGCTTACTTATTAGTACTCCATAATGGGGTAGTCCTTCATGAATGGTTTAGCACCATCCTCTTGGTGCTCTTATTTTGAAAGTGAGTGAGTCAACATGAAATCTGGTTGTTTAAAAGTGTGCAATGCCTTTTCCATCCCTCTCTCTTACTCCTACTCCAGCCATGTGAAGTGCTGGCTTACTTTTTGCCTTCCGTCATGGTTGTAAGTTTCCTAAGGCCTCCCGAGAAGCTGAGCAGGTGCCAGCATTATGGTTTCTGTACAGCCTATGAAACTGCGAGCCAATTAAACTCTTTTAAATAAATTACCCCATCTTGAGTATTTCTGTATAGCAATGCAAGAACAGATTAATACAGAAGCCTTACTATTTTCTTCTTCTATGTCCCTTTATAGAGCCGTCACTTGTAGAGGAATCTTCTCTTCATAGAAATTCAAGAGTAATAATGACCACTTCATGCCTATTCAACTGCTAACTCAATTAGATAATGTGATACTTAGAATTAATTCACTTCAAGGCTCTATTGTTGACTGTGTTTATCTCAATATGTTGTAAACATTTGCTATAAAGGTCTAGATTTAAGGGTAACGTGTTTCCACGGAGGAATATAAAACATATCTGGTGAGTTCAGATGATGTGTCTTGAAGTCTTCACCACCAACTGTTAGAGGACTGAGATCCCTGCAAGTGTCCCTCTTCAGCAATTTTTGGCAGTCTAGGAAGGAGCATAGTCCTCTCCACTTCCACCCTTTCAAGGTGCCACAAAACTGTAGCTCCATCTTTGCATCTCCTATCAATGCATAGCAGCTGAAGATGAAATGCTGTGCCTGGGGAGGGCTGCAGTTTTAGCCAGTGAGCCTACTCCATGCTTTAAAGGGCTCTGACAGCAAACCAAAAAGGAAGGTATATCAGTTTCTTCTCAGGTTTATAAAAAGAACTGTCTGGGGCTGGGTAATTTATACAAGAAAAAAGGTTTAATTGACTCACAGTTTTGCAGAGCTGGGAAGGCCTCAGGAAACTTACAATCATGGTGGAAGGGGAAACAAACACGTCCTTCTTCACATGGCAGCAGGAAGGAAAGGGTCCAAGCAAAAGGGGGAAAAGCCCCTTATATAACCATCAAATCTTGTGAGAACTCACTCACTATCATGAGAACAGCATGAGGGTAACCACCCCCATGATTCAATAACCTCCCACTAGTTCCTTCCATGACACATGGGTATTATGGGAATTACATTTCAAGATGAGATTTGGGTGAGGACACTGCCAAACCATATCAGGTGGAATTCTTCAAGTCTTCCCTATACCATCCCCTTGTTTCACTCACTCTCTCACTCACTCATCCATTGTTCATCCAGTCAAGCAGTATTTCCTGTAGCCCTCCTATGTACCATGGAAACACCAGCTGTGTGGCTACAGAGGCTATAACTTAGTGCCAACTTAAGACTATTGGTGTCTCACAGAAATTTTATACATTTATTCACCCATTATTGTAAACCCCTCATTACTGCTACAGTATAATTCTGAAGAAAGGTAAATGCAAGTCTCCCATACAAGTATAAAATAAACATATAACAAATATTTCATTTATAGCTTCCAACTGACAAGGCACAAATTTTCTTGAGCAGAACCCAGGGGGACAAAAAGGAACTGCTGCAAATTCGAGTGCAGGAGCTCTCACTGACAGTGTGGACTGACAGAAAGGGATGAGGTCCCAAAGCCTTGCTTGCTTTCTCAATGGGGAAGCTCCTAGCCTGGGGCAAGGTCTGAGTAGGGGGCAGGGGTGCTGTGGGAGTGAAACTGATCTCACCAACTGCATGGGAGCTGGGTAAGGGCTGTCACTACTGGCTATCCCACACTTTCCTGGTGAACGATATAAAACAGCAGACACAGCCATAATTCCCTCTGAAACATAACTCTGTTGGCCTGAGAACCACCCACAAACCCCCACAGCAGCTGCAGCAAGCCCCGCTCAGGGTAAGTCTGAGCCCAGACCCACCTAACCCTGCCCCGACCTGATGGTATTTCATTACATAACCTGGTAGCCAAACACAAAAGACAGAAACTCTTGGGAGATTTATGGCCCTGCTCATCACCTGGGAAACCAAAATACTTACCCTGGCCAACTTAGAGTAAGCTTAGATCCCCCTACTACTACCACAACTGGTGCACCTCCTGATTGGCAGCCAACCAACTCAGGCCATTACAGCAACTCAGGATGGAACAATCCTGATCCCAGGAAGGAGAAAATAACAAGTAATTCTACCATCTGCAACATCTCAGCTAACCAGAGGTTCTGAGTGTGTCCAACATATAACCAATATTTGAGAAAACATATCTACAACCAAGGACTCTGACAGAGTCTACTTCACTCCCCTGCCACCTCCACCAGAGCAGGTGCTGGTATCCGTGGCTGGGAGACCTGAAGACAAATTACATCACAGGACGCTTTGTAGACATTCCACAGCACCAGCCCAGAACCTGGTATCCCCATTGGGTGGCTAGATCCAGAAGAGTAATAACAATCACTGAAATCCAGCTCTCAAAAAGCCCCATCCCTATGAGAAGGTAGGAGAGCACCACATCGAGGGATCACCCCATGGGACAAAATAATCTGAACAGCAGGCCTTGAGTTTCAGACCTTTCCGCTGAAATAGTCTACCCAAATGAGAAGGAACCAGAAAAGTAATTCTGATAATACGACAAAACAGGGTTGTAAAACACCACCAAAAGATTACACTAGTTACCCAGCAATGAATTCAAACCATGAAGAAATCTCTTAATTGCCAGGTAAAGAATTCAGAAGGTGGATTATTAAACTACTCAAGTTGATGCTAGAAAAAGGTGAAAACCAACTTACAGAAATTTAAAAAGCAATACAGGATAGGTATAAAAAATTCTCCAGGGAGAGAGATATCATAAAGAAAAAACAATTACAACTTCTGGAAATAAAAGATGCACTTAGAGAATTACAAAATACACTGGAAAGTTTAAAAAATAGACTAGAACAAATAGAAACCACGAAACCATTTCTCTCTCCTAGATATCTGGGCCTGTGATGGGAGGGGCTGCTACAAAAGCCTCTGAAATGCCCTGCGGACATTCTCCCCATTGCCTTTGCTATTAACATTTGGCTCCTCTTTACTTATGAAAATTTATGCAGCTGTCTTGAATTTCTCCTTAGAAAATGGGTTTTTGTTTTTGAACACATAAACAGGCTGTAAATTTTCCAAACTTTTACTTTGCAAGCAAGCATATCTTACCATGTTAGAGCAGGAGAGGAAGTGAAGGGGGAAGTGCTACATACTTTTAAACAACCAACTTTTGCTTCCCTTTTATAAGTTCTCTTTGCTTATGCAAACTAGCATAGGCTTTTAGAAGCAGCTGGGTCACATCTTGAACACTTTACTTCTTATAAATTTCTTCTACCAGATACCGTAAATCATCTCTCTCAAGTTCAAAGTTCCACAGATCCCTAGAGCATGCGCAGAATGCCACCAGTCTCTTTGCTAAAGCATAGCAAAAGTGACCTTTGCTCCAGTTCCCAATAATTTCCTTGTCTCTGTCTGAGACTACTTAAGCCTGGAATTCATTGTCCATATCACTCACCATTTTGGTCAAAACCATTCAACAAGTCTCTATGAAGTTCCAAAACATTTTCCTCAACTTCCTATATTCTTCTGAGTTCTCAAAACTGTTACAACCTCTTCCCGTTACCCAGTTTCAAAGTTGCTTCCAAATTTTCAGTTGTCTTTACAGCAATGCCCACTCCTTGTACCAATTTCTGTATTTGTTCATTCTCACGCTGCTGTAAAAAACTGCCTAAGACTGGATAATTTATAAAGGACAGAGGTTTAATTGACTCATTGTTCCACAGGCTGTACAGAAAGCGTGGCTGGGAGGTCTCAGGAAACTTATAATCATGGCAGAAGGTAAAGGGGAAGCAAGCACATCTTACCATGCTGGAGTGGGAGAGAGAGCAAAGGGGGAAATGCTACACACTTTTGAACAACCAGATCTCATGAGAGCTCACTCATAATCATAAGAACAGCAAGGTGGAAGTCTGCCCTCATGATTCAATCACCTCCCACCTGGCCCCTCCCTTAACATGTGGGGATTAGAATTCAGCATGAGATTTGTGTGGGAACACAGAGAGGAAGATCATATCAATAACACAATACAAAAACAGGGTATTAAGGCAACAACTAGCATAATGAATAAAACAGTACCTCACATCTCAATACTAACATTGAATGTAAATGGCCTAAATGCTCCACTTAAAAGATACAGAATGGCGAAATGAATAAAAATCCACCAACCAAGTAACTGCTGTCTTCAAGAGACTCACCTAACACATGAGGACTCACATAAACTTAAGGCAAAGGGGTGGAAAAAAATATATTCCATACAAATGGAAATCAAAAGCAAGCAGGTGTAGCTATTCTTATATCAGACAAAACAGACTTTAAAGTGTAAACAGTTAAAAAGAGACAAGGTGGGACATTATATAATGATAAAAGGATTAGACTAACAGGAAAATATTACAATCATAAATATATGTGCACCTAACACTGGAGCTCCCAAATTTATAAAACCATCACTACTAGACCTAAGAAATGAGACAGACGGCAACACAATAATAGAGGGGGACTTCAGTGCTCCACTGACAGCACCAGATAGGTCATCAAGACAGAAAGTCAACAAAGAAACAATGGACTTGAACTATAGAACAAATAGTCTTAGCAGATATTTACAGAACATTCTATCAAACAACTGCAGAATATACATTCTTTTAATCAGCACATGAAAAATTCTCCAAGATACACCACATGAAATAAGTCTCAATACAGTGAAGAAAATCAAAATTATATCAAGTATCCTGTCAAACTACAGTGGAATAAAACTAAACATTAACTCTAAAAGGAACCTTCAAACTATATAAATACATGGAAATTGAATAATCTGCTCTTGAATGACCTTTGAGTCAACAATGAAATCAAGATGGAAATTAAAAAATTCTTTGAACTGAACAATAATAGTTACACAACTTATCAAAACCTCTGCAATACAGCAAAAGCAGTGCTAAGAGAAAAGACATAAAAAAGTCTGAAAGGGCACAAATAGAAAATCTAAGGTCACACCTCAAGGAACAAGAGAAACAGAACGAATCCAGCAGAAGAAAAGAAATACTCAAGATTAGAGCAGAATTAAATGAAAGTGAAACAACGAAATACAAAGGTAAATGAAATAAAAAGCTGGTTCTTTGAAAAGATAAACAAAATTAATAGACCATTAATGAGATTAAGCAAGAAGAGAGAAAACCTGAAAAAACTCACTTAGAAAGAAAATAGGAAATATTACAACTGATACCACAGAAATACAAAAGATTATTCAAGGCTGCTATGAACACCTTTTGTGTGTAAAAACTGAAAATCTAGAGGAGATTGATAAATTCCTGGAAATTGTAACCATCTTAGATTAAATCATGAAGAAATAGAAACTCTGAACTGACCAATAACAAGTAGCAAGATTGAAACAGTAATAAAAAAAAATACCAACAAAAAAAGTCCAGGACCAGATGGAATCACAGCTGAATTCTATTAGGCATTCAAAGAAGAATTGGTACCAATATTACTGAAAGTATTCCAAAAAACAGAAAAAGAGAAAATCTTCTCTAAATAATTCTATAAAGCCAGTATCACCCTAATACCGAAACCAGGAAAGGACATAACAAAAAAAAGAAAAGTATAGACCAATATTCCTGAAGAACATAGATACAAAAATCCTCAACAAAATACTAACTGAATCCAACAGCACATTAAAAAGATAATACACCATGATGACGTGTGTTTCATACTAGGGATGCAGAAATGACTTATCATTTGCAAGTCAATACATGTGATACATCACATAAACAGAATTAGAAACAAATAGCATATGATCATCTCAATAGACACAGAAAAAACAAACAGTGGACAAAATCCAGCATCCTTTTGTAAATAAAATCCTCAGCAAAATTGGCAATAGAAGGGACATACCTCAAGGTGATACAAGCCATCTATGACAAACCCACAGCCAACATTATACTAAATGGGGATAATATGGTTTGGCTCTGTGTCCCCACCCAAATCTCATCTTGAATTGTAATTCCTACGTATTGAGGGAGGGACCTAGTGGGAGGTGAGTGGATCATGGAGGTGATTTCCCCCATGCTGTTCTCCTGATAGGGAGTAAGTTCCCAGGAGATCTGATGGTTTGAAAGTGGCACTTTTTCCTTCATCCTGTCTCTCTCCTGCTGTTATGCAAGATGTGCCTTGCTTCTCCTTCACCTTCTGCCATGATTGTAAGTTTCCTGAGGCATCCCCAGCCACGAGGAACTGTGAGTCAATTAAATTTCTTTCCTTTATAAATTACCCAGTCTCAGGTAGTTCTTTACAGCAGTGTGAAAACTAATACAGAAAATTGGTACTGGGGGTGGGGCACTGCTATGAAGATAACCTGAAAATGTTAAAGCAATTTTGGAATGGGTTAACAAGCAAAGGTTGAAACAGTTTTGAGGGCTCAGAAGAAGACAAGAAGATGTGGGAAAGTTTGGAACTTCCTAGAGACTTGTTGAATGGTTTTGACCAAAATGCCGATAATGATATGGACAATGAATTCCAGGCTTAAGTGGTCTCAGATGTAGATAAGGAACTTACTGGGAACTGGAACAAAGGTCACCCTTGCTATGCTTGAGCAAAGAGACAGGTGGCATTTTGCCCTGCCCTGGAGATCTGGATATGGAACTTTGAACTTGAGAAAAATGATTTAGGATATCTGACAGAAGAGGTGACCTGGCTTTTTCTGAAAGTGTACAGTTACATGTGTTCACAAAGAGATGATCTGAAATTGGAACTTATGTTTGAAAGGGAAGCAGAGCATAAAAGTTTGAAAAATTTGCAGCCTGACCATGCAATAGAAAAGAAAAACCCATTTTCTGGGGGGAAAATTCAAGCCAGCTGCAGAAAGTTGCGTAAGTAACTAGGAGCTGAATGTTAATAGCCAAGACAATGGGGAAAATGTTCCCAGGGCATGTCAGAGATCTTTACGGCAGCCCTCCCATTACAGGCCTGGAGGCCTAGCAGGAAAAAAAGGTTTTATGGGTCCAGAGCCCCGCTGCTCTGTGCAACCTCGGGACTTGGTGCCCTGTGTCCCCCCCACTCTAGTTCCAGCCATGGCTAAAAGGGGCCAAGGTATAGCTCGGGCCATTGCTCCAGAGGATTCATGCCCCAAGCCTTGGCAGCTTCCATGTGGTGTTGGGCCTGCAGGTGCACAGAAGACAAAGGTTGAGGTTTAGAAGCCTCTGCCTAAATTTGATGGGGTGCATGAAAACACCTGGATGTCCAGGTAAAATTCTGCTGCAGTGGTGGGACAGCCTCTACTAGAGTAAGGCAGAGGGGAAATGTGGGGTTGGAGCCCTCATACAGAGTCTCCACTGGGGCACTCTCTAGTGGAGCTGTGAGAAGAGGGCCACTCTCCTCCAAACCCCAGAATGGTAGATCCACTGACAGCTTTCACCTTGCACCTGGCAAAGCTACAGACACTCAATGCCAGCCTGTGAAAGCAGCCATGGGGGCTCTACCCTGAAAAGCCACAGAAGCAGAGTGTCCAAGGCCTTGGGAGCCCACTCCTTGCATCAGCGTGCCCTGGATGTGAAACATGGAGTCAAAGGAGATTATTCTGGAGCCTTGAGTCAATAAGTGCCCTGCTGGGTTTTGGACTTGCATGGGGCCTATGGACCCTTGATTTTGGCCAATTTCTCTCATTTGTAATGGGAACATTTACCCAATGTCTGTACCCCCATTGTATCTTCGAAATAACTAACTTGTTTTTTATTTTATAGGTTCATAGGCAGCAGGGAATTGCCTTGTCTCAGATGAGACTTTGGACTTGGACTTTTGCGTTAATGCAAAAATGAGTGAAGACTTTGGGGGACTGTTAGGAAGGCATGATTGGTTTTGAAATGTGAAAAGGAGATGAGATTTGTAAGGGGCCAGGGGTGGAATGATATGGTTTGGCTCTGTGTCTTCACCCAAAACTCATCTCAAAGTGTGATTGGATCATAGGGGCAGTTTCCCCCATGCTGTTCTTGTGATAGTGAGTTAGTTCTAATGAGATCTGATGATTTAAAACTGGCATTTTCCCCTTTACACTCTCTTTCTCCTGCTGCCATGTAGATGTAAGATGTGCTTTGCTTCCTTTCTGCATTCTGCCATGATTGTAAGTTTCCTGAGGCCTCCCCAGCCATGCAGAACTGTGAGTCAATTAAACCTCTTTCCTTTATAAATTAGCCAGTCTCAGCTAGTTCTTTATAGCAGTGTGAAAATGGACTAATACAGGGGAAAATTTGAAGGCATTCTCCCTGAGAACAAGAACAAGATAAAGATGCCCACTTTCACCACTTCTATTCAACATAGTACTGGAAGTCCTAGACAGAGCAATCGGAGAAGTGAAAGAAATAAAGGGCATCCAAATCGGTACAGAGGAAGTAAAACTGCCACAGTTTGCGGATTATATGGTCGTATACCTAGAAAACCCTAAAAACGAATCCCAAAAACTTCTAGATCTGATAGGTGAATTCAGCAAAGTTTCAGGGTACAAAAATCAATGTACAAAAATTGGTGTTGCTAGAGAAGTTCCTCTGAACCTGTAAAGCACCGGAAAAAAAATTAGTAGCACTACTATACACCAACAATGACCAAATGGAGAATCAAATCAAGAACTCAATCTCTTTTACAATAGCTGCCAAAACAAACAAACAAAAACAAAACAAAACAAAAACTTAGGAATATACCTAACCAAGGAAGTGAAAGATCTCTACAAGGAAAACTACAAAACACTGCTGAAAGAAATCATTGATGACACAAACAAATGGAAATATATTTCATGCTTATGGATGGGTATAATCAATATTGTGAAAATGACCATACTGCCAAAAGCAATCTACAGATTCAATGCAATTCAAATCAGAGTACTATCATCATTCCTCATAGAACTAGATAAAACAATCCTAAAATTCACACGGAACCAAAAAGGAGCCTGCATAGCCAAAGCAAGCAAAAAGAACAAATTTGGAGGCATCACATTATCTGACTTCCCACTGTACTACAAGGGTATAGTTACCAAAACAGTATGGTACTGGTATAAAATAGGCATATATACTAATGGAACAGAATAGAGAATGCAGAAATAAACCCAAATACTTACAGCCAACTGATCTTTGACAAAGCAAACAAAAACATAAATTGGGGAAAGGACACCTTATTCAACAAATGGTGCTGGGATAATTGACAAGCCACATGTAGAAAAATGAAACTGGATCCTCATCCCTCACCATATACAAAAATCAACTCAATGTGGATAAAAGACTTAAATCTAAGACTTAAAACCCTAAAAATTCTAGAAGATACCATTGGAAGAACTCTTCTAGGCATTGGCTTAGGCAAAGAGTTCATAACCAAGAACCTAAAAGCAAATGCAACAAAAACAAAAATAAGTAGATGGGACCTAATTAAACTAAAAAGCTTCTTCACAGCAACAGAAATAATCAGCAAACAGACAACCCAAAGAATGGGAGAAAATATTTGCAAACCATGCATTCAACAAAGGACTAATATCCAGAATCTACAAGGAACTCAAATCTGCAAGAAAAATCAAATAATCCCATCAAAATGTAGGCAAAGGACATGAATAGACAATTCTCAAAAGAAGATATACAAATGACCAACAAACATATGAAAAAATGCTCAACATCACGAATTATCAGGGAAATGGAAATTAATACCGCAATGGGATACCACCTTACTCCTGCAAGAAGGCCATAATTAAAAAATAAAAAAAAATAAATGTGGGTGTGGATATGGTAATAAGGGGACATTTTCACACTGCTGATGGGAATGTAAACTAGTGCAACCACTATGGAAAACATGGAGATTCCTTAAAGAACTAAAAGTAGAACTAACATTTGATCCAGCAATCTCACTACTAGTATGTACCCAGAGGAAAAATAAGTCATTATATAAAAGGACACTTGCACACGTATGTTCATAGTGGCACAATTCACAATAGCAAAAATATGGAACCAGCCAAAATGCCCATCAACCAAGGAGCGCATAAAGAAAATTTGGTATATATACAGCATGGAATACTACTCATCCATTAAAAAGAAACAAAATAATAGCATTTGCCACAACCTGGACGGAGTCGGAGACCATTATTCGAAGTGAAGTAACTCACGAATGGAAAACCAAATATCGTGTGTTCTCATGTATAATTGGGAGATAAGCTATGAGGATGCAAAGGCATAAGAATGATATGATGCACTTTGGGACTCAGAGGGAAGAGTGGAAGGGGATTGATGGGTGAAAGACTATACATTGGGTATGGCGTAAACTGTTTGGTTAATGGGTACACCAAAATCTCAGAAAGCACCACTAAAGAAATTAAAAGTAAGCAAAAATCACCTGTTCCCAAAAACTATTGAAATAAAACAAACAAAAAAAATTTTTTAAGATTCCATTCATGTGGGTTAATGACAAGACCCATAACATATTAAGCCAGCACATTTCAAGTGCTCCCTAGTCATGTGTGGCTTCCAGTTTTCATATTGGTGCAGATAAAGAACAGTTCCATAATTACAGAAAATTCCACTGGACAGTGCTGCTCTAGATAATGGTAGGTACTATAGAAAACAAGCTGGTAAAAATGTTCAGGGTGCATAAAGTCTGGGCAGGTTGGGGAGGTTTGTGTTTACTTAGCAAGAATGGTGTTGCCATGGTTTCTCTAGGAAGGCAGCATTTGTGTTGAATGACAAAGAGTCATATTTGCAACCTAATGACAGATTTTTTAGGCTGATAGCTTGTGTTAAAGTTCTAAGGCAAAAAGAACTGGAGAATTGGAAGAATAGAAGGCAGGTAGACACAAGGACAAAAGGAAGATTCTAGAACTATAGGGCATTTGCTTGTCACTCTAAAATTGGAAGCCAAGTTTTTCTTCCCCTTTTTCCGGAAGGGATCGCTTTGGTAAATCCTCCTGTCATGAACATGTAAGTCAGGGGTCTGTTCTCTCACTTTGTGGTAGCCTTGCCTTTTGATGAGGAAACCCTAATTCAAACACTGCAAACTAGAATGTGATATTTAATCATGTGAAAAGGCTGGTAGGGCAGATAGAGATAGTAGTTTTTCTGGTTAGGGTGGATTTTTCTGTGCTTAGACATTTGTGATTGTTAAGATACTTCTATTTTTTTTTTCCAGAGGTCAGGCATAGGGTTTTAAGGGCCTTGACCTTGGGAAGAAACTGTGAGGCAGAGGACTCTGATTTGAATAATACTGTAGACCAAGTTCTAAAGACAGACATGACCCAAAGAAAACCTGTGAGATGGAACCTGGGTAAGAAATGTTCAGAGAAATGAAGTCCAACAACCATCTGAAAGTTTTCTGAGTTGTGAGCTATTCCCTTACCCTATTCTAAAGTCTTCAGTGATACACAGTATCAGCTTTATGTTAGCACTGCCTTTCTGAATAAAGTGTAGGATAAGGCAAACTAAGGAAGCCTAAAGCATTAGGAAGTGAAGTAAGGATGTGACCCAAGGTAATCAGGAAGAAATGTGGGAAGGACAATTTATAAGAAAATTCAAATGCAGATTCCCCTACAGATAGTCAGGAATCCTGGGAGGAGACTAGATTTCCTGAAAGACAGAGGGCTACTCAGAAAGCTGTACAACATGAGGACACTTGAGTTACATAAAAATCATCACATTTACAATAACTAATGGAATACCTACTAGATCCCAGACACCATATTTATATACATTGTCTCACTTAATCTTCACAATAACCCTGTGGAATAAATACTGAATCTCTAATTTATAGAAAAGGAAATTAGCCACCATAATAATAATAAATAAAAAACCCACGTCTCAGAGGCTTTCCAAAATAGAACTCGGTTTCCCACTCAGGTAAAACAACAACAAAAAGAGTGTTCTTCATCAGCATGTGTCAAAGGCGTTAGAACCAGAGCCAATTCATCTTGAATAGGGGCCATGTACAAGGACGCTGAAATCTGCTGGGCTGCATTTTCAGGAGGTTTAGGCATTCGTAGGCACAGGATGAGGTAAGAGGTCAGGACAAGATACAGGTCACAAAGACCCCACTGATAAAACAGGATGCAGTAAAGGAGCCAGCTGAAACCTGCCAAAACCAAGGTGGCAACGAAAGTGACCTGTGGTCGTCCTCACCACTAATTATATGCCCATTATAATGCATTAGCATGCTAAAAGACACTCCCACCAGGAGCCATGACAGTTGACGAATGCGATGGTAATGCCCGGAAGTATATGGTCTAAAAGGGAGAGGAACCCTCAGTTAAGGGAGGGGAATCCTCACCCCTTTCTGAAAAAACTCATGAATAATCCAAACCTTGTTTAGCATATAATCAGGAAATAACAATAAAAATAGCCAACCAGCAGCCCTCGTGATTGCTCTGTATGGAGTAGCTATTCTTTTGTTTCTTCTCTAATAAACTTGTTTTCACTTTACTCAATGAACTTACCCTGAATTATTTCCTGTGTGAAATCCAAGAACTTTCTCTTGAGGTCTGAATTGGGACCCCTTTGTGGTAACACATGGATTTCAAAGCCAGTGAGAAGCCAAGACCCAGGCTCCTTCTACCCTGTGGCTCCATCATTCTCTATAGACTTTGGTGACAATGTGTGTCTCCTTGGAGGAAGAAGAGGAAGCACAGAGCATGTCCAGGGAGGGCTTTATGGGACATCTGATTGGCTAGAACTCAGTCACATGGCCATACCTGCATGCAAGGGAAGCTGGGAAAGGAAATTTAGCTGTTTCCTGGGAGATAGAGGAAATGAATTTGGAAATAAGTAGCTAGTCTTTGCCTTGTTAGGAATTGTCCTGCTGGCTGGTCTAGGAATGTCAGAGGAGGGATTTAAAATGATTTTTTTGTTTGTTTGTTTTTATAGTCCATGAGACACTGTTTATGCACATAGAGTCTAGAATTTGGGAATTTTTAGATTTATCCTCCTTGATTCATTGATTTATAAGGCTTGGTTTCTAAACTGAACCTGAGGTAGAAGTAGGTTACCAAATGACATCTATGATAATAAGCGGATAGCGAACACTAGCTTTGGAGTCAAACATATCTGGTTTTCCTCATCACTAAAATGTAGAAAATGGTATGTGTCTTAGAATGTAATTGTTAGAAATAAATGATACATGCAAAGTCCCCCAAAATATGCCTGGTACATAGTACAAGCTCAATGAATAGTAGCTCTCTTAATGTGATTTTTCTAATGAGATAAATAAGAGTAAAATGAAATGAGGTTTGACCAACAAGAGAAAATCAGAGTATTTAATGCATAACTGTCTTAAGTTCTTGAAAAAATGGTAAGGAAGCTGACACATTAAATTCTGAGCAATGGAATGGCCCCAAAAGTGGATAATGTGATCATAGCTCACATACAGAAAATGAAAACATATCAGGTGTCCAGAGAAACCCAGAATTTCCTGACACTGAAACTTGAGAGAAATTTTATAAAAGAGACAATGGTTTAGGAAGTGAGTCACATTCTTAACCAAAGTAACCTCAAATGAGTAACAAATTTTCTAGAACTGTCTCTTGTTGTAATTTCCTTCAGGGACATACTACCAAAACCAAATTTGAAAAAAGCTCAGTTCTATAAGGGTCAACAAAATGAAGGCCAAGTAACCAGCTCTCTGATTATTTAACTTGACCAAAGAATAACATTCAAAGATCCACAGGAGTGAATGAACACATCCTTGGTGCCTGTGTTCCCCAAGAAGGGAATCAAACACCCCAGGATATGTGCAAAATAATCCAGGAAACAAGGGGAGACAATATTTACAACTTTCAGCAATATTTATTTTTCTTTCATACTTTTGTGTTTTTACTTGGTTCCCAAATGTATGTATTTTCCTAGTCAACATACATAAAATCAATTTAAAAATAAGTATATCCATAAATATCAAATATACTACAATATTTATTTAACTTATATCAGAAAACAGGAATAGCCAAAAGGTGGAAGCAACCCAAGTCCATATACAGATGAATAGAAAAGCGAGATGTATATAAAACATACAATGGAATACTATCAGCCTCAAAAAGGAAAGAATTTCTCATACATGCTTTAACATAGATGAACTTTGAAGACATTATGCTACATGAATAAGCCAGACCCAAAAGATCAATTATTGTATAATTCTACTTATATGAGGTACCCAGAAGGGTCAAATTCATAGAGTCAAAAAATAGAATAGTGGTTACCAGCAGCTGGTAGAAGGCAGAAATGGGGAGTTATGTAATGGATACATAGACTCACTGGGGAAGATGAAAAAGTTCTGGAGATGGATAGAAGTGATGGTTGTACAACAATCTAAATGTATTTAATGCCACTGGATTACATACTTAAAATAGTTAAAATGTTAAATTTTATATTATGTATGTTTTACCACAATAAACAAAATTTAACTTTGAGAGACCTCTGCTTTAGTTTATCATCCATGAATATTGAATTCCTTTTTTGTCACAGTTGAACTTTCAGTGAGAATTGAAGAACAGGCTACTAAGGTCATAGGTCATGTGCTCTGACCAGAGCCTGCGAAGTTTTCATTTTTAAATTTTCTTTTGCCTTTGTGTGATACTATGATACATGGAAAAGGTACCCGTATGAGAATAAAATAGACCCATGTTTGAATGGTGATGCCATCCCAGTTCTATTTTCCTCAGGGGGTGGGTGACCTTGATATTGATGTGGGTAATGCCCTAATCTGGGTGCTTGATGCCTAGTAGCTGCCCAGGTAGGTACTCACCTCACCTTTAGAGCTAACCTTAAGGAATCAGCTGCTTTGTCTCAGTGTCTGAGTCTCCAGTTTATTCATCTGTGGGCCAGCTCCTTCCCAGAGAAATCTATGTTCAGTGAAATTTGGTTAATGTAATTCATTTAAGGCAATCACATAGTCATTATATCAGGACTGTGCTCCAATCCCTAATTTTTTTGAGAAGTATATTTACATTAAGCAAAAATTAAACACAATGATAAGGAAATACCCAATTGCCTTCCTCACCCTGGAGTAAAATTCCCTAACCTACTGAAAAGAATGTAGATTGAACAGCAGCTGTGTGAATGCATTAGTGTTCTAATATGCAGTGGAAGTCACTGCAATACAGTGGCTTAGTGAACTACCTCTGATGTCCAGGGCCTGACTGTCAAACCTCAACTCTAGCATATGTCTACCATGTGACCTTAGGCAGGTCAATTTGCCGATCTTAGTGTCTCAGTTTCCTCATCTACAAACAGTGTTCATGTCACAGGGTTACTATGAGGGTATAATGACTTCAGTTATATCCAGTGATTAGAATCAGCACTTATTAAACACTCAATAGCTATTAGCTATTATTATTGGTGGTTCTGTCCCATTTCCTATGTGCAGCACTTAAGCTGAAGATGAATTTCTTTTTGGTTTGAGATGCTGCTGTCTCCTCAAAAGAGAGATTCCAAACCCAACCAGAGCAGTGAGAGCATCCTCATCCCATGCTTTGGTTCCTATATCGGAAACACCTCCCTTCGCTGGTTTCCTACTGGATCATAAACCAAAACTACCTTCTTATTTTTCAGAATTCTTGACCAACTAAGTTGTCCCCTGACCACACAGACATCTGCTTCTCCTAGTTCACTCAGTGCTTCTAACCCTGCTCCCTACCACATGTGCTGTTAAGAATGACATGATGTAGGGGGCTCTTTCCATACCCAGCTCTCTGGACCACAATCTCCAAGCCGCAGAACCAGGCTCTCTTCCTTTCCAAAGCTCACCCCCAACTTTCCAGTTTGCTTTGTATGATGATTGTGGCTCAGCTCTGCACATGTGGACTCTGGATATGTTTCCAGCTTCTTGACTCTTCTTGGAATTGAATTGAAAGTTTATTTTACTTTGCTCTTTCATAATTTTTATTTTTCTGAGTTTGACAGTATATAGAGTCGCTTATTTTTTAAAGCTTCTAAATAACTCCTTGTTTTTTTTGTTTTTTTTTTTGTTGTTTTTTCCTGTTGGAACCAGCATTAGGAGATACTTTCATATGAAATAAGAATTAAACTTAATGGTCCACTAACTGCTTTGGTGCTGGCTTCGTGCAGCTTCTCAGGTTGGGAATCCACTGGGCATTCACATCCAGCCAAGGGCCAGACCACAGTAGCTCAGTGAGATCTCTCTACCTTGCAGAAATGTTCAAATGTTGGAAGAGCCTTTTAAGAGTATCACATTTTCTTCAAAGTAGTAATAGCACTTCCTACATTTAAGCCTTCATAGTCTGTATTCTCAAACTCTGGGATTCTAAGAAGATAATTAATAAAGATTAAGAAGTTGTATGAAAGGAACTGGAAATTCAAATCCCAGTTACTAGCTGAGAAACACTGAGTAAGTCTTTCTCCTTCCTCTTTATCCATCATATATATAAAGTGGGGATACGGATCTCTATGTCACAGGACCCTAGGAAAGATTAATGATAATATGAACCAGGTGCCCACAGCCGTGAGTGGTCCATAAAAGGTGCTTAATCAATAATTATAATTATTAATATTTTCTATCTTTCAGGTAGGTGTAATTTATTTTCCTGTGATGAGTCTGCACTTTCTTTGCTTTTGACTGGCAATTTATGAGCTTAGTATCCTGACACTGGTTAGCTCATGCTGACCGAGAGCTCTGATCAACAGTTATAGATGTCTGTACTTGAAATCAAGAAAATAAATTATTTTGAGGGGTATGGTGGACCAAATATTTCACAAGATGAAGCCCACAGGTGAAAGATTACACAAGTGTGCGATGACAAGTAGGTATTATTAAAGAGGTGGGGTTTGGAGGTCAATGTCTGACCACCAGTGAGCCTGTGAACTGCTCTCAGATTTGGGCTCATCATCTGAGAAATGAAGATAATATATTCTGCCTTCCCCAGAGTTATTGTGATGACAAACATTTAGATAATACATAAAATTCCTAGCACTGGCCCAGGACACAGTAGGGTCACCACAAATGATCATTCTCAACTTTGCCTTTGTGGTAAAATGGTGGGAAGCACAGTTCCACCCCCACACTTGCTCACTAATGCACACACGCATGGGAAGGAGTTTTATTCCCGAGAATGACGGTGCCATATATCACTAATAGCGGGTGATTAGGTTAGACTGCAATCCTGAGTCCAAGGGATTCAGTGCCTGCTTCCAGAGATCTAATTAATCTCACAACTAAACAGGAGGCCACTCTTCAAATTACTTCAGAAAGCATTTTTCATTTTTTCCTTCTATGGGCATTATTAACTTTTAAAATGTACTTTGTTTTAGTTGAATGCATCCCAGCCTCCTCTGCTAGCCACCACCTCGCCTCTTGTACTGATGGACTCCTCACATCCTCATGAAGCTCGTTTTTGTGTCCATCAGCATTCAAAATCTCCCCTTTCTGACCTTGCAAGAAAAGTGCTTCTAAGAGCTGGGGGAGGAGTGGGCTGGGAAAAAAGGCTCAGAATTATCCTGGCTGAATTTGGCATTTGCTACAATCTTTGATCTCGGATGCAGTAACGTGTGTCAGCCAGACCAAAGTCATTTTATATAGAGGTCTGCGTAAGCGAAGTGGAGGGACTTCATGGTTAATTGATTAAAATGGTCCAAAGAAGGTGTGAGATCAAAGGGCTGCTCACTGGTTTTATGTTTCCCTGGGGTCCCGCAGGCCAAGTGGGTGACACAAATGACCTTGGGCGTGAGAGTATTCAAATGCTGGTGTTTGTTTGTTTTATTCCAAAACACAATTTGTGTTTCCCAGGGTTTCCTGATGACAGGTTGTATTGTGGGCTCCCCATGGCCCTCATCTATGTTTAGGGGGGCCTCAAGTGGAACAGCAACCATGATCAGGAGGGCATGACCCTGTCATGCTGCCACCAGTGCCTCTTTCTGCCAAACCCCAAGAAAAAGACTCCATTACATTACTGGAAGGCGAAGACCACAATTTTCTCTTTATCTTTTTTTTTTTCTTATTTCCAGTAAGCGTCAAGAAAATGTTGTTACAGTGCAGGATCAGTGCCTGGACCTGAGACAAAAGAGAGGCTAGAAAATGTCTCATTGTTCCCAACTGTCCTGATAAGAGCCACAGGAATCTGCTGGGCAAACGTGTTTATCAAAAGGCTCCAGGGATTAAAAACATAGCACAGAAGGAAGAAGTAATAGTAAGAGAGGATCTGCTGCCCAGAGAAGCATCATAAACTATCATTGGTGACACTGAGCATTAGCAATGGAATAACTGTTACCATTTATCAAGTTGCTGCAATTTATCAGGCACTAGCTAGTGCTAAGTGTAGCACATCCCTTGCAAATTCTCATTAATCTTACTTCCTAATAGACAGAACTGAGGCCAGAGACCATAAAGATCCCTTCAGATCACAGTTTGAGCTTGGATTTGAAATTGTGTTGGTCTGGCTCTGAAGTACACACCTCCATCATCCTGTGATGGGCCCAATTGTGTCCACCAAAAATTCATGGGTTGAAGCTCCAATCCCAAGTTCCTCAGAATGTGACTGCAATTACAGAGAAGGCTTTAAAGAGGTAATTAAGTTAGGAGGAGGTCCCTAGAATGGTCCTACTTCATTACAACTGGCATCCTTAGAAGAAGAGAAAATTTGGACCAAACTGTTATAGAAGGAAGACCCTGTGAAGGCAGAGAGAAGACAACTGTCTACAAGCCAAGGAGAGAAGCCTCAGAAGATATTGACCCTGCTGAAACCTTGATCTTAGACTTCTAGCCTCCAGAACTTTGAGAAAGTAAGTTTCTGTTGCTAAGCCACCCAGTCTGTGGTCCTTTGTTATGGCAGCCCTGAGAAAACCTAATGCATACCCTTAGGCTATGTCTAATTTCGCAGAGGAATGACCCAGGAAGGCAGGTGCTTAAGAAATGCCCTTACATTTCCAACTTGCTGGGTGTAAGACACAAATAATGCAGTTATCAAAGAATTAGGCATGTGCGGTTTTTTGGGGGGAGTGGTAATCGAGTACATTTCTTGCTGAAATAATATTATTTTTTCTATGTGTGAAACATAGTAAGTGAGAATTTTACATCCTTTGAGAAGCCATCTATAACCCCACAGCACCTGAATACTTTAGACGAGTCTTTGCTATCTGAATATCTGATGTATATCTCCTCCCTAGCACTTAGCACCACTCTCTGTAGTTACTAACTCTCTGCATCCTACACTGTAAATACCTTGAGATCTTGAATTTGTCTTTTTCAGCCTTATGTTCCCAGGAACAAGTAACAAGCTTTATTCAGTAGAGTTACATGAAACAATGAAGGTGGAAAGACAGACATATCTGAATGAGGACATACATTACCATGATTATCTAGTCAGATGCCACTGTCCTGCCAGTCAGCCCAAGATGACATTCCTAGAGTTAAGAACACAAAGAAAGCGCTCGGGTTACTAAATGAAGGAGCATGTTGATTTTTTATCTTGTTGGAAGAAATGACAATCTAGGTACTTAACACTCAGAAAGCAGGAAAAAAAAAAAAAAAAAAAAGAAGGCAGTAAGCAGGCAGAAAGGAGCTGGGAGAAGGGAAGCCAGGCAACATGGCTGCCAAGGGCCCCAGTCCAAAGTGGGCAAGATGCGGGTGAGGGGATGACCAGGGTGGGTCCCTCAGCTTGGCAAGGCTGACACCAAAGCCCATGCTAACACCCACCACTCTGTCATCTTCCAGGGCACTGTAATTTTAGAGACTTATATGCACCTCACACTTTTCCCTTTTCTTCTTTTCTCTTGCCCTTTTCTCTCTTTTTTCCTCCAATTTTGTCTTTTTATATCCCTTAGAATTTAGTGAACACTCTGATGGAAACACCAGCCTTCTACACTTGTGCTCAGATAAACTGTGGACTGTAGCTGTGTTGATGTAGAGTCTGGCATTTTCTACAAAGAGCAGGCTCCTTGTACGGGAAGAGAGCTATGAGTCCCCAAAGCAAAAGGCCCACCGTGCTTTTTCAACAGCCACACCAAACTTGTCCTGCTTTGCTAAAAACTACAGAGAGCTATGTGTTTTGTCTTAATAAAAGTGACCCTGTTCTTCTGTGTGAATCTTAAAGATCAGTGTTACAAGTTCTCAACAGCTGTCTGTGGGTGGGGTGTCAGCTAAGGAAGGGCTATTTTTAGATTTCAGTCAGGTAAATATACGAATAAGGTTACCACATAGTTTCTAGGATCCCTTTCCTTCTCACTTGGCTGTTGTTCCTCTGTTACCCAGGCTGGAACATTTGGACTGTGAATTTCACTATGACAGTCTGTATCTGTGATGGTTAATACTGAACTTGATTGGATTGAAGGGTACAAAGTATTGATCCTGGGTGTGTCTGTGAGGGTGTTGCCAAAGGAGATTAACATTTGAGACAGTGGGCTGGGAAAGGCAGACCCACCCTTAAGCTGGGTGGGCACCATCTAATTAGCTGCCAGCATGGCTATAATATAAAGCAGGCAGAAAAACATGAAAAGACTGGACTGGCCTAGCCTTCCAGCCTACATCTTTCTCCTGTGCTGGATGCTTCCTGCCCTTAAACATTGGACTCCAAGTTCTTCAGTTTTGGGACTCAGACTGGCTCTCCTTGTTCCTCAGCTTGCAGACAGCATATGGTGTGACCTTGTGATCATGTGAGTTAATACTTAATATACTCATATATATATATATCCTATTAGTATATATATTAGTATATATATATATCCTACCATATATATATATATATATATATTTTATTAGTTCTTTCCCTCTAGAGAATCCAGACTAATACAGTATCTTCTCTTTTACAGTTTTAGAACCTGCCAAGGAAGGGTATGCAGAGTTTTGCAGTGCCTTTTACATGCTGTGCTAAATCCAATGCCCATGCCACATTCCTTTTCATTGATATAAAGGCAACTTGAAGATGGGATACTATTGACAAGGGGTCACAAGTACCCTCCACTCATTTCTCTATGCAGCCATCCCATGAACAGTCACTGCACAAGAACTCCATTGGCTCTGTTGGATGCCATGCTAAGAACAGGATGGACACCAAAGAGTAAAGCTCAACAGAACCAGATCCAAAGTAGCAAACAAGCCAGGGGTGGAGACTTCAAATCCTAAACAGTAATGCAAGGGTTCCACAGACATAAAATATCACAAACATAAGTCTTTAGAAGCAACTTTTGATTCTGTACCAAGAAAATGACATGGACAAGAAATAAAACATTTCATGATACAGTCAAGTTTAAAGCTGCTGTTTGTGTGGATCAGCAGAAGGAACATTTTTAACAGAGGTAATAGTAAATGGGCAAAGGATGTCCAGCAATAAATAATTTTTTTTTCTTTTGAGATGGAGTCACCCAGGTTGGAGTGCAGTGGTGCCATCTCAGCTCACTGCAACCTCCGTCTCCTGGATTCAAGAGATTCTCCTGCCTCAGCCTCCTGACTAGCTGGAACTACAGGCGTGTGCCACCACACTTGGTTAATTTTTGTATTTTTAGTAGAGATGGGGTTTCTCCCTGTTGGCCAAGCTGGTCTCAAACTCCTGACCTCAAGTGATCTACCTGCCTCAGCCTCCCAAAGTGCTGGGATTACAGGTGTGAGCCACCATGTCCAGCCCAGCAAGAAATAATTCTGTCAGGAAAGAAGGATACTCAGATGAGAGGCTTATCTTAGTCTGTTTGGGCTGCTATAACACAACACCATGAACTGGGTAGCTTGTAAACAGCAGATATTTATTTCTGACTGTTCTAGAGGCTGGGAAGTCCAAAATCAAGGGAGACTTCATGTCTGAGGAGGGCCTGCTCCCTGGCTCATAGATGGTGCCTTCTTGCTGCATCTGCATGGTAAAAGGGGTGAGAATTTTGTAGTCCTTTTAAATAAGAGCATTAATCTCATTCATGAGGGCTCTACTTCCATGTCCTAATCATCCTCCAAAAGCCCCACCTCCTATTATCATCTCACTGGGGGTTAAGATTTCCACATATGCATTTTGGGGAGACAAAATATAGTAAAAGCGGAAGAAGATGAGGTGAAATGGTTCATGTAGTGGGCTGAATAGTGTGCCCCCCACCAAACTCATTCAAGTGAATCTCAGAAAGTGACCTTATTTGGAAAAAAAGGCTTTGCAAACTTAAGTAGTTAAGATGAGGTCATAATGGACTATAGTGGGCTCTAAATCCAATGAATGATATTATTGGGGGAAAAGAAAAGAAGAGAGGATACATAAAGAGACACAGGTCAGAAGGCCATGTGGAGATGGAGGAAGAGATTTGAACAATGGGTCTACAAGCTCAGGAGTGCCAAGGGATGCTGGGAACCCCCAAGAGTTAGGAAGACTCAAGGAAGGATTCTTCCCTAGAGCCTCCAGATGGAGCATGGTCCTGCTGACACCTTGAGTCTAGCCTCAAAAGCTGAGACAAAATGAATTTATCCTGTTTTAAGCCCCCTGTTTGTAATAATTTATTATGGAAACCTTGGTAAACTAATGCAGTTAGGATCATGCAGATTAAGAGTCTCACTCTGTAGTTAGACGCACCAGGAGTTATATCACAGCTCTGCTACTTCCTAGCTGAGAAACTTTGGACAGGTCAACTTCTCCACACTTTAACTTCCTTAGCTATAATATGGATAGATAATACCTATCACATGTGGCTTCTGTGAGAATTAAATGAACTAAAATATACAATGTGCTTAACATTGTACCTGACACAGAGTAAGCACTCCACCCATGTTTCTTATAATCTCTACTCTCATTATTTTTAATAATATCACACTGAGTTTTCTCTGTATTTGAAGTACTGTGATGGATGCTACAGGCAATATGAAATTTAATAAGATATTTCTTACCCTTAAATTACTTTCTTAGTCAGCTCAGGCTACTATAAAAAGTACCATAGACTGGGTAGATTAACAACAGACATTTATTGCTCACAGTTTTGGAGGCTCAAAGTCCAAGATCAAAATGCTGGCAGATTTGGTTCCTGGTGGAGGCCAGATTCCTGGTTTGTAAATAGCCACCTTCTCACTTCCAGCTCACATGGCTTTTTCAATGCTTGGGCATATGGAGAGATAGGGAGAGAGGGAGAGAGGAGTGAGAGGAGAAAGAGGAGGGAGAGAGGGAGAGAAGAGAGGGACAGTGGACAAGAGGGAGAGAAGGAGAGAGGGAGACGAGGGAGATACCTCTGTCTTCATTATCTCATAAGGGCACAAATCCTATCATGCAAGTCACACCCTCATGACCTAATCTAAACCTGATCACCTGCCAAAGGCTTAAGTAGTTAAGATGAGGTCATAATGGACTATGGTGGGCTCTACATCCAAATACCATCCCATTGGCGGGTAGGGCTTCAACATATGAATTTGGGGAGTGGACACATTCAGCCCATAACAATTGCTAAAACTAAAAAGAATTCGATCATCCACACCTCCACAAGGCACTACAGTGAAAACTTCAACAGAATGTTATCTATTGATCTTTTACAATAAATGTTAGATTTTCTAAAATAAAACCCATAAAATGACATTTCCTTTTCTCTAACATTCTCACTTCTATTTTATGCAGGAGGCCGCAAGCATATGTAGACACTTGAGAGACCTCTTGTGTTAGAAAATGCAGGAAATGTTTGGCTCTAAGACTAGTTTTACTGGCAAAGAGCAAGTTGAGACACAGCTGAATACATCCAGTGGGGGAACCAAAAAAAAAAGTCTGGCAGGTCAGCATCACCCAGACCAGGTTGGATCTTGATCGGTTTCTTAGGGTCATTGTTCAACTCTTGCCAGACTGTGCCTTTACAGATAAAGTCAAACTAAATGTTTTAACAAGTGGTTAAAAAACTGAATTTTCAAACCTGTTAAGTCATTGCTTCTTCCCATCCGGAAGAGACTGGGAGGCAGCTCTCCTGTCAAAGTCTGGCTGGTGAATTCCTTGGGGTCGCGCTCACAGCGCACAGAGCTATTCATCATTTTAGCGAGCATCCTCAGAGGGGAGCAGCAGTGATTTACATGCTACAGATAAATTATGATGCCTCTCATGATGTTATCATCATTTCGGCTCATGGATTTGAACACTTTTCTGGGAGAGGACTTTTTTCACCCTTTCTTAAATGATGAACAACCCCCAGACAGATTATATTGTAGTTGTCAAGTAAAAAGATATAGGTATGTTTTCTTAAACAGCTCAGCCACCACCGCTAGTCAGCCTAGCAACAGGAAAACATTGTCTACTGAGAGTTAACTGTTTATCCCACCTGGAAAAGATCAAACTTTCCTGGTCTTTTAGTCTTATTCTATTTAATGATACATTTTCTCCTGTAGTTTTGCCTGGCTATTTTTTTTCTAACAGGATATAAGCTAGATCAAGCAAAAAGCCTCCTTCTTTATTCCAATAAATTTGCAAAGTAGCACTGCTCAGATTTAACTTCATTTTAACTTGAATAGTTCCGGTCTCCCATTCTGTCCCGTGCCACAAGCCAGTGGATGGAACAAAGATTTTCCTCTCTTCAATGCTATCTTGTAAGATTCACATGGCTTCTGTGGATGGTGTGCTCTACCACGGTCTTGGGTACTAGAACATGCATTTCTAAAACCAGTATGGTAGCCCAAATAATACCTCCTTCTCAAATATGCCGTAATCCATAGAACCTGTGGAATGTGCTACCTGGCAGGAGGGAATTAAGGTTTCAGGTGGAATTAAGTTTGCTAGTCAGCCATCCTTGAGGTGAAAAGATGAGCCTGGATTATCCAGGTGGGCCCAGTGTAATCACAGGAATCCTTAAAAGTGGAAGAGAGAGGCAGGACTTTCCCTTTGGAGGGATGTGGTATGAGAAAGATTCTACTGACCATTACTGGCTTTGATGATGACAGGACAGCCACAAGCCAAGGAAAGTGAGCAGCCTCTAGTAGCTGCAAAAGGAAGGAAAATGGATTTTCCCTGAGAACATCCAGAAAGGAATGCAGCCCTGCCGATGCCTTGATTGCAGCCCAGTGAGAAACATTTCACGCTACTGACCCCCAGAACAGTAAAATAATGAATGTGTGTTGTTTTGAGCCACATGTTTGTGATAATTTGTTAAAGCAGAAATAGGAGACATAGCAGAAAAGGAAGCATAAGATTTTAATTTTCTTTCATTTTGAACAACCAGCGTAGCTTTGTTTGTGCTGCTATAACTAAATACCAATGACTGGGTAATGTATAAGGAACAGAAATTTATATTTTACAGTTCTGGAGGCTGAGAAGTCCAAGATCAAGGCACTGGCAGGTTCAGTTTTCTCATGAGGGCAGCTCCTCCGGAGGGGAGGAACGCTGTGTGTTCACATGGCAGAAGGGCAAGTGATTGAACTGTGTGAAGCTTTCTCTATAGGGGACTTAATACCATTCACAAGGGAGGAGCCCTAGCGGCCTCATTACCTCTTAAAGTCCCCATTGCTTAGTACTATCACATTGGCAATGCCTGCAGTTTGGCTGAACGAAATGTTTTGTGTTGGCTGAACGAATGATTTGTGTCCAAATATACCAAGGCAAACTCCCTCTCACTGTCAAAGTCACCGATTCCTCTTCAGTGCCCTGGCTTCTGAGTTCCCCTCTGTAGGGACTTCTCATTCTCCCTTCACTTGCACAACAGTTCACGACTAATATTCCTTGAGCTCCATTGAGCCAATCTGCTCACTTTTCCAGCTCAGCCCTTGCTCTGATTTTCTTAGTTGATCCATCAGTACTTCAAAAGGAAGCAGTAAGGTATTTCCCACTTCCTTAGCCTCATTCCTACTCTTTGCTTTATACTTGGTGTTCAAACCCTCAAAAATGCTTGGGGCTTCCAAATACATCATTTGTTTCATACAGTCATAACATGTGTGCTGATTGGGGGAGGGAGGCTGTTTGCTCTTTTAAGTGTGTGCTGGGAATGTTCGTGTTCTTTTGGTTCAGGTGACAAACTCATATTTGTCCTTAAAAAATTACACCATGGGCCGAGGGTGGTGGCTCACACCTGTAATCCCAGCACTTTGGGAGGCCGAGGTGGGCAGATCATCTGAGGTCAGGAGTTTGAGACCAGCCTGGCCAACATGGTGAAACCCCGTCTCTACTAAAAACACAAAAATTAGCCAGATGCAGTGGGGTGCACCTGTAGTCCCAGCTACTTGGGAGGCTGAGGCTGGAGAATTGCCTGAACTCGGGAGGTGGAGGTTCCAGTGAGCCAAGATCGTGCTACTGCATTCCAGCCTGGGTGACAGAGTGAGACTCCGTCTCAGAAAAAAAAAAAAAAAAAAAAAAAAAAATTACACCATGTAGTATATGTAGTACTCGCAGGAGAATTCTTTGATTTCTTAATGTTATTCAAATCTTCTACTTTTAAGCTTCTTTACTATGTTATTGGCACATTTATTGCTCACTGTATGTATAACTGTGCTTCCTCCTTTTCTGCCCTCGTTTTAGTGTCTACAACCTCATGTCTAAAAACAATGTGTATTACAGCAGGCTTTTATTCACTGTGTCATGAGTTAATGAATAGGTCGTATTTAAGAATTTTATCTTTGGAATTTTAAAGTAAGAAGGCATTTGCACTTACATTAAGGAGAAAATACATAATTTTCACATAGGAGAAAAGAGACTTCTGTCATAGTGCCCTGAAATATAGGAAGGCAAAACATCTTTATTTTTTAATAGTATATATTTTTCATGAATAAAGGTATCAGTATAGTGTTAGGAAAAAAATGTGTCTAAGTGTTTCCAGTTGTGAGGTTGGGGCTGAATTACTTAGTGTCTGGTATTCAATTCAGAGTAGATGTTTTATATGATTAAGATTTTATAATGTGTGTTGTTTAGTATAAAGAAAAGAGGAAAAACAAAGAATTCCTAAAGCTAGTTAATTACATTTAATGGAATCGCTTAAAATTATTGGCTTGTTAGACAGTAGATTTTGAGGAAAACATTACTGCTATTACATCCCCCCATCCACATATCTGTTAAAATCTCTTTGAAATGAACATAGGTTGAGAGGAAGAGGTTAAGGTCAAGTTTATATAACTGAATCATCTGACTAGATGATTATTTTGGCTGTCCTCATGATTGATTTTTCTGTGTCATTCAGAATTAATCAGGAGAAAACTCAGGTAATCAGATCAGCTGAGCCAAGCCTGGTTCGATGACCATATGTGACATGGCTAAGGAGTTATTTCTTCACATGCCATGTCCAGTGATCATCAACCAAAAGGGGAATCATTGGGTTTTCCTTTGGGACCTGTGATTAAGTGGAGAGAGGGGAACTCAGTTTTAGTTGCATTAGAGTCTAACGGAAACAGCAACTATGCACTTTGCAAATGGTCAAGACCACGGAACTTGTTTTCAGGATATTATTGGTTGATAATTTGAAACCAGAGTTCATGACTGCATTATTTTCAGTAAGGTAAATATTCCTAGAGATTCTAATTATTTTGTGAGTATCTCTTCATTAGAGAAGAAGAGTCCATGAATCACTAAGAAAATATTCTTACTAATATTATTTAAAAGAAATTCTGTATTGAAAGAGTTTGCAAAGATGTAAACCTTGACAGACGGGCACTAGGTTGTCAGATTTAGCAAATAAAAATATAGGACATTCAGTTAAACTTGAATTTCAGATAAACCGCAAGTTTTCAAGCACAAAGCTTTCCCATATATTGCATGAGACATACTTTTGCTGAAAACCATGTGGTTTATCTGATATTTAAATTTAGCTGGACATCTCCATGTTATCTGGCAAACTTCACAGGTATCCTCTGGGATATAATATCTTTAATGTCTTTAAACAACTGCAATTTTAGCAGCAAGTATGTGAAACCAACTAAATGTTCTTTTAATGACCATCTTTAATTATTTGATTGGAGGAGTTATAATTTAAAGATGATGAATATGGGTGAAAGCTCAAATGTGTTTACTAAAAAAGTTAGTAAGTATAGTTTGGAAAGAAGATGACACTAAGTAATGACTCTGGGAATTGTGCCGGAAAAATTTATAACAGTTGTATAGTACTTTGTATTCCGCTTGATGTATTAGATGGGATTACTGCCATACACTGAGAAGAAAAATATACCTTGTGGATATTTTGGTAGCTAAGATGATAGAATGAACTTGTTCAAGGAAATGTGGGAGTAGAAGAGGAAGCTTAGGGTTGGAGTTCATCAGAATAGCAATTACCCAAGCAGGTCAATTTTTTTAGGAAAATATATTTTGATAATTGAAGTCCAGGAGGAGACCACCTGGCTCATCCACAGTGACCTTCAAGATGTAAATACCCAAGTGATTTATGTCATTTTTAAACTCTGTATCTCCAGTTAATGGCTATTCTTTGGATTATTTGGGAGAAAAACAGCTGGTTCTTGTAATTATTATTAAGGGATTTGGATCAATACAAAGAAGACACTCTGTTCTTTTAAACATTTCTTATGCAACATCATATACAACCCACTGCCTGCCCTCCCCCCTCCCCTGGCCCTCTGGCTATCATATCGCTCTCTGACTTTTAATCACAGACTCTGTCTATATAACTCTATAAAAGTCCAGCCAAAGAGCCAAATATTTAGCCAGTCCTCCGGATATTCTGTTCTCAGCATTTCAAATATCATTTTGTTGAAAAACATCTGGGTCCTTGGCCATGACAAAAACAGTTGTATCTTTCTTCATCAAGGATACTTGGCCTTATATAGCCAGAGAAATAAATTAACAGGACCAAAAGATGCCTAAAAGCATCATCTGAGGAATCTCTTGTTTCTAAACAGTTAACATCGAAATCAGGGTTTCTTAATAGCAACAGCGGCACGGTTGACATTTTGGACCAGATGATTCCTGGTTATGGGGGGCTGTTCTGCAAATGGATGGATATTTTGCAGCATCCCTGCAAAATAGATGCCAGAAGGACTTTTGCCTCCTAGTCGTGACAATGAAAGTGGTCTCCAGACATTCCCCAATACTCCCCGGGGAGAACAGTTGAAAACCACTAACCTAAAGTATCCAATTTCGATAGTCTTATCCAGTGCCAACCAGCCTAGAAGGTAGCTATTAGAAGCTGAATTTAGTTTAGAGAGAGTAACAGAGTGCCAAGAATGGACATGGGATAGGACAGCAGAGAGCAGAAGCATAAAGCCATAGAAATAACCAGAGCCAGCCGAGCGCGGTGGCTCCCACCTGTAATCTCAGCACTTTGGGAGGCCGAGGTGGGTGGATCACGAGGTCAAGAGATCGAGACCATTCTGGCCAACATGGTGAAACCTCGTCTCTACTAAAAGTACAAAAATTAGCTGAGTGTGGTGGTGTGCGCCTGGGAGGCTGAGGCAGGAGAATCGCTTGAACCTGGGAGGCAGAGGTTGCAGTGAGCCGAGATCATGCCACTGCACTCCAGCCTGGTGACAGAGCGAGACTCCATCTAAAAAAAAAAAAAAAAAAAAAAATAGCCATTTCTTTCATTTGTTCATTCTACACCCATTCATTCATTCATTTGTTCTTTTGACAGATACATATTGAAGGCATACCTAATAGAAGAAACTGTTCTAAAGTCTGGGTATTCAACAAGAAAGAAAACACAAATTTTATGTTCTCATGGAGCTTATATTCAAATGGAGTGTGGGGGACTTGAATAAGAAGGCATCTAAAGTACCTGGTGTTCACAGATGCTAAGATGAGAAGTAGTGCAAGAAAAAGAGAAAGGCTCATGAGGGAGGGTATCCCTCAGGGTCTGGTTAGGAAAACACCCAGCAATTTTAGGAGTAGAATGTTACAGAGGGAATGGGTTAACAAGGTATAGGAGGAACACAAAGGCTACAAAAGTGAAAAGAGAATGCAGAGATAACACAGAGATAGTAGCTTCAGAAAGTTGCTGCCACTCCCTCCCAGGGCTGGCGGTACAAAGGCAACAGGGTCAAGTTGTTAGAGCCTAGAAACTTAGTAAAGATTCCGGTGGCACTGGGATCCAGACCACTGAGGAGGTGGAGATGGCCCTGCCTGCCATTGTTTGTGGCTATGGAACTGAAGTTAAAAGTCCTGGAGCAACTGGGTGGCTGACCAACTGGGGATGGTATCTCTGAGGAACATGCTAAGACTGCTGCAGAAAGTTGGGAACACATCTGTTCACCGTAACCACCTGCTGAGCTGGCCTGACACCAGCAGGACCAGCAAGCCAACAAAAAAGAAGAAAATGTTCTCAGCAGCTCACCTGCCTCCCAGTCTGCTTCCAGCACCCTATTGGCAGAGTTTATTAGGGAGTCAGCAGCATAGGGGAAATGCTGTCTACAGAGACCCAGCGCCAGCATTACAAAGTAGAGTGTGAAAGGGAGGGTTGAGGCTGAGAAACACAGCTTCATAACCAGCGCAGGGAGGCTACTCTTTTATATAGGAGGCCCTTCAAGCCTACCCCACCCTGATTCGGAGAATGTCTGGGTCATTTTGCTCTGTGCATGAAAGTGCTTCAGGAGAATCATCCCCCACACCGTGAACTCCTTCACGGTGTGGGGGATATTACTTATCTTATCACAAAATGTGTATTAAGTGAATGAGTGAAATGATACCTTTGATATAATTCTTGTAGCATTAGTGACTTTTTCAGCTTGGGTAATTCTGATTGCTAGTATGTGTGCGTGTGTGTGTGTATGTATGTGTGTGTGTGTGTGTACTTTTTCGACATTCAATCTGATTTTAATAAATATTAACTAGGTGCCCACTAAGTGCAGAGCTCTGCATCAGATGCTACATGAGACCTAAAAGAATTAAACCTTGTCCCTAAAGGACTTAGAATATCGATTCTTGTGTATGCCATCTGGTGCATATCACTATTTTAAAAATGTCTTTTTTAAAAAAATTTCTTGAGGTCTTTTGAATCCTATTCTTCTCTGTTTTTAAAGATATTAGCGATGCACATCTCCTCCTACCCCACTTTAGTCCCCAGCTTTATCTCTTTTATGAACAAAATTAAATAGATTTCCTCCCAGAAGCAATCCTTTGGTAGAAAATTGTATAAAGAGAGAAATTAACTCTTTCAGACTCCCAGGGTGCTATTGCTAAATGTTCTATAAAACTCCTTCCTAATAGTAATTAGGAAGGAGAGAGACTTGGCATCCTGGAGAGAGACTTGGCATCCGGAAAATAGCATCCAATATGTATGCATTTATTTTCCTCCTTGTTATGTCATGGGGGGACATGAGTGCAACACACCGAAGATAAAGAAGGCTAAGGGACGCTTGTTCATAAATAAGAATAAGATAAGGGTATAGGCTGGGGGATTTTAGTCTCCCAACATACTTTGAAGTTTTGGCTCCTTAGATAGCCCGAGCATGGATTCCTGCCTTCTGCTCCTGTAGAAGGTGAAGGGGGTGGAGGCTGCTGTGACTAGGGCTATGACACTAACTTTGGCTGTTAATGGTGGCCTTCCTTAGCCTATCTCCAAGAACATGGATACTACTACAAGTCATGTGCTGTTAACCAAGTATTTTGCCCCTTTCCTTCTGAAGTGGCACTCTATTAAACAGTAATATTTTCTTCCCTTGTTGCTTAAAATAAATGTTTTTAAGGCCTATGAATACTTTGGTCAATATTAGTGGTTTTTCATACTTCCTTCTGTAGGTTTTTAGGGAGAAATGCCTACACTGTTCTTTGAATTGCTTCATTATTGTTATTCCCCAGATCTTCTCCATGTGTTAAAGATCCTAAGAATTTTAAGCTCAGACTTTTGCCTCTGTAAATATATTTTTTTAAATGGCTGCATAATATTACCGGTGGACATGATTCCTAACCATAGCTCTACTTTGCAGTCAGTCCATCCCCAAAAGACCATCATAGAACACACACTGAATGTTCTACATAGGTTGGGAAAAATCTAATGTTAAATATAATACAAAGAGACAACCAGTGATAAAGTTTAAATCCTGAGTCTCCAAGCACATTTTCTTTGAGGGATTCCTTTTTCTTTAGTTTGAGGTAAAAGACTCCAGCAGAAAGGATCTCTCTTGACATCCAAAAGCCCTACTAGTAATGCTCCTGGGTGTAGGTGTCATGAAAATGCAAAGGGTCTCTTACATGTGGTCAAAAACGTTTCAAAGCAGCTCAGCAGATGTATTAGGCTATAGTCGTTCTCCTCTCCTTAGCATTTGATCAAGATAAGCATTTCCAGTCAATGCTGATTGCATTTAGCCTGACCATGTTTTTGTACGTTTCAATGCTGATCCTATTTTCTCCTTTTAATCGTACAAATATATAAAAATAAAGAAAATAATTTTGCTAGCAGTTGAATTACAAAATGTGTTCAACACTCCATTAATAAAATCTCTATCTTGTTCAACATCTCCAGTAAATAGCCTTTATATATTTCCTCTCTTCTCTTTGCCAGCTGACAATAGAAAACATTAGCTGGAGTTGAATGCGGGAAAGCAAAATAAAAGAGATAGTTATCCACTGCCATCTAGTGGCTAAAACCTAAAATTCAACCAAAGTTTTTGGATCTTTTTCTTCTAACATAGTGGAAAAATAAATATTGGAGCATATTTGCACATTTAAAAGTCTTAATTCTTTTAAATTTTTGAATAAAAATCTGAACAGGTAATAAACACATTAAAATTAAGTTTATTTTAACTCCACTACTCACATCTCAACAACAAGACAGGTAAGATCGTTCATGTGGAACAAAAAATGAAAGCAAGAATTGACAAGTACTGGGTTATCTTCCCAGGGAAGACAGCTAATGAGGGAGGTTTTACCCTAGCTTAGACCTTAATCAGAAAATTATAGATATCACTGATGGAGTCAACTTGTTAATTTACCTTCATTCTGCTGTTTGGAGCTATCTTATTTCCAGCACTAATAATCTCTTTCTTTAAACCAATGTGGGGGCCAAAGACCAAAGTCAGCCAATGCCTCTCAGCAGCAAACAAGTATTTTAGAGATTCTAGCATTGAAAGTTAGAGTTTGGGAACACAGATTAACCTTTTCACAGAGTTTTGATATTGCTATTCAAGGCTGCCCTACTAGACAACTAGAATTTACTCCAAATACGGAGAAATCAAGTGTACTATTCTCTAGAGAAACAGAACCAATTGTGTGTGTGTGTGTGTGTGTGTGTGTGAATGAGAGAGATATTTAAGAAATTGGCTCATGTGTTTATGGAGGGTGCCATGTCCAAAATTTGCAGAGCAGAGCCTCAGAGCCAATGCTGCGGTTCAAGTCTGAAGGCTGTCAGCTGTAGATTTCTCTCTTGCTTCAGGGAAGGTCATTCGTTTGTTCTATTCAGCCTTCAACTGACTGAGTGAAGACTACCCACCTTATGGAGGGCAATCTGCTTTACTCAAAGTCTACTGATGTAAATGTAAGTCCCACACCAAAACAGCCTCACAAAAACATCCAGAATAATGATTAACCAAGTATCTAGGCACCATGGCCCAGCCAAGTTGACACATAAAATTAACCATCACACAAGGTGAAATGTACAGAGTGTAAAATGAAAGATTTGGGAGAATTTGTGAAAAGTTTCAAAATGTGCTTTATCATTCACCTGAATAAAATGATTGCTTTATGTCAGAGGTTCTAAACAGTACCTGTCCTTACCACTGACACGTCAAACACCATCAGAGGTACTTGATCATATGACCCAAGTGGTACAGCAGCTTGGACAGCAGTCTGAAGCTGTTGCAGAGCCTTCTGTTGCTCTGGGCTCCACTCAAAACTAGTAGCTTTTAGGGTCTCTCGGTAAATGGGCTACGATAATGCACTCAAGTGTCAAATATGTTTTCTCCAACATCCAAAGAGGCCCACTGGGTGTCGTATCTCTTTTTTTTAGTTGTAAGAGAGAACAGATGCAACGTGTCTTCACCTATCTCAACATGCCCCACACCACTGGATCCCTACAAATTTGACTGCGGTGGAGGTACTTCAATTTTGCTCAGATTTATTTTCCACATTCTGACATGTAAATGTCTTCTCAATAAATATAGAGTAGTTGTTACTTCTTGCTCATTAGGTCCAATCATCATAATATCATCAGTGCAAATAACCAGTGTAACTTGTTATGCAAGGAAAAGACTATCTAACTCTCCATCAATTAAATTATGATGTATGGCAGGAGAGCCGATACACCCCTGAAGTGGGACAGTAAAGGTGTATTGCTGGCTTTGTCAGATGAAAGCAAACTGCTTCACCTAGTCTTCACAAATGGATATTGAGCATAAAAGCATTTGCCAGATCAATAGTTGCATACCAGGTACCAGGGAATGTGTTAATTTTCCCAAGCAATGAAACCACACCTGGTACAGTAGCTGTGCCTGAAGTCACCACCTGGTTTGGCTTTATGAAAATCCACCGTGCTTCTCCCAGTTTTACCAATTTTCTACACTGGTCAAATAGGTGAGTTGAGTGGAAATGGGATGGCAGTTACCACTTCCATATAATTTAAGTGCTTGTTGGTGGCATTCATCACTGACATCCTTCTAGGCATGTGATACTGCTTTTGGCCTATTATTTTCCTAGGTAAAGGTTGTTCTAGTGGTTTTCCCTTGGCCTTTTCTACTACTTTTGTTGCCCTCACTTCACAGGCCAGGGAATGAATGTGAAAATTCTGCCAGTTTCTGAGAACGTCTGTTTAAATTATGCATCCCAGAAATGGGGAAATAATCACAGCATGGGTTCAGGGACTCACTGGAGCCACTGTGGGATAGATCTGAGCTAAAACTCCATTGATCACCTGACCTTCATAAGCCCCTATGCCAACTGGTAGACCACAGTGACATTTTGGTCTCCTGGACCTAGTGCCAATGTTTGCCAACTTCTCTACTGAAAAAAAAAAAATCCAGTGTAGTCACATCTGTTCCTTTAAATTATGATTCCTTGTTGCTTAAAGGCTAACATAAAATTATACCCATTTATGCCTTCTTTTTTATAAACTGTGGTTTGACAGTCATCTATCTTGCCCCATGACTTGCTCTGACCAGTGTGGCCAGTCATCTATCTTGCCCCATGACTTGCTCTGACCAGTGTGGCATTAGCAAACATGGCAAAAGAAGAGCTTGTGAAGGGCTTTAAGACATTGGTGCTCATCCTCTTGGAACATTCCTTCTTGGAAGGAGGCTGGACTACCCTTAGATCACCATGCTGTAAGGAAACCCAAGCTCATTATGTGAAGCATGGAAGGGCACTAAGACAAGTAGCTTTGAGCTAGATGCAGCCAGGTGAAAATCCCTAGCCAACGCTGTATGGAAAGAAACCACATAGCAAGCTCAGCCCAAATTCCTGACCCATGGATCATGAAAAGTAATAAATCGCCATTGCTTTAAGCCACTAAGTTCTAGGGTGGTTTACTGTATGTAACAAGTAGATGAAACATGTTTTCCTTAGAGTTTTCCATATTAGTTTTCTAATCATTAGTTTTTCAATTGCTGTCTTAATTTTTCTTATCAATTTATTGTAGATTGTGGGCAAGTTGTGGATACTTTCTGGGCTTCATTTGTCTGAACTTTAAAATAAGGGATCTCTGCTATTTGGCCCCGAGTATATCTTTCAACTCTAAAAGATGAAGTATGGAAGGTAAATATTATTTTTAATACACATTGTTTTAGAACATATCAGGTAATTTATTTGGATGATATGTTTTCTTTATCTTTCCCTTTATAATAACTGGCTTTAGTAAACCATACAATTAACTTTATAAATTTCCAAATAGTTACAGGCTTTCTGTAATTAGGACTTACAACAGCATACTCAGTTATGAGAGAATTCCTTTTTACCATATGAAATAGGATGAGATAAGAAATACTCAAATAGAAAATATCTCTGATCAACCTTCTCTTTGAGTATTTTAAATCTTAAGCTACATAGTAAAGTGCTTTAAAACTCCACCATAAAAAACTAATTAAAATTCTTCTATCTGAATTACAAAACTTCATGTTTGTGTTAAGAATTAAAACAATGCAGAGGTATAGAAAGAATAAAATTAATCTTTCTCCTGCTGTCTATTACACTCTTCAGAAGAAAGCGCTATTTTAAGCATTTCTTTAGACTCCTAGGTGGCACTAGATAGGTTAGATGCATTCATAGACAGACAAGTAGGGATGGATAGAGGCAGACACATGGATACTTAGGTAAATAGATATGTCTATATTTGTATGTTTATGTATAAAAATATACATCTATTTTAGTTTAGTTTTAATTTGATTTACAAATAGAAGTCCAATCCATACACATCACTCTACAACTTCCTTTTTTTCTCTCTTATTTATTTATTTTTTGTTATTATTATTTTTTTGAGATGGAGTCTTGCTCTGTTGCCCAGGCTAGAGTGCAGTGGCGCAATCTCAGCTCACTGCAAGCTCCGCCTCCCAGGTTCACACCATTCTCCTGCCTCAGCCTCCTGAGTAGCTGGGACTACAGGCACCCGCCACCATGCCCAGCTAATTTTTTGTATTTTTAGTAGAGACAGGGTTTCACTGTGTTAGCCAGGATGGGCTCGATCCCCTGACCTCGTGATCCACCTGCCTCGGCCTCCCAAAGTGCTGGGATTACAGGCCTGAGCCACTGCAATGGGCCCTTTTTTTCTCTCTTAAAACAGATCATGGACATCAATGAAACCAATACATTCATCTCTCATTTATTCTTTTTAATAGATGTGTAATGCTCAATAATTATCCAATTATTCTCCCACTGATGGACATGAAAGTTATTTCCTTTATTGCCTGTCTTAGTGAGCTCAGGCTGCCCTACCAAAATAACATTGACTGGGTGGCTTACACACCAGAAATTCATATTCTCACAGTTCTGGAGGCTGGAAGTCTAAGATCAGGGTGCTAGCATGACCAAATCTTGGTAAGGGGGTCTCTTCCTGGCTTATAGAAGGCTACCTTCCTATTGTGTCCTCACTCAGCAGAGAGAGAGAGAGAGAGAGAGAGAGAGAGAGAGAGAGAGAGAGAGAGAGAGAGAGAACACACACAAACTCTAGTATGTTTTTGTATAAAAGCACTGATCCCATCATGGAAGCCTCACCCTCATAACCTAATCTCAATTATCTCCTAAGATCCCATGTTCAAATAACAACACATGAAAAAGTTTCATTGCACAACAATGAGAAAATATTTAACACTACTGGACTGTATACTTCAAAATGGATCTCATTTGGTAAATTTTATGTTATGTGTTTGTATTTTCTTACCATAGTTTAAAAAAGAAAAAGGATGCATTTCAAGCTTGCCTTTATAGAAGATTCTCTTCTCTAGAACTGAACCTATGGATTGAGTTAGGTTGAACTTACTGGAAAATAAACGACTGAAATTTAGTTAACTTATTCCTTTCACATAACAAGAAGTCAGGAAGAGAAGTGCAGTTTAGAAGTGGTTTGACAGCGACATGAAGTCCAAGTGCCCCAGGTTCCTCTTGCATTCTTGTTCCATCATCATTAGCATATGGCTTTTGTGTTTTTTGTCCATGTTTACTCTTGCATTCTAACATGGATAAAGAGTGAAGCCACAAGAAAGTATAGCACTTGCATTATAAGAAAAAAAAAACACTTTTTCATAAATCTGCAGCATACACTCATTTGTGATCGATCATGTGGCCAGACCTGTGTCACACTAACTACAATGGGAAGTATGTTTTTTATTTTTACTTTTAATATGTATGTATATATTTTATTGTGTTTTATACCTAAGTCACTGCCCTGAACAAATTGGGTTTCTGTTAGTAAGGAAGAAAAGGAGAACATATATAGGCAACTGGCTATACTTGTATATTGATGGAATGAAAAATGTTTATTTCAAAGACTCAGATGATTATCATAGAATTAGCCTCACATAAACTCCATAATCATCCATTTTTCTTGTTTTTCCTCTACTCTTTTATTCTACTCCATGCTCTTCCTTATTCTGCAGGATCACTTTCTCTTCCTTAACAGCATGCACTTAGCACAAAGCCCTATTGACAGGAGCTCACAAAAACTGACACTCATTATGTTCTTACTGGACACAATCTATGTCTCTTGGTTCAAATTAATCAAGTAAAAATCTGACTGTGTTGCCTGGGAATGAATTGTGTGCCCAATTCTGGCCCAATCAGCTCACCAAATATCCACTTCTGACGCCTCTTGCAGTTAGATTGGGGCATGTGACTAGCTCTGGTCAATGTCTGGGAGGCGGAAGTGATTTTGTGTTTCTCCTTTAATTTACCTTGGTATGCCCAGATGGTTTATGTTGGTTTCTTGACTAGAAAGAATTATATTCTTTAAAAACAAACACAAGTTGTCTTTATAAATTTCTTATTCTAAAAAAAAACCTATTTAAATTTATCTATCATGTTATTTGATCACTCACTAATTACTCAAATATCAAAATCTGAAATAGAATTAAATTTTAGAAAAATTTGATTACTTTTAATTTTTTAAATTAAGAACTGTTTAAAGTTCCATATACTATATTTTTTAATAACACCAACCCTGTGCATAAACCACATATCAATGAAGATAATATTTTGAGTGATTCCTTTGGTTTTTAAAAATAAACTTTTTTTTTTTGAGACTGAGTCCTGCTCTGTCACCAGGCTGGAGTGCAGTGGTGCGATCTTGGCTCACTGCAACCTCTGACTCCCTGGTTCAAGCGATGCTCCTGCCTCAGCCTCCTGATTAGCTGGGATTACAGGCACGCGCCACCATGCCCAGCTTATTTTTGTATTTTTTTTTTTAGTAGAGACAAGGTTTCACCATGTTGGCCAGGATAGTCTCCATCTCCTGACCTTGTGATCTGCCTACCTCGGCCTCCCAAAGTGCTAGGATCACAGGCATGAGCCACTGCATCCGGCCCCCTAAAAATAAACTCTTTAACAAAACACGTATACATACAGAAAAGTCCCCAAATCATGTATGTTCAGCTGTTGTATTTTTACAATGGAGACACATTCTTGTAACCAACATCCAGATTCTCAGAAGCCCTTTACTGCCCCTTCCTAGGCACTAACTCCACTGAAGATTTGCTCTGATGTTAACCATAAAACTATTTTCCTTAGTGAAATCATTATTTCAACTTCTTCACTTAACACAGGAAGAGATAAAGCCACCATTAGTCCAATGTCTGTGTTGTCCATGTGTGGTAGGCAGAAAAACAGTCCCTCAAAGGTGTTAGCACCCTAGTCCACAGCTATATGTTACTTTGTATGGCAAAAAGGATTTTGCAAATGCAATTAATGCTGAAGTCTTTGAAATGGAAAGGCTACCTTGGATTATCCAGATGGGCCTAATCTAATGACATGAGTCGTCAGAAGTGAATGAGGAATATGGTGTCCTCTGGAATTTGAGAAAGGCCTTCAGCTTATAGCTAACAAGGAGGGGGAATGGCAGAATCACAAGCAGGTGAAACTGAATTCTGCCAGCAACTTGAACGAGCCTCTTTGAGCTCCTAGATAGAAATGCACATTGTGCACATGTACCCTAAAACCTAAAGTATAATAATAATAAAGAAAGAAAGAAAGAAAAAAAAAGAAATGCAGTGCTACTAACACCTTGGTTTTAGCCCTATGGACCCACGTTGGGCCTCCAGAACTGTAAAATAATAAACCTGCATTGTATTAAGCCATTAAGTATGATAATTTGTTAAAGCAATCACAGAAAACGAACACAACATGGTCCCAGGACATTATTTCAATTTTCTCCACAGAAAGGCCAAAACTGCCTTCTGCTCAACTAGCTTCAAGAAATGATCCCATACTTAAGAGAGCAATGCTTTTGTTGTCTTTCCCAATGAAACTATTAATTAGCTAATCCAACAATCATTTACTGGGTACTTAACTGTGCACTTTGAATATACAGTCTGCTTTGAAGAAGAAATAGCAAAAATTATTCTGTTTTTCCTGGATAATAAAATTCTTATATAATATTCTCAAAAGCCTGTTATATTTTGAACATTTTTTTCGTTATCTTAAATCTATTTTAACAAAAGGCTCACTTTTGCAAAGTTTAGAGTTTTTAATAATTCTTGTTGTTATGTTGGTTTTTACATATATTACTCTGAATCAAACCTGCAATGATGTCTTATATTTAATATTCTTATAAATTTTGCTCTTTTAACAATATTTTAAAGATTTTCTTTGACAAGTCCACACCCCCGGTTTAGAAGAATGAAACTTTTAGTGTGTCTTTTATGTATGAACTATTTGAGGTGTTTTCTCAACATTTCTGGGTAATGGCAAAGATTTTCTCCCTCATGTGAGAAGGAAGAATGCTAGGAAAAAAAAAAAAAAAAAAAAAAAAGCAGCGGCTCCAGATTTCCAACTACTCAATACTACAGTGAGAGTTGTTCTTTTTATGACTCCCACAATATGATAATTAATGAAACAAAAAGGGAATCTCAGCACCCCCCATGGGATTAATTATACACATATAATTTCAGAATGTTCTCGATATAAACATGTTTCAGCAATTGTGTGACTCTCAGATTGCATGGAAGTCTGCTTAAGGCTCACACCTGTAATCCCAGCACTTTGGGAGGCCGAGGCCGGCGGATCACGAGGTCAGGAGATCGAGACCATCCTGGCTAACACAGTGAAACTCCGTCTCTACTAAAGATACAAAAAATTAGTCAGGCATGGTGGCGGGCGCCTGTAGTCCCAGCTACTCCGGAGGCAGAAGCAGGAGAATGGCATGAACCCAGGAGGTGGAGCTTGCAGTGAGCCGAGATTGTTCCACTGCACGACAGCCTGGGTGACAGAGAGAGACTCTGTCTCAAAAACAAACAACAACAACAACAACAACAAAAACCAAGATCATATGTTCAAAGTCTGACATACTTGTCAACTAATTGATGTTTTACTCAAAAGAAATTATTTCTAGGTTTAATGTAACTTTTCAACAGAATACAATCATAACATACATTATGGAATGGATTAAAAGGCCCTGAAAAATTTTCAAGACTTGTGTTAGTTTGCTAGGACTGCTGTAATAAAGTACCACAAACTGGGTGGCTTAAACAATAAAAATGTATTGTCTTATGATTCTGGAGACCAGAAGTCTGATATGAAGGTGTTGGCAGGCTTGGTTCCTTTTGAGAACGAGAAATCTGTTCCATGTCACTCTCTTAGTGTCTGGTGGCTTGTTGGCAATATTTGGTGTTCCTTGGCTTCTGCTGTATCAACCGATCTCACATGGTGTTAGCTGCACACGGCCTCCCCACTGTGTGCCTAAATGTGTCCACATTTTCCCTTTTTATGAAGACACAAGTTATATTGAATAGGGATCCCACCCAACTCCAATATTACCTCATCTTAGCTTAACTAATTACATCAATGATGACCCTATTTCCAACTTAACGACACACTCTGAAGTACATGGGGTTAGGACTTCATATCAACTTGGGGGTGGCACAATTCAATCCATAAACAGAATTCATGCTCACAATATGTTCTTACTCTCAGTGCAATCTTTGACTTAATCTCTCTCAAATTATCATGTTATACCTTAATAGATAATGACATTCCCTTTCATTCTGATATTATGGTTTCTATAATAATTTAACAGTAATCATTCACTATCATCACAAATTCTCCCTCACACGTTTAAATCAGCACTTCTTAAACTGTAAAGCACATTTCCTGCTCTGGTGAATCTCGGTAGAATGCAAATTTGGATTCAGTGGACCTGGGGTGGGACCTGAGATTCTGCCTTTCTTACAAACTCCCAGGTGGTGATAACAATGCTGACCCGAGAAGAGAACTGTGAGTAGCAATGATGCAGAGGTCTCCCTGCAAGCTACAGTTCAGAAATTCAAGCCTTCTAGAAAGAGAATCTTCAGAACAACCAAACCATTTTCCTCAGCAAAGGACTGTACCAGGTACTCTTAACTATCAATTTACAGGGAAGGAAACATGAACAGGTTTTTCACTATAACTTGACATTACTGTGGAGACTTGTCAAATCAAGGCTTTCATTTTTATTTTATTTTATTTTTTGGTCCTTTGGCAAATGACTTAGTGAAAGAAGACTCATTAGCCTGAGATCAGCAGAACAGAAATTAATTACTTAACATTTAAGGAACTGATTGAACAGTGGTTGATGTTTTGCTTTTTAATGGGCATAGGAGAAGTGCCATGTCTTTCTTATCTACCTCTAACCATCAATTTAATTGGTTATACTGAGCTAAGTGGAATAAAATACTCATCAAATAGTATCTTATTCTGACTAACACCTCAGAATTTTTAAAAAATCTATAGTTGGGAGATGAGGAAAATAAAGAGATCTGGGTCAAAGGTTACAAAGTTTCATTTAGGCGGGATGGATAAGTCCTGGAGATATATTGTACAGCATAGTACTCTAGTTGACAATGCTGCATTGTACGCTTGAAATTTGGTAAAAGAGTAGATCTTAAATGTTCTCATTATACACACAAAATGGTAACTATGTGAGGTTACCAATAAATGGTAACTATGTGAGGTTACCATTTTGTGGATATATATAAATAATTAATTATATATTACATATAATAATATATATTATATAATTAAAATATATTCACAAAATGGTAACCTCATATAGTTACCATTAATATATCCACATAGTGAATATATATGTGGATATATTAATTCACCTGATTGCAGTCATCACTTTACAATGTATGTATATCAAAACATCATGTTGCATACCTTAATTTTTTTTTTTTTTTTTGAGATGGAGTATCTCTCTGTCACCAGGCTGGAGTGCAGTGGTGCGATGTCAGCTCACTGCAACCTCCACCTCCTGAGTTCAAGTGATTCTCATGCCTCAGCCTCCCAAGTAGCTGGGATTACAGGCACACACCACCACACCCAGCTAATTTTTGTATTTTTAGTAGAGACGGGGTTTCACCATGTTGGCCAGGATGGTCTCGATCTCCTGACCTCGTGATCTGCCCACTTCAGCCTCCCAAAGTGCTGAGATTACAGGCGTGAGCCACTGCACCTGGCCATACACCTTAAATATTTACAATTTTTATTTATCAATTATACCTCAATAAAGTTGGCATCAATTCTATAAAATATTCTAAAATAGATTATAAACTAATGTCATAAAATATTTCTGTAAAAATAACATTTCCTGCTACCCCATGACATTTTTTCCATGCAGACTGTAGCTGAACTATTTTATGCTTACTGCCTCAGGGAGGAGTTGTCATCATAAAAGTTCTCATGCTAAGAGTTGAATTCTTGACTTTGGACTTTCAAAAGTTAAGGTCAAGGCCAGCCATTATTTGGAAGAGCTAGAAGAATATGTCATCAGTCAGAGTCAAGGTCTAGATCTGAGAGCAAAGAGACAGTATGCCCTGTCCTTCCCATCCTCCATCCTCTCCCCAGGGCAATACCCCAGAGCTAATAAGCGCCTAGATACCCCTGAACCTAGGGTATAGGATGAGAAGAAATGGCCTTGTAGTGTGTCTAGACAAAAGACTCTACGGCAACCTCACAGGTTCCCATGGTTTCTACAAGGTAGAAACCAACAGCTGAATTTCTTTGGCTTCAGATTGGAAGACTAGACTACCTCCTGGATAGTTAAGAGGAGATTGGAATTAGCTCTCAATGAGAACCTGGAATGAAAAACACTTGAGCAATCTACATGAATGAAGGATAAATGACTGAGGACCAGAAAGACCAAAGTACGTATATCCCAGCAGATGACAACAGAGGACCAGATGCCACACTCTTCCAAGCCTCATCCTCTCAACACAATTCCAAGGAGAGAAAGGGTAAAGACATTTGTAAAAGAAATTGAATACTACTATGAACCATAAAGGAAGTTGTTAATTACACTGACTCTGTAGTCTGAGGTTCATACCCAATTCATGTCCTTTACATTTGGATTGATTCTCAAACATCTAATAGTTTGTTGTACAAACAGTATGTACTCTCTAGCTATTTGACGCATTTATTGACTTCATTCTATGTTTGCCCAACTGTCAGTGGCCATAGCTTTCTGTTCTGTCCAATACAGTAGCCACTAGCCATCTGTGGTTATTGAATATTTGAAATGTGGCTAGTATGGATTTAAATGTGCTATACATGTAAAATACACACCAACTTTTGAAGACTTAGCACAAATAACAAGAATGTAAAATATTACATTAATAATGTTTATATTTATTGCAAGTTGAAGTGATAATATTTTGGACATATTGGGTAAATAAAAATATACCACTAAAATTACTTTCACATGATTCTTTCTACCTTTAAAAAATATGCCTACTAGGCAATTTAAAATTGTATTATGTGACTTGCATCACTTTTCTATTGGACAATGCTACCTTATATGCTCACTCATGTTGATTTCATTTGCTTTCACCTGAGGAGCCATTATCACTGCTTAATTTGTTCCACGTGCAAGCGGACACGCAATGACTTTATAATGATGATGTCTAACATTTCCTGACAAAGTGTGCTTTGTCAACTTGTACAAATTTCTTGTATCACATTTCTCAATGATAGGACTTGGGAATAATCATTGGAAATGATTGCTCTGTCTGTAATTTGTATAAAAAGGAAAAGATTTTCTTTGCAAGAATTAAGACAATATTTTCTTAAAAATGCTTGGTGACTTAAATGTAAATAAATAAATAATGAATAATTTCTTCACAAGTCAATAAGAACCAGCACAATGAGAAAAAAATCGTCCTGAGTGGTTTACTTTGGTTAGATTTATTACCTAATTCATAATGTTATATAATATGGAGTAACAAAAATAGGACAATTTGAAGAAATTTTATTTATAAAGGTACAGGGTACCCCACAGACAGTACAGTAACCTAGAGATAGTAGCCTCTGAGATTTTGTGCCTAGAACTGAAGTTTGCCATTTAGAAAGTTTCTTAGTCTATTTGGGCTGCTATAGTGAAATACCGTACATTGGGTGGCTTATAAACAACAGAAACTGATTTCTCACGGTTCTGGAGGATGGAAAGTCCACATCAAAGTGTCAACAGATTCAGTGTCTGGTAAGGGACTACTTTCTGGTTCATAGATGAAATTGTTTCACTGTGTCCTCACATAGTGGAAGGAGTGAGGGTTCTGTCTCAGGCCTCTATTATTAGGGAACAAATTCCATTCACGAGTGTTCCAACCCTATGACTTCATCACCACCCAAAAGCCCCACCTCCAAATACCATCACCTTGGGAGTTAAAATTTCAATCTATGAATTTTGAAGGAACAGAAACAATCAGACTATAGCAGAAAGATGTGACCTTCACTTACGGGTATGACCAGCTTTAGGAAACCCCCTAAGGATAGAAGCAGGAGAATGAATACTCTGACTTCACTCTCCTCTAATTCTCTAATCTCCTATTAGTGTTCTTCAGTAGCCAAACCCAATCAGAAACCAGAGGGCACTGGAGCCTTGTTGATATAGTTTATGCCGATCAGCATCCCAGAGCAAATAACAGGACAAAGGGAAGAGTGTACCTATATGAGAGCAAACAGAAAATATATGGCATATTCTGTCTTTTCAGAATCATTTACCATATTGCTAGGCAAATAGGTCACCTTTTTTCCCTCATCACATTCTCTCTTAAATACAAAATTAAACCTTAAAACCTGAATAGAAGACAAAAGTCCACAATCAGTGCTCTGTTTCTCACATATTGTGAGCTTTCCTCAGAAGGTATTACTCTTATCGCCCAACTCAGCGTATATATATGCTGACGGCTCAAAAATCCATAGCTATGCCCAGTTCTCTTCACTGCCCTCTAGATGAGCAGATCCAACAGCATGCTAGTTAGGTCCCCCTGGATGCCTCACAGGCTTGTCAAAGTAGTGTATTCAAGAAAGCACCCACCACTTATTACATAATATCCTGATAGAGTTGCAATGCCAAGGAGCATGTTTTCTGTTCATTTTCTAAAATGATGACAGAAAGTTTAGAAGAGGCTGTTTTAATTGTGATTAGGAGAAGCTTATACTAATTGTGGTTATTATAAAGATCTGAAAAATCCGTATCATCGTCCGTGGTTCATACACCAACACATAGCATGAGACTTTTGCCACTTACGATGTCCTCCACGTTAGTCTTAATTTGCTTTCACCTGAATAATTGCACTAGCTAATACTTATTTAGTACTTCCTATGTGCCAGGTATTCAATTGTCCTCTTAAATTTAAGTCTCACAATTGGGGCTTGTAGGAGTTGTAATCCACAAGGACTCATAGCTGATAAGGGGTGGAGGTGAGTTTTAGATAGCTTAACTCCAGAACATATATGCTTGTCATTCCTCTGCGATACTGAATACAAATCATTCTTATAGTCCAGGGAGGAGGGGTTAAAAGGTCACGAACTAGGAGCTCTACTGAGTCTGACACTGGAGATGCTAGGAGTAAGGAAAATATAATAGGTCATGAGGGAGCTGGAGATGAGAGATTATAAAGTAAAAGTAGCTGAAGATACAGGATATAAGATTTTTTTAAAAAAAATTTCTTTTTCTTTTTAAAAACGTTAGTTAAGCATGCATTGCGCTAGGCATTGGGGATAGAAAAGCAATAAAGACAATTTCAGTCTAGTGAGAAAGATAGGTAAATACATTACAAATTTTAAAACTTAGATTTGTATGCAAGGTTCACAGAACATTAGAGAAATTAGATATAGACAGAATTTATTCATTCATTTTATTCATTCAGAAGACATTAGTTGAATACCCACTGCATTATGCTTGAAGCTGGAGAAATAAAAAGGGCAAAGTTAAAATCCTTATCCTGAGGAAACTCACAATCTAATGAAGATGCTTCTGGGGTGCTGGTCAAGTAGCAAGGATGGAGCTACAGGAACACAGAAGGATTACACAGCCTCGAGTGCTCAGACTATGTCAATTTAGTGTTACCTAAGCAAAAAGTTAGGGCTTTGGGTTGCAACAGTAGAGGATGCTAAAGAGGAGTGCGGTGGACAGGTCCACAGGGCTTGGACTTAACTATGACAACCCAAATTGTTGCTGGTGGAATGCAATACAAGGGAATATGCATTTTCTGCAGCATCAGTTTTGTTATGATGAGGAGCATAAAATCGTGCTTTTCACTATTAAATATTTTTACTATTAAAAATAATGTAGAGCACAAAATCGTGCTTTTTACTATTTAAATGCGGATATACTGTGAAGAATGCAATAGCATATGAGATTCATAAAATACGACAAGAAACGAATTTCCACAGCTAGGCTTATGAGTTAGCCAGATAGAACAGGAAACTACAAGAAAATCCCACAGCTGGGCATGCAGATGGCTTCGGCTCTCACCCCTGAAGACTCGGGGGGAGGAGTTCACAGTCTTCAGCTCTCCGAGTACTGAGGGTAAGATAGTTGAGGAACAATGAGTATTAAGTGTGCGAGAAAAGCGTTTAGGAGTTAAGCGCATGGACTGAAGAGAGGCTAGGGCGCAGGCGACTGGGAACCCGTCATCGACCCTATGCTCTCCGAACCTCTTATTCGAAAAACATCCTCCACCAGGTGCCCCTTTGTCGCCAGAGACAGCGCCTGTAGTTCGTGAGCTGCCCTATGAACGCCCGGCGCCTGGTTGCCTGGGCAACCATCTTCCGGGGCGCCTCCGCGACCTCTTACCATTGGTTTAGACGACGCAGCGTGCGTCTGACGTCGTTGCGCGGCGCGACCAGATTCAGGGGCGGGCCGCGCGGAGCCTCATTTCCCCGAACGCCGGCGCTCGGGGGCTGTAGCCGTGGTTGTTGGCCGACCGAGTGCCGGGCATAAGCCCCCCCGGTGGGGGGCAGCTGGTGTGCGGATCACGGCGGGAGAGAGGCGCGGTAGGAACGGGTCCCCGGAGCCGTGAACCGCGGGTACGGGTGTCCTGTACGCGCTCTCGGCCAAGCCGGCTTGCTTCCTGATCTGTTGCTAGGGCCGCCTGACCCCGTTGCTAAGGACCCTTGAGATCGTGAGCGCTTGGAGTGTACCCCTCCTTTCCTGGGGTAGAGGGTCAGTCGAGAGTAGCCTTAGTTAACCTTAATTGAAACTGGTAAACTCCTCCCTTGGCCCCTTTAAAAAAATCTCTGTTTTTTCTTTATTTTTTTTCTGTGTCTTCCTCTTTTACTGACTTTGATAGCATCCTGGCCCTGGACTGGTCTTTAAGTATCTAGAAGTGAGTGTAGGAGGGGTGGCTGGGAAGGTGGAAAATAGATTCTAAGACCCCTAAGCAGATTCTGCGACCCTAATATTGGCCCTTTGAATTTACTTTATGGTAAAAAAGGGACGGGGGTAAGTGACTATTGGGCCCTGGGTCTTTTAGAATTTGACAGAGCTTTACAAATGGAACATGGTTTCCTTAGTGGGGCTCTTACTTACACGTTTGGAACTTTCTAGACCTGGATTACAAAGCAGGACTCTGCTGAGAATTGTTTTATTTCAATGGTCTTAAAGCTGAGTACGTGAGAAAGTACATACAGGGAAAGAAATAGGCTATATCAGCTGTCCAAACAATGATAGAAAGTACACTTTCCTACCATTGATACAGATACCGGCAGTCCCTTGTAGATAGATGACCTGTAGCAACCAAGGAAGCTTTAAGGGGAATGTGTGGCCTTCATAGGGTGGTTTGTTTGCTTTCTGATATTGTGACATAGTTTAGGTGTTCCAAGTTAAGTGGATTTGTGGATTCTAATATCTATAATTAGAATATTTATCTTGTTTTGTAAAAGAATGAGCGGTGACCTTGATAATATTTGTAACACAAAATAGTTCTTACAGCTTCGCTTCTCCCCATCACTGCCCCTTTACACCATCCTCTACGTGTTATTTAATGAAAAACCACTTGAAAGGGTTACCAAGGATAAGATTTTTTTAAGCTTTCTTTTACAAACAACTCATGCTGCAGGCTTGTCAGTGGCATGCTTCCAGGTGGATATTATTTTAAAGAATTGACTACATTTCCCGTCGTCCCTTGGTGTCCGTGGAGAATTGGCTTCAGGACTCTCTCCCTCCCCCCAGTCTCCTTCAGATACCCAAATCCACCCATGCTAAAGTCCCCCAGTCTGCTCTCCGTATCCGTGGTTGGGTCAGTCTATAGATGTGGAACCTGCATATACGGAGAGCCAACTGTAATTTGTCCTTAAGGTAAAGGATAAAAATTTTAAGTGAAAAAGCAATTGTTTTGGAAAGAAATTCTCTAATACAGGATTTTGAAAGGGGATGTAGACGTGTTTGCATTACTGTATGTTTAATGCTGAAAATTATATATTGTACATAAAAGTTGTCCTGTATACTCATAAACTGTAGAAGCTCAATTTTCTACCATGTTTAAAACTTTTTCAAATGAGTTTTGGTGACTTTTTGAACTCATTCAAAATATAATGCAACACCTTCCCATTAGTTTGTTACAGGAACAACTTTTTGACGTGAAGGAAGATAGAAATTTAGCTATAAAATTCCATCCAAAACTTCCACTGAATTGGTAGGTAGTATTGAAAAATGTGCATCATAATTTGATATGGGTGCCTATGCCTTTGTTATGTTTGTGGGTACGTGTCTTTGCTGTGCATCGCTTTTATCTGTTGCAGCTGTTAACAATTGATGATCAAGAGAAATTGGACTTCAGCTGGTCTTCAAGTTGATGTAGCCCAAGATGTTAAACCAAATTTTTTAAAAAGGAGAAAACATGTGGTCTCACTATTAGTAATAGTAATACTAAAGAACACTTTGTACCATTTTAAAGAAAATTATAATAATAGCTAAGACTCATGTGGCCCTTACTGTATGCCTCCCATTATAGAAATGTTGTTTTACATATATTCTTACTAGTCTTCATCAACAGTTAAAGTAGTTCCTGTAATTATGCCCAATTATAGAGTTGAGGAAACTGATGCATTTTTTTTTTTTTCAATAGAAACTTGTATTGTTCCCCCTCCAGGAGCTTCTCAAAACAGAAGTCAGGCACAATATTAAATACTTGTTGAATGATCACAGAAGTACAATAGTAGGTTAACATATTTAAAGCTTCTCTCTGCTTATTTTAGAATATTATCTGACAACTTCAATGAGATTTTAATTACCATAGTACTAGAAAATGCCCTGGGAATGGAGGTGAAGTGTGATACTGGGAAGTAAGTCATCTGCTGGTAGTGGGATGAGATAAATGAGATCAATGTATTAAATCAAGGAAATTGAAATTATTCAGTGTGCAGAAGCAAGCTTACATTTAGTTTATCTTTACATGGTATCAGACTTTAAGCTGGTACATCATGTTTGAGATATCTGGCTAAATTTTATAACATGGAGCTTTGTCCTCCTTTTGAGGATTTCTAACTTAAGTGGATTAAAAGCATTTCATGTGAGGAATCATTTTAAAAAGTATCCGTGTTTATCCTGAAGAAGAAAAAATGAAGGAGTTAAGAGTTAATGCCATCAAATATTTGAAAAGCTGTCATTTGGAGGTGGAAGAGGACTTTACCTGTGTTGTCCTAAGGGAAGATCTTACACTATACTTGAGAGGCAGTCGTTATTAAAGGCATTAAAGTGAGACGTGTGCTAATAGAATAACTAGATTGTCATGGAAGTGAGGGAACAGAGTAATCAAGTAGAAATAAGGACACAGGTTAGAAATCAGAATGCCATAGAAATACACATTTGAGAAACCAAGATCAGGAAAGGCTTCATGGAAGTTGGGAATGAAGCTTGGCCTAAAAATACCAGTAGGCACTTGGGTATATGAGTGTGTGTGTCTGTGTGTGTGTGTATTCCTTGCTAGAGATACAATTGTAGAAATTGATTGGATTAGCTGGAAACCTTGGGGTATGAACTAGAGTCCTCCATTAGCAGAAAAAAAGGAACTGTGTAAGGGAAAAGTGAACCAGTATTCCCTGGGTGAGTAACTTGAGAGATAATTTCATTTGCTCCTCCAGAAAACCTTGATAGGCTTTTATTTCCTTCTTTAAACAGGTCAGGAAGTCGAGGTTTAGGGAGGTTAAATAATCTGCCTAAATTCATAAATTTCATAATTGGTAGAACTGAGATGCAGACCCATATTTGAGCCCAAAGCTCGCTCTTTCTCATCACATGTAGCATTGAGTGTAGGAAATGAAGGAAAAGGAGACAATGGTGATTCTAAGTTTTTCAGCCTGAGGACCAGAAAACTGGTGGTACCCTGGGTTAACAAGGGGTTCATAACTTCAGTGTGACAACCTCAGTTTTAGTTACATTCTGTTTAAGGAGCTTGTGATACATTGGGTAGGAGAGTTCATTATGTCACTGGAAAAGTAGAGCTTGATGTGCACATGTGAACATTTGGAGCTTTGGAAATACAGAGGCCAGAGAAGATAGAGAAGATGATAGGGGATGTACCAACCACTCCTTTCAGAAATGTAGTCTGTGTTTTCTAATGTGGTCAGAGGATTGGAAGTGAGTTTCTAACAGTTTATTTTGACAATTTGAATGGAAAAAAAGTTGACTTTTGTACATCATTTCTTGGAGATGATTATTTTGCTGTTATTGATACTATTGAAGTTGATATAATTTCATGTTTTCTCATTAGTCTTTTCCAGTATGTTGCTCCATATCAACTTTTTTGTGTGTCTTTTACTGTATTGTATACTCTGTTCTGGTTTCGTCTTTGTATTGATAACGATTGCCCCTCCAAACAAATTTTGAAATCAACTTTCTTTTTTTAAACTGCAGAAGTGAAAGGGAAGCAATGCAGAAATCAGAGGGCTCTGGAGGTACACAGTTGAAAAACAGAGCAACAGGTACAGAGCTTTGGTTTTTAAGTGAAGAGGTCAAGTTTGTTAATGGCACTTTCTGTGCTACAGATGGATGCAGGGTGAACTTTATTGCTTGTACCTGGTTTTTATTGATGTTCTGTTTTGTCCAGGTAACTATGATCAAAGGACATCATCAAGCACACAGATAAAACACAGGAATGCAGTTCAGGGAAGCAAATCCTCATTGTCAACCAGTTCTCCAGAGTCTGCAAGAAAACTTCATCCTAGACCAAGTGATAAACTGAACCCTAAAACAATTAATCCAGTAGGTCCAAAACTGTTCCTAACTCAGTAGATTTTTTAAAGGCATTTCGCACAGTATTGAACAATTCTGGATGCTGTCTTGAGTTTTGTCCCTTTGCTAGTTTTGAGCTAATAATGAGAGAAGGGCATGTGGTTATTATGATGAAGAACTGAGATAATCAGTCACATGTGGGAGTGAGTATGGGAGTAAGGAGACATAGAAGTTAACCTGTTTGGGATATCGCGTTGTAGTGCATAGAAAATTGCACTTTAGCTTTAGATTTTATTTGCAGTGTTGTTTTACTTCCCCATATCAATTAATAAACTTGTGTTCAGTTGCCACAGAATGCTTTTCGTGCTTCCATAGTTGCATAAAGGTCTCTGACCGTTCCTCTGTATTCTGTAAATTAGTTCCACCCGAAATCCTAGTTGTAGTACTAACCTCCTTTGCCCTCTCCTAACAATTTAATGAGATTTAATAAACATGGGATTTATGCAGTAAAAATATTCAGAAGTGAACACACCTGTGCAACAACACCAGGTGTTATTTGCCCCATGCCCAGCTTTGGTAGGGTGAGATGTTAGTGATTTCAGCCTTCAAAGGGGATTGTGAGAGTGGCTGAAGCTCCTGACTGACTGTGGTGGTAGGTAGGGTGTGGCAGTTACTTAAGGAAGCAAAGGTATAGTGAGCTCTCCAAGACAGAAGGAGTGTCCGACTGGATAAAAGCAAAGTGACAAATAGTTTGAGCGGCTCTGTTCCTTTGCTTCTTTCTGTAATCTACAGTGTCAAGGAAATTGAATACCTGAAGAATGCCCTAATAATCTTGTTGCTCTTACTTCCTTTGCTTATGTTTAGTTGAGGGAGTTTACGGTAATGCTTCAATTTTCTTCCTCTCTTTAAAGAAGTACTTTTTGAATTAATAATATTTAGTGACCTTAGTCCTAAGTTTTAGTAAAAATCGAGGAAAGTTTTGGGAAATAGTTAAATAATTTTGACCCGAGAAAAGCATGTGTAAAGGCTACCAATGTAAAACAAATGAGTTGGAAGTCAGAATAATGTTCACCTTTAGGGCGAAAGGTGGGTAGGGATTTGGGAGAGGCAGTGGAGGCATCTAGTGTGCTGGAAACTTTCAGATTTTTCAACTCAGTGTTGATAAACAGGTGTGTTCATTTTTTGTGAATTCACTATTGTGATTTATGCACATTAATATTTTAAATATTTGAGTTAAAAAATTTTTTGAAATGCTAATTCAGTGTAGTATGGTATATAACATTAATGTAGAGTTGAAATATGGTCTGAAATTGTTAAAAATTGAATGGGATAACATTTTTCACTTTAGACTTGGTAAAATTTGGTTAAAATCGATAAAAGTAATCCATTCATAAAAAAATTCTGATTTTGTGGGACATGGAAGATGAAACCATGATTATCTCTAGAATAAAATTGAAAGGTAAAGAAAGGAATTGTTTAGCATTTCAAACAGAAATTTAGTCTCTGTGGGTATATTGAAAATTTAGGGATTATTTTCATGACCTGTAAGGGCCAAAAAGAAAGATCATTTGCTTGTAGATGGTAAAAGTAGAATATGTTGATAGTATAGTACTAATTTGTCTTAATTTTTCTCCAGCATGTGTAGCACTTTTTCAAACAACTTTCTTATCTGGTATGCTTGTTACTTGAAAATAATTTTTAAAACTTGCATTTCTTTCGTAGCAGAAATTATAACTAGATGAGTGAAACATTCCTCTTGTGGTGAATTGTTACACATAACATGGATTGAATTTTGGAAATGAATCTTTTTTTTTTTTTTTGAGACGGAATCTCGCTCTGTCGCCAGGCTGGAGTGCAGTGGTGCGATCTTGGTTCACTGCAAACTCCGCCTCCCGGGTTCAAGCCATTCTCCTGCCTCAGCTTCCCGAGTAGCTGGGACTACAGGCACCCGCCGCCATCCTGGCTAATTTTTTGTATTTTTAGTAGAGATGGGGTTTCACCGTGTTAGCCAGGATGGTCTCGATCTCCTGACCTCGTGATCCACCCGCCTCAGCCTCCCAAAGTGCTGGGATTACAGGCTTGAGCCACGGCGCCTGGCCAGATATGACTCTTTTATTATAATTTAATTTGAACTTATTTTCTCCTATGTGCTTTTACTCAAAACTCATGCTTTTCCAGAGGAAAAAAGAGCTGATTCTAAACTTTTTAAGCACATTTTAAAACTACCATTGTGTGTGACTTAAAAAAAATTATCTAGTTATATCTTTAAAACGGGTCAATTTATATTTTGTAATTTAGACAACTGTTTTTCATTTGATTATATATTAAAAGTACCATGTGATAAAATATTTACTTTTTGTTCCTAAATCCTCTTTAAGTCTCTTATCAATTATATTGAAATTATTTATGCTGTGATTGTTTAACTGTTGCGATTGACCATCCCTTAAATCATCTTTGAGAGTAGGTATACAATCAAGCTATTCATATATAGCACAACTGAAAGGTTATAAAGTTATATATCTAAGAAAATACATCCAGGCATATATTTGTGAGAATCTTCCCCATCTTCAATTCTCTCCCTCCTGCCCAGTGCAATCCTTTGTTTTTTATAGAAGCCTAAAGCCAGTTTGGAGAAGTGTGACTACCTACGCCATCTGTATTTGGCTGAAGGACAAAGTAGGAGATGTGCAGGTGGCCAAAAACAAATATGCTTTTCCTGTACTTAACACCCTTCTCCACAGAGTCCTCACCTTGAAAGGTCACGGTGGGGAAGAAGGTAGAAGGAACTGTCACTCCATATGTGGTTTCAGCCGTGTTCAAGCATTCTGAATCGTTAGGGGAGAAAAGAGATGTACCAAGTGTGGTTGTGGTATTCTAGTAGAGAGAGGATTGACAATTTTTCTCAATTGTGTTGCTGAGTAGAAACAGTGCGCTTTGATACCAGCTTGGCAGTTTGAGAAGCAAAATGGCTGTGTGCTTCCGACCTCAGAAGTATAGGTGATAGTAATATTTTCATTTTTTATTTTAGTTTGGTGAACAGTCACGAGCGCCTTCTGCATTTGCAGCTATTTACTCTAAAGGAGGTATTCCTTGCAGGTAAAATCAATACGATTTATAACTGACCAAATTATTCAAAATCATTGAATAAAATCAACACAATATTTAGTTTAAATGTATTGTAAGTTTTATTTACTAGTGAGGTTGAAATAAAGATGACTTTATTCACACTTTCTTTTGGACTGGTATAGATCCCTGGATGTTGTTGAAGAAAACCATTTTAATTCCAAAATACAGTTATTGGGATCTATGATAAACCATCAGTTAGTTTAAGAAATTTACTTGAACCCTTTTTCTAAAATAATCGATTTAAGCATTTGCAGGCTTGGGCAAGTTGCAAATTAAAAAATCCTATCTTGTTGGTAAAATGAAAGTTGTCAATTTAATGAAATTGTTTATATTTCATAATAAATACGTATGGCTGTTTTTGCTTCATTTTGGATATAATTCTTGCCACCTTTCTAGACAGATGTCAGAACTTTTTTTAAAAAAAAATACAGACTATGGATAATGTATCATTTTACAATTTATTTCTATAAAGCATTTATTTCTTCAGAGTACATCCAGTTTTAGCCTGTTCTAGATGATAGAAAATTTTATTTTGATTATGGAAAGAATCACAACATTTATTTATTTTTGTTCCAAAATTCAAGAAATCTAGTTTTTAATGGTATTTTCCGATTTGGAGTGAAAAATAAGCTCAAGAAATACTCTTCAGTTTATTGTTATTTCATATTTAGATTCTGAATTGAAACCCTATTTAAAGGTTCTTAATTCTCTACTCCCCACCCCTCAAAAACTTGTTGTTGCAAAAATGTAAAAACAATATTACAGAGACGTCTTACTCTTATGAAAATAAGCCCAAAGGAGTCGAGAAGTCGAGAACATTACAAAGGAGTTCAAAGAAGCATTTAGGTTGATGGATTAAGTTCACTGTCATGATTGTGATGATAGTTCCTTGAGTGTGTTCGCACATAAAAACATACCAAATTGTATACCGTAAATATGTACAGTTTATTGCATGTTAGTTATTCCTCAGTAAAGGCTGTAATCCCAGCACTTTGGGAGGCCGAGGCGGGTGGATCACCTGAGGTCAGGAGTTCGAGACCAGCCTGACCAACATGGAGGAACCCCATCTCTACTTAAAAAAAAACAAAAACAAAAACAAAAAATTAGCCGGGTGTAGTGGTGCATGCCTGTAATCCCAGCTACTCGGGAGGCTTAGGCAGGAGAATTGCTTGAACCTGGGAGGCGGAGGTTGCGGTGAGCCAAGATTGCGCCATTACACTTGAGCCTGGGCAACAAGAGTGAAACTCCGTCTCAAAAAAAAAGCAGTTAAAAGAAGCAGAAATCCTAATTCAGGGGCCACCACTTTGTAATCTTGAATGGGCCATTTTACCTTCCTGGCCTCGGTTTTCTTCTCTTTAACAGAGGTGAAACTTGGTTTAGCCTTCAGATTACTAGTGTTAGGGTTACATGATCTATATGTGAAAAACAATGTTCCTTGTAAAACATTTTTAATAATTACTACATTTTGTTTGCATTTTTTCATTTCTGTAGATTACCTATTGTGTCATATCACTGAAAGATATCACCTGGAACATCTGTGTTAAGATTCACAGATAGCAACATGCTTAAGCACCAAAACTGTAACCGTAACACATGTGGGTCACTTTTGCTGTAAGACTAGGAATTTGTAGGATTATTGACATTGCTTTGTAAAATGTCCTTGTACTATCTTATAAAGTTATGGTATTCCTACATGTTACAAAATAAATCTGATACGGTTATACTGTATGTTAGATGATCCCTGCTTAATATAGAATTATATTTTTCTTGTTGCATTCACTGACTTTTATATTTTAGATTGGTACATGGTTCAGTAAAACACAGATTACAGTGGGAATGTCCTCCTGAAAGTCTTTCATTTGATCCGCTTCTTATTACTTTAGCTGAGGTAAATATGCCATCTCTTTTGAATATTTATCAGAAAATAAACATTAAAAATTGCATTAAATGCTACTTTGTAGCTCGTCAGTAAGTTTCATTGTGTGCCTTTGAAAAACAAAGCACACAATAGGCATTGAAACACCACACCCCCTTAGGAATGAATTATGATTCTTATATAGTTATTTGAAATTGATTAATCAGCTTTATAAACATGGAATTAGTCTGCATAGGGATTTGTAGATAACTAGATGAAATATTTGTACTTATTTCAAAAAAAATATGTGGACTCATAATGAGGAGAGAGATTTTTTGGTACTAGTGAAATCAGGAAAACATCAGGGATTAAACTGAAAACTGTCAGTGGTAAGTGGTTCTATGTACAACCAATCGTGTTGACATGATGTGTTTCTTAGGGAATTGATACTACCTACTTAAATGTTCTTTTGGAGAACACTGCAGCTCTATGCTTGTACATTTCCAGTACATCATGGAGGTGGTTTTATAGACTATTAAAAAAAGCTTTTGATAGCTTCCTTTATATAATTTAACATTTGTGTCAGGAAAAATGTTGGTGGAGTCTTAGCTTCAAGTGAATCATTGCTATCTTCTATGAATTTTATTCCTAGAGTTAGAATCAGAAGTAGAGAAGTGAATTAACCAGTTGTCTTGTATTTAAACTTTTAATTACTTGACTTTTTAAAAGTTAAGGATCATTTTGTTGTCATTAGTAAGAAACAAATGATTAGAGTTTGGGTGATATTAGTAATAAAACACCTGAGTTCTTTCAGTGATAGTTTTACTTAGATTAGTTACTACTGTGTAACTTACTCTATAAACATGACAGTGCCTTTTTAGGTTAATATCATTTGCCTTTCCTATAAAACCAGTGGGGAGGACCAAGTGGGAGCAGAACAGAAAAATGTAATTTTGCCAATTGAGATTCCTTAATTAAAATGAAACATCAGAATCTCTAGTTCCTCATTTAATTCTCCAAATATGTTTACTCTCTTAAGAGTAAACTAACCAGTTACTAGCAAAAACTATGTTTTTATTTTTCTTAATTTATTGCTGAGTATTACAAGCAGTGTATTTTTATAGGTAGCCTATTTTGAAATTCAGTTTCGAGGTTGGCATTAAAGGTTAGGCTGGGTGCTGTGGCTCATGCTTGTAATCCCAGCACTTCAGGAGGCCAAGGCAGGAGGATCGCTTGAGCCCAGGAGTTTGAGACCAGCTTGACCTACATAGGGAGACCCTGTCTGTACAAAAAAGAAAAAAAAAAAAATCACATTAGCCAGGCACAGTAGAGTGAGATGCTACCTCTCACAGTAGAGTGAGATGCTATCTCAAACACACACACACACAAAATTAGTTGTTTCCTTATTTTTTAAACCTTAAGCCTTTTATGCCAGGTAGCAAACCATGTTTTTTTTTTTTTTTTAGACTAATCAAAACTGGTGATAGCTTTGAAAGTGTAGTGTAGCTAATCATATTGTACAGGGAGTGCTTTAATTTGGGATATCCTTAAAGGGACTCTAACTTCTGCTTAAAGTCAGCCTTTTATATACCTATTGTCCAAATGTCAATGCTTTTCTTTCTGTATTGAGTAGATTTTTATCTTTCTCCTGGCCTCATTTACTAACAGATAAGTAGTGACAGAAGAACCACTGCTGAAATCCACTTCAGCTTTTAATCTAAGAGTTTTTATCTCGAAAATGAACAGGATACAGGACACTGCTATTTGATCCAAAATGACGCCCATGTGCTTGGCAGGATGGTTTTCAAAAGCATGACAGCTTCAAGGAAAGGAAATGTTCGATTACTATTTGGAAGCAGATATTTAGGTCTGAAGGACAAATTATTTGAGAATTGGTTTTTCTAAGCATGATTTTGCAGCTGATTATATTTCTTCATAGATAATTAGTCAAACTGAAGGAGTTTACTGTTGATTTTGTTTTACTTTATCATTTTGAAAAAAGTCAGATGGCCCTTTTATCTTGACTCACTGTGATTGGTTAAATCATAAAAGAGTACTAGCTAATTGTTTCTAATGCATTTAGGGTGAAAGGCATAGTGAGATATGATCTACAGTTTTTTTAAATATTTCATACTGCATTTCACTATTACAAATGACATTTAAAATCTTAACATGCCTTTAAAATGCATATAGTATGATACTTGCTTTCTAAATACGTTAATATACTTAAATATGAAGGAAATTTATTTTAGAAACTTATTAAGTCATAAAATCACTAAATGTAGGGGATCTTATAGCCATGCATTCATAAAGGAGTGGTTATAAACATAGACTAATTTGCTCTGCTTTCAGAAAGTGAGTGTACATAACAAAATCTTTTAATTATCCTAGTGAGTTTCCCTTCTTTTTGTCTGTATTTTCATTTACCTTTCCTTTTCCTCCTTCCATTTCCTGCTTTTTCCTTCCTTCCTATTTTATTTTCTCTTTCTTCTTATATTTTTTCTTGCCTTCCCTGTTTTCCATTTCTTTTCTTTTCCTTTTTTTTTTTTCTTTTTCTTCTCCCTTCCTTCCCTTCTGTGGGTAGAGATTACTCCTGTCTCATGTACAGTTGGCCCTTCCCATCCATGGGTTCCACATCTAGGGTTTTAACCAGCTGCAAATCAAAACTATTAAAAAAAAATGCAAAAATAAAAAAATACAAATAAAACAATACAATATAAAAATTATTGATGAAGCATTTCCATTGTAATAGGCATTATAAGTAATCTAGAGATTATTTAAAGTATATGGGAGTATGTGCACATGCTATGCTCTTTTATATATGAAGAACTTTAGTATCCACGGGTTTTGGTATCCATTGGAGGAGGGGCCCTGGAACCAGTCTCCTTTGGGATACCAAGGAACCCTTTGTCCCACAGTTTCTCAGTGTAATTGAAATTGTAATTGCTGAAATTATAATCATGATTAGGAAAACAATAATGAAATTTTTGATTTTTGTTTAAGCAAGTAAAGACTCAATTTTTCTGTTATTAGCATAATGAAATGGGTAGTAAATCATGTTTCCTCTTGGTCTTTGGCAGGGTCTGAGAGAGACTAAGCATCCATACACTTTTGTGTCAAAGGAGGGTTTTAGAGAATTACTTTTGGTCAAAGGTGCTCCTGAAAAAGCTATTCCTTTGCTACCTAGACTGATTCCTGTGCTAAAGGCAGCTCTGGTATGTCATTTATTTCATTGTACTTTATATTTGAAAACATGATATAAAAGAAAGCTGTAATATATTTAGAATATTGTATGCCTTTTTCCCTCCAAATTATATGCAAATTAGTCCTTTATCTGTGATTCTGACATATTTGCAGAATTAGGCAACCGTTACTCAGGGCCAGATAACTACATACCTGAAGACATCTTTAGAGGATGTACTAAAGGTAAAAAGGGACATTTTAAGTAATTAGAGGAAGTAATGAACCCCAAATCAGTCTTTCTGTATGCTACATATATTGTAGTTAATGCTTCAGTCAGATGGAAAATTTGTTTTTTGCTTCTAGATGTCCTGTGTTGAAGGTTATTTTTAAAATTCTAGGTTTTGTTGACTATCTTCTGATTTTAGATGTTTAATCTTACCCTTTTCTCTACTTGCTTACCCTTTTTTCTAACCTATCTTTTCTTTCCTTTTCTCCTCTCTTCTCTGATGCCCATACACCCCCCAACTAACCAACCTTACAGGTCCATTCAGATGATGAAGTGTTTGAAAGAGGATTGAATGCTCTAGTTCAGCTAAGTGTCGTTGTTGGTCCTTCTCTAAACGACCATCTGAAGCATCTGCTTACAAGCGTAAGTACTGCAAAGATTAGATGATTGACTGTATGTATCATGCACCATCCATATCTCTTCATGATTTAACAACTTCAAGTCTTCAACTCAAAACCTTAAAAATCTCATCATCCTTAGCAAAAAATATACAGATCGTTCATAAAACATTTTACTAATGGACAGTATTACTTTTATTTTTCTTTTAAATGGAAAGCACCTACGTGAGCAGAGTTCAGGGTTATAATAAAAAGTAAACCATCTGGGCGTGGTGGCTCACACCTGTAATCCTAACACTTTGGAGGCTGAGGTGGGTGGATTGCCTGAGCTCAGGAGTTTGAGACCAGCCTGGGCAACATGGTGAAACCCCATCTCTACTAAAATACCAAATATTAGCCAAGCGTGGTGGCATGCACCTGTAGTCCCAGCTTCAGGAGGCCGAGGCAGGAGAATTGCTTGAACCTGGGAGGTGGAGGTTGTAGTGGGACAAGATTGTGACAGTGCATTCCAGCCTGGGTAACAGAGCGAGTCAGCACTTCAGAAAAAAACCAGAAGATGAATGGATAAAAGCTAATAAACAGTAAGATGGTATTATGCTCATGTTGATTAACTATGAATTTAAGTGGTGCCCATACACTGTCTTGTGTAATTAGATATTACCAAACATGTTTAAGTATTTTTGTCTTTCATTGTGATGTTTTAATGAATCTGTAAATTGCATTCAGGAAGAGACTTTCTCCTGATATGTGTAACTTTAATCTTTAATATAAATATTTACTGGGACCCTGTGCAGCTTATGAGGTTCCAAAGGCCACTCTTAGGTTTGCTGATTTGCCAGAAGGATCCATGGAACTCAGGAAAGCTGTTATTGCCTGTTACGGTTTCTTAACAACACACACAAAAAAAGATTAAAATCAGCAAAGGTAAGAGGCACATAAGGCAGGGTCCATGAGAGACCAGGCATGGAGTTTTCAGTTTTCTTCTCTTAGTGGAGTTATTCATGCAGTGTTTTTTTGTTTGTTTGTTTTAATTATACTTTAAGTTCTAGGGTACATGTGCATAACGTGCAGGTTTGTTACATATGTATACATGTGCCATGTTGGTGTGCTGAATCCAGTAACTCATCATTTACATTAGGTATATCTCCTAATGCTATCCCTCCCCCCACCCCACGACAGGCCCCGGTGTGTGATGTTCCCCTTCCTGTGTCCAAGTGTTCTCATTGTTCAATTCCCACCTATAAGTGAGAACATGCGGTGTTTGGTTTTCTGTCCTTGAGCTAGTTTGCTGAGAACGATGGTTTCCAGCTTCATCTGTGTCCCTACAAAGGACATGAACTCATCCTTTTTTATGGCTGCATAGTATTCCATGGTGTATATGTGCCACATTTTCTTAATCCAGTCTATCATTGATGGACATTTGGGTTGGTTCCAAGTCTTTGCTATTGTGAATAGTGCGGCAATAAACATACATATGCATGTGTCTTTATAGCAACATGTTTTATAATCCTTTGGGTATATACCCAGTAATGGGATGGCTGGGTCAAATGGTATTTCTAGTTCTAGATCCTTGAGGAATCGCCACACTGTCTTCCACAATGGTTGAACTAGTTTACAGTCCTACCAACAGTGTAAAAGTGTTCCTATTTCTCCACATCCTCTCCAGCACCTGTTGTTTCCTGACTTTTTAATGATCACCATTCTAACTGGTGTGAGATGGTATCATTGTGGTTTTGATTTTCATTTCTCTAATGGCCAGTGATGATGAGCATTTTTTCATGTGTCTGTTGCCTACATAAATGTCTTCTTTTGAGAAGTGTCTGTTCCTATCCTTCACCCAATTTTTGATGGGGTTGTTTGTTTTTTTCTTGTAAATTTGTTTGAGTTCTTTGTAGATTCTGGATGTTAGCCCTTTGTCAGATGAGTAGATTGCAAATATTTTTTCCCATTCTGTAGGTTGTCTGTTCACTCTGATGGTAGTTTCTTTTGCTGTGCAGACGTTCTTTAGTTTAATTAGATCTCATTTGTCAATTTTGGCTTTTGTTGCTATTGCTTTTGGTGTTTTAGGCATGAAGTCCTTGCCCATGCCTGTGTCCTGAATGGTATTGCTTAGGTTTTCTTCTAGGGTTTTTATGGTTTTAGGTCTAACATTTAAGTCTTTAATCCATCTTGAATTAATTTTTGTATAAGGTGTAAGGAAGGGATCCAGTTTCAGCTTTCTACATATGGCTAGCCAGTTTTCCCGGCACCATTTATTAAATAGGGAATCCTTTCCCCATTGCTTGTTTTTCTCAGGTGTGTCAAAGATCAGATGGTTGTAGATGTGTGGTATTATTTCTGAGGCCTCTGTTCTGTTCCATTGGTCAATATCTCTGTTTAGGTACCAGTACCATGCTGTTTTGGTTACTGTAGCCTTGTAGTATAGTTTGAAGTCAGGCAGCATGATGCCTCCAGCTTTGTTCTTTTGGCTTAGGATTGTCTTGGCAATGTGGGCTCTTTTTTGTTTCCATATGAACTTTAAAGTAGTTTTTTTCCAGTTCTGTGAAGAAAGTCATTGGTAGCTTGATGGGAATGGCATTGAATCTATAAATTACCTTGGGCAGTATGGCCATTTTCACGATATTGATTCTTCCTATCCATGAGCATGGAATCTTCTTCCATTTGTTTGTGTCCTCTTTTATTTCGTTGAGCAGTGGTTTGTAGTTCTCCTTGAAGAGGTCCTTCACATCCCTGGTAAGTTGGATTCCTAGGTATTTTATTCTCTTTGAAGCAGTTGTGATGGGAGTTCACTCATGATTTGGCTCTCTGTCTGTTATTGGTGTATAAGAATGCTTGTGATTTTTGCATATTGATTTTGTATCCTGAGACTTTGCTGAGTTGCTTAACAGCTTAAGGAGATTTTGGGCTGAGATGATGGGGTTTTCTAGATATACAATCATGTCATCTGCAAACAGGGACAATTCGACTTCCTCTTTTCCTAATTGAAGACCCTTTATTTCTTTCTCCTGCCTAATTGCCCTGGCCAGAACTTCCAACACTATGTTGAATAGGAGTGGTGAGAGAGGGCATCCTTGTCTTGTGCCAGTTTTCAAAGGGAATGCTTCCAGTTTCTACCCATTCAGTATGATATTGGTTGTCGGTTTGTCATAAATAGCTCTTATTATTTTGAGATACGTCCCATCAATACCTAATCTATTGAGAGTTTTTAGCATGAAGTGTTGTTGATTTTGACAAAGGCCTTTTCTGCATCTATTGAGATAATCATATGGTTTTTGTCTTTGGTTCTGTTTACATGCTGGATTACGTTTATTGATTTGCATATGTTGAACCAGCCTTGCATCCCAGGGATGAAGCCCACTTGGTCATGGTGGATAAGCTTTTTGATGTGCTGCTGGATTCAATTTGCCAATAATTTATTGAGGATTCTTGCATTGATGTTCATCAGGGATATCAGTCTAAAATTCTCTTTTTTTGTTGTGTCTCTGCCAGGCTTTGGTATCAGGATGATGCTGGCCTCATAAAATGAGTTAGGGAGGATTCCGTCTTTTTTGTTGATTGGAATAGTTTCAGAAGGAATGGTACCAGTTCCTCCCTGTACCTCTGGTAGAATTCGGCTGTGAATCCATCTGGTCCTGGACTTTTTTGGTTGGTAAGCTATTAACTATTGCCTCAATTTCAGAGCCTGTTATTGGTCTATTCAGAGATTCAACTTCTTCCTGGTTTAGTCCTGGGAGGGCGTATGTGTCCAGGAATTCATCCATTTCTGCAAGATTTTCTAGTTTATTTGCATAGAGGTGTTTGTAGTATTCTCTGATGGTAGTTTGTATTTCTGTGGGATCGGTGGTGATATCCCCTTTATCATTTTTTATTGCGTCGATTTGATTCTTCTCTCTGTACTTCTTTATTAGTCTTGCTAGCGGTCTATCAATTTTGTTGATCTTTTCAAACAAAACCAGCTCCTGGATTCATTGATTTTTTTTGAAGGGTTTTTTGTGTCTCTATCTCCTTCAGTTCTGCTCTGATCTTATTTCTTGCCTTCTGCTAGCTTTTGAATGTGTTTGCTCTTGCTTCTCTAGTTCTTTTAATTGTGATGTTAGGGTGTCAGTTTTAGATCTTTCCTGCTTTTCTCTTGTGGGCTTTGAGTGCTATAAATTTCCCTCTACACACTGCTTTAAATGTGTCCCAGAGATTCTGGTATGTTGTGTCTTTGTTCTCAGTGGTTTCAAAGAACATCTTTATTTCTGCCTTCATTTCGTTATGTATCCAGTAGTTATTCCAGAGCAGGTTGTTCAGTTTCCATGTAGGTGAGTGGTTTTGAGTGAGTTTCTTAATCCTGAGTTCTAGTTTGATTGCACTGTGGTCTGAGAGTTTGTTATAATTTCAGTTCTTTTACATTTGCTGAGGAGTGCTTTACTTCCAACTATGTGGTCAATTTTGGAATAAGTGTGATGTGGTGCTGAGAAGAATGTATATTCTGTTGATTTGGGGTGGAGATTTCTGTAGATGTCTAATAGGTCCACTTGGTGCAGAGCTGAGTTCGATTCCTGGGTATCCTTGTTAACTTGCTGTCTCGTTGATCTGTCTAATGTTGACAGTGGGGTGTTAAAGTCTCCCATTATTATTGTGTGGGAGTCTAAATCTCTTTGTAGGTCTGTAAGGAATTGCTTTATGAATCTGGGTGCTCCTTTATTGGGTGCATATATATTTAGGATAGTTAGCTTTTCTTGTTAAATTGATCTATTTACCATTATGTAATGGCCTTCTTTGTCTCTTTTGATCTTCGTTGGTTTAAAGTCTTTTTTATCACAGACTAGGATTGCAACTTCTGCCTTTTTTTTGTTTTCCATTTGCTTGGTAGATTTTCCTCCATCCCTTTATTTTGAGCCTATGTGTGTCTCTGCACGTGAGATGGGTCTCCTGAATACAGCACACTGATGGGTCTTGACTACCCAATTTGCCAGTTTGTGTCTTTTAATTGGAGCATTTAGCCCATTTACATTTAAGGTTAATATTGTTTTGTGTGAATTGGATCCTGTCATTATGATGTTAGCTGGTTATTTTGCTTGTTAGTTGATGCAGTTTCTTCCTAGCCTTGATGGTCTTTACAATTTGGCTTGTTTTTGCAGTGGCTGGTATCAGTTGTTCCTTTCCATGTTTAGTGTTTCCTTCAGGAGCTCTTGTAAGGCAGGCCTGGTGGTAACAAAATCTCTCAGCATTTGCTTGTCTGTAAAGGATTTTATTTCTCCTTCACTTATGAAGCTTAGTTTGGCTGGATATGAAGTTTTGGGTTGAAAATTCTTTTCTTTAAGAATGTTGAATATTGGCCCCCACTCTCTTCTGGCTTGTAGAGTTTCTGCCGAGAGGTCCGCTGTTAGTCTGATGGGCTTCCCTTTGTGGGTAACCCTACCTTTTCTTCTGGCTGCCCTTAACATTTTTTCCTTCATTTCAACCTTGGAGAATCTGACAATTATGTGTCTTGGAGTTGCTCTTCTCAAGGAGTATCTTGGTGGCATTCTCTGTATTTCCTGAATTTCAATGTTGGCCTGCCTTGCTAAGTTGGGAAAGTTCTCCTGGATAATATCCTGCAGAGTGTTTTCCAACTTGGTTCCATTCTCCCTGTCACTTTCAGGTACACCAATCAGACGTAGATTTGGTCTTTTCACATAGTCCCATATTTCTTGGAGGCTTTATTCGTTTCTTTTTACTCTTTTTTCTCTAAACTTCACTTCTCGCTTCATTTCATTCAATTGATCTTCAATCACTGATACCCTTTCTTTCACTTGATCGAATCAGCTACTGAAGCTTGTGCATTCATCAGGTAGTTCTCATGCCATGGTGTTCAGCTCCATCAGGTCATTTAAGGTCCTCTCTACACTGGTTATTCTAGTTAGCCATTCGTCTAATCTTTTTTCAAGGTTTTTAGCTTCTTTGCAATGGGTTCAAACTTCCTCCTTTAGCTTGCAAAAGTTTGATCGTCTGAAGCCTTCTTCTGTCATCTCATCAAAGTCATTCTCCATCCAGCTTAGTTCCATTGCTGGCGAGGAGTTGTGTTCCTTTGGAGGGGGAGAGGCGCTTTGATTTTTAGAATTTTCAGCTTTTGTGCTCTGTTTTTTCCCTATCTTTGTGGTTTTATCTATCTTTGGTCTTTGATGATGGTGACGTACAGATGGGGTTTTGGTGTGGATGTCCTTTCTGTTTGTTAGTTTTCCTTCTAACAGTCAGGACCCTCAGCTGCAGGTCTGCTGGAGTTTGCTGGAGGTCCATTCCAGATCTTGTTTTTTCTGGGTATCAGCAGTGGAGGCTGCAGAACAGTGAATATTGCTGAACAGCAAATGTTGCTGCCTGATCGTTCCTCTGGAAGTTTTGTCTTAGAGGGGTACCCGGCCGGGTGAGGTGTCAGTCTGCCCCTACTGGGGGGTGCCTCCCAGTTAGGCTACTCAGGGGTCAGGGACCCACTTGAGGAGGAGCAGTCTGTCCGTTCTCAGATCTCAAACTCCGTGCTGGGATAACCACTACTCTCTTTAAAGCTGTCAGACAGGGACATTTAAGTCTGCAGAGCTTTCTGCTGCCTTTTGTTTGGCTATGCCCTGTCCCCAGAGGTGGAGTCTACAGAGGCAGGCAGGCCTCCTTGAACTGCGGTGGGCTCCACCCAGTTCGAGCTTCCCAGCTGCTTTGTTTACCTACTCAAACCTTAGCAATGGCGGGCGCCCCTCTCCCAGCCTCGCTGCCGCCTTGCAGTTCGATCCCAGACTGCTGTGCTAGCAATGAGCGAGGCTCTGTGGGCATGGGACCCTCCGAGCCAGGCACGGGATATAATCTCCTGGTGTGCCGTTTGCTAAGACCATTGGAAAAGTGCAGTATTAAGTTGGGAGTGACCTGATTTTCCAGGTGCTGTCTGTCACAGCTTTGCTTGGCTAGGAAAGGGAATTCCCTGATCCCTTGCGCTTCCCGGGTGAGGCGATGCCTCGCCCTGCTTCGGCTCACGCTTGGTGCGCTGCACCCACTGTCCTGCGCCCACTGTCCGACAAGCCCTAGTGAGATGAACCCGGTACCTCAGCTGGAAATGCAGAAATCACCTGTCTTCTGTGTGCTCACACTGGGAGCTGTAGACTGGAACTCTTCTTATTCGGCCATCTTGGAACTGCCCCCTTCTTCATGCAGTGTTTACTTCTTCCAGCAACAATGTGTGGCAACCTGCATGGAGTATTGCCAACTAGAGAAGCTCATGTGAGCCTTAGTGTCCAGGGTTTTTATTGGTATCTGTCATGCAGGCAAGACTGCCTGCCTGTGTGGTTGACATTAGTCTACACCCTCTCTAGAAATTGAGCTAATACCCTGTGAACCAAAGTTCTCATCATAAATCACATTGTATAGACTACCTGGTGTCACCCGAAACTCCCATGTTGACAAGGATACCGTATCCGGGAGGACATTCCAAGAACTTAGAGGTTATCATTCAAGAGCTAGGGGCAAGGGCCAAACATGGGGCAAGGGCCAAACATTAGGCAAGGGAAATTCTATACCGCATACTGATAGAAAGATTAAAGACTTAGATAGGACCTCCCTGTCTGCATTCTTCTGTATTTCACAGCTGAGGTATGATTTTGATAATGGTTCCACTGTTTTTTCTTGGATCCATCCATATGAGAGATCCTAGAACTGTATTTTTAACTTCCTGTTCCACAACTAGTGTAATACACCCCAGGAACTACCTGGTTAACAGTATAAGAAGTAGGTGCGATGGTGACTCTATCAGGATAGGTATGCTCACAGGTCGTAGATGAAATTCCGTGAGGTTTCAGGTGAGGAGAAGACATAGTGAGAATAGACTCTCAAGCCTTGACATATGAGGAGTCTTATGACAGAAGAAAGAGAATCTTGGCAGATATTTGTAAGCTTCATGTCAGGGGGTGTGGCTGACCAACTACAGGAATTTCACACTAGTATACAAAGTGACTTGTTCATATATGCAGTAGTTTAATAATAGTCTCTTGCACTCTGGCCTCCTGTTTTCTGCCAGGTATGCCAAGCAGTGAGACTATAATCCTGAGCAGAAACAGGCATGCTGTCAGTCCTTGTGGGGATTATTGGTTTTGGTTTTGGGTTTTTTTTGTTTTTGTTTTTGCAGGTGGGTGGGGGATGTAGAAATAAGCAGCAAGGACATCTGCTGAGAAAATTGGGATAGAGTCACGGGGATATGATATGTAGAGAAAAGGAATCACACTGGATCCTTCTTCAAAGTCAGTCAAGCAAGGCTTCCTAAATAGTCTGTCGGTCCCACCTCCGATGGCAGAAAGAAAAGACCAGATTTAACAATTGTATACATTTGTTTTGTTTTCTAATCTTTCTGGTCAGTGGCATTTATCTTTGGTCACTTGCATTCCTCCTCAGAGGTCTGCTTTTCCTAGACAAGGACTGACTGTGAACGGGTATCTAGCTTTCCTGGGCTGCCAGCACTTTGGGAAGACCTAGACACCACCCTGACCATCAGATCCTGGTATTATATAAAGAGTTCTAGAAATAGGTTGTGTGAGGGTTAGTTCCTGGTCTGTTACCGCTCACTATGAGACAGACACCACTGAGGATGTCAATGAGGTGCTATTGGACCCCCTTCGTCCCTCACCCCCATCTTCCATACCTTTCAGCCTCAAAGCCTTAATTTTTATCTGGTTTATAGACTTCTACATTAGAAGTTTATTGGAAGAAAGGGTATTCTTGAAAAAGTTTTTCAAAACCAGTTACTGAAGCCCTGTATACAACTCATTTTTTCATTTATGCAAAATAAACTATACGTTTTCTGAGCTGCAAATGTATGGGACTTTAAAGAGGGAATAAATCACCTGAAAATCTTGCTTAAAAATGTAGATTCTGGGCTTCTGCCCTGGGATTCTGGTTAAGTATGGCGTGAGACCCAAGAATCTGCATTTTTAAACGGCATCTCAAGTGATTCTGATGCTGATGTCCCATGGATCTGCCTATAAATCCCTGTGCTATACAGGGTGTATACAGATTCAGCAGGGTAATGCAGTCTGAAGAAAGCAACTGGAAGACTGGAGAGGGACCCTGTCCATCCCCAGGGCATTCACTGTTATAAATTACTCATGTAAATCCTCCATCCTTTGTCCTCTCTTCCCTTTTTATTGCAGGAAAATGTGTGTTTTAGAGGCACAGCTTTCCATCATGGTCCTCAATGCTCTTGCAAATTACAAAATCATAAAATATGCTTTTTTATAGAAACCTTACTTCAGATAGCATACCGAAGCAGATTTTATAGGATTGGTTTTACCTGAAATAATGTAAATTTATTGTTTTTTAAAACAAATACAGAGGTACCTTATACATGTAAATTTCAATGAGATGCTTCCTAAAAGAAGCCTTGAAATCTAAAACAAGGGGTGTTCCTGAAGATTTACTTATGCGTATGGTGAGCATTGTTAAGTTTAAAGTCATTTCGTTTCCCCCTAATCTTACTTTAAAAGCTTTCCAAGAGATTAATGGACAAGAAATTCAAAGAGCCAATCACCAGCGCATTACAAAAGCTAGAGCAACGTGGCGGAAGTGTAAGTAGAATATTATTCCTTAAGTCTTTTTTTTTTTTTTTTTAACTTTTAGGTGTATTACTAAATTGACATATATATATATTTAACATATACTATCTCATTTCAGCCACAGGTAACTATGTGAGATTGACGCTGTTATTTTCCTTTTAGAACTCAAGAGTTTGTCTCTAGGTCACACTGTTCTCAAGCCCTGCGACTCAGACCAGACTCAGGTTGAGTAAATATAGGGCTTGTACACTTTCACAGTGCTTAATGTGGCACTCCGTGTGGCACAGTGGTACAGTTTTTTTCTTTAAAGTATTTTCAGTGGTTTAGTTTTGAGCATCGAAAAGTTCAGAAAACCAAATGATTAACTTATCTCATTGAGGAAAAAATACTTTTTTCTCTTTCATTTGCTGCCTTTTCTGACTCAGACATCCAGATGATTGCACCATTCTTTCTGTAAGTGCGTGCATACCCCCATAGGTGTACACACACACACACACACACGGACACATATGCACACACAGTGCTGGAATAGTTTAATTGATTATTCTAACTTTTCAAGGTACAAAAATATGGAGGATTTCATAACTGTATGGTGTCAAATTACTAGACTAATTGAATTTTCAGCATTTGAAGGAAGCATTCAGATAATCTCGTCTTAGAAATATTTCCATAAAAGCAGTCCTTGCTTTTGAAAATTTTGTTTAATCAGATCTTAATGATAGAATTGCATGTGACCATCTTAACACTGCATAACTTAGTTCCATTGTAGGTACTTCTAAAGGAATTAGTTATGAGAAAATCTACCTGATCATATACAATTTTAAAATGGCAGACATAAAGCTTTAGCGAAATACCTCATTTGACCAATCTCAATGAGTTGTTTGATTGATTATATTCTTTCCATGATGGATGCCTAGAATACAGTTGACAAGAGGAAGTAAGTGCCTAAGCCTACTAGATAATGAATTTCTTTGTTGTGTTTGGGTCCTAGGCAGAGCATTAGCATTCAGACACCTTGTTGAGGAGATGTGCAGAACTTTCCCCTAGTAATCCCATGTCTCCTCTGCAGCAAGGAAATTCTTGCTTGCTCTTCTGAGAATTTAAATGCAAAATATATTTCTCCTTTCTTCTTCTGTGGAGTGGAAGTGAACAAATGCTAAGTGATGATGCCACAGCTTTTCAGTGGGAAACGCTCCCTAGGTGATTTTCCATATCCTGTGGGCCAGTATGGGAAATGGGACAAGTAGAAAGGGACAGGCCAAGCATGTTAGATTTTGTGGTGGGAGTGGAGGGGGTGTGGAGGAGGAGATAGTATACGTGTAAATAAAGTTTAGAAATAGCACATTAAGATTTGGAAGGGGAACACAGAGCTGTAGTCGAGTAATCCAGGATCCCAGAAATATCAAATTCTTTTTTTACTACTCCATCTTACTAGCTTTGAATGTTGCTAATACAGAATTTTAAAAAAGATTTTGTAGCTACAAGGGCTGTTATTATTTTCTTCTGACTCCTCTTGTTTCCTCCTCCTTATGTCCTACATATTTTAATGATTGATGTAATTGGAATAGAAAATTTTCTATTGCAATTACATGCCAAAGACTTTCTCTTGGCTTAATTATTATTGTGCTAACTTCTGTTACTTTGTAATCCTTCATGAAATTAATGAATGCTCTTCTTTCTCTTCTAAGAGCTTAAAAGCTTATATATCTCTTTCTTCTTAAAATATTAGAAATTAAGTCTTTAAAAATGAGTGTTCTCAGATGTGGTTTCTCATTTCTTGGGACTTGTGTATATCAATGATGGAACTATTCAACTTCTGGGTACAGGAAAATATGTTACAGATAGTCACAGTGTTACTTTCTTAGAACTGATCTGCCTTAAATTGAAATCAGTTCATTCTTAGCCTGATTTGATTTTTTTCTAAGTGAAATGCACATTTATTTTGGGAAAGGCACAACACAAATCCTGATCTTTATTGATTGTGTGGGAACTTATTACGTGGCAGGTACTCTGCTGAGTACTTTTTAGACATGAAACTCATTTACTCTTCCTAGTCATCAGAGGGAGATTTTGTTGTTATCTCCCTCTAAAGATCATGGAACTTAGGCACAGAGAAGTAATTAGTCCAGGTTTGACAAATAAGTGACTAGTAGATGCTGAATTCAGATACTGGTAGTCTGGCTTCTAATTACTTCTCTAGTTAGATACTTCAAAAAAAGAGAAAGAAACAGCCTATATTTTATTTAACTCAGCAAAAAGTCCTTCTTATTTCATCATTTTGTTCTTACCCCTTTTTGTTTGAGTTTTGGATACTTTCTAGGCATATTCCTGCAAATATAATACCTATTAGAGGAACTCTGCATGATACTAATGATGCTCAATTTTTTTCTGTTGACAGGGAAGCCTTAGCATCATCAAATCTAAAATTCCAACATACTGCTCCATATGCTGTTGAAGAAGGGAGCCAACAAAAATTGTTTTTTCTACCTGGTGACGTGTCAAGCACTGACCGTGGGTACTCATTTATTTTATTCTTTTGTAAATCATGGCCACCATTCGTTATTTACTAGGTTAAGATTAATATACACTGAATCAAAGTTATTCATCAACAAAAAACAGTTACTAATGGAAAGTTATTAAAATAAGTTCTATAAGAGTACAATTTTGAGGTTTATTTTTTGTATTTTTATTATTTGTGTGAAGAACCATTACTGAGTTTGCAAGATAAGATGTATTTGTATTTTCTAGTGTCTTTTTATTTATAACACTTTTTTGGCAATCAATCAGTTTGTAGCTGTGCCCTTATTTTTATAGATAGTTTGCCATTTCTTGGGTTTAATGTTTAACAAGGCTATAGAAATTTAAAATAGTGGACAAATGTTTGTGAATACACTTTTAAAAAATTGTTTTAAAGAGAAAAGCGGTCTTGCTTTGTTGCCCAGACTGGAGTGCAGTGGCATAATCATAGCTCACCACAAGCCTCAAATTTTTGTGCTCAGATGATCCTTTCATCTCAGCCTCCTGATTAGCTGGGACTGTAGGCTTGTGCCACCATGCCCAGCTAATTTTGAAATTTGCTTGTAGAGATGGGATCTCACTCTGTTGTCCAGGCTGGTCTTGAAGTTCTGGTGAGTGATCCTCCCACAATGGACTTCCAAAGTGCTGGGATTACAGGCGTGAGCCACCGTGCCTGGCCCCATGAATACACTATTAATATTGTTTGTAAATATGTATTTTATAATGTACAATGCTTGGAAAATTTTCAGAGTATTCTAGTTTAAACAATTTTTTCTAATTCTGTAAATTCTATTACAAGTATGTTGTTTATTACAACTCATTACAACTACCTAAATTTTAGGTGTTAACTGTATTTAAGTAAATGTTATTTTTGCATTTCATAGCCAGAAAATACTACTGATGTTCACATAAAGATATTCAGCAATTAAAATGTTAAAACTTGTACATGCATTCATTGATTTTGTTGTGCTTATGCATTGATTTTGTTGTGCTTATGTTTAGCAATTTTTAAGAAGCTTTTAAAACATGTTGTGCTTATGTTTAGCAATTTTTAAGAAGCTTTTAAAACATAATATAGACATTATAGACATAGTTTAGAATTTTGATGTAATAGAAGCAATTCCTTCTGGCCTTGCTTTTACCTGTTTTCATTGCATTTAGCCCCATCCAGAGCTATCTGCCATCTAGAAAATACTGTAAGATTTAATTACAAAATTTCTTGGAAAAGACCTATAACATAGACAGTAGAGTTATAAACATTTTATTTTGCTTTTATTTTTTCTTTTTGAAATACAAAATGCGCACATTGAGTTTACACAAACACGCGATGGCAAATTTCAGTGTACATGTATTGTACTACTCTTAATTTCTACACTGGTGATAGCAGGGCAGCTTTCAACATCCTATCTCTACACCAGAATAGATACCTGATTTATTGTTGCAAAGACAGTTGCAAATTTCCTCCTTCTGTAGCCTCTTAGTCTTTGTGATATTTCTACAAAACAGGGACGATGTGTGTGTCTTTAGTAATGTGGCAACTTTACAGTTTTGGCTAAGATGATTAAAAATAAATAATCTGAATAATCCGGATTAGTATTAGTTGTTGAGCACTTATTTTCTACTAAATCTTGGTAGTAGTTGTCAATGTAATGGAACCACTGGTGCTTTCAAAGTGAATTTGCTTGCTGTTTGTTCCTAGTAGACAGTGGGGTAGTCTTTGTCCCTGAATGGCTTGTAATATAAACATGCTGTAAGGAAGTCAGGGGAAAGAGACAGATTTGGCCTTTAATGCTGTTAGGATTAGTTGTTATTAAGCATTACTATATACTGGAGGATAGATATCCCGACCCTTTGCATATGTCTGTAAACATCCTTGTTTGTTTTGTTTGATGCCTTCTTGAACTTCCACTTAATGATTGATACAATAAGAGAAAACAGCCTGTAAGATAGAACAAATCCAAAATTACTATATAGGCCTTGGCTGTAATGTATTACGGAAAATTAAATGCTTATTAAAATAAGTTTTTTATTAGGTATATGCTGATATCTGATAATTTTTAAATGTTTAAAAATGTCAGATAAAATTAATTTCTAACAGAAGGTGGGAAGGCCGTAGAAACTGGAACTATGCGTTTTTTTAATTGTAGTAATCTTGTTTACTTAAAGTATGTAAATGGAATTACAGCATTCAAACATGAAAATTAATTTCTGGAAATTAAATGCAGATGTCACTATATTAGAAAACCATTCAAAATCCTAGGACTGAATACATACAAATGAGTAGCAAAAAACACTGATATTTTAAAATCACTGATATGTGAAAGCCTCAATAATCCCATGGCTAAGGAACCAATAAAACTATATGCCAGATTCTATTACTTTTGAATATTCACAGAGTATGAAATGAGTTAGAACATCCCGTGAACTCAGTGGCATTATGAAAAGGATGCAAATTTATAACTGAGAAACTCAAATCTTTTGGGGATTGCTTTATATTAAAACAAAGCTTGTTTGCATAATATGCTTCAGTGTCAAGCTGAGCAATCTATGCTAAAAGTGGTAGCTCCAACTTTAAGGGTGGTAGAATAGTTCACATTTGTCTGTTGGATTCAGGATCTATTTGACAAGTTAAATCACATTTTCAAAGAGCTGCATGGAGCGCATTATGTTTTCATCCTGTAAGGGAGAAACATAGAGCGATTAAATTCAGCATATCTGCAAGGAAAAGTACACTATTTTGCCCCTGAGTATTGCCTCCTCCCATCAACCACCTATGCCAAAAGCTCAAATATTAAGTGTTTGCAAATGTAAATGCCATTCTATCCATTTTCCACATAGATGACTACGAAGGACCCATTTTATATTTTGTGGAGTCTATTGACCAGGCATTAAACCACTTTACTTAAATCTTTACTTGGTATTAATAGAGAATATTTCCCAAATCATAATGCCAAAATGGAAACTACAGAGGCGCAGAGGTGAGTCAAAGCAAATGAGAATTTTGGCATTCTATGTAGATCACAAGCCAAATCACACAGACTTTTATACAGGTACAAGGAAGATTGTGTGTGTGTGTATGAGCCAGCAGTTCATGAAGATTGGAGGCTGGCGCGTAGGAGGCAGGGTGGTGGATTAAGAGGTAACATGTTTGCAGTAATCATCTTTCTGTCTGCTAGTTATGGCTAAATCTGCATGGCCTGAAGGAGCCTTTAAAAATGAATGGTCTCTCAATTACAGAGAAAGAATTGGGAAGCAGAAACCACTGCTCAGTGGCTGTGTTCAGTTTAGCATATTCTTTAGAAATGAGTTAGGGGACAGACTTTGGGCATTATTGGAGCACTTGTCAGTTGCATGTGAATAGCACTTACTGAGCTGTTTATGGTAGTGGTAAATGGTGGCTGAACCAATAATGGCTTCCACTGCTAGAAACCAAGTAACAACATCACCATCAAGCAGCTTAATGTCACCAAATTAATTCTCTCAAAGGCCACTGCATCGAAATCCAAGTTGAGAAAGAAGCAGACATCCAGAAATGTAAGAACAACAATTTAAAAATAAAGAGAAAAACTAAAGAAACAACAGATTTCTTTGTTTTCATGATTACTTGAAAAATTCTTTTTTTCTTTTTTTTATTTTTGAGGCGGAGTCTATTCCTGTTGCCCATCATTCTGGAGTGCAGTGGCACAATCAATCATGGCTCGACTGGGATCAAGTCCTGTTGCCCATCATTTTGGAGTGCAGTGGCACAATCATGGCTCGACTGGGATCAAGTGATCTTCCTGCCTCAGCCTCCCAAGTAGCTGAGACTTCAGCCACGTGCCACAGTGCCCAGCTAACTTAATTTTTTTTTTTGTAGAGATGGGGTCTTGCTATGTTGCCCACATTGGTCTCAAAATCCTGGCCTTAAGAAGTTACCTTCCCACCTCAGCCTCCCATAGTGCTGGGATTACAGTTGTGAGCTACTGTACCAGGCCTTAACAATTTTTAACTGTGGTTCTGCCCACACATCAAGTCAAATAATTCTAAGTAAGCTAACACTGGTTTCTTTGATAACAGGCTACTACCTGGAGTTCTCTTCAGAGAAAATTTTCCACTGTTTATTTTTTGTGACTGAGGACCATTAGTGAGTTCGGTCAAAGAGCCATTTCTTGTCCACATACACTGAAACAATGACTTTTCTCTCAGAAATCAGATAGAGCTTGGCCTGTTGTGACGCATACTTGGCTATCTAGGAATTCTAATGCTATGGAGGTACGATAGATAATATATGAGTTATGCTAAGTTTGGGCAAAGAGCAATTCAAATCTCATATGTTTTATCCTCCATGATGAATACTCTCTAAGGAATTTGGGAATCAAAAACACAGTACATATGCAACTTTTGTATCCCCAGGGTTTCCTCCATAGCCTGACTCAGTAGGCACTCTAAATGTTGCTTATGTAATTGGTGCCTGTTTTCAGAGTGTAGGCTTATGTTGCATGTTGTAGAAGTGGTAAACTTAGGCATATGACCTCTATATTTTGCCCAGTTCATGGTAGCTAGCTGCTAATACTCAGTTTAGCTGTTATGATAGCTGAATTGATAGTTATTACACTTTCATTACTTACTTTTTGGCAGCTTTCAATGAACTCATCTATGGTAACAACCCCATCTTTATTTTTGTCCATTTTCTGTTCAGGAAGAAAACAAAAAATTGTATTTAGACTTATCCCTTAATACCCTCACACCTGGACCAAATGAGCTGAAGCTGATAAAAAGAAAACCTAGCTGCTTATTTCACGTGGAGGAACTGTTTCAGAGCAGGAACCAGCAGTTTCTTAGAGATAAAATGATAGGGCCAAATGCTTCTGGCTTTTCCCTTTTCAATATAATGTGGTGAAGATTTAGAGTCACTCTGTTCTAGGTAAAATCCCACTTTCTAGATATGACAGAGCTCGGGCAATTTGCTGAAACTTTCAGAGCTTGCTTTTTGTCTCATCTGTAAAATGGGATTAATGAGGATTTATAGGCTTCTTGTAAAAACTGAATGAAAACAAAACTTGTGAAACATGAGAACTGTTTACTGTTATATCTTGGATTTAGTGAATGTTCAATAAATGTAGTTATCAGCACTGTAAATTCAAAACCAAAGCTATTAAATTAATAGGATGGTAAATACTGTTTTGTTTCAGTAAAAATTATTTTCCTTTGCTTTCTTCTGAATCATCGTGGTGCGTGGCAAACACCAGGAAATTTTCTCCTAACTTCATGCCCTCTTGACTTCTGTCTTCATTCCTACCTGAAAAAATGTTTCGACGTGTTGTCTGGGAGCATCTTCTTTGAGGACAGGATATGTACATTTACCCATCATATCGTATATTGCTTTCATTATATCAAGCATTTCCTGAAAAGTAAAAGGCATTCATGTGAGGCTGCACACATGTATGAAGAAACCAGTCTAAGGAGCTCTGACAGATTTTTCCTACTCAATTTTAAATTGTTGACTTTTTGTTTGTTGGATTCTTTGTTAGACTGTTGGTTGTCCCAAAGGAAAAGCCAACAAACAGCTTTCTGCCTTAAGAGCAGAAGAATCAGAATTTAAGAATGAATTCTGATCTCTTGGTTTCAAAATGAGGCAAATTTCCATGTATCTACCATAGGCAGGAAAAGAATATTTTGGATTTCTACAGACTTTAAGTAGACTATGTTTATTTAATGGCATTATTATATATCTTATGTGTTGATCATCAGTTTCCATCTATTGAGAATCAAATATACTGCACACCATATATTGAGAAAAAACACCATTTAGAATTAGTGAAATTAATTGGTAAGTCTTAAAGTTCATTAGGGTTTTTGTTGTATTTTTCCTACTGTGGCTTTAACTTAAGTCACACGTGAAGACTAGTCAAAAAATTTTGACCCTAGGAAACACCTTGAAATTTTATTATTAACTTTTTCTCTAAAACAGTCTAATTTTTGCCTTACCATTTTCATTCTTATGAGAGTGAAAATAATATCTAATAACTTAAAAATTTAGATTTATTGTTGCACATTTGTTTCACATGAAAGATCTCTCAATTAGGTTGATAATACAGATCTAATATATATTTACTTTTAAGAGTATTCAATTCTATTATAAATGATAGAGTAATTGGTAAACAGGTGAAACCTTTTAAGATGTTTTAAGCATAGATAAGTAGCAAGTAGTTTGTTAGACACAGGCAGAATTCTTGAGATGTGTTAAAGAGAGGTAAGAATTGAAGAACAAGAGATACTTAAGGTATCCTAAATATCTGGGTAATAAATATTCATGATATAAAAATATACAAGAAGCACTAACTATTTAGGATATGTTCCATATACATGAACACTTAATAGCCATAAGGTCTTAATTTGGCACCCACTAGTGACACCTATTCTGGCCCCAGGTGTCATCTGTGCAAGAAACACAAATGAAACCCATTACTACTTATCAGGCTATACTTGTGACCTGGCACACTTGCACCTGTCTCTCTCCAGTAGTGCAAGTTCATGTCATTGGCTGTTGGCCCTGGGCACCTTTTGTCTGTGGGGCCTCTTGCTCAAAACTCAATTCTGGGGAAGGCTCGTGAGGCAAAGAGAGACAGGACATAGGCACACTGAGCATGCCCAGGATTTAGGGAGTGTGGTCTTTCAACCCCATTTGCATCCTATCCTGCGTGGTTAACTTACCCCTTCCCTTTCCCTTTACTTCTCGCTGTGTTTTAAATTGGTTTAATAAAATGTGTAATACGAGTATCTTAATTTGGTCTGTGGACCTTGTTTCCTGGATAGTATGCCTCAAAGTGCATTTGGAGACCCCACCATTGCGTCAGGTCATTCCACAATCCCCATGATTGTAAAATTGCATTTCCTTATGGATCACATGCTGTGGGGAAAAGAAAGGCTTCAGGCTAAATATTGAAACATGGGTTGGATATATTTTCTTTGTATCTGATTCCAGCCATGACCTTTATTCCATTCATAGTATTTATTAAGATGCCAGCAGGAAACAAGGGTGTAATCTTTATGTGTTATATATTTACTTTGGAGCTTCACCATAAACTATTTCTATCCCAAATTTTTAATTATACATCTTTCTTCCACTATATAAAATATTTTGGATTTCCTCAAACTTTTCAAATTAATAATTGCAATTAATATTTTAAAGTTAAGAAATGAAAATGGTCCAAATTACTGCGATGTTGGTGAGGCATCCCTTACCTCTTTAGTGATGTAGCCATCTTTATTTATGTCATACAGATTAAATGCCCAATTGAGTTTTTCTTGTACTGTCCCTCGGAGCAAAATGGAAAGACCTTTGATGAAATCCTAAAAAGAAATAAAAATTCAATTTTATATGACATTTAAAAAAAAAAAGCAAAGAAATGATGGAAGTAAGGGCTACAACCCTCTGGATTTTGAAGCATTTATTTAGCAAAATGATTGATATGTTATTGGTTGTCTATTTTTCAGACTTCTCTGTGGGCATAAATCACTCCTTAGTCTTAACATTTTCGTATTCCAATTGGAAAGTGAGTTAAATCAATGGTTGTACTGGAAATTGTACCAATGGAAACCCACACAGCTAGAGGCTTGAGTATAAGTGGTACTGGCTTTCTACGGCAAGTGCACATGATTTACTAAAAGAATCTAATAATAGTTTTTTCAGAAAAATACAAGTGCACACATAACACACTTCAATGAAACAACGTTTGCTAATAAGAAATGTGGCTGTCCATAAAAGATAAACCAATTGTGGTCTTTAATTAGAAATCCAGTTATAATTTACATGTGGACAGTGGGTAAGAGCATGGAGCTGGAGAGGACAGACTGCCTGGATTCACCCTCCAGCTGTATTACTGGATGGCTTTATGTCTTCAGGCAACTTAACATCCCTTTGCCTCAATTTTCATATCTGTAAAATGGAGCTAATAATAGTATCTACCTCTTCACAATTTTATGAGGATTAAAAAAGAGGCTGCTTATAACAGTCCTTAACAAGGACATTGGCTATGTAAGTTTTCGTTAAGTAAATGGAGCCCTCAGTTTGTATCCTGGTTAAGCTGGTTTGATTGCATTGCAGACTGGCCAGATTAACTTGATTAAATTCATTTAGATTTTTTTTTTTTTTTTTTTTTTGAGATGGAACCTTGCTCTGTTGCCCAGGGTGGAGTGCAGTGGCACGATCTTGGCTCACTGCAACTTCCACCTCCCACCTCCCAGGTTCAAGCGATTCTTCTGCCTCAGCCTCCCGAGTAGCTGGGACTACAGGCACCTGCCACCATGCCTGACTAATTTTTGTATTTTTGGTAGAGATGGGGTTTCACCATGTTGGCCAGGTTGGTCTTGAACTCCTGACCTTGTGATCTTCCCACCTTGGCCTCTCAAAGTGCTGGGATTACAGGCATGAGCCACCACGCCCGGCCAGATTTGTTGTTGTTACGTACAGCAGGGTTAACGTTACAATGTGCTGTATTCAGTTTATAATCCACTTTTAGGTAGGAATGAAAGCAGAGGGGAAATCCAAAAGTCTTCTGGGTGAATTTGCATCGTATCTCCCTTTCTCACATTCCTTCCTTTTATAGCTGTATTTCTGTCTGAATTTCTCAAAATGTTTTTTCTTTTTTTAATAAGTAACATCCATATAGTTCAACGTTTAAAAATTGTGTAAGTTGCCTGGTGAAAAATCTTTCTTCCCTTCCTGGACCCAGCCACCTGTTCCTTTTAGTCATAGACTACTGGAATAAATAGTTTGTATTTACTTCCAAGGAATTTTTGTGCATACACAAGTATAAGATATATTTGTTTTACTAGCTAAAAGACTTCTATACTTTTTTTTCCACTTAAGCATAAATCAGGGAAACAATTTGAGTTTCCATTGTATATGTAAATGCATCATAGTTTATTTAACCAAATTGTTCTTTTACATTTTTTCTCATTGTTATTTCTAGGTATTTTAATATTTCTGTTGCTGTTGTAAATGAGATACTTTTTTCTATCATATATTCTAAATTAGTTGTTTGTATGTATGAAAGCCATTGATTTCTGTATGATAATTTTGTACCGTGTCAATTTGCTGACACCATATGTTGGTTTTCTTCTGGGTTTTCATGTATGCAATATTAGCTGCAAATGGAATTAATTTTACCTTTTTTTCCTAATTTTTATATGTTTACTTTTTTCTAATTATATGGCCTAATATCTATAGAACAATGTTACATAATGAAAATGATAATAGATATTCTTAGTTTTTTCTTGAACTTGAGAATATTTCAATTCACTTTTAAGCATGATACTTACTTTTATCATGGTAAAGAATTATACAACCATTCTACTTAAGCAAATTTATCAAGAATGGCCACTGACCTTTTTTGGCAAAAATGAAAAAGACAAAAACAGAAATAATTGTCAAATTCATATTGCAAGGGACCCTGAATAGCCCAGTCAATTTTAAGAAAGAAAAACAAACTTGGAGGACTCACACTGCCCAATATTGAAACTTAGTACAAAGTTACGTTAATCAAAACTGTGTGGTACTGGCATAAAGACAGATGTATAGAACAGTAGAATAGAATTGAGTCTAGATATAAACCAGCTGTGTGTGGCCAACTGATCTTCAATAATGGTGCCAAGACCATTCAATGGCTATGGAGAGAATAGTCTCAACATATGGTGCTGTGGCAACTGGATCACCATACTTAGTCTGCTTCCCATTGGCATGCAGGGTAGAATGTCAAGTGAGAGAAAAACAAGATTCCAAAGAAAGCCACAAGGAATTCTGATATTTGTCAGGCACAGAGAGGAGAAGCTGGCAAAGCGTCTTGAAAAGAAGTTGCTAAAGAAGTGAGTCAGGAGAACAGAGCATTTCCCTAGGAAAGGATTGTTCATTTTGCTGCCAAGGTTGGAAAAATGTTCACCAGACCAGCAACATGGAGGTCACCAGCAAGTGATAGGGAACGGTCCAGTGGAGTAGGAGTGAAGAGTAATTTTTAATGAGGAGCACTTTGAATACTGAAGAGAAGAATCTAAAAAGAGTAAGTCAGAAATGGGCTGTGCTCCTGAGAAGGTGAGGAGGATCCAGAACACGGGTAGATGGGCCAACCTGAGAAGGGAGTTGATACATGAGACAGAAGGACCTGGTGTGGATGCCAGTAGCTGCTTTGCAGGTGGGAAGATGACTGTGTTTCTGTCCGATAGCTTTAGTGAGTGTGAGCTGTTTGAGAGTGAGGAGCCTGGTAGAAGAGGTAAGAATCTGAGGTTTGAGGAGAGAGGCAGAAGCTCTGATACTAAGCAATAAGGTGATATGCAAATTAGAGAAAGGGAGACCTCCCTCAAATTATTTCCCTGCCATATTTTAGAAAATTATTTATGACATAGAATGTAGTTCAATTAAAAGGTAATGACAGCCCTTGGAGGTGTGAGTGTACATCTTGCCCAACCAGCAGGCTGGGGATCATGGCTCATGCCTGTAATCCCAGCACTTTGGGTGGTGGAGGTGGGAGGGTTGTTTGAACCCATGAGTTTGAGAGCAGCCTGAGCAACGTAGCCAGATCCAAATTAACAGCAAGAACAACAAATTAACTGGGTATGGTGATGCACACCTGTTGTCCCAGCTACCTGGGAGGCTGAGATGGGAATCGCTTGAGCCCAGAAGGTCGAGGCTATAGTAAACTATGATTGCACCACTGTGCTGCAGCCTGGATGACAGACCAAGACTCTGTCTCAAAAAAAAAAAAAATCCTTAGCTTTTTCAGAAGGTATAAAATATAAGTTGCAGAACATAGAGCCTTATTCAAGGAAGATTGCTGAGCAGTTTTGAAAGGCTAGATGAGGTTGATTGTTATCAATGTAAACCATATTTTTAAAAAATTCACAACATAGTAATATGTCATTAATTGTAAGGGGAGCTGGCTACAGGGTCTTCGAAAACATGCTTAGAGTATTGGTTCTCAAAATATAATGTGCAACACAATCACCTGGGGAGCTTGCCAACAGATTTATGGGACCTACTCCAAGAATTATGGTTCATTAGGTTGTGGGACCCTAAAATTTACATGTCTGACATGTTCCAAGGGGAAGCCTGTACTGCTTCCAGGGATCACACTTTGAGAACCACTGGCCTACAGCACTCATCACTGGCATTGACCTCACCACCACACAAAACAGCAGAGAAACAATGAAAGATTTAAAGATAGCACTTTTGGGGAATCCCCCCAAGATGGCTGCATAGGAACAGCTCCAGTCTACAGCTCCCAGCATGAACAACGCAGAAGACGGGTGATTTCTGCAATTCCAACTGAGGTACCAGGTTCATCTCACTGGGACTTGTTGGACAGTGGATGCAGCCCACAGAGTGTGAGCCGAAGCAGAGTGGGGCATCGCCTTACCCGGGAAGCACAAGGGGTTGGGGAATTCCCTTTCCTAGCCAAGGGAAGCCATGACAGATGGTACCTGGAGAATTGGGACACTCCCCCCCAATACTGTGCTTTTCCAACAGTCTTAGCAAACGGCACACCAGGAGATTATATACCACACCTGGCTCAGAGGGTGTCACACCCACAGAGCCTTGCTCACTGCTAGCACAGAAGTCCAAGATCGAACTGCAAGGCAACAGTGAGGCTGGGGGAGGGGCGTCCACCATTGCTGAGACTTGACTAGGTAAAGCAGCCAGGAAGCTCAAACTAGGTGGAGCCCACTGCAGCTCAAGGAGGCCTGCCTGCCTCTGTAGACTCCACCTCTGGGGGCAGGTCATAGCTGAACAAAAGGCAGCAGAAACTTCTGCAGACTTAAACATCCCTGTCTGACAGCTTTGAAGAGAGTAGTGGTTCTCCCCGCAGGGAGTTTGAGATCTGAGAACAGACAGACTGCCTCCTCAACTGGGTCCCTGACCCCTGAGTAGCATAACTGGGAAACAGCTCCTAGTAGGGGCCGACTGACACCTCATACAGCCAGGTGCCCCTCTGAGACGAAGCTTCCAGAGGAAGGATCAGGCAGCAACATTTGCTGTTCTGCAGCCTCTGCTGGTGATACCCAGGCAAAGAGGGTCTGGAGTGGACCCTGGCAAACTCCAACAGACCTGCAGCTGAGGGTCCTGACTGTTAGAAGGAAAACTGACAAACAGAAGGGAATAGCATCAACATCAACAAAAAGGACATCCACACCAAAACCCCATCTTTAGGTCACCATCATCAAAGACCAAAGGTAGATAAAACCACAAAGATAGGGAGAAACCAGAGCAGAAAAGCTAAAAATTGTAAAAATCAGAGCACCTCTTCTCCTCCAAAGGAACGCACCTCCTCGCCAGCAACGGAACAAAGCTGGATGGAGAATGACTTTGACCAGTTGACAGAAGTAGGCCTCAAAAGATCAGTAATAACAAACTTCTCCGAGCTAAAGGAGGATGTTCGAACCCATCACAAAGGAGCTAAAAACCTTGAGAAAAGATTAGACGAATGGCTGACTAGAATAAACAACGTAGAGAAGACCTTAAATGACCTGATGGAGCTGAACACCATGACACGAGAACTATCTGATGCATTCACAAGCTTCAGTAGCCATTTCGATCAAGTGGAATAAAAGGTATCAGTGATTGAAGATCAAGTGAATGAAATGAAGCAAGAAGAGAAGTTCAGAGAAAAATGAGTTAAACAAACAAAGCCTCCAAGAAATATGGGACTGTGTGAAAAGGCCAAATCTACGTCTGATTGGTGTCCCTGAAAGTGACAGGGAGAATGGAACCAAGTTGGAAAACACCCTTCAGGATATTATCCAGGAGAACTTCCGCAACCTAGCAAGGCAGGCCAACATTCAAATTCAGGAAATACAGAGAATGCCACCAAGATACTCCTTGAGAAGAGCAATTCCAAGGCACATAAATTGTCAGATTCACCAAAGTTGAAATGAAGGAAAGAAAGTTAAGGGCAGCCAGAGAGGTCGGGTTACCCACAAAGGGAAGCCCATCAGACTAACAGCGGACCTCTCGGCAGAAACTCTACAAGCCAGAAGAGAGCGGGGGCCAATATTCAACATTCTTATAGAATTTTCAACCCAGAATTTCATATCCAGCCAAACTAAGCTTCGTAAGTGAAGGAGAAATAAAATCCTTTACAGACAAGCAAATGCTGAGAGATTTTGTCACCACCAGGCCTGCCTTACAAGAGCTCCTGAAGGAAACACTAAACATGGAAAGGAACAACTGATACCAGCCACTGCAAAAACATGCCAAATTGTGAAGGCCATTGAGGCTAGGAAGAAACTGCATCAACTAATGAGCAAAATAACCAGCTAACATCATAATGACAGGATCAAATTCACACATAATAATATTAACCTTAAATGTAAATGGGCTAAATGCTCCAATTAAAAGACACAAACTGGCAAATTGGGTAGTCAAGACCCATCAGTGTGCTGTATTCAGGAGACCCATCTCATCTGCAGAGACACATAGGCTCAAAATAAAGGGATGGAGGAAGATCTGCCAAGCAAATGAAAAACAAAGCAGGGGTTGCAATCCTAGTCTCTGATAAAACAGACATTAAACCAACAAAGATCAAAAGAGACAAAGAAGGCTATTACATAATGGTAAATGGATCAATTCAACAAGAAGAGCTAACTATCCTAAATATATATGCACCCAATACAGGAGCACCCAGATTCATAAAGCAACTCCTTAGAGACCTACAAAGAGAGTTAGACCCCCACACAATAATAATGGGAGACTTTAACACCCCACTGTCAACATTACACAGATCAATGAGACAGAAAGTTAACAAGGATATCCAGGACTTGAAATCAGCTCTGCACCTAGCGGACCTAATAGACATCTACAGAACTCTCCACCCCAAATCAACAGAATATACATTCTTCTCAGCACCACATTGCACTTATTCCAAAACTGACGACATAGTTGGAAGTAAAGCACTCCTCAGCAAATGCAAAAGAACAGAAATTATAACAAACTGTCTCTCAGACCACAATGCAATCAAATTAGAACTCAAGACTGAAACTCACTCAAAACTGCACAACTACTTGGAAACTGAACAACCTGCTCCTGAATGACTGCTGGGTAGATAATGAAATGAAGGCAGAAATAAAGACGCTCTTTGAAACCACTGAGAACAAAGACACAACGTACCAGAATCTCTAGGACACATTTAAAGCAGTATGTAGAGGGAAGTTTATAGCACTCAAAGCCCACAAGAGAAAGCAGGAAAGATCTAAAATCAACACCCTAACATCTCAATTAAAAGAACTAGAGAAGCAAGAGCAAACACATTCAAAAGCTAGCAGAAGGCAAGAAATAACTAAGATAAGAGCAGAACTGAAGGAGATAGAGACACAAAAAACCTTTCAAAAAAATCAATGAATCCAGGAGCTGGTTTTTTGAGAAGATCAACAAAATTGATAGACTGCTAGCAAGGCTAATAAAGAAGAAAAGAGACAAGAATCAAATAGATGCAATAAAAAATGATAAAGGGGATATCACCACTGATCCCACAGTAATACAAACTACCATCAGAGAATACTATGAACACCTCTATGCAAATAAACTAGAAAATCTAGAAGAATGGATAAATTCCTGGACACATACACCCTCCCAAGACTAAACCAGTAAGAAGTTGAATCCCTGAATAGACCAATAATAGGCTCTGAAATTGAGGCAATAATTAATAGCCTACCAACCAAAAAAAAGTCCAGGACCAGATGGATTCACAGCTGAATTCTACCAGAGGTACAAAGAGGAGCTGGTACCATTTCTTCTGAGACTATTCCAATCAATAGAAAAAGAAGGAATCCTCCCTAACTCATTTTATGAGGCCAGCATCATCCTGATACCAAAGCCTGGCAGAGATGCAACAAAAAAGAATTTTAGACCAATATCCCTGATGAACATCGATGCAAAAATCCTCAATAAAATATTGGCAAACCGAATCCAGCAGCACATCAAAAAGCTTATCCACCATGATCAAGTGGGCTTCATCCCTGGGGTGCAAGGCCGGTTCAACATACACAAATCAATAAATGTAATCCATCATATAAACAAAACCAAAGACAAAAACCACATGATTATCTCAACAGACGCAGAAGCCTTTGACAATATTCAGCAGCCTTTCATGCTAAAAACTCTCAATAAACTAGGTATTGATGGGACGTATCTCAAAGTAATAAGAGCTATTTATGGCAAACCCACAGCCAATATCATACTGAATGGGCAAAAACTGGAAGCATTCCCTTTGAAAACTGGCACAAGACAGGGATGCCCTCTCTCACCACTCCTGTTGAACACAGTGTTGGAAGTTTGGCCAGGGCAATCAGGCAGGAGAAAGAAATAAAGGGTATTCAATTAGGGAAAGAGGAAGTCAAATTTTCCCTATTTGCAGATGACATGATCGTATATTTAGAAAACCCCATTGTCTCAGCCCAAAATCTCCTTAAGCTGATAAGCAACTTAAGTGAAGTCTCAGGGTACAAAAATCAATGTGCAGAAATCACAGGCATTCATATACACCAATAACAGATAAACAGAGAGCAAAATCATGAGTGAACTCCCATTCAGAATTGCTTCAAAGATAATAAAATACCTAGGAATCCAACTTATAAGGGATGTGAAGGACCTCTTCAAGGAGAACTACAAACCACTGCTCAATGAAATAAAAGAGGACACAAACAAATGGAAGAACATTCCATGCTCATGGGTAAGAAGAATCCATATCATGAACATGGCCATACTGCCCAAGGTAATTTATAGATTCAGTGCTATCCCCATAAAGCTACCAATGACTTTCTTCACAAAATTGGAAAAAACTACTTTAAAGTTCATATGGAACCAAAAAAGAGCCCGCATTGCCAAGTCAGTCCTAAGCCAAAAGAACAAAGCTGGAGGCATCACACTGCCTGACTTCAAACTATACTACAAGGCTACAGTAACCAAAACAGCATGGTACTGGTACCAAAACAGAGATATAGACCAATGGAACAGAACAGAGCCCTTGGAAATAATACCACACATCTACAAGCATCTGATCTTTGACAGACCTGACAAAAACAAGAAATGGGGAAAGGATTCCCTATTTAATAAATGGTGCTGGGAAAAGTGGCTAGCCATATGTAGAAAGCTGAAACTGGATCCCTACCTTACACCTTATACAAAAATTAATTCGATGGATTAAAGACTTAAACGTTAGACCTAGAAGAAAAACGTTAAAACCCTAGAAGAAAACCTAGGCAATACCATTCAGGACATAGGCATGGGCAAGGACTTCATGCCTAAAGCACCAAAAGCAATGGCAACAAAAGCCAAAATTGACAAATGGGATCTAATTAAACTAAAGAGCTTCTGCACAGCAAAAGAAACTACCATCAGAGTGAACAGGCAACCTACAGAATGGGAGAAAATTTTTGCAATCTACCCATCTGACAAAGGGCTAATATCCAGAATCTACAAAGAACTTAAATTTACAAGAAAAAAAAAACCCATCAAAAAGTGGGCAAAGGATATGAACAGACTCTTCTCAAAAGAAGACATTTATGCAGCCAAAAAACACATGAAAAAATGCTCATCATCACTGGCCATCAGAGAAATGCAAATCAAAACCACAATGAGATACCATCTCACACCAGTTAGGATGACGATCATTAAAAGGTCAGGAAACAACAGATGCTGGAGAGGATGTGGAGAAATAGGAACACTTTGACACTGTTGGTGGGATTGTAAACTAGTTCAGCCATTGTGGAAGACAGTGGTGATTCCTCAAGGAGCTAGAACTAGAAATACTATTTGACCCAGCAATCCCATTACTGTGTATATACCCAAAGGATTATAAATCATGCTGCTATAAAGACACATGCACATGTATGTTTATTGCTTCCCTATTCACAATAGCAAAGACTTGGAACCAACCCAAATGTCCATCAATGATAGACTGGATTAAGAAAATGTGGCACATATGCACCATGGAATACTATGCATCCATAAAAAAAGGATGAGTTCATGTCCTTTGTAGGGACATGGATGAAGCTGGAAACCATCATTCTGAGCAAACTATCACAAGGACAGAAAACCAAACACCGCATGTTCTCACTCATAGGTGGGAATTGAACAATGAGAACACTTGGACACAGGAAGAGGAACATCACACACGGGGGCCTGATGAGGGGTCAGGGGGAGGGGGGAGGGATAGCATTAGGAGAAATAAATAATGTAAATGACGTGTTAATGGGTGCAGCACACCAACATGGCACATGTATACATATATAACAAACCTGCACATTGTGCACATGTACCCTAGAACTTAAAGTATAATAATAATAAAAAATAAAATAAAAATAAAGATAGCACTTTTAAGTCAAGTGTGAACTTGTGTTGTTTGCCTCCCTAGTAGGTCCCAAATTTCCATTTGGTGCTCCATGATGTTCTGTGGAAGTTCACTCTATTTCTGAGTCTAGTGATAGAGCCATGACCTGGGCAAAGTCAGGAAGCACATTTTATCCCTTTGGCCGGACAACTGGATTTGTGGTTGCCATTTGACTAAACCTAGTCCAAGTCTAAGAATGACTCCCCAGACTCAGACTCTTGCTAGGAATGGTAGAACAGAGATGTGCTTCTTTCCTTGCTCAACAGGAGCAATGAATCATGGAGCCAAGGAGCTGTGGCCTCTTCTTGCAGCCCTACAGGGTCCAACCTTTAGGTTGTAGCCAGCCCCATCTCTGGCCTTTTTGTTGCTGTGAACCAATGAAATTACCATTTTTTTTTTTTTTGTCACTTAGTGTATCCTTTTCTAGTATTTGTGAACAAAAGTATCCTGATTCACATGGTGACATCTAATTCACATGTTCTTGAATACTGTATATCCTGAAACAATTTACATTAAAAGATAGCTATGGACTTAGAGTACCTCTCTCTTTTTATCCTGTGGGTTGATATCAGTAAAGAGTTACTCAAAACAGGAATGATATCTTTCCGTGCAAAAGAAAAATGAGAAACTTAATGTGGCTTATAAGATTTTTGCTCCGTGCTTTTCTGAGTTGTAATTGAAGTCTCAAGTAGGAAGTGGCAAACTTAACAACAACTCTCAACGAGTACTTTGCACAATTACTTTACTTGTAAATGTGAAAGGAGGTTATATCTGTTCCCTAAAGTACAAAAAATGATAAAGGGTTGGGGAGGTCTGTACCGAATTCTGGTTTCCATTCTCTTATTATCAAGGCAAAAGGAGGAGAAAGGCATAGAGATTTGACTTTATAATAGCCTAGACTTGTTCAGTTGTGGATTCTCTTCATCTGCCAAACCTTTAATGAGTGCCTCAGTGCTGGCCACTATGCTGGGGACATTAATCCTCCTGACTCCCCTGACTCCCTGCCAAACAAAGACTGCTATGGTTTAGAATGATGCATTTGCATGTAGTTGCCTTACTGGGTAATGAGATGACCAATGTCATTATTAATTGGCTTTGTTAGAAAAATTCCCCCAACTAGTGTAAATTAGTTCAACCGTTGTGGAAGACAGTGTAGCGATTCCTCAAGGATCTAGAACTAGAAATACCATTTGACCCAGCCATCCCATTACTGGGTATATACCCAAAGGATTATAAATCATTCTACTATAAAGACACATGCACATGTATGTGTATTGCAGCACTATTCACAATAGCAAAGACTTGGAACCAACCCAAATGTCCATCAATAATAGACTGGATAAAGAAAATGTGGCACATATACACCATGGAATACTATGCAGCCATAAAAAAGGATGAGTTCTTTGTGGGGAATGAAGCTGGAAACCGTCATTCTCAGCAAACTATCACAAGAACAGTAAACCAAACATTGCATGTTCTCACTCATAGCTCGGAATTGAACAATGAGAACACACGGACATAGGGAGGGGAACATCACACACCAGGGCATGTCGGAGGGTGGGGGCTAGGGGAGGGATAATATTAGCAGAAATACTTAATGTAGGTGATGGGTTGATGGGTGTAGCAAACCACCATGGCACATGTATACCTTATGTAACAAAAGTGCACACTCTGCACATGTATCCCAGAACTTAAAGTATAATTAAAAAAAAAACACAAAAATCCCCCAACTGATAACTGCCATAATTAACATCTAATAACTACTGAGCACATATTTGGTGCCAGACACAGAGCCAAGCCCTTTACTGACATTATGACTTTTTCGTTTTTACATTATCTTATTAAGTAGCTTTGATTGCTGATGTTTTAGCAGTAGGAACGCTAAGGTTAAGAGGGCTAAGTACTCAGCCTAGGGTCTCAGAGCCACTGGGTGGCAAAATGGAGATTAGATCCCATCATAGCAAATCCAGGGCCCCTCCTATCATATTTATTCTGCCTTTCAGGTTTAAGCAAATTAAATGGAAAACTCCCATTACCCTTTATCGTAGAATCAGATGGTCTCTCTACTGTACCTCTCAGTATGCTATTGCTATTATTCAAAATGTGTTCATTCCCTAACCATTTGTTTTCTAGAGATTTCCCAGGTAGCTAATCAATTTAGAAAAGTGACTGCAACAGCCTAGTTTTAAATTTGATTTTCATTCAAACTTTATTAATTTAGCCATTAGTTTTCCTTTAAAAGGAAAGGCATTTTACCAACATGCATATCATATATAATCATTACAACTAATTTGCCAAATTATAATCAACGTTCATTGCAATTACTGGTATTTTACATAAATATTATAAAAGCAACGTTATGCATGGTTCCATATCATTAACACCAGACTAAATTTACATTAAAATTGGATATAATGTGCCCTAGGAAATTGGTGGTATATTTCTGATACATAAGTAATTTCAAGTAATGGAATCACTAATAGTTTTTGCCTTACTCATCCTCTGGAAGCCAGCTATAAAAGTTTGTATTAGGTGAACTATATTAGGTAAAACCTTTGGCTTCTATATTATAGGTAAATGAAGACTGTGCTGGAATTAAACTTGTTTCTAAAGTGAAGCAAACACAAATACGACATTATCATGAAATGACCAAAGTTACTATCATGGAGTGACCTAAGCTGCCATTAGCAAAAGAAACATTGTGGAGACTGGTACCCAGGACACTCTTCCCCCAACCATCTCCTCTCCCTCCACTAACTGCTGCTTCTACATGCAGGATAAACCCGCCTGCCCCATCTTGACTTAGTTCATTCCCTCACCTTAGTTCATTCCTTTTCCACTCTCAGCTTTTATTTTTCTCTTCTCGGTGATATTTCTCACTTAAGTTATGGGAGATGACCTTTTGGTATTCCTGGCCCAGAATCTTTGCAATTGTGGTACCCAGTCTGCATGAGCATGCCTGCCCCTGTTCATCCTGCCCCTGTGGCAACTGGCTGGATGACATTGCAGAAAGCTGCACCCTATTTTTTTCATCTTGACTCCACAAAGCCATTTCACCCAGATAGCTGCCTACGCTTATATGAACTTTTCTTTTAAACATGACAGTTCTGTTGGAATACAATTCTACCAATTTTGTTTTAATTTCTTTTGAATTTGTTTCATGCTTCACCTCCAATACCTTTACTGGAGTTCAGGCTTTCATCAGCCCCTGTCTGCACTCTTGGAATACTTAGCTGCTAATTACACTCCATGTTTCCAGGAATGTAGCTTTGATAAATTAACATCCCTGCCAAAAATTCTACAAAGGCTCCTCATCTCCTACAAGATAGTCCAATCTCCTGCCTAAGACATGTCAGCTTCCGGCCTCTGTCTCCTTCCCCAACCTTCGCCCTTGGCTCTCTAATTGTGTATTCCATCTTCTTGATGATTTACTCATGTTTTTCCTTGGTTCCCAGGCCTGATGTACTCTGTCCAGCCTCTGCCCCACTGTCCATTGCTTCCCATCCCATCCCAAGCATTTGTTCTCTTAAGGAGCTCCCGACTGTCCTTTAGACAGTCCATCAATTGCACTGAGCAGGCCTCCCTGCTACAGCCCCTTTTGTGCCGGTACCATTTCCTTGCTGGCCTCATTCATCATCTGCTTCCCTTTATCAGAGCTCTCATCAAAATTTCTGCTCATATTTAAGATGCATCCTTCCTCACTTCCAAAAATAAATGCATCTTCCAAATTTTATATATATATATATATATTCCATAAGTAAATATATATGTATATATGGAAAAGAGAAACTAGAATCACAAAGCAAAATCTGTATAATGCTACTTCTGAGACCAACCACAACCAAATCAGAACGTAACAAATAAATGAGGTATACATTTTTCACATATTTTCCCTAACAAAAATAAAAGCCTTCACAGCTGATCAGAGTTCATGTTGGGTTTATTCTCCTAATATTTAAATCAATATACTACAATTTATGATCTGCTATGTACCATTTGAATCATATGAATTACATATATATATATATGAAATACATATATAAGCTATGTAAATATCTAGAACATTTTATTTTACTAGATGCTTATACACAGTAGTTCATGAAGGAAATTAAATACTTTCTAGCCGGGCATGGTGGCACGGGCCTGTAATCCCAGCTACTCAGGAGGCTGAGGCAGGAGAATCACTTGAACCTGGGAGGCAGAGGTTGCAGTGAGCTGAGACTGTGCCACTGCACTCCAGCCTTTATGACAGAGCAAGACTCTCTCTCAAAACAAACAACAAACAAACAAAAAAAAACGTTCTCTATAGATCACTTAAAGTTTGTAATTTAAATAGAGATTTCCTCGTAGAATTATCAGGCTGGTGAATGTAGTCTTTTTCTACATTTAATTTCTTGCCTGTGTGCCCCACTTATTGAGACTTCCATAACGGGACTTTTGACTTTATCATCTTTGTATTTCCAAGGTCTACCACAGCAACTGGCCCATAAGGAGGTGTCAGTAACTGTTAGTTAACTCATTTGCCTTCCAGGACTTTTCACATGTAGTTGAAGAAGTGGACTCTCCTTGTATGAGCCGATATAAAGCATTAGAAAATAAAGTAAATGCGGCTTGCAATTTGTACATCTTTTGAAAGATAATTTTTGGCAATTACATGAGAGAAAGGGAGTGTCCTTGGGCTTTATTTCCCCTGAGCAAAAATAATCATCACCAAACTCACATTTTCCCCCTAAAAAGACTAAATAGTCAAATGATATGAAAATAATCCAGGGCTTACCTCGAAACTCACAGCTCCATTGTGGTCCGTATCAAATGCATTGAACAGAAAGTGTGCATATGTTGTAGAGTCTGAAATGGTAAAAAGGGAGTATCATTAAGTCAGTGTTTCCATGTCCTACATGAGACTTGGATAGCAGTCCAAGCTTCCTTTGATCCAGAAGAATTAAGTCTGCCTGCTTTAGTTTGTGCTTTCTTCACAACTGCTTACCCTCTTTCTATAGAGGACTGGAGTTTGAGATTCACAGGAGTGAGCAACCTACATAGAGTCCATTGGTGACAAACATTCTCTATGAGTTTCTGGCTGGCAATGCTGTAGTCTTGGGTGATGAGATTAACACTGGGACAAGAAATGGTCCCATAGGTGGATGTGAAGATTGAGACTTGTCTGGAATTTGCTTAGTGTTTGGAAGAGACCATCTCTAGAAGGAAAGTACTAAAAATACTACCAATGAGACAGAGACGAGTTGCTATTATTAGTGTCTCTGTCATTATTAGAACTTTCCTCATTGTTACAACTCAGAAAATGATATTGGGAATTAGAGAGGGTGAAAAACATACCCAAAGTCACACAGTGAAGAAGGAGTAAATCTGGGACATGAACTTAGGTCTTTCTGACTCTGAGAACCAGGCTAGCCCACAGCCAGTACCAGGCTAGCCCACAGGCAGTAAAGTTGTCTGATGGATTGGGGTCAGTGGTGACTTGGGAAGTTTCTATGGCTGTGTTGGAAGGGGACTGGGTGGTCCTACATGTTCCTAGTTGTATGAAGTTGCATGAAGTAGGGAGCCCCTACTCTGTCTGGGTCCTGGGTGGGATTCAAGGATCTGGGTAATGATGGACAGGTATGTCTTCTGAAGTCTAACAGGTCTTCTTAGTTTGCTTCTGTTGGGTATTCTTCCCCTCTCATTTTTCCTTCCTTCCTCTCCTGTTTCTCCTTTGTCTCCTTAATCTCTGGGCTTTCTGCCATTTCATTTAAAAGTCTGTATTTTTTCCTTATTGTTTTCTGTTCTGAGTGCCTAGCTTTCATTCCTTAGGGTTTCTTTGCTTGACCCTTGATAAAATTTACATTATTATTTTCAGTGTTGCATCTCATGGGCTTTAGCCTTTTATCTTAACCTTTTTTGTCTTTTCAAAATAAAATGGTAACCTTTTAGCTCATTGGCTCTAGCCTTTTATCTTCTGTTTGAAATCTCATCTATTTCTATTTTATAACTTTTAACCTTTATTGGGTTTTAACTTATCATTGACTTACTTTTTACTTTATGAATTGCTTTTTATAGGCTGTCAAGAAGCTAAGTCATAGTAACAGGAGTACAGAATTGCCCTCCCCAGACAGACCTCCTCAGAGGTCATCTAAATTCCTCTCCTGGCTCTCAGGGCTCACAGCCTCCTTACAGGTTGTTTTTCCTGAATGCTTCAGTGTAGTAATTAACACTACTGAAGGCTATACATTTCATGAGGTAGACTATACACTCAATTTCTCAAAATGACAGTGGCATCTTCGCTCATCTCTCACCTTTTTAATATGCTATGAGGAACTACTAATCTTTAAACACAGGAATTACCAGCACCGTTTTCAGTTAACTAACCAAGCACCAAAATTGGGTCTAAATAACATGTAACACTGTGACATCTAGAGTGGATATCCATCCAGTATTGATAGATTGCAGGAAGAAATTCTTTTGCATATGGAGCCAGAGGTTTAATTACCATAAACTTAGTTCTGTTGTTGGGAAGCTCCATTATAGAGTTATCAAGAATTGGCAGCCTATTTCAACTTACAAAGTTGTTTTGCTCTCAACAGTACTTTTTCACAGACTTTTTGAACTATATAGTGCCCTCTGGAGATGTGAATTGATCGATGGTGTGTTAAACTGATTTTCGGAGGAGGAAAAAAAAAGAGATTTTGCATATTTTATAATGAGCTTCATTAAGCAAGTCTCTAGTTACCCTGTTTTTACAATCAGAGTAAATGCCTTTACCTTAGCAAGCAGTACTCACCGTGAATAATGACTCAAAACAAATGATGTTTGCTATTTTTTTAATCAAAAAGAAAAAAGATAACATGGGCATATGGTAATTACTATTCTTCTCAAATGGAGTTTTTCTAGCTTAAAGCTTGACATGTGGGAATTATGCTCTCAAGGTTTACACTAATGTGGTACAGAGGACATCCTGTTCTTCTAAATGTGCCTCGGCGGTTCTTTTAGAAGTTACAGCAGCTTCCCAGTCTGGACAATCTATGCACAGAGGTTTTGGTAATAGCATAGTGGAATCACACTGCCTGAATTTGAATCTCAGCTTCACCAAAGATTAAGTGCATGACCTCAAGCAAGTTGTTTTACCTTTGCGTGGCTCAGTTTCCTCATCTACAAAATGATAACAATATCAGTATGTACTTCATAGAGTTTTTTTTTTTTTTTTTTTTTTTGAGACAAAGTGCTGCTCTTGTCCCCCAGGCTGGAGTGCGATGGCACGATCTCAGGTTACTGCAACCTCCACCTCCTGGGTTCAAGCCATTCTCCTGCCTCAGCCTCCTGAGTAGCTGGGATTACAGGCACCTGCCACCATGCCCGGCGAATTTTTGTATGTTTAGTAGAGACAGGGTTTCACCACGTTGGCCAGACTGGTCTCGAACTCCTGACCTCAGGTAATCTGCCTGCCTCGGCCTCCCAAAGTGCTGGGATTACAGGTGTGAGCCACCACGCCCGGCCTTCATAGAGATCTTATTAAGTTTAAATGACTCACTATTTGCAAAGTGTTTAGAAATAATCCTATATACTTATTAAAATTTCAATAAATATTAGCTATTATTATTTCCTAGGCAAGCCACTTTTATTTCAACTACCTTAAACACATGTGATCAAATCTTTTACAAATGTAACATCTTTTCACCTTAAATAACTTTCTGTTTTTGTAGGATTTCTGTTGTGTGTCTAGGTGACGAGTTCTAATTTAATGCAATTTTCCGCTCAATAAAAGACAAGAAAATTATGTCCTAAAAAGCAATGGTCCTTCTGATGGAGTTTGGATTTCTTCTGGCAAGCACTTGAAGACAGTGGAAAGTTTTAAAGAAGAGGAGTGAAGCTACTTGCTTTGATTGGGTGAGAGAAAGAAGCAAAGGCATAGGAATGTCCAGCTAGGCAGAAAACTGGATAAAATGATGAAAAGAGAAACTGTCTACAAAAGCATCTATGGTTCTGGTTTTACTTGACTGTGTTCTTAAGTACTCAATAAATATTTGTTAAAAGAGTGAATAACTGACTTCTTGGAATCTAGATTTCAGTACGGTCCAGGGCTTAAAAGATATAATAACGATCTCCCTTCTCTGTCTATGTGACCTCTTTGTGATCACATTTCTTTACATAACAGAAACAGTTACTGAGTTTGTTAAGCTGAGATTGCCTCAGTTTCTTATAATTTTACTTGTGAAGCTGAAAAATAAATGTTGAGATTTTATAGTTGAGCAACAAAATTTACAGATTCTTAGGGTGGGAAGACATTTTGGATATTATTTAGCATTGTATTTACATTGAACAAAGGTAAAAATAGGGACTTTTAGTGACATACTGAGGTCACCTAGTTAGTTCATGGTGGAGTTGGCAATGAAATCAAGATATTCCTATACCATCTCTTAGAAAGCAAGGATACTAGAGTAGAAAAAAACTCTAGGATTCCTTTGGTGTGACTCCTACATTTTACAGAGGAACAACCTGAGGCTAAGAAAAGTAAACTACTCGAGGTTACATACCTTGGTGGTGGCAGTCCATCCACAAACTCTGAACTGTCTTAGTCCAAAGTTCTTAACCCAATTATATCGAGAACACAGTGAATATAGCAAATAACCCTAGAGTTCGTTCTTCATAGTATTTGAACAAACACACTTGATTATCATGCCCCAGGTTTGTAGAATGAAATCAATCTGGTTTATTTCTTTTTCCTATCCCACACCTCTACTCCCACTGAATTCAAGCACGAAGAATAGAATTAGCTTCATGTATTTGAATATACAATTCATGACATCGTTACTATGGTCAGACAAGTTCATACGCGTGAATAGTAGCTTCTGTCAATAAGCCCTCTGTAAATCACCCTGAAAATTGTTAGAAATACTGTCCTAGGACAAGAAGGATATTCAGTGGGTGAAGTCTTTTTTAAATTTTATTTTAATCTTTATATCTACAGAACTCATCTGACTCAAGTGCCTTGCATACAGTGGCTGCTTAATAAATGTTTATTGACAGATTATTCTGACTTGAGCTCATTTGTTCATTCATTCATTCATTCATTCATTCATTCAACAGCTGTTTATTATATATCTAGTGTAGACAACATAAGTGCATTCCTACAACATGAGCAAGAATAGCCCAGGAAACTATGATTTTTATGGGCTTTAAAAATGTTTAGTGAAATAAAAGCTTACACACTAAAGCTTCTGTTGTATGTGGAGTTTAAAAAGTTTTTGTGTAACCGTATAGGCAATAGCACCAACAAACCGTTTCCTCTCTGCTTGCCTTACAGTAGACATACTTTATCCCCTGCAAACAAGAGGCTTTTGTTCAATCCAGTTTTTTCTGACATCCAGCTCACCAAACAAGTTGGGTTTGATAAACTGTTTCACAAAGCGATAGAGAAAGCTAACAGCCTGACACAATACAAATTGCAGAGAGTTCTGTAGATAAGACAAAGCACTTTCCTGGAGGAAATGGTGAGATGTTGTGATTTATGGACCCATCAATGTTACTGTTCATAATGAGAAAACCTGTTGCATTCAGACTATCATCCTGAATAAAGGATGACTCCGTGGAAGTGTAAGGATGGCCATCACATGAATTCGCCTGCCATCAGAGATCACGTTCTTCCTTAGGACATTTTTCCTTTTCTGGCCTCATGTAAGAAACAATTTGTATGTATGATATTTTTAAAAATGCAAAGCAAATCATAATTCTTTAAAATATTTCATTTCCTTCAGCAATGCCTCATGTGGTCAGATTTCTGCATTCAATTAACATGAATAATCAAATAATTGTTAAGAGTGTAACAGTAATTTTTTCTCAAATCCCTAATCCCTTTGGATTTTGTGAGAGGAATCCTTTGCAAAATAGATGTGCTCTGTTTAAGAAGATGTTCTCTAATGCAGAAATGTTATTTTTCAAATAAAGATATAAATTTAATGTGGAGCTGTATCCAAGTTTAGTATGTAATAACTTGATTTCAAATGATCGAAAAATAACTTAAAGATTTTCATGTGCATTGGTGCTTTGATATTAATGACTATTAAGATGTTGGTAGGCACTCAGATAGATAGTAAATATAATTTTTCTTTAAAAAATCTGTGGGTTTTAAACAATTTAGAAAAATATGAGGTAGTTAATTCCCCAAATTAATCTCTCATTAATGCAGACAGTGAACTCATTATAATCTTGGCATCAGGTACTATAACCAATACCTGTCTGTGGTTTGTTAGAAGGGCTCTCCCCTCTGCACTGTAGTAATGAGATGGGGTGGGAGAGTTGTCATCCAAAGTATGTCCAAATTAATAACAGTCTTCCTGTGTTTTCTTAGAATTCTAATTTAATTCTTTTTTTTTTTTTTCTAATTTAATTCTTTTAAAAGTCCATCGAAAACAAAAATTTGTTTTGACAAGTTAGGCACAAAATTGTTTTAAATCCACTAAACTAGCTAAAACCAAATGGATTAAAACCCCAAAGGAAATCTGACTTTTGTATGAAACAACTAATACTTAAGTGCTGTACACTTTTCAAAGAGCCTTTTATAGATATTATTCCACTGTACAGTGATAGCCACCATGTGAGGTGGGTGTCATTCATTCATTCATGCAAAAAGCATTTATCAAGTGCTATTACTTGTCAGCCACTGTCCCATGACCTGTGGATACAACAGTAAACAAAGTGGAGAAATCCTCTGTTCCCCTGGAGCTGACATTCTAGTGAAGAGAAAGACAGAAACAACAATAGTACAAGTGAAATATATATTATAGGATTGTCTCGAGTGCTGAAGAGAGACATAAAGCAGGGGAAGGGGATGGGGAATGTTCAAGGTGTTGTAATTTAAGATAGAGTGATCAGGGCAAGTCTCATTGAGAAGGTGGCATTGGCGTAAATGCAAAGGTGATGAGATATTGAGATAGATATTTGGGAGAAGAGAATTTCAGGCAGAGGGAACAGCAGGTTCAAAGGCCCAGGAGCAGCATCATGGCTGGTGTGCTGGTGGGATGGCAAGGGGGCCACTGTGGCTGGGTGGAGTAAGTTGAGTGGGAGAATGGTGGAGGATAAGGCAGAGAGGGGACAAGAGACAGTGGTCACCACTTGTAGGCCAATCTGTAGGTTGTGGCTTATGTTCTATGGAATGGTATGGTTTTGAGCAGAGCAGTAACATGATTTGCTTGCATTTTAACGGGATCACTGACTCATTTTAAGACTAGACCATGGTTGGGGGAGGGGTCATCAGAATCAGAAAAGTCATTTTGGAGACTACTGTGTTTATTTTGGCAGGAGATAACGGTGGCTCCTTTAAATAGAAAGTAGTAAGAAAAAAAAAAAAAGTGTTGGCAAGGTCAATGGCAAAGTCAACTCTGGCCATAATCACAGAGAGAAACAATTGTCCCCTATGTTGAGTAGACGTCAAAGTTGAAAGGAAGTACTAGATGGTTCTCTCCTGGCTTGAGATAAAACCTTCTTCCTGAACTCCTGATTCATGGACTCCACCATCCCATCCCATCACTATCTTTTTCCTCCAAATCTGAATCCTATTTATCTCTTTTCTTTTCTATCCTAAAGCCATTAACATCTCCTTCTTCACCAGCTTCTTCCCTGTGTATAAACAATGTCCAATCTTTTCTACATTAAAAGATAAAGTCTTCCACTGCTATCTGCCCAGCACTATGATCAGTTTCCTCCTCATCACTTCACTCTTCCAGCAAAGCTCTTTGTAAGTGCTGTCTCTATTGGTTGTCACTGTTTTCTTCTCATCGTCCTTTTCACCCTCTGCAATTTGGCTTCTGCGCTCCACTCCCTAGTACTTCATCCAGGGCACTTGGGCTGTCCTGATCATGTCCAACAATGACTCCCATATTGCCACATCCCAAAGAGACCTTCTGATCCTTACCTTACTGGACTTTATTGTTTCATTTCTGAACTATCAATCTCTCGTGTTTATATCCATACACTGTTCATTCTCCGTCTCCTTTGTGGATGCCTTTTCCTTATGGTTCTTGACATGTGTTCTGGAGTTTCATGCTGGCCTCATGGAGCTCACCACCTTTTATAATTCCCCCAGTAACCTCATCTGCATCATGGATTTAACCACTACTTCTTGATTAATAATTCTCAAATCTCTGTCTCTTTCTCTGACTTGTCCTCTGAGCCTCAGATTTGTACCAACTTCTTGTTGAGTCTAAATCCCCACAGGCACCTCAGATGTAATTTGTCCAAAACTGAGATTATCCTCCTACTCCTGTAAAGAGTCACCTGGTGTCCATGATAGAATCCTGGAAGGTATCACAAACTCCTCTCTTCATCTCTTTATGCCACAGGAAGTTAGTTCATCACTAAATTCTTCTATTTTTGTCATCTAAATATGTCTGTAATCTGTCCCCACTTCTCAATTTCTCCTATGCATATCCTTGTTTAAAGACCTTATTGTATTGCCTCCTACAGTAGTAATCTTCTAATTAGTCTCCCTGTCTTCAGTATTGCTGACCTCAAGTTAATCTTCTACAGACCTATCAGTGAAATGTATCCCAAACACAAATCTGACTGTTACAGATCCCACTTAAACTTATCAGTGGCTTTGCATCACCTCAAGGATAAAGTCCCATTTCTTCATATGGCATCCTTGACTCTCTAGGACATTTCACCCTCCATTGTACACTCTCTACCCTAGCCACACCCAAATCCTGGCAATTTCCTGCAAATGCCCATCTTCAGTTCTATGCTCCGACCCTTTGTTTACACCCCATTTGCCTAAAATGTCATGTCCCTACTGCCTTTTAAAGCGGGAAGACATCATACTCAGAAGTGAACTTCTCCTGAGAGGTATAATAGGAGAGCGAAAGACTATATACTTTGGAAATGGATCAAACTCTCTGCACCTTAGTTTCCACGTGTGTATCTATAAAAAAAATGAGGATTATAGATAAGGTTGTTGGATGGTGAGGCATGCCAGGGACAGGCACATATTAGATGCTTTCTGAATGGCAACAACTTCAGCTCAGGTTCAACTCATCTGAAGAGTCTCTTTTTATGTCCTCTCTGTCCTGCAGCTAATTTAATCATGCCAGCACTGTGCTCTCAGAATATTATTTTTTAACTCCCATAATCACAGTTATACTTGACGCTGACATTGTCCATCTGCTACACTAGCTATAACATTCTTTTGGGCAGAGATTACATCCTATTCCTCTTAATTCCCCCTACGTGATCAGCACCTCATGCATGGCTAGGCACACCATAGGCTGTGGGACAGATATAAGTTGGGCATCTGTTAGATGATTGAAAGAAAAACTATAAGGTCCAATGGCAAGAATATCTTTTCACTCATCTCTAACATGCATGTATTATCATTACGCTATCCTTGTGTTTTCTTTCCAGTTAAAATAATATCTAGGATGGTTTTAATTTTCTCAGATGAGGGAGCACAGTAAAGAGTTACTGAAAGAAAGAGGAACAGCAGAAAATATACAAGAGGAGGCTGCAGAAAATCTAGGTTATAAACCAGATCTGCCACTGAGTCAATATGTGGCCCTGAGCAAACCATTTACCCTCTCTAATCCCCAGATTTCATATCTATAAATTGAGGATAATTACATTTGTCCGAGTTTTGAGAGTTGGGAGAATCAAGTGAGACCTACAATGCATGTGAATGAGCTTTGTGGCATTTTTCAGCACCCTCATAATAGTCAGAAAACATTGTGCATTTGAGAGCCACAGTACTGGGCACACAGTAATAGTTGTATTAAACTAAATAGCAGGATATTTGATAATTTCTAAGTCACTGGCTTTTATGATACATTAAAAATTATATGCACTTGCATGCTGTGCATTAATTCTTTTACATAACGATTAAAAATGTAGCATCATGCTATGAAAAATTAAACTAAACTCAACACTGCAAGCATAATTGTAACTCTGATAGTATGTTAACAAGTCCACATTTGTACTTACCTCCCTGTGGAAAGAACTGCGAGTAAATCTCTTTGAAGGTTTCTTCATTAACAACACCACTGGGGCATTCCTAGGGAAAGTGGCAGAGAAGCAATATGAGCAAAGTGTTCATAAAACTGAATTTTTTTGCACATTTTGAAACAGAACTGTCTACCATGCAAAGCTGCACCAAGAAAGTTAACCATTCATCCATTATTACAAAGGGAATAAAGGCACACTATAAACTTATCTTTGTTCCAGTTCTCACAGGAAAAAAAAGTAGATGTAAATATCTTTGCATATTGAGTATCAAAGTAGATGTAATGTATTCGGAAACACAGTGCTGCTTTTAAGAACATGTATGTTTATTATAAATAAAGTAAAAGGAAATTGCATTATTTTTCACACAGCAAGCATGTTGCAAGATGTTTATAATATGGTCTTTGGTGAATCTTGGTTTTGTCCTCTCAAGGTTTTCTGAACCCACATAATCTTCGATTCAATGGCAGAATTACTCTATTGGCATCTCCAGTGGCTCAAGAAGCTTCAACCAGTAATAGATACTAATGCTTGTTAACAGGATGTCTAGACATACCCAGGACATGGTTTTGTAACAAGTGACCTTGAGTGAGATAGAACCCCATGATATTTTTGAACTTCCGGAAAGGAGAGTCTGCAAAGAAATGGCCTGGCCTGGGCTTAATAGATCCCCACCTTTGTCCCTGGGTCAACTTATCAAAGAATGATGGACATTGATCTTGGGAACTACACCCATGTTGGACAACTGACCTGGAGGGGCCACAGGGCAAGGTTAGCCCTCTGAGAGTGGTTTTGGCATTTTTGCTAAAAAAAAGAAAAAAAGAAACTGAAATCTAAAGTGTCAGAAGGGGGCTGCCTTGGTGCAGAATGTAAGGTTTGAGCAAGCAAATTGTCCCTCAATCTCTGGAAATTCCTCAATTTTTTGGAGTTATAAGAACCAGTGTGGTTAAGAATGTTAGGCATAGAGGCCCCCTGAGTGGTGGAGACTGACAATCACATGATAGCCCAGAACTGAATCACGTGAGATATTAACTGTACGGTGATCCCTTGTTATCCATGGGGCATTGCTTCCAGGACCACCGCAGATACCAAAATCCATGCACACTCAAGTCCCACACTTGGCACTGCAGAACCTGCAAATAAGAGAAGTTGGTCCTTCCTATCCTGTATCTTTGATCTGCATTTGGCTGTGGATGCTGAAGCTGCAAATTCAGAGGGGCGACTATATTTATTGACAAAAATCCACATATAAGTGGACCCACACACTTCCAACTAGTGTTCAAGAGTCAACTGTACATTGTAAGTGGAGAAGTGGTAAGCTCTGTTTAGTCTCTTTTAGTAGATTCTCATCAACAGTCCCATGTGATCAGAGCTCCCCTGACTCTAGTTGTCACAGCACTCCCACGCCACCTAATGTCCACCCAGGACTAAGTTCATTGGGGAAGGATGAATGGTGTGCTAACTCCCCAACAGGCCTGACTTTAGACATGAATATTATGTGTACTCTAAATTTGATACTGTTTCCAGCATCTCTATCAATCACCTATGGTAGTATTTAAAACATCACTTAACGTTTAAAATAACTGTTCCCTCACTAATAAACTTACTTTCTTAATTTGGTCTTTCTTTATTCCAATGAGTCAGTTACTCAACTGTAATGTGCTTCACCTGCAGAATTTTCTATTTTCTCATTTGTTGTTTTGAAAGGTAGGACCTTTGATACATAAACAATGTTAACTAACAGTTTCAAATGTGAATTTGTGTTTACAGAGCTTCTCAATATGGTTTTATCCCATTTGTTAATGATAATCAGCTTAGGTAGGCAAAATAGCTCCATTCACAGAGGCAGAACTGGAGGTGCTGAGTGGCAAAGCACTTTGTTACACACTAAGCCAGTGGGGAAGCTGGAATGTGGGCTTGGGACTCGTCAGGTCATGACAAGGTTTCGTATTAGATGACCCCTGTGGAAATAATGATGACCTCAAGGACCTAAGAGAATTGGAGTAAAGAAAAAAACAACCAAAAACAAATGAGCAAGCAAGCAAGCAAGTGAACTGTGATGGTTGATTTTATGTGTTTAACTTGTCTGGGCCATAGTGTCCAAGTGTTTGGTCAAGCATTATTCTGGATAGTTCTGTAAGGGTGTTTTTGGGATTTATTACATTGATGCAAAAGTAATTGCCGCTTTTGCTATTACTTTCAATACATTTAAGCTGGTAGACTTTAAGTAAAGCAGATTGCCCTCCATAATGTGAGGGGCCCTCATTGAATCAGTTTAAGGCCTGAACAGAACAAAGACGGACCTTCCCAGTGAAAGAGTGTTTTTCAGGCATCATCTGTAATATTGGCTTCCCCTGTTCACCAACACCCTGCCTTTGGACTTGAACTGTAACTGTTTTCTGAGGCTCCAGCTTGCCAGACCCCTTCATTAGATATCAAGCTGGCCAAGGCTCCACAAAGTGTGAGCCAATATCTTAATAAATCTCTTTATACTCACACATCCTATTAGTTCCGTTTCTCTGAAGGACCCTAATACATAAATGAATTAACAACCAATAGCTACAACTCCAAAAAGGAAAGAAGGTGGTATGTATACAGCCAGTCTCTCAAACATTTTGACTATCTAGCTGACACCAATGGACCCATTTTAAGACTAAACACTTTGCAGTTAGACCCTCTCACACGCGGAAATTGTGATTTATTGGCTATTTAATGCTAAGCCATTTGCTTGGGATAGTGAGGAGAGAGTAAATACCTGGCTCTCTGCCATCAGGTGGCAAACTTGTGCAAAGTTAGAGCTGGAAAGCTGCCTGGGAGTTAAAGTTGATGCTGATAAAGGAAGAGGACTGCAAGCAAAGGGACCTCTGCATCAACAAATTTATTAGCTGCCTTCAGTCTCTAGATACATTTGACAGATATAATGTGAAATGAATTTGTAAACTGACTATCTGATATGCATGTGTTTTATGTTTAATCACATATCTGTGTCAGAGGAAACCTTTTTTTCTGCCAAATGAAAACTGCTGGCCAAGTTTTCAGGGTGGAAAGTCTCACCAGATAAATTTGTTTTTATCCACCTTATATTCATTACATTAGTTTACATCTCTACAAACACATATTGTATGCCTATTATTCCAGGAGTCTTCTAGGAACTGGGACTGCTACAATAAACCAGTCAAAGGTCTTACCATCATGGAACCTTTATCCAACTAGAATAATAAAGACTGTCTTTGTTCAGGTTGCTTTAACAAAATTCCATAGACTAGGCAGCTTATAAACAATAGAAATTTATTTCTCATAGTACTGGAGGCTAGGAAGTGTAAGACCATAGGGTTAGCAGATTCAGTGCTTGATGAGGCCACATTCCTGGTTCATAGATGGCATCTTCTAGCTGTGTTCCCACATGGTGGAAGGGGTGAGCTAGCTCTGTGGGGTCTTTTACAAAAGGACACTCATCTCATTCATGAAGTCTCTGTCCACATGATCTAATCATCTCCCAAAGGCCCCACCAACTAATACTATCACATTGGGGGTTAGGATTTCAACATATGAGTTCTGAAGGGACACAAACATTCAGATCATAGCAAAGACCAAAAACTAGATAAATATTAAAAAATCAAATCCAAGAATGATCTTTTATTTATTCCCAGAGATTTTTTATTGAAACTAGTGCATTTTTTTAAACCTTCAGGTGAGAAAAGGATGCTAGTGATTTACAAGATGGTATACATTCTCTAACTTTTTCTTCACCTCTTTTGTGCAGTGATCTCTCCATAAAAGTGGTCTCTCTACTTCTCTATCAAGAATGAATTTGGCCAGGCTGCATGTGCAGCAAAGTGTAAACCATAAACAATGTGCTGTATTAGTTAACTCTTGCTGCTATAACAGTTAGGCCTTCAAATATCCCTTAATCAAAATGCTTGGGAACAGAAGTGTCTTGGATTTTAGATTTTTGGGGATTTGGAATATTCACATTACACTCAGCAGTTGTGTTAGTTCATTTTCACACTGCTGTAAAGAACTGCCCGAGTCTGGGTAATTTATAAAGGAAAGAGGTTAATTGACTCACAGGTCAGCATCCCTGGGGAGGCCTCAGGAAACTTACAATCATGATGGAAGGCAAAGGAGAAGGAAGGCACCTTCTTCACAAGGCAGCAAGAAGGAGAAGTGCTGAGTGAAAGGGAGGAGCCCCTTATAAAACCATCAGGCCTCGTGAGAAATCACCCACTATCACGAGAACAGCATGGGGGAAACTGCCTCCATGATTCAATTACTCCACCTGGTCCCTCCCTTGACACGTGGGGATTATGGGGATTACAATTCAAGATGAGATTTCGGTAGGGCACAAAGCATAACCATATCACCAGTTGAACATCCCTAACCTGAAAATCTGAAATACTCCAATGAGCATTTACTTTGAATGCCATCTTGTCCCTCAAAAAGTTTTGGATTTTACAGTATTTTGCTTTTTTGGATGAGGGATATTCAACCTGTATAACACATTTAAAAACCATGTAGTATATTTCTTATTCACATAACAATCTTGGGTGAGTGTACAGATCAATTGATGGTTCTTCTAGGGACAGAGGCTAATGAAGATTTGGTGACTTTAACATATGGTGCCAACAGTCTCTGTGACTGTGTCATCCAGAACGAGGAAAAGAACGCTGAAGACAGTACATGGAAGCTTTTTATGGGCCAGGTCTTAAAGTGGTATACATCATTTCTATTCTCATTTTTTGTTGTTAGAGATCACTTAATATGCCTACCCCAAACAAAATAAGAAGTCTGGTATGGCCAGGAAGAAGAAGAGAATGCAGATTTGGTAAAGAGTTTGGAATATCTATCCCTGTGGCATGTTTGAAAGATACTCCAAGTGTCTGTGTTCTGAAACAGTTCTCCCACTGATGCTTTATTTATTGATTTTTAGTTTTTATTTTTGTAAAGATGGGATCTCACTATGTTGCCCAGGCTGGATTTGAACTCCCTGCCACAAGCAATCCTGCCTTGGCCTCCCAAAGTGCTGGGATTACAGGTGTGAGCCCAGCCTCCCACTGATGTTGTAACACGAAGATTATCAAGTCATTTAGCAGTATAAGTTGTCTCCATTTCCCAGGTGTCATTTTTAAAGACTGTTTACTTGCTTCAAGTAAACAAGTACGATGAAGCTTAAATATCTGAGCATGAATTTTTTCATTAGATTTTTCTAAGGATCCAAGAAGCAGTAGGGTTCCCGGGTTTAGGAAAAATGAGAAATGCCTCACTCATCCATCTTCTGAGAATTTGCTGTAAGCTCCCCCTACTAACCCTTATGGTTCTGTATTCTATTTTCTAATGAAATTTTGTCTGATTATTAGCAAATGATTATTCCATGAAAATATGCCCTCTATAGAAAAAAAGTAAAGAAAATGAAAATCACCCATAATCTGACTGCTGTAAGAGTATATTGGTCATTTATCTAAACATATATACTGTAGAAATAAAGTTTTAATAAGACAAAATTATAGTATTTTATGTTCTTTAACTTTAGGAAATATTCTGAACATTTTTTACATCATGATTTTTAATGACTGTATAATAATGCATCCATTTAACTTACCATACTGTTGCATATTGAGGCGATTTTGGCATCATTGCACTACATAGGAATAATGATGTAATTAATATTCTATGCATCCATCTGTGACTGCACCTGTGGTTCCTTCTTTATGACTAATCCCAGAAGGAGAATCATAAGACCAACCAGTTTAAACCATTGAAAGCTCTTCCTATGCACTGTCATGGTGCGTTCCAGAAACGCTGCATCCATTTGTGCTGCCACCACTGCAACTTTCTGAGAAAGTCTCACCCCGAGAGGAGCTACCGACTAGAATCACATGGGAATTGGACACACACACACACACACACACACACACACACACACACACCCACCCACCCAAGAACAAACAGCAATAATTTGCTTCCCTCATGAATCCAATCGTCATTCTGAAAATTACCAGTGGACACTGAGGCGTTTGGACAGGTCCCTCCAAGGCATAAAGCAATTTGCCTGTTTTTCATGCAGACAGCGTTGCTGTGATGGCAGTCAGCCGGACCACATCACCACAATCACAACGGTTTATTGAGCATAAAATAAACAACTCCATTCTTTCTCATGCAGACCATTACTTTTAACATTTTCATCAACCCTGAAAGGTGGGTATTATTTAGACATGAGGACAATGAGCTTGGAGAGATGAAGTCACTTGTTTGAGTCACACAGGTTTTGACAGAGACATCTTTTTGCTCATTTATTCAATAAGCAGTTATTTAATGCCTTCTAAGTGTCAGCAAATAGTTCATATGCCTTTTACTATTCTGGGCACTGGGGATACAGGAATGAGTTTTTTAAATTCCATTTCTTTTTTGCTCTTGTGGAATATAACATTTAGTGGAATCAAACTCATAGCTCTGACTCCATGAATTGCAATGCTATCTTGCCTTCTGGATTATTACTTTTTCTTCTATTAGGACTGAAAACATAGTCTCCTGGAGAGTCATCTGTGGAAATCCTTCTTCTGGGAAGATGTACAAGGTGTGTTTGTACCCAGAGGCACCCATCACAGCTGCGTTGGAGAGAGGCATGTGCAAAGGGAAGCCATTTCAATCAAAATTGGGAGCACCGATTAAAATTTATTGTGTATTGTAGCTTGAGAGATTTGAGGAAAGCAATTTTTTTCTTTTCAGAAATCTTTGGTTTTAGTGCAACAAGAACCTCCCCACCTTCCTGTTTGCCACATACTCTTTACTGTTATTGTAAATGGCTAGACAGTAACGGGCTGAGGAAAATGTTCTGGCTTTTAGGACCAGGCAAATGAACTGCTCCATCCAGTATTTAGGAGCTGGAGGTCCCTGGTTCTGCTGGCTGGTATACTTATCTATGATGACCATTGCATTTCTTTTATTGCCTCTGAAACCCTTCACTGTGATATGATCACAACACAATAAAAGTGGAAAAACTTTTCTTGCAATGTAACTGCCATAGATTTGTCAGTTGGTGAAGAAACAGTCGCCTTTTGGGGCCTTACTGCTGTGTTCCCTGATGAGCCTTTTCAGTCCTCTCAGGCCATGTGGGGACGCATGTGAGGGTCAAGATTAGTTGTAGATATGCAATGAATACTATGCTAGTACTAATATCAATTCTAATAAGGCAGTATTACTAGTGTAATAATCAGCATAAAGTAATACTTTATTGGTATTGATATTTTTTAATTATTAATGTGATGACAATGATGATACTGATGATATTAAGCTAATACACATGAGCACTTTTTATGTTCCAACCCTTGCATTAATGTTTTACATGGATTATCTCATGGGAATAGAAAGATGTTAGTATTAACTCCATTTTACAAATGAATGAACTGTCTTAGAGAGGGGCCACTACATTCCCAAATTAGAAAATAGCAGATCTAATCTATAGATGACAGAATCAGGAAACTTGAGTGTTTAAAACAACTTTAGAGGCCAGGCATGGTGGGTCATGCCTGTAATCCCAGTACTTTGGGAGACCAAGGTGGGTGGATCACCTGAAATCAGGAGTTTGAGACCAGCTTGGACAACATGGTGAAACCCTGTCTCTACTAAAAATACAAAAATTAGCCAGGCGTGGTGGCACATGCCTATAATCCAAGCTACCCAGCAGGCTGAGGCAGGAGAATCACTCGAATCTGGGAGATGGAGGTTGCAGTGAGCCGAGGTCACGCCACTACACTCCAGCCTGGGTGACAGAGCAAAACTCCATCTCAAACAAACAAACAAACAAACATAAAGCAACTTTAGAGACAATTCAATTCAATGTCCTCATTTTGAAGGTGAGGGGATAGAGATTAAGGAGGTTATAGGAACTGACCATAGATACACAGGGGGCTGCTAAGCCTGACCTCGTGTCTAGGTTTCCTGAGGTCTAGGACTAAGCTTTGATACTGCAAATATCTTCGTGTCCATACAATAGCTGGTATTTTTTGTCAGGTACTATTATTTAGAGGAATCTAAATGCAGTGCTTATATTCTTGGGCTCTGGAGTTAAATAGAAGGCCTGGGTTGAACTCCTACTCTGCCACTTGGGAGCTGCTTCAGGCAAACTGTTTAATCTAAGTCTCATTGCTCACCTCTGTGAAATTGGGACAGGCATTGACCTCAGAGAGCTGCCATGAGAATGAATAAGATACGCATATTATGCTATTATCCTAGCCCTCTACCTTAAACATCATATTTGGTCATTTAATATTATCTGTTAGTACCATGGTAATAGTTTAGGATTTGGTAAGCAGAACTCCATCACGCAATGAGTCACTGTAACATCAATGCCAGTAGACCAAGGATAAATCATATTTATCAACGTGGTTGAATCTAGAATAACACAGGTCTGAAATGCAATCAGCTTATGAAGCAGATATGAATTATGCCTTCTATTCTAGTGTTATAAGTTGAATCACTCTATCTAATATCATCAGAATTTACCCTAAAAGAAAGGAATATTGTAATTGTAAATGATAGCAGAGGAGAATAAAGGCCACCATCATGGAAATAAATGTCAGTAGAAACCCAGGAGACTCTTATTTATTAATTTAAATGAAAGTTTTCCCCAGCAATGCTTACATGAGTATGTTTGAAATCATCATGGAAAGTGCTGGGAAGGGTGCTTTGGAGAAAGATCCATGTATGCATAGGAAATTGCTAAGAAACATATTTTGTGAGTGCTTCAAGAGTTCTTATACTTTCACCTCATAAGGAAACCTTTCAGCATTTCCTGGAAGGTTTTCAGAGCTCTGTTGAAATGCATGAGACATAGCTGCAGTGGTATGCAAATCACATGTATAATAACATCATATAATTATAATATTTTCCACTCCAATAATCTTTGCCCACTCTATTACTGAAATCTTCTCTTCCCCTAAATCATTCTGTTCTGATATGTGTCTTCTCCTCAAGATCAGAATTGTTATTAAACATTTAGAGACTTCTTCAAGATTAAAAAAAGAACTATAGTAAGACATTTCATAGGAAAAAACTAAACTAAAAGTGCTTGTGAAATAGTTATTTGGGGATCCTTTCGTGATACCTGTAATGCCACATCTCTTAAGCATCTGTATATTTCACCAACTCTCACACCCACCTCTGGTGCTAAGGAGAACATACAAGGTAGTCTGCTCAGTCTATCAGTTAAAATAGTATTTAGCATGTAGTATGACAATTCAGAGATTCTCTGGCATTCTATAAATTGTAGGAGAATTTTCAAAATTTAAATGACACAATTCTACAACCTGTGCTGCTGATACCACCAGATTCTGTGGACTTCTCTGTTCTCTTTAGAGTTAGTAAATACAGGGCAGGGACTAACTTTTACGATGTTTAGAATAGGGAATACTAAAAATATTTATGCTGAATGAATAAATCTTCAGTCAGTTCTTAGCTTTTAATAAATTAGAAAATGAATTTGCTCTGATAATGTCCTTCAAAACTTGGGCCTAAATTTTTAGAACTCCTAAGACCAAGACCAAGACAGTCATGGGGGTTCCGATATCCCCATGATTGCCCACAATGACTATGATCGCAGAAATTAAGGGGAGATGGCTAGGATCAAGAAAAACCACTTCTTATTTCAACATAAAAAGCTTAACATAGTCAAAAATTGGACTCTAAAAAGCTCATTTAAAAATTATAGGATTAACCTTTCAGTTTGCAAAGCAGAAAAGCTGATCATTAAGAACTAGAGCTGGCTATAAATTTCTGTTCTAATATGCCTAGGTGTTTGAACTCCTAGCAACTCATTTATTCCTTCTTAGTCTAAATGTTCTCATCTGATATAACAGGTAAGTAATACTAACATCACAGGTCAGCAAAAGAAATGCAAATTAAAATAGACAATGGATGAAAGAAACCCAACCAATTTTAAAAACTGAATATACTCAACACGTTGGGTATTTTCTTGTTTCCAAAATCTGCATTAATTACCTTTTCCATTTCCTGAACACACTTCTGGGGTCAAAGTGGTTAAATATGAACTGCAGATTAAAAAAGAAACAGCCAATGGTGGGAAAAGGCTGACCTAGATACTATCCTTGGAAAAGGAATGAGAGCTGGGTGACCAAGATTCAATTCAGCTGCAAGGATGTGGGCACATTCTGAGCCCCGCGAGTTCTCAGGGTCACCCAGGATGAAGCAGAAATCCAAGGTGCTAGGCAAAGTTTCTCTCCCCTTCTAGTTCTGCCCTCTAACCATATGGAAGAAGGAAATTACATGAGATTTACAGCCAAAGAAAAAAAAAACTGGCTCAAGTTTCAGCTCTACTACTAACGAAGAAATAATTGAAAAGTTCTGCTTCGAGTCTTAGTCTTTAAAAATGGAGGAAAAAATAGCATCTTATAGTAAAGAAATGAGAACTAATTGGCATTATGTATATAAAGATTCCAGCATAATACTGAACATTCTACAAATTTTACTTATTTTTACTATTATCTTTTCAAGTAACTTAAGTTGGTTCTGCAAAAAGAGATTTTCCAAATTTTGTAGGAAAAGGCTTCCTGGGATTGGGCCCAATCCCTGAATCTTTAGTGGAATGCATGTAGAACTGTTTGATTTAGGGAGACTTTTAAAAGGATTTTCCCAACTTTATCCCGAAGACAGTGTCCATTTTTGTAAGGGTCTTTTAAAAATTATGACGTAGTTAAATTCTATAGGCACCCAAAACCATTTAGTGGAAAAAAAAGACAATGGTGCCCTGGGAGAAAGCCTATGTATCAGTTTTCTATTGCTGCATAAAAAATTACCATAAACTTAGTAACTCTAAACAACACAAATTTATCATCTCACACTTCTGTGGGATAAAAGAGTCTGACATGGCTTAGCTGTGTCCTCTGCTCAGTCTCCCACTTAAACTGGCTGTGGTTCTCATCTGGGCCTTGCAGTCCTCCTCTTCCAAGCTCACCGAGGTTGTTGGTAGAATTCAGCTTCTGTGGTTGTAGGACCCAGGTCCCTGTAACCTTGTGGCTGTTTACTGGGGGCTTCTCTCTCAGCTTCATTCCATCTTCAAACCAGCAAAGCAAAGGCCTGTTGAGTCCTTCTCACACTCTGATTCTCTCTGACTTCCCCTTTGGTAAAGGACTCGTGTGATTAGATCAAGCCCACAAAGATCATCTCTGTATCTTAAGGTCAACTGCCCTGAGACTTTAATTATATCTGCAAAATCTTATCACAGTAGTACCTTGATTAGTATTTGATTGAATAACCAAGAGACAGGGATCTTGAGTGGCTGCATTTAGATATCTATTAAGACCTACCGCAGCCTGCTTCTTCTGAACATCAGTTCATTTTGGTTTTCATAGCAGTTTTTGTTTAACAACAGTCTTTTTTTTTTACAATTATACTCACAAGTGTATCCACCACAACTCGCAACTATATTTCTTGGCACCTGCCATAGTTTAATGCGATTTGAAAGGACTATATTCTGTCAAGGCTTTAGAATCAGCAGTGTAAAGACCAGCTGTGAGGCCGAAATTCAATATTTTTATGAGTGCTAAGAATAGTATCCCATATGCTGAGTGTTCCCCATCTAGAACATGTCTGCCTATATCCAGAGCAGAAATAAATTTTTTTAGATTTTACTAATTGATTAGATCACTTTCAAGTTGGCATGATATCAGCCTGATGATATTGACCAAAAAAAAAAAAAAAACAAAAATACCGAGTAAAGAATTCTACTTAAAGGAAACATGCAGTGTTTCAATCAGAAAGAATAAAATAAAATACAGCAGGTACTCCATATCATAGCTGCAGCATCCACAGATTCAACTAACTGTGGCTTGAGAATATTTGAAAAAATAAAAATTAAAAATAAATAAAAAATAAGGCAGGTACAGTGGCTCACACCTGTAATCCCAGCACTTTGGGAGGCTGAAGTGGGTGGATCACCTGAGGTCAGGAGTTGGAGACCAGCCTGGCCAACATGGCGAAACCCCGTCTCTACTAAAAATACAAAAAATTAGCCAGGCATGGTGGTGCATGCCTGTAGTCCTGGCTACTCGGGAGGCTGAGACAGAAGAATTGCTTGAGCCCGGAAGGCGGAGATTGCAGTGAGCTGAGATCATGCCATTGCACTCCAGCCTGGGAGACAGAGCAAGACTCCATCATCTCAATAAATAAATAAATAAACAAACAATATAAATGAAAAACAATACAGTATAACAACTATTTACACAGCATTTCCATTGTATTAGTTATTATAAGTAATCTAGAGATGATTTAAAGTACATGGGAGGATGTATAGATTGTATGTAAATACTACACCATTTCATATAACGAGACTTAAGTATCCCCAGATTTTGGTATCCATGGGGGGGCGAGTTCTGAACCCAGTCCCCCAAGAATACAGAGAGATAACTGTATGGAGATGATGGTATACACATACGTTCATCTATATATACATGGTTGTATAAAGCCTTTTTTTTCCCTGAAGATTTACAAGAATCTGTTCTCTCCCAGTCTGATTTCTATCACCTACTGAATTGGCTAGATTCTGGCCCCTTAATAACTTCATTTAGACTATCATTTCTGGACTCCTTATGTGAGATTACACATTTTCCTCATGTGTAAACAATTTTTTATTGATCTTTTTTGTTACTTATAGTCAAAAGCATTCTAACATAAGCTACAACCTTCTTGTCCTTGTATTATACCTTTCTACAGAAAGAGAAAAAAAAAATGAGTTGAGTTTACAAGTTGCTGACAAGTTTGGTGAAATGTCTGCTGGAGAAATGTCATCTATAGATTACGGTGGTGGGTGCGCATATGCAGGTCCAGATTTTTGGAGAATGTCTTTTAAAGTCTATCCAAAGACACTCTGAGAAAGCATAGGAATTGGGGGTGAATAAAACTCACTTTTTTTTTTCTTTTTTTTTTTTTTGAGACGGAGTCTCGTTCTGTCGCCCAGGCTGGAGTGCAGTGCTGCGATCTCGGCTCACCGCAAGCTCCGCCTCCTAGGTTCAAGTGATTCTCCCGCCTTGGCCTCCCGAGTAGCTGGGACTACAGGCACCCCCCACCAAGCTTGGCTAATTTTTTTGTATTTTTAGTAGAGATGGGGTTTCACTGTGTTAGCCAGGATGGTCTCGATCTCCTGACCTTGTGATCCACCCGGCTTGGCCTCCCAAAATGCTGGGATTACAGGCGTGAGCCACTGTGCCCAGCTGAATAAAACTAACTTTTAATGATCATTAGTGGTCTGCTGGGCACTGAGCCATGTGGTATAGGAGATACATGTTCTCATTAAATCCCTGAGAAGTGGAAGAGGTAGATGTTTTACCACACAATGTTTAAGAAATGAGCACAGGGAGGTTTAAAGAACTTTCCCAAGGTCAGTGGGACTGGGATTTGAACTTGAGTTTGACTACAAATCTTTCACATCTTCCTAAGCTTGAAAGGTGAGTGCACCTGCGAGGGGAAAAGTTAACTAAGGGGTAACTTTTATCCCTATGTCTTTCAATCCTATTAATCACTAAAACACAAAGTATTAGTCATTTGTTCAACATGTATTCATATACCAAGCACTTGACTACGCACAGGAGCATAATGGTGAATCAACAAGCATGGCCCTCATCCAAAGGAGCTTACTATGGAGGAAGCAGTCAGTATTCAAATACTGACATCAATAAATATCATATTGGAACCCTCAGGGCAAAACAGCATGAAAACTTGAATTGTTTTTTACAAATAAATTGAAATGTCCCAGGTGAGGGGATGGAGGACAGGACCTCAAGGTCTCTGGTCATCTGCTTTTGTGAGGCAGGTTCAGGACAGGTCAGATTCAGCTCTAAACACATTTTATTTTACATTTCTGGTCATCTGCTTTTGTGAGGCAGGTTCAGGACAGGTCAGATTCAGCTCTAAATACATTTTATTATACATTTTGTTCCCTTTTTTTTTTTTTTTTTCTTCCCAGAGTTTCACTCTTGCCTCTCAGGCTGGAATACAATGGCACTATCTCGGCTCACTGCAACCTCCACCTCCCAGGTTCAAGTGATTCTTCTGCCTCAGCCTCCCAAATAGCTGGGATTACAGGTGCCCGCCACCACGCCCGGCTAATTTTTGTATTTTTAGTGGAGACAAGGTTTCACCGTGCTAATCTCAAACTCCTGACCTCAGGTGATCCGTCTACTTCAGCCTCCCAAAGTGCTGGGATTACAGGTGTGCGCCACCACACCTGGCCCCTTTCCCTTTCTTATTGCTATTCTGAGAAAAGACTAGTTTGTCCCTCTTGCACAAATTTTTCTCTCAGTGAGCTACCATTTCCAGGAGTAGCCCTGAGTCTCTGAAGTTAAAAAAAAAAAAAAAAGAAGAAGAAAAAAAAGTTTAGTCTGCTTAATTAAGTTCTTGTTGCAAAACTTTCTTAGTTATTACTCTCAGTTGTAGCTTTTGGAATTTAACAGCCCCTCGCTTATGAGCCACTCATATCACTTACTAGCCTGGAACTTTGAATAAGTTACTAAACTTCTTCAAGCTGGATTTTATCATCACTCATTTATGCAGGACGTATTTTTGAAATTGCTGCAATTGTTGCAAATACTTGAGAAGTTTCTACCCTCCTTTGCCTTCTAGTGCTTCTTCAGAGGCTATGAAGGGAACAATTATCAAGGGTCACAGTAGCTGCCTAAAAGGAACCTGTGTCTAGTACTTCAATGCTTCCGAGCTCTCAAGTGGGACAGTAAAACCTCTGTCTCCTCCCCCTGCCAGGCAAGATGACCCAAAAGGAAACTCCCGGGCCTGTTGACTCTGAGCAAGCTGGGGCAGAAAGCTTCCGAGGGCTCTCTGGAGCTCAGATGGCGCTCAGGGTGAGCTGGACCAAACATTCTTAGGGTTGTATTATCATATTGAGGCACAAGGGGGCAGTAGTGTCCTCCATGATAGCTAGAAAAGCAATTTCCAGTTCTTTTTCTTTAGGGATTGTTCTTTTCCTAAGCTTGGTGCCTGTCTGGGTAAATTTCTTTCAAGAAGGCTATTTCCTTTTTATGAACGGTGACAGCCTCATTCCTACATTAGATAATTTAAAAAATTAACTATTTCTGGGAATGGGGCCCAGAGACTCTGATCTGCATTTTGGATATTACATTTGGAGTATGTCAGTCTGAATTCACAATCACTTTTTTGGCAGTTGGGCCACCCTTAATTTAGTCACCAAAAACTTGTAGATCTTAGAAAACAAGTAAGCAAGACAACACCACTAAAGTTCCAAAGCTTGAGTCTGAAAACTTTCTGAAATGGTTAAGTGTAGTGGGCTCTGGAGTCAAAGCAGCTTGAGCCTACTTTGTTGCTTAACAGGGAAACATTTTAAACCTTTAAGATGAAAATAATGATACTACCCTATCTGAAGGTTATTATGAGGCTTAAATAAAGATAACCAATGCACAATGTCTAGCGTTGTGCCTGGATGTATAAACACCCACTACACATTCCCCATGGAGGGAATTATTTCTACAATGATGCTCGTTCTGAACCTGTTAGCTTTTGTCACGTTTTCATGTAATGTGGGATATTATGTTTATCCTTGTTAAATACCATCTGCTTATTTAATTTCAGAGGATTTTTAGAATACCACACCAATCTTCCACTTTCTTAGTTATTACTCTCAGTTTTGTAGCTTTTGGAATCTAACAGCCCCTTCCTTAGGAGCCACTCGTCACTTACTAGCCTGGAACTTTGAATAAGTTACTAAACTTCTTCAAGCTGGATTTTATCATCATTAATTAATGCAGGACGTGTTTTTGAAAGCATATTATATGTCAGAGGGTGTAAGAAGAAATGGAGCTAAAACAATCAAGACAGATGAAGTCCCTCCTGGAGTTTGATGACTATCAGAGAAGTCACACATAAAACAAAGTTCTGTGTAAATAATCATTCAGTTACAGTTGCAATAAGTGCTACAAACCAAGTATGGAAGGTCTAATTTATAGGGAAGACTTCCCTGAGGATGTGACATTTAAAGAGGGACCTGAAGGATGAGTAAAATCTAGCAGAAGATGTTGCTGGGGAAGAGGCAAAGGAACACTGTATACAAAAACCTGTCATGTGATCAGTGACTAAAGAGACGGCAAATGTGCCTGGGGAGTGCAGTCTGAGACAAGGTTGGTTAATTTGGGGCCTGCTAGTTACATTAAGAATCAAGGTCTTCGCCATTCATAAGACAGGTATCATATACCTGTTTTTCAGAGCTCTGGAGAGAATTAAGACATGATTTACATCAAGTGCCCAGCACAATCCCAATCACATTCTAAATACTCAGCATCCCTCTCTTTTCTGTTTACTCTACCAGAGTTGAATTTTTACCTCTGGTTTATTACTTATTCAGTACATAATTATTTAGCATCTTTTGTGTATCAGGCTCTCTGTTGTAAACTGAACAAACAAAAGGGGAAAAGCAGACATGGCCTTGCCTGTATAGAATCTCTCCACTGATGAGCTATTATGTTTTTGTGCATATGAATTTACTTCTAGGGAACGATAGTTTCAACATATATGGGGATTAAAATCTTGGGCGCCTATCTCCAAAAATTAAAAGTAAATAAAAGCAAGCAAGCAAGCACACAGAATAAACTCACATTGCCATGGATTACAATGTAAATAACTCAAGATTATGAACTTGTATGTAGGAGTTACTTCTGCATGTTTCTTTGCTTTTGCTAATGATTAATAACGACGAGGCCAGGCCAGACACAGTGATTCATGCCTGTAATCCCAGCATTTTGGAAAAACAAGGCAGGAGGATTGCTTGAGGCCAGGAGTCCAAGGCCATCCTGGGCAATATAGTGAGACCCAGTCTCTTAAAAAAAAAAAAAAAATTAGCCAGGAGTGGTGACATACACCTTTTGTCCTAGCTACTCAGGAGGCTGAGGTGGGAGGACTACTTGAGCCCAAGAGTTTGAGGCTGCAGTGAGCTATGAGCTATGATTGCTGCTGCACTCTAGCCTGGGCAACAGAGAGAGACTCTGTCTTCAAAATAAATAATTAAAAAGAATAATGATGATTGTTTTTACAGTATATTCTTGCACATGGTACAGATGGTTAGAATAAATCTCTGTACTACTGAAAGTGCTAATAAGGTCTCCATTATATTATCTTAGGGGCTAAGAATCCTTCAGGAGGGCAGAAAGACTCCCAGCTATTAGATGTATCTAAACTCCATATGGCTATGTTTACCCTGAAACTGAGGCAGTCTGTTATTCCTTTCTGTTTACCTGTTTTAATACATTGCATATTTATCTATTTAATATATACAAATGTTGTCTTCTGACAAAGGTCCAGAAATTCCAGGCATATAAAAGAGCTTCAAATCCCAACAATTCCTCCACATTCACTTTTCATTTCCATCTGCACATTTTTCATTTTTAGAGCTCATGGATGGTCTAGACATTTATTTGCAAATATTATGAAGGTATTATTTCAATCAGCAAGGGATTCTCTTCAAAACTTATATGAGCTTATGATAACAATTCTTATTCTCTCTAGTGCGGCATAAAGCTAAAGGTTTTATGTTTTTGCCCCATAAGGAAGGAAAAACAATGCATGTTTTTGTTTTTTTCTAGTATCTCACAGATATTTTCATTTCCTGGTTTACCAGTTGTTAACCTTAATGCACCCCAGAAGGAGATTAATATTTGGATTTAAATCGTGGGAGCTCTACTTTCAGTTTCTTGTTATCTTTGCTGGGAGATGAGAAGTCTGGGGTGGTTTATTCCCTATATAACCTCTCAAAATTGTACTATAGACCAACATACTGAGTAAGATAAGGAGCAATCCCTCCAGTACTTACAATGCTCATATGAAAATAGATGATTTTCTGAAAGAATTAGAATGCTATATTTTATTAATTGTTTCTAGTTAGACTTTAATTCCAACAACTAATATGTCCTTCTTTAAGAATGATTTCCTTAATTCTACCATTAGGAAATTATTTAATTCTACCATAATTATGTTTTATTTTTTTCCATTTTATGCCACTGTGTCAGGCACTGTCCATTTTATGGCATATTTGTGTCAGCTAAACAAATCTAGCTCATCGGTTCAGAATCAACAATGAACCAAATATTATTGTAGATTATATGTTAATACATAGGAGCACAGTTATTACATGTATAACTATTTCTCCATTTTGTGACCATTATAGAGTAATTATGAATAGATGAAGGCATGATTACTTTAGATCAAAACACAGGCAAAAAAAAAATGGATCTTCTTTGGGGAAATGTTTTATGCTATAGACTGAAAGTGTGTGTGGCCTCCAAATTCATATGTTGAAACCTAATCTCCATTATGATCATATTAGGAGGCAGGGTCTTTGGGAGGTGTATTAGTCCATTCTCAGGCTGCTGTAAAGAACTGTCCAAGACTGGGTAATTTATAAAGGAAGAGGTTTAATTGACTCACAGTTCCACAGGGCTATTGACGCCTCAGAAAACTTATAATCATGGCAGAAAGGGAAGAAAACATGTCCTTCTTCACATGGCAGCAGAAAGGAGAAGTGCCAGGCAAAGGGGAAAAGCCCCTTATAAAACCATCAGCTCTTGTGAGAACTCACTCACTATCATGAGAATAGCATGGGGGCAACTGCCCCCGTGATTCAATTACCTCCCACCGGATCCTTCCCAGAACACATGGGGATTATGGGAACTAAAATTCAAGATGAGATTTGGGTAGGGACAGAAAGCCTAACTGTATCAGGAAGTGATTAGGTCATAAGACTGAAGTTTTTAATGAATAGAATTAATGTTCTTATAAAAGAGGCCCCAAAGAGCTGCTGTACCTCCTCCACCAAGCCCTAGTGACATAACGGAAATATGGTCTTCCATGAACCAGGAAGAGGGGGCTTTACCAGTCACCAAATCTGTCGGCACCTTGATCCTGGACTTCCCATCCTCCAGAAACATAAGAAATACATTTCTGTTGTCTATAAGCCACCCAGTTTATGGTAATTTGTGACAGTGGAGGTTGTAGATTACAGAAAAAAGGTACAGAGATGGATTAGTGCAGTTTATGACACCATGAAGTTTGAAGTTCCTGAGGGATATCCCAGAGAAGTTGGAAAACCAGTAATTAGAAAGGAGTTTGGAACTCAGGTCAGAAGTCTAAGCTTACAGCTATTGGTTTGTGCTCCTTTAGCATTATAGGTATAGAGATCTCCCAAGGAAAACACCTAGTGAAAAAATCAGGGAGCTGAATGCACAGCCTTGTGGGGAAGCTACATTTAAAAAACAGGAATGGGATGAGCAGTCCATGAAGAAGACCAGGAAAAAGTAGTCAGAGAGGTACAAGGAGAAGCTGTAGATTATATCAAAGGAACCAAGGAAGAAAAGACATTCAAGTAACTCAAGGCCTCCACTCCCAAACTCAGCAGAGACTTCAGTTAGGTCCAGAGAAGTCACAGGAGAAAGTGTTAGTAGCATAGACTCTGAAACAGGCTGTGTGGGCTTGAATCTAGTCTCCACTATTCACACTAGCTGTGTTTCTTAAATTCTTTGTGCAAGTTTATTAATTTATTTGTGCCTCACTTGCCTTATCTGTAAAATGGGACTAATAGTATACTTACCCCGTAGAGTTAATACAACCATAACATTGACCAATATTTGTAGAACCTTAAATTCTTAACTCATACTTACAATTAAATATATTTATTGAATTTCAATCAAGCAATTCGTAGATGTCAAGATTGGAAACTATTCAGTGGATTTGCAAATGAAATGTAGTTTTGACAAACACACAAATCAGTACAAGGAAAACTGGGGAAATCTGAATAAGATCAGTGGATTACATCAATGTGAGTAACCTGATTTAATATTGTACTACAGCTTTACAAGATGATACTACTGGGGGAAACGGTACCTGGTGACCTCCTTAGACTATTTCTTACTATTGCCTGACAATCTATTGTTATCTCAAAATAACAAGTTTAATTTAAAAATATTGGCTGCCATGGAAAATAAAGGTGGTCTTGACCTATGAAAGAACAATTTAAATGACATGATAGAGGCAGAAGCCAAGAGTTAAGAAATAAATGCAGATGAGGGCTTATATAGACTGAACTTAGACAACTCTTTTAGGAATTTTATATAAGAGTACAAGAATGAGATTTGCCAATAGTTAGAGAGAGCTGTGTGTGCATGTAAAAGTTGTTGTTATTGCTGATTTGGAATGAGTATGTCTTCTTATGCATTTTTTAAGGGTGAATGAGACTTGACTAGCATTATAAGATGTAAGGAGGCAGCTAGGAAAAGAGACAGGGAGGAGGAGGAAGGGAGGGAGGCAGATAAATTATAGATATAAAGAGGAATCAAGATATCATAGGAAGAGGGATTGAAAACACTAGGGAAATGGAACATTCTTTTCTTTTATACTGGAAGAATAAGTCAGCAAATAAATACCAAACAGGTGCCAGCTATACAATGGACTTCGTTCTAGGAGTTAAGCATGTGGTTTTGATTGAATAAGACAGATCAAATTCCTCTGTCCTGTGAGAAAATGAGACAGTTCTGTAGGTACATTTACTGCTGGAATCAGAAGAGCTGTAAGGATGTATAGGCATGTTACTGTAAATAGATGAGGAGACACTAGATCATGAAAAAGAGACAAGATTATCAAGCTGAGTGTAAAAATTGCTAATTAGTAGTGACTCTCATATCTGGATTTTTGTTCGTTTTTCCCCACAAGTAGTAGAGAAGTGGAAGACAAATCATTGTCTGACCCCAGAGTTTGGTGACCCCAGAGCCATATAGGTATGTGACAGGCTGGAAACTGGCTTCTCAGAATATACTGGTACCCTAATCTCTGGAACCTACCTTACAAGTCCCCCCTCCCCCACAGCCCCATACACAAAAAAAGAAATGAAAACAAAACAAAAATTTGCAGGTATAATTAGTTTAAGGATCTTTATAAGGAGAGATTATCCTGGATTATCCAAGTGGGCCCTTCAGGCCATCGCAATTGTCCTTACAGGAGAGAGGCAGAGAGATGTGACATACATACAGAGGAGGAAGGGATATGATGATGGAGCAGAGAGACATTTGAAGATGTTGACCTTGAAAATTACAGTGGTGCAGCCACAAGCCAAGGAATGGTGACAGCTGCTGGAAGAGGAAGGAAAAGATTCTCCCGCAGAATTTCTCAAGGGAGCATGGCCCTGCTAACACCTTGATTTTGGCTCAGTGATATTAATTTCAGACTTTTGACCTCTAGACTGTGAGAGAGTAAATTTTTGTTGTTTTAAGCCTTGCAGTTTGTAGTATGTTGCTACAGCTGCATTAGGAAACTAACACAGGCATGATCGTAGGACATGGATAAGGAAGTAGGGATGTTCAAGGGTATTTCAGGAAATCAACCATATAGTGCAGATTAGTATGGAACTTGTGAGACTAAGAAGGGCTGGTGATCCCAAAGGTCTTGCTTGCAGAATCAGTGAGCAGAATGTAGTGAGATTGAGGGCTTAAGACAGTTGAATGGATATAAGGTTGTGGTCAAAACGGTGAGACCATCATTTAGGATGTCAGGAATTAAGTAGTTTCAGGTAATAAAAAAGTCCAAGTGATATCCATCAGAGTGAAAAGTGGAATGGAAAAGAAAATAATGGCATTTAAAGAGTCAAAAAACACTGAAGCTCAGGTGAGTGGCTGGTAGGCAGGTCAATTCCATGGATATTACTGTCAAGCCAATGAACAAAGATTTTAAAGTCAGTGATCAAAGTCTGGAATGAATATGATACAGAAACTCTGCCAGTAATAACATGAGATGCCCTGATTCTGGTTCTCTGTGGCTCAGCTCTGTTAGACAATTTTCTTGCTTTAGGAACTGCCAATACTCCATTTAACATGATGCTGGTGAGGCTCTCAATCCCATTTCTATGGGCCACAGGGCTAGGTCAAATGATGCAGGCTTTTCCAGGAACAGTTCTCCATCCCCCAGGCCAAAATGATTGGTTCAGTGTCATGTGACTAAAACTAGTTCCTGCCTTGCTGGAGTTATTAGCATAGAGAAAAGGTGAGTAAAAGAGACAGCATCCTGATACACTGTTGGAGCCTCGATCCAGCCATGCCTGATGCTGTAAGTATTCCTATCTTAGGTATGTGAGTCAATAAACCTTTAACTTAAGATACTTTGAATGGGTTTTTGTTACATGTACTCAAAAATATCCTAATTTATACCAGAATGGTATCATTTTCTTGCTCCTTGTTCTTTTTTAAATTTTATTTTAATATTATTATACTTTAAGTTTTAGGGTACATGTGCACAATGTGCAGGTTAGTTACATATGTATACATGTGCCATGCTGGTGTGCTGCACCCATTAACTCGTCATTTAGCATTAGGTGTATCTCCTAATGCTATCCCTCCCTCCTCCCTCCACCCCACAACAGTCCCCAGAGTGTGATGTTCCCCTTCCTGTGTCCATGTGTTCTCATTGTTCAATTCCCACCTATGAGTGAGAATATGCAGTGTTGGGTTTTTTGTCCTTGTGATAGTTTACTGAGAATGATGATTTCCAATTTCATCCATGCCCCTAAAGGGACATGAACTCATCATTTTTTATGGCTGCATAGTATTCCACGGTGTATATGTGCCACATTTTCTTAATCCAGTCTATCATTGTTGGACATTTGAGTTGGTTCCAAGTCTTTGCTGTTGTGAATAGTGCTGCAATAAACATATGTGTGCATGTGTCTTTATAGCAGCATGATTTATAGCCCTTTGGGTATATACCCAGTAATAGGATGGCTGGGTCAAATGGTATTTCTAGTTCTAGATCCCTGAGGAATCACCACACTGACTTCCACAATGGCTGAACTAGTTTACAGTCCCACCAACAGTGTAAAAGTGTTCCTATTTCTCCACATCCTCTCCAGCACCTGTTGTTTCCTGACTTTTTAATGATTGCCATTCTAACTGGTGTGAGACGGTATCTCATTGTGGTTTTGATTTGCATTTCTCTGGTGGTCAGTGATGGTGAGCCTTTTTTCATGTGTTTTTTGGCTGCATAAATGTCTTCTTTGGAGAAGTGTCTGTTCATGTCCTTTGCCCACTTTTTGGTGGGGTTGTTTGTTTTTTTCTTGTAAATTTGTTTGAGTTCATTGTAGATTCTGGATATTAGCCCTTTGCCAGATGAGTAGGTTGCAAAAATTTTCTCCCATTTTGTAGGTTGCCTGTTCACTCTGATGGTAGTTTCTTTTGCTGTGCAGAAGCTCTTTAGTTTAATTAGATCCCATTTGTCAATTTTGGCTTTTGTTGCCATTGCTTTTGGTGTTTTAGACATGAAGTCCTTGCCCATGCCTATGTCCTGAATGGTAATGCCTAGGTTTTCTTCTAGGGTTTTTATGGTTTTAGGTCTAACGTTTAAGTCTTTAATCCATCTTGAATTAATTTTTGTATAAGGTGTAAGGAAGGGATCCAGTTTCAGCTTTCTATATATGGCTAGCCAGTTTTCCCAGCACCATTTATTAAATAGGGAATCCTTTCCCCATTGCTTGTTTTTTTCAGGTTTGTCAAAGACCAGTTAGTTGTAGATATGCAGCATTATTTCTGAGGGCTCTGTTCTGTTCCATTGATCTATATCTCTGTTTTGGTACCAGTACCATGCTGTTTTGGTTACTGTAGCCTTGTAGTATAGTTTGAAGTCAGGTAGCGTGATGCCTCCACTTTGTTCTTTTGGCTTAGAATTGACTTGGTGATGCGGGCTCTTTTTTGGTTCCATATGAACTTTATAGTAGTTTTTTCCAATTCTGTGAAGAAAGTCATTTGTAACTTGAAAAGAGATAAGAATCAAATAGACACAATAAAAAATGATAAAGGGGATATCACCACCGATCCCACAGAAATACAAACTACCATCAGAGAATACTACAAACACCTCTACGCAAATAAACTAGAAAATCTAGAAGAAACGGATAAATTCCTCGACACATACACCCTCCCAAGACTAAACCAGGAAGAAGTTGAATCTCTGAATAGACCAATAACAGGCTCTGAAATTGTGGCAATAATCAATAGCTTACCAACCAAAAAGAGTCCAGGACCAGATGGATTCACAGCCGAATTCTACCAGAGGTACAAGGAGGAACTGATACCATTCCTTCTGAAACTATTCCGATCAATAGAAAAAGAGGGAATCCTCCCTAACTCATTTTATGAGGCCAGCATCATCCTGATACCAAAGCTGGGCAGAGACACAATCAAAAAAGAGAATTTTAGACCAATATCCTTGATGAACATTGATGCAAAAATCCTCAGTAAAATACCGAAAGGCACTTCTACATGGCAACAGCAAGAGAAAATGAGGAAAATGCAAAAGCAGAAACCCCTGATAAAACTGTCAGATCTTGTGAGACTTATTCACTACCACGAGAACAATATGGGGGACAACACCCATTATTTAAATTAGCTCCCACTGGGTCCCTCCCACAACACATGGAAATTATGGGAGTACAATTCAAGATGAGATTTGGGTGGGGACACAGAGCCATAGAATATCAGTTGGTAACACACTGAACTAGGGCTCTACCATTAAGTAAGCACACAGAAATACAAAGTTCGAATAAGGATAAACAGGGAATATAAAAACTATTCTGCTTAATAGGAATTCAGATACCTCTTAATTTTTTTATATTATCTGCTAATTAAGAGTGAGTGATATTATTGGGAAACCATAAAGGATCCATTTCATCAGCACTGTTTTTTGTTTGGATGGTTGTTCGTTTTGAGCCCTTACATATGTCTGGCACTGGGTAGGCTCTGAGAATAGAATGGAAAAATGGCAGGCCTAGTTCCTGCCCCTACCCTTTGGTTCCTGTCAGGGTATTCTCCGAGGCATCACAGGGTTTATCCAGTTCACTCTTTAGTAAATGATAAAACTCACATTCAAACACTAGTGTCCTAAAACAATGTAAGTCTCTCTCTCCTAAATGAGCTCATTATTTTTGTTTTAGCCACCTCAGAGTAGAGTTTCTAATTCCTATCTAGCTTGCTGTTCAAATAACTGATAATTACTCCCAGAACATTAGTTTGCTTGTTCTGGCACATCACATTTGAGTGCCTCGTTTTTAATATAAGGCAAACTGAGGCAAAGGATGTTAAATGATCTTCACAGAGCAAGAGAGGCCACTTTTCACCCTCAGCCTAGTGTTTATTTGACTAAACCACACCGTGAAAGATAACAATCTATGAAGACAAAAATTACAAGGTTTAAAATCCTCTTTCCTTCTTCCTCAGACAACTGGGAAATAATATTCTTTAATAAGGTTGTGGTTATTGGACTAGCACAATAGCCAAATTCAGGATGACATTTTTTCTTAAAGGTTGGGACTTTCATTCTGGAAGTACTTTTAACTATTAAAGATTCCTCTTTCCTTGCCCCCCTCATTTTTCCGACATTCCCTCCTTTTTTTCTTGTATTATTTCATTACACAAATGATCATTTATTCCACACAAAGTTATGGAATATGTAGGGTGGGTATGCTGGATGCAAGGGATATAAAATTGGCACAGCATCTTTCTTGCTGTCAGTTGGCTCACAATTGAGTGGAAAGCAAAGATGCATTCAGTGAATCATTATGAAACACTGTGATGTGTGCTTATGGTTCATCACAGAAGGAGTTTTGGATCCTTACTGGGAAGAGGAGAATTAAGAGCTGGGTGACTACGAAAGATTTGTAGGGGAGAAAATGGCTGGAGAGATTTTGAAATAAGGGAAGGGCATTCCCCCATTCCAGCATGCAGAACTACCACTTGCAAAGGCAAATACGATTTTCTGCAGATCCTCCCCTAACCCCACCCCAGAATCTGGGGATATATATCATTGGGAAGAGATACAGTTTAATAGAGAGGAAACACTGTTGGACCACTCTCCCAACACCTGCTTCTCAAATGTGAGGCAGGGCTAGCAAAGCATCCCACATCAAGAGAGGATTAGGATGGGGGAAGAGGTAGAAGTCAGACAGGAAGAATGTGAAAGACAAGTACCAGTCCATGAGGCTGGACTGGTAGGTAGGACCAATTCTTAATTTTCTAAATGCATGCCACTTTCCCTACAGATCAATGACTGCTAGCACTTCCCTACTTGCTTTTCTTTGGCTTTTTTCTCATTTTGCTACTGCATGCTTCTTTGACTACTGCTGTCAACCTTGGGAATGGATTGATGACACGCTTGCTTCTCAAACAGCTCTGCAGATACCACTTAGGAAGCTGGTGTTCATGTTCTCAGACTGAGGAGGAGCAGTGTCCAAAATCAGTTATCTGGAATGGTGTGTGCTGATCCACCTAGCAATGAAATCAGATCTTTGGAGCTTGTTTGATAACATGTACATTGCTCAAGATACCCTGGTTCTAAGATCAGTGACGCTATTTCAGAGCACAATGGAGACAATACATTTTACATTTATTTAACGTGAATTTTGGAAGAATTTGATTAAAAATGCCACCTTTGGCTTTTTTTAATAAAGAAAATCACAACAAAGGATAGAAAGTAATTAATTATTTTTAAAACTGGTTAACCATATACAAAAATCAACTCAAGATGCATTAAAGACTGACATTGTAAGTCCCCAATCTATAAAACTCCTAAGACCTTGGTGGGAGGATCTCCATTTCTTGGTGGGAATGTAACTTGGTGCAGCCACTGTGGAAAGAAACTTGGAGATTTCTCAAAGGACTAAAAACAGAATTACAATTTGACCCAGGAATACCATTACTGGGTATGTACCCAGAGGAAAATAAATCGTTCTACTAAAAAGACACACGCACTCATACATTTATCGCAGCACTACTCACAATAGCAAAGGCATGGAATCAACCTAGGTACTTATCAATGGTGAATTGGGTAAAAATGTACATATACAGCATGCAGTATTCACAGCCATAAAAAGGAATGGAATCATGTCCTTTGCAGGAACATGGATGCAGCTGGAGGACATTATCCTAAGTAAACTGACACAGGAACAGAAAACCAAATACTGCATGTGCTCACTTATACAAGAGAGCTAAGCCTTGGGAACAAATGGACATAAAGATGAGAACAAGAGACACTAGGACTCCAAAAGAAGGAGGGAGAAAAGAGGACAAGGACTGAAAAACTTTCTGTTGAGTACTATGCTCAGTGTCTAGGTGTTGGGATCAATAGAAGCCTAAACCTCAGCAACACGCAATTACACCCTTGCAACAAATCTGCACATGTACCCCCTGAATCTAAAATAAAAATAAAAGCCAAAAAGGAAAGTAATTACTGATTTTAAATTTTATTATAGTCCTCTATATTTTTCCATATTTCTATAATGAGCATAGTGTTGTAGATAGAAACTTTATTAGAAAAAGAAGAAAATCATCACAACCATCAACAAACTTACCTGGGTAATTTCTATCCTGTTCCCTTATGAAAGTTGCAAAAATAAAAAAGACTATTTCTTGCTCATCTAGAATGTATGCTGTGCTTTATAATACATATGGCCACTTCCAATTTCTTGCAAGTGTTTTTTTAGACTCTGGGAATATAGTGGATGAGTTGAGAGAAAAGCTACCATTTGTTAAAGAGAAAACAGTATTAGACTACAAATTGGGGTAGGATACAGTTCTTTATCTTTCTTTTATCGATGATATAGCCTTGAACAACTCCCTTACCATCATAGCATCTGTTTTGTCAACACAAGATGGGCCCAATAAAGTATCTCCCATCTGCCAGACAGGATGACTGGAAAGAAGTATAAATATTTTGTAAGCTGTAAGGTGCTCTATCTTTGTAAGTTGTTTTTGAGGTGATTATTCTTAGTAATAAATAAAATACTGCTTAGAAACTCAATGTGGGCAGTCTTGGTCTAGGGACCTACTTATTGTGCAATTGGCAAAGGGGCCCTTCTGAGATGATGCATAGGCAGACAGTTTAGATACACATAACTAGAAATGGTCAAACTGTAGTATCTGTCCTTTCCCACCTTTTACATCTCAAAAAGCAGTTTTCATGTTTCATAATAAGGGCTTTTACATCTATAAATTCCCTTTCAAATGCCTACATCTCTCAACAAATTTGCTACCACCACAATTTATTTTTTAGATGGTTTTATTCAGATGAAAATAGTTTATTTGAGCACTTTGGAGTTGCTGTTTGAGAATGCTATATGAGTATTAAATACTGTATTATATTTCTGATGCTCTTTAAAGACTTTCTTTTCTGCCTGCAATTTAATTTTGTTTTTAGAGGTTTTTTTCTCTTCCTCTTCTCATATTGATTTTATTTTTGGCACTATTAAAAAGTGCTCAATTAACAACCTTTTTGGAATGAATCTAACTAAGTCTGTATCTCTATGTATATGCATATTTTTAAGTGCATTAACTTTTAGTATAAGACTTATGTAATGATTAATTTGCTCCTCAAATTCTAATTCTTATTGAATCAATAACCATTGTTCACAATTTTAAGTACATTTTATTGATTTTTGAACATTTAGGTCATTAGTAGTGAGATCAATGTTAGCCATAATTCACCTTTAAATTTCCAATGTTCAGGTTACTAAAAATCATTTGCTTTTATTTCCAGCATAATTTATTTTTAATTGAAATTCTTACTTGTGATTATTTTTCTTTTTAAAGCAACCATGTCTTCTTTATAACTGTCTGAGTGTCCAATTACATTTTCTTACTTATGAAGGTTTTTAATATCTAATCATATCTTACATAATCAGTGGGCTATTGTGTAAAATAATAGTTCTTTTTCTCCTTTATAGGGATTTTACTACACACTTCCTTCCTCCCTATTTTTTTCTTTCCTGAACACCTTTCACCTGGTATTGTGATAGTTCATTTACTTGTATGTATTGCTCACTAGATGGTAAACTCTGCGGGGAAAGGAATTTTTTTGCATATCATGTTTACTACATTATTCCTGCATTTAGCATATGCCTAACAAATAGTAGTCTAGCAAGTATTTTAAATGAATTAATTAAGGAACTGTAAACTACAAGACACCAAGGAACAGATGTTCAAATAAATACATAAAGATATAATCTACACGACAATGAAAAGGTTATGTTAAAAGTAAAACCCTGAAGTGCATTAGAATAAATATTTAAAAATACTATCCAGGACATATAACAATTGCTATTTTTCTATTTAATGAGGTATATTTTGGATCCCAGTCAGCAAACAACTCTCTCTACCAAAAGGAGCTGACTGTAGCCCAGCCTATCTTTGCAGTTCATGGCAGAAGATGAGCAGAGAACACACATGGCTCAGGTCCAGAGTTAGCTCAGAGAAAATAGAAAGAAAATCCAATCTCAGCACAGTAAACATGTAGGAATTCAGCATCTCATAGAGGTTACTGAAAGCAAAGAATCAAAAATAATAAATGGTTATAAATAGTCCATGCTCTCAGAGAACTTTGAGTGCATAAACAAAACCTATAAATCTTAAACAAATGAAAATAAGGCTCTGGTTAATGAAACAAAACAAAACAGAAATGGCCTAGTGTAATTGTTAAGAAGAGGAGAAAAACATACCCCAAAGAATTCAGTATGTAGTTGGTGAATTCTGAGCAAACAAAAATGGAAAAGTACACCTTCTCAGCCACACAAAAGAAAAGACTTCTAAGGATTTAAATTAAGAGTATCACAGTGAGGAGGAAGGAGGAGTTGATTATTGGGCAAAATATTTTGCCTCTATCAAGGCTTGAGCTCATGAATAAAAGGTGTGCGAGGCCTCCTTCCATAGTGTGCATTCAGTCCTTCTCAAATAATCCATTCATTTCCACATTAAATTCTCAAGTAAAGAAATCAATCAAACAAAAAGAAACCTCCCACATGTGTTATTATAGTTTCTACCTGGACTATGTGGACAGGTCCTGTCTGTCTATAGCAGTTGCAATGCTATTGCCCAGAGTGGAAAAAAAGAAAAAGAAAAGGAGCTTCCCATAAGGTTTATTTCTTCATGTTAAAAACTCTTTTGCTAAAACCCTACCACACTAGCTTAGGAATCACATTTTTAGTAAATGTCACCAACATTTTAAAAATTTGGGGCCATTTTTATCCTCTAAGAAATCTCGAAGAGATCCAGAATTCATGTATTTAAAATTTGTCTCAGATAACAAATAAAAGAAAAATAAAGAAAATGAACAGCTTCACAGAAAAAAAAAGAAAGTTATTCCAGGTAAAGCCAAAACAATACAACTTTCTAAAAATAATATAGAAAAACAGCTTTATGACTTGAAAATAACACTAGCCATTAGTTATTAGTATTAGATTGCAAAAATAGCTACAAATGTCTCTCCTTCCTGGATCTATGCCCTTGGGCAGTCCACTTCCATATCTATGCTGGGCTTGGCCATGTGCCTGTCTTTGACCAATCACAAAATTGCTGCAATCAAAGGCCTCGAAACCACTAGGTAATTGAGGCTTGCCCTCTTTTGCTGTTCTCAGGACATACGCCATATGAAAAAGCACAGGTTAGTTTTCCTGGCTGCCAACCTGCCAACTATTAGATATTTATGAGACATCATCCTAGATCATCCAGGCTCCAGCTGATGTAGCTCAGATATTAGCTGAGCCATCAAAAGCAGAACTGTAAATCATGAGCTAAATCAATATTTGTTGTATTTAGTTCGTATATATGGGAAGGGTTTGTTACACAGGAAAAGCTAACTTTGTAGAAATTGGTACCTAGAAACGGGGTGCTATTATAACAAAACTTAAAATACAGTTATGTATCACTTAATGATGGAGATACTTTCTGAGAAATAGGCCATTAGGTGACTTCCATTTTGTGCAAATATCAGAAAGTATACTTACACAAACCTAGATAGTACACCGTACTACACATCTAGGCTATATGGTATAGCCTTTTGCTTCTAGACTGCAAACTCGTACTGCATGTAACTGTAACTGAATATTGTAGGTAGTTGTCCCAAAATGGTAAGTATTTGTGTATTTATACATATCTAAACATAGGAAAAGTACAATAAAAATGTGATATAAACAATAAAAAATGGTACCCTTGCACTTACCATGAATGGGAATTGCTCTGGGTGAATCAACAAATGAATAGTGAGTGAATGTGAAGGCCTGGGACATTGCTGTACACTACTGTAGACTTTATAAGTAGGCTACCCCAAATTTATTTAAAAAATATATATCTTCAATAATTAATTAGGTTACTGTGACTTTTCAAACTTTACAAACATTTTAATTTTTAAAAGCATTTAAACTCTTCTGTAATAACACAGCTTAAAACACATTGTACAGTTGTACAAAAATATTTTCTTTTCTCATTTTATAAGCTTTCTTAATTTTTAATTTTTTTTTTTTTACTTTTTAAACTTTTTTGTTAAAAACCATAACATAAACACCCTCACTGGCCTAGGCCTACACAGAATCAGGATCCCTATTATGACTGTCTTCCACTTCCACATCTTGTCCCACTGTAAGACCTTCTAGGGCAATAACTTATTCAAAAGAAGTTGACAAAGCCATAAGAAAACTGATTTAGCTGGCTGGAAAAAGGGAAAAATGGTCACCTGCAGTAACTTGGAGAACAGAAAACATATCAAATGAACCTACAGACCTTGACAAGTTGGTTTGTAGGCAGAATTTTCCAAGTGCCATTTGGATTATTTTGTTGCCTAAGATAAAGGAAGAAAAGAGAGAGAGAGAGATTAGCCAAAGAAAGATGGCTTATTTTGCAAGTAGAACTCAAAGAGAATAAGAAGGGACAAGAACTTGCTAGGTTGGAAAATAAATCTATTGCTCATCCCCAATCTTCTGTTTCGAAAATATTCTAAAATAAAGTATGTTCTGGGGTCAGATAAAAAGACATGTTATATACACAAGGCAAACTATAAAGATGACATTAGTTTTTTCATCATAAATAATGCAAGTTAGAAGACAATAGAACAAAATCTTTCCAAATACTGAAAGAATAAAAATATCAAACTAAAATTGCTTATCCAGTAAAGATATATTTCAAAAACAAAGACAAAATAGACATTTTTAGATGTCAACAGCTGAAAGACATAACTTACTACAAGAAATGTTGAAGAAAGTCATTCAAGCAGCAGAAAACTGATGTCAGTAGAAGCCTAGTTCTACACAAAGAATGAAGAGCAATGAGAGTAGTAATTACATGAGTAAATAAAATATTTGTCTTTATTATTTAAATATCCTTAAGAGATAACCAATTATTTAAAGCAAAAATAATGATGATTTGAGTTTTTACCATATATAAACATAAAATGTGTGAAACCAATCATACAGAAACCAGGAACAAAGAAATGGAAGTATACTGTTGTAAGATATTTTTATTGCACATGAAGAAATATAATATCATTTAATGACAGACTGTGAAAAGTTAAAGATGTTTGCTATAAACCCTAAAGCAACCACTAAAATAAAACAATCAAACTTTATAATTAATGTGATGCTTAAGTTTATATGTTAACTTGGCTGGGACATAATATCTAGATATTTGGTCATACTCTATTCTAGCTGTTCTCTGAAGGTATTCTTGAATGGGATTAACACCTAAATCTTTGAGTACAGTAGATTGCCTTCCATAATATGAGAGTTCATCCAATCAATTTAAAGCCTTAAGAAACAGATTGACCTCTCCTGAGAGAGAAGAAATTCTGCCATAAACTGTCTTTGGATGTGAACCACAACTATTGCCTGGGTCTTCACCCCACCAGCCTACCCTGCCCATATTGCACCTACTAATCTCACAGACATGTAAATCAGTTCCTTAAAATAAACTTCTATATATACATCTATACACGTTATTGATTACTTCTCTGGAGAAGGCTGACTAATACAACTAATAAAAATCAAGATAGAAGCTGGGTGCAATGGCTCACGCCTATAATCCCAGCACTTTGAGAAGCTAAGGCAGGCGGATCATCTGAAGTCAGGAGTTTGAGACCAGCCTGGCCAACATGGTGAAACCCTGTTTCTACTAAAAATACAAAAATTAGCCGAGTGTGGTGGAGGGCACCTGTAATCCCAGCTACTTGGGAGGCTGAGGCAGGAGAATTGCTTGAACCCAGGGGCGGAGGTTGCAGTGAGCCGAGATTGCACTCCAGCCTGGGCAACAGAACAAGACTCCATCTCAAAAAAACAAAAACAAAACAAAACAAAACCCAAAGCAAACAACAACAACAAAAACAAATAGCAATGCAACATATGTAAACCCAACCATATCAATAATCATCTCATACGCCAATGGGATAAATGCCACAAATAAAAGGCAATGATTGTCAGACTGATAAAAAGCAAGAGCTAATTATATGCTACCAACCTACTTTAAATATAGAGATAAAAATATGTTAAAAGGCTGAAAACATTAAACCACTCTGCATTAGTCAAAAGACAGTTGAAGTGGCAAATATTAGACAAAATAGATTTCAAAGCAAAAATATTGTCCATAATGAAGATATTTCTTAATAAATTCAAGAGCACAGAATAATCTTAAATATTTATAGATCTAATAATATAGATTCAACATATATGAATCAAAATATGATAAAATTACAAAAAGAAATAGATGCATCTAAACAGAGTCAGAAATTTCAACTTATCACAATATTTGATAGAATTTTAGAAATAAATTCAATGGGTTACAGGACACTTGAGCAGTACTATCCACCAACTTGAATGAAATAACCCAAATGTTGGTGAGGATGTAAATAAACTAAAACTTTCATGGACATCTAATGAAAAGAAAAACTAGTTGAAGTATCTCATAGAATAGTTTGGCAATATCTTAAAAAGTTAAAAAATATACCAACCCTGTGACTTAGACATTGAAAATATACACATTTACCCAGGGGAAAAAATAGTAAATATTTATACAAAAACCTGTACGTGAATGTTAACAGCAGCATTATTTGTAACATCTTTAAACTACAATCATCCTAAATGTTCATTTACAGGTGAACGGATAAACAGATTGTTGTATATACCTATAATGGAATAGTACTCAGCAACACAAAGAAATGAACAACAGTGATACAGAAAACAACATGAATGAATCTCAAAGGATTAAGACTAAGTGAAACATTCAGATTCTTATTTTATAAAATTTTAGAAACTGCAAATTAGTCATGCTGAGACAATGTAGATCAATGATTGTCTGTGAATGGGACTGGCAAGGAAGCGAACTAGGGAAAGATTAGAAACACAAGGGAATTTTTAAGAGTGATGGATGTTTTATTATTTTGATTGTATTGATGATTTCATGAATGGGTATATTCATATGTCAAAACTTTCAGGGTGTATACTTTAAAAATGTGTGGTTTACTGCAGCAGTCCCTAACCTTTGTGGCACCAGGGACCAGTTTTGTGGAAGACACTTTTTCCACAGATGGGGTGGGATGCTTTTGGGATGATTCAACCACATTACATTTATTGTGTACTTGATTTCTCTTATTATTACATTGTAATATATAATGAAATAATCATACAACTCACCATAATGTAGAATCAGTGGGAGCCCTGAGCTTGTTTTCCTGCAACTAGATGATCCCATCTGAGGGTGATAGGAGATAGTGACAGATCATCAGGCATTAGATTCTCATAAGGAGCACACAACCCAGATCCCTCATGATATGGTTTGGCTGTGTCCCCACCCAGATCTCATCTTGAACTGTAACTCCCACAATTCCCATGTGTTGTGGGAGGGACCCAGTGGAGGTAATTGAGTCACGGGAGTGAATCTTTCTCATGTTTTTCTCACAATAATGAATAAGTCTCATGAAATCTGATGGTTTTAAAAAGTAGATTTCCCCTGCACAAAGTCTCTCTCTTTGCCTGTTGCTATCCATGTAAGACATAACTTGCTCCTCCTTGCCTTCTGCCATGATCGTGAGGCCTCCCCGGCCATGTGGAAGTGTGAGCCCATTAAACCTCTTTTTCTTCCCAGTCTCGGGTATATCTTTATCAGCAATGTGAAAATGGACTGATACACCTCACATGAACAGGTCACAGTAGGGTTCATGCTCCTATGAGAATCTAATGCTGCTGCTGATTTGATATAAGTTGGAGTTCAGGCAGTAATGTGAGCAATTGGAAGTGGCTATAAATACAACTGAAGCTTCGCTTGCTTGCTGGCCACTCACATCCTGCTGGGTGGCCTGGTTCCTAACAAGCCGTAGACCAGTATCAGTCAGTTGTGGCCCAGGAGTTGGGGACCCCTGGCTTACTGTATGTCAATTATACCTCAATAAACTTAATAAAATTATGTACTCTATAATTCCACTTATATAAAAATAAACACAGGCAATAGTAAACTATATTGTTTATGGATGCAAACTTCGGATATTGAACTGTAAATCAAAGCAAAGTAGGGATAACCTTGAAAGTTAGGATACTGAATAACTCTAAGATGGATGGAAAGATTTATCATTGGGAATAACATCTGGATTCTAGTGAAGTTCTATTTCTTGATCTCTGTGTGGGTTATGTGATATTTGCCTAACAAAAAATTGTTTAAGCTGCACCTCTATTCATGTTGCATAGGCATATAAGGTGGAAAAGTGTGGCTTAGGGCATTCAGACCAGTCTTTACATGATCTAACAACACAACACTGATCTGCACATTCTCTAAGTGGGACATCTGAGTTTCATTTCTTTGAAATGTTCTTTAAAATTTTTGAGAAAAAGGTGTTAACAATTCTGCCACAAAGATTAAGACTGGATTTGGTTAATCTTCAGGAAAGCAGAAACTTGTTTGTAACTACTTGAAAATCCCTTTCTGGTATTTGAGCTTTGTGGAAGGGACTTTTGCAGTAATTTACAGCTTGATTTTAACCAGGTTGAACTTTAATTTAACCAGTTGATTGTGGTAAGTTATGATAAACAGCATGAAAAAGAAAAAAAAAACAATTTCTTCCATAACTGATAATGTACACACGCTGAGGAGAAAGTGGGACTCTGAATTCTTTTGGTGATTAGCCATTAAATCATAAAGAAGAGGCATCTTGTTTATGGAAAGATAGAAGCAAGATCTTCTTAGGTATGTGATCCTGGGCAGATGACTTTATTGTACTTCTGTGAAATGGTGCCTCAGCAACTACTTCTATTGTGGCTGTGAAAATCAAGTGGCTATAAATGTATTAAAATACATCCAAAGCCTATAGCACTAAATAATGTAGCAACTCTCAAGTTGCTTTTATTAATATCAGTTTTCATAGTTTTCATTCTAATTTGTCATAGTTTTCATTCTAATTTGTTTGCTGATTTCTTATCATTGTTCTCAGTAATGCAGTCTTTCTCTGAATCATAGTTAGTATTCTTGACCCAGTGACTCAAGTCAGCATGTCTAATTTCTTAAATCTGAATTGTCTGCAAGATTTCATCTTGATTCTACCTTTTGGGTTGCGCTCAACCCAGTGTACCAATTTCACAATATCTGCTAATTGGTACATTGTTGCCTACCATCTTTAAAATAGCCTGCTCTGTAACTCTAGTTTTTTTAAGGAAATCAAAACAATGCCATTATTATAAAAGTTAATGACATAGCATTAACAAATCAATTGTCACAGTGCTTATCCACTGCAAGTGTCCAATATATCTTACTAACTTTTCAGAGTTTAGTATTTCCACTGTTGAAGTTCTTTTTATTTTTCATAAGATGATTCACAACAGACACAGGGCTCAACATTACAGAAGAAATTGTATCAGTCTTTAACATCTTACCCATAAATAATGGCATTGTAAATACACACACACACGTCAATTATAATTGATATACCCTCATGCAAAAGCATTATTAAAATCTACAATATCGATATAATAATACCACCTACATCATTGAGTTCTGAGAATTCAATGAGTGCATACATGCAGAAAGCTTAAAATAAAGACTAGGAAAATGTGTCGGATGTTTTCTTCTTTGATCTTAAAGACAGAGATAAAATTTACATATTTTCTTAGTCGAAATCTAACTTAGTATATATCTATTAAGTTAATATTTACTCTGACTCTCAAACATTCTGAATCTCTTAGTGGCCAATCACTTGTCTAATGCCACCCAGTTGGAAGGAGCTAAAACTGCTTGTTTGTTTTTTATTTGCTTGTTTTTTGAGACAGGGTCTCACTCTGTTGCCCAGGCTGGAGTGCACTGATGTGATCACAGAACTGGTTTTTAACCACGTTTTGGGTAATAATACTTCACAAGAATGCTGGATGATTAAATGAAGTAGTGTGTGTAATGTGTTGGCTCATTGGACAGAACACTGGGTGCTGAGGGATCATATAGGAGGCTGACTCTGCCTAACTCTTCACCTTGTTTAATAATAACACTCTGGAAAGCTCATTTATCTATACTTGCCTTTAAAAGCAGACAAAGCATTTTTATTGCTTTTTTTTTTTTTTTACCACTTCCATAGCCTAAAAGAATCACTTTTGTTTTGAAGACTGTAATTTGCAGAGTAAAGAAGAAAGATGGAAATAACTAAGAAATAAAACCTCCAAAAGTTTAGGACCCCAAATAAAAATCATTTGAAATGCATATAAAATGCATAAAATAGGTACAATGAATAGTAATAGATGGAAAAAAACAGATTCCATCATAGGTTTGTTACTTGAATACTAAACCTTTTCAATAATTAGCTATTATAATATCCATATTCAAAAACAGAGCACTCAGTGCAGATCAAAATTCTAAAATAAACAACAGTTATTTTCCATTTTCTCTTGAGTAAGTTATGAAATGACCTCTATTGCTCTAATCTAGAAGATATGAAAACAGGCCCTCCGGCCCTAACTGACTCTGTGTTGTGTAATAATATTTCCCTTCACCAACCTTTACAATGAATATAAAAATTCAATTTCAGAGCTACAAGGTGGAAAGGGCTCAAGTGTCACCAGACTTTTCTAAGGGGATATTTTCTGTTTTTGTCTACATTTATATTTGACTCATTTAATGGAGGGAGGTAATAGGATTTTTCTATCTGCTATAGAAGCTATTTCAGAAGTACACAGATGTAAGTTCAGAAAATATATTTTAAAATCACAAAAGAAAACAAAATGATATATTGGTTTTGAACCCTAGGGTCTTTCAACATAATAATCAAGCATGCCTGAGAATATCCAGCTGTGGCTTCAGAGAGAATAATATAATAGTACACCCTTGAGTCTACTGCAACAGTCTTCCATGGTATGGTAGGAAAAGAATCCTAGGATAGCTCCCAAGACTTACAAGATACACACCTCCTGGTGTGTATGCCCTGCGTAATCTCTGGGAATGTGAATTTAATGGATTTTACTCTGTGATTAAGTAAAGCTATGTACACTATACAGTTGACCTTAAGACAGAGAATTTATCCAGGTGGGTGTGACTTAATCACATGAGACCTTTAAAAGTAGAGCATTTTATCTGGCTGACTGAAGAAGAGGAAACCAGAAACGGAAAGCAGGAAAAGAATTTGCATCACTCTTGTTGGCTTAAAGGTAGAGGGGATAGAGAGCAAGGAAAGTGTGCAGTACTCCAGGAGCTAACAGCAGTCCCTGGCTGTGGGTCAGCAGAGAATTAGGAAACTCAGTAATACAGCCACAATAAACTGAAATTTGCCAGGAAGAATGATCTTAGACGTGGATTTTCCTCCAAAGTCTCCAGAAAAGAATTCAGCTTTGCCTATACCTGGATTTTGGTTTTGCAATTTCTTTGGAAGAGAACACAGCAATGGTGTGCTGGACTTGACCTACACAATTGTTAGCTAGTAAATCAGTGTTTTTAGCCTCTAAGTTGGTGATAATTTGCTACACAGCAATAGAAAACAAATTCACATGGCTTGGATCCTACCCAAATAGTTTTTATTATTTCATTAATTCATTTGTTCATCTCTATATTCATTTCTGAACACATTCATTAAGTGCCTATCATGTCCCTGCTCTAATCTTTATCACGAGTTTTTAACATACAAGACAATTTTATGACCCTTACCTTAAAGACTATGTTATCAGGATACTGGAATGTAACATTATTTACTCTTCCTAAACATTATCAAATACAGATACTGCAGATACTCTGAAAGTTGTGAAAGCTTTAAATAATTCAGTATGCAGTTTTGTGGCTCATATAGAAAGCTTGATGGGCCTTGTGAAAAGCTGTAGGCATTGCCCATGTCTAAAGGATGAAAGCAGTAGATGACAGTATTCTATCTAATTATGTTGGCTGTCTCACAGGCTTATTGAAATTTCCTTGGAGTGACATCAACAAGATGGCTATCTAGAAGCTCCTAGCATCCTTTCTTCTACAACACACACACACACACACACACACACACACACACACAAAAGCTATGAAGAATCAAGTACTTTTTGACCAAAATAACTAAAGGAGAGCTCTAGAGAATAGCAAAGAAGCAGCCGAAATCCTGTAGAGCATAGAAACCCAGGATGGCTGCATAGGGAAGGGAAGAAGACATCTCGCCTCCGCCACTCCATCCCCTCAGGTGGAATCAGCTCAGAACCAGGAAGGACTCCTTTCTGCAGGGAAAAATAAACAAGAGGACCCCAGCAATCCTGAGTGCCACTGCAGACACCTGCAGCCTTTGTTATCAGAGACTCCTACAATCCTCACAAGCTCTAAACTCAACTGAGGGAGCTCCCTAGAGTCATGCACTGAGCTATATTCAGAGAAGGTGACAACATTGTGCCCTGGCCTCACTTCTCCCCACTGCCCCCTGTCCCCTATCCTATTGTGTGTACTGCTACTGCACTACACCATTTTGGAACCAGAGACGCTACTAGAGTGCATCCTGCTCTGGGGTGAATACCCATTGCACCACCCTCCATCCCTGAGAGTTTGCTGCTATTGCAACATGCACACTCCATAGTGTGCCATACCTGAGCCAAGCTGCTACTGTGCCCTACTCCCTAGGGCCAATCTACTGTATAGCTGCTCCATCCTGCCCATTCTAGTTGCTGGGGCACCTCCACTTAAGGCCAACATCCAGTGATGGTCTGCCAGCAGGGGATTTCAGATATTCTGCACACCGGAGCCATCAACTGCACCTCACCTTCTAGCACTACAGGTGAGGCAGCTTCCTGAACCTAGAGACTCTAATAACTCTGGCATACCAGATTAGTTGTTTGCCCCAGCATCACAGCTGACACAGTGCCCTGCTCCCCAGGCATCTGGCAGCCCCACTAACCCACGTAGCCATGCTTTCTGGAGCTGAGAAGACATACTACCTGAAGTCCCAGGGAATCACAGCCTTGGCTGAGCTGTGCCACTTCCATCTCCAGGACAAAGAGCCACAGTTCCTGCATACCTGTAACTGGACTAACCTCCACCCATTTGAGCTGGTGAGCTGTCCCATCTTTCCAGGGAATGAAGTCATTGCTGTGCTGCTCCACCACCCTCAATCCCAGGCCCAAGCCACAATGGTGTCTTGCCATTCCTGAGTACTTGCTGTTACTGTACCCAGGCTCACAGAGCCTGGGCTTCTGTCATGTCCCACCATCCCAGGGTCCAAACTCCACACTATGTGCTATCTCATCCCTCAGATCCTGAGCTGCTTCTGTGACCTGTTGGTTCCAGGATCTGAATTGTAGCTGTGTACTGTTCCCTGAGGATTTAGTCTCTGGAACATCCCTTATTCTCCAGAGCTGCACCAGTGCTGTGCCCTGTTTCCCAGGGTCAGAACATAGCTATATTACAGCCTCCTGGGTTTAAGCTGCTAGAGTTTGTCTCAAAGCAATAGATCCCAGCTTTTTGGGAGAACTGCAGCCACTTGGGCCTGGGAATGTGAACCTGTGTCTCAAGTCCCAAGTGTTATAGTAATTTCACAGGACGCCCCACTGTGGGGGAAGATAAGAACAGAATGAGTCCCAAAGTCCTTGCCATAATAACATACATAGCCACCATTATTGCCATAAAGTCCTGTAGCCTAGACCACCAAGGTACCAAGGTATGTCAGTCATCACTGACATTAATCACAATTGAAGAAGCTGCATACAGGCTATATCACTGTGCCCACACAGAACTACAGCCACTGCACTTTGCCCAACCAGCACCCTCAGGCCCACCTTTGGTGAAAGCCTTCTACAAAAGTTACTCTGTAAAGTTTGTAAGAGGTAACTACACAATCAGATGTGTGGACATCAATGCAGGAACACAAGAAACATAGAAAACAAGGAAACATGACATAACCAAAGGAGCACAATAATTATCCGGTAACTGACCCCAATGAAATGGAAATTTACAAATTGCCTGAAGAGGAATTCATAATAATATTCTTTATTATTAGTGAGACACAAGAGAATACACATAGGCAATTCAATGAAATTAGGAATATAATTCATAATCTGAATGAGAAATTCAACAGAGAGATATAATAAAAAAGAACAGAAATCTTATAGCATGGAATACTATGCAGCCATCAAAAATGATGAGTTCATGTCCTTTGTAGGGACATGGATGAAACTGGAAACCATCATTCTCAGCAAACTATCGCAAGGACAAAAAACCAAACACCACATGTTCTCACTCATAGATGGGAATTGAACAATGAGAACACATGGACACAGGAAGGGGAACATCACACTCTGGGGACTGTTGTGGGGTGGGGGGAGGGGGGAGGGATAGCATTAGGAGATATACCTAATGCTAAATGGTGAGTTAATGGGTGCAGCACACCAGCATGGCACATGTATACATATGTAACTAACCTGCACATTGTGCACATGTACCCTAAAACTTAAAGTATAATAATAATAAAAAATAAAATAAAATAAAATAAAGTTTAAAAATACAATAGAAAGCTTCAATAGCAGACTAGAGCAAACAAAGGAAAGATTCTGTGAACTTGAAGATAGGTCATTTGTGACTTGGTCTGACTTAGAGGAAACAAAAGAAAAAGGAATGAAAAAGAGTGAAGATATTCTTTGGGACTTATGGGATATTATTAAGCAAATAAATATTTCCATTATGAGATTTTCAGGACAAGAGATTAAAAAATGGACAAAATGCTTATTTAATAAAATAGTGGCTGACAATTTCCCATTTTGGGAGAGATATGGACATTCAGATCCACTTAGCTCCAAGGTCCCCAAACATATATAACCCAAAGAGGTTCTCTCAAAGGCACATTATAATAAAACTGTCAAAACTGAAAGACAAAGAATTTTAAAAGAAGCAAGAGAAAACATCCAGTCACATACAAGGGAATCTCCATTAGAATATATCAGATTTCTCAACAGAAACTTTGCAGACAAGGAGACAACTGGATGATATATTCAAAGTGCTGAAAGAAAAACCTTTCAGCTACGGATGTTATACCCAGCAGAGCTATCCCTCAGAAATAAAAGAGGCATAAAATAATCATCCAGACAAGCAAAAGCTAAATCCATCACCACTGGACCCATTCTAAAAAAAAAAAAAAAAAAAGAAAAGAAAAAAAGGCATGATAATTACTATCATAAGTATATATGAAACTTATGAAACTGTAAAACTCACTAAAGGAAGAAAACGCATAGTCAAGTTCAGAATACTCCAATACTATAATGGTGGTATGTAAATTATACATCTGCTTAGTATGAAGATTAAAAGTCAAAATGGTCAAAATAACTACAGCACTACAGCTACAATAAGTTGTTAAGAAATATACAATACGAAAAGATGCATGACATCAAAAACATAAGTTGTAGGGGGTGGAGAGTAAAAGTCTAGAGTTTTTGTATGTGATAGAAGTTAAGCTGTTACCAGCTTAAAACAGCTGATTAAAACTATAAGATGTTTTATGTAAGCCTCATGGTAACTGCAAAACAAAAAAAATGGCAGATATACAAACAATAAAAAGAAAGGAATAAAAGCTTAATACTACAGAAAATTATAACACAATGATAGACAACAAGAGAGGAAGAAAGGATCGATGGAGCTACAAAACAACTGGAAAACAATAAAATGACAGTAAGTCCTTACCTATAAATGATAACCTTGAATGTAAATAGATTCAATCCTTTAATGAAAAGATGGAGTGGCTGAATGGATAAAGATACAATCCAATTACATGCTGCTTGTAAGAGACCCATAAAAGACACATGTAACTAAAAGAGAGCGAGAGTGGCTACAGTTATTTTTGATAAATCACACTTCAATTAAAAAAACTATCACAAGAGACAAAGAATGTAATTATTTAACGATATAGTGGTCTGACAATCAAGAAGACTTAAAAATTGCATATACATATGCATACGTATGCATATATATGCGCAAAATGTATACACACACACACACGTCTCCAACATTGGAACACTTGAATACATAATGTAAATAATTATAAACCTGAAGAGCAAAATAGATAGAAATACAATAATAGTAGGGAATTTTAATACTCTGCTTTCAGTAATGAATAGATCAACCAGATAGAAAATAAATGAGGATATAATGGACTCAAATTGCACTTTTGACCAAATGGACCAAACAGACATATACAAAACTTTCCATCTAATAGCTGCAGAATACACAACTTTTTTCACACATGGAATATTCTCCAAGATAGACCATATTTTAGGCTACAAAACAAGGTTTTAAAAATTTAAGAATATTGAAATCATACCTAGTATTGTTTCAGACCACAACAGAAATCAGTAACCAAGGGAATCTTGAAAAATTAACAAAAAATGTTGTTGTGGAAATTAAACAACATGCTTAAACGACAAATGGATTGAAGAGTAAATCAAAAGAGAAATTTTAAAAATATCTTGAGGCCGGCGTGGTGGCTCACGCCTGTAATCCGGCACTTTGGGAGGCCGAGGTGGGCGGACCGCAAGATCAGATCAAGACCATCCTGGCTAACACAGTGAAACCCCGTCTCTACTAAAATTACAAAAAATTAGCTGGGCATGGTTGCGGGCGCCTTTAGTCCCAGCTACTCGGGAGGCTGAGGCAGGAGAATGGCATGAATCCAGGAGGCAGAGCTTGCAGTGAGCAGAGATCGCTCTACTGCACTCCAGCCTGGGCTACAGAACGGGACTCCGTCTCAAAAAACAAAAAACAAAAAAAAAATCTTGAGATAAATGACAATGAAATCACAACACACCAAAACCTATGGGATGCAGCAAAACCATTTCTAAGAGGAAAATTTATTGCAATAAATGCCTACATTAAAAAAGAAGAAAGATCTCAAATAGATAGTCTAACATTATACCTAAAGGAACTAGAAAAAGAAGAAGCTACACCAACAATTAGCAGAAGGAAGGGAATAATAAAAATCAGAATTGAAATAAATAAAATAGCCAGGTGCAGTGGGTCATACCTATAATTCTAGGACTTTGGGAGGCTAAGGTGGGTGGAATGCCCTGAGCTCAGGAGTTCAAGACCAGCCTGGGGAACATGGCAAAACCTCGTTCGTCTTTACCAAAAAATACAAAAAAAAAAAAAAAAATTAGCTGGGTGTGATATCATGCGCCTGTAGTCCCAGCTACTTGGGAGATTGAGGTGGGGAGGATCACTTGAGCCTGGGAGGTGGAGGCTGCCATAAGCTGAGATTGTGCCACTTCTCTCCAGCCTGGGCAACAAAGTGGGACCCTATCTCAATGAAAGAGAAAGAAAGAGAGAAAGAAAGAGAGAGAGAGAGGGAGGAAGGAAGGAAGGAAAATGGAGAACAGAAAAACCATAGAAAGAATCGAGAATATATTTTTGAAAACAACAAATTCAATATGGAGGACATTTGATTTATGAGAAAAAGGAGGAAATTCTAGGGTCATGCTGAATGGGCTCTGATGTTGAGTCTGCCATTTTCTAGCTGTGTGACTCTAAGCAAGTTATTTAATATCTAAGCCTTATCTGTAAACTAAGGATAGTGATTACTTAATTCCCAAAGTTGTTGTGATGATCAAATGATATAAATTCAGTAAAATACTTACTAAAAGTGATGGGGTAGGATAGTAACTCAAGAGTAATAGTGATAGTGATACTAACGGTAACTAATATTAGTGAGCAATCATGATGTTCCCAAGACTGCACAAATTATTTTCCATGCTTTATCTCTCATTTCCTACGGTAAGTGCATCAGATAGGTACTGTTATTTTACCCATTTTGCAGATAAAAACCAAGGCACACAGTGATCCAGTAATTTGCTTATGGTCATGTAAATAAATTTGAACCCAATTTCTTGTTAGCACTCTCTTCTCCTTATAATGTTCTTTTGATCCCTTCAGTCAAAATAAGTAAAAATATTAATGTGTATGTTTTACCACACTGCTGTACTTTAGCATACAGTAGACATTGTGAACATTTTAAGGTCATAGGCTGAATTTCCTTCATAGAAAAGAAAGATTAGTTTCTTTCATATATATATTCTATATAGCTCTTTTTCTTCTAAAACCACATATCTACAACTGCCTTGGGATATCCTTACCTAATATCTTTGTTTCTTTTTCTCCTCCTTCTCAAAATCTTCTGCTTCTCTACTAGCTCTTTCTTCATTGTTTATTAAACATTTCTTGCCCTTAAGAAAGGACCTTTTGTTATACTCTCTTTCTACTTGATTGGGATATTAATCAGCACATACTGTGTTGCTAGTTTCAGAAACTTAATGTAACTTAGGAAAAGTAGAAATGTATTTATTTATGGAATAAAACAATTACAAGAAGAGCAGGTTTATAGTTGGGTAACAGAAACAACTGGATCAACATATATGAATGTCATAGGGAATGGAAACCTCATCTCTACCTTTTTCTGATATTCGACTTCATTTTCTCTGATTGCAGACCAGCTTCCTCTGTGTGGTGGTAAATCTAACTGACACAATTCCAGAGCCTCATAAATGAACAGTTTCTTCTAATGGCAGGAGCAGAGTCGTGATTCTGGTTCCAAAATTTCCCAAGAAGGGCTCTTATTGGTCTGATTTGGGTCCGTATCCCACATGCTTGCTGACAAGCAGGTAGTGGTAGGTCAGGTAAAATCCGTTTAGCTCCTGCTAAAGGCATGAGGATGGAGAATGGTAGGCAAAAGGAAGTTTTCAGACATCAGGAAAATACTAAGCAGAAAATATCACAGATGCTTCCTTCTTTTTTTTTTTTTTTTTTTTTTTTAAAGAGGCAGGGTCTTTCTGTGTTGCTCAGACTGGTCTTGAACTCCTGGTGTCAAGAGATCTTCCCACCTGGGATTCCCAAAGTGCTAGTATTACAGGAATGAGCCACTGCACCTTTCTGCCTTCTCCTCTTAAAGTTGCTGTTCCCTTTAATACTCTTCTTCTGTTGACTAAATTTTGCCAAGCTTGGTAACTGTTCTGAGAAATTTCTTTGAATATTATACTTGTCATCTGTTATCTCTTCACCAAATATTTTTCCGTCTTTTTTTCTTATGCAGAATTTGAGGTTTGGGTTGGATATTTGAATATAGCAATATTTGACCATATTTATGAGAAATTACTTGAAACTCTGCTACATTCAGCATAGTGAAGAGTTGGTTTATAAAGCATCTGGCTTATGGGAGAAATTTTTTCCTTCAGTTTCTTTCCCAATAAATGCCATTTCTGCTAACTCTTGATTAGACTACAAACTGATCTCTGTAATATACAGACAAGTCCTATAAATCTGTCTTTAATGGTTCTCATTCAATTAAAGTCTTTTCATTGCTTAAATCTTTCTTTCCTCAGAGTAGTAGAAAAATTTCAAACTGAATGGATTTCAATTTCATCTCCTTACCTGGTTCAACAGTGGTATTTTGAGGTTGACTGGCTGCTCAAAAGAAATTTTTGTTCTTGAAGTCATGTAAATGTACTAGGGTATGTTTAATGTTGACCATATGAGTCAGTTTTTCCTAAGGCATGCTGTGCTTCAACAATATATAGATTCAAATCATCTACTGTTTCAAGAATTTGAAATACTACTATTTCTAAATTATGTTTTTAAATAATAATTCTGTTCCATTATTTCTAGTTTCCTTTGGGGGGGCTTTCTTTAATATATTCTTTGCCTGTTCTACATTTTAATTACTTTTTCCTTCTAATAACTTTTTAAAAATGAGTTTCTTTATTGTCACTTTGTGTTGTTGCCTTTTAAGTCCTCTATGCACCTTGCTGTATTTTTCCTTCCTTATATGTCTTCTAATTTTGCCTTTACCTTTTTTGAGTTTTATTTCTTTTACTTTTATTTCCTGAGATCTGCTAGTTTCCATTTAATGCATATTGCTGTTTCACCATCTCTCGTGTGCTTTTTTATTTCTGTACTATGTTCTTGCTTTACAGAGGCAACTACTTCAATGCATTTTACTCACTTGTTTTAAAATTTATCACAAAATATTTGACCATAGTTTTCATCTATTTTGTAGCAACTTGTTTTCTTTTCAGGATACTTTGCCATTTGATCTTATTTTTTTTAAATTTATTTTCCATAATATTATTCTATAGATCCTGTTCTTCCTCGCTTCTTGTTTTACTGCTTATTATCAAAGGACATGAATTTTCCCCACTAGCTATTTGTAAGCAGTTTATATAGGGTGGGGTGGGAGGTAAAACAGAACCATGCTTAGGGCTAAAAATTACTCAATATGAACTAAAAATCTGAAAAACCTGAAAATACTAAGAAAACAATTTCAAAAGATATTAAATATCTGTAAAAAGTTTTCAAAGATATCTGGTTTGGTGAGTTAGTGTTTCGAATTATGGTAGTAAGCAGCAGAACTGGGTTTTGAAACAAGGGGTATGGATGTGGATTCTGCAATGTGTTTACCCAGGTATAAGACCAAATGAAACTAGCAAGTTAAACATAAACAAAACGACAGAGCCAACTGATATCCAACTAGTAACATTCATTTAATTTGATAAATTCTGTTTTGCTGCAATGAAATTGCCCCTCACAATGTGAATATAGATGAGAATTCTGCTCCATATGGAACAAACTCACATCATTGTGAGTTTACATGGTTCTGTCATCACTGTGGGCTGTGTGCTGAGTTAATTCTCTCATCATTTTTTGAACAACTATGAAACCTTCCTTTGTAGAGTTGCCTTTATGACATTTGTGACATTTGGCCAAGTCATTTAGACCAAGTATGTCATTTACATTTATACTTTGGTCATTTAGACCAAATATGTCATTTACACTTAATGTTAGTCTTCTTTATTTTCTCATTAGCTCATGTCAGTATAAATGGAACTACTTGACACCAACATAAACATTAGTGCAAAGACAAGTGTGAAGACCCTGTAATCACATGGCACTTTTCAGAAATATGAGGTCATCCAGTGATTCTACAAGAGGGGTTGGCAAACTGCAGCTTGTGGGCCACATCCAGTTTACCTCTATTTCCATGAGGCCCACAAGTTGAGAATACTTTTTACAATTTTAATTGTTAAAAAAACAGAATATGCCTCAGAGACATGTGTACTTCTCAAAGTCTAAAATACTTAGTATCTGGCCTTTTAACAGAAAAAGACTGCTGATCCCTGTCCTAGAATATACTTGTGTCATTTTTAAAAAAGGTTATTATGAAATGAAAGCACAAAATGAAAAGCATCTTTTAGAAAGCTTCAGGATACTTGGGAATACTTTTTAGAAAACAGGGAAGAAAACACATTTCTACCTGCTGAAAAATGTGGTCAGTAACTCATCCCTAATATTTGTGAGTTAAAAGCACAAACAGACCATTACGTGGGAGAGGCACAACAATTCTTGGCACTAAGATTAAATAGAAATCATTCCCAGGATTGTCATAAAGAGGACACTATGGAAGATAACGATGTCTTCACTGGCGCACCTACAGTACATCTAACAAGTTTCACAGGGCCCTTTTAAAAGACAATTTAAAATATAGCCTGATGACAACATTCCAAAAAACAATGTAGTAAAGGCAATTTTAGAGAACTTGAGAGTATGGGTCAGAGATTTTGATTTCTATTAATCTGGCTCCATGCAAGGCTAGATTGTAGACCCTGGACATATGAAGAAACTGGAAACCCTTAGGACAAATCTCTTTTTTTTTTTTTTTTTTGGTAAAACTGTTGAATATATGAGTAGATACCCTGCTACACAACTAAAGGTCAGCTTTTCTATGTTGCCAGCTGAATTCATCATACCCATTTCACGTTATCATTACAGAAGAGAGTGACAATGCAAAATTCTGGAGATAAGATCAAACATATGAATAACAACATTTAAGGATGCCATGAAGGCTATTTGAGACAGGTCCTCTGTCCACGTGACGCAAAAATGACAGAGGACACATCAGACATAATTTGTCACAACCCAATGACATTCATGTCAGTAGGTGCTGAGATATAATCTGTCATGTTTTAGTTAGAGGAAACTATATGTAGCTCTTTTGATGGATTGATAAGTAGATTCATCCATCCTTGCACTTTGAAAGAACATAATTATTTGCATGTATTTATTTATAAACACAACCCTTTATATTTTATCAGTAAATGTCAAGAGTTGCCTGACTCGGTGCACTTTATGCTAGTTTAGCTAATTTGCTTAAATTGGGATGCCCAGAGCCCAAGTATATCCTCTTGTGTCCTGGGAAACCCACCCTTACCCTTTGTTAAAGGAGTAGCAGTTACATACGCTGGATGGATTGAGGAATTTCCCATTATTGATTAAAGGTCAACTATACTCTGGGTTCTATTAAATAGGTACACATGAAGTTAATTAAGATGAACTAGTTAAGACAGGTTCACCATTTGGAGCCACTCTCCCCCATCTCCACCTCAGCATGCAAATCTTTTTTTATGGAAGCTCTATTCAGCTTAGATATTTAAATCAGCTTTCAGTAACTTATCTACCATAACTGTTCACTTAGTTGTCTTCTCTCACTCTCAGCAAAATCAATGAACTAAAAAGATTAGGAACCGTCATTCTTTGTATTTCCAGCACCCAGCCCAGTGATGGTGTGAGGACACATCTTTTATTCCACACCTTCTATTCTCGGCACACCTTAAGCTAAAACAACTTGTGTTTCTGGCACAGCTATCAGAGACTTTCAGAGGTGACAAACTCATGCTCAATTATTTAGTTGCCTCATAATCTATATTCTTAGCAAATCATTGGGAATTGGAAACCACTCTGACAGATTAAGGCCAGGAAATTTTTTAAAGAAGAAATGCAAGAACTGGAAATTACATATGTGACCTTGTGTCATTCAGCCTGTGAATGGTGTGTGGGGTTAAAGTGTTGTTAGGGTTGGGATGGTAGAATATGTAAAGCTTTTGGAGAATGTTTTTTGTTACTGCTGTTTGACCTACTTCATTCCCTTCAGACTCCGAGAGGTCATAACACATGATATCAAGTGCAAGGTTAATAATGGAGAAAGTCGCATTCAGGAGTTTCTCTGCCTAGATGTGGAATTCGGGCTTACAGGTTATTTCTTTCTGTGTGTGTCTTTCTCTTCACTCTTGAAATAAGTTAAGAAATTCTCAATGACCTGAATATATGTTTTACCACCTTTCCTGGCCATCAACTGCATTATCAGGATGAATTTCAATTACTGTCATTCTGGAAGTCATAGGGTGCATTATCCTGTTTTCTATTATAGGGGTATTTGAGTAATAAACTTACTCTTTTGTAATATCATATAAAATTTTATTTTGACTGACATCTAAAAGCACGAAACCCCTCAAAGTTTGGCTTGCCTCATGGAGGTGAATGCAGCTGCAGCTCATCTCAGGAGTCTGCCCTTATATGAACTGCTTGTTCTTACCTTTCTACTCCTCAGCACGTTGAAACTCAGACCACACTCCTAAATGAGACATCCAAAGGCTCCCGCCTGCTGGAGTGCTGACAAGCATGCTGTTTAGGGCAGGTACTCAGAGGCAAAGTCAGAGAAACGTGATCTCTTCAGCAGCACGTTTTTGCACATGAACCTGTGTAAACTCAGCATGACTCACTCAGGCCAAGGTGAGCACTCTGATGTCTGTGAACAACTGCAGCAACTTGGCAACTGGGGCCAGTGTGCTTCCCTGTAGCACTCAGCAGAGACAGTTCAGGACTTGAAACAATTTTCCTCATTGCTGTTGTCACTGGAGAACAAAAACTGCAAAAGCGAGCCATTGTTCACACTGAAAGTCATTTTGTGGAGAAAATGAGAGGTTTGGACCAGTCTTTTTGTCCTTTATTGTATCGTCCCCTCTGGCATCCATTTATGGGTCTGATTTCATTTCTATTTTCATTTTGAGTCTTTTCTCTATAACCTCAGGTCAGAGACAATATCAAAGGCAATATGTTTTAGTGGGTTTATTTGTCTGAGTCAACAGAAAAAGAGAGAGGGAAGGGAAATGGAAGAGTACAGGGCAGGGGGGAGGAAGGGGGGAGAGAGAGAGAGACAAAGAGAGACCAACTGAGACTAAAGCTATGTCTGTATGAAAAGATGACTATAGTTGGATCTGGAATTCTGAATTTGCAACTAACACTGATGCCATTTACAATGTAAAAATCAGCTTTAGTCTTCCATGTGAATGTAGATATTACATCATAATCTCATAACATTTTATTCCATATACATGGTCACCAAGATGAACAGAAAGAGTTAGATCTGGGTGGTAAGAACTGGGAGAAAACCAGCCATGAGAATAAGATGGATTTTCTTTTGTCACAGAAATAGCAAATTTTTAAGTGTATTTGAAAGGATAAATACTTTTTTTTAACCTTTTGTAACATTTCACAAAACTTTTAAATCAAATTTCAACTGGAACTTTGGTCTGCTTTCCTTAAATGCAGCTGATTTCTTGGTAAATTCCATTGCATTTGATGCCTTCAGGGATTTGGGAAGTTAGCGTACTGGGACGGAGGCATTAATGATACGTATGAAGTGGACAAAGGAAATGAACTCAGCATATGTGGGAAGTATAGCAAGTGTCCACTTGTGGCCGGTGTCACCAAAAATACCACCAAGGTAACTCAAGATAGTCAAAGTAATGAGGAAGAATTGTTCTTCAGTTAAGTTGTTAATAGGGAAACTTTTTAGAAGCCTAACTGGTCTAGTGATATTTGGTCCAGTTCTCAACCCTATCTTAGAGGCTTCCCTGTCTCATTTCCATAGGGAAAAAACTCCCACAATTATTAAATGGATAAATAAGTGCTTAAAAAGTGAAAAATAGGGAAATTCATGCTATCTGAACTAGTTTTTGCTTAAGTATGATATGGCCATGGCACCAAACTTCAGTGTGCATTTAGGATCACCTTAGATGCACGTTAAAACTATACATATACAGCCTAAGCTAATCCTAATTAACCTGCTTAAGTTGGTCTTGAGTGTGGCCTAGGAATTTCATTATAAACAAGTATCCCAGATGATTCTGATGCACATAAATGCATTCTGATGTGACTGTGTGTGCATGTGTGTGTGTGTGTGTGTGTGTGTGCACGCGCACAGAGGGGAGATAATGGAAAGATTTCAAGTTAAAAATGGGTTTGGGTTACTTTGTGAAACAACTTGAATGGCATGCTAAGGAGTTTGTGTTTTTAAATAAAGAACAAATGTGATCAAATCTGCACTTTTAGAAGTACAACTCTGGTGACAGGGTGGTTTGAAGAGGGAGGGGAGAGGAGTCAAGGAGACTAGTTGAGAAGTTTTTCAAAAGATGAGCGCTTTCGCCAAATTCTTCACCACACATTGTGCAGGTAATAAATAAGACATGGTTCCTTTCCTGAAGTTGCTTATGATCTGGTAGGAAAAGATTCAATGAATGAGGCAGAGATGGAGAAGTCAGAGAAGTGGCTTGGATGGGCAGGTTGGGGCCGGACAGATTTTGCAGAGCTTTAAGAAGCAAAGGAAGAGCAGATTCCCAGAAAAGAATATACCCCAAGAGACAGGCCACTAAATTAGATGAGAGTTTGATGGTGCCGCTTTTTTCCCCCACTGGGGTGTCTGGACTCTACAGACTTACATAAATGAGCAGTGAGAAAATGTAAGTACGGATTATTGATTACTTTTGGGAACATGTTTGTGTAAAGAAAGAGCTAAAATAGCAGCTTGAAGATATCAAAGGCTAAGGAAAGGCAATTTTTGTGTTGTTTTGCTTTTGTTGTGAGTTTGTCATTCTTTATAGGGGAGATTGGAATATATTTCCAGGAAAAAGGGAAAGAAAATCTCAAAACTAGAGAAGTGAATGTTGGTGGGGCAAAGAGAAAGAGCAGAAATGAGACCAGGAGAGCGGGTGAGGTGAAGAATTCGGTATTGGGAAGGAAGAGACCAGAAAGCTGAAGAGGATGGATGGCTGCACGTGATACCTTTGAGACTGGGAGGAAGCAGCAGGAGAAAGAGAGAAAGAACAATGAGGGATATGAGTTAGACACTGGAGGTCGCCATTCACTAGTCACATTTCACCAAAGGCAGAGTCCAAGCTTAAACATATTTTTAATGTTGTAATATGCTTAGGGAAGGCTGGCCCCTTCCCGAATCCCAGAGGATGAACACGTGATTGATCTAAACACGGCATGGCTATCCCATTCTCTTCTATTGGAGTTCAGTTTGGGAATGGGCAAGTGACCAGCTTTAGGCCAAATATTAAGGAGATTTCTGCTGAGGGTACTTCTGGGAAGTATTTGCTTCATGATATATACATTTCCTCCCTTGAACTTGATAGTATAAAGGCATAATGCTTGGGATGAGGGAACCATCTTGGAACCATGAGGTGCAAACTAAGGACCTAAGTTAAATATTAAGGATAGGGGAGGAGAAGAAATCTGGGTCTAATGATAACCTTGAGGCAGTTTGGTATCTCTGGGACTGCGTACCTCCAATTTCTTGTTTGTGTGTGTGTGTGTAATCAAACAATAAAGAATATATATATGTTCTTGTTTAAATCACAACTATTTTAATTTTGTGATATTTCAGTTAAAAGTATACATAAGTGATGTTGGAAAACTTGGTCTCCATCTTTTTATTTTTTATTTATTTTTTATTTTTTATTTTTATTTATTTTTTTTATTTTTATTTTTTTTTCTTTTATTATTATTATTATTATTACTATTATACTTTAGGTTTTATGGTACATGTGCGCAATGTGCAAGTAAGTTACATATGTATACATGTGCCATGCTGGTGCGCTGCACCCACCAACTCGTCATCCAGCATTAGGTATATCTCCCAATGCTATCCCTCCCCCCTCCCCCCACCCCACAACAGTCCCCAGAGTGTGATGTTCCCCTTCCTGTGTCCATGTGTTCTCATTGTTCAATTCCCACCTATGAGTGAGAATATGCGGTGTTTGGTTTTTTGTTCTTGCGATAGTTTACTGAGAATGATGATTTCCAATTTCATCCATGTCCCTACAAAGGACGTGAACTCATCATTTTTTATGGCTGCATAGTATTCCATGGTGTATATGTGCCACATTTTCTTAATCCAGTCTATCATTGTTGGACATTTGGGTTGGTTCCAAGTCTTTGCTATTGTGAATAATGCCGCAATAAACATACGTGAATCTCCATCTTTTTATTAAAGAGGTAGTCATTTGCCCAGAAGGATGGAGGCGCACCTGTGATTTAGGGTTGGGATGTGTGAAAAATATCTGAAGCTACCACTGAAGATACTGAGAATGGCAGGAAGCTAATGAAATAAATCAAAGAAAGGCAGCATAAAGCAGACCTCAAATAAAGTAGGACTGGATGTGGACAGAATGACTTTGCAACATTGCCAAACTGCAACAAAGGGGCAAAAAAGGATAGAGTCCTTGTTGAGGAGGGTTTAAAATTGGATACCAGAACACAGCATCAACCCAAAGTCAAAGGCACAAAAGTGTCATTGAGGGGAGCAAGGGCAGATTTAAATATTTTATGAAGGAGCAAAATTAGGATTAGGATTGGATAGTGCTTGGACAACTCATACAATATGTTTTTGCCTCAGTTTTGTCATTGCTAAAAAGTAAAATTAACAGCTAGTGCTTAGGTTTTTGTGAGGGTAAAATGGGATAATGTATAATTTATTTTACATGGTATCTAACATATTTTTAAGAACTCAACAAATGTGGTAATAATTAGATCCTGAACTTCTGTCAAAGCCAGGCATGGGGGCACTAAAGAAGCTCACACCATATCAGAAATAATGTCAAATAATGACTTCTAAGTACCTGCGATATATATATTTTTAAAATCAGCAAGATGTATAACAATTCTCACCATTAATACTAGTAAGTTTCTCCAAAGTTGAACTGAGGAAACAGGAAAAAATTGGCACAGAACATCCTGTGTATCTTAACAAGATAAATTCCAAATAAATTGCCCGTTGGCAGTACCCACTAATTATTTGCCGACAATTTTTCAGCCAGCACATGCTTTTTTATTTAGCTGGTCTTGCAAGCCACTGTAGTTGTAGTTGTTCATCTTGTCACAGGACTGGGTAGAAAGCCAAATGCAGAGGTATGAGCTGCCAAGTAACCCACTATCTGTGCAGCTGTGGGGAGGAAACAGAAAACCTCGAGACTTCTTGCTGCTTCCATTTTCCTAGTTTTTTTCTCTAGAACCTCACCCACATTGTATGGTGCTGGGACGGGACCCACAGCGTCAGTGTTTTCTATGAGTTTGTTAAAAATGCAGACTCCCAGGTCCCATCCCAGGAGAACTCAAACAGAATTTGCCTTTTGATAAGATGTCCAGATGATTTGTTTGCACATTAATGTTTGAGAACCACTGATATTTAGGACTTATCTGAAGCCACCTCACAGGATAGGCAAAGAATCACTGTTTCACCCAAAGGCCCTCTCATTTCCTTATCATCCCTTCATGATGCTGGATGTGGGGTTCTTAAGTGAGACCTCATCTTCACTAAATCTCTCATTGCTGTGCCCACTGAAGCCAGCCTTCAGTTACCAGGGAGCATTGCCTTAGACCACTTTAACCAGAGAGCAACAAGCTCAAGGAAATTGTATGAACTCGGGTGCTAGACATTCCTGGGTTTATTCTAGGCTCTGCCTCATACTAATTGACCTGGGACAAATTAACTCAACTCTGTGATTGCCCCTCTCCCTCCAAGAGCCTCTGCAGCCCTTTTTCGTAACTGTTGAACCTTTTCTGATGGCCATCACAGATGGGACCAAGGGAGTACACTAGGCGACATTAGAGGAGGATCCCTAATACAAGATTGGCCAATAAGCTTTGCTTTCTAGGACATCTGGATTTGGAAATCAGAATCCACTATTTGCCTTTCTCAGTGTTTGAGCAAAGAAGAATTATAGGACGACCTGGAGAAATTATTTCTCAGCAATGGGCTCAGAGATACAGAAAGAAACAAAGACAATATGGCTCTAGAAATATCAGTCTTCATTTCTGATAGTTTTCCAATTTTGGATCCTGCTGTCTACTAAAGTCTGCATTCTGCTTCTGGGTTCCATCCCTTTATTCATCTAGTAATTTATCTCTCTCTCTCGCCCACACTAAATTAAATTCCTTAAATCCACACAGTCCTGACAAAGCAATAAGCTTTAATGAATGGTAGTTAAAATGATTATTATTGCTACTACTGGATGATCAACTTAATCATTATTATTGTAATACCTCCTATATCAGCTGGTTTTCATTCAAACATAGTCACTGATAATTGATCCTCAAAATGGTAAGAGAACCAATCATCTGAATCACTAGGAAAAATAAGGAAATACTACTTTCATATATGTTTATGTATTCACTATTGCACTGATGTTCAAATAATTAATTTAAAATAGAATGATGTCTACCATAATTATAGAGCACAGTGGCAGCTGTCATTTAAGAGCACATTTTAGGCCTGAACCCCTGCACCATTGAGGGAAGGAATTGTCTCAGCCTTCAAGTCTATCATATCCCATGTTATTACTCAGATATCACAGGACACCTAACTGACATCAGGAAGGCAAACTCAGTGACCCAGGAAACAAAACTGTTAAGTTATAAAATGATGTTAAGAATCCTTGATTCCACTTGCTGCTGTCATGCTCATATAATATACTCCCCTCCAAGCCCAGAGAGCCTTATCTCAGCTGGCAGCAATCTAGAAACCTACCTGTGACATTAATCAAAACATCTTATTGGAATGCTAACTTCTTGCAAAGTTCCAGCTCTTTTCATCAAAACCAATTATGTATGAAATGTTAGACATTGTCCAGTGGAAGATATATATTATCAATATTAATGATAAAAGTCACAACTAACATTTAGACGGTAGCATGTATCACACCCCTTTGAAAAATGCAACAGTATTTTCAGCTAGTCATCATTTTCTATGGTTTTGTAGTGAGACATGTGAGACTTTTGAGAGGTCAAATAACTTTCCCAAGATTCCCAGTTTGCCTGTTGCAAATTACACGTCTCTGACACATATGAATAGCTCTGTCCAGTGAACACTCTTAGAAATGCTCTTAGAAACCTTTAAGTAGGCTGGGAGTGGTGGCTCATGTCTGTAATCCCAGCATTTTTGGAGGCCAAGGCGGATGGATCACCTGAGGTCAGGAGTTCAAGACCAGTCTGGCCAACATGGTGAAACCCTGTCCCTACTAAAAACAAAATACAAAAATTAGTCAGGCGTGGTGGTGCACACCTGTAGTCCCAGCTACTTGTGGAGGCTGAGGCAGGAGAATCACTTGAACTTGGAAGGCAGAGGTTCCAGTGATCCGAGATTACACCACTGCACTCCAGCCTGGGCAACAGAGTAAGACTCCATTTCAAAAAAAAAAAAAAAAAAAAAAAAAAAAGAAACCTTTAAGTAGAAGGCAGAGCCTTTCTCAACATGCTACACAATTAAAATGTCACATGTTCCTTTTCTGAGAGGTAGGGAGAACACTTTAGGGAGAAATTGTCCCTTCTTCAGAGATGTGGCTGGCAAAAAAGCAAAGGGAAGTCAGGACACTTTCCAAAAAAGCAAGCTACGTAGGGTGCAGACTGCGGGCAAGACAAAAGACCTCTCCAGCCATCCTGAAACATTAAACCCAATTTCCTTATCCCCAGTAGGTATCTGGCACAACTCGCATCATTACAATTTTCTAGTGTACTGAGCTGGGGAAATGTTTCCAAAGGAAACTGAGCAGTTACCAGAGGAAGAGTTGAAGACACTTTGCCAATTCTCTTTTCTTAAGGACTTAGTAACTCAGACTTTTCAAGGTAGGAAAGATTTTGCCTTTTGAAAATAACTAGAGTTTTTGTTACCTTGACAATTTTAAGCAACACTGAAAAAACTGTGGAGGTTGTAGAAACCATTTGAATTTTTTAATAGATTGTCATATACCTAATAATCAGGACTCTGGAATGGATTTCATCTTTTCTTATCAAAAGGGCTGCTCTCATGCTCAATCAGCTATTCTGTTTCTTTTTGAAACTGATTTTGTGTTAGCCATGGGGAGTCAGGCAGTGGATTGTCTAAATACTTTTATACGTAAACAAAAATTCATGCTTGATGTTCAGGTCAGTTTTACAGAGAGTTGTAATTTAGAGGCATTCAAAGGAGTTTAATGGAGAAGGGAACAAGTCAATATTCAATCCAAACATGAACCAACATTAAGTCGAGGAATCTTTCTGCTGAGAAAACAATGTCACAAAGGTTCAGCCAATCTCTGGGAGAGGAAGGAGGGTTCATAAAAGACTGCACAGTTTACATGTGTTGGTGGGAATTTAAATTTTAGTAATTCTTGATGCCGAATTGGACCTGTGGAATTAGCCCCATTTTACCTCCATAGGAAGTGTTCAAGCCAGGTTTCTAAGCAGATTTCAAATTCTGCCTTTAATTACATTTCCTAAAACCCTTAGTTTGCACATACAGCCCATGCTACTCTGAAAAGGCTCCGATGTCCTTTTCAGCTGCTAGTTGACCCTTCTTCATCAGGAGCTCTGTTCTCGACTAAAACCCAGCTCCACGCTGCTCCCATCCTGCTAGGCATGGTCGTCATCATCATCCCAATGCCTGCAATGCCCCCTCCCTGTCCAGGGAATGCTTTCTATATCTTTAAATTCCTGAATCAAATATCACCTTCCCCCTTTTCGCTCCTCTCATGCTGCCTAACAAGCTTAATTGTTCTTATTTCTCTGTTTTACCTTTGCTGTCACCTTACTGCCATTTATCATGGTGGCTTATTTTACCATTTTTTTTTCTCCTCCTTGATTATAAGCTCTTTGAGGCTGTCTCTCTCTCTCTTTTTTTTTTGTCTGCCTGGTCAGTGTTCAATACTTACTGAGTGATGGAATAAACATATATATTAGATAATGCAATTACTATGGATTTTAAAATCTAAGATCAAATTATTACATTGGTTGTATAATCAGCTATTGTCTTTGAAAAGTTATTCTTTCTCCATCCAGTAACTCCTCTGAGCAAGTGGTGCAAGCACTGCCTAACTTCTTGAGCGTAGAGTATGAGGAGAAGGAGCAGCTGAGTACCCACAATTGTCAGGATACCAATAATATGAATTGTGGGTAAAAAAATTATTCTTTAGAGCTATGTTTTTGGATTCATGGCAAGTTGATGTTCACAGGGTTAACTGAAAATAAATGTCTACCACTGTTGTGCATTGTAAATTGGGTGCAAGTTATATGGCCTCCACTGTTCAAGATATATGATGAGTTGATTTCTAATGATTGCAATGCCTCACGAGATACCTTACCCACCCAGTTTTAGAGATGGGAAATTTGAGGTTAAGAGGTGTCAGAATGATGTTTCCAATACCAAATAGCTAAGTAAATGTTGAAACTAAAAGGGGAGCCCCCTGCCAAAGACATCCTATGAGTAGCAATTGAATCGCCAGAAGGGCAGAGTATTGGGGTGGTGCTGGTGGTATCAATTCTCATGATTTCAACCCAAAATGACCGTCTAAGAAGGAAAGTTAGCATAGAATATTCTGGTAAATATCATGAAACTCCCACTCCAACTTATCAGAAGAAAAGCAGCCCTTTTCAGAAGCAGCCGACTCTAGCCCTTGGTGTGTCTTGTCAGTGGACTGGCTCAGATCTCATAATAGTGCCATCCCTTGGGGAACTTTTTGGAAGCTGCAAACCTCCTGACAGAAGCGCTGTCTAATGAGAGCATCATTCCTCCAAGTGCTAAGGGCAAGAGTCTGGGCAGAAGAATGTGTGTAGTGCTGTTGTGAGAGAACTGGTTGGTACTGACACCTGAAAATTCTCCACTAGCTTTTCTGCAAATTATAACATTAATATGCTTGAGTTCAGCCATTGGGAAATTAAACCTAATGTACTACAGATAAAAAATTGTAGCCCTTATTCAAAATAAGATTCAGAATTAAAGAACACCACGCACGGTACCTCCAGAAACACTATGTATAATATTAAGTATTCCAGAATAATCATAAGAATGCAAGTAACATTTTTGGGTATTTATATGTGACAGGCACTGTGCTAGTCATTCTATATATATTATCTCTTTTCTTTTTTTGAGATGGAGTTGGCTCACTGCAACTTCTGCCTCCTGAGTTCAAGCGATTCTCCTGCCTCAGCCTCCCGAGTAGCTGGGATTATAGGCATGCACCACCAAGCCCAGCTAATTTTGTATTTTTAGTAGAGATGGTGTTTCTCCATGTTGGTCAGGCTGGTTTCGAACTCTCGACCTCCCAAAGTGCTGGGATTACAGGCGTGAGCCACAGCACCTGGCCTTATATTATCTCAGTTAATCCTCACAAAGAACTTATGATATATACAAACACTATCATTATCTCATTTTACAGATGAGATAACAAAGTTACACTGTTAATAACAGAACTAGCACACAAACTATATTATGCTGATCTACTCATTTTCCATTCAAATTCATTGAGGACTGAAGACCCAAAGACGAAGGGACACAACATCTGCTCCCACAGTATGATAGGGAAATGAATAAAACAAACCAATTGTTCAATGTAACTATGGCATAAGAGAGAGGCAAAAATGGTCTGGTAGGCTAGGAGGGCAGGGGGGATTTCGGAGATATCTGAGACTTGGAATAATAAAAGGAGTTTCTAAGGTAGATGAATCAAATTACAAAACTGGCAAAAGAACATAGCATATGCTCGGAGAATGATGGGTTGTTATAGTTTGAATGGATGCGGTCCCTCCAAAATTCATATGTTGGACCCCAATAATCAATGTGATAATATTAAGAGATGTGGCCTTTTGAGAAGTGATTACGTCATGAGTGCTTTGCCTCATGAATGGGATTAGTGCTCTTATACGAGAGGTTGAAGGAAGCACTCTAGGACCTTTAGCTCTTCCACCCCTTCCACCATGTGAGGACACAGCATTCATCCCCTCTGGAGGATGCACTTCCAAAGTGTCACCTTGGAAGCAGAGAGCAAGCCCTTACCAGACATTGAATGTCAGAGCCTTGATCTTGGACTTTCCAGCCTCCAGAACTGTGATAAATAAATTTCTATTATTGATAAGTTACCTAGTCTCAGGCATTTTGTTATAGCAGCAGGAACTGCTGGTACCAAGCAGTGGGGTGTTGCTGTAACAAACACATGAAACTGTGGAACAAGGTATGCAGAGAGGCTAGTAGATTTTGGAACTGAATGCTAGAAAAAGTCTCTATTCCTGTGAATAAAGCATTAAGGCAGTTCTGGTGAGAACTCAGAAGAGAACAGCTGTAGGGGAAGCCTTAATCTTACAGACTACTTAAGTGGTTGTGATCAGAATGCTGGTACAAATATGAATGGTAAAGGCAATTCTGATGAGGCCTTAGATGGAAATGAGGAACGAGGGATTGTAAACTGGAGAAAAAGCCATCCTGTTTATAAAGTGGCAAAGAACTTGGCTGAATTGTCTATGTCTTAGTGCTTAGAAGCTGTGAGCAATGAACTAGAATATTTGGTGGAAGAAATTGCTAAGCAAAATATTGAGGGTATGGAACGGCTTCTCTTGACTGCGTATAGAAAACTGTGTGTGACAGAAACAAATTAAAGATGGAATTTATACTCAGAAGGGAAAAAGAACTCAAAAGATTTGGAAAATTCCCAGCCTGGCCAGGTTGTAAAGAATAAAAAGGTGTGTTCAGGAGGGAACACCAGGGTGTGATCAAGTGATATTTGATAAGATTAGTGTGGATAGAAGGAAGCCAGATGCTATTCAGAAGACAATGGAAGAATGACCCTGAAGGCATTTTGGAGAGCTTTGAGGGTGCTCCTCCCATCAGGGGCCCAGAATGCCAGGGCCTTGAGAGCAGAATGGGTTCAAAGGAGAGGGGGGCCAAGGTCCCCACGGGACCTTGAGGCTTACTGCCCAGGGCCAACTCAATTTCTGCTCCACCCATTCCAGTGCAGTGCTCCTTGGCTGCTCTAGCATGCCTCAAACAGGTACAGGTTTAATGCAGGACACTGCTCCAGAAAGCACAGGCAGTAAATCTTGGCAGCACCCACCTGGTGCTAACTGCTGGTGCACAGAGTGCACAAGCTGTGGAGGCATAGCTACCTCCACCTAGGTTTCAAAGGATGCCTTAGAGAGCCTCATAGCCCAAGCAGAGAACTGCCACAGTGGTGGGGCCACCTCACAGAGCCTCTACGAGGGTAATGCCTGATAGACCCATGGAGTCTTCCACCCATGAGAGCTGCTGTGAGGGCTGTGCCCAACTAAGCCATGGACGGGTCTTCCCTGGGTTTTGGGTCCCAACCCCCACTCAGTATGTCAAGAAGGCAGGACATGGAGTCAAAGAAGATTATTATCACGCCTCAGAGGTGAATGTCGTTTGCCTTGTTGGTAATTATTGAATTATTACCCCTTTCTTCTTTCCTATTTCTCCCTTTTGTGATGGAAATACCTGCCCTGTGCTTGTTCCACCCTTGTATTTTGTAAGCATTTAAGTTGCTGGATGTCACAGATTCACAGCTGGACAACAATTTGCTTCAGAATGAATTGTACCTTGAGTCTCATCCATATCCGAGTTAGATCATATTTACAGGAGACTCTGGGCTTTATTTTTATTTTTTACTTGAACAGTGTTTGAGGTACAGGTGGTTTTTTGTTACATGGATAAGCTCTTTTGTGGTGATTTCTGAGATTTTGGTGCACCTGTTACCTGAGCAGTGTACACTGTACTCAATATGTAGCCTTTTATCTCTCATCCCCTCCCACCCTTTCCTCACAAGTCCCCAAAGTCCATTATATCACTCTTGTGCCTTCGCCTCCTCATAGCTTAGCTCCCATTTATAAGTGAGAACATACAATATTTGGTTTGCCATTTCTGAGTTACTTTACCTAGAAAAATGGCCTCCGGCTCCATTTAAGTTGCTGCAAAAGACATTATTTCATTCCATTTTAGGGCTGAGTAGTATTTCATGGTGTGTGTGTGTGTGTGTGTGTGTGTGTGTGTGTGTGTATCTATATATCTATATCTATCTATCTATCTATCCATCCATCTATCTATATGTATCTCACATTTTCTTTATCCACTTGTTGTTTGATGGGTACTTATGGTTCCATATCTTTGCAGTTGCTAATTGTGCTGCTATAAACATGTGTGTGCATGTGTCTTTTTCATACAGAATTCATGACTAAGACCCCCAAATTAAGTGCAACAAAAATAAAAATAAATGGGACCTAATTAAGCTAAAAAGCTCCTACACAGCAAAATAAATTATCGGCAGAGTAAACAGAAAACCCACAGAGTGGGAGAAAACATTTGGAAACTATACATCCAATAAAGGACTAATATCCAGAATCTATAAGAAACTCAAACAAATCATCAAGAAAAAAACAAATAATCCTATCAAAAAGCAAGCAAAGGACATGAATAGACAATTCTCAAAAGAAAATATACAAACAAATGGCCAACACACATACGGAAACAAGCTCAACATCACTAATTATCAGGGAAATGCAGACTAAAACCACAATGAGATATCACCTTACTCTTGCAAGAATGGCCGTAATTAAGAAGTCAAAAAACAACAGATGTTGGTTGATGTGGATGTAGTGAAAAGGGAATACTTTTACACAGCTGGTAGGAATGTAAACTAGCATAACCACTGTAGAAAACAATATGAAGATTCCTTAGAGAACTTAAGGTAGAACTACCATTCAATCCAGCAATCCCACTACTGGGTATCTACCCAGAGGAAAGGAGTCACTTTATGAAAAAGAGACTCTGAACTTTAGACTTTTGAGTTGTTGCTGGAACAAGTTACACTCTGAGGCTACTGGGATACAAAGAAAAAACGCATTTTGCATGTGAGAAAAACATGAATTTTCAGGGGGCCAGGGATGGAATGCTATTGTTTGAATACGTATGTTCCTCCAAAATTTATATGTCAGAACCTAATACCCAGTGTGTTGGTATTAAGAGGTGGGACCTTTTGAGAAGTGATTAAGTCATGAGTGCTCCACTCTCAGGAATAGGGTAACTACTCTTATAAAAGAGGTTGAAAGGAGTGCCCTAGGGCCTTTTTCCCTTCCATGTCTTCTGCCATGGGATGACACATAATTTGTCCCCTCCAGAGGATGCAGCAACAAGGTACCTTCTTAAAAATAGATAGACAGCAGCCCTCACCAGACACTTGATCTGCCAGTGCTTTGATCTCGGACTTCCCAGCCTCTAGAACTGTACAGTCTGTTCCTGCTGCTATAACAAAATACTTTAGACTGAGTAATTTATAAACAACAGAAATAAATTGTGGTTTACTCAGTCTAAAGTATTTTGTTATAGCAGCAGGAACAGACTGCAAAATGGATACTATGTCCTGTATGACTGGCACATAGAATGTGAAACAGAGAGTGACAGGGCATGAGAGTAGAATATGGGGAAAGGCCAAATCCTGAAGGTCCTTGTATGTAATGCAAATGAAATAAAGTTTTATTTAAATAAAAGGATAGGGAGCCATTGAAGAATGTAAGTAGAGTTGGTATCAATAGCATTGCTATTTATGATGATCATGTTATGGAGTGAATGAGTGTTTGTGTCCCCTAACAGTCATAGGTTGAAATTCTAACCCCCAGTGTGCTGGGATTATGAAGTGGGACCTTTGGGAGGTCATTAGGTCATGAGGGTGTAGCCCTCACAAATGGGATTAGTGCAGTTATAAAAAGACACAAGAAAGCTTGCTTTCTCTCTCTGCTCTTCACCACATGAGGCTACAAGGAGAAGCAAACAATCTGAACTAGGAAGCAGGTTCTTACCAGACACTGGATCTGCTGGAAACTTGATCTTGGATTTTTCAGCCTCCAGAACTATGATCAATAAATTTCTGTTGTTTAAGCCACCCACTCTATAGTATTCTTTTATAACAGTCCAAACTTACAAAAATATATCACTTTGATGGAGTGTAGTGAATGGACTGATAATGGTGAGACTAGAAATAAGGAAGCTAATGGAGATATTGCAATAGTCAAAGCCTTAAAATTGAGTAGGAGCAGTGGGAATTTAAAGCAAATAATAAATTCAAGAGTATGGGTAGCATGGAATAGTGGCTAAGAATATGGCTTCTGGGCTAGCTACTTAAGCTTGAACCCCAGACTGCTACCTCCTAGCTATGTGTTCTTAGGGAACACCATTAGCTTCTGTGTTTGAGTTTCCTCATCTATAAAATTCATAATAATGGTATCTACCTCATAGTGTTGTTGTGTATATTAATATGACATTTGAACACTATTGCTGAATATTACCATACAGTTATGCACTTTATGTGATGTGCCTAAGTGTCTAGCACAAAGACAGCATTATGCCAGAGGCATTTGTCTCTCTCTGTGTGTGTGTGTGTGTATACAATCTATATATACTTTTTGCTCATCACAATGGGCAAAATTATTTTTCTTGTTATAAAATTGTATTTTAAAGCAAATTTAATTTACTTAAAATTATATTCAGGACAAGTAGGCACAAAAATTAGCCTGGTTTAGAATGACAAATATGTATAAAAATTAAAAATATGATTCTTTAGGCCAGGCGTGGTGGCTCATGCCTGTAATCCCAGCACTTTGGGAGGCTGAGGCGGGCAGATCATGAGTTCGAGAAATCAAGACCATCCTGGCCAACATGGTGAATACCCATCTCTACTAAAAATACAAAAATTAGCCAGGCGTGGTGGTGTGTGCCTGTAGTCTCAGCTATTCAGGAGGCTGAGGCAGGAAAATCGCTTGAACCCTGGAGGCAGAGGTTGCAGTGAGCCGAGACTGCACTTCTGCACTCCAGACTAGCAACAGGGCGAGACTCCATCTCAAAAAAAAAAAACATGATTCTTCGACATTTATGTTTTTTGAGGTCCTTTTAAAGTCCTATAGTTGCATGGTATAATGACTTTGGAGATAGAATGTTTCAGAATAGGTAACATTAAAGGATTGTCCCATGTAACTGGATTCTCATAATTGCTTTTTTTCTTTTTATTACTACTTAATACATATCCTAGATAACCCAGATAACTTGGTTTTGAAGAACTACTAAAACACAATTAAGTATTATCTTTTACCCTAAATGTGGTTAGACTCTGTTTAAAATTATTGATTTTTGGATCCCATATGCTCTGGAAATTTTAGTGTGTTTTAAAGCAAAATGTAAGAATGTGAACTGAGGGATATTTTACTCTTTACAGCATTTTGAACCCAAACTCTCACTGTATCTCATCGTATTTCCCAGTGGTTTGCCAGGATAAACTTCAGAAGCAGACAGGGTGCCTTGGCTCAAGGATTTGAGAAATTTGGTCTTACTGACAGAAAATAGAGTTAGTAAATCATTATTTTCAATAAAGGATTGACCTGGTCAATTTTTGGTTTTTTGTTTTTGTTTTTTTTTTTTTTTTGTAAGATCTGATGTTGGGATGAAGAATAGATTGATCAGAAGAGAGATGTATGGAGATAATTAGAACATTCCTAACTACTTCATAAGAGAGATGATGTAGGCATGAGTTATGGCATCTAGGACTGGACTTAAGAGGAAGAGAAAGAACAGAAAGTGGTAGAAAAAAATCTCATAGAACTTGATGGCTGATTGAATTTGAATTACTAGGGAAAAGAAGGAGTCAAGAATGATCCCACATTTCTAGGCTGTGTAACCAGGTAAAGGATTATGAACCCCAACTGACAGAGAATGTGGAAGAAAAATGTAGCTTTGGGGTATGGAGAACAGAATGTTTAGTTTTGGACATACTGAATTTGAAAGGTCTATGCCAGAGCTAGGCAGGCATGACTAGCAGATAATGGGACACACAGCTCCAGTGAGAGGTGTGGGCTGGAGATACTAAGTTGAGATTTATTACCACAGGTGGGAGATGAGTCATGAGCATGGGTGTGCTCTTCTTAGGAGAATGCAAATTACAGAGAATAATTGGTCAAGAACAGAACCCTAAGGAACAGAAGTGCATAAAGAATTTGTGTAGAAATGAAACCCTTGAAGATGAAAGAATTCTGGATTAGAGACATAGGAAGAACATCATGGAAACCAAGGGAGCTGACAATAGTTTTGGCGGCTGGGCGCGGTGGCTCACGCCTGTAATCCCAGCACTTTGGGAGGCCGAGGCGGGTGGATCACAAGGTCAGGAGTTCAAGACCAGCCTGGCCAACATGGTGAAACCCCATCTCTACTAAAAATACAAAAAATTAGCCAGGCGCGGTGGCAGGCACCTGTAGTCCCAGCTACTCAGGAGGCTGAGGAAGGAGAATCATTTGAACCCGGAGGGTGGAGGTTGCAGTGAGCTGAGATCGTGCCATTGCACTCCAGCCTGGGTGACAGAGTGAAACTCCATCTCAAAAAAAAAAAAAAAGACAATAGTTTTGGGGTAAAAGGTATCTATTTTATGTTGTGAAATGTCCAATTGGATAAATAGTAAAAAGCTTCCATTATGTTTTTAAAATAGGAGGCTTTTTTTTTTTTGAAAACCCTCTTACTCAGAACAGGTTCAGTGGAGTGTTAGGGGTAGAAGCCATATTGTAGAGAGCTGAGAAACGAATCCTAGGTAAAGATGTGGAAATTGCAAGATCTCACTTTCAAAAAGTTTTGAGGAGAAGAGGAGAATGGCAATACTACTGTAGACCATACTTTGGGAAACTCTGCGTCCACCTGGGTCATACTTTGGGACCAGGAGAGGCACATGCCTATCTACTGGCTGAGAGGAAGGAGCTTATAGAAAGTGAGCAGTTTAAGATACAATAGAGACTCCAGCCATTGTAGCTCACATCTGTAGTCTCAGCACTTTGGGAGGCAGAGGTGCAAGGATTGCTTGAGCCTAGGAGTTTGAGACTAGCCTGGGCAACACAGTGAGACCCCCACCACTAAAAACATATTTTTTTTTTCAAAATTTAGCCAGACATGGTGGCACACACTTGTAGTCCTAGCTACTCGGGAGGTTGAGGTGGGAGGATGCTTGTGTCCAGGAGGTCAAGGCTGCAGTGTGACATGATCGTGCCACTGTACTGCACTCCAGCCTGGACAACAGAGTGAGACCCTGTCTCAAAAAAACAAAACAAAAAACCCAACAACAATACAAAAGAGAGTGATGGCTAAAGGAAAATGTATGGGAATGAAGAACATTCTAGGAAAATGTATAGGAATGAAGAACATTCTAGTACTCAGGGGCCTTAATTAACTTTGACCCAGAAGAAATTTTTTTGTAATGACAGCCTGGAAGAAAAGAGCAAAAGAAGTAATGGATACTATCATTGATACAACTTTCAGCAGAGAGGCAGAAATTTGTGGCTTATAACATTAGATGGCATCAATGTTCCCCCTGAGATAGGAAACAAGGTCTTCTAAAAGTGAGAAGGACAGATTATTTAATAGAGGGGCTAAAGAGAAGCACCTCTTCCTCTTGAATAAAGCCTGTGATAGATGATCTTTAAAGAGGGCCACCATCAACTTCTTCTGCCCCTGGAAGCACACACTGCCGTATCCCACATCAAGAGGTAGGATCTGTTTCCCCTTCTCTTGAAGCTGGGAAGACTTGTGACTGCCTTTGGCCAACAGAATACAGCAGAAATAATGTTCTGCCAGCTCCAGGCCTAGCTTTCTAAGCACTAGTGGAGTTCCCCTTCTCTCTTAGAAGCCAGCTACCATCAATAAGAAATTCAACTACTCTGAGATCACCAGGCTGTGAGAAAAGCTAATTTAGCTTGAATTAATTTGCTAGGACTGCCATAACCATATGCCATGGACTGGGTGGCTGAAACACCAGGAATTTATTTTCTCACAGTTCTAAGAGCAAGGCACGGACAGGATTGGTTTTCACTGAGGTCTCTCCCCTTGACTTGCAGATGGCTGGCCTCTTGTTGCCTCTTCACATGGGAATGCACGTCTCTCTGGGAATGCACACCTCTGGTGTCTCTTTCTCTTCTTATGAGGACACAAGTCATACCAGATTAGATCTCATCCTAAAGGCCTTATTTTAATTTAACTGCCCCTTTAAAACCATTTTTCCAAACATGGTTATAGTCTGAGGTACTGGATGTTGGGACTTCAACATATGAATTTAGAGGAGGCAGAATTCAGCATCTAACATTAACCATGTACAGAGATCGTGAGAGAGAGGGACAGGACAGATGGGCAATGTGGAGATTCATCGGTCATTATTCTGAGCTTATATTTTCACACAGAATCATCCTTCACATAAGTCTATTTAAGTACATAGAGGAAAGCTGTATCAATTTCATGTCGCAGTTACACCTTTCTATTCAGAATTCACAAAACAAAATTACCCATCCCCCTCCAAAAAAAAAAAAAAACAAAGAAAATAACACATATACATCTACTGATGGAACTAAATCTGATATGTAGTAAAATGATTCAAGAAAAATCCCCAGCTAGTGAGACTGTGCTACTCTCTATTAGAGTAATAAAATAACCTGCTAATATCACTGGCTTCTGATACAATTGTGGTGTGTAACATATAGGCTGGGAGACCACTGTGGATATTTTTCTCTCATTTTCCTTATATAATTTGGGAAGCGAAGGAATTGGAAACTACAATTTCCTCATGCCTTCATAATAGATTCTGTACATCCTTTGGAAAGTCCACAAATCTAAAACTTTAAAAAGCTACAGTGGCCAGGCGCAGTGGCTCAAGCCTGTAATCCCAGCACTTTGGGAGGCCAAGGCGGGTGGATCACAAGGTCAGGAGATCGAGACCATCCTGGCCAACATGGTGAAACCCCGTCTCTACGAAAAATACAAAGATCAGCTGGGTGTGGCAGTGTGTGCCTGTAATCCCAGCTGCTCAGGAGTCTGAGGCAAGAGAATCACTTGAACCAGGGAGTTGGAGGTTGCGGTGACCCGAGATCGTGCCACTGCACTCCAGCCTGGCGACAGAGCAAGACTCCGTCTAAAACAAACAAACAAACAAAAGCTACAGGAAGTAAAATGTTGTAGTTTAATTCTATGAGAATGTCCATATTGTGATAACAGAATAATATTAAGTCATGTACAGAAGCCTGATACTCAGATACAATAGTGACCATCTACATTGAAGGGTGGATTTGAAGCTGTCCATTTCATCCCATCCTCTGCAATGGAATGGGAACTCCAACACCTTCTCCAAAGCTGAGTTGCTCACTCATTCTCTGTTATTCTCTTGATTTTCCAAGCAGAGTGTGTTCCAGTTTCCATTTCATTCTGTGTTTTCTTTTGCACATTGTTTGTGGAATTTTTATATTCACACAGAAATGCACATCCCTACCTCCATACCTACACACATAAAAGATTTTTGATGTACGGATGCTGGATGCAAAGATTAAAGAATCATAAGCCCTTGGAATAAGAGACTACTGAAAGACAGGAAAAACACATTTTTCCAATGTTCAGACTTTCTGGAAAGGAGAAAATACCCTAAAGAAAGTGTCAGAAACCGTCCTTAAGGCCTCTTTTGTTACTTTCTGTAGTTTTTCAATTTGGGACGTCAGTTTTGCTGGTGATGGCATAGGCAGGGCAAGGCAAAATTAATATAAAATTAGAGAAGTTATGCTATAAATCAGCAGAGGTCCATCTTTAAACCATTGTGAACAGGCATGAGTTCATCTTTAAACCATTGTGAAGTGTCTTCTCTAAGTTTAAGATGAGAGTCCAGTCTTCTCCAGTGGGGCCAGAAGCACAAGTTCTTTTTTTTTTTGAGAGGGAGTCTCACTCTGTCGCCCAGGCTGGAGTGCAGTGGTGTAATCTCAGCTCACTGCAAGCTCCGCCACCCGGGTTCATGCCACTCTCTTGCCTCAGCCTCCCGAGTAGCTGGGACTATAGGCACCTGCCACCACGCCCGGCTAATTTTTTGTATTTTTAGTAGTAGAGACAGGGTTTCACCATGTTAGCCAAGATGATGTCAATCTCCTGACCTTGTGATCTGCCCACCTTGGCCTCCCAAAGGTTGGGATTACATGCGTTAGCCACCGCGCCTGGCCCAGAAGCACATGTTCTAAGAGATAAACTAATCTCTGCCTTCTTCACTTTCAGGCCACAAAAATAAGAGGTGGGGCCTGGTCGTTGTAGGATTTTTTTCTATAATATACTTTTAGTTTAGCCGGTATTATATTTAGCTGGTATTATATTTCTGTGTATAATCCATTTCTGTTATTACCATGGTTACTACTATTGTTTATTATCCTTGATAATCACTAGCTTGAACCACTCCAGTAAGTTTGAAGCTGATTTAATAGCCTCTGCTCTCATTCCTCTCACTCTGCTCTGTCAGAGTGATATTTCTTAAACATCAATGTGACCATATCTGTGGCTTGTCCTTTCGGTGATCTCATCCAGTCTCACGGAGATAAATATGATATAGATGTTGGTGTCATCAGTATTTATTTCCCAGCCTGGACCTCTCCTCTGAACTCTAGATTTATATATATGTAACTACCTACTCCATAACTCTCCTTGGATGTCTAAGAGGCATCCTAACTCTCCAAGCAAGATGAGACTCCTGATCTTCTCTAAATGTCATCCTCCCTCAGTTCTCCTTCCCCATTTCAGAATGTCAATCCATTCTTGTGAATGCTTTAGACAAAAAGGTCAGAGTCATCTCTGAATAGGAACTGAGATACATAGGCTAAATGACATCATGGCATCCTCATTACATCAGTCAGTAAGTAGCAGCATCAGGATATTTACTCGGGCAGTGTAACTCCAGAGTCTTTGTTCTTTACCCTTATGTTTGACTGCTTCTCTACCTTATAAATCCCTTAACATGTACTCCAAAAACTTCACATAGAACCTAGATGACAAATACCAACTGCTAACCTCAAGGCAAGCTTGCTACATCAAAGAAGAACTATGAATTCTGGTTCTACCTAGCTGTCTGGAAAAAGAGCTGAAAATTCCCTTTGTTGAGGGCCAAGATCTTTTGATTCATTTTTCTCTGTCTTTCTTATACCTTCTGCATGTTCTGATGGGAATCCTAGATTCTGCATGTTCTTATGGGAATCCTAGGCTGTGATTTTGAGATGGGAATTCAGAAATTTCTGTTATAATTCTGTCTCAGCTACTAAGTAGCTATATGGCGTTGGGAAGTTTCTAAACTTTTTGGTATTTTATAATTACTCTGCCAAAAAATGACATGCATACACTAGACGGTCCAGAGTCTATAGCAATAATATAGAAAAAAATGTAGAGAAATAGATAAATCAAATTACAGGGCCTGTTTACTTCTTGACAGAAAGAATCACATGTTTGTTTACTATCCATCTCCCAAGTGCTTATTGAAGTTACATCTTCTGCAGAAACTCAGTAGGTATGTGTGAATTGCTGGTTGAAGATTCACGATTTGCTATATGGTATGGACAAGATGCCTTAGAATTCCAGAGGCAGTTTGGAATAGTAGAAACAAATCTGAATTGAGAGGCAGACAACAGGATCTAATAGCAGAGAAGGCAGAGATGTGTAAGTTACTTGACTTCAGGACAAACATCTATCATATGGTCAAGACTTTTAGTATTTGCCTCTGTAAAATATGAAGAGAGTGGGATTGGTTGATCTCAAAGATATCTTAAGGGAGTTGTGACTGTATAATTTACTTTTTCCATAAAACCTAAAAAGTGTAAGCATGAAACATTTTTTTTGTGTATCTATTCCATTGGAAGGGCTCAGCAATTGAGCATCAGGATCTAGCACATGTAATCATCTCTGTTTACATTTCATTTATTTTAGACCCCACACCAATACTGTGAAGTGGATAATAATATCTCCATTTATGCATAAGGAAATTGAGGTCCAGGGAGGTTTTTCAAGGTAAAACTCAGTGTCAGAGCTGGGATTGGAATCCAGGATTAAGTGGCTCTCAGTTTCAATTCTCTTTGCATTGAACCACACATCCTCCCCAAGTCTCTGGCACTAGTGATGCACATCAGGAGGCAATGCAGGGGCTCTTCAGGGATATAGAGAGGGCTCATGGGTACAAACATACAGTGAGAAGGACATGGCCACACTTCTTGAAGACCAGGTTCATCCAACTCTAACAGAAAGTGCTATTAGCCAAAAAATATATTCTAGTCACACACACACAAAACTAATTAATTAGAAAAATCTGGAGATTAACTGCATGCCTTCATTGTTTTCAATAAATGTAACCTGTCCAATAAATCAGTAACACTTATTAATGATAATACAAAGTATATTCAGTAATAGGCTTGCCTTCCATGAGGAGACTAATATGGGGTTTTATATGGAGTTCCAGAAGAAACCAAATAAACATTGTTAGCATTTGCTTCGTTGCACAGATTACATGGTGCCTTGATTCTGCTGCTGACAAGCAGTAAATCGCTCTGTTGTGTGTGGTGCTTAAAACAGGTTTAATCTGCTATTATTAATAGTTCCATGAAGAATATGATTGCCTATCCCCATCCCACTTTCAACCACTGTGGCCAACATATGGGAACTCAGGCGACCAAAATAATTACAGACCACAAGCTGTAACAATAAACCACAAAAGGACTAATCATATCCTTTCTTGGAATTTACTTATTTCAAATAGTTTGTTACTTTTTTTTCATGAAGAGCTCCATATTGGACCACATTTGTGATGAGAAGATCTAAGTTGGATTTCAGCTGCAGAAATTATGCTATTTACTTTCTTATTACAGGCACTAAATTGCTGTTTGGAGTATTATTATTTTTTTCCTTTCTCTAGATTGTTCAACAAATAGATTTTATGGTCTCTTTATGGGACAAAGCAGGGTATAATGATTTCGAAAAGTAGAAAGACTAAATAACTAGATAATTGCCTAGAGTTGAAGTGGTGTATTCAGGAACTTCACTGGGAGGAACTAAAAATAATTTAAAAATAGGAGAAAGTGTCATTGGCCCATTTATGCAAAGCCAATGCAAAGAAAAGCTGAACACTTGACTTCTGAGAAGTTAAAGACAAACTGTGATGCCAAGTTACAGCAATTCCCTTGGCCTAATTTGTGGTAAATTTAATTTTATCCTTTCTCAATGTTGTGGAATCTATAATGTATATTTTATTGGTCATATTATATGCATGTCTCATGCAAGTTTCCTTCAGAACTTCTTGAAGATCAATAGGGAATATATTAAAAATGAAAATAGGAATTAGGTTGAATATTGGCCTACCTACAATGGTTGAAAAATCACTTTAGTGATTTATCACTTGTAAAGTGTTTGAAGGCAGAAACATTTTAAAAATGTTTATATCTTTTTTGTTCCAAAGTATTTTGCAGAGAAACAAATCCATAGGAGCACCCCTAAACTGGGAGTGTGGTGAAGTGGGGAAGAGGTCAGGCCAGGGCTACAGATCTCGGGATCCAAGAATACATAGCAGGTTTTGCTTATTTTCTTGTTGACCTATTTGAATGCTTTTTATTTAAAAAAAAAAAAAAGGTTCTCAGCATGAAGGATTTAGTAGGTGATGTTTTAGCTCACTGTAAACATTTCTTTTTGCTAACCAAGGACCTTTGAATGACAGAAGGAAGGGATTTTAAGGAAGACAACAAGTTAGTCTTCTGGGGTAACATTATCTGCTCTAGTGAACTGGTCCTTTGGGGTTCGGTGGTTTTAAAGGCATGCTTTATTATTTGGAGATTATATTGTTTAAAGTTTTCTGCATGGTGAATAGAGGTTGCTATGAGAACGTAAAACTCTACACAGAGACAGAACTATGACTAGGTCCAGGTTCTGTCACCAAATAGCTTGTGATACTGAGTCAGTCTCACAAATGTGCAGCCTGTTGTTTCCTCTTCCGCAAAATGATAATATTTCTCTTCATGTGGCTTTGGCAGTGATATGACCTATTACATGTGAAGGCATTTTATGGTAATGTGCAGTGCACATCAGACATCAAACTTTTTTAACATATTAATAATATACCTCATTTGGTGACATTGTTCTTTTTCCTTTATAATCTTTCAATGATAATTATTAAAATCTTTGTTATTAACTTACTGAAACCCCGTCTCTACTAAAAATACAAAAATCAGCCGGGTGTGGTGGCACATGCCTGTAGCCCAGCTACTCGGGAGGCTGAGGCAGGAGAATCGCTTAAACCCGGCAGACGGAGGTTGCTTTGAGCCAAGATCGTGCCACTGCACTCCAGCCTGGGTGACAGAGTGAGACCCCATCTCAAAAAAAAAAATAATAATAATAATAATTAAAAAAATATTTACGGGTCATATTTGCCCCCTCCCAGTTCACCAACTTTGCCTTCTCACTGGATGGTTCTCATAACTGTATTTCCACCTACTTTTCTAACACGGTATTTGATACCATACAAATTGGTCCTTTATGCAAAATAATTTATATATTAATGACTTGGTCAGATGGGCTCAATATTAACTTTTTACTTGAAGGTGCTAGTTTGTTATCCCGTACTCACAGTGTGGTTAATACACTCATAAATGTTACTTCAAAAATGTTTCTAAGGGCCCTGCAGACTGAATTTTAGACTCCGTGCTCATTTTTACTTCAGTAATTTCATTAGTAGTATTTATTTTATAAATAGCTTGTAAAGTGTTTGAAGGCAGAAACATTTTAAAAATGTTTATATCTTTTTTGTTCCAAAGTATTTTGCAGAGAAACAAATCCATAGGAGCACCCCTAAACTGGGAGTGTGGTGAAGTGGGGAAGAGGTCAGGCCAGGGCTACAGATCTCGGGATCCAAGAATACATAGCAGGTAGCTCAAGAGGGAATTTAGAGTCTAGGCCTGCGCAGAGTTCACCTGAAAAGGTGGAACAGAGACCAGGACTGAAACCAGGACCAAAACAAGGACCAAACAAACCAGAGATTCCAGAGAAGAGTAAGTGGTTTCTATTGGTAAGAGTTGGGATCAGCAGAAATTTCCTGAAACCCAGATGTAGTCACAGAGGCCCCAGAGATCCCATGGCCCTGCCTGAGTGAAATTAGGGAGAGGGCTCAGTGGGGTGTCTTGAACACATTTACTTGTTCAGGTGACAAGTAGTGCCTATTGAGAAGCAACTATGTGCTAGGAAAAGTACAGGGTACTGGGTATATGTGGGTAAGCCAGACAGCAGCAACCCTGCCCTCATTCACCTCCCATCTCAGAAAACAATAAACAAATTCATTAATTATTAGAGATAATGATAAATGCTAAGTAAGGAACAAACTGGGCACAGCAGGGGTTTCACCTACATGGAGCTCTGATTAGGGAAGATGATGTCTAAGATGACATTGGAGGCATGAGAAGGAACCAAAAGGTCCTCAGACCAGGAGAGGCCAAAAGCTCTTCTCCATGAGTGATTTAAAGTAAATGTACATAAAGAGTAGCCAGTGAAGGAGATGGTTGTTAGCACTGTGATGGAAAGGTATTGGGGAAATGCTGGAAAAGCATGGCATAAGGGCAAGAAGGTTGCCCAAAGGCAAGGTTCTTATGGGCTTCACAATCCTCCTCTGCTTCTCTGCAGGTGCCAGAATTTGGTTATTTCTCTGGGAAGAACTTGTGTCATGAAATTGAATGAAGCCCAAGAGGGTTGTGCCATAGAGAATGAGGAGTGTTTGTCAGACATATAGTTGTCATTTACTGAATATTGTGGCTCTCATCTTAGTTTACTCCCAAGAAGATACCTGGAGCCTTTCAGGTGCTTCTCTCTTACAAGGCCTGGTACTAATGTTTTCATTCAATTCTTTGAGCTTCCCTAGATTCTTTTAGGAACTTCTTTTTTTTCTCCTGTTAGGTCAAGATTCTGTTGCTTACCATCAAAGAGCCCAAGCTAATACAGTCACCTCTCTGTCCTTATCTTGCTTGTCTGCTTAGCATTCAATGCCTATTTTTTGAAGGACTATTGTCTTTGGGTTTATGTGATACCACATCCTCCAGGTTTTCTTTCCGTCTCTCTGGTTGCTTCTTTTCAGTGTCCTCTGCTATCTCTTCTGGCTTTACTAATCCTCTAAATGCTATAGTCCCTCCAGACCAGGCCTAAATCCTTTTTTCTCTTTTAAGTCGTTCTTAGTGGTCAAAAAAGTATGCACTTAGGAGCTAGGGTACCTTTATTTAATTCCCAGCCTTGCCACTTCCTAGCTGTGACCTTGGGGAGGTCACTTAACCTTTCCTTGCCCATTTCTTTTATTATTATTTTTTAAAAAACCTATTTCATAGGGCTGCTAAGAGAATAAAGAGGGTTAATCATACCTAAAGTATTCTGGAGGGAGCTGGTTCATTATATGTATTCAATACATGTTATTTTTCTTACAATTGTTAGTAATCATCAATTCCCATGGCCTTAAATGTTGCATATATGCTGGTGACCCATAAATATGTATTTTCAGCCCCAAACACCCCTCTTAGCTCTATAAAATTATATAGCCAACCACTAGAATTTATCAAACTTTAGAAGACTAAATTCAAATTTTGATTACTAATTCCTAATACCCCCAACCTCACTCAACATTTTTTCTCCCAGTTTTCTGCATGTTAGTAAATGGTAACAATACCTGCCCAGTTGCTTAAGTCAGAAAACTTGGAATCATCTATATTGTTGCTTTTTCCCTCCTAGCCACATTCAACCTATTTGTCAAATTGTGTCATTTTAATTTATAAAATATAGATTAAATAATTTCACTTCTTTATATCTCAACAATTAAAATTTCTAATCCAATGTACCATCATAACTTGGCTAGCCTACTGCAATATCTTCTTTACCCATTCTTTATTTTTCCTCCATGACCAAATCCATTATTTGCCAAGTAGAGTTTTGTTTTACAAACATAAGTTTGTGTCATTCTCCTACTTAATCCTTTAATGATTTTGCACTGTGCAATGAGTCAAATCCAGCCCGCAAGACTCTGCTTGACTTGCTATATGTCTACCTGGCTGGTCTCATCTTATATCACCTTCTCCCTCAATCATGGTGATTTGGTCACATCAACCTCCATCAGTTTCTTAAACCCAATAAACCGTTTCCTGCCTTAGGGCTTTTGCGCTTGCTGTGTCTTGAACCAGGAATAACTTTTTCCTTGCTTCTTTCGTTACTGGTTTTCTCCTGAGGTCTGCCATTTAAAAACCCTCAACTTCAGAAAGTCCTGCTACATCACTCAGATTTCTCTAGAGAAGAGAGATGATTGGATCTATGTCTATCTATCACCTATCTATCTGTAGATTTATTTTAAAGAATTGGCTAATGTGATTATGGGGAATGGCGAGTCCAAAATCTGTAGGGCAGGTGAGCAGGCTGGAAACTCAGGCAGGATTTCAACATTATAGTCAAGGCAGAATTTCTGCTTCTCTGGGAAACCTGTTTTTGCTCTTAAGGCCTTCAACTTATTGAGTGAGCCCCACTCACATTATCAAGGGTAATCTGATCTACTTAAAGTCAACTGATTATAGATGTTAATCACATCTACAAAATATCTTCACAGTAAAATATGGATTAGCATTTGACCAAACAACTGGGCACCCTAGTATAGCTTAGTTGACATATAAAACTTATCATCATACTTTCCTTAGGTCTCCTGCATCCACAGGAGTCTCTTTCACAGAGTTCTGTCCTTTTTTTTCTTCCATTGGATGTACCATAATTTACCCTTAAGTAATTCTTTGCTTACTTATTAATTTCCCCTTCCTCCACCACACTCTAATGTCTATCAGGTGAGAACGATACTTTTTTGCATCAATATATATCCAATACCAGCAAAGTCCTTGGGATATATTAAGCATTCAGTAAGTAGTTGGTACTCGATGCTTAATATGTGTTTGTGAAAACAATTAACAACCACAGGGAACTTGAGATGAAAAGTTTTGACCCAATCTTCTAAAATTTTATGGGAGTTGGAATATCAGATGTTAAGCATAATTTACTAAAATGTGAATAGACAAGAAAATAACTGATTATTTCTCATTTTCTTTTGACACTTTCTCCTCCCTTGTATTTTCCTGAAATTAAATTAGTCAGCACAGATTTAAGAGGACTTAGAGTCTCACACACTCAGCCCAAATATAGCATTGAAAAGACTTCCAAAGCTTTGGCAACATATTTTATTTTAATAAAGATTTGAATGCCTGCAGGATCACTGGAATAATTGCCAGTTACACTTCTATTAATGAACACATTTAAATGGGGATTGTGAAAAGCAGAAAATGATCTGATTTTATGGAGTACGTTTACTGCCAGCAATGTACAGTGATGAATGGTGCCCTAGAATTTAATTTTAGTTTTAGCCACAAAACAGCCAAAATTACACAGCAGGCTCTGTAACAAATATGTACTGAACTCGAAAAATTATTTATTGAGCTCTCAGTGATATACATATATAAATTATTTATTGAGTTCTCAGTGCTATATATATATATATATATATTTTTTTTTTTTTTTTTTTTTTTTTCCTTTGAGATGGAGTCTCGCTCTGTCACCCAGGCTGGAGTACAGTGGCGTGATCTTGCTCACTGCAACCTCTGCCTCCCAGGTTCAAGCAATTCTCATGCCTCAGCCTCCTGAGTAGCTGGGACTACAGGCATACATCACTATGCCCAGCTAATTTTTTTTTTTTTTTTTTTTTTGTATTTTTAGTAGAGATGGGGTTTTGCCATGGTGGCCAGGTTGGTCTTGAACTCGTGACCTCAGGTGATCCACCCATCTCAGCTTCTCAAAGTGCTGGTAATACAGGCATGAGACACCACACCTGGCCTCAGTGATATATTTTTGTGAACCAATTAGTTATTTCAAAAAATAAAGAAGAGTAATGCTGTTAAAGTTGATCCACATAACAGTCTTATTACCACCTTTGCATGGGCTCTGTGCTGTGAAGACTAGCTTCTATGTGCAACAAGTTCTATTAACAAGCCTCTTTGGATGAAGCTGCTTTTGAACTTGATATGCATTCAGTTCTGATGTACAGTGCTAAGGGAAGTAGAAAATCTCAAAGGGTTCATAAGACAGAGTCTTAGTACTATTTCTAAATGTTCATTCTTCAAGTGATATTTGAGTTTGAAGTATATCAGTTCACACTTCTCCCAGACTGAAACAAAAAAATGTCTTAGAAGGATTAGCTGAATCTAAGGAAATGTTTTAGGAATATTAACCAGAAAAATTCAAGAGAAGCAAGTTTTGTTGACTTTATCAGAATGCTGTTTGTTCCTCCAAATCCAACTTCTCCTTTTACATGTATACACTGATATTTAGCCAGAAACTACATTTCCCAGCTTCCCCTGTAGCTAGATGATCCTTGTGACTAAGTTCGAGCCCTTAATGTGAATGAAAGTGATGTAGAGACTCTTCATGTTATCTTTAAATCCAGAGTCACTTGCCCCTGGACTATGACTACCTCACTTTCCCTCAGGATCTGAACATGACAGTGACCCAGTTTACAGTATACAGATGGTAGCAAGGGATAGCAGGACAATGTGTTGGAAGGAACCTGGGTCCCTGAATGACATCCTGCAAGAGCAGAGCTGCCACATCAGCCTGGACCAAACCAACTATGACTCGAAAGAAAATGGGAGCTTTCTTATAGGATTGTTGCAGATGAATCAATAAAGAAAATCTTGAAGTCTTTAGAAAGACTTCTAATGAATTTTTATATTATTTAGAGGTTACTTTTACATAAGTTGTTTTTAAAAACTACCTACATTTTAATGTTATGTCTTTAAGACATCAAAAATTATGCTCTCTCTTTTGATTTTTGCAAAATCCCAGTGAGGGAATCATTATGAGAAAGATTATGTTAGCTTCTTGAGGAACTCAAGGGACAAAATAAAAGCAACCACAATAAAGGCACTATTTTCAGATTTGTCCTCTGACAACTCTTCATAGGGCTAAGAACAAATCTGTGTTTTCAGACTCTTTTTTGGGAGGTGGCCCTCAAATCTGCATGGGTGAATATATGTATAACATTACCATTGTGATAGAACTTATAAAGTGTTGTCTAACAAGTAAGTCATTAGACATCCATTGCTTAGCATGTACCCAAATTCAACTATATTCCAATTTGAATAAAGCATATATATCTATAGAGATATAGATCTATAGATATAGATATACATAGATTAGTTTTCAAAAAGCAAATATCTATCTATAGATATCTATCTCTATATAAGAATATATCTATACATATAGATATAAGAATATGTTAGATTCCCCTATTATTAGATTATTCTTCAAAAAGCAAATAGATATCTATATTGTATACAATGTACATATCTATATTGGATAGATATATAGATAGGTTATTTTTCAAAAAGCAAATTTATATACATATATGTACATAATGTGAATCAAAGTTTGAGAGTGGGGAAAAGAAACTTTAAGAAAGAACTTCTAGATTATACAACACAATTCAGAGTACTGGCATGATAATAATGGTGCTAATAGTGATAATGATAATAGCAATAACAAAAATAGCAGCTACATTTTGAATGTTGTCATGAGACAGGGTCTGTGATTTTGCTTTGCATTCATTGTCTTTGCAAAGCATCTATGAGATGTTATTCTTCAATTTTGCAGGTGACATATGAAACCCAGGGAGTATCTTGCCCAAGGGTAACCAGAACCAGAATCTAATTACATTATAAATTTTACCTCAACATATGTCCATTTTTGCACAGAAAAGAGTTAGCATAACAGGTGTCAGATCACTGTCCTTAGAAAGGCCTGCTTGTAAGGCTAGCCACTTGGATGTTGGGAGAGCGTCTACCATTCTTTGAATCAAATGGCTCACTGTGCTTAAACTGTGCAAACAATATGGTTTATGTTGAACATCTGCTTTGCTTCTTGGAGTCTGGAATTTGGGTACATGCTAAGTACTGAACGTCTAATGGCTTCCTTGCTAGGCAACATTTTATAAGTGCTATCACAATGACTCATTGCTGGGGGAATTGAGCACTTCCTGTGAGACTTCACTCAGAAAGAACTCTTGGAAGCTTGCCTCAGGTTTCCTCCAAACATTACCCCATGTGCCTTTTCCCTTTGCAGATTTTGCTTTGCATTCTTTTGTTGTAATAAATCATAACTGTGTGATTGTATATTGGGTCTTGTACATCCCCTAGCAAATCATCAAAACTAGAGATAATCTTGGGAACCCCTAACATATCTATCTTCCATGTCCTTCTCTCATTTGGAGAAAATAAAATTTTATTTTCTACCTGAGTACATAAGAAGACTGTATTTCTCAGCCTGTCTTGAAATCAAGTTGGATCATATGACTGAGCTCTGATGGGTGGAATGTCCGTTAGTCCAAAATAGGCCCATCAAATGCCCCACACCATCTTTCTGCTCTCAACTGAGGACCAGATGCAGATGACCCAGTGGAGGAAGCCGGCACCATAGGCAATATTGGAATCACGAGATGGAAGGAGTGTCCTCAATAAATGAGTTGAACAGAAACCCCATCCTGTCCCTAACGGAATCACATAGGATTAGGAAATGAAAGAGAAACAAACATTTGTTGTCTTAAACCACGGAGATACTGGAGCTGTGTGTTACAGCATTGATCCTTCTCTGTCTAATACATATGGTGACGTGCTGGATACAAACACCCCTATCTCCTTCTTCTCAACTTTGAAATATGTTGCAAGAGTGAAAGGGATTTTTAAGCCACAGAGATCCCATTACTCATTTGATAGAATAATATTTGATGGGCAAACACAGGATACGAATAATCTACCAGATGGTGACTCTTGCAATGGAATTAAAGGAAGTTCTTTGTTACCATTTGAGATTGCTCTTAACATTTTGAGTAGTACTTGATAAAACAAATAGGTGTTAAACTACTGGGTGTAGCTCTTTTACTAAAGGAGCCATGCTCTTTCACTCCCCCTATTATTAGATTATTTTTCAAAAAAGCAAATTAACAGCACTTCAATTTTACTCAGTAGATGTGGAAGGAACTAAAAAGAAGAAAGTGAGAAGATAAAAATTTTATTGGGCTGGCCTCCAATCATTTTGTTTGGGGTCATTCATTTGTTCACATATATTTATCGATTACATGTCATATACTAGACACAGTCTGAAGGGTTGAGAATTTTGTAGTAAAGGAGGTGCAGCACCTGCTGTTAGGAAGCTTAAAGAATAGGGGAGGAGTCAACAAGGGAAGAGGAAACCCAAAATAAGCACTATGATGGGAGCACATAGCAGAGTCTCCAAACCTACTTTAGGAGATATCTGAGAAAGCTTTTCCACAGATAAGTCTTTCAACCCCAAAACTCTCAAGATAGCTGCGAGTCCTCCTCAATTTCCCTCCCCTTTTAATCCAAACCATCACGACATCCACTCAGCTCAGCCTCCACCATATATCCAAGCCCATCATTTCTCTCCTTCTCTACTTGCTACTACCCTGGTCTAAGCCACATCTCCTTTCTGTCTTAATCTCTTGGACCAGATTTCTAGAGGGTCTCCAATTTTACTTTGATGTCCTACACTCCGTTTTGCTTAGAGTAGCCCTCCAGGGCCATCTTAAAAAAAAAAAAATCAATGCTTTATTTGTATCTGAACTTTTAAAAACTGGTAGTTCCCCACTATCCTTAGAATAAAATACAAATGATGTTCCAGGTTCCAGCCACTCTTGCTCACTCTTGCCTCATGGTTTTGTGCTGCTCTTTATGCCTAGAAAGTCCTTTTTCTACCTTCCCATGACCATGCCTTTCTTGACATTGTACATACAATACAATGCCACTTCCCTTTCTCTAGCCACCCCATCGAAAGAAGCTCCCTGCTCTACTTCTTTGTAACAAATGTCATCCTCCTTCTACTGCCACTAGATATTTTCTTATTTAATCATGTGTTTGCTTTTTGCCCCTCTTTTCACTATCTTCCCCCAATGGAATGTAAACTCTAAAGAAAAATTACCTGTCTGTTTTTGTCAGTGTATCCTAAATACCTTTTACAGTGATGACTCTGAACTCAGCCCTCAGAGAATAAGCCATGAAAAAATATATTGAAAGGAAGTCTAAGTATAGATGTGGAGAAGGTGTAGCCATTGTCCTGATGAAGAAGGGAGTTGTGGGAAGCAGCATTTCTTGCAGGAGAAAAAGTCCAGGTCAAGGCCCTTCAGAGGGGTGCACTTCAGCTGCAGGCAGTTACTTCTGGTTGGAGCAGAGTAAATAGGGAAGAGTGAGGGGTGAGATGGGAAAAGTCAGCAGAAGATGGTTGGTCAAGGCCTGGCTGATCATGGGCTAGTTGGGTCACTGCAGTATAGACAGCATCTAACCCAATATCTGACTTATAGTAGATGTTCAAGAAATATTTGTTGGATGAGCATGTAAGACAATTGAGTCTCTCTTCTAATGGCCAAAAAAAAAAAAAAAGCCAGCAATTGGTTTTAAGTAGGAACTGACTGGTTTCTATTTGTTCTTTAGAAAGACCTTTTCAGCTGCACAGTGGAGAATGGTTTAGAGGAAGACAGGACTGTAGGCAAGGAGTCTGGGCCACTGCAGACATGCAGATGAGAGGTGACAGTGACAGCAGCGTGTGAGAGGCAGGGCAGTGGAGAGGGAAAGGCAGAGGCAGATGTGAGAGATACAAAGACTGGAGAATTGGCTGAGCTTAGAGATTAATTAGAAACAGGAGGTTCTGAGGGAGGAGCTCAGAAAGACAACTGGATTTACTTTTTTTTTTTTTTTTTTTTTTTTTTCTGAGACACGGTCTTACTCTGTTGCCCAGGCTGGAGTGCAGAGGCACAATCTTGGCTCACTGCAATCTCCACCTCCCAGGCTCAAGGGATTCTTGTGCCTCAGCCTCCCAAGTAGCTGGGATTTCAGGTGGACACCACCATGCCTGGCTAATCTTTGCATTTTTAGTAGAGATGGGGTTTCGCCATGTTGGCCAAGCTGGTCTTGAACTCCAGGCCTAAAGTCATCCACCCGCCTAGGCTTCCCAAAGTGCTGGGATTTCAGGCATAAGCCACCATGCCCAGCCTGGATTTCTAAGTGACTGCATAAATGAAGGTAACATTTTTGTCAAAATAATCTCTCCACACAGATGTATGCACATAAAATATACCTATGAGAATAAAGGAGAAAACTAACAGTAGTTACCTCTAGCAAGGTGGGATGAGAAGTTTACTGTGTACCTAGGGCACTTCGATATTTCAATTTCTAATCCTCTGTATGATTTAAAATGTTTAGCATGACATTTTATGAGTTTAAAATTTGAAAGAAGGCCGGGCATAGTGGCTCATGCTTGTAATCCCAGCACTTTGGGAGGCGGAGGCAGGTGGATCACCTGAGGTCAGGATTTTGAGACCAGCCTGGCCAACATGGTGAAACCCCATCTCTACCAAAAGTAGAAAAATTAGCTGGGTGTGGTAGTGCACGCCTGTAATCCCAGCTACTCAGGAGGCTGAGGCAGAAGAATCGCTTGAACCCGGGAGGTGGAGGTTGCAGTGAGCGGAGATCATGCCACTGCATTCCAGCCTGGGTGACAGATCGAGACTCTGTCTCAAAAAAACAAAACAAAAAATTGAAAGAAACAAATAAATCAAGAAGCATCTAAGTGCCACAGAATATATTAGATTGGTGCAAAAGTAATTGTGATTTTTGCCATTGAAAGTAATGGCAAAAAAACACAATTTCTTTCACACCAGCATAATGCATAACATAAACTAATGCTTAACTTGTTTCAAGATGACATTACTGAGTCTTTATGAATTTTTAATTACATTATGAAGTTTAGTTACTTTTGTACCTAGAAGAATAAGGAAAGAACTGAAGGGCTCTGATATGTTTTGACAGCACTCTTAAAGATATTAAGTAAAACATTTCTCATTTATTTTCTTATCTACATGGATATTAATATCCTAAGTTTTTAAAGGATAGTTTCATGTCCAGAGAATCTAAGCCATTGTTCAAGCTCAGAAATGGCAGTGGTAAGGTTTGAACCCTGGACAGTGCTTGCACTATGTCAGTCTATGGAAGTCAAAAGGGAAGTCGTGTTAGCTTATTAGGCTTATAGACAATCTTCCCTTCAGAAAGCCCTTCTGGTTGGAAATCTGACAGACAGTTCTGCTAGGGCAAAGGAAATAGCATTTTAACTCTGTTCTTACCTTAATTCTAAAGTACATGAATCACGCTTTGCACTTAAGGAAGGCCTTTTATCTGAGTCTTTCAAACACTGAACAAAACCAATTATTACCCACCCTCCTTCATGGTTGAAAGAGAAGATTTTAATCCCTAATTTGCTGACAGAGAGACAGAAGCCAGCAGGAATGAAGTGATTTACTGAGGGTAACACAGTCTATGAAAGCGTTCAAGAATAACCCTGAGGGCTTGTGACAAAAGAGCAATTGCCTTATGCAATTAGCAGTGAATTCCTCTCTCCTAATCACTGCATCTTACTGTTTCCCATGCAAAGTTTAAGGGAACTAAACTTCTCCTCTTTCCTTTCCCACCATAAATCAGACGTAGTGCTTTTCATGTAAATATACTTTGCAAAAATGTAGATCCCTATAATTTTACCCTCCATCTGTTTCATCTGTTTTTAAAGATCTTACTGCAGAATTTCCCAAACACTTTGAATGGGGTGGAAAAGCCCCATACAAGAACTCAGATGTCCTGCTGGTTCCTTTGGCTACAACATCAAAACTCTTGCAGAAAAAAAAAAAAAAAAAAAAAAGTATGCTTCTGTTCTTGATGAAATGCCCAAGGAGGGTGTCTGGATAACAAGCCAAACATGGAGGGTGGGGATTAACTGCATTTCAGATGTGACTGCAGAGCACATTCAGCTGCTTTGCTCTACAGGGGTTGCTGCCTCCTCACAAGCTCCACTGTGATGGATACACCCTATGTGACCCCCAGTGAGTCACACCTTTTTAAATCTCTTCATCTTGAGTGCTGAGATGTGCAGTGTAAGGTCCCCTGAGCAGGCTGCGCCATGGTCGAGCCATTGTGAGCCCTGTGACCCACATGTACACATCCAGAACTCTGAAATTCTGGGAGCCAGAAAGTCTGGGATAACAGGAAAACCACTAAAGAAGAAAAATGGCTAGTACCTGTCAGCTGATTAGGCAACCTTGCGACATTATACCATTGTAGCATGCTCTACCCTAACTGATCAATCAACCTAGTGACACTGTGCTCTATGACCCCTCCCACCTTGTGATAATGTACCTTGCAACCTTCTTCCCCTGCCCGCAATAAATGGCCCCTAACTGTAATTTTCCACTGCTTACCCTAATCTATGAAATTAGCTCCAATCCCACCACCCTCTGCTGACTCCCTTTTTGGACTCAGCCCGCTTGCATCCGGGTGAATAAACAGCCTTGTTGCTCACACTTAGCCTGCTCAGGTTGTCTCTTCAATTAGACGCACACATAATGCAGAGGTGATGGGATGAGATGCCACCCCCATGACTGTACTACCCATTATAGGACTAGAGAGACCCTCCGTTGTTGGCTTTGAAGAAGCCAGCTGCCATATTACAAGGGAGCTTGCAAGAGGGCTAGGTGGAAATGGACTGCAAGTAGCCTCTAGGGGCTGCGTGGCCCTACATTGACAGCCAGCAAGAGGGGAATTTCATATGTGCAACCACAAAGAATTGAATTCTGCCAACAACCACAGGAGATTAGAAAAGGATCCACGATCCAGAAAGAAATGCAGCCCAATCATGATTTTAACTGTGGCCTCCTGAAACTCCAACCAGAGCACTTAGCTATGTCATTTCTGAACTCCTGATCTTTGGGACAGTATATTATGAATGAATGCTTTCTAAATCCATTTAGTATTTGGCAAATAGTTACATGGCAATAGAAAATGAATGTAGACATCTTTCTATTTTAGATAAAAAAGATAGTAACATAACATTTTATGTCAAAAGGACATTAGCAGGTATTAAAGTGATGCCTTAACAATATATTTGATTCTAATGATAATTTTACCTATTATAATCCAGAGCAAAGAAAGAAAAGGAAGCAGGGAAAGGTTCCATAGAAGAAGGAATCAGGTGTCTGAAGCATAGAGGTCTAACTATTTGCAACTCATCCTGTGCCTTAAAAATGGGAAGAATAGGCTATATATTATTAATTAATGACAGAAAATGCCAAAGCAGCATTGGCCTCACTATATTAAAACTTAATGCCCCACTATATCATTTACAACCACCTAAAATTGAACTGAAGCTATAACTGGTTTTGAAAGAGTGCAGCAAAGCAAGATTATGAAACACGTATATTGATATTTGTGTGACCTTTTGACCATTCGTTCTCAAATGTAGCTTTCTGTTCACTGTCTGTTATAATGTAAAATATTTTTAATAAATTAAGGAATTCGGATTAAAAAAGGAAGAATTCCTAAGCAACATCCCAGTTAACTGAATAAAAATCCTCAAAAATAAGACCTCTTACCTCTCTCCAACCCCTACACACACACACATATGCACACACACAACACACACACACTTCCTACACACACCAAAGACTTCATGCAGTTCCAGTGTAGCTAGTCATTGGTATTTGTCATGATAGAGCTCATCACTAAGAGGTCACTTCTTTTTGTGCTAGAAGCACCTTGTATATGTTATATATCTAGTTCAAGGGTTCTCAATCTTGCCTGCACAATATAATTACTTGAAGAGCTTTATAAATCCTAATGCTGAAGTTTTTTCCCAGAGCAATTACATCAGAGTCACCAAGCATAGTAGCCACTATTTTAAATTTGTAAAGCTCCCCAGATGGTTGCAACATGCATTTAAGTTTGAGACTGCTGCTCTGTAGATAATAGTTTGCATTTTCTGCATCCTTCCTAATATATAATTATGTAGTCCAAAACCCAAACACTGCCTGGGAGGTACGTAGGCCAACCATGACTGTCCCACTTTGATGGAACATACAACTGAGGTTGACCATTTGGGGCCATACTATAATAACTCCTTTTTATTGAACTTCATGTTTATTATATTTATTTCTTTAAAAAAGTGCAATCTAGTTATCATTATCCCAGTTTATAGACAAAGACACATGGTCTCCTGAGTCAGAGGGAACTGCCCAAATGAGTAACATGACCTGAGGCTGAGTGACACCAAAGCTTATGATGTCTGCACAAAACCAGTGATTCTCAAAGTGTGGCCTCTGGACCAGCAGCATCAGCATCACCTGGGAACTCGTTAAAACAAATGCAAATTCTGTGACCCAATCCCATCCCTACTAAGTCATAATCTTTCAAGATGGGGCCCAGGAATCTGTGTCTTGACAAGCCCTTCAGGTGATTCTGAGGCTCATTATAGGTGGACAGTGTACTATATTCTTCTGTCTCTATAAGCTGCTCACTTTTGGAGACTCAGAATCTGGCAAGAGACCTAAAAATGTATGGGAGCCTCAGTGAGTAAGACTGTGTGAGGGAGGAGATTTTTCTCTCACTATCTTCCCTTCCTCTCATTTCCAATCTATATTAACAATCTATGTTGAAAATGCGAGGGGATGTGTCAGAGATACCATATGGGAAAAAATTGGTGGAGTTATGCTGGTCATATTTACTTGCAGGGGTGCCTGGCTATGTTGAGCTACTTTCACACAAGTGTGATCACTTTAATATGTTGACGAATGGTTTATCCTTTGAATCATAGTATGGAGAGTTTTAAAAGTTTCATTAAAAATGAATATCCCAACTGTTTCCAGGGAAATGAGTTTGTGATCTTAAGGGCTTTGAGGTAATTGGTGTTCAGGGAACCAAGGCAGTTAGTGTGCTTTCTCGGATGGAAGCTGCTTCAGCTTGCTACCATGCTGTAAAACCCAAGCGCTGCTGACCTGCTTAGTGTATTGGCTATGCTTAGGGTTCATTTATTAGAATTGTACATTTGACTAGGGGGAAATAAAAATTAAAAGGCCACTCGTGTTTGATTTGTGAGAGACGTCGATTAATATTTTCTGAGCAAACTGTGAAGTCCTTTCTTTTAAAGAAGTATATAAAATAGGCTTTTGGTATATTCAGGTCTGATGGAAATTTGTCTCATGGGGCAGGGTGAGATGGGAGAAAGAGAAATCAATAAAGATAGAGAAGAGAAAAAAATAGAGGAAGAGGAGGATGGGGAAGAGCTGAAAGGAGACAATAATTCACAAGGGGAAGAGACAGAAGAGGTGAAAAAAAGGAAAGGAAGGAGGAGTGAAGAAATAAGAGGTGGGGTCAGAAGGATTAAAAAAGGGGAAAGAAAAGAGTTTGGGAAAAGGGGGGAAGGAGAGAAAAGGAAGAAGAGAAGGACATATGGGCAACAAAAAATAAAATAAAATAAAGCAAAGAACGCAGACTTTGGAGCCTAGCGATTTATTGTGAAGTGCCCTTGTATTAGACATGCTGCAGAGATGCTGGCTCCAAAGATTAATGATGGCAGTAATCATGATTCCAATTTATAGCAAATGCAATGAAAGGCAGCCAGACCCCAAACAGAGAAACCCTATGGGGATGGCAGTGGAATAATAACATAGCAGCAGTCGAGGAATACAGGGATGCTGAGAGACTGGATTCAGTTCTCCTGTGTTCAACAACCATTCTGTATCTGATGTACAATCCAATGTTAAAAAGAAAAAAAAGTATACTTATTACTAGATCTCTGAATTAGAGCAAAGAAGTTTAGGTGTTCACATGAACACATTTGAAGTTTTATTCTGTGATTCACCTCCTCTGAGCACTGGCTTTTGGCCCAGATTGGTCTTTTACACCTCCTTTCTTTTCTGTCCTTGCTGCTCAGTGTCTTTCTGCTGCCAGTGGTCAATACTGCTGTTTCACTGCAAATACCTGCTGTCCCTGAAGCCTGGAACCATTGCAGAATAGGCATAACTACTCATCCTCTTTCCTAGTTGTCAAAGCCCTTTTCCCTTTATGCACGTTTATTTGTATGTATTGTCTTGATAGATTACCTATCAAGATTCCCTTAATCAGTGGTCTGTGTGTGTGACGAGCACTCATCTCCATTATAATCTCCTCTGTCCCCATCTATTGCCACGAAGTCCTAGGTCTTTGCAGATGATCAAATTTTAGAGAAGAAACAAATTTACTCTGCATAATAGAAGGAGAAAAACTTAGAAAGCCCAGGGCAAGGAGAAGGGGGTGAGGAGCAGAAATGGGAGAAAGACAGATCCCATTCATTCAGACAGATGGTGGAAACTTGTGTGCAGTGCGCATGCGGAAACCCAATAAAAATATTCTGCAGTGTCAACTACCAGTATGAATTCTCTGAGTAAATTGTTGTTGTGGATTCCAAAGAAGAGGTAGAGCTTCATATCTGGTCTGCATAAGGGTGGACAAAGGCAGCAGTTGTGGTAGTCAGATGGGAAGAGGATGGAATTAGAAGAAATCCTTGGACATCACAGACTTCTACATGCACTGGAACTGGGGATCTTAGGGGATGGGTTTCAAAAGGGATCAAAGCAATTTAATTTGGATCTCCAGGGGTGCCTGTAGCTACTTTGGTTTCCATATGTATAAGAACAAACTACATGTTGGGATGTGTATGCTATTTGATACATAAATATTTGATGCCTTTAAGGATGAACTGTTTTCAGATAGATTCATGACAGCAAGTTTTCTCTCCCTATTCAGACCATAAGCTCCTTAAGGATAGAAGTGTATCTTCTCTGGCTTTTGAATAATCTGCAGCATCTAGTTTAACCCTCAGCACATACAAAGTATTTGGTAAGAGACTGTGTCTCATAGTCAGCCTGGATCCACTCACTTTCTCTCACCCCACCCTCTGGGGTTTTCTGGGCTCTCGTTCCCTTTTGAAGATGATTCACCCAGGAGGGAGGGTCACCTGCACGCCTGGATTGCAGAGAACCAGGTACAGTGATGACCTACCGACACCTGTGGTTTACAGACATTGGCAGCATGGTTTTTTAAACTATAAAAGTTACAGTAGTTATCTTCCAATTCCAGGAATGGAATCCCTTGATAGGCCTCAATCTATATTCAAGACTCAAGTCAAGCACCAGCCTGTATTTAAAAACTAAGGAAAAAATGGAAGTTTATTGAAATTATGCCATTATAGTTGATGAAGAGAAAATATTTCAACCAAGAACTTAATTGAATAAAACTTTCTCAGAAACTCTTTGTTTAACGGGCAATTACAGTATACCAGCATGGGTGTGCCACAAAGAATCAAAGTCCACAGATACTGATTGTATTCCTATCTAGGAAAGATCAGTATGAAATACACATATGATGGGGCTCTCACAGAATGGGATATTTTCCCCTTTTACTTCTCATTTCTCAATGCTCCTCTGGGAACCGTGTGAAGGTAAAGTCAAAAAGAAAGTTCTTACGTTCTTAAATCCTCTGTAAAGGATCTGAAGCTCTTTCTTGGTAAATTTGCTCTGGGCTTCCAGAAGCTCAAGGGCCTCGGGCCGATGCCTGACGGTGGCCATCTCCAGTTCATCTTCCACGCTGTCTGTGGAGGAAAACAAGAAAGAGTCTTAGGACCAGCCGCTGCTCACTGATGCTTACACGTAGCAACACAGGAAAATGGAAGAACATGTCTGCTGATGTCTGTGATTGTCCACAGAGGAAGGACCCTCACAATGCCAATAAGGCCTTCACATTTCCCAGTTTAAACGTATTAAGCTAAAACACTTGTATATGATTTTTTTTGCATATTCTTGTCATTAATGTAGATACTACAACTCTAGCATTGTTTTAAGATAACAAAAAAGAGCACAGGAATTTATTTCAGATAATCAGTGGATTATATGATTACTTCAAACAAAAAGTTAAGTAGCAATATATATTACTCTATAAATCTAACAGTATAGTAACATATATTTCTTTTTTTTCCCAACGCTTAAGTTCAGAGGTACATGTGCAGGATGTGCAGGTTTGTTACATAGGTAAACATGTGCCATGGTGGTTTGCTGCACAGATCATCCCATCGCCCAGGTATGAAGCCCAGCATCCATTAGCTATTCTTCCTGATCCTCTCCCTCCCCCAACAAGTGCCCAGTGTGTGTTGTTCCCCAGCAGTGTCCATGTGTTTGCATCAATCAGCTCCCACTTACAAGTAAGAACATGCAGTGTTTGGTTTTCTTTTCCTGCATTAGTTTGCTGTAGAGAATGGCTTCCAACTCCATCTATGTGCCCACAAATAAAATGATCTCTGTCCTTTTTATGGCTGCATAGTATTCCATGGTGTATATGTACCACATTTTCTTTATCCAGTCTATCATTGGTGGGCATTTAGGTTGATTCTGTGACTTTCCTATTGTGAATAGTGCTGCAATGAACATATGCATGCATGTATCTTTATAACAGAATGAATTATATTCCTTTGTGTATATACCCGGTAATGAGATTGCTGGGTCAAATGGTATTTCTGCCTCTAGGTATTTGAGGAATCACCACACTATCTTCCACAATGGTTGAACTAATTCACACTCCCACCAACAGTGTAAAAGTTTCCCTTTTTCTCTACAACCTCACCAGCATCTCTAGCATTTTTAAGGTATAGTTAGAAAAACATAAAAGATCACAAATAGTCCAACCTGGAATTTGTTTCTATATAACAACTACTAGGTATAAATAATGGAATTGTCATTTAATAATAATCAGTTTTGTGCCCTATGTATAATGCAACTACAAGATAGACTCTGCTAATGTTTGCTAAGGATTCCATTGAAATCAGATATTTTGCCCAGCTACTTGGGAGGCTGAGGTGGGAGGATTGCTCGAGCCCAGGAGGCTGAGGCTGCAGTGAGCAGTGATGGCACCACTGCAGTCCAGTCTGGGTGACAGCATGAGACCTTGTCTCAAACAAACAATCAAACAAACAAACAAAAATAGAACCTTAGACTGTCAGAATGGAAGGACATCTGAAGAAAGATATAAGGAGATAGAGATAGAGGGAAACCTCCCTAATTCATTCTATGAAGCATCATCCTAATAACAAAACCAGCAAATGACATAACCAAAAGAGAACACTACAGACTGATATCCTTGATGAACATAGATGTTAAAATCCTTAATAAAATACTCGCTAGCCGAATCCAACAACATATCAAAAAGATAGTCCACCATGATCAAGTGGGTTTCATACCAGGAATGCAGGGATGGTTTAACATACGCAAGTCAATAAATGTGATATACCACATAAACAGAATTAAAAACAAAAATCACATGATCATCTCAGTAGATGCTGAAAACCATTCAACAAAATCCAATATTCCTTTATGATTAAAACTCTCAGCAAAATTGGCATACAAGGCACATACCTTAATGTAATAAAAGCCATCTATGACACACCCACAGCCAACATAATATTGAGTGGGGAAAAGTTGAAAGCATTCCCTCTGAGAATGGGAACAAGACAAGGATGCCCACTCTCACCACTCCTCTTCAACGTAGTATTGGAAGTCCTAGGCAGAGCAATCAGACAAGAGAAAGAAAGAAAGGGCATCCAAATTGGTAAAGAAGAAGTCAAACTGTCATTGTTTGTTGATGATATGATTGTTTACCTTGAAAACCCTAAGGACTTCTCCAGAAAGCTCCTAGAATTGATAAAAGAATTCAGTGAAGTTTCTGGATAGACAATTAATGTACAAAAATTAGTAGCTCTTCTATACACTAACAGTGACCAAACAGAGAATCAAATCAATAACTCAACCCCTTTACAATAGCTGCAAAAATATAAAATAGTTAGGAATATACCTAACAAAGGAGTCAAAAGATCTCTACAAGGATAACTACAAAACACTGTTGAAAGAAATTATAAATGACACAAACAAATGAAAGCACATCCTATGCTCATGGATGGGTAGAATCAATACTGTGAAAATGACCATACTGCCAAAAGCAATCTACAAATTCAACATAATCCCCATCAGAATACCATGATTATTCTTCACAGAATTAGAGAAAACAATTCTAAAATTCATGTGGAACCAAAAAAGAGCCCACATAGCCTCATAGAAAAAGCAAGACTAAGCAAAAAGAGCAAATCTGGAAGCATCATACTACCTGATTTCAAACTATACTATAAAGCCATAGTCACCAAAACAGCATGGTACTGGTATGAAAACTGGCACATAGACCAGTGGAACAGAATAGAGAATTTGGAAATAAACCCAAATACTTACAGCCAACTGATCTTTGACAAAGCAAACAAAAACATAGAGTGGGGGAAAGGACACCCTTTTCAACCAATGGTGCTGGGATAATTGGCTAGCCTCATGTAGGAGAATGAAACTGGGTCCTCTTCTCTCACCTTATACAAAAATCAACTCAAGATGGATTAAGGACTTAAATCTAAGACCAGATACTGTAAAAATTCTAGAAGATACCATTGGAAAAACCCTTCTAGACATTGGCTTAGGCAAGGATCTCATGACCAAGAACCCAAAAGCAAATGCAGTAAAAACAAAGATAAATAGCTGGTACCTCATTAAACTAAAGAGCTTTTGCATGGCAAAAGGAACAGTCAGCAGAGTAAACAGACAACCCACAGAGTGGGAGAAAATCTTCACAATCTATACATGTGACAAAAGACTAATATCCAGAATGTACAACGAACTCAAATCAGTAAGAAAAAAGCCAACAATCCCATCAAAAAGTAAGCTAAGGACATGAATGAACAGTTCTGTAAAGAAGATACACAAATGGCCAATAAACATGAAAAAATGCTCAACATCACTAATGATCAGGGAAATGCAAATCAAAACCACAATGCAATACCGCCTTACTCCTGCAACAATGGCCATAATCAAAAAATCAAAAAACAGATGTTGGTGTCGATGCGGTGAACAGGGAATACTTCTACATTCCTTGTGGGAATGTCAACTAGTACAGCCATTATGGAAAACAGTGTGGAGATTCCTTAAAGAACTAAAAGTAGAACTACCATTTGATCTAGCAATCCTGCTACTGAGCATCCGCCCAAAGGAAAAGAAGTCATTATTCAAAAAAGATACTTACACATGCATGTTTACAGCAGCACAATTCACAATTGCAAAATCGTGGAACCAACCCAAATGCCCATCAATCAATGAGTGCATAAAGAAACTGTGATGTATTTATATAATGGAATACTACTCAGCCACAAAAAGGAATGAACTAATGGCATTTGGAGTGACCTGAATGAGATTGAAGACTATTATTCTAAGTGATGTAACTCGGGAATGGAAAACCAAACCTTGTATGTTCTCACTGATTTGTGTGAGCTAAGCTGTGAGAACGCAAATCATGAGAATGATACAATGGACTCTGGGGACTTGGGGGGAAGAGTGGGAGACAGGAGAGGGATAAAAGACTACAAATATTGTGCAGTGTATACATGGGTGATGGGTACACCAAAATCTCACAAATCACCACTGAAGAACTTACTCATGTAACCAAATACCACTTGTACCCCAATAATTTATGAGGAAAAAAAAGAATTGAAGGACATCTGCTTATTTTACAAGTAAAGTGAAAAAAGAAATCAGATATTTTGCCTTGGGCTACAAAATAAAATGTTCAGATTAGGTGCTAACATGGGTAAAGTAACCAGCAGCCAGTTGGTTTCATGGGTACATACTGGATGGTCGGGGGCCTAGAGGATATTTTATTTAGGTCCATTTTGTAGTCAATAGAGTCAATAGGGATAGATAAGCTTTAAAATATTGTACTTTGCTTTGTGAATTATGTTTACACTATAATTTCTCAAAGATGTTTTATGCAAAAAGGAATTTTGTGCCCATACATGTTTGGAAAATGCTGTGAATGTTAATGTAATTTTGTGACAAAATATTAAAATATATAGGTTTGCAAAGACCTGTAATAAGGAGTCCTATTTAACTTTGCATAACCCAACTGACCCCAAAGGTGTTTGTCCATAGAACCTTTTCTGGCCCAAGTAACATCTGGTAATATCTGCACATTTCCCTAGGGTCATGTAAGTACAAATCTGGAGGATTTGGAAATATATTAGGGTTCAGGTGCTTGTGTCTCAAATATCATCCTTCATTCAAGCTCCTTTGAAGTGGGGTCAGATAGTGGCCTATAGGAATTCTCTCTCTTGTGTAAACCAATCCACACCTCAGATGAGGAACTTAGCAGGAATAAAAACATCCAGGCTCAGTATGAAGCCATGGCTTCCCCTTTCTATCCTTTCTTCTTGACTACAGATTCTAGACTCAGAGGGAAGGGTCTAAGGATAACAGTCAGCTCCTCTCATCCCAGGGCCACTAGGACCTCAATCCCTTGTCCCATGGGGGAGTTGGAAATGTAGTCCTTTTTGCCAAAGTTGAGCCATTTTTGACACTAATATTGCTGCCTCTTGCTAACATCTGTTCCTCCTTACTACTCTGCCTCACTGACAGCATTGAGGGGACAAAGCTCTCTCTTGGCAAGGAAGAGAAGGTCAATGGCACCCTAATCTTAGCATATCTTAATTATTGCCCTCAAGGAGTTTACAAAAAAAAATTGGTGATGAAACAAACACTTGGAGTGGCTATATTTGTGAAAATGAGTAATAGGAGATGAAAACAAACATTTGCTTTGTACTTTTTATATTATAATAACTTATCTGGAAAGAATGAAATGGAAAAGCTTCAGAATAGTGATGGATGAATAAATAGAAAAGGACATGGAAAGATGAGAAGGCTGACAAGGATAAAATTGATGGGATAAAATTGAGCTGACAAGGATAAAATTGATGGGAAAATAAGTAGTTGTGCTCCTAAAGTATGTGGGAAGAGCTAAGAGTAGCTGGAAAAAGGCACCTAGGCATTAACAAATTGATCTGGGCTTTATAGGGAAAATCAAAAAAGCCAAAATCCTTCAATTTCCTCCTTCATTCATTTGAACAAATGGGTTGATTCTATTCAGTGGGTCCTGAGATAGAAAAGATGATGGAAAATGTTGCTTTTAGACTGCTGTTGATCCAATGACTTCAGCTATGTTGTACTATTGTATTTGCCAATGCAGGAGTAAATACCATGCAATAGACCTCATGTAAATAGATAATATCGAATAGAAAGCCTATGCTTTCTTGAACAATGTCTGATGTAATCTTCTGAATCATTTATAGTGCAAGTTCTTCAACCTACAATGTTCCACTTTCCTTTTCCACCTGTTAAAATGTATATATCTTCCATGATCCAATTTAAATATAAGTGCCTCGTCTCTGAAGCCTCTCTGGATTGCCCCTCTATGCAAAATTGATGACCCCCTGGTCATTGTTCCCACACTCTGGTTCTTGTATAGCATGTAAAACATAACATCATGATCTGCTCATGTTTGTTTTCTCCATTGTGAGTTTTTTTGCAGACAAGATCAATATCTTACATGTCTTGTTTATCTTCTGAACCTAACAGGGAGTCTGATACTCCTTTGTCACTTAAGAATAATCTGGTAAACACGATATTCCTGCTCAACTTTCTGATCCTCTCTAATCCCTTGAATATTTGCTGCCCTATAGGGAAATATTTTTCAAACTGAAATTTGTGGGCTGTTGGTGGACCTCAAATGTCTTCTTTAGAATCACTATGTTCTCTATTTATTGTGTTGGGAAATACAGAAAAGTAGAGGGGATTTTAATTAAATTTTCTGAGCAGTCTTTCAATCATAACATAACCTTGTCTAGACCTAGTGACCCTCACACGGGAAAGAAACAAAACAGTGGATTAACTTTTGGGCCTTTGTATCGGGCAGCAATCTGAGCTGTGCTACAAATAGAGTTTCTTTCTCTGCAGATGCAAAGTCTGAGACAAAAGACACAGGGCTGGAGGATCAGTATAATTAAGTGTGCGTGGTAGGATGATCATCACATGCACTATTAAAAAAAAAAAAACAAAACGCTCTTGAAGTGTCTGCCTGTGGGCTCTCTTGCTTTTCCAGCTGTCTGGTACTTTACTTCTTAATGACTCCTACCTGCCAAAGGGCTGTTTCTATTTCTAGGCAGGTGACAGGCTCTAAAAACATAACTGAAATCATCAGCAATCACCAGCATATGATAAATTAAAAAAGCAACACCACCGAACCCAATCAACTCTGATTCTTGGAGGTAAACTATGGGGAGCACAGCATGATTCCATGTAGGACTGTGAATTCTCATTGTGACTCAGCCACCTTGTAAGAGCCTGCATTTTGGGTGGTTTTAACCCAGTGCCTAACATTTATTGAGCCCCTGTTGTATGCCAGGAGATGGGCGAGGTGCTTGATTGGCATAATCCTAATCCTCACAATAACCCCAGAGTGAGGTATAATTGTTTATTTTTCACATACATGGGGACTGAGTCCCATGAATATGAAGAAATTCATGACCAGAAGTCAAATATGTGTTTGTATATATATAAAAACATATATATATATATTCTATGCATATATATGGGTTTCCCCATATGCATATAGATGGGTTTCCATATATATGCATAGGGACAGGATTTACACCCAGGTCTTTGACGCCACAGCTTATGTTCTTCCCACTTCCCACTTTGCCACGGTCTCTTTCAACACCAGCAGAAATAATGATACAAATAATGATAACCTCTCCTCTCTTATTTTGTGAAACTCCTCAGAAAAGTTAACTGTATTCATTAGATCTATTTTCTTGCTCTCTCCTTAATCTACTGCAGTCTGACTTCTGGTCCTATGGTGGACTGAATAGTGTGCCTCCTCAAATTCATATGTTGAAGGTCTAACCCTGTATTTGGAGGTAGGGCCTTTAAGAAGATAGTTAAGCATAGGCCAGGCATGGTGGCTCACACCTGTAATCCCAGCACTTTGGGAGGCCGATGTGGGTGGATCACCTGAGGTCAGGAATTTGAGACCAGCCTGGCCAACATGGCAAAACCCTCATCTCTACTAAAAATACAAAAAATTAGGCCGGCGTTGTAGCGGGTGCCTGTAATCCCAGCTACTCGGGAGGCTGAGGCAGAAGAATCACTTGAACCCGGGAAGCAGTGGTTGCAGTGAGCAGAGATCTTGCTACTGCACTCCAGCCTGGGCAACGAGAGTGAAACTCCACCTCAAAAAAAAGAGGAAGACACACCAGGAACGTGGGCTTACAGAAGAAAGGCCACGTGACAATGGAGTGGGAAGATGGCTCATGGCTGGTACCTTGACCTTGAACTTCCAGCCTTTAGAATTGTGAGAGAATAAATTTCTGTTGCTTAAGCCACCCAGTCTGTGGCACTGTGTTACGGCAGCCCTAGCAAACTAATATATCTACCTATATTCAAATGACACACAACACTGATAAAAGTAGGTCTTGTTATCCACAAAGTTTGCACAATGAGTGCTGGGCTGGGCAGTTTGCTAGCCAATTATGTCATTTAATCTTCACAACACCTTTCAAGAAAAGGATTATCATCTCTATTTTATAAATGAGAAAATTGAGGCTTGGAGAGTCTAAGTAACTTGGCCATAACCCAAGTAACCCTTGGCCAAATGGCTAGTTAGTAAACAAGGTGAAGACAGGTGTCTCCAGCAGCCCAAAGTCCAGGTTACTGAGCGCTATGCTCGGAATGTTAATAGCAACCATCACCCTATGGAGAACTTTTGCTCTAAGCCTGGTTGTATAATATCCCATTTTAATACAGACAGAAGTTCAGTGAGATAGCTACATTTTATAAGAAGTCACGTAGCCCTCATTTTACAAGGAGTAAACTGGGACTCACATTTCTTAAATAACTTACTCAAAGTCATACAGTTTACAAGTGACAGGGCTGGGATTTAATCCCCGGCTTTTTAACACCAGACAATGAGCTTAGTCAATATGCTACTTTAAGAGATGACAACAATTAAATTACTTGGTTCAAAATCCTAGGGGATAAAAGATTTTAAATCACAAACTAGCTGGCTGCTGAGCCTCCAATGCCTCAATTTCTTTCCAGGGAAAATATGCCCGGGCGCCTTCAGGAGATCACCAGACCAGCAGACAAAGCTGTGCTGATAAGAAACACATGGTAGAATAAGGTACGAAGTGATGGGATCTCAGAGCTGGAAGGAACACAGGAAACTGTTTGTTTTTCTGCATTTTACCCCTGAGAAATTTAGATTTGGGAAAGACGAATGTTTGTTTGAGACAAAAAACAGAACCAGATGGGACTCTGGCCTCTGGAGTTATCTCCAGGCCATGCAGACATATCATCACTCAGGCATCTTGCAGAGGAGCCAATTCAAATGCGCATTTGCATCCTGAGATAAGCGAAATACAAAGAGTATTTTAATTCATGTATCTTCTAACAAATTTAATTTTAATCAGACAACAAATTCCCAAACTCAGACACCATTGAGCTTCCTGGCTGTGTCTTTTTGTCCTTTGTTCTTTAGATTTCAGTCTCTCAGGGCCAAGGTTATCCTAAGTCTGACTCAACAGTCCCCTCAGGCCATGACACAATTGGGCTAGAAATTGGAATTCAAATCATCTGGGAACAACAGAATGCGTTTTAAAAATAGTCATCGTTCTCCTCTTTCTCACAACTTCTCTTAAAATACAGTAGAAGCTTGGTAGAGCTCAACTCATAATTATGCAAATTTGACTCTGAGGTCAAATCACGCTGTCCAGAACACTACTACGGAACATCTTGCCTTACGAACAAATATGAGTGTGAGTCCTACCTTTTGATGACGTCCTTTGGAAACAAGTCTTCTAATGCAGAAAACAAATAATATTATGAAGAATAATGTCACTTTTTGAGAAAGCTGATTCAGAACTCAGGCCATGTGTGCAGAGATGAGTCCTTGTCTATAAAGCATGAAACACTGAGGCTGTTGCCTTGTTCTTTTATTTAGGTCCTGCCAAAATACTGGAAGGATTATCTTATTTGGCACACTGAAGGTGCTCCATAAGAGAATGTGAAATAAATAACTACTTGAAGCATTCCAAGAATAATGAGTGTATCTACAGCAGGTCCCATTTCTTTTTTTTTTCTTTTTTTGAGATGGAGTCTCACTCTTGTTGCCCAGGTTGGAGTGCAGTGGCGCAGTCTTGACTCACTGCAAGCTCTGCCTCCCAGGTTAAAGCGGTTCTCCTGGCTCAGCCTCCCAAGTAGCTGGAATTACAGGAACACCCCACCACACCTGGCTAATTTTTGTATTTAAGAGATGGGCTTTCACTGTGTTAATTAGGCTGGTCTCAAACTCTTAAGCTCAGGTGATCCACGCACCTCGGCCTCCCAAAGTGCTGGGATTATAGGCGTGAGTCACCGCACCCAGCCCCATTTCTAAATACAACATGACTCTTCTTTAAAAATAAATGTATCCATTTGTCATTCTAAAAAGATTATAAATATTGTAACTTTAAAATTCTCTTTGAGCTGAAATTAATTTGTCTAGACAAAAATTCAGCCTGCTTGACTTATATTGCTTTATCTTATTGATAAAAATACCCTCTGAGCCATTACTCCTAATGTTTATGTTTTATTATATCGGCCGAATAGTGAGTTGATCCATATGGCAATAACATCATAATGAGGATGATCACTTTCTAATGATATCTTATGTATTATTAAATATTTAGAAGCTTGGTCCAGTGGTGGATATTGGAGGAAGATTTCCAATGCTGAAAGATTCTTGACCATAGCATTAGATGCTATTCCTAAGAACTTCTAGGATAAGGAGGTGATGCTACTGTTTGTTTAATGTTCAAGTCTGATACATTAGGACAAAGAAAAAGCTGCCTGGAGGAAGATTTCCAAAGCGACTTTTCATGGCACTGATATAATTTATTTCCACCCTTCTTTTCTACTGCAAAAACTTGTAGAGGGATGACAACATACTCACCATTCCATTCCTCGGTTCCGCTGCTCACGAAGCTCAAAGAGGGTGGCATGATAATCAGCTGAGGAAATAGTTTCTTGGGTGGAGGAATTTGCTGAAGTCCGCACAGCTGTGCAGCTGATGAGTGTGGGCAGGGGAAGCCAGGACCTGCCCCAAACCTATCTTTCCCCTTCCTGTTACATCATTTGACCTCCCTGGATAGAGAGTTTAAACTGGGGCCAGGCCCTGTAAGCAACTCTTTAAACTTTGACAATTTTAAACGCTTTGTTGCAAGAATGCAGAGGTCTGGGAACTCCCTTGACTTTTCCTGTCTTTATTAGTATTCACCCATCCACCTACCAAGAGTTATTTTCAGGTGCACATGGAGAGTATAGAAGCAATTAATTCCAAGCTGATCACACACAGGCTGCAAGTAGAGAGCAGTCAATCCATTTGAAACACTGCGGGAGTCCTAGGCCTTCCCAGACCAACCTGAGCAATTGGAATCCTGATGTTTTAGTTAGTTTGACATGTATTTCTGCAACCCTGGCCCTGAATGTATGTTAGAACCAAAATACAAAAACAAATAAACACCAAAAAATGAACAAAACCATTTATAATTAGTACTTTATCTTATTTAATATTTGTATATCACATTGAAAATGAACACTTCTTGGAAAATGGCCATTTAGTTTGAACACCTTCTGTTACAGGTGCTTGTTGGCAATGACATTGCAATTTCCATTCTAGGAGAATGAGAATTGCTTTGCAATTTCATAATTGAATTCAATCACTTATGAAATATAACAACCCAGTGGTGAACAGCTGAAGCTATTTGTCACAGCACTTATGAAATAGATTGTCTCTACCTTATTTACAAACATAAATAACTCTTCAATAAGCATAGACTTTAAAAAATAATCACCTAATTGGAATGCTTATTATCAGCATTAACAATATTATTACTACAGCTTCATGAACGGCCCCTTATGGTAGGAGTTATTATTATTATTATTATAATTATTATAATTATTGAGATGGAGTCTTACACTGTCACCCAGGCTAGAATGCAATAGTGTGGTCTCAGCTCATTGCAACCTCCACCTCCTGGCTTCAAGCAATTCTCCTGCCTCAGCCTCCCAAGTAGCTGGGACTACAGGCATGTGCCACCACACCTGGCTAATTTTTGTATTTTTAGCAGAGACGGGGTTTCACTATGTTGGCCAGGCTGGTCTCAAACTCCTGACCTCATGATCCACCTGCCTCGGCCTCCCAAAGTGCTGGGATTACAGACATCAGTCACCGCGCCTGGATGAGTTATTATTTTTTAGGTGGTAGGGTCTTGAGTTTTGGTAAATAAGAAAAACAAAAATTATATTGCCAGTCATTATGCACAGACAGAAAATCTACAATAGGAATGCTGAGGGGGCAGAGGAAGGAAACAAGAAATTTAATTGCACTTACACGTAAAGATAAACCAAAAGAGATTGATATTCTAGTCAAGAAAGGCAAAAGCTGAGAGGGATTATGAGCAAAGAGAAAAATTTTAAAAAGCAATGGTATGTGGAGAGAGATGAAGAAAGCCCAGATTAGTTCACTAAATTAAAAATGCCCTATCAAAGGAGCGTCTCAAACTTTGAAAGACTTTCTCTTAGTTGTCCTAAAAATCTAATAATAAGACACACATATGTGTACGTTCATTATGACATTATTCACAATAGCAAAGGCATGGAATCAACCTGAATGCCCATCAGTGGTAGACTGGATAAAGAAAACGTGGTACATATACACCACGGAATACTATGCAGCCATAAAAAAGAACAAGATTATATCATTTGCAGAAACATGGATGGAGCTGGAGGCCATTATCCTTGGCAAATTAATCCAGGAACAGACAACCAAATACCACATGTTCTCACTTATAATTGGGAGCTAAAATGTAAGAACACACGGATACAGACGGAAACAACAGACACTGGGGCCTAGTGGAATGTGGAGGGTGAGAGGAGGAAGAGGATTAGGAAAAATAACTAATCAGTACTAGGCTTAATGTGACTGTGCAGTGGGTTCACCTTACCCGCTGCCTAGACAGAGCCAATTTATGAAGACAGGGGAATTGCAATGGAGAAAAAATAATTCATACAGAGCCAGCTTTGTGGGAGACCCGAGTTTTATTGTTACTCAAATCAGTCTCCCTGAGCATTCAGAGGTGGGAGTTTTTAAGGGTAATTTGGTGAGTAGGGGCTCGGGAACTGGGGAGTGCTGATTCATCAGTTTGGAGGAGGAATCATAGGGGGCTCCAAGTGGGGTTTTCTTGTTGTCTTCTGTTCCTGAGTGGGATCTCAGAAATGGTTGACTCAGATTATCAGTCTAGGTGGTATCAACTGATTCATCAAGTGCAGGGTCTGCAAAATATCTCAAGCCCTGATCTTAGGTTTTACAATAGTGATGTGATCCCCAGGAGCAATTTGGGGAAGTTCAGACTCTTGCAGCCAGAGGCTGCCTGACCCCTAAACTATAATTTCCAATCTTGTGTCTAATTAGTTAGTCCTGTAAAGGCAGACTGGTCCCCAGGCAAGAAGGGAGTCTTTTCTGGAAAGGGCTATTATCAATTTTGTTTCAGAGTCAAACCATACACTAAATTCTTTCCCAAGGTTAGTTCAGCCTATGCCCAGGAATGAACAAGGACAGCTTAAAGGCTAGAAGCAAGATGGAGATCTCTTTCACTGTCATAATTTCCTCAGTTAAACTTTTGCAAAGGAAGTTTCATTAATACCTGAGTATTTACGACCAGACAAAATAATCTGTACAACAAACCTCTGTGACACGAGTTTACCTAATAACAAACCTGCACAGGCACCCCTGAACTTAGAAGTTAAAACGAAGAAATAAAAACCACATGTATGTATATGTGTATATACATGTACGTATATGTGTATATACATGTACGTATATGTGTATATACATGTATGTATATGTGTATATAGATGTACATATGTGTATATACATATGTATGTAAACATGTATGTGTAACATGTATATATAATATATAATATATTTTATATATACATATTATATATATATAACATATATACACATACACTCATAAAATCCCCATCAGCATACTATGAATGCTATATTCTTGTTCTGTAGATGAAGATACCGACACAGAGAGACTAAGTAACTTGCTCATGGTCACACAGTAACAGAGTCAGGGAATGGACTCTGGGAAGTCTGGTTCCAGGATTCATGTAATAAATATTCAGTTGTTCTGCCTCCCCAGAACAGGACAGAGTATGATACTCCACTTATCTAGAATTCATGCACCCAAATAAGAATCAGAAAATTAGTAGCAAAAGGGCTCTAAGCAGAAAATGGAGCTCTGTGAGAATTGAAAGGGGTATTGAGTCTGGCCCCTTAACTTTGTAAGCTCATGTCGCATACAGAGCCTTAGCTGCAGTGGTTGTAAATCAAAAACTATTGGGCACATCAGCGGCAGAACTGGGCCTAAACCTTGATCTCCTTGACTCCTACTGCAGCACTTTGTCAAATGCCTGTCTCAGTATCTTTTATGGATAACAGTGTCTCCATCCTTACTGTACCCACAGTTTTAGTAAGCTTCCGATTCCACATCAGAAGCAGGTGCTGATAATGGAGAAGGAGCACATACTGGAAGGAGTCCATGAGCCACAGTTATAATACCTAACTTTCACCACTGGCTCGTCATTATTATATCTAAGCAATGTGATATTCTGTGTACAAATATTGTCACCCTGCTTTTATAGATAAAGAAATCAGGGTTGGAAGAAAGGATGTAACTGATGAAGGACATAGAATAGGATGTTATGGAGTCAGGACTTAAACCCAAGCTTACTGACTCTGAAGCCTAGAAGTGACTGCAGATTGAGAGTAATGGAGGGAACATAAAGTTAAAAAACATCATAAGCATATTAGAGAAAAGCATAATGATAAAAGTCAGTGGCTAACTTATTCTTTAAGAATAAGTTCTAACCTTAGTCTTTAAGAAAACGTTTTATTCTGCTTACTTTATTTTAGAAGGTAACAGAAATGTCATACATTTTAAAATATTATTAATTAAAAAATGGCAGCTTATTCATAATAGCCAAAATATGGAAACAACTTATGTCCATCAATAAACAAACGGATAAAGAAACTGATGTATACAATGGAATACTATTCAACCTTAAAAAAGAAGATCCTACTATTTGTCACATGAATGAACCTGGAGGACCTTATGTTAAGTGAAATAAGCAAAATGCAGAGAAATAAAAATATTGCATGATGTCATTTACATAAGGAACCTAAAAAAAAAGTTGAATACACAGAGATAGAGAATAAAACAATGGTTAAAGTGGGGAGGAACTAGGGAGATGTAGGTCAAGGTATAGAAAGTAACATATAGGATGAACACATCTAGAGATCTAAATTACAACATGAAAATTATAGTTAATATTGTATTGTATTTGGGATCTTTGCTAAAAGAATAGATTTTAGGTGCTCTTGCTACATATAAAAATGGGTAACTATCTGAGATAATGAACATGTTAATTTGCTTGACTATAGTGAGTGTTTCACCATCTATATGTACATCAAAACATCATGTTGTACACCATAAATATATATAATAACATTTTAAAATGTTTATACACCTTCTGAAATTGAGTCAGTAATAAAGAACCTGCCAACTAAAAAAAGCCCTGGACCAGATGGACTCATAGCTGAATTCTACCAGACATGCTAAGAAGAACTGATATCATTCCTACTAAAACTATTCCAAAATATCAAGGAGGAGGAGCCCCTCCCTAACTCATTCTATGAAGTCAGCATCAGCCTGATACCAAAGTCTGGCAAGGACTCAACCAAAAATGAAAATTTCAGACAAATATCCCTCATGAATATAGACACAAAAATCCTCAAGAAAAGACTAGCATATTGAATCCAGCAGCACATCAAAAAGTTAATACACCACAATTAAGTAGGCTTTGTTCCTGGGATGAAAGGTTGGCTCAACATATGCAAATCAATAAATGTGATTCACTACATAAACAGAATCAAAAGCTGGAACATTATGATCATCTCAATAGACACAGAAAAAGCTTTCAGTAACACCCAATATCCCTTTATGATAACAACCCTCACCAGACTAGGCATCTAAATAACACAGCTCAAAATAATAAGAGCCATCTATGACAAACCCACAGCCAACATCATACTAAATGGGCAAAAGCTCCAACCATTCTCCTTAAGAACTGGAACATGACAAGGATGCTCACTCTCACCACTCCTATTCAACATGGTATTGGAAGTCCTAGACAGAGTATTCAGGTGAGATAAAGAAATAAAAGGCATTTAAATAGGAAAGGAAGAAGTCGAACTATCTCTCTCCACTGATGATATGACTCTATACCTAGAAAATCCTAAAGACCCTTTCAAAAGGCGACTAGAATTGATAAACAACTTTAGTAAAGTTGCAGGATACAAAATCAGTGCACAAAACTCAGTAGCATTTCTACACACCAACCATGTCCAGGCTGAAAGTGAAATCAAGAACACAATCTCAATTACAATATTCACAAAGAAAATAAAATACATCAGAATATAGCTCACCAAGGGGTGAAAGATCTCTACGAGAACTACAAAATACTGTTGAAAGAAATCAAAGTGACACAAATAAATGGAAAAGCATTTCATGCTTGTAGATTGATAGAATCAGTGTTATAAAAATGGCCATACTGCCCAATGCAATTTATAGATTAAATACTATTTTTGTCAAACTACTAAGAACATTCTTCACAGAGTTAGAAAAAAACTATTCTAAAATTCATATGGAACCAAAAAAGAGCCAGAATAGCCAAAGCAATCCTATAAGCAAAAGAAAAAATAAAACAGAAACTAAGCCCAAGACATCACACTACCTGATTTTAAACTCTACTGTAAAGCCACAGTAACTAAAAGAGCTTGGTACTGCTGCTATACACACAGACACCTAGACCAATGAAACAGAATAGAAAACCCAGAAATAAAGTCAGACACCTCCCACCGTCTGATCTTTGACAAGGCTGACAAAAACAAGCAATGAGGAAAAGACTCCCTATTCAATAAATGGAGCTGGGACAACTGGCTAACTATACACAGAAGATTGAAGCTGGACCCCTACCTTTCACCATATACAAAAGTTAACTCAAAATGGATTAAAGATTTCAATGTAAATCTCAAACTATAAAAATCCTGGAAGACAACCTAGGGTATACTTTTCTCAACATCAACTGTGGCAAATGATTTTTGGCTAAGTTCCCCAAAAACAATTGTAACAAAACAAAAATAGACAAGTGGGACCTAATTAAACTCAAGAGCTCCTGCACAGTAAAAGAAACTATCCTACACTTGATCTTCATGGATGAAGCTGGAAACCATCATTCTCAGCAAACTATCGCAAGGACAAAAAACCAAACACCACATGTTCTCACTCATAGGTGAGAATTGAACAACGAGAACACATGGACACAGGAAGGGGAACATCACACACCGGGGCCTGTTGTGGGGTGGGGGGAGGGGGGAGGGGGGAGGGATAGCATTAGGAGATATACCTAATGCTAAATGACGAGTTAATGGGTGCTGCACACCAACATGGCACATGTGTACATATGTAACAAACCTGCATATTGTGCACATGTACCCTAAAACTTAAAAGTATCATAATAAGAAAAAGAAACTATCAACAGAGCAAACAGATAACCTACAGAATGGGAGAAGACATTCACAAACAATGTACCCAACAGAGGCCTAATACCAAGAATCTATACTGTAGGGGACTTAAATCAACAAGCAAAAACCAAATAACCCCCTTTAAAAATGGGCAAAGGATATGAATAAACATTTCTCAAAAGAAGACAAAGAGGTGGCCAACAAACATGAAAAAACACTCAGCATTACTAATCATCAGAGAAATGTAAATCTAAATTACAATGACATACCATCTCATACCAGTCAGAATGGCTATTATTAGAAAGTCCAAAAACAGATGCTGGTGAGGCTGCAGAGTAAAGGAAATTCTTACACATGGTGGGAATGTAAATTAGTCCAGCCACTGTGGAAAGCAGTCTAGAGATTTCTCAAAGAACTTAAAACAGGGCTACCATTTGACCCAGCAATCACGTTACTGGGTACACACCCGAAAGAAAACAAACAATTCTACCAAAAAGACACATGCACTCATATGTTCATCGCTGTGCTCTTCACAATAGCAAAGAAGTGGAATCAACCCAGGTGCTCATCAGTAGTAGATTGGATTAAGAAAATGAGGTACAGACACCATGAAATTCTATGCAGCCATAAAAAAGAAGGAAATCTTGTCCTTTGCAGCAACATGAATAGGGCTGGAAGCCATAACCCAAGCAAATTAACATAGGAATAGAAAAACAAATACTGCATGTTCTTACTTGTGAGAGTTAAACATTGAACGCACATGGAAATAAATATGGGAACAGTAGACACTACAGACTACTGGGACGGTGGGACATTGAAAAACTACCTATTGGGTACTATGCTCACTGCCAGGGTGACAGTATCCTAATTCCAAACCTCAGCATAATGCAAAACTCCCATGTAACAAATCTGAACATGTACCCACTGTATCTAACATAGAATTTGAAAAAGAAGAACATTATTGTAAAGAGACGGGTAATGTATTTATACAAAATATCATGCCTAATTCAAAAGATGTTACTGTGTTGCTTTAGAAAGTAGGCAGTAAACAGATGGAATTGATTACCTAGTGAGTTAAACAGTTTGGATAAGCATAGTTATAATAAACTTTTGCTGGTATGTTAGAGGGATGATTTGCAGCTAATATCAGTGATGACAAAAGTATTCTGCACTAAAACATTTATCCATCTATGTTTAAAAAAGCTATTAGGAAAACTGAGCAGTGATCTGGGTTTTGTTATGTTCCTTCTACTTTTAAGCTAGTTTCCTCCTTGGCCTTAATTCCCTCACACGTTTAATGGCATAGAAATAGACAAAAAAGTAGTTAATATTATAGAATAAGGTAACTGTGGGCATTAAATGAGATGGCACATGTATCTGGCACATAGTAAACATTCAATTAATGATATTGTTGTTCATATAACGAGTAGTAGTATTAGAATTATTTGCAGTAATATCTAGTGTTACTTTCAACATTAGGAGCAGAACAGTGCCTGGGAGTGCTAATTCTGACAAATTATTCAGTTCCTCTGAGCTTTCCTTCTCTGGTCTATTTCCCAACTCTGGCTGGACAATGTGTTTAATCTTTCCAAGCCTCAATTTTAAAATTTATAAACTGGGGATAATATTTGTATCAATTTCTTAAAGTTGTTTTAAGAGATTGAATTACTGGCAGGCAGTAATAATAAATTACAGTAATGATGACTATTATAATTATTGCATACATACTAACTGAGGTGTTATTCTAGAATATTTAGGAGTGAGGGGTCTAACACAGCACTTTCTGAGTTTGAATCATTTTTCTGACTCTTGTTAGCTCTGTGTGACCTTGGGCAAAGTGCTTAGTCTATTCCTCAGTTTCTTCATCAATAAAAGGGGAAGAGCAATGGAACCTACTATAAAATGTTGTCAGGAGGTTGAAATAAAGTAATGTGTATAAAACATGTAAAACAGTGGCTGGCACATACTGTTTAAAATACTTATTATTATATCACTTATTAAAATGTTCTTTGAGGTAAGTATGATTTTGCTCATTTTTGATGGGTACATTGAGGTACAGAGAAATTGAATAACTTGTCCAAAGACACAGAGTGATAAGGTTTGGCTCTGTGTGCCCACCCAAATCTCAGGTTGAATTGTAATTCCCAATGTTGGGGGAGGGACCTGGTGGGAGGTGACTGGATCATGGGGGTGGATTTCTTCCTTGTTGTTCTTGTGATAGTGAGTGAATTCTCACGAGATCTAGTTGTTAAAAGTGTGTAGCACTGCCCCCTTCACTCTATCTCTCCCACTCCACCATGTGAAGAAGCTGCTTGCTGCCCCTTCACCCTTCCATCATGATTGTAAGTTTCCTGAGGCCTCCCCAACCATGCTTCCTTTACAGCCTGTGCAACTGTGAGTTAATCAAGCCTCTTTTCTTCATAAATCATCCAGTCTTAGGTAGTTCTTTCTAGCAATGTGAGAACAAACTAATACACATGGCAAGAGTAATTCTGTCATTTGAAAAAAATCCTTGTCCCCCAAATTGTACCCAGCTGCTTCATTTTGCAGGCACTTTTCGCTGTTGAATTGCTAATCGTGGGATCCACTAGAAACCACAGCTCCCTGAGGACCTTTTATACTCTTCCTGTTTGGAATTGATAGGGGAATAAAAACCATCTTTTGGAATAGAATTTGAGACAATAACTGAGCTTTATAGTCTGTCATTTCCTCCCACACACCTTATGATTTAATATCCTGGATGGTTTGCTATTCCCTGAATGAAGCCTGAATTGCCAACTTCTGTGTTTTTGCTTATCCTATCCCCACTAAAGGAACTTGCCATTCTTCGTCCTCAATCTTCTCTGTCTCTATTTTCTAAGGCTCATTTCAGTGGGGAAGGGGCTTCACAGAGGAGAGGCCTCCTGAGACATTCACACACCCTGTGCACTTGTCACCTCTGATGGCTTTGTATATCAATGATCTCTTTGAATATCTGTCATTTCCTCTGTGATATAAACATTTAGAGGCAAGAGATCTATCTTGGTTATCTTATTACCACTAATGCCCAGTATGGCCTGGGCATTAGAGACGATTTATTCATTTATTCATTAAATATTGATTGAGCGCCTATTATGACCCAGGCATTGGTCAAGGTACAATGGACATTAGAATGAACAAAAACGACAAAATTCTCTCTCCCATGGGCCTGAAATTCTAATGGAAGAGTCACCAATTGGACATCTGAGTGGCAATGTTGAGTGGCTGGATGGAGATATGGTTCTGAAGTTGATAAGCACAGTCTGGCTGAAGATGTGAATATCAGAGTCATCACTATATAAGTAATATTAAGACCATCAAACTCAACGTGATCACTAAGGCGGTATACATTGGCAGAAAATATAACAGTAATTCTTTCTTTTATGGAATGAAGGAATACATTAAAAAAAAAAATTAAAAGGGCCAGGGAGTGGCAGGGACTCCAGAGTAGGAAAGCCCAAAGCAGGATCAGCCTGGCAATGACCAGTTTCTAAGAATTACTTTTCCTGTGGGTTTCCTCTCCTGGGGGCATGTCACAGAGCTTCCTGTTCATGGTGGTATTCACCAACAAGAAAATAACTGAGCAGCATGGCTGTATTTAACATTCATTCAACACAGACACAGTTTCCACATGGTCTTTACATATTCTTCACGTCTTCAAACATTTGCCCAGGGATAAACAGTGTCTCTCTTTGAATTCTTTTTTCCTCTTAGTCCAGGGGCAGCTTGCATGTAAACATGGCATCCAAATAATGATGCCTAAACTCATCTTGATGGGACCAAGATGTGGCAATTGTGTGGCAAAAAATCATAAAATCTCCCACAACATTATCAAGTGAAAAGAGTTGGAAGTGATTTCAGAGAACTCAGGAAAAACGCTTTGCAAAACAAAGCATGAAAATTTACTGTCCAGACTCTGCCCCATTTCTCCCATTAGAGTATAATCTTTCATAGTGTGTGGTGCATCATAGCAATGAATCCACATACAGGATTTCTGTAACGATGATTTTGACACTGATCCTTCTAACATCTGCTCACCTAAAGCATTAGTTTCACACTGCTATTGAAATAAATGTGATTTTTAATATCCTCAGGAACACTCAATGAAGAATATGTCCACCTCTAAGCAGAGTCTGAAAACACTATAATATGCTGTGGGATTGTTTTTCTCCCCAGCCTCAAAGGAGAATGGTTTGCTGAAAGATAAATAAGGTTTTATACTGTCAGTTCATCTCCAGAACTCATCTTTTGTTCTTCTACTTCTTCTTTTTAATGAAACCTTACAAATAAAGATGTACCAATATTTCTGTAAAGAATTACTGCCTATCACACTTGGTGCTTCAAAACCCTTGGCAAAAGGCAATTTGAAATGTAAGAAGGCTAAACTTGAACCCTGCAATCTCAGCAGATAGCAAAACAATGCTCTGTATTTTATAGACCTGGTGGAGCAGAAAATTGAGGCTCTTTGAAGAATTAGGTTCCCATTTCAGCAGAAACCAGACTCATTGACCAGACTCATGTATAGCCCAAATATTACTTTTTAGGCCAATGAAAATGGAAAATAGGTTGTATAGCTCCTACGAGAAGCTACCTTGGTTACCATTATGAAAGTATTACATAAAACAAAGAAGGCTCTCATTTATCTAACAGCCTACACAGTGTTTTGTAAGTAGGCATCATTCTACCAATTCTGGCCCAAATTAACAGTAACAAAAGTGGAAAAATCAAGTGGGAAGCAAAAGATTTAATCACATAGGTAACCTGAAAAAAACAAAAGATGCGCTAATCAACAACAAAGCTTGTTTAACGCTTGTTTCAAAAATTTGTGTTATTCAAGCACTTAAAGCCAAGATGTCTAAAATAAAACTATCATCTCTCCCTAACTGACCTTCATGGCCTTCCCTCTATGTTCCTTATCTTGATAAATTTCGCCATTATCATTTTGGTGGAGTCACTTCATCTCTTTCCTATTTTTCACTCAATATCACAAATTGTTTTTCAATATTTCCAATTATGCACAATTCCACCATGTGTTTCAAATTTATCGTCTCCCTTCCACCATGATTGCCATGTTTAGACTTTTGTCATCTCTTGTAGGCAGGGCAGTCTAGTGGTAAAGACACTAAGCTTTGGTATTACATCATTGAAGGTAAAATCCCTGCTTTGATGTGTCATAATAGTTAGGTGATGGGTGAGTGATTTAATTTCTTTGTTTAGTTTTCTCTTTTAAGTGGAGGTTATAACTGTACCTTCCTCATAGACTTGCAGTAAATATTAAGAGTAATTGTTCAGGCTTAAAATAGCATTATGCTCAAGTGTTAGCTATTGACACTGTCTTGCGTAGACTTTTTAAGCAGTTTCCAACTAATTTTCCTGTCTTCTTTCTCTTTCTCTCTCAACAATTTGTCTTCTGACTTATTTTTGGTGTTATTTTACCACTCTGAGTTTCAGTTGGTTCATTGATTCAGAAGCCAATATCCCACTAAGTTTGGTTATTAGTTTTGACACCTGTCTGTCTCTTGCCTTCAAATATTGTTCTTGATCCTTTGCTAGTCTTTTCTCTAACTTCGAGTTCACATCATCCCTTCTAAAATTTGGCACATATCTAGCTCCCTCTACTCTTGGCTGACTAGCCATCCCCAAGTGCCAGACAAGATGAAAAATCACTCCTCAACTTAAAAACCTAACTTAAAATCCCCATTGCCTCTCTGCAGAGTGAATGCAGCACAGTGCCCAGGAAAGTTTTCAAAGTCTGGCCCCAGATCACTTTGCTGGCTGCTTCTCTTTCATACTTCTCGCCCCTCCTGACTGTCTAAGCTTTATCTTTTGAAGTACCTAGAATGCTGCTCCTTTTTTTCCCTCTGATGAAATGATGATTCTTCTCCAAAGGGCCCTGCTGAAATATTAACTCTTTGTGAAATGCACATAGGTGAGATTGAATTTCACCTATATCACTACAGTAGTTGTGATCATCATAGTAGCAGGAGAATAACAGCAAAAACAGCCAACATTTACTGACCACGTACTAGGCAGTAACTGTTCTAAACACTTTACATGCTCATTAATCCTTTGAGCAAACTTACAGATTATTTACTTTCATTTCTACCTTGGAGGAAATTGAGGCCCAGAAGGGATAAGTAGCTTAACTAAAGTTTCTATAACTAGTTAGTCACAGAATGAGGATTTGAACCAAATAGGCTAATCCCAGAGTTATCACGTTCAACTTTTTAACTCTAGTATCTCTCTAGTTTTGCCTCTCACAGCATTCACAGCACTTTACTTGTATTCGTTGTGTCTTAGATTTACATATGTGTCTGTTTATTTCAGTACAATGTTAGTCTTCAGATGTAGTGATCTGAGTGTTCCCCTGTGCCTGGAACTATTGCTTTTCAAATACTGCTCCATAAATGTCTGCCATATTGAAGTGAAATTCATAAAATTTGTCAACAGAAAACAGCTGTCCTGACACTCCTACCTCTAAGCTTTCCTGTACTAAAACCTGTGAATGATTTAATGACGACTTCTGGTAGATATATAATGGACCAGGCAAAAAAAAACCCACGATTTTCCATTTTTCACTAAATATCTATGTGACTTTGGGCAAGCCACTTAATCTCTCCTTTTTTTTTTTGCTTTGGAAGATAGAGATTATAACCCTTGTGATCTTCCATTATCAAAGGGGTTTTATGAAAATGAAATGAGATATTCAAAAGAAAGAATTTTAAAACTTGGAAAAGCCCAAACACATGTAAGAAACAAATATTCTAATAGGTAAAACATATAACCAATATCTGAATGATAGGGTCAATTGGTATTACAGCCAGGTTAAATGGAGTTTCTAATGTTTCCCATGTTCTGCCTTTCATGGATAGTGAAGTACCACGAAAGGAGGAAATCTGTGTTAGCTTTGAAACCTCCACCATTTGTCACAGCCAGAAATAATTAATGCCATCTCAATGGCTGCTGCAATGCTAGATCTGGAAAGAGACTTGGGCACAGTCTCTACTTCTTACTCATGGATGGTGAGAGGCCCAGAGAGAAGAAAAAAACAAAAAACTCATTAAACAGGCTACCACCATCTCCCTGCACAATATGTGCTGTATATGAGGGTCCTACGCTGAGCAGGTAAGTGGAAAAAGATCTAGTCATATTTTTTTTTGTAAAACTGACCAGAACATTGAACATAACTAGAGAATTGGCAAAGTACAGAGACTTTGCAGCTCCACTGCTGTGTTCAATCTCTTCCCCTACTCCCACACTCCTGCTGATGATGTGATTCAGGCAAATTAAATAATCCCCCATACCTCAGTTTCCTATTCTGTAAAATGGGTATAATCGTGTCCATCTTACAGAGTTATTTTTAGGATATAATGAGTTATACTGTGCAAGCCACTTAAAACTGTACCAGGCACATAGTAAGTGCTAAATGTTTGTTAAATAAATAAAAATCACATCTGAGGGTTTGAACATGACACTTTTAGGGCTTAAAATGAAATTGAATGAACCTTGCTTTCATTAAGAAATACGTAAATATTAAATTTACATTCATGGGTTATGCCTCTGTTCTTCCACAGATTTTCCTGACTACTTGCCTAGGTCAGAGCCTTTAGCTAAATTCACCAAGGAGTTAGCATGAGATTAATTAACTGTCAGAGGTTAAACATTAAAAAAAAAATCCTGGAGGTTACTGTTGTATTTTTAATGGGCAACATGTTGGCCGTTCAAGTTGCTTTTTGCAAACAAATCCTCCAACAGCCAAATGCTGATGGTTTCTCTGCCAACAGAAGCATCTGAAAATTTCTATGATCAATATGCTACCAGGAAAAACAAAACACACTGAAATGTTATGGTATATTTGATGCCAAAAACCTGAAACATAGTTAGGAAATTATGTTTTGCAGTTATGCAAGGCAATGTACTGATGGTGGCTTATTGATGAGTGGTCTAGTGTCACCATAACCTTGTCATATTCACGCTCCCATTTCTGCTCAAATCAAAAACAAAAACCCCTGGAATGAAGCTCTAATTTAGTGAATCAATTATTTTGATTGAATGAGGGCACTGAGATAGTACTGGGTAGATGTTGTTATGAGTCAAATTTAGATAAAAATGTGAACACATACAAATATACAGATAATCAAGTGTCGAATGTTTTCTCTTTTGTATTATTTCCTGACCATTATCTAGTAAGTGCCTTTTTGTCAAATAATGTCCATTGAATGAGTAAGGAAAATGACTACTTTATTCTTTGGTAAAAGAACTGGGGCATAGAGAGATAAAGTGAATTACTCAGAGTTATTCAATAAGGAGATATAGCCAGAGACTTGACAGCATTTATTCTTTCTTTAAAAAAGTGTTTGTGCTTACATAAAATATAGTAGCTAGGAATTTCTTGACATTAAGTCATCCATAAAGTAGCTAAATTCCTTAATCCTATAAATAGCTACTCAATATCAATGTACATTCATGAGCCAGCTGTCAGCCTCCAAGATGCCACGGAATTGGGAAGAAATCTTTTTTTTTTTTTTTTTTCCTGAGATGGAGTCTCGCCCTGTCGCCAGACTGGAGTGCAGTGGCACGATCTCAGCTCACTGCAACCTCCACCTCCTGGGTTCAAGTGATTCTCCTGCCTCAGCCTTCCAAGTAGGTGGGACTACAGACGTGCCACCACGCCCAGCTAATTTTTTTGGATTTTTAGTAGAGACAGGGTTTCACCATGTTGGCCAGGATGGTCTCCATCTCTTAACCTCATGACCTGCCCACCTCGGCCTCCCAAAGTGCTGGGATTACAGGCGTGAGCCACCCATGAAGAAATCTTATAAGAGGAGTGTGACTCTAAGTCTGACTGACTCTTAGTGTGACTGACTCTAGGAATTGTCGCTGATCCTGTAGATCACAACACCTGGCTCCTAAGATCTACAGACTCTGGAAAACATCATCTTCCATCATTTAGCCTCTTTCTTTCTAAATGCTACTATGGTCTGGAAGGCTGACCTTTGTGGACAATATTATCTGGACTCCTTGCCCTTCTGGTTTCCCATTGGGTTTGGCCACTGGAGAAGAGGAAAAGGGAGAGGTTGTGGTACTTATCATTTGGGCTCGCTCTTTGGTGAGTTGACAATAGCTTCATTTCTTATCCAAGGACCAGAGCCCTTCTTTATTGTTACAGCTATAGCTATGGCTTTTTCCACCTTCTGGTAACCGTCAACCTAGAAATGATAACTTTCATTCTTGCTAACACTGAACGTTTCATAGCCTTATTGGCTCAATAAACCCTGCACATACCTTTGCAAATTGTCCCTTCATTCAACTCTCCCCTGTTGCCCTATTTAAACATGCCTTTTGTTTCTTTCCTGGACCCTGACTGATACTGAATCATAGAATTTCAGTGTCGGAAAATACTGGATTTGGAGTTGTTTCTCATTTCAGATTTTTTCAGAAGCTCTGTGATTTTGAGCAAATAATCTCCCTTGTCTAGTCTTCAGTTTCCTTATATGTAAAATAGCCTATATTCCTTATAGTAGGCTATTATTATTACTACTATTGTTATAATATGCTGTAAATCACTTAAAATGTGATGACTATTTCTTTAAAAACCATCTAGTCCAATTGGCTCTCCTGGGTGCCAACCCTATGAAATTTTCTTTTCCTTTCCTTGAATTTTTCCAATAAGTTTTCTTCTATGGGTATGACAGTCTCAAATCTTGCAGTCAGATAGTAAGTGTATCTGTATCACTGGAATAAGGTTCTTTTGGGTATAAGGTTTTGTTTATTCAACTTCTCAGTTGTGGGATTCTGCTCAAATCATTATAACCTTTTCAGGCCACAGCTACCTCAATTGTGAATTGGGTAAAACCTATCCTCCTGCAGGCAAAAGGCCAGATCTAATGTTTTCTCTCTCTCTTTTTTTTTTTCCAATTTAAAGATTTACATTAGGAAAAACAGCTACTACTATAGACCTATAAGAGCTCCCTCAATCAATATCAGAGGTCATCAGTGCAGCTCAGCCTGCTAAAGTGATGAAGACAGCAGGTTATGGAGTCAGAATTCTAGCTCTGCCAACTGGGGCATTTGTTTTGTTTCTCCGTGCCTCAGATTTTTTAGTCATTCTATGTACCCACCTCAGAAGGTGGTTGGGAACATCAACTGAGTTCATACTTGTCATTGATTCATGCTCATGATATTTCCTATACTAAATACTTTCCATGGATTATTCCCATGACAATCCATTTTCTGAAAATCGTAATCGTCTTTGTCTATCTCCAATAAACCATGCCCCTTTCCTCCTTCTAGAACACTCTCTCCAGACCTTCACATTACTGGCTTCCTTTTATTTTAAGGACTTAAAAGACATCTTGTCAATGAGGCTTTCTCTGAGCCAATGAAGATATGTCCCCTGCATATATTCCCTTTCCATCATATTACCACAGGTTTACTTCTGCTATAACACTGATCACTTCAGATTACCTTTGTTTTCTTGTTTATTCTCTCTCTTCCTACATAAGCTCCAGGAAGGTAGTAAACTGTGTTCCACCCTTCACTAGAAAGTGAGTGTCTAGTATCATGCCTGCCCTATATGGTCTCTAAAAATATTGTGGAATGAATGACCAAATAAAGAAATTAAGAGGCAGAGAATTTATGTAAATAAGTTTACAATAATAAACAGGCATTTTGTTTAGTATGAGGCACAACAGGAATTCAAACACATGCCAGGATGATGCTAAAATCCACAATGCCCCCCTTTGCCTCTTTCAATAGTTCTTGGAAGAGATCATGAAAGTCCAAGCTGGCTCAGAGCTGTAGTACAAGAGACAAAAAGGAGAAGTGAAATTAAAAGATATTCAGAGAGAACACTGACCAGAGTTTAGTAGCCATTAAGATGGTGGGTGGGGGATCATTAAGCAGAGAGAAGATTCCACCTTCAGCAACTGGACAGCTCTTGATGCCAATGAATGATACAAGAAGCTCAGAGTGAGTGCTACAGAGTGATGGTGATTAGGAGACTACATCTGGCTGTGCATTCATCCGCATCCTGGGATGGAGGTTCAAAGAGCTGCAGGCAATTGACTGCCTAGGGGACAGTGGAATGGGCCAAAAATGTGAACAAGACAATTCTTTGTTTACAGCCAAGGTATTGTTGACTCTATCCCTGTCTCATTTCTTACTCTGGTTGAGGCGATACTAGTGTCAGGTGGAAGACATTCTAAGGCCTAAATTAATTCTTATTAGATGATAGCTATCACTCTTGCTCAACTACCAGTCAGGTGGCTTGATGGGAGAAGGCCATTGGCTATGGCATAGATCTGTCACCTCCTGTCTTGAAGCCATGTGTGTGGCTCCCTGGTACATTTCCAAGACAATGGCGCTTTTTGATATTTGTCTGACAGTCTTCTCAAACATCAAAGTCAAGATATGTGGTTTATTTAACACAGTAGTTTGGGACTTATAAGTTTTGCCTTTGACATTTTAAAAATGAGAAACACATTTAATTTTCAAACATTTAAGAATGCCTATGGTTCTTCATGCAGAAAATCTTTGTCATATATCACTTCTTTTAATGCTTTCATTTGAGACACAAACACCAGAACTAATAGTTTAAATCTGTATTTAACAAATGACTACAAAAGGTATATAATTTCGAAGTATTAAGAATATTATGCCTAAATAACAACAGAATTCAAGAAGAAATATGCGTGCTTTGCTGAAAAACATTTGAATGATCAATTTGTGGAAAAATTTTCTAATATAAATTGGGAAGCTTGCATTTAGATAAATCAATTCTTTTATCCAATAATTCAAAATTTAGGGGAAAGTAATTTTAAAAGCATAGATAGATATATACACAAAGCTATTTATCATAGTGCTATTTATATTGAGAGTGGGAGGTAAAAAGAGGAAAAATCTAAATATCCAAAGGCAGATAATGGGATCAAATACAATATACTAGAGTTATGCAATGTAGTATTATGCTTGCCATCAAAAATGATTTTATAAAAAGTTTTAATAGCAGGGCTATTTATGAAAGTATACCATGTAAATGAAATAATAAAAATTTGGTATTGATATGATATAATTAGTACATATACATTGATGGGAAAAAAGATATTACTAGTTATTTGTAGTTACTTCACGGTAGCAGATTATGTGTCTGTGGCGTGCACGTGTGTGTGGGCTCTTATCTTTCTTTGCACTTTCCAAATTGACTGTCCTGAACATGAGAGACTTTTGCAAACATGAAAAATAAACCATTCACCTTTCCAACCCTGGAGGAGAAGGCAAAAAAGGAAGAGGGGAAGGCGGGAGTCTTATGGGGTCCACAAATCATGAGCTAAGTCTAGCGTAGGTTCAGTATCAGCCAGTACTGTACAATCCCATTAGTATTTAAAGTCATTCTGATCATTTTTTCAGTATTTTCTATTTTTTTTCCTCTCAAAACATCCTTTTCCCTCACAGTTAGTTGAAAATTGCATTGCATCTTCTGTGAACATTTATTTGGGGGCATGGCTTTATCAGATGCTGGTGCAGAAGAGTGCTAACAAGACATGACAATTTTCTACTTCTCTATGTGAATACAGAGATCCATTTGAAAGTTACATTTTACCTATGTTGTACAAATGACTATATTTTCAGCAAATATCTGATAAATTGGCAATTTTGATTCCAACCTGAAAGGAGAAAAGCAATGACTCTAATAACCAACAATCTTTGACAAATAGTGGCAATAAAAGTGCCTGCAGCTTCAATATCATGTAGGATTAGGGCTCTGGCATTTTTCTAGATTATGGTCTTCCAGGTTGCTGATGATGTTATGTTTTATTTGTGAGATGGTGTGCATTGTGTGTGCAATGAAAGAAAAAAAATCAGAGCAATGTATCTAAACTATAATTTTAATTTTTGTATGTGCATTGGATTATTACTAATGAAAGTTATTTAGTTCTGCCTCCTCTCCCCACAGAATATAACATAAGCTCTAATAGAAGAGCTTTTTTTGTTTTGTTTTGGTTTGGTTTGGTTTTTAATCTGTTTTATTCACTGCTCCATCTCCCAGCACAAGAAGCAGGCAATGACATATGATAAATATTTGTTGAATGAATAAGCGAATCAATTAAATCTTATTATGATGATATATCACCTTTAGTCAGTGCCATTGAAACAAATTGCTATTCTATGCTGGGACTTTTCACTGAATGTATTAAGTTGTTTGCGGTTCTTTCCATATTTTCTCATTTGTGTTGTGGAGACCCATGACATTTTAGTACATTCATATTTTTAAATCACTAATTGAATCCATGAGTTCCCACAAAATGGTGTAGCATTATAAAAAGGGAGTAGGTGGAGATGTGGGTTATAGCCCCAATACTTAGGGAATTCCACCTAGATTTTTAATGTTCCATTTTCTCACTAGCAAAGAACGCCACCTTTTCTGTCTGATTCTAAGAGTTGTTTGATGCTTGAAAAAAGTTGTGTGTAAAAGAATATTTGTACACAGAGAATATTTGTCAATGTATATTCTAAGTTATATAGCATCCTTATAAAATAAATTGAGGATTTCCCTTAGATATCCTCTATTTTCTACTCTTTAAGAATGCTACAAAATTGGAGAGAAAGAGAAGATGGAGAATGTGATGGTTAGCCTTACTTGTCAAGTTGGCTAGGCTATAGTACACAGTTATTTAATCAAACCCTAATCTAAGTGCTGCTGTGAAGGTATTTTGTCGAAGTGCTTAACATCTATAATCAGTTGACATTAAGTTAAGCATAGATTACCCTGAATAATGTGGGTGGGCCTCATCTAATCAGTTGAGGCTTCCTCAAGAAGAAATCCTGCCTCAAGACTGTAACGTCAAATCCTTCCTGAACTTCCAGCTGCCAGCATATTCTATGAATTTCAGACATGCCAGTCCCCATAATGGTGTGAGCCAATTCCTTCAAATAAGTCTCTTTACATATGTTTGCATATATGCATATGTACATGTGTGTATATGCATGTGTATGTATGTATATGATACGTATATGCTTATATGTATGCACATGAATATGTATTGGTTCTGTTTTTCTAGAGAATCTTGACTGATACAGGGAGAGAATGAACAAAGAAGAAAAGTCACGTTTATTTAAATGACACTTTGTAATCTTTTTTCTAATCTAGTGATATTTCTGAATTTTGGCAGTGTCTAAATTATAGACCCAGTGGATGAGAGTCAAACAATGTACAGGGTCATATGTTAAAGTGTCCAGCTGCTCTGCTAACAAGGCAAGCAATAGGAATTCCTACAGTTACTTGAGTCTAGTCACCATCCCTCACATCAAACAAAAATGTCCCAGTGTTTTGCAGGACAGGCTCCTGTCACTAAGACTGTGCTGTCAGTCTGCCAAATGGAAAATGCCTCCTCCAATTGCCCAAATGTTCTCCTGGGTATTTAGGTAAACATGAGTACATCAATAGACTTGCTTTTGTAGAATATAATATATTGATTCTTTGTAGAAGCAGAGAACGGCAATGCATGCAGGCCTAAAGAAACAAAACAAGAGTTTCGGAGGGGGAAAAAAAAAAAACCAAAAAAACAAACTTGCTTTGAATAGCAGGAGACGACGTTTTGGCAGCTGAGCAGGGCAAGAGCTTCATGAGCCGCTCTTTAATGCTGCGCTTGGTGCTGTTCTGAGCGTACAGGAAACCTAGAAGATACAGGATCAGTTCTGTTAATGCTGTCTGCAGAGAGAAAAGGGATGTGCTGCAGGGTTTATCAGAGAAGCCAGGCAGGAAGGATCAGGGATGCAGCCATCCACTCAGGCAATCACAGGCAGTGGGTTGGGACCCCCGAAAAGAAAAAAAAAAAAAAGAAAGTTCGTTTTCTTCTTATTTAGTTTTGTTTTTATTTCTAAATATTGTTTTGAAGATAATGACGAACAAGTGAAAGCAGAATCGCAAAATATATCTATTGAATGGCAAAAGATTAAAAAAAGCCACCAAAAAAATCTGGTGGTTTTTTTTTTTGGCCCTTAGATGAGGGATAAAACAAGTATCACTAGAAGAGTTAACTGGATTGAAATTTCAATATTCAAACCAGCACTAAGGGCCCACATGACAATTTTCTGTTATTGCTCCCCATCTTTGATTATAGCAGAGATAGACGCTTCACATAAATCATTCACACCGCAATCACCTGTTAGTACCTTTGCCTTCCTGAAAATGAGAAAATAAATGTCCTTAATATGCAGCTTCATTAGCATATACTGACATGCCCAGAGATGTGACAATCTTTCCCGTTTTTTACATGTGGATGCTAATGAATGGAACTTTTTCAAACAGTAATTCTGGAAGAAGCAAGACAAGCTTGTCAAACATTAACCCAGGAATAGACGGAGCAGTATGTGTGACAGCAGATACCTGGAGAGGACTCAAGAAAAATCAAAAGTGGCTGGATGGGTGAGCTTGCAAACTGCTGAAACAACTTTCGATATCAGGAGCCAACTATCCAAGTCAGCATCAATTTACCCACCCTGAGGTCTCAGACACTTGGATTTCATGTTAATAGGTAACTAGCCTCCCCCAGATCAGCATGGGAGGTGTCAAATGTAAAGCATCAGCGCAGAAACCAATTTAAATCGAGGTTCTACCATCTTTATAACATGAATCTGGCAAATGTATCACTTGTTCCTTTTCTAATTCTTGTCTTGGAATTATAAAAAAATTCCTGACCACAAGCCTACTGATTTAGTTTCCTAAATCATATGTTGCACCCACCAACAGTATCCACTGGCTAAAACTCTTGTGTGTGTGTGTAGAGTGGGATGACAAAATGAAGTAGTAAATACACAAATTAAATAAGATCATTCCTCTGATTAAAAGCCCTCTAAAAGCTTCATGTTGTTTTTCTATCAAGGACACCAAGTATGATCTGGCCCTGTCTGAGTCTCTGGCAGCATTTGCAGCCACTCTCCCTGTTTTCTGGGACATCCACTATTGGCCATACCACCCTTCTTGCCTTCGGTAGAACTCACAAAGCAGGCCGTCCTCTGGCCTTGACACTTATGTGGTACGAAATGTCTCGTTCAACTGCTGGTTGAGGGTCTGGCACGTAACAGAAGGTCAATAAATGTCTGGCAAATGAGTAAATAAATTCACTTTAGATATCTAAAGAAGACTTGATTCTTCTCCTAGATTAATATCTAAGTAAGCTTTTTAAAATTTTACTTTAAGTTCTGGGATACATGTGAAGAACGTGCAGGTTTGTTACATAGGTATACATGTGCCACGGTGGTTTGCTGCACCTATCAGCCCATCATCTAGGTTTTCAGCTCTGCATGTGTGCGTAGAGTGGGGTGACAAAATGTTATAAATGTCCTTAATATTTCCCTCCCCTTGACCCCCACCCCCTGACAGGCCCCCATGTGTGATGTTCCCCTTCTTTTAAACTTGTAAAATAAATCTGGTTTACATAAAACACACCCTATATTTTGCTTCTGTTTTCCATTCTGGAAGGATGCAACGATCTAACTACCCTCTCCTTTGTAAACTCCTCCAGGACATGAGGGTCTTACTTTAGCTGCCTACACAGGCACTCTGCTCCTCCCCTTTATGCCATTTCAAACCTCCGTGCCAGGATATGTGCTGTTCCCTCAGTTTTGTCAGCTGTTCACCAACTCTCAACTTCTGTATCCCAGTGCAGCCTTTTTTTTTTTTCTTTTTTAAGACAGAGTCTTACTCTGTTGCCCAAGCTGGAGTGCAGTGGCACGATCTCAGTTCACTGCAGCCTCCAGGTTCAAGCAATTCTCTTGCCTCAGCCTCGTGAGTAGCTGGGATTACAGGTGCATGCCACCATGCCTGGCTAATTTCTGTATTTTTAGTAGAGACAGGGTTTTGCCATCTTGGCCAGGCTGGTTTCAAACTCAAGATCTCAAGGGATCCACCCACCTTGGCCTGCCAAAGTGCCAGGATTACAGGTGTGAGCTACTGTACCTGGCCCCATGAAACCTTTAAAACTCAGTTCAAACGCACCTTCCTCTGGCCAACTTTCCCTCTTGTGTCTCCAACTTGCCTAAGAGAAGAAAGACCTCCTCCCTCCGCTGCCTCCCAAGCTAACTTTGGGAGAAATTTAGCTTATAGTTTAAATGGTAATAGCCCTTCCCCAAAACTAAACTGCCTTTGTAAAGCTAATGAAAGATCACCAGGTTAGGAGGATGAGAGGAGCCTGAATTCTGCTAAGTTGTAGCCATAAGCTATTACTAGCCGTTATTCTCAAGGTCACGAGATTCATAAATTCCCCGATTACTCCTGCAGATAACATCACTATTGTAGAAACTAAGATTGGCTTTTTGAGATGTCTTTTCAGGTTTTTGCATTTCCGACAATGAATGGCTTCACCAAGACCTGCCAACCAGTCCTGTGACCCTACCCAGAAGCCAACTGAGCATGAGGACCATTTTCCATACCCCTAGGATTGCACCCCAAAAAATCAGCAGCACCCTTTCCATTGCCCATCAACTATCCTTGAAAAACCCTAGCCTCTGAATTTTCAAGGAGTCTTATTTGAGGAATAATAAAACTCTTGCGTCTCTCGCTCAGCTAGCTCTGTGTGAATTAAGCTCTTTATTGCAATCTCTCTGTCTTGATAAATCAGCTCTATCTGGGCAACAGGCAAAATGAACCCATTGGGCAGGTTACAGTATCTACTTCAAAAAGTTAGGATCAGAGGCAATAATATATAAAGCACTTATCACAATGACAGCCACATAATTCAGTCCAAACAAATATTAATCATTTTGTTTCACTTATTTGAGTATACCATATTCCCTACTGTTTCAGGGACTTTTCACATGCTATTATCCGAATCTAAACTTTTGCTTTACTTTCTCTTCATCTGGTTAATGCCTGTTCATCCCTGAGATTTCAGTTCAATAACTTTTTAAGGAAAACCTTATACGGCAAACCAAAGTAGATTATGAACAGTTATTACAGATGCCCATAATTTTGTATGTTTCTCCTTCATAGCAAGTATAATTAAAACAATTCATGATATAATTACATATTTGACACGTCTTGCCTACTGAAATGGAAGATGGAAGATGTCTACTTCTAGCCTTTACAGAATAAATGTTATTGGATATGCTATACCACTGTAAGGAACCATATAACTGGACAAGCTACATGAGGCAACTCTTTCCAAGAATTGAACAACAACATAGAACTGTGATGCTTGAGAGAAGAAAAACCCCAGAGGCGTGCTTCTCAAATGCCCTAGCTCTCCCTGCCTGGTGACATGTTCCTTCCATAGCTCAGGGAGGTGGAGCTCACAGTCACTGAGCTGAAGTGGCAGAGATTAGAGTTCCAGGCTCCTGAAGTGGCTGGAATTTGTAGGCCAGGGCAAAGAGAGAACTGATGTATGCGTGTGTATTCTGCAGGTAGCTGGTGGGTGGGAAATTTGTGGGAAACTAAACATGGGTTATTGACTAAGGGCTGGAATGTGCATGCTCAGGGTAAGGCTTTACAATGCTTAGCAGGCGGGGCTGAGAATGGAATGAAATAACACAAGCCATGTAGAGCTGGAATGCTGCAAGGTGTTAGAGTTCTAGCCCTGCCACCCTTCCAAAAAAGCCTTCACTGAGCACCTCTGGTGTTGCCCTGAGAACTCAGAAAAACCACTTTGGGAGTAAGGATAATTTCCTAGAGTAAGGGCCATAGTGTATCACTGAGGTAATAGCCAAAGTTGACTTATCCTAACAAAGAATAGACCTAAAGCTAGAAAGACCAAAAAGAGCTGCTGAACTGTGGACTGCTTCTAAACAATATTCAATATATTTTAAAAGAAGGCAACATGACCCAAACTCCTTACAATGTATCCTAATAACATCTTTTGTACTATAAAAAAATTACTAGACGTGTGAGAAAGCAGAACAAATGTGACTCATAATCAAGAAAAAAGAGAAGTCAATAAAAACAGACATTAGGTAGCACATGTTGGAATTTGTAAGAAATGACGTTAAAGAAAAAGGTAATCATAATAAGCAAAGAAATAAAAAAAGTTCAGAAGAGAAATTAAACTACAAAAGGGAACTAAATGAAAATTCTAGAAATAAAAAGAAAATTCTAAAAGGAAAACTTCATTAGATGGACTTACCAGCAGACTGAGAACTACTGAAGAAAGGATTATGAGCTTGAATAGAGATGAAAAGGAAGAAATCTGAATAATAGAAAAAGATTTAAAAATAAAGAGAGCTTTACTCATCTATGCATCATATCAAAAATTCCAACATAGGTATAAAAGAACATAATGAGAGGTGAGATAAAATTTTGAAGCAATAATGACCAAAATATTCCACAAATGTTTTAAAACACAAGTGAAACCTGTTGAACCAAAGGAAGAAAACTTAAAGTATAATAAAAAAAATAAATAAAAGAAGAATCACACATAGCTGTAGGCAAAATGCTGAAAATCAAAAATGAAAAAAGGCTTTAAAATGAAAAGAGAAGAAAAGGACCCGTACATACAAGGGTCAAATAATGTAAGAATAATTTTTCATTAAGAACAGCAGAAACACCAGAAAACAATGGAATAGAATCCTTAAAGTTCTCAGGAGAATACAGAGACTATCAACCCAGAATTTTACGTATGTTTTTGAGAATGAAGTTGAAATAAAGATATTTTTAGATAAAATAAACCTGGGATAATTCATAGCTAAAAGCCCTGCATTCCAAGAAATGCTAAAGGAATGTCCTCAGGCTGAGGTTAAATGGCATAATATGCAAACTTGACTCTACAGGTAGAAATACAGAGCATAGGAAATTGAAAATATGTGAATAAATATATTATCCTGTTTTCCTTTCCTACTTTCTTTGTTTAAAACAGCAAAAAAATATTGTGGAGTTTATTACATTTGTAGATGTTAAATTTCCGACAATAATAACATGAAGGTTGGGGGAGGGTCAATGGAATTTTAATGTATGATGCTTACATTTTACACGAAGTGGTACCGTATGAACTCAAAATAGTCTATAATAAATGAAGGAGACGTACTGAAATCTCTAGATACAAGGGAAGCAGTAAAAAATAATATAAGGAGGTATAGTCAAAACTCCAATAGACGAATTAAAATGGAATATATAAAATATTTAATTAATTTAAAAGAAAGCCAGGGCAGAGGAATAGAGGGGCAAAAAGTAGATGGAATGAGTAGAAAATACATAAGATAGTAAATGTATACCCCACCATATAATTAAATCAGAAATTGTATTTTTTTAATTCATTACTGAATTCCCAGTATGTTGCACAGTGCTTAATATATAAAATGTTCAATCACTATCTACTGAAAGCATGAAATCAGACTATATATCTTATATGATTGTCTCGGTATGCGCAGATTTGCTACTTGTAATTAGCAGATGCATTTAGAATTTACATCTATGCTTCCTCACGATGTGTGAAGCGATCCCCTAAATAGATAGCTGTGTCTGAAGGCACTCTCTTAAGGATGATACTGACAGAATGAGGAGGTGGGACTGAATTCCTCAGCCAATCACACTAAAAGAAAGTTGATGGTGAAGGTGAATCAATCTCCAAACTGCCTTAGTATGTAGGACATTTACCCTCACAGAGACTAAACACTCTTTGTTTTTATTAATTTATTAAGTTAATATGTATTGCCACCTACAATGGACAGATTCATATCTTAAATTAATTGGCTACATAAACCACTGAGCCTAATGAGAGCATTCAAAATTAAGTCAAAATAATCCTAGTTTACCTCAAAATCCTTCTCTTTCTCCAAATTAAGTGCCTGGCCAGCTGTCATAAATTACATATTCCTTTTGGTTTTTTTAAAGGTTACATGTTCAAGAGAGTGAAAATAAGATGTTCTATCTAAAGGCTACCATGCCTGGTTTGTAAATGAACCTGTTAAATGCTGTATTTGCTCCCACAGCTTACTACAGAATGTTACTTAATACAATATCATACTCATCAAAATTTTTACTATAGGAGTGTAACAGATAAAATTAATCTCTATTTTAGTGGGCCCATGTTTAGTCTTTCACCATCCTTTAAATTGCTGTGAATTTTTTTGTCGTGACTTGAAAGCAAGGATAGTGAAACATTTTAGAGCTATCTGGGTTTTTTCCCATTCCAGAACTTGTGAGCATAATCATGTTTGCTTTATATTTATAGTCATGAACTCCTAAGCTGGCAGCTACAACCAAGAACCAAAAAAATGGTGCATTCTGTTTCTTGTAACTCATCTCTGCTAGTAAATTATAAGAAGCAAGGAAAATTAGGGAAAATATTTTATTTGGATGGTTTCTATAAACAAGGGACTATAATTCTTGTACACTATTTTTCATCTTTGCTATTTCTTTCAGCAGTCTAATGTGCCACATAATTATCTAAGGTATTTGTTTTCTATAAGAATTGTTTCACAAGTATTCTTGTTATCAGAGTGGTTGTATTATATTTCAAGATGGTTTTTAAAAGCCTGAGTACTGACCTAAGATGCAACTGTATGAACTCTACTCTGGAGGGTGGGGAGGGTGTCAGTAGAAGTTGTAAGACTTTTATTTTTTTGTGCCATCAGATATAGGTAAAAGTAATTGTGCAATTCTGCTGTTTAAATAGGAACTATTGGACTGCTTGGCCCTAAATGGAAGGGCTGATATTTTAAGTTGATTATTTTATTGTAAATTAATCCAACCTAATTCTTTTTAATTTGGTTGAACGTTTTTCTTGTTAAGTGATGTTTAAAAAATAAAAACTGGAAGTTCAAAAAAAAACAAAAACAAAAACAAAATGAAGTCAACTCCCCTATCTCTGCATCTAGAAGTCAAACCAAACTACTAGTATACTAACATAACACTTTAAAGACCATAAAAACAAAGCAATACAAAAAGAGATGAAAAATTAATTACTTTTCATCTCGTATTTGTCCAAAAAACATTCTTATAATGTACATATTATAAGCATTATAAATGATGTTCTTTGTAGAACTGTAAATATACAGTGGTTGCATAGAAAAAAAATCCCTGCTGTCCAGAATCTAGCCATCTACATCTATTATAATACCTATGACACTGTAGATCCCGAATTCCCTGAGGGGAGGATTCTGTTTGTTTATGAATTAACTCATTTAAAAGCATTTGTTGAATGCTAACTATGTACTAGGAACTGTCTCAGATGCTGGCAATAATGCACTGAATGAGCCAGCCCAAAATTTTATTTTAGTGGACCTTACACAATAGTTAGGAAAGACAAAATAATTAACAAAAATAAATAGCAAATTATAAAGTATATCAGATAGAAAGGAGGGATAGGGTCTAGAGACTTCTGTTAGTGGATACGGGTAAGAAGCAGGATGGGGAAAGACGTAATTTTAAATATGGTGGCCAAGGAAGGTTTCATTAGAGATATATTTGAGCAAAAATACCTACATAAGATGAAAAGGTGTCTTATCCTATTTCGATTATTAACAATAACACAGTGTATTACATATATTAGGTACTAATATATATTTGTTGAATGATTCATATCACTTATTAATTTATTAAGTTAATGTTTATTGCTACCTACAATGGGCAGATTAATAAACTAGTTGGCTACATAAACCACTGAGCTCAATGAGATCATTCAAAATTAAGTCAACTCCCATATCTCTGCATCTAGAAGTCAAACCAAACTACTAGTATACTAGTACTTCAAAGACGATAAAATGAAGCAATACAAAAAGAATAAAAAGTAAGTGTGTAAGTATGTAGGCCATTTTAACTGTGCTCGAACTAAATGAAAATGTACTCATTTTTACCAATTGGAAAGGTTTTATCTTACAATGCCTGACATTACTGAAAACACGTCAGCCCATCATCATCTTGATTGCTCCATTTTTCTGGTCATGCAGACCTCAGTAGTGGTATATGCAAGTGGTCATACTTCACTGACTCCTTTTTGTGTTACACAGGAAATGCCATCACATGTCAATGTCATGTGTCAGTGCTGAGCGATGGGCCATGAATTATGAATTCAACAAGTACTGACAGTGGCAATGAAAGTGGTAATTTCACCATAATGAGAACTATTCTTATCTTCCTCCTTTTTGCAGTACAGCAGATAGCAAAAACTTCTATTTCCCATGGGTTAGCTTGGAAATAATGGCTCGTACTCTATTAATTCACAGTCCTGATCAGCTTCTATTTTGTGCTTTTGAAACACGGACAATGTTTTTCTTCCTAGATTTTAAGCCTGTAGAAGTCTGGTGGAAGAAAATGGCAAATAATGTTTCCACAGATCTGGTGTCTTCCCATGAATCAATAACTATGACAAAAATTGGGCTGAGCAAGGTGGCTCATGCCTGTAATCCTAGCACTTTGGGAGGCCGAGGTGGGTTGATCATGAGGTCGGTGGATTGAGACCATCCTGGCCAACATGGTGAAACTCCATCTCTACTAAAAATACAAAAATTAGCCAGGGGTAGTGGCAGGCGCCTGTAGTCCCAGCTACTCAGCAGGCTGAAGCAGCAGAATCGCTTCAACCCGGGAGGCAGAGGTTGCAGTGAGCCAAGATCACGCCATGGCACTCTAGCCTGGAGACAGAGCGAGACTCCGTCTCAAAAAACAAAACAAAACAAAACAAAAATCACCAGGAGTTTCAGGGGTACTGTGATCCCATCTGTGTTCTTTGAGTCAGTGACAAGCTGATTCATCAGTAGTGTCATGGATGCTGGGAATAGGGAGTACATTTTTTTACTAGTTGCAAATATGAACTTATTTATTAGGTTTGGGCAAAAGTAATTGTGATTTTTACCATTGAAAGTAATGGCAAAAAACACAATTACTTTTGCCCCAACCTAATACTACGATGCCTATTTTTAAAGTGGACTTACAGTTCATGAATACTAGCATGACTAGACACACAAACACATACACTCAGAATTCATTTAGTATTTTCAAATTCATTCCTGAAAATACTAGGCCCTAGATAACTTGGGGTTCATATGCTGGTAACAATTCTTGCAGAAAAGTGCTGCCCAACCATGCAGTTGTTATTGGATCTTGCAGTCAGCCCCAAATCATTCACTTTTAAGAGAAGTAGCGACAGTGTTGGTGACTGAATATGAGGAAAATACCTACATTTCATTTTTTAACTTTTTTAACTTGGGAGGCAGAAAATGACCTTCTTAATTGACCTGTTGTGTTATGCTTGATTATAAAATAATTAGTTTGTCTATCAGTTTAAAAGAAGGCAACTAGAAGGTGCTTGAATTTGCTGAAAATGATCTACAGATTCCAAATGCAAATGGAGTAAATTTGACTCTACTTAGAGTGGCTACCTAAATACACCTGTTTCCCATAAAATTAATGCTACTCTCTCTGTCAGCCTTTCCATCTTTCTATATGTCTTTCTGTCTCTGTCTCATTCTTTCTTAGTCTTTGTGCCTTTGCTTTTATCTTTGTCTCTTTGTTTCCCTCTTCTTCTCTGTCCCTGAGTTTCTCTGGCTCAATGTCTCTCTCTGTCTCATTGTTCTTCTACATCTCTGTTTGTGTCTCTCCTTTATCTTTTTCTGCTCTGTTTCTGTCTCTACCCCTGACTCAGTCTCTCTCTCTCAATCAAGGCAGGGTCCTATTTAACCTTGGTGTTGACTGTGTCCTTCACAAAACGTTTAGACAGAGTTTTGGTCAGTTGAGTGCAGAATAATTATTGCATGTTATCTGAGGCAAATGTTAGCAAACAACTGGATGGTCAAAAGCTGTAATGCTTTCTAAAGCCGCTTCTAAGTGTGTTTGTTTTTATCACCTCTCTGCTCTACTGGCAGAACTAGCCAGAGAATACTAGCAGAAAACAACATGGAAAAGGCATCAATTTTCCTTGGGATCTTTTAAGATTGATCATTGAACCTCAATTTTCCCTTGCTCCTCTGAACAAATTGCCAAAACTACTTCTACAGGGCTATCCTTTGTGTGGGGGTTTGGAAATTATCTGGAATTCCTTATAAATCAGGTGACAAGACCTCTTAGTTTGTCCAGGACACTGCCAGTTTATGAGAGTTGTCCTAACACCCCATAGTCTGCACCCCCCTTTCATGTTCAAAAAGGTTCTTGTTTAAATGGTAAATTATATGTTCATGCAATATTAGCAACCAGTGTGGTCTGTTCCACAGACTAAGGTACAGTCATTGACTAAGTGAATACTTCTTTGCACTGTAAACAATGTAAATAATGCAATTTCATTTTAAAAAATGGTGTTTTAAAAATAGCTAAATTAATGGAGAAGGTGAAAAAGGAAACTAAAAACGTTTTTGTGAGTACATTAAAGCTAATATTTATGATGGAAAGATTTGGAACTTTAGGGTTCAGGGAGAACTCGTTTGAATCTAAGGGCTGCCACTTTTTGTTTGTAAGACTTCGGAAAAGTAACAACATCACTGAACCTCTGTGTTTTTTGTTTGTTTTGAGACAGAATCTCACTCTTTCGCCCAGGCTGGAGTGCAGCAGCTTGATCACGGCTCACTGCATCCTTGAACTCCTGGGCTCAAGTGATCCTCCTGCCTCAGCCTCCCAAGTAACTGGGACTACAGGTACACACCACCATGCCCCAGTATTTTTTTTCTTTTTTTTAGAAATGGGGTCTTGCGATGTTGCCCAGGCTAGTCTTGAACTCCTGGGCTCAAACAGTCCTCCCCGCTCAGCTTCCCAAAGTGCTGGGATTACATATGTGAGCCACCTCACCCAGCCACCTTGCCTCTTTGATCTCACCTGTATATGAGGTAAGCAGCCAAAGCAAAAAGAAATTTATCAAAATGACAGCAGTATCTTTTTAGATATAACCTAAACCTAATGTACTATTTCTTTTCCTCAAGCTAACACAAATAACCCATATTTATATTTTTTAGTTGAGGTTTTGATCAGTGAGCTATGATCAAGCTCCATGCTGGAGTACAGTGCTGTGATCTGGGTTCACTGCAACCTCCACCTCCCAGGTTCAAGCAATTCACCTGCCTCAGCCACCCAAGTAGCTGGGATTACACGTGCCTGCCACCACACCCGGCTAATTTTTGTATTTTTAGTAGAGATGAGGTTTCACCATATTGGCCAGGCTGGTCTCAAACTACTGACCTTAAGTGATCCGCACACCTCGGTCTCCCAAAGAGCTGGGATTACCAGCATGAGCCACTGGGTTGAAGCATTTTTAACAATGAAGCATTGTAACTTCAAAGTTTTCTTTGGGATAAGCCAATCATGCCTTTAATATCAGAAAGCAAGCGACGGTTGAGTAAGGTTGATTCTTCTGATGGCAAGAGACCACAGAAAAAATTTACAAATTGATTCTTAATAGGATTTCAGACTACAAGGTATATTTTCTTGTTGGAGTGTTCATTATACAATGAATCTTCTCCTCCAATGTCACCCACAGTAACTAGTATATATTCTTAGGTATTGTCTAGGCTACTCTGTTCATTTTATGACTGGCCCATCACCTGACCACTGCCTTTTAATAACACATTTGAAAGGATTTTCAGGAAAAACACTCACTTGTTTCCTTTTGTTCATTCTATTTATTTTCTCTTGGTATAAAATCCTGTGGAAACTCATAGTCCACTCTAAGAGCTTTGGCTTCTACTCAGAGTGAAATAAGGAGAAAACAGAGGAGGATTTTTTAGCAGAGGAGTGATATCATCAAGTAATGTTTTATTCAACAACATTAATTGAGCACCTATTTGGCACTGTCAAAAACAAACATAATCCTTGCTCTTATGAAATTTATAATCTAATGGGGAAGGATTAACAATAGAACAAGAAATGAATTAAATAATAGAACAAGAAAGTCCTCTAAATTTCATCTTGAACATGGTCTTGTTCTAAGAAAAGATGCAGACAAATAATGCCTAAGATGCAATGCTCTAACAACAATAAGAACAAAGAGAACCTTCTTTGTGCTAAGTACTTGACAAGCATCATGTCGTTTAACCTTCACGAGAGCCCCACTTGTGGCAGATAACATTATGAAAGCCAAATTATAGCAGAGGAAATTGAAGGTAGAGATGCACGCAGTTTGTAAGTGGCAGTATCAGGAATGTGAACACTTGTCCATCTGTCTAACTCCTGGGTCTGACATTCTGACTTCTGTACTGCACTAACAAAGGCTCCACAAAATGGAACACTTACGGGATGTGTCTAATTGTGTAGTTTCTAGCTGCAGAAAATTAGTTTCTCTTTGTGGTATGGTTTTAATTTCCTTCTCTGCCTCTTTGGTTAAGCTTCTTAACACGTCTTGAATATAGTCCTGAGAACGTAGTGTCTTTCATTCCCTTGCTAGAAATGCTACCTCTAATTCTATTTGCAGTAGGACATCCATCAAATTCCCGGTGGTATTAAAAAATAATAATGTGGTTTAGGAGAAAGCTGCACCAGGAGATCCAATTTTTTCATCTGAAAAATGGGGCTAATAATAGATGACACTAATCTCAAGGAAGTTGGGAGATGAATAAAGTAATTGTTTCTGCAAAATGCTTCAAATGCCAGAAGAAATAACATATAATCCATTATAATTTTCGATGTGAGACAGTACTTTCCTTTCTTGAGTTCTTTTGGGTCACGGTGTTTAATTTTCATCTTTTACCAATGTATTTACTTTCAATAAAAGTCTTTGTTCATTAATTTAACCAATAAGTATTTATTGGATATATTGTAAGGTAGACCCTGTGCTAGGCACCTGGGAAGAAAATCAAATAGAATAGTCAATGAAGCAAAGTCTTTACAATCTTGTGAATATCCATTACTTGGCCATGATTGCTCATTAGAATCACCAAGGTGGCTTTAAAAAATTAGCCATGCCTGATCACTCCAGACCAACTGCATCAGGTAATTCTCATGGGAGGCCAAAAATGAGAACCAATGTTGTGCTTTGGGAAAATATGATGCCAGATAGGTTTTCTTAAGAACTGTAGACTTTTGATGTTGCAAGCTGATTCCTGGTGGGCTAGAGTTGGAGCTTTTTTGCTCACACAAGTTTTTTTTAAATTAACTGGACTGACAACTAAAAATACACATATTCCACTTAAAACGTTGGATTTCTGGCTTCTGAGGAGGAACTAGACGATCTGGCAACATTTTGTATGCATTTCCATATGGCAGCAATTGGATGGGTCTGGTCCCTTTCACACAGGACATGCACGCTCGGTTTGCCAGTTTCCTCTGTTGCCTATCACACCCCAACACTAAGAGAAAAGTCAAGTGCCATTCATCTTGGTTCACTTAACTCATTTACATTAGCTGCCCGGCCCCTGTAGGAATTTAACTTTTTTACTCTCCTCTGGTTGTTTACACATGGACATTGTAACTGGTTTCAACTGTGTCTTTCAAAAAGTCATGTTCATCTGGAACTTCAGAACGTGGCCTTATTTGGAAAACAGAATGTTTGCAAATGCAATTAGTTACTATAAAGTTATACTGGTTTAGGGTGGGCCCCATCGCCAATAACTGGTATCTTTCTGGAAGGAGAAGACAGACACACAGAGAGGGAAGCAGGCCATGTGAGGACAAAGGCAAAGACTGAAAGGAAGCCAGCTAAGAGCCAAGAAATGCCAAGGATTTCCCGTAATGACCAGGAGCCAGGAGAGGAACAAGAATAGGTTCTCCTTCAGAGCCTCCAGAAAGAACCTACCCTGCGGAGACCTTAATGAAGACTTCCGGCCTCCTAAACTGTGAGAGAATATATTTATCTCATTTTATGCCATCCAGTTTGTGGAAATTTGTTATAGCAGCTCTAGAAAAGTAATATACACATCAGTTAACAGATTTTCAAAAACACCAGAGAAAATAAAATTAAGCCATGCCCATATATTCGTCCCCTACTGTATATAGAACAATGTCTGCACACACAGAATCCCCAAAATGTAAGACAAGGGTCTCTACTTATGGTGCCTTCTCATTAGTACTGGTAGTTTTTTTTTTTTTTTTAATTACTGCCAAGCTCACTCATCCCAGGCAAATTAGTCCACCACACACTACCATGGAGTGGATTTCTACCTGTGTGAAATTGACATGTTCTAGATTCTGTACTGTTAGTATTAGGTAAATATCAGTTGAGGCTGAGCATTCACAAAGAACTAAACTAAAAATAAATATTGTCCAGTTTTTGTTTCAATTAATTAATCACATGTTTATTGAATAACCGATGACTTTCTGTATCACTAACAGCCAAATTCCCTGTAATTAGCAACATGTGGACAACCCACTCCCTCCAATCCACCGCTCCTAAATCTCATCTGTCTCCCGTCCTATTTTCCTCCCCTAATTTCTTTCCTTGTCACTTGCTGGTCACTGTGCCTGAAATGTCTCCTCTCAAAAATCTTCAAGATCTCTCCCTCACCTCCTTCAGGTCTTTATTCCAATGCCACTAACTCAGCGAGGCCTTCTCTCACAGTACTACTTAAAACTGTGTCCTCACATAACTACTTCCTATTCTCTTTTTATTTTACCCCATAGGTTGGCTAATGTTACGGCCTAAATTGTACCTGCCCTCCCTGCCTCCCCCTGCCACCCACATTCATAGTGAAGTTCCAACTCCCAGTACTTCAGATTATATTTGGAAATAATGTTTTTAAAGAGGTAATTAAGTTAAAATGAGGCCATTAGAGTGGGGCCCTAATCCAATATGACTGGTGTCCTTAAAAGAGAAAGAGATACTGGGATGTCCAAAGCCCAGGGGAAAGGCCAGATGAGGACGCTGTGAGAGGGCAGCCATCTGAAAGCCAAGGAGAGAGGTCTCAGAAGGAAAGACACCTGCTGGCAGTTCTGTCAGGAGTTCTGATCTTGGATGTCCAGCCTCCAGAACTGTGAGGCCAGTAATTTCTGTTGCTTAAGCCATTCAGTCTGTGATATTTTGTTATGGCAGCCTATGATGATGAACTTTGTAGGTCAACTTGACTGAGCTAAGGGATACCCAGATAGCTGGTCAAGTATTCTTTCTTGGTATGTCTGTGTTTTCAGAAGATAGTAGCATTCAAATCAGTAGACTGAGCAAAGAAGACCCACCCTCACCAGTGTGGGTGGACATCATCCAGTCCTTTGAAGGCAGGAATAGGAAGGCATAAGAGGGTAAGTTCCCTCTCTTCCTCAGCTGGGGCTTCCATCTTCTTCTGCCCTTGGGCATCCTGGTTCCCAGGTCTTTGGACTCCAGAACTTACACCAGTGCCCCTTTCAGACTTCAACTTGATTATGCCACTGACTTTCCTGGTTCTCCACCTTGCAGGTAAGCCTCTCATGGGACTTTTTGGTCTTCATAATCATGTGAGCCAATTCCCGTATTAAATCAACCTTTTTCTCTTTCTCTCTTTGTATACATAGTCTATTAGTTCTGTTTCTTTGGAGAACCTTGGCTAGACAACATAGCCCTAGCAAACTAACAGAGCTAACCACATGACTTATTGTCCAACCTGGAACACCACTAAGAATGAATGAAGGAGATACTATTAATAATGATATCCGGACACTTGGCATAAACTGTAGCTTCCCATGTATATCAGGACATTCGGTAGCCTTATCCATAGTACCTATCATTATAAATGCACAATGCACTGTAGTTAGTTAGATGTTTATTGCCTGCCTCTCTCCACCAGATAGTAAATTCCTTGAGGGCAGAGGTTTTTGTGCTTTTACTGCTTTATATCTAGCACCTAAGTATCTGGGATGTAGTAGAGTCTCAATTTCAAAAACTGAATCAATAAGTGTAAACTGTAAGGATGTGGTTAATGTTCACTGATCTATCTATATCTATGTCTATATCTGTGTCTTATCTATCTATCTCTATCTCATCTATCTATCTACAAAACTTTCTCAATGCGACTACCAATTATATTGTACCTCCTATTGGCTAAGCAAGGCACTAGGCATTTTACATACGTTATCACTCATTTTTACAACAACTTTGCAAGCTGCTTATAGTTTCTATTTTAAACTTGACCCAAATACCTCAGAGATTTTAGATAACTTCTCCTATATCCCTCAGCATGTAGCTAAAGATTCAAACTTATTGCAAAAAAGATTTTTGTACATTCTTGGCAGTTAAACAATAACATAAATGCAGATTTCTAACTTATCAAATTTAATGATCAATACTTAGGATACTGTTAACTGTACATGTTGATGTGCCAATGTTATCTACAAATTATATCAATGTGGGTTCAGAATAAATTGTATTTATTAAAACAATGTGGGTAGAACGATCCCTAATGCTTTAATCCTAAATCCTCTATCAGCACAACAGAAAAATCAGGGACAACAAATCAATGTCCCTAAGATGGATATGAGTAGCTCTTCCTGCTAATTTGATTTTTAGTAACTAATTCTTTAGGCTGGCACACAATGTGAAATATTGTCCTTGAAAACAGGCAGCTTTGCCTGCTGCTCAACATTTTATTTATTAGAAACTGAGCCAGGAAAATCTAATGTTAAAATTTATCATAGCAGCTGAGGGGTTATGTCCTGATGAAGTAAAATCATGCCATGACAAGTTGATAGATGTTTTCTGATATATTCTTATCACTATCTTGACCACACCAAAATATTGCCTAAGAGGATTCTTTTGAGTTATGCAAAGTGAAGTCACATTTTGTATGCAAATTTGAAATAGGACCCTATAAATAATCAAGTCTTACACTATTTGCAACTTGAAAATAATGCAATACACGTTTTTGTTACATTTGTCAAGAATTTCATAACTTCAAAGCTGGCTGGCTGAATGAATGGTGAGCTTTTTAGGATATTGTGCTAAGGTAATATCCCTTAAAGCTTGCAAATAAACTCTGGCCATCCTTATTAGCCTTATGGAAAAATCCACTAAGACCTTAAACTACTTGAGGTCTCCAAGAACATACTCCTCAAATAAAATATGATCCCTGTGTAATTCACTCTGACTAGGCTTCATCCTAAACACAGTGGAACTAAATTTTTAATCCTGAAAATGCTAGCATCACTCAATTCCATTCTACAAATATCTGTTGATGCTTAGGACTCATTAAGTCTGCCCTGATACTTTCCCCAAGGATCTCAGGGTTTTATTGGAGAGAAGGCGAACTTTTTAGACATAAAACAAAATAATTTTAAAAATGACCTCACTCTGGAGGCTAATCCTGTGCCTAAGTCTGTCATTCAGAATGTGCTACTGTACTGAATCTATCAGATTCTCCAGCTCTTCCAGATCTCAATGAAATGGAAAATAGAGCTCCTTAGGAAACCCAAGACCACTTATTTTAGAAATATGCTGTAATTAAACATTGAAAAAGGCACATTATAAGTGCTGTCATATGTAAGCTTTAAAAGAATCACTTGGAAGAAATGAAACCCAGGGATGATCAGAAGTCTAAAAACTAACGGGAGTGTGTACATTAATCTGGTAGATTACTAAGGCCACCCCATAAACTATGTTTCATTCATCTTTGTGTCCCCAGCATCACATACAAGGCCTAGCATCGACTGTTCAATACATATCTGTTTAATGAATGCATCATTGTTGAATTTCAAAGGAGAAAGAGAGGCAGGCTTCTCTTCATAAATAAATCATGACTTTTTCAAGGTTCCCAAAACAATTAGCATTCCACTAAAGCAATCTGAAGTGCCAGATCCTGGCAAAACTATCTGTCCCTGGGAGAGAAACATGTTCAGAAGAGCAGAGCCTTCAAACTTGCAGAGCCAGCTCATACTTGGTGGCCTTCTCACCTTAGGCTACAAGTTAGTGAGAGTTGGGGGAAAGCGGGGAAGGAGCCCAGCACTGTCAACAGACTTCATTGGTTGAAGAAAACAGTGTTGTTAAAACACTCACAGATCATAAAAAGAAAAAAAAAAACACCCAAGGATATAAAATTGAGAAAAGATATCCGGAGAAAGTAATATTGTGTTCTCAGGCTAAAATTTCATAGGAAGCTTTTGAAAATGACCTCCTGGGTAAGGAAAATCATGGATCCTATCTATTCTCTGGTTGAGCAAACACATTGAATTCAATACAATCTCAGCACCACATGTGCATAGAACAGAGCAGGACAATTTGTCTGATAAATGTGTTTATAGCAACAATATTTATGAGATCTATGTAGGCTTTGAGACATTGAACTGAAGAAGTTTGAGCTTCGTGTTAACAATGATAGCAACAGAAGCCATTTTGTTTTCTTTGTGAGCGCTTTACAAAGCACTATCCAATTTAATCATGAAAAGAAAACAGTCTTATGAGATAAGCATGAAAAAGTTTAGGAAGCAGAAAATGTTAAAGCTCAATTGCGTTTAGTTGAAACTCCTTTTTTCAGGTCTTCTCATACTGGGTTTCTCTTTTTCTTTATGTCCTTGTTATTTAAAATGTAATAAGGACATTGGTACTTATTGGTCTCATCAGCCTCACCCGGTAGCTTGTTAGCAATGCAGAATCTTCTAACTCACTCTTGAGCTACTGAATCAGAATTTGCATTTAATAAGATTCTCAGGTGATTTGTATGCACATTAAATTGTGAAAAGCATTATCTACATGGTGTCATATTAGTCATCTGGAATGCCTGTTTTTGGAATCTTATCTCAATTCATTATGAATAAGGGATAAGTAGAGGGCACTGTCATAAGAATAAGGTGTCAATCTATGAATCTTCTCAAAACATAATCAGATTCAAATATTAATGGCATCGATGATACCAATATAGTATAGGTTAAGGTTATAGACTCTGAATCCTGGTTTTGCCACTTACTGTGTGGCCTTGGGAACACTCCTTAACTCTTTAAGCTTCAGTTCCTCATTTATAAATGCGAATAAGTATACCAAACTCAAGAGGTTATTGTAAAAGTCAAATGAAATAAGTACACAGAGTGGGCACACAGTGAGTTTGCAGTCATGTTTATCCTTTAAGCATGACATGAAACAGAGATTCACTCCAGCTGTCTATCTTTCCAAGAAAGGAAAGAAAAAGAAAAAAAAAACCTTTTAAAGTCTTTCTTTTACATTTTCACTAAGTCATTCCTTTGAATACTATCATAGAGACCTGCTTTGTGTTAGCTTTGATCTATGGAATTCTGCGGTGGTACGAGGTCATGATGAGCTTCCAGTGAATTATCCTACAAGGAAACCGTGACACATTTTCTGGACTTTTCGCCACAGAGATTACGCATGTCTGCTCATATTCTGATTCTAAGAGGCCAAAATTATTAGGTAATGGGGTGACTTGAACTCTCCCTTTTTTGGATACAAGTCTGGCCCTTCTAGGGTTGACACACTTCAAAAATTATTCTTAAAATCTGTGGAACAACTGAAAAGAAGCTCAGATAAATTCTCCTTTCCAGGAGTCCTGGAGACAAGGGGACAGAGGAAGAGTGATCTGTGCAGGGATGCTGGAAGCCACAGGGAGACTATAGGAATTGAATCCTAGAAAAAGCAGCTGATTACAGGAGGGTCAGCTGAAAACAAGGAGCCACGGCATTCCCAGTTTAGTCCTCCAGCACCATCCTGGCAGCACCATACCAGCCAGCAAGGTATTAGGCTGCTGCAAAAGTGATTAGTATTGCACCAGCCTAACATTTTATTTTTGTTGTTATTGCTATTTTTTGAGATGGAGTTTCACTCTTGTTGCCCAGGCTGGAGTGCAATGGCATAATCTTGGCTCACTGCAACCACCACCTCCCGGGTTCATGTGATTCTCTTGCCCCAGCCTCCCAAGTAGCTGGGGTTACAGGTACCTGCCACCACACCTGGCTAATTTGTGTATTTTTAGTAGAGATGGGGTTTCACCATGTCAGCCAGGCTGGTCTTGAACTCCTGACCTCAGGTAATCCACCCTCCTTGGCCTCCCAAAGTGCTGGGATTATAAGCGTGAGCCACCGTGCCTGGCCAAACCTAATATCTTAAAGAAAAGAATTAATAAAAAATTAAATGACTGTGTTCTCTCTGGTATGTGTAGTGGCAACATGAAGATCCAACTTTTGTTCTGAGTGAAACAAGAAGCATGGAAAATGCTTTATGAACACGTATTACATAGAGATTACTTATTTAATATTGTGCCATTGTTTCTCATATGGGAAAAATTTCCTATATATGTGGTGTGCAATTTAAAATTAGATATCATAAACCACTAGGGTAAAAATATATGAGGCCAATACCGGGATGCCGTTTCAGCGTGCAGAATCATTATTCTTTATAGAGCTAACAAATTCTTAAAAGACAGGCTGAGAGTAAGGATCTGAAAACAGTGCAAACTGTCAAAGGCATACGAGGAATTTAACAATGCAAAATGAAATTTAAGTGAAGTACCTTAGTTCCTCTTCTTGCTTTCCTACTGAACAGCAACCCTATGTCTTTCTGTAGAAATGTTTATTTTGCACCATTATTTTGACACGTTCAAATATGACACTTTGGTCATATATTACTGCATATTTAAGCATGAGACATAAATCAGATACATGTAAGAAATATGTTGGTTTGGTCCAGAAAGGCAGGACAACTCAAAGCGGGGGCAGGGTAGCCACTATAAGACTTCAAAAGAACCTTGGTCTCCACAATCTTTTATCTGAACCTAAACATTTCCTTTCTATTGATCTCAGGTCTTTAGACAAACTCAACCAATTGTCAATCAAAAAATGGTTAAATTTACTTATAGCCTGGAAGCCCCCACTTTGAGTTGTCTTGCCTTTCTGAACCAAACGAATGTACTTCTTAAATGTATTTGATTGATGTCTAATGCCTCTCTAAAATGTATAAAACCAAGCTGCGCCCCAATCACCTTCGGCACAAGTTCTCAGGATCTCCTGAGGGCTGTGTCACGGGCCATGGTCACTCATATTTGGCTTAGAATAAACCTCTTCAAATATTTTACAGAGTTTTGCTCTTTTCATTGGCAGAAATTAATGAGAAACTAGCAATGCCTTTAATTGCCTGAGCTGGTTACTTGAGCAGACTGTCATCCATGCCTCCCTCCTCTGAAGCCCTCCTTGCTGCCCCACTCTATTAGATTATCAATTTTAGATCAACTGCTGCAGGTGGTGCCTGGCTCTACTTGATGGGCTCCCCTCAGTTTGCCAAAGATTTATAAAAGCAGTGTTTTAAAGAATGGCGTTTACCCACTGAGCTAATTTTCCTCTCAGTTAGAATTCCATCATTCTTTAGCCTTAAGAGTAAAAAGTGAAAGGAGAATGGAATTAACTAAATAGAGAACTTCCTATATTTCTCTATGTGACTGTTGTGTTACCCTTCTCTAATAGAATAACTCTCTGCTATTATGGTCAAGCTGGTGTCATCCAGAGATGAGATACAAGAATCCAGGGAAATTTTTTATCAGTGATTGATTTCATGGGGTGCTGATTTATAATAGTAACAATAATTTAAAAGTATATATCTATATATATAGAGATAGATAGATATTTCAAACCCTAGGAAAGTTATATGGGCATCAAAACTTTCATTTTGGAATCATTTGTCAATTTTGCCTTGAAGATTCAGAAGCCTTCTGGAATTTTCTGAACACAAATAATTAAACAGTATAATTTCCACATTATCTCTCTTTTTAAAAAGATGGGTGCTTAAATATACAGAAAACAACTTTATTATTGATTTTTAAATGTAATACAAAACACTTAACCAATGCACAGCATTGAAACAACTCATCAGTTTATCTGGCATCCTTGATTGGAGAGTCCTTAACAAAATGCTAATTTAATTAAGCTTTAACTGTTTTTTTCTGACACCCTGATTAGACAATGTTCAACTAATAATATAATCTTAAATATCAATAATGTTTTAACTTCGTGCAAGGACTGTTGATTCAAATTTGATTTCCTTTCTGTCTAAACCAATCTATAAGGTAGCAATTTTACTCATGTTTATCCTTGGTCATCTGAGGATGTAGCAGTAAAGAAACAGTAGTCAGAAGGTGTTTTTAGGAGAAGAAGGAGGAGGAAGAGGATGAGGCATGGGAGTAGGAATAGGATCAAGACTAGAGTAGTTTTGGAAAAAAGCATTTAAGAGAGGCAGTTTTTTCAGCCCAGTTCCAAGACATTAGATGATGTTGTTAGAACTTAAAAGGAAAAACGTTCTGCTTGCTGAAATGACATTTTGCATATAGGAATTGTGTTACATTGCTAGGGCTGCTCTAATAAAATACCACAGACCAGGTGGCTTAAACAACAGAAATTTACCTCACAGTTCTGGAGGCTGGACATCCAAGATCTAGGTGTCAGCAGGTTTGGTTACTTTCAAGGCCTCTTTTTGTCTTATATAGGTGAGCACCTTCTCACTGACCTCACATGCCCTTTTCTCTGTGCTAGTGCCTCCCTGGTGTCTTTTTCTCTTTTTATAAGGAAACCAGCCATACTGAATTAGGGTTTCACCCTAATGACCTTATTTTAACTTTAATGAGTAAAATCACAACCTCACAGATTGGTTTGACTGAAAGAAAATCTAATTCAAATCAAGAGTTCCTATGCATGAATTTCATAAAATTTAAAATATTATTGGTATTTAATGTTACATAAGTAGTTGAACTTTTTTTTTTTGTTTTTTTTTTTTGTTTTTTTTTTTTTTTGAGATGGAGTCTTGCTCTGCTGCCCAGGTTGGAGTGCAGTGGCGCAATCTCGGCTCACTACAACCTCTGCCTCACAGTTTCAAGTGATTCTCCTGCCTCAGCTTCCTGAGTAGCAGACACATTGTGTAGACACATGCCACAATGCCCGGCTAAGTTTTGTACTTTTTTTTTTTTTTTTTTTTAAGTAGAGATGGGGTTTCACTGTTTTGGCTGGGCTGGTCTCAAACTCCTGACCTCGTGATTCACCCGCCTTGGCCTCCCAAAGAGCTGGGATTACAGCTGTGAGCCACCATCCCTGGTCTAGTAGTTGAATATTTTCTAATCAAGGTATAAGAAAAAAAACAGTTAAAGCTTAATTAAATTCGCATTTTGTTCACCACCTCTTTAAAGGCCTCATCACCAAATATAGTCGCATTCTGAGGTACTGGGGTTTAGAACGTCAACATACAAATTTTGAGGGACACAATTCCACCGCTAACAGGTCAATTTCCCCTTCTTCTTTCCTTTCCCCTTCCCCTTCTCTTCCTTCCTCCCTCCCTCCCCTTTCTTCCTTTCTTTTCTTTCTCTCTTTTTCTCTCTCTCTTTCTTGTTGGGCAGCCTCCTGAACCAGAGTAGGTTCACAGACTCCCAACAGGGGGATTTTAATAAATGTCTGCTGACTCTTGATGGGGCAAATCACTATCACCTGTGCATCTTGAAGCCCTCTTGTGATACCCACTTATTGTAAAGCTGGTGAAAATTCCTCTAAAAGAGATGGAATAAAATTCATATTGAGCAAGCTTTAATATGCCATTTTCAAAAGAGAACAGGTCAGGCATTATTTCGCAACAGAGACCAGGTTCTAGTGACATCTACTCAGTGATGTTTCCCCTGATATCCCTGTTACTGTGCGGAGTTGATCGTAATTGTAATAGCTGTTATTTGTAGAACTCAGTATACAGTTGCATGGCTTGGGCACACTACTTATGCTGCTAAGGCTCAGTTTCCTCACAGGCAGAGCAAGGATAATAATAGTACTTGTCTGATTTAGTTCTTTGAGAGGTTAAATGACATAATTCAGGAAAAGTGCTTTATTTACTCATCGCTCATTGCTTAGTAAATAGCTCGTAAATATTACTTATTGTTATTATTAAGCATAACAACTTTAACCAAAGTAAACTGTGACAACTGGCAAGTGGAAACAACCTCATGTCCTCCAATAGGGGTTGGTCAAATTCATTATGGTAACTTAAGATGATAGAAGGATTATGCAGCCATTACATAATCTGTTATAGAGGAATAAATATCAACCTCTGAATATGCTCTAGATCTTCTGCTAAGCTAAAAAGTAGGCTACAAATGGTTTGCTTATTGAATAGACTAGAAAAGCATATATGGAAATGTTACTGGTGGTTGCCTTTGGAATGCAGGAGTTTTTAATTTTTTTGTTATTTTACTTTTGTGTTTTCCTGCTTTCTTCACTGTTTTCCATAGAGTGCTATTCCATAGAGCATATTAGAGTGGGTGATATTATATACAAGAAATGTATGGCCCTTGTCACTCAGTGCACCATGCTTCCCATCATTAGACATCCAGTTAATGATGAAAATGGCTATGCATATCTCTCTTGCCCACGACCCCAGCATCTTGAGATTTTATAGCACACACAACTGTCGACTGCATTGCTTATGTAAGGCCACACAGAGAACAGACTATCATCCCCCAAAGCACCCAGTGAATGCTTCCATTAGGGAGCTTGGAGCCCACGATGAGAGAAACAGCCATGCTCACATGTTCCCCTCAGTCATTCTGTTGTTTGGGACACATTACTTTGGACACATTAAGACCTACCTATCCCAACCTTATTTTTTTATGCCTGCCTGCATTATAAAGATTGAAAAAAGTTAATACTCACTTCCCTGTCTTCTTCCTATTCAGGACTGGTGAAGTGATACAATGAGACGCTTACCAATGTCTTTTTCATTTTTTTCATGGATGGGTGAAGGCTTGTGCTTTTGTGATGACAGTCATGACTAGTACATCCTTCTCTCTTACTTGACTAGAGAGTAGGTGCAATTGAGCCACTGCATTTATCTTACAGCCTTAAGGGAAAGGCCAAAAGATTTCCACAGCTGCTGGCACTGATATCACTGAGCCACTAAATCAATGTGAACAAAAACTTCTTATTTCTAGTCTTCTCATTAAGTGAGGAAAATACATTTCTATAGGTTTAAGCAGCCACTAGGCAGTTTTTCGATCGCTGTAACCCTAAAATAGTCTTAATAGATACATTTTTCTTACTTAATACCACTTGGATCCAGATCTGATGTGCATCTCTTTCTAATGTTTTGCTATAATAATGATTTTCTTCATTCTAAATTAGCTTGGATTTTTCCTACTGGCTCACTTCACTTTAGAGTAGTAAATCTAGCACTCAAAAGACTTATGTTTTTAAAAGAGGGAAGGAATTTTTGTGTGTGATTGTGGGGGGGGGGTGTGTGTGTATATATTACACGAAGGGGAGGAAGCTTTTAATAATAAAGTACACCTTTGTCAACAGTACATGGCCAAGTACAATTACGCCCTCTCAAGCATCATTACCCAACAGATCTATCACACCGTGCCTAGTTCACTTTTTCCTTTGTCTTCTGCCTAGCCTCCTTCAACACCACTCCAGGATGAGGAAAGTGAAACGTGGGGCTGAATATGGCAAGAATAGTGATCATAATCTATGTTTCAAAGAAGAAATGAAGCAGAACGAGCCTAACGGAAGAAAAGTTTTTAGTTCTTTTTCCCTTTCCTAAATTCTAACATCTCCCTGGTCCTTTTGTCCAGGAGTTCAGTACTTTCACGGCAGCCTCTGATTCACTGAAACGTACAATGTCTTACCAAGGTTATCCATCCCCATGTTAAACTCTGTTCCAACATAATTATCTCCAATAAAACTTCCCTCTTCTTAGTGTTTGGAAAGCAATCTGATGGCATTGCACTGAAGATACAGTTACGCTTGGTTTTGCCTAGATCCTCTAGCCCTGTTATGCCCCTTTGAGTGTGACACAGCTCCTAGAGGCAGTCTTTGGACCTGGTTATTAACAGAAGCTTTTCCTCCTCTTTTAACATAAGAACTTCATTTTTATCCCCACATACTAAAAAAAGGGATATCTTCACCTTTAATAATCTGGGAAACTCACGTTGAAGATTTTTACCCAAAAAGAGAAAAAATAGACTCCAGTGGAATGGATGTTTCTAACATAAGAGAAAGCTACATCAGACAGATTATGAGAAAAGTGAAACAAATCTAGTTTGTTTTAGCTGAGTTGTCTGTTTCTTACAGGGCTATCCTTTCTTCTTACTAAACAAGGAAATAACTTGCCTGACTCCGACAATTACAAATTACTCTTGTTTGTAGAAATGACCTTATTTTACGACCAACGTTACAATGTAGCAAGATGACCATTATGAATATTATTCAATAAGTGCCCAGTTTACTGTCGTGTAAACTGTGTTTGCTTACAGCATTTACTTCCTCCATAGTGTTCAGTTTTCATGGTTCATTATTTAAGAACCATGCTTACAAATTTTATATAATAGAAGGGACCCTAATAAAGTGTGAGTAGAAATAGATTGGCTTTACTGTACCATGTCTGGTGGCTTGAGATGGGTTAAATTAATTTTCAAAGATTATATACAAAGGAGAAAAGGGTGGGTAAATTTCTGGTGATAGTTTTTGCAACTTTAGTATTCTCCGATCCCATTATTCATTTTAAAAGATGAGTGCAGTAAGGCTAAATTGCATAGTTCTACCGTCTTCCCGACATCTTGATGACCTAGGTTGGCAGGGATTAACTGGGGGTTTACTCCCCAGGCTTTTCCTTTTCGCTGTTATAAATAAGTCAGTGTGGAAATGGCCTTCACTCATTGGATTCACACTCTATTTTAAACCCAGAAAATACATTCTAATATTTTTTATTTCAAGTAATTTATAAACAAGTTTACAAGTCCGTCAAACAGATTTTTGAATGACTCTATTATCCCTCAGGTTGCAGAAACCAGAAAACTTGGAATCATTATAGAGGAATTTTTGCCTTCAAATAATTGTCCATGCGGCTACCACACTGAAATTTCTGAAGCAATAATCTGATCACTTTTTAATCCAGCTCACAATGCATCAATGCTTCGTCAGTACAACTATGCTTAGTGATAAGGTCCCTCTAATTTTGCCCCTTGTTTACTTTGCAATTCTCATTTTTTGCCATATACTTCCCCAAAGTAAGGCCTTCATAATCTTGCACTGGTATGGTTACAAGAAGGCAAATTATTTTACATTTCTGGGGCTCTGACTAGAATTACTCCTCTGCTTATCCTTCAGGTTAAGTTCTATTAACAGATATGTTTTTAAAACTCAGACTTATCCAGATTAAAAAGGAAGAAGCAAAATTATCTTCATTTGCAAATGACATGATCTTGTATGTAGAAAATCCTGAGAGCCACACACACACAAAATTAGAGATAAAAAAAAAATAAATTCAGCAAGTTTTAGGATACATGATCAATATGCAAAAATAAATTCATTTCTATGTGCTTGCAATGAATAATTCAAAAATGAAACCTAAAGAAATTGATTTATAGGCTGGGTGCAGTGGCTCACACCTGTAACATAACAACTAGGTTTTTTATATATAACGACTAAACCATAAGTAAGCAAGCAACCAATCAAACAAACAAATAAATTGAACATCGAAAAAATTTAAAACTTCTGTGCTTCAAAGGACACCATCAAGAAAGTGAAAAGACAACCCACAGGATGGGAGAATATTTTTGCAAATAATATGTCTGGTAAGAATTTAGTATCCAAAATATATAGAAAACTGTTACATCTCAACAATAAAAAGACAAATAACCTAATTTTAAAAATAGAAAGAAATTTGAATAGGTTTATCCAAAGAAGATATGTAAATGGCCAATAACCACCTGTAAGGATGCTCAAAATCATTAGTCACTAGGAAAATTGAAATCAAAACCACAAGAGACCATTTTATACTCATGGGTAAGGCTATAATAAAAAAGGAGGACAATAATTTGTGTGGGTAAAGATGTGAAGATATTAGAACTCTCATTACTGCTGGTGAGAATGGAAAATGGTGCGGCCTTTTTTGAAAACATTTTGGAAGTTACTAAAAATGTTAAACATAGAGTTACCATATGACCCTGACATTTCAATCCTAGGTATATCCAGAAGAACAGTGAAAATATATGTTCCCACCAAAACTTGTACACAAATGTTCATAGCATCATTATTCACAGTAGCCAAAAGTGGAAACAACCACAATGTCCATTAACTGATAAATGAATAAACAAAAGGTGGTTTTTTCAGCCAAAAAAAGAATGAATAGTGATATGTGCTGCAACAGAGGTGGATCTTGAAAACAATGTACCAAAAAAATAATAAAATAAAATAAAAAAGAAGCCCGACTCAAAATGCCACACATTTTAGAATTCCATTTATATGAAGTGTCCAGTTTGGGAAAATCCATGAAGATAGAAAGTTGATGAGTGTCAGCCAGGAACTGAGAGAAAGAGGGAATAGCAAGTGACTGCTAATGGGAATGGGGTTTCTTCTGGGGTGATAAAAATGTTCTAGAATTAGCTAGTGGTAATGATTGCACAACCTTGTGAATATACTAAAAAACACTAGATTGTATATTTTAAAATAGTAAAATTTATGTTATGTGAATTATATCTCAATTTAAAAATAAATTCAGCTTATCTATTAGGTTTTCTAGGCAAAATTTCCTCACTTCTAAGGCCACTCCCAGCACTCCTTCTTCAATTACACTACTGCAGCTCATAGTTCTAGGGAATTTAGTGTAGTGGTTAAGCAGCTGGACCGAATGAATGCCTTTCTTAAAATTCCTCTGTAGCTGACCAATTGTGAGCAAATTATTTAATCTCACTGGGCCTCAACTTCCTCATCTGTAAATGGGATAATAATATACCTCACTCATAGGGTTGGTTTGAAAATTATCTGAATCAATATTGCAAAGCACTTGAAACAGTACCAGGCATGGCCAGGCGCGGTGGCTCACGCCTGTAATCCCAGCACTTTGGGAGGCCAAGGTGGGCGGATCACCTGAGGTCAGGAGTTCGAGACCAGCCTGGCTACCATGGTGAAACCCCGTTTCTACTAAAAATACAAAAAATTAGCCAGGTGTGGTGGTGGGTGCCTGTAATCCCAGCTACTGGGGAGGCCGAGGCAGGAGAATCGCTTGAACCCGGGAGAAGGAGGTTGCAGTGAGCCAAGATTGCACCATTGCACTCCAGCTTGGGCAATAAGAGCGAAACTCTGTCTCAAAAAGAAAAAAAAAAAAAAAAAAAAAAAGAAACAGTACCAGGCATTCAATAAGTACTTAATAAATGTGCTATTACCATTAAAGCAATTGTTTTATCTATTATTATGATTGCTACAAACATTCCCCTAAAATTCATATGTTAAAACCCTAACCCCAAGGTGATGGTATTAGGAGGTAGGGACTTTAGTAGGTGATTAGGTCATGAGGATAGAGTCTTCATAAATGCAATTAGTGCTCTCATAAAAGAGACCCCAGAGAGCTCCCGCATCCCTTCTGCATGTGAAAATGCATCAAGAAAACAGCCCTTACCAGACACCAAATCTACCAGTTCCTTAATTTGGGACTTCCCAGCTTTCAGAACTGTGGGAAATAAATTTCTGTTGTTCATAAGCCACTCAGTTTATGATATTTTATTATATAGCTGCCCACACTAAAATAATTATAATTATTATTTGATATGTCTCTCCAGCACTGTACCCTACTGTCTATCACTATAGGCACTTAGAGATGTGTTGTTTTTGAATGGCTGGTACCAGGGTCTAATTGAAGTCACTCGTGCCTCTTCAGGCTCAGCGACTCAACTATAGTCTGGTAATGATATCTTTGGCCAAACAGTATAGAAATAAACAACATGGTGGGTTCAGATCTTACCAAGGATCCGAACCCTAATTAGTTGAAAATATACCAAGAATGTTGCAATCTGCTTCTTCTAAAATACATTTGCTCCAATGACCACAGAAGGAAAGAAACCTGCCTTTGCCCTAGGGTCTTTGGCAATTAATAGAAAGTTCTGAGAGACAATAGTTCTGTGAAAAGGCTTAGATTTTTTGGATGCCTGAAAGAATGCTTACACATCCTTGCAGTAAGAGAGTCTAAGAAGAAAAAAAAGTTCTATCATTGCTTGTGTTCCCTATCCTGAAGTTTTCTCTCTCCAAATGACTGTTTTACTCATCAGTTTATAATCTTCTAACATGACATATATTTTTCAAAGCACCAACAAACGCTATGTATTCTCTACATGAACATTTCTCTTATGTACTCCAGGAAATAAAATATTATACTCAAATGAGTTCAGCTTCTTGTCCTATATGCCAGCCCTGGCAACTGAGCTGTAAGCAATACTTTTTGAAGTTCACCCTCACATCTACTCAGCAGGAGTGCAAAGCAAGTTGAGAAAGTGGCTCATTACTTTTTTTTAGGGAGGATGAGTTCCAGAAAGAAAATTAAAACCACAAAATATTTTCCTTGTGTGACATATACTCAGACTCAGCAAAAGTAACTAAAAGATAATTTTTTGGATATGTGTAGCTTTACAAGCAATCTATTAAAATATTTCGATTAATACAACATATTAATTTTGTTCTGCAAAATAAAGAAAATGCCTATATAGTCACTAGGTTTTTCTATTACAATAATCTACTAACGTTAGCTTCAAGCCACTCTAGGACATACTGAATTTTCTTCTTTCTTCAATCAAGGGTTTGATGTTGTCTAATGTGAAACAAGGAATAAAATACATACACATTATATGTATATATATAAGTATATATACACACATAATAAATGAAACAATGGTATTTGATCTACTAGTCAGTGAAGAAATGTTTTATGATTATAGATACAATATTTGGAATATTTGACAATATCACTCTAATTTTATCTTCTTTACACAGAAAAATGATAAACAGCTTTCCCCCAGTTTAACATTGCAAGCATTCAATGAGATTAAATGTTGCTTTAATGCCAGAAAACAAAAACAAACAAACAAAAAAGACCTTGGGGCACATTGGAGTTGAAAGGCCTTTTCAAACTGCATTTTTACATTCTCCCCTTTTTCATTCTTTTCTCATATGGCTGGAAAAGGGGAAGAAATTTTATGATGCCCCAAAATGTATATTTTTGAGTTTATTCCTGAAGCAGACAGCTTCAGAGAGAAAAAAAAAAAATGAATTAGTTCAATTTTCCATGTTCCCCTACCTCCTATAGTCCTTCAAGTTACTTTGTGGTCATACCGCAATCAGCTCTGTCCACCTTCACTCACAATCTCCTCTCTTATAAAATGACCCCTAACTCTCTCAGGTTCTCTCTATTATTTCTGCCCCAAAGAGCTCTCTTCTCTGACCTCCACCCACATTTCCTGCCCACGTAACCTCAGAGTGGCTTTTTAGAAGTGTTTACCTCTTTGTAGTTGTTATGGTACACTTGCCTTATCCTGTAAAATTGTGGTGATGTTGCCTATTTTTCTCGTGAGATTTTCAGTAGCTTTATGCACTAATAGAAAATACATGTGTGGTTTCTGTGTGCAATCTAGGAGAAAAAATAGTACCATTATGAAATAGAGGAGTGAAACAGTGGGAAGGGGAAATGAATTTTCCATGAACACATGAGGTTCAAGAGATTTTAGAAGTTCATTTTAATCGGTAGCCCTTAGCATTCACTCAAAAAATCAGAAATAATAATACTTATAATCACAGCACATTCTGGATGGATGTAGCTTCTGTTAGCTAAACAGAAATCTAGTTTAAAATTGCAAAAATCTTTTTCCCTCCCCCTGGGCAGTTTTGCTCACAGAAAGCTTGGCTGTTCAGCTATCAAAGCCATTTGTTTTCAGTCTTAACTCTCTTGCAGCAACAGTTAAGCCAAACCCATAATGGAGGAACATTTTTCTAATAACCTCTGATATGATTAGCTTCTCCAAAGTCCTAAACTAAACTGTTTTAGCTTAATCCCTGTTAACTTAATTGTGGTTACACTCATTTTATTTTTCCTTACCTCCCCTCCTGTCCTTTCCCTTTCATTTTTTTTTCTTTTTTGGTTCTTCCACCATTGACCATCTTTTGTGTGTGTGTGTGTATATATATATATATATAATGTTTTTAATTGAGATGGGGTCTCGCTTTGTTGCCAGGCTGGAGTGCGGTGGCGCGATCTCGGCTCACTGCAATCTCTGACTCCCTGGTTCAAGCTATTCTCCTGCCTCAGCCTCCCGAGTAGCTGGGATTACAGGCACCCACCACCATGCTCAGCTAATTTTTGTATTTTTAGTAGAGAGGAGGTTTCACCATGTTGGTCAGGATGGTCCTGACCTTGTTATCCGCCTGCCTCGGCCTCCCAAAGTGCTGGGATTACAGGCGTGAACCACCCCACCCGGCCATGATTTATATTTTTTGAATGACTCTTGCTTCAACTCTTTTCCCTACAGGGGTCACACATGTAGTTATTTAAATTTCTCTGTTTTATGACATGTCTGTCAAGCACCTCCATGCTAAACTGCTTCACCCTAAAATGGGATAGCGAGCAAGACCAGACATGGTCCTACCCTCAGGAAGCTTATGGCCTAGCAAAAGTGGGTACCTCATTCACATTAATCATTCCATAACCTCAAATGAGACAATGTCCTGAATGAAAATAAATAAGATTTTTGAGAATTTTTTTTTTTTAAAAAATGGGCCAGGACTGAGACACTGAAAGAAAGATCGAAAGCACAGTCTAAGCTGACATCTCAGGGCTGAGTAGGTTATTCTTGAGAAACAAATCTGGCCAGGCGTGGTGGCTCATGCCTGTAATCCCAGCACTTTGGGAGGCCGAGGCTGCAATGCCTGTATCAGGAGGCAGAGATAAAGTGTGATTCTTCTGTGAAAGCCTCTTCTAGTGAGCTAGCGAACACATTTGAGTAAAACCCAATAACGACAGGTATGTGGAAGAGATCGCCATGTTCCAGACCTTTTGTTTTAATGTGTGCAACTTGGCCCTCCTCAGCATTGGAGCTAATTTTCACATGACATAACTCTAACTTTTTGCAAGTAAGACCTTTTCATTTGAATTTTCCTCCTTTCCAAGAAAAGTTTTGAGCGTTATTAAAGGCCAAAGTACTGAAACTCTTCTGGTGGAGTTTTTCTTCTTTGTAAATTATTTACATTGGGATGAATGATTCAAAATGAATATGTTGCAGAGTTGGATGGAATGTGAAACAAGCTCATCTCTGCTGTTTCTTCCAGACAGGACTACTCTGCTAAACCGTCAAACATATGAAGTGTTAATCTTACAGAGCTTTCTCTGTAAAATGTTCTAGGGCCTCACAACCTCTCCTCTGGGAAGCTATTCAACATCTTACTTCTGTTTTGCACTCTAGGTCCATATTCCTCTTTATTTTAAGTATAGATGAAGAACTCTTCACATACTTGATAATAATTGGTTTCTCTGATATTAAAAGAAGTCATGGGTACTAGATACAGGAGCAGATCCAAGTCTAGATGGTGTGGATTAATGTCAAACCAGGCATATCTTTTTTCTCTTTTAATACTTTTTATGGGCTTTTCATTTTATTTCCTCTGAGAAGATGAAGAGTACTCCATAATCACAGGAACTCTCCATGGTTCTCCTTGCTCTCTCAACACATAATTAAGAAATTCCTACTGGATTCCAGATGCCGTACTAGGAACTGGAATTCGGCAGTGAACAAGACAACCATGTTTCCTATCTTCCTGGAGCCTGCAGCAAGAGTGGACTCACCCTGCCCTCTTCTCCTTTCCTCTCCTCCCTGTGTAATACATCATGGGTTTAGAAATGGAGGAGGTGGTCTATTACCCAGGAATGCACTTTACATCAAAATCAGGGCCTGTATAACTGAGTCCAGACTCAATCCAAAAATCCACAAGGGAAGTCTAGAGAGTTAGGAAAACCAAATCTGTGAGCAAAAATGTCAATGGCAAGTAGGCCAATTGTAAGTAAGATATAATCTGGGCACAGGTATTGCAGACTGAAGCTCCCTTTTGCTAAGGTGCTAACATACCAAAGGGGCCTTTAGGCAAGGCATCCAGGTATAAAGGCCCAATGGTAAGAATAACCTATTTTCTTTTCACCTATTTTCTTTTCTTCTTTTTTACATAAAATGATACAGAAAGTTAGAGTGATTAGGATTATTAGCAGGGCTGATGTGAGAGGAAAAGATTATAATAGTTATAAACATAACAGCAACAGGTATATCATGTTTTACAACTTGACATGCCTTATTCAGTGTGTTTCAGTGAAAAGGGGTCAGGCAGACCTGAGTTTCAATCTAGTAGACATTAGCCCTTGGAGAGCAGAGGTTCTGGTGTTCTCATTTGCATTCCAGGCTCCTATTACTGAACCAGGAGCACTGAAAGGTATTCCACGAATGCGTGTGAATGATGGATGAGTCCTTGCTCGGCTGCCTTTGGGCAGTTTGTTAGTGGAAGAGTCCTTTCTCTCTTCTTACTCTCATTTTTTCCACATTAAAAAAGAAAGATAGACCGGCCGCGGTGGCTCACGTCTGTAATCCCAGCACTTTGGGAGGCCGAGGCGGGCAGATCCCAAGGTCAGGATATCAAGACCATCCTGGCTAACATGGTGAAACCCCATCTCTACTAAAAATACAAAAAGTTAGCTGGGCATGGTGGCGGGCACCTGTAGTCCCAGCAACTCAGGAGGCTGAGGCAGGAGAATGGCATGAACACGGGAGGCGGGTCTTGCCCTGAGCGGAGATGGCACCACTGCACTCCAGCCTGAGTGACAGAGCGAGACTCCGTCTCAAAAAAAAAAAAAAAAAAAAGATAAATAGGTATGTTTTAATATTGTTTGGCGGGGCTCAAATGAGAAAGCAGCTGGTACATGGAAGGTGCTCAATAAATGTATTTCTTTAAAGCTTTATTATTATCTCTGACTCCATTTACTTACCATCAAACTTTAGTGGAACTGGCCTCAGAAACCCAATTTCCGGCTAACACATAACCCTACATTGGTAATTAGAATCCTCTTCTCTTTCTGGGTCTTGCTTTGAAGTCTGAAGAGGACCTGCTCTCTACTTATTTTGACTATGGTAATGTTTATTGAATGGCTCTAGGCCATTTGAAATGAGACAAGTACAAAAAATTTAAATTACAGTATTATTACACCATTCTTTAATTAAATTATTTCAGAACGTAATTTTCATATATTGAAATTTATAATATCAAATTATATGCAATTAGACGCAATTTCTAAGAGATATGAGGGAGAAATCTATTTAAATTTTCTATTTTGCCAAAGTTATTCAGTTTTAAAACCATTCATTTCACGAGATTCTTTAATTCTTGTAGGCTAAATGATGCACTGAACAATTCCTGGACAGCCCTGCGGATATGGACTAGGAAAAAATTAATTGTCATTGTATATCTGTGCTAAGATTTTGAAATGATTAAAATTTGTATAATAACATTAATAATCATTGTAAAGTACAGTATTTCTCATCTTGAAAGGCTTTCATTTCCATCTTTATGCAACCCAGACACATTATGAACATTCTGCAAGGAGAGGATAACAGAGCACAGGCTCACAATCATGAAAAGGAATACTGTGGAACCACATGAAATTTAAGGTAACTGGGGCAAAAGATACACAGTGGGGAGAGGCAGGGTTGCAGACTGGACTTTTGTCTAGTCATGTTTTTATGAGACATGCACAATACATGGAGGAGCCAAGTGATCCCTGTGGACGATGGAGAGTGAGTGAGAATGACAATGATCCACTTGCATTTTAAAAAAGATAAGCTTGGGGCCGGGCACGGTGGCTCACGCCTGTAATCCCAGCACTTTGGGAGGCCGAGGTGGGTGGATCACAAGGTCAGGAGTTCGAGGCCAGCCTGGCCAATATGATGAAACTCTGTCTCTACTAAAAATACAAAGTAAGCCATGTGTGGTGGTGCATTCCTGTAATCTCAGCTACTCGGGAGGCTGAGGCAGGAGAATTGCTTGAACCCGGGAGGTGGAGGTTGCAGTGAGCCAAGTCACGCCACTGCACACTCAAGCCTGACCACGGAGTGAGACTTCATCTCAAAAACAAAAATAAAATAAATAAAAAAGATAAGCTTTGCCACAGGATAGAGGAGGAATTTGAGTCAAAAAGAACTGAAAACAGGAATACTAGAGAAGGGGTTGTTTCTACAGTTAAGAGTTGATGAAGAACTAAACAAGAAAAGGTACTGGTGATGGGAAAAATAGTAAGACCCCTGACTCAAGAGGTGTTCCCGAGGCAAAACTGACAGGATTGGAGATAGAGAATTCTAAGTTGACACCAATGTTTAAAAGCTTGTAATATAGCGCTGATGAGGATGCAGTGACAGTGTGGAGGATGAGATGTAGGTTACTTTGGCTGCCATTTGCAATTTTTGAATCAAAAGAGATCCACCATGGATTATTGATGAGAACTGCTAATATGTGTTTAAAATTTCACAGTACTTTCAGATATATTTTCTGGTTAGAGCCATACAATAACTCTGTAAAATAGGTAGATATGCAGATAAGAGAAGTTGAGTCAGTTGAGTAAGGTCACATGGGATTAATTGTCAGATTCTTTATTATGTCATGTTACTTTTTATTAAACAAAATCAGTGAAATAAAGCTATAGGTAGGAATAAAGCTATTTCACATTTGAACATGTATGAAATATCTGCTGTGGATGTCTAATATCCATTATTTAATTTAAAAAATAGAATTGCAGAATTTAAATTATAGAAAACTGTGATTGCAAATAAATTCAATTGCTAATGAATAATATCCTTTTTTGTGTGTATGGTTCTGCATAGAACATTTTATCCTTTTGAAATAAAAGCAATAATGAATAAGCTTTGTTGAATTGCTAAAAACAACTATTGATAAGTCTATGTGGATGATGTTAACAAGTTGAATATTAATGAAAACTATCTCTATTATATTTGTCATGAGGCTATTGTCTTTACAGTATGCTAGATTTATGAGATCCATAACTATAATAGTTAAACTTAAGATGAAAACATTTTTCGTCTCAATTAAAAATGTGCAAATACATACATAATTGCTCAAACTTATTTCAGATGATGTAAGCAAAAATAAATGGCAAAAGAAGCATCAGTTAAATAACAGTAGACTTGAATGCAGGAGACCAATATTCCAAGCCCAGCTTTGTGACTGTTACCAGTTTTAGGACCTTGGTAACTGTGATGGTTAACTTTATATGTCAACTTGACTGGCCTAAGAGATGCTCAGATGGCTAGTCAAATGTTCCTTCTGGGTGTATCTGTGAGGGTGTTAACTGGAAGAGATTAGTATTTCTATCAGAAGACTGAGTAAAGAAGATCACCCTCACTAATGTGAGTGGGCATCATCCAGTCCATTGAGGGCCCCAATAGAACAAAAAGGTGGAGGAAAGGCAAATTATCTTTCTTTGGAGCTGTGATATCCATCTTCTCCTGCTCCCAGACATTGTGGCGTCTGGTTCTTGGACCTTCAGACTAGGAGTGATTATACTACTGGCTATCCTGGTTTGCCAGCTTGCAGATGGCAAATGGTGGGACTTCTAGACCTCATGATAGTGTATCTGTCTGTCTGTCTGTCTGTCTGTCTGTCTGTCTATCTATCTATCTATCTATCTATCTCCTATTGGTTCTATTTCTCTGGAGAACCCTGACTAATACAGTAAATAAATTTACTTAATGTCTCTGAACTTCAGTTTCTTTATCTGGAAAATTAGAGCATGAAAATAAATATAGAAAAGTTCTTAGAAACTATAATGTACTTAAGTATAAAATATGGAATAGCCAACCAAGAAAACTATTTGGGAATATTTCTTGCAAGATGCCTACAGCCTAAGATGTAGAATTCTTCAAATGCATTAAATGCTTTAAAAATATTGTTTATAGAATTTATTTTTCAAGTTATGTTCTTCTGGTGTACAAAATATTCCCTCCACTGTCTCTAAAAACCTTATAAAAATATAATTGTTTACAGTTTATAGTTAAACTTGTGAGTATGTGTGTGTGTATGCGTGTGTGTGTGACAGCAGAGTAAAAAAGATGGATTTTTCTCTTTGGATTATGAACTTCCTCAGTAGATAATTTCAAAAGGAGTGATTTGTCAAAAGACTCCAGCAGTGTCACCAAAATCAGAGAACAGTTCTTTAAGGCTGTCATATTAAAGGCCAAGAATCATTTACATGTAGAAATCCTGCTGAGTTTGCTAAAAGTTTGTCTTTGTTTCACAGTCACAAGTTGTATTTCTATTCTTCCATTTTCTTGCAAGAGAAAACACTTTAAGTCACACCTGGCACTGAGCTAACACCATAAGCAGGCTAGCTACATGATGATATTTGAAACAAATTTAAAATTCACTTAATGAACTCAATTATTGTGTCAGCTTATAAATTTTCACACCATTCCTACCATTTTCTTGTCATTTTTTTCTGTCTTGAGAATGAGGTATCTGCAGTGGGTACTGAATCATCAATATCTTCTGCATGGAACTGTGTCTAGTTTCTTCATTGTACTCACCTATATAGATGCATCACAAAAAAAGCTCATTGATACATAGTTCATAATTTGTAATAGTGACTCTAAGATAGCTTTAGTGTGGGACAGTCTCGGAATAATATTTTGAATGAAGCAAAAGATTATATACTAGAGAACCACCAATGTATGAGTTAGGACTGGTTTCCACCTTTCCATGGACTATGGTGACTTAAGCAAACACACATTTATTTCAAAACAATAAGTTCAGAAGTATGTGGTCCGATTTAAGCCTTCCTGTTTGTCACGTTAAACTGTGACTTATTTTCTCATGCTCAAAAATGGCTACTGTATTTTTAGGGGAAGAAAAGAGAATGGAAAGAAGCAGTGTCTGACTCACTCCACTTTAACATTGCATTAAATTTTTTTTTTCAAAGTTCAGTGGACTCCAGTTACACTCCAATATATTCAATATATGTGTGGTGGCTTGTCATGTACTCAATTACATGTCATATACCCAAGATCAAAGACTTACTCCATATTCTTCATTGTTTAGCTCCTATCTCATAGACAGAGTATCACTTATGATTTATTTTTTTCTCATTTTAGATTTGAAGTCATTCTGACTCAGGGATATATTAAAATGACTGATACATCCTAAATAATTTTGAGTATGTATGGCTTGAATTATTGGGACATTGAATGCTAACCACTTGATAAACAGTCTTGAAGCTTTTGTGCTTGGAGCCAAATTACTTTGATCTGATTGAGAGCATGAAACAGTCCATATTAGGTTTTATTATTTCTAGGCCATTGCTTCAGTGTGAGAAATCCACATATCATTCTCACTACCAGAAGCTCCATGTATCAGTAATGCCAAGAATGGAAATCCTCTCAATGGTGGTACCAAGCCTAAGCACAATCTTTGCGTCAGATGAACTTTGAGATGCTCATGATTTCTTCCAAATATTAGTGTACATGTTTATGTAGTCAGAGGATCCTCCAGTTTCATTCCCCTTTATATGTTTTTAATATAATCTATTTCAATATATTGCAATATAAAAGTTTTCTCTTTGCTTTCTTTTTAACCTATATCCTACAATCTAGCACAAGCCTGGAACATAGTCAAAAATAAACATTGAATGAACGAATGACTTTGTGCCAGTTTCTAAGCCTCTGTATACTATAATTTCCTCATTAGTAAGCATATATGTCAAAATGCTTAGCAATTTGGGGTAATGAAATGCATTAACTTGGGATTAGAAAGGAATCAGTTTGCGTCCCAGATCCACAATTTATCATCTTTTAGAAACTTCAAAATTAACTTTTAAATTAATACATGCATTCATTCATTAATTTAACTCCATGGACTGCTCTAAACACTGGAAACACATAAGTGGAAAAAATGTTTTCTAGTAGCTCATAGTTCAGTGTAAGAGACAGAGACCAGTGCATGATAAACGCTTTAAGTCTATTTCTTTACCTTCAGGTGGGTTAGTAATGCCTGCTTCCCAGATTTGTATGGACTCAGTACACAGGAATCCATGCCTACCCTGCCTTAAAATATTCAAAAAAGCACTTTTGAAATGTTAAAATGATATACTAAATTATTTTAACATCTTTTTTTGAAATGTGAAAATGGGCTGAATCACTATTTTCTCATAAAACAGAGCTATTACCATGCTTGTTGCATAAGAGAGAGGCTAATTCATTATATGCAAAGGTTACCTATGTTGGGAGTCCCAAATACCCGCTCAGTGAGGGTATTTGGATGAGGATTCACAAGTCATATCCACGGCTATTGGCTATTTGAATCAGTGCAACTCCATCCTGAATAGGAACTGGGTAAAAATAAGGCTGAAACCTATTGGGCTTCATTCCCAGATGGTTAGGGCATTTGAAGTCACTGGATAAGACAGGAGGTCAGCACAAGACACAGGTCATAAAGAACTTGCTCAAACAGGTTGCAGTAAAGAAGCCAGCTAAAATCTACCAAAACCAAGATGGTGATGAGAGTGACCTCTAGTCGTCCTCACTGCTACAGTCCCACCAGCGCCATGACAGTTTACAAATGCCATGACAACATCAGGAAGTTGCCCTATGTTCTAAAAAGGGGAGGCATAAATAATCCACCTCTTGTTTAGCATATAATCAAGAAATAACCATAAAAATGGGCAACCGGCAGCCCTCCGGGGCTGCTCTGTCTATAGAGTAGCCATTCTTTTATTTCTCTACTTTCTTAGTGAACTTGCTTTCACATTACTCTATGGACTTGCCCTGAATTCTTTCTTGGGCAAGATCCAAGAACCCTCTCTTGGGGTCTGGATCGGGACCCCTTTCCAGTAGCACTAGGACTTATTACATGGCTATGATTTATTACATGGTTACAATTTATTATTACGTGGCAGGAGAACACAAAACAAAATCAGCAAAGGAAAACGGCACATGGGACGAAGTTTAGAGGAAACAGTTAAGCACAGACTTCCAGTAACTCTCTCCGAGTGGAGTCACACAGTATTCACTTAATTCTACCAGCAACAAATTGTTACAACACCTTGAAATGTTGTTCCTGATAAAAGCTCATTAGAGACAAAGTGCCCAGAGTTGTTTTTGGGGCCTGGTCACGTAGGTGCTCTCTGCCCAAGATTTGAGACTCCGAGAAGGAAATCAGGTGTTCAGTATCAATTATATTTTTTATACAAACCTATTTTTATACATAGCAAATTACTCTTATCAGACAGCAAATAAAGTGAATCCTCCTGAAATCCAGGTTCCCAAATGCCAGACAACGGTCGACCTTGCAAGCAGGCCTATCTGTTTAGCTGTTTCAGGCCTGCTCTGTTAATGCTCTTCTACACAACGCCTAAGGGCATTTGATTGAAAAAGACACCTGGCCTCTTGGGGTCTTTGCAATGCTTGCTAAAGGAAAGTTTGACAGGTGAGAGGTGCAGAAATAGAATGCAACTCTTTATCCCCTCCCCTTCTCTGGGCAAAAACAGGTGAAAGATTGGACAATAAATTAACTATGTCATCTGCTTGCCTGCCTTTCTGATTTTGCTGCTTATCACAGTATTCATCAGAGAGAGAACAGAGGTGATTTTAAAGCTCCAGTACATTGCAAGACAACTTCAGCTGCATTCATGAAAAGTGCTGTTTATATTGTGTTTCTGTGCTTTGCATGTGCTGGAGCTTGCAATTTAAAATCAACCACTGCAGAACTCTTTGGTAAAGTGAGAAATCCATTTATAAGGTTCATTTCTTAAGTCATTCATCCTGTAAGTTCAGAATTTAATGTTTTGAGATTCTTTAAGGCACACTTGTGGGGCACTGGAACTTTTTACAGCTGAGTTTCCACGAGTCACTCCAACATACTGAACTGCCTGGACATTACTGAATTTAGAAAAGCTTCTCTTGAATTTCTTGTTACTATATGGTATTTGTGCTTTCAATTTAGTTTCTCTTGCTCAAATATTTAGTTTTTGAACACTGGATATAATTGCACAGCCAAAAATAAATTTTTACACCTCTCTAAACAAAGCAAGAAATTGTAAAATCCACAATTAGTATAATGAAATCTTATTGTAGTTTTCTTTCTTTCTTTTTTTTTTTTTTTTTGAGATGGAGTCTCAAGTCTTGCTCTATCACCCAGGCTGGAGTGCAGGTATGATCTCGGCTCACTGCAACCTCCGCCTCCTGGGTTCAAGTGATTCTTCCTAGCCTCTGGAGTAGCTGAAACTACAGGTGCATGTCACCACACCCGGCTAATTTTTGTATTTTTAGTAGAGACAGGGTTTTACCATATTGGTCAAGCTGGTCTTGAACTCTTGAACTCGTGATCTGCCCACCTTGGCCTCCCAAAGTCTGGGATTACAGGCGTGAGCCACCGTGCCCTGCCCTTATTGTAGTTTTCTGAAGATATTCTTGCTGGTTTTGTTTTAGGAATGTGGCTAAATGGCCTTTATCTGAGAAAGTGAGTTATTATTTTAGGGAGTGGCAAAAGAAAAAGAAGTGTGTGGGAATAAAATGTTTAAATTGCTGTTTTCTTTGCAGCTATAATAGTGCATGCAGCTACCAGGACTACAATATTTAGAAAATTCAAGGATATTTATCTCTACCTTAAAATATTTTGAAGACTATACTCGCTTACATTTGCAGTTGTTTGAAATGTGATAATAGTTGATCAAAAGTAAAAAGATATTTTCTTGATTCAACATTACTCCTTTCATGGAGTAACTTTACCCCCCAAAAATTAAAATAAAAGGCAAAAAATATTTTTTTCTTGCTAGAATTTTAAATTCTGGAGGAAGATTTGAGACTGAATTCTAACTATTTGTTTTCAGTATGTGGTACAGTTTAAATTAAAATATGTGTTGTGTTTAGTCATGATGTCCTTATACCGTTTATGTTGTATACAACTGAATAGTAACACTGTCATCATAAATGCTACATTTATCTAGATTTTTTAAGTGTATTTTTAGAGCCAGACAACAATGCAACAGAATCTATCCAACTATTTTTGTGTAAGCACTGTTATATTAAAATTCTTATTGTTTCTAGGGCTTGTTAATCTTGAAGACATGATTTATTTCTATGGGACTAATTTATTCAATTCTAGGAGGAATGATAGAAAATACTAGAATAAAAGCAAATTACTTTATGGATATGTGCCTGTGTGTGTAATTGGACACAAAGAACAATTAGAGACATAAATATGTTCAAATAAATGCATTTTTTCAGAGTATGAAAAATATATGGCATTTTTAATGTCACCTATAAAACTACATATAATCTATAAATTATATTATCATTATTGGGACTATTCATTGATCATCTAAAAAGACCAATACAAATTTTCTAAGATAGTTTCTTTTTTTTTTTTTTGTATTTTATTCTTCCTATTCTACCTTGATTTACCAAGATATGAAACTACAAATCAATAACATGGGGAATCTTGGAAAATCCACAAATACATGAAAATTAAACCACATGCTCCTGAATGACCAATAAGTTAAAGAAAAACTCAAAAGGGAAGTTAAAAAATATTTTGAAACAAATGACAACACAACATATCAAAATCTATGGGATGCAGCAAAAACAGTTCTAGGGTAAGTTTATAACAATACATGCCTACATTAAAAAAGAAGGTAGATTCCAAACAAATAGCCTAACATTATGCCTCAAGAAACTAAAAAAAGAAGAGCAAACTAAACCCAAAGTTAGTGGAAAAAATAAAATAATAAAGACCAGAATAAAATAAAAGGGAGCAGAAAAACCATTTAAAAATAGTAAAACCAAGAATTAGTTGTATGGATAGGTAAACAAAATTCACAAACTCGTAACTACCTAAGGAAAAAGACTCAAATAAATAAAATCAGAAATAAAAGTAGAAAGATTGCAATGGAAACTTCAGAAATAAAAATGATTATAACGGGCTATTATAAACAATTATGTGTAATATTTAATCAGGAAGAAATAGAAAGTTTGAACGGACCAATAAAAATTAAGAGATTGAAATATGAATTCAAAACTTTGCAACAAAGAAAAGCCCAGGACCAGGTGGCTTCGTGAATGAATTCTACTAAACATTCAAAGAAGTATCACCAATATTTAAATTCTCCCAACAAATAAAGATAGAAGAAATACCTGCAAACACATTTTACAAGGCAAGCATCACCTTGATCCCTAAGCCAATGACATCACAAAAAAGAAAACTACGGGCCAATATCTCTGATGAACATTGATGGAAAAATTCTCAATAAAATATTAGCAAACAAAATTCAACATCACATCAAAAAGATTATACATCATGACCAACAGGATTTATCCCTAGCATGCAAGGCTGGTTTAACATACACAAATGAAACAATGTGACACATCACATTAACAGGATGAAAGATAAAAAACACAGAATTTTCTCAATCGACACAGAAAAAGCATTTGACAAAGTTCAGCATCCTTTCCTGATAAAAACTCTTAACAGTTTATGTATAGAAAGAAAATTTTACAACATAATATAATAAAGGTGATTTATGAAAAATCCACAGCTAACATAATAATCATTGGGAAACAGTTGAAAGCTTTTTCACTAAGATCCAGTGCAAAGCAGGAATGTGCCCACTTTTGCTACTTCTATTCCACATAATATTGGAAGTACTAGCAAAAACAATCAGACCAGAGAAAGAAATAAAAAGCATTTAAGTCAGAAAGAAGAAAAAGTAAAATTATCTCTATTTGCAGATGATATAATCCCTTATGTAGAAAACCCTAAAGATTCCACAAAAAACTGACAGAATGAATTAATTCAGTAAACTTGCAGGATACAAAATCAACATACAAAAATCAGTAGCATTTTTATACACTAATAACAACATATCTGAAAAAGATGCTTTAAAATCCCATTTATGAAAGCATAAAAATAGTTAGAAATAAATTTAACCATAAAGGTGAAATATTTGTATACCAATAACTATAAACCATTGATAAAATGTTGAAGAAGACACAAATAAATGGAATAATATCCTGTGTTCATGAATCAAAAAATTTAAAAATGTTAAAATGTCTGTACTACCCAAAGCAATACACAAATTCAATGCAATTTCTATCAAAATTTCAAGGATATGCTTCACAGAAATATAAAAAAAATTCTTGAAATTCATATGGAACCACAGACACATAAAAACAGAATAGGTAAAGGAACAATGAGAAAGCAAAACAAAGCTTGAGGCATCACACTTCCTAAATTAAAATTATATTGCAAAGCTATAGTAATTAAAAACAGTATACAAATGGCATGAAAACAAAAATGTGGACCAATGGAACAGAATATAGAGAGCCAGAAACTGTTAACTAATTTTCAACAAGGGAACCAAGAGGACACCCTGAGGTAAAGATAGTTTCTTCAATAAATGATTCTGGGAAAATTGGATTGCAACATGCAGAAGAATGAAATTGGACCCTTACCTTGCACCGTATACAAAAATGGACTCAAAATAGATAGGAGACCTAAATGTTAAGATGTGAAACCATAAAACTCCTAGGTAAGAACATAGGGGGAAAATTCCTTGATATTGGCCTTCGAGATAATTTTTGGATATCAACACCAAAAGCTTAGGCTACAGAATCAAAAATAAATAAACGGGACTACATCAAACTAAAAAGTGTCTGCACAGTAAAGGAAACAATCAACCAAATAAAAAGGCAACATATAGACTGGGAAATATATTTTCACACAGCATATCTCCTAAGAGGCTAATATTCAACATCTGTAAAGAACACTTACAAATCAGTAACAGAAACAACAAATAGCTCGATTAAAAACAGGCAAGGGACCTGAACATACCTTTCTCCAAAGAAGAAATAAAAATGGCTAACAGGATATGAAAACGTATACAACATTGCTAATCATTAGGGAAACACAAACAAAAACCACTATGAGATATCGCCACTATGAGATTCACCCATTAGGATGGCTGTTATAAAAAAAAAGACAAGAGGTTACTGCTGGTGAGAGTGTGGGGAAAAGGGAAATATAGTACACTGTTGGCAGGAATTTAGATTTGTGTAGTCATTATGGAAAACAGTGTGGAGGTTCCTAAAGAAATTAAAAAATAGACCAGCAATGACCCAACAATACCTTTTTTGTGGATTGACCCAGCAATTCCTCTTTTGAGTAGGGAACCAAAGATGATAAAAATCATCACCTTGTAAAGATATCTGCACTCCTATGCTCGTTGCATCTATTCACAATAGTCAACATATGGAAACAACCTAACAGTCGGGTTGACAGATGAATGTATAAAGACAATGTGGTACACACACACACACACACATACACTGAATATTCTTCAGCCATAAAAAAAGGCGATCCTGCCATTTGCCACAACATGGATGCATGGGTATACCTGAAAAATATTACGCTAAATGAAATAAGCCAGATAGTAAGAAAAATAGAGTCGTGTATCATTTAACAACAAGGATATGTTCTGAAAAACGCAACATCATTTGCTGATTTTGTCATCATGTGAACAACACAGAGTGAACTTACACAAGCCGAAATGGTATATCCTACTACACAACTAGTCTATGTGGTATAGCCTATTGCTCCCAGGACACAAACCTGAACACTGTATTACTCTACTGTACTGAATACTGTACACAATTGTAACATAATGGGAAGTATTTGTGCATGTAAACTTGTCTAAAAATAGAAAATGTATAGTAAAAATATGGTATAATCTTATGGGACTACCATCATATATGTAGTTTATCATTGATCGAAACATCATTATGGGGCTCATGAATGTACTGCATGATTTCCCTTAATGTAGAATCTTAAAAAGGAAGGTCAAATATGCAGAGATAGACAATAAGTGGTTCCCAGGGATGGTGGGTGGGGAAAAAAATGGGGAGATGAAGGTCAAAGTATATGAAGTAGTAGATATAGAGGGTGAACAATCTAGAGGTCTAATGTACAACAGAAGATGATAACTAATAGTCTATAGTAGTCTAATATTGTAGACTATAATAGTCTTCTGTATTAGGTTAAGTCTTTTTGTTAAATAAGTAGATTTTAACTGCTTTTCCCCCAACCCCCACCCAAAGATAACTATGCGAGATGATAGATACATTAATTTGATTCACCATAGTAACCATCTTACTATCTGTAGGTATTCCATAACTTGTAAACCTCAGATATACACAAGGAAATTTATTTTTAAAAAGTGTACTTGTCAAAATATGCTTAAAGACAGATTCAACTTTCAGCTTTTAAAGATTTTAACATAAGTAAATTTTAACTATTTTGCTATAATATACATTAATATAAAGAATAAAATGAGAAAAAAATTGTCAGGCCATTATATAGTTCACTTATATGACAAAATGTAGGGTTTCAGTGGCTTGAACCTCCACCTCCTGAGTTCAAGCCATTCTCCTGCCTCAGCCTCTTGAGTAGCTGGGAATATAAGCACCTGCCACCATGCCTGGGTAATTTTTGTATTTTTAGTAGAGATGGGGTTTCACCATGTTGGCCAGGCTGGTCTCGAATCCTGACCTCCTGACCTCAGATGATCCACCTGCCTCGGGGACTGGTGATAGCACACTAGTTCAGAACAAGGGCAGGGCTGTATGCTGTGGCTCACATCTGTAATCCCAGTGCCTTTGGGGGCCAAGGCAGGAGGATCTCTTGAGCCCAGGGGTTGGGGCTGCAGTGAGCTGTGTTACAGATTGCTTTGAGATTGGGGTGGTTTTGATTTTTTATTTATTTATTTATTTTTTTTTGAGATGGAGTCTCGCTCTGTTGCCCAGGCTGGAGAGCACTGGCACGATCTTGGCTCACTGCAAGCTCCGCCTCCCGGGTTCCAGTGATTCTCGTACCCCAGCCTGCTGAGTAGCTGGGACTACGGCCCGCACCACCACGCCCTGCTAGTTTTTGTATTTTTAGTAGAAACGGGGTTCACCATATTGGCCAGGCTGGTCTCAAAGTCCTGACCTCATGATCTGCCTGCCTCGGCCTTCCAATTTTGTGTTTGCATCACTGGAATTTAGAGAAATCCTCATAGCTTAAGTATTGGAACTATTGTTTATAAAAATACAGAGTAGAAGACCAGGCACAGTGGCTCACGCCTGCAATCACAGCACTTTGGGAGGCTGAGGTAGGTGGATCACCTGAGGTCAGGAGTTCGAGACCAGCCTGGCCAACATAGAGAAACCCATCTCTACTAAAAATATGAAAATTAGCAGGGCATGATGGCAGGTGACTGTAATCCTAGCTACCTCGAGGCTGAGGCAGGAAAATCACCTAAACCTGGAAGGCAGAGGTTGCAGTGAGCTGAGATCATGCCATTGCACTCCAGCCTGGGTGACAGAATGAGACTCTGTCTCAAAAGAAAAAAAATATAAAAAAAAATACAGAGTATAAACAAGCTAATTGTACCAGTGTTTATTAAATGTCTAGTAAACATATAACAGTTGTTAAATAAAATTTCCTATTTTAGTCGTGGATGCATACAAGTAAATAGATATTTATAATATAATCTGATAAGTAAATGTTCTAAGTTAATGAGAATACTGTGGAAATCCATAGAGTAGCTCCTAAATCTACCAATAGAAGGTGTTAAATTTATGAAGGCTTTCCAAAGGGGTAATACAGAAGTTGGATTATCATTACATGGTTTCGTGTATATCGCACTTTAATTTGTGATTATCCACAATTTCTTATATTTTAAAACAATTTCAAAGTAAAATCTGGCATACTCAGCATTAGGCATTAGTAAATGTTCAAAATATTAGCCCAAACAATTGTTACTTTAAGTTAAAATTATATGGATTGGACTCTTCATTTCCTTCTTTTGCCATTACTTTAGATACCATGTCTAGCTGAAAAAAAAAAAATTAAAGAAATTTAGCCAGTACTGAATTGAAATTACTTCATAATGTTCACAAGTAGCGTGGCTACCCGTTCTGGTTTGTTCAGGGTCTCTTGGCATTTTATCAAACTTTCAGGTACTGGAAAAACCCTAAGTTCCAGCAAAATGGATGGTTGGCCATTCTACCCATTGGCTCTTCTCAATCAATGTGATCTATTTCCACACTTCTATTTGCATGTGTGCATTGAAGTGAAAAAAGGTTCTGGTAAAGTTATGTCACCTCAAGGATCAGAAGCAGGTACTTTATTCAAGTAAGTATGAAAGCATGCACAAAAAAGATGTTTCCTATATAAATAGCAAAAATTATAGAAGGCAAATCTAGGAAGTGATGCTATAATTGACATAAACATTTAAAGTGAAACTGAAGTTTATCAAATAAGTTTACTTGGATTTCTTGTCCTCCAATTTCCTCCTGTCCATGTTTTTCTGCCTCATAAACACACGTACCCACATATTCAGTCGGCTCCTCCTACATTTTATCAAAACAAAACAATATGTTCTTTAACCCACTGTCATGTAGCATGGTGGCCACCCCACCTATGAATTTCTCTCTTAAAGTTTAATAAGACATTCTATATCTATTCTCAGTTTACTAAATCATTCTACATCATGTGCCACTGGAGACTATTCTTCCTTGAATTTCTCCCCTCTCTTGATTTATTGACACAATACCCTTCCGGTTTTCCTCTCTCAAATCCTTGGCCACTTTTTGCCTATCTGTTCTTGGGCTCCCCTTATTTCACTCACCCTTAAATATTTATATTCCTGAGAGTTTTGTCACTGATTTGCTTCTCTCTTTAATCTACACACTATGCAAGCATTGCAGATACAACAGTGAATTTTTCTAAAAAGATAAAAATTTCTATCATCATGGAGCTTAAGTTCTAGTGAGGAGAAATAAACAAAAAATAAGTAAAAAATATAAACAGTTAATCATATGGCTCTAAGTGCTATGTAGAAAAATAAAGCGAGGAAGGAGGCTGTATTATACTCATAGAGCTGCCTTGACAAATGACCATTCTCTTGGCTATTTAAAACAACTGCAATTTATTCTCTCACAGCCCTGGAGGCCGGAAGTCTGAAATCAAGGTGTCAGCAGGGACGTGCTTCCTTTAAAAGCTCTGAGGGAAAATTATTCTTTGCCTCTTCACCGTCTAGTGACTCCAGGCATTTCCTGACTTTAAGCAACATCACTCCAGTCTCTGCCTCCATCTTCACATGGCCTTGTTCCCTGTGTATGTCCATCTTTTCCATGTCTCCGTGTCTCCAAATGTCCCTTGAGGACACAGTCATTGGATTTAAAACCCAACCAAATCCAATATGACTTCATCTTAACCTGATTGCACCTAAAGAGACTCTATTTCCAAAAAAGGTAATATTCATAGGGTCTGGATGAACATACATTTTTGAGATACACTATTCCACTAACTAGAGAGACTAAAAATGCTTGTTGCAGTGATTTATGGGGAAGATGAGGAAGTCAGTGAGGTATCTCTAACCAAATAGGTCATAGGCATCTCAAACTCAACATGTCCAAAATTGACGTCATCATGACTGTCTCTTAAAACCAGCTTCCAAGTGCTTGCCAAATGCTGTTCCTTGGCTAGAAACATGGGGATAATCTTAGATAATCAAACTATCTCCATTTCCCAACAAACTCAAAACCCTGTCAATCCTACCTCTTAGAAATGTATCAAGATATCTCCATACCTAATTCTACTACCTCTCTCTAGGCCATTCTTATTTCTGTCTAAGTTTTCCACCCCAATTCTCTACACTGCCTTAAAGGAAATTTCTAACAAGAACAATAGTATCATGTCATGTCTTTGTAAAATATCCTATAATAACTCTCTAATATTTGATATAAAATATGGTTTCCCTTACAAGTAAATAGAAATTCCACCCAGTTTTTCTTAGCAGATGCAACTAAAGAAGCTCTAATGACTCAAAAGTATTTTTCTGTGCCTTCCATAAATATTTTTCATCCTGTACTGACCAATAATCTCAGTTCTTCTCCTACTACATCTATCCAAACTTCCTCAAACCAGCTATACTCAACCAGCTTCTACTTTCTAGCCAGTTTTGGCTGCCATCATCGTCACTCCCACCTCTTCATGAGCATCAACAATGTATCTGATAGTGTTTAGGCACTTTGTGAATGTAATCTTTAATTCACTTAACAATCCTAATGATAGAGGTCTTGTGATTCCCAGGTTATACATGAGAAAACTGGAACACAAGAGCTTAAGTTTCTTTCCTGCAGGATTCTTGATCATATGAAAGATAGTTTTTTTTTTTAACCTACAAATTGGAGTTAACAGTATCTATTCTATTGAACTGTTATTCAAAGGATTAATTTAACAAGGATCACTACACTTTATAATCTTTTCATAGAAGACAAATTGGTGCTGAAGGCAAAGGGGCTGCCTGTCATAAAGTTGGTCCTGAGCCTATAACAGGATTAAAGAACTGCTGTTTCCATCCTGGCAGACCTTCAGCCCTTAGACTCAGTGGGGACTACCTAACACAACCATAGTGTAGAAAACAGGTTCATTTATTCATTTAGCAAACATCTATTCCAAATCTTTCATGGACCAGGTACTAAGATTAAAAGATATGTTTTTTTTTTTCTAAAATAAGGCCCTGTCCTAAAGATTTCATCATGCATACAGGTGCATTGTTATATGACTCTATTTATAAATCAATAATAACTTTACTCCTTCTACAAGTACTGAACATTTACTCTGAGTCCAGTACCCTAGTGGGTATAAAAAAAATTCCAAAATTCTAATCTACCAGGGAGAAGTTTACAATGTCCATACTCAGACTGCACAATACTCTCCATATCCTATGAGTCTTCACTCATCCCTTCATTCTCCTGTATTATTTGCATATGTCTGTATCCTGAGCTCATCCACAAGCAACAGGATGGAAAAAGCATGCTTCTTATTTTTCAATCCCTCACCATGTCCCACAAAGCATGAAGTAAAATAGAATAAAATTTAGCCAAAGGCTGGTACCTGAAAAATGGCTAGCAATAAAACCACAGTTATTAAAGTCAGAGTGCAGGTTGCAATGTGAATAATAGTTATTCTGCGCGTCTGCCCTGTGGCTAGCCTGGGGCCTCAGAACTGTCTAGGGCATGATCTCAAGCAGGTAGATCAGTGTGCTGATCTGTTGGTTGAAGGAAAAAAGTGTAATGTTCTTGGTGTCTGTTCTACTCTCCAGTACAGGTTTCGCATTATGAAAGGAAAGAAGAGGGGTAGAAGCCTCCTTGGGAACAAGAGCTGGCTTTTGGTGCCGAAACACCTGCCTAGAGTGTTTGAGTTTGACCACTGCTGTGACTTGTAGGGAAGATCTTTATTTAGTGCTGCATAATCTCATAAACACATACTTAGGGCACGAGCAAAAGGTGCCCCCAAGGAGTCTCTTTTTTTTTTTGAGACAGAGTTTTGCTCTGTTGCCCAGGCTGGAGTGCAGTGGTGCGATCTCGGCTCACTGCAAGCTCCGTCTCCCGGGTTCACGCCATTCTCCTGCCTCAGCCTCCGGAGTACCTGGGACTACAGGTGCCCGCCACCACACCCAGCTAATTTTTTGTATTTTTTTTAGTAGAGACGGGGTTTCACCGTGTTAGCCAGGATGATCTCGATCTCCTGACCTCGTGATCCACCCGCCTCGGCCTCCCAAAGTGCTGGGATTACAGGCGTGAGCCACTGAGCCCGGCCCCCAAGGAGTCTTTTGAAAGCATTTGATATTTGATACAGGAAGAAGAAAATGTCATCATAGGAAAATCAGAAGGTTATGTGAAATTTTTGTCTTTATCATTAAAATTGATTCTCATCACATAAGAAGAAAGCACCAAAACTTCTTCAAGTTTTAAGACTTGAAAAAGTTTTCACATGGCCTGACTTTAAATAAAAATTAGAGTCTGCCTTGGATGAAGCTACCTGTTCCTCACTCGGTCAGACTCTTCCTTATTTACAGCCCAGCTATAAGTCTGTTCAGGGCATTTCAGAGATAAGTAATTAGACCATAATTATTTATGCAAATTTATAAAGCCTAGTCATAGGTTTAAATTTCTTTCTTCAATTCTCATGTTTAACTATAATGGTTATTTTACAGAAAAATAATTCTATTTTTTCCCTTGAAAGTACTATTCAATGACTTTAGAAATTCTAGAATAGGTGACTCTATCTTGTTTAGTCATTATCAATTTTAAATTACAACCAAAGAAACAGATAAGCAAACATGAACAGGGTTTCTCATAAATATACATCTTTAAGTTTCAAAGAGACAGAGCTAATGAAACTGTCACTTTAAATGCTAAATGGAGCTCTTGATGTGCTGACATTGAATCTTCTCTAGATTTTCTCATACACAAAATTTTCCTAGTGTTTTTTTTTTTCAGCATCAGTTCACCACTCAATTAAAGGTTGGTGCGGAATCAGGAGAAAGCAAGGCGAAGAGGAGCCCAGAAAAGCTCTTGTGTTTACTTTTGGTATTGGCTGACTCAGAGACCAGCTATATTTCATGAAGACAAAACCAGTCCAGCCAGGGTCCTATGACTGTGCTTGTCACCTCTTAATAACCTGGGTCACCACTGATCCGTTTTACCAGTCTCCATCACTGCTCTGTGTTGATGACTAGCATCCTTGATCAGCTGAAGCATCAAAATGATTGGGCTTTAAGTCAGAATATTTAAGAGCAGGTATTTCCAGTCATGTCTCTTACGTGTACTGTTGTTGGTCATTGAGCACAAAACTGGTCTTTCCCATTCTTTGATTACATAACTGCCTCTAAACTGCCTAGACTGAGCCCCTCACAGCTTCACAAACTTCTCCAATGCCTTCCTATCAAACCCTTTCCATTGACATTTCTGAGGCCTACATTTCATCATAAAAATGAAAACAAAGAAACAACCCCCCTTACATATTCTCCAATTGTATAGAACAATCTTTCTATTGCTTATTTTTACTGACACATGGCTTAGTCCAGTCCCAAATAAAAGACACACATGCCTCTGAAGACTCCTGCCCTGAGAGCTACACTTCAACCTCTTTATCCTGAACTTTATATAGAAATTTTTGAAATATTATTTTATGCTTATTTCTCCTATTTCTCATTTCTCATTCACTATGCAGCCAACTAGAAATGATTTTACTCTTTATCACTCTAGCAAACAGTCTTTGATACACATATCTATGATCACCTAATTTTCAAATTCAGTGACTCATTTTTCACATTTTTTTTTTATTGGACTGTTCTGTCGCATTAGACACTGTGGAAATTCTGAAATCTCTAAGCTTTCCTGATGTCGCTCTAAATCTCTCACCATTCCTTCCTACCCTTCCTCACCTTTAAATGTAGATTTAATTCATTATATCATCCTTGATTTCACTCCATAGGTTTCCTGGAGCTATTGCTTCCCAACTCTACATTCCTATTTGCTATCTCCTTGCTGAAACTTGCTCATCTCACAGCTTGCTTGGCCGATTCTTCCAGATGTCCGATGCTTCCCTCATTGCTAGATGTTAAACTTAGAGCCCACAATCTTTTTATTTATTTTTTGAGATGGAGTCTCTGTCGCCTGGCTGGAGTGCAGTGGTGCAATCCCAGCTCACTGCAACCTCTGCCTCCCAGGTTCAAGCAATTCTCCTGCCTCAGTCTCCTGAGTATCTGGGATTACAGGCACGTACCACCATACCCAGCTAATTTTTGTATTTTTAGTAGAGACACGGTTTCATCATGTAGGCCAGGATGGTCTCGATTTCTTGGCCTCATGATCTGCCCGCCTCAGCCTCCTAAAGTGCTGGGATTACAGGTGTGAGCCACCACGCCTGGCCTCAGCCCATGATCTTTTACACTAAACAGCACATACATCTGTGCTTCTTATCTGAATTGAACATACCACTTTCTTACCCAGTCACCCACACTGGAGGCATCTTGGACCATCCGCAACCAGGCTTTCAACAAATCACCAAATACTGTAAATTTTAGCTTTAAAATATGTATAGAATCTGGTGTTTTCCACTTCATCCAAAGACCAGTGTCCTGGTCCAAGCTTTTAGCAATGTCTGAACTCCTGAAATAGCACCTAACTTAATTCTCAACCTTGAGCCTTTTTCTTCTCATATGTAAACTCCTAAGCAATTCTCTATGAAGATACAAAAATGACTATGTCATTCCACTCCTAGACTTATTTCTCACAACTGCCTGACTTGTACTTTATGTAGATCTCTCAATCCATCAACCATTTCACAGTGATGTGCCTCTGGTTTTGTGGTGGTCTTCTCCACCTAGGATGCCTTTCTGTTATTTCTACTTGCAATCAGCTATTCTTCATCTGTCCATTAAGGCACAGCTCAGTCATCATTTCTTCTAGGAAGGCTCCCTGACCTTCCCTTCTTGCATTAGATGCAATTTCTCAGTCGTTCTAAAATGAGTAATTATTATAGCTGTCACTTAACTATTTTGTATTTATCTGATCTTATGTCTGTCTCCTCAAAAGCCTTTGAGTTCTTTGAGGAAGATGGCTGTATCTCATTTATCTAAGTTAGTGTCAGCATATGCAAGCTGCTGGACACAAAATAGTCAATAAAAATCTTAAATTGACAACTTAGGAAGTGATCCAATTTTAATTTTCTTTTGTTCATGAAAAGTAGGGATAAACTGTGTTTTTCATGTTTAGAGATTGATGAAATTCATGGGATGTTTCTGAAGATCTTTAAACATTCAGCATATAAAATTTACGAAATACATTTCTTGTGTAGTAATTTCCTATAAGGGATATTCTGACTGCTGGCTCTTTCTTCAGAAACTAAAATTTCTTAGAAAATAACTTATTTGGATTATCATCTAATTTAGACTTTCTTTCAAGCAGAAATTTTATCCAGGCTACAACTATTGATCCAGATAATTATTCTTATCATTACTTCTTGTATCAGTCTTTGAGCTACCTTTGTCCATGTTGTTCTGATTCTAGCAAAGACTAATTAATTAGTAGAGGAGAACATGAACATCAGCTGAACCCCTGCTGTGAGAAGGTAGAGAAAGACTGTGGAGAAAATATGGGCTCAGAGATGGACACACTGGATTCCAGTCTCAACCATTTAATGCCTGAGTGACAATGAGCACATTTCTCAGCCACTCTTGGCCCCATTTCATGTTTTTCAAAATGTGAATAACAGTGTTACTTGGTATAATGGTATAATTATTTTGAGATAACATGAGATAATGCCTTTAAAATACCTGGCATAATAATTTGATTTCCCCTTTCCCCATGAGAGTTGACATGCACCTACTGGATAGGAAAGCCTAAAAGAACTAAACGCATGTTTCAGTATTTAACTATTTGCATGCTCTCTAATTTCTATTCACATGTATAATGACAACAGGGCTTCTCAAAAGATGAATTCTCAGTAAAATAAAATAAAGGCAAGAATGATATGAAATAATTTTTCCAACTTTAGTAGTGAACTTATTTCTGCTTTCCTTGACTAGTTGCCAAAGCTTTTCCTTAACTACATGAAAGAAATTGGGTGAACTTTTCTTGATTGGCAAAAAAATCCACTCCAAAGCAAAAGGTACGAAAGAGATGTTTTCTGCTTCTTAATAGAAAAGCTAGTACAGAAAGAAAGTTCCAGATGGAACATTCTGGTGGTGCTAAAGGAATGGAGAAAGAAGGACAAAAGAAGAAGAACTTTTAAAGGTAGAAATTCTCATTATGATGATTGATTATTTAAACAAGGTTAATTTTTTGAGGCTTATGAACCTGGTAAGTTTAAGATGGCAAACAACAAAATGTTACTGCTAATTAGACATCAAATGAAATGCCATACAGAAAGGTTAACTATTTTAAGAAATGTTATGTATTCTTCTATTTCAAATGTCATTGTTATTAGTTTTGTAATAGAGCTCACTGACAAAACAGAAATGAATACATGTTCCAGAGAGTGAGGCAGAAATATTTTATTGGTTGTCCAGTATATAGAGAAATGAGAAAGATATTACAACAAATTTTCATCCTTCATTTGAAATATTCACATTTAATCATTTCTGTAGGATAGGAGTTATTTTGCTTTGGGCAGACCTGACCCTAGGCAGATTTGAAAACAACACCACAATAAATGCATTGAGGGCCTACTATGTGGTAAGCACTGAGGAAATACAGTGAACAAAACAGGTTAAGGTTTCTGGCCCCACAGAGGGATTCTAGTAGGGGAGGACTTGAAATAGGGAAATTGTAGTGTAATGTGATGTCCAGTAGTAATAAACACTAGGAAGAAAGACTGTTTAGAGATTGTTATTTTCTGAGCACCCAGCATAGTAATAATGGAAACATTTGGCTGGGGTTCCCTCAATTCATTCCCTGGCCACTGCTGCAATGAGTGAGTGATTAAGTGAGTGTGGGGAGAATTAAGAATTACATGGTGGGCACTGGATAATTTCCCCATCTTAACCAACCTGTAAGGCAGCCTGAACCATCTCCATCCTCCAGATAAAACAACTGGGATTTAGGAAACTGAAGGAACTCAGCCCAGGTCTCTCAGCCAGTAAACTGTTAATGCAGTTTCTCTGACCCAAAGTCTGTGCAAATAGAACATCTCCAAGGATGTCTAGAGGCAGTGAATAACAGAAGTAGCTGCATTGCTTCTCCTTTAAGGTGTGAATAATAAGCACCAGGTGGTTTGTGCCTATTATCTTCTTTGATCCCCACCACACAACTACGAGGTAGGGCCATTATTATCCACAGTGCTCAGATAAGGAAACTGACACTGAGGGAGGGTTAAATAATTTGTTCAAAGTGATGGTAGGTCTGTAATACAAACTAATCTCTGCTATTTCTTTTTTTTGAGACAGAGTTTTGCTCTTGTTGCCCAGGCTGGAGTCCAATGGCACAATCTTGGCTCACTGCAACCTCCGCCTCCCAGGTTCAAGCAATTCTCCTGCCTCAGCCTCCCGAGTAGCTGGGATTACAGGTGCACACCACCATGTCCAGCTAATTTTTGTATTTTTAGTAGAGATGGGGTTTCACCATGTTGGCCAGGCTGGTCTCAAACTCCTGACCTCAGGTGATCCACCCGCCTCGGCCTCCCAAAGTGCTGGGATTACACGCGTGAGCTACCATGCCCAGCCTCTGCTATTTCATTCTAAGGAGCATATGCGTTTTCCCTTGAGGTTGTTGACTTCAATCATGAATCAAGATCAATATGTTTGATTAAGAATGCATTGATCAAAATAAGGAAATCCCAGAGTACAGGTGCAGAATATATACATGCAGGCATTGCATTTTTTTTGATTCAACCTATAATTATTTATGTTGACATTTATTATTACATATCCTTCAAAATATAACCAACTGAATTTGGTGAGGAATTCAGTGATGCTATAATGGTCTCTGTTCTTCTGAAGATGTGTGGCTGCCAGGATAGTGGTTTGTGGAGCATCAGCTACAAATGCTCTTGGAAAGCAGCAGTGTGCATGCCAACCAGTTCATAGCCTATTAGACTGTATTCTCTTCTTATGAAGGTTGAGCATCTATTAATAGCTGAAGCTACCATTTGTGGCAGAGGCAATATTTTAATGCTTAAGAGCTGGGTTTCAAATCCTTGCTCTGCAGTTTACTACCAATTACTTGTGCCCACTGAAGCTTTTTGTTAAATGCTCATTATATTACTGAATGCTCATTATGGGCCAGGGACTATTCTTTGCACTTAAAATTTAATCCTCCTAATAATCCCAGGATGGATGGCTAACCCCGTTTTATGGAGGAGGAAACTGAGCTCAGAGAGGAAAAATGAATCATGAATAGCTGTACAATTAATAAACTGCTGAGCTGGCTTTTGAACCCCAGGTGTCTGATTTAACAGTTTCCTCCACTACATGACACTGCAGGACCAATGAGAAACAGTAGTGAGACTATATAAGAAACACAGTCAGCTTTGTAATCAGGGCTAAGCATTTAGATTCCATACTAGCTCAACAAGGCACTGTTTCCCCAGTTCTGTCAAATTGTTGACAATTTTGATTTGTAGTCCAATCTAGAATAAAATGTGCAAGGGACATATTATTGAGAGCATGAGGAAGACTATGAATGTCAGAGAGAAGAATGGAAAAGTTGATTCTGAGAGTCTAAAATAGGGAATGGATTAGCTAGGTTAATCATGGTAATCACAGGAGGCCTTAACCAGTTGCTCTACCTAAAACTCAGTTTCCTTCAGCTTCTGTAAAGTAGAAATAATCATACCTAGTTCATTGGGTGATTATGATCAAAAGTGTGAAAATAAGACCAGCCCCTAGCTCCATTCCTGTGCATGCACACATTGACCATGGCCCTCAACTCAACCCCACGTTGATCATGCTCCATTATTCTCAGCTGCAGTGCCCCTGAAAGGGACTCTCTAGCCACCATGAGCGATCTGGAGGAACAGTTTCATGCCTATGCTGAGGGTAATTTCCATCCACGACATGGTCGTGAGAAGGACAACAGAGACACCTTGAAAGGGACTGGAGTTGCATTTCCATAGACCAAAGACTAATGAGCCACTGTCCCTTTCACTCAAGGTGACTACTGAGCAATCAGCTATGATTACACACCCCTCCATGACTGAGGATTCTGATCCTAACAGGGCATAATGGAAAATTCACTTGTGCTTCATTTCACACATGATGAAAAACTAAAATACAATGATTGGTTTTCTCTTTGTCAGCCAGACGGGTTCTTCCTAAATGCAAATCCACAGGGGCTGCCCCACTGTGATGAGGCTCTGAACTCATCATGGCAGAGACAAAGAAGGTTTGCGGGTTTGCCTGGCAGCTTGCCCGAGGCTTTGCATTGGCTTTGGGAAAACCAGACGCCTATCTAAGCCTCAGGCTATCCATCTGCTGCCAGGTAGCCCTCCCTCTGCCTTCATCCTAAAATAAATCTGTTTTGGAGGAGCCAGGAAGCTTCGGGGACAAGATCTATCCACTAACTCATATGTAAAAATGCCACCTACATCTGGCAGATTCAAATTTCTGTTTTCCGAGCATGTGTTTATTATTTATTTATTGCCTCTCTTAGGTACAGTCAGATCTCCATGAACCAGCTCAATCAGACTTAATAACTTCCCCAATGATCCCAGCCAAAATAAGAATGTACCTGGGAAGAGAATCTTAGCCTCAGAACTGCAGTTCAGAAGAGCAGCTCTTCTTGAATTCTACCACATGCCTTTGAATCTCAAGAGATCTTGGCCCATCAAAAGTCCATTTGGTTCCAATGTCTCACTCTCCAGAGTGTGGTTCATGAACCAGCAGCTTGGACATCCTTTGGGAGCTGTGACTAATTCTTAAAAATGCAGAATAGCAGGTCCTACCCAGACCTACTAATTCAGGGCAGCAATCTAACAAGAATCCAGGTGACTTGTGAACACACTGAAGTTTGCAAAGTACTGGTTTGGAGGTCATTCAACCCTCTTATTTTCCAGAGAGGGAAAGTGTCAAGTGACTTTCCAGGACATCCCAAAGCAGAGTCCAGTTAGAATTCCAGGACTCGAATTCAGTTGTGTTTGGCAAGAACATTTAGCACTATCTTGAAATCCTCTGGGCCTTTGTTTCTGTAACAGTAAAATGGGGACATTCACAACTGCCTTGCTTCCTGGTTGGTATACAATGTGATAATATATATGAAAGCATTTTATTTCAAAGCCTTATGCAAACAAATATGTCTACTCTTATATCTAACCAAAATCACTTGAATCTCAAAAGATGTGTACATGTGTGAGTGTGTGTGTGAGCAGGAGTTCTAGGTACAGAACTGGGCCATATATGACAAATTTTGCCCTACTTTAGAATGTAACCTAATTCTCAAACTTCTTGCCAAAAAAAAAGAATCCTTCCTCCTCTAACTCTCAAAACGGTTCTTAAAATGGATGGGCCCCCCCAGGGACTCCCTGACATGTTTCCACTGTTAGAGTTCAGGCAGCCTGAGATCAACGGGTTTTATTTCAGATGATGTTAGATTTGGGGACATGAGCTCAGGAGGACACGTAACAGGTTAGAGGTGAGCAGCCCTTTGTATTTTTAACTTTAAATCATGGCAACCGCTCAAATCAACTGTAGCTTAGTAGAAAAAGGAAATGAGAAAGATAAATATAAGGACTGAGAGAAGAGAAAGAGGATAAACGTAAGGAGAAGGCTGCTGTTGAGAGTATCCACTCATTATATAAATATTGAGAAGTTTATATATGTCAGACACTGCTCTAAGTATTTTGGACACGGTCATGAACAAGGCCAGCCAGGGTCCTGACCATGTCTGGCTTATGTTCTGGTGGTGGTGGGTAGGAGGACAAATTGAAAAGCAAACATATGTCCAGGAAAACTTGGGGTAGGAAAACATGCTTTGAGAAACCTAGTTACTGCACAGGTTCTGCCTATGGTTGGATAGCCAGAGTGACTACTCTGAGATGGAAATTCAAATGAAACCTTAAGGAGAAGAAGCCATGTGTAGACAAGGGGGAAGAGCTTCCCAGGCAATGTGAATGCTCCGAGGTGAGAATGAGCTGGGGAATTTCGAGAAACAAAGAGAAGGCCTGAGTGGTCAGACGGTGGTGAGCAAAGGCAGAAGATGAGTTAGCAAGGTTGAGCTAGGTTGGATCATGCAGGGCCTGTGCGTACAGTTAGGAATGCAGACACCTGTCTGAGTGCAGTGGAACGTCACTGCTAGCTCAACTAGTGATCCACTGAGATGTAGAAATTGGAATCTTGGAATCTCAGCACACAGCACAGGTTAATAGACTGAAAGCAGGAAAATGGAAGTGTCTTTTCTCATTCTTCTTTCTGTCCTTGATCCTTTCCTCCCTTCAGGTTTTTATCAAATTCTTATTATATGTCAGGCACTGTGTCTTAGTGAGCAATGGACTAACCTTCTTATGAAGTTAAAATACATTCATTGGTGTGAGTTAATACAGGATACCTGTTCAAATCTTACCAAATGCGGGCCCTTAATGAAATAGGGTCCTAATCTGTGGGCCCCCATTGCCAACAGCAGTGACTCTTAATTGCAGATTGTTACACTGAAGACCTTGTTACATGCAAAAATACTAGGATTCCATCCAGATGTATTGAATAAGAATATTTGAGGATGAGCCTGCATATATGTATTTTTAGTATACTGCAGAAGTGATGCTGAGAGCTGTGAACATCCTCTTCTTGAGCCTCTCTCTGGCATACCTGGCATATCTTCTTTGCTCCCCTAAGCTCCTCTTAGTCTTGAGGGATCAGTGCAAAGTCTGTTTCCTCTGTTATCATCACTCTAACTTATGTGACTTTGTCTGATATTCCTAGTTTTTGTTGTTTTTTAGTTTTAGTTTTAGTTTTGAGACAGAGTCTCGCTCTGCTGTCCAGGGTGGAGTGCAGTGGTGCCATCTCAGCTCACCACAACCTCTGCCTCCCAGGTTCAAGTGATCCTCCCACCTCAGCCTTCTGAGTAGCTGGGATTACAGACATTCACCAACACTCTCAGCTAATTTTTGTATTTTTAGTAGAGATAGGGTTTCACCATGTTGCCCAGGCTGGTCTCAAACTCCTGGCCTCATATGGTCCACCCACCTCGGCCTCCCAAAGTGCTGGGATTACAGGCGTGAGCCACCGCACCCGGCTGATATTCCTAGTTGTTAAGCCCTCACCAATCACTCTTTCTCAGCTAGAGGTAAGCTCCTTGAGGACTTGAGCTGATTCCTTTTCATTTCATCCTCTTAGTACTTAGCCTACTTTACAGGAATTTTTAATATGCAAACGATTATTGTTGCTGATTAAAATAACCTCAATACAGAGAAGCCTGAAAGTGTAAGGATGCTCCTTTATTTTGGTTCCTTCTGAGATAAGGAGAATGAATCATTACAACAACAACAATCAACACTGACACTGAAATTGTTAATATGTACTGAACACTTACCACATGCACATACTAAGCTAACTACACACGGCAGCTCATAAGCTGTTATTCCTCATTACATCCCTACATGCAGTTCCCTGGATTTGACCCTAAGAGGCCCAGCTTGGTGGGAAATGTTCTCAGTAAACTTGGATCCCAGTTCCAACTCATCACTGATTAATAGTATGGTCCCTTTCAATCTCTCCGAGCCTCAGTTTACACATGTGGAAAATGAGATGGTAAACTCTTGCCTTTTCTCTTTTCCAGGGTTGTCATGGAAAGCCAACGAGGGGATACAGTCAGTGCTGTGAAAACACATGTTAAATGAAGAAGAAGAAAGATAACTCCTGCTTGTGAGGCAACACCAGAATTCCAGAAGCAGCAGACCATTGACTTTTCTGCTCCAGATTTGGACCTTATTCATTTGCAATATTTCCAAGTTGCTGGTTAAATCTGAACTTATCTAAGAAACAGGTAGTAAGTGAAAGAGAATGTGAGTCAATGTAATATTGGATGCCTGAAAAGCCCAGCAAAGCAAAATTCAATAAGTATTGACCCAAATCTTTCATTTCTAGTTCAATTTGACAATAACCTTTATTTTTCAATTAATTCAGCCAGAGTTTCCCTGAGTCAAATACCAGGCTGAACTTTGCAGGACCTACAGCTCAGCCATTGCCTCTGCTCCTATCTTTCCAGCCAGCTTTGAGGGGGCTCTTATCCTGGAGAGGAGAGATACTGCCCACCCCATGTGGTTGGAGGGAGCATCTTCATTACGCTCCTGCAACATGCTGGCTGCCAGCAAATTACCTCACATTCTGTGGGAAACAGGCTTTCTGCCTGGTGCAGCTTTGCTTAGGCACACTGTTCAGGACGTGGCCTGGGAGTCTCCCAAGGAATGGGCCAGTATCATTTGAATAGAGTCAGGAAAAACTGTTAGTCACCTTATCAGCAATATCAGAATCACTGTTGTTCAAAAATTGTATTATTGCAGATGACTCCCTTTGTTTTGTTTTCTATTATTAAAAAAATGATAATGGTCCTATCCCCAAGAATGGTAATATATAACATATTAACATCATGGAACCAATTTGCCAATTGGTTCCTTTTTCTGACAAGACGGAACTTATGGGCCTTTACAGAATACATTCCAAGCCATGTGTAAGAACTTTTCCCTGCCACCCCTTTTGTATGGCTGGAACTGAAAGTCAAGGATAGGGAGTAACTCCCTGTGTGTCACACCGTTGGCAGGTGGCAGTGATTTTTTGAGCACATGATTTCATATAAATGTGGCCTTTCTCCTGCTATTCCTCACAGCTCTTCTGAATAAGTGAGAGTATGGTAATAGCAACTGCTCGCACGAGAGGGAGAGGCTGAGATTTAGGCCACTTTGAAAAAAATCCTTTGCAAATACTGAGGCATAGTCACAATGTTTTCTGTAGCATCTTGAAAGTCCTGAATAAAATGTATTATGCTTGTACTAGTTTAAAAAATAGTACCAGTACCCCTACATATTACTCTAACAGATTCTTTGCAGCAGAGCTGATGATAGGGTTATCCCTTTAGATTTTCTGCCTACAAGCTACATTAATTGGATGATGCAAAGATTTTATCTGCTAACAAAGAAAATACTGGTTCTTCCTCTGCAGAGAAAGGAGAATACATGCCTTCCTTACCAAGAAGATCTACAGCTATTAGCTAGCATGGAAAGGAGAATACATGTCTTCCTTACCAGGAAGATCTACAGCTATAAGCTAGCATGGCTCACTATTATCTTAGCTCATTAGTCTTTTTAACCTTTTGCCTTTGCCCTTGACTTTGAGTCATGATGTTGAGTAGAAAGTGAAAAACCTGCCGAGGGGTTCATTTGATTCCGTTATTGTGGATATTTCATTCTGTCCACTTTTCCTGGGCAGAATGAATAAGGCTGAGTTGCTTTTAATCCCTGTTGCTGTTCTTTGATATTGAAAAACGTTCTACTCACAGTCTATCTGCAATCAAAATCCCCAAGCCACTGAGGAGAGATCTAACCAGATTTTTGGTGGCAATTTAACTCCAAGTTGATGCAATCAGTACTCTGCACAGGCAACTGTGATGCCATTAAAGGCTTTTCCCCCTTTGTAGGTTCACAAACTTAGCTTTTGCAAGCAGTAGAGAGGCATGCAATGTAGAAGCCAATGAGATTATAGCCTCTGAATCAGATTTCATACTTATTAATGCAATCATAGGCTTTTGCTCCAGGACTCTTACAAAACCAACTTGACTTCTTCAAATCAATTTGATGCTGAAATGGTCAAAAAGAAAAGTAACATTAAAAGCAGGATGCACTCTCTGCTGTGTTTGCTTACTTTTTTTTCTTCCCCCATTCTCCATGTTAAAATACGCTCTTTCACAGAATACCACTCTAAAGTTACATGGGCATTTGCTTTCCCCCAAAATTCCTATATTGAAGCCCTAACCCCCCAGTGTGGCTGTATTTGAAGGTGGGGTCTCTAAGAAAGTAATTAAGGTTAAATAAGGTCATAAGGTTGGGACACTGATCTAATAGGATGAGTATCTTTATAAGAAGACACATCAGAGTGCTCTCTCTCTCTCTCTCTCTCTCTCCTCCCCGCCCTGCCCCACCTATACAAGCACAGAAGGGAGACCATGTGAGGACACAGTGGGAAGGCAGCCGTCAGCCAGCCGGGAAGAGAGCCCTCACCACAAACCAACCATGCTGGTACCCTGGTCTGACTTGCAGCCTCCAGAACTGTGAAAAATAACTTGTTTAAGCCACTGATTCTGTCATATTTTATAGAAGTCCAAGTTGACTAACACACTGTTAATCCAGGAAATTCTAAATATTTTACAAAATTTGGTAGAAGTATTGGATGAATTATTCAAAAGTCCTTGGAAATGGAATTAAATAATAATACTAAGGAGAAAAAGTTTGATCCTCTAGAAATGATTAAGTAAAAGATTTTTTTAAGTCTTAAATGAGAACCAGCAGCTTCTGGTCATGTAGTTTCCTTCTTAATAAAAGACTAAATGCTATTCCCCCTCCCCACACACTCCCATGCACACACTCATATATCTTTTTTGAATAGGTGCCATCTAAGTCTGTTTAAAGGTAGAAATGTATCTATATAATTGAGACCTAACTAACAATATATTCTAAGTGTTTGAGTGTTGGATCTGGACTACTCTGTTTTACTGAGTTAATTAATTTACTTTTCTTATGGAAGAAAGCAAGAAAATGAGGGGAGAAAAATCTGGGTTTACTTAAGTAGTTGAAGATAGCACAATAGATTTTAAAAATGACCAGTCAAAAACCATGTATTCTAAAGGGCCCAGGATGGCTGGCTTCCTTTCTTTTCTTTTCCTTTCTTTGTTTCTTGTTTTAGATATAAAGTAAATTTGTTAAAAGGCAAAGTTGGCCTTTCTTCAACAACAATAATAATATATGCTTTGCTTACTGCTACACCTCTTCCAATAACATGGTGCCTAGCACAGAGTGGGTATGCAATAAATATAAGTGAAATATTTATAAGTGATATATTGATGAAAAAATATCAAGGAAAAATCTAGCTGGACTACAAATACATTTAACAGGAAAAATTAAAAAGTGACTTCTGCTTTTATTATTGATCTACAATAAGCCTTGAAGTACAAGAGATTGATATAATATTAAATATTTCAACCATAATCTATATCAAGGTTTTTTTTTTTCTCAGAATGATGGCGACTCACAAAAGAAGAAAGTAAAGAAACAGATTATATCTAGGCATTTCTATGTATTTAAATATTCAAAGAACAAAGGGCATTTAATTTTATCCAGATTTAGAATGACATATTATCTCAAAACTCCTTTATATAACAGCGATTCTGCATTCAATTATCACAATGTACACACTAAAGTTATTACCATACTTATTCTTTCCCTCCGAAATATAAAATTTTACTATCTAGTAATTGATAACCTTGACAAGACGTAAATTTTGCTGAAACAAAACTATGTGTTCAAAGTCATAAGAAATCATGTAAGGCTGAGAAATATTAAGAGACTGATTGCTCATTATAAATGATTTATATTAACAGAAAGCATAACTTTTCCCATCACCTGACTTTATACCGCTTTTGCATAACTCGTCATAATAATTTCATGCCAGATCTAAAAAAATTAATTATTAATTTAATATGACAGCATTCTTAGGATGTGAGGACTCTGAAATTGTCTTACTGTCTTGGTTTGTTTAGGCTGCTATAATAAAATACCTTTGAATAAGTAATTTATGAACAACAGAATTTATTGCTCATAGTTTTGGAGGCTGGGAAGTCTAAGATCAAGTGCTGGGAGATTCTGTGGCTGGTAAGGACCTGTTGCTAGTAGATGACACCGTCTTGCTGTGTCTTCCCATGGTGGAGTGCCTGAATAAGCTCCCCCAGTCCTCTTTTAATAAGGGCACTAATCCCATTTATGAGAATGGAGCCCTCATGACTTAGTCACTTCTCAAAGCCCTCACCTCTTAATACCATCATCTTGAGAATTACAGTTTGAAAATATGAATTTTGGAGGGACACAAACATCCAGATCATAGCACTTGCTAAGGTTTCATAATGAGTCTGCATTTGAATCTTTGTCTGTTTGACTCAACTGTCTTTCCTTGCAGTCAAGCGTGAGTTACCTGTTCTTCCTCTATTATCCACTCTAAGGGCTTCTGCGTCTCTCTTCAGGGAACCTCATAGTGGCTTAGTCACCGATTGCACATTTACCTTTTTGTAGTGTCTATCTGTTTGACTTCATAACGACTAAAAGCAACTTGAGACTTCTGTATGGTTGGAACCTAGCACAGTGCATAATAAATATTCAATAAATGGACCGGGTACAGTGGCTCACACCTGTAATCCCAGCACTTTGGTATAAGCCTCCAAAGTGAGGCAGGCAGATCACTTGAGCTCAGGAGTTTGAGACTAGCCTGGGTAACATGGTGAAATCCCATCTCTACTAAATATACAAAAATTAGCTTGGCATGATGGTGGACATCTGCGGTCCTGGCTACTTGAGAGGCTGAGGCAGGAGGATTGGTTGAGCCCGGGAGGCAGAGGTTGCAGTGAGCTGAGATCGCACTCCATCTTGGGTGACAGAGTGAGACTCTGCCTCAAAAATAAATAAATATTCAATAAATATACTGTAATGAATTTACTGAATGAATGAATGAATGCTGTTAGTAAGGGCCATCTCTGCATTTTACAGACACACATGCTCATTCTCACCTTATCAATATTCCCCCAAACTCAAGAACTCTTCTCCATGAAGAGCTAAAAAAGGAGAGTCATTATCAAAAATGGACCAGCCCTGATTCTTCTTCTTCTCCTAGAAATGTAATTTAGCCTTTGCCCTACTGAGAGTGGGCCATGCAGGTTAGCAAGTAGAGTCACAGGGAACACTTCTCTGTGTTTTTCTCAAGAAACAGGTATCCTTTCTGTGCAGGATTTTTAAAAAATGCATTGTGCAAGAATCACAAATTAACATCCCCATTTCCAAGCTATGGGCATATGCATTCCATGTCATGTATGTCTCAGAGCAAAGTTATCTTTAAGAATGAGTATTACCTCAAGTGAATACAAGAGCTCACGATCAAAAATGATGGCAAGAAACCTGGAGAAGCTCAAAGTAATGAACAGAGTTCACAACCCAAAAGTAAGCACACCTTCTAAGGTGTTCAAAATCAACTTCTTAGTATTCTGTATGAAAGAAACATGTTATTTTCGTAGAGTAGAGTTGGAAAGATTTCTTAAAATCCTGGGTCTCACTCAGCCTGAGACCATGAAATCAATGTGGTTTTGTGCAAAGTGAACATTACATTAGGGTTTGCTGATGGAATAATTGAAATTTTAAAGTCAAATCAATAGACAGTTATTTAAGGTGTATCAAGTATCTGCAGGGTGTAGAGATGATTAAAATAACAAATAATTTATAGTTCACCTTAGTCAAGAAGGTATAATCATCATGATAATGTAAATAAATCGATCAAGGTATAATGAAACAACAACAACAACAACAAGAGTGCCATAAGACATTACAAAATAATCTGCCAAGCGGGTCAGGCAGCAACTGATTATAGGATACATGAGGCATTCATACAACTCTGATAGCTTCATGCCCATACTTCTGGCAGATGTCACTAATTAGTCACAGGGCTTTATCCTTCTGGGCCCAGGGGCATCCTCAAAATCTTTCTCAATTTTGTGATTTTGGCAGCCAATTATCTACAGCTGGCTGGCAAGATAAAGTCTATTTGTTATCCCTGCCTTATGCTATTCCTCACATGCCATGATTTGGGTCGTGTAATCCTATTATGTGCCACCCTCTTCGATTTCTGGGAAATGATCTGAATTGACTCATCTTTTTCAACCTCCATCTTCAGGGTCATCCTTTATTGCAGAGACTGGAAAGTGAAACACTACTTTCAATCCCTTTGCAGGTAGTATTCTGGATTTCAGCTCCACTTGAAATTGGCATGGAGGGGAGAGAGGCAGGCCCAGGGTAGAGGAAGCATGGTTCTGTGATTGTAACTCCTGGGGATGGAGGGTTCTTGTATTGTAGTGGCAGCTTCCCTGAGCATGGCAGAGGTCTGGTGACTGGGGGTTGTTACTAGAAGCCTCACTTGCAGCCTATTCATTCAGCCCTTCTGACTAGCTTCTATGCCACTTAAACTGTGGTAATACAACCCTTTCTTAAACATGGCAAAATGTGTCTACTGTCTGTAACTAAGTCCTAATAAATATAGCCTTTGTCCCTCAAACAGCTATTAATATGAAGTCTTCCCAGAACAGAGTACAGTGGGTCTCTACTTTCCTCTTATCTAGAAACTAGGTATCTGTGAACAAACACTGATACCCTGTTAAGTATTGGAAGCCTCCAGTCATCAATTCTGCAACTAACAGTCTGCCCTTGTGTGGTTCCCTCATGCCCCTTGAGTCTCAGGTTCCTCATCTGTCAAATGAAGGGATTGGTTCTGATTAATGCTGGGGCCACTTCTATCTTGAGCAGTCTTTCAACTTGACAAAATGATTTTCCAACAAGTCCCATTCAATCCAAAATATTGAAAAATCTACTTATCATCTTCTAAGAAACTTTCTTGAATAGAGTGAAAAAAAAATTTTGAGTAGACATAGTTGATTACCTGAGAGAGGTAAGTTGAAGCTATTTCTGTGATAGAAACCTTACAGTTTAAAAAAACTTTAGGTATTCCAATTTCATTTCATAGATCTGGAAACTGGATGCATTATTTGCCTAAATTCATACATCTATGGGATGGCATTCAGTTCTTTTAGTTCCATATTAAGTAATATCCTCCTTTTATTATTTCAATTTTACTTCAGAGCAAATGGGAAGGTTATAGTGCTTATTATTGGAATGGAATAAAGAAGGTAAATGGCAATTTACATTATTTCTCAGCAATGCTCATTAGTTATGTGACCAGCCCTTGTGCCAAGCCTTCTTGTGTATTCTTGACACTTACTGACCTTCTAACGCCTAACACTTCACACCTATGTGTGATTTTCTAAATTTGATTAGACCTTTTTTGACAGGGATCTATCTTTCACTCTTAGGAATCCTCTATGTGCCTTACATTATATGGGCATTCAATAAATGTTTACCAGTATTCAACTGAATTACCCTTAGGAGAAAATAAACTTTCACCTCTGTAAGAAATCAGATGTATAAAAATGCATAATGTTTTTTAAAAGTTTTATCTTGGGAGGCCGAGGTGGGTGGATCATGAGGTCAGGAGATCGTGACCATCCTGGCTAACACAGTGAAACCCCATGTCTACTAAAAATATGAAAAAATTAGCTGGGCGTGGTGGCAGGTGCCTGTGGTCCCAGCTACTTGGGAGGCTGAGGCAGGAGAATGGCATAAACCCGGGAGGTGGAACTTGCAGTGAGCCGAGATTGTGCCACTGAACTCCAGCCTGGGTGACAGTGCGAGACTCTCTCTCAAAAAAAAAAAAAAAAGTTTTCTCTTACTTTATTATTATTACATAGTTATGGCTTTATTCATTTCTTGCCACTTTATTTAAGGTGATGTTCAAAAATGTACTCACTGCAGAAGAATAAAACAATAGATTAAAAATGAGAGAGGAATCTAAGCAAGAAAATAAAAGCAAGTTAAAGAAATGTATTCTAAACCTTTTTATGATTAATAAATATGGTTTTTAAATTTGACTTTAAGCATCCTAACAGCCAAGGCAAGAAGTAAAACAACCTCTTACAAAAAACCAATGGCCGCTATTTACAAATTTATAAGATGCTAGACAGGATAGGTTTTAATAGAACTGAATAGAATAATATGGTGAAAAGAACATGTATCAGAAGTTAGAATAACACAAATAACTGCTAGCATTTGCATAGCATCTATTATATCAAAACATTTTTATATAAAGTTCACTTAGCCCCACAATTCTGATGTATATAGTTTGATTAGCAGTGTTACATTTTTTAAAGAAAGAAAGAACATTAAAGAGAAGGAAGACAAGAAAAAAGAAAGAATAGAAAAACAAAGAAAAAATGGAAGAAAAGAATAAAGGGAGAAAAGAAAAACAGACTTACTGAGGCTAAATAACTAAACCAGGGCTAAATGCTAAATCACTCAGCATAACAGATGTGTGAAGTAAAAGACCAAGAACTGGTACCTCAATTTTCTTTCTTCAGATTCCACATTCTTCCTTCTATACCACAGTGACCGTCTTGAGAGCGAGGGTTCTATCTAGTTCCTGTCACTGACACCACTGTTGATTTATAATTATATTAATATAGCTTATTGAATTGTTACGATTAGCAATGTGTGCTTGAATCAGACACACTATACTCATTATCTCTGGTCTTAACTGCATAATGTATGATCCCATTTTAGAGTTCTGGAAACTAAGGTTCAGAGAGGTTAAGTAAAGGGTCCAAGACATACAGCTTGTAAGTAGCTGATCAGGAATTTAAGCCTAAGATCTTATATCTAGTATATGGCAGAGAGATATTATTTCATTACAGGTTTGCTTGGCTTCAAAGCCTATGTCCTGCTGCTAGTCTGTAGCCTCCTCACCAACCAACCAACCATATGACCTGGAACGAGCTGTTTATGCTCATTTATTTCAGTGCCCATGACCTTCAGATATGGGATAAAGAGCTGTGCCTTATCTGCCTTGAATGCGGTCAAATAAGGAGAGGCATATGGAAGCCATTTTGGATACTATTATAGTTATTTTAAGTACACTAATCACACTGTATATTAAGAACATTAATAATTGTAATTTAATCACCAAACTGATAAAATATAGAATTATCTAAAAATAATGGTATAATTTGCATATGTTATAGGAGATATCTTTGGCTCTTCTCATGGTATTCTCTGCTTTCTGGCCTCACATCCCTTCAGAGGTGCAGGCTTGATAGAGCAAAAGACAGAAGGCAGGTGTTTGGCCTGGAGCCCTCTTAAGAGATACTTGTGAAATGAGTCTTAACTCCATCTTCTGAGAAAATGATTCAAATCATTGAGCCAGACAAGGATTACATTTGTAAATTTTCTTAACCTTGATATGAATTGCTACTACCTGGGTCTCTTGTTTCCTTAGTAACCTTCCTCAATAAGCATTCATAGGAAAGTTTCTTATCAGAAGTGTTATAGAAAGGACTCCTGTGAAATTCACCAGACTGAGATTGACTTTTATGGCTCAGAGGATGTGGTAGGCAAAGTTCCTAATGGCCAGTGAAGTTCCTCTTTTGGAGAACACAAATCCAAAGTAAATTCTGCAAAATCTACCACTGTACTTATTCCTTCATCTAGAAAATGGGGTGCTTAATGGATAAATGCATGGAAAAGTCAGACTTCCACTGAAGTCAAAGGGCAATAGAAACCCTTTGCATTCTTTCTAATGACTTCAAGATGTGGAGCGAGTTTGGAAAGTTACAGATTCCTCTGGAGGGTAATATAAGTACAGGCTTTTTTTCCTATTTCTTTATAATAAAAATTGATGAAGAGGAACATGTAAAGTGTGGTTTCCCTTTAGGCAGAGTTCAGTGGAAGTAGCATTATACGTAGAAGAACTTTCAACTAAACTTAGAGAGAAACAGAGACTTTTAGGCCAATCATTTTCCTAAATGTCACTGATTTTGTGGGAGTAAGTAATAGCATCTTTCCTAGGCGTTTGTTACAGAACCACTTAAAGAGCTCTACTATTTGGGAGATATGCAAACCTCAAAAATAATCTAAGCTAATTAGAAAATATCTGTAGCTGACAAGAAGCTTTGTATCTCTGACATCAAACAGTGCCTGGAAGAGGTGTGTTGGTTTTCACCAGCATGAATACCAGCAGTGGCAGACATCTTCTTACCAAGAGAGTAAACTGATGGACATGCACAGCCTATGAAAAGATTGACATTGCTGAGACAGCGCTGGAGATTAATCCTTTACAGCTGTGGGATGTCAAGCAAAATTGAAATCCAACCATTGTGGAGCATGTTAAAATCAGTGGGTGTAAACAAATCTCTAAATTATTACTTTGGCCAAATGGAAAAACTTCCATTTACTGCCTGCTGGAGGAGGTTTAGTCAGTAACACTGAAGAGGGAAGGAAGATTGAAAATGAGGTATTTTTCATGTGCACTAAGGCCGCTATCCAAGAGTAGCATAAGAGAGGATAGTCACAGGCCAAATGGGTGACATGGTTCACCTCTTGGCCCCTGACTACAGGTAGCCAAAATAAATGACTGTACTTTGAAATAATTGCCTTTAGCAGCATGTGTTTACTGTCTTCTGTTATTACAATTGCTACCCTATAATGTACTTAGACAGCATTTAACTTGCTATGGTTTCAGACAATGACACAGGTTTAAGGCTTGGCTCCAAAATGCTGAAATTGTACACAGGTTTAAGGCTTGGCCCCAAAATGCTAAAATTGTATCTGCAAGAAAGGGTATGGATGAGAATTGTTGAAAGCTAGTATATGCTAATTCACAGAGGAGACTGATTATTAAAATTCTCCCTCCTTCTATCCTAGGTATTTTTCTTCTTTTTCTACTTGGAAAACTTTTAATCATCTCTAAAATCTCATGACACATACACACTCTCTCTGATGCTTTCCCTAGCTCCAGTAAACAGTTAGTTGCTGTATCTTTTGTTTTAATTACACCACTATCATCACATTTTATGAGGTTTCTGTTTGTGTATCTCTGTTCCCACCTTGAACCCTTCAGCACAGAAACCTTATCTTTAATGGAGTTCAATGTGGTTGTTAATAATGAGCTCTGCAAGGAGACTATTTATGCTCAAACCCTGATTTCACAGCTGTGTAACCTTGGATGCAATCCTTAACATAATCTGTAAGACGAGGAAAATGGAATATCCACTTCTTTGAATTACTGTAAGGATTAAACAAGATAATAAAATACAAAGTGCTTTGAAAAGCACCACACACCAGGCTCAGTTAAGTGTTTGCCATTATTTCATTTTTAATATCACCATTGTCTGGCTTAATATCAGGCATAGAGTAGACAGACTGTGCATAAAAAATAAGAAAAGTTCCATAACAAATAAATACACCTACAGTGTTTATTTTTTGCATATTTCTTTCTTAGTTCTTCAGATAGTTAGGATGAAATGAGGAGCACACATGATAAAAGCATGTGTCCGGGGACTGAGTGTGAATGCCCCCTTGTCCCAAATTGGAGTGTCTTCAATAAGCCTCCCCTTATTTTCTTAAAGTATTTTATAGGGAGTCAAAAGTATTTGTAAGCATGCTTATGCCCTCCAGAGTTTTTAAAAAAGAATTCAAGCAAGAAGAGGTGGATATGGTTGGCCAGGTTTCTATTAAATGACTTTCTTCAGAAGCACTTTGACAAAAGTAGGCACAGCCTGGAAAGCAGCAAAAAATCTGTTGTTTCTCATTTGCTGAAAATGCCATTAGCTGCCTCTTCTCGCCTTCTGCTCACGGACAGTTGGCTCTTGTTCCTGCTCTGACCCCTGTGCCCAGTCTGGCAGAGAATGCACCAGAAAATATTTCACCACATGCACAGGGAGTGGAAACTCACACAAGGAAGTTTGCAAGGAATGGAAATCTGTGCAAGGCAATCCCCTCGTCCTGAGAAGGACCCCATTTAGCAGGGGCGAACATCCATTAAACTCTAACGAAAACATACTCATGCATTCAGTAAATATGCAGCACCTACAAAGTGCTGGTGTTTTAGGTGCTAGGAATCCATTACTGAACCAGAGATGAAAACAAAAACTAAATGGATGTTAAACAAAATCAGTCTATTAGAAGGTAATGAGGTACTATTAAGAAAAAAGAAAGGGAGTCAGATGGTCCTGTAAGAAGGGGCAAGAGGTGTGCAGTTTTAAATGGAAAGATCAAGGAAGTCTCCAATAAGACATTGGAGACTGATCATGAGTAGGAGGCACTTATATCAGAGTTTTTGCAGTTTCGAAAATGCATTCTGCACTTTGGTGTAACTTATTTCATAAACGAGGGATACTCTTAAATATTTGCTTATTTAATAACTTTCTGAATACTGAGGGATATTTTCCTATTGCTTTTCCACTTCATAATTAAATATGAATTCCTTGGACAAAAACAAGGAATTGGAAAAGGAAAAGGAAAATAGAACTTAAGAGCTCAGTAAAAAATAAGTTTATTTTTTCTACCTTTTCAAAAATAATATGCAAGGCAAATCACAAAATGTGAAAGAACAAATTATTTTTATTTTTGGATTACTTAACAAACAAAAGGAAAAAAAAATCTCTGGTAGGTAGCTCAAATAAAAAAATCCTGAATTAAAAAGCTATCTAACTTTATCCAGCCACCATCCTAATGTTCTATCACAGATCATGCCTCTGTGCAAAAAGGCCTGATTTCTGAGAGTTTAAAAGAATCTTATGGTTTTAAGAAATGAATACACTGATCTCTTGTGAAGAATGAAAAAGCCCCAAAACTCAGCAGAGGCAACAATTCAAACTACCACAGGAAATGAAAAAGAGTGTGCATTTGGAACATACACAGAGTTTTTAAAAAAAGAAAAGGAAATTGATATAGATAACTCAATTTCCATTAGTGTTTCATAAATTTAAATTGCCTTGTGATCAACTGGGTGCTTGTATAAGCTACAAAGCGCTGGTGTGGTCCCAAGATGAGAATGTAAAAGTAGAACGAGAAAAATTAACATAGGAATCAATTACCCTGAAAATTCTGATCTCAGAGGTCCCTGGACAGAAAACAGTGCTCCCTGGACTGCCATAAAAAGAAACAGACAAAATATCCATATCCACTTCTATATAAAGAGATACTAATGCACTGTACACACAACTTGAGAATATATGCACATATTTTGATTAGAAGTGACTTTATAATGAACAATGCTCATGTGCATTAACTCATAATACTAACACTTTTTACTGGAGATTATCAAGAGGTCAGTGATAGCCAAAGGCACCTTTTCTCCCACCCCTTCAGTTTCCATGACTACGTATCCTTCCTAAACCACCCTGGCATCACTTAACTCACTTTCTTCCTCCTTGGGGAGGAATGACTTTTCTGATGGGTAAATTTAGGAAGGATAAATTTCCTGCTGTGCTCAATTTCTTTCCTGCTTTGCTCAATTTCTCCTCTTTGTCCTTCTGGGAGCAAATTGCCAAAGAAGCAGAATTCTCCTCTGCTTCCAAGCCTAAGTGTCAACTGGGCAGGACCGCTCTCCCCTACAGTGTGAACTGGGGATCCATCCTCGTCAGCATCACTCCTGACACCTAATTGCACACAGCAAATTTTGTGACTGTCAGCATCACTCCTGACTGAGAGGCTGAGTCTGCCTAACTGTGGACCTAACTTGCAGATTCTTGTGCTTCTTGCACCAAGCAAAGCCTCCCACCTGGCTTCCGTCATTAACAGATACCTTGTCTCCTCCTTGCCCATGTTTCTGTTTTAGTCCTTATTTGTACAGAACTGAGTAGGGGTAAAGGTGATGTTATTTGCTGGCTCTCTCTGAGGGACCCTGATAGTCAGAACAAGAGATGTTGTCAGGTATACATACAGACATTACAGTACTAACATTGGGCATGGATGGAAGCATTAAAACCAACAAGCCAGGTTTGTCTATCCCATTTACTTCAAAAACATATCTTAAATTTGTACTTATTTTATCATTTTGTTCATTTGAAAGTAAATTTAAAAAACATAAAAATGCACACCGTCAAATGACATGTTGCGGCGCTGAAAACTATGTGAAGAAAAATGTATAGATGAGCGATAACAGGATTTATAACTCAGTGACAATCTCAGCTTTATGACATTTAAATCGTGAAATCTCTAAAAGCCCTAAAGTGTTGTTCAACTCAGGTCTTATCCATTTCAGTTGGGCTTATCATAAAGTATAAACATCTAGTTAGAATATTTTGACAGAAGAATATTGGGGAGTCATTCAATTTCTCTAACCTTCACTTTGTCTGTAAAATGGGGATAAAAAAATTCTCCCTCTTAAGTTGTACAAAGGTGAAATGGGAGCACAATTTCCAAATAGGCCAGACATGGTGGCTCACATCTGTAATCCCAGCACTTTGGGAGGCGAGGCAGGCAGATCACTTGAGGTGAGGGGTTCGAGACCAGCCTGGCCAATATGATGAAACCCTGTCTTTACTAAAAATACTAAAAATACAAAAAAAAAAAAAAAAAAAAAGAGCTGGGCATGGTGACGCGCGCCTGTAGTCCCAGCTGCTGGGGAGGGTGAGGCATGAGAATTCCTTGAACCCGGGAGCCAGAGGTTGCAGTGAGCCGAAATTGCACCACTGCACTCCAGCCTGGGTGACTCAGTGAGACTCCATCTCAAAAAACAAAAAAAACAACAACAAAAAAGTATAAATAATAAAATAACACACTATTACAAATGATCATCCCTTTTGTGAACTATTATTATTCCTATTATATGAACACTTTTTTTTTTTTTTTTACTCAGGGAGTCATGTAACTCTGCTATATGTATTTCTTCAAGTTAAATAACAATGATTTATTAATAAACTCCTATATGCTCTTAGGAAAGGTGCTATGTGTACTACGGATTAAAAAAAGCAGTGCATGTTTCTCACATTCAAGAAGCTTTTATTCAAGAGAAGAGATGCAATAAACACAGTAGAAACTAAGTAAAAAGAAATTAGGAGAGTAGATTTTGTGCAGTAAAAGAGGAGGTTAAAAAATAAGAGGGCACTAGACATGATTTTAAGGATAACTGAGCTCAGATGGATGCAGGAGAGCAGGCTGGTGATTTCAGGGGAGGCAAAAAAGTGGGAAATATTAGACAAGAATGAGCATGGTGAGAGCGCTGGAGTAGAACGGAAAGTTGATTCTCTACTCTCTGTTTAATAGCTCATTGAGCTTTGTTCTATTTCATCAAGGTAAAAAAAAAAAAAAAAAAAAAAAAAAAAAAAAAAGACAGGTGCCAACCTCTCCACATGGTGTTTGGTTAGATGTGGCCAAAGTGTGGTTTTTAAAATGTATGTAAAGAACTCTATGAATTTCCAGCTTATTATACTCTAAGTATAAAAATAGCTGAATATCAATGATTATACACTACAAAAGAATTGCCATTTATGGGCTTTATTAATGTTCTAGAACCTGTAAGTATTTTACATACTTATTTATACATGTGAGGTCCTCAGCCCTTAAGACAACCCTGTGAAAACTGATTGCTGTTTTACATAGAGAAGCTTGAGTTTCAGGAAAATGGAATCACTCATGAGAGAACACAGAATGTGTAAATGGTGGAACAAGAATTCAAACCCACATCTGACTCACAGGCTTGCCCACAGTGCAGTCAACCCCTGACCATAGTATCCATCGATGGGGGTGGAAATTAGATTTTGACATGAAATTTAAAACATAGTTAAAGTTTGTGGTTCAAATATTTAATTATTCTGGGAGCATCACGGGTGCAATCCCTATTCTCTTTAGAGAAGAAAGATACTACTGTGGCAACATTCAAAGAAAGTGCACTTCAGCCTGAAGCTCAGCAAGATCATCTTTTTTGGGGGGGAGGTGGTAATTAACTGAGTACCCTGGCCTTCATCCACTTTTCTGATGATTTCCCCAGCTACTCAGGGTTAAGCTTCTGTCACAAAAATTATCCTGAGCCATTTGTTTAGCCTGTTTGATGTTCACTACATTTATTTTCCTTAGGCAGCAGCATTGTGAATGTTGACTATATTTAACATGCTTAGCTGTACCAGGGAAATAATCATCTCTGGCTTATTTAAAGTATCCATTTTTCTTAGCCTTTGAAGAAAATCTAGAGCTAATATGGAGTAATTGGTGATGAGATAGGACAGATCCAAGTGCAATTTCAAGGCTCCTAATTTTCACCTACAGAGTAAGATTTCTTTATTATGTTAGAAATTGTTTTGGAGAGACTTTTTCAATTAGGAGGCACATTAAACAAATATTGGCTAGTAGTGTACGGGTTCAGGAAGAGGGGTGAATCTCTTAGTTGCTTACTTTCTTTCAAGACAAACTTTAAATGATTCTATTTAACCAAAGAGAAGATGGAGAGAAGGCAACATAAGAATGTAATTAAGTTTAACTTTTAACCTTCTGCTTGGGATTTGCCTCTATTCTTTCCCACCATAGTCAAGTGTGAAGATAGTCCTCATCCATATTTAGAAGAAGCCTCAAAAAGAAGCAAAGGAAGGAAAGAATAAATAGAAGTATTCACTGTCTATCCTATATTCCTGCCAATATCTGGGAGTGGCCTCAAAATAATACCCTTTCTATCTCAGAGTCTATATTGCTTTTGATACACTAGCAGTATTTCTGTGGTTTTCATGTAACACATAACACAAGTCCATGACTGAAGACCATGGCACCATAAGGAAATCTCACCACTGACACCATTTGTAATGAAACAAATGGGTTTTCTAAGAGGAGGTAACTCATGGTATAACTGTCGTGGTACAAGGTCTCAAGCCAGCCCTTCCCACTTAAAAAATTTCCCTCCATTTCCAATCTTAGCAATTTTACAAAGAAACTGGCCAAGTTTCCTTAAATAATTATTCCAGGACTTAAGTTGTGCCCTAAAGAATAGACATATTCAGGTCTCTCTGGAGTGTGGAGAGTGAGAAGATTTGTTTTCATGGAAAAATTTCTTCACTCATTTTAGACAGCCATTGGCAAGAATAGTTCCTAGTATTGTAAAATGTGTGTATTTGAAATATATTAGCTAGGCAGGTCAACTCTGAACTTTACAAAGATTTTGCAACTATAGAATTTCTTTGCTGATTTTGTGTTTTTCCTTAAATATAGCCGTAAATGCTGAGCTATATGTTAGTTTTATTGTTGATGCATTGTAGAAGAGAGATACAATAGTACTGAGGCTAACTTACTATTTTGAGCTTTAAACTTTTATTCTAAAATCTCGTCTGTGCAATTCTTAATGAGGTACATTTTCAAAGAGAGCTTTAGCTATATAACCTCCGTTGTCATGAAGAAATGCATTTGGCTAATTTCCTCTGTGTCTCCTTGAAACTTTAAAATAACAGGAAAAAGTTAACTCTGACTTTTCACTCAAGTAATGTTTAGAAGTTTTTGCTAATTCCAACCTCAATGCACCAGAGATATTTAGGGATTGCTGAATATTGTGAAGATAGATGTAGGATTTGGATATTTGTTCAGGTGCCTCAGTCTTCTAATTATTTTGTCATTATGCATTTTCCCCTGTAACTTGTTTAAATTTGGAATCACATCACCAATTACTTCATTGCTGTCTGGTCTTCAATATTCTCTTGTTTATTCATTAGAGAATTTCTGTGACAGGCCATTAATAACTATGCATTTGCTGACATATAAAGTCACGTATCCTTAATTATGTTCAATTAAATGTCTGGGGAAAGTACTTGATTTTAAATGTACTATCCTGATCTTACTAATCCAGGTAGCTTAGAGTATGTCTTCACTTATCATAGAGATTTAGAAAATAAAAAAGAACACTTAGTACTACAAGTAAGATTAGCATAGAAAAAACTTGAGCTCTAACTTTAGAAGACTGTGGTTGATTCCAGTTCTACTGATTGCTAGTTCATAATGTAGTCAAGTTACTTAGCAAATTTGAAGAAATTTCCTTGTCTATAAAAATGGAAAATACCTATGGACTATCTCATGTGTAACAGAACTAAGCTTATTATAACTTACAAGAGATAAATATTCAAAATCAGCATAAAGAAAATTATGTTTTTGGCAACTCAATTCACAATGTTTGGGATTCTTCCTACCAATAGTTATGTATGAAGAAGTCACACTAAAGTAACCATTAGAAAATCTGGGTTACAATACTAGGCACTTTTAATGAGTGCTTACCATTTAATGAGTACTAGGTATGTGGCTTGTCTCAAAATTATTCTGTGTCTCAGAAGCACTCTGTGAAGTTGGTATTATGATGATTTTCATCTTATGGGCAGGAGAACTGAGGTTCAGAGAGGTTTGGTGATTTGCATAGGACCATAGCCAGCAGCATTTCTGGAAAAATTTGACCTGTCTATCTTCAAAGCTCAGTGTGTCCTAACCTTAGTACCATTCTGCTTCTACAACTAAGTTCTAGCATTAAGTCACAAAAGGACCCTGGGCAACTCATTACTTTATCATGACCTATATCTTGGGGAAGTTTGAATGAGCTTTCATGTCTTCTTGCTCAAAATGTGCATGATTATTGGTCTTAAACTTCATCACATGAACAAGATATCCCACACATTTACTTGAGATGAACATGGGCATGCCTCTTATGAAAGATATTACTCTCTCGACACAAGAAATGGAAGAACATTCCATGCTCATGGATAGGAAGAATCAATATCATGAAAATGGCCATACTGCCCAAGGTAATTTATAGATTCAATGCAATCCCCATCAAGCTACCAATGACTTTCTTCACAGAATTGGAAAAAACTACTTTAAAGTTCATATGGAACCCAAAAAGAGCCTGCACAGCCAAGACAATCCTAAGCAAAAAGAGCAAAGCTGGAGGCATTATGCTACCTGACTTCAAACTATAATACAAGGCTACAGTAACCAAAACAGCATGGTACTTGTATCAAAACACATATATAGACCAATGCAACAGAACAGAGGCCTCAGAAATAACACCACACATCTACAACCATCTGATCTTTGACAAACCTGACAAAAACAAGCAACAGGGAAGGGATTCCCTATTTCATAAATGGTGCTGGGAAAACTGGCTAGCCATATGTAGAAAGCTGAAACTGTATCTCTTCCTTACACCTTACACAAAAATTAACTCAAGATGGATTAAAGACTTAAATGTAAGTCCTAAAACCATAAAAAACCTACAAGAAAACCTAGGCAATACCATTCAGGACATAGGCATGAGCAAAGACTTCATGACTAACACACCAAAAGCAATGGAAACAAAAGCCACAATAGACAAATGGGATCTAATTAAACTGAAGAGTTTCTGTACAGCAAAAGAAACTATCATCAGAGTGAACAGGCAACCTACAGAATGGGAGAAAATTTTTGCAATCTACCCATCTGACAAAGGGCTAATATCCAGAATCTAGAAAGAACTTAAACAAATTGACAAGAAAAAAACAACCCCATCAAAAAGTGGTCAAAGGATATGAACAGACACTTCTCAAAAGAAGACATTTATGCAGCCAAAAGACACATGAAAAAATGCTCATCATCACTGGTCATCAGAGAAATGCAAATCAAAACCACAATGAGATACCATCTCACACCAGTTAGAATGGTGATCATTAAAAAGTCAGGAAACAACAGATGCTGGAGAGGATGTGGAGAAATAGGAACACTTTTACACTGTTGGTGGGAGTGTAAATTAGCTCAACCATTGTGGAAGACAATGTGGCAATTCCTCAAGGATCTAGAACTAGAAATACCATTTGACCCAACGATCCCATTACTGGGTATATACCAAAAGGATTATAAATCATGCTATTATAAAGACACATGCACACGTATGTTTATTGTAGCACTATTCACAATAGCAAAGACTTGGAACCAACCCAAATGTCCATCAATGATAGACTGGATTAAGAAAACGTGGCACATATACACCATGGAATACTATGCAGCCATAAAAAAGGATGAGTTCATGTCCTTTGCAGGGACATGGATGAGGCTGGAAACCATCATTCTCAGCAAACTATCACAAGGACAGAAAACCAAACACTACAAGTTCTCACTCATAGGTGGGAGTTGAACAATGAGAACACATGGACACAGGGTGGGGAACATCACACACCAGGGCCTGTCAAGGGGTGGGGGCCTGGGGGAGGGATAGTATTAGGATAAATATCTAATGTAAATGACGAGTTAATGGGTGCAGCAAACCAACATGGCACATGTATACCTATGTAACCAACCTGCACGTTGTGCACATGTACCCTAGAACTTAAAGTATAATAAAAAATAAAAATAAAAGTAAATAGAAATATTACTCTCTCTACTGCCTCCCTGCTATTTAAATTCATCTAAGTAAACTACATCTACTACTAAGTCCCAGGAAATATTTATTTGAATATGCATAGCAATAATTTTATGCATGCCAATTTTCCTCCTAAATACACAGACCCAGGAAATACTTCATCTGGTACAAAAATATGTTATTTTTTCTTTCCATGAATAATCTAATGTCTGCTCAGTACCAGGCTTGATGGTTAAAATGGATGTGATAATTGATAAAACTGTTAGCCCTTTTCATAAAGGGAGTGCATCTGGATTGACAACAAGAAAGAAGAACAGGAAAACTACTTTCGAGCTCCAGTGAGAATTTCATACTTACAGAAAATTAAAATTCCTAATATTAGTTTAAAAGCCATTAGCATTCCAGTCCTAAGACAAAGTTTCTTGGAATCACCAACAACCATTAACATTGAGCTTGCCAACATGTCATTAGGGCTCACCTTCCAAGTGAATCCTAATCAATAGCATGTCCTGACACTGCAGTGACCCAAACCCCTGGTTACTCCCCACATTACAGTGGGACAGGTAAATTTGTGTGTCCCTTTTGACATGCAAATTTGCCGTGTGTGTGTGTGTGTGTGTGTGTGTGTGTGTGTGTGTGTGAAGACCTGAAACAGTTCATTCTCTTGTCCTGTTAATTCTACTCTATGACTCCATCCTAAGAACATAATTCTAAATATATGTGGAACTTCACACACAGATAATTCATTACATAATTTTCCAAATACTAAAAAAAGGAATTACTTATCCTAAAATCAGGATTAGTAAACTATATTACACATATTTATAGACTATAATATAGGTATTAAAATATTTATGAAAAATCTGTAATCTAATGTAAAAATACTTGTGCTCTAATACTGAATTTAAATCTATATAAAATTTTATAGTAATACAATATTATGAAGTTTAAGGGATCGGATACACATGGAGAAAAAAACTGAAAATAAACAAATGAAAATATTATCAGCAGTTATTCTTTTTTTTTTTTTTTTGAGACAGAGTCTTGCTTTGTTCCCCAGGCTGGAGTGCAGTGGCGTGATCTCTGCTCACTGCAAGCTCTGCCTCCTGGGTTCACTCCACTCTCCTGCCTCAGCCTCCTGAGTAGCTGGGACTACAGGCGCCCGCCACCACGCCCGGCTAATTTTTTGTATTTTTAATAGAGACGGGGTTTCACCGTGTTAGCCAGGATGGTCTCGATCTCCTGACCTCGTGATCTACCCGCCTCGGCCTCCCAAAGTGCTGGGATTACAGGCGTGAGCCACTGCGCCCGGCCAGCGGTTATTCTTAGAATGGTGGGAATGGGGGTATTTTCTTCATGTTTCTTTCTTTTCTATTTATACATTTTCCTCAATGACTGTTTATTACCTTTGTAGTAGAAAATCATATACTTCCCCAACACTCAGGTTTTGTTTCCAATAATTTTCAGTGCTTTGATGTTTTCAAATTTAAATTTAGTTTTGTAATTTATGAATGCATGTATATATAAAGGCTTACAAATTGTGTTTGGTTATACCTCAACTCTATGGTTCTCAATGAGGGTTGGGGGAGTGATCTCACCTACCCTGCACCTGCTGGACATTTGGCAGTGCCTCGAAACACTTTTGCTTGTCACAACTCCCAGAAAGGTGCTATTGGCATTTAACTGGTAGAGACCAGGGATGCTGTCAATCATCCTATAGTGCAGAAAACAGCACACAACTCAAAGAATTATCCAGCCCCAAGTGTTCATAGTGCCAAGGTTGAGAATCCCTGCCTAAAACAAAATGTTTAAAAATTATTAATATATTAATTCAAGCCTGTTGTGCAAATTCTGAGTAGCCTATTGTATTACCAGAGCCTCTGAATAAACTTGCCTGTCCATGGTCTACCTGACAGTTCACTCACTCCCACAGGGCATTGAGGATGGAAAGATAAGTGCTCTACATATGTGGTGCTTGAAATTTAGCAAAAGAGAAAGACATAGACATCAAGAGTTTAATGCAGTTTGAAGTGCTATGAAATGGGCACTTGATCTAACTAGGTGGTTCAAAGGAGGCTTTCTGGAAAAAATACCTCCTAAGCTGAGCTTAAAGGATAAGAAGGAGTTAATCAGAATCATGTGAATGCCTGAGAGATGTGTTCTAGAAGGAGCAGCATTCATACTTCAAAGAAAGGCATGAAGATGAAACAGTTGAGGGTGTTTGGAAAACGATGGGGAGTTTGCCAGCACTAGAGCGTAAGATAGGCACAGAAGGGAGAAGGAGCCATAGAAGGTTCAGAGCCAGAGCCTCTTTTTTTCTGCCTGAGAAAGTCAAAGTATACTTCTCAGTATGGGCATGAGGTTAAGACAAGTATGTTGATTTAAAAGGCATGTTGATTTAAAAGGACAAGTATATTGCTTTAAAAGGACAATCTATTAAAGATGCAATTGAATAACCCACTAATACAGCCATACCTCAAAGATAATGTGGGTTCTGTTCCAGACCACTACAATAAAACGAATATCACAATCAAGCAAATCATACTTTTTTTGGTTTTCCTGTGAATATAAATGTTTATACAATACTGTAGTCTATTAAGTGTGCAATAGCATTATTTCTAAAAAACAATGTGCAAACTGTAATTTGAAAATACTTTACTGTTAAAAATTGCTAACAATCATTTGATTCTTCAGCAATCTTGCAAAAAGATTAGCAAGTATAGTATTTTTGCTGGTAGAACTGGCCTTAATGTTGTTGGCTGCTGACTGATCAAGGTGATAGTTGCTGAAGGTTGGAGTAATTGTGGCAATTTCTTAAAATAAGACAACGAAATTTGCCTCATTGATTGAACTCTTCCTTTCACAAGAGATTTCTCTTTAGCATGTGATGCTGTTGACAGCATTTTATCCATGGTAGAACTTCTTTCAAAATTAGACTCAATCCTCTCAAATCCTGCTGCTGCTTTCTCAAATAAGTTTATGCAGTATTCTAAATTCTTAGCTATCAATTGAATGATGTTCATAGCCTCTTCACCAGGAGTCAATTCCATCTCAAGAAACTGCTTTCTTTGCCCATCTAGAAGACACTACTCCTCACTTTTTCTACTTTGATCATGGGATTCCAGTAGTTCAGTTAAATATTCAGGCTCCACTTCTAATTCTAGTTATCTTGCTATTTCCATCACATTTGCAGTTAGTTCCTCTACTGAATTATTGAACCCCTCAAAATCACTCATGAGAGTTGAAGTCAACTTTTTCCAAACTCCTGTTAATGTTATTTTAACCTCCAGTAATGAATTGTGAAAGTTCTTAATGGCATATAGAATGGTGAATCCTTTCCAGAAGGTTTTCAATTTACTTTGTCTAGATCTATGACAGGAATCACTCTTTATAGCAGCTATAGCCTTACAAAATGTATTTCTTAAATAATAAGATATGAAATTCAAAATTACTCCTTGATGCAGGAGCTGCAGAACAGATGTTGCATTCAGAGGCATATTCAGAGGCATAAAAACAACATTAATCTCCTATACATCTCCATTAGAGCTCCTGGATGACCACGTGCATTGTCACTGAGCACTAATATTTTGAAAGGAATCTCTTTGTGAGCAGTAGGTCTCAAGGGTGGGTTTAAAACTTTCAGCAAACCATGCTGTAAACAGATGTGTTGTCATTCAGGCTTTGTTGTTCCACTTATAGAGCATAGGCAGAGTAGATTTAGTACAGTTTTTTTTTTTAAAGGTAGTGTGGACCCAAAGAGTGAGCAGCAGCAAGATTTATTGTGAAGAGCAAAGGAACAAAGCTTCCACAGCATGGAAGGGGACCCAAGAAGGTTGCCCAATTTAGTGTAATTTTTAAGTCAGACAAAAAGTTGACTTCAACTCTCATGAATCATTTTGAGGGGTTCAATAATTCAGTAGAAGAACTAACCACAAATGTGATGGAAATAGCAAGATAACTAGAATTAGAAGTGGAGCCAGAATATTTAACTGAACTACTACAATCTCATGATCAAACTAGAACAAATGAGGAGTAACTTCTTCTAGATGGGCAAAGAAAGTGGTTTCTTGAGATGGAATCGAATCCTGGTGAAGTCTAGGTTGGAATGGTAAATGACTACTGGCTTCAACTTAAAATCATCAGCTGTATTAGCTGCTAACAAGAGAGTCAGCATGTCCTCTGAAGCTTTAAAGCCAGACACTGACTTCTCCTCTCTAGCTATGAAACTTTTAGATAGCATCTTCTCCCAATAGAAGGTTGTTTCATCTACATTGAAAATCTGTTGTTTAGTGTAGTCACCTTAGCTAGACTTTCTAGGTAACTTGCTATAGCTACTCCAATAGCACTTGTTGCTTCACTTTGCACTCTTATGTTATGGAGATGACTTCTTTCCTTAAACCTCATGAGCCAACCTCTGCTAGCTTCAGACTTTTCTTCTGTAGCTTCCTTACCTCTCTCAGCCTTCACAGAGATGAAGAGAGTTAGGGCCTTGTTCTGGGTTAAGTTTTGAATAAAGGGAAGGTTGTGGCTGGTTTGATATTCTATTCAGATCCCTAAAACTCTCTCCATATCAGCAATAAGGCTGCTTTGCTTTCTTATTCTTCACGTGTTCAGTGAAGTAGCACTTTTCCTTTGATAACTATTTCTTTGTGTTCACAATTTGGCTAACTGGCACAAGAGACTTAGCTTTCAGCCAGTCTTGATTTTCAACATGCCTTCCTCACTAAGCTTAATACTTTCTAGCTTTTGATTTAAAGTGAGAGATGTATGACTCTTCCCTTTACTTGAACACCTAGAGGCCATTGTAGGATTATTAATTGGCCTAACTTCAATGTTGTTGTGTTTCAGGGAATAGGCTGGCCCTGTAGAGAAGGTGAGAGACTGGGGAATGGCCGGTCAGTGGAGCAGTCAGAACACACACAATATTTATAGATTAAGTTTGGAATCTTATATGGATGTGGTTCATGGTGCTCCTAATCTGAACTCGATTATTCCTGAGGTATATGGTATAAAAATTTCTCTAGTAATACCAAAGATCACTAGTCAAAGATCACTAAAACAGATATAATAATAATGAAAACGTTTGAAATACTGTAAAAATTTCCAAAATGTGATACAAAGACACAAAGTGAGCACATGCTGTTGGAAAAATGGCACCAAAAGGCCTGCTCAGCAGGGTTGCCACAAGCCTTCGCTTTGTAAAAAGCACATTATCTGCAAAGCACAACAATGTGAGTGAAAGAACACAAGGTATCTCTGTGTTATGCCTGTATCATTGAGCCTGGGTAACACACTCCATATAGCTCTGGATACCGTGAAAATACAGGGAAAATTCAAACTGTACTAAGGTAGAGTGTTCTCTCTTGTTCAGCTGGAGAGAAAATGAATGAACACAAATTAAGTACTTTGAGGGACAGTGTATCACGATTTATTATTAAGTGTGTTTGCTGTACCACGTACATCAGGAGTAATTGAATTCAGATTAGAAAGAAAGGGTAGTATTAAAGAGAGGGTGGGTTTCACTTAAAGCTGAAATGGGAAAGAAGGGTGGCATTTGTATAGGAGAAGGAGTTCTAGGAATAATATAAGCCAGGAGTTTGAAACTGAGATCAACATCAGGTGTTCTTGGAAATGCTGACGTAGGTTTTATCAATTGCCAGTGGTTCTCAAGGCTGCTTGATGCTGAGTGCTAAAAGTTTTGCTCAGATGCAGCTCAAAGATCACCTCTTTGAGTCCTTTCTGATGCTCTCCACTTTTTTTTTTCTGATATTTACACACTTTTATTTATACATATGCATAGGTCATCTATACATATGTCCATTTTTTTAATTATTGTTATACTTTAAGTTTTAGGGTACATGTGCACAATGTGCAGGTTAGTTACATATGTCTACATGTGCCATGCTGGTGTGCTGCACCCATTAACTCATCATTTAGCATTAGGTATATCTCCTAATGCTATTCCTCCCCCCTCCCCCCCACAACAACAGTCCCCAGATAGGATTGGTCAGTCTTTCTTTTATGTCCCTCTAAAATCTACATAGACGTGAGGCCCAGGCAATTTACTAAACTAATTTTTTGGTATGTTCATTTATATATAAACCCAGTGTAGCCAAAATTACATCTTTATGTTCTCAATGACTAGTACAGTTCTTGGTACACAGATCACACTCGAAAACCTTTCTTTCTTAGATGATTGAATACATGACTATGCTAATAATAGGTGTGATGACTATGCAAAGCAAAGACAGCAATGATGTTAACACTATAAATGATACCCAATATTTATTGAGCTCTGTGTGATAGGCACCGTGCTAAGGAGAATTTGAACAAGTATCATTTCATTTAAATTTCAAAATAATTCCATGAGGTAGCTATGACTAGTACTCAATTTTACAAATGAGAGAACTGAGGTTCAGGTGGTTATATCTTCACCAAAATCACAGCCAGTAAAAGGAAAAGCTGGAAATGAACTCTAGGTCTGTCTCACTTCAAAGACCATGATCTTATCCACTACTTATAGATCTTTTATTTTTAAGAGAGTGTAAACTTAAGCTGATTTTATTTTATTTTTTAACATTTGTTGATTGAATGTATGTGTCCTAGACTCAAAAGGCTCAATGTAGTGCCAACAGTCTGAATAGCAATGTAATTTTAAAAATTAAAATGGGTCTTTAACAAATCTATGAAATAAGAGTTTGCAAACTCAATAAAAAGAGTATATTATCAACTTTTCCAAGAGACAATAATACCGAAAATGAAAACCAGTATGACAGGGCACTCAGGCATTGACTCATTGTATGACAATACCAGGCAGATGGCTTAATTTATATAACAACTCAGTTGGTCCAGCAGAGTGAAGTTAGGGGAAAGGAAGTCATTTTATTGAAAAAACACATATGTGTTAATTCAAATCACTTGACAATTTGGCAGACAATTCCACCAACCCCCTAAAAAGAGACTAGACCCCCATCCCCTCAATAGCACAGAAGGGATAGAAAAATCTAGTTAAATTTCCAAAAAAACAATAAGTCATCAACCTGAGACCCCCTTCTCAATAGTTCCCTTTATTGCCAACTCTAGAACAAGGGCTGGCAAAATACAGTGGTAGGCCAAATCTAGTCTATTCTCAATTTTGGTATCATCTGCCAGCTAAATATTGTTTCACATGTAAAATAATGGTTAAAAAGGCAGACATTAAATAAATATAATGTGACATATGAAAATTGTATGGGATTCAAAGAACATCTACAATGTTTTATTAGAACATGGCCACACCTATCTGTCTGCGTATTATCCACGGCTGCTTTTGTGCTACAACGGAGTTGAGGAGTTGTGAAAGACTGCATGGCCCACAAAACCTAAAATGTTTACTACTGAAAAAGCTGGCTGGCCACTGCTTGAGAATCAAGCTCAGCAGGTGTCAGACAACTTGGCACAGAACACACTGCAGATACCACGGGTTTGGCCTTTCCAACTTATTACCTAACTCAATGGTTCTCAAAGTTTGGCCCCTGGACCAGCAGCATGATCCTCAAGTAAGAACCCATTAGAAATGTGAATTCTCAGACCCCAACCCCAGATTTACTGAATTAGAAACTCCATGGGTTGGGCCCAACAATCCGTGTCTAACAGGTCAGCTAGGTGATTCTGAAGCATTCTTCAGAGAACTGCTAGTCAAACTCAAGAAACTGGAACATGGCAACTGTTGTTTCAACACAATTACAAGAAAGGCACTTATTGGCTCCTATTTGTGGATGAAGAATAGAGATAGATATTCCACTTATATTTTAGTATTCCTACAATAATCTTCAAAGATTAGGATTATTAACCCCATTATATGGAAAAGGAAATTGAAGCTGGGAGGATTAAGTAACTTGTTCACAGTTAGTGAATTAGGACTTAAATCTGTCTGCTTTATAGCCTATACTCTTCCCTCTCGCCTTATTCTGCCTTCTCCCTTATTATGTGAGAGAAGCAGAAAAGTACCTGTGGGCCCCTGGAAGGAGCTGAGCTGGTTTATTAGTTAGGTCTTGGTGTTTTCTTGATGATTATAAACCATTTCACAGAATATGAACATTAGAAAACACCATTGTGGACCCATGGTTGATCAATATAACAACAAGAGCACTCTATAATCATGTTTGAACAGAAGCAAAAACATGAACTTTTTCTCTTTTTTTTGAGATGAAGTTTTGCTCTTGTTGCCTAGGCTGGAGTGCAGTGGCGTGATCTTGGCTCACTGTATCCTCCGCCTCCTGGGTTCAAGCGATTCTCTCACCTCAGCCTCCGGAGCAGCTGAGATTACAGGCATATACCACCACGCCTGGCTAATTTTGTATTTTTAGTAGAGATGAAGTTTCTCCATGTTGGTCAGGCTGGTCTCAAACCCCTGACCTCAGGTGATCCGCCCACCTCGGTCTCCCAAGGTGCTGGGATTATAGGCATGAGCCACTGCGCCTGGCCAAACATGAACTTTAAACCACAAAATAATCAAATATCTCCTATCCCAGCTAATATGAGTAACTGCTGCTTCTTTACGTATTGCAGCTTTTGTCTCTGTCTAGTCTTCACTACTTGCAGACACAAATTACCCAATCACAGCATGACTCTGGCTTCTTGACAGCTTCCTGTCCAGGTCAATGTCTTGCTCACTTAAACCTTCTCCAAATGCACCAAAATGAGCTCAAACCCTGTAATAAGTCCTAACACTCTCTGAGACATTCCCCATTTCTCTGCAGCATGTATTCTCTCTCTCTGCAATGAATAATAAATGAAAATTATTCAACCACAGGTGTGTTTCCTGATGATTTTTGGCTGGAGGGCATTCCCATTCCACTCCCCTCACTGCCCACTTAAAATTATAGCTCTGCTCTTGCAGACTGGGTGAGGCACAAGTTACCAAAGTAAGTAAAAACAATTAGAACTGGAAAATAATAGTCCCAAGACTAATCAGTATCAAGCACATTGCCAGGTCCAAGCAGAAACTTGGTATTTTAAATAATTAATGAAATTTTCAGTGCCAATCTGATTACAAAAATGATTTCAGGAAACTGCCTGTCTTTTAAAAATATAGTTCAAATTTCTGCTTTTAGTTTCTAGTCTCTACCTATCAAAGTTTTGGATCTCTCAACTCTTGAGATGTAAAACGTCACTTATCTATATGCAGCCTTCCCCAAAATCTTCTAGATGGCTCTTCTCTTTGAGTTTTCTAAAGGCCTTACCCCCTCTCACAATACTTTTTCATCTTGAATTAGTTATTCATGAGCTGTTTGGCCTTTAACCAATTTGGAAATTTCTTGAAGGCAGTAAAACACCTGACTATCCTCCCTTCCCTTCCACACAGTAATACATATTTGTTATATTTTGGCAATAAATCTAAACGTTTTTCCAGTTACAGAATTGAAAGTGTTGCTTTTCCATCAAACCAGAGCTCATATAAGCGGGGATTCTGCAACTCATTGTTGGTTATCTTAATTGAAATTATCTCCCTGGCTCAGGAGTTCTAACAAACAGATGTGTTTGGTGTGCAGGTATCTTCACTTTGCCAGGGGATTTTGATGTGAAATATTACTAACAGAAAAAAATATATATAACAAAAATCTTAATCAATGAATCAACAGTTTTTAGGCTACTATGGAAACCTGAAAGTGATACTGTAAGTTATTTATTATGTGGGATAAATAGATATGAACTGGCACTATTCCTGTATGAAAGCAAATGGCATTCAGGCCATAATTTTCTTCAGTAACTTCTATATACCAAGCACTGTGCTAAACAGCAAGGATAACTGTACAATTAAGGAGAAGGAGTAAAACAGTCAACTCCTCTCCTACTTTTTTTATCGCTGTTCCAGGAATTTCACATGGTGTATCATGGCCCTGTGCTTGCACATAGTGTTACCTCACCCAGCGTTTTACATACAGTACTTGCATAAGACCTACTCTTACATATCAATTTTATACACTTCTCTTCATCCATAAAAACCAGGATTAGAGGTCACCTCCACCACGGAGTCATCTCTGATTGCTTTCATCTCCTCTGCCTGGACTTAATTACCTTACATTCTTCTTGGATTTTCTTGTACTGGTCTATTTACCATGATGTATTATATTTTTCATTTGTTAGTATTCTTTTTCTTCTTATGCAACTGAGAATTTCTTGAAGGCAGCAACTATCTTTAATTGATCTCTATATTCTGGAGCCTAGCCTAGTGCCTGACATACTGTAGACAATCAATAAATATTTATTAAATGCAAGCCATGTGAAAACAAATGGCAAAGTACTGGTAATTATTAAAGTTAGATAATGAATATATGACAATTCATTACACTATTTTCTATACCTTGTTTTATGTGTAAAATTTTTCAAAATAAAAGTTTACAATAATTGAAGACCTTGTAAGATAGCGGATAAATCTATCCAAAGTTTTCAGTTCCTTCCAGTATACCTATAGCTATGATCTCTGTGTACTCCACATTTCTTTTTCTCATAAAAAAGATATTTAATAAAGCCAAACAAAGTTGCTCTGAAATAAAGTATAAATATATTGTTTCCAAAGAGCTTCATGTCATGGATATCATATTAAATAAGAACTTCTGGAAAAACTGGAAATGGACAGTTCTCCTAAGTATTTTATTAAGGAGGGAATTCTGTGGATTTTTGTCCTTCTAATCTCCCATCTGAATTGCTACAAAATCATAACTAGTATCTCTGCTTCCACTTTCTTATCTGTGAACTCATCTTCACCTACTCCCAGGCTGACCTACCTAAAACATGGATCTGTCCCACTTGCTCCCCCAAAGTTGAAGTCTTTGAGTCAATGGCTCTTCAATGGTTAGGGAATAAGTGTGCACTTCTAGTGTTGAACCCCAAGTAACTTGTCCAGCCACATATTTTAATGTTCTTAGACCCATGTGCTACAAGCCATATCCAATTCATGATCCTAATCCATGCAAGCCACCCACTGTCTGTGCTTAGAGTCACAGCTCAATTTCTTTGCTCAGCCTGGAATCTTCTTCCTGGATTTTCCAATTTGGGAAATCTTCTCCCACTCCAAGGTCCTGTATGACTAGTTTTTCTTCTCCATTAAACCTTCTCTGGAGTCCTTTCCAGAATGAACCTTTCCACCTGTGCTTCTACTGGCCATGGCTTGGGTCTATGCCCAGCATTATTTCCTGCTGTCTTGTTTAGTAAGTAGTCTCCTTTACTAGAATGTAAGCTTGTTGAGGGCACTTTAATGTTCATCTTGCACTTTCCCACCCTCTCAGTCAATACCCAACAGGGTACCCTGCACATGTGAGAATTCAATATGACAAGATTACAAGCTAAAGTATGAAATGATGAGCTTAATCTCATGAGTGTTCTTTCTCCTTCCACTTACTAATAAGTGGATATGTGCAAAATTTCAAATCCCTATATTAAAATCACATTGGTTGTTTTGATCTTCTTTACAAATTGCTTTTGAGTCCTAAGTCATGAATTTCAATTAAAACTTTTTTTAAAACAAGACTATCAAAATTGGAAACTAAAACAAATAACTGTTTCTCTTAACCCTTTTCTATCTGTGTCTAATTCTAGTCAACATTAGAGATGAAAATATTAAGGCAATACTGCTTTATCGCAACATTAATATGGGTCCTCTCATTCAAATAGACTCAGAAGTACTTTCTAATGTATTACACAGAAAATCATACTGGAGAAAATATTCCATGATGGTACCATTGAGGTATCACTGCTTCCTGAGGACAACATGTAAGCTCAATGCTGCCTAAAAGAAGCTCAAACTTCTACTCTGGGCCTTTTCACCTTCACTTCTCCACCATAAAAAAAAAATGGAGGCTAATTCTCTGGACTATTGTGGGTCATATTTTCTAGGTGGTGCAATCTTAGTGAAGAGTTTAGTAATTTGCATTGGGATAACCCTGTCAGCCTTTATTATTTGCAGCTAGAAAGAATGAAGGCTATGATAATCTAATTTTTTATGGTGGTTTGCACTTCAGCTGCTTTTTTCCTCAAACCTTTGCTTGGCTACTGATCAAAAAGTCCAGGTTCTGTTTCTGCTTAGACAATGTCATAGTCTAAAGAAACAGGCAGCAGGCCTAGGACAGAGGTGTCGCCTTCTCATTGGACTTCATCTTTGGACTCTGCTTGAAGTGGACATTCATCATGATTGAATGTAAGTCACATTTGGTCAAAATTCAGTGCAGATCTTAGAGGTTTGAAAGGGGCTGAGGAGACCACTTGGCTTGTTTTTGTCCTAATCTTGCCTCTAATCTATGACAAACGTCAGTGGTCTGGCTTAGCTCATTTATATCCCATGCTTGGGTCCCATTCCTGGATTGAGGTCACAGCCTTGTAGAAATTATATGCCCATTATATGATTTTCTTTTAAATGCATTTGCCGCAAATATTTCACATGGTATTAGCCAATTCAGGAAAAGACTCAAGAATTCCAGAAAATTCCTATGTGCATTTTCATTTATTCCCTTTCTCAACATTAAGGAAGATGTATAACAGTATGTTGTAGTAGGAAAAGTACTGTGTAGGATTCAGTAGTCTTTGGTTTTGATCCTGCTTCTGCTCCCGGTTACATTTGCCTTATGATAAGTCAGTTAACTTCACTGGATTGTAGTTGTCTCCTATGCAAAATAAGAGTTGGCCCAAACTAGTATTTCCTAACATGTATTTCAGAGGAAAAAGGGACTGACTCAACAAGTATATGTGGGTGTTCCCTCATGTATGGTCATAACCTGCATCCTTGTGTTTTAGCATGATCATGGATTCTACATTGAATTAAAAGTTTCTCCAGCTTACTGAACATTTCACATAATATCTATAAATATTTATCTACATCTCTATGTGTGTGTGTGTGTGTAGATATAGAAATATAGATTCAGATATGGATAGGAATATGATTTAGATATCTTTCCCAAGGAAGACTTTTCAGACCAACTCAAAATTTCTATGATTCTAGTTGGGGGGGTCAGGTTTACAACTCTAATTTTCATTTTGTTGAAACTCAAATTTGAAGTTTGAATCTGCAAACCTTCAATTTTAAGTGATATGAAACAGACCTTGAAGAATAAAAGCTGAATCGTTGCCAGGGGCCTTACAAAATCAAAAGAGGACTTTTGATTTTAAATTTCTACGTTATTAACATTGACAATATAAGAACTGTGCGCTATCCTCTTAATACTGTGAAAGTTGACTTCCTCAATACATTCATGGAGGTTGTCCTTTAGAACCCAACTCTGAAACCAAGTCAGCTCCAGTACAATGCACTAAAGTTGGGAGCTATGGCTCAACTAAGTCCAGAGAACAAAAACGTGGTGACAAAACAGAAGTAAATTATTCCGATCATAGAAATTGAAATTACTTGTACTGTATTAAGACACCAGCATTTAGTGCATTGAGGCAGAAATCTCAAGAGAATGCAAAATTGTGTAACATTGGAGAAGCCTGCTTATGCATTGATTTCCTTCAGGGGTTAAATAAAATTACTGGGAAATATAAGAAAAGGAAAAAGAACTAAATTCTGAGGCTTTAATCCCATTACAGTATTATTTGTATTGTGTCTAAGCAGAACTTATTGAGAATACTTTAAAGAAGATACGAAGATTACAAGAGAATATATGTTCTTATACTGTTTAAACAGTTAGAACCTAATGAATCTACTTGGTAGAATAAAAGGACTTTCTGAAGATAAGATACATTGACCATCATTAACATATTAACAGAAACAACCTGTATACTGGATCTTGTTTGGGATGATGTCATCATAGCTATCAGGTCTTAGCTCCTATAGTTAGAAAGATTACAGAAAGCATAGGCAAGTTTAAATATTTCCATCTCCCCACATTAAACACAATGTGAGAGGTAAATATTCATAACTTGGCAATAAAAGATCATATCCATATCTGGAAGAAATATTAGCAAGTATCTCACAGACGCCATTCTTTCACTTAGGAAGAAAGAAGAGCTTGCATGTAGAATTGATATCAAATGATTTAGGTTTAAATGATTCAAAGGGTATTATTTTAGTAAAAGGATTATTTCATAAACAATATGTGTGTGTTTGATACATACATATACATTCAAATAGTTAAAGCAAAGTTAATCAACTTTTTAAAACTCTCCAATCTTTGAATAACAAAATTCATTTTGGATAGCAAGAATAAAATTTATGTTAGATGGATCTAATTTTTATTGATAGCAACAGTCCTGTCTCGTGTGTATGAGTTCCCACTCAGGAGACACATGAGCACTGAGACTCACTGGGGAATGCAAATGAAATGCTTGCAAATCAAGTGTCCAAAGCACATTTTTGCTGAACACCCATTAACTCAATTTCATATCAAAAGCTTACCCATTTTATATCATAATAAACCACCTGGGTTCACCCCCACACCTCCTAACTAATGAGGCACACACAGATATTCTCTTCACAAACCAAGATACTATTTCATAGGATGAAATCACTAATGACATTAAGGTGTGGTAACCAACATGAACTTGACAACCAAATACCAACCCGTATTATCACCCCATAGGAGAGAGTCCTAACTCCCCACCTTAGAAAAATATTTAACCCACAAAATACTAAACCCAAGTAGATTTCAAATAGAAAGATAATGGTACAATATCCCTTCCCTTCTGATATCAAATATCTGGATAAACCAAAATGAACTGTCCAGCCACTAGGATGCTCTATGCCAAACATGCATATTTTAAAACTTTTACTTTGAGTATTAAGGCTTCTTAACTTCTGCAGCATCTGTATCTACTTCTAAACCAGACCTGCCCAACAGCACACACTGGAGCGACCACTTTACCTTCCGAAAAATCAATCAGTCCCAGCAAATGAAGCAGCTTCAGAGATGCACATATAATCACAACAATACCCACTGTTTGCAGGCCTTCGGACTCCCACTCCAGAGTCAACATCCTCTGAGCTGGCAGAGCATCCCAGCCTCCAGACCTCTTTGGAGTGGAGGGAGTTAATTACAGAATCGTAGCAACGTCAGGCTTGGAACAAAGACTTGCAAGGGGAAAAAGTGAGCAGCTCCTCGCAGATGCACCCTGCAAAGCCGGCGGACCCCCGGGGTGAGGACAGACCTGGGCTAAAGTCCAGCCTGTCATGCTGATCCTGGCATTTGGCTGGCGGGGCTCCCCACCCTCCGCTACCACAGCGCACGGACTTCTCCACTCTATGCTGCAGCCAGCGGGCGAGTACTTCGACTTCAGAGCCGCGAGGGAAACGTCTGTCGGAGAACGGGAGACTTTGCAGTGTCCGTGGCGAGAAGGGACACTCCTAGGAAACTTGCCCAGGAGAGCACCGCGCGCGTCCCTCGCTGAGGACGCGAGGCTGGGCAGATCTGTCGGCGCGCTAGTTTTCTGCCTGGGAAGCTTGCGAATGGCCCCTTTTTGCCAAAGCTGCTGCTCTCTCCTCCCAGAGCCTCCTCTGGGAGACAGCTCAGCCTCCTCTCTGAATGCTAGGAAATAATCAGTTCTGGTGGCTGGTGCCTACAGGCCCTTCTTGAAAGCCTCCGTGGAAGTCTATAAGCAGCTTTTCCAGGGAGAAAAGTGCACGAGCAAAGCTCCATGATTCAATGACTTTGTCAAACGAGAACACCTGAGCCTCCCCCGCCACTCCACTCCTTGCTCTGGTCTCCGCTGTCACGTTGGGTGCATTATCAGGGAGATTGATTTAGTCCTTATATTATATTTACAAACGTGGACGGAGGGCGTGGCGGAGCAGTACCCGGTAACAACTAAGATGTTCATAACTGCCCCCGTGGAAGGTGTGTACCACCTTCGTCCTTTAAAGTCTGGCCTCAGCCTTTCTCAAAGTTTCACAAACTTCCCTGATGATAAAAACAACCTGGGGTTGTTTGTTAAAGCCACGCTCATCAGAGGAGCCTGGAGTGTGTGTTATTAAGTAAGAAGCCCAGGTGACTCTTATCAACTGGGAAGTGTGGACAGCACCATAGCAAAGATGCCATGAGGTGTGCTAGTCCAAACCACTCCAAACAGACCCTGTGCTGTGCCAGGACCACACTGGCTGAATCATTTTGTTGGTTATCTCCAGTCTACTGAAGCCCAACCTAAAAATGGAGATGAAGAGAATCAACAGGGACTCTGCATGTGAACTGGAAATATAAGGGTTTGTGAGTAATATCTCAGACCCCCAGGGTCATTTGCAAGTTCTGCTTTTTTTTGCTATGTGATCTTGTGCAAGACACTCAACCACTCTAATAACAGGTCCTATTCTATGCAGTCAAGATCATAATACTTCATTTAAAGTTCTCCATTTAAAGAGAATTATGGGAATTAAATGTGATCACAATAATAGTTAACATGTACTAAGCATTTGCTATGTGCTCATCAATATTGTAGTGACTTTTCAACAATTTACTTATCCCTACATCTCTACGTGGTAGATAAGTTAATCTACCACATAAGTGGCAGATTATAAGTTAATTCTAATCATTTTAACTTTGTAGGTGAGGAAAACAAAGCATGAAGAGGTTAACTGACTTGCCAAGCAGTGGGCATAGTGACTGGAAGGCAACAGGCTTTCATTCATTCAGTCATTCATTAGCGTTTATTAAGCTGCTACTATGAGCTATAAATGGTAGATGAATGATCAAATGATGAATAATACTCAGCTCTGTCTTTTGGGGGCTTATAGTTTAATGAGGAGGCAGGCATGAAGTAAAATGTGACCAATAAATGCACCAACACTTGAACAGATGTCTGCGCGGTACAGTGGGAACACCAGGAGGGGAAGTCAACTCTAATTGGGAAAGGGTTTAGTGGTATCAGGAAGGAGACTTTATAGAGGCAGTAACCGTCCATAATGGTAACTTGAATCATTACCAGAAGTATTATAGTATATCATGCTCAAGTTTTGAGGTTGGTAGACCTGGGTACAATCCTAGCCTTACCCTTGCTTGCTCCATGACCTTGGAGAATCCACTCCGTCTCTGAATCTCAGTTTAAAATGGGAATGCTACTGCCCCCTTCTCATGGTTGATGTAAGAATTAACTAAGTCTGTGGGGGGTTGAGCCCAGTCCCTGGGGTCCCCTGCTCACATATGATAGTTGTGGGGTTATGACGGAAGTTCCAACTCTTTAGAGGCTCTGCAAGGTCTCCTTGGAAGAAACGACTTTGCTCTTCCCTGGTCCTGCCACCCCTGCTCCAAGGTCTAGTTTCAGTGTTTTTCCCATGAAGACCTGCCGATCATCTCAACCCACAGGGTGGTTTCTTTCCCTTGAGTCCTAGAAATAAGTTGGTCCTGCCAAAGGTGCTTTTCATTTTGAATGATATATTTATAAGAGATATCCTTGTATCCATCTGCCCAATCACCCATCTATCCAAACATTTTCTTCTCCATTATATCAGCAAGCCTGTGGAGGGGAAGCAGGTTTTAGTAATTAGTAGGAAAAAAATATTTTAGGTAACCATTTTCTGAAATTTCCACCAACGTTTAGCTACAGAAAGTCAAAAGTTAAAAAAAAATTACAGAAATTAATTAGGTCAAGTTAAATGTAAACATGTCTTTTAATCCTACATCATACCATATTGTAGTTGAAAACAACTAAAGTGCTGAGAGGGGGTCACATGGTTAGAAAACCCAGAATTCAATCATTGCTTTGTCTGGCTTCCAAATTCATGCTATTCCCTTTATTTCTATCAGCAGATTTCAGCAGATATTTGCCAATTGATCTCTTGGTTTAGAGAGTTGGTAAAGTATTTTAAAATTGCCACATCTCATTTTCCGGGAATGAAATTCCTATCCTTTTTGAAATTCACACAAAGTCCCATGAATATGATTTTGTTGGTTTCAGATAGAATTTCATTCTATCAGGACAATAGCGTTCTCTACTTAGAATCTGCCAGCTGATTGGAGGTCCAGCCCTTTCCTATATGCATTAGTTACACTTACCGCATGCTTTCTGAGCTCTGTCTGTCAGCTGTGGCTACCGGATCGAATCTGTTGGCTCCCAAGTATGCGGGGGCTCTTTCACATGCACCCCCAGCTGTGAGATTTTGTAAGGCGACAGCACCATAAGAGGAGTTTCCTGCTTCATCTAAAAAGTCTAGGGAAGCAGGGGACATCTGGGAAATGATGTTTATCTAGGGCCACTCTTGGAAAGAAGAGTTGCCTGCATAGCGTTTTGGGAGGCTTAAGTGGGAGGATAACTTGAACTCAGGAGTTTGAGACCAGTCTGGGGAACATAGTGAGACTACCTCTATTTTTAATATTTAAAAATTTAAAAAAGTAACTCCAGATCATGGCTCAACCATTTTATTGCAGTAATTTGCTAGCCCCAACCCAGTTTGTTATATTAAAACATCCTCGCTTTCTCCCTCATTCACTGGCTCACCCCTTTCTTTACATTGTAATGAATCATCCAGCAGAGGCCTGTCTTTCATACCAAAGGAAGGGAATACCAAAGGTACACTAATGGCTTGTACCCATTGATTCTAAGCCAGGCACCATATTATGTAGTTTACATGTATAAATTAGTTTCAGCTTGCCCCAAATCAATAGGTTAGGTGTTATCACTATTTCAAAGAAGAATAAAAACGAAGGTGCACTGGGATTAATTTATTTTCACAAAATTACATTCAACAAGGGACATAACCAGGATTTATACCTGATTTACTCCAAAAATAGTAGCTACCAACATTTATGGAGAACTTTTAAGTGTCAGGCACTACTCTAAAATATTTATAGATATTGGCCGGGAGCGGTGGCTCACGCTTGTAATCCCAGCACTTTGGTAGGCCGAGGCGGGTGGATCACGAGGTCAGGAGATTGAGACCATCCTGGCTAACATGGTGAAACCCCGTCTCTACTAAAAAATAAAAAAAAAATTAGCCGGGCGTGGTGGCGGGTGCCTGTAGTCCCAGCTACTCGGGAGGCTGAGGCAGGAGAATGGCGTGAACCCGGAGGCAGAGCTTGCAGTGAGCTGAGATCGCGCCGCTGCACTCCAGCCTGGGTGACACAGCGAGACTCCATCTCAAAAAAAAAAAAAAAATTATAGATATTAACTAATTTAATCCTTTCATAGTTCCCTGAAATAATTTGGTTTCAAGAAGAAAATTCAGGCTTTAAAAGATTAATCCACTTGCCTGAAGCCTCATAGATGGCACTTGGTAGAACTGGGATTTGAATGTGGGTATACTCGGTACCAGGTTCTGCCTACTTTATCATTCACCACCTCACTCTCAGGCCCCTCTGCACCATGTCGAATGGTCCTTTAACTGCGGCCCTTTAAGTGGTTGAGAGACTTCGAAAGGAAATTATTGACAGAAACTCTTAGGAAAGTAAAAACTCACTCCAAGGAGGTATGTCCAAATCAATTGACCAGTCTGTTAAAGAAAGAGGGTCAGTAGACTTTACATTTCCTTGCCCCAATCCATTGTGATCCTTTAAATAATCTCAAATGGGATGATTTATCTAAAACCTGAAATTGATCATTTTTTCTTGTTTGTTATAGCTTCAGTTTGAAATTTCACCAGGTGATAGTCTCAGTTAAGAAATAGTCTTCATACTGTTTGTTGACATTATAATAAATGCAAAAATAAGTGTAGCAAGATTGAGAAAAACGTTAAAATTAGCTATATTTACGATCTACCTGTTCTCTCTTCAAGTACATAGAATCACAATGTATACAGAAACTAGTTAAGTCAAATTTAAATGTAAGATTATTAGCCTATGAAGGGAATCAGAAAATGTTACTCTAAAATATGTCACTTTGGCATAAGGGTTATTTTCAATTGAAGGCAACTGAAATAGGAGACTCAGGAAAAACTCTCTACCTTCCCCCTCTCTGCCTCAAGGCAGTGGATAGATGTATAAATTTCTCTTTGTAAAGTATTCCCTTCCGCTCTCCTGTATGAGAAGGATGAAACAACTATAATCACTGGGCAGAAAGTTGGCACCAGTGGGATTTGTGTAAGAAACCTTACAAGTAAGCCTTATATTCCATTAGTTTCCCCTGTGTATTTTTCTTTCCACAATTTACCACCCTAGAAGCCCAAATCCTTTTTCCTTTGTCTTGTCACTTCACAATTTATCACCCTTTGTTAGGATGATTATATAAGCCCCCAATTCTAAGCACCCCTTTGAGTTACTCTTCATTGAGTTCTCACATGTATATGTGAACTGCACATGTAAATAAACTCTATTAATCCATCTTTCCCATCAATCTGTCCTTTGTCAGTTTAATTTTACAGGGTCTAATTACTAAACCTAAGAAGGAACAGAGAAAGTTTTTTCACCCCTACATCCATATTCATACAGTCTTTTAGAAATCATTTAAAGATAAAATAATATATTTTTTAAAAATTCGCAAACGCATAAAACGGAGGTATAGAGAGAAGAGTTGGCTTGTTTAAGGTCAGGGACTTGGAAGTGGACACAGGTGGCTTTGAATCCTCTAGCTTTTCATAATCCTTGACTTGCTTAGTATAGGAAAAATCAGGATGATACACTGAAAAGTTAAAAAGAAGCAAAGTTCTAGAAGGAAAATTTATTCTCTCAGTCAATAGGAGCTAAGAGAAGCAAGCCATCAGGATGGTTGGCATCATCCGGAAGGTTGCATTGAACAGAGAAACCTAATCTAGGTCATTGAAAATGAGTTTGGAGAGGAGCAGTGACTTCCCAGGAACATAAATGGGCACACGCAGAGACAGCATTGGCCAGGCACTGTGACTCATGCCTGTAATCCTAGCATTTTGGGAGGTTGAGGTGGGTAGATCGCTTGAGTTCACAAGTTCAAGACCAGCCTGGGCAACATGGAGAAACCCTATCTCTACAAAAATTACAAAAGTTAGCTGGGCATGGTGACATGGGCCTGTAGTCTCAGCTACCTGGGGAGCTGAGGTGGGAGGATTGCTTGAACCTGAGAGGCAGAGGCTGCCCATGCCACTGCACTCCAGCCTGGGCAACAGAATGAGACCCTGTCTCAAAAACAAAACAAAAGACAGCATTCACGACAGTGGTAATGCCAGATTGAGACCTCCAAGCCAGGAGAGAAAAATGAGATTGGATAGTTGGTGAAAGATGCCACTTAACATCAGGACTTGATGGGACAAGTAACAAAGACAAGGTCAGTGTATGACCCTTCATGTCTCTCCACATTGTAAGATTTTCTCACCAAAATGATGAAAGTTATTTACCCTCAGGTGCCCTCTACTCTACCCTCAACATCACCTCCACATTAAACTATATCAAGCCTTTCTATCTTGGGGTTTCTCAATTACTTTGAAAATTCCTAAATGTTCTCCAGATGAACTTTCTGCTCAAACATGATCAGACTCAAGCAGTTTCACTTAGCTGAAGGCTCATTCTGAAAGGTTAGTAAATGTGTCTTGAATGGACTTCTTTAAAATATGTATATGGATGTCCATTAAACTATTAAGCACTGCAGTCTTCTGTTTTGAATGCCCTATTGAATCCACAAGGTCGATTGGATTTTCAAATAGAAAGCTGAGGGAAAAAACCACCTTCCATCCTAAGACACTTCCAGCAATATTGCACTAATGTATCTTGAAAATAGTTCTCATGAATCTTATGATCAAAGCATGTATAGTATGTAATCTTCACATAAACAAATGAGTAGACTATTTGGAAGTCCAACCAGAAAACTTGCATCAGAATATAAGCTTTCCTTAGTAGGATTTATGACATTTTTGCCATAATTTCTTTTTCCCAGCCTTTGTGGCCTAACCTGAAGGAGTTTCTGGGTTTACCCATTTAATCCAGTATGAAATTTGTGCCTCTCCTGTCATATCCCTTTTGATGTAATCTCTCTATAATAAGTGTCTGTCACATCCCACCACACTGGGCTGGCTTTAAGGCAGTGATTCTCCAGGATAATAATGATCATTATCGCTTTTATATATTATAGTTTGTAGTACAATAATACTGAATTCCTACCACGTGACACACAGTGTGCTGTGTGCATTACATAAACTGTCTCATTGAGTTGTCGCAATATCTCAATAGAATAACTAATTATTAACCCCATTATATAGATCAGAATGCTGAGATGCAAAAGCTTAAGTAACTTGCCCAAAACTACAGTGTTAGCAGTTGAGGAGCTGGGACTTGACTTCAAGAATTCTCACTCAAGAGCCAGGGTTCTTACATCGGAGGGGAAGTATATGTCAAAGTCATCATTTTTGTTTTGTTTTATTTTATTTTTTACTGTGGCCCCATTAGATTTAAAATGCAAATGACCTTCAGAAAAGTAGGATGTGACCTTAACCTCATACTGAAGTGTAAATATTTAGTAACAAGTTCTTTCCTGGGAACAAGGTTAAGAGAGCAATGAAAACACAAATGAGATGAGGGAAGGAGCTCGGGATAGAGGTGAGAGGAAGGAGAAAAGATGAAGGGAAGGGAGAAGAGAGGAAGAAAAGGGAGAGGGAGAAATGAGAAAGAGAAGGAACAGGCAATCCTTTACTCCAGACACTGAGAAATCTAAGGATACATAGATGAATGGGGCCTGTGTTCTGTTTGAGAGATTCTCATAGATGGCCAAGGAGACGTGATCTAAAATGAATAAAAGAGGGCTCCAGGAAAGGGCCAATCAAGGGGCTATTTCTCCTTCAATTAATCCTACCTCCCTGGTCCACTAGTCTCTGGGTCTCTTATAACTAGAAATACAGAATATCTCATCAGCTTCATTTTCTCAGCCACAGCTTCAGATGACCTTGGAAATGGAACAAGTGGTTTTAAAAGTATGAGAAATGGCATCTCCATGGATGTTGTAGCCATGGCTGGGCCTTGGCCCTACTTCTAGGTCTGTTCTTAGGCCCTGTGATACCTTCCTGCTCATTTGGGCCAGGGCCTTCCTGCCATAGACATACCACTTCATCAGCTTGATCCTCCCAGTTCTTGGGCATTAGATTCCCAGACACTGACTTGGGTGTTCTCAGAGCTGTGTAAGCTCATTTCTTGCACCACAACAGTACTTGGGAAACAGAACCCAGCAGGCTTTGGCTTAAATGCTTTCCAATTCTGAAGAGAAACTGAATGAATATTTTTAGCATATTTTGTTGTATAAGAGTTGTAGAGACTGTGTTAGTCCGTTCTCATACTACTATGAAGAAATACTCGAGATTGGGTAATTTATGAAGGAAAGAGGTTTACTTGACTCACACTTCCTCATTTCTGGGGAAATTCCCATGGCCTCAGGAAATTTACAATTATGGCAGAGGGCAAAGGAGAAGCAGGCACTTTCTTCACAGGGTGGCAGGATGGAGTGGGTGCAAGCAGGGGAAATGTTGGACACTTATAAAACCATCACATTTCATGAGAACTCACTCACTATCATGAGAACAGCATGGGGGAAACCACTTCTATGATCCAATTAACTCCACCTGGTCCCGCCCTTGACATGTGGGGATTATGGAAATTATGGGGATTACAATTCAAGATGAGATTTTGGGTGGGAACACAGCCAAACCATATCAAGATTATACGGAAAGAATATTTCATATAGTTCCCAAAACTCTCCTCCCCAAATAATTCCATGTGCTTTCTTATGTCTCCCTCCCTTTCTCCCTCTCCCCCACCCCACATACAATTATCACCAGGATCATTTTCCTTATCTATGAGATTAGAATGGGTGAAGTCTCAATGACTTGGAAATCTCCTTTGCACCAACCTTAGAGCCCTGAACATTCTCAATGGATGATGAACAAAAAAAACACAGAGTAGGCCAAGCATGGTGGCTCATGCCTGTAATCCCAGCTCTTTGGGAGGCCAAGGCGGGTGGATCACCTGAGGTCAGTAGTTCAAGACCAGCCTGGCCAACATGGTGAAACCCTGCATCTACTAAAAATACAAAAATCAGCTGGGCGTGGTGGCAGGCACCTGTAATCCCAGCTACTCTGGAGGCTGAGGCAGGAGAATCGCTTGAACCTGGAGGGTGGAGGTTGCAGTTAGCCGAGATCGTGCCACTGCACTCCAGCACGGGCAACAGAGTGAGACTCTGTCTCAAAAAAAAAAAAAAGAGAGCACAGAAAAAATGTTTAGAGAATGCCTACTAGAATGCAGGGCATGGGGCATGGTAGGCCTTCACTCTCTAAGTGCTAGCTATCTGAGGTCGTGGCACAGGACTGGCAGCCAGATGTGTAGCCTGGGTTTTGGACCATTAGTCCAGTTCTCTTTTCACTGCAACAGGGTATGAAGATGTCTATATAATAGCTAAGTTACAAGCAAAAAGGGAATATGCACTATACAAGAGATTTCTTATAGTGAGAAGATCAGGAAAATCCCAAAGAAAGAGAACACATATAAACTGGCCATGAAGGCCAGGATTAATATGACCTGTGTCCATATTACTGTTCATGAATGCAAACTCTTGCTAGTGCTCCCTGAATCAGAAGCATCTATGAATAGCTTCCAAGATTCATTGTAACCCAGCAATCAGTGAAGCTAGGGGTCACATCCCAATGAATCACTTTGACAAAAGGGACTAAGCCTTCTTAAAAGAAGTAGAGGAAGAAGAAAAGTTTCCCCTACCTCAGCTTCAAACACAGAGGCCCAGAGAACTGGAAATGAAATCATTCTTCTGGGGATGAGTTTTCCTAGAACTCACAGTCAGTGTTGCAGCTTATCTGCCTGAGATTGCTTATTTTCTGTTATCGTACCCATTACTATAATGCTGAAATCAGTTTGTATTTGTTTCCCGTTGCTGCTATAGTAAATTACCACAAGCCTGGTGGCTAAAACTGACACAAATTTATTATGTCACGGTTCTGGAGATCAGAAGTTTGAAATGGTTCTCATTGGGCTTAAATCAAGGTGTTGGCAGGACCACGTTCCTATTGGAGGATCTAGGAGAGAATCAGTTTTCTTGCCTTTTCCAGCTTCTAGAGGCTGCCTGCTTATCTTGGCTTGTGGCCCCTTCCATTGTTAGTGCCAGCAATGACCAGTTGAGTCTTTCTCACATTCCATTGCTCTGACACTGACCCATCTACCTCCCTCTTTCCTTTATCCTTGTGATTACATTGGGCTCACCTAAATAATCCATGATACTATTCCTATTGTAGGGTCATCTGATGAGCAACCTTAATTTCATTTGCAATACTGATTACCTTGTGTCACATAACCCAAAACAACACAAATTTACTATTTCACAATTCCTGGGTTTAGGATATGGACATCTTTGGGGTTTTTATTCTGCCTACTATATAGATGTAATATATTAGTTATTTTTAACAGGAAACACTCTTTAAGAAGAAAAAAGATAACGTAAACTGAAGCTCATGAAGATAGAGTCCACTTTATTAGGAACAAACTAGTTGAGGTAAGTGCATGTGAGTGTGAGAATGAGTGTATGTGTTTTATTTTTAATGTACAGAAAAAGAACTTTGTCTTTGAGAAGGAAAGGGCAGCTTTAATTAGCATTCCTATTTCTGAACTAATTGTCACAGAGAAAGGACTCTGAGGAATGTACATTTCAAAATATTAAAAAGGGAACACTAAACAATTTAGAGTGTATAAACTAATGATCAGACAGAGGGACACTCTCCTTTCATTTTAGTGGTCAGAAACAATTAGGTGCAAGCCCAGACATGAACTAGGAGTTACAGGGATAGAACCCTACAGTACCCAGAACTGACATGTGTTCTTCCTGCAAAGAATTTCCTAGAGGATTACAAAAGAAAATAGAGGAGAAACTACTGCATAAGTAGAGAAAAGCCATTCGCATGTTATCAGTCCCATCAGCTAATTCAGCCTTCTTAGGATGGATAAAACCAAAAATGAACTAAACTCTTCAGCTACTGAATTTTTCATTTTTAGTTCAAGTGAGCAATGCTCTGAACATGAGAAAGCCATAGAGCATGACTTTCAAAGACATGGTAGCAATTAAACTCTAGGAAATGAGGGGCTTTATCCTTTGAAGATCCATAAGACACTTTCTCCTAACACTGCCTTTAAATGTGCTTGCATCTTATATATTTCAGTTAAAAATCAGCTGTAACCCCTTCTGAATGTCTACATTTATTCATGATTTTCCTGGAGTAAGTTTACCTATATTTACACTTTTACAGGCTTTCTCTCACTTGTTCTTTACAGTAGGCCATTTTAAAAATGAGAAAACTGAGACTAAAAAGGTTTGCATGATCTGAAATCAAAAATGGCTGCAAAACAGGGTTAAAAACAGGCATTCTGGCTCCATGCCAATTTTAGATTTTTTTTCTTTTCTAGTCTTATAGAGATCTTTTTCTTTGTTGGGTGCTGTGGGAAGTGCTTTATATCAGCGACTTATAAAATGGGGATAATAAAAGCACCTATCTCCCAGTGATGTCAGGGTCAATTAATGCGTTAATGTAGTTAAAGCATTCATTGCAGGCACAAAGCAAACACTCTGTTTCTAAAAGTAATTATTTTTTTAGTAGCCATCTCTGAGGTATTTCGATTATTATGCCCATTTGACAAATAAACTGTGATCCAGAATGGTTAAGACACTTGTTACAAAGCTGGTAAGTGAACCTGGAACTCAGTCCTGCTATGAGAACCCTTTCCCATTTGCACGAGCCACACTCACATTGCCTCTCTGGTTTCAAAGAACCACTCTCAGTCACTCAGCTAGTTCTTGGCTTCCAAACAAGGCAGAGCCTAAACTAACTGAGCTGTATTATTATACTTAATCCATTTGACAAGATCCTCAGATTTCGATGCCATCGCTCGGTAATCTCTTCTTTATTTGAGGACTTTGACCTTTGCATAATTTCCACCTCACTGCATTTGTGCAAAAAAACGTTAGCACTGGTTATGTACCATGCAAAATACGCAAGGGACTGTGGGGCATGAAGGGTGTGAAGTAGCTTACAGCCCAGAAGAAAAGGGAAGGAATGCATATAAATTGCTAAATCCAAGGAAAAACATTAGTGTCCATGAGAAAATGTGTTTAAAATGTGGTAGGATTTCAAGGGTAGGAGAGGAGTAAGAAAGTGGAAGGGTTGATGTTAATCGGGGAATGCTGCATGGAGTCTGAGCTTGACTATGAGTGGCAGCTCAATCATTCCTTTAATGAGTCAATTAACAACACTTGTGTCCGCTATATGCTAGAATATGCAAGACCCCAAATAAATCCAATCAACAAATCCCATTGGTTCCACCTCCAAAGTACATTCTGTATCTGACCAATTCTCACTAATCCTGCTAACATAGCCCTAGGCCCAAGCCACCATTCAGCAAACTCCTGTCTAATTTTTTTACTTTCACTCTCATACCCCTAAGGTCTATTTTTACACAGCAGCCAGATTAAAGAGCATATATTTCATATAATTTCCCTGCTTATAGCCCCTCAATAGCTGTCCATTATATTCGGGGTAACATTCAAACTCCTCGCTGTGTTTTGAGTACTCTTTGGTCTCAATTCAGACCAATTTAATCCTGTCCCACACCTCCTCATCACAGTTCTCTGCCCACATAGTCTTTCAATTCATTAAATAAACTAAGACTATCCCTGCCTCTGGTCTTTGTAATTTGTGATCCCCATGTGACATTCTTTACCCCAAGACTGTCCCCTTATTTCTTAGACTGTCTCCTTATTCTTTTCTCTTTCTTGCCACTCACTTCTAGGCTCAAACGCTGTGTTCTCAGAGAGGCCTTTCCTGACCACACTATCAGAAGGCTTCTGTGTTTTTCTCACTACTCCCTGGTTACTCTTGATCAAATTGCTGTTTTTTATTTAATTTTCTCCATAGCACTCACCAACCTCCCTGAACTTATTTTTGTAAAATGCCTCTTAGCACGTTCATTTCCTATCTCATCCCACTTGTGTAGATGCTCCTCACGTGCTCCTCATTCATTTCACTGTCTCCAGGAACTAGGAGAGAGGTTGTCAGTTACAGGCTTTCTATAATGATTTGTTGAATGAATGATGGCATAAGACAGGGTTCTTTCCTCATGCAGGCATTTGAATCTCATGAACTGCATCAGCAAAGTCATAATCAGAGACTGGCAAGTAACTTTATTAAGTAGTGCAATGGGTTCAAGAGAGAATTCATTAGACTAGGATGGGGGGAAACTATGAAGACCTGCAAATATCTATAAGACAGTGGAATGAGGAAGATTTAATGATCATTTCAGGTGGTTGACAGGCATGATTATGGCAGTGTCTGGTCTGTTTCATCTGGTAATAGTGCAAATAAAAGCAACCACAACCATGAAAGAAAAGAGAAAGGAAACAAGAGACAGGAAAACCAGTGAGTAGGCTATTGTAATGGTCTATGCCAGATGTCCTATCAGTGGGCAGAAATGGACTGGACACAGAAACCAGCAAAGCTGCAAAGCTGAACCCAGCAGAGCATGGTAGCCTATGTGAAGCAGAGGCTGAGGACAGGAGGTATCAAAGGTGATCTTAACTGATGGTGAAACATGTTGGACATATTCTTCAACATTTCACTGGCTCTGACTAGTGAAATAATTAAAAGGTATTGTAAGGACTCTGGGATAACTCATTAACACGAAGAAAGAACTGCACAACCAAGACTTAGGAAGGGCTGGGAAAGAGGACGCTGTGGGTGACCTGCAGCAGGAGCTTGCTGACCTCTACCTGAGAAGGCTGCCCTTAGCATGCTTCTCTCCGGGTGTTCTTGACTATGGCATCTACCCAACTCCCAATCTTCAAGTTTCAAACATCAATGAGGAAGATCCTGTATGTAGGTCAGACGAATGCTGTTGGATCAATCTGTTATTGTCTGGATCAATCTGTTATTGCCAAGTACAAAAGAGGACTAGGGACCCACTCCTAATGACTGGGGTCCTTTTAGGACAAAGAAACCTCTTGAAGGGCCAAACAGCTGCTTCAAGTCACCTCAGGTGAAACTGAAAACAGGAATGTGTAGAGAGGTGAAGATAATTGAATTTTTGATAAAGTTGTGTTTGAGAAACCATCAGGTAATCCAAGTAGAGCTGTTAAACTGGTAACTTAAAATGTGGAGCTATGCCTTGGGAAGAGGGCCAGAGTGAGAGAGAAGATAATCTGGGATTCATCCACATAAAGGAGATAATTGAAGTGACAGTAGTGAATGAGATATTCAGGGAAGAGAGACAGAAAGAGAAAAGAGCAAAGAATCAACCTTCCAGAAGCAAGGGGAGCCAACAGTGCCAGAGCAGGATTAGTAAGTGAGATGTAAGGAGACCCAAGAAAGCAATGTTTCATGGGAGTCAAGAGAGGAGACAGCTTCAGAGAGCCTGGATCATTGAGTTCACTGTAGAAGCCCTATCAATCTCAAGTGAAAGTTTGGCCCCAGCACCAATTAGCTTTAGGCGAGTGTGTGTACAGGGGGCATTTCTATGTGTGTGTACATGTCCAGAGGACTGAAGGGCAGGGGTGGAATATAAAAGATAATAGTTAAAAAGACTTCAACCATAACGTGATCTACAATAAAAGTCTGTAGCCACACTATTGATTACCTACAAGGGAAAACTTTCATAAGGCAACTAACTTTGCTTTTACATTATTTTGACAAGGTTCATGAATAGATAAGAGAAAGTAGATCTGAGGTCCATTGGTCTACTGAAGTCGTCTTCAAGTCTGAAAGAGTGAAGGGCTGAAATTTTAATTCACATCTCATTTCTTTTAATAGTCTGGCTTAAAAGTAAGAAAACACTTGCCTCTTCATCAGTGGCAGAAGATGAGGACAGGGTCATAGATCTGAATAAGGATAATAGCTCTTTGCAAAGAAGTACCCCAAATGGAGGATGACTCAATGTCTTGACACTAGTGAGAATAAATTGCACAGTCGGTACACTTAATTGTAAAGTTCTTATGCTTTTTTTATTCAATCCAAGACAATTCAACAAGTATTATTGAGCATCCAGTAAGTGCCCAACATTGATGCAGGAGCTGGGAATGTGATAGGTACAAATGAGCCAGCTCTTCTTTCTTGGAGCCTACAGTCAAATGGGAAATGCAGAAAAATAAAGAGGCAGTTATTAAATGTTGTAGTGAGAGCAAAGATGGTTCATCCTGGGAGCTCATTTCACAGACACTTAACTCACTCTTGATTCTAGGCATGTTTTCTGACAAAAAGACATCATCTGAGCAGAGCTCTTAAGTATGAGCAGGGTCAGACAAAGATAGGAAAAATCTGTTACTTATAGAGCAAACAGTAGTTTCAACAGCTTGGAACCTAGAGGGAGATCATACTTCATCTTAGACATAGGCAAGAGCTCAGTTTCCTGCGTGAGTGTGTTTGGGTAGAAATAACACAAAGTTGATGTATTAGACAGGAATAAATCATATTTCAATATACGGGGCTATTAACGTAAACAGGACACAGATCACGAAGGGTCTTTAGAGCACCCAAAAAGGAGGGTTTTTATTGTTGTGGTGGTGTTTTTATTTTTTTATTTTTTATCTTGAGAGCATGAGGGAGCCACTAAAAGGCTATAAACAGAGGCACAGAGCATCAAATGTGTCCTTCAGAATGATCATGGTGGTTGCCGTGTGGACAAGTGATTGGGGGTTTGGGGGAAGAGGGTGGCTGGTCTAAAGGTAAAGGGACTAATTAAGAGGCTGTTCCAGAAATTCAGGGACAGATGATTTAGGAATGTGGCAAACTGACTGGAGAGACTTGAATGGATGTGACAGATACAGATGTGATGAAATCTATAGATACTGAAAACCAGTGAACCACTAGGGCTGGAGAGGAAAAGAGTACAATATGATATCCAAGTTTTCAGAAAAAAAATACCATTTCTAGTTGAAAATTAAGAGGTTATTTGCAAAACTAATTACAGTATAAAAGACTAACAAAGTGTGCAAAGATCTGAAGCAAGAAGGAAACAGAATATGCACGTCGCAACTTAGAATTTTCTGGTAGAGGCAACTTAACCTTCCCAGAGTATTCATCTCCATGTTTGGGGCATCCAGCATTGCCAAGGAATGGCGGAAAAAAAAGAATTGAGAATATGTGCCATGTGAGTGTTTGTTCATGACCATTTAAAATCAGATGCTTCTGCAGCGTAGACCCTTCCTACGTCCCTTGTCTTAGAATGGTGAATTTTCCAGGTAGGCATACACCATCGATTCCAGCAGGTGCTAAGCAGAAGGATCTGCAGCTAACATGCAAATGATTAGCAAAAATTTGGCTAATTCTCAGTACCACTGCCAACTCCAGACCAAAACCACCATCCTCTCCTTCATGACTCCTCTAATAAGTCATCTCAGCTGCTGCCCTTGCCTCCCCATATTCTATTCTATAGAAAAAAAGATAGAGTAAATATTTTAAAGCATAGATCAAGTCATGTGACTCCTCTGCTCAAAACCTTCCAATAGCTCTTATTAAAAAAAGAAAAAAAAAAGTCACGGTGGCTCACGCCTGTAATCCCAACACTTTGGGAGGCCGAGGCAGGCAGATCACATGAGGTCAGGAGTTCGAGACCAGCCTGGCCAACATGGTGGAACCCTGTCTCTACTAAAAATACAAAAATTAGCCAGGTGTGGTGGCGCATGCCTGTAATCCCAGCTACTAGGGAGGCTGAGGCAGGAGAATCGCTTGAACCCGGGAGGTGGAGGTTGCAGTGAGCCAAGATTGAGCTGTTGCACTCCAGCCTGTGCGAAAAGAGCATAACTTCATCTCAAAAAAAAAAAAAAAAAGATAAAAGCCCATTTAAAATGGAGTATGTGCCTTTTATGATAACTCTTTGATTTTTTGTCTCACTACACACCCCTTACTCACTCCAGCTACAGTGGTCTCCACTATGTGCCTTGATCATACAGACACGCTTCTATCTCAGGGATTTTGCACTTGCAGTTTCCTCTTCCTAGACCTTAGTAAGTCCAGCAGTTACCTTCTCCCAAATTACATGCTTCCACTCCCAATTCTTCCTCACCTCTTCCAAACCCTTTTATACTTTTTAGCAATTACCACTATCATATAAACTACACATTGTTTTTATTTATCTTGTTTTTCTCACTAGGCTCTAAACACTATTAGGCAGAATTTTTACCAGCTTTATTCATGATTCCCAGCACTGAGAACAGATTTGACCTGTAGTAGGAGGTTGATAATGAGTTAATGAATGTTGCTGAAATATCTACCGAAAGCAACAAACATTTACCTTCATGAGTACACATGGTTTCCCCTTAATTAACATACATAGATACAATACATCACCCTTAAATATTTTGTATTGTTATGTTAATAGAGAAAAAAGTTCAATTTCCCTTTGGGAGAAAACACTATGAAATTGCTTCATTAATTGCTTATGAAGAAACTGAAAATGTAATAAGTAACTAAAGTTCTAAAAAAATTTGAGTGACGGCAAAACTCCTTTAACCTGCCCTCCAAGTGGGTCCTGAAATGGAAAGCTCTTAACGTTTATTTGGGTGGTAAGATGGATTTGGCCAGTTCATTTTGGATTTGAACTGGGTGAGGCTGAATTGCCCTGCATAATAGAGGAAGATGGGATTTGAAGTGGCCTACCTCCTCCTGTTTCCTGGGTGGAGCTGACTTGGTTCTGTGGATGAAAAAAGGGATGAAAATGAAGAAACAGGAACCAGAGAATGCACTCTCCTTAAGCAACGACAACAGTAATTTATTGAGTGCCTACTCTGTTAAAGATATGGTAGCAGGGTCCTCACATATATTATCCCACTTAACTGTCACAAGGACTCTGTTAGGTGTATATTATCTGCACTTAGCAGATAAGGAAATTGAGAGAAGTTCAAAGTGCTTTCGTTTTTGCACACAATTTATTGGTGCTGGGATTGAATCTAATCTGACTGCTGTAAGACCCTCTTTCTCCACGAAATGATGTTTATTTGTTCTTGGAAACTCTCTTTCCTTCTCACCACAAAGTAGAAGGCATTTTTCTTCAGAAATAACTTTAGGAATAATAATTTTGTTTCCAGGTAAGTTCATTAAAACCCTTTGTAATGTATAATACAGTTGAAAGACCAACATTGTTTCTATGGAAATGTGAGCGGGGAGCTTTAAACTGCAGACTTAACAAATGAACTTTGGGAATATAGTCTGTTTCTCTCTTCTTAGAGGAAATAAATAGGCAGCACTGTTCAATTACTCAAACTCATCCTGTGTTTCATCTTTCCAGATAGCATTTAGCCTTGCTTTATTTTTTCCCACCATTGAAGTACAAAAGCCGCCTGGTTTTTCACTGCACAAAGTAAATGATGAGCCCGGAGCCAATTTCTCATCTCAGACACTGCAGTTTTCAATGTGCATTCTGAAAGCTTTGAATATGACTATAAACACATCAACCAAAACAAACTGTAATTTTTATAAAATAAGCCTCAGAGTATGTTTTGCTGAAACTTAACACCTTTTGTCTAAGGGAAAAAGCAGAAAAGGCAGTAAGAGCAGAACACTCGTACTCCATTCACTGGCAGTGCTGAATCCCATATAAAATCTGGTAGGGCATAATCAAGACATATGGCCTCATCTTTCTTTGCCACTTCCCAAGAGTGAGGTGTTTAAGAAAGCTGAGAACTCTTCCTGGCCAATTCAGAACGGGGTTGTCTGCAGCAATGCTGTTTGAAGTGTGGCATCAGCAATACGTGGGAGAATGTTAAAAATGCAAATTCTCGGGCCCGCCCCAGACCTACTCAATCAGAATCTCTGGGGTGGGTGCAGCAATCTGTTTTACAAGTACTCTGGATGATTGCGATGCAAGCTCAAGTTTGGGAAGCATAAACTAAAGGGAATGAATTCCACCTGAACCCAGAACAATGGGATTCAAGTCACTGGAACATCAATTGACAGAGAATTATTTTGAGATAAGTCCTTTAACGTCTCTGGCTTCTGTGTTTCTTATCTATAAAATAAAGAAATTGAACCATTTTAATCCTGGATCGCATCTTAACCTATTATCAGAGCATATCATGGTTACCTGACCCTGGTATAAACATCCCTCAGATAATGAAAGATTTGAGTATCATTTTCTGACTGCTCTTATTTCTTCTAGCTAGCATCATAATGACAATCACAGCAACAACATCATGGGAGACCCTCCTGTGTTCGTGTACCATTTCCCAAGTTTAATACGTTTGATCTGCTGATGTCCTCTAGTGGTAATATCTCCAGTTTAGTACTGAGGAAACAGAGCTTATGTCACTTCCTGAAGGTCACAAAGAAAGGAAATTACAGGGCTGAAATTTGAACTCAGGTCTGATTTCAAAATCTGCTCCTCCCTTTCTACCAAAGTCTATCTTCCTGGAACTGGTAACTTTCATTAATGAAAGGAAGAAAACAAAACAAAACAACACAATCCATAAGGTGGGGCTAAGCAGACCTCATTTCTGTGAACAGTGTGATTCCTTGAAGTACGTAAAGCAATTACTTTGAATACATTTAACACACGTATTGATTTCATATAAAAGCCACTTTACCTAAGAGTGATCAATAAACAACAAAGCTTGCTTGTAGTTGTACTAAACTGCTGATTTATTGACAACTCTGAGATATTTTGTCCCTGGTGAAAAGACACAAAAAATAGAAACTGGAGAGAACTTTGGAAAGCTTCTACCTTAAAGAGGTTACCATAGGCAAAAGGAAATTTAGAACTAGAGAAGTCTAGCAATTTATTTAAGGTCACACAGCTGGTTAGTGGCAGAAATATGGTCAGAATGTATCTTACTGCTCATCTGAGTTGCTGTTATTGCTTTTATTCATTTATTAAATGAAACTGGATATTGTTTCAGAGGAAGCTTATAAAGAAGTGTGGTAGTGCAGATTCTTCAATGAAAAGCCAGAATTACTCACACCAATAAAGTTAAGATGCTAATTCTGGGCAGAGGCAACAGCCTAAAGCAAAGATATGGGGGGTCTGGAATCACATGCTGTGTTTGGGGAATGATTAAAAATTCCATATTACTAAAAAATGAATAAGTACAAATCAGCAAGCATTTGGAAATGAGCCTGAGAGGTATGGAGTATTGAGGTTATGAAGGACTGAGTATGTCATCCCAAGGCATTTGATGTTCATAAGACGTTGCTAAAGAATTGATGCAGGAGAATGGCATGAATCGATTTGTATTTTAGCTTGCTTTGGCTATAGTATGGATTTAAGGGGTGAGGAAAGGAGGAAGATACAGCATCCAAGACTAAAAAAGCGAGATTAGTTGAGCTTATAATATTCCAGGCAGCAAATGGTAAAGTCTGTGCAATGTCAATTTTACAAGCAATGAAGTAGAAGAGGAAGACTCAAAAGATTTTTTGAGAGGTAAAATGACCACAACTCAGTGCTCGATTCAATGAGAAAGGAGAGAGGATATGGGCGACTCCCAAATTTTTAACTTGGACAACTGATGGATGGTGATGAGATAGGGAGACCAAAGAGGAACACATTGGGCCAAGTGGAAATAGTAAAACTAGTATTGAGTTCACTGTATCCCTGCACCATCGCTGTCAAGATATCCTGGAGACACAGTCCACACAGAGGTGATGGTCCATACCATTGCCATGTGTGAGACTCCCCAAGGCAAAAGAGTAACACAGTCAAGGTGAGAGTCCTGGAGAATGTTACAGAAGAGGAGGCGCCTACAACAATTACTGTGGGAGAGAACAAAGGAGTTGGAAGCAGAGAGGGAAAGCCTTGTGTCAAAAGCCAAAAATAATTTTCTTTTTCACACTTCATGAATTATAATTACCTTCAAATGCATACAGTTCCATGGAAGTTAAAAGTGACTTCATTTTTGCAATATGGGTGTCCCTGGTACAGAAGATCAGTAAGGATGGGAACGCAATCACATGGAGACATTAGCTGCAGAATTGAAATAGGTGTGTTTCTGTTTTACGGGATTAAAAAATGTTAAAGGGGAGAGGACAGGACGTAGGAATAGAGTGGTGCAAGCATGACATATAAACATATTGAAGAGCAAGCAGAGAGGAAGAAGTGAATGTAGAGAGAGAGGAGACAAGTGATGGAACTTCTCTGAATGTGGAGGGACTAATAAGGTATTATTTGGCTTTGGTTTAGAAAAACTTAAACTCATGTGAATAGCAAAAGTATAGACCTTTTCATATAAAATATTGTACTATTATGGGAATTAATGCTTATATAACAGCCAGAGGTTCCTTGTAAAAACAAACAAACAAACAAAAACCCAATAAAAACAGGGGTTCCCAGATTATAATGTTAGCTGCAGATCAGATGTTTGGAAAGTCCACGAGTTTCCCCTGACATCCACCTGGTCACATGGAGTGGCTCAGTACACAGGCAGAGCTGGCCACGTGTTTTCCCTGCTTTGGTAAGCCAGTTACCTGCTTCTCAAATAATCAGGAGAATATAATCTTTGGCAGTGTGGGTATCATGCAGATAAAACTAACAAGTAATCATTGGGGTCTTCTCACTTTTTCCCACTTATTGAAGTGTTTTCTGAATAAATACCAAAAAGCCTAATCATAGAAAGCTTTAATTGGCTCAACTCTAATTAATATACAGTCGATTAAGATAATTTGTATTTCATATTTATTTATCAAGTGAACTCCCTTAAAACACAGTATCTACCATTTTTTTCTACATATAACCTGTCTGAGAACTCAGACCAAATGAGTTCCCAAATTATGCTGGAAAGTAGGACAAGTTTGATGAATTTCACTATAAATATGGTTTGGCACAACTTTATTTGAAAACAGAATGATAGAATTTAAGAGGCCTCATATCCAGAATGCTTGCATAGTTTGAATGCAGAGTGACTTTGGTTATAGTGAAGGGGGAAGGACAGGCCCTGAGTTAGGTGTCTCAAATACATTCTTATTTAACTACAGCAGCATCTCTATCAGAGAGTATTACGCAATTACTTTTATCCTAAAACATATTCTTTCCCCTGACATTTGCATTTTTTCTGAAATTTGCATGCAAACCTCGGTTGATCTACTCATTAAAAATAATGTTTATCCTTCCCACCTCATGCCCTTAAAAGTATTTATGTCAATAGGAGAGCAATAGAGAGCCTTAAAGTGAAGGCGATTGAGGCATAGAGAGACTATGCATCTCAACAAGGTACACAAGCCAGAATTAGTAGAGCCAGAATTTGAACTCAGGTCTATCTAACTTGAAAGCTGGTCAAGAGCAAATCTTTGCTATGTAGATGAAGGCACTATGCTGGGTCCTGATAAGACAGCACCTGCCCTTAAGAAACCTGCATGCAGAAGAGGAAATGGACACTAAAGAATAAACAAGTAGACAAGAGAAATTCAGATGCTCCATAAATTCTACAAAGGAAACAAAACAGGGTAAGGTAATAGAGACAGATTGGGGAGTTGCTTCTTGCTGGCCTCTTCCAAGAGGTAACATTTGAATTTTTTCCCATTCTTGTAAAATTGGGCCACAGCACATACCATGTAAAAGAAGAGGACTTGCATAAGCCGTAAGATAGAAAGAAACTTGCTTTTGACCAACTGTAAATCAGACATTGCCACTCCTCATTGTAAGCTCTAGGTGTCTCTTTTTAAGGTACCATAATCTACTGGGGAAAAAAGATAAGCCAAATTATATATGATGTTGTTATACATCAAGAGCTATGATGGAGATGTGTTCAAGATTCTACAGAAGCATGGAAGAATGGAAATTTGCTGTCGGTAGAATGAGTGTTTCAGAAGTAAAGATGGGAGTTAAGTTGGTCTTGAAGAAATAGGATTTTGCCCAGGACATGGGGCAGGGAATGGGTAAGTGCATGCTGTGTCTGGGAGATGTGTCTGTGTCATGTGACACAGCATGGAGGTCTGATGAAGGATGGCATTGGCAGTTGTACTGTCATGGTGGGCCTAACTTGGGGTTCAGAATGGGGCGTGACAGGGGATGTTCTGAACAAGACATAGCACCTGGAAATAATTCAGCTTGGCAAGGTCTCACAACAAATTCTTCTCTCTGTTCTTGAGGACAAATGTCACTGAAAATATTTCAAGTGAATTTCCTGGCAGTGCCTGGCTGACTTTCCAAGGTCTCTTGCTGAATAATGTAGAGGGAACACTGTTTGAGTCAGTGGTTCTCAGCAGAACCACCAGTAGAACTTAAAATAATATGAACACAAATTTAAAACTTTTAAAAAATACCCTCGAATAATTAAAATCAGCAGGTCTGGGAATGGGGTTTGCACACTGGTGATTTTTAAAGATCTTCAAGTGAATGTAATAGGCATCCAGTGTTGAAAGGCACTATTTCTAGAAGACTTGGAAGGGAAACCGAGTTTTCCTGAAGGCCTGAGACACCGTATATGGCAGAACCTGTACAGAAAGAAGTCATCCAAGAAAAGACAAGGAACTGACAGGGATTGATCTTAGGACTGGCAGTGTCCATGTTCCAGGGTTTAGAAAAAGTCATTTTTTAAATTGTTATGTTTACATAGTAGATGTATATATTTATGGAGTATATGGGATATTTAGATAGACTATTGTCACCCTGTCATGCTTTCAAAAACTAGATCATATTCATTCTTTCCAAGTTTTTTTGTATCCGTTAAACCATCTCTACTCTGCCTCCCACCCACCCAGCAACTTCCCTTCCCAGCCTCTGGTAGCCATCTTTTTACTTTAGAGAAAGTCATTCTGAAAGCGAAGCAAGTGAAAGAAATGTAATCTTTAGGCAACCAAGCTCTGAAGTCTAATGGTGAGTTCCGAATTTAATGGCGCTCTGAATACTCCTCAGTAATTATCTCAGAAGAAAACAATGGCGCCAAAGGGAAGCCCTGATTTTGAACAGTCCCAGGTGACAGTAAATGAGAAGTAATCTGACTAAGAAAACAATTGAGAGTCATCCCTTGACTTTCTTTTCCAGAATGATACCTGAAGCACACTTGTTTACTTTGTAAACCTTAGTTAAACAAACTTACCCTTCCAAGACACTGGGGGTTTGCCAGAGAGCAGTTAGTTTAATTGGAGCTCATCTGTTTTTGTTCCTAATGAGCCTCCCATTTCATAGCCTGCTCCTACTTTGAAATAAAATGTCCCCCCTGTCTGGGATGATTAAAAACCTGGTTAAGCATACAATATACAGTAGCTGCCGAAATGTTTCCACCAGGCAATACTGCTAAGAACTGATACGTGCAGGCAGGATTAGAAGAGAGAAATCTGTTGGTTTTTCCAGCTCAAAAACAAACAAGCAAACAAATCATATCCAATTATCTGAGTTATATTTTATTAAAGAATCCACCGGAGAACTGCATTCACTTCTCAAGATTTGCTACTAAACTGTCTCCTCATTCTGTCTTTTAAACATTCCTCCACTCTTTTTGTTCTCTAGTTGCTTTGTAATTTAGAAAGTGTGATAAACAATTTTGGGGAGCCATTAAGTTTTACCAGTGTTTCTGTCTGAAATTAGGCTACTATGTTTGCCAAAGAGCTGCTCTATGCTATAAAATCTTTATTAAAAATACAATTATTTACAAAATTATTAATACTTATGGATTAGAATAAATGTGACTTCATCTTGCAGCTATGGGCATTTTCTTTTTGGTTTTTTTTTTTGAGACGGGGTCTCGCTCTGTCGCCCAGGCTGGAGTGCAGTGGCGCGATCGCAGCTCATTGCAAGCTCCGCCCCCCGGGTTCACGCCATTCTCCTGCCTCAGCCTCCCGAATAGCTGGGACTACAGGCACCCGCCACCACGCCCGGCTAATTTTTTGTATTTTTAGTAGAGACGGGGTTTCACCGTGTTAGCCAGGATGGTCTCGATCTCCTGACCTTGTGATCCTCCCGCCTCGGCCTCCCAAAGCGCTGGGATTACAGGCGTGAGCCACCATGCACAGCTGGGATTTTCTTTTTAAGAAACTGTAAGGTGCTAATCATTGGGTATTTCATTAGGAGACACATTTAAAAAATCTAATTATCCAAGCACTTTTTTCTTAGACTCCCACATCCCTTTCACCCTTCCCCAAATTCAGGATCACAGGATTTCTTCTGTCTGCCTTACATATTTTGCAAGCTAACTATTGCACTAGAAAAAAAAAGCTTTCACAAATAATAAAGAGGCAGATATTTTCTGGATCATCATGATCAAATAGAGTGAGCTAAATTGCTCATTGATCTGTGATTCCTTGTCATTTGAAAATCCGATTAAAAGTGTAGAACTTTTAGAAAAGACAAATATACACACACTATTACATACATCATAACACTAAGCATGAGGAGTGGGATCCATGTTATGAATACATAGCATTTGTTCTGGGAATAGCAAAAAGTTGATACTCAATACATACTTATCCAATGAATAAATGAGTGAATAAAATTTCAGGATGGATTTGGATGGCCTTGAAAGTGAGTGTCAATAAATCCTGGATTCAGAGCCTCCATTATGAATGAAATAATTACGAAATTGAATTCTCCTGATTTCTTTTGGCCTTAAAGACTTTCTTTCCTTTACTGTGTTAAGGGTTGACCATCTCCTTCCTTTTCAAACAATTAAAATGTATGGAGGGTATACATGTTTGATTAGGTTTTCATGTAGAGAATTACAATTACTTCCAGCCTGTCTCATGGAAGTTACTCAAGGTTTCCTTGATGGGATATTTGGTTGTTCCTAAACTCCTCTGTAGTGCATTTAATTACTATCTCATAGTTTTCCTGCCACATGTCTAATGTAATGCATTTTATTATTATAGCTTCATTCTCAGAAGACACCATTTCTCCCTTTATTTCCAAGTTCCTAGGGCATTTTAGTACTTGTCTTGACAAAGGACATATCCCTTCTCTGCTGCTGGAATGGGCTGCTGCCTCTGAGCTTCTTCAGGCACGCATTCTGAAAAGACGTTCACACAGGGAAAAATTCCATTCACCTTCCTTCTCATTCAACCGTCCTGATTTTGTCTGTGCCATTTTAAAAGACTTGCGTGCCTACTTTCTTTGTTAGCTACATCTGCCATAACAAAATACCAAAGACTGTGTGGCTTAAACAACAGGTATTTCTCACAGTTCTGGAGATTGGCAAGTCCACAGTGAAGATGATAGCCAGTTTAGTCCCTGGTGAGGGCCCCACTCTCATGACCTAACCCAACCCTAATTACCTTCCAAAGGACTCATCTTCAAATACCCTCACACTGGAGGTTAGGACTTCAGCAGTAGGTCACACACCTACTGCTAATTAGGGATGTCTCTGAAAGCTGTAGGGGGTCACAGATGTCACTAACACCAAACAGTGAAAAAGCACAAGGCATCTTCTTTGATTCATTGTTATAGGAACATGTCCACACTTCCCTCCCTCCCCTTCACCATTCACTGAAAGAATACAGGATGTGACTATAAAGTGATGTCTCCGATTTTTAACATTTAAAATAGAAAAGAAATTGTACATTTAAAGAAAATACGGTGCCTTTTCAAGAAGTCCCTTGGGGAACCACACTCTTAGTCTAACGATGCTTCTGAATGGCAGAGCACCTTTTTTTTAATTCCCCAGAGAAAATGCCTGCAGACTTTGTGGCGTGTTCTTTCAAACGTCCGCTGCCAGGAAAATCCCTGACCTTTATGCGATGAATTTGATTTTGGGAAATAGCAAAATTGCATTTGGAGACAAGTTTTGCAATCAAGTTAAGTGATCACACCAGAGAATTCTGCTTCAGGAACAAAACTGGGACAGATAACAGACTAATAAGAATGCCTTCACCACCAGGCTTGTAAAACTTGTCTTGAGACCAATTACAATATAGACCTTTTCAAACTGATTTTTAGCAATAAGAGCATAGTATGGTTAGTGTGTAAATTAAGGTAAAAATATTGAAATACAAGATATATTTGAAAGCCTAAGTAACCCTATTTTTTAATTTAACCTTTCCAAGACTGTCTTTGCACACTTGGATTTTTATTTGAAAATAAGACCAATTTGAAATTCATACTAATTGATGCTACCACTTCAAGAGTTCACGAAACCAAGCAGTTTCAAGTGACTTTGCATTGGATCACCCTGTCCTGAGACTTACCTTTTGGAAAACATAACCTGCACATATGTCTCATTTATTCTACTCAATGCCTCCCGATGAAATCAGTAGCAACAATATATGCATAGTAGGGAAATAATTGGGCAAAAGATGAATCATAATTTTGATTGTAATTGGGGGCAGCGAGAGAAGAGGAGGAAAATACAGTCATTAAAAACATATATAAGTAATTGGCTTCTTTGCTTTCTTGTGAAATATGCCGGCCCCACAACATGATTCTTCCTCATTAATTTTAGAAGTGCTGTTTCTACCATATTCACTTCCTAGTGGCATTGCAGGAGATCCGTTTGCAATTTGTGTGACTGACTCAAGATTTCATACAACTCTTGTTTCTGAAATGTCTTTTGATCACTGAGTCATAAGAGTAACACTTCTCAAGTTGTTATTGTTCTGAAAGTCTTTGAAGGGTCTGGGATACATGGACAATAATATTATTTCCATCAGTAATTTTCCATCCTCCTGTGTATGGTATTATTTCCAGCCAACTTTGGAAAAATAGCATTTCAATAGCTTTGCATATTCACATTGCACCTGCTTCTGGACTATAAATGATTACGTATAATTTAAATTTATAGAAAATGTTCACAGGAACCAGATCACAGGGCACATATGTGACTACTGATTGCTTCTATTTCTTATTTTCCAAGTATAAAAACATATTTATAATGAAAAGCTTATCCTTGCTTTATCTCCAAATCAACAAAAATTAAACCTCTTTGATATTAGCCAGATAGACTACTCTTTCAACTTTGACCTTAAAGGACAATAATGAATCTCATTAAAATCATATTTCCAAAGTGGCTTTCAGAAAGTCCCCTACTCTTACACTATCCCCAGGTTCAACAAGTTTATTTTTGGATGCACTTAATGCTTTTGTTTCTTCTTTTCAGATTCTGATTTAATCACTTAGCTTCTGTGGCATAATCAAGACAAGTTGGATGAATTGTCTCCTAACTGGATTATAATGAAAGAAGCTCTAACTGGTCTTAACGTAGTTTTGATGTTTGCAGTCTTTCACAAAGAGAAACAAAAGCATAAGAATGTGCTAAGCTAATTCGCAAGGGAAGCAAGGGTGTCACAATTAAACAAGGGTGTCCAATTATATTGTTCCCATACATCATTCCACCACTCCAATAGGACATGGGCTATATTATAGAGAACAGAGTCAAGCCTTGTGGTTCCTGTTGTGCCCAGCACACACAGCATTGTGCTTGGTATATAGTAGATGCTCAATAAACATTTGAATATAATTTAATCTAGGCTCTCCCAGGGAGAAAATATAGTTTGGGGTTCAAGGTAAAGAATCTCAACATGGCCAGCACAGTGGCTCATGCCTGTAATCCCAGAGCTTTAGGTGGCCAAAGCAAGAGGATTGCTTGAGTCCAGGAGTTCAAGACCAGCCTGGGCAGCATAATGAGTCCACATCTTGACAAAAATAAAAATAAAAAAATAAACTGGATGTGGTGGCATGCATCTGTAGTCCCAATTAATCAGATTGCTTGAGCCTAGGAGGTCAAAGTTTCAGTAAGCAGTGATCGTGCCACTGCACTCCAGCCTGGGTGACAGAGTAAGACCTTGGCTCGAACCAAAACAAAACAAAACAAAACAAAACAAAAACCTCCAAAACATTTAAACATTAGATTCTCCAGATATATGTATGTTTTGTATATCGAACATTCTATGTCACAGGACCTGGGTGACCAGATTAGTGTCATAAAGAAGGGGTTTGTAGATCACCTAGGAAGTAGAACTAAGTTATATCTAAGCAACCTTATAAATTGAAAATCTATCAGTCTTTGAAAACATATCTGTTCTATGTTTCTCACAGTCTTATTGGTGATGGGATAATGACAAGTTGGCCATGATCTTAACAGGAAATGACAATGTAATATGCTAGCCCTTCTAGGTAACACATTTACCCTGGCACACAATGCCTTAATTCCAAGGTGTGACTCACTGTAATCCTGAGAATTACAGTAATTTGGGGGTGGAATATTATGGCCAAAGGCAATGAGCACAGAGGAAACTTCTCACTGCAAAGCTGAGAATGAACTGAAATGATCAAGAATTGAATGCTTGAAGTCTTTTAATAAATTATAGGTAGAAGGTAAACTCAGCTATTTCTGGGCTAGTGCCAGCAGGAAGGGGTCTAAACAGACGAGGTAGCACAGACGCAGCAATGGAATCTGAATGAGTCATATTTCCACATCAATAGGGCTATGAGGAGACCACTCTGAGATGATATGACAGATAGTGGCTGCATTGTTCAGCGCTAGGAAAAATGAAGATTGTAGGAATTAGGTTAGGAGGTCAAGATTTTCAGGGAAGTAGGATGGGAACCAGAGGCCAGGGAGAGTGTTGTCAAGTATGCTGACCACACACTGAACACAGAGGATACAGCTTGATGCTCCTGAAGGCATTCCAGGTAGGGTTAAATTCCCCACAGTGACACACTGACCCCCAGACACCAGGCATGGGGTCGACCAGCTCTCTCCAGTTCTTCTCCATCACTACATAAGAGAAGAAGCCTTGAAAATGCCACCAAGCCTTTGGGCTCAGAATGAATCATGATGGAAGCTACTGCAGCCTTGACACTGGAAGGCATTTCAGTTCTGTCAACTCTTGCCTCAAAGGGATGTTCATTTCCTTTTACACAAGATATAGCCTCTCTGAGGAGGATTTGTGTCAGGTAAAGAGGAACACTGAATAAGCTGTTGTGGTGGATGTCAGTGTCTATTCTGTGCCCGAAATTGGAATTTGGGCTTAGAACTTAAATACAGGATGTGACTCAATGAACAGAGACCAGGGTTCCAGTATAAGATATGAAGAGACTTTGTTTTAAACCAGTTCTAGCACTTCTAGAAATTCTTGTTATATTTGATGGAGTGAAATCAGTAATTCCTTGAAACTCTCTTCCTTGTCAGCTTCCGTAGTACTCTGCTGTCCTCATTATCCCTTTACTTCTCTGAGCGTTCACAGACTCCTTCTTATTTTCCCAACTTACGTAAATGTTGATGTTCCACAGGAATCCATTCTCAGACCTCACTTTCTCTATATGAGCTCATCCATGCTGCTTCCTCCAATCATCAACCATATTCTGATGACATCTACGTCTTTACCTCCAGTTCAGACTTTGGATCTTTAAAATCATATAATTGCTTCTACCTTCTAGGTCTGACTATCTCACAGATACTCAAATGCAACATGATCAGGATTTATCTTCACATCCAAGAGGTCCTTCTCCTACAAGACCACCACATGCCCCATGAAAGCCATACTAAAAACTGAGGAGGTGTCCTGACTTCTCCTTTCCCCTCAAAGCCCATCATATCTACTCTGTCAAGTCCTTCTCACATTCCCCCAACACTATTCATGGATGAGTCTCATCTTCTCCATCTCTGGAATCACCTCGCCTTAAATGAAACATCCAAATTTATTTTTAAAATGGAAATGTACCCCTATACCTGAATCACAGGAAAGCAATAATAATAACTGATTAATATTTCTACATCACTTAAAGAATAACATTCAAAATCACATGTCTTTCATTATGGAAATACAAATCAAATCACATTGAGATATTATGCAATACCTCTTATGAAAGCTGATATCAAAAACTGAAAAGCATGAAGTGTTGGCAAAGATGCATGGATATGGGAACATGTGTGGGGCTGGTTGAAATGTAAAGTGGTGCAACTGCTGAGGAAAACGGTATGGTAGGGCCTCAAATAGTTAAACGTAGCATTACCACTGACTCAGCAATTCTACCTTCACGTGTGTGCCTAAAGAATTAAAAGCAAGGATTCAGATATTTGCACAGCATTGTTCATAGCAGCATTATTCACAATAGCCCAAACGTGGAAACAACGCAAATGTCCATTGATGGATGAATGGATAAACAAAATATGGCATAATATACGTACAACGGAATATTATTTAGCCTTAAAAAGGAAAGAAATTCTGACATATAATATGGCATTGATGAACCCTGAAAACATTATGCTAAGTGAAATAAGCCAGACACAAAAGGACAAATGTTGTTATTAGTTTTTCTCAGATTACACATATTTGAAATGTCTTAGAAGAAGCAAATTCATAGAAACAGAAAGTAGGATAGTGGTGATAAGGAACTCTGGGGAGAGAAAAATAGAGAATCATTGTTTAATGGGTAGAGTTTCAGTCTGAGATGATAAACACATTCTGGGGACGGATAGAAGTGACTGTTGCACAACACTGTGAATGTAATTAATGCCACTGAATTGAACACTTAAAATGGACAAAATGCTAAAAAAAAATATATTATATATATTATAAAAAGGGAGAGACAGAGAGAGAGGTAGACAGAAAGCAGATGAGAAACAATGATACTCAATTTTTTTCTTCTCACAATTCCTTATAACTAATATTGGTTATATATATAACCACTATTCTATATATCGTGGTTATACAAAAAAAATTATAAATTATATATAATATATAAATATATATAATTTGTGTATATTATATATTTTCATATTATATATTATAATTAAATATATTATATATAATTATATATATAATATATATAATTATATATATTTATATTATACATAATATTATATTATATATTATATAAATAATTATATATAATTATATAAATAATTATATATAATTATATAAATAATTATATATAATATATTTAATTATGATATATAATATAAAATATATAATTATAAATATAATTATAATATATTATATATAATATAATATATCATTATAATATATAATATAATATAATATATCATTATAATATATAATATAATATAATATATCATTATAATATATAATATAATATAATATATCATTATAATATATAATATAATATAATATATCATTATAATATATAATATAATATAATATATAATGATATATTATAATTATAATATATTATAATTATAATACATCATTATAATTATAATATATTATAATTATAATATATCATTATAATATATTATAATTATAATATATCATTATAATATATTATAATTATATAATATATCCTTATAATATATTATAATTATATAATATATTATAAGGATATATTTTATAATATATTATAATTATATAATATATTATAAGGATATATTATATAATATAATTATAATATAGTATTATTATATATTATTATATAATATATAATAATATATTATAATTATACATAATTATATTATAATTATGTATAATTATAATATAATTATACATAATTATAATATAATTATGTATAATTATAATATATTTTATATATCTATATATCTAGATATATATATTTTATATATATATTATATATATAAAATATATATATTTTATATATATATTATATATATATATAAAATATATATATTATATATATCTAGAAAGAAAAAAGCAAATTGAAATTACATGCCGTCTCCTATTTCATACCTCGGGCTCCAGCAGCTCTATGGTCACCTATGTAATCTTCATTTGCACCACGCACCCTGTCCATATGAATTGACACCTGACAGCCACTCTAGGACACATTTCTGCCTCCTTGCAAACTGGATGAAGGCTTACGTGGCTGACAATATTCTAAATATACCGTTTTATTTTTTTAAGCATAGTACCTGGCACGCCGTAAGCTTTCTTTCTTTTCTTTTCTTTTCTTTTTTTTTGAGACGGAGTCTATCTCTGCGGCCTATGCTGGAATGTAGCGGCGCGATCTCGGTGCGCTGCAAGCTCCGCCTCCCGGGTTCACGCATTCTCCTGCCTCCTCCCGAGTAGCTGGGACTACAGGCGCCCGCCACCATGCCCGGCTAATTTTTTGTATTTTTAGTAGAGACAGGGTTTCACCGTGTTAGCCAGGATGGTCTCCATCTCCTGACCTCGTGATCCGCCCGCCTCGGCCTCCCAAAGTGCTGGGATTACAGGCGTGAGACACCTCACCCAGCCAAGCTTTCTTTTATTTTTATTTTTATTTTTTTCAGATTGAGTCTCACTCACACGGCTGCCTAGGCTGGAGTGCAGTGGTTCAATCTCTGCTCACTGCAACCTCCGCCTTCTGGGTTCAAGCAATTCTCCTGCCTCAGCTTCCCGAGTAGCTGGGATTAAAGGCGTGAGCTACCACACCCAGTTAACATGCAGCAGGCTTTCAGCAAACACTGAGGGAATAAGCTCATGAGAAGCAGCTATTTTTACAAATGTAAAATATTAAAATTGGAAGGAATCTTAAAGTTTAGTCTAAATTAACAAAAATGCTATTTTGACATGGTAGACAAAATGGTGCCTTCCAGAGGCCTAATTTCCATTTTAAATTAAATAGCATCCCCCTTTTCTCTTTTCCTTTTGCCAATTGGTTCTACCATTTTATGAACTCATAGAAGGGTTAGATCTGAATCACACAATTCATTATGTCAAGTATTTTCCAAACTTCAGTAAATCTTATCACATCTTCATAGTGTTTGCTCTACCCATGGACTAGCTGTTCAAATGTTCAAATAAGTTCATCTTCATCCAAAGCAATATTGTCAATAAAATATAAATTATTTTATCTTATTTTAAGTTCCAGGATACATGTGCAGGATATGCAGGCTTGTTACCTAGGTAAATGTGTGCCTTAGTGGCTTCCTGCACCTAGCAACCCATCACCTGGGTATTAAGCCCCGCATGCGTTAGCTATTTATCCTGATGTTCTCCCTTCCCCCAACCCCCTGACCGGCTCCAGTGTGTGCTGTTCTCAATGTGTCCATGTGTTCTCATCAATCAGCTCTCACTTATAAGTGAGAACATGCAGTGTTTGGTTTTCTGTTCCTGTGTTAGTTTGCTGCAGATAATGGCTTCCAATTCCATCCATGTCCCTGCAAATAACATGATCTCACTCCTTTTTATGGCAGCATAGTATTCCATGGTGTGTCTATACCACATTTTCTTTATCCAGTCTATCATCAATGGGCATTTGGGTTGATTCCATGTCTTTGCTATTGTGAATAGTGCTGCAATGAACATATGTGTGCATGTATCTTTATAATAGAATGATTTATATTCCTTTGGGTATATATCCAGTAATAGGATTGCTGGGCCAAATGGTATTTCCAGTTCTAGGTCTTTGAGGAATGGCCACACTGTGTTCTACGATGGTTGAACTAATTTATATGTCCGGCAACAGTGGAAAAGTGTTCCTGTTTCTCCAAGTCTCATCAACATCTGTTGCTTCTTGACTTTTAAATAATCACTACTCTGACTGGCATGAGATGGTATCTCATTGTGGTTTTGATTTGCATTTCTCTAATGATCAGTGCAAATCACAGTTTTGACGTGTTGTTTATATATTTTTAGTATATTAAAATAAATAATTAACTAGTACGATAAAAACTCATGGATGTACCACTTAAAGTCATTTTCTTGTACTACATGTTATGTAAATCATGCTTTGAAAAATCTATTTGAATGTATGATTGACTACTTTCTTGAATTATTCTCTAGGTTCCTGCATAGACAATTCTGATTCCTCAACAAGCTTTCACACTCTCTAAAAGCAACTCTCTAAACTCTCTCTTTTCTTTGTTGTCATTATTTTATGTTTCTTAGCTCCTTGACAGTTGTCAAGCTCTCACCATATTCAACAAGTATCTGTTGAATAGATATACTTGCTGCTTCTGAGATGGTACATATTATCTTCTCTTATAAAGTGAAAGCTATTTCGTAAGGTTATAAAATTGGAAGGAGAGATGTCCATGAGGTTGCACCTTGCAAACATTCAAGTACAAGGAGGCACTTGAATCTGGGTCATGGCTCCTGTACTCCTGAATGTTTGCACTAAGGCCACACCTCCCACAGACTCTTTCAACCAATGACTGAACCAACCTGTAGAGGATGCGATGGAAGGCTTACCTCTAGGCAACACGGAACTCCTCTCATAGCCAACTTTGGTTTCAGAACTCCCTGAAAGATTGCTGAACCTATTGACACTGCACAGTGGTCCAGATCACTTCCACCAACTTCCCTTCCCTCTCTCCTTCACTTATGGTCAGACTTACATCATAATTTGATTGATTGTTCTCCCACTCTTTCTCTCCTCATTTTTTTGGAGGGATTTTTTCTTAATAAAATCCCTGTATATATAATGCTGACATGCTTCTTGGGATACTTGGACTAACATAGAAAGTATTAGTGAGAACTACATAAATGTTAGAGATATTTCAAGCTGAATTTGTCTATGAGAGTTTGGATAGGGTTAATTCTGAATTCAGACAGTGTTGAGTTGAATTTCTGAATTACTTAGTTGTATTAGTTTACTAGGGTTGCCATAACAAAATACACACATCGGGTGGCTTAAACCACAGAAGTGTATTTTCTCACTCTTCTAGCAGCTAAAAATCTGAGTTTAATAAGTGTCCCCAGGGTTGATTTCTTCTGAGGCCTTCCTCCTTGGCTTACAGATTATGACCTTCTCCCTGTGTCTACACATTGTCTTCCCTCTGTGTGTGTCTCTGTCCAAACTTTCTATTCTTTTTTTTTTGTTTTGAGACGGAGTCTTGCTCTGTCGTCCATACTGGAGTGCAGTGGCATGATCTCAGCTCAACGCAACCTCCACCTCCCTGGTTCAAGCAATTCCTCTGTCTCAGCTTCCTGAGTAGCTGGGATTACAGGCACATGCCACCACGTCTGGCTAATTTTTTTGTATTTTTAGTAAAGACGGGGTTTCACCACGTTGGCTAGACTGGTCTTGAACTCCTAACCTCAGGTAATCTGCCTGCCTTGGCCTCCCAAAGTGCTGGGATTACAGGCGTGAGCCAGTGTACCCGGCCTGATACTGGTTTTTAAAATTTATTTGAATGACTTAATAACTATTTACTGAATTATTTCAGTATGCCAGGCCTAGATTAGGCTTCAGTGATATAAATGTAAACAAAACTGGCAGTCTTTGACATCATGGAACATCGATTCTAAGAGAAAGAGAGAAATATTCGTCTAATGGCCCTGAAAATAAAAACAAGTTACAATCATGAAGAGTGTAATAAAGGACAAAGTTGCTGTGATAAACCATAATGAGGCAACTTGACTTCTCAGGGTCCCTTGCCTTCTGGTTTCTGGTCAGATTTGACCAATGGGAGGTAGCAGTACCAGAGGAGACAGCAGAAAGAGACTGAGATCTAGATATTGTTTCCTCTGCCTCCTGTCAATTATGGCTTTCTAGTTCTCAGAGAAGCCTTTACATCTCCAGCAGCTCTGGCCATATTCTCTTCATGGTTCCAGCTCTTGTTATTATAGCTCTTGTTATTGTCAGTATCTGGATGGCTTGAGATTAAAGGGTCCATGGGATGGCCTGCTGCAGTGGCTCACACCTATAATCCTAGCACTTTGGGAGGCCAAGTTAGTTTGCTCGGTTGAACCCAGGAGTTTGAGACCAGCTGGGGCAACAAAGTGAAACCCCTTCTCAACAAAAAATATAAAAATTAGTCAGATGTGGTGGCATGTGCATGTGATCCCAGCTACTCAGGAGGCTGAGGTGGGAGGATTGTTTAAGCCCAGGGGGCAGAAGTTGCAGTGAGCTGAGATCCTGCCACTGAACTCCAGCCTGGGGGGACAGAGTGAGATATTGTCTCAAAAAATAAAAATAAATAAAAATAAAATAAAATAAAAAAGGGTCCATGGTAACACCTTCATTAATTTCTTTTTAGAATCTGATTGTGATATACCCTTCTCTTTCCTGCAAGGACAATGGCTGATAATCAGTTAGGTGAAACCTGGGTAAAGGCAGACTAAGAATATGAAACAGCATCTGAAGTGGAGGTGACAATGGCCAGTCATAGGTGAGTGTGTCTGGAACATGGAACACAACCAGTCTGGCATAAGGCAGGAGACCTAGGCAAGAGTTGGATGATGCAAATGTATGGGTCATTTGGGGGTTTTGTCTTTATTATAAAAGCGTTTCTGAAGGTCTTAAGTCAGACTATAACTTTATCAGGTTTCAATTTTCAAAAGATTATTCTGACTGTGTTGAGAAAAACAGATTGGGGAATATCAACGGTGGGTGTGGATAGATCAGTTTCTTAAGAGCTTTTTGAACAGTTTGACATAGAGATGATGATTAATTAGACTAAGATGTTGGTAATGGAGGTAGACTAAAAGAAATTGAAAGGTTTAATCAGGGGTCAACAAAGTATGGCCTGTGGGTTGGCTGTCATTGTAAATAAAGTTTTATTGGCACATGGCCACACCTATTTATTATGTATTGTCTATGGTTACTACAACAGAGTAAGGTAGTTGGAACAGAGACTATATGGCCCACGAAGTCTTAAATACTTACTCTCTTGTGCTTTAAGAAAAACTTTGTCACCCTAGGCTGAATCAATAGCATTTGGCATTAGATTAGATATGGGGTTGAGGGAAAAAAAGGGAGGTAGGAGAGTCAGGGATGTGACCACAGAAGCTCTTCTTTGACAGTGATAATCTTGGTTTTTTTGTTTGTTTGTTTGTTTGTTTGTTTTTTGACAGAGTCTTGCTCTGTTGCCAGGCTTGAGTTCAGTGGCGCGATCTCAGCTCACTTCAACCTCTGCCTCCCAGGTTCAAGCGATTCTCCTGACAGTGATAATCTTATTTTAAGTGCATGATTTTGAGATTTATAATATATATGTAACGTATGTTATATATATTTATATATAATGTATGTTATATATATATTTATAAGATATAATTATATAACACATATATATTATAAATATATATAGATACACAATATGAAGATTATGTAATCTTCTTGCATTTGCCACCAAATCATCCCATTGCTGAATAAGACTTCTTCTAGTGTTCTTTTGTTTTAATTGCAAAAATCTAGTTTTCCCTTTGAAGAAAAGAAGTAGAGAAAACATTAATTCACAAGGGAAAGGACTATTTTTCTAATTTTGTTAGAATGTCTCGGGGCTCATTTCTCTTCTCTTATTTATGCATATTCACTTTTCTTTTTTTAAAAAAAAAATCTTATCCAACCTCATGGCTCTAAATAATTTAAAATGATGACAACTCACAGTTTATATTTCTAGCCCAAACATCTCAAACTCCAGACAAATAATTAATTACCTTCTCAACATCGCCACTTCGATTTCTAATAGACACCTCACAATCACTGTGTCCTTAACTGAATTCTTGACTTCCCCTTAAGTAGATCTACTCATAGTTTTCCCATTTCAGTTGATGAAAGTGCCATCCTTTCAGCCATTCAGGCCAATACCACTGGGATCCTCCATTAGGAACTGTGTTGCCTCTACCTTCAGAACATATCCAGAACCTCACCATCTCTCCCCTCCACCCCCATTGTCACTGTCCTGATCAGAGATGTCATCTTTCCTAGGCTGAATTTCTGTAATAGCTTCCTAACAGGTCTACTTGCTTCTGTCCTTGGCCTACCCACTATAGTCTATTTTCAAAGAAGTAGAGTGAACCTTTTAAAATAGAAGTCAGATCTTGTCACCTCTCTACTCAAAACTCTCCAACAGCCTTTGATTTTTACTTGCTCAGACAAAGTACTTAAAATTGTACACATGACCTTACATAATCTGGCTTCCATATTCCTCTGGCTTCCAATATGTTTTATTCACTCCACTAAATCATAGAGCCTCCTTAAATTAACATGTTCCTGATCCAATGTACTGTAATAAAGGAGTGAAAAGTAAACATGATTCCCAGAGGCAGTTAGTGAGATGGTTGGAGGTATCCATTCCCTCCCACACTTTCTTCCTTCCTTCCATCCTGGCATAAGTTATTTAGCAAAATACTTGGTACCTTCTGATATGTGTTACATGACTGCTAGATGCCAGTGATAGGAAAATCCATACAACATAGGAACACACAATCTGGTGGGGAAAGATGATATGGAAACCAACCAATGCAAGACAATGCAAAAAGTGCAGGCATAGAATGATGGGCTGTAACTTTTAAAAACTCACCATGTCTAAGTTGGGAAGGATAGAGATGCTATATGATGGATGCAAGATCATTCCAACCAATGTAGTTTGGAAGAACCCAAAGCATTCTAAATTATCTAGTGAACTTCATGTTGCTCTACATAAAGTATTTCTATAGTAACCAGGCCTGTGCTCTTGTGTGGAGCATGAGTGGTTAACCACTGAATTATATTCCTTTTGTCACAGTTTAAGAGCAATATAAATTCCTCTTTTTTTCAAAATGCTTCCCAACTTGAGACACAAACATTCTACCAAGAATAGATTTCACTTAATTATCTATACATTTAAAATGTAAATGCAGCCTTTCTAAGAGAAGCCTACATTTGTTAAATCAATCTATGAGATCACCTTCTTTCTAAGATGAGGGTAAGTTCAATATTGAAGTGAAGACAGTACAGAGACACCAAGAAATCTACCCAAGGACACACAGCTGATCAGGGGCTCTGACTTAATTTTTTTCCCAAACATTAGGTTTCCTGAGTGCAAAGTTGTTATATTTGTTCCTACCTCATAAGATTGCTCTGAGCAGTAGAAGTGATAATATCTGAAACATGTAGGACACTTTCTATGATGTACTAATAGTGCAGTAATTGTTAGTTTCTCCAATGTCCCACAGCCAACCTATTCTATTGGCTGCAAATTCTAAGTTACGGACTGTTAAATGATCTGGTCAAAACTGGATATGGATGAAAATGCACTTTAGAATTACTTTTGGGAGGTAGAGGTTGCCAGTTAGGTGGGTAAAAACGCTTTCTGTCCTGTAAAGTCCAAGAGTTGTCTATCACCAACAATACCACTGGAGGGAAGCTGTCGAGTGTACTACCTGCCATCTGGGCCTCTGTTGTTGGACACTACTTGACTCTTTAAAAGAGGTTGCTGTCAGCATCATGTCTATTTACACTGGTTGTTGAGCATCATTATGGAAGGTGAGTGGCCCATGTTGGCCTTTAGCTCCTACACCAACTTGAGAGCCTTTAACTGCATAGAGGCCTTTGACTTAATGTAATAAAATGACTGTTTCCATTTCAACGTTTCCACTGGCGTTTTACTTGAATCCCTACTATACCAAAAACCTTAGTCTCAATAGTTTACACAGTTTCTTCTAATGTCCAAAACACTCAATATTGAGTTCTCTTGATAAAAACAAAACTTGGAGGTGTTTAAAAAAAAATTCAGTTGGAGACTCCCTTTGCTATCTAAGGCAGGGGTCCCCAACCCTTGGGTCATGGACTGGAACCTGTCAGTGGCCTGTTACAAACTGGGCTACACAGAAGGAGGTGAATAGCAGGCGAGCAAGCAAAGCTTCTTCTGTATTTACAGCAGCTCCCCATTGCTTACGTTACTGCCTGAGCTCTGCCTCCTGTCAGATAAGGAGCACCATTAGATTCTCTTAGGAGTGTGAACCCTATTGTGAACTGTGCATGCAAGGCATCTCGGTTGTGTGCTCCTTATGAGAATCTAATGCCTGATGATCTGCCACTGTCTCCCATTACCCTCAGATGGGACTATCTAGTGGCAGGAAAACAAGCTCAGGGCTCCTACTCATTCTATATTATGGTGAGTTGTATAATTATTTCATTATATATTACTATGTAATAATAGTAGAAATAAAGTGCACAATAAATGTAATGTGCTTGAATCATCCCAAAACCATCTGCTGCTCCCCACATCCATGGAAAAAGTGCCTCATGAAACTGGTCTCTGGTGCCAAAAAATGTTGGGGACCACTGATCTAAGGGGTTTAACAAACTGTTTCTTACTTTTAATCAAACCATACCACACTGATTGACTTCAGAAATGCTTTGTTTAACTAGAAGTGTTCAGGACTTATGCAGGTTGCTTTTATCATCATCATCATTATAACTTATAACACTAATAATAACAATAAATTACCAGACTTTGAGAAAAATCTCAGAAGCTCAATGAAGTGTATAGTTCATAATCACTACTAAATTGATAGGTTTGTGGTTTAGAATTTGTGTAGCAGAACGAGGATAAATCGGACTTCAGTATGATTTGTGTATTTGTTTACTGTAGCAGAAATATGATGTCCCGACCATGTCCCCTTGACCCATCCTGGAAGCCATCAAAGATAGTCTCATTCAGAGCTACAGCTGTCCATGGCTCTGCCTAAGGGTGTTCCTCAGGCCCAGAGAAACACCTTCAAAGGAGAGAGCATGGCATAGAAGCAACCCTCATCCAACAAAAAATAGGAATTGTCCATTTCAGGGTCAGGTACCATCTTCCATCTGGTCTCCAAGAGGGTCCTCAAGAGACTATGCCTCCCATGACTATACAACCTTCCTTAGCTTTCTTCTCTTCCTTGTTCCCCATTCCCACTTCTTCACATGGCTTTCTGGAATTACTTCCCAAGCTCCTTGCACCTACGTGCTTGTCATAAAGTCTGGCATGCCTTAACGAAACACTCGTTAATTTTTTATTTGAGAGTCATTGAATCTTCACTCTGTGCCAGACATCTTTCATTTATGAAATAGTAGCTTCTATTTTTGTACCCATTTTTGTGATAAATTAATGTTTAGAGAGATGTTAAATAATTTACAAATCACAGTGAGTGGCAAAACCTAGTCAATTTCCATTCTTCAATTGCTTCTATTGTTTGATTGCTATTTTTTACCTTTACTCTGTGAATTCAGATTGATAAAACAAACAAGAGACTAAATGCTGTTATACTGTGACATTCTGTAAAATTCAAATCTCCGAGTGAATTTTGATCTAAGGAATATAGAGGTGTGTCTTTTTGTTGTTACACATGCAAAGAAGGCTTCTCTCCACTGTCCAATATCCCCTCGGCTTGGCTGTGAGCTCATCTGCTCTCATTTTTGGCTTCAGTTTCCTCAAATGGAAAATGAAATGCCTTGGGCTAAATGAGTTTTAGGATCCATTGAAAAGCTAACTTCATACAAACTCGAGTTATGTAGTCTGGTCCCTCCAGCCAACTCTACATCGCTAGCTTTTTGTTTTATGCTGAATTCTCTTTATAACAACTTCTAAAGCAAAGCTTTTCTATAAAGTGCCAGATAGAAAATATTTTAGGAATTTTGAACTGTAAGGTATCTGTTGTAATTTCTCAATTCTGCATTGTAACACAAAAGACGATATGTAAATGAATGAGTGTGGCTGTGTTCCAATGAAATTATTTATGTCAACAGGCAGCAAAGCCACTAGACGTGCTCAATGTTGCACACAGAGAACAACCTCGAAGGCCCTTGTGCCAAGACATGGCAGATGAGGAATGACAGGAAAATTTCAAACATTGCTTGTATTCTCTGTGTAACTGTCCTCCTGGAAACTTTGAAGATATCGCTTACTCATATAGCTTCTCAAAGAAACAAAGGATAAAGAAAGCTTTTCTGTTTCTTTCTTACATGAGCCCGAGTGGCTTCTACTTGACGTGGACTGTTTTGTGTTGTGTTTGTGCTGGGCTTAGAGGCTGAGAAGAGTCAATACCCAATGGGGGTGTTGTCTGGAGAGCTGGGGAATATATAAATATTGCATTTGGAATGTACTTTCCTCTTGAACAATCAACCTTTCTGCACAAGTTTGCTTGCTAAGGGTCTGTTATTGGCATTTTTGTTATAACCCCTCTAATACCAAGCCTTTTCAAAGAACATATGACTCAGAGCAAACATTCTTTTGAGGTTGAATCTGGCATTCTTGATGTTATTCAAGGAATACATTTCTTTATATAAACTTTTCATAGAAAACTTCCTGAACCTGTTTTAGGGAGCCCAGAAAATCCTAGAAAAAAAAATTGCTGCCTCATGCTTGAGCCTCTAGTGGGTTTTGTGAGCTGAGAATGCGTAAACATAGTCAAACATTATTTCTGATCTTGTTTGTATTGAAAATCTCTCCTGGGCTGGTGATTTGTAATTAATGATAGTTCAGGAAACCTTGACAACTATCTTAGAGTTGGGGAAAAGTGATACAGGCTTGTGAAGCAACGAGCTCCTTGTCATCCATGTAATCAAGCAGAAATTGAACAACCACCCACCAATGACGCTGTTCAGAGATTTCACATCAGGTGAGAGTTTAAGAAAATAGATTCTGCAGAGACTCACCTCCCTACCTGTGAGGGAGGAGCAAGGGAAGGAGCGGAACAAGGTATAAGGCTTCTATACTCTCCCTTTTCTCCTCTCTCCTCTTTGAACTGGAAAAACTCGGGTTTACTCTTTTAGATATTAGACAGTTAGGAGGCTTTCTTAGGAAGAAAGTGTTCTACTACTACTAATAACAAAATGAATAAATAAATAAATAAATAAAATTTAAACCACTGGACAACTGAGATCTTGAATTATGTTAATCTTAAGATTTTAAATTTTCTACAAGTAGGCTTTGACACATTCCACATAAGAACTCATCCCTGTCTATCTTCTTCTCAGTATCTCTCTGATCTCCACAAAACAAGTATGAACTCTTTTTATTCTAGATACATTTAACACCTACATTTGATAGAAGAGTAGAAAATTCTTCATAGGTTTTCCATTTACAAGGAATAGCCATCAGGTTTAGAATTTTGACCATCATTAATAAGTAAACCCTTCAAAAGTCAAGCAGGGCTATGTTTATTGAGAACTCAGCCCTTTAGGGATAAAAGGAAACCTTTAGTAAATATCCACTAGTCTATTGCATCTTGGCCCTAGGGGCATGCATACTCTTTGTGTTATGTCCTCACATAACTTTTATAGCTGATTCTCTTAAAGAAGGATAGAATCAGAGGAGACAGTGAAAACCATGAAGGTATGAACATGGAATTCAGAAAAAGTGACAATATTAGTATCAAATATATATCAAGTATGGTAGGTACCTGATAAAAATTCACTGAATGAATGATTGAGGCCATGATTATAGACACTGTCTATATAAATTCTTCTATAAAAAGAAGAATTTTGAAGCAACTATCATTTGATTTAAATATTGGGCCAATATGGATTTTAATGGTAATGTTGGAAAACTATTTCCAGCAACAAACTTTATAGCAATGAGCAGGCATTCTGCTTATATGAAAACCACAAACAGTGGAAGATATTGACTTGTACTTATTGTGCAGGTTCTGAAGAAAACCACATATGGTCTCTCTGGCAAAAGCTAGTGAATTTATGTTAAAAATATTTTTTGTGTATATTGCAAGTGTTATACACACATAATTACACGATAAACAAATATAATTCTATTTGATTTTCCAAGTAATTAATATTTTAAATATCTGCAAAAGGGGATGTAGCACACACAAAAAAGAGACAGACATTGAAAAATCTGTTTTAAGTATAAAACCTAAGCAGTTGGCAGAGGAGAAAAGAAAGAAATTTTTTACATCTCATTATTAGGATTCAGTGCACACTTACAGAAGAGTTCCTTTCCCCTAAACCCTAGAATTCTGGCAGAGAACAGAGCCAAAGTGAATTATATATAACCCTGAAGCTTCATCAAGAGAATCATTGGTATTTGTTTACAGATCAGTATTGAAAACAAATCAGCCTGGAGGGTTTAGCTGTATGGAAGGATGTAGTTTGCTTCTTAAATAACCCAAGCTGTGTTGAAAATGTTCTCTCTGGGATTCTTATGTTCTTTCTGTTTTGTTTCTCCTTTCAAATGCAGAGTGAATACGATTGGAATGGCCTTTAGCTTCAGCCAAGGTCTCTAATGCCCTATGACTGGGGCACCCTTGTCTTTTCCCCTGGTCTTCCTTAGCATGGTAGCCTGTGATACTTCCCAAAGTTGAGTTCTGGGTGACTGGGGACAGCCTGAGAAATGATGGTCGAATGATGGTCGAAGTGATGGTTTCTGTCAGTCACCAATGAAGGGGCCCATTAATTTTCAAGGCATAGTGTAAGTTCCATCTGTTATCCTAAGTGTTTGTGGAGATTACATGCCAGGGAAAAGAGTTACTGAATTAATTAAAAGTAAATGTTGCTTCCTAAAACTCAGCCCGGTAAACACAGCTTGGGGAAATATTTCCTTTTGCTTGAGTGACAGCTCTTGGAGTTAGGTAACGTGGTGCTTTCAGAGATGGTTTACACCTGCAGAAACGTACATTGCTGGACAGCTGTCCTGCCCCCTAGGGTATGGATCACTGACAGTTCTTTCTCACTGTCAATTTTGCAGAGCCCAGAGGTGGATGCCTACGTGACAGCACTTTACCATCCAGCATGATCGATAAGACAACCCAATAAGGATCCAAAGCAATTTCCTTCTTTTATCCTTGCCTCTCAACTACATTTGCTTTTAATGGACATGAGTCCAGGCTGGCAGTTGCTGAAAGATCCTGGGATGCAATGTTTTGTGGGAGAGCACCAAGCTTCATTTCTTATCTAAATTGCTAGTTGGTTCTTATTTTAATCTTAAATACACTGAAGAACAGTTGCCTTTGATGATTTTGTCAGAACTGCTAGTTTCTAATGCATCTTTGGCATTGCCTGCAATTTCCAAGGCTAATTTTAATATATATGAAAAATATTTTAGGATTAGAATGTGACATCCTGCTAATCATTCAAATGAAAAAAAAGTAGAGTGGTTGAAATCACCATTGTTCTCTGTAGCAACAATAACAAGCAATTGTTATCTTTGCTAGCTTTGTCCTATCACTCCGATGTGGCTCTGAGATTTACAGCAATCTACAAATACATAACAATCTTAGTTTCACAAGTTATAACTCATTTTTAATATTCCTTTGGGCCTAGCAAATTTTAATTGCTGGTGAGGTCTAGCCATTGGACAACCAAAAAGTATGCCATTTTTGACCTTGAGTCATTAACTGGGAGACAAGTATATATGGCATAGTGGAGACTGTTTAGGAAAAGAAAGGAAAGGAAACTCATTTATTGAGGCTTTATAATGTACGATTGTAGTGGGCACTGTTGGTGCTCTGCTCATATTCCCTTAGTTTACTGTTTACATTTTCTAGTGCCTCTTGCTGCCTTGCTAAGCTCTTCCTTCATCTAATGGCCTGCATCTGTGGCTCAGCTTGGGAGCGAGGATGGCCCTTGCATTGATGGAACCCCTGTGTCCAAGAGGCAGAGAGTGGGAAGTGCTTTAGAGTTTACAGCTTCATAATATCTTCTAGCCAGATTGATTAGCTGAGGGAGGAAGACAGCCTAGCTCTCTTGCCTTAAGTCACAACAAAATCCGGAGCATAATTTGCACAAGACATTTCCTCTCTACAGGATCACTCTGAGACTGGGACTGTGCCTGAAATTATATCTTTGCTTGACTTCTTTCCACACTCTGTTACTCCTTTCTCATGGGAACACTTTCTCAATAAATCACTTGCTCCATAATCTTTGCCACAGAGTCTGCTTGGAACATGCTTATGCTATGCCTTCTACATATACTGTATTACATATGCTATGCCTTTATGTATACTGTATCTTTAATCTGCACAAAAATTCTGCTAGGAAATTCAGGATCAGAGAGATCAATTAACCTGTTCAATATCATGGAAGGATTAGGTGGACTTGAACTCAAGTCTTATCCCTTAATTTATTACATTTTATGCTAAGCACAGGCAAGAGATATGGAATACGTAGATCCAATTCAGGGAATAAAGGCATTTGGAGATAGATTGCTCCTGCAAACTAGACCTGAATACTAACTTCTCACACAAAAGACATCATTTGAGAAGGAAAAGATAAGTGCAGGTTTATTTTGCTGAAAATATATCAAGCATAAAGAGTACTCTATTTTCACACTGGAAGCAAATAAGTCTTAAAAACTGCTATGTGATTAGCTGGGCGTGGTGGCACGTGCCTGTAGTCCCAGCTACTTGAGAGGCTGAGGCAGGAGAATCACTTGAATTGGGGAGGTGGAGGTTGCAGTGAGCCGAGATGGCACCACTGCACTCCAGCCTGGGGACAGAGCGAGACTCTGTCTCAAAAAACAAACCAACCAACCAAACTGCTATGTGTCTTGTTTCATGACTGCTTTTTAAAATAAAGAATACTCATGCAATGCATAATGATGCTTTGGTCAACAACAGACCACATGTATGATGATGGTCCCATAAGATTATAATTAAACTAAAAATTTATACCACCTTAGTGACATCGTAGACCTTTCTGTGGGACAAAATGTGGAGGTGGACGATCTGATGATCTTGGCCCTGGGGTAGGCCTTGGCTAATGTGTGTGTTTGTGTCTTTGTTTTAACAAAACTGTTTAAAAGTAAAAATAAAGAAGTAAAATGAAAAAAAATTATAAAATAAGAATAGGAAGAAAGAAAATATTTTTGTACAGCTGTACAATGTGTGTGTTTTAAGCTAAGTGTGGTTACTATGAAAGAGTCAAAAGTTTAAACAATAATTGTTTATAAAGTAAAAAAATTATAAGTAGCTAAGGTTAATTTATTACTGAAGAAAAAATATTCTTATAAATTTAATGTAGCCAAAATGTACAGTGTGTTTAAAGTCTACAGGAGTTTACAGTAATGTCCTGGGCTTAAACTTTCACTCACCACCCCCTGGCTCACCCAAAACAACTTCCAGTCCTGTAAGCTCCACTCATAGTAAGTGCCCTGCATGGGTCTACCATTTCTTATCTTTCATAACACATTTTTACTATACCTTTTCTCTGTTTAGATACACAAATACTTACCATTGTGTTACAATTGCCTGCGATACTCATACAATAGGTTGTCTATTTCCAGTATAGCAATGGGCTATATCATATAGCCTAAGTATGTAGTAGGCTACACCCTCTAGGTTTGTGTAAGTATGCTCTATGATGTTCACACAATGACGAAATTATGTAATGATGCATTTCTCATAACGTATTCTCATTATTAAGTGAGACATGACTGTACTTGCGTTGGAAGTGGCTAGATCCAGTATCACACATGGTCTTTGCTAGAAACAAATGAATGTTTGTAAACAGTAAATCAATCAAATCATCCTTTGTTATCCACAAAGGAAGTTAAGAAGCTTGGCAGAAAAAGGTCCTGCAAACTTTCAACTTGGATTTTTTTTTTTTTTTTACAGCAAATTAGTTTAAATCAATGACCTCAAATGATGAGAATTATTGTCAGCCTTTAGCTTGCTGACTTCCACTGTGTTTCTCCCATAATTAGTTTTATAAACTAGCCCCAAAAACAAACATACAAAATGCTGGGGTTTTTTTGTTTTGTTTTGTTTTTGTTTTTTTTTTCCTTTGAGATGGAGTCTCACTCTGTCGCCCGGCTGGAGTGCAGTGGCGCAGCTCACTGCAACCTCTACCTCCCTTGTTCAAGCGATTCTCCTGCCTCAGCTTCCCGAGTAGCTGGGATTACAGGCATGTGCCACCACACCCAGCTAACTTTTTTATTTTTAGTAGAGAAGCGGTTTCACCATGTTGGCCAGATGGTCTTGATCTCCTGACCTCGTGATCCACCCGCCTCGGCCTCCTAAAGTGCTGGGTTTACCCGCCTCGGCCTCCTAAAGTGCTGGGTTTACAGGCGTGAGCCACCGCGCCTGGCCACAAAATGCTTTCTATAACTTCCACAATGAAATATTATTCTCAGATTATCACTAAATTTAACCCAAAGATTCCATTATCTCTTGCTTTTTTTTTTATTATTATTACCTCTGGTACTTGGGGAGTTCAGAGATGCCACAGCTGCAGGACAGTTTATGACTCATAGCAGAAGCACTACCAACAGTCTCATGAGGCTATGACTGGCAGCCTGGCCTCCTTCCCCCACTTTCCTGAAGCATCCAGGTCATACACACAGATACTGCTCAGTTCCCCTTTGGTTGAAGGAGGGCTTCGAATCCCTTCACTAACATCCAGCAACAGCAATGTAGGCAAACAAAAGTCCTAAGCTCTGAGTTCTAGCAAGCATTTGGAGGAATGACTTACAAGGAATTAAAGTCTCAGAAAATAGGATAAGTTATAAATATTGGCTTTCCATATGTGGATTCAACTAGCACACATTAAATTCCAAGTATTTTACAAATATCTACTTTATGAGGAAAGATATTTTAATCCATTTCATAGATGTCTGAGGTTGAGAGGGATTGTTAATTTGCTCACTTCAGCAAGTGAAAGAGTTGAGATTCACAGCTGGAATCTCCAATCTAAACTCAGTGTTCCAGCTCCTTCACAGTGTTCTGTTGGGCTCAGAGGTCCACAATGAAAAAGGCATCCTGTGGAGGCTGGCATCCACATCATTCTCATATTTTTGAGAGTTCACTGCAGGCAGTTTTGCCAACTGCACCAGATTGAGAGTGAAGCTAGAAGAGGCAGATGTGGGATAGCTATATCCTTAGCAATAAGCATCAAGAGGCTGGGTGCCGTGGCTCATGCCTGTAATCCCAGCACTTTGGGAGGCTGAGGCGGGTGGATTACCTGAGGTCAGGAGTTTGAGACCAGTCTGGCCAACATGGTGAAACCCCATCTCTACTAAAAATACAAAAAAATTAGCTGGACGTGGTGGTGTGTGCCTGTAATCCCAGCTACTCGGGAGGCTGAGGCAGGAGAATTGCTTGAACCAGGGAGGTGGAGGTTGCAGTGAGCTGAGATCATGCCACTGCACTCCAGCCTGGCAGATGGAGTGAGACTCCGTCTCAAAAAAAAAAAAAAAAAAAAGGAATAAGCATCAAGAGAGAGTAGCCAGAAATATCAAAAGCCCCAGATAGCCTTAATTTAAGGGCTCTAGAGTTCTCCTCTGCAAAAAACCCTTATTCTACTTTATAGTACTCTATTTATTAAACTCGTTCTTATAGGGTGACTAAAATGTGCCAGATCCCCACTCTCAAAGCACTTAAAATCTAATGGGAGAGGCAAACAAACTGGAAAATTTCCAGTTGTTATAACTGTTACTAATGAAATAAACAGAATGTGACAATGCAGGGTGACATTCAATTGCTCTTATTTGTTTATGTAACCACTTTCACTAACAGACCATAGGAGCTCCTGGGAGTGATCTTTTGTTTTTTATTCTTCTTTCTATTTCTAATGTCTGGCTAATTTTAGATCCTCAATAAATGTTCATTTAATTAAATAATAGATGAGTGAACATATAAAGCAGTCTCTCAGTGATGTGCTCTATATTCATCTGTTCTCATACTGCTATAAAGAACTGCCTGAGACTGGATAATTTATGAAGAAAAGACATTTAATTGACTCACAGTTCCTCATGGCTGGGGAGGCCTCAGGAAACTTACCATCAAGGTGGAAGGGGAAGAGGTACGTCTTACATGGCGGCAGGTGAGAGAGAGCGAGTGTGTGAAGGAGGAACTGTCAGACACTTATAAAACCATCAGATCTCATGAGAACTCACTCTCACCATCACAAGAACAGCATGTGGGATGCTACCCCCATGATCCAATCACCTCCTACCAGGTCTCTCCCTGGAAATATGGTACAATTCAAGATGAGATTCGGGTGGGGAAACAAAGCCTAACCATATCATGCTCCAAAGAATTGCTAGAACAGAAATAAGTAGCTCAAAGGAAAGCCTATTTTTTTCCTTTTGAAACTGAAGCTAAAATGCTTTCAGACTTTCTCTCTTTGATACATTTGGTGTTCCCATAATGAGAGACAATTTACTCTGACACATTTTCTACTAGTGGCCACTTCTCATGAAGATCTTAAGGTGAGCAATGTTACAGCTGGCTATTTTCCAGAAATAATTAAGGATAATTAAAAAGAAATATTAATCTGAGGCTTCAGAAAATTGGATTTGGGTTTCTCAACTGGTGTTAGAAGTCAAGTTTACTATCAAAATATTTTAAAAGTGCATTTTGTTTTTACCACTAAATTTTCTGAGTTGTCTCAAACCTAAAATTGAAATAGTACCTTCATAATAAAACCTTCTTTCTTTACTGCAATGCTACTTTAGGCAAAGTATATATAAAAATGAGAATTTAAAGAAACCTATATGATCTGTACTTTAACTCAGCCTTGATTAAATCACAAGTTTCAAGTAACTAAGGACTCATGAATCGGATCCCAGGCATCTGAAACACATAAACATGATGAAAAGTAGGAAGACGAAAATGACTAGAGTGGCTTTAAAATGCCTTATCCAAAATATAAGAAGCGTTTTTTTTTTCCTAAGTGGGATTTTTTTACCCTCTCACTTATTACATTATTTTGGTTAACTGTCTTCATGTGATAAGTGCATTTTTTGACTTAATGAAACAGAGTTAAAAAAAATAAAAATTACCATATAAGACCAGACCCATCAATGCTTTATATACTTTTATTGGTGCAGTTTATCTTCTATAGCCTTTAACCCCCAATATCCCTTTCACGTCTACCCTGCAGTCTCCTAGTAAGAATTTCTGGGAATGTGTATGAATATCTGCAGATATTAAATAGTGATGACACATATAATAGTGAGGCTTTCAGATAACATATATGAGCATGTGACATGTGGTAGAGATACAGTTGGTGCTCAATGAATGATATATATTTCATACACACACATACACACACACACATGAAAATAGTATCATTGGGGCTTCTCTATTGGCCTGTGTATTTCATGAATAACTGGCCTGTCAATAATAATAACTGGCACAAGTATTGTGTGCACTCTATCTGCTTTCCTTGCTCAATGAAGTATGCTATTAGAGGTTTCTCAGGCAGTTTCAAACTTAAAGATTTACCTTCACATTTCAAAAAAGTAGCCACGTAGAACAATTTCAAATTAAAGTAAATTTATTTGGATTATGGCACAAGCAAGATAAAAGAAGGATCTTCTCAAATAAGTTACTGTTTATACTTCAAAATCCCCACATCTGGGAAAGACACAAATAAAATTTCACTTTCTTTGTTCTATTTGTTGCTGAGCACAATTTAATTGCAATCAGATAGAAACTCATCCTAATGAAATGCAAAGAAGCTAAAAATGATCTTTTGGTGATGACAAGAAACTAAGCTTTTTTGTTTGGATAGTCACTAGAAGAAAAACAGCTTTGGAGAAATCATGAGGGCATAAGCAGGCAGCATACCACACATGTCTGGGAGGCAGATATTATTTATCTAAATGAAACACATTGTGGGTTTGGCGGCCAACAACTTCCATGATAAAATCAGTGTGAAGCAGAAGATGTGTGCATCAGTAGAACTGTGTTTGATGTTAGCCCTGCCACTTGCTGCTGTGATCTTTTCTATAAAAATAAAGACAAAATACCTAACTTTCTTGTAAAAGGATGCTGCAAGGATTGGATTAGGTGACCCAGGCACGTGCAAGCAGCCAGCACGACGCTTCCATCAGGGCTTGCTCGTCAATAGCATTCTGTCATCTCTGGATTGATCTAGGTCTCAGTTTTCACATCTGTGAGATAGGAGCTGCCTTAAGGGTGTTGGGCATTTCCCTATGATTCACAAAGGAAGGTCATCCTGCAATCCTAGTACTGGGTATATATCCAAAGGAAATGAAATCAATAGGTTGAAAATACACTCCTATGTTAATTGCAGCACTACTCACAATAGCTAAGATATGGAATCAACCTAAGTGTCTATCAACAGATGAATGAATAAATAAAATTTGGTCTATATACACAATGAAATATTATTTGACCATTAAAAAATTAAAGTTCTGTTATTTGTGACAACATGGATGAGGCTGGGGAGCATTAGGTTAAGTGAAATAAGTCAGACACAGAAAGACAAATGTATGATCTCTTGCATATGGAATCTAAAAAGTTGCTTTCATAGGAGTAGAGAGCAGAAGAATAATAATTACCAGAGGATATGAAGCAGAGGGGGAGGGGAGATAGTAGGCACTTGGTCGATGGCTACGAAGCTACAATTTGATAGGAGCAATAAGTTCTGGTGGTCTATTGCAGTGTAGGGTGATTAGAGTTAACAATAATGCATTGCATATTTAAAGCTAGCTAGGAGAGACATTTAGGAATGATCTCATCATGAAGAAATGATAAATGATAAATGCCGATTACTCTGATTTGATCGTGCACTACTTACACATGTTTTGAAACATCATGTTGTACCCCGTAGGTATGTACAATTATTATGTGTCAATCATGAATAAGCAAAAGGAAGGTGAGAATGTGTCTCCATTATGTTATAATTTTCTTTGGGGGAAAAAAAGGGTAATAAACATTATGCAACCAGACAGGGCAGAAGTAGATTTCTTTTAAAGGGGAGCAATCAGACTTCTAAATGACATGAACATATTTTAACCATGAAGAATTTACTATCTAGGCAAATTGATCAGTTCTTACCAAGTGCTTTGAAGCCTCTATTATCTTTAGACTACCTGGAGGAACATTCCATGTATTCCCCTATTCTGTTACATTGTGCAGCTTATTTAGCAAACAGTTACTGGAGGTGTTTTTAAGCATCAGGAGAAAACCAGGTTGTCAAGAAAGAAAGTTCTCTTGACCTGTGACAACAAGGCAGTCTCTGTCATCCTCAGATTTATGTAATGTGGAAAGAGATTCTTATTTAAATAATTCCATTGAAATAAAATAATACAAATGTATCATGACACTGAGATATGCTTTTTAAGGTTATGTTTTATTCGTATTTGTTTTTTCTGTTTGTTTGAGACAGAGTCTCACTCTGTCATCCAGGCTGGAGTGCAATGGTGCAATCTCGACACACTGCAACATCTGCCTCCCGGATTCAAGCAATTCTCCCACCTCAGCCTCCCTAGTAGCTGGGACTACAGGAGTGCACCACCACGCCCAGCTAATTTTTTTTTTTATATATATTTTTAGTAGAGGTGGGATTTTGCCATGTTGGCCAGGCTGGTCTAGAACTCCTGACCTCAAGTGATCCACCCGCCTTGGCCTCCCAAAGTGCTGGGATGACAGCTGTGAGCCACCACACCCAGCCCTGTATTTGTTTTTTAGATACATGATAGAAGAAGAAAATAGAAGCAATGTTTTTGGATGCTAATATATGCCAGAAACTTCTATTTTTTCAGATAAATAATAATATCAGAAATAACCAGTTATGTATCACATAGTATGCCAAATGCTTTGCATCCATTATGTCACTTAATCCTCATATGATGTGAGGAAGCTGAAGCATGAAAGAGGAAACTTGCTGAAAAGAATCAGAACCTCAAATCTATTGAACACTGAAGCCACTGCGTGTCACCATGGCCCTATAGTATCCAAATCGCCTTTAAAAACTTACAGCAAAATGTCATTGGTTTCCATTGGGTGGATTAGGAATACAATGGGATTAGAGCCCATGTCATAATTCTGGAGCAGAAATTCTACTCCAGGGTCCTGGAGGCTTTGACTTAAACATCTGAACACTTTGAGATTGGCCCCACTCACTGCTGGACAATCTGAAGAGAAGTCCTAGCAGCTCCTGGAAGGGGCAGTTTCCAGCTTTCTATCCATTCTGCTCACTCTCATCTCCACTACCATCTTCTCCACATCATTGTTGTAGGATGCATATTTGAATTCTCCAGTAGATTGTCTTATGGACTCTGTTTTCTCACCAATAATTACCTCCTGAACAGGCTGCACCTGAATCCTATCCCTTTCCCCCACAATTTTTTTTTTTTTTTTTTTTTGAGATGGAGTCTCACTCTGTCACCCAGGCTGGAGTGCAATGGTGTGATCTCGGCTCACTGAAACCTCCGCCTCCAGGGTTCAAGTGATTCTCCTACTTCAGCCTCCTGAGTAGAGGGGACTAGAGGCACCTGCCACCATGCCTGGCTAATTTTTGTATTTTTAGTAGAGACGGGGTTTCACCATGTTGGCCAGGATGATCTCAATCTCTTGACCTCATGCTCCACCTGCCTCGGCCTCCCAAAGTTCTGGGATTACAGGCGTAAGCCACCGTGCCCAGCCCGTTTCCCCTGTTGAACAGAATGCAGACTGACTCCACATGCTTCCAGAGCAAGAAGTCCAACCACCTACCCTACCAGTATTTACTTCCACATCAACTTGCCAGGCTGTAGCCAGGCCCCTCCTGGGACTCTTGCTCTGCCTTCTCGTTCCCATCTTTCTCTACTGTCTAAGCCACTCTGATCAATCTGTGAATTTCCATGTCCAGGGGCATCCTCTTCTACCCTTCAACACTCAGGGATCTTGGATATGTAGCTAGAGATTAGGTTGGGGACCACCGGCTCCTTTCACCAACTAGGAAGCACCTTTAAAACATCAGAATTATTATCACAATGCATGCTTCTTTGGTTTATAGTAAGGATAAACGAGATCTTACATATGGAAGAGACAAGTGAAGGGATACAAGAATGTAAGACATCCTTATTATTCATTAAGAGATACATGCATTCTCCAGCTATGGGGATGCATAATTTTTGCTTTTATGTTTACTTTGGGAATAGTACTTTATTTTACTTCATGCTCCTCTATGAACAAGAGATCTATAGTGTGTCCTACAGGGAAATTTAATTCCCTCTTTTATTCTTGCAAACTAGTAAGTTACAGGTTTAGCCATAAAGAAGCAAGCAGGCATCTCTGTTTTCAAGGCTCTCTAAAAACCAAACAATCCTCTGGTGATTTTGGTAAAATGCACATTAATTCAGTAAGTCTGGTGTGGGACCCAATATTCTGCATTTCTAACAGGCTCGCAGATGATGCTAATTTTGCTGGTGCATGGACCACACTTTGAGTAGCAAAACCCTAGAACATTACAAGCAATTCCTAATCTCCGTGATCTGCTTTGTTTCGAAATATTTCCTTTCTTCCATTTTTCATTAGCTTTTACTTATTTACTCAAGCCTTATTCCCAAGCAAAACAGGTCTCACCCAATTAAAAAGAGTCAAAGACAAAATTGCTGACAACTCTCTTGGTTTTCTATGCTAATCTCCTCTTGATCCCACTAAACATAGATCGTGTAGAAGTTTAGATGAAGGACACATTTAAGACCTACTCTTAGCACGGCTGATGTAAAGTCATAGCTCTCCAGTACATATTTTATTTATTAGGAAAATTGAATCATGGAAAAATAGAGAAATCTGAAGAGGAAAAATATGAATACAGCATTAAAAACATAATTTGCCTTTCAAATAGAAATAATACCAGCCATTTATTAAGTACTTTCCTTGTGCCAGGCATCTCATTTCATGAATAATGAAATATTCTGGAAATGAATTATTATCTGAGTAATTTGATAAACTCAGACAGATCCTGCCTTGTTTTGTGCCATGAGACATTAACTGGATTTTTTGCAACTGTGAAATGGTAGGTATTTAAATAGGAGAATGGGAAATTTTAATTTGATACGGTTGGCAAGGTGTTTGATGGGGCTGTCACAATGACAACAAAATTTAAATGCATTTATTGGGATTACCTGTGCTGACTGAAATTCAAAAGACAGAAAAGGATTCATTCACACTGACTTATTTTGAATGTGATGCAAATGTAAAGAGTAATATGATGTGGGATTATCATGACTTCTAGTAAGAAAACACTGCTGTTTGGTTTGGGCCAAAGAATGAGGAAACTCATAGAAGATGGCTCTGCATATTTCTAAAACCAAAAGAGGATCCAGTACAACAAAGAATCAAAACCCTGGATGCTGGTTAAGAGGAGGGATGAATCATTGGAATCACTTGAGTCCTTAGTATTTTGCTGAAATGTATTATACAATATACATCCTTTTCTCCGCCCAATTTTTGTCCTGGCTGTGAAGATAGCAGTTCTTTATGCTTTGACGTTTCTGTTTTGAGTTTCAAAGTCAGAGTGACAAGTAGAGTAGAAGAAGTTAGGATTTAGACTTTTAAATAAAGCCAGGGAATATTCTATTAAAAAAATAAAGAGAAACGGTTGAGGGACAGAGTTACTAGCTAATCTATTTATTTATTTATTTATTTTTGAGATGGAGTTTCACTCTTGTTGCTCAGGCAGGAGTGCAATGGCACAACCTCGGCTCACTACAACCTCTGCCTCCTAGATTCAAGCAATTCTCCTGCCTCAGCCCCCCAAGTAGCTGGGATTACAGGCATGCACCACCACGCCTGGCTAATTTTGTATTTTTAGTAGAGATAGGGTTTCTCCGTGTTGGTCGGGCTGGTCTCGAACTTCCGACTTCAGGTAATCCACCCGCCTCCCAGCCTTCCAAAGTGCTGGGATTACTGGCGTAAGCCACTGCGCCTGGTCAGTTACTAGCTAATTTATACACTTTTATTACTGTTGTTTGTTTTAAGATGAAGTCCTCTGCCTGCTCACACTATAAAGAATGGTCCTACAGGAACAAAACATAAGAGGTGCAATTTGAGGACTGTCACCTTCTCTGCCTGAGAAAGTATCTCCATGGGTGCTTATTAATAATGATATATATTTTTTTCTTTTTTTTATTATTATTATACTTTAGGTTTTAGGGTATATGTGCGCAATGTGCAGGTTAGTTACATATGTATACATGTGCCATGCTGGTGCACTGCACCCACTAACTCGTCATCTAGCGTTAGGTATATCTCCCAGTGCTATCCCTCCCCCCTCCCCCCACCCCACAACAGTCCCCAGAGTGTGATGTTCCCCTTCCTGTGTTCATGTGTTCTCATTGTTCAATTCCCGCCTATGAGTGAGAATATGCGGTAATGATATATTTTTAAAAGTTGTAACAGAAAGTTCCAACCGGTTGAAAACATATTATCTTCTCATTGACAAAATAGAAAGCATTTCTTATATCATGTGTGGCAATTTATTTGGCACATTGTGGCATCTCTTTTTCAAAGGCTTTTCTTGCCAGCACATTCATTTACCTCTTCGTGATTTTTTTGGTCTTATGTTTTTAACAAGACTGAGCAGAAAGTTGAAGACTGTGATAGATCTCTTGTAATCTTCCACAGTGCTTACCATACAATGATTGGTATAGATAATCTTTTGGATGCCATGTCTTCAATATGGCTTATAATGAAATAATAGCTACCATTTCATTGAGTGTTTCCTATGTGATAGACATTCTGATGAGTTTTGTACACATATAATTGACACATCCTACAATAACGTAGCTAAGGAGGTATTATTTTTAACACATGAGAAAATGGAGTTACAGAGACTTGAATGGTGAGTCTCATTTACATAAATAGAAAGCAGAAGAGCCAAGTTTTCTCTGACTCCAAATGTATGTATCATCACCCCCAGTGCTAGAAAAGTATCTAAGAAGACTATATTTGAGAAAAGCCTCATATTGCTGGCCTATTTGATTTTAGTCTGTTGTTTTGTCAATCCAATCTAATTCCACGTGCCAAAATAATTGTCACATGTTAGCCTAAAGCTAACTTCATGTCTGATAGCCTAGAGCAGCTACCACATTCCTTTGCTAATAAAATCTGTCCTCCGTAGTCTGGCTTTCAAGATATTTATCCATTAATTAATTCAAATCTCATCTTTTCTCATTCTCCTTTAAAGCTCATCAGACCATTTTTAAAAATAAGTTTCTGCTAATATCATGTAAATTCAGCAATCACAGTCATCTGCAACTCTCCCATATATGGAGGGGGCCTAGTTATATGGTGGGAAAAACAACTGGGCTTGAAAGTTTTTAGTACATTCTTACAGCAACATTTCTTAATTCCCTGACCAAGCTGTCTACAACTGTGCACCTATCTCCACAGTCATTTTGTATCCTTTACCCTGAGTTATTTTTCTTCATAATACTAATTAACTGTATTAGTCAGGTTAAGTAATGCTACATTATTCTATGGAAATAAACAAACCTCAAACCTCAGTTGGTTATCATGATAAAATTTTTTTTGCGTGCTTTCATTATAGCTTGATATGCATCAGATCTTCCTCCTCTATCTCCTTGCTGTGTGATCTGGAACATGTAAACTCTAAAGAGAAGATGACAAGAAGAGACGGAGGAGGCTGTTCACTGGCTTGACTTGAAAGTGACATGAATCACTTTTGTTCACCAGTCAACTGACCAGAACTTGTCAGGTGGCCCTAATCTAATTGCAAATAATGCAGGGGAATGCAGAAGAGCACATGTACATTTGTTACGCACCATCTCTGTCACGCTATCTCACAAAAGAGTATATATTTATTTGCTTCTCTCCCCTCTCTCCCTTCACTAAAAAATTCATTTATATGGCTACAGATTTTGTTTCATTGTCCATGCCAATAAAATCAAGTAGAACAGTGGCTGGTACACACTGGTACACAGTGGGTACTCAAAATAAATTGTTGAGTGAAAGAATACTTGTAATTAATTAAAGATGGCCACACATTCTTGGATGGTTCTTTCATTGAGAAGTGGCATGAATTTATGATAACTGTGACCAAACAATATGGCAGAATTGACACTATGCTAACTGTAGGCCTAGCTTGCAAGAGAATAGACAGTTTCCACTTTCTTGCCAGTGGGGCCTATCCTGAGGCCAGGAAGCACATGCTAGCCACTTGGGAATGCTGCATGGAAAGAGAGAGAGAGAGAGAGAGATCTAGACAATCCCCAGCTCTTTCAGTACCTTTGGTTTATCTTATGTGAGGTCACAGACATTGCAGAGCAGAGACACATAGTTACCCTCCAAATCCTTGTTATATATTGTTAATTTTCTCTATTTTCAAGATATTTATCCATTAAATAATTCAAATCTCATCTTTTCTCATTCTCCTTTAAAGCTCATCAGACCATTTTTAAAAATAAGTTTCTGCTAATATCATGTAAATTCAGCAATCACAGTCATCTGCAACTCTCCCATGTCTTTATTTTTTATTATCTCTAAGGACCAAAGGCTCAATGTTTTTAAAAGATGCCTACTTTTTCATATCAATGTACAAGTGCTTCTATTCTGTGAAGTCTTTACCCTCTTTCTGGTCAAATTTTGAGGATTGTCTTCTTTTATATACCCTGAAGCTTCTGTATGGATACATCCTGCCATAGCACTCAGGACACCTGATTACTTCTGTGTATTTATTCTTTTGCTGTAATCTGTACAACGACGTTCACTACGTGACACATTCCAGAACACGTTCTCAGCGACCCCTAGTCATTCTACACTCTTTACCTTCCACTCCAGGTGGCAATTTGAAACACAAGTCAAAGAGAATGATGTGCTTACAGGCATGGTTTTTAACCTATGCCCATGAATTAAAAACAATTTAAAATCCCAATCTTTCGCTTTAGCTGTTGTTAGTTAATCTCACTTGTAATACACATTTTTACAAGTGACTCTCATGCATCTTACAGCTTATATAACCACCAATTCAGACACCAGAGGTGACAGTAGCTGCTATAATATACTCATTGGTTTAAAAGTGTTTGTTTTCCTATTAGTTGCAAAGCTTTTAAGGGCAGGCAGCTTGAGTCTCAGTTACCCAGCTGAGATAACCCACATCTGCTAATATTTTTACATAAAAGTAAGTGAAAATATAATTGGCAATGTCATGCAAAACTGGAAATAAATCTTTGCTATTTTCAAGCCATTTGGGTCTATAATTTAATCACAAGATAATTATGCTTGGAATGCAAAAGGATTGGATCATGGTGGCACTCTTTTAAAGTCTCATTTAAATATAACTAAATGCTGCAATAGGTGGTCATAACTGTAGTTTGACTCTAATTAATATAAAATAATTGGAGAGTAAATTTATCCCCTGTTCCAAATCAATAGCTCTTTGGCTATAAGGCAAAAAGAATGTGAACATTTTCTCAGTATCACCAAAAATTAGCTTAAATATCTAAGTAAACTTAGAAATCATAAATCAGTCTCCATAGTTAAATACTGAAATTTTAAATAATCATATTAAGCAAGACTCATATATTTTCAGGAATGCTCTCAAAATAAAAATCTCTCTTACAAACCAAAGGAAACAAACATAGTTGAATAATTCTATAAACCTTTTACAGAAATATGGCATTATGGCATAAGGCAAATATGGCGGTTCAACCAGCTAAGTAAACACTGATTAAGAATTAAGATTGACCACAGCAATAAGGGATATTTTCCTCTAGTCAATCACTCAGGTTCAGAAATACCAAATTTATCTTAAGACATTCTAATTAGGCAAAACTACTTGATAGATTGAGTAGTTGGAGATCAGAAGCATGCATCCAATTAAGAAGAATGTTATTGAACGATTTTCATTCACTGGCCTCTTCTGTTCTCTGTATTTTAGTTTACCTTCAGCACCTCATTGAAGAGAGCTATATCCAAATTCAATTTCTTGCCTAAGACCTCTTTCAAAAAAATGGCTCTGGAGATTCCCGGCTAGAAAAACTTTTCTCTTCTCCTAAGCTTGCATAACGTGCATCAGGGATTTGGTATTTCTCCCTCTGAATTGTAATTGTTTCTGTGCACTAGCTTCTCTGCCAGCCTGGAAATTCCTTAAGGAGCTGAGCCCATGTTTTATTCATGGATGTTCCTCTGCGGGGCACAGCACTTGGGCTTCCCTTCTTTGAGCATCAAAAACAAAAGTGTCATTTTTCTTTCACTTATTTTCACATCCATGTCTTCTTCTAAGACCTTTGCAAGTCATTCATAGTTTTAAACAGACTACATTTAAGTTTTGATAGATAAGCAAGGTAAATGGCAAGTCCAGCAGTATAGAGAAAAACTTCTTTCCTGTAGTGGTATTTGTTATATATTTTATCTGAATTTTGAGGTTCATTTGTTTTCATTATTGACAGATGATTTCTTTGTTTGTTTAATTAAAAGCAGTAATTAAGTTTCCCTTAATTACATGTTTTACTTGCCACTAGGTGGTGTATCTAGGGATTCATATTGTAAAAAGAAATGGAACTCATCGGTTTGAATCATAATGTGCAGGGATATAGAGGTTATTTAAATATTGTTTAGTTCTTTTTTTTTATTTTACACATAATAGATGATTCTCAAAATGGCAGTGAGGAAAAAGCAACTTATTCTTTATATTTTGAAATTTTTGGCCCTGAACACAAAACTTTAATTGTAACCTTTAATTTATTAAATAAAATATTGAGCTTCTAAAACATTTGAGAGTGTGCAGCATATTGCAAAAGATACTTGGAAGAGGCAGGCTGATCTAGCTCCAAGAAGCTTCTGGTTAAATATCAATATTATGAGATTTGAAAAAGGTACACAACCACTACTTTACAGCATGAAGTAAGATTTAGGCTACAAGAGAGATGCAAGTTACAAATATGAAATAAGTTTGGGCTGCAAGGAAAATTGACTCTGGCACAAATTCAGGAGCATTTTAGATTAGCAAAGTAGAATTGCTGGGATTTCATGTCTCAGATATTTCATAAGATAACTACACCTCAATACATTGGAATTTAGAAATAAAGAGACCATTAGTGAGATTCCATTTCTGCAATATCATTTGTTCTAACTGTCTCCTTTCTATTTTCTCTGTTCCTATCCTAGTATACCAAATTATCATCATATCCCCTCCCATCCATGATTCTAGCATTTTAGATAAATCGTCTCACCATTTTCCAAGTGTTTGGAATTGAGGTCCATGCTCATGCCCTTTTCTGAGAATTCCAAATTCCTTGAGCTTAATCTGACATCTTCTTTTAATATCCCTGAACTAAATGACTTTAATCTAGAATTTATACGTACGACCAAAATGACAAAGGTACTTCCCATGAATCCCCAAACCTCCTGATATTGCATATAAAATTGTGAATTTTCCTGGAGTTAGACTTCATGACTGTGGTTAAATCCTCAAAAGGAGCTCCTGCCCCACTGAATTTAAGAAGTTTTAGTACTTTCAGACCATTGGGGATATATTACACACAGAGGAGGTACAGGCAATGTCTTACAAAAGGCGCTTGTAATGGCAGCCTTTAAGATTTCTAGGAAGTATGCAGAAAAAATTCCTGAAGGTAATGGTCATCAAAAAAGTGACCATGGAATCTCTTCTCTTGCAAGGTATTCATTACTGAGTAATTCCTTATCTCTTGGTATAATTTTGGCATGGAGTGAAAGGTCTAACCTCTCAATGCTGTTTCCCCTTCTGTACCTCCTCTTTCTCTTTCAGGCTTAATAGGGTCATCTGTTGACTTGAATCAGAGTCACATTCAAAGCTGTGACCATCATTGACTTGGCACTGTCTGTATCCGTGTGAGTCTCCAGGAGAGGTGCTAGTGTCTGGGGCTGGAAGGGTGTGGGTTGCTGGTAATTCAGCCATGTGCATTTGCTCATGAATGTGTGTATAATAAGAGAGAGACAGAGGTGGAGAAGAAGTGGGGAGGGGAGAGAGATGAGAGAGAGAGAAAGAAAGAGAAAGAGATCAATCTGAGAGAGAGAGAAAGATATGTATACACACACACACACACATACACACACACACACACACACATATAAATCTGAGAGACAGATCAAATCTGATCTGTAATTGTATCCATTTCAGACCAAAGGGACCAGACAGATAAATATAAATAAGTGAAAAGATTCAGTGGGGTCAATGGAAATCAAGAAGAGGGCAGTCTTGGCAGTTTCTTCTCTATTCTCACTGATTTCACTGATTAAACGAGAGACTGATGTCAAGTCAGAGATATTTTTATGCAAAGCTGAGAATATGGATTTTTGGGTGCAATTTTCCAAGGTCTATGCATTAACAACTAATTAAAAACATTTAAAAGAATATAGAGCACATAGAGGAAAATTCTCTCGGTTTGATAAAGAATGGCTACAGAAAACGTATAGCTAACATTGTACTTAAGGTAAAAAAATCTAGACACTTTCCAATTAAGGTCAGGAACAAGGAAGGATTCCTCTCACCGCTTCTTTTCAACATTTTGCTAGAAGTGCTAGCTAAGAAAAATAAGACAAAATAGGAAATAAAATGTAAACACCTTGTAAATGAAGAAATAAAACTGTCTTTGTTCTCAGATGACATGGTCATCTCTGTAGAAAATACAAAAAATTGATAAAAACAACTCCTGGAACTAAGAATTGATAGTAAGATTGCAGGATACAAGATTAGTATATAAAAGTCAATCACATTTCTATGTACCAGCAATGAACATATAGAATTTGAAACTAAAAGTACAATACCATGACATTAGTATCCAATAAATAAAATATCTAGGTATAAATCTAGCAAAATACGTACAAGATCTATATGAGGAAAACCGCAAAACTCCGATGAACAAAATCAAAGAAGACTAAATAAGTGGAGAGCTATTCCTTGCTTATGGATAGGAATACTCAATATTGTCAAGATGTAAGTTCTTCCCAATTTGATCTACAGATTTAATACAATCCTAATCATAATTCCAGCAAGTTATTTTGTAGATATTGACAAAATGATTCTAAAATTTATATGGAGAGGCAAAAGACACAGAATAGCCAACACAATATTGAAGGAGAAGAACAAACTTAGAGAACTGGCACTACTCAACTTCAAGATTTACTATAATTAAGACAATAAACAAAGAGGCTGGGCATGCTGGCTCACGTCTGTAATACTAGCACTTTGGGAGGCCGAGGTGGGCAGATCACTTGAGGTCAGGAGTTCGAGATCAGCCTGGCCAATATGGTGAAACCTCGTCTCTATCGAAAATACAAAAATTAGCCAGGCGTGGTGGTGGACAACTGTAATCCCAGCTACTCAGGAGGCTGAGACAAGAGAATCGCTTGAACCTGGGAGGCAGAAGTTGCAGAGAGCAGAGATCACGCCCTTGCACTCCAGCCTGGGAGACAAGAGTGAAACTCTGTCAAAAAAAAAAAAAAAAATAGACAAAGAGGTGAATGGAATAGAAAAGAGAATTCAAAAATAGTCCCACATAAATTAGTCAACTGGTCTTTCACAAAGGAGCAAAGGTAATACAATGGAGTATAAATATACTTTTCAACAACTGCTTCTTAGGGGTGCCAGATTCAACAAACCTAAATACTCACATGCAAAAAAAAAAAAAAAGAATCTAGAGACAGACCTTATACTCTTCACAAAATTAATTAAAAGCAGATCATATATCTAAATATAAAATTCAAAACTGTAAAATTCCTAGGAGATAACATAGAAGAAAACCTAGAAGACTTTGAGAATGGTAATGACATTTTAGATACAGCACCAAAGGCATGATCCATGTCAGAAATCATTCATATGCTGGTCTTCATTAAAATTAAAATCTTTTTGCTCTGCTAAAGGAAATGTTAAGAAAATGAGAGACATCATACACTGGAAGAAAATATTTGTAAAAGATACATCTGACAAAGAATCATTATCCAAAATATACAAAAAACTCTTAAGACTCAACACTAACAAAAAAACAACCCAATTAAAAAACATGTTAAAGACCATAAGAAGCACTTCCCAAAGGAAGATATAAGATGGCAGATAGCATATGAAAAGATGCTTCCCATCATATGTAATTACTGGAGTATAAATTAAAACAACAATGAGATACCACTAGAAATGTATTTGAATTGCCAAAATCCAAAACACTCATAACACTAAATTCTGGTGAAGATGTGGAACAGCAGAAACTCCTATGCACTGCTGTTGAAAAAGGCAAAATGGCACAACCAGTTTGGAAAACCTTTTGGCAGTTTCTATAAAAACTAAACATAATCTTATCATAAGATCCAGAAATTGTACTCCTTGGTATTTATCCAAGGAAGTTAAAAATTATGACTACAGAAAAACCTGCACATAGATATTTATAGTAGTTTTATTCGTAATTGCTAAAACTGGAAGCAACCAAGACATACCAAGAAACCAAACAACTGGAAGTACAAAGCTGGTACATACAGACCATGAAATATTATTCAACACTAAATATAAATGAGCTATTAAGCCACAACCAACATGGAGGAAACTTGAGTTCCTATATTTAATTCATTCTCTCTACTACTAAGTGAAAGAAGACAGTCTGAAAGGGTTGCATACTATGCTTCCAACTGTAAGACATTCTAGAAGAGGAAAAATTACAGAGACAGTAAAATGATAAGTGGCTACCAAGGGTTGGCAGAAAGGGATAAACAGGTGACACACAGAGGATTATTAGGGAAGTAAAAATACTCTGTATGATACTGTAATGATGGACACATGTCATTATATGTACATTTGTTCAAACCCCTAGAATGTACAATATCTAGAGTGAACCCTCATATAAACTATAGACTTTGGGGAATTATGATGTGTCAGTGTAGGTTCCTCAAGTGCAACAAATATGCCACTCTGGTGAGGGATGTAAATAAGAGGAGAGGCTGTGTGTGGGGGTGGGTAGGGAACATATGCGGTATCTCTGCGTCTTCCTCTTCATTTGGCTGTGAATCTAAAACTGCCCTAAGAAAGTCTTTCTTAAAAAGAGTACAGAACAAAGACAAAACATACATTTGTTGATATGGAAACTAGGGGACTTGAAGTTTGCATACTTTCATCTATAGCTTAATCTCCCCACCTATTTTCCTCCACCATCTTTGTAGTAACTTTGAACTACTCTGCAAAAAATGTCTTGAAATTTCCTCACAGCTTATTCTTATAAAATCCTCTCAGTTTACAATTCGTTCTCTTGACTGTTCTACTTCCTTACTCTACCAGTCCCAGATTATCTGCCTCCATGATGAATCATTTTTTCTTCTAGGACCATGAAACATATAATCTCTATCATCTGCATGGCAAATTGTCATGTATTTGTCCACTGGGTATTCTTTCTGATGTTGCTGTTGTTATTTTCACGTGTTCATGTGTCTGTCTCATTTACCTTCATTATTAATTCATGCATTCATTCATTTGCCCTACATACACCCATTCTATGTTCTGCATCCTTGTGCTTGACACTGAAGATTAGACCATAGAGCAAGACTCTTTCCATGCTTTGTAACTCACCATAAGTGTACTTCTAATACACACAATCAATCAAGAAGGTTATTATAAACCTTTGTGACCTGAAACCCTCTGAAGGCTGTTTGTATTGATATGGTGGTATGGACTGAATGTTTGTGTCCCCTCAAAATTTATATGCAGAAGCCCTAAATCCAGTGTGATAATATTGGGAAGTGGAGCCTTTGGGAGGTAATTAGATTTCAAGGAAGTCATGAAAGTGGGTTCCTCATGATGGTATTAGCTCCCTTATGAGAAGAGAACAGAGCAGGCTGTCTCTCAGTCTAAAGTGCGACTGATGCACAATTGGTATTCAGAAATATTTATTGTTTGGTTACTTATTTTCATTTGCAATAAGTTATAACATATTAACAATATATTCCTACATTTCACAATGTGGATGCTATTGTTGTTGCCACTGGATATCTATGTGGGAACTAATTGAGGACCACATTTACAATGTACACAAATTGTAAATGTAGGAGTATCTATGTGGGAACTAATTGAGCCACTGAGTATCTATGTGGGAACTAATTGAGGACTATGTTTACAATGCGTACAAATCATAAATCAGTTAGTTCATATTGATTTACAAACAAGGAAGAAAAAGTATTGGTTTACATTGATACTGTCCATGTAAATTTTTTTCAATTCAAAAGAAACACATAGTTCTGTCATAAAGTAGATTTTCTATCCCTTTTATTTTCTCAGCTCATTTCAGAAAGCATTTGCAATAGCTTTGCACATTTCAGCATTTATGAAGGAAACCTTTGTTGGCCTAAAATGTAGCTGTAATTTTTTTTCAAATAATTTCAACACAAAGCTTTTAAACCTTATTTGATTACCTCAATTTTTTTCCCAATGAGTGAATATGGACTTAAATTCATTTTTTATAAAAAGCATTAACCATTGTTTCTTGTAATCACACTTAGTGAGAGTCGAACAATAGTGTCTCCATTTGAAATAGACTTTTGCTATAAGGTTGAAATTGACTTTAAATTCTTTTGAAATGGCCCCAAAATAACACATAGCATAGTGGTCGTCTTTGAGGTGAGAATTATCTGTCTTATTATTTAGAGATTGGACTGTGTTTCACAGAAAAATTCTCGTGACCTACTAATGTGTTTCAGTCAATTGTTCTGAAAGCACAGGATAAGAATTGTAATGATAATGATGAAAATATATGAAGACATTGAAAACTGAGGTTCTCATTGTTATAGCATATTGGTTATCTTTATCTCATTCAACAGCATATTTTAAAATGTCACACTGATTTCCAAACAAGGAATAAAAATTTAAAGAGTTCAGGCAATGCATGCTAGTTAAACTTATTGTGATAATACATTCATAGACATTGAAAATATTGGACAAAGAATGAAAAAAGGGAGAAGAAAAGCATGCCTAAAGATCATCAGTGCTTGGCCAGTATATATCTTAGGGCAGAATTCAATGACTCAGGTTGAAAAGTAAAAACCTGTCTAGATCTTTTGGGTTTCTTCTCTCTCTGATTAATCAAAATACAACAAGGCAGAAATGAGGAAAGATGCAAACTTTTAGTGGCCAATGAGGAAATATACCTTGGGGCATATGTGGTGAGTCCAAAGATTAGTGGCCCAGAATAATAGAAAAAGAAGAGATGCAGTAGAACAAGAAGGACATGTATCATCATTTGTCTCTGCCCCATCTCTCCATTTATTCTGCAAGTGATGGGCGCAAAGGAAGAAAACTGTGCAGGAATTAAAGGGGCAGCTCTACAGAATCACTGAGAGCTCATTCTCCAGATTTGGATAAAAATGGGTTCCTAGCCCTGCCTCAGTGAGTGTTACTTGTGTCCATGATCATGTCACTTACCACTTCTAAACTCCAGTTGTTTCACCTGTAAAATGGGGATAATTATGGTCCCTAAATCATAGACACTGGAGATATTAAATGATATAATGCAGAGGAAGAGGAATGAGTCAATGTCTGGCATTTACTAAGCCTCCAGCAGAGCCTAGCCATAAGGTTTCTATGATAATTAGAAACATATAAGGAATTTTAACCGTTCTTTGATAAGTTTAGTTACCCAAACTTTTTTCTATAATAAGCTCTTTTATAACACTCTAGAACTGAAGACATGTATCCTCAGCCATACTGTGTTTGACTCAGCTGTAGAGAGCTGTCTTGCCCAAGGACTGACTGTGGTAGAAACCCCTGATTCTTCTGGGCCATTAAAGATGATATTGTTTGACTGTGTCCCCACCCAAATCTCATCTTGAACTGTAGCTCCCATAATTCTCACGTGTCATGAGAGAGACCCAATGGGAGGTAATTGAATCATGATAGTGAATAAGTCTCATGAGAGCTGGTGATTTTATAAAGGGGAATTCCCCTGCACATGCTCTCTTGCCTGCTGCCATGTAAGATGTCCCTTTGCTCTCCCTTCATCTTCCAGCAAGATTGTGAGGCATCCACAGCCATGTGGAACTGAGCCCATTAAACCTCTTTTCTTTATAAACTACCCAGTTTTTGGTATGTTATTATTAGCAGCAAGAAAACAGACTAATACACAAGATAACTCTGACACCACAGAACTCCCTGAGGGGTTGATTAAGACTTTGTGGGTCTAAAAATACCAGACTTTTTCCTCTGAGCAATTGTACTTCTGTACTCCCTCTTGCAGTGACATTAATCTCTAATCCTGAATGCTGAACTTCTGGAGAACTGAATCTGGTTCGTTAGCGCCAACTATTCAAATTGTCTTCAGGGAGCTAGTGCTTTCTCTCTTTCTCACAAAATTACATGGCTTACATTTTCTGCTGCTGGGGAACCCTCAGCCATGGATCCTCAGGCCAAGGATGGAAGGAGAAATTCCCTGATAGACTATTCTAGGACCATTTGGAAAAGAGGGACCTGAGACCACACCAGAGAAGGACAGAGTTGGGGACTTAAGTCCTGGGGAAAGGAATAACACGAATTAGGGCCTGATTACTGATCTGGGCCTGCTATTTTTAAGGAAAGTGCATTTATAGGATACAGGGGAGGGGGAATTATTCATCATGATATTAGTTATAGATTCTAGAGATCTAGAGAAATAAGCAGAAAATAAAAACTACAAGAACATGTTTAACCTAGAAAAATGAATAATTACTAATTAATTTATATGCATCTCTTTTCATTTCATTCATTTATCACTTTAGTCACTCAACACAATTTAACGGAGAAATTATATAACACGAGACGCTGTGCTAGACTGTGAGGTGTGAAGTGTTGACTAAAACCTGGCCCTTGTCATTAAAAAAAGACAAAAAACTCACATTTTTGCCTCATTATTTTCCATAACAACAGAAATATATTTTGTTATACATATACCAGATACATTTTGTTTGTCCTAACCAATTCTGTCTCATGGGAACAACCTATACCTAAAAAGATTGGAGATTTGTATCACGGAAAATGATAAAAATTTTGTTTCATTATTTTATAGTTATAGCTCAGAAGTTCCAGTTTCTTGGTGCTCTTTTCTGGTATTAGAGGTACCTGCTTAAACTTTTACAATAAAGAATGAAAGCATTGGCTATATGCATTCCCAGAGGCTTTGAATAACAACTCTGGCAACTGGTTTGCCCACAAAATTGAGCTGATTTATAACAAGCTTAAAAAATTAATTAAATGCATAATATATATTAGCTGAATAACAGACTGAGTTGGGAAGGCTTTTCAGTAGATAATATCTTGTGGTTAACCCAGAATTTTTTCTCTACACAAAATTAGGGGCATAAATTACTATTTTATTTTTAGAGAAACTGTGGGCATCAGACTGGATGTTACAAAACAGCTTCAATAAGACATAGAAGGCCATTGCATTCCTCAATTAAAGGAATGTTTGTTGCAAAGACAATTATTCTTTTCACAAACACCTGTGCTTCCTTTTCAAGTGCAGAGTAATACTAGGCAGTGGCTGCCCAGCCAAGAACATTACCTGCTCCGGTTGCATATAAAGGAGTCATGTGACTGATTTCAGCCAATAGAATGCTCATAAGCAAAAATAGTTAAGAAGCATGGGGACCCTTTCCAACTTCTCTTCCTCCAAACGCAAGCATCTAGCTAATTATTCGGAGTCCAGAAGAGATTGCTGAAGCAATAGCTGGGAAGAGACTCACTCCTTAAAGAATTGTTTGAAAGAAAACTGCTCACGAATCAGAAACACCTGTTTAGACTTTACAAGCATGAGCTATCTCCTTCTATTTGTATATTTATTTGTTACAGCAGCAAGCATTACCTTAAACTATATTGAAAGCTTGTGGTTGAATGTGAAAATGTTGTACAGAAAGATAGGGAAACATATGTTAATGACAAATTGGGTCCAAGATAACAAGCCTGTTAAAAGATATGCACGTCTTTTAAATGACTGAATAGAATTCATTACAACATTTTATTCCCAGTAGGACAAATTAGATTTCTAAAAGAATGGTAGCACTTGTGGCAAGATCTTATGTTGCAAGTACAGTAGATGAATGAAGAGAAACTGCTCAACCCCCATTCTCTTAAAGATTAATATTTATAATCTGTAATTTGCCTTTTTATATGTGCATCACTATTAACACATGTCCACCTGAAAATATATTCAGAGCTTTAAATATATACTATAGGGTTTTGTCAAGAATTATTAAAGGAGATAGGATCACATTTATTCAATGTGATAAATAATTCTAGACCCTCCCATTTGGAGAAGAAAAGAAAGAAAAATAGTTTACTGACTTAAAATATGCATCCATAATTTTTCTTTTTTTATAACACAATAATAATGATACAAAAAACACTATAATCCTATATATGCAAAAGTGCTTAGTTCTGGGTCAGGCAAATTGAAAGCAAGGTGGTGAGCCAGCCTCAGCACCGTATTGATAAGAATCACACCTTAATAGATGGAGAAGCAACTAGAAAGGGGTTTAGATGATCTTACATAACAGAGGCTTTTAATCAAGCTGGAACCCTGCCTACCTCTAAATTATTACATAGGAGAAAAAGACTTTTATTTTAAAAATTCAATTGTATTTTAGGACCTTTCTGTAACAACAGTGTGATCTATGCCTAAATGTTATATGGTCCAAATTGTGCCCCTTGAAATTTCCTATGTTGAAGCCTTAGTTCCCAGTATCTCAGAATGTGACTGTATTTGGAAATGGGGCTTTAAAAAATGTAATTAAGTTAAAGTAGAGTCTTTAGGGGAAGCCCTAATCTAACAACTTGTGTCCTAATGAGAAAAGGAGATTAGAACAAAAACAACACATACAGAGGGACAACCGTGTGAAGACACAGTAGGCAGACGGCCGTCTACAAGACAAAGAGAGAGCCCCCAGAAGAAATCTATCCTGTTCATATCTTGATCTTTGACTTCCAGCCTCTACAATTATGAGAAAATAAATTGCTGTTGTTTAAGCCACCCAATCTGTGGTATGTTGCTATGGCAGCCCTAGAAAGTGAATATAAATAATACATAATTCATGCATTCATTCCTTCAACCTTTACTTAGCACTAATTTTGTCATATGTCCTGTGCTAATGGATGTAGATGACAAGGTAAATTAAATCCTCCTATGTCCTCAAGCAAATCACAGACAAATGGACAAGAAATCTCTCCTTCCATCATACAGTGCCTCCTTATTATGGAATCTTGCTGTTTAAATAAAATATATTCCATCAGTGATAGGTTAAATGGTGTTCTCCCAAATTCAGATGCTGAATTCCTAGCCTCTAGTCTTTCAGATTGTGACTGTATTGGAAATTTTGTGACTATAGATGTAATTAGTTAGGATGAGGTCAGATTGGAATAGGAGGCCAACCTAACCCATATGACTGGTGTATTAGTCAAGGTTCTCCAGAGAAACAGAACCAATCATATGTGTATGTGTGTGTTCATGTATGTGTGTGTGTGTGTGTCACACAGAGAGAGATTATTATAAGAAACTGGCACACAATTATAGAGTCAAACAAATTGCAAGATCTGCACGGTGAGTCTGCAAGCAGGAGAGCCAGGAGAGCTGGTGCTATAGTTCCTGTCTGACCCTGAAGCCCTGAGAATCAGCAGAGCCAATCTTTCAACTTCAGTCTGAAGGCCAGCAGGCACCAGACCCAGGAAGAGCTGATGTTTCAGTTTGAACTTGAAGGCAAGAACAATTCCCCTTTACTTGAGGGAGGGTCAGCCTTTTTGTTCTATTTAGGTTTTCAACAAATTGGAGGAGGCCTGCCCACATTAGGATCATTAGGAGGATGATCTGTTTTGCTTAGCCTACTGATTCAAATGTTAATCTCATCATGAAGCATTCTTACAGACACACTCAGAAGAATGTTTGATCAAATATCTGGGCACCCCACGGCCCAGTCAAGTTAACACATAAAATTAATCATCAAAACTGGTGTTCTTATAAAAAGGGGAAATTTGGACAACAAAAAAGACAAGCATATAGGGAAGATGGGAGAATGTCTTTCACCATGAACATATCAGGCTACCAGATGCTAGGGAGAGGCAGGGAACAGCTCCCTTACAGCCCTCAGAAGGAACTGACTCTACTGACACCTTGATTTTGAGCTCCCAGAATCAAAATTCTTGTCTTACAGTAAGACAATAAGCGTCTGTTGTTTAAGCCACCCAGTTTGTGTAACTTTGTTATGGTTAGCTTTAATAGGTTACACCATCTATTCTACACTAAAGTTAAATATTTTAAATTCTGGAATCAGTAAACAAACCCTGCTACTTGCCATTTGGGGTTAGGGGAGTAAGCTATGTCAGTCCTTCACAGTTTCTTTTCTTGATATCTTTTTATCAGCAATTCACTGATGTACCCACTATTCTTTCAACCAACACTTATTAAGTGTCTTCATCCATATCTCTTGTATTGTGCTATAAAGATTATGATAAATACCACTGAGCAGAGGATGCTAATCACAGAGTTAAATGTAGTGTGATTCTTGGGGATATGTCAAATAATGAACTGAGACTGATTTATCCTTATGAATTCAAGTTGCTTATATCACACCAGTCTAAAGAAAATAAATTCCAAAAATAATATCACCTTTAAATCAACACTGAGAGACAAAAATATCAAAGAGACCGGATAGACTAACTTTTATCAAAAAATGATGTAGATATCAGTGGGAAAATAATAGAAGATTCTTAGAAGACAGTTATTTTAGAGATTTGAGGGGAAGTAAAGAGAAGAGAAAATAAAAAAATTCTTAATCAAATGACTCAAGTTTATATTAATAATATGAAATATTTTTAATTATCTCGCAAACTGAATACTTGCATCCAAGTGTCCATGTCAAGGAAACAATTTTGTGTTTAAACCTCTGCAGATCCAAAGATTCATACTAATATCTCAATGTTAGAAAACTGTCATTGAAAGGAAGCTTGAAAATAATTAATTCTTAAGCTGCTTAATTTTTCACTTTTCATTTCACGGTTTGTCACTAAAATAGTAATTATTTTTTCTTCTCTTGCTAATCCAACAATTTCATACCGACAGCCTTTCACTGGGAAATTTACTATCATATTACTGCTTTACACTTTAAATATAAATATTTTCAAGATGAAATTAGATACGTTGGCAAGAAATATGATCTTTAGTTAATGATTTATGTTTCTGCCTTGGAAAAAGAAATGTCTCTTACATATATTACACAGACAAGTGGCTTCCAAACATTTTGTTGAAGTGTTCAAAGGGAATGCTTTATGATTATTGCTCAATAAAAATAGTGTGTTGGCATTTTTACTCCCGTTACCTCACAGGAAAAAAAGAAAAGAAAATGCTGCAATAGTATGTCATAGCAATTGATAGTATGTACACTGGAATTTGGTAGACCAAACTATAAGTCCTGGATTTTATTTCACTAACTCTGTGGTTTAGGTAAGCAGTTTACCATTTTTGCTATAGTTATCTTAGCTATAAAATAGGATCATTGGAGTATAAACCTCTGAAGGTGTTTGGAACGATTGAATAGGAAAATTCATGGAAAGAACTTAGTTAGAAGGGAAATTAAATAAGTGCTCAATAATTGTTAGTTGAGGCTGTTATAATCATTACTTATTGAGTGCTATTCACGTGCCAGGTATTGGGTTATGGAGTAAAGACATAAAAATGAGGAATTCACACGTCTCTGGGACCTCACTAAATGTATTGTGAAATTAAAAAATGGGGGTATGTGTGAAATCACTTTGAAAAAGAAAAAACTCTACATAAATACAAGAAAAATCTCTCAAGACAGATAGTAGCCAATGCACAACTTAATTCCAAAACGTAGGTCAGCTTCTTACTTTGGAATGTTACAGTTTTAATTTAAATTATTGCCAATATTTAACCTTGAATACATTGACCACCTGTTCATTAATTGATGAACTCAATTATACTATCACTTATGCATTCTCCAAACATGTACAAGTGTCCACTCTGTCAGGGGAACTCCCCAGCCATTCTGGCAGCCCTATGTTTTGTTTCTCAAGCACGTAGTCACACCTTTCTTCCCTTTTAATATCAGCTTATTTCTTCCTGTTGGTTGACTTTCTAGGGGTGTTCTATGACACACTCTGAGCAGTTTGTGGTGAACTTACAAATGTCTTAAAATAATCAAGTGTCCCTATACTACCAAAGTGTTAAATCTAATTGAAGAGGCCACCATGAAAATGAGTATCTGGCACAGCCTTGGCTGGGCTTGGGAAAGCAACAATTTGAGAACCTAGATGTTGGCAGATGACCATATTAAAATCTACTGGAACTGCATTTAAAGATTTCATATGCATGACAAAGCCCATCTACTCCTACAACTGGTTTGATTTACAGCCCACGATAATGGTGCTTCTAGTATCTCAAATACTAAAAAAATCATATTTAATTGCTTTAATTCACTATTAATTGATTATTATAATGTACTGCTAAAGGACAATCCTTTCCAAGTTCTACAAGCATAAATAACACGACCATATTATCTTTCCAAATTGTTGACTGTACAATATTGTGGGAATATAAACTACAATATAATCCAGTGGTTTAGTAGCTGTTACTACTGTGAAAAAAATATTTAGGAAGTCATTATATATAGATTGGTATCATTTGTCATAATCTACATATAACTCAATTTTATTCTAAAAAATAGTAAAAGCAAACATCACATGAATTAAGAATGTATTTTATACTTTAAGATTTATTTTCAAAATGTGAATGTAAATCAGATCTTCCCATCACGACCCCAGAAGAATAATGATTTATTTTAATATTTGTGATTTTAGGATTTAGATACTACCTACTTACCAAGATACTCACTTGTAAAATATCTTTTAAGAATATAGAGGCAAAATAGCGTAGCATAGAAAACACATTGAAAGTCCATATTAATAGCCCCTTCGAGTTTTTATAGACCCTAGGGTAAAAACGAACAAACAAACAAACAAAAAAACCTCCATCCCTTGCCTCAGTTCTCATTCATGTGGTTTGTTTATAGGATCAACAACACCGGTGGGAAATTTCACAGTATTCATCTTATTGTGGGCAGCTCTGATGGCTCCAAGGTTCTTTCTTGTGCTGAGCAGGAACCTATTTACTTGTGGCTTCCATTCAATTTCAGTATTCCTTTTAGGGCTAAGGAAAATAATTCTCAGAAGAAGGCCAAGCAACACGGTCAAATAGAAGCACCCAGCAATTATCTCTCTTCTGCAGCAACACCACATTGAACAACTATACACACACACAAAGGCACCTTCTTGAGAATCAAAAATCAGGTAAGTGATCACAGTAGCTGGTTTTCACATCATATTGAGGAAAGAGGCACTGGAAGAGGGTAGAAAAGACAGTCTTTAATCACCTATACCACCCCTCCCCCCATGCCCCCATCCCCTGGCAGGTATTGCCATGTGGCACTGAGAGAATGTCTGCGCTTGGGGAAGGGAGAATGCAGTGATTGTGAGACTTAGCATTGGAACTCAGTGCTGTCCTGTCATAGTAAAAAGCAACATGGGGCAGAAGTCAGCCTTCATCCACAGAGGGAGCATTTAGACCAACCCTAGCCAGAGACAAATCGCCCATCCCAGTTGTCAGAACATGAGTTTCAGCAAGCCCTGCCACCATGGGCAAAAGGGCTCTGGGGTCCTACATCAACTTGAAAGACAGTCCAGGCCACAAGGACTGCGATCCCTGGGCAAGTCCTGGTCCTGTGCTGTGCTGGGCTCAAAGGGGCCAGGGGACTTGGAGTGCATGTGACCTGGTGAGATACCAGCTGGGATGGATGAGGGATACTTGAACCAACCCTCCTCAACCCTAGGCAGTATAGTTCACAGCTCCAAAATAGACTCGTTCCTTCTGTTTGAGGAGAGAAGGGAGAACAAAAAGAGCCGTGTCTGGCAACTTGGATGCCAGCTCAGCCACAGTAGAAGAGGGCACCTGGCAGAGTCCTGAGGCCCCCATTCCAGGCCTTAGCACTCAGATGACATTTCTAGACACGCATTGGGCCAGAAGATAACCTGCTGCCTTGAAGGGAAAAACCCAGTCCTCGCAGGATTCATTATCTTCTCATTAAAGAGCCCTTGGGCCCTGAATAATCAGCAGTGGTATCTAGGCAATACTTGCCTCTGATCTTGGGTAAGACTCAGAGGTGTGCTGACTTCAGGTGAGACCCAGCACATTCCTGGCTGTGGTGGCTACGGGGAGAGTCTCCTTCTGCCTGAGGAAGGGAGAGGAAAGAGTAAAGGGGATTTTGTCTTGCAGCTTAGGTACCAGCTCAGTTACAGTGAGGCAGAGCACCAGGCAGGCCCTAGGGTTCCTGATTCCAGGCCTTGGCTCCCAGATGGCATCTCTGGGCCTGCCTGGCATTAGGAAGAACTCATCATACTTAGGAGGAACTCATCCTCTTAGAAGGAACTCATCATACTAAAAGGAAGGACATAAGCCTGGATAACTTTGCCACCTGCTGAGTGTAGAGCCCCTGGTCCATGAGTGAAAACAGGCAGTAGCCAGGCAGCAGTCACTGCAGGTCTTAGGTGAGACCCAGTGCTGTGCAGTCCCAGTGGTGGTGGCCATAGGGGTGCTTGCATCACCCCTCTCCCAGCTCCAAGAAGCTCAGCACAGAGAGAGACCCTGTTTGTTTGGAGGGAATGTGGTTCTGAATCATTATTTAGGGGAATATTGTCTGAACATGGTCTACTTTGAAGTTTCTCAGTCTTTTTCATAATATGTCCCATCAACATAAATATTATCAAGCTTCATTTCCTATAATTTTCATTATGTTGCCCAAATGAAAATATTCTGTTGCAAATTATTGAAATGTAAAATTTTGTATTGAAGTATAAATTATTTGTTAAAATATTTAAAATATGATTGGTTATTCTACATACAGAAACAACTTTGGATATCTCAGTATGTTCTCATCTTTACCCTGTCCTATCATTATTCTTCCAGTGACTCATGCCAAGAATTGATCACAATGCTCCAAGGGTGGTCTGACCAGCAGGGAACTGAGCAGAGCTGAACGTGGCTTCCTATTTTCTGTACCCAATTTCTTTCCCTTTTTCTGGTACCACTCATGTCCACATCATAATCATCTTTTGCCTGAACAACCTCAGCAGGCTCTGACGTGGTCATCCTGCTTCCCCCATGAATCCTGAGTGTTTACCTTCCACTTAGTAGCTAAAGGGCTCTTTTGAACTCATAAAGGATCAAGTCATCACCTCCTCAAAACATTCTATACACTTCTCATAATAATGAGCATGAAATCCAACTCCATACCCTATGTGGTCTATATAATCTCACTTTCCTCAGTCTCCCCTTATTCCATTCTCTCTTCACTCATGAATTTCCAGCCAAAATTGTCTTCTTCTTATGTCTCAATGATTAGGTCAAGCAGGCTCCACACAGTAGGGTGTGTGCACTGACTGTCTTTGTGTAGAATACATTCTCTCTCGCTGCATATTTACATGGCTGTCCCTTTCTTGTCATTTAGATTTTAGTTGATATCCCTCCTCTTCAATGAGGCCTTTCATGGCCTCCAAATAGTAAGTAGCTTCTTTCATCAATATTTATCATGTCACCCTAAATGTCGTAATAGTACTTGCCACCATAAAATATTCTTATTTGTTTATTGTCTAGCTGTCTAATGAGGTAAGACCCACAACAGCAGTAATCTTAATAATTTTATTTAGAATGATGTTTGGAATATAAATATTGTTGAGTGAATGAATGCATGCATGCATGACCACAGTATAGATATATTATTGTATATGAAGCTATTAAGATCAAAGAGTTTGAGCCTGGGCTTGAATTGCTGATCTACATTTACTATGGTGAGTCTAAACAAGTTACTTAACCTGTTTGTGTCTGAGATTATACATCTAAAAAAGGGGCAGATAAAAATGTCACTTTCTTCTTAAGGTTATTGTAAGGATTACAATAAATAAATAAATACAATAAATAAATAAATTGCTCTTTGTAAAATGCATAGATAACTACTGTATAAACGTAGCAATTAATAGTAATGCAGCCCAATTTTTAGAATTTTGGCAGCCACACTATTGACTCATATTACACCTAAAGTATAAGGTAAATTCTCTAAGTTTTTTTTTTTTAACGTGTGCTGCTTTGAAGTCTCACCTCTATTTTTTTGTGCTTACACAGCTGCCTTTTAGAAGCCAACCACAGGATTTTAAATTGGTCAGCTTTATTTGGTTTCATTCAGCACATCATTCTACTCTGTTGACAATGCTGAAGGTTTTGAGTTATTGATTAAATGTCACCTTGGATATTTGAAACCAGGACTTAAATCTAAAAATCTAAGCTACTTAACTCAAGTGACCTCAGTCTAGAGGACTCTGAGGATTCATGGGACCATTGTGTTGTCTTCTAGCAGTTTCCTTTCACTTGCCTGGAGAAGAGGCCTGTGAAGGCTGGCCCTGGGTCTGTAAAACATATACCAGAAGTGGGAGAGGACATAGGTTAAAAGCAGATTGACAGAGGATGACCAAAGAAGCCATAAGAATACCTTAGCTAACAATGACCAAGCTTATGGGAAGAAGATGCAGAAAAATAGAAATTTGGATGTAGAGCAAATCTTATTTTTTCACTTTTTATTTTGAAATAATGATAGATTCATAGGAAATTGCATAGTTAGTACAAAGAGGTTCTAAGTACCCTTCACCCATTTCCATCTTACATATTACTTAACACCAAAACATGACTTTGACATTGGTATAATGTGGGTATGTAGTTCTGTGTTGTATTAGCAAACGTGTAGATTTGTGTAATCACCACTATGATTAAGATACAAAAATATTCTATCACCACAAAGATCTCTCCCACACTTTCCTTTTACAATCACGTACCCAAACCCTCATTACTCCTGACTCTGGGCAATCACTAACCTCATATCCAACTCGATAATTTTATCACTGAGAGACTACTATATAAACGGAATCATACCAGATGTGACCTTTCAAGATTGGAGTTTTCACTCAATATAATGCCCTTGTGATCTATCCTAGCTGTTGTGTGTATCAATAGTTTGCTCATTTTTATTGTTGAGTAGAATTCCATGCTGTGGATGTACCAGAGTTTGTTTAACTACTCACCCATTGAGGCACATTTTGGTCTTGTTTTTGGCGATTAAAAATAAACTGCTATGAACAATCATGTGCAGGTTGTTGTGTGTCTAGGTTTTCATTTCTCTGGGATAAATGCACAGAGTGCAGTTGCTGGGTTGAATGGTAACTGTATGTTTAGATTTTTTTTTTAAAGTGTCCAACTAGTTTAACTAGTTTTTTGAGTGGTGTACTGGCTTATATTTCCATTGCCACAGTTTTTACTTTAGCTGTCCTAATAGGTATGTAGTGATATCTCATTGTCATCTTAATTTGTATTTCCCTAATGTCTGACAATGTTGACTAGCTTTTCATGGGCTCATTGGACACCCATATTTTCTTTATGATGAAGTATGTGTTCATATCTTTTTCTCATTTTCTATTTGAATTGTCTGTTTTTACTGTTGAGTTTTGAGATTTTTTTTTTTTTTTTTTTGAGACAGAGTCTCGCTCTGTCTCCCAGGCTGCAGTGCAGTGGTGCAATCTTGGCTCACTGCAACCTCTGCCTCTTGGGTTCAAGCAATTCTCCTGCCTCAGCCTCCCGAGTAGCTGGGACTACAGGCAGCCGCTACCATGCCCGGCTATTTTTTTATATGTTTAGTAGAGATGGGGTTTCACCTTGTTAGCCAGGATGGTCTTGATCTCCTGACCTCGTGATCTGCCCACCTCGGCCTCCCAAAGCGCTGGAATTACAGGCGTTAGCCACCATGCCTGGCCTCAGTTGTGAGTTTTTAAATACATTCTAGATATGAGTTCTTTGTTAGATATGTAGTTTATCAATATCTTCTCCCAGTCTGTTGCTTGTCTTTTCATCTTCTCAACAGGGATTTCAAAGAGCAAAGGTTGTTTAATTTTGATGAAATCCCATTTGCTTATTTTTTCTTGTATGGATCATGTCTAAGAACTCACAAGTCCTCGGTCCTGAAGATTTTCTCCCATGTGACCTGCTACAAGTTTCATAGCATTATGTTTTACATTTAAATCAATTGTTCATTTTAAGTCAATTTTTGTATAAAGGGTGAAGTTAAGATTGAGGTTCATTCTGTTTGTTTGTTTACCTGTTGTCTGATTTCTCAAGCATGTTTTGAAAAGACTATTCTTCCTCCATTAAGTTGTTACTGTTTCTGAACCTTTGACCAAAGGTGGTTGGGCAAATTTGAGAGTCTTTTTGGGTTCTTTGTTCTGTTTCTTTGATCTGTCTTTCTGCCACACCACACAGGACTATTGCGATATACTAAGTTTGAAGTCATGTAGAGTAACTCTCCCTACTTTATTATTTTGCAAAGCAGTTTTAGCTATGGTAGTTTCTTTGGCTGTCTATACAATTTTTAGAATAATTTTGTCTATGTGTATAGATATCAGTTGGGATTTTTTTTTTATCTTTTGGTTTTTTTTTTTTATTATACTTTAAGTTCTAGGGTATATGTGCACAACGTGCAGGTTTGTTACATAGGTATACATGTGCCATGTTGGTGTGCTGCACCCATTAACTTGTCATTTACATTGGGTATATCTCCTAATGCTTTCCCTCCCCTCTCCCCCTACCCCACAACAGGCCCCAGTGTGTGATGTTCCCCTTCCTGTGTCCAAGTGTTCTCATTGTTCAATTCCCACCTATGAGTGACAACATGCGGTGTTTGGTTTTTTGTCCTTGCAATAGTTTGCTGAGAATGCTGGTTTCCAGCTTTATCCACGTCCCTACAAAAGACATGAACTCATCCTTTTTTATGGCTGCATAGTATTCCATGGTGTATATGTGCCACATTTTCTTAATCCAGTCTGTCATTGATGGACATTTGGATTGGTTCCAAGTCTTTGCTATTGTGAATAGTGCCACAATAAACATACATGTGCATGTGCCTTTATAGCAGCATGATTTATAATCCTTTGGGTATATACCCAGTAATGGGATGGCTGGGTCAAATGGTATTTCAAGTTCAAGATCCTTGAGGAATTGCCACACTGTCTTCCACAATGGTTGAACTAGTTTACAGTCCCACCAACAGTGTAAAAGTATTCCTATTTCTCCACATCCTCTCCAGCATCTGCTGTTTCCTGACTTTTTAATGATCGCCATTCTAACTGGTGAGAGATGGTATCTCATTGTGGTTTTGATTTGCATTTCTCTGATGGCCAGTGATGACGAGCATTTTTTCATGTGTCTGTTGGCTGCATAAATGTCTTCTTTTGAGAAGTGTCTGTTCATATCCTTTGCCCACTTTTTGATGTTTTTTTTTTTTCTTGTAAATTTGTTTAAGTACTTTGTAAATTCTGGATATTAGCCCTTTGTCAGATGAGTAGATTGCAAAAATTTTCTCCCATTCTGTAGGTTGCCTGTTCACTCTGATGGTAGTTTCTTTTGCTGTGCAGAAGCTCTTTATTTAATTAGATCCCATTTGTCAATTTTGGCTTTTGTTGCCATTGCTTTTGGTGTTTCAGACCTGAAGTCCTTGCCCATGCCTATGTCCTGAATGGTATTGCCTAGATTTTCTTCTAGGGTTTTTATGGTTTTAGGTCTTTATGGTTTTAGGTCTATTAAAATAAAGTCTTTAATTCATCTTGAATTAATTTTTGTATAAGGTATAAGGAAGGGATCCAGTTTCAGCTTTCTACATATGGCTAGTCAGTTTTCCCAGCACCATTTATTAAATAGGGAATCCTTTCCCCATTTCTTGTTTTTGTCAGTTTTGTCAAAGATCAGATGGTTGTAGATGTGTGGTATTATTTCTGAGGACTCTGTTCTGTTCCATTGGCCTATATCTCTGTTTTGGTACCAATACCATGCTGTTTCGGTTGCTGTAGCCTTGTAGTATAGTTTGAAGTCAGGTAACATGATGCCTCCAGCTTTGTTCTTTTGGCTTAGGATTGACTTGGCAATGTGGGCTCTTTTTTGGTTACATACGAACTTTAAAGTAGATTTTTCCAATTCTGTGAAGAAAGTCATTGGTAGCTTGATGGGGATGGCATTGAATCTATAAATTACCTTGGGCAGTATGGCCATTTTCACGATATTGATTCTTCATACCCATGAGCATGGAATGTTCTTCCATTATTTGTATCCTCTTTTATTTCATTGAACAGTGGTTTGTAGTTCTCCTTGAAGAGGTCCTTCACATCCCTTGTAAGTTGGATTCCTAGGTATTTTATTTTCTTTGAAGAAATTGTGAATGGGAGTTCACCCATGATTTGGCTATCTGTTTGTCTGTTATTGGTGTATAAGAATGCTTGTGATTTTTGCACATTGCTTTTGTATCCTGAGACTTTGCTGAAGTTGCTTATCAGCTGAAGGAGATTTTGGGCTGAGATGATGGGGTTTTCTAAATATACAATCATGTCATCTGCAAACAGGGACAATTTGATTTCCTCTTTTCCTAACTGAATACCCTTTATTTCTTTCTCCTGCCTGATTGCCCTGGCCAGAACTTCCAACACTATGTTGAATAGAAGTTGTGAGAGAGGGCATCCCTGTCTTGTGCCAGTTTTCAAAGGGGATGCTTCCAGTTTTTGCCCATTCAGTATGATATTGGCTGTGGAGTTATCATAAATAGCTCTTATTATTTTGAGGTACGTCCCATCAATACCTAATTTATTGAGAGTTTTTAGCATGAAGCGTTGTTGAATTTTGTCAAAGGCCTTTTCTGCATCTATTGAGATAATCACGTGGTTTTTGTCTTTTGTTCTGTTTATATGCTGGATTACGTTTAGTGATTTGTGTATGTTGAACCAGCCTTGCATCCCAGGGATGAAGCCCACTTGATCATGGTGGATAAGCTTTTTGATGTGTTGCTGGATTCGGTTTGCCAGTATTTTATTGAGGATTTTTGCATCAATGTTCATCAAGGATATTGGTCTAAAATTCTCTTTTTTTGTTGTGTGTTTTCCAGGCTTTGGTATCCGGATGATGCTGGCCTCATAAAATGAGTTAGGGAGGATTCCCTCTTTTTCTATTGATTGGAATAGTTTCAGAAGGAATGGTACCAGCTCCTCCTTGTACCTCTGGTAGAATTCGGCTGTGAATCCATCTGGTCCTGGACTTTTTTTGGTTGGTAGGCTATTAATTATTGCCTCAATTTCAGAGCCTCTTATTGGTCTATTCAGGGATTCAACTTCTTCCTGGTTTACTCTTGGGAGACTGTATGTGTCCAGGAATTTATCCATTTCTTCTAGATTTTCTAGTTTATTTGCATAGAGGTGTTTATAGTATTCTCTGATGGTAGTTTGTATTTCTGTGGGATTGGTGGTGATATCCCCTTTATCATTTTTTATTGCATCTATTTGATTCTTCTCTCTTTTCTTCTTTATTAGTCTTGCTAGCGCTCTATTAATTTTGTTGATCTTTTCAAAAAACCGGCTCCTGGAGTCATTGATCTTTTGAAGGGTTTTTTTATGTCTCTATCTCCTTCAGTTCTGCTCTGATCTTATTTATTTCTTGCCTTCTGCTAGCTTTTGAATGTGTTTGCTCTTGCTTCTCTAGTTCTTTTAATTGTGATGTTAGGGTGTCAATTTTAGATCTTTCCTGCTTTCTCTTGTGAGCATTTAGTGCTATAAATTTCCCTCTACACACTGCTTTAAATGTGTCCCAGAGATTCTGCTATTTTGTGTCTTTGTTCTTGTTGGTTTCAAAGAACATCCTTATTTCTGCCTTCATTTCGTTATCTACCTAGTAGTCATTCAGGAGCAGGTTGTTCAGTTTCCATGTAGTTGAGCAGTTTTGAGTGAGGTTCTTAATCCTGAGTTCTAGTTTGATTGCACTGTGGTCTTAGAGACAGTTTGTTGTAATTTCTGTTCTTTTGCTGAGGAGTGCTTTACTTCCAACTATGTGGTCAATTTTGGAATAAGTGTGATGTGGTGCTGAGAAGAATGTGTATTCTGTTGATTTGGGGTGGAGAGTTCTGTAGATGTCTATTAGGTCCGCTTGGTGCAGAGCTGAGTTCAATTCCTTGTTAACTTTCTGTCTCATTGATCTGTCTAATGTTGACAGTGGGGTGTTAAAGTCTCTCATTATTATTGTTTGGGAGTCTAAGTCTCTTTGTAGATCTCTAAGGACTTGCTTTATGAATCTGGGTGCTCCTGTATTGGGTGCATATATATTTAGGATAGTTAGCTCTTCTTGTTGAATTGATCCCTTTACCATTATGTAATGGCCTTCTTTGTCTCTTTTGACCTTTGTTGGTTTAAAGTCTGTTTTATCAGAGACTAGGATGGCAACTCCTGCCTTTTTTTGTTTTCCACTTGCTTGGTAGATCTACCTCCATCCCTCTATTTTGAGCCTATGTGTTTCTGTGCACGTGAGATGGGTCTCCCAAATACAGCACACTGATAAGTATTGACGCTATCCAATTTGCCAGTGTGTGACTTTTAATAGGAGCATTTAGCTCATTTACATTTAAGGTTAATATTGTTATATGTGAATTTGATCCTGTTATTATGATGTTAGCTGGTTGTTTTGCTCATTAGTTGATGCAGTGTCTTCCTAGCCTTGATGGTCTTTACAATTTGGCATGTTTTTGCAGTGGCTGGTACCAGTTGTTCCTTTCCATGTTTAGTGCTTCCTTCAGGAGCTCTTGTAGGGCAGGCCTGGTGGTGACAAAATCTCTCAGCATTTGCTTGTCTGTAAAGGATTTTATTTCTCCTTCACTTACAAAGCTTAGTTTGGCTGGATATGAAATTCTGGGTTGAAAATTCTTTCTTTAAGAATGTTGAATACTGGCACCCACTCTCTTCTGGCTTGTAGAGTTTCTGCTGAGAGATCCGCTGTTAGTCTGATGGGTTTCCCTTTGTGGGTAACCCGACCTTTCTCTCTGGCTGCCCTTAACATTTTTTCCTTCATTGCAACTTTGGTGAATCTGACAATTATGTGTCTTGGAGTTGCTCTTCTCGAGGAGTATCTTTGTGGTGTTCTCTGTATTTCCTGAATTTGAATGTTGGCCTGCCTTGCTAGGTTGGGGAAGTTCTCCTGGATAATATCCTGCAGAGTGTTTTCCAACTTGGTTCCATTCTCCCCGTCACTTTCAGGTACACCAATCAGACATAGATTTGGTCTTTTCATGTAGTCCCATATTTCTTGGAGGCTTTGTTCGTTTCTTTTTACCCTTTTTCTCTAACCTTCTCTTCTCACTTCATTTCATTCATTTGATCTTCCGTCACTGATACCCTTTCTTCTAGGTTATCGAATCAGCTACTGAAGTTTGTGCATTCGTCATGTAGTTCTTGTGCCATGGTTTTCAGCTCCATCAGGTCATTTAAGGACTTCTCTACACTGGTTATTCTAGTTAGCCATTTGTCTAATCTTTTTTCAAGGTTTTTAGCTTCTTTGCATTGGGTTTGAACTTCCTCCTTTAGCTCGGAGAAGTTTTATCATCTGAAGTCTTCTTCTCTCAACTTGTCAAAGTCATTCTCCAACCAGCTTTGTTCCGTTGCTGGCAAGGAGCTGCGTTCTTTTGGAGGGGAAGAGGTGCTCTGATTTTTAGAATTTTCAGCTTTTCTGCTCTGTTTTTTCCCCATCTTTGTGGTTTTATCTACCTTTCGTCTTTGATGATGGTGACGTACAGATGGGGTTTTGGTGTGGATGTTCTTTCTGTTTGTTAGTTTTCCTTCTAACACTCAGGACCCTCAGCTGCAGGTCTGTTGGAGTTTGCTGGAGGTCCACTCCAGACCCTGTTTGCCTGGGTATCAGCAGCAGAGGCTCAGAACAGCAAATATTGCTGAACAGCAAATGTTTTTGCCTGATCTTTCCTCTGGAAGCTTCATCTCAGAGGGTTACCCGGCTGTGTGAGGTGTCAGTCTGCCCCTACTGGGGGGTGCCTCCCAGTTGGGCTACTCGAGGGTCAGGGACCCACTTGAGGAGGCAGTCTGTCCATTCTCAGATCTCAAACTCCATGCTGGGAGAACCACTACTCTCTTCAAAGCTGTCAGACAGGAACATTTAAGTCTGCAGAGGTTTCTGCTGCCTTTTGTTCAGCTATGCCCTGCCCCCAGAGGTGGAGTCTACAGAGGCAGGCAGGCCACCTTGAGCTGTGGTGGGCTCCACCCAGTTTAAGCTTCCTGGCTGCTTTGTTTACCTACTAAAGCCTCAGCAATGGCAGGTGCTGCTCCCCCAGCCTCACTGCCACCTTGCAGTTGGATCTCAGACTGCTGTGCTAGCAATGAGTGAGGCTCTGTGGGCGTGGGACCCTCCGAGCCAGGCGCGGGATATAATCTCCTGGTGTGCCGTTTGCTAAGACCATTGGAAAAGTGCAGTATTACGGTGGGAGTGACCCAATTTTCCAGATGCTGTCTGTCACCCCTTCCCTTTGCTAGGAGAGGGAATTCCCTGACCCCTTGTGCTTCCCGGGTCACCCTGCTTCGGCTCACACTCGGTGGGCTGCACCCACTCTCCTGCCCCCACTGTCTGACGAGCCCCAGTGAGATGAACCCGGTACCTCCGTTGGAAATGCAGAAATCACCCATCTTCTGTGTCACTCACGCTGGGAGCTGTAGACTGGAGCTGTTCCTATTCGGCCATCTTGGAATCCAGGTTGGGATTTTAATATAAATTGCGTTAAGCCTGTGTATCAATTTGGGTAGACTTGACATGTTTGTGTTGATATACACATACGCATACATTCCATGAATTTTAGCTTTACTTAGTAAAAGAAATTGGTAAAAGTATGTGTACCCCATCTTCCTGGAAGTGGAAAATAGAAGTTACAGAACGAAATGTTACTTTTTTTTCAATGTATGTTTATCTTTCCTACTATATTAGGTCTTTATAAAAGGCTGGTATTAGCCCCATTGTAACAGTGAAAAAGCCGGACAAAGAAGTTAAGTGTCTTGTCCAATTGTTTCTGGTCTGTTTGTGTAAGGAGGTAATCTTTATAGGAGATTAGATTTTTGAAGGTTAGCTCTCATCATATGAACACAATAAGTCATTAAACCATTAAAAAAATCATATAATACCTGGCCTATACTGGATAAAGGTGAAAGTGAGAAAATATGCTAAGTTTAGTTCCACTGTATGTTTCTCAATATTTCATGAAAATAAGCCAACTGGAGACAGTTTTCTGAGTTTTGGCAGGAGATTTCAGAGTTCTGGATTTTCTAATATCTGGCTGTTTGTCTTAGAATTGTGCGACTTTTCTGGATGTCAGTTCCCAACTCTGGGAAACATTGGTATAGCGTCTGCTATGCCCACTTCTTAAGATTATTGTAAGGATCAAATGAGTTAGCATATATGCCAATATTTTATAAAATATGAAGCTATTTATAAATGTAAAATGTTCTTGTCATTGCCATCATTATTACTCAAACAGTTATGAGTGTTCTCCTTCACAGCAACACAGAAATCAATAGAATGACAAAAATGTTTAAGCAGAGAAATATGAGCAATCGCAAAAGTAAGCAATGCAAATACAACACATCCAATAAATTTAAAAGATTATCTGCAAGGCTACAGTATTACATGCACAGGAATGTGATGAAGAATTGTATGTAATACATAAAACAAGAAAATTAGTTATAGGTTTTCTTTCTATGGAAATTTAAAATTTTGATTCCTTATCCAACATATTTTAGATACAAGACATGAAGACAGAAGAAAAGAAAGAGTCAATTTTTATTTCCCATTTCATCCCAACATGGGACATGGATTCCTATCAGGCCTGCCTCCCAAATATACTTCATTTCCCACTACCGATGTTTTAGAATCTTATGAATATCCTCATCTCTCACATGAATATTCTCTGACAATTCCAGCCCACTCTACTCTCTCATCCTTTCCTGAAATGTTATGGCTTTTATAGCCTGTGCCACAAAATTAGGCATTTAATTTTATATTGTCTTGTTTTGTTTTCTAAATATGTCATGGATACATTCTTTTCCATGCTAGATTGTGACTTCTTGGGAAGGAACCAATTTTCATGCTTTTCTGTGTCTCTTTTCAGCATTTAGAAAATATGGACATATAATTATACTCAACCAAAATTGTTAATTGACTAAACAACTTTCCTAGTTTCATTGTAACTCTTCAGTTCTATGATATTAAAGTACAGAGCACAAAATGGCCAACAATTCCTATGTTAATTATCTGAAATGATGAAATCATTCAATACACCTGGGCAGCTATGGAGAAATGTTGTTGATGGTGTGAGCAGTAGTGGTGCATGCAAGGGCCATCCATCCTAAACAGCTCTCATACACTTTGAGATTTGGACTGATTCATCAGTTATCTACTGAGTAGATTGCTTAAAAAGAAGTGTTGGGGGCTGGGTGCGGTGGCTAATGCTTGTAATCCCAGCAATTTGGGAGGCCGAGGCAGGTGGATTGCCTAAGGTCAGGAGTCTGAGTCCAGTCTGGCAAACGTGGTGAAACCCTGTCTCTACTAAAAATACAAAAAAATTAGCCGGGCGTGATGGCATGAGCCAGTCATCCAAGTTACTTGGGAGGCTGAGGCAGGGGAATTGCTTGAACCAGGGAGGTGGAGGTTGCAGTGATAGTGAGCCAAAGTTGTTGCACTCCAACCTGGGCAACAGAATGAGACTCTGTCTGAAAAATAAAATAAAAATAAAATAAAATAAAATAAATACAAATTAAAATTTAAAAAAGTATTGAGGTTTTATTGCTCCATTTATTTGTGTTGTCATCAACCATTTGGTATCCATTGCCTCAAAGTAAATCAAGGTGATCTAAAGGGTTAATTTATGATTCTTGGAAAATTCTATAATGTTCACTCATCTCATTTTAAGAAAAAGTAAAAGTTAAAATCTTTGAAGAAGTTACTACCCAGACTATAAAAATCATGTAGTCTTGCCTTCTCATTCTATTCTCAAGGTTCTGGAAGTTAAATAAAAATGGCTTATTATAATGCTGGTCTTTTTACTAACTCATAAGAAGTTCAAAATATGTAGTTTTTACTCCTTTACCTGCTAGTATTTAGATAAGCACCTCAAAATCAATATTCACGTTTCATAATCAGAGTGCCCTAGTTAAACTCCAGATTTGTTACTTACTAGCTATGTGACTCTGAGCAAATCATGTAATTTCTAAGAGCCTTAGTTGTCTTTCAGATAAAATAGGCAAAGCCATATCTACTTCTCAGTGTTCTTGCAAGAATTAATTAGCTCATATAATAAATGTGCCTATTACTATTCAAAAAAACATATAAAAGCATAAAGAGTACATTACTATTTATCTGGGAATAATCCTTTTTATCATAATGTAATAATTGTTATTACAATTATTATAAAACTCATCTTTCTGAGTAGGGCATACATTATTGTTTAAAATGTAATAAAATTGGTGAAGTTTTAGAACTGGAGCAAGATGTCATAGTAGCATAAAAGAGAGCACTTAACAAGACCCGGGTGCCAGAAAGTATACCTAAATCAGAAGATTTTTAATATGCATTTTAGAGATTTTAAGGAAGTCATTATCAGGGCTTCTGGAGACAAGGTGGCTTGGGCACATTTATATTTTAGACATATCTAGCAGGAGGGAACATGGCTGAGCAGAGGGTGATGATGACATAAGGACACCACTGAAAGTTATTTGAGTAAAATGATGACACATATTAGGAGAGATGGGGCAGATATTACTCATTTGAGAAAAAGCCACACTTCAAGAGTGACTGGAAAGAGTCAGGGAGTGGGAGAAAAGAGTCAAAGGAAAAGTATCTAGTTTGAGTAACTAGGATAGTATGGCTCCAACCTGTCTTAATCAGCTCGGGCTGCTATAACAAACATTATGCTGAGTGGTGTAAACAATGGAAATTTATCTTCTCAGAATTCTAGAGGCTCCAAAGTCTGAGATCAGGGTGCCAGCATGGTTGGATTCTGTTGAGGGCCCTCTTCTTGGGTTGCAGGCAGCTGTCTTCTTGTATCCTCATATTCTCACAGAGAGAGAGAGAGAGAGATCATCTCTCTTGTGCCTCTTCTTATAAGGGCACTAATTCCATTCATGACCTAACTATCTCCCAAAGGCCAACCTCCAAATATACTTTGGAGATTAGGGACTTAACATATAAATTTTGGGAAGCACAACAATTCACCCCATAGCATACCCATTGAGATGTACAACACAAGAAAATTTGGGGATAACTAATTTGGGGAGAAAATGATGAGTTTACATTAAACCAAGATGAACTTGAGATGTGTTAAGAGGGAAATGCTTCTTCCCTACTACTTACATGTTCTTCCAGGAAGAGAAAATTCTGCTAGTGTGGTACTTCCAGTTTCTTCTCTCGTCCCTGTACTCACTCTGCCCCTGGGGAGGCAAATTATGTATTTGGTTGTTCAAACTGGGGAGAGTGACTCTTCTGTCTAGAAACAGCCTTCCTGTGGAGAGCCTGGGCTGTCCTCTTTCACTCCAGGCTTTACATCTGTAAACTCTGTAGGAGCCTCCCTCTTGGAAGCCAAATTGCCCCACAATCCAGGTCAGATTGTGGTTCATATTAGCAACTGCACTTACCCTTATTTGAAAGGCATGTGCCCCAACTTGGTTATGGCTTGGTCTCTATCTTTCCTGCTTATTTTTCAGCTTTCTCAGTGTTGAGGCAGGAATGAAAGGTATCCTTTATAGAAAGGACTCTTTAGAGATTCCAAAAGACCACTTTTGACAACACATCTATGACCCATTTTTTGGCATCTCACACAATTGGCTCATTTAAGTTTTTAAATGTTGAGCCAATTAAAATATAAATATGATGTATGTTTCATATATTCCCAAAATGTAATAAATGCTCAGTAAGTATCTGTGGAGATTATATATTTAAAATTGGGTGGGAAACATAACTATCCTACTGTCAAACATTTTTTAGAGAGATTTAGAAAGATTCATTTATTGAACTCCTATTTGGCTGGTAATTTGCTCAGTATGACCTGCCATCCTAAACTTTTTACAAACTGCCCCCTTTCTCATTTTGCCAAACCAGATTGCCTTTCCCTTAATAGTTCCTTCTTTCTTGTCACTGAACCTAAACTCGTGTTCTGAGCAGCACGCAAAATAACTAACAGACCCACAAAGATGTTCTTAATTCCCAGACCCTATGAATATGTTATGGTACATATCAAGGAGGAATTAAGGCTGTAGATGGAATTAAGGTTGCTAATCAGTTGACTGGAATATAAAGATTCTGGATTATCCAAATCAGTTCAATGTAACCATAATGGTTCTTATAAGTGAAAAAGGGAGGCAGGAGAGTCAGAGTCCCAGAAGGATATGTGATACCAGGAAGCAGAGGTCAAAATGATGCAATTGCTAGATTTGAACAGAGAAGGACCCACAAGCCAGGTGATGGGGATGGCCTCTAGAAGCTGTGAAAGGCAAGGAAACAGACTCTCCTTCTAGAAAAGAATGCACATTGATGACATCTGATTTTAGCTTAGTGAAACCCATTTCAATTTCTGAACTGCGAAACTGAAAGATAGTAAATTTGTGCTGTTTTAAGCCACCAGGTTTGTGGCAATTTGTTGCAGCAGTAATAGGAAACAAATACATTCTGCAACTCATGCCCTGCGTTTTCCCTGAGTGGCCATTTATAAATACATAGACTCTGACCCAACCTGGCCAGAGATAAATCAGGCTCCTCCACCTCTCCACTTGCTAGCTCTGTGACCCCAGGCAAGTTATTTAATTTTTACATGACTATTTCCTCACCTATAATATGGGGGTTATCAGGACACCATCCTTATAGGGATGAGTTAATAGATGCAAAAGCTTTTAGAAAAGTGGGCACATAACAAACACTATAGAAGTGTATGCTAGTATTTTCATTATTATGCTTACCTCTACAAATTATTTTATAAATCAGTTCAAATGCCAATTCTTCTATTTCCTTTTTGAACAATAAAATCTTTCTTCCTTAAATTTACAGAGTACTTTACCTTAACAATGTTTTATAGCATGTGATTTTTTTTTTTTTTTTTGAGATGGAGTCTCGCTCTGTCGCCCAGGCTGGAGTGCAGTGGCAGGATCTCAGCTCACTGCAAGCTCTGCCTCCCAGGTTCAAGCCATTCTCCTGCCTCAGCCTCTCGAGTAGCTGGGACTACAGGCGCCCACCACCACACCCGGCTAATTCTTTGTATTTTTAGTAGAGACGGGGTTTCACCGTGTTAGCGAGGATGGTCTCGATCCCCTGACCTCGTGATCCGCCCACCTCAGCCTCCCAAAGTGCTGGGATTACAGGCATGAGCCACCGCACCCGGCAGCATGTGATATTTTAATTCTTATTTAATCACTTTCATACATATTGAATCCTCTATCCTAAGATATAAGATCTTGTAAAAATTAGCGATATGCATTTTATTTATTTACTTTATTTATTCTAATTTTGTTATTCCTATACTGTCTAGGCCAATGTTTTGCATATCATAGGTGTTCAATAAACATATCTGAACTACCAATGGTGTTTTCCACTTGTGCTAATTTCAAGAAACAAGCAAAATCACTCACTATTCAATGGGCAACACTCTACAGAAAGAATTAATGAAAGAGAAGAATTAATAAAAACCCGAACAGTAGCATGAAGTCTATAGAAAATATCCTCCACAAGTATTTAGTGGGATTCAGATTCTTTTTTTCACTTTCACTCTATAGATGTTCAACTTTAATTTAAATAACATGTTAGATCAAGTGTGCTTTTTATAAATTAGATATTAGCCCACAAATTCTGTCTCATATAGTCTGCTCTGAAGGTTATCACTTTAAGAACCATGATATACTGTGGGGACTGAATTTTAGTACTGTGCAAAGACCTGATTGGAATTAGCATTTCTGAACTTCTAGAGCCTCTCCAGTTAGACTGCAGTTGTTGCTGTGAAATTGACTTTAAAAGAAGCTTCTGATGACAATGCCTAGCTGATTATCGTTTCAGAGATGAAGTGAAAAAAGAGCAAACATAGTTACCGTAGAAATAAATGTATTAAGTTCTAAAATTAACATCCTTATTAGTGATTATGCTAATTTTTTTGATACATCTACAGTTAATCTCAAAACTTTCATCATGAGTATGGGGTTATACTTCCTGGCATGTGCCAAGATGCGAAACTTAATTACGGTCAAATGTCATTAACTTTGGTAGTATGTTTTAAAATTAACCTCAAAACAGCCCCAATTTTTGTTAAAACTATAGAAGAAGAAATTATTTATTGAGAAGGTAAGAAAAATAAATCTTCTAAACTATGCAATCACTTATTTACTGGCTCTGATAAGGATAACATTTCAAATGGTTGTGTTTTCTGTCACTAATTTGAAGTTCTAGTATAATATTTTTATTTAATTACATGATTACAAAACAAGTCTTTACTTACATCATATGCATTATATGCCAAATTAATTCTCCTTTGAAAAGGCCAATTGCTGATAAGAGCAATAAATTCTATTGAATAGCTCACTGAATTCTGAGAGAGTAATTAAGGAATTTTTATATACACACAGAAACACACATGGCTCACACATTAAGATGTAGAAGACAATCTTTGAAGATACCATCTATCAAATGGAGGAAATACATTTTCAACTTGCAAACTTCAAAGCTCTATGTCCAATAATGAGATAAATCTTCATTTCTGATGGCATTAATCCTACACGGAAAAATTAATTATCCTTTGAAAAGGCCAATTGCTGATAATTTCACAGAAAAGAGGTCTATTCTTTTTAGTGGATATGAATTGATCCTGCTAATGCAGAACCTGACTTTTTCAGATTCTTTTAGCCTTTAGTATGAGTGAATTTTTAAAATTTCTCTTTTGTTGTGTTAGAAATAAATATAATGATTTTTTCTCATGCTGATTTTTAAGAGTTTAAAGGAAAACAACAGCCGATAGCTCATTAAGGCTCATGAGACACTACTAAGCGTCTACAACTCCCATTTTGAGACTGCATAAGCCAAACACTTCCACTTCCACTAGAAGGTGTCATTAGAAGTATTTAAGCAAAGAAAGCTACCAGGAGCAAAAACGCCCCCAGAGAATTTCTGTAAAGACTTTGATGCACCCATTGTCCCGTAGTTTAAAATGTTGTATCACTCAAACAGCAACCTCATTAACAGATCATTTAGATTATCATGAGTTATGATGAACTCAAGCCTCTGTAGTATTTTCTTCCCAACAATTTGCTTTATTACAGCAATATAACAGACATCTGCCTTAAAGAGAAGTCTTACTTTCTATTCTATTGGATGTCACTGAAATTTACAGTGTCTGGGGCAGGAGGAAGAAGTAATAAAGTCTTATAGGGGGAAAAAAAAAACTTGTTACCTAACGGCAATATTAGAAGTGATGAGAAATGAGATAAGCCAGTAGGACTAATTCAACTAGAACTGAAGAAGGTGGCTCTGAATCTGACTTGCTCTCCTCCAAAAGAAAAATGTGCTCATGATAACAATAACTAATGTGTACTTAATACTTTTGAGGAAAATGACTATGTGGTGCTCCAAACTATGTGCCACATTCTATGCCAGGTTATTCTATCTATCTATCTATCTATCTATCTATCTATCTATCTATCTATCTATCTAAAATTTATGTAGACACAGAAATATAACATTTTACATAAGTAGTAAAGTGACTCTGTATTTTAGGTCTTATCATTGCCATGTTAAAGATATTTCCAGAGTAATATAGTCAGTAAGTTGTTTAAGTGGGGTTTGGATGCAGGTCTCTTTGGTTGCAAAGGCTGCAGTCTTTACCCCTCATCATATTGCCTTGCTTTTGTTGCCTTCTTCACTTCTTTTGTCTCTGTTTGTTATTCAGACAAAGGTGGGAATTGACTGTAGGTGAAGACTCTTCTTTGGCTAATCAGTTTATTTTATCCCTAAGGAAGATTCCTATTCTTGCTTCTGGTCTCTCTTCTCTCTCTCTTCCTCTCTCTTCTTTTTTCTCTCCCTCTTTCCTTCCCCTTCCTCAAAAAATGACTAGACTTTACCTTTGTAATAGACTAAATCATAGCCCCTGAAAGAGATATGTCTAGGTACTAATCCCTGGGAGCTCATCCATAAAAAAATGTATTTGCATACCTGATGAAATTAAGGATCTTCAAAGGAGGTTCTTACATTGGATTATCCAAGTGTACCCTAGGTGAAGTCACATGTATCCCTTTAAAAGGGAGGGAGATCTCTGTCTCCCTCTGAGTTTCTCAGTCTAGAGGGAGGCAGATACACACAAGAGAAGAGGTAATGAGATCACTGAGTCAGAGGTTGGAGTTAGGCATCCATAAACCAAGACATTCCTGGAATTACCAGAAGCTGGAAGGCAAGGAATGGATTGTCTCCTAAAGCCATTAGAAGAAATGTGATCCTATTGGCACCTTGAATTCTGGCTTCTGGCCTTCCTAACTGAAGAGATAATATCTGTTGTGTTAAGCCAACAAGTTTGTGGTAGTTTCTTACAGCAGTTACAGGAAACTAACACAACTCCCTTCTTTGAAATTCTGGAATTGGCGGCAGGGGAAATTGCATGTAAAAACGCTGCATGTTCACCTCTAGCTCTGTGAAATCATAGGAAGTACAGTTAAATTCTAGGAAACACAGGGGCATTTTACCTCCGCACAAACCTATAAAGCTCCCGAGGGTCATGTAGTCTTTTTCCACCCCGATGTCTCCCAAGATAGTCTACTGATTGCTGAGATACAGCCTACATTGAATAGATATTTGTTGAGCAAATCAACCTGCTTCTGCTGTGGCTCCAGCAGGACTGGAACATTTCAGAAAAGAATAAAAGGTCATTTCTCCTGAGTTAAGTGTTAATTCTTGCCTTGATTGTCAGTGGCGTGCTAACACCTGCTCTGACATGTATTTTAGGTCCATCAGCGTATCCTAACTAGAAGGCCTTGTGACTAACAGAAAAGAAAATATAGGTGAGCCATGCAATGGTGGACGTGGACTGTTCTCAGGGTGCGGTGACAATTATGACTTAGTCATCAAAGGTGAATTGATACAAACACTTGAACGTATCTTAAATTCGATTGTTCCAGGAATCCTTAAAATGCAAGAGAAATGGCAATGATGGATAAATCTAAATGACATTATGTGGGTTATGATTCCTTTCTCCATGCCATTTGGAAAGTTAGAAGAAATCATATTAGGCCTGAGAGTAGACTGGGTGCTTCTCAGTGTGGTTCCTTCACACCCAGAGTGCCAATCATCTAGGATGCACCAGTTCTGCCATCCTGGGGATATACAGTCAAAGTCCATTCTTTCTAGTTGGTACCTTGCAGGATCAGTTGTCAAATATTTTAACAGCACCTTATTCATGCATTTTTTTCTAGAATATATATGAACTTTTCCTATCCCCAGTATTGTGGCTCCCCTCCCATCCCTATTTAGATCCTCATCTCTCACTTGGATGCCTAAAATAGCCACTTCAGACACCCCTCTTTCTACATAATCATCTCCTGTAATTTATTCTCAACACATGTTTTCTTGAAGCCTTATCCAAATATATGACTCCTCTACTAAATGCATAAGTACATAAAGAAAACAAACATAGAATAATTTACTGCTACTGACTTCATGTCATTCCACAGGATTAAATATAGATCCCATATTATACACACTCATATTACACTTATATAATATCTATATTGTTATATATCTATATTAAATACACATATGTTCTATATATTAAAAGACCCTCACAATTTGAACCACATTGTATGGACTCAATGTTTGTGCCCCACCCCCAAATTAATATGATGAAGCCTAAACCCCAATATGATGGTATGTGGAGGTGGGATCTTTGGGAGGTAATTAGGTCACGAGGGAGGAGCTCTCGTGAGTAGAATTAAAGCTCTTATAAAAAGAGACACAAGAGAGATTCTCTCTCTCTCTGCCAATTGGCCATATGAGGATATATGCAGCTATCTGCAAACCAGAAAGACCCTCATTGAAAACCCAATCATATTGGCACCCCGATCTCTCACTTCCAGGCTCCAAACCTGTGAGAAATAAATGTTTGTTGTTGAAGCCATTCAGTCTATATAGTATTCCGTTATTGCAGCCTGAGCTGACTAAGACACCCATCTAACTCTGCAGCCTTCTGTTCTTCTCTCTATAATGAAGTCTATTTCATTATTTCATAGGTACTTCTCATGGCTTTTTGAAATCACCAGGCAATTTCCTGCCTCCATGGTTTTAGAGCTGATGTCGGGATGTCAGGATGATGGGAACATCCTGGTGACACCAAGACAACAAATACCAATTCTGGTTGGTCAAGGCCGCTGCCCTATCTGATTAGTTGGTTTGGGTTCCCCCAAAGGCAGATCCTAAGACAAGGAATTGGATATAAATAGTTTACTAAAGACATAATCTCAGGAAGGAGGAGGGAGAAAAGCATAGAGACTGATACAAGGATGGAGGAAAGCCAATATAAATGTATTTTGACAAAATTACTGAGAAATCAGAAGTTCACACATATGCTAGGACATATGAGAAGCCCGCCTATGAAATGACCTTATAATCGTCCAGAAAGATAAGGCATCTATCCTTCCATCATTGGTTAAGTTTGTTAACTCCACTGCATTTCCAGGTTATACTGATGAACAAGATGAGGGAATTCCAACCACATCACTCCAGGCCAGGAGGCTGAATCAGAAAGGTAAGTAAGCCTCCATTTCCTCTGCTCCCTCCTGTGGACTGGAACGTGGATATGGTGGTGGGGAGCCAGGTTTCGTCACATAGAAATAGTGGAGCAAAAAAGCTCTAAAAATTTGGATCCCTGCATGACCTCATGGAACAGAGTAGTTGTATTTTTTTCATCCAGCCACCCCTGGAGTGCCTAACAATTCTATATTTTCAAGTGAAAATTATTTCAGTCTCATTCTGGTGGCTAAACCCAAATCTTAATTAATATTATTCTGTCATGCATCTGTCCCATGCTGTTTACTTTCACTGCACTCTAGTTCCACTTCCTGTCAGACTCTATTGCAATCATCTATTTAAATGCCCGTCTCCATCATTGCATTGAAAGTTCTTGATGACAGCCACAGTGCCATTTCTGAACCCTGGGTGCCTGGTAGGTATTGGATTTACAAGAATTTTTAAATAAAATTTAAAATGTAATTGCTCCAACAGTAAAGCTATAATACATGCAATTATGAATATATGATACATAATCATCATTCACTGGGCTGCTTACTGTACCTTTTCTCATGAAGCATAATTTGACACATGAAGGTTAATGAAGCATTTCCTGGGAAGCACACTTTACATATAACATGACTCCAAAATGCATTTGTACCATTCGTGTCTTCTTTCCCTCTGTCATAGAGAGGTGGTTCTTCTCCTAGCCAAGAAAAATTCTTCTATCTATGCTATAGATCCTCTTTTTTCTCCTACTGTTAAGACCCTAAGCTCTTTTCTTTCAATTCCTTCAAGTTCTTTCTCTCTGTTGGTTAAAATCTCTCTAAAACAATCAAAGAATGCTACCTAGTCTTCACATGTTCCTTTAAGTGGCAGACTCTTTTCTTTCCCTCCCTCCCTCCCTCTGTCCCTCTGTCGCTTCTTTCTCCCTCCCTTTCTCTTTCCATCTTTCCTTCTTTCCTTTTTTCTCCCTCCCTCCCTTTTCCTTCCTCTCTCTCTCTCTTTTTTTTTGAGTCTCGCTCTGTCACCCAGGCTGAAGTGCAGTGGCACGATCTCGGCTCACTGCAACCTCCACCTTCCTGATTCAAGCGATTCTCCTGCCTTGGCTTCCTGAGTAGCTGGGATTACAGGCATGCACCACCATGCCTGGTTAATGTGTGTGTGTGTGTGTGTGTGTGTGTGTGTGTGTGTGTGTGTTTTGAGACAGAGTCTTCCTCTGCTGCCCAGGCTGGAGTGCAGTGGTGAGATCTCAGCTCACTGCAACTTCCACCTCTTCAGTTCAAGTGATTCTCCTGCCTCAGCCTCCCAAGTAGCTGGAACTACAGGCACGTGCCACCACACCTGGCTAACTTTTTGTATTTTTAGTACAGATGGGGTTTCACCGTGTTATCCAGGATGGTCTCAATCTCCTGACCTTATGATCTGCCCACCTCAGCCCCCCAAAGTGCTGGGATTATAATTTTTGTGTTTTTAGTAGAGATGGGGTTTCATCGTGTGGGCCCAGTTGGTCTTGAACTCCTGACCTCAGGTGATCCACCTGCCTCGGCCTCCCAAAATGATGGGATTATAGGCGCGAGCCACTGCACCAGGCCAGGTGGCAGACTCTTAATTATCCTGTTGGAGTCAAGGTTTCATAAAAGACTTCACTTGCTGTCTGCATTTTCTCACTCACTCCACAACACAATTCCAACACAACCAGGTTTATATTGCTCTTGCCAACATGTCACAAAATTCAATGGACTTCTGTTATCATATATGTCTGTCAGCAGCACTCAACCCCACTCAATCCTCCCTTCAAATGTCCACTGGGTCTTCATTTCTGTTTATTCTTCTTTTCTCTCCAGCCACTCATTCTGAATGTATTTTGCTGTCTCTTATTCCCTCAGTAGACATTTAATGATAAAAATTCTTAACATTTATTTCAAGATACGCTTCCCTTCTCACTCTATATAATCTCGCTACTTATTTTTTTTCAATTCTGTGGCTTCATTGGTCATGCCACGCATCCTAAATGTCCATCTCCTGGACAGATCTTGCTTCTGAGTTCCAAAATGTCTATTCAAATGTGTACTGAGATGTCTTGCTGGCAACTCAAAACCATATGCCATTGTATCTGAAAAGTTGGCCCCCTTCAGGACTCTCACCCAAGAAATTGCACCATAATTTACCTCATTGTTCAAGCCAAGAAAATGGAAGTCTTTTATGATTTCTCATTCTGTCACCAAGAATGGCCAACCACACTGAATTGCCTAGAACTGAGGTGTCTCTTGTGAGGTAGAACTTTTAAAACTAAAATTAAGATAGTTGAGTACCTTCCAATCTGGCTCCAGGCCCTGTGCATTCTATTTTCTAAATGTCTCTTATATTTGTTCAATTATTTCCATTCTCATGACCTCTGCTACTGTCTCTTGTACAGGGATCTGTACGTTCATTCTTGCCCTTCATTTCTCACCCTACAAATGCTTTCTGTACACAATGACCACAAGATATCAATGAAAAGCAAAATTTCTTATATCAACCTCTTCCATCCCTCTCATTGTCTGTGAGATAAGACCCAGAAATGTCTGGGCCCTGCATGTCTCCTCAGACTCATGATTCATTATTTCCTCTGTGTTCCAGCCCAGCTAACCTTTCCATTTCTTAAATGTGCCATGAAACAGGCCTGGAATTACTCTTCCCTACTCCTTCTTCCTATTAACTCCTCATCTTTTGGGTCTCAGAATCAATGTCATTTCCTAAAGATGTTTTGCCTTCTCTCCCTAGACAAGATCAGACACGTCTTTTTCCCCCTGCCTATATCAAACTGCACTGCTCCTTCACAGAATTCAACAGCATTCATTATTTGTTCAATGTCCATCTTCCCAGCCACAATAGAAACTCCATTAAGCAACTATTCTTGCTTTATTCTCTTACCACTGTATATACAATACCTCAATCAGTGCCTAGAAGCAAAAAACTTTTGTGAAATGAATAAGTATTTCATTATAGAATATTTTCTTATGTGATATCATATCCTATAATAACTTCAGATAGCTTAACTAAAAATATAACTCTGTTAAGGAAAGAAATAAGGCCATGGCCCCTCATAAAATTTTAGCAAGTTTTACCATATCCCCTTTGTATGGGTTGGATTTGTGTCCCCACCCAAATCTCGGATTATATTCTCCAATGTTGGAGTAGGGGCCTGGTGGGAGGTAATTAGATCATGGGGGTGGACCTCCCCCTTGCTGTTCTCATGATAGTGAGTGAGTTCTCACAAGATCTGGTTCTTTAAAAGTGTTTAGCACCTCCCCCTTTGCTCTCTTCCTCCTTCTCTGGCCATGTAAAATGTGTCTGCTTCTCTTGCACCTTCCACCACGATTGTAAATTTCCTGAGGCCTCCACAGCCAGGCTTCCTGCACAGCTTGTAAAACTGTGAGTCAATTAAAACTCTTTTATTTATAAATTATCCAGTCTCAGGTTGTTCTTTATAGCAATGTGAGAATGAACTAATACAGCACTGAAGCTAAGATGTCATCAATGGTAACATGCATCATTATTTTAAGTATAACTAAGAAAGAAAAACAATGTTGAAAAATAAGTCATGAAACACCTTGACTGAAAGACACGTCCAGTTTTCAGATATGAAAAAGTAAAAAACTGGGGAAGGCCACAAGTTCCACAACAAATCTCGTTTGCTCACTTCTCTCTCTACTGGGCAGTCCCTCCTTGGTCCATGGAGTATCACCTCATTCTTGGGCCATTGCAACTTCCTTGAATTCTTCTAACTAGTATCTTCTCTTGTATACTTTAACCCCCAGCTTCTTTACATTTCAACCAGACTGATCATTTCACAATACAAACCTGATCACCCCAAAATGCAAAGCCTGATCTCTGGATAACCTTATACTGGTTGTCTATTCTATGACATATCACACACATACTCCCCCTTGTTTTCTGTCCTCCTGACATGGTTCCTAAAATATGCCAGCTTCTTTCCTTTATCTGGAATATTCTGCGACTTGCTGTCTTCAATCCTTCCTTCTGCTCCTTTTCATTTTATAGTGTTCATTGCAAACTTCCCCTCCCCAGAATGATGTTCTGTGATTCTGTCACTGCAAATCAGTAGCCCCTCTCCCCCGCCCATGCCGTTAGAATTTTTCACACATACAGCCTGTTCTCTTCCCTCACCGAGCTCATCTCGAGTTTTCATTACACATATTTTTTTGTGTGTTTATTTGCATAACGACTGTTGCTTCCACTGAACTTTGAGCTCCATAAGGGTAACTATCAACATGATGTGCCAGTGCCATATACCACAGTGTGACACAGATAGATTATTTATTGAATGAATGAGGAAGTGGAACAGATACACTTTGCTGAAACAAAGACAATAGAAAATTCAATGCACAGTCCTGAGAGGAATCTAGAAACAAGTCTGCAGCTAAAAAGAAGCAGCATATACCCCCAAAACTTAGGTAGGTGTCATAACCACATCCTCATAACCATGTGTGTTCTCACCAGATACACTTGCCTTCTAAAGACTGTTTAAAAACAATTCACACTAAAGGTACTATTTAAGAAAAATAGGCCCTTCCATCTTAAAAGAGAAAAGTTTTTATGTATTGCATTGTATTTTCCTCTCAAATATTTTAAAATTATTTTAAATCACAGATTGTTTCATAAACATAATTTTGTTTTTACAATAAAAAGTTTTGAAAAAACTCAGAAAATATTTTTGCAAATGTGGACCTCAATATCATTTGTTATGTCTCATTTTGAAAAATAATCAAATTTGAAATAAAATGTGTTTTAGAAGGTTAGAAATTTACACGTTTTCTCTTCACACGTTTGTGAAAAAAAATTAGGTAAATGACTCTAATGAGAAAATATTACTAGACTAAATTTACAAAGAATATAGAGCAAAAACAGAACAATCTTAATAGAATCAGTGCCAATTACATCTCACATTTCAATGGCAGTGAAAATAAATGTGATTTTGACATATGAAATTGTGTTAGGAATATTTTTATGTAGAGGAAAATGTTATCATCCTTGGGGGCTTTTTGTTCAACCAGTTTCCAACTTTCTAATGCCTGGCTGTGCCTTGTGTGGAATCAGGGAAGTCACTATTTCTCTGTCCTTGAATACTGCTCATGCATCATTCTCATAAAAATATATATTTGCCCATCCCTGAATTCATGTGTCTCTTCATTCACTCAGCATTTATGGAGCAAATTTTATATGCCAAGCACTTTGTTAGCTTCTGTATATACAAAGATGAATAATTCCAGGATTAAAATATGGCAGGAAAAATAAAACCATTAACAAGTAAATTCTGAAAGTTAAATGCTAATAAAAAGTGGTAGACATTTGTACAAATACTGAATGCCATTTTATATCACTCTTCATTTTCCAGAAAAGGGCATTAAGGCTTAAGATAATAAGGTAATTTCATGTAGATTTCATACCTAATGAATGAAAAGACTAGGGCTTGAATTAGGGTTTCTCATTTCATAACTAGTAAATCCCTTTACCGAGTGTTGTCAAACATATGTCATCCATTTTATGTATGAAATCTCCTTTCATCTTCATAACTATGCATCTTCACCAGTTTGAGCTGCTATAACAAAATACCATAGACTGGGTACCTTATAAACAACAGAAATTTATTTCTCACAGCTCTGGAGGCTGGAAGTCCAAAATCTGTGCCAGCATGGTCAGGTTCCAGGGAGAGCCCTATTTCATGTCACAGACTGCTGACTTCTCATTATATCCTCACATGAGGAAAGAGCAAGAGAACTCTATGGAGTTCCTTTTATAAAGACACCAATCCCATTCATGAGCCCTACACCCTCAAGACCTAATTACCTCCTACAGACTCCACCTCCTGGTATTATCACATTGAAGGTTTGATTTCAACATACGCATTTTGAGGGGAAACCAACATTCAGTCCATAAGACCATGAAAAATAACAATTTTTATTTCTGTTATACTGACGAGGAAACCAAGACTCAGATAGGCTCAGCAACTGGCCAAGCCACACAGTTAGTAAATGGCAGCACCAAAATTCAAACTCAAGTTTGTCCAACCCAGAAACTTCTGCAATGTCTACTATCATGAGCTACCTCTCTATTCCAGTTCCCATGTATCTGTGAAATGATTTAATTATCACACATTACTAGCATTTGTTGAGCATTTATATGTCCCAAGCATTCCTTAAAGATGCTTCCATGAATCAAGTTATTTAATTCCAAAAAAAATAATATGTAGGTACTGAGGTACTATCCTGAGGTATTGAGGTATTATCCTGATAGCACACCGAGAATGCTATCTGGTCTCCCAAAGATGGAGAGTTAAAGAACGAATGTCTCTATATTCCTCAGCAGGAGTCAGTCTAAAAGGAATAATCCACCAGCCAGAGCATATGCCATTTTTAGGTTACATATACAATCCACTACAAGTTCCAAACCCAGAGTGGTCAATATTGCTTTTCTTCTTTTGTATCTATTCTGTTTCGCAAAATATATGTTATGGTTAAAGAATGAACTTGAGTGAGCTGCCCTGAAACGAGAGCCATCTGTTTAAAGTTCTGTGGTGACTCCTTCTTCCTTCCCACCTGCATCCTCAACCAGATTCCTGGCAATATGTTCCTTCAGCAGAAGGGTAGAGAGCCAATGAGGACCAAATGATGTGTTTTCCTTTCCCTCAGCTTCAGGGGCTCAAAGTCCCAGATGAGGGGCAGGGAGCATACTCCATGACAGAAATAAACAAACAGCCAGGTGGCCCAAGTAATGACTAGCCAGGTCTCTGGAAACTTCTCAAGAACTCACCAGCTTGCAGCCTAATCTGGGAACAGTGTTGTACGTGACTACATGTAATATAATGTGAATAGTACTACTACAGACAGGTGGGCCAACATAATCTGAAAGCACCAGTTAAGAACACATACAGAAGTATTTGATACAAGGTAAAATCTATCATTCAAAGGCATACAAGTACTTTGCAACTACGAAACACCTCTAAAAAAATAACGGTTTTGAGACAGTGCCATACATAAAGATAAATAATTTAAAAGACTATATGTACATTCTCAAAAGTTTATCCTTGCACAAATCACTTGCTTCCCACCATAAAAAAACACTTCTGAGACCCTTCCTAATAAAACCATTAAGGTTGAGCAGGCAACATTGTTTAGAAGAACAACTGTGAGTTGTACATGACCCTTCATAAAAGCAGAGACTACTAAACATCATTAGTAGGCGATATTACAGTGTCTTCAAACCCAGACATAACTGGCACCAAATTTGAATGAAAATGAGTTACCTTCCTAATAGCCCTTAATTACAATTACAATGTGACTTTACTCGTATTCCAGTAATGAAAGCATTTACTCTCATTCCTCATCTGATTTAAAGGGCAACATAAGCTGAATGCAAGATGCTTTATAAAATTAGAAAAGCAATTGAACAAACATTAACACTGTGCCCCAGGATGACAAGAAGGAAATTTCTTCAGAAACAAAACATCAGTGAATCCAAAAAGTTCTTTGGATTTCACAGTTTGTAATCCCAGGTAAAGAAATATGGAAAAAAGAATTGAGAACTCAGTTATTTGGCCAAGCTAAATCAAACACATGTTTATAAATCTAATTTCTATTTCTTAGAGATACCGAGTTACAGATACTATATGGGCTAATCATATCGAAGATGACAAAACTTTTTTTAGTAAAAACTAACCATTAGCTGTAAAAATTAGAAAATAGACACCAGTGAAATATAAATTGAGAATAGGTTATAATGGATATCACAACAATTAAAAGAAAAAAGCTGGCCGGGCGCGGTGGCTCACGCCTGTAATCCGAGCACTCTGGGAGGCCGAGGCGGGAGGATCACGAGGTCAGGAAATCGGGACCATCCTGGCTAACATGGTGAAACCCCGTCTCTACTAAAAATACAAAAAATTAGCCGAGCGTGGTGGTGGGCGCCTGTAGTCCCAGCTACTCAGGAGGCTGAGGTAGGAGAATGGCATGAACCCGGGAGGCAGAGCTTGCAGTGAGCCAAGATCGCGCCGCTGCACTCCAGCCTGGGTGACAGAGCGAAACTCTGTCTCAAAAAAAAAGAAAAAAGCTTATTAAATAATTTAATTTAGTACCATACCTTATAAAAGATTGTAAAAGAAATTCCAAATCAAAATGTTATTTAAAAACAATAAATAACCCCTCCAGCCTGGGCGACAGAGCAAGACTCCGTCTCAAAAAAAAAGAAAAAAGCTTATTAAATAATTTAATTTAGTTCTATACCTTATAAAAGATTGTAAAATAAATTCCAAATCAAAATGTTATTTAAAAACAATAAATAACCCCTCTAGCTCAAAACAGAACTAAATATTTATGAACTTTTTAGAGGAATAGTGCTTTTCTGCATCAAAGAAGTGACAACAAAAGTAGTGGCAGATTCAACACAGAAAAATTACAACTTCCTCATACAATGAAAATTTTACCTAAAGCGAAGAAGGGATTAACATCTAATATGACAAAATGTTAAGATCTGAATTGTACACAAAGTGCACAGAAATTGATAAGGAGAAGCTCTGGTGATGACTAGAAGATTGCCAGAGATGTGAACCATGTTTTGGAAAGCTCGACTGGGAGGATAACATAAAACAAGAGGAAAGAAAAGTCAGATTTAGAGTAAGAACATTGTCAACAAGAATTGCCAGGGTCCCCAGATGGTTCCAATGAGTCTCATCTCCTGATAATCACATCCTTGTGGGAGGGGGTCTCACATTGACTTGTGTAACCAATATGTTACTGCAGAAATGAAGTTATCTGACTTCTGAGGCTAGGTTAGGAAAGATTTTGCAGCTTCTGCCGTGTCTTTTCTTGGATCACTTGCTCTGGGGAAAGGCAGTTGTCATATTGTGAGGAAACTCAAGCAGCCCTATGGAGAGGTCAATATAAAAATAACTGAAACCTTCTGAGAACTGAAGCCTACATCTACTTGATTATTGTACAAAGGAAGAAATTGAGGCACAGAGATTAAAAGCCTTGCCCAACTTTACACAGGAAGGAAGTGCCAAATCTAAGATCAGATTTCTAGAGCCTGAGTCCTTAACCTCTACATGATACTGCCTTCTCCATGGTAGAAATAGAATGGAAAAGTATTTACAATGGTATGAAACATAACAACAAAAAAGTAATGCTAAAATTCAGAAACTAATTGGATGTGAAGGCAAGGCTTGCATTGAAATGGCTTGCATTGAAATATGGATAACAAGGAGAACAGTAGGGTTATTAATTAAGATAAAGATCAGACACAGTTTGAAAAGTAGTATGTGCACATAAATGTATGCATGCGTGATCATTCGTGTTGTTTAGAGAGTAAAGTGATACACAGGGAATGTAGTGAGCAAGCTGGTTTGGGATTATCAGATTTGAGCTTGCCCAGGCAAGAAGAATTTCAGAGAAGCTTCATTCCACTAGCATATAGTTAAAAGATGGCCTCTTTCAAATGATAATGTGTATACTACTTTCCTTCTGGAGATTCATAAAACATTGGAAATTTCCTCACTCCACTTAACCTCTTTTTTGCCTGTCTCATTCTTATCAGTCACTCTAGGCATGGATCTAATCTATATTATTTTAAAAATACAACTCTTTAAAAACACATACTAATTAAGTAGAATTCAATAAAATTAGTTTATTTAAAACATGAATGAAATAAAAATAATTAGACTCGTTTCTCAATAACTAGAATATAAACTACTATGTGGAATGCAAATGCTATGTTTCATTACTGTGTAAGAGAGAGTATTCTAAGTTTGAGAAGTGTTTTATTTCTCTAAAGAGAAGTGCTTTAGTTTTTCTTCTTCCAAATATATGTGACTTTATTTCATTTTAATATATAAGTCTTTTTAATAAGTAAACTTCTCTCTATGGGGAGCTCAGAAAAGGCAGGTGCAGCAGGTGTTATTTTTGAAGAGTTCTGTACATGTTCACAGCTGCTTAGTTGTTATGCACTGCTGCATGTAATGGCCAAGAAAATCCAACACAAAGGCTGAAACCAAAATCCCCAGGAAACCAGCAGAAACGAAATTGGACAAATCTTAATACATAATGTATATACTTCAATATCCTATTGCATGTGGTTACAAATTTGAATATGGCATATAGCTTATCTGTGTATTTTACTAAAATAAAACTAAAATCCACAAACTCTCTGGGGAGTTAAATTTACCGTTCATAAAAATGCCCGAGGGAATGCTGCATTCCTTTTATGATAGAGGGACTAGGCAATGACCAGAGCAGTGCAATTAGCCAGACTGTTGGTCGTGAGTTGATACTATTGTTCCACCAGCCCCACTTGATTCGCTGCCAAGCTCATCCCATACCCTCATTTGTTAGAGCCACTCCATCTTTGCTCTATTTCACTTGCACAGAAAAAAAATTCAGATTGTGAAAATCAATATGTTGTTGAATCCTAATTTTATCTTATTTTACTTGCAGATCTTATCTCACTTGCAGCTGTTTACATTTTCCATATTGTGTTAATAGTCAAATTTTAATTCTAAACATAACCTAATTTTTGCTGTGCAGGTAACAGGCTCTTTAACAAGCTATACCTACTTTAGGGTCCTTCAGTTTTTTTTATTCTATTTGACTATGTGCTGTCTTCATCAAATATCTCATTTGAACATCAAAAATATTAATTTTTATTATAGCAACCAGCAAGTATCATGATACAAAGCACTAAAGTTGGTTCTTCAAGAATTATTTTGAAAACAGCTCTTTTAAATGTAGAAAATAAATTTCCTTGTGTTTCTTATTTTATATATTAAATATATTCATTTACAATATATATTTGGTTTTCACTTCATATGTTCTTGCCTCTTTTGAATAATTTTAATTTAAAAAGAAGACACAATTTCCAAATGTTTAATAAAGCCTCTTAGAATTATACTTCATGCAATAAATAAATAGCTATGATACCTGATCAGAAAATCTCATGAGCAGTAATGACTGAAGAGGGCTCCTGAAGGATGATATGTCTCCATATCCTTCCACTTCCCCAAATATACAATTAATTTAAAGCTGGACAGACAATGGGACAAAGTTTCAGCCATTTAACTCCAAATCCCTCAAAATTTAAAAACAAACAAATTTATCAACAAAACAAATAGCATGTCTTAAAATTTAAAACTAACTTAATATATGACTATACAACCCAGCAATTCCATTTCTAGCTCTTCCCCAAAGAAATGAAAACATACATTCACACCAAGACATGTACAGAGATGTTCATAGCAACTTTATTCACGATAGCCAAAAAGTGGAAACAGGCCAAATGTCCATCAGTGAGTGAATGGATAAACAAAATGTGTCATAGCCATACAACAGAATATTACTCAGCAGCTATAAAAAAGGACAAAGATACATACTATAACATTAGTGAAACTCAATCATGTTATGCTTGGTGAAAGAAGCCAGACACAAAAGACCACATACAAAGATATCATCTTTTATTTTGTTTCACTTTATTGTGCCTTGCAGATATCACATTTTTTTTTACAATCTAAAGATTTTTGGCAACCCTGCATGGAGCAAGTCTATAGGAGTCAATGGGAGTCATTCTGAATAGCACATGCTCATTTAAAGTCTCAGTGTCACATTTTGGTAATTATTACAATACTTACAACTTTTTCACTATTATTACATCTGTTTTGGTGATCTGCGATCAGTGATCTTTGATGTGGCTACCATCATTGTTTGGGGCGCCATAAACCACACTCAGATAACATGTTGAACTTAATAATAAATGTGTGTGTGTGTTGACTGCTCCACAGACCAGACATTCTCCATCTCTCTCCCTCTCCTCCAGCTTCCATATTCCCTGAGAAACAACATTATTGAAATTAGACCAATTAATAAAGCTACAATGGCCTGTAAATGTTTAAGGGAAAGGAAGAGCCACCTGTCTTTTAGTTTAAATCAAATGTTAGAAATGATTAAGTTTAGTAAGGAATGCATACTGAAAGCCAAGATAGGCCAAAAGCTAGGACTCTTGTGCCAAACAGGTAGCCAAGTTGTGAATGCAAAGGAAGAGTTCTTGAAGAAAATTAAAAGTGCTACTCCAGCAAATACACCAATGATAAGAAACTGAAACAACCTTATTGCTGATATAAAGGAAGTTTTAGGGCTCTGGGTAAAAGTTCAAACTAGCCACGATATTCCCTTAAGCCAAAGGCAAATCCAGAATAAAGCCTTGACTTTCTTCACTTCTATGAAGGCTAAGAGAAATAAGGAAGCTACAGAAGAAAAGCTTGAAGCTAACAGTGGTTGATTAAGGAAAGAAGTTGTCTCCATAATATAAGCAGCAAATGCTGATGTAGAAGTTGTAGCAAGTTACCCAGAAGATCTAGCTAAGAGAATTGATGGAGGGAGCTGCATTAAATAACAGATTTTCAAGGTAGACCAAATGGTCTTTCATTGGAAGAAAATGTTATCTAGGACTTTCATAGCTGTGGAGAAGTCAATGTCTGGCTTCAAAGCTTCAAAGTACAGGTTGACTCCTTTGTTAGGGGCTAATACAGCTGGTGACTTTAAGTTGAAGCTGATACTCATTTACCATTTGAAACATCCTAGTGTCCCTAAGAATTATGCTAAATTTACTGTGTTTGTCCTGTTTCCCATAGGTGCAACAACAAAGCCTGAATAACAGTACATCTGTTTACAATGTGATTTACTGAATATGTTAAGCCTGCTGTTAAGAACTACTGTTCAGAAAAAAAAAGATTCCTTTCAAAATATTACTGCTTATGGACAATACACCTGGTCATTCAAGTGCTGTGATGAAAACATATAAGGAGACTAATGTTGTTTTCACACCTGCTAACACAGCATCCATTCTGTAGCTCATGGATCAATGAATAATTTTGATTTTCTCATATAATTATTTAAGAAATACATGGACAGACACTTCTCAAAAGAAGACATTTATGTGGCCAACAAACATATGAAAAAAAGTTCAACATCACTGATCATTAGAGAAATGCAAATCAAAACCACAATGAGATACCATCTAACATCAGTCAGAATGGTGATTATTAAAAAGTCAAAAACCAACAGACACTAACGAGGCTGCAGAGAAAAAGGAATGCTTTTGCACTATTGGTGGGAGTGTAAATTACTTCAGCCATTGTGGAAGACAGTGTGGTAAATCCTCAAAGATCTAGAGGCAGAAATATCATTTGACTCAGCAATCCCGTCACTGGCTATATACCCAAAGAAATATAAATCATTCTATTATAAAAATACATGTACACACATGTTAATTGCAGCACTATTCACAATAGCAAAGACATGAAATCAACCCAAATGTCCATCAATGAAAGACTGAATAAAGAAAATGTGGTACATATAAACCATGGAATACTATGCAGCCATAAAAATGAATGAGATCACGCCCTTTACAGGGATGGAGCTGGAAGATGTTATCCTCAGCAAACTAATGCAGGAACAGAAAACCAAACACCGCATGTTCTCACTTATATGTGGGAGCTGAATGATGAGAACACATGGACACATCGGGGGGAACAACACACACTGGGGCCTGTCAGGGAGGTGGGGGAAGGGAGAACATCGGGAAAAATAGCTAATGGATGCTGAGCTTAATATCTAGGTGATGGGTTGATCTGTGCAGCAAACCACCATGGCACACGTTTACCTATGTAACAAACCCACACATCCTGCACATATACCATGGAACTTAAAAAAGTTGAGGGGAGCAAAAGAAAAAAAAAGAAATAAATTTCTTAATGTTATAGCTGCCATGAAAAGTGAGTCCTCTGATGGATCTGGAAAAAGTAAATTGAAAATCTTCTGCAAAGGATTCACCATTCTAGATCCAATTAAGAATGTTCATAATTCATGGGAGAAGGTCAAAATAACATTAATTGGAGTTTGGAAGATGTTGATTCCAACCCTTGTGAATGACTTTGAAGGGTTCAATAGTTTAGTGGAGGAAGGAACTGCAAATGTGGTAGAAATAACAAGAGAACTAGAATTAGAAGTCGAGCCTGAATATGTGACTGAATATGTTACTGAGTTTGATCAATCTCATGATCAAACTACAACGGATGAGAAGTTTCTTCTTCTGGAGGAGCAAGAAAAGTGCCTTCTTGAGATGGAATCTACCTCTGGTGAAGACGCTGCAAACATTGTTGAAGTGACAACAAAGGATTTTGAATATTGCATAAACTTTGATAAAGTAGCAGAAGGGTTTTGAGAGTCAACTCCAATTTTGAAAGTTCTATTGCGAGTAAAATGTTATCAAACAGCATTGCATGCAACAGAAAAATCTTTTGTGAAAGAGTCAATTGGGGCAACAAACTTCACTGTGGTTTTAAGAAATTGCCACAGCCTTGGCTGGGCACGGTGGCTCACACCTATAATCCCAGCACATTGGGAGGCCAAGCCGGGCAGATTACTTGAGGTCAGGAGTTCAAGACCAGCCTGGCTAACATGGTGAAACTCTGTCTCTATCAAAAAATACAAAAATTTAGCGGGGCATGCTGGTATGTACCTGTAGACCCAGCTACTTGGGAGGCTGAGGTGGGAGAATCACTTGAACCTGGGAGGCAGAGGTTGCAGTGAGCCGAGATTGCACTACTGCACTTCAGCCTGGGTGACAGAGTGAGATGCTGTCTCAAAAAATAAATAAATAAAAATAAATTGCCATAGCCACACAACCTTCAGCAACCATCCCTGATCAGCCAGCAGTCAATCCATGCTGAGATCAGGACCTCCATTAGCAAAAAGATTATGACTTGTTGAAGTCTCAGATGATCATTAGCACTTTTTTGGCAATCAAGTATTTTAAAAATTAAGGTGTGAACATTGTTTTTTTAGACATAATACTATTGCATATTTAATAGGCAACAATATAGTTTAAACACAACTTTTAAATGCATTGGGAAACCAAAAACTTCTTGTGACTATCTTTATTGCAGTCATCAGGAGATGAACCTGCAATATGTTCAGTTCAATAGGTATGTTGTTTTGTATGATTCTGTTTGTGTGTGTGTGTGTGTGTGTGAAGAATCTGTGTATTTATTGATTTATCACTTAAAACCTTTTTTAAAATTTTATATATTTAGGGGGTACAAGATTTCTTATATGCACATATTGTGTAGTAGTGAAGCCTGGGCTTTTAGTAAACCCATTACCTAGACAGTGAACATTGTGCCTAATAAGTAATTTTTCAGCCCTCATGCCCCTGCCATCCTCCCACCTACTGAAGTTTCCAGTGTGTATTATCACACTGTATATGTCCATCTGTACCCATTGTTCAGCTCCCACTTAAAGTGGGAATATGTGGTATTTGACTTGCTGGGTTATTTCACTTAGGATAATAGTATCCAGGTCTCTCCATGTTGCTTGCAAAATACATGATTCCATTCTTTTTTATGCATGAGTAGTATTCCATGTTGTATATAAATTTTATATATATATCATTTCTTTATATATAACAAAAATGTATATAAATGCATAAATGTTTGTGTGTGTGTATACACACATACACACACACCACATTTTCTTCCATTGATGGACACTTAGGTTGATTCCAAATCTTTGTGACTGTGAATAGTGCTGTAATAAACATAAGAGTGCAAGTATATATTCTTTTATTTATATAAAATATCCAAAGAAGGGCAGATATGTAGAGACAGAAAGCAGATGAGTGGTTGCATAGTGGTGGAGAGTGTCAATGGGAGTGACTATATGCACATGAGGTTTCTTTTAAAGCCGATGAAAATGTTCTATTATTAGTGTGTGGTAAGAGCTAGATAAATTATACACTTAAAACACGTGAGTTTTATGGTATATAAACTTTACTGCAGTAAAGCTATTAAAAACAAATGGCATACACTATCATAAAGCTAATATTACTATGTTTATTGAAAACCTATAATCTATAGACAACACATGACTTGGATTACAGAGGGAACAGGTCTTAAACATAGAAACTATGATTTAAGTGTACGCTGATCTCTAAATGACTGATGTTAGCTCCTTTTTTTGAGATGTTTCATAGAAGAAAATGTATAGAAAGCTAAGAGAGGTGGAAAGATGGAGACACAAAAGAAGAGGCCAGGATCAGGAGGCCCAAGTGTACCTAAGTCACAAGAATGAGCCTGGTGATTCACTCTGCAATCCTTTGCCTTTAGAGACCCTCTTGGATAGGAATTAGGAAGCATCTCCAGAAGGGAAGGTGACAAAGACAATGTAATACGATGTAGGTTTTTTAGTGATTCTTTTTCAACTATGTGTCTAGTATTTGGAAAACATTAGAAAAAGGTTTTAGCTATACATCATTACTTTATATATTGTATTTGCTGATGCAGAGATTCAAATCAGTTGGGTGACTAGTGATCTGTAGATGCTCAATAAATATTTGTCCAATAGAAGAAAGAACAATTATGCTATCCATAAATTGCAATATTAAATATCCATGAGCTATATAATTCAAGGACAATGGGGCATAGGCTGTGAGAGAAAACTGTGGAAGAAAAGCAGATTTGGGATAGGGTTAGAAGATAATGAGGCCAGCCTTGGACATAATGAACTTAAGCAGACCTCATCCCATTGACATAGAATCATCTGGAATGCATCTCAATATATGGTCCTGGATTGAGGATATAAATTAGGAAGTTTTCAATGTAGCTTAAGTCATGGAAGTCGGTGACTTATAAGTCAATAATGAATCAATTTCTTTTAATTGATATACAAAATATTTCCATGTAATTAATTCTATCTGTAATTCTGTATTTTTTTGGCTCTGATGGTAAATCTGAATAAGTCTATTAACATCTTCAGACATTATACATTTTCTTTGAGAACAACAGTGGCTGTAAACAAAGCTGCCTTTGTTGGCTTGTAAAGAACATTTGCTGTTCCCACAAATTACTTTTAATCATGCAAAAGTCCCTCTGTGACAGAGACTTGTCCTATGGTTATTAATTTCCCTTTCTAATTTCACTTTGTTTCCTTTCTAGGGTATACTGCTTTTGAGATACCCAGAGTCTGAAAAATGTGAGTCAATCCACAGATTAGTTGGTAGGAAAAAAAGAAAAATAGTTTATTTCCCCTCTTATTAAATGTTTATTCTTGTTCTACATAAACTCACTTGCTCCTGCTATGTGGCATTACAATATTAGTTTTACTGGTAGGGCTATTAAAATACTATCAAATGGTGGAATAGATACATTATGGGGAACAGAACCCTGATTTGGAGTCAAAAGAATTTTTATTTAAATAACAGCTTTTCCATTTACCAACTTTGTGATCTTGGGTAAATTGTAAGGTTTCTCTGAGATTCAGTTTCTTGATCCATAAAAGTTAAGTAAACTTATGTTTCTAGTAGGTTTTTCATGATAATTACATGAGATATCTAAATAGACTTGTTGCTGACTTTATCATTAGTTGATGGTGGATAGAATTATATACATTTATTTTGATTATATCATTATTTTTCATATCTAATAAAAACTTAAATCAGTGGAGACATTACTCAAATATACTTCCCATAAAATTCAATGTAGCTAAGTTTTTGGAGCATTTTGAAATACAATTTTTCCTACCATGTTCTGTGTGTATTTTCCTCTAATTTTCCCTTCTTTTGATCTTATATGCTTTTAGAAAGTCTCTCTTTGCTTACTTGAAACTACTCTTTCCTAAAGTAAGAAAGAACTTAAATTTTCAAAGAAAAAATGTATATATAAGGTAAATAGATATTATTGTTCATACTCCTATATTATTATTTGAAATACACAAATTTGTTGTTAGGGATGACACCAAGCCTTCTGAGCCCTCATCAGGTCTTCTAGAACAATTGCCTGCTCTACTATTAACTATGTTGCTTGAGATCAAATATTTAACCCTTTGGTGCCATCTCTAAAGTAATCAGATTAGAAATTAGATCTCCAGCAGTTTATGAGTTGTTGCACTTTTTTGAGGATCTTAGATTTAGGACTTTCATTTTAATGATACAAAATAAATAATTAAAAGCATACTCTGCATTGTTAAGATGACCACTTGAGTATGGCCTCTGATTTCAATGTTTATGATCATCTTGGTGGTGTTACTTCACTTGCTAGAGGCTAATGAGGAAAGAAAAAAACAGACACATATAAATGAAGCTTCCACAGCAAGGAGGGCCAAATGGTGCTGTGGCTCACTAGACCAGTGAGGGTTTTGCAGAAATTTAAAAGAAAAATCCTGAGAGAATTAAGTTAACACGTGATCTATGGGAGTCATTTTGTCAAACTTGTGCTTACTCTTAGCAGTTAGTGCTATAGTATTCTATCACATTAATGCCAGTTATTTCAGACTTCTCTGGCTTTTTAATTGTGTTTATATTTCATTTGTGCTGTAAATGGAATGTTTGTATTCCTCCAACCTTTTTGTTTGTTTGTTTTTTGTTAAAACCTAATCCCTAATTTGATGGCATTAGGAGGTGAGGGTCTTTGAGAGGTAATAAGGTCATGGAATAAGTACCCTTATACAGGAAATCTCAGAGAGCTCTCTCTCTCCTTCCACCATGTGAGGACACAACAAAAAGTTGGTTGCCTATGGATCATGATGTAGGACCTTACCAGACCCTGCATCTTCTAGTGCCTCAATATTGGACTTCCTACAGACCAGAACTGTGAGAAATACATTTCTGTTGTTTATAAGCCACTCAGTCTATGCCATTTTGTTATTACAACCCTAACAGCCAAGGACATTTATAAATAAGTTTTAGGCTTCTTGGTTGTTTAAGATCTGTAAACATGGAGTGTTTTATGTTTTCTCTCTATACAAATTTAAATAGAATTTTAATGAGCACAATTGTATATTTTATATTCTAGAGAATGTTTTCCTTTGAAAAGAGGTCTGTGCTTCATTGAAGTTTGAGAAATATTGAATAATATCTTGATTTATTAATCAGTTCTGTTTTTCATTCCCAGCATTTCATTATCCCTGGATGTTTCCCTGCTTTCAACAGTCGCCAAGGAAGAGAGAACATAGGAGAAAGAGAGAACGAAAGAATTGATCCTTGGCTTTGAATTTCAAATAGCACAGGCTCTGACACAGACAAAAGATTAAGCAGAAAATATTATTAGGGAAATGTTTATCTGCACTTCATCCTTATCCTCAGACAAGGTCAAGATTCTACAGGACTAAATTCAAAGGTAGGAAGTAAGGGAGCAAAAGAAATCCCAAACAGATTTAGAGAGTCAGGTATAGGAAGAATGTGGCAACCATCTCCAAGTAAAACCCAGGAAGTAGGCAATCCTTTGAGGTCCTTCTCATCTAGAACAGGTAGGAACAGAAAAAGTCTCCTGCCTGAGGTTGCAGGCAGACTGGCCTGCCTCAGTCTCTCAGATTCCCAAACTCAGCATGGCACTAGAAAAATTCAGTGATGCTCCAAAGAGGCTCTAAGGATAGGTTTATTACAGCCCATCATGGGATCAGGAGTAGCAGAATGCTTCCTGTGGACGCTGCCTTGGAGTAGGGGTCAGGGGTGGCTTAGAGTGCTGCTGACCAGAAGAGTTTTTGCAGGCAGGAATGAACAGGACAGGGTGGAGACAGTGTGGAGAAATGATGGAGACCCAGACATGATCCACGTCATGCCCACCCACGTCCATATAGTCCTGCCGGGTCCTGGCACTACATAAGCTGCATGGAGAAGGGAAAAGAGGAACATGTTAATCCAATGGAATCAGGCTTCTGATACCTAGTGGAATGATAGATCAAAACAGAAATGAGGTTTACTTGCATAAAAATAACATCAAAACAAAGAAAAACAAATCTATCCTTTCTCTCTCTCTATCTCTGTATCTCTGTATCTATCCTTTCTCTCTCTGTATCTCTGTATCTCTGTATCTCTGTATCTATCTATCTATCTATCTATCTATCTATCTATCTATCAGTCATCCATATCATCTATCTATCTACCTGAAGTTGTAGTGGGTGAGAATCATTAGGACTCTAAGATCATAGTCAAGTTTAAGATACTGTCTATCTCCAAGGATGGAACTCAAAAGGTTAGCATGTACTAGGAAAAATGCAGCAATTTGAGGAACCCAAAGACCAATATTTTTAAGGGTCTATCTTCAGGATCTATCTAGCTCTAACCACTTCTGAAATTTCTGCAGCGTTGGACTTTTGGGTCTTGATGTTGATAATACCAAGCAATCATCATGATCGAGTCCTACTGTAGAAGCAAAGTGGAGCCCACTTGTCCACTGATACCCATTTTGTATGTGGATGGAGTTTGGGCCAAAAATCGGAGGTCCAGACCTCTGATGTCTTCTGAGTAAAGCTAAGCTTTTGTGCCATTTTGGAGATAGTAACATGCAAAGATGGGCTGCCAGCCACAATAAGATGAAAAGAACGAGAAATAGATTTTGTGTACAATCAAGAAGTCTCCAAGTAGAGTGTCAATGCTGTGATTCTTGATACTGTCTACTGGTAAATGGTTCCTGGGTCACTTATATTTGAATCAGGGCCACCTGGCTCTTGGGCAGATGAGTTGTGGCACTAAACTTCAGAAAGCTGATCCACTGCTCAGTCATCTGGGAAAACTAAGGCAGCCTACCAGGCACCTAAATATAATCTGTAGTGTATTTGTCTTAAATTGATTAGAAAAACAGAAAATAGAAGGTTGTTTCCATACTCAACTGGCTTCTAGGATTGATATAACTATTTTTTCCTTTTTTTTTCTCCAACAACAGCCAGGGAGGAAAAATCCAGTCTCATCCCACGGATATTAAGATAGCCAACCTTCTAGTGTTTTAGAGATCAGATTGTATTTGCTTTCTAATTTTTCTAAGATTGTAAACCCTTAGTAGAAAGTCTTCTACACCTGATGTTTTTCTATACACACTGTCAATGCTTAGTACATAAATATAAGATTTTTGATACATTTGACAATTCCTATTCTGCTGAGTCCAAATTTCTGGGAAATGTCTGATAATGTACAGAGAAGCTACAATTAAAGCGGGGAGATGAGGCTTGATGACTACCCAAGGGTACGAGAAGCTTTGCAGAAGGCAATGGCACAATCTAGTTTGGGGCAGGACTGCCAAGAAACAAGTTCTTTCAACAGTAACAAAGAAAATCTCATCAAATTGCATTTCACACAGACATAAGGCTGTAATTCAGCTGAGGCAAACAGCAAGGAAAATCATTTTCTTGTCCACTTCAAGTAACAAAATGATTCCCCTCCTGTCATTTATGAGTTGATTTTGTTCTTTTGCCTTCGAAAGCTGAATGAAATATAAAGGAGAGATTGTGCATCTATAAGAAAAAAAAAAGGAAAGCTATAAGTGGGAAAAATGGAAAGGAACACTTGAGTTAGTATCTCTGGGACTTAATCTAGACTAAGGATTCTAAAAATCACAATTTGGTCTGCTGTTGGGGGAGAGAATGTTCCATTGTTCCCCATGTCTTCCTTAAGCACCAAAAACAATTACACAGCTCCAGCCCATGTGCAAGCATTAGCAACTATTCTGGGATTGAATCCAAATTCAAGCATGTGTAATAGACGAGGATTTTCCACACTGTGGAATATTTGAACAGATAACATCAGAACTAGTGGTTAATTTATTTTTTAAGTAAAGAAGAAACAAACCATAAAAACACAAGGCATTTCTTGCTAAGGTTCAGAGACATATTCAGTGAAATATGTAAATACCTTAACAAGAAATAGGTGACATTTGACTTAACTCTAACATGCCATAATTAGTTTCTTTCTCCATCAAAAATCAAAGTTAGTGTATTTTGATCTAAAGCTAGAATTGAGATTTCTCTGCTTTTTCTTTTGGCTGGTCATATGAATCATGCTTAAAATCGGAAAGCCAGACGGTTTGATGTGGTCCAGACCTATCTGTAGCCTGTTTCCTATCCCTGATTCAGTCTTATCAGAGCTGTCCCATAATCTGTACAACTACCCTCACAGCTTCAGAATATGATAAAGAAAACAGACAGAGGTTCTTACATACAGAAATAAGACCTCCTCTTTTGTCTCTCCCTGCATAGATTCTACCAATCTTTGAGCCAAGGAGATTATCAAAATGGCTCACTTTTAAACAAACAAACAAACATAACTCATCAGTGTTTTTTAGAATGCAAGAAAAAACACAAATTGGAACCAAGAAAAATCTGTTAATTGCTTAGATTCTTTATTTCCCTTTTATGTTTACTGCTACTGATTGGTCTGCATTATCCAGGGGCCTAAATAAAATAGTACGATCTAAAAATGTGTATGTTGCTTTTAGTAAGAATATCTTCACTTTTATCTTAAAAGTGAAGAATATGCTTCACTTTTCTTAAGCCCATTCTATTAAAAAAATAAAAAATAAAACAAAAAACTTTACTACATTCTCACCTGGGTCATGGTCAGTGCTGAAATACTAACCACAATAGATTCTAACTTTGTAATTATGACAATAGTTATCATACTCTGAGTGTTTACTATGTACCCAAATACCAATACTAAATATTCACTACTCAGTACTTTATTATAACCACATCACAATACTTTGAAACAGAATCATTAAATACCATCATTTTCAGATGAAAAAACTCAGGTGTGGGAAGGTTAAGGAATTTGCTCAACGTTACACAGCTAGTAAGTTAGAGACATGACTTGAACCCAAATCCTTTGACTCTAAATTCAGAGCTGTTGAACTTGGCAGCACTGTAAAGTCACCCCTCCACTCAAGAAATACCAATGACTTTATATCTTATGCCACAATAAAAAGCAAAAAGACTCAAAAATAAAACAAAACTCAAGATTTATAGTTATCTGGCGTCTCTTGTTAGTTTAATCTTAATCTTCACCAGTCATCCACATGGGTCCCCATGCTACCACCCCATGTTCCTTAAAGTTCTTGCAAAGGCCCAGTTTACTTTTGTCTCTTCCCTCACATTGTTTTCCTCACAGTAGTCTTGTGAAATGCATTTCCTGTCTCTCCTTCCCATAATCCCACTGTTACCCCATCTGCATATTAAACTCCCAGGCCATGTCTCTATAACCATACACAGTTTAATACAGTTGCAATCCAAGTTAGTGTTCATCATTTAGCTGCTATAGATAGTAGTTGGTGTTATGTAGCTTACATTTGTATTTTACCTAAAGTAAACCATTATCTATTGAGGTCAGGGACTACAAATTTATAATTTGATTTTTTACCTCAAAACACAGTATGAAACTCATAGAAAGCTCTAAATAAATTCCTGTTGTTTAAATGAATAAATAAGAGTTCATTACAAATATAACAAAGTATTTTCATATGAATTTCCTAGACACTTCATATTGGTGTGAGCCACTTCAAAACAGTATAAAAGGGATTAAATACAAATATATCTTTTCAATACTTATTAAAATGTTAGACAACTCAGCTTTTGTAGGAGTTTAATTATAAAATGAAACCAAGCAAAGCCTAAATACCAAATTCAAAAGATTTCTGCTCTATAGTGAAAGACAGATCAATAATGATAAATTGGATTTTTAGCCTTTGGGAATAAACAGGGAACCAAAAAGAAAAACAAACCTTAGTAAAGTAATTCTGGTCTACCACCAGTGAGTGGACAAAATTATTTTACAATCAGTATTACATTCTATTGGAGTGAAAACAAGGTATATTAAAACCTTAACATGATAAATAGATATTTGATATTATTTGTCTAATAATAATCCTTAACAGATATAAGCTTTTTTAGGACATCTGTGTAACCAAATGTTTTTGAAAGAGGACCAATCCATTTGCTAAAGCCATAAAGTCATTTAGAACTACTGATAATAAACAGTGGCAAACAGTGAAGGCGATGGTTTCGGAATACTTCACTTTCCTTTTCATTCCTTTTTCCCTCTCCTTTATACCAGCAAAGAAAAAGTCATCATAAAGCCAATGAAGCTAAAGCTCTAGGGCTACCTGCTTACACAGGCCTCGTCAAAGTCTATTTATAGATAGCAAGTAAGACTTTTAAAATTCCTTTTCCTGAAGAGTGCCCTCCAAACTGTTTAAGCTTCAGGTCCCACAAACCTTAATTAGTCACATCCTTGACCTGAAGCATGCATGCCCTTGGAATCCAAGAAACTTAAAATTCCATTTGGCAAAATCTTTTGTTGTTGTTGTGACTTTCTTAGGCTGTTGGTTTCCTAATTCGTTCATTCATTCATTCTTCATTCATTCACTCATTTATCCAAGGAACAGAGACTCATCTTTTGCAGGCAGAGATCATTGTTCTTATGGCTTTAGAGTGACTACAACTTCCTGTCTCTTGTTCTATGGCTTCTGCCACTAACAGGTAAAGGCATCATACTTTCCTCTGGATAGCTTTTCTGTACTTTATGGCTTCTGTTTTTTTCTCATCTTTTGTTGTTCTCTCTATTGACCTGTCCATTTTTGCTACAAGTAGCTACTTCATCCTATATCTGGTTTATGGTTCCCAAGATTGGTTTTGTTATATCTGTAGTTATTCCTTGTTGGGCAAAACTTTCAGAGTAGACTACCAGCAGATCATTTGCAGGCCATAATAGGCTGCTCACTATAACATGCCCTGCCCTGGTCAAACAAATGGAAGAAACCAACAATCGATGCCTTCCATGAGTCCACTTTTACTTTCTTTCTTTTTCTTTCTCACAGCATTATTATTTCACCTTCATAACCAGAAAAATATAATTCTATCCAGCATTATAATTAGTCAAATGTTTTATGTTTTATTTTTTTCTGTATCCCCACAGGGCTTAATGTTAATTGAAATAATATCATTATAATTAATTAAAATATAAATACAGCTACCATCATCTTACTATGTGTTTGGAACAGAACTATTGTTTTCATGTGTCACTTCCCCTAATTCTCTCCAAACCCCTTGAGGTAGTTGTTACTCCATTAGCCATTTCACAAATGGGGAAACGGAGGCTCAGAGAGCTTAGGCAGGTTGCTCAGTTAATAAGCATGGTTGCTAGGATTTAATCTAGGAGGTCTAATTCTAGAGCAGCAACTTTCACCTGTGAACACTGGAATCACCTGAGGAGTCTTAAAAATCCAAGGTCCCATCCCCAGAGTTTCTGACGGATGGAAGATGTAGCCTGGCCGGGGTGGGGGGGTGGTTATTTTTCATCTTCCTTGGTGATTCTCCTATGTCCCAGCTCTACAGACCAAGTTATTCACCATTAGGTAATAAAGAGTGAATGGACAATTGAATGCATTAATGCATGACCTCCCCATTCTCTATTTTTTAATAGATAGGTTCTGAGAGTTCCATTTAAATAAAAATATCAATAACATTTAATTGGCCTCTCAGAAAATAATGAAACCCATTTTGTCAAAATTGATTTACCCTGACCAAACCTGTTGCCAAAGAGTTAATGCTCTTTCCCGGAGAGAGGCAGTGAACAGATTCCGTAAATGACCAGCTTAGTCTAACTCCCTTTTTCACGTGGACAGGGGCCATGTTGGGGAAGCTGCAGAGCGCATCAAACTGAAGCTGTTTGAATGGGCCCCTAGGTCCATTTCTTTGTTTTATGTCCTCCAATTCCCTCAGCCTATTATCCTTAATGTGTCATCCCTACTTGTTTTGCCTCTACTGGGGAGTGGGAGCCTCAGCGCTACAGGCAATTAGCACTCAGAGTAGGCAATGGGAGCTTCATTTTCTACCCTGCAGCCACATTTTTTCTGTTAGTCACAGTCAAACCAAAGATACAGAAAAAAGAACCTAGACAAAATGATAAATACTTACCAAGCACCAATCTGTTATGTGTTAGTCACTGAACTGACATTATAAAGTGACTAAGAGATCCAAGGAGTTAATAACCTGGGGTGGGTGAGAGGAGGTTAGGCATGCGGAACAAGATGAGTTGTGAATATTTAACTTGTGTGTGTGTGTGTGTTTGTGTGTCTATGCATGATTCAGTCTGATCATGCTGAGGTTTGTGAACCACTGCCTTATCAATTAATTCTACCTACTCGTTATAGAACTGAGGGATGAACTAAACAGGCACCCAGTCAGAGCATCTGTGACAACCCACAAACCCTGAAGCAAACGGTCCAGGAAGCCAAACTGCAACCTCTGCAGCAATCAGCCTAGAGCAGGTAGGTCTTGGCCAATAACAACCAGCGTCCCTGACTTTCGCCTTGCTTCCAACTGAGGATCAACCAAAGAAAATTAATTATGCTCCCCAAAGCAGTCACAGAATATGCTCCACTTCTAGGTAACCTGGAAGTGGAGTCACACCAACTCGCAGACATCAGTGTACTCACAACTTTCTACATTTGTTGCTGAGGTTCTTCTTAATTTCTACAATTATTCAATATGTGTCTGAATGCTAAAAATAACTAGCATAACCAAACACAGAGAGAAACATTTTCTTGTTAAGGCTGAATTTTTAAACAAACAAAAATAATGCCTTTCCCCACTGCCTAATGTACATTTTTAAATCATAGAAATTGGGTTCTTTGTTAAAGTCACTGTCCCTCTTTCTCTCCAACATTGATATAAGTAAGACAGTTTTTTTTTCTCCCTTCTAGCAGAATGTGGCAGAATGAGCACAAAGTAATTAGCAGGTTTAGCTAGAAGTTAGAAACTGAGAGGCAAATGAAATTAAAGTTGGGGTAAATTAATTAGTAAAAGGTACTAGAGTTGTATGTGCTCCTTAACTAAGTGTTGTCATTCAATGTGTCAGCACTGACAACTCAACACTTTGTAAGGTTTAGAAACACAGAAGAGGAAAGGCTGACACCCAGGGGGCCAGAACGGGAAGGTGTTGAGCAGGGTGTGAGACTCCTGGGAAGGGAAGAATAGGAACCATCCCTGGGATTGTTCTAGCCTTCCCAATCCTTTCCTCTGAGGTTCAGCAGTGCAAGGGAGACCATCAAGGTCAACATGGGGGAGGGTGCTTGGCCCATGTTTCTAGACATCAGGAAATCTGTGCTGAGGAGACTTGGAGGCCAGTGTCCATTCATAAGAGCCTAAAGTCCTTACAAAAAAAACAAAAACAAACAAAAACTGGGCCTGTATATTAGTTTTCTAGGGCTGCCATAGCAAATATCGCAGACTAGGGGGCTTAAACAACAGAGAAATCTGTTTTCTCAGTTCTGGAAGCTGTAAGTCCAAGATTAAGGTGCCAGTAGAGTGGTTTCTTCTGAGGTCTGTCTTCTCCCCGTGTCTTCACATGCTCTTCCCTCTGTGTTTTTCTGTGTCTGTATTAGTCTGTCCTCACACTGCTATAAAGAAATACTGCAGACTGGGTAATTTATAAAGGAAAGAGGTTTATTTGACTCACAGTTCCGCATGGCTAGGGAAGCCTCAGGCAACTTACAATCATGATGGAAGGCAAAGGAGAAGCAAACGCACATCTTACATGGTGACAGGTGAGAGTGAGTGTGTGTTAGCTCAGGAAAATCTACCATTTATAAAACCATCAGATCTCATGAGAGTTCACTCACTATCACAAAAACAGAATGGGGGAAACCGCCCTCACAATCCAATCACTTCCCACCAGGTCTCTCCCTAAATACCTGGGGATTAAAATTCAAGATGAGATTTGGGTGGGGACACAAAGCCTAACCATATCAGTCCTAATCTCCTCTTATTGTGAAACCACTGGTCCTACTAGATTAAGGCCTACCTCAATGACTTCAATTAATCTTACATACATGTTTGAAGACTCCATCTCCAAATATAGTCACATTCTGAGGCACTATGGGTTAGAATTTCAACATGTAAATTTTGGGGAGGCACAATTCAGCCCATAACAGCTTGCTGAAGAATTCTGTAGAAAAGGAAGCTGAGTGTGTGACAGTTTGCCCCACTGTGTGCTTTAAAATAAACTAGCTTCTCGAAGAATACATAAGCCATCTTATTCTGGAATGGCATAAGAGCTTTCTTATCCCCAGTGCTCCAGCAAAACTGGCTGGGCAAGGCAGGAGACATTACAATTATCAAAGCTATTCCAATCCACACACAACCCCAGGTAACTCCTACATGAAATCAGCCTGCCCTCTGCTCCACTGCTGTCCAGCCCCCTTGTGCAGGAAAAGGAGTGCACAGGCAGAGAGAGAAGGCATATAGGAGCTTCTACACTTAGAGATTGGAGAGTAGTTATTTCTAATATGTATTTAATCCTGGTTCTCTTGGTTGATAGGCCATTATGATTAGAAATTTTACTTGATGGTATGAAAGCATCTTGCTGTTTTCTTTGTTTAATTATTTGATGGTGAGTAATCACATATTCAAGCCTAAGTCACTTGTTATATATTTTAATAAGAATCTTTTGTCTTAAAAAGTAAAAGTACTGACTGCATGCCTTCTCATTTGGAAGGCAGCATCTTGTAATGAAGTCAGCAAAGACAGAGAACATGTTTTATTAAAATACTACTTCTAATTCCATCTGTGTGACCTTGAGCAAGTTACTTAACCTGTCTGAACTACATATTTCTCATTGGTAAAATACAATCATGTAAGGGAGAAGTAAGTGAGATATTGCATACAAAACAACAAGCATATTGCCCAAAATATAACCTTTTGCTTATCTAGGTTAATTATGCAGGTGGATTTCCATGTTTCTAGTACAATGTCATGAAAATAAAAGGGCCCTATGCAAGGATCCCAAAAGCCTGATTGTAAGACCAATTTGATGTTTTGTTCAGTCACTTGGCCTCTCTCAGCTTCAGAATTTTGAATGTTAAATTGGAGGCAATGGCCATCTTTTGAACTTGACACAACTTATCAAGAGGATGAAGTATGTAAAAGTATCAAAAATGAGTCACTGGCAGGCTCTGATAATGAGTTAGGAGCATCTCCTTCCTCATAAAGAGTTCATTTTGGGGGACAAAGTATTAACTCTTTACAAATTACTGGAATGATTAGGTAAAATTTAATAAAAATTTTTCAGCGAAAACAATGTAGCCTAAAGAAAGTGGGGCTAATTTTTGCAGATCAAGTTTTTTTTTTTAGTGTGTATACATTTTGAAAATCAATATTTTCCCCCAGTTATTCAGGGTTAAATTGCTCTTGTAGGAATCATTTCTTAACCAAAACAATGTAGCCTAAAGAAAGTGGGGCTAATTTTTGCAGATCAAGTTTGTTTTTCAAGTGTGTATACATTTTGAAAATCAGTATTTTCCCCCAGTTATTCAGGGTTAAATTGCTCTTGTGGGAATCATTTCTCAACCAAAACAATGTAGCCTAAAGAAAGTGGGGCTAATTCTTGCAGATCAAGTTTTTTTTTTAAGTGCGTATACATTTTGAAAATCAATATTTTCCCCCAGTTATTCAGGGTTATCTGATAATTCTTAGCCCAGTGGAAATGGAAAGGTACCTGCACTCCACATTTCCTAAGTTCTGAATTTGATATATGTTGTTGTTCCACAGTCATTATTTCCAGGTCATATCCCTGCATCCAACAATAAACCTGGTATTCAAACAAAGCAGATGTCGAGAATGAGGAGGAAGAAGTGAGGTGAGAAGGGCACACATGTGAAGAGGAAATAGGGCATACCCTCTAGTACTTTCAACTTTAAGTTGATTCTAGGACATTAGGATGACAACTGAGTTTGGCACCTTGCCCCAGTTCTAGTTTCTACCTGGAGGACTCTAGAGATGGGGAAGTTTCTGTCAAAAAGTTTCTTCTCTGGACATTTTATTCCCCTTTAAGCTACTGGTTAAAAATTACTGTTGACTGGCTGGGCACAGTGGCTCACGCCTGTAATCCCAGCACTTTGGGAGGCTGAGGCGGGCAGATCACAAGGTCAGGAAATCAAGACCATCCTGGCTAACATGGTGAAACCCCGTCTCTACTAAAAAAAAATACAAAAAATTAGCCGGGCGTGGTGGCGGGCGCCTGTAGTCCCAGCTACTTGAGAGGCTGAGGCAGGAGAATGGCGTGAACCCGGAAGGCAGAGCTTGCAGTGAGCCAAGATCGTGCCACTGCATTCCAGCCTGAGCGACAGAGCAAGTTAAAAAGACAAAAAAATTACTGTTGACTTTGACTTTTGGGTAAAATATGTATTCTTTTATTTATCTCATTTATATTTATTGAATGCCTGTAATGTGACAGGGACTGTTCTAGGAACCTGGGAAACATTTCTGAGCAAAAAACAGAAACATCCCTGTCCTCACAGAGCTTGTGATTTCAAAATTATCTTTTTCTGAGTTAAAAGTCAACCATTTGTTTTTAAAGACATGGTGGAGCATGGCAATTTTCAAACTTTTTGATTTCAGAGCCTCTTTACGCTCTTAAAAATTGTTAAAGACTGTAAAGACCTTTTGTTGATACCAGTTATATCTATCACTATTTACTATATTAAATGTTAAAACAGAAATTTAAAACAATAAACAATTTTATTAAAATAATGATATAAAACCATCACATGCCAAAAATAACTGCTACAGAATAAATATTTGTATGCCCCTAAAATTCACAGGTTGAAGCCCTAACCCCCAATGTGATGATACTTGGAGGTTATTGGGTTTGGATAAGGTCATGTGGGTGGGGCCCTCGCAATGGGATTAGTGCCCTTAAAGGAAGAGGAAGAGATACCAGAGCACTCTCTCTCCACTTTCATGTACCAAAGAAAGGCCATGTGAATGTATAGCAAGCATGTGGCTGTCTCCGAGCCAAGAAGATGGCCAACACCAGAACATAACCACACTGGCACCCTGTGCTCAGACTTCCAGCTTCCAGAACTGTGAGAAAATAAATGTCTGTTGCTTAGGTCACCCAGTCTGTAGTATTTTGTTACAGCAACCCAAGCTAAGACAATAACATATTTTGTAAAAAAAAAAACCAAAAAACAAAAAACTATATTTTCTTTAAAAATCGTGAGAAGGACACTGTTTTACATTTTTAAAACTATATATATTTTTTGTTCTGGTTTAACAGAATAGTTGCATTTTCATGGCTGCTCCTTTATTCAACTTGTGGTATCAACGTCATGCAGTGTTTGAAAAGTCCCACTATACATTTACGAGAGAATGAGAGAGAAAAAGGCAAATCAGGTATTAATATTATTATGAAAATAGTTTTGTCTTCATGGATCCCCTGATAGTGTCTCAGAGATCCCTGGGGGTCCCTGGACTACATTTTGAGAACTGATCGTATAGTGGGAAAAGTGCCTCTCTGCTAAACTGAGTTTTTGTCTGTGATCTTGAGAAATTTTTTCATCTCTCAACCTCTGCTTCATCCATCTGAAAATGAGTGGTTTGTCTTACAAAATGGGCAGAATCTTTCCCATCCGTGACCTTCCTTGCTCTGTCTGCCCTCTTTCCTTCTTGAGTTGGCCATTTAGTATTTTAATGGAATGGACTTAGTTTTCTTTTTCTTCTTCTTTTGCTCTCCCCATTATCCCCATATTCCTGAATCTGGCACTAATCAGGGCTAGCATAAAAGAAGGGGAGTCTTTGTGATATTTGAAGCTTAAAAAGGTACAGACTCCTAGCAAAAAAGTCCAGGGCTAGTCTATGCAGCCTCACCTTGACAGTGCAGCCGACTTAGTATTGACAACAGATGCTTGACCCCAGAATGGACAGGTAAGGGCAGCTTTCTTTTTATGTATTTTTCCTCTCCCTCAAGAACATGATCTCATCTATATGATCTCAACCCCAATCAGCTACATCCTGAAAAACTGTGATGACAAAAGGAACCGAAGTGGGACTTTGATATGGGCAAATAAGAAGCAAAGTAGTTTAGAAATATCCAAGACAAATAGAATTCCCTGGTGAAGTCAGCCCCACTTGGAGACAGTGGGTTCATAAGTCCTGAATGATGCCTCTGCTCCCCCTTTTGCTCCAGAGAAGCCTCCCCAGTCTGAACTCTTTGCTATTGAGAAGCCAGCATGACTAGATGAATAAGCAGTGCTTCTTGGACTTGAATGTGCATCAGAATCAGCAAGCAGCAGGGCTTTTTAAATTTTATCTTATTTTATTTTATTTTATTTTGTTTTATTTTATTTTTGAGACGGAGTCTTGCCCTGTCACCTAGGCTGGAGTGCAATGGTGCGATCTCAGCTCACAGGAACCTCCGCCTCAGGGTTCAAACGATTCTCCTGCCTGACTCCTGAGTAGCTGGGATTAGAGGTGCCCACCACCATGCCCAGTTAATTTTTGTATTTTTAGTAGAGACGGGGTTTCACCATGTTGGCCAGGCTGGTCTCGAACTCCTGACCTCGTGATCTGCCCACCTCGGCCTCCCAAAGTGTTGGGATTCCAGGCGTGAGCCAACGCGCCCGGCCCATCAGGGCTTCATTAACACAGATTTCAGGGCCCATTTCCACAGCTTCTAATTCATCAGGTCCAGGGTGGAGTTAGAGCAATTGCATTTCCAACAAGTTCTCAGGTAACCACACGCTGGGAACCAGTGAAACACAGTAAATTATAGATGATTTGAGCTAAAGGATGGCAAAGAGACTTTTGGACTCTGAATGTCTCTGTAATCTGTTTACAAAACAACTATACTACCAGGCCTCCAACATAATAGTTTGTTCCATTCTAACCTCTTATGATTAAGGGTGAAGTAAAAAGGGTCACATCACTCACTATATTTTTAGAGTAGTTATTCTAAGAGGAGATTCTATAAGGAGCACACTATAACATTTTTATAAAGCTTATTTTATATTTTATGTTCTCTTGCGTGGGGTGGGAGGGACTTCTAGAGGGATGGCAGGGGTTACTATACGGTTAAAGCCTTAATTTGAACAATTTCTTTTTAGTCGTTAGAGTGCAGATGTAAAGTATTAGGAGTGAACATGGGGCTTGGGTTCATGATTGAGACTCCTGAGTTTATAAATACCCTGCAATTATCTTAGGCAGACTGAGCCTGTAATCTTTCCAGTCTGGGTTTAGCTTCATTTTTCCATGACCTTTTACCAAGTATAAACACAACATCAAAGATTCTAATGGTTGAAATAAATGCAATGTATTATGTTATACAAATTAAGATCAGTGTTTGGAAGTCCAGGGCTGAAATCAGAAGATTTTGTGGAGACCATTATGGCCATCTGGTAACTTCTCCCTGGCCTTATAGGGCCAAGAGATGAGAAGATAATAAATCACTTAAGCACTTGGCGTTGTGTTTGTTTCACATACAGTATCTCATCCAATCCTGGTGATTTCTTTTGGTAGTGAGAGCAACTACAAATAGAATCCCTATTCAACATACAGGAAAAGAGAGGCTCTGAGAAATCAAACTATTTGTTTCAAGGCAGCCCAACTCAAACAGAACTCAGATTTGAGCCATTGTGTATCTGACTCTAACTCCCACAGCTCTTGGGAAACACAAAATTCAACTTTTTGACAATGAATATTTATCAATATCAACTTTGTTGAGAGAAGAGAAATAGCAAAAAAACAAAAAACAAAAAAAAAAAAGGTTTTGGTCTCTTGGTATTTCCAATTTAGTGAAGAGAAATAAGAGAGTTTCTGGAAGGGATCAAGTTCACCTTCTCATTTTACTCACGAGAAAACCAAGGTCCAGAGAAACCAGATGGTTTCTTTGTAGACAAAAAGCAAGTAGCAAGGGTGTCTTGATACCTTTAAATCTAAAGAGAAATGCTTAACAATTCTTTTTAATGAAAAAGTTGCTTATTTAAAGAATTCTTTTTGCTTTCTTGCCAAAGCAAACCTTCCAGGTAGAAAGAAGACTGGTATCTAGGCTTTTACATGGGCTCTCTGTGAAGATCAGGCATGAACAGCAAGTCCTAAATTCTCACCTGACCTTGAAGGTCCTGAAATGCTCTTTCTGTTCCTGCAACTGGCCAAGTTGTTTTCACCTCTGGACCTTTGCATTTGCTATTCTCTCTACCTGGGATATTCTTCATTTGGATTTTCATGAGACCAAGTCTTACTCATCACTCAGGTCTCAACTCAAGAGGATCTCCTCTAAGAGGTCTTCCCTCTTGGCTGTCCTAAGAGCCCAGGATGTCAGTTCTCTTACAGGGCAATTGCTTCTGCATCCCGTTACCAGAGGGAGTGTGTTCTCTGGGCTTAACTGGCTTTCCTCATTTTACTGTCTCACTTCCCCTTCTCTCACCATACTTATTGAGATCAACTCCCTAATACATCACTTAATTCCTTCTTTTGGGGTTTGCTTTTGTGACAACCCAAACATAGAAACAAAATCTTATTCAACCTGTCTCTCATGACTCTGATTTTTTTATAGCACTTATTACTAAAGTCTGAAATTATTTTATTAACTTGTTTATCATCTGCACTTCCATCTTACCTGACTCTCTGCACTCTCCCCAACCTCCTCCACCCCATCAGATGCCTAATACAATACAAACACTGTAGTGGCATGACTTTGCCTGTCCTGTTCACTGTGGTATCCCAAAAACTTAGAACCTAGCACATAATAGGTGCTCAACATATGTTTATTGAAGAAATGAAAGAAACAAATGAAACTCTCCAATGTGTTAATATAAAGGAATCTTGGCTAGCAAATTGTGCTTTTGAACTACTAAATCAAAGGCTTTCTCTGTTTGTTTCAGTCCCATTTAGATTCCATTGTTCTTCTTTCCATTTTTGGAGGGAATCAATCCTTAATGAATCGCTTTTTGCTAAGCATGCTGTCCCTGCACAATCAAAAGCTAACAAAGATATATAAAAATCAGTCCAGGCTTTGGAGCCAAAAAATTCATTATCTGCCTCAATCAATATTTATAACAGGTATACTGAAGACATGCTAAAGCAGAAGTCTCTGTTCCTTTGCTTTCCTTCCATCACATTTGCCTTGCATAATCATCTATGTTTATTAAAAGGGTTCCTGGTCTGTTCCTGTTAAACATTGACCTTCAAGTGCTTGACTTAATAAGCTAGAGAATTACAATAAATCAGACAGCCTTGTTCAATCATTGATATTACAAAGAATTGCAAGGAGAAACCAGAACAGCCTGAAAACACAAGAAAGTACAACAGCTTTCATAGAGAGTAAAAGGGAAAGTCAAGGGAAGAAAGTCTGTTCTCAGAGATGCTCTCGTGGAACTAAGAGAGCAGAATCCCATGGCATTCAAGACTGTTTTCCCCCTGATTAAAACGTTTTGTCAAAGCAAAAATCAAATGAGTACTTGCTTATGGAGCATGTGATATTTCAGAACATGACCCAGGAATCGTAAGTGTTTAAATAAATAAACCCCATTCAGGAAAAAGAGCATTTGTCACAGATTTTTCCCTATATGAAGCCAATATAGGAGACTATAAGGATTGAGGGTAAGGATGCTATTCCCTGAAATGGTTTGCCTCCATAAGAGATTATAAGGTACTGAAAGTGCAGATGTCCCTATTCTATTTACTAACTCCTTCTCATAAACCCGGTGCCTAGAAAAGGGCTTGCCACATAGTAGGTGATCAATGCATACCTCATTTAGAGAAAGAATACGCAGTTATTTGTACTTTCTTGGGAGAAAAATATTCTTATCTGCAACATGTTTAAACTAGTATAGCCCATCTTTGGCGTACGTTATTATCATTGAGGAGCACTATGATTATGTGCTATTTCTTACATATCTTATTGCATCCCCAGAAACAGAGAATATTCCATTTAGATAAGTCTTGTGTTAAGAACTGAATTCTGTGTGATAAGTAAAAGATTAATATTTGGAGCCAGGTACTTACCATTCTAAGCTTTCTTTTCCTGATATTTAAAATGGGGCTATTAACACTAATCACTTTATAGGCTTGACGGACATATTAAATAAGGTTGTTGATATGGTTTGGCTGTGACACTACCCATATCTCACCTTGAATTGTAATAATTCCCAGGTGTCAAGGGCAGGGTGAGGTGGAGATAACTGAATCATGGGGGTGGTTCCCCCATATTGTTCTCGTGGTAGTGAATAAGTCTCATGAGATCTGATGGTTTTATAAATGGGAGTTCCCTTGCACAAGCTCTCCTGCCTACCACCATGTAGGATGTCACTTTGCTCCTCCTTTGCCTTCCACCATGATTGTGAGGCATACCTAGCCACGTAGAACTGTGAGTCAATTAAGCCTCTTTCCTTTATAAATTACCCAGTCTCCAGTATGTCTTCATTAGAAGCATGAGAACAGACAGCATCTATGTAGCACTCAGGACAAAGTAGACACTCAATACACATTGGTTAACTTCACGTTTCACAGGTGAGAAAACTTTGGTTCAGAAGGATTGGATGACCTTCTCCAGGATCACCCCACTGGGAATCAGTGAAGACAGAATTTCAGAAAAGAAAACTTCAGATCTCTCTGACCACAGAACCCATGCTCTTCATCCAAGCTTCATTGTGTCCTTGGCAAGGAGTGTAATTCAGGTGCAAACTTTGCATATTTTCATTTCAGTTTACCTGGCTTACATATAGTAGCTGTTGGCATCAAAAGTCCTTGCTTTTAAAATGATGAACTGGCTGTTGTTGACTTTGGGAATGGGAGTGAATTTATGAAAGTTCTCAACTTTGGGGAATTTTTCTCACTTTATAATATAGATAGACATAAAACTTGGGCCATCTTAAATGCAAGATATTTAGGAGCAGATTCGCTAAGTTTGCTATTTAAAATGTGTCTGATAAAAGTTGATGTTCTTGGGATAAATGTGTCAAAAGTTGAGATAATATAACCAGTGTTGAAGCAGAAATGTTAAAAAAAAAAAAAAACAGTGTGAATGTAAATGATGTTTTGTATATCACTGACTCAAAGACTTCTTACATACCATCCTCCTACCTATACTTCATGCTGTATTAGCTGAACTATAAAGTGGCAAGTGGCAATGTGATTTTCACTTTCTCCTAGCAAAACGTTTTGACCTAGGAGGAAGCCTTGAATGACCTTGGTCTTCCATTCCCTGATTTTTTACTGTTCCTTTTTTTTTTTTTAATCCTTCTATATCCTCCCTCATATCCCTAAGCCATACTGAATGTCTCACAGTTTTGTTATTCTTGATGCTACATTAGAATCACCTCGCAAAATTGTAAAAGTTACAGATACCCAGGCATCACTTGCAAAGAGTCTTAATCAGTTGTTTGAGGTGGATCTTTGGCATCATTTCTAAATATTTCCTAAATGATTCTAATGCATAGCTGTGTTTGAGAATCACTGCAATTTTTCTGCCTCTGAACCATTACAGAAGTTGAAATTTCTTTCTTTCTCTTTATCCTCTGTGTAATTCCTAGCCATTCTTCAAAATGCAATTCAGAAGGTACTAGTTTCAAGAAACATCATCATTGCATAATGTTGGTCTGCCTTTGTATTTAAAAATTTCTCTGTGCTTCATCCTAATCCACAATAGATTTCACTAAACAAAACTCCTTGAACATGAAGACAAGCCGTGGAAATTGCTTGTTTGTTTGTATTCATAGTGCCTAGAATTGTCCATGTAGGAGCTATTTAAAAATATGTTAAAAATGAATGAGTGGTTGAGAAAGGAATTCTTAAAAAGAGGTTAATAACTCTGGGTACTTGTCCTGGCTCTGCTGTTTACAAATTTGCCCTATAACTCTGATGCTATGTTGACTGCAATTAGATTTAAAATACTATAGTACATAAAGTTAAACATATGCATATATTATGACCCAGAAATTTCACACTTAGACATCCAAAGAAATGTATAGATGCTCATTGAGTTATAATGGGGTTACAGTCCAATATATCCATCATAATTCAAAAACACTGTAAATTAAAAATTCACTTAATATCCTTCTAAACCCATTTTAAACTTACAAAATCATAAATCAAGCCACTGTAAGTCCAGATGCTCCTTGACTTACGCTGGGATTATATCCCCCAAAAGCCCATCATCTAGTTGAAAAATGTGTAAGTTGAACCATTTTAGGTCGGGGAATGTGTTTCTGTATATATATGCTCCCCGAAGGTATGTAGTAGATTGTTCATAGTGGCACATTTTTAATAACCAAAAAGCAAAAGCAATCACCAATGTCCATCAGTAGCAGAATGGATAAAATATTTGTGGCATAGACACACATAGGATACCATGTAGCAACAAGAATCCCATAAATGCACGCAATGATGTAGATGAATAATAGATAACTTTGAACATATGAAGCCAATCACAAAAAAGTACACTATTGTATGCTATACATTTACATATAGAACTAAAACCAAAAAAGCAATCTCTTCTTTAGAAGTCAGGGCAGTCGGGTGGATCATGAGATCAGGAGATCGAGACCATCCTGGCTAACACGGTGAAACCCTGTCTTTACTAAAAATACAAAAAAATTAGCTGCGCGTGGTGGCGAGTACCTGTAGTCCCAGCTACCAAGGAGACTGAGGCAGGAGAATGGCGTGAACCCGGGAGGCGGAGCTTGCAGTGAGCTGAGATCGCGCCACTGCACTCCAGCCTGGGCGACAGAACGAGACTCTGTCTCAAAAAAAAAAAAAAAAAAAATACAGCAAGAGAGCAGTGATTGGAAGAAGCACAAGGGTGGATTCTGGGGTGCTGGTTGTGCTTTTGATCTAGTCATTGATTACACAGTTGTGTCCAGTTTATTAGAAATACATCAAGCAGTACACTTTGGATATGTATACTCTTCTGTATATATATTGTACTTCCACGAAAAGTTAATACTTTGGTATAAACAATATGATAGATTTGTATTTATAAAGTGACTTTGATCTAAACCTTAGAAACACTTGGTTAATATCTGAAAGAATTTACCTTCTAGGTATGGCTTCTCAAATGGGGCCATTGTATTGGATGGCAGTGTTGATCAGTGTTAACTTTTTCAGTCAGAGAGATGTACCGAGGTGATGAGGAGGGCAAGTGATGGAGAATGTGTGTGAAAGATAGAGATTTATTGTGCTGTCCTGACCGATTTTTAATAAGTTTTTAAAATATTTCAAAATAAATAATTTAAAATGTGAAAAAAAGAGAATTTTGTTGCCCTTATTTCAGAATCTTCCATGCAAAGTGTTCATCAAGCCACATAAAAGCACCAAGAACAGGAATTTCACCAACCATATAAGAACAGCATGTTTCTGTTTAACTTGTTCTTCTATCACTTACTATTAAAAGTTTTGTTCCTTTGACACAATCAGATTTGCCACTTGTATTTGTAATGCACCACCCTAGAAATCATTAGAGGCTTACAATGTTCACCCAAATCCTCATACTTGTGGAATGAATATGCCAGATTAGGAGAAGCCATTTATCCTCTTGGATATTGGATACAGATTATTCTAATCTGTAGAGCATTGGGTTGTATTTGATGACATTCTCAGTTTTTAACTTTGATCTAGATTATTATTAAAAGTGCCTCATTTCTCTCTCAGAGGTGTCTGGGTTTTGAAAATAATTATATGGTTTTCCTGTTTCCAAGGAATCTTCCAGATTCAGCTTTCTAGACATCTATGGTTTTAAAGATGTGAACTAGATTCAGCAGACCACTGAAGTGCGGGGTAGACATCTCCCTGTGTGTTTGTCCTTGTGCAGCAGATGCAGATTTATAACATGTTAGAATAAGAAATTTTTGCGGCCGGGTACGGTGGCTCACGCCTGTAATCCTAGCACTTTGGGAGGCTAAGGCAGGCAGATTACTTGAGCTCAGGCGTTCGAGACCAGCCTGGGTAACACGGTGAAACGCCGTCTCTACTAAATGACAAAACAACAACAACAACAACAAAATTAGCCAGGTGCCTGTAATCCCAGCTACTTGGGAGGCTGAGGCAGGAGAATTGCTTGAACCCAGGAGGCAGAAGTTGCAGTGAGCTGAGATGGTGCCACTGCACTCCAGCCTGGGCAACAGAGTGAGGCTCCATCTCAAAAAAAAAAAAAAAGTTTTGGCAAATGTCAAAAATTTAAAAATAATCCCTTTTAGGGAAGGGAATTCATTAATTGCCTCATTGCTAATGATTATTACACATGCTAAGATTTCCCTTCTTGAGTGATGCTGAAAGTAGGACAGAAGGATCACGTCATTAAGACATTCCTGTTTTAAATGTCTCTGGGTTTGTCCTATTTACAATCAAAAGTTGCCTACTTCCTCACATACACAATGTTAATGCTTTATTTTCAAAACCTCCTGGGTTTAACATGTGTAATTATTAATTCATTCAGCAAATGATGGAGAGAGAGAGAGTACATTATCTTCTATGTGCCAAGAACTTAAAAGGGTCAGGGCAGATTATTGAGGCAACTGGAAAATGAGGATGATTCCTTCAGTCCTTCTGCATCCCATATTTCTATGGAGTCCTGTGGGTCTTTACAGTAACTCTCGTTTTCTCAAACTCTTATTCCCTAGTCCATCATCTTGTGCTACCTTTTCTTGTCTTCTATTCTGCCCAGGCTCCAAGGTTAGGCAATTCAACTATCATCTCCCTGAATTAATCAACCCTCTTCATCTTCCATCATCCTAATCTATACTGCTCACTTAGTCAATTTAGTAAATGACACTTAGTAAATACCATTCACTATTTTCTAAATACTGACAGTTAATTTTAAAAATATTACTACAATTTCTTCTGATTCTGCCATAATTTCTTGTTATATGATCTCAGCAAAACTCATGAGATTTTTTGGCATTTCTTTTATTAAGTTGTATTTCATTTTCTATTTTTTACTCTCAAGCCACCAACTTTCAAAGAAGGAAACATACACACTAGAAAGCCCAGACCTTTCGCTTCATGGAGTAGACTGAGGCCATTAGTTTCCTTTCCTAACTCAAAGTCTCTCTGTGTCATCATTCACATCTTTCGACTTCCCTTCTGCCCTGGAGGAAAGAATGTCTTTCCTCTTTCCCCAGTTGCTTGGACACTAGCTTCCTTCTGTACAATTCTTTCTTATCTAACCCCCCAAACCCATAAAATCTAACTTGAGTTCTCAAAATGAGACTAAATTTGTTCTGAGGTCCCCCCAGACCACCCACAGGTGACCTTTGAACAACATGGGTTTGAATGACCCAGGTCCAATTATTTGTGGATTTTTTCCACCTCTGCCACCCCTGAGATAGTAAGACCAACCCCTCCTCTTCCTCCTCCTTAGTCTACTCAATATGAAGATGATGAAGATGAAGACTTATATGATGATCCACTTCCATTTAAAAAATAGTAAACATATTTTCTCCTTCTTTTAATCTTTTTAATAACATTTCCTTTCTCTTGTTTACTTAGTTGTAAGAATACCATATATAATACACATAGCATACAAAATACATGTTGATTTACTATGTTATTGGTAAAGCTTCTGGCCAAAAGTATGTCATTAGTAGTTAAGTTTTGGAGGAATCAAATGTTATACTTGAATTTTTAACTGCAAATGGGGGTCAGAATCCCTAACCTCTGTAAGTGTCTACTGTATTTCCAAAGCCAATAACTCTTCGAAGTTTTTACATCACTAAGGGGATTTAAAAATTGGCCATCCTGTTCTTGAAATTCTTTCTTCTCTTGGCTTCTTCTCATAGATTTTTCCTTCTCTGCTCTTCCCCAAGATTCCTGTTCCATTTCCTCTACTCTTGTTTTCTGAAAATATACATCCCCCAAGCTTGTGTCCTCTGCCCACTATTCTATCAATACAATCCCGTTCACTGTTCTCATGAATCTTTAACTGTCTTTTACCTTAGAAGGCCATATTGTGAGTCAACGCAGAGCTCCATGATGCATAGCCTTCGGCCATAAACACAGCTAGGCAATGAGGGCAGAAACTACCATGATGGAGTGGTACTTCTTGACCTAGGCCCCTGGCCCATGCTGACAGCACCAGAAGACAAGTCTGCAAGCAAAGGTCAACCCTACAAATGGCATCAGTAGAACTAGAACATGACAATCTAGCTATAAAATTCTCACATACGGATTCGGGTAATCTCCAAGATCTTTTACAATGAACCATTCAAAGACTGGGATCACTTAAGACAGTCTGCAGAGGTCTCACAAAATGGACATTTTAGAAAAGATGGTCAGGTTCACCAGACTGCCTCTTATAAAGTATATCATTGCTGCTCTCTGCTGGTCAAAAGCATTATTCTCTTCAATTAAGATGAGCAGAGGTGTAGAATGGGTCAAAGAGGGAAAGCAGTGCTTTCAAAATGATATGAACTGGTGCTAGATAAGAGTTATTAAATGACTTCATAGACTGCAATATACATTCTTATGCAGAAACACTGATTTTAGTGAGGGTCTATTGGACCCCTAAAGTAAAGATGTGCAAAGCATCCCCATTTTCGTAGACCTTTTACTCATAGAAAATATGGCTCTATCAGATATTTCTTCAACCACTAAACTAGTCACCACTTTTTAGTGTAGAACTTACTGTAAGGCATCATGTTTGTATTTTTGGCAGGAAAATTGGCAAGTCCTACTGAGGATTATTACCTTGATATACTGCAAAATCCTAAAATGTTATCTTAATCCTAAAATAAAGATTAAATCTATATATATGTACAATCTATTCTACTGAAAACTTATTTTTAAGAGTGTATGGGTGATAGTTTTTGATTATTCAGAATATTTGCATATGAAGGGCCCTTCACGAGCTGCACAAAGGGGAAAATCTCAGGCTCAAAAGCCTAACACACAGGTTTACCCAGGCTCTGCCACTTACTGGCTTTGTTTCCTTGGGTCAGTTCTTGAATATCTTTGAGCTCCACGTCCCTATTTTGAAATAGGGGAAATCATAATACCCACCTCCTATTGTTATTACAAATATTAATTGAAATATTCCTTATGAAATGCTTAACAGTGCTCCCTGCAAGTTAATTGGCAGTCAATCATAACTGTTAACTATTCATGTAAGACAGCCTAAGTAGTAGTATTTATTACATCTTCCAAAACAAAAATATTTTACCACGGGTTTTAAATATACTATGTAGATATCTGGAGAAAGTTGTCTTTAGAGCTGTTCTTAGCTCTGACACTGGCTGTGTAATTTAAAGTAATGTCTTAAATTTTCTGAGCCTTGAAATGTTTCCGGATGCTTGCCATGCCCTAAGGTCCTAACATGTCTCTATGTTTTAATTTTATTTACCACTGTTCAGTGGCCTATGGTACAAAGCGTTTTGTTTTCTGACCTACTGTTCCCCACCTAATGACTTGCCTGAAGAACAAATTACCACTGGAAGAAGCGAGTAATCTTTCTGGAGAATTAGCAAAGGATAATTTTTAGAAGGAACAATGGAAGCAGAAAAGTACACACACACAATCTTGCCTTTCTCTTTTCAGATATTACCACACTAAAATATGATCTGACTCTTTTGTGTTTATTAGTTCAACAAATAGGCATTAGGTTTTCACTGGGTGTGTAAACTAGAAGTTACAGTGTGCTGAATCTTGAGAAAACTGATGGCTAGAGGTAGAACAACAAGAATATTCCAGATGTTTCCTGTCCTTTCCTCCATTCCTCCATCGTAGTACCTCTCAAAGTCTAAGTTGATGATAATTCTCTTGGGATGCAGGTTTAGACATGTCTATATTAAGAGACATGGCAGGGAGTCATCCTCCAGTCCAAGCAAACTCATCAAATTCCGTACTGTTGCTGGAGGGTTCCAGCAATATAAATTCTATAGACAAAGCAGGGTCAGTCAGACCCCAGAGTTCTGATATGACTTAGATATAAGGGTTGAGTCAGGCCAAACTATTAATTTCTGTCTTCTGTAGTCACCGTCTCTTTTCCTTGAGAATCTTCCTCATTTATTTGTGACTTCCTCCTTTCTCCAACAAGACCTCTCATACCTTTTTACGATGCTATACAAGATCAGCTGCCTCCATGCTCTGCCCAGGCCTCTCTTTCTTAACTGCACACTGTGGGCCCTTCTCAAAACCGACCTCTGGGTTCCATTCCTTTGATCAACCCTACTGAATTCATGAACACATCAGGGTAATATTTCCCTTTTCTGTCCTGTCTTCTTGGCAAAATATTTGAACAAGAGGGATCAAGATTCAAGGCCAGAAAGACCCTGAAAACCTTCCGGAATTGTGGTACCTGACAACACCACCGGTGCACTGGAAGAGCTCCCTCTATCACACAGAGCAAATGACAGAAGAAGCAACCCTTTCAATCAAAAGAGAGCAGCAGTGAGTAGCATTTCCACAGATGGAGAATATGTGGAGCAGAACTTAAATCCCTTCCAATGGTTTCCTCAATGCTCAAGCTTTTATTATCAGGGAAGGCAGGATAAATTCTTGTTCTCCCCCGTACTCCATATTTTTCTTCTTTCATTTCTTTATAGTACAATATTTGATACATTTGAAGATGCCATATCTTTAGTAAAAAAAAGAGGCTCTGTTTGATTCTAATATTTATCAAATTAGTAAACTCTTTTAGCATCTTATAATCTAGTCAAAATGTCTTTAGAGTGATGTCTTAGATCTGACTCTGTGTTAAAGTAATGTTCTAACCTTTTGGAGCCTCTGTTCATCTGCTCAACAGGCATAACAATTCCTGTTTCAGCACTTACTACTATAAAAACATGGTAAAAGATAGTTATGATGAGATTATTAGCATTTTAATGAAAAAAAGTAGTGGTAAACTTAGCAATAGGAAATTTTTCCATAGTAATAAAAACTCTAGATGTTGTTATGAACACGTTTAGAAATAATAGTAAATGAAAAATGTATTTTTCTAAAATGAAGGCTTTTTCCCTTACACAGGTGTTTTTTTTGTTTTTTGTTTTTTGATGGAGTTTTGCTCTATTACCCAGGCTAGAGTGCAATGGTATTACCTCAGCTCACTGCAACCTCTGCCTCCTAGGTTCAAGTGATTCTCCTTCCTCAGCCTCCTGAGTAGCTGGGACTACAGGCACATGCCATCACACTCAGCTAATTTTTGTATTTTTAGTAGAGACAGGGTTTCACCATGTTGGCTAGGTTAGTCTCGAACTCCTGACCTCAAGTGATCTGCCCGACTCGGCCTCTCAAAGTGCTGGGAGCTATCACGCCCAGCCAACTTTTTTGTTTTTAATCTTAAAGCTATCATCTTTGAGTTCAGCAGAAACTACTGATGGCCATGTTTTCTAATAAACTCCTTCCAGTCCCTTGGACAAAGTCAAAATGCATATGCCGAGTCATTGCCATCTACATGTCTTTGCTTTGCTGGTGTTGTTTCTGCCACCTGGAATTCTTTTTTCTATTTCCAATTCCTTCTCACCTCTGTGCCCTAAGGATCCCACTCAAATAGTGTAAATATTATTAATTCCTCAAAACTCAGTTCCACTTCCCTTCCATCAGATTCCCCATCTTATTTTTCTTATTGTACTTATACCTTGCTTGTCAAACTTTATATTCTTGTATATTTTCAAACATAAATATGCTTTTTCATGCTGTGGTCTTTCTGTCTAGAGAGCATGCCATCATTCTTGTTCCTCCTAGAAATCACTTATTAATCCTAAAAGCTCAAATTCTGAAGCTTTTCTCAATAAGTTCTTGCACAAAGGGCACTTCTTTCTTTTTCTTGTTCTTCTTCTTTTTTTTTTGGTTGTTCTCTCACCATTGTTTTACATACGTGTGGTAGGCAGAATTATGGCCTCATGATGTCCAAGAACTAATCCCCAAGAACTATGAAGATGTTAACTTACATATTAAAAGGGACTTTGCGTATGTGATTACCTTAAGGATCTTGAGATGGGGAGATTATCCTGGATAATCCTGGTAGGCAGAATGTATTCCTAAAGATTGTAAACTGAAAGAGGGAGGTGGGAGGCTGAGTGTCAGGGCAATGCAGTATGAGAAGACTTGGCCGCCATGGCTGGCTTTGAAGATGGAAAGGAGTCATGAGGCAGGAATTCGGGCAGCCTGGAGAGGATGGAAAAGGCAACACGGATTCTCCCCTAGAGTCTCCAGAAAGAAACACAGGCCTGCCAAGAACTTCATTTTACCCTAGTGAAAGTCATTCAGACTTCTGACCTCCAAAACGATAAGGTAATAAATGTGTGCTGTTTCCAACCATTAAGTCTATGGTAATTGATTCCAATAGCCACAGGAAGCCAATACAATCACTCCACTCTAACACTAGGTATTTTTTTAACTTGTGTTTGCATGTTGCTTTATTTTAGATTTCTTTAAAAAAAATCCCACATCACACTAAGATTCTTATTTATTTATGAGTTTTCTCTGGAGCAAATGTTAGGAAAGTGAGACCTGCAGCCTGAGCTGCCATAGGTGCATTACTTGTTTCAATTACTTGCTTTGTCTTCGGAAGAGAAGAAAACGAAACAGAAAGAAGAGTAAGACAAAAATAGAAACGTAAAGAAAAGTAAGCACGTTTTTCACTTTTATTATATCAGTCAGAAGTACTTCAGGTAAAATGGGAAGAATGCCAACACTTTTTTGAGCACGTACTAGGTAAAATCATCATTAGAGAAACTGTGAATTTGGATACATGGCCCAGATGCCCCTTCAATGACGGACTCTGCCCAGTTTGCTCAGAGTACTGTCAGCAGAACACCCCCTGGGGCCAGCTTCTAGGGGATGGCTTCAGCTGTAGACAATTATCTTGCTGTGATCACACCCTTCCCAGCCCACATCCAATGAGACATCGACTTTCCATCTTGACTCAACTCAGGACAATTCTAAAGGAACGTTCTAGCCTCAGCGCTGCCTCTGGAATTGGCTGAGGCTTTCTTTGAAAGTGAAACGCAGCTTAACATCTTCTGCAGCTCAACATCTTCTGCCCGGGCTTACTGTCTTTCTCTCCATCCGTTGATGTGAATCTCAGGGGCATCCCATAATAAATATTCTATACACTAAATACCACCTTAGGGGCTGTTTCCCAGGGACTCTAACCTATGACACTATTTTTAGAGTGAAGAAAACAGAAGTGTAGAAAGGTTAATTTACTCTCCCTCAGCCACATTTAATGATCAGTCTTTTTAACCCCAGAGTCCACATTCTTTCTAACATACTGAGCATCTCACACTGGGCTATGTATGAAGTCAAAGTTACAGGATAGATGTCCCTGGAGAGTCAATTTTACCCAATTATCAGAAATTTAACACACTCTCTCAGATTCAAAAGTTCATAGTAGCGTGCAAAATTCAATGAGCTTTTAAGAAAAAGCATGGTCTTTCAAAAAAATAGTCTTTTATTTATTACAGGTAGCTATAGTATAGAGTGCTGTCAGGCTGCTTGGCTTTGAATCCATGTTTTGCTGGTTACTACCTGTGTGGCCTTATGTAATTTGCTTTCTCTTTTGGGCCTCAGCCTCTCCACCTAAAAATCAGGTTATAAAAGTACATATTCCATGAGAATATTGAGAAGAACGAAATTATATCATTCATGTGAACTTCTTAGAACAACGTTTGGTACATCTTAAGTGCTCAGTAAATGCTTACAATCTTATCAAAGCCCATCAAAGCCCGTTCCCTTTCCTCTGTGTTTAGACTACTTAATTAACTAATTAATTAATGCATCTAAAAGGATTGCACAATATTAACATAACGCACCTCCTCTGTGCCTTGATTTTAATTTAAAACTTTATGCTAATAATTTTCTGTCTCCTCCAACGCACCCCGCTATTCTAAAAACCAGCTTGAATTTAATTATAATAATACATAAACCCTCAATATTCTTTTATCTCCTAATGAATGGAGTCCAAACACTGCAGGCTGCTTTCCAATGCCCTTTATGATCTGACCCTCATCCAGTTTTCCAGTCTTTTTTCTGAATTTGCCCTGACAAAGTGGACTACTCTAGTCCCTGCCCCCTCCTTTCTTTCTGCAAAAGTGCATTTGCTCAAGTTGGTTTCCAAGGTTGGAAAGTCCCTGTCCACCCACTATTGATCACTTTTAAGGTCCTCTCAGTCTCAGTTTCTTCATGAAGCCCTCCCTGTCCCCTGTAGCCTGCCTCTGTCTCCGCCTCTACTAGCATGCATTCTTTGGAACAGTCACTTATTGCAGTTGATCCTTTTGGTCAAGTGTGACTTGTACTTACAGGCATAACTTGGAGATATTGTGAGTTTGTTTCTAGACCCTGGCAATAAAGCAAATATAGCAATAGAACAAGTCAGACAAACTTTGATTTCCACTGCATAAAATGTTATGTTCATACTATACTGTAGTTTATTGTGTGTAATAGCATTATCTCTAAGGAAGAGATGCACATACCTTAGTTCAAAAACACTTTAATACTAAAAAATGGTGACAGAGACATGAAGTGAGTACATACTGTTGGAAAAATGGCACTGATAGACTTATTCAATGCAGGGTTGCCACAAATCTTCAATTTTTAAAATACATAATATCTGCAAAGCACAATAAAATGAGGTATCTCTGGACAAATAGACTGTGAGTGCCCTGAGAACAGAGAGTCTCTGTTTTCTCTCTTTTCACAGAAAGTACTACAATAAAAAAATCCTTATAGACATTCAATAATTATTTCTTTTGAATGTTAGTATTTACATAATCATCATTTTTTGATATTGTTTGTTCTAGTTGAGAAAAACTGTCAGATATAATTTGAAAAAAATATGAAGAAGGAAAATTTGGTCTTTTCTTTGTAGACAATGAAATCCCTGATTTTATGTAGAAACATGTAGAGTCTACTGTGTTGGCTTAATGTTTGAACACACGCTTACCGTAGAAGATCTCAGATAAGAAGAGTTTAGGAAAAGCATGACCCATCTTTTATTGAAATGTACACTTTAATTCTGTGAAAATGTTTCAATGTAAAAAAAATGATGCAAGTAAATCTGCATCCATTCAACAATAAAATCTCATTTTAGGGCATTACAAAAGATAAATGAGGTCAAGCAAGGTAACATGTGAGTTTGTATATAGTTTCAGGATAAGGAGACAACAGAAAATAACAACAACAAAAAAACCCTGGCTCAAGTCTGTAATTCCAGCACTTTGGGAGGCCGAGGCGGGTGGATCACGAGGTCAGAAGTTCGAGACCAGCCTGCCCAACATAGTGAAACCCCATCTCTACTAAAAATACAAAAAATTAGCCGGGTGTAGTGGTGTGCGCCTATAATCCCAGCTACTTGGGAGGGTGAGGCAGGAGAATCGTGTGAACCCGGGAGGCGCAAGTTGCAGTGAGCCGAGATCGTGCCATTGCACTCCAGCCTGGGTGACAGTGCAAGACACCGTCTCAAAAAAAAAAAAAAAAAAAAAAACCCAAAAAACAAACAAAACCAAAAGTTAAACAAAATCTAGGCATCTAGGCTGCCCTGGGCTGAGGATCTTAGAACCTGCTTTGATCAGAGGAAGGACAAAAGGAGCTTCTGTATTATTTGCTTGGTGAATAGTTTGATCTGAAATGAAAAAGAGCTTAGGCCACGTGAGAGTCCAGTGAGAGGTGATGGATTGGCTAGCTTTGGGAATAATCAGTACTGTGCATTACAAATAGGAGGTGTTAGTTACGTCTACACATCTCAGAACTTTTATACTCCTGGAAGATGGCAGGACAGGCTTATGGCTATTCTTTGACTTCAGCTACTCTGTTTTGGGGGCTCTGTAGTGAAGATTATCTCTAATCATCAACTTGCTGCTTCAGGAATGTGATTTTCAATCAGGGTTCCTAGGGCACTGAGAGCTCCTGGATGTGTGAGCTGTAACTTAACGGCAAAGATCTGAGGTCAGAGTCGCTATCTTCCTATGTGTCTCCTGCCCTTGCCTTCCTGCCAGCATCTCTTCACCTTGTCATGCTTTCAGAGCAGGAACTGATGCAAATTGGATGTTGGACTCCCAAGAAACGTGTCAGAGCTATTTAGAAAGTGATAGTAATCCTAATGTCTTGTAATGATTTGAGGATTAAGGAATAAAACTGCAAATATTATGCATGGCATATAAATGTTTGAAAATAGGTGCTGTAAATGGAGACAAAATCTGTGAAGGAGACCAACTCATTTGGCATTTTCATATTCTCACTATGTTTAGTTCATATCTATATAACATAGAGAAGTGTGGATCCTGCAAACTAAGACATGGAGAGGAATTTCTTTATACTTGCAAGAAAAAAAAATTATAAAAGACATTGAAACTGACCAAAAAGTTTACTAGGTGTTGTGCAGATTTCTCAAGATAGCTCCCGCAACATTCAGGTTTCCTGGCTATTTGATCAAGCATCAATTCAGGTACTCCCAAGAAGACATTTTGCAGATGTGGAGTCCTAAGTCAGTTGACCTTAAAATACAGAGATTATCTACATAAACTTAATCTAATCACACCAGCCCTTAAAAGTGGAGAACAGAGAACTTCGTCCACTGGTGGCAGGGGGAGAAACAGAAAGATCCAAAGCAAGAGAAGGACTCAAAGCTCCATTGCTGGTTGGCAGATAGAGAAGATTAAGTGAGAAGTAATAAGGGTGGTCTCTAGGAGTGGACAGTGACCATTGACCAATAGTCAGCAAGGAAATGGGGAACCTCAGTCCTACAACCACATGGAACTAAATTCTGCCAGTAACCTGAAAGAGCTTGGAAGGAGATTCTTCCCCAGAGATGCCAGGCAGTAGCCCAGCCCAGCAACACCTTGATTTTGGCCTTATGAAACCCAGTGGTAAAGGCAGCTGAGATAAGCTAGACACTTGATCTACACTTGATCATAAATGGGTATTGTTTTAAGCCACTAGCTTTATGGTTATTTGTTACACTGTAATAGAAAACTAATACACTTGGTGTTTTCAATGGACCACTAGGCTTTGTTTAACCACAGCCATCAGAGTTTCTTTTTTTTTTTTTGAGACAGAGTCTTGTTCTGTCACCCAGGCTGGAGTACAGTGGCGTGATTTTGGCTCACTGCAACCTCCACCTCCCAGGTTCAAGCAATTCTGTACCTAAGCCTCCTGAGTAGCTGGGATTACAGGCACCCACAACCATGCTCAGCTAGTTTTTTTTGTATTTTTAGTAGAGATGGGGTTTCACCATCCTGGCCAGGCTGGTCTTGAACTCCTGACCTCGTGATCCACCCACTTTGGTCTCCCAAAGTGCTGCAATTACAGGCATGAGCCACCGCGCCAGGCCCAGAGTTCTTATTCTGTGAAGTCTCTGTGCCTTTAATTCCCCTTGAGTGATTGTACAGCTCTGTAAGTTGTAGATAACTGACAACAATACAAGTATTTTTGTCTATAGATACACACATGAATTTTATCCTTCAGAAATACAACCCCCCTCTGCCCCATGCAATAAACCAGTATTTTATTTATTTGTCAGTTCACGTTGGCGTTACTAATCTGCCAATATATGAGTGGTACTTTAAATCTTTCTTTGAACCAGTTGTAACATCCATACCACGCTAAAGAGTTAAATAAAATCCTTGATGTATTTATTTTATATCTGTATAAGTCATTATTTTACCCTTTTATAAAACATATCATTTAATAGAGATACATTCAGAGATTTCTAAAATTTACAGGGCAAGGACTATTTATTCATCCCAGAGCTTATGTCAAAAAAAGAGCTAAATATTGTACATAAGCTCATCTATTCCTCACGCTAAACCCCTGAACCTGGTATGAAGAGTCCCTAATTGAAATAAAGAAACCAAGACTCAGGCACATCACAAAACGTACTGTAGAGCACACAGTGCTGGAGTCTTGGAGCTGAGAAGTTGGCCTACTGGAATATAAAGCTACTACTACTTCCATTGTTCCATAGAGCTTTCCAATGTAAAATGGGGCTCATCTCCTTTCACCCTAACCCAGCATCTCCTCCTTATTTCTTCAGTCCATTCTTAATGTCAACATTTTCCTCATCAGTCAAGTTTGAAAACTTAGAGCCATTTTTGTCCTTTCATTTCCTTTTCTTTCTATATCCATTGGTTATCAAATGCCTTAAGTTCGGCATCTACCATCTCTTGTAGCCTCTTCCTCTTTCTGTTTCTGCTACTATCATCTGAGTTTCTTCTCACACTAATAGCAGCTCAAATAGGCAAATAGGACCAGATCTGACTTTTGGGAGTTTGGTACTTTTACAATTTTAGAGGGCCATCTTTAGGGAAAAAAAAATAGTAATATGAATACAAAATGAAATGTGTATTCAGAATGAGAAAATAAGTCATAAGAAATTAACAATCTTAGAACTTCTTATTTCTTTGTTTTGAGATCTCTGATGGCAATTTACCAGAAATTTTTACGTACAAGTGATTCCTGTCTATAACTCAACACCCTTCCCCACTCTAAACTCCCTGCAACTCCACCTACTCCACAGGGGCCATGCAAAGAAGTAACCCTAATACTCAGGCTTCCTTAGCTTTAGAAACTTAGACTCTACTATCAATTCTTTTTCCATTTTCAGTAAAGGAAATAAATTATGCAATGGAAGGTCTAACAAATTATCCAGAGTTTCATGGAGGTGGGGAGAAGTTATGAACCTGGGAGGTCTTAAACATTCAGATTCCTGAACTATAACCCAATCTTCTAAATTAAAACTTGAGGACATCTGTGTTTTTACAAGGCTCCACAGGTGAAATGGATGCAACTGACCTATGAATTAAGAATTTGAAAACCACTGCTGTAGCTCAACTGCATGAAAAGTGACCAGATCCTCTGTCTCCAAAGGTTAAAGCTTTCAGTGTACAACAGAGTCCTCCAACATTTCCTGGGCACTGTGGTCTGTACAATGCAAACTTCAGAAGCTATAAAAAATGCAGGCGAAAAGGGCCCTGATTAAAGTCTGAAACAGAAGCAACTGCTTTTCTCTCTGTGCAGCTACTATATTGGTCTTGATTCAAGTAAAGCAATGTGCCTGATGAGAATCACTGAAGCACAGAAAATGGTCTGGTACTGAGAGATGAGCAAATGAATCCCAAGTATCAGGAGTACACAGGACCAGAAAAGGAGTATTTCCAATACCCACGCCTGACTAAAGATTTCACTAGGCTCTTAGCTCAAAGGGACAATAGATAAACATCAGGTCTACGCTGCAAATTTGCCTGCATATTAATTATAATTTATTCCTTCTATCTTTGTCCTTGCATTAAGCTGTTTAATTCCGTGTATGAATTCATTTTGAAGTGTAGAGTCCATCGTTCTCAGTAATTAGCTTTACAAAGTCTATCATTGAAAATATTGTTTCAGATTCTTTGAATACAGATTCTATGAAAGAGAAAAATCCTTAAAAGTGAGAGACCTGACCGGTCGCAGTGACTCACGCCTGTAATTCCATCACTTTGGGAGGCTGAGAAGGGAGGATCACGAGGTCACGAGATCGAGACCATCTTGGCTAACACAGAGAAACCCCGTCTCTACTAAAAATACAAAAAATTAGCTGGGTGTGGTGGCGGGCGCCTTTAGTCCCAGCTACTCAGGAGGCTGAGGCAGGAAAATGGCGTGAACCCGGGAGGCGGAGCTTGCAGTGAGCAGAGATCGCGCCATTGCACTCCAGCCTGGGCAACAGAGCGAGACTCCTCTCAAAAAAAGAAAAAAAAAAGTAGGAAACCATTAAGAATTATTCAGATTCTACTGGCCAGAGCAGGAAGCTCAGCTACCAGCATTTATCTTTAGATTCCTACCACATATGATTGCCCCAACTGAAACACAGGTTAGAGAGTCTGCTGTACTTCTAAAGTGATGAGAATAAATCTTCCTGTCACTTTATGTCACAGTCATACAGTTCCCAAATAGCAACCCATAGATAGAGCCCTTGGCAAATTTGTTATCAGCAGTGTGTGTTTACATATGGCAAGTGTCTGGGAAATAAAGAAAAAAAGGAAAATATTGACAGTGTAGAGGATGTTCTTCCTTCTGGAAACTAATATAAGATTTTGAAACACAGCTGAATAAAAACTACCTTTATGTTCAAAATAAATTAGGAAATGATTCAATACTAAGCATAATTGAAGTCATAGAAAAGCATTTTTTATTCTTTTGCTCTATCAAGACACATTTCATTGTTTCTCATGGTTACTGAGTGGTACATCTCTGTATATACATATTTATAGAAGTATATTAGATGTACCTTTTATGTGTGTGTGTGTGTGTGTATATGTATACATATGTGGTGGGGGGCATATATTTATATATATTTATAGCAACATATGCTGTATACTTCTACACACTTTGCTCTCTGTCCTGGGAGGTGGACCAGAAAGGTTAAAAAGTGCCTGTGTCCTCTGGCTTCTGGTTGGGCTCAGCCTAGGGAGTGCCTGGCCTGAGCTGGAGGGAGGTGAGGTATTCAAGATCCCTCCCTGAGGCTTGTTTGCAGCTGGGTAGGGTACACTCCTTGACCAAAGGCTACAGTTCCATTCCTTGGACCTATCTACCCGATGCCCCCACCCCAACCCTGAGTTCCAATAACTCTTCCCTCTTCACTCCTTCAGTTCTCGGGGTGGCCCAGTTTGCACTGCTGTTGCCAGCCAGAGAGACCGTAGCTTTCTTTATGGTTTCCCTACACCCTTTGTAAATAGTTCCTTTATTAAACTCTTTTCAAATTACCCAATCTGTGTGATCCGTATCTTCCTGACTTGGACCCTGATATTTTTACTGAATATTGACTAGTAAGCCTATTGCTCATGAACTGAACTGCTTCAGAGTTGTTGAGCTCCTAACACATAATTTATTATTTTTCTTTATTATCAAAGTTTTTAAAAATGTATTTACTCCTACTTTCTTTCAAAAATAGATTTATGGCAGGAATTATTTTGATGTTATATTCCAGGCCATTAAAACCATCGAGTACTTTGGCCAGGCGCAGTGGCTCACGCCTGTTATCCCATCACTTTGGGAGGCCAAGGTGGGTAGATCACTTTAGGTTAGGAGTTCGAGACCAGCCTGACCAACATGGTGAAACCCTGTCTCTACTAAAAATACAAAAATTAGCCGAGCAAGGTGGCAGATGCCTGTAATCCCAGCTACTTGGGAGGCTGATGTGGGAGAATTGCTTGAATCTGGGAAGCAGATGTTGCAGTGAGCCAAGATCGCGCCACTACACTCCAGCCTGGACAACAAAAGTGAAACTCCATCTCAAAAAAAAAAAGAAAAAAAAATTCAAGTACTTTGGGAACAATAGTAAGAGGACTTAAAAAAATCAAGTACTATTTTTATGAATCCTGGGCATTTTCCCCTCCAAATCATAGACTAAATACTACTCAATGAATACTCAGTGAATCTCTTCGTGTTATGAAAATCAGGAAACTGCTGCCTAATGGCTTAACCTTTGATGTAATGATTTTTGCTCAGTAGCTTAAATCTATGACAATGTTCATATTTATTGAATTCTACTCTTTGCCTTTAGGCTAAGGAACCATATGCTTTATGACATTGTATATTATAAAGAACACTCTATACCAAAATAACAACCTTCAGAGAACAAAAAACAGAGGATGCTGGAGTCAACAATTGCTAAGACATTGGACAGACAGCAAGGTGAGTAATGGAGTTAATAATCTGGAATATGGAATACTGACACTACTAAAACCCAATTTGGGTGACTAAATTAACGCCACACTTCCCATCCACCTATATAATGTTTACGAATCCAATGACGATAGTTACATTTATCCAATGTTAAGGCATGCTTACACCGTTCTGACATATAATACCTTTACCAAATGCTAATTATTTTACTAATTTAAAAGATATTTAAATATAAGAAGTGAAATTCCACTGTCAAGATGCATTATGCATTGTTTTTCCTGTATCAGTTCAAAAAATATTATTCTGAAAAAAGAACTGGACCAAATTCCAATTGTGATACTACAGAAGAAAAAAAAGAAGCTGAAGTAAACAACATTAAGAAAGGCTAAGTGACGTGACAAATCACAGCAAATAACAATTTATCCCTACTGAGAAGGACAGCACAATTCAATTTGCCGAATTATTTTATTTATCTCTGAGTGGCAATATGAATGATCAATCTGTTTTGATGAACACTAAAACTTTGCTGAATGGAAAACTGCACTGCCTTTAACATGTCAAATTTAGGTACAGTAAAAGAAAATGTGAATTAAATTGGCTTTGAGTATACTGCATTAAAAGATAAATTGCCAGCTTAGAAATATCTTTCCCAGTAGCTTTATTTGAACCAAAATATTTTGCTTAGGAAGAATTACATAAGTGTGCAAACTATATAATAATTATTTCTTGGTCCCTAAATTTGAAATGTTCTCAAAAGTCTAAATGCAGAAAAAGGCTAAGAAGATTATATGAAGAGAAAGATCTAGTTTGATCAAAGACTTTGGCTGTGAATTAGAGAAGGTTTTATAGTTTTGGAATAAACAATTTAGCAAAACCCTGAAATTCTTTCTTCCTTCATGCATTTATGCATTTAACTGTTTGTTAAAATACTCCTATGTGCAAAGTTTGTCCTAGGAAGTAGGAATTAAATATTGAAAACTCTCTGTTTTCAAGGAAGAGTAAAGTGATCAGAGAATTCCATCTGAATAATTGTCATGACCAATATTTGAAACCGCGTTAAGCCATAGCTCCAAAAACCACATAACTGGAGCTTCAGGACCCGTCTTGTGGCCCCTGGAAAATGAATTTTAAATTGAATCCTGAGAGATCAGTAGGAGTTATCTAGGTGAACAGAGAAGGGTCTCAAGTGAAAAAGCTTCCAGGGAGACAGCAACGTCTGCAGAAGTCTTGAATGAGAAGACGCAGGACCATTCTAGGAATTCTGAGAAGTTGATTTGGTGAAAGCAAATATATTAAGTTTTGAAAAAGGACATGGTTAACATAAGGCAAGACTAGAAAAAGAATTTAGAATGTTGAGGTGAAAAAATTATACTTTATTAGTAATTAGTCCCAGAATCCCTGTTAGGAAGGAAGCTTTGGTTAGGAACATATCCAAACTTTTAGTCCAGAGGCAAGACTAAGGAGAGTAATGAAGTAAAGAAAAGAGGAGGATGAGTTGCTCTGCGTTGGAAATGAACAGGGATTTATGGTTTGGGGACACTGGAAAAATGAGAAAAGGGGAAATAAAAAAGCAGGAATAAAATTACAAAGGGAGGACAAAGGAATTATAAAAACATGGATTTTAAGTTATCTGTTTCACTGTGTTGAAAATGTCCTTTTATAACACCCTAATAATATTCAGTACCAGCTACCACAAAGACAAAAGAGAGAAATGCATTTGTAGTGTTTTGTTTTGTATTTGTGGAAATACAAGTTCTATATCTGTTGTAATATCAGGGCAGTGATAGAATTGCCTGTCACGGTCAGTACGTAGAGTCAAATGTTATTCAGCAAAGGGAGGATGACTCTAGCACTTGCAGACCCCTTGGAGATAGTATGAGACTTTTCACAGGGCAGTGTGCAGGGATTGGAGCCAATCTTCTAGTTCAAAGGAGCATGGAGTTCCAGCAAACACATAGGGTATGTAGAACTCCAGAAAGTTTGAGACTGATTTAAGGATGATGGGAGTGTTAATGAGGGTAATGCTTGGCTCCATTTGTCGTCTGGATACAGTGTACCAATGGCTGAGAGGGAGGCAGGACTGAGGCAGAGACGCCAGTTAGGAAAACAAGTATGTTGGGTCACTTGCAAAGCCACCATTGATTCTGATGTTCTGGGATGACCCCCCTGACTGTGATCTCAGTTCACCTGGTTCTAACCTGGGGACACAGACCAAGTACTTTGACCTTAGTCAAAGACATTACCCCTGTCTTAGAGGAGGGAGTGATAGAGTTGGGTGATTGTGTATGTGTGTTTGCATGTATGCATTGGAGGAGTTTATAAGCATAAAGGGAACAAGAAATATCAACATGGCTCAAGAGGTTATTCCTCTAAGACCACTTGTGAGTATAAAATTGTGTGTGTGGTTAACCACACAATAAGAAATTGATGAGAACTTAATTGAATCAAATTAGAAATTTACAAGCCCCACATTCTGTGATTCTGCCCCGGCAGAAAAATGGACCTAAATTCAGACTATCAGTCTTAATACGTATCTAGCGAAGAAGTTTGAAATAAAGGCAATCTGCTGACTTGGGTATAAGAAAATCATGATTTTATTAAAATTACAACTGTAACTAATGACTTCCATAGTTTCCTACAATCACATCAGGCCTTTACCTCCCTTAGTCTACTTAGGCTGCCATAATTAAATACCATAGAATGGATGTCTTCAACAAAAGACATTTTTTTTTTTTGCTATTCTTGAGCCTGAGAAGCCCAACATCTGAGTCCTAGCGTGGGTGAGATCTGGTGAGGTCTCTCCTGCTTTGCAGATGGCTGTCTTCTCTCTGTGTCCTCACACGGTGATGAGAGATAGAGAGCAAGCTCTTTGGTGTATAGGGGGACCAATATTGTTACAAGAGACCCACCTCCATGAGCCCATCTAAACCAAATTATCTCCCAAAGGCCTCATCTATCATCACATTGAGGATTAGGGCTTCAGCATATTAACTTTGAGGGGCACGATTCAGTCCACAGCCCTCCCTCTGTGCTTGTATCACTGCTTTTTCTTCCTTGCTGTGAATGATCTGAATGTGAATGATCTGAATGGGCTTTCATCTAAGGAAACCCTCTAGCCTTGTGCATAGGCTCTGAAAAGTTCTCCTTGCACAGGGACAACATTGTCGGGACTTAGCCCTTTTTCTCCTCCATGCTCAAATTTCGCTTTTCTGTTAGATCAGTTCCATCAGCCTGCACAATACTGTAAATACTTTACTTCTATATTGAAGATTAATATAAAAACAAAATAGGCTGGGTGTGGTGGCTCATGCCTATAATCCTAGCAGTTTTGGAGGCAGAGATGGGCAGATCACTTGAGGTCAGTAGTTCGAGACCAGCCTGACCAACATGGTGAAAACTTGTCTCTACTAAAAATACAAAAATTAGCCAGGCATGGTGGCACACGTCTGTAATCCCAGCTACTCAGGAGGCTGAGGCAGGAGAATGGCTTGAACCTGGGAGGCAGAGGTTGCAGTGAGCCCAGATAGCACCACTGCACTCCAGCCTGGGTGACAAAGCTAGACTCTGTTTCAAAATAAATAAATAAAATAAAATTTAGGAAACTGTTGACCCTACATCCCCTTCTAACTTACTGTCTAATTTCTTCCCTTTCCATTAGAGCCACTCACCTAATGTGTCTATATTCACTATCTCTAACTTCTTTTCTTCCATTCTCTCATTTTTTAAAAATAAATAAGATAATTATACAAAACTCAAACAATATAGGAAAGCAAAGGAAGTCTTGCTTCTATCACTGCCCCACCAAACTCATAATATAAACTTTTTTTTTTTGGTTTCTAATTTCTAATTCTTTCCACTTTTCTAATGCAGACATCAATATACTGTATAGGCTTGTCTGCAGTTTGTTTGTTTTTACTCAGATATACCCAGGAGATTTTCCCACTGTCATTATTTAAAGAATGAGTCCCCAATCCCCAGGCCACAGACAGACAGGCCCTGGTCCGTGGCCTGTTAGGAACTGAGCTGCATAGGCGGAAGTGACCAAAAGCCAGCGGTGATCATTATCACCTGAGCTCTGTCTCCTGTCAGATGAGCCGCAGCATTAGATTCTCATACAAGAGCGAAGCCTATTGTGAGCTACGCATGCATGGGATCTATGTTGCGTATCCCTGAAGATCTGAGGTCGAACAGTTTCCTCTCGAAACAATCCCCACCCCTCAACCCTGTCCGTGGAAAAATTGTCTTTTCCACAAAACTGGTCCCTGGTGCCAAAAGGGTTGGGGACCACTAATTTAAAGAAGTTCTTCAATCTTTAATTTTACAATGGCTGTGTATGGTCATCATTGATTTAACCATTCCTTACTTGCTGGACATTGAGTGGTTATCATTACAAACAATATCCTAATTAACTCCTTAAACACATGGTATTTGATATTCGTGCAGGTGTATGCACAGGCTAGACTCCTAGTAGTAGAATTGTTGGCTCGAAGGGTAAATACATCTATAATTTATTTCATACATTACTGCCAAATTTCCCTCCATAGGAGTTGCACCATTTTCAAATGTCACAAAGCAACATATAAAAGTATTTATTTTCCTGAAACCTTGCCAGCTGAGTGTATTTTCATATTTTGTATAGATAGATGACAAAAATTGTATTTTCGGTGTTATTTTAATTTGCATTTCTATTATGAATGACATTGAGCGCTTTTTCTATGTGGTTAAAGGGCATTTGTATTTCTTTGTTAATTCTCTCTCTGTCCCTCTCTCTCTCCTCTCTCTCTTTATATATATAATATATGTATATATTTTTATATATGTGTATATGTGTATGCTTTACTTGCTTTTCTATGAGTTGTTGGTTCTTCTCAATTTCTTATAGCTCTTTATATACTAAACAAATTATCCCATTGTCTGGACAACAACATGCAAATCATAAATACATCTATATTTTGCTTATCTTGAATCTGGCTTCCTAGAATCTTTAGAATTCTGGGAAAACCCCAGATTCAAAAGGAGCTTAGAAACACATATTTTACCACCTCTTGGGAGCTAAAAATACAGCTCCTTGAGCACTCGGTCATGTAAACATGACTACAAAAAGCCAAAGGTACAAAATTACACATCATGAGTTCTTTCATCAGGTATATCTACTCAGTACCCACCATGGGCGGTCAGGTAGTGCTCTAAGTATCAGAGACTTACAGCCAAAGACCCACACCCTAACTCAAGGATTTACACTGGTCACCAAATTGAAGGGCCAGTTAGTAGTTAAAAAAAAAAATGGGAAAAAAAAGGTAAGAAATACATTGACTGGCTTGCAGTACAAAAAAAAAAAAAAAAAAGAAAGAAAGAAAGAAATTTTCCCATTGCTGTGATGAATTGCCATTATTCTTTGAATTTATTGTAATCAAGTTGTTTGCTCTTATATATACTAAAATTTTCTTTGTCAAGATCAAACATGACTTCTATGTAGCCAATTCTAATATCAATTCTCAGTTCACCACTAAGTGATAAATGGCTTACATGATGGATACCCCAGTTACCCAGATTGGATCATCACACATTGTATGCTTGTATCAAGATATCACAGGCATGCCACAAATATGTATAACTATTATGTATTCATAAAAATTAGATATTAAAAACTAAATCCCCCACAGAAATTTAAGGTAAAACGATTCCCAGAGTATATGCTGAATGGTCATTATTTATTGTATCTTCAACCCATTTCTGAATCATGCCCAGCTCTTATGTTATAGCACATTTTCATTACACAACCCCTGTGTCATCCTCTATTGCTAGGATTCTCATTTCATTCATGTTGGAACAGTGACCTAAAGAGCTTAAAAGTGCCATTATCAGATCTGCAACGGAGATGAACACTTGCCTATCCAACATTCATCTTTGTTAATAATAAACTACCATTTATATTAAAAGTGATAATCCTCCTAATTAAATATTCCATATTTCCCAATATGATACAGCTGAATCTACTCCTCTGGGAAAGTTTAATCTATGGTATGTTAGAAGTGATGTGTGAGACTTTACCAAAGCTCTTTAAATGGAACTCCTTCAGCTGAGAGGCATGCCCTCCTTGCCTTTTCCTCTTTTTGTCTTTCTGCTGCATGGAATGTAAGCATAATGGCTGGAGCTCCAACAGCTGTGTTTGACCATGAGCTGAACTTGTGAGTAAAAGCTATGTTCTAGGGCAGGGGTTTCCAAACTTTCTGTAACAGACAAAATAAATATTTTAGGCATTATAGCCCACACTTGCTCTCTTTCATATTTTTCTATTTTTGCTTGATCTTCTTTTTTTATATACTCCTTTAAAAAGAAAAATAAAATTTTTAATTTTGCAGGCTCTACAAATGCAGTCTGGGCCAGATATGCCTGTGGGTCCTAATTTTACTGAATCGCCTTACTCTAGGATGGTGGGAGAGAAAGATTAGAGAGTGCCTCATGACAGCAGAGCTGGCATGCCAGCCCTATTTTGCGTACCTCCAGACTTCCTTTATGAGAGAGAAATTAATATCCATTGGTTTAAGCTACTGTTACTTTGTGTTTTCTATTATGTGCTGATAAATGAATCCTAACTGATAAATGGCCTTCGAAGGAAATGTACATATTGCCTCTGCCAAGGAACCTTAGAAGACATTATTTTAAGGAGAAATACTATAAATACAAAAGCATGTAAATAGGAGAAAATTTCAAGGGCATATTTAGAAGAGAAGGTGGAAGTGAAGAATCTGCTCTGGAGGGTATGGAAAGATGTTTTGATAAATATTATTCCATTGATATGTCAGGTGAAGCCAGTTGATTGCAGTCCTGGGAGTGAGGAGGAGCAGTTTGAACTTGATTCACTAGGTAATAAAGAGCTATTGGACATTCTTAATCCCAGTGAGGGCATAAGAAAGCCATGTTTTGGAACGAGTCACTTGTCAGTAATGTAGTCTGGACTGGAACATGGAAGCTCTATGCTGGTGATCCTGGAGGGCTGAATCTCAAAAGTTTGAAATGACAATAGAAAGAAAAAGTTGATTCTGAGAGATGTTACGCAGGTAGGGGCAGAATGAGTAGACTAGTATCTAACAGATAAATGCATGTAAACGTTGGGAGAGGAAGGAAGAGTTGGCTATATCTGCAGGTAATAAATTTCTGTTCTTATAATGTTTATAACTATTTTTGCTCCCTTGCTTACCTATCTATTATTTTCTATATTGTACACTTATTACAACAGAACAATTCATGCTTCAACCCTCGAAAAATTGTCATCAGTCACAACTTTATACCACTTAGTTGAGTTTCCTAATCTCTTTCAATAAATAGGTAAGCACAGAACTCCAGTTGTAGCTAAAGATTCTTGAATTTATTCAGGTCAATATATTGATTGTAATAATATTATATTATTACATATTATATATTATATATAATGATATAAAGTAATAATAATAACTCAATTTTTAAGAGCATGGTATTTGACAGATGTTACAGAATACATAGATTCTGTGTTGTCTTCATAAGAATCCTATTAGATGGCAGCTGTACACAGTCAGTTTCACCTTCAATATTGTGAAACGGTTGCTTGGAAAAAGCTGTCTAGCCAGAAACTGCATTTCCCTGTATCCACACCATTTTGGTGAATGCTCATGACTGGATTTTACTAATGAATGTAAACAGGAATGTTGTTAATAGCTTCAGGGCTAAAATGGTTATGAAAGTGCAAGAGATGCTCTAAACTGTCTTTCTCTGCTCAAAGAGATTCTAGGGGATCACGACACAATTATTTGGAGACACCCAGGATCCCAGAGTCAATGCACGGAAAGAGCTATGCGTGAGAGCCACCTAATACATGTAAAACTGTGACATACATGAGAAATATACATTAATTCTCTTAAGCCACTGAGATTTTTGAGCCAAGGCTGGCCTACTGTAACTAACACAGTAGGTGTTATTAACATTACCATTTATACACACAGAAATAGGACTTGGGAAGATTTGCCTAAGATACTAAGTAATAGAGCTGTGATTAGCATTTGAAATATTCAATTTCAGAGCCCCTGCTCTTAACCATTGTCCAATATCATCATCTTTTTATATAAATTTGTAAAAGTGGTGATACTGGTTTTTTTTAATAAACTAGGAAGAAATTCTAAGCTCCTACATTTTGAGGTGTGTTGTTCATGTTCACAAAGCCCCATAGCCAACTAATAAGTTAATATGCATTACTAATTGGTAATATGCATTCTACATTAAAAATGGCATTTGCTTTAAGGAATTCAATGATCTAAGATTTAAATATTTTGTTCCAAGTTTAATTGATAATTCCCCCCAAGCTTTTCTCATTGGTACAATAATATGGCTTAGGGGGAAGTATGAGGGCTGAGTAGTCAGAACTTCTTGGATCAGAACATGACCTCTTTGGCCTTGAGTAAGACATGTAACCTCTCTGAGGCTTAGTTTTTCTCTCTGCAAAAGACAGTTTACATCACCAGCTTTTTAGGATAATTCCAAATATTAGAAATAATGCTGGAAATCTTAATAAATCACTCAGTATGCATAGACAGTAATTTAATTCAATCGAGAACTATGTGTTTAAATGTCTACTATAATGCATGCCATTGCTGAGGCTCCAAGGATACAACAATAAACAAAACAGACAAAAATCCTTGCCTATTTGCATTCAATGTATTCTTTTTTTTTTCTTTCTAACGGTTCATAATAAAAGAAACCAATATTAAGGCACTTTCAATTCTGATCAAGATGGAGTAACAGGGACAAGATTTACATTCCTATCTGAAACAACAACAACCAAATAGGCAAAATATATTGGACAACAGTTTAGGAAACACTGGCCATTAGGTAAAATAGATAGTGATCTCGGAGATACCTGGAATGAATGAGATGAGCCCTATAATTGCCCAAGCAATTATGAGACAAGGAAGAATGCAAAATGAGATTGGAAAATATTTTAAATAAAAAATAAAAACACATGATATCAAAATAGCAGGATTCTACTAATGCAATATGTACACAGAAATTGAATCACTAAATATCCATGTTAGACAGCAAAAAAGATACCAAATCAGTAGCCTTAACTTCTACCTTCACAATAACATTTAATTAGAAAAAAAAGAGTAAATTAAATCCCCTGTAAGCAAAAGGTAATGATACTAATCAGAGCAGAAAACAGTAAAATAGAAACAGAAAACAATAGAAAAAATAAATGAAACCGAAATGTAGTTCTTTTAAAAAAATCAGTACAATCAATAAACCTCTAGCCAGGCTGATCAGAAAAAAAGAGAGAAAATACAAATTATCAGTATCAAGAAAGAAGGAACATAACTACAATTTTTTTCTGATAGTAAAGAATAATATAGAAACATTATGAAAAAAATAACGTGCATGTGAAATGAACAATTTTCACGAAAGATAAAAACAACCAAATTTTACTCAGAAAGAAATAGGTACTCTAAATAACCCTGTATCTGTTAAACACATCAAAGTTACAGTTAAAAAATTTCTCACAAGGAATGTTCTAGGCCCAGATGGTTTCACCTTTGATTCTACCAAACATACAACGGGGAGATTATACAAATTCGAAGCAAATTCTTCCTGAAGACAAAAGAAGGAAGACTTCCACAAATATTCTATGAGCCAGCATTACCCCAGTATCAAAGCCAGGGAAAGGCATTACAAAGAAAAAAAAATACAGAGTAATATCTCTGATGACCATTGGTGCAAAGTTTCTAAAGAAAATGCCAGCAAATCAAATCCAACAGTGTATAAAATGATAATGCATTATGATCAAGTGGGGCTTATCTCAGGAATGCAGTTAGTTTAACGTTAGAAAATCAGTGTCTGTAATTTACAATATTAACAAACTAAAAAAGTGATTATTTCAGTAGATGCTGAAAAAGAATTTGACAAAACTCCAATGTGAATTCCTGACAAACACTCTCAGCAAATCAAGAACGAAAGGAAACTTCCTCAGTGTGATAAAAAGCATCTTTTAAAAACTTACAGCTAACTTAATGGTTATATTAAAAAAACTTAATACTTTCCCTCTAATATCATGATTATGAGAAGTTATCTACTCTTACCTGTTCGAATTGTATAGTGCAGATTCTAGCCAGTTCAATAAAAAAAAAAGAAATACAGTATTGAGTATGAAGAAGATATATTTATTTGAAGATGACAGAACTGTCTATGTATAAATTCCAATGAAATCTGCATAAATAATAGAAATAATTGAATGCAGTGAGACTGCAGCATACAATATCAATATAAAAATAACTTCCATTAAATTGAAATTAAATATTATTTATAATAGCTTCACAAATTAAGACTTAGTAAAGTTGTTAATTTTCCCCAAATTGATTTATAGAGTCAATAAAATCCAAACCAAACTCACAGCGGGCATTGTTTATTTGGTAGAAATCAACAAGCTGATTTGAAATTAATGTGGAAATCCAATGAATCTAGACTAGCCAGGGAAATTTTAAAAGAAAAAAAAGAACAAAGTTGGAGGAATAACACTGCCAGATTTCAAGATTGATTATAAAGCAACAATTATTAATATAGTATGTGTCATTGGTGTAATAAAAGACAAGTTAATCAATGGAATAGAAATGGACTCATGACTATGTAGAATATTGATTTTTAATAAGGCTATAGGCTAAGCAATGGAGGAAAATATTGTATTTTTAGAAAATTGTACTAAAAAATTAGGTATTTGAGTGAAAATTATTTAATTCATACCTCACACCATGTACAAAAATTACCTCAAAATGCATCATAGAACTAAATATAAAATGATACAACTTCTAGAAAACAAGGAAAAAAATCTTAGTACTCTTGGATTAGGCAAAGGTTTTCTAGATATGAGACCAAAAATATAATCCATAAAAAATTAAGCAGGACTTCATTAAATTTGAAAATTCTGGTCTTTTAAAGACACTGACAGGAAAATATATAGCTAATATGGGGGAGGGAGTGGTATGGATTGAATGTTTGTGTCCTCTCTAAAGTTCATGTTAAAACTAAATTTCCAATGCAGCAGCATTAAGAGGTGTGGCCTTTAAGAGATGACTTGGCCATGTTGGCTCTGCCTTCGTCAATAAATTCCTGCCTTAGAAAAGTCTTAAGAGGGTGAGTTTACCTCTACTGTCCCTTCCACCTTGGGAGGACACAGTATTTATTCCTCTGGAGCATGCAGGAACAGGGCACCATCTTGGAAGCAGAAAACAGCCCTTACCAGACACTGAACCTGCAGACACCTTGATCTTAGACTTTTCAACCTCCATAACTGTGAGCAATATATTTATGCTATTTATAAATTACCCAGTCTAAGGTATTTTGTTACAGCATCACAAATGAACTAAGACAGGAAGAGGAGAAAACTTGTACTTAGAATATGTGAAGTGCTCTCAAAACTGAATAATAAGAAAATAAACAACCTGTTTAAAGAATGGACAAGAGTTTGAGCAGACACTTCCACCAACAAAGATATACAAAGGGCAAATAAGCACAAAGAAAGATACTCCATATATTAGTCATGAAGAAAATGCAAATTCAACCATAATGAGATACTGTTACACTCCTCGTAAACTGACTAAATTAACATTCTGATCATACCAAATATGGTGAGGAGGTGGAGTGACAGGAATGCTCACAAGTGCTAGTGGTAAAGTAGTTTATCTGTCTTCTAAAAAGTTAAACATGCACCTACAATATGACCCATTTATCTTACTCCTAGGGATTTACTCAAGAGAACAGAAAGCATATAGACATACAAAGGCTTGTCCACAAATATTCATAACAGCATTATTCATAATAGCCCCAAAGTGGAACAACCCAAATGCTCAGCAAGAAGTGAGTGGATGGCCTGGTGCGGTGGCTCACGCCTGTAAACCCAGCACTTTGTGAGGCTGAGGCGGGCAGATCACTTGAGGTCAAGAGTTTGAAACCAGCCTTGACAACATGGCGAAACCCCATCTCTACTAAAAATACAAAAATTAGCCGGGTGTAGTTGCAGGTGCCTCTAATCCCAGCTACTTGGGAGGCTGAGGCAAGAGAATCGCTTGAACCTGGGAGGTGGAGGTTGCAGTGAGCCGAGATCATGCCATTGCACTCCAGCCTGGGGGACAGAGCTACACTCCATCTCAAAAAAAAAAAAGAAAAGAAGTGAGTGGATGGATAAGCAAACTGTTGTACATCTCTATAATGGTATACTATTTAGCATTAAAGTGGAATGAAATATTGATATGCACAGCAAAACATCTCAAAATAATTATATATAAGAAGCCAGATAAAAGGGTACACATTGTGTGATCCTATTTATGTAAAATTGTCAAAAAAAAAAAACCCACAACACTTCATGTAGAAAACAGACCCACGTTTTCCTGGGGAAGGTGGTGAGGAGGGCCAGGAGAAACAAGAGAAAGTTCCAGGGATGACAGATGTATATGTTCACTACTTTGATTAGAATTATTTTACGAGTATATACACATACCAAAACTTAGATACTTTAAATATGTACAATTTGTTGTATGTCAAGTATAGCTTACTTTAAAAATGTAAAACTATAAGACAAAAAGAATGATCATTTAGAATTTTTTACTGAATCAAAATATTTTGCAGATGCATCGAATTCTCTGCTTCCTATCATTTAGTCAACCATTTGCAGAGGCCTGGAGATAGTTTTGGCATGGAATAGCTAGTGTCTTTTCATTTAGCATGGCTAAAATTTAACTTAAAAATTGTGAGGATACTAACAGATTAGATGTTAAATGCTTATTTGCTGATAACGTCTTCAACATTGACATTCAAAGCATTGTGCCCCTTAAAGATTAGTTCACCACTGGCCATCAGTAGCCACTTTTATTTAATTATATTTATACAATTTAAATGAATCAATGCTCTTGCCTAAGAAAATTATACCCAGGAGTACAGAATGAAAAATGAAAGTCCTCCTGCTCATTTCTCATTTCTAAGTACTTCTTCACGATTAACAAAGAGCGCAAGGTTGACAAAGATGATGAACTGCCATTTCTAATCCTTCCTGGCAATTGCATTCACTTATTTTCTTTTGTGAACAGGAAAGTACTTGGAGAGAAATTATACAGTGATTCATGGTTCTGGGGAAGGCTGCTGATATTTTGATGAGGCCACCTCAGTGCTCTCAGGAAATCAAAGTGTCCTATCACTCTGTACCCATTATCATTACAAAGCTGGTCTGCTTTCAAACCATCTTGATTTCCAGGTAGTAAATGATTTTTTAAATAAAAGGTATTTCTAAAAGTATTCATTTTCGTTTTTCTTCATTAAAAGAGTATTATTTTTATTTTAGGAAAGAACAACTGGAGAGAAAGAGAGAAAGGCTCCTTGCATCCCCATTTTATTTGCTTTTAATCGTTGCCTTTACCCCAGGCTTCTTGGTAATGTGATGGTGTTAACTAGGAGTCCTTATCTCTGGGGCAATGACCACAAAAGGAAAGTTTAGTAATAGTGTCAGGGAACCACAAGTTTCAGACTTTAGTAGCTGTCCATGAAGATTGTTTAGCTCTATCCAACACTTTCTGCAACTTGATGGCCATAGTTTCCTGAGTCTGAGTCTTTAGTGCACCAAAAAGAAGCATCCATACCTGGAAAAGTTTCTGTTAGGCACAGGTATGCAGATTCTTTCTTTACCCATAGGCTAGATAGGCTATGGAAATGGATATGCAAATAAAGGACAGCTTTACAGAAACTATCGAAATTTTTCTCTTATATCCAAAGATCTGTTTTCCTAGGGTAGTTACAGTCCTAATTTCCAGAATTTTCAGAAAAGAACTCAATAACCAAAGATAGATTAGGGAGATAACTAGTATCTACTGAGTCCCCACTATATGCTAACACAGAAACTTTATATTTGTAAATCTTATATCTCAAGGCCACGTTAGTCTGGAAAAAAATAAAGTGGGGTCAAGACAAGAACTAGCAACAGCATATCTGCCTCTGCCCTCACTGTCTTTTGTAGGATCTCTACACTATCTTCTTTAAACATGATTTGCTAGCAGTTCTGGGAGTCCTCTGGTGTAGCTCAAAGATGCTCACAGACAGCATCCTCTCAGTACCTCGAAGCATCTGCCAATTCCTTTCTCCTGGCTTATCAGTCTTTGATCTATGACAGCTATCAGACCTGCTGAAAGTCATAAAACAGCTAAACTACTTCCACTCTGCCAATAGCCCTAGGGATGTTGCACTCACAGGTACATTTATTTAAAAATTCTCCCTGTAAAGAGTTGATGTACGTGCATGTTAAGTCAACCTATAGCTACAGCTTTGAACAGCTATGGCTCTCTAATCAGGAATTAAAACTCTACTTTGTTGTTGTTGTTGTTGTTGTTGCTGAGACAGTGTGAAGTGCAGGCTGGAGTGCAGTGGCATGATCATGGCTGACTGCAGCCCTGACCTCCTGGGCTCAAGTGATCCTCCTGCCTAGCCTCCCGAGTAGCGAGGACTGTAGGTCGGCACCACCATGCCCAGCTAAGTTTTTATTTTGTGCTGAGACAGGGTCTTTCTATGATGCCCAGGCTGGTTTGGAGCTCCTGGGCTCAAGCAACCCTCCCGCCTCAGCCTCCCAAAGTGCTGAGATTACAGGTGTGTAATCTTACCACACCCAGGCTGAATTAAAATTCTAGAGATGGTTACTTAAGCACTTAATAGTGTTATCAGAAGTTGTGCCAGAGGCTTTACTGGCAAAAATAGATATTAGAAATAAGTTTTAATTGAGTAAATGAGGTTCTAATGCTACCAAATTCAGTCACAGTCTTGGAAATTCTTTATTTGGTTTTGTTTGGGTTTCATATGTATGTAGTTATACTTCATATTTGCGTGTGTGTGTGTGTGTGTGTGTGTGTGTGTGTGTTTTATAGTGCAGCCCTCTCCTTAGGCTTTTGATATGAGAACCTGGGCCTGAACAGAAGGACATCAGAATGGTTCGTTCCAATTAGTACTCAAACACTCCCAGCCTTTGGTCTTGATTTTCTGTATTCACAATCTTTTGTGCAATCTCTACTTTGTGTTATCTTAACAGAGTTATTTCCCATAAGAATTTCTTTTCTCTTAAGCTTTAGACATCTGTTAGGCCCATTCTATAATGCCCACACATGTTCATACCAAAGAAGAACACTCCTGTTTCTGTGGAAAGACAAATTAAACTTCTGTCTATCAGAGCCTAAGTAAATAGAAGTTCAAAAAGCAGAGTTTTTATAGGAAAAGAAGGAATCTTGAGATTAAAGTGCATTTAAGGAAACACCAAATTATATTTAGTAGAGCTTTACCAGAGATTTATTTTTGGAAATTGTTCTGATAGTCAAACTAGATAGTAGATTCTCCATTCACGGAGTTCTATGTGGAAATACTCAAAATTATAGGTTAAACATGGTAGATCTTTCATTAGCATCAATTTTACCAAGCTATTTTTGCCAGGATAAAGGGAAGTATTTTTATATAAGTAAAAATAGTATATTACTGAATAATAAACATAATTTGTTTCGGTTTCTAACAGAAGTCTTTGAAGAAATGTTGTTTTCTTGGTTAGCCATTTAGTGTAAGGCCCCAGACTTTTCTGGAAAATTTAGGTAAGCACTAAAAAGCAATATTTGGGATTGTCAGCAAACATAAAAGCACTGTATTTAAATATGAATCTTCTATATTTTAATTTTAACCATGATCCCTGCAATTTGAAGTGAGGTAAGAGGAAGAGAAGGAAAGATCTTCAGTTTTAAAGAACAAAGAGGCCAAAACAAGCAATATCGTAACAAATGTAGCATAGAATTATAGAGAAACCTGAATTGAATTACATTGTGATTGCTCAGTATTATATCACAGTCATATGTACTTTAAGATGAGTTGCTGGGGTTTTATTTAACACCTAGGAAATAAAACACTGGAAAATAATTTTAAACATATTTATAATATATATGATAATACACCTGCTTTTAATAAGTCAGCTGAATTACATTTTTGTATGTAAAAGGTAATTTTCCTCTTTTATAGATATGGAAGTTTGATTTGCTTTCTAATTTTTCTTTAACTCCTTGCATTAGATGAATTATATATCTCCAATTACGATATTTAGTCGAGTAGATTTACTTTTTAAGTGAAAAATGGGTTTTGAGATAGAAAAAAGCTTTGCCTTAATATGCCAATTATACAGCTCTTTTTAACTTTGACTTGTAGTCTGAGAGATGGTAAGATTTTTCAGTTCGGTTGCTCTCAACAACTGAGATATTGACTGACTCAAGTTGAGTTACAAGTAAATCTACATAAAAACTTTTATTTCCTCTATTGATTCTTTTCAAAAATTAATTATGCTTTCAGGTGGTTAAATGGCAAAATCTAACTGCATCTATGACAAAGTGAGCTATATTTAAACTGTGGGATAAAGGAGAAAATGAGTCCTAGCCAGTAGGCAACTGTCAACAATACCTTCCTAAAACAACTGTTAACAAGCTGCTAGACAAATGTCAACCTGGATGAGTTCAATAAAAGTAGATCCTGCAGAATGAGAGGGAGTCCCTGTGTTGGCAGAGAGGAGCCTGTCTTTGTTAGAGACAGAGTACTGAAACTGTGCTGATCTTGGATAGATAGCTGTACCCAAGAATTCACCCTTTCACTGGACAGCTTCCAAGTTATCGTACTTTATAAAATAATTGGCATTATTATGTTTCCATATACTAAGTCAATATAAGTGCATTTTCAGAAGAGCGATGGGATCAGATTTCACTCAGAATCCCTCTGTCAGAATTCAGAACTCACAAAATCCTATTGTTCCAATTAAGACTATGGATTTGGGAACACCTGGATTTGAATCCTGCCCTTCTTTTTAGCTTGGTGACCTTGGCCAAGTCACCAAGTGATCCTTTATTTGTAGAATAGGAATAGTCATAATTAGCTCCATGTTGCCTGGGAAGAATAAACGTAGTGACATGTGTGTGAGGTCTTAGTAGAGCACATGGACTCAGCACTTGCTCAGCTCATGGTAGCTCTCACCAGCCTCCAAGACACAAGGAGCCAGCTGACATTTCTATAAATACTTGTCTCAGCTCTTGGGCAAGTGGGAACTTGTCTTCTACAAACTCTGATCATTGAATCGATATGATTTCACTTAGCATAGTTCTTTAACTTTCCTAGGAGCCAACATCTACTGAGCACTTACCTTGTACCAGGCTCTATTCTGATGTTGTGTTGTTTTGTTTTGAGACAGAGTCTCACTCTGTTGCCAAGGCTGCAGTGCAGTGGCGTGATCTTGGCTCACTGCAACCTCTGCCTCCTGGGTTCAAGCAATTCTCCTGCCTCAGCCTCCCGAGTAGCTGGGATTATAGGTACGTGCTACCATGCCTGGATGGCTAATTTTTGTATTTTTAGTAGAGAAGGGGTTTCACCACATTGGCCAGTCTGGTCTCAAACACCTGACCTCAAGCAATCTGCCCGCCTTGACCTCCCAAAGTGCTGAGATTACAGGCATGAGCCACCGTGCCCAGCCTATTCTGAATGCTTTAACTGAATTAATTCATTTAATACTAATATGAACTGTGTGAGATAGAAAGTAACCTTATTTTACAGAGAAAAATAAAATTATTTTATAGGATTGCCTTGTATTGAAAAACTAGTGGGAGGAAGAGATGGGATTAAAATGAAAATAATCTAACACATAAACTTGTGTCTTTATTGCTACTTTTATTGGCTCTCCTACTGAGATGTAATGTCCCTAAGGAAAGGATGATTTTGAATTGTTGTTTTGATGCCCTCCCAGCACTCGACATGTTGTCCTGGCACAGCATGCATGTTGATCTTTAGGGATCTCCCAATTTATTTGAGGAGATTCAATGTGTGAGGATGGTAAAACATAATCGCATTTATAAAGCCCCTACTCTGGTCCAAGTATTGGATTCGGTGGATTATTGGCCTCATTTTATCCTCAAACTGACTTTGAACCATAGGTGTGCTTACCCTTATCTATAAGTCAATCAGGCTTCCCAGGTATCATACAGACCCCACTCCGGTGTGTTTAAACAGAAATGGAATTCATTAAAGGTAGTTCTGAGAATTTCTAAGTGAGCTGGAGCATCATACTCGGATGATTCTTGGTCAAGTTCAGTGCCCAACCACATCCCCAAGACTGCATGCAGAAGCAGCACTACAGCTCGTATGGCTAATGCTGAACATTGAAATCACTGACAGTGTTTTCCTTGGCACCTGCTGGCTTTACCACAACCCTTGCCAGGAAATAGATTCTGTTTCCTCACTTCCAAATTGAAGTCTTCCAAGAGTGCATCTGATTGATGGAGGCTTAGGTCAAACGTCTGCCTTAACTGCAAGGGAGGCTGAGAAAAGTGTGTGAATTTAAATTCAGAGAAGCAAGACTTGTAAGCTAAGGGAATTTCCTGATTACAGGAAAGGTATTAAAAAGTGCTGGGTTTGGGGGAAAAAAACCACTTCGTAAATATCCGCTATACTTCCATTTTACAGATGAGAAGACTAAAGCTCATAGGTTAGATCACTGAGTCCATATCATATGAGTAGTAAGCAGAAGACTGAGCATATAGAGGCAGACCTGTCTCCCCACACAAAGAAATAACAAAATGATGAGAGGTTTCAACAGTCAATAGGAGAGCAGTTCAGGGGAGGAAGGTTCTCTTCTGGGTGCGGTGATTACAAAAGGCCCAAGGAAAGTAATGTCATTTGGAAAGCTCCCTAGAATCCTCATCTCAAGGCTGTAAGAAAAATCTTAGGAATAATTTAGTACACATTCTTCATTCCACGGAGGAGGAAACTGAGGCTTATAGAAAAGAATTTCTCTGCCCAAGGTCATAGCCTCTTCATGGCAAGTAGCTGAAAACCCAAGCCTGTGACAGTAGGTCCAGTGCTCTCCGCAGCAAGCCGTGGACCCCACCTGCTAAATCACATCTCTGGCAGAACTGTTGGGCAGACTTTCTTCGAATTGATAAACAGAATGGGAGAGAAAGTCACGTGCTTCAGTCAAAGCAAAAAAGAAAAGCTTTTATTCTGTATGTGGTTTCTCATAGAATACTTCTCGCCCAGCTGCGCCCAAGTAGGTAAAAGGCTCTTGCTTATGCTAAGGAACCTTTCTTATATCTGTACACCCCACTCCTTTCCTGCTAATACCAAGTACAGAAGGCAATGAAAGAAAAGGTCACCTGCCTTCCTCCTAATGGGACACTGATATTTTTAAGTGTTCACGTGATCTGTCCCAGAAAATGTCAAATTGTGCCCTTATAACTCTCAGTTGGCAGTTAGTTGAGTGGCTCTGTTGTCCAGACAATGGATCCACTCAGTTTTTCCCTCTCATTTGAACACCCACATTTTTAAAAACTTGGGAAGAAAATAATGGAAAAGTTGACCTCTCAGTTTTCCGGAAAACGTGACCATATAAATGTGTCTTTTCTGGGTGTAGGCTTTATAAAACTTCTGAGAAGAAGCGTGCTATTTTAGATAAAAACAAGGGCTTGGTTGTTAGACTGTCCTGTGGTTGAAATTCAGCTCTATCCTTGCTGGTGTGTGATCTTGGACAAAAGACTTAAACTTCCTGAGACTCAGTTTGTATGCAAAATGAGAATAATTATAAATTTGTAGGGGATTAGAAATAATGCAGATTCCTGACATTTATTACGGACTTGTTATACATGAAGGATTATGAGTTTCACTCTTTATTTCATTAACTACTTTGACTTAAGCTGGTCTCTTTGATTAACTTTCATTGACTCTCTGGTACTTGACATTTGTATAATATTACTTTCAAAGATGCATTAGTAGGCTGGGTGCAGTGGCTCATGCCTATAATCTCAGCACTTTGGGAGGCCGAGGTGGGCAGATCACCTGAGGTCAGGAGCTCAGATCAAGACCAGCCTGGCCAACATGGTGAAACCTCATTTCTACTAAAAATGCAAAAATTAGCCAGGCCTGGTGGTGCATGCCTGTAATCCCAGCTACTTGGGAGGCTGAGGCAGAAGAATCACTTGAACCCATGGAGGTTGCGGTGGACCGAGACTGCACAATTGCACTCCAGCCCTTGGGTGACAGAGCGAGGCACTGTCTCAAAAAAAAAAAAAAAAAAAAAAGCATTAGTAATATGTTAACTCATATTATTTTCAGCAAGCTTTTTAAAATATGATTTTGTTACTTTTTTTTTTTTTACAGATAAGGACACTGCATTGATGAGTCCTTAAGTAACTGGTGACTAAGATGGCCTTAATGTCTCCCTCAGCTTAACTAAGGTTTAGATAGGTTTCTTTTTTGACTCTACGCCTCTGGCTTCTTTTTTCTTAGATAATTTACTTAAAAAAAAAAAACTCTGCAATTGTGAATTATTTCTCTACAATCTGGAGATGTCTTTCTCAAGGATTTGGGACTAATTTCTTTGAAATCACAGAAGAAAACAAGATGCCTATCTTCCTATCTTTGGGAGGGTAGAGGATCCTTAGACAAGTGACAGCCAATACAAATGGCCTAATCACATTGACCAAGTACAGTAGTCCTCCCTTATCCTTATCCATGAGGGATATGGATAATTCATTTCAGTAAATGCCTGAAACCACAGATAGTTCTGACCCCTATGTCTATTACACACAAATTTCTTTTTCCTTCACAATTTCGTGGATAGAAGATTCATTCTTACCCTAGATTTTAGCAACCTCAGCATACGATTTTTTTCCTTAACTAGACAACTTTCACCTTTTCACCCAAAGGAAATACTTTATGGCTTCTCATTGGAATATTCAAATTGCCAGTATCACTACTCTTGTGCTTTGCGGCCATGATTAAGTAAAATAAGAGTTACTTGAACACAAGCACTGCAATACTTCACAGTTCATGTGATAACTGAGAAGACTACTAAGTGACAAAGGGAGGATTCACGTCCCAAGCAGGAAAGAGTGGACCAGGGTAAGATTTCAACATGCTACACAGAATGCCATGCAGCTTATGACTTATAAATTGTTTATGTCTGGGATTTTCCTTTAACATTGTAGATGGCAGTTGACCACAGATAAATGAAACTACAGAAAGAGAAACCCCAAATAAGGGGGGACTATGGTATCCCTCTACCATCTTCCAGTGCTTTTCCATTAGCTCATCCCAGAGTTTAAAACTCCCATTTTTTTTTTTTTTCAGAGTTGCGTTCACCCTTTCTCTTTCCCATTGCAATAATCTTGACCTCTATTGAAATAGTCCCGAATAAAACCTTTCTGGCCTGTCTAACTTGTCTGAGGCAATTTCTTTTACACTGGCCCAAAGTCACTGAATTAGACAAGGTAAAGCTAAGATTTTTAGTCAAGTCATTTGTGTTTTTCTCATATGGACTTAAGTTGGGCTTTAAGACCAAGACTGCAGACCAAATTTTTATTCTAAGAAAGGCATTATCCTGCAATCACAATCTAACTAAAACATCCTTTGTTTTCTCCTCTGAAAAGTGAGAAAGCTGGACTAGATTCCTGTCTCACAGTTGGATCTGGGAGATCCTTCACAAGCCTCGATGGACTAGGGAAGAGGGGACCAAAAGAGGCCTGAGTGGGGGCTCCACAATCATGCATGCTTAATAAATAAATAAAATAAATTGGGGCCATATGTTGACCTCATCAAGAAGGGTGGACGCTGCTACAAGTGAAAAAATGGAAAATCACTGGATTCTAACATTTATATGGCCTGTTCTAGCTCTATTTATTTTTTATTTTTATTTTTGAGATGGAGTTTTCCCTCTTATTGCCCAGGCTGGAGTGCAATGGCACAATCTTGGCTCACTGCAACCTCCGCCTCCCAGGTTCAACAAATTCTCCTGCCTTAGCCACCCCAGTAGCTGGGATTACAGGCATGTGCCACCACGCCCAGCTAATTTTTTGTATTTAGTAGAGACAGGGTGTCACCATGTTGCTCAGGCTGGTCTCGAACTCCTGACCTTGCGTGATCCACCCACCTTGGCCTCCCAAAGTGCTGGGATTACAGGCATGGGCCACCATGCCCGGCCCTGTTCTAGTAACGCTAGCTCCTTCCTAGGACATCAAAACAAATCCAGCACACCTGTCTTTTCCTCAGAGCCTGCTTTCAAAATTTTATCTATCTCACATGTTTATCTAATACTCTTGCTGATAAGCAGATATTCAGTGAGTAGGTACTCCTTAGACACTATCTATCTACATTTTCATTAAACAGGATCTACTTTGGAGATAATTTCCAAGTCAAAAAGAAGAAAATCACTTAATTGGCAGGAATTCCAGATCCCTGAACTAGGACGACAGGTGCAATTGGCTTATTCACTCAAGAGTTATTGAATGCCTACTATATATAGGATTCAAATCCCTACATTGTGTAGGGATTTCAATATAGAGTTAAAAACATGTGGCCCATGACCTTATGGAGAATACAGTCTAGTAGAAGAGATTTACTATATACTCAAGCACTCTCAAAATTCTAAATTTAAGGAAGAAGAATTGCTGATTTAGCTTTTTGGAGTTTTAATTCAATAAGAATACTTTAAACACAAAGTATGCTCAAGGTATCTTACCAAACCATATATTATAGGAATAGGAGATGAGATTCACAGAAGCGGGAAAGATTGTTTACCTTTATATCTCTTCTCTCCTTCAACTCTCTACTTCACACCTATCTTCTTCATAGTAGGGCTCAAAACATGGCTATTAAATGCATAAGTAAATATTTAATAACTACTTCCTGCATTAAAATTATATTACATTTGGCAAGGCACAGTGGCTCACGCCTGTAATCACAGCATTCTGGGAGGCCGAGGCGGGCAGTTTACCTGAGGTCAGGAGTTTGAGACCAGCCTGGCCAACATGACAAAACCCCGTCGCTACTAAAAAAACAAACAAACAAACAAAAACAACAAAAATTAGCCGGGCGTGGTGGTGGATGCTTCTCGGGAGGCTGAGGCAGGAGAATGGCTTGAACCTGGGAGGTGGAGGTTGCAGTGAGCCAAGATTGTGCCATTGCACTCCGGGCTGGGCAACAGAGCAAGACTCTGTCTCCAAAAAAAATATACACACATATATATATTATATTACATTTAAAAAAAATTTAAACAAAGTTTGCAATAATTTATCCCCCATGTTTTACAGGTTATTATACTTTTCCAAATTAAATTCAGGATTCAACTGCTAATCTTAGCTTGAGCAAGACGAATCTATTAGTATGCCCCAGGCAGGTTTATCAAAAACATCTTTTCACTATTATAGCCTCAACCTACTTCAGCTACAAATCCCTGCAGACTTACTTAGCATAAGACACTATCATTTCTATCTTCATTACAACACAGTTTAATTATCTGCCTTAGAAATAAGGTTCTTCCTCTTAATGAAAGTGGTTAGTCTGGGGGCTCCAAAGGGCATAAGGCAGTTTCAAGGCTTAATTCTGATTATATATGCAATTACAAGTTAGAAAATATGCTTGAAAGTCAATGAAAGTTCTTTCATCTATTCCTCCAGTTAGAAAACATAAACATTGATTGGAACGAAGATTTTGTTGTTGATGTTTTACTTGTCTAGAGCATTGCTTTTCAAATTTGAAGATGGTGCTTCCAGGTATCACTTAGTGTCATCTGACATCAGTTCCATCATTGCTACTGGGGTTCACATGAAGGTAGTGGATTCGCAGACCTCAGTTTATTTCCAGGTATAGTAACCATGTGTCCAGGATAGTTATTTAAGTCCCGTGGGTTTAACTTTCTCATCTGGAGTCCTACTTTTTGGGGCTGGTGATGATATTTAAGGAAATAATAGGCATGTGATTGGTGAGAATGTTAGCTAGTAATTATATTACTTCACCTACATCTCCCTTCCAAAACTGCCTATTCTAAATGTTTGCTTCCTCTTGTCCTGTCCTCAACTGTATTTCTAACATCCCATTCTCATCCGAGGACCATATTTCTTGTGTCACTGAGGAGTCCCCAGAGAACTCCTTCTAGTTTTCTGTCTTCCAACACCAAACTTTATTTTTTTTGAGACAGGGTCTCATTCATTGCTCAGGCTGCAGTGCAAGTGGCATGATCTCAGCTCACTGCAGCCTTGACCTCCTGGGTTCAGGTGATTCTCCCACCTCATCCTACTGAGTAGCTGGGACCACAGGTAGCACCATCATGCCCGGCTAATTTTTGTATTTTTAGCAGAGTTTGGGTTTTGCCATGTTGCCCAGGCTGGTCTCAACATCCTGGACTCAAACAATCCACCTGCCTTGGCCTCCCAAAGTGCTGCGATTACAGACGTGAGCCACCACGCCCAGCAAACGTCTATATTTTCTATTATCTTTCCTTCTCCCTTTTCATCTTTAAGGAATTTGGATCCCATATTCTAAGACTCATTTCTCAGCCTGGGCTTTTGCCCATCTCATTTGACCTTCATCCAGACCTTCTCCATCATTTTTTCTTGCTTCTTTTAGTGAAGCCTTGCACTGTCTGCTCACTCTGGTTCATTTCCCTCAACTTCAAACATTGAGATCATAGTAGCCAGATTCAGTTCACAAAGCATCCTTCACATAAATTTTTGCTAAGGAAATAACAGAGATGTGTACAAAGATTTTTGATCAAGGATAGCCATTGTGGAAATACAGTAGCAAGCATTGGAAAATGCCCCAGTGGTCAACCACATAGGTTAGCTAAATAAATTAGGGCAATATTGGTTAGCTAAATAAGATGGGGTATTTTAGAAAAATAGGAAATGTTATGGGAAGTTCTTTAGTCATGGGTAAATGTGTCAAGCTGGTATTAAGAATCATATAAATGCATGTGTTGTCTGCAGGCAGGCACATGTGGGTGTATGCATTGAAAAAGGCATGCATGCTATTTCTGGCTTGTGAGATACAGGCTAACTTTAATTTTCTTTGAGTTTCCTTGTATTCTCTAAACTTCATATATAAAAAATTCATTTTCTTTCTATTATAGGTGAGAAAACAATGTTTTTTAAAAAATGCTTCTTTGTCCTTGTGTCCTTTCAAATGTCAACTCATTTATTTCTTTCTCTTAGCTATCTTTCTCCTTAAAGTATAGTTTACATCAGCTACCTCCTTCCACTTCTTTCCTGATTATTTACTTTTCAATCTAACGCCAGTTCATTGAGCCCCCATCATGGGTCATGCACTGTGCAAAGCACAGAGCAAGTCACTGAGGATATAAGGATGGTGGTGGCTGAAAAAATAATGTTTTTTTCCATCAAGAGCTTTAACAGGCTGCTAAGAAACCAAGTACTCTCTCCGTTGAATCTATCCCAAGAAATAAGTCCACAAAGACCACAAATATACCACAATGTTTATGATAACACCAGTTTAATAAGTACCTAAAAATGTAATTACTCAAACTCTCATAAATCTCACTTCTGCATCATTCCGAAATCCATAAACAAACACAAAAATGCTCTTAAAGTAATTCCAGATTAATAACATGAATCAAGCTTCCAGTACTAGAGTTTATGACTAGAATCCTAATAATAGTTTTTCATTGAAGTTGCTTATAAATAAGAAAAAAGATTGATTTATAGTAATAACATAGATATAAATATCTGTATCCCTAGAGTTCTGCTTTGCAAATATTAAAGAATTTTTTTACGGTGAGAAACCAATATACATTTGTTAGATAATACTTGCCAATAAGTAAAAAGTAAATAAAATAAGAATCACACATATATATGAATATAAATTAATCATTTTGGAATGGAATTTACAGCTTCAATTTTTACAGATAGTTTCTTTCTTTCTTTCATTATTTGGGTTAAACAAAGGAAGAAGAAACTACTGTTGGCAAGTTGCAATGGCTTCTTTCCTCTGATGTTTATATATGTGTGTGTGCATGTATTTGTGTGTGTAAATATATATATATATAGTATATTTGTGTATATATGTGTATATTTGGTATATTTGTGTATATATATAGTATAGTGTATTTGTGTATACATATTTGTGTATATATGTGTACATTTAGTATATATATTTGTATATATAGAGAGACATATATATATATAAATCTTATCCTTATGTAGTGAATACACTATGATTATGAAGTGATTATATAGTAACATTCTAATCTCCTGGTCATTAAAAAAATATTTAAAGGTTGATACTGAAAGGGGAGGATGTGTTAATCTGTTTTAAGTTTAGGCTACAGGCAGAAGATGACTTCTCCCAACCAAAGGCAACATTCTTGCTAACTTTAGTATATATTAGGTTTCAAACACTGAGAACAGAACTTGGAACAACATGGACATTTACAGGGCAATCATAGTAAAACCTGCTGCAGTAGAGGCACCTCAGATGGATGCTTAACCAGCCTTATAGGTCAGGAATATCCTCCTGAAGGAAATAGCATAAAGACATTTAAGCTGAGTATTACAGTGTTAGCTAGTCTAAGAGGAAACCAAGATAGGGTGATAAGTTTTTTTTTCCCATTTAATATCATTTGATTAAGTGTCCTTGATTTGATTAAGTGTCCATGCTTGGCTCCAAACATGGAAACTGGGAAGCTAAAAAATAGCCATTCTCTAGACATTAAAGCTGCAGCTTCTCTTAAGGCTGATTCTCAGTGATATTTTAGCTGTTGATCACATTACCTTACCTGGTTTGATCACCACTAAGATTCCATTATAGGTGGGAGTATCACATGGATTGCACGGACTTTCAGGATCTTTGGATTCTCATCCATACATGCATGCATGCATCCATCCATCCATCCATCCAAACCATAGGTACTCATATGTTGAAAGGGGTCATGGTTGATACCATGGTATAATGAGCTGTGAAGCTTCTCCATTTAGGGAGTTTTTCATCTAATAGGTAGGGCTAAGTCGAATGCATGTGGCAGGTAGAAGCAGAATCTGCAGAAGTTCTGAGAGTCCATGTAATCGAAACAGTCTCCTCTTTGACAACAAGGCAGTTTTTCTTCTGACTTCACTGCATTCATTACATACCATTACTACAGACACTGTAATTCTTTCCTCTGGGCCTTTAACATTCTCTGTGGGAACATTATTTATCAAAGAGTAAAATTTTGAAACTTAATAAAACAAACATAGGAGAGATTCATGACTAACAGTGGTACAATAGTGCCCTTGGGTCAAACATTTGCTTTACTAAAATGCCAAACAGTCTCCAGTTTCTACCAATAAAACATGACTTCATTTGCTTTCAGCACTGTTGGAATGCCTCTACTGTAGCCTTTAGTCAGAGGAGATATAATTATGACTATAGCTTCACTGATATTGGATGTTATAAGTGGACATTCAGACCAATTAGAAAGAGGAATGTCTGGGAAAGAACAGTCAAGGGAAGGAAGACTGTTGGCCTTGCAACAGGAGACCCAGCCAAGGGTATTTGACACATTAGATGGAGGATGCCTAGTGAAATACCTTGAGAAACAATATTGAAGCTGTGAATTGGAGGGAAACATTTCAGCAGAAGCAATCTGAATGATGCACATGATCATATCATTTCCTTGCTCCAAGCAACCCAGTGCTTCCTCTTTGGAATTAGAATGGGTCTCTTCAGTGGGACTGACAGCATCCTTGCAGTCCAGACCACACATTTTCTTTTTCCTTACTTTCACCTTTACGGCTTTGCAGGCTCTAGTTCTAGCCTACCTAGCCTACCCTTCCTTCCCTTCCTTCCCTTCCTTCCTTCCCTTCCTTTCCCTTCCCTTCCCTTCCCTCCTTCCTTCCTTCCTTCCTTTTTTCCCTCCCTCCCTCTTCCTTTTCCTTTCCTTTCCTTTCCTTTCCTTTCCTTTCCTTTCCTTTCCTTTCCTTTCCTTTCCTTTCCTTTCCTTTCCTTTCCTTTCCTTTCCTTTCCTTTCCTTTCCTTTCCTTTCCTTTCCTTTCCTTTCCTTTCCTTTCCTTTCCTTTCCTTTCCTTTCCTTTCCTTTCCTTTCCTTTCCTTTCCTTTCCTTTCCTTTCCTTTCCTTTCCTTCTAATAATACATTTAAGGGGTATAAGTACAGTTTTGTTACATGGATATATTGTGTAGTGGTGAAGTATGGGCTTTCCATGTAGCCATCACATGAATGGTGTACATTGTACCCATTAAGTAATTTTCTCATCTCCCAACCCCCTCTACCCTTCCGGCCTCACGTCCTTCCAAGTCTCCAATGTCTATAATTCCATTCTCCATGTCCATGTGTACACATTATTTTCAACTTCATCTGTTCCATATTATCTTAAAGTGTTTTAAAGAATTATTTTTAAATTGTTAAAATAGTATATATAGTATATATTTATCATATGTAACATGATGTTTTGAAATACATATGCATCATGGAATGGTTCAATAGAGATAATTGACACACGGGTGCTCTCATTTTTTGTACTGAGAACATTTAAAATCTACTCAGCAATTTTCAAAAATATGTTATTAACTTTAGTCACATTGTTTGCAATAGATCTCTAAGTTACTCCTCCTATCTAAATGAAAATTTGTATCCTTTCACTTACATCTAGCCCACCACCACTCCCAGCTCCAGTCCCTGTTAATCACCATTTTACTTTTTACTTCCACAAGATCAAGTTTCTTAGATTCCACATATATGTGATCTCTTGCAGCACATGGCTTTGTGTGCCTGGCTTATTTCACTAAACATAATGTCTTATGGGTAACTACATGTTGTTGTAAATGACAGAATTTCCTTCTTTTTAAAAGGCCAGATAGTATTCTATTGTGTATATGTACCACATTTTATATATCCATTCATCTGTCAATTGACTCCGTAGCCTAGCCATTGTGAATAATGTTGCAATGAACATGAGTGTGCTCTTTCCTTTGGATATATACCCAGAAGTAAGATTTGCTGGATCACATGGAATTTCTATTTTTAATTTTTGGAGGAACTTTATACAGTTTTCCATAATGGCTGTTTTTTTTTTGTTTTTTTTTTTTTTTTTTTTTTTGTTTTTTTTTTTTTGGAGACAGAGTCTTGCTGTGTTGCCCAGGATGAAGTGCAGTGGAGTGATCTCAGCTCACTGCAACCTCTGCATAATGGCTATAATTTATATTTCCACCAAAAGTGTACTAGGGTCCTCCTTTTTTCCACATATCTGCCAGTACTTGTCATCTTTTGTCTTTTTGATAACAGCCATTCTAACAGGTGTGAAATGAAATCTCATTGTTCCCCCCCATTCTTGTTCCCTGATTTCCAATTGCAGGTCTTATCTTTCTGCTCCTTAAGCCTTCCCAGGCATTCCTCTTGCCTTGGAACTTGCTGTCCCTTCTACCTGGGAGTCTTTTCTCTGATCTTTACAATATGGATTCTCTCTTCTCTAGATCTTAGCTCTAATGTCATCTTTTCAGAGATACTTCTGGTCACTCTGTCTACAGCAGCCCATCCTTTCCTCTCCCTTCTCAGGCCATCACTCTCTATTCCTTTGCAATAATTGATTTTCCTTATATCATATCTCACTACCAAAAATTGTTGTTTATTAATTTTCTTGTATATTGCTGCTTGTTTTCTTATTTCTTGAGAGGCAGTACAAAGCAGTGGTTAAGGATAAGAATAAACTCTAGAGTCAGCTTGGGTTTGAATCCCATCTCTATCACTATGCAGGTGACCATGGCGAGTTACAATTTCCCTGTGTTTCAATTTTATCATTAATAAAATTGGGATAAAAATAGTACCTGCCTCATAGGATTATTGTGAGAATTAAACGAGCCAATCAGCATAAATCACTTAGAACAGTACCTGAAACATAGTAGCACTGAATAAATTATTATTATTATTTGTCTTTTACATTAGAATAACAATAAGAATCTTAGCCCTCTAGTTCAAATGCTGAATTCTCTAGTATCTAGCACAGTGTTTTGCAATAGTGAATACTCAATCAGTACTTGAATAAATGTTTTATAGGAGATTGCCTAGAGGAGGAGAAGAAATTTTCAGGGAACTAGATCTGAAAAAGCAATTTAAGTCACTGATGAAAAGAAATTCGCTATTACATAATGAAGATGAGAGATGGGAGGGGTTGTTAGCACAATTAGCTGTAACCTGGTATTAATGAGGCCAAGGTGATAGGTTTGGCACCTTTGTATGTTCCACTTAGGTTCGTTCTCTGCCATGATCATTTGTTCTGCATTTGTATGGCTAGTCAGCTGTCTTATGCATCAATGCCCACAATCAAGAAGACAGAGAACAAAGAAATACATTTATCAATTATGGCTAAGGAAAATCCACCTGAAAGTGTTTTCCTGATAAACAGTGGTGATTCTTGGTGTTGTCAATATGGCATATTTCAGTACTAGCTCTCTACTGAGTTCAAACCACCTAGCACAGGTGATCTCATACTAATAATATTTCCAGTGCTTAAACAACTGCCTCCCGAGACTGAAGTTGAGTTTGAGAAATTGGGATGAGCATTCCCAATTTCTTCTCCCTTCCTGAAATATTTTTGGCCGCCACCAGGTGGTACTAGGTAAGCACATCCGAACAGGACAATGTAGTTTTATTATACAAAAGATTGCCAAGAGTTGCAAAAAAAATTCCTACGTATAAGTTCTAGAAAGATAACTATCGTATAAGACAGAATACACTTCACTTTTGGTTTAGACTTTTAAAACAATGTTTCATATTATCTAATATTCAAATTGTGCTAAGGTTTGGGAGAAGACTTCATCTTCCTATGATGATCGCTTGCATTTTGGAGCAGCTTTTGTCTTAAGCAGGAATAAAAAATCCTAAGTCATGACAATTTCAGGTCTCCAGAGAAAGACTTCTCATTTTCCCTTAGAAATTTACTTGGAATTTTGTCAGGAGTTTTCTTCCCCTCCTTTTCTTCTTTATCTTCCTCTTCTTCTTTTTCTGCTCATTATCCTCCTCCTCCTACTCCCTCTTCCTCTTCTTCCTGTCTGTCCTCTTCCTCTTCTTTTTCTTCCTCCACCCTTTTCTTCTTCTTCTTCTTCCTCCTCCTCTCCCTCCTCTTCTCCTTTTTCTCTTTTTCCTTTTCCTTCTTCTAATCTCCTATTTTCCTTCCCTGCTTCATAGACACGTGCTTTTACCTGACTTAGTTTACTCATCTGAGAAATGGGGTTAGAAATACATGCCTAACTAGGTTCTTTAAATGTGAAAGCATGTATTTGAGTGAATAGTCAGTAAAAGACAGCTTATCTTTATCATCATCATTCTAATGGACCTTTTCAACTAATCCTTAGGGTCAAAATTATTCCAGTTCATTTTCTTTATTTGATAGGATTTTTAACTGTCTTTTTATCCATTTCCATAACTGGCAAATGAGTTCACCTGAGGCATCTACTGTATCAGCATGCAGCTATGAGAAGAAGCATCAGAAAAAATAATTGCCATGGCCTGGGCACAAATTTTTCCCTCCCTATCTTAACAAACTGCTTTATTTCTGACCCCTTAACTACAGTGTTTCTTGTTCAATGCTGAGTACATCTTGCAAACCAAGCTTGAAACACGGACCTGCTCTCTATCCTAGAGAGTAACCTTCTTTCTTTAATCTGAAACACAAATAACCTACCTCTTGTTTCCAGGTGAATAGCTGTCTATTTCTATTTGACTTTCTGATCATGTGTCCACTTTTCCAAGCTTATATTCTCAATATCCCTTTTACAAAGATTTACCCTCTCTTTCCTTTTCCTCTGAGTATAATACTATTTTAAGAACTTTCTGCTCAGAACTTTTATTATCCTGAAGACTACAGCCAAATTGTCATAAGGGAACAGTGACTTTGTGAAAAAAGTATGTACTTTTCAAAGCTCAATTCCTTGCCCAGACACATCTGGCAACACCTACAAATATTGTCAGCTAAGGCTCCTGCTGTGGTCATAGAACTACAGCATTATCTCAGAGAGTCTGTAAAGTCCTCTTATTCTGGGGAAGTGGGTAAGAAAGTCAAAGTGGGGATGCAATAAGGGAAAAAGAATGTAGATAAAAGAAATTCTCCTGAAGAGTATGTCACCTTTTCAAGCATCTCTAAGTGAAATTGGTTCAGATTCCTAATCTTACTTAAAAATTCAATAATTAAAGAAGGGTTTAGATAAGTTCAAATCAGCATCACTTATGCACTTAAAGAACACATACAATTTTGCTTTCTGCTTTCTCAACCCTTTTTAAATTTATTTGTTTATTTTTGAGACAGGATCTCACTCTGTTACTCAGGCTAAAGTGCAGTGGTGCAGTCCCATCTCACTGCGGCCTTCACCTGCCAGGCTCAAGCAATCCTCTCACCTCAGTCTCCTAAGTAGCTGGGACTACAGGCATATGCCACCATGTCTAGTTAATTTTTAAATTTTCTTTTGTAGAGATAGGGTCTTACTATGTTGCCCAGGCTGATCTTGAACTCCTGGGCTCAAGGGATCCCTCGTCCCGAAGTGCTGGGATCACAGGAGTGAGACACTGGGCCCAGCTCAATCTTTTTATTTAATAGCTCAACTTCACAGGATTTAGAAAAAATAGTCACCAAATATCCTATTTTAGGGTAGCATGAGCATTTTCTTTTTCCTGAACTCCATATGTTTGGCTTAAGGCAATGTGGATATTTTCTCATTTTATTTTATTCTCAGCAATATAGCAAGACGTAATTCATTTATTTTGTTAAATCTCTAAGGTATAGCTTAGCTGAAGTCAATAAAAGTCAAAGTTACCATTCACATAGGCTATGGTCCATTTCTGACAATCTCAAAACCATGCCATGGCACTTAAAAAAACCTGCTATTTTATATGCATACTTAGGTTTCTCATTCAAAACTAAGCAAACATGGAATTCAAAGGAAGTTAATCATGTGTGACTGCAGACGGTGGAAATAAAATGGAATTTCTAATGGTAACAAATATATAATCAGATCATTAATGTTTATTAAGGGCAAAGGGACATTCCAAACACTGCAGCAAATTGGAAAGTGTTGTAACCTCTAAGAGTGAGACCTGCTCTATCATCCTCACTGAGATTTCTACCTAATTCATTAAAATTCATTTTTGTTTATTTTAAATATGCATACTTGCCCTCTGCTAGGAACAGAGGGAAATGCGTGAAAAGGTTAATGGGGTTTTGATTACTTGAACGCGCAGAGGAGAATTCATCCTCAGGAGCACATTGCCTGTAGGTCAAACTGGATACAATAACGCCTTATGGTTTTAGGGCATTTAGGTCCTCCTTACTCATTCTTCAGAATCCTCATTTTCTTTTTCTGCAGATATTTTTCTCTGCCTGCAGATCATGCACTCTCTATGCTCGATACATTCTGACAACACACTAGTCCTACTCTAATTCACCTGAGACAAAATGGCAGCAAATACAAAATAACCTTCCAGGCTGGCATGAAATTAGCATAGGCTCTGTAGCCCAGCAGCCCCAGGGCTGAAAACTGTATTTATTAGACAGATAACTTTGGGAAAGTCACTCAATTTTTCTGAACTTCAGTTTTATCATCTGCCAAATGGGTCTAACTATCAATAATGACAATTGCTGCCAATTCCCAGTTCATCAGGTAGATGTGATAGTAAAATGAGAAAACTTTTACAAATCATGTAGCACATAGTTAGCAGATTAGTATTTACTAATACTACTTAAGTATGTGGAGGAAATGCTTGTCACATTTAATAATTTTTAGTTATTTATCTTGGTCATGAGTTTTGATTATTGACAACATTGCTCCAAAGAGTTTTGTTTTAACTGCCTTACAGACGCTGTGTTATAAAGGAGGATAGTTTTGTGTTGGAGTGAAGGATAAACACAGGGGTAAAGCACATCTTCAAAGCAGAAATCTCTTGACTAGCCACATCCTGCTTTTTACTCACTTAAACCTCTAAATCCACAGCTGCAAGCAACCACAGGCCACAAGTCCCAAAGAAGCAATGGAATCAAAGAAAACATTGAATCAAACTGGCTTCTCTCCCTTCTCCTCAACTGGCATGAAAAATGCTAAAGGTGATAATAATAATAATATATTTAACATTTCTCATGTGATTTTGTTTCTAAAACATATGGTTTCTTGCTACATGTAGAGAATTGCTAAGACATTCATTTCAGCTTTCAGCTCTTGCAAATTAAACATAGGTTGTGTAAAGACTACTTTAAATGAATGATTTTTGAAATGAAGTTTTAGAAAATATTCCTTGAGAGATGAACTCCCTTTTTTCCATATATGTATCTGGATTTCTTTCTGTCTTTTTTGAGTATCATCCCCTCACACAGAGTAGCATCCTGAAGGCATCTTCATAGCATTAACCATCATGGTAATAGATTAATTACTAATACAAGCATTTGTTTAAGGTCTAACTTATTAACTAGAAGGTGAGATCTCTAACAGCAAGGGTCCTGCCTGTTCATCATTTCATCATCAAAATCTAGAAAGGAGCTAGGCACATAGTAGACCCTCAAAAAAGTTTGGAGAGGCAGAACAGGTTGTGGTGAGGAGACAGCTGTAGAGTTAGAAAGTCCTAGAATTGAATCTGAATAAAACCTTACACTCTTCGCATACTTGGGCAAAATTCTTAAGTTCCCTAATCAGTTTCCTCTTCGATAAAATAAGGAGAATAATACTTATCTTGTAGAGCTTTTGTAAAAAGAGTAAAATAATAATGTATCTAAAGCACATAGAATTATACCTGATGCATTCCAAGTGTTTTATAAATAATTGCTATTATAATTATCATGATTATTGTATAGTGGGTACATGTAGAATTAATTCTTTAATGTGATGCTGAGGACCAGGCCTTGACTATTGAGTCTTTTTAAAGGCATTGTCTCCTGCTTTCCCATCTGCTTCACAGCTCCATCCATATGCCTTTTTGAAATACACATCCAGCTCCTGGTCCTTTTTAAACTTCGAGAAAAAGCATCTTATGTCATCAAATGTCAATGTAATATTAAAGGCATTTATATCCCTGTTTAAGATCCCACATCTGTTATCAGTTAATATTTTTAAAGATTCTTACTAGCAGCAGTTTCGGATCCTTGTCATATAAAAATGCTTTTCATAAAATTGTGTACAAAACCTATTTATGTTTTCAAAGCCCAATGATAGCTCACTAAGTATAGTGATTTCTTCAACATGATGTTGTCATCTGATAGGTGTGTAGGGAAGCAAAGCACATATGCACTTGTCCTAAGAAATAAAAACGGTCCTTCTGAAGTTCAATTAACTCAACTTTTCTATTCTCCTCAGTTAAAAGGTTTTGCCACTTGAGAGTGAAAAATTACGACCAGAGAAATTACATTTTAGTAATTACTCAGATTTATAAAATCATTTTTCAAATACCAAAGGTCTAGTAAAACATTAACATTCAGGGATTTCACTTTCCCCTTTATTTCTAAAATTTGCATTTTATGTTATGCCTTCAGCTTTTCTTGAGGATTCAAAACATGTTCATCATCAAACCATTGATGCACCTGGATGTCTACAACTTTGTAGTTTAAGTCCATCCCTTATACAGTAGATAACAATTGAAGAAAAACAAAGCTAATGCAATCTTTGTGAAGAAACAGGATTTTTTCAGAAATATGAGACTAGAGACCCAAAGATTTCAACATTTCTGTGGGAGTGTTGATGGCCGTGGCCATTTCCCACTCCTGAATACTAATTTTGCATGTTCCCAAACTGCAATTCTTTGGGGTCTCTTGAGTTATCTTTTAGTTGGTAATATTGTTGTTGCTTCCTTTGCTAAGTATAATCTCCTAAACGATCTTGGAGTTCTGATTACAGACCACTGCAATATCTTTTAAGTAACTCTTGGAAACATGAAGCCTAATGTTTTGGTTCATTAGTATTGGTTAGTATTCATTAGTATTGGTTCATTAGTATTTGGTTCAGCAGTATTGGTTAATATGATTTCAAGTATGGAGGAGAGGACCGCCCAACAAGAATGCTGTGAGTGCCACACCTCCCTTACCATTTTGAACTAAGTACAACTTTTCATTGTTTCCTTTTGGCGGGGGAGGGCACTGAGGGTGGGAGGGCAACTCCTATGTACCAGACATGGGATCAGGTGCTGGAGATTCAGTGATAAACCAGGAAAGATGAATGAAACCCAAAAACCAAACTAGAAAGGTTAGCAAACAGTTATCAACCAACATTCTAAACTCCAACGGCTTTAAAGGTAAGTCTCGGGATGTTGTACTTTATTTGCCATCCGTTAAAAAAGGAATTAAAAAATACAAGAAGAAAGAAACTCTAATGGCCAGTAGCCATAAAATCTATTTACATGTTCTTCCACCTCTCAAGTCTCATGCAAATTAATGTGTAATTACATTTAGATGGTGCAGCTGCTCTGACACTCTGCTCCCAGCTTTTATTTCTGAGTTTCAAAGGTTTCATAAGGAAACCTTGAAAGAAAAAAGTAAATATTTTGAAAAGGAGTTACAATTTGTCAGCAGTAATCCTTCCCTGGATAGGCAAAGAAAGGCAAATCTTGGTAGATGAGAGAATTGTGGCTTTTGAAAACAATAGCATTACACTGAAATTTAATCTGCTAGCATTATTTTTTCCAAGCAAACCCTCTTTGCATTCAATTTGTCATTTATTACAGTAAGAAGCAAAAGGGTCCTAAAGAGAATTGTTTGCAGTAAGCACAGAGATATTCTGAACAAAGGTAGAATTTGATAGCATGTGCAAAACAACACATTACTTATCCAGCATTCTGAGTCACCTTTTCAGCAAAGAACCTCGTGTATTTGATAGCAAAGGGAGAAGAAATCGTGTTTATTGGAATGTTAAAATGTCTGATAGGGTAGGCATTCTATTTTAAAGAAATGTGAGACTGGAATATTGATTCTGCCACATACGAAGGCTGGAAAGTATTCATAAATGATCAATTGCCTATAGTTTAATGATGGAAGATAGGCATTGGTTTCCCAAACCTTTTTATGCTACAACAAAACCACACACCAAGCCCTGCCCGAGGGTGCTGTATAATCATCAGAGCCCTTTCAGAGTATGTCAGGACAATGCGCCCTAGTGCTGAAAGATGGTGGTTACATGAGCAACAGAATGCTAGTTAGCAAGGCAATGAGGAGCTGAGGTCCGCATTAACCATGGTCAGTGCACCTAATCACGAATCACAGCTGTGCCACCCTTAGCAGATGAACAATCTCTTACAGATAAGATAAATTTTATCTGGGATCAGTTTAGTCTCTTAAATGATGTATGAAACCAATTTAAGAAAGGCTGAGTTATTAGAAATAGTATGGCTTTTATTCTTTATTTGTCAGTTTCATCATTCCCTCCTTGCTGACTATTCAGATACATGTAAAGGAAACAGCCAATGGTTTGGCACATAGTTGGCACACAATGAATGGCAGAGATCCTTGTTTGTGTTAGTATTTTGATTATTTTTCTTACCACAATAACATGACCTCAACCATGATCAATCTGTCTTTATGCTTCCAGTAGAGATCTTGATTCATAGCTCTCCCTAATATTCATCCATTTCATATTGTTTTATATTATACTTAACATGAATTGATTTTGAGTCCTTTTCTATAGAAGTATAACTTGTTTGAGACACTTACAAGCAGACATTCAATTACATTCAGAGGGAAAATTTATAACAGTTCAGGAGAGGAATTTAACTGTCATGTATTCCACCAGCAGGTAATGTCAGCATTTTCTTATAGTTAAATGGCTTCATCAAGGTACTCTATTGCTTTAATTCTAGGATGCCATCAATTTTAGGGCACACTATCAGTTGAGTCTCAATTCTTTTACCCTCTTGAGGAAAACACTCCATTTAAGGTATGGATTAATTATAAATGATATCCTGGTTTAGAAACATTCTAAGATAAACTGCATTTTTTAAAAGTTGAAATTGATAGTAATTTGTGAGCATGAAGTAAGTGCACAAAATCTTACGTGCTTTATGGTCTTTAATGTTGACTTAAAATTATAATATCAAAAGAGAAAAATTAACAGAGCCTAATTACTCTCAATTTATTAAGGACAGCTTTCATTTTCAGTCACTCTCCAGTTTTCTCAGGTTTCTTACTTAGCCGTATAATGTCAGGCAGGATACTAACCAGTTTAGGCTTTATCCTCATATCTTTGCAAACATAAGTTCCATAACAAAATTTTCCCTAGAGGTTACTTCCAGTATTACAGCATCTAAGTGATTCATTATAAGCACTGAAAAGGGTCACATGTATTATTTTATTCATTTAAATGAAAAGAAATAAAAAAATTCTTTATTTAAAAAGAAAAATAATGGCTGGGCTTGGTCACTCAAGCCTGTAATCCCAGCACTTTGGGAGGCTGAGGCTGGAGGATTGCTTGAACCCAGGGGTTTCAGACCAACTTGGGTAACATAACAAGACCCATACACCACCCCCCAGCCCCACCGCCCCGTCTCTACAAATAATAATAATAATAATAATAATAATTAGCCAGGTGTGGTGGCACATGCCTGTGGTTCCAGCTACTCAGGAGGCTGAGGCGGGAGGACAGCTTGAGACAGGAGGATGAGGCTGTAGTGAGCAGTGATTGCACCACTGCACTCCAGCCTGGGAGACAGAGCAAGTCCCTGGCTAAAAAAAAAAAAAAAAAAAGGTCTTCTGGTTGTTTGTTTTAGAAGAGTAATAATGAAGACTCACAAATGATCACAGCCTAGGAGGCCCTACAAAATGGCTGCAATTATTCTGCTGATGTTGGACAAGCTATTTTTTAGGATCAATTAGTTAATTGTGTGTTGCTTTAATTACTTACACTCTTTTTAAAGCTTTCTTTGTGTCACAGCTGAGCTCAGGAGAAAAAGTAAAGCTTGCAGAGCAATTCTTTAAACGTGGATGTAAAATATACTAATGGATTTACTTGCTAGTTGGCACAGTGTTTAAATAGGGTCCTGCTCACGCTTGAGAAAAAATATTTTATCAGCACCTGACTCCAAAGAGTCAAGAATATGGAGAAACTCACATTTCTCTCATGATGGGTAATTTTTGGGTATGCAAATCTCCCTGTAGCAGTCATTCAGTATGGATCACATATTGCAACTTTAAATTTTTTTTTTTTTTGAGACGGAGTCTCACTCTTGCCCAGGCTGGAGTGCAGTGGCGCAATCTCGGCTCACTGCAAGCTCCGCCCCCCGAGTTCACGCCATTCTCCTGCCTCTGCCTCCTGAGTAGCCGGGACTATAGGCGCCCGCCACCACGCCCGGCTAATTTTTTGTATTTTTAGTAGAGACGGGGTTTCACTATGTTAGCCAGGATGGTCTCGATTTCCTGACCTCGTGATCCGCCCACTTCGGCCTCCCAAAGTGCTGGGATTACAGGCATGAGCCACAGCGCCCGGCCTAAAATTTATTTTTAAACTACAAGAAGGGAATGGCAAAGTATTACATGTTTCTTAACATCCACCTAGTCAATTAGCAAAGCAAGTCAATCTTTTAAGCTTTTCATTGTGTAAAGGGGGAGGTTTTATGCACGGCAATTTGAATGGCTATGCCTAGAACATGTGGAAGCACAGAGAAATTTCAAAGATTATGAACAATAGAATGGCACTAAAGACACTTTTACAAATGTTACTTTATCAAGTGGGTTTTGTTTTCTTGTTTTTCAAGAAAAAGTCTTCCTTACTTTAAATGTTTTTTTCCCATAATTCTCTCTGTTTACTATTGATAAGAATTTAATTTAAGCACCAATGGGCAATTATGCTTTTCTCCTCAATTGATTATCCAAAATGTTCAATGAAAAATGTTTGCCTGTGGCTCCTCTCACACTTTTGTTTATAACTATGACTCCTGCCACTTCCATACACCCTACTAGTCTCTGCATAAAAATGAGGTTTATTGAGCATTGGCCATCACTTAATACAGGTACTTGATGAATGTGTGAAAAATAATGGATGAAAGAATAAATAAATGAGTAAAGGAGTCAACCCCTATCTTAACTCAGCCACAAGTAATAAACAATCTCCGGTTCTAATGGTCTCAGTGAAAATCTATACAAGGTCTCCTAACTTCGAATTAGTTTCTTAAATTATTATTCATCCATAGGTGTGGTCATACCTTGTGGCCATGTTCCTGAGATAGGGCAATTGGAATATGAGTGGAAGTGGCATAGTCTTTTTCCAAATCTAGCTCATGAGACCATCCCACACTACCCCCATGCGCTTTGCCTTCCCTTCTCTGCAGGTTGATTATCAACGCACAAACTGGCATTGGAGCTCATGCATTAAAGATGGTGGAACATCAGTCAGCCCAGGTTCCTGAATGATAGCATGACACAGCGACCCCTGCTGCAATTTTGGCCTACGGAAACAAGGAATAAACAGCTGTCATGTTAAGACACTGTGATTTCAAGGTTTATTTGTTAGAGCAACCATTTTTTTCTTTTAACACATGTCCTCTGCTTTCACTAAGTTCCCTCTCACCAAAGGGTTTTACTCCTAGTGTTCTAATGATGTCCTGTGAATCCAGACCCATGGGTTAGATCTCAGCTCAAGTGTGGCTTCTCAAAGGGAAACTTCTCTCCCTCCCTAATGAAGTCATTTCTCCTCTATGTTCTCCTGGGAATCATATGACCCTACTCTTTAGCACTTGTCCAGGAAATCTTCATTGCCGCAAATGTTCTTTCCCTCAAGGTCATTGACGGGGTACAGACGCCAGTCACTTCAGGAGCTGTGGGCATCACCCAGGAGGCCAGGGCAGCAGTGCAGGTGAGCACTTATGAAATGCTCCTTAGAACACCCACAGATAACTGAAGGAGGTGACTGCCAATGCAATTCAATTGGGAATAAATGTGTATTCAAATATTAATACAGATAAAGTCTCATTTATGTCAGCAGGCTTCTAAAGTTTTGGAAAGTTCATGTGACCTAGGTTTGCTGAATAAAAGACTTACTGACAATATAGTCATCTATTAAGGAGCTAGGAAAAATTTTACAAAATGTCTCAGCACTGATGTTCATTTGTGAGCCCAGGTAGCTCAGATGCACTGTGCATTAATTTTAACTGCATGTGTGTTTTATGCCATTGGATCTTCAAAAGGCTCTTATTGATTGGACGTGTAGCAGAAAACAGAGGCATTGATAAAAATGGAAACATTCAGTGCCATTCAAGAAATCAAAGAAAGGAACCAATAACAAAGTTATATTTTTATTTTGTTATTTAATTTTACTTTGCTTTTTTGTCTTGAGGGTGATAGTTATTCACCATCTAAAAGAAAACTGCCTTCGCTTTGATTCCAACTAGAAGGCCTGGTTGCAATGACTCATTAAGAATGTTGCAACTTCTTTCCGCCCAAGTAGACTCTCATTTCTCCTCTTTGCTGAACCCTGAGGCTACTCATGAGAGTTACATGAGTAACCCAGCAACACCCAGCTGGCTGGTTTTTACTTTTTGCCGAGTAAGCATCATTCCTGCAAGGAAGCAGTCAGCGACCAGATTTGGGCAACTCAAGTTTCCTGGCTTCTCTTTTTGTTTTTCATATTTTGTTCTCTAGATCTCTTCCTGCTCATTTCTTACAACAAAAATTTTGCTCTGGAGGCATGGACTTCTTAAAGAATTTTAGAGTATTTTAATGATTAAAGTAAGAATCTTCAATTAGTGAAGCAAAAGTTATCATTAGTCCACAAGCGATTTTAGCATTCTAGCTTATTATCACTTAACGATTTCAATGTTTCCTTCCTGGGATGGTGATCATGGCATGTTTCATTTTAATAGAACACATGTTTTCTGTTCATAGTGCTGATTTAAATTTGTCCTTCCTTAATTAAGTCATTCTATCTAATCAGCTTTGGCATATTTTCTCATAGTAAGTATTTACCCTTTTGCCTTTTTGATGGAGTAGAAATATACCTTAGTCATTCAACTTGATAGGACACAACCTCTTTAACACAAAATGATACCACCCCAGGAAGAACCAGGGATTTTTATCATTTACTTTACACCATGCAGATGCCTCATCTTAGCAAGACTTTCTTGCCTTCGAGGATATCTTCAAATTTATCTGTGCAAGACTGGCTTCATGGGTGTGCAACCTGTATAACACACAGATCTCCGTGCCTAGAATGTTCTGACACTTGGTTTGCTGTTCTGATATTGCCATCAATAAATTCTTAACAATATTTGAATAAGGAAATTATATTTTCTCTTTACTCTAGGCCTTTTCTCTATGCAAATACCTATGCAAGGCAAAGATGTAGATTCAAATTTCATGCAATGCTCATTGTTCAGGGAAAATAGGTGTAGTCTTGTCTCTTCATTCAATTTAACATTGAGGTAGAAAATACAGCACATAAAACTTAAGTGTACACTCTGATGCATTTTACATGCACACACACACACAGTTGTAACCACCAATCATTTTAAGATACAGACATTATCAACTGATCATCTGTCTCCCTCATCCTTCTTCCCACTCGATCTCTGCACCTTCTATAAGTAAAATTATGCTGATATATCACCAAATTTTGAACTTAATGTAAATGGAATAATAAACAATATAGCTTTTTTGGCATTATATTTGTGAGATTTACCCAAGATCTAACAGAGATGTATTGTTTTTATAGCTGTATAATATTCCATTATATGAATATATCACAATTTATCCATTCTATTGCAGTAGGTGTCTGGGTTGTTTCCAATATTTGGTTATTGTGAATATTAACTATTGTGAACATTCTTGCACATATCTTTTGATAGATATATGCACTATTTTCTTTTGGGTATATAACTAGGAGTGGAATTGCTAGCTCAGAGTATGTACTTACGTTTAACTTTAGTAGACAGAAATCAGTAGTGACTTTTGAATGCATATTGTAACTTTTTGCCCAGCTGTATCCATGCCTTCATCATGTAAGATTTATTTTGTCTTCAGTACAGCACGTTGGATTGCTTCCAATAGCTCTTTTAAACATCACAACCATTTGGGATAGAAATTTTCTCTATTTTTACAGATTTTTTTCCATATTGAAATTTAGAGGACTTACGACCAAACCAAGATTTCAGAGTTAGTAAACAGTACATTGATTCTAGTTCTGATACTAGTTTAGTTTCCATAAATACAGCAAATCAGCTGTATTTATTGCAAATATGTATTAATGATTAGTCATAGAAAGAGAAAGTTTCAGCAGAGCTCCAATCCAAATTCCTGGTACATATTAAATGCTTAATTAATGCTTGATTCTATGAATATGTATTAAACTGTGACAATCCTACCAGTTAGAAACAACAAGAAAAAATACTCATAATAAATAATCTATGTTTTTTCTGAGCATTTTAAGTTATTATTTACAGTTCTAGGAATAGCTTAACTTTGGACTCAGTTAGAACTATCATCCCAAGAGCACAAGTATGCTTGAGTCTCAGTAATAAGTAAATAAAACCTAAATATATTGCCAAAATCTTAGAATGAGAAATCGCTTCTTTAACAACTTCATTTGAGGAGCAATGATATTCTTGAGACACATTTTTAAAAGAAGTGTTAACAAGGACATGTGAGCTTCTGTAGAGACCACTCTAGCCAATACACATACGCTGTACATATGAGTTATTTTCAGAAAATTCAGGTAAGGACCTGAAATCCAAATTACTGCATGTTGCAGACACTTGTCATTCCAAGAGTAAAAATGTACAATAACATTATTCTCCCTTCTAACAATTAGTCCAGGAGGACACACTTTCTAAACTCTCCATGGAGCCCTCCTTCAAATAATTAACACTGTTAGAAAGAAATTTTACCCCTGAGAGTTTTAACCTCTAGAGCCACTGCTAGCATTAGTGCTCCCTCTGTTTACAATTGATAATAAGAACACAGAGACATAACTTTATTGGGAGGGTAAAGGAAAATGGAATTTGGAAAATGATCAGGGTGATACGCAAATGTTCGTTTATTTGGGGTGACCATTGAGTGCTGTCTCACTGTGTTAGACATGATGTTTAGCACTTTATAGGCTTTTTGTTTTCTCCCATTTATTCCTCACAGCACATCTATGAGATAGGTGCTGTATTGTGCCCCAGAGGAAGGCAGTCTCCTGTATGCAAGTCTTTAGACCTCTTGCTTATCTGTAAAAGTAGGCCTTGGGTCTGGGATACTTCCTTCCCAAGAGATAAAGAGTCCTCATGAGCTGCACTGGACTTACCACCTTGTGTGGAATAACTTTCCCTGTTTTGTTCTGCTTGAGCCTGTACATCATGTGGCACCTGGCCAACCCCACTGTTATATCTGTCCTCTTCCAGGAGGGGATGAGGTGCTTCTGCTGCAGCACAGAAAGGGCACCTATAGGCCAATTGTTCTGCATCTGCATCTGGCTTTGGGGGACTGATGTGCAGTACTGACATGGATCTTATGCTGTCCTTTCTCTATGTGAGGAGTAAAGTACTGACATTGATCTGGCGCTGTCCTTTCTCTATGTGAGGAGTAAAAAGCTTCGTTCCTTTGGGTATATACCCAGTAATGGGATGGCTGGGTCAAATGGTATTTCTAGTTCTAGATCCCTGAGGAATCGCCACACTGTCTTCCACAATGGTTGAACTAGTTTACAGTCCCACCAACAGTGTAAAAGTATTCCTATTTCTCCACATCCTCTCCAGCACCTGTTGTTTCCTGACTTTTTAATGATCGCCATTCTAACTGGTGTGAGATGGTATCTCATTGTAGTTTTGATTTGCATTTCTCTGATGGCCAGCGATGATGAGCATTTTTTCATGTGTCTGTTGGCTGCATAAATGTCTCCTTTTGAGAAGTGTCTGTTCATATCCTTCCCCCACTTTTTGATGGGGTTGTTTGATTTTTTTCTTGTAAATTTGTTTAAGTTCTTTGTAGATTCTGGATATTAGCCCTTTGTCAGATGGATAGATTGTAAAAATTTTCTCCCATTCTGTAGGTTGCCTATTCACTCTGATGGTAGTTTCTTTTGCTGTGCAGAAGCTCTTTAATTTAATTAGATCCCATTTGTCAATTTTGGCTTTTGTTGCCATTGATTTTTGTGTTTTAGTCATGAAGTCCTTGCCCATGCCTATGTCCTGAATGGTATTGCCTAGGTTTTCTTCTAGGGTTTTTATGGTTTTAGGTCTAATATAAATCATGCTGCTATAAAGGCACATGCAATCGTATGTTTATTGTGGCACTATTCACAATAGCAAAGACTTGGAACCAACCCAAATGTCCATCAATGACAGAGTGGATTAAGAAAATGTGGCACATATACACCATGGAATACTATGCAGCCATAAAAAAGGATGAGTTCTTGTCCTTTGTAGGGACATGGATGAAGCTGGAAACCATCATTCTCAGCAAACTATCGCAGGGACAGAAAACCAAACACTGCATGTTCTCACTCATAGGTGGGAATTGAACAATGAGAACACCTGGACACAGGATGGGGAACATCACACACCGGGGCCTGTTGTGGGGTGGGGGAAGGGGGGAGGGAAAGCATTAGGAGATATACCTAATGTAAATGATGAGTTAATGGGTGCAGCACACCAACATGGCACATGTATACATATGTAACAAACCTGCACGTTGTGCACATGTACCCTAAAACTTAAAGTATAAAAAAAGACACCTGCATGCATATGTTTATCACAACACAATTCACAACATATATATATAACATATATGTATATATATACACATATATATGCATACATATATACACATATATACACACACATATATATACACACATAAATACATACATACATACATATGTGTAAATATATATACATACATCTACCATGGGATACTAATCAGCCAAAAAAAAGAATAAAATAATGTCTTTTGCAACAACTTGGATGGAACTGGAGGCTATAATCTTAAGTGAAATAACTCAGGAATGGAAAACCAATATTGCATGTTCTCACTAAGTGGGAGCTAAACTATGGGTAGGAAAAGGCATACAGAGTGGTATAATGGAAATGGGAGACTCAAAGAAGAGAGGGAGGGTGAGGGTGGTTAAGGGAAGAAAAATTATCTACTGGGTACAATGTAGGCTACTCTGGTGATGCATACATTAAAATTTCAGACTTCACCACAATACAATTCATGCATGTACCCAAAAACCACTTGTACCCCTAAAGCTACTGAAATTAAATATATATATATATATTTTTTGTTTTTTAAAAAAGCATCGTTCCATCCAGTGCCTGATTGTGTTGTGTTTTCCTTGGTGACTCCAATATTAAAATCGAATAGGCAGAAGTGATCAGATTTCTACTCCTGATATAGGCAAGAGATGCCACTTCTTCCACAGTCCCTACTTTGCAAAAGAGGAAACTGAGTCAAAGAGTGCTTAAGTGACTTGTCCAAGGTCACCCAGCGAATGAGGGGTTGAGATCCAATAGGCCAGATCTATTTTATTCAAAAAAATGGGCTTTAATCCACACTTTTCTCCCTATAAGCTTTTATTATGTAACTTACCATTCCAATAAAGAAGGCATGTGAAGGATTCAGATGAGACTGCAGATGCCTATGTATCAATGAGCTCATGAAGCTTTCTGTTTTAGCAGTATCTGTTATAGCCCAATATGCTTTAAATTGAGGCACTAGTGTGGCATAAAGCTAACTCAAATCTATTTATTGCTACAATCAAGAGGTTGACATGCTTTGAGAACATTCAAGTTCAAAGAACAGGAGGTGAAGTATAATAAAAGAGAAAGATACAGAAAAAAAGGACTGAAAATATGATTAAATGTCAGAGAATAATTCAGAAGTGGTGTTTGTAGAACTCCTAAGTGCTCACACATTTTCATTAATCATACCATTGCAGGACACTATGAATTGTGAGCATCTACTGCCCATTTATTATAGTCTTTTTAAAAAGAGTAAAGTACATTTTACTTGTATTAAGAATTAGGCAAATCAATTTTCTTGAAATAGAAACATCTTTTCTGTCACTCATTAGATGTCACATTCCAATGAATCTTTTCTGAGGTCAATAGTTCTCATTTCATCCCAGGTATTTTCTAAGTTATAAGATCTATTTCCTCATTATCCTTCACACTCAATAAATAACTACCTTTATAAAATGCCTAATGTGTGTGAAGTATCCTTGTACATGCTATTCACAACTATATCCCATCACCCACCATAATTTTATAAGGTAGGTAAAAATTTAAACTTCATTTTAGAAACATGATTTGGAGAAAAGGGAATGCCTATACACTACTGGTGGGAATGTAAATTAGTTCAGCCCCTGTGGAGAGCAGTTGGAGATTTCTCAAAGAATGAAGAGTTGAATTACCACTTGACCCAGTAGTCCCATTACTGACTGTATGCCCAAAGGAAAATAAGTAATTCTATCAAAAAGACACATGCACCCAAACATCCATCACAGCTGTCTGTAACGTTTGACTGGATAAAGAAAATGTGGGATGTATACACCATGGAATACTATGCAGCCACACAAAAGAACAAAATCATGTCATTTGCAGCAACATGGATGCAGCTGGAGGCTATTATTCTAAGTGAACTAATGCAGAAACAGAAAACCACATATCACATGTTCTCACCTATTAGTGGAAGCTGGACACTGGCTACACTTGGACATAAAGATGGAAACAATAGACACTGAGGAATACAAGAGGAGAGAGGTATGGAGCAGGGCGGGAGTTGAAAAGCTACCTTTTGGGTACAATGCTCACTTCTTGGGTAACAGGTTCAATTGTACTCCAAACCTCATCACTACACAATAGACCTTTGTAACAAACTTGCACATCTACCCCCAGAATCCAAAATAAAAGTAGAAAAAGAAGGAAAAAATACCTGATTCTTTTTAAGCAATTTGGACAAGGTCCCAGAGCAGTGACAATTCAGGGTCTGGTGCTCAGATCTGTCTCAGTCTAACCATTAACCATGATCTTTCCACTTGTTTACATGGCTTCTATCTTATTTCTTCATGCTCAATGGATCTCTATACCTCCAGTTATAAATCCCATAACGGGCAGGGTAGGTATCCTGCTGGCTGCGTCACTCAACAGAAAACAAAGAGGCAGAATCTACAAGGGCTACTAGGCCCACTCCTCACATTTGTGGGCCATAATAGGAATATATACAGAGGCTCTTGGTTCACACCCTGCTCTCCTCTATTGTCACCTCTAGTTCAGTCCTGCACTGTAAAGATCCTTGCATACATATCTATGTCCACCCCAGGCCGTAAGTTCAAGCTCAGTTCACATCCTCCACAAATAACGAATACTTGGCTACTCTCCTGAGCTGTAACTGTGCACACTTTTGTGCAATTCACCATTCAGAGTTGGACTCAGGAAAATGACTCATGCAGGTTCTGAAAAATTGGCTTGTGCCACTTGCATAACAGATTCTGGGATCCCGAGTACCCACAGTGTGGAATAGAAGGCTGTGTGTGGGCTCCGGGCAGGCAGGTCTCACCTTGGCCCTATGGGGAACTGCACAGCAGGAAGAGACTCAGAGTGAACCCCTCAAAGTCACAGTGCCCATGGATCTTCAAAAGGTGTGTATTGACTGGATGATTGGCAGAAAAAAGGGGCATTGCAACAAATGAGATCATTACAGGAATCAAAGAGCCAAAATCATAGTTTTTAAAATGATTTTTCCTTGGAGTTGCTAATTATTCATAATCTACAAGGCAACTTCAGCTTATTCTACTTTGATTCCAACTGAGAACAGCCAGGTTGCAATGCTTCATTAAGAATGTTGTGATTTCTTTTCTGACTGAGTAGACACACATCTCTAGCTTGCTGAACCTGCATGTTACCACTAGAGCTCTGCCTCTGAAAGGCAAGGAATTGCCCTGTTCTTGCCCCTGCTGGCTCTCACTCTGTGAGGAGCAGGCACTGTTCTGCAGGGATGCAAGGCAAGTAATCACACATCCTTCTAAGAACCTTATATCAGATACTATGCCCATGACACAACTTCCTATCTACGTCTTATGAATGTCTTAAAGAATTTTCATAAACTTGAATGATGCAAGTGATATGAGGTTAGTGGGAAGTCAGAGGTGGTGGACTCACTTACATTTGCTGATTAAATACATCTCAGTTTTCTGTTTTGGTAATAAAAATTATCTAAAATTCAACTCCCTGGAAGGGCTGCTTCTCTTTTTCCCCTTCTCCATCCCAGAATGGCTCCAGGTAGAGGAAAACACCTACTAGTGTTGTAGATGAAATGAGAAGGAAACTTGCATTATGCTCATTGCTGAGATGGTTTCCATTGCAAGGCATGGTTGTTCTAATTCTGGAATGTGCCCCAGTAGGTATTTGATGAGGGCTAGTGGGCAGGAATCCCTTTTGGCTGCTGCCTCTACTCACTTTGAATATACTTCTACTTTGTATTTCCTCCACTCTTCCTATTTTTTTTTAAGAGATCTCTCTCTTTAATGCATGTGCTTAGTTCAGTCCAATGAAAGGGGAAAGGATTGAATCTGATGACCTGGGTTCACTCCTAGCTTTACTATTTCCCAGCTATAGAATATTGGGAGTCCCTGGACTTCCTTGAGACTTAGTTTCTTTCTCTGAAATATAAGGGCATAATGTTTGTCCTTTATACAGCATAGATTTAAAGATCAAAAAGCTATAGTTTTTTGTAGGTCAAAGGGGCTCTGTAAATTGTAAAGTGCTTGCAGAATGGTGAAGTGGAAATACGGTGGGATTAACCTTTAGGTGACCCAGCCTTAAATCCAGGCTCTGCCAATGATTGGTTTTAGATTCCTAATATTTAGAATGACTAGATAACTTTGACTTTCCTTAGAGGTCTAATAATCCATGAAATTAAAATTTCAAGTATTCAAAAATAATTTAAATTCAACCTTTGAGTCAGGAAATGAAAACTGATCTCTTTAGATCTCAAGGTTTTAAATATGATAAAGTATACATAAGCAGAAGGAAACGTTGGAAATAGATGTTTCACTTGAAATGGGCAGCTTTCTTCAAAAGGGAGACATACAGGATCCCTCATCATTTAATTCATGTGTTCAATAAACATTTACTGAGCATCTACTAATAAGGATGTAGAAATGTTCCCGATATAGTTGGGAGATATAAAAATTAGTATGTTTGGGATCCTTTATATCAAGGGATTTACCATTCATTAATGGAAAGAAGCTCAAGAATAACTACAATAAGTGGGACTTTCAAAATTGCTACCAATGAGAGTTATTTTTAAAAGTTTCACTGGGAGGTAAGAAAAGAAGGAATATATTTGCTCTGTGGCAGACTTAACTGTGAATTTCTGGAAGTTTCAACAAAAAGCTGGTTCATCAAGAATGCAGGGAGGAATAAGAATATGACTGTGGAGTAAATACTGGGTCAAACCTCATTGTTCTACAATTTTCTGAGTGTAATTCCACAAATGTCCTACATTTCTTAGCAAACATCCATTTAATTCTTTTCTGAGAGCACGTTCTAAGTTTGGGCATGAATATGTCTGTGTTGACATGTATATATAGGACTTTGTCTGCATCTTTATATCTTTTTTGCTCTTTTATAAAAATTAATATAGAAAGTTCTGTTGTGATCCCAAGGTATTACATGACAGACGCTTCAGGAGGTGTCCGGTCTAGCTGGTGAGATAAAAACCAAGATGATAATTCTTTGTCGTATGCCAAATGCCATGCATACATGATCCCATTTATCTTTCACAACTGTGTAAGCCAGGCACTGTGACTAGACCCGTTCTCCAGATGAGGAGCCTAAGTCTTAGAAAGGCTAAATAACTTCTACTAAGAATGTAGCTTGTATGCGCTGAGTCTACACCTCAGGACTATATTTAACAAATACTTAAAACTTACCATGTGCTTTACAAATACTAACTCCTTTGTTATATCTCTCTAATTAGTCTATGAGTAGATGCAGTCTTATCTCCATTTTATAGTTGAAGAAATTAAGGAACAGAGACTCAGCAACTTGCCTGAGGTCACACGGTTAATAAGTGGTACACAGCTGGTGTTTGAAGCCAGGCGGTCTGTCTCTCAGTCCATGCTGCTAACCACTCTGTGGGCAGCTTCTCAAATCCCGCTAGATTGGGCTTCAAAGCCCTATGGTTAACCACTGTACAAATGGCCTCTTTGTGCTATCACCTGAACAGAAACAACTATAACATTGGTGACATCGAGAGAGCTGCTAATCCAACCGTCTGCATTCAGGTTCTGCCTCTGTGCTCAGCCAGCCTGCCTCTGTAAGGCAGTAACACACATTCTTTCTACCACTGACCTGCACTTTGGCATTTTCATCCTGTGGCTTTAATTAAATGTTAACATTCATTTGCCCTTTTCCATTGTGTTAAAGATAACCTTTGCTTCCTGTCGCGTCTAGATAAGCTTCACTCCATGACAGGTACCAAATAGGTTCATCTTGATATAAAGTAAAGAATGGAGGCTCTTTGATCCTCTCTGCTGACATATTTTAAAATGCCAGTATGAATATTTGTTTTGTACTTACTTCTTTTACGGAATGTCAGGATAATAAATTATTTCTGGATACTGCAATAGCTAAAAGGTTCAAGTCCAAATTAGTCATACTAAGTGGCTTTGACCCTTCCTGAGAGTCAAACAGACTTATCTCTGAGACGCTTTTGTTTCTAATAGTTGAAAATACATTATGGAGAGAGGTGCTGGTTAGGATTTAGAGGGTCACAATTTGCTGGTTTGGAGGAAGGTTATAAAGAGATTTTCTGGATCTTTACTCATACATTCACTCTATTGGATGGGTGATGGCTTCTTGCTAAAGTGAGAAGAGCCTTAGATTGAGAATCAGGCCTAGATTCCAGTCTTATTTTTGCCACTCATGTATTATGTGAGCTTGAACAAGTCTCTTATTTTCTCTGAACCCCAGTTGCTTTATTGTTTTAACAATTATATTTCATCGACAGTACATAATTGAAGGATGTTATCTGATTTGCTCATCAGAATAAACTGATGAGATGGAGATTTGTATTCACATTTTACAGAAGAGAAAACTGATCTTTAGAGAAGTTAAGCAATATTCCCAAGGTCATAACACAGCTAGTAAAGGAGGTGGAGCCAGAATTCAATTGTGGGGCTATCCAATTTGGAAATCCATGCTCTTAACCATTATAGCTACATTCATTGTTGGAGAGTTCTACATTTTTATGAGTGTAATCAGTGTCGCTTTAGAGATGCTGCATGTATCTCCTAAAAATGTTTTTGGCAGATGATCACTGTCTTTGATAGCCCATTGCAGTGATGTCATCTCTAATAGCATTTACTTTCCTAGCCTTGGAAAATCAGACATCCCCCTGGTTAGTCAGGGTGGTTATTGGCTGCATATATAAAATTCTCTTGAATTTTACAGAAAGAAGAGAATTCTCTGTGTTTCTGAATTTTGGTACTAGGAGAAATATTATATTTTTATAAGTTATAATGTATTAGAAAAAGGATATTTTAAAATGTAAGAGAAAACAAGAGTTAAAGATGAGCTTGGAAAAGGAGAAATGGCAGAAGAGATTCCTCTTTGAAATGCACCTTACAACAACTAAATATACACATAGAGTATCTATGATAATAAAACACTTCAAAATATTAGTAATATTTTATGTAGGTGATGGGATTATAGAATTTCTCATTTCTTTTTTCTTTTTAAGCTTTGCTAAATTTTCTATAATACATATGCATTGTTTGTGTGCTAAAAATAAGTGAAACACACACATACATACATGTCTGCAGCAAGCAAACAGTAAACCATCTAGCAGTCTTAGGTTAGCTAACATCCCAGACAGCAATTTGTTTATGGCACATATCTAGACTAGGCTAACTGCCCAGGTTGGTCACATCAAAAAACATATGTCCCTTTGTTAATATCTCTGATGTCATCCATTATTTCCAACCTAATTTCATATTAAATTATTAGTACAAGGCTTTCCTAAAGCAATACACCTCTTAAATGATTACATGACAGGAAGTCTTCAGACTAAGAGCCTATTTTAATCAGTTATTTCCACTTCTAAAAATTATATTTACTTTCTTTTTCATTTTCTTTTTTTTTTTCCCTCCCTTTTTTTTTTTTTTTTTTTGAGACATGGTCTGGATCTATTCCCCAGGCTGGAGTGCATTGGCATGAATTCAGCTCACTGCAACCTCCACCTCTGGGACTCAAGCCATCCTCCCATCTCAGCCTTCCAAATAGCTGGGACTATAGGTGTATGCCACCAGGCCCAGATAATTTTTGTATTTTTTGTAGATATGGGGTTGTGCCATGTTACCCAGGCTGGTCTTGGACTTGTGAGCTCAAGCGACCTGCCTGCCTCAGCCTCCCAAAGGGCCGGGATTACAGGTGTGTACCACTGCACCTGGCCTATATTTACTTTCTAGTCATTGAAATAGATCAGGTTTTTTAAATGCAATTAATGAAATGCATTCTCCTTTATTTATGCTAATTTTGTCCTCCATTCCATATGTCTAGACCCCTTGTACTAATTGTTGGCTATCCCATAGTTTCCTAATTGGCCTTACTCTGTCTCATGATTCACCAGCCATAGGCACAATGTCACCAGAGTACTCTTTCTAAGATACATCAGGTGGGTCAATGCAGTCTTTGAAAATGTATGGTATTTGCCCCAATACCTATAGATCCCCTCCAAAATAGCAGCCAAAATAGTCTCTTCATAACCTGGTCCTCTAAGTTTGGTATCAAATCACATTTCCTTGGTCTTCTAACATGCTTCAACCACTCCTGCCTTTCTGCCACATGGTCATGCTTTGCTCAGCCCCTGGCCTTCTGCTTTGATTCTTATTTTTTTCTGGTCATTGACAGTCTTTTTTCCCCTTCTGCTTATTTTCTTTCTAGTGGTATGTCTTCCTAAAGCCTTCTGCAATTACCGTGCCTATTGAAATTGCTCTTTTTCATCAGTCTTTAGTAATTTAACTCTTTGGTATTAGTCCATTTTCATACTGCTATGAAGAACTGCCCAAGATTAGGTAATTTATAAAGGAAAGAAGTTTAATGGACTCACAGTTCAGCATGGCTCAGGAGGTCTTAGGAAACTTACAATCATGGCAGAAAGCAAAGGGGTAGCAAGACACCTTCTGCACAAGGCAGCAGGAAGGAGAAGAGCAAACAGGGGAATGCCAGACACTTACAAAACCATCAGATCTCATGAGAACTCACTCTCTATAAAGAGAACAGCATGGAGGAAACCATCCCCATGATCCAATTACCTCCACCTGCTCCCATCCTTGACACTCAGGGATTATGAGGATTATGGAGATTACAATTCAAGATGAGATTTTGGGTGGGAACACAACCAAACCATATCATCTTTACTAAATATTTGTTGTTGTTTTTTAACTAACACATAATAATTATACATATTTATAGGATACATAGTGATGTTTCTATACATACAATGTATAGTGATCAGATCAGGGTAATTAACATATCCATCATCTTAAAACATTTATCATTCTTTTGTGTTGGGAACACTCAGTATCCTTCTAACTATTTGAAACTAAGATATCATTAACTATAGTCATCCTATAGTGCTATAAAACACTAGAACTTATTCCTCCTATCTAGCTGTAATTTTGTATCCTTTAGCAAATTTCCCCTTACCCCTCTTTCCCCCACACTCTTCCCAGTCTTTACAATCCTTTGTTCTACTTTTTATTCTGTGAGATTAACTTATTCATATATGAATGCGAACTTTCTGTTCCTGTTTTATTTCACTTAATATGATGCCCTTCAGTTCCATATTGACATTCTGTCATTTAGTAAGATTTTTTTTTATTATTCTCTAGGTCATATCTATCTCTAGCTATCTATCTATTTATCTATCTATCTATCATATCTGTATGCTGTGGCTCCCCAACATGGCTGTTAGTTATAGAAAGGTAGGAGTATAATCTGTATATTGTATTTTCTTTTTATCCCTATCAGTGTCTTGTACAGTGTTGAGAATATAGTAGGTACTTGATAAAATTTTGCTAAATCATATTTAGGTTTGTGATAACTCAGTTTAATCCTCCACCAAATAAATGAGATTTCATCATTAGTAAATCAAATTTTAAGTACAAAGACCACTTAATTTTTAAAAAGTTCAATAATTATTCATTTATTTTATCTGTTTTTGACTATAAACAGAGCATTGTTCATGCTCAAATGCTTAACTGGTTGAAAGAAGCTCTTCCTCTGACAACTTCCTGTCAAATGGTTATTTAAAACTTTCAAGTGTATTGCTCTAGGAGAATGACACCACGGTGATTTATCATGGGATGATGCCTAAACAATGGATGACAGAAGAGTTATTAACAGGAAGAAGCTATATCGCAGTGTCCTCAAAGACTCCTAAATAACAGGAAAGTTATCTTTACTCAACTAGCTGCCTGGTAAAGACTTGCCTCATTAACAATTGTTGCCTCTTTTATTTTACTGCCTTTATTTTTCTTTTACTATACTTTGCTGCTGTGGTTATTAAACTGCCAAAGCCAGTATGGAAGGAGGGGCTGTGTTTTGGAACCCAATGTTCTCATCTGCATTCTCCCTTAGCAAGATTTTCTATCATCAAATTAGCCTAGAGAAATAGCATGCTGATTAAAAATAAGCTTTAAGTTCCATTGAAAGCTAGATGTCTATTATTTGCCTAGATCTAGGCATAGAAAGGAAGACACTCTATATAAAATAATTACCAGTTACATTCTGATTTCCATTGTCCTTTTAAAGTCAAATTATTTAAAAAATCTTATAGCAGAAAAATGGCTTGAAGTAGGTTTTATCTAATAACTTAGGTGGATAAACAAAAAAAATCAATTTGATCATTATTGCCCAATATTGCATCTTATGTGCAGAACTTTATATTACTATAAAAATTTATTTTAGTATTCCTTCCAAGTATCCACCAAAAGATTTATACTTTTCCCTCCTTCCACCTTCAGCCCAAGAAAACAGATCCTATTTTCTCAAATCATTTCTTAATGTTTGTTAATGAATAATTAAACTGAATTTCAAATATTTAAAGGCCTAAAGAGACCTCGTGAGAGTTATGGACAGAAACCACCATATGTAAAATGCAAAAATAAAATAAAATTTATCAATGGAGAATGATCAACATTGAAACTGATGACGCCTGGTTACATATTTTTTAGAGTTTTTAGAAATTAATTAAATTTTATACTTGAAAAATAAGGATTTGTAAGCAATAGTGAAGTTTAGCTCTAGGTTTAGAATCAGAGAAACTGAATTTGACTTCTAGTGACATAATCTCTTACCATGTGATAGGTTGGTCATGTGATATCTTTTTCTGATTCTTAGGGATAATGTCATTCTTACTTTTTTTACCAGCTGATCTTTCAGAATAAGACTGTGAAAGTCGTTTGTAGTCATAAGGTGCTCTAGAAATGTAAATTGTTATTTCTCCCATATCTATTGCTATATAAACTGTGCATTTTGAAGTTTTATGTATATGGAATAATTCTACCTTATGAGAGGGGTTCCCAACCCCCTGGGCCACAGACCTGTGCCAGTGTGTGTCCTGTTACGAACTGGGATGCACAGCAGGAGGTGAGTGAGCATTACTGCCTGAGCTCTCTACCTCCTGTTGAATCGGCGGTGGCATTAGAGTCTCATAAAAGTGCAGACCCTATTGTGAGCTGCGTATGTGAGGGATCCAGGTTGCATGCTCCTTATGAGAATGCCTGATGATTGATGATCTCTGAAGTGGAACAGTTTCATTCCAAAACCATCCCTCCACCTTCGCCTAGGTGGAAAAATTGTCTTCCAGGAAACCGATCAGTTCCTGGTGCCAGAAAGATTGGGGACTGCTGCCCTATGACATCTAAGATAGCAAAGCAGTTTAGAAAGAAAACATAATAGTTTATGCTGGGCACTAGCTATATGCTAGGCATTGTGCAGGCAGTATTTAATTTCATCTTCAAAATAACCCTCTGAGTTAGGGACACATTCATATCCGGTCTACAGATGAAGAAATATAAGCCCAAAGAGATTAAAAACTTGCCCAAATCAGGGCATAAATAGTAGAGGTTAAAATATATAGGTCAAATATATAGGTTATAAAAATATATAGGTTATATATATATTTTATAACCTATATATAGGTTATATATATTTTATAACCTATATATATAGGTTATATATATTTTATAACCTATATATAGGTTATATATATTTTATAACCTATATATATAGGTTATATATATTTATAACCTATATATATAAAACATATATAGGTTAAAAAATAGTAGAGGTTAAAAATATAAGCCCAAAGAGGTTAAAAACTTGCCCAAATCAGGGCATAAATAGTAGAGTCAGCGTCAGCTGGATCCTAGATTTTCTCCAAATGCTGTCCCCTTCCCCACCATATTGCATTGGAGATCTTTTCTTCCACCACAGGATTTATAAAAGCAAAAGTCCATTTCAGGGAGGAGCCAACCCCCTTGATAAAGACATGAGGGGGACCTGCCCATCAACAAAGAAGGTGCCAGATGCTTCCCTCTCAGATGGCCGTGGCAGCATGCCTGTTCCATAAATTGCCTCAGTGAGGCTTCTGCTACTACATCCCTTTATTAAGGCCTTTCTGTGATTATTCTGCCTCTTTCTTTCCAGTCTCTCGGATAAAAGAGCAAATGAGCAGAAGAAAAATGCAGTCTAAAGGCTGAGTTAGAAAGAAACTGCACTATAGGAATCAGGGAAAGTAACTAATATTTTCTAAGTCACTGTCATGTCTCTGCTTCTAAGTTGTCTTAATCCATTCTTAACAATTTCCTAGAGCTGTATTATTATTACCACTTTTCACAGAACACATTTGCACTCAAAAAGATTAGGTAATTTCTCTCGGAACCTGGTTTGATTCCAATTGTTTCCAAAGTCTCCCTTTGTGTTATTACCATAGAATGCAAAACAAGGAATGAGGTGCAGCATAAGTTATTCATTATCAGGAAGGCTTCGTCAGTCCCAAAAGGGTAAAAAATTGTTTCATGGTTGTCTTCATCTGTTTGGGTTGCTACAATGAATATCATAAACTGGGTAGCTTCTAAACAACAGGAATATATTTCTCAGAGTACTAGAAGCTAGGAAGTCCAAGATGAAGGCACTGGCAGATATGGCATCTGCTGAGGGCCCGTTTCCTCACAAGACAGCACCTTCTTGCCATATCCTCACATAGTCGAAGGGCTGAGGGTCTCTTTAAGGAGGACTGTTTTATAAAGTCACTAATCCCATTCATGAGGACTCCACCCTCATGACCTAATCATCTCCCAAAGTCTCCACTTCTTAATACCATTACAGTGGGTTACGATTTCAAAATATACATTTTGGGGAAACACATTCAGACCACTGCAATATCTAAAAATCTTTCTCTTGCTATGTGTAAGGCATAGATATGCATATAGCACATAAACAAATATACAGTATATACGGGGTATTAAAATTTCATTAGAGAGGTGATTAGGAGAAAACATTTGAAGAAGCTTTTTAGGAGGACAAGGATGAAAAAAGGCTAAGAAACACAGGTGTAAGGAAAGAAATAATAACTAAAGTGAGCTAAACTTGCAGGGATTTCGGCTCTCATCAAAGTCCGGCAGGTGCATGCTCTTTCTCCACTGTGTCAACCATGGGAGATATCATTGCATATTGTAGAGCACATGAGGCAAAGTTAGGGGCACTTCTCAAAACCTGGTGAAATTCCATCCAATCCAATCAAAGTCCAGAAGAATAGCACTATTTCTTTCTTTCTTTCATTCTTTATTTATTTTTATTTTATTTATTTATTTATTTTTTGAGACGGAGTCTTGCTCTGTCGCCCAGCCTGGAGTGCAGTAGTGTGATCTTGGCTCACTGCAACCTCTGCCTGCCAGGTTCAAGTGGTTCTCCTGCCTCAGCCTCCCGAGTAGCTGGGATTACAGATGCACACCACCACGCCCAGCTAATTTTTGTATTTTTAATAGAAATGCGGTTTCACCATGTTGGTCAGGCTGGTGTCGAACTCCTGACCTCAGGTGATCCACCTGCCTTGCCCTCCCAAAGTGCTGCGATTACAGGCGTGAGCCACCATGCCTGGCTGAAAGCACTACTTCTAAACTGTTAAACTCTTGGAATCAAGCAATCCTCCAGCCTCAGCCTCCCAAAATGTTGGGATTACAGGTGTAAGCCACCACACTCAGCCCAAGTTATTTTCAGTTAAAGAAACACAGAGAAATGGTTTGGCCCATGTATGGGGAAACCAAGTCTTTGCTGTGCTCCTCTCTCCACACACAACATTCTACCATCACGTCACACCCTGCCTTTTGTTCTTTCATCCACCTCCCAGGATAGAGTCAGCCCTAGATTCACACCTCAAAAAATCCTTGACTTCACCTCACATTCTTCTTTTGCCTCTTGGAATGTCCCGTGTCTGCACAGAGTGTCGTACAGCCCAGACACTGCATTTACAAAGACCTGGATTTGAATTCTGACTCTGCAATGAATGATTGGGTGCAATTGATATATCCTCTTCTTATGCCTCAGTTTTTCCTTATGTAAAATGGGACTGCTGATGTCTACCTTATGAGACAGTCATGAAGACAGAACATGGAAGCCATTTAGCACTGTGTCTTGTCAGTAGTAAGTATTTATTTGATGTTAATATACCAGGAATTTTGACAACTAAGTTATTCTCTTCTTAGATCTGGAACAATGTGTATGTGTATTACATATCAAACAATACACATGTGTGAGCCATGAAAAATCATAACTCAGATGGCATCTCCTTCAGGAAAGCCACATCCATATCCCTGTCTCTATCTACCTCTGAGCTGGCATACCTTTCTTTTGTTGTGTTCTTTAAACTATGTTATAAATGATCAATTTACATTCTGTCTCTTTCATTAGGCTGACTTCCTCGTCGAAAAGAATTCTGCCTTATGCAATTTCCTATTTTTACTACCTAAAATAAAGGTTTTTCATAACTTACTGTTAAATTATGAATGTTGGTGATATGTTTCCACTAGTTTGATTACGTGTGTTGCATGGATGTAGCCTATATTTTCATCTTTGTCAGAAAGAATTTTATCCCTGTATCTTAAAGCTGGGACAAAAAGTCTTACCATTGAATACAATCTTATTTCTGTTGATGTAAAACTTGACTATATATGTTAAACCTCTTAATATAGAGAGAGGTATATATGAAATTCATCTTAAACCATAAAAACCTACACACTTTACACTTCTTTCTTATTTCATGATGTTTTCTCATTTATTATCAGTCTGTTTCACATACCATGCATAATTCCAGGGAGAGACATGCAGGAGGTAATTTCTTTCTATCCTTTCTTGGGCTTCACAGCTAATTTTAGCAAATGCATTTGGCAGACTTTTTGTAGAGGTTCATAGTATTTATTTTGCAATTTTTCATTATGAGTTTCAAGAGCACAAAACCCAAATATCAGGGAGAAGAATGCATACTGATATCAGACATGCAGTGTTCACTAGTAGCCCTTATCTACTGAATCGTAACAGCATTTAATCTTATAGGTACATATTGACAACCAATTTATCTAATTACTCACATTCACAAATTAATTGGAGTGATAACAGGATATAGTATCCTCACTCTGACATGTTTTTGGAGGTCTTCAGGGAGACTTATTTCTTGAAACAACTGAACGCTTGAAGTCGTTTAAAAGGATCTGATTCATAAGCAGGGCTTAGAACGTATCTTCATTCCCTCGCTGTCCTTTTTTTTTTCAATTAATGAAGATACTTCAATTAGAAAGTCGTACAGCTTTGTTGGAATGCTAATGTGAACCTTTTCATGGTTAAGCTCAATAGCCAATGTTACAATCTACACTTCTTTAAGATTTAACTAAAAGACATATTCATTGATTCAAGCAAATGTGTGTTCTTTTCCTAGTAACACTTTCTTCTCCTTTATCCTTTGAAACTCCATGCAAACATCACTTTCTCAGAAGCCTTTCTGGACTCCTTCCATATGTGATGAGGTTGGAAGCTTCTTCTCTGTGTTCACCTGGAACTCTGTGCATGCTGGGAACATTATACCATTTCACTGTGATCTTTTATCTCTTCTGTTGTTAAGCAACAGATCAAGGACTGTTGCCTGGCACATCTTACAGGACAGGTACTAGGTCAGGGAAAAGGGATAAAAATCAGAAAAAAAGGGGACCTTTCCTTGAGGAATCACATTTTACTAGGAAATACATAAAAGTAAACTAGCAATTAAAATTAAAGGTTAAAGTCTATGACCAAGATATTCTTTGTTGTTGTTGTTGTTGTTTGTTTGTTTGTTTGTTTTGAGACAGGGTCTTGCTTTGTCCCCCAGACTGGAGTGTAGTGGATCCATCATGGCCTACTGCAGCCTTAACCTCCTAGTCCAAGCCATCCTCCTACTTCAGCCTCCCAAGTAGCTGGGACCACAGGCATGTGCTACCACACTCACTATTGCCTTTTTAGAGATGGGGTCTTGCTATGTTTTCCAGGCTGGTCTTGAACTCCAGGAATCAAGCAATCCTCCAGCCTCAGCCTCCCAAAGTGTTGGGATTACAGGCATGAGCCACCATGCCCAGCTCAAGATATTTTCACAGCTCAATGAATGCAAAGGGCGGTTGAGAAATGACTTCGCGTTGGTGCGGGTTTTTACAAGGATCAGGTTTTTGGGCTATTAGTTTGTTTGCTATGAGAGATAACTCCATGGATATGTCCGATGTGCTATTATTAAATTACATATTTAAAAAGATAGCTTAATAGCAAGCACCTGAGCAGCTAATACCTTTATATTCTAATGTGTCCTCACTGTGTACATGGCCATTTGCTTTCACTATATGTAATTTTTAAAATGTAGTTTAATTCAATATTTCCTAAACACTAACTATAAGTGTGTTAATTGCTGTGAATGACATGAGGCTGAGTAAATTTGTCATCTTGGGAACTTATTTTGAGCTAGACCCTGTCTACATAATAGGCACTATACTAGTATTTGTCCTAGGCCAGATTATTTAATTCTTGTGAACACACTGGGAGGAAGATATTATCATTTCTATTTCAGAGATTAGAAAATTGATAATCAGAATAGTTAGGTAACTTGTTCAATGTCACACAGCTGAGAAAGGGGTAGAACCAGAAACAGGATCCTTTCACCCAAGCTTCACTTCTTGTTAAACTAGTATATGGTTTCCCAAAGGAATCACCATGCTATCTAGTGGTGGAAGATAAGACATGTACCCAAGTGGCCCTGTTATAAGAAGACTGTCCTAAACCCTGAATAAAACAAAAACATTGACATTTAAGATAGAAAAATCCATAAAGACTTCATGAAGAAGGCTTCATGCAAGAAAGTGGCAAAGATTTCCCAAAGACATAGTAAAAGGGAGATAGGAACATCTAACATAATCTATAGTATCTATACTTGTGACAAGCTTCATACTGAAAAATAAGTAATAATTACTGTACTCTGAATACCTATCATGATTTCAATTATAATCAGTGTTCACTGAATGACTACTGTGCATCTGGTAGTGAATGAAGCTGCATTACCTTATCTACTTTTCATTACGAGCTATGAAGTAGATGTTATTGTATCTCACTCAATATATGAGGAAACTGAGGTAAAGGATTTAAGTAACTTGCCCTTAAATAAACTGCAGAGCTAGCATTCAAAACACTGTATTACTTGACCTGCTGTTAATATTTACAAAGTGCTTATCTCTGTGTCAGTCCCATAATAAGTGCTCAATAATAAGAGTTGCTACCATTTATTGCACATTATTACCAAAGGCATGAAAGCAAGACTATGTACAACAATCTCAAAGAAGTCTACATGGTCCTTTTTGGTGAGGGATTGGTGTTTGGAGGTGACATGTGGGCAAAGGCAAGTTGGGAGCACAAAAGAAGAATTTTCAAGGTCAGAAAGCATTTGACCTTGATTTGAGAAACAATTATCAAACAACAATGGTGTTATAGCAGGCCAGTAACCTGTAGAACCCAACTTATAAAGTGCGTATTTAAAATGCACATTTGGAAGTGAGAGATGATTGACCTAGACTTGGAAAGTGATTGAACATGAGCTGCAAGGGGGAAGGAAGATTAAAAGATGAGTTTTGGAGAATTGAGCTTAGGTAGATGAGTGGGATATGGTGGTGGATTAAATTAAATACAGGGCAAAGAGCAATAAAATTGGCCTTGGGTTGGGGCTGGGTCAAAGTCATGGAAGGAATTAACAGAAGGAAAATGACAACCCTGTTTGGGGAAACTTTGACTTACAGGAGCCAATGTGGTGTACATCTAATGATGTTCAGCAGGTTGTTAAAAATATGTGTGACTTAGTATAGCCCATGAGAGAAAAGGACAGAGTTAATTATATAGATTTTGAAATGATACAGAACTGTGCAATATTGCTCACTAAATTATTACTCATTGTGTCCAAAGTAGCTTTTGGTCACCATCCCTCTGTATAGCATTTTTTTTTTTTTAGATGGAGTTTCCCTCTTGTTGCCCAGGCTGGAGTGCAATGGTAGGATCTCGGCTCCCCGCAACCTCCGCCTCCTGGGTTCAAGTGATTCTTCTGCCTCAGTCTCCCAAGTAGCTGGGATTACAGGCACCCACCACCATGCCTGGCTAATTTTGTATTTTTAGTAGAGACAGAGTTTCACCATGTTGGCCAGGCTGGTCTTGAACTCCTGACCTCAGGTGATCCGCCTGCCTCGGCCTTCCAAAGTGCTGGGATTACAGACACGAGCCACTGCACCCAGCCTCTATAGTTTTATTTATTTATATTTGGTGTGCTTTCCAGTACCTGAAATTATGTACACCATATACATTTATCTTTATTTTTATTATCAGTATTCTTCATTTCATTATTATAAGGAATTTGTTTGACATTTTCATCACTGTATTTATAGATTCTAGATAAAACTTGGCAAATAGAAGGCATTCAATGCATACGTTTCATATGAATGAATGAGTGTATAAATCAATGGGTCTCGGTTTTTATATCCCTAATGTAAAACATACATTCTTTATCACTAATAGGCCATTGATACTCCTAAGACCATGAGGAAATCTATGAACTATCTTCTCAGAAAAAGGCACACACACTGCAATTTCTCATATATGTACAAAGGATTCACAGACATCTCCAGGCCCATAGATTCATCTAGAATTTGAGATGCAAAGCTGTGGGCTCGTCCAGCATTTCTTTCACTGTGAACCTTGAGGGAAACCTAAACTTAGGGATTTGGATATTTTTTTATAACTGATTTCCAAATATCTTAGTAAAAGTAGTGTGATACATATATGTGGGAGCATTAATTCTGGTTTCTACCCTAAAGCATGTGGGTGTTTGAAATACCCAAATTGGGAGTTCAAATTCCAGAGATGGCTATTGCAAATCTTGACAATATTTTTAGGACTTCTAGAAATATTATAAATTGGTAAATTTAATCAATTTATAATATTGATAAATTTAGTTATCAATTGATAAAATTCATTGGTTTTAAAAACTGTGGTTGGCTTAAATGACCACAAAAGCAACAAACGTTGCTTTTGTGAACAAAATATGCAACCCAGCAAACCCAGCAGCCTGGCGTTCTGGAAACAACTCTGTGGCTGGGGTTCTGATGGGTCCACGTATGGAAGATCTCTGAAATTTAGCTATGTGAAAGTTAAGCTGACCCTGCTGTTAGAACATGTTGTGTCCACCATAGGGATAAACCTTTCCTGCAAGGTGCTCGTCAGAAACTTAAATGACAGAGATTGGAGACCCCACTGATGTCACAGAAAGAATGGCTTGATATGCACATATTTGTTTGGGTGTGTGTGTTTGCCAAATAATGGGTGGAATTATTGGGTCTGATATTTCCTTTCATTGTAACATAAAGAGAAGAAAACTTGGTTAATTATATGAAGTTTTGAATGATCCAGGTTTCATGTCATATAAAGCCCAAGAGCAAAGTAAGAGGTCAAATAGCCTTCACCATTCACTAGTAGTTAAAGCTTACCAATTCTTGCCAATTATACATTCCCAAATTAACCTACATTCATTTGCAACTGGTTGAGAGAAGAAAGGGGACATGATTAAATTGTAAGGCGACCTCAGAGAAATGGGAGGAGAGATAGAAAAGTGCCACAACATGGAAAAAACAGCAGGAAGGTTTCAAGTGGGAAGGTGTTTGGTGGAGTTGACAAATTCTTCATACTTTGAAACGTATGAGCACTAAGGGGAAAACTTTAGTTTTAAAATAAGAGATAAAATTGATCCCTTTTAAGAAAAAAAAAAATCAATAGAATGGCAGTGGAGTGGAAATTTTCAGAAAAAGAAATGATTAAAAACTTACTGAGTTCTTCTTCTCTATAAAATACCATGTCATGTTTTGTTAGGAAAACACAATGTGTAAGACAGATTTTCTGAATTTTAACAATATTTGAATTGGGGATTTCTTCAACTGCAAACGGAGATGTTATAAAAAATAGTGTCCAAGAATAATGAGACACAAAGAAGTTATTAATTATTTGTTTGGTTGCTCTTTCACTTATTCTGTTCCAATTTATTTATTTTATCCAGTTTATTCAATCTCCTTTTGGTAGAGTAGTACCAGGTTCTCCCTTTAGGTAGGTGCTTATACTCCATTTTCACTATGTGGCTAATATAGTGACTATGTGACTATGTGATACATACCACCAACTCTAACCATGGGCACAAATTGGGTTGAGACAATTGATATAATGCTTCACTGATAATAATTGATTAAGGGATGAGCCTATGGCTAAATTCAGGGCAATAAGAATGAGGTTCAGGAATTCTGTCAGATGCCTAAGGAATAGAAGTTCTCACACACCGGGGCCTGTTGTGGGGTCAGGGGAAAGGGGAGGGATAGCATTAGGAGATATACCTAATGTAAATGACGAGTTAATGGGTGCAGCACACCAACATGGCACATGTATACATACGTAACAAACCTGCACGTTGTGCAAATGTACCCTAAAGCTTAAAGTATAATAAAAAATAAAAAATAATAATAAAAAAGAAGTTCTCTTTTTTACAGTTGAAGGAGGAATTTAGGTTCAAAACTAAACCTTTTTTGTGCTACTTGAGGCTGAGCCTAGAATTTCCAGAGGTTCTCAGTCTGAAACACAGAATCAAAGAAGAGGGGAAACAGGAATTAGGTGACATTATTTTAGCTGCTGAATTAAGCTTCACCTGAAGCTTCACCTAAAGTTTCTCAAAGTTTAGAAATGTCTTTAAACTTTTCAGTTGTGTGAGTTAATATATTCTCACTGTTACTGAAACCAGTTTGATTTGAATTTTCTTAAACTTGACATTAAAAAAAAAGTCCTAATGGAGAAATGTCTTTCAGAGATTCTGGAAAAGCCAAGGTAGTGATGAAAGTTTATGAGGGCAAACAATGGGCTAAATCTAGAAAAATGGGTTGGAACCAGCAATAAAGGGCCCTCCAAGCCTCCAAGGTATTTAAATTAGCTACAGATTGGGCTTTTAAATAATTCATCGTTCATTCCTCTGTGCTCTTAACACCTGCTCCTTAGGCCTCCAGTGGTTACTGATGTTGCCCAGTCATGGATTAGAGCTCATTGTTCAAATGTTTCTTTTATCCACTAGATTGAATGAAAACTCCTCTGGTTTTTTTGAGGGCAGGGGTTATTTTTTACTCCAACTACTAACCTCATGTGTCCTAGCATAATGTCCGTTACATAGTAAGTAGTTGTAGCAGGGAGGAATGAAGTGAGAACATGTATTAATCCATTTTCATACTGCTATAAAGAACTGCCCGAGACAGGGTAATTTATAAAAGGAAAGAGGTTTAATCGATTCACAGTTCAGCATGCCTGGGGATGCCTCAGGAAACTTACAATCATGGTGGAAGGAGAAGGGGAAGTATGGCACCTTCTTCGCAAAGCAGTAGGAGGGAGAAGTGCCTAGCAAAGGGGGAAGAGCCCCTTATAAAACTATCAGATCTTGTGAGAACTCACTCACTATCGTGAGAACAGCACAGGGGAACCACGCCCGTGATTCAATTACCTCCACCTGGCCTCTCCCTTGGCATGTGGAGATTACAGGGATTGCAATTCAAGATGATATTTGGGTGGGGACACAAAGCCTAACCATATCAGAGCATCATTTTGGCAAATCCACTCTGGCAGCAGTGGATAAAAAGGTTGGAATGAAATAAAGAGGAATGAGAAGAGAAGGTATGCATTTCAGTATTTCAGAGAGAATGGAAAAGGGCTCAGAGAAATAACTCAAGAAAATGTTAAAATCTGAATCTAGGCAGCCCCATGAATAAAATGGACATGGCCACACGAATAAGTCTTCATACAGTGCTTCTTTTTCCTGTTCTTTTTTATTCATGTAAAGTTCTTAAAACTGTTGCCCATGGTAACATTCAGTGGAAAGCTGACCAGCATTTGGACACATCTATCAGATCAAACATTGATGAAAAAGCCCTGTATCTTCCTTTTTTCTAGAGTCATTTGTTTTAAATATAGACCAGATGGGTTTCTTAGAGCAATAGAAGTGACTAACATTGAGTTGCAGTATTGACAATGTCCTTTTCTCCCCTAAACACAAGCAAATTTGAAATTAAAAATAGGATAACCCCAAAGAGATAAATGTTTAAAGCATGTCAAAGATTTTCTAGTTTTTATTGTATTTTAGAGTGTTGATCTCGCACTTTCTGCCATGATAGCACGATGTTGGGTAAAAAGAGGAATTAGCAATCAAAGGAAGCACTGGTCTTAAAGAAGCTTTAATGCATTTGAGTAAGAGATATTACTTCCTAGAGTAAACTTTAGAAATAGGTCCAGTATACATTGTCACAGCTGATTGAGAAAATTTTCTAAAGACTCAGTCTTAAAATGCAGCACATACCTCACCCCATTTATAAAATTTCTTTCAATTTTATAAATGTTAAGGTAATATCCCATTACTTCAGAACACTTGGAAAATACACAAGGTGTTTTACTCATGATGTAATCTGTTAATGTGACTACTGTTAACATGTTTTTTAAATTTTTTTCTTTAGAATATTATTTACATGAACACAACTACGTAAAATGTTTTATACTCTGTGTCTTTACTTAGATAAGTCTTCCCTGACTTTCAATTTGTAATTGTGTCCCTTCCCTGTCCCCACTATTCTTTTTCCCTAGCATGTTGGTTTTTGCTTTGTATAACTTAACACAATTTTTAACAGTGGTTATACATTTTTTTATGCCAGTTTTTCACATATGGACAGAATCACAGTTGTTTTTTGCAATATTGCCTACCCAACAGGAGGCAAGTTGTTGGCATATAGCACACACAGAAGGTAGACGACTAAAATTTTCAGGCACTGTGGTGCAGTGGTTTAAAGCAGCAGGCTCTGCAGCCTGGCTTCCTGGATTTGAACCCTTTGAGAAAGGCAGAATACTGGCCTCCCAAAGATGTCCACATCCTAATTCCCAGAGCCTCTAAATATGTTACCTTACATAATACAAATAACTTTGTGAGTGTGACTAAGTTAACTATCTCAAGATGAGGAAATCATCTTAGGATATCTGATGGGTCCAGACAAATCACAGGGGTCCTTATAAGTGGGAGGCAAGTGGGGCAGGGTCAGAAAAAGGTGATATAATCATGGAAGCAGAGAGAGAGCAAGATACTGGAAGGGGCCATGCTGCTGACTTTGAAGATAGAGGATAAGGCCACAAGCCAAGGAATGTAGGTGTCTTCTAAGAATCTGGAAAAGATAAGGACAAAGATTCTACCCTGGAGCCTCCATAAGAAACCAGCCCTGCTAGCTTATTTTAGGCTTCTGACCTCCAGAAATGTAACAGAATAAATTTGTGTTGTTTAAGGCACTATGCATGTGGTCATTTGTTCCAGCAGCAATAGGAAACTAATATGCCTGCTTTGCATAGGAATCGTCTCGGCACTTCAATCATTCTTTCTGTGCATCAGTCTCCTCATCTGTAAAATGAAGAACAAAGTGGCACCTGCCTCACAGCATAGTTGAAGTCCATAAATACTGCAAAGCATGTAGAACAGTGTTTAGTGCATCCCATGTTATCAATAAATATTAATTGCTGTTGAAAGTATATATTGTCAAACAAACAAAATGACAGCCAGTTACTCATTTCTAATTCTTTAATTTACCAATGCAATCTATCGGTGTTAAATTTCTCAATCTTTCTTACTTAGTTGATGAATAGGGTGTGTGTGAGTGTGTGTGTGTGTTTTTCTTGGTATCACAGTTTTAAATTTGACTGTTTAGTTCATCTGCTGGGAGGAGGAAAAGCCCTTAGTCATCCTTGTTCACTGGTTCACCTTTAGCCACCCACTCCTTGCCCACATTGGAGGTCACGGTTGACCCTATACCAGCTCCTAAGGCCACCTGCTTATCAGCCGAGGAATCTTCTCTAGTCAACCTCACATTCTTTGCATCTGGGAAGAAGAAAAAGGTGACTGCTTTTATTGGCCTATATCTGGATTCGCTCTTTCTCTCTGCCTTGCTTTTCAGTTACCTCATCCTCAGTTTTAAGAATCTGCCCAGCCCTTCAAGATGATGCTTTGTGTTGTCCCCATCTCCATCAGTTTGGGCTGCCGTAACAAAAATATCACAGAATCGGCAGTTTAAACAACAGAAATTTATTTCTCACACTTCTGGGGACTGGGAAACCCAAAGCCAAGCTGCTGGCAAATTCTATGTCTGGTGAGGGCCTGCTTCCTGGCTTGTAGACAGCCATCTTCTTGCAGAGAGGAAGAGAGAGCAATCCTGTGTTTCTTCTTTTTTAAATAAGGGCTTCAATCCCATCATGAGGGCCCCACCCTCATGACCTAATTAAATTACCTAAGCCAACTTACCTCCCCAAAGCCTCATCTCCCAATGCCATTACATTAGAGACTACAGTTTCACCCTGTGAGTTTGGGTTGGACACAAACATTCCACCTATAACAGTCCCCTTCACTCTACAGATATTCCCCCATGGTTCTACTTACAATTTTTCAACTTTTTTTTTTTTTTTTTTTCAGATGGAGTCTTGCTCTGTCACCCAGGCTGGAGTGCAATGGTGCCATCTCAGCTCACTGCAGCCTCCACCTCCTGGGTTCAAGCAAACTCTCCTGCCTCAGCCTCCCAAGTAGCTGGGATTATAGATGCACACCACCATGCCTGGCTAATTTTTGTATTTTTAGTAGAGACGAGGTTTCACCATGTTGGCCAGGCTGCTCTTGAACTTCTGACCTCAAATGATCCACCCTCCTTGGCCTACCAAAGTGCTGAGATTACAGGCATGAGCCACCACACCCGGCCCCAATTTTTCAACTTTATGATGATGCAAAATCATCACAATTTTGAGGTAATGTACAGTATTCAATAAAGTACATGAACTATTCAACACCTTATTATAAAATAGGCTTTGTGTTACATAATCTTGCTCTAGTGTGGGCTACTGTAAGTGTTCTGAGCATGTTTAAGGTAGGCTAGGTTAAGCTATGATATCTGGTAAGCAAAGCGCATTAAATGCATTTTTGACTAATGATATTTTCAATTTACGACAGGTTTATTGGGGCATAACACTATTGTAAATTGAGGAGCATCTGTATTTAACACCTCCAGAGGTTACTGATGCCCTGATGTTTTATCCACCTCAGGTCTTCAGGTTCTCATATTAGTGTCCCGATTTTCATTTTTACCAGGACAGTAGTTCTCAGTCCAGTATAAAACAAAGATAAAAAGGAAGATCCTTTCAACCTAAATTTTGTTAAACTCATGGGGTTAGAGATTGTCTCGTGTTTGAATTTGGGCTCCACAACTCTTTAATCCACAGGGAGAATGATGATATACCCCATGTTACCTAAGACAATCCCAATTTATAACTATGGATCCATAGTTATGGATCAATATAGTTGTGATTATAACTATTGTAATTATTAACGGCATCCCCTGTTAGAAGTATCCTGGTTTTTATAATAAATTCTATAATCGCTGGATGTTGGATGTTGAATGAGTCCCTTTATTCCTCATCTGTAAATTACAATGATGACACTCCTCTTATAGGATGCTGGGTACAGTAACATGAGCAATAATCATGGTGCATAGCAGATGTTCAATCTAGGTTAGATTCATTGCTTTTAAATAATGACTGAGCTCCCTAAAACCAAGAAGAAAAACGGAGCCAGACTGGGGGGAACTGATTAATTTGATTTGGAAGAAGGTATTTAAAAGCAGTATTTAGTTGGAGACAAGATAGGCTTAGTCAACTTGCCAATGGCTTAATGCCAGGAAGGCCCAGTAGGGTCATAGAATCTCAGAAATGGATGAAACTGTACTTATTATCAAGTCTCTTCCCCCTGCTCATGCAAAAAGCTTCAACAATCTGTGACAAAGCCATCACCTAATTATTAATATTAATGGCTAACATTTATAGGACCTGGTGCTAAGCACCTCAGGTGGATTACTTTAAATCTTCTTCATTAGAACTCAATAAGGCAGATACTGTGATTGCCTAACTGTAAAGATGAAGAGACTGATCTATGGTTGCATGAGATTCGCAAGTTCATGTAGTTAAAATTCAGTATCTTCATTTTGGGTGGCTGAGGCAAAGGGATTGTTTGAGGGCAGGAAGTCGAGGCCAGCCTGGGCAACATAGGGGGAGGGAGGCGGCGGGGGAGACAGAAAGAGAGAAAGGGAGAAAGAGAAGAAGAGAGGAAAGAAAGGGAAGGAAGGGAAGGAAGAGAAGGAAGAGAAGGAAGGAAGGAAGGAAGGAAGGAAGGAAGGAAGGAAGGAAGGAAATAATTCAGTGTCCTGCCTACTAATGAGCTTTTGGTTGCCACATAGGATTTTGATGATACAATTATAAACCTGAAATTTGTATTTGAGGAGTTCAAAATACCCTTAAAATGTCTAAATAATTGACAAGAGTTTCTTTATTGTAAAGCATGCTTTATTTTTATGGATTTTATTTGGCAAATGTTACTTCCTATTTGCTAGTAGTTTTTAAAGCACAATGAAATGCTATAATATCTTGAAACATACGGAGGACTTCTGTAGTTAATAGGCAATGATGAAAATGACACATTGGATATTTTTTCCACAACAATCTACCGGTTTCAGGGCCTGGGAGAATGTGTTATCTATTGAGAAATTTACAATGCAATGAATGGATAGTTAACAGAAGCACTGAGGTGTAGTGAAAATTGTTCAGGATTTCACAGACAAAACAACTTAATTCAAGTTGATGTGAAATAGCTGACTGTGTGAATTTGAACCAGTAATTTTTTTTTACTCTGCGCCTTAGGTACCCTTTCTGTAAAATGGAAGATGGGCTAGATTATTAACACCTTTTCAAGTTTGACCAGCCTCTGATTCTATGAAATATGGCCTAGATTTCTTGCAAATTGTCAGTTTGGCAACAAAGCTAGGTGCTTAGAAAAAGCTCAGGGCATTCAGTAGAATTCAATTTTATATGTCACAGATGGAAACTAATTGAAATTACGTAGGTAGATCAAGTGTAACAACAAATGCTTGCACCGGCATGTAGCAGACCTTTAGCCCAGAACTGCTTCAGTCTGTCAACAGCACTGAGCATGTTGCAGTAAAGTCGGTAATCATCTGTCTTTCTTACAGAAAGTTATTGCTGAGAGCAGAGTTTTGTTGGGTCAAGGACACCAGGTTGCTTATTTTGAGAGGAATCATGCTCAGGATCTTGCAAACCAAAAGCGCTTTTCCAATTCTGCATTAATAGATGTTTAACTTGGCCCAGAGCAGGAGCAACAGTGCCAAAAGGGAAGCATGCCCACCAACAAGACTGGACTGTGGCCTGAGACTTTGAAGACTTCTAGTTTTAACTTCCCCCTGTCTGTATCTTGAGCGCCTGCACCTCCAAGAGTTTTTTTGAAGCATGCAAATGGTCTGCCTGCTTTAGCTCCACTTCATGGCTCTTCTCTCTTTTGTGGCATCTAATGAGGATTATCTCTTGCTGCTTTTGCCTGCTTGTGTCTGTTCATTTATTTTAAGTTCCAGGACTGTGACTTCTGCCCAAGTGGTCAGCCTAAAACTGCTCTCTCCGCAGTTAAAAAACAAAACAAAACAAAAAGCAAAAAACCAACCAGTTATCAAAATCAATTCCATTCTAGTTATTTATTGATTGCGTGTAGTATGCTCTACCCTATGCTTGAAGCTGGGGGTTCAGAAAGGATTCAGATACATCCCTTCCTTTTCCATATAGAGCTGACACACTCCTGGAGGAGTGGACAGATCAACTATCCTTTATTTCAGGAGATGTACTAGTTTTATAGAACAGAGCTTCTCAAACTATATGTAGTGAAGGATCAATTTTGTTCCTTATTTTGTTTTCTGTCCAATTCATTGTACAGTGATACTTTTGTAAAATACAAAATAACACTTATGTGTACTGCGACAATATCACATTGCTGCGATTGCTTCTAAATGCTTACATTCAATTTCTGCATTTTGTTGTTGTGAATGAGTAGGCAACAATTTGCAAAATAGCCTGATATGATTTGGCTCTGTGTCACCACCCAAATCTCATCTTGAATTTTAACCCCCAGTGTTGGAGGACGGGCCTAGTGGGAGGTCATTGAATCATGTGGGTGGACTTCCTCCTTACTGTTCTCATGATAGTGAGTGAGTTCGCACAAGATCTGATGGTTTAAAAATGTGTGGCGCTTCCCCTGTTGCTATCTCTCTCCTGCTCTGCCATGGTAAAACATGATTGCTTCCCCTTCACCTTCTGCCATGATTGTAAGTTTCCTGAGGCCTCCAGTCATGCTTCCTGTTAAACCTGCAGAACTGTGAGTCAATGAAACCTCTCTTCTTCATAAATTTCCCAGTCTCAGGTAGTTCTTTATAGCACTGTGAGAATGGACTAATGCACAGCCCCATCCTGCAGTCAACCACTCAAGTAGCTCTCGAATGAAACAGCTTAAATAAAATGCTATTGAAACACACATGAGTACACAGTTCATCCTCTCTGGGGTATGAGCTCTATCTCATGGAGAAACACCAGGGAATATCTTTTAGTTCTCTTCTTCCTTCATCTTTGCTTCACTCAAGGCCAACAACTACCTCCATCTTCCAGTCCGGTTTTACTTTGCTTCGATCAGATTGCACTAAACCTGGTGTTCTCCTCCCTTCCATATCACATTTCTGTTCTTTTGTTAATGTCATTTTCTCCTCCTTCCGCTTATCCAATCACACTGGGTCCTCAGCCTGGTGCTGTCCTTACACTCTACACTGACTCCTTCAGACTTCTTCCAAGGCCCTCGTGATCAGGTGAAGCTCTTCACACAAAGGCAGATAGCTCTGAACACACCATTACTCTGTTACACTCCTGGAATGTCTGTTTGCGTGGTCACTCAAGGCCTCTTTGATCTAATTCTCACCTAACTTTTCAGTTGTTCTTCACCACAATGATTGAATCTGTTTGCAATGCTGCATTGAAGCTGCATTATTTGCTGTTTTCCACATGGATCCTGGACCTACATACCTTCATGCCTATAATCATGTTTTTGCCCCTTCTGCCTTAAAACTTGCCCCACATCATCATTGTTTCCCAGTGCCCTGACTTGCCCCACTCATCCATCTTCACAAATAATGCCTATTCCTTAATAACCAGCTTCAATACCACATCTATCAGGAAATATTATCTAGAGATCATTCTGCTCAATCTGCTAATTCCCAATGTATTTCATTTTGCTTCTTTTCTGGCACTAGGTAGGGATTGTCTGTCTTCAGCTATGGTGATTTGTAGGCACATCACTTATCATCCATGCAGGCTCTCTGAGGTCAGAATTCATGCATTACTTACTCTCTGTAAGTGCCTCACACAGTGCCCTGTTTTGACCCTCACTTAATTGATTATTTATTCATTTGCAAACACAGACGTTTTTGAACCTATAATGGGCTGTTCACATCTTACCAACCTTATAAGGACTTATCATCTATTGGGAGATATCGGATAACAAACATAGTTATCAAGCTATTTGGCAAATGCAAAGAGTGTTTTGCACTGCATAATACAGAAGATGGAGAGAGGAAGCACGGCCAACAATACAGATGACCATGTGTTCAGGGAGTGTTTCTTTAGAAGGCACCATTGGAGGCAAGAGTAAAAAGATGAGCAAGCCTAAGACAGGCACCTCATAGCTATCTGATTGCTATTCTATTTGATTTGATTCCTTTGCACCGTTCTGAGAGTCCCACTCAGATTTCCTCTCTGAGTCTTCTTCGCATACTTATAGGCAGCGGTAATCTACTTGTTGTATATGGTTTACAGACCATTTAACCAACCACAATTTCAAATAAAGCAATATAAGCAGCTGTATTGGGTTAAATAGTGTCCACCCAACATTCATATCTACCTGGAAGTCAGAATGTAATCTTATTTGGAAATAGGGTCTTTGCAGATGAAATTAATTAAGACGACCTCATCGTAGATGAAGGTGGTCAAATCCCATGGCTGGTGTCCTTATAAGGGGAGGGAGATTTGAGGATAGAGAGACACACATGCAATGGGAATACAGCCTTTGGAAGACAGAGATGGAAACTGGAGGGATGCAGCTATCAGCCAAGAAATGCCAGGGACTGCCAGCAACCCCCAGAAGCTGAGAATCCAAGGAAGAATTCTCTCCTGGAGCCTTTGTAGAATTCATTCCCCTGCTTGTGCTTTCCAGGTTTGTTCTCAGACTTGCAGCTTCCAGAACTATGGGAGGATAATTATTATTTTTACATTTAATTTAAGTTCCAGGATACATGTGCAGGATGTGCAGGTTTGTTACATAGGTAAACGTGTGCAAGAGTGGTTTGCTGAACCTATCAACCCATCACCTAGGAGTTAAGTCCTGCATGCGTTAGCTATCCTAATGCTCTGCCTCCCCCTACTCCGCTGACAGGAGAGTCAAGGGGTGGGGGGGGGAAGGGAGCATGTTGTTCCCCCCCTTGTGTCCATGTGTTCCTATTGTTCAGCTCTCACTTAGTAATGAGAACATGCGGTGTTTGGTTTACTCTTCCTGCATTACTTTGCTGAGGATAATGGCCTCCAGCTCCATCCATGTCCCTGCAAAGGACATCTCATTCCTTTATGAGCTGCATAGTATTCCATGCTGTATATGTACCACATTTTCTTTATCCAGCCTACCATCTATGGGCATTTGGGTTGATTCCATGTCTTTGCTATTGTGAATAGTGCTGCAATGAACATACACATGAATGTATCTTTATAATAGAATGATTTATATTCCTTTAGGTATATACCCAGTAATTGGATTTCTGGATCAAATGGTATTTCTGGTTATAGGTCTTTGAGGAATCACCACATTGTCTTCCACAATGGTTGAACTAATTTACATTCCCACCAACAGTGTAAAAGCGCTCCTATTGGGGAATAAATTTATATGGTCTTAGGCCACTCAATTTCTGGGAATTTGTTACAGCAGTCCTAGGAAACTAATATAGCAGCCTCAAGAGATAGTGCATGTACATTCTCATTCTTAATTTGGCCTGATCATCATAGAAATGTCTTCTCCTTTATTGTCCTAGATGGCTTAATTTCTACAGAGCACTCTGCTGATTTTGCACAAATTGGAGGCATGACAAAATTCTCTTAAAGGGCTGTGAATTTATTCTTATTTTTCTTAATGCAAAAAAATTAAGTAAATAAATATCATTTAAGTTTAAAAATATTGTTTTATCACATTTTCCAAGTATTAAAACTTTAACATTCTTTGTATCTATGTATGTTCCTCGCACGAAGTTGTTCCAGGTTCAGTATACATTTTGTCAAATTGTACCCAAGATGCTATTTCCCAAATCATATTGCTTAACTGAATGAGAAATGTTACTTTTATGGGAAAATATCCAAGTTTGTGAATGTGTACAGTAAACATTTTTATTAAAGTACATTGTAAAGATGAAAGTTCTAATATTTCTTAGAGCCTTGATATTGGGTTGGCTCTTTCGTAAAAAAAGAAATTGAAATTACTCCTTTTCTGGTAGTAATAGGAGACCATTGGGTTCTTCTCAGTAGGCTTATCATATACACTTACAGGAATATTTGAAATGATAACAATTCTGTTTAGAAATTTCTGCCTATTCTTGAAAACATCACTGTAGCATTCATTTCATTTGACAAAGACATGAAGCCATTTGTCAGGAGGCAAGAGAGAGGGCGGCAAGGAACCTGAAATTGCAATAACATTAATAATTCGTGGAAGCTCAGGTCTATTTATTGTTAATGTTCAAACCTTGTGCCACAGATGCCTGACTTTTCCAATCTGTGGTCAATGTCAAGACATAGATAAGTGCATGCACTCAATCAGAGGAAGAAAGGAAGCTGGCCAATAGACAAGGGCACACATAAAGTATATGAGCAGGTTAATAATGCTTTCTTTAATCAGGTGGAATTAACTTTTCTTTACCCCGATGCTTGTATTTGACAGGGGGCCTTGATTCCCCATTGCCAATAAATTGCTGGGTAGAATGAATGCCTCAGTGCTCAGGCCCTGTCATGTGTTGGAGACAAATGTTTTTGTTCATTTCCCTGGTAAGCACACGTACAAATTCCTTAACAAAGGCTTTAACTTTAATGGTGTAAAGTATCTGCATCACTCTGAAAAAGGTGCTGTGCACACAGAAGAGAAATGTAATCAATTTGTTGAGTTAACAAAATAGGCATATATCATGCTTTAATTATGACAAAACATTTTAATCTACCTATAAAATAGTTCTTTATCAAAGACTATATTGCCATGGACTTTATCATTGACTATATAGATAAAAAGAAGGAATTTAATAAAAGAAATTGGTCAACAATTGTTAAAATGATTGGCTACTGGGACTATGTCTAAAATAGGCAAAATATGTCCAAATTTAAGAATGATTTTTACATATAATTCAATAATTTTAATGTATATCAATTATGAACAAAATATAACTTATTCAACAAATTATTATTGAGAATTTACTATGTAAAAGAACACTTCCATAGATCTGGGATTTAATTCATTGCTGATGAAATTGTAGAAGAATTTGTTTCATTCATTTATTCATATGTTCACTCAGAAGCATTCTTAGAGCACAGACCCTGTGCAAAGCGTTGTGTTAAGAGTTATTCTTGCCTTTGAAGAAACTTCCCAGTCTAGTACAGAAGATGGATAAGAAAGTAATTAGCTAAAATGCAATATGATGTATGTGTACATGAGGTGCAATATGACATCTGTGTACAGAGGTATAATGCATGAGGTTTGGTGATGAGAGCACAGGGGCAGCAGAGAGAATGAGGGGATTAGCTCTGGAGGAATGTAGGGCCGAGTGAAAGGACCAAGGGAGGTGGAGAGGTTCACTGAGGAGGCAACACTTAATCTGGAATTTGAAGGATGATGAAAACTTTACTAAAAGAACATCAGAGACAAGAAGCATTCCAGTGAGAGGAAAAATATGTGCAATAAAAGAGAAACAGGAAGCAGGAAAATGGGTCACTTACTAGCTTGATATTACTGATAGTAAGGTGTTAGCCAAACTGGCATGGAACACAAAGAATAGAGAAATAAGCAAAGATCAAGTAAGACGAAGATTGGGAAGTGTCCATTGAGTTTGGGATTTAGGTTGTCACTGGTGACATGTGAAAAAGCTCTTTCGGTGGGGTGGAAGGAACTGAAGCCAGAATGTAGTGAGTGGTGAGATTGTATGTCCAAGGGGGCAGGCCCAACCCACATCACCTGAACACAAACAGTGTCTACTAAATATTTCCTGTTTAACAGATACATCCGTAATATTTTAATGTAAATACAAGAAAGAAGATAATACGAGGCCTTAAGAAGAAAGGGTCATGGTTTGGGGGAGACATCTGAGTATATTTATAGAATTGTTGCCAGGGAAAAGGCAGCGGGTGAGGATTCAGAAGAGAGAGAGGCTGAAGCTCAAGGACCAGAGCTCAGGAGAGGTGGTTAAAAAAACAAAGAACAAAGATATTAAAAATGCTGGTAGAAGGATAAGGCTTGAAGCAGAAAGAACACATTTCTTTTTCAGTCCGTTCATCAAGAAACATTTATAGGATGTTTTCTATGGCCTGGGGACTGTAAGATTTCTTACAGACATTCATAAATCCTACCTCTTGTCAACATGCTTCTACCTTAATCCATTGACCTTCAAAACATTTTTATTACATTAAAACATTATTATATATAATATATTATATATAATATATAATATATAAAATATATAATAATAATATATATAATATATTATATATAGACTATATATTATATAATATATAGTCAATATGACTGAGATATCTATAATATATATTATATAATATTATATATATTATATATTATATATATATATATAAAATATACATATTTTAGGCAGAGTCTCACTCTGTCACCCAGGCTAGAGTACAGTGGTGCAATCTCGGCTCACTGCAACCTCTGCCTCCCGGGTTCAAGAGATTCTCCTGCCTCAGCCTCCTGAGTAGCTGGGATTACAGGCGCCCGCTACCATGCCCAGCTAATTTTTGTATTTTTAGCAGAAACAGGGTTTTATCATGTTGTCCTGGCTGGATTCAAACTCCAGACCTCAAGTGATCCACCTGTCTCGGCCTCCCAAAGTGTTGGGATTACAGGCATGAGCCACCACTTCTGGCAATATTTTTTTAACATATAAAATAAAACATATAAGGTTAAAAAGAAAACCAATTATACTACAAAGCAGTTATCAAAATATTAAAAAGACACATGTAGATCAGGTGGTATAACTACTATAACATCAAAGTAGTCATGATAATGACTATTTTGAGATATCCATAACTAAACATATTTCAGTGTCTATTGGCTACGAAGTCACAGGTGCTACTAATAATACTGTGGTTTGTTCTCTACATTCACAATTAAATGATATGCTAAATTTCTGTTGAGGTTAATGAAATAAAGACGGCATGTTCTTTGCACTTAGGTCTACAGACCCCTGAATACTCTGATCCACCTACCCAGGATAAGGCTCCTGTGCTGATGGGAGCTTGAGAACTGGCTCCTGGCTCTCTCTCTCTCTACCTCAGTTCCTCCACTGTTATTCTCACACACCTCATTCTAGTTACCTCAGCCTTCTTCCCTTTTGTCAAACATTTGGCGAGTGGTTCTGCTTCAGGGATTTTGCATCTACTAGGCTTTCCTGTGTCTACAATGTTCTCCCCATATATCCATGACCTGCTTCTTCATTGTGTTCAAGTCCTCATCAAACGTCCCTCCTCAGTGATGCCAACTTGGCCAGCTGATAGTATGACCCACTCCGTCCTTCTCCATTCATTTACCATGCTCTATTTCTCTTGACAACACTCATTTACCTAACAGCGTATCATAAACTGTCAGTTTATTTGGTTAGTGACTCCCATACTAGGATGTAACTTCTATGAGGCAAGTATTTCTCTGGCTTAACAACATCACAGTGACTGTTACATAGCAAGTGCTCAGTTATTATTTGTTGAAATAGATCATTTCAACTGGCTATGGAAAATGCTTACATGTGAGGCATATCCATTATCCTGGGGCCTCATAGAGGAGGAAGGACTGCTCCTAGAAGAAGGCATTGCCTGGGTATAGTCTTGAGATCATTAGACATTCAAGGAAAGGAGAAAATTGAACATATCAGTTGGAAATATGTTTAGGTTCTGACTTAGATAAGGTCTAAAGTCATGCTTAATAAAAATAAATGGCCTTGCTGGGCACGGTGGCTCATGCCTGTAATCTCATCAGTTTGGGAGGGTGAGGCAGGCATATCGCTTGAGTTCAGGAGTTGGAGACCAGCCTAGGCAACATGGTAAAATTCTACCTCTACAAGAAGTTACAAACATAAAAATAAAAATCATAAAAAATGGCTTTGTCAGTCATACTTTAATGGTCTTAGTTTTGCATTTTATCCCTACTCCCTAAACTTTTTTCTTTAAAGATCTTATAAGAAGCAACCCAAAATAGATATATATATAAATAATATAGATGGCAATGTGAATTTCACATAAGCATTTAGGAAGATGAGTTCCATTAACAAAAAACTGGACTGGTGAGATTTACATAACATTGTATTGATACAACCACTTTACTTTTCATAATGTCAATTTCATTTATTTTTTTCCACTAAAACATATTACAACCATTCAAATGAATGAATGGAAATGCAACTTTTGAGTGACTCCAATGATTTTTCCCCCACTCAAATGGTTTTTGGATTCTTATATTAACCAGTCTTGAGATAAGCTTCATTTTATGCTGATTTAGAGAGTGTTTCAAGATGAAATGTCAGCAAGCCTTATCTGCAAACACCAGATCCAATAAGCTATATCTGGTACTAAAAATCAGACATTGACACAATTTTAATTAGCCTCCAGTTAGTGAACAAATATTTAATAAATGGTCATTTCAGTTTACCTTTTAAGATATACATTCAGGCCGGGTGCAGTGGCTCATGTCTGTAATCCCAGCACTTTGGGAGGCCAAGGTGGGTGGATCACAAGGTCAGGAGTTCAAGACCAGCCTGACCAAGATGGTGAAACCCCGTCTCTACTAAAAATACCAAAAAATTAGCCAGGTGTGGTGGCAGGTGCCTGTAATCCCAACTACTCGGGAGGCTGAGGCAGAGAATTGCTTGAACCCAGGAGGCAGAGGTTACAGTGAGCCGAGATCGGGCCACTGCACTCCAGCCTGGGCAACAGAGGGAGACTCTGTCTCGGGGGGGGGGAAAAAAAAAAAGATATACATTAAATGTATATTTACATTTAATGTACACAATGTATAAATGTATAAAATGTATATAATGTATAAAATGTATAAAAAAGATATACATTAAATAAATACAAATTATTCTCTAAATTATAGCCCTTTATCTTTCAAGAGCATATTATAAAACCATAGAAATGAACATAAACAGAGAAAACACCTGAAGATATATAACAAAAGGTAAATAATTAATTACATACTAAAAATGTAGACATTCAAAGGGCTAGATAAAGATAATAACGCTTTCATTCTTTGATCCTACAAAGATTACTTGATGCCAGAACAATGCTGGGTGATGTGCTAAGGTGCTGGAGATATAAATGGAAAAAGTTAGACAAGGTGCTTGTCTCATGGAGCTTATTTTATAACAAGGGAGATGAATAATGAACAAACACATATATAAACGAGTTCAGGCACTTACAAGTGCTATGAATACAATCAAATAGGTAATAACATAATAATATAATTTTGGTCCACATAGATCTCCAGTATCTTAGCGAAAAGACAACCTAATTTAATTCCTTGTCCTATCAAGCACCCACACTTTAAAAGTAGCTGCCTGTTAAAGAAGAAAAGAGAGAAGAATCAAATAGATGCAATAAAAATGATAAAGAGGATATCACTACCGATCCCACAGAAATACAAACTACCATCAGAGAATACTATAAACACCTCTACGCAAATAAACTAGAAAATCTAGAAGAAATATATAAATTCCTAGACACATACACCCTCCCAAGACTAAACCAGGAAGAAGTTGAATCTCTGAATAGACCAATAACAGGCTCTGAAATTGAGGCAATAATTAATAGCTTACCTACCAAAAAAAGTCCAGGACCAGATGGATTCACAGCTGAATTCTATCAAAGATACAAGGAGGAGCTGGTACCATTCCTTCTGAAACTATTCCAATCAATAGAATAAGAGGGAATCCTCCCTAACTCATTTTAGGAGGCCAGCATCATCCTGACACCAAGATACCAAAGCCTGGCAGAGACACAACAAAAAAAGAGAATTTAAGATCAATATCCTTGATGAACATTGATGCAAAAATCCCCAATAAAATACTGGCAAACGGAATCCAGCAGCACATCAAAAGCTTATCCACCATGATCAAGTGGGCTTCATCCCTGTGATGCAAGGCTGGTTCAACATACGCAAATCAATAAATGTAATCCAGCATATAAACAGAACCAAAGACAAAAATCACATGATTATCTCAATAGATGCAGAAAAGGCCTTTGACAAAATTCAACAACCCTTCATGCTAAAAACTCTCAATAAATTTGGTATTGATGGGACATATCTCAAAATAACAAGAGCTATTTATGACAAACCCACAGCCAATATCATACTGAATGGACAAAAACTGGAAGCATTCCCTTTGAAAACTGGCACAAGACAGGGATGCCCTCTCTCACCACTCCTATTCAACATAGTGTTGGAAGTTCTGGCCAGGACAATCAGGCAGGAGAAGGAAATAAAGGGCATTCAATTAGGAAAAGAGGAAGTCAAATTGTCCCTGTTTGCAGATGACATGATTGTATATCTAGAAAACCCCATCGTCTCAGCCCAAAATCTCCTTAAGCTGATAAGCAACTTCAGCAAAGTCTCAGGATACAAAATCAATGTACAAAAATCACAAGCATTCTTATACACCAATAACAGACAAACAGATAGCCAAATCATGAGTGAACTCCCATTCACAATTGTTTCAAAGACAATAAAATACCTAGGAATCCAACTTACAAGGGACGTGAAGGACCTCTTCAAGGAGAACTACAAACCACTGCTCAATGAAATAAAAGAGGATACAAACAAATGGAAGAACATTCCATGCTCATGGGTAGGAAGAATCAGTATCATGAAAATGGCCATACTGCCCAAGGTAATTTATAGATTCAATGCCAACCCCATCAAGCTACCGATGACTTTCTTCACAGAATTGGAAAAAAAACTACTTTAAAGTTCATATGGAACCAAAAAAAAGCCCGCACCGCCAAGTCAGTCCTAAGCCAAAAGAACAAAGCTGGAGGTATCACGCTACCTGACTTCAAACTATACTACAAGGCTACAGTAACCAAAACAGCATGGTACTGGTACCAAAACAGAGATATAGATCAATGGAACAGAACAGAGCCCTCAGAAATAATGCCGCATATCTACAACTATCTGATCTTTGACAAACCTGAGAAAAACAAGCAATGGGGAAAGGATTCCCTATTTAATAAATGGTGCTGGGAAAACTGGCTAGCCATATGTAGAAAGCTGAAACTGGATCCCTTCCTTACACCTTATACAAAAATTAATTCAAGACGGATTAAAGACTTAAATGTTAGACCTAAAACCATAAAAACCCTAGAAGAAAACCTAGGCAATACCATTCAGGACATAGGCATGGGCAAGGACTTCATGTCTAAAACACCAAAAGCAATGGCAACAAAAGCCAAAATTGACAAATGGGATCTAATTAAACTAAAGAGCTTCTGCACAGCCAAAGAAACTACCATCAGAGTAAACAGGCAACCTACAGAATCGGAGAAAATTTTTGCAACCTACTCATCTGACAAAGGGCTAATATCCAGAATCTACAATGAACTCAAACAAATTTACAAGAAAAAAAACAAACAAACCCATCAAAAAGTGGGCAAAGGATATAAACAGACACTTCTCAAAAGAAGACATTTATGCAGCCAAAAAACACATGAAAAAATGCTCATCATCACTGGCCATCAGAGAAATGCAAATCAAAACCACAATGAGATACCATCTCACACCAGTTAGAATGGCGATCATTAAAAAGTCAGGAAACAACCGGTGCTGGAGAGGATGTGGAGAAACAGGAACACTTTGACACTGTTGGTGGGACTGTAAACTAGTTCAACCATTGTGGAAGTCAGTGTGGCGATTCCTCAGGGATCCAGAACTAGAAATACTATTTGACCCAGCCATCCCATTACTGGGTATATACCCAAAGGACTAGAAATCATGCTGCTATAAAGACACATGCACACGTATGTTTATCGCGGCACTATTCACAATAGCAAAATTTGGAACCAACCCAAATGTCCAACAATGATAGACTGGATTAAGAAAGTGTGGCACATATACACCATGGAATACTATGCAGCCATCAAAAATGATGAGTTCATGTCCTTTGTAGGGACATGGATGAAGCTGGAAACCATCATTCTCAGCAAACTAACGCAAGGACAAAAAATCAAACACTGCATGTTCTCACTCATAGGTGGGAATTGAACAGTGAGAACACATGGACACAGGAAGGGGAACATCACACACCGGGGACTGTTGTGAGGTGGGGGGAGGGGGGAGGGATAGCATTAGGAGATATACCTAATGCTAAATGACCAGTGAATGGGTGCAGCTCACCAACATGGCACATGTATACATATGTAACAAAACCTGCACGTTGTGCACACGTACCCTAAAGCTCAAGGTATAATAATAAAAAAATTTTAAAAAGTAGCTGCCTGTAGAAGATAGGAGGATTCCTGCATTCTTTTAAACATGCTAGCCATCTGCAGCAGATAACAGACCCCACATAGCAAAAATTCCTTTTTGAAATCCAGTCTCATCAGCAAGTTACTCAGCCAAATAATTTTTTCACCAGCAATTTTCCCATCCCCTTTAGTCTGTTGATGTTGCTTTCTCGTCCTGAGCTTTGAGTCCCGTTGATTTTTCTCACGAAACCCTAGATAGGGTACAATTTATTAGAGAAGGCTTCCTGGCTTCCATGTAACGGTGTGGAAAGTGATGGCAGATTGAACTGGAGAACAGGGATGGAGAAATTACCTCCTAATAGTGCAGCCACCTCAAAAGTACCTTCCCCAGCATTTCTGAACACAATGCAAAAATATGATGCCTTATAGGAAGCCATGCCTCAGAACATTATTGAAACACTTGTTTCTTAAAAATTTACATTTGCTTTAATGTTGAAGTTTTTCTTCTCAAAGTCTACTGTAAGAAATTAATGAGATGCAATCAGATGGTTATCCATAAAAATGTTCATTTCATTGTAATTTATAACACAAAAAAGTGCAAAATAAGAACCAAATTAGGCCAAAATAAGGAACTAGTTAGATAAATTAATATATATCCTTATTTTGAGTGCTTATATATTGGAATACTACAGAGTCACTACCAGTTTTGCTGCTAAAGAATATTTAATGACATGGAATTGTGTTGATGGTAGAGTTTGGTAAAAAGACAAAAAAAGGAAAAAGAATTTTCTATATAGTATGTACATTTTAATTCAAATTGTATGTATGTTCACAGAAAAATTGGTGAGCAGATATATGATCAAAAATTAATAGTGGTCAATTGGGTAACTTACAAAGCAACAATAACCTTTTCGAGGCATTTCTCAAGACTTAATTTTTTTTTTTCTAAAGTTGATATGGATTTTCTTTGCAATCAGTAAAAGATGTTATTTTGAAATGCTTCTTCTTTTGAGTGGTGAACACTTCTTGAAGAGGAAATGGGTTCATCCTTTGACACTTCACTGAGGCGTTAGAATCAAGTCAGAGGCTAATGGCTGAGTCACTAGGTAAGGAAGGTGTAGGCAAGAGGTGGAAACACAGAAAGGGGCTCATCACAAACTCCAGTCTTTTCAGAGGAATAAGCCGGATGATGTGAGGAACTGCTGACAAATGACACTAATGAATCATAGTGGCATTGGGAATTAGCTTGGGAGGGGGGGTTAATTCATATTGTGAAGAAATTTAGTGTGCAGAATTTGTCATTCTCTAAGATGAAATGGGCATTATTTTTATAGTTTTATTTTGTTTAAAGCTCTGAGTGGGGCCTTGAGGTACCAGCTATATGTTCCAGAGCCTGAGTTCTAAGGCCTCTCAGCTTGAATTTGCTATCAAACATGGTGTGTAACATTTATCCACAAAAACTGCAGTATGCTCATTTTTATCGTGGGATTAAGAATGTCTTCTTATGTTCCTCAACTCTCGGGGTTGTTGGGAGGGCCAAAAAAATGTGAAGCACTTCTCTGAGCATATACTATACACCAATAACCCAAAACAACTATCCAAACAAGCCTGCATAAAAAAAAAAATCTTTGCAATCTGTAAACACTACATTTAGTTGAGACCTTGAACAAATACTATGCATTTTTTGAGACTGCCTTATCAGCAGTAAGATAAGGATAATAATAGTCATGGTGGTTAGTTTTCTGTGTCAACTTGACTGCACCAAGAAATGTCCAGATTAAATGTCATTTCTGGGTGTGCCTGTGAAGGTGTCTCCATGTGAGATTAGCATTGGATCAGTGGACTCAAGTAGGTTGCTGTCTCCAATGTGTTTGGGGATCAACCAATACATTGAGAGTCTGAATAGAACAAAAAGGTAGAGAAAGGGGAAACTTACCCCTTTTTTTTCCCTTGCCTGCCTTTCCTAGCTAGGAAATTGTTCTTTCCCTGACAATGGACTAAGATTTACACCATTGGCTCCTCTGGTTCTCAGACCTTTGGACTTGAAATGGAATGAAATCAAGGGTTTTCCTAGGACTCCAGCTTGCAGACTGCAAATCATGAAACTTCTCAGCCTCTATAATTACATGAGGCAATTCCTCAAAATAAATAAATCTCTCTCTCACACATGTGTGTGTATCTGTGTGTGTGTGTGTGTGTGTGTATGTGTATTGCTTTGTTTCTCTGGAGAACTCTGACTAGTACAACAGTAACCAGGCAATAAGTTATGATGATTGAATATATCAATTTATATAAAATACCAAGCAGAATATCTAGCACATATTAGTGATCAATATTTGTTATCACTAATGTTATTATCATTATCAATATCAGAATTATAGATATTATTCTTAATAAACTTATAATTTCCCTCAAGGTTATTCAAACCAGTAGCTGATATTTCTCTCAGGTGTATTTATTCTATAAACGGTAATAACTTCTTTACAATAGAGGCCTCTCTTTATGATACATATAAGACATTTTCATTAATTTATTGTGATCATCAAAGGTACAATAACGACTTCAAAGTAGAAGCTGCTTCAGTTGGTACAGAACCCTTTATAGAATAGTTTCACAGGGAGATCGAGTTCTTTTTACTGTTTAAAGATAGAAGTGATGAAACAAATTTATATTTTGGTGGAAATACGTTTGTTAATAATTATTAAGAAGATGGCATTGTACATAAAGTTTGCAAAGAAGCCTACTAAAATACAGATTGGCTTCCTTATAACTGGGCTCATCCTCAATGTATCCCAGAATGGTTTAGAACCTGGGAATGTCAGCGTTAGAATGGGGCATGGAGGTTGACTAGTCCACTTTAATCTATTGTATAAACCCATGTATTAGAGCCTTATATGGAGTAACTCCAGAACTAGAAACTCTCAACTGTAATTATCAGTTGCATTAAATGTTTTCCACAGCACAGGAAACAACACATAACCAAAAACAAGTTCCCCATGTACTCTGGCTCTTCACTAGCTAGTTATATGAAGCTGTTCATATCTCTTGATTGTCTGACATAATATTACTGATGATTACAAAACCAAAAATCAACAAAAACCCTGTTTCTTGAGAGAGCGTATTGCATGCTAGAGGCCTTGGTGTTCGGAGAAAATTAATGGTCAGTTTTTTTGGAGAAAAAATAACACGTGCCAAGCCCCACAGGTGAGGAGTATAAACTTCACAGCAAGATCATCTAATGTCTCAAGGTAAGGAGAGCTCAGCAAGTTGTAGCAAACGTGGATAAATTGCTAGTGAGGCAAGTGCTTGCTGCAATGGCTTTCCATAGAGGAGTAAGAAAATTAGCACTGGCCCATTTGGTTAACCCAATATTTTAACAAAATGTTCATTTTTACTATCATTCATTTTTAAATTTATCTTTACTTATATTGCTATATAACAGTTGTAATAGATTGAGGGTATATGTGAAATTTTCATACCTGTATAAAATGTGTAATGATCAAATCAGTATAATTGGGATAGTCATCACCTCAAACATTTCATTTTTCTTGTTCATGCAAGATTAACCAACGCTGGCAAAGAAATGCTTTCCTTTCTTGCCACTTTTCCATGAAAACCAGGCTATAGATGGCTAAAGGCCAACGTCACTCCTAAAACAGATTCATTATAAGTCATTCAGCAATCTGAATACTTTATTGTTGCATTTCAGATGGACAAATGTTTACTAGCCATGATGCTATATTACAATCACAGATATTCTACATTTACAATAGTAGGAAGACATAATTCTGGAAAAAGCTGTTTGCAATTGACTGTGGATCCATTCTATTTATAATATTGAATATAAACATGCTAATCCTACAGAGAGGAAAATGTCTTTCCAGTTGAATTCCCTATCAAGCTGAGACATAGAATATTAATTCTGCACCAATGTTGATGAATTCTGATTCTAAAAATATTTCTTTTAATATATCATGAAATTCTTAAGTTTCCGGTTCGTTGAAACAATTAGAATGTTTCAATTTTTAGAACAAATGCTTTATTAAAATGCACATTTAAATGAGACACATCTCTAAGACCTGATACTTTAAGATGCTAAGTCCTCAATAACAATAATTAAAGCTTACGTCTCATTACTAATAAAATGAAAAATTGAATACTGCTTATGCACTATTAAAATTCAATTTTATTTTAGAAAAAAAGTATTAAATGCTACCGAATCAAAAGTCAACATTGATTGATAATTTGTCTGCATCTATTACATGAAAGCTATGGCCAAATTAGGGATGAAAATAGAGAAACACATGCCTTTCTATCCTATATGAGTAACAACCCAGGGCATGGGTATTAGTGTGATGAAGATGTGGTCTCCTATCTCAGCTTCATGACTTACCAGCTATTTGACCTAGGGCTGCATTCTTTAGCTTAGCTTTACTTTTTATTAAATGTGGCCACTAATGCCTACTACACTAAGTTGCTGTGAGGTTAAAATGGGAAAACACATGTCATTTTCCTGCCTTTCACCAGGGAGTGAGACAGAAACTGGTTACTCTTACCTTAGGCCTTCACTTCCTGCCTTGACCGCATCACATTCCTCCATTATAAACACTTTTTCACATTTAGAAGAATTATACTTGCTCATTTGTTCCAATTTTGGGGTAAGAAGATAGATATTGCAAATTTAAATATAAGCTCCATGAATGCAATGACTCTGTGTTTCATTTGCTTTTGCTTTGCTTTTTCATTTTTACTCAAACTTGTGTATTTTGTGCTTCTGCTGTGACTGTCACATAATAGGTGCATAAGGTGCATAATAAACACTTGTTGAATAAACAAACATGTAAAATCCTGGTAGGTCATGGGTGATACGTTTTGAAGAGGGGAATAATATTCAAAACTAACAATGAAGGTCAAATGAGAAGAAGTGGAATATGTCAGACCAGGAACTAGGAATTCAGGAGAAGTGTTTGGGGCAACACCAAGAATGAGAGTATCTGGGGGAAGCATGTGGCAGACAGACCCAGGTGGCTGTGCAAATCCTCTATCACTAACAACAAAAGCTTTAGTGAATGTATCCACAGTATTACTTTGAAATTCAAAGACGACATGTAGCTAGGGTGTCATCTGCTAGTAGCAACATTTCTCTACTGATACTATAAATTATTACATAAAAACCAGCAAAGGAAGACAAGGATAGTCTTTAGAGATTTTGCAAATACCCTGAGGAGTTTGCTTAATGAAGAGGAAATATCCTGAAATATGACAGAAATCTCATAACCAGGTATAAGCATCCTATTAAAAAAAAGAGGATTTTTTTTTTAACTTACAGAGCTGTACCTCTGTAGAACACCATAGCTAATTCTGCTGCACATTAGGCAGATGAAGAGACCTGATTTTTCCAGTCTACAGATGGGTCACTGTCACATTTGCAAGAGTAGTCTGTCACTCAGAAATGTGGAGGCCCACAGAGCACCAGCCCAGGACACCCTTTCCCTACACACAGGTGGCAGAAATATGTGGCCCTGGGTTGCTGGAAACTCTCTACTTTAAAACCAACTAGCTTCCCTGTCTCCTGAGTCCCAAAAGACAGACTGTCTGGCAGCCTCAATAGCTGTTGCAATCACGCCAGTCCAGAGGGGAAGAGACCCACACAACCTTCAAACACTTCCAAGCTTAAGCTGATTTTGTCAACTAGAATTTAGTTTTAGATGATTCATCATTTGAATCATTACTGCAAAATACTTATGAATGCTAAAAGAAAATCTTTGAAGACCTGATGCCTAAATCATTGAAGAACCATTATCAGTTTAGGCCACACAGTTGCTATGAGTTGTTTTTGATTGATGCTATTTTTGCATTTTTTTCCCTCAAGCAGCAGGCAATTTTGATACACCTACTCCTTGCCAGGCACTATGTTAGCCTTTGAGAGATTGGAAGGGTTAAACACAGTGCAATGCTTCCATTGTCACAAAATAAGGATGCTGGGCCCACAGATGTAAGGTAACAGATCCACCACTGAGTAAAAGGGTTTGATTGTAAAAGTTGAAAAAATAATAAAAAAGAAAAATTAGTTCTTCAGAAAATAAGAATGTAAAATTGGACCTAATTTTTCTTTTCACAAGCACTAATAGTTAAAATTCTGTTCATAACTGAAACATAGACTCTCAACTATTATCATTTAAAATTCAATTATGAAAATATAATACGTAATTTTTCATTTCTTTTTTCTTTTGTCTAAGTTTCCTACCTTATTTATTAATTAGCTCTTGCAAGGATCCCAAGAGATAAGGATTATATTACTAATATCCTGGTTGTAGAGACTTTAGTAACTTAACCCAAATCAGCAAAGTTACGATTAAAATAGGAATGAAATGAACAAGGGAAGTTATTTTATTGTATAAAAGAATTTCAGAGTTGGAAGAGGCTTTGTAGAGTACCTAATCCAACCTTTGCATTATATAAAATAAGACTGTGAAGATGAGCAACTTGTTTATAGGTCAGACAGTTGCTGACAGGTCCAATTTCAAAACCACCTCAAATTACTATACATTTCTCATTCCTTCAGTTAGCCATCCATACCAGTCATTGCCTAACAATTTAAGACTAGGTACTGTGCAAGGTGCTGTGATTTTGTGAACCAGAAAAGCAATTCTTGTTCATTAGGACTCTTCTCTATAGGAGGGTACAATAAAGGGTTTCAACATTGCAATGGAAGAGCAGGGAACTGCATGAACTAAGAGAGATGGGTGTAGTTTTTGTTCCCTAGAAATAAATCCCAATATGCATGCAGAGGGAAGATATGGCCCAAGAACATTTACAAGAAATATGTGTATATATATTTATATAAATATATATATATATATCACAGGTGGTATATATATTTATATCTATATATTTAGATATATCTATATATATTTATATCTATATATTTAGATATATCTATATATAGATATACCACAGGTGGATATATAGGTGGATATATATATATATATATATATATATACACATATATCTATATAACCACAGGTGGAGATATATATATATATATATACCACAGGTGGATTATATATATATATATATATACCACAGGTGGATATATATATAGATATAGATATAGATATAGATATAGATATACCACAGGTGGAATATACATATATATATATATCTATATATACCACAGGTGGATATATATATATATATGCCACAGGTCTTTTTTTTATATATATATATATAAACACACACACACACCACAGGTGGATACATATATATATACACCACAGGTGGATATATATATATATACACACATACACATACACAAACACACCACAGGTGGATATATATATATATACACACATACACATACACAAACACACCACAGGTGGATATATATATATATATATATACACATATATATATACACACACACACACCACAGGTGGAGCATATATATACGTATATATATATGTATATATATATACACGCATATATATACACATATATATACGTATATATATACATATATATACGTATATATATACACATATATATACACACACACATGTGTGTGTGTGTGTGTGTGTGTGTTCTGCACAGCATGAGTGCACATGCAATAATATAAGTGGTGAGGGCTCTGGTCACTAGAGATTGCCTTCTATATTTAAAATGAGAGCAACCATACTCAGGTGTACCTCTCTCTTGCTTTGTGTGGGCATGAGCTCCATGTCACCAGATTTGATTTTTTTTTTCCCAAAGACATCAACAGTATAGACTTTAGGAGATGGTCTAAAGCTCTTAGCTTGGTTGCTGGCCTGAGAGAAGCAGAGTTAGAACAAGTGAAGTCTACCCACTTAGCAAAAGCACAATATTTAAAGATCATCTTTAAAATTATTTGTGTTTAAATTCACACCTTCCCCTTGGGGATCTTCACATGGACTTGCTAATTGGGTTTCTCTGAATATTCAGTTGTTTACCGCTGACTGACTAGACTTCCCAAAGCCTTGATAACTGGAGAATTTCCAAATGCTGCATTTTTTTCAGCCAGGCAGATGGCATGGTAATGGTAGATGTGAACTCATGTCCTTCTTCCTTTTATAGCAGTGCCTGAGTATCTGACTGACCTACTGGGATTAATTTACTCCTACAATAGGTGATAATAGAGCCCAATTCCAGAAGTGGGGTGCTCAGCAGTTCTTGCTACCATGTACCATTTTCACAGGCTTAATGTTGGACCAGAGCAGTATAAGGGCTTAACATATATTTTCTTCTTTATTCAAACATTACTCCTAAGTACTATTATTGTTCAAATTCAGCTAGAAAACTGAGACTCACAGAGGTTAGTTAAACAACTTTCAAAGTCAAACACCTATTAGATGGTTGAGAGTGACTGAAACCTGGATACATTAATTTTAAAAGTCAGTGCTTTCACTATTGTATCTCCCCATGATGCCAACCCAAGTGGTCAACCAGTAAAAAATTTGGTAAGTATCATGTGCTTTTCTCTACAAAACAGTGAACAATCTAGTGGACAACCTTTTTCTTTTCAGTTTAAACTAGAAATTCGTATTTTCTTTAAAGTGTAAGGTAGAAATGACTAGATTTCCTGGTATCTTGTAAAGGAGGCAAAATCAACAGTAAGAAGGGGGCTAATATTTTCAGTCTCTGGGGACCAATTATTACATCGGGTATACTTCCATTATAATAAAGATAGATATACAAACATGCATGCATACATACATACACACAACCATATCAAAAACAGGCTTGGGTAACAGAAAACTAAGAGGAAAAAATCCTATAGTTTGAAAGGGAGGTATCAAAGTTCAAAGTAGCAGTCTCTCTCCCGATGCATTAGTGATGGTGTTGGAAATGGCAGTGGGTTGGGGAAGGGTAAAAGCGATGGTATGTATGTATTAAGGTTCTCTTCCTCTAACCTTGGAATCACATTAAGTTTCAAATTCTTGTCCCATACCCTGCTAACTCTATGAATTTTGGCAAGCAATAACCATGTCAGGCCTTTTTCTCGTTGATCTTGGTGGAAAGAATAAATGAAATAATGTACATCAAGTGCCTGACAGAGTGTCCAGCACAGAGTAGGTACCCATAAAAATCACTTCTTCCCTTTCCTCTTCCTTTACTGATTCTCCGCTCAGCAGTGGAGGAGTTTCAAAGAATGGGGCATATTAATATGGTAAGGTTATTTGAAGATGTTCATTTAGAATATGCACCAGTATTTTCATTTAAATTTGTTCACTCTTCAAATCAGCATGGTGCTCCAAAAGGTAACAATATTTTGGCAATGAATATGTGCTGGCAACTTGGATTATTTTAAGGCTTGTATAATATTTATCTATGAAAAAATTTTCCCCTTGAAATATTCAATAAGCTCATAGCCATTTGCTTAATTATTCCATCCAAGCATAAAAGCTTCCCAATGAAAGAGAGCACTGTCTCGTGACAAAGCTAATTTCTGTGTATTTTTAATAAGAAAGGGTTCAGAATGGTGATTTCTTGATATCCATTCAGGCTTTGAAAAGAGATCTTATCCAAGCAATACATTTTCTGAAAGTGTAAAGGGAGTGGTAAACTGTTCAGAAAGGGAGGAAGATCTCATTTCTTTCTTTCTTTTTTTTTTTTCTAGGAAAAAGTTCTCCACAAAACCACAGGTGGACATAAAAGTATCCAGACAACTACACTCTCGCAGAGATCTTAGGACTGTTAAAAAAAAAAAGGATATATATATATATATATGCACAAAATTGTTGATAATCATAATAAAAATAATGCAGGAATTCTCCAGACTTGGAAAGTTTAGAACATTATGAAACTTCTTCCTTACAGTTACATAGCACAATTATTTGTGTATTCAGCTCTGAAATTTACCTCTCCACAAATGACAGTGAATATTCTGCTGTAGCAGACGCTTAATTCATTAAATAAGTGCGAGTCACTAAAAAAATCCCTGTCTCATGAAGTGGAATCCTACTATTTGTTTGAATTTTCCTCTGGTTTTCCAGGAGGAATATGCAGGATATAAAATTTGATACTGACTTCTTTGTGGTATCAAGAGTGACAGTTATATAAAAACAGATCTGGTCTTTCTGACTTTTCAAAACTATATTTTTACTTAAATTACAAACAGAAAACAGATTTTCATGTTATTGGCTGGCGATTTTATGGGATGGAGGATTTAATAGAGCTGTGATTTAGAATTAATTGTTTGCTTTTCTAAAAAAAAGATAGTCAACAACTACCCTAGGAGATCTGACCCAGTAGGTGCTTAAAGCGAGGATGTAAGAGGCTGTATTTTCTTTTTAAATCTTCTCAGAAAAAGTAGCAATATATATCAAACATATGTTAAAATAGTTAAATATATGTAATATAAATATATATTATACTCATATATGTTTATATATTATACGCATATATTTAAATATACATATACAAATATGTATATATCTACACTGTATCTCAGAAATTATCCACAAATATGTCATTTATCTTGACATGTAAAAGTCACATATACAGAACTGTTCATGACAGCTTTTTTTAAATTATTGAAGAAATAGACTCAATTTGAATGGCCACCAGTGGGGAATGTGTTTAAATGAATTATGATACAGCCATATAATGGAGTGCCATGTAACTAGTAGAAACACAATGTTAGATTTATATAGTTGAAATGGATTAAATAAAAGCTATCCAAAAAAACCTATCTATATTGTTAGATTATGGTATATTGTAGAGTAAGGCAGAAAATTTTAGGAAAATTATACAAGAGAGGAGATCTTTATTTTCATCTTAATTCCTTCTCTGTGAGCTAAATGCTATTGTTTTCATTTGTATTTGCATGCATTACTTTTTACTTTAACAGATAAAACAAATTAAAAAATGCACACAGCAATCCTGATGTTCAGCCAGTACTGAGAACACCGTGGCTCTCATATCATGTTAAGGTGCTAGAACAAGGTTTAATCACTAGAGTGTTTGTTGCTCCATCAACCAAAAATATTAATACAGATTTTGCCCGGGGGAAAAAAGTATTCATTTCATACTAAGAATGTTTCCAAATATTTTAAGTTTCAAAACATTTTTGAAACTTAAAATGTTTTGAATCATAAAGCAGCCTTGAGTAGGTAGCCTACTTAAAACATAACTGAGATGTTTTAAGTAACTACCTGAGGTATATTTAAGCAACATTTAAGTAACATGAATGAGGTTTTTTTTTTTTTTTTTTTTTTTTTTTTTTTTTTTTTTTTTTGAGACAGAGTCTCGCTCTGTCGCCAGGCTGGAGTGCAGTGGCGCAATCTTGGCTCACTGCAATTTCCACCTCCCGAGTTCAAGCGATTCTCCTGCCTCAGCCTCCTGAGTAGCCAGGATTACAGGTGGGCACCTCTACACCCCGCTGATTTTTGTATTTTTAGTAGAGACAGGGTTTCACCATGTTGGCCAGGATGGTCTCGATCTCCTGACCTCGTGATCCGCCCGCCTCGGCCTCCCAAAGTACCAGGATTACAGGCGTGAGCCCCCTCCCTCGCCCGGCCAAGGTATGTTTTAAGTAGACTACCTGCTTGAGGTAGATTTATGATACAGACCCGTTATCATGACAATGAAATAAAATGAAATGTGATGAGAAAGTGAACCATTCCACACCATCACCTAAGCAGGGTAGCATACAAAGACCTGATGTAATGCTGACAATGTTAACACCCCTGTGTGATGTCCAACTAAAAATAATAATAAAAAAGAATGTGAAAAATTTCCCCATGCTGTCAATCAATAATGATGTCATCATGACCCTGATAGAAAACTCAATCCAGGCGGTTGATGGTACTAAATTAGAAATATCCATCTTTCCCTTTGGCAAATCCTCTTTTTTTTTTTTTTTTGTCGCAACTATTACATGCTAACCTTGTAATGAGAGGGCAGAGAGGTAATGAGGACCAACAGAAAGGACCCTCTGGAAGCCTAGAGCCTTGGGTCCCATCCTAACAGATAAGCACTGAGCACATCACACTTAACCTCTCGGCATTTCAACTTTCCTATCATCTATGAGATGAGAATAACACTTGCTATCTACCCCATAAAGTGGTTGAAAGGGATTCTGAGAAAGTCCGTGGAAAGCACTTTGAAATTCTCAGAAGTAAGCTTTTACAGAAGTACAAAGCCTCACATCAAAAGACACACTCATACCTTTCTGTGACATCAATGAGTGTTTCATAGATAGGATTATACATAGGTCTGACGCTGAGTGTGCTTTATCATTAAAATAATTTCTACAGCAATTTCTTTTCTTTTTACCTGGACATCATTCATATGCAGCCTTGACAAATCTTATACTCCTTCTCAGATCACTGTGAGGAGTCTCTGAGTCTCATTTTTGGCTCACCAAGCTGTGTTATTTAGCCAACAGGTATAAAATGTGGTACCCCCTACTTCTATCTTTAGGCATTGCAGAAAGTAATCTTCTGGAGAAAGAAAAGTAGAATAAATTTCAGTAGGTTATTTATGACGCCATGTGTTATGACCACATTTGACACAGAACAGAACTAATTCATTCAAACTCCTTGTTAGCACCAACCTCTTCTGAAATTACAGCTGTTTCTCCTGCTATCTAGTCTACATTATTAAGTACCACCTGTGCACTCAGCCCTATAGAGGAATGTTCCATCAGTCTTGGAAAAGGAATTTGTCTGCTAGATAGTGTTAAAATTACATAGCCGTTCAAATCTTTCTTCGATACCTTGAAAACAGATTCTTAATACTGGCTATGTATTAAAATCACCTGAGTCCACTGGAAAGGAGCTAAATCGTAATCTCTGTGGCTGCTTCTGCTACACAGAGATGTTTTATGAGATTCCACACATGCATGTTAATAGCAGCACTACTCATAATAGCCAAGTAGTGGAAACAGCCAAATGTCCATTTGCAGATAAATGAATAAACCAACTAGATATGTGGGATGTTATTCAGATGTAAACAAATAAATGGATTACTGATATGCTACAACATGGATGGACCTCAAAAACATCATACTAAGTGGGAAAAAAAAGACACAAAAGGTCACAGGTTGTGTAATTCCATTTATATGAAATATCCAGAATAGGTAAGTGTGTAGACACAGAATTCAGATTTGTGGTTGCCAGAGGCAAGGGAGAGGTGAGAAATGAAGAACAACTGCTTAATGAGTATAGATTATCCCTTTGGAATGATAAGAATATTTTGGAACTAGATTGAAAAGGTTGATGCGTGACATTGTAAATGTATATATATGCATACATGCATACATTCAGACGTAGATTTCCAGGTGTTTACTAAGCAATCTGTGCTGAAAGTCGTGGTCTAGAGTTTCAAACATGGTTGTTGCACCAGTACCATTGCAACTGTACAGTGCTGGCCCAGTACTATGCATTGCCATCAATCACCAGTGCATTTCTCAATGCTCTTCTTGGTGTGACATAGGGAGCATCACCTGAAGTACTGAGCATCTTATATGAGCATCACCTGGAGTATTTGCTTGTGATGAATGCATATTCCCAGTCTTCACTGCAGACCTACAGACTCATAATCTCATAGGAGTAATAGGGCAGGGTTATGCATTTAAAATCATTCCTCCAAGTTATTCTTATGCATTTCATTTTTATTTTTAATTGACAAATAAAAATGCACTAAATTTTAAAACTTGAAGGCCCTACTTTGGACTTTGCCTTACTCTTCCCTATTTATCATTTTTTGAGCTTTATTCATGACCTACCTCCTCTGCTTAATGCTGAGTATCTGTTCTCTCTTTTAAGCTTCACAAATGACAGCAGTCTTCATTTATAGGAGAGAAAATTAAGGCTGAGAAGAGGAAAATGAGTTGCCCCCAAGAGTTCACATTTAGAAACTGGAAAAACCTGTAACCAAACTTTGGTTTTTCTCAGAAACCTTTAAACACTTTACCCCTTCACACCTTGTCCCTTCCGAGGACCAGTTCCTGGTCTCTCATTGTCCCATTGTCGCCATCTTCTAATATTTCCCTGTAATCATCGCAGTCACCAGATAATCACTGCCACCCATCCCCAGACTCATCAACCGATGAACCACTATTTTCAATCATCTTTTCTTGAAATTTCCAGGCCTATCTGACTTCAGGTAAAGCTGACCGTCTCCACTTTAACCTACTGAGACCAAGTCAGTCTTCAATAAGCTCCTCTACCCCCACCCGGGCTGCTGCATTTAATCTTTGCACCTCCCTCTGCCCACTTTGCCCAACTCTAGAGGGAGATGAGGCCCCGCCTGTGCCCCATCCCTTCTCACTACCTGAGCACCCTTCCTCCCAAGCTCATGCCCCCATCTTTGACTCTCTTTCGCTCCATGAAGTCTGATCTGACCTTTGATCAAACATGCTTAAATTCCACCACCACTTCCAAGTAATAATACTCCCAAGCTCATGCCCCCATCCTTGACTCTCTCCCTCTCCATAAGGTCTAATATGACCTTTGATTAAACATGCTTAAATTGTACCCCCACTTCCAAGTAATATCAGCTAAGTTTAAAAGCAGTGTTGCTTCTGCTTTCTTAAATATTATCTTATACTTATCCTTTGTATTTTCTCATCACCAGTTTTTTTCTTATCTCCCCTCTCCTCCCAGTGTTGCTCTCCTTAAAGTTATCAAAAATCCATCTTCAGGCCAAATCCATTTGTCAATGTTCAGTTCCTCCTCAACACCTGCTTCATCTGACATTTAATCTCCTTAAACTCTCCCCTCCCTCAGCCTCAGCCTCTGGGTGATCAGTCTTTGTTTTCTTTTTCTTTTTATTTGTCTCTTCTCCAGTAAGTCCCTTAAACTTTTCTGACCCTTAGTATCTTTACCTCTAAAATAGAAAAAAAAAAAAAAGCTAATTCAGGATGTTGTTATAGAGGCTCAACCAGGCAAAACCTACTTTGTGTATGTGCTCATTGAACAGACATTTATTGCACATCTCTTGCATGCACCGTACAGAGTTAAACACTGGGGTATAAAGATGACATTGACACGGTCACCAATGTTGAAGAATTGTAAACTGACTTGAAGAAACATGTTGACAATAACCCAGATGCTTTATTCATTCATTTATTAATTCAATTAATTTTGATCAAGTGCCTATGTCAAGCAGTTATCCAGGCACTGAAGATACAGCAGTGAACCAGTCTGAATAAATCACTGCCCTTGTGTAGCTTACATTTTAGTGACAAGAACCACATAGCAGGTTAGATAACATCAGGGAACAATAAATGCTAGCAAGGAAAAAAAAATACGATAATAAAATACAGAGTTGTAGCAGTGAGATGTGCTAGAAGTGGGGTCAGAAACTACTTCTATGTGGAAATGACGTTAGTCCAAGTCCTAAATAATGACAAGAAGAATCAGATATTGAGAAAGTGCACTATATGAGGAGGGCACTGCAAGTACAAATTCCCTGGGGTTTAAATGAACTTAGCATGTCAAAAGGGCAGAAAGGAAGCCAAAGGGGCTTTTTGAACAGTGAAGAGAAAAGTGGCTCATGCCTGTAATATCAGCATTTGGGGAGGCCCACATGTCCGGGAGGATGGCTTGAGCCAGGAGTTTGAGTCTAGCCTGGGCAACATAATGAGATCCCATCCCCGCTTAAAAAAAAAAAGACAAAGACAAAGAAAAAGGCAGGCGTGGTGCACACCGGTAGTTCCAGCTACTGAGGAGGCTGAGGCGGGAGGATTGTTGGAGTCCAGGAGCTTAAGCTAGCAGTGAGCTATGATTATGCCATTGCACTTCAGCCTGGGTGACAGAGTAAGACAGTCTCAAGAAAAGAAAAAAAAAAGAGAGATAAGTAAGAGAATTTGGAGAGGTTTTGGATACCATGCTAATTAAGTAGTCTAGATTTAATTTTAAATGTGAAGGAAAGCCACTGGGAGGTTTTAGGTAGGAGAATGTGGTAATCCAACAAATGCTTTAAAGATTATCTGAAAGCTGCATGGATAATTGATTGTGCTTTGGGAGCAGCAGAAACAGGAAGACTACTTATGTCCACCTTAGTAGCTCAGGCAAGAGATGACGGCTGAGATTGGGCTGGTGGCTGTGGAAATGGTGTGAAATGCTCAAATTTTGGTTGCTGAATATGCTATCTAAGGTCTCTCTATATACATACTTGTTGTTTTCCATTTTACCTATCAGAATTTATATTTTTTGAGCACTAGGACTTTGCTTTGGTCATTTTTCTATGCCGCAATAGCTAGAACAGTGCCTGACACACAGAAAGTGCTAAATAAATAAACATTTGTTGAATTAAAGAATGAATAGCTTGCATGTGGATGCTGAGATAAACTCTTAAATTTGGGGCTTGAGCACTTTCATTGACAGTGTGTCATCAACTGAGATGGGAAAGACTAAAAAAGGCACAAGTTTGTGAATAGAAAGCAAGAGTTCCACTTTTGGCATGTTCGATTTGAGACGTCTCTTGAGAGCAGACACTTTTATACACATGTCTGGAGCTCAGGGCCTGACATTTTTTTCATTCATTCATGTTTTGTTTCCCTATTTGCTCTGAAAGCTTGGCAAGAGCAGGGTCTCCTTAAGTGTGCCCCCCCGACAAATTATATCAACATAACCAGCAACTTGATAGAGATGCAATGTTTTGGGCTCCACCTCAGACCAACTGTATCAGAAACTCTAGGCCGGGGCGCGTGGTGGCTCACGCCTATAATCCCGGCACTTTGGGAGGCTGAGGCAAGTGGATCACCTGAGGTCAGGAGTTTGAGGCCAGCCTGACAAATATGGTGAAACCCCATCTCTACTAAAAATACAAAAATTAGCTGGGTATGGTGGCATGCGACTGTAGTCCCAGCTATTCAGGAGGCTGAGACAGAAGAATTGCTTGAATCCAGCAAGCGGAGGTTGCAGTGAGCCGAGATCATGCCATTGTACTCCAGCCTGGGTGACACAGCAAGACTCCGTCTCAAAAAAAAAAAAAAAAAAAAAAAAGAAAGAAAAGAAAAGAAAAAGAAATACCAGGAAATGAGTTCAGCATTCTGCATTTAACCAAACCTGTTCATGACTCTGATGTGCATCAAGGTTTAGGAACCACTGGTCTAAAACACTGCCAGACATAGCCACAAGAAAGAGTTGAACATGATTTGGGGCAGCTATGCAAAGTAGCAAGCCACTCTGGTTTTTTTTTCTTGCCTCGCATCAAATCTCTCTTTATCATTTGAACTTTCTTAGCTGCTTTACTTTGTCCTTAGAATCAAATATTTTCTATTCTTTTAAATTATGTAACTATGGTTAACAGCAGAACTTTAAAAAAAAATTAGCCTTTCTAAACACTTTCTCATCTGTCACTTAATTTTAGCTTCTGAGAGCTATGAAACAGTAGGGATGGGAATTCTAGCCCCATTTCACATACAAATATATGTAGGCAAAATCCCATTAGGTGATTTATTGATGATCACATAAATTTAGGTAGATTTGAGACATAAAATTTTTGCTGATAAATATGGGATGAAAAAACATTGACCTCGTGCTTTACTCTTAAGACTGATACTACCTAGTAAACAGTAGGTGCTCAATACATATTTAATGACTAAGTGAATAATTCCTCAAATAGATGCTGCAGGATTCAAGAAAATGCAAATTTACCTTAGCATATATGTACGCATGGAAACCAGAATACTACATGACCCCAACCTTTTCTTTAATTGGACACCCACTTCCAAGTTCTACCCATATTATCCAGCAACATGGGAATTTTACGGGGGAGGCAGATTATAACCTGAAGTTATGAATAATCAGTTTCTTATATCTTTAAGACAATAATTGATATACTGTGCTCTAATTTTTAATGTGGCTACACTTCTCATTCTGTCAATTACTTGTGCATTTGAAAACAGAGGTCAGTGTTCCATGTCCTGACCTCTGTTTTGAATTACTCGAAGAAGGCAAAAAACTGGTGATGCTGAGACTGATTCTTGCCAATGTTATCTGTCTCTCTTTATTTTAAAACTTAAATCACTTCCCTACCCCTACTGGAATGCTTTTAGCCTATCGCACCCATGATAATAATGAAACATTCCTACATTTGCATAAAGCTGTCTCATTTAGCTTAGCTTAGCAAGCCCTAGACACAGATTTTTTAAAAACCCAATAGACATTGGAACCTAGCTAGAATACTGAAACATTAATGATGTCAATAACAATCATAATAGAAAACATTTTTTGAATATTCACTATGTTCCAGCCACTGGGATGCTGGATGTGGATGGTAACATTTACCCGGGATGTGAAGGACTTACTATTTTTCTTATTTCACAGATGGTCAAGCTATAGCTCAGAGAGTTTAAATACTTTTCATGTCATACTCATAGTTCATAGTGAAGCTGTGATTTGAATGCAGGACTGTCAGACTCCAAAACCCATGGCATTCACCACTTTTCCACTTCAAGACATCAGCCTCCAAAATTTATGGTATGAACCACTTTCCCACTCCTACCCATTAAAACAATTAGCATTACATCCGTGAATGCCTGTCATCTGTGTTAACAACTCAGGCAATGAGAAGACTGGCCTAGTTCATGTGGTCAAATACAGTGGGTCTATTTTAATTATACTCATGTTCCATTGGGTCACATGGACATAAATACATCTGGTAGGATTTTTTTTGTTTATGCCTTCAATTACCTGGTTTAAAGCCTAGTCACAAACATGCTCCAGCTCTTTCATTATGGTGGTTGGCCATCTCAAGTTTTTACACCATTTAATCCTACCTCTAATCTTTCTGTTTTTCACCAGCTTCTCCTGTCCCTTTCTGCCATTGGCTACTGGTTGTGATGCCGGAACTCGTTATTAGAGAAAAAAACACATTTCCAGCTTCTTTTGCATAGTAGGCCTATTTTGAGCATGATGGATACAGCAATGAAGAAAAGCATTACCTTTTCTAAAGTGCCTTACGGTCAGGTGGGGACGAGAGACATGTAAACAAATAAGGCATTCAGTTTTCCCATATTTTAGCCTCAGCTCTTTGCAACTTGTCTTGGCTGTCACCCTGGGTGTCAGCTGCACAGGTTCCTTCCAACAAAAGAAACTCCTGCTTCTCCTTCTATCAAAGGGAACACTATCCTGCTGATTGAATGTTTGGCAAAGTGCCCAAGACCGTGTGTGTGTGTGTGTGTGTGTGTGTGTGTGTGTGTGTTTGTGTGTGTGTGTGTGTGCACGTGCGCGCGCGTGCGCTTATGTGCATGTGCAATGTCTAGACGCTCACACAGGATATTTGGAACAGAACTGTGTGATTGTTTCTTATCAGACCTCTTTATAAGTGACCAATGTAAAGCTGAAGATGTACTAAAACACAGGCTTCAGGTGATCATCTGTAATTTAAATGGAGAAGGTGGGTTGGTCAGGAATTTAGTTCTGAGAGTTTTGACCTTACAATCAATAGAAGTGAGTCTTTATGGTCTTTCTATTTAGGAAAGAGTCTCTGGTTTTAAGCGGCTATGCCTTACTGTGCTTTCATAGAAGGTCAATTTGAAACATTCTGGGCTTTTAATGTACAAATGAATTATGGGCAAAAGCCTTTATCCTAAAACTATTAGATAAAAATTATATCTTCAGTTTAGGGATAATATGAAGAGGCAAAGCCTTCTTCAGGGGACTACACATAGCTATTTATAAGTATTCGTGATTGCTGTATTGCACAGTACTGTTAATTTAAGGCAAACATTTTTGTGTTGTTTAGGACTTTTGAATGACATGCCCATGATGTAGTTTGCGAGAAAGGGAAAACACTTGGATGTAGGGCTCAAGATGAACTTCGGACTCTTACAGCAGCCAAGTGTAAATGTTAGGCCACATGAGCATAAACACATCTGGTTGGAACTTTTCTTAATGCTTTCAATTACCTGGCTTAAAGACTAGTCACAAACATGCACCAGTTCCGATGTCCACAGTAGACAGAGCTTATCTACTAGGGTACATTATTTTGCTGAATCCAGAGATAGTCTTAGAATCCTTCTCAGCACAGTGCTTCAGACATTCACTGATGATATATTTAAGTGGGCCCATGAGATGGAATATTTTTGTCATTCCAACTATAATTCAAACTCCTTTCATTTACAGAAGACAAGACTGATATTCCTAATGGTGATGTGATTTATTTAAGGTCAAACAGATAAGCAGTCAAGTTGTCACTACAGCCAAGGATACACACTGCTTCTACTTCTTGGCCCAAGTGCTTTGAAAAAGGGAATCATTTTAGGCAAGGAGATGTTTTCTGACTGAGTTGTCAGCTCTTCTTTTCAGATAAACATTTATATCAAGAGATTTCCATTGGCAGAGCCCCTTCTCACCCCCATGATGATCCTAGAATTTAACAGCCAGTTTTGGAGTTCACTGTGTCTAATATTGTCTGCTCTTATTTTTGCAGAGGCTATTCTATTTCCATAGAAGGCTTGATTATAAAATCACACAGTATAGAAAATAGTCGTGTAAAAAACCTTCAACAGAAACACTGAAGGGACTCTGGCTTTAAATCAATGCTTGGCTTTAAATAGGGAAGCAAATATCATTGCATAAAAAAGATAACTAAAATATGACTCATTGCTGGGAGAAAAGGGGATACTTTTGAGAAAAGATTTCTTTATGTTTTACAGAGCTGCTTACACATCATACACAGTATTAGAATGGTTTCATTACTACAAGTTAAGAGTCAGATTAGAATAAGCATTAAAAGGGAATTCCCTGTGTTAAAACCATCACCTTCCACTGAATCAATTACACTCTTGTGTCATGAACATCATCAAGAATCCCAGATTCAACACAGCATTGAAATGTGGCATAAAGATTATTTATAACCTTAGCATTATCCCAATTTGACTTGTCTTACTAATTTTTATTTCATCCAGTCTCACTAAATGGTCACCCCATTCTCCCAGTCACTATACCCAGAAACCCAAATATAATGTTCAACTTCTTTCATTCTCTCCCTCATACACCTAATCCATCAAGTCCTATTGGCTCTACTTCTACAATACAAGCTAATGCCATCCATCTTTTCCCATCTTCATTATTCCCCCACCCTAGTTAATGCTACTGTCACTTCTCCCTAGACTATAAAATAAACTACCAAATGACAGCCCTGCTTCTCCTCTTTCCCCCCACTCCAATTTACACTTCACATGGAGGTTAGAGCGATTTTCCTACAACCTGAATCAGATAATGTCACTCCAACGCTTGAAATCTTCAAATAGCAACTGACTGCAATCAGAATCAATACAAACTCCTTTAGATAGCTTACAAATTTCTGGACCCTGCACATTTACCCAGTCTTATCTCATAATATTCTTCTGTTCACTCACCATGCTCCCAACAGATACATCCTTTCAATATTTTAAACACATGCTCTTTCCTATCTCAGTGACTTCCCATGAACAGTTCCTTTTTATTTTTTTTGAAAACCTTTTTCCCTTTTCTACACAAGACTGGATCCTGCTCATCTTTCAGGTCTTGGTTTTGATGTCATCTCATCAGATGCCACCCCTCCGCACCCCATAGCAGATGCTTTCAATACTCCGCTCATATCACCTTGGGTTGCCCTCTTATCTTCCTGAACATGAATATTCACTCCCAACTGCCAGCATCTGTGTCTCTTTGTTGGAGGATGACTTTCAGGCTTCCAGAATGCCCTTGACTGTACATGGAGAGCTTGAAGTGGCTGTGGATTTGTATCCCCCTTCACCCCACAGTGCAGCCTTAGCCAATGACTGATGGATGAGGAGTATAAATGCTCCAGCTTCCTCGCTTCATGATGGATTTACCTCTGCAATCGAAACGTACTTCCCTTACATCTTCCCTGCAGGATTGAGCCAGTTATTCTCTGAGGATCTTTGCTTGATATTGCGTTCTTATTTATTCTCCTTCCCTTTCTGGACCTATTTTTTTACTTCCCTACCACTTCTCTGGGAGCAATTTCTAATAATTCACATTGACACAAAATCTCATCTCAGGATCTGCTTCTGCAAAAGCACACTAAGAGACAACTCCAACTTCTACCCAATTACTCTCCATCAGTGAATCCCATTTATTTTATTCCAAGTATTTGTCAAAAACTGTTGTTATATATTGAATTTCTTGTTCACTTGTCTGTATCTCTCATTCAACTGTGAACAAATTGAGGACATGGACTGTATCCTTTTAAAACTAGTATACCTCCAGCACCTAGCACACTGTTTGGCCATAGTAGTTGCCTAACTAATGTTTATTTTTAAGAGTGAATGAATAAATAACAAAATCCTTCCTGGTGCCCCTGTTCATCCAGGCTGAATTACTTCTTCCTGCTCTGGTTTCCATGATGTCCATCAAGTAGCTTCTGATCAGAATTCAGGTTTTCATGGAGCTTGACTATAAGGGTAGCATATCTTTGTCACGCTGACATGAGTAATTGGTCCATATGACAATTCTACTTGTTGTAATATGCCGTTCTCCTTTGAGAATACACTATATGCCAGGCAGCACTAAGGTGGAGACACAATATTTTATTAAATCCTAGCAAACAGCTTTGTGAGGAAGATACATTACCTTTGTTTTTCAGAAGAGAAAACTAATATTCAGAGCTAAGGAATGTGCCCAAGGTCATCCAAATGTTTAGTGGCGAAGGCTGTATTAGAATCCAAGAGTGACTGCAAACCCGTGTTCTTAACCTTCATCATGCCGCCTCTGTTCTACGTGCAGTTTGCTTAGCTTGAGCCATTCTCTTGGGAATAATTAAGTTTAAAGAGTAAGCTTCTGGGCCTTCAAAGTAGAGGGCCAAATCCTAGAATGCTATGACTTATTTGGGCCACTACTCAGCTCCAGCTGGCCTTGACGTTCAAATCGGCACCACCACTTTCTGCTCCTGCCAGAGCCGGTGTTCTAAGACACATTTGTATAACTCTAAAATTATAGCCAACTTTCTGTTTAATTTTTTAATTTTATTTTTTGCGACAGGGTCTCACTGTGTCATGCAGGCTAGAGTGATCATAGCTCACTATGGACTCCAACTCCTGGCTCAAGCGATCCTCACCCTCAGCCCCCAAGCTGCTGGGACTAGAAGCATGCACCACCATGCCCGACTAATTAAAAAAAATTTTTTTTTTTTGGTAGAGATGAGATTTCACTATGTTTTCCAAGCTGGTCTGGAATTCCTGGCCTCAAGCACCTTAGCCTCCCAAAGTGCTGGGATTACAGGTGTGAGCCACCATGCCCAGCCCAATATATGTGTGTGTGTGTGTGTGTGTGTGTGTGTGTGTATCCTTATCTGTGGTAGACATTGGCTATATAGCCATCCAAATGGTTAGTGGTGAAGGCTCTATTGAATCCAAGTCTGACTGCAAAGCTCATGTTCTTAAACCTCATCATGCAGCCTCTGTCCTATGTGAAGTTTGCTTAGCAAACTCTACACATCCCAATTTCTACCACAGAGAATGGAGGCTAAGGATAAGGGGGCTTCTATACTTTCTATGCCTCAAGATTAATAGCAAAGACTCTGAGATTATGGATGAAAAGTATGGCGGAGTGGGATTTTGAGAACAGTTGTTCTGATATTCAGCAATCTACAAATAAATTTTGAGCTGATGGTCAAAAGAGACAACAGTCTGGAAAACATGAAAAGCCAAAGGAATGACTTAGGAATAGAAATAATTTACTAATTTATTCAATTAATGATATTTATCCAACATCTAGATATGCCAAGTATGCACTTGATACAAGAAAGACAAAGCAAAATGAGAATCAGAAAGGGTCCTTACAACACTGGCATGGACATGATTAGCATGGTGGTTAGGAACGTGATGTAGAGGCTGACAGTTCATGCTTAGGCAACTCACTGCTGAACTGGAATGCAGGCTCTGTCTCTTCCTTACTGGCTGTGTTATTTAATCTGTGCCAAATTTATTCCTGTGTAAAATGAGGATAAAAATACTACACTCACCATGCTCATCATGTCCTAAAGATTAAATGCCTTAATGTTTGTAAAGTTTTTGGAGCAGTCTCTGACATATATGATGGCCATGTAAGTTTGTTCCATAAACAAAGCAGAGATTGGAGCTAAAATAAAAGAAATGAAAGATATTATGGGGATGCAGAAAAGAAAAACTTAGCCTGGTGAGAAGGTGCAAAAACCAGAAAAGGATCACAAAGATGTAACATTTAAAGTGGGTCTTAAGGCCAGGCACAGTGGCTCACACCTGTAATCCCAGCACTTTGGGAGGCTGAGGCAGGTAGATCACTTTAGGTCAGGTGTTCGAGACCAGCCTGGCCAACATGGTGAAACTCCCGTCTCTACTAAAAATAAAACACTTAGCCAGGCGTGGTGACACGCACCTGTAATCCTGGCAACTCGGGAGGCCGAGGCACGAGAATCGCTTGAACTCAAAAGGTGAACATTGCAGTGGGCCGAGATCACACCCCTGCGTTCCAGCCTGAGTGACAGCGCAAGACTCTGCCTCAAATAATAATAATAATAATAATAACAATAATAATAATGTGAGTCCTAAAATATGGTTTGGAATTCACCAATGAAAGAAGTGAGGGGAAGAAAAAGAGGGAGACAGGCCCCAGCACCAACACAGGCAAAAGCAGGCAGGAGGGAAGCTACTGGTTGTTTACCTGAATGTGTTTGCATAAGAAGTGAGAGGATGGGGAGTGATGAGATATCAGGTTATTGCTTAAAAGGAATTAGGACATTAAGGGCCTTGGGAAGCAATAAAGGAGTTTGATTTCATGTTATCTAGAAGTAAGTTTAAGAAAATTTTAAGTAAAAATAATTTCACGATCGGAGTTACAAACCACGAAGTCCACTACGGACACAGTACGGAAGACGGCTTTTGTTGAGTGAAGTCATCCACTTACCGGGTTGCCAGATTAAGCCAGGTAAGAATGACAGGAGCCTTCAATTATGAACTATCACTGGAAAGTATATTTATAGGAAATAATAGCAACAGACAAGCCAATTTTGTTTTCAATGGTCAAATTAGCAGTAGTTCATTTTGAATAAAGGTATTGACCTCTGAGGCAAAGAGGTAGAATCACAATGGAAAATAAGTTCCACAATCAGAAGTCAGTATTCCAAATTAAAAGCGAGTCTTCACCTATTTGATGGGCGGAAGGACGCTTAAACAAATACTGTTCGTTTCTGACTTTTGAACACATCAAAGAAAGCATCAGTTTTTATGTTACCTGAGACACTGAAGAAACAATTACATATTTAAAAGGGCTAAGGAACTTTGCAAAGTGTCTATAAACAAGGTAATTATTCAGAATTAATTCAGTAAGACCAAAATAATGATTGTTACAATTTCTTGAGCACTTGCTCATTTCCATTGTGCTAGCAATTTACATATATTATCTCATTTACATTATTATCTCACAATAATTCAATAAGGTAGGTACTATCAGTCCCATTTAACAGATGAAAAATGGGGGTTTAAAGAGATTTAGATACTCACTTAAATATCAAGAGATAGAGCAGAAAACCCAAGTCTTTCCATATGTACAGAGCCCACACTGACAACATCTGTGGTATCAGTTCTCACTGTGAATTTATTTGAACTCAGACATTCTTTTTAAGGAAACAAAAATGCAATTTTACGAAGCATACAATGGAGAGTAAAGAGGATGCTTTTCCTATTATAGTCATTTTTGTGCAAATTATCCCTCTCACTTTTCATATACTAATGATGTTTTCACTGAGGCTGAGCATTTGACTAAAGTAACAAATTATTCCTTAAAAACAGAATGCCAAGGAAACAAAAAAAAAAAACATGAAAATACATTGAGGACAACTCAGACTGACAATTTGATAGCAGTTACCTGTTAACAGAAAGGGGTATACTATAGTGATGACAACTTGGAGTCCCTGGATTTAGCCAGAATGGAATGTGACTCTCAGCTCTACTATTTACAAACTGGGCAAAAACTCATGGCTAAAGCTAAGAAGTAAAAAATGAGGACGTTTGACCTAGGCTAAGTTGCATGTGGGATGTGTCTATCAGGCAGAAGGAGCTGCATCTACGAATATCCCAAGTACAGGTACATCTTGTCTTAATTATAAACGTACAAGTACTTCAGCATAGCTGGAAAATAAAGCACACAAGATGGTGTGTCAAGAGGTTAAACCAGAACAATGGCAGAGGCCTTGGATACCATGGTAAGGAGCCTGCCCATGGTTTTATAGAAGAGAGTGATGCAATCATAATTTGGCTATATTGAGGAAGAAGGACTGGAAAGCTACTAGAAAGGTGAGGAAACATCTTAAGACATTGCCTTAATGATCCAAGTGAAACGTGGTTAGCTAAGGTCTTGGGCTAGTCACGTAGTCTATGTCTCAGTTTCCTTATCTGTAAAATGAGATGACAGCTGCTATAATATAGGTTATGTGTGAGATTGAATGAGATGATACGGTCAAAGTGCCCAGCTCAGCTATGACCACTGTAAATAGAATGATGCGATGCTTGATGAACACAATGGATGCTGACTCAAGTTTATATTTCTTTCAAATATGACTGACTCAAAAATGTCATGTTATTAAAATTTGCCTAGCTAGAAGAATATTCATAGTGACAGTCCTCTACTGTTTAACGTGTATTTTTAATTGAATTTGTTTCTCATTGAAGAGTGCATTAAGCTGCCTTTTAATTCTCTCATGACAATAATGTCATGGTGTTAGGTTTGACTAACCTTGGGTCCTGCATGAATAAAGGTAGATTTAAAAAAAAAAACTCTTCTGGAGTTATTCTTATACTTTCTATCCTGTGTACAATATAACAACCCCACAGCTAAGTTTTACAACATTATAAAAGGTCACTTTTAATGATTTAGGCCTTTCATGTATCAATCTTTCTACATTTACATTTTCTGGGATTTCAACATTAGAGTTTTCTTAAACTAAGTGAATAAATATTCAAGTCTCAGTGTGTATTTTGAAATGACTCTTTGCATAATAATGTTTTTATATGAAAATGGAGTCTCTGGGTGCACATAAACAGGTTTTACTGATCTTTTAATGGAACCAACTGAAACACAGAGGCCTTTAACATCAAACACAGTGCTCTCAATGTTTATAAATATTTGTATAGGGATGCCACTTCCCATTTTAATATCTTGTTACTTTAACACCAATACCACTGTTTCCTCTCATTAATTAGCTATTGATGTTTTCTAAAATTAATTTTGCAGACAGCGTTCACTGACAGAGCTCTAAACTAATGAGTCTGACTTTGTCTTGAGGGAGGCAGAGGAGGGGAGGTGGTCACAGACATGCAAGGAGACAGTGCTGCTCTCTGCTTCAACACTTCAAGGGGCAGAGGAACATTTCTTTTACATGTGGCCTTTGAGCCTGTGAGGCATTTGAGCAAGGAACACCTCATTCACCAATATTTTCCAAACACATTTTAAATCCCATGTGCTAAGGGTTTTGATAGAGATGGTATTGGGTGCTATGGGAAGACACCCAAGACCCACCTAGTCCAGTCCTGGCAACGGTCAAGAAGGACTTCCTGGGCAAAACTATGGCTAAAGCCAAGATGTAAAGAATGAGGATGTTTGACCTAGGCTAAGGTGCATGTGGGGTGTGTCTATCAGGCAGGAGGAGCTGCATCTGCAAATGTCCCAAGTACAGGTAGATCTTAATTATAAACCTACAAGTACTTCAGCATAACTGGAAAATAAAGCACACAGGATGGTGTGTCAAGGGGTTAAGCCAGAACAATGGAAGAGGCCTTGTATACCATGGTAAGGAGCCTGCCCATGGTTTTATAGAAGAGAGTGATATAATCACAATTTGGCTATAGTGAGAAAGAAGGACTGGAAACCTACTAAAAAGGTGAGAAAACATCTTAAGAGGTTTCCTTAATGATCCAAGTGAAACATGGTTTGCTAATGATAGAAGAGACAGAGAAGATGTATTGAGACAAAGTAAATTAGTATATCTAATAGACAGAGTTTGTCTATTGACTAGATATCATAAGTAAGGGTGATGTGGACTATAGCTACCCAGGTAAATCCAAGGAGTCTGTCTCTACGTTTTTCACTGTCTCCTTAATTTCCAGCTTTGTTTTATTCATTTTTATTTATTTATTTGGGGGGACAGGGTCTCAGTCCAATGTCCAGGTTGGAGTACAGTGGTGCAATCATGGCTCACTGCAGCCTCAACCTCCTGGGCTCAAGCAATCTTCCCACCTCGGCCTCCCAAGTAGCTGGGCCTACAGGTGCATGCCACCATGCCCAGCTAATTTTTGTATGTTTTGTAGCATCATGTTGCCCAGGCTGATCTCCAACTCCTGGGCTCAAGCAATCCTCCCACCTCAGCCTCTAAAAGTGCTGGGATTATAGGCATAAGCCACTGCACCCGGCCCAGCTTCATTTTCGTGTGCTGGGTGAATACTGCCATAACTCGATAACCTAAATTAGAAATTTACAGGAAGAGAAGAAGAAATACATGGCTCAAAAGTTGGGGGAAGAAAAGGATGGCAGCTGCATAGAAAGAACGGGGACTCAAGAGATCAGAGCTCAAATTGGGCAGGCATCATTCCCATTAGCTGTATGATTTTCAGAACTAGTTTTGGTTTTGGATGTGAGCTAAAAAGAAAGACAGTTTGGCAAAAATCCTAAACTATATCTACATTAGTTCTTCCCTGTTACTCTTCAAATTTAGAGCAAAGCCCATTTGAATTTATTGGGTTGAATGCTTAACTCAACAAGCAAATCAGGTACTTTGGGATAAGAGCATGAGTGGGAGCATTTCATACTCTAGTTAAACAGTTTAACCACCGGGGAGTATCATAGGCTCAAAGACTTTCCAGGCTCTGATGGTCTTAAGCAATACCTAGCACAATGGTTCCCAACCATTTCTACTCATGGACTCTGTTGGTCAAATTAACACTTACACGGAAATCCAGAATGCCAAATATAAAAAGGATGAAAGTGGAGCTGCTTTGGTTAAGGAAGGTATGAGGTACCAGCCATTGGGCCTACCCTCAGATGCCAAGGAAAACAATTCTGCAGAACCCAGAAGTATTGCTAATGTGCAGACATACACTCAGACTCGAGGAGTGACTGCTGAGCATTGGTAGGTAGTAACGTAAAAGTGTTAAGATGATAGAACATCTAAAACCATGCTACTGATTGTAAAACAGTTCAAAATAGTATTAGATTTAATTCATCAAATAGATCAAGGTCAACTTTAACTGTAGAAAATAAGAGTTATTATGCACATTATAATTATGTATGAAGAAATACAAAGCCACCAAAATATAATCTGCCACCTTTTTCTGGTTTCTCCATTAATAAATATTTGCTATTAGCTCATTCAATTAATTTTTTTCCAGCACTTGGAAGAAGACACATTAATTTAAGAATAGATTGTAGGCCAGGTGCGGTGGCTCACACCTGTAATCCCAGCACATTGGGAGGCCAAGGAGGGCAGATCACTTGAGGCCAGGAGTTCAAGACCAGCCTGGCCAACATGGTGAAAACCCGTCTCTACTACAAATTCAAAAATTAGCCAGGAATGTGGTGTGCACCTGTAGTTACAGCTATTCAGGGGGCTGAGGCAGGAGAATTGCTTGAACCTGGGAAGCAGAAGTAGCAGTGAGCTGAGATCGCACCATTGTACTCCAGGCTGGGCAACAGATCAAGTCCCTGTCTCAAAAAAAAAAAAAAAAAAAGATTGTAAAAGAAAATTTTAAATTATAAAAGCTCTATCCACTTATTTTTTCCTTGTAAAACAGGAAGTGGCTGCATTATTGAATTTAGGGTAAAGAGAAGGATGTTGGCCTAACCTGAAATACTGGTACTTTCCAATAATACAGTTTGGGAACCAGAGTTTTAATCTAGTCATATGATTTTAACACACAAAATCTGAGGCATTCAGGGGTCCCTCTGTAAGGTCATTAATCAAACCAAAGTTTATTGATTTATTTTTCTGTAACAGTGTCTGACAGGTTATGGTCAGAGACTTTCCATGGGGAATGGAGACAATCAGGTAGAAAAGATTTGCTTCTCATTTCTAGTACTGAGCTTTCAGTCTAGACAAAGCAAATACTGTTGGTAGTCAGTAAAAAGGACTTTCTCATGCTGTGAAATATAGCATTTTAGGAGATGCAGCATTACTCGTGCAACTGTGTTCATCTGCTTTATTAACATGTTATTTATGATGCTCAGGGTGCCAATGCTTATAAATAGTTCTTGGAAACAATTTTACTCACGTTGTCCAAAGGTCTGATGGGGTCCAAAAAAAAGAGGCCTCTGGGGGACTGCCTGTCACAGGGTAGGGGAGAGGGTATAAAGATGGGAGAGGTCTTGGCTTCATAATCACCCCCAGGTGCTTTGGGGCTATACTTCCAGAAGCTTGGGATCAATGGGAGAAATAAAATCTTTCCGTAAATAATGCAGTGTGTGTCTATAAGGCTCGCACACACACACAAAGGAAAAGGGACAGGAACTATTGGTTGAAACAGGAAAGGAAAGTAATTATCTGCTGGTTTGGCAGTAATTTATTGAGAATGGGAAAGCAAATCATTAGCAATCAAGAAAGCTCTTAGGATAGGGCAAGGCAGAGAGGTAAAACTATTAGACACATTCAGAAAGAATTTATGTGCTTTCTCCATCAGGAACCCCATACATTTTACTGTATTTTTAAAAAATTATCATTACTTAGAAACTGTAAAATATGAAGAATGCCTTCTTAGTCAAGTAGAATTTTTATTCGAGATGAACTGCATTGCTAGCAGTTTATTTTGTGCAGTTTTATAGTGGTCAGGCACATGGACTCAAAGTTGGACTGCTGGGTTCCATTCATAGCTAGGTATTTTTTGGACATTTTCCTTAACCTCTCTGCCCTCGTTTCATCATATATAATTCAGGATAATAGCAGTACCAACCCCATAAAGTTGTTGGGAAGTGTAAATGAATTATTGTATGAAAAGCTCTGGAAATATTACCTAGCACATTACAAATGCTATATTAGAGTTGGCTATTATTATTTATTCATGTGTAAAAACAACACTAAATTATAATAATAGCTCATGTTTATTGAGTGCTTATTGTGAGTCATATATTTTCCCAAGCATTTTATATGCAAGTCAGTCATCAGATCTTCATGGCAAACTATTAGATAGAGTTATTATTATCCCCATTTTACGGATAAGGAAATTAGCAGCAAAACTCAGGCCTGGAGCTCTTTATTACTATCCCTTCATCTCTTTAATACGAATTTCCTTTTCTAGTCTTTTCACATAGTTTCCTTCTTCGTGTAGAGAAATTAAAAAAATGAATGTACTTTAAAGGAGGCTAATCCAAGTAAAGAAGAGTTAAGACAAGCTATGCCTGTTTAATTCAGCTCAACAATTCACACCATCATAAGCCATGACACCATTCTCACTATATTTCATTTTAATGCTATTATTTTGCTTGGTGACTGGTACACATAAATATTTTATACAGACTCTTCTCTTTGTGCCATTAGGATGATGAAATGTATATATGCTAATGGAATTCTAAGGTTCTCTGATTTTTCTTTTAGGGTCAATTGTCAATTATCTACAGCACAATTATTGTAAGTTGAAGCAATTCTTTCTTCCACATTTCTCTATCAGTATCGTCTTTGTTGAGATGAAGCATTTTAGTGGCAATAGACTTACTCATAACATAGCTAGAATTGCAGTGTCTCATTGTATTGTGTCACTGCCAAGGATGATACTGGCAGATTCTTAAGGTACTGCTTTGTTGACAATGTAGTTGACACTATTTATTGTTATTCTTAATTATTACTGATAGTACATCAAAAGTGGAAAAGGACAATTGAATAAACATATCCTTATCAATTTGACCTCTTCTAAGAAATACATGATCCCCTTGACTTAACACAATTCCTGGTCAATATAAGTGTCTGCCCCACTACACCCCCATTACCTGCCTAATCAGACCTGCCTACTGTATCCTCTATAGCAATTTCTTCCTAATTATTGACTGTTCTAATGGACAGTATGTTGGGAGGAGGCAACATGGAGCAATGGAGAAATTGCTGCTGAGTTATCTCCCACAGAAAGTCTGACTTCCTTCCTGTGTTATCCTATCTCAGCGAAAGCCATTTATATTCAACTAGGCACTCAAGCCAGGATCTGAGAGTCATCTTTTAACAGTGACAGTGAGAAATGATGCCTAGTAAAGGAATGGGGGGAGAGTGGCTTGACTCGCTCCATAATCCTCATCCTTATACTCTTTCCATACTCGTTTTACTTTCCATACCCTTATTCATAACATTTCCTCAATTCTATGTAGAATGCTATTTTAACATATTTAATACAGTGTAATATCCTTATCTCTCCAAATTGTAGAGCTTCTAAATTCCACTTACACTAAAACATGAAGCTGCTGCAATTCTTCCAACTTTTTCTCTTACTATACCCAAATCCCATGAAAGGTGATGAAAGGTGGCTCACTCGTTTCTATATACTACAGCTGTACCTCATATACATTTCTATTATTGCACTTTCCACACTTCATGTATGCATGCATGTGTGTATGTATATATGGAATGTGTGCGTCTCCATTTGACTGGAGCTCTCCAAGGGCCAGGTCTTATTCATATCTAAATTTGAAATACGTAACACAATTCCTAGTATGCAGCAGGACAGGTGTGCTCATTAAATTATTGCAGAATAAACAGATGATGGATAAAAGAATGATTAGACTAAGGGTTTGCTTGCAGGTCTCATATGACCTTGGAAAAATCAGGTAATTTCTCACTGCTTAAGTTTATTCTTTCATTAAAAATACAAATTATTTTAAAGACATAATAATACATGTTCTATGAAACAGATGCTCTTGTGAACATCAAACTAGGATACACTTTTAAACCCTTCCACTTGCTGTGAAGTACCATGCCTGTGTGTGAGAATTAAAAATTGTGGATCCAATCAAAGAAGTATAAGGACAGAAAAACTATCCTTGAATATGTTTTCAAGATGCGTACTGTTTGAAACCATATCTCAGGTAACAATCAACAATTTTAAGAAAGAGCTTTAGAAATCCAATCACAAAGAAAAGAATCTTTATTTCTCCCTTTGGGATATGACATTTAACAAATTAATTTAGAATTCTTTAAAACCAACGGAACTAAGAGGAAATTGAGAACACTTGTACTAATCACTCCCAACTTAAATGTAGAAGGTCATATATCTAAAAGGTTACATTACTACAATGGAAAAATTCAATTACTACGGACTCCTAAAGGGCTTTACTTAAAATAGCACAGAACTGTAATGCTGTCAATTCCAATGAAAATAATTGCATTTCCCTAAATACTGTGAATAATTTGGTAAATACATCTATTCTCTTAAAGTACAAATTTCCAATATCTGCAGAACTCAGGAGCCCAAAACATAAATATTCAAATATTTCATCGAGAGTTTTAAATTTATTAATACCACCAAGTTTACTCAGCTGTTTCTATATTTGGATGACTGATTTTTGTCTGAAGTTTAATAAAGAGGAGGGTATCTTGCTTCAAACTCACTATGAAGACTGTTAATTTGATTTTTTTTCTTCTTTTAACAATTCTTTTATGAATTTCTTAAAAATTAAATGTGATAATCTAGGTCCATAGAATGTTAAAATTTAAAAGAAATTGATCCTTTAATCCCATGGCACTCAAACCTAAAGCCATTACTCGAAGATAGCTAATTCCGGGCCCTGCTGTTAATATTCAGATCCTGTTGGTCAGAATCGGGTACATTTGATAGGAACCATCATTGATTCTGATACGCTGATTCATGGATCTGCATAGGCATCTACAGATTTCTAATTCAGCCTTTTACCTTTATAGATAAAGATGTTGAGATCCTGACAGCGAAAATAATTTCTGAAAGACCCTCTGGACTCTTACAGCTGTGATTCAAAACCCAGGTCTCTTGACTTGCAGTGGAGTGCTCCTTTATACCGTGAGACATCCTGGAAGGTCACACACCTGGGCATCAGTGTTCAGAGTACACTGTTATGAGGCCATGCTGAATGCCTCTAGCCACATGAGATCACATGGATTAATAGATCTATAAAACAGGAAACCTCAATGTGAGCAACTGAGCCTAGCAAAGAAGAATGAACAAATGGGCACTCAAATCATGCAAGTGTTTATACTTCTAATTATGAAAATTGTTAACACAGCTTCCCTTTATTAATTCTCAACACAGGCCAGGTCTAAATAAAATCAGGCAATCCTCCCAACACTCCTATGAGAAAGCCTAGTGCAATTCTTATTTTATATAGATAAGGAGGACTCTGAGCAAGCAAATCTAGCATAATGACAAATAGTAGATGGCTGGGACAAAAGTCAAACTCAGTTCTCTTTGCTATTTTCACCATTCCCCTTGTCCTTTCCTCTCTGTTGCAGCGAAACAAGATACTTCAAGGCTTAGCATTTTTGTATGAACGTTGTAGAATTCCATTGCTGAGGCTTTGCCTTCATGCATGAGGGTCAAGCAGTACTTCACTATGAGATAGACCAAGGGTGCCCAATCTTTTGGTTTCCCTGGGCCACAATGGAAAAAGAATTGTCTTGGGCCAGATATAAAATACACCAACAGTAATGATAGCTGATGAGCTATAAAAGAATTGCAAAAAAAAAATTCAAAATGTTTTAATAAAGTTTACACATTTGTTTTGGGGCCATAGTCAAAACCATTCTGGGCCACATGTGGCCTGCAGGCAGCGGGTTGGACAAACTTGATATAGAATTTCCTCAAGCAAATGGTGCCACTATATTCTGTCCAACCGGGTAACAAAATACCCTAGGAAAATAGTAGTTTTTATTCACAACACACAACCAGGCGCCGCCTTAATCCACAGTGCCTGTGAATGTGACCGTTTAAATTAAAATGCAGTCGCAACCCTGCTGACACCTTGGATCCAGACTTCTAGCCTCCAGAACTGTGAGACAATACATTTCTGTGGTTTAAGCCACTCTGTTTGTGGTAGTTTGTTTCAGCAGTCCTAGTAAACTGAGATTTTCTCTTTTTTTTTTTCGGGGGGCGGGTAGATACAGGGTTTCACCATGTTGGCCAGGCTGGTCTCGAACGCCCAACCTCAAGTAGTGATCCACCCGCCTCAGCCTCCCAAAGTGCTGGGATCACAGGCATGAGCCACCGCACCCAGCCTATTCATGTCTTTAGGTCAGATTCCTCATCATTTGATTCTGAGATGGTAATAGTGCTGACAAGTGCTTTGAGTTTGAAGTTGTTCAACTTGACCCTGCTCTATGTGTCTTACCTACTTTGTTTCATGTTGCAAGCACTGCTAGCTTTCCTATTCAATACGCATCCTCCCTTCTTTTTTTCTAATAGAAAGCTACTTTTGTTTGTAACGACAGTGGCCCATCTATAAACTGCAACTTCCCAGACTCCCTTGCAACTAGAAATGATTTTATGATATAGTTTTGGGCCAATGAGGTGTAAACAGAGGTCTGCTAAGGAGCTCTGAGAATTTTTGTTTGTCCGTTTACTCATCAATTCATTCCTTTATTTTACTATCAGTGTCACTCCTTCTTTCTTCATTATTTCTTCTCCATCCTGTCTGGAACATGAATATGAGGTTAGAGTTGCAGCAAACATGTTGAGACTATGGAGGATAAGTGTGATAAAAGCCATATGCTAAGCACGGTGTGAAGTCAAGGTATAACTCGGTCAGGACTTCAGCCTTTTTATTGAGAGGAAAAATATACATATAGTTAAGCAACTAAAGTAAGATTTTTGTGTTCATATAGCCATATTCAATTCCAACTGGCAAATGGTAGGAAATCAGCTGTGGCCCCAGAGAAACGATCCACAGATAGGAACTTTTCAGGCTCTTCTGAGGAAAATGACTAGATTTTTCAACTCATCAGCCTACAATGAAAGTCACCAATAAACAAGGTCTGCTCAGTCATACAGAATGCAATCAGCATATTATTATCTCACTCTGAAATATTCATACACACCCAAGGATGGAAAAGCAGAGATCAAAACAAATAATATAAGGAATTCAGAGGCTACAGATTCAGTGCAGGGAACACACAAAAATAAATTTTAAAAATATATTTGATACCCTAGGGTAACATTTTTAAAAGGGTCACATAAATGGAGCAAGAATAAGTAGCCATTGTATAATAAAAGAGGAAAATACAGTAATAAACAACTGTCATAAATTAAAAGAAAATTGTTAGCAGATATAAAAAGGAGTTCATTAAGGAAGGGTAAAAATAAATTTAAGAGAATATCACATAAAGAAATATGTTTTAGAAGTGCTGCAAAGTCAGAGGTAAACAATTAGAAAATTACAATAGCAATTCAAGAGACTCAATATCTGACTAATAGAAGTTACAGAAAGACAAAGCAGAATCAATAAAGGAGAAACACATTTCAAGGAAACAAAGCAAAAATAATTCGCCAGAGTTGAAGCATTGGGCCGTCAGATTCAAAGGGCCTACCAAAGGCACAAAACAGTGAAAGAAAAGAAATCCATACTGAGGCACATTTTTCTGAATTTTACAGCACCTGGATAAAGATAAAATGCTAAACAGCTTCCAGACAGAAAAAACTAAATAGGTTAGATGAAAAGAATGGCATTCTGCTTTTAAACAAGATATGAGAATATGAAAAAGTAAAGCTTTAAAAAATAGGAGGAAAACTGTTCTCCTAAATTCCAATGTAAATTATAGGTCATGTGTGATGAGATTTTTTTTTAATTGAGAATGAAAATCTTTGTAAAAAATTTCCTCTTTCTTTCTTGGGAAGTAATGGAAGACACACTTCACTAATGAGAGAGCAGCAAATCAGAAGAGGATGTGGAATCTAACCCAAGAAAGAGGTAAAGATAATTCTTTGTTGACTTTTATTTTAAGTTCAGGGGTAGATGTGCAGGTTTGTCATATAGATAAACTCATGTCACAGGAGTTTGTTGTACAGATTTTTACTCAGGAATTAAGCATAGTACCCAATAGTTATTTTTTCTGCTCCTCTCCCTCCTCCCACCCTCCACCCTCTGGCAGGCCCCAGTGTCTGTTGTTCCCCTCTTTGTGTCCATGAGTTCTCATCACTTAGCATCCATTTATAATTGAGAACATGTGGTAATTGTTCCTGAATTAGTATGCTAAGGATAATGGCCTCCAGCTCCATCCATGTTCCCACAAAAGACATTATCTCTTTCTTTTTTATGGCTGCATAGTATTCTATGGTGCATATGTACAATAGCAGAGACAAGGAATCAACTTAAATGCCCATCAGGGACAGATTGGATAAAGAAAATGTGGTACATATACACCATGAAATACTATGCAGCAAAGAGAGTTCTAAGTGAGCCTGAGGAGACCTAGAGAACAGCTGCCAATGGCAACAAGAGGAAAGCGTTAAGGAGAGATGTCCCCAGGGGCAGAGGGGGGATGGAGAATTACAGTTTGAGATTAAAATTGAATTTGGCAAATTATACATACACAGAAAATTTGGCAAATGAAAACAAAAAAAATGCCATTTTAACTCTAAGGAAAACAAGGAAGTAAATGCAATCATTGTATGCTATCTAGAAGAGGTGGGAATAGTATTACATGACTGTAATAATGCAAGCCCTTGAACGTTGAGTGAAAACATTGGGAGGTTGGTGATAAGGGAGAATGTGTATAGAGATAAAGGTGTGTTGTTAGAGAGGATAATCCTCATGTTCCATACGCAGAAGACAGGTAATACCCGAAATGGAAAAGTCAAGGATGATGAGTAAGAACAGATGTATTACGAAAGCTTATATTATTAGGTTGGTGGAAATGTAATATGGCTTGCCATTACTTTTAATGGCAAAAACCACAACTACTTATTTTGCATCAACCTAATGGTAGAACAAACAAGTCAAAAGTTTCAAGGAAATTGCATCTATGAAGCAGAATTCAGAGTTAGGGTAGCGTGGCACAAGTTGCTGCTTTTCTGGTTTTCATCTTGTGTATTTTTCTGTTATAGGTGAAGGGTCACAAGCTTTAAGGTATAATTTCATTTTTTAAAAGTTCATGTAGTACTTTAATTAAAGTCAATATTAAATAAGAATATTTGGCTTTGGATATACTTTTTGAAAACTGAGTTTTGGTATTTGCCTAATGTTTCACCATACAGAACTTTAAAGATTATATATATATATATATATATATATATATACACACACACACACACATACACACATACACACACACACATATATATATGCCCTACACATCCATAGTAGTAAAAACCTAGAAACAAGAGCTAATATTAAACATATTAATATTAATAATTTAATATCAATTAAATTATTCATCAAATATTAATTCAGCCAGCTTCTAGTCTAGGCACTGGGGATACAGCAGTGGACACAGTAGATGGACCTCCCTGTTGATAACAAGTGTATATTTTGGGTGTGTTCAGATAGACTATCCTTGGCTAAGTCACGTACTATAATTTATTTGAGCCGTGGATTCCTCTTCTGTAAAATGAGCATACAATTACCCACTCATTATTTCAAAAATTAGCTATGAGGACCTGTTCAGCTTAAAATTTTTTCCATGTTAAGATACAACATCTCACAAAGCAGCATTTTACTATTAAAAGAGTTCATTTTGCAATCATTCCTAGCACTAGCAAACTGAACCATTAGGGATGAGACCTTCAATATTACACTACTGCCACATTCCTCTTTATTATGAAAAGGCAGATTGCCAAGATAAGTTTCTAAGACACTCGGTTTGTCTAAATATTGCAGGGCTTTTTGATGTTGCATTAGCAGAATATACAGTCTACATTTATTCCATTCTTTTGTCAGCCTATGCAAAAAAATCAAATGAATCTATTCAAAATCAAGATGCACTGAACTGCGTATGATGAAAAAGAATGATTTTGCTAAACACAGCAACTATGTAATGCACCCCATTCCTTCCCCATCAGCTTGGATCCTGAGACTATTTTGTAAATCTGCAGAGATAAGAGTTTTCTATATTTATTGAAAGGTCAAAAGTTTGAGAGGTGGAGAGGTGTAAGGCAGACAGGAATACGGTATCGTATTTATTAAACAATATGTCAGAAACAGACACATAGCAGGCACTTTGTAAAGTACAATAGAAAACAAGCACCTGTTATCTCTACCGCTCTAATTTGCACCATCACTTCTAGTAACAGCAAAAGCCTCCAAAGTGGTTTTCATGCTTCTACCTTTCCCATTCCCCCACGGAGACATCCATTAGAATGATCCACTGAAAATATAAACCATATCATAACACTTTCCTCTCCAAACTTTCATTACTTTCCCCAAAAGGCCAAATTTTCTTCAATAACCTACAGAAAGTATTTGTTAAATGAAAGAATCAACCCATCTGGCAACCACCACTGAGACTTGGGTCACTCGATCCTTGCAATGTGTTAAGTGTTACAATTGAAATAAAAAGCAATTAGAACACTGGAAAACCTACTATTCTACCATATCACTACATGATAGTACTGGGATCTAGGACATGTGTGGTGAATAAGGACTGGAAGTTAAGAGAAGTTTATGTGGGCCATAGTGGTTTGGGTTTCTTGTGTAGCAGAGACTCAAGTGTGAGTTGGAGATGTGAATGCTCCAGTCATTATGTTGTTATTTAATTAAATACAAGAAAGAAAAGAACACACATACCTGTATATCTCAAGTCCATAGCTATCACGTCCTTGATTCTATAAGATATGCTTTAACCTCTCTATAATACTTTAAATGATCTATTTTTAACAAAAAAGGTTACTTTTTCTTCTTCTTTTTTTTTTTTTTTTTTTGAGATGAAGTCTTGCTCTGTTTCCCAGGCAGGAGTGCAGTGGCACGATCTTGGCTCACCACAACATCCACCTCCTGGGTTCAAGCGACTCTCCTTCCTCAGCCTCCCAAGTAGCTGGGACTACAGGCACACACCACCACGCCCAGCTAATTTTTATATTTTTTAGTAGCAATGGGGTTTCACCATGTTAGCCAGGTAGGCCTTGAAATCCTGACCTCAGGTGATCCACCCACCTCAGCCTCCCAGAGTGCTGGAATTACAGGTGTGAGTCACCGCACCCAGCCAAAAAACAGCTACTTCTATGGATGCAGTAACACTGCACTGGAGCAGACAGAAACATAGGTGACATACATGGACTGAAATAAAATCTGATTGATGTGTCAAGTTTAGAGCAGTGACAGGGTCACTGTGAAGATGGTAGAAAAACTTGAACTCCAGTAAACTCTGTTATCTGGAATCCAATAAATTGCAAAGTGATTAAGTGGTCTCTTTGCACATATATGGTACAAACCTAACTGATATTCTAAGTAGTCTTTGAGACCCTGAATTTACACAACTCAAGGAGAGATTAAATTGTGTGCAGTATCATGAGAGTGTTGGGTTTATTTTATTGCATTCTAATTATTTGAAAATTGATAACCTGTGTACATATGGCAACTTCCCATTGATCTGAATATTGGATTAAGTGAAACACTCTGAAATTGCCAACTGAACTGATTGCACCTAATGAGATGGAGATGTGGAAATAGCCATGAGCTTTTCATCACCGGCTGCAAACCTGCAATTTTCTTGGTGAAGAAAGAAAACACAAAATGCTATCGGAGAGTGGTTTTCATGCCTTGCACAACCCCTTCATCCATGACCTTCAATTCTAGATGGCTGCATACTGTTCACTGGCTAACTTCTAGAATAGGGTGGTGGATTCTAGGCAACAGGATGTGATCACTAAAAAGACATAAAACAATTCTAAAAATGTGTTTTGAAAAATATCAGGTAAGTTCTCATAAGTGAGACATTCTTAGTTTAGGTAAAGCTTAGAATTGTGTTTCCCAAATTTCAGTTAGTCACGTAGCTACCTGTAATTGCACTAGCAAATCTACATTTAATTTATATGTTATTTGTTATTTTTCTTACGTTAATTCATTTAACTTACACTTAAATACATTATTGTTAAAGGAAATATTATATCGCTACCAAACTATAAGTAGGTATCTTTTACCATAAAGAGGTAACTACAAATATAAATAAAATATTGTCTTCAAATATTAGTTCTGAGTTCAGGACTGTGATCTGTTTGCCAAAAGAGAAATATACAAGTGTTTGTGATGTGTTAAAGACTGGCACCAAAAGATGTGTGAGTGTGTGTGTGTGTGTGTGTGTAATGCTGTTAAAATTTAGTTAAGCTTTTAAATACATTTTTAAAATTGGTATCTTTACTATAAGGCTACTTGAAATCTATAAAATGCTAAAAAGTATTGTTATTTTCTCAGAGAGGTTTATGTTATCCAGTGTTTCGCAATATGTGTTGAGCATGAAATATTTTTTAGGCAGAAAATATAAGAAGATGCATATTTCTCTCAATGTGTGCTGGCAAATTGTGCCACTGCTTTTGTTGTTTTCAAATTCCTTCATGCCTCTGTGATATTCTTTGCTTCTGCTCAGTAAGTTAGTCACTCTTTCTTAAACATGACACAAAGTTTTCATCTCCATTCTTGACTCACAGTATTTCCTTCACTGCTGCCTCACTTTCAGCTGGTAAAATACATCTCTTTGCCACCCAAATACTTGCACACAAAATAGCCAGAAAGTGAGAACACCCAAATCTCCATCAACTGCTGAATGGTTAAACACGTGGCAAATTCATAGAAGGGAATACTATTTAGCAATAAAAGACTGAATTACTCACATGTGCTGCTACATCAATGGGTCACAAATGCTAAGTAAAAAAGAAACAACAAAAACTATACACAAAAGGCCCCGTTTTCTATGAATATATTTGTATGAAGTATCCAGAAAAGGAAAATCTATAAAGATGGAAAGTAGATTAGTAGTTGCCTGGTGGGAGTGGAGGTTAACTGTAAATGGATAGGTGGGATCTTATTGGGATGAAAGAACTGTCCTAAAATTGGTTAGATGTCATGATTGTACAACTTGGTGTATTTATAAAAATTGACTGAGTTTTCTATTTAAAATGGGTGAATCTTTTGAAATATACATTTTTCCTTCATAAAATTATGTAAAAATTTCAGCCAGCTAGCCGGACAATCAACCACCTATCCATTGACCCATTCTTCCATCTTTTAACATTTTCTCTGTCATGCCATAATCTGAAGGTAACTTTTTCTTGTCTTGAGAAAACATACCATTATATTTGCATATATCATAGATCTTTTCATTTGCCTTTCTTGTATGATATTCGAGTATTTGTCTAATATCCTTACTCGACTGTAAGTTTGTACAGACATAAACTACTCTGAACTAGTCCATGTGAAAATGAATACTTATTGAATCTATATACATATATGAAGCAAATTCTATTTAATGAAGGCTAACTATAATAAAAACAAGTAAAAATACCCATTAGCACATATTATTAAATTGCCTGCTTTGAAATCTTCAATTTACCGGCTGGGCGCGGTGGCTCAAGCCTGTAATCCCAGCACTTTGGGAGGCCGAGGCGGGCAGATCATGAGGTCAGGAGATTGAGACCATGCTGGCTAACACGGTGAAACCCCATCTCTCCTAAAAATACACAAAATTAGCCAGGCGTGGTGGCAGGCGCCTGTAGTCCCAGCTACTCAGGAGGCTGAGGCAGGAGAATGGCGTGAACCCGGGAGGTGGAGCTTGCAGTGAGCCGAGATTGTGCCACTGCACTCCAGCCTGGGCAACAAAGCGAGACTCTGTCTCAAAAAAAAAAAAAAAAAGAAAAGAAATCTGCAATTTACCTTTTGTTATCTAACTTTTAAAAGTGGTTTAATGCCTCAACACATCAGTTATTAATTCAAAGAACGATAATAATAGCAGCAACAAAAGGTATAAGCAAGAGCAGCCGCCTTTACTGAACACTTACTTTGAACTGGCCAAGCTGTTTGGTGTTTCTCATTTTGCAGATGTCATTCCAGAAAAAAGAAGCTGAGACACAATGAAGTTAAATCAACTGGCTTAGGTCAAATGCCTTGGATGTAGAGCCCGAGGCAGGATTTGTATACACATGGCTTTTGAAGGGAGTGCTCTCAAGGCATGGTAGGAATGAGATGCAAGAAGGTAAAAGAGGGGAAGGGATAGGAGCTAAGATTTTTCAAGGGAAGTTTTGCTCTAGTCTGATCCATGGAGATCTCTGAGGATAAATAGGAAAGCAGAGTTTTTCCTGTCTTGAGACAAGAGAATGGACTTAAATATACCTGTTCCTGTTACTGTGCATGTGGGTGCCCTTGTGTGTGTGTGTAGCCTTGGCTGTAGTTACCCAAAAGTAATCCTGCAGAAAATGTAACAGACTTGAGCACTTGGGGGTGACCACTCCTGGGGGATGAACACACCCACCAGGAAAAGGGATTCCAAGGGACCTGAGCAGACCCCAACAGCCTCTGCTACAGCTGTTGGCCCAAATCACATATATAGTAAGGGGAATATCTGAGATTCAAACTTCAACAGTTCTGATGCCTATATCAGTGCCTTTAATGCCCTACCTTTTTCAGGCAGTGCCACATTTGATACACACACATAAATGCACAAAATCCCCATTATGGCTTAGGTTGATCCATTAGCAAATATTTTTTAAATTAAATATTAATGCAAACTAGGATAAGAAAGTCAAGCCTATTTGACACCCTTCTTTAATCTTTTAATGAATTGATAAAAATATTTTTTAATTACATGCATTATTTAAATAGTGTCTGAGGAACTTGGAGGTTGCTTGAAAACAGTTGACTTCTCCCAATATTTTAAATATTCCCCACTCCATATCTTATTTAGACTAATATATTTACATTCATTCTATGAATGAAGATTTGCTCAGAACCTCAGTTTGAACAGTGTGCTAATCACCATGTGTTCCAAATGAGTCACTCCGAATTTCTGAAGAATTGTTATATATCTTTAGTTTTCATTTTATCAGAGATAAAATCATAAAGGCAAGAAAAATTTGATGTTAGGAAGCAGTTAATGAGCCAACTGCCTCCCAAAGGAAAACAATGCCATGAAACCACAATCCATAAAACAAACAAGGCCGGGCACGGGGGCTCATGCCTGTAATCCCAGCATCTTGGGAGGCTGAGGTGGGTGGATCATTTGAGGTCATGAGTTCGAGACCAGCCTGGCCAACTTGATGAAACTCCATCTCTACTAAAAATCCAAAAAAAAAAAAAAAAAAATTGCCAGGTATGGTAGTAGGTGTCTGTAATCCCAGCTACTTGGGAGGCTGAGGCAGGAGAATCACTTGAACCCAGGAGGCGGAGGTTGCACTCAACCAAGATCATACCACTGCACTCCAGGCTGGGTGATAGAGCTAGATCCTGTCTCAAATAAAATAAAATAAACATAAATAAATAACACAAAAGCATGGTGTGATGCCTGCCATCTAGCACTACACAAGGAGTTACCAGCTTTGTTCTAAAGATAGCATGACTTATCACAATAATACAAAGACCACGTATAAGAAACGAGAGAAACTCTAAATGGATATTGCTCGCCAGAGCACTCAGAGCCTTTGTTCATCCATTTTCATCCTTCTCCCAATCCAGCCTCTTTGCCATTTATATGTAGATACACAGGGGAATTTCCATGTCCTCCACTTATCTTGGTTACCTCTTTTTTCTCCTTATCTTTCCTATTTTGAAGGCCAGCCTCACAGCTATCAACTTTCAAATAAGTAGCCAAGAGGTCTGAATACTTGGAGTAAATAGAATGTTTGATTGGACAACATTGTGTATGCATTTCACTAAGTAAAATGCTACTCTGGATACCTGCCTATGATAAGGCTACGGTTCTCTATAAGTATGAAGCAATAATTGGTTGAACAGGGGAAAATTAACATGGCCAAAGCATGTTATATAGTAGACAGCACCTCTAACTGGTCACATATTTAAGCCACACAATGGCAAATGGGGAAATAAGGTATATTGCTTTGGGGTAAAGGCAAGTATGAGGCAGAGACCAATCCCTGGAAGTATTTTCTTTGAAAAGGGAATCCTTCAGAGAGTGAGGCACCTCATTTCTATTTTAAACTATAGCCAGAAACATTTCTCCTAAATGAGAAATTTGCCCTAGGGATTCCTGATGTTTGTCAGAAACCGCTGTAAATTTATTTTCATTCACTGGAGAGAAGAGAAGGGAGTTAACATTTATGACATATGCTTGTGCTTTTCATCTGTTATTTAATTTTCACAAGTTTTTCAGGATAAACTAGTATCCTTATTTTGTTGATAAGAGAACTGAGATTTAGAGAAATTAAAAATAAAATGAAAAGAAAAGACAAATCATAGCATGTAAACCAAGGGACAGATCTTGGGGTAAAATCCAGACCTTGTGGACCTGATGTTCATGTTCTTTCCATTCCTCCATGCACCCTAGGGCTTAATACATCAACTCCGAAATGTAATTGAGAGGAGGCTACAAGGAGACACCATTGTTTGGGATTAAACAAAAGCAGGCTGTTTTGTTTACTGTAAGATTCCTCAACACTTTTAAAATGCTGAAGTATATTTTGAGCTTCTGGGAAGGGCCTACAGGACAATGTGTCCAAAATTTTATGACCATAAAGTCCCTTCCCCCTGGAAGCATTGCCTGACCTTGAAATTCTGCTGAAAACATTTTAGATACTACTGTTGCTCCAGCAGTGCTGTACTAGAGAAGAGAAAGGCAAGGGCTAGAACGGCTTCTGTTTTTATTTCATAGACTTCTGCATCACCTGAAATGTTGTGAGCTCACATTAATTTGGGAAATAAAATAAGTATCATTTACATGAATAAAGAATAATACTATGTATGTTCCCAATAGAATGTATTTATAGATACATGAAAAGAAATACGTGTGCACTAAACATAGGTCCATATCTCATAATTATTATGCAAAAGCAACAGAGGAAACATATTCATGTACTGTCTGACGAGTGTTATAATGATACAGCAATGAACAGAGTTCTGTAAAACTGGGCACTGCTCAAAGTGAACAGTACATGTTAACTCATTTAATTATCATAATAATCCCCTGAAACATATGTAATTATCTCCATATGTCAGATAAGGAACCTGGGACACAGGTAAGTTAATTTACTTCTCAAAAGTCCTACTAGTTACTTACATAAGGAAGTTTGTGGAAGAAACTGATACCAACTGTTTTTCTACAAAATTTCATACTACTTATGACTCCCACATAAACCTATTTTGCAAGGAATTCTAGAAGCCTTGTGAGGACTTCTGAAACCTACATAAAGACTAATTAGGGCTCCCAGGATGTTATTTTGCCTTCTTTAACTTTCCATCCACATCTTATCCTGCTTTTTGCACTTTGGTTATTGAGAAATCAAATATATATCTATATATTTGATTATATATGTATATATTATTATATATATATAAACTATATATATATATATATAGTTAATACCAAAATATATTTTGGAAGAAATAAATACTATAAAAGTAATATAAATTTTAATGATTTGCCTGATTCTTATTCATTCATAGACATTTGATGAGCATCTACTAAGTAAAGCTGCAGGAAATATAAGTATAAATTAGAAACTCTTTCCACCTTAAAAATATGCTTGTGGGTTTACTGGAGAAGACAGGTATTTAAACATCGGCAGCTTTGTTCTGCCAGTGGCGAGATTTATGTTGACTCCTGAACAGTCTCTCTTGAGGTCTTCCTTGCTACCAGAGACACATGCACACACACATCTGTATGAGGATTAGCCAGGTGGGGCTGTTAACTCATTACTGGATCACAGCACAACTATCCTTCCCCCAAGGTTATAACTGTACCCACAACCTTATAACTTGCCTATTTTTCTGTGATGCTTTAACCATGCACAGATGCATGTTTAGGCTATAGGTAAAACTCATGCAAAACATAATAAAAGGAAAAGGAGAATGAAACTAAAACAGAAGTCCCTATCATTATTACAGAACAAAAAGAGAGAGAGAGAGAAAACGGACTAACTGCTTAGACTAGATTTTGAAAAATAATTGACAGTTATTAAAAATAATAAGAACAAATGCTTACATAGTGTTAACCTTGAGCCAGGCACTGTATGTGCTTTATATATTTTGCCTTTTTATGCTCAAAACTCTATAAGATAAATACTATTATTATCTTCTTTTTACTGATGAAGAAACTGAGACATAGAAAGGATAAGCATGGTGCCCAACATTACAAATTGGGCAAGTTCTTGGGCCTGGGTTCAAATTCAGGTGATCGTGTCAGAATGAACACTCTGGACCACCACCAGGACATCTGTGATACAAAGTTGAGTAAGTACTGACTGAGTCACCCCTCTTTGCTGGCAACTGCACCTAATGTTATACATATATATGAGAACATGTGGTATTTGCTTTTCTGTTCCTGCATTAGTTTGCTTAGAATAATAGCCTCCAGCTCAGTCCATGTTGCTCCAAAGGACATGATCTCATTTTTTTCACGGCTGTATAGTATTCCATATTCACAACCATTCTATAAGGTGAATCTTATCCCCACTCGTTGTTAAAGGAAAACTAAGAACGGATAACTATTATTGACTGGGTTTGGATGAAAACACAAGACTATTTGAATTCAACACAGTGTGCTTTTAGGGGGAAGTTGTTTTTGGACTTAAGTTCTGTGAAAGTACAAGTCATATCTTATTTACTTTAGATTCTAAAACCATAGCATGTTTTTATTAATTTTTAATTATTAAGGATACATAATAGGTATATATATTTATTTGATATTTTGATAGAGGCATATAATGTGTAATGATTCAATCAGGGTAATTGGGGTATCTGTTACCTCAAGCATTTATCATTTATTTTTGTTAGCAACATCCTAATTACACTCTTTTAGTTGTTTTAAAATATAGAATAAATTATTGTTGAGTATAGTCATCCTCTTGTGCTATCAAACACTAGATTTTATTTATTCCATCTAACCATATATTTGTACTCATTAACCATCCCATAGCATAGAGCCCCAAAGCAAGGATTTTTTTTCTACTGCAAATTGCATCAATTTGAATTAAGAGTGAACTAATCTAAGTCCCTTTCTTTATTCAAGAAAAAAAAATCTAGTAATGAAAAAGGAAAATTATATGGCTCATCCCTAAGGACAAGTTTTATAAAGTACTTTAAAAAAATCTATGAGATGTACTTAGGATTCTGGCCTAGTAAGCCATTTAATGGAATCTTTGCACTGGTCTTAAATGTGTCTGTGTACTGCTTGAAACCTCTATCACTCCTTTCCTTTTAAATCTGTTCCTCATATTAAATAATTCTTACCTAGGTTTTTGCATGAATGGCGTCTAGGCAGATGCAAGAAGCTGCTGCTAGGGAAAAAAAATGGAAACTCAGAAATGAAGGAAGCTGAGAATTGCCAAGCAGCCGCAGACTCCCACTCTGTACCCACTTCCTCACCTCACCCTTTCCCACATGTCACATACACATTCCAATTTTCCCTTGCAGAGGAAATGAAGCAAAACACATCAATGGAGTGAAATGGTTTGTCCCTAAGAATCAGAAAACTAAAGCTCCTCTTAGCAGGTAAAAAAAAAAAAGAGCTTTTCTTTTAGTTAAGTAAGACTCCTAGGCAAAACATCAAAATCCTGAGCTCTTGATAACTTTTTTTGACATAGAAATATTTATAGAGATGGCCCTTTATCAACGATTCTAGAAACTGTTTGACTTGAAGTTGAAAAATGACTTCAAGGTATAAAAATCTGGCATTAGCACCAAGATGTTGACCCTGAATTCTCTTATTTTTAAAGATTAAAAACAAACTCAGAACTCCTCAATTTTAAATATGTTTTCTGGACCCAAAAATGTTTTTCATTTTACGCTGATAAATTACTATGTTCCAAAGGGGACTGCTTTTCTCCTCCTGGGAAAAAAAGTAATGTATGTTTCATATTGATATTCTTCTCCTTTTAAAATTAACCTGCAAAAAAAGCTACATAAACACATGCCAAAAAGTGACATGTTCAAAGAAGAAATGAAAAATGTCACTGTGTGTATATACCAACCTCCCGTGTGCATACTTTTTTAATGAGATCATTATTTTGCATACTGTTTTGAAACTTGTTCTTTTAACTTAAGAAATATGTTCTGAGTATCTTTTCAACACAGTGGTATTTGCCATTCTCATGGGACTTATGGTGAATAGATGGGAGAATTTATCAACATGCAAATGAAACAAGGCTCTTGCCTGAGCTGAGTGAAATTGGGCCAAGGAAGATGACACTGATTAGGTGAGAGAGGAAACCAGGCTTAGAAGGGGCAGAAGTCTGGGACCTAAAAGAGGCAGCCAGGAAACCACATTGGTTATGACAGAGCCTTTTCAAGGTCAGGAAGGGAAGTTCATGACCTGGCAAGCAACAACTAGGTAGATGTAAGAACACGTTACCGTGCCCTTATGAGAAGCCAAAACTAGTCGTTGTAAGCTAAGCACTTTATGTCTATTAAATATGTATTCTTTACAGACAATAGTCCATGAGCTGGATCCAGCTAAGGATTTTATAGAAGAAGAAGTAGAGGCTCAGAAAAGTTAAATAATTTGCCTGAGATCACACAGCTTGTTAGAGCAGGGATTGTAGTCAGGGTGTTTTCCTCCCAAAGGCACAGCATGTTCCATTTCAACCCACAGACAAGCTTTATTCTTCATCCAGTGCCCTTTTTCACAATGTCCCTCCTTCTGCCTCTGTACTTGTACACATGGTTAAATATAAATTCATCTCCCAGAGAATCTTCAACAGGTCTTGGTGCAAAAGAATCAGAGTTCTTCAATGAGCTCAATGCATGTTAACTGGTAAATCTCATGGCTTATGTTCATGGAGTATGTGTATGTGTGTGGAGTGTGCTAGAGTGTGCACCCAGGAGTCTAGCATATGTTTATACAAACATTTGTGTACAAATAGGTATGTGTAGATGCACATACAAAATTATAAACCTCACTGATCTTAATAACCATTTTCCATGTATTTTCAAAGGCAGGGAATTAGGTCTATGACAACTAGGTATCAAACTTTCCAAAAGCTAATAAGAGATGATTGACGGCTAACACTTACAGACATAAGAGAAGTACAAATGCACCACCATTAAAAATATCTGATGATGGCCAGGCGCAGTGGCTCACGCCTGTAATCCCAGCACTTTGGGAGGCTGAGGCGGGTGGATCATGAGGTCAGGAGATCGAGACCATCCTGGATAACATGGTGAAACCCCGTCTCTACTAAAAATACAAAAAAAAAATTAGCCAGGCTTGGTGGCGGGCGCCAGTAGTCCCAGCTACTCGGGAGGCTGAGGCAGGAGAATGGCGTGAACCCGGGAGGTGGAGGTTGCAGTAAGCCAAGATCGCGCCACTGTACTCCAGCCTGGGTGACAGAGTTAGACTCCGCCCCCCCCCCCAAAAAAAAAGAAAGAAAGAAAAAAAAGAAAAAAGTCTGATGAATAAATCTTCATCACTGAAACTCAGAATGCAAGTAGAAAATTCCTGTCTATGTATTGGAATTTTACTATATTTGTGAAGGCACAGTATATAAACACCTTTCAGGAATTCATCTGTTGCTTTAAGAGAAGTCTGAGAGTCTTTTCTTAAGCATTTTCAACATAATAAATAAACTACTATTTGAACACATTTTGCTGGGTCTTCTCCCTGAGATATTTTACAAATTATTTGGATCGATAGTACAAAATTGCAGTCACACTACTAGGAAATGGGATTTTAAGTCAGTGCCTTAGCCTCATCATACATCTGGAGGACACCATTCCCACACCCTTCCTAACTTGTTCAATTTTAAGTCTTCCATGGTGGTACCTCCATCGTCTGAGCTACAATATTTATTTTTGCAAATTTGGAAGGTTGTACTAACAGATACTCTCTACATTTCTTGCTTTTTTCCCCTATTCTCTCATTTGCTACCGAGTCTTTCCCTTCTCTTTGAACATGTCTGTAAGAATGATCTTGCAGTAATATACCCAAGAAAATGCCTCCTTTATCTAAGTCAGGAAGAGTGTTCTTTTAAAACTATGACCACGAATCTCAAATGGGCACTCAGCACTGCCCGGCAATCTTCTCACATTTGCTCGGTAAATTCACTTCCCCAGGCTCTGATAAGACTATATGGTATTTCCTTTCTCCTTGAAATATCAATTACTCCCCACCACACAAATGCTTTTCACCTCACCCTACTTCATACTCACTGAGAAGAAAGCAGTTGGACACAGTATCTCTCAACTTCCCATTATGGATATACCAATATCTAAGCCTATTCTCTGCTTTCGCTAGCATATAATGCAGAGAAAGAGAGGCTTTGCTGCAACTAAAGCCAACTCCTTTACAACATCAGGGACCTCAGTGGTTTTTTCCCTATAGCATCCCCAGCACCTAGTAGAGTACCCAGCAGGAGCTCAGTAAATATAAATTCAATGAATGAATGAACGAATGAATGGATGAATGAATGAATACCTATGACTATGAAAGATTCTATCTGTCCTAAATGGGGAGGAGGACAAGCATCAGGACAAACAGTTTTAGGGTGATACTCGACATCTGTAGGACATGGATAGATAACCATATGTAAAACAAATGATAATAAATAGGAGATAATGTTCACCCTTGCCTCATCTACTCTGTCTTTGTCTTATCTGGCTTCTTACACTGTATCTAATAATTAATGATTACATTCATAGGATATATTGATAGAGCCAGCTACCTTCCATTCATCTCTATAAGTCTTAACAACAGTGACCAATTTACATAAGATGAAACTGAAGCTCAAAGGAGTCAAGTATGTTACCCAATGTCAACTCTTAAGTGAAGAAGGTAGGGTTCAAGTCTATGGATTTTTTTAAATGGGAAAGTCCATACTCTCTCCACTCAGCCATGCTGTCAATCAGCCCCTGAGACCTTCCTGCAAGTCCAAGTTCAACTGAGTTTCTTAGCCAATCCTTCGGGAAATAGGACTACATTCCACTGCAGTCTACTGGAAATGTCATGCTGTCAAATAATCCCATCCTAATTGTGTCAGGCATGAAGTCTAAATGGCCACAGAGATAGGCAGAGAGACAGGGGGACCCCTAATGGGAACTTTATATCTACCCTCTGTCTTGTAGGATTGGATCTTGCTTTCTGTGTTCCCAGTCATGAATTTTAATCATGTAAGAAAAGACAAGATCTTTTAAGATTACAACAGGAGCAGATCTTGGTATTGTGGGATCTGAAGCACATATGATTTGGGGAAATGGGGTCTAGGAGGAAAGAATAAAAAAATCACATATAAAATTGGGTATGGAAGTTAATATTTATTTAGACTAGGAATGGGAAGGGGTCCATGCATTTGAAAGTCTCTGTAGTTTAATCTTCATTTACTTCAAACTAATTTTGCCTCTGGTCATAATCTAGCCCTAACTGGGAGGCAGGAACACAGTGGTTGTGAACCTTTGTTGTCCAGGTGGGCAGCCTGATTTTGAATCCCACCGTGACCACTTCTAGGTACATGATCTTAGGCGAGTGGCTGAAATTTCACAGGCATATACTTTCTCATTTGTTAAATTTTCAACTACAACTGGTTCATAAAAACTGTTAATATGAATGATCATGTAAAGTCTTGATCATAGTGCCTGACATATGCTCAACAGAGTGCTCATTAAGGTGTGTTTCATATTATTAGTATCTAATGCCATCTTCTTGCTTACCAGCTCTGGAACCTCTCTACTTGAGACTCCCCTACTATATTCATTTGATACCTCCTGAATGCCTGAGCACCAGGCACTTAGGATTTGACTCTGTGTCTTCCCATTATGTACCTTCAACAACAAGATCTGGGCCCTAACTCCCTGCTGAACCAAAGCCTGGTTCCCAGCCTCACTACAGCTATGTGATCACATTTTGGCATACCCATTAGTTTTATAAGAATCCTTGTTTCTGCCTGTGTACCAGCAAATCTTCCCCATTTTCCTGGGCATAATCCAATAAAACTAGAAAAAAGTAATATCATGAAAAGCATTCACAATAGATTTTTAAGTGAAGAGCTAGAATTCCTATAATTGTGGCTAATAAGGTTGTTTTTACAGGGATATGCAAAAATTAGATACTACAAATATGTAAAATGGTGAGGTCCTCACCTAGAATATAATGATCACTCTATTATAGATAATGTAATTATTACAATGTGTAGCTACCAAATAGCATTGTGATTTCTAACAAGTCAATTAACCTTCCTGGGCCTCAATTTACTCATAAAATGAGGAAGCTGGACTACACTTTCTATGATTCTTGCTAGTTCCAAAAAATATGTACTGGTACATATACCTGGGATATTAATGTATCATTCACATCTCAACTTGGAATGTGCCCAATTTGAATATTTCCCTTTGAAGCTGATAAGTGAGGGAGGAGGAACTACTCAAAGGATAACAACATTGTCTTCTTTTTGTGTGTGTGAAATTCACCTTTTTACCTCTACTGTCACAATATTCTCACTATGGCAAGTGTTCAAGGAATATTATTTGACTTTTCAAAATTCCTTCTCTAGTAAAGTCCTATTAAGACAATTAACATTGCTCCTAAAGGTGTAATTATAAGTGTGGTGTATATCCCAGGTTGTTGAAGCAACCTGGTAAGAAGAAATGAAGACTAGACCTGCTCACCCCATGTGGAAGGTAGAGGGAAAACCTAGATCAATGAAGACGAGTCAAGTTTTGGCTTGCGCTCACACTAAAGATTGGTACAGGCAGTTGTTTCATATAAAGGAAGTCTGAAAATAAGTGTTGAATCCATGCCCTGGTGGTATCTGGAGCAGAGCAAAGAGGTGTCTTGGAGTAGGCAGGTATGGTACAGAAACAATATCAGGGCATATAAAAGAAGGTAGAGTCAGGAACTGTGTAGAGACTTCCTATCTGAACCCTTCAATGGCTTTCCAGTAACAAAGAGTAAGTCTTAAAGTCCTTATAATGGCCCTGTAGGATACGACCTTGGCTCTCCCTCCATTGCTCCTCTCATTACCCTGGCAAGCTCACTCTGCTTCAGCTACACTAGCCTGCCTGTGCTCCTTGGATACATGAAGCACACTTCTAACCAGAGTCTCTTGTACGTGGCGGTTCCTTTGCCTGGAATGCTCTTATCCCAGACTCTCTCATGTCTCATGCACTCATTTAAGTATTTTCAGACAAGTCAGTTCTTTGGAAAGGCTTTCTCTGACCACCCTTTGATAAATAACACCCTGTTTCTGTCCCCATGCTATATTTTTTGCTTGTCTCTATTAAATATTGGATTATATATTCCTATATATTCCTTTATTTATATTTTTGTCTTGCTTCCCCAATAGTATATAAATTTCTCAAGCTCTGTAACTGTGTTCATATACTGTGCTTAGGACAACATATAGACCACAATAGAGGCACATGCAGTTAGTGAATGAATGAATGAATGAATGAATGAATGAAATCCACTACAACTACTCTGATTCTTATTTTTGTAGCATTTACAGTTTGTATCTCAAAACTCAGCAGATGAACTTGCAAGAATGGAGGCTTTATCTGTTCTGCTTATGGCTGAATCCCCAGTGTCTAGAACAGTAGCTGGCACTTGGGAGTTCTCAATAGATAATCTTAATTGTAGTTTACCATGAAAAAGTTCTTGTACTCTAGTTTTAAGAACAGAAATGAATTGTTCTTTGATTTTGGTAACAAGTCACCACCAGAACCAGTTTTAAACCCAACCCAATCAATCAATGACAATTTTGCATTAGTAACCATGCTTTGGAAAGCCTAAAACTCTATATAGAAACGGCAGTGTTTGATTTTGAGTGACAGCATCTTACAAGCACAGCTCTCACTTGTTTACCAAGCAATGAAGCAACTTTTGGTTTCAGGCATTGAGCTGTGGTCTCTCTCTCTCTCTCTCTCTTTTTTTTTTTTTTTTTTTGATGGAAAGATGATGGTTCTTAGCTATAATGGCAAAACCCAAATAACTTATTATAACCCTATACAGGGTTCTAAGCATATACAAATACCAACTATATTAATCCACAAAACAAGCAGGAGAGGGAGGTGCTATGATTATTCCAATTTAGCAGACAAAGAAACTGAAGTACCGAGGGTTGGAGTGCTTACCCAACGCCTACAGCCAAGGTGTATTCCAGCTGGGATTATTATTAAATCCAATTATTTTGGCTTCAGAGTCTGTGTTCTTAGTTTCTACATTCTATGGCTTCCCTAAGAGAACTGAAACACACACTTGTTATAATTCCAGGAGCCAGATTTGTCTTGTTGATTAGTCTACTTACCTAATCAAATGCTTTTCAAATAATTGTCATGAACAGTCTGGCCGGTGGGGGTGAATTTCAAACAGAGAGGTAAGGGCAGACATCTGTGGGATGGTGGCACCAAAGCAAGCAGTTAGGAAGGTACAGAATTTAGAATTTAATAATCGGCATGTTGAACAATTAAGGTAATTGCCCTTGTGATTTGTGTGTGTGTATATATTTATATATGTATGTGTGTGTGTGTATACATATACACATACATAAGTATGTGTGTGTATGTGTGTGTGTGTGTGTGTGTGTGTGTATAAATATATGAATTTCTGGTAAGCCAAGTGCTATATCAAATATGTATATATATATATTTGGAAAGGAGATGAATAATTGTTATTTGATTGTGGTAACAAATAGCCACCAGACCAGTTTTAAACCCAACCCAATCAATCAATGACATATATATTTGATATAGGACCTTGGCCTTCCAAAAATTCATTTGTTGGGTATCTGAACTGGCTACCAGATGGTAATGGCTCAGTATTACTAAACGTATTCAGACAAGTCATAGAGGTGAAAAACACCTCAATTTATGGCTAAATCCCTCAGCCTGATAGTTCTTTGTAATGGCACCTATTACTAATCTTAAAGTTACGCCAAAAAGCAACTTCACTATCACTCGGCCCTAAATTCTTGTACCATAAACAGAATAACAGGAGAGCTACAATTTGAATAAGTATTTTATGAAACAGGTTATGTTTGAAGTTTATCTTCTGAATATAATTCATTAGCTTTTTCTTTGCAGAAAAGAGTTCTGTCAATAACAAATCATTTTTAGGTCATTTCATCTCTCTGGGACTCAGTTTCCTTATCTATAAGATGATCAATTTGAAACTGGCAGTTTCTGCAGGATGTTTTGTTCTATGAAACCTTGATAAATCAGAGCTACAATTATGTAAATTACTGATATATCTTCTCTTATTTTTCCCTCTTCCTCATTTTTCTGGGTTCACCATAGTACCTATGCTTTTACTAATGTCTCTACGTAGAACTAGAAACAAAAAAAAATGAATCAGATTCTTAAATACAATTTTTTAATGGGCATATTCTGTAAGAGAAGTTCATACTGTGTATGACTTTTATGTATCTCTATGTTTTATGTTACTTTGGAATATTTATCTTGTGCAGTCACAATGAATGCCTTTTGGATTGGCGCTACAATAAAGATACTGGAATTAATCTAGACTCCTTCATTTATTTCCTTGTGATCTTAAGCAAGTTATTATTCTCCCTGAACTTCTAGTTTATTCATGTACAAAATCAAAATATCACTTTCAGTCTTGCATGGTTGAGATGATAATTCCAAGGTGAGGCATATGCAACACTTTTTTCACCCTCTTTGTCTCATACAGGTTCTGAACTAAGGTAAGCTTTCTTCCCTCCCTTGTACTCTGTTCTCAATAACTAGAACCATCAGTGTTCCTTCTTGTTTTTTACTTGCTGAGAAAGGCTGGGGTGTGTGTTTTCTGTTGATAACCATCTTCATCAAGCCTTAAAACCCAATTGATGCTTGTGTCATGCTTTAATTCATGCTGGATGCACTTACTTCAAAATATTACTCCAATATGGATCATCTTACTGCCTTCATCCATGCTTCAGTCAACCCAACCCATACATCTCAGACCTTTTCATAAATAACAGTCATCCTGGATTCAAGGTCTCACTTTTTCTCAGTAGCATCTTATGTTGAATTTCCTCCTTTCTCCAAAGTCACCAGCCCTTCTCTGCCCCATCTATTTCCAGCAATCCTATTTGTCTCCCAAAGCAAAACAGATCGACTCTCAGTTTGAGAATAAACATTTCTATTTTCTTTTCAAATTTTACCCCAGATCCCAACTAAAGTGTGCACTTGATTTGACTGAAACTTAATGCTGATTTTATTCATGTTACAAGATTTTGTTTAATTTATAACATAGTGCCTTTATAATATTCTTTTACTGTGTTTAGAAGAGTACGGTAGGCATGCTTATGCTTATTAAATAATGTAAGTGATTGAGAGTATTTCATGCATAGAATGCCTCCAAGAAAGCCTTGTGGAAAGCCATTAATGAATGCCTGATTTAACACTTTCTCCCGTTTGCAAAATTGTTAGCCGTTGCCATGATGTTATAATGCTTAGGAAATGAAAATTATATAATAAGATATGGAGTCTGATGGACTGAGTTTGAATTCCAGTTTTATCACTTACTAGCTGAGTAACCTTGATCCAAATTCAGTGGACTCTATAGGTCTAAGTTTTCTTATGTCTAAAGTGTAAGTGATTACCTACCTCAAAGGATTATGGTAAGATTAAATAAGATATTGCCATGCTATACTATATTACATGAATAATATATCTATACTATACTCTGTTTAACATGTCTGACATATAGGTGATAATAAAGAGATATTAATATTATTTATAATTGTTTCATTTTATAGCTAAAAATTAGGATTATGTCAGTCAAGTAATAGTCTAAAATCACATGACTAATAATAAGTGAAGCTGTGATTAGAATCCAAGTTAAATAACTTTAGATCCTCTGAGTGTAATCTCTGAATATACTAAATCTTTTTCTTCCAATAGTCCCCTTTTAGCATTAATGTTCTTGAAATAAGAAGAGATGAACCATAAGAGACCCTAAAGTTGGTATATGTATTCCCTTTATTTTATTCCCAGATGGTGTAAAAAGATTGTATGTTTAAGTTTTCTAATATAAAGTATTTTTATCTTTCTTAAACTTTACAGTTTACAAAGACTTCTCTGATACCCCAAAACACATAAGCGTTGGCATGCCATTGCATTGGGGGAACCAGAATGCTGGGAGAATTACAACAAGACTCTGTGAATTTCAACTAAGCTATTTGAGATGGAAATCAGCCCCTCCTAGTCATCTCTAGCCCCTTGGTTCTTATTAAGCATCATGGTCTGAACACACCATCAGTGCTGTTTTTCAGTTTGCCCAATTTATTGACAGATCCTGCACTTCCCCACTTCTGTCAACAGCACTGTAGAATTAAGAACTTGGGTTCTAAAAATCCATCTTTGTGTATACAGCTAATACCTTGATTAAGCCTCTTGGGGAAGTTTGTATTACAGTATTACAGATATTTGCTAAATAAAGTGAGTTGAATAAATACAAAAGACAGCCTAGTCCTTATCCTAAGAAGGACTTAGATTACCAGTTGATTTCTTTTTGTCTTTTTATCAAAGATAAGTACTAATAACAGTGACTTTTTTCAAGTCATGTGTGTTAATGCATTTTTGTGAAATTTTGCTTTTATTAAGGGTGGTAGAAGGATGGTTCTTTCTTAATTCAGTAACTGCTTCAGCATAATTTAATACATATTTATATGAAAAGTAGATATTTTCACAGCCCAGTGTTGCATATAGAGATAATGAAATTGCTTTGCCATTAAAATTTTGATTCAATTTCTCCCTGGAATGCATTAACAGAAAACCACTTTCATTTTTATAGTTGAAAAAAAAAGGCAATTTACTGTTGTGAAGTTTTGGGAGTATTCCAAACCAGCATAACTCTGGAGCCTCCTAAACTCCCCACTAAGTAGAGATAGTCTATGAATTTAAAACACTGGCCACTGGTATTGTGTTTTATCCTTAGAAATCTGCTTCTCACTATTATTTTCATGCCTACTGAACCGGCATTAAGATTACTTTTCTTAAAAAGAAAATGTAATAAATTTTAATGGAATTACCAAAAAAGTTAATAAATGAGTTAATAAATGATAATATGATGTGCTTACTTGTTATTGAAACTCTAAGTTTCGAGAAACTGTATCACGAGGATGGCTGAAACAGCAGCCCCACACGTCAAATTCTAGAGCTACAGGAAAGGACGTTTCTCTATTCTTTTGAAATACAATATTTCCCTGAGGTATGATGAATTATCCCACTATGGAAGAGAAGGAAAGATTAGTCTAACCTTATACTGTATATCAATTCCAAAATAGGCCGCTGATATCTATTTTATGGTAAACGATATGTGTTACATAAATTCTCAAATTTTAATTACCTGTTACACTCATTGAAGTTTTGAAATTGAAAGTTCCATGGAGATTATCACGTCCAGTTTTCTCATTTCAGAAAACTAGAAAACTAGAGAGGTAAAGTGACTTAATCCAAGGTTAGAGAAAGCAAGAGAGTAGCAGAGGAGGCATAAGCATTTGTGCTCCAACTACTACTTTATATTCTCAGGAGAAAGAATGTTACCTGCTAACTGTAACTCTTAGGCTCTTAGGTTATAAACATATGACATGGATCTCTGTGTAGTATTACGTATTCATGAATATCATACATAGATCAGAACAGGACCCAAGACTCAAGGACCTAATCCCCAGTCTTCCACAATGAAGAAGAACTCAAAGCACTTAAAGATAAGCAAATACAAATAATTTAGACTTTTATATTACCAATTTATTTTGAAGTACATGTATTCTATACATAGATAAAAGCAAAATAATAACTAGATTATACAAATGTCATATTTTATATGCCCTTCAGAACAATATGCATATTTCAAATATAATAATACAAAAAACTACATTGTGAATATCATGTATACTATAAAACAGTTGTATGTTTACACAAGGAGGTTTAACGATTTAGGGAAAAAGTTCACAATCATCCTCATAAGGCTTTAACCTAGGTTCAAGATTTTCTACTTAATATTCAAATTCTTTCATAGGACAATTGAGCAGAAAGAAATAAGAAAGGTGAAATAAATCATTATCTTCTGAACTTAGACATGCAAAATGGTGCGGGAGGAAAGGAACTCTTAGGTGAAAAGAAATCTGAATGAAATGAGCATCAGTACTGCTTTTTTAAGAAAGTTTCAGAAAAAAACTATGAAGATGCTAGCTTGATAATAAACATTGCTTATCCTTTTATTAATTAAAATTAGGCTGTAATTGTAGAGTGCACACATTCTGATCTATATAGACTTTACACACAATGAGCTATATCAATCTATTCATTTGTTTTTTATCTCCAGCTAGCAAAGTATTTAGCCAAATTAAATCTTGATTTAAAGGACTTCTCACTCTAAGATTTACTTTGGAGATTTGTCTTATACAGACTTCCAAATTAAAAACACTATTGCTTTCTAACTCCATCAACTTTTACACATTAAATAATTCTTCCTTAATGTGGTTATCAACATTTTACCATTTATAATTACTTCCTTACAATCACTGGAAATCATATATGAAGTTCATATTAAAGTTTCTGAGGTAGTGCATTCTCTCCATAGTATTAGTCCAAGATTGTCCTGGAGAATGCTGATATTGTAAAACGTAAAGTACAAGAGAGAAATTGTTCATACAAATCAGTACAGCTTTGAATTTAAGTAATAATAAAAAGGAAAGACTTCATAGAGGTTAGCAGCTCTTAGAGGAAGGAAACACAAGTTCTCATTCGGGAGAGGGAATATTTGTGCTCCTGAAACAAGCAGAACTAATACTAGAGTAGGTGTCATCACCAAATCCAGAGTCAAAGCCCTCCACACAAAAGCTGGAAGAATGACTACACAACATCCATGAAATGAGATAAAACAAGTCCCTCAACAGAGCTAGGAATTCTGAGATTGTTCCATGAATTGTCAGTCTCACAGAGAATAAAAACCAATTCATTAAAATGGGACACCCCAATCACATTTGCCAAGGAAAATAACACACACAAATGAACAGAGAAGCCAAACCAAGTTACTGGTTTCATGAGAGTGTACAACATGAAGTCAATTTTAAACAGCAATGGCCACTTCTAGATTTTAGAACTTATCCTCTTTCTAGAACTACAGATACTTCCATCAGAGAGGGCTAACAAAAGCATTCTGCAACTTATTTTAAAATTAAACAAACAAACCCAGCTCTCCACCATCCCCCGCCTCCTGCGCCCTGCACCCCCCGCCCCATGAGTTATAAATGTAGGTTTCTGGTAACCTACATCAGAGTGACACACTTATTTTAATTTGATGTTTGCTATTTGTAAATGCAATCTCATTTATGTTACACTGTGGCAGCCATTCTCTGGAGGGCTGGATTAGTTGTGGATGTAAATACATTTATAATGTATTTTCCTTTTTACTTAAGTTTAAAATTTGAAGCAAGGAAAATATCTAAACATAACTACGTCAAACATCATCTAGAGCTTCTTTTAAAAATTGCTCTGCCAACTTTAGAGAAACAATGACTGGCTGTATGCAAACACACTCTCAAAATGTGTTCTGAGCAGTTAGAAAATTATAATGTAAATTTACTCAGATTCCCAGAAAAACATTTAATTTAGGAAACAATAAAGGCAAATACAAAATGTATTGTTTAAACAAAGAGGTGATTGATAAGGAGAACAGGAGAATGAGCCTCTAATGAACATAAACAGCAATACTTGAAAAACAATTGGCTATCTGGAATCTATGTTAAAGTCTGTTACATGAGTTAGAGTCTTTTCCCCTTAGAATCTCTGTTAGTATGTAAAATAGGTAACATTATAAACACTTCTCCAGATGACCTTATGAAAAGCCTGTCATTCTCAGGCTCCAACCTCAGACCATAAGAAATTATGTCTATTTATTTCCATTTGATCAATGTATTTGCATAGCAAGAAATGAGTGATCTCACAATATACCCAAACAAAATTTGCTGATACAATAAAAGGAGGTATTAGATAAAATAATCAAACATCAGTACGGACTAAATACTCTCAAAATAAGCAGGTAGATCCATTATAAACCCTTAATTACTTCAGTTTTTCTTCTGACATTTTTGATCCAAAGTGTTTCTCCTAGTTTTAACATTCTCTTGTGAAAACATTACTGCAACTTACAAAAAGTTTATTTCATTAATCTTTGCTACCCTGAAAAACCTGTCTTCCTTCATGTCCATCCCAGAGTAACATTTCTCTGATCTCATTTCAGGTGCCTCTTACATTCACCTAAGACATTTTCATTGCAAAACAGAGAATTTTTAGAAGTCACTAAAAAGCACTCCCTTACCTTCTAAACCTGCTTCAATCAGCCCAAACTGTTCCAATAATTTAACAAAAAGCACAATGACGATCAGAACTGCTATCATTTCAAGCCCTTCCAAGTTCATGGTCAGCTAGGTCATGGTCCGACCACAGCCACTGAGAAGTGCTCCTCTGCCTGGCTTTCTTTGTAAAGCCATTAAACTACATTAAGAAGGCTACTGCTGGAGAAAGGGGAGGAGGAGAGCGTATGAGAGAGAGAGAGAGAGAGAGAGAGACAGAGAGAGAGAGAGAGAGAGAAGGGAAAGGAGACGAGATGGAGATGGAGAGGCTGAGAAAAAGGGCGTGAATGAGAGAAAATGCATTCATCCTGTCTGCTGTAGCAGAGGCCAGAAGTAGCAGCCGGATAAAGTCGGGCCTGTCGGAATTATCGGCTTCCTCATTATCACTCTTGCACAGAGAGAGAGCCACGCATGAAGTCGCGGCGCAGATCACCCGAGGACCCAGGAGGTCACCAGGAACGTCCCGAGGAAACATGAGGCCCGGCGCGGCGGAGATGGCTCTGCGCCCCGGGACTCTGCGCGCCCGCGCCGCCGCCACCAGTGGCTTTGTTGGGCCGGCCAGTTGCCTTGGAAACAAGAGAACCTAAGCAAGGGCTGGACTCCTGCTGCAGACAGGGAGCAGAGCACCGCACCTTGAAATACGGAGAAAAACCTGAAAACGCTGAGAGGTGGAGTGACAACTTGCATTCAGCTGTTTCAGAAACATTGTTGACCAGTAAGGAAAATCCAAATGTGTATTTTGTCCCAACTAGCTGAGTGCAGATTGAAACGAGGCTTAAGGGAGTCCTTCAATGTTGACTTTCTTTTCCGTGAGTCACCTTATCCGAAAGCTCAGTCACTGAGAACTAATATCCTGGTTTGAGTAGTAACCATCATATCTTTTCGAAGCATGGGAATAATAAACTAATAAGTATTCATCATATTTGCATAGTATTTTAGAGTTTTGCAGCTACTTCCTATGCACTACCTCATACCATTCAATACACCAAAATATATACAGTATTTAAGGTGTCCTTCTATCCTTTATAAATAATGATTTAAGTAAACTTGGAGCCAGGAAAAGTTTGAGAATAAAAAAAAATCCGAAAAAAAGCGGAAGTTTTTGTCTCTCTCTTGCACAACTATTTCATCTTTTTCTTTCCTCCTAACACTGCCCAAATAGATTAGCTCCACAATGAAATACAGAATTTAAAAAAAATACGAGAGAGAGACAGCATCTTAGAAAGCCAATTGAAGTCTCCTATTTCATAGATGAACAGGCTGAGGACCGAAGAGAGCAAAAGAGAT